>NC_091245.1:153845000-158845000 GCF_042477335.2 Ovis canadensis | reverse complement strand
TGTGGGAGGGTTAGTCCAATGACAGGGATTCCACAATTACTAGAAGCCAGAACTAGAATGCTCAACTAGCTTTTCAACAACAACAAAAAATCCTAGGGCATTGTTTTGGCTTGTCTTTTATTTAATCAATGTCTTAATAGTATAGACTTTTTGCCTCATAGCAGGTACTCAATAAATATTTTCCAAATTAACAACTGTGACTGGATATTCAAGGATCATGAAACAATTCTTTTAAAAGTCTCAAACATGAATGAGAGATCAAAGCAAAGGCAAATAAGAGACAGTGGGAACAATACAGGGTGCCATGAGATAAAGGGAGATATTGTATCTATGAAACAAAAATGATATAAATATGGAATGAGTAGATAACAGTAAGATGATTTTTAAAAAGCTCTTGGAAATTTAAGAATACAGATAAAAATATTTTATCATTATTGTTGGAAAATAAACTAAAAGACATATCCTAAAAATAGAATTAAAGGATGATTTTAAAAATAGTAGACAAAGATGGTACATTTACCTGATTAACTCAGAAGATCCAGCAGCTTACTAAGTGGTAGGATAAAGGAAAATGTAAGTGAAGGTGAAGACTGAGAACACAGAGAATAAAATATCAAAAATAAAAGTATAAGTATATTGCTTGGTACTAAATGACACAAGACTCTTTATTTAGTGAGCTAAATCATGTCTGGAACAATAAATTGGGGGAAGCTGACATAAACCAAGGAGAATCATGGGGTAATTTAGAATGCAAGCATTAAAAAAAAAAATCTTAGCTCTTCAAAGAGGAAAAAAAAAATAGTTCGTATACATCAGCTTAGTAGTCCAAATAGCAATGAATGTCTCACCATCCAAACTAAAAGAATACAATAATAGGGAAATTATTTTAAAAATATAAGTGAAATTATTTTCAACTTAGAATTCTATACTTATCAATCAATCAAGTATAAAGATAGAGTAAAGCAAATTCCAAATATGTGATGATTCAAAGATGTTTATTTTTTAATGTTCTCTTTATTAAGAATTTATTGAGTAGCATGGACCATAAAATGGGGATACAAATTTTGTGATTTGGCGTGAGGCAAAGATGATGGCAGTGGAGCAGGTATTAAAAATAACCAGTTGAATTGGAACTAAAGGAAAAAAAACCCCAGGAATAATGGTCCCAAGAAGAGAAATGGAGCTGGGAAGATGGAACTCATAAATAAAAGTTAGGCAGGTGGCAGGGGATTTTGAGATTTGGAAAGCTAATAATGGGTACATTAACATGTCAAATGAAAAAGTGAGCAATAACTAATTGTAGGGAAAAAAAATTAAAGGTACACAAAAAGGAGGTATAGGCAAAATTTATTCCTGACTCAAAAGTGAGAAAAATATATTGGAAAAGAGAGGAGAACCAAGTTATCATGTTCTAAGATGAAAAATCAGAAGATAATGCCTAAAATACTTTTGCCAAGGTGTACCAATGCAAACATAAAAGGGAAAGTAGCAATACAAGTTGAGAATGGGTGATTCTGGTAAGCAGTATTTTGGACAAAGTGGAAAGCTATAAGATGTTGCTACCTTCACACAATACATTCTTTAGCAGTATTTTATTTTCATAGTGTATTACTATAATCACATTTTTATTTTAAAATAAATATTCTAAAATTTCAAGAGAGGTGGACAAAAAGAATAAAAACCAAGGATTTGATGAATATGGAAGGGAAAATCTATGGAGAGGCAGTGAAGATTCAAGCCTGATAGTTGTAGATTTTTATTGTGAAATAGTGGAACATCAAATTCAGACTCAAATTGAAGAAAGTAGGGAAAACCACTACACCATTCAGGTGTGACCTAAATCAAATCCCTTATGATTATACAGTGGAAGTGAGAAATAGATTTAAGGGCCTAGATCTGATAGATAGAGTGCCTGTGAACTATGGAATGAGGTTCGTGACATTGTACAGGAGACAGGGATAAAGAGCATCCCTATGGAAAATAAATGCAAAAAAAGCAAAATGGCTGTCTGGGGAGGCCTTACAAATAGCTGTGAAAGAAGAGAAACGAGAAGCAAAGGAGAAAAGGAAAGATATAAGCATCTGAATGCAGAGTTCCAAAGAATAGCAAGAAGAGGGAAGAAAGCCTTCCTTAGTGATCAATGCAAAGAAATAGAGGAAAACAACAGAATGGGAAAGACTAGAGATCTCTTCAAGAAAATTAGAGACACCAAGGGAACATTTCATGCAAAGATGGGCTCGATAAAGGACAGAAATGGTCTGGACCTAACAGAAGCAGAAAATATTAAGAAGAGGTGGCAAGAATACACAGAAGAACTGTACAAAAAAGATCTTCATGACCCAGATAATCATGATGGTGTGATCACTCACCTAGAGCCAGACATCCTGGAATGTGAAGTCAAGTGGGCCTTAGAAAGCATCACCACGAACAAAGCTAGTGGAGGTGATGGAATTCCAGTTGAGCTGTTTCAAATCCTGAAAGATGATGCTGTGAAAGTGCTGCACTCAATATGCCAGCAAATTTGGAAAACTCAGCAGTGGCCACAGGACTGGAAAAGGTCAGTTTTCATGCCAATCCCAAAGAAAGGCAATGCTAAAGAATACTCAAACTACCGCATAATTGCACTCACCTTACATGCTAGTAAAGTAATGCTCAAAATTCTCCAAGCCAGGCTTCAGCAATACATGAACCGTGAACTTCCTGATGTCCAAGCTGGTTTTAGAAAAAGGCAGAGGAACCAGAGATCAAATTGCCAACATCAGCTGGATCATGGAAAAAGGAAGAGAGTTCCAGGAAAACATCTATTTCTGCTTTATTGACTATGCCAAAGCCTTTGACTGTGTGGATCAAAATAAACTGTGGGAAATTCTGAGAGAGATGGGAATACCAGACCAGTTGACCTGCCTCTTGAGAAATCTGTATGCAGGTCAGGAAGCAGCAATTAGAACTGGACATGGAACAACTGGTTCCAAATAGGAAAAGGAGTACATGAAGGCTGTATATTGTCACCTGCTTATTTAACTTCTATGCAGAGTACATCATGAGAAACGCTGGGCTGGAAGAAGCACAAGCTGGAATCAAGATTGCCTGGAGAAATATCAATAACCTCACATATACAGATGACACCACCCTTATGGCAGAAAGTGAAGGGGAACTCAAAAGCCTCTTGATGAAAGTGAAGGAGGAGAGTGAAAAAGTTGGCTTAAAGCTCAACATTCAGAAAACGAAGATCATGGCATCTGGTCCCATCACTTCATGGCAAATAGATGGGGAAACAGTGGAAACAGTGTCAGACTTTATTTTTTTTGGGCTCCAAAATCACTGCAGATGGTGACTGCAGCCATGAAATTAAAAGACGCTTACTCCTTGGAAGAAAAGTTATGACCAACCTAGATAGAATATTCAAAAGCAGAGACATTACTTTGCTGACTAAGGTCCATCTAGTCAAGGCTATGGTTTTTCCTGTGGTCATGTATGGATGTGAGAGTTGGACTGTGAAGAAGGCAGAGCACCGAAGAATTGATGCTTTTGAACTGTGGTGTTGGAGAAGACTCATGAGAGTCCCTTGGACTGCAAGGAGATCCAACCAGTCCATTCTGAAAGAGATCAGCCCTGGGATTTCTTTGGAAGGAATGATGCTAAAGCTGAAACTCCAATACTTTGGCCACCTCATGCAAAGAGTTGACTCATTGGAAAAGACTCTGATGCTGGGCGGGATTGGGGGTAGGAGGAGAAGGGGACGACAGAGGATGAGATGGCTGGATGGCATCACCGACTTGATGGACTTGAGTCTGAGTGAACTCTGGGAGGCCTGGCGTGCTGCAATTCATGGGGTTGCAAAGAGTCAGACATGACTGAGTGACTGAGCTGAACTGAACTGAACTGAGTGGAACATCAAGTTGGAGGAGATATAGGGACTTCCTTGCAGAGATTAACTTTATTCTATAGCTTGTGGTGGTCAGTGACCATTTCTGATCAGAGAAGTTGTTTAGTTACTAAGCAGTGCTGTGATATAAGAATAAACTGTAGGCAATTAGGTGAAAGCTCATGAGTGTTAGGACTAGGTGGTTTGGGGAAAAAAAAGAAATAGGTCTCAGAAGGAATACCCACCAGATAAGATTTGGATAATTGATGGATTATTAAATCTGAAGAAAGCATGAGGATAAAGATGCTATATATATCTATATTTACAATAGAATAATAGTCAGAAAAAAGAATGAAATAATGCCATTTGCAACAACATGGATGGACCTAGAGATTATCAAAATAAGTGAGGTAAATCAGACAGATGAAGACAAATACCGTATGAGATCATTTGTATGTGGAATCTAAATTATGATACAAAAGAACTTATTTACAAATCAGAAGCAGACTCACAGACATAGAAAACAAATATATGGTTACAAAAGGGGAAAGGGGGTGGGGTATGGATAAATTAGGAATTTGGGGTTAGCAGAAAGAAACTACTGTATATAGAATAGATAAGCAACAAGGCTTACAGTACAGCATGGGGAACCATATTCAATACCTTGTAATAAATGGTAATGGAAAAGAATATATATGTGTGTATATATGTATGTGTATATATATGAGAAGGGCATGGCAACCCACTCCAGTATTCATGCCTGGAGAATCCCATGGACGGAGGAGCCTAGTGGGCTACAATCTGTGGTATCTCAAAGAGACTGGGACACAATTTAGCAACTAAACAACGACATATGTATATATAAATGTGTCTGACTCTTTGCTTAGCCTGCCAGGCTCCTTTGTCCATGGGATTTTCCAAGGAAGAACAATGGAGTAGGTTGCCTTTTTCTTCTCCAGTATCTATATCTGTATCTGTATCTATATCTATATAAAACTGAATCACTTTGCTGTACACCAGAAACTAGCACAACATTGTAAATAAATCAACTATGCTTCAATAAAAAGAAAAAGAAAACATGAGACAAAGAAGACATGGAAATCTACATCTGAAGCAAAAATACAGATATATTTGTTTGTCATATATACATACACAAAAAGCAGCCAATTTGGGGTACAGCAGGTTTATTTTTGCATTTTTAGAGTATGGGAAAAAGTTATGGAAATCTATTCAAAGAAGCATTTATTTGAACAGCTATATGCATAATTAAACTGATGAGATGACTTTTAATATAACAGCATCATTGGAAGTTATGTTTTAAAAATGCATTAAAAATATGAAGAGTCCTCCACAAATGTCAAGGTTTCACCTTTAAAGAAAAGAGCATCCTAAAAAGGCATTTCATTGTTAAGAGAAATAGTTACCTTTAAACCAATAGAAGATGAGCTGAATTTACCCACTAAGTGAATCAGTAGACATGAGTAGCTAAATGGAACAGCTAATGCTCCATACTATCTCAGGCCCATCAGATGCTAGAGGCACAGATAATCTGAAGATTTCAGAGCTCTCTCCTTGCCAAAGTGAGGTAAAAGAGTATCTGATTGTTTACCCAAAGATCAGGAGTACAGTGAAATCTGATATGCTTTTTCATTTTTTTAGACAGATTAGTCTATCTAAATTCCTCAAGGGCACTCTAAATAAAACAGAAAAGTGTGGCAACAATAGCTATTTATCCTCATAAAGTAAAGGTACTTCTGAAAAGTGAATAATACATAATAGCAAAAAAGAAAAAAAAGTATACAAAAGATGTAAAGCAAGTGAAAATTGATTTTTCAATAATTGCCTGAGAGAACACCGAGGAAGGAAATAGTATGTAATATTGAAGTCAGACTTGCTCAAGGCTCCTGCACTCTCAGGTTACTTGAAGACACAGAATGATTTTCAGAAGGAAAACAAAAACAATAGCTGTGTAAACAACCTCACTAGTACTAGGGATCTGTATGTAAACAAACAAACAAAAAGAAATTTTTCAAAGAAAAGGCAAAAGCTATAAGCATGTGTTAGTTGCTCAGGTATGTCCTACTCTTTGTGACCCCTTGGTTGTAGCCCACCAGGTTCCTCTGTCCATGGAATTCTCTAGGCAAGAATACTGAAGTGGGTTGCTATTTCCTTCTCCAGGGTATCTTCCTGACACATGGATCTAACACTAAAAGAATTGCAGGCAGATTCTTCATTGTCTGAGCCATCAGGGAAGCTTGTATGCAAAATATAAAGAGGCATCCTTTGTTGGCGGCTAAAGCATTTCACAGAGTAGGCATTACACAATTTTCATTAAGTGATGGCTTTCTAAGTCTTACATCATTTTTTAAGGGCATTATCATTGCTAAGATTGTATTTTTTTTTTCTGTTCATAAAGACATTTCTGGTCATGTTACCATCTGTGAGTACATTCAGCTCAAACAAAAAAGTCTCATGTAAAAGAATTAAATTTATGTCTCATACTAACCATATACCTGGAATTCAATAAAATATTGTTTTGACATTTTCAAATTGCAAACGAGACAATATAAAAAGAAGGAAAAGTAGTAAAGTGGTAAACATAAGGTCCTAGAAAGGAATAAGCACACATATGTCTTCTATGTTGACCTTATTGTCTAAACAGAATTATTTATCTATTTGATAATAATACCCAAGGCAGTAAAGAATACCATGGAAAAAAATTAAAGTGATAAAGCACTATTCAAATAAAAGGTGTTAGTAATCTACCAGCCCGTAGGTAATTTGCTTAGGAAAACCAGCTTATGATTTTCTGTTCTAAACAAACCAGTAAATATTCAACCAATTTTAAGTGCTATGACACAGAAAGACAGCTATTAGGCCTATTTTGAAGGGACTTTCTTTATACATCTCAGAAGAGTGACTAACCCTTAGGAAATGTACCAAAAGGGATAAAGTCTGTTACTCAGAGAACTCAGTTCTTTCCTGTTGAGCCACACTTAGAGCCACCATCAAATTTAATGCTGGTGTACTGAATACAGAGCTCTGAATCCAAAGTGAATCATACAATATGCAAGACAAGAAATTGGAAAGTCTCAATTTAACAGTTCATTCAGTATCAGGAGCGATAAACATCAAAATCAAGAGAGCCAAAGGAAATAATTCAGGCCAAAGTTTACTGATTCCTAATGCTTTTGAATACTTTGGCAATGCAAGACCAATTCTTGTAAGTACAAAAAAGAAACCACTGAAGGATTTAAAGCAAGGAAGGTTGATTTACAAAGAAACTTACTTCTGCTTTGGGGACTATAGACTGAAAGTGAGAGAGTGAGAAAGGGGAAGATTCTGGTACAGCAAACCAGATGAAAAAAGATAATGGTCTTTCCACTCTACTGGTTCTTTTTTGTTCTCTTTCCTTGGTTCCTCCACTTAGCTCTGTCCCTTAATTTTGAGGATTCCAGAGCTCAGCCTTTCTTCTTTCTACCTACATTCACTTTTTGGTGGTCAAGCCCCAAGGCTTTCACTATCAAATATTTCCCAGTAATTTGCAAATATCTGTCTTTCACCCAAACTTTAGACTCAAGTGCCTACTTGATAGTTTGGCTTGGACGTCTAACAAATGCCTCACACCCAAATGTTAGAGCTCCCAGACTCTTTCTCGTATGTGTTCCACTTACATTTCAGTAGATGGTAAATTCAAACATTCAATTACTAAAGTGAAACTATAAAGTCACTTTTGATTTCTCTCTTTTCTCAACCCACATTGCATCTCTTAGAAAATCCTCTTGGCTATACTTTCAGAAATATCCAAAATCTAAGACTTTCGCACATTAACTGTTAACACTTTCCTCTGAGGTAGTATAATCTTTGCTTGGATATAGTATGATAGTTTCCTAACGTGTCTCCCTGCATTAGCTCTTTATAGCCTATTTTCAGCCCAGCAACCAGTATTTGTAAATATAAATCAGCATCATATCATGATTCTGCTCAAAACTTCATAAGAACTCTCCATTTTACTCCACAGCTGGAGACCAAATGCCACAAATCTATAACCCTTGGTAAACATAGACTGGGTTAGTTTTAATTTTGGTTAGTGTTAGCTGCTACTTAATAAGTTACACCAAAACTTAGATTTAAACAATGAACATTTATTATCTCAAAGTTTCTATAGATCAGGGCTGTAGTTGGGACATTTCTGTAGATCAGGCAACTTAGTTGGGACATTTTGGCTGAAAGTCTCTCTTGGTGTTTTTGTTAAGTTTTCAGCTGTGTTTGTGGTCTCACTTGAGGAGCTGAGCAAGGACCCATTCCCCAAATTAAGCTAATGGATAGAATATTCACTTCCTTGCACATGGGCCTCATGTATTCATGACATGTCATCTGTCTTCCTAAGAGGAAGTGATTAAAGAGAAAGGGAACATGTAGGAGTTCCCCTGACAGAAGCTTCAGTCTTTTATAACCTAATCTTGTAAGTGACATGTCATAATTTCCATTATATTCTATAGACTAGAAGCAAGTCACTAAATCACAATGCAAGAGAGGAGAATTAAGCTCCATTTCTTGAGTACCAAGCTGCCCAGGTGGGAGCTCAATGAAATCATTGTTTTGTCCACTGGTGAAAGTATTCCTGCTTTTGAAAGGGTTACTTCTCGATCAGCCGAATTTAAAGTAGCAGGGACAGGAAGCAAAAGTATAGTAGTGGATCACTAGGTGTAACAGCGAGAGGAGTCAGTCCCGTTTCCATCTGTTGACTCTGAGCTTGCGAATGCTGACTATACATATAGGTCTTTGATTCTATTACTATGCCTTTTCATATGAAGGATTTAAGCATCCTCAGATTTTGGCATCCTCAAGGGTCCTGGAACCAACCCTCCATATCCATGGGACAATTGTATCTACAGGTTTTATTTTCTGTTTTAGATACATGAATAAATACTTACATGTTGATAGACATTATTTAGATGAAATCCCTTTCTTCCTTGCAAAAAAATTCTGTAATAACCTATATTTGAAAAAAATCTGAAAAATAATGTGTATATATATATCTATACATATGTCTTAGTATATGTGTATATGCTGCATGCTAAGTCACTTCAGTTGTGTCCAACTCTTTGTAACTCTATGGACTGTAGTCTTCCAGGCTCCTCTGTCCATGGCATTCTCCAGCCAAGAATACAGGAGTAGGTAACCATTCCCTTCTCCAGGAAATTTTCCCGACCCAGGGATGGAATCTATGTCTCTTATGTGTCCTGATTTGGCAGGCAGGTTCTTTACCACTAGTGCCACCTGGGAAGTCTCATATATGCATATATATCAGTATATCCGTAAAACTGATTCCCTTTGCTGTACACCTGAAACTAACATGACACTAAATCAACTAGACTCCAATGAAAATGGGAAAAAAAAAAAAAGGTATTTGTGGCACATTTTTGTTTTCATTCAACAAGTATTTGATGAGTGCCTTCCTAGTACCAGGCACTATGCTAGAGGCAGGACTAGAGGAGTGAGGGAACAGTTAAATGATGGATCAGACAGCCGGCCTCAGCCTTCGTGAACCTTAATTTAGCTGGAACGGATAGAAGCAAATTTGCAAGCTACAGTGATGAATGGTGATCACAAAATCTTGGCTTCCTGCCACCAGGAACACAGATGTAGCCACAGCTTCTTTCCCCTTTGAAAATAATGATCTCACATAAAAAGAGCTCATGTTTTCAAGATAAAGGTAGAATAATATATTTGAGATAATATGTAAGGAAGGTCAGGCTGGCATAATGGATTAGATGACAGAGAGACCTATATTCCAGAAAAATTTTCTCTTTTAATCTCAGTCTTTTTTTTTATTGATAAAATATGATCTTAAGTTTTTGAAATTTCCTTTCTGATGAAATTTTGTGGCTATGGAAACATGAAATGAATTAGTAAAGAATTGGATTCAGATATTACATTGTTTTCTATTGCTGCCATTTATAAATTACACAAATTTAGTGACCTTAAGCAGCACAAATATATTTTACATTTCTGTAAGTCAGTGGTCTAATAATACAGGTCTCATTGGGCTAAAATCATGATGTCAGCTAAGCTGACTTCCCTTCTTTAGGCTCTAGGAGATAATCTGTTTCCCTGCCTTTTCCAGCTCTTAGAGAACTCTCTGTCTCATTTTTATGGGTATAATTAAAATAAAATGCCTTTCCATGAACAAAAGAAAACAGCACTGAGATGTTAAATCCTCCCATGCTGGCAGCTCCCTCTAACCACAGCTGGAAAAGGTCCTTCACATTTAAGGACTCTGTGATTCCACTGGATCTATATTAGATATTCCAGGGTGAACTCCTTATCTCTAGGTCTTTAACCTTAGTCATATCTGCAAATTCTCTTTTGCCTTATAAGGTAAGCTGTTCACAAGTTCTAAAGATTAGGATGTGGACATCTAAGGGACTGTCATTTCTCCTCGTAAATATTTGTAAAATAAATATTTAAATTCTGCTGTCAATTGATCAGTGCATACATAAATACAGAGGCATTTTAAACCAGCTTCCCCAGAATGCATAGCACCTGTGATAGGCTAATAGTAGTTCCCTCAAATATGTCCACAACCTAATTAGTTAACTCTAATTTGGACATATACTCCATATGTCCCTGACAATGAGTTTATACCACATGTCCAGACATCTATTTTTTTTTAATTGAAATATAGTTAACTGACAATGTTGTGTTAGTTTCAGGTTTACAGCAAAGTGACTCTGAAGTGTGTGTATATGTGTATAGATATACATACATATGTATATATATTCGATTTCAGATTCTTTTCCCCCTTATACAGTATTATAAAAATTGAATATAGTTCCCTGTGCTATACAGTAGGTCCTTGTTGTTCCCCAACCTCCTAATTTATTCCTCCCTTTCTTTCCCCAGACATTTATTTCTGACAGAACTCTAATATGATTACATCAAAAGAGGAGAAGGTAGAGATACTATTTCATGATTTTTATGTATTAGAAGTATTCATTGTTTGGGTTGGCTGTCAGTTACACTCTACCATAAGTTGCCAAATCTACTAGTTCCTTCTAACTGTGAAACTATTAAATATCTTTCAGAATTTTAAGTTATCATCTAGTGATTCTAGTCCATGGAAGTGTGTCCAAATAGGAAGACATTTAAATACTACATGCCATATGAACACACAAAATAGATCAAATTTCAGGGATGTTAATTGCTATAAGCATCATATATCATTGATTTGAGGGAAACAATAAAAATATTAATCTATTCCCTTATAAAACTGAAAGCAACTTGGTTAGAGTGCAATTATTTGAAAGAAAGTGATATGTCAGGCCCAAAAGTACTGGCATATTTTAAGCAGTTGATAAATGAAAATAGATTCATTCATTTTAAATTATTTGATCAAAAAACTATATAAAGGGTAATAATTCTTTATTTTTTAAAAAAGGAACATTTTTTCTTTCCAGAGATCAGATCTCAATTGAAATTTGCCTAAAATCATGTAGTTTGAGTTTATTAATTTTCATACAACTTTTGAGTGGAGTGGAGGCATACGTAAATTAACTACGTTCTCTTCATCTTCTGAATCTTGAGGTATATAGTATTTTTAAAACTAAAGTATTTAAAACTAAGTCTGATATTTAACTTCCCTGATAATGTAATTAAAATAAATTAAACAAAACAAATATTTATTAAAGTTCTACTACAAAATAAAGAAGCTTTGGGAGTTTCTTGGCAGTCCAGCAGTTTGGACTTTGCGCTTCCACTTCAGGGGTATGGATTCAACCCCTGGTCTCTGGTTTGGGAATAAGACCCTCAAGCCAAGCAGTGTGGTCAAAATAATAATAATAATAAAAGATAAACTTGCTTCACTGCTAATTTGCTAATTTGAAAGAACAGCAAATTGTATTATGTTTCACATTTAGGATCCAAAATGAAGTATGTGTATATGCTGCTAGTTTTACTAATAATAAAGTGCTCTATCAAACTCTATAATCTTCTCCATTCCACAAGATGAATGGAGAAAACATGGTGATAGTTGACTATAAAAACAATTCGATCGTGCTTGACACATAACAGTCTGTAATTCTGCGGACGAATGGATGCCATATGCAAGGTGAATTCCAGAAGCCAACCCTGGATGAATGTTCTGAATCTGCTTTGTTTCCGAATCCTAATTCCTCACGGGAGGTAGTTTTTAGGCCCTCCTTTTTGTGTAGAATATGAAGAAAGCAGAAGAGCAAATTCCTTTCATCTTCTTTCAGCTGCCTAGACCCATTTCTAAGCACAGTTCCATATTTGTATAGTTTGGTCAGAAACCAAATATTGATATGAAATAAAATCTAGCTTTCCATAGTCAATATGGCCCCTGTATGGTCCTCCATATGCCTTCTAGCTTCAGGGTAAATATACTTTGTCCTGGAAAAGGTAAAAGTCACGTGCAAGGCCATTACCACTGAGGAGGCTTGCCTGGCTGTGACCGCTGTAACTTTCAGTCTGTTAAGGTCCCAACATTAGAAACAGCCCCCTAAAATTTTTCAGTTCAATGCTTATAGGGTTGTCAATTAAGATGAGAAATTTGGGTGAGAAAATTGAAGCTATAACTATTCCTGATATTCAGATAATTCTAATCTATTTTCCCAGGAAATGAAAATAAATGAACATGTTAGGTTGTGAAGCATTATTGCTTGCTGTTTGCTTTAATTTTTCCATTTGGCTCAGTTGCTCTGAGATTGGAAGTTCAATTCTAAAAATGAGAGTTAATTATTTGGAAAACTATCCTGAAGAGTATTGTCAAAGATAATACAAATGGTGTATAAGTAGAGAAAAACATAACCTTTCTTCTGAATCTGACTTTCTAACATGCTCTGTCCTTCTTGAAGAAAGACTTCTAAAATACAAAATATACTTTAAGAAGAATTTAAAAATCCAGTTTTAAGCTGATTAATTATATTTGTAGAAATATTTTTAAAGGAATATTTCCTAGTCTTTTTCAAGTAAACATCTATATATATAACTTTTGAAATATAACTTCCCATTGATATTTTTAAAGTCAGTTTTGAAGACTGTAAGCAAAATGCAAATATTTAGACATGACAAAAATACTATATTAGGAAAAGTGCTTTGATATGTAACAAACTGCAAAATCTCAGAAGCCCTTAGCCAACAAAAGAGGCATGATAAGTGACAATTAAATGATATATTTATAATTTAAAAATGTACTTTAGAAAAATATTCACAACTTCACCCAACTTGATATTTGAAACTCAATTTTTTAATACTTCTGCAAAAATGCAGTGAAATTCTCATGTAAAGATCTACCCTTTTTTTTAATTGAATATATTCAGTTTTCCTTTTTACTTTTAGAGCAACTTATAGCTGGGGAGAACTTTTGACCAAATGAGCCATGACTCAGTTCCGTACTGGTGCTTGGCCTATTTGTCCTTGGAACCATTCCTCATGCTTTTTCTGCTCTGTTGGTTTCCTCATTCCACCCCAACGCCACTGAAAAGAAAAGCATTTTCTATTCATAGGTTCCAGAGTCTGAAGCCTTCTGGCAGTATTTGGCCTTTGAGAGGAACTGAAAGGAATCTCCTAGCATGGGCAGAATCTATTGCAAAGACATATTGTTGTTGTTGCTATTTGTCTTTTAGAATTTTATTTATATATTTATTTATTTATTTATGGTTGTGTTGGGTCTTCGTTGTTCTGTGAGGGCTTTTCTCTAGTTGTGGTGAGCAGGGGCTACTCTCTAGTTTTGGGGCACGGGCTTCTTGTAGTTGCTTCTTTTGTGGTCCGTGGGCTCTAGGGCACCCAAGCTTCAGTAGTTGCAGCATGTGGGCTCAGTAGTGGCTCCTGGACTCTAGAGCACAGGCTCAATAGTTGTGGTGTATGGACTTGGTTTCTCTGCAGCATGTGGGATCTTCCTGGACCTTCCTGGATCTTCCTAGATCAAACACATATCTCCTGCATTGGCAGGTGGATTCCTTACCACTGAGCCACCAGGGAAACCCAAGGAATATATTTTTAGTTTCAAGTCCCTTAGAACAGGTTCACCTTGTTCCAAATTCTCCCTCTAGTGCTGACTCCTTGGTACAAATAATAGAACCTTTTCCCTTTCTCCTCTAGCCCTTTGTCCTAGAGGTGGTCATGGTTTCCAGATAGCTTCCTGGTATGTTACCATTCTTTCTTTCCTTAGATTTTTATTATTTGTGTACCAAATTCTTGCAATATGTTCACTGTTTACTCTGGTATAAATATTTGCAGTGTTTTTACCATTTCTGATTAGTATTTAACTGTGTTCTGTAACTAGAACTGTTCATTGTCTACACACTATAACATGGAATTTCTAAGGACTCCTTTGGATGAAGAGAGGGTTCTGAGTCCACATAAAATCTTTGAAATTCTCAACCTAAGTGCAAAATCCAAGTTCCCTACGTCCTTACTATCTTCCAGTCTCTATTCCTAACCTGATCTGCCATTTTAATTCCTTGTTTCTGTCCAAAGTGAATACTAGGAACTCTAGCCATATGCTTTCCTGTGATCATACATTTATTGATACCATTGTCTCTTACTGAATACTGTACATCTTAACTGTACATCTAGAAATCTAATCCAAAGTTCATGACCGTGAACAAACACAGGAGATTCTCATTATTTGCAGATCTTATATTTAGAAATTTGCCTACCCTCTCAGCATAGTATCACATCTCCACATTTTTTGGTGTGTGTGGCTTTTCTGGGGGTGGGGGTGGGGGTGATTTAACTTTTCAAAATAGCCCCCAAGTGTAGTGCTAAAAGGCTGTCTGGTATTTCTAATTGCAAGAAGATTCGGATGTGACTTATGCAGAAAATATATGTGTTGGGTAAGCTTTGTTCAGTAGTGAGTTTTATGCTGTTGACCATGAGTTCAGTGTTAATGAATTAACAATAGAACAGGTCCACCTACTTAGAATTTCTAAGTATCATTGACATTTATACACTATCATGTGTAAAATAGATAAATAGTAGGAAGCTTCTGTATAACACAAGGAGCCTAGCCTGGCACTCTGTGATGACCTAGAGGGGTGGGACGGGAGTAGGGAGGAAGGTTTAAGAGGGAGGGTATTTATATATATATATATATATAATATAATTATGTCTGATTTGCATTGTTATATGGCAGAAACCAACACAATATAGTAGAGCAATTATCCTCTAACTTGAAAAAGAGAAGATTCTTACATATTAAATAAGGTGTCTTTAAACAGAAATACACATAAAACAAGGTTATGCTGATAAAAGTGTTGTGACCAGATGTTCAGGCTCAGTATTCTCCTAGAAGCAGTGGTTTGATATTTTCAAATTCAGTATTCATAGTGACTTCATTGAGCATAATTAAACATGAATAATAAGAAACCACTTTACTTCCCTTTCTGGGTAGCTTCCTCTGATAACCCTTCCTTCCAACTTTCCCTTTACCCAAAACTTACTCCTTACCCTCTTCTGACTAAGTCATGCTTAAATATTGAGGGTGGATAATAGAACTGCCTCTTAGAGTTTTTGCAGAGAACAAATTCAAAGAAGCAAAACAAGCCATGAATAAGAGGGTAATCAAAGTCAGTAAGCCAGAAAGAAAGGACAAGGAGTGTGTTAGATAATGGAACCACAATGGAGTATTGAAAACTTACATTCACAGCCAGAAGTAAGGAAGGCTCAGAGAAAATAATAAGCAAGGGGATTTTGGAAAAAGTCTTCAAGGAGTATTATCGAGTTTGAGCAGATTTTATGTGCTCTTAATAAAATTTTTATGAAACACTGGATGCATTAAAAGTGTCAGAGATTATGTACCTATATTATGCTTTTCAATGACCATATTATATGCTAACTATACTGTAAGCTCAGGATCTGAGAATGATTCATTTGTGTTAACATTTAGTAATCTCCCACACAGTATTCACTATAAATATTTCTTGAATAAGTACATGCAAGAATAGATTGTTATACCCTCCATTATATAAAGGACCTAAGAGAAGCAGAAGATATTAAGAAGAGGTGGCAAGAATACACAGAAGAACTGTACAAAAAAGGATCTTCACGACCCAGATAATCAAGATGGTCACTCACCTAGAGCCAGACATCCTGGAATGCAGAGTCAAGAGGACCTTAGGAAGCATCAGTGCAAACAAAGCTAGTGGAGGTGATGGAATTCCAGTTGAGCTATTTCAAATCCTAAAAGATGGTTCTGTGAAAGTGCTGCACTCAATATGCCAGCAAATTTGGAAAACTCAGCAGTGGCCACAGGACTGGAAAAGGTCAGTTTTCATTCCAATCCCAAAGAAAGGCAATGGCAAAGAATGTTCAAACTACTGTGCAACTGCACTCATCTCAATGGAGAAGGAAATGGCAGCCCACTCCAGTATGCTTGCCTGGAGAATCCCAGGGATGGAGGAGCCTGGTGGGCTGCAGTCTATGGGGTCACACGGAGTCAGACATGACTGAAGTGACTTAGCAGCAGCAGCAACACACACTAGCAAAGTAATGTTCAAAATTCACCAAGTCAAGCTTCAACAGTATGTGAACTGTGAACTTCCAGATGTTCAAGCTGGATTTAGAAAAGGCAGAGGAACAAGAGATCAAAATGCAAACATCTGTTGGACCATTGCAAAAGCAAGAGAATTCCAGAAAAACATCTACTTCTCCTTTATTGACTAAGCCAAAACCTTTGACTGTGTGGATCGCAACAAAATGTGGAAAATTCTTCAAGAGATGGGAATACCAGATCACCTGACCTGCCTCCTGAGAAATCTGTATGCAGTTCAGAAAGCAACAGTTAGAACTGGACATGGAACAACAGACTGGTTCCAAATAGGAAAAAGAGTACATCAAGGCTGTATATTGTCACCCTGCTTATTTAACTTCTATGCAGAGTACATCATGCTAAATGCTGGACTGAATGAAGCACAAGCTGGAATCAAGACTGCCCAGAGAAATATCAAAAACCTCAGCTATGCAGATGACACCACCCTTATGGCAGAAAGCGAGGAAGAAATAAAGAGCCTCTTCATGAAAGTGAAAGAGGAGAGTTTGGCTTAAAACTTAACACTCAAAAAACTAAGATCATGGCATTGGGTCACACCACTTCTTGGCAAATAGATGGGGAAACAACGAAAACAGTGTCAGACATTATTTTCTTGGGTTCCAAAATCATTGCAGAGGTGACTACAGCCATGAAATTAAAAGATGCTTACTCCTGGGAAGAAAAGCTTTGACCAACCTAGATAGCATATTAAAAAGCAAAGACATTACTTTGCCAACAAAGCTCAATTTAGTCAAGGCTATGGTTTTCCCTGTAGTCATGTATGGATGTGAGAGTTGGACTATAAGGAAAGCTGAGTGCTGAAGAATTGATGCTTTTGAATTATGGTGTTAGAGAAAACTCTTGAGAGTCCCTTGGTCCTTAAGGAGATCCAACCAGTCAATCGTAAAGGAAATCAGTCCTGAGTATTCATTGGAAGGACGATGCTGAAGCTGAAACTCCAATACTTTGGCCACCTGGTGCAAAGAACCAACTCATTGGAAAAGACCCTGATGCTGGGAAAGATTGAAGGCAGGAGAAGGCGATGACAGAGGGTAAGATGGTTGGATGGCATCACCGACTCAATGGACATGAGTTTTAGCAAGCTCCAGGAGTTGGTGATCGACGGGGAAGCCTGGCATGCTGCAGTCTGTAGCAATGCAAAGAGTTAGACATGACTGCACTTCACTTTTACTTTTCACTTTCATGCATTGGAGAAGGAAATGGCAAGCCACTCCAGTGTTCTTGCCTGGAGAATCCCAGGGACAGGGGATCCTGGTGGGCTGCCGTCTATGGGGTCGCACAGATTCAGACACGACTGAAGCAACTTAGCAGCAGCAGCAGCAGCAGCAGACATGACTGAGCAACTGAACTGAACGTATGCTCCATTAATGTAAAAACTTTTACTAGTTAACAATCTGATTATCAGAATAATTTTTTATTGCTTAAGATTCACTTGCATAGCTGTGGCTGCTTTCATTTAATTTATGAAAAGCTAGACAAACTCCTTGTTTAATCTAACATAAATCAAATATAATGTCACCAGTATAAGTACTAAATAACTTGCAGTTATTTTTACAGGAAATTTAGTAAATACAAAGCTTATTAAATTAGTTATTTTTAGTAGATCATGCTTTAGAATTTTGAGTTTAAAGTTTAAGAAATGAACTTTAAAGAACTAACATGTTTATATGGAAATGATAACCTTTCTGTTGGTGAGTGCCATTACTTCATATTTGTACCTATCACATTTTTTAAAAAGCTTTTTGGCTTTAGAAAAAGCACCAAGTGTAGATTAAATTTTAACCCGAAGTGATTGTTAATAAGAAAGTGATAGCCTTGCTTCTTCATCTCATGTAATATAATAGTAACTTGAATTTAATCTGCTCCTCTTAAATTTTTTCCCTACATTATAAAGAACTTTTCCTAAATGGTCCATTAAATTATGCATTATCTTTCAGACATTTTTCTGGGAAGAAGGATGCCAGATTGATTTGAAAAAAATAATTTTCAGAGATATATGGAATTGACATATATAATTTCTCATTCATCCTTTACTTGGAATAAATAACTTCTAATAAAAAGTTATATAATTCCATCTGCTCATTTTAGTTTCCAGTTTTGTTGGTAGAAAGCTATAAGTTGGAAATTAATCATCTTACAAATCAATATCTTCCTATATTGCCACCATTTTCCTGGTCTAAATGATGTGGCTTTTTACAAAAGAAAATCTACAAGTCATGTTCAAAAGCTTTATTCTAGTATTCTCCTGGTTTCAAAAACTATGATTGGATCTTTTTTCAATTCTGACTTTAACAGGCCCTTTCCATGAAATTGCGAGACTCAATAGCATAGAAAGAAAAAGCTTGATCAAGGAAAACTTTTGATATTCCCTGTAAAGCTCCATTGTATCTTATTGCTACTTAAATTTCCTGAGGGATGAAATGGATTGTGGGGTGATGATCTGGAGAGATGTTAGAGCTAAAAATAGATCTTGCCCGTTATAGCTTAGCAAGACATGATTTTATTTGGTGTTTCTATCAGGACAAACTCTCTGTAGTTTTACTTTTAGCAGACATATGTATTTTAGCCATATTCTGTCCCATTGTACAATATTGTCAGATATTTCATTGAATCATATTTCATTAATTCTGGTAATGAATCTAAATGGCCTGAACAAAGGCTTTTGTTCATTGCAGATGAAGATGGGATTATTTATCAAATAAGAGGAGTTCATCAAATTATTTGAATGTAGAGACTCAAAACTCACATGATAGCAAGAGGTTTAGCTATCACACACACATATACACACACATATGACTTCATTGTTCTTAATATCTCATTTATGATTCTAGCAAATAATAATTTTTCTCAGGACAATGAGATAACTGCCTTTTTCCCCACTTCCCACCCAATAACTTAGAAATAAGGGGGACAGAGTTGACTTTTGAGGCATGAACAAAAAAAAAAAAAAACCTTAGACACGTAATAAAGGAAGACTCAAACCAAGGAAATAAGCATCAGTCTAACCCTGCATCAGTTAGGGATGTGTTGAAAGACAGGGAACCAGGAAGAGATAGCAGAACGAGTGAGTTACAATGTGATGGCATAGATGAGTCACTGGCTGCAGTGGTGTTGAGCCTGCAGCCAGTGCCCGAGGACACAATAATCTAAATGACAAGAGAAGACTTCCTGTGGAGGAACAGGATATTTCAGTAGGTTTCATTCTGGCCTTGATAAGTAGCCCACAAATCAATCCATTTACCTTTGTTTAAATTCTATGCTAAATCTAAGCAGATACTTAGGTACCTCTCACAAGAAAAAGAAATACTGTGTTCTAGATAATGGATGTGAGAAGTCCAGTGACTAGAAAGCTGTAGTTTCCATCATCAATTAATAAAGACAATGACAGGTGTTAAAGAAATAGCTCGTGAAGCTGGAGCTTCTAGGCTCCCTTCTCAGCCAGTTGCCTGTTGGGTTTACCGTGGGGGAAGACCTGCTGGGAGATCAGGTGAGCAGCATAAAGCTGGGCTATCCCTCTCCTTGGTTCTATATTTTGGGGTCTCTGGCAGCTGCTGCATTTCTTCCTGCCCCCGTTGGCCAGGCTTCACTGCTTCCAGCTTCCATGGGGTGACCTCAGCCCTGAGCCATAACCCACCTCTTCCCTGTGACCTTCCAATCTAGGGATGATAGTGGATGCTGTCCATAAACTCTGTGTCATTCCAGAGTCTCTCCATCTGAGTGCTCAGGAACTCCACCAAAGAGCATATCCTAAACCCTGACTGATCTAATACCTGTATGTGTACATGTGTTGTCATCGCCAAGTCGTGTCTGACTCTTTTGCGACCCGATGGACTGTAGCCCACCAGGCTCCTCTGTACATGTGTTTTTCCAGGCCAGAATACTGGAGTGTGTTGCCATTTCCTTCTCCAGGGGATCTTTCCTACTCAGGGATCGAATGCTCATCTCCTGCGTTGGCAGGGGGATTCTTTACCACTGAGTCACTAGGGAAGCCCGGATCCAATGCTTAAGAAAGTACAAGCCTCTAGATTTGAGTTCCACACCCACATCCACAGACTTGTTGAATCTGATTTCATCTTCTCCTGTCTAATAGTGTCCCTTCCCCAATAATGGCAAACTCCCCCACATGCCCTTTCTGCTTTTCTCCATTGCTTGTTTCTTTAGTTTTAACTTTTTAATTATGTATATAGTTCATAGATACCATTAGATTCTAGCAGAATCATCTTTATAAAAGCCCTTTTCTTGACTTCAAATTCCTACCTAGTGACTGCTTCAATTTCTTTCTTTCTTAGCAAATTTAATCCAAATGTTGTCTAAATTGACATCATCCATGTCTTCACCTTGCAGTCTTTTTCAAGCTACCTTCAATCCTCATCGCTCTACCTGAAAACTGTTGTCAAGTTGGACCAGTATTTAAAGTATGAGACCAAGTAAAACCTTTTCCATCCTCATTTTCATTGTCTTACAGATAACTTTTGACAAAGAGCCAGCATTTCCTTCTGAAATATCTGGTCTCTCCCGAACTTTAATATTCCATGCTCTTCTGGGTTTCTTGTTGTTTCATTGCTGATTTCAACATATCCATCTCATTTCTTGGCTCTCTCTCTCCAATTTAACCTCAAAGTTCAGGACTTCCTAAGTGCTTAGAACAGGTCCTCTAAACATCTCTGACCTCATTTACTCACTGGGTGATTTAATCTTTTTATGGCTTTGAGAAGCATCTCTGTAGTGAAGGTTCTTAAAATTTTAACTTAGTTAAACTTTCATAAACTTTTCTGGAATTCATATCCATTTTCTAATTGAAATCTCTACCTAGGTGTTTCATGGGTATCTTGTAGTTACGCTGTACCAATTTAAATCTGCATTTTCCCAGTGTTTGGTGTCTTACTTACCTCATGAAATTAGATCAATACAAGCCTAGTAGCCCTTGCAAGAACTCTGGGAGACATATTCTGATCTGTTAGCAATGTAAGTAACTTTTCTAAATAATTTTGGTTGTTTTTGGCTGTACTATGTCTTCGTTGCCGGGCAGGCTTTCTCTAGTTAGGGAAAGCAGGGGCTAGTCTCTAGTTCCGGTGCTCGAGCTGCTCTGTGGGTGCTTCTCCTGTTGCAGAGCACAGGCTCTGGGGCTCATGGGCTCAGTCATTGTGGTTCCTGAGCTCTAGAGCACAGGTTCAATAGTTGTGGCACAGGCGCTTGGTTGTTCCACTGCATGTGGGATCTTCCTGGACCAGAGATTCAATCCGTGTCTCCTGCATTGGCAGGCAGATTCTTTACCACTAGCACCACCTGGGAAGCGTCGTAAGTTCAGTTCAGTTCTGTTACTCAGTCCTGTCTGACTCTTTGAAACCCCATAGACTGCAGCACGCCAGGCTTCCCTGTCCATCAACTCCTGGAGCTTGCTCAAACTCATGGCCATTGAGTCAGTGATGCCATCTCATCCTCTGTTGTCCCCTTCTCCTCCTGCCTTCAACCTTTCCCAGCATCAGGGTCTTTTCCAATGAGTCAGTTATTTGCATCATGTGGCCAAAGTATTGGAGTTTCAGCTTCAGCATCAGTCCTGCCAATGAATATTCAGGACTGATTTCCTTTAGGATGGACTGGTTGTATCTCCTTCCAGGCCAAGCGACGCTGAAGCGTCTTCTCCAACATCACAGTTCAGAAGTATCAATTCTTCGGTGCTCAGCTATCTTGACAGTCCAACTCTCACATCCTTATGTGACTACTGGAAAAACCATAGCTTCGACTAGATGAACCTTTGTCAGCAAAGTAGTGTCTCTGCTTTTTAGTATGCTGTCTAGTTTGGTCATAGCTTTTCTTCCAAGGAACAAGCATCTTTTAATTTTATGGCTGCAGTCACCATCTGCAGTGATTTTGAAGCCCCCCAAAATAAAGTCTGTCACTATTTCCATTATTTCCCCATCTATTTGCCGTGAAGTGATGGGACCAGATGCCATGATCTTAGTTTCCTGAATGCTGAGCTTTAAGCCAACTTTTTCACTCTCCTCTTCAACTTTCATCAAGGGGCTCTTTAGTTCTTCTTTATTTTCTGCCATAAAGGTGGTATCATCTGCATATCTGAGGTTATTGATATTTTTCCTGACAATATTGATTCCAGCTTGTGCTTCATCCAGCCTGGCATTTCACATGATGTACTTTGCATGTAAGTGATATAAGCAGGGTGACAATATACAGCCTTAACATACTCCTTTCCCAATTTGTAACCAGTCCATTGTTCCATGTCTGGCTCTAAATCTTGTTTCTTCACCTGCATACAGATTTCTCAGGAGGGAGGTCAGGTGATCTGGTGTTCCCATCTCTTGAAGAATTTTCCACATTTTGTTGTGATCCACACAGTCAAAGGCTTTGGCTTAGTCATAAAGGAGAAGTAGATGTTATTCTGGAGCTCTCTGGCTTTTTTGATGATACAACAGGTGTTGCCAATTTGATCTCTGGTTCCTCTGCCTTTTCTAAATCCAGTTTGAGAATCCGGAAGTTTGTGGTCCATTGAAGCCCAGGTTGGAGAATTTTGAGCATTACTTTACTAGCATGTGAGATGAGTGCAATTGTGTGGTGGTTTGAACATTCTTTGTCATTGCCTTTCTTTGGGATTGAAATGAAAACTGACCTTTTCCAGTCCTGTGGCCACTGCTGAGTTTTCCAAATTTGCTGGCATATTGAGTGCAGCACTTTCACAGAATCATCTTTTAGGATTTGAAATAGTTCAGCTGGAATTCCATCATCTCCACTAGCTTTGTTCATAGTGATGCTTCCTAAGGCCCACTTGACTTCGCGTTCCAGGAAGTATGGCTCTGCTGCTGGACTAGCGGGACATCCCTGTATCAAACTTCTTGAACGGCCTGTCCAGTTACCAGGGACCCCAGGATCCACAGCAATTGCTGGTGCTTGAATCACCTTGCCAGACCGTGGAGCAGGCAGTGGGGGAATGCTCATTTCCTACTGCTCCTTGGCCAGGTAGAGTCCTTGTACATATCCTGTGTGTCCTTAAACTACAATTCCCAGGAACCCCTGGGGCATCGCCACACTATTTACCAGGGGTGGAGGGCACCAAAGATTGATGAGAAATGTAATCTGTGAAACACTCAAAACCTCATGTTGCTGAGTAAAGATCTTGGCCACCTCTCCCAAAGGTATTAAATGTATATTTTTATGTGCTATGCACCATGCTATGCTCATTAAAAATATTAATTATTTAATCCACATAAGTATATACTATTATTTATTTCATTTTTATGGGTGAGGAACCTACAGCAGAGAAAGCTTAAGTGACATACTGAAGGCCATAAAGCTAGTGAGTGAGGTAGCCAGGATTTCAGGACAAGACCATTCAGTTTCTGAGGTCAAGTTTATAACCATTACAGTGTGTCTCAAATTATAATAAAATTATAGCTAACACATTTATTGTATTTAACACAGCCCATGCATGCATGCATGCTAAGTCACTTCAGTTGTGTCTGACCCTGTGCGACCCCATAGACAGCCCACCAGGCTCCTCTGTCCCTGGGATTCTCCAGGCAAGAATACTGGAGTGGGTTGCCATTTCCTTCTCCAGGGCCATGCATCAGTTCAGTTCAGTCGCTCAGTCATGTCCAAGTCTTTGAGATCCCATGAATTGCAGCACGCCAGGCCTCCCTGTCCATCATCAACTCCCAGAGTTCACTGAAACTTACATGCATTGAGCCGGTGATGCCATCCAGCCATCTCATCCTCTGTCATCCCCTTCTGCTTCTGGCCCCAATTCCTCCCAGCATCAGGGTCTTTTCCAGTGAGTCAATTCTTCACATGAGGTGGCCAAAGTATTGGAGTTTCAGACTCAGCATCAGTCCTTCCAATGAACACCCAGGACTGGTCTCGTTTAGGATGGACTGGTTGGATCTCCTTGCAGTCCAAGGGACTCCCAAGAGTCTTCTCCAGCACCACAGTTCAAAAGTATCAATTTTTAGGTGCTCAGCTTTCTTCACAGGCCATGCATAGTCGTGCTTTAAATATAATAAGTTTTTTTATGAGAGTCTATTGTTATACTGATTTTATAGATGAAGAAATGGACAGACGTTAAATAATTTGCCAAAAGCCAGTAACACAGAGAGCCAGAATGTAACACTGGCTACTCTGGCTCCAGAGACTTTGCTTTTAATTACCACAACGTACTTACTCTCAATTGTGCCATGGTTTCTACAGAACAAAATAAATTCTGACTTTTTTTTAAGGTAGAAGAACAAAACCATGCTAAAATTCTTAGAAAGGGAGGCAGAATGTATAACTTGTTAGGAGGCTAGGATGACAGTATCACAGTCAAAATCTTCCCAGTTGGAGGAGCTCAGGCTACAGAGTGCAGGAAGATGTTTAAGATTGTTGTTAAGGTGCTTGAGTCCAGCCAGTTGAAAAATGTAGGCCTCACAAGAGGAGAACCCACTATTAATTCTTCCAGCAAGCTAGCTAAACTTTATTGTTAAGCGGAAAGCAAGCAGAATGTCTTTTTAATTCTTACGGGAACGATATGGATATGGCAGGCAGACATATATCAAATGTATAGCCTCTTTTTATAAGAATCAAAGAGGTAAAAGGGGCCTCTATATTGTTAAAATAATCTGCATGTGATCTGGGATTAAGACCTAGGTCTTCTGGTGGTACTCAGTGAAAGTAAAGATGTTAATTGCTCAGTTGTATCCAACTCTTCCTGACCCCAAGAACTGTAGCTTGCCAGCCTCCTCTGTCCATGGAATTCTCCAGGCAAGAATACTAGAGTGGGTAGCCATTCTTTTATCCAGGGAATCTTCCCAACCCAAGGATCGAACCCAGGTCTCCTGCATTGCGTGCGGATTCTTTACCGTCTGAGCCACCATGGAAACCCTCAAGTGAACTTATTATATCATGTAGTCCTTCCACTGGTTCCTCATAGGAGTTTTCATAATATGCCAAGAAATAAGGCAGTAGGCTTGATAGAAACAAACAAACAAAATACATGAAAAAGCAATACCAGTTGTCAAGAAACAAGGGAATTGATATCTTACCAAGGAGAACATTTAAAAGGTTAGCTTTATTAAACATAGATCTTGAAGGATAATCTTTTAAAATATGTTTATGTAATTTGGAGGGAAAGAAGAAGAAAGTAGTGATAGGATTGACTTTTGCTTTTTAAAAATTCTCTTTGCATTCTACTTATTTACAAAATATTTGAAACTGGGATACTGAAAAGAGCTATCAAAGACATTTCTGCAATTATAAAAATATATAATATGTAGGACCAGCTCACTTAGCTATTATTTAGATACATCATGAGAGACATGCACAACAGAGAACTGGCAATAGAAGTATCAGTTGTAGTAGAATCTGATATAAAAAGATCAATATTTAAGTAAAAAATCTTAAATATCCCTGTACATAGAATACATTGTCGCTGAATTTTAATAAAAGGTACATTTGTTCTCAATGTTTAATTTTTCCATTGCTATACACTGTGAATGTTAAAAGAAGAGAATTCATGGCATCAGAATTAAATGCAAAGGCCCTGTGCAAAGATGGATTGAATCAGAGCTATCATAGATGCACAGACTAAATTTAATGGATGATTTTATCCCTATTGTTGTCATATTTCCTGAAAAATACTGAGAAGAGTGCTAGTGCAGGAGAAGAGTCATTTGTCAAAAATTCTTGGATCGAAACAAAGAAAAATACTGTTTGTTATCACTTATACTTGGAATCCAAAAAAGAGCGGGGGCTGATTTTAAAGAAACAGTGAATGAAGTGGGGATTTCCATGTAGGGGCTGCTAGGGAGAGGAGGAAACAGGGAGATGTAGCCAAGGGTAAGAACCTTCTTTTGTAAAATGAGTAAGTTCTAAGGATCTACTGTATAGCATGATGGCTATAGTTATTAATACTATAATGTATACTTGAAGGTAACTGAGAGTAGATTTTTTTGTTCTCACCACCCAAAACACACACAAACACAGAAAGAGTTAACTGTGAGATGGTGGATGTGCTATTTATCTTGATCTTGATAATCATTTCCCAGTGTATTTATATATCAAATCATGTCAATTATTTCTCAGTATATCAGGGGAAAAATAAGATGATATTAAAAAAAGTTCTTCAGCCAGATGTTTTTCAAAATTCATAAGCTGTTTTATTTGAGAAATATAATATGAAGCATATTTCAAATATTGTATAACCTTCCCCAAGGAGTGTGGGGCTACCCTGCAATCAATCATATTGATATTTACAGTAAGTGGAAGGAAAGACTATAAATGGTCTATTGTCAGATTAAGTTCAGTCAGGTCAGGTTTTGCCCTTCCAATGCATGTTGAGGTAACTCTTGGCTTTCTGAAATTTTGGTTTTCAAAATTGCACAGCAAGCTTTGTGGACTTAGCTGGGAGCATTGCGGTGATTAAGAGTGCCATCTAGTGGCAGCACGTTGATCTGCATACAAATAAATATTTGCCTTTCTCTTAAGGCAAAAAGTGAAGAGGAACTGAACAGCTTCTTGATGAAAGTGAAAGAGGAGAGTGGGAAAGTTGTCTTAAAACTCAACATTCATCAAACTAAGATCATGGCATATGGTCCCATCACTTCATGGCGGATAGATGGGGAAACAATGCAAACAGTGAGAGACTATTTTCTTGGGCTCCGAAATCACTGCAGATGGTGGCTGCAGCCATGAAATTAATAGATGCTTGCTCCTTGGAAGAAAAGCTATGACCAACCTAGACAGCATATTAAAAAGCAGAAACATTACTTTTCCAAGGTTCATCTAGTCGAAGCTATGGTTTTTCCATTAGTCACATACAGATGTGAGAGTTGGACTATCAAAAATAGCTGAGCACTGAAGAATTGATGCTTTTGAATTGTGGTGTTGGAGAAGACTCTTGAGAGTCCCTTGGCCTGCAAGGGGATCCAGCCAGTCAATCCTAAAGCAAGTCAGTCCTGAATATTCATTGGAAGGACTGATGCTGAAGCTGAAGCTCAAATACTTTGGCCACTTGATGGGAAGAACTGACTCACTGGAAAAGACCGTGATGATGGGAAAGATTGAAGGCGGGAGGAGAAGGGGATGACAAAGGGTGAGATAATTGGATGGCATCACCGACTCAATGGACATGAGTCTGAGCAAGCTTCAGGAGTTGGTAATGGACAGGGAAGCCTGGAGTGCTGTAGTCCATTGGGTTGCAAAGAGTTGGACACAACTGAATGCCTGAACTGAACTGATTGTTTAAAATGCTGGTAAAATTTAAATTTAATCATGCAATTGCTCAAATATTTTGTGTCTAGGATATAAAAATAGATAAGAAAATTTCTTCTCCAAGGAAGATTTCTGAATCTACTATTGGATAAGATCAAATACATTATGATGAGTGAAAAGGAAAGGACTCACAGAGGAGAGAAGTCCTTAGATGAAGTCCAAGATTTTGTGGAAGAGTAGACACCTGACTGAGTTCTATAAAGGGGAAAAGGGATAAAGTCATTTCTACAAAAGAAAGTCACAGAGGACAACAAAGGCACAAAAATAAATAAAATTGATCCAGGAATTGATTTAAGATGAAGTTAGTCAGGCCCAGGGGAATGATTCATGATTCATATATAATAACATCCTGAATGTCAAATGGTAAGCATGTTTGCTTATTTCTATTTTTGAGTAGTCTATTTAACTTAGTTTTATTGTTCTTTATTATCAACACTTACTAGAAAACAAGATAAAACCACATATTCTATTCTATATGTATCAGTCACAGAATTTTTGGAAATAAAAAATTATTTAGAAATAATAAAAGTAGTAATTTAAATAATTAATTGCAACCATTGCTATAAACTTTAAAATAATGGTCAATAATCTAGGTATGAGTATAAAAGGGGCCTCAATAAGAGTGATACCCAGATTCTTACATCACAACAAATCACCATCAATTCTTATCTTGATAAAATATGGTAAATTATTATTTCATAATTTGTCTTATAACTACCCTTCCTTTTTTCCATTTTATTTGCTACTTTTCTTGTTGAATCCCATTTTAGTCTTAATTATTTTGAAATTTTATTATGATATTAGATGCACTGGCCCATGTTCTCCAAATAATAGCTTTATTTTCCATTTTTAGTATTTTCCATATTTTATTTCTTTTTCTTTCTGAGAATCTCTCAGGTCACCACTCATGGAACTTTGATTGCTTTAGTTAGGACTGTGCATGCGTCAAACCATGCATCAGAATGATTCAGACCCATTATAATACAATGGCTCTTTATTAAGATAAAACAGAATTTGCCATACTCCGTTCTCTAGGTGTTGGATCTCTGGGCTGGGAAGATCCCCTGGAGAAGGGAACAGCTACCCACTCCAGTACTGTTGCCTGGAGAACTCAGTGGACAGGGGAGCCTGGCGGGCTACAGTCATGGGGTCGCAAAGAGTTGGACACAACTGAGCTACCTTCACTTCACTTCACATTCTCGAGGTATGGCCAGGCTACCTCTGTGTGGACACTCCCATTCACAGACACGCACACACACACACAGCAAACAAGTGCAATTTTAATTTGATTGAATAATATTTGCACTTATTAATGCATTACAGTCTGATATTTTCTAATCTAATTCTCCTTTTTCTTTACTTTAACTTGTTTTTAAAATGCTATCACAGCCCTCTCTCTGTTGATTTTATAATACATTAATAGATCTTAATTTGGGAAACATTCCTCCAGAAGAAATGGTAATTTTCTTTCAGGTTGTAAAGAGAGAGGTGAGAAAGAGGATTTCTTGAAGGAAATAAATCTTGACAGTGGCCTTGAAGGATGGGTGAGAACTGGTTGTACAGAGTAGGGCAGCATCACAAAAAAGACTAAATTTAAAGACATATGGATTACTTTGTAAAGCCAAACAGCTAATAACATTTGGCATATAGTAGATTTTTAATAAATACTTGAATGAACAAATGGATGTTCAAATGTTTAATTTTAAATAAGACTTAATAAAAGTGATAGAGAAAATGAAAATATACCTACCTCCAGTGGCTCAACGATCAAGAATCCACAGCCAAGCAAGAGACTCTGGTTTGATCCTGGGTTGGGAAGATCCCCTGGAGGAGGAAATGGCAACCCACTCCAGTATTCTTGGCTGGGAAGTCCCCTGGAGAGAGGAGCCTGGTGGGCTAAAGTCCATGGGGTCACAAAGGAATCAGATGTAGTGACTAAACAACAAAACTGCAAATGTAGATATTTCAGTTCAATTAAAAGTATGTTTTTCTCTAGCCTAATTGCAACTTGTATGTAGGTACTTCTATGATATGCTTTTTACAGTCTATGAAATCAGTGAAGAGAGAGAATTGGAAAGAAGCATAAATCTTAAAAACTCAAGAGAGAAAAGCAAACTCTGCCTGACTCAAATCTTGAGAAGGATTAGGAAGAATGAAAATACTCTAAAAAAGAGTAAGTCAGTTGCACTTCACTCTCCTGATTGACAGACCATTAAAATCTTAATAAAATGGATCCTTTCCAATCACCTTGAGGAAAGACTTCTTCCTAAATAAGGGCATTTTTATATCATGGCCTAAGAATTTTTGACAATCCTAGGGTTTTAGCTACAAATCCTGCTTTTATTGTTAGTGTTCACTGCCTTGTCTAACAATGAATTCAAAATGACATCAAGATTTGGAATTTGATTACATTTCCACTATGGATCCTGGGCAGACTTTTCTGGTGATTAGTGGGATATCAAATTGAAGACTGCTGATATGTTTCTTAATTTGGGGCCTATATCTCAAATATATTCTGCTCCTACTTCTGCCATAACCAAGTCAAATGACTCAAAATATTTCATCCATTTTACTAGCATGTTTCACCCATTTTCTGCATATTGAAGTTCTAATTATGCTTCAAACCAATTTAATAAGAGATTCATGAAGGCTTTTTTGCAGAGCATCTCTAGGCTTTTGCAACAGCTTTCAAATTGCTCTCTCTTCCTTCCATATTCTTACACTCAACTCTATGTTTTTCCAAACCAGTATAATCTGTCCTCTAGAGAGTAAGGATTAAGGGATGAGCACTGAGGAGTATCCAATTTAAAAGCAGAAAAAAGACAGGAAGAGCCAGGATAGTGGGATCAATGGAAACCTAATGGGAAACCAAGGATTGATACATAGTCCAGGCTGGGAAGACATAGTACAGTGTGTGATACCAAAACCCCTGTGCACATTGGATGACCAAAGGGTAGTAGGTTCAACAGAAAAATGGGAATTGAAGCCAGACTGCAAGGAGATGAAGAATGTTTCTTCATACCCACATCACTTCCTTGGTACTGATCTTTCTATCCTGCCATGTTCTGTTACGTTAATAGTTGCCTGTTCATAGTCTCTCTCTATGAGATATGAATGTTTTATGAAAAGTCCACTTTTTTTCACCTTCTTACCCCTTGTGTGTGACAGTACATATGTATTTCATTTATTTGGATTTCTGTTAACTTCAAATCACTTCTTTATTAATTTGTTCTCACACACTCGTGTGCTGTGCTATGTCACTTCAGTCATGTCCCACACTTTGTGACCCCATGGACCGTAGCCCATCAGGCTTCTCTCTCCATGTCATTCTCCAGGCAAGAATACTGGAGTGGGTTGCCATACCTTCCTCTAGGGGATCTTCCTGACCCAAGGATCAAACCTGTGTCTCTTATTTCTCCTGCATTGGCAGGTGGGTTCTTTTCCCCCGTTAATAACCCTAGTACCCAAGAAGCTGAATAGGCTGTGCCAGTGAGCTTCCCTGGTGGCTCAGAGGGTGAAGCGTCTGCTTACAATGAGACCTGGGTTCGATCCCTGGGTTGGGAAGATCCCCTGGCGAAGGAAATGGCAACCCACTGCAGTACTCTTGCATGGAAAATCCCATGGACAGAGAAGCCTGGTAGGGTATAGTCCATGGGGTCTCAAAGACTTGGACACAACTGAGCGACTTCACTTTAGTGAGAGCAAGAAATAAGGTCTTCAGCACAGCTTAGAGGCTGTAGCAACTCTATCAGAGGTCTCTAGTTCCTTTTGCTTACCCCTGAGCCCATGTGCCTCATCATAAGTACACTGAAATATCAAAGAATATTTTTTACCACATCTGTCATTGCTCTTTAGTTTTGATTAAGATGATTTCATTTGTGGAACTAACAGAGCTACAAATTTAGCCAATATTTTAAGATCTTATAATCTTTTAATTTCCATCCATCAAAGAGGGGATGCAATGTTATCCAACTCTTCTATAATTGAGAAAAAATTATAATAATTTTAATTGGAAAAACTAAATATAAGTTGACTAAAAGCCTAATGAATCTGACAGTAAAAATATTCTGCTGCTGCTGCTGCTGCTAAGTCGCTTCAGTCGTGTCCGACCCTGTGCGACCCCACGGATTGTATGGAATTCTCCAGACCAGAATACTGGAGGGGTTAGCCTTTGCCTTCTCCAGGGGTTCTTCCTAACATTGGGATCAAACCCAGGTCTACTGCAATGCAGACAGATTCTTTACCAGCTGAGGTGCAAAGGAAGCCCATAGTTATCCAAAGCCGTGAGTTAAGTAGAAAAAAGAAGGAAGCAAAGGAAATTAAAGGTAGATAGGCCAGGCTGGGAGAAAAATAATGATTTTAGATAAGTCAGTCTTTTCCAGTTCCTTGAATAAATAGTTTTATAAAGAGGGATACAGGCTACATGAATGTTCCCTCTCAAATGTTTTATAACAACTAAAAGAAGTTTTGAAAGTATATTCCCTTTAGATACCAAGCTGCCCCTTTTTTCCCTTCCTACATGAGGTTCTATAAAATTGCTGATTAACAAGAGATGCAATTTTATTAACCTTTTGACTGCTCCCATTTATTTCTCATCTTGGTAAAGTGGGATGTGATTCATTTCCTGATCACATTTTTTAACATCCATTAATGTTTAACATCATGTCATTGCCTTGGTTGTTGGGTTACGGGATCCTGATGTTTTTTGTATTTTACTTCTGCTTTCCGCTTAGGTGAAGTTTCTGTGTATTATAGCCTGCTGTTTATCTTTTTATATTCTTTGCCAAGTAAAAGTCACATAGCTTGCTACTACCCTTCTCATGTTTGAATTTTCACCCTTTTATTGATCTTTTCATCCTACTTTATTGATTTTGCAGTATTTTTTTATTGTTTTCCTTATAGTTTTTATTTTTGTTTCTATACATGCAAGAATATTACTGGGCCCACTTTTCATCAATCTTGTGACAGTCCATTCAGTAATTCAACAAAGCCTCTGCTGACTATGGCTTTTATAATTCAAAAATTTTCTCATCTTCTGAATATGGTGTTTTCCATGAATTTGGCTTAAATTCCTTTTGTCACATTTTAATATTTTAAGAAATAGCTATCTTCTTACCAGTGTTTAAGTCTTTGTGTATTCAATAATCTTACCTGAATTCTTTTCCCTTTCTCCATGCTTTTATTAAATTATAAAACAAAAATTATATATTCATATAAAAATCATGGCCTTCTTCTAGTGGAAGATATAGATATGTTTGTCTCAGAGCATCATAAAAAAATCTCTAAAACTACACAATCTATTGATAGAAATCAGATAGCTAACAGGCAGCTGATCTATAACTCAAAATCAATATTTGAGACTAAAAAGGTAGCTATTTATAAAAGCAAATATTTACCCATACTATTAATTTTAAAATTATTGAAGGAATTAAAACCCATTCTTTTCAAGCCTTCCAATTCCACTTTCCTAGATTACAGCTGGTAAGAGTTGTATAACCTTCTCCACTTTCTCTGCTTATACAGATATGCCAATATGCATATCAATACACATATCTATGTATACAAATCTCTCTTTCCATACACATGTATGGGTATAACTGCTGTTGTTTCATCGCTAAGTTGTGTCCAAGTCACGTCCAAGTTGTGCCCAACTTTTTGCAACCTCACAGACCGCAGCACACGAGGCTCCTCTGTCCACTGTCTCCTGGAGTTTGCTCAAATTCATATCCATTGAGTTGGTGATGCTATCTAACCATCTCTTCCTCTGCTGCCTGCTTCTCCTTTTGCCTTCAATCTTTCCAAGTGTCTGGGTCTTTTCCAATGAGTCGGCTCTTTGCATCTGGTGACCAAAGTCTTGGAGCTCTAGCAACAGTCTTTCCGATGAATAGTCAGGGTTGATTTCCTTTAGGATTTACTATTTTGATCTCCTTGCTGTCCAAAGGACTCTCAAAGAATCTTCTCTGACACCACAATTCAAAAGCATCAGTCCTTTGGTGTTCAGCTCTCACATCCACACATGACTACTGGAAAAAACTGTAGTTTTGACTATATGGACCTTTGTTAGCAAAGTGATGTCTCTGCTTTTTAATATGCTGTCTAGGTTTGTTATGACTTCCCTTCCAAGGAGCAAGTGTCTTTTACTTTCATGGCTAAAGTCACCATCTGCAATGATTTTAGAGCCCTAGAAAATAAAATTTGTCACTGCTTCCACTTTTTCCCTTTCTATTTGCCATGAATTGATGAGACCAGATGCCATGATCTTAGTTTTTGAATACTGAGTTTCAAGCCAGCTTTTTCACTCTCCTCTTTCACCTTCATGAAGAGGCTCTTTAGTTCCTCTTCACTTTCTGCCATTAGAGTGGTATCATCTGCATTATCTGAGATTGTTAGTATTTCTCCCAGCAATCTTGATTCCAGCTTGTGAGTCACCCAGCCTGGCATATATTTATACATATTTCTTATTATATATCAGCATGTAACTTTTTTTTTACTTAAAAGTGGTTTATTCCATATGGTATATTTCCTTTAAAAAGATACATAGTGCATTGATGATACATTGGATTGTTTCAAGTCTTTGCTAATACAAGCAATATTACATTAAATTCGTATATATATATATGTATAGGTCTGTGTGTATGTCTATATATGCCTACCAATAAGCATGCATAATATGCTACTATTAATGTATTACAATAGGAATGGTTGGGTCATGAGATATGTATTTTTACATTTCTATCTTTGTTCCCAATAGTTTCTGATTTTAGAAATAAATATAAATGTAATTTTTTGATTCCCAAATCACATTCTCACTCTCTGAACTCAAAATACATTAGGAATTTTCACCAACTTTGTCCCCATATTGATCTATGCTAACTCCTCTCTCTTTTTATATGAATTTTAATATCATCCACACTTTATTGATTTTTGCAGCAATGGCTTTGGCATAGTACCTGCATATTAAAATCCAATCTTATTTCTTCTTCCCTTGTATTACCATTAATGTAATATTATCAAAAAAAGCCATGCCCACCCTTGGTTTACCTGTTAGTCTCTGTCCTCCACTTTTTTCACATTTATCCTTCATTTTTACACCTATGTTTGCTCGAGAATGATTCTCATTCAGCTAAGAATTACATGAACAGTTTTGTTTCTTTAATTTCCTTCATCTATCTGCACAGAGACCACAGTCGCCCCTGGCAGCCTGTGTCCATGTTTAATCAACCATTTAGTGAAGAAGGCATTTGGAAAATGAGGGTTATAATTAAACGTTTCACTTTACCTGCAGTGGCTTTGATTACACTGGGCCTTTGGCCAAGTCACCTCTATGACCTTGCTTTTTGGCAGTAATAAGAAGGTAATGTCTGTGAAACGAAATAAAACTGTTGCTTTCCCTCAGCTCCCTTGAAAACTCAGACCTATAAACCACTTAGATGAAGCGTAAAGTCTTACTAAAGAGAAAAGAAAAACTGTCTGTGAAACTTGATAAGCTTCAGATCAATATATGCCCTTTTTTTAAAAAACTGCACATATTTTATTTTCCACCAACTTTGGATTTTATATCTTATAAACAAACTAAAAACATTTCTTATGGGTTCACCTCAATGGATTTTAGTTCTAATGCTGAGCACTATGGATTCACTTTCAAAGTCCATGCTCTCTGCAGTGTTATCTTTTTCTCTTAATACATACACCATTTTGACCCAGATTGATCAGTGGAAGTACCCTCTGCTTTAGCAAGAATGCAAACAGTTTTCCAATTTTTTTTTTTTTTATCATATGCATGTTACCTTGCCACCTGCACACCTGTGATTTACAGTACTTGACTCCCACTTTAATCAAGAACACAAAATGTTTGAACTCCGGATAGTCATTGAGAGATTAACTGTCTTATTGGATAAGGAGCCAAGTTTATTTCTGAGTTAGATAAAACAAAATGCATAAAGTAGCCATCTCTTTGATTTTCTAAGCTTCATATATATACATAACTGCAAAGCTATCCACCAATATTATTCACTTGTATTGCCCTACAAATGACTTCAATAAATGGTAATTTAAATAATGCAATGTAAAGAGGCAATCATCTAAGAAAATATTTCTGCATCATCTACCAGAATACTCTCATTTCTATCTGACCCAAAGCATATTGTTTTACCTTGCTAAGACACAAAATTCTAGGGGCAAAATTAAAGTCTTAGACGACACAGTTTTAAAATTTTCTAATGTTCTACTTCTATTATTTTATAATGCCATATATTACAGAAGCTCTATTCAGACTAAAAAAAATGGGAAAACTTGTATAGTCTAAAAAACTGAATGCTTCCTTTAATTAGAAAATAGTTAGAAAATTACCCATTGTGCTTTCTCTCCCCATTGACAGCTACGAAACTCTCAATCAAATTTTATGTTCAGTTGCTATGGTTTTCTTTTCCCAGTTTCCTGGCATAATATCTACGAGCTCTTCTCTTGGCTTAACTTTTTTTTTTTTACATGAACTTTGCCTACAGTATATGTATTTTACTCTCATCACCTCAGATCTTTTGGGACTTAGATGCAACATAAATATGTATAAATCTATTTTCCCTTTGACCATCCAGTTAAAACTTTTTGATTTTTTAAAGTTTTTAATTGAATATTTCTGTACAGACTTTTAAATAAATATTTTGCCTGATTAAAAAATTCTATATTTTTAATATAAAAATTTTGGATAACTCCAAAAGTACACAAAAGAAATTTTAAATTATCCATAATTTTTGTGATTTGTTTGGTTGTTAAAAAAACATAAACCCACTCAAACAAGCTAAAGCCATGAGGGACACTGTGCACATATACAGGGGCTATCATGAAACCAGAATAAGAAAAGACAGATGACACTTAAAAGGGAAGAATAAGGAGCTATAGGGGTCTGATTTCCCCTTTCTTTTGGTCAGCCTTATCTCCTTTCTCTAAATTTGGCTTTGCTGCTTTGGTATACATTCCCAGGGGGCAAGAGTGATACATAATCTGCCTGCCAATGCTGGAGACACAAGAGACAAAGGTTCAATCATTGGATTGGGAAAATCCCCAGGAAAGAAAGTAGCTACGCCTGGAAAATTCCATGGATAGAGGAGCCTGGTGGGCTACGGTCCATGGGGCTGCAGAGTCGGATGTGACTGAGTGAGCACGTATGTATGTAGTTAAAAAAAATAACTGAACCTGTCTTAATTTTATCATGAATTCTGGTTTCAAATTCCCAAGGACAGAGGAATTACTTGACTTGGTTTGGGTCAGGAGTCTACCAACAGGTACATCTAAAACCTAGATCTTCAAAAGCAGCTGTAGTTAATAGATTTCAAATAACGGGGGGTGGGAGATCCAATTAACTCTCCAGGGATAACGAGAACCCCCAGTCTCCTTACTGTACAAGTCACTGTTTTATCTATATTTTTCCAAATTTATTTTTTATGGTCACTTTATGAATATAAGTGATATTTAAGGTTTAAATCCTATAATGTTAATTTAACTGTAGCATAAACATTTTGTTTTCTTATTACTAAAAACAAACAAAAACCACATTTTAGGACACACAATTTTCTGTTACTTCATAGCAAGTAGGGCTTCCCTGATAGCTCAGTTCGTAAAGAATCTGCCTGCAATGCTGGAGACCCCAGGTTAGATCTCTGGGTCAGGAAATTTGCTGAAGGGATGGGGTACTCATTCCAGTATTCTTGGGCTTCCCTTGTGGCTCAGCTGGTAAAGAATCCGCCTACAATGTGGGAGACCTGTGCTCCTTTCTATACAAAAAAATACATATAACTATACAAATTTCTGCCAGGAAAAAACAAAAAACAAAAAACAAAAAATACAGGCCTGTCAGGAATGTAATTACAATTCACACAAAAATCAGAGTGGCAAAAATGTTTCCAGCATTTGTGAAAGAGAAATAATTTCCTAAATACAAAAAGGTTTTCTTTTTTTTCTTATATGCACCATTTTAAAAATTTTATTGAACTTGTCACACTATTGCTTCTGTTCCATGTTTTGGTTTTTTGGCCACAAGGCATGTAGGATTTTACTCCCAGACCAGGGATCAAACCCATACTGCCTGCACCAGAAGGCGAAGTCTTCAACATTGGACCACCACAGAGGTTCCCCCAAAGAGTATTTTTAGTACAATATGAAAAGACTAACTGAAAAATACACAGGACACTAAAGGAAGTCAGTTTCAGTCATATTTAAATGATGAAAAATTTAAAAATGAGATTCTGCCATTTGCTTGTCATAGTGGCAAATATTGAATGATCTGAATGTATTAGTTTTCTATTGCTGTTGCGGCAAATTGTCACAAACTGAGTAGCTTAAAACAGCACACATTTATTTGTTTATTTATTATGTTACTCTTCTGGAGGTTAGAGGTCTGAAATGAGTTTCATTGAGCTAAAGTTCAAGACTTGGCAGAATTGTGTCCTTTTTGGAGACTCTAGGGAAGAATTTGTTTCTTGGCCTTTTTCAGCTTCTAAAGGCCGCCCACATTCTTCAACCCATGGCCCCAGCCAGCATCTACATCAATACAAACTCTTCCCCCTCAATTCTCCTTCTCTTCTTTCACATATAAACACCCTTGTGTTTGCATGTCACCTGCTCAAGTGGTCCAAGACAGTCTCCCATCTTGTAATCTTTAACTGGATCACACCTGCAGTCCTTTATAAGTCCCTCTTATAAGTAAGATAATATATTCTCAGATTCTGGGGATTCGAACATGGATGGCTTTGGAGGAACATTATTTTGATAGCTATTACTTTGATAGCACCCAAAAATGACAAGGTTGTAAGGAAACAGAAAAATTGATGCAATTTTTAGTAGATCCATTTCATAGCCCTCAAATTAAAATCCCACAAACACTTTGACTCAGTAGGAAAACATACATCATCCTACTTTTGAATCCTATATCTACACTCTTAGTTCAGTTCAGTTCAGTCACTCAGGCATGTGCGACCCCATGGACTGGAGCACACCAGGCCTCCCTGTCCATCATCAACTGCCAGAGTTTATGCAAACTCATGTCCATTGAGTCAGTGATGCCATCCAACCATCTCATCCTCTGTTGTCCCCTTCTCCTCTTGCCCTCATCTTTCCCAGCATCAGGGTCTTTTCAAATGAGTCAGCTCTTCCCATCAGGTGGCCAAAGTACTGGAGTTTCAGCTTCAGCATCAGTCCCTCCAATGAACACCCAAGACTGATCTCCTTTAGAATAGACTGGTTGGATCTACACTCTAGAAAGATTAAAAAAATAAGTACAAGGGAGTTTGGTACAGCATTGTTTGTAGTAGGTAATACTTTTAAGAATTAACTATTCACTGATCAGGGAGTCATTTAATAAATTATAATAAGTCTGTGTAATGGTTTTCAATATGTGTATAAAATATTGTGGAATATCTTTATGTCCTAATATAAAAAACTTGAAATACAGAACTAGTTGCAAATGTCAAGTTACATATTTCTGTTAACATGACCTTATTTAAAAATAGGGTCTTTGCAAATGTAATGAAGTTAAGATGATGTAATACTGATTAGGGTGGACCTTAATCTAATATGACTGAAATCCTATAAGAAGAGAGAAATTTAAACACAGAGACAAGCAGAATGCTATAGACAATGAGGCAGAGATGAGAGTGATGTAGTTGGGAACTAAGGATTGATGGCCACTACCAGAAGCTAGAAGAGGGAAGGGTTTCTTCCCTACATTTTCAGGGGCAACATGGCTCTGTTGACACCTTGATTTGGGGCTTCTGGACTTTAGAAGTGAGATAAAACATTTTTATTCTTTAACGTCACCCACACACACCCACATGCACACACATAGAATCCCATGATCTCATATTTGTGAACAAGTTTTGTTTATTTTACATACTTTTCTATGGTATTTTTTTTTTGTAGTAAGCAAGGATCAGTTCAATTACAAAACCAAATATAACACAATGTTATGCCACTCACATTTCTTAACATTCTGTAAGCAGAGGCATAGGCAACTTTTTGTGCCAGACTATTCTTCCAAGGATATTTGTGTAGTGAACAGCCTTAGAAGGCAGAAATAATGTCTCTCTCCGAAGCAGAAGACAGATTTATTCACTGTCTATATAATAAAAATAATGTCTCTCTTCTGGTGCAAAGATTGAGATAATTTGCTTGCTGTCTCCTTATGAAAGACTGAGGTTTCCCCAACTCTGGATTCTCCAGTTGTGAGACAGACTCACTGCATGTTCAGAACCCACCTGTAATCACCTGTACCTCACCCCTGTGCACTTGGTGGGGACAAAGGGAAGAAGCATTGATGCAAACGTAAGGCTTATCCTGCTTCCTGTACCTTGAGTGAAAAAGTCCTCTGTCTCCAACCCCAGTGGCTGTGCCTTCTGCCAGTGACCATGAAACTTCAGGTTCAGTTGTTAGTTTCCAAGCATAGTAAAACCCCTCCATGGCTCTTGACACAAAATTTGATTAAAGTAAGATGCATAAGACTGTAATCCAAGTTATATAAAAATTGACTTTATAGATAAATTTAACATTTGACATACAAAGTTAAATGAAATACCCTGAATGATCAAATTGTCCATTAGGAGAGAAAAAGGAAGCATTTAGCATCCAAGCGATTGTTGGTATCCCAAAAGAGGTTCACTTAAAATAGTCTCTGACATATGGTAGCATGTTTTGTTTTAATGTGTCAAAAACCAACGTCTCCAACTATTATCATTATATTGGGGGAAAAAAAACTATGTAGAAGTAGAATATAATATATCAATAGACTATTTGAAGGGGTGTTGGAGAGGACTCTTGAGAGTCCTTTGGACTGAAAGGAGATCCAACCAGTCTATTCTAAAGGAGATCAGTCCTGGGTGTTCTTTGGAAGGAATGATGTTACAGATGAAACTCCAGTACTTTGGCCACCTCATGCGAAGAGTTGACTCATTGGAAAAGACTCTGATGCTGGGAGGGATTGGGGGCAGGAGGAGAAGGGGACAACAGAGGATGAGATGACTGGATGGCATCACCGACTCGATGGAGGTGAGTTTGAGTGAACTCCGGGAGTTGGTGATGGACAGGGAGGCCTGGCATGCTGCAATTCATGGGGTTGCAAAGAGTCGGACATGCCTGAGCGACTGAACTGAACTGAACTGAATATAAGGAGCATCACAATTTCATGTATTTCTACAAAAAAGACAATTCAGATTTTGGGGGGTAGTTCTAGTAAGAGATTCTTAAAGACTAAAGGAAAATAGTCATTAAAAAAAAACTATTACAGAAACATTAAATAAGAAACAAACTGTATTATTAACATAGGGATTTTTAAAAATTACTTGCATACTTTGTATATTGAAAATGCTTTCTGCTTTTATGACCAGTAGTAACATCCAGAGGTTGAGCAAATTAAAATTAAGTGGTCTCATTTACAATCTGTTTCCTCCTTCATCCATTTTACAAATTCTCAAGAGCCTACTTAGGACATTTTTCACTTGGCTGGTACCAATCTGAGAAAAATTGGAACAGTTTCTTTTTCTCCACAGGGCCAAAGAGACTTTAAGCAGGGCTGCTCTGAATCTTAGTTTCCTCAGATAATAAGGACAAGAGATTGTTTGTGTTCTTGTATGTGGGGGCAAATAGCTGTCTGCAGTCACTGGTTGACCTGCAGTCACCTCTCTTTCTCTTTTTCTTCAATTTGTACTTTGTTCAGTCAGATCATCGCACTTCCTTGGTCCAAAGCCCCACACTGGAAGATGGTCAGAGTCTTACAAATCTTAAATCACTCACATGGTCCTACATGACCTGGCCATTCAGCTCTGTCTTCACTTCTATTTTCCCAAAAAGCAAAGCCTGAAAAAATGCTTACAAGCAGGAAGTTTACTTGGGGAAGTGATTCCAGAGAAGCAGAGCGAGAGAACTAGAGACAGCAAAATGGAGAAGCATGACCAAGGGCATATACTATGAAGGTCGTTTTCTCCGTGGGCAACAGCAGCTACATCCTGCCAGGCTCCTTTGAGGTCACAGGTCCTCTGTGCCTGCGTGTGATGGGGGAAGATTTATTCATCAGCAGTCACAGCCCATTACTCATGGGCTTCTCCAAGGGGTGATACCTTGGCACTTCAAGGTGTATTCAGGAGTCAACAGAGCAAAGCAGAACCTACAAGTGTCCTCCCACCAGGTAGCTCTAGGTACACAGTGATACAGGCCCTACTTGCTCAGCTGAAGCAGCAATGGCCAGAGCTACAGAGCAACAAGACCAAGAAGATGTAAGTGTTCATGGCACTCACCCACCCTGCCACCCACACAACCCCTCTCTGAGCTCCTTTCTGCTATTTTCCCTTTCTTTGGCAGTCTTTCATGAAACCAGGTACCACCTGCCTTAAGGCATATTTGCTTTAACTTTTCTGTCTGTGTGAAATGCTACTTCCCTAGGTTTCTTCAAGTCGTTGTTCAGATTGCATTTCTAAAAGACAGATACTGACTGCTTTCATGAAAATCACAACAATGCCCTTCCCCCTCTGCCCTACACCCCAAAGTGTTGGAAGAAATTAATACACAGAAATCACACGTCCTGTATCCATAGCAGAGCCCAACAGAAAGAAAGGCTCCTTGGACTCAGTCAGTGAAAAGTCACAGCCTCTTTGTGTGTTACAGCCCTCCCAACTTCCCTTTCCCCTTTAGAGAAGTCTTCTTCCTTTGTGAGGAGAGGATTTGCAAACTCTGATTTGCAATTCTCTGCTGATTTTGAATGGGGCTTCCCTGGTGGCTCAGATGATTAGAGTCCACCCACATTGCAAGAGATCTGGATTCGGTCCCTGAATTGGGAAGATCCCCTGGAACAGAGGATGACTTCCCACTCCAGTGTTTTTGCTTGGAGAATTCCGTGGATAGAAAAGCCGGTTGGGTTACAGTTCATGGGGTCACAAAGAGTCAGACACGACTGAGCAACTAACACACACACACACACACACACACACACACAGATTTTGAATGCATCCATCTTTGCTGGAGAAATATCTGTCAGTCTGTTTCAAGTCAACACTCTCAAACCTCCACAGCTTTGATCCCTCACAAACTCAATCCCTGAACCTTTCTGTTTTTTTCATCTCTTGGCAATTATTAGCTTTAAATTTACCTTCTTGCTTATTACTTGTGTTTATAATTTATAACCGGTCCTCCCACCCCTGATCTGTAGAATTGAAGAAGGAATTCACAGGGCCTGGACTCCATCTTAGGCCTGTTCATGCTGATCATGCTCGGCCACGTTTCCAATGGACTCGGAACTCTGTGTTTAGTGCCTATGAAAACAACAACAGAAGGATAAGAACCCCTCCAGACAGGGGAACCTTGAAGATCGTATCTAGATTATTCATTGCCTAAAAGAAAACATACACTAATCACGCCTTCCTCCAGACAGGCCATACATTTTTCTGTATCTATCAGAGTGTAACCTCGGGTTTATTGATTATTGCCTGTTTGACTGTTTGAGCACATGAGCACATAGCACGTGAATGATGGGGTTATTGGGATTGTATTTTCCTTGGTTTATGTAAGTCTCAAGGAATTTGGGGTGGTGGGTTCAGACACGTGCACATGGGGTATAAAAGATTGTCACAAATGCTGGTCGGGGTCCTTGGCTAAGGGGAGACTCTGCCTTGGGCCCTCTGGTGTAATAAACTGTACTCCACTATCTGCATTGTCCTTCTGAGTGAGCTTGTTTCCCGGAATGCGTGGCTACAACAGAATGGGGGCTCTTTGGGGATCTTTGACTTGTTAACTGATAAACATTTTAAGCAGTCTTTGAGGGCAAATTCTGTCTTTTTGTTTCATACGTTTTGATTCAGATAATTACTCAGGTTCAAAAAATGGAAATCAAGGAACAAAAGGGCTTACCTTTTTGCATTAACTATTATATGTTAATGCTCTTAGAGGAGGTAATCAAAGTGCTCAAGATTAGAAAATGCTAATGCTTAAATTTAAAGCAAATTGCACTTTTATGAACCTTCTAATGGCACCAAGTGCAAATCTCTTGCAGTTTAAGTCATTTTCTCCTTATTATAAACCATAGGTCACTTGATGAATACTTAATGTTAAAAAGGTGACTGCATAGTCTAATAATAGCTAATCAACAGCTGTAAGGAAATAGTATTATAAATTTTATTATTGAAACATCATTTAACAAAGTTAGAAATTCCTCACTCATTTTTATTCGCCTGCTAAACAGTAAAACTTCCATAAGCCTCTTATCTTGATCCATCAGAGGGCACACAGAATGAAAACTACAATCACAGAAAGCTAATCAGATTGGTCACATGGACCACAGCCTTGTCTAATTCAAAGAAACAATTAGCCATGCCATGTACGCCACGCAAGATGGACAGGTCATGGCTCAGAGTTCCAACAAAAGCATCAGTTCTTAAGAGCTCAGCTTTCCTTATAGTCCAAATCACACATCCATACATGACCACTGGAAAAACCGTAGCCTTGACTAGACGGACCTTTGTTGACAAAGTAATGTCTCTGCTTTTTAATATGCTGTCTAGGTTGGTCATACCCACTCCAGTGTTCTTGCCTGGAGAATCCCAGGGACGGCGGAGCCTGGTGGGCTGCCATCTATGGGGTCGAACAGAGTCGGACACGACTGAAGCGACTTAGCAGTTAGATTGGTCATGGCTTTTCTTCCAAGGAGCAAGCATCTTTTAACTTCATGGCTGTACTCACCATCTGCAGTAATTTTGGAGCCCAAGAAAATAAAGCCTGTCACTGTTTCCATTGCTTCCCCATCTATTTGCCACGAAGTGATGGGACCAGATGCCATGATCTTCGTTTTCTGAATGTTGAGTTTTAAGCCAACTTTTTCACTCTCCTCTTTCACTTTCATCAAGAGGTTCTTCTTCACTTTCTGCTGTAAGTGGGGTGTCATCTGCATATCTGAGGTTATTGATATTTCTCCTGGCAATCTTGATTCCAGCTTGTGCTTCATCCAGTCTAGCATTTCTCATGATGTACTCTGCATATAAGTTAAATAAGCAGGGTGACAATATACAGTCTTGACGTACTCCTTTCCCAATTTGGAATCGGTGTGTTGTTCCATGTCCAGTTCTAACTGTTGCTTCTTGACCCACATACAGATTTCTCAGAGGGCAGGTCAGGTGGTCTGGTATTCCCATCTCTTCAAGAATTTGCACACAATTTGTTGTGATTCACACAGTCAAAGGCTTTGATGTAGTCAATAAAGCAGAAGTAGATGTTTTTCTGGAACTCTCTTGCTTTTTCGATGGTCCAACAGATGTTTGCATTTTGATTTCTGGTTCCTCTGCCTTTTCTAAATTCAGCTTGAACATTTGGAAGTTCACGGTTCAGCTACTGTGGAAGCCTGGCTTGGAGAATTTTGAGCACTACTTTGCTAGCTGTTAGATGAGTGCAATTGCACATTAGTTTGAACATTCTTTGGTACTGCCTTGCTTTGGAATTGGAATGAAAATTGACCTTTTCCAGTCCTGTGGCCACTGCTGAGTTTTCCAAATTTGCTGGCATATTGAGTGCAGCACTTTCAAGTCATCATTTTTTAGGATTTCAAATGACTAAACTGGAATTCCATCACCTCCACTAGCATTGTTTGTAGTGATGCTTCCTAAGGCCCTCTTGACTCTGCTTTCCAGGATGTCTAGCACTAGGTGAGTGATCACATGATTATGGTTATCTGGGTCATGAAGATCTTTTTTGTATAGTTCTTCTGGTTATTCTTGCTACCTTTTCTTAGTATCTTCTGCTTCTTTTAGGTCCATACAATTTCTGTCCTTTATTGTGCCCATCTTTGCATGAAATGTTTCCTTGGTATCTCAAATTTTCTTGAAGAGATGAAGCAAAAGTAGAAAAAAAAAGTGCACCATTTGAGACACACTAGCAAGCTGAACTCCATAATGTATTCACAGAGATTAATTAACACACCAGACTGTCTTCATTATAGCCAGCATTGCCTTTTTTTTAAGTTTGCTGATTTAGTAGTTAAAGTAAAAACTGACCTCACAATGATGAGCATCCTCTCTTACACCTGCTGCTTTTTGATATGATGTTCTGTACTTTTCCTAAATTATTTTGTCAAAAAGTAAGTGGAAGCCTCCTATTGTTTGTGTACATTTCTCATTTGAAACAAAAATTATTGTTCAATTATATCATCATCCATTGAGAATAGTCCTCTGAGCAATTTACAACCAGGGAGTTCTCATTATCTATAAAAGTCGAGTGTAGTCAATTAAGTTAAATGCTTCAGTTAAGCTGAAAGAATTTCCCCCTAAATATTTATCATGATTACATGCCAAGAGTATAATGCATACATAGCTAAGGCATGAGTTTTGGAATAACAACCCTGAGCAGAACTGTCTCTAAATCTTAGCATCAAGCAGTCAGTGATGACCACAAATTTAATTAGTATCAGTTGATATTGACTAAATAGTATAAACAGTAAATTACAATGATTCAAGATTTTGAGTAATGAGTAGCAGAAGTTTTCTCTCCTTCCAAATCATGATGTGCAAAGTTAAGTCCATGGGATTTACAGATGAAACCACTTTCCTATTAGTTCAACATTTAAATAGTTTTTCATGACTGCTCCTGTTTATCTCTGTATGCCCATGATGCAAGTGTATGTTGGGAGACATGCAAAGTGTGTCTCAGAATTTTTCTACTCTATACCTATAGAAAATCTGAATAATCTTGATCTCTCTTTTGAATTCTATGTTCAATTACCTAGTGGCTGTTCTTAAGAGAATCAAATTCCAAATATTCAAAGTTGAATTTTCATCTTTCCACTCACAACTTTGCTTATGCCTAGTATTCCCTATCTCACTGAGTGGCTTCACCACCTTCCTAACTACTTAATTCAGAACCCAGAAGAATGATACAAAAAAGATCTTCATGACCCAGATAACCACGATGGTGTGATTCCTCACCTAGAGCCAGACATCCTGGAGTCTGAAATCAGGTAGGACTTTGGAAGCATTACCAAGAACAAAGCTAGTGGAGGTGATGAAATCCCAGTTGAGTTATTTCAAATCTTAAAAGATGATGCTGTGAAAGTGTTGCACTCAATATGCCAGCAAATTTGGAAAACTCAGCAGTGGTCACAGGACTAGAAAAGATCAGTTTTCATTCCAAACCCTAAGAAAGGCAATGCAAAAAAAAAAAATGTTCAGACTACCACACAATTATACATATCTCACATGTTAGCAAAGTAATGCTCAAAATTCTCTAACTTAGGCTTCAGCAGTACATGAATTGAGAACTTCCAGATGTTCAAGCTGGATCTAGAAAAGGCAGAGGAACAAGAGATCAAATTGCCAAGGTCAATTGGATCATAGAAAAAGCAAAAGAGTTCCAGAAAAAACATCTACTGCTTCATTGACTATGCTAAAGCCTTTGTCTGTCTGGATCACAACAAACTGGAAAATTCTTCAAGAGATGGGAATACCAGGCTATGTGACCTGCCTCCTGAGAAATCTGTATGCAGGTCAAGATGCAACAGTTAGAACCTGACATGAAACAGCAGACTGGTTCCAAACTGGGAAAGAAGTTTGTCAAGGCTGTATATTGCCACCTTGCTTATTTAACGTATAATCAGAGTACATTATGTGAAATGCCAGGCTGAATGAAGCACAAGCTGGAATCAAGATTGCCAGGAACAATATCGATAACCTCAGGTCTGCAGATGACACCATCCTTATGGCAGAAAGTAAAGAACTAAAGAGCCTCTTGACGAAAGTGAAGGAGGAGAGTGAAAAAGTTGGCTTAAAACTCAGCATTCAGAAAACTAAGATCATGGCATCCAGTCCCATCAGTTCATAGCAAATAGATGGGGAAACAATGTAAACAGTAACAGACTTTATTTTCTTGGGCTCCAAAATCACTGAAGATGGTGATTGCAGCTATGAAACTAACAGATGCTTACTCCTTGGAAGAAAAACTATGACCAACCTAGACAGCATATTAAAAAGCAGAGACCTCACTTTGCCAACAAATGTCCATCTAATAAAAGCTATGGTTTTTCCAGTAGTCATATATGGATGTGAGTTTGGGTCATAAGAAAGGCACTGAAGAATTGATGCTCTTGAACTGAGGTGTTGGAGAAGACTCTTGAGAGTCCCTTTGATAGGAAGGAGATCAAACCTGTCAATCCAAGAGAAAATCATCCCTGAATAGTCATTGGAAGGACTGATGCTAAAGCTGAATTTCCAATATTTTGGCCACCTGATGCTAAGAGCCAACTCATTGGAAAAGACCCTGATACTGGGAAAGATCGAAGGCAGGAGGAGAAGGGGATGACAGCGGATGAGATGGTTGGATGACATCACCAATTCAATGGACATGAGTTTAAGCAAATTCTGGGAGATAGTGAAGGCTAGGGAAATCTGCTGCAGTCCATGTAGTCCCAAAGAGTTGGACATGACTGAGTGACTGAACAACAACAAGAAACCCAGAAGTACATGCTGTCCTCCACCATTTATTCAGAACCTAAAGTTTCTAGGCCAGTACTTCACATTCTTTAATGTGTATACAAATCACTGAGATCTTGTTTGGCTAATAATTGAGTTAGTTCTGAGGAATTCTGCATTTTTAATAAGCCCCAAAAAGATGCCAAAGAGTCTGGTCCACAGACTATAATTGGAGGAGCAAGATGCTAGGAAATCTAGGAGCCAAGATGCTATGGTGACCTGAGGTCATGGTCTCAAGTAGCTTATACCGTAATAAAAGGAGACAGGAAATGAACAGATATACAGAAAAAATAGGAATTGTGAAAAAAAATAAGAAGTAAATAGGCATGGTATAAAGGGAGAAGACAGTGCTAGTTAAGCTATTTAATACGGTGGTCAGGATGAACCTTTCTGATAAAGTGACATTTGAACCCTTGCATGAGAAGCAAAAGTAGAAAAAAGGACTCCAGATTGAAGTTGTTTGTCTCCTTTTCCCCATCCCTACAGCCTGAGTTCTAACTTTGGGCCATTGCAGAGGGCCTCTTTCCACTTATACTAGTCTCTGACCCATTCTCTATGCTGTTTTCAGAATGACCTTTTTAAAAGCATAAGTTCAATCAAGATCCTAGTGGCTTCCATTGTGCACACTATAAAATATGATTAAACACTCTGTGAACCTCACTGCATTAGCTTCCTCTTTACCAGTGCTATCATGGTGAAGTAAATAGTGGCTTAGCATTCTTAATATACAATACATTCCTTTCAGCTTTTAAAGGTGTGTTTGCTGTATCATTGCCATTTTTTAGATCATTGCTGAATCTTTTAATGCATTGTTAAAATGCTCAAGTAAGCAAGAAACATTCTTCCCATCATCAATTTCTGTTTTTATGGAGAAAATGTAGACTTTTTCAACTCTGAATGTTTGCAAAAAAAAATAATACAAAAATGCTCTTTTTTTTATTACTGTAGTATAGTTGATTTACAATGTTGCATTAGTTTCAGGCAACATATGGAGGAAAAGTACAGCAAAATATGGGAAATATTTTTTTAAATGGATATATGTACAAGTATAGCAAAGATGGTCTTTTATATTTCAGATTTTAATTTCTCCTACAAATGGTGGGCAATAAATTTAGAACTTCCTTAAACATGTGCAAATTCCCAAGATCCCTATTTGCTATGAGAAAATATGTTGACTTGGTTTTAGTAAGCTAGAAGTATACATTTTTCTCAAAAATTAAAATGTAAAGGCATGCCAACTCTACATACTTGATTTATCCTTTTAAAAGTATTGTCTCATTTCCTCTATTTCTTGTGCATCACCTACCTGATGGGCATGAGATTGAGCAAGCTCCAGGAGTTGGTGATGGACAGGGAAGCCTGGTATGCTGCAGTCCATGGGGTTGTAAAGAGTCGGACACAACAGAGCGACTGAACTGAACTGATCTGTGATTAACTCATGGAGTTATAGTGCTAGTAACCATAAAGAGAATTGTTGATTACATACATTCTCAGAATCTTAATGAGAATAAAGGCATGCCAAGTCTATGTTGAGAGCTACTTATCAATTCATAGATGCTTATCTCCTCACATAAAGGAGAAGTTATTCTACAAGAAAAACCTGTACCAAGATGAGAGCTTTGAAAAAAAAACTGAGGCCCTATTATCCAAGGTAGCTCCTGTACAAATCCAGCTGGATGTTAATCTAAAGCTATTTCATGTAGGATGGTGATCAAGTTAAAGAAAGTCAGGTTCTCTTTCTTTTGTGGCTTTCTTATGACTTGGCAATTTGAATAAATGACACTAAGTATACTCTCACAGAACACAAGGGTTGGAAACATTTGAATTGTATAATGCAAGGCTTAGAAGCTCAAAGGCTCATGTGGTTCAGCCTAGTCTCTCTTCTTAGGAAAATTCCACAGAATAGCAAGACAAATTATGAAGGAAGTGAACTTCTACTTCAAATACCCTAGGCCTAGAATTTTGGGCCCTTTCCCTGCCTCCATTGTATTCTTTCCTATTCAAATTCTGAGAAATGTTCTGACACTACAGTTTAAATAGTTTCAATTGTTTTGGAAATGTACTGCATAGAACAAAAATGATATATTGTTTTCATGATTTTTTGGCTTATCTGGGTTCAACTGGATGGTTCTTCAGGTCTAGAAAGTATCAGCTGAGGTAACTTATATATCTGCCTTCCACTGAGAATGGGGCTGAAAGGGGATAGTAAAGGTGGTCTCAGTTACATGTCTCGAGGAAGGCAATGGCACCCCACTCCAGTACTCTTGCCTGGAAAATCCCATGGATGGAGGAGCCTGGTGAGCTGCAGTCCATGGGGTCGGGAAGAGTCAGACACGACTGAGCGACTTCATTTTCACTTTTCACTTTCATGCATTGGAGAAAGAAATGGAAACCCACTCCAGCGTTCTTGCTTGGAGAATCCCAGGGACGGGGAGCCTGGTGTGCTGCCGTTTATGGGGTTGCACAGAGTCGGACGCGACTGAAGCGACTTAGCAGCAGCAGCAGCAGTTACATGTCTGGTACCTCAGCTGGGGTGGGTGGATGAAACTGCTTGTGTTTAACTGGTCTTTTCTTCCCAACAGATTCAGCTTCTAACATGGGGCTCAGCTTTCCAAACAGCAAAAATGAAAGCTATCAGGTCTATTATTCGCTTGTCCTAGACTGCAATAGGGTCACTTTGCCACATTCTTTGGGTCAAAACAAGTCGCATGGCAACATATATTAAAGAAAGGGGATATTAACTCTATTTCATGATGAGAAGAACAGCATACATGTGCAGGAATGGAAGTTATTTCTGCTGCCCATTTTTGGAAATAATCTACCAGAAAAGAATCTTTTTCTATAATTCTATTCAATTGCAACTTTATCTATAATTGTGAAATCAAAGTATTACTGTGTTCCCTTAAAGAAATTCCAAACCTTATCAAATTAGCAGAATTTTTTAGTGATAGTGGATGCTCCCTGGAACCATCTAATCAAGATATAGATTTTATAGACCGTATTTGTGTTCCCCAGAATTCACATGTTGAGGTTCTAACTCCCATTATGGTGGTGTTTAGAGGTGAGGTCTTTGGGAGGTAATCAGGTTTAGATGAGGTAAAGAGGATGGAGCTTCCACGATGGATTAGTGTCTTTATAATAAGAAGAAAAAAGAAGGCCAGAGCTTGTTTTCTCTTCCATGTAAGGACAGAGAAAAGGCATTTGTCTTCAAGTCAGGAAAAGTACTGACACAGAAACCAAATCTATTGACACCTTGATCTTGGACTTCCTAGCCCCCAAGTTGTGAGAAGTAAATGTATGTATGTTATTTAAGTCAGTCAGTCTATAAATTTCCTTATAGCAGTAAGGCTGACTAGCAGAGTAGGCAAAGCTAATTCTTTATCTAGAAAAATACTCAGGACTTTCCCCACTAACAGTTCCACTTTGCATTATTTATATATAAAATCTAAGTGACTTACCACTACCAAATTTCAATAGCAGGCATCATGATTTTTTCATAATCTATAGATCAATATATGCTAAGGTCAATAAAAATAAAGTTTTTGGCTCATGCAGAATATCTTATGTATTAGAGAGCTATCACTGAAACTCAGTGGGCAGCAACAGATTATGCATTATAATAAAAATAATATGTAATAATATTAAAATTATGTTTATTCTTGCTGCTCACAGACCTATGGGGCCACCAGGGAAGCTCTGATTCAGGGTGTGGGTCAGCTGGGCTGTGGAGGGGGTTCCCGTGTTCTCCATGGGTCTCATTCTAGGACCAGCAGGTATCCAAGGCATATGCTTCTTTGGAGAGCTAATAAGGGCATCAGAAGGCAAGCAGAAGTGCACAATATTTGTTAAGACCTGGTAAGACCTGGAGAAGGGAATGGCCATGCAATCCAGTATTCTTGCCTGGAGAATTCCATGGACAGAGGAGCCTGATGAGCTATAGATCATGGGGTTGCAAAGAGTCGGATACGACTGAAGTAGCACGCATGGCAAGACAAACCATACTGCACTTGCTGAAACAAGTCAAAACTAACATGCATGGGAGAGGGCACTGTATTTCACAGACTCAAGGTCCCTGCAAGGTCACATGCAGAGGACAGAAGTAAAGAATAGCAAACAGTATTCCCATGTACTCACAGCTGGACAAATCCCATGGATTGACCAAATCTGTGGACACACTTGGGGTGGCATATATGGTACGTAACGAGTTAAAGATAGATGATCTTGAATCATTTAGAAAACATTGCATAATGTTCAATAATTGTAGTTCTTTAGCACATCAAAATGTTTTAAAAACATTTAAACACCAAAAACGATTGTCTCTAATTTCACCAAACAATTATTTTTTGTTATGATGCCATATAATTGATACTATTGCACTTAATTAAAACCTGCTTCTAATATCCTATTTAAGACTATGATTCCTATACTCCGAAATCATATTGTTCAGATTTTTCTCTATATTCACACTAAAACTGTAGTAGAGCTGAACTTTAAAAAAAAGAGATATTTTCTTGATTTTAATTTTATCTAAGGAAATTCTAGAAATACATTCTAAAATAAGGAAAACATAAGCATTCAAAACTGCCCATACTTCCACTCCACCATACTGAAACAGTATTTAATATGCTTTTAACATGTTTCTTTTCCTTTGAACTTGTAACTATTGGAGAAAATCATCAAGAAGACCTGACTGCCTTCTGATGCTTGAATGTGACCTGAGGAATTGGAGTCTCCTCACCTGCTCCTTGTCTTTGGACTGTAAGTTCTGCCCACTTTCCCTGTCTAGGAGTTGCTTTGGGGACATAGGCATGAAAGAGCAATATGTTGTTGAAACCATCTGGATGGTTTATGTGACCGAATCCAGTATTTAGACCTCTGTATAAACGTTTATATACAGATTCTGATTGGCAAGGGCATCTGCCCAAAACAAACCTCTTTTGTCTGTCAGTTCCCTTGCTTATTAAACCTGACACCTACAAATCTAAAATGATCTCCTGTCTTTTCTGTCTCTACTTGCCTCCCATATATAGGGGCCAGTTCCCACCTGCGGAACTCCCAAGGTTGTCAACCAGGAGTAACAAAACAGCGTTTTCAAAGATTGTAGCCATAACTTTCACTCTAATAATAATTCGTTTTACATATTATGAAACTTTTGAATGTTCTTAACAATTGTGGTTCATGAAATTAAAACACATGAATTAAGTTGGAAATAAAATAAATACTACTGTTCTCTCTAGCCCCTTGTCTCTTTTGATGTGCTAGGATATAATATGGTTAAGCTTTCTAGTTGTCTCTAGTGGTAAAGAACCTGCCTGCCAGTGCAGGAGATATAAGAGATAGGGGTTTGATCCCTGGGTTGGGAAGCCTTCCTGGAGGAGGGCACAACAACCCACTGCAGTATTCTTGCCTGGAGAATCCCATGGACAGAGGAGCCTGGTGGGTTACAGCCCATAAGGTCACAAAGATTCTGACATGACTGAAGCAACCTAACACACATGCCTAGGTACAGGAATACCTGGTTTTGTGCTTCACTTTATTGTGCTTTGCAGATTCTGAGGGCTTTTTTTTTTTTTTTTCAGGTTGAATGTTTCTGGCAACACTTACTTCAAGCAAGTACATCAGCACCATTTTTCCAACAGCATTTGCTCACTTCATCTTTCTCTGTCACATTTCGGTAATTCCCCAAATATTTAAAGCTTTTCCATTATTATTATATTTGCTATGGTGATCTGTAATCCGTGACCTTTGATTTTGACTGTAATTGTTTTGTGGAGTCATGATCCATGCCACCCATATAAGACAGTGAACTTACCCAGTGAATGTGGTGTGAGTTCTGACTACTCTACCAACTGGCCATTCCTCCATCTTTCTATCTCTCCTTGGGCCTCCCTACTCCCTGAGATAGAACAATATTAAAATTGGGCCAATTAACAACCATAAAATGGCCTCTAGGTAATCAAGTGAAAGGAACAGTCACACCCCCCTCACTTTCAATCAAAAGCCAGAAATGATTAAGCTTAGTAAGGAAGACGTGGAAAGCAAAGATAGAGCAAAAGTTGGCCTCTTGTACCAAAGAGTTAGCCAATTTATGAATGCAAAGAAAAAGTTCTTGAAGGAAATTAGAAGTGCTACTCTAGTGATCACCTGAATGATAAGAAAGCAAAACAGTCTTCTTACTGACATGAAGAAAGTTTTAGTTGTTTGGATAGAAGATTAAACCAGCCTCAACTTTCCCTTAAGTCAAAGCTTAATTCAGAGATCTTAACTCTATTTCTGTTAAGACTGTGAAGGTTTGGCAGAAAAACATCTGAAGCTCCCCGAGTTTAGTCCAGGAGACTTAAGGAAAGAAGACATCTCCATAACATAAAAGTACAAGGTGAAGCAGCAAGTGCTAATGTAGAAGTTTAAAGCGTGTTATCCAGAAGATCTAGCTAAGATAATTAGTGCTACGCTCCAACAGTAAAGAATCTGCCTGAAATGTGGGAAACCCAGGTTGGATCCCTGGGTAGGGAATATCCCCTGGAGAAGGGCAAGGCAACCCACTCCAGTATTCTTGCTTGGAGAATCCCATGGACAGAGGAGCCTGGCGGGCTACAGCCCATGGGGTTGCAAAGAATGGGACACAGCTGAGTGACTAACTAACACTTTCACTTTCATTTTCAAAAAACAGATTTTCATCCCAAATCATCCCACCCTCTCCCTCTCCCTCTGAGTCCAAAAGTCCGTTATACACATCTGTGTCTCTTTTTGCTTGGGAGAATGGCATTCTAACATGTGTACTATCATGTAAGAATCGAATCGCCAAAAACAAAACAAAACAAAAAAAAAACAGATTTTCAATGTATACAAAACAGCCTTGTATTGGAAGAAGATGCCATTCTAGTTCTCTCAAGAGAAGTCAGTGCCTGATTTCAAAGGGTCAAAAGACAGGTTAACTGTCCTGTTTGGGGCTAATGCCGCTGGTGACTTAAAGTTGAAGCCAATGCTCACTTATCATTGTGAAAACCCTAGCGCCCTTAAGAATTGTGCTAAATCTACTCTGTGCTCTATAAATGAAACCGCAAAGCCTGAATGACAGCACATCTGCTTATAATATAGCCTGCTAAATATTTTAACCCCAAATTTGAGACCTATTGCTCAGAAAAGAAGATTCCCTTCCAAATATTACTGCACATTGACAATGCACCTGGTCACCCAAGAGCTCTGATGGAGATGTACAAGATTAATGTCATTTTCATTCTTGCTAGCAAAGCATCCATTCTGCAACCATAGATCAAGGAGTAATTTTGACTTTTGAATCTTATTATTTAAGAAGTATATTTTGTAGGGTTATAGCTGCCATACATAGTGATTTATCTGATGAATTTAGGCCAGAGTAAATTTAAAACCTTCTGGAAAGGATTTACAATTCCAGATGCTTTTAAGAACACTTGTGATTCATGGGAAGAGGCCAAAATATCAACATTAAGAGGAGTTTGAAAGAAATTAATTTCAACTCTGATGGATGACTTTGAAGGATCCAAGACTTTAGTGGAGGAAGTAACTGCAGATGTGGTGGAAACCACAGGAGAGCTAAAATTAGAAATGGAACTTGGTGATGTGACTGAACTGATGCAACCTCATGATAGAACTTGAATGGACAAGGAGTTGTTTCTTCTAGATTAGCAAAGAAAGTGGTTTCTTGAGACAAAATCTACTCCTGGTAAAGATGATGTGAAGACTGGAAATAGCATCACAGTGCTTAGAATATGAGATAAACTTAGTTGATGTCACAGTCACTCCACTTAGAATATGCCACAGCCTTTCCAACCTTCACCAGCCATCATTAATCAGTCATCAGCCATCAACATCAAGTGAAGACCCACCACCAGCAAAAAGGATTATGACTTGCTAAAGATTTAGATGATGCTTAGCATTTTTAAGCAATAAAGTATTTTAAAATTAAGATATGTGTATTTTTAGACATAATGTTATTGCACATTTAGCAGACTACAGCATAAGGTAAACATAAGTTTTATCTGCACTGAAATTTAGTTAAAAAGCAATTTACTTTATTAGCAATATTTGTTTTATTGCAGTGGTCTAGAACTGAACCAGCAATTATCTCTGAGGTATGGCTGTATTTAAAAATTAGGGTAAATTGTATGACAAGCTCTATGAATATTATTTAAATTATATTTCACTGAATTGAAAAGCTATTCATTTTGGAAGGGGAAAGGAGAAATTTAGTCACAAGTTAAAGGTTTTTATAGTCACAATGCAATCATTATATTTCTATAAAATATATTTATTTTATGTATTATTCCTTATAAACTGGACGTGAATTTATATTATAAGTTGAAATACCAACAAATGCCCCCAAACTAAAGTATATATTAACATATTAATGATAAAACTATAGTGAGTTCCGAATACATGTACACATATCAAAATCATTTAAGCTATTTCCTTTCTTTAGAATTTTCTTTCCTTATCTTGCCAAAACTGTGAATCTTATTAGTGATGAACAAGTTTATTTTTCACCTTTAAAATTGTTATTGATAATAAATATTAGTCACTCAGTCATGTCTGACTCTGCAACTCCATGAACTGTAGCCTGCCAGGGTCCTCTATCCATGGAATTCTCTAGGCAAGAACACTGGAGTTGGTAGCCATTCCTTTCTCCAAGGGATCTTCCTGAACCAGATTGAACTCAGGTCTCTCGTAATGCAGGCAGATTCTGTACCATCTGAGCCAACAGGGGTGGGGCTTCGCTGGTGGCTTAGATAGTTATTGATAATAAAAATCTCTAAATTTACTTACCTTAAATAATTCTTTCATTTCTCTGAATTCTTAGAGTGTTTACTGACTACGACTTCTCTTTGAAATTTAGCTGATGTTGGTTTGTATTTTAGTTATCTTTTATAGGGGCTTCTCTCGTGGCTCAGACAGTACAGAATCTGCCCACAATGTGGGAGCCTGGGTACAATCCCTGGATCAGGAAGATCCTGTGAAGAAGGGAATGGCACCCCACTCCAGGACTCTTGCCTGGGAAATTCCATGGACAGAGGAGCCTGGTGGACTACAGTCCATGGGGTCACAAAGAGTCAGACACGACTGAGTGACTAACACCCACTTACTCGTCTTTTATGTGTTATGTCTCTCCCAAAAAATCATAAACTCTTGGATCTTGGGAACTGAGTCTTATAACTGTATTCCCTGGGCCTCACATGGTATCAATTGTGATTATTGGAAGTCAGAGGAATTCACTACAGAGTAATGGATTTTGAGGCTTCATTAAATTGTATGATGATTGATAAGAAGAAATCACAAATATACATATACATGCTTTATTGTTGTACTTTTGTTTATGTAACGTCTTCATGTAATTTGAGGGGGAAAAGATAAATAAAATGTGTATTTTAGAGCTAGTTTGGTTAATTCTCTAAAGGGTCAGATAATAAATATTTTAGATTTTGCCAGCTATATTATCTCTGTTGCAACTGCTCAGCTCAGCTGTTAAGTGTGAGAACATCCACAGACCTTGCACAAATAAATAAGCAGAGCTATTTTTCAATAAAACTATATTAAACAAAGCAGGTGGTAGAATAGATTCTTCTGCCTAACCTAGTATGTGGTTCTAGAGTGTTGACCAGGATGTATTAACCCAAAAAAACATACATCTTGTTTCATTTGTACTTAGCACTTGGATTCATGGGGTCACAAAGAGTCGGACATGATTGAGCGACTGAAATGAACTGAACTGAACTTCCCTGTTGGCTCAGCTTGTAAAGAATCTGCCTGGAATACAGGAGACCCGAGTTAGATCCCTGGGTCTGGTAGATTCCCTGGAGAAGGAAATGGCAACCCATTTCAGTATTCTTGCCTGGAGAATTCCATAAACAGAGGAGCCTGGCAAGCTACAGTCCATGGTGTCACAAAGAGTTGGACACGACTGAGAAACTACCACTTCACTTCACTTAGGTCTATGGAATATATTAACCAGTATTCACTCAGTAGAGTTTTTCTCACATGCTCCCTCATATTCAGCAAAGTTTATGCTAGCAAACAAGTTTAATGCAGGCTTTGGAACTGTAAATATTTGAAAATACCTTGTGGTACAGCATAACTTTTCTTTGTTTTAAAAGTATACTCCCTCATGAACCTGTGGTTTTAGTGGTAAGATTATTTATATAAAAAAATAAAATAAGTGTTATTGAGAATTGAAACAGCCAATTGATATTTACTCCTGATTCAGAGTTCATTTTAATCATTAAATATAATTTTTTATTATACTTCATGGCAAATAAATGGAGAAACAATGGAAACAGTGACAAACTATTTTCTTAGACTCCAAAATCACACATTCCAGGTAGCCCTAGTGATAAACAACCTGTCTGCCAATGCAGGAGACATAAGAGATGAGGGTTTGATCCCTGGAACAGGAAGATCCCCTGGAAAAGGAAATGGCAACCCACTTCAGTATTCTCGCCTGGGGAATCTCATGGACATAGGAGCGTGGTGGGCTACAGTCCATAGAATCGCAAAGAGTTGGACACAATTGAAGTGACTTAGCATGCAGCATGTATGGATGTGAGAACTGAACCATAAATAAGGCTTAGTGCCAAAGAATTGACGTGTTTGAACTGTGGCATTGGAGAAGACTCTTGAGAGTTCCTTGGACTGCAAGGAGATCAAGTCAATCCTAAAGGAAATCAATCCTGAATATTCATTGGAAGGACTGATGCTGAAGCTGAAGCTCCAATACTTTGGCCACCTGATGCAAAGAGCCAATTCATTGAAAAAGATCTTGCTGCTGGAAAAGATCGAAGGCAGGAGGAGAAGGGGTCAACAAAGGATGAGATGTTTGGATGGCATCACTGACTTGATGGACATGAGTTTGAGCAGACTCAGGGAGACAGTGAAGGACAGGGAAGCATGGCATGCTGCAGTCCATGGGGTTACAAAGAGTCAGACATGACTGAGGAACTGAAAAACATCATTTTTTTATTAATTAATAAATACATCTGGGAATCTATTAAATTAAACAAATGCCACTTTAAGGGTTATTCCAGGCACCGGGAAAACTATACAACTATCTCCCTTCATCCTGTTTGTCTTAGAAGGACATTTGATGTGCATTCTTTTTCTCTCTCTGATGTGGCTCCAGATTTTCTTCAGAAAAGATCACAGTTAGATAATCATCTGTTTAATTCAAAACATACTGAGTTTGTCCAAAGTTAAGCTTTGACATTTATTTACAGCCATTATTTTTAAAATAATATTTGTCTCATTTTTGAGAAAAGTTTGTTTTCCTGACAGTAGTCAATAGTTCCAGGTAAATTTTAATAATTTGTTTGCTTGGCTCTTGATGTGTGGTACTGCCACCTGCTGGTATATTTGAAGAAATGTCAGTATCATGAATAAAAGCAATTACATGTGGAACATAGTGTAAAAATGCGTTCAGTTCAGTCCCTTAGTCGTATCCAACTCTTTGCGACCCCCTGGACTGCAGCACGCCAGGCTTCCCTGTCCATCACCAACTCCTGGAACTTATTCAAACTCATGTCCATCTAGTCGGTGATGCCATCCAACCATCTCATCCTCTGTCATCTCCCCTTGACTTGAATCTTTCCCAGCATCAGGGTCTTTCCAAAAGGATCAGTTTTTCGCATCAGATGGCCAAAGTATTTTAGTTCCAGCTTCAGCGTCAGTCTTTCCCATGAATATTCAGGACTGATTTCCTTTAGGATTGATTGGTTGGGTCTCCTTGAAGTCCAAGGGACTCTCAAGAGTTCTCCATCACCACGGTTCAAAAGCATCAGTTCTTCAGGACTCAGCTTCTTTATATTCCAACTCTCACATCCATATGTGACTACTAGAAAAACCGTAGCTTTGACTAGACTGACCTTTGTTGGCAAAGTCATGTCTCTGCTTTTTATATGCATTAGGAGGAGATAGAAATGCTTTTAAAATGCATTAGGAGGAGCTAGAAAATTGAATAATCTTGAATACTACCTTGAGGTATGCAAAGTTACTTCACCTAGTTAGTATGTATTTTATTTTTCAGAGACTCACTATTAAATGCAGTGAAATTGTCTATCTTAGACCTTTAGCAAAGTTTTTTTATAACTGTAAAACTTTCTAAATTTCTTCATGAGTAGTTTCCAACTTTAGTTACTAAAATTGTTTTCATTCAGATTTTTTGCTTTGAAATTTAAAAATATTTCTCTATACTTCTCAACTTTCTAAAACAGAACATTCAGAACATAATTTAGCCGATGCTTACTCATCAGTCATAAGGGATTTGATTTAGGTCATAGCTGAATGGTCTACTGGTTTTCCCTACTTTCTTCAATTTAAGTCTGAATTTGGCAATAAGGAGCTCATGATCTGAACTACAGTCAGCTCCTGGTCTTGTTATTGCTGATTGTATAGAGCTTCTCCATCTTTGGCTGCAAAGAATATAATCAGTCTGATTTCAGTGTTGACCATCTGGTGATGTCCTTGTGTAGAGTCTTCTCTTGTGTTGTTGGAAGAGGGTGTTTGCTATGACCAGTGCATTCTCTTGGCAAAACTCTATTAGCCTTTTCCCTGCTTCATTCTGTATTCCAAGGCCAAATTTGCCTGTTCATAGAACCATTCAACTTCAGCTTTTTCAGTGTTACTGGTTGGGGCATAGACTTAGGTTACTGTGATATTGAAAGGTTTATTGACTATGCCAAAGCCTTTGACTGTGTGGATCACAATAAACTGTGGAAAATTCTGAAAGAGATGGGAATATCAGAGCACCTGACCTGCCTCTTGAGAAACCTGTATGCAGGTAAGGAGGCAAGGATTAGAACTGGACATGGAACAACAGACTGGTTCCAAATAGGAAATGGAGTACATCAAGGCTGTATACTGTCACCCTGCTTATTTAACTTATATGCAGAGTACATCATGAGAAACACTGGGCTGGAAGAAGCACAAGCTGGAATCAAGATTGCTGGTAGAAATATCAATAACCTCAGATATGCAGATGACACCACCCTTATGGCAGAAAATGAAGAGGAGCTAAAAAGCCTCTTGATGAAAGTGAAAGAGGAGAGTGAAAAAGTTGGCTTAAAGCTCAGCATTCAGAAAACGAAGATTAGGGCATCCGGTCCCATCATTTCATGGGAAATAGATGGGGAAACAGTAGAAACAGTGTCAGACATTATTTTGGGGGGCTCCAAAATCACTGCAGATGGTGACTGCAGCCGTGAAATTAAAAGACGCTTACTCCTTGGAAGAAAAGTTATGACCAACCTAGATAGCATATTCAAAAGCAGAGACATTACTTTGCCAATAGTTGTCCATCTAGTCAAGGCTATGGTTTTTCCAGTAGTCATGTATGGATGTGAGAGCTGGACTGTGAAGAAAGCTGAGTACCGAAGAAGTGATGCCTTTGAACTGTGGTGTTGGAGAAGACTCTTGAGAGTCCCTTGGACTGCAAGGAGATCCAACCAGTCCATTCTGAAGGAGATCAGCCCTGGGGTTTCTTTGGAAGGAATGATGCTAAAGCTGAAACTCCAGTACTTTGGCCACCTCATGCAAAGAGCTGACTCATTGGAAAAGACTCTGATGCTGGGAAGGACTGGGGGCAGGAGGAGAAGGGGACGACAGAGGATGAGATGGCTGGATGGCATCACCGACTCGATGGACATGAGTCTGAGTGAACTCTGGGAGTTGGTGATGGACAGGGAGGCCTGGCGTGCTGAAATTCATGAGGTCGCAGAGAGTCGGACACAACTGAGCAGCTGAATTGAACTGAACTGAACTTACTCATGAATGGCAAGCATGCCCTCAATCAACTTTCCACTCTGTTTCCCAAGTCAACTGATGAGCAATCACTGCCTGCCCGTCAGAGAACTTCATGATACTAGCCACTCTCTTCCCCTTCAACTTTCTTTTTATAACCTCTTATATTCATGGAAACTACCTAACCCGTGAAAAACTGCTTTTAAATTAAAAATCTTAAACGATCAGAATGGAAGTATTAGTGTCAGAATGCAAAAAAAAAAAAAAAAAGTTCCATTTAATAGTAGAGTATTTGTAGAAGGAGGAGAGAAGACAGATCTCTACCTTAGAAAGTTTTCATCTTTTCTTTTTTTGTAATAGATGAAGGAACCAAAAGTTTAAGCACCATATGTTCAATCTCAGTGCATGCTAAGGTCCTCTTTGTGACCCTATGGACTCTAGCCCACCAGGTTCCTATGTCCATGGGATTCTCCAGGCAAGAATACTAGAGCGGGTTGTCGTTTCCTTCTCCATGGGATCTTCCTGACCCCGAGACCTTCTCCTGTATTGCAGGCAGATTCTTTACTGCTGAGCCAGTGGGAAAGCCCATTTACTCTTGGTAACTGACTTCAACATTCTTCTCCCCATTCCTTCAACATCTTTCCAACAACAGTTAACTGCTCTTTTCTTGGGGCAGAAAAATAGAGGAAAAACCCACAGATCAGATTCAGCCTGAAGGTAAAATAGTGTAGCAGACAAGTTTATATAAATGTAGTAGTTTCCTCACATCAACTTTCTGAGCATTTCTAGACCCCTCTCTGGTAACGATTCTGCATTTAGTATCCATGTCTTTATCCTGCTCTCCAGTTACACAGTGACCTTCACTAAATATCCGCCACTGGAATATTCACTGTCTCCATTAATGCAGTCATCAGTATGTTATTGGAGAAGGCAATGGCACCCCACTTCAGTACTCTTGCCTGGAAAATCTCATGGATGGAGGGGCCTGGTGGGCTGCAGTCCATGGGGTCGCGAAGAGTCAGACACGACTGAGCGACTTCACTTTGACTTTTCACTTTCATGCATTGGAGAAGGAAATGGCGGCCCACTCCAGTGTTCTTGCCTGGAGAATCCCAGGGACGGGGGAGCCTGGCGGGCTACCTTCTATGGGGTCGACCAGAGTCAAACACGACTGAAGCGACTTAGCAGCAGCAGCAGTGTGTTATTACCTTCCTTGGACCAAAAACTGTGGCACCACTCTCTGCCTTCCTTTTGCTACATGGCTTCCAATAATTTGTTTTTTACTCCATTTTTGGGGATATGTTTTAGCTGCTCCCTGAGGCTTGAGGGATCTTAATGCCACAAGCAGGGATTGAACTTTCCCCCACCCCTACACCCCCATGCAGTGGAAGCATGAAGTCTTAACAACTGTACTGCCAGGAAAGTCCCCTACTCCATTTTTAATAGTAAGATTTTAAGTGCTTTTGCCATAAGCTACCTTAAATTCCTTTAAAAATAGCCTAGGTATAAAGATTAAACATAGTCAATAAGTAAATACCTGTTGTAGGTTTTTATTTCCCCTGAAGACCTTTTCCTGAAAAATGATCATTAGGACTAGTGAATTAATAAATTCCTGGCTAAGGCTTTGCATGGTTGACCCTTTTCAAAACACTGCATAAACCAAAAGGAGTTAAATGAATGTGAGTTTTTGACCTACTTGATATGTTAGTATCAGGTTTTGGGTAAGAAACAAGGTCTTGGGGAAGTTCACAATTTGTTTATTGTTTTTAGAACCCCAAATCAGAGCTGAATTTAACAGTGAAGTTGCCAGGCCTAACCTCACCTTGGTTTCTATTGTCGTCTCAGCCCATTTTGACAAAACAAACAAACAGAATTTTGAAAGTTCCATAGGCTTGCTGATGTAAACCAAATCTAACGTGATTTCTACAGGAAAAAATATGTATACTATCATGTAAGAAACGAATCACCAGTCTAGGTTCGATACAGGATACAGGATGCTTGGGGCTGGTGCACTGGGATGACCCAGAGAGATAATATGGGGAGAGAGGTGGGAAGGGGGTTCAGGATTGGGAACTGATGTACACCCGTGGCGGATTCATGTCTGCTGCTGTTACTGCTGCTAAGTCGCTTCAGTTGTGTCTGACTCTGTGCGACCCCATAGATGGCAGCCCACCAGGCTCCCTCGTCCCTGGGATTCTCCTGGCAAGAACACTGGAGTGAGTTGCCATTTCCTTCTCCAATGCATGAAAGTGAAAAGCCAAAGTGAAGTTGCTCAGTCGTGTCCGACTTGTACGGACCCCATGGACTGCAGCCCACCAGGCTCCTCCGTCCATGGGATTTTCCAGGCAAGAGTACTGGAGTGGGGTGCCATTGTCAATGTATGGCAAAACCAATACAGTATTGTAAAGTAAAATAAAAACAAATAAATAAATGATGAAAAAACAAATAAATAAAACACAGCCGGTAGGGCGGGGGCAGGGGGCCGAGGGGGAAACACTTTGTAATTCTTATACAAAGCATTAAATCTACCAAAATGTGGCAAAGCCATGCACCATCATCTATCACTGTGGAGAGACATGGCTTGACCTGAGTAGAGAACACTGTATATTGATTCAAAGAATTAATCTCCTTTGGAGGAGAAAACTCACACTCTTATCCTGTGTTGCTTTGTCATTAAATGGTGGTCAATGCTGGCCATCTGCTTGATGAGCAACAGGAAAAGTGACTAATTCTATTTGTCTAATGCTAATTTGTTGAGGAATTGAGTTGGCACGTCATTGAGGAAGCCTTCTTTCATTTCCTAAACAACTTATCTCTTTATGTAAGTTTGCTAATAGTACTTCTTCTGTCTCTAAAGAGCCATTTTAAAAGATAGGTTTAGACTCAAGTAAAAGCTTCAGTGTATCCCATTACATTTAAAATTCTAAACCTGTCCTTGGAAACTGTCTAGCCTATCCTTGACAGGACACAATGTACGCTCACATCATGAAAAATGACTCTGTCGGAGTAAATTGGATACCTTTGAAGATGTGTGGACTACCAAAACTAGAAGAATGAGATTTAGTAAAAATGAATACTAATTTATCAAGAAGTGCCTGCCTATCTGACAGAAGGTTATTTACTATAAGGAGACGATGACAGATTTTCTGCTGTATGTTATTAATGCTTAGTGTGAATAACTCATAGACTACTTCAAAGGTAAGAAGGTTAAGTGCAAGAGTGCCTAGAGAAGTGAATGTCCAGTCAACATCCTGATGGCCAAATGCCAAAACTTGGGACCTCCCAAAGTACACTGAGTTTTTCCCAAATCATAAAAGTCCTATGCTAGGAAATACAAAGACTCAATTGTTGGCCCATTTGCCTACCTAAGCTGTGATCAGTGCTGGTATACTTTACCATTGTGGATGCTGATTTGGTATGTGAAGTTTTAACACCAACTTACCATGGAGATTATAGGTAAATATCCGTTCAGTTCTGTTGCTCAGTCTTGTCTGACTTTATGTGACTCCATGAACTGTAGCAAACCACGCTTTTCTGCCCATCACCAGTTCCTGGAGCTTGTTCAAACTCATGTTCATCAAGTTCGTAATGCCATCCAACCATCTCATCCTCTGTCATCCCCTCCTCCTCCTCCCTTCACTCTTTCCCAGCATCAGGGTCTTTTCAGATGAGCCAGTTCTTTGCATCAGGTGGCAAAACTATTGGAGTTTCAGCTTCAGCATCAGTCCTTTCAATGAACACTCAGGACTGATTTCCTTTAGGATGGACTGGTTTGATCTCCGTGCAGTGTAAGGGACTCTCAAGAGTCTTCTTCAACACCACAGTTCAAAAGCATCAATTCTTCGGTGCTCAGCTTTGTTTATGGTCCAACTCTCACATTCATACATGACTGCTGGGAAAACCATACCTTTGACTAGATGGACCTTTGTTGGCATAGAAATGTCTCTGCTTTTTAATAAGCTGTCTAAGTTGGTCATAGCTTTTCTTCTAAGCAGCAAGTGTCTTTTACTTCCACGGCTGTAGTCACCATCTGCAGTGATTTTTGAGCCCAAGAAAATAGTCTCTCACTGTTTCCATTGTTTTCCATCTATTTGTCATGAAATGGTGGCACTGGATGCCATGATCTTCATTTTCTGAATGTTGAGTTTTAAGCCAGATTTTTCACTCTCTTCTTTCACTTTTATCAAGAGGCTCTTTAGTTCTTTTCTTTCTGCCATAAGGATGATGTCATCTGCATATCTGAGGTTATTGATACTTCTCCTGGCAATCTTGATTCCAGCTTGTGCTTCATCCAGTCCAGGGTTTCTCATGATGTACTCTGCATGTAAGTTAAATAAGCAGGGTGACAATATACAGCCTTGACGTACTCCTTCCCTGATTTTGAACCAGCCCATTGTTTCATGTCCAATCCTAACTGTTTCTTCTTGACCTGCATACAGATTTCTTAGAAGGCAGGTATGGTAGTCTAGTATTCCCATCTCTTGAAGAATTTTCACAGTTTGTTGTGATCCACACAGTTAAAGGTTTTGTTGTAGTCAATAAAGCAGAAGTAGATGTTTTTCTGGAACTCTCTTTCTTCTTTCTGTGATCCACCAGGTGTTGGCAATTTGATCTCTGGTTCCTCTGCCTTTTCTAAAGCCAGCTTGAACATCTGGAAGTTCACAGTTCACGCAAATATAGAGCCCACCAAACTTAAAAGCAATGAATGACATTGTGGTATACAACCCTTGACTTTGAAATGATGTGTTTTCTCAAGTGTTCAAATCAAGTTGTTTGCAGCTTAAAACTGCCAGCTCACCTAGGTAGACATTCACATTATGTTTTACGGATTATGTTTACCAAGAATGGCAGTATTTAATTAATTTTCTTATTCATAATAACTTCTAAAAAGATTTTGATGGAATATTTACAAGATGGAGAAATGTGACAGTGTTAATCTGTTCTTCCCTCAAGCGATAACTGTGCAGTCTATAAATAAGCCTATCCTCTTTCTGACATCTGTGTCCATAAAAGGGACCTTTCCTGAGTTGCATTTGACTTGGTAATGCTTTAGCAATATTTGCAGTTTGAGAGGAAATTGCAAAAATTTTTCAAGTAACCATATAGATGACTTGAGTCATACCTTAGGGAAGACGACGAAAAATTAGCTTTGGACGGTGCTTCATTCTAAGCACATATTTGTAAAATCAGATTGTAGGATGGTATGGTAACATTGGTGGCAGTTTTTTTTTTTTAAATTTCAAATCCTTTTTCACAGTAATATTTTGGCTTAAGCTTGTTTTATCATGAATGTCTTGTTCTACTGTAAGATTTACAACTCTCTAGATGTGATATGACATAAGACATTGACAAATAGAAGAAACAATCACATATCTGGTCATCTGGAATATGTCATTATCATTGTTAGGGTATGGGCTTTCCAGGTGACGCTAGTGGTAAAGAACCCACCTGCCAATGCAGAAGACAAAGAGACATGGGTTCGATCCCTGGGTCAGGAAGATCCCCTGGAGAAGGGCATGGCAACCCACTCCAGTATTCTTGCCTGGAGAATCCCATGGACAGAGGACCCTGTCGGGCTACAGTCCATGGGGTCTCAGAGTCAGAGAAGACTGAAGTGACTTAGGATGCACTGCTGCTGCTGCTTAGACCCTTCAGTTGTGTCCGACTTCTGTGACTCCATGGACTGCAGGCCGCCAGGCTCCTCTGTCCATGGGATTCTCCAGACAAGAATACTGGAGTGGGTTGCCATGCCCTTCTCCAGGGAATCTTCCTGACCCAGGGATTGAAAACAGGCCTCCCACATTGTAGGAGGATTTTTTACCATCTGAGCCACCAGGGAAGCTACAACCTAGCCAAAATGACATAAAAAAATAACCATCACAGTACCTAATGGGATTAATTTCTCTTTATTACCATTTTTTCTATTAATTTCTCCAAAGCTTGAGTGAAATGACAAAACAGTATCTCATAAGGGGAGGTTACTAGTTTTGAAAAGCTGATACACTTCAGTTTTTGTTAAAATGAAATTACTTTCCTTAAATAATAATTATTTTACTTGATTTTTGTTTAAAAAACTGGCTTGGACAGAAGTGAAAAATAGAAAACTATAAATGCTCTGAAAATGGAATGACTAATCTAAAAGACACCATTGTAGAAAGAAGAGTCTGTTTTTAACAAGTTGCAAAAATAGAAACTTTAAAAGAGCAGTTATCCAAATGAAGGATCTGAACTGGTCAGTGGCATAACTTACAGGAAAAATACCCTGTTGTTGTTTTTTTTTTCCTAATCTATGTATTTTTTTATTATTGAGGCAGTAGAGATTTGGGAATATTTGGTTAGACCAAATGTTGAGAAATATGCACGTTTGTTTCACTTTCTAAATAAGAACTAATTCCTACATGGCACAGATGGCATTCTTTACACCTGCTCTGCATTATCATGATGGTTTGATTCAACAAGCATTCTGAAAATATGTGCATGCCCCAGGATTCACCTCTGCAAAGTCTCTGAGACAAATATTGTGAGCTTTTATTAATATCCCAGGATGGTAGATCAACTCACTGTTAGAATACTTATAAAAGAATATTTCTGATAGTATCAAGTATTGCTGATCTTGTTTGTGACGCCAATTATCTTGCTGGTCACATTGCCCTCACTGTTCACTGAACCCTTGGTGGGCAAAGGGCAAGCTAAGAGGCTGGGAGGAGACTCCAGGAGCTGCAGGAACTGCAGACAAGTTTATTCTCTCCTGGCTGGCCCAGCAGCCATAGCAGTATTCTCTCCTAGCTGAGGCATCAGCTATAGTAGCAGACATGCTGTATTCTCTCCTCTCATGGTTGACCCAATGGACACAACAGCAGTGATGCAGCATAAAATTCCACTGCTTTCTAGGTGGAGTTCACAAATGCATACCGCCCACAATCCCAACCCATGACCTGGCGAGAACCTCCTGACGCACATGCGCAGTGCTACAAATGACCTCCTCGCTTACACAGTCGTTATTCACAAAGGCTTCCCTAGTGGCTCAGTTGGTAAAGAATCCACCTGCAATGCAGGAGACCTTGGTTCGATCTCTGGGGTAGAAGATTCCCCAAAGAAGGAAATGGCAACTCACTGCAGAATCCCTGCTTGGAGAATCCCCATGGACAGAGGAGCCTGGCGGGCTGCAGTCCAGAGGACTGCAAAGAGCAGACACAATTAAGTACAGCACAGCTCGGGGGCGAGAGAGCCTGAACAATCCATGTTGGCTAACTTGCTCGCTCCCCACGTACCACAACTGAAAACAATGAACAGACTCAAACTGCCAGTTGTCCTTTCACCCTCACTGAAACCTCATCTGCCCAATTTTCTTTCTTCCATTATGCCGATGCGGCAAGCAAATAGTTCGGTATTAACGAGTGTGACAATTAACACCTATAGACACTTTTAACTACATCAACAACAACTAAACTGTGGGACTAGGGTACAAGACTCCTTCTGAAATGTCTTCTCAAACTGAGTTTAACACCTAAGGAATCTGGTGATTTCTCAGAGGTCTAGATAACTTCAAAAGTCCCTTCTGGCTTTAATGTTCCTAAGCAATATTAGCATGATTGTGCCTGTTAGATATTTTTAATATTTCCTTCCTGAATGTCAGCCTTAAAGATTAGTTATATGTGTATTATTGGAGAGGGAAGAGCGATGAAATTACATGTATAATAATATTGACAGTGCTTGATATTCTTCCATATTAGTCTATTCAGATTAAAAATAAGAGGCCAAAAAACAAATTAAATAATGGAAAGGCAAAAAAATTAATTATTAATAAACAAATAATCAATAAACGTCCTCATTAGTGATGAAAAAGAAAGAGCAATAATCAGATACTGTATTTTTTCCATTTCTACCTATTATTCTACACTTCAAGAGTATGTCGAAAACTTCACAAACATCAATAGCTAGTTAGAGAGTAAATTTAAAAGGTCTTTATGAATGTAATTTGGTAATACATATCTCAACTCTTAAAATATTCTTATTTTTTGAAGAATTCGTTTTCATTTCCCTAACAATTCATTTTTAGTAGTCTAGCTGAAGGAAGCAATCATTGATATTAGCAAATATTTATATACAAAATTTTCATTGCAGCATTAAGTATAATTAAATATTTAAATTGCTTTAAATGTTCAATAATTATTGACAGACAAGTTAATAATGAGGAAACATGATGTAGACATTGGATGTGTTTTTCAGACTTCATTTTAATAAATAGAGAAATGTTCATAGTGGTACATAAAAAATGATATGAATATACAGTGACAGAAATTATTAACCAAGTTCTATTTGACTGACTAAACAGATATGTCTTAATGTTTTTCATGACTCTCCTGTCTTGGTCTTTCCTTTCTTACAAGGGAAATGTCATTTGGAAAAGTAGAAGCTATGAGACAGGAGACTGGAATGGAAGAAGTTAAAAATAGCCTTTCTGATCACCAGAGAAGGAGCCTACAATTAAGATGGTTACTATTGCTCCCAACAATGCCAGATCATATGCTCTAACTAAACACCTAACTTCAATCCTGAACAGAGAAGAAAAAAACCAGTGTGAAAGCATTAGGTAAGTTGCATCAATTATATATACATATAAAAATATATGTATAATAATAAATATATATATATTACAACTATGGAGAAACTAAGTTTAAGACTTTATTTTCTTTAATCAAAATCTTCCTTTACCCTTAACATTTTGTTTGCTAATAATGATATTTACTTTTACTTGTCAATAAACCATATATATATATACCACACACACATATATATATTACACCACACACACACACACACACACACACACATACACATGTGTATATAAAATTTATGCTATCTTTCTCTCCAGGGATGAAAGTATACCTGTCTAAGAGATAGGAGAGTTGTGTTGTAGAGGTGGTCTTTATAAAGGATCTGTGAAACTCTGAAATTACTGGACAAGTGAAACAGATTATAATAAAAACTCATGTACATTTACATAAAGTTAGATCTCAAACACTAAATGTGATAAAAATTTACATAGGCAAGTCTTGGTAATGGTTCAGTTCAGTTCAGTTCAGTTGCACAGTTGCATCTGACTTTTTGTGACCCCATGGACCACAGCATGCCAGGCCTCCCTACCATCACCAACTCTCAGAGTTTACCCAAACTCATGTCCATCAAATCATTGATGCCATCCAACCATCTCATCCTCTGTCATCCCCTTCTCCTCCTGCCCTCAATCTTTCCCTGCATCAGGGTCTTTTCCAATGAGTCAGTTCTTCGCATCAGGTGGCCAAAATGTTGGAGTTTCAGCTTCAACATCGTTCCTTCCAACGAACACTCAGGACTGATCTCCTTTAGGATGGATTGACTGGATCTCCTTGCAGTCCAAGGGACTTTCAAGAGTCTTCAACACCACAGTTCAAAAGCATCAATTTATTCAGTGCTCAGTTTTCTTTATAGTCCAACTCTCACATCCATACATGACTACTGGAAAAACCATAGTCTTGACTAGACGGACTTTGTTGGCAAAGTAATGTCTCTGCTTTTGAATACATTATCTAGGTTGGTCATAACTTTCCTTCCAAGGAGTATGCGTCTTTTAATTTCATGGCTGCAGTCACCATCTGCAGTGATTTTGGAGCCCCCAAAACTAAAGTCAGCCACTGTTGCCCCATCTATTTGCCATGAAGTGATGGGACCAGATGCTATGATCTTAGTCTTCTCAATGTTGAGTTTAAAGCCAACTTTTTCACTCTCCTCTTTCACTTTGATCAAGAGGCTCTTTAGTTCTTCTTCTCTTTCTGCCATAAGAGTGGTATTATCTGCATATCTGAGGTTGATAATGATTAGGTTGCTTTTATTTTGTTCCCATTAAGCTTTAGAAGGTGAAGATCATTGCCCTCCTCCATGCCTCACCTGTGTTCTTAGCAGTCATGAGCTGTGCCACCAGGGGGCCCAAATTAAGTGTTCCCACCGTTTAATCGTAAAATCCAAGTCAGTATATGCCTGATATATGTCTCCTTGGACTTCTATTCTAAACACTTCGGACAGGTTATGGTTATGATGGTCCATAATTATGTTTCTTCAACTATGCCGGAGATGCTTCACATAGAGCCCTCTATCCCAGTTTATTCAGTTCACTCCTGTTACCCAGGATAATTTTTAATAGAATCCATTTTACTTCTAAGGGCTGTCCATATTTGGGTGATAAGTTATATGATCACCTTAATCATAACAAAAGGGACTATTTTAATAAACAGGTAGCTAGTTGATATCATCAAAAACTTGTCAGTGGAGGTAATTACCAGGACATAAGAAAGATGTGGTCAGTAACATAATGTAAAACAAGTATTAAAATCTTTTATGTAGAACTAGTCTTGATATTGGCTTAGTGTTAGAAATTGAATTGTTCAATGCATTATGATGATTTTTTCATTCTATTTTTTGTGACTGATTAAATTTTTGAAGCTTGATTTCCTCATCTTTAACTAAGACTAACAGCTTATACTAATTGCCCCCAATGAATTGTATAGTTTAGTAAACTGTTCATCTTAAGTTCATTGGAAGAGAAAATATGTAACATTATTTTCAAAGACTTGCCTCTTTCTGTCGCATCTACTTTGGTTACTTCTATTTTTTAATTAATGCATCTCATTCTTTGTACTTCCATGAAGCATTATAACTTATTCTGTGTCTTCCTAAGAAGCCTAATTTCCTACTAGCCAAAGGGGTTAAGTTAGAATTTTTTAAACTTCCTATGAAATTATTCATTTCATTTTCAAATATAATCTTTTAGATTTTAATGCTAAATATTAATTGAACAGAGTGTAGATGTTCTTTCTCTCCAAGCTATGCATTCAGTAAATAGGATAATACAGCATCACAAATGCACATTTAAAACCACCAGATGCCAGCATCTAGCTCCTTCCAATGCAATGAATGAGGCCAGGGAGTAGGTAGAAACAGACATGATTCTTCCTTATCTCAAAGGTGTAATTTAGAAAACATAGAAAAACATTTATTCTAAAGAAAAAAATACATATGAAGAGATTTTTAAAGAGTTATATGATAGTAATATTCTTTTTAGTCTTCTTTTTAAAAAAAAATATTCAACAAGCTCCAGCTCCTCTCCACATCCCAGATTAGTTCTTTGCTTATTTACTTGGATAAAGTTACATTTGGATTTTTTTAGAAAGAATCAGTGTTTGAACATGCTGGTGTAATTAGGACATTGCCCTAGCGGCCCTTGGGTGAGAGAGCAGTCCCCACTGCTCCCTGCATTTCCCACACATCCTCTGCAGGATTTCTCCATTTCTCATTTGGTCTTAGAGCTCTGCTATCCTAATTGCCTTTCCTCCAGTTCAATTACTGCTCATTTTTAATGCTGGATTTCAGCCATACATAACTTTCATAATGACTTCAATTTGAACAATATTTTCTTTTCACAATCTCCTTTGAGTAAGTCTTAGAATTTAGACTGAAGTATGTTTTGAAGACCTTGTATTGTTCTTCCATTTTCCATCTTTTCTAACATCTCTTCAGGTACTTCCATGACTTTTATGGCAAGGCTTTGTGGATTATGCTTCCAAAACTCTAGGCACCTGAGGGAAGGGAGAGGTGAGCCTTCAAAGTCTTCAGGCCAAGAGAATAGAGTGGTGCTGAAGAGGGGACTTGCAGACAAGTCTCTGGTAGGAGCCAAGGACAGCAGGAAGGATACACAGAAGTGCTTGAAGAGGTTCAGTTCATATCCAGAGCTCTGAGCCAAAGATTTCTGTTTCTCAGTAACGGCATAAGTGTAATAATGAAGGCTTGAAGTGACCATATAGGTTGGAACAAAACATATCTACGCAGTAACCAGTGTGATCGGATCACTAGAGGGGGTGAAGATTTTTAAGAATGTGTCAAATTACATTCCTTCCAGCCTTATGAGATGGGATCTTTGAGTTTAAAAGGACACTACTTGTAGAAATGATCAATTACAGTCTTTCTTGTACAGCTGAATTTCTGAATGAAAATGTATTGTTTTGTTTGAAATTGTTTGAAATTGTTTTCAGTTCAGTTCATTTCAGTTAAGTCACTCAGTCGTGTCTGACTCTTTGTGACCCCATGAATTGCAGTACGCCAGGCCTCCCTGTCCATCACCAACTCCCGGAGTTCACTCAAATTCACGTCCATCGAGTCGGTGATGCCATCCAGCCATCTCATCCTCTGTCGTCCCCTTCTCCTCCTGCCCCCAATCCCTCCCAGCATCAGAGTCTTTTCCAATGAGTCAACTCTTTGCATGAGGTGACCAAAGTACTGGAGTTTCAGCTTTAGCATCATTCCTTCCAAAGAACACCCAGGACTGATTTCCTTTAGAATGGACTGGTTGGATCTCCTTGCAGACCAAGGGACTCTCAAGAGTCTTCTCCAACACCACAGTTCAAAAGCATCAGTTCTTCAGTGCTCAGCTTTCTTCACAGTCCAACTGTCACATCCATACATGACTACTGGAAAAACTATAGCCTTGACTAGACAAACCTTTGTTGGCAAAGTAATGTCTCTGAAATTGTTTTATAGAATCTTATTTGGGAAGAAATTGTGCCTTATCATGATTCTTCACATTAAAGTAGAGCTGGCGGGAAGCAGTTTCTAACAAATTCCATGATGCCTTAAGTCTCATCCTGAGGAAGAAAGTACACCAGCTTTAGAGTTCAGACACCTGGGTGGTAATCCAGGTCTGCCATTTCCTCATTGTGAGAACTTGATGACGCTATTTAACCTCTCTGAACATGCTGTGTTTGATCTCTTGCTCTGGGTTACATGGATAAGGTCAAATCTCAGATCCCTTCCCCACAAATGTATTTTTTCCAACTTCTACTAGGTGGTGTGGATGGGGAGAGAAGTCTTTTATTTTTATTTATTTATTTATTTATTTATTTATTTTTTGAGAAGTCTTTTAGAGGAAGTAACTCATTGAAGTTTTGTTCTGGCAGGTCTTTGAACTGCAGCAACTTTGATTGCTGTCTTTGATTGAACTTCCTTTGCCTTGTAGATGCTCCTTTCTCAATGTCATAGGCACTGTTGTTCTTCCTGGAAGTAGCAGGCAAGTCTCTCCCAGATCGTGCTGCCTTCAAACTCACAAGGTGAAGGTGGGTCCTTGTGGTGAGAGTAGAGAGGAAAGGAAACATGGAACAGGAATAGTGCAAAGATTTCTAGGCTCCCATCCTGAGTCTCTATGTGGTTTGCTTTTTATGAATATCCTTACCTACACCAATTACCACTCAGTTTCTTTACTTTCCTCTACTCCAAACTTTTTTTTCCCCTCCCCAGGGTTTTGTTTTGTTTTGTTTTAATTGGATACGAACTTCTCTTTAAAAGTCTGATTTTCTGCTTTCTATTTCGAATCTTGCTTTCACTCCAAGTGATCCAGTTTTATATTGGATAATGCCTGATTTTTCTTGCCCAACATCCTTATTTTCTTTAATTAAACTTCAATATTTCTTTGGATGGCTATACCTTCTGTTCATTGTGTGAATATATATATTGGATTGGCCAAAACAGTCCTTAAATTTTTCCTGTAAGATGTTATGGAAAAACCGAAATGAACTTTTTGGCCAACCCAATAGTATAGTGTGGCCCCTAAACCCAGGGTCCCAACTATTATGAAGCCAAACATTCACTTTACCATAACAGCAACACAAGTCTGGTACAGTATCAACAACATATTTATCCTTGTTTGTTTCTATTATCTTGAGATTTGTTTTCTTTTTCTTTCTTATTTCTCTTCCTTCCTTCCTTCTCTCTCTCAATCTTACTTATATATGTTTAAAATCCCCTTATATAGCATTTCCATTAGTTGCAGAAATTTTTCTGGGTTGCTGCTGCTGCTGCTAAGTCGCTTCAGTCGTGTCTGACTCTGTGCGACCCCATAGACAGCAGCCCACCAGGTTCCCCCATCCCTGGGATTCTCCAGGCACGAACACTGGAGTGGGTTGCCATTTCCTTCTCCAATGCATGAAAGTGAAAAGTGAAAGTCAAGTTGCTCAGTTGTGTCCAACTCTTAGTGACCCCATGGACTAAAGCCTGCCAGGCTCCTCTGTCCATGGGATTTTCTAGGCAAAAGAGTACTGGAGTGGGGTGCCATTGCCTTCTCAGTTTCTGGGTTGAATACCATTTTTTTCAGAACTGAAAGTATTCAAATTAGTGTATTTATGATGATTTTGATATACAGACTTTTATATCTGAATGTCTTTTAAAACTCATTTTATTTTTTCTTTAAATTTTCTATCATGAGATAAAATAATCACCCATATATTCTACTTGTAAGACTACATTTTTAAAAATAATAGGCCCTTTGTCTATGCTTACTTGCTTAATATATGATTCAGAGTGAAGCTTTTTTTCCAACATATTTTTCAAAAGTGAGCCATGTCACAGAGTCATTTATTAAACAATGTTTTATTTCCCTACTGATATGTAAAAGTATCTAACATCAGAAACAAAATCTTCATCTTGATACTTGATTATATATATTATATAAAAATTATTTTGAAATTGTTAATAGAATTTGACAAATTATTGTAAATATAAAAATATTAAAAATGTTTTATCAGAAAATAATTCTGTTATAATGTTTTTAGGGTAAAATCTTACCTTCCTTCTTATTTTTCAAAGTGTTACAAGTGACCTTTTACAGGTGATGGGTATTGAGTTGAATATGCTGATGAAATCACTTGGTTTGAGAAATGTTTGATAAAAAAATGAAACCTTAAACTACCAACTGTGTTTGAACAGATGATGTTTTTCTGCCTAATGCACCAATATTCATTAAACAGATATATGTGTCCAAAGTTCAGGTATGAATAAAAATGAAATGGATTTTCTCTGTTGCTTACATGTTAATCTCCATTAGGTCATCATTTCTCAATACCTTTCTGATTTGTACTTTGTTCTTCAATATAAAAAAGCAATTAAAATATTACAAAGCTTCTGTGAACTCTGAGGAACTTTTGTTCTCATTACTAACCATTTTTAAACTGGAATTCTGTACTTAGTTAGCTTTGCAAATTTGCGCAACTGGCTAATTCTAGGATCGTGTTCTATCCCTATTTTCATCCTTCTTATTTCCCTAAAATTTCTATCTAGATTATGGATATTAACTACTTGTAGAGGATATACTAAGAATAATTTTAAAAGACAAAATTCTTTGTAATATTTTACATTATGCTTACTATATCATAATTAAGTGAATCATATGATGTGATGTACTTATCTTTTATATTAATATTTACCAAATGTGAAGAATGACCAGAATTCCCTGCTATATATGTCTCGTGTGTCTGTTTCTACCTAACGTTACACTAGATTCTCCCATTATACAAGCAGATCTTTTAAACACATAGTATATCATTAACTCTCTCTGGTCCATCCATCTCCCTTCCCGTAACTCTTTCTTCCTTACCATCCCCTTCACCTTTCCCCTCACCCTCTCCAACCTATTTGACCCCTTGGAAAATATATAGAGTTAAAGTAAGACAAGTAAGAAAAATGTTTATTCCACTGTATATCAACTAGTCAATATATTTGTATTAAAGGTAAATCTATTTTGCAAAAAATTGTCACGTATTTTTTATGTCTTGTATGTGTTATCAATATTTTTATCACTCATCATTCATGACTTTTCAATCATTGATTCAATCTTTCGTTATAAATATAATGATCATATTCAGTTTAATGTACAATGTATTTTTCAGTGATCTTATTTCATAGAGAGAAATAATTAGGTGATTCTGACCATATTTAATTTATGATTCCATTAAAACTCACTGTTTAATTTTCAAAGATCCTAACAATATCAGTGTCATTGGTTTTATCACTTTTATTGGTTTTATTTATTTTATGTGTTCAACTTTATAATCATACACAATCCAGGTCAGTTATTATTTTACTGTGATTCATTATTTATCATGATTTAAAATGCAAAATTTAGCTGATCTGGCTTTAAAACATTCTGTCAAAACACTTTGTTTATACTTTACCTGTTCTCTGAGAACCGTGGGAAGAACAGCTTTATCCTCAGAGATAGCTCCTTTCTTTAATGTACAACAGAGTGGTTTTCATTTGCAGAATCAGTCTGGTGCACGGCAGGTGTCTCAGTGAAAGAAATTCTAATTTTATTTACCCTTTATTGAAACCTTCATTTTTCGTAATTAAACTTCTAGGTTCCTGTCAAGAGTCATGTAATCACTTTCATTTTTATTCAGAGATCTAAGATCTAGGCAGCTAATAAGTCATAAAAATATATGTGTATATCCATACATACATATGACACACACATTTATGGTAAATTGCTATTTTTCAGGGCATAGGAAAGAATTCTATAAATTGTTTTAATCTGTTGTCTCCATTTTCCCCTGAAGAAACAAGTGCATTTTACTTGCTTAATAAGAAGCCTAATAAAGAATTGAAATTACCTCCACAGACTTGTTCAATTACTACATTGAAAGGGTTTTTGTACTTGATGAAAATATATGAAGGGATTAAGATTTTTGAAGCAAGTACAAATCAGAATATTTGGGTATTTCTGTGATAGTAACACTAAAAAATATATAGGAAATATTTTCAACTAAATGTATATAAAAATTTATATTTAATAATCTATATATCTGACAATATTGGGAAAATATAGAAAAGAGATCAACATAAAATCACTTGGATATTATAAAACTACAGTCTTTTAAATAACTTATGGTGGGAAAACATACTTCAAAGCACAGCAAAAGTGGGTCACAAAGTATGACAAACAATAATTGAATCTAAATTCAAATTAGAAAAAAGTCTTATTATTTACCATACAAAAATGTTTTATCCTAATAATTGGGCTCAAAGCAGTACTATGTGCCTTTGGGCCAAGAGAGGCCATCAGACAAGGAGGTTTTTCAGTAAATTAGTTCTCCCACCTTCACCAAGCCATTCAGTTTTCCCCCATTTTAATCATTAATTGAAAGATTTAGCCACATCTGATTTAGACTAGTACAGATTTATGAAAGTTTTCAAAACACTTTATCTGCTCATGACATTACTGCCTGATAAGCTGTTTTTGTTTTCCAGTTGCTAAGCCATGTATGACTCTTTGTGACCCCATGAACTGCAGCATGCCAGGCTTCACTATCCTCCACTATCTGATAAATAGAAAATATAAAAGCAGCATAAACATGATAGTAAAAAAAAAAAAAAAAACAAGGATAAGCACAAGAGGAGATGGTATAGTTGACATTTCAGGCTAGGTAGTCTTAAAGCAGCACATAGTATGAATTTGCTTTTTGAAAGCCTTCTAATTTTTCATTATGATCTGTAATACTGTGCTTACATTCACTTTTATGAATTTTTTCTTCCAGTTTTATTGAAATATAATTGACATACAGCATTATTTAAGTTTAAGGTGTACAGTATAATGATTTTACTATTTATATGCACTGTGAAATGATTACCACATTGATGTTACAGAAGTATTTTTTTTTAAGCAAATGTTGTGAGTTACACATAAATGACTGGATTTTTCAGTTGACATATTGCAGCCCCCCTCAAAAACAGCACAGAACACTGAGGCTATCCCAAATAATCAAAGGGAGCCTTTGATCTCTATCAGAGGAAATGAAACACCTTGCCCTCTCCTACTTTGCACCCCTGCTTACCTTGTCCTCCCTTTACAATCCCTACAATAGATTATCTTGTGTCATGAACTAAGCCGCAGCCAGATGATCATAATTAAATAATCTCACTGCAGTAACTAAGGAAAGCGTTTGCTTCTTTCATCTTCAGAGATGCCTAAATGAAAAAAAGGAGTCAGACTTACTCGGCACAGTATCAATTAATTGGTTGTGCTCTGTATACATTTCTTGTTACACCACATGATATCCTTGTGTCACCCAATAAGGCTGCTAAGGAGCTAATCTTTTTTTTTTTTTTTAACACCATGAGTATAAGAAATAACAATATAACTTCTAATTTAGGTTCAAATAGCAAACATGTCTCATGAAAGATTTACTCACTCTAAAATGTATAAGCATCGTGTGTTAATGCGTATAATTAAACTCGGAGCAAAGAGATTTTTTTCAACTAAATTAATTCAAGCACAGCAGTTTGTTGTTTAGACTAGACTTACTCTGGTTTAAGTGAGTGAGGCAAATAATAAATCTACCCATAAGCTGTAGTACAACAGGGATACTACCCTTGTGGGCGAGCATCATTCCTAAGTCAGTGTCTCACCTTGACGTTTATTTTCCATAAGTACCCAGTTTACCCTTTAGACAGCATTAAGAAAGCATTCATCTTCAGCAAGGCTGCAAGTCATTGACATTATCTCTTCCTTGGGCAATAAAGAATCTTGATTTCTAGATACGAAAGGATGTAAGTGAGAATAAACTGCATAATGCCCACATTCGTTGCTGCTTTCACTATCAATAAAGAGCTAAATATGACATGCATGATGGATGCATGTTTTGAATAATGTCTGTTTCCAATGTAACAAAGTTTCTTTTCAAGCCATATGGCTGTATAATCTTTTCTTTAAAAACCGCTTTGAGTAAAATTTATCATCTTTTTGAGTTGTGGGAATACTATACTTTATTGTCACTTAGACCAACTGAATAAATTAATTTAGATTCATTTTCATATCCTGATGGGAATCCCCTGTCTTAACTCCTTTCTCTCTCCGCTCTCAATAAATCTCGCTCTGTATATATTATATATATATGTGTGTGTGTGTGTGTAACATATATCTACAAATTCTAATTAGTTCAAAGTGACTTAAATTACAAGTTGGTAAAGAAAGAATTTTAACACCAATTGAACAGATTATTGAATAGGGTTAACTTATTCAGCAGTGCCAGTCCGTTACCCAATGAGAAATAATATTTATATTAGTCATGTAGTACACTGGTAATATGGGACTTCCCAGGTGGTGCTAGTTGTAGAAAACCCACCTGCCAATACAGGAGACATAAGAGACATGGGTTCAGTCCCTGGGTCAGGAAGATCCCCTGGAGGAGGGTGTGGCAACCCACTCTGGTATTCTTGCCTAGAGAATCTTATGAACAGAGGAGCCTGGTGGGCTGCAGTCCATAGGGTCACACAGAGTCAGACATGACTGAAGTGACTTAGCATGCATACATGCACGTGCTGGTAATATACTATTATAATAAACCCAATATAGGTTTTTAGAGAGATCCACATATTAAAAAGATGAGAACACTGCATCTTATAGAGAATTAGCTCTTTTGCAATGTTTTCTCCCTGAAGTCATGTGACAAGCAAAAATCGGAATACAGAGATACATAACTAGAGATATGGAACTAGAGTTCAATAAGTCTCAAAATCATTATACTTTTTGCTTATACAATAAAAGGCAGTATTATGTAGCTTCAAATGAAGGGCTTGGATTTCTATATCAGCTCCACTACTTATCATATGACTTTTGGTAAGTCTTCACCCTCTCTATTCCTCAGTTTCCCAGTCTGTAAAATGTTGCCTAGCTAACTGGATTAGTGAGAATCAAATGAAATAATATCCATACAGCACATAGGCTTAATACACATAAATATTTATTACTTTAAAATTCATTGATTAATAATTATTAACACTTATTGAGAACTTATTACCTGCCTGGCATTGTCTTAAGTAAAATGAATATTAGTATTATATCCATTTTGCAGAAAAGGTAAACTGAGACACTGTAAGGTGATGTTACTTCCCTGTCATTTTGCAGATATTAAGGTGTCAATCTTGAGTTCAAGGCCAAAGAGTTTGGCTCTAATATATATCTACTGAGTTGGCCAAAAAGTTCCTTTGGTTTTAAATAAAAATAAAAGACATTTTTTCATTTTCATGAAGAAATTTATTATTTTAAATTGATTTTTTTTTATTTTTATTTATTTATTTATTTATTTTTTAATTTTAAAATCTTTAATTCTTACATGCGTTCCCAAACATGACCCCCCCTCCCACCTCCCTCCCCACAACATCTCTCTGGGTCATCCCCATGCACCAGCCCCAAGCATGCTGCACCCTACGTCAGACATGGACTGGCGATTCAATTCTTACATGATAGTATACATGTTAGAATTCCCATTCTCCCAAATCATCCCACCCTCTCCCTCTCCCTCTGAGTCCAAAAGTCCGTTATACACATCTGTGTCTTTTTTCCTGTCTTGCAGTGAAAGTCACTGAGTTGTGTCCAACTCTTTGCGACCCCATGGACTGCAGCCTGCCAGGCTCCTCTGTCCATGGAATTCTCCAGGCAAGAATACTGGAGTGGGTTGCCATTTCCTTCTCCAAACTGAAGGATAATTGCTTTAAAATATTGTGTTGGTTTCTGACATACATCAGCATGAATCAGTCATAGATATAAATACATCTCTTCCCTCTTGAACCTTCCTCCCACCCTATTCCACCCCTCTAGGTTGTCACAGAGCTCTGGTTTGAGTTCCTTGGGTCATACAGCAAATTCCCACTGTCTGTCTATTTTACACGTGTTAATCTATACGTTTCCATGCTATTCTTTCCATTCATCCCACCCTCTCCTTCCCTACCTGTGTCCAAAAGTCTGTTTTCTATGTTTATGCCCTGCAAATAAGTTCATCAGTACCATATTTCTAGATTCTATATATATGCATTAATATACAATGTTGTTTTTCTCTTTCTAACTTACTTCACTCTGTGTAATAGATTCTAGGTTCATCTACCTCATTAGAACTGACTCAGATATGTTCCTTGTTGTGGTTGAGTAATATTCCATCATGCATGGCTTCTTTATAGCTTCTTTATCTATTCATCTGTCAGTGGACATCTAGGTTGCTTCCATGTCTTGGCTATTGTAAATAGTGCTGGGATGAACATTGGGGTACACATGTCACCTTCACTTATTATTTTCTCAGTGTATATGCCCAATAGTGGGATTGTTGGGTCATATGATATTTTTTCCCCTAGCTTTTTAAAGGAAACTCCATACTGTCTTCCATAGTGCCTGTTTCAATTTACATTCCCACCAACATTGCAGGACATCAAAGATGACATAAATAGATGGAGACATATTCCATGTTCCTGGGTTGGAAGAATGAATATTGTGAAAATGACTATACTACCAAATACAATAGTCATTAGGTCATGTCCAATTCTTCGTGATTCCATGAACTGCAGTACATGAGGTTTCCCTGTCCTTCACTATCTCCTGGAGTTTTCTCAAACTCATGTCCATTGAGTTGGTGATGACATCCAACCATCTCATCCTCTGTTGCCCCTTTATTCTCCTGTCCTCAATCTTTCCCAGAATCAGAGTCTTTTTTCCAGTGAGTCAGCTCTTCACATCAAGTGGCCAAGTATTGGAGCTTCAGATTCAGCATCAGTCCTTCCAGTGAATATTCAGGGTTGATATCCTTTAGGACTGACTGGTTTGATCTTGCAGTCCAAGGAACTCTCAGGTGTCTTCTCCATCACCACAGTTTGAAAGCATCAATTCTTTGGCATTCAGCCTTTTTTATGGTCTAACTCTTACATCCATATATGACTGCTGGAGAAACCATAGCTCTGACCATACAGGCCTTTGTTAGCAAATTGATGTCTCTATTTTTGGGAAAAAGGAATAAAAAATGATGTCTGTGGTTTTTAATATGCTGTCTTAATTTTTCATAGCTTTCCAATGGTATTTTTCACAGAACTAGAACAAAAATTTCACAATTTATTTGGAAATACAAAAGACCATGAATAGCCAAAGCAATCTTGAGAAAGAAGAATGGAGCAGGAGGAATCAACCTTCCTGACTTCAGACTATACTGTAAAACTACAGTCATCAATACAGTATGGTACTAGCACAAAAACAAAGGTATAGACCAATGGAACAAGATAGAAAGCACATAGATAAACCCATGCCCCTATGGGCACCTTATCTTTGACAAAGGAGGAAAGATATACCATGGAGAAAAGATAATATTTTCAATATATGGTGTTGTGAAAACTGGACAGCTATGTATAAAATAATGAAATTAGAACACTTCTTAACACCATACACAAAGATAAAATTAATTAAAAACCTAAATTTAAGATCAGAAACTCTTACAGGAAAACATAGGCAGAACACTGTATGACATAAATCACAACACAATCCTATATGACCCACCTCCTAGAGTAATGGAAGTAAAAACAAAAATAAACAAGTGGGACCTAATTAAACTTAAGAACTATTGCACAACAAAGAAAACTATAAAGAAGATGATAAGACAATCCTCAGAATGGAAGAAAATAATAGCAAATGAAACAACTGACAAAGGACTACTTTCCAAAATACACAAGCACTTCATTCAACTCAATACCAGAAAAACAAACAACCCAAACAAAAAGTGAGTAGAAGCCCTAAACTGACATTTTTCCAAAGAAGACATACAGATGGCTAATAAATGCATGAAAAGATGCTCAACATGGCTCATTATTAGAGAAACGCAAATTGAAACTACAATGAGATATCACCTCACACCAGTCAGAATGGCCATCATTTAAAAATCTACAAACAATGAGTGGTGAGAGGGTGTGGAGAAAAATGAAGAACTTTATTGAAGAACATAATTACTAACCGAATGAAATTTTGGCCAACCCAATTCATGCTGAATGACTACTACATTTCTCAACTCATGCAAAAATGGAGAGAAGCAAGAAAACAAAGATGTGAAACCAGAAAAAAATTATTTAAATTCTATTACCTGGAAGTAAATAGATTTAAATATTATTTCCTAATAGCATTTTTCCTAGGTTTATATATTTTTGTCAAAATATGATTATTTTGTCAAAACTTAATGTATTTTAAAAAATAACTATTTACTTGAGGAGAAGCCACAGAATGACCCAAACTAAAAAATATGCCTGACCTAAGTATCTACTCTATTTTATTACTTTAATTTGAAGTGAATTTTACTTATTTACCTGATAGTTTTCAAACTGTGTTATAGTTTTTATTTGTATCTAAGCAATTATAAGTGAACTCTATTGCAACATTACTTACAATGGCCAAGGTATGGAAGCAACTTAAGTGTCCATAATTAGATGAATGAATAATGTATGGTATCTGTATACAGTCAAATACTACTCAGCCATAAGAAAGAATGAAATCTTGTCATTTGTGACAACATGAATGGACAAAGAGTGTATTATTCTAAGGGAAATAAGACATGCAGAGAGAGACACATACTGTATGATTTCATTTATATGTGAAAGATAAAAAAAATAAAATATATGAACAGAACTAAGCAAAGACTAATAGAATTTTGCCAAGAAAATGCACTGATCATAGCAAACACCCTCTTCCAACAACACAAGAGAAGACTCTACACATGGACATCAACAGATGGTCAACACCGAAATCAGATTGATTATATCCTTTGCAGCCAAAGATGGAGAAGCTCTATACAGTCAACAAAAACAAGACCAGGAGCTGACTGTGGCTCAGATCATGAACTCCTTATTACCAAATTCAGACTGAAATTGAAGAAAGTAGGGAAAACCACTAGACCATTCTGGTATGACCTAAATCAAATCCTTTATGATTATACAGTGGAAGTGAGAAATAGATTTAAGGGACTAGATCTGATAGATAGAGTGCCTGATAAACTATGGATGGAGGTTCATGATATTGTACAGGAGACAGGGATCAAGACCATTCCCATGGAAAAGAAATGCAAAAAAGCAAAATGGTGGTCTGGGGAGGCCTTACAAATAGCTGTGAAAAGAAGAGAAGTGAAAAGTAAAGGAGATATCTGAATGCAGAGTTCCAAAGAATAGCAAGAAGAGATAAGAAAGCCTTCCTCAGCGATCAATGCAAAGAAATAGAGGCAAACAATAAAATGGGAAAGACTAGAGATCTCTTCAAGAAAGTTAGAGATACCAAGGGAACATCTCATGCAAAGATGGGCTCGATAAAGGACAGAAATGGTCTGGACCTAACAGAAACAGAAGATATTAAGAAGAGGTGGCAAGAATATCTGGAAGAACTGTGCAAAAAAGATCTTCACGACCCAGATAATCATGATGGTGTGATCACTCACCTAGAGCCAGACATCCTGGAATGTGAAGTCAAGTGGGCCTTAGAAAGCATCACCACAAACAAAGCTAGCGGAGGTGATGGAATTCCAGTTGAGCTATTTCAAATCCTGAAAAGTGATGCCTTGAAAGTGCTGCACTCAATATGCCAGCAAATTTGGAAAACTCAGCAGTGGCCACAGGACTGGAAAAGGTCAGTTTTCATTCCAATCCCAAAGAAATGCAATGCCAAAGGATGCTCAAAATACTGCACAATTGCACTCATCTCACATGCTAGTAAAATAATGCTCAAAATTCTCCAAGCTAGGCTTCAGCAGTACATGAACTGTGAATTTCCAGATGTTCAAGCTGGTTTTAGAAAAGGCAGAGGAACCAGAGATCAAATTGCCAACATCCGCTGGATCGTGGAAAAAGCAAGAGAGTTCCAGAAAATCATCTCTTTCTGCTTTATTGACTATGCCAAAGCCTTTGACTGTGTGGATCACAAGAAACTGTGGAAAATTCTAAAAGAGATGCGAATATCAGAGCACCTGACCTGCCTCTTGAGAAACCTGTATGCAAGTCAGGAAGCAACAGTTAGAACTGGACATGGAACAACAGACTGGTTCCAAATAGGAAAAGGAGTACGTCAAGGCTGTATATTGTCACCCTGCTTATTTAACTTCTATGCAGAGTACATCATGAGAAACGCTGGCTGGAAGAAGCACAAGTTGGAGTCAAGATTGCCGGGAGAGATATCAATAACCTCAGATATGCAAATGACACCACCCTTATGGCAGAAAGTAAAGAGGAACTAAAGCACCTCTTGATGAAAGTGAAAGAGGAGAGTGAAAAAGTTGGCTTAAAGCTCAACATTCAGAAAACTAAGATCATGGCATTTGGTCCCATCACTTCATGGGAAATAGATGGGGAAACAGTGGAAACAGTGTCAGACTTTATTTTGGGGGGCTTCAAAATCACTGCAGATGGTGATTGTAGCCATGAAATTAAAAGATGCTTACTCCTTGGAAGAAAGTTATGAGCAACCTAGACATCTTATTGAAAAGCAGAGACATTACTTTGCCAACAAAGGTCCATCTAGTCAAGGCTATGGTTTTTCCTGTGGTCATGTATGGATGTGAGAGTTGGACTGTGAAGAAAGCTGAGTGCCAAAGAATTGATGCGTTTGAACTGTGGTGTTGGAGAAGACTCTTGAGAGTCCCTTGGATTGCAAGGAGATCCAACCAGTCCATTCTAAAGGAGATCAACCCCGGGATTTCTTTGGAAGAAATGATGCTGAAGCTGAAACTCCAGTACTTTGGCCACCTCATGCGAAGAGTTGACTCATTGGAAAAGACTCTGATGCTGGGAGGGATTGGGGGCAGGAGGAGAAGGGGACGACCGAGGATGAGATGGCTGGATGGCATCACAGACTCGATGGACATTAATCTGAGCAAACTCCGGGAGTTGGTCATGGACAGAGAGGCCTGGCGTGCTGCAATTCATGGGGTTACAAAGAGTCAGACATGACTGAGAGATTTAACTGAACTGAACTGAAGCAGAAACAGAGTCATAATACAGAGAACAAACAAGTGTGTACCAGAGGGGAGGCGAGAGGAGGGAGGAGAGAAATAGGTGAGGGAGATTAGGAGGTACAAAGTTCAGTTACAAATTAAGTCATGGGTATGAAATATATAGTATGGGAAATATGGTCAATAGTATGTAGTATTTTGTATGGTAACAGATGACAAACGGATTTATCAACGTGATCATTTTGAAATGCATAGAAATATTAAATCACTATGTTGTATACCAGGAACTAAAATAGTGTTATAGGTCAACTGTACTTCAAAAACAAACAAAACATAGTAAAAGAGATATGACTTGAGGATACTAGAGGTGGGGTTTAGGGGAAAGAGAAACTGGTTGAAGGTAGGGCTTCCCTGGTGGCTCAGACAGTAAAGAATCTGTTTGCAATGCTGGAGACCTGGCTTCGATCCCTGGGTTGGGAAGATCCCCTAGAAGAGGGAATGGCAGCCCCCTCTATTATTCTTGCCTGGAGAATCCCCATGGACAGAGAAGCCTTGTGAGCTATAGTCCAAGAGGTTGCAAAGAGACATCACTGAGTGACTGAGCACAGCACAACACAGTTAAAATGTACAAACTTCCAGTTATAAAATAAGTAAATAGTAGGAGCATAATGTACAGCATGATAAAGAATTCACACTACTATTTGTTATATATGAAAGTTGTTAAAAATGTTAATCTAAAGAGTTCTCATCACAAGGGAAATTTTTTCTTTCTTTAATATTATATCTATAAGGGATGATGGATGTTCAGTAAACCTATTGTGGTAAACATTTCATTATGAATTGATATTTAAGTCAAATCATAATGTTGTACACCTTAAACTTATACAGTGCTATATATCAATTGTATCTCAGTAAAAGTGGAAGAAAAAGATTTTAAATCAATCAACTCTAGAAACATAATGTATGCGCCAGCTTAAAATGTTAGAGGAATTTTTTAAGCCTTCAAAATAATAAAAACAATGACAAGAACAAAAACAAAACCTCTAGACAAAACATGAATTTTAAAACTTAAAATCAGTAAGAAATGCACAAAGGAAATGGTCAACATATTTAGTTCATGTGCAAAACATTATTTATGCCAATGTCTAAAACAAATGTGACGGACAGAAAAATTTTAAAAATTTAACCATAAAATGATTGAAACAATGAAAATTATTATTCTTAATATATATTAAAATCATTAATTTATAATAAAATAAATATTAAGTAAAAAGGCAAATATAACATTTCGTTAACAAAACAATAAATACATATAGCTAATGTAAATATGCAAAAATAGCATATTAACAATAAAATACGAATTAAATTAATAAAATGCTATTGTCTTAAGAGACAAATAGAGCTAAGTGATTAAACTTCAGTTTATTAATGCCACTGAGAATGCAGCAAAAGTGAAAGTTTTAGTTTACTAACGCTATTTTGAAGTTGTGGAACAGGATCAGTCACATTATAAGGATGTCTTCCCAGTTAACAATCCTTCTATCCCTCATTGTCTACAAATGCCTGAAAGTGTTCAGGGCAAACCAATCCACTCACAAGGGTGAACAGAGGGAACCATGTTGTTCTTTCGGAACACAACAAAAGCCACGGCCAGTCAGACTGTTTTTCTCATAAATGTAGATTGAGGAATAGAAGAGTAATCTTTGGGTTAAAAGTTTAAGGTATCATCTGGAGATCTGTGTGGTGGCCACACACAGGCTGTGGTTTAAAGAGTGAGAAAGTGAGAGACACAGAGTAAAGCAAAGAGGAGCATCAGAGAGACGTTGCAGATGACTTTCATTTCCTCTTCAGTCTCTCCCTGTGGCCCGGCCTCTGTGAGTTCTAAGAAACCTCTGTGTTACTTAATAACAAACAACTATTTTTTGTTCAATTTGATCCTGATATTTGAAAGAAACTAAATCATAATAGAACAAATTGTTTGAAAAGCAGCTTGAAAGACAAGCCACAGGCTGAGAAAAGACATACCTGATAATGGATTGTTATCCAAAATACATAATGAACCCTTAAAATTCAACGAAAGGAACGGTAAATAAAGAAAACAGTGAAATACCACTGCATATCTATAAGAACGGTCAAAATCCAAAATACTGGCAACACTGAATGTTGGTGAGGATGTAGAGCAACAAGAACTCTCATCATTGCTGGTGGAAATAAAAAGTGGTACAGCCATTTTGGAAAACAGTTTGTTAGTTTCTTACAAAATTACACGTATTCTTACCATACAATCCAGTGATCTTGCTCCTTGGTATGTACACTAAAGAGTTGAAAACTTAATGTCCACACAAAATCTTGCACACAGGTGTTTATAGTGAAAGTGAAAGTCTCTCAGTCATGTCCGACTCTTTGCGACACCATGTACTATACAGCCCATGGAATTCTCCAGGCCAGAATACTGGAGTGGGTAGCCTTTCCCTTTTCCAGAGGATCTTCCCAACACAAGCATCGAACCCAGGTCTCCTGCATTGCAGGCAGATTCTTTATCCGCTGAGCCACAAGGGAAGCCCGGTATTTATAGTAGCCATATTCATCAGGCTTCCCACGTGGCTCAGCGGGTAAAGAACACGCCTGCAGTGAAAGAAACACAGGGGATGCAGGTTCAATCTTTGGGTCAGGAAGATCCCCTAGAGGAGGGTCATGGCAACCCACTCCAGTATTCTTGCCTGGAGAATTCCATGGACAGAGGACCCTGGTGGGCTATAGCCCATAGGGTAGCAAAGAGCCGGACACAGCTGAAGCAACTGAGCATACACATTCATAATCATCCAAACTTGGAAGTAACAAGATGTCCTTCAGCAGGTTAACAGATAAACTGCGGTACATCCAAACAATGGAATATTATTCAGAGCTAAAGAGAAAGGATCTACAAACCCTAAAAAGATCTAGGGAAAACACAAATGCATATTACCAAGTGAAAGAAGCCAATGTGAAAACTCTACATACTGTATGAATCCAAACAACTGTCATTCTGAAAAGACAGAACTATGGAGATTAGTGGAGCCAGGGGTTAGGAAGAAGGGAAGAATCATAGGCCGAGCAAAGGGAGCATTTTTAGAGCAGTGAAACTATTCTGTATGATTCTACAATAGTTGATACAGGTCATTAAACATTTGTTCAAGCTAGTAGAAGACACAGGAGTGAACTTCATATAAGCTGTGGACTTTGGGTGATAATGATGTATCATTATCAGTTGTAACAAATCAGTTACAACAAATCAGTTCATCAGTTGTAACAAATATATCACTCTGGTGCAAGATATTGATATTGAGGAGGACTGTGCGTATGTGGAGGCAGAGTGCATACAAGAACCTTTAGTACTTTCTGCTCCACTTTGCTGTGAACCTAAAAGTGTCCTTTTAAAAATCTTTTGTTTTTATAGCAATTTGAGACTGTTTTCAAGAACTTTAAAAATATCATAGGGGAAACTCATAATTCCATTTCTAATAACCCATCCTGAATGATGGATATTCAAAACAAGTCTACAGATAAGTTTTAAAAATGCATTGCGTAAAAAAATATATTTTGGACAAAGAGTTAATTGCATTGTTGTGTGTGTGTGTGTGTGTGTGTATATATGTGTGTGTGTGTATATATATATGTGTATATATATCAGAGAAGGCAGTGGCACCCCACTCCAGTACTCTTGCCTGGAAAATCTCATGGATGGAGGAGCCTGGTAGGCTGCATGCAGTCCATGAGGTCGCCAAGAGTCAGACACGACTGAGCGACTTCACTTTCACTTTTCACTTTCATGCATTGGAGAAGGAAATGGCAACCCACTCCAGTGTTCTTGCCTGGAGAATCCCAGGGATGGCGGAGCCTGGTGGGCTGCCGTCTATGGGGTTGCACAGAGTTGGACATGACTGAAGTGACTTAGCAGCATATATATAAGTGGCGCTAGTGGTAAAGAACCTGCCTGCCAATGCAGGAGACTTAAGAGATGTAGGTTTGATCCCTGGGTTGGGAATATCCCTTGGAGGAGGGCACGGCAGCCCACTCCAGTATTCTTGCCTGAGAAATCCCATGGACAGAGGAGCCTGGTGGGCTACAGTCCATAGGATCACAAAGAGTTGGATATGACTGAAGCAACTTGACACACATATAGAAGTGAAAAGCAAAAAGCAATACAAACAATAAAAAATTAATAAAGATGTAGACAGCTGGCTAAATTGTGATAGATTTATGTAGTTCAATAATCAGCAAAAGGAAAACTATTTACAAAAGATGATTTAAAAATCTGATGAACTAATAATTTACAGTGCTAAGTAAAGATTATAATGGGAACATCTATTTCCTGGCTATACATAATTTTAACTCTAACAGTGTGGTTTCCACTTCATAGCACAAATAGTCAAAAAGTAATAAATCATCACTAAAGAAATGATGTGGAAAAATGCAATTTTAGAATATTAGGTAGCATGGCAAATACTGGTGAAGTCCTTCGTTGCTGTTCCAGGCAAGTTTTACAGTGCTCCTCTTTATTATTGGGTTGCTATAATTTACTGACATACTCCAATGACCTACACTATAGAAAAATTGTTAGGAGAAATTTTAAAGTGCTATTCTTTCTAAATACCATTTAGTTTAATTTTTAAACTAAATTTTCTTAGCAAATTCTGTTTATAAAAATTTTCTTAAATTTTTAAAAATTAACATGTATTTCAAATACATTTTTGTATATGTGAAGTCTAAAAATTACAAGAATTCTGCAAGAGTAAAATAAATACTTGATTACTTGCAACCTTCTTCTCTCATTAGTGAAGGCTAATGGAACTTAAAAGAGAATTCAGAATGAAAAATATGCCATTTTAGAACAAATATTTTTCACACAATATCTCATGACCTTTTTTTCTACAAAATAATTGGTTAACGATAACGCATTCAAATTTCCATTTTTGAAAGTGTATTCTCATCAACATTAATATTAAATTTAGCATGAAGCAACCAATTCCAAGTTAAACATTCTGTGATATAAAATTTCAAAAGAATTGAATGGAGCATCAGTTCCTGCTTATGTCAATAATATCTATGTTTGTCAAGTTACATCTCATCCCTATATCGCCCCTAGTATACATTCTAAAGATAGTATTGCAGTCATTTATTTATATGTAGAAACCATGATCATTGTGAAATTGTCGTACAGATAATTATCATCAAAACAATTATTTATAGTATTTTTTTTCATAGTCTTATAATGTCGATATACTTTGTGTGGAAAGTTTGTGCCCATTGAAGGTTCTGGAGCAGAATGGCTAAGATCAGAGGCTCTGGCAGAATTAAGCTCAGTGAGAATGGTACAGATCTCACAAAGATGCTGTGAAATTTGCTGACCTAACTGTGGAAAGTGACTAGAACAGTGTTGCCATCTAGTAAGAGTTCACTAAGTGAGTACGTCTGGTTGAGCAAATTGAAATCAAGAGAGAGATACTGTCGCTCATGTTCATCTTGTCTACAAATGACTCCAACTTTAATATTTTATCATTTCCTATTTATGATATAGGAAAAGTTCAATTGTTCCTACAGTTTTTCAGGATTGCACTGTGTATGAATCAGTAGTCAGTAATATAGTCATTCTCACATTTAGTCTTCTATGCTTCTTTTTAAAGACTCTGCTTCTTAAAATTGTGTCCTGTACTTTTATATTATTTTTCAGATTTAATGCAGTCATCAGAAAAAAGGAAAAAACAAATCTCATACATATACATTCGTCATTGTGTTCGTAGCAAAGAGGCACCCGGTGTCTTTCAATTCATTGCAGCATTATTTCTTTGAGGGACACTTTTTTTATTTTTAAGTTCTTGATTCCTCTCTAAAAGGTCTGAATCACTGAAGTCGTCAAATTAAGTTTCAGATTTCTCCTTTGCCTTCATTCCCTACCCAAGAACCAGCTTCCCCTCTTGGGCATGGATTGTGTTTGGGTAAGAAGGAAGACTGTCCAGATTGATAAAGCAATACCCCTGGGAAAAGATGATTAACATGTATAAAGGGATTTCCCTGCAGTATAAATACCAGCATGCGCTCTCTTGGTGCTTCAGAGCCTCCCTGATGTATATATGCAGGTAGTGAGATCTGAAACGGCCCTTTGAGATGGTAATATAATAAAACTGACTTGAGGAGTGGCACCTCTTCTCCGTTTTCTATTCTTTTGTGGGAATGAGTTGCCAACCTTTTACTTCGACTGATACCTTTATACCTCTGAATTCTGAGTCTTCTGCAACTCTGCCTCTGATAATGCATCCCAGTGCTGCGGAGTGCCTACCGGTCTCCAACCACGCCACCAACGTGATGTCCACAGGTACTAACTTTATAACAGTCTACACGCGGCTGCACCTTAAGATGTCAGGATGGGTGCTTTGAATCTTGTTAGTTTAGAATCTCATTAAAAAAAAAAAATTTAATGTGTATTAAGTTAAATATTCAGGATATTAAAGAAGCCAAAATGCCTAAGAAAATATTCAAGAAATATTAGTAAGTGTAGTAATTTCAAGTATTGTTGATTTTATTATAAATATCTGTCTTCTATATAAGTAAACAGGAGTCTGAAAACTATTTCTATGCAAATATGTATGGATAAAGTGTTAAACTAAAGAAATAATGTAAAATAATTTAAAAGGTGATTTTTTTTTCATCTTAGAGATTTATTTGGTTTTTAGATTACATTTATTACCATGTCTAAAAAATGCCGTACACCTCATAGTAAACACAACTGAATGATTCCTAATACCAACAACAGTGTGTTTCAAAGAATAAAATAATTAGATGTTTAAATACACTTGACTCAGATGATAAAGAATCTGCCTACAATGCAGGAGACCCAGGTCTGATCCCTGGGTCAGGAAGATCCCATGGAGAAGGGAATGGCAACCCACTCCACTATTCTTGCCTGGAGAAGTCCAAGGACAGAGGAGCCTGGGAGGTTACAGTCCATGGGGTCGCAAAGAGTCGGACACAATTGAACGACTAACACTTTCACTTTAAATACACTTAACTTCTTTAGAATAACTAAAAACTCAGAAATCAAGTCTAGAGGCAGTATAATATTTATTTGTTTATTTTTAAAACTTTTTATTTTATATTGGAGTACAGCCGGTTAGCAATGTTTTGATATTTTCAGATGGATAGCAGAGGAATTCAGCCAGACATATACTATATCCATTTATACCCAAACTCCTCTCTCATCTAGGCTAGAGGCAATATAATATTTAGAACCCATGAACTGATTTGAATTTTTTCAAAATTTAGTTCTGAAGAGATTTCAACCGTTAACCAAGCTTTTATATTTTCTTATATAACTTTCGTAGATGAAACTTAAAATTAATTCAAATATATTGTCTCAAACACAACCAAGCAAATAAGTATGTTTTGTTAATGTGTCCACTTTTTACTCAGTAACAAAGGGTTTTGATTAATAAACAATGTCTTGGGTAAATGTCTGTTAAATAACACTTTTCACTTGTAAAGCAATTTAAGTATGAACTAAATTTTATAAATTTAAAAATTAATTTGAGTTGATACATTTATATGCCAATTTAAAATATTTTAGCCTTATATTTTATAAAATTAAGCAGCTTTGAAAGTAATATGTAAGTTTGGTATTAATCTTCAACAGAATTTTCAAGTATATGAAGATCATATATCTAGATTTTGGGAAAATAACTAATATAGAGATGTTTTTATCTACTGAAGAGTCTTAGAATTTAATTAAACATATATTGATGCAAATATCCTCAAACATGGTTTTAAAAAATTGTAATAAAGTATTTTTACGAAGAGGTGTGGTATAAGTAAATTTAAACAATTATCACATATTGTTGTATTGTTCAGTCGTTAAGTCATGTCCAACTCTTTACAACCCCATGGACTGCAGCATGCCAGACCTCCCTGTCCTTCCTTATCTCCTGGAGTCTTCCCATACAATTATCACATAGCTAATTGTGTATTTTAAATAATGGACGTTTAAATAGATTGAGAATGAGATGGATAACGCATTGTTTGCATAATATACTGTATGTGGATAGTATTTGGCTAGAATAAAAATTGGAATTGAGGTTAAAATTAAGCAGGTTTAAGCTCAAAACCCTATTTACTTTAAAATAAATAAAATTAAATAAATAATGTATCTAGTAAATTAGTTTCTCATTTATACAACTTCCCCAAATCAGCAAAACAAAAGGAATTTAAACCTTGGAAGTAAAAAAAATCATAATTAGTAAAAATGTCCTAAATGTCTATTGTTATTGTTTTAAATAGCAATAGCACTGATTTTATAATTTCTCCATCAAATTGTAATCATATAGATCTAATTGTCTAGGTAAAGAATTAGAAATGATTATAATGAGGGGGAAATGGCAACACACTCCAGTGTTCTTGCCTGGAGAATCCCAGGGACGGGGGAGCCTGGTGGGCTGCCGTCTATGGGGTCGCACAGAGTCGGACACGACTGAAGCAACTTCGCAGCAGCAGCAGCATAATGAGAGAAGCAGTTGGATATTCAATGCGTTTCATGTTTGTTTAATTTTGGAATGCATAGAAATCATTATAACACAAAATGACTTCAGTTCTATGTGTCAGTTGTAAAATGAAAATTTATACAGATACTTTAAAATATTAAAAATGAGTTATAGTTAGAGAAAATGTTTTACTTTATGTCTTTAATTGATAGACTACATATTTTCAAGAAGGACTATAAATATCTTCTAATATCATATTATTCAAGAAGACACAATTATATTTTTGAAAATCCACTACTCTATTCAGGATATAATGGGGAAAAGTAAAAAATAAGATACATAAGAAAACATTGATTAGTGATTTTATTGTTAGCAGTTCATTGTAATTCAAGTTGAAAGCTTGATAAAAGTTAAATAATTCAAATTTAATTTCAAAGTACACCTCAATTCAGTGATACTTGTAGCTATTTATTTATTTATTTATTTATTTTTTAAGTCGCTCAGTCGTGTCCAACTCTTTTCGACCCCGTGAACTATATATAGCCCACCAGGCTCCTCCGTCCATGGGGTTCTCCAGGCAAGAATAGTGGGTTGCCATTTCCTTCTCCAGGGGATCTTACCCAACCCAGGAATCGAACCCACGTCTCCCGCATTGCGGGCAGATGCTTTAACCTCTGAGCCACCAGGGAAGCCCAAATGAAGTTAAATTATATGCTGGATTCAACCTTTATAAACCTCTAGTTTGACCAGCTTCATCATTAGAATTATTCAATTAATTGTGTGCATGCAGAAAATCTACAAGCTCATGGTTTCAGTATCAGCCTAAATACATTGTACATTGTCACAGAGTTTTTGTAAGCCTCTGAATTTAATGGAGTTTTATGATCATACCCAATAAAAGGCTAGTGGCTCTGCCACTTCCTCTTTGATGGAAGAAATTTGCTAGGTGAATAAGCAGAAGTAAAAGTAAAGACAGATGGAGAGTTGATTTCTGCATTCATTGCTCCAGAAAGAGACAATTTTATAGTACCATGTTATATGAGAATTTTAAGAGACTATCCTCTGGTCAGTTCTTTGCAATGTCTACATTGGGTGAAACCTGCAAAAATTCTGCAGCTTCTGGTAGTGTGCGTGTGCTTACTCAGTCATGTCCGACACTTGGCAACCTCATGGACTGTAGCCCCCAAGGTTAAAACTGGTCAGTCACGCCAACCCAGAGCACTGGATATAATTAATGAAGGCTTTAGTCCACTGTGATGATTCATGAACTCATTACTTGGGAAAATTTTCAACTCCTAGTTTTAGCATACTCATCAGAGAACTGCCCCCAAATGAGAACAAATTATTGGCATATAACTTTAAGAATAGCATAAATGTGTACTTTTGAAATGAAACGAATGTGTCTTGAATCCTCATACATTTTCTTACCAGTCCCGTCTATTTTGTCTTTGATCCAAACTCCTAAATGTTTGTGCACATGTTTTGTGGTGGCAACATTGGGAAACGCAGCAACAGGACTTCATTATTCTGTTCCTTCCTGTCATTACGGAAACCAGTCATCGACCTATGGCGTGATGGCAGGTAAGAAAAATTGTCTTTACATGTAAGATTGAGTTTGGGGACGCTTGGATGCATTTTCTGGGTCAAAGGGAATCTTGACCAGAGTGTATCATGAAATTCAGATCTCCTAACCTTAGAAATTGCTGCTAAATCCACCACTTACTATAATGGTCCCTGATCTGTGACACCTTCAGAGATCATAATGGTTATACCTGATCACTGCTGTTCTCTACAAGTCTGAAATGAACTGCTATGCTTCTTAACTCCTGTGTTTGCTTTGTATGATTTTTATTCTAATTCTCTGCTGCCAAACTGCTAATTGTCACTTTTTTATGCCATTGGTGGGCTTGCCTCCAGTAATAATAAGGTAGCTTTATGTAACTATTTAAATTTAAAAGTAAATTAACTAAAATAAGGTCAGATTTAAAATTCCTCAGTTGCCAACAGTAAGCAAGTCAGCAAAATCTTTAAATGACCACTTCATTGCCCGCCTCCATACCAACAGGGTTAATGATTATGAGGTACGGAACTTAATAGTCATCATTTCCCTTGAGATTTTGGCTGTTCCTTCAGTTCCTGAATTTAAAATAAAACAGGAAAGTGTTTAATAATCTTTTGTGGCTACCAAAGCAGACAGACTAACTTATAGAGCATTTTCCTCATCACAGTATTTCTTTTGGCCATTTGGTCTATAAAGATAAATAAGACATTGAAGGCTAAGAGAGATTTGCAGCTGCTTTAGCAATAGTTGAATCTTTGGCAGCCCTGTCTGAGATGCTCTGAGTCTTGGATAAGACTGAAATAGTATAAGTTACATACTTATTTCCCTCTGGATAAAGAAAGCATCACTAGATCAAGATAAACTATCTTGTTTGTTGACACTTAAATGAAGGTATTGTTAGCAAATTTCTTAAGGAAAAGAAAATCTGACCTAAGAGATCCACTCATCACAAAATTTATGACTTAATTTTAGACTATGGCTATACAGTAATTTTTTTGTGCACAGAAATTATTCAGAAATCTCTTAATCTTTTATTTCTGCAGCAAGAAATAATTTCAGTGACAATAAACTACTAATGTTCTATGTGAAAAATATAAATGTGTGTGTGCATGCTTCTGTGATAGTTGTTATCTAAATAGGTAATTTAAAAAATCAAACATAGATTTATGCCTATAAATTTGAAATTAAATTGAACAAAGAATTTATTTCACCAACCTTTAATTTCTAAAAATTTCTCAGATTAACACTAAATAAAACATTAAAACTTTAAAATGATATATTACAGAACAAATTAGCTTTCCCTACATTCTGTTATAAAGCATTCTGAACAAACTCATATCCTCACCTTTATGATGAAGTGAAAACTGATGTTCTTAATGGTTACCTTTAAATCCTAATGTCTCTCTTCAATAATTAAAAAATAAGGAAAGTCATATTTTTCTTCCTCTGTGAAAACGGACCATTTATGATTCGTGTACTTAGCTGTTAATCAGTTTCCATGGTTAATGAGAGGATCTCTCATTGAAGATGAACTACTTTCATTATAAAAATAGTAGAATAATGTGCATTTAGCCACTAGCGCTGCTGGTCAAATGCTTTCTGTGGCCTCCACCACACTTGGATTACAGAGACAAGAAATGACGAGCTCATAGACATGCGCTACTCTTTCTTGGAGGAGAGAGTCCTTGCTGTTCCTTCACAGTAATTCCCAGGAACCCAGGTGCAAATTAAGTCAACTCTGCACCCTGCAGGGGGCAGCAATGAGTGGAGGTTAGCCCTCAGACCAAACACTGTGAGATCTAGGTAGAACACCAGATCTAGGTAGAAGCTGCTGAGTTCACAGCTGGCCTGAGAAATCTGACATCCCTCCCGTTTCCAGGGTTGCAGATAACAAGCCCAGGTTCACAATGAGAGTCCACAGGCAACTCAGGTTGTGCTGGTCCAGGTTTCCTCAGCAGGCCCTCAGCAAACTCTCATCTTCATTAAAAGTTAAAAAGGAGAGGTCTTTGGAAAAACCTTTTAAAATGATTCAAAGCCCTGGTTGGTGATAATAACAAAAAAAATTGATGTCCTAAGCTTTAGAGGTATCGCTGTAGTCTTAACCCAAAATTACATATATTTTGTTGCTGAAAGAAAAATTCACCATGGCAAACATAGAGATTATATTTGAATATTTTTGAGAGGGAGATCATTAAAATGTGATGTGCTTTGTAATTTGTTACAATGTCACTATTTTGACATATATTCAGTATTAGCCTTTGCATCACGGCAGATTAAATCTCAGAGAATCTGAACCTTTCTGCTGTCATCCCCAGAGAAGCTACACAAATTGAGTTATAAAACACAGGGATTCAGAAGTATTCAGGAATTCAGAAAAGGTTTAAAATACACAAGAGAAACCTGGTAATGTCATTTGAATTTTCTGAGAAGTCTCAGGCATTCATCAAATCAGCCACTTCCACACAATCCACAGAAGCGTCTAATCACCAACAACAAAGGTGCATTGTCACATACTCCATATAAAAGAGAAGCTGCAGAAAGAGCCATATTTCAAAGGGTGTGAAATTACTTTATTTGAATATGGTTATTTTATCCCTATACTCTGATGCTTATATTTAGTCTGAGCATTTCATTAAATTAATAACCCACTGGAAAGCAAGAGCTACAGCTCATATTTTAAGCTAAGGTTGGTAGGAAGAATTCTAATCATCAGATGAATCCTCTGTGCCTCATAGTCCAGTTGTGGGGATATCAAAGAGAATGATTGGTGGGGTGAAATGAATTAGCCACACCAGGAGCTAATTATAAATCTCGTTCAAATGAGCATCTCAAAGTGTTAGTCTCTTCACATCCAAGTTGAGATGGGTACCATACATAGCTCTATCGGAGTTGAGTTGTGGCAGCTTTCTACCAGCTCAGCCTGATTTTCTCCTTGATCTTCTCTTCAGATACATTCGTAGTTAAATTTCTTCTTCTGTCTCTTCTCTCCTAAGTACTTAAATAATTCAACAGCCTACAGGATGGATGATAGGAAAGAGGGAATTACAAATACTATTCACAAATCTCTTCTAGATAAACACAAAAGAAAACTAATAACAAAAACCTTTCAAAATTCTGATTTCTGGGTATACAAGGTGGTGTCTGTTCTCATTTGTAAAGCTGGGTGAAAGTTGGAAAGCAGACTTAATGAGCTGTGTACCTTGTCCACTATCCTGTGTAAACTGGGCCAATCAGCTACATTGTAATGATTGCTAAACCCAGCAAGGTTATGCGTCATGATGGCCACCCAAGATGTACAGTAAGAGTCCTTGATTAAAAACTGATCTTAAGAGGAAAGCAAAATAGCTGATGCTGGAAAATTATTCAAGGAGATGAATGCTCTTTTTTAATGAGATGTAGATAATACGAATAAAGGATGAGTATAGCTGAAAAGTGTCTTTTGCACCTGGGCTAGGACAAAAGGTACCAGAAATATGTTTCACATTTACATAGGAAAACAGTCTACTTTGGAGGCCATCTCTTCGTTCTTGTCTTTTTTCTATTTCCTTTTTTCTTTTTTGTTTTATTTAGTTTTATTTTTGCCTCACTTATTCTGGATGTGTTGACACTAAGGGAAGAAGTAATTCTGACCATCTTTTGCCTCTGGATCATTCAAGGCGCCTGCAGTAGCATGGACACTGTGTATTTTCCTTAAATTATGTAGCATCTGTCTCAAATTCACAACTCAAAAGCCGCCACAGGCAATCTGTAATCAAATGGCCATGGCTGTGCTCCAAATCAACCTAATTTACAGAACTAGGCAGAAGACCTGTTTATATGTGGATAGGATGCAGCAATGCACAAATGAGAAAAAAAATCACAGTTCAAATTTATGAATTGTTTCACATTGTCATGCATGAACGTAAACAAAGAAAATAAATGGAAATATTTAAATGAACTTTGCTGTGCATATCTACAGCAAGGTGGGGGTATTTTACTGCGTCCTTCTGCTTCCCCTGTCTGCTCTTTTAAAGCTTCTAGCCCACAACCTCAGAGATGTTGTCAGTTAGCATCTAGCTGAGCCACGTGCTGCAGAAAAGCAGTCTGTCCCGTATCATGGGACCTTGAATCAGGTGCCTGTAAGGCGCGCTGGACCTCAGCTTCCCATGATCTGCTTTCAAAGACTTAACCTCTGTTCCTCTCCCTCCTCTGCTGTCCAGAAGTCCATGCAGAGCAGTTCAGAGAGGCTATGGCGGATTAATCTGCAGAGTGGAAATCCATCTTGGACTGTAAAGAATGTACAAACCCTTCAAAGCTATTTAGGTGTGCACTTGTTCTAGGCTTATAGACAAGTTTGGTTTATCAGTGTTTTGGAAAATATTCATGAAACTTCTGCGGCACACAACTTTCTGCATCTTTTCTCTCCGTGCTCAAACCCTGACTTTTTAATATTCCAGGCTTTAGAAAAACCTTTTAAAATACCTTGTCACATATACCATACCAATCAAACCCCATTTCCCCCCAAATATAGGATCATATAATAGAAATCAGTTTGTCTGACTGTGCTTGTGACTGTCCCAAATTTCTGTTTAACATTAGCTTCAGGAAAACTGTGTCCCTGTGGATAATTGTGGATACTTTCAGTTAATGAAAAATAATGCAACACACATTGTGTTTTCCTTTCTCCTCTGGATGCCAAACTTTTGAACATGGTATTTCTTGTGTACTCTTTATGGACTCATGTTCAAATTCATTTTCTAAATGTCCATTTCTCCAGAGTATTTATAATGTATACACTAGCTTTAAATCTTTCCATAAATAGAGATGGCACACTTCCAATATTTTAGTAAATACTTATAATACTTTCGTTTGAAAGCATCCTTTGTTTGAACGCATCTTTTGTTTGAAAGCATTTGTTTGATGTGGCCAAATATATTTAAGATGCAGAATCCTTGAGTCATTTGATTTTCCTGAGTACAGATTACCTGAAAAATGAACTGATTATTGATGTGGCTTATTGCGGTGTTCACTGGGCTTCACTTCTAGTTTCAATTGTATAGTGAATTCATCTTAGCACCCAAGGAAAGTTATTTGTTTTTATATGGATTTTAAATTGTGGATTTAAAAAATACACATTTTTTTCCTCTGAAAATAAAGCAAAAGTCCTTAGATAAATATTAAGTAAATGTTAACATAAAGGTGATACATTTTTTATATACTAGTATTTTACTTAACTAGTAGAAATCTAAAACTAATATTAGGCCAAAAATAAGCTTTGTTAAAATGTAACAAACATTTTAAAAATTGAATTTTGTAATAAATTAAAAATTGATAAAATTGTTCTTTAAAATTTTAACTGGTCTATTCAATGTACCACCCACTAAAGCAAAAAGTGGATTATTAACAACAACAACAACAAAAACTGGATAGTTTTGATTTTTGAAAGTAATATGAATTGCTTTAGACAGAAATAGTTTCTTTTTGTACATTTTTTATATCTGTGAAACAGCTAAACTTATTTCATGATATTTTGCTTAATTTCTCACTTGTATGTATTTTGTTTCAGAAAAATAATAGTCTACTGGATAGGGGTACACTTCAAAATTATATTTTCTCATATAAATAATATGAGCCAACAATTTACTGACTTGCAATATTCTTTGCTCATTACATATTGATATATTAATTTAAGATTTATATATTCTGGCAAAATACACTATTACTCATGTCTGATTTCTGACTGTATTTATAGAGAAATTATAAATAGCATAAAACTGATGTATTTTTTAGTACGTTTCTAAGAATGATTACTGCCTATATTCTATAGTCATTTAAATTTAATTTATACTCATAAGAAAAATGATTAATTATTGAATATTTTATTTATATCAAAATGTCTTAGTTATACCCATGTCATTTAATATAAAGTGAAATCCTTAGGAATAAAAATGTAATATACTGCTGAAGAAAACAGAAATAAAATGTGTGGGAATTTAGCTTATACCATCCTGTCACCCATATTCCCTGACTGAGACAGTCTCCTCTTTCCAAGTGAAGAATGAAATCTAGAAGCAATTAAACAATTAAATCATGTAGTTTTTTGAGATTTCTCATTTAACTAACTCAATGGATTCAATGCTTCATCATTTATGAGGGATTATGTATCATATCTAGAATTGCACCCTTCCTTGACATTTACTTTTTCTTCTTAAATAGTAATCAAGAAATGATTCCATCATAGTATATGTTTAAGAATCTTGTTGCTGACCTTCTAATAGATCTTTAAAAGTTACTTTTTGTCAACATCCATCATTACCATTAAATCTATTTAAACCTTATTAATGTATTTTGTGTTCTCATAATTTTCTTTTTACCTGCCTTTACCTAATTAAGCATTTACTGATAAAACATTGGATTTCTTAATGCTGTAATATCAATTTTTCAATGCTATAAAAATTTCCCAGCAGAGCACTTAACATACACCTTGATTATAATTAAGAAAATAGAGATCAAAATATACATTCTGGTAGAGTTGAACCTCAGATTCACAATAACAGATGAATAGATTTTTGTTTGTTTTTTTGGGGAGCCAGGCTGAATTCCATAACCAGGAATCAAACCCAGGCCCCCTCTACTGGAAGGATGACGTCTTAACCACTGGACCGCAAGGGAAGTCCCTAGATGTCTTTTAAGAGAAAAACATTGATGAAAAACTCACACTTTTTTGAAATTTGCTTATTTCTATTTAAATTATTTGCAAGTCCCTGGTTCTTTCCTTTGGCTTTGCATTATCTTTGTTTTCGCTGCTCCCAGGAAGGTGGAAAAAAATGATTCCATTTATACTAAGCTACACTGACTTCTACTTCAGAAAACTGAATGTCAGGTAACCTTTTAGAACTGAGACTGGCCTTCACAGAACAATCTGATGGGCCAAAATTTTCCATGTATCAAAATGAGGGATAATTACAAATGGTCCTTTTCTTGTTGTTACAGGGAGCTTAACCCCTTGTCTTTATAAGTTTCCTGACCACACGCTGAGTCATGGTTTTCCTCCCATGCATCAGCCTCTCCTTTCAGAGGATCCCACTGCCGCTGATTTCAAGCAGGAGCTCAGGCGGAAAAGCAAATTGATTGAAGAGCCAATAGACATGGATTCTCCAGAAATTCGAGAACTTGAAAAGTTTGCCAATGAGTTTAAAGTGAGAAGAATTAAGCTAGGTAGGTGCTTGTTAACAGCTGTGGGACACACAACCCCATCTGCAAAGTCTTACGCTATTACTGTTTCATGTCTTACACGCTGCTCAGAAATCCAAGACAATTCTCATTCTACATCTCTACTGTGGATGTAAGTTACTTGAATTATGAAAACCTACAGAAACCTTCACTTCCTTCTAAATTCTTAGCAGCCAAAATGTATAGATTTCTAAATTAATGGCCTCTTTTTCAAACATAAGTTCAGAAATACCTTTGTTTTATTTGAATTAATACCTTTGTGTGATTCAAAGGCTAAAAAGCTGTGTGAATTGTATCCCTCTGCTTATCCTTCCTGTTTATCAATGTTATTAGTTTCTGTGTATCCTTCTATTCTATGCATATTCATATAAGCCAATTCATGTATTTCTTCATATAGACATTTTTCATTTGACTATTTTAGAGAGCTTTCAGTATTAGTTTTTTAGAGAACTCTTCTTTTTAATGCATCTCTCAATTCCATTTTATGAATATATTACCAGTCTCCTACTGATGGAATTTAGATGGTCTTCAATCTTATGTTACTGAAGACAATGATGCAGTGATTAACTTCATAAATAGCATTTTGCACCTATAAAAATATATGTGTAGGGAAAGTGTTAAAAGCAAAATTGCTTGATTGAAGAGTATGTGTATTTGTAATTTCAATAGATGTCAAATTGGTCTCTATGTAAGTTCTAACAAATCTTATTGCCACCATGAGTATCTCCTTTGCCACTCTTCAGAATATGAATTCTGTTAAGGCAGAAGTTTTTTGTTTTTTGTTTATTTCCTTTAGCTTTCTCCTTAATGGCATGCCCTCAGCACTTGGAAGAGTGACTGGCATGTAGAATAAAAAATAGTTATTGAAGGGAAAAGATGCTATTAATCTTTTGGACCTTTGCAAATCAGTTAGATGAAAGTAGTAGTTTCATTTTAAATTTCCCTTATGAGTGAAGAGTGAAAGAAGTTCTTTCATGTGTTGGACAGGCATTTGTAATTCCTTTTCTGTGAGCGATCTGTTCATAGCCTTTGCTCACTTTCTAGGGTGAAGTGTTAATATAAATAATCATAATAATTAACCTTGATTTAAATGCATGAAATATATTTTTAATGGATTGAACTCATAGTACAAACTTCTGCATTTGTGGACTGAGCCATTGGTAACTTTTAATGATATCAATTGATGGGCATCATATGTAATCATTTTATGCATACAGGTATATAGCCTTGGGCCCTGAATTAATATGTAGTTACTATTTGTCATAAACACAGCAGTAGGCATCTTTATAACATTTATTTTCAATTTACTTTTTATATGACTGTGAGTGTTTCAAATTCTACATTGATGACATTTATCAACTTATATTCTGAGAATGTTTGAGACAATCTATGAAAACTTTTTGCCTGGAGATAGAAGCATTGCCAAATGATATAATAAATGCTTGGTGATATACATAAAATGTTGTGTGACCAAAGTCTCATAATAAACATGCTTTTAGGGAAAGTAAACACAGTTCTTAGTTTTATTTGGTAACTTCAACATGTTGAATTTTTCACTCTTACAGTTGAGATAAAAATATTTGATATATCACCATGTATTTTACGTATTATATTTTAATATCTATAGATTTTGAGCATATTTCAACAGATGCCTAATAATAATGATTAGAGAGAAATTTTAAATGTCTTCTAAAGTGTGTGTTAAGGATTCCCTGGTAGAACAGCTGGTAAAAAAATCTACCTGCAATGCAGGAGATCCCAGGGTCAGAAAGATCCCTTGGAGAGGGGATAGGCTACCCACTCCAGTATTCTTCAGCTTCCCAGTGGTTCAGCTGGTAAAGAATGTGCCTGCTCTCCAAGCGATCTGGGTTCAGTCCCTGGATTGGCAAGATCCCCTGGAGATGAGAACAGCTACCCACTCCAGTATTCTGGCCTGGAGAATTCCATGTACTGTATAGTCCATGGGGTTGCAAAGAATGGTCTGGCTACATTTATATTAGGTTATAAAAATGATTCATGTATAATTACTACAGTATATAGCACAGTGGCAAAAAAAAAAAAAACACTGGATACATTAAAAAGAATCATTTTACTACTTTACACCTATGCTATATTGTCTAGAAACATTTCTTATATATTTTTGCAAAGTATGTATAACACATTTATCTAGTTTGGCTAAATATGAATGGCAGATGTTCCTATCTGAATTCTTTTGACTTCTAAAGTATTAACTTATTAACTAGAAGGAATTTTTTAAAATACCAGGCAATTCTACACTGAGTAACATTACTGTTATTCTAAATTGCCAACAAATATATTGTTAAAAGCAATATTTAATAGTTGACAAAGATACATACACACATTTACACAATAGTGGACCAAAATCAGTGTTTCTTGCAAAACTGAAGCTGATGGCCTTTGTTGTTCTTTCACAGGATACACCCAGACAAATGTTGGGGAAGCTCTGGCAGCTGTGCATGGCTCTGAATTCAGTCAAACAACTATCTGCCGATTTGAAAACCTGCAGCTCAGCTTCAAGAATGCATGCAAACTAAAAGCAATATTATCCAAATGGCTGGAGGAAGCTGAGCAAGTAGGAGGTACAAAAGCTGTGTTTCTGGAAACAGTGATATTTTAACCTGAAAACAATGGTTTCCCTCGGTTGAATTTGTGCTAAAGCGAGAGGTTTGAAGTTTGGTTTGATTTTTCTCTTTGACATGAAAAATAAGTATCTTGTTTCATCACACTATAAAGAAAAGCAAGGCCAGCGAAAGTGTAGAAATAAAGGTATTGAGAAGGTAAATAATCAGAGAATAAAATATATAGGGAAAGTTTCTACACAATGTGGCAAAGGTGTAAAGTGGTGAAATGATTCTTTTTAATGTATCCAGGTTTTTTCCTGCTGTGCTATATACTGTAGTAATTATTCATGAATCATTTTTATAACCTAATATAAGTGTAGCCAGACCATTCGCACACACCGTTCTTTCTAGTGAATAACAAGCAATTGCTAGATGAACAATTTAATGTGATAAAATTATTTACTTATATTAATGTCAAGGCTGGCTAAAGAGCAAGGTTTGATAGCGTTTAGAGCAACTGTTTCAACAAAGATAGGGTATGATTTAAAGACAACTGTTAATATTTATAAAGTTAGTACTTTTTTTCTGTGTTAACATTTTAACCTAGGGCTTTTAATCTAAAATGATGTGTACTGCAAAATTTAAAACAAAAATGTATGATAATTCTATTTTGTATTGTTTTATAAAGAAACTTTAAATCCAAATCTGATAGTTAAAAAAAAAAACCTGCTTTGTTTTTGTAATTATTCACTGTTTTCGCAACACAGCTTTATACAATGAGAAAGTTGGTGCAAATGAAAGAAAAAGGAAACGGAGAACAACTATCAGGTATACTTTTGAGATATTAAAAGTTAGTGGAGAAGAAAATGATATTTTTAAATGGAATGAGCATTTGAGTATAATATAGGTTCAATATAACATGAAAATGAATAGAGCCAATTGAGAAAATAAGATAGGTGAAAAAGCACAACATTCAATAAAGTACTGCTGAGAAACAGCTGGACATTTAAAATTTGATGGAAAAAATACGTATTGTTTGATTCAAGAACAGTTTTGCTCTGCAGGCTTTGGATAAAACAGAAGCTGTACAATCACAGCTAAAAAGAATGGCTGTTTCTACTGTCGGTTTAGACATAAGTCTTGCTTCGGGAAAGACCCCATGGACTGTAGCCTACAGGCTCCTCCGTCCATGGGATTTTCCAGGCAAGAATACTGGAGTGGGTTGCCATTTCCTTCTCCAGGAGATCTTCCCGACCCAGGGATTGAACTCGGATCTTCCACATTGTAGGCAGATGCTTTACCATCTGAACCACCAGGGAAGTCAATATGTTATCTATGTTATTACAAATTAACAAAACTGGTCACTAGTATTTTAGTTGCTTAAAGTTCAAAGTGACTTCTAGCACTTCAAGCCAGATTGTTTATTTATCTTTTTGTAGTTTCCATGAGGTTCATGGAGGAATTGCTAAAATACAGGTTTTGTTTTGGTTGGTTAGTTGTACACTAAACACTTCAATAACCTGAGTTCTGGGGGACATTTAGAAATGCATGCAAAATTATTTTCTTCTCAGTAAGTCAGTGCCCTCTTGTGGCAGAAAGTGGGTAAACAATGTCTGGGTTGCCCTCCTTAATTTCTTCCTGTGACTCTGGTAAAAGGAGCCTACATGAGACAAGCATCTAAATGTTCAAAAAAAACTTCACATTTATTATTGTTGAAGAGCTTGGAAGGTGTTTTCAGAGTCTTTAGGTTTCCTTTTTGCGTTAATGCTAATACTAATGTTTAGGAAATTTAACCTAACTTGATTTTGATCATCTCCCTTCTTCTTTCCTGCCAACTCCCCATCTCCCAGTATTGCTGCTAAAGACGCCCTGGAGAGACACTTTGGAGAACAGAATAAGCCTTCCTCTCAGGAGATCCTGAGGATGGCTGAAGAACTAAACCTGGAGAAAGAAGTGGTGAGGGTTTGGTTTTGTAACCGAAGACAGAGAGAAAAACGGGTGAAAACAAGCCTGAATCAGAGTTTATTTCCTATTTCTAAGGAGCATCTTGAATGCAGATAGGTCTCCCGTTGTGTAATAGTGAGCTTTTCTGCTTTCCATTCCTTTCCCTTCTCCAGCCAAAGTAGAAATCAGTTATTTGGTTAGCTTCCAAACGTCACATCAGTAATGTTTGCAGAAGTGTTTCTCTTCTACTTTAAAAACAAATACAATTTAAATTATGTTGATGAATTATTCTCAGAAGGCATATTGTACATTTTAAGCCAAAAACTAATAGGATTAAAACAATGATTCTGTCTCTCTCACTATATCTTTCCCTCTCTCTCTCCCTAACACACACACACACACACACACACACACACACATACACACACACACACACACACACGAGTATGCACATGTGGTCTTTTTTCTTTTTGCAAAGGCTGTATATCTGCTTTTTAATATTTTAGCCAGTTCTGTCACATAAAGAATATCAGTAGAGAAGATCCAATTAGAAAATTCCTTACCTGATGCCCTGCTTGCCATCAATTTTAATAGTTTGTTTGAACTAAAAGTGTTGCACTTAAGAACCAGAGGTGCCTTAGAATTTTATTATTGCATTTAGGAATAAATCTTAATCAGAAGCGACACCTTTGAAGTAATAATTAGGGCACAGAGCCCAAAGAAGTGTTTCAAAAGAAATTTGTAGAAATATTAATTTATGATCTTTTTATTCTTCCCAGACATTAGCTTTTTGATGTTTAGCTGTGGAAAATATGCTTTATGGATTCTTGAGCCCCACACTACTCTTTCTATAAGCTATAAAAGTACAAGGAAGATGTCTAGCTTACTTGCTATTTCTCCAGTGCCTGGGAAAGCCTTTGCTCACAGTGGAAAGAAATCTTTGTTAAATGAACAAGGGATTTTACTCTTAACAGTGGCTACAAACTTGAAGAGAGTCAAATTTAATACCAGAGCTCATTTTTGAAATCTCACAACCTAGAAAATCATCTGGGGTCCCATCAGAAAAGAGGATCATTTTTGGTTTAATTAGTTAGAATATGATTAATTGTTAATGAAAAAGTTTGCTGTATTGAGCTTTTCAATTCAGGGAGTTGCACCTTAAGGAACATGTATTTAATTAATAAGACTGTGCACCACTGTACAGCATATGGAATATAGCCAATAGTATATAGTAACTTTAAATGGAATATATAGAAATATTGAATCAGTTGTACACCTGAAATTAACATATTGTAAATCAACTATACTTCAATTTAAAAAAGAATGCACTTCTTTAAAACTTGTAGCTAGAAGCAAACTGTGATGCGTTACCACTATCAAATAGCGACTTTGTTTTGTGTTTTGAATGTCAATCTGCTGGCAAGGTTTACCTAACTTATTTTATATAACAAAAAATGGGAACAGATAAATTTCTTTATTTAGAATGCTTACTAAATAAACTATACTGTCCTGTCTCTTGCTTTTTGTAATATTAATAAAGACTAAGGATTATGCAGATCATAATATATGTAGATTATATATACATGTGTGCACATAATCAACATCAATTGGATAGCTGGAAACATTGATATATTATTAAAAGCAAACCAAAAAAAAATCAGTTTTCAGTGGCCTGATAATCCATGCTTAAGTACACATCTACTACCCAGGAGGTGTTAAATAATATACAGATACATACATACATATATACATATATTTATGTATACTATGTATATATAAAGACTTTTCATAAGAGTAAATTCCAAATTATTCAGCTGTGTGGATTTATAACTTTTCTCTTGATAATTCATTTGCTTAAAACATGCATTAGTTGGGGAAGTGATTCATTAGTTTGTAAAAGGCAGAGCAAAATGTACATACAGACCAACACTCCTAAAAATACATGCATGCGTGCTGTTAAAACTTGCAAATAAAAGCAAATGTAATGCATTATAAATCTAGAATAGTGACTCTTTGCACTTAAATATGAAGCTTCTGGGAATGTTCAATCTGACTCTATATAGCAAAAACAAGCACGGATATGTGCCTCAGTCATCATTACAGATGTTTAGATTATAATCAGACATTCTTCTATAAGGTCATTCTTTCCAACTTTAGATACAGTTAGCATTGGAAACCAGTTTTTCTCCCTAAAATACATCGAGGCAATATTTAATATTGAAATAGCAATCCCTTATTTACTATTTATTACTAGTAATAATAATACTACTAGTCCCTTATTACTAGTTATTTACCAGTTGTAAATGTACTGGTGTTTGCTATTAACTCATTTGTATAAATGAGTTTTGAGACTATATTTTCTAACTATTTAGACAGTATTTTAACAGATATTGGCTTCCTTAAAAATAGAAAATGGTAAATGTTATTTAGAATTCTAAACTGCAATTAAACAAGTGACAGATGTGATTTACTGTGCAGTGTCTATGTGTTTAACATTTGGGAATACATCCAAAGCTGACATTAGCCACAGAGCCTTTCCATTTCTTGTTTTTATGAGCTCTTCCGTGAGAAATCTTCAAGAATTTCATGGAGTTCCATTAAAATGGAAGGCTCTGTTTGTCACTTATACCTACTGGTACGCTCAGTTTTACCCTATAGAGGTGGCTGAGAAATTCATTTAATTTACCTTTCCATTTCTAATGGCAAAAATAAAGGATCTGCCTGTAAAGCGGAAGACCCAGCTTCAATCCCTGTGTCAGGAAGATCCCCTGAACAATGAAATGGCAACTCACCCCAGTATTCTTGTCTGGAAAATCCCATAGCCAGAGGAGCCTGGCAAGCTATGGTCCATGGGGTTACAAAGAGTCAGACACAACTGCATAGCTAACACTTTCACTTTCCATATCTAATGGTAAAAATAGTTAAAAGAATTATTTTCAGTGTTTGGGACAGAGATGTGTGTGTGCACCCATGCATACTTTCAGGTTCTCGGGAGGATGGCTTGTGGGGAGGGAGAGGGTGTATGCTGTTCCTATAGCTGGGTACCTGAAATCAGACTTCAGGATCCTCAGGCTTCCTTGAAGGGAAATTCAATCCAGTTGACTCTTGAAAGAACTAAGTAATAGGAATTGTCTTAAACACATTTATGGACTCAGATTCTATAGAAATTGAAAAGTTAATCTATTCTTCTGTAACTATAAAACCCTATTCATGTAGAGTAATGGCATCAAAAGAGAAAGTCATCGCAGGTCTTTTTCAGATTTGCACATACACAGTTTAAACATGGGAATGTCTGAAACAGGGGTACAGATTTAAATTGGACCAACCAGGACCAAGCTAGGGGTGTGGCTACTGGGCTAGTAAGGAATGTCCATGGGGTGAGGGCGGGCTTCTCCTAAAGGCATTCATTACAAATAATACACCTCACTGTGCAGGTAACATGAAGCTCACAGGTCACCAGATTTTCCACTCTGGTCTACATAGGCACAACTGCTTTAAAATTTATTTTATTGAAGTATAGTCGATTTACAAGGTTGTATTAATTTCTTGAACTCATTTCCACTACCTCTGCCATAACCAGACACTCCCTCTCCAAACATAAAAAGTCTGTGCAACACAATCAGCTGACAGATGGTCATTTTATGTTTTCTAAGATGAGTATTGATATTTTTGTGCCAAATTCTACTTCTCTCAGACTCAGTGATCTCCATCCATGACATTAACATCCAGTAATAGAATATGACATTGGGCTGCATCCTTCAGTAAGAGAAATTGCTATCCTCTTCCGCTCACTTTCTATTAGCACACTTGTCAGTTGCTAAAGAAATCCTTTTGCCAAAAGTAGGAAATGAGGAAAATCAAGTAAACATATAAATCAGTTGTTTCATTAAACTCAGTGTGTAAGAATCCTTGTTTACTAGTTTTAAGGGTCTAAAAGGAAGTTTTGCTTTTTGCTGACAAAGGTCCGTATAGTCAAAGCTATGGTTTCTTCAGTAGTCAAGTACAGATATGAGGTGGACCGTAAAGAAGGCTGAGCACCAAAGAATTGATGCTTTCCAACTATGGTGCAGGAGAAGACTCTTGAGAGGCCCTTGGACTGCAAGATCAAACCAGTCAATCCTAAAGGAAACCAACCCTGGATATTCATTGGAAGGACTGATGCTGAAGGTGCTCCAATATTTTGGCCACCTGATATGAACAGCTGACTCACTGGAAAAGATGCTGATGCTGGGAAAGATAGAGGGCAGAAAGAGAAGAGGGTAGCAGAGGATGAGATGGTTAGAGGGCACTACTGACTCAATGGACATGAGTTTGAGCCAACTCTGAGACAGTGAAAGACAGGGAAGCCTGGCGTGCAGCAGTCCCTGGGGTCGCAGAGTCAAACATGACTTATTGACTGAACAAGAAGCAGCATAACTTACAAATTTACAGACAATGCTCATCAAAACTAGAGCATTTTATAAATATAGCCAAATCAAAATGACTCTATTTTTTCCTTTGGGTCCCAAGGTCTTCTGTGGCATTCATGTTTGACTGAAATTGTTTTTAAAAATCTCTAAGACTTATCTGTTTAAAGATTTTAAAATGGTTATCCCCTGCAAGTTCCAGGAAAGAAATTATCAGATAAATTTCATGTGAAACCACCAATTATTAGATTTATTCCATTCACAAGCATCAGTTCTATACCAACTGCTAGTTCTTAAACAGACATATAAACAGCATTGTTATCTAATTTTTCCTTCCAAGAAAGTAATAAAAATCATTCTTTTGAAAAATTACCAGATATGCATAAAACTTTTAACTTTAGCAGAAATCAAAAATAGAGTAAAAGAGATAAGGGGGAAAAAAAACATAACAGCAATAAATCTTTATTGAGGTTTTTTTTAAACAAAATAATTTTAAAAACAAAAAACCCCACATGTAAACAAGAAAGTAAATAAAGGTAGTTGGCATTATTATGTACATCCAAGAATCAAAACAAGTCCTGTGTTAACATTCCATAATCAAGTAAAATGTTTTGACCCATCAATGCTCAGGGTACCTGTATTTAATGTCATCAATAATGAAATCTTATCTTTGAACATTATAAAATGGTTTATGGATTATAAAGTTTAGGTTTTCATTTTTCTCATCAATCCTTATGCCATATGTCCACTAGTCCTAAAATGTATTTATGTTGTCCATATTAGTCCAAAACATTCATTGTCCCAAATTAACCAGGTTACAGTTATTTGATCTCCTCCAGAAGAGTTTTTAAAGGGTGGGATGTACTAAAATCCATATATGACAACATCATTTTTCAAAGCTAACGTAATTCTAAATTCTATCTAATCTGCCATGTCTTCATTTCTTCTCACTTTCTATACATACATTAAATAACATAGCAACTTTACCTTAAAAAATGCAGTTAATACATTAATACACATTCAGGCAGCAATTTCTGACAAAGTTGTAGTTTATTTACCAAGAAAAAAATGTTAATTTTTAAAATTTAGGTTGAGTACTGTCTTAGTAGTGTTACTTAATTGAGAACGATGGCTTCATCAAACCCCAATGAGGGTTTGATATACACATTAATACAATTCAAAACTAAAGAGATTCAATTATAATTCATATGGAAGAAATCTTCTCAGTTCTGGAAGAAAGACCAAAATATATTGTTTTATTAATATAAAATGTTATTAATTCAGTGTCTGTTTTTGCTAATTATATTTAATTCACTTTATAAGCTTTAAAAAAAAGTGCCTGGCTAATTTTTGCAAGAGGCTTCAATTTGAGTTTAAAATGTAGTTCTTTTCTGTCAGTTAAAATAATTTAAAGATGTGCACAATATGTTTGTACTGTTTAAGGCAGGTGCCAAGCACATTTTCAAAGGTAATAAACTTACCAAGTAGAATGTTCTCCCAAAGGAAAAGAAAAGAAAAGCTCATAACTGTTTTTGTTTAAGACAGATGTTCAAATAGCACTCTTCTTTTAGGTGACTTAAAAATAATTTGACAGCTGAACCGCCTATGGTCATAACACATATCACTTACAAAGGACAAGTAACAGACACAAAATTAATGGTACTTTTAATATTCTTACAAGTCTCTTTAAGTTGGTGCCTCATGGCTTTAACAAGATTTGTATTCTGTGTAAAAAGATTCAGAACATAAATACACTAAGGAATGAATATAATTCCTCTATGCCATGCAGAAAAGAAGTCAACATTTTACACATCATCACTCTCAAAGAGTTCTAATTAAAATCCAAACTGTTCCCATTTTTGCATCATTGTCATTCTTTGGCAAAAGATTCAAAATAGCCATGGGTTAGGAAAAACTGTTTACTCATGGTCTTCATTTCTGCAAAATAAATGTGCTTTGTAAAAGGAATCTTCACTCTGCCTGGTTTATACTAAATAATTATAATAGGCAAAATATAATGGCTTTTTAAATTAATCTACTCCTAAAGCTTTGAGTTGCCGTTCAATCTCTTCATCGGAGATTGTAGACTTTGAAGTAGAGGCAGATGGTAAGCTTCGGGCAGCTGATGGAGCTTTGGCCATCTACATTAAAGAGAGAAAAAGAGAAAAAAAAATGTATTAACAAACTTTCGGGTTAGGACATAAAGGATATGCTGCAAGAGGTGTAATTTACTTTTCAAACAGATATTAAAAAACATACATCTAACATAAAGGAAACCTTAACATAATGAAGTGAAGAGAAAGTATTTCCATCTGAGAGAATAGGACATTCGTTCATACCTTTCCAGAGATTTCAATTCCAATTTCATCAAGAACTTGATTCACAATGTCTTGGCTTTCTTCTTCATCATCAGAGGCATCAAAGATGTCATCAAGTGTGTCATTGACTTGAAGGGAGAAGAGGAAACAAAGCAGTTACTTTCAAACAGATTTCAGGTTAGGTTTATATTTTTAGAAAAAGGCCCAGCAATGTAATTTACACAGTGCAAATAAAATCTATGAATAGATGGAGAAAAGTAAATACCTTAGATAGTTTACACTTAAGGAGAACAGAAAAAAAAAAAAAAACCAGATTCTGATAAATGGAAAGGTGAATGATTATAAAAGTTTCAAATGGAAGAGACGACGCCCATCTGGAAGGAAGAAATACTTGAGATGGTCACTGAAGGACATGCAGAGATACAGTAGCATGAGCAAAGTCACAGTGGAAAGCAACAGGGATACATGTAAGGAAGAGTAAGTTCTTCTGTTTGACTATGTAAGATGTATAAATGCAAAGGGGTTGGGAAGGAAAGAATTTTAAAAACTGGCCTATGATTGTTATTAACATGATCACTGGGGAAGGTCCCAGAGGAAGAAAGACAAGTAACCTAGCCTGATCTCACGTAAGCACCCTGCTAACTGGTTGTCCAGTAAACCGACTAATATTTGCCAGCAAGAGAGTCCCTGTTTATGAACTTAGCAGGCTGTTTTTGTTTTAGGATTGTTGTAGCTACAACCTATGGGTTTATATCTATGAGTTCTTTGAAAAGAACATATAAGATAGGTGACCACCTGAAGTATAAATATATTTCCTACACTTTGTAAATGTTCTGTTGAACATGAAATAAGCAAACAGATTAGACATATCATCTATGATGCTTATGTCTGTTACGGGAAGAAAAGATTTGGCGAGTCATTTCGGATGGCCCCACCCCTCTCCCTGTTCTGCATGAGTATCTTAACAGCTTGTATCCTTGACATTGCTAATAAAGCTTGATATTGATTAAGATCTCTACTGAGCATTGTTTGATAATTTTGATTTTTTTGTGTTAGTTTAATAGTATAAAATCAACTGGAAAAAGCTAAAGAGCTTAAGACCAAAAAAAAAAAAAAAAAGGAACACCATCTCTGAAGAAGTAAAGTGAATGCTAAACTTTTATTTAGAATCTCAGTTCTTACACTTAGTAACTGGCCCACTTTATGGGAAGTCACTTTACCACTATGGGCCTCAATATTTGCATTGAGAAAAGAAAGGGGCTTGACCTGAAAATTGTCTTTGATTTATGATGTGGGACTTTATTTTTGTAGTCAGAAAAGTGTCACTATGGGAATCTGATCAGCATGCTCAGAAGTAAGCCTCCAGAAAAATTATTTAGCAGTGATACTCAGATGGTAGTGAAGTAACAAGGGCTGTAGGGAGTCCAGGTTAGAGTTAATAAGGGCCGGAATGAAAAACTACTCACAGAAAAAAATGAAAGAAGAGGATAGAGAAGCAGCACCAGAATGGTATAATCAGGATTAGCAGAGAAAAATGTTTTCAGGAAAAGTGTTAACAAAATTAAAGATGTAATAAAAATTTCCCAAAGATCTTGTTTCCAAAACCTGAATGTGAACAAGCATTGGAACAACACTGTAAAATATAAATTCTAATTTGAAAAAGATATGTCCATCTAAACCTTGTATTTATCTCTGGATGAAAATACTAATGTTAATACACTTTACTGAAAAAAATGAGTCACCACCAATAACTACTATTCTTTCAGACTTGCAAATTACTAAAAAACAAATGAGAACAACAGTGATAGACACGAATTTTAAATACAGGCTTATTGATTCTCTTCATTATGGCTTAATGGAATATTTAATTCCTCCACTAAGATCTGCTCACACCTGTGCCATCATTGGAATCCACATAAACATGTTAGATACTATGATCATTATATAAATGGCAATTCTCTCAGTCACTAAGAATTCACTAATGATGTTTTTGAAAAATTATATTTTTAAAAGTAAAAGTGAAACCTAAAGAATTTTTGAAACTGTCAGACATACGCATGCGTGCTCAGTCATGACTGACACTTTGTATTCCCATGAAAGAGCCCATGAGGGGCCTCTATCCAGAGAATTCTCCAGGTAAGAAAACTGGAGTGGGTGGCCATTCCCCTCTTCTCCAGGAAGTCTTCCCAACCCGGGGATCAAACCCAGGTCTCCTGTATTACAGGCAGATTCTTTACCATCTGAGCCATCATGGAAGCCCCAAGAATACTGGAGTGGGTATCCATTCCCTTCTCCAGGGAATCTTACTGACCCAGGGATGGAACCCGGGTCTCCCGCATTGCAAGCAGATTCTTTACCATCTGAGCCACCAAAGAAGCACAGTGTTGTTAAACCACAGAAGGAAAATAGATACTCTGAAATAAAATACTAGGACTATCGTGAATTTAGTAATCCTAGTAATTTAGATACTACTTTATACAATAAATGCTGTCAAATTAAAATGCTAGGAGATAAACAACAGCTAAACTGACATATCCCTATACAGCTGTAAAATAGTTAGACAATATCTTTGTGAAACGATGCTAGTTTTGACATATTATACAAGTAACAATTCAATGTATTATACAAGTAACAATTCAATGTTGACCAGGGTGCTGTGAAGGGTCACTCATTTGTTATCGATGAAATAAAGATTGGATAGTCCTTCTGAAATAATCTGGTAGTTTGAACCAAATTGGGAATCCCTTGGACAGGAAGGAAATCCAACCAGTCCATCTAAAGGAAATCAGTCCTGAATATTCATTGGAAGGACTGATGCTGAAGCTGAAACTCCAATACTCTGTCCACCTGATGCGAAGAACTGACTCATTTGAAAAGACCCTGATGCTGGAAATGATTGAAGGCGAGAGGAGAAGGGGACGAGAGAGGATGAGATGTTTGGATGGCATCACCGACTCAATGGACGTGAGTATGAGTAAACTCTGGGAGTTGGTGATGGACAGGGAGGCCTGGCATGCTGCAGTCCATGGGGTCACAAAGAGTTAGACACGATTGAGTAACTGAACTGAACTGATGAACCAAAAGTCTTATAAAAGTTAACAGTCTAAGAACACTGAAGAAATTCAGACAAAGATATTACAGAAACATATTTATCAAAAGACTGTCAAATAAACTGAACATTTTAAAACAACCTTACCAATATAAGAATTGTTCAATAAATTAGGATATATTGATGTTATATAATATTAAATCCATTTTATATAACAGAAAATTCAAGGTTATGAGGTCATCTTTATGTTATACTACTATGTTTTTAAAGGCAAGATAAGATTCAAAATCATCTATGTTATCTCACTTTATAAGATATAGAAAAATACAGGAAAGAAATAATATTAACACTATAGCTGGTATAATGATAAATTTGTTTATAGCCTTATTCCTCTTATTCCTCATAGTTCTACCACAGTGTGTAGTTTATACTCAATAAGAAGAAAATTAAATATTAAATTTAGATTCTGGAAGGGGAAAAAGAAAAAAGAATGAAAAAGCTCCATTATCTCTACCTGTAATATAAACAGATCTTCTAGAGTATGAAATATATATCTTCTATAATATGAAAAAATATATCTTCTATATATTTATAGATCTTCTACAGTATGAAATAGTCAACACAACTCTTAAATTATCTAACTTATACTAGGAAGCGTTGTTTTAGTCACAAGTTGGTTTTGTTTCTCTAATCTATAAAGTAAAACTGCTGAGGCCAAATAGCACAGAAATATGGCATCACATATTTTACATTTTTCTCTCAGCGAAATGTTAACAGAATTTTGAGCCTTACACAGAAACTTGATGAAATTCCAATACAGTTGTCTATTTAGAAGGGAGCTGCATCATTTCTTTTCTCATTTGTGTCTTCATGGGTGAGAATATGAGGTTGTTGGTAAATAAACTTTCTAATTGAAAGATGAAAAAACAAAATTTCATTACAAGTGATTACACTTACTCATTTCTTCAGTCATTTCCATTTTCATGTTTTCCTTCTGGAAATTCTGCATTGTTTGTAAAGTCTTTTGTGGATCCATCTTCTTGTTTACTGCCTGCATTGTCTTTAAATATATGAAAAGATTCATGTTACGTACATAATTATGAAATTTTACTATGGAATAAGTCCAAAGGAAACACATCAATAAAGGTAGATTTTTTTTTAAAAGATAACCATTCTGCCATAATCAAACATGAAAGTGTTAATATTATTAAAAAAAAATTAAACTACTCATTTGGAAACCATCTGCTTAACATTTATATAATAAAGACCACTGTGGAAAAACTTATCTGAACAATAGGCAAAAAATTATGCAATAAAAAAATACTGCTAACAAAATCCATTGCTACTCATATAGGAAAACTACATTTGCCTATTATGTGGCAAGCAGGTAATGTCTAAATTTTTTTAAAAAATTAACTTTTTTCCAAAAATTTTCATGTCTGAATTAAAGGACACTTATTTAATTTAAAACCATGATTTCAAGAAATGATAAAAACATTGAGCTTTGCAAAAAATATGTGAACATTTTATATTCACAACTAATTTAATTAAAACAAATTAATGATATCAAGTATGGCCAAAATATTTTATATATTATTATCATATATGTATCTGGGTATATGTGTTTATTGTATGTGTGTTACATAAGATATGTCAGTTCAAAGATAGAGAACAAACAGTCTTTTATGCATGCTGCAGCCAAAGTAATTTTTTCAAATACAAGACTGTACCCTCCCATCCCCCACCAGCTCACACGTACCTCATTCTCTAGGGGCTTTGCATTGTTCTTAGCATTGAAAACTCAATTCCATAAACAGACCAAACATCCTAACCCTGCCTAACAAGCCAGTCACATTCTGCACCACTGCCCTCTAGGTACACTGACCTTCTATTTCCTTAACTGTACTGTGTTCCCTCCCACCACAGGACCTCTGCATATACTGTCCCTCTGCTGGAATGCTCTTCTTCACTTGCTTTCACTATAAATACTTCAGATTTTAGTTTCCCACCTTAGGGCAGCAGTTTCTGACACCCTAGGTTAGAATAGATATTCTTGTTAAATCCTACTCACTACAGATAAAAGTTTTATGTATTGGTGTAAATTATATGACTTTATTTGCAAATTACAGTACTTTTACAAAAATATACTAATAACAACTACAAGGCTGACAGTGATAACAGAGCAGCTAATGCTGATATATATTATTTCTGTGTGCCAGGCACTGTTCTAAGCACTATATGTATTCAATATAATATTTAAAGTTAAATACATTAAAACCTAACAAGTCTTTATATGCTAGGTATTACCATTTCCTCTCTATTACAAATGAAGGATGAAGAGCTTGTCGAGATCACACAGCTATCAAGTAAGATATGAACCCAAGTAATCTGACTCCAAAGCCCATGTTTCTAATCATCGAATTAAAGGGAAAAAAAGTAAAAAGTGTTAGTCAGTCAGTCATGTCCAATTCTTTACGACATCATGGACTGTGGCACGCCAGGCTCCTCTCTCCATTGACTTTTCCAGGCAAGAATACTGGACTAGGTAGCCATTTCCTTCTCCAGGGAATCTTCTTGACCCAGGACTGAACCCGGGTCTCTTGCATTACAGACAGATTTTTTACCATGTGAGCCACAGGGAAGCCCAATCACTGAACTAAAACTACCTCTCAAATGGGATGCTTTGTAAATAGACTTTAGTCAGCACTTGCCTGGTTATGCTTCCCATTTCATCCCCATCACTTTTTATAGTTCCTACTTAGAGGACCTAAACAAATATTTCTTGAATTAACAAATTTTTAAGAAATTTAAGTGAAAATTCTAATTTGTACATTGTTATATGGCAGGACCACATTAGGTATGTTTTCTTCCCCTATCACTTGCAGAAAATTGCAAAATGAGTTGTCTTCTTCCTCAACATTATTAAAAGGTTATCCAGCTCTGGTGTGTGATCTTAAGATAGGACCTTATCTTCAAATTAGACAGATATTTAGTCCTATCGATTTGTAAAACCAAAAAAGGAAAACAAAGTTTTTCTGCTCTTAACCATGCATTTCCACTGTAAATGACTAAGATCCATTAAAAGTAAGGAAACTGACCGAATAAGCTTTATTCAGAATAGACAGCTCTGAAACAATCTGTTTCTTAAGGAACACAGCGTGCCACTGTACTTACTGTACATAAAATGGACACATTCCATTTCATGTGTTCTGTGGTCTAAAAGGCAATTTTAGTCAATCCTCATTATTTCTGAATTCCTTATTTGTGAATTTGCCTACTCACTAAAATGTATTTGTAACCTCAAGTCAATACCTGCAGGACTTTTATGCTCGTTTGTGGACATGCACAGAGTGGCATCAAGTTTGAGTGGCCCAACAAGCATAATTCCAGCTTAGGTCTCCCAAGATGACACCCTGCCGTCTTGACTTAGCACTAATAATGTAAATCAGTGTCATCTTTGTGGTCTATTTTTTCCCTTTTGGTTGGTGATTTCACTGTTTAAAATGCTCCCCTAAGCATAGGACTGAAGTATGGTCTACACAAGTTAACAACAACTGTGATCAAAGGCTCACAGGAACCTAACCCTCCATTTCCCCTAGGAACAATGGTTCGATACTCCCTAATTCAGTGTTCCTCAAACTTTATAGAATGTAATTACTGCAAATAATGAGAAGTAATGGTTATGGACTATTTTCCTAATATATATAACCCTATACTTTCTCTCCTCTGGGTTAATCTTTTCTTTTTGTTCTTCATATTCATGCTCTTTCTTCCCTTTATTTAAAGCCTGATGATAATTTTGGTCTTCCAGAAAGTCTTTCACTTCAGTCTATTCAAGGATCTGTGCAGTTCACTGAAACATGGAGAACAGAATGTTGTAGAGCGTAAGCTTCCTTTTTAGCACATCTCAACCTTCTCCCACCGCCAAAATGAACTATGTAATATATGTGAGAGCAGAGCCTTTGTCTTGAACTTCTTCTGGTCTCTCACAGTTCTTAATACACAGCAAAGAGCTCACTATTAAATGTCTGAAAGGCTCACAGTCTTTTAAGTTCTACAGTAAAATCATTAAGTTTTTTTAATCTAAGGACTGTAAGTTAAACTTACATTCCTGATAAAATGAACTGATAAATTCTTCTGAAAATATTCATACAACTTTCTGACAACTTCATGAAAATGAATCAAGAGGAAACTATAATCCAAATTATTATATCAGAATATATAGCATATGAAATAAGAAGCCCCAAAATCTTTTTAAAATTTAAGGAAAAAAAAAACTAAATAATGTTTTAAGTCAATTAAAAAAATTTAGACATTACATGTAGTCTTGGAAGAGTGGAAGTGCCTAAAACAAAAATTTTATATAAAACAAATTGATAAAAAGCCTAGAGATGTTTATTTGAACTGTGTTTAATTATAACTCATTTGATTAAAAATTACAAAGATTCTATACCATATATATGTTATTTTTATAATATGTAGCCTACCAGGCTCCTCCCTCCATGGGATTCTCCAGGCAAGAGTACTGCAGTGGATTGCCATTTCCTTCTCCTATATATATATATATATATATATATATATATATATATATATATATATATAATACACACACATATAAGAGAGGGAGCTTTAAATCTAATTTGAATGCTGATATTTAAACGTCTCAGATGAAATCACAAGCTATGGATATAAAGGTTTCCACTTACTTTTGCTGTAGTAGACATGGCTCCTGCCATCTTCATCTGAGAATTCATCACTTTTGTTTGTGTGGACATGGAAGTGACTTTTGAACTTACAGCAAAAGTTCTTGTTTTCTGTTTCCTTAGATGTACAAGCTGCTTGGCTAAAACTCTGCAAGCTTCTTTATTACCAATCTTGGCCATTTTCTTAATTTCTAATTCCTATCAGAGGAAATAAAAAGAAGGCATAGATCATAAAAGGGGGAGTCCTCAGTGATTTGAGAAGAACAGACTGAGCATATACATTATACCCTTTCACCTGATTATTAAGAGGGTTTTACAAAGTCATACAAATAGTCATTTGAGAGGGCAAACTGTTTTACATGTTTATATGGATAAGATGGAACTAGTACTGTGTTCTACACATACAAAGCAAGTCTACAAAACAGTGCTCACATAAAGCCAAAAAGAAAACTTAAAAACTCAATCCAAAAGTAGGTAGGAAAAAAAAAAATCAAACGAGGAATTGGTAGAGGATAGCAAAGAAAAAAAAGAGAGTACAGTGGCAGATCTGAAGCTAGTAATACAGACAACTATCTTCAATGAAAAGGTCCATTTACTATGTTAAGTAAGAGACAGACTGGCAAATTAGATGTTGTTTAGTTGCTAAGTCGTGTCCGATTCTTTGTGACCCCATGGACTGTAGCCTGCCAGGCTCCTCTGTCCATGGGATTCTCCACACAAGAATACTGGAGTGGGTTGCCATTTCCTTCTCAGAACATAAAAATATATGCTATCTCAAGAAAACAACTTTAATTAGCAAAACAAAGCTAAATAAAACTAAGTAAAAGGCTAGACAAACATATTCTATATAAATACTTGGTAAAATCTGGAAATTTGGAGTGGTTACATTAACTAGATTAAAAAAAAAAGAAAGAAAGAAAAGGGAATATTACCAGAATAAAAGGGGGCATTTCATAACAAAGGAATTAATACATAAAGATGTCAAACTAATCCTAAATGTGTATGCATCTAAAACAGCGCTTCCAAATTTATTAAGTGCAACTGATACAACTGAAAGGAGAAACAGACAAAGACACAAGTAGCATAAGGGACATCAACAACTCCTTTCTTAAGTACATTGCTGTATTTTAGGGCAAGTGGACAGAAAAACTATAAAGATACAGATTCACAAAAGCATTATCAACAACTTGGTCTAACCAACATTCACTAAAAACTCCATCACCAACAGCAGAATACTCTTTGCAAGTGCACATTAAAAAAAAAAAAAGGAATTACCAAAAATATACCACATTCTGGATCAGAAAACAAGGCTCAACAAAAATAAAAGGATTGGAATCCTACAAGTATGATCTCTAACTGGAGTGAAATTAAACTAGAAAGCAGTAAGAAAAATAAGAAAGGAAAATAACAAGCAGAAATTAGGCAACATGGTTCGAAATAAGTCATGCAAGAATTGATGCTTTCCAACTGTAGTACTGGAGAAGACTCTGGAAGGTCCCTTGGACAACAAGGAGATCAAACCACTTAATTCTAAAGGAAATCAACTCTGAACATTCATTGGAAGGACTGATGCTGAGGCTGAAGCTCCAATACTTTGGCCACATGATGCAAAGAGTCAACTCATTAGAAAAGACCCTGATGCTGGTAAAGATGGAGGGCATGAGGAGAAGGGGGAGATAAGAGGATGAGTTGGTTGAATGGCATCACTGACTAAATGGACATAAGTTTGAGCCAACTCTGAGAAACAGTGGAGGACAGGCAAGCCTGGTGTGCTGCAGTACATGGGGTCATGACAATAATAATAGAAAAAAAAAATCACAGGGGAAATGGGATAATATTTTGAACTTAATAAAATAAAAATGCACATATCAAAATGCATGAGTTGCTGTAAATACAGTTCTTAGAAATTTAAAGTGTTAGAGTTTACATTTAGAAAAACTGAGTATCTAATAGGCTTCAAAATAGAGAAAGAAGAAAAAAAGCAGAGAAAATAAAACACAAAGTATATAAAAGGAAGAAATATATAAACAAGAGAAGAACTCTATAAACTAGCAAGGAAAAAATACAGAAAATTAATGAGATCAAAAGCTTTTTCTTTTACAAGAAATTGATCAAATTGATAAACCACTGCCAATTAGAAGAGAGAGAAAAACAGACAGAGAATACACAAATGACAAATACTGAAAATGCAGAGGAGGGCATCACTTAACAACCAGAAGATGTTAAAGAATAGTAAGAAAATATTATAAACACAATGTTATTACATTTTAAAATTTAGTAGAGATGAACAAATTATTTGACAGATGTGCACTACCAGACCTCATTCAAAACGTAGAAAGCTTGATCCATTTGATACCTATTTTCTAAAAATTGCAAATTTTAGAATTTAAAAATCTAGCCACAAAGAGATTTCTGTTAAGTTCAAACATCTATCCGCAAAGAAAACTTCACTCCTAATGACTTTACTGATGAAACCGATCAAACATTTAAAAAAGAAATACACAGACCCTTCCAGTAAATGAAACAGAAAGGGAAACTAGCCAACTCATGCTTTAAGGTCAGCAGTACTCTGATGTTAAACTACATAAGGATACCACACAAAAACATAACTACAAATTAATAGTTTTTATGATCAGAGATACTAATATTCTTATGAAAATTTCAACAAATTAAAATAAAATATTTTTTTAAAAATTCATCACTACTAAGGAAGTTTATCCCAATAGCAAAAGTTTGATTCAACTTTGGAAAATCATCAGTTATGTAATTCACTATACAAACAGACTAAAGAAGAAAAACTACATAATTATCATCTCAATAGATGCAAAAAAAGACAGCACTTGACAAAATTAGTCCCTGATAAAAACTCTCAACAACTAGATAAAGGAACTTCAACCTGAGAAAGGGCCTCTACAAAAAGCCTATAGCTAGTATACTTAATGATAAAAGGATGAAAAATTTTATTTACACAGATGACATGATTGCCTATGTAGAAATCTAATAGAACCTACAAAAAGGCTACTCGACTAAGTGAGTTGAGGAAGGTTACAGAATAAAAGATCAATGCACAAAAAAAATGAATGTATTTCTATATACCAACAACAAAAAATATCAGAAATATGAAGAAAGTAGCACAAGATCAGTATAACCCTGAAATGACCCGGGAAATGACCCAAATGTTCATTAGCTGGTAAATGGATAGTCAAATTTTGCAATGTCCACACAAGGGAATAACAGTCATCAGTAGAAATGATGATACATGTAATGACACTGATTAAGCTCAAAATAATTATGACTGAAAGAAGCCATAAAAAAGTGAAATCACTTTAAGATTTCATTTATATAAAATTCTTGAAAATGTAAAATCTACAATGACAGACTAGTGTTTGCCTAACTGAGGAGGACACAGGGAGAAAGGGGATGGGTAGAAGCGATCACAAAGGGAATAGGAAACTTTTGGGGATGATGGATATGTTCATTACCTTGACTGTAGTAATGGTTTCATGAGTTAATACATATATCAAAATGTGTCAAATTATTTGCTTTAAACATGGACAATCAATTGCATGTCAACTATACCTCAAGCATGTTTGTTTTTAAAAATGTTTTAAGCAATATACATTTAAAAACATAACAGAAAAATACTTAAAGATAGCCAATCTATTTTAAAAGTATATTCATTATCAAAGACATTGTCAATAACAGTTAAAATATAAAGTAAGACACCCCATTGGTTAACAGAGTTATTTTCTTGCAACCCTCTCTTGTTTTTTTTTTTTAATTAATTAATTTATTTTTAACTGGAGGATAATTGCTTTACAATACTGTGTAGATCTCTTGTCTTCTAGGACTATTTTATCTTTGCTGTTGATTGAGAAGAAGATGGCTGTTTTGAGCAATATTTCTTCCTAGGCATTTATGTCTTTCACAAACAGAAGAATAATTTGATTTTATATTCAGCAGAATAAAGACTCCTGATAAAAATCAGGAGAATGACATAGTAAACAAAGGTAACCAGAAATTGCAGGAAGGTATTAAATGCCATTTCTTAGTAAAGTAAATCACTTACCACCTGCCATGTGTCTGTTTCCTAGTTAGCTAATTACTCCAACACTGACTTCTAAATTTGTTAGAAAAGTTAAACTGAAATTTAATGTTCTACTTACCAGCTGTTTTTCTTGTTTCTCTAAAGCTGCCCGATCTCTGATTATAGCCCTCTGAGTACCTCGTAACTCTCGATTCTGTTCCTTTATTACATCTAAGAGAATCAGAAAAGAAACCTAAATGTATGAATTAAAGATCTTCTTTAATACCACTTAAAATATTGGAATTAGAAACCTCAATTTAAAAAAAATTACAAGATGTTAAATTTTTTGTTTCAATAAACCAAACATTAATCAAATGTTAGAATGAATTATAAATATTGATTATATAAAAAAACACTGAAGTACAAACACATTATAGTCTGAGGTTTAGTCAAAAGAATATATAAATCACACTAAAGTACTCCCTTAGAGAACTGATTATTATACATTGCTTTTATGACATGTATATATATGTCACATGTATGCAAGCGAGTGAGCAAACACACACACACACAACATTTGTCATCTCTTCCCTACTTCAATATTACACGAAATTCCAAAAAGGAAGACAGGCAATGTGTTTACTAAATCTTTTTTTCTACACTATGTCATCATCATTATAACAGAATAAAGAGAAGCAGCCAGCCTTCCAATGAAGCAGACAGGGATTTGAATCACACATCTGCTACTGGATCATTATATGATGGTTTCTTGTAAAGTCAGTTAACACTCTAAACCTCAGTTTCTTATAAAATAAAAATTATCATGGAGGCACAAATAACACTCACAATGACCTGATATATTGTAAGTGCCATTCATTGTTAATGTCTTTCTCATTTATTTCAATTCATGAGGATCCATCAGTCTTACCTTTTGAAGAATTAAAGTATTAGTCTAACTGATTGACCACAATTTAGATTAATTGTTATTAAATAGTGATTACTTCAAAAGATCACAGATATGGATGGTAATGTTTGCCAAACTGTCTCCTCACTGTGAGGAAACTTGCTAAGTACTTCACATAAAGTATGTGATCCCTTCATGGAACACAGTCTTGTCATGGTGAAGGGGGCTTGTGTAACTCAAAAAAGCTACGAACCATGCCATGCTGGGCTACCCAAGAGGGACAAGTCATAGTGAAGTTCTGATGAAATGTGGGCAGCTATTTAAAATCCTAAAAGGTGATGCTGTTAAAGTGCTACAATCAGCATGTCAGCGAAATTGGAAAACTCAGCAGTGGCCACAATTGGAAAAGATGTCTTCATCCCAAAGCCAAAGAATGTTCAAACTACCACACAATCGCACTCACTTTACATCCTAGTAAGGTTATGCTCAAAATTCTTCAATCTAGGCTTCAACAGTATGCGAACCAAGAATTTCAGATGTAAAAGCTGGACTTAGGAAAGGCAGAGGAACCAGAGAGCAAATTCTCAACATTCTGTGGGATCAGAGAAAACAAAGGGATTCCAGAAAAACATCTACTTCTGCTTAAATGACTACACTAAAGCCTTTGACTGTGTGGATCACAGAAAACTGTGGAAAATTCTTAAAAGTGATGGAGTACCACACCATCTTACCTGTCTCCTGTATGAAGAGAAACCTGTATGAAGGTCAAGAAGCAACAGTTAGAAACTTACATGGAACAACTGACTGGTTCAAAACTGAGAAAGAAGTATGACAAGGCTATGTATTGTCACCCTGCTTATTTAACATCTATACAGAGTATCATCAATAGAAATGCTGGGCTGGATAAATCACAAGGTAGAATCAAGACTGCAAGAGGAAATAACAACCTCATATATGAGGATAATACCAAATGGCAGAAAGTGAAAAGGAACTAAAGAGCCTCTTGATAAGGGTGAAAGAAGAGTGAAAAGGCTGGGTTGAAACTCAACATTCAAAAAACTAAGGTCATGACATCTGGTCTCATCACTTCATGGCAAATAGAAGGGGAAAAAGTGGAAGCAGTGACTCCAACCATGAAGTTAAAAGACACCTGCTCCTTGAAAGGAAAGCTATGACAAACATAGTCAGTGCATTAAAAAGCAGAGACATCACTTTGCTGACAAAGGTCTGTATAGTCAAAGCTATGGTTTTTCCAGCAGTCATTTATGGATGTGAGAGTTGGACTGTAATGAAGGCTGAGCGCCAAAAAATTGATGCTTTTGAGTTGTGGTGCTGGAGAAGATTCTTCAGATTCCCTTGCACTGCAAGAAGATCAAACCCGTCAATACTAAAGGAAATCAACTCTGAATACTCATTGGAAGGACTGCTGCCGAAGCTGAAGCTCCACTACTTTGGCCACCTGAAATGAAGAGCCAACTCACTGGAAAAGACCCTGATGCTGGAAAAGATAGAAGGCAAAAGGAGAAGAGGGTGGCAGAGGGTGAGATGGTTAGATAGCATCACAGATTCAATGGACATGAATTTGAGCGAAGTCTGGGAGATAGTGAAGTACAGAGGATCCTGGGGTGCTCCAGTCCAGGGGGTCACAAAAAGTCAGACATGACTTAGCAACTGAAAAACAACAATTGAGAATGACGTTCATAATAATGCCAAAGAGCTGGTTTTTCTATTATTTTATATGTATCAGAAAATATGTGTTAATAAGTTTAAATAACGTGCCCAAGGTCACAAGGTAGTAAGTAGTAATGCCAGATTTGGATCCAAGTTTTGTCTCCTGAATCAGTGGTCTTAATCATTTTACTAGAGCACCTTTTCAGTAAAGAGGTAGAATTTAAAACTACCACCACTACAACAGATAGAAGAGTCTCCTCATTAGATGGCACTGGGAAAACCAGTCAGCTACATGAGAAAAAATAAAGAACTGGACTCCTGCCTCACACCATATATAAAAATTAACTCAAAAGAGAAGAATGACTCAAATATAAGAGCTAAAATCATAAAAGTCTTAGACAAATACATGGGAGTAAATCTACATGATTTGGGTTTTGGCAATAGATTCTTAGGTATGACACTAAAAGCACAAGCAACAAGAGAAAAACACAGATAAAGCAGACTCCACGAAGACTAAAAGCTGTGACTAAAGGGCATTATCAAGCGCAAAGACGATGTAGAAAATGGGAGACTATATACGCCAATTACATATGAGTCTAGAATCCAGAACATATATATATATATATGTATATATACCTCTTACAATTCAAAAACAAAGGACAGCTCAACAAATGAGTGAACACCTTGCACAGACATTTCGCCAAAGAAAATACATAAGTGGCCAACAAATATTTGGAAAAGATACAAAGTATCACTACTCATTAGGGAACTCAGAAACCATTTCCCATCTGCCAAAATGGCTATAAGCAAGAGTCTTCTTCAACACCACAGCTCAAAAACATCGATTCTTCAGTGCTCAGCTTTCTTTTTAGTCTAACTCTCATTTTCATACATGATTACTGGAAAAACCATAGCTTTTACTAGATGGATGTTTGTGGCCAAAGTAATGTCTCTGCTTTTTAATATGCTGTCTAGTTTAGTCATACCTTTTCTTCCAAGGAGCAAGCATCTTCTAATTTCACGGCTGCACTCACCACCTGCAGTGATTTTGGAGGCCCCCAAAATAAAGTCTGTCACCGTTTCCATTGTTTCCCCTCTATTTGACATGAAGTGATGGGACTGTATGCCATGATCTTTGTTTTCTGAATGTTGAGCTTTAAGTAAACTTTTTCACTCTCCTCTTTCACTTTCATCAAGAGGCTTTTTAGTTCTTCTTGTGGGTAGGAATGTAAATTATTTCAGCCATTGTGGATAAAAGTTCAGTGGTTCCTCAAAAGTTGAACATAAAAGTACCAACTCATCTCACAATTTCCCTCCTATTTACCCAAAAGAACTGAAAAAAAAAAGTACCTAAACCATTACTCTACACAAATTCAGCACTATTTAAAATAGTCAAAAGGTGGAAACAACCCAAATGTCATGAACTGCAGAGACAGGGGGCTGGTGAGTCATTGCTTAATGGATACAGGGCTTTATTTTACGGTGATGAAAATGTTTTGGAATTAGAGATGGTGGTTATACACCATTCCGAATGTACTCAATGTTACTGACCTATTCATTTTAAAGTGATTAATGTTAAGTGAATTTCAACTCCATTAAAATAACAGCAAAGCCAGCAACCATTATCTTTTGTAGTGATGGAGCATCACAGCTTATATTCTACACATTTCTTATTGTAATGAAACTTTACTCAGAATAAAAATAACTAATTATACCGAATAATAGGTATATTAAGTGCTTCACAACAACCCCCAAAGGTAGGTACTATCATTTCACTTGTTTCAGAGGCAGGAATTGGTATTTGGTGTATTTGGTGAGGTAATCTGCCTAAGGGAGAAAAAGCGCTAGGCTTCACCCCACAGGCATTCTGATTCCAAAGCCTCTGACTATGAAGCTTGTAGGAAAACAAAAAATAAAGTTATCAAGGACACAATCCTTACAAAGAGAGACAGATATCAACAAATAATACTGTTAAACAGAATGAAAAACATTTCATGTCATTATATAAAATGAACTACAATGACTGAATAAAAGTTAAAAATAAGATGTCAGAGCTCCTATATCCTACTTACAAAACATCTATTTCTCCTCCTCTACTTAGGCTGTTTCTCAATTAAGTTATATTGGTGGACATCTCACACTCAGGATTTACTACAGAGACATTCTATATGTTCCTTACACACAGGAATAGGAAACCATACAATATCTATATAGGAGATGAGAAGAGAGGGAGCTCTCTCCCCTCACTAACTTTCTTCTGGATGGGAAACATGTTTCACTTAAAAAAGAAGGGGATAGTCTGTAGGCAAATATATCTGGGAAATGTTCAAGTTGAAAAAATTTTAAACCAATTTCTTTGCTTCAAGGCTTCTAAGAACATTTAATATACAAAAGTACATTGTCAACCTTTAAGGGAAGAATATGTGGTCAATTATTCTCCAGAGTCATTAAACCAGGAATCCTTTTAAAGAAACCTCTATTAGCATTTCTTGGGTAGAAATGTTTCATGGAGCACTGGCTGGGATCCTATTCTTAAAAAACATGACTTGTTCGTTTGCTACGGCTATTACAACAAACACCATAGACTGGGTGGCAGAAACAGCAGAATTTTATTTTCTCCTAGTTCTGAAGGCTAGAAGTTCGAGATTAAGGTGCTGGCAGGGTTGGTTTTTTCTGAGCCCTCTCCCTTGACATGCAGATAGCCACCTTCTTGTGTCCTCACATGGCCTTTTCTCTGCTATCTTTTCTTCTTATGATAACACTGGTCCTACTGGATTAGGGCTCCACCCTCATGACCTCATTTAACCTGTTATCTCTGTAAAGACCCTGTTTCCAAATACAGTCACATTAGGGGTTGGGGCTTCTACATATGAATTTTAGGTGGACATAATTTAATTAGGTCTACACACATGATGTTTTTCCTCTGCCATCTATAGACTGACACTAAACAAAAGAGCAAAGAAAGCTCTCATTTCCCCATCTTTCAAAACAATCATCAGCCTTGTCCTCACTACTTAAACCTCCTCAATTTCCCTGTTTTGGACGTAGTTCCCCTATCTTGCCCAAGACAATGGATTGGTATGAAAACACTGACCAATTATCCTACTATTTCAAAAGAAAATATGCCCTAAATTTAACACTACAGTATTACAAGTGAACTTTTGGAATATAATCCTTTTGCACACTAAAAACTCCCTGAATTCAACTAAGATAAGATGAAATATTAACATAATGATGACAGTCTTCTAAGGTTACAGAAGTACTGAGCTGAGAGAGAAGCCACCATATTGATAAGTTGAATTGTGACTAGGTAACTGACACAGTGTAAAGCAACTGCTGAAAGCACTGACTGTTGGATCTAGAAAGATCTAGAATGTTATCAATATATATTTTGTCATTACTAAGGTCATATAATGAAAAATTTATATTTGGTCTGTGTCTTGAATTCCTGTCACAGAGCTCCCAAAACCCCTGGAATTTCCTGAGTGATAGAGATGTCTTTTGATCTAAGGAAGTGTACCTCTGGAGAGTTCAGGATGGGGCTGCTTACCAGAAAGTCCAAATGATTGATTAGAAGGTGAGGCCTTTCAACCCCATCCCTCGGGGGAGGGGAGTAGAGCCAGAGACAGGGTTATAAAAACTCTTAAAGAGACTGGTAGAGTTTCCAGGTTGGTGAACATACTGATGTTCTGGGAAGGTAACATGTCCAGAGAGGGCATAGATACTCTGAGCACCACCCCTCACCCCATCCCCCTGCATAGTACCTTGCTTCCATTTAGCTGTTCCTGAGTTGTTTTCTTAGAAATAAACTTGTAATACTAAGTACTTTCTTGAGTTCTGAGAATTGTTCTAGTATGTTTTCAAATCTGAAGAGGGAGTTGGGCTGACACTAGTGTTTACAGCCGGTCAGTCAGAAGTACTGGTGGCAATCTAAGACTTGTGACTGGCCTCTTAAATGAGGACAGTTTTGTGGACAGAGCCCTTAACCTGTGGGGTCTGTGCTAACTCCAAACAGTTGTTAGGATTGAACTAAAGTGCTGGAGACACCCACTTGGTGTCAGAGAATCAGAATAAAGAATAGATATAGCCATCTTTGTTGAAATACAAGTATTATGACATGATCTTTAATAAAACATAATTTAATCAAAATTGTTTGATTTCACTTTTCTTAATTTTATGTAACTATGTGTACCATACTGTCACTGTATATTAGAGAAGGAAAAATAAAGAAAATTAACTACCGCATATTTCACAGCCTATTGTTAATGACCTATTAATATTTAAAGAGTTCTAAGCTATAATCCAAGACCATCTAATGTTACACACTAGACTGTATAAAACAAAACTGTAACACTTTAAAATATATTAAGGTAAGAGAGAAAAGATAGTAAATTTTTTTTTCATATGAGATAATGGGTGTATCCTATGAAACAAATTTTCTTTAAAAACAATTCCTATACTTAACTCATAGTTAATAATTTGGTCTTCAAATAATTCAGAAGGAATAACGTAAGAAAGGTTAGGAGACATTCTTAATGTTCTGAAGTCAAAGTTTATTTCCCATTAAATTTATTTCTTAGTAGGTCTGATTTCTTCCTAAGATTCAGCTCTTTAAGAGCAAGAAGTATATTTTATTCATTTACCTATTTGTATTTACATTTTACTTCATGTCAACCACTATACCAATATATCTGTTAATTGTAATCTAAGGGAGTACAAACATATATATACCAAAATATGAAAGGATTTATCCTATAGCCATAATTTAACAGGTTCTTTAAAAATATGTAATAAAATTTATCGGTTATCAAGAAAGATGGCTAATATTTCAACAATAAAATCTATAGTTATCAAGAAAGATGGGTGACGATTTAGCAATGGCAAAATCTGAGCTATGACAGACTTTATGACATTTTCTACAAAGGAAAAATGGAGTACTGAACTTTCAAACTGTGAAAATGCAGGGATGTGCCTATGGTGTGCTCGCTCTGTTACCACCTGGACATGTCGGAAGGATCCAGGGGCTGCCCCACCCACCATCTTGTCCTCACCCACATCCAGCACAACACTGAGAAAAAGCCACTCAGGCCAGCTCCACCCTGGGCATTAAAGCCTTTCAGGCTCTTCTTATTGAAAAAGTAACACATATGTGTAAGAGTGATAAGATCACTGAGTTAAATTTTGGACTTAAGAAGATACAAACAGACCTAAGGTCATTCTTTGGTTCCCAGTCAATAAGGTTTATCTGATTACCAAGAAAAGAAAAACAGAGAGCCCAAAAATAAAAAGTGAAATATAAAAGGCTCTCCCATGTGATCTAGCTCACTAGAATTTTCTACTGGGTTTGAGTCCAAGGCCCAACTTGAATCATAGTTGTTATTTCTAGACTGTTCATTTCCATACTGTTTGCACATCTGAGGATTAAAGCAAAAAGTAATTACATGCTGCAAATATGAAAAGTGAAAGTCGCTCAGTCGTGTCCTACTTTTTGCGACCTCATGGACTATACAGTCCATGGAATTCTCTAGGCCAGAATACTGGAGTGGGTTGTCTTTCCCTTCTCCAGGGGATCTTCCCAACCTAGGGATCAAACCCAGGTCTCCTGTATTGCAGGTGGATTCTTTACTTGCTGAGCCACAAGAGAAGCCCAAGAATACTGGAGGGGGTAGCCTATCCCTTCTCCAGCGAATCTTCCCCATCCAGGAACTGACCCAGGGTCTCCTGCATTGCAGGGGAATTTTTTTTTTTTTTTTAACCAATTGAACTACCAGGGAAGCCCACTTTTTTCTTTTTTTTTCATCCTTTCAAGTGCCTATATTTTGAGAGAAGGGAGGGAGCTCAAGCTTGCAGTCAGGATTACAGTGCCTCAGGAACACTAAGGCACAACTCATACCACTCAGCTGTGTTTAAGCTGGTCTCCTAGACAGCACCGGCTCTACCGTGTACTGGGTTTGCCACTTTACTGTAAGGTCATGATGGACTTTTTAACTTAACATATACCATATTGTCTGCTTTTAAATGTATTTCTTCAGAGAAAAATCATTTTGATTTATGCAACTGTATTGCCTATCCTGAATCTAACAATCATGTGGATTGAAAAAGGAGCACAAAATGCTTCCACATCCTGCTTTACCATCTCCATGAACTGGCTTTTGGGGATTAAGATCCAAGAGGAAAGGGGGTGTCCTCTTTGCATTTTATGTGCAAGGTCTGCAAGCTAGTATCAGAGGAAATAGTGGCTACTGTGGCACTGGTCCAGTGGGTGAAGGAGTATTAGATAAACTCTGATCATGGCTAGGAACAGAAGAGCTGGGAGCGTGAGTTCAGCTAAAGCTGTCATGGGGAGCTCCACAATGAACAATAAAGGGGGATGAGGTACTGGCCATGTGAGGATATACCATCTCCTTAGGTTGATGAGGAGAAAAAAGAAAACTGCAAAAATGCTACAAACTCAAAGGTTAAGGGCCAAGAAAGAAATACTAATATTAGAGGTCAGTAACTAGAGAATACTGGCTTTGAAAACCAAATTTACAAAGGCAGAAGGACAACAGCAGTGGGAGAGTGGGTGAGAAGAAATCAGAATTTGATATGCAAAGCAAACTTGTTTCTCAGGCTTTGGACATGGTATATCAGAAATCTGAAAGAAAATGTATCACCTAAGTAACCAGTTTTAATACATGGCAAAGAAAAAATAAAAACAAAAAATAAATAAACAACTATGGGAAACAGAAAGGAGAGTCGAGAATCATGCCAACAGCTTTACTCTGTACTTGGTCCAGACAGCCAGGGGTTTGCTTAAAAACCAGGCTGAAGCTGAAAAACTCAGCAGGACTCACTTGAAAGGAAAAGGTGGAACACTAAGAAGAGAACAGGAGTCTAGCCCTATGGTAGCATAAAAGGAAGCAACGAAGAATGCTTTTCCCCCACCAGGAAAGTCTCAAAAGTAACTCAAGCCCTGAGGAACTCATTGAAATGAATTTGTTCATGATTATTAAAATATCAGTGTTCTCAGGAATTTAAGGAAGTTTTAAGATGTCACCTGTGAGCAGATCTTTGGGTCTCATGTGGGTCTCAAAGACACAGCCTTTAGCATGCTCATCAGTAACAGCTTCAGAAAACTGCCAAGGACATTTTTCAGCTTAGATAAGTAAAGGAATGAGTGAAAGAGCCTTTGAAAGAACAGTCTCACAGATAAATGGATGGACTTGAAGGTAGAAAATGGTAGCATGAAAAGAAATACCAGCCTTTGGTATCATGTTTGGAACGGAGAAATGTAAAGGAAAGACATTTCATACAGAAACATCTGTTCCTGGGCTTCTGAAAGGGCTTCCTACTTTACTGTTCTCTATGCCTAGAAGGCTCAGGTACCCGATCATCACATAACTATTTCTTTCTCAATACTATGTCTTTCTCTCAAATGCCACATAAGTAGGAAAGTCTTTTCATCACCCAGGTAATCACTTCCCCCACAAACAACAGCAACAAAAACAGCAGTAATGAATTGGGGGGTGCGGGGGGTGGACAACTAAGGACATTTGGAATTTCACTCCATATTAAATAATGCTATTGGGAGTTCCCAAGTGGTGCTAGTGGTAAAGAACACGCCTGCAATGCAGGAGACATAAGAGACACAGTTCCAATCCCTGGGTCCGGAAGATCCCCTGGAGGAGTACAAGGCAACCCACTCCAGTATTCTTGCCTGGAGAATCCCATGCACAGAGGAGCCAGGTGGGCTACAGTCCATGGGGTAGCAAAGAGTAGGACACGACTGAGAGACTTACACTGTCACTTTCACTTCTGTACACTATTAAATTTTTTGAGTCATAATGGCATTGTGGTTATACAGGTGAATATCCTATTCTGGGAAATATTTGCTGGATTGTCACAGTTGCATGATGTCTATTACTTACCCTAAATAATTCAACAACAAAAACCCACATATGTGTACAAACGTACTTAAAAAGACATACACACATAGAAAGGGAGAGAAAACAAATGTGGCATAATGTTAATAATTGGTACATTGAGGCAATGAGAAAATGGGTATTCACTGAATATTGTCATTTCAGCTTTTCTTTAGATCTGAAATTGTTGCAAAAAAAAAAAAAAGAAGAAAATAAACAGTCTCCATTCCTATAAATAAAATGTTGCAATATTTTTGCTCAGAAAATGCTCAGAAGAGTATTGTGTTTGTGAATTCCTTATTCAATTATTTTTCTTTGGTGTACAAAGAATTTAGAAACCAACCAGAAAGCAAAATTTGAGTTTTTGAATATTCAGGATAATAATCATTCTGGGAACACATACCATGCAAAGAAAGATCTCGGTACTGTAGGTAGCACCATGAGAATGTTGTAGTTTATCTGGAAGAAGGCAGGGATATTTCTGAACGGGATCTAATTTATGTAGATGATAAATTTTACCCCCTCTTGTCAGATTTATCCAACTTAGTCAAAATATCACAAGTTTTGAACTCTGGAAAACCAGCATACATAAATAGCACCCAATAAGGCAAAACCCAAGAAGCTTTGTTCCTCTACTGTCAATAAGAGTCCTCAAATTATCTCTAAACTTGCACTAAGGTTCAAGGTGGGTGGTGATAATATAGATGTAGACTACAGGATGTTCTGGATACTGGGAACACCATTCTTGGTTAGTAACTGCCACTATTTTGGCATTTAGTCTCTAAATTCTAAACTGCTATAGAGTCATTCCCATCTATGCTGAAGACTCTCTGCAACCATCCAAATGTGGAATGTGGAAAAACTTAAGAAAAGCATAATCCAACTGTGGAAGTGCGTGAAGATCTACTTTCATTCAGGAAAATACAAATCAAGAAGATGTTAAAAAAAAAAAAAAGTGGGAGGGGGCACAAGGAGTGAGGTATTTAACACAGTCTGCAAGAGAGTTCCAGAAAAACATCTATTTCTGCTTTATTGACTATGCGAAACCCTTTGACTGTGTGGATCACAGTAAACTGTGGAAAATTCTGAAAGAGATGGGAATACCAGACCACCTGACCTCCTCTTGAGAAATCCGTATGCAGGTCAGGAAGCAACAGTTAGAATTGGACATGGAACAACAGACTGGTTCCAAATAGGAAAAGGGGTACATCAAGGCCGTATATTGACACCCTGCTTATTTAACTTCTATGCAGAGTACATCCTGAGAAACGCTGGGCTGGAAGAAGCACAAGCTGGAATCAAGATTGCCGGGAGAAATATCAATAACCTCAGATATGCAGATGACACCACCCTTATGGTAGAAAGCAAGAAGAACTAAAGGGGCTCTTGATGAAAGTGAAAGAAGAGAGTGAAAAAGTTGGCTTAAAGCTCAACATTTAGAAAACTAAGATCATGGCATCCAGTCCCATCACTTCATGGCAAATTGACGGGGAAACAGTGGAAACAGTGTCAGACTTTATTTCTCTGGGCTCCAAAATCACTGCAGATGGTGACTGCAGCCATGAAATTAAAAGATGCTTACACCTTGAAAGGAAAGTTAGAACCAACCTAGACAGCATATTAAAAAGCAGAGACATCATTTTGTCAACAAAGGCCTGTCTAGTCATGGCTATGGTTTTTCCTGTGTTCATGTATGGATGTGAGAGTTGGACTATAAAGAAAGCTGAGCACCGAAGAATTGATGGTTTTGAACTGTGGTATTGGAGAAGACTCTTGAGAGTCCCCTGGACTGCAAGGAGATCCAACCAGTCTATCCTAAAGGAGATCAGTCCTGTGTGTTCATTGGAAGGACTGATGTTGAAGCTGAAACTCCAATACTCTGGCCACCTGATGCGCAGAGCTGACTCATTTGAAAAGACCCTGAAGCTGGGAAAGATTGAAGGCAGGAGGAGAAGGGGACGAGAAAGGATGCGATGGCTGGATGGCATCACCGACTCGATGGACATGGGTTTGGGTGGACTCCGGGAGTTGGTGATGGACAGGGAGGCCTGGCGTGCTGTGGTTCATGGGGTCACAAAGAGTCAGACACAACTGAGCGACTGAATTGAACTGAACTGAGGTGGCACTGAAGAAGAATTTCTAGAAAAAGAAAAAAACCTGTTCAAAGTAGCTACAGGAAGAAAAAAAGAGAACTCTACACATAAACGTACCATAACTAAAAATACATCAGAGTGAGAAAGAGTACGGTATATACAGATGAATATGAGAAGAGTTCTTAGGGAAATGACACGGCTAGTAAGCAAGACAAGGAACAGATCAAGCATGGCACTCACTTGATCCTTTCATGCTAGAGACTCAATAAATGGATTTATAGTGAGGAGTAGCATAGTCAGATTTGGATTTCATATATATATATATATATATGTATATATATATATATATACCAATCACACAGGCAACTTTACAGATGAATGATTTAAAGGCTATGAAGCTACAAGAAGGAAACACAGAAAAGTGATGTAAAAAAGTTTAAGATAAATGGGACCTGAATGAGAAAAAGAAAGCTCATATGTGACAAACATTTAAGAGACAAAAGGAGGACTTGGTAATTAATTAAAGGTAGAGGGCAAAATCAAGGACTGCTACACCTTGGAAGAGGAAAACCCAGGAAAAGAACTGACTTGAAAAAGATGGTGATGAATATTTTTGGGGACCTCTTTTAATTTGAAGTACTCTGGGACATCAAGGTGGAGATACTTAGCAAACTATTAGATATACTGATCCGAAACTCAGAAAAATATATCTAAAGATACACAATTGGGATCCATCAGCACTTAGGTTATAACTAAAATAAGAGTTTAGATAAGATCACGTAGGGAGAAAATGTATGGTTAGAATAATGGCAATCCAAGACGGAACCAAGAAAAACACTAACATTTAAAGGCAAGGTTAAAATAAGAAAGGAAGGAAGAAAGAAAAGAAAAACATAAAAGGAAAAGGAGTAGTCAGAAGAATCTGTGGAAAATGAAGACAGTGTTATGTTATGCAAACCAAAAGAGAATTTCAAGGAAGAAATTATTATCAAAATCAAATGCAAAACGTAGCCCAAGAGATGATCACTAAAAATGGGATTCAGTGATCTAGAAGTCACTGATGATCTTAGCAAGATCTCATATATTACATGAGATGTAAATCAAACTGCTGTACATTGGGGGGGGGGGGACGTCAGAGAAGTAGAGAAGTGGGGATAGGAGACATCACCAGTCCTCTGAGAGATTTAGATGAAGAGTAAAATGAGTTGGAAAATACTTCCTAAGAAAACATTGGGTTAAGGGAAAATATTTCCTCTAAGAAAATTTTGCCTTATAGACAAAAGGTATGCCTTACATGGTATCTACCAAATGCTGAGAAGTCCATGTACTTAGCAAGAACCGCAAAATTAAATTGTGCCACAGGCTTTTCAGTAAGAAATAAATAACAATGATAATGCTCAAAGAGAGGAGGTCATGACTCTGTCACTTAGTAGCTGAATGATCCTGGGCAAGTTACTTAGTCCTTTGCTTCTCAGTTTCCTCATCTATAAAATGGAGATGACAATAGTGCTTATAGGTTTTGTAAGAATTAAATAAGATACAATATGCTAACGCAGTGGCTGGCTTAGACTGCTGCTGCTGCTGCTGCTAAGTCGCTTCAGTCGTGTCCGACTCTGTGCGATCCCATTGATGGCAGCCCACCAGGCTCCCCGGTCCCTGGGATTCTCCAGGCAAGAACACTGGAGTGGGTTGCCATTTCCTTCTCCAATGCATGAAAGTGAAAAGTCAAAGTGAAGTCGCTCAGTCGTGTCCGACTCTTAGCAACCCCATGGACTGCAGCCTACCAGGCTCCTCCATCCATGGGATTTTCCAGGCAAGAGTACTGGAGTGGGGTGCCATTGCCTTCTCTGGCTGGCTTAGACTAGCACCTCAAATTTGTCTTTGTTAAGGATAACAGACAAAAAGTATATAGCGCTTAAAGAGCTTTACTTTTTAACAGGCATATTTAGCTGTGCATTCACAAGTCCTCATGGCATCTTGACTTACAGGTTCATAATTAGATTTAAAAAATAGGTCACCATTAGTCCACTTAGGAAAAAAATACAAAAGGAAAACAAAACAAAAATATATATGCATGTATATGTGTATATATATATGTACATATATATACAAGTCGTTTCAGTTGTGTCCGACTCTTCATGACCCTATGGGTCATAGTCTGCCATACTCCTCGGTTGATGGAGTCTCTCCAAGCAAGAATACCGGAGTGGGCTGCCATGACCTCTTCCAGATGATCTTCCCGACCCAGGGATGGAACCCACATCTCTCACATCTTCTGCATTGCAGGTGGATTCTTTACCACTGAGCTACTGGGAAAGGCCTATATAATGTGTCTGTGTATGTGCGTGTATACATACATATATATCTCTTAGAAATCAGTATAAGGAAAAGCAAGTAGTCAATTGTAATTTCAAATTCAAAAGAATCTTTCTCTTCCTTAGCACTGAGCTACAATTCTCATTAATTTCTGTAACAAAGTATACACTGCAGAGACTTGTTCATCTTTGTGTCAAAAATGAATTAAACATAACTCTGAATAGTAATAAATGCTGTAATGTTTTCTCCCTTTTTAATTTACATATGCAGTATTCTTTAATGATATAGTATGCAACTCTTCTAGCCAATCCAAAGAGACAAGAAAGATTAAATTATTCTCCAGCTCTATAAGCAGTTACATATTTTTCTTATATATCAGAATTTCATTACTGCTGAAACAAGTAAAAAGACAGCATACAGTAAAAGATCTTATGATCAATAATCAACGAGTCTGAGGATCTGGCAGACATGCATAAGAATACGTTCACTTTCAAAATATATAGCCTCATTATTGCTAAGATAATGCTGTCACCTTTTAAACAAAACATCTTTTTTTTTTCCTGAGAAAATAAAGAATAAAAGCATCAGCAAATCTCCAGATCAAAGTAACAAAAGTACAGATCTACAATTAAGATGTCATTAATTGATCTCAATTGACATGATAATTTAAGAAAACATCAAGTATGCAGTTTGCTGGTTATAGTAAAATGTACATAGTGGCCAAATTTATATTCAGAAATTTCACACTCAGCTCTTTAAGTCAGTAGTATAGTTCCTTCCAAAAGTCCTTAAGATCTTTTTCTCGCAAGTAAGTCTATTCAGCAAAAACATCATTTCTTGGATGAATTAACCCAGCTGCAAATAAGTATACAGCTAAACACCCTCACAGCACATCTTCATTGTCTTTTTATTTTCCTGCTCTATACTTCAAGTACAATAGTCACTGGATTGCCAAAAGCACCAGGAAGCACAGCACTGAGAATATAGAACTGATTTTTATGTCTTTGTAATTTGACAGACATCAAGCAATTAAGAGCTAGGATGTTTGGCTTTTAATGTTAATTAAAAAAAATTAATTTGTAATATCATAGTAAGAAGATGCAACCCTTTCCCTCTGTTTACTAAATTCTCACTCTATGAGACTTAAACAACCAAAAAATAAATACACCTTTCCCCCCACCCCCTGGAGTACTATACAATAATTGAAAACCATAAAGTTGGTACTGAACACTGAAAAAATAAAGTGTCATGTTAAAGATTAACATTCTCAGGTAAAATACACATAAAACTCATTTCACATAATTGTATTACTTCCTATCCAAACTTGATATTGCAAATATTGTAAGTGGTATTTCTCAGTTAATAAAAAGTCAATTTCATCCATTCAGAATAACCAAAAATTATTTTATGTATCACACAGTATTATGCTGTGTGACAAATTAGGGGTAAAAAGACATGTGCTGAAGTAAAAGGTAGTGTGGAGGGTAAAGAGGCTATCTCTGTCATCCTCCAAAAAATAATTGTGGCAGCACCGGAACAGTCAATACAAAGGAATGAAGGAGTTACCCCACGTCTGGATTGAGCACCCTGTTTGTACCAATCACTGTCTAGCTACCACTGCTCCTTTTGTGGCAGTTAGACCCTTACAAAGAAGTGATTCTTTGATAGAATCAGCAACAACCTAGACTCAACATGTAATGTGAAACACGATTTCTAAATAACTTGAATGAATTTGATTCCTGGTAAAGTCAATGAAAATATCTAGGCTAATTAAACAGCTATATAAGCATATATGACAATCACTGCTTACAGACACCAATTTGTATATTCCTGTATTCACTTTTTCCCCTTAAAATGACATTGAGTTAAATGTCCGAAGCAATGCAAGCATATTCAAACATAAGCATCTATGCAGATAATGCAAACCGCATTTGTTACTTTAGACAGCAAGGTATTTATAGGAGACAGAAGTCAACTATGAAAACGAAATCCAGGTACCTTCCTTGGATTTCTTGTATTTTCCTACTGGTGTCAGTCTAGAAGCATTTATTTCACATCTCTGTTGATGGTGTGTTCCCAGGTCCAGACCAAGTTCTTTTGGGAACTGGAGCCTATTACACCCTCCCCCCACGTCAACACGGGGTTCCGGTTTGGATGCTCCCAAGTAGTACAGCTCCAAACTGAAGGAGCAGTAAACACGCAGAGGAAACCAACAAGAAATTCATCAAATCACTAAGTCTAATGACACTCAAGGGTCAACCGCATCCTGCCTCCAGGAAATGCTCAGGATACAGCTGAAGGAGAAACCTGGGGACGGGGCGGGGCTGTTAAGGATTGTGTTATCAGAGAAAGGAAGCCAGACTGCCCAGGTGAGACTGAGGTAGGGCGAGTCCGAAGAGACAGGGAAGTGGAAAAGTGACGCACGAAGGCGGTCACCTGTGGGGCCACTTGATCCAGCCCCGCCCCCAGGGACAGCAACAAGAGTCAAGGCCGGAAGTCCCCCAAATAAGCCTGCGAAACGCAGAGCTAGGCCTCTTCGGCCAGGCACGGAACTCACCATCCACGGTTTTCTTCTTGAAGAGGGACGCCATGGTCAGGAACCGCACCCGGGCAGCCCGGCTCGGCCCGATCCGGCCCGCGAGTGAGAAAGAACAAGGAGGGATAGGACAGACTCTCGAAAGGTTCGGGATGGCGGAGCGGATGGGCAACTGAAGAGGGCGGGGTCTGCAGTCAGGACCCGCGGAGAGCGGGTATCCACGAAGCTTACCGCAGCCGAGTTGCCCGGAGCTCAGGTGACCGCGAACTAAGACACTTTTTGGAGAAGTCACTTCTAGGCGGCGCCTGCGCGCTTTGCGCATGCGCCTGCGCACTGCGGCGCCTGAAGCCGCTGCCGCTGCCCTCACTTCCGCGGCTGCCCACTCTCTAGCTTGCTGGGGTCCTGGCGCCGGGAGTGATGCGCCGCTAGCAGTGTTAGCAGTACTTGGGGGATCGCGGGCGGGGTCAGGTGGCTTCTCGGTCCGGGTTCCACGCTGAATGCGGACAGAGATGATCCTTGGCGCTCTCGGTGCCCAGAAGAAGCTGGAAGTAGGGGTCCCCAGAGTCCTAGGACAAGCGTGGGTCGTCCTGGAACCAGTTGATTTATGACCATGCCCTTGCTGTCTGTATTAAGCCTTTTATAAGTGCAGGGGCTGATGATAATGCTGAGGTCCGTGCCCTGGTGGTGTTTGTCTTGGGAGTTCTCCGCGGTGAGTGGCTCAGCAATCTCCCCGACGCCCACCCGCGCAGCCCCTGCGGACCCAAGGCGCTCACTGCGGCCCTGGGCCCGGGGCTCCCATTACCCGGTGTGGGTCTCCAGGGGTCCGGTTTCTAGGCTTGGAAGTGGCCAGGAGAAGGGTGGGGAGCAACTTTCTTAATGCAACGTTTTTTATTTAGTGCTCTTGACTGGAAAGAAAAAAGAAATCCACACACATTTGTTGTACACCGGCTTAAATGTCTCCAACTCTTGTTTTTTAATATGTTTCTTTCAGTTGCTCAAGAAAAATATATAGCTACACTGTGAACCTATTAGAATGTTACATACCTGTATATTGGTGTTCACTGTGGAACAAAAGCTTTATATTATGTACAAGGAAAAGCATAAAGAATTACTTAAAGAATCCTTCTGTGTATAAGCGTAAATATGGGAAATATTATTTTTGGATCAAGATCTTAAATTCATTGTTCATTTTTGTGTGTGTATGTATGTTTCCCTCTCCCTCCCTCCCTCCTTCCCCCGCTTTTACTCTCTGTGTGTTTATATTTGTACTCATCTCTGCTTAATATATTACTTTGCTATTTATAATTTTAATTTTGCATTGAACTCTTTTTCTCCCAATCTATTAGTGCTTTAAGCAACATTGCCTTCCACAGGATGAAAATAATAGTATTTTTTTCCCAAAGATGTGATTTCTGACAGGAAGACACCTCAATAACAGTATCAGTATTATCAATCACCTCTGGTTTTATGAATTATGTCTCAAGGATTTTTAAGTATTTGAGGTAGTCAGGTTTCCCCTCCTCGTTTATCCCCCTCTAGAGACATCAGTGGCACCCCACTCCAGTACTCTTGCCTGGAAAATCCCGTGGATGCAGGAGCCTGGTAGGCTGCATTCCATGGGGTCGCTAAGAGTCCGACACAACAACTTTTTTCACTTTTCACTTTCATGCATTGGAGAAGGAAATGGCAACCCACTCCAGTATTCTTGCCTGGAGAATCCCAGGGATGGGGGAGCCTGTTGGGCTGCCATCTATGTGGTCGCATAGAATCTGACAGGATTGAAGCGACTTAGCAGCAGCAGCAGCAGAGACATCAAAGCCCTCAGGGCTAACTGTTCTTCCTGCCGTTGCTACTGAAATTTAGCTGAGAATCTGCTCAGGAAAACTTTCTTTTCTCAGGAAAAGTATAATCCTCTTACTCCTCAGGTTATTTGAGATATTGTGGGAAGGTGAAAAAGTAAAGAAATGGAAAAAAAGGTAAGCAGGACACAGTCTGTGCGCCCAAGGCCTGGCCTTTCCTGGAGTAAGCTCTATGGCAAAGAGGCAATTTACCCTGGCTGCCTGTTGTAATGAATGGCACTGAGTAGTGCTTGAATGCCTGAGAGGCAATAAGCTGTTCTGTGTGTAGTGATCCTGTTCTTCCCTGCTGCAGTCACCCTTGTTTTATTACTCCTACACAATCCCCCCCACTGACCCAATTGTAACAGTTGGGAAAATGCCAAAATACTTAGCAGCAACCATATGGAAGACCTTCCAAAAGTGCACAGCAGGAGCTCAAGATGGGGCTTCATCATTACAATAAAGACAAAATAGAGATGTGTAGTATTTAAACCCAGCACTGGAATAGCGTCATTCTTCCCTAATTTGAAGCAGGCTGATAGCTGGATAAGCAAAGTGGAATCTATTCTGATTCATTGGTGTCCAAACTGTACCTGTTTATATTTTATGGATCACTCAGAGAAGGAAATGGCAACCCACTCCAGTATTCTTGCCTGGAGAATCCCATGGACACAGGAGCCTGGCAGGCTACAGTCCATGGGGCCGCAAGAGTCAGACACAACTTAGAGACTAAACTACCACCTCCACCTTATTAAAGGCCATGTACACTTAATATAACTGAGATTTAGGACACCGAGGAGTCATAGGGGCTTCCCTGATAGCTCAGTTGGTAAAGAATCCTCCTGCAGTGCGGGAGACCTCAGTTCGATTCCTGGGTGGGGAAGAACCACTGGAGAAGGGACAGGCTACCCACTCTAGTATTCTTAGGCTTCCCTTGTGGCTCAGCTGGTAAAGAACCGCCTGCAAGGCAGGAGACCTGGGTTTGATCCCTGGTTTGGGAAGATCCTCTGGAGAAGGGAAAGGCTACCCATTCCCAGTATTCTGGCCTGGAGAATTCCATGAACTGTATAGTCCATGGGGTTGCAAAGAGTGGGACACAACTAAGAGACTTTCACTTTCAAGGAGTCATAATGTAGAACACTGGTATTTTTCATTTCTTTAAAACCAACATTATCACTTACAAACTCACTGAATCCAAAAGAAACATGTATAAGCATGAAAGCAAAAGAAAGTAAAAGTGAATTCGCTCAGTTGTGTCCAACTCTTTGCGACCCCATAGACTGTAGCCTACCAGGCTCCTCTGTCCTTGGGATTTTCCAGGCAATAGTACTGGAGTGGATTGCCATTTCCTTCTCCAGAGGATCTTCCCGACCCAGGGATCAAACCCAGGTCTCCTGAATTGTAGCCACCAGGGAAGTATAAGCATAGTGGACAGACAAAACTTTCTAATGTTATTTTTAAATCTTAAGAAATAGTGATTTAATATCCTATGATGATTATGACACAAGGCTAGTCTTCCAAATTATTCATTGAAAAATATTTGTTATATTCCTAATGACACATACCGTGTGTGTTGGGGACATACTATGAAGAAACAAACTGTGTTCCTCCACCATTTTCTCTTACCCACCTTCCTACCAGGTTTTTCATCTCTTATCATTCACTTATTACACTCTAACTCCAACTCCCATGTGTGGGATTTTTTTCCCACACCAAGCAGTTCTCCAACACCATCTGGGTGTCCTACAATTCAACTCAGTTCCAACAATTCCAACACTGTTTACTCAGAGATAGCATCAGATCCCAAAAGATTCCACCACCACCAACCTCCCCCCCCCCCCTCCTCACTTAGGTGCCAGTTGCAAGTCCAGATTGTTAAATGTGCCTCTAACCAACCAGCTATAAACTTGATGTTCCTATAACCCACCCACCCCCACCTTTGAATGCGTGCTAAGTTGCTTCAGTAGTGTCCAACTCTTTGCAACTCTATGGACTGTAGCCCACCGGGCTCCTCTATCCATGGGATTCTCCAGGCAAGAATACTGCAGTGGGTTGCCATCTCTTCCTCCAGGGGATCGTCCCACCCCAGGGATCAAACCCACATCTCTTACATCTCCTATATTGGTAGGCAGGTTCTTTGCCACTAGGGCTACCTAGGAAGCACCCTCTTTGGGTTTAGTTAATTTGTTAGATTATCTCAACAGAACTCAGGAAACCAGTTTACTCACTAGACCAATGGTCTCCAACCTTTTGGCACCAAGGACAAATTTCATGGAAGACAGATTTTCCACACACCTGGCAGGCAGGGAGGGGGTTTGCGATGATTCAAGCATATTATATTTATTGGGCACTTTATTTCCAATCTAATGCTGCTGCTGATTTGACAGGAGGTCCCAGCCAACCTCCCCAGAGAATGGGGACACCTGCATTAGACTACCAGCTTATTACAAAGGATATTAAAGGATATGAATCAACAATCAGATGAAGGGATACCTAGGGCCAAGTTCTGAATGAAGGCTCTTCTGTCCCCATGGAGTTTTGAGCCCCAACAAGGTGGCATGTGGATGTGTTCTGGCTCACCAACCTGAAAGTTTCCTAAACCCCGACCTTTTGGATTTTTAATGCCTTAAAAGGCAGGACTGATTAAATCACTGATCAGTGATGACTGAACTAAATTTCCAGCCCCTCTTCCCTCTCCAGGGGTTGGAGGAAGGAGACTCAAAATTCCAACCCTCTAACACATGGCTCGTTCCTCTCATGAACAGCCCCCATCCTTAGAAGCTTTACAAAAGTCACTTTATTATCATGAACTTGGTGTGTTTGAAAGGGGTTTGTTATGAATGTCAACACAGATTTATTGCTTTTATCACTTATGAATTTTCAAGGATTTTAGGAGCTTTATGTCAGAAATGAAGATGAAGACCAAATATGTATTTCTTTTTATACATGATGATAGCATACGTGTCCATCACAGGACAAGCTTTGGCTCAGAATAAATAAAAGAGCAGAACTTTTGGAAAACAGGATGTGTGCTAGATGAGATAGTGAGCGTTTTGTCACAGAAGTGCTCAAGTAGGAGCAAGCTGTGGTAGAAAGAATTCTTTTGAAGAATCAAAGGCTTGATTGGAAGGTTTCTAAATTTCTTTTAAATTTTGAAATTCTTTTATGAATAAAATATAGCTCAGGCCAAGTATCCTGGGATAGGGTGTTCCATTCCCTAATAGTAATGCCACCAAATCTTATTGGCTTCACCTTTAAAGATATGGTAAAGCCAAGAGGATAATCATATTTTATGGTTTTTGAATCATCCTGATTCAGGTAACCTTTACTTTCCTCCAGATCATAACCGTCTATGTAATTGATATTTCCCTGCTTTCATCTTCACCTCACTCTTCTTTTATATCAGAAGAGTATCAAAAGGACCACTTTTAGTCCTGTCAAAATGTGAATCAGGGCAGAGCATGCTATTCTATTTCTCAGAAGGAGATCAACATAATCTCAATACTTATGTCTGGACCACACACACACACACACACACACACACACACACAACTGTTCCACATTGAACTTCTGTTATTTCATCATACGTCCAAACTTTTACCATCCATATTGCTTTCCTATTCATTTCTCTTCATTGTGCATCCCTCACATGGAACATAATTACTTACATGTGATCCTAAAATTATGCTATTTGTTATCTACATGGAATTTCTGATAGAACTCCCTTTAATTATATTACTGTTTTTGAATTACATCAAAATTTTAGTCAAGTAAAAGTTTTAGTGTTTTTAAAAAATATAAATTCCTATTCAGTCTTCCCATCCTATTCTTGATTATGGATAATTGTAGCCCAAATATTAATGTTATCATGCATCTCTGGAGACATTCATTCATGTTTGTATTGATTCACTTATAAGTACTTTAGAAACTTAGGGCAGAAAGAGTTGTTGGTAAAATCCAAAAATCTCTTTTTCTTAAAACAAATAAAAGTTAAGAGAGAAATCAAAAGGCTTTTCAAAGCTGTACAGCTAGCAAGGTGTTGAGTCAGAATATGTGGGGACAGACTCCTTTGCTGAGTTTGTGCTTCATAGTCAATTATGTTGGCTCTTGTTTGTCAGTTACCATGTGACTTTGAATGGGTAGGTTGTGTGTACTCAGGGGCCAGGACAGCAGAGTGTGGGCTGTCTAAGGTTGCTATTTCCCACATTAGCTCAGAGAGGAACCCAAGGTTTGATTTCAAGGAAAGGTACGTTGGAGAAGGACCTGTTTTACCTTCATTTCCTGGCTTCCATCTCTTGTCAGGGCTCAATATCTATACATGGATCCCCCTCTCTCAGCTTCTCCAAATTCAAAACAGAGAGGCATCACTTATTCCATCTGACTAAATAAAGGTCAAACACTCAAATGGCATTATCTCAAACACATGTATATCCATTTCAAGCCAAATAATGTATGCAACATTTATGCAACAAATAATGTGCAAACTAAATGCAACATTTTCCCACATTTTTGGCATGTTCACCATGTTTTTGCATTAAAATTTCAAATATTCCCTGTAATTTCTGCCTCCATGCTTTTATAGTTCCAGAAATTCACCTCATTTTTCTCTTTGTCAAATCTTGCTTTATAAAATATCTGCTATAAAAAATGAGTTGGACAAGTCAGACATTTAGTCAATGAAAAGCTAAATGAGTACCCTAAATGTGTATGGCTGCACATCATTGGTTTTATAGTCGCAAAGTGTTCTTGTGTTATTTGGAATATGTAACAGTGTTATCTTTTTTGAAAAATAAACTAAACTTTGCCCTGAATTTCTCAGTGTTAATAGGAGTTGCACATGAGTAAATCAAGACTGAATTTGTGCCCCCTGGCACAACACAGCATATGTGTATATTTGCTCTTCAATCCAATAAGAGCACTAGAGTACAGAACTGCTACCATACAAATAGAAATGAACTTCAACATAGGGGTAATGGATTTGCTTCTTCAATAAAATAAACCTTAATAGCTATCTCACTTTGTATTTCACGTGAATAGAAATTAAGAAAGGCTCTGGATATTAGATCTTGGTAAATTAGTAAGTATGAATAATTTACTAAAACAATGACATTGAACTTTCTATGCAAATAAGTTGACCTTTTAAAGTAGTACTCATTTCAGGCTACATTTATGTGGCTTTCTTGTCATTGCTTATGCAGTAACAAATAGTGAAAGAACACGTGCTATGAAATATATAGTGCTACTTAGTAACTCTGAAAGTCGCTCAGTCACGTCTGACTCTTTGTGACTCCATGGACTATACAGTCCATGGAATTCTCTAGGCCAGAATGCTGGAGTGGGTAGCCTTTCCCTTCTCCAGGGGATCTTCCCAACCCAGGGATTGAACCTAGGTTTCCCTCATTGCAGGTGGATTCTTCACTAGCTGAATCACAAGGGAAGTAACTCTGAGGGATCTAAAAATGAGTTAGACATGAAGATTGTTCTAGAGAACTTAAAAGTTTATTAAAATTACTAGTGGTATGTCAAGAATTAAACAATTTAAAAAGATAAATGTACCCCTGGCTTTCCTGGTTGCTCAGTGGTAAAGAATCCACCTATCAATGCAGGGGGTGTGGGTTTGATCCCTGGGTCAGGAAGATACCCTGGGGAAGGAAATGGCAATCCACTCCAGTATTCTTGCCTGAGAAATCCCATAGACAGAGGAGCCTCGCAGGCTACAGTCCATGGGGTCACAAAACAGCTGGACATGACGTGAGCATTCACACATGCACTCAAGAATTAAATGTCACAATATAGGGTCTCTCGAGGCCACTAACAAAACTGCATCTTTAATTGAAGGTATGACTATAAATTTTGAGTTTGGAGATCTTTCAGATAGTTGGGCTATAATTAATGTATTGTATTTAGAGATATAACCTCATTTTTAAACCTCATTTTAAGCCTCATTTTTTCTTAAATACGTTATACTCAAAAAATTGGCTCAGAATCTCAAAGATGCCCAAGAGTAGATGAAAAATTAAAATAATTTTTAAAAAAATTTGTTATTTTTGGTGCAAAAAATGTAAGAGTGTCTAAAGTTCATAAACTGGACCTTGTTGATAGATACAATTGCAGTGATAAGTAATATCTATGTACAATGTTCATATGCTGGAGGACTGCTGTATCACATTTTCAGGGTTTAGTATGAGAATTTCATATCTTCTCTCTGTACTTTATATGTGAAAATTACAATTTAGGCTACAAACTAGTCTTTTCAAAACATAATTAAAAATTTAGCATTTCTATATTATAAAAATTTAGACAATCACTCAGAAGAGATCTGGGCATTCAGTTTATTGAAATCTTGTTAATATGTATTTAGACTCAGTTGTGGAATTCTTTCTAGCTGAATCTAACTTTTTACATGGTCTTTACAATAGTACAAACAATAATCATATTTAGTGATTATCTGCTCCATGTACAGCATAAAGAAGTATAAAGTAAATATTAGATAAGTTAATTGCCAAATTAAGAATAACATGTTTTAGTGATGACAAGTACCCCTACAAGAAATGTAATTGTATTAGGAGGGTTAAATTTGTAGTCAAGAATAGCAAGTTGATTTGACATATCAGAACAGTCTTCATAGTTTAAAACCATTTTTATGATAACAGCTATTGCATTTGGAGATGCGGGGAGTCTAAGTACAAGTCTGAGATCAGCTGGAATAGGATATGACTTATAAAGAAGGCTGTACAGAAGTTGTTTACTCACAACTTTTCCCTTGAATGGCTGCCCTTGACTTTATTACCAGAAGGATGCTGTATGAGTTTCCTACTGCTGCTGTAACAAATTATCACAACCTTAGTGACTTAACTCAAATGTAATATTTTAATTATTGAGCCTGGGAATCTAAAACGGGTCTTAATGGGACTAAAATGAAGGTTTCATCAGGGATGTATTCCTTGTAGAGGCTGCCTGAATTCTTTGGGCCCTTGCTCCTTTCTTCATCTTCAAGTCTTGTAGGTTAGCATATTCAAATCTGTCTCTGACACTGTCTTCTAACCTTCTTTTACATGGAAGGTAACTTGTGATTACACTGGATGCAGTCAGACACTCAAGGAAAATTTCCTTGTTTTAAAGTCAGCTGATTGGCAACTTGAATTCCATCTAGACACTAATTTCCTTCTGTCATGTAACAAAGCATATTCATATGTTTCAGGCTTTAGGAGGCAAACATCTTTGAGGAATAGCATTCTGCCTGCCAGAAATGAGGCTATGTTTTTATAAAAAGCATGAATCATTGGGCTGCATGGCATTCTTTGGGATATTTGAGTTGTAGATTGTTTCCCCAGTGGTTTGCAACACCACCCATGTGGTTCTAAAGAGCACTGTTGACCCCACTGACATGAATAGACTGCTCTTTTCTACTACTATACATCATAGTCAGATGTGTTCAAAATATTAACCTATCCTATTTTCATTTTTGTGGGAGTATTCCTGATGCTTTCTCACATCAGCTGTAGCAGATTTCTGTGAAAGGGAGTAAAGATCTTTGGACAAAGGTCTTTTGTACAAAAGATCAGGATCTTTTTTGTCCAAAAGATCAGGATCCATCAGGATGGAATTTTTCCATCCTGACATGGAAATTTTCATTGAAACAGACTTGGCTTAATGTTTTGTTCTAAATTCTTTCTTATGGATATAGTACATTTGTATTTAATGAGAGTTTTATTTAATTGATATTTAATTTTGGACTCAAGCTGCATTCATAGTGCTCACAATCAACATATTTAAATGTTTAGATGACTGACTTCCTTTTTCTTTTATCCTCCACATGTTTGAAAACTAAGTTTTCAATAAACTTTACATCAAGTCAACCATATTCAACCATCATTTAGCATATAATTTAAGTACTTTTCAAAAATGCATATTGGATTAATGCCACTCAATTTTATTGTAAGAAATAAGTACATTTCCTGGAGAAGGAAATGGCAACCCACTCCAGTATTCTGGCCTAGAAAGTGCCATGGACAGAGGAATCTGATGAGCTCCATGATGAGTCCATGTGATCACAGAGTTAGACATGACTGAGATACTGAGCACAGACCAGAATGCTCAATAATTTATTCAGTCATTTATTTCTTCATTTTTTCATTCACTTATGCTAGAATTTTAGAGATGAAGGGAATTTTAAAAGTTATCTATTACAAGCTCTTCATTTTACAAATAGATATCATGACCTATAACAAAGAATTGCCGAAGCTCACTGTCAGTCAGTGGGAGGTCTACAAGGAACCCCAGTGACTCAGGTCTCAAGTCAGTGCTTGTCCTGTCCTATAGATCTGTCTTAATAAAGAAGCAAATAATAAAGAAGAATAAAGAAAGGATGTGGAAGGCAGGCTCTGAGAAATGTGCAGGCATTGAGACATTTTGGTTTATGAAGAAATGATGATATGTTCCTACCACTTTCAGTGCCCAGGATATAATTCATGTAGCTCATTGAGGTCAGTTGTGTAAATATGAGAGGTCAGTCCTTTGGGTAAACTCCTCATTCTCTTGGATACATTTCAGGATACATTTGAGCTAGGAAATTTTTTCTTTCAACAAGTGATTTCTGCCATCAATATGGAGATTCAGAACGCTAATATTTTTATAAGTATATTCTGATTTTAATGAAGATAGAAAGTTATTTTAGGTCAGAAGCATAAATGGAAAAGCCAAACTCAGCCCCTGAAAGGAATGATCCAGAAAAGAGTTTGGGAACATGAGGGTGGGATTGGGAACATGAGGCTGGGAAGCCGTTATCCACAATCTGCTAGAGAATTTAGAAAGTGATGAAGGCAGTTCTTGTGAACAAGTCAGAATATACACATGCATTCAGCTCATCATTCAGTTCTAAACCATTAGAAACAGGTCTTAAGTCTCACAGTTCACTCAAATTCAGTGTAAGGTTATTCAGGTTAGAATGGTGAAATAGAGCCTGACAGAAAATACTAGTATTTCTTTGGGACACATTCTGCATTTAAGAAGCAAAAGGCACAAAAATAGACAGGGCAAGCATTTTACCTAAATTAAAATCATGAAGATGCAGTATCTTCCAGAATATGATTTAAAAATTGAAAAATAAATTACAAAAAATTTTATGTTAAAATAATGCTTAATGACAAGGCTTTCCAAAATTGAGTCAGAAATGTTGGTGAGATAAGTCATATGAATACAAGTATAAATTCTGGTTAACCATCATTTTAGTAATATCTGATGTTACCAAAGTGGGCGGTTGCTTTTTCTACATTTTGCACATAGCGCATTACTAGAAAAGCAGATCTAAGCACAGAGATCAGCTACCAAGGGAGGATGGGGACGTTCTCCTTGGGGGTCATAAATATAGTTTTCCATCTGCTGGAAACTGTTTAGGTGAAACACGCCTGAAGTCAGGGCCTGGATCAGATGATCTCTGGGGGTCTCTTCCAGCCTTTGGAGTCTTTGAGAGAAATTTCTAATCAGCATGTTAATGACTACTTTAAATTTGTATTCTGGTTTCCTTGAAGATAATTACCAGAAACACTAAGCAGAGAATAGCATTTCTAAATGCCTGTTTAAAAGACAAAGAGAAAGAAGAAAGAAAGAAAAAAAAGATTCTGTTTAAAAAGAAAAAAAAAATAGAGGTAAGAAAATGTGACCCACTCGATATCAGAGAAGGAAATTACCTGAGAAGATGGGATGGTTCGGCAGTCTTGGTAACATCTGAGAAAGTCCAAGGATGCTGGATCTTTTCCTTGTTCTTAGATGTCTTGCTGTGTGACACAGGGCAAGTCACTTGACCTTAGTTTCTTCATCTGAAAATGCAAGACCCCAGGAGTTGTGCTTGATTACCTGACTAATATCAAGGTACAGAAACTAAATGAAGAATGGAATTTCATTTTGGGCTTCATCACTGCTGCAGCGATGACAGATGGGGATCCCATGAATTAGGTTACCCCTGCGCTTCATTAACTAACAGGAAAAAAAGTCTCAGCAACATGGATGGTAAACTAAACTTTGAAAACACTTTAAAAAATCTTAATTTGGATATTATAGAGATGATAAATATGGCAAAGATGTATTTAATTTCTACATAATAGAAAATCAACTTTAATATTATTCTGTATGTTCAATTAATTTAGTTTCTCCAAAATTAGCCAGAGAAGAAAAGGAGTGGGGGAAATACGTACTATAGGCCAATAAGTTCTCTTTCTATATCTAGTCTTTAGAGGGGGAAAGGCCTTTTTATTAATGTTAATGTATAGCTACTTTATAAATAACAAAAATGTATCAGTCCAAAATATTTTTCTCCCTATGTCCTCCTTTTCTTTGCGAGTAGTAAAATGAGTTTAGTCTCAATTTTCACATGTTTCTGACACAAAACGTCATTTGCCCTAGGTGACTAAGCTGGCGAGTTTCTACATAGGGTTAAGAGCTTAGCTCCATGCTATTTCCAATACATTTTTTCCCACCAGAGAGTTTTGTTTGTTTTAGTAAATATGTCCTATATGTGTATGTACAACTGAACCACTTCATTGAACAACTAAAACTAAAACCAAATTGTAAATCAGCTATACTCCATTATAAAATAAATTTTTTAATGTCCTAAATAAGAAATCAAGTGAGGAAGGAATTAAATTTATACCTAACACAGAAGATAATACTTTCCAATAATCAGCTAAAATTTATCTCTGAGTACTACTAATAATCATTACCTATGTTTTAATGAATAATATATTCTACTTACAGTGAAAGAGCCAAACCCATTCTGGAAAAGTAGTTGGCATTTTGATTAAAGATTGCAATTATCTGCAGCTTTTTGTTCACGAATGTTAAGGGGAGGGCAGGGATATCACAGGAAATACTGCTCTATGCGAGGTTTGGGGAATCATAAATTCTGGTTCCGACTCTGCTATTCAGGTTGTAGATGGCATTATACCTTAGTCCCACCATCTGTACAGTATGAATAATCATATTTCTCTAACTCACAGGTGTGTTGTAAAGAGCAGACAATAAAAAGTAACTGAACATACAAGCATCCTCAGAGCCCAGATGATCAGGAAAACAAATGGTTAAGAGATACAAAGTAAGTGAGTTGAACTCTGTAATAAAACTCTGAGAATCACATTTAACCTGATAACAAAAAAATCTGTTCTGCCAATGTTCACCTACCAAGATTTTCATAAGGCTCAATTTTATTCACAAAATGTGCCTGATTTGGACTTTTGGTTTTACTCCAGAGTCTGTGAGGGGCAACAAAAGAGAAACACACTTCCCAACCCTGCAATGTGTGGCATGTCTTATGTGCTGCTACTGCTGCTAAGTCACTTCAGTTGTGTCCGACTCTGTGCGACCCTGTAGACGGCAGCCCACCAGGCTCCCCCGTCCCTGGGATTCTCCTGGCAAGACCACTGGAGTGGGTTGCCATTTCCTTCTCCAATGCGTGAAAGTGAAAAGTCAAATTGAAGTTGCTCAGTCGTGTCCGACTCTTAGCAACCCCATGGACTGCAGCCTACCAGGCTCCTCCGTCCATGGGATTTTCCAAGCAAGAGTACTGGAGTGGGGTGCCATTGCCTTCTCTGTGTCTTATGTGAGGGATCAGCAAATGGTACATTCTCACTGTGAATCTATGCAGTATTTAATAATGAATTACAACTTTAATTGAAAGAGTGAAAAGTATACTTTAGTTGAATAAGAGAGACTAGGATGACTGTTAGGAGCTGAAGAAATGCCTTTTTATTCCAGGTATTGACATTTATTAACATGACACAGGTAAAATGCCCAGCAAGCCTTTGTGTTTCTTCCTTCAAAATTTGGGATTCCAAGGATACCAAGTCAATATGCCTAATTCAGATCAAATATTTACCCTGGATATTCAGATACACTCAGAATAGGCAGGTTAGAGTATAATATAATCAGGCTTAGTATAATCAGGCTTCCCTGGTGGCTCAGACAGAAAAGAATGTACCTGTGATGCAGGAGATGGAGGTTCAATTCCTGGGTCAGGAAGAAGCAGCCCAGGTCAGGTTCAATTCCTGGGCTGGAGAAGAGAATGGCTATCCACTTCAGTATTCCTGCCTGGAGAATTCCATGGAAAGAGGAGCCTCTCAGGCTACAGTCCATGGGATTGTAAAGAGTCAGACATGACTGAGCAACTAACACTTAGCCTACTAGTGGGTTATTCGCAGATACAGGAATATCTTTGTGAACCAAGAAATCACCCCCTTGACTTCTATAAGCAAATTATTAAATGTTATTAAAAGAAAGTTAGATCCTTTGTTATATGGGAGAAAGATAACTTTCTTCTCTTCATGTTTCAAAGAACATTTCCTGTTTCTGCTGCCGGATAAACAGCTGTTTGCTTTAACTCCTTTACCCACCATTGAAGAAAACCAGAGTTTTGAAATGTGGGGTTAAAAGTTGTGAAGTTGTGTGTCTCCAGTTCCTTTCTTTGTATGACTTTCTGTGAAGACTTTGTTCTCAACATTCCAGACTTTTTTTTTTTTTAAGAAAGCAATCTCGCTCAGCTTCTTTAAATAAACAACACAAATAAATAAGTTGAGGATCTCTGGTTTAGTGTTAGGAAAATCAGAAGGAAAGAGAATTTCAAGGATGGGTAGTCAAAATTGTGAAAAGCATGAATAGTGGATGAAAAGTATGAGTGAGAGAAAAAGGAAGTGCAGTTTCATTAACGTAGGAGCAGAAGATCAGAATGCTTTAAGATACAGAGCAAATGATGGTGAGAAAGAAAGTGGGATCATCGAGTAAAGAATATACTTCAAAATTTTGAGAATTAAAAAGAAGTAGTTTTTTTCAAGATAATTGAGATATAACCTCACAACATCTTTTGGGCTGAGTGCATAGGTCTGGGAAAACTCTTTCAGTTTGTGGACCAAGCATACTTAGGGGAAATGTGAGAAATGCCTTCAAGTTTTGTACAGGACTCTCTGTAACCCACACACTGTCAACCTAGAATGGGTGCCCATGAGTATTTTTACCTTTTTAAAAAATTTATTCATAATTTTAATCTTTCTCATCCTTCTGATTTTCCTTACTCCCAAAGGACCAAGGTCATCAGTGTACCTTAACTGTCAGGGCAACTAATATTGGTTTTGGATTTCATCCTGTCCTGAGTTTGGAATAGTTTAGAGCATCTGAATTCCTTTGAGTATAACATGTAAAAGGTAAACATTTCTCTACTAATATTGACAACCTTAAAGGAAGAAAGGGCACAAAAGGAAAAAGAAAATTCTATTCCACCATGAGTGCCTTTATAATATCATGAAAGCTCCTAGTGAAGACAAAGCTTGAAACTGGTGGCACCATTGCTTTTCAAACTGAGGTGAAGACTACCCGCATCACCATCAATGCCATATTTATCTATGTCATAGGTGTACCAGGCAAAGAGCATGGGAAAGTTAAGCTTCAGAAAGGAAAATTAATATATTTGCCTCTGAGATTTAAGCAAATAAAGAAAGAGATTGGATGAGCTTTATGGAAGAGTGAACATGTGATCACATAAATAGCTTACAATATCTGGATTCTCTAAGTGACATAGGAGGTAAAGCCCTTTATTGAGAAATAAGTAAATGGGTTGGATTATGACTGGATAAAAATCAAGAACAACAACAAAATAATCATGAAGTTCTGAAATTGTCACTTGCTGAATTCCATAGAAGTCCATGATATTCTGTTGTTCCTAAGGGATAATATTTGCCTAACACTTTAACCACTGATGGCAACTTAAAATCAGTGTTGATTAACTCTTAATGTAACTGCTATTTCCAGCACATATAGGGACTCCATCATGGCACTTCATATAGTGATTTAAATTGAGTTATGTATATTGTTGAAAATGTCATCAAGATGATTACTCTGTGATTCAGCTTTGAAACAGTAAGTTATTTTGTACTTAGAAAGACATGGGAACAGAGCAGCGGGACATGAATTTGATATTAATGAAGCAAATGTTAATCAGAGGAGAAATGAACACAATTTTATAATTTCCTACCAGAAAAACAACCAAAAGCATTAGTGAGATCCAAGAACATAAGACATGCATATATTTATTAATGAGATGTCTGTAAAGAGATTGGCAATCACGCACCAGGCTCTGTAACTAAAGGAAAGCGAAATTTCCATATATCTCAGCCTAGATGGATGAAGTTTCAGATTAGTGAGAAGATGGTATAACCAACTTAGTTGTAACACAGATTATTTTTAAAATGCTTGACATCCATTTGCCAGAAACTTCAGCTAATTTAATATTACCACTTTCACTTCCAGCAACATGCGATTCAGTTGAAGAAAACTGAATAAATTCCGATTTAGTCAAATAGGATAAGCTGATAAATCCTGCAGCTCTTTGACATGCCTCCAAGTTAGACCATCAATACCAAAGCACTGAGAAGATGCAGATTATGGGCATGGATGAAGAAAGACACTGTATCACCAAGAAATTGTGCATAATTGCCAACGGTCAAATGTTTCCTCCATGTTGCAAATGTTTCTCCATATTTGTATGCACGTACATAGGTTCATGTACACACACAGTCGGTTGGAAATTGTCTGAACTATTAGACTGGATATATGTTTTCTGGAAGAAACAAGTAGGAGCCTATCCTAGTGAGTTGCAATATTTCACCTCTTGATTTATTTAGTGGGCATGCACTGAACCAGTTTGAACATAAACTTACCCAAAACTATAATGACTTAGTTGTTAATGGCTGCCACTGTGAGTGGATAACTGAAACCTCATAATTTTCAATCAACCAGTCATTTAAGGACCATTTAAAGGAGGATGTGAGCCCTTGTTGCTGAAAGACAGCTATCTGTTAACACCTGCTAAGGTTAATCTAATGTCAGATATAAAAACTGCCCATTGGGAATCTAAATGAAAATCTTGAAGGAAATAGTGACTATGTAAAAAATAACCATGCATCAGAAACACATTTAGCAGGACAAAAGATGACAATTAATATGAAATCATGCCCATTGATGAAGGAATAAAAAAATTTCAAAAAAAAAGTCTCTCAAAGTAAACACATTTCAGAAATTGCATATCAATTGAATTTGAGACTTAGAAAATTATGTATCCTCCCCAAAGTTATATAGTCTTATATTTTCTTTAAATATATTCATAAATTATATTTAATTTTTTTACACCTAAATAAGTCTAAAAGCTCTTCTAACAATATAAAATAAAAAATATATTTTTCAGGAAATTATATCATTTTATTGGCAGATTTTTTTTCCTTCTCAATTGCCTATAAGAGATGATACTTCTGAGAACTGATGTCATCTTAGATCAAATAAAGTACTATAATAGGGATTTTCACAATGTGATTTGTCATCATTTTTTCTATCTACTCTCACTCATCCATCTGTTTGTACAATCCATAATAAGTAGCAATTTTGTTCTAGGAATTCTACTAAAAACTAGAGATAAAAAGTCTAATGAGGTATAGTCTTGAGATTAATGTCATTACAGTCTAGCTGAGGAGAAAAGGAGAAGTAAATAGTTATAAGGTGATAAGCATTGTATTGTGCTGTGCTTCGTCACTCAGTCATGTCCAACTCTTTGCAACCTCACGGACTGTAGCCAACCAGGCTCCTCTGTCCATGGGATTCTCCAGGCAAGAATACTGGAGTGGGTTGCAATGCCCTTCTCCAAGGGATCTTCCCCATCCAGGGATCAAACCTAGGTTTCCAGCATGGCAGATAGATTCTTTGTCATCTGAGCCACCATGGAAGCCCAAGAATACTGGAATGGGTAGCCTATCCCTTCTCCAGGGGATCTTTCCAATCCAGGAATCAAACCAGGGTCTCCTGCATTGCAGTTGAATTCTCTACCCGCTGAGCTACCAGAAAAGCCTAAGCACTGTATTATGTGTGTGTATGTACAAAAACGCTATTATTGGAGTAACTATGAAGTCACTGACTCTGGACTGGGAGATTCTAAGAAAACAGAAGAAAGATTAGGGGTTAAATCATAAATAAGTGCTTATTAGACAAAAAGGGAACACATTTTGAGCAAAGGGAACAATATATGCAAAGATCAGAGTGACAGAAACAGCAGTATTAGAGGAACTTAGAGGAATAAATGGGAAACAGATTTTGAAATATTTAGTTTGCAATGAGAAGATTGTAGCAGTTGGAATCACTGAAGACTTCTCCAGCATTTGATTTTTAAATTTATTTTTATAAATTGTACATGACAAAAAATTGACTGTCTTAACCATTTTAAGTGTACAGTTTCATAGTATAAGTACATTCACGTTGGACTGCTAGCATTAAATTTGAGACGGTCATTTTGTGGTAGGTAAACGGGAGTTCAAAGTCATTAAACAAACAATGAATTGAGTATTTTTATTGAGGTATGATAGGACCAAAATTAGAACTGGAGACTAGAAGATAGAGACTACTAAAATAAAGTTTGTAGGAGGGGGATTATTTAAGGCAGGTGGTGCTAGTGGTAAAGAATCTGCCTGCCAATGCAGGAGACACAAGAGACAGCTTGTTCGATCCCTGGGTCAGAAAGATCCCCTGGAGGAGGAAATGGCACTCCACTCCAGTATTCTTGCCTGGAAAATCCTAGGGACAGAGGAGCCTGACGGGCTACAGTCCACAGGGTCACAAAGAGTCAGACATGACTGAGAAACTAACACTTTACCTAAAGAACGAAGAGTCGATAAAGGAGACCGGGAAGGAATAGTGAAAGAAAAGATAAGAGAGGCAGACAACGTAAGCATCAAGAAAGGAAAGTATTTCAAGTGACAAGAGCATCTAACTGTATGAAATATTAATACTCAAATAGAATAAAACTTTTTAGATAGTTCACTGGATTTGACAATTAGGAGTCATTGGTGAGTATAGGAAGAGCAGTTGTATAAGGTAATTGGGGATGAGGTCATGGGCATAAGTGAAATATAGTGAGCTGAAACAGTAGTAGGAATAATAAGAATATGAAAGAATAAGAATGATGATCGTTGCTATTTATGGACCACTTACACAGTGCTGGGTACTGTGCAAGTGTTACGTAACATGATGACGTGTAATTGTCCTACAAAATTTCTGCCATAGTTATTAAAATTTTATAGACTTAGAAAATTTATATAAGTTGCCCAAGGATATACAGCCTACTATAAAGGCTAAAGCCAGGTTTATACTACTCTATATACCATTGACAAGTATATTTACAGAATTAAGAACAAAGTATTCTTTCAAGATGTTTGACCACAAAAGGAAGGAAGAAGATGAGTCAGTAACTGAAGGAGATAGTAATATTGAGGAAAGTTGTTTTATTTATTTATTTTGAGAGGATTGGTGTGAGAGGCAGAGTTTTTAGATTGAACAAATTGAACAAAACTCAAATTGTTTTAGTTTAGAAAAACAGAGTTTTGATAATGATAAAGAGGATATTTAGTGGAATGAGAGCCCAGAGTAGGAAGAATAAAATTTTCAGTTCATGGGTCAAAAGTTTACTCTCTGAGAATAGGAAAAATCTAGAATCACAAAAGAAAAGGAAAAAAAGAATGTATGGCATTACATACAGATAACTGAGCGTGATAGTAAAGTTATGGAGTTTTTGAGTGATACTCAGTTGTTGTTTTTTTTAACAGAGTAGAATATGTTTGGGGTTTTGAAAGGAATATAATAGTAAGCACAGCAAATGTCTCAAGGAACTGGAAGAGAATTATAGGAGTAAGCACTTTAGTAGCATAGTTGAAATGAGAAACTAGAACTTGAGTGAACTCCAATAAATATTTTCATGTGATTCATCATTACCAGTGTATAAGGCATTGATAATAAAGGAGAATTGAAGGCAATTCTTACATTGATCCATGGATAGTGAGGTCATACGGGCTTCCCAGGTGGCTCAGATGGTAAAGAATCTGCCTGCAGCGCACTAGTCCAGTGTTCAGTCCCTCGGTTGGGAAGATCCTCTGGAGAAGGATATAGGAACCCACTCCAGTATTCTTACCTGGAGAATTCTATGGACAGAGGAGCCTGGAAGGCTATAGTCCATGGGGTCACAAAAAGAAGGACATGATTGAGCAACTAACACACACACTAAGGGTACAATAGTAGAAAGATGAGAAAGGAAGAGAATTCAGGAAAGTGGTGAAAGTACCATTAGTGTGAAGTCAGCACAGAGCTGCTAACCAGGCTGAGGTTAATTATAGAATTGTTGTTTGGTGTCAGAGCAGAAATGTAGTGTAGACAAATAGTGAGAACTATGAAATAATAAGTGATTGTGAGAAGAATTTCAGGATTTAATCTTTCAGAATCACCCCTGAGAGTTGACTAGTTCTAGTGTCTCATCGTGAAATAGTTTTGCTAAAGAAGGAGGAATGAAAAATACCCAAATTAAAATCATATCTGGTAAAGTAAATAGGAGTTTAAAAATTTGAATTTTACCTCTAGTTAAGTAATTCTTCTGGAATACCTTTCACTGCTGCTGCTAAGTCGCTTCAGTCGTGTCCGACTCTGTGCGAACCCATAGACGGCTGCTCACCAGGCTTCCCCGTCCCTGGGATTCTCCAGGCAAGAATACTGGAGTGGATTGCCATTTCCTTCTCCAATACCTTTCACTAGCAGCTTTGAAAAAGAAAAATAATTCTCAAGAATATAGCTCTTACAAAAACACACTGATTCCTATACCTAACTTCTGAGTTCATGAAAAGCGATCCTTTTTCTCACTGCTATCTTAAACAAAGCTACTACTAGTACACAGGGCTAACAGTAGTACCTTTTGAATCCCAAATGCTGGTTAATGTGGGTATTGCTGTTAATCTACTTCTAGAAGCCTGTATTTTCTTCACGGTTAAAGCTTGGATTCGTGAGAACAATAACCATTCCTCTTCTTCAGCAGTTAATTGTTGTGTTTATGATCAGTCCCTGAAAATTGTCAATCATTTTTGAAGAAATTTGCTCACGGTTTCCTATCTCTTTGTTACTAAGACCAAGCTTAAATATTTGCATAGTATAAATTTGTGTAATATACTCCATCAGCATTTATGTGATGGTTTATTATTTTATCTCTTCTATTGTTTTCTCACTCTTTGTTATTGTTTTTTAAAGTTTGTTTCAATGACAAAGGCACCCAAAGATAGAGTATAACCAAATATCCATGCCTACTATGTTTAACATTTTACTATTTAGATTAAGTTCTGGGTAATAAAGCAAGAGATTTCTTACTTAGTTGCATCTGATTCATGTTTTTTCTTTTTTTCTTTTTATCTTAATCAAAAGTATAGAAACTACCTGAAAACTGAAATCCAATCAGGTAACCTCTATTTACATATTTTCTTCAAAACTACCTTACTTTGAATGTAAGCAAGATGGGCTCTTACCATGTGTCCTGACCAGTTCAAACAATGCTTATTACAAGATCTTTCCTGATTTCCCCAGGCAGAGTTAATTACCTCATATCTCAAACAACTCTGCTCATGTATGTCATTTGTCATTTATCATATTGTATTGTGCAATCTGTTTATAGGTCTGAATCTTTCTTCAGACTTTGACTTAATTGGGGATAGAGGCTGTCTTACTTACCTTTGAATCCATGGAAGCAATAAATGTGTGACTCAGATTCTAGGTAATTCAAGACAAGTCTTTACACATTTGAGTTATAGTAATTGCATAAGGAAAGTTGTACAAACCCTAAGCATACAACTTGATGAATAATAAAGGGTACCCAACTTTCATTATGAAATTTTCCCCCAGAATCATTCTCAGTTACCTCTCATTCAGAGGGACCCACAGAGCTACACTTATGATTCCTCAGTTTCTAAAACTTTCCCTTGTCCAACAGTAACCACACGCAAACTTCTGTAGTAAATAGTAAAAAATTATATTACATTGTTGTTTTGGTCCTATGCAAATAAATCTGTGCCTTCTTTATTTTTCTCTTTATTTTATATCTATAAATCTATATATACATATCAGTTTGTATTTTATTCACATATATATGTACATATATATATCTATCAGTTCAGTTCCAGTTCAGTCGCTCAGTCGTGTCCGACTCTTTGTGACCCCATGAATCCCAGCACGCCAGGCCTCCCTGTCCATCACCATCTCCCGGAGTTCACTCAGACCCACGTCCATCAAGTCTGTGATGCCATCCAGCCATCTCATCCTCAGTCGTCCCCTTCTCCTCCTGCCCCTAATCCCTCCCAGCATCAGAGTCATTTCCAATGAGTCAACTCTTCGCATGAGGTGGCCAAAGTACTGGAGCTTCAGCTTTAGCATCATTCCTTCCAAAGAAATCCCAGGGCTGATCTCCTTCAGAATGGACTGGTTGGATCTCCTTGCAGTCCAAGGGACTCTCAAGAGTCTTCTCCAACACCACAGTTCAAAAGCATCAATTCTTTGGCACTCAGCCTTCTTCACAGTCCAAATCTCACATCCATACATGACCACAGGAAAAACCATAGCCTTGACTAGATGGACCTTAGTCAGCAAAGTAATGTCTCTGCTTTTGAATATGCTATCTAGGTTGGTCATAACTTTTCTTCCAAGTAGTAAGCGTCTTTTAATTTCATGGCTGCAGTCACCATCTGCAGTGATTTTGGAGCCAAAAAAAAAAAAGTCTGACACTGTTTCTACCATTTCCCCATCTATTTCCCATGAAGTGATGGGACCAGATGCCATGATATCCGTTTTCTGAATGTTGAGCTTTAAGCCAACATTTTTGCTCTCCTTTTTCACTTTCATCAAGAGGCTTTTTAGTTCCTCTTCACTTTCTGCCATAAGGGTGGTGTCATCTGCATATCTGAGGTTATTGATATTTCTCCCGGCAATCTTGATTCCAGCTTGTGTTTCTTCCAGTCCTGCGTTTCTCATGATGTACTCTGCATATAAGTTAAGTAAGCAGGGTGACAATATACAGCCTTGACGTACTCCTTTTCCTATTTGAAACCAGTCTGTTGTTCCATGTCCAGTTCTAACTGCTGCTTCCTGACGTGCATACAGATGTCTCAAGGGGCAAGTTAGGTGATCTGATATTCCCATCTCTTGAAGAATTTTCCACAGTTTATTGTGACCCACACAGTCATAGGCTTTGGCATAGTCAATAAAGCAGAAAGAGATGTTTTTCTGGGACTCTCTTTTTTCCCCCATGATCCAGCGGATGTTGGCAATTTGATCTCTGGTTCCTCTGCCTGTTCTAAAACCAGCTTGAACATCAGGGAGTTCACAGTTCACGTGTTACTGAAGCCTGGCTTGGAGAATTTTGAGCATTACTTAACTAGCACGTAAGATGAGTGCAATTGTGCAGTAGTTTGAGCATTCTTTTGCATTGCCTCTCTTTGGAATTGGAATGAAAACTGACCTTTTCCAGTCCTGTGGCCACTGCTGAGTTTTCCAAATTTGTTGGCATATTGAGTGCAGCACTTTCACAGCATCATCTTTCAGGATTTGAAACAGCTCAACTGGAATTCCATCACCTCCACTAGCTTTATTCATAGTGATGCTTTCTAAGGCCCACTTGACTTCATATTCCAAGATGTCTGGCTCTAGATTAGTGATCACATCATCATGATTATCTGGGTCATGAAGATCTTTTTTGTACAGTTCTTCTGTGTATTCTTGCCACCTCTTCTTAATATCTTCTGCTTCTGTTAGGTCCATACCATTTCTGTCCTTTATCGAGCCCATCTTTGCATGAAATGTTCCCTGGGTATCTCTAATTTTCTTGAAAAGATCTCTAGTCTTTCCCATTCTGTTGTTTTCCTCTATTTCTTTGCATTGATCACTGAAGAAGGCTTTCTTAACTCTTCTTTCTATTCTTTGGAACTCTGCATTCAGATGCTTATATCTTTCCTTTTTCTCCTTTGCTTTTCACCTCTCTTCTTTTCACAGCTATTTGTAAGGCCTCCCCAGACAACCATCTTGCTTTTTTGCATTTCTTTTCCATGGGGATGGTCTTGATCGCTGTCTCCTGTACAATGTCATGAACCTCAGTCCATAGTTCATCAGGCACTCTATCAGATCTAGACCCTTAAATCTATTTCTCACTTCCACTGTATAATCCTAAGGAATTTGATTTAGGTCATACCTGAATGGTCTAGCGGTTTTCCCTACTTTCTTTCATTTGAGTCTGAATTTGGTAATAAGGAGTTCATGATCTGAGCCACAGTCAACTCCTGGTCTTGTCTTTGTTGACTGTATAGAGCTTCTACATCTTTGGCTGAAAAGAATATAATCAATCTGATTTCAGTGTTGACCATCTGTTGGTGCCCATGTGTAGAGTCTTCTCTTGTGTTGTTGGAAGAGGGTGTTTGCTATGACCAGTGCACTTTCTTGGCAAAACTCTATTAGTCTTTGCCCTGCTTCATTCTGCATTCCAAGGCCAAGATGACAAGTTCAAGATCCAGAATAATTCAAACTTAACTAATTTAACTATTTCAATGAAAGTGTCAAGTAGCATTAATTAGGAAGGGAATGGCAAACCACTTCAGTATTCTTGCCCTGAGAACCCCATGAACCATATGAAAAGGCAAAATGATAGGATACTGAAAGAGGAACTCCCTAGGTCAGTAGGTGCCCAATATGCTACTGGAGATCAGTGGAGAAATAACTCCAGAAAGAATGAAGGGATGGAGCCAAAGCAAAACAGTACCCAGCTGTGGATGTGACTGGTGATAGAAGCAAGGTCCGATGCTATAAAGAGCAATATTGCATAGGAACCTGGAATGTCAGGTCCATGAATCAAGGCAAATTGGAAGTGGTCAAACAAGAGATGACAAGGGTGAACGTCGACATTCTAGGAATCAGCGAACTAAAATGGACTGGAATGAGTGAATTTAACTGAGATGACCATTATGTCTACTACTGCTGGCAGGAATCCCTCAGAAGAAATGGAGTAGCCATCATGGTCAACAAAAGAGTCTGAAATGCAGTACTTGGATGCAATCTCAAAGACAACAGAATGATCTCTGTTCGTCTCCAAGGCAAACCATTCAATATCACAGTTATCCAAGCCTATGCCCCAACCAGTAATGCTGAAGAAGCTGAAGTTGAATGATTTTATGAAGACCTACAAGACCTTTTAGAACTAACCTTTTCATGATAGGGAACTGGAATGCAAAAGGAGGAAGCCAACAAACACCTGGAGTAATAGGCAAATTTGGCCTAGAAAAAAGCAAGAGCGTTCCAGAAAAACATCTATTTCTGCTTTATTGACTATGCCAAAGCCTTTGACTGTTTGGATCACAAGAAACTGTGGAAAATTCTGAAAGAGATGGGTGTACCAGACCACCTAATCTGCCTGTTGAGAAATCTGTATGCAGGCCAGGAAACAGCAGTTCGATCTGGACATGGAACAACAGACTGGTTCCAAATAGGAAAAGGAGTACGTCAAGGCTGTATATTGTCACCCTGCTTATTACATCATGAGAAAGGCAGGACTGGAAGAAACACAAGCTGGAATCAAGATTGCCGGGAGAAATATCAATAACCTCAGATATGCAGGTGACACCACCCTTATGGCAGAAAGTGAAGAGGAACTAAAAAGCCTCTTGATGAAAGTGAAAGAGGAGAGTGAAAAAGTTGGCCTAAACCTCAATATTCAGAAAACAACGATCATGGCATCTGGTCCCATCACTTCATGGGAGATAGATGGGGAAACAGTGGAAACAGTGTCAGACTTTTTTTTTTTTTGGCTCCAAAATCACTGCAGATGGTGACTGCAGCCATGAAATTAAAAGACGCTTGCTCCTTGGAAGGAAAGTTATGACCAACCTAGATAGCATATTCAAAAGCAGAGACATTACTTTGCCGACTAATGTCCATCTAGTCAAGGCTATGGTTTTTCCTGTGGTCATGTATGGATGTGAGAGTTGGACTGTGATTAACGCTGAGCGCCGAAGAATTGATGCTTTTGAACTGTGGTGTTGGAGAAGACTCTTGAGAGTCCCTTGGACTGCAAGGAGATCCAACCAGTCCATTCTGAAGGAGATCAGCCCTGGGATTTCTTTGGAAGGAATGATGCTAAAGCTGAAGCTCCAGTACTTTGGCCACCTCATGCGAAGAGTTGACTCATTGGAAACGACTCTGATGCTGGGAGGGATTGGGGGCAGGAGGAGAAGGGGATGACAGAGGATGAGATGGCTGGATGGCATCACTGACTCGATGGACGTGAGTCTGAGTCAACTCCGGGAGTTGGTGATGGACAGGGAGGCCTGGCGTGCTTGGATTCATGGGGTCGCAGATTCGGACACGACTGAGCGACTGAACTGAACTGAATTTGAACACCTTCATGTATGATATACTAAAACGTAGCTAACAATCATTTATCTTCCAACAACAGAGAAACAGATCCCTCCAATGTGATGGTATTAGGAATTGAGGCCTTTGTGAGAAAACTGTATTTAGATGAGAACTTGAGGATTGGGTCTTGGATGATGGTATTAATGGCCTTATAAGGGACACATTAGGTAATGCTAGTGGTAAAGACAAAGTGCTAACAAAGGTCTTTCTAGTCAAAGCTATGGTTTTTCCTGAGGTCATGTATGGATGTGAGAGTAGGACCATACAGAAAACTGGGCAACAAAGAATTGATGCTTTTGAACTGTGGTGTTGGAGAAGACTCTTGAGAGTCCCTTGGACTGCAAGGATATCATACCAGTCAATCCTAAAGGAAAATCAGTCCTGAATATTTGTTGAAAGGACTAATACTGAAGCTGAAGCTGAATCTCCAACCCTTTGGCTACCTGATGTGAAGAACTGACTCCTTAGAAAAGACTCTGATGCTGGGAAAGATTGAAGGCAGGAGAAGAGGATGACAGAGGATGAGAGGATGAGATGGCTGGATGGCATCACCAACTCTATGGATGTGAGTTATGAGCAAGATGCAGGAGTTGGTGATGGACAGGGAAGCGTGGTGTGCTTCAGTCCACGGAATCGCAGAGTTGCACATGACTGAGTGACTGAACTGAACTGAGTGGTGAAGAATCCACTTGCCAATTCAGGAGATGCAAGACAGGTTCAATCCCTGTTTGGGAAGATCCCCCAGAGGAGGAAATGAAAACCCACTCTAGTATTCTTGCCTGGAAAATACCATGGATGGAGCAGCCTAGCAGGCTACAGCCTATGGGGTTGCAAAGAGTCAGATGCAACTAAGCAACTGAGCATGCACACACAAGAAGACACGCCAGAGAGCTTGCTCCCTCTCTCTCTCACGTGGTACACGCAAAGAAGAGGTCATGTGAGCACATAGTGAAAAGGCATCCATCTGCAAGTAAAGAGAAGATCTTTTACAAAAACCTAATCATGTTGGCACCCTACTCTCAGATTTCCAACCTCCAGAACTATGAGAAATACAGTTCTGTTGTTTAAGCCACTCAGTCTGTGGTATTTTGCTATGGCAGCCAGAGAAAACTAAGACACTGGTATTTACAGATGTTCATGGTATTTGGACCTTAAGCCTGTATATGCATAATGATGTTTCAGCTTCCCAGAATGTGTGCAGGAAATGTACCTGAAGCCCAGCTCTGTCTTGCCACAGCTAGTGTATCATTTTCAAATTTTGCCACTAAGAGTTCGGTGATAGTTCCTTTTTCCAAAGTTAATGATGCAAGTAAACATTATCAGATTTAGATTAGGTCTTCCGCTTAGAGAAATAGTTCTCAATGAGAATGATTTTACTCCTTAGGAGACATTTCTGTTTGTCACAACTCATGGTGTAGTGTGGAGGATGCTAATGAAATATAATGGTTAGAAGCCAGAGATACTGCTAAACCCAGTGTCATAATACTAGAAATGGTACCCCACAATAAAGAATTGTGCATTTCTACACATCACTAGTGCTGAGGTTGAAAACACCTGGCTTAAAAGAAATTTTCATGGAAATAATTTGATTTTATATTAGCTTGGTATTTATTGGGTTTGGGGGATGCTTAAGATTTGAATTACATGTGTCATTTTTCTTTTGCTTTTCATTTTTAACTTCAAGGGATGGAATAATACCAATTTAGGGAAACTTAAGGGAAATTAAACTAGAAATAACTGGAGAAATTTGGGAGCCAAAAATACTCAAATATCATTTCTTATACATTCTACCTTACAAGTTTCAAAGATGAGGCTGCTCTGGTTTAAATGTCCTTTGGAGCATGCTCAGTTCCTGGTAGATATTATTACTTACAGTAATAATTAAAGAGATTCTGAATCATCAAGAAATATTTTTTCCTTTTAACATTGCTGAATTTTATTTCATTAACTATGATACCACATTCTAAACAATTCTTTTTTTGAACTTCCAATTTGATGATATTTGCATTCTCTTTCTATGAAAATTAATATGTGAAAATCACTTTTCTAGTGAAAAGGATGCCAGATATAGTCTACTCTTTAGAGCATGAGTCATGAAATATTCCTTTACTTGAATGTTATATCTGGCTTTTAAAAAATGGTTACGTATAAGCAGTGACTCTTATATGACTTTGCTGAAGGTAAAACTCTTGCCAGTGGTGTCAGTTTGGTAGAAAAATGCTGCTGTTTATCACTTATTATGCGTTACAATAAAGCATGTATACTAGTAAAGAATGAGAGGAGGAGAGAGGCAAAGAAAGAGCTGCAGAAGAGATAGATTACATGGGGCTGTGTGTGTTATCACCCTGAAGTCAGTAGGGACGGCTGCTAAATGCTCTTACAACCGTAATAGCCTATCTCATGTTAATTCTAGCCTGAAGCTTCCTGACACTTCTTGTTCAGAGATAATGGGGACAAGACTACTCTCTCTCTCTCTCTCTTTTTTTTTCTGGTTGAACAGCAGATTTTTTTTCTTTTTCCAAAGGACGTCAAATAAATTAAGCAGTCTTTGCAAACAGTAATACAAAAGCCTTTTGCTTTGTAGGAATTCCCAGTAATAACATGCAAGAGTTATTACCCTTGATACTTAGTAGATTTTTTTAATGGCTAGCAATAATCATTTTGATTGAATATTGGCTTATAATAGGCTTGTAAAGGAATTCAAGCAACCTTAACTGCTTTCAATCTTAGCTTCATGTGCCTCAGGAAAATCCTTGAAACAATATATCTTGGAGTCATTAACATGGAAATATTTTATAAAAATGAAAGTTAATACCTATTAGCCTCAAAAGTGAAGCCAATTAAAATGGACTCCTTATATCAATTTTTAGTACTTTAATATATTATTGATCCTTTTCTTTGAAAGAGGAGATCATTTTATGGCAAGTTGCAGTTTTAATTTCCTTGGACACTCAACTTCTTTTTTAGCAAAGAAATTTCATAGTTTTCCTAATTCCTGATTTACAAATCAACTGAGATTTTATCTGCTTAACACCTCATCTAGATATTCCAGATTCCCTCAACCAGTTTAGGAAAGAAAATGAGATGCTTATTCCATGAAAGTATATTGTTTGAACTATTGGAAAGCAAGGTTCCTTCAATATTTTGTTTGAAATTTATGTCTCCTCAGTGAGAATGCTTATAGGCCATCCTCTGTTTTAGTAGACTTTGAGTAAGAAAGAAATACTCCAGAGGCTAATCTACTGAAAAATATGTGAAGTGATTCCACCGAGAGGCTGTGGAATCCACTAAAACTCAGCTTCCACAGCATGAAGGACCGCAAGAGAAGCAGGTTTGAGGCTAGATTGGACTCTGAAGAATTATGAAGAATGACTTCTTACTTGTTGTTTTATCACTTCCTATCTATCAGGGCAGGATCGTATCAGTAATTGAAAAACACACTAGTTGAGACCCTGGAGTGTTTCTGCCCAAAGGACACCAGAGCATTAAAGCTGGAGGAAGATGGTTGTAAATCGAAAGGTTTGCATCTGCTACTGTTTGCCTCCTTTGAAGCCCTTGATGGTAAAAAAATGACAGAAGCTCTTAGATTGCCAAGGAATTTCCATTATTATCAGTTTTTTAAAAGGCACTAAGTAAAGCGCTCTGAACAACTCTTGTTACTCACCCATGTATATTTAAATATTTCTTTAGTTTTCATTGGTTGATGATTTTGGCTTTATTCCATATGTGGAGTATTGAAATGCTTACTTTGTCTTCACAGTACAGAGACAGCACATTGCCTCTTGGAACACATATAATCTTACCACTACATGAACATTATTAGGTCAGGAAACCATATAATAGGCCTTTACATGATAGTTATTGAATTAGTGAAGAGATGCTCACATATTCTTGCACTTTTAAACAGATCATTTGATTGAAAGAATTAATTAAAAATCACTTGATCATAATTTTAGGGTATACTTTCTGAGTTGGGGCTTCCCTTGTGGCTCAGCTGGTAAAGAATCTGCCTGTAATGTGAGAGACCTGGGTTTGATCCCTGGGTTGGGAAGATCCCCTGGAGAAGGGAAAGGCTGCCCACTCCAGTATTCTGGCCTGGAGAATTCCATGGACTATATAGTCTATGCGGTCACAAAGAATGGGACACGACTGAGTAACTTTCACAGCTCTGACTTGTATGTTAATGTCAACAACCCAGACTCAATAGAATATGTGTATTAAGTGATTTCCCAGTGTTGGTGCTGGGTTATGCCAGTTCCTTTACTTGTCACAAGGGCACAATTGTAATATTGATTTCTGGGACAGATGGTAGGGCCTGTCACTTTAGAATATAAACTATGAAGTAGGAAAAACTAACTGCTTATGATGCAAATCAAACGTGGGACTTTAGACCAATTGCTGTCATTTTCCAGGTAGGCATTTAAGCATAGCGTTAAATTCTGGATTATCCACAACATTCATATTAATGAGTGATCACCTGTCCCAATGCCTCTCCTGCGCCAGGCTTGGTTCCCCCACCCCTCCTTAGTGTGTTTTCTCTCCCACTCTGTAACTGTCCTGGGACTACAAGCCTCCTTTCACCCCACCACACACCCCTTACAATGCTGTCTCAGGCCAGACTCTTTGCTGACACCTGCACTAATAGCAGGGTAGATTATCTGCTCTTCTTAATTACCTCTCCCACAGCTCGCCTCCATTAGCTTGGATAATTGACTGTATACATAACATTCATATGCAGAACAATGTGCTATAGGAAGAAAATTAATGAGAAAAAAAAGGAATCTTTACAAGAGGTTTTCTCTGTGTTTTGTCACATATAGGGAATCTGGAGTTTTGGGGGCACATCTGCTTTTCTTTTGTTGGAAAAGTCATTAAGAATTTGAAATGAGACTTTTCAAAGGATAGGAGGAAGTGTTGCATAGGTTTTTCATTGAGACAGCATTCAAGAGACAGAGTTTCAGTGAAGGAAAATTGTTGCACTGTCCTGAGTGAGAAGACAGGAAGCAGTAAATGATGAGGCGTAAAGAACAAAAGGATTAGCCATGAGTTACAGAGCTTTGGAGGAGGCCTAGAGAGGCCAAGGGGGTGAATTCAATGGAAACTGGTCATCAACAGAACAATTATGGAAGAAGAAAAATACCTTCCCTATACTCTTTGAGTCAGTCCCATAAATTGCCCCTGCAATTTTTAGCAGTTATCCCTATTATATGACTGGCAAATTCAAGTATTTGATAGATTTAGTGATTTCTCCATTTGACAAATGATGAGACTGGAATTTAAACATGGGGTATGATGCTAGAGGGTATATTGTGATTCAGTAGGCTATTTGAAACTTTTGGATTGTTTCAAAAATTATACCTCAAAGTTGTACTGATTTAAAAGCGGGTAAATAAGAACAGCAAATACAAATAATATGAAATGATTACTACAAGTCTATATTACCTTAAATTACAGAAACAGTGAATATAATATATTGTTGTTTAGTCATTCAGTTGTGACTAACTCTTTGCTACCCGATGGACTGTAGCTCGCCAGGCACCTCTGTCCTTGGGATTTCCCAGACAAAAATATTGGAGTGGGTTGACATTTCCTTCTCCAAGGGATCTTCCCAGATCCCAGAAATCAAGCCCTGTCTCCTGCTTTAGCAAGTGGATTCTTTACCACTGAGCCACCAGGGAAACCCGAAAATAATATATAGAGAGAGTGAAAATGAACATAAATTTGTGATTTAGTTGTCTGAGTTCTTCTTTAACAGCAAAGAAACTGCAGAAATACTTAGATTGAAAACAGGATTAGAAAATTGTTCAGCTGTACAATAATAATCCAACAGTTTGTCTTTCTTTGTGTTAAATAACAGTTTGAATGTCTTTAATTTTGCATAGTTTCAAATTAATTCTCATAATAATGATAAAAGTCTCTTACCTATCATTAGCCCTGTAGATGACCTAAGACTTCTTGGTATATTATTATTGAGGTTTTAGGAAAAAAGGAGGAATTTTGCTCTCATACCTCTTATGGGTTGACCTCACAAGAATCAGTACACAAAAAAGAATGTGTTCTATGAAGTGATTTATTAATTTATCTGGTGTGAGATGTAGTGGCTTAAAGCTCTTTTGAAAATTCAGATTTCATCTTGCTTTGTTTGTTTTCATGTGTTTGAAGCCGAAAGGTTTTCATTTGTGATTCTGCTGACTTGCACATTTCACACAATAGGCCTTGTTATTAAGGGCCTGATCATGGTCAGTGCAATTTGCAGTGTTAGCTAATTTTTGAAACTAGCAGTGAATTTGAAATTAATTGCAGACTATTTTGGGTTCATTAGTGTTCATGAAGGGTTTTATGCCTGTTTGTTTGTTTTTTAATTGAGTAGAGGGGGCCAAAATAACAAAGGCTGCTTTCTCTTTTATTCAGAAATAAAGTGGTGCAATCTTCAACTAAACCAGTGATAATAGTAGCAGCAAAGACAATACAAACTGAATGATTTGGCAACGAGAGGGCACTTGCAGCTATCCTATTTGCCATTTGTATATCCCAAAGCATGGAATAAGAGGGGCAATGTTCAAATAATTAAATGACGAAAACAAGGAAAATAATATAAGCTTTTCAATTTGCCTATTGCAAGGTAAATAAGCTTTGCCTATTTACAAAAAGGGGTCAAATTCTAAGCATTCCATGCAATCAAATAATTTATTAGGTTTGTGAGGTTAACTGCTTACAGCTAAACAACTTGTAGCTTAATTGCTTCTCATACTAGAGTAGAGTTAGAAATGTCTTTCTGTCCCCTATCCCCAAAGTGGGAAAACCCAGCCTCAGGCACTCAAAGTGCTATACAGGAAACAGTAGGTAGCATAATTCAGCCATGTCAAATTAATGTTGCTATCCTGGGAACATAGATAGCATAATGAAGGAAGAATAAGGACATTCAGGAGAGAGAGTCCTTCAGCAGGACATCCCTTCTGGTTTTTATTTCTGTGCAGAAAATAATGATTTATGTCCCATTAAAAATAATAATATTTGGAGTTTGGGATTAACATATAGACACTACTATATATAAAATAGATAGCCAACAAGGGCTTACTGTAGCACAGGGAATTGTGCTCATTATTCTATAATAACCTATATGGGAAAAGAATCCGAAAATGAATGGAGGTATATATATATATATATATATATATATATATATATATATTATATGTGTATACATACATATGTATAAAGCTGAATCACTTTCCTGTACACCTGAAACTAACATAGCATGATAAATCAACTATACTCCAATATAAAATAAACATTAAATTAAAATATTATCCTGAAGATTAATTTTGAGAGACTAAGTATATAATTTTATTCATCCATTCATCCTTCTGCTTTTTAAATATTAGTTTAATTCTCTGTAGTAGCTCTGTAAGTTTCCAAAAGGCGTAGAGAGCATGGAGAATTGTGTAAAACATGAACAAGGGAATATCGAATTGAATCTGTTTTGTGTGTGTGGAGTTCAATGAATAAATCTCCTTGGAAGGCACATCAATGACTGCTCTCTGCTCCTGTGGTTTAAAGCCATCCTTGCTCTTGTTAGATGACAGATTATCAGCAGAGAGGAACAGCAGGTTTGAATTCATGATGATAGATAATGGGCTGAATATAAGTGTGTTCTTGAACTTGGTTGAACAGCCATCCTCATTGCTTGAGACATTTAAAAATACACTGGATAAAGAGAAAGAAAATGCCCTTCAGGGAAAATCATTTCCTCTACGCATAGATAATCTGTCTTTTCAAGATTTTGTTCTATGTGAAAAGTGGAACTAATGATATACCAACAGGAGTCTGAGAAATCTTTAAATTCACAAAAAAAAGAGCTGATAATTGTGATGTGAGTGAGATGGAGAAAGGCAGCTTGTCCTTTAACATGGAGCCTGGAGTAACAGGTCTAGGATGGTTGTCTCTCCTCAGGGTTTATCATTTAGCTGAGAATCTAGTGGCGTGCTCCAGTACCATTTCTGTAATTCACACAGAAAGGAGAGGAACTAGAGACAATTCATGTAAATGATTACAAAATGGTCTAAGATCACGAATGGAGGGGATTTCACTTTTCACATGACTCAAGTAGTGATGTTTTGACACACTCTAATGACCTGTGTGGAAATGATCTCCTTGAAATATTCAACAAAATACATACAGAACAGATAGGTAAGAGTTTCTAAATTAGCACTAAAAAACACCTCAAAAGCATAGTTCTTAAAACAATTTAGAAAATTATATTTATTCAAATACTGAAGTATTAATTTTATTTCCAAAATAATCTTAGACACAAGCACACTGGTGATTAAAATAAGAGAGAGAGAGAGAGAAATGGAAAGCCATCTTACTCCATTATTTGTTTTAATCAGCAATAGCAAATGAGATATGACCTGTTCCAGATATTTGGATTTCTTAATGTGTTGTAGTAAATAGATTGTTATTCATATTATAATAGATTGGACTCATTGCCTGGGGAGGGAGACTGCATTATAATTAAAATGTTGCCAGAGGGGTTACCAGAGAATATTTCCACACGATCTTAAATTCCTTTAACCAGAGAGTTCATTAAGTTTTATGAGCATTTATTTGTTACCACTGAGAAAACTTTTGAGGTTTGGATGTTTTATTTCCCTTTCTGAGAGAAACATTAGGGCATTTTATATTATCTGTTCAAGTACATAATGTATCTGTGGCTAAGAAGAGATTAGTTCTTTAAGGACACAGGGGATGGGGGTGGGGGAGGAGAGAGTGGGATGTATGGAGACAGTAGCATGCAAACGTGTGCACTACCGTATACAAAATAGACAGCCAGTGGGAATTTGCTGTATGACTCAGGGAACTCAAACCTGGGCTCTGTGACAACCTGGAGGGGTGGGATGCGGTGGGAGGTGGGAGGGAGGTTCAAGGAGGGGACATATGTATACCTATGGCTGATTCATGTTGATGTTTGGCCAACAAAATATTGTAATGCAATTATCCTTCAATTGAAAATTAAAAAAAAATTTTAAGAAGAGATTAGTTCTATAAAGAAGAAACTAAATACTGCAATGGTATATCATTGAATTTTTATATATCTCTATAGTGTGTCATAGTGTATATAAATATATCCTGTAGAAAAATTTATAGTCAATTTCTGGGAAAGAAAATTTGCATGAGGAAACGTATTATCTTTATCTGACCCCCACATCTGCCTCTCTGTCTCTCCCATCCTCACTTTTCACAGTATCAATTCTAGTTCCTTTGCCAGGGCTAAGGAGAGTTTTTCCAGGGCAAGGATCATCTTATTCTCCCAATTCACCCCGGGCTACTCTGGCCCCCTTCAGGGTTAATGATTAGCACTGGGAGATGTAAAAAATAGAAAAGAGCATACTGAAAGGCACAGGGGTCATCTAATGAGGGTGCCCTGGGAATGTGTGCTCATACTGATACTCAGTGGTGGACACTTTCCTGGGTTCCTCAGGTACCTGCCTTGCTGCGGGCTCCTGATTGCAGTACCTTTAAAGCGGGAAATGCTGGCCTCAAACAGTCCGTTTGCTTATGATCCCACTGTCAGGCCCCTGGGCATGCAGAGTGTCATTCATTTTTTTGGAGTCCCACTGACCCTCCAGGCAGTCATCTATGTAACATTTAAAAGGGCTCAGCTTGAACAGAGAGCACCTCTTGCCCAAAAGTCAAGGAACAAGTACCTTTCTTCTGCCTTCAGTGGTTTGCTCCCATTGTAGCTTCTTTACTGTGCCATGCAGTCCATCTTCTGTGGAATTTTCAGATATAGTTCTCGTACTGGTTTCTGTATCTAACAAATTTCTAGGGCCAAATATTTCTCTTAAAGACCCTGCCATTCACCTGAGATCAAGAGGAAAGAACCGCTTTCCCCTCTGCCAATGCTTAGGAGTGCAGGATTATATGTGTGTGTGTGTGTGAATTTGTGTGTGTATATGAATATGTATGTGTGTGAATGTGTGTGTATGTGAGTGTGAAGGGAGATGTCTGTTAAAGCACTATAAAAGTTCTCTACAACCTCAGCCTGGAAGTGGGTGAAAGGGAGAGGGTAGCAAATCAGATTGCACCACCTCCTTTTCAGAATGTGGCAACACATATCACCCATTGCTTTGTTCTAGACCTTGTCATGAGAACTTAATTAAATACAGAAAGAGTTGTGATTTAAAATCTTTTCCCATGCACACATAGATTTAGCTTTTAGCCTTAAGGCCATGAGTTGCCACTGTATAATTTTAGATAGGTAAATGACATAAATAGAATTATGTTTAGGGAGTTCACTCCAGCAGCAGAATGGGCAATGGGTTGGAGGAAAGGAGAGTGATTTGAAGGGAATGTGTCTCTACACAGTTGCAGGAACTTAAGTAAGACTCAGTCAGGCTTGAAGTTACGCAATTGCTGTGAAGAATGGTGAGGTGGTGGAGTCAGATGGCAGAGGTATCATGGAATTAGAATCTGTATGACTTGGTTATTTATTATGGACGGAGAATGAGAGAGTGGAGGATTTCAGGGTTTCTGGCTTCAGTAACAAGACAGAAAGTGGTGCCATTAATTGAGATAGGAGTTATAGGATGAGGAAAAAACATGGGTGAAAAATGGCATCAAAGAAATTGCCAGTTATGTAGCAAAGACAGGTATGGGTTTACACACATGTATGCTTGTAATCTGTGCTAACATTACATATTTCATATACATTCTTCTTAATCAATCCTTTCTGCTACCTTTATAAGGATTCAGTTTAGAAGACTCACAAAAAAACACAGGAATCAGGTGGCCTCCATTGTAAACCACAGGCAGGAATGCTGTTCTTGGAACAGGAAAACACATAATAAGCAGTTTGTACAGTTCAAAACTTCAGATTGTTACAGACACACTTTTAGTTAGCAAGATCGTAAGCACATAGCTGAAATACTCACTTTATATTACACGATTATATGGAAATTTGTGAGGCCAGTTCAACTGGGGTTCTGTAGAGTATTTTTTAATGAATACAAGTTTGTTCACCATTGCAACAGCTTCTCTCATTCAGCTAATTCAAAGTAATTTAAAGGGTAGGAATTTGACTTATTGACATGAAAGCAAGAGGCTTTAGCCTGGAAATATTTTCTTGTGAATCAACCACCAAATAGTTTAGTTGAACCATGGCTAAAATATTTCAGGGCTTTCTGAAGCCAAATGGACTGGCTGTTTTTTCCTGCTTCCCATCTTCTTGTCAATATTATAAACAGAAGTCCTCAGAGGCAAAAAAAAAAAAAAAAAAAAAGGAAGAGAAAAAAAGGGAGGGGGAAAACAGAAAACAGTCAGTTTGCTAATTACAAGGCTCATGATGTATACTTTGTACTCAGGTTAGGCCTCAGCTCAATTAAAGATTTACTGCTAAATTACCCACAGTGTCTGTGGTAGATTGTAGGAATGACCATAATTCTTTGCAGGTACTTCCATTAAGAGATGGAGTTTGTTCCTCCATTCCTTGAGTTTGGGCTGGCCAGATTTTGACGGAGGGATGTACAGGTCTTGAATCCAAACATCAAGAGGCCTTGGGTGATTCTTCCCTTTCTCACTCTTGACTGCCATGTGAGCAAGGCTCAGCTAAACTTCTACATGAACAGAGACTAGTCTAGTTATCCTTGTTGTCCATGGATTTCATCTGACTAACATCCAGCTAGGTTAGTTCAGATGGCCACTACCTAGTGATTAAGATGAACCAGGTCTGACCCAGATCAGCAGAACCACCCAACCAAACTGTTCACTTGTGAACAATGATGATAAATGATTGCTGCTTTAAACCATTATATTTTATGGGTGGTTTGTTACAAAGCAAAAGCTAATTGGCATAGGAGCTAACTTAATAAATTATCCAGAAGCTTAACTTGCCCAAATAGCCCAGTTTTTGATAAATTTACTAAAGTCTGACTGCAGATATCTAAATGACAGCCATATGAGCCAACACAACATCTAGACGTTGTCTACAACCATAGCTTTTTATTTGTGCTTTATTTATCTTTATTATAAATTATACTGACAGGGCTTCCCTGATGGCTCAGATGGTAAAGAATCTGCCTGGAATGTGGGAGACCCAGGTTTGATTTCTGGGTCAGGAAGATTCCCTGGAGAAGGAACTGGCAACTCTTGCCTGGAGAATCCCATGGACAGAGGAGCCTGGTGGACCATGGGGTTACAGAGTCGGACACGACTGAGCGACTAGATGACATGACATGATACAGATACAACTAGGTTAATATGGGAGTTATATTCTAACTTTAAGATATCAGATTATTTCATTGTAAAGAATAGTAATGTCATGAATATTTTAAAAACAGGAAGCAAAGAATAGTTTCCTTTATTGTTTGCCTTGTATTTTAGAACTTATATAAAATATAAAGGGAGTTGAACAATTTTTTTGTCCATTTCAAATAACTATTGTACTGCTAATTATAACCATGTGGTAAAATCGTTCATCCTAAAATTAAAGATATGCAGACCAAGATATAAGGAAAAAAATGTTTAAAACATTTTAAAAAGGACTATATCAGCAAATGAAGAGTAATAGCACTACCATTTACTCTCTTATTACACTGTCCATCATTAATGGTTTTCAGTTCAGTTCAGTTCAGTCACTCAGTCGTGTCCGACTCTTTGCGACCCCATGAATTGCAGCACACCAGGCCTCCCTGTCCATCACCAACTCCTGGAGTCCACCCAAACCCATGTCCATCGAGTCAGTGATGCCATCCCGCCATCTCATCCTCTGTCATCCCCTTCTCTTCCTGCCCCAAATCCCTCCCAGCATCAGGGTCTTTTCCAATGAGTCAACTCTTCCCATGAGGTGGCCAAAGTATTGGAATTTCAGCTTTAGCATTAGATCCACCTAATTTTTATTGGGACCAGCAAAGAGCAAACTGTGCTTAATTATCTAATCTATATCTGCAGGGTTTTAGTTATGGTCTCTTGTTCAATTAAAAATATTCACATGTAATGTAAGACTTTCTGTAGATTTATAAAAAATTTGGGGTATATGACTACTCAGTACAGTTAGTTATTATACTAAGTTACATTTCTCATTTGGAACAGTCCCAAAAAGCAATGGTCAGTATAAAAATAGACATTCTATCTTTGAAGTGAAAAACATTATATTTTATTCATAAAAAAATGTGGATAGAAGTCAACTGAATTCATTCTATCATATTATTAACACTTAATAAAATGATTTTTAAAAGAATAGTATGAGACAATAATAATTTCATAATTGATTAGCACAAGCAAATCTGGGCATTTTTCACAGTTTCATGTCTAAAATAAGCATACTGTGTTTATTTCTTTTTAGTCATTTAACTACCACTAATATAATTTATTCTATGGCAGACACTGTTATAAGTGCTTATGAATATTAGCTTCTTTCTAATTCTCATAGCAACCCTAGAGATATTATGTTCATTTTACAAATGTAAACATTAAGCCAAAGAGAAAAATAAAGACAGAGTGGTTAAAAAAAAAAAAATAAAAAGACAGAGTGGTAAAGAAACTTGACCAGGTTACCTGGTTAGTCAATAACAGAATATGGATTTTAACTCAGGATATCTATTCTTATCACCCATATTTTAAGGGCTATTCTACAACATAATTTTGCTTTCTTAATTTATCACATTGATGTCATTAAATATTTGTTCTCATATCCTAGGAAAAAGACAATATTTCTTAAACCATTGAGATCATTTCCCTGGTATGAGCTATTTTCAGCTATTCTACGTAATCTTTTGTATGATCTTGCTTTCGCAATATTCAGAGCTGATTTTGCCATCCTTAAAGATCTAGAGGGATTCTAGATACATAGATGAAGTCTGGAAATGTTTGTCAACTATCTGACATATAGCCTAACAAATACCAGGTATAGAAAAGTTCTCGAGTACTGGAGTCAATAATATACTTACTGCATTATATAATATATATGCATATATATTACATATACAAAACTAAATTTTGTAACACAAAAAAACATTCTAAATATTCAATATTCTAGTTGCCTAAAACTGAAAGTGAAGCAACAGATGGAGAGGAGGATACAGAGAGTCGCCAGGGGTGCTTGCTAATTATCACGTGCTACTGTGGGCACAAGCACTGTATGTAAATCGTCAGTTGTACTTTATATTTATCACCAACGTCATCCTTTATCTGCAGGCTATTTTCAGAAGCTAAGTACTCTGCCCAAACTATTAACCACTTCATTTAGTACAAAGTGGAAAGGGGGCTTTTATGAGTAGAAATGTATGGAGGTGGCAGTCGAATTCATAATTTAGCAATGCATCATGAATCCTTAACTTTCCCATTTAAATATTCTACTTTGTGGGCAAATATAGATTCTCTTTCAAAATATGACCATAAAATATTATCTCCAGGAAGGAAAAAAATTATTCTAATGTGGCATAGCACCAAGATATTATTTCTCAGTAAACTTTTAGCTATATTTTTCCTTAGGGCAATATTTAATGCTGCCATTATAAAGTATTTTGACAGAACATAATTTCTGTAAACCTAAATGCTGCAAGGGATTTTTTGAGATAAACTCAACCATATTGTGGAAAAATCAAATTAGCTTTTTTAAACTTGGAGTGTTATGTTCAATAGAAGGACATATGATTAATATTCAGACAAGACAATACAATTTCAGCTGAAACAATATTATTCCTGCAATATTCTATTCAAATGAATCCAAATTTAACATGTTAAGGTGAAAAATGTGGACAGATGCTGGTTAGAAATGTAAGTGCAGGCATCGTCTAGAAACGAATTATTTTTTAAAGTCAAGAGAATGAAATTAAATAGCAAAAGTTTTGGTGACGTAGAATATCAGTATTCTGGTGGCAAATATTTGAAGACCCATATGGGTGAAGCAGTAAGAAATAAATCTGGTGGCACAGTAGCAGTCGGTGAAGGTATGCGTTCTTTTCTGTTTCTTTTCCTATTACTTTTCTCTGGGTTTCCCTGGTGGCTCAGATAGTAAAGAATCTGCCTGCAATGCAGAAGATCGGGTTCAGTCCCTGGGTCAGGAAGATCCACTGGAGAAGGAAATGGCAACCCACTCCAGTATTCTTGCTTGGAGAATTCCATGGACAGAGAAGACTGCCGGGCCACAGTCCATTGGGTCCAAAGAGTCAGACATGACTGAGAAGATGTTTAAGAAGATGACTTTTCTCCTGACTTGTACCTATGAAAACAGACTGAGGAGGAAAGAGTGACAAAGTTACCTTTAGGCAACCTTAAGGGAGATTGTTTATAACAAACAGTCAGAGAGAAGTTAAACAGATAATCAGTGTTTCAACACAGGTCTTTTTTTCTGGAAGGTTCTGTAGGGCCCGCACAGATCAGCTGTGGCACGTACATAGTGAGGAGGACTTATTCTTAGGGTTTATGAGCTTAAGGTCTGCCAGAGAAGTCAATTACAAATAACATAAATTTCCTTCAGCATGCTAGAAAGAAATTGAAAAACTAAGCTGTGTTATTGTCTACATTTCAAGGGAAGATGGGAAGAAACTTTGAATTGGACAATTCTGGTTCAGAATGAAACTAAGATGTGAAAAACAAGGAAAAATCTAGAAGAGGAGGGATAAAAGAAGAGACACAAATAATACTGCTCCAAAGAAATGCAAGTTAAAACAAGGATGATATATAGTTCTTTGTCCATCAAAATGAAAAGTTTTTTTAAATGGTAAAATTAAGTATGATATAGTGCCCGTGGTTCTCAAAGAGTGATCCATAGATCCCTGGGACTCCTCCAGAACGTGTCACAGAAACCACATCGTCAAAGCATCTTCTTAACACCATGATGTCACTTGCCCTTTCACTCTCATTCTCTCACAGAGTACTGGAGAGTTTTCTGCAGGTTACTTAGTGGGTGATGAGTCATCACTCTGATAACTAGTGAAAACTGTGCTTAGTGGTTTACATCTTTTTCTAGTTTTAATTTCTAATACAGCAAATAGCTCTGACTCATATAAACAAAAGCTTTCTGGGGTCTTCAATAAAAGGATCTGGCAACTAAAAAGATTGAGGGCTGCTTATATTGTTGTAACAAGCATATAAACAATCTTTCTGAGTGTGGACTACTTAAAAATAATAATTTCCTTGGTGTACTACTTACACTGATAGCAATAAAATCTCAAGGGATCATCAAAAAAGCAGACTAGATATTAATTACAATGATAAACTTCACTCTATTAAAATAGTAAATATTGGACTTAAAATTGGAAATATTTAATAAATGATACTAAATCCAAGGAATCAAACTGAATTTACTGAATGTTGAGTTTTAAGCCAACTTTTTCACTCTCCTCTTTCACTTTCATCAAGAGGCTCTTTAGGTTCTTCTTCTCTTTCTGTCATAAGTGGGATGTCATCTGCATATTTGAGGTTATTGATATTTTTCATGGCAATCTTGATTCCAGCTTGTGCTTCATCCAGCCCAGCATTTCTTATGATGTACTCTGCATACAAGTTAAATAAACAGGGTGACAACATACAGCCTTGAAGTACTCCTTTCCTGATTTGGAACCAGTCTATTGTTCCATGTCCAGTTCTAACTGTTGCTCCTTGACCTGCATACAGATTTTCCAAGAGGCAGGTCTTTAATTCCCATCTCTTTAAGAATTTTCCACAGTTTGTTGTGATCCACACTAATGGCTTTAGTGTAGTCAATGAAACAGAAGTAGATGTTTTTCTGGAACTCTCCTGCATGTTCAATGATCCAACAGATGTTGGCAATTTGATCTCTGGTTCCTCTGCCTTTTCTAAATCCAGCCTGAACATCTGGAAGTTCATGGTTCACATACTGTTGAAGCCTGGCTGGGAGAATTTTGAGCATTACTTTGCTAGCGTGTGAGATGAGTGCAATTGTGAGGTAGTTTGAGCATTCTTTGTCATTGCCTTTCTTTGGAATTGGAATGAAAACTGAACTTTTCCAGTCCTGTGGCCACTGCTGAGTTTTCCAACTTTGCTGGCATATTGAGTGCAGCACTTTCACAGCATCGTCTTTCAGGATTTGAAATAGCTCAACTGAAATTCCATCACCTCCACTAGCTCTGTTCATAGTGATGCTTCCTACGGTCCACTTGACTTCACATTCCAAGATGTCTGGCTCTAGGTGAGTGATCATGCCATCGTGATTATCTGGATTGTGGAGATCTTTTTTGTTCAGTTCCTTTGTGTATTCTTGCCACCTCTTAATATCTTCTGCTTCTGTTAGGTCCATACCATTTCTGTCCTTTATTGAGCCCATCTTTGCCTGAAATATTCCCTTGATATCTTTGATTTTCTTAAGAGCTCTCTAGTCTTCCCCATTCTATTGTTTTCCTCTTTCTTTGTAGTGATTACTGAGGAAGGCTGTCTTATCTCTCCTTGCTGTTCTTTGGAACTCTGCATTCAAATGGGGATATCTTTCCTTTTCTCCTTTACCTTTCACTTCTCTTCTTTTCTCAGCTATTTGTAAGGCTTCCTCAGACAACAGTTTTGCCTCTTTGCATTTCTTTTTCTTGGGGATGGTCTTGATCCGTGCCTCCTGTACAATGTCACGAACTTTCATCCATAGTTCTTCAGGCACTCTGTCTATCAGATCTAATCCCTTGAATCTATTTGTCAGCTCCACTGTATAATCATTCCAAGGCCAAATTTGCCCATTACTCCAGGTGTTTCCTGACTTCCTACTTTTGCATTCCAGTCCCCTATAATGAAAAGGACATCTTTTTTGGGTGTTAGTTTTAAAAGGTCTTGTAGGTCTTCATAAAACCATTCAACTTCGGTTTCTTCAGCGTTACTGGTTGGAGCATAGACTTGGATAACTGTGATATTGAATCTAGAGCCAGACATCTTGGAATGTGAAGTCAAGTGGGCCTTAGAAAGCATCACTACGAACAAAGCTAGTGGAGGTGATGGAATTCCAGTTGAGCTGTTTCAAATCTTGAAAGATGATGCTGTGAAAGTGCTGCACTCAATATGCCAGCAAATTTGGAAACTCAGCAGTGGCCACAGGACTGGAAAAGGTTAGCTTTCATTCCAATCCCAAAGAAAAGCAATGCCAAAGAATGCTCAAACTACTGCACAATTGCACTCATCTCACATGCTAGTAAAGTAATGCTCAAAATTCTCCAAGCCAGGCTTCAGCAATATGTGAACCGTGAACTTCCAGATGTTCAAGCTGGTTTTAGAAAAGGCAGAGGAACCAGAGATGAAATTGCCAACATCTGCTGGATCATGGAAAAATAAAAGAGAGTTCCAGACAAACATCTGTTTCTGCTTTATTGACTATGCTAAAGCCTTTGACTGTGTGGATCACAAGAAACTGTGGAAAATTCTGAAAGAGATGGGAATACCAGACTACCTGACCTGCCTCTTGAGAAATCTGGATGCAGGTCAGGAAGCAACTGTTAGAACTGGACATGGAACAACAGACTGGTTTCAAATAGGAAAAGGAGTACGTCAAGGCTGTATATTGTCACCCTGCTTATTTAACTTGTATGCAGAGGACATCCTGAGAAACGCTGGACTGGAAGAAACAAAAGCTGGAATCAAGATTGCTGGGAGAAATATCAGCAACCTCAGATATGCAGATGACACCACCCTTAGGGCAGAAAGTGAAGAGGAGCTAAAAAGCCTCTTGATGAAAGTGAAAGAGGAGAGTGACAAAGTTGGCTTAAAGCTCAACATTGAGAAAATGAAGATCACGGCATCCGGTCCCATCACTTCATGGAAATGAATGGGGAAACAGTGGAAACAGTGTCAGACTTTATTTTTTTGGGCTCCAAAATCACTGCAGATGGTGACTGCAGCCATGAAATTAAAAGATGCTTACTCCTTGGAAGAAAAGTTAAGACCAACCTAGATAGTATATTCAAAAGCAGAGACATTACTTTGCCGACTAAGGTCCAACTAGTCAAGGCTATGGTTTTTCCCGTGGTCATGTATGGATGTGAGAGTTGGACTGTGAAGAAGGCTGAGCGCTGAAGAATTGATGCTTTTGAACTGTGGTGTTGGAGAAGACTCTTGAGAGTCCCTTGGACTGCAAGGAGATCCAACCAGTCCATTCTAAAGGAGATCAGCCCTTGGATTTCTTTGGAAGGAATGATGCTGAAGCTGAAGCTCCAGTACTTTGGCCATCTCATGGGACGAGTTGACTCATTAGAAAAGACTTTGATGCTGGGAGGGATTGGGGGCAGGAGGAGAAGGGGACGACCGAGGATGAGATGGCTGGATGGCATCATGGACTCGATGGACGTGGGTCTGAGTGAACTCTGGGAGATGGTGATAGACAGGGAGGCCTGGCGTGCTGTGAGTCATAGGGTCGCAAAGAGTCAGACACGACTGAGCGAACTGAACTGAACTGAATGGTCTAGCGGTTTTCCCTACTTTTTTCAATTTAAGTCTGAATTTGGTAATAAGGAGTTCATGATCTGAGCCACAGTCAGCTACTGGTTTTGTTTTTGCTGACTGTACAGAGCTTTTCCATCTGGCTGCAAAGAATATAAGCAATCTGAATTCAGTATTGACCATCTGGTGATTTCCATGTGTAGAGTCTTCTGTTGTTGGAAGAGGTTTGCTATGACTAGTGTGTTCTCTTGGCAAAACTCTATTAGCCTTTTCCCTGCTTCATTCTGTAATCCAAGGCCGAATTTGCCTGTTACTCCAGGTATTTCTGACTTCCTACTTGTGTATTCCAGTCCCCTAAAATGAAAAGGACATATTTTTTGGGTTTTAGTTCTAGAAGTTCTTGTAGGTCTTCACAGAACCATTCAACTTCAGCTTTTTCAGAATTACTGGTCAGGACTTAGACTTGGATTACTGTGATATTGAATGGCTTGCCTTGGAAACGAACAGAGATCATTCTGTCATATTTAAGAATGCATCCAAGTACTGCATTTCAGATTCTTTTGTTGGCTATGATGGCTACTCCATTTCTTCTAAGGGATTCTTGGCCACAGTAGTAGATATAATGGCCATCGGAATTAAATTCACCCATTCCAATTCATTTTAGTTCGCTGATTCCTAAAATGCCAATGTTCACTCTTGTCATCTCCTGTTTGATCACTTCCAAGTTGCCTTGTTTCATGGACCTAACATTTCAGGTCAATATTGCTCATCACAGCATCGGACTTTACTTCTATCACCAGTCACATCCACCACTGGGTGCTGTGTTTGTTTTGGCTCCACCTCTTCATTCTTTCTGGAATTATTTCTGTGCTTTTCTGCAATAGCATATGGGTCACCTGCTGATTGGGGAGTTCACTTTTCAGTGTCCTATCTTTTTGCCTTTTCATCCTGTTCATGGGGTTCTCAAGGCAAGAATACTGATGTGGTTTGCCATTCCCTTCTCCAGTGGACCATGTTTTGTCAGAACTCTCCCCCATGACCCGTCCATCTTGGGTGGCCCTACACTACATGGCTCATAGTTTCCTTGAGTTAGACAAGGCTGTGGTCCATGTGATCAGATTGGTTAGTTTTCTTTGATTGTGATTTTCATTCTGTGTGCCCTCTGATGGATAAGGATAAGAGCTTTATGGAAGCTTCGTGATGGGAGAGACTGACTGAGGGGAAACTTGGCCTCGTTCTGATGGGCAGGCCTGCGCTCAGTAAATAAATGTTAGTTATTGTAAATATCTATGTAACATATTAAAAATTAAACTAAAAAGTATCCGTTCACTCAGCAAATGTTTGTTAGAGTTGGGTCACATCTGGAAACAAAATATTCCAAAGGTACCCCTATGGAAAACACATTAGAGATGGTTCTTTTTGGCTATGCGTGGTATAAAAACTGGATCTCCACCACATACAGTCATAAATATGCACACTCACTCACTGCCCTTCTCCATATGCTTAGAAAAGTAGTCTGAAAGGAAATACTCTCACATATCAAGGCAATTATATTTTAAAAATATTTTCATGAAAGCTTGTTTTATTTTTATAACCTGAACAAACAGGCATACGAATGAAAATTCCATGAATATGTTGTTTATCCTGAAGACTGTGCAGTTTTCTCATTTTTATGCTGGAACTGTGCAGTGGTCTCAAACCCTTTAGAAAGAAAAACACTGATTAGACTCCCAGTTCCCATGACAAAGCTGTTATCTTTTATTTCTTTTTCATTCTAGGTATCCACAGCCAGCATGCCACCAAGTCCTGTCATAACCTTCTAAATATCTTTAAGTAGTTCCCAGCTTTGTCCTCTCTCTACCTTCTCTTCTCCTGTTTAGCAGAAATCTCAATCCTCAGCTTTTGATGTGATGCTTCTGACTGTGATCCTTGCCACATTCTCACCCTTTCCCATACTCATCCTCCACAGAGTTCCTAGGAGCCCTTCCTAAAAGTCCTGCCTATTCATGTCATCCCTTGCCTAAAATTTTTCAAAAATTATTTTGTTCATGTAAGATGGCTCTTCTAATCTGATCCCTGAATACTTTTCCAGCTCCATGACTTATCCTGTGTGCAGTCTACCAAATCATTTGCTTTTTCAATTACCTCACATATCCTTTCAAAGGTCACTGCCTTTGTTCTGCTTATCACCCCTCCTGGAATATGCATCACCACCTATGAACTTAATAGCAGCTCAGTTTTCAAGATTCATTCCCTTCTCTCATATCCTTCTCTGACATCTCCTAAGAGGACTTTGGGTGTTCTTTCTCCATGCTCTCAGACCACCGCTATCCTAACTTTGCACTGTGGTAGTGTGACTGTTAACTTAGCAATCTCCTTCTAGCACCTTTAAGCTTTCTTGTCCTCAGAACCAAAGCATCTGGCACTTAAAGTTATCATAAAATATCTTTCCTTCATGAATATTTCCCTTCTCTGAGCTGCATTTCTCTTCTGAGTTTCTCTCTTGGTGGAAGGTTCCTCTCAAGTACATCAAGAGTGGAAGTGAATGGTTTAACCTGGGAGTTCCCTTTAAGTATGGAGCACTGATGAGGAGGGATTTTGTAACCCTTGGAAAGAACTTAATTCCCAAATTCTCAATCATTTTTCCAGAGAAGGGTCAAACTCTCTTCTGAAAAGGTTGTTGTGAGAATTAACTATTTTTCGGAAATTACTTAGCACAGTGCCTGGCACAGGAAGGAACTCAATAGGCCTTAATTGTTATCATTACTTGTATCCTTGTTGCTGTTGATGTTGTTATTTAGTTGCTAAGTTGTGTCCGACTCTTTTGTAACCCCATGGACTGTAGCCTGCCAGGGTCCTCTGTCTGTGGCATTCTCCAAGCTAGAATACTGGTGTTGCTTGCCATTTCCTCCTTTAAGTTCAGTTCAGTTCAGTCGCTCAGTCGTGTCCAACTCTTTGCGACCCCATGAATCGCAGCACGCTAAGGGATCTTCCCAAATAAGGGATTGAACATGTGTCTCCTCTTTGGAAGTTGGATTTTTACCACTGAGCCACCAAGGAAGCCCCTGTATTCTCTATATCTTACTAAAAACTCTATTGATAGCCCCAATCCTTTTGTTTGCGCATACAGTTTCAGCTATTTTTTGACTCTAAATTTGGACTACACATTTTATTGGTAAATAACTTATGTATTGCTTATATTGCAAGGCCAGAACTTGATATCTTATCATTAAATTGTATCATTTTTTAAATCATTGACTTTATAATTAAAAATGTAACATCTTATAAATGGTGTTAAGTAACAAGATATAATACATGCTTTTAAAACTATACTTTATATTAAAATATAGAACAGAACAGACCTTTTGGCCAACCCAATAAATTAAACTTTAAATATATAAAAATCAAATTATAGACAAGCCAACATCAAAGAGGTAACTTCTAAATAGAGGAATAACACAGGAAATATGATGAAAATATATGTATTTTATTTTAAAAGACATAAAACTTAAAAGAAATAGACTAACAAGCCCCTAATAAGTGATGAAAAGCCATGACAAGCACTTTGCATAGCAGAAAATGAATTAGTAAACATGCAAACATGTTGAACCTCATCAGTAATAAAAGAAACATGAAATCTGAATACAAATAATATATTTTTAGTAGTACAGCAAAGGCAGCCCACTCCAGTGTTCTTGCCTGGAGAATCCCAGGGATGGGGGAGCCTGGTGGGCTGCTGTCTATGGGGTCATACAGAGTCGGACACGACTGAAGAGACTTAGCAGCAGCAGCAGCAGTACAGCAAAGATGTAAAATAATTAAAATGCTCTCTGCTATTAAGAATGAGTTGGAACTTTTAACCAATATGCTTAAAATTAAAAGAAATATTTGGCAAAGCAATTTAGCTTTGTGTGTGTGTTTTTTTTAAGTTTACTTTCTTTACCTAATAATCCCAATCTTCATAAATTCCTTGCTTGAGAAGGAAAATAATGAGCCTTAGTATATATTGATAAAGCATCCTGATTAAAGATGTTTTAGAATGCTTATGCATTTGCCTAGTTCAAATGCAAAAGAGCATTCTATTTTAGCCTATTTTCTTATTTAATTTGCCATCATTTTAAATTACTCTTTAAGTCAATTAATCTGTTTCCCAATAAATCCACGATGAAAATAGTAATTTTGTATTAATATGTTTAAAAATACATGAATTTCATTCTGAAGTCTATAGTATTATTATCTGAATTACTTTTTTATGACTTGTTTTAACCCTTAGAATTACATTTCTAGATCATATTGTGAACTCATTGCCAGACAAGTACTTGCTAAAGAACAAAGCTATTCTCCTTTGTCCCTATACCTTCTGTCCTTAGCAGGGACCCTGGCATGGTGAACACATGTATTACATTTGTTGATTGAGTGTATAACTGAACATTTTCTAAATATTTATATCTTCTTTTAGAAATTTTGCTTTATCTTTTCTTCAAGGTTGTATTCTTTGTGTTTTAGATTAGTTGTTTCTATTTAAATATATTCAGACCCTAAGGGATTATATTCATCTAATTTTATTCAGATGGTTCCAATCTTAAAAACAAACACAATCTTTCAAATCATCTACCGTTACTAATTTTTGGCCATTTTCCATATTTCTTTTCCTTTGTCTCAATTTCTGGGATATTATATTGGCCTGACTTTTCAAAGCTAAGCCACAGCCTTAGCGACAGAATTAAGAGTTCGGAGGAATTTTTAGAGACCTAGTAATCTTGTAAGTAAATTTAGAGATGAAATAATTGTATATTAAGTAATTTGCTCATGGTTCTAAAAATACAAAACTGCAAAGTTAGGACTAAATCCCAGTTCTAGATTGCATTGCTTCAGTATTCTTTCCATTATAAGCCTAAATTTTGAAGGTTCCCCCCGTTTTTTTTTCTTTAAGCTGTTCTTTTCAAAAACCATGTATTAAGGGCACACTTTTTGCCTGGCCCTGTGAGGGTCATGATTAATAAACAAGAATGCAGGGAAAGGTCATTGTTTGATTTGAACAGACATGCGTGGCAGTTAGAAATATGGAAATGTTTTCTCTCCCACGTGTAATACTTCTCAAATCTTCTCAGATTTGTTGTTTTGCATCTTAAACAAGCTGATTCAGCCTAGTGTTGAACGCTGAATTTCTTTACTACTTTTTAAATTATAGTCTTCCCTTGAGAAACTTGATTAATTCATATTGCTGAAATTATCACCTTAGTGCAAATGACATATGGTTTCATTCTGTTTCTAGTCTCTCTGGTTTGGAACATATTTTTGAAGCACTAATAGATTTCTTATCCTGGAAGCCTCTTAATGCTTTGACATTAAACATAGGCATTACAAAATGTAGCAGTGTTAATTGAGAATGGTAATCAGGATGTCACCACTGGGTCCTATTTCCTGAGAGTTAATGTAACTCAATTATGTGTGGTATCCTTAGAATGGAAGTTTAACAATGAGCTATTGTTTTAATTTTATATTATTTCTATGCAAAACTGTGCTCTTTGTAAAATAACAGTATTTAAAGTTTGCAAAATATAAGTAATATTTAATTGCTACCATAGCTGATGCTAGTGTTTACCAACATTTTGGAGGTCTCTTTTTATCAAGTTTAATCCTTATAAAGGATATTTAAACATTTTAAATGCACCTACTCCTTGTAATATTTGTTTTTACTATTTAAAGAAAGGCATTTCCCCTTAAGCTTGAGAATTCAGTTAAATATTTTTTAAAAACTGCCAATCAACAGAACTAAACAATAGCTTCTTGCACTAAAATATCCATTTTAGATATATCAGATTTAAATCTAAGATTCTTCTAAACCAAATTTGTTTTCCCCTGCTCTACATTGACTTTACCTTTGTGATAATACCTCCAGAGAGTGAAACTGGGACCAGTGTAGAAATATCAGAGCATTGAAAGGGCTGTCCACAGAAGACAGTGAGTTCATTGTGATGAAAATGATCAAGGTCAGTGTTATTTTTGACTCTGGCAGGATACTGCACAACCTGTATCTTTAAAAGTCAATGAGACAGATAGAAATGATGAGTACTAAATGTCCTCTTGGAATACTGGGAAAAGCGAATTTTATGCCAGAAAATCTTTCTGGAAGCCAACTGGTCATTTGTCTTTTCAGTACTTGATTCTGGTTCTTTTCCTTACATTTTTGGTTTGAGAAAGACGCCCACATTTCATGCTTTGCTTTTCTGTTAGTCATTTTCTTTCTATCCTAGTCATTTTCTATCTGTCCTCTCAACATTATTCTTCTACCTATTACAACTTTGGTTTTGTCTCTCTCTTTACCTCCCTCACCCCAAGACATATAATACTTTTTGGTTTTGTCCATTCAGTGGCTTAATTTATTTGCTAAAATTAGCCTATGGAACAGTTATCCTGATTCAGCTCTTGGTCTGTGTATCAGGTTGGCAACTTTTAGCTACAAATTACAGAACATGTCAGTTTACAGCAGCTTACATACCGAGTTAGGAAATTATTTCATGTAACCAAAGTCTAAACATCTGGAGAAGGGAATGGTTTGCTCACTCCAGTATTCTTACCTAGAGAATTCCATGAACAGAGGAGCTACAGTCCACAGAGTCACAAAGAGCTGGACACAGCTGAGGGACTAACACAAAGTCCATACACAGAGTAGGCCATAGAACAGTATGACTGGATATTCAGCGATGTCTTTCAGTGTGTTTCCTCTAACATCCTGTAATTCTCAGTGTCAGCTTCACACGGAGATAATTCATTTGTGTTTGCATGACAAAAGGCAAGGGTTGTACATTTTTTGGGAAGAAAATCTCCAAATGTCCTCAGCTGACTTCTCATGTCCCACAAGTCTAGCTTGGATATTGGACATGGGATTTCCGTGATTGATTTATAACGTACATTTAGGCATCAACTACTAGCATATGGACTCATTGAGAATATATACTATCTAACTCATGACTATTCCCAATGCCTAGATATTTTCTGGCACATAATAGGCTTTCACCTTATAATTCTGAATAGATATTCAAATCCTCATGACTACTACATATGGCAGGTAACTACAGATGATGTTCCCAGAAACCAGCTAAAAGACCATCTGTCCATTATCTCCCCGTGCTTTCTTCCTCTCCTTGAAATCCCTATCCATACAATCAGCCCTGCTTTAACTCCTAGACCTACCTTGGAGTTTGTCAGCCCTTTTTCTGTCTTTAAGACCTTTATTAATATGGATGGAATTAACAATACTACCTTAAAGAGTGATTGTGAGGATTAGAAAAAAAATGTACGCAAAGCATCTGACACTGTGCCAGATGTACAGGTGGAATTTGATCAGTGGTCATGTTACTTTCTGTTTTCTTGGTACCAGACTAAGATTATGACATCTTCCCAGGCTCTTCCCTGTGCCACTGTTTATATTTGTGACAAACCTGACCTGAGTCCATGATTCACAGGGCTGACAACTTGGACCTCACATGGCTTTCAAGTTCCTGCTCTGAAGATGTTTCAGGCACCAGAATATCTATACTCAAGGTCCTAACTGTACTTGTTTCTAGCTTCAGCCTCTGATTTGGTTTCTATCTTAATTGATGCTCTCATTGCTAATTCCTTAATGCCCTGAGGTGCTGACTATTGTTTTGTTCTGATCTGCTCCATATATGGGAGCTGGAATTGCCTCAGAACTCAGTTGACAACTTGGGCTTCCAATTTTAAGGACTGACTTGTTCAAGCTCAGTGTCTTCCTGCCTAAATGGACATACAAATGTCATCTAACTAGATTACCCATCTCCATGCTTGTCTATCTTACTAGTATATCTCATTCCTAACGCTTCAAACCTCAAACCTAGGTGTTGCATGAAAATCATTATATTTTGTAATTCTATGACTTACGTGCTCTGCAGAATGGCTCTGGGTTTCAGAATATACCAGATGTAATAGTGGAAACACAATAAAAAATAAAATCGATGTCAAAAGTCTAAGAACAAATTTAAAATCAATTCAGTTCAATTCAGTTCAGTTGCTCAGTCGTGTCCGACTCTTTGCAACCCTTCCTACCCTAAATGTAGGAAATTCCTAGGGCTTTTATGTCAGCTAAAAAAGACAACAAAAAGATGGGTAAACATATGGCTGGTGTAGTGCCTACTTGTTATTCAGTGCTATCTTAAAAAAAAAAAAAAACAACTTTCATATAAAGCCTTGATTTCTTTTGGAATATCAGACTCAAACTCAAGTGTTTGATTTTGCAACTGAGACAACATATGTCACTTTTAGTGGTGGGAATTGAGTCGATAATTTTATGTCTACTTTTTCATCTGCAGTATACGAATCTGGACTATTTAAATAACCCCTTTTCTTACACTGGCAATGCTTAGTTATTAAGTTTATTTCCAGAGGTCAATCTACTCTGGTTCTACAGAAAGCAAATGGTACCATGATGCCTACACGCTTGCATTCTTGACATGTAGTGACTGCACCCTCTTCCTTTTATGGATAAGGACATCCCTGGGCACTCTACAAAAATGTTAACTGAAATCAAATCCTCCATTGGCTCTCTATTCTTACTTGAGTAACACACCCTATTTTCAAAGAAATGCTGACATGTGGAAGATTAGCATGAAGGTGAGAGGAAAGAAAGAAATCAAGGCAGTAAACCCTAAACTTATATATGTGTTGAATATTTCATGGGTAACTGCATAGGGATTGTGTTTTTTTAAAGTATGTGTAACATCTGGTTCTTTTCTTCACTGAACTCATGTGCAGTGCTTGTTTTATGCTTAAGAACAGATTTTCTATTGTTTCAGAAATAATTTTGCTTTTGTACCAAAGGCATTTGTATTAACTCAATATGGTGCAGTAAAAGTATTTCGTGGAATGGATTTGACCATATTGTTTATTGATCTCTCCACTTATTCGCTTTATGTTTATCTTTAGCCAGCCATCACATCAAGTTTTTTGGCATTTATCTGGATACAGAAATTAGATATCGAAGGAAACCCTACAATTCATGTGGTTTTTTGTTGTTTTTTGGTTTTTGCCTTTTTGTTACGGTGTTTGGAATGCAGGAGGTAGGAAGGAAAAGTAGAATTTAATGCCACTTCATTTTACAAGAAAGAAACATGTATATGTAAATACTTCTGTTACTGCTCTCCACTTAACAAAGCAACAGCGATGCTGTGAGTATATGAAGCTTGTAAATAGTAGACCAGCAGGACTCTTTTCCATCTTAAGGTTGCATTTTTGCTGCACTGGTAATGGACAGAAAACATACCTGAAGTATTTTTAAATATGTGGGAAGAAAAACTGATTAAAATCTGAACCTGTCAGTTTTATAAACAGAAAAATGTAGAATATTTTCAATTTCGTGATAATTATGACTTCTGTTTACACTTACAGTCTTAAATTCCATTGTGATATAGGATGAAAACCTTACCCTATGCTTAGTGGTTAAGCCCATTATTCTCTCTCGACCCCTTAGGCACCTTGCAAAGTATCAATCTTGTATATTTGCCTTCATGCTAAATTTCTGTTCTGCTCCACTGTTAACTTACAATGAACGTGCCAAGCCTGAAATCAGTGTTTGTTTCCCACAAAACTAGCATTTTCTTCAACTTCTTTTAACAGTGGACCCATCACTTCACCATTTCTGCTGCTTACTGCACTTCACATAATTCACATCACCTGCTTAGATCTTCTAATTGGATCAGAAAACTGGTATTTTGATTGATGGATTTTAATACATATCATCTGCAAATATATCTTAATATATATCTCCCTTGCTCAAATATTTTCAGTGATTATTTGTCTCCTAAGGAGTAATTCATAAACTTTCAAGCTTGGCGTGAATAGTTTTACACAATCCAGGCATACTGTACCTAAGATGGCACCCCTTGTCACTGTAAAGTGCTTTTGTAGAGACATCCTTGTTGTGAAAGTTATGGTTGTGAATGCTACATTTAAGCTGGGTTGTATTCTCATCACTTTCAAATTTATGACTCTATGATTCATAACTTTTTTACTTTAATTCTCACTTTTTCCTACTATTCCTGACATAAATCTTATTTATGTTTAATTAATATACATGTTGGATAGAAAACAATGTTTGAGGTGTTCATCCCATATAACTGAGACTAGATTACCTATTAAAGACTATTTTAAGTTTCACCTCATTCACTCATTTTTTTCCTGGCCACCTAACCCCATGTTTCTGACCTTACGTTGCATTTACTGTCGGAATCTCTTACTTAGTATTATAATTTGTTGGTGTGATTTACTATTTGTTTTTCTAGTAGTATGTACTTCTGATGGTAGATTGTAAGATCCTGAGTAAAGAGAGTGTCTTATGTCACTTTGTTTCCCATCTCGTGTAGAATCTTCCATACTATCCATATTACAGATACCTGTTGAATATTTCTGGATGATTCAGTGATCCTTTAACTTTACCACCTGTGTGAATCCTAGTTAATTTTCCACACCTATTAGCAATCTGCCTGCTGCATTCGAACTTGCCTGATTATAAAACCTAAGTAACTTTACATTCTCAAAGTTCTTTCAAACTTTTAGCCAGTTTTATTTTTTATTATCACCACCAATAATTTCTTTCTCTCTCATTCCCTCTGTCTCCTTTAAACATTCCAGACATATTGTTAAGTATGTATTGTAAGTATTCATGATTGACTGGTAACTCCTCTGGAATATCTCTTTCTCCAGGTCACAAATCTGTAGACTTCTATGAAAGTGTTCTGCGACACAACTGGGTGATCAGTATCTCTGGGACTGAACAGTGGTGTGCATACGACCATGGAGTACAGTTCTTTAACTCCAAGAAAGCAGGTCCCATAAAACCCAAGCAAAAGGCCTATTCAAATAGCTCAGTGAGAATTTGCCAACCAGCTGGAAGATCGAGGTAACATCTCTCCACTAAGATACACCACCCCATGTACTCTTCTCCTCTTCGTGCTGCTCCTGATTGTGGGGAATTTGGCACGTTTATCAGACCAGCCAAAAACCTGCATGGTGAGGAGATAATTCAGAAGCCATGGGTCACACTATCAGATGAGCAGTCTCCGTTATCATAATGCAGGCATCCCCAGTGACTAGCCACACATTTTTACATGACTTTATTCACTAATTTCATGCCAAAGAAAGACAACAGATGGAAGGTCTCATGTAGACAGCTGTGCCAAATGGATGTGGCGCCACTGCTACCCAAAAGTGTCAGTCCTAGTAAACCAGGGCTATGAAGACAGCCAACGGGTGGGGCGGCCCAACACAAATATAGATAATATTTGTGGTTTAACTCCCACACAGTTATGCAGAAGGCATTATGAATTGGCTTACAGTTTGAGCTGGTATTTTTAAAAATACTAAGGCATAAATAAAAACATGATCTAAATGCATAAATAGAGGTCTCTGCCTACCATGTGCTAGAAAAATATCTCAGGGTCTCAGGACTAAAATAAACATGATTTCTACCATGGGCTCAAACAATTGAATTTTGCCCAATTCACAATTAGGCAAAGCATGAGTATTTACTAGTAAAATTAACTTATTTTCTCCCTTTTCTCATTATAGCTACAGGCAAACAGAGGAAAGATAAGCCATTATACAGCACTTTTAATTGATGCATGAAATCAATTGTGTTAACTCATTACAGAAAACCAACTTCTCTCCTCTGCCCCTCACTTCTATGTAGAGGAAATTGATATACTGAGGATAATTACTTGAATCTTCCCCTTCACTTTTATTCTATAAACATATCACTAGGCTTACAGTTCAGTTCAGTTCAGTTCAGTCGCTCAGTCGTGTCCGACTCTTTGCGACCCCATGAATTGCAACATGCCAGGCCTCCCTGTCCATCACCAACTCCCGGAGTTCACTCAGACTCACATCCATCGAGTCAGTGATGCCATCCAGCCATCTCATCCTCTGTCATCCCCTTCTCCTCCTGCCCCCAATCCCTCCCAGCATCAAAGTCTTTTCCAATGAGTCAACTCTTCGCATGAGGTGGCCAAAGTACTGGAGTTTCAGCTTTAGCATCATTCCTTCCAAAGAAATCCCAGGGCTGATCTCCTTCAGAATGGACTAGTTGGATCTCCTTGCAGTCCAAGGGACTCTCAAGAGTCTTCTCCAACACCACAGTTCAAAGCATCAATTCTTCGGCGCTCAGTGTTAATCACAGTCCAACTCTCACATCCATATATGACCACAGGAAAAACCATAGCCTTGACTAGACAGATCTTTGTTGGCAAAGTAATGTCTCTGCTTTTGAATATGCTTCTATAAACATATCACTAGGCTTACAGTTTTCAGTAAAAAATGTGTAAATAGGGAAAAAACAATAAGGAAAAAATTTCTCCATATAGAGATGAATTTCAGTTTTTCTATTGTTTAAATTATAATGAAGATTTTTGTTTCCCAAAAGGAAAACTAAAGATAAAATGGAATAAATTGAGGAATGAATCTTAGGCATCAAATAATGACATTTCCCTCTGAGCTACCATGTAAGCCCTTCAATAAGCAAGATTTCTTATCAATTCTTGTGAGTTTGTTTTACTATAAGAAAGTACACAGACTCCTGTTTGTTAGGGAGAAATTAAAATTATATGTGATTTCTGTAAGGCAAAATTACCTTTTCCCCACAAATTTATAAGTAGTTGGGCCTTATAGAAGCTCTCCATGGTTATTATCTGCCTAAACTAGTCCTCATATTTAGATTTTTTCTAACTTAAAGAGATACTATGTTTTCACACCTTATATAAGGCCAGAAAAAGCATAGCTAATGTTGATATTTTCATGTAACATGTAACAAATGTATACTTTCATGTAACAAAATTGGTATAGTAAAAAATGTACAGGTATACCACAGAGATAGGAGTTCAGTTCTGAACTCTGTGTTGTAATCTTCAGCATATCACTTCTTTTCTCTGCATTTTTTTTTTCATTTGTAAAACAATACTAATTTTCAGCTTTGTTGAGGTCATTTATATAGTGCTTGACACATGGTAGGCTTAAAAAATTGGTAGGTCTTATTATGGCCTTTTAATCAGAGACTTATGCCATAATTAATTGTTCATATATGGCCTTTGCTTCCCTGATAGCTCATCGGTAAAGAAGCTGCCTACCAAAGCAGGAGAAGAGAATTCAATCCCTGGTTCGGGAAGATCCCCTGGAGAAGGAAATGGCAACCCACTCCAGTATTGGAAATTCTCTTGTCTGGGAAATTCATGTGCAGAGGAGCCTGACCGACTATGTCCATGGGATTGCAAAGAGTCAGAGATGACTGAGCGTGAACATGAACATGAAAGATCTTGGTAAAACAGTTCAGTTCAGTTGCTCAGTTGTGTCCAACTCTTTGCAACCCCATGGACTGCAGCACGCCAGGCCTCCCTATCCATCACCAACTCCCGGAGTCTACTCAAACTCATGTCCATTGATTTGGTGATGCCATCCAATCATCTCATCCTCTATCTCCCCCTTTCCCTCCCACCTTCAATCTTTCCCAGCATCATGGTCTTTTCAAATGAGTCAACTCTTCACATGAGGTGGCCAAAGTATTGGAGTTTCAGCTTCAGCATCAGTCCTTCCAATGAATATTCAGGACTGATCTCCTTTAGGATGGACAGGTTGGATCTCTTTGCAGTCCAAGGGACTCTCAAGAGTCTTCTCCAACACCACAGTTCAAAACCATCAGTTCTTCGGTGCTCAGCTTTCTTTATAGTCCAAATCTCACATCCATACACGACTACTGGATAAACCATAGCCTTGACTAGATGGACCTTTGTTGGCAAAGTAATGTCTCTTCTTTTTAATATGCTGTCTAGGTTGGTCTTGGCTTTTCTTCCAAGGAAGAAGTGTGGCATCCAGTCCCATCACTTCATGGCAAATAGATGGGGAAACAGTAGAAACAGTGGCTGACTTTATTTTGTGGGGCTCCAAAATCACTGCAGATGGTGATTGCAGCCATGAAATTAAAAGATGCTTACTCCTTGGAAGAAAAGCTATGACCAACCTAGACAGCATATTAAAAAGCATAGACATTACTTTGCCAACAAAGTCCATCTAGTCAAGGCTATGGTTTTTCCACTGGTCATGTATGGATGTGAGAGTTGGATTATAAAGAAAGCTGAGTGCTGAAGAACTGATGGTTTTGAACTGTGGTGTTGGAGAAGACTCTTGAGAGTCCCTTGGACTGCAAGGAGGTCCAACCAGTTCGTCCTAAAGGAGATCAGTCCTGGGTGTTCATTGGAAGGAATGATGCTGAAGCTGAAACTCCAATACTTTGGCCACATGATGCAAAGAACTGACTCATTGGAAAATACTCTGATGTTGGGAAGGACTGGGGGCAGGAGGAGAAGGGGACGACAGAGGATGAGATGGTTGGATAGCATCACTGACTCAACAGACATGAATTTGAGTAAGCTGCGGGAGTTGGTCATGGTAAGGGTGCCCTTGTGTGCTGCAGTCCATGGGGTTGCAAAGATTGAGCAACTGATCTGAACTGAACTGAATATTGAAAAGGCAGTCTTTCTTCCTGACCTCCAAATTTCTTTATGGTCCAAAACTTTAGGAAATAAGGCATTTGAAATAAAATAGTGCAGCATCCAGGTTACCTTTTGTCTATTAACTCATTCATTAATTAATTCAAGGAATATCTAATGAGCACATATCAGGCCATACCTCAACTGCTCTGATAGGATATTTTTCCTCAGTTCCCTCCATGCTTTCATGCGGCTCAAAGGTACTCTGCCTCTGTCATGTGCTCCCATAGTATCCTGTGCCTTTCACTGCTAGAGAACCTATTGCTAGGTATTTCAGTCATATATTTGCTTCTCTGTTTACTTCCCACTAGACTGTATATCCCAAATCTCATTTTTCTGTCTGTACTACTATATATTCAGTTCAGTTCAGTTTAGTGCCTCAGTTGTGTCTGACTCTTTGTGACCCACATGAACTGCAGCACTCCAGGATTCCCTGTCCATCACCAAGTCCTGGAGTTTACCCAAACTCATGTCCATTGAGTTGGTGATGCCATCCAACCATCTCATCCTTAGTCATCCCCTTCTCCCCCTGCCTTCAATCTTTCCCTGCATCAGAATCTTTTCAAATGAGTCAGTCAAATGCATCAGGTGACCAAAATTTTGGAGTTTCAGCTTCAACAGCAGTCCTTCCAATGAATATTCAGTACTGATTTCCTTTAGGATTGACTGGTTGGAAAAATAACTCATTCCTAATTTAAGTTTTTACAGCAAGGAGAACAAACTAGATATATTAATAACACCTGGAATACAGAGCTGGTTGTAAAGATTCAATGAGAATATGGACTAATCAACCCAGCAAATAATTTTATCACACAATCCAGAAAAGGAAAGAAAGTTATATGATGAAAGTAGAATGTAGGAAATCAACTATGAAGTTCAAGGATAGAAGTACATTTTAGTAACCCAGTGTTTTGTTTTTTTGTTTCTTTGTTTTTGTTTTTAAGCAAAGGAGTGCTTTATTCTCTAATTAGAGAATGGACAATTACGAGCTCCTTCTCTAGAGCATCTGCAGCACACATCTCCTGCCAGCTTGGACCAGGCTGCTTTAGAGGGATCTCATCAGCGGGGAGGGACTGGAGTTCTCGCGGGACTGTCCTGCTCTCGCTCCAAGCCAGTGGGCCGAAGGGCTAGTCTCTGCACATGGCCCGCCGCCACCATCTTGAATTGAGTGTTGCTTGCGGCGTTTCTGTAAAAGGTCTGAGCTGAGGTGTCAGCACAGCTGTTTAACAGAGGGAACTCTTGTCTAAAGCGCCAGGTGCAAGTCTTCTGCATGCTGCACCCTATGAGCAAGTGAAACAGGACTAAGCACAAGGAGGGAAAAAAGGTTAGACTAAATTGTATTACCTTTTCTATTTTTATTTCTCAAGAAATATTAGTAATCCAGTTTTTATTACACAGTGTATTCTAAACAAATTATGTACTTTTTTCCTCCTTGACTTTTCTACTGGTCTAATATTCTCTACCCATTTTTCAGGCAAAGAAAAAAAAGAGAGAAAAGGCAGAGGTTGAGATCATGGTTATATAAACCATGTGTGAGAATATTCCATTGCATAGTAAAGCAAAATTTGCACCATTGAGGAGAAAAGATGAAGCATTGTAAGTTGTCTCTATAGCCTAAAGAGGTTTGGATTTTCAATATGCTTCACTCCCCCAAATTTAGAGCCACAAAATCTAAGATCCTTACTTGGTGTTACAAAACCAAAATTCCACAAGCAAAATGTTAGAGATATAAACTTCTTCTATCCAGATGTAAAAGATAACTTTGAATTGCTTTTCTCTTTTTCCTCCTTCTATTTTTTCTTCACTTGTAATTGGGCTAGTATTTCTCTGCTTTTATGTTTTGAAAATATCATCCCACTGATGCATACACTTAAAAAGTTACTTGGGAACTGTATTCCTTCACTATATATTCAGATAGCATGGGGAGAAATTGAAGATAGAAAAGCATTTCTAGACTTTCAGAGATTAGTGGCTTGAAACTGAGAGATGCTTGCATCTACCCAGCATGAAAATGCCTCTAAGCTGAACAGATCTTCTAAATGCACCTGAGGGAATTCATTCTGCTCAGGATTCAGTCATGCTTTCATACCAATTAAGATGATAGACTGTATATTTAATAAGTTTTTCAATTGTGAAAGAGGATATATATTGTGAAACAACAAATCACTAGGGTATGTTTTTATTATATTATAAAAACCTTTAAAACATGGAGTGACAATAGGAAATGGCTTTTTGCCATAATTATTTTGAAGTGCTTCTTTCATTCTTCCTGGTTGGCACACTGTAGTATTTATACTTGACTTAACCTGTGGGCCATTTCTCAGCAGGAGTAGGCTTACACAGCAGTGAGTGCAACTTTTAATGGGGTGATATCATCAGCAACATTATTAGTATCATTTATATAGTGTAATAAATAATACTTATTTCTAAACTGATGTCAGCAGAGAGAATCCCTCCATTGAGGATCTAGCTGTAGGGTCCCGTTATTCTTAGAGATTGTATTTGTACATGGTTGGGTCAAGTCATCCAAATATATCTCCGTTTATCTTTCTGACTTAAGGGTCTTGTAGCCACCTACTTGACTGAAGTACACTGAGTAAACTGAATGGAATCACTCTTTTTGAATTTCCCAAAGTCACTAAGAATGAGGGCTAATTCTGATTGTTCATGAGTGATTATAGTTCACAATCTGGAGTTTGACCATATGGTTTGTTTTCCATCCCATGACAATTGCGAGAGTGCATGAGAGTCCAGGAATAATTAGCCTGGGAGAAGTATAAACCAGACTATTTCATGTAACCTTTGTGGTTACCTTTGTTATGTGTGAAGCAACTTCATTAATATCTGCTTTCCTGCCTCTCCTACTAGTGGATCACGTGAATACAAATTAGGAATTTTCAGCTCTACCATTTACCGTTTGCTAACTATAGAATATCCTTTTTTAAACTTTGATATACTTAAGAGTTATCTGAGAATCTTTTAAAAAAGCAAATTTGATTAAGAAAAATAAATTTCTGAATTATATTCTGATTCTTGGATTGAACTGGAGGAACTGCATTTTCAAGGAGTGAGCAGGTGATGCTGATGCCGTTGGTTTGGTGTTCACACCTTGAATAACAAGGGAAAAGAATTTTAGCATCCTAGCTAAAGGTCATTTCCTGAAGATGATGCTCTCTTCAGAATGATAAAAAGGTACTTTAAACTTCTTGTGCCCCATCCCAGGAATGTGCTAGCTCACAGCTTCTCTCTTTGTTGTCCCTTCTTTCCCACCACTCATCTCTTTCTATTTTCCCTCTTTCCTTACCCCCAGCACCCTTTCCCCGCAACCTGAAAATAATGAATCATTCTTCCTTTAATTCTGAGCTAAGCAGTTTTTGCAGATCTCTTTTGTTGGGACACATTTTCCCTTCCTTAAACAAAAAACACCAGGGAGGAACAGGGCAATGCACAGGGCAGAAAGAGGTTTATTTGAACAATGTCCTTTTGTTTGGTTTTCTAATAGAACACCAGATTTATCAGAATTAATGCAATCAGGGTTAGCACAAATCCTTCCCCTTTTGGGGGAAGATTTTGCTTAGCAGCAAGGAAATCTGCTGAGCAGAGTGAACAATGTTTTATTTGACCAACAGATGGCAGTAGCAGTCTCTCTTTCTCTATTGCAGTAATCAGAAAATTGAAACTAACTTGCTCCTGAGAGCCTTCTAAGAGCACTCATCAACATTTTTTAGGTTCTTTGAGCTCCTGGCTGATTTCAAAACGTTATCTCACTCTTTGAGCACTGGACCACTTAATCACTCTTACAAAATGTAACCCTATTTTCAGGAGACATGCTACCTACCCAATCCATATTTGCCTAATTCAAATGGAAAACCAGGAGACCGTGACTGTCTCATTTCCAATATGCATAATTTTTTATTTTACGCATCTGAAAATTTTAGCTACACTAAAAATACAATTTTAAAAAAGAACTCATATTTTTGAAAATTACATATGTTTTCAAATGAGTCAGTGTAAATCATTTCACCAGTCTCCATCTAGATCCAAGCTTTAGAGCTATGCAGTTGTACATGTCAAATATATCAAATGTGTTTCTATCTATAGTGTCTCTGAGAATATTTATTACTTTTGTTAGTATATTTGGTAGGATGTGTATCTACAAAAGCCTGCTCAATACTCCTTTTTACAAACATTCTCCTTACTATTGGGCAGAATTTCTTATAGAATTTCAATTAAGAGATACAGAAAAAATATTTTGATCCTCAGTGTGAAAAACTGCATATAATTTACTTTGTCATTCTAGAGTTATAAACATTTATATATGTGTAACTGTTTCCTATTTAACAGCTACCATTTAACTATAACATGTCTGAGCATCATAATTTAACTGCTAATCTTAAATTTAAACTCAGGATATCATTGATACACTTTTATTCTATCCATAGTGATAAAATGAATTTTTATAATTCATACTGATACTGTCTTCCTTGATACCTGTTCTAACTTCTGGTTAAAGCTCAGGGTTTGAAAGTTTGTGTTCCAGCTTTTGCCGTGGCTTCATTTCACTCACCTGTTTTAAGGATGGCTCAGACAGTAGAAAATCTACCTGTAATGCAGGAGACCTGCGTTTGATCCCTGGTTTGGGAAGATACCCCGGAGAAGGAACTGGCAACCCACTCCAGTGTTCGTGCCTGGAAAATCTCACAGTGGAGCCAGGCAGGCTATAGTCCATGGGGTTGCAAAGAGTCGGACACATCTGAATGACTAACACATTTTGCTTTTAGACACTTAGTTCAGAATCTCTTATGTTCATATCGTGTAAATGTTTAAAAATGCATTTATAGAAAAACTGAATGTTCTCCCCTAAGATTGTGAACAAGGCAAGAATGTTACTTTTTACCCCTCAGTCAACATACTACTTAAATTTCAAACCACTGTGAAAAGGCAAGAAAATGAAATAAAAAGGCATACAGATTAAAGGCAGAAGAAATAAGATTGTCTCTATTTTCCAGTGCTTTGGTTGTCTACCTAGAAATCTCAAGGAGACTACAAATATACTCCTAGAAGGAAAAAGGGAGTTCAGCAAGTTATAGGATTTGAGAGCAATACGTATTTTTATGTCCTACAATGAGTATGTAAAAACAAAATTAAAGGCTTAGTGTAAGAAACGCCGCAGGAAGAAGGAACCACCCCTATGGACCGTTGTTCAGGGCCTTTTATTGGGTGGTCGCTCTCGGGCAGAACTCCCGGGGGTGGGTAAGCAAGGAAGCGAGGGGGGTGTCTGCGAAGCAAAGGGAGTCAGCGGGGTAAAGGGAGTCTGCGGAGTCTGCGAGGGTGGGGAAGGGTTTTATAGTCCGGGCCGGGGCTCCCATATAAGGAAGAAAACGCGGGCTCAGCGGTGATTGGTGTCCAAGGGCTCTGTGTCAGCTCCTGATTGGACGGCGAGGGCTTCGTGTCGGCTCCTGATTGGTCGGCTTGGTTGCCAGCCCATCTCCGGGGCGTGTCTGCAGCGCCCTCTGCCGGGACATGTCTCGACATGCCCGGGCATGCCCAGGCATGCCTCAACACGCCTGACCTTGCCCTGACCTTTCATCCTGACCTTTCATCCTGGCCTTGCCCTGACCTTTCATCCCGGCCTTTTTGATATAGGACAAGGGGCGCCGACTCTCTCTGGCTACTTCCTGCTGAACGGGGGAGACAAGGGGTAGGGTACGGCTGGGATAGGGTAGGGAACAGCCGGGATGACAGGGGGCGTCTGCCGTTAATCTTGCCACGGAGTGCTTGTTGGAAGCCCTTGGTACTGTTGCATCACCATCAGCTGGACTGTGCTGAGCCATTGTTTGATGAGGGCCCGAAAGTCAGGAGCAGTAGGAGAATGATGATCGGTCCCACTAGGGAAGATAGCAAAGTTGTCAGTCAAGGGGAGCTCTGGAAGCTCTGGAACCAGGATTCGAACCAGCCCTGCTGGGCCTCTCTCTCTCTCGCCTCTTGCCTTCCTTCCTGGCAGTTTCTGCCTTCGTCTGTCTCTCTTTTCCTTCGATTCTGTCTCTCTTTTCTGCTTCTCTGCCTTGCTTTCTCCTTTCTCTTCTGTCACACTCTCTAACTCCTTTCTGTCTCTCTTTCCTCTCACTCTTTCAGTTTCAGTCTTTCTCTTCCTTCCTTCCCTCACTCTCTCCGCCACTCTGTCTCTCTCTCCTACTTTCTTTTGCCTTCTCTCCTTTTCGCTCTTCAACTCTTCTCTTTCCTTTCTCCGACTTTCTGTTGCTTTCTCTTTCTCCTCTTTCCTTCTCTGGTTCCATTTCCCTTGGTTCTTTCCTTCCCTCGTCTTCCTTCCTTTCTCTGTGTCTCCTCCTTTCTGTCCTATTCCTTCTGTCCTCTCCCTCTGTTGCTCTCCCTAAGGTGTTCCTCCCTCTCCTCTTAATAAAAGATTTGGATGGTGGTCTCTCAGTCACTCAGGAATCGGCGACAGAGGGGTTCGGGTGATGGTCAGTTTGGTTGGCCCCGTGAGGGTGGAGCAGTAGGAGTGATCAGGAGGGGGGTCAGGGTCTCCGGGAGACCCAGGGGAGCTCGTTTGAGTCGGGTCAGGTGGTACCAGGGCTCGTGTCCTAGGAGTTTGGCGGCTGTAGGAGTGGTGAGGATTACCGTATGGGGTCCCGTCCAGCGAGGCTGTAGTGGGCGGGGACTCAGGGTTTTTAGCAGTACCTGATCTCCTGGTGCTAGAGGTCAGGTGGGCCCCTCGTCGTCTGTCGGTTGTGGCAGGACCCGATCTGCGTGTTCCCTCAGCAAGGATCGTAGGAGGGAGAAGAGGGGGAGGTACCCCACGAGTGGGGGAGCTTCTCCCTCGGGGAGGTGAGTCAGGAGATAGGGCCTGCCATAGAGCAGTTCAAAGGGGGTCAAACCTGTTTTGGAGTGTGGTGTGGTGTGAATGCGAGTGAGTGCCAGAGGAAGGAGGTCGACCCAAGATAGCCGCAGTTCTGAGGCTAGCTTGGTCAGATGTGTCTTGATGATGCCGTTCACCCACTCTACCTTGCCTGACGATTGGGGCCGATAGGGGATGTGAAGATGCCAGCCGATACCTAGGGCCGTAGCTACCTGCTGAGAGATCTGCGAGATGAATGCAGGCCCATTGTCAGACTGGAGAGAGTTTGGCAACCCAAATCTGGGAATGAGATGGGCCGTCAAGACCTCCACCACTGCCGCTGCCGTCTCCCGGGCTGTGGGGAAGGTCTCGACCCATCCTGAAAAGGTGTCCACCAAGACCAGCAGATAGCAGTAGGTTCGATGTCTGGGCATGTGGGTGAAGTCTATCTGCCAATCCTGCCCGGGCATATGTCCCCTCAACTGGTGAGTCTCCTGTGGGGGTTGGAGTCCTCCTTGAGGAGAGGTGGAGGCACATGTTAGGCAGGATCGGTGGACGGTATATATGGTCTGTCTGAGATGTGGGGGAGAAAAGACAGGGCTGAGAAAGGAAAAGAGAGCTCTTGGTCCAATGTGGAGGGTATTGTGAATTTGGGATATTATGGTCTTAGCCTGGCGCTCAGGAAGCACCGGTTTACCATGGAGCAGTATCCATCCAGATGGGTGCCTCTGAGCCCCTTCTTGCGCCAGCAAGGCTCTGGCTTCCTTGCCTGAATAATCTGGGTTGAGGGTGGATCTCAAAGTCAGCAGGGGCTCGGGGGCTTGTTGTAAGGTAATTTGTCGAGCCACTTGATCTGCCGTGTTGTTACCCAGAGTGACAATGTCATGAGTATTTTGGTGTCCCTTGCAATGTATGATAGTGACCTCTTTGGGCAGGGATAAGGCATCTAACAGTCGAGTAATGTGGGGGGCATTACAAATGGGGGATCCTTTAGTGGTCAGGAAGCCCCGTTCTTTCCAGATTGCCGCGTGAGAATGGGCAATCCAGAAGGCATATTTGGAGTCTGTGTAAATATTGGCCCTTTTTCCTTCTGCTAGGTGTAAGGCTCTAGTTAGGGCTGTTAGTTCAGCCTTCTGAGAAGTCGTCCCGGGTGGCAAGGGCTGAGCCTCCAGGACTTCCCGGGTGGTTACCACAGCATAGGCCGCCCTTCGGTTTCCACTGGGGTCTCGTTTTGAGCTCCCATCGACGAACAAAGTTAGCTCTGGATTTGGTAGAGGTTTGGAAAACAGGTTGTGGGGTGGTTGCATAAGGGACTCAAGGACCTCCGAGCATGAGTGGGTTGGGGGTTCTGAGGAGAGAGGGAGTGAGGGTAGTGAGGAAAGCGAGTTTAATTGTGGGGAGCGGTGCACGGAAACCTGAGGATTGTCCAGAAATACCAGGTGAAATTGTTGGAGCCTGGACCCGCTGAGTTCAGAAAGAAATCTAGAGGCTAAAAGGTCACCAAGACGGTGAGGCGAGAAGATGGTCAGGGGTTGGTCATGAATCAGCTTTTTTGCATTGGTGTACAACGTTGTCACCGCCGCTAGTGCCCGCAGGCAGGGGAACCATCCCCTGGCTGTGGGGTCAAGTTGTTTGGACATGTAAGCAATAGGCAGCAATTTGGGGCCAATCGGTTGCACCAAGGCTCCAAAGGCTATCCCTCCCTTTTCATCAGAGTATAGATGGTGCGGATAGTTGGGATTTGGGAGAAAGAGACGGGGTGCAGCCAATAGGGTTGAGCGTAAGGCGTGGAAGCCCTGAGTCACTTCGGTGGGGGAAGACAGCGGCCCTGTGGGAGTCTCTTTGGCTGCCGCAGAGAGAGGTTTGGCCAGAGTAGCATAATTTGGGACCCAGTGTCGGAAGAATCCTGTCAGGCCTAAGAAGGACAATATCTGGTCTCCATCGGTTGGAGGGCAAATGGACCGGAGGAGGCTACACCGGTCTGCTGTCAGGGCTTTAGTGGTCGGAGTGATTTGGAGACCCAGATAGACGACAGAAGTCTGAGTCAGTTGCGCTTTGGATTGTGAGGCTCTGTAACCCTGGGAACCAAGGAAATTGAGGAGGGTTGCAGTATGTTGTCGGGAGGTCTCTTCTGAGGGGCTGCAAAGGAGCAAGTCGTCTACGTATTGGAGGAGGGTGCTAGGGCGAAGCGAGCACCTAGCCAGGTCCCGGGACAGAGCTTGCCCAGAGTAGTGGGGACTGTCTCTGAACCCCTGAGGGAGTACGGTCCATGTGAGTTGTGTGGTCAGCTGGGTGTTGGGGTCAGTCCAGGTGAACGCAAAGAGGAATTGGCAGTCGGGGTGGAGTGGGATGGTAAAAAAGGCGTCCTTGAGGTCAATAACGGTGAAATGAGAAGTCTGAGAAGGTATGGAAGAAAGGAGGGTGTAGGGGTTAGGGACAAGTGGGTGGGCAGGGATCACCGCCGCGTTGATCAGGCGGAGATCCTGCACTAGCTGGTAGTCTCCTGAAGCCTTCCGAACAGGGAGGATAGGTGTGTTACAGGGGGAGGTCGTGGGGATCAGGAGACCCTGTCCCATGAGACAGTCGATGATGGGCTTTAGCTCTCTGAGGTTGCGAGTAGACAAAGGAAACTGGGACCGGGCTGGGAAACAGGTGGGGTCCCTTAGCTGGATGAGGACTGGAGGGTGGTGTCAAGCCACCACTGGGACTCGGGTGTCCCAGACCTCAGGATTAACAGAAGGGGTTGGAAGGTCAACCAGTAGCATTAGGAAGGCCCCTGACTTGGGAGCCGACCCTGGAGCTAGCTGAAGAGTGGCCTTCAGTTTATTAAGTATATCTCTTCCCAAGAGAGGAGTAGGGCAGGAGGGAATGACCAGAAAGGAGTGGGTAAATAGACAGGAATCTAACTGACAGGATAGTGGTTGGGTTTGGAGCGGACACGAGGGTTGGCCGTCAATGCCCATAACCGAAACCTGGGAAGGACGTAAAGTGCCTCCGAAAGAGGGAAGGACCGAATAGGTAGCAAATTGATGGACTTACCCGCTACCTGGAGGGTTACCCTGGGCTTGGCTTGGGTTATTGGGGTCCCCGAGTCTGGGCGGCGTCAGTCACCATTGAAGTTCAGCAGCTCCAAAGCCGAAGGAGGGCAGGAGGTCTCCCTGGGGCGCTCTGGTCCCCGGCCCCTAGAGGTCGAGGCCCGAGAGGCCTGGGGACAGTCACTAGCCCAGTGTCCTCATCGTTTGCACAACGGGCACAGCTTGGAAGGAGGTCGCGGATTGGGGCACATCCTGGCCCAGTGCCCTTCTTGGCCGCACTTGAAGCAGGCCCCCGGAGGGGGGTTTTGGGGCCCCGAGCCCGCCGCCGGCCGCAGGGCCGCTACCAAGGCCTGGGTTTGCTGGTTTAGGAGGCTTGCCTGAAATTCGGCCTTTTGCTTGGGCCTTGCCTTCCGGCTGGCCTCAGCAGTTTCCTCGTGGGCATGGTAGACCTTAAAAGCCATTTTTACCAGGTCTCGGATAGGGGTCTGAGGGCCATCATCGGCCTTGGCCAACTTTTTCCGGATATTGGGGGCAGACTGGGAGATAAAACGATTGGCCAAGGTAGCCGCCCCGATGGGGGACTCAGGTGACAGCCTGGTGTATTGGACAAGGGCCTCGGTCAGCCGATTAAGGAACATGGCTGGGTTTTCGTCGGGCCCCTGGGTCACCTCATCTAGTTTGAGGAGGTTTACAACCTTATGAGAGGACGTTTCCATCCTGTCGAGGATACACTCGATCATATAGCGTACTTGCAGCTGGCCGCCACCCTTCTCCTGGTAGTTCCAATCAGGGTCAGTGTCAGGAACCGCCTGAGCCCCTGGGGGGCGCTTGGGGGAGGGGATGGCATAGTGCCGCTGGTCGGCCTGAGCCTTGGCTGCCGTCCAGATAGCCTGCCTCTCCTCGGGGGTGGTGGTAGACCCCAGGATGACATATAGGTCCTGCCATGTCAAGGCGTAGGCACAGGTCAGACCAGTAACCTGCTTGATGTACTGAGTGGGGTTGGAGGAGAAGGAACCCAGTTTGGCCTCAATCTGTGCTAAGTCTTGGAGGGAGAAAGGGTCATGGACTTGGGCTAGACCCTCAACTCCGGCTACTTGTCGGAGAGGGAGTAGCGGGGCTGGGGGAGGGGGAGGGGAGGCTCCTGGAGGGTTGCTGTGGGAGCGAGTGTGGGAGCTAACCGGGGAAGGCGAGGGAGTGACGGGGGAAGAGGAGGATACAAGATAGGGCTAAGGGCCGGAGGATCCGGGACTGGCTGTGGAGTCTCGGGGGCGGGAGCGGAGGTAGGAGAGTCCGGAGTGGAAGGGGAGGTAGCAGAAACCGGAGTGGAAGGGGTAAGGGCCGTGGGAGAGGTATAGGGAGGAGGGGCCACCAGATCTTCTGGGGGAACAGAGAAGGCAGAGGACTCAGAGGCGGGAGGAGCTGGTTTGGCCCGGGAGGGTGGAATAGGGGGAGCCATGATAAGCAGGATTTGGCGGGGAGTGCACGTGGTGCACAGGGTGGGGCGAGAGCGCAACGCCCAAAAGGCCTGAACATAGGGGGCCTCAGACCATTTTCCCGTTCTCCGGCAGTAGTTATCTAAATCACAGAGGACGTCAAAGTCAAATGTCCCTGTGGCTGGCCATTGTGAGCCAATATCTAGGGGATACTGAAGCCAGGCTTGTGAACACAGAAAAGTGAGCTGCTTGGAGCGGATATATCCCTTTAGTTTTAGGGTCCGCAGGTTAGCCAGCAGGCACCCTAAGGGGGTGGAATATTGAGGATCGGGTTTGGAGGCCATCGATCCCATGGCGATCACCAAACGGAGACTAACCCCCGCTGCCCGAACGTCTTCGGGTGCCAAGGGAAGCCGGGGATCGGCCCAGCCGTTCGGAATGTCTTTCTCCCATACTGGGGGACCGAGGAAAGCCGAAGCCGGAGGCCGAAGCCGGAGGTCTACACAGCCGTTCGGGACATCTCCCTCACGAGCTGGTGACCGGGAAGGCCCAGTAAGTGGCCACTGGTTACCGGGTCCTAGGAAGTGGTCGCCAGGGAGGGCGGGCCCCAAAGCCAAAGGGACTTACCCCGTATCCTGCCGTCCGGGGGTTGGTCAGCCGCCTGGGTCTGGGGGGGGGCTACCGCGGCGGTGGAGCTCGAGGGGGCCTCAACGGCAAGTGCTGGAAGCCCTCACCTCGAGCCCCATGTTGGGCGCCAGACGTAAGAAACGCCGCGGGAAGAAGGAACCACCCCTATGGACCGTTGTTCAGGGCATTTTATTGGGCGGTCACTCTTGGGCAGAACTCCCGGGGGCGGGTAAGCAAGGAAGCGGGGTGGGGGGGGGGGGGGCGTCTGCGAAGCAAAGGGAGTCAGCGGGGTAAAGGGAGTCTGTGGAGTCTGCGAGGGTGGGGAAGGGTTTTATAGTCCAGGCCGGGGCTCCCATATAAGGAAGAAAACGCGGGCTCAGCAGTGATTGGTGTCCAAGGGCTCCGTGTCAGCTCCTGATTGGACGGCGAGGGCTTCGTGTTGGCTCCTGATTGGTCGGCTTGGTTGCCGGCCCGTCTCCGGGGCGTGTCTGCAGCTCCCTCTGCCAGGACATGTCTCGACATGCCCGGGCATGCCCAGGCATGCCTCAACATGCCTGACCTTGCCTTGACCTTGCCCTGACCTCGCCCTGACCTTTCATCCTGACCTTGCCCTGACCTTTCATCCTGGCCTTGCCCTGACCTTTCACTTAGTATCATTTACAGTTGCCCCAAGAACAATAAAATATTAGGTATAAGTTAAAAAAAAAGTACAAGAAGTGCTACTATTTCATTTGTTGGTCAAAATGCAATGAAAGAAATCCCAGGAAGACCTGAATAAGTGGAGAGGCATATCATCTTCATGGTTTACAAAATTCAGCATAATAAGATGTCAAGTTATTTCCAAACTGATTTATAGTTTTGATACAATTCTCCTAACTATCACAACACACCTTTTTGCAGACACAGAGAGGCTTATTTTAAAATTTACATGGAATGGCACAAAGATTAGAATAACTAAAACAATCTTGGAAAAGAAAAATAAAGTGAGAGAAATCACTCTATCTGATATTAGAACAATATATAGCTTCAGAAATCAAGACTAAGTGACACTGAGGGAAGGATAGACACATATATCTGTGGAAATGGTGGAGAAACTAGAAATATGCCCACAAAAGTATGCTACAATGTTTCTTGGAAAAACTGTGAAACAATTCAGTGAAGGAATAATTCAACATCATAGGCAAAGAAATGAACCTCAAACTAAAATTCATACATTGTACCAAAATTAAACCAAAATGAACCATAGACTTAAATGTAAGATAGAACAGCTTTAGAAGAATTAAGTGAAAATCTTTGGGATCTTGAGCTTAACACTGAGGTTTTACACTTGATATCCAAGCGTGAACCATAAAAGGAAGGTTTGATAGACTGGAATTTAGCAAAAATAAAGAAAATTTGCTCTGGAAATGATACTGTTAAGAGAATGAAACAAACTAATAAGCATGTGAAGAAAAAATTGCAAACCTCATACCTGACAAAGGACTAGAATGTCAAATATATGAAAAGCTCAAAAAACTCAGTAGTAAAAGCACAAACAATCTGTTTAGAACATGGGTAAAATCAATGAACAGACACTTCACTGAATAGGATATATGTAGATAGAAATAAACATATAAAATTTATTAAAAATAAATAGCCATTATTGTTGTTGTTTAGTTGCTAAGTCATGTCAAAGTCCTTGTGACCCTATGGACTGTAGCCTGCCAGACTCCTTGGTCCATGGGATTTCCAAGGCAAGAATACTGGAGTGGGTTGCCATTTCCTTCTCCAAGGGATCTTCCTGCCCCAGGAATTGAACCCGTGTCTCTTATGTCTTATGAATTGTAGGTGGATTCTTTACCACTGAGCTACCTACTCCAAAAAAGTGTTTCTGTGTTATGTTCCTTTTACAAAATAATTGAATGTCTGTTATGTATTATATTGATGTTACCAAACCAAGAAACAAACATAGAGTTACTTGCAGTCCACAGACGGTAATTTAAGTAAAAAGTTTCTTCAATAAAAACATCCTTCTACCATTCTACCCTTATTCTTAAAATCCTACCATTCAGTTTATCACTTTGATTATAGCACTGAAGTCCCCTCTAAGAAAATAAGGTCCTCAGAAGTGTTATTTGTCTCTTATGTACTTACTACTTGGAAGGGTAATGTAACAAACCAGCAATGAATAAGTATTCTCAGAAGGATTTTTTATGCCAAAAAAGTAGGATCTTAAATAAATCATTCATAGGACAGATAAGTTTGATTAAAAAATGGAGTCGAAAGAGAAGTATAAGGGATCAGTGTAAAGACTTCAGAATTTTGATTCTCAAAATGTTATCCTTTATGATTATAAGTCATTTATTTGATTCATAAAGGTCAATAAAGAGAAATTCCATAGAATTTCACTTGTTTGTACTACTAAGAGTAACATACTTACTCTTAAGGACAATTAAGGGAGACTTGTTCAACTCAGGAGCAGAATGACTGGTCTTCAAGATAAGGTTACCAATTTTCTTGCAAAGTTCCTATTACAGACACTCATGGATAATTGCAATTAATGGTTTTCTGGAAGCACACTGTTTCATGAATCGCGTTGATCTTTGGTTGGTTTGCTCTTTTTTATCCTAGTCTTGTATATATGTGTGTGTGCATGTGTGTGTGTAAGTTGCAGTGAGCTTAGCTTCTTTATTATCAGTTTAATCTATTGTAGATAGCTGTTTATATAACAATAGAGGGTAAGCACTGTCTATTTTTGGCTTTTAATTTAATTAAAATTTAAGACTTGTATACCTTGTCATTAAAATATGAATCACTCATACATCTGCTGCTAGGGAAAATTGGTATATCATCTATTCCTATCTTGGAACTTGAGTCATTTAACCTAAAATATACTATAAAAATAAGTAAAATGAAATTCTTGGTGTTTTTGAAAATTTACACAGGATACAATCTCACAAACTGAAATCATGCATCTATGCTCAAATTCTTCACTTATAAACTGAGTAACTTTTAAGTAAACAAGCAAATACTTTGAAATATATTGTAAGGGACAAGTTTGTTGTTAGTTCTTTATTTTTTATCCTTTTTGGTTTTACTGGAAAATGATAATGTGGGGCAGGCACGTCTCAGGATCCTTTAGTCTCCTTCAGTGAACACTGGTCTGTGTTTCTGAGACTTTTCTGACCCAGGAAGCCAGAAGGCAGCACAAAGGTACAGAGATTCAGAGAAAAGGAGGGAAGAGGGAAGAGAAGAGGGTAAATCCTGCAGAAGCGAAGACTGCTGAAGAAAAACGTGGTTGATCTCCCAGTTAGCAGGGGTGTTGGCCCTATTCACCTCATTCAAATCTTTCACAATTTATTATATTCTACTTTTGGCTTTTATTTAACTGTTAAGTTTGTGCATTAGAATGTGAGATAGTCTGTGGATATAGAGAAAGCAGATTTACAGTCCAGATCAGGAAAGATTAAATGGATATCGATGGAAGAAGATTCTGTAAAACACATTTAGGACTGAATACTATATGATACATTAGAGTAAAAATTCTGTGCATATATGTACATAACTCTAAAGTCTTTTATGTGTATATACACACACACACACACACACACAACTTTATCAGCATGACTGTTATCAATTCTAGAACCATGTTGCTTGGGGTCACTAAGGACTTTTAGTTCTCAAGCATATTCCATGTGTATTCTGACTTTTAACTCTGCTCCCACAAGTAGTGAATCCCCACGGAAATGGATTGAGAAAGGGAACATATACAGCAATAATTTTTCTTATGAGATTTCCATTTGTCAAAGATAGAAGTAACTGTGCATTATAAAATTTGCCTTGTTTTAGAAACTGTTGAACAATATTTTTATATTAGCATTTTTATATCTGCTTAACAAAAATATAGGGTTTATTAATGAGTAAGATAAAAAATATTAAAAAAATAAATGTTGCTTAAAGTTTATAGAAGCGTCTTGCTACCAATAGACTTAAATTTGAAGATTTCTGCCATACCAAAGAATTTTCAAGAAAAGTGTATTTTGTTAAAGATGTGAAAATTTAACTATGATGTCAGCTTAACATCTATAATGGTAATTAGAAAAAATAAAATGAAGGTAATTATGGGGAAAGAAAGCCACATGGGGAACTGAGTAGGCTGAGATGAAATTAAATCTTCCCCTGTCATTTTCTATTTTCTTCTTTTTGGGGTAGGAAAAGTGCAAGAAAGTAGATGAGAAAAATTGTAACTCTTTATTAATTGACAGCTAATAGGTGCTTTCATTATAATTGCACATAAGCCAAATTAAACTAGAAATATTAAGAGGGTTTTCATTTAATTTGTTAGAAGAATTCTAAATCAAGTGATTTTAGGAGAGCGTGTGGATTTGTGTAACAGTTCATTAGGGTTATCGTTTGGAAAGGAAGAAAGGATGGAAGGGAGGAAAGAAAGGAGGCTAGGAAAGGAGGAAGGGAAGAAAAGGAGGAAGGGAAGAAAGAGAGGGAGGGAAGAAATAGAGGGAGGGAAGAGGATGACTAGCAGAAAGTGGATACAGGAGAGTGTGCAAGCCTTCCCTAGAGTATTGTGTCTTTCCTCAGGCATTAATATCCAAGAGCAACAGTGTGATTTTTACACTATTTTATACACACCATTGAAAAGATTCTCTGTGCATCACAGAATTAATAAAAGACCATCTATAATAAAGAGCCTCCTCCAGTGGACCTCATTTTGTCGGAACTCTTTACTGTGACCTGTCCAACTTGGGTGGCTCATAGCTTCATTGAGTTATGCAAGCCCCCTTGCCACAACAAGGCTGTGATCCACTGAAGAGGGATACACTGGAGAGGAAATGGCAACACACTCCAATATTCTTCTCGTGAGAACCCCTTGAACAGTATGAAAAGGCAAAACCATATGACACCAGAAGATACGCCCCCCACCAGGTCAGAAGGTGTCCAATATGCTACTGGGGAAGAGGAGAGGGCAATTGCTAATTGATCCAAAAGGAGTGAAGAGGCTGGGCTAAAGCAGAAAAAATGCTCAGCCATGGATGTGTCTGGTGGTGAAAGTAAATTCTGATGCTGTAAATAACAGTATTGCATGGGAATCTGGAATGTTGGGTCCATGAATCAAGGTAAATTGGACATGGCCAAGCAGCAACTTGCAAGACTGCATGAACATGGACATTTTAGGAACAGTGAACTAAAATGGGTGGGAATGGGTGAATTTAATCCAGATGACAATTATATCTACTACTATGGGCAAGAACCCCTTAGAAGAAATGGAGTAGCCTTCGTAGTCAACAAAAGAGTCCAAAATGCAGTACTTGGGTGCGATCTTAAAACCAACAGAATAGTCTTGGTTCATTTCCAAGGTGAACCATTCAAAATCACAGTAATCCAAGCTTATGCCACAAACAAGGATAGTGAAGAAGCTGAAGTTGACCAGTTCTATGGAGACCTATAGAACCTTCTAGAACTAACACCAAAAGAACATGTCCTTTTGATTATAGGGGATTGGAATGCAAAAGTAGGAAGTCAAATGGTACCCAAAATAACAGTCAAGTTTGATATTGGAGTACAAAACAAAGCAGGGCAAAGGCTAACAGAGTTTGTGAAGAGAACACGCGGGTCATAGCAAACATCTTTTTTCAACAACCCAAGAGACAGCTCTACACATGGACATTACCAGATGGTCTGTACAAAAGTCAGATTGATTATGTTCTTTGCAGCTGAACATGGAGAATTTAGTCAGCAAAAGCAAGACCTGGAGCTGACTATGGTAGACCATGAACTCAACTGTTGCAAAATTCAGGGTTAAATTAAAGGAAGTAGGGAAAACCACGAGGCCATTTAGGCATGACCTATGTCAAGTCCCTCATGATTATATAGTGAAGGTGATGAATAGATTCATGGGATTAGATCTGGTAGACAGAGTGCCTGAAAATTATGGACAGAAGTTCATAACATTGTATGGGAGGCAGTGATGAAAACCATCCCAAGGAAAAAGAAATGCAAGAAAGCAAAGTGTTTACTCTGAGGAGGCTTTATAAATAGCTGAGGAAGGAAGAGAAGTGAAAGGCAAGAAAGCAAGGGAAAGGTATAACGAACTGAATGCAGAGTTCCAGAGAACAGCAAGGAAAGATAGAAAGGCCTTATAAAATGAAAAATGAATAGAAATACATTAAAACAATAGAATGGGAAAGACTAAAGAGCACTTCAAGAAAATTGGAGATATCAAGGGAACACTTCATGCAAGGATGGGCATGATAAAGGACGGAAACAGTAAGGACCTAACAGAAGCAGAAGAGATTAAGAGCAGATGGCAAGAAGACACAAAAGAACTATGTAAGAAAGGTCTTAATGACCTGGATAACAACACTGCTATGGTCGCACATCTAGAGCCAGATGTTTTAGAGTGTGAAGTCAAGTGGGCCTTAGGCAACATTACTATGAACAAAGCTAGTGAAGGCGATGGAATTCCAGCCAAGTTATGTAATATCCTAAAGATGATGCTGTTGAAGTGCTGCAGTCAATATGTCAACAAATTTAGAAATTTTAGCAATGGCCACAGGGCTGGAAATGATCAGTTTTCATTCCAATCCCAAAGAAGGGCAATGCCAAAGAATGTTCAAGCTACTCTACAATTGCACTCATTTCACATTCTGGAAAGGTTATACTCAGAATCCTTCAATCTAGGCTTCAGCAGTATGTTAACCGAGAACTTCTAGATGTACAAACTGGGTTTAGAAAAGGAAGAGAAACTGGAGATCAAATTGCCAAAAATCATTAGATCATGGAGAAAGCAAGGAATTCCACAAAAACATGTACTTCTGCTTCATTGACTACACTAAAGCCATTGACTGTGTGGATTATAACAACCTGCTGAAAATTCTTAAAGAGATGGAAATACCAGACCATCTTACTTGTTTCCTGAGAAACCTGTATACAGGTCAAGAAGCAACAGTTAGAATCAGACATGGGAAAACTCACCGATTCCAGACTGAGAAAGGAGTACATCAAGGCCATGTATTGTCACCCTGAGTACTTCATGCTAAATGCTAGGCTGGAGGAATCACAAGCTCGAATCAAGATTGCCAGGAAAAATATCAACAACCACAGATATACACATTATACCAATTTAATGGCAGAAACTGAAGAGGAACTAAAGAGCCTCTTGATGAGGATGAAAGAGGACAGTGTAAAAGCAGGCTTAAAATTCAACATTCAAAAAACTAAGTTCATGACATCTGGTCCCATCACTTCATGGCAAATAGAAGGGGAAAAAGTGGAAGCAGTGACAAATTTTCTTTTCTTGGGCTCTTAAAATCACTCTAGATGGTGACCATAGCCATGAAATTAAAAGACACTTGCTTCTTGGGAGGGAAACTATGACAAACCTAGACAGCATATTAAAAAGCAGAGACATCACTTTGCTGACAAAGTCTGTCTAGTCAAAGCTATTGTTTTTCCAATAGTGTATGGATGTGAGAGATGAACTATAAAGAAGGTTGAGAGCCAAAGAATTGATGCTTTTGAATTGTGGTGCTGGAGAAGACTCTTGAGAGTCCCTTCGACAGCAGGGAGATCAAACCAGTCAATCCTAAAGGAAATCAACCCTGAACATTCATTGGAAGGGCTGATGCTGAAGGTGAAGCTCAAACATTTTGGCCACCTGGTGTGAGGAGGTGACTCACTGTAAAAGACCCCAATGATGGGAAAGATTGAGCGCTGGAGGAGAAGAGGGTGGCAGAGTATGAGATGGTTAGATATCATCACAGACTCAATGGATATGAATTTAAGCAAGCTCCAAAGGATTGTGGAGGACAGAGGGGGCATGCTGCAATCCATGGGGTCAGAAAGAGAGGGAGTGACTGAACCATATAACAGTAAGTAATGAGTGGTGGAGATGATTGTTTTAGTGATTTATCTTTCTGTATAAAATGTAAAATTGTAGTGAGATAGGAACTGTTTGTGACAGCATCTTATCAATGAGATGTCCTATGAGAAAATATTGATTTGCTTTTTTCAGGGAAAGAAACTGCCCAGATCCTTTACATTTGGGCAGATCATTATGGCCCTTATTAATTATGCCATCTAGACGAGGGGAACTTGTACTACACTGATGTGTGATAGAGTCTTTGTTTTACAAAACAGCCTGGGATGGCTCTGTGGATGAGGCCATTCATTCACATGAGGAACCTAGAGATGGAATTATTCCTTGTATCCCCTCCTTGCTCCTGCCAGCCGCACACATAACCACCTCAGGACAGCTGAGGAAGGTGGTACTTGTGGTGTGGACCTAGTACCATATCTGAAGAGAAGGCAGTGTGAGAGGATTCTGGGTTCAGATTGAACCTTTCCAAAATCACCTTGTATCCTAAAGAGATAGGAGCAGGAACCAAAAGTGTTCCTTTTTAGGAATTACAAAAATGCGACTCATGGCTGTAAGGGTCTGGGGCCAGCTTGACAGTGCATAATTCATACGCATTTGCTTCTCTAACAATTTCTGTAGCCAGTCAATGGCCTGCGCCTGCCTCTCAGAGAATGCCTTATGCCATATAAACTTAGGCAGTGGAATGAAAGGCTTGGACGACCCTTGTCAACCAGCGTGAGAGCTCTTCCCATTGACAGGAAACACATAAAACATGTCGGTCCACTACCCTAGGTGGTGTGACTTTGTGGCCAACATTTTGCTCTAGACTCTCTGTATACAAGGGACAGGTTATTAATAAGACTGTGAAACTTCACACTGCATTTAGAAATGGTTAATCTAAGAGAAGCTATATTGTAACTGGAGGCAATGCAACCGAAGATGGAATTGGGCCCCCAACCCCTGCCACCTGCTCTGACATTTCTGCTTCCAGCTCTGCTGCTTCTGTGTGATGGCTTCAGCCTCGTCCTCTATGTCCTCCTTGAGCCAGTTTCTAGACTCCATATTCCAAGCTCTGTCATGCAGGGAAACTGAGGTCCATTCTCCCATCTTTAAAAATTTTAAAAAACAAGATCAGAGTTCTTAAGAAAGAGCTTTGCTTGATTTGTCCTTAGATCAGGCTTTGTCACCTAAGCATATTGACATTCTGGGCCAGCTAACAGTGTGTCAAGGATGGCCATCCTGTGTGTTATAGGTTTAGCTGCACCCCTATCTTCTACCTACTAGGTGCCAGTAGCTCAGTATCTCCTGTTGGACAAAATTGTTCCGTGGTTGAAAATCATTGCTTATTCACTGTGGTCAGAAATACAGGATCCCTTCATATCAGAGCAGAATAGTGAGGTGAGATTGGGAGAAAGAATAAATCCTCAATTTATTGTGAACTAGGCAGCCACCACAACTTGAACTTGCATATCTTATATCTTCCAGTGCTACTTTAGCCATGCAGGCTCTTTCTAAGCTTTTGCACTGATACATTCTCTAGTCTTTGTTGTCACATGGTTATTTCATTACCGTGGAAAGTTATTTAAAAGGTTTGGATGAGTGAAGAATAAGAATTTGGTAAAATACTGGATAACAATTTTTATAATATTTACCCACATTGAAACATAAGTATATTTAAGCAACTTATCTCAAATGTACAAATAACATAAAATCATTAGCCATAATTAGATTTATAGATTAATATTTTCCTTTGACAAGGAGGATGAATTATTCATTATTTTTCTATTTTACTTATATCAAGGAAAATCTTTTCATTGGTTAAATAAAGGGGAGTATAATTTAAGAATAATTATGATAACTGTGAAGGTCCTTCCCTGGTGACTCAGATGGTAAAGAATCTGCTGCAGTTCAAGAGACCTGGGTTTGATCCCTGGGTCCAGAAGATCCCCTGGAGAAGGGAATGGCAACCCACTCCAGTATTCTCGCCTGGAGAATCCCATGGACAGAGAGGCCTGGCAGGCTACTGTCTATGGTATCACAAAGAGTCAGACACAACTGAGTGACTAACACTATTGTAATTTTGAAGGTCAAGTTGATAATTTTGAATGTTCCACAGGATAAATATCTATGTGGTTATCTATAACTAAAGAAGCTCATATGTCATTCACATATTATTTCATGTTAGGGTTTATTTATTGAGTTCATTTCCAAGATTCTTCTTGATTCCTTTTTCACGGTTATTGCATTTAAATCTTAAGAAACTACACCATATCATTGTAGAGTGATGTATTCATTAGGCCTTGCAAATGTGGACATATTAAGGCAGAAAAAAATGTAAGCATGAGTATTCTGGCTGACTAACTTTATAGACTCAAAGAAAAAATCTCACCCACCCAATAAGTTCTCAGAAAATGATCAGAGCATGTGTTTTGTCCTTGAAATTTTTGCTATTCTTTTGATTTATAAGCAGTCTAGAGAAGAATCCTATAAATTAAAACATATACTCCTGCATCTTAATTTTTATACAGAACCCAGTGGTAGATTTACAGTCATTCAAGACCTACTTCATCATAATTAAATTGTACTTGTCAGCTTTTTATTGCTCTTCTTAGAGATAAATCCTTATCTTAGAGGTTCCCACAGTGATTGTCATCATGGCCTCTTGCTTTCATCATGGAGAGGGGATTCTGACAGAATCATAACTCCTACGGATCTTGCATGACATACCTTCAGCTTCATTTCTTTATCACAAAACAGTTATTTTGTTATCTAAAAACATTTTGATTGCTCATTTTGTCAAAGTTTTCCAGAGTTTTTTCCCCCTCATTATATTTCACTTCCTCTGTCCCTTTTATTCTTTCCTTTTCTTCTAACAAAAAAGAATTGTTGATTTTGCTTGACTTTGTTTATAATCACAGAACTTCCTATTCCACTGTGTTCAATGGAAGTTTGCCTCCATATTACTCATTAGAGAGTAATAAATATTCTTGCTGTAAATGTGAAGGTCTCTGATGAAGAAAAGTATCCTTTATCTCTAACTTGCCTATCCCAAAATTAAAACTACATATGCCATCCTTTCATTCTCTTTTCCCCTACTTATTTATTAGACTTCTAATAAAATTTAGATATAATTTTTCCGAAACATCTCATGCCATAATCATCAAATAAGGGGAATAAAAAAATATTTTGTTGGTGGTGGTTTTTATCTATTTTTATGAAGCAAAAATATTTTATAAGATTTATGAAATGACTCATTTATTTTATGCATATAGGAGTTAGTTATATGTCAATCTGAAAACTAAAGGAAAAAAGTATACTAAATATGACAGATAAAAGTGATAATTTTAACATATTGATAAACACTGAAGTTGCAATAAATGAGGGAAAAAATATAAAAATATTGAGAGACAACTTACATAAATGCCCAGAATACCTCATCAATTTTAAAATTTAATGAAAATTAGAGCAGTTAAATGTCATACTGATGTTTAAATTAACAAATATTTTTGAAAATCAGAACAGGTAAATATCAATACAAATCTTTTATATTAGCAAATATTTTGAAAATATTACTATATTATTCTCCCAGGCTGCTGTAACAAAGTACCACAAACTGGATGGCTTGAAACAAAACAAATGTATACTGTCACAGTTCCACAAAATAGAAGTCTGAAATCAAAGCAGTGATAGGGACATGCTCCCGTGAAGAGCCGACTGATTAGAAAAGACGCTGATGCTGGGAAAGATTGAAGGCAGGGAGAGAAGGGGATGACAGAGGATAAGATGGTTGGATGGCATCACTGACTCAATACACATGAGTTTGAGCAAGCTCTGGGAGATGGGTGAAGACAAGGAAGCCTGGCGTGCTGCAGTCCCTGGGTTGCAAAGGGTCAGACATGACTGAGCGACAGAACAACAGCCCTTGAAGAGAGAATCGTTTTTCCTCTTACAGCTTCCGATAACCCCGGGCCTTCTTGATGTTATGGTGCTATAACTCCAGCCTGTGCCTCTGTGTTTACACGGCCATCTTTCCTCTGTGTCTGTGTCTCTTCTCTTCTTATAGGAATACATATCACATTGAATCAGGGTCCACTCTAGTTCAGCATGACTTCATGGGTGGCCCTTGTGATAAGAACCTGCCTGCCAATGCAGCAGACATAAGAGATTCAGGTTTGATTCCTGAGTCAGGAAGATCCCCTGGAGGAGTGTATGGCAAAGCAAGAGAATTCCCAAAAAACATCTACTTCTGCTTCATTAACTATGCTAAAATCTTTGACTGTGTGGATCACAGCAAACTGTAGAAAATTCTTCAAGAGATGGGAATACCAGATCACCTAACCAGCCTCCTTAAAAATCTGTATGCATCTCAAGAAGCAATAGTTAGAACCAGACATGGAATAACAGACTGGTTGCAAATTGGGAAAGGAGTATGTCAAGGCTCTATATTGTCTCCCTGCTTACTTAACGTATATGCAGAGTACATCATGTGGAATGCCAGGCTGGATGAAACACAAGCTTGAGTCAGGATTGCTGGGAAAAATATCAATAACCTCAGATATGCAGATAACACCACCTTAAAGAAGAAAGGGAAAAGGAACTAAGGAGTCTCTTGATGAAAGTGAAAGAGGAGAGTTGAATATGCTGGCTTAAAATTTAACATTCAAATACTGAAGATCATGGCATCCGGTCTCATCACTTCATTGCAAATAGATGGAGCAACAATGGAAACAGTGACAGACTTTATTTTCTTGGGCTTCAAAATTGTTGCAGATGGTGACTGCAGCCATGAAATTAAATGATGCTTGCTCCATGGAAGAAAAGTTATGACCAACCCAGTCAGCATATTCAAAAGCAGAGACATAACTTTGCCAACAAAGGTCCATCTAGTTAAAGCTATGGTTTTTCCAGTGGTCATGTATGAATGTGAGAGTTGGACCATAAAGAAAGCTGAACGCTGAAGAATTGATGCTTTTGAACTGTGGTGTTGGAGAAGCCTCTTGAGAGTCCCTTGGACTGCAAGGAGATCAAACCAGTCCATCCTAAAGAAAATCCGTCCTGAATATTCACTGGAAGGACTGATGCTGAAGCTTCAATGCTTTAGCCACCTGATGCGAAAAACTGACTTATTAGAAAAGACCCTGTTGTTGGGAAAGATTGAAGGCAGGGGGAGAAGGGGACCACAGAGGAAAAGTTAGTTGGATGGCATCGTCAACTCAATGGACATGAGTTTGAGCAAGCTCTGGGAGATGGTAAAGGATGATGCAAAGAATCAGACATGACTGAGTGACTAAACAATAGCAACAACTCCAATAAATAGTCTTATGGACAAATTTCTGTGCATAACCAGGATTATTTCTATAAAATAAGTTTGTAGAAGTGGAATTCGTAAACCAAAACAGGAATATTTCTAAGGCATTGACTTGTGTTGCCACCAATCTTCCAGGAAGCTCTTTACCACTGTGTATTCTTGTTGGCACTGTAGAAGAATGCTCATTTCCTAATTTACTTACCAATGGTGCTTTGTTATTGATATTATATACTTGCTTTCTTGGACTTTTGGTTAATTTTATGTTAGAAATATAATCTAACTGAAGTCTTGTTTCTGGTGACTGTATAGAGCTTCTCCATCTTTGTCTGCAAAGGATATAATCAGTCTGATTTCAGTATTGACCATCTCCTGATTTTCATGTGTGGAGTCATCTCTTGGGTAGTTGGGAGTGGGTGTTTGCTATGACCAGTGCATTCTTTTGGCAAAACTGTTAGCCTTTCCTGCTTCAGTTTGTACTCTAAGACCAAACTTTCCTGTTATTCCAGGCATTTCTTGATTTCCTACTTTTGCATTCCAATACCCTGTGATGAAAACAACATCTTTTTTTTTTCTTTCTTTTTTGGTGTAGTTCTAAAAGGTCTTGTAGGTCTTTATAGAACTATTCTACTTCAGCTTCTTCAGCATTAGTGGTTGGGGCATAGACTTGGATTACTGTGATATTGAATGGTTTGCCTTGAAAACGAACCAAGATCATTCTGTCATTTTTGAGATTGCACCCAAATACTGCATTTCAGACTCTTTTGTTGACTGTGAGGGCTACTCCATTTCTCCCAAGGGATTCTTGCCCACAGCAGTAGATATAATGGTCATCTGGATTAAATTTTCCCATTCTGGTCCACTTTAGTTCACTGATTCCTAAAATGTCGATGTTCACTCTTGCCATCTCCTGTTTGACCACTTGCAGTTTACCTTGATTCATTGACCTAAAATTCCAGGTTCCTATACAATATTGTTCTTTACAGCATTGGAATTTAGTTTATCACCAGACACATCCACAACTGGGTGTTATTTCCCCTTGGCTCAGCCTCTTATTTCCTTTTAGGGCTCTTTCTCTGCTCTTCTCCAGTAGCATATTGGGCTCATACTGACCTGGGGAGTTCATCTTTCAGTGTCATATCTTTTTGCCTTTTCTTACTGTCCATGGGCTTCTCAAAGCCAAATTGCTGAAGTGGTTTGCCATTCCCTTCTCCAGTGGACCATATTTCGTTAGAACTCTCCACCATGACCCATCTGCCTTTGGTGGATCTGCATGGTATGGCTCATAGTTTCTTTGAGTTAGACAAGGCTGCGAACCATGTGATCAGTTTTTTTTTTTTTTTCTGTTATTGTGGCTTTCATTCTGTCTGGCCTCTGATGCTTAAGGATAAGAGGCTTGTGGAAGCTTCCTGATGGGAGGTACTGGCTCTGGGGCAAGTCTTACTCTGATGGGTGGGGACATGCTCAGTAAATCTTTAATCCTGTTTTCTGCTGATGGGTGGGGCTGTGTTTCTTTCCAGTAGTTTGGCCTAAGGCCAATTTATGACTACAGAAGAGACTATGAGTCTATAAACCAGATTTTAAGGCCAAACTACACTAGGGGTAATGGTAGTTAATCTCCTTTAAAAGAACTTACACCACCATGCTGCAGCTCCTAGGACTGTTGTTCTCAGTGCCCCTGACCCCATGGCAGGCCACTGTTGAGCCACGCCTCCGCCAGAGACTCCTGGACACTCACAGGCAAATCTGGCTGAGTCTCTTATGGGGTCACTCCTCTCCTCCTTTCTCCTGGGTCCTGGTGTGTACAAGATTTTGTTTGTGACCTTCAGGAGTGTGTTTCCCCAGTCCTGTGGAAGTTCTATAATCAAATCCCACTAGCCTTCAAAGTCAAGTTCCCTGAGGATTCTCAGGTTCTTCTCTATCCCTGGGTTGGGGATCTGGCAAATTGTTGTGTGGTCTGTGGGTCCTTTGCTCGGCCACTCTGTGGTGGGGCTGATGGTGACCTCCTCCAAGAGGACTTTTGCCATGGGCCATCCCCCCCGGTCTGCTATGGCTAGAGCCCCTGTGCCCACAGCAGCCCACTGCTGACCCATGCCTCCGCAGGAGACATGCAGACAGGTTTATCGGTCTCTTGTGGGGTGCCTGGGTCCTGGTTCACACAAGGTTTTGTTTGCACCCTCCAAGTGTCTCTGGAGGGTATGAGATTTGCTTCTAAATGCAATTTGGCCCCTCCTGCTGTCTTGTTGGGGCTTCTCCTTAGCCCTCGGGCACAGGGTATCTTTTTTTGGTGGGATCCAATGCTCTCCTGTCAATGGTGGTTCAGCAGCTAGTTGCAATTTTGGAGTTCTCACAGGAGAAAATGAGTGCATGTCCTTCTACGCCACCACTTTGGATGATATGAAATTATCTTCTTTATCCCACTTAGGAAAACCATTATTGTTGCTTTTGTTCAGTTGCTCAGTCATGTCTGACACTTTGCAACTCTTTACTGGAGTTAATTGCACTGAAAAATTGCAAATTAAATATTCAATAGTAAGATATAGGTTTAATAAATAATAAGACATCCAGATAATAAAGTGCTATATATTTAATGACATGGGAAAATGGGAGATAAACATTTTACAGAAGATAAAAGAAAATTACAAAACAGTATTTATAATTTTATCTCATTTGTATGTTAAAGCTAATTTATGACTACAGAAGAGACTATGAGTCTATAAACCAGATTTTAAGAGTGGTAAGATTGTGGGGACTACACATGCTTTTGAGGATTAAATAAGTTAAAACAGCTTTCAATACCACACCATTTGCTTTCTTGAAGTGGTTCACTGACTCAGAAAGATTTTATTACCATTTTCATTTTGGATACGTTCGTATTATTGGAGTAGATGAGTGCTTGAAGAGCATTGATATTTATAAGTGGGGAGAACCTAGAAGAAGACTTAATTTTTTTTCTGTTTTCTAGAAGACACAAGGGATTCAATTACAAAATGGGAAATTGCATGTTTGTAATATTTAACTTTAATATGTAGAAAAATATAATTTTGGCTGTTAATATAAAAAAGATTCTTAGTTTTTAAATATCTGAAAGCTAGGAAAGGATATTTTAGAAATAAAGCAAGCCTATAAGGAAGTAGAAAAAAAATAAATTGCATTTAAAATATGTTAGTCTAAAAACTGCAAGATTTGGGGGTTTAGAGATTACTTGATTAAAAAGCTGATTACATATGAAAAATGTTAGGATATTTTTTTAGAAATAACCACAAGTTGGGTTCTGTGCAATATCATCACAATGTTGGAACTTCTTTTTCTGCTCTGTTAAATTTGTGGCTCAATTATTATAATTCCCAATATACTATACTTTGTTTTTATTCTACAGCCTTTTCTGTGTGGTCACGGTTTTAACATTGCTCTCTTGTTCCAAGACACATGAGTGCCAAATGAACTTCAGTAACTCCTAAGACAGTGTTCTCCTCTTCGTATTCTCTGTTCCTTGCCCTTAACTAATGAAGATCTTTGTATAAAATCAGGAAGTTGGCTATATATATTTTAGAACAAGCCAGAAGGGGCCTCAGCAGATACATACAATAGATTTTTATGCTCACATAAGGTTTATCTTATTTCTTCTAACAGTTGGTTTTGTAGGCAGTTTCTGTACGTTTCCTATGGTTTGTTCTTTTGGACATGTCCTTCCATAAAACTAGAACTAAGGGTGAGCCTTCATCACTGAGCCTGTTAACACTGACTCCTGACTTAAAACGTGCAATGGGACTTTTGTGCTCATACAAGGCCTATAATATTGCTTCCAACAACTTGTCTTATGGAAGTTGGTCCCTTGCCAGGTGAGACTTTTCGCAGGCTGCCTTATGACATGGCAGCTGTATGCTTCCAGTTTCAACAATCCAAGAGGCAGAAATGGGAGAGGAACATTGACAGGAGGGAAACACCTGTCTTTTCATAACTTCATCTCAGAAATGGCATTCCATTGCTTCTACCATTTTCTATTCACTAAAAGGGAATCGATGAGTCCATCCTTCACTCTGCATGAAGCAGTTACACTATGGTTTTAGTTGGGGAGGAAAGAATCATTGGAGGCTATCACCACCTAGTGATTGGTTGAGAAAAAAATAAATAAATAGAGTAGGTTGGTTAAGTAGCTTTTAGAGATATTATTTGGATGTGGATTTCAGTGGATATATATTTCAGGACCCAGGTAGGGGTACTGGCCAGAACAACGTGTGACTCTGGTCACAGAACTAACGTTGTGAAGAAGGGCCACCATGCCCAGAAGCCTGCAGGAACACTAGGGAAATAAGAACCTAAGTTTAGGCCTGGGACATGGGCGCATGACAAGAAAGCAGTTGTGACACAGAAGCTAACTTAGAAGTTGTTTGCCTCTATAAAGGCAATTTCTGCTACACTACTGTTTCACTTCAGAAACTGGGTACCTAAAGGAGACCTGAATCTGGGAAGCTTCACTGGCTCAGCTTGAAGAACAAGAAAAAGGCAAGGCTGACATGAACCACAGGACAGTGGTTCTCAAACTGTTTGGTACCAGAATCAAACAGTTAACTTAGAAAAAGTGCAAAGACTCAGATCCTATGTTACTTCAATAAGCCTAGCCTCTGTATGTTTCATTTTAATGCTCCAGGTAATTCTAATAGATACCAAAGTTTGAGAACCATTGCCATATAGGGGCTATTATGTTCCCTAAGGAGTATACCATTTACTGATTCATGATAATTAATTCATTAAATTAACAAATGAACACTAAACCCTGACACAGTTCACGGTAGAAATATGAATGTGCATCCTTGCAGGCAGAAATGGAGAAAAAGATGGTTATAACTAAAAGCATTCCAAAGAAAAGGCCTGTGCTTTTATGCTGGAAGAACAAATCATGGCTGGCACTGATTAATAGATTCTGCTCTCTTAGGCTGGCAATATCCAAAAGAATTTTCTTTGCCAGAAATAACAAAATGGACACCCAAGCCAGCATCTGGAAGTTATTCTTAAAGAAATATGGCATTAGCTAAAATTAGAGTGGTGGGTCAGTTTCTATTTATCCATTCATTGGTCCGTGCTGATGAAAGGTTAATGCAATTTAAACTAAAATCTTCATCCTGTTTTTCATTCTCTTCTTTCTTGCTCCATCATGCTTATTTCCAAATGTGTTTGACAAACATATATTGGTGGCACTTTGCTAAGACTTATATGGACTATTTGCTTAGCTGCTCAGTCATGTCCCATTCTTTGTGGCCCCATGAACTGTAGCCTGCAAGGCTCCTCTGTCCATGAAAATTTCCAGGCAAGAATACTGGAGTGAGTTGCCATTCCCTACTCCAGGGATCTTCCCAACCCAGGGATCAAACTCGTGGCTTTTGCATCTCCTACACTGGCAGGAAGATTCTTTACCACTAGCCTAAGAGTGGTAAATACTTTTAATCACTCAAGTGAGAGAATTCCAGCATAGGATGTATGCAGTCTTTGGACCCAGAGAGACCTGGCTTTAAATCCAAGTGACATCATTTACTGCCTGTAAAAGCTTAAGTTACTCGTCTTCTCTAAGTTCTCTATTTGTATATATGTGTGGATTAACTAATTGCTTTGCAAGATTATTATAAGAAGTGATGTAGGCAAAATGCTCGACTCTTAAGTCGACTCATAAGTGCTCAGTAAACTGAAGTATTTCTGCTATTGCTGACTGATACCTCACATTTTGTGAACATCAAAATACGTTAGAACCACTGTTTGTTCAGGATCAGGTACAGTTTATGCCCATTAGGTTGTATTTTTGATTTTCTGGTTTGTTTTTTTTTTCCTATTTTTAAAACTTATTTTTCAGTTCAGTTCAGTTCAGTCGCTCAGTCGTGTCCGACTCTTGGCCACCCCATGAATTGCAGCATGCCAGGCCTCCCTGTCCATCATCAACTCCCAGAGTTCACTCAAACTCACGTCCATTGAGTCAGTGATGCCATCCAGCCATCTCATCCTCTGTCATCCCCTTCTCCTCCTGCCCCCAATCCCTCCCAGCATCAGGGTCTTTGCCAATGAGTCAACTCTTCGCATGAGGTGGCCAAAGTACTGGAGTTTCAGCTTTAGCATCATTCCTTCCAAAGAACACCCAGGCCTGATCTCCTTTAGGATGGACTGGTTGGATCTCCTTGCAATCCAAGGGACTCTCAAGAGTCTTCTCCAACACCACAGTTCAAAAGCATCAATTCTTTGGTGCTCAGCTTTCTTCACAGTCCAACTCTCACATCTATACATGACCACTGGAAAAACCATAGCCTTGACTAGACAGACTTTTGTTGGCAAAGTAACATCTCTGCTTTTCAATATGTTGTCTAGGTTGGTCATAACTTTCCTTCTAAGGAGTAAGCGTCTTTTAATTTCAAGGCTGCAATCACCATCTTCAGTGATTTTGGAGCCTCAAAAAATAAAGTCTGACACTGTTTCCACTGTTTCCCCATCTATTTGCCATGAAGTGATGGGACCAGATGCCATGATCTTAGTTTTGTGAATGTTGAGCTTTAAGCCAACTTTTTCATTCTCCTCTTTCACTTTCATCACGAGGCTTTTTAGTTCCTCTTCACTTTCTGCCATAAGGGTGGTGTCATCTGCATATCTGAGGTTATTGATATTTCTCCTGGCAATTTTGATTCCAGCTTGTGCTTCTTCCAGCCCAGTGTTTCTCATGATGTACTCTGAATATAAGTTAAATAAGCAGGGTAACAGTATACAGCCTTGATGTACTCCTTTGCCCATTGGAACCAATCTGTTGTTCCATGTCCAGTTCTAACTGTTGCTTCCTGACCTGCATATCGGTTTCTCAAGAGACAGGTCAGGTAATTTGAGGATAATTGCTTTACAATGTTGTATTGATTTCTGCTGTACAACAGTGTGAATCAGCTATAAATATACACATATCCTCTCCATCGTGAGCCTCCTCCCAACCCTCCCTCATCTCACCCCTCTAGGTCATCACAGCACTGAACTGAGCTTCCTGTGCTGTGTACATTGACTTCTCATTAGCTATATATTTCACACACAGTAGTGCGTTTTCAGGGAAGGAATAGGGATGCAGATATAGAGAACTGTCTTGTGGACTGACTTGTGGAAAAGAGGGTGGGAGAAGTTAAAAGAGTAGCACGGGTTTCTGTTTTTAAATAAGAAAGTATAATAAGTAAGAGCACACATTCTAGATCCAGACTGCCAAATTCACATCTTCCTTTATCATTCACTAGCAATGTATCTCTGGATGATTTAATAGACAATTTATTCAGCCTTTCTGTTTTGCTCACCTCATCTTTAAAAGAGGCTTCCCTGATGGTTCAGCGGTAAAGAATCTGACTGCAATGCAGGAGATGCTGATTTGATCCCTTTGTTGGGAAGATCCTCTCAAGGATTAAATGGCAGGTCACTCTAGTATTCTTGCCTGAAAAATCCCACAGACAGAAGAGCCTGGTGGGCTACAGTCCAAAGGGTCACAAACAGTTGGACATGACTGAGCACCATCTTTAAATTAGGGTTAATAATGATGCATCTTAGCAGTTTGTAAGGATTAAATATGTCTTTGTAAAGCATTTTACAAGAAAAAGCATCATGTGTGTTAGAATTGTTGATCATATATATAAATATATATATTTGGGGGTTTTTTTTGTAAAGTTCATCCTTTACCTGTGCTTTTTTACTTTAATAATAGTGAATATGGTTTATCAAAGAAAATTATGGGTTAAATTGTACTTTTACATGGGTCTCAACTTTTTGATGGTGTAATAGTGCTATATGTCTCTGGATTGTTTTATAATCCTTACCCTGAGTAGAGGATCCAGTTCTTCCAAGCACGTGAGCTGTTCACCAGGAGTCAATTACTTGTGGGAGCTTCAGTTAATCATCCAAATCAGAGTAATTCATAGAATTGCTTTTAGTAAACTAATTAGTGCTCATGTGATCCAAACGTGAAAGAACTATCTCAACATACCTGACTGACTCTCAAAGAAGTAACATTCCTTATGAGAGCTCTGCTCAAAATTGAAATAATGGGAGAGAATGATTTAATCTTTTTGCCTTTCTGACAGCATATAGCAATAAAATGTTCTGTGCAGTGGACGCCAATATATGTGATGAATGCTAGTATAACAACAGAACAATATTTTCTTACATATAAGAGAGAATATCATATTAATGTACTTTTTTATGTTGTCTACTGGAGAAAATTTATTTCAAAGACTGCCTAATTCTTAAAATTAAAACTGTTATACCTATATTGTTAGAAGAGAAGTTTCTGAGATCATAAAATTTATTGTCATGGCCATTTGGGCAGAGAAATATCCTCAGATGACCAAGAGTGTGAATGTCCTGTGAATACTGTTGCTGATGTTAATTCATTCTCTAGGCTGGTGGGTGATAAATCTATGCTGCCTTGAGTAAATTTCCTAGAAAGCGTCCCCTCCCTCTTCTGCTTTTGAGAATTCACATCTTAAAACTAAAAAGATGCACTTGTAACACACATTGAATTGATATTAAGTATCAAAATTTTCCTGATGTCTGCACCGCCCCAGGGATGGAAAGTCACTTTGCTTTCCTCTCATAGCTGTGATAAGAGCACTTGGAATGAATGGAGAAGCAAGTTATCATGTGTCAGCCTGTTTGGATTCCCAGGGAGAGGGCAGTTGTCTTCTCAGTGACTTTCACTAAGCATTCAGAGGTTTATTCCACCAACACTGAGATTCTCATATTTGAGAACCTCCTTTCATGCATTGGAGAAGGAAATGGCAACCCACTCCAGTGTTCTTGCCTGGAGAATCCCAGGGATGGGGGAGCCTGGAGGGCTGCTGTCTATGGGGTCGCACAGAGTCGGACACAACTGAAGCGACTTAGCAGTATGATGCAAAGCATGAGGAAGTCTGAATGTGGGAGTTGGAATCTATGGGGGTTGGGTAGTCCCTGAGGGAGCAATACCTTGAAACTTGCCCCTTGGGGCACCAGCACACAAAGTGTGAGGCATGGATGCAGGGCAGGTGTCCCCGGGAGGACAAGGACAAGCAACAGCAGTGTGACAGACCAAATACGTGGAAAGAGCTCAAAGAGAGAAGCAGTCTCAGAAGAAATGTACCACTCTGTCCAGAATGTGCAGCTGCAGAAAAGAGAGAGTGTAAAAGCAAAGGGGAGAGAAGAGAATGAAAGTGTAGAAAGAGGAAAGACAGCTTACCTGAATTCACCTCACAAACCACAGGACCCTTGTAGGACCCCACCTAGATACTGAGTAAATACAGTGGTTCTCAATTCTCTGGGGACACATACACAGATTCAAGAGAAAAGCAGAATAGAAGATAGTTTTTCAGGAGCGGGAATGACATGCTGATGGAGTCATCTATGGCTGGACCATATTTATGGACACTTTTTGTGAAGCTGGCTTACTGTTCAAAGCTAAACTCATACTTGTCTGATATGCTTATAATTCTATGTCAGGTTAATTTTAACTATTCATTAAAATCAGTTAATGGTTTATCTTTAGTTTTGTCGCTTTTAAGCAAATCCTGTTTGTTTTATAAATTCAAATAAAATACTTTACAAAAAGTATGTTTAATAAGGCATGTTTCCTCACTAGTATCCTTGGCATTAAAAAGTAATTGTTGGATTTGTTTTCATTGTGACTGAATGTGAAATAATAAAGGTGTGCACATAACAAGCAGGCTGGAATATCTGAAACTTCTCAAGGGATGTACTTTAAGGTGGAACTGCTCAATGTTACTGAAAGCTCTGTGAACAAAATACTATTCTAGTACATTCATCTCATGGTATTAAATTGTCTAGGGAAGACACTTGTTTTGATTATTGCAGATTTCATTATAATGATTCATCACATCATTAGCACAGTAAAAGAAATATCCCTTTAAAACATATTTATTGTGAAGTCTGTTTTTGAGAGAATATTATTTGTGATATCACCAAGTCCTATTTATGGGGAACATTTTTCTCCATACCTGAAAAAGTACTGACAACTAGTTTGCTTTTACCTTGTGGACCATTAAATCATATGATTGATTATGTTTCCCACTTTGTGTGGCTTCTAGAGAGATTTTAGAGGCAAAATTGTGGTCCATCTAGATCAAATTCACTGGATCTTATTACATGTATTTCGTGTACTAGGCTAGTCACTGGTTTCACTTTCTTGACCCTCATTTTTTTATTTTTCCTTTCCTCCAGTTTCCTCTAAAAAAAAAAGTTTACAGCTCTAATTCTTCTTGGACTTGGTGGATGCCCAGATGTGTTTACTAAAGCCTGGGTAGCTCCTAGCATCCTACCTGCAGGCCTCCTGGTTAGAGGAAGGTCGGGATTAGCAGTTCAATAAAGGTAAGTTACCCAAGCTTTGAAAGAGATCCAACCAGTTATTCCTAAAGGAAATCAGTCCTGAATATTCACTGGAAGGACTGATGCTGAAGTTGAACCTCCAATACTTTGGCCACTTGATGCAAAGAACTGACTCTTTGGAAAAGACCCTGATGCTGGGAAAGATTGATGGTGGGAGGAGAAGGGGACGACAAAAGATAAGATGGTTGGATGGCATCATTGATGTGATGGACATTAGTTTGAGTAGGCTCTGGGAGGTGGTGATGGACAGGGAAGCCTAGCATGCTTCAGTCCATGGGGGTCAGAAAGAGTTGGACACAACTGAGTGACTGATGGAGAGGGAAATGGCAACCCGCTCTAGTACTCTTGCCAGGAAAATCCCATGGACAGAGGAGCCTGGTAGGCTCCAGTCCATGGGGTCTCAAAGAGTCGGACATGACTTCACTTTCACTTTTCACGTTCATGCATTGGAGGAGGAAATGGCAACCACTCCAGTATTTTTACCTGGAGTATCCCAGGGATGGAGGAGCCTGGTGGGCTGCCTTCTATGGGGTCACACAGATTTGGATGTGACTGAAATGACTTAGCAGCAGCAGCAGCGGAGCGACTGAACTGAGCTGAACCAAGCTTTCTAGTTCTCACTGATGACCAGTTCTTTTTATTCTTTCCACTGCCCCCTCTCCCCCATACCTTACTTCTGTGGCTTTTTTGTTAGCTTACTATTTTACTTGACTTTTTGGAGAAGACTTTTTGCTCTCTGATTACTCAGAAATGATTGTACTTCTTTCTGAAGTGAAATGTTTTTGTATTTTGATTAGAGGTCTCCTTGATTTCATAAGCCATTGCCTATAAAAGATTTATGAAACAATTAATGCTGTTGTGCCCTCTCCTCACATTATATTTAACCAAATACATAAAAAGAAGTGTCTTTGATCAAACTTCATCATTTAAGTTTGCCTAAATAAGTGAGAATTTAACTTCTGTCTTAAGCTGAGAAAAGGAAACACTTCCAGAACTTATAAAACAGGTGGCTGGGGAAAAATATGGTAATGTATTAAAGCAAAATCTAGTAAATGACAGAGCAAAGTCAATTAATAATGCTGAATTTATGTACAAAGAGTTCAGCAGAAAGAAATTTTTACTTAAAGGTTAAACTGAATGATAGAACTACTCTGAGAATAAAAAATAGGTTGTTTAAAAACAACAACAAAACAAAATCCCAGTTTTACCTTACAGAATGCCTTTAGGATACCAAGAATGCACAAGCATGTATGCCTTCAGTACTGGGCCAACCCCCAAACCTGAGCTGCTTATTTCTACCTGGATGATTCTTTCGGTATTAAAATGTGCCTAATATTCAAACAGAGGGTGGATGGCAGGTGAGGCAGCAGCAGCGGATGTAGCAAGGAAGTCTGATAAAGTGATTTTTGAACAGAAACCTGGGCCAAAACTTGGAATTTGCAGAGAAAGAACATCCCAAGCAGAGAGCACATCTCTGCAAAAGCACTACCAGCCCTTCAGTAACCGCTCAGCACACAGTTGGTTTTCTTCTGTAGGATCATGTATGACCATGTAGGTGATAAGAGAAAAACCTGTGAGAAACCTTGTACTCACACATTTGTATAGATCTCCAGTCTTAAAATTACAGCCAGATTTGTTTTAAAAATTAACTTGATAATTCATTACCCATGATGCCATATCTCTCTAATCAGCCTTTGTAGGTCTTCCATTTCTAAACATATAAAGGGATAACATAATTTATAAGAAAATGGAGCCACAGGAAAGAAGGAAAATGATAGCACTTTGTGATATTCATAACTGAATGTTTCTAGTTGCAAATTCTGAATAATACCTCAAAAGTAACTTTCAACTAACATTTCATGAATATCAACTCTTTCAGATGATCCTGGAGGGCAGAGCCAGGTCTCCCTTACAACTCAGTGCAGTGACCGTGAAGCTGCAGAACTGTGTCCCTCCACATATGTTACAGAATGATTTAAAATGCAATTAAGTAATTCCAGAATTTGTTGCTACAGCTCATCTGGCTCTTCCATCCTTATTTAAGCTGAACCAGGATAACAGGATTAACTGCAGGGGGCAATGCACATCTGATGGATTGTGCAGTGCATGCCTGGGGGTAGAAAGAGGAAACCAAGCAACAGTATCCTTGTGTCATAACTTGCTGACTCTCTATGTTTTCAGAAAGTCTGGTGGCCCTGTTTCTTTCAGACCTGAGACACAGGGGCCCCCACATTTCTACAAATCAGATAGCCATCTGTCAGACTGAGTTGAATCAGATTTCCATGATGTGGAAAAAAGGCTCAAGAGTATTGTAGATAAAGCCATCAAAATTATGTTCCACCTGTGGCCGTAGCCAAACAAAACCTGCCAATTTTATCCCATGGCAGATCCAGTGACAGCTCTCATCACTTGGCTTTGCTTGCTTTGTTCTGCCTTTCTAAATTTCACTCCAAGCTGAATTTTCTTCAAGACAATATAGGCTTGAACAGCAGGTGAATCCAAATGATGAGAAATTCACTGAAAAAAAATCTGAGCCTATTTTCACATGCATAATTCACATTTGTAATGGTTTCATTCAGGTGGCTTATTGAATTCTTTTAAATACAGTAGGGTTTTTGTGTGTGCATCCCTTGACAAAATGGATTTATCTTATACTGTATAAATACTCAGGATAAACTATCAAAAATTGTCTCAAACTGACCAAAATGATTTCTTTTTTTTTTTCAAAATGATTTCTATAGTATATAAAATTAAGTATAAGGAAGAATATAAAATTTAAAATTTGTGGCCTTTGTCCTTTAAATTTTACCTTTCTGGAGTAGATTTAGAGTCCTTGATATATATTAATAATAAGAGAAAAGCAAAGAAAATTTAATGTAGTTGTTTTGTAACACTTTAGGAGTTATTAGGAGTCCATAACTCTAAAGCTGGAAAATAAAATTAATTTAAATACGGAATTCTTTCTCCAAATGCAAGTATGTTATTATATACATATGCATATATGTATATGATTTACGCAGACATGTACTTGTTACATGTCAAACCAACTTCACACACACACATATACACATATATACATATACACACACCTGTATACACATATATATTATATACATAGGTATAGGTTTATGTGTGTGTATGTATGGTTGATTTGGTTTGGCAAGTAAAAAGGAGACAAATAACCTAATAATATATCATTCTGATTCTGTCTTTAACACCAAGCTTGCTATTGACTTGTTCTAACTTCCCAAGCCTTACTTTACTATTTTGTAAATAAGAACTAAAGAAATGGAGAAGATTCAGTGTTTTTCCAGATGGTGCTGTGGTGAAGAATTAGCCTGTCAGTGCAGGAGACACTGGTCACATCACTGGTTGGGAAGATCTTCTGGAGAAGGAAATGGCAACCAGCTCCAATATTCTTGCCTGGAAAATTCCATGGTCAGAGGAGCCTGGCAGGCTACAGTCCATGGGGTCACAAAGAATCGGACACAACTGGGTGAGTAAAATGCAAGGGCTGACAAATACATGGGATATATTTTTTACAGGCTATACTACTATACCTGAAGTGTCTGTTGATTATTCTACCGCTATGAAGCTGCATCTTAAAACTCCAAAGTTGAAAATCCAAATTTCGTTATTTGTTATCTTCAGGTAAGCTTCAGCTCCCTAATACTGACAGATGTCGTTTTAAACTCTGCTGGAACAAGGAAGAAAATAAGTAAACACATTCAGAGATACAGATCTTACTGAACTTAAAAGAATTTCAGGCAAGAGGCCAACTTGGGATTTGGACTGGAATTGACAGTATGTCCAGATAATGTTATTAACTAACATTTATTGAGTGCTTACTATGTGCCAGATACTGTTCTAAATGCCATAGCATGCTAGCTCATTTAATCCACTTAAAAATGACTGTCCTAATTTTACAAATGTAAACTATGCCTTAGTGCGGTTAGGTAACCCGACTAAATTTGCCTGGATTTAGAATCAGGGAGTCTGACTCCTAAGTGGTATGAGTATTCCCAGGCTAATAACAGTCATCAGCTAAGTCACTTCATCTCTCTAAGCTTCAGTTTTTTCATCTGTGAAATGGAAGTAAACCAAATAATTCTTTCCTAAGGTTTAAATGAGATAATAAGAATTTAGTATTCTAGGGATTAAATGAGACAGTACTAAAACCACTTAGCACAAGGGAAATAGTTTGGTAATTGCCTAACATGCACTTATCATATGACCCAATGGTTCCATTGTATTTATCAAAGAGAAATGAAACCATATATTATCACAAAGACTTTACCTAAATCAAGTGCTTTATTCATAATTATAAAAACTGGAAGCGACCCTAAAGCAATTCAATAGGTAAATGGAAAATCTGTGGTATTATAGAATATTTCTCATCAAAAAAAGGAACAAAATATTAATACATGCAACAATATGGATTACTCTCAGAGTCATTATGCTAAAGCAAAGAGTTTACACACAAAAGGCTAATGATATATAAGTTGCAACTTCATTTATATGAAATCCTGGAAAATTATAAATCAACAGGTACAGAAATCAGATGGTCACTGCTATCTAGTGTCTAGAGGTAGGGTTTTGAGGAGAGAATTGATTACAAATGGGGACAAATGAATTATTTGGTGTGAATGAACAATTCTATAATTTTAGTGGTGTTGCATGACTATATACATTTGTCAAAACTCAGAACTTTTCATCCAAACAGGTTGAATATTACTCAAGATAGATTATACCTCAAGCAAGCATTTTACCAAAAAATGTTTTTAAAAAAGAATATTTAGCAAAGTTCCTAGTATATGTGAGTATGTGCACAGTTGGGTCCAACTCTTTGTGACCCCATGGGCTGTAGCCTACAAGGCTCCTCTGTCCATGAAATGTTCCAGGCAGGAATGCTGGAGTAGGTTGCCATTTCCTTCTCCTCCTAGAATATAGTAATGATAAAATATTATATATGATTACAGCCACAATGCAATGTGGCTTGCTTGCTCCTTGGGAAAAAAGCTATGACAAACCTAGATAGCATATTAAAAAGCAGAGATGTGAGAGTTGGACTGTTAAGAGGGCTGAGCACCAAATAATTGGTGTTTCAAATCATGATACTGGAGAAGACTCTTAAGAGTCCTGTGGACAGCAAAGAGATCAAGTCAGTCAATCCTAAAGCAAATAAACCCTGAATATACATTGGAAGGCATATTCATTGGAGTGATGCTAAAGCTGAAGCTCCAATACTTTGGCCACCTGATGCAAAGAGCTGACTCATTAGAAAAGACCCTGATTCTGGGAAAGAGTGAGGGGAGGAGGAGAAGGGAGTGACAGAGGATGAGATGGTTGGATGGGACCACTGACTCAATGGACATAAGTTTGGGTGGACTCTGAGAGATGGTGAAGGATAGGGAAACCTGGTGTGCTGCAGTCTATGGGGTTGCAAAGAGTCAGACATGACTTTAGGCTATTGAATAATAGCTTATTTGTCTTTCATATTTGATCTTTCTTTTTTAAACATAATATACAATGGCTGAGTCTAAATTAGAATAAAACTGCTTTATTAAATGGATGGCTATTAAAGAGCAATGCTCTCTAAGGCACTTAGTACATTACGCTGAAAACAACAACTCTAAATTTATTCTTGACTTGATTTCTTGTGAGTTTGGGGCTTCCTCTCAGAAGTCTTCACCTTACTGAATAGTCTTAATGGCATAACTTTTATCTTCAAATGATAAAGATGACTGCTTCCTCAAACTACATACATACCACATTGAAATCGTTTAGAATATCCATCTCAATAATGTTCAGATGAAATACAGTTTTCTGTATTCTCACCTGCCAATGAGGTATATTATGATGAATTCTCTTATCTTCCATACCTCCTATATCAGTCAGGGGTTTGGGGATAACACTGAGAGAGCTGCTGTAATTTGGGGTTCACAATTTACTTTGCCAACAAAGGTCTGTCTAGTCAAAGCAATGGTTTTTCCAATAATCATGTATGGATGTGAGAGTTGGATTATAAAGAAAGCTGAGCACCAAAGAATTGATGCGTTTGAACTGTGGTATTGGAGAAGACTCTTGAGAGTCCCTTGGACAACAAGGAGATCCAACCAGTCCATCCTAAAGGAAATCAGTCCTGAATATTCATTGGAAGGACTGAAGCTGAAGCTGAAACTCCAATATTTTGACCACCTGATGTGAAGAACTGACTCATTGAAAAAGACCCTGATGCTGGGAAGGCTTGAAAGTGGGAGGAGAAAGGGGCAACAGAGGATGAGATGGCTGGATGACATCACAACTCAAAGGACATGAGTTTGAGTAAACTCTGGGAGTTGGTGATGGACAATGAGGGCTGACATGCTGCAGTCCATGGGGTTACAAACAGTCAGACACGACTGAGCAACTGAACTGAACTGAACTGAATTTGACAAAATCATAATCACTGGTAGGTCTGAAGGACAAAGGGGATAGGTGGCTCTTGGAATTCAGGGAGGACAGTATAAGGAGGAAGCAGCCTGATTGGAGATCTTTGGAGGAATTCCATGGCCAAACCACAGTGACCTAATAGGAACGGGAAGTGAAAGTGAAAGTATTAGTTGCTCAGTCATGTCTGATTCTTTGCAATCCTATGGACTGAAGCCTTCCAGGCTCCTCTGTCCATGGAATTCTCCAGGCAAGAATACTGGAGTGGGATGCCATTCCCTTCTCCAGGGACTCTTCCCAACCTAGGGATTGAACCCATGTCTCCTACACAGTAGGCAGAGTCTTCACATCTGAACCATCACACAAGCCCAATTAGGGAATAAATATCTGACCTCACTCTCCTTCTCTTTAAAGTCTGCAGGTGACTTACACTGCCAGAGGAAGGAGAATGTGTTGGTGGAATCTATAAAGACGTTGAGGTTGTCAGGCTTCCAAGTGGCTCAAGGGTAAAGAATCTGCCTGCCAATGCAGGAGACACAGGTTTTATCCCTGGGTCAGGAATATCTCCGGGAGGAGAAAATGGCAACTCACTACATATACTTGCCTGGGGAATCTCATGAACAGAAGAACCTGGCAGGCTGTAGTTCATGTAGTTCCTGAGGCTGCAAAAGAGTCAGACACGACTGAACGACTAAGCATGCACACATAGAAGCTGTCACCACAGACACAGGGTGAATCCAAGTGGAGAATGGATCTGGAGGGGTTACTAGAAGATGGCCAGCACATTGCCCTAAAAATATTCAGAACCACGAAACTTCTCTTCCAAGTATTTTCTGTTTTGCAGATTAATTTCCCATTCTCTTTTGTTTGTTTGCACATTTGTAACACTTCTCACTCTCCTCATTATTTACCTTGCTCTTGTCGGATCCCTTTTTCAGTCTGAAAGTGCAGGCAGGGACCTGCCTCTGTCTATGGCCATACCACCCTGAATGTGCCCGATCTTGTCTGAAAATGCAAGTGGCTGTCTTTTCATGTTGACCTAATTCAGGGTCTTTCAGTTTGGCCAAATGGCCTAAACCAAAGTTCTAGAATGATGTAGGAAGCCAAACTATGGATGGAGCAGATAGGCTGGCCCCTGGAAAGAGAATGGGGTGAGTAGGACAAAAGAAGTGAAAATTTACAGTTTTAAGAGAAACGGGGGCTGTGGGGCAAGTGAGGAGCATTTTGTCATAGAAAAGTGTCTGGGACTTGGAGTAGACTATCTGGGTTTTGTTCTGGGCTCAACAAAGATTTACCATGTGGCTTTGTACAACTTATTTTACCCAGTGGACTTCGGTTTTCTTATTTATAAAAGGAGAACTACCAGAGGCCCTATGTGGGGATAGTACAGAGGTTCAGGTGTGGTTATAAAAGCCAGTGTGCCTGGATTTGAATCCTGACTTGCATCCTGACTTTGCCACTTACTAGTTGTGCAAGTTACTTAACTTCTCTGAATTTAAGTTATCATGAAGTATCTATCTAGCTCATAGAAATTATTTAATGAAGGTGAATTACTAGTATGCCAGACCTAGAGGTCAGTTACAGTCATATTTAATCCTTCAATTAATTACTAGCAATATAGATGATAAACGATGCTTTCATCAGTATTTAGTCAATTATCCTTAGAGTTTGGGCTATGAACTGTCAATCACTATATTAATAATGTATAGGATATTTCTTTGCTGTTGTTCAGTTGCTCAGTCATGTCTGACTCTTTGCGACCCCATGGACTACAGCACGCCAGGCTTCCCTGTCCTTACAAATAGGATAAAATTCTTTAAATATTTATATGCTTAGCAATGGAAATTTTTAATAAAAGGATGGACTTTAATATAAGAAATATTATTTTTAATATTCCAGTTTTGAGTGTCCATTTTGTCCCAATTTTATTAGATCTCCATTAACAGTGAATTTTTTATAATGGCATAAAATATTTCCAAATGATTTGCCATATGTCTCATATGTATTTATAGTAAAAAAAAGATGCATTTACTACAGTACCTATTTTTCTAATTGAGACTCTAAAGAGCTACATGGACAAAGTCAAAACACGTATTTCTAATCTTCATTTTAGGACTTTGTTTCCCCTCAGAATAAAGGTCTGTGAATATATATGATATATGTGTGCTTCAGTCATGTCCAGCTCTTTGTGATCCCATGGACTGTAGCCTGCCAGGGTCCTCTGTCCCTGGGATTTTCCAGACAGAAAAAATTGGACTGGGTGGCCATTTGCTACCTACTGTAATTAATTATTGTTAGTTAATTAACCCAATGTAGTTAATTATTAATCACTAAAATATTTAAATTACTATTATATAAATTAATTTTAAGTGACAAATTTGTTGAACTGTTTCTAAATTAAATAATGAATTAGATTGTATTTCATTGAGTTTGCTATGATTGGTTTAATTAATTATATCAGAATGGAAACAATCCAACACATTTATCAGGAAGCATGAATAAAATATTTCTAAGTTTCTTTTTACAAAGGAAAATAACTCTTTCCTGGATATCTTCTCCTTATATTTATCTTCAGCTATTTAGGGAGTCCAACAAGATCTTCTTTACATATACCCTTTCATGAGATTGTAAGGGATGCAAAAATTAGTCCATTTAGAATAACAATTTATGGTATTGTTATTGATTGGTTGGCAGTATTTGTTGCTGTTGTCTTCCAGTTAAGTTTAACAATGGGAAGAATCAATACAACAAGATAAATTCCATAATTGTCACCTACTAATTTATGGAGAAAACTTTTTTGTAAAGTCTGACTTCAAAAGAAAATTATAAATTTTTCCTGAATAACAGTATATAGTAACATTATTTACTGAGATATATCTAGCTATAAATATCTAGAAATTTTATTAACAGCAATAATTAACAATAATAACTAGTAATTAAGTTAAACAATAATTAGCAATAATTAATAATTAAGTTAACTTAATTTTATTAACAATAAATTAACAAGTTTGTTTTATTAGTTCCTCTGTTAGCACTCTAGACATTGAAGTTCATTTTTTTGAAGTTATGATATTAATTTTAAAGACTTTTAATATGGCATTTATAAATATCAATAGTTTCATTTGCATAGGAAATGAATATGCATGTGTTTTTTGAAATAGACACTAAAGATTCATTAATTTCATTAGTTTCTTTAAATGACTACAGATGATCCACACCTGTTTTGTATTTTCTGAAACAAATTCCAAGAACAAAACAATAAAACAGCCTTTAGAAAACATTTTGTCTTCTGGGAACAGAAAAAAAATGCAACTTCACATGAAGGATTGTTAGATCATATATGTTAGAAAATTATTTTTAAAATAAACTTTTATTGCATGCTGTCATGGAGTTAGATTGCAATTTCATTTGTCATAGTATTATAACTGTTAATTTTGAGAAAGAAATTTGTTTTTAAGCCAGTGTATCCAAACTGAAAATAAAAGTTAAAAAATAACTATTCATCCAATTTTTCATTTATTCATTCAATAGGCATTTTGTGAGTATCGATTAGAGGGCAAGTATTGTGTTAGACACTAAGGTAAGGGGATGAATGGTTCCTTTCTTGAGGTGTCTACAGTCTGGTGGAGGAGACAAAAATTATGACAAAATTATGAACAGGATATTAGGAGCTGTTAAGGATGAGTGTCTATCTCAAGCAAAGGAGTGGAAAACAGAACTGAATCTTGAAGGATAAATAGTATTGTGTAGTCAGAGAAATTGAAATTTAATACTCCAGGAACTCAGAATAATTTTTTTTTCTACTGAAATACCTTGTAGCACTCCTTAATCTGAATGCTGAATTTTAGTAACTGGTGAATGGTATCAGATCTGTTTTCTTGAACTCTGCCTTAAAGCTTAAGGACATTTAACCCTGTCATCCAAGATGGCTCAGTGTGTTAAAAAAAAAAAAAAGTCAATTTAATTGCAGTATATTATGAACATCTAACATAGGATTCCTATGAATCTTATATATCCTAGTGACTTCTCAGTTTATCTGTATTCAAAATACCTGTTTTTTTAAAAAATACAAATAGTATAGAAAACGATGCTAAAAGCAATTACAGTTGACCCTCAAACAATGCAGGGTTTATGGGTTGACCCTCAAACCATGCAGCTTTTCAACTGAAATGCAGGTTTCCAATCCTCCAAACAGTTGAAAATCTGAGTATAATTTATAATTGACCCACCTTACACACCGTTCCTTAGTATCCACAGTTCCATAGTCACAGATTTAACTAACCACGGACCAGTATAGTACTGTGGTATTTACTACTGAAAAATATCCTTATATAAATGGACCCATGGAGTTCAAACCCATGTTATTCAAGGATCAATTCTAATGTAAAAGTAGCAGTTTAACATAAAAATTAAAACAAATACTTAATATAAAATCAGTCTGTCAGTATATCAAGCTTTCCCCCATTAAGTCTTTTAAAACATTAGAGATTTGCTTTTAGGGGAAAAAATTTCCCCCAAATATAATAATAACACATTTAAAATATAAATAATTATATTTATAATTAAAAATAAAATGATCTTTAATAAAATATTTTATTAATATTACCTAGAAATTACAAGTTGCAAATATAGTGTCTATTAGATATTTAATTCAACATCTTAAGTATTGAAAGAAAATAATAATGTGCTAAAAGAAATAGGACATACTATATTCACTTGAAAAATTCAACCCACTAAGAAATATTGAAAGCAGTCCCTGATATCCAGAAACTGGCCTGACATGAGCAACAAGGCCCCAGTGTCTTAAAAGGTGGCCTGGCGCTTACAGCTAGGCCATTCTGTTCTTCTGGACACAGATTCAAAGAATACCAAGATCAGACGAGGTCACTCTGAGACCATGATAAAATGAGACAAAAGCAAGACCATTGCACAATTTTGTCTAGGTGCCAACAGAAAACAAGGTCATTGTGTAAACCACGAAATATCAATCATCTTCTCATGATTAACTTGAGTGACTGCTGATTCTTCACTAGATACAGCTTGATCCTCATCCTAGTCTTTCCTTCTTTTTATAGGTAGAATTTTTTGAGATAGCCAATCATAGATTAGCACTCACTTTCTGACAGCATTTGTAAGTGAAGGAAAGTGAAAGTCACTCAGTTGTGTCTGACTCTTTGTAATCCCACTGGAATTCTCCATGTCAGAATACTGGAGTAGGTAGCCTTGCCCTTCTCCAGGGGATCTTCCCAACTCAGGGACCAAACCCAAGTCTCCCTCATTGCAGGCAGATTCTTTACCAGCTGAGCCACAGAGGAAGCCCTTGTGGATTCTGACAGCATCTAGACTTGGGTAAATCCTCCCTTCCTTAAGCCCTCCTGAAAGTCATCCAACCAAAGCTCAAATTGGAAATAGCTATTTCTAAAACTCTCTTGCAGATACTACAGCTTTCCAAGATGTGTGTTCTTCCATGCTATGGTGTAAAACAAACCCAACTTATTCAACTCCAGGTATTTTCTAGCGGTCCTTGGCTGTAGGAAATTAATACTAGCCAAAATCCTGCCCTAGATTTAGATTCTATATTGCAGGATAACACAACCACATTACTAGTAACTGATGTTGTGTCTTAGCACAGGTCTTCACAGCAGATCTTATATTTAAGAGCATGCACTTTGGATCCATATTCCCTAAAGTCAAATTGTAGCTCTGTCATTCACTAGCTATGTGGTTCTTAGTAAATACTTAATCTCTGAGCCTCTCTCTATTGATATATCCATAAAGTGGGGAAATAATCATACTTTTTTTTATAGGTTTTTATGAAAGTAACAGCTCTTTGAAACATTGTTAATGCTAAATAAATGGTAGCAATCATTATTTAAAATTATCAATACTCAAAAAGGAGGAAACTTTTTACCTAAAATATGAAAATTTCAGTAATGGGAGTAGTCTGAAACCTGATTTATGAAACATATTTTTGCGAATGTACTGTCATAAAGATGAAACTCAATATATTGATCTTTCGGTACTAGTAGGGTAATCTGAGACATTAAATGAATAGATATTCTATACCAATTTAGGCCCTGAGTCTATAAATTTTTTAAGTTCAATTTTTTCTTTTTACATAGAGGTTCTCTCTGAATTTTTATATAAAGTCTTAGTTTGAGGTCTGGTGACTGATCTTCAAAGATGGCTCCTCAGTGAGGCATGCCTCCTGATGTATCCAGGCCCTTGGGTGGTCCCTTCCTCTTGAACTTAAGTTGACACTGTAACTTACTTTTGAACCCTAGAATATAACAGAAGAGATGCCATATGACTCCTGAATCTGGGTCACAGGAAACTTGTGTCTTATTGCCTAGGTATTGTGGGACACTTGCTCTTTGGACACTCCATCTTGAAACCAAGCTACCATGCCATGGGAAGCCCATGGCACATGAAGAGGTAGATTTAAGATGTTAAAGTTTATAACACCAGCTACACTTAGAGCCAACAAGCTTCATCAGCTGTCAGGCACATGAGTGAACCCTTGTGGCTATACAGTCCTGTCGAGTCTGCAGATGAGTATATCTCCTGCTGATATCTCACTGCAAGGGTACAGAAGACTTCATCTGAGACCACTCTGTGAGCTCAGTCAAGCCCCAGATTCATTAGGATAATAACAAAATGTAATTTCAAGATATTAAGTTTTGGGTGTTTATGACAGAGCAATAAATAACTGAAAAAAATTGTATGGTTTTAACAGTGTATGTCCATTTGAATATTTGAATAGACTGACTGAAGGAAAATTTTTGCTAGCCAACATATTTTTGATGTGGTCACTAATTTAATAAAAATAACACAAAGAGTCCAACACCTTTGAACACACTCCATAAGTATTTCCTTCATGGTCAATGTTCAAAGAGTTTCATTCTCATTTCTCTTTTATTCTGATATTTTAAGTTCTGGTATTTATCTTTTCCATATGGCAGAAAAAGAACATATTAGCTGTTGGAGAAAAGGGGAAAGAATCTATGACTTAAGCAACACAAGAAGTGGCTTATCATTCTTGATAGCTCTACAAGAAACAGATGTCACCATGGTGACTTCCTGCCAGGGAGTGTGAGAGGAATTCTGGGAAAGCAAATTGGATACCAGCAGAAGTGTGCTAATGAATCATGTGATAAGCCACATGTTAATTGCTAATAAGTGGAACAAATGATTACTTCTGGTGGAATGATAAATTTGATTGAAATATTTCATGTCTAATAGTCTCAATCAACTTCATGTGTGCCTTCTGGATGCTCCAGGGAAAAAGTACTTTGCAGATGTTTTTAAATACAACTGAACTTTCCCTGAAACTACCTCCTAAATTGTTGGTCTGATTCACTACCAAATTTTATGAGTTTCATATTGGCATCAGAGATTCTTAAAGTTACATAGATGGAAATCTGGATAAGAGGCAAAACAATTCTAATGAGCCTGTAAAACTGAAAAATTTAGACAAACATGAATTAGCAAAACAAGATGGAGATATTTAATGGTAGAAATAGATGGAAGAGAAATGTAAAAAATATTTTCAGTAATCATCAAAATAATGGACTCTAGGATTTTTTTTTCCTCTCTCTCTCAAAGGAAAGTTTAGAAATGTGATGATCAGTTCAGTTCAGTTGCTCAGTCGTGTCCAACTCTGCGACCCCATGAATTGCAGCATGCCAGGCCTCCCTGTCCATCACCAACTCCCGGAGTTCACTCAAACTCACGTCCATCAAGTCAGTGATGCCATCCAGCCATCTCATCCTCTGTCATCCACTTCTCCTCCTGCCCTCAATACCTCCCAGCATCAGAGTCTTTTTCAGTGAGTCAACTCTTCACATGAGGTGGCCAAAGTACTGGAGTTTCAGCTTTAGCATCATTCCTTCCAAAGAACACCCAGAACTGATCTCCTTTAGAATGGACTGGTTGGATCTTCTTGCAGTCCAAGGGACTCTCAAGAATCTTCTTGGGAGTCAAAAGCATTGATGATGCTTTTGAGTTCAAAAGCATCAATTCTTCAGTGCTCAGCTTTCTTCACAGTCCAACTCTCACATTTATACATGACCACTGCAAAAACCATAGCCTTGACTAGACAGACCTTTGTTGGCGAAGTAATGTCTCTGCTTTTGAATATGCTATCTAGGTTGGTCATAACTTTCCTTCCAAGGAGTAAGCGTCTTTTAATTTCATGGCTGCAGTCACCATCTGCATTGATTTTGGAGCCCCCCAAAATTAAGTCTGACACTGTTTCCCTTGTTTCCCCATCTATTTGCCATGAAGTGATGGGACTAGATGCCGTGATCTTAGTTTTCTAAATGTTGAGCTTTAAGCCATCTTTTTCACTCTCCTCAATGTGATGATACATAGATATTTTTTTCCCTTAAAAGTGTAATTTAAAAATGTTAAGTCATTTCCCCCATTTTATTTCCTTCATCTTTGTTACATTTATCAAAATTGACAATCTCTCCCTCAGTCACAAATAAGTAGCATTTTGCTTGTGAATCCATCCTTACTACTATTTTTCCAAAATATTCCTCTTCTATAGTAAATAATGTTGCTTTAATCTGGTTTGGTGGTGCCAGACCATATATTTATTTTGTTTTTTGGATTACCTCTTGGATTCTCTACATCTATGAAGCACTTTCTTGTTTACAAACCCTGAGTATAATTAAGGGAACTATGGGTACTTGCAAAGAATGCAGAAATTCTGGCTTTAATTTCCAGTCATAGGTTCACTCTGCAGTCACACTTGTTATTTACCATGTTTCTGGAATGTTATGTGAGAGGTGATATGTTCTTTTAAAAGAATCTTGGGCTGACGTGAAAATAACCAAAGTAAGGAAAACAATGGGACTTACTGTTCCCTAAGAGCCACTCGCCCCTGTTCGTTCAAATGAATGGCGGTTATTTTTTTATAAGATCTGATAGCAATCGCCTCTCTTTCTGGTCTCCTTTCTCCATTCACACTATCTCCTTTCTCCTTTTCAATATTACAGAATTGAGCTTGACCACCTAGTCCCCATTCCCAGGCCATGGGCCATAAATGATGAGATATGACCCTGTGTCTTCTAGTCTGGTCTGAATTGTTATAATTTCCTGGAGTGAGAAAAATCCAAACCCACACACCGCTGGCAATTTGGCCAAACTTATTGAGGCTGGGTCTTTTTGAGTGTTTCAAGCTACACATGGCCTTAATAATGAAACAATTCCTGGCTTGATCCCTGACTTCAAAGATTAAAGATCCAGTTTTCCTAGGATACATCCCATTCTCAATCTTTTCCCCTTGATTTATGTCCCCAAGTGCCTACTATATTTCTCAAAGCATGTGTTTACACCACTTTGCATTTGGAAATTGTCAAATTTTACAATTTTCAGTCTATCCAACACACTGTTGCTGGAGTTATCTTTATAAAGCACAGATCTTATTTTTTTTCTGATTATGGCACTTCTTAACTCAAAGTCCAACTGAATGGTTCTCCCTCTAAACCCTTCACTTGGTCTGTTACAGCATGACACAGGTGTACCTCAGAGTTGTCTCATTGGAATAGACTCTGATGCTGGGAGGGATTAGGGGCAGGAGAAGAAGGGGACGACAGAGGATGAGATGGCTGGATGGCATCACCGACTCAATGGATGTGAGTTTGGGTGAAATCTGGGAGTCGGTGATGGACAGGGAGGCCTGGCGTGCTGTGATTCATGGGGTCGCAAAGAGTCGGACATGACTGAACGACTGAACTGAACTGAACTGTAGTCAACTGTGTACAGTAGCATTATGTTTAATAAAACAATGAGCATACCTTAATTTTTGAAATGCTTTATTGCTAAAAAAATGCTATCATCTGATAATGCAGGATTGCCACAGACCTCCTGTTTGTGTAAAAACTGCAATAACCGTGAAGCTCAATAAAAAGAACTATGCCTGTATGTCTTCATTATGATAGATCTTCTCCTTATTGTCCCACATTTAAGAAAAAACAGGCACTATCAATATTATAAGAAAATAGATACATACCTAGAATTACAGTCATGCTAACTATAAGCCACTCTATTCCTCATGATTTAACACACCAGATCCTCAATCATTCCACAGCCAGGCATTTCAGCTTTCCAGTAGCTTTTCTTTTCCTCAAAACAATAATTATGATTGCTAATATTAATGTAGTAACTCATTAGATCCTCACAACAACTTAAGCAATTGATCTTATTATCCCTTGTACATAAGAGGAAACAGGCACAGAGAATCTAGGGAACTGATTAGTCACTGATAATGCCTGGAGAATGCGAAAGTGTGTGAAAGGAAAAATTGCTGTCATGTCTGATTCTTTGTGACCCAGAGGACTGTAGCCCACCAGGCTCCTCTTTCCATGAAATTTTCCAGGCAAGAATGTTGGAATGGGTTTCTGTTCTCTTCTTCAGGGGATCTTCATGACCCAAGGATTGAACCCAGGTCTCCTGAATTTTTGGTGAACTCTTCACCATCTGAGCCACCAAGGAAGCTATGAGAGAGCCAAGATTCAAAGAGGAACAAGGCTGGCTCCAGGGCCCTTTCCTGTTAATGTTACCGAAGGGTTTTTTCATTCATTTACTTCCTAAATTTCCATTCTTTAGGAAGAATAACACAGCATTTGAGAGAAGTCCTGAAGTCAGAATCTCTGGGTTCCAGTTTGGGCTCCACCAGATGGTTGGCTTTGGGTAAGATATTCAAGTTTTCTAAGATTCCATTTACTTCATTTTCTATGACCCAGTTTTGAGGGTCATTGTGATGGCTAAGTTAAATCATGTAAAGATTTGAGTATATAGTAAGCTCATGATGATTAGTTTCTATTAATATTAAATGCTACCTCTTCATCAAAGAACTTAAGTTTCCCCATTGTTGTAGCACTTTGTTTTCTTGCTGTGAACCTTGGAGAATTACTGACTGGAGAAACACTTAAAGATTTCTGATGCAGTTCAGATTTAATATCAGCATTTCTAGGGGTGGGACTATCCATCAGTGTTTTTTTTTTAACTTCCAGATGATTCAAATATGAAGCCACTGTTGTGAAAACTGCCTTAAGATTTTTCTAATATGAAAAATCTTTGTGCATATGTTTCTCTTTCCATAAATTTCAAGGTCCTTGATTGCAAATGCTCCATCAAATTCATCTTTGTTTTTCCAGTGGTAACTAGCACAGTCTTACATAGAGTTGGCACAAACAATTATTTATTCCTTTGAATTAAAACATCCCCCAAATATGCTCACTGTTATAGAATAAAGGATAAGCTCTTTTTTGCCATCACTAAATTGGCCACCTCATGCGAAGAGTTGACTCATTGGCAAAGACTCTGATGCTGGGAGGGATTGGGGGCAGGAGGAGAAGGGGACGACAGAGGATGAGATGGCTGGATGGCATCACTGACTCGATGGACGTGAGTCTGGGTGAACTCCGGGAGTTGGTGATAGACAGGGAGGCCTGGTGTGCTGCAACTCATGGGGTCGCAAAGAGTCGGACATGACTGAGCAACTGAACTGAACTGAAAGAACTCAATGCCTGTCTTAATCAAAGATTGGCAGGATTCAGGTAAACAGATTTGGATGGGAAAGTGGCAAGAATGTGGTGATAAAACAAAACACCTCACTTTTAATTTTAAAATAACAAGCTGCAAACTTGACCATGCTTTATAATCATCTGGGAAGATTTTTACTAAAAAATTGAGACCCTCTGTTTCCCAGGAAATTTCAGTGTTTTATCAATCTTGAGAAATACTAACTTAGATGGATCATACAGACTCAGGACCTGCCTCCTTTTACCCCAAGGTTGAAAGTCAACCACTGCAGTTTACATTTAAATACCAAGTAATGAAAAGAATAGAGAACATCCTGTTGTGTAAGTGTACCTGCATATCTAGGAGGAGCATGATATCAGGACGGGGAAACGTACATGCATGCGCAGACACACAGAATACATTTATCTGTTTTAAGTTACCTTTCACCACAGACAATGAGAACCAGAGGATAGGATCAGTCCATAAAGACAGTATGTCCAAGACATTGTTATTGGTGAGGTAATTCTTCTTTGGTGAAGGAGTCAAGGAGATAGCTTTGCCAAATAACTATCAAATATGCAGAGTCATTTTTAAGGGGACACTTAAGTTTAACTTACTGGATGATAATCTGGACTGAATCTAGATGATGATAAACTTGCTACCTTAGAATGACCATATCTAGCGTTGTGAAGTACTAGAACCGTTTTTGCCATATTTCAACCACAATTAATTCTCAGATGGGAAGACTTCACATTATGATATTAGCCTGTTCAATGCTCTTTAATATTTTAACAAATAATAGGAAATAAAATATTAAGGGTACAATATATTGACACAGTGATAAAGAATCCACCTGCCAGCGCAGGAGACGCAAGAGACTCGGGTTTGATCCCTGGGTTGGGAGGATCATCTGGAGAAGTAAATGGCAGCCTGCTCCAGTACTCTTGCCTGGAAAATTCCATGGACAGAGGAGCCTGGTGGGCTACAGTCAGTGAGGTCACAAAGAGTTGGACATGATTGAGTGAGCACACACACCAAAAACAAGAATATGAATGCTTGTTCTATGATGTACAGATTGCTAGCATTTTACATATTATTTCAAACTGAGATAAAACAGTGCTTGTACCATATTATATTCTTTTAAATTTTTGTAAAATTTTTTTCAACATGCCACATTATTCGTCCAAATATCTTTCAATTTAAGTTAATCCTAAAGCTATTTTTTTCTCTTTCTTGATAAGAAAAAGAAAAATCATGATAAACAAAACGTGAATAATGTTATATTTTTAAAAATTAAATTTTTTTTCAAATTTTTTCAAAAATATGCCAATAACACATCCCTAATTATTGGTCTTAACATCTTTTTGGTAAAGAGATCAATTAAGATGATATTATTGATGTACATAAGAAATACTTAAAGCCAGATAATACTGATATGTAGTGGGAAATTCTCATCATATCATCCATCTACTATGAACAGATATAAATGAGTAAAGCATGATTTATAATCAACTTCCCAAAATCAACTGCAGTATTTTAAACAAAAAAAAAGTAAATGAAAAAAATCCATTATTATTTCTTCCTCTCTATGCCCCAAAGAACTTTAATTACTCTTTTTAGTCCCTATTCAAAGTTTTTATGTGTTATACTAAGTTATTAAACTATAAACTCCTTAAGAGAACATATATTAATTATTTCTGGATTTTTTGCAGTTCCCAACAGGGTAATTTATACATACAATGTGTTCAATACATATTTTATTGAACTAAAGTGTAAAGCAGTTTTTAAAGGCTGCCACATTCTAACCTTGTATTAAAGCAGTATAAAATTAAAATGTGGTCCATGGATGAGCATCAGTATAGCTGTGAACTTGTTAGAAACACAAATTCTCAAGTCCCACACAAGACCTACTCTATCAGAATCTCTGTGGTAAACCTATGTTTAACTAGCTGATCTTTTAATCCAGGTGATCTTTATGTCCTCTTAAGTGAGAGGACTGACAGTATATTTCACATCAATTTCTTATGCAAATAGGTAATACCTATTAAATCTGCTGATTACCACTAAGCTGGAAATGATAACTAATAGACCCATCATTTTGCGGGAGGGAGATTAAATTAAAATTCTAAAACTAGAATAATTGTTGTTTCTAATAGAATAATATTAAATATAGATAAGCATAGGCTATTGTATATTAACCATATACTTTTTTAACAGCAACTATTTGAGCAAATTCTGGGAGATAGTAGAGGATAGAGGAGCCTCATGGGCTACAGTCCATGAGGTCACAAAGATTCAAGACAAGACTTAGGTACTGAACAACAACAGCAACAACATTATATCAAATACTATGCCAGATAATGGGATGGATACAAATATATTTCCTGCTTTCAAGGAGGAATATTTAGGCTGAAGAGACACTTATCCACACAAATAACTTAAAGTTCAGTGAAATAAGTGTGTCCGTTGTTTAGTAATTGTCTCCCAGTTCAATACCTACCGCCATAGACATCTTCATTAATGTTTGGGCTGGGACACCACAAACCACATTTTTGGGTGGGCAGCTGGCTGCCTTTTAACCTCTGATTGGGATGCTGCTGCTGCTGCCGCTAAGTCATGTCAGTCATGTCCGACTCTGTGCGACCCCACAGACGGAAGCCCACCAGGCTCCCCCATCCCCGGGATTCTCCAGGCAAGAACACTGGAGTGGGCTGCCATTTCCTTCTCCAATGTGTGAAAGTGAAAAGTGAAAGTGAAGTCTCTCAGTCCTGTCCGACTCTTCGAGACCCCATGGACTGTAGCCTACCAGGCTCCTCTGTCCGTCGGATTTCCCAGGCATGAGTACTGGAGTGACTTGCCATTGCCTTCTCTGGACTGGGATGCTAAAGGAAGGCAAAAAAGTTAGAAAAAGAAAAAGGGACTTGCTATTTCCTCCTGTTTCCATTGGCTTTCTACTGTAGTTAGCATCTTTCCAGCTTCACTACTTCACTCTAGTGTTAGTCGCTCCGTCCTGTCTCTTTGTAATTCCATGAACTGTAACCTTCCAGGCTCTTCTGTCCATGGAATTCTCCAGGCAAGAATACTGGAGTGGGTTGCTGTTCTCTTCTCCAGGGGATCTTCCCGAGCCAGGGATCAATCCCAGGTCTCCTGCACTGCAGGCAGATTCTTTACCATCTGAGCCACCAGGGAAGTCCTTACTAAGGTGATGCTGCTGCTGCTGCTAAGTTGCTTCTGCCATGTCCGACTCTGTGCAACCCCATAGACGGCAGCCCACCAGGCTCCCCCGTCCCTGGGATTTTCCAGGCAAGAACACTGGAGTTGGCTGCCATTTCCTTCTCCAATGCATGAAAGTGAAAAGTGAAAGTGAAGTTTCTCAGTTGTGTCCAACTCTTAGTGACAACATGGACTGCAGCCCACCAGGCTCCTCCATCCATGGGATTTTCCAGGCAAGAGTACTGGGGTGGGGTGCCATTGCCTTCTCCAGATATGAAGGTGATAGTTGGTTCCAATCACACCAGCTGAATTTAGTTTGCAGTTTTTTTGAATACTTTTAGAAGCAGCCTCCTCTGCACCTATTTAGAAACATCAAAACTTGTGGGCTAGTCCCCCTCCACAGAGATCTGAATTCCAGCCACTAACAAAGGTCCATCTAGTCAAGGCTATGATTTTTCCAGTGGTCATGTATGGATGTGAGAGTTGGACCCTGAAGAAAGCTGAGCACCAAAGAATTGGTGTGTTTGAACTGTGGTGTTGGAGAAGACTCTTGAGAGTCCCTTGGACTGCAAGGAGATCCAACCAATCCATTCTGAAGGAGATCAGCCCTGGGATTTCTTTGGTAGTAATGATGCTGAAGCTGAAACTCCAGTACTTTGGCCACCTCATGCAAAGAGTTGACTCATTGGAAAAGACTCTGATGCTGGGAGGGATTGGGGGCAGGAGGAGAAGGGGACAACAGAGGATGAGATGGCTGGATGGCATCACTGACTCAATGGACGTGAGTTTGAGTGAACTCTGGGAGCTGGTGATGAACAGGGAGGCCTGGCATGCTGCGATACATGGGGTCACAAAGAGTCGGACACGACTGAGCTACTGAACTGAACTGAACTGAACTGAACTGAAAGTCCCTTTTCTGGGCTAAGAACCAGCGCCAGCTCAGAGGCCCATCATCAAAGCATCTCAGTTTTAATAATCCCACTGTCTTCTGTTTATTTTCTAGCCCTACCTGTGGTTGCTGTTTCCTACAGTTGCTCCCACTGCAATAACCTAGTGCTCCATTTTTGCCTTTGTATCTTAATCAACTTTAAATCCATTAACAATTTTTTATATTATCTGTGTTAGAATAACTGGTGAGTTTTCTGTCTTCTCACTGGACATTAACCAATATAATAAATGATAGAAGACAGGGACTGTGAAGTGGTTAAACAACAACAACAAAAATCCCCAAACTATTTAAGTCATAGAGTATATGTAATTGAATTTGATTCTAAGACTCATAGCAACCAAATTTTTGGCTAGTTGAGAAGAAATAACTTTTCAGGTCTGACCTCATTTTGGAAATGAATTTTAATTTTTTGCCAAATGTAGAAAACACCTGTATTGGGGAACCATTTATTTGATATTGTTGTATGGTGACAGTCTGTAATTGGAAAGGTCATTGAATTAAATGGCAAATTAATTATTGGGGTTCTATGATAATGGTATTTGTATATTAATTTTATTATGCCCTTTTCCAGCAAAATAAGTGTTTCTTGAAGTGTGTAGAACATGCAAAAGGAAGTAAGGTAAAGGAGTGCATAAACTGAATGTTTATGTCCCCACATAATTCACAGGTTGAACTTAATCCCTGATAGGATGACATTGGTAGGTGGTGCTTTCGGGAGGTAATTAGGTAATGAGAGTGGAGCCCTCATGAGTGGGATTAGTGCACTCATGAAAAAGAGAACCCAGGGAGCTCACTCAAACCTTCCACCAAGTGATGACAAAGTAAAAAGAAAGTCATCTTTGAACCAGGAAGTGAATTCTCACCGGATGTTGAATCTGCCAGCACCTTGAACTCTGACTTCCCAGCCCTCAGAACTGTGAGAAATAAGTTTCTTTAAAAAACATATATATTTATTGAACTATAGTTGATTTATACTGTTGTGTTAACTTCTGCTGTACAGCAAAGTGACTTAGTCATACACATACATACAATCTTTATCATGTTCTTTTCCATTATGGTTTATCTCAGGATATTGAATATAGCTCCCTGTGCTATACAGTAGCACCTTGTTGTATACATTTCTATTGTTTATAAGCCACTCAATCGATGGTAATTTGCCAAAGCAGCCTGAATGTACTATGACAGGGAGTAAGATCAGAGTTAGAGGAGGACATTGGAACATGGTACTTGACTGAAGCCTGCGTAGGTGGTCAGGTACTGGAGCAGGGCGGTGTATTAAGAAAGTAATTGTAAAGAACTTGGGCAAATAGGCTGACAAAAAAAAATCCCTCCTATCTCTGGACCCTTCAATCCTAGTAATAAGCAAGGTCAGAAACCCCTGCAGCTGAGGTTTGTCCTTGTCTCAGCTTTCATAGGCCATCTTTGAAATGCTCTGTTCCAGAACAGCATGTACACATGGAAAGTGCTTATCTGTGAGATGGTTGCTTTTTCAATCTTGGTTTTTTCTTTTTTTTAAGTTTGCTAAGATAGTTGCAATAAATTTGAACTTTATGTTATATTGGAACATGATACAAAATTCTATTGACATTTCCAATAAAAATATTAGAAAATTTTCTACAATATCATCATCAGCCATGACAACAGCACATTTTATTGGAATATGTCCCTTTAAAATTTATCCAAACCTAGTAAATAGACAGCAGCAAGAATTCTTAGTGTTTATGAGATATTAGAAACACATGCATGCCAATTTCTATAAATGATGTAAAAAGAACAATCTTATATAAGATTGGCAAGTGTGTTGGGATTAATTAGACAAATCTGCCAAGTTTTAGACATAGCATTTTGTAGACTTCACATATAAATGTATTAGAGTGGGTTCATATTTATGAGACTTGTCCTATTATTTTACTTTTACTTAAACAATGCTGAAAGTTGCATATTAAAAGTGAGGGAGACTACAATCTGTATTCTTTGTTTATAATATGCCAAATATCCCATTATTTAGAATATCCAAGTGTTTAATTTCACTTAGACTCTAATGTTTAGTTAGTGAACTAACATTTCATTTTGTATCTCAGTGCTATGGCTTCACAAATACATAATCAAGAAGGCAAAGTTTTAGTTCTCCAAAATTAGAGTGTATTCATGAGGTTTATTACATATTACATAAGAAGTTATAAAATTCCTATTGTGGCAGGACATTAGATAGAATTTTCTAGATATATACTATTCACTGACATGTATCTTATCTTTACATCAACCAAGCCTTCTGACTAATGAGAATAGAAAGAGTATTAGTTCACCTGAAAATGTAATGTTCAGAGGGAAACTTTCAAGGAACAGGATTGAATATTTTTTTCAACAGTTCTTAAAGACTGTCTTGGAGAAGAGAATGGCAGTCTGCTCCAATACTCTTGCCTGGAGAATCCCATGGACAGAGGAGCCTGGCGGGCTACAGTCCATGGGATCACAGAGACTTGGACACGACTGAGCAACTAACACAACACAAAGACCGTCTAATAAATATATTAGGATTAAACACAATACTTTCCACTATTCTTGGAAGTTTAACACACATTTTAAAGGTTCACTGAAGTGATGTCATGTGTCCTATGACAAGGATCCTCCTTATTTAGATTCATTTATCATTATTTTCATTGCAGAAGACTTGTGATACTGAGACGTGTTTGTATGTAAGTGAAGTTCTGGAGTGGACAATTGTATACTTAAATACCCATTTTAGCTATGTTGGTCATTTAACTATATTTCCTTCCCAATAGTTCTATGTAAAGCTAAATCACAAAGTTAAGTGAGAAACGTCAGAGCCAAAACTTGATAAAGTCTGTGTTAGAAATGGAAGTATGCACTGGTGAATCTGACTTCAAATATCTATTCTCTTAAGACTATATGAGTACAATAAAAATGGATTGTTTTTCACTTTTGATTGGTACTGATTACAAAAGTACCAAATATGTTTACTTCTCAATGGGAGATCTGGTTTCCATGGGGACCAAACCAACCTCATCTGCTGTTTTGCAGACCATGCTCCATGTACCACCTCCACTTTGGCAGGAGTAGAGAGTGGCTGAACACAGCTACCCTGGCAAGTGTGCACAGCCCTCTATACAGTTTCTCCTTCATTTTCCATCCCCTTCCAAGAACAGAGCCCAGGGGGGGCTTCAAAGATGTGCAGCTTTCCTCCCACTTTCAAGTTGCATCACTTGTGATGCTCTTTGAAACTGGAACATTCTACATGATGATGATAAACATCCGCCATGTGTCACAATGTTTCTTCGAGTTAAGTGTCAGATTATCTGGCAGTATAAATAAGTGCCTATTTTTTATTGTTTTAATGCCTCTGTTACAGAGCCTGCACAGATCAATGATATTTCTTACACAGATGGATCAAATATCTATCAGATGCTGGCAATTTGCCCTATTTGATAGATATTTACGACTAATTCAGGTGTACGTCCTACACTTAACACAGCTTGCTATGTGCCAAAAATTGTTCTAAGCCTGAGGGATATAGAGATGAGGAAAACGAGTTCTTACTCTCAATAGCTTAGAATCTAGAAGAGACATAAGAATCACAGAAGCAGTATTTATAAACCACTGTGGTAAGTTTAATGATACAGTATTTACATTGAAAGATATGGGGTCACAGCAGGGACCCCAGTCTCATCCAATGGCATTAAGAAAGGCAAAAGGAGGCTTTCTGGGAGGCTGCCTTAAAAGAATGAAGACAAATCAGATGGTGAAGAAGCAGTAGCTTCAAGCAGTAAAGTAAGAAACAGCAGCTTCTGGTTTCAGAGACAGAGGCAATTTTGTGCTTGACCAAAACTTGTGAGGTGAGAAATAGTAAAACCAGTGAGCTGAAGGCAGGCCATTCCCCCGTGAATATTAGAAATTATGGATTTTCTCCAAAGCCACTGAAAAATATAAAAAGGAATCATAATGAGGACCACTGGTCAGTTGTGTGTTATTGAGTAACAAGACCCTGTGAAATATTTGAAGATCATGAAATGCTTAAATAAATAAATGGTCACTTAGGGGACCAGAATATAGCCCTGATGAATGTCAAAGCCAAAACTTTTAACATTTAAAACTCAAGATTTCACTGAATACAGTTCATGGGTTATCTTTAAAATCAATGTGTTACATTTTATTTCTGCTTAGCTTAGAAAAGAGAAATATGGTGGGAGGATGGCATACCAGCAGGCCTGAGGATGTGTGAATAACTGTGGCTCCTTGGGTCACTGGCATATAGTGAACCAATGGACAAAAGATATAGGGAGTCAAGAATATTCTTAAAATTTGAGCTTTTTCCTTTGGATTATCAAAAAATATAGTGAGTTTTTCACTGTCAGAAGTAGAAAGGCATAAACCTAATAATTTGAAGATACTCAGATTACTAGTTCAATTATTTTATTTTATAAAAGTACAAACAAAGATCAAACAGGTAAAATGATTTGACTAAATCACACAGGGATTTCTATTGCTCTTTGTTCATAGGTTTTTTTGGTTTTGTTTTTTTCCTATTCAGTTGAACAAAGTATAGAATAAACTGAAGATATAAACAGATAATTTGGGGCATTGGGAGAGATATTAAATATAAGCATTATATGGTTCTATCCTAGTCTAACAGTCCATGGGTTTTTAAACATGTTCTACTTTAAAATTTGATAAAATGTTGGCTAATGAGTTGAAACCCTCTGACTCCTCTCCAGTCAAAACTAATTCATTTGGAATAACCATATTTTCTTTCATTATCTTATTCCTATTACTTTTTAACTTTATGCTATTATTACCTTGTTGACAGTTTAGAGTATAAATTATTGTTTACTATAATTGTTTCTAGTAAATTATTATTTAATAAATTTATTATTTACTAAACATGAATTGATGGGCTATATAAGTAAGACAGTTTCTCTATTATAGAGAGGGGTGCAGCCAGTGGCATGATCATATATCATTAAAACAACAAATCTTATTCCTTAGGAAATTGTCTTTAGCTCATTCTGCTAGTCATTTATAGCAGTGTTTTGCAATAACACAAATAACAAAGCAAGGAGCAATATTAACTTAAAATGTGAAGCCATTCATTATGAGAAAAAACTCAGAATGGATGAAAATTTGTTTCTTGGAAACTAAAAAAAAATCTGGTAAGATGAAAAGCCAAAGATTTTGAATAGTTTAAGAAAAAGTCTTTAGAAGTATTTTGGCAAGTACTACTAGAATATTAAATGAAAAGGTAAAGCATTTGTCTTTCATCCGGAATAGTATTAACTATTATTCAATATTTCAAATTAGAAAATGTGTGGACATTTGTGTCTGTGTGGGTGCCATTCAGTTTGGTCTTGGGCAATTGAAATGGCTAAATAACACCCATATGGTAAACAGCTTGGTACGCCCAGTATAAAGGAAAAGGTGTTGGCAGGGAATCTGTGAAGGAGGCATTATTATTTGCACTCTTAGAGGTAATGTAAATGTCCAGCTTCAAGGGCTTTGTTTCTTTTCTTTAGTTTTTTTCTTTTTCCTTTCTTTCTTTCTGTAGAGATGTTAGACTTTGGCTGGGTTTTCATAGAATAGGATATTTTTCAATATTAAATACTCATGTCCAGATAACAATTACGTAGTTTGTTGCCTTGGAGGGTGATGGAAGGAAACCTATATATTTAGTTTCTATAACAAGAATCAGGGGTATTAGCAGTTATGGGAAAACATAAAATGATTTTTATCTGAAAAAAATCTTGCATTCTTTGTAGGTCAACATGACGTGTGAAGGAAAGATATTCAATAATAATACTTAATCATATTAATAGTTAACATATACTGAATATCAATTATCTGCCAGGGCCCTTGGAGAAGGAAATGGCAACTCACTCTAGTATTCTTGCCAGGAAACTCCCATGGACAAAGGAACCTGGTGGGCTCTGGGTTCACAGGGTTGCAAAGAGTTGGATCCTATTGAATGACTGAGAATGTCAAGGCCCTTATTAATAATTTCCATGTATTGTCCATTGATCTAATTTCATTTCATTCCCATAATATGTCTATGAAACTAGCATCATGACGATGCTGATTTTGCAGGTTTAGGAACTGAAGAACTGAGAGGTTAATTTAAACCACTGAGTGTGGGGTCAGGAATCTAATCCAGGCAGTCTTGTTCCACAGACATACTTGTCACTAGAGTGGTATGATGCCTTTTTGTAGTAAGATACCAATTTTTTAATGTTTTTGCAACATTTCAAAATTTGTGGGACTAGAGAAGACATTTAATATGATGTTTATAATGGATATGAGCAAGAGCTCAGAATTTGGAGTAAAGAGAACATAGCTTCACTTCTCCATTCTGCCAGTCTTAGGAAGTACTTACCTTCCCAAAAAGGTAAAGTGAGTCTCACTGTCTTCATCTTTTTCTCTTTTTTATTTTTAAAATTATGGATATGGGTATTTTTAATATATTATAAATTATATTTAAAATATATTTAAGGTTATGATAACACATTTACAGAAGACTTTTAAAATGGTGACATCTTTTCCCACATAGTGTTGTTTTCAGGATTAAATATATACGTGTAATGCATTTACTTAATTGCTCATGTGCTTTCAGTGAACTGTTATTTTTTTCAAAGCAAAGATCTAATGTCTACAGAGAATATGTTGTGTGAACCATTTATCTTCATTTAAGCAGAGTGACATTTGAGCATCAAATAAGTTCTGAGGCTTATATTTCTGAATTAGAAGATGAACATTAAGAAATCATTTCCTTTTTTATTTAATTTTGGAAGTCAATAGTACATATACTTAATTCTGGTGCAGTATAATTTTAATTCTGAACTTAAGTTTAGAAGATTCAAACTGATGCTCACCAAAAGTAAAAATTGAATTATTTGTCTGTGTTACATGAACTAATGTTTTTAATACACAGTTTAAGATTGCTAACATCAGGGACATTAAATACTATACCTAGACTAAATAAGTAACTATTTTTGAGGTTTTACATGGATTTTTCAATAGAATGTAAAAAAAATTATATCTCCATTCCTAGAAATATTTCTTAGTAATTACCATAGAGGGTGGTGTGGAAGGCAGTTTTTGTTTTCTTCTTATGTAACAGGAATCAAAACTTTAAATTCTCACAGAAAATTTAACTAATCTGTTAATTTTTAACATGTTTTGAAATATAAGATTGCTAAAACAATATATCTTTGAAGTGGAATAATATCTCATTAAAAATTAGTCAAAACATGACATAATAATATCTTAAAACATTTTCTTATTATATTTAAAAATAAATTTTTAGATATTTTATAAGTACATCATTTAGGAAATGATGTCCACAATATAAGAATATCTTCTGAAAATGAATCTAAAAGAGATTAAGCACTATATTTAGTGGGAATAGTCTGTCATAGGCAATTGAACACAAACCAATTTAAATAAGATATTCCATAAATATGTTAAATAAATAAAAATCTGATGTAGAGCTCATACATTACATAAAAAGAAAAAATATGACACTTTCACTTTAATAAAGCTTAGACTTTTTAAGTATCTTATACTTACACAAAATAAACTATCACTTAGATCTAAACTTTTAAGGATTTTCACTTATAAAGACTCAAAATTGTAGGACTTTCAGAATCATCTGCCTTTTGACATAGATTTGAAAACTTCAAATAACTTTTAGTTTCAATTCTGTGGCAACAAGGGAATCATCACCACATGCTGAAGTAACAGTATTATTTAACTCCTCTCTGGGACACTTAAAGGAGCAGCCTACAATGTGGTTTGGGACAGCTGGATCCCATGTGCCTTGGTTTCAGTATTTATCGCTGGAGTAGATGAACCTCACCTTGAAATGTGGGCAGAATAGTCTCTTCAGTCAGCGCACAGAAGGCTATGTGGCAAGGTTGAAATCAATATTCACACTTGCCCTGTGAAATCTACTTGATTCAAAGTTTTCCCTTTGTGGTATTAGCAATGGTGAAGGATGATATTCAGCTCCATAACCAGTTGGAATTCATGAATTTCAAATTAAAATTTGAGTCTTCTATAGTGAAAAAAAATCATATCTCCTTCATCTGGGGTTCATGGAAAGACGTCAGGGGACCAAGGGGCCTAGAACCAAGTTGAGATGGTGTGCTGTTCCATGTGTAGGCACATTTTACTATGAAGCAGGCTCTTAACTTCTATACTTCTGTTACATTCTCAAGAGGATATGTAAACTATATTTATATATAAATATATAAAAAATATATTGTTTTATATGTATATATATATTTATATAAAGAATGTAAGAATCATTATGTTGAGAGAAAAGGAACTCCAAACTTCTGTCACATGTTTTAAAGAAGCCAGGAACAACTGACCTAAGTTTAAATTTTGTGTCAAAAAAAATTGCTTTGTACAGGCTCTCTAAATAGTACTCAGAAATGCCGTGAGGCAATCAGGGAATTATCTTTAATATAGCAAGCACAGCTGCGATGGCGCGCATAGCGGCTGAGAGGAGCTACCCCACATCCGAGGTCAGGGGCGGTGACTGGGAGGAGCAACCCCACGTCCAAGGAGTGGTGCCTGTGCGGAATAGAGGAGCTATTCCATGTTCAAGGTCAGAAGGGGTGGCGATGAGAAGATACCCCTCTTCCAAGGTAAGGAGCAGTGGCTGCGCTTTGGTGGAGCAGCCGTGAAGAGATACGCCACGTCCAAGGTAAGAGAAACCCAGCAGATGTTGCAAGAGGGCATCAGAGCACAGGCACACTGAAACCATACTCACAGAAAACTAGTCAATCTAATCACACTAGGACCATAGCCTTGTCTAACTCAGTGAAACTAAGCCATGCCCTGTGGGGCCACCCAAGATGGACCAGTCATGGTAGAAAGGTCTGACAGAATATGGTCCACTGGAGAAGGGAATGGCAAGCCACTTCAATATTCTTGCCTTGAGAACTCCATGAACAGTATGAAAAGGCAAAATGATAGGATACTGAAAGAGGAACTCCCCAGGTCAGTAGGTGCCCAGTATGCTACTGGAGATCAGAGTAGAAATAACTACAGAAAGAATGAGGGGATGAAGCCAAAGCAAAAACAATACCCAGCTGTGGATGTGACTGGTGATAGAAGCAAGGTCTGATGCTGTAAAGAGCAATATTGCATAGGAACCTGGAATGTTAGGTCCATGAATCAAGGCAAATTGGAAGTGGTCAAACAGCAGATGGCAAGAGTGAACGTCAACATTCTAGAAATCAGCAAACTAAAATGGACTGGAATGGGTGAATTTAATTCAGATGACCATTATATCTACTACTGTGGGCAGGAATCCCTCAGAAGAAATGGAGTAGCCGACATAGTCAACAAAAGAGTCCGAAATGCAGTACTTAGATGCAATCTCAAAAACGACAGAATGATCTCTGTTCATTTCCAAGGCAAACCATTCAATATCACAGTAATCCAAGTCTATGCCCCAACCAGTAATGCTGAAGAAGCTGAAGTTGAATGGTTCTATGAAGACCTACAAGACCTTTTAGAACTAACACCCAAAAAAGATGTCCTTTTCATTATTGACAAATTCAGACTGAAATTGAAGAAAGTAGGGAAAACCACTAGACCATTCAGGTATGACCTAAATCAAATCCCTGATGATACAGCGGAAGTGACAAATAGATTTAAGGGCCTAGATCTCATAGGTAGAGTGCCTGATGAACTATGGACAGAGGTTCCTCACATTGTACAGGAGACAGGGATCAAGACCATCCCCATGGAAAAGAAATGCAAAAAAGCAAAATCGCTTCCTGGGGAGGCCTTACAAATAGCTGTGAAAAGAAGAGAAGCAAAAAAGCAAAGAGAAAAGGAAAGATATAAGCATCTGAATGCAGTTCCAAAGAATAGCAAGAAGAGATAAGAAAGCCTTCCTCAGCGATCAATGCAAAGAAATAGAGGAAAACAACAGAATGGGAAAGACTAGAGATCTCTTCAAGAAAATCAGAGATACCAAGGGAACATTTCATGCAAAGATGGGCTCGATAAAGGACAGAAATGATATGAACCTAACAGAAGCAGAAGATATTAAGAAGAGGTGGCAGGAATACACAGAAGAACTGTACAAAAAACATCTTCACGACCAAGATCATCATGATGGCATGATCACTCACCTAGAGCCAGACATCTTGGAATGTGAAGTCAAGTGTGCCTTAGAAAGCACCACGAACAAAGCTAGCGGAGGTGATGGAATTCCAGTGGAGCTATTTCAAATCCTGAAAGATGATGCTGTGAAAGTGCTGCACTCAATATGCCAGCAAATTTGGAAAACTCAGCAGTGGCCACAGGACTGGAAAAGGTTAGCTTTCATTCCAATCCCAAAGAAAAGCAATGCCAAAGAATGCTCAAACTACTGCACAATTGCACTCATCTCACATGCTAGTAAAGTAATGCTCAAAATTCTCCAAGCCAGGCTTCAGCAATACATGAACCGTGAACTTCCTGATGTTCAAGCTGGTTTTAGAACAGGCAGAGGAACCAGAGATCAAATTGCTAACATCCACTGGATCATGGATAAAGGAAGAGAGTTCCAGACAAACATCTATTTCTGCTTTATTGACTATGCCAAAGCCTTTGACTGTGTGGATCATAATAAACTGTGGAAAATTGTGAGAGAGATGGGAATATCAGAGCACCTGACCTGCCTCTTGAGAAACCTATATGCAGGTCAGGAAGAAACAGTTAGAACTGGACATGGAACAACAGACTGGTTCCAAATAGGAAAAGGAGTACGTCAAGGCTGTATATTGTCACTCTGCTTATTTATCTTATATGCAGAGTACATCATGCGAAACTCTGGGCTGGAAGAAGCACAAGCTGGAATCAAGATTGCCGGGAGAAATTCAATAACCTCAGATATGCAGATGACAGCACCCTTATGGCAGAAAGTGAAGAGGAACTAAAAAGACTCTTGATGAAAGTGAAAGAGGAGAGTGAAAAAGTTGGCTTAAAGCTCAACATTCAGAAAATGAACATCATGGCATCTGGTCCCATCACTTCATGGCAAATAGATGGAGAAACAGTGGAAACAGTGTCAGACTTTATTTTGGGGGGCTCTAAAATCACTGCAGATGGTGACTGCATCCATGAAATTAAAAGACGCTTACTCCTTGGAAGGAAAGTTATGACCAACCTAGACAGCATATTAAAAAGCAGAGACATTACTTTGCCAACAAAGGTCCATCTTGTCAAGGCCATGGCTTTCCCAGTGGTCATGTATGGATGTGAGATTTGGACTGTGAAGAAGGCTGAGCGCCGAAGAATTGATGCTTTTGAACTGTGGTGTTGGAGAAGACTCTTGAGAGTCCCTTGGACTGCAAGGAGATCCAACCAGTCCATTCTGAAGGAGATCAGCCCTGGGATTTCTTTGGAAGGAATGATGCTAAAGCTGAAACTCCAGTACTTTGGCCACCTCATGCAAAGAGTTGACTCATTGGAAAAGACTCTGATGCTGGGAGGGATTGGGGGCAGGAGGAGAAGGGGACAACAGAGGATGAGATGGCTGGATGGCATCACTGACTCCATGGACATGAGTCTGAGTGAACTCCGGGAGTTGGTGATGGACAGGGAGGCCTGGCGTGCTGCGATTCATGGGGTCTCAAGGAATCAGACACGACTGAGCGACTGAAATGAACTGAAATGGATGAACTGATACTGAGAAGACTATGCCTGAGTGTCTGAAATACATAATCAGAGGGAGGGGTAAAAGTTAGAAAGTGAAAAAGTCATCAGCAACTATTTAGTAAGCATTATCTACCAGCCGCTGAAGTAGGCATGTTACATATGTGAATATAGAGCGACCTCAAACATCACTTGGCAGTTATCACCATTATTCTCAATAGACAGATTACAAAAGGAAACAAAAGTTAAGAATCTTGATGAAGTTAACACACATAGCTTAAGAGGGAGATCTGAAGTCCTCATCAAGGTCTGACTAGACTGCAGTATTTCCGATATATCATGATTTTTTGTGTTTAAAATCTTAGCATTCTTTTTTTTTTTTAGTTTTTTATTTTTTAAATTTTAAAATCTTTAATTCTTACATGCGTTCCCAAATATGAACCCCCCTCCCACCTCCCTCCCCATAACATCTCTCTGGGTCATCCCCATGCACCAGCCCCAAGCATGCTGTATCCTGCGTCGGACATAGACTGGCGATTCGATTCTTACATGATAGTATACATGTTACAATGCCATTCTCCCAAATCATCCCACCCTCTCCCTCTCCCTCTGAGTCCAAAAGTCCGTTATACACATCTGTGTCTTTTTTCCTGTCTTGCATACAGGGTCGTCATTGCCATCTTCCTAAATTCCATATATATGTGTTAGTATACTGTATTGGTGTTTTTCTTTCTGGCTTACTTCACTCTGTATAATCGGCTCCAGTTTCATCCATCTCATCAGAACTGATTCAAATGAATTCTTTTTAACGGCTGAGTAATACTCCATTGTGTATATGTACCAAAGCTTTCTTATCCATTCATCTGCTGATGGACATCTAGGTTGTTTCCATGTCCTGGCTATTATAAACATTGCTGCGATGAACATTGGGAACCCTCCTACACTGTTGGTGGGAATGCAAACTAGTACAGCCACTATGGAGAACAGTGTGGAGATTCCTTAAAAAATTGCAAATAGAACTACCTTATGACCCAGCAATCCCACTGCTGGGCATACACACCAAGGAAACCAGAATGGAAAGAGACACATGTACCCCAATGTAAATCTTAGCATTCTACAAGTAAAAAATTTGAGGAATTTTGTTTTATTCACCAGTATGTAGGGTTAAGTTTGGTGCCTAGAACAAAATAGGAACTAATTGTAAAATGAATGCATCCTGCCCAAACTACCATTTAACAGAGAAAATATGAGAACAAGAGAGGGAAAATATCTTATTAAAGGCCACTCAGCTAGTTAGTGGCAAAAGTAATGGAAGCCCAATATCCTGTATCCTAGATAAATATGTTGTCTACTGCATGTGAGTGGTAAAGCCCATTCCAGAATACCTCTTTATCTTGGATCAGTACTGGCACTCTGAAGTAGATGACATCTTTGAAATTATTCTATGTAATTGCACCCACTAAACATTCTATCTGTAACAAGTTTTCATTCTGTTCTTGAAAAGAATTTGTCCTTAATTATGATACAGTTTCCTTCATCTGGTATATTTTGCTAATGTTCTTATTTTGTCCTTCTGATCTATAAAGAATCATATAATTCTTCACATCCTATAAATTCACCTTCAGTATATGTCTAGCAAATAAAAGAGAACATGTCCCAAACTGACTCTTGCAATGCAATTTGTGCTGATCACAGAGTTCAGCTCTTGGTTTAAACTTTCAATTGCTCCAGCTGTATGGTTTATTCTGAATCCTGATAGAACTTTTTACCTCACTTTAAGCAGTCATCAAGCTTTATAATTATTCTTATTTGTGTATACATTTAATCTTTCCTAAAACAGAACTTATATGTGATTTTATATCTTACCTACAATAAATAACTCTTGTTAGATGCTCATGCCTTGCTAATAACTGGGCATTGCTCTGAATTAGTTGGGGCTTTGAGGTACTTCTAGTCCTGAAAAGTTATTTAGTAGCTACAATATTTATAGAAGTTCAATTTTCCCTCAACAATTACCAGGCTACTTCCTTTGTCCTTTTACATTTCCTCATATATCCTTAATTGATCTCTGTACAAATGTATATTTTCTGATCATCTATTTATTAGGTAGAAAGTTAGGCCTGAGCCTAGCAGAAAAGGATGCAAGCAGATCTCTAAACCCCACCCCAGTCAGGGGCTAACAGGGCCCAAGAGAGCTCACAGATATCTACAAAATAACCACAGAGACTTTTCTAACTCTGGAACCTGCATCCTAGGTACACATGGGATACAAACTAACCATAGGGGCTTCTCCAACTCCAGTATGTGAGTCCTTGATACACAGCTGTGTCCCCAAGTAACCTTAGCCAGCCAGGAGCCCATTAAGGGCTCATAAACGTTCAATACACACATACATCTGATTATAACAGACCGAATTATGGGAAAGACATGCTCAATAGAGCCTGCTGTTAGGTAACTTGCAACTGTCAAATCAAAATTATCCGTCCAAGCCCCTTAGATGAATATGTAAAAGCCATATCTTGAAAACACTGTACCTCATCATTCCAGCACCAGTACCTTTCTTGCTTGGCCCACCTCTCGCTGAGGTAGTCTTTCCTTAGTAAACTTGTTTTTGTCATAGGTAGGACTTCAGATTCTTCTTGTATCCTTGCCAAGTACTAACGCCCACGAGGGAGGGTCCTCTTTGATGCTCCCAAATCCAGTAACACATTAATTCATTGGCCAACACTGATCTCAGCTCCCTGTTGTGTCCTTTAGTTGTGCTAAAGATTCTCTAGGCTGAGAAAATTGTTAATTTTGCTAAATATACCTCCTGATATCAATAAGATACAATTATCATCAACTTCTTATGAAATGAAAACAATATAAAACAAGGCCACATAGGCCCCAAGGAACCATATCTTCTGAGGTACAGATTACACTTTAAATTCTGAATTTTACTTTAAGATACTGTTTATCTCTACCTTTCAAAAATATGGAGAGAAACAGATATATATAAATATAATTGAAAAAAAAATTAGTTCTATTACAGTTACCTCAGGTTTTTCTCCCCTTTCTATGGGAAATATACTTGGCTTTAGCAAGAAGTATTGGAAGAGAAAAAAGATTGCATCTAATGTGTATGCCAGACACTGCTGAGGAAAATCATCCTTCTTCATTTGTTTACCATGTTCTTTCAAAGTAAATTTCCTTCAGTTGAAGGGAGATTGTTAATGTCAGATCTTTCTATGTCTAACCAAAATATATCAAATATTGTTCAAAGAGCTGACTCACATTATGTCTGTGTATTGTACAAAGGGTGCATTAAATATAAGTTTTTAATAACCAAGAAATTACTGATAGACAATCCTTAAAAAGAAGCCATATAATGAATGTGGGATTAAGCCCTTAACAAGAGTCCTTGATACTTGCAGACATCCTGCAGCTCTCTGAATTCCCATCATGTTTTTAATCATAATTGCTTTCTTAGCACCCATCTGGGCTGCTATCAACAGAGGCCTATTACTTCCAGAAAAGAATAAATAGGGAGGCAAGTTAATTCTTCGGAAGCTCCAGTTCTGCCTTGGTGCAGATTTCTCCATAATAAAATAAAAGAAGGAAGCATTGAAAAAAAAAAAAAAAAGATTTAACTGAAGCAAGTATCCCTAAATAGATTATTTTCCACAAAGAATCAGTGGGTGCTAAATGTTCCCTTGTTGGCTATAAAATCACTGGGGGAGAAATAACAATTCCAGCAATCACAGCATTAGTTTAACCCTACGAACTTAGATACAAAGAAAAAATGAAAAATACTTTCAAAAGACCATCCTAAAGAAGGCCACACAATTAAGATGGTCATTAGTGGGAGGTTTCCAGCTTCTTTGCTTTTGCTCTGGAAGGGGCTCCATAGGGTCTATGATTACCCTTCAAAGCATAACAATATGTGTTTCTGTTCATGGATTTGGGGGTTTGAATATGTTATTAAAAGAGTCGCTGTAGTTTTATCACTTCTAGTATCTCCTGGGGCATTGTATACAGCTGCATTCAAAGAAAATGAACTGTTTTAAACTTGATCATATTCGTCCCTTGGGCTCATCTGATTACAAAATTGCCCAATGAGCTGTTACAGTATTTTCAACTAATTAAGTAACACATATATTGGGATTTCTTTCTTCTTTTTTTTTTTTGCCTTTATAGTATATGTTTCACCTGTCTCCAACAGTGTGAATGTCTCAGTGTTTATTGTGCTGCCCAAACACTCAAACCACATCCCTAAAATACATCTTTTCTCACATCCCTCTTCATGTCACGGAGATGAATAGTGCACATTTGTTTTGCCATTTTATTGATTCTTAATCAGAGCCATTAAAGAGCAAATCTATTCAATCCAGGAACTCTGAGAGCTACATTTGACTACCAGATCATGCAATTTCCTAAATCAGTGGGTGACAATTCAAGAGTCCTTTGGGACATAGTTACTACACTGAAGCAAGGAAACAGAGACACATCTTCAGTAAAAGAAACTGTCACATAGAGGAAGAAGTGAATCCTTCAGAATGTGTATTTTTGCCATGTTGCAAATTTCTCTTTGAAATCAAGGAATGATGGATTAAAAAAAAAAAAAGCCATTCAATGCTGCTGAGAGAGGGTTCCACGCAGCACTGTTTTGGGATCCCAGCTTAACTCAAAAGGAAATTTTTGCAGTGTCTAGAATCCTTGATATACTACAAATGAAGGAAGAATATGTCCTCAAATTCCTTGTAGCAGGAACCCATCAGGTGGCACCAATCTGGACTTCCAAATTGGACAGTACATCTACAAAAGGAAAAGCGATGACATACACATCATAAAAACTTAGTTCCCAAGACGTAAGATCATGACATCTGGTACCATCACTTCATAGATGGGGTAAAAATAGAAACAGTTACAGACTTTATTTCCATGGGCTCCAATATCACTGTGGACAGTGACTGCAGCTATAAAATTAAAAGATACTTGCTCTTTGGAAAAGCTATGACAAACCTAGACAGTGTATTAAAAAGAAAGGACATCACTTTGCTGATAAAGGTCCATATTGTCAAAGCTATGTTTTTTTCCAGTAGTCATGTACCAGTGTGAGAGTTGGACCATAAAGAAATCTGAGTGCCAAAGAACTGATGTTTTTGATCTGTGATGCTGGAAAAGACTCTTAAGAGTCCCTTGGTCAGCAAGGAGATCAAACTAATTAATCTTAAAGGAAATCAGCCCTGAATATTGATTGGAAAGACTGAATGCTGAAGCTGAAGCTCCAATACTTTGGCCACCTGATGTGAAGAGCCAACTCATTTGAAAAGACCCTGATGCTGAGAAAGACTGAGGGCAGAAGGAGAAGGTAGTGAGAGGATGAGATGGCTGGATGGCATCATTGGCTCAATGGACATGAGTTTGAGCAAACTCTGGGAGGTGGTAAAGGACAGGGAAGCCAGTGTGCTTCAGTCCCTAGGATCGCAAAGAGTCAGACACAACAGAGAGACTGAACAGCAACCACATCATAAATCTGAAGAGAACCTGGGAGAAGCTTCTTCCAGCAGCTGTGTCATTGTTGCCATTGAGAACAGCTGATATTAGAGTCTTACCCTCCAGGAATGTTGGCTAGCGAGTTGTACTGAAGTTGGCTGCTGTGTCTGGAGCCAGTCCTACTAGTGACTGCTTCACTCCTGGAAGCTTTACTAAGCTGGATCCAGGCAGCTATTGCTCTGTGTAACACAGACTCTCCTCTTTGTTATGTGGATGTTGCGATCTGAGCAAGAGCAAGGGAAATTACTCAATGGATCTGATGTGCAGGATGCTGGCCTAGGAAGTTCTGCACACACATGGTACCATGTCCCCCTGAGCAACCTTGAGAGGTCTTGCCTGATATTTGCTTCCAGGGATAGTAAAGAGATGTTTAAAAAGGCTTGTGACCAAGGAGGAAGGTCAGGGCAAATGGACCAGTCCAGCTTCTGAGTTTGCTACCACTCAAATCTGAGGTTGCAGACTAAAGACACAAAGGAGTCCTCTGTGTCTATCAGACAGTTTCCTACTAAAGATGGTGATGGGGCTTCCCTGGTGACCCAAATGGTAAAGAATCTGCCTGTAATGCGGGAGACTGGGTTCTATCCCTGGGTCAAGAAGATCCCCTGGAGAAGGAAATGGCAACCCACTTAAGTATTCTTGCCTGGAGAATCCCCATGGACAGAGGAGCCTGGTGAGCTACAGTCCGTGGGGTCAAAAAGAGTCAGGCACCACTGAGTGGCTCACACACACACACACAAAGATGGTGGTACTGAGTCTACCACCAAAGGCTCATGGGCAGCTCCCACTGCTCAGGCCACTGAATGGCTAAGAACAACCCCTAGTAGTTTTAATGTGCTCCTTAATCTTAAGAATTAAGGGTGGGGGGAAATAACCAGTTTCTTTGAAAAAAAATGATTCAGCAATACAAGTGTTATGGATAGAATGTGTACCCCTAAAAGGCATGTATTGAAGCCTTTCCCCTCAGTGTATTGGAGACCAGGTCCTTAGGGAGATAAGTAAGGCTAGATGAGGTGGATCCTGATCCCATAGGACTGGTGTCCTTAGCAGAAGAAAAAGACGCACTACAACTTATACCCTTTTCCCTCAAGAGCTAAGGGAAGAAGCCATGTGAGGACCCAGAAGGAGCAGCTGCATGCCAAGAAAAGCACTTTCTTCAAAAACCAACTCTGATCCTGCTTGCACTTCTGACCTCCAAACTGTGAGAAGATTAATTTCTGTGGTTTAAGTCATCCTAGTCTGTGGTATTTTTTTTTATGACAGTCCTAGCAAAGTAGTACAGTGAGCTCTAAAGAAATTATTCTATAGGAGAGCAAGGACAGTTTTCCTAACTTAAAAAGAAATAGTTTGTTGTTTAGTTGCTCAGTCGTGTCAGACTCTTTTGCGACTCCATGGAGCCCTCCAGGCTCCTTTGTCCATGGGATTTCCCCGGCAAGAACACTGGAGTGGGTTGCCATTTCCTTCTCCAAGGGATCTTCCTGACCCAAGGATCAAGCCACTGAGCCACCAAGGAAATCCCATATAATTCAAAATAAGTGAGTAAAAGTACAGTTTAGTTCAGTTCAGTCACTTAGTTGTGTCCAACTCTTTGCCACTCCATGAATCACAGCACGCCAAGCCTCCCTGTCCATCACCAACTCCCAGAGTCTACTCAAACTCATGTCCATTGAGTCAGTGATGCCATCCAGCCATCTCATCCTCTTTCATCCCTTTCTCCTCCTGCCCCCAATCCCTCCCAGCATCAGAGTCTTTTCCAATGAGTCAACTCTTCACATGATGTGGCCAAAGTATTGGAGTTTCAGCTTCAGCATCACTCCTTCCAATGAACACCCAGGACTGACCTCCTTTAGGATGGACTAGTTGGACCTCCCTGCAGTTCAAGGGACTCTCAGGAGTCTTCTCCAACACCACAGTTCAAAAGCATCAATTCTTTGGTGCTCAGCTTTCTTCACAGTCCAACTCTCTCATTCATACATGACCACTGGAAAAACCATAGCCTTGACTAGATGAACCCTTGTTGGCAAAGTAATGTCTCTGCTTTTTAATATGCTGTCTAGGTTGGTCCATAACTTTCCTTCCAAGGAGGAAGCGTCTTTTAATTTCATGGCTGCAATCACCCCCTGCAATTATTTTGGAGCCCCCCAAAATAAAGTCTGACACTGTTTCCACTGTTTCCCCATCTATTTCCCATGAAGTGATGGGGCCAGATGCCATGATCTTAGTTTTCTAAATGTTGAGCTTTAAGCCAACTTTTTCACTCTCCTCTTTCACTTTCATCAAGAGGCTTTTTAGTTCTGTACAGTAAATGCGAAAAAAGCTATATTCTTGCCAGGATAATCATAAGAACAAAATGCTATAAATCACTGTCTGTTTTCATTCAAATCTGTAGTAGAATCAAAGGACTGTACTAGTCACATGTCGCAGAGCTTCTCAGAATCCAGCATACTTCCATGTTGTCTCTTAATGACCTATATATGACACCATCCTTTTTGATAGTGGACTTTGAGATGCTGCAGTGAAATGCCTAAAGATGGCATAAAAGCTCATAATACATTGTGGTGCTGAAGGCCTGTGCCTGAGAGGTCACAATCCATCCAAATGCAGTAGATAGACAGTCAATTCATGATGTTACTTGGAACAGTACTATCTTCAATATCTTATCAGATGCCTGATTTTTATTAAATTAATACAACACGATAATATAGTGAGTGTGATAGTTGCAAAGTTGTATAAAAGTAAGTAATATGATTGCTAGAATGAGATCTAGTAATATGCCATCTCAATAAGGTATATTTGACTTCATGCGAAAATTTCTTCTTATAAAGGAGATATCAGATAACTGAGATTATGTTTGTGAAGTTCCCATTGGCATTATTCGGAGGGTACCTCAACATTCTGTTTCCTAGTTATATGTGTGTAGCCTAAATGTCTCCCAACCCCGGAGCCTTTCCCATGATTAGACATAAATCTCTTTTCATGGAAGATGCAACAGCCATCACAGTACTGTGGATGATCGCTTAACTTTCTGTGCTTTCTCTGCTACTTTGGATTCTCAATTCTCTCCTGCCTTCTCGTTTCCTTCAGCTGCTGTTCTTTGTTGTGGCTCCTTCTACTGCCTCAAACGGGCAGAGACCATTTCTTCTGTATTCACCAAAGTAAATCTAACATGAAACTTCTGTGCAGAACAGAACTTTTACTGAAAATTTGGAAGTAACAGAGGAAAAATATCCCCAACAAAAGAGGAAAACATAAAAACTGCTATTTTCCTGTTGGATGCTCTTGTAGCAGGGAATTTTCTCTAGCTTGCCCACATTGCTGAGGATTTTTTGCCGGTCCTTTCTTGTCCTTGGGAAGGGAGTTTTCAGTTTTCCCAATATTTAACTTATGCAACCATAAGGCAACTGCATAATCCCAATTATTTCATTTTACAAAGCAAATTATCTCTCATTTTGTTATATGGTCTTTCATCAGACCAACACTGAAACATATATCTCAAATTATTATTCAGTAAAATTGCATTTTTACTCTACTGTCTTAAGATCTTTAATACATATTCACTAATCAGATTATAGAACAGTTCCATCACCCAAAGCTCACTTGTTCTATGCCTTATAGAAAGCCCTCTCCCATCCCTAAGCCTTGACAACCGTTCATCAATTCTGTATCACCATAGCTTTTTGAGAATATCACATAAATGAAATCATAGATTATGTAACCTTGAGGGTGTTTTCTTTGATTCAGCACAATGCCTTGAAATTCATCCAAGTTACTGGATGTATCAATCATTTCAGCCTTTTTACTGCTGAATAATGTTCCATTGTGTGGATATACCACTGCTTATGTCTCATATGCTAAAGAACTTTTGAGTTGTTTCTGGTTTAGGTGATTATAAACAGGGTTGCTGTAAAATTCTGCATAGAGATTTCTGAATAAGCATGAGTTTTATTTTGTTTTTAATTTCTCTGAGGAAAATATCCAATATTTTCCAGAACATCCAGTAGATATCCAGTAAAATATCCAGAACAGGTAGGACATATGGTAAGTGCATGTTTAACTTAAAACAAAAACCTGCCAAACTTATCCAAAGTAGGTGTATCCTTTTTTTTTTTTTTGCATTTCTATCAGTAATGTATGAAAGTTTCAGTCATTCTACAGCATCAGTCACACTTGTATTGTCAGATAATTTTTAGCTGTTCTAGTGTTCTTGCCTGGAGAATCCCAGGGACGGGGGAGCCTGATGGGCTACCGTCTATGGGGTCACATAGAGTCGGACATGACTGAAGCGACTTAGCAGCAGCAGCAGCAGTAGGTATATAGTGGTATCTCATCATGCTTTTATTTTATATTTCCCTAATAGCTAACCATATTGAGCATTTTTCATATGCTCATTGTCCATCCTATATCCACTCGATGAAGTATCTTTTCAAGTCTTTAACCTACTTTCAAACTGGGTTGTTTGCTTTTATAATAAGTTTTCAGAGTTCTTCAGATATAAAACAAATTTGTCTCATCTACAACATTTTCTGATTAATTTCTAAAGGGCAGTTATTCTGATGTTTTCTCCCATTACTACTTAAAAAAAAATACAATCTCAAAAGAAATCCCCTTTCCATTTGCTAAGCTTAAAATCAGTACCTATGTTCATCATCTGTATTCCTCTATTTGTGCTATCTGTCTTATGCTCCTTCAGTTACATTCTTTTTGATAGTTCCAAAATCTTTTGCATGGTCTATTCTTTCTTTTAATGTTAAAATCTTTATATTGAATATAGACATAACTTATGACTCCTAAGTCACTGCCTTTCTGTCATTGCCACTAGGCTTCTTGAAAAATGTACTATACTTTCTGCCAAAGTATAGTACAACTTTGTAGGACTTTATATAACTTTATAGTATTTATGCAACTCAAACTCTGCTTTCATTATCATTTTAAAAATGATCTCAAAACAATCATCAGTGACCAGCAGTTTCCTCTTTTGAGGGCCTCTTTGTGTTCATTGTTAGATGACGCACTTGCCTACGACTTCTCTCTAGATAATGAAAGTATCACAGAGAAATCAATCATTGTAGTTACAGAGAAAGAGTAAAGTAAATATTTTTGGAAACAGAATCTTATGCTTTCTGAAAAAAAAGTTTTATAGAAAAATTCATGTGGAAAAAAGATGCAGAAATGCTCAGAATTTAGCATCCACATAAAATTTAACTGGGTATATTTATATGTGAAAGGCATTTGTGTTCATGGTATCTTGTTTCATTTGAACTCGTTCTTCCAGATTGAAGTATGTGAATTTGGTTTACTGATGTAATCTTTCAATGCTTTGTTTTTCTGATTTGTAAAATGGAGATAAAAATAGTAGCTAACCCAAAGAAGTTTTGTAAATATTGTATAAGATTATGAGTGTAAACCCAAAAAAGTTTTGTAAATATTATATGAGATTATGGGTGTAAAGCATTTATTAGAGTAACTGAAATACAGAAAACAATTAATAGGTAATCTGATTTTTTTCTTTTGCAGTATTTCTCTAATTCATTTAAAAATACATTTTAAAGATATGACAGTTCATTCAGCATGAGTCATTGACACTGGTGACCTATAAATTTTGTGGAGCTTTGAACAGTTTTTTCCTTTTAATTGTGAATGTCTAGATGTAGAATATATGGTGTTTATGTGCCTTTTACATATGTTGGGTAAGTTTTCTCTTTGCTTGCCTGCAGAGAACCTCTACGTAAACCAGATTTGTAGAGTTTAACCAACTCAGTGGGAACTCTACATTATGAATGTATTTTAACTGACAGAGAAGAGAATCATGAAAGGGTTCAACCAAAAGTTTGAGTGCTAATTAACAAAAAGCTTGTGCTTAGTCATCTTTTCTTTCTTAAAATCAGTTACTTGTAACAAATTATTACATAAATTTTTGCATATAATTCAGGTCCCAAGATATTCCTGGGTGCTTTTTTTCTGTGTAATTCTTTAAAACATTCTGCATTATCTAACATCTTAGGAGTTTGGTGATTTATTCTCTGTAGGATAGCACATGCATACACTGGAGGATTTTTGTTTTGCCTATTTACTTCCAAAGACTCCCTTGTCTAAATAATTCTGTTAAGAGTTTATTGTATAAACCACATTGTCTTTTCCTTTTTCATTTTTAAGTATTCACCTGTACTCTTGTAATTCCAGTTTTACAAAGAAGCAAAGGCTATTAATCAAATTTAACTGAAAATAGCTCTTCTTAGGACTGTTTCTTTTGGCAAGAGCAAAGAAGTGACTCATGTAAAAGGAATCCATTAGAATCATCATACCTAGCATTCCTAGAAAATAACATATTTATGGGTTTATGGCTAATTATAATAATGTTCCTTGGTAATATCTTGATTTTATACTTGAACACACAATAGAAAATTGCTCAATGTTCTTATTTCTCTTCATCCACTAAGGATGGAACAGTTATTTTGAAAAAAGTTTCATGGGCATGTGGACTATGCATCTGTGTGTGTGTTGGAGGGGAGCGTTTAAAATCTCATTTTTTCCTGTAAATATCTGGCATATATTTATTTTAAAATGGTTTTTAATATGTTTTGGTTTATTTTTTTAAAGGTGCATAAGAATCTTTATTATATAGGATGTCACCTCTGAGTGATTTTGAAATATTCAAATTTTAATTTAACTAGTTTTAATGTTGGTTTCAAAATTTTCACAGTAGAATAAAATTTGTTATTTCAATGCAAATGCACTTGTTATTTTTGTTGTTGTTGTTTTGTAAAACATTCAAACAATACAAAGTAGAGGAAGCCAATGGATTGCATTACCACATCCATTGATGATAACCTAATATGGCTTTATTTAGGGCTTGGCCTGGTAGCTCAGCTGGTAAAGAATCCACCTGCAATGCAGGAGATGCAGCTTTGATTCCTGGGTTGCGAAGTTCCCCTGAAGAGATAGGCTATTCACCCCAGTATTCTTGGGGTTCCCTGGTGGTCAGATGGGAAAGAATCTGCCTGCAATTCAGGAGACCTGGGTTCAATTCCTGGGTAGATCCCCTAGAGGAGGGCATGGCAACCCACTACAGTATTCTTGCCTGGAGAATCCCCATGGACAGAGGAGCCTGGTGGGACACAACTAAGTGACTAAGCACAGCACACATGTCCACACATTAAAGTTGATGAACCACAATATTACTTTTTTCTCACAATTTTTCAACTCCCTTAGATAAAGGAAACTCAAGTAAATAACATTAATTTGAAACTAGTTGTGCAAAGTATTTCATCTAGAAAGGGGAGAATCTTAGGTCAAATCTCCTGTAGTCCTTTACCTTTTCATCTCAAAATTTACTGTATGTACTGATTACCTAGTGTTTTAGTCAATCTGGGCAGCTCTAACAAAAATACCATAAACTGGGTGGCTTAAGCAACACACATTTACTTATTACTGTTCTGAAGGCTGGGAAATCCAAAATCAAGGCACTGATGTAATAGGTTTCTATTGAGAACCTCTTCTTGGCACGTTGCTCTTAGGCTTATCGTGTCCTCACATGGCCAGAGAGCTCTCTAGAGTCTCATTTATAATGACAGCAGTCCCATTCATGAAAGTTTCATTCTCATGACCTAAATACCTTTCAAAAGTCCCCATCTCTAATTGCCATCCCTTTTGGAGATGGATTATGGTTTTGTTAGGTAGTTAGAATAGGAAAAAGGGGTCCAAAATGGCAGCTAAAAGACAAAGAAGGGAAAAGCCCTCAAAAATAGAACAAAGGAAGGTCTGAGGACTGGAGTGAGGACCTCAGATAAAACAAACAGCCCTCCAAGCTAGCCCAATTTACATAGAGCAGGCTCAGTGGGAGGAGACAAGTGTATAAAAAGAGGAAGACTAGAAGGATTGAGGCCTCTCTTTGTCTTTTGGGTCATTGTCGTCCCACCCTCACTCCTTGAGGGTGTAGTATCCTTTGTTTTTCCTAATAAAACTGAGCTATGACACTGGTCTGTCTGTTGCTTCAACTTTTTGCTGCAGTGAGACAGAACAGAAGAAATTACATACTCCTACAACAGTTTCAACATATATTTTTGGGGGAGGACATAAACATTCAGTCTAGAATACCTAAAGAACCTCACTAAAAGGCAGATTGTGATTCAATATATTTGGGGTGTGACCTGAAATCCTGCTTTTCTAATGGCTCCTAGGTAATACTGATACTTTCCCTGTCTAGACTGGGCACTATTAAAAAAATTATTTAATAAGGCAATTTAGAAAATACAAACAAAGTTTATTTAACATTTCATGAAGTGGATGGTCTTTATTTGCTGCTGCTGCTGCTAAGCTGCTTCAGTCGTGTTCGACTCTGCAACCCCATAGATGGCAGCCCACCAGGCTCCTCTGTCCCTGGGATTCTCCAGGCAAGAATACTGGAGTGGGTTGCCATTTCCTTCTCCAATGCATGAAAGTGAAAAGTGAAAGTGAAGTCACTCAGTCGTGTCCAACTCTGAGACCCCATGGACTGTAGCCTACCAGCCTCCTGCGTCCATGGGATTTTCCAGGCAAGAGTACTGGAGTGGGTTGCCATTGCTTTCTCTATTTGGAGAACTGCAAAATGGGGCAGAAGACAGGAAGTTTTTATAGGATAAAAAATAATCAACAAAAGAAATATAGGAAACGTGATTGGCTAGGGCCATATAGTTAAAACTTTCTTGGCATGGGAATGAACAAGAAAACAGGTATAGAGTTGGCTTGGCATTCCAGAATTGGCTATTGGATGTACTGCATGTATTGTCAAACAGAGCATTCATAGTGATACAAGTGTTACCTGAGTTTTGGTGTATTGTCATATTCCCAGGCAGGAATATATCCATCTTGGACCTAGAAATTTATTTCATCAGTACTGTGATTATTCTCCAATATTCTCAAGTTTCTTATGGGGAGTCAAGGCCATCTGGTAATAAACAGGGTACTCTATTACCAATGATTTCTATTTTTTTTCTTTTTCCTTTTGATGTGCAAACTTTGTAAACTTTTTGTTTTGGCCTTGGCATTCATGTCAGACATTGAGAAGAGAAGAGGTGTAAAGATCCAAGCCTATCTTTGTACCAGATGCCAACAATGTTCAGACCCATTTGGATCGAAATTTTCTAGTTCATTATGGGTAGGTGCTGTCTGTCACAAGCTGTCAGTGGACCTCCATGAATGGGGCTTAAAGTGGTCATTTCACTGCTGGGCAGATTCTGGCATCCCTACAACTCCAGGCATCATGATTCTCAAAGGCCGAAAAGGATACAGTCTTGCAGAAAAGCATAAAAAGTATTTGGTATTTTAACTTGTGTAATTTTGATTGTTTAAAGGAATATAGAAGTTCTTAACTTTAAGCAGAATATTTTATTGGCTTTTAACAGTTTGATGCATAAACATCCTAACACCACTTCTAGTCCTGTATGGATTCCTAAGTATGTAGGTAGTACCTAGTTAAGGCAAGAATGGTTGCTCAATTCTTTCAATAACAGCTGGATCTGGATTTCCTCGTTATATCTTTTTAAGTGAAGAAAACAAACATACAGAGGGAATATGGAAATGTAATTTATAAAAGGTGAGGGAAGAGACTTCCCTGACCTCTAAAGAAAAATAAAGCAAGACATTTGAAAGCTCCTAATGCTATTGCCATGTTTAAGGCATTTCTTATATTTCTATTGCCTTTGCTTTGTTTTCCCAGAATAGCTTGTTATTTGTGGGCAATTGCCCGGAAACGATAGGAAATTATTTTTAAATTGTAGACATCAATATGTTACAAAGCCTTTGCGTTAGGCACTGGCTTCTATAAATTTATAAGAAGAATTATTGAAAGGAGCCAAACTCAAAGAAGTGCGAATCATTCAAACATTTTAGACCATCAGGGACTCAGAGGTTCTTGTACTTGTAACCACAAAAGCAAGTTTAACAACAGGCTTTGTTTTGCATGAGATTGATGCATAAATTACTCTCAAGAAAGCAGAGACAGAAAGAAAAACACCAATACAGTATACTAACACATATATATGGAATTTAGAAAGATGGCAATGATGACCCTGTATGCAAGACAGCAAAAAAGACACAGATGTGTATAACGGACTTTTGGACTCAGAGGGAGAGGGAGAGGGTGGGATGATTTGGGAGAATGGCATTGTAACATGTATACTATCATGTAAGAATCGAATCGCCAGTCTATGTCCGACGCAGGATACAGCATGCTTGGGGCTGGTGCATGGGGATGACCCAGAGAGATGTTATGGGGAGGGAGGTGGGAGGGGGGTTCATGTTTGGGAACGCATGTACACCCGTGGTGGATTCATGTCAATGTATGGCAAAACCAATACAGTATTGTAAAGTAAAATAAAGTAAAAATAAAAATTAAAAAAAAAAAGAAAGCAGAGACATTTATTGCTCCACCCTTCCCTGCAGGAATACTTCGAAGGAAAACTAATTAACAGTACTTTGCAAATTTTGTAAAGCTACAGGAACATCACAAAGTCATCATCTATGGCAAAGGTATCCTAATGTGCTTTGGATGCTAAATTCATCTTTTATGAGGTGAGAATGCAAGGTCCATCCTGCTGAGAAGTCTTTGTTAAAAGATTTGTGAGGGACAATGTACTTGCCTCCAACACAACCAATGGTTCTTGGGCCTTTGTATTTCAAAGATGAATAAATAGCAAAGCGGAAAAAAAATAAAAAAGACATGGTGTAAACAACTAATTTAACCAAAATAAGTGCTTCAAATAAATCAGTTATTATCACTATTATTTCTATAAAGAAATGACACTGTCATTACTATCATTCCTAACAAGAAATAGCGTGTTAACACAGAAATGTAAGTAGGGAAAATCTCTAACATGACACATGTTGACTAAAAAATAGTCACAACTTAGAAACTGAGAGTTTTATTTTATTCGGTGGGAATTGTTAGGACTTGCTTAGTGGGTAAAGAATCCACTGGCAATGCAGTAGCCACAGGAGATATGGGTTTGATTGCTGGGTGGGGAAGATACCCTAGAAGAGGGGATGGCGACCCACTCCAGTATTCTTGCCTGGAGAATCCCAAGGACAGAGGAGCCTGGCAGGCTACAGTCCAAAGTGTCGCAAAGAATCGGACACGACTGAGTGACTGAGCATGCATGTATGGTAGATTTTAAGCCTGGATGCATTCAGTACTAAAGACTAACATAGGATCTCTCAGCTGTCAATAAATTACTCTCATTCTCAGACCATGGAAGTGATGTAAATTTTCTCTTTGCTTTTTCATGTGTTTATTTTTGTTTTACAAATAGAATATGACTAACTACCAACTGGTGAAACTTCATTTCATCAGGGGAGTTTGTAATTTCCTTGGTTCTGTCTCGTCACGACAAAAATTTGAAGCAACGGACAGACCAGTGTTATAGCCCTCAGATGGACCAGTGTTACAGCCCAGTATAATTTCCTCTGACAGACCAGTGTTACAGCTCTGTTTTATTTAGAAAGTAAAGGAAAATACATCCTCTACATGTCAGGGTGGGCCAACCCAAAAGACATAAAGAGAAAAGAAGTCCAAAGCCCAGTTTTGGCTTCTCTTTCTATACGTTTTTCCTCCTCCCCGAGTCTACCCTGTGTAAATTGTACTAACCAGGAGGGCTGTTTGTTTTACCTGAGGTCCTGATTCCAGGTCATTGGACCTTCCTTTGTTCTATTTTTGAGGGCTTTCCCCTTCTTTGTCTTTTAGCCACCACTATTATGAACTGCTTTTTCCTATTCCAACTACCTCACAATTTCAAATCATGGTTCAAGAATAACATACTGGGAACTTTTCCCTTGGTAAAGTGGCCAAAGCACTAAGATTACTGGTTCAATTAGAATTAAACTTATGGAGATTTAATGAATTAGAATTTAGTAGAATTTGTTATTAGATTGTGGCTTTCATGAGGAGAGGAGTGGCAGCTTAAGTTCTTTTTTAAAAAATTATGGTCTTTTTATGAAACTATTCTAAATTAATAATAAAATAACATTTCACCACAAGAGGATATACATACAAAGACAGAAGAACACATCCCATGGAAACATACATCACCTTCTTATTGTAACCAACAGCCCCACTCACTTGGAGGGTGGGAGGATGCTGGCATGTCCCTCAACTGCACTATGAAACATTAAAGCTAAATCATGTTCTGAATTGCTGTGATAGTTGATCCTTCTTAAAACTTCTTCAGAGGAAACAGGCACTTTCAAGAGGGACTATAAAGTAACTCATTGAGATGTTTTCACTGATAAATGTATTATATGCATATTTAAGTAGTCATAATCATTTGCAATATTTGAAGCAATAATTATACTATAATGCTTGGTTTGTGTAACAGTGGATCCCTTGAGAGCTCATAAAATATGATGCAATTTAAAGTATATTAAATATATTCATCTTCCTGGGATAAGAAAATATCCAAGCTAAAGCAAAGGCCAGTAGAACAAATCAGTCTTTAGAATAAAATTTGACTTTACATGCTCATTTTGAAAGATGACTAAAAGTAAAACTGGAGGAAGAGAGATAAACAATGCTGTCTTCTTATAGCATAATTATTCTATGTTATGGGAAATAAAACAATATTAAAATATTTGAAATGTGGTATTGGAAGCACTTATTAAGAGAATGATAACCACTTTGGTTCTATTTAATGAAACTTAAAAAAAAATCAGTGCATTAGAGTACTGAACAAAAATGAGATAGTGTGGTAAATATTCGGTTAAATTAAGTATCTAATGTAATGTTGGGCACTTACTATGCATGAATGCTGAGTCACTCAGTCATGTCCGATTCTTTGTGACCTTGTGGGCTATAGCCACCAGGCTGCTCTGTCCATGGGATTCTCCAGGCGAGAATACTGGAGGGGGTTGCCATGCCCTCCGCAAGGGATCTTCCAGACCCAGGGATAGAATTCACATCTTTTCTGTCTCCTGCAATGGCAGGTGGATTCTTTACCACTAGTGACACCTGCACTTACAAGGTATTTAGGAAATATAAGATTAATGAGTGAATGAATAAAAAGGCAGCTGAGTTTTTGAGTTTCCCGCTTCTTTGACAGTATTTCTGCATGTGAGTACATATGCAAATTATGTAAATAGCCTGCAATTCAAAAGGGCTTTAAGGACTTAATGGTTCCGTGCCTCAGGCATGGGGGGAATCTTAGTTCCTGGGACCAGAGATCAGACTTCATTCCCTGGAGTAGAAGCAAGACTACTAACCACTGGGACCAGAGAACTTCCAAAGTGTAGGGATTTAAGATGAACGCATAGATATCCTTACTCGTGAGAAATTCATAACTATACAATATTTAAAATGTGGAACTGACAAAGTAGGGAAGAAATTCATTTCTGTTACCACAGACTCAGTGGGTATTTTCAGCCTATGTTGTACTTTATGGATAGAAGTTCTATGTTTATGCTCAATAAATTATTTAAGAAAACATATACATTGCAAAGTTGAAAATTTTAGAATTTTTTTCAGAAAACCTGGCTATATAATAAACTCAATATCAAATGGAGGCAAAGGAAGTAAATTTCTACAGGAAAAAATTTTTTTCCTGTCCTCTTGAGTACAACAAATGAATGATTGCCAAAGGAAACACCAGTTGTAACATGTATGTGTATACTAGTCTCTGGGATATATAGATTAGTTTGCTAAAAAGACAATAACATAAATCTACTTATTAAACCTTTTAATATCAATAGCTCTTGAATGCAGAGTAGGGTGGTTGTTTTTTTTTTTCCCCTACGAACACATCAATTATTTTCTTCTGGGCAGGAGTTACCTTTCCAAAGCAGCTTTGTTAGAATATATCTTGATGACAGTTTTACAAAGAACACGAAGGCAGCTTATCTCAGTGCAGTGATTTGGACTGACAACTGCATTTTGGTACATAGTCTACTTATGCATAGTAATGTATGTTAAACTCTAATTAGAAGATTATGAGCTGCAATGATACAAATTGCTTTTACAGAGTATTTCTACATGACACAGAAGCATACAGTAACACATGTCAATAATAGTAGTCAATATTTTATTAATTGATATCAATTAATATTGATAATATTACTATTAATTAATATTGATTGATTGATTCATATTTTATTAATATCAATTAATATTTTATTTCAAGCAACATTTTTTACTTTCTCTTTCATCTTTTTAAGTAGCTGTATATGTAATGCAATGCAATGTATACGCAATATCAAACCTGGGTCAAACCCAGGGTTGGGAAGATTCCCCTGGAGAAGGGAAAGGCTTCCCACTCCAGTTTTCTGGTCTGGAGAATTCCATGGACATGTATAGTCCATGGAGTCGCAAAGAGTCTGACACAACTGAGCCACTTTCACTTTCACTTTCATGTATATAATGCCCAAAACAGTAAGTCCCCTACATACAAATGAGTTCCCTTTCTGAGAGCACATTCAGAAGTCCAACAAAGTTAGCCTAGGTGTCCAGTTAACACAATCCGCTATATAGTACTATAATGTAATAAAGGTTATAATACTCTTTACACAAATGATATATTAGAAAAAACACAAAAATAAAACATTTTTAATCTTACTGTACAGTCCCTTGTAAAGCATAGTAGTACAGTACAATAGCTGGCACACAGGGGCTGGCATTGCATGAATAGGCAAAAAGAGTTACTAACTGGAGGAGGGAGAGGAGGTGGGAGACGGTACAGCTGAAGTATCATTAGCATTAGGAGATGGAGGCAAGCTATAATTTCACTCACACTTGATGTTGATGCACAGGTTCTGGTTCCTTGCAGACTCAATTTTATCTACCCTCTTGAAAAACAATTCGGTGATTTCTAGGTAAAAAGGTCTGTCCAGTCAAGGCTATGGTTTTTCCAGTGGTCGTGTATGGATGTGAGAATTGGACTATAAAGAAAGCTGAGCACAGAAGAATTGATGCTTTTGAACTGTGGTGTTGGAGAAGACTCTTGAGAGTCCCTTGGACTGCAAAGAGATCCAACCAACCCATCCTAAAGGAGATCAGTCCTGGGTGTTCACTGGAAGGACTGATGTTGAAGCTGAAACTCCAATAATTTGGCCACCTGATACAAAGAGCTGAGTCATTTGAAAAGACCCTGATGCTGGGAAAGATTGAGGGCAGGAGGAGAAGGGGATGACAGAGGATGAGGTGGTTGGATGGCATCACCAACTCAATGGACATTGGTTTGGGCAGACTCCAGGAGTTGGTGATGGACAGGGCAGCCTGGCATGCTGCGGTTCATGGGTTCGCAAAGAGTCGGACATGACTGAGCAACTGAACTGAACTAGGTAGTCACTCTTTTTTTCTCATCATGGATGACCTGGTAGCACTGGATTGCATTCTGAATGGCTATTGCAACCTTCATGAACAATTCCACATTTGGGTCCTATGTCTCAAAAACTAACAGTGCCTCCTCAAATAAAATCCTCTTGCCATTTCCTGCATCGTGAATCTCTTAGGTTCTTCAGCTAATTCTTCTCTGTTTTGGCTCTCTTTATTTTTTCTCTGGGCCTCCACTTCCATCAGGTCTTCATTAGAAAGCTCCTTGTGCTGCACAGCAAGGAGTTCAGTGAAGTCTTCCTCACACAAATCTAGCTCCAGCTTCCTGCTGAGGGTCAGTAAGTTGCCAAAGACCTCTGGATTTCTCATCCTCCTTGTTTTCATGTATAGTGGTTCTAAGCAGATTATTCCTAGAGAATAATTATTTAGCCACTTAAAATTGTTGATGGATTCCTCAAATGAACACCTGAGCATTATTAGAAACATCTATTGATTCATACAAAACCTCTGGAAACCACTCACCTTGTTCTTTAGGTGATTATTGATGCTGCTCTCAACTCTTCAAGCAACCATTCTTGTAGAAAAGTTTATTGGTTATTACATAAATGTTTAATAACCATTCATTGCCCTCTGACAGTACAAAAAAATAGGTGACAAACTATACTTGGTCCATTGGCTGTAGTTTGCTGACATTTGTACAACAACAATAATGATTCTGAGAGATGTACACTTCTTGGCACAGAGTAGACCCTCAATAGGCTAACTCACTATTATAAAAGTGTGTATGTGTGTGTATACACACATATATGCATAAATATTTATATATCTATGTGTCAGTATATGTTCATTTTTTGGTATCAGTTCCACTAACAATAGACATAGATGAAAATATAAACCATACAACCCATTTTGGGGGACAGAATTATGTGCTGGGGGTAGCTCAGATGAGTCAGTTTTTAAAATTGCTGAAATTTTGAGCCCCAAATTAAATTAGATATACTTACAGTGAAACAAACTATACTAGAAAGATAATAGTTACACAAATTTTACCTATACACAATTATCTTGCCATATTTTACTGTTACATATATTCTTGAGGTTATATCTATTATATTAATACCTTTATGTTGGAAATAATATACAAGGGTGTGTAACTATGAATTACTTTCCAAATCTGTATTCAGCAACTACATATAATACATGTTAAAATTGGCTATGATGGGTATTTACACACAGTGATAGACAAATTCCACAAGTCAGGACTTGATGTACAGTTTTGTTGATTGTCTAGAGATAAGAAATTAATGGAGGAAAGACTAATACAGATTAAATAAAAACATGTATTGGGTCTGTAGTCATTACATGATAGAAAATGCACATATATACAAATCACATTAGAAAACTATTACCCAACTTAACAGGGAAGTTGCTCACAGAGAAGTCACTTCACTATAACATGAATATCTGATGTACATCCATGTTTTATTTCCTTTCAGTCACTAATGTGCTTGAAAATATCAGAGGGCTGTTTGGTGACCATTCCCAGTCCACCATTGGTCCCTGAGGCTGACTGCTTGGACCCTACCAGTCTGATCCTTAGTCATTGGGTGTTTGGGTGCCTTTTAAAGGAATGACTCCAGAGGAAAGAGGGGGAAAACACAAAGGAAGAGCCTCCCTGGGGCTGACTGCTCATAGTTATCACTGTGTTGATAGTGCAGTGCCCAGTGTGCAGAGTCCTCTGTAAATATCAGCTTAGCAGAAAGTGATAACCAAGAACTAATCCCTCAGGGCAGGGTTGGTGAGGGTCATGTGGCTCCCTGAAGTGCAGTTCTGAGGCCCTTGGAAGGAAATCTACTGCTCAGAATGGCTGTCCCTTCTGTCACATACTGCCTTGAGACAAAGTCCAACCAGAGTCCTGCTTTTGACCCCTAGGGTCTCCCTGGCAAGCTTTATGGGCTCTACAGGGGCTGGGCAGGATGGAGAGCAAGGGTCAGAGAACCTGGTGGCCTTGGCACATCCAACCATTCCCTCCCTCCCCCTAGGCTGCTTATTGTTCAGCTTGCCAGGCTGAAAGTTTCTTTATAGAACCCTATAATGTCTCTTTATAGGAATGGAGCAAGACAGTTCAGTTCAGTTGCTCAGTCACGTCCAACTCTTTGCAGCCCCATGAACTGCAGCATGCCAGGCTTCTCTGTCCATCACCAACTACTAGAGTTTATTCAAACTCATGTTATGGAGTCGGTAGTGCCATCCAACCATCTCATCCTCTGTTGTGCCCTTCTCCTCCTGCCTTCAACCTTTCCCCGCATCAGGGTCTTTTCAAATGAGTCAGTTCTTCACATCAGATGGCCAAAGTATTGGAGTTTCAGTTTCAGCATCAGTCCTTCTAATGAATATTGAGGGCTGATTTCTTTTGGATGGACAGGTTGGATCTCCTTGCAGTCCAAGGAACTCTCAAGCATCTTCTCCAACACCACAGTTTAAAGGCATTAGTTCTTCAGTGCTCAGCTTTTTTATAGTCCAATTCTCACATCCATACATGACTATTGGAAAAACCATAGTTTTGATTAGATAGACCTTTGTTGGCAAAGTAATGTCTCTGCTTTTTAGTATGCTGTTTAGGTTGGTCATAACTTTTCTTCCAAGGAGCAAGTGTCTTTTAAATTCATGGCTGCAGTCACCATTGGCAGTGATTTTGGAGCCCCCAAAATAAAGTCTTTCACTCTCCATTGCTTCCCATTCTATTTGCCATGAAGTGATGGGACTGGATGCCATGATGTTATTTTTCTAAATGTTGAGTTTTAAGCCGACTCTTTCACTCTCCTCTTTCACTTTCATCAAGTGGCTCTTTAGTGGTATGGCTTTCTCTTTCTGCCATAAAGGTGGTGTCATCTGCATATCTGAGGTTATTGATATTTCTCCTGGCAATCTTGATTCCAACTTGTGATTTATCCAGCCTGGCATTCTGCATGATGTACTCTGCATGTAAGTTAAAACAGCAGGGTGACAATATACAGCCTTGACATACTCCTTTCCCTATTTGGAACCAGTCTGTTGTTCCATGTCCAGTTCTGACTGTTGCTTCCTGACCTGCATATAGGTTTCTCAAGAGGCAGGCCAGGTGGTCTGAAAATTCTCTTTCAGAATTTTCCACAGTTTGTTGTGATCCACACAATCAAAAGCTTTGTCATAGTCAATAAAGCAGAAGTAGATGTTTTCCTGGAACTCTATCTTTTTCGATGATCCAGTGGATGTTGCCAATATGATCTCTGGTTCCTCAGCCTTTTCTAAATCCAGCTTGAACACCTTGAAGTTCACGGCTCTCGTACTGTTGAAGCCTGGCTTGGAGAATTTTGAGCATTACTTTGCTAGCATGTGAGATGAGTTCAATTGTGTGGTAGTTTGAACATTCTTTAGCATTGCCTTTCTTTGGAATTGGAGTGAAAACTGACCTTTTCCAGTCCTGTGGCCACTACTGAGTTTTCCAAATTTGCTGGCATACTGAGTGCAGCACTTGCACAGCATCATCTTTTGGGATTTGAAACAGCTCAACTGGAAATCCATCACTTCACTAGCTTTGTTCATAGTGAAGCTTCCTAAGGCTCACTTGACTTCATACAGGATGTCTGGCTGTAGGTAGTGTTCACACCGTTGTGATTATCTGGGTCATGAAAATCTTTTTTGTATAGTTCTGTGTATTCTTGCCACCTCTTCTTAATATCTTTTGCTTCTGTTAGGTCCATACCATTTCTGCCCTTTATTGTGCCCATCTCTGCATGAAATGTTCCCTTGGTATCTCTAATTTTCTTGAAGAGATCTCTAGTCTTTCCCATTCTTTTATTTTCCTCTATTTCTTTTCATTCATAACTGAGGAAGGCTTTCTTATCTCCTTGCTATTCTTTGGAACTCTACATGCAAATGGGTGTATCTTTCCTTTTCTCCTTTGCCTTTAGCTTCTCTTCTTTTCTCAGCTATTTGTAAGGACTCTTCAGACAGCTTTTTTGTATTTCTTTTTCTTGGGGATAGGCTTCATCCCTGCCTCCTATACAATGTACAGAACCTCCGTCCATAGTTCTTCAGGCACTCTATCAGACCTACTCCATTGAATTGATTTGTACTTCCACTGTATAATAAGGGATTTGATTTAGGCCATACTTGAATGGTCTAGTGGTACTATACTTCGTGAGAATACTGTACTTCAAGTCACACTGAGGATTTAATAAGTGTGCTTTGCATGAAAAGATAATTAATATTGCTAGTTATTAGAGAAATGTAAATCAAAGCCATAGTAATGCTCATACCTCTTAGAATGATGATCATCATAAGGTCTGCAAATAAGAAATGCTGGAGAGGATGTGGTGAGATGGCAACCTTTCTATACTATTGGTGGCACTGTAAATTGGTACATCCACCTTGGAAACCATTGTGAAGGTTCCTTAAAAAATTAAAAACAGAGTTGCCATATGATCCAGCAATACCTCTCTTGGGCATATATATAGAAAAGATAAAAACTCTAATTCAAAAAGATACATGAGCTCCAATGTTCACAGCATGATGATAGCCAAGACATGGAAATAACCCAAATGGCCATCAACAGATGATTGGTTTAAGATGTTATAGACACACACACATATATTACTCACCCATAAAAAGGGATATAATATTGCCACTTGTAGCAACATGGACAGGCCTAGAGAATATCATACTAAGTGAAGTCAGACAGAAAAAGCTAAATGTTTTATCAGTTGTATGTGAATCTAAAAAATAATACAAATGAATTTGTATACAAATGAGAAACAGACTCACAGGTATAGAAAGCAAGCTAATGGTTACTAAAGGGGGAGGAAAAGGGATAAATTAGGGATATGGAATTAATAGATACAAACTAGTATACATAAAATAGACAATGTGGATTTACTGTATAACACAGGAAACTATATTCAATATCTTGTGATAATGTAATAAAAAATAATCTGAAAAACTGTGTAACTGAATCACTGCTATACCCTTGAAACTGATACAATGGTATAAATTATCTCTACTTCAATTAAAAAAAAAAGTGTGCTGGGCTCTGCTTACCCTATTGCACTTGGAACATCCCCCACTAGAAGAAGTCTATATAGGTCTTCAGTTGTGGGTCTTTGAATAAGAAACAGATCTGAATGGAGCAGACTTGAAACTCAAGCCCATCTGTGTCTACGGTACCTAATCAAAAGAACTAAAATTGAAGAAGTAAATGCTTATGGTCATAAGCTACAGGGATTTGAAGGTTATTCATTATGTATGTTATGCATCATTGTTATTGCAGAAAAACCTGCCTAATATACATATATGCACAGGGAAGAACTGATCTATCCAAATACCCTCCATCTCCTGTCCTAAAAGCACTGGAAATAATAAGTGATGAAAAATGGATCTTCTCTCTGAAGACATGGACATATATGATATGCGCAGTCAGCAAACAATCACATACATATATAATTATATAACTACACATTGTCACATGTGTTAGCCAAGAAAAAATCGAACAGCATAGGGTGTGAAAATAAAGAGGTACAGGAGGAATTTCTAATGGGAAATCAGTGAAAATTCCTTCAAGTACTTCTTATTTAAAATCTGTAAGAGTCAGAGAAAACAAACAAACAAAAAATAAAGTAAGCATTTTTGTCTATAGGAACAGAGTGAACAAAAGAGATGCAGGGCTTTGGGACTCTTAAGGCACTAGCTGGAGCCAAAGGAGGGGTTTAATGGCTTTTATGCTGAACACAGAGCAACTCGTGAACTAGTATTCCTTTAAACTTATATTTATGTATGTAAACATATTAGTCTCATAACTAGAATAAATTCAGCCTTCAGTATACACAAACTTGAAATTTTGAATGTCTCCAGATGTGCAATGTTCTTGTAAAACTCTTGCCAAATTCTATATTAGAGGAGACTTTCAAAATTCCATCAGAGTACAGCCCATATTCTATCTAGAAAAAGGAAAAAAAGGAAAGAATTTACTCATGAAATTCATTTTTAAATAAGTGACAGCTATGTAATATTATCCTAAGATATAATTTTATATTTTAATTTTTGGAAATTTAACTGTAATCTTTGAAAATTATATTTTTTCATTTGTGGACTCATCACTTAACTATAATAGTGAAACTAAGCAAGAGAAAAATTCCTCTTTTAGAAGAGACAAAAATTGCTATGTTTCTGGCTCAGCAGAAGAGCCTTGTGAAATATCAACCACAAAAATCTTGTAATAGCACTATCTGAAAATCAAGTAAAATAGAAACATTTACTCATAAAATTCTCATTTATAAATATACATTTATAATGAAAGAATTATAATCTATGAATTTCCATTTGAATTGTTATATAATCATTTAAATAATATCAGTAAAGTCAAAAGTTAGAAATGCCAGGCTGGATGAAGCACAAGCTGGAATCAAGGTTGCTGGGAGAAATATTAATAATCTCAGATATGCAGATGACACCACCCTTATAGCAGAAAGAGAAGAGGAACTAAAGAACCTCTTGATGAAAGTAAAAGAGGAGAGTCAAAGAGCTGACTTATAACTCAACATTCAGAAAGCAAAGATCATGGAATCTGGGCCCATCACTTCATGGCAAATAGAGGGGGTAACAATGGAAACAGTGACAGATTTTTGGGCTCCAAAATCACTGCAGATGATGACTGCAGCCATGAAACTAAAAGACACTTGCTCCTTGGAAGAAAAGTTATGACCAACCTAAACAGCATATTAAAAAGCAGAGACATTACTTTGCCGACAAAGGTCCATCTAGTCAAAGCTATGGTTTTTCCAGTGTATGGATGTGAGAGTTGGACTATAAAGAAAGCTGAGTACTGAAGAATTGATGCTTTTGAAATGTGCTGTGGGAGAAAACTCTTGAGAGTCCCTTGCAGTGCAAGGATATCCAACCAGTCCATTCTAAAGGAGATCAGTCTTGAATATTCATTGGAAGGACTGATGCTGAAGCTGAAGTTCCAATACTTTGGCAACCTGATGTGAAAAACTGACTCTTTGGAAAAGACCCTGATGCTGGGAAGGATTGAGGGCAGGAGGAGAAGGGGACAACAGAGGATGAGATGGTTGGATGGCATTCCCAATCGATGGACATGAGTTTGAGCAAGCTCCAGGAGTTGATGATGGACAGGGAAGCCTGGCATGCTGCAATCGATGAGTTCTCAGAGTCGTACATGACTGACTAAATTGAACTGATGTCAAAACAGAAAAAGGTCAAAATTATTTTTAGAAGACAAAAAAAAACTGTTGTATTTCTGGATTATTTTAGTAGAGTTGTTGACAATACCAAATATATGATAATTATAGTATTTGCAAGTAGAGTAAGATGAAGCAATTAACTTACATAATTCAGCATTATCTTAAAGATTTATGATTCTATCAAGCTTTCATTTGATTCAATGCATAGTCACTTAACTAATAACAATAAAAGTGAGAGAAAAAAATCAAAATAACTTCAGCAGAGAGAGAAGAATGTCTTAAACTGAGGTTCTGGATCTTCAGAACTGAGCTTATTGGGAGACAGAATCAACTCAGAAGCAGAAACACTTCTGTTTTCAGGTTGAATGGCGGGGAAGAATGAATTCAGCCCTGGTGCAGAAACATTTATTGTCCATGGAGGATGCTGCAGGTCATGGAGATCTCTTGAAGGAGCTGATTTCTGGAAAGGTTGGTTTCCAGGAGTGGGGCAGGCCAACAATCCCTCTTCTCAGAAATTTACCATTGGCCTATTCTGTAACATGTGGCTTCTGATGGGAGGTACAGGACCAGAAAGTGCATTCAGATTTGGAGGGTTAGATCCACAAAGGTCCTGAGTTTCTACCTTGTAAGAGAATTAGGACAAGCTCTTTCTTTGTCTTGTGGAGGAGTTGCTGTATCTTTTTCTAAGGTCATAGGGATGGCATCCCCTTACTAGTCATGAGACCATCAGTCCTGGCCCCGTCACAGCATCTTATACCTCTTCAAGATCTGTCAAACAGAATTCCCTAGTTGTCTTCCAGGGCCTATGCCAAGTGCCCAATTTAGAACATCAGGGACATAAAAGGACTTTTAAAAATGTTCAAATTAAATTCTAACTCAAATATTTGTCTGAAGTTTTTATTTTTTCTCCTTAAGCCATCAAAGTTATTCTTAATCATCAATATTTCCTACCTGTAATCATGGGCTTTTCCATCATGGGAAATATACTCTGATAGTGATACTTACCAGTGAATAGTTCCAACTTTTCTGAAAGATTTTGAATTCTACTTTATATGTGTTCAGCTCTTCACATGCATGGCTGATCTATTGCTTTGGAAAGATTCTCCTCTTTTCATTCTAAATTGAGTATTTCATGGAGATGAATTTTATTTTACCTTTAATGAAGTTCAGAAAGGACACAAAGTTCTATTGAAGCTTTTTCTTTTTAGTTGCTAACAGGTTTTCTGATTGCAGCAAAACTGCTCAGTTTGGATACTTTTATTATGATCTTAAAGTGCATTAATTATCCTGTTATCTTTAGCTAACTTAGTGTGCATTTGGTTTCTTTTTTCTTCAAAAGTTTTTGAAGGATATTAGTTTCCTAGGGCTGCTATAACAGATTAAAACAAACAGTGTCTTAGGGCTGACAAAGGTCTGTATACTCAAAGCTGTGGTTTTTCCAGTAGTCATGGATGGATGTCGGAGTTAGAACATAAAGAAAGCTGAGCACTGAAGAATTGATGCTTTTGAACTATGGTGTTGGAGAAGACTCTTGAGAGTCCTTTGGACTGCAGGGAGATCAAAACAGTCAATCCTAAAGGAAATCAATCCTGAATATTCACTGGAAGGACTGATGCTAAACCTGAAGCTCCAATACTTTGGCCACTTGATGTGAAAAACTGACTCATTAGAAAAGACCCTGATGCTGGGAAAGATTGAAGGCAGGAAAAGAAGAGAACAATAGAGGATGAGATGGTTGGATGGCATCACTGACTTGATGGACATGAGTTTGAGCAACCTCTAGGAGCTGGTGATGGACAGGGAAGCCTGTCGTGCCCCAAAGAGTTGGACATGACTAAGCAGCTCAACTGAACTGAACAGAGTGGCTTAAAAACAGCACACATTTACTATCTGACCACAGAAGGCTGAAATTAGTTTCACAGGGCTAAATGCAAGGGATCAGCAGGGTGGTGTTTCCTCTAGAAGCCAGGGGAAATTCATTTCTAGTGCTTCATCGCTTCCTGCATTCCTTGGCTCATGGCCACATCACTTCAACCTCCGCTTCTATCACATTATTTTCCTTTCCGACTCTGATCCTTCTGCCTCCCTCTTATAAGAGACCCTTGTGATTACAGTGGACCTACCCAGATCATCCAGGAAACACTGCCCATCTCCAAATCCTTAACTTAACCGAATCTATCAAGTCCCTTTTGTCTGGTAAGTTTCTTGGGATTGTAACATGAATATCTTTGGGAGGGGCAAGCTATTACAGAGTTTTATTTAGCCACATCAATTGGTTTCTTCTCAAATTCTACTAAGAGGTTTCCATTTGCTGATATATTTGTTTTATGGGATTCCCAGTTCCCACAATCCATGTTGTCTTTTCTAAGAAGAGGATCACACTCAGCCTTAGAGAAATTCACCCAGTAATGTGATTTTTCACTTTATAATAACTTACCATGTACATGGCACTTTTAGAGTTTTGTAGCATTGCATATTTAATGTTCAATTACTCTTCTTTTTCATCCTTCTACCTGTGAAGGCAATTTTATGCTCTTCTTAAGTTTGGAATTTTTATTGACAACACTTTTATTTTATTTTATTAAACTTATTTATTTAGTTTAATTGGAGAATAATTACTTTATATTAATGTGGATGGTTTTTGCCATACATCAGTATGAATGGCCATAGGCATACATGTGTCCCCTCCCTCCTGAACGCCTCTCCCATGTACCTCCCCACCCTATCCCTCCAGGTTGTCACAGAGGCTTTGGGTGCCCTGAATCATACATCAAACTCCGACTGGCTATCTATTTTACATATGTTAATGAATATGTTTCAAGGCTATTCTCTCAACTCATCCCATCCTCTCCTTCTCTGACTAAGTCCAAAAGTCTGTTCTTCATATCTGTGTCTCCTCTGCCTGGTGGGCTGCTGTCCATGGGGTCGCACAGAGTTGGACACGAGTGATGAGACTTAGCAGCAGCAGCAGCAGCAGCAGCAGCAGCAGCTCCTCTGCTGCCCTGCATATAAGATTATCAGTACCATTTTTCTAGATTCCATCCTATATGTGTTAGTATATGGTATTTTTTTTTTATCTTTCTGACTTCACTCTGTATAATAAGTACTAGGTTCATCCATCTCATTAGAACTGAGTTAAATGCATTTCTTTCTATAGCTGAGTAATATTCCATTGTATATGTGTACCACAACTTCTTTATCCATTCATTTGCTGATGGACATCTAAGTTCCTTCCAAGTTACAGCTATTGTAAATAATGCTGCATTGAACATTGAGGTACATGGGTCTTTTTCAATTCTGGTTTCCTCAAGGTATATGCCCAATAGTGGGACTGCTGGGTTGTTTTATTTCTAAACGTTGTCTGAAGTCATGTTTCTTTTTTTTAACCCTGAAGTATAATGAAGGTGGTTTTAGTTGCAGCTACTTGAAATTTTCAGTGTTTTTATGTACGATTTATCATTTAAAGATAATGAAAACTTATGGAAAGAGAGATTCTATATTCTTTTTAATGGCCTCCAACTTTTGTATTTCTATTAAAGTGTTCTCCATTTTGACTTCCATTAAAGTTAATTTAATTCCTGTAAATTCCTCTTTATAATGACCTCAAAGGTGTACTCTCTTTCCTTCAGGACAGCCACTCCAGTGACCAGTTCTTTATCTCTAAATGTGTACAGGTCTAATGACTATGGAATCCTGCTATTATAAAACCAGTACCCTCTACTACAGTAATATGCACAGATCTGGGGCTGGTCTGAGGTCTCTTGTTGGTACTGCTGGCACTACAGACCGTCACAGCCATCAGCTGACTCTCCATGGCCTCAGAGGCCAGAGCTGAGACCCATCATGTTGCCAGCCCAGACAGTTCTGTGGACATTCTTTCTAGAACCACACCAGTGTCTAACAGTCCCATCTTAGTATAGGTGTGAAATAAAGAGCAAGAACAGTGGAAGAGAGCCTCCCAACCTTTCTAACATGGTGACATAGCAGGGATCATAAAACAGGACCGGAGGGGATATAGACTAAGCTTCACAGTGATGTTGCCCTGGGGCTTGAGTTTCTATGCAGCCTTGCCCAGTGCCCCAAGCACCCTGGGAATCCATGTCTTGTCCCCTTTAAGCCATTCAAAGGCCCTGGTTGGGATGCTCCGCTGATTGTGAAGGGATGGCTGTGAAGATTTGCAAGTTTCCTATTGTCACATATATTTTATCTTCTCTTAAATAAACTTTTAATTCTGTGGCCCTTTTAAGAGTGCCAGGCTTAGCAAACAAAAATATAAGGTATTCAGTTAAATTTAAGTTTTATGAACAATGTAGATATTTTAGTATAAATATGCTCCATGCAATAATTGTGACACACTCATAAATATATATATATATATATATTTGGGGGTTTTTGAAGTTCAGATTTAATTGGGCATGCTATGTTTATCTGGCAACCTTTGTCCTGGAGGCATCATTCTCACAATGACAGCATAAAATACTGCTTTCAGTGCCGGACAAACCTAGAAAGTATTTTGGGGGAAGGTATGGAAAACCCAAGAAAGAGTTTCAACCACTGATATACTGAAGCCAGATACCACCAGCTGGCTAGAACTGACTGTAAGCATCTTCTCTCCACCCTGTACTCAGTAAGGTCTCAGTCATAGGTTGAGACAGACCACGACTGGCATTTAAACCAAAGATATACAGAAACACGGGGCATCAAATCTGTCTATTGCCCAACCCGACCGGCCTCCAGAAAGATGTTCGTTTTAATTTGCACATGACTGATCATAATCAATCCTGTTTAACTCTATCATTGTTAGGATATGGAAAAAGCACTTTTCCCTTCTTAGAGTAAAGGTGAAGGAGAAATACCATTGCCACCAGAGGTCACTCTTAATCTCCTGAATCCAAAATTACCCAGGCTACAAAAGGAATCTCTTCCTGGAGCATAGAATCAAGAAGGACGTTTTCTGTTCCATAAAGTAGAGAACCTAAAATTCAGTTCACATTTTAATGAATCACTGTGGATTTTCCATAGAATATAAAATAGTTAAAACCAGTGTTATGAATATTATTTAATATCACTTTTCTGTTGATTGTCAAGTGCAGAAACTTACTTCTTATAGCCTTTTCCCTTTAGCATAATAAAAAAAAATATTGAGATGGAGGGAACTGTACTTCATCAAGGTTTAGTTTTACCTACACATACCTTAGGCATAGAGTGAACATGTAGAACCAAAGAGAAGGCTTGAGTGGAGGTAAAACACCTTGTTGTTCTCTTGATTAAAAAGATATCATGATTTATAGAATTTGACTTAAAACATAGCTCTACTTAAGACAAAGCTCTATTCAGCCTATATTTTCTTGAATATTTGTTACTTAGTAAAACTAAAAGTGTTTACTGGGCATTGTCTGTAAGTTGTTTGAAATGAATAAAATATTATCATTCTCTAAACTCAGAGTCTCCTGGAAGAATTATATATACACATCCCTGGAGGAAGGCATGGCAACTCACTCCAGTATTCCTGTCTGGAGAATCCCCATGGACAGAGGAGCCTGGTGGGCTACAGTCCATGGGGTCACAAAGAGTCAGACACAACTGAGCAACTAAGCTCAGCACACACACATATGTAATAGTACTTGGTTTAATAAAGCTTTCAATGAAGTATGAAAATTCAGAAATATACAGCAAGTCACTCTTTTCTCTTAAATTTACTGGCTGATTTATGACCTAATGTCACTTTGTTATGAACAAGAAACTTACATTCTATTAGGGGAAGGTATTAAAAAATAAAAAATTAAATTAGTGATAATTCCAAGTAGTGCCAAGCACCATGAAGAAACTAACACGGGGTAATGAAATAGAGATACTGGGGTATAATCAGCAGGATCAGATAAATCCTCTCCTGGGGGAAATAGCTGAGTCCTGAACAAGGAGTAAGTTCTGTGAATGTCTGAATGTAGAAGACTAGAAATTTTAAAAGCCTAGAAATTTAAAAACTGGGAACTTAGGGATCCTTACAGAGGTGAGAATTAATGGACTTACTCAAATCAAGTATGAGATTTGTTAATAGGCATGTCTGAAGAAATGCCCTTGCAAGTGTAATGGGCGAACATATTTAATGAACCTCTCTGCGATGTGAACTGGATGGATCAGTTTGTTGCTAGGTGCAGTCAGTCTTCTGCAGACTCTGGGACGAGGACAAAAATGTGCCCCCAAGAGAAAAGCTAAAAGACCCTTGTAGGAGAACAGCTTGCTCCAAAGATGCTGACCATCAGATCTGGCCTCAGAAGATGGACTCCTTTTCAAACAGTCTTGGGAGATATGAAACCATCTGCCTGTGCTTAGCAACTCTAAGAGACTGTCTAACGTGCTGAAATTGAATGACATGAAAGTTAGAAGAGGACATTGTCCAATATTTGAAGTGATGAAAGGCTTTTGAAATTTGAAATGATTGTGAGTGGAATTATATAAATCTATAAAGCTAATAAGGGATTTTTAAGTCCTCTTAATGAACTTAGGGGCTTCCTAGGTGGCTCAGTGGTAAAGAATCCGCCTGCTAAGACAGGAGCTTCAGTAGACTCAGGTTCAATCCCTGGGTTGGGAGGATCTCCTGGAGTAGGAAATGGCAACCCATTCCAATGGGCTTTTCTGGTGGCTCAGATAGTAAAGAATCTGCCCGCAATGTGGGAGACCTGGGTTCAATCCCTGAGTTGGGAAGATCCCCTGGTGACGGGAAAGACTACTCACTCCAATATTCTGGCCTAGAGAATTCCATGAACAGAGGAGCCTGGCAGGCTATAGTCTATGTGGTCACAAAGAATTGGACACCACTGTGTGACTTTCACTTTCACTTTCAATGAGTTTAAGCTTAACAGTCATGTAAAACTGATAAGATTTTTTTTAGGCATCTTAAATAATGAACTTAATAATCAAGTGCAAATAGCTTTTTAAATTATTTTTAAAAGATCTACAAAGAGGAATTGTGCACTAGATTTAAAATGCTGAAGAGGAATTTTTTAAAAAGAGGATACAAGACGACTTTCCTGGTGGAAAAGTGGATAAGGATCTGCCTGCCAGTGCAGGGGACATGGGTTCAATCCCTGGTCTGGGAACATTTCACATGCTGTAGGGCAACTGAGGCCACATGCCACAACTACTGCAGCCCTTGTGCCTAGACTGGGGCTCCACCACAAGAGAAGTCATTGCAATGAGAAGCCCACACACAGCAAGGAAGAGTAGCCCCACTCACTGCAACTAGAGAAAGCCCACATGCAGCAACTAAGACCCAGCACAACCAAAAGTAAAATAAAAAGAGTATACAATAAAATTTGCTTTCTGTTTATTCCAGTTTTCATGAATACTACCTCTAATACTAACAAAACCTATGCTGTGATTCCATTGCATGCTAGGCAACTTTCTCATTTTGTCTTTCCAGGTCCTTAATGGCTCAGATGTGGGCTTGAGAGACTGAGTCTGCACTGAGTGTCTAAACCTGGAAGGCAGAGATCAGGGACACTGGAGGATTTATGTATCTCTTCCAGTGGGGATGTGTAGATGTAACTTAACTGAATAACCCATTTGTTCCTTTCATTCATTTATTCTGCTGGAAATCAGATTAACACAGGCTTGAATTTTCTTTCTTTTATGTATTTACATATGATCCTAGGTATATAATGGATTTTCAGGAGACGCACAGTTAAAAAATCTGCCTGACAATGCAGAAAAAGCAAGAAACGCGGGTTTGAAAAGACTGGAGTAGGAAATGACATCTTACTCCAGTATTCTTGCTTGGAGAATTTTATGGACAGAGGAGCCTGGCAGGATGCAGTCCAGAGCTCACAAACAGTTGGACATGACTGAGCACATATGCACACATGCCTACTAGCTGCATAAGTTCCTCAACTGTCTAAAATTCATCTGTATCAACACTAAAATGAAGATATTACATACATTATCTGATGGTTATTGAGACTGAGTAAGAATGTAGATCAAGTGTTTAATACAACACTGTGGACCTTTGCTCTCAGTAAACAATAGATTGTTGTTTTTTCTATTATTCATTTACTAATTCAAAAACTATTTACTAACTACACTTATTATTACAAAAACTGTTTTTGATCCTAGGATCAGAACAACCAATAATAGACTGTATTTATCCAATATGTTATAAACATGTATCTAATATATTGTTTGACCTATTACATATACATGCATGTATGATTATAAACTACATGCTGTGTGGGAGTGGTGTGTAGAGAAATAACTCTGATTTTGTTATCTATCATGGGGAAGCCAAGGCCCAGAGAGAATGATAGCTTTTCCAAGATGGTACAGCTCATAGCAGAGCTCAGGCCTGTTGTCTCAACAACCAACACCAAAGTGCCTGGTTCAACAGAGAGTAGTTAGTTCCTTGTGGGATGACAGTTGGTGAGTGTTAGGAGAGGCTTAAAGAGGGATACCTTTGGAAAGAAAGGTAAGTTTTTATCAGATGGGGAGGGAGGAGGGAAGATGGGGAGAATTAGTAGCAGAAAGAGAAGCTAGCATGTTCTTTCTATCAGCTGTAGAAAATAAAAAGCCTTGTTTCGATATTAGCAATTACAGACAATTTAAAATTAAAATCTCTTCCATTAAGGGAAAGCAGAAACTATTACCCTTTTAATATCAGTTATAAAGTTTTGCTCTATTCATTTGTTAATGACCTTGCAGCAAGGCACACAATCAATTCTCATAAAAGATAAACTCATCTTCTTTATTAAAGAAAGGATAAAGAATGAAGAGTATTTAGAGTTCCCTTACCTTAATGGTTAACAAAGGTAAATTAGAGTTCATATTTTGTATTTCTTAACATGTACATTTTGTTGTTGGTTGGGCTTGCAAAATAAGGAGTTGCTGACTGGCAGGTCAATTTAATTTGTTACACACTTCTATATTTTCAGTACTTATATGTAGGTTATATGAAAATTTGTGGGGAAAAAAATGTGTTGCTGCTATGGGTGAAAGTGAACAAGTGATTTGTTCAAGTGGTTAGTGCCTATGACTGGGGTGCTAAAGCAAAAATAATGTAAAATATTTTATTTCAGAAATAATTTCAGCATTTCTGTGACCTTCTGGTCCATAGCACACTTACTTGACTCCTACCCACCTGGGAATCCATGGACAAAGACTTAGATGCTGCCATTCTTATTCCCCCTTTGATTTTTCTGGAAACAGCCTGAAAATACCACGTCAGGGTCTCTGTTGCCCTCTGTTTTTCTCCTTTTGCCCAGGAATACTAGTGGAGCAAATTAATATAGCTCCTTACCCTCTAGCCCCAGATGAACCCACTAGTATTTAATAGTTTCTAATCATAGCCAGGTTCTCATTGTTGTTAACCATTCCCATTTACTTCTGCTTAATCCTAATCTCGGAGAAGGCGATTGCACCCCACTCCAGTACTCTTGCCTGGAAAATCCCATGGACAGAGGAGCCTGGTAGGCTGCAGTCCATCGGGTCGGGAAGAGTCGGACATGACTGAGCGACTTCATTTTCACTTTTCACTTTCATGCATTGGAGAAGGAAATGGCAACCCACTCCAGTGTTCTTGCCTGGAGAATCCCAGGGACGGGAAGCCTGTTGGGCTGCCGTCTATGGAGTCGCACAGAGTGAGACATAACTGAACTGATTTAGCAGCAGCAGCAGCAGCAGCAGCAATCCTAATCTATTTCCCAAATTCTTGCCAGATTCACCCATTGAACTCAAGCACCTTACTTCTCTTGTTCTCTTGTTCCCAATTCTACTTCAATATTATTGCTCTTACTCCATTATTTTATTTACCAAAAATTTCTCTGAGTGCGTTTTGCTATCAACCACTTCCTCTCTAATAACTTGTAAATTTAATTTCCACATGTTGTCTAGCCAGGGAAGGCAGCTTAAAATAGACACTGGACCTGAATATTAATTGCTGCTCCATCCTTTCTGGACCTGTTTGTTACTTCATGTATGAAATGGCGATAGTTAAACTACAGCGCATGGTTTTATTGCAAGAGTGAGATCAGATACACGAAGAATCTATCCTATACCTGGCAGAAACAAGGTGCAGAATAAACACAGAATCCCACTCTTTCTTTCCTACTTGTTAAGGCGTGTTTTGCTTCTACTCTTGATACTTTATTCCTTCAGTATGTTCCTGTGAGTTCCTCTTCTCACTTCAGTGTTTTGTTTATAGCCTCCTTTTTATTGTTTCTGTAATAATTTTACTTAAAACCCCAATTTGAAGCCTCCAATATTTGTCCCAATTATGTATCTTTGATTTATCAGATCTTGGGTTTGAAAGGAGTCTTACTGATCACCTGACTGGACTTCATTATTGAGAAGAGACAACCAAGTCCCAGGGGGATTGCATTGCTTTTCTAGAAACATAAGAATTAATGGGGATAGAATCTCCATCTTCTGAATTTTGGATAACTGAGTTGCGGGTTCTTTCTCCACAGTTTCAATGTTTCATTTTGAATCACTTGGTCATCTTATAAGAATCTTGTATTTTGTATAATTAGCAAAGGAATGGCACCCCACTCCAGTACCTTTGCCTGGAAAATCCCATGCGTGGAGGAGCCTGGTAGGCTGCAGTCCATGGAGTCGCGAAGAGTCGGACTCCGCTGAGCGACTTCGCTTTCACTTTTCACTTTCATGCACTGGAGAAGGAAATGGCTACCCGCTCCAGTGTTCTTGCATGGAGAATCCCAGGGACGGGGGAGCCTGATGGGCTGCCATCTATGGGGTCGCACAGAGTCGGACACGACTGAAGCGACTTAGCAGACTTAGCAGCAAAGTGTTAATATACTTACCGTCTCATTATCTCCTATTTGCCTTTGAGCACACTGAAACTCAGTAAATTTAAACAGTTCCCCAGGTTTTTAACTAATTGTAACAGGGCAAGAATGAGACTCAAGACTTTAATTTTTGTTTCCAAAGAGCTCTGATAATTCTTTTCAAAATCTGGTGCAAGAATCTAGTTTTATGTTTTTCATGCCTTTTAGATGGTTTACTCAGTGTTCTCTATGCTGAGGAAGTGATTTCTGAAAATTACTGTGTCCTAGCTGTAAAGTATAAAGATTACACCAAAAGCATATGTAAATTTGTTATTAAAATATTTTAAGAAGAATAGGATTACAACCCACTGTTCACTGCCCCCCGCACATATATATTTTTTGTTTCTTTATGAATCATATTATACAATATATATCACGTCAGTTTATTTTATTTTATTTTATTTTTATTTTTTAAATTTTAATATCTTTAATTCTTACATGCGTTCCGAAACATGAACCCCCCTCCCACCTCCCTCCCCATAACATCTCTCTGGGTCATCCCCATGCACCAGCCCCAAGCATGCTGCAACCTGCGTCAGACATAGACTGGTGATTCAATTCTTACATGATAGTATACATGTTAGAATGTCATTCTCCCAAATCATCCCACCCTCTCCCTCTCCCTCTGAGTCCAAAGGTCCGTTATACACATCTGTGTCTACAATGGAACCAAGTTATTCTTTTACCTCCTTCTTTGTCAAGATTATTTTGCAGGCAGTGGAAACAAAGAGTTGCTCTGTGGGAAATTTCCTCAGGGATGATTTAACTAGCCAATTTCCAGACACTCTCATATAGCACTCAGATATATCTTAATGTGAAGCAATGACAAAGACATCTCTTCACTGGCTGGTATAGGGTAGTGCTAATAAAACACATCTAACCATAGGGAGTACATTGGAATATTTTATGATTAGGAGGTGATTGCATGAATTATAAGTAGTATAACCTGGTTACATTGTGATAGACTCAACAGCTTCAGTAAAAAGTACATATTAAATATACAATGCAAAGGTAACATTCATTAGCATCAGGTTCTCCATATATACCTGCTATTATTTTCAGAATGGAAGCTTAGAGTTATTCTCTTTGAAAACATCTTTAATCCCCACAAATGAAGTTGTATGTACTATATTTCCCAGATCATCAACATTTCAATAAATGTGGTAAAATATTGTATAACTTCAGATTATTTCTCGAACTAGATTATGACAAATATATGTATAAAAATAAATGAATGTTATTTGAATTGGAATACTGTTATTAAGAGAAGCTACTTATACATTTATAATATATATAATATAATTTACTAATGATTATTGACTAATTTGATGTTAATTATTAAATTATATGTCTGATGTAAAATTTATCTGATTTATTATTATGTATTAATCTATATACTTATGAAACATATAATCTGGCTAGCTGCAATCACAGCATTCACGTCAGGAAAATTATTCTAACATGTATTATGGGACATGTTAAGAAGATAATAACATTTAAATTTCAATTAATTATATACACTGTGTCATGGTTGCCAATAAAGCAAATGTGATATTAAACTGCATTAATAAATACATTCCATGTTTTAAATAAGGAAGAAAATAGCACACCGTATAGCACATAGATCACATCTGGGTAGATGTTGGCTCTAGACAGCACATTTTATATTTATTATTTGCTTTTATTGATATATAATTTATTTGCAATGTTGTTTAATTACTGCTGTACAGCAATGTGATTCAGTTATACATATATATTCTTTTTCATTATGATTTATCATAGGATACTGAATATAATTTCCTGTGCTATAGAGTAGGATCTTGTTGTTTATCCATGCTATATATAATAGCCTAGATTTGCTATCCCCAACATCCCACTCTATCCCTCCCCCAGTCCCCTTTCTATTGGTAACAAGTCTGCTCTCCGTAACATGAGTCGGTTTCTGTTTCAGAGTTTCATTTGCGTCATATTTTAGATTCCACATACAAGTAATATCATATGACATTTATCTTTATTACATACAAGTAATATCATATGACATTTATCTTTATTATCTACTTCACTTCGTATGATAATCTCTAGTTGCATCTATCTTGCTGCAAATGGCATTATTTTCTTCTTTTTTTATGACTGAATAGTGCTGCATTGTTGATATCAACAACCTTAGATATACAACTCTAATGGCACAAAGTGAAGAGGAACTAAAGAGCCTCTTGATAAGGGTGAAAGAGGAGAGTGAAAAAGCTGTCTTAAAACTCAGCATTCTAAAAACTAATGTCATGGCATCTGGTCCCATCACTTCATGGCAAATAGGAGAGGAAAAAGGATTTTATTTTCTTGGGCTCCAAAGTCACTGTGGATGGTGACTGCAGCCATGAAATTAAAAGGCACTCCTTGGAAGGAAAGCTATGACAAACCTAGAAAGCATATTAAAAAGCAGAAACATCATTTTGTTGACAAAGGTCTACATAGTCAAAGCTGTGGTTTTTCCAGTAGTCATATACAGATGTGAGAATTAGACCATAAAGAAGGTTGAGCTTTCTCAGTGATGATGCTTTCAGCCTTGAAAAATTGGTGATTTCAAATTGTGTTGGAGACGGCGTCTTGAGAGTCCCTTGGTCAGCAAGGAAATCAAATCAGTCAATCCTAAAGGAAATCAACCCTGAATATTTATTGGAAGGACTGATGCTGAAGCTGAAGCTCCAATACTTTGCTCACCAGATGTGAAGACCCAACTCATTGGAAAAGACCCTCATGCTGAGAAGGATTGAAGACAAAAGGAGAAGGGGCATCAGAGGATGAGGTGGTTAGATAGCATCACTGACTCAATGGGCATGTATTTGAGCAAACTTCAGGAGATAGTGAAGGGACAGAGGAATATGGCATGCTGCACTCCATGGGATTACAGAGTCAGACACAACTCAGCTACTGAACAGCAACAACAAAGTAATGCATTCTATATATGTACCCTGTCCACCTCATGTGAAGAGTTGACTCATTGGAAAAGACTCTGATGCTGGGAGGGATTGGGGGCAGGAGGAGAAGGGGATGACTGAGGATGAGATGGCTGGATGGTATCACAGACTCGATGGACGTGAGTCTGGGTGAACTCCGGGAGTTGGTGATGGACAGGGTGGCCTGGCATACTGCGATTCATGGGGTCGCAAAGAGTTGGACACGACTGAGAGACTGAATGGAACTGAACTGAATAATTAGTTATGTTGAGAAAGTTTGCATATACCTGTTGACCATCTGTATGCCTTCTTTGGATAAATGTCTATTTAGGTCTTCTGCCAATTTTTGATTGAGTTGTTTTTTTCTTGCTGAGTTCTATAAACTTTGTGTATATTTTGGAAATTAAGCCCTCGTCAATCAGATTTTTTGCAAATACTTTCTCCCATTCTGTAGATTGTCTTTTTGTTTTGCTTATGTTTCCTTTGCCATGCAAAAGCTTGTAAGTTTGATTAAGTGCCATTTATTCATTTTTTTTTTCCTATTGCTCTGGGAGACTGACCCAAGAAAACGATGCAATTTTTATCAGAGAATATTCTGGCCTATGATCTTTTCTAGGAATTTTATGGTGTCCTGTCTTACGTTCAAGTCTTTAAGCCCATTTTGAGTATTGTCTGAAGCCTGGGAAGGCTATGCTTCGTGCTTTGTTCCTTTTCTTCAGAATTGCCAAAGCAATCTTTTGTGATTCCATATAAAACTTTAGGATTGTTTGTTCCATCTCTGTGAAAAATGTCATGGGTAATTTGATAGTGATCATATTAAATCTGTAGATTGCTTTGGTTAATATACCATTTTAACAATATTAATTCTTCCAATATAAGACATGAGCTATCTTTCCATTTCTTTGAATCATCTTTGGTTTCCCTTATTAATATTTAATAGTTCTCAAAGTTTAAGTCTTTCACCTCCTTGGTCAGGTTTATTCCTAAGTATTTTATTTTTGGAGGTGTGATTTTAAAAGTTTTTTTTTTTTTTTTTTACATTTCCTTTCTGATATTTCATTTTTGTATATAAAAAATGCAGCTTCTTTCTGTATGTTAAGCTTGTATACTACTTCCTTGCTGAATACATTGATCAATTCTAGTATTTTTTCTGTGGAGTCTTTAGGATTTTTAATATCAATATTATGTCATCTGCATATAATGAAATCTTTACCTTTTCTTTCAAATTGGATACTTTTATTTCTTTTTTGTGTGATTGGTGTGGATGAGACTTCCAGTACTATGTTGAATAGAAGAGGTAGGAGTGGGATTGCTAATAAAAGTAGGTTGGGACAACAGTCCTAAACAGTAATCTGAATCATGGAATCCATAATCTGGGTGATGATGATGGTGATAGAAATCACTTAGCTAGCATTTCCCAGAGGCTAGGCAGTGTTTCAAGTTATTTGCATAAGAGATAAGGAACATTATTTTCTATATTTTGCTTTGTTCCAGATTTTATGAGAAAGTCTTTCAGCTTTTCACTGTTAAGTATCATACTGAGTATGGATTTGTCATAAATAGTTTTTATTATGCTGAGATATATTCCCTTTATATCCACTATGGAAAGAGTTTTTAACACAAATGGAGGTTGAATTTTGTCAGATGCTTTTTCCGCATCTATTCAGATGATCATATGGTTTTTGTCTTTTCTCTTATGTGGTATATCACATTGATTAAATTGCATGTGTTGATACACATACCAGTACATTTTAGATAAATGTTGACAAACTGATGATTCCAGGGAAAAGCAATGAGAATGTAAACCATTTGCTCATTAGAAATGGTAGATGAAATGGAAGATATTAAGGCTAAGGAAGAAAAAATACTGAGGTAAGTGGGCAGTGAGGAGATAGGACTGGGAGTTTGGTGGATTTAGTGGGCTTCAGAGGGATGAAAACTATAATGTGAAAGGGGAATTAGCTTCATTTGTAAAACATCAGAAGCCAGATTATGATAATGGCAGTGGAGGAGTCATTTTACAAAATCAGATTTAAGCTCAAAGAAGGAACTTTCTGACAATTAGTGATGCCTAAAAAGAGACCAGATTGCCGTTAGACATGAAATTGGTTTTTATTGTTGACTATTTTAAGACAGAGTCTACACAAGAATTGGTGTGTTGGAGAGGACCAACATACATTGAATTCAAGTATACTACATTTTTAAATAAGGTGCTCATATATTTTATATTCCCGATATAACATATTTAAGAGTGAAAGGGATTGCTAATAAAAGTAGGTTGGGACAACAGTCCTAAACAGTAATCTGAATCATGGAATCCATAATCTTGATAATGATGATGATGATAGAATTCACTTAACTAGCATTTCCCAGAGGCTAGGCAGTGTTTCAAGTTATTTGCATAAGAGATAGGGAACAGTACTTTCTATATTTTGCAGAGAAAGATAACTGCAGTTCAATTTTCTATATTAATTTAAGGTCTTATAGTTGAGCTGGTAAGAGGTAAAGATGGAGAGATTCTAATCCAGATAATCTATTTCTAGATCTCATGGACTTAACTACTATACTATGCTACATGTATAGGTATATAGATATTTTAAAACTTTATTTATAAATAATTATAGATCCACAAGGAATTAGCAAAATAGTAAGAGAGGTCTCATATTCCCTTTCCTTAATTTTCCCCAATGGCTACATCTTATGTAAGTAAAGTGTATTCAAGTCCAGGAAATAGACATCAGTACAGGGTGTCTAAACAATTTCTATGCCATTTTATCACATGTCTACACAAGTACCCACCACTGCAATCAAGATATAGATCTAGTCCATCACTACAAAGAGGTCCCTTGTTGTTATTCCTATGTGGTCATGCCTACATTCCCCTGCTCATCATTCCTACCACCTGGCCACTACCAGCGTGTTCCCCATTTCTATAATTTTGCCATTTCAAGTACAGTTATAAACGGAATCATACAGTGGTAAATTTTGTGACTGGAGTTTTCATTCTGCATAATGCTGAATAGACATCTTTAATATGAAAATTTAAGCATTTGATTGCACAATTTCTATAGACAAAATTCCATTTGATTTTACAATAAAGAATTTGCTTAAACATTATTTTATAAACAATATGCAATGCAGAAGATACAATAGAATCAATCATCTGTTTGGGAATAAGTATGTTAAGAACATTTGATGAAAAAATAGCATTCAGATTAGCTTAACCATATAGGAATTGTCATTTTGATCGGATTTGTTATGATTATCTTCTAATGACTAGATGTTTATTTTGTGTAACATCTTAAATGACCTGTTTTGTTGCCGATAAACAGAGAAGCAACTTGATGTGCTGATGGGAAAGAATATAATTTAGCAATCAGCATTCAAATTTATTTTAAATTACATTCCCAGACATTGGGAAATATTAAAAAGGAATTAAGAAATTTTCTCCATTAGAGTTTTAGTTAGAACCACTTCATTAAATGACAGCTTCAAAGTAAATAGGCAGGCAATTATGATTCTCTGCTAATCACACTGGCTGGTAAAATTGTTTCTTCACTTCTTATTTCCAGTTATCTCCACCAAATAATGTTATCTATAAGATAATATTCTGACTGAAGAAAACAGGGTAGGCAAATAAGCAAACCTAATTGCCAATAACATTTACATCTAAAACATTTCATTATAAAACAGTTTAAAAACTCAACAGCTAACAAGATGAACAGGTGTTTTTTTGTTTGTTTGTTTCATTTTAGTTTTTATTTCATTACATTTCATTTTAATTGTTTTTGGTAAAAAGAAATGCTAATGCATTCTTTCATGCACATGGATAGGAAAAGCCATTGACTCACTCGAGGAAAGGCAGTTGAGCAGACTCTGGAATGTGAGCCTTGATCTATAGCTTGGCACAGCACTGTACACACCAGCTTTGCCCAGGAGATGTTTGGACAACAGAATAGAACAAAACAAAGAAAATGTACGATTAAGATTTTAATTCAACTTTTCATCTAAATTATATTAGTGAAAATTTATCTCATTTTTTTTCCACATAGAAAGTGGTAAAACATATGTATATATGAATCATACACATAACTAATAGAAAAAATTTAAAAAATTACACTTCATTGTAAGCAATTTGGTTGTCATGTTCTCTTTTTTTCAAAACAAATTAAGTTATTCTACCTTATACATCTATAGAAACCTGAAACCCATGTGTTATAAGGCATCATAAAAACACAACCCATGAATGGTCAACATGAACACAATATTTCCGTTCTCATATTTCAGTATAAACAAACAAAGTTCAGTCAACCAATCAACAAGGAGACAGAAAACAAAGAATACACTACCCATTCACAAAAAGAATTCACTTTTGTAAATGAATTTTTGTGCGTGTGCGTCACTTGTTAAAATAAAATCGATCTAGCTAAAGAAAATGTTTCCTTAGAATTTTACTGAACATCAGTGCAGCCTTTCAGATTAGTCTGTTAATTAACATGAGTCATTTCCTTATATACAGTTGTAGATTATATAGTTATACCATATGTGTTCATTCACTTGTTAATCAACAAGTATTCACTAAGTTCTTACTATATAGAAGAATTGGAAACATAAGATAAATGTTTGGTTTGTCCTCCAGAATATAGCTAACAGCCATACATGTGGAAAATTAGCCAATATATATAATAAATGCTAGAAACGAAGCACTTATCAACTCTAGTAAATGTGCTGCTACAGATAGAATGAGGACAAATGATGGCAAACGTAATATGGCTCCCTAAGATTAGGATCAAAGGTAGCCACACAGATAATTAAATCCGAATGCTTTATCTTATAGGTGGAGAAACAGAGGTTTGAAAAGCTATCACAGCTAGTCAGAATATATCTTGTCTAGAAGCCAAAATTTAAAATGTCTTGACTGCTAACTTTACAAATGTGGCTGTGAAGAATAAATGAAGTATAATAAGAAATCTTTGGTAGATAGCAAAGTATCAATAAACTTCTAGGAAGAAGTCTCTTGCAGTGGAAACAACATGAATTTGGACTATAACATACTTAGGTTATACTTCCATCTCTTTCTAAATATGGCACTTAACTTATCATTTCTTGGCCTCACATTCCTCCTTTCTAACACAGGATCAATCATTCCCAGTATCTCACAATCATTTATCTATGCCAAAATCAATCACTTGATAAATGTGTCGTATCATTACTCACTATTTGATAAAGTTTTAAAGAGGAGATGTCTGTTTAGGGGGGAAATAAAAACTTGATTACTGTGTTGGATTTGAAGACGATATGTCTACAATATATCTAAGAGAGTGTTCATTTGTAGATCATAAGAACATTTGATAATTTTGTTTTGATTTTCTGGTCTCTTGAGTGGAAACTCACCAAAGAGGAGCCAACAGTGGGAATTGAAAGGCCAGTGTTCACATCATTAAAAATACTATGAGAAAGAGTATCGTGGGATTTGTTGATGTTTAGCTCTGAAGCGAACTTTTCTATAATTCTAAACTCTTACTATAATGTATTATAGAAGTGAATACTTTTTCTTTTTAGCAGAGATTAAATAAGTCATGGAGTTTTACATTGGGTTAGGGTGGAATGAAGCAGAGATAATTATATGGAAGCAGGATCCTGGAATGGAAAACATAAGCCTCTTGGGTACTTAACTGATACCATATGGAGAAAAGAGAACTGCCATAGCACATGTAGTAGGGGATTCAATCCCATCATAACTCGAAGGGCAGAAGTCCTCAGTTGATATCTCAGTTGCACTGGATGTGAAGATTCACTGAGACAGTGAAAATGATAACCTGGTTATCAAAGTACATTTTGGAATGTCTGCATAGACAGTGATGACCTTTTTTTCTCGTTGGCCTCAAACCTTAATCACTGGCTCTCTGACCTCTGCTAATCAAAACACGGTTGGAATCTCACCCTATCATAATGAGATACGAGTTCCTAAAAATTTGAAACAGGAATAGACTGGAATTTAGTATTTATGTTGCACTAGAACTATTATGTATGATTAGAAGTATGGATATAGCCTGACAAATGGACAGTGAGAAGGGAAATCAGGCAGCGGAACTGAAAAGAAGAAGCATTCTCACCAATAACAGTGCATTTTATCTAATTAAAGCATTGTTATATTTCTTAGAAACAGTTATTTCTTAGTTCAGTTCAGTTCAGTCGCTCAGTCATGTCCGACTCTTTGAGCCCCATGAATCGCAGCACGCCAGGCCTCCTTGTCCATCACCATCTCGCGGAGTTCACTCAGACTCACGTCCATCGAGTCTGTGATGCCATCCAGCCATCTCATCCTCGGTCGTCCCCTTCTCCTCCTGCCCCCAATTCCTCCCAGCATCAGAGTCTTTGCCAATGAGTCATCTCTTCACATGAAGTGGCCAAAGTCCTGGAGCTTCAGCTTTAGCATCATTCCTTCCAAAGAAATCCCAAGGTTGATCTCCTTCAGAATGGACTGGTTGGATCTCCTTGTGGTCCATGGGACTCTCAAGAGTCTTCTCCAACACCACAGTTCAAAAGCATCAATTCTTCAGTGCTCTGCCTTCTTCACAGTCCAACTCTCACGTCCATACATGACCACAGGAAAAACCATAGCCTTGACTTGACGGACCTTAGTCGGCAAAGTAATGTCTCTGCTTTTGAATATACTATCTAGGTTGGTCATAACTTTCCTTCCAAGGAGTAAGCATCTTTTAATTTCATGGCTGCAATCAACATCTGCAGTGATTTTGGAGCCCCCCAAAATAAAGTCTGACACTGTTTCCACTGTTTCCCCATCTATTTCCCATGAAATGATGGGACCGGATGCCATGATCTTCGTTTTCTGAATGTTGAGCTTTAAGCCAACTTTGTCACTCTCCTCTTTCACTTTCATCAAGAGGCTTTTTAGCTCCTCTTCACTTTCTGCCATAAGGGTGGTGTCATCTGCATATCTGAGGTTATTGATATTTCTCCCGGCAATCTTGATTCCAGCTTGTGCTTCTTCCAGTCCAGCGTTTCTCATGATGTACTCTGCATATAAGTTAAATGAGGTGGGTGACAATATACAGCCTTGATGTACTCCTTTTCCTATTTGGAACCAGTCTGTTGTTCCATGTCCAGTTCTAATTGTTGCTTCCTGACCTGCATACAGATTTCTCAAGAGGCAGGTTAGGTGGTCTGGTATTCCCATCTCTTTCAGAATTTTCCACAGTTTATTGTGATCCACACAGTCAAAGCCTTTGGCATAGTCAATAAAGCAGAAATAGATGTTTGTCTGGAACTCTCTTTTTTTTTTCCATGATCCAGCAGATATTGGCAATTTGATCTCTGTTTCCTCTGCCTTTTCTAAAGCCAGCTTGAACATCAGGGAGTTCACGGTTCACATATTGCTGAAGCCTGGCTTGGAGAATTTTGAGCCTTACTTTACTAGCATGGGAGATGAGTGCAATTGTGCGGTAGTTTGAGCATTCTTTGGCATTGCCTTTCTTTGGAATTGGAATGAAAACTGACCTTTTCCAGTCCTGTGGCCACTGCTGAGTTTTCCAAATTTGTTGGCATATTGAGTGTAGCACTTTCACAGCATCATCTTTCAGGATTTGAAACAGCTCAACTGGAATTCCATCACCTCCATTAACTTTGTTCATAGTGATGCTTTCTAAGGCCCACTTGACTTCACATTCCAAGATGTCTGGCTCTAGATTAGTGATTACATCATCATGATTATCTGGATCATGAAGATCTTTTTTGTACACTTCCATGTATTCTTGCCACCTCTTCTTCATATCTTCTGCTTCTGTTAGGTCCATGCCATTTCTGTCCTTTATCAAGCCCATCTTTGCATGAAATGTTCCCTTGGTATCTCTAATTTTCTTGAAGAGATAATTAGGTACATTAGGCCATAGGAATACAAAATTCTGGGGACAAGAAACAAATTACTTGAGTGATTTACTGGAGGCAATAGTGATAGAAGCCACGCCCATCCTTGTCTGCTCTTTGGTTTCCGGGTCCATTTATTCTGACTTTGGAAGAAATAGCTCCATTTGTTGTTTACAGAATCAAAATCATACTCAAAGCTTATTTTGGATCCTATGGGATAGCACCCCAAACTCACAAATGTTCTTGTAACTGGTCCCACAAATGAGTGAGTGTTCAGCAAGCCTTCTGACATTCTATAAGGAAGCTATATGGGATGATAAGATACATAGTAGAATTGTAAAGCCCATTTGACTCACATTTAGCAAAAAAATAAGATCCTCAGACTGAAATGGGATAAAGTAATCATGAATAAGGTAACGGATAGTGGTGTGGAAAGAAGCATTAGGGACAAGCAGGCATATCCATCCACAATAAGTATGTATTACCATGAGGACAAAATTTTGTAATCTCTCTGGTGCAAGAATTCCAGTGTAATCACTCTTCCTGTGGGTGTCTGGTAAGTCCATTAGAGAACAGAGCCATATTAGGAACTTAGCCTCAACTTCTGTTGTTGCAGATGAAGAATACAGCAGAGACAGTACTCAGATAAGTCTTGCATGGGGAATATCATACTATCAAGTCTATAACTTTATCTTTGTGCATAACTTAACTAATCTTGCCAATATAGATAACTTTTCCTCCATGAACTGTGAAACTATTGGCTGAGTGATACTCTCAGAACTGGTTATATCGTCTACATGAATATTAAAGTGAAAGTGTTAGTCATTCAGTCATGTCTGACTCTTTGTGACCCTATGAACTGTAGGCTGCCAGGCTTCTCTGTCCATGGAATTCTCCAGGCAAGAATACTAGAGTGGGTAGCCAATCCCTTCTCTAGGGGATCTTCCTGACCCAGGGACTAAACCCAGGTATCCTTCATTGCAGATATATTCTTTACCAATTCATCTGAGCCACCAGGTAAACCCATATGAATATTAAGCCCCTCCTTTATAATAGGTGACTTTGTTTTTGTTTTTTTAAACCAATCATCATAGGGAACTTATCAAGAGATTCAGATTGAGAGAGAGGGACAGTGCAGGAGCCCAGGTGCCAGGAGATCTTTGCTAAATATATATGAAACTTCCTTGTGCTCTCAGATACTAGAAAAACATTATCTAACTCCACTGGCAATTGGAGTTCTTCTATGCACCCTACTTTATGATTTGGTGTATCAGATTCCAACAGTTCATAAATGGGTAATCAGTCTACCTGCTCAATTGGTGTTACAGATGTGGCATTCCACCTCTATCAGAGCCTAGAAGCAAGCCCAGGAGCTGTTTCTCAGTGTTAAGTATTTTTGTGTGCAATAACACATAGCTGAAATCCAAAAAAATCTGGGCGTCTGAATTATGTATCAGTGATACTTAAAGCATTCATTTTTGTCACCATTCATAACTGCCAATAGACATTTGGAGCACTTTTAAATCTGTTGGATTTACCAGGTCACAAAGCCCAAGAAGGAAATCCCTTTACACTGTGTGTGCCAGCTTTAGAATCTTTCATTGCTCTAGTATGATATTAGTTTTCTATTGCTGAGTAACAAATTACCGCAAACTTAACATCCTGAAGCAATAAAAAATTACTACCTTTCAGTTCAGTTCAGTTCAGTCGCTCACTCGTGTCTGACTCTATGCGACCCCATGGACTGCAAAATGTCAGGCTTCCCTGTCCATCACCAACTCCTGGAGCTTGCTCAAACTCATTTCCATTGAGTTGGTGATGCCATCCAACCACCTCATCCTCTGTTGTCCCCTTCTCCTCCTCTCTTCAGTCTTTCCCAGCATCAGGGTCTTTTCCAATGAGTCAATTCTTTGGATCAGGTGGCCAAAGTATTGGTGTTTCAGCTTCAAATCAGCCCTTCCAATGAATGTTTAGGACTGATTTCCTTTAGGATGGACTGGTTGGATCTCCTTGCAGTCCAAGGAAGCCTCAAGAGTTTTCTCCAAAAGCACAGCTCAAAAGCGTCAATTCTTCAGTGCTCAGCTTACTTTATGGCCCAACTCTCACATCCATACATGACTACTGGCAAAAACACAGCTTTGACTAGATGGACCTTTGTCAGCAAAGTAATGTCTCTGCTTTTTAATATGCTGTCTAGGTTGGTCATAACTTTCCTTCCAAGGAGTAAGTGTCTTTTAATTTCATGGCTGCAATCACCATCTGCAGTGATTTTGGAGCCCAGAAAATAAAGTCTGACACTGTTTCCACTTTTTCCCCATCTATTTGCCATGAAGTGATGGGACCAGATGCCATGATCTTAGTTTTCTAAATGTTGAGCTTTAAGCCAACTTTTTCACTCTCCTCTTTCACTTTCATCAAAAGGACTTTGAATTCCTCTTCACTTTCTGCCATAAGGGTGGTGTCATCTGCATATCTGAGGTTATTGATATTTCTCCCAGCAATCTGCATTCCAGCTTGTGCTTCATCTAGCCCAGCATTTCACATGATGTGCTCTGCATATAAGTTAAATGAGGTGGGTGACAATATACAGCCTTGACGTACTCCTTTTCCTATTTGGAACCAGTCTGTTGCTCCATGTCCATTTCTAACTGTTGCTTCCTGACCTGCACACAGGTTTCTCAAGGGGCAGGTCAGTTACTTTAAGTCAAACACACTACTGCTGCTCCTGCTAAGTTGCTTCAGTCATGTCTGACTCTGTGCGACCCCGTAGACAGCAGCCCACCAGGCTCTCTCATCCCTAGGATTCTCTAGGCAAGAACACTGGAGTAGGTTGCCATTTCCCTCTCCAATGCATGAAAGTGAAAAGTCAAAGTGAAGTCACTCAGTCGTGTCTGACTTCCAGCGACCCCATGGACTGCAGCCCAACAGGCTCCCCCGTCCATGGGATCCTCCAGGCAAGAGTACTGGAGCGGGTTGCCATTGCCCTAGTTCTCTGTTTATAGCTTTAGTAGAGAAATTAAAACTTCAAACTGATCGTTTTCTTTATGTCATCCTTCCAATGTAGCCAGAAGTAACTAGCCCACACAGAACCTTTGCAACTATCACTTCTACCCTAACAGATACTTTGTCCAAATTATACATATGACCAAATCCCATTTTCTTTTGGAACTGAGGTTATCAACACCATCACATTCAATCAGGACGTATAATTCCTCCTAGATATCCATTTTTGAAGGACTGCTTCTTAGAAATACTCCTGGGCAAAGAAAAATAATACGTTAGTCAGAATTCATTCAGGGAAACAGAAATCAATCTATATTTTTCATGCAGAAATATTTAATACAAGATCAACTGCTTGCAGTATTGTTGGTGAGGGTTGAGTTATAAGCATTGGCGATGATGGCTAGACATTATAAAATTGCGAGAAGATAACAACCAACACACAACTCTTCTCAGAGCTGCCAGGTCTAATCACCATGATTCCATTCTTACACTTCTGCTGAAGCTTCTCAGCAGAGCCTTCTCTTGACCACTTATAACTCATCTCCACAAAAGCAGGCAGAGGAATATTTTTTAAAAGGCAGAAACTTACCTTTTATTCTTATTTGGAACCCTCCAATTACTTTTTTTCCCCTTTTTTTAAGAGTGCCACTAGTGGTAAAGAACTTCCTTGCCAATGTAGGAGATTCAAGAGTCAGAGGTTCAATCCCTGGGCCAGGAAGATCCCCTAGAGGAGGGCATGGCAACCCACTCCAGTATTCTTGCCTGGGGAATTCCATGGACAGAGAAGCCTGGCAGGCGACAGTCCATAGGGTTGCACAGAGTCGGGCACAACTGAAGAGATGCATGCATGCAATTACTTTTTATTGCAAACAGAGTTAAATCCAAACCCTAACTGGGTTCTGCAAAGTCATGTACGCTTAATTCTCGCCTGTGTCTCTGATCTTGTCGACTACCACTTCCTGCCTCTTGGACAGCAGATACGTCTCACTCACCAAGTATAGCTTCTCGGTGTTTCTCAAACAACTGAGCTTGCTCCTGCCTGTCACTTTGCAGGTTATTCCTTCAACTTGAAATGGACTTTCCTCAGATAATCCTTTGTTTGATTCCTGTCTGTCACTTAGGTTTCAGATGGAAGATTTGAGAGGAAAAAAAAAAAAAGATAATAATAAGGAGAAGGAGGAGGAGGGGAGTGAGGATAAAGGGAGTTGGAAAGAGAAATTTAGAAGCTCTGAAAAGCAAAGAACATCATCAGACAACACAAGATAAATAGATGCACTTGTTTCTTAGAGGCAAACTGTACTTATACCGCAGAACCATAGATTGTTTGAGGGGTCTATTATATAGCCCGATGTTTCTCAAACCTGATTCCTTTGCTTTCCTAGACAATAGATTTTGTTTTTACCCATGTAGTCAGGATCTAGCATCTGCAACTTTAATCAGCCGTGGAGATGACTTTTTTTATAGGTTGGCTATATATTTTTTATGTTTTATTTTTGTACTTTTACTATTCTTGGAATTACTGGGCTAGATATTATGCTAGTATTTCTATAAGAAAAACATAAATAAATTGTAACCTATCTCCAAGAATATCCCACAAGCATAGTGAAACTGACCATTAATGTGAATTTAAGCATATTTTGTTTTAAAGCCCTTAAAGGAAGAAAAGTATCTAAACACAGTATACTGTAGTTTAATAAAGTGTACCCTGCTTATAGACTTGGAATCTATTTAGCATCCTCTAATTTCCATAATGTTGCACAATTTATAGCTTATTTTCTCCTATTGATAGTTTCTATTTCACTTACAAAGACAGCAAGAAACATCTAAACTTCAGATATTGCTACTCTCACAGGACTAGTTTACAAGGCTCAAAGAAGCCATGAGAGTAAACTAGAAATTAGGAGTTGCTTTTGTGTCTTAACCCTTCAGTAAAAGGTGCATATTAAGCTCCTATTCTCCACTATACAATGAATGTGTCAAAAATCTTTTCTGAACTTTGTGATGTCCTTGTAAACATACCAGTATATGACCCATTTGTACTCTCTGGTCTCCAGTGGTACATTTTTTAAAAAAATTTCTCAATGAAATTACTTGAATTTCAGTCAATTCATATTCTTCTCAGATATTTCTGAGATTTCCTGGAGATTGTGCTTACTTGTCTTGGTGATTATTTGTTAGCACTTAGGCCAAATTCTTGGTTTTGGCTGGCTTTTCCCTGAACATTCTGGCCATCTTTCTCCACCTCCATATAGTCCTTTAGCCTTTCTGGTCGACTTTACCTCAAACTGTAAGTTAGACTTTATTCCACAAAATACAGAGAAGAGACACCATACTGAGTTAGTAGTTACATTATGTTAAAGATATGGGGAGAGTTGGCATTAAAAAATTATAGCAGATCATAGGAAATTGATCTCTTTAAACGTATTGACCACATATTGTCTCAAGGAATATTTAAAAAATTGTTGTTATTCAGTCTCTAATTCATGTCCCACTCTGTGACCCCATGAACTGTAACATGCCAGGCTTCCCTATCTTTCACTACCTCCATGAGTTTGCTTAAACTCATGTCCACTGAATCAATGATGCTATCCAACCATTTCATCCTCTGTTGCCCCCTTCTCTTCTTGTCCTCATTCTTTCCCAGTATCAGGGTCTTTTCCAATTAGTCAGCTCTTAGCATCAGGTGTCCAAAGTATTAGAGCTTTAGCATCAATACTTCCAATGAATATTAAGGGTTGATTTCCTTTAGGATTGAATGATTTGGTCTTCTTGCTGTCGAAGGGACTCTCAAGAGTCTTCTCCAGAACCACAATTTGAAAGTATCACTTCTTTGGTGCTCAGCCTTCTTTTGGTCCAATTCTCACATCCATACATGACTACTGGAAAAGCCATAGCTTTGACTCTATGTTTTTCTCCAAACTTGAGCTTAATCAGTTATGCTGCTAGGACCTGTTCTCTCTTTGAAAGTTTTTTCTCCTAGTTCTCCCTCAATATTCTCTAACCCTGACTACTCCACCTTCCCCATCTTTCACGACATTCACCCCCATTAAAAGTACAAAAAAAGAGAAGCAACACATGCACACATGTGTATATGTTTGCATAAGCACACACACACACATGCTTCTTGCCTCAGAGGTTGTCTATTCAAAGCTAACATTATTTTATGTTAAAATAATCTCTACATAAGCAAAAGCAAATATTATCTTTATTATGCAAGGTAGTTAATTATGTTCTCCTGTTTTATCAAACTCTGTCTTATCTTTTGCCTTTCATAATGAAAAAATAATATCTTTTTTTTTCAAAGAAAGAAGTCATCTTCTGCCTAAGAGGAATTATGCAGTTGCCCACATATAGAAAGTATGCAATCATTTTCTTTCTTTTAAAATGGCAATATTTCATTGTAGCAATAAATGAAGTGCATGCTCTTTCTTTTAACTTAGAACACACCAGGAGTAAGATGGAGAGGTTATATAGAAAAGTTGAATACAGAATTTTCAGTGATCAAGAGCTTGGAATCCTTCAACAAAATTTCAGATTCTCAATATTGACTGCTCATTAGGGTCACTTGGGGCTTTAAAAACATCCCAGTTCTCAGGCCTCATGCCCAAGCTATCATATCAGAATCTCTAGGGGTGGGATCCAGGAATCAGTAGTTTTAAAAGCTCCCTCAGATGGTTTGAATGTGCAGCCAAAGTTGAGAATGATTCATTCAGAGAAAACTGGGATATTTCCAAGCATGGCTAGTTAGAAGATGAATGCTGTCTTGTCAACAGCACTTGACAAACTATATCAAAAGTAATTCAGGGTGATGAAGAAGTCAGAGCTTTGCCTATTCATATTCTTTATAAAGAGTAGGAGTTGTTTCTTAAGAAATGTTTACTCACCCATGTGGGGCTTCCCTGGTGGCTAAGTGGATAAAAGAATCCGCCTGCCAATACAGAATATGTGAGATACAGGTTCGATCACTGGGTCAGGAAGATCCCCTGGAGGAGGAAATGGCAACCCACTCGAGTATTCTTGCTTGGGAAATCGATGACAGAGGAGCCTGGTGGGCTGCAGTCCATGGGGTTGCAGAGTCAGACATGACTTAGCAACTAAACAATTCATCCATGTAGATTAGGATACAAATGAGAAAGCCCATATAATAAAAAAATGAGTGCTGGAGGTGTGGGTTGGGTGGAATGTGTGTAGCTGACCCATGTCAACATATCAAAGCATTTGTATCTATATATACCCTATTTTTTCAAGTTTTTGTTGGGGGGGAGCCAAAACCATTTGATATTAGTATCAATTCTGGAAGAAGCCATCTCTATCAATTTGCCATTTCCTTTTGTTTTATAATATTTTGGAAATAGAATTTAAGCATAGAAATAAGTCTCTATGGTAGTGAATTTCAGTATTTCTTCTTAACCAATGGACAAAGGAAGTAGCTTTACCCATAGCCTTATAGCAAGTTAGAAATAGAGCTGAGATTAGAATCAGACACTGTAAGTATAGTGTTCAAGAACACATTCCATTGCTTAAAAATGTTTTTCTAGGTATACTTTTCTTCTTTTTAAAACTTGGATGGTCTGTATAAATATCTAGTGAGTTCACATTGAAGTCCTCTAAAGTTATTTCTTTCATCTCAGGCTTAATGATTTCCCATTATGATTATTATACAGAAAGAGAAAAAAAGTAGAGACTGAAAAGATTAATGTATCACAAGCTCTTTGCCTCACCACCTGGTTGAAAAAGTATTAAATCATTGGAAAGCAGAATTATTCTCAAATTTTATTATGAGTACAAAATGAAAAATAATGTTAAAAAGGGACAAGATGTATTGAGTCAATTAGTACTATATTCAGTTTTCTTGTCAGTCAGTGTCTATTTGGGGACTAAAGTGATGGTTATTGATGTTTATGCTCCATATCAACAATTGGTAAATTAACTGATGTTTATGAGGATAGGTTTGGAATAAAGGGGAAAGATTTTTATAGAGGTTTTTTCCTTTGGAAAATGAAGAAATGAAGAATAAAAAATGTTCAGCTCTTCCGACTGATAAAAGAATAAAAGTGATTGTGAGAGATGCTTAAATGGAAGACTAAGAGGGGGAGATTGGGATATAAGACAGTGATTACAGTTTTGTAATCTGCCTTTGGCTCAAGAGTAATAGGGTTTGAATAGAAGGTTTGCCACTTCTTCAGTCTGCAATTTGGGGCAAATTGCTTATAGTGTCTATATCTCAGTTTTCCTTCTCTGTAAATTGGGAGTAAATGAATTCTTATTTTATAAGTTGATGTGATAGATAAATGAATTTATGCCTAATAGTATTAGAAATAGAAATAATCTCTATCTGTCTAATATACTTATAAATACCTAATAAATATTCATCTAGTATTAGCTATCGTTCCAGGACAATGAACTTATGCTGGGAAAGAATGACATAGGCTGGTTAATAATATGGAGAAGTAATCTTATCCATAGGTAATAGAATCTGGTATGAATTGCATATTAAATATAAAGTTCAGTTCAGTTCAGTTTAGTCTCTCAGTCGTGTCCAACTCTTTGTGACCCCATGAATCACAGCACTCCAGGCCTCCATGGCCATCACCAACTCCCGGAGTTTACCCAAACCCATGTCCATCAAGTCGGTGATGCCATCCAGCCATCTCATCCTCGGTCGTCCCCTTCTCCTCCTGCCCCCGATCCCTCCCATCATCAGAGTCCTTTCCAATGAGTCAACTCTTTGCATGAGGTGGCCAAAGTTTCAGCTTCAGCATCAGTCCTTGCAATGAAAACCCAAACTGATCTCCACTAGGTTGGACTAGTTGGATCTCGTTGCAATCCAAGGGACTCTCAAGAGTCTTCTCCAACACCACAGTTCAAAGGCATCAATTCTCTGGCACTCAGCTTTCCTCACAGTCCAACTCTCACATCCACACATGACTACTGGAAAAACCATAGCCTTGACTAGACGGACCTTAGTCAGCAAAGTAATGTCTCTGCTTTTTAATATGCTGTCTAGATTGGTCATAACTTTCCAAGGAGTAAGCGTCTTTTAATTTCATGGCTGCAATCACCATCACCAGTGATTTTGGAGCCCCCCAAAATAAAGTCTGACACTGTTTCCACTGTTTCCCCATCTATTTGCTATGAAGTGATGGGACTGATGCCATGATCTTCGTTTTCTGAATGTTGAGCTTTAAGCCAACTTTTTCACTCTCCTCTTTCACTTTCATCAAAAGGATTTTGAGTTCCTCTTCACTTTCTGCCATAAGGGTGGTGTCATCTGCATATCTGAGGTTATTGATATTTCTCCTGGCAATCTTGATTCCAGCTTGTGCTTCTTCCAGCCCAGCATTTCTCATGATGTACTCTGCATATAAGTTAAATGAGGTGGGTGACAATATATAGCCTTGACATACTCCTTTTCCTATTTGGAACCAGTCTGTTGTTCCATGTCCAGTTCTAACTGTTGCTTCCCAACCTGCATACAGGCTTCTCAAGAGGTAGGTCAGGTGCTCTGATATTCCCATCTCTTTCAGAATTGTCCACAGTTTATTGTGATCCACACAGTCAAAGGCTTTGGCATAGTCAATAAAGCAGATATAGATGTTTTCTGAAACTCTCTTGCTTTTTTGCTGATCCAGCAGATGTTGGCAATTTGATCTCTGGTTCCTCTGCCTTTTTTTCTAAAGCCAGCTTGAACATCAGGGAGTTCACGTTTCACATATTGCTGAAGCTTGGCTTGGAGAATTTTGAGCATTACTTTACTAGCGTGTGAGATGAGTGCAATTGTGCGGTAGTTTGAAAGTTCTTTGGCATTGCCTTTCTTTGCGATTGGAATGAAACCTGACCTTTTCCAATCCTGTGGCCACTGCTGAGCTTTCCAAATTTGCTAGCATATTGAGTGCAGCACTTTCACAGCATCGTCTTTCAGGATTTGCAATAGCTCAACCTGAAATCCATCACCTCCCACTAGCTTTGTTCATAATGATGCTTTCTAAGGCCCACTTGACTTCACACTCCAGGATGTCTGGCTCTTGGTGAGTGATCACAGCATCATGATTATCTTGGTTGTGAAGATCTTTTTTGTACAGTTCTTCTGTGTATTCTTGCCACCTCTTAATATCTTCTGCTTCTGTTAGGTCCATACCATTTCTGTCCTTTATCGAGCCCATCTTTGCATGAAATGTCCCCTTGGTATCTCTGATTTTCTTGAAGACATCCTGGTCTTTCACATTCTGTTATTTTCCTCTATTTCTTTGCATTGATTGCTGAGGAAGGCTTTCTTATCAATTCTTGCTATTCTTTGGAACTCTGCATTCAGATGCTTATATCTTTCCTTTTCTCTTTGCTTTTTTGCTTCTCTTCTTTTCACAGCTATTTGTAAGGCCTCCCCAGACAGCCATTTTGCTTTTTTGCATTTCTTTTCCATGGGGATGGTCTTGATCCCTGTCTCCTGTACAATGTGAGAAACCTCCCTCCATAGTTCATCAGGCAGTATACCTATCAGATCTAGTCCCTTAAATCTATTTCTCACTTCCACTGCATAATCATAAGGGATTTGATTTAGGTCATACATGAGTGGTGTAGTGGTTTTCCCTACTTTCTTCAATTTCAGTCTGAATTTGGCAATAAAGAGTTCATGATGTGAGCCACAGTCAGTTCCTGGTCTTGTTTTTGTTGTATAGAGCTTCTCCATCTTTGGCTGCAAAGAATATAATCAATCTGATTTCGGTGTTGACCATCTGGTGATGTCCAAGTGTAGAGTCTTCTCTTGTGTTGTTGGAAGAGGGTGTTTGCTATGACCAGTGTGTTCTCTTGGCAAAATTCTATTATCCTTTGCCCTGCTTCATTTTGTACTCCAAGGCGAATTTGCCTGTTACTCTAGGTGTTTCTTGACTTCCTACTTTTACACTCCAGTTCCCTGTAATGAGAAGGACACCTTTTTTGGGTGTTAGTTCTAAAAGGTCTTATAGGTCTTCATAGAACCATTCAACTTCAACTTCTTCAGTGTTATTGGTTGAATGAAGGCAAATTGGAAGTGGTCAAACAGGAGATGGCAAGAGTGAATGTCGACATCCTAGGTATCAGCAAACTAGAATGGACTGGAATGGGTGAATTTAACTCAGATGACCATTGTATCTACTACTGTGGGCAGGAATCCCTTAGAAGTAATGGAATAGACATCATGATCAACAAAAGGTTCCAAAATGCAGTACTTGGATGCAGTCTTTAAAATGACAGAATAATCTCTGTTCATTTCCATGGCAAAATACAAATTTAAGATGTAACAAAGTGCTGCTGTTGATCATTTTGCTAAGGCATTTGTTCAGTGTTGTAGCTTGACATTTAAAGTAGTCCTTGGGATTCTCTAGTCTTTTCTCTCAGTCTCTCTCTGTTTTTTTTGTTTGTTTGTTTTGTTTTGTTTTTTGTTTGTTTGTTTTTCCCTTCTCCTTCAAGATCTTTACTTTGGGAGAGAAAAATGCATATTTGGAAATAGATGTTATGTATCCAAGGAGTCATATGGAATTAGATGCTAAGACCACTGGAGGTTTACAGGTGAAAATAGGAAAGAAGGATGACTAGTGAGACTATGCTTCTCAATTTTGAATCACTCTCAGTTATAAATCTCCAAGGGAGTGATGGTTTAGAAAGTTTTATCAGCAAGCCTCCTTGGGGTGCCTGTATCAATATGACATAAGAATAAGCCAAGATCCCTGGAGGAGGAAATGGCAACCCACTCCAGTACTCTTGCCTGGAAAATCCCACGGACGGAGAAGCCTGGTAGGCTACAGTCCATGGGGTCGCAAAGAGTCGGACACTACTGTGTGACTTAATTATGAGGTATTATTAACTTAAAAGTAATTTTTAAATCTCATAATTCTTTTCAGGGATAAAATCTATAAAGCTTTAGGATTATTTTTCACAGATCTAAATTTGATATAAATCTTATTCTATTATAGCAAAGTGGAAAACTATAGAATTAAATATCTTTATTTCTAGAATCTTCAATTTCTCCACACAAAGCAAAAGAAGAAAAAAATCTTTCTAACTTTAAATCACATCATCTAGGAATTTATAGTATCACAGTTTTACTCCTTTGGATTTGACTGTTACTAATTTTCATTTATGAATTATCTGAAATTATTTATTAATAGCAGTAATTATTACTATGATACACAATTAAGCCACATGATATGTTGTTTACATGTAGTATAAACCTTGATTCCTAGATTTTGCTCTTGAAAACTAATAATCCTCTGTGTGTACATATTTATGCTATGACTTCTTTTATGAAAAATCGATGTGGATTTGAATTCTTAGAGCACAGTATATCTAGATTACTTGCATTGAAACTGTTAAGGTTATTTGATCAAGTACATATCTGTTTCTCATAGTCACATTTGTTCCTGTGTTTCAGCCAAATATTAACTTTTCTTGTAAATAAGAGTTCTTTTATAGACTAGGCCCTTCGCTTAGCATTCTCTGTGATCTTTAGGTATTTCTTTAAAGGTTTATATAGATGTATGGTTTGTTTGTCCATATAATTTTACAGATTTTTCCACCAAATTAAAAAATTCTATTAAGAATTAAAATAACACTAAAATGGTGTTTTTCAAATGAGAAATATATATGTACCAGGAAAACAGAAGAAGCAAAACTGTGGAGGATATCCCTATACAAATAGTAAATAACATACAAAGATACATGTACATGTATAGCTTATTCATATTACTGTACAGCAGAAACTAGCACAACATTGTAAAGCAACTACACTCCAATAAAAATGTTTTTTTTAAAAAAAGAGAATAAGCCAAGATCACCCTTTCATTGAGAAAATAACTGAGGAGTCGTATACTACTGGCAAATAACTTAGTTGTGATTCTATTAGAACAGTTATCTCAAAGCTTCTCTTTCTCTAACAATGGTCTTGTGGTCCAACATAGATCTTAATCTTATTCCAACAGACTTAAAGGCCACAATTTGGAATTTGGGGAAAAAAGGAAAGAACTAAAACATGCTGGATTATAACAATTTTAAGAACTAAATCTATGCCAAGAAAAGTACGTTACAAATTATGGAAAATATTGCCATAATTGTAAAATAGGAAAATATTTTTCTCATTTTTATGACTGATTTCACTGCCATTCAAAAGTAATATTTATTCTGATAAGTGGTATGTGTGTGCAAATGTGTGTGTGTACACGTGACTGTAAATAAAAACATTAAGTATCTTCATGGTTTAACCTCTAATTTCCTCCTGCTCAAGTGTAAACTTAACATAGAAACCTTCATAGGCCCTTCCTATCCTAAATAGGTCCCCGAATGCTCTCTCTTCATCTTACTTTCTTATACTTTTTCTTCATACCCTTTTTTTTTCATACCTGGCATATATACATATATATATCCTGATATATATACATGTGCATATATATATTAATATCTTTCTATTATCTTTCTGTTATTGATCACTCTTGAAGCCATATAACATAATAAAATTAAATTTATTATTTATTTTAAAAATAACCAGCAGTTATTTCTAGGTTTGAAGTAGGTTAATAGATCATGCATAATATGATTATATAATACTTTGATTTTGTAGTTTGATGCAGTAATTAAAAGTGTGAGTCATAGGCTATGTGTTGAGTGTTTTAGTCATGTTTATCTCAGTTCTCTTATTTTCTTATTTAATCTTTCACTTAAAAAATTAGCACTATGTACTTATCATGTACTAGAAAATTGCCAGACACTGCACTAGACCTGAAAATAAGACAGCTATGGACTGCTGTCTCTTTCCTTACAACCTAGCAGGGAAGACAGTGGTTAAACAAATAATCTTTCAAATGGGTTTAATTGTGCTTGCAGTTAGTACTCAGAGGAATTAGAGAGCTTTGGTAAGTGTATGCTGCTGCTGCTGCTGCTGCTAAGTTGCTTCAGTCGTGTCCGACTCTGTGCGACCCCATAGATGGCAGCCCATCAGGTTCCACCATCCCTGGGATTCTCCAGGCAAGAACACTGGAGTGTGTTGCCATTGGTAAGTGTATGTAGAGAGAGAAAACCTGGTTTGTACTATAAGGAAAGTCTTCTCTAAGTAAAACAGAGAAATCTGAATCCTAAACCAGCAGTAGTGATACCCAGGAAAGGAGCAAATTAGTGCTACCCAGTTTCCCAGTTCTCAGCAATCAGTCTTTCCAGGTTTCATGGAAGTAGGGAAAAAGGAGGAGAGGATAAACTAAGGTGCGTGCATGCTAAGTCACTTCAGTTGTTTTGTGCAACCCTATAGTGAGTGGGTTATAGCCTGTTTACAGTTAGATCCCATATCCCCTTCCATAGAGCAGAAGCATGGAAATTTATAGTGTCTGGAGAAGTGAATGCAAAATCTCCATATTGTAAGATACCATGTACAGTTTCCATGATGATCTGGAGGCAGTAAAAGTCTGTACTAAAAAGAATGTAGTAAAACTAACAAAAACACATTGGATATTGAAACTCTCAGTCCTTTTCTTCAACATGGGTTTGAGAATTCTGCTAACCAGGCTGCTGCAAGCTAAACACTGAGCATGAGAAACTGTTCTTGGACAATCTGACAAGGCCTAGAGGTAAAACTTCATAATATAATAGTAACTATGGTTTTCCAAAAGGTTCATATCTCAGTCAGATCTCCCTATTGAACTCACATTGGCAAAGTCCCACTCACACTTAGAAATACCACTCACTTTGACAATCCCACCATTATATATGAGTAATCAGCTGAGACTTATTAGACAGCTGAGAAATACTTCATTATGTGAAAAAATAGGGACCAAAATAAATAAATAAAACAGTTTGAAGAAAGAACTATATAGTGAAGATAAAACAATAAAAGCTATGATCAATAATGTGAGAGATTAAAAGATATACACACAGGAAAGAAGAACAGATCACTATTAAAGAATACTATTAAATATCTACAATACAAAAAATAACTCTGATATTAAAAATAGGAACATAGCAGAAACAAAAAGCTAAAGGATATGGAACATAATTTAGGGTATATAATCCATTTGGTAAAACAGAAGTACAAAGTGGGAATATATTCCAGATAGTAGAGCAAACATAGAAAAATAAGTGATAACATAAGAAAATTAGAAGATAAACCCATGAAGATTAATCAGATAATAGTCACACCAAACAGAAAGAAAAGGAAAAGCAACAGAAGGAAATCATCAGGGGAAGAATTTAAGAGTTCCCAAAGACAGAGGAACATAAATTTGCCCACTGCAAAATCTACCTATGTCTGCAGAACATCCTATCATGATATTTCAAATGGGTAAAATTTAGAGCCTACAAACTTCCAGAGAGAAATACAAAACAAACACCAAATAACAAAATGAAAACAATGAAAAAAACAGTACAAATATATAAGCCAGACTCAAAATGAAATTCTCAACAACAACCTTGGAAGCACAGAAGACAATGACACACTGTTTCCAATGTTGAAGGAGCTCTATTTTTAATCTAGAATACTATAGTGCCCCCATTATCAACGAATTGCTAAAATAGAGCAAGAAATACACTTGAAATATCTCACCTCCTAGTCACAATTTCTCTGGAGGCCACTGCTCAAATAAAACTAGGGGATGAAGCAAGACATAGAAAGCCTTGAAATAAAACAGGAAACATAGGAGAAAGGTAAAAGGAATCTCTAGGAGAATTTTGAACGGAGATGAAAACCTGGCCTGGAAGCGAACTTAATTACACTGGAGCAGGTCACTAGAAGATTATCCAAGAAGCAGAAACTGAAAGATATCTCCTATGTGGAACTTTAGATATGGATAACACCGTGCAATGAGTCTGGGGTAAATGGAAAAATAAGCAATTAAAAACTAGGTAATTATAGATTCCAGGAATGTGCAACGCTGTACCAGAAATTAAAGCTCCTCTCTGATAGCTTTCGATGAACGATGTCACATTCGTGATCTCTGAGGAAGATTTAGCTTCAGGGATCAGAAAGTGAAAGTGAAGTAGCTCAGACATGTCTGACTCTTTGTGACCCCATGGACTGTAACCTACCAGGCTCCTTAGTCCATGGAATTTTCCAGGCAAGAGTACTGGTGTGGGTTGCCATTTCCTTCTCCAGGGGAACTTCCCGACCCAGGGGGACCAGGCTTAATCACTTGAGCGTTAGTGTGGCAGAAGTTTTATTACAGTGAAAAAGAGAGAAAACTTCTGACACACACAGACATCAGAAGGGGTATGGAGAGTGCCTCCCCTCGCTAGTGTTATCAAGGCCTTGAATACTTTACCAGACCCACTCCTCAGCATACATCTTAAATTAACAAGATTGGAACTAACAACAGAAAGGTCTTACCAGACCCACTCCCATACATGTCCTCAAGCAAGATACATTGTTATTATATAATCATTCAATTCAGTTCAGTTCACTCAGTTATGTCAGACTCTTTGCAACCCCATGGAGTGCAGCACACCCGTCTTTAAGAGCTTGCTCAGAGCTCTTAAAGAGCTTGCTCAAACTCATGTCCACTGAGTAGGTGATTCCATCTCATCCTCTATCATCCCCTTCTCCTCCTGCCTTCAGTCTTTCCCAGCATCAGGGCCTTTACTAATGAGTCATTTCTTCACATCAGGTGGCCAGAGTATTGGAGTTTCAGCTTCGGCATCAATCCTTCCAGTGCATATTCAGGATTGATTTCCTTTAGGATTGACTGGTTTGATCTCCTTGCTATACAAGGACTCTAATGCCACAGTTCAAAAGCATCAATTCTTCGGCACTCAGCTTTGTTTATGGTCCAACTCTCACATCCATATATCAATTATGACCAACCTAGATAGCATATTCAAAAGCAGAGACATTACTTTGCTGACTAAGGTCCGTCTAGTCAAGGCTATGGTTTTTCCTGTGGTCATGTATGGATGTGAGAGTTGGACTGTGAAGAAGGCTGAGCGCCGAAGAATTGATGCGTTTGAACTGTGGTGTTGGAGAAGACTCTTGAGAGTCCCTTGGACTGCAAGGAGATCCAACCAGTCCATTCTGAAGGAGATCAGCCCTGGGATTTCTTTGGAAGGAATGATGCTAAAGCTGAAGCTCCAGTACTTTGGCCACCTCATGCGAAGAGTTGACTCATTGGTAAAGGCTCTGATGCTGGGAGGGATTGGGGGCAGGAGGAGAAGGGGACGACCCAGGATGAGATGGCTGGATGGCATCATGGACTTGATGGACGTGGGTCTGAGTGAGCTCCAGGAGATGGTGATGGACAGGGAGGCCTGGCGTGCTGTGATTCATGGGGTTGCAAAGAGTCAGACACGACTGAGCGACTGAACTGAACTGAACTGAGGCCAAAAGGCGCTCAGCCTTCTTCACAGTCTAACTCTCACATCCATATATGACTACTGATAAAACCATAGCTTTGGCTAGATAAACCTTTATCAGCAAAATAATGTCTGTGCTTTTTAACATGCTGTCTAGGCTGGTCATCGGAGAAGGCAATGGCACCCCACTCCAGTACTCTTGCCTGTAAAGTCCTGTGGATGGAGGAGCCTGGTAGGCTGCAGTCCATGAGGTCGCTAAGAGTCAGACACGACTGAGCAACTTCACTTTGACTTTTCACTTTCAGGCACTGGAGAAGACCATGGCAACCTACTCCAGTGTTCTTGCCTGGAGAATCCCAGGGACGGTGGAGCCTGGTGGGCTGCCATCTGTGGGGTCGCACAGAGTTGGTCATGACTGAAGCGACTTAGCAGCAGCCGCAGCTAGGCTGGTCATAGCTTTTCTTCCAAGGAGCAAGCATCTTTTAATTTCATGAATGTAGCCACTATCTGCAGTGATTTCAAATCCATTCACTTTCTCCCGCCTCTGCCATCAGTATCCTAGTCCAAGTCACCAGGGTCTCTTTAACTGTATTCTTTCACTGGACATCTGTTTTTTAAATTTATATTTTTATCAATGTTATATGTGCATACATACATGAATGCTGCATGAATTAAACATTCAAATAGTGTAAGAGTTGCAGTATTCCCACATCACACACCCAGGGTATCCTGGCATCCTCCTCCACATTTCTCATCTCCAACCATTTTCAATTCTATTAGTTATTCTTTGAGCATTTATCTCTAGACTTCTACAGAATAAGTATTGTTGTTTATTGATTCAAAGTTGAGAGAGTTAATTCTAAGGTAGGTTGCTAAGAAGTCTGGGCTCCTCAAAGAGGAGAAAGGATTCTGGGGCTCTCGAGGAGGAGAAAGCAACAACCTTTTTTTCCCTATATTCCTTTGTCTTAGTCACATAAGATGCTTTTTTCTTAAACTCTGAGTTGTTATGACAACAATCTTTAAGACTTGCTTCCTTTAAGCCAAGAGTTAATGGCTCAAGGATATGTTTTACCTTAAGCTCTGCACTAATGATTATATGAAGGTCAAGAAGCAGCAGTTAGACCTGGATATGGAGCAACAGACTGGTTCAAAATTGGGAAAGGAGTATGTCAAAGCTCTATATTGTCACCCTGCTTATTTAACTTACAAGCAGAGTACATCATACAAAATGCCAGGCTGGATGAAACACAAGCTGGAATCAAGATTACTGGGAGACACATCAACAACCTCAGATATGCAGATGACACTACCCTTATGACAGAAAGCAAAGAGGAACTAAATTGCCTCCTGATGAAAGTGAAAGAGGAGAGTGAAAAAGTTGGCTTAAAACTCAACATTCCAAAAAAAAAAAAAAGTCATCCCATCACTTCATGGCAAATAGATGGGGAAACAATGGGAACAGTGACAGACTTTATTTATTTTCTTGGCCTCCCAAATCACTGAAGATGGTGACTGCAACCATGACATTAAAAGACACTTGCTCCTTGGAAGCAAAGTTATGATCAACTTAGACCCTGATGCTGGGAAAGATTGAAGGTGGGAGGAGAGGGGGATGACAGAGGATGAGATGGCTGGATGGCATCACTGACTCAATGGACATGAGCTTGAGCAAGCTCTGGGAATTACTGATGGACAGAGAAGTCTGGCGTGCTGCAGTCCATGGGGTTGCAAAGACACAGACATGACTGAGCAGCTGAACTGAATTGATATGGATGATGAGGAATACTGAATCATCAATTTATACTTTTAGGTTTCTCCTTGAGCAACAGTGTGATAAACATCACCAGAAGGAAAAGAAAAATAATTAAAAGTATACAAGTTCTCTTTCATATTTACTTAGAGAGATTTGACTTGGATATATTGAGTAATGACTCAGTGTAAGGGTCTGGAGCTCAAAGAAAAATCTAAGCTTGACACATTACTGGGAGTACTGGTCTGGTGTGACTCATTAATTAGTCTTTCAGCATCTGGGATGGTACATATGTAGAACCAATTACCAGGAAATGTAGCAAATAAAGAACAGTCTTTCTATTAGCTGTTTATGAACACAGATGGTCTCCCTTCTTCTCCTCCCTGCCCTCAGATTCCTGCTGATCTTTCAAAACCTCTGGCCTCTTCTCTAAGGTCCAGTTCTTTATGTTCCTCAAGGTCATAAAAATGGTGCATCTCAGTCACATCATAATGGTATGATCTTACTGTCTTCTCCAAAAGAGGATGTTTAGTTCTGTTTCTTCAACCTGATAAGTTATAAGTTAAAAAAAAAAAATCTCTTGACTCTTTTACTCAGTTTTATGATGCTGTCCTCCCATCAAAATGCTTGTGGGATGAGACGGTGTGGAGTATCCTTCCCTGTTAAAGTGACATTGAAGGCTGCAAGTTAACCTGGAATAAGAATTTACAGTGAGAACAGAAGAAAGTATAAAAAGGAGTCCTGAGAAATTTCAACACTTAAATGTTGAGAAGAAGAGAAGCAGAAAAATTGTGAAATAGTGGCCAAAGAAAGAAGAGAGGAAAGCCAGGAAAATTTAGTGTCCTTGAAGTCAAGATAAGAAAGAGTTTCTATGAAGAAGAAATCAACTATATGGAAAGTTAATGGGAAGTTGTTTTTATTTTTTTTTAAACTTTTTAAAATATAAATTTATTTATTTTAATTGGATGCTAATTACTTTATATTATTGTATTGGTTTTGCCATACATCAACATGAATCCGCCACGGGTATACACGTGTTCCCCATCCTGAACCCCTCTCCCACCTCCCTCCCCGTACCATCCCTCTGGATCATCCCAGTGCACCAGCCCCAAGCATCCTGGGAAGTTGTTTTTAAAGTGAGTCACTAAGAAGATCCATTAGATTGGACAAAACTGTGATTTTCTAATATAAATTCAGTGGAGTGATAGAAGCCTCGGTGATATTAAAGAATTGTTTAGATGGAAGCTCCAACTTCTCACTTTCTCTTTAGATATTTTAAAGTCTTGAATAGTAATTTGTCAATGCTTAGTATATCCAGGGATCATGGTGAGTGTTTGGTTAAAATAAGAAGTGGTAGTAACCCTTTCATTTGAGTTTTTCCCCTTTGGAAATTGATTCACATAGCTTATACTGTGATTTCATTTTAAATATACACACATTCACATATGGAACCACATATGGCTAATAATTGAAATGTTTGTAATAGAAACAGAAAAAAATGTGCTTTTTCTTATATTTAACCAAATAAGTTTGCTTTGTTTACATTTTGCTAGAGAAATGTACACTTTAATGTGTGGTACTGATTATAACACTGTAAGTACAAATTTAATTGGAGAATTATACAGAAGTATATTTTGGTAAAATAAAAAAATCAAACATTGCTTAACTTGCAATATCTTACTGTTTATTTAGCTTCTACTTTATGTAAGACTCTTGCAATTATGTAACTGTATTTGCATATTAATCTTTTTAATACAAAATAAAATTGATGAATAGGATTAGAAATTAAGTGGATTAATTTTGAATTTAGAAAGGCCATTGCATAAGAGTTTGATTTGTAGGCCAACAATTGCAGGACCCACACCTATTAGGGTCTGGAAGCATTCAGGTCACGTTGCGTCCAGGATCATTTGATATCCTTCTATTTGAATGGTCTTGGCTTATGTTAAAAGTCTTTAGTCTTTCTCTGTGTACATTAGAGGAATGCTTAGCAACCTTGTGGTTGTGATACTTTTTAAACTCTTGGGTCACTTTCAGTGAATATCAATTCAATCAACATTGGTCTTGAAAAGACTGATTTACTGCTTTGCATTTAGAACAAGACCAACACATCCCTTCCTGGTCTCAGGGAAGGCGCCTCAATCCCTACTCTGTCTTTTCTTTGCTGTATTCCTTCCTGCAATGTCTATTAGAATTCTGTAGCAAAGGTAGACAACCCCGAAGTGTTATCCTTGTAAACTGTATCCTTCTCAATGGTCTGAAAGGTCTGCCATCCTGTTCTACTTAGATAATCCCCAGAGATGTTTTTTACCCATCCTTTTAGCTGTTTCAGAGGGTTAAAGGAGCTAAACTTTTATTCAGTGTCCCTAACTTGACTGCTGCTAAATCAGGCTTTATCACTCTAGTATATAACAAACAATAAAACCTTGGAAAAAGGAGAGAGGCATGGCCAAAATTTTATTTGACTCAGTAAAAAATTGGAGAGCTGATAATTTTTTGCTTACAGCATGGTTGGAAGGAGAAAAAGTTATAACAGGGTTGTAATTTAGACCAGCTAAAACTATTGCCCAGAAGCTTCTATATCTTTGTTTAAACCCATGCTAAGGGTAAGGACATTACTTTGCCAACAAAGCTCCATCTGGTTAAGGCTATGGTTTTCCCAGTAGTCATGTATGGATGTGAGAGTTGTACTGTGAAGAAAGCTGAGTGCCGAAGAATTGATGCTTTTGAACTGTGGTGTTAGAGAAGACTCTTGAGAGTCCCATGGACTGCAAGGAGATCCAACCAGTCCATTCTAAAGAAGATCAGTCCTGGGTGTTCTTTGGAAGGGCTGATGCTACAGCTGAAACTCCAGTACTTTGGCCACCTCATGCGAAGAGTTGACTCATTGGAAAAGACTCTAATACTGGGAGGGATTGGGGGCAGGAAGAAAAGGGGACGACAGAGGATGAGATGGCTGGATGGCATCACTGACTCGAGGGACGTGAGTCTGAGTGAACTCTGCGAGTTGGTGATGGACAGGGAGGCCTGGCATGCTGCAATTCATGGGGTAGCAAAGAGTCGGACACGACTGAGTGACTGAACTGAACTGAAGGGGTAAGTTTGGTAGTAGAGTAGAGGCAGCAGCAATGTGATAATGAAAGGCCAGATTTGCCATGGCCTTTGTGTGACCTTGGAGAACTCATCTCTCTCGTCTGAGATTTCCTAATCAATAAAATGTGAAGATTCTACCAATTGGCTGCAGGGTATCTATTTTGCTCTTATATTCAAATTCATTACCCTCTAGAATGTGCCTTAGTGGAGAGCTCTGAATATCTGGTTGGTGAGGATATTACTTATAATAATTTCAGTGACTAATTAGTGCAGACCTAAAGAATAGATTTTCGAAACAACTCTCCCTGGTGCTTCAATACAGCAGTACTTCTTTATTGTATGTTTTTATAAATATGCCCCCTGATGCAATGATTCTTTTATTTTTACCTCCTAGAATATAACAGCTTCAATTACTTGCCACATATCTAATGTTTTTAAAAGGTAAAGGACATTTACTTCCCTCCCCCAAATGTCATTTTACTTTTCTCTCAAATATAATTGTATTTTAATAGTCAAGAGTAAATAAAAATATTTTAAAATGGTTAGGTTTTAGGATTAAAAAGAGTGATATCACCAGAATTTTAGGATTAAACAGCTAACAAATAATTAGGTTAAAAATTTTTAAGTTGTGTCAAGTATTTATTGAGGCAAGGAAAATTCTTTCCATGAAATCCTATAATGAATAAATTTCTCGTTTGTAATACACTAATGCTAGCAAGTCAGACAGGACTTAGCAACTAAACAACAACATTGCTATGTAAGACAGTGTTTTATATAATGAATCTTCCCAAATAATGATTCAGTAAAATATGTGTAATGTGATTTTAAAAAATCAGAATTAACAAAATGCATGGAGTTGGTTCATGAAGTCCATTCAGAAGTGTATGCTGTCAGCCTGCTCATTAGTGCCACATTCTTTACTTGGGTTCTTTGAAAGATGATGGGTTGTAATACTGCAAAATATTAACAACATTCTTGCTGAAAAGCTGTTGTCTTGAGAGCTTTCCTGCTGTGTTGTTAATAACAGTAAGATCTTAAATGGAGCTATTACCTCTACTCTATAAATCACAATTGTTTTTAATCAAAAAACATTAAAATGAGCTAGTTGCCCCTGAGAGATTATTCCAGTTAAAAGGGATTTTAAGCTGACCTTAAGCAGTCGACTTGGAGTAGACACATGTATTGCTTTCGGGGAGGAGGCAAAGATAAATCAAAGGATTTCCATTAGCAAAGGTAAAAGACAATGATTCTACATATATTACAGATGGAGGAAAATACACAATCTCCATCAATACATAGTTCTTATCACTGAATTTCTGCTGTGGGTTTACAATGTTCCATTCTGCTACCCAGAATCCTGGGAGGCAGGAGAAGAAAAGAGTTCTGGAGAGGGAGATATTTATTTATCAACTCTACCTTAGAAGATTTTAAGTCCCTTTCAATTATTACCTGACATTTTTTTAATCTCAAAATATTTCGCAAACCCTCATATGATAGTAAATTTGAATGGATAGCCATTCCCTTCTCCAGGGGATCTTTCCAACCCAGGGATTGAACCCAGGTCTCCTTCATTGCAGGCAGATTCTTTACCATCTGAGCCACTATGGAAGCCTGCCAATTTTATGCTTAGTGTCCATTAATTATAGCAATACAAAGAGCCAAAATCTATCATAAATTCAGAAACCCTTAAAAAGCTATTTTAAACAAAAAATTATAAGTATAAGTGAGTTGCATACGTGTGAGATCAAGCTTATTCCATCTCTAGGAAATTCCTGAGTCATTTATGGATTTGCACATATTGAGGAGGTACAATCCTCAGATGCTCTAAGTTAGTATTTCTCTCAGTGGTTCTCTTCAGATTTTCCATTAAGTCATTCAGTCTGACTCTTTGGGACCCCATGGACTGCAGCACACCAGGCTTACCTGTCCATCACCAACTCCTGGAGCTTGCTCAAACTCATGTCTGTCGATTGGCAATGCCATCCAACCATCTCATCCTCTTTTGTCTCCTCCTTCCTTCAGTCTTTCCCAGCATCAAGGTCTTTTCCAAGGAGTCAGTTACTCGTATCAGATGGCCAAAGTATTGGAGAGTCAGCTTCAGCATCAGTCCTTCCAATGAATATTCACAACTAATTTGTGAATATTCACAACTGGTTTGATCCCCTAGCAATCCAACTGACTCTCAAGAGTCTTCTCCAACACCACAGTTCAAAAGCATCAATTCTTTGGCGTTCAGCTTTCTTTGTAGTCCAGCTCTCACATCCATACATGACTACTGGAAAAACCATAGCTTTGGCTAGATGAACCTTTGTTGGCAAAGTAATGTCTCTGCTTTTTAATATGCCATCTAGGTTGGTCATAGCTTTTCTTCCAAGGAGCAAGTGTTTTTTAATTTCATGGCTGCAGTGATTTTTGAGCCCCAGAATAAAGTCTCTCACTGTTTCCATTGTTTCCCCATCTATTTGCCATGAAGTGATGGGACAAGAGGTCATGATCTTCATTTTTTGAATGTTGACTTTTAAGCCAACTTTTAACTATCCTCTTTCACTTTCATCAAGAGGCTTTTTAGTTCCTCTGCACTTTCTGCCATAAGGGTGGTGTTTTCTGCATATCTGAGGTTGTTGATAATTCTCTAAGCAATCTTGATTACAGCTTGTGATTCATCCAGCCAGGCATTTTGACTGATATGCTCTGCATATAATTTAAAAAAACAGGGTGACAATATGCAGCCTTGACATACCCCTTTCCCAATTTGGAACCAATCTGTTGCTCCATGTCTGGTTCTAACTGCTACTTCTTGTCCTGCATACAGATTTCTCAGAAGGTAGGTAAGTTGGTCTGATATCCCCATCTCTTGAAAAATTTTTCACAGTTTGTTGTTATCTACACAGTCAAAGGCTTTGTCATAATGAATAAAGCAGAAGTTTTTCTGGAATTCTCTTGCTTTTTTCTATGATCCAAAAGATGTTGGCAATTTGATCTTTGGTTTCTTTGCCTTTTCTAAATCCAGCTTGAACATCTGGAAGTTCTCAGTTAATGTACTGTTGAAAGGCTGGCTTGGAGAATTTTGAGCATTATTATACTAGCCTGTGAGATGAATGCAATTGTGTGGTAGTTTGAAAGTTCTTTGGCATTGCCCTTCTTTGGAACTAGAATGAAAACTGACTTTTTCCAGTCCTGTGGCCACTGCTGTTTTCCAAATTTGCTGGCATATTGAGTGTAGCACTTTAACAGCATCATCTTTTTGGATTTGAAATAGTTCAACTGGAATTCTATCACCTGCACTAGCTTTGTTCATAGTGATGCTTCCTAAGGCCCACTTGACTTCGCATTCTAGGATATCTGGCTCTAGGTGAGTGATAACACTATCATGATTATCTGGATCATGAAGATCTTTTTTGTATAGTTCTTCTCTGTATTCTTGCTACTTCTTAATATCTTCTGCTTCTATTAGGTCCATACCATTTCTGTCCTTTATTGTGCCCATCTTTGCATGAGATGGTCCCTTGATATATCTAAGATTTTTTAAGAGATCTCTAGTCTTTCACATTCTATTACTTTCCTGTATTTCTTTGCATTGATCATTGAGGAAGGCTTTCTTAGCTCTCCTTGCTATTCTTTGAAGCTCTGCATGCAAATGGCCAAATCTTTCCTTTCTCCTTTGCCTTTCACTTCTCTTCTTTTCTCAGCTATTTGTAAGGCTTTCTCATTCAGCCATTTTGCCTTTTTATGTTTCTTATTCTTGAGGATGGTCTTGATCAATGCCTCATGTACAATGTCACCTCCATCTCTAGTTCATCAGGCATTCTGTCTATCAGATCTAATCACTTAAATCTGTTGGTCACATCCACTGTATAATTGTAAGGAATTTTATTTAGGTCATACCTGAATGGTCTAGTGGTTTTCCCTACTTTCTTCAATTTAAGTCTGAATTTTGCAATAAAGAGTTCATGATTTGAGCCACAATCAGCTCCCGGTCTTGCTTTTGCTGACTGTATAGAGCTTCTCCATCTTAGGCTGCACAGAATACAATCAATCTGATTATGGTGTTGACCATTGGGTGATGTTCATGTGTAGTCTTCTCTTGTGTTGTTGGAAGAGGGTATTTGCTATGACCATTGTGTTCTCTTGGCAAGACTCTGTTAGCTTTTTCCCTGCTTCATTTTCTATACCAAGGCCAAATTTGCCTGTTACTCCAGGTATCTTTTGACTTCCTACTTTTGCATTCCAGTCCCCTATGATGAAAAGGACATCCTTTTGGGTACTAGTTCTATAAGGTCTTGTAGATCTTCTTAGAATCATTCAACTTCTGCTTCTTTAGAATTTTTGGTTGGGGCATAGACTTGGATTACTATGATACTTAATGGCTTGCCTTGGAAACGAACAAAGATCAATCATTTTTGAGATTGCATTCAAGTACTGCATTTCAGACTCTTTTGTTGACCATGAGGGCTACTCCATTTCTTCTAAGGGACGTGGTTCTCTTTCTGCACTGTAATAGACTCAGTGACTGAGATTCCTGTTTGCTATATGCTACAGAATATTAGACGTATCAAATAGTGCTTTAGTTGTTTTAGGTGAGTCGTTCTAAAAGCAATTAATGGTTTAGCCAATAATAAATACAGCTATTTAAAGACTTCACCAATATTATGGATTATGCCCAATTCCTGGTTCAGTAGCTATTTCTAGTCTACCGCTTTTCTCTGACTTCAAGAAACGTTGAATGTGGTAGCATGTAAAATCGATGCATTTTATAGCTACTCTTGAATCTGCTTTAATTTTTTAAATTAGTCATACATTTTTTTCCTTTTCTATTTTTGAAAAGTGACTCGATATCTTTCTTACAACTGTAGCTATGTTCTATTTGAACATGACCAATAGAAAATAGGGCTTCTCTGGTGGCTCAGTGGTAAAGAATCTGCAGGAGATGCAGATTCAGGCCCTGGGTGGGGAAGATCCCCTGGAGAAGGAAATGGCAACCTACTCCAGTATTCTTGCCTGGGAAATCCCATGAACAGACGAGACTGGCAGGCTGCAATCCATGGGGTCACCAAAAAGTTGAATAAGACTTAGCCACTAAACAACAACAACTGACAATCGGTTTGCTTTTGATACTGTAGATAGCCAAACGTTCAGAGCCATGGGGTCAGGGACAGGTTACATCAAAATGTCCTTGTTCAAAGTCAGTGAAACTGATGAAATTCTGCTAAACAAAATGTAGGTGTGACTCTCCTGACTGCAAGTTCTAATACTAAGCTAAGTTTTAAAAGATTTAGTTATATCTGATTGACCTCAGTCAAAAGTGCTGGTGTGACTGCAAAGATGTGCTAATTGATCAGCCATTGCTCAGAAGGCCTTTAGGAAAAGACACGACATATGCTCATGTAACATCAGTTCAACTCTCAGCATGTTGCCCTAATTACATGCTTCGGTGTGTGTGCTTAATGACAAGTGGAATGAATGCCAGAACTGCCTTAGAGAATACAAGGCTACTCTTCTTTCCTGGATCCTAAAGATTTCATCATTTTCAGAAGGTGGTCTCATGAACTGAAGCACTATTTCCTATCTTCTGATAGTCTTTATTTTCTGAAAATTTATATTACTTTTTAAAAAGACATGTTTCTTTGAGATATTTGATTTTATTTGTCTGTTTTATTGTTGGGGCCAGGGATACTAAGTTGACAGGCAATTGGATAACATCACTTCCTCCATGGCACCAGTAATGAAGAGGCTATAAGAGAAAAAGAGGAAACATAAATGGTGAGATGAATGAAATCATTGATAACCCTGGCACCTCCTCAGTTACCAGTGTTTTCTGCTCAACATATTATGTTGCAAATCTCATTAGGCACAGAAACTCAATTTTTCTGAGCCTTGACATCTTCCTTTTCTTTCAAACGTTTTTTTTAAGTAAAGAATATGAGAGTTGTTCATTTTGATTCCCAAGGTGAATACTATCAAATTCACAAAGTATAATCTTCAGTTTCCTTCTGTTTCATAGTCCCATCCCACCCTCAAATCATTTTCCTGTTTTTTATTCATAATTGTGTATTAGTTTTTTCTCTTTTCTTTTTTTTTGGACTGCAGTGTGAGGATGGTGGTATCTTAGTTTCCTGGGCAGGGATCAAATCCCCATCCCCACCCCTTGGAGTCTTTATTACTGGACCATCAGGAAATCCTAATCAGTTAAAATGTTTTTATTGACGTGTAGTTATTTTATGATGCTGTGTTAGTTTCAGGGGAACAAATTACATCAGTTCTACATATACTAATGTCCACTCTTTGCTTTTTAGATTCTTTTCTCATATAGGTCATTACAGAATATTGAGTAGAGTTCCCTGTGCTACACAGCAGGTTCTTGTTAGTTATCTGTTTTATATATGGTAGTGTGTATATGTCAATCCCAACCTCCAAATTTATCCCTCTCCACATCCCTTGGTAATCATAAATTTGCTTTCGACATCTGAGATGAATTTCAGGCCTCACAAAACCTGAACCAACCCCTCCTTACACAGTATAAACTGGTAGTCCCTCCAAGGGTCTGGCATTTGCATAGAGCCCAAAGTTTTAAACAGATGAAATAGTTATAACTGAATTTCAGGTATGTGGAAATGGGGAACAAAAAACTTTTCCAGAATGTAAAGGAAAATATGTTTGTATCTATATAGTAATTTACCAGTGGGGTGAATGTACATGGGAGTCCTCAAATTGTTCTCCTTTGTTTTCTGCTTGATGACTAGGCCTTCTTATGCACAAAATTGGTAATTAATAATAATAATGATGGCAGGAATAGTTATAAGTCATTGAACATTTAATAAATACCAGAAACTTTGCTGACCGATGGCTTCCACTGCAAAATTTAAGAAAAGTAACTGAAGAAGTTTCCTGAACATCAGATATGGACCAGGATGTAAAGAAAAATTCAGGACCAGGGGTAGCTTATAGGTTCAAAAGATGCAAAGGAATAGCTTTTATTTATATACTTTTTACAGAAGTATAGTTGATTTAATTACTGCTGTACAGCAAAGTGATTCAGCTATAGATATATACACATTCTTTTTTAAAGTGTTCTTTTCCATTATGGTTTATTGTAGGCTATTGAACTGTGTCATGTAGTAAGACTTTACTGCTTATCCATTGCATGTATAAAAGACATCTGCTAATACCAACCTCTCTTCCATTCTTCCTCCAAACCCTTCCCCCTTGACAACCACCAGGGGTTTTCTCTATGTCTCTGTTCTCTATGTCCATGATTCTATTTATGTTTCATAGATGGGTTCATTTGTGTCATATTTTAGATTTCACCTGTGAGTGAAATCATGCAGTATTGGTCTTTCTCTCTCTGAATTGCTTTACTTAGTATGACAATCTCTAGTTGCACTCATATTGCTACAGGTGGCATTATTTCATTCTTTTTTTATGGCTAAGTAGTAGTTCATTGTATTGTTGCTGTTCAGTTGCCCAGTCATGTCCTACTCTTTATAGTCCCATAGACTGCAGTGTGCCAGGCCTCCTTGCCCCTTACTATCTCCCAAGTTTGCCCACATTCATGTCCATTGCATCAGTGATACCATCCAGCTGTCTCATCTTCTGATGCCCTCTTTTCCTTCTGCCCTCAATCCTTCCCAGCATCAGGGACTTTTCCAGTGAGCTGACTGTTTGCATCTGATTACCAAAATACTGGAGCTTCAGCTTCAGCATCAGTCCTTCCAATGAGTATTCAGGGTTGATTTCCCTTCAGAGTGACTGGTTTGATCTCCCTGATGTCCAAGGGACTTTGAGGATCTTCTCCAGCACCACAGTTCAAAGGCATCAATTCTTTGACGTTCTGACTTCTTTACGGTCCAGCTCTCATAGCCATTCATGACCACTGGGAAGACCATACCCTTGACTATACAAACTTTGCTGGCAGAATAATATCTTAATTCCAGCTTGGAACTCATCCAGCCTGGCATTTCTCATGATGTGCTCAGTTTATAGGTTAAACAAACAGGGTGTCAGCAGACAGCCTTGTCATACTCTTTTCTCAATCTTGAACCAATTGGTTGTTCCATACAGGGTTCTAACTGTTGCTTCTTGACACACATGCAGTTTTCTCAGGAGCCAGGTAAGATGGTCTGGTATTCCCATCTCTTTAAGAGCTTTCCATAGTTATTATGATCCACACAGACAAAGGCTATGCCACGTCTTTATCCATTCACCTGCTGATGGACATGTAGTTGTTTCCATGTCTTGGCTCCTGTGACTAGTGCTTCTATGAACATAGAAGTGCATGTATCTTTTTGAATTACAATTTTGTCCAGATATACCCCCAGGAGTGGGATTTCTGCATCATATGATAATTCTGTTTTTAGTTTTAGTTTTTTTTTTTTTTTGAGGAACCTCCATATTGTTTTCCACAGTGGCTGTACCAACTTATATTCTCACCAACAGGGTAGGAAGGTTCCCTTTGTTCCACATTTTGTCCAACATTTGTTATTTGTAGTCTGGTATGAAAAGATACTTCATTATAAGTTTGATTTGCATTCCTTTAATAATTTTTAGCAACATTGAGCATCCCCTTATGTGCCTATTGGTCATCTGCATGTCTTCTTTGGAGAAATGTCTGTTTGGGTCTTCTGCCCATTTTTTGGATAGTATTGTTTGTTTTTGTTGTTGTTGGGCTGTATGAACTATTCATATAGTTTGAAAATTAAGCCCTTGTTAGTTGCATCATTTGAAGATATTTTGTCCCTAAGGGCCTCCCTTATATCTTAGCTGGTAAAGAATCCACCTGTAATGCGGGAGACCTGGGTTTGATCCCTGGGTTGGGAAGATCCCCTGGAGAAGGGAAAGGCTACCCACCCCAGTATTCTGGCCTGGAGAATTCCATGGACTAGGGCACGACTGAGCAACTTTCACTTTCTCCCTGTCTACAGATTGTCTTTTCATCTTGTTTATAGTTTCCTTTGCTGTTTGAATGCTTATAAGTTTGTTTAGGTCCCATTTATTTATTTTTGTTTTTATTTCTACTTAAGAAAACATTGGTATAATTTATGTCAGAGACTGTTTTACCTATGAGAAGAGATTTTTACAGAATTTTAACATTAGGAAAAATAGGCACTATTTTGAGCCAAATTAAAAAAAAATATTTAAAAATAAGTAATCAGTCTCTTTTTACCCCTTAAATGACCACATTTCAGGACACAAGACCAAAGAGTCATAGAATATTCCAACTAAAAGCCCTTGAATTACCAGTTTCAGTCTTTCCCTTATTTTGTGAAGATCCTCTCTACCATCTTAACAGAGAGACCACTTAGCTTCAGCTATGTCTACTCTTGTAAACATTTTCATTATTTTTGGCCAAATCTGTGTCTCTCTGGCAGAGTCAGTAACCTATAGCCCTCGAGTTAAATTTTGCATATGCTTATGGCTTGCAAGCTAAGAATAGAAATCACGCTTTTGAATGGTTGAGAAAAATGAAGAGAAAAGTAATATTTAATGATACAAGACAATTAATAATAATTAAATTTGTGCCTTTAAATAAAATTCAGTAGAATACAGCCATACTCACTGCCTATTTACTCACTATGGCTGCTTTCAGGCTACAATGGCTCTTCTGTTCTCTTACTTTTAAAATTGGAGAGTCTTTTATTTTGCCTTCACAATTTTTTCTGAATTGAGATGATTACAGATTTGCTTTCAATTGTATGAAATAATATGAGATCCCTGGTATATTTTCCCCAGTTTTCTCGAACGGTTGTATTTTGCAGTACTATAGTTTAACATGACTCATTATATTGACAGTGACACTGTCCATAGAGAATATTTAGATTTCCTCAGTTTTATTTGTACTCATTTGTGTGTGTGTATAAATTCGATATAACTATTGTCACTTGTAATCACAAGTTCAGAAAACGTATTATTCCTGTGTTTTTTTTCTGAAAACAAAAGAAAAAATAGATGTCAGCACTAACTGACTGAACAATGATTCAAAATAAACAGAAAAAATCCAAAATTAGAAAATTATATACTATAAAGCCTGTGTGGTCTTTGTCCATATTACTTTGTTTTCCTCAATTAATTACTTCTATTTTGGTGGACAAAACCAACAGTTGTGACTTTTGCTAAGTCTACACTTCAAATTAATAAGAAACATAATAATATTCAATAGGATTTTAAAAATATAATCTAAACATTTTCTAGCATCTCATTTATTAAGCCTTTTGCTTTCCATTAATCACAGTCCTTTTACTGCTCATCATTATTTTTCTAATTTTTCCTTCACTTTATTACATTCAATTTTTAAATTTTTTATTTTGAAATAGTTGTTGATATTAAATAATATATAGACATTCAGATTTTGCTAGTTTTTCCACTAATGTTTATATTTCTGTTCCAAGATTGTATCCAGGCTCCACATTATATTTAGTTATTATTTAATTTGTCCTTAATTCCGGTTAGAAGAACAGAACATTTCCTCAGTTTAAAAAAGCATATTTTAAAAATTGTTGTTATTCAAGAAGAGTCCTTTTGAAGAGAACTGGTTTGGTATTATTTTTTAACTCAACAGGTAGCTCTGTGAAGTCAACCAAAATGAATACAAAAAAATTGTCTTATTTTTAAAAATATGAAAGTGAGACCCATCTAGTGGACAAAATATTGTATCACACAATAACCAGATGCAACTCTAACTTTCTGCACATACATGTAAATCATACGGTACACACATGTAAGTCAGTCAAATACTTTCTTCTTGTATTTTCTCCTGAAACAAAAATTTTTATAAATCAGTTCATAATCCAGTATTATCTCTCTTATGAAAGGATGCATCCAGAAACTTCTACACATTGTCTTGAAAATACTAATCTCAACTCTCATTTATATATTTTTCAAACACAGCAGAAATAATTAATTGAAAAAAATTTACTTATTTACATGTGTTCTATTTTCTTCCAGGTAATGGACTTTTACAATTTTGGAAATTACACTGAGTAAAGGTCCTGGAGTTTTTTGTATATTTTTATAACTTTACATCATTCTGCCTGATGGCCAATCTCAAACAATGAAGTGAAAGCTACCAGCAATAAATCAAACTATTTTTACTACAGATAACTAGCCTTCCAAGTGAAATGGAACATGTTCATAATTTGTTTGATAAAATGATTTGAATTCCTCTATTTAAGGGGGCAAGTAGAATGAGTTAATCCTTTTCTTAAGTATGGAAGCTATGTGAGAACCAGAATATATTTTCTTCTTTTGAATTGAGCACTTTTTGGCAGACAAGTGATGGACAAAAGGAAGAGAATATTTCATCTAAGGCCCAGGTTCTGAAAATTTTCAATAAATGCAACTACCTTAGTGATGGATTAAGGGAAGGAACTCATGAAGCCTAAACAAAGAAGGCAAATGAAATTGGAAGCTGTTCAAGTCAAAATCGGAGGAGAATAAAATATAATTTTGTAAAAAGATAAAATATTCCCTTAAGGTAAACAATGGAGTGCACCTTCTGGTTTCATTTACATTTATATTTATTCAGAGTAGTTTTCTCTCAGGGAAAAAATTTTTTTCCTCTTTCAGTGAAATCTGTAAAATGTAAACTGTTAGATATCTGTAGACTCTTCTAGAATGCACAGCTGGAAAAACAAGGATATTTAAACCCTCAAATGGTTTGGGTCCATTTCAAGGTTTTGTTCTTGGCCTTATGAACGAACCAAAAAGTTGCCCTTGGCCTCTAAATTTGGGAATAACAATTTAAAACCTTTGAATGATGTGTTTCATTGGTGTGTACTTTATATAAAATTTGTCCATTTAAAAAATTTAGTATTTAGCAACTTTAATAAGGGACTAAAACATATACATGGATATTAATAATATTTGGTTTCTTTTCTATGAAAATGACACCTTTTCTAAGCTTGCACATGAACTACAATCATATTTTTAAGCATATTGTTTTATCTGAAAGTTGATAATTTTCAATTTAATATTCCAAATGTGGTTAAAAATTAATATTTCAATATATTTAACATATTTCATTGCACAAGATGGTTAAAAAAAGAATATGCATAAACACTCATACAGTAATAATTTAAAAAATGGTATTATCTTTTGTAACAATGTAAATCAAACCTGGCAGCTGGTGCTTGGCAGTTTAAAGAAGACCCACAAAATTATTCTTACAAATTATGATGAACAACTAAACCCAAAGTGACCCCTGGCACAACTGGCTAATAAGTTAGTCAAAGAAAGAATTACTAGCAATTATGTTTTCTGATTGCTTACCAGCTGGCAACAAAATTTGTGGTTGATGTAGTCCTATGTATGTCTGTTTTCTTTTCTAGCTTCTTGTTTTGGTGCTTAAAGCACCAATGACAAAAATTTTTACTTTTTACTTCAGAATCAGAGTCTTTGTTCAGCCTTAAATATCTTCTGCTTCTGCCTTATGTTAGCTCATGACTATAACTACTATAATGTGTATAAGGTTAATGTGCAAAAATCAACTGTTGTGAATTTCCTGTGAGCCTTTCTGGAAGCATACTTTCATGGATTTGGGAGGAAACTGGCAAACCAGGAGAGAGGAAGACTTGATGAGATAAGAGAAAGGATATAATGTCCAAAGTCCAACTTCTTTCCACCTCACCATTTGGCCTGAGGCAGCACTGGGCTTCCCTTGTGGCTCAGCTGGTAAAGAATCCGCCTACAGTGGGGGAGACCTGGGTTCGATCCCTGGGTTGGGAAGATCCCCTGAAGAAGGTAAAGGCTACGCACTCAGTATTCTGGCCTAGAGAATCTATACAGTCCATGGGGTCACAAACAGTCAGACACGACTGAGCAACTTTCACTTTCAGCATCGGTAGAAGTAGTAGTTTTAGATCCTGCCACTTGTCTCTGCCTCATATCCTGTTTGTAACGTGGGACAATAATATTGTTAAGATATTAACTATGTCTCCTTTTCTTTCTCCTACCTGGATTTATTATTTCCCGTCCTCCCAACTCCAGTAAATAGACCTTGCCATGTTCATCTCTTTCAGGAGGGAAGCATCAAAACAAAAACAAAATGCCCACAACAGCCACAACGGCAACAAAAGCAATAACAATTCTTTTAAAAGAGACTATTTGAGATCTTCTTGGCCTTGGTTTTCAGATATTTAAGGCCTTGGGAGAATGAAGAAGATTTAAGATATACAGATACAGGAAAGAAAAATAATTATCTTTCCCACCAACTCTCCCAACAGTAAGGACAAGAAATGGAGAAGATGGTATAAGGACAGAGGCTAGGAGGGATGTGAGGAATGGAGAGAGATTGATTGGGGTGCCCTCCATCTATGGGTAGGGTCCTGAGAGGTTGACATCAAGACCCAACATAGACATCATTACAGCAATTTCTGTAGCATGTCATAGGGGCATGTATGTTAAGTCACTTCAGTCAGTTCCAACTCTGTGCAACCCCATGGACTGTAGCCCACCAGGCTCCTCTCTCCATGGGGTTTTCCAATAGAAGCACCATATTAATAGCAAATAACAAGCCCACTAGAAGGGCCCATGGGAGTAGGAATTTCAGTACTGAGCTTAATAGTCTGATGTCCAGTGACCACAGGCAGAAAGGCAAGAATGAAATTGTTAAAGATGCAGTTTACCTCTTCCTAAGCACTTGGAATTATTTAATTCTCCCAAAACTTAAACCCAAGCCCAGGGAAAGAGGCAAGGGGACTAAATTGACTTATAATAATTTTATCCTACACTTATAAGATGAATGCTCAAAATAAGATTAATTTTGTTCTTAAAAAAGTAAAGTGTATTTCTTATACACTGAGTTCTTGCATACTTACTGGTTGATATTCACATTACTATCAACATAGGACACAAACTCCTTACAGTGAAGAAAGGTGAAAGTGAATGTGTTACTGCTCAGTCGTGTTTGACTCTCTGTGACTCCATGACTGTAGCCTACCAGGCTCCTCTGTCCATGGACTTCTCCAGACAGAAATAAGGGAGTGGGTAACCATTCCCTTCTCCAGGGAATCTTCCCAAGCCAGGGATCAAACCTGGGTCTCCTGCATGGCAGGCAGATTCTTTACCATCTGAGCCACCAGTAAAGGAAGGCTTTGCACTGTTGGCAAAGGCAGCAACATTAGAGCAAAGTTGGAAAGATGAGAAGGAACACACCGGATGAACAATGGATGAGGGGCACTTAGCGAAAGGGAGACTACACACAACACTGAGAAAGGAAAAGGGAGAATTGTGTGTCTGAGTCAGATCAAGAGGTAACACATGGAACACAGTCACCTATATATTAGTAAGCAGAGAGCCCTGAGGATGGAAAAAGAGACGCATCTGGAACATTAAAGTCCTTGTGAAGAAGTGTTGGTTTAGTTCTATATTGACAAGGGTCTATGAAAATATTTTAAACAGAGGCATGGCATGAACCAATCTGATCTGTACAAAATTAATTCAGGTGGAGTGTGTAGGATTCTTTGAAAGGCAGACAGATCTGTTAGGAAGCTGATGAGAAATTATTATGACTTAAACTGTAGGAGTGGAGATATAAGACAGCTCAGATTTACTTGGCATGTATAATGGATGGGATTTAGAAAATTAGACATTAGTTATGAGGGAGAGGTTGATGATAGCTCCCAATTTCTGAATGGAATGTTACTATAATTAATCAAGCAAGATAAGGAATATAAGAAAGAGATATGTAGAGATGGCCAGTTGATTACTGGAGATAGATTTTTGGATTTCTGGAGTAAAAGCAGATTAGAGAAATTCCATAACCACAAAGCATGGTTTGAGTAAATTTGTACAGATTTCCCAATATTTGTGGTCTTTACCATGCTTTCACTATTGCTCTGTCACATTCCTTCTTCAACACTGAATCAGTCAACAGATCTGGTATGTTCAGCGGTGCTCAAATTTGACATTCCTTGTGACTCTCTTTGACTTCAAATTTGATCCCATTCTGCCTTCCATAGCATTGTCCCTCTGCTGATCAAACTGTGGAATCTTGACCATAATCCCCTTGCTTGAGGATTATTTGAAATTACCTTGTCCTTCTTTATGGCAAGAAATAGGCCATGAACCATTTCAACAAAACAAAAAAATAACAGATTAGGAGACATTATAGTTCCAGACACTATAGTTGGAAAATCACCTTGTCAACAGATCAAGTTGGCATTCACTCACCATTTGAAGTGAGGCACCCTGGTGGCTCAGATGGTAAAGCATCTGCCTACAGTGGGAGACCTGGGTTCAATCCCTGGTTTGGGAAGATTTCCTGGAGAAGGAAATGACAACCCACTCCAGTATGCTTGCCTGGATAATCCCATGGATGGAGGAACCTGGTAGGCTATAGTCCATGGGGTCACAAAGAGTTGGACACGGCTGAGTGACTTCACTCTCACTTTCACCATCCGAAGAGGCAGCAGCCACAAAGGATCAGTGAATTGCCAGATATATCAATTGCTCCCACCCTTATAATAAGGGATAATACATATGCAGTGATGTTTTTATTCCAGGCTCATATTTTAAGTGCTTTACATGTATTAATTCATTTAGTCCTTTGCCTCAACCCTGTGAAATAATTACTATTATTATCCCTATTCTATAGATGAAGAAGCTGAGATATAGAAAAATAAAATTCATTAGGCAGCACAGTAATGTGGTTTCAAACCCAAGTAGTCTAGCTTCAGAGACTTTACACTTGCTCAATATACAGTACCCAGTACTGCTTTGCATTAGCTTTCTATTGCTACTGCAACACATTACTACAAACCATCCTTGTCTAACTCAGTAAAACTAAGCCATGCTCTGTGGGGCCACCCAAGATGGACCAGTCATGGTAGAAAGGTCTGACAGAATGTGGTCCACTTGAGAAGGGAATGGCAAACCACTTCAGTATTCTTGCTGTGAGAACCCCATGAACAGTATGAAAAGGCAAAAAGATAAGACACTGAAAGATGATCTCCCCAGGAAGGTAGGTGCCCAAAATGCTACTGAAGATCAATGGAGAAATAACTCCAGAAAGAATGAAGGGATGGAGCCAAAGCAAAAACAACACCCAGTTGTGGATGGGACTGGTGAAAGAAGCAAGGTTTGATTCTGTAGAGAGCAATATTGCATAGGAACCTGGAATGTTAGGTCTATGAATCAAGGCAAATTGGAAGTGGTCAAACAGGAGATGGCAAGAGTGAACATCGACATTCTAGGAATCAGTGAGCTAAGATGTACTGGAATGGGTGAATTTAACTCAGATGACCATTATATCTACTACGGTCAGCAGGAATCCCTTAGAAGAAATGGAGTAGGCATCATAGTCAACAAAAGAGTCTGAAATGCAGTACTTGGATGCAATCTCAAAAATGACAGAATGATCTCTGTTTGTTTCCAAGGCAAACCATTTGATATCATGATAATCCAAGTCTGTGCCCCACCAGTAACACTGAAGAAGCTAAAGTTGAATGGTTCTATGAAGATCTATAAGACCTTCTAGAACTAACACCCAAAAAGGATGTCTTTTTCATTATAGGGGACTGGAATGCAAAAGTAGGAAGTCAAGAAACATCTGGAGTAACAGGCAAATTTGGCCTTGGAGTAAGAATGAAGCAGGGCAAAGGATAATAGAATTCTGCCAAGAGAATGCATTGGTCATAGCAAACACCCTCTTCCAACAACACAAGAGAAGACTCTACACATGGGTTTTCACCAGATGGTCAACACCAAAATCAGATAGATTATATTCTTTGTAGCCAAAGATGGAGAAGCTCTATACAGTCAGCAAAAACAACACGAGAAGCTGACTGTGGCTCAGATCATGAACGCCTTATTGCCAAATTCAGACTTAAATTGAAGAAAGTGGGGATAAACCACTAGACCATTCAGGTATGACCTAAATCAAATCCCTTATGATTATACAGTGGAAGTGAGAAATAGATTTAAGAGTCTAGATCTGACAGACAGAGTGCCTGATGAACTATGGACAGAGGTTCGTGACATTGTACAGGAGACAGGGATCAAGAACATCCCCAACAACTAGAAATGCAAAAAAGCAAAATGGCTGTCTGAGGAGGCTTTACAAATAGCTGTGAAAAGAAGGGAAGTGAAAAGCAAAGGAGGAAAGGAAAGATATAAACATCTGAATGCAGAGTACCAAAGAATAGCAAGGAGAGACGAGAAAGCCTTCCTTAGCAATCAATGTAAAGATATAGAGGAGAACAATAGAATGGGAAAGACTAGAGACCTCTTCAAGAAAATCCGAGATACCAAGGGAACATTTCATGCAAAGATGGCCTCGATAAAGGACACAATTGACATGGACCTAAAAGAAGCAAAAGATATTAAGAAGAGGTAGCAAGACTACACAGAGGAACTGTACAAAAAAGATCTTCTAGACCCAGATAATCACAATGGTGTGATCACTCACTTAGAGCCAGACATCCTGGAAAGCAAGGTCAATTGGGCCTTAGGAAGCATCACTATGAACAAAGCTAGTGAAGGCGATGGAATTCCAGTTGAGCTATTTCAAATCCTAAAAGATGATGCTGTGAAAGTGCTGCACTCAATATGCCAGCAAATTTGGAAAACTCAGCAGTGGCCACAGGAATGGAAAAGGTCAGTTTTCATGCCAATCCCAAAGAAAGGCAATGCCAAAGAATGCTCAAACTACCACACAGTTGCACTCATCTCCCATGCTAGTAAAGTAACGTTCAAAATTCTCCAAGCCAGGCTTCAGCAATACATGAACCATGAACTTCCAGATGTTCAAGCGGGTTTTAGAAAATGCAGAGGAACCAGAGATCAAATTGCCAACATTTGCTGGATCATCGAAAAAGTAAGAGAGTTCCAGAAAAAAACATCTACTTCTGCTTTATTGACTATGCCAAAGCCTTTGACTGTGTGGATCACAATAAACTGTGGAAAATTCTGAAAGAGATGGGAATACCAGACCACCTGACCTGCCTCTTGAGAAACCTGCAGGCAGGTGAGGAAGCAACATTTAAAACTGGAAATGGAACAACAGACTGGTTCTAAATAGGAAAAGGAGTACGTCAAGGCTGTATATTGTCACCCTGCTTATTTAACTTATATGCAGAGTACATCATGAGAAACGCTGGGCTGGAAGAAGCACAAGCTGGAATGAAGATTGCTGGGAGAAATATCAGTAACCTCAGATATGCAGATAACACCACCCTGATGGCAGAAACTGAAGAAAAACTTAAGAGCCTCTTGATGAAAGTGAAAGAGGAGAGTGAAAAGTTGGCTTAAAGCTCAACATTCAGAAAACTAAGGTCATGGCATCTGGTCCCATCACTTCATGGCAAATAGATGGGGAAAGAGTGGAAACAGTGGCTTGCTTTATTTTTTGGGGCTCCAAAATCACTGCAGATGGTGATTGCAGCCATGAAATTAAAAGACGCTCACTCCTTGGAAGGAAAGTTATGACCAACCTTGATAGCATATTCAAAAGCAGAGACATTACTTTGTCAACAAAGGTCCATCTAGTCAAGGCTATGGTTTTTCCAGTGGTCATGTATGGATGTGAGAGTTGGACTGTGAAGAAAGCTGAGCACTGAAAAATTGATGCTTTTGAACTGTGGTGTTGGAGAAGACTCTTGAGAGTCCCTTGGACTGCAAGGAGATCCAACTAGTTCATCCTAAAGGAGGTCAGTCCTGCATGTTCATTGGAAGGACTGATGTTGAAGCTGAAACTCCAATACTTTGGCCACCGACGTGAAGAGCTAACTCATTTGAAAAGACCCTGATGCTGGGAAAGATTGAGGGTAGGAGGAGAAGGGGATGACAGGGGATGAGATGGTTGGATGGCATCACTTACTCAATGGACATGGGTTTGGGTGGACTCCGGAAGATTGTGATGGCCAGAAAGGCCTGGCGTGCTGTGATTCATGGGGTCACAAAGAGTCGGACACGACTGAGTGACTGAACTGAACTGAATACCCAATCTGTTTTTTCAGTTCTTGAGGTCAGAAGTACAAATGTATCATAGCAGACCTCTGGAGGTCAGCTTTCCAAAAGGGTCTAAAGTCAAATTCTGTACTCATTCTGGAGACTCTAGGGAAGAATCTGTTTTTACGTTTTCTAGCTTCCAGAAACAATCTGCATTCTTTGGGTTTTTCTTCATCTTTGACGTCAACATGAGCATCTTTAAATTTCTTTCAAAATCTGCTTCCATGGTTATGTCTCCTTTTCTTCCTTCAGTTCAGTTGCTCAGTCGTGTCTGACTCTTTGTAACCCCATGAATCACAGCACGCCAGGCCTCCTTGTCCATCACCAACTCCTAGAGTTCACTCAAACTCATGTCCATTGAGTCAGTGATGCCATCCAGCCATCTCATCCTTGGTTGTCCCCTTCTCCACCTGCCCCCAGTCCCTCCCAGCATCAGAGTCTTTTCCAAAGAGTCAACTCTTCGCAAGAGGTGGCCAAAGTACTGGAGTTTCAGCTTTAGCATCATTCCTTCCAAAGAACACCCAGGACTGATCTCGTTTCGAATGGACTGGTTGGATCTCCTTGCAGTCCAAGGGACTCTTAAGAGTCTTCTCCAACACCGCAGTTCAAACACATCAGTTCTTTGGTGCTCAGCTTTCTTCACAGTCCAACTCTCACATCCATACATGACCACTGGAAAAACCATAGCCTTGACTAGATAGACCTTTGTTGGCAAAGTAATGTCTCTGCTTTTGAATATGCTATCAAGGTTGGTCATAACTTTCCTTCCAAGGAGTGAGCGTCTTTTAATTTCATTGCTGCAATCACCATCTGCAGTGATTTTGGAGCCTCCCAAAAAGTCTGACACTGTCTCCACTGTTTCTCCATCTATTTGCCATGAAGTGATGAGACCAGATGCCATGATCTTCATTTTCTGTTGAGCTTTAAGCCAACTTTGTCACTCTCCACTTTCACTTTTATCAAGAGGCTTTTTAGTTCCTCTTCACTTTCTGCCATAAGGGCGGTGTCATCTGCATATCTGAGGTTATTGATATTTCTCCCAGCAATCTTGATTCCAGCTTGTGCTCCTTCCAGTCCAGCGTTTCTCATGATGTACTCTGCATATAAGTTAAATAAGCAGGGTGACAATATACAGCCTTGACACACTCCTTTTCCTATTTGGAACCAGTCTGTGTTCCATGTCCAGTTCTAATTGTTGTTTCCTGACCTGCATACAGGTTTCTCAAGAGGCAGGTCAGGTGGTTTGATATTCCCATCTCTTTCAGAATTTTCCACAGTTTATTATGATCTACACAGTCAAAGCCTTTGGCATAGTCAATAAATCCGAAATAGATGTTTTCTAGAACTCTCTTCCTTTTTCCATGATCCAGTGGATGTTGCCAATTTGATTTCTGGTTCCTTTGCCTTTTCTAAAACCAGCTTGAACATCTGGAAGTTCACGGTTCATGTATTGCTGAAGCCTGGCTTGGAGAATTTTGAGCATTACTTTACTAGCGAGTGATGTGAGTGCAATTGTGTGGTAGTTTGAGCATTCTTTGGCACTGCCTTTTTTGGGATTGGAATGAAAACTGACCTTTTCCAGTCCTGTGGCCAATGCTGAGTTTTCCAAATTTGCTGGCATAATGAGTGCAGCACTTTCACAGCATTATCTTTCAGGATTTGAAATAGCTCAAATGGAATTCCAACACCTCCACTAGCTTTGTTCATAATGACGGTATCTAAGCCCCACTTGACTTCACATTCCAGGATGTCTGGCTCTAGGTGAGTGATCACATCGTCTTTTTTCTTCATGCCCAAGATAACCACAATGATATGATCACTCACCTAGAGCCAGACATCCTCCCAAATCCCTCTTACAAGGATGTGTGTGTATGCTTAGTCACTTTAGTGTTGTCTGACTCTTTGTGACCCCATAAACTGTAGCCCTTCAGGTTCCTCTGTTCATGGGATGATTCAGGCAAGAATACTGGAATGGGTTGCCATTTCCTCCTCCAGAGGATCCTCCCAACCTAGGGATAAAGCCCACATGTCCTGCATCTCTTGCATTGCAGGGGGATTCTTTACCTCCGAGACACCCGGGAAGTATTTTACAGGAACACTTGTGATTAAATTGGGCCCACCCAGATAATCCAGCATAATCTTTTTACCTTGAGATTTTTAATTTTATCATATCGGCAGAGCCTCTTTTCTACATAGGCAACATGTTCCCAAGTTTCCGGGATTAGTATGTGGATACCTTTGTGGAGCACTATTCTTTCTACTGTACCATCACTGACATTTTGTAGATAATGCAGATATTTCCTCCCTCAGAGACCTCAGTAATAGCGTTCTAATTTTATGAAATTATTTGGCATAAAAGTAACATCCTTCTTTCTCATAGACAGACACACATATACACCCATGCACACACACATGAAAAGTATTCATTCTACATAATTTTCCAGTGTGGAGCAGGGAGTTTACCTTAAACACGTGAAAAAATATTGTGGATGACAGCTGGTATTCCATGATGGTCAACACTTATATTCTTACCTAGATACTCAAGGAGCACCAGAAAATTTAGTCAGCAACCAGTGTGGAGAACCAACTTCTTCCATTGTTTATGTGCATGCATTTATATCACACCAGAACCCTGACAGATGCTTTGGATAATGTATTTACCTTACACTACTATTTTTTTTCCCAAAGAATTTAAAGTGATAAAGTGCCATTGAAACTGAATCATAATTATAATTTTCAATTCTTTTGCTGTTAATATATTCTCACCAAAAATGGAGGAGGGAACCCAAAAATTAATGATTCAGAGTTACCTATGTTTCATTCCAGAATCGTTACACTTGAGTCAGAGGTAAAAAGATACATCAGGAATCACCTCGTCATCTTTTTGGGTGGGATAAAGTATAGTCTCTTGTGGGAGAACTGATGACAGAAGACCAAGGTTATGGATTCCTTGGACTTTTGTAATAGACTAAGCAGTTAGCTTAGAACTTCCCAGGTGGTGCAGTGGTAAAGAATCCACCTGCCAATGAAGGAGACACGAGAGACGCACTTTCAATCCCTAGGTTGGAAAGATCCCCTGGAGGAGGAAATGACAACTTGCTCCGGTATTTGCCTGGAAAATTCCATGGACAGAGGAGCCTGGTGGGTTATAGTCCGTAGGGTTGCAAAGGGTCAGCAATGACTGAGGACACACACACACACACACACACACACACACACACACGCAGCGAGCCGCCATTTGCTTTAATAAATCCTTCATATGCTGTGCTTAGTCACTCAGTTGTGTCCAACTCTTTGTGACCCCATGGACTGTAGCCTGCCAGGCTCTCCTGTCCTTGGGGATTCTTCAGGCAAGAGTACTGGAGTGGGTTGCCATGCTCTTCTCCATGGGATCTTCCCAACCCAGGAACTGAACCCAGGTCTCCCTCATTGCAGGAGGATTCTTTACCATCTGATCCACCAGGGGAGCCCAAGAGTACTAGAGTGAGTAGCCTATCCCTTCTCCAGGAGAACTGCCTGAACCAGGAATTGAGCTGGGGTCTCCTGCATTACAGGCAGATTCTTTACCAGCTGAGCTGCCAGGGAAGCCCAGTGAAACCTTCATAGTCTTATTATATTCCCAGATTCCCTATAATATAGAATTACACATTTAAAGAAAGTGAATAAATCTCAGGCATTTTAGTGAGAATTATTTTAACTTTAGCCTCTATTTTTAGAATATCTACAGAAGATTAAAGTGCTAAACATTTTTTTCTTTTTCGAATGAAGAGGATGAATCTACTTTTGAGTCATTGTTCTAGTTGGGGCCAGTCCTAAGTTAAAGATCATGAATGGATTTATACCAAACTTTCCGTGTATCACTCCTTAAGATTTTCATTCTTCCCATGTGTATATTCCTTGTAGTCTCCAGAAACAAGTAGAAACTATCTCCTTTCACCCTTTTTGTGTTTTTTGTGTGTGTGTGTGTGTGCTGTTAGAATAAAAGTAGGTGTTCTGTAAATGAGTTATATCTTGCTCATGTTACTTAAACTGGCGAATTGGTACAACTCCATGTTATTTTTGACTCTACTCCATGTTATTTTAACTCTGCTTCCTAGAAGCTACCTATCTATTTTTAAATATTTATACAAATATTCTTTTCTATGGATTGACAATTCCTATATATATTCATTGCTAAATACTTAAAGAAACTGTCAAATCTGAAACTTTTACATTGTTATAGTGCAGCCAGTTTTTCACATTCCTGGGAGAAACAGGTAATGCATATTAACTAAACAAAGACCCGCTTCCTCAACTTCCATTTGATATAGAACACTTGGATAATAGGCAAGGTATCTTTTCTCTTTTTTCTAGAACTTAGAGTTATATCTTAAATCCAACTGAGAAAATATGTTAAATTTCTTTCCTTTGAGGAGAAGAATGTATCGGGCACCGTATTGACTCTTTACATCTGGATTTAAAAAGTAAGGCAAGTTGACTAGCAATCGGCAGAAATGACTCACTTAAGTTCTTGCTCTTCTTCCAAGAGGTAACAGAACCTAATCTTAGAAATACAGCATATTTGTTTTAGCTGAAGGGGCGGTCTAGGGGTTCTCAGCCTTTTATAGACTTCCTAGTTCTACTTGCCCAAACTCAGATGTGTGAACAGGAAGGATTGTGAGCAATGCAAATTATTGCACACATGACCAGATTCTCATTAAATGCCTGTTGACTGAGTTGCTAGCTGGAGTAAGACCTGACACCAAGAATGTGGTCTGGGAAGAGACAGGGACGGGGGATGCCTAGGGAAGCCACACAGGGAGCTAATGGAAAGTATGCTGTTTAGAGCAGAACAAAACACCAGACTGATTCTGGATTTATGTTCAGGTAAGAGGAAGAGCAGGAGAGAGTTGTGATATATGTACATATATACATATATCTATATATTTTTTTTTTCATATGACCCAGCAATCCCACTGCTGGGCATACACACCGAGGAAACCAGAATTGAAAGAGACACGTGTACCCCAATGTTCATCGCAGCACTGTTTATAATAGCCAGGACATGGAAACAACCTAGATGTCCATCAGCAGATGAATGGATAAGAAAGCTTTGGTACATATACACAATGGAGTATTACTCAGCTGTTAAAAAGAATACATTTGAATCAGTTCTGTTGAGATGGATGAAACTGGAGCTGATTATACAGGGTGAAGTAAGCCAGAAAGAAAAATACCAATACAGTATACTAACACATATATATGGAATTTAGAAAGATGGCAATGATGACCCTGTATGCAAGACAGCAAAAAAGACACAGATGTGTATAACAGACTTTTGGACTCAGAGGGAGAGGGAGAGGGTGGGATGATTTGGGAGAATGGCATTGAAACATGTATACTATCATGTAAGAATCAAATCACCAGTCTATGTCCGATGCAGGATACAGCATGCTTGGGGCTGGTGCACGGGGATGACCCAGAGGGATGTTGTGGGGAGGGAGGTGGGAGGGGGGTTCATGTTTGGGATCGCATATACATCCATGGTGGATTCATGTCAATGTATGGCAAAACCAATACAGTATTGTAAAGTAAAATAAAGTAAAAATAAAAATTAAAAAAATAAATAAAATTTAATAAAAATATATATTTAATTTTAATTTTATATATTTTATTTATATTTTTTATATATAATATATATATTCTTAGAAGTGGAATTTCTCATTGCAAAACTGGATCACAATTGGCACTAAAAGAAAAGGATGGACTTGAGCATCAAGCGAATAGGATTTTGACAAATCTGAAACCTGCTCTGATATCAGCTAGAGTCTAACTCTTCACCAACATTGTGAATAGCTCTTCCTTTGTACAGGGCTGCGTGTATACTAGTTCCCTGGAAGAACATTCCCAAGGTCCTCAGGACCATGTTATTGCCTGTCCACTTGAGAATAAGTACCTGGCATCACAAAATTCAGAGCATCAAATTCTCCATTATTTTTAAAGTGAAAAGTTTGACTTGGGTCTAAAGTTGTTGGCGAATTACTTGCTGAGAGACTGAATAAACATGAATTAATCTTGAAACCCTATTTAATCAGTAGTTTACTAAAGAAAGTTTTCTGTCAGTGATTAACTCCACACAGACTGATTAAGCAGCTGTCCCACAGCAGACAGATTACCAGACAGAGGAGAAACACTGCTGGCCCCAAACAAAGAGATCCTCTCAATTATTATTATTAATTAAAATCTCTAACGTGTTTTGGAAGGAGCCTCGTGAAGAATTTTAGCAAACATGAGGTGTGTAACATCTCTTCTGCTTGAGCAGTCAGACTCCAGACACTTCCCCCATCCCAAAGACATAGTTTATTACTTTTGGGCCAAGAAACCAAGAACAATAAACCTGGCAATAATTTAGAAGTATGGATCTGTTAAAACAATTTATAAGCTTGTCCCTAAAGAAATCCTGGACTAGAATAAACTGAAATCTTTTATTCTTCTTACCTGCATTTCTCCAGTGTGTGGCTATGCTGTTTTGCTAGTTTATTTACATAAAATAAATATATTTCTTCCCATGATTTATATAAGTCCTTTTATAGGACTATTTTCAAGGGAGCTGTTGTGCCACAGCCGGGACTTAGCTCTGTTTTAAAAGGAAATGAGAGTTTGCTGTGTGCAGTAGTAAAACATAGACACCTAGGTGCTGCCACCCTGGCAGATTCTCCTGGAACAGCATAAAATGATGAAATAATAACATACAAGTGTGGAATATTTGGGGAGATATTTGTGGCAACAACAAAGGCACACATTGTCTGGTTTCTTAACCTTTCCTCTGATATTTTTAAGCATAGTTTCTCTCATCATTTGGGGTTTAGTAGGGATTTAACCATAGACGCAGGCTTCAGGATTTGTCTTGTGTCCCAGAGTGTCGCTTTTGCTCTGCTATCCTCATTTAACAAGCCAGCAGCGATTTTAAAGGGCTGCTCGTTACTTTTTTGTCTCCTCATGGAACTTCAGAGGGAATAGCAACACTTCTGAGCCAAGGAGCCCAGCCTTCACAAAAAGTAAACCTCAACACCTCCAGGAGGGGTGTGATGTCCACTGTTTCAGTCTTTATAGTCCACAAGTGAAATGGCCAACACTCTGAAGCAAGGAACAGGTATGGCTGTACGCTGATGCTTTTTCCATTGTGTGATCTTGTCGAATAATTCCCTAGTCTCTCCTTTTAAGAGGGTAGAGAGAGTAAGAGAGAGAGACTCTCTGTGTCACTGTGTGGTAAGTGTTCGGTGAAGCATTTGGGGAGCATTTAGGAAAGTGCTAAGAGTATGACTGAAGAAATGACATCTGGAGAGTACATGTCTTAATACAACTTAAGCAAAATGAATGCTGTCAGGCCTTATATTTTCATTGAAATCATTTGAATGAATGTATCTTAAGTGAATTAATCTGAAAAATCAAGATAATTTACCATCTCTGTGGACTGATACAGAATACTGAATAGAATGAATGGCTTTTAATGAATGCTGAATAAGGATTTTCTTTCTGTTAGTCCAGGATCTTGGGCTATAGCAGTTTGATTTATCACAATTAGGAAATTTGATCAAAACATTTTTTAAAAGAATCGAATTACAAAATATTAGGTGAGTTTACAGGTAAAAATAGGTAGGGTATCATGAAATAAAAGTGTTAGAAATATTGATAATTATTGTTAATTAACTGAGGTTTTTCACTTTTCAGTTTAATATTGATAATTATAATTTATATGACAATATATTATATAAATTCTTTACCCAGTCATTGACCCATTTTATTTATTAAATATTTATCCAATCATTGGCTCAATAAACATTAAACAAGTCCCTTCCATGTAAAGCAGGGTGGGCACTGGAACTGCAGAAATAATAAAACAGCAAAATGCCTTTATGGAGCTTGTAGCTCTAGAATTAAATGTCACATCCATTTCTCTCTAATGGTGAACATATGAGGAGATGACTATCAGTGCCCACATTTGTAAAAAAGGAACTGAAAATTTCCAAAGATAAGTAATTCTCTGAGGATACCCAGCTGTTTAGCTGACTACCAGGAGTTTGAACTGTTTGTTGAATGACAACACTATTCTTAGGATCTCAGGGCTCCTTAAGTAGTCTGTGGAAAACCAGTGTGACTCAGATTTAAGATGAAAATAAGATTGCTTTATCACCGGTTAGCATGAACAAAAGTGGAAATATGAAGTGTTTTGAAGTATTGACAATCAAGAAATAATAGTAATTTCATTCTTTGACTATAAAGAGTCTTGTCACAAAAAGCAAGTTTTACAATAAATGATAAGAGACGACATGACTGACAGATAAAATACTAAAGAATTTTCCTCTTGAAGAAAAAAAAATGCATTTTCAAATAAAATTTAAACTGCAAGTTAGTTTGAGGTCATAAATTTCATGCATAACATTGAAAGATATCAGCCATCTTTTGATTGTCAGTCTATTCAATGACTGGTCTCTAAAATTAGAAACATATGGATGCCTGAATATTTAAAATATTTATTTGGATTATTTTGACATTGGTCTAAATTTCTGGTGAAAGCTTTAAAGTTGGAAAAATATATCTGAAAAAATTTTCTAATATCAAAAAAACATTACCATATAACTTATGAAATTGTGAGAATGTATCATAGCAGAAATGGGAAAAAAATGGCCATTTTCATGGAAAGAGGAATGACTTGGAAAATAATATATACAAACACTGCATTTTTAGTAAAATTAAGTCCATGTGCAATGCTGTTTTCCAAAATATAGAAACTAAACCATCTTTTCTGAATATAAATTAAATGCAGAAGAGGAAAATAGTTCCCATTCTATCCCACTTCTCTTTATGGTTTGTAGAAAACCAATTTAGAAGTCTTTTTATTTTTATTGTAATTGCTTACTGACATTAAATAGAAGCACATTTTAATGCTTCAAGTGTTGTTGATAGTTTTAAAATAACCTTTATACAGTACATATTAACATAATAGAATTTTTGAAACCAGAACTTTTATGGCCTGACGTTAGACTTGTAATCGAAGTTTGTATATTTTCTTAAATGAGCTAGAATCGTGAAAGATAAGGGTTGAACTCAGTCAGGAAAGGGTATGCTATACTGTGGTTGTTGTTTTTGCTAACAGCTCCCAAATCCGAGAGACAGCAACAGGTTTTCACTCATGCTATCTGTCCAACACAGACCTTCATGGTGCGTGGTTCCAGGTCAACCTCCAGTCATTGCAAGTGAAGAAGGGAGAGTAAAAAGCATGCATTGCAGTATCTTAAATTGGCAAAGAGCATATGTCTTTTCCTGAAGAAGGGAAAGGCAACCCACTTCAACATTTTTGCCTGGAGAATCCCATGGACAGAGGAGCCTGGCGGGCTACAATCCACAGAGTTGCAAAGAGTGGGACACTACTGATAGACTAACACATACGTACATACATATGTCTTTTCCACTAAAGTCAGTTGATCATGCCACACTTCAGCCTAAAATGGGCTGGCTAAGAGGGAGGGGAGAATAGTTATAAACAGACCTAATGACTATAACGAAAGATCTATAGAGAGAATCTTTGAGATCATCTAGTTTTTACCCATTTTACAGATACAGAAAGTTATTTCTAGCAAAAGAAAGAAGATAGCTCAAAACCATAAACTAATTCAGATACTGGTTATAAGCAAGGGCTTGTTTCATTCTTCTAAAGATATATTTAAAGATACATTTTATAAAGATACATTTAAAGATACATCTTGTAAAGATACATTTCATGCAAAAATTGGGCACAATAAAGGACAGAAACAGCAAGGACCTAACAGAAGCTGAAGAGATTAACAGCTGGCAAGAATACACAGAACTATACAAAAAAGGTCTTAACGACTTGGATAGCCATGATGGTCCCACAGCTAGAGCCAGATATCCTGGAGTGAGAAGTCAAGCGGGACTTAGGAAGCATTTCTGCAAACAAAGCTAGTGGAAGTGATGGAATTCCAGTTGAGCTATTTCAGAATGTAAAAGATGATGCTGTTAAAGTGCTGCATGCAGTTAGCCAGCAAATTTGGAAAAGTCAGCAGTGGCCACAGAACTGGAAAAGATCAGTCTTCAGTCCAATCCTAAAGACGAGCAATGCCAAAGAATGTTCAAACTACCGTACAATTATGCCCAATTCACGTGCTGGCAAGGTAATGCTCAAAATCCTTCAAGCTAGGCTTCAACAGTACATGAATTGAGAACTTCCAGATGTACAAGCTGTATTTAGAAAAGGCAGAGAAACTAGTGATCAAATTGCCAACATCCGCTGGATCATAGAAAAAGCAAGAGGATGTCAGTAAAACATCTATTTCCATTTCACTGACTACACTAAAGTCTTTGACTTTGTGAATCACAACAAAATGTGGAAAATTCTTAAAGAGATGGGCATACCATCGCTTTAAGAACTACCTGTCTCCTGACAAACTATACAGGTCAAGAAGCAACAATTAGAACTGGACATGGAACAACAGACTGGTTCAAAATTGGGAAAGGAGTCAGAGTATATCATGCGAAATTCTGGGCTTCATGAAGCTCAAGCTGGAATCAAGATTGCCAGGGGAAATATCAGCAACCTCCAATATGCAGACAATAACACTCCAATGGCAAAAAGCGAAGAGGAATTAAACAGCCTTTTGGTGTGGGTGAAAGAAAAGAGTGAAAAAGCTAGCTTAAAACTCAGCTTTCAGAAAACTAAGGTCATGGCATCTGATCCCATCACTTCATGGCAGACAGATGGGCAAAAAGTAGAAACAGTGACAGATTTTATTTTCTTGCACTCTGAAATCACTGCAGAAGGTGACTGCAGCCATGGAATTAAAAGATACTTGCTACTTGGAAGGAAAGCTATGACAAACTTAAACAAGCATATTAAAAAGCACAGACACTCTGCTGACAACGGTCCACATAGTCAAAGCTCTGTTTTTTCCTGTAGTCATGTATGGATGTGAGAGTTGGACCATAAAGAAAGCTGAGCACTGAGGAGCAGATGCTTTGAAATTATGGTCCTGGAGAATCTTGAGAGTGCCTTAGACAGTAAGGAAGTCAAACCAGTCAATCCTAGAGGAAATCAACCCTGAATATTCCCTGGAAGGAATGATGCTGAAGCTCCAAATCTCTGGCCACCTGATGTGAAGAACTGACTCATTGGAAAAGACCCTGATGCTGGGAAAGATTGAAGACAGGAGGAGAAGGGGACGACAGAGCATGAGATTGTTGTATGGCATCACTGACTCAATGGACATGAGTTTGAGCAAACCCTTGGAGGTAGTGAAGGACAGGGAAGCCTGGTGTACTGCAGATCATGGGTCACAAAGAGTTGGACATGACTTAACAACTGGACGACAACAGCAACAAAGATATGTATATACTGAATAGCTTCTTTGTGCCAGTTCTGGGTTAGGTAGGATCTTGAAATTAAAAGAAATAAAGATAAGTTATTGAAATAATTTTCACAAGAGAGGGATTTCAGAGCAACATCTTAGATTAAAAGTAAAGATTCATAAAAACAGGAGAGAAAAAAAAAACTTTAGGTGGGCAGAAGAGAATTAGAAGAGAGGCATGAAATATTAATATGATAGCACTGTGTTTTCATTGAGCCACAAATAAGTTAGTTTGGCTAGGTAATAAGGTACAAATGAGGGTGTGGTCAACCACAAATTTAAAAGGGAGCTGATACGAGGGAAATGTAAAGGAGTTTGAAAATTTTCCATGATCTACTATAAGGGAGGGGATCTTCTGACTTCCAAGCCAACATTATTTCAAAACTCTGTTTTATTGCAAAATATAGCATATGAATTCATTACTCAGTTCTTTCCAAGGGAGAGGAGATTTCAGGGGCTGTGTTCATGGTCATTTGCATGTGTTTGAGACAAGTGTGGCTGAATCCCCATCTTTTATGACTAGATTTTCTGGTGTTTCACAGCCTGGGAGAACTAATTAGTGATTTAGAAGGTCAACAAGGATAGGTTCCAGATTCCCAGTCTCCAGACAGGATTCAGCAGAATAAGAGTGGATACCCCTGAGATTATCCTACTGCCCTTGCAGGCTCTGCTGTATCCCAGAGCCAGAGGGACCAGACATGCACTTTTATGTGCTTACGAGGCTTCTCTCTCCCAACAACAGTCAGTGGTTGATGACAAAAGGGGAGTTGGGCTTTCATTTTCCTCAGCAGGGTCTGAGCTCTGCTGGGTTAAAGACTCTCCTCATTTCACCTTTTATTCCACCCAATCTCATGCCCGGGAAGATATCATTGATTTTCTTGACAAATGTGGGAAATAACTACACAGAAAAATGTTAAAATTCAGAGAAACAAGAAACTTGTTTCAAAGACAATGTTAGTGAATCTGACTCTCTACACAGATCAATATTCAAAAAAGTATGGCTCTTTTCTTTCTTTTTTACAGACTTGTGTAACTTTCCTTATGGTAGGCAGTTCTATGTATTTGATGAAAAACCATGAATAAGCATGGTTGAAAATGTAAAACAAAACAGACAAACAAGTCCAAAATGAAACACTTCTTCAGCAACCAAAATGCCTAGACTACAACAAACTTTAACTCTGACCACATGCAAAGCACGTTGCTTAGAAACCCAGAGCAGTGGATTTGCCCAGCAAATTCAGATCCCACCAGTTGCTCCTGGGGAGAAACTGACATGGTGACAACAGCATTAAAGAAATACAGAAATGCAAATCATCTGTGAATGATGAGGAAAGGAACGTAAGTGGATCTAAACATTTTAGTTGCTATTTGATGTTTAAGAAACTGTATAAAAGATGAAGCCCTGACTCTCATTGTTTGGGTCTAAGATTCATACTGTTTATGAGGGTTATATCCCATGTGCTATGTCCTCCACCCTCTCTGGGCAAAAACTGTTCAAACACGATGTTAGCTTTTAGTAGTCAAAATGGTATTAGGCTTAAATATGTTCTATTGGCCTATATGTTTTATTGATCTCACAACCCTATATGTATTAAACTCCCCTTTGATTTCTCACTAGGAAGAACTAGACAGGTGTAATAATTCCAGATTATAGAATGGATAGAGTGAGATCACCTCTTAGCTGGATTAGTGCCATGTTGTACATCTGTTTCAGTGTGGTCTGTCCAATCCTCAGATCATAGTTTATACTAATAGACAAAAACTTTCTAAAAAGTAGATCTGGTATTGTCACTCTGCTACTTAAAGGTCACTGAAGGTTCACCCCTAAAATCATATTAAAGTCTAAATTAGTATGGCATCCAAAGTGCCACTATTTCTTTCCAATAATTTGCTATATTTCCTCTGTGTTCTGAACATGCAAAGCCCTTTTAATCCTCCACGAGTTTGTCCCAGCCCGTCCATAGCCCTGGAATAGTCATTCATCTCCTCTCAATCTGATAAGCATCCATGCTGTGCTGTGCTGTGCTGAGTTGCTCAGTTGTGTCCAACTCTTTGCAACACCATGGATTGTAGACCACCAGACTTCTCTGTCCATGGGGATTCTGTAGGCAAGAATACTGGAGTGGATTGCAATGTACTCCTCCATGGGATCTTCCCCACCCAGTGATCCAACCCAGGTCTCCTGCATTGCAGGCAGATTCTTTACCAGCTAAGCTACCAGGAAGCCTGATAAGCATCTACTCACACTTAAAAATCCAGCAATAATATTGAGGAAAGCGCTCCTGATTTCTTCTAAACTAAAGTAAATACTCTATTACAAATCCAATGTTCTAGATCTGGCCAAAGGAGGAGTTTAATAAATTTTGTTAACTTAATGAACTAGAGTCCTTTTCCAGGACATACCTGAATCTCTGATATAAGTAACCTTCTGGTTATAATTTTAACTTCATTACATGTGAGTTACAGTCCTAAAGTTCAGTTCAGTTCAGTTCAGTCGCTCAGTCGTGTCTGACTCTTTGCGACGCCATGAATCGCAGCAGGCCTCCCTGTCCATCACCAACTCCCGGAGTTCATTCAAACTCAAGTCCATTGAGTCGGTGATGCCGTCCAGTCAATTCATCCTCTGTCATCCCCTTTTCCTCCTGCCCCCAATCCCTCCCAGCATCAGAGTCTTTTCTAATGAGTTAACTCTTCGAATGAGGTGGCCAAAGTACTGGAGTTTCAGCTTTACCATCATTCCTTCCAAAGAACACCCAGGCCTGATCTCCTTTAGGATGGACTGGTTGGATCTCCTTGCAATCCAAGGGACTCTCAAGAGTCTTCTCCAACACCACAGTTCAAAAGCATCAATTCTTCGGCGCTCAGCCTTCTTCACAGTCCAACTCTCACATCCATACATGACCAATGGAAAAACCATAGCCTTGACTAGTTGAACCTTAGTCAGCAAAGTAATGTCTCTGCTTTTGAATATACTATCTAGGTTGGTCTTAACTTTTCTTCCAAGGAGTAAGCATTTTTTAATTTCATGGCTGCAGTCACCATCTGCAGTGATTTTGGAGCCAAAAAAAATAAAGTCTGACACTGTTTCTACTGTTTCCCCATTCATTTCCATGAAGTGATGGGACCAGATGCCGTGATCTTCGTTTTCTGAATGTTGAGCTTTAAGCCAACTTTGTCACTTTCCTCCTTCACTTTCATCAAGAGGCTTTTTAGCTCCTCTTCACTTTCTGCCATAAGGGTGGTGTCATCTGCATATCTGAGGATATTGATATTTCTCCCGGCAATCTTGACTCCACAGTCCTAAAGTAGGAGTAGTCAAAGAAATTTGCCATTTTATCATTATATGAAATCATATCTATTTGTTAACTTACATTTAAGTTTTGGAACCATTTTCTTCTTAAAGCATTTGTGTCCTATCCCCAAACTGTTTCATGAAAACAGATTTCAGAATACAAATTTTTCCTTTAATGAGGATTCTGGTTTAATTCAGGTATAATAGAGAAAACCCAATTTTTCATAATTACATTAATATATGGGATAGGTTAATTTAATAAACAACATATGAGGAATCCATTTTAGTTAAAAAGAATAACAGACCATGTGATTATCTGGCAATTTTTATTTTATTTGTATTCTAGGTCTTCATATTTCTCTGATTCACTCCCATTCCCCATCCATTCTAATAGACACTGTTTTGAATCAACTAAGACTTCTTCCTTGAACTGTACAAATGGAAATTAGTTATTAACTTGTGTGTCTTCTTTAGAATGCAAACTACATGAAAGTAGGGACCTGGATATGTCAACTTGCTTAAAACTCTATCTTAGGGCTTTCTTCAAAGTTTGAAATGTAGTAATCTCTTTTAAAAATATTCATTAAAGAAACAAATGCAAATATTGAATGTGCAATAAACATATGGGGCTTCCCTGGTGTCTCAGCAGTAAAGAATCTGCCTGCAAGGCAGGAGACAGAGGAGACACAGGTTCAATAGCTTGGTGGTGAAGATCTCCTGGAGGAAGGCATGGCATCCCACTCCAGTATTCTTGCCAGCAAAATCCCATGGACAGAAGAGCCTGACAGGCTATAGTCCATGAGGTCGCAAAGAGTCAGATACAACTGAAGGGACTGAGCAGGCACACAATATACATATCAATTTTTCCATTTAAAAAAATAGTCAACACAAATTTTTTCCATAACGGGTTTGTGGAGACTTAATTTAATAAAAACACATAAAAGTAACCAGTGCTAACCTCTCAAACATTCTTTTAAATTTTCCTACAGAAGGATGTATTGAATACTTATTATTATTTGTTAAGAACAATGTTTATAGTAAAGACTGGGCCAACCTGGAGATATTTCTGCAATCAACATAAGCAGATACTTGTGGATCTATAATCAGTTTTGCAGAACATGAAGATTTCCAAAGTTTATTTTGTGGCAAAATATCTGCTACTCCGATACTGACACAGTTTTTAAAATGCAGACACGTGAAACTCTTCCTAATGAGTATGCAGATGTGGGTGCTTACAAATCTCCTTTGTGTAGGACACATGGATATCTGGCATAAAATAAGATAAAACATTTATACCCACAACATTGCCAGGAAGGCAAGATTAGCTTCTTGTGTGCTAAGAGAAGGTTTTTTTTTTTTTTTTTTTTGTAGACAATGAGGTCTGAAGACACAGAGAGAACAAGAAAAGAGAGAAAGAAGGAGAGAAACAGGGAGAAACTGTTTTGATCTTGGTAATTAATTATCTCCTAGATCAATGGAATTTCTATTGAAATATTGATGAATAGGCAATATTCCCATCAGGTTAAAAAAAACAGATGGTAGGATGGTGAAGTGGCATTCAACACGAAGAAAGAGCATTGTATTTGTCATTGAAGAGCGCTGAGGTTCTACTCACTTTTCAAAACCCAGTGAGAATGCTTTTAACAAAATAAGAAATACCTGCTTCAATTCTGTCATCTAACTCAGGGAAGAATTTTATTCTGGAAGAGCAAACTTTTGATAATGTCTGCAAATGATTTTTTTTTCTTTTCTTTTTGGAGGCTGTGTTCAAGTACCAATTTAGTCTAGCGATTGATAAACAAGTGGTGATGTGGGGAATTAGTTTTTTTCTCTCTCTTTTTTTTTAAGTCACTAAGACAAGTTTGACTATTTGTGACCCCATGCACTGTAGCCCATCCAGGGAATGGGTAAGAGCAAGAAAAAATAGCAATATATGTTGCTCTGTTGTTTTTCACTGATATTGTCAAACTTAATAGCTTTTCTCTGGTGCATTTTGAAATCTAAAAAAGTACCTACATTAGAGGCAGCTTATTTATAGGAAATTGAGTGGGGAGGTTAGAGTGTAGTTCAACAGGAGAGTGAAAATGGGGACTATTTTCTCCTTGTTTACAAAAGCATGCTGTTCACATTTTTCTGATATGAAATAATAATGATAACAGTTGGTTAACATTTTGACTGCTTACTCTCTACGTATGACCCTTTTGCATTATCAGTTAAATATTCATAGTAACCCTAAGAAGTTGGTTATATTATACTTGTGATTTTTTGAGTGAAAACATTGCGGGAGAGAATGGTTAAATACTGAATCTCTGGTCACACAGCTAATAAACAGTCCTCAGATTTGAACTCTAGTCTGACTGACTCAAGAGCCTCTATTGTTGGCTTTGTTATTGCCACCACATCAGAGAAGGAGGGTAGCTTATCCCTGGGTGTGCTGAGTGACAAGATCTCAGGGAAGTGGTGTGAAGAGGTGAGAAAGAGTTGAGGGAGCTAAGCAAAGTGACCCAGGGAGAGAATGTGTATGGGCTCAGTGTGAGATCTAAAACCTATTATTTGGTGAAAGTATTCTAATGATGAAGAAGCAGAGTCCCGTTTTCCTAAAAGAAGATTATAAAAGGATAATTGAATGCACCATACATGAAGGCCCAGCCTACTTGACATGTGATACACTTTAACATTTCTTCCTTAACATCTTTGAAGCTGATATTTAAACTCTGCACTAAAATCACTTAATCCATCACTGTATGCTATCCATGCTACATTTTGGATGGAACTCAGAAATTATTTTATGTCACTTAACAATTCAATTTAAAGAGAGAGAAATTAAAATTAATACTTACAAAAGAGATTCAAAAGTAATAACGTACTCCTCTCCAAATGGACTTATTTACATTGGATTTGCATGAATATAGTGGAAAGTCCTGGGTAGTTTCTTAATATTTAAAGTGACCACTGAAATTAAAGCATACATTTAGTGTAAGTCTTTATACATTTTTAAAGAAAATTTGGTCTTGGAGAAATTTTTGTTACCAGAGGAGGCATCCATTACATTAATCTAAGGACATGAAAACTATATCTAGATTTTTCTCTATGTCATGAAAAGTTATTAGTTAACTCATGGGAATTCTCTGGCAGTCCAGTGGTTGTGACTCTGTGCTCTCACTACTGAGGACTTGGGTTCCATCACTGGTCCGGGAACTAAGTTTCCACACACCACAGTGTGACCAAAATAATAATAATAGTAATAACAAAGTAGTTAACTCATGTGTAATAGAAGTAGACACAAGGTTATAACTTAAACACATGGTGATACTGTAGCAAATTTATGTATTCGGAATCCATGAAATTCCTTAGGAGTTATCAGAAATTCATTTGCTGTTTCACAGATCCAATGCATTGGGATTTCAGATTTACCACGTGTTGTCTCTGTAGTTGTCTGGTATATGTTCAATAGCTTGAAAGGGAAAGTGAAGTTGCTCAGTCGTGTCCGACTCTTTGCGACCCCATAGACTGTAGCCCGCCAGGCTCCTCTGTCCATGGAGTTCTCCAGGCAAGAATACTGGAGTGGGTCGCCATTTCCTTCTCCAGGGGATCTTCCCGACCCAGGGATCAAACCTGGGTCTCCCGCTTTGCAAGCACCAGGAAAGCCCTGGTTCAATAGCTTAGATAGTGTTAGATAAGGTGGTATATTATGGTGGCTGGAAGTGAAGACTCTGAGTCCTTACATACCTTGAAACACACATGACTTACTTCTTGTTAGCTATGTGACTCTGAGCAAGTTCTTTATTCTGTACCACAGTTCCTCCGTATGTTCAAAGTGAATGGTTATAGGACCCAATTATTTGGTTGTAAGGATAAAATAAAATAATCAGCAGCCACACTTGATGCTGAATGTAACTAACTGCACTAAACTTGAGCAATAATCATCATTCAAGGAAGATCATGGCTAGCATTGCCAGAATAAGCAAATAAAAATAAAGGATTCCCAGTTAAGTTTGAAATTCAAATAAAAATTATGCAGATAAATTTAGTGTAATTCTGCCCTATGTAATATTGGAAACATAACACTAAAATGTTATTTATGGTTGAATCTTTTATCTGGCAACCCTAATCATAATGCTGATGATGGCACTCAATGAGTTAATTCAAACAGTTTTGTTTGAATATATAAATAAAATTATTGACTGGAAATTTTAAAGTGACTAATATTCATGCATTTAAATACTTTAATTTTGCTACATAGGCTAACCTTCAATCTACCTGTGAGTGTGCTAAGTTGCTTCAGTTGTGTCTGACTCTTTGAGACCCTATAGACTGTAGCACACCAGGCTCCTCTCTCCATAGGGATTCTTCAGACGAGAATATTGGAATGGGTTGTCATGCCTTCCTCCAGGGGATCTTCCCGACACAGGGATCAAACCTGCATCTCTTATGTATCCTGCACTGGCAAGAGGGATCTTTACCACCATCACCACCTGGGAAACCCAACCTTCAGTTTAAATGTATTCTTATTCAATAGTAGCTAGAGATCATTTATTCAACATAAATATAGAAGCTACTAGGTTACTTAGTAGCTACTAAGTATAGAAGCTACTAGGTTACTTCCACTCGTTGGTAAATGAGACATCACACAAGAAGAAATGACTGCACAGAGTGATAGTGATCCAAATTCAAATCAGAAAAGGCTTTTACTCAGTATGGTACAGATACAGAGAGACCATGGGCTAGAGGTCTTTGAGAAACATCCTGCAAATTATGTTCCAGATATTATTGCTCCATGGGTAAGATAAGTCCACAATGCTGAAAACCAGACAGGAAGATGATGTGATCATAACACAGATAAATATAAAATTACAACTGTGGTAAGTACGCTAAAGGAGGTATCAATATGTGGTGCTGTAAAAGAACAAATGAAGAAGTTTGGATGTGCTCAAAAAAGTCAGGGAAGGCTTCTCCGGGAAGCAATAATAGGATTGAGATCTAAAGGATAAGAAGGAGTTAAGTAGGAAAGAGAGACACAGTAATATTATTTTAGGTAGAGAGAATAGCAAGCACAAAGATCCCAAAGGGGGAGGGAGCACGATGTTCAAAGAAACAAAAAGAGGACCACTGCGGTCAGAATGTTAGAGAGGAATGTCAAGAGTCTGAAAGGTGAATAGGGGCCAACCCATTGGATGGCATCACAGACTCAATGGACATGAGTTTGAGTAAACTCTGGGAGTTGGTGATGGACAGGGAGGCCTGGCGTGCTAGAGTCCATGGGGTTGCAGAGTCCTACATGACTGAGCGACTGAACTGAAATTTGGGCTTCAAGTTGTTAGTATTTATCCTAAGTGCCAGTGAAATAATTTGAGCAGAGTGAAGGGATGATGAATATCTGTTTTTAAAGTATGTTCAGGCCGCTTTGTGGAGAGTGGCTTGGAGGAGCCAATGGGAACTCTGAATGGAATCAGTAGACAGTTTTTCCTAAAAAATATAATTTAAGGTAAGTCTTGGAGGATTTAAAATGAAGATGAAAAATAAGGTGCAAAGGAAAAAGAAATATCTGCTTCAAATTCTGGACCCAGGAGTACACTTGTGTGATTGGAAGAGGGTCCATTCAGTGATGGAAGAGAGTGTCCATTTAATGAAACATGTTTGTTCCATTAAATATTTGTATTTGGTGGAAGTGGAGTAGGAGGAAATTCAAAAGCCAGTATTGGTGGAGATGGAGTAGGAGGAAATTCAAAAGCCAGTAGAAGTACCTTGTGAATAAAGGTAAATTGTTTATAGTAACCCTATAAGTAGTGAGTAGTTACTGAAACTTTTTAGTAGAAACATAATTATGAGGAGTGCATTGATTTTTTTTTTAAAGTTCATACAGTATCAGGAATACATAGTTTAGGCTAGGAAATATAAATTGGAAACTGTGGGACTAGTTGGCCTTCCCTGGTGACTCAGATGTTAAAGAATCTGCCTGCAATGTGGGAGACCTGGGTTCAATCCCTGGGTTGGGAAGATCCCCTGGAGAAGGGCTTGGCAACCCACTCGAGTGTTCTTGCCTGGAGAAACCCCAAGGGCAGAGGACCCTGGTGGGCTACAGTCTATGGGGTCTCAGAGTTGGACGTGACTGAGCAACTGAGCTTTTAGTTACACATCTGCTGCTGCTGCTGTTTTCTCGCTAAGTTGAGTTGACTCTTTGTGACCCCATGGACTGTAGCCCACCAGGCTCTACTGTCCATGAGGTTTCCCAGGCAAGAGTAGTGGAGTGGATTGCCATTTCCTTCTCCAGGGGATCTTCCTGACCCAGGGACTGAACTCATGTCTCCTGCATTGGCAGGCGGATTCTCTACCGCTGAGCCACTTGGGAAGCCCTACACATCTACAGTAGTGTGATCACTGGGAAGAGGAAAAAGTGTGATTTGAAGACTTGGTTTGGAGAGAATGGAAGCAGAAAGATAAAAATAATGATGAAGAAGCAAAGAAGAGGTTGGGAATTAAATGCAGTCATTTATCGAGCCCAAGGGAGTAAAGAAAGAAATTCCAGGAAGTGAATTTCAAATGTAACCTGAATTTAAGTAGTTTCCAAGGTTTCTCAATCAGTTTTGCTATTATCATTTATGCTGAGGTCACAAACTCAAAGCCTTCACTGTATACAGCAGCACATATTCATTTCTTAGGCTATATGCAGACTGTGGAGTGACTGTGACTGTGTGCCAGGCATCTTCTTCCCTAGATTCTGGCGGAAGGAGCAGCCCTATTAAGGACAACTGGCTCTCCTGGTGGAGGAGAAAGTGTGAGGAAGAGTCATGAATTGTTCCTTAGAGCGTCTACTCAGGAGCTTCACAGGTGCTTTTATTGACTAAAGAAGTCATACAGAGAATCCTGATATCAAAGGACAAAGAGTATAATCTACTTATAGGGAGGGGCCATAAAAAAATGTTTAAATGAAATTAAACAGTCATTAGCATTCTGACTCAGCAATCCACTTCTAGTTACTTACCCAGGGGAAATGCAGACATAAAGCCACACAAATCTGTATGCTAATGTTTATAGAGGCTTTATTTCTGATCATCAAGAATGGAAACAATCCTAATAGTTATCAACTAGTGAATGGAGAAATACATGGTGCATCCATACAACAGAGTAATATTCAGCAATAAAAAATCAGCAAACTACTAATGATACATGTAACACCATGGATGAATGTCAAAGACATCATGCTAAGTGAAAGAAGCCAGATTTAAATGGTTACATACCATATCTCTTCATGTATATGACACTCTGAAAAGGATAAAACTGTGGGAAAAGAAAACAGACTAGTGGTTGGAAGAGACTGGTGGTGGGGGAGGCCACTGACTACAAGTGGAAACAAGGACATTTTTGGAAGGATGATGGGAGTATTCTATATTTTAACTGTGATGGCAGTTAGACGACTGTATGTTCATCAGAACTCATAAAACTATACGCCTAAGGGGAGAAATTTTATTGTATGCAAATTATGCCTCTATACTGAGTAACATGTATTTGTTAGTTAGTAGGAAATCACTTTTGCTTCCATGAGTTACTTCATACGTAATTAAAAAATGAATGGATGCCTAAAAATAAGTAATTGATTAACAGAGACAAAGCAAACAAATGAGTATGCAAATGCTAATTTATCTACAGATTTTTTAGAGGGGGACGGTAATTCACAAATTTTGATATAGTTTCCTAAATTGCAATTTAATTACTAAATTTTACAATTAAGAAATTTAGCTTTTTATTTCCCTTTTAAGGAATAACCCTCAGCATGTAATGTATATCATGGAGTTTATGGCCTGTGAGTTTTACAAGAGAAGTGGGCCTCAGTAAATAATTATAAAATGCTTTTGAGTCATTTCAATTCCCAAAGAAATACTGCATAATCTAAATAAGGAATGCTGCATTTTAATGGACATAATATTTTAATTTGGTAGTTACACAAAACTGTGTTCTGGCAGTTTATAAATTGTATGAACATGTGCAAATTCAACTGACATGCATTATTCAAGAATGAATAATTGTCCAGGAAGATGAGCAGAGAGAGAAGAATGAAATATAATTTCTTTGCCTCTCTCTCAGTCTCACTCTCTTTCTCATTTTAAGATAACACAGCAAATAAAGAAAAAGAGGGAAGGATTACTTGGTTACTTTTACTAGTGATCCAGTAGACAGTAAAAAATAAACTATAATAGTATTGGAGAAAAATAGTTCAAATCATTGCTTCTGTCCAAAATAGTCTTATATAATTTAAGTAATTCAGTCAAATAACTGGTGAACTAAGATAAATATCAGATTAATTTTTCAACTAAGTGATTCAAAACAAAACAAAATCAAATCACATTGATTGCTTATGGGTATTTTCAGGGAGGGAAGAGGGAGGTTAAATTTATCAGTACTGATGTATTAGACACTTGTACTACAATGTACTGAACACTTCCACGTGGTCAGATTGTGAAAGATCATTTTACAAAAAGAGATTGTTGCTGATTACAATTCATGAACTCTTTTTGTGAACCCCAAGATAGCAAAGTAATGCTACAGTTTAGCATCTTTTGATCGATATGGACCAGAGACAATCAGAGGGTATGCTTTCGTTTCTATCTTGATTGTAGAATCCTGTGTAGAATTTTGATGGGAAGAGTCTTTTTCTGTTTGAAATTAAAATCTAAATCAGGTTCCCTGTTGGGGCAGCATTATGACCCATCCTGTCTAACCAGTCAGCATTCCCTAGGCATCTTTAATAAGGAGCACCACCAACTATTGCATGCCCTATGGTGTGTGCGTTACAAAGGCACTGTTGCTTTTGTTGCCCTCACTGTCACTTTAATCACAAACCCTTTGAGAACCAAAGAAGTTGATTAGGAAGATAATTAGAGTAATCAAAAATCTACTTTTATCCAAGTACTCAGCTATCCTCTCAGAAAAATTGTTAACAAAACACAAGATCAATTGTTTATATTCTTTTTCATATTCTTTCCCATTATAGTTTATTATAAAATTGGTGACTCAGATGGTAAAGCGTCTGACTGCAATGTGGGAGACCCGGGTTCAATCCTTGGGTCAGAAAGATCCCCTGGAGAAGAAAATGGCAACCCATTCCAGAACTCTTGCCTGGAAAAGTTGAATGGACAGAGGAGCCTGGTGGACTACAGTCCATGGGGTCGCAAAGAGTCGGATACGGCTGAGCGACTTCACTTTCACTTTTTCAGAAAATATTGAGTATAGTTCTCTGTGCTATACAGTTGCTTATCTGTTTTATATGGTAGTTTATTTATGTTAATCCCAAACTGCTAATTTATCCCCCTCTCCCTCTGCTATTTATTTTGGTAACTATAAATTTGCTTTCTATATTTCCGGGTCTGTTTTGTAAATAATAAGTTCATTTGTATCATTTTAAAATGTTGCATATAAGTGATATCATATATTTATCTTTCTCTGATTTACTTCACTTAGTATGATAATCTCTAGGTCCATCCATATTCTGCAAATGGAGTTACTTCATTTGTTTTTATGGCTGAGTAATATTCCATTCTATAGGTGTATTATATATCACATCTTCATTTTCTATTTGTCTGTTCATGGACACTTAGTTGTGTGCATGTGTGCTAAGTTGCTTCAGTCATGTCCAGCTCTTTGTCACCCTATGGACAGAAGCCCAGCAGGCTCCTCTGTCCATGGGATTCTCTTGGCGAGAATGCTGGAGTGGGTTGCCATGCCTTCCTCCAGGGGATCTTCCTGACCCGGGGATTGAACCCACATCTCTTATGTCTGCTCATTGGTGGGTGGGTTCTTCTCAGCTAATGCCACCTGGGAAGGCTTTAGTTGCTTCTATGTCTTGGCTATTCTACATAATGCTGCTGTGAACACTGCAGTGCATTTAAGAAAGATCACATTTAACAAAAAGTGGGCAGTGGTATATATTTAGATATCTCCACTCCTGTTTAGTATATTTTGTATATATATGTTTCATCCTGCTCCCAATGATAGAGTCACAATTCTTCCTGATAATAAGTGATTTGATATCCATCAGTAGGCAAATATTCTGGGTATTGTGGGCAATCAACGTCATGGAGCAACCAGATAATGTTCCCTGGGAAGGTTAGAATGATGTGTGCAGGTCATTACTCTCAGTCACCCCAAAGTCAGCAGCAGATAAGGAAGAGATTTCCATTATGTAGAGACTAGGCAATTGGCTGAAATTGAGTTTCTTGCCCAGCACAGCTCCTGGGCATTAGAATTGTGCTTCTCCTAAGATCTTTGTTCCCACATCCTTTCCCTAAGAGTTTCTAAAAGCAAATCCGCAGGAAGACTATGTTTAGAGACATTCGGCTTTTGGCTTCTTCAGGGTTCTAACTTTTCCCAACTTCCCCAAGAATTTTCACCCACACCCTTTCGTTCTCTCATAAATAAATACAATTTTTTTTTTTTTGCCTTCTTTTCCCTTATAATAGGACTATCAGACTCTTGGAGAGGAGCACAGTCATCTGTTAGAACAGACCCTTAAATCCATTAGCAATTTAAAAAATTATTTAGCCTTCCTTAAGGATAGAAAGAACTTTGTTTTAAGAAACACAGTGTTCTAGCCTGGCTCAAATTACAACAGGGAAAAGAAGAGGCTTCATTTTGTCCTGGGAAGGAGGACCCCTAAGGAAGAAATTGAATGGCTTCTTCTAGTGTAATGCAAAGGAAACTTGGATTTTCATATCAAAAACACAAATTGAATGTATATATATTTTTTAAAATAAAAGAAGAAAATCTTAATTCACTCAATTTCCTTTAAAATTGTTGTTTCATTCTCCTATTTTCTTTTTTCCCCTTCTTTTCCCTTTCCTGTTCCACATTTATATAAAGTTTGCTCCATAAATCAGTTTAGAAAAATTATTAGGATCCTAGGTCAAAGAGAAAAATGAAATTAAAGAAAAGCATCTACTGATTTCCTCTTTCCTCCAGAAAGATGAAAGACTTTTAGTTTTTCAAAGGCGGCTATAAAATATCCAAATACTCACCAAGGCACAAAGGCAGTAAACTATAGCTGAAAGAATATCCGAATGGAAATACACTATTTTAATGACTTGGTCAAGTTTTTCAAATTTTTTAAAAAATTTCTCAGCTTCTTTATCTGGAAATGAACGAACTCTGCTAGATCCTGTAATTATAGAAGTCTATGAATCTTCCCCATCCCCAGCTTTTTATTACCCTTAAGCATTAAAACATTTTGATAATGTGATACATAAAATCACTCCTATTTATTGACTTCAGACAACTAAGATGTTGTACTAATGAGATTCAAATCTGCCCCCTTTACCCAGTTATCTATGGACATGCTTGCACTTGGACAGAATTCTTTAATGTCAGATAGTCTCATACCAGGTATTTCACAATAATAATAAAACAATGAATAATACACACACACACACATGGTACAGTGGTCACCACTGGCCTCCTTTCCTCTCTTTCCCCTATCAAATCTGCTCTTTGCTTAGTTGTTCCTATCAAGATGTATATGATTATAGATCAAGATGTAAGACGTTAAGTATTTCAGTGTTATGTGCATTTTAAAAGAGAACAAAGATGGAACTCTAACCTCAATATTTCAGTTACAGATGAAGGAGAGGGCAGGAGCATCACTCTTTGACCCCTGAAATCATTCAGTGATGATTCTGCCGGCAAAAAATTCAATGTGTTAAATGAGATTTTTGGACACAACAAGAAGAAAATGTGTCCAAAAGTGGCACAAGACCTTGGGAAATATAAACTGAAAGAATGTTTGTATGAAATATGGAGGAAAAACCAGTCTGTCAAGATGTTCATTATGGGGTTATTTGCCAGATAATCAAGTCATGAAAACAACAATACAACAACCATAGAAAGTAATTTAAATCATAAATTATTCAGGTAAGAGAATTCATAGTTCTTAAAAATGATGGTTTATAAAAACCAGAGAGTAACATAAGAAATGTTAACATATTGCTTGGGGCTGGTGCACTGGGATGACCCAGAGAGATGGTATGGGGAGGGAGGTGGGAGGGAGGTTCAGGATTGGGAACTCATGTACACCCATGGCGGATTCATGTTGATGTATAGCAAAACCAATACAGTATTGTAAAGTAAAATTTTTTTTAAGTAATTTTAAAAATTTGATATATACCACCTAAAAAGGTACAGCAGGAATATTTATCTGCTTCATTTTGTGTACCCCTATATCCCAGGCTCCATGAATCACTCCATGAAGACCCACAAGACCTTCTAGAACTAACATCAGAAAAACATGTTTTTTTTCTCATAGGGGAGGACTGGAATGCAAAAGTAGGAAGTCAAGAGAAACCTGGAGTAACAGACAAGTTTGGCCTTGGAGTACAAAATGAAGCAAGGCAAAGGCTAATAGAGTTTTGCCGAGAACGGAATGGTCATAGCAAACAACAACAGAAGAGACAACTCCAACAATACAAGAGACCACTCTACACATGGGCATCATTAGATGGTTAATACTGAAATCATTGATTATATTCTTTGCAGCCAAATCTGGAGAAGCTCTATACAGTCGGCAAAAACAAGACCATGAGCTGGCAGTGGCTCAGATCATGAACTTCTTACTGCAAAATTCAGACTTAAATTGAAGGAAGTAGGAAAAACCACTAGACTGTTCAGGTATGACCTAAATCCAATTCCTTATGATTATACAGTGGGAGTGACAGATTCAAAGGATTAGATCTGATAGACAGAGTGCCTGAAGAACAATGGACAAAGATTTGTAACACTGTACAGTAGGCAGTAATCAAAACCATCCGCAAGAAAAAGAAATGCAAAAAGGCTAAATGGTTGCATGAGGAAGCTTTACAAATAGCTGAAAAGAAGAGAAGTGAAAGGCAAAGGAGAAAAGGAAAAATATATTCATTTGAATGCAGAGTTCCAAAAAATAGCAAGGAGAGATAAGAAAGCCCTCCTAGTGATCAAACAAAGAAATAGAGGAAAACAATAGAATGGGAAAGACTAGAGATCTCTTCAAGAAAGTTAGAGATACCAAGGGAATATTTTATGCAAAGATGGGCTCAATAAAGGACAGAAATCATATGGACCTAACAGAAGCAAAAGGTATTAAGAAGTGGTGGCAAGAATACACCTGAAGAACTATACGAAAAAGATCTTCATGGCTCAGATAACCACAATGGTGTGATTATTCACCTAGAGTCAGACATCCTGGAGTGAGAAGTCAGTGGACCTTAGGAAGCATCACTATGAACAAAGCTAGTGGAGGTGATGGAATTCCAGTTGAGCTATTTCAAACTGTAAAAGATGATGCTGAGAAAGTGCTGCACTCAATATGCCAGCAAATTTGGAAAACCCAGCAGTGCCACAGGGCTGGAAAAGGTCAGTTTTCAGTCCAATCCTAAAGAAAGGCAATGCAGAAGAATGTTCAAACTACCACACAATTGCACTCATCTCACACATTAGCAAAGTAATGCTCAAAATTCTCCAAGCTAGGCTTCAATAGTACATGAACCGAGAACTTCCAGATGTTCAAGCTGGATTTAGAAAAGACAAAGGAACCAGAGAAAACATTGCCAACATCCTTTGGATCATAGAAAAAAACAAGAGAATTCCAGAAAAACATCTGCTTCACTGATACACTAAAACCTTTGACTGTGTAGATGACAACAAACTGTGGAAAATTCTCAAGAGATAGGAATACCAGACCACCTGACCTGCCTCCCGAGAAATCTGTATGCAGGTCAAGAAGCAAAATTTAGAATTGGACATGGACTGGTTCCAAATTGGGAAAGGAGTACATCAAGGCTGTATATTGTCACACTGTTTATTTAGAGCACATCAGGAAAAATGCCTGGCTGCATGAAGCAGAAGCTGTAATCCAGACTGCTTAGAGAATTATAAAGAACCGCAGATAGGCAGATGACCCCACTCTTATGGCAGAAAGTGAAGAGGAACTAAAGAGCCTCTTGATGAAAGTGAAAGAGGAGAGTGAAAAAGCTGGCTTAAAAGTCAACATTCAAAAAACCAAGGTCATGGCATAGGGTCCCATCACTTCATGGCAAATAGATGGGGAAACAATGGAAACAGTGAGAGACTTTATTTTCTTGGGCTCCAACATAACTGCAGATGGTGACTGCAGCCATGAAATTAAAAGATGCTTGCTCCTTGGAAGAAAAGCTATGACAAACCTAGACAGCATATTAAAAAGCAGAGACATTGCTTTACCAACCAAGATCTGTATAGTCAAAGCTATGGTTTTTCCAATAGTCATATATGGATTTGAGAGTTGGAGTATAAAGAAAGCTGAGCACCGAAGAATTGATGCTTTTGAACTGTGGTGTTGGAGAAGACTCTTGAGAGTCCCTTGGACTGCAAGGAGGTCACACCAATCAATCATAAAGGAAACTAGTCCTGAATATTCATTGTAAGGATTGATGCTGAAGCTCCAATACTTTGGCCTCGTGATTCAAAGAACTAGCTCATTGGAGAAGACCCTGATGCTGGGAAGGATTGAAGGCAGGTAGAGAAGGGGACAACAGAGGATGAGATGGTTGGATGGCATCACTGACTCAATGGACATGAGTTTGAGCAAGCTTTGGGATTTGGTGATGGACAGGGATGCATGGTTTTCTGCAATTCATGGGGTGGCAAAGAGTCAGACATGACTGAACGACTGAACTGAATTGATATCCTAGGCATCTTAAACAGTATATGGCACATAGCAGGTGTTCAATAAATGTGTTGTGTGATTTTATTGATGAGTCATTTAAAGTAAATATTGAATGGTAATATACAAATAAATGCAATGATAGATCTATGTTAGGGTGTGAAATTAGGGTACATAATTTTTCCTGATTTTTCCTAACTTCTTCCTTTTTTCTCCCACCTTGGTGTCCATATATATCCTGTTGATATGCAGTTGTGCATATATTTCAGTCTCCCTCTACCTCAGTACATGTCTGTTATGTTTGCAATCTGAGCATAAATGATAATTCAATGAAGCGGGAAATTAGGAATTTTTAAAAAGATGATATTTCTTTGAAAAACAAAACTCAAGATATAATGTAATATGTTCTTTTTGTAGCTACAGTCCTGTCTACAGCCAGGGACAACTACATAGCACAGAAATGACTTCTCTCTGTTTCAGTCATGAGCTAGTTTTTCCATTGTACATTTATTCCACAGTTAATAAAACAGAGCAATTCTACTTGTTTTTAATGTTCTGCCAATGAACATACTGCTAAGAACAATAAGTATGAAATAAATTCTTGTGTTTTTTTCAGAGAGAATTAGTTTCTTACCATGAAGTTTAGCCAAGTCAGGCAAATTAAACCTAAACAATAAAGCTTCAATTAGACATGTTATAGAGCAGACTTATGCGTAGAGTTTCTGAGCAGATTGTAGTTATGGAAATCAACAGATATGTAACAATACACATTAACCTCTGATTTTAGTTATATTTTAGTAGCATATGAAGTCTGGGACAAACTGCACTATTTTCAAACTCAAAATTGCAACCTATAATTGCATCCACAGCTTGATGCACATCATTGTGGATGGTTCCTTTCTGTTTCAACATTATTTTTCCATCCATTCATTGTTTGCTTCTTCAGGAAATTCACTCACTAGCTGTATAATCTTAGGTGAGTTGGTGAATAATTTTGGCTTCCGTTTCCTCATAAAAGGCAGGCAGTATTTGTCATTGTCTTATACTAGTTGCTGGGGTTGAGTAACACATGCAGCATTTTAAAAGTCCTGGCATATCTCAAAAGTGTTAGCTCCTTTTACTGTGCCCCAGGCACTCTGCTAGGAATTGTAGGTATGGTGACTAAAATGATGGGCTTAGTTGTGGTTCATGGCAGCTTGTATCAAAGTGGGTATCTTCATCAAAAAACAATTCTCTATGACCCTCTAGCACAGAGTCGGACACGACTGAAGCGACTTAGCAGCAGCAGCAGCAGCATGGCCCTCTGGAGTTTCTGCATGGCTTATGAGCAGAAGCACTGACAACCTTTTGTCCTGATTATCTTTTCAGGGATGTTTATATGGGAACAACCTTGGAAGATAGAGGTAGTGTCTTCCCCCAGAAAAGAGAGCTGTTGGCTTGTTTTCCACCATTAAAAAAAAATAATAATAATGCCTCTCTTTCTGGGACAAAATGTGGGCAGATCTGCTTGAAGCCAGTTCTGAAAGACTGACACTTCCTAAATTTGAGATTCCTTTACTGCAACCCATTTTGTGTGCACATGTCACCTAGATCCTGTCATTCCTCAGTGTAATAACTGGGGTCTCAGGCAATCAGGGCAAATGTTGATATTTAGATATAGCCATTAATGTGAACAATCTTTTATTTCTGATCCAGGACCTGTTTGCCTTCTCCTAGTATCCCAGTTAACTTGTTAACTTGCAAGTTGGATAAAATTTCAGATTTTTCACAATTGCTAACAATCATTAGGTAAATTATCAGAAGTATAAAACATGCCTGAATAAATCCAAAAATGTACATACACATACATCCTTGGGAGTGTAGAAAAATTAAGGATAGCTAAATGTTATAGGAATGTTGCACAGAAGGATGAAGTTGGGATTAATCTATTAATTTATTGAATTGACACTAAAAACCTTAGAAACATGAGAATTATCCAATCAAAATTACTAGCTAATGTCAGGAGTTTCTGCCAGTCTTGCCTACTACTTTTTCTTCACTGCATATTAGAATAACTAGCATATAGTATAGTATATTGCATATATTGTTACTAAATAAATATGTAACTTATGAATATATTTATTAATAAATGTGTTCATTTTACTTCTTTCCAGTTTCCATAATAGGATAGGCGCTTTAGCATGGGAAATCCAGTCCTTTGTTGAATGTCATTTTTGGAAGTTCTTCCCTACTGTAATAGTCAAGCTTCCTTACTGTATTACATTGTGATAATATAAAAAGCACAACATAGTACTGAATGGCATTGCATATTAAAAAATTTATTTCTCTTCTAATACCATCATTCAATATAAATTAGGAAGCTCACCTTCCTAGAGGCTTTCTCTTTCATGAGATAAATCAGAAATTTGGGCTCTTCTGTAATGTTGTTCCAACCAGGGATAAAATGAAAATGACCATGTTGTCTCCAGTGTACTTAATTTGAACTCAACTTTCATTTCTTAAACTTAACTCATTGATTCCAGTTTCTTCCTTGGAACAAAACAGAACAACATCAGCAATGAAAATTTATTCTTTTCACATGATATGACAGATATTATAATATTTATTTCCTTTGGTCTCTACTTTTTCTAGCCTCAATTTTCACAGTTTCCATAATCAGGCCTTACATGAAATCATTCTTAACTACTTTACCATTTTGATTATTTTTCTATGGTCATCTATTAGGTTGTCCAAAGCATTCAAAGAATATCATTGAGAATGGAATACACCTGAATATATTCAGATTTTGTCAGAGAGATTAGAAAGGCCAGTGCCTCTGGCCTCAGTCTTTCCTATTATCTCATGAGAGTTAGGGGACACCAGGAGGGATAATATTTTTCAGCAGATGCTGGCCTGTCTTATTTCATTTTACCTGGTCACCTCTCCTCCCTGTAAGTCACTAGACTTCAGGTGGGCATTGCCTCAAGGAGGAGTGGTAGCTATGGAAACTGGACAACAAATATATCAAATTCTTAACTTCTAAATTTTTATAAGAACCATGCAAGAATACTTGATGATCAAGTTTTTCCTGACTTTGATGAGATAAGAACTCTCCAGGCTAGAAGAAATAGGGAAGCTAGAACATTAGCTACTGGTGAAGGCACAGGAGAGCAGGTTTCAGGCGCGCTGTCCACTCCCCTCCACCCTCACTTTTAAAGTCAGATCTAGAAAAGGGAGGAGGAAAAACAGAAGTCAGTCATAAGTGAAATTGGAAAAGACAGAATTTCCCAGGCCTCTGCCCTCTCTCCAGCATGCTGAGAGAGGCAGCCTCCTTCAGGTGGCTAGGTGGGGTGTCAGGCTTGAGAACTCCAGGCAACTGTGGGCTCCCGTGCATGGCCTAGGGCCACAGATGCATTGTTGTCCTGCCCCTGCCACACTCCACCTTCAATAGCCTAATATTCCAGGCAGGAGTAGACAGGGGCGATCTGAAATGTCCAGTTTAACCTGAAATCATTGAATACATCCAGAAAAAGTTGAAAAATTTCTGAAGTAACTTGAGTTCACTTATACCTAAGTGAACTTATATCTAGGATTAACTTGTCTACCTTTAGGAAGACTCAGAGTTATAATAGGGAATATGTCATATCTTAGAAGGATATGGCCAACTCTTTTGCATTTCTAAGGACACAACTTAAAATATTTTGACAACCATAGATGGTTTGTTGTGAATGGACAGGTATTGGATTTGGCTTTAGAAGATCTAGGTTGAAGTCACCTTCTCTATGTATTTGGCCCCATGAGAATTTCTCTCTTAGCAACAGTTTATCATAAAAAAAAATGTATGTATTATGACTTTTTCATGGGCAGAATGAGAGTATGAAATGAGGTAAGTGCCTAGAATATGATTTCATAGTGTATAAACTGTCATGAATTTATCACCATTAGCCTATTTCTACCAGGTGACTGTGGTCTTAAAATTAGGCTAAATTTGACATATGTGATTTGATGTTACACTTTGATATTGGATATAGAAAAACACTCCAGTTTAGTGCTTCTTGAATTTAACATGCATAGAAACCACCTGGAAGATCTCGTCACAGTACAGTTTCAGATTCAGCAGGTTTGGGATGCAGCCTGAGGTTTTCTACTTCTAACAAGCTTTCAGATGATAATGAACCTGTTGAACTATAGACCACACTTGGAGGAGCAATGCTGAAGTTAATGACGAGGGTTTGCATAGTTCCTGAGCTGAAAGTAACAATTAATATTCAATATTGTATCTCACATTGCCCTAGAACAGCTTTATCTCTCCCATCTGTTCATATCGAGCTCCTCATATTTGTAGCCTATCTGAAGCTGATTATGTTGTGACCTGATTATCAAATGCTCTGAAATTACTTTTAGATTTTTAAAAATATTTATTATCCATAAAGAACATGGTGTACTTCCAGGGAAAGTATAAACAAATAGTTCAGTCCTTGAGAATTTCTGAGTTTTAATCCTACAGAGTTGGCAGCTGATATGCTCTTATTTCAGTTATCCACTTTTAAGAAAGAATAAAATTTATATTTGGATACTATAAGTAAAAAATAAACTGGACCAGTATTAAGGCAGCAGAGGTACTATTTTATTTAGATGGTTTGTGTGCATCCATATCCCCTCAAGATTCCAGGAAGGTGGTATACACAGAGCACAGGTTATCATTCATGCTTTTGTCCCTCTGGTGAATAATACCACTATTGTCCAGAGCATAGAACATCACTGCAGACATCCGAGAAGAAAGTTGTCTGTTCAATCACAAGAAAAAGTTGTAGACTAGAGACTGTGGTTTCCTATGAGCGAATGGGTAAATTTATTCAGAACTGCCAAAGTTGCACATCAACATTCTATAAAACCCTCTTTGAGACAGATTGTTTGGGTGATCATTTAATCACATGATATTTGATTTCCTTATCTATTGTGAGGATTAGATGAGTTGCTAATAGCAAATGTAAAGCATTTAAGACCTGCCAGACACATAGCAGACACTATGTAAAGGTTAACTATGATTATTCTTGGTGTTATTTCTATTACTATTATTATTATTCCTTAATTCCCCTTTCTTGATCAAGTTTCTGTTATGATTAGATAACTTCAAGAAGTCTACCCATAACTATACCACCAGGATGGACTTGACTTTGTAATCTCTCTGAACACTAATATATAAAGGATGAGCTACTATAATTTGTAATAACTGAAGATGTTAAACATCTCCTGAAATCTCAGTGGACTCTGTATTTTTCAGTTGTAACATAGTTGTACTATACTAAAGAGATTGCTTACATTAAAATCCTTAGAAAATGAAAAAAAAAAAAAGCATTTTCAAAAGTATTACTCATCAATCAAACATTTTGATATTATTTTAAAGAAAATATGAAAATTAGGCTAAAATAATTAAAGGTATATTTTCTGTCTAATATTCATACAAAAAGTCCTTTGCATTTGTGTTCTTCCTGTTTGATGTTTAAAGAGACCAAAGAAGGCCATTTATAGATCAACAACCCACAACATTCACTGATGGCAGAGAGTCATTCAATTCAAATTTATCTAAGCAGGGTCACAGTGTACCCACTTTTGGTGCTGTAGGAAGCACCAAAGAAATATCTAACTCTACCTCCTCCCTCATAGAATTTGTCTTTTAAATCTTTTCATGATGGAGGCAATTATGATAATGGAAATGATCAGATCAAAATAAAGAACAATAAAAATAATAACTGTATACAATCAAGTCACCAAATATAAGGTGCAGGCAATACAAAGTATAATGGTATAAAGAAAGTTAATTTTCAAATGTTAAGATACACTGCCTAGAAGAAGTGATGCCTATATTGCACGTGGAATTAGATGGGATTTTGAATATATTCCAGGCTTCTATAGCCACAGGTATAATAACGTTAAAACATCCTTTCCAGTGTGACCTATTTATACAATAAGAACAAAGTGGGCAGCTGGGTTGCAGCTAAATTACTCTAAGGACTTTAAATGTGTGCATACCTTTGTAGGTGTGGAACAAACACAATGCATGAAAATCTGGCAAAGAACTAGCAGCCAAACAGAGGAGTAATTTTTTGTTTGTTTGTTTCATAAAAGCTATTGGCCTTCAACAGGGTCTAAAATGTTTTCCTTAAATACAAAGTCTCTTTTGTGCTTATTAAACATAAATTACCTATAAAAATCATGATTTGCCCTCGTGTTCCAGGCTGACACCTCTTGTGTCAGTGAGAGTACAGCCCATAGTGTCTCTTAGTGCCAAGGGGTTGTGGGGAGGCGTGAGGCATCATGTTTCCTCTCTGCCTTCTCTCCTCTGAATGACAGCAACACAGGCCTTTGGCTTCATTTATCCTAAAATATTTAAATCAAATTATAAAACTAATGTATTAAAAATGAGAAATAAATTCAAACCAGATTATGCTGGCTGCTGTGATTTATTAGTCCAATTGATCTTTGTCTGTGGCTTGTTAGCCTGGTGGGTTAGAACACAGTGTTAATGACGCCAAGATCAAGGCTTCAGTCCCTCCTGGCCTATTTAGCTTTGTTCCACTCCAAGGACAGAACTGCACCCACACCAGGCCAGATTTCATGTGAATATATTCCACTTGTCACAAGCTGACAGAGAGAATGTAGTTAGATTAGTCCACATCAGCCATTACTACCAGCAAAACTAGCAAAACAACAACCAGCTCAAGGTACACATTGAACTAATGGTCTGTCATTAACTTCTATGAGGACAAATGATCTTTTCATGGTGAAGTACCTACTCTTTGCTGACTTGTTAATGCAGGCTAAGAAGTGTCTTGGTATCTGTTCATTTTATCTCACTGTTCCCAGCTTGGATTCCTTTTTTATTAAATCTCTATTTAAGTATATAAATAAGTAGTACTATAAAATCTTACAATTCCAGCCAAAGTTACTAGAGGAAAAATAATCTCAACAAACTTTACACAGGGAGCCTGCTGACTGTTTCAAAACTGTGTAAACAGAGGTACAGAGTTTCAGTGAACCTCCAGTGAGTGAGAAATTGGTGAAGCAGGTGATGATGCCACTTGCTGTATGTCCCTGGTGTATTCACTGGAGATAAAGTCTCATTTTTATTAAACAAACAAAACTATAAGGACTGAAAATAGACTCATTATTAAATTATAAGTAGATGAAACTTCATCCTTGGAGTCTTTACATGAGAGCTTCAACTTGTAACGAGCACTGTGTGCTCTGAGCTAAACACATCATAAGAGAAGTAAATAAGACAGAGAAGTGGCACTTTATTAGATGTTTAAAGTCATCAGGGGAAAAAAATACCATCTTGAATCAGAGTACAAATAATATCTCTGTAAGAAACCTTGCCTAAGAAATTCTTGCATGGATGTTTTAAAAACAATCTGCAGAGAGAACACGCTGACTCTTATAAGCTTAGCCATTAAATCTCACCAGGCTGGAGAGAATAGAGTGGTGCAAAACACAACAGGCATGTGCCGTGCACAACTCTTGCATGTCCTGTGCCCTAGATTGTCTATGGATTCACAGGCCTGGCTGGTTGGCTTGTGCATTTTCAGATCCGAACTCTTAAAAGGACCCACAAATTATTTTTTTTAAAGTATTTAGTTGTTCTGTAGTTTGTCTGTTTCACAACTTGCTGAGGAAGGTTTGTGACAGGGAAATAAGCTAACATTTTGAAGTTCAGCATGAGTTGATTTCTCCCCTATGAGCTTTATATATACTATTTATTAATCCTCACACAAGTCCTATAAATCAAACTATCTCCATTTAGACATAAGAAAACCGAAGTTCAGACTTTTGTCTGGAGCTAAGGCTTGTGCTCTTTTCATCCTTCATGTAAGTATCTGAAGGCTCTTTGTGACACTGATTTTACTAGTCACCCTGCAGCACAGCCAGCACCTGCTCACTTGGTAAGGAGCTCAGCCAGCTGGTGACTTCCCTGATCACTGTCCCCTACAAGACTTGCTGTCCTGTCCACCTGCCTACTCTGCTGTATTCCCTTCAAAGTCTCCGTTTCCTACAACTAAGGCCACATTTCTGGTACTATCAAAGGTTGTTTGATTTTCTTCTCTAGTTTTATTGAAATAAAATTGACATAAATCTGTAAATGTTTTTAGAGAAAGGAATCCTTCTACATTGCTGGTGGCAATGTAAATTAGTGCAGCCGTCATGGAAAACAGTTATGAAGTTTCCTTAAAAGAACAAAAACAGAGTTACCATATGATTCTGAAGTCCCATTCCTGGGTGTATATCCAAAGAAAACTCTAATTTGAAAAGGGACATGTACTCCAATGTTCACCGCAGCATGTTTTGCAATAGCCAATATATGGAAGCTACCTAAGTATCTATTGACAGGTAAACAAATAAAGGAGATGTGGTGCATATGCATAATGGAATATCACTCAGCTGTAAAAAAAAAAAAAAGAATGAAATGGTGCCATTTGCAGCAACATAAATAGACTGAGAGATGCTCATACTAAGTGAAGTAAGTCAAACAAAGGCAAATGTCATATGATATCACTTATACATGAAAAACAGACTCACAGACATAGGACAAATCTAACGGTTACCAAAGGGGAGGTATCAATTTCTAGGATTGTATCCGAATTTTTGCAACCCCATGGACTGTAGACTGCCAGGCTCCTCTGTCCATGGGATTCTCCAGGAAAGAATACTGGAATAGATTGCCAGTTTCTCCTTGAGGGGATCTTCCTGACCCAGAGATCGAACACTCATCCCTTATGTCTCCTGCATTGGGAGGCAGGTTCTTTCCCACTGGTGTGGCCTGGGAATAACTGAATCACCTTGCTGTACAACTGAAACTAACATAACATTGTAAATGAACGATACTTCAATTTAAACAATGTTTAAAAACTGTGTAAGTTTAAAGCATAATATGTAATATGACTTATGTACATCATGAAATGATTACCATGGTAGGTTTAGTGAACATTCAGCATCTCATATACATTAAAGAAATTGAAAAAAAAAAGTTTTCCTTATGATGAGACCTCTTACAATTTACACTCTTAACAGCTTTCAGAGATAATGTCAATTATCTCTACATTGTTGCACATTACGTCGCTAGTACTTACTTATAACTGGAAGTTTATACTTTTTGACTACCTTTATCTAATCCCACCTAGCCCCACCCCAACCTCTGGTAACCACAAATCTGATACTGCTTTTAATAGATTATGAAAAGAACCAGATAGAAGCAAAAAATTTAACATAAAAGAACTTCTCAGGAAACAAACAAACAAACAACTTCTCAATTCTACCCAAGAAGGAAAATTTGAAGCTACTTCTGTAATCCCTAGCAATTAATTTTTTAAATGCATTTCAGAACTTTCGGCTCTTCCCTGGTGGCTATGAGGTTAAAGTGTCTGCCTCTAATGCGGGAGACCTGGGTTCGATCCCTGGGTCGGGAAGATCCCCTGGAGAAGAAAATGGCAACCACTCCAGTATTCTTGCCTGGAGAATCTCATGGACGGAGGAGCCTGGTGGGCTACAGTCCATGGAGTCTCAAAGAGTCGGACATGACTGAACGACTTAACTTTCAGAACTTCCAGGAGCTCCCTACTCACTTCCTTCCAAACCAGTTCTTAAAGCCAGAAACTCAGGTTCAACAGGAAATTTTAATTAAATTGACCCATTAGACAAATAATTGATGAAGGAAATTTCTGTGAGCCTTATTAATTCTTTTATCTATCTTTTTATCTCTTTCAAAACACAAACACATAAAGTTAAATACAAATATAGACCATTTTGTTAGACTTAGTGCTCATTAATTTTTATATAAAGTATGGTATGATGATAATTTTTTAAAAAACACGTGTTTTGGAATCAGACCTGGGGTCAAATCCTGACTAGGCACTCACCAGGTAGGTGATCTTTAAGCTATTTAACTTTTCTGACTTTTAGCTTTTTCATATCTAGAATGGTAACACCATCTAATTCATGGGATTTTTGTGAAAATTAAATGAGTGAGAGAAAAAGAATCTTAGCATAAATGCCTGGTTCATTGCAGGTGCTCATAAAATGTGAGTTCCCTTTTTTCATCATCTTCCCCATGAAGACTCAAAAATACTGATCCATATAAACCTACTACATTATTCATCTTCTTATAAAGCACATGCTTTAAATCATCTAACAACTCTATAACCTACATTTTGGGTGGTGAAAAATCTACTGCTAAACAAAGCCTATCCCTATAACGGTGACAATATTGAACCTCAAACGAAATTATCTTTTCATAAAGCATACAATCATGATTTCATTAAGTATGATATAGTAGTGAATATGAATAAAATATGGGCTTCCCAGGTGGTGCTAGTGGTAAAGAACCCTTCTGCCAAGACAACAGAGGTAAGAGAAGTGGGTTCGACCCTTCAGTCGGGAAGATCCCCTGGAGGAGGACATGCCAATCCACTCCAGTTCTCTTGCCTGGAGAATCCCCATGGACAGAGGAGCCTGGCAGGCTATAGTCCATAGGTTGCACAGAGTCAGACATAACTGAAGTGACTTAGCATGCATGCAAGAATAAAACATATATATTTTATTTCTTCTTGGATCATAGTGAGGAGATAGGAAGAAAAAGAGGGGGTTAAAAAAGCCTATATATCAAAATAGGATAAATACTAGGAAGGAGATGTGAGCAGGCTGTTATTGGAGAGAATAGTGGGGGCAGAATAGGGGTGTACTTTAAATTGAAGAATGTCTTTGAGGAAGCATGTTTAAGCTCTAAATGGTAAGTAGGCCAAGTCGGAGGAAATTTTTTCCAAGGAAAGGGTGCATGCAAAGACTTAGGGAGAGGGCTCATTGGACTGAAGCAAGTGGTAGGATGACATGTGCTAGAACAAAATTGCAGAGTGGATAGGAGGAAATGGGTAGAAATGGTACAGGTTAGCTGGCAGAGGCAGAGAGAAACAGAGAGAGAAAGAGAAAGAGGGGAAGAGAGAATTTATGATTAAAAAAAAAAAAGCATTATATTCACCAGTGAGTTAAAACTTAGTAGAGCTAGCTGGATTAAGAGTCAGATGCTGCTGCTGCTGCTGCTGCTGCTGCTGCTGCTGCTGCTGCTGCTGCTGCTGCTAAGTCGCTTCAGTCGTGTCTGACTCTGTGGGACCCCATAGATGGCAGCCCACCAGGCTCCCAGTCCCTGGGATTCTCTAGGCAAGAATAATGGAGTGGGTTGCCATTTCCTTCTCCAATGCATGAAAGTGAAAAGTGAAAGTGAAGTCGCTCAGTCATGTCCGACTCTTAGCGACCCCATGGACTGCAGCCTTCCAGGCTCCTCCGATCATGGGATTTTCCAGGCAAGAGTACTGGAGTGGGGTGCCATCGCCTTCTTAGCGTCCCCATGGACTGCAGCCTACCAGGCTCCTCCGTCCATGGGATTTTCCAGGCAAGAGTACTGGAGTGGGGTGCCATCGCCTTCTCCATGAATCCTTTATTATTATTCCTTGAGTTGGTCTAAATTACTACTTGGCTTCCCTGATGTCTACGACTGTAAAGAATCTGCCTGCAAAGCAAGAGACCCAGGTTCACTCCTTAGGTTGGGAAATCCCCTGGAGGAGGAAAAGGCAACCCACTCCAGTGTTCTTGCCTGGAAAATCCCATGGACAGAGGAGGCTGGCAAGCTACAGTCCATGGGGTAACAAAGAGTGGGAAACGACTGAGCAACTGACATTTTCACTTTCTTATATATATATATGTGTGTGTGTGTGTGTGTGTATATATATATATATATATATATATATATATATGCATTTTTTGAAAAGACGTGGTTCCTAAACATGGATCAATTTTTCACCTGGTGGTCAACTGAAGAAAAGGCAAATTTTTCAATGCTGGAGGTTAAATTGTCTGTTGAACTTTCTGAGACACAGTATATGTGATTTTGTTCACTGCGGGGGTTTGAAGAAATTTTCAATAACAATTTGGGCCATGCATAGTTTCACTTGCTTTATTTATTGACTTTCACTTCAGTTCAGTCACTCAGTCATGTCTGACTCTTTGCGACCCCATGGACTGCAGCACACCAGGCCTCCCTGTCCATCACCAACTCCTGGAGTTTACCCAAACTCATGTCCATTGGGTCAGTGATGTCATCCAACCATCTCATTCTCTGTCATCACCTTCTCCTCCCACCTTCAATCTTTCCCAGCCTCAGGGCCTTTTCAAATGAGTCAGTTCTTCTTATCAGAATGCCAAAGTATTGAAGTTTCAGCTTCAACATCAGTCCTTTCAATGAACTTATTTCCTTTAGGATGGACTGGTTGGATCTCCTTGCAATCCAAGGGGCTCTCAAGAATCTTCTCCAACAGCATAGTTCAAAAGCATCAATTCTTCTACACACAGCTTTCTTTACAGTCCAATTCTCACATCCATACATGACCACTGGAAAAACCATAGCTTTGACTAGATGGACCTTTGTTGGCAAAGTAATGTCTCTGCTTTATAATATGCTATCTAGGTTGGTCATAACTTTCCTTCCAAGGAGTAAGCGTCTTTTAATTTCATGGCGGCAATCACCATCTGCAGTGATTTTGGAGCCGAAAAAAATAAAGTCAGCCTCTGTTTCCACTGTTTCCCCATCTATTTGCCATGAAGTGATGGGACCAGATGCCATGATCTTAGTTTTCTGAATGTTGAGCTTTAAGAACCCCATATAAGATATATTTCCATTCCATGAGTCTTGGACTCTGGGCTAGATGCTAATTTTGGTAAGTAACTTGCATATAGAGGTGATTTGAAGATGGATGAGATCTCAGGTTGAGGGGATAGAGTAAGATGAGGAAAAAAAGCCAAGCAAAAGACTAAAAAACTAGATATTTAGAGTTTAAGTAGAGGGACATTTGGTGAAGGAGACTGAGAAAGAATAGCCAAAGTATAAGAAGGCAGATTATCAAAGAGGGGCATAATGGTAGGATGTCAAGAGAAGAGGTAAATGTAAGGAGGGATTAATCCACAGTTTCAAAATTTACAAAGCATCATTTAGGATGAAGTTAAAGATATAAAGTTAGAATTGTTAACATGACCATTACTGGTGACATTAATAAATTTTGGTGGGATGATGAGGCAGAAATATGATTGTATATGGGTGGAAGAGTGAATAGAAAAGGAGAAAGTGGATTTTTGAGGGTTGGTATTGGTGGATAAGATAGGAGACAGTAGTTATAAGAAGATGTGGGTCAGCATGCCGGAGGAACACAGTGAAGTTGCTGGGTACTGAAGAGAGTACCCTGAAGGAAGGTGATCTTAGATGACAACTGCTAAGTGGTTTAACTGTTTTACATGTGACTTTTGATCTTCTGTTTTTATGTCTATTCTACTAGTATTATCAGCATCACCTTTTGGTCCAGACAACTAGAGTCTCTCCTTGGCTCCTGAGATTTAGAGAGCCTCTCACTGGTTCCTTTCCTGCCATGCCTCTCCTCAGAGGTAACTGTAGGGCAAAGGGGACATGCCCACTGAAGTCCTCTCTTCTAGCCTCCCCTGCCCCCCATTAAACTGGTGATTAGTTTCCTACTGCTGCTGTAACAGATCACCACAAACTCAGTGACTTAAAGCAATGCAAATTTATTGTCTTATAGTTCTGGGGGTCTGAAGTTCAAACTGGTGTGGTCGGCAGGATTGCACTTCTTCTAGAGACCCCAGGGGAGCCTACTTCATGCCTTTTCCAGCTTTTAGAGGTCATGTACTTCTTGGTTCATGTTTCTTTTCCATCTTCCAAGTCAGAGATGGCCTGGAGAGTCTTTCTCGCTTCCTGTCAATAGGACACTGACTCTTCTGCCTCCTGCCTACCCTCTTAAAAAGACCCTTGTGATTACTTACACTGGGCTCACCCAGATAACCTAGGATCATTTTTCTATCTTCAAATCTACTCATTAGTAGCCTAAATTCCACTGCAATCTTAACTCTCTTTTGCTGTATAAGATAAACATATCCATAGGAAATATTCTGTCTAGAACACCTATGTTTTTGTACTCAAGGGTTGACAGCTTCCTGAGTAGATGAACCAAGTCTACTTCTTCAGAGCCATACTTCCTAGAGCAGGCTGCATTATCAGTGGGCTCAGCTGAGACCAGAGGGCTAGCCAAGAATCAACTCTTTATACCTTAGGAAGAATGTTTGGATACACATGGTGAGCCATCCAACACATGCCCTGCAGATCTCATTTGTTTTCTCACACTAAGACTCTAAGCTAAAGATAAGCCTAGCTTTCATCCTTCTAAAACAAAAGGCAGCCCCCGCTTTACCCTATGTTATCCCAAGAGATATTGGGGAAATCCACTTCAAGTTACCCCTCCAAATGAAACTGGTTTGCGGAGTTCACCTCATTAAATTCCAGCTAGAAAATTTGGAAGTACTCTGGGAAATCTGGTGGGTGGTGCCAAAAATATAGTGACGGTAAATCCCTGACTCAGAGAGTTGGAAACATTGAAGGTATTCTAAGTATTCTATTGGTGGTTTCCCAGGTGGTACAGTGGGAAAGAACGTGCCTGCCAATGCAGGAGATACAAGAGATGTGGGTTCATTCACTGGGTTGGAAGGATCCTCTGGAGTAGGAAATGGCAATCTGCTTCAATATTCTTGCTTGGAAAGTTCCATAGACAGAGGAGCCTGGTGGAGCTATGTCCTTGGCGTTACAAAGAGTCACGTACAACTGAGCATACACACATACAAGCATTCTATTAGAACCACAGTGGCTGGACTATAAAACAGTAGGAGGCTAAACACCCGGTAGGCTTGAGTTTCATGGCACTCAACCAGAAGAGAAGCGGGGCAGACCGAAAGAAGAAAATAAAGATAAATGAGTAATTTTTTAGGAACTTGAACTCAGAAATGCAAATCATCAAATTTCATCCCATTACTATGTTATTCCAAATAATTGTGACACCTCTGCATGACAGATATGAAAATGAGTACATCATTGGTCAGATTGAAACCTCTGATCTGGATGACTCACTACTGTTAAATGCAGTCAGCCTACATTCCCCCCAACCCACTCCTTTTTCACAGCTCTAGGTTCACCAAAAGATGATCTCATCTAAAACCTCAGCTTATATGCACAAACGAATATGCATGAATAGGTACATGTATGCACACCCACATATATATGTGTGCATGTAAATATATATATATGCATGTAAATATATATATATGTGTGTGCGTGTGCGCATCTGTTTGTTTATATATATTATTGTGGGTGGTAGAAAACTGAACTAAGAGACCAGAGACCAGGAGGCTTTGATTTTAGTTCTGCCTCCATTTCCTTCGTTGTTCAGATCAGTCATGTCTGACTCTTTGTGACCCCATGGACTGCAGCACATCAGGCTTCCCTGTCCTTCACCATCTCCCAGAGCTTGCTCAAACTCATGTCCGTTAAGTCGGTGATGCCATCCAGCCATCTCCTCCTCTGTCTTTCTCTTCCATCTGCCTTTATCTTTCCCAGCATCAGGGTCTTTTCTAATGAGGAGGCTCTTCCCTTCAGGTGGCCAAATAACTGGAATTTCAGATTAGCATCAGTCCTTCTGATGAATATTCAGGATGGATTTCCTTTAGGATTGACTGGTCTGATCTCTTTGCATTCCAGGGGACTCTCAATAGTCGTTTCCAACACCACAGTTCAGAAACATCAATTATTCGGCATTCTGCCTTCTTTGTGGCCCAACTCTCACATCCATACATCCCTCCTGGAAAAACCATAGCTTTGGCTAGACGGACCTTTGTTGGCAAAGTAATGTCTCTGCTTTTGAATATGCTGTCTAAGTTGGTCATAGCTTTTCTTCCAAGAAGCAAGTGTCTTTTAATTTCATGGCTGCAGTCACCATCTGCTGTGATTTTGTAGCCCAAGAAAATAAAGGCTCTCACTGTTTCCATTGTTTCCTCATCTATCTGCCATGAAGTGAAGTGACTGGATGACAGAATCTTTCTTTGAATGTTGGGTTTTAAACCAGCATTTTCACTCTCCTCTTTCACTTTCATCAAGAGACTCTTTAGTTCTTCTTTGCTTTCTGCCCTAAGGGTGGGGTCCTCTGCATATCTGAGATTATTGATATTTCTCCCAGCAATCTTGATTCCAGCTTGTGCTTCATCTAGTCCAGCCTTTTGCATGATGTACTCTGCATATAAGTTAAATAAGCAGGGTGACAATATACAGTCTTGATGTACTCCTTTCCCAATTTTGAACCAGTCCGTTGTTCCATGTCTGGTTCTAACTGTTGCTTCTTGCCCTGCATACAGGTTTCTCAAGAAGCAGGTAAGGTGGTCTGGTATTTCCATCTCTTGAAGAATTTTCTGCAGTTTGTTGTGATCCACACAAAGGCTTTAGTATGGTCAATGAAGCAGAAGTAGATGCTTTTCTGGAATTCTCTTGCTTTAGATCACTTGTTTGCTTATCTTTGAAAGATGTTGTAGACTAGGTGATCTTTTTTATTCTTTTCTATTCTAAAACCCTAAACTTCTACCTAGGGGAAGTCAGACATATCTTCTCTCCTACAAGAACTCCAACTTAGCTTTCCTTAATAGGAATTCTCCTACTTCTCTGTCTGGGCATAATTTATCTTCATTTTCTTCTATCAGTGCAGGATACGGAGGAAGAAAGACACCGAAATATATATATTGCATTATAGAAAATTTTGCCAAACACCTCCAGACTTTTGAGTCTATGACATTAGTGTCTGAGAACTACATCTTTGTCATACATTAAATATTTGCGACATACTAAACAGAGGCTCTATGGGGCATGAGGAAGATGCAGAAATTGGAGCATGAACATGTTCGAGCTAGTTCTGCCTTTATTTTCTAAGTCAACAAATAGAACCTGAAAACGTTCTAAATGTTACATATACAAGATATATATGATTCAGCAATAGTCTAGTGGAGGAGACATATTGCACACATAATTGTACAAAAATAATCAGTTTTAGACATATTATCTGAAGATAAAGTTAGAAGTGTTAAGTGACTATACTTCTTCCTAGAAAGGGAGGTCTCAATTCAGATGGCTGAATGAACAGTTGCAGGAGATGGTGACATAGGTAAGAGCCAAAATTTGGATGTTAAAGAGTTGGGACTACAGACTGTCAAGAGCTGCTGGGGAAATTTTTCCAAAAAGAGGGGCAAGCATCATTACTTTGTTGGATTTGCAGTGACTGGAACGGAAGAGAATAGGACAAATGGATCGAAGAGGTTTGAACTTGAGGCCTGGAAATCAGGTAGGTGCCTCTTGCAGGATTCTGGGTGAGAGATCTCCCAGTGAACTAAGGATCATAGCAGCAGAGATAAAGGGATTAGGGGAGAGACTCAGTAGAAAGGTGTAAGTGGGGATGAAATGGACTCCAAGACTGTATGTGGAGACTGTGATGTTGGATGATACCCAGATTTCCAGCTCAGTAACTAGGATGGCAGTTTCAATACCTGAAATGGAGATCAAAAGAGGAAGATCAGGTCTGGGCTATGGGGACAATATTAGTGCTATTATGACTGAGGTCCTACAGAACATTTGTGTGGAGCCACCCGGACAGAAGGTGAAAAGATAAAATCTGAAACAGAGAAGATGGGTATGACCAGCGGTTTTCAACTTGAGAAAAAGCAGTAATAAGTATTTTAAATAAATTTGTATATGTCTTACTTATTGTTACCCTATTTATTTAACTTATACACAGACCACATCATGAGAAAGGCCTGGCTGGAAGAGTTATAAGCTAGAATCAAGACTGCCAAGAGAACTATTGCCAACAGCCTCAGATATGTGGATGACACCACTCTAATGGCAGAAAGCAAAGAGGAACTAAAGAACCTGTTGATGAGGGTGAAGAAGGAGAGTGAAAAAGCTGTCTTAAAACTAAATATATATATAAAAAAAAATAAGATCATGGCATCCAGCCCCATCCACCTCATGGCAAATTGTTGCTGCTTTTCAGTCATTCAGTCATGTCCAACTCTTTGCAACCCCCATGGACTGCATCCCATCTGGCTTCCATCCTTCACTGTCTCCCAGAGACTGTACAAATTCATGTCATTGAGTCGGTGATGCCATCCAACCAGCTCATCTTCTGTTGTCCCCTTCTTCTCCTTCCTTCAATCTTTCCCAGCATCAGGGTCTTTTCCAGTGAGTTGGCTCTTTGCATCAGGTGGCTGAAGTATTGGAGCTTCCGCTTCAGCATCAATCCTTCCAATGAATGTTCAGGATAGATTTTCTTTGGGATTGACTGGTTTGATCTCCTTGCAGTCCAAGGAACTCTCAAGAGTCTTCTCCAACAACACAGTTCAAAAGGATTAATTCTTTGGTCTTCAGCCTTCTTTATGTTCCAACTCTCACATCCATACGTGACTACTGGAAAGACCATAGTATTGACTATAGGGACCTTATGTTTCATGGCAAATAGGAGGAGGAAAGGTGGAAGCAGTGACAGATTTCCCCTTCTTGGGCTCTAAAATCACTGCAGACGGTGACAGCAGCCATGATAGTAGAAGATGATTGCTTGTTGGTAGGAAAGCTATGACAAACCTAGACAGTATGTTAAAAAGGAAAGACATCACTTTGCCGATCAAGGTCCATATAGTCAAGACTATGGTCTTTCCAGTAGTCACATATGATTGTGAAAGGTAGACCATAAAGAAGGCAGAGCACCAAAGAATTGGTGCTTTTGAACTGTGGTGCTGGAGAAGACTCTTGAGAGTCCCTTGGACAGCAGGCAGATCAAACCATACAATCTTAAAGGAAATCAGCCCTGAATATTCATTGGATGGACTGATGCTCAAGCTCTAATCTTTCGGTCACCTGATGTGAACAGCTGATTCATTGGAAAAGACCCTGATGCTGGGAAAGACTGAAGACAGAAGAAGAAGAAGGGGATAGAAGATGAGATGGTTGGTTGGTATCATCGATGCAATGGACATGAACTTGGGCAAACTCCTGGAGATGGTGAGGGACAGGGACACCTGGCATGCTGCAGTCCATGGGGCTGCAAAGAGTCAGACATGACTAGGCAACTGAAGAACAACAACAACTGATAGGAATATATCCTCTTTTACAGAAAGCACAATGTCTAAATGGTGAAAGCCCTTAATAAATATATTTTTAATTTTCAATTAATCAGAGAATGAGCAAGTGACTAGGAGCTACTATGAGTAGCTAACAGTTCCTATCCAATAACTACAGTTTGTACATTTGAGTGTATGAGGGAGGGCATGTGTGAGAGTACATGTGTTTATATATTTGTATGTCTGGCTAGTTATATATAACCATACACACATTTATATTTATAATATTATAAAAATTAATAATGTAAACAATATGTTAGTACTATACATCTGTATTAGTCTGCTAGGGCCTCCATAAGAAAATGTCACAGACTGTGTGGCTTAAACATAGAAATTATTTTGTCACAGTTTTGGAGGCTAAAAATTTAAGATAAAAGTACCCTCAAAGTTAGTTTCTGGTGAGGCTTCTCTTCTTGACTTGCTTCTCACTTGGTGTTACAAGCCTGCCAAAGCAGACAGACCTCTGGTATCTCTTCCTCTTCTTATAAACACAGCAATCCTAGATTAGGACCTTGTGTTCATGACCTTTATTAACCTTAATTACCTCCTGATAGACTGTGTCTCCAAATACAGTCTCATTGGGCGTTAGGCTTCAGCATGTGAATTTAAGGGGGCCACATCTGTCTGGAACATCAGTACAGTTGACATCCAGATTAACTTCTCAAAGGTTAGTTCCCGCAAACAAAAAGAGATTGTTCGTGTTACTTTGCTTCTTTACAAAGTAAGTATAATTCTTTTCTACTTTACTTGATTAGATTGAAATACAATTATATTGGAGAAGATTGTAAACCACTTGCAAACAAATCTTTAAACAACAGCTGGATGTAGCTTTAATCCCGTGTCACTGTTTGCTATTTTATGGAAACCAGGCTGAAAAGGCCAGAAGAGCTTGACATCCCACAGGAGGTCATACCATGAAGGTGTAAACTTAAAGCGGAGATTGCAGAGAACCGGGCTGCATTCTTGGCATGTGTGCTCTTGCAAGGAAGTTAGCACTTACGGTTGTATTTAATGTAGGAGCTAATCCCACTTCATTTTGCGCCTGCTTTGTTTTACCTCTTAGTACACTTGGCCTTCATTTAGCCTCGGCCTCTACGTTGGTGTTCCCTGTAAAATCTCGGTGCTGGGAAGCCCTCACGCCCGGCGGGCAGGTGACAGGAGATGGGCTGGGAATCCGCGGAGCTTTTTAAGGGCGTGGAGCTTCTCGCATACCATTCCCTCCCACCATCACCCCATTGCCGGGAGGCGGAGAGGGCTTCCAACTTCGCTCCAATCCGCGGCCGGTCCTCCCAGGGGTCCCCCTGCTGGGCGACCGGCCCGCCACCGGCCGAGTTGGAGGAACTTCGCCGAGCTCCGCGTCAGACCCGGAGAGGAGAGCGCTCCCTCTCCTCCCCGGCCAGCCCCCTCCCCGTGCCCCCGCCTCCTGGTCCTCGCCCAGCCGGGAGCGTCGGTGATAGGACGAGCCCCGGGCGTGCATTGTGTATATGCAAACCAGAGCCCGGCTCCCCAGGTCTGCCCAGCCCGGGCCGTGGGCGCCAGAACCCCGCACTGTCATGTCCCCGCCGCGCGGCGGGCCACTGCGTCCCCAAGTCGCTATATAAGCGCAGGCCAGGGGACACCCAGAGGGGCTGAAGATGAGGGTGCCCGCGCATGGGCCCCCGCTAACTGCCAACTCCTCCCGAGCCCGCGCGACGCGCGGAGCCCGCGGCCGCCGAGGATCCGCCTTGGCCGCAGTAGCTGCAGCTGGAGCTGCGACAGAGGCGGCGGCGGCGCCCGCCGCTCCAGCGAGTAGAGCCGCGGCCGCAGCCCCGGGGCCGCCGCTGCCCCGGCTGCCATGAGTTGTGCGGAGGTGATGTATCACCCCCAGCCGTATGGAGCGCCCCAGTATCTGCCCAACCCCGTGGCAGCTGCAACCTGCCCCACAGCCTGTTACCACCCGGCGCCCCAACCTGGCCAGCAGGTGAGTCACCGACCGGGCAGCCTGCCGGGGGCGGGGGCGAGGGGCACGGAGAGTATCGGTCTGGGGCTCCCGCGACGACGTCCCTCTGGGGTGGGTGGCGCGGAGGATGCTCTGAGAGTTGCGGGAGCGCCCTTGAACAGAAAGCCATCGGAAGAGAAGAGCAGAGCAGAGTTTCGGGAAGGACGGACAGCCAGGTGGACTGGGGATTCCCAGCCCCTGGCTGGGGGCTTCAGTGAGCTGTGGTGATAGCCACCCTAGCTCTTAGGGCTCAGTTCTTTGAAGCTCGCCAAGGGCGCCTGTTTTAAGAATATGTGAGTAAACTTCCTTTAAACCAAGAATTTTGTTTCCTTCGGAAAGGTGGAGTGTAGGTTTTCTTGATTAAGAGGATGAAATGTGTCACTGACACGGGGGAGGCTATCCCGATAGTGAGCTCACGGATTGTCTCTTCTGGGACTTTTCTGGTGGAACATGGGTCTAGTGTGATATTCGTCAAATTATATTAGAAGGTCTTTGTAAGGTCTGTCTTCTTCCATACTGTGACTTAGGGGGCAAGTATTGATCCCCAAATCCCTCATCTATTTTTAATTTCATCAAAGCACGGAGGTGCTATGGTTCAGTCTATTGGACAGAACCCTCTCCTTTCCCAGCCAAGAAGTAACCTTGAATCACTGAATGCTGTATCTCCACCATGCCAAGAGTGACTGAATGCTGTTAGATATGAAGGGTTCAGGAACTAGAGAGATGATAGTATTCCTTTAGAAGGGAGAATAGGGTTCTGAGGAATTTAGCGCTGGATATCCCTGGATGTTCCTTTCTGGATGCCACAGAGTGTCAAGGGTTAGTCAGCCTACATAAAGCACATACGTGAGCACGTGGCTAGGGTGTACCAAAATAGGGTCCTCAGACTCTGGGAGTTAGGGTGGGTTGATTTGGTGAGACTTAAAACAATGTGATTTATGTACTCTGAGGTGGAGATACCTATCAGGGATCCAGGTGCGTTTCTAATAATAACATCCACAGTGTTTATTGATTTTTTTTTTTTAAGTTTCTTAAAAACCCTGTGCTTTATTGTGGTCTTCAGGGTTTGGCTCTTTAATTAATCTGGTCATTTAAAATATTTCCTCTACTTCTGTCTCTTTACTAGATTTATTGTGCTACTCTTTGGAAAGAAATGATAACTTCTGTTTATAATTTAGAGACTGAAATTCAGCTGATTCTGGAAGGGTACATACTCTAGATTCATCTGCTGAGCAGTATGAGCTTAACCAGGACAACTAGGGCAAAAGAGGAAGGAGCCTCACTTGGTGGCTTTTTTTTTTTTTTTTAATATTCATCAGCTTCAGCATTTAAAAGCAAGATTACTTTTAGGGAGGGGAATGGGAAAACTGTAATTTGTGATCGAGGGTAATAGGTTAAAACATTTTGGTTAGGCTCTTTGTTTTGATTCTTTGGCTTTAATATAAAAGATAAAAGTAATGGAGAAAACCATTTAAATCCAAGTCAGGCAAGTGATGCAAAGAGACATTGGATATCTGTTTTGTGTGTTTTAAGAACACTCTGTTCCAGATAAACCACCCTCTTCTTCTTTCCTTTCTTCCATCTCAGACACTGTGGAGGCCTTCAGTTATCAATTGGAACATAGATGAGCAATAAACTTAAACTTTATTAAGCACTCATTAAGGTATTTTTCCCCGTCAAAAATAACTTTAGCAGACTACTTTTGAGTAAGATTTTATTTTCTAGTGTTGTGGAAATAGTTGCATTAAAATATGAATATTTAGTGAGGGTTAGAATTGGAATAAGTTTTTGAGCTAGAAAATAAGGCTTGGTACCAGAAAAATTGTAAATAACTAATCATGAAATATAGTTTTTAATAAAAAATGACTCCAGTGCCTTATCTAACTTTTGCAGTAGCCCCGGAACTCAGTTCCCAAATTGCATTCTTTTGCTAAGACCATGAACAAATCAAAAATTGAGCTTTCTTTTTCACTTGAATTGTCTACCTTGATGAGTATCACATATTAGTAAATAGTAATTTCTGCTACCCTTTGGGCTTCTGTAGATATTGTTTAAGTAGGTGTTAGGCTGAGTCGAGCTTAAGAACTTTGTTGAGAAGTGTGCTTGAAATTTTCATGTTGCTTTGACTACACTGGCTTGTTTGAGATTTTGTTTTGTGGAGTAAAGAAACTATTTGACTATAACTGGCTAGCAAAATAAAAGACAGTAGTGTAGCCACTGTTCTTTTACTGTCAGGAGTTTATTTTGATGACCTATATTTTCTGTTGGAAAAAAGATTAAATTAGGCAATTGTTATCAGGCTGACAACATTTTTAGACTATGTGGTGTGTGTATGGGTGAAGTGGGACTAATATTGACTTGTCCTCAACGTAGTCATCTGAGAATACATATTTTGGTTGTTTTTGCATTCCATAAGTTTTTATCATCATTATCCATGAAGATTGTTTTCTCTGTACATGGGAAGTGACCCCTAGTAGCGTCTTGCCTGAGAGACAAAAATAAGAGCTACGAGCCCTACTACACTAAAAAATTGATTTGTTGAGGACAAGAAGCAGAAAAAGTGATAGTGACAAAGTTTAGTCACCACTTAGAAAATGTTATGAAAGATAGCATTAAAGTTTTTCGGTCACTTCTGTATATTCAATTATTGTATCTTTGAATTGATTTTTTTCCCTTAAAGCCATATAGCTCTGAAGTCTTTGCAAATTATTATAATGGTTTATTACACTGGATTTTAAACTTAAGTATATTTTCCTTTAATGTATGATTATATAGCAGAAAATTCTTTTTGAAATAGTAGAACTTCATACTCCAGGCACATGTACTCTCAGCTTTTCCCCTAAAAGCACAGTGTTATGTTTGAAATTTTAAGTTTTATTTTTTTGTTTGAACATACTATACATTGTTGGTGGGTAATAGGTTAGCACTTTATGTAAATATACCTGTAGAGTCAATTTTATAGTCATTGACGTTACTTCCTGGAAACTGCATGGCTGTGCATACATAGTACAGTGTGGTTTCTAGAGCCAGGATTTGTTGAGGGCTGCTAAGCTGTCTGGTCCCCGTGCCCACCATTTCTTCCTAGCTCGAAAGTAGCAGCCCCTACTATCCCCTCAGGAGAGCTCTTGACCCAGTCTCTTAGCACATGCTCCAAAGGCATGATGACACTGCAGAACATGGACAGAAAGGAATGTACTTGTATCCTAGTAGTGACAGTAGGAAAAATGAAAAAAAAAAAATTTAAGATATGTGTCAGGAAAAATTGAGGGAAATAATGTGAAATCAAAAATTCCCTTCATACTCTGTGGATTCCTCACCTTAAATGCGGGCAATCTGCGGTTGTCTAAAATCTCCCTCTCCCTCCCCGCATACTTTCATAATGTTAACATTAGGGAGATATTTAGAGCTTTCAAAACTGGGTAGTTCATAGACGAGGCAGTGAAAACAGAGGAGAATAACCCTTGTTCACTAATTGTGCATAAGAGTTTTTAACACTCACACTTTGGGCTTCATATATGAGTATATTTAATCTCCCCTCTTCCAGGGTGACAGCTGGGTGACTATACATGCATGCTTCCACTTAAGAGAATTAAAAGTCCTGGGAGGCAGAACTCCAGTTATAAGTTTGTAAGGGATTTTTCAGGCTCTTTCTCTGGCCTCTGCCACTTTGGTTAGGTCTTTAAAATCTCTCCGAGACTCTGTTTGTTAGGGAAAAAAAACCCTGGAAAACACGCACTTCAATCCCTCCTTTTCCAGATGGAGAAATGCATGTTTATAGGGCTGAAATGCCTGACTAAAGATTTCAAAGCTAATGGGTGACAAAATTAGGACCACCGGATCCCCTGCTCCCTAGTATAGCATCTTTCCACCATACCATGTGGTCCCCTAAGTTTTTTTTTTTTTTGCTATTGTGCAATAGGCTTATTTTTGTCTTTAGTGCTCCAAATCAACTTTTTGATAAAGAAGATTAATATGCAGTAGATTCTTTGGCCTTGGGGCTTGAAATTCTTTCCAAGTCCTTGGTAGTGTACGTTTTTAGTTTAGGCATTCCAAAGTATTTTTGCAAGCATTTGTGTTATGCTAATGACTTTTGCTAGCCATGTTGCATCCTTTGTTGATGAAGCAGAATATCAGTTAGCAAATGAACATGTATTTATTTGAAAATAATATTCAGGAAGTGGTATTAACAGTCAGCTTTAAGTGCCTTATATATCATTGCTATTCCAACATAAGTTTAGATTCATTAAGAGGAAAGCATACAATTACATTCTAAATAGTTTCAATACACAGGCCACTTATTTAAGTGGGAGGATCTAATTTTCTTGCAACTGTAAGCAAGGACTTAAGTGGATTTGTAAGAGTTCATACAGGACTTCTTTGAGAAAGAACAGCCTCTCTGATTCCATACAACACAAAATAACTTGACTGTAGACACTGAGAAGTTTCAAGTGCCTCAGAGCTTTATGCTCCCAATAACTTTCCAGCCAGAAAATTCAAAGCCAGAAGGAAAATTAAACTTTAAACTAACTAAACTGAACTGTTGTCTCTGGCAATCAACCAAAATGGAGATTACAATACCGATAGTACGGGCAGGCTGGAAATCCATAAAATCACAGGCAGTAAGGCTTCATTCAGCAGAAAACCAAATGCCAGGACAAGGAAGCATTCTGTGGAAATTTAAGTTAAGGATATTTTCTCTCAATGCATGGAAGTCCTTCTTTACCTAGTGCTTGGTAGAGGCTCACATCTCACAGAGTTGGAGAGGACCGGGAGATGATAAAGGAAATGAGGGTGATCAGGAGGTAGAATAATCCCTCATGGTACCTCTTTTCGCAACTACAGAAGAGATGTTGTGCTGACCCAATTCGGCAATATGTACATTTCTATCTTTTATCTTTCTGTGCAAAGGGGCTTTTCAGTAACACTAAAAATATTATGCTTGGCTATTATACAGAGGGAAGTCAGAAAGAGAAAATCAAATATTGTATATTAAAGCATATATACGGAATCTAGAAAGATGGTGCTGATGAACCTGTTTGCAGGGCAACACTGGAGATGCAGACATAGAGAACAGACGTGTGGTCACAGAGAGTGGGGAAGGAGAGGGGGGAGTGAATGGAGATAGTACCATGGAAACAGGTACACTACCGTATGTAAAATAGCCGGTGGGAATCTGCTGTATGACTCAGGGAACTCAGACCCAGGCTCTGTGATGGGGTGGGAGGTGGCAGGGAGGTTCTAGGGGGAGGGGACAAATGTATACCTATGGGGTGATTCACATTGATGTATGGCAGAAACCAACAAAATATTGTAAAGCCATTATCCTTCAATTAAAAATAAATAAATTAGAAAACAAAAACAAAACAAAAATATTATGCTAGGAATGCTTAAGTCAGATTCTAAAGTGAATTTGAGAAGTTAAGTGACTGCTGTTCTAAAATCTGGACACTTGAATCTCATTCTCATAGGCCCTATTTCCAGCTGGCTTTAGAAAGAAATCTCAAAACTGATAAATCTAGTAATATATAACAATTCATGGTATTATCTCTAGGAAAGACATTTTCACTCAAGAAACAAAGCTCTCTAATACTTAAGTTTCCCGACTCTGGCAGAGACCAGTGAGGGAAATAACTTTGGTCAAAACTTTGCACTGAATCTTTGAAAAAGCACCTCTTTTAGCAGCTGGTTTTCTACTTTAGCTATTCATTTAGGAAGAGCCTAAGAATGCCTTGAACCATTAGATACAAACATTTGCTGCTAGAAGTAAGTCATAAATGCCATGTTTATAGATATTTCAGCAGATATCAGATTTATGCCAGTAATTCACAAGTATGATCTAAACTAGGGTAACAACTATTTTTCACTTGTCTCCTACTTTAGTAAAGAAGAAAAAAAAAAAAAAAGGAAAGAAAAGAAAGGAAGAAAGGCCTGAAGTGAACAGGTGTCCTTTTCTTCTAAAACTGTATTATTTTAGTGTGCCAAAACACTTGTCCTTAGTGGATAGGGTGAGAGGATTCGAAGGATGCCTCCTTTCTCGTTCCTGTGAAGATAGCTAAAGGAATTACCCAAACTAATACCTAGGAATTGAGCTAGATGACCTACGTCTGCAAAATAATTAGTCTTCACTGATCTGTAGGTTTTTTTGGCCAGTGTCCTGAAAAATCAGAAGAGGCAGCCAATGTAAGAAACAAAATTAAGTGTGAATTTGTCTAGAGCTCCAGCATGTTGCTTATTAGGATACAGAGTTGTATAAGACCTCTGAGATAATCAAGTCAAAATTCCTCATTTTCAGAAGAGGAAGTTCAGGGCCAGAGGTTTTAGTTCTTTACCTAGATATATGGACTAGTTTTGGTCAAATCTCCTAAACCATTCCAGTTCTTCTTTCTATTGTGTTCCCTTCCCATCTGGGCATCCTTAGAAGCAAGAAAAGCAATTAGTAATTTACCCAGTGTTACTTATTTTCTCATATAAAAATTTTTGAATATTAGCTACTTGGAGAAATTAGACAATTAGCCAGGTAAATAAACCCTCAAGTTATCTTTATCATTTGCCTTACAACCCTCTCTCAAATGCTGTGACTATCATTTTTGTGGCTCCAAGTCTTTGCACACTGACTGACTCAAAGTAGGAGTTAACTGACAATTCCATGAATAATAGATAAATTTTTAAAAGTGAAATCATACCCTAAATCTAGTAATAGGATTATACAAACATACCAGAAATTTATACGTCAGAAATGTTGTTTCATTCAAAGAAGTCTGTTTGAGAGAGAACACATACCCTCATGATGTGATCATTGCTTAAAACATTTTGGGAATGCAAATTTTGAAATTCTCTCTCAGCCTGTGGCACATTTTTTTGAACATCTTCAAAACTGGAAAATGTTCATCCTTTAAGGGGTGGGTTTGATTTTTTGATAATGACCAGAATCAGTGAGCAGCAAGTGTGCTCATAAAGAGCTAATGTTATTTTTGGTTTGCTTCTTCTTCTGTTAAGAAAAATAAAAACAAACACACAAAGCTAACAAACAAATCTTGAGGTATGAATGTATCTTGTAAATTGACTCTGCTTATATTTCCAAAATAGTATTTTCAGAAAAACTTTATTTTGTTTCTGACTTGCTAAGGGGACAACACATTTCTAGATATAGAAGGGCAGGTTCCTCTAGGTATACATATATTTTGAAAAACAATGTTTTATTTAATAACCATATTTTGATATGTTTACATTCCTAATTTTTAAATGTTATAAATAACTTTTGACTTTTCTTAGTATATGATACCATGCTACCTGTGGGCTTCTGTTTGCTTATTCAATTAAATATTATATAGAGGCTCATTTTCTTTAATCTGTTTTCTTAGCAGATGCTTTCTAGTCAAATAGAAATAAGTTCTAATCCCATCCCTGCCATTTACTAGTTAGATGCTGGCCAAATAAATCAGCTTTTGTGTGTATAAATTGAGAATAATTGTTTAGACTGAACATTTCTGCACCGGTGAGAGTTAGTGAAACAAAAATACATCAAAGTTCTGTGAACTATTTTCCTTATCCTGATCCTCACCCTGACCTCCCTCCACCTATTCCCCCTCCTCCAAATAGACTAAGGGCCAAAACTTCAAGTCTCTCTGAGATAGATTTTAAAATCTGTTACTCAAGTAAATTCAGAAAAATATGATCAAAGATCAATCGCACTGCTTTATGGGATTTATAGTTTTGAAACATTGACTAGAGGCTAGTGGTCCTTTCTTATAGGCCCTAACCGTATCTGTCAGGATGAAAGAACCATTGCCTTAGAAAAGATAGTCAGTAGAATTTTTTTTTAAGTTATTTCCAAATATTCAGTGATTCATTAAAATATTTTTGTTTCCTTAGGAAAAAGTTTCCACATATGCACAGTAATCATTTGGCATTTTGTAGGCTTAAGCCTTGGGGAGTTAGTGGTATTTGGCTCGTGACATGGAAGTCTTTCTCTTGTCAGACAAATCCTTTCCCCGGCACATTCCTGTGCGAGTTTGTTTCTGCTGTGCCTGATGGCAGTCTGTGAGGTGGTTTAGCATGGTTTGCACTGCCTAGCCAGACTTCCTTCACCCTGCTGCTTTCAAGCCTCTCAGAGTGAATTTTAACTTTGTGGCTGTTAGCTCAGTCATTGTTTCATCGAACTGAGGGTTATTTTACCTGAAGAAAACTTGCTATTATTCTGCAGTGAGGGGTACATTCAATAAGCCAACTTGCAGTCTTTGACATTCCTTCTGATGACTTATTTTTGTTAACAATTCTTAAGTGTCTAGTAAGAAAAGCATGAATATTTCTGACAGACTGGGCTATTTTTAGGGAGTGATAGTGCATTTTAAGAAAAATATGAACCACATTGCCTTTCAGCCTTGATTCAGGAAATCTATCTGGGTTCTGATGATTTAAGATTTATTTTTAACATTTTGAATTTTGTATATTCTTTTCAAGAACAAAGATCACGCTAGGGAAGTTTCATTCCAAGGAGCATACACCAAGTAAATATAGAATATGGCAACAGCATACATAAGTAACATACTTAGATGTTTTTTGGGGGGGGGAAGGCAAAGGACTAATTTACAGTCACAGAAGAACAGATAACAAGGTAGTCAGGGCTTAAGAATCAATGGGGAGGAAGATTAGAAAGGTGTGAATGTCAGCATATGAATCAATTGCTGTTTTAATTTTGTGTTCCCATTTTCCTCATACTCACACTTAATGTTCAAGAAATGTGTGTAAGTTCAGTGTTGGCCTTTTAGGAAGCTATCTGGCTAATCAGATACTTTAGAATTCTTGTTTAAACCAGTGATGTTGATGGTGAGGTCATAAATGTGCTTGTGTTGTAAATGTAAATATTTAATTGGTTCACCAAAATATTTGTGAAAATTGATGCAACTTTATCTCAAAAAAAAGTGAAAGAAGTGACAGTAAATATGCTTTATGTCTTGTCCATTGGTCGATATACCATAGGCTCCTTTTCTATTTTATTTGTTGGATAGTCTCCAGCAAATTCATTTAATTAGTAGAAGATCTGCCTCAAAAAGCTAGGAAAGAGAAAAAAAAATTATTTTATAATCCTCCCCCAAGTGTATTTAAATAAAAGCATATAATATAGATATTCACGCAGTATCGTGTGTATTTGAAAGGAATATTTCAATATATATTTATATAAAACCATATATAGATGTATATTATATATAGGAAATATAAAGATTATAGAGAATCAATGCATCCATTGACAGAGAATTGACAGATAAAAGGTATTTTGATACAATGGAAGATTTTGCATATCTTTTCCCATTTCATAGTGAAAACTGTGTAAATTTTAGATTAGTTTATTTGTATCCAATCACTTAACAATTGAGCCAAAAAGAATAACATGAAATTCTATAGCAGTTGGAAAATTGTGTAATTTTTAATAGACTGAAAATATATAGTTTAAATTCAACTGCCAGCAATGTAAAAATTAATTTTATTATCATCATTATTGATCATAATACTATGTTATATTTGCATACAAATGGAAGCTAAGTTCGTATTTGATTTGCAGTTCTCAAGTCTTTCACATATAACTTATTTTATTTAAGTATCAATTGCTAATTGGGATAAAATAAACAATTGCCTTTCTTTGGATAATTATCATAGCCAGGGTTCTTTCATTTAAAGAATAAATGTTAAACAAATGAAACAAGTAGATGTAAAGCCTGACTCTCACAAACTGATTCTGTGCTGCATGTTAACGGAGAAGAAGAAATCGATTTAATAGATAATACTGAACACTTGTGGCAGTGAAGCCACTCTATAGTAGTTTTAATTTTTTTCCCCATATAAAAACAATGCTTCTTTCTAACATGCCTGAGAATTTGGCAGAGTGTGTGCATTTGCTTAAAACCTTATAACTTCGGTAAATGCACATGTGAATAGAGAAACAGTGCCATCAAGAAATTATACTATTCATTTAACTTCATAATGGAATTTATAGTCAGGAGTAACTTTAGAGGTCAGTTAGTTCAATACTCTCATTGTATATATAACCTATGTTACTCTGGTGTTTTTATTATTGAAGTTAAACATAAACATGTTCAAATCTGTGCAAAACAGATTGTAAGAATTTTGTAACCACTCAGTCATTACCAATTACTTATTCATCAGCAAGGCATGTTCACTCACAGGGAATGAATTTTCTATTCATCATGAGTCGATAACCTTACTGAAACAAATTTTAAATAAAAAGGAATATATATGTATGTATGTATGCATATGTAGGTACACACACACACACACACACACACGTATATATAATAGCCCTAAATAATAACCGACTGCTTGTAATGTGCCTGAACATTTCAGAGCCTACCTCACATGAGAACAACATATTCATTGCTGGGGAAAAGGGTTAAGTTTTTTGAATGATGCGTTTATAGTTTGTGGCTATGGATTTTGAAGCTAGTAGTTACCATTAGAAACATTAAGAATCTGGCTTAAGTGTTTTGATAACATTTGACAATCTATGCTTACTGATTTTCTGGAACGATTCACTTCTTATCTACTCACATTCACTTTCCAGTATGAATTTTTCTCTGAAATAAGAACAATGGTATAACAAATGGTCAGGTTTTGTAGGTATACAGATGATAGGATGCTGCTTTTGTCGCTAAAATAATGAATTTTAACATTTTTAGCATTCTCTTTTTATATATAATTTATAGTAAAATTGTTGATTATAAAATTGATATGTGCTCGATGGAAAATATTTGGAAATACTGGAAAGCAGGAATAAGAAAATAACAACTACAAGCCTATCACCCAGAAAAAGAATACAAAGCATAACATTTTGGTGATTGTTTTCCACACTACATATCCTTCTCTGCCCTCCTCTGACACACATGTACACACGTGTAAATCTATCTGTATATTTTTCATATTCACTCTGGGCCCACCACTTGTACAGCCTGTGACCTTTTGCAAGTTACTTCACTTCTCTGTGCCTCAGTTTCTTCATCTTTAAAATATAAAGAGTAATAATAACAATATTTGTTATAGGATTGTAAAGATTGAATGGGGTAATAAATATGTGTCAGTCATAATATAAACTACTTATATAGCTATGATTATGTATTTTGAAAATATTTTTAAATTATCAAGTGTTTTTCACTTTGATTTGAAATCCATAGTAGCCACTGCTAGTACTTGTATTATTTTCAGTAAGTCATCATAATACCTTTTTTCCCTCCTTTTATGATAATGGTGGTAAGTGGAACATCTAAAAAATATGTTCCATGCAAAATGGATCTTCACACAGGCTTATTTTGTCATTTTAGTTTGATTTTTGAGAAATGAGTTCAGCACATCTGCCAAATCCTTTTATAAGATGCTACATTCCTGTTTTTATTTTAGTGTATTTCATTTGTGAAAAGCTCTTTTCTTCTCTACCCCTCCCCCAGGCAGTGAGGCCTCCTTCTCTATTCCTCCCCATGCTGAACTATAATGTTGCTGTACATTAAATCTTTAAAATAGAAAATGAGAACAAAAGTGGAAGGGATCTGTCACTTTCTTTTTTAAAAATTCCTTCTCCTTTTGGTATACCTAGGTTAAGAAAAGAAAAACACAACTGCCTTTCACAGTCTGAGAATATGCCATGGGATAAAGGACATTTTTTCCCCAACCAGATCTGAAATAACAGTCTTTTTTCAGGATGGGAAGCAGAAAGCCGCTTTGGGGAAGGGGGTCGGGGAGAAGGAGTAAAGCAAATGAAGAAGAATCAGTTTGCAAACATATGTTAATATTTAGAGTCTTTTTTTTTTTTAAGTGAACAGTTAACTAGTTAATGCTTTTTTTTTTTTTTAACAAACTGTCTTTGATACTGTGTTTTGTTTATTCCATCCCAGAAGAAGTTAGCGGTATACAGCAAGATGCAGGACTCTCTGGAAGTCACCCTTCCCAGCAAACAAGAGGAGGAGGAGGAGGAGGAGGAGGATGAGGAGGAGGAGGAGAAAGACCAGCCTGCCGAGATGGAGTACCTTAACTCTCGCTGTGTCCTTTTCACTTATTTCCAGGGAGACATTGGGTCAGTAGTGGATGAACACTTCTCAAGAGCTTTGGGCCAAGCCAGCACCCTTCATCAAGAATCTGCCATTTCAAAAAGCAAGATGGGGCTAACCCCCTTATGGCGAGGTAAGAATTCCAGAGCAGATGCTCTCCAGGCCACTGGCTGTGTTTCGCAACCGTCTGTACCAGGTTCCAGCTGGAGACCTGCCCCTGGAGGACGGATATCCACTCGCTTTTTAATTTTTAAGGACAGCAAGGAATTTCTTTCAGACAAACAGCTGGATCAGTTTTGTCACATGTGGAATGCAGGGTTGGAAAGGATGCAGTCACACCCCTTAAATTCCTCATGGAAAGTAGTGATGCAACCGGCCTGAGTTTATAGTGGCAGGACTGAGCTGCGAAGCACCATTCCTTAAGCCCCGATGGCCCAATTTGGATCTCTAAATAATGGGCGTGCCTGGATCAGCGTTTAAAAATTAGCTCTTGCTCATTCCACTAGGTGCTATGTGGTAACATAGCAGAGATCTGAGTCTGTCCCAGGAATACAGACTTTGAAAGCCTTCTGTGTTTGCTTGATGGCTTACTCTGTCCCACTCTGTTGTGATGTTAACACTTTGTAGTGTACAAAACAGATATCAGTGACTGTATCTGCCTGATTTCTGCCTTTTTTTTTTTTTTTTTTTTTAACCTCAGTAAAGCAAAGCAATAGATCGGGCTTCTTCTCCTTTATTTTCCTCTCCATAGAGGTCACAGAAGTGTGTTCAAATCTTATTTCTGACTCACAGAAAATGATCAGGTGACAACTTAATTGAAATAAATACAACATCAGAGAAAAAACAATCCGTCATTCCAATGATCGGTTTAGAGAAATGCATTATGAACTTTTCTTCTGAACTCACCTGGTTCCAAGAAAAATCTAGTGGAATTGTTCTCAAAGTGTGGTTTCCAGGACTGGGAACATGAGCATTGCAAGGGAACTTGTTAGATATGCAAATTATTGGGCTAAGCCCCAGACCCACTGAATCGGAAACTCAGAGGTAGAGTAGCCTATGTTTTAACCAGCCCTCCCAGGGATTCATGTGCAGGCTCAGGTTTGATAGTTATAGATCTAGTGCTGTGAAAATCACAGATTGCTGCCTCCTAACTCAAACCTTTGAATCAGACAGAGGGTCCAGAAGGAGGCTCTGGGAGTTACTGTAACCAGTGCCCCAGGCGATCCTGCGATGAGGAAAGGCTGGACACCTGTGTTAGGGGCGGGTGAGAGGTGATGAGTGGCTGCTTCCTTCTCAGCATCAGTAGAAAGGTTTGTACTTGCCTGCCTGTCTGCCTGCTTTTCCTTCCCTTTCCTCCTTTTCCCCTCATTTTATCCTGTCACCATCCCTCCCTTCTTTTCTCCCTCCTTCTAGTAAATACGAAAATGTTAATATACACAGAGACTGTAAAGAGGAAGGTGGAATCCATACTCAAGTGACCTAGACCTCGACATAGGTGAATTGGGAAGCATACTGCTTACCTGATTAGAAATTATGGACTTAACCAAAGAAACGTAGTCCTTCCAACTCTAAGATGCTAATAGAACCAATGATGTCCTATTAGATAGCATATTGTGAATACTTTTAAAACCGTGGAGGGTGAAATTAGGAAAAGTTCAGCGACCTAGCTAACTTTAATAAAGTGTTTGATATATCAATAATAAATCCTATCATGACAGCCAGTCCTGAGATAGTGAGTGAAACTGTCAGTCACTCAGTTGTGTTCGACCCTATGCAACCCCGTGGGCTGTAGTCTGCCAGTTTCCTCTGTCCATGGAATTCTCCAGGCAAGAATCCTGGAGTGGGATGCCATTCCCTTCTCCAGGGGAAAATGCAGTGCTTAATTCTTTTAGCATACTGGCATATGCAGCCCGGTGACCACTGAACTTGGAATATAGGAATGAAAGTTCCAAATTACAAATAGATGTAAGAGTGATCATCTAAAGTATCATAACCAGAATAGTTTTAAGTGAAGTGTTGTGTAAATATAACAACTCTACAATTCATTGTTTCCCCATAATCTGCATGACTTAATGGAGAGGACCTTTAGAAAGATGTCAAATTTTAGCATTGAAAGGGTGGATAATGGGAGTGTTTTAGTATCATTAGAAGTTTCTTCACATTATCTTGAATTTGCCCTACAAATCTGCCTCCTGTTTCATTCATTGACATTGACTTATGCAGCAGATATTTATTAAGGTCCTGCTATGTTCTAGGTAGTGGGAATATATCAGTGGACAGGACAGTCTAAGCTTGTACATTCATGAAGCTTTCTAGTAAAAGAGACAGATAGTAAATGTATCAATATATTGAGAAGCAAGGTATTGTTTTACCATGTTTTATTTAGGGTGACAATAGATGGTCTAAGATTTTTATTTCAGTACATACCCAAAGGATATAACAGTGCTTCTCCTCACACAAATATCTAGAGGAAGATTACTGCTGCCGCGTTGCTTCAGTCGTGTCCGACTCTGTGCGACCCCATAGACGGCAGCCCACCAGGCTCCCCCGTCCCTGGGATTCTCCAGGCAAGAACGCTGGAGTGGGTTGCCATTTCCTTCTCCAATGCATGAAAGTGAAAAGTGAAAGTGAAGTCACTCAGTCGTGTCCAACTCTTAGCGACCCCATGGACTACAGCCCACCAGGCTCCTCCATCCATAGGATTTTCCATGCAAGAGTACTGGAGTGGGGTGCCATTGCCTTCTGGACAGATGAAACAGCCAGTGCAAAGGACCTGAGGAAGGATTGAACTTGAATGTTCAATGAGAAGCCAAAATGCTGGTGTAAGTGGAGTGAAAGGAAAAGGTATAGCAAGTAGAGACCAGAATTTTTAGAGCTTTGTAAGTTAGTTTATCAGAGTATCACAGGATGCTTTTCAATCTTCATTTATCCCTCTTCAGCTAAGACTATATGTGTCCTGTTTAGTCATCTCACATCATTTCTCCAATACGCAGGATAATGCATTTCTATATGAAAAATATGAAATATAAATTGAATGATCAAGTGATTAAGTTAAATGAACCAAATTCATACTATGTACCCAGGATAAGAAAACAAAAAAGCCCTTAATAGAGAATTTATAGTAATAAGTTGTATAAATATTTGGGTACGGTGTTATTTATGAAATAAGGGACTTGAATTAAGGGATTGTTGAAGACTTTTCTCCATGAAATTGTGGTTTCAAATGTATTATTTACTATCCAATTATAAATAAAACTTTGCCATAGTTGTGAATTGGTGTTTTTAGTTAAGTGTACATAAGTTGAATAAGATTCATAGGAAATCCACAACATAAAATTAAGGATTTGGTAACAATGTTATAGAAAAATGTAATAGGGAGTCCCATGTCTGGTGAAGAGAGTTGCTTCAAATATTAACTGCCAAAGCAGCACCAATTTGCATAACTGCTGTCTTTGGTTGGATTATGTTTGTTTGGGGGTTCAAAAGTGGACCTTATTATTGCCTGGTGGCAATGTTATCGTCGATGCTCTAAGTATCTCTGAGAGTAGCTTCAACTATAATATGTGTTTATTATTACTCATCTCCTATTGTTGTTGTAAAGATTTTTTGATGATATATATGAATATATATGAATAATTTAGCATAGGGTTTGATGCAAGGCATTAACTGAAGGTCAAATGACTTTTCTCTCTTAAGTAAGTTTTCACTCATTTGGCACACAGAATACCAACCTTGTATCTTTATTCAGAAACATTGTTTTCTGGAAGTTTGTATTCCTGACAAAAAGCACAGTGTCTTGAATATACTAGATACGGAAGGCTATTGACAATTTTGATGGCCATGGCAGTAATACTTTATGAGGAACTGTTGACCAGCTGTATTAAATTAAAGGGTTTAATTTATGGCATGAGGTTTTTTTTACAGTGCTGCACAAGTGCTGCAGTGCTTCAAAGGAATTTAAAATTGAATTATGTTTGACTGCTGAATGTATTTCCACAGTAAATCTTCAGGCAAATGATAGAGTGTCAGCTAATGATGGAATTGTGGTCATCCTTTGAGCTTGTATCTTGATGGACTTAGGAAAGTCCTCTTTAGATGTTTTGTGACTTTTCCTGTCAAAAAACTGACAGGAAATATTCGTCCTTTATTAGGCACAACATCACATGAACTACCTCTTCTCCCAGTATATCTTCTAATGGATGATATAGGGCTTCTCAGCTAAGAAAACCTAATGAATCTGATTGTCTCATCCCATCCAAATAGAAACATCAGCTTCAAATGTATCTATTCACTGATTTCAGTGCTTAAGTTTTATTACAGAAAGTGTGTATGTGTGTGTTTGTGTGTGTAGGAAAAGGGAGTAGTTCAGTCAAGACACAGCCAAATAGATCACTAACTTAAAAACTATGCTGAATGGTAAACTTGATATTTTTTTTTTCTTTTTATGGTTGCAAAGTAAATATATTCTGCATAATTGATCTACACAGTGTCTTCTTGGAGCAACATTCTCATAAGATCTCTCAAAATGAGCATTAAACTTAGACAGCAAAAAGGAAGAAGGGGAAGGAGGGCCTGTCTCTTGGGTCAGCTAACCCAGGGAAGAAGAGAGTTGAACGGCCTCTCCAGGAGGCCATTGGAAGTGATCACTGTGGGGAAGTTTAAAATAAACACTTTGGAGAAGATTTGAGGCCTGGTTTATCTCAGTTACCTGCCTTTAAGGATTATGGGCATCTGATAGCGCCCTCTGAAATTCTCATTTTAGAGTTACAAGGACTATTTTGAGCAACTCTAGAACAAAATAAGTGGAGCGCAATCTTTGTACATAATGGTAACGATAAATTACTGAGTGACAGGTAACACTGGAACACATATCAGTTCACCTCTGACCCCAAAATTTATTTTTATAGAAAGTAGAATAAGAGGAAGAAAATTGTAGACTGAGAATGGAGGAACATTGCTTTTCACTGAGGTTAATTAAAAAGATAAATATTAACTTTTAGCATGGATGTTTTCAGTCAGTATTAATTCTATGTTTTCTGGAAATTTTTAAGATCTTCAGTTCAGTTCAGTTGCTCAGTCATGTCCAGTTCTTTGCAACCCCATGAACTGCAGCACGCCAGGCCTCCCTGTCCATCACCAACTATCCAAGTTTACTCAAACTCATGTCCATCGGGTCGGTGATGCCATTCAGCCATCTCATCCTCTGTCGTCCCCTTCTCCTCCTGCCCCCAATCCCTCCCAGCATGAGAGTCTTTTCCAATCAGTCAACTCTTCGCGTGAGGTGGCCAAAGTACTGGAGTTTCAGCTTCAGCATCAGTCCTTCCAAAGAACACCCAGGACTTATCTTCTTTAGAATGGACTGGTTGGATCTCCTTGCAGTCCAAGGGATTCTCAAGAGTCTTCTCCAACACCACAGTTCAAAGCATCAATTCTTTGGCACTCAGCTTTCTTCACAGTCCACCTCTCACATCCATACATAACTACTGGAAAAAACCATAGCCTTGACTAGATGGACCTTTGTTGGCAAAGTAATGTCTCTGCTTTTTAATATGCTATCTAGGTTGTTCATAACTTTTCTTCCAAGGAGTAAGCGTCTTTTAATTTCATGGCTGCAATCACCATCTGCAGTGATTTTGGAGCCCCCCAAAATAAAGTCTGACACTGTTTCCACTGTTTCCCCATCTATTTCCCATGAAGTGATGGGACTGGATGCCATGATCTTAGTTTTCTGAATGTTGAGCTTTAAGCCGACTTTTTCACTCTCCTCTTTCACTTTCATCAAGAGGCTTTTTAGCTCCTCTTCACTTTCTGCCATAAGGGTGGTGTCATCTGCATATCTGAGATTATTGATATTTCTCCCAGCAATCTTGACTCCAGCTTGTGCTTCATCTAGTCCAGCATTTTGCATGATGTACTCTGCATAGAAGTTAAATAAGCAGGGTGACAATATACAGGCTTGACATACTCCTTTTCCTATTTGGAATCAGTCTGTTGTTCCATGTCCAGTTCTAACTGTTGCTTCCTGAACTTTTAAGTTCTTAGGAACCCATTTTTCATGTTACTATAGTCTTCATTTTTGGTGGCTCAGACAATAAAGAATCTGTCTATAATGCAAGAGCCCTGGGTTCGATCCCTCAGTTGTGTAGATCCCCTGGAGAAGGGAATGGCTACTCACTCCGGTAATCTTGCATGGAGAATTCTATGGAGAGAGGATTCTGGCAGTCCCCAGTCCATGGGGTCTCAAAGAGTCAGACATGACCGAGGGGCTAATACATTTACTTTCTTTTTTTTTTCAAAATTAATAAAATATTTTTAAAATTATATGTTTAATTTTCTCATGCATAAAATGTTTCTTTAGTTTCTTTTTCAGAAAAACTGAATGTTAATGTAAAACATATCCCAGCTACTGTGAAATTGAAAAGAACCTCTTGATGTACCATGTTAAGCTCTTTTATGTCTCTAAGACATATTTCTGTTAAAAATCACAGCAGTGAGATTACTGGGTATGCACTGGATTGGTTGTATTAGACAATTTATTTCTTTTCCTTTTTGTTGTTAGCAATCGGGTACGTATGTTTGTGTGTAATGTTTTGTAATCCCAAATGCAAACGGAACCAAAGTATACCTAGACATTTTGTGCGTGTTAGACTCAGTGTGAACGTTATCCAAATGTTGTGTCATTGAGCCCAAAGTCACCATAGAGTGTTAATATCACATAGTTCTGAATTGCTGAAAAGTAATATTGCATGGAAATACTGTGTGCAGTTTTTCATAAGCTTTTTCATCCAAAAAATGTGGCTGTGATTAAATACTTGTAAGCAAAGAGTCATGTAATGAAAAAAATTTACATACATATGAAATAAGCATACTGATTCCCAGGCATGAAACAAAGAATATCATCTGTTTCTTTGTATCAAGAATTTCTTTTTTAACAATCAAGATACCAGATAGTGATTTTGAAATGTAGACTTGCGCATAAACATATTTTCTATTCAATATCTTTTCATTTATTTGTAGAAAGCAACATTATTTTTTCAAAACACTGCCTTGATCTCTGCAAACTTTATGTTAATCTCAGGAGACACACTGACTGGGAAAATACTAAGTTGCTTCTAATTTGATTTTTCCCTGGCACATTTTAAAGCTTTGTTCAGCCTTTATGGGGTGTGTTTTTTAGAACAGACTTCTACTTTCCATGATAACATGTTCACTAATCACAATACAATATGTAATAAATAGGATAATATTTTTGTAAGGAATTTTTTCATTATTTATATTTCTTCATGCATATCCAAAATGTGTAAACATCTGTACAATAAAATTAGGTCCATGGACATGAATGAAAGAAACAAAAGGAAAGCATCCAGGAAAATGACATATACTCTCTGTATTTTTGGCATTTTAATGGGAGATATTAATAAGGAGAACTCTATCTCTGGCACACACCTGTGGGTTGAGTTCAGCTGTTATAATGGGATTCTGGTCCCACAAGAGATAAAACTTATGAGCAGAATGAAGGGTTTGGAACCAAAGATTGGATCTCTGAGAGCAAAGGAGCCCGTTGGTGGTGGCAAAGCTACACTACGTAATATAAAAAGCCTCTATAAAATCTTTTATGAGTTTTAAACTTTAAATGTTGACAGCTTTCACTGTGAGTATGATAGAAATATTCTACAAATGTCCATCATTTATAGGCTTCCTGGGTGGCACTAGTAGTAGAGAACCTGCCTGCCAATGCAAGAGACACAAGCGACATGGGTTCAATCCCTGGGTCAGGAAGATCCCCTGGAGAAGGGCATGGCAACCCACTCTGGGTATTCTTGCCTGGAGAATCCCATGGATAGATGAGCCTGGCAGGCTACAGTCCAGGGGGTCGCAAACAGTTGGAAATGACTGAAGCAACTTAGCACTGCCATCATCTAAGGCAAATTGAATTTTCTTCCTACACCTTATACAATTTTCTTTCTTGTCATTAGCAGCCAGGTTTCATATGTCAGAGGAGGACAATGCTTAAATAGATCACATTTGCCCAATGCCAGTAGGCTTGACTTTAAGTGTTATTTTCTAATAGATTGTGATTGCGATAAAACTAAGTCATTCGAGTAAAACTTTGCCAGGTCTGCTGGAAGGTTTGAAGAATAGTTTGCTTTTCATCCTTTGCCTCTATAAGATCATCATTTACGTTTCCTCAAGGGTTTGAGATCCAAGGAGATTCTGGGCAGGGGCTAGGGGGAGACTTGAATTGAGACAGTGAAAAGTTGGCTATCTGTGGATGGGGTGGATGATAGCTCTGCCGTGAGGCTGACAGGGAGAGAGAGGAAGAGCTTACAGTGTAGTGACTTTGCCTTTAGTGAAGCTAAAGAAAGAAAATATTTGAAACAACCCAGTGATATCCTAATTATGTTCATCAAAGTACATATATGGGGGTTGAGTCAAGTTACTTAAGATTTCCCTGAGGTAAAAACAAACAAACAAACAAACAAAAAACTGTCCTGGAAGTTTATGAAGAACATGACATGTCCACGTTCTTACTTCATAAACTTTTATTTCACATAAACTTTTTCATATAAACTTTTATTTCACAATACTTCTTGGGATAACCTTCATTTCATGGAGATATCTAGCAAGGTTCTTTTATGTGGAACCCAGTATAAAAATACTGTTCTACCATACATGCATAACTAATGTACTAACCACCTTATCTTTATAGATAGAAATAATCCCTAGGACATTTCACAGAATGGTTAGAAGCATGGGGCCAGATGATATGTGGAATTAAATGAGCTCAAATGCCTTATATTTGATTGGAAGATACTAAGCCACAGATAAGCTGACAGATCACTTGGGGTCCTACAATAAGAGAGGATGATTGCTAGACACCAGCTCTAGACCTGGGCTTTCCAGACTCCCAGGCCAGGGCTTGCTCAGATACCTGTGCAGGAGGCAACAGGCCATGGCTGGAGTAGCTATCTCTCTAAACACAGATCTGACCATAATCCTTCCTAGGAATTATACTCCATAAAAATTAATTTAAAAAGTAAAAACAAAACTCCTTTTAAGCTCACCTCCTCAGGGTAGTACCCACATTTAGTGCATGGCTTGTAAGGCTATGAAAAGCCAACCTAGATAGCATATTGTAAAGCAGACACATTACTTTGCCAACAAAGGTCCGTCTAGTCAAAGCTATGATTTTTCCAGGAGTCATGTATGGATTTGAGAGTTGGACTATAAAGGAAGCTGAGTGCTGAAGAACTGACGCTTTTGAACTGTGCTGTTGGAGAAGACTCTTGAGAGTCACTTGGACTGCAAGGAGATCCAACGAGTCCATCCCAAAGGAAATCAGTCCTGAATGTTCATTGGAAGGACTGATACTGAAGCTGAGGCTCTAATACTTTGGCCATCCGATGCAAAGAACTGACTCATTTGAAAAGACCCTGATGCTGGGAAAGATTGAAGGCAGCAGAAGAAGAGGAAGACAGAGAATAAGATGGCTGGATGGCATCACCAACTCAATGGACATGAATTTGAGTCAACTCTGGGAGAGTTGGTGATGGATAGGGAGGCCTGGCATGCTGCAGTCCATGGGGTCACAAACAGTCAGACACGACTGAGCGACTGGACTGAAATGAACTGAACTGTAAGGCCATACCCATGTGGGTCCTTCTTGGACCGTAGTATGTTTGCCAGCATCTGCCCACTGAGTCCTTTTTTGATTCCTCAGATGCTGCTTTGTGCCAGTATGTGTTCTCCTGGCCTTTCTCCACACACTTTTTCATTAGCTTAAAACACCCTTCTCTAACTCTTCATATGGCTAGCCCTCCTGACCCTTTTGATTTTGCTGTTACTTTCTAAGACAGTTTCAGTACCCTGTCTGTGTATTTCCCCTCCTGAGAGCACAATCTAAGTTACATTGCTCGTGTCTATTTACTTCTCTGTTCCCTGCCAGATGTGACTGAAGATGGCATCTGTCCAATCATCCCTAGTCACCCCATGTTTCACACGTAGTAGGACATCTATAAATATGTCATGAACATTGAGTGGAGAAATTGAAGCAAAGCTGGGAGTTGTTCTCTCTCTCGCTTATTTATCTCCAAGTGCTATTCTTTGATATCATTCCCCCCTTCTTAATATCTCCTCCAATCCATAACCCACCTGAATCTCCTCCACTCGTGTTTTCCACAGAATTTTCACCAAATTCTAGGTGTTCAGGTTATAGTTACAAGTGTGCTGACTTGTGGCACAGTTGTGATGAGTGACAGCCATTACTTGCCTCAGCTTCTACATCTCTAAAATGCGGATAATAACAGTAACTACCTCATAAGTTTGGAGTGTGGACCCAATGAGATCAATCCATGAAAAGCTCCTGGCCTTGTATCTGGTACTACTGGGTCACTGATATTAAATGTAAACTATTATTATTTTCAGTCCAGAAAGTCCCAGACCTCTACAGAAAAACTAAACTGGGAATACATCCTTCTTGATGTAAAGTGAGTGCTGGCAAGTATCCTTAAGTATGATCTTACTTCCCTTTGTTTGGGCATTAAAATGCTTAGTTTGAGTGAAAATTGTATATGCCTTTAAAAGAAGTTGGTAAACATCATTTGCAATCTACCTGAATCATGTCTATGGCATAACCTTTTTTTTTTAACCTGTGAGGTATGTACCCATGACCTCTGCTCAGACCTAAGGGCATTAAGACACACAGGAGAAAGCGAAGTTTTCCAGTCCTAGACTTGTCCACCTCAGCCTAGACAGTGACCCCCTAAACTAAGCCCCAACGCTGGGAACTCATTCACCATCTGGGCCCCTGCATATTGGCTTGGCGTGAAACCTGTGACTGGTATCATTCACCTCTGTGTGGGGAGAAAAAGAGTGCATACTCATTAGCTTGCTTGAAAATACTGGACAAGTAGAGGCAAGTCTATCCCAGAACTGAATCTTATGTAAATAATGTTATTTTTCTGTCTTCTCAGACAGCTCAGCTCTCTCAAGCCAGCGGACTAGTTTCCCGACATCCTTTTGGACCAGCTCTTATCAGCCCCCACCCGCACCCTGTCTGGGGGGCGTTCATCCTGACTTCCAGGTCACTGCACCCCCGGGCAACTTTACGACCGCCGACCCCAGCCCCTGGCCGGGACATGGGCTGCATCAGACTGGCTCCGCCCCTCCACCTCCAGTGTCGGAGTCCTGGCACTACCCGCTGGCATCTCAGGTGAGCCCGTCCTACGGGCACGTGCATGACGTGTACATGCGGCACCACCCCCCGCACGTGCATCACCGCCACCACCACCACCACCACCACCATCACCACCACCCTCCTGCGGGCTCGGCCCTGGATCCACCTTACGGGCCCCTGCTGATGCCCTCCGTGCGTGCGGCCAGGATTGCCGCGCCCCCGTGTGACATCACAAAGACAGATCCAACGACAGTCACCACCGCTACCTCAGCGTGGGCCGGAGCCTTTCACGGAACCGTGGACTTAGTGCCCAGTGTGGGCTTTGACGCAGGTGAGCCCGGCGATTTCCTCCTTTCTATAGAAAGAAGAAAAATGCCTGAAATGAATCACTGAAAATGGAGGGCGTTTTAAACATGTTGAAGTATTTTTTTTTTCTCTTACATGGGAAGTTAATCTTTGTCCATATGGTTTTCAGTTCACCGTTTCGCAACAGTTCCTGCATTCCTGCGGAAACTGGTGTGACTACCTGAGAGAGGTCTCAGAGCTTTTCTCCCATTTCTTAAGCTAGTAATCTGTTTATTTGAAGTGGAATCTCTGGTACCTTATGTTTACAAAGATTTAAGCACATTGGTTAAATCCCCCATGTCTCCGTACTCTCTAAGGGTGATATGTAATGCCTGACAATTCAGATCTAGTATCTTTCAGTAATTTTTCCTTCTCTCTTTTTGTCAGATCCCATTTATGATGTATAAACCAAACTACTTTCTGAAATGCAATTCATGGAATATAATCATGGTGTTTGAAAAGAATTAGGAAATGAATTTTAAAGGAATGGATTTCTCTTTTCCAACCCCTTTTGTTCCTCTTCATTTGTCTTTTGTTATTTCCCTCCTTCCTTCCCTCTTTCCCTTCCTCCTCCTCCTCTTTCCTCTCTCTCTCTCTCTTATTTTAAAGCATCAAACATAAGAGGCTACTCTAAAATTTATATTCAACAGATTTGGGGAAAAAATAACAGTAAGGGAAATCTTTCTTCAAAGGACATTCAGCTCCTCTCTGGAATTCACTAGTTGCTTGAGCTTGGTTTTTTGACCAGACTCATATTCATAGTGTTATTTGTTCCAAGCTCACCAAAATCGCAAACATCAGAGGCTAAAAAACAAATCAAGTCAGTGATTATATCCCCAGAAACTACATTCTAAAGTCAGCCACCACCACCTCCAAACCCAGGTTCTTTTCTGAGAATCCTTGTGAAAAATTAGGACTTTCTTTCCAGAGGTTTAAGGAAACACACTTTTAAATTTTTTTTATAAATTTTAATTATTTCCTTATTTTTCCCTTGTGATGAGAAAACTCACCTTTTCATAGTGTTCCTTGGTTTTCCTCTTTGTATTGTTGCTGTTCAGTCACTGAGTCATGTCCGACTCTTTGCAACACTATGGACTGCAGCATGCTAAGTTCCTCTGTCCTCCACTACCTCCCTGAGTTTACTCAAATTCTTGTCCATTGAGTCAGTTATGCTAACCATCTCATCTTCTGCCACCCTCTACTCCTTTTGCCTTCAATCTTCCCACCATTAGGGTCTTTTCCAGTGAATCAGCTCTTCCCACCAAGTGGCCAAAGTATTGGAACTTCTGCTGTCTTACTCTTCCTTATTCTTCATGTGTATTACTCCTTATTCTTCATGTGTTGTTCAGTCGCTCAGTCATGTCCAACTCTTTGTGACCCCATGAACTGCAGCACGCCAAGCTTTCCTGTCCTTTCCTATCTCCCAGAGTTTGCTCAAACTCATACCCGTTGAGTCAGTGATGCTATCTAACCATCTCAGCCTCTGCTGCCTCCTTCTCCTCTTGTGTTCCATCTTTCAGATCATCAGAGTCTTTTCCAATGGGTCGGCTCTTTGCGTCAGGTGGCAAAAGTATTGGAACTTCAGCTTTAGCATCGGTCCTTCCAATGAGTATTCAGGGTTGATTTCCTTTAGGATTGACTGGTTTGAACTCCTTGGAGTCCAAGGGACTCTCAAGTCTTCTCCAGCACAACAATTTGAAAGGATCAGTTCTTTGGCACTCAGTCTTCTTTGTGGTCTGGGCTTCCCAGGTAGCGCTAGTTATAAAGAACCTGCCTGCCAATGCTGGAGACATAAAAGACAAGTTTGATCCCTGGATTGCGAAGATACCCTGGAGGAGGAAATGGCAATTCACTCCAGTATTCTTGCCTAGAGAATTCCATGGACAGAGGAGCCTGGCAGGCTATAGTCCATAGGGTCACAAAGAGTCAAACAAGACTGAAGTGACTTAGCACACAGCACACACTTCTTTATGGTTCAACACTCATATCTAATCTGTACATGACTACTGGAAAAACCATAACTTTGGTATATGGACCTTTGCTGGCCAAGTGATGTCTCTGCCTAGATTTTTAATATGTTTAGATTTGTCATAGCTATTCTTAAAAGGAGCAAGTGTTTTTGAATTTCATCACTGCAGTCACTCTCCACAATGATTTTCGAGCCCAAGAAAAATAATCTGTCACTGTTTCCATAGATGTTTCCCCATCTATTTGCCATGAAGTGATGGGACCAGATGCCAAGATTATAGTTTTTCGAATGTTGAGTTTTAAACCAGCCTTTTCACGCTCCTCTTTTACATTCATCAGGAGACTATTTAGCTCCTCTTTGCTTTCTGCCATTAGAATGGGATCATCTGCACATCTGAGGTTGTTGATATTTCTCAGCAATCTTGATTCCAGCTTGTGATTTATCCAGTCGGGCATTTCACATAATATACCCTGCATAATATACCCTGCATATGATGTACAGCCTTGATGTACTCCTTTCCCAATTTTGAACCAATTCATTGTTCCATGTCTGCTTCTATTACTTCTTGTCCTGCATACAGGTTTCTCAAGAGGCAGGTAAGGTGAGCTGATATTCCTGTCTCTTTAAGTGTATTCTTAGTGTACAGGATTTTAAATCTGAATGCCAATCACAACAGAGAACTCCAGAGAGTAACAAATGCTCAGCATCCATTTATGTTCATCCCATACCTAGGTGCATCCTTATCTTGATTAACTGGTTCTCTGCTAAGCTTTTCAATGTTTCTCATTGCCTAATGTCTCCATTTCTGCTTCCTGTTTAGTCTTTGGGTTCAAGCTGCTTTTCTAAACTGTCAGGCAAGAACTTGGTTCTTCCTGTTTGTAAGAAGAGAATGTGATGAAACTAACCACCACAGGTTTGCCTCCATCCTTTGCCACATACTAGTAGTATGAACTACTAGTTTGAGTCGTTTGATGCCTTGGGCCAGATCGAATGAGAGTCCCAGTGAGTTAGCTGCCATCATTGGCAGCCAGTCTCTGCAGGCTCTCAATTTCCCAGTACTTGTGTGGCCAAGGTTAATAATGCTTCTAGAAGCAAAGGGAACATTCTCTTCTTTCTTAGTTTGGCCTGCTTCAGCAGAATACTATATACTGAGTGTGAAGTGAAGTGAAGTGAAGTTGCTCAGTCGTGTCTGACTCTTTGTGACCCCATGGACTGTGGCCTATCAGGCTCCTCTGTCCATGGCATTTTCCAGGCAAGAGTGCTGGAGTGGATTGCCATTTCCTTCTCCAGGGGATCTTCCAGACCCAGGACTCGAACCCGGGTCTCCCACATTGCAGGCAGACACTTTACCGTCTGAGCCACCAGGGAAGCTACTGTATACTGGGTGTGGTAAACAACAAATATTTAGTTCTCACAGTTAGTTCTCTGGGAAATCCAAGACCAAGGTGCCAACACATTCAGTGTCTGGTGAGGGCCTACTTCCTGATTCATAGAGACTTTCTTTGCAATGTGTCCTCATTTGAGGTGGAAGGGACAAAACCAGATCTCTGCACTCTCATTTCTAAGGGCATTAATCACATTTGTGAAGACTCCACCCTCATGACTTATTCTCCTTCTGAGGGCCTCATCTCTAAATACCATTATACTGAGGGATAAGATTTAACATGTGAACTTTTCAGGGATATAAGCATTCCGGAAGTGGATGTGATTGCCTTTGCTCTCTGTTTCTGTCACTGATTACCTACTTTTGTATTTAATTTTGATGTGAGCTTGATTCACTGATTCATTGTTCAGAATTTTGGCTTGAAATAATCTCTTTGGAATGAAAAGTCATCCTCCTACCCTCAGGAAGTAGGAGAAGATTTTCATTCTCTATGAAGAACCTAGAGAGAACCCATGTGGATATATTATATAATAGTTCTTAATGCTGAGCTATGAATTAATATGTATTGAGTACCCACTATTTAAGATATTGCCAGAGATATTATATATATTTATAATAATATATAATATTAATTTATATATTATAATAAATATAAATATATAAATAAACATTTTATTATTATATACTATATAATAATATATATTAAAATTTTGTGTATATATATCATTGCTTTTAATTTTTAAACTAAATCTGAGATGGATCTTCTCTAGTTCAGTTACTAATAAGGAAATGGCTCGGTTTTCCTATTTGAAAACATCTTCCTAAATCTCAAATGCTCAAGCTATATTTGACCCCAAATCTGCCCCAAACTAAAGCATTGTTGGGGTAGCATCTGCCTTTATATGTAGGTGAATGAAACTATTGATTAAAACTGTTATCTTAGACTGTAAATAATTAATATTAAGGAATGAAGATTTATCTATAGAAATATGTAGTGCTCCTTTTTGTCATTGTGGATTTAGGATGATGATCATGATTCATTCCTGTCCATAAGTTTAACCCAGTTGAACAAACAAAGACAAGGGAATCAAAAAGATAAAGGTAAAATCATAGCATAATTATCACCTGTGTGTGTTTAGTTACACAGTTGTGTCCTACTCTTTGTGACCCCATGGATTGTAGCTCGCCTGGCTCCTCTGTCCACGAGATTTTCCAGGCAAGAACATTTCCGTGGGTTGCCATTTCCTCCTTCGGAGGATCTGCTGATCCAGGGATCAACCCACTGAGCCATTGCATCAGTACAAATTTTTAGGCCAAATTAGAGATCTTAAATTAGGCTTACTACCACAATTGAGCTTCCTAGAATCTTCATCTAAATTTAGATTCTGGTAGATCCAATCCTATTGAAATATTCTCTTCAGAGAAGATTCCCATAGACATCTTCCTTGTTGCACAATTTAGAGCCTTGTTACTGTGAAAAGCGATAATGATTGATTAGGTTTGCCACAGAAAAGTATAAACTGAGGCATGCCTTACCTTACACAGGTAGCAGAAAGGAGCATACATCTCCCTGCATGAGGTCTGACCACAAAAAGAGAGGATGGAAGGGATGAAGCCTTCAGGACTCATTTTCCTCTCCTAAACTCAGGCATCATATCAAATATCAAATCTCTCTTCTTTTAGGAAGGGTTAGGAGTGTTTTCAGTCAGTTTCCTCAAGAAACAGACTCTAAGACACAATTTTTCTTGTAGAAAGTTTGTGTAGTAGTGTTCTCAGGACAACATCTTTGTACAATAAGAGAAGAATTAACCAGGAGAAGTCTCACAATGAATAAGTTCTACTGAAACTTAATGGATTCTACAGGGAGTTCTGGAGCTGGGATGGCTTTTTAAAATTATCCTGCCTTAAGTCAAGGTGGATGGGCTTTTATGTTCTCACTTTGATCGGTTACTGTGTGTATTTGCACTTCGAAAAATAGTCATTACATTAGGCAAGGTGGCCTTGTTCCGCTGAAGGCAATTGCCAGAAAGAGACAACTGAAGGCTCTATGCTGCGAACCTCAGGAAAATGAGTATCTCAACACAGAATACAGAGAGATCTGACAGTCCCCAGCGTCCGCAAAGAGGGGCAACAGAAGAATTACAACAGCAAGAGTAGCTGTAACAGTAGCTACTCTTCTGCTTATCTTACCATTTGTTAAAGGATAGAAGTTTCTATATCATAAGCCCAAGCTGGAAAGGTAAGATGGTTGAAAAGAATGAGAGTGCCTGTATATAATTTGTGCAATGTTGACCTAACCATGCCACCCAAAACAGCTCAGAACTCAACATCTATGTTAGGTGGCTATTGAGCAGCTGTGAAAAGAGCCTGCATTCAGCTTATATAGGCATGAAACTTTCCGAAGTCTAGGTTCTTAGGCCACCAAAGTGTAGGTCATTTTCACATTAAGAGGCAAATAAACTAATCCAATTTTGAAAGGGATTTGGTAAAGGATACACTTTTATTTCCTCAGGAGGGAAGAGGTTTAATAATTATTAGGTACCTTTTTATTTTGCAGTCATTTAATGAAATTAAGAAGTCTAGGAGGTTAAATATTATGTAATGCTTAGTGATCTAAGAAAGTTTTAGAGTACCTTGTATGGTATAATCCAAGGGTCAGTAAAATTCTTCTGTAAATGGCCTGATAGAAATATTTAATGCATTGTGAGGATCACAGTTTTTGTTGCCACTTCTCAACTCTACTTTCATAATATAGAAACTACCACAGACAAAAAAAATGAATAAATGATGTACCTATGCCCAATTAAACTTTGACGGACACTGAAATTTGAATTTTGTATGCTTTTTGTGTGTCAATGAAAATGATACTTATTTTTTTTTCATTCCTTCTTTCTCAACCATTTAAAAATATAAAATCCAGTCTTCCATTCTTAGCTCATGGATTATGTATAAGCAGATGGTGGGCCTGATTTGGTCTATGGGTTATAGTTTGCTGACCTCTAGTATATATAGTCCCATACAAATCCTTTTTAATCTATCTATATACATACATATGCATGTATGTGCCTGAAAGTATATACTCCAACTTATAAAGGTCATTGCTGCTAGTAATTTGTGTGCACATGAGCTTTGAAGTTAAACTGCCTGGTTTTATAAGCCTAGCTCTGTGCCTTGCTAGCTACAGAATTTGGGGCAAATTTTTAAATTGCTTGGTGCCTTTAATTCTTTATCTTTAAAATATATCTCACTGGATGGTGTTGAGGATTAAGTAAGTTAATGAAGTTAAACATTTAAAGATATGCCTTGCACATAATAGATACAATATAAATTCTAGCTACATAAGAGAAAGTGATCAGACCCTCACTCATTTTAGCTTTAAAAAATTTATTATCGAACAATGCTTCACCTATCATATACTTCAGCATGTTAAAGCCTACAGTTCAGTGGGTTCTAGTATGTTGATGATGTTCTACAAGTATCTCTATGTATCTAATTATAAAGCATGCCTAGGACCTCCACAAGAAACCCATAACTGTAAGGAATCAGTCCCAGTTTCCTCCCTTCACTATCCCCTGGCAACCACTAATCTGTTTTCTGCTCCTACGGGTTTTCTTTCTGTGGAAATTCCATATATAGAGAGTCATATAGTATGTGGTCATTTCTGTCTGCCTTCTTTCCCTTGGCCTGGGTTTTCAGGATTCATCCATGTAGCATGTATCTGAACATCATTCCTTTTTGGGGTGGACATGAATCCATTGTATAGGTATATCACATTTATTGGGCTTCCCAGGTAATGCTAACAGTAAAGAACCCACCTGCCAACTCAGGAGACATAAGAGAGGTGGGTTTGATCCTTTCCTCGGTTGGGAACATCTCCTGGAGGAAGGCATGGCAGCATACTCCGGTATTTTTGCCTGGAGAATCTCATGGACAGAGGAGCTTGGTGGGCTATTATCCATAGGGTCACAAAGAGTCAACCATGACTGAAATGACATAGCATGCACGTATGCCCACATCTTGTGAATTCATTTATCAATTTTTTTTTCCTACTTTTTGGCTAATAAGGATAATGCTATAATGGATACTCATGTAACAAGTTTGTGGGTGAACATATATTTTTAATTTTCTTGGGTATGTACATACATAGTAGAACTATGGGGTTGAGAGTACTTCACTTTATTTTGAAACCTGTTTCTTAAAGATATAAAGAGAATATATTTTAACTGTAATTAATTTTTTAATTAATTAAAATTAATTTTTAAAAGATTTATTACAGAATATTGTAATATAGTAATAAAATAGAGTTCTGCAGTTTGGTAGACAAAAAATTCTCTAAGAATAAGGAGAGATAGTCCGTCTTTTCTGAAGGGCCCAAGGTAAGGTGAGGAGAGTGAGGTGCCGCAACACAGAATATAAAAAGATATTCACTTTCTGGGGTATGCAAGCACATAAATCCTTAGATTTTGCCTCACCCTGCCCTGGCCCTACTTTCGCTATCACTTATTGCTCCCTCTGTTGAATGGATATTACATATAGATCTCTTGGAATGATCAGTGTGTTGATATAATCGTAGAGCATCTCTGTCTTCCCTCCTTGTGCAAAATATCCTTCTTTACCAAAAGGCTGTTATCAAAATCTCACATAAAACTCTCCTCTTTTCTTTAGCAGTCCCAGAACTGGATTCTGTTCCTTTAGAACAGTAGTTCCTAAATGTGATGAGAGGCTTAATTGAAAAATAGAAAGATTTTTGGTGAAATTAATTTGTTAACATAGCCTTCTCTGTACATCCAATTAAGATCAGAACTCAGTTTAGTATATAAAAGGCTATTATGCATTCTTTAGTAAAGAAACATCTTAAATTTTGCTTAATAGGAGATTTTTCCACCTGACTTTCTTTTGGGCACATTTTGTTTTTAGTATACTTATTAACTTCTCATAGAATGCTCTTTGGGAAATGCTATTACTGTTTTTTTCATGATAAAAGCCATGTGGTTTTCAACTTCTACTAGTAACTTTCACCTAACATGTAGCTACTGTGAAGAGGTATAGTTTAGAAAGGGTAGATGGGTCTGAAGAAAATACCTAGAAGGGTAAACTGAAGAAGAGAGGACTCAGGATACAGAGGATTAAATTCAGTAATCTCAGAGTGTTGTATGGTACCCTTTGTATGTCAGTAAGAAGAGAGTTAAATGTAGAAATATTTGTGATTTTGATATAATGTATTATTAGATATGTATATGTGAATGCAAGAATATCATGCTCAGATTTTTTAATGATGACATTAGGTAAATTCTGACTTACAATTCATCTTTTAGTGGCCATAACCAAAAAATGCATCTTATGGAAATGCTTTCATATGTTCTGTTATTAACAACAGTTTCTCTGATGTAGGACATAAAATGTTGCATATTCCAACCAGTTTGAATTAATTTGTCAAGTAAGATTTGTTAATGAAGTCTTTTTTTTTTTTTACTGAAATACAAAGTTGACTTTATTTGTAAGTTCCATTTCATCCACTGGATTTAAATTTACAGAAAGGAAAAAGAGTCATGCTTTGTGACTTTTTTCCTGTAAACACAAGCTGCTCAGGGCTTGAGATGGTTTTCATCTCTAGATTCACAGATTTATTTTTCTTAGCATCCCTCATGTTATTTTAGCTCCAATTTTGTTATAATTTTTTTTACTTTGAGAAATGTCACAATAATTCTATATAAAATATATAAACAGCTTAGAGTTGAGGTATACATGTTCTTTTTGCTAGTGTATATTTAGGTAGCTTAAAATTTAATAAACCAAACAATAGTCAATAATATTCTGTAGTATATTACAGGTTCAAGAAATCTGGAGCTAAAAGAGAATTAACATATATTTATGTACTTTCTGGTTTCTCAAATATTTTGTCATATAAGCAATAACTCTGTGTGTGTAGCTCTTCTCAGGTGGCACTAGTGGTAAAGAACCCACCTGCCAATGCAGGAGGCACAAATGTGACATGCGTTCAGTCCTTGGGTTGGGAAGATCCCCTGGAGGAGGGATGGCAACCCACTCCAGTATTCCTGCCTTGAGAATCCCATGGACAGAGGAGCCTGGAGGGTAATGGTCCATGGGGTCACAGGGAGTCAGACACAACTGCAGCGACTTAGCATGATGTGTGTGTGTGTCTGGCACGTGCATGCAGTTGTCTCTGGCTCTTTGTGACCCAGTGGACTATAGACTGCCAGGCTCCTTTGTCCTTTGAATTTTCCAGAATTTTCCAGACATTGATGAATATACCATCAGGTATTAAAATCAAGATTATTCATCATAGGATGGAACAGAGTTCCTCCTAGACAGAGAAAAACTGTAACTACAATAGCTGATAGATATGAAAATTTCTTGCTAAATGGAGGTTATGAAAATTTCCAGGAAAACTCAGGAAACTACTTTTCTAGTATTCTTACAAATTTTGAGGCATGTAGCAAATTATTTTTGAAGAGGGTTTCATACTGATGGGCTTAACTTGGGTATAGATATAGTCTGTTAAAAAACCTGGAAAAAATATTTTTGAACTCCTAAATTGTGATAGTGGATAGGGCACATTGGGCAATAATAGGGAAGTAAAAAGTTCACAAATGACCTTATCTTTTTTTTATTCTTCATAGACACTTTGTGTCTGAAAATATTATGAGTAAAATCACCTTAAATAGTTTCCTGAATTTTTTATGGTATTCAGTTCAGTTCAGTTCAGTCGCTCAGTTGTGTCCGACTCTTTGCGATCCCATGAATCGCAGCACACCAGGCCTCCCTGTCCATCACCAACTCCTGGAGTTCACTCAGACTCACATCCATCGAGTCAGTGATGCCATCCAGCCATCTCATCCTCTGTCATCCCCTTCTCCTCCTGCCCCCAATCCCTCCCAGCATCAGAGTCTTTGCCAATGAGTCAACTCTTCGCATGAGGTGGCCAAACTACAAATATATGTATGTATACCTATAACTTTATAGTTATACATATATTTATATTTATACATATGTATCGGAGAAGGCAATGGCACTCCACTCCAGTACTCTTGCCTGGAAAATCCCATGGACGGAGGAGCCCAGTAGGCTGTAGTCCGCAGGGTCGCTAAGAGTCAGACACAACTGAGCGACTTCACTTTCTCTTTTCACCTTCATGCACTGGAGAAGGAAATGGCAACCCACTCCTGTGTTCTTGCCTGGAGAATCCCAGGGACGGGAGAGCCTGGTGGGCTGCCGTCTATGGGGTCGCACAGAGTTGGACACGACTGAAGCAATTTAGCAGCAGTAGCAGCAGCATACATATGTATATATATTTATACTTACATATATATATATATATATATATATATATATGCAGTGCTGTGCTTAGTCACTCAGTCATGTCCAGCTCTTGCAACCCCATGGACTGTAGCCCACCATGCTCTTCTGTCTATGGGAATTTTCCAGGCAGGAATACCAGAATGGGTTGCTATGCCCTGCTCCAGGCAATCTTCCCAACCCAGTGATCAAGCCCAGATCTCCCGCATTGCAGGCAGATGCTTTACTGTCTGAGACACGAGGGAAGCCCATATATATCAAGTTTAATCTGAATCTTCTTATCTGAATATTTTGTGAAAAAAACATCTTTCATAAATGACAAAATGTATTTTAATGCACTCTAAATTGTAATTGTTGCTCACAATTATTATATAGTGTTCCCTTAAAAATAGGCTAATTGAATTACTTTTTTGCTTAGGATCATGGTGGTCAATCTTGCTTAATACTATAGGGATGCTTTACATTGAAACCCATTAGAAATATAAATATCTTTGTTTTATCAGATGCAGGAAATAAAAGGCCAGGTTAAAAATAGTTCACTTACTAGAACAGCAAATGGACAAGCAGTTTCTGTCTATGAAAGAGAAATGGTTATCAAGTTACCACTTGCTCTTCCATCCAGCCTGTAAGTTACCATCTCTCTAGATCACATCTCAAAACCATGCTTTCTTGAAGGTGGTCTGGTGCTGACAAGCCTGGGCAAAACTTAGGCATGAAAGTTTTCAAAATAACCTTGCTAAGCTATTTTAACATCTCACTTTAAAATGTCACAAATTTTGGTATTTGGATCACTAAGGATATCAAAATCATGGAGCTTTGCATAAAATAACCTTTTTAAATTTGTTTCTCTCTATAGATATATACATTTATGAAAAAAGACTAAAGGAAACCTAGAGTTATCAACCTAACATTTGAATATTTACCTGATAACATAATGTTCCAACTCCAGGTTTTACAGTGAAAGAGAGATGCACTAAATTTGGAGAGAAATCATCTCAGTTCAGTTCAGTTCAGTTCAGTCGCTCAGTCATGTCCGACTCTTTGCGACCCCATGAACTGCAGCACACCAGGCCTCCCTGTCCAACTCCCGGAGTCCACCCAAACCCACGTTCATCGAGTCAGTGATGCCATCCAACCATCTCATCCTCTGTCGTCCCCTTCTTCTCCTGCCCTCAATCTTTCCCAGCATCAGGGGCTTTTCAAATGAGTCAGCTCTTCATATTAGGTGGCCAAAGTATTGGAGGTGCAGCTTCAACATCAGTCCTTCCAAAGAATACTCAGGACTGATCTCTCCTTTAGGATTTGGACCTCCTTGCAGTCCAAGGGACTCTCAAGAGTCTTCTCCAACACCACAGTTCAAAAGCATCAATTCTTCGGTGCTCAGATTTCTTTATAGTCCAACTCTAACATCCATACGTGACCACTGGAAAAACCATAGCCTTGACTAGACAGACCTTTGTTGACAAAGTAGTGTCTCTGCTTTTTAATATGCTGTCTAGGTTTGTCATAACTTTCCATGCAAGGAGTAAGCGTCTTTTAATTTCATGGCTGCAGTCACCATCTGCAGTGATTTTGGAGCCCAGAAAAACAAAAGTCAGCCACTGTTTCCACTGTTTCCCCATCTATTTGCCATGAAGTGATGGGAATCATCTAGAGCCACAGTAATCATTAACAAGATAGTATTAATTATATAAAAATATTAAAGCACTAACACACTTTTCAGTATAAAGAAAAGAGGGCATTAAAGCAACATATATGATAAAGGCTCCACTAAAAGCCATGTCACTCTTTCCTACTTTACCACTTCTTTGGAGCATAGTTATTACTCATTTAATATGTTTATGAAGGTTGTGGGGTTGGTGATTTATTGTAATCTTTCCTAACATTATTAATGATTTTTACAAATAAGGAAATTAATGAATTTTATTTAATAGTGTCATAAAATAGAATAGACAGAGAAGCTTACTTCTAATTATTTGATTTCAGCAGGGAGACACATTAAATGGCTTTTTAATATAGAAGCCAGCCCTAGAACTATGTGATTTTTCAGTGACAGCCTGTGCTGGTTGATAGAGATTTACAGATTTCTGGATACTTACCTTCAAGGCATTATCTTAATTAGAATAACTAAAATGTCACAAAGAAATAGTTGTGCATTAAAGAAAATACTAGGAAGAATATTTGTAAACGGATACTTCCTGTGGACTTTTACTATTTTTTTTGACAGTTTATTATGACTTGATAACATAAAGACTCTAGTAATTAACAGCTGATTGTGCCACTTTGTTTTTTGCAATTCTTTGTTTTTCTTTTGGCCTGTGGCATAAGCCTATTTTCCACTGAAAGGAAAAAAAAAAAAAAAACCCGAAAGTATGTTACAGTATTTACACACTCTTGAATGGTGTTAGTTGTATAAGGCACATGTCCAGAATGACAGTTCCGTGACCAGAAGGGTAATGGAAACCATCTTTGAGATGCATGTAGAATGCCAGTAGATCCCAGCCAGAGAGTGAGATCTGCATTAAAAGTAGCAGGATGGTGAATCAGAGGGAGAAATACATTCCAGAGTACTGCTGTCAGTTTCCAGCATCCAGGGCTAGATTCTGCAGGACTGTAATGAAACTCCCTTGCTGTCCCAGAGTGCTGTAGATCTTCCCCATTCTCTATCCTGGCCCTTCATCCAGAGGGGTGCATGTGTGCGTGTGTGTGTGTGTGTGTGTGTGCGCACGCGCGCACTTAGTCATGTCCTACTCTCTGTGACCCCATGGAGTCTCCTTTGTCTATAGGATTTCCTAAGCAAGAATATTGGAGTAGCATTGCCATTTCATACTCCGGGGGATCTCCCAGACCCAGGGATCAAACTCATGTCTCTTGAATTTCCAGCATTGCCAGGTTGATTGTTTACCATGGAGCCACTTGGGAAGCCCATCCTTAGGATGGTGCCATAATGTTACAATGCCCAAAGCATGGAGGTTTCTTCTCAGAGATTCTCTTTCAATCTTACAGGACAAATACAGACACCTTCTGAGAGAATTCTGAATGTTTTAAGGTGCATTTGTATAATACAAATAAATGCCTCTGTGTGTGTGTGTGTGTGTGTGTAAATCCTTGTAAAGGACATCTTGGTTAAGGGAAAATGCTATTTTCATATATTGCTGTTACAAAATTAGAGAAGTGTAAGTTTTTTTTTTTTAAAGTAAACTGAAATATGTACTACAGTTAAAAATTCTCCTAAATTTTGACCCAGCATTCTTCTCTTGTGAATCTGTACCACACAAATACAAGCAGAAGCATGTGAGGACAGGTACAAAAATGTTTATTGTGACAATGTTCATAATATCTCAGAGGTGGAATTAACTGATTGCCATTAAGAGGGGATCTATGAGTGAAGTATGTTTTGTGTGATGTTGCTGACTTTAAAAAAAAAAAAAAGATGAAGAAGCACATTTAGATGCCCTTTTCTCAAAAAGACTTTTTGATATGGACCGTTTTTAAAGTCTTTATTGAATTTGTTACAATACTGCTTCTGTTTTACATTTTGGTTTTTTGGCCCCAAGGATTGCTGGGATCAGGGACCCAACCTGCAAACCCTTCATTGAGAGGCAAAGTCTTAACCACTGGACCACCAGGGAAGACCCTATATGCCTTTTTTTTTTTTTTTTGGGAAAAACAGATGGCAAGAAATCCTGTATGTGTATTTATGCATTTCAATGAAAGCAGAGAAGACTAGCTTGTTAATTTGTGTTTCCTTTTGGGACTGAAAGTATTGTTGTCACTAACGTGGTTTAAGGAGGAGAGAAGGAGGAATTTATAAGAGAAAAATATGTTTGAGTGTGTGTGCATATGTGTATTCCTGTGTATATATGAGAAAGAGACAATGAAAAAGAAGAGAAATATTGATTTTTATCAATAATTTACTCTTCCTCCCAAACTTAGGGAGCTAAGATGCAGAATTGATGATAAAATGATGATAAATGTATAGGGAACATTAATCTTTGCAGTGTTTATGGAAAAAGCAGAGAGCCAAAAAGTAGATTGCTGAACCTGTATTTTATTTTAGCTATATTGTGCTGAGCAAATCTCAAAATCTCTCCACTCTCCTTTCTTAGATGCAAAATAGAGATGATACTTCCTACTCTGACACAACCAGGAGATTCCAATGGACTAATGCACACGGCTGTGTTTTCTAGACTGTGATGCATAGTGCAGAACTGAAGTTCTCATTCTTCTCCATATGTATGGTACTCTTCAAACAGGAAAACAAAGTCACACTGGAGATGTGAGGCATCATGCATGACAGAGATGCAAACTTTAAATCTTCCATCACTTCCTGTTTCTAGTTTAATTTATTTCTGTTCTTGAAGAATAGCTGTAATATTTGTCAGAGCCAAATTTCCCAGTAGTGGTGTCAGCTTGTGTTGGCCATACAATGAAAACCGGGTACTTTTATATTATTGGGCAGATTATGAGAAAAGGGAAGATAAAGAATCAAAAAGATAAGGATTTGAAGGGTCATCAGAATATTTTCACATTTTTAAATATAGTTTTCTCCATCTGGAACTCTCTACCATGTGGTTCTGTTCAGTTCAATTTAGTCGCTCAGTAATGTCTGACTCTTTGCGACCCCACAGACTGCAGCACACCAGGCCTCCCTGTCCATCACCAACTCCCGGAGTTTACTCAAACTCATGTCCATTGAGTCAGTGATGCCATCTAACTATCTCATCCTCTCTCATCCCCTTCTCCTCCTGCCTTCAATCTTTACCAGCATCAGGGTCTTTTCAAATGAGTCAGCTCTTCTCATCAGGTGGCCAAAGAATTGAAGTTTCAGCTTCAGTGAATATCCCAATGAATATTCAGGACTGATTTCCTTTAGGATGAACTGATTGGATCTCCTTGCAGTCCAAGGGACTTTCAAGCGTCTTCTCCAACACCACAGTTCAAAAGCATCAATTCTTCAGCGATCAGCTTTCTTAATATTCCAACTCTCACATCCATACATGACTACTGGAAAAACCATAGCCTTGACTAGACAGACCTTTGTTGGCAAAGTAATGCCTCTACTTTTTAAAATGCTGTCTAGGTTGGTCATAACTTTCCTTCCAAGGAGTAAGCCTCTTTTAATTTCATGGCTGCAAGTCACCATCTGATTTTGGAACCCCTCAAAATAAAGTCTGCCACTGTTTCCACTGTTTCCCCATCTATTTGTTATGAAGTGATGGGACTGGATGTCATGATGTTAGTTTTCTGAATATTGAGCTTTAAGCCAACTTATTCACTCTCCCCTTTCACTTTCATCAAGAGGCTCTTTAGTTCTTCTTCACTTTCTGCAATAAGGGTGATGTCATCAGAGATTACTAAAAAATATATCCTACTCACTATGATTATGGATTGTTGGGATGTTCTTGTCACTCATAGATTGAAAGGAAATTTTATGTGCAGACAAGGAAGTTAGACTATGCATGTAGTTAAATTCACCAAAACTCCGTTAATAAAATATTTGCTATCTCCAAAAGTTGTGAGCTAAAATGTGTTCTTTTTCCATTCTAGTATTAGTTTTATGAACAAGTTTCTATGGGTAGCTATATAAATTGGATGGCATCTCTTGCTTTCTGAAATATTTTCTTAAAAATTGCAAGCAAATGTGGGCTGCACAATTTTCTTTTGTTTTCTTGAAGGAGTTGTCATCAACTCCCTGTCATTGGGATTGGCGATTTTGTCAAAGTATACAGGGTCTTCCCAAGAGAAGCTTATTTGCTTGTCTAGGAGGGGAGCTATAGAGATTGAAAAAGTGTTTAATTATCACATGATTACAAATAAATAACCACTCTAAGCATTAAAAGGCTTGTTTCAGTGGTCAGCATATTTCATATCAGCAAATTATCTTTTCAGTACTGCTTTCCTATTTACTGTATCACATATAGCAGTACATTTAAAAGAAACAGCTCCTATGACAAAATCTGTTTCATAACTTGTATCCAGGCAATTTTACATTAACTTTGAAATCACCTACAAAGATTCTATACAAAATTTTATGTGGCCGGTGGAATTGACAAGTTCTTTTTATTCACTTTCTGGCTAACTTTTCTCTTATTTTATTCATCAACAATATAATGTTTCACAAACAGTTGTTTGTGGCCAACATGTTCTGAATTCCTTGGCAAAAAGATGACCAAAAAAATTCTTGCAAGAGACTGATGAGAGGCCCAAATATGCCATTTTTTGTTTGTTTGTTTGGTTGGTTACAGCCTGATATACTAGGGATTTAATTTTTGTCGACCACAAGCATGTGTTATAATGCTTATTTTCATAGCTGCCTTGTTTGAGCACTATCAGATGACACTTAGCATCTTCACAGTCATTGAAACCCTATTTATGTATGCTTGGATTGGACAGAAGTTTCTGGAATATGTCAGAGAGCACGCTTGTGTTCATGTCACAGAGAAGTGAGATGAAAAATTACTGATGTCAGTGAAGAATTGATCTATATGCAACATGTCTCATTCTTACTGAATATTTTCCAATATGGTTTGATTTAATGGGGAGAATGATTACTTAAACTAAGTAGGCATAAAAGATACATTGTACTTCTGCAGTTAAAATGTGAGAGTCCTTAACTAACTCATAGTTTCAGGTAGAAAACTTGTGCTGATGTTGTGTCCTTAATTAAGGTTTTATGGATAAGCAGTGGATCCAGATTACCTCTGCCTCTGGTTGGATTATCTATTTTCTGGATCGTAAAGCTGTCACTGCATAACCTAGAAACCTTTTTAAAGATGCATGTTTGGCTGCATTTGTTATCCAGCAGATGTCTGGATACTTAGAATCTCTTGAGAGTATTATAACTTGTGGTTTCAGTTACAATAAATGATCCAGGCGTTTCTTTCTTTCTTTCTTTTTTTTTTCTTTTTTGGTCTTGTTCCTCTCCAGTTCTGAGGGAAAGTCTGTAGAAGAAATTATAGAAGGTATTTTATTTCACTCTTCCCCATTCCTTTTTTCCTTTATTCTTTGTCTCTATCTTCAAAGTTACTTTTTATCTGCTTTTGAAATTGAGGTCACTGACTTGATGAGCAGTGTCTACACACCATATTGCACCTTCCGGGCCCCAGCTTCTCTCAGCCAAGAGGTTATCACACTGACGTTCATGTTTTGAGCATGGTAAATTGCTGCTATGATCAAAAAAACTACTGAGTGCTCTGTGGTGACCTAAATGGAAAGGAAATTCAAAAAAGAGTGGATAATGTATATGTATACCTGATTCACTTGCTGAACAACAGAAGCTAATACAACATGGCAAAGCAACTATCAGTTCAGTTCAGTTGCTCAGTTGTGTCCGACTGTTCGTGACCCCATGAATCGCAGCATGCCAGGCCTCCCTGTCCATCACCAACTCCCGGAGTTCACTCAGACTCACGTCCATCAAGTCAGTGATGCAATCCAGCCATCTCATCCTCTGTCATCCCCTTCTCCTCCTGCCCCCAATCCTTCCCAGCATCAAAGTCTTTTCCAATGAGTCAACTCTTTGCATGAGGTGGCCAAAGTATTGGAGTTTCAGCTTTAGCATCATTCCTTCCAATGAAATCCCAGGGCTGATCTCCTTCAGAATGGACTGGTTGGATCTCCTTGCAGTCCAAGCGACTCTCAAGAGTCTTCTCCAACACCACATTTCAAAAGCATCAATTCTTCGGCGCTCACCTTTCTTCACAGTCCAACTCTCACATCCTTACATGACTACTGGAAAAACCATAGCCTTACTAGACGGACCTTAGTCGGCAAAGTAATGTCTCTGCTTTTGAATATGCTATCTAGGTTGGTCATAACTTTTCTTCCAAGGAGTAAGCATCTTTTAATTTCATGGCTGCAGTCACCATCTGCAGTGATTTTGGAAACCAAAAAAATAGTCTGGCACTGTTTCCACTGTTTTTGCATCTATTTCCCATGGAGTGATGGGACCGGATGCCATGATCTTCGTTTTCTGAATGTTGTGCTTTAAGCCAACTTTTTCACACTCCTCTTTCACTTTCATCAAGAGGCTTTTTAGTTCCTCTTCACTTTCTGCCATAAGGGTGATGTCATCTGCATATCTGAGGTTGTTGATATTTCCCCAGCAATCTTGATTCCAGCTTGTGTTTCTTCCAGCCCAGCGTTTCTCATGATGTAATCTGCATAGAAGTTAAATAAGCAGGGTGACAATATACAGCCTTGACGTACTCCTTTTCCTATTTGGAACCAGTCTGTTGTTCCATGTCCAGTTCTAACTGTTGCTTCCTGACCTGCATACAGGTTTCTCAAGAGGCAGGTCAGGTGGTCTGGTATTCCCATCTCTCTCAGAATGTTACACAGTTTGTTGTGATCCACACAGTCAAAGGCTTTGGCATAGTCAAGAAAGCAGAAATAGATGTTTTTCTGGAACTCTCTTGCTTTTTCCATGATCCAGCGGACTATACTCCAATAAAAATTAAAAAAAAAAACACAAAGAACAACAATAACAAAAGAACTATCAACTCTATAATTTGTATTTTATATTGTCCAAAAGGTCAGTTGTAGAATGACTAGTTCGGATTTGTAATTACATATCCTGATGCTTAAAGTACTTGCCAGTTCCCTCCTAGCTGAGCATTTAAAGTGCAGGAATCTGAGGAAGTGGATATGGTTAAGGGCAAAAGCTGGAGAGTCAGTGCACAAATTTGTGGTTTTGGAGGGAGGAGGGTTCTGAGAGAGCAGACAGACTAAGTGTGCTTGCGGCTTGGGCCAGGAGCAGAGGGAGACACCTGGCCACTGAACTGCTAGTCACCTGCAATCTTGGCCTCAGGTGTATGGTTCCCATGCTTCTTCCAATAATATAGTAAATTATAGTCTACCAGTAACATCAAGTTCAATGGGCTTTAAATTTCTCCTTCTCTTTTGAATCTGAATTAAAGATATTTGACAGGTTTAGACAGCTTTCAGCTCATTGTTTCTGACAAGACTACTACATGGACATTTTAAGACAATTCTAAATGTACCCAGGAAGATACCTCCACATACTGAGAATGCTCCCTCTGCTAATAAATGATTATGCATTCATAGTTAGGTGTCTTTTGTCATTGTTTTAGTATGTGAGAGTTGTAATGATACATGGATAATTGTAATTCAGTTTAACAATAAATTTAATCTTTGGTCTGTTTCAAGAATACATTCTTGTTTGTGATGACTTTTAAAATAATTATTGTCCAAAGTTTAGGTAGTAAGTATGGAGGTATTTAGTACTCATTAAATTGGCCAAAAATATGTGTGATACATGAGAAAAAAATGCTAATATACAAAAGGCATTTAGAAGTCAGTGAGGAAATTATTTTGTTATTAATCAAAGCATAGAAAGTCAGCTAAAAGATAAAACGCAGGAAGAAATACTAAATCACATAATGTTCAGCTTCACAAGAACTGAAGGAAATGCAAATTGAAACAATTAGATACATTGAATCTATAATGATAATAGTAAAAATATGAATATTGAGGCAAACTACCTGAAACATTTACCACTCACCATGAACTATGTAAGTATAAATATATTTATACACTTGGGTTCAGCGATTATACAAATGTATTTTCAGGAAGCTATCTTACCTACCAAAATATTCACATAAGTAACAAATATATTTTTATGTACACACCACAGTATTCAAACGATGCATATCTATATAGAATTGAGTAATTTATGGTATAGGGAAGAATGAATATTGTGCATATTGAAGAATTAATATTCTTCAAAAGAGTTGATCGACATATACTGACATGAAATGGTTTTGCAAGTCAATATTGCTGGTGAAATAAGCATTGTTGTCACATAGGATAAACAGTGGTGTATGTATGTACATCTGAAGTATACTCAGCAAGCTGTGTGATGACAGAGTACATTATATAGAACTTTTACTTTCTAAATACTTCATAACTTGATCTTTAAACAACAAATCTATGATATTTTGAGGGTTTTTTTTTTTTGAAGTTTTAAAAACAAATGAAGGGAATTCTTCCTGATGCTTAAACATGATCTATCTTGATATTTACCTGTAATGAAATCAGTTCCCAAACTGAATAGCCTTCCACTCTTATTTTTACTTCGTTAGTGTTAAGGTACTACCCCCGTTTAGATCTTATTTAAACGTTCTTCATTAGCATTTAAACTGATTGCCCAGGTGCTCAAACAAATGCAGTTGTATGATAATTATCAGTGATAATTTTATGAAGTAGAAGAAGATAACGTGACTGTCTCTCACATCACGTAGTTTGTTATCATTTGGCAGTGTGTCGGTGTCAGATGTTACGCTGTTGGCGAACGCTGGGTATTTTGATATAGCTGCCAATACAGCGTTGTGTATATTTATATTTGTGACAATTATGGCTTTTCTCTGTTAAAGCAAGGATGAAGCAGGTATTCATGTTTTAAATGTAGAAATAAACCACCAGCGTCTTTTAATATAGTATCAAGCATTCTGATCCACAGGGGTTTTCTAGACTCAATATCTATGAAACTAAGTATTTCATTTAAGTATTTTCTTTTCTTTTCAGTCATTAAATATTACACCTGCACACCCAGGTTTTATGTTCCTATTTTTCTTCTCTTTTTATCAACAGCATATTCACCAGTGCATGGTTACCACATTACTTCTTTTATCTCCAGCAATAAAATTAATTGGAATCATATTAAAGTTACTTAAGAGTGATAGTGATGTTGTCAAGGGATTATTCTTCTTTAGAAGTAGGATATGCTTTCCTAGTGGATATGACTGATGATCACATGGTCCTGAAACTCAGATGTGCTGGAGTATAGCATTTTCAGTAAGCCAGTTTATTATTTACTTCTACCCAATAGCAGAAAATTTAGCTTTTCAATTCATTTTCTCTAAATTTATTTTATTCTAGTATAGTTGATTTACAGTGTTGTCAATTTCTGCTATACAGCAAAGTGACTAAGTTGTATATACGTTCCTTTTCATATTCATTTCCATTATGGTTTATCAGAGGATATTGATTATAGTTCTCTGTGCTATAATGACTTCACCAGTTCTGAGTGTTTGTAGTCCAGCACAGTGGTTTCCTCATTCCTCAGTTTAAAACACTGCCCTACTTCTAGTTGAACCCTCTTCCCAGATGCCTCCCTCATTCTCTCCCTAGGGACTGCCCCTGTTTTCCCAGTTAGTCATATCCTGAACATTGTTGGTTAAGTGGTTGCTGCCTGCTTCTTAGCTTTGTCATTTCCTTCTTATCTTGCTTTTGTTTGCAAACATATCGCCTCCCCCACCATTTCTCTGTGCATTCCCCACGCAGTGCTCCACTGATGACTACTTCATTCAGCTTCCTAAAGTTTGTGATGCCTCTGAGGTGCTCAGCTAGGGTGGCTCGTATCATTTTATCTGCCACGGGGTACCCATATCACAGCTATGGGATAAAGAGGCAGGCCTGCCAGAAATCTCTCTGAAGCAACTTCTGTATCCTTGTTTGAGGAGCCCATGAGAAATTTAAGATCTTTTCATCAGACACCTAGGACTTGAAGGAAACAAGGGAGGGGGAAGTTTCTAGGCTTTCTCTGCTTAGGCACACCCTGCTGCCATCTCCACCTCCTTATTCCTAGAGGTTTATTGGAAGAGAAGAAATCCGTGAAGCAATAGGCTCCCAAAAATTTCAGCTAGAAAATGAGTTACAATGCCTTGTTACATTGTCAGATTCTTCAAATTTTGAGCGGAAGTCCTAATATGATCTCTTTTAACCAAAACTTCTTTCCCACTCCCAAGTATTCAGTGCATCTTTCCTATGTTTGTACTTCTGTTGCTCTGTTCCTGGATTTGGATTTTCTTTTTTCTTTTGATGGTCAAGTGGTGGTGGTATTGGAACTGAAGCGAGGAACTGGGTCTGTGGGCTTGTTTTCTTTCAGGTTTTTCTCCTGACTTGATCTCAGACTCTCAAACTCTGAAGCGAACAGGGTGATGTCTTTGTTCTTTGGGCCCATTTCTGACAAACACCCCATGAGTCAGATGGCCACCCTACGTTTCCAGTTTTCATACTGTGGCAGTTTATTTGGGTGGGGGCAGGGAGGAATGGTTACACATCTATTCATGAAACATGTCCTATTACACGATCTGAAGTATAACAAACTACCGTGCAGTCATCTTCTGTGACTCAGAAACGCTTTGCAAATGTATAGTTTTAAAAAAACACACAGAGTTATTTTATTAACACTGGTATCAGTTCTGATAAATCAGGGTGTTTCTAAATAGTGCAAAAATCAATATTTAAAATGTATTGACTTTTCTTTGAATTGATTTAATGAAAGGATTTTGACTCTGGGAATTCCAAGAATAGAGGCTGGTGTCACAGCCTACAGACAAGATAATCCACAAAAGGGGAGCCATACACACCCGTGGCGGATTCATGTTGATGTGTGGCAGAACCAATACAGTATTGTAAAGTAAAATAAAATCTGGAAAAAAAAAGGGGAGCCATATACATTGTGGTTAAAACTATTGACTCTGAAATCAAACCTCCAACATTCAGTCCTGGTTCTACCACATAATAGTTGGCATAATCTCGCTTACTCTCAATTTTCTCATTTGTAAAATGAATATATATATATATACATTATATATATATATATATCACATGATTGAAAGGATTAAATGAGATATTTCACATAAAATAGAACAATATCTAGTGTGTTCAGCCCTAAGAAAGTGTTTGCTACCATTATCATTATAATGTTTTACTTTCACTGAAAATATCACAGAGTAAATAATAAACCTAAAACTGAGTTACTAATATCAAGAGATAAACCTGAGTGATTTCAGCAAGCCAGTAAGTAGATTTCAAAATGTATTATAAACTAATTTCATATAGGTTTGAGTTTGAGGAGTGAGAAGAAAAAAAAAAAAAAGCCTGAATAGTAGCAAAATAATAGCAAAGTGGATTTTATGTTCTTGTAAGAAAATTTGGGGAATCCCCAAGTATCTATAGCTCATGTAAGGATCATGGATTAAAGATATATGCATCCAGTCCCATCACTTCATGGCAAATGGAAGGGGGAAAAGTAGACAGGTTTTCCTTTCTTGGGCTCTAAAATCACTGTGGGGGCTTCCCTGGTGGCTCAGCAGTAAGAATCCACCTGCAGTGCAGGAGACACAGAAGACTTGAGTTTGATCCCTGGGTTGGGAATATCCCCTGGAGGAGGGCATGACAACTCCCTCCAGAATTCTTGCCTGGAGAATCCTATGGATGGAGGAGCCTGGCAGCCGATAGCCCATAGCGTTGCAAAGAGTTGGACATGACTAAAGCAACTGGAGCACAAAATCACTGTGGACAGTGACTGCAGTCATGAAATCAAAAGACCGTTGCTCCTTGGAAGGAAAGCTATGAAAAAACCTAGACAGCATATTAAAAAGAAAATACATCACGTTGCCAACAAAGATCTGTACAGTCAAAAGTATGGTTTTTACAGACGTCATGTATGAATGTGAAAGCTGGACCACAAAGAAGGCTGAGCACTGAAGAATTGATACTTTTGAACTGTGGTGTTGGAGATGACTCTTGAGAGTCCCTTGGACTGCAAGGAGATCCAACCAGTCAATCCTAAGGGAAATCTACTCTGAAAATTGATTGGAAGGATTGGTGCTAAAGCTAAAACTCCAATAGTTTGGCCACCTAATGTGAAGAGCTGACTCATTGGAATAGACTTGGGTGTTGGGAAAGATTGAAGGCAAAGGAGAAGCGGAGTGGCAGAGGATGATGTAGTTAGATAGCATCACTGACTCAATGGACATGAATTTGAACAAACTCCAGGAGATTGTGGAGGACAGAGGATTCTGGCATGCTACAGTTCATGGGGTTACAAAGAGTGGGACATGTCTTAGTGACTGAACAACAACAAGACCACATTAAGAATCATGGGTTAATGATTTTGTCTCCTTTCACCACTGGGAAAACTAAGTGTACTGACAGATTCTTAAATATTTTAATCTTCCTTCAACAAGTGTTTAACAAGAAAAATCATATCCCTGTTACAACTTACTAGTAGTAGAGTCTTTTATCTGTGGTTGTTCCTTTTCTTTATACTGACTTTGAAATTTACAGGTATGGATACCTGGTAATCAAAGGAAAAGTTGTATTTATGTCCCATCACTGAGAAGAAATTAAGCCAAAAGAACAACATAAGCCATTTAATATGTTGTAGGCCATAGGTGAATTGATTTTTTTAAGGTTTGCTTTGGAGTCATGCAGACTTGGAAACACAGTTGAAGAGCGAGAATTATTCCAACCATTAACTCTGATTAGAATATTTAGGACTGTGCTAAGTAACATAATCCTTGTCCACAGAAAAAGGCTAACATGATTTTGGTGGAGTCATCTCTCTTTGCAAACTAAGGATTGCTTTTATTTAAGAAGAAAAAAAGACACTCAAACTACTTGATGATTCCAACACTATTCATGACTTGCGGTGCTGACATTCTATAGATTGATGGGGTCTTCAAGTGTGGAAAATACTGAGTCATACAGAAGATGAGACGTTTTAATAATGAAAAAAATATTTATGCAGTCAGCAGATTGTCGGTTAAGGTGGTTTAGATTATAAAAGTCACCCAGCGGAGACTTTGTCAGGTTGCAAATTATTCTGACCACAGAATTATTTGAAAATGAATAAAGCAAACTTAGAGTGAGTTGATATGCCCCAGATCCTTTTTATTTTTTTCTTCCTCCTCCTCTTCTTTTGAAATGGGAAAGGGAAACTGTGGCCTCTCTGTCTAAACATAATGCTAGTACACGAGATAAAACTTAAGATGGCACTAATCATTTGGCATTCAGAAAGAGTTGCTTTTTCCCAGTATACAAATGCTATAAAACCAAAGATCGTGCCTTGTGGTTCTATGAACTGCTTCTTTGACTCCTTTTTGTTCTTTTCCCTTTTATGTAATTTGTTTAGTATAGTGTCTTAATGACTCCTGTAATGACTGACTAATTGTAACTGTTTTGTAATGACATCCATTGCTTTACACAATTATTTGACAAGTTGAACGGCAAGAAATAAAATCACTACAGATGCTTTAGTGGGGCTTCTCTGGTGGCTCAAATGGTAAAGAATCTGCTCACAATGTGAGAGACCCGGGTTCGATCCCTGGCTTGCGAAGATCCCCCGGAGAAGGAAATAGCTACCCACTCCGGTATTCTTGCCTGGAGAATTCCATGAACAGAGGAGCCTAGCGGATGACAGTCGATGGGGATCACAAAGAGTTGGACACGACTGAATGCGCACACACAAATATTTTCTGAAAGAGGAGGCAATAAAAATAAGTAAATGTAGTTCACTGCCTCAGTCCAAAAGTATCATCTGATGTTTGCTGAAAAGTGGTAACTGAAACTCTGCCTAAATATGCCCTAGAGATCAATTGTATCATTTTTTTCCCATGTCAGTTCCTTTTGAGATTAGAAATAAGAAAGCTTCATTTATATTATTTATTATTCATACCTACTCCAGTAAGATAAAAGCCACCGTAAAGAATGCGTACTGTGCTAATAGCACTGCTCCAGTCTAGAGTTTTGGTTGGCTTTTTGAAACTTGTGAGCTCAGTTGTCACTTTGGTTTCTATCTCTAGTGCATTGTAGAAAATGCCCATTCTCAAGTGCTGCACATATTGATACTTTTCTATTTCTCACACCTTTTCTAGGTCTACAGCATCAAGACAAGGGCAAGGAGTCACCGTGGTACTGAAACACACAGTATTATCAAGTTAAATTGGAGCATGAATCCATGGTCCCACTGGGAAAAGATGCTGCCAGGGACTGTCATTCTGCAGTGGGACATGCTAGATGTGGAAGGAAAAGAGGAAGTGCTCTCCAGCTGACTTTGGTTTGGAGCCTTTTCTTGGGAAAGCAGAATGAGTCCTAGACATTGAAGAAAAGCATTTTTGTTTATTTCTTTCCCTCATCTGAGCCTTTGCCAACTGTGCAACTCTCTCTCTTTTTCTTTTTGTCTTGCTTTTATCAATACATGGTTTAATTTTTGATTTGACTTTTTTTTTTCCCTTCTTTTTGAACAAGTTACCTTGTCAGGAAAAGATGAACCACAAAGAAAATGTTCATTCTTTCAGGAACACAATTTTGTATTTCTATGTTCTTCTATTTTTGTAAAAATACAGGAAGTTTGATTTAGCATTGATGGGCTATTTTTGAGGGATTTTTTTTTAATATTGTAAAAATTGTTAAGTTCTGTTTAAAGAACTTGCTCTCAGAGAAGCCCTGGCTAAAGTGTTTAAAATGCTTGTCTCTAAGATGTCTGTGATATGCTCTGTGCTCTGAGTTACCTCAAATGTTTGATAGTTTCTCCTTTTTGCAAAAGCAGCACCATAGCCAAGCCAGTATAGTACTGTTTTACATTAAGTCTCAGTGAAGAGTTACTTCCATGATAGCTTACTTAGCTCTGAGTTACATGTGTAGCTGGAAAAGGAAATTTTGTAATGATCACACTAAAGAAAAGCTATTCATTACTTTGATTTCTCCCAAAGATTGCTTGGAGGTTGACTAAGAAAGTTTTCATAAACGTTGAATCAGATGGAGAGTTTGCCTGAAGTACATAATTATCTTTGTAGTCCATCCAACTTTGATAAAATGGAACCAGAATTTACAACCAACTCCTGGGGGAAAAAAAAAAAAAAAGCATTTAACCATGCTATCTTTGAGTGCCAGTGACTTATTTTTCTTGTTTATAATTATTCATTTTTGACAATTTTGGTCATATTTTAAGTGAGTTTTTCCTGAAGGTAGTTTGAAAGGATTCTCTTTGGGAAAGTACCAGACACATGACAAACCCTTTCACTCAGTGGCTGTTTCTGAGAGTTTTATCCATCATTATAAGTTGAAGGATAATGTATTGCGTGTGTATTGTTTTAAACAGGTTTTGGTGAGTCTTATTTGTTTAATTCTGGTTTTAATTGATCTGATTCTTTTTAAGAAAAAAATTGGGGGCAGGATAAATTTTTATACTATAATTACTGAAATTAATTTAATAAATTAGCAATTCATTGTTTGAAATTTATTGCTGGGGACTCAGCATTCAACTTGACATGTCCTTCAGGATCTAAATAAGAAAAAGTTGGAATAATCATTAAAATATAATTAGGAAAAGATTAAGGTTATCAAATAGCAGTTATTGACATTTTAAGAACTTTCAATATAAAGTCCATTCTTTCTGATGCTTCCAGAGTTGGGTCATGTTAAAAAAGTAGTGTGACATAGATGTTGTAGTTTGTTAACAATGTTTCTCAAATTTTTTCCATCCCTGTCCTCATCCATATGAAATTAAATGTTTAGTGAAATATCATTTTCCATCTTAAATAGGATAACTTATATCTATGAACGTTTTAACTATAAGAATAACACAGTCTGCATAGCTAGGCAAAATTCTCACAGATCATTTTCAAATATTTCCCTATTGTGCCATACTCTTCTTTCCTGGTGGGTGCATCTTATTAGTTATAAATTTATGCCCTCTCTTGTATTTTCATCACTATATTTCTTCTTAACCAGACTCCGTTTAACACGGTATACACATTTACCTAATGTGAGGTCCAAACTTAAGGAATCGTCCACTTACTAATGATTTACTAATGATATAAACTTAGATTTCTAGGGAGTGGCTTGATTAAATTATTGACATTTTGATCTGCAGTTGGCTTCCCTGGTGGCTCAGACGGTAAAGCATCTGCCTACAGTACAGGAGACCTGGGGTTCGATCCCTGGGTTGGGAAGATCCCCTGGAGACAGAAATGGCAACCCACTCCAGTACTCTTGTCTCGAAAATTCCATGGGCTGAGGAGCCTGGTAGGCTACAGCCCATGGGATCACAAAGAGTCGGACACGACTGAGCAACTTCAGTTCAATTTTGTATTTGTACTCTGCCTTTATCTGTGTAGCACAAGGTTTAACCCATCTTTAAAATTGGTGTTATTTTGTATCCTCCTGAACTCTCAAAGGCCAGTGTAGCAGCCATCCCATGGGTGGGGATGATTTATTTTTCTCTTCTTCCCTTGGAACTTGGTAACTGTGCAGTTTCTCTTAGAACTGTGTGGTATTCCAGTCTATTCAGATCACTCAATTGGATTTTCCCAATTTTGAGAAGAAATATATCAACTCTCTGCTTCTTTCTTTACTCTCTAGTGAATTGAGTTGAAGGAGAGAGAGCTGACAGATAACGTCACCCTAAATTTAGGGTGACACTGTGCCCTGGTGTCATCCCTGGTAGCTATCTTGTAAAATATTCCTCGGCTCTGAGGACCCAAGAAACGTTAGGGACCTAAATTCTGCTGTACACAAGAGAGATTTGTAAATAAGATTCCCCGTTGAAAATAGGCCCAGGTGGTGTTGGCACTTTGCAAAGACTGGATCCTTGCATATGCAAGAAGTGGATCAAAATCTGAGTCAAAGAAAGATGGCTGTGTCTCTGTGATTGGCATGCCTTTGTTACCATTATAGTACCATAACCCCGGGATGTCATACAAGGGATGAGTTGTAATTTAGTATGGTAGTCTGAGTTTAAGCTTAAAATGTTATCATTCGTTGGATGGATTTTCTCCCACCAAAAAGATACAGTAGTCTTGGAGGTTTCCGGACTGTGTTATTGAGGGCTACCATTTCCCTCTTCTGTTTCATTTGGAAACACTCCTCTTTTGGTTATTTTTCAAATTAGTCTTTATTCAGGCTTTCTAAAGATCTGTGAGCTAGACCCTAGGAAATTATCTCATTGATTTTCCATCTAATCTATGCTTCGACCACTAAACTATCATTATCTGAGGAACAATAAAATAGTGACTAGTTAGATCCTAACAGGTTATTTGGTTCCTCACTGTTTAATTGAAAAGCACCTCTAAGTGTTTAAAAATCAATGTTTCATCTTTATAAGGTTAACAGTCCCTTCTTAACTTTCCCATTTAATTTTTCTCCCCTCTCTTTCCTCTTAAAGTTATGTGCATTACTATTTTAAGCAAAAAATAATGGGGATTGCTCTACATTTTGCCATGAGAACAAGTGGATTGCAAGTAACTGAGGAATTAATTTCTTTCATGTTGTAACAACCTTAAAAAAAACCCACAATTCCAGGCACTGGCATAAAATGTGCCCTCATGAAGCTCCTTATTTATTATGCAAATAGCAATCAGATACTATATTTTAAGAAACTGCATTCTGTCCCTTACTGAGTAGCCCTTGGTTACATAATATATGCCAAATTAAGAAAATGGGTCAGTGACACAAAGCAGTAGAAAAGGACAGTATTTATGTTACAATTCTGACTGGAGGATGAATAGAGAAGCAATGAATCAGTGAGCAAAAATTGACTTGGACATTACGTCATTTTCTGAATTCTGGCTCAGCCACAATTAGATGTGTGTTTTGGGGCTTCATTTATTTATCTCATGAGTAAAGTAGGATAATAATACCTAACTGGCAGGCTAGGAAGGTTGGAAATTATATTACACACACACACATATATATACACTCAATAATATGGCTCATAGTAGACATTCAGTTAATGACAGATTCCTCAAGTATCTGTCAGTTGAGTAAGTAAATCATCAAATTGAGCTCCCAAGTGTCCCTTTTCTTTACACACCCATATCTATAGCAAATTGATATACAGCTGTGCTTTTATGTAAGAAATTGTTGCAAGAGAGTCTTTGTCTTCTACTAGATATTGACAATAAAATGTAAATTTCTTAATTATTTCTGACATTTTAATGTGCTGTTTATGAAAGAAAATAAATTAACTTCTTAGTGGTGTGTAGGTCCAACTCTTGAGTTTTCTTAACTTCAGACTTATATTCATCCAGAACCCTGTGATTACTGTCTCCAAAATGAAAGTGACATTTTCATGAAATTACCAAAGTTTTTATTTTTTTTATTATATTTTGGGCTTTCTTAGCACCTAGATTAAAAACATCTCCTTTGAAGTTATCCGTTTTTTCAACTTGGAGGAAAAATTGCAAAATATGGTGGAAAAAAATTTTTCCGCATGAAAAGAGGAGAAAAAAAAAAAACCCTTTACAGTCTCAGTCAGCAGATTTATTTGACTTGAGAAAAAAGAAACAACTTCATTGGAAGCAGATGTTGACACTGTGTCAGTTGTTGAAGATGGAAAGCGTTCACTTGAGCCCTTGTGGTTACAAGGGAGGTATCGATGGCCGTTAGAATTCTTGTGATTGAGCATCTTCACAGCAGATAAGACAGTGGAAAAGCCAAAACTATGATACTAAGACTGAAATCAACCTGCCAATTTTAATTTACTGGACCCTAAAGACTCAGTTGTTTTATTTTTTCCTCCTCCAGAATAAAAGTCATATCTTTCAAAAGATTTAAGGTGAATTTTGAGAGAGAAATTAAAATATATTCTCTAAAAACATGGCCCAAGAACCCTTTATTATTGAAGATTAAAACAATATTCAAGTCATATTAGAAGAATCAGGGTAAAAATTTGGTTTAATGGTATATGTTGAAGAAATAGTCTCAAAGACATAGAGAGCAGACTTCTGGTTGCCAACGGGGAGGTAAGGTGAAGGAAGGAAGGATTAGGAGCTTGGGATTAGTAGATGGAAACTAGTATATTTAGGACTGATAAACAACAAGGTCCTACTGTGTAGCACAGGGAACTGTATTCAATATCCTGTAATAAATCATAATGGAGAAAAAGAACATGAAAAGGATATATACATATATATATATATATATGTGTGTGTGTATATATGTATATATGAAGTGACTCACTTTGCTGTACCACTGTATTGAAAAAATTAACACAACACTGTAAATCAAATATACTTCAATATAATTAGAAAAATAATGTATATTGAATAAGAATATATAAACTGTGCACAAATGGAAGGCTCTAGAAAGTGGGGAAAAGGTGAGGTCCACAAAGGAACCTCACATCTTAATAGTTCCTCAATGTTAATTAATTGGTGACTTGATCTTAGAGATTGGGCACAGAACAGACTTTCAGAATTTTTTAGTAAGTTTTTCTCTTTTTAGTGCTCTCTGGGAATTTCCCTCTGTATACTTTTCCAAGGTATAGAAATAGTCATAATTAAAATTTCTTAATTCTGTCATTTCTTTTATTGTCCATTGTATGTGCTTGTTTGAAAAATATTTTTATGGTTTCAAATAATTGATCAAACTAGTGTTCTCTTGAAACTGCAAATTGATTTGATCCAATTCAATTATCCCAATCTTCTTTTAAAATTTTAAGAAATGGTAAGCAAAATGTACCAATTCTCTTGTGTAAATAAACAGTCACACCTTCTAGAAAATGATAGGTCATCATCAGTTAGCTTCCTTGTTAACAATTTCTGGACTACTAAATTTTGACCTAAGAATAATTCTTTTAAAATACAATATTCTTTAATTAGTTGTTTGGTATATGTATAAGATGTGAACTCTTCTGTGATATATTTTCTTTTTATATTGATAGAGCTGTACATTTTTTTCTTTGCTATAACTAGGGCAAAAATTAATGATTATTTACACACTTGATTTAATTCTTTAGAGTGTTTACAATCTTAGATATGGTATCTGATTTAAAATCACTATTCCATACATGTTTCTGGATACACAATTTAGGGAAGGGTTTTCATGTGAATTCTTTGCATCATTTTAAAGTTCATATATTGAAACAGAAAACATAGACCATTTTCATCACATAAATTTAGATCAGGTGAAAGCTTTTGTAAAAATACATAGTACAATGAGCTTTATATTTGTCACTTGATTCAGTGAACTGAAAACGTAATAGAAATGTTATCTTAGAACCCTTAAATTAAAAAAAAAAATTCCAGATTTATTAGTTTGATGAGCAATTTTATGCTATCTTCATTTTACATGCCCAGAAAGAAAAATTAATCTTAGCTCTATTGTCATTCTTAATTTGGAAAGTATATGTAACTCATAAGATTTTAGCTTCACAAGCTAACTATAAAATCATATATATATATATATGTTTGTTGTTTTTCATCAGGATGGAGGAAGAGACATTTTTGTATTTCTATTCACTCTTCAAATAGGTCTCATAACTATGTGTTGATGATATAAAATAATGGAGGACTTTGTAGTTAAAACAAATGTCATCTTCAGTTCAATAAATAACTTAATGTGAACTCGATGCTTATATTTTAATGTAGCAATTTGGTTTTGTCCACATTTTTGACAATTAAGCCTTCTGTTTTTTTTCTTATTCAGTTAAGCAACTTACAAATATCTTTAGAAATTAAAACACCTTTAGGTGGTGGTTTATTTTTTTTTAATGGGGTTAATTTTACAGTCAAGGGATTTATGTGTTGTAGTGAGAATTGTATGGTTACAAAACAAGGGTTATAATAGAACAGGAAGTGAAATGGGCTATATCAATTACAGAATAACAGGCTTGGGAACTTTTTAATACAATGCTTCTGAAGTTATCAATTAACTCTTTAGCAGAGGTGTACTTTGTTGTTTTGCTTTTGCATTTGTTAATGTGGAACTTGCTGTAAGTCCTGTGGAAAACTTTCCTGACAATTCATTGACATTGAAGAAATACGCTTGGAAAGGAGAAGTCCAAGACTTTATATTTTTAAAGTAAGCTAGAGGTTCCCTTGGAGAAGGAAATGGCACCCCACTCCAGTGTTCTTGCCTGGAGAATCCCAGGGACGGAGAGCCTGGTGGGCTGCCGTCTATGGGGTCGCACAGAGTCGGACACGACTGAAGCGACTTAGCAGCAGCAGCAGAGGTTCCCTGCATGGGCCCTCTATTTTTTTGTTAAATACATTTCTGATGTGTAACTGCAAAGCTTGGAGATCAGTATTTCAATTAGTAGACATTCATCGTTACTGGTGAAAGTAACATGACACAGCCTTCTTAACTGTTTGCCATATTCAGATTAGACAGTGTAAAGAGTTTTCTGTGGTTGCTGTAAAAAGTTACCACAATCTTAATGGCTAAAGCAACGCAAATTTATCTGGTGGCTCTAAGTCCAATATCCAGTACTGGCTTCAGTGGGCTAGAAGCAAGATGTCAGCTGTGTTCTTCTGGGGAGGACTATTTCTTTGATGTTTCCAGAGTCCTTAGCTCATGGCCCCTTTCTTCCATCTTCAATGCCAAGAACCACTAGTCAAGTCCTTGTTATACGGTATCACTCTGACCCTCTCTTTTGCTTCCCTTTTACAAATTTAAGGACCTTTGTAATTGCATTGGCCCTGCCTGGATAATCTAGAATAATCTCTCCATCTCAAGTTCTTCATTTTAACAAAAGTCCTTAGATGTGAGGTAACATATTCACAGGTTCTAGGGGTTAGGAAGTGAACATTTTGAGGGTGTTATTCAACCTACCACAGTTACTATTGGATTTCAGTTAATGGTTATCAGCCTTTTCATCTAAGAGGGTTTAATGTATCACTGTAAATAGCAAGGCATGTTCCATGTTTATAGTGGTCATCTGTGTAAGGATTCATCTACATTCACTTAAATAATTGCATATAAAGGAAATTCTTGTTATTTCAAATATTTATGTGGTTCTTATAGTGCCTTGGAATCCAAAGGGTTATATTGTGTTTATGTCAGAGAGGCACTCAGGGGGGTGGAGACCAGGACATCTGGTGCAGATTCTTCCTAGCTGAAGTGTGTTTTCTCTGGGGACAATCATCTACCATTTAATTGTTTTGCTTCCTTTTTTGGGAATCTATGCCCATCCTGTGATGTCCTAAGTCTCCAAGCATCTTATTTGACCTGTTTATACTCATTTGACTAACCATCCATATATGACTACATTGACGTGGTAAAGCTTTTACATTCCTGTCCAGATTGAATCTTTCCATCTGTTATCAGTTAAGCAGTGGAAAAACTGTTATGGAAAGCAAATATGTTTTGATACATTTAATGTGTAAAGTAGGAACCTAGATTCTGGAATGCTGTTGATCAATAAATGAACTAGAATCTCTTCAAAACAACACTTAAGCCCCACTGTTTTACTTTCCATACCAAGTTTGGCTGTGGCTGAATGAAGAACACCAGCATTGATCTTTGCTTTGCACTTGTACAAGAGACTATTTGTAGGGAGCCAAATATAGCCACAGAGGATTTAATATCTTGCCAAAAAATACAAAATCTCTTCCCCTTTAAGCATGACACTCTATCCTTTTCTTGTGGATCTTGCTAAAAAGAAAATACAACTTTCAACTAGCCCATTCCTCTGCTAGAAGTTCCCTAATCTTTTTCAAATGGGCTATGTGTGGTTTTCAGGAGATTTATGGTTCAAAAGAAAAAAAAAAGGGGGGCTATATGAGAAATCCGTTCAGTGTTATCATTTCTCTTACAAAAAACAACCCCTAAATCAAGAATGAGAGTAAACAGTAAGGAGGAAAATCACACTTTCTTGGTTTCAGGACTAACCAAGGATCACTGGGTGATCTTTGTGTTTCATTTTGTATTGAAACAAAAGTAATAATAAAAAATTGGCTTCAACCAACCAGGTGCTTTCTCTGCTTTAGAACATGGATGTTTCACACTGAATGTTGTCTGATGGGTAAATGAACAAATGGAACTTTCTCTATAATGTGGGTAATGACAATGCCTGTTCGGTTTCTTATGTTGTATATACATAAATTTGAAAGCAGTTTTGAAAATATCACCAAGGAAATAAGTTTTGCATGGTGACAGCTTTACCAGACATCTCTGTGTGGGATTTTAAAACAAACACAAGGCTGTTTGGAAATACTTTGTATATGTAAATATGCAAAACATACTGATGAGTGCTTACAGCTGTATGATGTACTCCCTTATCCCTGAGCAGAATATTTTGGTGGCAGTAGTTATTTTTTTCCATCTTTACTTGCCATATCCCCCTTTTGTCTTCACCCACTCACTCATCCACTACCTCCTCTTAAAACACACTTAACACCCTTCCCCCATCCCTCCACACTGCTTCCAAGAGAGTTATTTCAGTAGATTCCCACTGGAAAAGGCGGGTGGTGCCTTGAAGGAATGTGTGACTTGTACTATGTTGTAAAGGTTGAGTTTCAGAGAACTTGCTTGCACTTGCTCTGACATCAGCCCCACACACAGCCCAGACACTCTGCAGGCCAGATTCCATTAAGGCTCATCATTGCCCAGGGAGGGAAAGTCCTGTCGAGAGTGGCCTTCCTGCCGTGAAGATTCCAAAGATCAGTGTAATCACTTTAAGTGTGTGTTATCAATTTCTGTAATATCAAGGCGCTCATCCATTTATGAAAATAAGCACATGCCTTTCAGTCTAAAGCCTTAAAAGGGAGGGAGGGAGGACTCAACAGAAGTTAAAAATGAAAGTCACTTCCTACAGGATTTTGACAGGTTTGGAGAGGAGAAAAGGTGACATGTAAAAGGAGAAACCCTGGATTCCTAGGACCAGTTCCATGAGAAATGTGTTGATACTGCTGAGTCCCAAATTTCCAGTTTTGCTGTCCGTTGAAGATCAAATGAAATGATATATGCAAACTGCTTTGAGAAAACTAAAAGTAGATACAAACAGACAGGAAGTGATATTTACTAAAAGCCCTCTATGTACATTGACTGTTACATGAATTTATCTCAAAGATTTTTCACAAATGGCAACATGTAGATAGCATTATTTGTGAGGCTGTTAGCAATATTTTTAAAATGGGGATTTGAGTTTTAGTGATGCTGGTTAGGAGCTATGTATCTTTGAACAATTTCCTCAGCCTTTTTAAAAAAGTCTCTGTGTTCACCTGTAAGATGAAGATATTTAAAGTAACTACTTCATAAAGTCATGAAAATTAATAAAGTATGTAAATAGTCTAATACCAGGTAAACACTATGGATTTCTTATAATCTTATTTTTCTCTAATCTGAGTACTTGAGCCCAAGGGCACTTGACCACAAGTAAAAGTCAGGATTCAACTCCCTCAAATAGAATCTTAGAACAACACACTGCCCCAATGTTTTTGCTATTGTCACATCTAAATGTATTTGTTGTGAACATATTTACATATTTTAATCATCTCTTAGCCAACTGGAATAAAAGAGACAGTAGGAGGAACTAAAATTGTCCAGAAATAGCTAAGTTCTTTAAAAGAGCGAGAGTAATGTGGCTTTCAGGAGCCAAATAGAGTTCCAACACATGTTGCAATTGTGGAGCATTATTTGTAGTTTGGGAATACAGAATCAATTCACTCAACATATTCTTTGGGTCTGAAGGACACTGGTTATTTTTCTACTTAGGTCAACCTCAAGTCTCAGTGAAATAGTGAATAATGGGTTAGAAGAATTATAACTTTCTTTTGCTGACATCTTGTCATAGTTTTCATCTGAAGATGTCAACTCCCTAATCTCTTTAGGGATGAGCTCTCATTCACTGTGCTGAAGGAATCAATGTTACATTTTAATCCTGATTGTTTAAAATAATTCAGGTTTATGCTGTATTCTCATTTCTCATAACCTGAGTGTGTGTTGGGTCAGGAGTAATAGTGGTAAAATAAATCATTTAAAAATACACAGTATCTTAACTTGCAGATTCTCTGTTAGAAAGCTAAGAAATTACAAGATTTGGTTTTGATCTTTTTTACTCTCTAATTGTTAGTTGGTATGTGGAAAGTACTCTTCCTCATTAGCTAAAAAAAAAATATTAACCCCTACTTTGTAAAGCAGACATGTGGGTTAAATGAGATAATGTATAAATGCCTAATACAGACTTCTCAGAGGATATGATTTCCTGTATCAGTTACAAATGGAAGCAATTTACTAGGCACTTATAACAAGGACATTTACAACAGTCACCCCACTGAATCCTCACACAACTTTCCAAGGTGGGTTTTTAGTTCCCACATTTCAGAGGAAAAAGCTGAGTTGTAGAGATTTTAGATCACTTTCCAAAGCAAAATTAGGATTGTATCCTCTGTCTGTATACTTACAAAACTCACATCTTTCCACCCGAACTGGTTTCCTTCTCAATCCACCTAAAGATTAAAATTGGGTGCTTGCTGTTTGCTCATGTTCACATGCAAAATATAAGAATGAGTATAAACACCCTACTCTGGGTGATGGGATGCTTGGCTTCTAAGCAGCTTATATTGCAAACTAGCTGTGCTCCCTGAACTAAATTACTGCACAGCTAATTTCATGACTGAGACACTATGATGAATAATCGAAAGTCTAGTCAAATTTCACATCAGAAATCAGATTATCATAAACTTGTGCAAGAGGGAATTAATTCCTGTTTTCGCCCTCCTCCAAATCCCATAAAAACAGAACAGAAGAGATATCCCTCTCCCAGAACCCAAGAACTTGAGTATGTATATGTGTACAGCATATTTTTCAACTATATATACTAAAAACACTAATACAAGTAAAACAAAGTACTGATTTCAGTCCCTAGGGGCTGTGGTCTTGAAGTACGTGTGTGTTAAATATCTTCCCTTTGATAATTGTCAGTGAACATAGTGTGTGTACTGACTTTGAAATAAGCCAAACTACTCTCCTATTAGGCAGTGCACATTCATAAAAACAAGTCTTAGAAATGTCAGCTCTTTCATGGAAATGTTCTTTGGTGCAACCACTGCTCATTACTCTCTGCAGTACAACTGGGCCTGTGAAACTTCTGAACCTGTTTCCTGGCACCATGATGATGCCCTTAGATTTGTCAATAGTCTCTGATGTTAATCTTTTTATTGCACTTCTCAGAAGAGGCTTTTACCTGTTTTGATTTCTTTGGTTGCTCATAATAGCTCTTTCCTGCCTCCACCTTGCTCAGTTCTGGCTCCTGGAATGAGCCAGGATCAGGCTGTGCTGAAACCCAGAAGAATTATCTTGGAAAGTTATTCACCTAAGTACTGATTTATGATCTGTGGGGCCTGAAACATAAAAGTGGGGGGGTTAGAGGGGCTCTTTAAAGAAAATACAAAATGATGCTAAATTACATATGAAAGTGAATATTTAGAATGAGAAAATACAGCTAATAGATTTTGAAAAAGGGATAAATACCATAAATACAACACTAAGAAAGACGGTGAAAATTTTTATTAATACTTGCTTAAGACTAAAGTGGCTTCCCTGGTAGCTCAGACAGTAAAGAGTCTGCCTGCAATGCAGGAGGCCTGGGCTGGATCTTTTACTTTCACTTAAGACACAAGCATGGTATAGCATGCTACTCTTCAAACAGCTAGCCAATTGCTACATTTCAAAAATGTTCCTTTTCCAGTGCCTTCTTGCACTTGGTAGTAGAAGCTTCATAGGCCCTGCTCAGAGTGATAAGCTCTCAGCACCTAGAAACAGCACAGTGGGAGGCTGAAGTATTCCTAGGAACCACTGATACATTCTCTCTATCTCTCTTTAGTCGCTGAGTCATGTCTGACTCTTGCGACCCCATGAACTGTAGCCTGCCCCCATGGACAGCTCCTCTGTCCATGGCATTATCCAGGCAAGAATATTGATACATTAGGGCATGGTTATTTATCTTTCCCTGGAAGTGTTTGAGAATACTACCAATATATATTATTCAGTCCAAATCCAAACTGTGTATATCTACCAACTCAATTTTCACTTAGCTTAATTCCCACTATCCCATTCAGGGAAAGTGTAATAGGGACATTGAGTTTAGAAAAAAGAAAGCATTCTAAAAAAATCATGGTTACAATAGCTCATTTTTGGAAAAATTGCAAAAACACGTGTCAACATAAATGCTGGGATCCATCCGAAGTCATTGGAGTGGCCCCTGAAGCTTTAGCTTCTTTAGGTTTAGGGCACATCTGTCTGTGTACACGCCACTTCAACAAGTCCCCCATATGTCATCCTTAAAAGACTATTGGTGTGTGGCTTTGCATTCTTTTCAGTTATTGTGATCTTCCTTATCACGTATCATGCATCACAACTTCCTTTGTGTATCATTAAATAATTCATGGCCTCCTTTTCAAAGACTTTTCTTTCCATTCCCATCACAAGATGCTAACCCATCCTCAGTTGCTGTCTTTGACTTATTTGGAGGTAAGCTGTGATGAAAACACCTTCATGCCTTGGAGAGGAGGTCCTGCTCACTTGTGGACAGGTGTTCACACCATGGGTCATCTCTCAGAGACCAGATACTAGACTCGAGGACAAAGTGTAGCTTCGAGTAGAATTCTGAAGGGGCCCTTTACACCACTCTGAAGCTACCATATGGTTCTTTCCATAGCTGCAGCATGCGTTCCAGGCAACATAGCACCGCCAATTCCAGGATGAGCTCTGACACTGGGAATTGGCCCAATGGTGCCTGAGGTTCTGGATGCTTCCTTCCCCAACCTTCACACTACGCAGAGGACTCAGGTGTGCTGTGTGGGGCATCTCAAGCTCAGTGCTACTGAGAATGAGCCTGCAGGAGCAGCAGCAGCAACAACACCACACTTGTTAAAGATGACATTTCATGGGCCCTGCCCATGATTCTGCAAACTTACAGAATCATAACTTCTTAGAGGGGGGCCCTGATCCTCAAGAGATTTTCATACACTTTAAAGCAGCTTCAGAAGAAATGCTGTGAAGTGGTTCCCATTAGTTTCCTGCTAGGATCACAGGTTTGAGAAATACCATCACTTGTGCCCTCCCACCTCAGAGTCTGTTGATTGATCTGGGTGGAAGCATCAATGCTATTTTAATTACATGATTAATTAAATCACATGATTTAATTACGTGATTTAGAGTGATTCTAGACTGAGGCCAGGGTTAAGCATGGAGGCTACTGGGTAGATCTGTGAGTTGCATCCAGCCTTTGGTCCAAGTTGGGGGTGACAGTATCTGCTCTGCATGCATTTGGAAGGGGCAGGTCAGTGCAGCCCACATACTTCATGTTGGAGCTGAAATGTTAGGTGTCTGTGAGAGGGGAGAGGATGTGCAAACAGGAAAGAAAGCAAATCACAGTTTGGTTTTCCTGTAGGAGCTCCTTGTTCCTGAATTTCTCCTGAGACAAAAAGCTGGAAAAACTGGCATCTTCAGCCTTTCAGGGTCCTCCCATTTCTGGATGCAGTGGGAGCAGGTGAAGGTGTTGTGCTGATGCTTTTGAAGGTATGTTCTCAAGACGTAGATGTGACTTCTTAACACAGCCTTGCCTGAGACCACAATCCATGGAGGGGGTGATGCGGGGGTAAATGGGAGGCTCACAGGTAAATGCCCTGTCCCGGGTCAGAGGCTGTCTGCTTTTCCTCCTGAAATGCCATAGATTGAGGATCGGCAAACATTTAATTCTCTGCCTCTCCTGTTTCTGACTAGCAAGGTGGTTTTCAATTACTTTTTTTTAAAAGCCGAAGTATAGTTGATGTAAAATATTATGTTCAGATGTAGAGTATTGTGATATACAATTTTAAAGGTTATATTTCATTTATAGCTGTTATAAAATATTGGCTATATTCCCCATGTTGTGTAATATATCCTTGTAACTTATTTTATACATAATCATTTTTACTTCTTAATCCCCTACTTAATAGCCCTACCCACTTCTCCACACTGGTAGCCACTAGTTTGTTCTCTATGACTCTTTTTCTTTTTGTTATGTTCACTAATTTTTTTTTATTTCACATATAAGTGATACCATATAGTATTTTTCTATGTCTGACTAATTTCATTTAGCATAATACCCTATAAGTCCATCCTTATTGTTGCAGAGAGCAACACTTCATTCTTTTCTTTTTTATGACTGTAGTACTGTATGTATTTACCACATATTCTGTAACCAATCATCTGTTAATGGGCACTTTGGTTTCTTCCACAAATTAACAATTGTATATAATGTTGCTATGTTCAGATATATACCCAGGAGTGGAATTGTTGGGTCAAACGATACTTGCCTTTTTAGTTTTTGAGAATCATCCATTCTGTTTTCCACAGTGTCTGTACTAATTAACATTCCTACCGACAGTGTACAAGGGTTCCTTTTCTCCACATCCTCGCTAGCGTTTACTTGATATTTGATGACAGCCATTCTGACAGGTGTGAAGTGATATCCCATTGTGACTTTGATTTGCATTTCCTTGATGATTAAGAATATTGAGCCTTTTCATGTGTCTGTTGGCCATCTGCGTTTCCTCTTTGGAAAGTGTTTATTTGGGTATTCTGCCCATTTTGAAATTGTATTTTTTGGAGTTTTGATGTTGAGCTATATGACTTGCTTACATATGTTGGATATAAACCACTTATTAGTCATATCACTTGCAAATAGTTTCTCCCCATTCAATAGATTGTCTTTTTCTTTCATTGTTGGTTTCCTTTGCTGTGTAAAAGCTTTTAAGTTTAATTAGGCCCAATTTGTTTATTGTGCTTTTATTTCCCTTGCTTTAGGAGACAGATCCAAAAATAATATTGCTACAATTTGTGTCAAAAAGTGTTCTGCATAAGTTTTTCTCTAGGAGTTTTATGGTTTCTGGTCTTACATTTAGGTATTTTATCCATTTTGAGTTTATTTTTATATATGGTATTAGAGAATGTTCTAATTTTATTTTACCTGTGGTTGTCCAGTTTTCCCAATACCAATTATTGAAGAGACTGTCTTTTCTTCATTGTATTAACTGACCATATATACCTGGGTTTATTTCTGGGCTGTTTTGGATTTGTGTTTTTAGCAGTTCCAGTTCCTATTTATTGTATTACACTAAACTATAAAGTAAAAAGATGATAAGAGAGTTCCATCTTGAATAGCCAAGATTAAAAAAGGCTTCAATTTGAGAGAGGGAGGCAGAAGCAAAAGCTAAAACTTTTTGTAAGAAATTCAGCATAGGCAAACAAGGAGAAAACTGTTTATAAGATGACTCTGAACTGAAGAAATTTGTGTGCAAATAACCTGAAGCTGATAGCAGTAAGGAATGAGTTATCCCCTGGATAAGCCAGTTTGGGTTACCTTCAAAAATAGAAAATAAGTGTTTGTAATGTTTGTACTGATTCATAATTATGAAGAAGAACTATATCACATGCTCCACCATCTCCAATGAAGTCTTACTATCAGTTCAGTTCAGTTCAGTCACTCAGACATATGTGACTCTTTGCGAACCCATGGACTTCAGCACGCTAGGCTTCCCTGTCCATTACCAACTCCCGAAGCTTACTCAAACTCATGTCCATCAAGTCAGTGATACCATCCAACCACCTCATCCTCTGTCGTTTCCTTCTCCTCCCACCTTCAATCTTTCCCAGCATCAGGGTCTTTTCTAAGTGAGTCAGTTCTTTACATCAGGTGGAGTATTGGAGTTTTAACTTCAGCATCAGTCCTTCCAATGAATATTCAGGACTGATTTCCTTTAGGATGGACTGGTTGGATCTCCTTGCAGTCCAAGGGATTCTCAAGAGTCTTCTCCAACACCACAGTTCAAAAACATCAATTCTTCGGCGATCAGCTTTCTTTACAGTCCAACTCTCACATTCATATGTGACGACTGGAAAAGCCATAGTTTTGACTAGATGGACCTTTGTTGGCAAAGTAATGTCTCTGCTTTTTAATATGCTGTCTATGTTGGTCATAGCTTTTCTTCCAAGGAGCAAGTGTCTTTTAATTTCATGGCTGCAGTCACCATCTGCAGTGATTTTGGAGCCCCAAAAGTAAAGTCTGTCAGTTTCCATTGCTTCCCCATCTATTTGCCATGAAGCGATGGGACCAGATGCTATGATCTTAGTTTTCTGAAAGTTGAGCTTTAAGCCAACTTTTTCACTCTCCTCTTTCAATTTCATCAAGAGGCTCTTTAGTTCTTCTTCACTTTCTGCCATAAGGGTGCTGTCATCTGCATATCTGAGATTATTGATATTTCTCTTGGCAATCTTGGTTCCAGCTTATGTTTTATCCAACCCGATATTTCTCATGATGTACTCTGCATATAAGTAAAGTAAGCAGGGTGACAATCTACAACATTGACATACTCCTTTCCCAATTTGGAACCAGTCTGTTCTATGTCCAGTTCCAACTGTTGCTTCTTGACCTGCCTACAGATTTCTCAGAAGACAGGTCAGGTGGTCTGGTATTCCCATCTCTTGAAGAACTATCCACAGTTTGTTGTGATCCACACAGTCAAAGGCTTTGGCATAGTCAACAAATGAAACATTAGTGAAAGAATGCTTTCTTAGATTATCTGGAAAAAAATGGATTCCCATCCTGGCTCTGTCACTAATAATTTATGAACTTCTGGAAAAATTGATAAATATCCTTGTGGTATTTCTCATCAGTGAAATAGGGTAAACAAAACTACGTGACCTCTAAGATTTCTGGGCTTCCCTGGTGGCTCAGATCGTAAAGCATCTGCCTGAATATGGGAAACCTGGGTTCGATCCCTGGGTCAGGAAGATCCCCTGGAAAAGGAAATGGCAACCCACTCCAGTACTCTTGTCTGGAAAATTTCACTGATGAAGGAGCCTGGTAGGCTATAGTCCATAAGATCACAGAGTTGGACACAACTGAGCAACTTCACTGGTTCACTAAAACTCCTTCTATCTCTAAATGTTCTCTGTTTCTATAGGCATTAAAAAAAAAAGAAATATAAAGCTATAATGCTAACCTAGTTAGGCATCACCATTAATGTTTTCCTGGAGTCAAAAAGTTTTGAAAACAATAATCTAATTGGAAAAGTTTGTCAGCTTCTTCAGAAGTTAATGGAAGGCTGAACTATAAAAATTCAATAATGACAATGCATACACAGCAACACACAAAAAATTCTGGTCTCTTTGCAACAAAATGCCATTAGTGTTTATGTAATCTTAAGAGAATAAAAGCAGGAGAGACAAAATTCTCTTAGGAATTTTACATTCTGGAATTCATATTTCTATCACAGCTTGTCCTTCAAGGAGCCAATGTTCAAACCTGTGTACAATTAGAATTTTTGCTTATCCCATGCATTCAGTGTTGCTGGATTGATTTACTCAATGATTGGAAACTAGGAATGTAGAATCAAAAAAAAATTTTCAGCATTCCTATAAATAATTATGTACAACACAATAAATAACATTATATATATAAATCACTAAAGATGATTTGTCCCTCTTTATTTAGTTCTATCTAGTTTTAAAAACAAGATCTTTGTGGTGTGTCAGCCTAATTTTAACAATCCATGTTGGCACCTGTGACTTCCACTGGAAAATTAATAATATAATTTCAGTAAACACTTTCTTCGATTTTTATTTTATATTGGTTTATAGTTGATTTACAATGATGTGTTAGTTTCAGGTGTACAGAAAAATGATTCAGTTATAAATATACATATGTCCATTCTTTTTATATATGCTATTACAGAGTATTGAGTAAAGTTCTGTGTGCCGTATAGTAGGTCCTTGTTGGTTATCTATTTTGTTAATAGATGTGTGTATATGTTAACTGCCAAACTCCTAATTTATCCCTATGCACCTTTTCCCTTTGGTAACCATAAGCTTGTTTTCTATGCATTTGGATCTATTTCTGTTTTGTAAATAAATTCATTTGTATCTTTTTTCAAGATCTCACATATAAGTAATATGTATTTGTTTTCCTCTGTCTGATTTACTTGACTTAGTATGATAATCTCCAGGTCCATCCATTCTGCAAATGGCATTATTTAACTCTTCATAATGGCTGAATAATATTCCATTGTATATATGTACCACCTCTTCTTTATCCATTCATCGTTGATAGACATTTACATTGCTTCCATATTTTAGCTACTATAAACAGTACTGCAGTGAACATCGGGGTGCATGTATCCTTTCAAACCAAGTGTTGTTCCAGGTGTATGCCTAAGAGTGAGATTGCTGGATCATACAGCAACTCTAATTTTAGTTTCTCAAGGAATTTTCTCACTATTTTCCAAAATAGCTGCGCTAATTTACGTTCCCACCAGTAGTATAGAATGGTTTCCTTTTCTCCACACCCTCTCTAGCATTATTGATTGTAGGTTTTTTGATGATAGCCATTCTCACTGGTGTGAAGTGATGTTTCATTGCAGTTTTGATTTGCATTTCTCTAATTAGCAATCTTTTCATGTGCCTCTTGGTCATCTGTAAGCTTTCTTTGTAGCAATGTCTATTTAGGTCTTATGCTCATTTTTTGATTGGGTTGTTTTTTTGTTTGAGCATTGAGCTGCATAAAAGTGAAAGTGTTATTTGCTTAGTCATATCTAACTCTTTACAACCCCATGGTATGTAGCCCGCCAGGCTCCTCTGTCCATGGAATTCTCCAGGCAAGAATACAAGAGGGAGTTGTCGTTCCCTTCTCCAGAGGATCTTCCCAACCCAAGGATCGAACCCAGCATTTCCTGCATTGCAGGTAGATTCCTTACTGTCTGAGCTACCAGGTATAAACTGTTTATAAATTTGGAGCTGAATCCCTTGTCAGTAGCATTGTTTGCAAATATTTTCTCGCATTCTGTAGGTTGTCCTTTCATTTTTTTATGGTTTCCTATACAGTGCAAAAGCTTTAAAGTCTCATTTGTTTATTTTTGTTTTTCTTTACTTTACTTACAGAAATGGAACCAAAAAGATATTGCTGTGATTTATGTCAAAGAGTGTTCTGCATATGTTTTCTCCTAAGAGTTGTAAAATACCTGGTCTTACATTTAGTCCTTTATGATATTTCTAGTTTATTTTTATGTATGGTTTATACAGTGTTCTAATTTCAAATTTTTATACATAACTGTCCAGTTTTCCCAACACCACTTATTGAAGAGACTATATTTTATCCATTGTACATTCTTGCTTCCTTTGTCATATATTTATTGACTGTAGGTGTGTGGGTTTATTTCTGGGCTTTATATGTTACTCCAATGATCTGTAAGTCTCTCTTTGTGCTAGTACCATACATACTGCTTTGACTACTGAAGCTTTAGAGTACTGTGTGAAGTCAGGGAGTGTGATTGGCCCTGCTGTTTCTCTTTCTCAGAATTAGTTTGACTATTCAGGGTCTTTTGTGTTCCCATACAAACTTTAAGATTGTCTTTTGTTTTAAATGTGCAAAAAAAAAAAAATTCATTGGTTATTTGATAGGAAATGGGTCATACAGTCATTTTGACAATATTGATTCTTCCAATCCAGTAACATGGTATGTCTTTCCATCTGTTTGTGTCAGTTACAATTTCTTTCAGTAGTGTCTTATCGTTCACAAAATACAAATCTTTTGCCTTGTTAGGTAGGTTTATTCCAAGGTATTCTATTCTTTTTGATGTGATGGTCAATGGGATTGTTTTCTTAATTTCTCTTTCTGATCTTTAGTTGTTAGTGCATAGAAAGGTAACAGATTTCTCTGTCTTAGTTTTGTATCCTGTAAATTTACTGAATTCATTTACTGCTTCTTTTCCAGCTGGGATTCCTTTTTCTTTTTTGCTTCTCTCACTGCTGTAGCTAGGACTTCCAAAACTATTTTGAATGAAAGTGGCAAAAATGGCCATCTTTGTCTTGTTCCTGATCTTAGAGAAAATGCTTTCAGGTTTTCCTCTTTGAGTACAATGTTAGCTGTGGGTTTGTCATATGTGGCCTTTATTTTATTGAAGTAGTTTCCCTCTATGTCCACTTTCTGGAGAATTTTAATTAAAAATGGGTGTTGAATTATTTTAATCAAAATAATTTTTTTGCATCTATTGAAATGGTCATAATGGTTTTTACTCTTCAGTTTGTTGATGTGGAGTATTACATTGATTGATTTGTGAATATTGAAAAATCCTTGCATCTCTGTGATAAATCCCACTTGATCATGGTGTATGATTCTTTTAATGTATTGTTGAATTCAGATCCCTAGTATTTTGTTAAGGATTTTGAGGTCTATGTTCATCAGTGATATTGGCATGTAATATACTTTTTGTGTTATCCTCAGTTTTGGTATCAGGGTGATGGTGGCCTCACACTGTGAGTTTGGGAATGTTTCTTCCTCTGCAATTTTTTGGAATAGTTTGAGAAGGATAGGTGTTAGCCTTTCTCTAAATGTTTTATAGAATTTACCTGTGAAGCCATCTGGTCCTGGACTTGTATTTGTTGGGAGTTTTAAAATCATAGTTTCACTTATGTTTTCTATGTCTTGCTGGTTCAGTTTTGGGAGATTGTACCTTTCTAAGAATTGGTCCATTTTTCTAGGTTTTCCATTTTATTGACATATAGTTGTTTATATCATTCCTTGGTGAACTCAGATGGTAAAGAATCTGCCTGCAGTGCTGGAGACCTGGGTTCACAGTCCCTGGGTCAGGAAGATCCCCTGGAGAAGGGAAAGGGAATCCTCTCCAGTATTCTTGCCTGGAGAATCCCATGGATACAGGAGCCTGGGCAGGCTACAGTCCATGACATCACACAGAGTTGGACACAACTGAGTGACTAACACTTTCGCTTTCATTTTCGACCTGATGATCCATTATATTTCCTTTTTCATTTGTAATTTTGATTTGAGCCCTCTCCCTTTTTTTCCCTTGATGAGTCTAGCAAATGGTTTGCAAATTTTATTTATCTTTGCAAAGAAGCAGCTTTTAGTCTCACTGATCTTTTATATTGTTTTCTTTGCCCCCTCAGTGAGCCACAGTTGTCCTCTCCACCTTCCCAGGAGACTCTCTGGGTCCAGCAGGTACATGTGGCCCAGTCTCCTATGAAGTCACTGTCTTTTCCCCTGCGCACATTTTCCCAGTGCATACAGGACATTGCGCCCTCCAGGAGTGGAATTTCTGTTTCCCCCAGTCCTGTGGTGTTCCTGTGATTAAGCCCTGTTGGTCTTCAAAGCCAAATGTTCTGGAGGCTCCTCCTTCTGATGCCAGAGTTCCATCCTGGAGAGCCTGATGTGCAGCTTGGAACTCCTGTAGGAGAACCTCTGTGATGTAATTATTTTCCATTTGTGGGTCATCCACTCATTGGATATGGGATTTGATTATATTGTGAATGTGCTCCTCCTACTATCTTTTCCGGTAGTCTCGTTTCTTTTTTTGTCCAGTTGTCGTTTAGCCGTTTGTTGTGATTTTGGTGTTTATGTTGGAGCAGGTGAGCTCACATCCTCTACTACACTATCTTGCCCTCAGACCCCAGACTTGATTAATATTTGCTAACCATTTAATTCCTTGTGTTCACATTTCATGTAATTATCTATAGTCTTTCGCCATTTCATCAGGAAGAACCTAAAATCTACCACCTACTCACAGTGCCATCTCTCATGAGGGATAGACCAAATCAAATGGATCCAAATCCTTTGTCCTGAAAACATCCTCATCCACCTTGGCCTATCTCAACTGTGTTTCTGAGTTTCTATAACACTGTCTTTATCACTAATTTGACCAAATCTTCTTTCCTTCACTTTTCAAAGTTAAATGCTTCAGTTAGTTTGGTTCAGTCACACAGTTGTGTGCGAATCTTTGCAACCCAATGGACTGCAGGACACCAGGCCTCCCTGTCCACCATCAACTCCCGGAGCTTGCTCAAACTCATGTCCACTGAGTAGGTGATGCCATCCAACCACTTCATCCTCTGTCGTCCCCTTTTCCTCCTACCTCCAATCTTTCCCAGGATCAGGGTCATTTCAAATGAGTCAGTTCTTCATATCAGGTGGCCAAAGTATTGGAGTTTTGGCTTCAGCATCAGTCCTCCCAATGAATAGTCAGGACTAATCACCTTTAGGATGGACTGTTTGGATCTCCTTTCAGTCCAAGGGAATCTCAAGAGTATTTTCCAACACCACAGTTCAAAAACATCGACTCATCCGCACTCAGCTTTCTTTATAGTCCAACTCTCATATCCACACGTGACTTGAAAAAACATAGCCTTGACCAGATGGACCTTTGTTGGCAAAGTAATGTTTCTCCTTTTTAATATGCTGCCTAGATTGTTCATAACTTTTCTTCTAAGGAGTGAGCATCTTTTAATTTCATGCCTGCAGTCACCATCTGCAGTGATTTTGGAGCCCCCCAAAATAAAGTTGGTCACTGTTTCCACTGTTTTCCATCTATTTGCCATGACGTGGTGGTACCAGATGCTATGATCTTAGTTTTCTGAAAGGTGAGTTTTAATACAAATTTTTACTCTCCTCTTTCACTTTCATCAAGAGGCTCTTTAGTTCTTCTTTGCTTTCTGCCATCAGGCTGGTGTCATCTGCATACCTGAGGTTATTGATATTTCTCCCAGCAATCTTGATTCCAGCTTGTGCTTCATCCAGCTCAGCATTTCTCAAGATGTGCTCTGCATATAAGTTAAATAGGCAGGGTGACAATACTCAACTTTGACTTACTCGTTTCCTGATTTGGAACTAGTCTGTTGTTCCATGTCCAGTTCTAAATGTTGCTTCCTGACTTTCATACAGATTTCATAAGAGGCAGGTCAGGTGGTCTGGTATTCCCATCTCTTTAAGAATTTTCCACAGTTTGTGGTGATCCACATAGTCAAAGTCTATGGCGCAGTCAATAAAGCAAAAGTGGATGTATTTCTGGAATTCTCTTACTTTTTCAATGATCCAACACATGTTGGCAATTTGATCTCTGGTTCCTCTGCCTTTTCTAAAAGCAGCTTGAACATCTGGAAGTTCATGGTTGACATACTGTTGAAGCCTGGGTTGGAGAATTTTGAGCATTACTTTGCTAGCGTGTGAGATGAATGCAATTGTGCAGTAGTTTGAGTATTCTTTGGCATTGCTGTTTTTTTGGGATTGGAATGAAACCTGACCTTTTCCAGTCCTGTGGTCACTGCTCAGTTTTCCAAATTTACAGGCATATGGAATGCAGCACTTTCACAGCATCATCTCTTAGGATTTGAAATAGCTCAACTGGAATTCCATCACCTCCACTAGCTGTGTTCATAGTGATGCTTCCTAAGGTCCACTTGACTTCACATTCCAGGATATCTGGCTCTAGGTGAGTGATCATACCACCATGATTATCTGGGCCATGAATATCTGTTTTGTATAGTTCTTCTGTGTATTCTTGCCACCTCTTCTTAATATCTTCTGGTTTTGTTAGGTCCATACCATTTCTGTCCTTTATTGGGCCTATCTTTGCATGAAATGTTCACTTGATATCTCTAATTTTTTTGAAGAGATCGCTAGTCTTTCTCATTCTATTGTTTTCCTCTATTTCTTTGCATTGATCATTGAGGAAGGCTTTCTTGTCTCTCCTTGCTATTCTTTCGAACTCTGCATTACTTTTCTCCTTTCCTTTTCACTTATCTTCTTTTCACAACTATTTGTAAGGCCTCCTTGGACAGCCATTTTGTCTTTTTGCATTTATTTTTCTTGGGGATGGTCTTGATCCCTGTATCCTGTAAAGTGTCATGAACCTCCATCCTTAGGTCTTCAGGAACTCTATCAGATCTAATCCCTTGAATCTATTTCTCACTTCCACTGTATAAGTGATCTGATTTAGGTCATACTTGAATGGTCTAATGGTTTTCCCCATTTTCTTCAATTTAAGTCTGAATTTGGCAATAAGGAGTTCATGATCTGAGCTACAGTCAGCTCCCAGTCTTGTTTTTGCTGACTGTATAGAGCTTCTCCATCTTTGACTGCAAAGAATATAATCAATCTGATTTTGATCATCTGGTGATGTCCATGTGTAGAGTCTTCTCTTGTGTTGTTGGAAGAGGGTGTTTGTTATGACCAGTGCACTCTCATGGCAAAACTCTATTATCCTTTGCCCTGCTTCATTCTGTACACCAAGGCCAAATTTGCCTGTTACTCCAGGTGTTTCTTGACTTCCTACTTTGCATCCCAGTCTCTTGTAATAAAGCAAAGGACATCTGTTTTGAGTGTTAGTTCTCAAATGCTTGTTTCCCCTCCATTTCTTACTCCTGATAAACATCCTAATGCATACTTAGTTGGTTTTCTTTCTCTTTCCTTCTTTCTAATTCTAAGTAGATTATCTGCAGGGGGTTGCTGCCCTTTTCACTATGCAGTGATAATTGCTCAGTGTAACCAGAGCAGTTCACTCCAAGGTGGAGAGGGAAATATTTTCTCCTCCTAAGTGAACTGCTCTGTTCTAGAAAGGACAACAGCGTTTGTTTATTTGTAGAGATGGTTTGCTCTCCAATCTCTTTCTAAACTCTCCAGTATTTCACTCAGTATCATAGGAGGAGTGACCCCCAACAATGCCAGGAGAATGAGGAATGAAACCAGGAGTTTGGGAGAAGTTGGGATATTTCTCCATTTCCTGCTCTACTTTGAATAAGCTCTCTGGCAGCAGCTATGTCTCCAGAGATGAGTATGGCTTCTCTGTGGCCTCCATTCCTGCCATACTTCCAGGTAATGTTGGGTACTCTTGCCTCAGGCTCCCTTAATACTGATCCAGGAAAGTGGCTTCCTATCGTTACTAACCTCTGGTTTGTTTCACAATATCCTTAGCTCTTCCATCAACATGAAACCAATATCTTGCATTGAATTTGCTTTGAGGACCCAGAGTGATTTCTGTTTACCTGGTTGAAATGTGGCAGAGACAATTTTACCTATAAGGAATAGTCCTGGGAAACAAGCCCTCAAGAAAGAATGGGGCTTAGAGTTGTTCACGTGTTAGAGCATGAATGTTAGAATGACATTTTTACAGGCAAAAAAGGGAAATTTTGGTAATCTATGGTACATGATAGCATCAAAACTATTTGAAGTATCAGGGCTCTAAGAACTAAATAAACTGCTGAACTTGTCCACCATGGCAATAATGGTTATAAATACTGTAATTGAAATTGTATTGTATTGTATTTGAAACAGCATTGAAGGCCTTACCAAAAAAAAAAAAAAAGGTTAAACTCAAAATTTTGAACTGTTAGCTCAAAATTCTGATAAAAACCAGAGAATATCATAACAGTAGTAAATGGATTTTTAAATTTGCAGACATGGTTGAAGATCAGGTTTAAAGTCTTACGGTACAGTTTGGAGGAATTTAAAGCAAGTTGGACAGGAAACTTTACCAGTTTTATTAAGGAGGAAGGAATGATTTCCTCAGACATAGACAAATATTTTTGTGTTCTCAGAGAAAGCTGGAAACCCTGGGCTTCCAAAATTTAATAAATCCCATAATTGAGCCCCCAAATTCATTTGCCAGAGTTGAAACAACTCTTTTCCTCTCTTGGAGGAAATTAGCCTTTCATAAAATACCCACATCATACTTCTAAAACTAGAGTCACTTATTGGGTTTCCAATAAAACCCAGGGGGAGAATCATAATTATTTTGGGAGAAGGAGGCTTACAGAGCACACAGAATAAAAGGAATTGCTTATATTTACCATGTGACAGCTAAGAATCATGTACGTGAATTGATGTTGAGCATGATGGACTAAGAGGTAGAATAGAAAATTAAATAGGCTGTAACTATCAGGTGCAGGATTTAATGGACTAACTCAGCTGTAAATGACGAACCATTTGCTTGGTTGACTGACTAAAGCATGGATTCCACAAGGGCTATGTTTTATGAGGTCAAGATGCCAGAGTTTCCCTGTAATCATTTAGAGGAAGGAATCCAACAGGCTTAATCTAGTGATGTTACTATAAAATTGTCATATGCAATTTGCTTTCTCTCCTTTTGACGGTGTTGCCTGAAAGTTACAGAAAACACTCCCATCCCTGGGGCATTAGGAAATGAATTATGAGGGGAGAAGCAGAATCCTTTCAAGCTTGGTGTTAGCTGCCATGAATAGACTGGGTATGATGGTAGAAACTGCCACTAAATTAATCTACATGATTTTAATGGGAATGGTAAAATCCCAGAGTGACAGAAGCCAGCTGACAGTACTCAACCATCAGAGATAAGAGCAACTGCCATTCAAAGTGTTTTGATGTTTAGGGATCTGGGGCATGGCTGATTGATTACAGGGTCCTAGGAAAAAATATAATAAAATACAAATATGGGGAATGAAATCTTTCATCATTGCCATAAGAGGTCCTTCCACCCAATTCCTCTATACTAGCTCATCTATAAACCAGAACCCCTTGACTGAAGAAGCGACCAGGCCCTCTTAAGGAGGGTCTTGAAACAGTTATGTGTACAGGACTGTAAGGCATCTTCTAAACACCAGCTGATAGGGTAAATAGTCATTTTGTCTGTGACTCTGTGCTGGAGAAAGAGGAAAACCCCAGACATGGACTATGATGCTAAAGCTGAAACTCTGGTACTTTGGCCACCCATGCAAAGAGTTGACTCATTGGAAAAGACTCTGATGCTGGGAGAGATTGGGGGAAGGAGGAGAAGGGGATGACAGAGAATGAGATGGCTGGATGGCATCACTGACTCGATGGACATGAGTCTGGGTGAACTCTGGGAGTTGGTGATGGACAGGGAGGCCTGGCGTGCTGCGATTCATGGGGTCGCAAAGAGTCGGGCCCAACTGAGCGACTGAACTGAACTGAACTGAACTGACTATGAGTTGACCTTAATCCCTGTGGACCTGAAATGCCACAATGATTCACTGAAGCTTATGGTGACCAGTAAATAAAGGTTTGGCCCAAGTCTATTTCAAAGTAAGCCTATTGAATCCATCCTTTGGTTATATTCCCAGTTCCTAAAAACTACGTAGTTCAGTAAAGTAGGTGAAGAGAATAACAGACTTCAGTTCAGTTCAGTTCAGTCATTCAGTTGTGTCAAACTCTTTGTGACCCCATGGCCTGCAGCATGCCAGGCCTCCCTGTCCATCCAAAATGACAAATTTGGAAAACCTTGAACTAACCTGTCCCATGGACATGCTGAATCCATACCTATATACAGGATAATTCATCCTGAAGACCTGAGGGTTGGTTGAATATCTTCTGCACATTCAATTACAGACCACATAAAGAAGGAAAGACCAGTCACAGACACATTATCTATGGGAATTGCACCCCTGGTGGGGCAACATTCAGTAGGGAGGGTTATCACTGAGGGACCTGTGTGCAGACTTGCAAGGCCTGGGGCACAGTATAAAACTCAAAATTTGTTTTCATAAAAATAGATACATATTTCATAAGTGGATTTGTCTTTCATAAGCGTCCACGTTGGTTCCTCCTCCAGCACCTTCATCTGTACAATTTCAGAGCACCTTACTCTCGATCATACATCCCGCACCTCGTTACTTCTAACTGAGAAACCTATTTCAGTGTGAGAAATAGTACATCCACCAAATGTACTTAACTCATGTACTGGCTGATCCAGCCAAATAGCGGAATGACCAAAGAGTCAATGTGGGGGCCGCCTGGGCGATAACACCTCTGAGGTTGCTTGTGCTATTTTACAGACTTTGCTGAACTTGCTCTGAAATAGTGACATGGTGCTATTGTTCTCATAGAGTTCACTGGTCCGGGAACTAAGAGAAGTTGGAGAGACCTTTCATATTATACTTGATAAGATAAGAATAAACCCGATAAATTCAGTAAGAGTCAAGTCTAGATTTTCTCTCCCCCTGAAAAAAGGGGGAGAGAAATTTGACTCCTAGTGCTAAGAGCCAATAGAGAGACAAGTAGGCCTTTAACTTATATGCACATTTCTGGCATGCAAGACTTTCCCCAGGGCACTGAGTGCCCTGATTTTTATGCATCCCCTATGACATTCTAATTGAGCCCAGAGGTATCCTGACGTATCTTTTGTTTCTTAGTGAAACTAGACTTTTCCTGTCTTTTATAAGGCTCACCTGTGAATCTGCAATACAGTTTGGTGTTGGGTTTGTTTGCCGTCTTGGAATGCTCTCCCAGTCACTCTTCCATCCTCCTCGTCCTGCAGGCCCTCCTTGGTTGAACAGTGAGCAGCATGCATTCAGACCATCTCCACCCTGCCTAAGTTCTGAAATAATGATAGTTCAGTAGACAGTGTGCACTGTGCTACTTCTCCTTTATGAGTTATTCTCCAACCAATGCTATGTATACTTTTCTAGTAAATACTACATGTATACTATAAGTACACGGGTTCCTCATGGTATGCGTTTTGATTCCCTTGCAACAAACAACACATTTGTAAGGTTTTGCTTTTCTTTCATGCAAACTTGTGGATGTTGTTTTGCTATTTATCTTAGTTCCTAATAAAGGAATATTTTGATCCAAGGGATATAATTATTTGTTTATACTGGAAGTAGAGACTAACACCTGGCTATTTTGAGCTCTTCATTCTGCTGAAACATCAGAAATAAAGAAGGATGGTTACAAAACCTAGGGGAAAATAGATTGCTAATAATTTGTCACAAGAAGAAATATGTATGGAATCGAGGGGATTCCTAGGGTGCATGTTGTTACTTCCGTATTTCATAGTAAAGATCAACAGAAGATAACATAAAACCTATAAAAGGCAGGGCTCAGGAAATCAGATCCTTCAGAAAAGTAGGTTTGATAACCCCAGTAAGTAATGAACCTGATCATCCAAGTTATAGGCTGAGGGCAAGATTAATACAATATTAAGAGTTAAATAACATAGCTCTCTAGTCATAGTACTCTGAAGACATGGTGCCATTAATGCAAGTTATATACAGAGTGTTTGGAGATATGGCTACTCCAGTTGTTTTCTCGATCCTTGAACTTCAGTCAGTTCAGTCACTCAGTTGTGTCCGACTCTTTGCGACTCCATGAATTGCAGCACGCCAGACCTCCCTGTCCATCACCAACTCCCGAAGTTCACTCAGACTCGCATCCATCAAGTCAGTGATGCCATCAAGCCATCTCATCTTCTGTGGTCCCCTTCTTCACCTGACCCTAATCCCTCCCAGCATCAAAGTCTTTTCCAATGAGTCAACTCTTCATATGAGGTGGCCGAAGTACTGAAGTTTCAGCTTTAGCATCATTCCTTCCAAAGAAATCCCAGGGTTGATCTCCTTCAGAATGGACTGGTTGGATCTCCTTGCAGTCCAAGGGACTCTCAAGAGTCTTCTCCAACACCACGGTTCAAAAGCATCAATTCTTTGGTGCTCAGCCTTCTTCACAGTCCAACATTCACATCTACACATGACCACAGGAAAAACCATAGCCTTGAATAGACAGACCTTAGTCGGCAAAGTAATATCTCTGCTTTTCAATATGCTATCTAGGTTGGCCATAACTTTTCTTCCAAGGAGTAAGCGTCTTTTAATTTCATGGCTGCAGTCACAATCTGCAGTGATTTTGGAGCCCCCAAAAATAAAGTCTGACACTGTTTCCACTGTTTTTCCATCTATTTCCCATGGAGTGATGGGACTGGATGCCATTATCTTCGTTTTCTGAATGTTGAGCTTTAAGCCAACTTTTTCACTCTCCTCTTTCACTTTCCTCAAGAGGCTTTTTAGCTCCTCTTCACTTTCTGCCATAAGGGTGGTGTCATCTGCATATCTGAGGTTATTGATATTTCTCCCAGCAATCTTGATTCCAGCTTGTGCTTCTTCTAGTCCAGAGTTTCTCATGATGTACTCTGCATATAAGTTAAATAAGCATAGTGACAATATACAGCCTTGACCTACTCCTTTTCCTATTTGGAACCAGTCCATTGTTCCATGTCCAATTCTAACTGTTGCTTCCTGGCCTGCATACAGATTTCTCAAGGGGCAGGTCAGGTGGTCTGGTATTCCCATCTCTTTCAGAATTTTCCACAGTTTACTGTGATCCACACAGTCAAAAGCTTTGGCATAGTCAAGAAAGCAGAAATAGATGTTTTTCTGGAGCTCTCTTGCTTTTTCCATGATCCAGTGGACATTGGCAGTTTGATCTCTGGTTCCTCTGCCTTTTCTAAAACCAGCTTGAACATCGGGAAGTTCACGGTTCACATATTGCTGAAGCCTGGCTTGGAGAATTTTGAGCATTACTTTACCAGCATGTGAGATGAGTGCAATTGTGCAGTAGTTTGAGCATTCTTTGGCATTGCCTTTCTTTGGGATTGGAATGAAACCTGACCTTTTCCAGTCCTGTGGCCATTGCTGAGTTTTCCAAATTTGCTGGCATACTGAGTGTAGCACTTTGACAGCATCATCTTTAAGTATTTGAAATAGCTCAACTGGAATTCCATCACCTCCACTAGCATTGTTCATAGTGATGCTTTCTAAGGCCCACTTGACTTCACATTCCAAGATTCCTGGTTCTTGATGAGTGAACACACCATCATGATTATCCGGGTCATGAAGATCCTTTTTGTACAGTTCTTCTGTGTATTCTTGTCATCTCTTCTTAATATCTTCTGCTTCTGTCGGGTCCATACAATTTCTGTCCTTTATCAAGCCCATCTTTGCATGAAATGTTCCCTTGGTATCTCTAATTTTCTTGAAGAGATCTCTAGTCTTTCCCATTCTGTTGTTTTCCTCTATTTCTTTGCACTGATTGCTGAAGAAGGCTTTCTTATCTCTTCTTGCTATTCTTTGGAACTCTGCATTCAGATGCTTATATCTTTCCTTTCCTCCTTTGCTTTTAGCTTCTCTCCTTTTCACAGCTATTTGTAAGGCCTCCCCAGACAGCCATTTTGCTTTTTTGCATTTCTTTTCCATCGGGATGGTCTTGATCCCTGTCTCCTGTACAATGTCACGAACCTCATTCCATAGTTCATCAGGCGCTCTATCTATCAGATCTAGGCCCTTAAATCTATTTCTCACTTCCAATGTGTAATCATAAGGGATTTGATTTAGGTCATACCTGAATGGTCTAGCAGTTTTCCTTGCTTTCTTCAATTTAAGTCTGAATTTGGTAATGAGTTCATGATCTGAGCCACAGTCAGCTCCTGGTCTTGTTTTTGTTGAGTGTATAGAGCTTCTCCATCTTTGGCTGCAAAGAATATAATCAATCTGATTTTGGTGTTAACCATCTGGTGATGTCCATGTGTAGAGTCTTCTCTTGTGTTGTTGGAAGAGGGTGTTTGCTATGACCAGTGCTTTTCCTTGGCAAGACTCTAGTAGTCTTTGCCCTGCTTCATTCAGCATTCCAAGGCCAAATTTGCCTGTTACTCCAGGTGTTTCTTGACTTCCTACTTTTGCATTCCAGTCCCCTATAATGAAAAGGACATCTTTTTGGGGTGTTAGTTCTAAAAGGTCTTGTAGGTCTTCATAGAACCATTCAACTTCAGCTTCTTCAGTATTACTGGTTGGGGCATAGACTTGGATTACTGTGATATTGAATGGTTTGCCTTGGAAACAAACAGAGATCATTCTGTCATTTTTGAGACTACATCCAAGTACTGCATTTCGGACTCTTCTGTTGACCATGATGGCTACTCCATTTCTTCTGAGGGATTCCTGCCCACAGTAGTAGATATAATGGTCATCTGAGTTAAATTCACCCATTCCAGTCCATTTTAGTTAGCTGATTCCTAGAATGTCGATGTTCACTCTTGCCATCTCCTGTTTGACCACTTCCAATTTGACTTGATTCATTGAACCTGACATTCCAGGTTCCTATGCAATATTGCTCATTATGGCGTTGGACCTTGCTTCTATCACCAGTCACATCCACAGCTGGGTATTGTTTTTGCTTTGGCTCCATCCCCTCATTCTTTCTGGATTTATTTCTCTACTGACCTCCAGTAGCATATTGGGCACCTACTTACCTGGGGAGTACCTCTTTCAGTATCCTATCATTTTGCCTTATCATATTGTTCATGGGGTTCTCAAGGCAAGAATACTGAAGCGGTTTGCCATTCCCTTCTCCAGTGGACCACATTCTGTCAGGCCTCTCCACCATGACCCGCCCATCTTGGGTTGCCCCATGGGCATGGCTTAGTTTCATTGAGTTAGACAAGGCTGTGGTCCTAGTGTGATTAGATTGACTTGATTTCTGTGAGTATGGTTTCAGTGTGTCTGCCCTCTGATGATCTCAGGAAAGAGACATGAATCAGACATGGATTCATTTCATAGGAGTCAGGATATATAAATTAGGAAAGCATACCGAATTTTCTTTCTTTCTTATCCCTTAGACTTGTAAGGAAAGGTCAGTATGATTATGTCAGCTTCATCTCTGAAGCAACTGCTATTTACTCTACATGATATAAGAAGTCTTAAGATCTTAGTCCTTTTATTAAGACCACCCTGAATGAACTGTGTGTGTGTTAGTCACTTAATCATGTTTGACTCTTTGCAATCCCATGGACTAGGGTCTTCCAAAGGCTCCTCTGTCCATGGAATTCTCCAGGCAAGAACACTGAAGTGGGTGCCATTTCCTTCTCCAGAGGACCTTCCTAATCAGAACCCAGGTCTCTGGCATTGCAGGCAGATTCTTTACCATTTGAGCTACATCCTAGGGCTTAAATGAACTGAATGAACTGGCCCCATATTTAAAAAATCTCATTACTTCTTCTGATTTTCTAGACACCAAATAATTAGCTTTATATGCTCTTACTTTGACTATATTTCATGATTTTGATTTAGCACAGGTGATTTCCCCAAACTTGATTTTTTTTTTTTTTAAATTATGAGGAAAAACTATTCTTCCCTAAATTAGGGAAAATCTTTCTGGGACAGAATAAACTATCAGCCCTTGTCTCATGGGCAGGACTTGGACATGAATGAAATTCTCATTTTATTCCCTCTGATAATTTCATTTTTTTTTAAAGCAATAGTTAAGTTTTAATATCAGTTCTTTAGTTTATAAGTATACAGCTTAAAGTAGTTACGTTCCTATTGCCATATATAATTTATCTTAATATTTTATAATTAGCTATTAAGAATCTGCCTGCAGTGTAGGAGATCTAGGTTCGATCATTGGGTGGAGAAGATCCCCTGGAGGAGGGAATGACTACTGACTCCAGTATTTTTGACAGGGGAATTTCATGGACAGAGGAGCAAGGTGCTACAGTCCATGGGGTCACCAAGAGTTGGGCACAAGTGAATGACTAACGCTTTTACTCTCACTATTTTATGTGCTGAGCTATATATAATTGCATTATAGAATCTTTATAAAAATTCACTTTTATGACAGCAGCTGTGCATATTAATATATTTCTCCTGATTAATAAGTAATTCATAGCCCATATTTTGGAGAACATAAAATGCTATTCACATATAAAATATTACTGTTTCTGCAGCTAGTATCTTTAAATTGTCACTGAGTTAATAAATGCACCCTACTTTGAGCTAACCATACACAATGCCTGTGCAAGTCATCCTGCTTTTGATTTTTGTCTTTAGAATTTGACTTTTTGCAAGTTTCTTCCCAATGTGTTGAGTCTAACTTGTCAGATATTTCATTAATGGAACTACTTTGTAGGTTTTATTTTGAAGATAATTTTGGCATTGTTTATCTCAAAATATTTTTTTCATATTAGTTTTTGTTACTTTACTTTCTCTATTACCTTTGTAGAGTGAGTTGAGATTATATGAAAAAAATTTATGAAAAGAATATTTCATCTTTCTAACTGAACATTTCTTGACTGTAAATGATGTTTTAGGTCCCCATTTCCAGTGTTGTTATTAATGTAGGTAACTTTTGTTGAAAATAACTAGCTGTGACTAACTAGATTATTGCAAACCAAAGTAAGTTCCTTGAAATTCATTTTTAAACTAACATTTAGAATGACTGTTGTCAGAAATATAGTTCAACAGTATAATCTCAAGAAAGTATAGGGAATTAATATATTTCTGAATATTTTTCCTTAGGTCTAAATATACTCTCCTCTAAACTTTAAAGGAAATTTACTTTGGGGAATTTAAATATGATTTATCCTTTCAATGAGAAAATATGTGACTGACTTAGCTCATGATATTAAATATGATGAAGCTTATTGACAATGGTCTAGTATTCCAGAGTGTTCCAGTCACAGTTCTATGTATCACTAGTATTATAATTATGTAAGTTGTTTTACTGGTACTTGAATTATTCTTCTAAGTATCATCAGAGATATTGAAACTGATTTTAAAAAACCTTATTCTATTATCATTTCATTATCTCAACATTCTGATAATTGAAGAATAATGCTCTTCAAATACTGACAAAATCCCAATCTGCAGTCACATTTGAGTGACAGTGGAAATGGTATTATAACTTTCTGAACCTAAATTTATACATTTGTTCAGATAAAAGGATTTATCTTGAATATTAAAATGTGCTCTCTAACTGAAAATGCCAAGCCCTTTTAATACATGTTAGCCTCCCTAAAAATAATTAAACCTACTGTAAAGAGTTTTAAAATAAATTTTATCTGTAGTAAAAAGTATATAAATTCCCTGAAAGTCAAACTTTAAAAGCAAATGTACAAACAAAATGTTAAGAAAATACTCTTTTCAATGTGATTCATCTTATTATTTTGTCTTAGTACAAGTTATGTAGATCATTCAATATATTTTACTTAATGGTTTTTTGGAATCTGGTTTTTGGGAATGTCACTGATTATTCTTACTGTAGAGTAAGCTTGGTACATAGTTCTTTTAAACCAAATAGGATATTGAGGCTAAGATCATCTAACTTTAAAAACTTCATCCAAGAAACATTTATTTCACACTAACTGTAGATATTGACAAGGGATCTCTAGTCCACCTAGCTGCTCTAGAACCCAGCTTACTCCTTGGAAGGAAAATTATGACCAAACTAGATAGCATATTAAAAAGCAGATATTACTTTTCCAACAAAGGTCCTTCTAGTCAAGGCTATGGTTTTCCTGTGGTCACATATGGATGTGAGAGTTGGACTGTGAAGAAAACTGAGTGACAAAGAATTGATGCTTTTGAACTGCGGTGTTGGAGAAGACTCTTGAGAGTCCCTTGGACTGCAAGGAGATCCAACTTGTCCAGTCTAAAGGAGATCAGTCCTGGGTGTTCATTGGAGGGACAGTTGCTGAAGCTGAAACTCCAATACTTTGGCCACCCCATGCAAAGAGTTGACTCATTGGAAAAAACTCTGATGCTGGGAGGGATTGGGGGCAGGAGGAGAAGGGGATAACAAAGGATGAGATGGTTGGATGACATCACTGACTAGATGGACATGAGTTTGAGTGAACTCTGGGAGTTGATGATGGACAGAGAGGCCTGGCATGCTGTGATTCATGGGGTCGCAAAGAGTTGGACATGACTGAGCGACTGAACTGAACTGAACTGTTTATATCTTGAAGTTGCAACATTTGGAACATCTAGTCTTTTCAACTTCTTCCCCTTTTTTTGGTGGTTCATTTTGGAAATTAAACATGTTCCGCTTTCTTATATCTAATTGGCTCAAACTATTCACATGGTCCTATCAAGCTGCAAGAATGTGGAGAACTGTGGGAAGAAATTTTTGGTGAACATGTTCTCTGCCACAGCCGTGAACAATAATAAACATTTATTGTTTACCTTGACTTATGTTAATCACTGAGCAAATAGCTGAACACATATTAAGATGTTAATTCTCACTTGACCCCAGGAAGCATATAAACCAAGGAATTATTTCTTCAGTAATACAATCATCGAATTGAAATAATACAATAATTTTTCCAAAGGATTCCAAGAATCTCTTCACATTCGGAAGAAAGAAAATATCCAGTAAAAATTAACTGAAAGACCGTATTTTCCTGTGGATAGGAACATAGCTGCTTATTTTTATTATTATATGGAATTTTAAAGTCAATTGCACTTTTAAATTGATGAGCCTGTGATACAGAGAGCTTATGTGCCTTATTTCACACATGCAACCAATAAATAGTGAGACGAGGTTTAATTCATTTGTGAGTCTACAGCCCAGACAACTTGCCTTTATGGGGTTGGGTAGCTTTCTCTCTGCAAAAGAATATTCCAAGCACCACAGTTCAAGATAATAATCATATTGTCACAATGATAGTTCTCTATTGATCTCCACATCACTTCTGTGCTTTCTGTCAAAGTTTTGAGATGAATCTTACTTTGAACATTCAGTTTTTATGATACTTTATTAGATTTGTAAAACGATGTGAGTTGTGGTTTACCAGAGAAACAAAAGCAATACAATTTGTATGTGTATGTGTTTGTATTTTATTCATTGTACACGTCCAAAGTCAGCAGAATAGGCTGGCAGGTGGGAGACCTTATGTTGCAGGGAAGACCTAACGTGGTTAGGGAAGAGCTAATATTGGAGATTAAAGGTAGAATTTTCTCTTCTTTGGGGGATGTCATTCTTTTTTCACTTAGGACCTATTTTAGACAGGAGAAGAGTGTTAGGGTGTGATTGTAGTCATTCAACACTGGTAGTTTAATGTAAGAACCATTTATTTCAACTGACTGTATGAGGCTATATTATGAGGCTTTATTTATAGGCTCTTAATTTGAATATTAAATTTATCTAGAAATTAACTTCACAGTAATATCAGACTAGTTTTTGACCAAATATATTTGAGCATCATGTCCTACCCAGGTTGATGCATAAAATCACTGTTACAGATGAGAGAACCCCTGATAAAATACTTGGAAAATTATTGTGCTATGTGCTAAGTCACTTTAGCGTGTCCAGCTTTTTGTGACCCTATGGACTGTAACCCTCTAGGCTCCTCTGTCCATAGATTTCTCCAGGCAAGAATACTGCAGTGGGTTGCCATGCCTTTCTCCAGGAGATCTTTCCAACCCAGGGATCGAACCTATGTCTCCTGTGTCTCCTGCATTGGCAGGCGGGTTCTTCACCAGTAGTGCCACTTGTGAAGCTCCCTAGAAAATTATTAAAGGTAGAAACTTTTCTTGTGTATTAATTAATATGTACTTTTAACATAAAGTTTTTAGAAGGATTGCATACCACCCAAATGTCTTTCCAGACTCATTTTACATTTAAGTATTTTAAAAAATATCCACAATTATGTCCAAGTCTGCAGAATATTTACTGACAATGTTGACTTACTTTTTCCCAGAGAAGAAACTGCTATCCAAGTGAAAACACTCAATGCAACTCAACAAATATTCACAGAGCATCTGTTGAAAGTGAAGGACAAGACCTATTCTTTTCTATATCTGTTGTGCCATTCATTTTCCCTCATATGTAGCCTTACAGTCTTAATTATAGCTTTACTTCCTTAGACCTTGATTTCCTAAGATAGTTTCCTTCAAAAATGATATGCTTCTTGACATAAGGGACCATGTCTTTTCTTGGTCCACTATAGCTCTACAACACTGTTCACAAAGCCAGTGCCATAAAACATGGCTTCAATATGTTAAAAATAAAATTCCTTCTATTTTAGAGACTTTTGTTTGGAGAATAACGAGTTAAAACAAAACTGACAGTTTATTTTTATTTTTATTGAAGTATAGTTGATTTACAGTGTTATGCCAATCTCTGTTATAGAGCAAAAGGACACAAACACATCTATACATTCTTTTTTTATGTTCTTTTCCATTATAGTTTATCACAGGATATTGAAAATAGTTTTCCATGCTACATATTAAGACTCTGTTGTTTATCCATTTTCATGTAATAGTTTCCATCTACCAACCCCGAACTTCCAGTCCTTTCCTCTCCCTCTCCCCTCTCCCTTGGCAACCACAAGTCTTTCTATGAATCTGTTTCTGTTTCGTAGGAAAATTCATTTGTGCCATATTTTTATTCCATGTATGAGTGATATCATATGGTATTTGTCTTTCTGACTTAACTTAGCATGATAATCTCTAGTTGCATCCATGTTGCTGCAAATGGAATTATGTTGTTCTGTATATGGCTGAGTAGTATTCCTTTGTATATATGAACCACATCTTTATCAATTCTTCTGAAAAACGGACTTATTTTAAAAGCATGTCTTACATGTGACTTATTTGTCAAAAATATATCTCAGGAGCAATTGGGTGGAAGAAGTACAAAACTGAGTACAAGAAGAGCTGGTACTCTGTCACTAGCTCAGTGACAAACCGAAAGAATGACTCAGGGCATGTTATGACTCGGCATGACTCAACCCTTCCTGCACCTGAGTTTCCCTCTTGGCAAAGGAGAAGCTTATATCACAGAACTTTAAGACTGTAGAGGTTCTATAATTCTTTGAAATAGTCTAGGAATTTATTTGCATTTTTATTTCTCCTAAATTATCTTGGTTATATTATACAGGCTTAAAGATAATTTCCTTAAAATATAGTAAATATTAAAATAATACCTTTAAATTGTTTTGCAATTTTTAGGAGAAAAATCTTGTAGAAAGAATTCTATAATTAACAAAGAAAATCCAGATGGCACATTATAAACAGAAACATTCTGGTGTTGTATCATCCTGTTGCAGTTGAAAGATATTTTGAAAAAGAAAAATAAAAGCAATGCTAATAGCTTTGAAAGGACTGGACTTCCTTCAACATTCTGGCTGACATTTTTGATTATTTTCTACATTGTTCTGATTGACAGTTTGAATAAATCTACATGAAATATTAGCAATCTATCCCCAAACAGTGTCAGAAACTCCATGCTCAGAATGAGTGTCAAACTCCCAACATAATCCACAATTACAAGGCTCCTGCAAATCACAGTCTTGTCATTTTTTTTTTAAAAGAGAAATCTACAAGCATAATAATTGCTTCTTGGTAGGATACTTTTTTCCCCCCTGAGGGGTCAAATTTAAACCATCTGCAAACAGATGGAAAGGAAAGTGGAATTAGGACCGCTACCAAACTCTTCTGCAGCTGTCAGGATGTATTTGAGGCAGCCCCAGTAGTACTAACAGGCAGTACTACATCCTGGGAGAAAGAAGCAGGGCCTCGGGAGAGAGGGACATTCTTCTCCTGGCTAATTGTTTGGGCAGACATGAGTAAGTGATGGCTGGATTCATCTTTGCAGAACCCTGTTTCTCTGTGCCTGGCCTGTAGGTCTCACTCAGTCTTTGGTGTACTTTCAGGTCATCTGGACACACTGTGGTTTCCAGTCCTTCAAGGGAGAACCAACTCAAGCCCGGCCCTAATTTCTCACACCTCCCACACCCACATTTTTCTTGTGATCATAGCCTGATCTCTCTTGTTTGTTTTAATCTTCGAAGAGAGCAAGAAAAAGAATAAGAAATCTAGGATACTACTGAGCGTAGCCATTTCATGAAATAAAATGAAGCTGCTGCTACTGCTGCTAAGTCGCTTCACTCCTGTCCAACTCTGTGTGACCCCATAGACAGCAGCCCACCAGGCTCCCCCATCCCTGAGATTCTCCAGGCAAGAACACTGGAGTGGGTTGCTATTTCCTTCCCCAATGCATGAAAGTGAAAAGTGAAAGTGAAGTCACTGAGTCGTGTCCAACTCTCAGCGACCCCATGGACTGCAGCCTACCAGGCCCCTCCATTCATGGGATTTTCCAGGCAAGAGGACTGGAGTGGGGGTGCTATTGCCTTCTCCAACCTGTGCAACAAAGTAAGGGTCTTCTGGAAATACCCACACTCATTACATGTTCACCACCCAGGCCCTTCTCAGTTTCTGGATTCTTCAGGTGACAATCATTCTAGCTTGCTTTATTATTTTTTTTAAAATTTCCTATTTATTTGTTTCATGTAACCAAATTAAACATATTCCTGCTTGGTGCCTCACATAACTTGCCAAAGTCAAATGGATTCTTGGAACACTAGTTCTCCATTAAAAAGAAAGCGTAAATGAGAAAAGCATACAAAAGAAATACTAGTTTACGACAAGAAGACTGTTTTCCTAATAGCCATCGTCCATACTGTGTTTTTGTTGATATTTGGGTTCTTTTTCCTCTTCTTTTATGAACTCTGTGATTTTTACTAGACGGAAAAGTGATTCCACAGTAAAATTCCTCACATTCTACTATTATTTCTTAAACATGTCACATGCCTTCTAGATTTTGCAGTGTGTGCTCCTTACATACCTCCTTATGAGGATGCTCTGACACCTCACTTTCCTTGTCTCAGTCTTACTCATCATTTAAGATTCTTCAAAGACATTCTTCATTCTGCATGAGGCACTTATTTCCTGCTACAGTTATAAGCCACACAGTAAATTTTACCAGGTCTGTGATCTCTCAGCACTTGTGTTAATACTATTTTCCTGAATAGACTCTTAATCTCTCCTTGGCCAAGATCCTGTGACACACTTCTCAGTGTCAATATCTTCGAAGCACCTTACTCAGTAGGAATTCATGAAAAGATGATGATGGTAATAACTTGAGGTCCCATTTGGAATGGTACATTTAGGATGGAAAAACAGTTGAAAAACACTCATGGAGATAAATTCATCATATACTATTGTCAAGATGTCAGAGTAAAAATATGTTGAAAGGTAAAAATCCTCTGGGCTTAAGTTTTACCATTTATCATAACTCAGTAGTATTCAAGTTTGCCTTTTCATTAAGAGCAGAGCTGTTTTCCAGAAAAAAATGGTGGAATGCAATGCAATTCTCAGCACAAGAATGAGAAAGTAGCTTAACATTTTGAAAATTAAAACAAAGGCCATTACTGGAAATGTAGGCAGAAAGAAAATTGGAATGCAAAGATGAATTTTATTGGGGGAATAAAATATGTGGTTGGCCTCAAATATACTGATAGTCCAGAACAACTTCTGTACTAAAGAAGTTATAGCAGAAAGGGCTAAGTATGGTCAGACTTTCTCCATGGGGTTCTTACAGGATGAGTTTGCAATGTTGTTGTCTGTTCAATATCATGGAAGTGCTTCAAGTATCAGTCAGCCTTATGATTACTAAAATTTTCAAAAAGTAATTATTAATGTGAGCATCATATCAATATATTAATTCACTGATCTATTAGCCCATCATTTATCCCTGGAAGGAAAGGAAACAGGAAATGGCAGATAATCAAATTTGCATTCTTTTAGTGCCTTTTGCCTTGACGCTGTTTTGAGGGCTTTGTGTATATTGACCATCTTAATTATTACAAAAGCTTTAAGAGGTGTTTGCTGTTATTATCCTGGTTGTTCAGAGGGAAAAAGAGAGGTTAAACAATAGGTTCAAGCTCACACATGGCTGGTGAGTGGAAGAAATGGAATTCAAAAAAGTTCAACGGCAAGGTCCATAACCATTGCACTGCTGCTGCTGCTGCTGCTAAGTCGCTTCAGTCGTGCCCGACTCTGTGCAACCCCATAGACGGCAGCCCACCAGGCTCCTCCGTCCCTGGGATTCTCCAGGCAAGAACACTGGAGTGGGTTGCCATTGCTTTCTCCATAACCATTGCACTAAACCATCTCAAATGTCATTGTATATTTCAAGTAGTTATATGACAAGAATTGGGCAAGAATGGAACAGATTCTAAGTTTATAGTTGGTAATCCGAATAGAAAATTGGAATTTGAAAGCAGTTAATGAAGGCAGGCAACTAGTACATTTATTATTTAATGGTTGCTTTCTGGTCCTGAATGAGGGTACCTCTGCAAGAATATTGGAGAAGGCAATGGCATTCCACTCCAGTACTCTTGCTTGGAAAAGCCCATGGTCGGAGGAGCCTGGTGGGCTGCAGTCCACGGGGTGGCTAAGAGTCGGACAGGACTGAGAGACTTCACTTTCACTTTTCACTTTCATACATTGGAGAAATGGCAACCCACTCCAGTGTTCTTGCCTGGAGAATCCCAGGGACTGGGGAGTCTGGTGGGCAAGTCTATGGGGTTGCACAGAGTCGGACACGACTGAAGTGACTTAGCAGTAGCAACTGCAAGAATATATTTTAATGCATTAGTAGAGTTCTTGCTTGGTAATATGTGAGGTCGCTGGCCATCAGCAGGCTGGGTGCTGGTAGGGATGCTAGTCCAAGAAGCCATGGCTTCCTCCATACCTCTGGCTTTAGCACAGTTGTGATTCTGATGCTGATAGAAGGTCCTATTCTGTTGTGGCTTCCCTCTGCAAATCAGAATTACTATACATTGTCAGTAAAGATCTCCTGGAGGAGGGTATGGCAACCCACTCCAGTATTCTTTTGGGGAGACTCCCCATGGACAGGAGAGCCTGATGTGCTACAGTCTATGGGGTCACAAAGAGTTGGACATGACTGAAGGGACTGAGCACGCGTGTCACTAAAGATGCCCTGCCCTGGAGTTTATTGCAGTTAGTGCTGCTTGATGTAATACAGCACTGAGTGCAGGTTGAGTCACACCCCCAGTCTAACAAATTTCATTCCTACATTGCTTGTAGAGACACCACACTTATGCTTATCAGATGGTAAAAATGACCACTTTATTCATGCATGGCATCCTGGTATTTAACACAGAACCTGAACCATTATATAACTCAAGCCAATATACTTGGATTAAAATTTGTATCCTTAAATGTTTTTCAACATTTGAAAATATTAAAAGCAAAAATAGTGATCATTGAATATCCCACATAATCTCATGTTCTAAATTTATCCTCTCATTTAGGAGTTAGATTAAAAGAGTCTCTATTGTTTAATGTATGGTCAGGCCACTCAAGATGGTTGCTCTCTTATTCTCTGGATATCCACTCTGGGACCAGTGCCTGCTTCACTTTTATCCTACTCACAAGACTGACCTTCCTGTATATTTGCCCTGGGTCCCAGTTAGTGATTGTACTTAGGTAAGGGGCAGTGAAGGGCACATCCTTTTGGTTTCCTGGTAACTAATGAATCCACACAATGTTGGGCATGTGCTAAGTTACTTCAGTCAGGTTCAACTTTTTGCAGCCTGAAAGGACTGTAGCTTGCTTGTCTTCTCTGATTGTGTTATTCTCTGGGCAAGAATACTGCAGTGGGTTGCCATGCCCTCCTCCAGGGGATCTTGCCAGCCCAGGGATGGAATCCAAGCCTCCTGTGTCTTCTGACCCAAGGATCGAACCCTTGTCTCTGGCATCTCCTGCATTGGCAGGTGAGTTCTTTACCACTAATACCTGCTTGAATGCCTCCACATAACGTCAATTTTCCTTTAACTAGAGACCTCTCCTTCCTCACTGGGAGAAAAGATTGCTCCCACAACCCACCTGCCATGCACCATGCATGCTGGACTGTTGCCCCCAGACTTGGCTCCAGAAGTGTAAACTCCCTGATCCGTTAAACCATTGATGTCACTGTTGCTGACGCCGGGCTCTTTCTTTGGTCTTGAAGCTAGGCAAACACAGGCCTTGCAGCCCAACACTTAATGTGTTCAGTTCAGTTCAGTTCAGTCACTCAGTCGTGTCTGACTCTTTGCGACCCCGTGAATGGCAGCTCGCCAGGCCTCCCTGTCCATCACCAACTCCTGGAGTTCACTCAGACTCACATCCATCAAGTCAGTGATGCCATCCAGCCATCTCATTCTCTGTTGTCCCCTTCTCCTCCTGCCTCCAATCTCTCCCAGCATCAGAGTCTTTTCCAATAAGTCAACTCTGCACATGAGGTGGCCAAAGTACTGGAGTTTCAGCTTTAGCATCATTCCCTCTAAAGAAATCCCAGGGCTGATGTCCTTTAGAATGGGCTGGTTGGATCTCCTTGCAGTCCAGAGGACTCTCAAGAGTCTTCTCCAACACCGCAGTTCAAAAGCATCAATTCATCCATGCTCAGCTTTCTTCACAGTCCAACTCTCACATCCATACATGACCACAGGAAAACCATAGCCTTGACTAGACGGACATTTGTTGGCAAAGTAATGTCTCTGCTTTTGAATATGCTATCTAGGTTGGGCATAACTTTTCTTCCAAGGAGTAAGTGTATTTTAATTTCATGGCTGCAATCACCATCTGCAGTGATTTTGGAGCCCCCCCAGAATAAAGTCTGACACTGTTTCTACTGTTTCCCCATCTATTTCCCATGAAGTGATGGGACCAGATGCCATGATCTTCATTTTCTGAATGTTGAGCTTTAAGCCAACTTTTTCACTCTCCTCTTTCACTTTCATCAAGAGGCTCTTTAGTTCCTCTTCACTTTTTGTCATAAGGGTGGTGTCACCTGCATATCTGAGGTTATTGATATTTCTCCCGGCAATCTTGGTTCCAGCTTGCGCTTCCTCCAGCCTAGCGTTTCTCATGATGAACTCTGCATAGAAGTTAAATAAGCAGGGTGACAATATACAGCCTTGATGTACTCCTTTTCCTATTTGGAACCAGTCTGGAGGTCAGTTTAACTTTCACCTGAAGTATAATTATTTTCTTGCAAATATTTCAGATTTCAGTACATTGACTACTAGGATGCCTCTCTCACAGCTTTCTGTTGCTGCTGCATTTTGTTGACCATTCCTGCCACTCATCTGCCTTTCCAGTTGCCACTGTTTCTTTTCCTAGAGATGAAATGCTTTTCTTTAGGTTTTCTTATCATTTCCACATCCATCACAGAAGATCTTATACTTTTTGTAAAGCAATGTTAAACTGAAATCCAGGCTTATATAATTTCCAGTACAAGTTAAAACAAAGAACACATATATTTGTTTCACTTCCTTCCTGAAAATTCAGTGAAGTAACAATGACAAATGACAAAAAAGGAGCTGAGTAAAGTGAAGCTATCATCAGAACAATATTTAGTTAATTCTTAAATAATAAAATTCAGATGGAATTATTTGAAAGATAAATCAGGTGGAGGGCACTCAAGATTAAAGCTCAGAAAGAAAAAAAATTCATAACAAAATAAAAATAAACTGCTATGTATATTAAAAAAAAATCACCAACACAAAATGTTAAAAATAGACTTGAAGGAAAAAAAATCCATGAAATTACTGGAATATACACACAAAAAGAAAGGAATAAAAAAGTAACAGATCAGTATGAGAGATAGAGACAGTCATTCTGGGAAGGACAACATTTATGAGATAGGAATTCCAAAAATGCAGAATGAAGAAAATGGAGGGTGTGGTAGATAAACTAGTGGTTCCAAAAATGTCTATGTCTTAATTCCCAGAAGTGTGAATATGTTTCCTTATAAAGCTAAAGGGAATTTGCAAACATGATTAAATTGAAGATCTTAAAAGGGGATGAGTCACCTGAATTATTCAGGTGGGCCCAATGTAGTCACAAGGGTCTTTATAAGAGGACGATGGAGACGTCAGAGTCAGAGAAAGTGATGATGGTAGCAGGAGTTTGATTTGAGGAAGGAGCCCTGAGCCAAGGAAGGCATGCAGCCTCTGGAAGCCGGGGGAAAAAAAAAGAAAACGGGTTTGGTTTTAGAGCATCCAGAACAAACACAGTTCTGTTGACACCCTGATTTTAGAACTTCTGATCTCCAGAACTGCAGATAATAATTGTGCGTTGTTTCAAGCCACTAAGTTTGTGACAATTTGTTACAAAATTAGTGGGAAATTAATAGAGAATTACATGATCAAAGGGAAAGTAGAGTGAAATTTCCTAAAGGGAAAAAAAAGAACAGTGCATTCAAAATTGAATGAATCTCTCTAGTACAAAATAACATTCAATGAAAATAAAAAACACAGCTAGATATATTATAAAAAGTAGAACAAGAGAAGCTCTTAAAAGTTATTGTCAGGAGGATTTAAAGTTAAAGCTATGCTAAACAGCCACATGTTTTTGTTGCATAGTTGGTAAGTTGTGCCCAACTCTTTTGAGACCCCTGGACTGTGGGCCGCCAGGCTCCTCTGTCCATGGGACTTCCCAGGCAAAAGTACTGAAAGGGTTGCCATTTTCTTCTCTAGGGGACCTTCCCAACCCAGGATCAAACCAACATCTCCTGCATTGGCAGGCAGATTCTTTACTGCTGATCCACCAGAGAAGCCCAAACAGTGACATACAAAAGATTTATTTAAAGATGGATATCATATTTCTTGCAAGCATCATTGGATAGAAGATGATGGAACATCCCTTTGAATGGATGTATAGGGCAAATGGTTTTAAAAATTAATTTTTATCCACAGGAAAACCATTAATCAGGGAGAAACAAAGGTTTTTTGAAAATGTAAAACTCAAAAGTGTTAAATCACTCAGTCATCTCCGACTCTTTGCAACCCCATGGACTGTAGCTTACCAGACTCCTCTTTCCATGGAATTCTCCAGACAAGAATACTGGAGTGGGTAGCTATTCTCTTCTCCAGGGGATCTTTCCAACCCAGGAATCGAACCTGGCTCTCCTGCATAGCAGGCAGATTCTTGACCATCTCAGCCACCAGGGAAGCCCTTACTAGTTGTAAATCCTTAACTAAAGAAATCCATAAAAGTATGCTTTGGCAAAGTAAAGCCTGAATCTGAGAGAAAGGAAAATAAGGAACTTAAGAACACATGTACTAGATTTAGGAAAATAAAGGATAGAATTTTTGGATAACAGGTAAGTACCAGTATAGAAACCAAGCAAATAAATGGGAAGTCAATGAGTTCTGAGAAAAACTTGTTCAAGAAGAAAATGAATATCCTGGGACAAAAGTTGTATTGAGGAAGCTGGATGGTCTTGGAGACAACATAAATGCATATTAAAATATAAAAGCCTGTAAAAAGTACACTGCTGCTGCTGCTGAGTCGCATATCCTCACAATTATACCAGTTTTCAATATTTCTTTGTTGATTGAAGCTAAATTATATATTTGAAGAGTTCATAAAAATACATGTTTGGTCACATCAGGAAGTATAGATTACTTTAAAAATCTTTTTAGGGCAGAGATGGCTTTGAACAAAGGCTCTGATTTTTAGTTAGTATTGAATCTGCTGCTCTCCTTACTGAAATTTTTTTTATCACATCAAAGCTGGACAATGCATTTCAATTCATACATAAATTAAAAATTACTTTAAATAAGATACCATGTAAAAGGCTCTGTCATAATGTAGGCATTTATCATACATTTTTTGCCTTCTTATTCTACCTTGGAAGCATAAATTTGAACTCTGTTACTACTCACTATCCTGCATAAGATCTTAGATCCTCACAATTTATAAGAAAGAAAGAAAAAAAGAAAGTGAAGTCGCTCAGTTGTGTCTGACTCTTTGAGACCCCATGGACTGTAGACTACCATGTTCCACCATCCATGGGATTTTCTAGGTAAGAATACTGGAATGAGTTGCCATTTCCTTCTCCAGGAGATCTTCCTGACCCAGGGATTGAACCTGGGTCTCCTGCATTGTAGGCAGATGCCTTACCGTCTGAGCCACCAGGGAAGATTCCCACAATTTATAAGAACATCCTCACTTTAACTTAGTGCTGAGATTCTTTTTAGAATCTCTTTAGAAGTAATTCCTTTTCTAGGTGTCTACTTAGAGCCAAAGTCTAAATATCAAAAGCAAGCACTGATGTGAAGATTCTTCACATTTTCAAGTAAGAATATTTATTTTCATTATTGTAGTTCAATAAATGCTTGTTTAGGGAATAGGGAGGAGAATCTTAAATTGTTTCACAAGCATGTTCCTTTTTACACCTACTGTTACTACTCATTGCTCAGAGAGTTTGAAAGAACATCCTGGGATGCCTGACAGTGTAGTTGCAAAATCTGTAGTGGTTGAAATGGTCCAACCATTTTTATAAGCATTTCGCTTTCAATTAAGACTTTTAATTTTTGAGATTATTTGCAAATCCAGGAATTATTTTTAAGGACAAAAAGAAAGAACCTGAATTTCCACTAAACAATAATTCTTCAGTTTACTCTGGTTTTGCTATTTGTAGCCTCCCATTATCTGACTCTCTAAAAAGTATACACTTTCTTTTGTCATTTTCTCCATATTCAGTTCAATTCAGTTCAGTCGCTCAGTCATGTCCAAAGCTTTGCGACCCCATGGAACGCAGCACGCCAGGCGTCCCTGTCCATCACCAACTTCCGGACTTTACCCAACCTCATTTTCATTGAGTCAGTGATACCATCCAACCATCTCATCCTCTGTTGTCCCCTTCTCCTATTGCCTTCTATCTTTCCTAGCATCAGGGTCTTTTCAAATGTGTCAGCTTTTCGCATCAGGTGGCCAAAGTATTGGAGTTTCAGCTTCAACATCAGTCCTTCCAATGACATTGGAAGCCAATGACAATGACTAGTTGGATCTCCTTTCAGTCCAAGGGATTCTCAAGAGTCTTCTCCAACACCACAGTTCAAAAGCATCAATTCATTGGCGCTTAGCTTTTTTTATAGTCCAACTCTCACATCCATACATGACCACTGGAAAAACCATAGCTTTGACTAGACGGACATTTGTTGGCAAAGTAATGTCTCTGCTTTTTAATATGCTATCTAGGTTGGTCATAACTTTCCTTCCAAGGACTAATTGTCTTTTAATTTCATGGCTGCAATCACCATCTGCTGTGATTTTGGAGCCCCCAAAAATAAAATCTGACACTGTTTCCCTATCTATTTCCCATGAAGTGATGGGACCAGATGCCATGATCTTTGTTTTCTGAATGTTGAGTTTTAATGCAACTTTTTTACTCCCTTCTTTCACTTTCATCAAGAGGCTTTTTAGTTCCTCTTCACTTTCTGCCATAAGGGTGATGTCATCTGCATATCTGAGGTTATTGATATTTCTCCAGGCAATCTTGATTCCAGCTTGTGCTTCCTCCAGCCCAGCATTTCTCGTGATGTACTTTGCATATAAGTTAAATAAGCAGGGTGACAATATACAGCCTTGACATACTCCTTTTCCTATTTGAACCCAGTCTGTTGTTCCATGTCCAGATCTAACTGTTGCTTCCTGACCTGCATACAGGTTTCTCAAGAGGCAGGTCAGGTGGTCTGGTATTCTCATCTCTTTCAGAATGTTCCACAGTTTATTGTGATCCACACAGTCAAAGGCTTTGGCATTGTCAATAAAGCAGAAAAAGATGTTTTTCTGGTACTCTCTAGCTTTTTTGATGATCCAGCAGATATTGGCAATTTGATCTCTGGTTTCTCCATATTAAATGCTCTATATAGATTTTTGCAGTGTATTTAAACCATAGATAGTATATTTAAAGTGGTTTGAGTCATAACCATAACAAAGAGATTTTTTGCAATCATATTTTATCAGCTGGTATTAGTCTATGTATTTAAAATCGACATTTCTTTCCAAACAAATGCTGGGATATCTTGTTCTCTACCCTCAGCGTTTTAATTTGGCATTGTCTGTAGAAGCTTCTGAGTGGCCAATGTGGACAGCATGGACTCTACTGCATGTCTCTAGGGCTATTGCCTTGGGGTTTCTTTCTCCTTATGTTCATCGATGGCCAGAGATCTGCAGCAAGGGGAGGGATTCCAAGTCCTAGCAAGAGGGATCCCTTGCTAAAATACATTCAAATTACCTTCTCATTTTGAAGAGCTCAAATAATGCTTCTCAGTTATGATGCTTTTTGTTCTCCCATCCACAAACACCTGTGCACAAAAATAACGACTCCTCTCTCTTTGAGGCCTGCTAGCACACTGCAAAGGTCATGGGTGGACTTCTGGTTTCCAGTTCTGCATGGAAGAAGATTGGAAGTCAATACGCAGTCTAGGGCTTCCCAGGGGGTGCTAGGGTAAAACATCTGCCTGACAATGCAGGAGGTGCAGAAGGCTTGGTTTCCATCCCTGCTTTAGGAGGATCCCCTAGAGGAGGGCATGGCAACCCATTCCAGTATTCTTGCCTTCAAAATCCCATGGAGGAGGAGTTTGGTGGGCTACAGCCCATAGGGTTGCAAAGAGTTGGACATGACTGAGTGATAAGTGCCACCAGCATTCAGTCTCAGGACTAACACCAAGTGAAGAACCTGAACTGACTGAAAAATCAACAGCTCGAGAGAGAAACGTCCACAGGGCAAACTGCTGCCCCCAAACTGGAGAGGGCGTAAGGTAGACATAGGGAGTCTTGGTTTATAGGAGCAGAGACTTACAAGCAGAAACCTCTGCAGGAACTACTGCTGGAGTAGAAAAGCCTAAACTGTAGTTAGTGTATTTCTAGAGGCTTTGTGTGGACAATGCTGAGAATTAAAAATTCTAGGGGCCTCAGTCATGGGGTGTCCTTACAATGTTGTGAGATTTACTTCTAGAAGCTTGACTAGATTCTTACAATAAATGCCTGAGAAAAATCCTCTCAGACTTCCCACAATAGGAGGGGGAAAAGAAACACTAGGAAATGCATAAGAGTACAGGATTCCCTCAGATTTTCAAAGTAGGGAGTTCATGAAACCTTTCATAAACTGAAATGGTGTAAATCGGAGATGCAATTACCTTAGAATACATTTTGACAATGGATGCACAAGGCGGAGTGAGATAAAGCACAGATGCTTTGAGACACAGTTCAAAGCCTTAGTGGTAGATGCTTGAATGTAGTTTCTGGGGAAGAAGTTTGGTGGGGCCACCCTTTCTACTCTGAGTATACGTGGCCTCTGTGACGTCTCACTGTAAAACAAACACTGAATGCTAATTTTGTTTTTTTACCCTTTTTTTTCATAAATGTAAAAATCCCCTTCAGATTTCTTTTGGTTAGTGAAAACAGGTACTAAGGTAGGTATTTCATAAAACTGAAATGGTGTAAAGTGAGCTTTCAAAAAGGAAAAGATTCCTATACTCTGTTATCTTTTTCATTTTTAATCTCATACTGGAGCATAGTTGATTAACAATATTGTATTATTAATAGTTTCACGTGTAGCAAGGTGATTCTGTTATACATATACATCTATCTACTCTTTTTCAAACTCTTTTCCCACTTAAGTTTTTTATAGAATACCTTATGGCAGAAAGTGAAGAGGAACTAAGAAGTCTCTTGATGAAAGTGAAAGAGGAGAGTGAAAAAGTTAGCTTAAAGCTCAACATTCGGAAAACTAAGATCACGGCATCTGGTCCCATCACTTCATGGGAAATAGATAAGGAAACAGTGGAAAAAGTGTCAGACTTTATTTTTTGGGGCTTCAAAATCACTGCAGATGGTGACTGCAGCCATGAAATTAAAAGACGCTTACTCCTTGGAGGAAAAGTTATGACCAACCTAGATAGCATATTCAAAAGCAGAGACATTACTTTGCCGACTAAGGTCCGTCTAGTCAAGGCTAGATGGTTTTTCCAGTAGTCACGTACGGATGTGAGATCTGGACTATGAAGAAAGCTGAGCACTGAAGAATTGATGCTTTTGAACTGTGGTGTTGGGGAAGACTCTTGAGAGTCCCTTGAACTGCAAGGAGATCCAACTAGTCCATCCTAAAGGAAATCAGCCCTGGGATTTCTTTGGAAGGAATGATGCTAAAGCTGAAACTCCAGTACTTTGGCTACCTCATGAGAAGAGTTGACTAATTGGAAAAGACTCTGATGCTGGGAGGGATTGGGGGCAGGAGGAAAAGGGGACGACAGAGGATGAGATGGCTGGATGGCATCACTGACTTGATGGACGTGAGTTTGAGTGAACTCCGGGAGTTGGTGATGGACAGGGAGGCCTGGTGTGCTGTGATTCATGGGGTTGCAAAGAGTCAGACATGACTGAACAACTGAACTGAACTGAACTCAACTGAGCAGTGTTTCCTGTGTTGTACAGCAGGCCCCTGTTTATCTATTTTAAATATAACATACATGTCAATACATATCATACATGTCAATACATGTCATACATGTCAATCCCAAATTTACTCTCTTTTTCTTAATAAGACTTATAGGGGAAACTAGATAACAAGAGCCTAAACTTCTGGGGTTTTATCAGAGTCTAAATGACATGAAGAAAGCAAATATCCAACTTTAACCTACTCTAGCCTACCATGTGATAGAAGGAAATACAACTGACTCTTGGACAGCTTGAGTTTGACTCTTGAACAACCTGAGGTCTCGTATAGATGAATTTTTTGAATAAATACTATGGTACTACATAATCCCTCACTGGTTGAATCTGCAGATGAAGAACTATGGATAACTGAGGACTGACTATAGCACTTGAGCATCTTCAAAGTTTGGTATCTGTGGCAGGTACTGGGACCAACCCCTAGAGATACCAAAGGGTGACTGTAATTAACTAAAGCCCACTCTAGACATCTTTTCTCAGCTAAGAGGGGAGAAAAAAACCTGTGAATCACCTGTGAAGTGTTTCACAGTCCAGAGACATAGGCCCACTGAAAGACAGAGCCTATCATGAGAGTATAAAAAGCTCCCCCTCCCCATATGCTTCACCACCACATCACTAACGGCTTATTTACAACAGTTTGTTTTACTCAATATTGTCATTGTTCAGCTCGCAAGAAAAATTTGAAGGCATATCAAAGGCAAAAAAAAAAAAAAATTGAAGAGCCAGAACAAGTATCAGAACCAGACATGATAGGGATGTTGGAACTGTCAGACTGGGAATTTAAGACAATTGTGACTGATATGCCAAAGGCTGTAATGGGTAGACAGCCTGCAAGAACAGACAATGTAAACTGAGATGGAAATTCTAAGAATGAAAAGGAAATGCTAAAGATCAAAAATGCTGTAATATGAATAGAAAAGATCTTTGATGAGCTTATTAGTAGACTGGATATGACTGAGGAAAGAATTTCTAATCTCAAAGATGCATCAATAGAATCCTCAAAAACTAAATAGGAAAGAGACAAAGAGCAAGAAAAATAGAACGAGAGATCCAAGGACTGTGAGAAAACTTTAAAAGGGGTGGCATACATATATTAGAAATACCAGAAGGAGGAAAAAAGAAAGGAACTGAAGGAATATTTGAAACAATAGTGATCAAGTGTTTCCCCAAATTAATGCCAGACATCAAGTCAGTTTCAAGAATCTCAGAAAATACCACGCAGGATAAATGCAAAAACAAGCAAAGTACACTTTGGGATAATGCTTTTAAAATACAAAAAAAAAAAAAAAAAAAAAAAAAAAAAACCAAAAAAAACAAAGAAAAGAAAAAATTCTGGAAGAAGTCAGAAGTGGGGAAAATTCACCATATCTATAGAGGTGTAAAGATAAGAATTACATCCAGCTTCTCTTTAGGGGCTTCCCTGGTGGCTCAGAGGGTAAAGCGTCTGACGGCAATATAGGAGACTGAGATTCAATCCCTGGGTTGGAAATATTCCCCTCGAGAAGGAAATGGCAACCCACTCCAGTACTCTTGCCTGGAAAATCCCATGGATGGAGAAGCCTGTAGGCTACAGTCAATGATAGGCTACAGTCCACTAAGTTGCTTCAGTCGCGTCCGACTCTGTGCAATCCCATAGATGGCAGCCCACCAGGCTCCACCATCCCTGGGATTCTCCAGGCAAGAACACTGGAGTGGGTTGCCATTTCCTTCTCCAATGCATGGAAGTGAAAAGTGAAAGTGAAGTAGCTCAGTTGTGTCTGACTCTTAGCGACCCCATGAACTGCAGCCCACCAGGATCCTCCATCCATGGGATTTTCCAGGCAAGAGTACTGGAGTGGGGTGCCAGGGCCCTCTCCAGGCTACAGTCTATGGGGTTTTAAAGAGTTGCACACAACTGAGCGACTTCACTTTCACTTTCTCTTTAGAAACCATTCAAGTAAGAAGAAACTGAAATGACGTATTTCAAGTTGTTGAGAGGAAAAAAATGATAATTATGTACCCTGTAAAACTGTCCTTCAAGAGTGAAGGAGAAATAAAAACTTTTTTAGACAAAAATTTAAATTTGTTGCCACTAGACCTGCTTAGCAAGAAATATTAAAACACACAATATTTTTTGAGAAAAGGAAAATAATACAGATAGATCTACACAAAGGGAATAAAAGAAGGTAAAATAAAAATTTTATTCTTCTTATTCTTCATTGTTCAATTTTTTCAAATTAATAAAAAAGTTTTATGTATGCTTATATATGTATCATGTATGTTTGCTATGCATGCTTATATATAAGTTAAATGAATAGTAATACAAAGGATAAGGGGAAGAAATTAGGATTATTTTGATTTTTAAGGTACTCATACTACCCATGAAGTGTTAACTGTAAAGTAGACTTAGATATAAGTACAACACAGGGCATATACCTTACATTTTATAAAAGCTTTAGTGGAGTATAATCCATAAAATATTAAATCACTATGTTGTGTGGCAGAAACTAATATGGTACAGTACATGGATTGTATTTCAATTTAAGATTGCAAAATTGAAAAAAAAAAAGTGGTGTTGGATGTAAAACTGATGTACAAAGTACAAAGAGAGAATGGAATCATATAAAATGCTCAATTAAAGCCACAAAAGGCAGAAAAAAATAGTTGAACACAAAAATAGGAGCAAAGAACAAGCACAGAAGATAGAAACAGAGTTCAGGTTTTGTTTTTTTTTTCCTTTTACTTCACTTGCTAAGAAGTTGAATTTTCAGGACAGACTAAGGGGTATGCCATTCACATATTTTCATGGTGATTGTTAGTTTTGTCTTATTTTGGTTTAATTTCCCTGTTCATTGCTCTTAGACTAGCTGATATCTTTTCCACAAGCCTTATCCACTTTGCAGTTGGGCCTCCTATACACCTCTGAAACTAAAGTTTGAGGTTTTGAAACTGGGGTGTGACTGTCCTTCTAGGATTATAGCCATCTCCCGCCTGGTTAATTCAGGTGACTCTCGTGTCAGTTAGCTGCTGCTGCTGCTGCTGCTAAGTCGCTTCAGTCGTGTCCGACTCTTCACGACCCCATGGACTGCAGCCTACCAGGCTCCTCCCCACATGGGATTTTCCAGGCAAGAGTACTGAAGTGGGTTGCCATTGCCTTCTCCGTGTCAGTTAGCAGAGACATGCAATTCTCCTCCGTACATCTGCCTGGTCTTGGCCCAACATGACTCATCCCACCACAGAAAGGATACTTACAGACCTGGGGACTTCCAGCACGGTCCCTCTCAGTTCAGTTTAGTTCAGTTGCTGAGTCATGCCTAACTCCTTGAGACCCCATGGACTGCAGCACACCAGGCTGCATGTCAGTCACCAACTCCTGGAGTTTACTCAAACTCATGTCCATTGAGTCAGGACCAAGAGAGTGTCAACCATGCCTCTAACCATGCTGTTCCACCTTCTTTATCAGACTCAGCTACCTCACCTTAGCACATTTTGTAGAGTGTCCTGGGTCTGCCCAAACGATCTCAATGGAAGAAGTTAGTCACAAAACCCTGGATATGGTATTCTTCTCACATTGTCTAATAGACTTTCCTCATCCCCAGGTCAAACCCAGAGAGAGAATTTTGAGTCACAGGGTAATCTCTCCCCTACCTCCATTTTCTGACTAATCTTCAAGGTCAAGGCAAAGTGTTATTTTACTTATCACATTGTCACCTTTCTTTCTATATTAACCTTGGGGAACATGGCTGCTTTGTCTAACTACTGGAAAAATGCAGCTTAGTCCTTATATATTAAATACAAACTAAAAAAGTTAAGCTTATCTCTATTTTTCTCTACAGTGTTGAGATTCAAGATCACAGTCTTATTGAAAATATTATTAATACTCTGTCATCATTTTTTTCTTTGCATTTCTTCTGAAATACAGTTTAATTTTCTCATCTCCCAGTGACTGATGCCCATAGCCCTGGATCTTGGTCAATTAACGTGATGGTTATATACACAGAAAAGTAAAATAATAAAGTTTATTAATACTTTTCAAATCATTACCTTCACTGCCATTTTTATCTATCTCCTTTTGAATTTAGGTGTATATTTCAACCATCCATCTGAAAACTTCTATTACTAGGAAGTCCGATAATCAGTGCAAAGTCCTTGTGCAAAATCTGAATTCCTTATATTCTACTCTACCCCTTATACTCTCCTGTAAATCTCATTTAATAGAACCATTTCTAGCTCAGTGCCCTACTCCAGAAACCAGAGTCAGACTTGACTTCATCATTTCTTTCTTCTTATCCTTCTAGCCAATTAAGATGTGGCAAATTATACTGCTTCCAGAGTTGCCTTTCTGAAATCCTTAGGAGAATAATTGACCTTTCTAAACATATGCTTCCTTTTTGTTTTTAAAGGGTGTTATTACATAGATCATATATTTTTGAAAGAGTTAAGTGAGATAATGGATGGATATAAATTTCTTGGTAAACGGTAGCATTATTCTTGTTTTTTTCCTCATAAACTTCCACAAATGTCTCCTTTCCTACTGAGTCCTTCTGTATTACATTCAAGATTTTAGCAAAATATTCACGATCCTTCCTATTTGCTACCATCTTTAACAACTTGAACACTCAGTTCTTAAGCCACTATGAATTTTTTCTCCTTTAGCATCAGTCCTTGCTTTTTCATACTTAAGAATGCTCTCCACTGTTTGTCTGACTGCTTAAAATGCATTTCTGCCCCTACTCATTGTGCAGCTCTGCCATTAACTCTCCCAGGGACCTTGGGAAAATTTCAGAATCTCTCTGGGCCTCAGATTCCTAAATTCAAGCCTAGAGATAAACATGAAACTATTTCTGTTTAAATAATTTTACTTGTTAATTTATTTTTTTAGATTCTATATATAAGTGATGTCATATATCATATGATATTTATCTTTCTCTGCCTGATTTCCTTCCCTTAGTATGATAATCTCTAGATCCATCATAGAAAACTAACTTATGGTTACCAGAGGGGAAGAAGAAGGGTCAATGAGCTTGAGACTAACAGATACACACCACAACATATAAAATCAACAACAAGTTCTTACTCTATAGCATAAGGAACTTTATTCAACACCTTTGTCATAATGTATAATGGAAAAAGACCTAAATAAGGATATAAATGTGTATATCCTTTGCTGTGCACCTGGAACTAACACAACGTAGTAAATCAACTAGACTTCAACAAAGAAACATAAAAAATGAAACCAGAAGCATGAGGACTAAGCAAAATATGGCAAACTGATGTTGCAAATTTTCTGGCTATCATGAGGACCCAGTAAATGTTACACATTAACTGCAGGCTGTGTTATTAATTACTGTTTATTATCATCATTATCAGCAGCAACCGTTACCCAGAATGCCTTTATATAACCTTCAAGAGCTAGTTAAAATTTCATCTCATCTGAAAAGACTGCTCCAGGAAAATATGTTCATTTATCCTATTGTGATGCCCTGTGCCATCTTGTATTCATTTCTTCCCAGTTTCTTAGCATCTTGAAAGCAGAGACAGTCATCTTTACACACCTAGTACCTGGCCAATGACTGCATATAGCAAATGCTCCATAAACAATTGATGAAGGAAGGAAAACAAGCAAACAAAAATAATAAAACTTATTGTGTTGTCAATGTGTGACAAATTGTTCTAAAATATGCTAGGTATTAAGTCACTCAGTTTTCAAGCTCTATAATTAGCTACTCCTATTATCATCCTATTGCACAGGTAAAAAACTAAGAGATGAAAAAATTACAGTAACTTGGTCATAACCAGGACTGGAACCAAGCTTATTTGGCTCCAGATTCTGTGTTTAACCTTAATGGTACATTGCTTTTTCTGGGACAGCAGAAAGACAAGAGTACAGAACTGGCAGTTCTCTAAGCTCTTTCCTGTTTTGTATTCTGTAATCCTAGCATTTTTCTTAAAGTTCTAATCTAATATATGCAGAAATAATATATAAAATAATATTTCTTCAGGAGTTTTATAAAAGTTTCTAACTATTCATATTTATTCACTGGGCATTTCTAGTCTGATGAAATGACTATGTCTCCTATCACTTAACCACAGCATGCCTACTCATACTTTCACCTACTTATGATTTTATTCAAGTTCTTTTTTTTTTTTGTGATAAGTGGTTCTGTTTTAAATGGCATCAATTAGGAGTCACCTTGAATCTGGAATTTTATAACTCCTGAAGTTTAAGCTCTGTCTTCATCTTAAATAATAGTTTTACCCAAATTTGACTATGCTAGATTCATACATTTAAAAATAAATTGGATTGAGTGCTGCTGAGAAGATGATGAGATATTGCAAGGCAAGCATTTTTTTGTGGGGTTTTAATCAGCTTACCTGAGCAGAAAGGACCTAGGGACACCATATCTGTTTATATAACTCTTGTAAAGTAATGACCGTAAAAAGACTGTATTATAGAGTAAGCTGAATGAGGCATGGAAGGACTAGATGAGTAGATTAATAATGAACTGGGGTTCAGCTCTGCTAGGGACCCTTAGAATTGTTTCTCTGCAGGAGACAAAGCTGGGTCCTTTCCCATCAGGTCTGTCCATCATTGCTGAGGCTTGTGCCCTGTGGGAATTGTCTCACACTACCAAGCTGCCCTATGTGCAGGGTGAGTGAGCTTCCTATAACTTCCACAAAAACTATCCAGCAGAAAAGCAGAGTAGCAGGCATATGAACGGAGATGCTGCCGGAGTGCATGTAGCAGAGTCCACAATTGAAGCTGGCTTTATAGGCTTGCTTAGGGAACCTTAACACTGAACCCCTTTCATACCCCGAAATCATCATCTTCTACAGCATTCATTTTTGCTGCACAGAAATTTCAATGCCTCACATGAAGTTCAGCTTTTTAATAACTTTTCAAAAGTGTATCTGGCTGGCACCTCTTGAGAAAAAGGATTAAAAATAGACTGAGTGTAGCAGATTCTAGTTGCTGCTACAGCTGTGGGTCCCAAGGTTATAACTGCTATTCACTGTCTCCCTCCTCTGCCACTAGAGTCTTCTCACACCTGGCCAGCTCTCCAGTTGGTGTATTAGCTGCTTGTCTGAAAGCAGAACACAGAATTTCATCCCTTAGTCATCTGAGTCTCTGTTTACTTTGCCCTTTTGCAGGCAGTTATTGCTGACACCTTTTTCTGATATTATTGAGCATGGAAGCACCGACTGATGGCACAGTGATACACCTCAGTGTCCCAAAGACTCCTCCTCCATGCCTCCATGATGTGGCAGCAACCACAGAAATTCTTGATAATCACAGTTAGCAACACTGCCAATTTACTAGCTCCTTTATTTACCGCTGGTCCACAGGTATAAGGAGCCCAGAAAAACTAGTCACAAGTTGAGACTTTTGGACTGGAGGAATTTTTAGTATCAATATATCCTTTAGAAGAACATTTCCCTGCCAGGGTTAAAGAGCTCAAATCCTGCAGAATTTAAAGTTGCAAGAATGAGAAGCACAACCCCCCTCGTGGCTTATTGAGCGGTATGGTGACCGTGGTTAATCCTTCTTTCAACATTTGATTCCTGCACCTGTATAGTCTAGTACTAGGACAGACATCATATAATACCTGTCGATTAAATATGAGCATTGCATCAGAGAAGGCAGTGTCCTAACCATAGAAGGTGTCTTTCCCATGCTGGCATTTTGACTGAGCTTTTATGAAGCCATTCTTACATTCTGTCAGATTTTCTGTGATCCTGTGATCACATGCCTCCAACTTGAATGTAGAGTTACATCTGATTCACTACCATGGCTGGGAGTGGTAGGATAACCTCAAGTTTGCTCTTGATATTTTACCCTTATTATCTTATTACCTCTGATTCTTTAATCAGAAATCTAACGTAAGGTTTTCAACAGCTTCTAAATATTTATGATCTTTGAATAAAAACTCAATGTTTTAGAAAATAATACAGGGTAAGTCTGCAAAACAGTTGGATCCATTGCAGGACAAGTTTAGGCCAGAAATATATTTGCAATGATATATTAGGGATTAGGGTTGCTTTAATTTTAGTACTAAATAAGGCTCAGTTGTCAACACCTCATGATAGACCTTGGGTATTCTTCCTCCTCATTGTGCAGTTACTTTAAGGCTATAGGTTATTTCAAGGAGATATTGGTTAAATGTTTGTTATATATGCTTTTGGTGATATGACAGAATGTTTCCTGAAGAGAATTTGTTTCCCTTTTGGTTATCAGGCCCTAGGTGTGAAGTTAGCTCAGATCTGGAAACTGGGCAAGGAATAGTGATGTTTCATTGCAGAGGGTAATAGAAATCTTGGCCTACTATCTCTTGAGGCTTTTTTTTTTTTTTTTCCATATCAAAGATAACCCTTTTGGCTTTTCATTTATTTCACTCCTAGATGTATCACTGTGTCTCACAATCATCATTCAGTTCAGTTCAGTTCAGTTCATTTCAGTCGCTCAGTCGTGTCCGACTCTTTGCGACCCCATGAATCGCAGCACACCAGGCCTCCCTGTCTGTCACCAACTCCCGGGAGTTCACTCAGACTCACGTCCATCGAGTCAGTGATGCCATCCAGCCATCTCATCCTCTGTCACCCTCTTCTCCTCCTGCCCTCAATCCCTCCCAGCATCAGAGTCTTTTCCAATGAGTCAACTCTTTGCATGAGGTGGCCAAAGTACTGGAGTTTCCTCATGGGACCCTGCAAATTAAGGACCCCTTATGTATCATACTGAGCTTCCCTTGTGGCTCAGCTGGTAGAGAATCCACCTGCAATGAGTGAGACCTGGGTTTGATCCCTGGGTTAAGAAGGTTCCCTGGAGAAGGAAAGGCTACCCACTCCAGTATTCTGGCCTAGATAATTCCATGGACTGTATAGTCTATGGGGTGGCAAAGAGTTGGAAACGACTGAGCAACTTTCACTTTTGCTATGTATCATATTAGTATTGCTGTGCTTTATACTAGTTAAATTGACTTTAGGGGACTTCCTGGTGGCTCAGGTAAAAGCACCCGTTTGCAATGCAGGAGACCCAAGTTCAATCCCTGGGTCAGGAAGATCCCCTGGAGAAGGAAATGGCAACCCACTTCAGTACTCTTGCCTGGAAAATTCCATGGATGGAGGAACCTCATAGGCTACAGTCCATGGAGTCGCAAAGAGTCAGACACGACTGAGCGACTTCACTTTGACTTTTCCTGATGGCTGTGGACCACCATCTGGCCTTGGCTATTCTGGAACATGTCATCTTCATTGACATCAGGAGTCTCTCTCAGTGCACCGCCCCTACAATCCTGTATCATGCATGGAACCTGGACTGGCAATTCGTTTCACATATGATAATATACATGTTTCAATGCCATTTTCCCAAATCATCCCACCCTCGCCTTCTCCCACAGAGTCCAAAAGGCTGTTCTATATATCTGTGTCTCTTTTGTTGTCTTGCATACAGGGTTATCATTACCATCTTTCTAAATTCCATATATATGCGTCATTATACTGTATTGGTATTTTTCTTTCTGGCTTACTTCACTCTGTATAATAGGCTCTGGTTTCATCCACCTCATTAGAACTGATTCAAATGTATTCCTTTTAATGGCTGAGTAATACTCCATTGTGTATATGTACAGGTTCAATGCATGATGCAGGTTGCTTGGGGATGGTGCACTGGGATGACCCAGAGGGATGGTATGGGGAGGGAAGTGGGAGGGGGGTTCAGAATTGGGAACATATGTATACCCAGGGCGGATTCATGTCAATGTATGGCAAAACCAATACAATATTGAAAAGTAATTAGCCACCAATTAAAATAAATATATTTATATTAAGAAAAATAATAATAATAAACAAAAAATTTAAAAAAATGGAGTCTCTCTCTCATGACATCAGCTCTTCCTACTAATTCTGTCCTACAGAGGCCAGTCACACCGAGCTTCTCAAAGATACTGGTGCTCTTCATTCATGCATGTCTTCTTAAGTACTCCAAGTATCACCATTGCACACCTCAGATTCTTACTTATTCTGTATCTTCTCCATAATTTTATCATAGAAGACCTACTAAGGCTGAACATTAAGTCTCCTTTGTACTTTTTCTACATTTACTATTAAATTCCAGTGTGTGAATTTCACCAAACTTTCTCCCTAGATGTGGCAAATGAAAGTTTTGAAAAATTTTCATGAAGGCCTTTGACTTTCCCATCATTCCCTGAGTGATATCCTTATTAAGGTGGATATCTCCATAACTATCATTCTCTTTCTTCTTGGTTTCAAATATGAATAAATAAATAAGCAAACAAATTTTTAAAATTGCTAATTCCATGGTTTTCAAAATTTACCATTGTCCCCATTCGGTTCAATATCAGAGTTACTCCATAAACCAGGTTTCTCTCTCCTGTTTCTCATTCCATTGTAAAACAGGTGGAACTACGGTGATCATGGTGCCCAAAGCAAAACTTAAGATAAGAACTTATTAAAATGAATCTTGTTTGGAAGGTGATACCCAGAAGCAGAAATGAAGAGATAAATGACACAGGAAAGGAAACTATTTGTCCTCACTGGGAGTGTTGGCACTTAATCCCTCTGTGGGCTTCAGTCTCTCTAAAAATCTGTATTGAATGCACTTGTTGAATGAAAAACCAGAGGCTGGGACCTTGTCACTAACCGCTAGCTCCACTGATTGATGGATTCATTGAGTCTGCATTTCTGGGCTGCTTTGAGGATAGTACCTGAATTGCTATAACAGAAAAGCAGAGAAATATGGCTGGTGTTTCATATTGGATGTGGTAAGTGTGATGAGCTCTGTCCATGAAAAATGCAACTTAGGTTACAATGGTCTGAGGGAACATGTCATGGGACACAAGAAGAAACATTTCACTAATATTCATGATCACATTTTTACTCAATATATCCATTTTATAGATGAGAACATTTAGGTTCCGATCCTGAAATAATGTACACAAGATCACACAAAAAGTGACAGAATATTACTAAAGCTCATAAGAAATGGAGAATCTGCAGTCCCACCCCAGACCTACTGAATCAGAATCTGCATTTAATAGGATCGCTGCTGATTCTGCTGCTGCTAAGTTGCTTCAGTCGTGTCCAACCCTGTGCGACCCCATAGATGGCAGCCCACCAGGCTCCCCCATCCTTGGGATTCTCCAGGAAAGAATACTGGAATGAGTTGCCATTTCCTTCTCCAATGCATGAAAGTGAAAAGTGAAAGTGAAGTCACTCAGCTGTGTCTGACTTGTAGCGACCTCATGGATTGCAGCCTACCAGGCTCCTGCATCCATGGGATTTTCCAGGCAAGAGTACCGGAGTGGGGTGCCATTGCCTTCTCTGAGCTAAAATGAGAGGAATACTTGAATTCTTTCAACAAATATGTATTGACTAAATGTTTTCTAGTATTCTGGATTAAGGTTTCAGCTTTCAAGCAACAGGATGTTTTCAAAGATTATTAAGTAGAAAGGTGGTAGAATGAAGAGTATCAGAAATGCAGCCCAGAAATGCAGAGTTAGTGCCTACTGCCTATGTTGCAGCCAGCAGGCTAGGGGTTCATATTTGAAGTGGAAGAGATACTGATGATTTCTTCCTTTTGGTAAATACAGGTTAGTGATAGAGAGATAAGGGTCTTCTTTGGGAAGCTGGCAATGGAAAGAAAAAAGAAAGGGTGAGTTTGAGGAAAGGTGCAGATAAATAATTGACAAAAATCTGTTCTTGGCATAAAAGAGATAAAATTGATGAAAGCAATGCATGATGCTTGGGAGAATTTGAAGGATGGCAAAATGTTCATTACAGAACAAATAATGCAAGAAAGAAGTAATGACCCCGAGTCACTGAAATGCCATGGATGCTTGAATGGAAACACCAGGTAAGAGAACAGCAACAACAAAGATGAAAACATCATTTTTTTTCATTATTTTTTTTAATTGTTCTTTCCACTTGTTGCAGGCCATGAAGACAGTCATTGCCTGTCATAATGCATGTTCTATAATCTTGAGTTACCTACCAGTACATCTCAAGATAACCCAGCTCTTCAAGTTTCATAACAGCTCTGCCTATTTACAGGAACAAAGTGTCATCTTAGGAAGTGTCTTTCCAACAAATATACAGGCAGTGATTGGAATAAATCATGGGCCACATTATTCAAAAATTACTCAAATTGAGAATATATTTGAGTTGTTTGAAGAGTACAAGAAAGATTCAGTTAACCCTACCACTAGGGGAAGGTTGACAATTAAAAAAAAAAACAACACACATATTCTGATGTTGTATCCTCTAATAAGTGACCTAGAAACATTATGAAGAAATAATGGAATAAACAGAGAGTATGACACATATGGTGGACATTTGCTTGAACATCTCTGGATGGGAGATTATTAAAAGAAAACTCAGTAAAATCTTTAAGAAATTATTCATTCCTATTGATACCTTGGCATATATTTTATGGCTTCATTTCTCCTACTGAAAAACAGTGTTTATTTTTAGGTTAATAAACAAACACAGCAATGTTGAAGGTCATACTACAATCTAAAACTATTTCAAGTGTTTCTGGTTTGGCTTTATGAAAAATGCATTTTTCCAAACAGTTTTTCTCCTTAATTTTTAAACCCTTGTGTATTTTTAAAGAAAATGTAATCCACATGTTTCTTGTGCATTTACACTTAACTCATCAAATTCCTCTTGTGTAGGAGTGACTTGGAGACCAAAAGACTTTGGAAATTATTTTTTAGCCTCTGAAGCTCTTTGCTTTTATTTGGAAAGTAGCAGCATATTCTTTAGTATAGTTTGTGTTAGATACCCAGGTATTCAGCTTTTCATGTATGTAGATAACATAATTTAGAATATCTATATTTATCCTTACTTCTTACTTTCCCTAATGTACCATTATATTAATTACCATTGTTACAATGGTAATTTTTGTCTTCATCATTATCATCTGTTGTTGTAATACTATTACTTTATTAATTACTATTATTCATGTTGTTGTTATAAATGTCATAATAACATTAGTGGTATTACAAAATATCTATATGTTCACAACATCTTCATTTACAAAGTGCCTTTATCTCACCTTTCCTTAACAACTTGTGTGGAAAGAAACTCACAAGCTTTGTAGTATACTCACCCATTTCATCTCCTGATAAAATATCAGGCAGACAGAATTTGCCAATTGCTTTACATCCTCCAAAAATCTTCTTGGTTTATCTGTCTTATTTCCACTTTCGCGACTGAGTGTGCTATTCATCTCTCATAGCTATTTCTAACCTCTTCAAATCCTTGCACAATTGTCTTGACTTTACAATCTGAATTAAAAGTCATATCTGACATATCTTATTGTTGAGCTGAAAAAATTATGTCCTACTTATTCCATTTATGTATTCTTTATATCCATGAACACTGCAAACATTCTTCTAGTTTGCTTGTTCTCTGAATTTTATCCATCACTGATCTTTAAGTATGTTTCAATAATCTTGTGGATGTATGCTCTGAAACTCAAGAGCATCCTAACTTCCTTTAAAACTAAGGCCTCTGTCTTTTTCTTTTTTTCATATCTTCTTCTCATGCCTAGTTCTGATTGCTTCAACTTTTAATCTTAGTAAATATGACTGGTAGGTTGTTAATTTTTAAAGTATTATGTGGCATGTACTACTTGATTTCTCCATGAAAATAATATAGTAACTTACCAAATAAAAGTAGATTCTGATTTAGTCTCTTTTTAAAATTTGATTGCATGCTTATAACCTATTGTAAGACTTGATCCTTAAAATATTTTTTTTTTAATTTAACTAGAGTCTTGAAAACATAGTGTACATGGAAAGAACAAGTAGTGAACAAGATTTTCATCAAAATTGCCAGTTCATTTGAAAAACAGATACTGATGGACCACAAGTAGTAGAGCCTTGCTTAGGCTTTGTGCTAGAGTCTAACAATGAAGAAAGACAACCTCTTCTCTCAGACAACTATTTTGGGACTCACAGATGCATATGATTTTAATACTGTGTGCAGAGAGATAGGACAAAGATCAAAGAGTAGATGCAGGCATCTCTGTGTAGTTTCAGAAAAACACTTTTGGAGTAATCTCAGAGTTAAATGGAGAAGGCAATGGCAACCCACTGCAGTACTCTTGCCTGGAAAATCCCATGGATGGAGGAGCCTGGTAGGCTGCAGTCCATGGGGTCAGGAAGAGGTGGACATGACTGAGCGACTTCACTTTCACTTTTCACTTTCATGCATTGGAGAAGGAAATGGCAACCCATTCCAGTGTTCTTGCCTGGAGAATCCCAGGGGCGGAGGAACCTGGTGTGCTGCCATCTATGGGGTCGCACAGAGTCGGACACGACTGAAGCGACTTAGCAGCAGCAAAAGCAGCAAAGTTAAATAGGCTTTGCAAGCTAAACATTCTAACAGGCAATATGAAGTCTCAATTTAATAGACAGTTTACACAACACTTGTGTGGGTTACTGTTCCAAGCTTCTTACAGTTATGAACTCATTCAATCCTCGTCACTATCCCATGGGTAAGCAGTATTATTAGACTACTTTTACAAGTGAGAAACTTGAAATATGTAACAGTGAAGCGAATTGCCCAAGGTCAACAGCAGGCACAGCCAGGACTTAAATATAGCTAGAGTGTGTCTCCAGAGTCCCTACAAGAGGCTTTTAACAGGAAATTTACAAACTCATGGAAAGCAATACACAGGGAAGAAGAGTGGGTTGGCATTTCCTAAGGGCAAGTTATACCTGGGACAATGTCAAGAGATGGAGGAAGCTGAAGCAGTGAAAGGGAACAGTGTTACAGTGAAAAATGAGGGTTTTATCTTAAATGGGTCATTGTAATCTTTGGAATAACAGGGTTTTATCTCAATGTTAGAATGTTCTCTAGGATCATGGAGACTGGGATACAAGATGACTGAAGTGGAGGTGAAAAGACCTGGCAAAGGGAGTACCTGCAATAACACAAGTGAGAGAAACAGTGGAAACGTGGTTGGAGAGAAGCTGAAGTCATGTGAGTTATTCTAGGGGAGGACATATGAGGGATTGGTAATCTGTTGATGTTGGATAAAAGAGAGAAACTGGTATCTGGACTGGTTCTCCTGAATTTCTGATTAAGGCAACAGTGTATAAAGAGGTGACTATTGAGATAGGGAAGAAAAGAAGAGAATTGAACATTAGAAAATACTTCTGATACAATGAAAAAGAAAGTAGAGCTCAAAATTGTATATTATCTATTGTTTTTTTTAAAATATGTGTAATACGCACAGAAAAGTTCTGATGAAAACAAGAACAAATATTATTGTGATTGGTAAAATCAAAAAATTTTTCAGTAGAACTTTTGATTTTCCCCTGTATTTTCTACATTTTCTTCAATAAACATGAACTAAGTATATTCCATTAAACTAAAAATAAGTATTACTGGAAGGGCTTTAAATCTTATTTAAAGTTAACTTCTATGATCTTCCTGAAAAGCAAAATAAAGCACTTAGTAAAAGTAGATTTATTAACTTTGGATCAAGAATTCCCTTCTTGGAAAGCTACTTTAAAGTAATACATAAATTCTCACTGTTTATTTATAAATGTATTGTTATGTGGAAAAAATTAGCATCAACAATGTAGTTGTTGAAAAAATTATAGCACAGACATGTGAATGAATGCTACATATTCACTACAGCAGTTACTGATAAAAATACTTAAATTCAGAGAAAATACTACTGATATATGAAAATAGCAGGATATGAGTTCTTTGATCCTATTTACATAGGATATCTCTGAGCAAAAGATTATACTTAACTTTTTTGACTTGCATTTTTCTGACTGTAAAATATAATATATATTTACATATAAAATATGATAATAAAACATAGAAATAAAGGCTTTTAGTTAATAGTGTGAGCAGTATCACTGCTATTTAATTATTTCAGAGGGCTTACATTGCATTGTAAGTACCTAGGCAAAGAGGAGTGGAAAAGTCACCTGTATTATGAGGCTGTCTGTGTCAGGGGAAACAGCTAATCAAAACCATGATTATAGACAAGAATAAGTATGAAAGGCCAATGATTAGATTGGAAGTATGTTTTTCAGGAGTATTTGAATAAATAGGAGGGAGAATATGATAGGAGGGATAAAATTCTAGAATTTTAGATATTAAGAAGATAAAGATATTTGCTGAGATGTTATATTCTTGGGATTTCTAAAAAACAATGTCTAGGGTCTATTCATAGATAGTGGATTGATTTGTGTTTTAGGCAAGTACTCAGGAAGATCCCCTGGAGAAGGAAATGGTAACCCACTCCAGTATTCTTGCCTGGAGAATCCCATGGACGGAGAAGCCTGATAGGCTACAGTCCATGGGGTCACAAAGAGTCGGACACGACTGAGCAACTTCACTTTTCACTTCACTACTTGCGCTATTATATGTGTGGGTACACTGACCAACTTTCAGATATGAAGAAGGAAATGGCAACCCACTCCGGTGTTCTTGCCTGGAGAATCCCAGGGATGGGGGAGCCTTGTGGGCTGCTGTCTATGGGGTCGCACAGAGTCAGACACGACTGAAGTGACTTAGCAGCAGCCCCGGTGCTATGGAAATGTGAATCTAGGTAGCCATGTTTTTCCTTTGTCCCATGAAAAGGAATAGAATCTGGAAAATTTAATAATCTTTAATAACCTTTATCAGTTCTTGAAGAAAACATAAATATTTTAGGTTAATTTGACATAGCTAAAAATTCAAGGGTATTAAAATAATTCAAATGATGTTATCTACACGTAAATATCTTTAACTGCGTGTTAATAGAATGTTTATGCTATTTTTATACTAATCATTTATTGATATTTATTAAATGACTACTATAAGCAAGTGCTTTAAATGCATGATCTCATTTAATGGTCAGAAGAGATAAACTTATATCAGAGACTGACTGAGACTAGTTGAATTGATTTTGTTATGTAGTCACCAAGAGACAGATTCATTAAAAAGCATAATATACATTTGGCAGATATATATTCAGTTCAGTTCAGTTCAGCTCAGTCACTCAGTCATGTCTCACTCTTTGTGACCACATAAACTGCAGCATGCCAGGCCTCCCTGAACATCACCAACTCCCAGAATCCACCCAAACCCATGTCCATTGAGTCAGTGATGCCATCTAACCACCTCATCCTCTGTCGTCTCCTTCTCCTCCTGCCTTCCAACTTTCCCAACATCAGGGAAATGAGTTTTCCAATGAGTCAGCTCTTCACAATAGGTGGCCAAAATATTGAAGTTTCAGCTTCAACATCAGTCCTTCCAATGAAAACCCAGGACTGATCTGCTTTAGGATGGACTGGTTGGATCTCCTTGCAGTCCAAGGGACTCTCAAGTGGAGCCGATTATATAGAGTGAAGTAAGCCAGAAAGAAAAACACCAATACAGTATACTAACACATATATATGGAATTTAGGAAGAGGGCAATGACGACCCTGTATGCAAGACAGGGAAAGAGACACAGATGTGTATAATGGACTTTTGGACTCAGAGGGAGAGGGAGAGGGTGGGATGATTTGGGAGAATGACATTCTAACATGTATACTATCATGTGAATTGAATCGCCAGTCTATGTCTGACGCAGGATGCAGCATGCTTGGGGCTGGTGCATGGGGATGACCCAGAGAGATGTTATGGGGAGGGAGGTGGGAGGGGGGTTCATGTTTGGGAACGCATGTAAGAATTAAAGATTTTAAAATTTAAAAAATAAAAAACTAAAAAAAAAAAAAAGTCTTCTCCAACAGTACAGTTCAAAGGCATCAGTTCTTCGGAGTTCAGCTTTCTTTATAGTCTATTATTCACAACCATACATGGCTACTAGAAAAACCATAGCCTTGAGTAGATGGACCTTTGTGGACAAAGTAATATCTCTGCTTGTTAATATGCTGGTCATAAGTTTCCTTCCAAGGAGTATCTTTTACTTTTAGGGCTGCACTATCTGCAGTGACTTTGGAGCCCCCCAAAATAAAGTCTGACACTGTTTCCACTGTTTCCCCATCTATTTCCCATGAAGTCATGGGACCAGATGCCATATCTTAGTTTTCTGAATGTTGAGCTTTAAGCCAACTTTTTCACTCTCCTCCTTCACTTTCATCAAGAGGCTCTGTAGTTCTTCACTTTCTGCCATAAGGGTGCTGTCATCTGCATATCTGAGGTTATTGGTATTTCTCCCGGCAAGATGTGTATTACACTATATCATGTCAAGGCTGTGGCACAACGTCATCTTCTTACAGCACAGTGTTGGAATCAAGATTCAAATAAGATTTAGTTTGAGCCTCTATGTCCACAGTGTTTTAGAAATTTCTAGAAAATAATATAGCACTTATCATCCCTTAGAAATACTCTTGAGAATCTGTGATCTTACTGACAGTTCTTTTCTTTTCTATATTCTGTCAAATACCTCTCATAGTGCTTCCATAGTTTTTTTGAAGACATTTATCATACTTTTCATATATGTTGAATGATTTTATAAATATATAATCACTTTATATAAATATAAAACAATTTCTTTTATAAACATAAAACTGTAGATTTATTTTATAAATATATAATTGACATATGACGTGATATTAGTTTCAGATACACAACATAGTGATTTGATGTTTGTATATATTGAGAAATAATCACTACAGTAATTCTGAGAAACAAACATTACAGCTTCAGAAATTTTTTTTATGATGAGAACTTTTAAGATCCACTCTCTTAGAAACTTTCAAATATGCAATACAGTATTATTAACTATAGTCACCATGCTGCATGTTACATCCCCATGACTTCTTTCATAATGGAAGTTTGTACCTTTTTACTCCTTTTATCCATTTGCAGTCACCACTCTGTTCTCTGTATCTGCAAGCTTTTCTCTTTACTTTTTATTTTAGATTCCACATGTAAGTGAGACCATACAGTATTTGTCTTTTTTGTTTGTTTGTTTGACTTACATCACTTAGTATAACGCACTTAGGGTGCACTTCAGTTCAGTTCAGTTCAGTTCAGTTGCTCAGTCATGTCAGACTCTTTGTGACCCCATGAACTGTAGCACTCCAGTCCTCTCTGTCTACCACCAGCTCCCAGAGTTCATTCAAACTCACGTCCATTGTGAGTTGGTGATGCCATCCAGCCATCTCATCCTCTGTTGTCCCCTTCTCCTCCTGCCCCCAATCCCTCCTAACATCAGAGCCTTTTCCAATGAGTCAACTCTTTGCATGAAGTGGCCAAAGTGTTGGAGTTTCAGCTTCAGCATCATTCCTTCCAAAGAACACCCAGGGCTGATCTCCTTTAGAATGGACTGGTTGGATCACCTTGCAGTCCAAGGGACTCTCAAGAGTATTTTCCAACACCACAGTTCAAAAGCATCAATTCTTTGGCGCTCAGCTTTATGTTGTCACAAATGGAAAGGTTTTGTTGTTTTTTGGCTGAATATTCCAGTGTATACAAATGTACACCACATCTTCTGTATCCATTCATTCACTGATGGACAATTCGGTTTTAAATGTATCTTGATTGTTGTACATAATGCTGCAGTGAATATAGGGGTGCATATATCTTTTTAAGTTAGTATTTCTGCTTTCTTTGGGTATATCCTGAGATATGGAGTTGTTAGATCATTTGGTAGTTATATTTATGCATTCTCAGTTGCATCTGACTCTTGGAAACCCCATGGACTGTAGCCCACCAGGCTCCTCAGTTCATGGAATTCTCCAGGCAAGAATATTGGAGTGGGTTGCCATTCCCCACTCCAGGAGATCTTCCTGATCCAGGAATCAAACTCATGTGTCTCCTGCATTGGCAGGCAGGTTCTTTACCACTATGGCACTTGGGAAGCCCCTATGGTAGTTCTAGTTTTAATTTTTTTAAGAAGCTTACATGGTCTAGAGTGGCTGCACCAATTTATGTTCCCACCAACAATGCACAAGTGTTCTTTTTTTCTCCATACCCTCACTAGCATTTTTTACCTTATCTTTTTGATAATAGTATTCTAACATGTATGAGGTGATATTGTGGCTGAAAATCAGAAAGATTAAATCATGTATCCAAGCAAGGTAGCATTCTGAATGTGGATTTTAACCCAGATCTGCCTGGTGTCAATGCTAATGATCTTTTTCTACTCATATACTTGCTTCCTTTTTTTTTTTTAAACATAGGATTATTAGAGTTAAGAGATGAAAGAACAATTGAGATTACTTATTTCAATTAGTTCAATTCATGTTTTAGGGAACTATTGTCTAGAAGAGTTGGACTACTTACTTAAGGTCATATAATGAACTATATTAATTCTAGAGTACCACCATGAATTGTGATTGCTTTCATTCCATATTTCAGGAACTGACATGTTGGCCTAAAACCCTTACTGGGTTTAAATTGAAAAAAAAAAAAAAAAGACTCCTACAATTTCCTTTTCCTTAGCAAGATGGTGGAGTATGACTTGATTATTTACATCACACACTTTTTGGATCGGCTTCTAGTTCTTTCATTGCTCGAGTTTCTCTCTGTTAAGAAAAATACATAACGAAAAAAATTATAATGGAAATGGGATGTTCTTAGTGATACCAACATGGTAGACTTTGCTATTGATGTATTCCCTTTATTCTGATGATATCCTCATGCTTTGAAAGAAAAAATAAACAAACCCAGCATTGTTTCACAACTGAAACAACTCCAGGCATCAACCAATTGTGAACCAGTTGTGAAGATGTTTGAAGATCCAGACACTACAAGGCAAATGCAAAAAACCAGGGATGATTGGATATAGTTTTACTACATGTCAGATAAGCCTGGTTTTAGGTAGGAATATTTAGATACATGCTGCTGCTTCTGCTGCTAAGTCACTTCAGTCGTTTCTGACTCTGGTCGACCCCATAGATGGCAGCCCACCAGGCTCCCCCATTCCTGGGATTCTCCAGGCGAGAACACTGGAGTGGGTTGCCATTTCTTTCTCCAATGCGTGAAAGTGAAAAGTGAAAGTGAAGTCATGCAGTCGTGTCTGACTCTTAGCTACCCCATGGACTACAGCCCACCAGGCTCCTCCATCCATGGGATTTTCCAGGCAAGAGTACTGGAGTGGGGTGCCATACATGCTAGGTATGCAAAATTCCATATGAATGCGGAAATTACTCTGGAGCAATAGAATATCTTTACTTCTTTAGAGGGTTGATTCCAGCAATGGATAGAAATGCTTTGAATTCACTCTGGGGACAACTGACCTCAGAAATTTTAATACAGAATTGGAATGCAGTCATGGAAGACTGCATGGCTAAAAGATAAATAATAATTCTGTGGATTCTCCACTTCAGTCTCTTCAGCAGTGAATATGGTTCACTCATCGGTCTCTGTTTTCTTCTATCTCCCCAAAGCATAGTAATATTATGGATCGATTCCTTTACCAGCCACAGTATCTTACTGCAGTTCCAATGATGTGCCCACATATTCTCTACTATTTAACCACAGCAGTCATAACAAACAAAGATGTTTGAAAACACAGGAAAGTGCTAAAAGATCTGGTCAAATTTATTCAATAGGAACCTTGCACATATTTATATAAAGACCTAATTTTAGAATTTGTTAAATGCTTATATGTTAACTTCCATGGGGCTCACATAAAGCTGAAGGAATGTGGATCAATGCAAGTGAATGATTTCTTCTTGGTGGCTTATCTTGAGGATTTCATTGAAAATGCCTGTCTCCATATTTCAGACTTGGGTCACATCCATCAGTGTATTAGCATTAACATGTTGGCAGTTACACTAAGCATGCCTCCAGAATAAGTTGAAAAGTAGATTATAAATTTGATTACAAATGCAAGACTGAGTATCAAGATTGATTCTAAATTAGATCATGAGGTTATGAGTAACAATACCATCTCACAAGTGATGAAACCACACAAGTGATTGAAAAGACCAAAAGGCATTTATTTAAGAAGCCAAATGGTGACCATGAATACTGAGAAGAAATTTAATCAGAATAGTAAGTAGAGGCTCTTAACTGTAACTCGGGATCCTGCCTTCTATTGAAGAGCTATATATATATGTAAAAAAAAAAACTGTAAAAGAAGGTGAAATATTAAAACTATCATATAAAGGTAAAACATTTTAGAACAATTAGCATATTGACTATACACTTCGGAGAATTTGAATAAAATTGACTGTTTCATTAAAAAGTAACATAAGAAGTCGATCCCTGAATTGGGGAGATGAATTAGAAAAAGATGTACCGCTTGGACAAATGATTTTGTGCAAGTAAAACTGCACCCCTGCATCACTGACAGGTTATCAGGGTTCAAGAATTCTAAGTGGGCTTTTACATCCCCTTGTCCACTTCAGCTGGACACCCTTGAGCTATGTATCAATTCATGACTCTTTGTAGTCACTCTTCAAATAGAGACTTCAAAAACCTTTCTTTTGTCTCACAGAGCAGGTCCCCTAACTTTTGTCACACTGGTGCTGCTTTGCTGCTCGTCTCCATTTGGGGTGTACTGTTGATATGTTACTACAATCATGACACTGATTGTTTCTTTAATTATTGCTCTTAGGAGTGTCGGTCTTACACCAATACCAACAGTGCTTTCATCCTTAGAGCTCTAAGCAAGCACTGTGTTCTACAGTCATATGAACTGCAGACACCACTATAATAGATCTGTTCTCAATAGACACTTTAAGCTTATATTCAATTACTTTTTCGCTCATAGGATTTTAACATTAGGCCGAAATTGAACATCTTGTTCTACTAATTATGAACAATAAAATTTTTTACATTCTCTGAATTACTATATAACTCAGAAATAAAATTAAAAACTCATATGCTTTTAAACTGGTAGTTCTAAAAGTATGCTTAAGTGATTCAGACGTATTAACATCACCTGGTCACTTATTAGAAATAAAAATTCTTGGGCCCACTCAAGAATCACTACTGAGTGATTCTGATGTGCGTTGATGTTTGATAACAATAGATTTAAACCATGATGTTTTACTTGCTTTACTCCTCAAATATTGTATATTACAACCAAACATGATGATCCAATAATTTCCAGGTATAGTACTAAGTTTGCCTATGTTCCTCTTTCCCAAATGGCATGTATAAGTTAGGGAAATTTGAAAGAACACTGAAAAAAATAATGGTGTGATGGTGACCATTCCAAATGTCCCCATTGACTTCACAATAAACACTATTTGCCAATTTTTTTTAATAGATGAAAATACTACAACACACCTTTTTGTATATTTCTTATATATATTTCTTAAGATTTATTTCATTATTCCTAATATCAGAGAACAAACTATATACTGGATTGGCCAAAAAATGTTCATTCAGTTTTTCCATAAGGTGTTACATAAAAACCACAATGAATATTTTTGCTAATCCAGTATATCAAAGATTTTAGAATATTTGTTCAAATATTCAGTTATCATATTTGTTCATTGCATTGTAGTTTACTTTAAAATGAGACACTGTAAATGAAAAGCTTCTTGAGTTAAAAGTGCTGATTAAAGAAAGGGTCATTAATTTACTTTTAACTACAACTAGGTATATTTGAAACTGAACAACAGATTGATACTAAAAACAAATTTACATTAGTTTACAAAAAATATATGTATATATTTTGCTCTAAAAAGTTTTAGACTAAGTTGCTTTCATTTTCCAGTCTCTAATTATGCTAGTTTTGGGTATCTTGACCTCTGAGCTGTCTAACACAAACAAATATGTACCATTCCAACTTAATTAGATAACTGATTATAATACAATTGTATTGGCTGAAGCCCAGCACAACTTAAATATTGCCATTCTTTTGTTTCTTAATAAAAAGAGTTCCTGTCTATGTGGTGATCATAAATTAGCTTTCTGCCATTCGTATTGCTGAATTTTATTTTTATCTTTCAAAAGTGAATCTACTTCTGAAACAAAAGAAATAGTAGTTAGCTACTTGAGAAGTGAAGTTATTTCTTGAACATACATTTTCTTTCTTTTTAGAAACAATAACATTCATCTAATGATATTTGCATTTTTGGTGGAGTGTTTTTACTCTAACATCAAGATAGCTGTATGGTGTTTCTGAAACTGAGATTTCATATAGAGACAAAGACGAAGTATGTGAAATTCCCCTACACTTTCTGGGTTAATTCTCAAATTCCACAAAGTATATTGTAATGTAACAATAGATGTGTGTTGTCCATTAGACACTGCTGTACCTTTTTGTCTAATTGAGCTTAATATTGTAGCTATCAGATATACTTCATCTTATTGTCATCTGATACCATCTACAAGAAGTATTCATAATTTCTACATGATAACATAAAATGGTTGTCTTTTAAATACTGGCTGTTTGTACAAACTAGTTGTTTCTTCTATATAATGTTTTCCAACTCCTCTGTCTTGTGGAAAATATAAATCTATTTTCTCTGCATGAGAGGTTTCCTCTAAGACACAGAGTATCGGCTTAGAATTGTTCCAACATTCAGCGAATAATTCAGAGGTTGAAATTTTTTATGTTTGAAAGGATAACATATATTTATTATAAAGAAAAAGTTAATTAACACAGGCACACACAAGCTCATGTACATAACACACATGTACAGAATACTACTGATGCTGGTTTGAGTACGTGAGACGAAGGCAATCTGAAATGATAGCTTCAGCACAGTCATCTGATTTAATACCAGGTGCTTACTTACCTTGTTCATCTCTATGATCTGTAAATGTATGAAGGAAAATTTCTGTTTGCTATTCTTGGGATCAGTTCAGATAAGTTCAGTCACTCAGTCAAGTTCAGTCGCTCAGTCATGTCTGACTCTTTGTGACCCCATGAATCGCAGCATGCCAGGCCTCCCTGTCCATCATCGACTCCCGGAGTTTACCCAGACTCATGTCCATCGAGTAGGTGATGCCATCCAGCCATCTCATCCTCTGTTGTCCCCTTCTCCTCATGCCCCCAATCCCTCCCAGCATCAGAGTCTTTTCCAATGAGTCAACTCTTCACATGAGGTGGCCAAAGTATTGGAGGTTCAGCTTCAGCATCATTACTTCCAAAGAACACCCAGGACTGATCTCCTTCAGAATGGACTGGTTGGATCTCTTTGCTGTCTAAGGGACTCTCAAGAGTCTTCTCCAACACCACAGTTCAAAAGCATCAATTCTTCGGTGCTCAGCTTTCTTCACAGTCCAACTCTCACATCCATACACGATCCCTGGAAAAACCATAGCCTTGACTAGACGGACCTTTGTTGGCAAAGTAATGTCTCTACTTTTTAATATGCTGTCTAGGTTGGTCATAACTTTCCTTCCAAGGAGTAAGCATCTTTTAATTTCATGGCTGCAATCACCACTATCTGCAGTGATTTTGGAGCCCTCCAAAATAAAGTCTGACACCATTTCCACTGTTTCCCCATCTATTTTTTATGAAATGATGGAACCAGATGCCATGATAGACATGGAAAATTATGAAGGTTTGAAAAGAAAAAGGCTACTAGGCTTTAGGATTCCACCTGAATGAAGCAAATTCCAGGTAATTTTTGATTTTTATGTTAAGAGAAAAATTATCATTAAGGCTATTTATAGTTTTTATAATGATTTTATTTTTGTGTTATATCTTGGTATCTTTTGATAGTCACTCCTAAAGTTATGAGTCAAAGAAAGCTGTGATAGTCTCCATGTGGAAATTGGGATATAAATAGCAACAGGTCACACAATATTGCACAGCGAAACCAACCAGCATTCAGGCCACTGATTCCTAAATCAATAGTGTTCAACTTATGCCAACAAACATCAGTAATTAAAATAAGGAAAATGTTTTCTCTGTTAGCACCTATAATATTCAAATAGGCATACATGGTCTTATTAACCACTATGATCTCATTGTCTCATTGATTTGACTTTTCTCACAAAGGGCTGAGGTGGGCTTAATCATTAATTTATTCTTAATTTACTTCACAGATATGTAGATGAACTGAGATAGGGATTGATTATCTGTATACACAATCAGGGAAATCCTTCTATATAAATTTATGAACTTTATTGACTTGTAAATGTGACATATTGATTAAAGAAGTCAATTCATTAGTACATCTAGACAATCTAAAGCAAAAATACAGATACTAAGAGTATTATAATAGAATTAGAGTTTTAGATTAAGTCTCTAAATTAGTTGTTACAATTCTACAGTTAAAAAAATAGCTTGATTTATACAGTTATTTCTGTTGCTTTGAATATAATAATCACCCTGATGAATGTTCAGCTTTGAAAATAGAAACAACTATAAAAAATAATGAAAATGCAAACATGGCAGTTCTTTGTCTCCCTTTTTATGGAGAATGCGTTATAGTGCTTCTGCTTTTGACAAGAAGCAGTCTGTTCTATGGTCATGATTTGTCAAAATGTGGCTCTCTGATATACAAGCAGCTAAGAGCATCCAAATGACATAATAGGAATAAAATTATGGCTCTTAAAGAGTCTGTTCCATCACAGTCATATCTGAATTGTCCCAATTGAAGAAGTAATAAGAGCACTGGTTTTGGTAATTTAAATACATGAGTTTTCTATTCATTTCTAGACCATAATGGTTTTGATTTGTTCCTTAATTCAGTATCTCTTGTAGAATTTTTAGTTGTATGTTGACTTACATTAGTGAAAGAATAGTATGAAAGGAAAAAAAGAGAGAGACTTTCCTTTGCCTGAAAAACATTAGAATATCATAAACAACTAGACCTGTATCCAGGCATGACTATGTAAGCACTTTGGGGAAGCTGGAAAACAAAACAAATCAAAGCATTAACATATGAAAAATCTGGTGCTTATAAATGAAGACTTTTTAATTCTTTAAGCTTTTATATCTCTGACCATATACCCTTAATATATGGAAAAGGAAAAGAAATTTCTATGGATTTTCAAATATTAAAAACAAATTATATTACTTGCATAAAATACTTTGAAAAATTTATCATTTCCAGCCTTGTACTTTTGATTCTAATTGTCGTCATTTAGTCACTAAATTGTGACTAAAGTCAATTCAGCGACGCTAAAGACTGTAGCCTTCAAGGCTCCTCTGTCTATAGAATTCTCCAGGCAAGAATACCAGAGTGGGTAGCCATTTCCTTTTATAGGAGAACTTCCCAACCCAGGGACTGAGCCCATGTCTACTGAATTGTAGGTGGATTCTTAACCACTGAGTCACTTGAGACTTCATGGAATGAATTTGCTAAAGCAAGGATGCTAAATTGATTACACACAATTTAGTAACAAATTATTTTTTAAAAAATATTAAAGCAATGAATGTAGTACATACACATACTACCATGCCAGTAAAAATAGCCTTTTCAAAGACCATAACATAGTATACTGGCAATAATTTTGAATCTGATAAGTCTGGCCCTGTTAATAGTGATATAAACTAGGGAAGATTCTTTAAATTCTCTGAGCTTAGGCTAATAGGGATGCAATTATAATACCTACATCTTAGAGTTGTGAAATTTATGTAAAATAAAATAATGGTTAAATGATACTTAATAAGCAGAATTGTTTTAAGAAAAAAATCCTCATAACTATCAGACTGAGCACACACCCACACATCAGGCATCATGCATACAAACTGTTAATGATATTTAAAAAATGGAAATTTCAACATGTAAATTAACATTTTCACAAAGGGAACAACTTTAAAAGCAAACTTAATTTCTTTGAGATTTAACCAAAGAAATCCACTGTACTTGTATTAAAAAGAGAATAGTGACTAAAGCTTTTGGCAAGCTGGTGACCTAACATACCTATCAAAAATCCTTGGAGATGTGTGAAAGGAAATTATTGTTGGCTGTTTGTAATGAGTATATTCCTCACTTTAACAGTTTTAAAAATAACCTCTAAATGCTAAGCAAGAGCAGTTTAGTACATTCAGACATTTGGTCATTTTTCCATTCAACAAGTATTTTAACTGCCTACTATGTGTCAAAGAATGTGCTAGACTCAAGATGAAAAACATATGGATCCAGTCTCAGGGACTTTCTGATGTTCTCACAAAACACTGGCAAGATGTCTTAAAAATTCCTCCTGTTTTATATCTACACCTAGCAGATGGTGACTGCAACCATGAAATTAAAAGACGCTTACTCCTTGGAAGAAAATTTATGACCAACCTGGACAGCATATCAAAAAGCAAGACATTACTTTGCCAACAAAGGTCCATCTAGTCAAGGCTATGGTTCTTCCAGTAGTCATGTATGGATATGAGAGTTGGACTATAAAGAAAGCTGAGCATGGATGAATTGATGCTTTTGAACTGTGGTGTTGGAGAAGACTCTTGAGAGTCCCTTGGACTGCAAGGAGATCCAACCAGTCCATCCTAAAGGAGATCATTCTGGAGTGTTCATTGGAAGGACTGATGTTGAAGCTGAAACTCCAATACTTTGGCCACCTGATGTGAAAAGCTGACTCATTTGAAAAGACCTGGATGCTAGGAAAGATTGAAGGCAGGAGGAGAAGGGGACAACAGAGGATGAGATGGTTGGATGGCATCACAGACTCAATGGTCATGGGTTTGGGTAAACTCTGGGAGTTGGTGATGGCCAGGGAGGCCTTGTGTGCTACAGTCCATGCGGTTGCAAAGAGTCAGGCACAACTGAGTGACTGAACGGAACTGAGCATTAAATCTTTTATGATATCCATAGAAGCTGTAATTTCTATATTTATCAATTCGTTAACCATATTGTAAAGCTAAAAATATCTGGGGGAAAAAAACACTGTTCACTTCAGAAGAGATCATAAGGATGACCTATTTGAGGACATAGTTATTATGTTTCCAAATCAAAATTTTTGAATTTATATTTTAATAAGTCCAAACCTTACCCATCCAAACCTTACCCAAAAATCACACCATGAAATAACAATTTAAGTTAAATGTGCTAGTCATTTCACTCATGCTAGAAATTATCTAGTGTTTTTGTTCATGTGCTAATTTTTTTAAATTCCACAAGAAAGTATCCATTACAACAAGTTATAAGAAACAACCGACATGAAAAATGTTGTCTTGCTATTTATGTCATTATATTTAAGAAATATCTTCATAGTCTGAAAGTATTAATTTTTAAGCAATTTTTAATATCATCTTGGAAGTTTTCTAAAGTAAATTTTGTCATATAGCTAATGCTATATATTTATAAGATTAAAATTCATTTAAGTCCTATGATCGGTTGTAAATATAAGGAAAGCAATTACTGCTTTGACATCAGATTTTTTACTTTTTCTTGGAAATACTTCAGTCACTTAAACAGTCCACATTGTTGAACACCAAAAACATGAAATACTTCTAACTTTTAAAGATTTCCCCTCCCCCACTATGCCCCAGCCTTTCTGGAATATCTTCATGAAGTCACTGAGAGTAGAACATTAATTTACGAAAAAGAAATTCTCAGATATAATTTGACTCATATTTTTTCTTTCTAGGAACCCCTCAGAACATGGAAAATTAAAAGGAAAATTACATTGTAAAATATAGCAACAAAATAGTATTCCCTATTACGTACAACACATGTATACACACACACAAACACATATACTTCTGCCCAAATGGTTATCATATATTGCACATGGGAAATTATGAATAGGACTGTCCTTTGCCAAAAGAGGTTATGGTTAGATATTCCCACATGCTGTAAAGTGTTGAGTTTAGTATAAACAAAGTTCATAGACCTGAAACCTTGAATACTACATAATGCAGTTCTGGATATGTTGGTTCTGTTATGACTGATCTTAAGGCCACTGAAACTTTACACATAGTTTCTTCCTAATGCAGGGCTTCCCTGGTGACTCAGATGGTAAAGAATCACTGATTCAGTCCCTTGTCAGGAAGATCCCCAAGAGAAAGGAATGGCTACTCACTCCAGTATTCTTGCCTGGAGAATTCAGAGGAGCCTGGCAGACTACAGTTCGTGGGGTTGCAAAGAGTCAAACATGACTGAGTGCCTAACACTTTCACTCTTTTACTTTTCCTTCTAAATGTAATATAGAGAGGAAGAAAGTGTTGCAGATAAGGACCAGGCAAGCTGAATAGCCTGGCTTCAAACCCTGATTCTACCATTTGTTAGCTTTTTGACTCTCCCTCGGTCAGAATCCTCATCTGTATTTGGGAATGACTCTTATTCACCTTCAAAATGTGTTTTTCTTATAGGGGTATCCTGAAGATTAAATGAGTTAATATACAAAGAAACACTTAGAGTAATACCTCAGTAAGAGTTAACTCTTATTTTTTAATCCTCATAGATCCATGACTATAAAAATTACCTTTGGTTTCTAGAAAATAAAATTGGTAAAGTTGATGACTCAGTGCTATGAATTTGCCCTATGAACTGATCAAGGCTCTGACTGCTTCCTATAAAATCATTTGTTATCAAATCATCTTTTAATAGACTTCTCTAATGCTAAAGCCTAGAAAGAAAAGAACAAACTTGAAAAAAAACCAAAAAGTTTACTTAGGCTTTCAAATATTCCCAAATTTCTAGGCCCAGATATTCCTGTAACTGTGAAACTAAGCCAGGCAGATATTATTTTCATCTCCAGGTGATTGCATGACATTAAATGCTAGAAATGTAAAGGCTGGGATATGATGTTTTTTATCATGCTTTTCAAGAAAGTAATTAAAGTAGTTATTAATTAATTGGGGGACTAATTTGAGTCTAGGAATGCCAGAAGAGAAATTGGCCAGCAGACCCACCCAATTCACAGAGAACAGGCTGTAATTATGTTCTCACAACTTCCTGGACAAGGTCAAATTTAGAGACATATTTTAAAGAGTAAATGAGAATGTTCCATGAGACTAGAACAAGGAGAAAAGAAAGTTGTTCCCTCTTTAATTTGTTTTGGGTCAGTTTCTGAATAATTTTTATATGTTAAATGAGCAAAAATGCAAGTGGAATTATTGTTTTCCAACTCATGCAGGCATGTGTCTTCCAGGTTATTTACCTTAAAAAGTAGCTATGAGAAATTAGACCTTGAAAGATCCAATGAAATTAATACAGGCTCTTGTCACACCTAGTGTCTTAGGGATTTCAAATGCAAAAAATAAAAATAAAAGGAAAGGCCTTAGTGTTGTGCTTCCAGAATAGTACAGCTAGCTATCTTCAAAATTTCCTGAATATAAAGAAATAAGAATCCTCATTAAATCTCAAGTGATTTCAGGAAAACTATAGGTCTTTCTGTCCAAACTGGCTGGACTTTAGATAACAAAGAGAGCTGTTATCGTGGAGCCAATACTGTTCAAGAATTTTCAGTTCAGTTCAGTCGCTCAGTCATGTCCGACTCTGCAACCCGTGAACGGCAGCACGCCAGGCCTCCCTGTCCATCACCAACTCCAGGAGTTTACTCAAACTCATGTCCATTGAGTCAGTGATGCCATCCAACCATCTCATCCTCTGTCATCCCCTTCTCCTCCTGCTCTCAATCTTTCCCGGTATCAGGGTCTTTTCAAATGAGTCAACTCTTCGCATCAGGTGGCCAAAGTATTGGAGTTTCAGCTTCAACATCAGTCCTTCCAATGAACACCCAGGACTGATCTCCTTTAGGATGGACTGGTTGGATCTCCTTGCAGTCCAAGGGACTCTCAAGAGTCTTCTCCAACACCACAGTTCAGAAGCATTAATTCATTGGCACTCAGCTTTCTTTCTTTATTTTTTTTTCATTTTTAAAAACTGGTTTATTGTTCTTTAAAAATTGAGCCATATGAGCTCTTCACACATTAACGAAATTAGTCCTTTGTTTATTGTATGGACTACAAACATTTCCCACACTTTGTCTTTCACCTTCAAAATGTTTAAATATTTTCCACAATAAAAAACATGCTTGTAGTTTATCAATCTTTTCTTTTATGCTCTCTGAGTTTTGTGACTTGCTTGGAAGGGATTTTGCCCTAGATTATAAAATGATTTCATCATGTTTCTTCTGTTTTTTAATTTTTTAAAATTTTACTTTATTTTACTTTACAATACTGTATTGGTTTTGCCATATATCAATATGAATCCACCATGGGTGTACACGTGTTCCCAATCATGAACCACCCCCCCCCCCCCACCTCCCTCCCTATACTGTCTCTCTGGGTCATCCCAGTGTACCAGCCCCAAGCATCCTGTATCCTGCATCAGACCTAGACTGGGGATTCATTTCTTATATGATATTATACATGTTTCTTTATAGTCCAACACTCACAACCATACATGACTACTGGAAAACCATCAACTTGACTAGATAGACCTTTGTTGACAAAGCAGTGTCTCTGCTTTTTAATATGCTGTCTAAGTTGGTCATAAGTTTCCTTCCAAGGAGTAAGTATCTTTTAATTTCATGGCTGCAATCACCATCTGCAGTGATTTTGGAGCCCCAAATAAAGTCAGCCACTGTTTCGAGTGTTTCCCCATCTATTTGCCATGAAGTGATGGGACTGGATGCCATGATCTTAGTTTTCTCAGTGTTGAGTTTTAAGCCAACTTTCTCACTCTCTTCTTTTACTTTCATCAAGAGGCTCTTTAGTTCTTCTTTGCTTTCTGCCATAAGGGTGGTATCATCTGCATATCTGAGGTTATTGGTATTTCTCCCAGCAATCTTGATTCCAGCTTGTGCTTCATGCAGTCCAGCTTTTCTCAGGATGTACTCTGTGGTGTTGGAGAAGACTCTTGAGAGTCCCTTGGACTGCAAGGAGATCCAACCAGTCCATTCTGAAGGAGATCAACCCTGGGATTTCTTTGGAGGGAATGATGCTGAAGCTGAAACTCCAGTACTTTGGCCACCTCATGCGAAGAGTTGACTCATTGGAAAAGACTCTGATGCTGGGAAGGATTGGGGGCAGTAGGAGAAAGGGACGAATGAGGATGAGATGGCTGGATGGCATCACGGACTCGATGGACATGAGTCTGAGTGAACTCTGGGAGCTGGTGATGAACAGGGAGGCCTGGCGTGCTGTGATTCATGGGATCACAAAGAGTCGGACATGACTGAGCGACTGAACTGAACTGAACTGAAGCAGGGTGACAATATATAGCCTTGAGGTACTCCTTTTCCTATTCGGCACCTGTCTGTTGTTCCATGTCCAGTTCTAACTGTTGCTTCCTGACCTGCATACAGATTTCTCAAGAGGCAGGTCAGGTGGTCTGCTATTGCCATCTCTTTCAGAATGTTTCACAGTTTATTGGGACCCACACAGTCAAAGGCTTTGGCATAGTCAATACAGCAGAAAGAAATAGATGTTTTTCTGTAACTCTCTTGCTTTTTTGATGACCCAGTGGATGTTAGCCATTTGATCTCTGGTTCCTCTGACTTTTTTAAACTAGCTTGAACATCTGAAAGTTCATGGTTCACGTATTGCTGAAGCCTGGCTTGGAGAATTTTAAGCATTACTTTACTAGCGTGTGAGATGAGGGCAATTGTGTGGTAGTCTGAGTGTTCTTTGGCATTGACTTTCTTTTGGATTGGAATGAAAACTGACCTTTTCCCGTCCTGTGGACGCTGCTGAGTTTTCCAAATTTGCTGGCATATTGAGTGCAGCACTTTCACAGCATCATCTTTTAAGATTTGAAATAGCTCACCTGGAATTCCATCACCTCCACTAGCATTGTTCGTAGTGATGCTTTCTAAGGCCCACTTGATGTCACATTCCAGGATGTCTGGCTCTAGGTGAGTGATCACACCATCGTGATTATCTGGGTCGTGAAGATCTTTTGGCACAGAATTTTACATATTTTTATTTAAGATATCTGTTGAGAGCGTAACTAAGCTATTCCATGGTGTTTACTCCTCATTCATTTTGTTTGGTTAAGCAGACTGTGGTGGGGTGGAGGAGGGGGAGGGTGGAAATTAAAGTGAAAGTCTCTCAGTTGGTTTTCAACTCTTTGTGACTCCATGCTCTATACAGTCCATGGAATTCTCCAGGCCAGAATCTGGAGTGGGTAGGCTTTCCCTTCTCCAGGGGATCTTCCCAATCCAGGGATCAAACCCAGGTCTCATGCATTGCAGGTGTATTCTTTACCAGCTGAGTCACAAGGGAAGGCCAAGAATATTGGAGTGGGTAGCCTACCCCTTCTCCAGTGGATCTTCCCAACCCAGGAATCCAACCAGTGTCACCTGCATTGCAGGTAGAATCTTCACCAACTGAGCTATCAGGGAAGCCCACATATATGTGTATGTGTGTGTGTATATATATATATAAAACTTTTCTCTATAGATTATTATAGGATATTGAGTACAGTTTCCTGTGCTATGTGGGGGGTCATTGTTTATCTATTTCTATATATAAAAATATAGTAGTATTTATATGACAATCCTAGTCTCCTGATTTATCATTCCTACTCTCTACTTTCCACCTTGTGTTTATATGCTAGTCACTCAATCATGTCTGACTCTTGGCGACCCCATGGACTGTAGCTAGCCAGGCTCTTCTGTCCATGGGTTTTCCAGGCAAGAATACTGGAGTGGATTACCATTCCCTTCTCCAGGGGATCTTTCTGACCCAGAGATCGAACCCAGGTTTCCTACATTGCCAGAAGATTCTTTACCATCTGAGCCACAAGGAAACCCTTTCTTTCCCCTTTAGTAACCATAAGTTTGCTTTCTATGCCTGTTGGTCTATTTCTGTTTTGCACATAAATTCATTTGTATCATTTTTTTTAGATTTAACATATAAATGACATTATATAATATTTGTTTTTCTCTGATTCACTTCACTTTATATGATAATCTTTAGGTTGATCCATGCTATTGGCATTATAGCACTAGTGGTAAAGAATTCACCTCCAATGCGGGAGACATAAGAGATATGGATTCGATTCCAGGGTTGGGAAAATCCCCTGGAGGCGGGCAAAGCAACCCATCCCAGGATTCTTGCCTGGAGAATCCCATGGACAGGTGAGCCTGGCAGGCTACTGTCCATAGCTTCACAAAGAGTTGGATGTGACTGAGTGACTTAGTATGCACGCCATATTCCAGTGTATATATGCACCACATCTTCCTTATTCATTCAGCTGTCAATGGACACTCAGGTTGCTTCCATGTTTGGCTATTGTACATACGGTTGCAATGTCAGGTCATCCTGCAATCCCACTCCTGAGCATATATCTGAAGAAATCCATGTAACTTCTTGAGAGTGTAATATATTTCCCCCAAGACCTGTGAGTAATAACCTTCTCTAGTTCAATTTTCTTGAGGTCTGTGGTTGACATAACTCAGTACTTTTTGCTCCACTTAATACATGTTAGTTTGACAAAGTTATAACAATATCCTAGTAAAAGTTTGGCAATTTAAGTATCATAGATAAAGCACTTTTACATAGAAAAATTATTTAAAAATATTAACTTGCAGCTACATTAGATCCCAATTATTATAAGTCCTTAACAGCTCCCAAATTAAGGATTTCCATTGCTATAGCAGATATTCTCTATTAGAGTAGACCTAGGGAATGAAAGGGAATGGAAAATGTACTGTAGTCAGGGAAAATTCTTGGATGATTTTATTGCTCCTGTAGGTGAATTTTCTTAAGTAATTTGCCTGGAATTTAGAATTATCTATCAAAGAAGACATCAGAAACTGAGACCATACTAATTGGATTGACAACTCAGGGCTACCAAAAGAGTGGTTTACAAATTAATTCTCAGGCAGATATAACACAGCCTTTAAGTCAAACAGAAGCAAAATCATAGTTATAATTTTCTTCAGTGGGAATTTAAAAATAAAGATAATTATATCATTTGTAGTCATTGTATCTTTATGTAAGAGTTAAAAGATCCTAAAATCAGCATTGAGGTGAAAATAAACCATCTATAAATCCCCTTTCATAAGAGAAATACCAATAGTGAATTGATATTTGCTGCATTTCATAGATCCATATCACCACACTCAATATAAGATTAAATAATGTTTCTCTGGCTGGATTTTAATTTATGGGTTTTAGAGTATGGGGAGGCCTTACAAACAGCTGTGAAAAGAAGAGAGGTGAAAAGAAAAGGAGAAAAGGAAAGATATAAGCATTTGAACGCAGAGCTCCAAATAATAGCAAGAAGAGATAAGAAAGTCTTCCTCAGCGATCAATGCAAAGAAATAGAGGAAAACAACAGAATGGGAAAGACTAGAGATCTCTTCAAGAAAATCAGAGATACCAAGGGAATATTTCATGCAAAGATGGGCTCAATAAAGGACAGAAATGGTAGGGACCTAACAGAAGCAAAAGATACAAAGAAGAGGTGGCAAGAATACACAGAAGAACTGTACAAAAGAGATCTTCATGACCAAAATAATCACGATGGCAAGATCACTCACTTAGAGCCAGATATCCTGGAATGTGACATCAAGTGGGCTTTAGAAAGCATCACTATGAACAAAGCTAGTGGAGGTGATGGAATTCCAGTTGAGATATTTCAAATCCTGAAAGATGATGCCTTGAAGTGCCACACTCAATATGCCAGCAAATTTGGAAAACTCAGCAGTGGCCACAGGACTGGAAAAGGTCCATTTTCATTCCACTTCCAAAGAAATGCAATGCCAAAGAATGCTCAAACTACCACACAATTGCATTCATCTCACACACTAGGAAGTAATGCTCAAAATTGTCCAAGCCAGGCTTCAGCAATACGTGAACCATGAAATTCCAGATGTTCAAGCTAGTTTTAGAAAAGGCAGAGGAACCAGAGATCAAATTGACAATATCCACTGGATCATTGAAAAAGCAAGAGAGTTCCAGAAAAAACATCTATTTCTGCTTTATTGACTATGCCAAAGCCTTTGACTGTGTGGATCACAAGAAACTGTGTAACATTCTGAGAGAGATGGGAATACAAGACCACCTGACCTGACTCTTGAGAAATCTGTATTCAGGTCAGGAAGCAACAGTTAGAACTGGACATGGAACAACAGACTGGTTCCAAATAGGAAAAGGAGTATGTCAAAGCTGTATATTGTCACCCTGCTTATTTAACTTCTATGCAGAGGACATCATGAGAAACGCTGGGCTGGAAGAAGCACAAGCTGGAATCGAGATTGCCGGGAGAAACATCAATAACCTCAGATATGCAGATGACACCACTCTTATGGCAGAAAGTGAAGAGGAACTAAAAAGCCTCTTGATGAAAGTGAAAGAGGAGAGTGAAAAAGTTGGCTTAAAGCTCAACATTCAGGAAACGAAGATCATGGCATCTGGTCCCATCACTTCATGGGAAATAGGTGGGGAAACAGTGGAAACAGTGTGTCAGACTTTATTTCCTTGGGCTCCAAAATCACGGCAGATGGTGACTGCAGCCGTGAAATTAAAAGACGCTTACTGCTTGGAGGAAAAGCTATGACCAACCTAGATAGCATATTGAAAAGCAGAGACATTACTTTGCCAACAGAGGTCCATCTAGTCAAGGCTATTGACTAGTCAAGGTTTTTCCAGTGGTCATGTATGGATGTGAGAGTTGGACTGTGAAGAAAGCTGAGCACCAAAGAATTGATGCTTTTGAACTGTGGTGTTGGAGAAGACTCTTGAGAGTCCCTTGGACTGCAAGGAGATCCAACCAGTCCATTCTAAACGAGATCAGCCCTAGGTGTTCTTTGGAAGGAATGATCCTAAGGCTGAAACTCCAGTACCTTGGCCACATCATGTGAAGTGTTAACTCACTGGAAAAGACTCTGATGCTGGGAGGGATTGGGGGCAGGAGGAGAAGGGGATGACAGAGGATGAGATGGTTGGATGGCATCACGGACTCGATGGACGTGAGTCTGAGTGAACTCTGGGAGCTGGTGATGGACAGGGAGACCTGGCGTGCTGCGATTCATGGGGTCACAAAGGGTCAGACACAACTGAGTGACTGAAGTGAACCGAGAGTATACCATTAGGAAAATTTTCATATCCTTATGATACCAATGTCATTTTAGGTTTGGTTCAAACACTATACACACAAAGATACACACATACCAAATGCAACAAATCCTAAAAAGCTATCCAGTCGCTTTAGGTGAGTTTGTTTATGATCATTATTTTTGAGTAAATTTTGTAATTTTGCAAATGGATTGTATGGCAGATTAAAGGCAGCCACAAACTCTTTTGAGTCTACTCCCATGAGGAATTGGAGCCTCTGTGTTTGTGTGAGTACTGTGACCACTTTTATCAATAACACACAGCCACCATGATGCTATGGGCAAGTTCTGGGTCTGGATCTTAAGAGGCTAGAAATATCTACTTACTGCTTCTTGAAACATTCTCTGGAGTAGACCTGAGCCACTACGCAAGAATTCTGTCTGCTTGAGCCCAGGAGGCTGATCGGCACATATAGGCACCCTCCTTGGCAGCCCGTGGCTGAGTTCAGCCTTTTGGTCATCCCCACCAAGGCTCCAGACTTGGGAGTGAAGACACCTTGAGCCATTCAGATGAGTCTATCTGATGCCGAGTACCAAGGTGGCCTTGGTCAAAACCAACATAATAGAATAACCAAGCTGTCATTGTTCAGCCACTCAGTTGTGTGACTGACTCTTTTTGACTCCCTGAACTGCAGCATACCAGGCTCCCCTGTCCTTCACTATCTCCCACTTTGCTCACACTCATGTCCATTGAATCAGTGATGCCATACAACCATCTCATCTTGTCATCCGCTCTCCTCCTATCTTCAATCTTTCCCAGCATCAGGGTCTTTTCCAGCCCAGCTGAGCTCTGCCTGAATTCTCAATCCACAACATCATAAGATATAATAAATTAAAAATTGGTTCTAAATATCCCCCACTGCTCCATTTGTAAACATATTTTCTGTATAGGTGAAGTTAGTAAAAGCATTCTGTGAAACTCAGCTATACATATATCCAAGGGATCTGACTTGGTTTCTTGTGATAAATGGAACAGAATTGCTCCATTTATATCTCATGATTTTTTGGGTCAGCTTTGGCTTCTCCTCCATTTGAGAATAATAAAAATATTAAATAATTCTCCAAGAAAAACCCCACCAGAATCAAACATGGTACCCTGGTTAACTGTAACTCTTCAGAGAGGTCTTCTCTGACCAACCTGTTTATACATGATTTACTGATCTCCTTAATCTACTTAATTTTTTCTTGGTACATTCATCACTACTGACATTACAAAGGACTTCCCTCGTAGCTCAGCTGGTAAAAAATCTGTTTGCAATGCAGAAATCCACTTGCAATGCAGGAGACCTGGGTTCAGTTCCTTGGACTGGAAGATCCCCTGGAGAAGGAAATGGCAACCCACTCCAGTATTCTTGTCTGGAAAATCCCATGGACAGAGGAGCCTGGAGGTTATAGCCCATGAGGTCACAAGAGTTGGACACAACTTAGCATTACAAATTTCCACCTTCCCCTTGCATATCACCTCCATGAGTGTATTGTATTTGGTCTATTGCATAGAACAGAGACTGGCACATAGTGCCTGGATAAATATTCCCTGAAGAATTAAAGCTATTTATTGAGATATTTTACCTGAAAATAGAAACTTTGTTTTTACAAATAAAACTATGAATCACCCCAATACTTTAAAAGAGAAATGTATTCTGAATTTCAATAAATAATTAATAATATGCACTTATTAATGTTTTCATTTTAGGGATAGTTATTGCAAATGTTTACTTGATATTTGTTTGTATAATCAAAAGCCAATTAAAAGTCAACTTACTTTCAAATGTTGTATTAAGTCTGAGCTCTCTCTGGAGTTAATAATCAGCTAAATTTTGCTTTGTCTTCCTTTGATTTATGTTTAATTTACATGACAGTAAATTATATATGAAATACTAGTCCCCTTATTTCATGTAGTCATGTGTATAATTCATGATCCTGAGGGTGTCGAGTCATTTATTTTAGCACATGTGAGTTTATAATGCATTGAAAGCCTATGATGATAAAATTAATTGTCCTGCTTGACAAAGGGTGGAAAAAATGTAGATGGCCTTTAAGTAAAAATGAAATTGACTTAAAAATGGCAAAACATACAGCGGCTCCCCATTTGGTTTAAATGAACATGCCATTATCAATCTATTCATAAAATCTCAGTGTGGTACCATTTCCCTATTAAAGCTTTATGCAGAGGGAGTGGAGCTATTTTGTATGTTTATCCTTTGTTCTTCTACCACTTTCTCTTTCCCATGTTTACATTACAAGAGGGAAGTTAAGAGAATAAAAGAAGAAGCCAACTGAGCAAGGCCACACAGAAGATTTGAAGCTTCAGAAGTGGGAGCAAGGAGCACAAATCCTTCAGGCATGTTGCTTGCATGGCTAACAATACATTTCTCTTTAAAATTCAGTTAAACTGCATGAGAAGCTACATCATTATTTTCCTGAATTAATTTCTCTTTCCCATGCAACAATGACTGTTCTTATCAACCACTCTCATAATGGGGAGTAAACAGCCAACCACCTCAGCAACATATATTATTAAGATTCTTCCTTTTTCAGGCCAGCTGTCCCTACAATTATATTTTACAAATACAATTCTACATAGCTCGTCTCAGTTGAACACAATAATGTAATTTTACTGAATGACTCTGCAGAAGGCCTAATTATTTCTTGAAGCAGGGCTCCTGATGTTATTTTGCATTTAATTCGTGACCACATGCTGAAGGTTATTATCTGTGTAGCAGCCAATTGAAATGTTTCCTGAAGTATTTCATATACTTTTTTAACCAGTGACTTTAAAAACAATTGTGTTACAGGAAATGATGGCTCCTTCCAGAGCCCCAGAGTGGATTCTTGTCTAACACTCAGAAATGAATTGTTCTAAGAGACACACGTGCTGACAAGAGACTTTGTTGGGAAGGCATTCTAAGGGCAGAAAGCAGCAGCGCAAAGGAACCCAAGAGAACTGCTCTGCCACATGGTTCACAGTTTGGGGCTTTATAATAGCTGGATTAGTGTCAGAGTTGTCTTTGGCCAATCATTCTGACTCAGGGTCCTTCCTGTTGGTGCATGCATTACTCAGCCAGGAAGGATTCCAGCAAGAAGGATTCTGGGAGGCTGATAGGATATATGGTCTGGAGTCTCCTCTCTCCTTTTGATCTTTCTCAAATTCTTCCAGTTGGTTTTAGCTTACTAGCTCTGCATTCTGTACCAGGATGTTCTGTTTAAGATAACTCAGGCAAGTGGTTACTATGGTGCCTGGCCAAGGTGGGTGGTTTCAGTTAGTGGTTTCTGTAACAGTTGTACTTTGTACTTGACTCAAATACAATAGAGAATTAAATTATAAAGCTTTTATGTGCATGCATGCCAAATCCCTTTAATTGTGTCCGACTCTGGCACCCTGTGGACACTAGCCTGCCAATATCCTCTGTCCATGGATTCTCCAGGTAAGGATCTAGAGTGGGTTGCCATGCCCTCCTCCAGGGGATCTTCCCAACCCAGGGATCCAACTGGAGTCTCTTATCTCTCCTGCATTGGCAGGTGGATTGTTTACTACTGAGTCACCTGGGAAGCCCAAGAAGCTTATATACGTTGAATTAAATTCATTCGTTATTTAGAAATATGTACTAATCCTGGTGTTATTGCAAGTACTCCTTTGTCATCCAATTATTCATGTATCTTATTTTAATATAAAAAATAAGCTCATGAATCTGTTTCAGTGACTGGGAATGATGTTATTCATTCATAGAATCCTTTCAGGAAGTATTGATCAAAAATGATCTCTTCTTGAAATACCTACGGAGTGTTTAGATTTCCTTATGACATTCATCTTTTATACTGTCTTAAATTGTGGTATTCTTTCCCCAAAGACATATATTTATATGCATATCCTCACCTTCCATTTAAAAGTATATTGATATTAACAAATACCACAATAAAGTGATAATTAATGTGAAACAAGTGCTTACATAGCACTAGTACGTTACCTTTTTGTGTGTGTTATCTCCCTAAATCTTCACAATGGCCCTGGATAAAAGTCCTATTGAACAGATAAGAATTTCAAACCTTGGAAAGATTTAGTAGCTTGCAAAGAATGAATAGGTAGTAAATGGAGAACACAGGATCCTACTCAAGAGATCTGCTATCATAAATCTTGCTCATGACATTCTGACATATATTTAGATTAACTTTTCATTACAGAGACATTAAAAGTGTGTGTATGTGTTTGTCTAATTATCAAGATGAATAGATTTCTTTGGAAGGAATATAAGGTTAGCATTAAAATGTCCCATATGAATATAGGATCTTTAAAAACAGATGAAAACTATGGCAATACCATTAACAAAGTACTAATATTCTAAATTCTAAAGTAGAGGAGATAATAAAGTGTGTCTTTGCTATGTGTCTTTACCTGGGGAAATTAAAGGTAGTGCTTTATTTCCCATAGATGACAATAAAATTGATTCATTCTCTGATAAAGTACATAGTTATGTTTGAGAGGGAAAAGTACTGTGCTGAAGACTGAAGATGAAAATAATTTTTATAACTAGAATAAAAGAAAAAAATGAACTTACAAATAATAATGCAGTAGTAAGCTTAAAATATAAACATGCTTTGTAGAAAGAAACAAAACAAAACAAAACAGAGTCTGTTCCACTTTTCCAATAGTTCTGGAAGCCCAGAAAACCATCCTCACCATTTAGACTTATTTTGGGTTACAGAGGTAACATTTATTGGAGTGATATTAAATTATATCTACAAATCTCACATATTCTACTATGGAGGCTTGTGTATAAGAATAATTAGCTATTAGTGAACCATGACTGAAAGAATATATTTATATTACCTAGGAAGCATTTAATTCACACTGAAATTGCATTGTGACAAAGCATAATTCCAAACCAGGAAGACAGAAAAATATCTATGTTAATGAAGTTCACAGAGAAAGTGTTCTTCTGTTCCGTAGAAATATCATGAGTCATTTTCTTAGCTTACAAATGATGCAAGTCCAATAGTTGTGACTTTGGTAATAATTCATATAGATATGTCATTAATTTTTTAATATCAATAAGAAAATTAGGAAACATTATTATTTAATTAGTAGTTGCTGTGCTAGAATACTAACTGAACTAAGTAATATTCTTCCAATGAAAATTATAATAAGATCGTAAAAATAAATCCTAAGGTCTATTCTGCAAATGAGAGTCAGAAAGACAGGATATGGGATTTCAATAAACATGCTAAGACTGCAATGCTATTAATGATATGATTAATATAGTGATTTTTATGCTTTATATCCAGGTGGATAAAATGATTTGTACAATTGATGAAGTCATAAAACATAAATATTTAAGATGTGTTTTATCAAAAGGATATCATGCCATTAAACACTAGCTGCTGCACATATAGGAAGAGGCTTTCTATGAATAAAATGAAAACTGTCACTTAACCTTAGTACATTCAAAGTCTTAGTACATTCAAAGAATATTCCTTAAGTATTTTTAAATATTAGTGGGAGACAAATCAAATTCAGATATAAAATGTTTCCGCAACCAGAAGCAATATATAATTTAGGATTAAGGCTCAGAGTGATTCTAGACGTAAGAGACTGATGATATCTTGTCTATACTACAGTTATAAAGAAATCATAAAATGATCTTTTGTTTGTATGGATTTACAATTAATAGATTTTTTCAGATTTTATTTTGCCAGATACTAATTGAGCACTAATTTGAATTAAAATATTGCATTTTGCAACAGAGATATTGCTTTATATCAGTTCTTAACCATGAGTCTGCTGTAATAATTGTCTTATATATTAAAAACTTAAGTCAATCAAGTAATTGATATAATACACTTGGAATAAAAGAACATATTCGAGTAATTAATAGTCACTATGTTAAATTAAAGGGGAAATATTAATGATAGCTCAGTAGGTAAAGAATCCACCTACAATCCAGAAGACCATGGTTCAATTCCTGGATAGGGAAGATCCCCTGGAGAAGGGATAAGCTACCCACTCCAGTATCCTTGGGCTTCCCTTGTGGTTCAGCTGGTAAAGAATCTGCCTGCAATGGTTGAGACCTGGGTTCAATCCCTGGATTGGGAAGATCCCCTGGAGAAGGGAAAGCCTACACACTCCAGTATTCTGACCTGGAGAATCCCATGGGCTGTATAGTCCACGGGATCACAAAGAGTCAGACACTACTGAACGACTTTCACTTCACTTCATTGAGCCTAGCAACTAAACACTGAGAATATAACTTTTATAAATAGCTCATGAAAAATCCTTCAAAAAAGTGCATTTTGATAACATCATAAATGAAACCTCAATACATTTCTAAAGAAGAAACTGTATAGTTCCCATTGTTTAATTTAAATAATCAAAATTAGATGTTAAAAGAACACCTCAATAAATTGAAAATAAATACAGAAAAGGAACAAGGCAGGATATCTCTGCTGGAGTACTGTATAAAATAGGAAGTAAATTATGATGACTGATTATTTAGCAGCTAACATCCTTGTAAATGTATATGTCCAAAACTCTAGATACATGTACCTCAATGATCATTGCAGCCCTATTCACAATAGTCATGACATGGAAGCAACCTAAAAGTCCATCACAGCAGAATGGATTAAGAAGATGTAAACAATGGAAACTTACTCAACCATGAACAGGAACAAAATGTGCAATTTGCTGAGACATGGATGGACCTAGACACTGTTATACAGAGTGAAGTAAATCAGAGAAAGAAAAGCAAATATCATATGTGTTAAGTGGCTTCAGTTGTGTCTGACTCTTTGTGACCCTGTGGACTGTTGCCTGCCTGACTCCTCTGTCTATGGGATTCTCCAGGCAAGAATACTGGCTTGAGTTGCCATTTCCTCCTCCAGGGGATCTTCCCGACCCAGGGATCAAACCCATGTCTCTTATATCTCCTGCATTGGCAGGCAAGTTCTTTACCAGTAGTGCCACCTGGGAAGCCAAATATATAACATTACTTATATGTAGAATCTAGAAAAGTGGTATGGATGACTTTATCTGCAAAGCAGGAATTGAGATACAGATGTAAAGAGCAAAGGTATGGCTATCAAGGTGGCGGGTGGGAAGGAGGCTGTGGGATGGATCGGGAGATTGGGATGGGCATATATGCAAGGCTATATATAAAACAGACAACAAATGAGAACTGACTGTATAGTACAGAAAAATCTACTCAATAATTTGTAGTGACTGAAATGGGAAAGAAATCCAAGGAAGAGGGGATATATGTATGTTTTCGCTAATACACTTTGCTATACAGCAGAAACTAACAACATTGTAAAGCAAATATACTGCAAAAAGAAAAAAGAAAACTCAAGCATAATGTTGACTATTTTCTTTTTTTTTAATTTTTATTTTTACTTTATTTTACTTTACAATACTGTAAAATAAAGTATTGGTTTTGCCATACATTGACATGAATCCACCACGGGTGTACATGCGATCCCAAACATGAACCCCCCTCCCACCTCCCTCCCCACAACATCCCTCTGGGTCATCCCCGTGCACCAGCCCCAAGCATGCTGTATCCTGCATTGGACATAGACTGGCAATTCGATTCTTACATGATAGTATACATGTTTCAATGCCATTCTCCCAAATCATCCCACCCTCTCCCTCTCCCTCTGAGTCCAAAAGACACATCTGTGTCTTTTTTGCTGTCTTGCATACAGGGTCATCATTGCCATCTTTCTAAATTCCATATATATGTGTTAGTATACTGTATTGGTGTTTTTCTTTCTGGCTTACTTCACTCTGTATAATTGGCTCCAGTTTCATCCATCTCAACAGAACTGATTCAAATGTATTCTTTTTAAGGCTGAGTAATACTCCATTGTGTATATGTACCACAGCTTTCTTATCCATTCATCTGCTGAGGGACATCTAGGTTGTTTCCATGTCCTGGCTATTATAAATATTTAAAAATAGAGAATAAAAAGTTAAATAACATTCACATTAATAGGCTATACGTGCACATGTGTGTGCTCAGTCATTTCAATCATATCTGACTCTTTGCAACTCTATGAACTATAGCTCACCAGGCTCCTCAGTCCATGGCATTCTGCAGGCAAGAATACTGGAGTGGATTCTCACGATCTCCTTCAGGGTATCATCCTGACCCAGGGATTGAACCCATGTCTCCTACATTATAGGTGGATTCTTTACCACTGAGCCACTGGGGAAGCCCCAATAAGCCTTACAAGGAACAGCAAAATATACCAAAAAAAGATAGGAGAGAGGTTCAACACAACTGAGGAAAAAATGGTTATCCAAAAAAAGTAGGATTAATAAGTTTTTAAAGGACTTTTTTTTTGCAAACATGGAATATATAAAAACTCTTCCAGTCTAATCTGAATTTATATTAATTATAAAATATTGATTTTTAGGTTATAATCTTTCAAATATCATCAGCTCTGCTCCTAGCCAACAGTCAACAAAAACAGACAAGTAGATGTTGCCACTTTGGAAGTGATTTTTCCAGTTAAGTTTCTTCATATGATGCATATTGAAACAGAAAACTACTCCCAGCAAGCACTGCCTAAATTGTAGAAGTGTGTGTAAAAAAATAGCTGCTGAATTGAAGCCACTGAAATTTGAAGAATCAATTATTTTACAGCAATAGATCTTCACTAAAATAATAATTCCCTTGGTTGTTGTTGTTCAGTTGCTCAGTTGCATCTGACTCTTTTGCAACCCCACGGACTGCACCACACCAGGTTTCCCTGTCCTTCACCACCTCCTGGGGCTTGCTCAAACTCATGTTCATTGAGTCGGTGATGCCATCCAACCATCTCATCCTCTGTCATCACTTACTCCTGCTGCTTTCAATCATTCCCAGCATCAGGGTCTTTTCCATGGAGTCAGCTCTTTGCATCAGGTGGCCAAAGTACTGGAGCTTCAGTTTTTGTATCAGTCCTTCTAATGAATATTCAGGGTTGAATTCCTTTAGGATGGACTGGTTGGATCTCCTTGCAGTCCAAGAGACTCTCAAGAGTCTTCTCCAACACCACAGTTCAAAAGCATCAATTCTTCAGTGCTCAGCTTTCTTTATGGTCCAACTCTTACAGTCATACATGACTACTGGAAAAATCATAGCTTTCACTAGATGGACCTTTGTCAGCAAAGAAATGTTTCTGCTTTTTAATATGCTGTCTAGGTTTGCCATAGCTTTTCTTCCAAGGAGGAAGCGTCCCTTTGCAATTTACTTTTTGCTTTTAGATACCGTTTTTCCTTTCAATCGGTTCTCAACTTTTATGCAACTATTGAAATACTATACAGAATATATGAAAACATTTTTAAAATTCCAGCAATAGGGGTATATTTAAAACTATTGTTCATATATTTGTTTATGGATGGTGAGGCCATTCAAGATGGCTGTTCTCTTGCTCTCTGTACATTCTCTGCTCAACCAGTCCATACTTCACCTACACCCTACTCACATGACTATCCAATCCACTTAATCATTGGACTTAATCAGTAACTGCCTATGTGTTGCCCCCTGCCATAGCTGTTGATTTCCCTGTTGGTAAGTGATGAGCCAACCTAACATCAATTCACCGTATAATGGTGGCCTCCTTCTCTTTTGAGTAGAGAAGTGGGGAGATTGTTGTTAAATAGTGTTCTGCCTAGTGGCCATCTGCCATACATGATGGGGTGTTGCTCTAGGACCTTTTGCTTCAGACAGATGGGATTCCCTACCCAATAAACCATTCATATTTCTCTTGCTGTCTCCTATCTCAAGACTGGGCAATTATAAGACTTACAGGTCTGTGTGGGTGTAGCCCAACAATTTACAAATATCAACATGTTTAAAAAGATGTTTCATAATGCAGAAAAGAGGCATATGACTTAATGTCTGTCATTGGTCAACTCACTTGACAGATAAACCTTTCAAAGAGTCATTTTTTTTATAGTGTCTTTAATTTTTATTTGCTTTTAAATCATCTTCATTGTCCAAGCTGTTTTATCAGTTTGTAAATAGATGTAACCTTGTAGAATTTCATTTTTGTTTTTTGGGAGTGATTGCCTTTATAATTTTTAATTTATCAATGATTATCAAAATAATAATCAATTAAGCTTTCTTATAACTTTTGCCATTTCTTCACTAGACCCACTGGAGCCAGGATTGGGCCATTTTTGCCTATGTGGCCAATTTGGACGATGGAAAAATGAGATTGAGATTGTCAGAAATTCCTGGAAAATTAGAATAACTCACGCAGGTTTATTGAAGACAAGGCTAACAAGGCAGAGTTTGGGGTTCCTTTGCCCTATCTTAATTATGGCTGTTTTATATTTGTCCACATCCCTAAAATAGACTAATAAATTCAATTAATAGTTTGGTTTAAAATAAAGTATCTGTTTTGTGGATAAAAACAGGACTAAGAAATTAAACCAACTTTTTAGGGGGAGGGTGCATGTGGTATCTTATTTCCCTGACCAGGAATTGAACCTATGCCCCCTGCATTGCGAGCATGAAGACTTAATCACTAGACTGCCAGGGACATCCCTGAAAGTGAAAGTGAAAGTCACTCAGTCATGTCCAACTCTCTGTGACCCCACGGACTATACAGTCCATGGAATTCTCCAGGCCACAATACTGGAGTGGATAACCTTTCCCTTCTCCATGGGCTCTTTCCAACCCAGGGATTAAACCCGGTCTCCTATGTTGCAGGCAGATTCTTTACCAGCTGAACCACAAAGCAAGCCCAGGGAAGTCCCTAGACCAGTTTTTGTGCCTTTTATTTTTTTTCCTTACTGGATTATAAACGTTCCACTGATTTTCAAAAACACATTCATTTCAATAAATAAATGTTGTCATCTCAATTGACTTATTTGGTTGGAGGTGGTTTTGCATGCCAATCTGGCCTGATCTAAATGAATGCTCTTATATAAGTACAGATTTTGAAATTTTCTTTTCATGCTATTAAGCCTTCTTCTTCTCCTGTGATATGATGCACTGAGCTCAGCAAAAAACATGATTTTTTATAATAAAAGCATTTTTGAAAAAGGAAGCACAAAAGCTTTTTACTTCCTTAGTATATTTTTTTATTTTTTATTTTTTTGCTAATATTCCCTCTACAGCAATCCTTTTTAACAAAGAAATTTCTGTTATATCACTTTACCAGCAAGTTGCTTCAAGTTTCTAAAACCTATGGCAATTTGTGATTTTGATAATATATCACTTTACATTTTGCAAACATGACATAAAAATTACCTAAACCATTGAGAAAGACTCCCTCTGACTACTTAGAATAAATATTTTAGTAAATAGTACTTTCACTTAAATTTTATCATTTATGACTTGTTTAGTTATTATTAACATTAATTTATTATTATTGATATTAGTTGCTATTATTTTGATTGATGTGAGAAAGTAATGTTGTCCATTGTGATCCCTGTGTGGAGCCATTGCTTTGTAAAGGAATCATTTATTTATCAGAGAAATATAAACATAAACCTCTTCTATATTTAGATTCAAAAATAATTTTTAAGGGAAGGGTGTAGTATAGTTTATTATTTATGAGTTTTATATTTTTAAAATATGACTGAATCCAAATATTATTTGAAGAAATCAACACATCATTTTCTTAATTTTAAATAGTTTTATATTTTTATATTCAATTTGAATCATGAGAAATTTTACATATCAGAATGAGAAAATATGTTAATCCTTAATACAATTAAAATAGTAAAATGTGACTCTAAAAATTAAGGTTGAATTCCATTTATTAGGTTCAACACTGAATTTAAGGTTGTTTAAAATTAGATTCTTCAAAGCCAAATTTTCTATAAGAGAAGTTATTCTTGGAAAAGTACAAAGGAATTTTAATAACAGTGACATGAATTAACTTTTTTGTAAAATATACATTTCAATATTAGTAATAACATTGATTATTGAAATTAAAGTATCAAAGCATTTCCTAATATTCTATTCTATCAACCATCACTGTAAAAATATTTTAAAGACAGTCTTTCATTCTTTAGAGCATTCTTCTTCAGAAACAGAAATAGGTCAATTTTTGAAAACGTACTGGAAACATATGTATAGTGAATCTAGCTTTGCATTTTACATTTTGTTGCATCACGTAGTTTTTAATTAGGTGTGTTTTATAAAATAATAATACTTCTTGATTGTAATGATGAAGTATGATCATCCAAGCAAATGCAATATCATTTTAAATTTATCAGTTTGAGTTCTCAAAGCAAACTAGTAAAAAGCCTTCCAAGTAAAAAATTATCTAAAGAACATACAGGACCTCAATTCTCTTAATCTTCCCTCAATTGAATGTAAAGAGTGATTAATTGAAATCCTGATTATAAATGATTTTCAGTGTACACAAGTGGATTCAGTCAGCTATTTAAATTCTGTAAGTATTTTTCTCATATAAAGTTGCATAGGTACAAATTGTCCCCCAAAACCAAGGCAATTAATTTCCACTTTGATAGATTAATATGTTTGAAGGGGACAACCTACTAGTACTAAATGATTCCTATTTCCAGAAATTCATGCTAAATTTAGAGCTAGTATCAAAAGTTTACCACACATGCTCTCATCATTATCTTCTATTTACACTTATTGAGCAATATGTATAGAATATTATATGCTAGACCTTTGTTATCTGTGGCATTAATGTTTCTTAGATTAAAGCCAATTTCACAAATCTGAATTAATACTGGAATTTTGTATGCTTATTATAAAAGTTGCTGCTGCTGCTGCTGTCACTTCAGTCGTGTCCGGCTCTGTGTGACCCCATAGATGGCAGCCTACCAGGCTCCACTGTCCCTGGCATTTTCCGGGCAAGAACACTGGAGTGGGTTGCCATTTCCTTCTCCAATGCATGAAAGTGAAAAGTGAAAGTGAAGTCGCTCAGCGGTGTCTGACTCCTAGCGACCCCATGAACTGCAGCCTACCAGGCTCCTCCATCCATGGGAGTTTCCAGGCAAGAGCACTGGAGTGGGGTGCCATGGCCCTCTCCGATTATAAAAGTTACCTTGTGGTCAAAAGACACAGAAAGCTTCCAGGTAGATATTCAAACTGTTATGTATTCAGAGAAAAAAAATAGATTTTCTAACGGTGTATGAAAATGCTTTCTAGTTCTATTGTACACAGTTTTTTTTTTTGGACTAAAATTCTATTGAGTGAGTGTAATTAAAATGAAATTGGGCAAGTACTCTAATTTGTGTGGGTTGCAGCTCAAGGCATATTGATTCATATGGTTTAAATGACTGTCCTTAAAACTGTAAAAAAATTGTAAGGCTTCTCAAACTTTGCACATAATATAAATTTGTGTTAACTATGTAGAAATTGGGTTTTCTTGGTGGCTTAGCTGATAAAGAATCCACTTGCAATGCCAGAGACCTGGGTTTAATTCCTGGGTTGGGAAGATCCCCTGGAGAAGGGAACTACTACCCACTTCAGTATTCTGGCCTGGAGAATTTCATGGACTTTATAGTCCATGGGATCACCAAGAGTCAGACGCTACTGAGTGACCTTCACTCACTTCACTCACATGTAGAAATTTAAAAAAAAAAGAGTATTTTTAACTCAAAATTCAAACTTCTAAAAATAATGTTGTTACTTCTGTATGTCCTTTGTAAATCTGAAAATTTTACCAATCACTTAGATACTGAACCAGATGCTAAGCAAAAATAATATAGCTATAACTTAAAAGAAGAGAGGGAGGAATGTACCCCTCACTCTTATTAGAAGGCATATGTACTCAAAGGCAGGAAAATTATGAACAGCTGTTAGCCACCATGTCTAAATTGGTTGTGAATATCTGAAATAGTTGTCTGTAGTAAAAGGAAATTCATGGTGATTTTACACCTTTAGAAAAGCTTTAGTTCCAGCCTATCAAAGCTTATTCTTTCCTGGAGGAAGCTCAGAATTACACAGTTTCCACATCTGTGGAGCATGTTGTTGCTTCTCAATCATCTAACTGCCCTAAGATCGGCACAATAAGATCACTGTGTCTAGGCATTTTCTCAAGCCACGTTTGTTTTCAGCCGGACGGGAGCAAGGAGGCTAGGAGAAACAAAAGCAGATGCCCAGTCACAGGATCAGAGTCACTTTCCAGCCTACATAAAACTGTTGGTGGAAGCATGAACAAGAAACTCTTTTTTGTTTTCACTTTTTTAACCAGCTTAACTGATTGGAAAAGAAAGTTCTCTGCACTTACCTGATCATAAGGAACTGAGTATTTTTTTTTTTAATAGTTATAGTTTCTTAGATCTTTGTTAGAGGGGAATACTATTCAGTGAGTAGCATGAAACACTGTTTTTATTATAAAATACCAACATCAGTCAAGCTTTACCAAAAAGAACCTTGTTTAGGTAAAATTTTTATAAACCTATTTATCTTCTCCTCTTTTGAATGTTTTTGATCTCAAAATTTTAGGCAATAATAAATGATACTTAAATTTTACAATATTCCTGAGAATATCTGTCCATGTATAAAATGTGAAAGCTACTATATAAGAAAAATGATTACAAGGCACTTTATTTTATTTTTTTATTGAAGCATTAGCAAAGTATTTGTACAGCAGTGTAATTCAGTTATACATATATATATATACATCCTTTTCCATATTATTTTCTATTACAGTATATCACAGGATATTAAATATAGTCCCCTGTGCTATACAGTAGGACCTTGTTTATCCATCTATTATTTATCTATAAATAATAGTTTGTATCTTCTAACCCCCAAATCTCAATCCATACCCTACCCTTTGGCAGCCACAGTTTGTTTAAAAGGCATTTTTAAATTAACTAAAAAATTGTCATATATCCTAAGTTTGGTGTGCATGCCTGCTAAATCACTTCAGTCATGTCTGACTCTGTGCAACCCTATGGACTGTAGCCCATCAGGCTCCTCTGTCCATGGGATTCTCCAGGCAAGAATACTGGAGTGGATTGCTATGCCCACCTCTAGGAGCATCTTCCTGACCCAGGGGGTTGAACCTGTGTCTCTTAAGTCTCCTGCACTGGCCGGCAGGTTCTTTACCACCTGGGAAGCCCTCTAAGTTTGGGGATTAAAAAAAATACAACAAGTTTTCATCCATTTATGACAAAAAAATTAATCTAGTGAAATGGACAGTTGCAAAATCTATTTTAATGTACAGACAGACATCAACTATTATCCAAAACAAACTTTTCAGAAGCAATCATCTTTTACTTCAGTAGTCACTGAAACTTTCTCTAGAAGACCAAATTCATCCTTGATTAATTGGATTTCATGATGTGGAATGAGCAGGAAGAAAGTAATGGTATATTTGCTATTTTTGACATAACTATCACCTGTTCCACACACTACCGGGTCAGGATATGATGCCATTTGGATGGACATGACTAACTCACACTTTATAAGACTAATTGAATTTTGGTGGAAGAAAATGATCTTTGAAAACTGACCACACAGTTAACCAAAAAGGTTTCCTAGCTATCAAAAATTATTCTCCAAATATGTTTTATGAGATATGTCCAGCATCAACTCATTTGTCTTTCATGAGTTTTTGAGGGTATTGGATAAATCAAAATTAGGAACATTACAGAGAGGAAAATATAAAGAAATTTACAATGAAGCAAAAAGATAACAATGACCTAGATTTATAGTTTAAGGCAAGAGATCACAATTCTTATTTAATAAATTACTGGCAAATTGCCATTTATCTAATAGGAGTAATTCATCTCTTTTCAGGATCCTGTCTACAGGATAGTCCCACCAGCAGAGGGGCAGGAATACATTTTGATGGTGATTTGCTGTCATTAAAAAACCTAAACAGTTTTATCAAAATTAGAATCTGCCCATGTTGAAATCACTAGTTTCACTGTTATTATTTCTCTGAGAACTTGAGGTCAAAAAGCTGATGGAGGGCAAAAAGCTGATAGATGGCAAAAAGATTAACTTTGGAAACAGGATATAAAGAACAGTTTTGTTTTTGTTGTTGTTGTTTTGTTTTTTGCTTTGGTGGGCTTCCGTCTGTGCTAATTCAGTGAAGTTATACTTAGGAGTCTGTACCCTCTTGACTTTAGGCACTGATCTCCAATCTATACACAATTTTATCCCTTCTCTGAGCTTATCATATCATTGCTTCTGTTATTTCACTGATTAGTGATTGTTTAGAGTTGACCCTTAACATTTTTATATGGCCCAATTTTGATCACTTAGCCTGTAGACCAAACTAGAAAATATGTTTTCTGAAGGTAGGAATGATAGTTTTTTCTCTAAAATTTATCATTTTAAACTAGCCCAGGATTGAGAATAAAAGTGTGTGTAGCTCATTATTCTTATCTGATTGAGTTTTGACTATAGTTTGGCCAATAGGCTCTGACTTTTGTATTTCTCTCAATTTCTTCTGCCACCCTGCCCCCTGCCAGTACACACTCTGTTTTTTCCTCTCAGATTAGAATCTTCATGTTTTCAGCATTGGATTTATCAACTCAGGTCTTCTGAGTATTCTGTTGATTGGCTTTGTGGAGTGGATCCCTCAGTTCTTGATGTCTGTGCCTGCCGTTCTTTCTTAGCCTTCTGCCCAACTTCCTTTCTTACAGATGCTTTTCCATTTACTTCTAGCTTATTAACAATGTATTTGTTAAGATAATCATGGGAATAAGCATTATGAAAAATTCAATAGCCTGTAAATTAAAAAACAAATGAGCAAACAAACATAATTTGCTCTCCACAGCCTACTTGTAATCTGGGGATGAAGGGACAGAAAGCTGTTTTGATTTGAAAGCAGATCTTGTCCTGAAAACAGTTCTGTTGCTGTAATAAAGGTAAAAAATCACTGAAATTTTGGAGAAAATGTTTAGTGTTTGCAGCTTAAGTTATCAAAATCATTTATATGTTAATTATTCTGCTTTAGACATATATTACTTACACACAGTTTAAACAATATCTGTATTTGTATTAAATCTGTCATTTGATTAAAATGAAAAGTTTTAAGACATTCACTGAGAGAACCACGGATATGTTCCATGGTGCCCACTTGTACCATGCATTTATAGGGGTAAGAGGTCAAGCTATTTGACCTCTGGTCACAAATCTAAATCCCCATCCCACATAGGACTGATGAAATGACCTGCTACAGAGACCTGCAATATGGTTCTAAGTTGTGCATGTCATCCTCCCCAGAAGCAAGCATCTTCTAATTTCATGGCTGCAGTCACCATCCTCAGTGATTTTGCAGCCCAAGAAATAACATCTGTCACTGCTTCCACATTTTCCTCTTCTACTTGCCATGAAGTGATAGAACTGGATTCCATGATCTTGTTTTTTTTAATGCTGAGTTTTAAACCAACTTTTTCATTCTCCACTTTCACCCTCATCAGGAGGCCCTGTAGTTCCTTTTCACTTTTTGTCATTAAGCATCATCTGCATGCCTGAAGTTGTTTGTATTTCTTCCAGCAATCTTGATTTCAGCTTGTGATTCATTCAGCTCAGCATTTCACATTATGTATTATGCATAGACATTCATATTCACTTTCCAAGCATATTCTCTTCAAGTCATCTGTATTAAAAGCCAAATCATTAGGATATTGCTTTGTGAACTGAGTATCAGGGTAAGGGACTACTGCTGTTTGACTCTCACTTGTGTGTTTATATATATATATAGTTTCTTTCCACAAAGCATGATGGACAAGATGCTGCTGTAGTTTTAGAAGGAGGTCTTGCATAGAATCCCTATCGCTTGGCAAACACCATCCCAAGTAGGATGTTAATCGGCTAAATATTCAATCATGTCCAAGTAACCATTAGGAATACATTTAACCAAGTCACAAATTAAATGCCACATACCTTATTTTTAGCTGAAGCATAACTCTTCCTTGAAGATACCTCTGTCTGCATCTTTCACTTTTGAAATCACTTTCTTGCTGTAGGAACTAGGATTGTGTTTTGCGGCTGTACTGCATGGCTTGTGGGATCTTAGTTCCCCAAGTTTCCCAATCAGGGATTGAACCCAGGTTCTTGGCAGTGAAATAATGGAGCTCTAACCACTTTATCACCAGGAAATTTCCACCAGGAAAATTTTCCACCAGGAAAAGTATTTTCTAAAGTAAAATATTCTCTTCTGCTAATATTCTCAGCATTATTGTCAGTTATTTTTTGCCTTTCCATTGTCTTCTCTCTTCCTGATTCCTAGGTCAAGCCTACTCACTCACTGAAAAATTTGGCAGGGAGTGAATCACATTCCTTTTCACTCAAATTCCTCACTATTCTGGACTAATATCAATAGTTCTATTAACATGGAATTTCCATAGCTCAGAGGCTATTCTGACTCCTTATTGTGACTGTATATATTTCTGTAGCAATTCATTACAATTTAATGGTGAAGTTTAAATCTTTTAGGGAAATCTTATTTTCATGATCGTCAGGATCTTAGAGTCATTCCTCAGTCTCCTCTATGCCCTGACTGTAGATATCAGCTAAAGTGGTGGCAGAAAGAAAGTGCTGGGTTTTGTGGGGAGAGGCATAGTAGAAGGGTTAGTGAAGGCTTAACAAGATCTCAGTTTCAAAAGATCAGTAGTTCGCCATGCTGGCCAGATACCTACCTAGGGGGAGCTTCATCAGTAAAGACATAAAGGTATTAAATAGAGTGGTGAAGTATGTATGAAGGAACAATTAGAAATAGGATTGGGCATCAATTCAGTTCAGCTCAGTTCAATCACTTAGCCATGTCCAACTCTTTGCAACCTCATAGACTGCAGCACACCAGGTTTCCCTGTCCATCCCCAACTCCTGGAGCTTGCTCAAACTCATGTCCATTGAGTCAGTGATGCCATCCAACCATCTAGCATCATCTTTTAGGACTTGAAAAAGCTGAGCTGGAATTCCATCACCTCCACTACCTTTGTTTGTACTGACGCTTCCTAAGGCCCCCTTGACTTTGGACTCCAGGATGTCTGGCTCTAGGTGAGTGACCACACCATCGTGGTTATCTGGGTCATGAAGATCTTTTTTGTATGATTCTCCTGTGTATTCCTGTAGCTCTTCTTAATATCTTCTGCTTCTGTTAGGGCCATTCCATTCCTGTCCTTTATTGTGCCCATCTTTGCATGAAACTTTCCCTTGGTATCTCTAATTTTCTTGAAGAGATCTCTAGTGTTTCCCATTCTATTGTTTTCCTCTCTTTCTTTGCACTGATCACTTAGGAAGGCTTTCTTATGTCTCCTTGCTATTTTTTGAAACTGCATTCAGATGGGTGTATCTTTTCTTTTCTCCTTTGCCTTTAGCTTCTCTTCTTTTCTCAGCTATTCATAAGGCCTCCTCAGACAACCATTTTGCCTTTTTCATTTCTTTTTCTTGGCGATGGTTTTGATTACCACCTCCTGTACAATGTCACGAACGTCCGTCCATTGTTCTTCAGGCACTCTATCAGATCTAATCCCTGGAATCTGTTTGTCACTTCCACTGTATAACTGTAAGGGATTCGATTTAGGTCAAACCCTAGTGATTTTCCCTACTTTTTCAATAAGACTGGAATTTACAATAAGGAGAGTATTTTTCCCCCTGAACCCAGTAGGATATACTGGTCTTCTATACCAAATAATGCATGTGTGAGTCTTCCCATCCCTGGCACCAGGGCAGGGTGGAAGAGTGGTGGGGCCTCAGTCAGGGCTCCGCTGTCCCTGTCGCCACCACCACTATGGTGGCTGCTGTAGCCGCTCCTGCCAGGACTGGACGTAGAGAAAAAGATACTTAATCACTGTCTTCATACTTGGTTTCTTCCACTCACCTGCATATGTAAAATAAGCCTCAGATATTACATTCATAAGGAATTAATTTATAACCTCCTTATACTTCTTCTGAGTCCCCAAACTTGATTTCATCCTGTCCCTTAAAATATCCATGTTTTTTTGCTGCCACTCAGTTAACACAACTGCCATGCCTCAGGCAGCTGTTGGGCAAGAATGAGGTTGTTGCCAGATAATGGAGAACCTACTACATGCAGAATTTTGCTTTATTTTTTAGCCATCAGAAAATCATTGAAGTGATTAGAAATCCATTTTTTTTTAAAGGGAACTGGGAGCTTGAGTGACTGGGTAGATGGTGTTAGCAATAGCTTCACCATACTTCATTAACAACATTAAGAACACAGTTAACTTTAACCCCTAGTGATTCTTATGGTACATTAAACAATTCTCTAAGATAAAGCTATTCTGAAACAATAAACAATAATAAGGTTAAGTAAGGAAAAACTGCTTTAGTAAACTTTTACCATTCAAATAGCTGACAAGAGGAAACTTTGTTCAGTTGAAAATATCTTCTGCAAGAAAATTTAGACTTCTTCAGCGGATGTTATAGCATATATACCTATTTTTTAATATACTTGAACAATTCCTATTAAGGAATCTGTACCCCAAAAATGAAACTTTCCCCCTAATTCCTGATCAGTTGATCTCATCTTTAATATCTGACCTGTTTAACTATGAACCAGTAGGGGCTGACTCGTTCATGGTTTCACAGATGTAAAAATAATGATCCCTATGTTACCTATACAATAAGGATTTATAGTTTTTGGTACTAAGTTTGGTGAAGGATGTTTGCTGGATCATGGATGGTCAGTCTATTATCCAGGCATCTCCAAGTAATATTTTCTTTGACATATATAAACATTTCCCCTGGATTCTGTTCAACCTTAAAAGAACTAGAGATTTTGATTTACTGTTGAAGACATCAGTTGCCTTGTAGGCACCAACAGTTTCATTTTGTTTTTTTCTGGTATCAGTTTTATAGTTTCTGTAAAATAGGGACTAACACTGTAATCGATCTTTGGCTATCTGCTCACCTGAGCGTGTTTTAACACTATCAACTGAAGTCCAGTAATTGGAACAATGAAATAGTGATGATAATATTTCATTTAAGAAAAATATAGAGAAAATATTTGAATATGTTTCAAGCCTTCAATATATTTGATGTATGGGAAACTTTTAATAGCTTGGACTTCATAATGTCTGTAACTAACTTTCAAATACCATGACATGAATTGTGCTTTAGCAATCTTTATAAAAAAGACTCATGTCAGTGAGACAGACTCACCTAAGAAGAAAGAATTTAAATAGTCATATAGTCCAGCTGTGCACAAACCTGTATACCCCTAAGTCCTGGGAGAATTTAGAAATATTGCAAAGAATCTGAGAACCCTTTTTGCACATGCTTCTCAGGCATTATTCACAGAGGAAATAAAATATCTCTAGTACTTAGGTTTTTTTTTTTTACAAATCTATGAATATGCTTTCCTCCTAGAAACACAATCAGAATTTTATGAAAAAGTTAAAGGGAAACCTAAGAATGTGTATACATATTTCAATAGAAAGCATGATAGAATAATATTAAAATATACAATTAAAATTCTGAAATCTGCTGCAGAACAGAAGACTACTGGTGATAAAATATATATTAGGTTTTTGAATAGGAAAATACTAAAATGGGTCAATTCTCCCTAAATTAATCTATTAGTGCTATGCAATTAATCCTGGTCACATTCTTAAAGTATTTTTTTTCTTAATGAAAAAATGACTCTAAAGAACATCTGTAGAAATAAACCTAAGGAAACATGAAAATAATAGAAAAAATAAAAGCATATTTTAATAGTAGTAATTGTGCTATAAAGTTTCATAGATTAAAAATTAATATGGACATAGATCAATAGTCCACTAACCTAAGTGGACTAGATTAGACTCAAGTATAATGACAATTTAGTAGCTTATAAATGTCATTTAAAATGAGTAAAGATAATTGGATCATTACATAAATAGTAATGAAAATAAATATGGATATTTCTTCACTATTTACATAAAATAAGTAATAGATTTAAATGCACAGTCTGAAATCATGTAAGTATCTACAAAATCCTGGGTATATAATCTATAATCTTGGTGTGGAGAAGGTCTCTTAACCACAAATTAAACATGAAATAAGAATATATTTAACATCTACATGCTCCCAATACAAGGTAGAAAGTCTGTAAGCCTATATTTGTAACACATAGTAAAGAATAATATCAGATATATGTTAAACTATTATAAATCAGTTTGGAAAATGTGTTGAAAATTCTCTCAATAGTAAGGAAAAAGTAGGATCATTTCCATTCTCTGTTTCTTGAACTATCCTGACATTCCCATGGACATGTGAGAGAGTGTTGGGGTTAGAGCATCTTATATTAGACTCAAGTGGGCATGGGAGCTTAGCATCTTTACATATTTTCCCCACTACAAAGAAATAATGAAGTCCTTCAAATTTAATGCCATATTCTTATGATTCTTTTCCCTATTTCTCTGTGTTGAGACACCCTTAAAAGCTCTATTTGCTACGAACTCAAACCCACGTCTACCACAAACATGAGAGAATATATTTGTGTGGAAATGCTGAACTACCTCACTGTCAGGGTTTTACTCTTCTGGGTCATTGTGACCCTGCCTTTTATAGTACAAGAGCTGGAGAGCCAGTCAGCAATTAGAAACTGACATCAACATCTATTGCTGATCAAGCAGAGGTAGAATGCAACTGCATTACGGAAGCTGCATAAATCTCCCGTTAGTCAACTTGTGCTTGCCCACAGAAGTCTGAGGAGGTTGATATGTGCTCTCTGGTTTTTTGACCCAGCACAATAGATATGATTTTTCTGTAGGAGCTTCTTTACAGAGTACGTTCAGCATGAGAAATCTAGACAAAAAATTAATTTTGAAACATCTCAAAATCCTGAGGGCAGCCTGTTATAACTATTAGTATTAATATTTGGCCATGGCCGGATTTATTATCTACCCTAGATCATAATAATGGCATGTATGTTCTTTAATAGAAATTGAATATTATAATTCAATACTATATCAAAAACAACAAAAGAAAACATTACCAAATGCTTCTGCCACATCTCTCTCAGGGATATTTTCCACGCAGATGGGTTTATGTATCAGGACGTGTAGTGGGTGAAAACGGAAACAGGAGAACTGGTTAATAAGTTGTTTCGTCTCTATAATGCTAAGTATCTCACCAGCTTACTTCACCAAACTTGCTGAGTCTTTCCTTACCAGAGAGATTAAACTGTCTGCTCATCTGCTTGTGATTAGTGTCTTAAAGACACCGACAGCTTACTTCTCCACTAGAGTGAGCTGGCATTAGCCTGCTCAAACAAACAAATCCAACCATCTAGAAAATGTCTCCAGCCAACACTTTGAAGCTCCTTGTTTTGACTTCCATAAGTGTTTAAGTGAATGCAAAGAATTTAATTGGCTAAAATAGTCATGCTAATTTTGTTCTTCTCCAAAGACAATTCACAGCAGGGGAAAAGACCTCTGCTTAATGCTGTACAATTATTTTCTTTCTTTTTTTAAAAAACTTATTCAACAAATATGTGTAACACTTAATAACAGCCTACTATACTTATGCTGCTGCTGCTGCTGCTAAGTTGCTTCAGTCGTGTCCGACTCTGTGCGACCCCATAGATGGCAGCCCACCAGGCTCCCCCATTCCTGGGATTCTCCAGGCAAGAACACTGGAGTGGGTTGCCATTTCCTTCTCCAATGCATGAAAGTGAAAAGTGAAAGTGAAGTCACTGAGTCGTGTCCAGCTCTCAGCGACCACATGGACTACAGCCTACCAGGCTCCTCCGTCCATGGGATTTTCCAGGCAAGAGTACTGGAGCGGGGTGCCATTGCCTTTTTGCACTATATTTATGAGGATTTTACATTTAATTTTTTTAGTAACCAGTCTTAGTTAGTTTGTGCTGTTATAATAATAATATACCCTGGGTAGCTTAAATTCCTCATAGTTCTGGGGGCCAGGAGTCCAAGGCAAGGGTGTCAGCATGATCAGGTTTTGGTAACAATCTTCTTCCTGGTTTCCTAAAGAAACCCAACATAATACACCAAAAAGAAATATACAGATAAATGTAACATTGGTCTGTCTATGGATTTCACACTTGAGTGAAAGATTTGAGTGATAGGTTGTGATGATCAAGAAGAATAGTGTTAAAGTTTCTAAACGGGAAGCAGAACACATGAAAACAACTTAAAATGACTCCAACGACTTGGAGCTAAACCTGTCTTATTAGGAAAATAAATATTTCTTTCAAATTAAAAAAATTTGAAGCCAACTGTATATGAAGAGAGATTCTTGATCAAGTGGAGAACTGTGATTGTGAGAGAATATAAACTGTATTACAACTTGGAACAGGAGATGCGGTTCACAGAGTAACTTAGAAAAATGCTCCTCCCTAAAGCTGTAGGAGGCAGTAAAAAATCTACAGAGTCCAGGCCATACTGGTTGAATCACAATCTGAAAATAGAGTGTGACCAAGCTCTGAGAATGGAAAAGAAAGGTTAAAGCTGAGAAAATGCTATAAAAGACGAATTGGTAAAATCTGATGATTTGAATGTGGGACATACAGGATTAGGGATCAAAAAAAATATTTAGTTTATGGGCCCGAAGAATGCAGAGTTCGGTTTGAACTCCCCCAAAATTCAGCTGGATTTTGAAAGTCTTCCAGTTTCCTGGAAGAACTATAATTGATATTTTGGAATGAATGGAATGGCTTGCATGTACTTGAGGCAAACCATAGTCTATTTTGCAATAATAAGTAGACTGTCAGATTTATTATTGTATATAAGTGAAAATATATTATAGGAATAAATGTTTAGGCTTTCTGCTCTTTTTATGATGGCATTTCAAGTTCTAGACCACAGTCAGCAAATATTACTTTTATATTTTCCAGCCCGGTAACTAGTGCCCCTTTGTATAATTTTATTACAACTGCTTTTTTAGGTTTGGCTGGTGCAAGTCTGCACTGCTAGATTAATTTGAGGATTTATTAGGTTTGATTTCAAAAAAGGAAGCATAAAAAGATATACAGTCAAAAATTAATGGGGACAATTATCAATAAATGTATGTGTGATTGCATGCTCAGTCATGTCTGACTCTTTGTGACCCCATGGACTGTGGCCTGCCAGGTTCCTCTGTCCATGGAATTTTCCAGACAAAAATACTGGAGTGGGTTTCCATTTCCTTCTCCAGAGGATCTTCCCAACCCAGGGATGGAACCTGCGTCTCATACATTGGCAAGCAGATTCTTTACCACTAGTGCCACCTGGGAAACCATTAATAAATGCTTAGCCCTAAACTATGGAGGGATTCATCAATTAAAATTAAATGTAAGTATACTTTTTACAAGTTATGATGTGAGGAATATACTAAGGAAGAGATATATGTAGGATTTCTTCTAGAAGTTTATTCAAAAGGGTATTATGGTAATACAGAATATACTTATTTGTGTAGCTTTCTGGTAATTCTAGAATGTGCTGGGAACTGACAGTATTAAAAAACCCTCTACTCTGGATTTTTAATATTAATAGAAGTAGTGAGCTGGTAGATACCCCTTGGCAATAATATTTGAATTATTAGATAGCAGATCTAATTGACACTGGGATTGTCAATTCTCATGTCTTCTGTGGCATTTTCTGGGATTCAAGACAACTATCTCCAGTGGGTTTCTTCTTGTAAAAAAATGTTTTTTTTTTTTCCTAATAATACAGATTTAGCTTCAAGCTGCCTTCTCAATCCAGACAGCATCAAACAGCACTGATTTAAGAGCATACTCCAGACCCAAACTGCCTGTACAGTATTTTCATCATAGCCTACTCTTTGATGTATTAACTTGTATCAGTTACTCATAATCCTATTATGCTTCAATTTTCTTAGTTGTATATTAGACAGAATTGTAGTAACTACCTCACAGGGTTTTTAGAAAATAAATTAATATCTTAATCTTGGCCTTGTAGCATGTGGAGCATGAGGGAAGGTTTAAGAGGCTATCCTTTTCTGTGGTTCCAGCCTAGGGTGATAACAGTGAGAGAAAAAGGCAACAGTTGTTGACAAATAGGTAAAATAATGCTATATCATGTTTACCGATCTGGGTTCTACATCACAGCAAGCAACATGGAAATAAAGCAGGTCTCTTGAGAGGCATGTTTATTGGGAATTACCTGGAAGAGTTATAATAAGGAACAGCCACAGGAAAGAGAAAGAAGGGAGAAATTTTATTCATGAATCCTCATTTGCAATCCCATCAAAGTTTATCAGTGCGGAGCTGGTTCTCATGCAAAGCAAAACATCCAGTCCTTGGTGTTTTCTCAAGGAATCCTGCAGCAAGGTTCATCTGAGTCTGACAGTGGAGGAGAGCTAGCACAAGGAAGATGTGATGAGAGGGAGGCCATCAGAGAAATCTGAGATGTCCAGGGTGTCTGACACAATGAATCAGTATTTGTGAAGCACTTAGAAGAGTACCCAAGGACGGTAAATATGTGTTAACTATTACTACTCTGAGACCAGCTACAGAGAATGTAAAGTAAGAATGAGGCTTGTAAATAAAGGGCTGTGCTTGATAGTGGTTTTAATGAGATTTTCATTGTCCCAAGATTGTCTCTGATGCCTTTTATTTGGCTGCTCTAGGTCTTCGTTGCTACACAGGCTCTTCTCTAGTTGCAGTGCATGGTCTTCAGTACTTGCAGCGGGCGGGCTCAGTAGCTGTGGTTCCCCAGCTCTAAGGCACGGGCTCAATAGTTGTGGCTCACAGGCTCAGCTGCTCCACAGCATGTGGGATACTCCAGGATCAGGGATCAAACGTGTGTCTCCTGCATTGGAAGGCGGATTCTTTACCACTGAGCCACCAGGGAAGTGCTGTCTCTGGTGTCTTGGGTTAAACTGAGACATAATTAAAACTCCCTTTAAAGATTTAAAATCCAGAGGGAGCTAGAAATGGTCAATGCTTTCAACTTTCCACACACACACACACACACACACACACACACACACACCCCACCCCTCCCCCCACCCCCCACCCCCTCCCCACAACCAAGACATACATAGCAATTTCAGACCAGGCTCAGCTTTAATTTGGGTGATGGTCAACATACTCAGGGATGCTGACCACAGAGGGGAAGACACTTGCTCCTCCATGGTTTTGCAGTAGATGCTAGAAAAATAAATAGGAATCAGTATTTGGCTTTCTCTCTGGAAGTCTCTGTTTAGTACTATATCTTTGACTCCAGGGCTTCCCTGGGGGCTCAGACAGTAAAGAATCTGCCTTCAATGTAGAAGACCTGGCTTTAATCCCTGAGTCAGGAAGATCCTCTGGAGAAGGGAGTGGCGACCCATTCTAGTATTTTTGCTTGGAGAATTCCATGGACAGAGGAGCCTGGTGGGCTACAGTCCATGGGGTCCCAAAGAGTTGGATATGACTGAGTGACTTTCACTTCCATGTCACTTTGACTTCAAAGCTAATGAGTCTGGAGGAGGAATTCTCTAAACAAAACTGGAGTCATGGAATGTGTCATGAAGGACAAACAGCTACAACTTTGGGGAGCAAAGCTTAGAAGGTTTCTAGCAAATGTGGTTCTGCCCAGAATCCCTCAGATGGACCAGACCAGTGCCCCAGTGTGAGGATTATCTGGTGAAAGCTATGGCGTGCTTCAAGAAAAAAGTAAATAAAAGCACAAATATTAAAGCATAAAAATTATCTACGTCCACCCAATGGCACCTCTTATTTATTTTATCCCCATCCTCATTCAAGTTGTCAAAGGTTTTACCAAACTATTGCAGTATAATGTTTTCAAACTTTGTGTGTTAGTGACATTCTGTAAACATGCAATGTAATTTCAGACTTCCTGTATAAATCTGAGTCATCTAGATGCTGACATAACAAAATTTCTTCTCTGGAATTTTAGCTGCTTTTCAAAAAAAAAGTTTAACAAAGAATACTGTTATGTTTCATTCTAATTAATATCACTAAAATGGAAAGAAACTAAGTGTATCAGGCTTGACTGTTTGCATGTTAAGTGGGATTCCCTCTTTAAAGATATTTTTGCATCGTCAAGGGATTAAACTGGCAGTTCTCGGCTGTTCTCATGCAGACCACAGAATTTGCCCCTCCTTCTTGGTGTCTGATGGAGATTTATGCCAGATGCTTAGAATAAAGGGCAGGATTTCAAAATCTTACAGTCAGCATTAGGGGGAGAGTGGATTGCAGGAGAAAAAAATTAGATTGTTTCAGTATTCTGAAATACTTGAAAGCTTGGGAATGTGTGGCGTTAGCATATACATTATCTAACACACAAGACCATCAAATAAAAATTCAGAAAACTTATTTGGTCAGAGTGGGTTTTCTCCTCATCACATTGTTTCCTTGACTTCAGGAAAATGTGGATGGATTTTGAGGCGTTTGCCACAAAAACTCCAAATTTTCTTTTATGTGTGCTTCACTGAAATAAACATAGATGAGATTACCAAGAAATGATCACTACTCAAAGTTTAGGATCTATGTACTCCGAATGTATAATTCCTATTTTTTTAACACATGGATAATGTAAAGGAAAATTGCTGTGATGATTTTTTCTTTACGTTATGTCTTTCAAGATCTAAATATTACTACACATAAGATTTGTGTGTAGACATTTTACTGTATCATATCTATGACTTAGTTATTCATACCCAGGTTAATGAAAATAAATTTGACCCTAAAAGATCTCATGATATTTTTACTTTATTCATACTCTTTGGAAAGTAATTGACCTCCAATTAAAAAATAAATAAATAAAATGTAAAAAAAAATGACATAAAGTATAAAACCGTTGAGTGAAAATTAGGAAAGTTGTAGTGAATCCATCCATTTCCATAATGTAGGAATCTTTTATTCTTTAAATCAAATGTATGTGCTTTTGACTGAATTTCTTAGCTCTTGTCTCTGATTTATCATAATAAATTAATAATAAATAATTAACATAATTGAAAAAAATTATTATGCTGACAAATAAATAAATAAAGGGCAGAAATGGTAACACAAAATTTTTTTTACCCAGTCTACATCTATTTTTGCTAAACTTTTAAAACTTTTTATCTACACTATCAGACCCTAGGGCTGAGGGGTAAACACACTGATTTTTAAATCATGAAGTCTTATTCTTGAAATAATTACACCTGAGATTAGATTCCAGGAATAAGGGTTTGGCATGCAGGACTATTTGAACCAGCCATTTGATTCTGTCAATTATTTAAAATTTTACATGGTTCTCTGTTTCTCTGTTAAAGAATATATTTCTTCAAATATCACTTTATCCATTCTATTAATGTTGTAAACAATATATGGTAGATGAACTTCATCACAGTAAAAGTTTAAATATATATATATATGTGTATATATATACATATATATATATATGCCTGCCTGAGTGCTCAGTTGCTCAGGTATGTCCAACTCTTTGCCACCCATGGACTGTAGCCCACCAGGCTCCTCTGTCCGTGGGATTTCCCAGGCAAGAATACTGGAGTGGGTTGCCATTTCCTAGGGCAGCAGAGGATGAGATGGTTAGATAGCATGACTGACCCAATGGACATGAATCTGAGCAAACTCTGGGAGTTAGTGAAGGACAAGGGAGCCTGGTGTGTTGCAGTCCATGGAGCAGCAGAGTCAGACAGGATTAAGTGACTGAACAACAGTGACAACTCAAGGGCATCTTTCGGACAAGGGATCAAGCAGATGTGTCAGTTGAGTCTCCTGCATTGGCAAGCAGATTCTTTACCACTGCACCACCTTGGGAAGCCCACACACACACACACACACACACACACACACACATGTCCAAACAACAAATTTTGCAGAAATTCATTATTAAATTTTCAGAGAATGTTGGTAATATTTACACTGCTAGAGCTGTAAGTTGCTAATTATATGAAAGGAGAGAGTTGTAGGAATGCAACTTTTAGAGTGAATTTCTTCAAATATATATAGTCACACTCACTCCTGATTTAAGGTGAAAAAATGGCTGCAAATGTTTTTTATAAATGTCACCATTGAAATATACTAGCATGATTAGCTCATGTCACTCCTCCATTGTTTCTTTAACAGTCCTGTTTTGTTTCTGGCTTTGTTTTTTATCTTCACAGAAAAATAAAACAGATGATTTTAAAATTTCCTGTTAGAAAATAATCCTAACGCAAGTGTGATTTCTGCATGCAGGGCATTGAATTTAGCTTTTTAGACCATCTTTCACTGAAATCAATCTATTTACTTGTGTGTGTATGTGTGTGTACACACAAACAATATTTTCCTATTTGAAAATAGGAATAAGAATTCCTATTTGAAAACAAACTGCAGTGGAGATTAAGTTTTTAACTAAAGATCTTAGGTTCTCCTCCTTCTGCACACATAGGAAGCTGGCCCCCTTAAATTAAGCATGACTACGTGAATTGCTTCAGCCTTTGCAATATGAGCAGAAACATTTCAGAGCTGGGGTGCAGCTTACCTTGTCTGTTTTCCACACTGTGCAAGCTGGGTCTCTGAATGAAAATGATATGGAAAGAGTCCTTTCACAGTTTGTGACAAACATTTGATACTAAGCACACCCCACTTTGGGACCTAACCTGAGCCATGACAGGCTCAACAGGCCACACTAGGCCTAAGCCTCAGGTTCTTGTAAGCATGAGTCATAATTCTAGAAAGCCCCACCCTAGGAGAGTTTCCGCTGGCGCCAAACCGGATTAAAACCTGAGTCATGATTCCGGGGAACCACACCCTGGGAAAGTCCCCAATGGCGCCAGACCTGAGCCAATCCGGATAGGGATGCGGGATTTGGAAATCGTGTGCACGTATGGCTCAGCCAATCATTACCCGCCAGCTGTACTAAGAACCGCCTGTATAAAAGCAGCTGTGAGTCAGAGCTCAGGGCTCTTTTGTCAAGACTCCACTGTGCTGGATAAGACTTGAGCCCTAGCTCGAGCTAGCAATAAACCCCTTTATGCTTTTGCATTGCTGTGGACGTCTTATTCTCTCAGTTTTGGGGACTCGGACTTCGGGCATAACACCGACAAATAAAATAATTAACTTTTCTTGTTCAATCCACTAAGATTTGTAACCATATCAGTTACCATATCAGTAACCATATTTGTTGCCATATCAGTAACCATATTGTTACCAATATCAGGTTTTCCTGATTCTCTCTCTGTTTATCTCTTCCTCATTTCTTCCTTCTCAAATACTCATAGAATATAAAGCATTATAGTCAAACTTCTTTTCTAAATTAATAGTGTAACATGGAACAAAAAGACAATGGTTAATTGAAATCCAGTTAGACAACAGAGGATTTTTTTTCTGTATATACTTATCTCATTCAAAAAAATGCAAATACTTACCCTTGTAATTCCATCCTCTGTCCAACACAATCAGTACTTCATAAGTACCCACTTCCTAATGTTTTTCACCTGATATATTTACATAGCTGTTGTTCAGTCATGTCCGATTCTTTTGCCACCCCATGGACTGTAGGCTGCAGATTCCTCTGTCCATGGGATTTCCAGGCAAGAATACTGAAATGGGCTGCCATTCCTTCTCCAGGGGATCTTCCCAACCCAGGGATCAAACCCTTATCTCCTGCACTGGTAGGTGGATTCTTTACCACTGAGCCACCAGGGAATGCATTTAAATAGATACTTAGGGTAAAAAGCAGCCAAGAAGAGGCACAGAGAGAGTAACAGAGAAAACTTGCTATAGAAAAGGACTGTGAAAATGACTTTAAATGGAGTGTAGTCTGTAGTCAAGGATATGGTTTTCCCAGTGGTCATGCATGTTTGTGAGAGCTGGAACTGTGGCACAGGAGAAGACTCTTGAAAGTCCCTTGGACAGCAGGGCGATCAAATCAGTCAATCTTAAGGGAGATCAACCCTGAATAGTCACTGCAAGGAGTGATGCTGAAGCTGAAGCTCTGGTATTTGGGTCATCTGATGAGACATCAGACTCAGAAAATTCCCTGGTGCTTGGAAAGATCAAGGGCAGAAGGAGTAGAGGGCATCACCAATGTAGTTAACATGAACTTGGACAAACTCTAGCAGATGATGAGGGACAAGGAGGTTTGGTGTGCCACAGTCCAAGGGGTCGCAGACAGATGGACATGACTGGGTGACTGAACAACAACAGCAACAATCCATAAAAATACTGAATCTAGAAAAATACTGTTGCATAACTGAAGCAAATATAATATGGTAAACCAGCCATACTTCAATGAAAAAGAAAAGAAATATGGGATAGTTATAGAAATAGTTCAAATGCTTATTGTCTTGATTCAATAATTTAAGAACTGAAATTCATAGAAGTTAGGAATATACAGGACACCTTAGATGATAGCCTTAAGGGCAGCTGCTACTGACATCCTTTGGTAAGAAAATTGGTTTGACTCACACACACACACACACAAAAGCCTAAATACTGTAAAATATCAAATAGTATTAGTATTGTTAGTCTGATGTCAGTTTTGTTACTAAATAATAAGATGAATCAATGAATAATTTCGAATTTGTCATCTGTCAAAATCCATGATCCAGTCTATATTTTCAGATTGGAGTTTCTAGATTTGCATTTCATGAGTATAATTATCTCAGGCCACACCTAAAATCATTTGAATCAGAATCCCTCAGAGGTAGTGAGACTACTTTTGGGTAGGGTGCTTTTCGAATTGGTATCCCAGGTACTGAAAACATATTTTGATATGGCTCCCATTATAGCATTAGAAATGAGTGGATTGGTGGCAAACATGGACTTCAAATGCAAACATATTTCAAGGATTATATTATATCTTAATCCTTCTTTTAAGAGCTGCTTTGGTAGTTGTTATTTTTAACTGCAGCTGGCTCTAGAAACACCTAGGTGCCCCAAATGAACTTAAGGGTCAAGATGGATGATACAATGCAAAGGGGTCAATGGATTTTACTAGATGAACATCTTTGTTAAGTCATATAATGGTAACTGAAAAGAGCTTTAGAATGGATGAGAAAATACTGTTTTAGTTTTTTTGAGGAGAGATCTTCTCTCCACATTATCCCTACTCTTGTCATACATTTTTCTTGTTTGTTTATTTGTCTTCATTTCTAAACACACCAACTGACATAAGCAATTTTAATTACTTGGTTCTGAAAAATGTCTTCTGAAGAGAACTTTGTATTATCTTTTGTGTTGCAGCAAATTGCAGTTATTTAGGAACAGCTGCTGCCTGCTTCAAGCGTGCTGAGTGTCAAGGTATTCTACCCATTTCGATCTTAAGGTCACGAACTATAGGTCATTGAGTTCCTGCCATCAGGGATTCACTTGTTTTTCTTTTTTCAGTTCACATTTTATTTTTGCTCCTTCTCTATTTTCCACCTTGATAGAGTGGAGATACCTTGTAGTTCCAATTTCCATTGGTGAAAGAGAGCCTTCATCTTGATTGCAATATTTAACTTTTAGTTGCAGGATTCCCTCCCCTCATTTTATTTATTTCCAGAGTTTATTTCCATGGAATTATTACCCTCATAGGTAAAATTTGTTTTTATGTGTGTGTGCATTTAAGCATATTTGACACTTAATTTTTATAGGGTATCTTATGTATCTTCACTTTAATTAAACTTGGATGATATGAAGGCTGAAGAATTGATTGTACCTTGAGAGTCCCTTGGACTGCAAGGAGATCCAACCAGTCCATTCTGAAGGAGATCAGCCCTGGGATTTCTTTGGAGGGAATGGTGCTGAAGCTGAAACTCCAGTACTTTGGCCACATCATGCGAAGAGTTGACTCATTGGAAAAGACTCTGATGCTGGGAGGGATTGGGGGCAGGAGGAGAAGGGGACGACCGAGGATGAGATGGCTGGATGGCATCATTGACTCAATGGACGTGAGTCTGAGTGAACTCTGGGAGTTGATGATGGACAGGGAGGCCTGGCGTGCTGCAATTCATGGGGTCGCAAAGAGTCGGACATGACTGAGCAACTGAACTGGAACTGGAAGGGGGATTTAATTTCTAAAAGCATGTGTAACATTTAAATATAGTTTATTAACTTATTTTAAACATAAAAGCATAAAATTATTAGGAAATTGCTTATTGGTTCCCCAGAAGACAGACTCAGAGTGGGTGTGGAGTGTGCAGGCTGTTTATGATGGAGCGACCCCAAATCAACACCTGTGGAAAGAAGGGGCTATAAGCAGAAATGGTAGAGGAGGAAGCCAAGCCGCAGGGCAGACCCACCATATCTACACCAGTGGAGAAAGGGAGTGTCTTTCTCAGGATTGGGCTGATGAGAAAACTGAGCTGCAGTTCCGACTTAACACATTTCAGCTGACCTTTCAGGTTAGTTTGAACCTTGAAGGCCTGTCAGAACTGCCCTGAGCACGGTCAGGATGGCCAGAGCTTTATTCTCCTACATCCCCAGTCGGAGCGTCCTGTGGAACACTCATGAGCAGGAACGTGACCTTAGGGGAAGATGACCTTGGGCAGCAGGACTGTGCATCTGAGGTGGTCCCTGAAGAGTGTTGTGAAGACTATCTGTTGACATAGCTCCAGTGGCCAGGGTATAAAGCCCTACATTGAAGGACTATCTGGATGCTACATCACTAGGTAAGTTTGTGCATGTTTCATATACTATGAGTACACAAATATATGTTTATTTTTGTTGAGTAGATGTGAATAAGAGTGTCCTAGTGCCATTAAGAAGGTTTCCCAAACTTATCTAAAATGTGATTATTCCCTTAATATCCTCTTAATATTACCTCTTTAATTTTCTAAATCAGTAGGTTACTCAGTTTGCTATTTTGTCTTTCTGTACAGTTTCAAGTGTACCAACCATCATTTATGAAATGGAAAATATCAGAATGAAAAAAAAAAGCCTTTAGAAAAATATTTTAAGTGAGAAAAGGAAATTAAACCCCAAGCAGAGTTATGTACAAATAACTTCACTGAACATGTATACGGTTGCATTAAAGATGGCTTTCTCTAATGGCTAGCCCCCACAAGGGGTTTTCCTTGTGGCTCAGCTAGCAAAGAATCTGCCTGCAATGTGAGAGACTTGGGTTCTACCCCTGGGTTTGGAAGATCCTGTGGAGAAGGGAAAGGCTACCCATTCTAGTATTCTGGCCTGGAGAATTCCATGGACTGTATAGTCCATGGGGTTGCAAAGAGTCGGACACGACTGAGCAACTTTCACTTAGCATCACTTAATGGCTAGCAGTCACTGACTATTAAAAAGAAACAAATGTATATTAAAAACTGAGAAAATAATACAAATTCTGATCCAATGGCAAATATATTTGCTATGGCTACATATCTAATAATTTTGGGGGGGAAATGTAAAAGAATATGAGATGAAAAGAATCTAAAATTGAATTTTGTGCTTGTACAAACATTGGCTCCTAAAGAATATTTAGAAGAAATAGGTTATACAGAAGAGTCAAGTAATGGTAGGTGGAAAGAGGAACAGAACAGCAAGATGTGTTTTAAAATGTTTCCATCTGATTCATCCTGCTCCAACTCTAAGCTCTGTGGGGCTTCTTCTCCCTCTAGGGGAGAGGAAGGGTCAACAGAACTAATAGCCTAGAGAAAGGTACTGGAAAAGAAAGGGGAAAAAAGTAGATAAGGGAATAAGAGTATAGAAAAAAACCAGAAATATGAAAAGAGACAAGAAAAAGAGAATCACTCATTAACAAAATTTTCAAAATTGGAAAAGAGAATGAGCATGTAGCTTTTCAACACCTTCAAGGCAAGCCTATGCTGTGCTCAGTTGAGTTTGACTCTTTGTTACCCTGTGGACTGTAGCCCACCAGTCTCCTCTGTTCAAAGGATTTTCCAGGCAAGAATATCGGAGTGCCTGAATATTGCCATGCCATCCTCCAGGGGGTCTTCCTGACCCAGGGATTGAACCTGCGTCTCCTGAACTGGTGGGCAGACTGTTTACTACTAAGCCACCAAGGCAACCCTAAGCAGGTGCAAACCCTTCCACCAAAGAGCAGTTTGGCAAATCTCTCCCAACTCCTTTATTTGTCCTATGTGTTATTTTTATGGATAGCTTTGCCATTGGGGAAAAAGTAAAATATCAAAGGGTAGGGAGTGGTTAAAAAACTGTCAAAACAGGTGTCACTGGGTCTTTTAAAAAATATTTCTGTCTACTTATTTGGCTGCACTGTGTCTCAATTGCAGTTTTCAGGACCTTTTTGTTTGTGGAATCTTTTTGGTTGTGACCTGCAAACTTAGTTGTGGAATGTGGGATCTAGTTCCCAAGACAAGCTTTGAACCCATGTCCCCTGCATTGGGAGCACAGAGTCAGCCAGTGGACCAGCAGGGAAGGCCCTAGATCTTAATATTGTTTTTCTGATTTTTGAGCAAAACAAATATCTCTGCCTCTAATTTTATCTCAGAAATAAACTACAGGTGCAATAGTGAAAATGTCTATAGCATGAAAGCTGTCAAATAATAGCTCACTGTTAACTGTAAGCCTAAGTAAAAAAGAATCTGAGAAACTCATATGTCATGCTTAACATCTTCCTTAAAAACAGGTAAGTTGTGCAGTTGCTGGAGATGTTATTTGGGAGGGGGTCCAGCTTCTTGACTTAACCATGCATGAATCATGATCCAGATATTTAACTTAATTACTTAACCCTCAGTTTCCTCATCTTTTTAATAAGAATAGCAAACTTCATTCATACAGTGGTTTTCAGATTAAATCAGATAATGCTTTTAATGGATTTAGCATAATGCCTGACACATGATACTTTATCAAACCACTTTATCAGTTAAAACTAGTACGTTAGATATTTTAAAATAGATTTAAAAATCAAGCATGAAGCATTTGAGGTGCTGATGAATTCTAGCTACTGTCAATATCATTTATTCATTCTTAGTACTGATTAGTAAAATGCTCCCCTCAAGATATAAGCCAAGGTATAGTTATGCTAAGAATTCTGATGGTATTTTAAATATCTGACATTTGGAAATACTGTTTGTAAAAATAGATTTTGCTACTTCACAAAAAAAAAAAAAAAGAGAGAGAGAGAGAGAGAAAAGCTATGGATAATTATATCCTAGTGATTCTGGCTTTGTAAGGGAAGGCCCTCTGGAAAAATATGTAGAAAGCTCCATGTAGTGTCCATTGTAAATTTTAGTTAAGTGACAGTGCAGATGTTCTCAGACAGTAAGGAATCTGCCCCTAATGCTGGAGCCCTGGGTTTGACCGATGAGTTGGAAAGATCCCCTGGAGAAAGTCATGGTAACCCACTCCAGTATTCTTGCCTGGAGAATCCAATGGACTGGGGAGCCTGGCAGGCTTCAGCCCATAGGGTTGCAAAGATTTGGACACAACTGAAGCGACTTAGCACCCAGGCACGCACCTAAACTGAGAGGCCAGATATAGTAAAAAAAAAAAAAAAAAAAAATCCCTGGAATATGACTCATTGAATTTTTAAAATAAATTTATAGTTCATGTTTCTATGTAAAACATTGTAACAGGAGAATGTAAGAATTTCAGATTTCTTTATCATGGTAAAAACCACTTACTTGAATTGTCATGATTTAAGGTAACACTTATTAAGCTAAATATGTGTAAGTACATCTTCTCTTTTACGCATTTTCAAGGTCAACTTTTTAAAGAACTCTTAATCTTCGCCAATTTAACTTTAAAAGGGAAATGCATACATCTATTAAAATTCTGCACTTCCCAAACTGTTAATCCACCGATATCCATTACATGGATTAAAAGTTATGAAAACTAAATGAAATAGTTGTGATAATAACATTAAATTCTGTTTCTTTTTTCTTTTTTTCCTTCTTTCCCCCTAGCAGGGGATAGTGTGTAATCACAAAGTAAGGCCTAGAAACCATTCATAGTGACTCCCAATATTAGGGTGGACATCATTCTCAAGAGCTGATATAAACCAGACTGAACAGGAAGTATTCAACTAGAACTGACAGCCTTGAAAAAAGAAAAATGGAATGCCTATAATGCCATAGTGCTACTTGGTAGAGTCCAACCTTAAAACATGACTTGTTTGGCAGATGCCTGTTCAGTAGGTGTTTCCTTATATTGCCTTTTGTGAGCTTATTATGCGCATGCAGTTTCTATTGAATGAAAAGAAAAAAGACTCCAGTTACTGCTTATAAAAAAATAAAGCCAGCATTCGTCCATCCACTAGGTTCTTATGTTCAGCCAGGAAAAAAATAAATAAATAAAAACAACACAGCACTTCAGTGAAGGTAAGATAAATAAATACAAATATATATACATATATGTATTTTTGGTAGATGAGAGCTAATTACATATATGTAACGCTTTAATAAATTTCTGAAAATACTTGACAACGAAAAATTTTCTTTGGGAAAGCCCACTGACCCCAGATAAATTTTAATGCTAATATGATTAAAAACGGAAGGAGGAATAGGAGGAAACTGAAAACTTTTTTCATCCACGTTATAGAGCTGCTATTTTACTACTTGGAGAATGTGATATGAAAATTCGACCCTGGAGGGTGTCCTTGCATTTTCATTGCTTCTCTTTCAGAGAAAAAAACTAAAAGCATCCAGTGTTACTGGAGAAAAAATTAGAAAATAGTTCACCAACAAGAATCTCGAGTTTAGGAATATTGTGACCTTATGGAGGGAGGGGTGTTGAGGGTATGGAGAGTGATTACTCTTTTCATCTGGGCTCTGAGTTCAGGTGATGCACACAACTGAAAATATAAGCTTTCAGGGCATGTATTACTCTAAATGCATATTACATCTTGTTGCCAGACCAGATGTGTTTAAAAAAAAACAACAAAACCACCTCCTTTCTATAGCCATTGAAACAAAGTTTACTCTTCTAACCAGTTTGTATTTTATTTTGCATTGCCACACATCTGCTTATTTAAGAAACAGCATCCCTTTGGTAGTAATGGTTTAGCACGAGTAGGTATTACAGCTTGATGTGTGTGTTCTAATTCTCAGTGTTCTTTGATTCCAGGTCTTATAGAGCGGTTAAGGCAACTGTAATGGCATTTTTTTGGAAATATATTGTAAAATAATAAAAGGTGACCTAATTAAAATTGAAAAAAAAATAAATTGTGTTTCTTTATGAAATCACACCTTTTCTCTTTTGTTTAATTAAATCTTTACTATCACTTCCTGATATTTCCATCCTGAAATGCCTTATACATTTCAGATGCCATTGTGAGCACTAAGAGGTATTAAATAACAAAATAAATTAAAAAGTATGATACCTCTTTTCAAGGAACTTACAGTCCTACATATGTATGAACTTATTTTGACATTAGGGGCCTATTTTATTGTATTTTAAAGTACACAGAACGTAAAATTTGGTATTTTAACCATTTTTAAATATTTGCTTCTGTGGCATTAATTATACTCATACTGTTGTGAGACACCCACCATTAACCATCTCCAGAAAATTTTCACCTTTTCAAACTCAAATGTAATATCCCTTAAACACTAATTCATCATTGTCCCCTCCCCTCACACGGGCAACCACAATTCCACTTGCTGTGTCTGTGAATTTGACTACTCTTGGAATATCCTTTTGTGACTGGCTTGTTTCATAGCATAATATCTATGTTACAATCTCTGTCAAAATCTCCTTCTGTTTTAAGACTAGATAACAATAATATTACATTGCACACATGATATTAGGTGACTTTTACACTATGTTAATTGCCAGTGATTTTCTTTTAAAGAATTATATTTTAAGATGTTTGCTATAAGCCTTTTGTTTTAGAATAGTTTTAGATTTACAAAAATTTTTAGAGAGTATGGAGAGTTTCTATATGCCTCATAATTTTTCTTTTTTTTTTTTTCCTTAGGGGGAAGTTTATTTCCCGGTCAGAAAAGGAGAAGCAGGGACAGGCTCCTGTGCATTCTAGGCCCGGGCCTGACCGGGGAGGGTGGGGTCGGGTGGGGTGGGGGCAGAGGGGACGGCTCCAGCGGTGCAAGCTTGGTCCCACGGTTGTCCTGGCTGGGTCCAGGGAGGGCCTGCTGGGGATGGTGGCACCGAGCCAGGGGGCAGAGGGGCAGGCCAGCGGGCCCAGAGGACGGCACATATGGAGGCAATAAATACTGACGGGCCAGGCACACAACTCCAGGCCGGCAGGCCAAGAGGGACAAGTAAGGCTCGGCCACTGGCTTTGTCTGCCGAGGGCTCTCTCTTGGGGCCGTGGGCTCTAGGCACTGCCCACTGGGACAAAGAAGGCAGAGGCGTGAAGACACCGAGCCTCCCAGGTGGGACTGGAGGCCGCTTTTGAGTTTTGGCAATTTGGCTTTTCCCAAGCCCCTGGAGCTGTCCCCGCGGGCCTGGACAGGCCAGGGCAGACTAGGGACCAGCACATCCCAGAAGCCTTCCCGGGCCACGGGGATCACAGACGGGGTAGGGATTGAGGGGGAGACACCACATGCTCATGCAGACACAGGGTTAGAGGTTAGTGACACCCCCACAGCACACGTTCCACATGTTAAGGCATCATGGTTAGACCGTTACTGACAGTGATGGATGTACTGACCCGGGAGAAGTGAAAGCTTGAGGACAACCGGCCCCACGAGGCCCCACGCGGTACACCCCACCCCTACCAGGAAGGGGGCGACAGGAGTCCAGGTAACATAACAGAGAAGGCCCAGGGGACCTGAGCACCCTGAGCCCCACTGCGATGCCTGACTCCTATGCCAAGGACTCAGGTCGGGTCAGGACAGTGGGGGAATCTTGAGGGATACAGAAGGGGAGGTCGAGGCCTCCCTCCCCACAGCACAGGCGGAAGCAGCAACACTAGACCACCGAGGAGGCTGGGGCCAGCGGGCTGGAAGGGCGGAGGAGGGACAGGCCAGCCAGGAGGCAGCCCAGGGGCAGTGGCGGCAGCGTGGGCGGGCCCTGTCAGCACTTTGGTCTGGGGTCGGGGGGATGGGGTGGTGGGGTGGGGCGCGTCCGTCCTTCCGTCCGCCCGCCCTGCCCGCCTCCCGGCTCAGTCCTTCCACTCCTTCTTGATGGTGAGGTTCCATTCCCAGGACAGGTGGTCAGTCCTGTCGTCGTCTGTGAAGCGGGACTTGATGTTGTAGCTGCCTCGAGCCAGCATGCCCTTGGGCGCCTCCTCCATGGGCGTCAGGAACTCATACTCCTCCGCCCGGGGCCCATAGCTCCCCTGTAGTCAGTCTTGTCAATCTTCACGCCTTTCCTCTACGTGTGCTGGATGTACTTCATGCCGGACACAATCTCTCGGTTCACCCGGAAGGAGATTTTTATCCGCTATTCCACACCCTCCTTCAGCACAAAAGACTGCTTCTTGAAGCTCTCCAGATCACCTGTCAGGTCCAGCTCCAGGGGGCCCGGGGCAGTGCTACACACCAGGGTCAGTCGGGTCACCACAACACTGGGGACATTGGGGTCGGCAGACACAGCCACGCGGCCCAGGAGGGCCTCCTTGTATTTGCACAGACTCTCGTCGTCCTTGTCCAGCTCCTGGATCTCCTGGATGCTCTTCTGGGCCGGGGGCTTATAGTTGACCGAGTGCTCGTCCTCCTCGTTCCCTGCCGCAATCTGTGCCAACTGCTCGGCTGTGGGCTCCTGCTCAGCCATACTCACCTCTAGCTGGATGTGAGACACCGGAGGATCGTCCGCGCCGCTCTCGCCCTCCCTCCCGCACAGAATCATAATTTTTCCTATTGTTAAACAGTCCTGTTCAAATTCTCCAGGCCAGAATACTGGAGTGGGTAGCCTTTCCTTTCTCCAGGGGGTCTTCCCAACCCAGGGATCAAACCTAGGTCTTCCCCATTGCAGGTGAATTCTTTACCAGCTGAGCCACAAGGGAAGTCCGAGCCTATCCATTTTCTATCAGATCTTCCCAAAACAAGAATTGAACTGGACTCTCCTGCATTGCAGGCAGATTCTTGACCAACTGAGCTATCAGGGAAGCCCTCCTATTGCTAACACCTAATATTAATTAGTATGGTTTGTTTGTTACAACCAATGAACTGACATTAATATATTATTTTTGTCTAAGGTCTATATTTAGATTCTCTTTATTCAGTTCAGTTGTTCAGTCATATCTAGTTCTTTGCAACCCCATGGACTCCAGGATGTCTGGCTACTCTGTTTATCACCAATTCCCAGAGCCTACTCAAACTCATGTCCATTGAGTTGGTGAGGCCATTCAACCATCTTGTCCTCTGTCATCCCCTTCTCCTCCTTCCTTCAGTCTTGCCCAGCATCAGGGTCTTTTTCAATGAGTCAGTTCTTTGCATCAGGTGGCCAAAGTATTGGAGTTTCAACTTCAGCATCAGTCCTTCCAATGAATATTCAGGACTGATTTCCTTTAGTATGGACTTGATGGATCTTCTTGCAGTCCAAGGGACTCTCAAGAGTCTTCTCCAACACCACAGTTCAAAAGCATCAATTCTTCGGCACTCAGCTTTCTTTATAGTCCAACTCTAATGTCCATACATGACTATTGGAAAAACCATAGCCTTGACTAGATGGACCTTTGTTGGCAAAGTAATGTCTCTGCTTTTTAATATGCTATTTAGTTTGGTCAAAGCTTTTCTTCCAAGGAGCAAGCATCTTTTAATTTCATGGCTGCAGTCACCATCTGCAGTGATTTTTGGAGCCCCCCCAAAATAAAGTCTCTCATTGTTTCTACGAGATTCTCTTAGTGTTTACTTTAAATTTTCTTATTCTGTTCAGGATGCTATCTAGGATATCACATTACCTTTAGTTGTGTTCCCATAGGCTCTTCTAGATTGTAACTTCTTCTCAGACTTTTCTTATTTTTTTTTAAGATTTGGCAGTTTTTAGGAGTTCCGGTATTTTGGATCCATCTTATGCTTCACTCATGATTAGACTGATGATATGGATTTTAGGAGAAAAAAAGCACACAAGTGCTATTTTCATCACATAATATCAAGGGTATACACTATCAGCAAATATTATCATTAATGTTAATTCTAATCACCTGCTGGAAGGAGGGGGTTGCATTTCTTCCACTGTAAAGCCACTTTCCCTCTCCTTTCATACTGTTGTCTTTGAAAGTAAGTCTTTATGCAGTACGAACATTTAGCAGGTAGAGAGTGATGCTCCCCTCCTTACAGGAGAAATATCAATACCACTTAACTTGGAATTCTTCTATATAAGAGATTTATCTATTCTTCCACTTCTATAGATTTTTGCCTTCATTTTTTATATCAGTTTGGATGAAGTCATTTGTAGGAAAGGAAACAACATTGTTTAGTGTTTGCTGTGCCACAGGATCTGTGTTAAGTGTGAAAGTGAAAGTGTTAGTTGGTCAGTTGTGTTTGACACTTTCCAGTCCCATGGACTTCATGTAGTACCCATTAATTCTTTGTGTAATCCTAGCCATAAACAATTTGGGATAGATATATGTTTTCACACTGTTGATCAATAAATCAAATCTCAGCCTTAGTAACTTCAGTTCTATAAGAAATGTACATCTACCTATTTTGCTCATGTAACTGAGATTTGAAGTTACTCTGTGACTCCAAGAAATGGATTAGATTTTGAAATTAACTATTTTGTTTTCAGTAACTCCTTTGATAAGAGCTTTAGATATGAGCTTTGTGTAAGTAGCTTTGCTAATCTGTACAACTAATAAGTGTCTGTTCCATGGTAAGTGTGTAGGTCTATCAAATCCCAACCACTGCCTTTTATAGTTTCTGCCTTTTAGCTCTCTGTGCTGTATAGATCTATATCATTTAAACACTGAATTTATGAAGGAGAGGTTAAAACTGTAGGCTTTGGTTCCTTGGTTAGCTGAAAGCCTTGGGGAAATTGCGTATCTATTCAAAACTTCTGATTTAGTATATATAAATTGCAGAGAGAGAGCAGTGATGGTGATAGTCATAGGTACTACAAGGATTAAATACAGTGATTGATGACTAATTAGAGCTCTTTTGCATTGTGTCTGGTACAGAGTAGGTACTCACTTTGAGTTAGATGTCATTATCAATACTGTTCTTGTGTTTTTGTTCCATACTTCAGTATGTGAGATAGTCTTATATTTTAGGTTGGGTTTCCTGGAGGACAAGTTGGAGATAGTTCCATCTGCAAATGATTAAGGCTTGAGGTAGGCAAGGCAGGAAACAGAAGGTGAGCCAAGGTATGATCAGGTGAAGTCAAGTCTCAGCCTAGTCTGATGCCACAGCAGCGGTTTCTCCTGGTTATAGAGCTCGCCTTTTGTGTTCTCTATCAGCCAGTCATTGGCTATGGGCTGTAAAGGAGGGGAATGGTACTGGTGTCAAATTTTAGGCACAATCAGGAAGTTCATGGACCATCCTCAGAAAGAAGGTTTCCCAAGTGCAGGGTATCCTCAGCTAAGGAGTGCAGAACCAGTAAGAAGCACTGGAGGAGATCAGGCAGGGCACAAAAAGGGCCCACGGTTTTCCTCCCCAACTACACAGGAAACTTCCTTAGACAAGACTTTTAGTAGAATTACAGATACTTCTCAGACTCTGCAGATTTAGAGCAGTGAATTTGCAGATGGAAAAACTGGGCATTACATGCCTGGTTTGGAAGCTTTTAGCAAAATAACCTGGTTTGTTGTGGATTGTATTTTTCACAATTGTTTAGTTCGCATTGGCTGTGCTAGAGATGGCTTAGGTCTCTTCCTGGAAACTAAAATATTTATCAAGAGCTATTCATAGAAACCTCCTGTGGATAGAACTAGTACTTCCAATAAAATATCACTAAGGTTATATTGCTGTGGTTCTCTAGCTCATGGTGCATTAATCCTCACCCCCTCCTTTGTTTAGTACCTCTCCTTTGGCCCCACCCCCAGATACTCTGATTCATTTGGTATGGGGTGAGGCCTCGGTTTTAATTTGCTTTCAATGCTTCCCAGCCAAGATTGAGAATAACCAGATTGTAGTAAAAATTAGCCAGTTGGAAAGTTTTAAATTGTCTAACTGCTTCAAAATGCAAGCAAAGAGATCTGCCTCATCTTGAAATTATTGTGTTTAAAAATACCAAAAGGGTATATAATGACATTTTAAATGACAATGTTGAGAAAAATATAGATTTCAGAGTGCAACAAAGTGTTCATTCAAGATGATCCTGAAAATGCAGAAATTCTATCACCTTTCCTATGCCCTTCAAAACAGGAGTCCTTGGTCTAAAAGAATATTAAACCATTTTAAGTGAACATTAACTTACACATGCAAATAATGTAGATATTAGACCAGGTATACACACAAGCACAACCAAAGTAAAATTTTAGTATATATTCAAAAATTAAGCACTCATAACTGGATGCAAATGCCCAACAGAAACTCAGGTTGGTATAATATAACTGATATAGTTAAACTAGCTCTAACATAATTCTAGTCAGATTGAAAGGCAGTAAAATGCATGTCACAATATTTTCCTTTCTCTGAAATTAGCATTAAGAGTTTCAATAGTATATTTAAAATGAAAGCAAGTGAAAGAGTTTTAATTATTTTATTAACTATTAAAAAATGACAATGTTTTAGTTTCTAAATAACCATAATTTTCCTCCCAAGTATTCATCTGTCAACATTTCTTAAGCCATTTCTGTACTTATAAGCAATACAATTTATAGAATTATCAAATAGAGATAAAAATATGTGTTACTTATCCTATTATTATTATTAAACATTGAGCTCTAGTTCTTTTTCAGCAAAGAGGAGCATTGGTGACTGACAGTGCTAGAGAAGAAAAGAATGTTTAACTATAGAACTTTTCCTTCAGAGGAATTTATTGCCCTCAATTAAAAATATTCTACTCAGGTTTTCACTGTAATACTATGAAGATTACCTTTAGAAAACCCCAGTTTTATTTTTCTTGGCCACAAAAAGTTAAAAAGTAAACGACTACCGTTAGGTTTCTGCTGGCGTTGTTAAGTTTGCCAGATAAATGTCTCAATTGAATACTGAAACTGTGATTTATTGGGTTTGAAATAGGAGGCATATCTTTTATGTAGGAATTTTAAGTATCTTATTAAGCAATGGTAAAGTTGATTCAGTATTTAATCAAAACAAACCACAAAACAAGTATGTGCAGTACTTAGTCCTCTCTCAGGAATCACCAGCTACTGGAGATGGAGGAAGAAAATATTCTTACATTCTCAAACTTTTATTTCACTTTCTAGCAGTGTTTCATTGGAGAAGGAAATGGCAACCCACTCCAGTGTTCTTGCCAGGAGAATCCCAGGGACGGGGGAGCATGGTGGGCTGCCGTCTACGGGGTCATACAGAGTCAGACACGACTGAAGTGACTTAGCAGCAGTAGCAGCAGCAGTGTTTCAAAAACTACTGTCTCTCCAGATTTACACATCTAGCAAACATTTGAATGCAGGTAAATATATATGTGTCTGACTCTTGTGACCCCATGGACTGTAGCCTGCCAGGTTCCTCTGTCCATGGGATTTTCCAAGCAAGAATACTGGAGTGGGTTACCATTTCCTTCTCCAGGGGATCTTCCTGACCCAGGGATCAAACACAGGACTCCTGCAATGCAGGCAGATTCTTTACCAACTGAGCTACCAGGGGCTTCCCAAATATATGTGTTTACAAGAGCATCTTCTAGTGCACAGGACCTTTATCATAAAATATCAGACAAACTCACCTATTATTGTCCTCAGTAAAATGAAGAGAGTGAACCTGAATTATTTTGAAAAAATGCCGAGATGCATGTAGCATATGTTAACTCAGTTTTCATTCATGTTTGAGAATACACTTTTCAAATCTTATAAAAGGGCAAATGTTGCTATGCTTCTGCAAAAATGCCTCATATATATTTTAGATGTTTGGAAAATATCACTTCTTTTTCTTTTTTTTTTAAAATAAAATTTAGTCTGTGAAAAATATACATTTTACTTCTGATTTTTCCTTCTTCATTTTTTTCTCTGTGACAACAACGGTGCTTAAGGGGTGAGGGACAGTGCATTTTAAAATGATGATATTTGTGCTTTTTAAATAAGCCTAAATTTGTTGGAAGCAAATAGACAATGAAACACACATGCTAGAAATATCATTATAATATTAGCAGAAATAATAGATAAGAACTTTTTGCTCTGCAACATACTGAAAAATGAGTAGAATTGAATAAAAGTGAACGCTTTTTTTTTTTTTTTTCAAAAAAAGCCAAGAACAACTCTAGAATGGTAAGTACAGAATTACACTCACCTTTATGCGAATTAAAGAACTTAAATATAACTGGCTATTTAATTGGTCTGGTTGTAACACTGCTGTTACCTCCCTCAGGATGTGCAGAATTGGATAAATGGAAATACAGAGCTTTTATTAAATTTTAATTGTATTTTATTAAGGCACAGGAAAAAAAAGACATTTTTGTGGTTTTATTATTATCATGGTAATTTGCCAAGAGAAGGATTTTAATGGTTTAAATGCTAATTATTCAAAGATAGATTAAGCTTTACAAAAAGAAAAATGGTTGCTCAGAGATTTGGACATGCTGAGGAATAAAAGATAACATTTGATATAACAACCCATGCTGATCCTTTAAAAAAGAAAACAGTTGGATTAAGAAAAATCTACATTTTGAAAAGCCAAATGAATACATAAAACCATAACAAAGACAAATAAATATTCATTCATTTATTCAGCAAATGTTTATTAATTGCCTCCTTTGTGTACCAGTAAGTTTTAATCACTGGATATACAAAGTCAAATTATACATGGTCCTGCCATTGCAGGTGTTCTGTGGGAGGAAGTGAGAGATGTGAATCAATAATAATACAAGACAGGGCTGGAAAGGATTGAAGTTCTGTAGAATTGCAAACAGAGGCACCTATGGGAGCAAAGGAAAAGAAGGGAAGTTTCTCCAGAAACTTATGAATTTTAAGGCATTAGGAAACAGTTCAATGTAAATAGGCAAAGGCAGTCCAGGTCCAGCATAGCAAAGCAGAGAAATAGGAACTGGGGATGTAGGCAAGGGCTAGATAGGAAAAGATCCTTCTTGCCAAGGTAAGGAGCTTGAAATTTATCTGAAAACTTAGGAAGGAGCTATTGGGAGATCCCCACCACCCTTATATTGAGGTAAAATTTATGGATTGTGAAATATACTTAGTGCAAGCTCCTTAGTAGTGCTAGGATATAGTGAGCTCTTCATTTTAAAAGTATGAACTTGGCAGAAGTATAGGCTCCCCCACCTGCCAATGCAGGGGACATAAGAGACAACGGTTCAATACATGGGTCGGGAAGATCCCTGGAGGAGAGCATGGCCACCCACTCCAGTATTCTTGCCAGGAGAATTCCATGGACAGAGGAGCCTGGAGGGCTATAATCCAGAGGGTAGCAAAGAGTTGGACACTGCTGAAGCTACTTAGCACGTATGCATGCATGCACACGTGGGAAGTAAACCATCTACCAGCTGTCTTTATAGCAGTCATCCAAAAGATATCAGCGTGTCAGACGTTCTTGCTCACCAAATGGCTATGTGCTCCCATACTTTTCCTACTTTCATTCAGTTAGGTAAGACCATATGATTAGTTCTGGCCAGGGAACTGTGTCAAAGGATGCAGAGAGTTGGCAAGGGCTCCTCCACCTTACCTTTTTCCCTTTGGTGCAGGCTTAGAACCTGTGCTCTGTGTGGTGCAGCCTCAACATTAAAAGACTCATGCTCCTTGGAAGAAAAGTTATAACAAACCTAGACAGCATATTAAAAAGCAGAGACATCTCTTTGCCAACAAAGGTCCATATAGTCAAAGCTGTGTTTTTTTCAGTAGTCATTGGCAGATGTGACAGTTGGACCATTAAGAAGGGTGAGTGCCAAAGAATTGATGTTTTTGAACTGTCTCTTCAAAAAATCTCTTGGACTGCAAGGAGATCAAACTAGTCAATCCCAAAGGAAATCAACCCTGAATATTTATGGGAAGGACTGATGCTAAAGCTGAAGCTCCAATACTTTGGTTTTAGCCACCTCATATGAAGAGCCGATTCACTGTAAAAGACCCTGATGCTGGGAAAGATTGAGGGCAGGAGGAGAAGGGGATGACAGAGGATGAGATGGTTGGATGGCATCATCGACTCAAAGGACACTAGTTTGAGCAAACTCTGTGAGATAGTGAAAAACAGGGAAGCCTGATATGCTGCAATCCATGGAGTTGCAAACAGTCAGACATGACCGAGCAAGTGAACAACAACATCTCTCCCTAATTCAGTTCTTGGTCCCCTTTGGCCCATTCTCAAAGTAAAACGTAGACTTCTTGTTTGGAAACACAAATCATGTCACTCTTCAAAATCCTCCAGTGGGTACCTTTCTCAGAGTAAAGTCCCTAAAATGATCTATACTGTTCTATATTTTCTGGTCTCTAACATGTCTCTGATTTCAGTCGTTTCTCCAGTTAGTCACTGCTCTAACATTGCTCATCTTCCTGTCACTATAATGCCAGGAAAGTACCTTCTTCAGGTCTCTCAGACTCACTACTCACTGTATCTAGAGTATCATTCCCCCAGATCTCTGTAGGTCTGTCTCCTTCTCTGCCTTTGGATATCTGCTCCAGTATCATCTTCTAAGTCAGGTCATCCCAAACCACCCGAAATTAGCATTCTTATTCTCTCAGCGATCTTGTAAGTTAGATAGTTATTTTTACATTAAAGTTGAGGGGAAATGCTCACAAGATGTTATCCCCATTATAAAAAGAAGGAAACAGAAGCTCACAGAATCATGACTACAGTGTTAGTTTGTACCAGTTATTCTACATTCTTTATATCTATTAACCTATTTAATCAAAATAAGAAATCTGTTATCCACAAAAATCACATAAAATATCTAGAATCACACAGTCACTAAGCTGCATAGATAAGCTGAGACAGCATCTTTGAATTAATAATCTTTTCTTTTACTCTATTGGCTTCTGATATTATAATTCAAATCATGCAGAACCATAGTATTAATTATAAATATGTGCTCGGGGATTAGTTACACATATTTTTCAGTTAAATATCTCCTTCTATAATTTATATTACCCTGACTATAATTTTCAAAGTTGTGAAATATTAAAAGCCAGGGTAATTGGAAACTTTGTGTTGTTGGCACCTCAATACGGGCTGTGCTGCCGTACTTTAGTCCATATTGTAAATTATTGTAAATTTTTATCACAATCCTATTCTCCCCAAGAGATAGTCTGTTTCTCTTCTTAACATAGAATTGCTTTAGAAATGTCAATATATAGCTTCTAAAAAATGCTATTTCAGAATTTTGCATTCCTTTTCATTTTTAGATGATTTTTGAAATATTATTTGTGCAACTAGTTCACTATTACAACATCGATGGTGCCTACCCAACAGTAGCTGGCATTACATAAAGCCATAAAATATTCAAAACTGAAGAAATAAAAAGATCTTCTTTAAAGCAGGGATTAGTGAATCTCTCTAATTCGATTATAGGAACAGTTATAAACGACATAAAGACAGGTAGATATTTAAAGGTTTTTTCAAAGTTGCAATAATTTAAGACACCATTTGGCTGCTAAAATTGCATTTGTTTATAAATTATCTATTAAAATTTTCCCATGCTTCTGCCCATCACTTATAAAAGTATTTTATATTATATGCAGAAAGTTGTATTAATGATGTTGCTCAACAGTGTATGCAAACCTCATTTTTGTTCTATTTCCCTTTACTTCTAATCTCTATTTTATTTCCTATCATGCAATTGAAGCCCATTCTATTGTGTTTGATATGTTTTTAAACATTCATGTAATCATATAAAATATTTAGAAATATTTGTAATTGTGTTTTTAAATTTTAAATATGGTTCAGTTCAGTTCAGTCGCTCAGTCGTGTCCGACTCTTTGCAACCCTATGAAATGCAGCACGCCAAGCTTCCCTGTCCATCACCAACTCCCGGAGTTCACTCAGACTTATGTCCATTGAGTCAGTGATGCCAATCAGCCATCTCATCCTCTGTCATCCCCTTTTCCTCCTGCCCCCAATCCCTCCCAGCATCAGAGTCTTTTCCAATGAGTCAACTCTTTGCATGAGGTGGCCAAAATACTGGAGTTTCAGCTTTAGCATCATTCCTTCCAAAGAAATCCCAGGGCTGATCTCCTTCAGAATGGACTGGTTGGATCACCTTGCAGTCCAAGGGACTCTCAAGAGTCTTCTCCAACACTACAGTTCAAAAGCATCAATTCTTTGGTGCTCAGCTTTCTTCACAGTCCACCTCTCACATCCATACATGACCACTGGAAAAACCATAGCCTTGACTAGACGGACCTTTGTTGGCAAAATAATGTTTCTGCTTTTCAATATGCTCTCTAGGTTGGTCATAACTTTCCTTCCAACGAGTAAGCATCTTTTAATTTCATGGCTGCAATCACCATCTGCAGTGATTTTGGAGTCCTCAAAAATAAAGTCTGACACTGTTTCCCCTTCTATTTCCCATGAAGTGACGGGACCAGGTGCCATGATCTTCGTTTTCTGAATGTTGAGCTTTAAGCCAACTTTTCCACTCCCCTCTTTCACTTTCATCAAGAGGCTTTTTAGTTCCTCTTCACTTTCTGCCATAAGGGTGGTGTCATCTGCATATCTGAGGTTATTGATATTTCTCCCAGCAATCTTGATTCCAGCTTGTGCTTCCTCCAGCCCAGCGTTTCTCATGATGTACTCTGCATATAAGTTAAATAAGCAGGGTGACAATATACAGCCTTGACATACTCCTTTTCCTATTTGGATCCAGTCTGTTGTTCCATATGGTATTGGGCTATAAATCTTACTCTGCTCCTTACCTGTTTTTAAACTCAAGACTGCTTTTAAGTGATATGTAGTTTATTATCTTCATCTAGTTGTTTCTAATTGGTGAATAAAATTTCACAACTGTGTGTCCACCTCATTTTTTTCACCCACACTTCCAGTTACCTGTGCTTCTTGCCCTTACTTGTAAAACTACAATTAATTACTCTTATACAGGTTATAGGAGATTTTCTCTGAGATCCTCATTCAGAATTATGATCCTTCCCTCCAAGGGCCTTCCCCTACTTGATTGTACTAAGCACTGCCATTTACTTCCAGAATGCCTGTGCCAATGTAAACCCTCAACAGTAACTCATTTCGCTCATATTTTTCAATGTGCTTTGCACTGCCAGTCACGTATTTTGCTTGGGTATCCCTACTTTTCCACATTTTTATTGCATACCTCATGCATGTTCTTGTATTAGCATTTAACAACAGGATGATAGAGATTTGCTTTAGATCAAAATGTCTCTTTTGTAATGTTAGGCTGTGCTGTACTAGGTCGTTTCAGTTGTGTCCAGCTCTTTGTGACCTCATGGACTGTAGCACTCCTGGCTTCTCTGTCTATGGGATTTCTCAGGCAAGAATACTGGAGTGGGTTGCTGTGCCCTAGAGAGTACAGGTAATTTGTGAGATAAATCTGGACTTTTACAATTAATTGTTTCTTTCTTCGCCTTATAGTTGTTTTGTTTGCCTTATTGAATCCCATATATAAGCTTCTGAAAGATAGGAGTTTTGCCTTAAATATTCTGATATTCATCCATTCATTTATTCATTAAAATATTTACTAAGGACTTCTCTCATTATAGTAGTTTTCTAGGTAGTGCTAATAGAGACATTAGTAAGACCCAGTTTCTATCTTAAGCATCTCAGATTAATAGTGGAGCAAAGCATGAAAATAAATGATCAAAACACAAAATAACTGCTGCTGTAGAAATGTATACACATATATGGGTTACCTCTTTTGCATTTTGTTTATGCTTCTCTGGCCTTGAAACATGAGAAAGTACAGAAAGATAAAAGTTTTTATTTTCCTTTTCTTCCTCTTTATCTACCTCATTCTTTGTGACTGCAGAGCAAGTACTATGATAACAAAATGACCTCTTATACTTAAGTAGGTCAGAATTGAACTGAAGACTGATTGCTTCAAATGTGTACCAAAATATTGACTTTGGAACCAAGTTTTAAAAGTTGAACAGATAATAACTAAATGCTTCTTATGAGAGATTAAGTGTTAACAAGACAATGGAAAGTAAAATCCCACTTTTGATATAAAAAGGTTAGTGAAGATGCACTATCGTAAATAACTTCTTATTCCTGGTATAAGACTTAGTCAAGAAACAGGACCTTCATAGTACACAGCAATTTGTAAAAAGGGTGTCTTAATTCTTGGCTTCTTACTTATGAAATTAGTTTCCTGGAATTAGTTCTTTTGAAACGCGCCAAGTAGATACAATTTATAATTTTGTAAAATTTTGTAAATTCTCTATGTGTTAGCCCGCCATATGCAATTAAAGGTGAAGAGTCCAGGAGATGGAAATAAAGAAGGGTAGTGGTATATACTGCTAATAACTTTGTCCAAATTTGAAAAAGAGGACTCTGTACCCTTTTTTCCATGTTCTCAATTTGATTAGCACATGCAGTTAAGATAAGACGATCAGAAATGAGTTTTAAATTCTGGAATGTTAAGAAACAATAGACTCAAAGAAGAAAGAATGGGGGAAAAAAGCATTGTCAGAATTGTGTCCTATTATGTTTCTTAGAGGAAGAAATAATTGACTAGAATCCTCACATGTGGCTCACTAGGTGACTTCGCCAGGTAAATGAGGGAGAAAGGGAAAGTTTTGGTAGAGAAAATAATATCTGCAGAGGCACAGAGATATGCAATGGCATACTTTGTTCAGGAAGTTAAAAATAGCTCATTAATGCCGGAGCAGAGTCAGGGTTAGAAGGCCAGGAAGGCTGAGCTGTGTGAAATAAGCCTGGAGAGGTAGATCTCATGAGAAAAGAAATATAGGTTATTTTAGAGCAATGGGGGATAAGGCGATGGCACCCCACTCCACTACTCTTGCCTGGAAAATCCCATGGTCGGAGGAACTTGGTGGTCTGCGGTCCATGGGGTGACTAAGAGTCAGACATGACTGAGCAACTTCACTTTCACGCATTGGAGAAGGAAATGGCAACCCACTCCAGTGTTCTTGCCCGGAGAATCCCAAAGACGGGGGAGCCTGGTGGGCTGCCATCTATGGGGTCTCACAGAGGTCGACACCACTGAAGCGACTTAGAAGCAGCAGCAGAGCAATGGGAGTATACTGAAATCTTTTTCTCTCTCTTTTTTCTTAATTAGGAAGCTATATTTATTATAGAAAATTTGAAAAATGTAGAAAAGTAAAAAGATTAAAATAAATTTCTTCACAGTCCTATCCTCCTGAGATGACTATTATTAACATTCCTCTCCGTATCACCATCCCCACCTGTATATCCATTTATCTGTATTTTTAGTGTATTACTATTATTTTAGCTTAATATTTAGTTTACTATACATTTTAGTTTGTATATCTTTAGTTTACTATATCTTTAAGGGTTGCTGTGCTTTGTAATAAGCATTTTTACTTAATGTACTGTATTATCTCAATATTTATGATATTTCTATAATACTTCATATTCAAAATAAACCCTATTTTATTTGAAAGTTAAATTTAAAATGACAAAATTCCTTGTTGATGAGTTTATTTTGAAAGGAGAGTCGAAATAAACATATTGTGCACTAGTTATTTCTGGCTTGTGATAATCTAGGTAACATTTTTATCTTATTTGATTTTCTTTCAAAAAATTTGCCACTAGATTTTAGTGTAAAATTGTCTGTGACTCTTTAGTCTTACTGCCCTACTTCCTATGTTTAATGGAAAAACCCCAAAGTATGCCAGTGATATTTTCCCCATTGTCTTTTGAAAGCACTACAATTATAACCCTCCCCTTAAAATTCATATGAAATTGCACTCTTGTCAAGATTTCTGATCATTTTCTTATTGCTGAATGCAATTTAACTTGTAGTCATCTTCATCCTGGACCTATAAGAGTCATTTGACATTGCTAATCTTTTTCTACCTTATTGAAACACTGTTTTTGATATGGCTGCTGGGCACTTATTCTTACAATTTTTTTTTTACTTCACTACCTATGTCTTTTGAACATTGTTTGCTGATTCCTCATTAGTTGGCTGCCAAACTTTGGAATAGCTCAGGGCTTAGTATTTGGATTTCTCTTTTATATGCGTGTGTATGGACAGGGAGGCCTGGCCTGCTGCAGTCCATGGGGTCGCAGGCTCCAACACAACTAAGTGATTGAACTGAACATATATATATATATATATATATATATATATACAATATACTCACTTATAATTTATATGTATGTGAAAGTCACTCAGTCATGTCCGATTCTTTACACCCCAATGGACTATACAGTCCATGGAATTATCCAGGACAGAATACTGGAGTGGGTAGCCTTTCTCTTCTCCAGGGAATCTTCCCAACTGAGGGACTGAACCCAGGTCTCATGCATTGCAGGTGGATCCTTTACCAGCTGAGCCACAAGGGAAGCCCGATTTATATGTATATGTGTGCATAAATATAGATCAATTATATATTGATACATATATTTTATTATATTTATACAAACACACACTACACATATATTTATACATGCCATATAAATACACTATACATATTCATTCTATAAATGATTTCACTTAGTTTCTGATATGTACTATACAGCTTATATGATATATGTTGTTTTGCGTCCAACTCTTTGCAACCCCAGGGACTGCCACACACCAGGCTTGCCTGTCCTTCACCATCTCCTGGAGTTTGCTCAAATTCATGCCAGTATAGCATATAGAGATGATTCTTGGCTTTTTTTGGACAAAAAGCATAAAATTGTTAATGATGATATTTCATAGTTTATTATACTTAAAAGACACTCCACACTATTGAATTTCTTGCTGTATTTCTTGATGTCCATCATATTTTAAGTATAATTAAGGAGGGAAAAATCAAAGTTATTTTAAAAATTCAAAATGGTTCAAACTATTATGTTGAAAATGAACACATGACCTCAGACACACTGTCTCAAAACATGGCCCCTTGGCAATTTGTACTATTACTTTAAGATGAAGGAATTTGATAGTGATAGGTGCAGGAAGGACTCAGTGGCCTGGCTATTTTACCTGAAGCCATAACACCTTTATATGGGAGATGCCCTACCTAAACCTGAAAGAAAGGAATATCCTTATCTTCAAAGACAGTGGGGTGTCAAGAGGAATCTGAAAGAATGGTGGTGGGAATGCAAACTAGTACAGCCACTATGGAGAACAGTGTGGAGATTCCTTAAAAAACTACAAATAGAACTGCCTTATGACCCAGCAATCCCACTGCTGGGCATACACACCAAGGAAACCAGAATAGAAAGAGACACGTGTACCCCAATGTTCATCGTGACACTGTTTATAACAGCCAGGACATGGAAGCAATCTAGATGTCCATCAGCAGATGAATGGATAAGAAAGCTGTGGTACATATACACAGTGGAGTATTACTTAGCCATTAAAAAGAATACATTTGAATCAGTTCTAATGAGATGGATGAAACTGGAGCCGATTATACAGAGTGAAGTTAGCCAGAAAGAAAAACACCAGTACAGTATACTAACACATATATATTGAATTTAGAAAGATGGTAATGATAACCCTGTATGCAAGACAGCAAAAGAGACACAGATGTATAGAACAGACTTTTGGATTCTGTGGGAGAGGGAGAGGGAGAGGGAGAGGGTGGGATGATTTGGGAGAATGGCACTGAAACATGTATAATATCATGTAAGAAACGAATCACCAGTCCAGGTTCAATGCAGGATACAGGATGCTTGGTGCTGGTGCACTGGGATGACCCAGAGAGATGGTATGGGGAGGGAGGTGGGAGGGGGGTTCAGGACTGGGAACTCATGTACACCTGTGGCAGATTCATGCTGATGTATGGCAAAACCAATACAGTATTGTAAAGTAAAATAAAGTAAAATAAAAAAAAATACAAAATAAAATTTAAAAAAAAGACAAAAAAAAAAAAAGAATGGTCATCACCATTTCCCTGATTCACTACCCTTACCTCATGCCCTTTTTGTCTTCTGCTGCTTTCCATGACTTCACTCTTCATCAAACCTAATATAAAAATGTTCAGGCTTAACCTTTTCTTCAAGTCGTTTTTTCCCCATGAAGGCGCCTATGTCTCATAAAACTTCTATCAACTAAATGGGCTTGCTTTTCTCTTATCAACCTGTCTTTTGACAATCTAATTTATAGGACCCCAGTCAGAAAACCTAGAAGGGCAGTAGGAAAAATAACTTTTTCCTCCTTCACAAAAGTATTCAAAGATTTTCTTATCATAAAACAGAATAAGTTTTTATATAAATTTATTGTAAAATAACATGAAAAAATATTGTTTTGTATGAATAATGTATAAATATATATCAAGTTAAGTAGAAAGAAAAATATAGGTGGATGTATTCGCTTTGAAACTTGATGTTTTTTATCTGACTTGCATGTTTCAAGGCTTTATATTCATTTAGCACATATTTCTGCAACTGAAGGCATACTGATTTTTTCCCCCTCAGGTTATACATAACTCAATCCTTTTCTTAAGTTGGGAAGTTTGGTTGTACTCTAGTCTTGGCATTTAGTCTTGACCGTGAAACACAGGCTTTGGATCAAAGGGCTTAAAATCTCATCATCCTAAAGCTAGTAAGTGACAGAAAAGCTTTTCAAAAGCTCTATGGGAACCACTTACGTTGAGTAAATTATATGCCACAGTCAAACATTTTTCAGAAAGTTTTAGACAACATAATGGGTGTGGGAATTCCACCAGTTTGGTTTCTTCATTCAGGAAAGTTCTATAATATGATTTTTGTGTTAATGTTTTACATATGCCCCAGATTTTATTATACTATCAGATTTGGAGTATAGCATAGAAGATAATCAAGCAACAAATTATGGAATTCTGAGTCACAGCAGTTATGCAGCAAAGAGGCAAACAAAGAAAAACAATGACTATTTGAAATGTAAAACTAAAACTGAATCTTTCAGTTAACAGCTAGAGACATGTGAATTCCACACAGTTTTTTAGCTATATTAAGAAATAAGAAATTTTAGCTGTAATAAAACAGAAAAAGCAAAGAAGTTGGAAGAATTTTTAACAATGGGCCTTATTCTATTGATCAAATATTAAAAATATAGAATATCGAAGCTTTCTGCATCATACAAAAAATAACAAGATGAAATATTTTGTTAAGAATGTAAGAACGTTTATATTCTAATAGCCAGCCTATCATAGCATTTCACTCTGCAGTGACCCTGAGCCACTTCTTACTTCTCATATAATAATCACTTCATTTTGCCCTACAACTTGTGGCTCTGTGGCATCTGCATTGGAAGGGTAGAAATTCTAGCTCTTCTACGAAAGACAATAGTCGATGTGGGATGGAATGGAGAAACTTCAAGGCAGTAAACAGATGTAAAAAATCTCCTTGTCCTGTTTCCCAACAGCTGCCAATCACAGGATTTTCACAATAAGACACCCCTGAGAACAAAGTCAGCCATCTCTTGGTACTTGTCATCTTCATAGGGGACTCACAGCAGGCAGGACAGCAAGACTGGCTACCTGGGAAATCCAGGCTTGGGGGATGTTTAACAATGAGAATGACGTTAAACAAATGGACAAGGATGGTATGCACTCTCTTCACTGCTGCCTGTTTAGCTCACAGGACTCCAGTGGCTAGAACAATGCAGATCCCAAGAGAATTAACAACCAGCTTGTGTCAAACCCTCAGTTTGGGCTGTGGGCTTTGCTTTTCATTGTCAAAAACAGCTAAAAGCTGGGTGCTGTGGTTCACAGATTAAGACAATGCCTGTTCTTCCCTTTCACAAATAGGATTACAGTACTATGTGCTTAAAACACTTTTTTTATTTTTTTCTTGGTTCTTGTTTTTATACTCAAATGCTTGATTGACGATACCCTGGGAGATGTCATTGTTTCTGTAGCAATCATTGTAGTATCCTTGAACACAGAGAGCCATGAAGACTCTCTTCCAGGTGTTTCATCAATGTACCCGAAGGATGGCCTCTTGGAGGGTTCACTTGTCCACTGCTTTAACATCAACTGATGTCTATTTGAAGAGCATATAAGAAAGAAGACATTAAATGGTACAGGGCAGAAAGGAGGGAGACTAAGTTCATTAAGGGCCTCCATCTGAAAGCAGCATGTGTGGAATGTCAATTTAATAATAGAATTGACAGCTTTTCTCTGGTGTCACTCTGTAACAATGGCTCCTTTGACAGTTTATAAAATGGACCCTTTGTAGATGTCAGTGAGTGGCATTGCATACATTTGTGAATGCCCTGCATAACTAACATTCTCCCTGATGCTGCACTTTCAGAATCTGTCCCAAGGATCTTTTCAAACTGATCCAGGGAACTGGTATATGAAGATCCTATGAACCTATGCTGTGTATTTGATACACTTTTTCATGTTGAAACCCCAACATCATCAGATCATAAATCAAAATGTTTAAGTAGTTTGGCAAATAGTCTTGGGCTAGAAGATACTTTTGGACGATGTTACTCTAATGCTAATACAAAATGCATCTAATCACTTAATATTTTTGTGATGAGCTTACTATAAAGTGATTTCTTTTTTTCAGGCAAGATTTAGCCTTTCAATATAAACATAGATCATTCTCATGACTTGATTCAATCAACACTGTATACACAGGTAAAGTTTTTTTAAAAACCTTGAATGGCACTGACAGCAAAAAATGAACAATTTGGAAGCAACACGAATTCCTCAACAATCATATTCCGGATTGTATTACTTAGATTATTTTTAGTGCTTTAAACAGTTGGTTTTTTTCTTTTTTTCTTTTTTTTTTGCCTATTAGTATTGAATTAATCAGGAAAGTCTTTAAAAAATGCAAATGGGTTTCTCAAATACCCAAAATCAAATTTCTATTTAAACTTCAGTGATTCATGCTATATGTAGCGAAACTACTATATTTTCTTATTTTAGCAGTGTTTCACAAATTGTTATTCCTAAATGAGCAAATACATACAAAGCATTTGAATCAAGATGGCAAATATATAAATTTTATTATAGTCATCATGAAGAGTTGATTCGACCTGATCAATGACAGTTTCATTCACTGTGCTAAAACTACAATTACAAAATGCATCACATCTTTACAAGAATACTGAGCAGTAGTTTTTAGTGATAGATGACAGAAACATATGCATATTACTTTTAAAGGAATATTCACTGATTCATTAATCCTTTAACCATGTTTCATTTCCTTGAATAATTTTTACAGTATTCACATTAAAATAATAACATGGTTTAAGTTAGAAAATGTTGAACTTTCTTATTTGATAAATTTTATGCTAATTCTAAATTTATAATATTCAGCATTTCACTCTGTATAGGATTAATTTAATTTGGAGATAAAGATGAGAATCATAAAGTAATTCTGTAGTTAATATATGAAGTTCTGGACCTGTAAAGAAACTTAAAGATTCATATATCTAACTTCATCATTTTACCTATGAGGAAACTAAAGCCGCAAAATTTACTAATTTTGTAAGTTTTATGACAAATTTTCTGTTAGTAATCACAATATAGAACATATTAATCAGAAATTGTCAAATAATTTAAAGAATTTTAAAAAATGAGAACATAGAAAGTCAGCTCAGATTCTTTGACTGTGAAACACCTCCATCTACAGTGGTTATTTGCCCTGTATATGTGAACTACTGGGCAGGTTGTAACAAAATGGATATATATGTATATATGCATGTTTCATGGAAATATTAAATGTAGATCAAATGTGAAGTTATAACTAATCATTATTTACTCTCAATCCTGATTTAACAGTTAACTAAATTGATCAAAACAAAATGTTACCTTAAACATTTTTAGGGATAATTCCCTGGTGGCTCAGATAGTAAAGAGTCTGCCTGCAATGCAGAAGACCCGGGTTCGATCCCTGGGACTGTAAGATCCCCTGGAGAAAAAAATGGTGACACACTCCAATATTCTTGCCTGGAAAATCCCATGGACAGAGGAGCCTGGCAGGCTATAGGCCATGGGGTCACAAAGAGTTGGACACAACTGAGCGACTAACACAAATATTTTTAAAGAGTTAAGAATCATTTAATTTGATTTAATAAATAAGGTAGCCTATGAAATGGGAGAAAATATTTGTAAATCATATACCTGATAAGAGTTTAATATCTAAAATATCTAGGAAACTCATATGACTCAAAAAAACCCTTCTAAGCTAATTAAAATAATTGACAGAGGAACTAAACATTTTTCCAAAGAGGATATACAATTAGACAGTGGGTGCATGAGAAGATCACTAGTCATCAGGGAAGCACAATTCAGTTCAGTTCAGTCACTCAGTCATATCCAACTTTTTGCGACCCCAAGAACCGCAACACACCAGGCCTCCATGTCTATTACCAACTCCCGGAGTCCACCCAAACCCATGTCCATTGAGTCGGTGATGCCATCCAACCATCTCATCCTCTGTCGTCCCCTTCTCCTCCTGCCCTTAATCTTTCCCAGCATCAGGGTCTTTTCCAATGAGTTAGCTCTTTGCATCAGGTGGCCAAAGTATTGGAGTTTCAGCTTCAACATCAGTCCTTTCAATGAACACGCAGTCCTGATCTCCTTTAGGATGGACTGATTGGATCTCCTTGCAGTCCAAGGGACACTCAAGAGTCTTCTCCAACACCACAGTTCAAAAGCATCAATTCTTTGGTGCTCAGCTTTCTTTACAGTCCAACTCTCACATCCATACATGACCACTGGAAAAACCATAGCCTTGACGAGACGGACATTTGTTGGCAAACCAAATTTGAAATATCACTTCAAATCTGTTAGAACAGATTATTATCAAAAAGATAAGAGATAAAAAAGTGTTGGCAAAGGTGTGAAGAGGAGTGAACCCTTTTGACTTTACTATGTATTAGCTTAAGCACAATATTTAACATCTCGGAGCCCCCCAAAATAGTCTGACACTGTTTCCACTGTTTCCCTATCTATTTCCCATGAAGTGATGGGACCAGATGCCATGATCTTCGTTTTCTGAATGTTGAGCTTTAAGCCAACTTTTTCACTCTCCACTTTCACTTTCATCAAGAGGCTTTTTAGTTCCTCTTCACTTTCTGCCATAAGGGTGGTATCATCTGCACATATGAGGTTATTGATATTTCTCCGAGCAATCTTGATTCCAGCTTGTGCTTCTTCCAGTCCAGCATTTCTCATGATGTACTCTGCATAGAAGTTAAATAAGCAGGGTGACAATATGCAGCCTTGACATACTCCTTTTCCTATTTGGAACCAGTCTGTTGTTCCATGTCCAGTTCTAATTGTTGCTTCCTGACCTGCATACAGATTTCTCAAGAGGCAGGTCAGGTGGTCTGGTATTCCCATCTCTTTCAGAATTTTCCACAGTTTCTTGTGATCCACACAGTCAAAGGCTTTGGCATAGTCAATAAAGCAGAAATAGATGTTTCTCTGGAACTCCCTTGCTTTTTCCATGATGATCATGGCATCCGGTCCCATCACTTCATGGGAAATAGATGGGGAAACAGTGGAAACAGTGTCAGACTTTATTTTTTGGGGCTCCAAAACCACTGCAGATGGTGATTGCAGCCATGAAATTAAAAGATACTTACTCCTTGGAAGAAAAGTTATGACCAACCTAGATAGCATATTCAAAAGCAGAGACACTACTTTGCCAACAAAGGTCTGTCTAGTCAAGGCTATGGTTTTTCCTGTGGTCATGTATCGATGTGAGAGTTGGACTATGAAGAAGGCTGAGCACCGAAGAATTGACGCTTTTGAACTGTAGTGTTGGAGAAGACTCTTGAGAGTCCCTGGATTGCAAGGAGATCGAACCAGTCCATTCTGAAGGAGATCAGCCCTGGAATTTCTTTGGAAGCAATGATGCTAAAGCTGAAACTCCAGTACTTTGGCCACCTCATGCGAAGAGTTGACTCATTGGAAAAGACTCTGATGCTGGGAGGGATTGGGGGCAGGAGGAGAAGGGGATGACCGAGGATGAGATGGCTGGGTGGCATCACTGACTTGATGGACGTGAGTCTGAGTGAACTCCTGGAGTTGGTGATGGACAGGGAGGCCTGGTGTGCTGTGATTCATGGGGTCACAAACAGTTGGACACGACTGAGTGACTAAACTGAACTGAAACCTTTTTGGTCCTCATCTATAAAATAAATAAACAAATGTGAATTCCTTCCTACATTATATGATATATAGTAAGAGCAAGATAATGCTAGTTAGCTATCACTGATAGTGGCACATGTGTTACTGGTAGAACTAAACACCTTTACAAATCTCATTGAGGGGTTACAGTGATGCCAGTGAGAGGAATGCTCAATGTGGGTGCAGGCAAATAATAGTATGTGTGTGTGTGTGGTTTAATACTGCAATTTTATATTTTCAAAATATTTATTTTGGGAATTTACCTATAGAAAAACAAAAGCTTGAAAATAATTGTGCTGCCATTGGGGGCATGTTTGATCAATTAAAGCAGGACTGTGGAGGTGAAATTTGGCTTGTCATGTCTTTGAAGTTGAATTCTATAATCAAAAAGAGGGCATAGTAAATAATAGGTTGAGAAAACCGGTTAAACTATCTTTGCAATCTTGTGTCTGCAAGAATAAAATAAAACTCTCATGCTATAAGCTATAGACCAATTGATTATAATACATTACATTGAAAAGTTACTATATCAGTGTAGATTCATCTTCTTGGAATGTAGATGATGCTATCCAACCATCTCATCCTGCCGCCCCATTCTCTTACTGCCACCATCGTTTCCAGCATCAGGGTCTTTTCCAATGAGTTGCCTCCTAGCATCAGGTGGCCAGAGTATTGGAGCTTCAGCTTCACCAGTCCTTCTAATGAACATTCAGGTTTGATTTCCTTTATGATTGACTAGTTTGGTCTCCTTGCAGACCAAGGTATTCTCAAGAGTCTTCTTCAACACCACAGTTAGAAAGCATCTATTCTTCAGCACTCAACCTTCTTTATGGTCTAACTCTCACATCCGTACATGACTACTGGAAAAACCATAGCTTTGACAATAAAGACCTTTGTCAGCAAAGTGATATCTCTGCTTTGTAATACAGTGTCTAGGTTTGTCATAGCCTTTATTCCAAGGAGCAAGCATCTTTTAATTTAAGTGAAAGAGGAGAGTGAAAACGTTGACTTAAAGCTCAACATTCAGAAAACTAAGATCATGGCATCTGGTCCCATCACTTCATGGGAAATAGATGGTGAAAAAGTGGAAACAGTGGACTTTATTTTTTTGGGGGGGCTCCAAAATCACTGCAGATGGTGATTGCAGCCATGAAATTAAAAGACACTTACTCCTTGGAAGAAAAATTATGACCAACTTAGATAGCATATTCAAAGACAGAGACATTAATTTGCCAACAAAGGTCCATCTAGTCAAGGCTATGGTTTTTCCAGTGGTCATGTATGGATGTGAGAGTTGGACTGTGAAGAAAGCTGAGTGCCAAAGAATTGATGCTTTTGAACTGTGGTGTTGGAGAAGACTCTTGAGAGTCTTCTGACTGCAAGGAGAGCCAACCAATCCATTCTAAAGGAGATCAGTCCTGGGTGTTCATTGGAAGGACTGATGCTAAAGCTGAAACTCCAATACTTTGGCCATCTCATGCGAAGAGTTGACTCATTGGAAAAGACTCTGATGCTGGGAGGGATTGGGGGCAGGAGGAGAAAGGGACGACAGAGGATGAGATGGCTGGATGGCATCACTGACTCGATGGACATGAATTTCAATGAACTCTGGGAGTTGGTGATGGACAGGGAGGCCCGGCGTGCTGCAATTCATGGGCTTGCAAAGAGTCTGACATGACTTAGCAAATGAACTGAGCTGAGCTGAACTGAAGTGAGTCACCGTCTGCAGTGATTTTGGAGCCCAAGTAAATAAAATCTGTCACTGTTTGCACTTTTTCACTATTTATATACCATGAAGTCATGGGACCAGAAGCCATGATCTTAGTTTGTCGAATGGTGAGTTTTACACCAGCTTTTTCACTCTCCTCTTTCAACTTCATCAAGAGTTCTCTTTAGTTCTTCTTCACTTTCTGCCCTTAGAGTGATATCATCTGCCTATTTGAGGTTGTTGACCTTTTTCCCAGAAACCTTGATTCCAGCTTGTGAGTCATCTAGCCTGGAAGTTTTCAATGATATAATCTGCATTTAAGTTAAAGAAGCAGGGTGACAATATATAAGGAGCCTTGACGTATTCTTTTCTCAATTTTGAACAAGTCCATTGTTCCATGTGGTTCTGACTGTTGTTTCTTGACCTGCATGCAGGTTTCTTAAGAGGCAGGTAAGGTGGTCTGGTATTGTCATCTCTTGAAGAATTTTCCACAGTTTGTTGTAATCCACACAGCCAAAGCTTTAGCATAGTCAATGAAGCAGAAGTATATATTTTTCTAGAATTCCCTTTCTTTTCCTATGATCCAGCAGATTTTGGTAATTTGATCTCTGGTTCCTCTGTCCTTTTCTAAACCCATCTTGTGAATCTGGAAATTCTTGGTTCACATACTGCTAATGCCTAGCTTAAAGGATTTTAAACACAATATTGTTGGCATGTGAAATGAATGTAATTGTATGATAATTTGAACATTCTGAGGCATTGCCTTTCTTTGGGATTGAAATGAAAACTAACCTTTTCCAGTCATGTTGCCTTTGCTGAGTTTTCCAAATTTGCTGGCATATTGAGTGCAACACTTTAACACCATCATCTCAGTGGGACAACAAGTGGGCATGTCATCTGAATATGTGGAGCTGCTGAACGGCATGTCCCTGATAGTCAGGGCCTGACAAAACATGATCCACTGGAGATGGAAATGGCAAACTATTTTTGTATTCTTTCTTTGAGAACCCATGAACACAATAAAAAGACAAACAGATATGACAATGGAAGGTGAGCCCCCCAGGTCAGTAGATCTCCAATATGCTACTAGGGAAGAGCAGAGAAACAGCTCCATAAAGAATTATCCATTAAAAGTTATTTAAATTGGTTTCAATGTCAAGGTCTTATAGTAGTTCATTCTCATTCAACTCTTGACTGATTTGAATGAATCATTAACTTGATTATTTGTAGAAATACACCCACCACAAATATTTAATGCCAGTGCTATTTACTCAGCCCTTCCTAGATGCTCGTGGCACATATCTTTGGAACATGATTTTCTCCATGTGAGGAATTAAACAAGAAAAACCTCTAGGGGCCTAACCAGTAAAAAAGACTCAGCTGTGTTCACTAAAATAGCCTTCCTGTGTTCAATAGACTCCCCTTCCAAGCACCCTATCTTTTGGAGATGAGAACCCCCCAACTGGTTAATTTCACTATGGCAGATTGGAAGACAGCACATATCTAGAGTGTGTGAATTCACTGACATCCTCATTTATAAATGAGTGGCCTGTACATTTACTTACCATGAAATAATTCCACAAAGAATGGTTGTGTTAGGACAAATGAAAGGAAAATAAACAAACAAAAAATTATTTTTTGCAACACAAATACCAAGTATTCCAGTGGCATAACTGAACTCTTTAAATTGAGGCTATAGGCCATAGCACAGCATTTCTAGTTAAAAATAGAATAACATTCAATGATGGTTTTCTAAATCCATATAAATTTGCCAGGAGCAGTTGATGGTTCCATGTTTTTGAATTTCATCAGTGTAAGGAGTAAATAAAAGGAATTTGAATGGTATTTCAGTGTCCTGGAACAAACCCTTTTATGCTTTTATATATATTGCTAAAAGTGTGGCATGTGAAATATTTAAGTTCACTTCCTTATAGTCTTAAAGCAGGATTGAAATGGATCAAGAACTATATATAACCAGTGAGCCAGCCAAGTCAAGCATACGTGAAGATAGAAAATCCTCCATAAATGTGATACACAACATTAACTATAAATGTAACCATGGACTCCCATTTCATTGATGATTTCCAATATCCTTCTCAAGTGTTATGTAAGTATAATTAATCAAAAATTCAGAGAGAAAGCTTCCCTTGTGGCTCAGTCATAAAGAATCTACCTCCAATGCAGGAGAGACGGCTTCTATCCTTGGTCTAGGAAGATTCCACATGTTGTGGAGCCGCTAAACCCATGAACCACAACTGCTGAGCCTGTGTACTAGAGCCTGGGAGCTTCAACTACTGAAGCCCACACATCCTAGTGTTCATGCTCAACAGCAAGAGAAGTCATTGCAATGAGAATCCCGTGCACCGCAAGTGGAGAGTAGCTCCCACTTGCCACAACTAGAGAAAAGTCTGTCCAGCAAGGAAGACCCAGCACAGCCAAAAATAAATGAATAAATAAATAAAAACTTACAAATTCAGACAGAAAAGCCAGATGGCAGGCAAACCTTCATCAAAATCCTTTTGTGAGAGACACTGCTTTTCTAGAATTTAAAAACAGCAGTCCTTTATATTAAAGGGAGATTTAACCTAAAGAAATTGACCAAGTAGCAAGCCATGCTACTCCACATTTCTTTATATCATGTTATTGTGAGAGATAGTCAATCATGGTGCTTCCATAGAGACAGTGTATGATGTCAAAATCATTGCTTGTTCAAACAAATGTATTCATCCAGTGTGATGGTTAGTTATCAAATGTATAGAACACTTAATTTTTTCATTTCTCAGAGAGACATGATGTAAAAATTGCCCATGAAAGCAGAACTTCAGTATGTATGTGTTAGTCACTTAGTCGTGTCCAACCCTTTGCGACCCCCATGGACTGTAGCCTGCCTGGCTCTTCTGTCTACGGGATTCTCCATGCAAGAATACTGGAGTGGGTTGCCATTCTCTTCTCCAGGGAATCTTCCTGACCCAAGGATTGAACCTGGGTCTCCTGCGTGGTGGGAAGATTCATTACCATCTAAGCTATAGGGAAGTCCACCAACTTCAGCATAGGATAGTATAAAAAAAAGTAGTAAAAATGAGCAATTAAAAGAATAAATTCAGAGTAAGTTAATGATAGTTATAGCCTTATTGTATTTTTTTTTCTACATACAATTATATTAATGCTTCCCATATCATTTTCCTGATACATTGTCTGGATTGTACTCAAAATGTAACTTTGAACATTACAGTTCAACAGTAAATCCAGAGTTTTATGAAAAAAGAGAGGATATACTGCTCTTGTTTTTATTCTTGCTGTAACCAATTACAACAAACATAGTGACTCAAAGCAACTTACATTTATTTTCTTTCAGTTTGGTCATTCAGAAGTTCGACAAATGTCTCACTGTGTTAAAATTAAGGCATGGAATGGACTGTGTTCTTTCTATAGGCTCTAGGGGATTATGCATGTCTTTCCATTTTCCATATAGTTGACCTGCATTCCTTGGCTTATGACCTCTTCCTCCATCTTAAGAGCCAGGACCCATCACATCTCTCTGACCCTTCTTCAGTTGTTGCATCTCTGTCTATCTGATCTAGTCTGGAAAGGTCCTTTGCTTTTAAGAACTCATAACTAGCTTGGGCCAACCAGGATAACCCATCCCATGTCAAGGTCTTTAACCTTAATAGCATTCAAAAAGTCACTTTTATTCTGTAAAATAACATATTTACAGGTTTAGGGAATGCCTACCCCAAAGCAGAAATACAGCAAATGATTAAAGTGTATTTGACTGCAGTTACAATTGATTGTCATTGACATTCTTGCTCCAGTTTTTGTCAGCATTTTTTGTTGAGTCTTTACTTTAATGTTTATTCAGTTTACCCCAAAACTTTAGCATAATCTGAATCAAAAATCTGTCATTCATCACAGGGTGTGGAAATAACCTGCTGACCTTTGTCCTACAAAAAGCTGACAGGATTCTCTTGTTTGGTATGTACAGCCAGCAGTTTGGAGTTGCTCTCCAAAGCCCTTGCCAATTCTTACAACTAAAAAGATGCTGAAAACATTACTTTGCACTTAGACCTTTAGCTGTACACTTAGACCAGCCTTTTTCCTTTTGAGATAACTTAAAAATTATATATGGTAAGTATTTCAAAAAGAGCAGTGACTGTTTAGTAAGAATACCTAGTTATATGCTTTTACAGATTTTTATGAACTTAACCAAATACCTCAGTCCCTCTCATTTTTTGCTTTTTCATTTTTATCCATTCTTACATCTCATCATGTAGGGGTGAGGGTCAAATGTGCTGATATTAGATTTGTTGGCAATTAGATGTTATGCAAATGTTAATTATTTATAATTTTTTCTCTTAGCACTCACATTATTATTTTCATTTTAATTAAAACAGTAAATCACTCACATACATACGTGTGCACTCATATGCACACAGAGAAAAAGACAAGCGACATGATTAGCTAGGTGGTTCAAGAAATAGTTTCAGAACTTCCATATTTGCTGTCTTTTTCTTTATGTAGAACCACTTTAAAATTTCCATATCCTCTCTTGACATGGGGCTGAGACTGGGGCAGGACTAGGTTTTAAACTGCCCTGCTGCTGCTGCTGCTTAATCGCTTCAGTTGTGTCTGACTCTTTGCCACCCTGTGGACTGTAGCCTGCCAGACTCCTCTGTCCATGGGATTTTCCAGGCAAGAATACTGAAGTGGTTTTCCATGCCCTCCTCCAGGGGATCTTCTCAAACCAGGGATCAAATCTGGGTCTGCTGCATTGCACTGCACTAAGACACCAGGGAAGCCAGTTAAATTGCCCTAGGGTATCTAGCATAAATTAAATTCCTAAGACCCGTGGGTTGATAAATTAACATCTTTATTCCACTTTTACTTTGGAAGAACTGTTTCAAAATAAACCACCTCACAGCAAGTTATAGGCACTCAAGAGAGATCTGCAGGAGAGAGAGGGAACTTGTCTTTCCAGTTTGCTTCTTAGCAGGAAAGAAAATAGGGAAGTGGGGTTGCCTAAGTGGTCATAGTGTCTTCATAGTTGTGCCTATCTGTGCTTACTTCCATTAATACTTTAATTTTCAAATTAATTTTGGCTGAGGCCTTGTGTATACAGGAAATACCACTGGAATTTTCATAAATTCTAGAAGAAATACCTTGTGTTTGGATTTTCATAGCATCTTTTCTTGGAGGCTCAGGGCACCTGCTCCATTTCAGGTTCATATGATCCACCCCCAGAAGCACATAATACTTTCTGAAAGATCCCTCTGCCAGGGGGCTCGCAGTAAATCCCTCTGCAGCCAGACAAGTTGGCCTTTATTTTTTGCATTGCTCTGGGCATCTCACATGACATTCCCAAATAAGGTATTGTGCTACAAGCCTGCTATGATTGCTAGTAATGACTTAACTGCAAAGGAATTATAACAGTATGAATAACAGTGGTTTGCACTGTGAATGTCCTCGCTACTCCAAAAACGCCAGAGCAACAAATAGAAAATGCTTCTTATTTGAAAGTATGAAAGGAGTAAAAGTCAGAAGACTACAACTGCTGCTAATCTGTAAACACTGATTGTTCATTCAACAGCAGGAAGCAAAACAAATGTAAAACGAGTGATGGCATTAGCCATTTTGCTGTGTGTAAAGGCAGTTATATAAAAGGAATGAAAATAAAATAAAAATCATATTCAAACACAAAACATTTGGGCGGAAATAGGTTTTTGCTTCCAAACTTGTTAAACCAGAAATTCTTGTGCATTTTGACTTTGATGTTTGTTAGAATCACATTACTATTGTCAGGGGATATGTGTCTTTACCCTTATAGTCTATCTAGCATTGTAGATCAGGGTCAGAGAAGTACAAAATTAAATTTATGTTCTCAATACCTCTTGCTTCCAAAAAGAATATGCTTCTTGTCATAAATAAATATTACATCATTTTTTAAAAGTGCAAAAGTTTTTATAGAAAAAAGATATTAAATGGCATTATTTATTACACAGCATATAAAGATAAACATGAATAAAGAGTTTACCCACTCAAGATTCAGTAAATATTCCTATAACATATGTACAATTTCAGTCATTTATTTACTAAACTAATTTTTAAACTCTGTCTTAGAATTTAACTGTACTTTAGAATTGTAATGGAGTTAAAGATTATAGATTGGATGAAACGTTGTGTCGCATTGTAATTTAGGACAGTGAATTGAACAGACATTTATTTAATAAGAGATAGGAAACTGAGAGATTTCCCAGTCTAGAGAACAAGTGAATGCTTCTTAGCTTTTAGAAATTTAGAATTGCTAATATATAGGACTTTGCACACTGTAATGAATAACCTTTAATTCATGACTTTGAATAGATGCTATATTCCATTAGTAATCTTGCTCTGCCAACTTATTTTTAAACATCTTTGTATTCTAAAATAGAAAAGATGAACTCTAAATTATTTCAAAAATCCACCTACTTGGACATTCCTTTTACCAGATATCCTTTCCACTTGAAACTATCCTAATCTGATTTAATTGCTTCTTTTCATGACCTCACGAGAGTTTTTTTTTTTTTTTAAATCTAAACATCTATTCTACTTCCCATGATACTGAATGCCTCAAACCCAGCATCCTGAAATCTTGGCAAACCAGATGCATGAAAGAAGGACAGTATCTCCAACTGGTAGGGACATCTTCCACAATGGCAGTTACCTGTAGAGACTCATTGGCTACTCAACTATCAGGTGAACCCTAAGTTTGGAGATTTACTTCCTCCTCTTGCTCTCTATGTTTGAATACTCACTTGTTCCCCCATGGGACAAGAAATGGCTTACACTTAGGATTCTTGAATGATTGCCAGAAAAGAATTGACTCTGAGAATTGTCATTTTCCAGGTTCCCTTAGTGTGCAGTAAACCTGAGAGACTGGCCTGATAGGAACATAGCAGTAACGATCTAGATGATAATCATAACTAATTACATAGTTATCTTCTAAGGTGGGGTAGAAGGATCTGTCACGCCTCATTTTCGTACTACTATAAGAAAATTAATATTCATACTTATATTCAGCCTTAGGTCACTGAAATCACATAAAGACTATGATACAAAATTTACCATGCAATTTCATGTGTTAGTCCCAAATACGAAGTATTTTCTCATTTTCTAAACAAGGTCAGGGGTTGACACACTATGGATGGCAGGCCAAATGGGGCCTGCTCTCTGTCTTTGGCAAGCCCACAAACTAAAATATGATTTCGAAGTCATTGAAAACAACTAAAGGAAGAATAATATGCTGCTGCTGTTGCTAAGTCACTTCAGTCGTGTCCGACTCTGTGAGACCCCATAGACGGCAGCCCACCAGGCTCCCCCGTCCCTGGGATCCTCCAGGCAAGAACACTGGAGTGGGTCGCCATTTCCTTCTCCAGTGCATGAAAGTGAAAAGTGAAAGTGAAGTCACTCAGTCATGTCTGACTCTTTGTGACCCCATGGATTGCAGCCTACCAGGCTCCCCGTCCCTGGGATCCTCCAGGCAAGAACACTGGAGTGGGTCGCCATTTCCTTCTCCAATGCATGAAAGTGAAAAGTGAAAGTGAAGTCACTCAGTCGTGTCTGACCCTTTGCGACCCCATGGACCGCAGCCTACCAGGCTTCTCTGTTTATGGGACTTTCCAGGCAAGAGTACTGAAGTGGGGTGCCATTGCCTTCTCTGGAAGAATCACATATCACAGCATATAAAAATTATAGGAAATACAAATTTTGGTCTACATAAATAAATATGCATTTGAATACAGCCATCCTTGTTTATATATACATTCTTGATGACTGCTTTTACACTACAACTGCAGAGTTGAGGAGTTACAACAGAAACCATATGGCCCATAAAGTCTCAAATATTTACTCTCTGGCCATTTACAGCAGACCTCTCTACCTCTGAACTGGATTATTTACTCTTCAGGGTCAAAGACCATATTTTGGACATTTCTACCAGCTCTCAGATTAAAGAAGAAAATAGGAAGTACTCAATGACAATTCAGTGTTACTCACTTCAATGTGACTGCCAAATCCAACAGGCCTAAGCTACTCTTGTTATCAGAGGACATTGTGGCCTGGAGGCATTTTAAGGCTTGTGAGCAGGACTCCTGGTGTTCATGACAGAGTGGCTACACATGGAGCAAATGCTTTGTATAATTAATTACTTACTCTCCCTTCATTCTTCAACTGGAGAGAATGCAGACTTAAAGTAGTAGAGAGAAAATGGAAAGAAAAATGAAACTCTCTATCATACACATACACACAAACACAGACACACACAGACTACAATTGGCGGGGGAGGGGGGACAGAAAGAGAAGAAAATGGGAACAGTACTAATTTGTAGTTTAAAATAGTAACTTACAAAGTGTGTGATAAGCACATATTGGAATTTGTTAATTTTTTCCTTTGTATGTATGTGCTTAGTTGCTCAGCTGTGTCCGACTCTTTGTAACCCCGTGGACTGCAGCCCACCAGGCCCCTCTGTCCATGGGGGTTCTCCAGGCAAGAATATTGGAGTGGGTAGCCATGTCCTCCTCCAGGGCATCTTCCCAACCCAGGGATTGAACCCAGGTCTCCCAAATTGCAGGCAGATTTTTTACCACCTGAGCCATCAGGGAAGCACAATTTTTTAAGGTGGTTTTAAGGTGGTTTTATGCTATTGCCAGGAATTCCATGGCAGCTCAGATAGTAAAGAATCTGCCTGCAATGTAGGAGACTCAGGTTTGGTCTTTGGGTTGGAAAGATCCTCTGGAAAAGAGAATGGCTTCCCACTCCAATATTCTTGCCTGGAGAATTCCATGGACAGAGAAGGCTGGAGGGCTACAGTCCATGGGGTCACAAAGAATTGGACACAACTGACCAACCTAGACAGCATATTCAAAAGCAGAGACATTACTTTGCCAACAAAGGTCCATCTAGTCAAGGCTATGGTTTTTCCAGTAGTCATGTATGGATGTGAGAGTTGGACTATACAGAAAGCTGAGTGCCAAAGAATTGATGCTTTTGAACTGTGGTGTTGGAGAAGACTCTTGAGAGTCCCTTGGACTGCAAGGAGATCCAACCAATCCATTCTGAAGGAGATTAGTCCCGGATGTTCATTGGAAGGACTGATGCCGAAGCTGAAACTCCAATACTCTGGCCACCTCATGCAAACCGTTGACTCATTGGAAAAGACCCTGATGCTAGGAGGGATTGAGGGCAGGAGGAGAAGGGGATGACAGAGGATGAAATGGCTGGATGGCATCACCGTCTCGATGGACGTGAGTTTGAGTGAACTCCGGGAGTTGGTGATGGACAGGGAGGCCTGGCGTGCTGCAGATCATGGGGTCATAAAGAGTCAGACATGACTAAGTGACTGAACTGAACTGAATTGAACTGAGTGACTAACACTTTCACTTTCATACTATTATCATCTCAGAGTTGAATATACAGATTGATTGTGGTTAAGTAACTTCTATAGGTTTGAAAAGTTGGGAAAAGTAGTTAGGATGAAGATCTTTCCTATAATATGTATTTGTTATGAGTTTAAATTATGCTCCCCCCTATCCCATGCATTTAGATATTGAAGAGCTATCCCTCAGTATCTCAGAATGTGTCTGTATCTGGAGATAGAATCTTTAAAGAGGTAATTATGATAAAATGAGATAATTTGATGCCTCTGATCTAATGTGACTAGCCAGTATCCTTATAAAAATATGAAAGCCTGACACAGATATGTGTAGAGGGGAATACAGAGGGAAGACTAGTGAACCCACAAAAGGAAGATGACCTTGGACAAGCCAAGGAGAAGGGCTCAGAAGAAACCAAACCTATTGACACTTGATAATAGATTCCTATCCTCTAAAACTCTGAGAAAATAATTTCTGTTGTTTAAACCTCCCTGTCTAAGGAACTCGTCATGGTGTATCTAGAAAACTAATACCATATCTAAAAAAGTTCAAGACAAATGTGATTTCTATGAGACTAACTATCTGCTACTCAGTTCAGTTCAGTTCAGTCTCTCAGTTGTATCTGACTCTTTCCAACCCCAAGAAGCGCAGCACGCCAGGCCTCCCTGTCCATCACCAACTCCCAGAGTTTACTCAAACTCATGTCTGTTGAGTCAGTGATGCCATCCAACCATCTCATCCTCTGTTGCCCCCTTCTCCTGCCTTCAGTCTTTCCCAGGATCAGGGTCTTTTCCAGTGAGTCAGTTCTTCACGTCAGGTAGCCAAAATATTGGAGTTTTAGCTTCAGATCAGTCCTTCCAATGAATGTTCAGGACTGATTTCTTTTAGGATGGACTGATTGAATCTCCTTGTTGTCCAAGGGACTTTCAAGAGTCACAGTCCAAAAGCATCAATTCTTTGGCACTCAGCTTTCTGTATAGTCCAACTCTCACATCCATATATGACTACTGGAAAAACCGTAGCTTTGATTAGATGGACCTTTGTTTGAAATGTGATGTCTCTGCTTTATAATAAGCTGTCTAGGTTGGTCATAACTTTTCTTTCAAGGAGCAAGCGTCTTTTAATTTTATGGCTGCAGTCACCATCTGCAGTGATTTTGGAGCCCCCCCCCCCCAAATAAAGTCTGTCACTGTTTCCATAGGTAGAAGATAGAGATAAGATGCAAGCTCTTTTGAAGAAATAGGTCTAAATAAAATTATACAAAGAGGAATTGTGGGTGGAAAAGAAAAACAAAGGCTTAATAGAAACCTGAAGAAATTCAGTGTTTAAAACCAGTAAACATACCTAAGAAGAAGTGGCCAGTAAGTTAAAAAAAAACAATCAGAGGAATAGTGTCACAGAAGCTTAGAGAAATAGTCTATCAAATGGGAGGGAGCAGAAAACTGTGTAAAGGGTTTATTCAGAAGACATATTGCAATAAGGAGATCACTAGAACCATTTTAAAGAACAATTTCTGTGAAATGGAGGGGAATTGAAACCCGATTGTGGTCAGTTGAAAGAAGGTTCGATAAGTATGAAATTTTTTTCTAAGATGTTTTAACATTAAGAGAGCAAAGGAAATGCACAGCAGCTTGTGGCTGGTGGGAAATGTGAAGTCTTTCTTTCTTTCCTTTTTTTTTTTTAAGGTGGAGTGATATTAAGGCTTCATTGCTGATGCTTGTTTTGCTGTTGGAAATAATTTGGGAGTGAGAAAAACGATGCAGTGAGAAAGCGGCTAATTGCGCATGCAGTATTGAAAAAGGAAGCCATTAAATGAGTGGGAGTGAAGGGAGATCTTCAGGCCTGAAGAACTGGTCTTAGATAAGAGTGGATGTCACCTTGCTTTCTTTCTATGCAGAGGAAAGAGACTATCTGAGTATGGACACAGATGAGTGTGTGAATTTAGTTACAGGAAGATAAGATATATTCTTAGGATAACAAATTATTTTCAGTGACTTTTGGTGTGGATAACTTTCTTTAGTGTAGAGTGAGAGAGAATGGTGTAAGTGTTTGAGAGAGAGAAGCAAAGGTGTGAAATTGGAACTTAAGACTTTGAAGAAGTGTAGTGGAATTACAATATGTGCTGAGTGCCCATTTGAGATCCATAAACATAAATTTAAAGTGAGATCAGTCCACAGAGTGGAAGAATTTTTTTTTCCTCCAGCCATACACAGCTGCTGAGGAGGCCAGTTGTCAGTGAATAGTTGGATTTAACCATGGTTGGGGGTGTGCCAGCAAGTAGGTCAGAAGAAGAGGAGGCCAAAGCCATTAGCTAGGCATGGGTCATAGTGCTGCACAATTATCCAAGGAATCTAAGGAATCTCCACTGGATAAGAGAGTAGCGAGGATGGGGATTTGGAAAAAAATAAAGAGAAAGATAGATTTGAAGCGTAAAAAAATAGAGTCAAGAACTGGAGGTCTAGGGAAGCTCGAAACTGAGCTGGAGTGCAGCGAGAAAGAATGGTCATGAAAAGGGAAATTTAAAATGCAGGTTTCTTAGTTGGAGTTAATAGAAATGAAAACAAGATCCAGCAGGGAATAACCTTAGAAGCTGCAGAGATCAAAGATTTTAGATGAATCAATGTTGAATTCCCAAGCACGATGACTAGAGTAGCAAAGGCGATATCCGTGAACCGAGGAACTAGAGATGATTATGAATAAGGAGAGCTGTACTTTTTCTCTCAAAGTGCTAAAGGGTGAGTGAGTCTTTACATCTTAGTAAAGCACTTTTTCTACTTTCCAGAAGCTGCAGCTAATGATTGAGTTTTTAGAGATGAATAAATTCTCTGTTTATCCCATCACTAAATGGTACAAATCAGTTAGTAACAGGGAGTATGTGTGTTAGTTGCTCAGTCATGAGCTAGTCTTTGTGACTTCATGGACGGTTGCCCACCAGGCTTCTCTGTCCATGGAATTCTCCAGGCAAAAATACTGGAGTGGGTTTCTATTTCCTTCTCCAGGGGATCTTCCCAACCTAGGGATCAAACCCAGGTCTCCCATATTGCAGGCAGATTCACCATCTAAGCTATCATATTAGAACACCTGAAAAAATGTTTCTTTTCAGACCCAAGAATTACTGGCACATATATATGTTTAGGGATAATTGTAATTGCTTTATTCTGTCTAACAAAAGATTAGAGTATTTCTCAGGAACAATCTTACATTTGTGTGTTATTTGGAAATTTTGTTCTCTAAATTAATAACAGAAGTTAAAGCAGTAGCATTTTAAAAATTATATTAATTTCAGTCTAGAATAAAAAAGAAATTATCCTAAATGTAGAAGAAATAGCCATACAATAGAAAGGCTTTGGTTACTTCAGGAAAGTTGAGAAAGCAGATTAGAACACACTTAAATGGGTCAACTCTAGTCAATTAATGGTTTATTCTTTGGTCTAAAAATGTAAAGCACGCAGCATTAAGGTATGTCCAGAGGTGAAGTTAGAAGTGATATGAAAAAGTAGACTATGAAGAATTACATATGCACTACTAGATTGTATGTGCCTTTACGTAGCATCCACTCTCTAATGGGATATGAAAGATGAGTAGAGCATTTTCAGAAGGAAATATTTATTTGACTTATGGTATACTGCTATAATCCTTGACAGGCGATTGACTTTTTAAAAAGAACCAAGAAGAAAATTAAATAATTCTTCTATAAGGCATAGCTTATTTTAAAAGAACAGTACATTCTTAAAGTCCTATAAAAAAGATCCTTTCTGTAGGTAACAAGACTGCTAATTCATAAAATGATAAGGAGGTAAGTGTGCCATCTATTGGTGAGACAAGCACATTGTAAAAATACGTGCAAAGCCATTGGTCTCAGGGCAAGTTACATAGGCATCTTTTTCTAAGTCATATAAAGTAATGCTTCATGAGAGCAAAATACCATAGTCTACTCACAGAAAAACTGGGGCTTGTTGTCTTTGTTAGTAGCCCAGCAAAAAAAGGAAGTCAAATCAGAAGTCAGGGCATCATAGTTCTCACCCAGCTTTATGCAATATGCAATGTAAGGTTGCATGTCTTCTTTCATGTCCAAAGGTTCCATTTTTCTTTTTTATAATAATAAATTAAGAGATAACAAGTATTAATTAATTCCTTTAAATTCTAACATTTTGAAAATTTTATAGCTTGAATGTATGCATAGATGCAGATGCTATTTCATTTAAGTAAGTTTACCATTTTTTAAATTTACTCTTAGACACATACAGATTCCTTTGCTGTAAACTGTAGAAGCCATTGCATATAAGGTCTTACTTTCAGAGGCAGAGATATTACTCAGTTCAGTTCAGCTCAGTCGTGTCCGACTCTTTGCGACCCCATGAAATGTAGCACGCCAGGCCTCCCTGTCCATCACCAACTCCCGGAGTTCACTCAGATTCACGTCCATCGAGTCAGTGATGCCATCCAGCCATCTCATCCTCTGTCGTCCCCTTCTCCTCCTGCCCCCAATCCCTCCCAGCATCAAAGTCTTTTCCAATGAGTCAACTCTTCGCGTGAGGTGGCCAAAGTCCTGGAGTTTCAGCTTCAGCATCATTCCTTCCAAAGAAATCCCAGGGCAGATCTCCTTCGGAATGGACTGGTTGGATCTCCTTGCAGTCCAAGGGATTCTCAAGAGTCTTCTCCAACACCACAGTTCAAAAGCATCAATTCTTCAGCGCTCAGCCTCCTTCACAGTCCAACTCTCCCATACATGACTACTGGAAAAACCATAGCCTTGACTAGATGGACCTTAGTTGGCAAAGTAATGTCTCTGCTTTTGAATATGCTATCTAGGTTGGGCATAACTTTTCTTCCAAGGTGTAAGCGTCTATTAATTTCATGGCTGCAATCACCATCTGCAGTGATTTTGGAGCCCCCCAAAATAAAGTCTGACACTGTTTCCACTGTTTCCCCATCTATTTCCCATGAAGTGATGGGACCAAATGCCATGATCTTCGTTTTCTGAATGTTGAGCTTTAAGCCAACTTTTTCCCTCTGCTCTTTCACTTTCATCAAGAGGCTTTTTAGTTCCTCCTCACTTTCTGACATAAGGGTGGTGTCATCTGCATATCTGAGGTTATTGATATTTCTCCTGGCAATCTTGATTCCAGCTTGTGTTTCTTCCAGTCCAGGGTTTCTCATGATGTCCTCTGCATAGAAGTTATATAAGCAGGGTGACAGTATATAACCTTGACGTACTCTTTTTCCTATTTGGAACCAGTCTGTTGTTCCATGTCCAGTTCTAACTGTTGCTTCCTGACCTGCATACAGATTTCTCAAGAGTCAGGTCAGGTGGTCTGGTATTCCCATCTCTCTCAGAATTTTCCACAGTTTATTGTGACCCACACAGTCAAAGGCTTTAGCATCAGTCATTCCAAAGAACACCCAGGACCGATCTCCTTTAGAATGGACTAGTTGGATTTCCTTGCAGTCCAAGGGACTCTCAAGAGTCTTCTCCAACACCACAGTTCAAAAGCATCAATTCTTCGGCGCTCACCCTTCTTCACAGTCCAACTCTCACATCCCTACATGACCACAGGAAAAGCCATAGCCTTGACTAGATGGACCTTAGCCTGCAAAGTAATGTCTCTGCTTTTGAATATGCTATCTAGGTTGGTCATAACTTTTCTTCCAAGGAGTAAACATCTTTTAATTTCATGGCTGCAATCACCATCTTCAGTGATATTGGAGCCCAAAAACGTAAAGACCGACACCGTTTCCACTGTTTCCCCATCTATTTCCCATGAAGTGATGGGACCAAATGCCATAATCTTCGTTTTCTGAATGTTGAGCTTTAAGCCAACTTTTTCACTCTCTCTTTCACTTTCATCAAGAGACTTTTTAATTCCTCTTCACTTTCTGCCATAAGGGTGTTGTCTTCTGACTATCTGAGGTTATTGATATTTCTTCCGGCAATGTTGATTCCAGCTTATGCTTCTTCCAGCCCAGCGTTTCTCATGATGTCCTCTGCATAGAAGTTAAATAAGCAGGGTGACAATATACAGCCTTGACGTACTCCTTTCCCAATTTGGAACCAGTCTGTTGTTCCATGTCCAGTTCTAACTGTTGCTTCCTGACCTGCATACAGGTTTCTCAAGAATCAGGTCAGGTGATCTGGTGTTCCCATCTCTCTCATAATTTTCCACAGTTTATTGTGATCCACACAGTCAAAGGCTATGGCATAGTCAATAAAGCAGAAATAGATGTTTTTCTGAAACTCTCTCGCTTTTTTATGATCTAGCGGATGTTGGCAATTTGATCTCTGGTTCCTCTGCCTTTTCTAAAACCAGCTTGAACATCTGGAAGTTCACAGCTCACTTATTGCTGAAGCCTGTCTTGGAGAATTTTGAGCATTACTTTACTAGCGTGTGAGATGAGTACAATTACTCAGTAAGTTGTAACTGAATGTATGCTAAATCACTTCAATCGTGTCCAACTCTTAGAGACCCTATGGAATGTAGCCTGCCAGGCTCCTCTGTCCATGGGATTCTACTGACAAGGCTACTACAGTGAGTTGCCATATCCTCCTCCAGGGGATCTTCCCAACCCAGGGATTGTACCTTCATCTTTTATGTCTCCTGCATTGGCAAGCAAGTTCTTTACCTCTTGCACCACCTGGGAAACCCCTAAAACTGAATACACAAACAAATAGTAAACCACAATATATATATATATTTTAAACTGAAATACAGTTAACTCACAATACTGTATTAGTTTCTGGTGTATATCCAAAGAAAACAGAAACACAAATTTGAAAAGATAGACGCACTTCAATATTTAAAGCAGCATTATTTGCAATAGTCAAGATATGAAAACAACTTAAGTGTCCATTAGGAGATTAATGGATAAAGAAGATACATATATTAGAATTTATGTAAATATTGTGCTGTGCCACTGTGCCCTGTCATGTCCAACCCTGTAACCCCATGGACTATAGACTACCAGGCTCCTCTATCCATGGGATTTTTGAGGCAAGAATACTGGAGCAGGTTGCCATTTCCTCCTCCAAGGGATCTTCCCAATCAGGGATTGAACCCACATCTCCTGCCTCGGCAGGTGGATTCTTTACTATTGAGGCACCCAGGAAGCCCATAATGGAATATTACATATCCAGGGTGATATTTTGCCATTTGAAAATACATGGATGGACCTGAAACAAATTATCCTTAGTGAAGTAGGTTAGGCAAAGATAAACACTGCATATATTTTCATTTATATGTGGAATTTGAAAAAATAAAACAAATGACCAAATATAACCAAACAGAAATTGATTCATGGGTTAAAAAATTGTTTTTCAAAATTATACTTCTACACCTCTTTAAGCTGTGTAAGCATTAACTTTTATTAACCTGTGGCTCAGTGTTCACTTATACATTATAAATTCAAGAAATCTTTTATTTAAATTTTTATTTAAAGAAATTAAAGTAGTATTTCTGGGTTTTATTGTCATTCTTTGTTTGCTTTTTAAGTGACATAAAGATTTAGGGTGTTTTTTGAAAAATGTTGTAAACAAAATGTATTACCATTTTCTGAATCCACTTCAAAATTAGTATATTTAAGACATGACATTACCTTGTGATGAATATTACAGGGAAGCTAGCTGATGCAGAGAAACTGGCACAACTTTTGCGCACATTATTAGCATGCTTTAACCAAAATCACTGCAGATGGTGATTGCAGCCATGAAATTAATAGACGCTTACTCCTTGGAAGGAAAGTTATGACCAACCTAGGTAGCATATTACAAAGCAGAGACATTACTTTGCCAACAAAGGTCCGTTCAGTCAAGGCTGTGGTTTTTCCAGTGGCCATGTATGGATGTGAGAGTTGGACTGTGAAGAAAACTGAGCGCTGAAGAATTGATGGTTTGGAACTGCAGTGTTGGAGAAGACTCTTGAGAGTCCCTTGGACTGCAAGGAGATCCAACCAGTCCATTCTAAAGGAGATCGGTCCTGGGATTTCTTTGGAAGGAATGATGCTAAAGCTGAAACTCCAGTACTCTGGCCACCTCATGTGAAGAGTTGACTCATTGGAAAAGACTCTGATGCTGGGAGGGATTGGGGGCAGGAGGAGAAGGGGACGACAGAGGATGAGATGGCTGGATGGCATCACCGGCTCGATGGATGTGAGTTTGAGTGAACTCCGGGAGTTGGTGATGGACAGGGAGGCCTGGGGTGCTGCATTTCATGGGGTTGCGAAGAGTCGGACACGACTGAGCGACGGGAGTAAATTAAACTGAATTCAGTACTTCTTCTTCTGGGATCTATCCTTAAGATATACTCAGTAATGCAAGGCAAGAGTTATGTACATATATGTTCAGTGTTGTTTATAATTGATATGTACTAAACATTAAGTTAACAATAGGTATGTGGTTTTTCAATGGTAGTTGTAGCTCTAAAGAATATTTTAAAAGTTGAGAAATTCAAACAACATGATCATCATATTTATATAGTACATTCATCAATAGTTACAGTTGACATCCTCATTAGTAAAAAAACAGAAAAAAAAAAACCCTAAATGTCAGTGCCCCAAATAGAAGTAAAAATGGGAAAGCTAAAAACAAAGGTAATTTATAATTTCATATCTGAATAATCTTAATATAATATATTTTTATACATTTTAATTAGGATTGCATTCACAAATAGTTCATTACATTTTAGTCCAGAAGTGATTGTAAATCTTAGACCTTGAGGTGTATACCAGTCATGGGCTGTTCTGAGAAGCGAGATCTCTCTGGAAAGTAACAGTACTCACTTATTAAAGTGAAATCACAGACAAAGGGAAGGCAAGCTGAACTGTTTTCCTTTTAAAGATGAAGCCAAATATATCTTAAATAGGAAAAAAAAAAAAAAGGAAGGGAAATAGCTCTATTATAGGATTCTTTTCCTAACTTTAGCACTAATATTTTACTACTTTAATGTTTTAACCATCAATAAGTTAGCTAGTTAACAATGAGGATCATTAGGATAATTTTTCTTAGAGGACAAGGAGATGGCATTTATGAGGTGGAGATGACAATATTTATAAGGCTCTTGAGTCCTCACACGTTTCAGTCATTAAACTAAGCCTGAAGCATAAGCAAGCTGAATCTTTGTGTCTATGTTTCCCATTCATTCTTTTTTGTGATGAAATCATTTCATCACAAATTTTGGACAATGTATCATGATATAAAACTAGAACTTCAGATATGTGTTCGTACTATCAATGCGAATCCATTTTGTATTGAGAAGGAATAAGAGGTGAAAGAGTGATGATGCAACCTTAGTTGTTAAGACCCCATTTACGTTCCATAAGTATCGTCTGGAAATTCACTTACTTTTTTCAGCAAGAGCCATTTATTTGGTGCCTATTTGCAATGTTAAATTGCTTTATTTTCCTCATCTCACTTTGCATATTATTTCAGCATATATGAACATAACATGTGAAGAAACAGTTGTGTCTGTGTACGTGTGTGTTCAGTGGCTCAGTCATGTCCAAGTCTTTTGTGACCTCATGGACTGTAACCCACCAGGCTCCTCTGTCCTGGAATTTTCCAGGCAAGCATACTGGAGAAGGTTGCCATTTCCTTACTCCAGGGGATCTCCCCAGCCCAGGGACTGAACCCGCATCTCTTGTACCTCCTGCATTGGTAGGTGGATTCTTTATCACTGTGTCACCTGGGAACCCCAAAAGAATAGATAACAAGTCACAATTTAAAACCTATTTCTACAATCAATGGAAAAATCAGTATTTTCATACATTCATACAGCATGTCAGATAAAAATATATCATTTCTTTGAGAAGTTATACCATACTGATTTTATAATCTGAAAATTTGAATTATTGGCACAACCAGAAACCCTTTCATCTTCCAGAGTGGTAACTGGACATGAAAATGTGAAAATGTCTACTGAGACATTAAGCGTAAAATGTCCCCTCTTCCTCAAAATAAATCAAAATAAGACCAAGAAAAGGGATTTTTAAAAAATTTATCACAGGGACTTAAAAGGTTTTCATTTTTGTCACTTAAGAAATACACTGGGAAAGCTATACCAAGGAGGGAATTGGGAAGGACAGTTGTACAGATGACATTTTGAAATGTTGTTTTGGAGGAATGAGAGTCTTATGCAGGTAAGAGATAAGAGAAATTTATGTACATATATCCAGTTATCTGTACATAATTTATAATTAACTGGATATATCTTTGCTTTCTCATATGTTTCCTTATCAGTTTCACATTTCTTGCAATGATACTCCAAATGTTTAAGAGGCATCTGCTATTTAAACTCCCTGATTTCAAGTGCTCTATAACCTTCTGAATGAATTAACTTTTGAATCAAAATTTATCATGCTATTCTTAGTTTGATTTTTTTTTAAGTTTGATAGAAGTAGTTTGGCTATCTTTCAGTCATTCAAGGCATGAAAGAGCCATATTTTTTTTCATACTTTCAGACATATTTGGAAAGATTTCCACCCTTGGTTACCTCAAGCTTATGTGCAGAATGACAATCTGATATCTGTCTTCTGGCTTCTCCAGATGCCAATCTATTATTAGGGCCCACATTCATCTCAAGAGACAGAAGATGGAGGATGGAATGAGGGTAAATGTGAATTAATGCTAGGAAAGAGAATAAGCAACAGGAGCAAGAAAACTTGGAATGTATTATCAATAGGTGCGATTCCCTACCAAACTCTCATTTTTCCCTTTCACATGAGATCTGACAAATAAATTGTGCTTTTTATAAGTGAGGGACTCTGAGAGCAAGTCATCTGATTAATTTTCAAATACAATTTTAGAGAAAAGGAGTAGGAGTCAGTAGAAAGGGAGTGTGGGTAAAAATAGAAAGAGTAGATGTTAAGATTCCTAGAGCCAGGATTTAGATTCGTTATAATTCTGAATAGAAAAGGCATAATTTATAAAACAGAGAAAAATAGCATATGCATCTTCTCTCTTTAATAAACAATAAAAAACCCATGATTCCAGCATAGACAGTTTAACTTTGATTCCTTGGAATATTGTAGGAAGACTCACTCAATAATCAATTTGACATTGCCTAGAAAAAGACCAAACATTAGGATAGTATAAACAGTCAGGCTGTGTGGACAATAAATTTGGGTCCAGTTAATTTTCTTCTCACTGTGACAGAATGGTGACTTGAAGAGAAACAGAAAGAACATAGTGTTTCAAGAAATCTTCAAGTTTCACAAAAGATCTCATTTCCATCCCAGATGGCCTTCTCTTACAGGTAAGACTTAAAAACAAGCCTGTGTGACACATATGTTATGTTCCATGGGCTCCAATCTAGAGTTATTACTTCATGAAGTCTGATTACATTGCATAATAGCTATTATATTATGTTCAAATGTGTTTAAAGGAATTTATTACTTTAATTGATGTTAGTGCATCTTTAGAAATAAAATATTTAAGGGAATATTTGCAGCAGTTTAGAACATCACAATTGGGAGATGGTGTCAGAAGTTTTGATTGCATTAATCATTGAGAATAAAGCTTAGGTGTAAAAATTCTGCTTGGGCTTCATTTAGAATGGAAGATGGGACAATCAATTCTTTTTCTCTGAAAAAACAAAATTTCTACCAAAATGCTGTAGACTGAGAATTGTATGAGACACTGAAATAGTTCCAATTTGAGAGATTACCTTGGGCAATTGAGTAAAGAACATTTGGAGGTACATCTCTCTTTAACTGCTCACTTCTGAGAAATGTTTCCATCATTTTATTAAAGTCAGCATGATTTTGAATACCTCTATTGAGAAGTCCAGAATGCAAGTGTGACCACATCCACCACTGTTTAACTTATCTTAGATGCTTCTTCAGTAAAATGAAGAGAATGGATGATACTTATCTTTAAGATTCTTTGTATCTCTACAAAGGATATGATTCTCTTTCTCTCAAGAAGATCACCCAGGTTTATTAACGCATGAGCAATACTGAAGGTTTTGTTTGAGCTTCATAACAGTATTACTTAGAGCTTTTGTATTTGCTTGAAACTGACTTCTGCTTAATTTTGTGTGTATGTTTTAAATGTGGGATTTATAATGTATACAATATTACATTTTAATGTTAGTGGAAAAAATCATCCTAGCGTAATAGTAAGGATTGGGACCTGTAGTGCTTCTCTCTCCCCCAAGGAGCTTTGGTAGAATAATTGGAATGCCTTAATGCTAGCAATCACTGAGAGGAGGAACTACTGGCATTTACTGCTTGGAGAATAGGGATGCTAACATTCTGTAATGCATCAGCTAGCCCCTCATAACAAAGGATTGCTCTTCCCATTATCCAGGATTGCCCTTGAAAAAGACTGAAGAATTGTCCTAATATTTCATACTCAAAAATTTTCAGGCTTCTCCGTTTACCTTATGTCCAATATCAGAAGAATTAATGCAAGGACTAGAAAGCTTCTAGAAGGTTAGTCTTTTAAGGCTATTATCATAATCTGATAAAAACCAGACATCATTACTTCATGTGTAAGAGATGCTCAGCTTGAGGTTGGCAATCCTTTTCATGCATTCCTTGAGTGTTCTTCTCTGAAAGGGAAGAGAGTCAAGAAAATGTTGACCAACATGTTCAAGGACTGTTCTCAGAGGGGCATATACTGATCTTCAGAAAACACTGCAATGAGTATGTAGCCAAATCTCCTTGGACAGAAGCCGTAGAAATGCTCAACAGCTGAGGAAAACTTGGCAGGAAATAAGAGAAAGAGGAAAAAATAACATTCCTCTGTTGGGATATTACATAGGTGGTTGAACTCTAAGCTCCTTGTGGATGAGGATGCTGGCCTCTAACGTCTTTATCCTCTCTCTAGCATCTGGGAGAATTGTAAGCAGATTGATAATATTTCATAAGAGTTGAGCAATTTCTAGACTGATAATTCTCAAAATAGAATTAAATAATTAACTCATTTCAATACTCTGTGTGTATGTGTTTGTGTGTATTTTAATAAGCAGACAATATCGTTTGGTGAACATTACAACTACTTTAAGTCTTCAATGGGTTTCCCTGGTGGCTTAGCTGGTAAAGAATCCACCCGCAATGCAGGAAACCTGGGTTAGATCCCTGAGTTGGGAAGATCCCCTGGAGAAGGGAATGGTTACCCACTCCAATATTCTGGCCTTGAGAATTCCATGGACTGTATAGTCCACCGGGTCGAAAAAAGTCAGACACGACTGAGCGACTTTCATTTTAAGTCTTCAATGGGACTAAAAATTTCCTGGAAAGTTGAGAGATGCAAAATGTCGTTGAATGTACAAATGTAATAAAAAAATGAAGCATAAAATGTTCATATTTGCTACATATTCTTGTTGTTTAGTCCCTCATATGTAATACGAGAATAAAGTGAGACATTAACTGTGGGACAAGCAATTAAGAGTTACAGTGGGAATGTCCTGGGCCATACACAGTGTATTTCTTGCTTGTGTTGCAAGGGGGAAAAAAAAAAAAAAAAACTTAATGGGAAATAAAAACTGTGAAGGAAAATACATTTTTTCTCTTAAATATTGAATAGAGTCTTAGTAAATCATTCCTTATAGCTTCATTCTTATTGTAATGGGATGTCAAAATTTCAGAGAACATCAAATAGAACTTTATAGGTACAATATGAGTTCAATGCTAGAAATATTATTTTTATAACTTGATAGTTCTATCAATGTAAAAGACAGTAGGAAGTTTTTCAAATAGGGAATCTTTTTAAATGGTGAATTTATAGTTGTTTTTTCAAGTGCAGAACAAAATTAAAGCTGCATGTTTAAAATTTAGCAGGATAGTAATATAAACTAGGTGATTTCCTGATGGCTCAGACAGTAAAGAGTCTGCCTGTAGTGTGGGAGACCTGGGTTCAATCGTCGGTTGGAAAGATCCCTGAGAGAAGTAAATGGCAACCCACTCCTGCATTCTTGCCTGGAAAATCCCATGGATGGAGGAGCCTGGTGGGCTATAGTCTATGGGTTCACAAAGAGTCAGACATGACTGAGCGACTAACATTGCATTGGATTAGCAATATAAACTAGCATCTTCTAGTTGGTGAATTTTCCTTTCTATTTTCTTTAAATTTCTTGACAGTCATTTTATCTGAGAAAAATATAAAATGTATCCATAGAAGGTTGTAATTATTCTTTTCATTATGGAGACATTGTAGACAGATTATTTAGGGAAAGATTAACTAGTCTGTATTTTTTTCCTTCACTGAGAGCTCTTCCTTTGAGATGAGTGAGTGGGGATTTTTTCCAGCTGTTGGTAAACTGATATGTGGTGAAGATTAAGTTTCCTAGGATGATTATAAGAACAATGTAAACACATTAAGGGAGTAAATCCTAAATTTTAAGAAAAATGGATTATATATCAAAGGTTATTAAATGAAAGAAAATATGCCCCAATTAAAATGTGAAGTTTTCTGCTTTTTTTGCTTCAGTGAGACTGAGATAGGGGACACTTCTTTAGCCTGAACTCAAATAAAAATGATTTGTGCAGGAGAACTGTAGACAATTGCAGCCTACAGGTGACATAGTGAGACAAACTTTTCTTAAGCTTTTTTGAGGCTGTTATTTTAGCAAAACCTAGCTAAAGCTATTATATTCCTTCAAGGTCCTAGGTCAGTGTTTGGCATATTAGGAAATCAATTCATGTTAGCAGAGTTGTTGTCATCACCACTTCTGTTGTTATTCATAGTTGCTGGATTGTTATGTACACTTGAATTCTGAGAAATGAAATTGTTGGATGCTGGAACTCCACTTATGATTACTAAGATAGAAGTCACAGGGATGTGGAGAAAGTGTACTTAATAATGACTACCACCAGGCTGGATGCAATCCCTAAGGGGAGCTGAGCAAATTGACTGTCTAAAAAAGTAATCATATGAAGTTTGGCAGGCATAAATAAATAATCTGGATCTTGCTTTTCATTCGGAGGCCTGAGTGCTGTTGTGGTTCAGTCGCTCAGTCGTATCCAACTCTTTGTGACCCCATGGACTGCAGCATGTCAGGCTTCCCTGTCCATCATCATCACCCAGAGATTGCTCAAACTCATTTCTATTAAGTAGGTGATGCCACCCAATCATCTCATCCTCTGTCACCCCCTTCTCCTTCTGCCTTCAATCCTTTCCAGGATTAGGGTCTTTTCCAATGACTCAGTTCTTTGCATCAGGTGGCCAAAATATTGGAGCTACAGCTTCAACATCAGTCCTTCCAATGTATATTCAGGACTGATTTCCTGTAGGATTAACTGGTTTGATCTTCTAGCAGTCCAAGAGACTTTTAAGAGTCTTCTCAAACACCACAGTTCAAAAATTCTTCGCTATACAGCTTTCTTTATAGTCCAACTCTCACATCCATACATTACTATTGGAAAAACAATAGCCTTGACTAGACGGACCTTTGTTGGCAAAGTAATGTCTCTGCTTTTTAATAAGATGTCCAGATTGGTCATAGCTTTTCTTCCAAGGAGCAAATGTCCTTTAATTTCATGACTGCTGTCACCATCTGCAGTGATTTTGGCTCCCAAGAAAATAAAGTCTGACACCATTTCAAAAGCAAGGAGTGATAAGAAAGCCTTCCTCAGTGATCAATGAAAAGAAAAGAGAGGAAACAATAGAATAGGAAATACTAGAGTTCTCTTCAAGAAAATCAGAGATACCAAGGGAACATTTCATGCAAAGATGGGTTCAATAAAGGACAGAAATGGTAGGAACCTAACAGAAGCAGAAGATATTGAGAAGAGGTAGCAAGAATACACAGAAGAACTATACAAAAAAAATCTTCATGGCCCAGATAATCATGATGGTGTGATCACTCACCTAGAGCCAGACATCCTGGAATGTGAAGTCAAGTGGGCCTTAGGAAGTATCACTATGAACAAAGCTAGTGGAGGTGATGAAAATCCAGTTGAGCTATTTCAAATCCTAAAAGATAATGCACTCAATATGTCAGCAAATTTGGAAACTCTGCAGTAGCCACAGGAGTGGAAAAGGTCAGTTTTCATCCCAATCCCAAAGAATACCCAAAATACCACACAACTGCATTCGTCTCACATGCTAGCAAAGTGCTAAAAATTCTCTAGGCCAGGCTTCAGCAATACGTGGATCGTGAACTTCCAGATGTTCAAGCTGGTTTTAGAAAAGGCAGAGGAACCAGAGATCAAATTGCCAACATCCGCTGGATCATAAAAAATCAAGAGAGTTCCAGAAAAACATGTACTTCTGCATTATTGACTATGCCAAAGACTTTGACTGTGTGGATCACAATAAACTGAGGAAAATTCTGAAAGAGATGGGAACACCAGACCCCCTGACCTGCCTCTTGAGAAATCTGTATGCATATCAGGAAGCAACAATTAGAATTGGACATGGAACAACAGACTGGCTCCAAATAGGTAAAGGAGTACATCAAGGCTATGTATTGTCACTCTGCTTATTTAACTTATATGCAGAGTACATCATGAGAAACGCTGGGCTGGAGGAAGCACAGGCTGGTATGAAGATGGCCAGGAGAAATATCAATAACCTCAGATATGCAGATGATACAACCTTATGGCAGAAAGTGAAGAACTAAAGAGCCTCTTGATGAAAGTGAAAGAGGAGAGTGAAAAAGTTGGCTTAAAGCTCAACATTCAGAAAACAAAGATCATGGCATCTGGCCCCATCACTTCATGCCAAATAGATGGGGAAACAGTGGAAACAGTGGCTGACTTTATTTTTTGGCCTCCAAAATCACTGCAGATGGTGATTGCAGCCATGAAATTAAAAGATACTTGCTCCTTGGGAGGAAAATTATGACCAACCTAGACAGCATATTAAAAAGCAGAGACATCACTTTGTCTACAAAGGTCCGTCTAGTCAAGGCTATGGTTTTTCCAGTGGTCATGTATGGCTGTGAGTGTTGGACTATAAGGAAAGCTGAGCACCAAAGAATTGATGCTTTTGAACTGTGGTGTTGGAGAAGACTCTTGAGAGTCCCTTGGACTGCAAGAGATCCAACCAGTCATCCTAAAGATCAGTCCTGGGTGTTCATTGAAAGGACTTGTGTTGAAGCTGAAACTCCAATATTTTGGCCACCTCATGTGAAGAGCTGACTCATTTGAAAAGACCCTGATGCTGGGAAAGATTGAAGGCAGGAGGAGAAAAGGGGACAATAGAGGATGAGATGGTTAGATGGCGTCACCGACTCAATGGACATGAGTTTGGGTAAACTCCGGGAGTTTATGATGGACAGGGAGGCCTGGCGTGCTGTGGTTCATGGGGTCACAAAGAGTGAGGGACGACTGAGTGACAGAACTGAACTGAACTGTTTCATTGTTTCCCCATATTTTCCAGGAAGTGATAGGACCTATTCCATGATCTAATTTTTCTGAATGTTGAACTTTAAGCTAGCTTTTTTACTCTCCTCTTTCGCCTTCATTAAGAGGCTCTTTAGTTCCTCTTCACTTTCTGCCATAAGTGTGGTATCATCTTCATGTCTGAGGTTTTTAATATTTTTCCCAGCAATCTTGATTCTGAGAATTACAAATAAGCCTGGAATCAGAGTCTATTGAAATTATCTATAGATGATCTTTTATTTTTTAATCTAAAATATCTCTCAGCCTCAGAACAAACAGTAGAAGTGGCTGAAAGTCAAAATGGTAACCCCCAAATCTCTGGAAATGATGGAAAGAATTGAGGGTTGAAATCAGCTTACTCAAGTGGCCTGAGTATGTGTTTGGGTTTTCATTCATAATTATCCTTACACAGTTTCAAGTCACATGGTGAACTGTTTATCTTTACTAAATGACATTTATGCAAAATTATGCTTAAAGGGTCAAAAGATAAGTAGTAGTAAAATACAAAACATTAAGTAAATAGAAGCTTTTGAGATTAGTGGAAATGTCTGTTTGGAAATTATGAATGGATATGGACCATCATACTTTAGAAAGAGTCATGATAAAAATTTAATTTTTCTTTGATTATATAATGAGGGTAATCAATCCATAAACATTTATTAAATGAACATATGATAATAAGAATGTCCAGAAGTTAAACATGGCTCAGATATTATCCTAGTCCACACAGTGCTAAACTCTCATTAGATGAGAAAACTTCTAAAATACTGTGTTGTTTTTTTTTAACACATTATTATAGTTCTTAAGTGAAAGAGCAAATGTGAGTATACATGAGTTGTTATAGGTGGTTTTGCATTTGATTTCTTGGTCATAACTTTTATGAAGTCAATACTTAGTCAATACTTTTGTGAAGTACTGTCATACATAAGGTAAACAGCTTACTAGTACACACACACGTAGTTATATATATTCAGTTCAGTTCAGTTCAGTGGCTCAGTCATGCCCTACTCTTTGCGACCCCATAGACTGCAGCATGCCAGGCCTCCCTGCCCATCAGCAATTCCCGGAGTTTATTCAAATTCAAGTCCATTGAGTTGGAGATGCCATCCAACCATCTCATCCTCTGTTGGCCCCTTCTCTTTCCATCTTCAATCTTTCCCAGCATCAGGGTCTTTTCAGATGAGTCAGTTCTTTGCATCAGGTAGCCAAAATATTTGGAGTTTTAGTCAACATCAGTCCTTTCAATGAACACTCAGGACTGATTTCCTTTAGGATGGACTGGTTGGATCTCCTTATAGTCCAAGGGACTCTCAAGAATATTCTACAACACCACAATTCAAAAGCATCAATTCTTGGGCACTCAGCTTTCTTTATAGTTCAACTCTCACATCCATAAGTGACTACTGGAAAAACCATAGCCTTGACTAGATGGACCTTTGTTGGTAAAGTAATGTCTCTGCTTTTTAATACGCTGTCCAGGTTGGTCATAACTTTCTTTCCAAGGAGCAAGCATCTTTAATTTCATGGCTGCAGTCACCATGAAATCAATGGAAGTGATTCTGGAGCCCCCCCCCCCAAAATAAAGTCAGCCACTGTTTCTACTGTTTCCCCATCTATTTGCCATGAAGTGATGGGACCAGATGCCATGATCTTAGTTTTCTGAATGTTGGGCTTTAAGCCAACTTTTTCACTCTCCTCTTTCACTTTCATCAAAAGGCTCTTTACTTCTTCTTCAATTTCTGCCATAAGGGTGGTGTCACCTGCATATCTGAGGCTGTTGATATTTCTCCCGGTATCTTGATTCCAGCTTGTGCTTCATCCAGTCCAGCATTTCTCATGATGTACTCTGCATATAAGTTAAATAAGCAGGTGACAATATACAACCTTGATGTACTCCTTTCCCTATTTAGAACCAGTCTGTTGTTCCATGTCCAATTCTAACTATTGCTTCCTGACCTGCATACAGATTTCTCAAGAGGCAGGTCAGGTGATCTGGTATTCTCTTTCAGAATGTTACACAGTTTATTGTGATCCACACAGTCAAAGGCTTTGACATAGTCAATAAAGCAGAAGTATATGTTTTTCTGGAACTCTCTTGCTTTTTCAATGATCCAGCAGATGTTGGCAATTTGATCTCTGGTTCCTCTGCCTTTTCTAAAACCAGCTTGAACACCTGGAATTTCACAGTTCACGTATTGCTGAAGCCTGGCTTGGAGAATTTTTAGCATTACTTTGCTAGCGTGTGAGATGAGTGCAATTGTGTGGTAGTTTGAGCATTCTTTGAAATTGCCTTTTTTGGGATTGAAATGAAAAATGACATTTTCCAGTCTTTGGCCACTGCTGAATTTTCCAAATTTGCTGGCATATTGAGTTTAGCACTTTCACAGCATCATCTTTTAGGATTTGAAATAGCTCAACTGGAATCCCATCACCTCCACTAGCTTTTTTTTGTAGTGATGCTCCCTAAGGCCCACTTGACTTTGCATCCTAGGATGTCTGGCTGTAGGTGAGTGATCACACCATCATGATTATCTATGTCGTGAAGATCTTTTTGTACAGTTCTTCTGTGTATTCTTGCCACCTTTTTAAAATATCTTCTGCTTTTTTTAGGTCTATATCATTTCTGTCCTTTATTGATACCATCTTTTTTTAAAATTTTTTTATTTTTTTAATTTTAAAATCTTTAATTCTTACATGTGTTCCCAAACATGAACCCCCCTCCCACCTCCCTCCCCATAACATCTCTGTGGGTCATCCCCATGCACCAGCCCCAAGCATGCTGTATCCTGCGTCAGACATAGACTGGCGATTCAATTCTTGTATGAAATGTTTCCTTGGTATCTCTAATTATCTTGAAGAGATATCTGCTGCTCCTGCTGCTAAGCTGCTTCAGTCTAGCATATATATTATGTATCACCTATATATGTGTGCATATATATATATATATAAACATACACACCAAATAAGGTATACAGTTTTCCACATTAAATGATACATTTGATAAAAGTTTTAAGACTTCTTTTGTTGATATTAAAGCCTTATTAAATGACATATATCTATGTTGATTCCAGTAAGATTTTTAAGTACTCTGTATGCTTTTGTTGTTATTTTTTTTAATTTTTATTTTTACTTTATTTTACTTTTTAAGTTGACTTATACATACACATGTACTGTTTCAGTTTCTTTTACATTATAGGTTATTATAAGATATTAAATATAGTTGCCTGTGTTATACCAAAGTCCTTGTTTTATCTATGTTATATATAGCAGTGTGTATCTGCTAATCCCAACTTCTAATTTATCCCTTCTACCCTTTTCTTCCCTTTGGTAAACATAAGTTTGTTTACTATGCCTGTGAGTTTTTCTGTATTATAAATAAGTTCATCTGTATGTTTTTTAAATTCCACACATAAGTGGTATCACTTAATATTTGTCTTTCTCTATCTGAGTTACTTCACTTAGTATGATAATCTCTAGGTAAATTCATGTTGTTGCCAGAGGCATTGTAATTGCATCATACATTTTAATGTATTGAATATCTAATGGAAATTTTCTGATCTTTTTCTGCCATCTAGTGGTATACTCAACAGTAAGTTGTTTTTAAAAGGCAAGAGCAAGACTTACTGTATTGGAATTACAGCTTTAGGTCATTTAATAAAGTTGTGAATGAGCAGAAATAGAAAGTTAGTGTATGCATTTGTAGGATAGGTATACACTACCTGGTCAGTTGCAAGATTTCTCAAGGTTTCTTTCTCATTTCTTACAAAATGAAAAACTTCAGGGTTAGAGTGAGCTGAATGTGGCTTTGCCCCAAAGTCACAATCTCTCAAATGAAGTACCAAAGAAACTAAATGTAAAATAATAGGTTTTAAAATTCTAATTAACTGTCACATATTGCTTCCGTATTTATAATTAGGCATCTGGTCCCATCACTTCATGGCAAATAGATGGGGAAACAGTGGAAACAGTGTCAGACTTTATTTTTGGGGGCTCCAAAATCACTGCAGATGGTGATTGCAGCCATGAAATTAAAAGACTCTTACTCCTTGGAAGAAAAATTATGACCAACCTAGATAGCATATTCAAAAGCAGAGACATTTCTTTGCCGACTAAGGTCTGTCTAATCAAGGCTATGGTTTTTCCTGTGGTCATGTATGGATATGAGAGTTGAACTGTGAAGAAGGCTGAGCACCGAAGAATTGATGCTTTTGAACTGTGGTGTTGGAGAAGACCCTTGGACTGCAAGGAAATCCAACCAGTCCATTCTGAAGGAGATCAGCCCTGGGATTTCTTTGGAAGCAATGATGCTAAAGCTGAAACTCCAGTACTTTGGCCACCTCATGCGAAGAGTTGACTCACTGGAAAAGACTTTGATGCTGGGAGGGATTGGGGGCAGGAGGAGAAGGGGACGACAGAGGATGAGATGGCTGGATGGCATCACTGACTCAATGGATATGAGTCTGAGTGAACTCCAGGAGTTGGTGATGGACAGGGAGGCCTGGCGTGCTGTGATTCATGGGGTTGCAAAGAGTCAGACACGACTGAGCGACTGAACTGAACTGAACACTTACCATATGGCAGGTATTATTTTAAGCACATGTACACATACATACTAGTTCTTTTATTTATGGTACATATCTTGAAAAAAAATGTTTGTGTCATCACTGAATATGTTGCTTAACACTAAGGTAAACATAGGCAGTACACTCTTTGAGCATATAGCACAGCAAGATCCAATTTGACCCACCTCCTAGAGTAATGGAAATAAAAACAAAAATAAACAAATAGGGCCTAATTAAACTTAAAAGCTTTTGCATACCAAAGGAAAAAAATAAACAAGATTAAAAGACAAAACTTAGAATGGGAGAAAACAATTGCAAATAAAACAACTGACAAAGTATTAATCTCAAGAGTTTGTAAGCAGCTCATACAGCTCAATATTAGGAAAACAAACAGCCCAGTCAAAAGTGGGCAGAAGACCTAAGCAGATATTTCTCAAAAGAGGACATGCAAATGTTGAATAAATGCAAAGATGTTCAACATCATTAATTATTACAAAAATGCACATCCAAATTATGATGAGGTATTACCTAATGCCTGGAGAAAGCAATGGCACCCCACTCCAGTATTCTTGCCTGGAAAATCCCATGGACAGAGCAGCCTGGTGGGCTGCAGTCCATGGGGTTGCGAAGAGTGGGAAACAGCTGAGCGCCTGCACTTTCACTTTTCACTTTCATGCACTGGGGAAGGAAATGGCAACCCACTCCAGTGTTCTTGCCTGGAGAATCCCAGGGATGGGGGAGCCTGGTGGGCTGCCGTCTGTGGGATCACACAGAGTTAGACACAACTGAAGTGACTTAGCAGCAGCAGCAGCAGTATCTAATGCCAGTCACAATGGCCATCATCAAAAAACCTACAGGTGATAAATGCTAGAGAGAATGTGGAGAAAAGGGAACCCTCGTATGCTGTTGTGGGAATGTAAACTGTTATAGCCATTATGGAGAACAGTACGGAGATTCCTTAAAAAAACAAAACAAAATTAGGAATAAATCTACCACATGACCCAGCAACCCTAGTACTGGGCATATACCCTGAGGAAACTATAATCAAAAAACATACATGTACCTTAATGTTCATAGGAACACTATTTACAATAGCCAGGACTTGTAACCCACCTGGAATGGACATCGGCAGATAAATGGATAAAGAAGACGTGATACATATATGCAATGGAGGCAGAAGGGGAAAGGTCTACCCACCTGAATGCAGAGTTCCAGAGAATAGCAAGGAAAGACAAGACCTTCTTCAATGAACAATGCAAAGAAATAGAGGAAAACAACAGAAGGGGAAAGCTAGAGATCTTGTCAAGGATATTGGAGATATCAAAGGAACATTTCATCCAAAGATGGACACAGTAAATGGCAAAAACAGTAAAGAACTAGTAGAAGCCGAGGAGATGGCAAGAATACAAAGAAAAACTGTATAAAAAAGATCTTAATGACCTAGATAACCACAATGGTGTGGTTACTCATCTTGAGCCAGATATCCTGAAGTGTGAAGTCAAGTGGGCCTTAGGAAATACTGCTGCCAATAAAGCTAATGACGGTGATGGAATTCTAGCAGGGCTATTTCAAACCATAAACAATCATGCTATTAAAGTGTTGGACTCAATATGTCAGCAAATTTGGAAAACCCAGCAGTGGCCACAGAACTGGAAAAGGTCAAACTTCAAATCGATTTCCAAGAATGGCAATAGCAAAGAATGTTTAAACTAACAGACAGTTGCACTCACTTCAGATGCTAATAAGATTATGCTCAAAATCCTTCAAGCCAGGCTTCAGCAGTACTTGAATCAAGAACTTCAGAATATGCAAGTTGGGTTTAGAAAAGGCAAAGGAACCAGAAATCAAATTGCCAACATCCATTGGGTCATAGAAAAAGCAAAGGAATCCAGAAAAATATCGCTTTTGCTTCATTGACTGCGCTAAAGTCTTTGAGTGTGGATCACTACAAACTTTGGAAAATTCTTTAAGGGATGGGAATACCAGATCATCTTACCTGCCTCCTGAGAAACCTGTATGCAGGTCAGGAAGCAACAGTTAGAACCAGATATGGAACAACAGACTGGTTCCCAACTGGGAAAGGAGTACATCGAGGCTATATATTGTCACCCTGTTTATTTAACTTCTATGCAGAGTCCATCATGAGAAATGCCTGGCTGGATGAATCACAAGCTAAAGTCAAGATTGCCAGGAGAAATATCAACAACTTCAGATAGGCAGATGATACCATTCTAATGGCAGAAAGTGACGAGGAACTAAAGAACCTCTTGATGAGGGTGAAAGAGGAGAGTGAAAAGGCAGCTTACACTCAATATTAAAAAAAAAAAACTGACATTGTGGCATCCAGTCCCATCACTTCATGGTAATAGAAGGGGACAAGGTGGAAGCGGTTGACAGATTTCTTTCTTTGGGCTTTAAAATCAAGGCAGATGGTGACTGCAGCCATTAAATTAGAAGATGATTGCTAATTTAAAAAGCTCTGACAAAACCCAAACAGTGTATTAGAAGCAAAGACATCACATTGCCAACAAAAGTCCATATAGTCAAGGCAATGGTCTTTGCAGTAGTCATGTACAGATGTGAGAGTTATACCGTGAAGAAAGCTGAGAGCCAAAGAACTGATGCTTTTAAACTGTGGTGCTGGAAAAGACTCCTGAGAGCCCCTCAGACTGCTAGGAGATCAAACCTGTCAATCCTAAAGGAAATGAATCCTGAATGTCCATTGGAAGGACTGATGCTGTAGGTGAAGTTCCAATAATTTGGCTACCTGATGCAAAGAGCCAAGTCACTGGAAAAGACCTTGACGCTGGGAAGGATTGAAAGCAGAAGGAGAAGGGAGCGACAGAGAATGAGGTGGTTTAATGACATCACCGATTGAATGGACATGAATTTGGGCAAACTCTGTTCAACCGTGAGAGATAGGGAGGCCTGGAGTGTTGCAGACCATAGGGTCGCAAAGCATCAGAGATGACTTGGTGACTGAACAGCAACACCAGCATTTCTCAGCCATAAAAAAGAACAAATTTGAGTCAGTTCTAGTGAGGTGGATGAACCTAGAGCCTATTATACAGAGCAAAGTAAGTCAGAAAGAGAAAAACAAATGCAGTATATTAATGCATATATATGGAATCCAGAAAAAATTATATTGATAGACCTGCTGCTGCTGCTGCTGCTGCTGCTAAGTCACTTCAGTCATGTCCAACTCTGCGACCCCATAGACGGCAGCCCACCAGGCTCCCCCGTCCCCGGGATTCTCCAGGCAAGAACCCTGGAGTGGGCTGCCACTTCCTTCTCCAATGTATGAAAGTGAAAAGTGAAATTGAAGTCGCTTAGTCGCGTCTGACTCTTGGTGACCCCTTGGACTGCAGCCCACCAGGCTCCTCCGTCCATGGGACTTTCCAGGCAAGAGTACTGGAGGGGGTGCCATTGCCTTCTCCAATTGATGGACCCATTTGCAGGGAAGAATGGAGATGTAGATGTAGAGAGTGGACTGGACAACACAGCTGGGGAGGGAGAGAGTGGGATGAATGGAGAATACAGCATCAGCGTATACACACTGTGTGAAGTCACTTCAGTTATGTCTGACTCTCTGTGACCCTACGGACCGTAGACTACCAGGTTCCTTTGTCCATTGGCTTCCCCAGGCAAGGATAGTGGAGTGGGTTGCCATTTCCTTTCCCAGGGATCTTCCCCACCCAGGGATGGAACCTGAGTCTCTTAAGTCTCCTGCATTGGCAGGCAGGTTCTTTACTGCTAGCGCCACCTGGGAAGCTCTATATATACACTATCAGGTGTGAAATGGATAGCTGGTGAGAAGAGGCTGTGTAGCACAAGGAGCAGAGTCTGGTGCTCCCTGTACTTGGAGGGATACGATGGAGGGAGGAGAGGGGAGGGATGCATGTACAATTATGGCTGATTTGCATAGTTGTATGGCAAAAACCAACACAATATTGTTAAAATTTGTATATATATATATATATATATTAATAGAAAAAAAAGTAGGGGGAAAAATGGAAGTGATTTACAAGACTATAATTTAGAAGGGGCTTCTTTGACAGCCCAGCAGTAAAGAGGCCATCTGCAATGTAGGAGACACGGGAGACCTAGGTTCAATTCCTGAGATGAGAAGATCCTCTGGAGGAGGAATTTGGCAACCCATCCCAGTATTCTTGCCTGGAAAATCCTATGGACAGTGGAGCCTAGCAGGCTTCAGTCCCAAGATTTGCAAAGTCAGACATGACTGAGGAACTCAGCACATATATGCACACAAAACACAATTTAGTAGAATAGAATGACTATCACCTACACATTCAAGCTCTTCTGTCTGCGTTAGAGTCTGTCTTCTTTAGTGAGGGGACAGTCACAAGAGAAGGCAACGGTAACTGGCATGAATAGGAAACACAATGAATTTCTAAAATAAACCCCACTGAAATGAAACGTTCAGTAGCATGTACTGCTTAAAATCATTATCGTATTAAAAGATGATATTGACAAGTTCATATATACTACATTTGAAATATTTGACCAATAAAAATAGCTTGTTATCAACCACCCCCTGCAAAGCCCCCCCAAAACACTGTTTTGTGATCAAAGTCTGTTTTATATGAAAAACTTTTGGGTCTTCACTGTAATATGTAGAAAAGTGAAAGAATTTTTAATATAATGAGATTTGATGCATGCAAATATTAAAATTTCCTGGAATGTAGAAGAAATTAATATCACATATTATATTAATAATAAAAATAATTAAACACATGGTTTGTTTGTATTAATGTCAGTGGAAAAGAGAAGTAAACCTATAGGTTATGCATTTTTTGAGAAATGTCAGTTTGTTCATTTGAGTCCAACTTGGTTCTCTACTTTTAACTTGAAAAATGATTATTCTACTTATACATAATTAGTATTAATAATCTAACTTTTATACAATTAAATAACATCCTAAAAGAAAAACACAATTTTTAAAAAGCTATATAAAATGTATGAAAGTCTAATTTCATATGAGAAAAATCTCATCAATGTTTTCTGTGGAAAGCTCTTCTGGTGCTTATGAGAATACCAAAAGTGAAACTATTAGGGCTTTTTAAAAATTCTGCAATTATTTCCTAAGAACATAGTAAAATTTATTATAATCAGTAATAGATTCAAAATGAGAAGTGAAGGCATTTATTTGCCTGCTTAAAGCATAGAACCTTGTTCATAAGTAGCAAGTTAGAGTGCACCTCTTCGAAGTAGATATTTTATCAGTTCAGTTCAGTTCAGAAGCTCAGTCGTGTCCAACACTTTGCAACCCCATGAACCATAGCACGGCAGGCCTCCCTGTCCACCACCACTCCCAGAGTCCGCCCAAACTCATGTTCATTGAGTCAGTGATGCCATTTAACCATCATATCCTCGTCATCCCCTTCTCCTCCTGCCATCAATCTTTCCCAGCATCAGGGTCTTTTCAAATGAGTCAGCTTTTCGCATCAGGTGGCCAAAGTATTGGAGTTTCAGCTTCAACATCCATCCTTCCAGTGAACACCCAGGACTGATCTCCTTTAGGATGGACTGGTTGGATCTCCTTGCAGTCCAAGGGACTCTCAAGAGTCTTCTCCAAGACCACAGTTCAAAAGCATCAGTTCTTCGGTGCTCAAGCTTTCTTTATAGTCCAACTCTCACATCCATACATGACCACTGGAAAAACCATAGCTTTGACTAGACAGACCTTTGTTGACAAAGTAATGTCTGCTTTTTAATATGCTCTCTAGGTTGGTCATAACTTTCCTTCCAAGGAGTAAGCATCTTTTAATTTCATTGCTGCAATCACCATCTGCAGTGATTTTGGAGCCCAAAAAATAAAGTCAGCCACTGTTCCACTGTTTCCCCATCTATCTGGCATGAAGTGATGGAACCAGATGTCATGATCTTTGTTTTCTGAATGTTGAGCTTTAAGCCAACTTTTTCACTATCCTCTTTCACTTTCATCAAGAGGCTCTTTAGTTTTTCTTCACTTTCTGCCATAAGGGTGGTATCATCTGCATATCTGAGGTTATTGATATTTCTCCTGGTAATCTTGATTCCAGCTTCCAGCTTGTGCTTCCTCCAGCCCAGCATTTTTCATGATGTACTTTGCATATAAGTTAAATAAGCAGGGTGACAATATACAGCCTTGACGTACTCCTTTTCCTATTGGGAACCAGTCTGTTGCTCCATGTCCAATTCTAACTGTTGCTTCCTGACCTGCATATAGGTTTCTCAAGAGGCAGGTCAGGTGGTCTGGTATTCCCATGTCTTGAAGAATTTTCCATAGTTCATTGTGATCCACACAGTCAAAGGCTTTGACATAGTCAATAAAGCAGAAATAGACGTTTTTCTGGAACTCTCTTGCTTTTTTGATGATCCAGCAGATGTTGGCAATTTGATCTCTGGTTCCTCTGCCTTTTCTAAAACCAACTTGAACATCTGGAAGTTCCCGGTTCACATATGGCTGAAGCCTGGCTTGGCAAATTTTAACCATCAATTTACTAGCATGTGAGATGAGTGTAATTGTGCAATAGTTTGAACATTCTTTGGCATTGTCTTTCTTTGGGGTTGGAATGAAAACTGACTTTTTCCAGCCCTGCTGAGTTTTCCAAACTTGCTGGCATATTGAGTGCAGCAGTTTTACAGCATCATCCTTTAGGATTTGAAATAGCTCAACTGGAATTTCATCACCTCCACTAGCTTTTTTTGTAGTGATGCTTTCTAAGGCCCACTTGACTTCATATTCCAGGATGTCTGGCTCTAGATGAGTGATCACACCATCGTGATTATCTGGGCTGTGAAGATTTTTTTTGTACAGTTTTTCTATGTATTCTTGCCACCTCTTCTTAATATCTTTTGCTTCTGTTAGGTCCCTACCATTTCTGCCCTTTATTGAGCCCATCTTTGCATGAAATGTTTCCTTGGTATCTCTAATTTTCTTGAAGAGATCTCTAGTCTTTCCCATTCTATTGTTTTCCTCTATTTCTTTGCATTGATCGCTGAGGAAGGCTTTCTTATCTCACCTTGCTATTCTTTGGAACTCTGCATTCAGATTCTTATATCTTTCCTTTTCTCCTTTTCTTTTCACCTCTCTTCTTTTCACAGCTATTTGTAAGGCCTCCCCAGACAGCCATTTTTCTTTTTTCCATTTCTTTTTGTTGGGGATAGTCTTGATTCCTGTCTCCTGTACAATGTCATGGACCTCTGTCCATAGTTCATCAGGCACTCTATCAGATGTTATCCTTTAAAACTGTTTCTCACTTTCACTATATAGTCATAAGGCATTTGATTTAGGTCATACCTGGTATAGTGGTTTTCTCCACTTTCTTCAATTTAAGTCTGAATTTGGCAATAAGGAGTTCATGATCCAAGCCACAGTCAGCTCCCAGTCTTTTTTTTTTTGACTGTATAGAGCTTCCCCATCTTTGGCCGTTTTATCAGTACATTTTAATTTATTTTGAAAGGTCTAATATAGTTTAGTAAGCATGCATAGAAATTAATGTCATTTAATTTGCTATATCTCTGAAATGATAACTGTGAGGTACTTTGAATATAACAGGTTTTTCCAAAGTATTTTGCAAAGATGACTTCAAAATTGTATTTCTAATTTGTAATATATACTTAGTATCTTACTGATTTTTGTATTTATTTCAATTTGTTGTTGTTCAGTCACTCAGTCATATCCAACTCTGTGACTCCATGGATTGGAGCAAGCTATATTTCCCTGTCTTTCACTGTCTCTTGGAGTTTGCTTAAATTCATGTCCATTGGGTCGATGATGCCATCCAACCATATCATAAATTGTCAGCCCCTTCTCCTCCTACCCTCAGTCTTTCTCAGCATCAAGGTCTTTTTTGATGAGTTGGCTCTTTGCGTGAGTGGCAAAAGTATTGGGGCTTCTGCATTGGTCCTTTTAATGAAATTCAGGTTGACTCAATTTGTTAGCAACTATGAAATAACTTGAAAATAATAAAAATTATGCTATATATATTATAAAAATTTTCTACATATGGCAAAGTTTATTTGCTAAAAGATATGGGGTTATTGGGCTTCCCTGGTAGCTGAGCTGCTAAAGAATCCATCTGCAATGCAGGAGACCTCAGGAAGATCCCCTGGAGAAGGGATAGGTACCCACTCCAGTATTCATGGGCTTCCCTGGTGGCTCAGATGGTAAAGAATCACCCTGCAATAGGAAGACCTCAGCTCAATCCCTGGGTTGGGAAGATCCTCTGGAGGAATGTATGGCAACCCACTCCAATATTCTTGCCTGGAGAATCCCCTTGGACAGAGGAGCCTGGCAGACTACAGGCCATGGGGTCCCAAAGAGTCAGACATGACTGAACAACTAAGCACATAGCACACATGGGGTTATTAAGCATAATGCAAAGAGAAAACGAGTGATTTTTCTCCCCTAAGAAAACACATATATATCTATTTTCAACCCAAATGAAGTGAAGTATCATCTTATCAGACAATAATCTGGGCTTCCCTTGTGGCTCAGCTGGTAAAGAATCTGCCCACAATGCAGGAGACCTGGATTTTGATCCCCGGATTGGGAAGATCCCTGGAGAAGAGAAATGCTACTTACTCCAGTATTCTGGCCTAGAAAATCCCGTGGACTGTATAGTCCACGGAGTCACAAGAAGTCAGACACGATTGAGTGAATTTCACTTCCAGCCATTAATCTGGTTAATGAATGCCCCATCCACTGTCATCTACTACTCATGAAAGAAGCACATAGGCTTCTTATAGTAGCAGTCTGTTTTGTAAATATGTTTTGCCAAGGCAAAGTCACCAATTTTGACCTTTTGGGTAAAGAGTTGAATTATCTTATGAGATGCCCTTTCAGCAAGATTTCTCAGTTGAAAAAAAAGTATATGTATGCACCTGCCAGTACCACTGTCTTAAATTTAGAGCACGTACTTTGCCTCATTACATGAAGTGTACAATTATTTAAAAGTACGTTTAGTTTGAAAAATAGATTCATGGCTTGTAAGCCAAGGAAAATGACATTTTCACTCAAAGCTAGTGTAAACGAAGCTGGCAAACTTTATATAGTTGTATTTTCTGATTATAACATCTATTATGACATGTAAATACAGACATATAAAAACTTGAAAGTAACATTTAAAATGCATATGCCTCTATCAGGTCTATATAAGTAATAATGAATATATAATAATATATGTATGAATGATAATAATGATGTGAATATATAATAAATATTTGTATGTATTTAAAAAATGCTGTATATATATATAAATATAGTCATATATATATAAAACCGTGAACATATATAACCATGTGTGTATTCAACAAGTTTTTATGCTAACACTATCAAAAACAATTTTATGTTTTTTTTTTGCTTCAAGAATATTTTGTTGGCTATAAAATGTTATATAGCTTTATTTCTGAATTTAAGGTAACCATTTCTTATTGTCATATTTTTCTGATTAAAATCAATAAATAGCTCCAATATTTTAGCCTATTCATTATTAATTTTATTACGAATGCCTTATAGTCAAGTTAAATGACAAAGACATTTTAAATATTCTGATATATATTTTCATATCACCATCCAGATAGCCAATAAAAGCTCAGAGAAACAATTTCCAAGTAAGTATCAAAAGCCTTAATATTTTATGTCCCTTGACTAATATTTCTACTCCTATAAATTTGCCCAAAGGAGACAATACAAAATTTATACAGTACTTTAAGCCTGAAATTCATTTCAGTATTATTTATTACTTTGAAATATTGGAAACCATGTATATACTTAAAAATGCAATAATGCTTAAGCAAACTATGATGGAGAATATTCTTTAAGAGATACAGTCATTATAATACCAAATAATCTATAATACTATAGGAAATATAGACAATATAATATAAAGAATATACTTATGGTATGTTAATACTTTTTAAAGAAAAAAATTCAAGAATACTAGAAAATCTCCCCAAATAACACTGGTCATCATAGAATGGTGGGAATAGAGGCCCTTTAATTATATTTTTATTTTTTTACTTCTATATTTTATAAATAAGCAAGTATTGATATACCATGGAAAATACCTAATTTATTTTATAACATTACTCATGCAAATTTATTACCAAAATGGAATCATTTGAATTTAGAACTATTTACTTAGGATGTCAAAATAGAATTCTAGAAATTAATGTTAACAATTTATAGTCACTGACTCTGTCCTCAAAATTATTTCTCCAACTTTAAGAAAACTCACAGAGGAACATATACCAGAACACATTTCTTTCTCCCTGATATATGAATATTGCATAGCTATGACTACTTACAGATATGAAGAATGGGTAAATATTATTTGGTGCAGCATAGGCATGAAATAATTTACAGTTTGCAATAGTAGTTCCTAAACAACAATCCAAAGAACTCCAGAGATTTGAAAAGGTTAATGGATCCATTGTTGTTAGCTGTTCAGTTGTTAAGTCATGTCTGACTTTGCGACCTCATGAACTGCAGCACTCCAGACTTCCCTGTATTTCACTATCTCCCCGAGTTTACTCAAATTCATGCCCATTGTGTCAGTGATGCCACCCAAATATCCTGTTGCCCCCTGCTCCTCTTTCCCTCTATTTTTCCCAGCATGAGGGTCTTTTCTAATGAGCTGGATCTTTGCGTCAGGTGGCCAGAATATTGGAGCTTCAGCTTCTGCACTAATTCTTCCAATGAATATTCACAGTCGGTTTCCTTTAGGATTGACTAATTTGATCTTCTTGCTGTCCAAGGGACTCTCAAGAGTCTTTTCCAGCACCACAGTTTGAAAGCGTCAATTCTTTGGCTCTCAGTCTTCTTTATGGTCCAATTCTCACATCCATACATGGCTATTGGAAAAACCATTGCTTTGACTATATGGACATTTGTCAGCAAAGTGATGTCTCTGCTTTTTAATACACTGTCTAAATTTGTCATAGCCATTCTTCCCAGTACCAGTGATCTTTAAATTTTATGGCTGCAGTCACAAAATTTGGGGTTGCAGAGTTGGACACAACTGAACAACTGAACTGAACTGAATTGCAGTCACCATCTGCATTGATTTTGGAGCCCAAGAAGTGAAATCTGACACAGTTTCCACTTTTTCCTCATTTGCCATGAAGTGATGGAACCAGAAGCCATGATCTTCATTTTTTAAATGTTGGGTTTTCTTTTATTATTATTTTTTTAAGCCAGCTTTTTCAGTATCCTCCTTCACCTTCCTCACAAGGCTGCTAATTCCCCTTCACTTTCTCCGTTAAAAATGTTTCACTTGCATATCTGAGGTTGTTAATATTTCTTTTGGCAATCTTGATTCCAGCTTGCAAGTCATCTGGCCCAGAATTTTTATGATGTACTCTGCATATAAGTTAAGTAAGCAGGGTGACAATGTGCAGCCTTGACATATTCCTTTCCTGATTTTGTACCAGACCAATTTTGTTTCATGTCCTTATCTAACTGTTGCTTCTTAACTTGCGTGCAGATTTCTCAGGAGGCAGGTAATATGGTCTGGTATTCACAACTCATTGAGAATATTCCACAACTTGTTGTGATCCACACAGGCTTTAGTGTAGTCAGTGAGGTAGAAATAGATTTTTTTAAAAATTATCTTGCTTTTACTATGATCCAGTAGATGTTGGCAGTTTGATCTCTGGTCCCTCTGCTTTCCCTCAATCCTGCTCGTACTTCTGAAATTTCTTGGTTCACATACTGCTGAAGCCTAACTTGAATGGTTTTGAGCATAACCTTCTTGGCATTTGAAGTGAATACAATTCTGTGGTATTTTAAACATTCTTCGGCATTGCCTTTCTTTGGGATTGGAATGAAAACTGATCTTTTCCAGTCCTGTGGCCACTGCTGAGTTTTCCAAATTTGCTGACAGGTTGAGTGCAGTACTTTCACAGCATCATCTTTTAGGATTTGAAATAGCTCAGCTGGAATTCCATCACCTCCACTATTTTTTTTCATAGTAAGGCCCACTTGACTTCACTCTCTAGGATGTTTGGCTCTAGATGAATGACCACACCATTGTGGTTATCTGGATCATTAAGAGCTTTTGTGTTCAGTTCATCTGTGTATTCTTGCCACCTCTTAATCTCTTCTGCTTCTGTTAGGTCTTCGCCATTTTTGTCCTTTATTGTGCCCATCTTTGCATGAAATGTTCCGTTGGTATCTCCAATGTTCTTAAAGAGATCTCTAGTCTTTCCCATTCTATCATTTTTCTCTATTTCTTTGCATTGTTCGCTTAGGAAGCTTTCTTATCTCTCCTTGCTGTTCTCTGAAACTCTGCATTCAGTTGTGTATATCTTTCCCTATATCCTTTGCCTTTTGTTTCTCTTTTTTCCTCAGTTGTTTGGAGCAAATATCTATGGATAAAAATGTATATTTCATATATTTATTTAATTGTAAAAGTAAAAGGACCTGTATCAGCATGATAGTTTTATGAATAAGTGGATAAATAAAGTCTTTGTGGCAAGTTAACAATTAACATTTAATTGAAAGTATATATTATTTTTTTCAAATTGCAGCTTTTATATTTAATATTACAATGCAATCTTAGATTAAAACTGTGATTAGATATCTTAGATTATCAATTCTGAAAATATGGCGTCTATAGGGATCATGTGGGGCGTTTATAATAAAGATTTCACTGCCTAATCCCAGAGATTGTGATAGAGAAGTTTGGGGGAAAATGCATTTCTGTTATGCATTCTAGACGATTATGATGAGTGTGGTCTTTGGACCTTTATTTTAAAGACAGCACTTAGATTCTTGGAAAAACTAGACACTTAGGAGATATAATGATGTTCTTGCTTAAAGAAGGGACAGCACCACTGTCACCCAGTGATAAACATTTCGGGCCTATTAGCAAGATGATATTCAAAGCAGGAAATTGTCACTAAAGACTTGCAAAAGTCTAGTCTAATTGAGCAATAAGAACCAGTGTCCACAGGACTAATATGTATGAAAACAAGCTCTGTGTATATGTATATACATATGTATGAGAATGTATATGCACACAAAATAAATTACCCTATGGGGTTCTTAAAAATAAATGATCATAACTGGCTCTGTTTTGCTTGTTGTATTGTCAACAGGAAGGCACTGACCACATTGTATATTTCCTTTGAGTGTCCCTATTCTTAATTTACTATGCCAACTAAAGAAGTATTGAAAATTGCATGATTAGTGTTTTAGAAAATTCTTGAAATTTTATAGTATAGCAATTTTTACAAAACTGTGCAAACAAAATCTTAGACAAAAGATCAGGTAGTAATTAAATGCCGGAAACCTCTCCAGTGAAGCAGAATTAGATGCTTCAACCACATAACACCTTTTTCATAGTTGTTATCCTTGAGGTTTCTGTTGTTTATTTTCTGCCCTTTTGTCTTCTCTGTTTTCTTCTCCTACTGGCCTGTAGCTAGCAGGAGATGCTCTGAAACACTGATGAGATTTTGCCCCTGACCCTTGCTGCGACTGTGGATTTTGTAATCTAAGTCAATTTCACTCACAGCAGGTCCATTGGCAAAGTATTTCAGTTCTAAATGGCAAACTGCTTAAACTCTTCAGTCTTGGGTGACCAAGGGATATCCATGGGCAACTGATTTCTGCAAACCCAGACAAAGGGCTTCTTGACCCTGTGTGACAAATACATACTTTATATGCTCTACTGAGATAGAGTGATACTTATAATCTTTCAACTCAAATATATTCAAATCTTGGTTATATGATCACGTTCATTATTATCTGTAATCAGAGCAGTGATTTACAAGAATATAACCGTTCTCAGAGAAATTAAATGATAGCACATCATAAAAGAGGGGGCAAGATATGGTACAAATTTTGAATTTGTGGCACTGCAAACAGCAATCAAATAGGCAAATTAAGGATAAACCAGCTCACGTGTAAATGAAACTCAGAAGCAGCCTTAATCTAAATTTTTGGGTAAAAGAACTTCTCAGCTTTCAGAAAGAAATATTTCAAATAAGAAGTAGGATAGTTTATGTAGCGCATGAATCAGAAACTCAAGTGGCTGCTCTTTCATGTCTGACTCTTTGCAACCCCATAGACTGTAGCCTACAGGGCTCCTCCATCCATGGGATTTTCCAGGCAAGAGTACTGGAGTGGGCTGCCATTTCCTTCTCCAGGGGATCTTCCCAACCCAGGGATCAAATCCGGGTCTCCTGCATTGTAGCCAGACGCTTTACCGTCTGAGCCACCAGGGAAGCCCCCTAAGAGGCCACTAAAGAACATAATTATATGATTTAGGCTGTATGTAGGACAACAAGAAATGATGGGGCCAGTGACAAATTGACAAGTGCATGGTTCTCCTAAAATCATTTTGATGTAAAAATAATTCACACACATATAACAACACTGTGACTACAGGGAAAACATATTGTGAGATTAATTTTGTCTATATAATAGACCCTTAGATACTCTTTTATTAGAGTTCAATTCAGGAACTATTCTCTGCCAACCCTCCACACTCCACCCCCCAATTTCCCCTCTTCTGAAAGCCTTGGCTGACTATTAAGTATTGCAGCTCAGGGGTCCTGTATGCAGCACTGTAACCCTTTTCAGCTAAGTATGTTATTCTGATGATGGACTGCTATCCAATACATAATACTAAGATTGAATGATTTAAATTTAGAAAGACAGTGATCAAAGTTTGCTGGATTCCTGATGTATTGGAAGGCACCAGATAAGATTCAGGTCCTTTTATTACTGCTTTAAGAAAATGTGTGATTTCTCCTTATTATACTATACAGATAATATAGTTTTACTTTTGATAAGGACCTGATACTCTGGATTAAACCATCTGTACATTCCAGCTTAAGAGGATTCTGCAAAGTTTTGCCCACCATGCTTTTAGAGTTCTTGCAATGCCAATTACACAAGAATACACTTTAGCATGAAGCTAAATTCTTAGTGGACAAAATGAGAGATGACAGTTCTGATGGAACTGAGCTAGTTGCAGTATGGGTTGTGAAACAGTCCATCCTTTGAACATGCCGTGAAGCTTCCTTTTCTAGAAACTATGACTTCATGATTACATGAGACAAATTTCACATATGGAAATTTGAGAGAAAAATTGCATTATTCTTAAGTTAAAGTAGACCTTAATAAATAGCTTTCAGCAAAGAATTACTTTGATGTTTAATTTGAATTGCTATGAAATTTCAAGCCCATTGAAGTGACTTAGTCAAAAAGTAACATATCATTTTTTATTTGATCTACATTGCTTAATTTTTTATATCCATGAAAAAATACAATATCTGTTGTTGCATTCAAACCATGTTCATATATTTTAAGAACAGGCATTGAAATGGTCATATAGGCTAGAAGGGAGTATCAGTAACTAGAAGTGATCATGCCTTATGACCACTCTATAAATTTGAAGGATAAAAGGATTCAAAATTATAAGCAGAAATATGAAGTGTCTGTATCTAAAAGCAAAACTCTCCTTTATTCAGGAGCAAAGTATATTTTCCCCAAATGGCTGAAAATAATTTTTGTTATTTACAATATTAAAAAAAAATTCTGTTGATAGAGGTTTATTTCTGGCTTGAAACAGATATTATTCAAACATCTCTTCCCTACTCAGTGTCTATTTTATCCTCTCTGCAGCTTTCAAATCTCCCAATCCCCAGGTAAGATAGCTTTAGGCATCATGTCTGTTTTTTCACCGTGTAACAGCACAGAGTACCTGGCCCATAGTTATTGCTCAGCAAATACGTGTTGAGTGAGTTGGAAGAGACTTGTTCCTCCACACATGCCCAGAAGTAGAGATCATCTACCCAACAAGACCGGTCAAGTGTATTGATTTATTTTCCCTGAAAATGTCCTGGGGAAGAGAATTCAAAATCTTTAACAATTTATCTAATACATATGGGTCTGCTGGTAGGGTTCTAGGTAGGGATAACATACATGATTTTCTTACATAAAAAACATTTTCCACTTTATGTGTAGTTAAACAAGAAGTCTGACTTTGAAAAGTACATTGGGTCAAGACTTTGGAATTATTCTTTAATCTGTTGATAATTTCTATACTTAAGAGAGAGATTAAATAGTTGACTCATATTTAGGTCTAGGAGAATTTATTATGTCTTAAACTTATGAACATATTTGTGAAAATTTTCTTAAAATGTTTTCTGACTAAGCATCACAATGATTAAGTTAAAGATTTGAATGAAACATATTACAATATTGTTTTACAGAGAATTGTAAATTACTAGTTAATATATTTTTCTCAGTTATCTGTGAATTAAGGAAAGGTTATAATACTGTATAAGGACATATTTGTTTTGAATATGTGGTTGATTTATTATTCACATAAAATAAGGGAATGCAGAAAACATGCTGATGGCTCTTTTTTGGATGTTCATGTTACTAAATATTAATAAAATTGTTTGATCTAGAGGTCAAAAGCATTTTTTTAATTTCCCAAACTTTCTAGAGCTGTTTGCATTTTTTCTTTTGGAAAAAGAAGTAATATATGGAAAATATTTAGCTGTTTGGGAAAAGCAATTGCCACATAATATATCAGTTACCACACAACTGTCATATAATACACTGAAGTGGTTACCAAAACAACATGGTTTAATTTTATTTGTTTGTTATTTTCACATAAATATTTTCCACATGAATAATGTCACAATATCTTCTGATTCAAGCAGAGGCTCACAAACAGTTTCTTTCTTTTCCATATAAATCTTAACATGTAAGATTTTCTTAGTTCTTGCTGAAACATGAAAGTTAAAGTAAAAGCCTATTAAATCATTTCCTCAGATAAAATATCACAATTCAAAACACTGTGACAACTAGAAAAAACAAAAAGCAACAAACACAATGTAAAAGCTGTGAGTCAAGTTTACTCAGTATCTTATTGTGGACTGTAGTCCCAGAAACAGTCTCTCAGATAGCTCTGGCAAAGCCTCTGAAGAGACAGTGGGGAGGTTAGCACATATGTGATTTGGTTGAAGGGGGTGCATGCATCCAAGTGCACATCTCAGTAGAAAATTGCTGCTAGTCATGAGGAGTTAATGGTTTTAGTGTATTTTTAGGAGTGGGAAGATGCAAAAGATTTCTCCTGAAAATATCTAATTATCTGAAGGCCTCTTCTGCCAGTCTTCCCAGAGCACAGAGTGCCTCATTACACCCTGGATTCCTTGCAGGGTGTATTGACGGTCAGTGACTGCAGTGGCTATTGACTTAATTCTTATAGAACAGGTTGCAAGTAACATTCTTCAGCTGACAACTACATTTACAGTATTCTCTCCTAGGAATAAGTTGTTTTCAAGGATATATAAGCATAAACGGAACAAGGGTTATAGAATTCTGGGAAAGGCACTTGAGAAAACTGTGGGTTCTTAATACAATAACCTTAGCTAAGAAAGAATCTACAGATGCTCAGAAATTATTTCTGTCCTTCTTATTCAAAGAGAATCCACTGTAACCACATATATTGAGATGTTGCTGAGATGACTCCTTCATAGATTTTCAAAGTGTTGATCATGATCTCCTATCTTTTCCTCAAATATCAACTGCCACCCCTATTGGTGTTTCAAAGATGGCTGGTGAGAATTTGTGATTCACATCATAATTTTCAAAATCAAGCATCTGGGTTTGGTGTCATGAGGACCACATTCTAGCAAATTGAAATATTCTACTAAATATCAATAAAATCTCTTAACAGTTGTGAGATCAACCACTTGATATTCTTTTGCTAACTTGTGGCTTAATTTTGAAGTTAAAGGATTACCAATCTTTTGACAAAATAGCCATGTATTTATAAACATCTTTTATTGTTAATTAGTCTCAGGTAAGCAGACGACACTACTCTTATGGCTGAAAGTGAAGAGGAACTAAAAAGCCTATTGATGAAAGTGAAAGTGGAGAGTGAAAAAGTAGGCTTAAAGCTCAACATTCAGAAAATGAAGATCATGGCATCCGGTCCCATCACTTCATGGGAAATAGATGGGGAAACTGTGGAAACAGTGTCAGACTTTATTTTTTTGGGCTCCAAAATCACTGCAGATGTTGATTGCATGAATGAAATTAAAAGATGCTTATTCCTTGGAAGAACAGTTATGGCCAACCTAGATAGCATATTCAAAAGCAGAGACATTACTTTGCCAACTAAGGTAAGTCTAGTCAAGGCTATGGTTTTTCCTGTGGTCATGTATGGATGTGAGAGTTGGACTGTGAAGAAGGCTGAGCACTGAAGAATTGATGCTTTTGAACTGTGGTGTTGAAGAAAACTCTTGAGAGTCCCTTGGACTGCAAGGAGATCCAACCAATCCATTCTGAAGGAGATCAGCCCTGGGATTTCTTTGGAAGGAATGATGCGAAAGCTGAAGCTCCAATACTTTGGCCACCTCATGCGAAGAGTTGACTCATTGGTAAAGAGTGTGATGCTGGGAGGGATTGGGGGCAGGAGGAGAAGGGGACGACCGAGGATGAGATGGCTGGATGGCATCACTGACTTGATGGACGTGAGTCTGAGTGAACTCTGGGAAATGGTGATGGACAGGGAGGCCTGGCGTGCTATGACCCATGGGGTCGCAAAGAGTTGAACACGACTGAGCAACTGAACTGAACTGAACTGAAGCTCTAAATACAGCAAGTGCTCCTTTGATTGCAACACCTTTGGGATGAAAAGTTCTAGAATATATTTTTCATTCCTGTGACAACTTCTCCATAAGAAAGCAATGGTTGATATAGACAATACTAAAAGCAGAAGAAAAGCTAGAGTTACTTCTTCAAATTGTTATAAGAAAATGATAGGAATCAATTTTAAAATGAACCTCAGAATTCTCTCACATCCAGATCTTGGTCTAGAAGAGTCCGTTAGCATGGAGGAATAATAAAGGCAGTGTTTGCAATGGAAACAAAAGTAACCATTTTTAGTCTGAACTAGAGCTGTAGCATCAAGTCTTATAATAAGTATATAGTTTCTCTTTTCTTCAGGCAAGGTAACTTTTGGGGTTTGATGTAAACATTTTAAAATCCTGTGTATTTCCACATGTAACTAAACATCAAAATAAGATCAAAAGAGCATTTCTCATTAAAGTTTGCCTACTGGTCTTTTAGGTATATAACTTATTGATGTGTATAAATTTATAATATGTAAAATGAGAAATGTAAATAGTATATGCTCATCTCTGTTCCTAGGGAGTTCTGTGAATAAATTTCCATTAATCTAGTGGCAAATGCACCCTAAAGTTGTATAATTCATGCCCTTTCTGGATGAGTTTAATAAGAAATTATCTGCTATTTTTCATTTCCTTTTCTCTCCCTACTCCAATTGCACTTCTATAGAAGTCTTAAATGTTTATGTATGTATCTGGTTATGCATATTGTAAACATCTGTCAGCTCTGTAAATCTCACTGCAGGGTAGTTATTATTTTGAAGGAAAACTGAGCTCATCACAATGAAAATAAATTTAAAACCTGCTTCAATCTAAAATTAAAAAATACCAAGTCAGAAATTTTGGTTTTACTTCATTGATTTGACCAGGGTAGCATGAAAGAAAAATAACTTATATGTTTTTACTTTCACAACAGTCTTTAAGAGGTATGTATATATATACTTCTAAATATCTGTGTTTTTATATATAAAGAACATCATTCCCTGGATTCTGAGGTAGAATCATGTCATATGATGCAAATCATACCTGGATTCTGCGAGATGGCTGGGCACGGTGGAGGCATAGTCTACATAGTTTCTGTATAGTGGATGTGCTAGTCAGGTGTCATGAGTTGCCAAGTAAAAGTACACAGTTACTCTGCAAAGGCAAAAGCAAAAGCAAATTGTTACTGAGAAGCTGTCGAATAAGGCACTGAGCAGAATATGTTGGCCAAATATCACAGCAAAGTATTTTCTAATGGCCAATTAATTGGAGTTTATTTTTTAATAGAAAATTTATAGGGCTAGAAATTTATAGGAAGTGCCATCAGTTCAATTCAGTTCAGCTGCTCAGTTGTGTCCTACTCTTTGCAACCCCATGAATCACAGCACGCCAGGCCTCCCTGTCCATCACCAACTCCTGGAATTTACCCAAACTCACGTCCATCGAATCGGTGATGCCACCCAGCCATCTCATCCTCGGTCGTCCCCTTCTCCTCCTGCCCCCAATCCCTTCCAGCATCAGAGTCTTTTCCAATGAGTCAACTCTTTGCATGAGGTGGCCAAAGTACTGGAGTTTCAGCTTTAGCATCAGTCCTTCCAAAGAAATCCCAAGGCTGATCTCTTTTAGGATGGACTGGTTGGATCTCCTTGCAGTCCAAGGGATTCTCAAGAGTCTTCTCCAACACTGCAGTTCAAAAGTATCAATTCTTTGATGCTCAGCTTTCTTTATAGTCCAACTCTCACATCCATACATGACCACTGGCAAAACCATAGCCTTGATTAGATGGACCATTGTTAACAAAGTAATGTTTCTGCTTTTTAATATGCTTTAATACTTAATATGCGTTAATAATTTCATGGCAGCAATTATCATCTGCAGTGATTTTGGAGTCCCCTGGACTTCCCTGGTGGCTCAGACGGTAAAGCGTCTGTCTACAATGTGGGAGACCTGAGTTCGATCCCTGGGTCAGGAAGATCCGCTGGAGAAAGAAATGGCAATCCACTCCAGTACTGTTGCCTGGAAAATCCCATGAACAGAAGAGCCTGGTAGGCTACAGTCCATGGGGTCGAAAAGAGTTGGACACAACTGAGCGACTTCACTTACTTACTTAAAATAAAGTCAGCCACTGTTTCCACTGTTTCCTCATCTATTTGCCATGAAGTGATGGGACCAGATGCCATGATCTTAGTTTTCTGAATATTGAGCTTTAAGGCAACTTTTTCACTCTCCTTTTTAGAACTATGATAATTTATAGTCTGGTAACATTCATTTTTACTTTGTCTTACTTAGACTACTAAAAGGGGAAATCATTGGACTAATTATCCTTTCCTTTAGGACATTTTATAGCCCAGGTTATAATTTGTTAGCTTTTATTAGTTGCTGTTGTTGGGATGTTAGATCAGATCACAAATTTAAAAGGCCCATTTAGTAAGATATATCCTTAAAACTAAAAATTTAATTATAAATAGTTTATTATATCTGGTTTGAGGCTTAAATAGAAAGCCAATTATCCCTCCTTTCCTTTGTTCTGCAACTTTATCCCAAAGTTTGAATTTTACCCTAGGATTTCTAATGGTAAAACCAAACTTGGATCATTATCACAGTTTTTTTCTTACAGAAATTTTATTCATAACTTTGTAACTCAGTATATTTTAGGGGAATTTTTCTTGTAATTTTTTCTTTGGGAAATCCCAATGTGGGTCAATCTTTCATGAAATGAGGAGGATGGAAAGCCCAACAGTTTTCTATCCACACTCTTAGGATCTGAATGCCACACAGTATTAATAACTATATGGCTGTATAGGAGATCCACTCTTCCTTAATGTATAGTATTCTGGAAATACAGGATTCAATGACTGGTCAGACACACGGTAATCTCATGTTCTCTAAGCAGCTCAGTCTCTTTTTGTTTTTTTTCTTTTCTCCAGTTCTACTTTCAAGGTCAGGCTCTTTGCTACTTTTCTTCACTTATATGGGCCAACTCAGGTTGGATAAATGTAAGGCTGCTAAAACCTAGCCAAGCCAACATAAAGAGACACAGCCCAAACGCAATCACACGAGCTCAGCAATTGGTTGATCCCATTCAGGCCCACTGAATTGTATGCAGTCAGTTCAGTTTATAAGTCAGGATTGAGAGACTGGAGATACATCATATTGAGAATCATTGCCAGGGCATCCTGCTCACAGTGCCAATTGTTTTATTAGAGCATTCAGCACCCTCTGCTGAGTGCTGGGCTGCGTGTTGTCTGCACAGTTTATGGAAGATGGTGCCAAGGGACAGAAAATAGAAAGAAACATAAATAATCAAAGAATTCTCTGAGAAAGGCTCAAATTTGGTCTGTACTGAACAAAGCATGCAGGAAGATAAAGATGCAGGCAGTTGGTTCTGTCTTTTTTGTTTGTTTGTTTGTTTTATTTAGGTTAAAAGGTGGGGTCCAGAGGGACAGAGTTTGCATGATTTGAATTTCCCCTGTACAACTAAAGGAAGCTTTCTTATTCCGTTGCACACCTGTGGGGATGAGGGGAAAGAAAGGAAGAGTGTGTATGGAAGATGTCAGAGGTCAAACAACAGAAATGAAGAATGAAGAATGAATGAAGAAGTCAGCCAGCCTCTTAGTTACACTCTCTAGTCTTAAATTTTTGAAATCATGTTGGAAAAAATCTCATCCTATTAAATAGGAATTACCAAGAGAAAAACTGTAACTGTGAACACAGAAATTCTGCAGTAATTTTATATCACTGTTACAAGAATCTAAGCTTCAAGAAGGAAAGAAATCAATATTTTCCCACCCGATCATAGTGCTTGACACAGAGAAAAAGGTCAATTCATATTTTTTAATGAATGAATGAATGATAGTTTGGGGACACATCTCCCAGGAAATGATATTTGAATTAATGCCTACAGTTATTTGAAAAGCAAGGTAATTTTTATACAGAGGAGAAAGAAATAGAAAGACCTTTAGACAGAAAGAACTTGGAACTTTGGAGGAACAGAAAAGAAACCATTATGGTTGGAACCTAGTGACTTAGGGAGAGAGTTTAATGAAATAAAAATGGAGAGGTAAACAGGAACCAGGCCATGCAGGGCTATCAGGCATGAGGAGCAGATTATAATATATTTTTTCTTTTAAAATGAAAAGTCATTTTAAAGAGTTTAAGCAAGGGGGGACATGATGTACTAGAAAAGAATATTCTGTTTTTGTGATGTGCAAAATGGAATGCAGAGGGTGAGGTGGGGATGGGAAGATACTACATGAGTGGAGAAAAGCGATGTGAGTTGAGTGGTCACAGTGAAGATGGAGGAAGTGATAGTTATGGACATGGGGAGAAGTATTAAAATATAATGTGTATTTTGGAGATAAATCTTAACGTATTCAGCGGTGGACCAGTTTGCAGAAAAGAGAAAATGGCAGGATTTCCAGACTTTTTTGGCTTGAACCATGGAATATATGGAGTGCTATTTATGGGAATGGGGAAAATTGGAGGGATGGTGAAGGAATACACTGATTTGAGATGGAATAAACAGCTTCATTTAGAAATGTTAAAATTGAAATGTCAATGTATAGCCGTAAGAAGGAATTTGGTAACATGAGTCTTGAATTACATTTTGAAATATCAGCTAGTCAGTGTTGTTGAAAGCCTTGACAAAGTTTAAAGCCAAATCAGCTAAGCCTCAGGGAATCACCTGAGCTAAACTAATGAGAAGAGAAAAGAGGCTGAGACTGAGTTCTGAATGTTAAAAATTTAAATTGATGGAGCAATAGCCAAGAAAATGAAGCCGGTATTACAGAGGAAAAGGCAACACAGTAGAATTAAAAAATTTAAGTATATGGTGTAATAAGCCCAAGACAGGAAAGGAAGACAGGCACTAAGGAATTAAGAAGGCACTCATCATATAAATCAGTCACTGTATGTAACCAGATAATGGAAGTATGTGTAAGTCAGGTGATATAAGTATGGAGACAGTCAAGCTGGAAAAAGAGAGCTTGATGGAGTGGAGAGTGGCTTTTAGACAGAGTTGTTCTAGAAGATCTCTCCGAGGAGATGATTCAGCCGGGATCTCCTTAATGGGAAAGGGCAAGCCACGTGCAGATCTAAAGGGAATACTCTCGAGGTCACGGAGAAAGATGGCATGAAAACTGGTAAGGGCGCAAGCTTAAGATGTTGAAGGGACACCAGCACGTCCAGTGCCTCTGGAGTTAAAGGAAAAGTGGCCCTAGAGGTAAACAAGATCCGGTCACGTGGGACATTGTATCCATGGCAGAGGTGGCATTAATCAGTGGTACTTTTTAGCATCACATGAAACACTGAGTTAAATAGCACTGGGGGAATTTCCAAAAGGGTATAAAATTGAGAGGAATTTTTCTGGTATTTCTAACAGATTAAACCCTTAGTGTTAGAATAAAAATCAATGCCTTAACTTTACCATATTTACTTCAATAATACTTAGAATATTGAAAGATGGATAACTGGTTAGATATAAACATGGATATTTGAATTAATAGGAAGTAGTGGGAATATTTTGAGAAAAATGATCTGTGATTTATATATAAATATTTAAAAAGTCATTTTTATGAGAATAAAGACTGCGTAAAATATAAAAAGTTATTTTAGTAATTTGCAGGGGGTATACTGAGTGGTACTTGTACTAGACAACTTGTACTAAGTAGTATGAAATGTCCAGCTTCTGGCTGTATTTTGAAAAGTGAAGCCTACAAGAAATACTAATAGATTGAATATGGAAGTTAAAGAAATTATGTTAGTGTTTGAGAAGAAAAAGCACTTTGGATAATATGCATTGTATTAAATTTAAGGATGAGTATATTTGCAGTCTGGGTATATTCTAATGTATATAATATATATGCAGTCTGGGTATATTCGTACATATAATATATATATACAGTCTAGGTATAGTCTAATACCCAGAAAAGTGCTTTGCTTATGGACAAAGCAAAATACATGTTTATTATATGCAGTAAAATATTGCAAAATGACTCGAAAATATCAGTATCCTGCTTACTGTGCTAAAATATTTAAGGAAAAAAATTAGAACATCAAAGGTCTTGAAGAAAATTTTCAATTCTTACTTTCAATTCTTCTAAAAACAAAACAAAAACCTAACAGAAATCAAAATCTGTTCATAGACCCTTATGTAAATATATGTGCTTATATGCTAATAGTGATTATAAAATGAAATTAATGTTATTTATATTATTAAGGATAAAGATTAGAGCAAGCTAATTGAATGGAATAGGGTATGTAAGAAAAGATGTGTAAGAAAATATAAAATTGGATGATATTTTCTGTGAGGTAACATTACAGCTATCTGTTTCACATGTATGTTTCATATATCTATATCTCTCTTTAAGTCTTCTAGCTATCTTCAAAATAAACATGGTAAAGTTAAGACACTTTTATTCTAAAATTCTTGAGTCAAATCTGTTAGAAGTATCAGAATTCCTCTTAACTTTATACAATTTTGGAAAGTTATCCAAAGCTATTGATTTTGTCTAATTCCCAAAGCTTCATTTATTAATATAACATGTTTTACACTTTGGTCTATACATAACTAAAAATGAAGAACTTTCTTTAATCTTGGGTTAAATAATTGGAATATTATCCTCAAAATCTTTCCCTGGTCCTAAAATGTAGGAGTATCAAAAAGTATAGAAGATTAAGGATCTGCCTTGTCAATGATATGGAGGCTAAAGAGCTAGAAAAAAATCAGATGTCTCCCTGACATTAACCTATGTAACTAACAGTTGCTAAACATTTACAAAATATAAAACATATTTTATGATAAAAATACATGATCTCATATTTTTTTAAAAATGACTTGTACAAAATAAATACCAATTGGTCTTAGATATGCTCTTCCTATTTTTCACTCTGCTTTTCTCTTTTCCAAATCTTTGAAACTGCAAATGGACTGAACACAATTTTAAGGCTGCTTCAGGAGGCATATCATTGTCTCTTTCTGTGTACCTTTGGTAAGACTTGGAATTTTTTATTCTTCCTGAAATAACAGCTAGAACCCTATGGTCCCCTTCACCCCCCCCCAAAAAAAAAAATCAGCTGTCAATCATATCTGGAAATGACTCATTCAGGAACAAATGCTATGTAATGAAGGGATCAACGAGCCTAAAATCTACTTCTCTTTTCTTCTCTGGTATTGACCTAGCTTACCTACTTGTGTTTCTTTGTACTTTCTCATTTTTATTTCCTATTGATTTTCCTACATCTTTAGCCCCTGCTTTCAACCTGCCAAGACTATCTGCCTAACTTGATTTTGTTAGTCCTCTTTCCCTTTATCTGGATCTTGGAAGAGTGTCTTCACTAAATCTAAGTCTGGCATAGTGATGTATCAATATTTACATACAAAATACTCATTTTACACATAAGTAGGTTGATACCTGGGCTTCTCAGGTGGTGCTAATAGTAAAGAACCCTCCTGCCAATGCAGCAGACATAAGAGATGAAGGTTTGACCCCTGGGTGGGGAAGATCCCCTAGAGAAGGGAATGGCAACCCACTCCACTAGTCTTGCCTGGAAAATTCCATGGACAGCGGAGCCTGGTGGGCTACAGTCCATAGTGTCACAGAGTCCGACATGACTCAAGTGACTTAGCATGCACATGTGCGTGTTGGAACCCACCTCAGTAGATGTTAGTAAGTAAAAGAATGTGTAGTTAAGAGTACTTGAGAAAAGAGAACATTTTGATTAAAGTCTTAAGCTATAGAAAGCAAAACATTAAGAACAATTTAAAAAATAAGTTATCTATATAAATGGAATATCTCCCTTGTGAATTCCAGCCCCTTCTTATGACCAGTCCTGAAATAGGTTCTTCATAATAGATTTTCCACTTTTGGTCAATAGCACCATGGAATATTAGATTAAAGCAATTGGAACTACTTTTGCTTCATACTGCATCTTTATTCTTTATCCCCAGGAATTTCTGTCCAATGGCAACTTTGCATTTGGAAAGTTTCTTTTATCCATAATTTTCCCACTATATAAGATTTCCTTATTTAATACCACCATAATTATCACTTGCCTTTTCCTTCTGATTCATTTTACACTCTGCCTCCTCCAGTCAGATGTATTCTGAGCGACGATGAGACCAAATTTACAACCAATTAATTCTAAGCACATTAACCCTAAAGATAAAATCATAAGATTTCTATTATTTAAAAAATAGCAACCTTATTTAGATATAACTCGTATACCATACAACTCAGTTAAAATGTTCAACTCAAATTTTTAATATATTCATAGGGATTTGCAACCATCATCACCACAATGAATATTAGAACATTTTTGCCGCCCCCCAAAAGAAACCTGATACCCATAAATACTTATCTAACTCTTCCAACCTTCCCCCTTCCTTAAGCAACCACTTCCTACCTGTATAAGTTTGCCTATTTTGAATATTTCATATATCAGTATCATACGAAATGTGTTTTATATCTTGATTCTTTTACATTAATATAGGTTTTTAAGATTCATCCATATTATAGTATGTATCAACACTTTAGTTTTTTTTTATAACCAAATGGTATTCCATTGCATAAACATGTTACATTTATTTATGCATTTACAGTTGATGGATATTTGGATTTTCTCCCATTTTTGCTATTGTAACTAATAATGAACATTTCTGTATGTATTTTTATGTGCTCATTGTTTTCATTTCTCTTGGGTGTATATCTAAGAATGTCATTACAGGGTTAGTGATGCCCTATTGTTTAAACTATTGTGAAACCGCTACACTGTTTTTCAAAGCTCTGCACCATTCTATATCTTAAATTGCATTGCATGAGGGTGTCAATGTCTCTATATCCTCTCCAATGCTTGTTATAATCTTTCTTTTTTATTACATTCATCTTAGTAGGTGTGAAGTAGTTTTGATTTGCATTTCCCTGATTGCTATCCAATGTTTTGAGTGATCTCAAATTATGCTACATACCTGGGAGAACTTACAAAGTGCCATGTTTTAGACAGATGCTGAGTTTACCTCAAACATAAGAATTAAAGATTTTAAAATTTAAAAAATAAAAAACTAAAAAAAAAATTAAAATTAAAAAAAAAATCATAACCAAAGACCAAAAAAAAAAAATGTTAAGCTTGAGCAATAGTGGACATTATCAAAATACAGATAAAAAGCAGCTGCATATGCAGGATCCTTTCAATGGTTATTTCTACTTTATGATTTTTCTGCAGACCTTCTGCCTATGGCAGTGTCTACCAATGGTGGTAGAATCAGAGGTACGTGGGGGATGCACCATGTGTCATTTTTTTTTCCAATTAGGTGACCCCATAACAGTAGCACAAATGGTATTTCTAAATAGTTATAATGGCCTCTATCCTTTCTTATGGATCATCTAATGAGAATTACAGATTGGTTTTATAAGAGATTAACTAGAAATTACAAAGTCAGTAACTTTTTTTTATATTACTATCTTCTTTTCCCCAATGCTCCTAAATCATCTTAAAAAAAATGTTTTTAACAGATGGTTGGCTCTCAAAGAAATCCACAGTTCTTTTGGGGGTAAGAATCTTGATGTATTAATAACAATGGCAATTGATGTAACATGAGTAACAGGTGTTATCCAGGAAAAAACACACTTACTTGATCACTCAAAGCAAATTCAAATAGATTGCTTTGATTTTCAGTCTTGTTTTGCCTTTTTTTCTGTGTGTATTATGCACACTGTTAGATATTTAAATGAATCTGCTATTTAGCCTTTATTTACAAAATGTGACATGATTCCTGAATAAGTAATTTGTGCAAGGATATTAAAAGTCTATTCATATTGTGGTTTAGAAATTAATAATCAATGATTTTTAAGCACAGAAATTTTGGAGGTTATGTGTTTGAATAAATATATTTTTAAATGTTAAATTCTGTCAAAATTGCATTTCTATATGGCTATAACAAATAATTCATAACTATATAAATTTCAGAATTGTCCTACAGTGCTATCCTACAACACAAGCAAGAATGATGGAGTATATTTGCCTATGCCATCTGGAAGCCTTTTTACAGTCAATTAGTTAGTAAGATTATTAAAATATTCTCAGCTAATAGATTTTGTCAGTTTCAAGCTCTAGGTTTGTTTGTGGTTGAAAGACTGTTTGTATGTTTGAAATAAGTGCTTGGTTATTTCAATGATGGGTGTGGCTATTATTAATTGCTACTTATACATTCCTTTATATCTTATTATGTTAATAAATTTTGGACAAAGGACATACAGTGTGCATAATTGCAAATGATCCATAAAGCAGTACTCAACCTTTATTTAGAGCTACTCTAGACCAAAATGTCTCCTTGATGTAGTAGGTTTTAGAGTAAAGGACAATGAAAAGTAAAGTGAAAGAGATAATATTCCCCTAATTGGACACGTATACCTTTGTTGCAGAAAAAAAGAATGTATCTGCTCTAGGTATATAGTTTCTAAGAGGGAACTTCTAAAACTTTATGATTTCTTGAGAGATCAGAGTATCTTTTATTCATAACAGACCCTTGGACCATAGCTGCATTTTTGCTAAAGAAATGCCTCAGGCTGGGAACTGGTCATGCCAGAAAACTAACCACATATTTAGAGGTTTGTGGCTTTCAGCCACGTAATGTCAGCTAGACCACCTGACATCTGGGGAGGAGAGAGGAGCTAGAGATGGAGTTGAGTCATGTGGCCAAGCAGGAAATCAATTATGCTTACACAATGAAACCTCAGTAAAAACTCTGAACACTGAGGACGAGGTGAACTTCCTGGTTGGTGAATACATTGATGTACCAGGAGGATGACATTTCTAAATCCCTCAGGTAGGACACATGAAAGTTCTGTACTCAGAACCCTCTCAAGCCTAACCTGATTTTTTTTTTTTTTTGTGACTGGCCCTGAATTGTATGTTTAATAATAAAATTTAAGTCATTAATATACTGCTGTATTGAATTTTGTATGTCATTCTACTGAATTATTAAACCTAAGGGGGTCAAAGGAAACCTTGAATTTATATTCAGTTGACCAGAAGCGCAAGTGAACTGGAGATTCCAATCTTGCAGGTGATATCTGAATGAGGGCAGCCTTGTTGGATACCATGACCTTAATTTGCTGGAATCTGCACCAACTTTGGATAGTCAGTTCTAGAATCATATCATGTTTATTGCAACAGTCCAGTTTATTTCTACCTATGGTTCTTCATTTCTCCTTGAAATTTTGCATGCAAGCCTCTAAATGTACAAATTCTAAACCTTGCAAAATGGTGTTACTTGGCAGCTAAATACTGGATTTTCTGGGTCCTGCTCATAAAATGTCACTCCATTATTTAAACCAACTGCAGACAGTGCTTTATAGAGATTATAATGTGATGGAGAGATAATATGGCTTTGAGAAAATGAAACCAGGCTTGGTTTTTAGATAGGCATCAAGTCACTATAAGAACTTTGACCTGGAAAATAATTGGTTAATCACCCTGGACCTATTTTGTCATTCAAAGGATAAGATGTTTGACTAAATAAACTTTAACGTCTCTGAAATCTCTTAGGTAGTAAGATTCTTTGAATTTTAATGCCTCAGTTTCCCTGTCAGCAAATGGTTGTCAATTTGCATATCATTCAACTATGAGAAATAACTAAACCATTTCTACATGTAGGAAACAAATATACTATTCCTTCTAAATATGTTATGACTCTGTCAAAATTTCCACAGGAAAATGAGAAGACAAAAAGTATAAAGCTTCTAGTTTCAATAGAAAGCAGTTTTTCATCAGAATCCATCAATTAAGTACAATGTGGATGTTTATATTGTAAGAAGCAGAGATGGAAATATTGTATTTGATTTCCACTTGAATATAATTTTAAAATTAATATAAAGTGGAAATATCTGTTAAAATATGTTTGTAATAGGTGACATGATATCTGCTTATGTTTAAATGTCTGTATTCAATTTTTCCTTTTTTCTTTCTGTTTAATATCCCACACCCAGTTCTGAATTTTGAGGGAAGTTACTCATATCAGTGTACAAGCCAGTGTATAATTCAGGAGATTCAGTCACACATTAACTCATGTGTATCATTGAACATGATGGCAAAGGAACTGTGTAATTATAATGCAACAGAAGTTCATGTTATCAAATTATGAAAGGAGAATGGAATTTGGAGTCATGTAGGGCTTAATATGTATCCTAGCTGTCCTGTACATTAGCTATGTGACCCTAGTTAGTTTACATTAACTTTAAAGAGTCTGTTTTCTCTTACAAAATTTCTGTTTTACAGGACTATGTTTAGTGTTTACCATAGTGGGTAGTATATAATAAATGATCACTAAAATGCTAACTAATGAATTGGGAATCATGAGATCCAGTTTTCCTTTTTAAAATTCAGGTTCTTCATCTTTCAAGTGAGCAGGTTAGACCAAATAATCACTAAAGACCCTCTAGGGCTTCCCAGGTGGTGCTAGTGGTAAAGAATCTGCCTGCCAATGCAGGAAATGCAGGAGACGTAGTTTGATCCGTGGTGGAAAAGATGTCCTAGAGCAGGGCGTGGCAGCCCACTCCGGTATTCTTGTCTGGAGAATCCCAAGGACAGAGGAGCCTGGACAGCTACAGTCCATAGTTTTGCTAAGAGTCCTACAGGACTGAGGCGACTTAACAAGCAAAGACACTCCCACGTTATTTAAGGAACTGTGTTTACTGATGTAACTTGGTAACACTAGGCAATAAAATGTATATCTGGGGGCCTGGGAGCATTGAACAACACCCCCTTTTGAGGCTGGCTGTTCTCAGCTGGTAATTCAGGTCCAGGATGCCCTCAAGGACCTAGATTCCTGCCAGTTTCCTGCTCTTTCATACTTTGTCTGCGGCTTTCATCCTTGTGAATGTAAGTAGTTGTACCACCTCTATCATCATATCTGTGTTCTGATAGTGACTTGGCAGCAATCCAACACTTTAACCAGTATTTTTCATCTTCTATCAGTCATCCTGTGAGGTTTGGTAAACTGTGGTCATCTCCTATTGGCCATCTCTCGAATAGCTATTCACAAGACTGGGTTTGCTTATGGATTCTTCCAGGAAGCTAACAATTTTCTCTTAGTCTTTCCTATGAATCAGTGGTTTGGACTTCTTGACTCATGCTTTGCTTCTAGGTGTACTTGAGCTATTCCAATCCAGAGAAGCTATTATTATTGATTATTATTATTATTATTGATATTTGTTACTATATTACTGTATCTGTATAATTTACAGCACCAAATTGTATAATATTGGGCTTCCATGGTTGTTCAGATGGTACAGAATCTGATGCAATATAGGAGTCCTGGGTTCTTCTATTATTTTGTAAAAGACAAATAAGTAAATTCAAGGTATTTATATTGTTCCTGGTATTTTGCAATAGCTCTCAGAAAGAGTAGAATAAGTGCTTTGCATTTATTTCCTTGCCACTATTCCTTTCCTTCATTGGTGCTTAAAGTCAAGCACATTCTCTGTGGAGGTAGTTAACACAAGTATGTTATTTGGTGGTAGAACAATTTTCATTTTAAATGAAGTATCTCAGTCTAGTCAGTGTGAAGAATATTTGGTCGGGAACTCCTGCATGAAGAGGAAGGGGCATTATTCTCCAGCATCTCTTTGGCAGGTCCCAATTAAAGGACCTCCATTCAACATTGCACTAATTATACTGTTTATGTGAAAATTCAACTTCTTCCTATAGATTAACTGGGGCATAATTGTAGGTTTTACAAATGAATGTAAATATGAAATTTATTTAGCATTTGCCTTTTTGTGCTTTTGTGGATTTTGTATTTTCGGGGACATATGTATTATATATTATCATACATTGGAAAAGACTCTGATGCTGGGAAAGATTGATGGCAGGAGGAGAAGGGGACAACAGAGGATAAGATGGCTGGATGGCATCACTGACTCAATGGTCGTGAGTTTGAGCAAACTCCAGGAGATGGTGAATGATAAGGAGGCCCAGCATGCTGCCATCCATGGGGTCTAAAAAAGTCAGACATGACTGAGAGATTGAACAACAAATTGTTCAATACATATAATTGTTCAATACAATAATATGTATGATATAAGTAGAACCCTAGACTATTTTGCAGATGTTGAACTTTGGGTGTTTTCATTCTTAATGCTAAGACAGGTCACAAACACTGAAAAATAAGAATGGGATTTTTAAATTAACAGCCACTTATGTTACACATTATTAAGCTTTGAGCTCTAATCAGAATTATTTGTTTCTTCAGGAAGAACTCGGAGAAGGCAATGGCACCTCACTCCAGTACTCTTGCCTGGAAAATCCCATGGATGGAGGAGACTGGTAGGCTGCAGTCCATGGGGTTGCTAAGAGTCAGACACGACTGAGCAACTTCACTTTCACGTTTCACTTTCATGCATTGGAGAAGGAAATGGAAACCCACTCCAATCTTCTTGCTTGGAGAATCCCAGGGATGGCAGGGCCTGTTGGGCTGCCGTCTATGGGGTAGCACAGAGTCGGACATGACTAAAGCAACTTACCAACTTAGCAACAGGAAGAACTGGTGATTTTTCTTTTCTTTAAAAATCTATACCTCATAGCATCATTATTATGCAAGTAAAAATAAAATTCCTTGTCCTTACATGGTTAAAGAGGGCAACAAGTGGAGCAAAGCGACTTATTTAAGCAGTTGATTTTACATTAGTGTTCGAAAAACAATAAGCATTTCCTATTTGCTGATGGAGCTGTCAGATAAAGATATAACTTTATAAAAAGTGAGTTAAAAGGCTGTTCAAGTGCTCCAGCCCTCAATTTGTTTATATTTACAGCCATTTACAAGATTATCTTCATCTACTCACAACAGATTTGATTTTTATGAGGCTCAAATTTTCTTTGTATTGAACTTCTGTCACATTATAATCACACAATAAGATTTATTATAGTACAATGTTTTGGTAAGTGCGGGACTGTGCCTGTAAAATGACATTTGAAAGCACACTTGAGGAATGGAAAAATTTTAGACAGACGCATTTTTTGATATTAGTTTCTAAGAACCCTAACTTGGAAGTTTCTCTTATAATTAATAATTCAATGGCCAATAAAAGCTATATAGGAAAGGATGACTTGATATAACAAAATGAAAAATTTGAGGAAAATGCTGCATATTTTGCCCTATCCCTCAAATATTATTTCTAATAAAAAATGTAAAAAAGCATTTAACTTTAGATTTATTTTTTAGGTTATGATAAATATCTTCCAAATGGGCCACATTAACTGTCACTTTTAATATGAATTGTAACTTACTGGGTCTGTATTAAAAAGTCACCAATAAGACAGAGTGCAAATAATTCCAATTGATTTACATGTATGTCTATTTCCCAGGTGGACTTTTGAACAGTTTATCAACTGACAGATTATAGAGCTTTATTTTCCTTTTAAAAAATTCACTTATTTTACATGAATTATCCAGGATAATTGATTAGGTTCCCACCACTTACACTTTCCACACAGGCTGTGAATTTTTCTAGAAGGCAGGTGGTTTCATTTCTGGACTGCTTAAATCATATTTTTCTTTCTGAATCTTTCATAGTCTCTATTTCCTTAGGTGCTAACAAATCATACCAAATGTGTGTATCTAGCCCTCGTTTTTCTTTCTGGCCTTGGTGTTTGTAGTTAGGAAGACTTCCAACTATTTAGCAAACCATGTAAAAGATGAATTTTGGGGAAAAATATCTTCCGACAGTCTCTGGTAAAAGATGTAAGCAGGGTTAATCCTAACTCCAAAGCTGTTACTCCCATGAATCTTATAATTTATATCCAAGCAATGTCTTTATTTTAAATATTTTAATTATGTTAGATAGTCAGTAAAATATGGCCGGTGTTGACCTTAGGGGATTAGATGCAATGAGTAAAAAGTCTTGTAAGTCCTCATTATAAAACACAGGGAAGAGGCAAGATGAGATTCACAGGTATGTGAAATCATTAATTTTTTTGAATAAATGGATATACAAAGATTTATCATTCAACATCCAGGAGATATATTAAAAGCAAGCTGAAGGGTGAAAGTGTCAGTCACTCAGTCATGTTTTTGTGACCCCATGGACTGTAGCCCACCAGGTTCTTCTGTCCATGAAATTCTCCAGGCAAGAAAAAATAGGCTCAGTTCAGTTGCTCAGTTATGTCTGACTATTTGCGACCCCATGAATCACAGCACGCCAGGCCTCCCTGTCCATCACCAGCTCCCGGAGTTCACTCAGACTCATGTCCATCAAGTCAGTGATGCCATCCAGCCATCTCATCCTCTGTCGTCCCCTTCTCCTCCTGACCCCAATCCCTCCCATCATCAGAGTCTTTTCCAATGAGTCAACTCTTTGCATGAGGTGGCCAAAGTACTAGAGTTTCAGCTTTAGCATCATTCTTTCCAAAGAAATCCCAGGACTGATCTCCTTCAGAATGGACTGGTTAGATCTCCTTGCAGTCCAAGGGACTCTCAAGAGTCTTCTCCAACACCACAGTTCAAAAGCATCAATTCTTCGGCACTCAGCTTTCTTCACAATCCATATCTCACATGTATACATACATACAAATGTTGTATCTTGGGTGGCTTACTCATACCAATAGTACTTTTATCAGATATGGCTGAATAAATAGTCACATTGCTCTGTTTAATCTAGATCATAACAGCCCTCAATTAAATATCATAAAGTTTCTTTCATGTTTATTATCTATATCCTTTTTTGTATACCTTGTCCTGTTAGTTTATGCTTCTTGATGAAAGATTCTGCCTGCCTTGTCATCACTGTTATTCCCAACTGTTAAAGTAGTACCTGGCCCATTGTAAGCATTCAGTAATGTTGGAGGCTGATTGATAGGCACTTCCAATTATATCCTATCTCTATGGGACACCATTGATACTGATTTTAATTTGTGTAACCTTTCACAAAAGCTTTTCACACATTATATTTTTAAAACCTCTATCACCTATGTTTCTTTCACATATAATATGGTTTTAGGAGGCTCCATATTTTAAGGTTTTAGTTTCTATTTTATAATGGACAAAACTCGGGCCAAACCATTTATGACAACAAATCAGAGTGAAAATACAATCTAACAATTAAGACATTGGTTTAATAATTAATGCAATGTGTGGTGGTATCATAAAACAAACAAAATGGAAAAAACAAAATGTCAAATTCTTCAAGTAAGTTATTAACAGTATTTGAAAATGTAATCTTGAATTAACAAGAAGATATAGTCAAATAAAATTGTCATCTATAACTAAGTATTTTTTATACTTGACAAAGCCATTGTTTAGAACTCAAATTTTGGTCTGACTTTAAAACTTTTTTTTTCCTTTTTTGCAAAAACAAATAACAGGAAGTTAATAATAAACTAAATATGTAATCAAACCTATGAATTATTTTTAAATCCAATGTTAAATAGATTCAAAACAAACCGTCATGTACTGTTGGTGAAAGTGTCAATTAGTTCAGCCACTAAGGAAAACATTATGGAGGTTCCTAAAAAATTTAAAAATAAAAATATCAAGCATTCCAGAAATTCCACTGCTGGGCATTTGCCTGAATAAAACAAAAGCACTATGCAAAAAAGATACAAGCGCCCCAATGTTCATTGTAGAATTATTTACAATACCTAAGATGAAGAGGCAGCTTAAGTATCCACCAAAGATAGATAGAGAAAGTGTTTTGTATATATTGGATATATACATGTACCCACACAGACACACACACAATGAAGTATCACTCAGTAATAATAAAAAATGAAACCTTGCCTTTTGTGACAGCATGAATGAACCCAATGATAAATAAGAAAAAGAAAGCCAAATACTGTATGTTTTCACATATTTATAAAATAAAATAATGCAAATGTACAACAACAACAACAACAACAACAACAAAAACCCTAAATAACTTACAGACTGAAGACTCTTGAGAATCCCTTGGACTACAAGCAGATTGAACCAGTCAAGCCTAAATCAACCCTGAAAATTTACTGGAAGGACTGATGCTGAAGCTCCAGTACTTTGACCACCTGATATAAAGAGCCAACTCATCAGAAAAGACCCCGATGCGGGGAAGGATTGAAAGCAAAAGGATGAGATGGTTAGATAGCATCACCAACTCAATGGACATAAATTTGAGCGTGAGTAGGGTTCCTTGAGCTGCATAGTAGGTTCTCATTAGTTATTTGTTTTATGGTGCTGCTGTTGTTCAGTCCCTAAGTCTATTTCTTCCCAAATAAAAAGAAAAATTAAGCTGAACCATTCTCTACGCCTTGGACATAGTATAGAAAAAACTAAATAAGTATATATAAATATGCTCTATTATATTTTTGAGGAGCATCTAAACATTTTCAAGTAGAAATCATATCTCTGAAATCTAAATTTAAAGCCTAGATAAATGTCTTATAATCCAAGACTAGAATGTTTTGTGTTTATATAAGGACTATTTGTGTTCATTTAAATTTTTGAGTTTTGTTACTTTTTTTTTTTTCTAATCAAGATTTGGCCACTTTCCTTTTCTATTCTATTATTTATTCCAAAAAGACCAAGCAGGGGTGGTTTTGTGGAAAGACAACTGTGTAGTTTTCTAAGTGTTATAACTGATACCTGCAAAGATTTATCTGAACTCCTATCTAAATCCATCTTCACTAATTCTTCCATGGCTCTCTTTATTTTGTTTTCTAGTATCCTAAGGAGGACAGGACATTAAAAAGTAATTTAGTTCAACTATCTGTCAAAAGAATTATTATCCATCCTGGTGAGAGAGATCATTTGTACAAAGAAAAACCTGACCCGTATTTTTTTCTAAGTCATACACTTCAAGAGTTTATTTATTCACCTTTTTCAATCCAGTTACTTTTCTCCTGACTCACTGAAAAATATTTTGAGAACATGAACATTTTAATAGGGATCATGAGTAGGAAAGGGAAGAAAGGAGCAGTCCTTTCAGCTAATGGAGCACATCACTGGAAATTAGACCTGAATTAGGAGAAGCCATTGGACTCCTTAAGGACATGTTTAACTAATTACTAAAAGGGATACCAGAAGTAGAGAAAGGAGAGGGAGAGAAAAGTTTTAAACATTTATAAAAAATTTTGCTGAAGCCTGCTCCTAGGTGATTTTCTGATTGTAGGACTCAACCCAATTCAAAACTGCTTTTAAAATGAAGAGTGAACTGTAGTATAAGAAGCTTAAAGGATTTTTTTTCCCCTACATACTAACAAACAAAAGTAAGTAGGTTACCTTAAGTATTTTAGACATAGTTGAAGTGATTTTATCAGTAATGGTAATAGAATGTGTGGAGTGAGGAAACTAAAAATACATAATCTAATTCCTCCTGACCTCATAAAATGTTCTAATACTTTAAATAGGCTTTAGCAATGTTTCCAGGGGAAAGGAATCTGTTTCTGCTAGTGGGTTTAATTAGCATAAAATAGTATCCACATAATACCAGCTATAGATCAGGAAATAATTTATTTCTTTGATTTGATAAAATTGTTATTTTCAAATTTCAGCTCAATATTTCTATTTTATTATATTTTAATACCTTATATTTGTTTTCCAAATAGCCATACATTCTATAGCTTTCAGGATATGCTTTATTACTGATATTAGTGAAAAGAGAAAGAAATGGATGGTGGTTAAAATTTAATAATTAACACTCTGTGAAAGACTTTAGTATGGGTCTAGAAGACATGATCCATAGCTCAGAGCTCAACCCTAACCACACAACCATGACCAACCCTTTGCAGGTATGTTACAGGAGTAGTAATTCAGCCACTTTGATTTGTATTTAAATCACTGGAGCCTTTTATGAGTTCAAGTAAAAGTTCCTGTGACATGAAAAGAATATCCTTTGTATGACTGGATTTTATAGCTGCAGGCTGTGGCCAGATAAATTACAGTTCATTACACTCTAGACTCAAAACAACAAATTTGTGTCCATAAATTTCCACTGCCCATCATAGGTTGTTTGCTTCCTAAATGCTTATTTAAAGGATAAAGGGTCCTTAATTAACACAGTGGGTATGCAGTCACGTCCAACTCTTTGCGACCTCCTGGACTGTAAGCCTGCCAGGCTCCTCTATCCATGGAATTTTCCAGGCAAGTATACTTGAGTAGGTTACCATTTCACCATTTCAATACATTGAGTAGGTTACTCCAGGGGATCTTCCCCACCCAGGGATCAAACCCACATCTGCTACATCACCTGCTTTGACAGGTGGATTCTTTACCACTGTGCTACCTTGGAAACCGCCTAGCTAACAGAGTACTCAATAGCTATACAAATTTAAGAATGGTACAAATATAAATGTAGAGCTTTCTGGTTATATATATTCATGAGCCCTAAACTACTACTAAACTTTGTCTGTTACAAATAACACAAAATAGAAAGAATGAAGTAGAGATATTTCATTTTCTTTTTGAGATTTTTTTTATATTTACAGAAATATTTCACAAAATATGACCTTATATGTGGGTTTTTAATCAACTCAAGATGTTTGTAACGTCTAATAAAATCTGTAACTTAATTTTTAAACAAAAATTACCCCAAGTAAACTCTACATATAATCAATCAAATTCAATAATTCTGAGGAAGGTCCCCTGGGCCTTGTAAAATGCTCATGCATTTATTAAACACTTAGGTCACACACTTCTATACTATTAGTTTGGCCAGCTGTGTGGTTGTTTATTGTATTGTACTGAATTCCTGAGAGAGCAATATTCTTGCTGACATACCTTGGACTTCTGCGGCTCCTCCCCAGGGGTGCAAAGCAATGATGTGAGAAATTGAGTTGAGGGAGTGGAGAGGACTCCTGACAATATCAACACACAGCTTTGCATTAATCGTTAGCCATGGCCTTGGAAGATGCTGAGTCTTACCTGTCCCTCTTTTGATGGCTCTGTTAACCCAATGGGCATGATCAGATTGTGCCCACACAAATCTACAGTTGTCAATTAAAATGTAGTGGGGAAAAATTGAACATTTTCTATCTTGTATCTACAGCACAATAAGCACTTTGACCCTTTGTCAATAAACCAGTGGCTGAAAAATTAAGACATGTTAAGAATGGAAGTATTGTCCTAAAAAATGAACATCCTAGAATGCAAAACCAAATAAATGAATAATAAGGAGCCTCATATTGTAAACATGTAAGTAATAAAACATATATACCATTAAAATCTCAAGAAACATATTTATATTCATTTATGTTCTTTACCTAATTACTTATTCAATTTACTTAAAAACACTGTGATAATACCGTTCATCAACTATGCTTCAATAAGAAAAAAATGAAAGGAAACACACACACACATCCCCCTCTATTCCTGCCCTGCAACTTGAGTTTTTGCCTTTTTTTTTCCTCAACTGAAGCTTAGTTTATGTAAAGGGCAGGAATTGAGACACAAACGTAGGGAAGAGACATGTGGACGCAGGGTGGGTAAGGAAAGAGAGGGACAGATTGAGAGAGTAGCATGGACATATATACATTCAGTTCAGTTCAGTTCAGGCGCTCAGTCGTGTCTGACTCTTTGCGACCCCATGAATCGCAGCGCGCCAGGCCTCCCTGTCCATCACCAACTCCCGGAGTTCACTCAAACTCACATCCATTGAGTCGGTGATGCCATCCAGCCATCTCATCTGTCGTCCCCTTCTCCTTCTGCCCCCGATCCTTCCCAGCATCAGAGTCTTTTGCAATGAGTCAACTCTTTGCATGAGGTGGCCAAAGTACTGGAGTTTCAGCTTTAGCATCATTCCTTCCAAAGAACACCCAGGACTGATCTCGCAGCTGGTGGGAAACCGCAGTATAGCTTAGGGAGCTCAGCTTGGTGCTCTGTGGTGACTTAGGTGAGACAGGGGCGAATGGGAGGGAAGTTCGGGAGGGAGGGGGTATATGTGTACATACAGTTGATTCACTTTGTTATGTAGCTGAAACTAACACAATGTTGTAAAATGGTTATGCTCTAATTTGAAAAATGGAAAAAAAAAACTGATGAATTCTCTGAGATTAATAGATTTTATAAGATAAAATGGAGGGTGTCAAGATTTCTGACTTCATGTAGTTTATAATCTAATATAATCTAAAGAAGTAATAAAGCACTAAAAGTAACAAATGGTGAATATATGAAGTGAAAAAATGAAAGCAAAGGGTTGATTTGGAATCACTGAATAATTAAGATTTAAATTAATAGAGACTATACCTTTAAGCGGAGAAGGCAATGGCACCCCACTCCAGTACTCTTGCCTGGAAAATCCCATGGACTGAGGAGCCTGGTAGGCTGCAGTCCATGGGGTCACTAAGAATTGGGCACGACCGAGCGACTTCACTTTCACTTTCCACTTTCATGCATTGGAGAAGGAAATGGCAACTCACTCTAGTGTTCTTGCCTGGAGAATCCCAGGGACAGGGGAGCCTAGTGGGCTGCTGTCTATGGGGTCACACAGAGTCGGACACAATTGAAGCGACTTAGCAGCAGCAGCATACCTTTAAGATCAGTTTGTCCCTATGAAAGGTACATAAAGGGATAGCTGTACTTTATTTCTTAATAGTTTTAATTTTCAGAAAGCAAAATGCTTTAGTGTATTAGTATTTGAAGACAAGGTTGTCTGTTTTCTCAAGTAAGAACATCATTAAAAGCAAATAGGGAAATCTGTTTAAAACCTCTAATCTCTTTTGATGCCTTGTTTTCAAAATGGCCTAGTATTCACTGTGGAAGATGTCACTGATATAAGAAATAATTTATAGAGTGTAGACATATGTCTTTACAATGGTTATCTTTCTGAATACATCTGTTCAGTGTGTTTCTTACATATGAACAAAAAGGTGGCATTTTGGGCTGTAATTTTGTCATCTAATCATATGGAAACCTGCCAATTCCTATTAACATCTTGACATTTTATTGCCACAAGCTTATTATAAATTCTTCTAATGTAGGATGGATTTAAATTCATGGAGTTGAGCTTTTTGTTGTGTATCCATTAAGTGCTGATCCTTTGCTCCTTGTATCAGCAGAACTTTCAGTCAAGTAATTCAGCTGTTGGCCAGAATACGAATTATAGATTAGGCCCTGAAAGGTTAACAGTTTGCTGTTTGGGATGCAATTGAAAAGCTAGAGAAAACAAAAAGAATAAATGTGAGTTAAATTCTTTCATATTAACTTGTACACCAGGTAACTGACATGTCAAGCTCCTTATATTTAGACTTTACCCAGAAGTGGTGCAGTGGATTCTTATTACCATGATATAGTTCTTCTTTTGTTTAACAGGAGGTGTTAGCCTTTGAATTGCTACAAAATTAAGGGTTTAGCCTGGAAACCTTTCTCTAGACAAAGAGAAAAACGATTATCTGAGGCTGTGACAAGTCTCATCAAAAGGCTGGAAATGGTCCAGAGATACTCTCAGGTGCATCAGGATATAGCATGGGGAAAATGTCACCATGATATTTTATATGTTGCAAACAATCAGAGGACTATGAATTTAGTCTTAATGTAATATATAATAGATACATTGAATGCACATCAATGAATATATATAATAAGAGGCTCCTTACCCAAAAAGGGTCATCAAAATCTTCTCTAGAAACATTTACAATTTCTCAACAATTTGTACTAATGTAAACTTGGATATTTAATATATTAAAAGTGCAATACAGCAGACTTATATTTACTATTATGCATTTGTATCAAAGACAAAATTGAGACACAATTAAAATTATTGCTTATTTATAAATTATGGCATACATCCATTGCAAGTGTTCAGAGGTGTTAAGAAAGGAGAGTACATTGTATAACATAAAAAGGGGGAATATTCATAAAGCTTTTAGTTGTAGCAATTGCTCTATTAAGGGGGGGTTTTGGAAGTGGATGTTAGAGGGATTTCACACTGGTCTTCAGATATATTTGTAGCCCCTGTTTTCATCCACTGAGGTGTTTAGGAGACATCACATAGAGGTGGTGGCAGGGGTTGGAGAGGCAGTGAAGGCTGTGGTCAGCCATTCCATGGGTCAGATTGAAATCAGCAGGGTGCTTTTCTGGAGGTCAAACTCTTATAATGGTTCCTATAAGGGTGTGACTCTAGTGCCAGACTTACTTGTTAAATTTGTTAAACTCCTTTTTTTTGTTGAGTTTGCATTTCTTGAACATACAGTGAATAATTTGAAGTTGGAAACTGATAGCTCTATCTCTCCAAACTTGATGATGACAAGGAAAAGTTGCCCTGCAATTAACTCAGAAAGATAATCCTTTCAAAGTATACATAAAACTGAAAAGTTTACCAAAGAAAAATTTTGATTTTAAAATCTAACTCCATAGCTACTTTTATTGCTATAAGCTGAAAATATGTATTTTGTCATATAAAACCAAACTGCTTCTATTCATCATTAATATAAGAAAAAACCTGCCGTTTGAATCACTATAAGAAAAATAGAACAATAAACTTGTTACTTACATACATCCCTTCCAAAGTTGCACATCCTCCTCTCTTTACGTCATCAAGTAAAAACTGGTTTTCTGAGTCAGGAAATTAATCAGTGAATCAGCAAGTAGTTAATAGCAAGATACCTTGCTAGGTGATGTGAAAAATGGGAGTAGTTCCTGTCATGTAGGTATTTAAAATATGTCTATCTAAAGATAAGGCATACAAATACACATAAAACTAAGGAATGTTAGAGGAAAAAAAATTGAGTAAGTGCTTATTGTGTTTTGCAGCAAGTATAGATGAAGTTGGGAGTCAATAGTAACCCTAAACATGAGTTACTGTGAGGTTGATAGAAGCATTACTGACTTCAAAGTGCTTGCAGGGACTATATAAAGCATTGCTGAAGAGCCTAATTACATCTCTATGGAATGCCCTCAATATGATTTCACTTAGTAAATGGACGCCTAAATGAAAATATCAATAATGAATGAATTGTTGCCTAGGAGAATGGTGAATTTCTGAGAGGACAGAGTAGAATGATGAGGCAAGGGTTAAGAATATGACATTTTTGTTTGAGACAGATTAATCTGGTTTATATGGCATGGCTGTTATGACCACTAGTGAGATTAAGTTGAAAACCTGATTGGGGCAAAGCTATTGATGCTAAATAGATGAGACTTTCACCAGGAGTTAAGGCTTACCTGTGGAATGATCATGTTGCTCTGAACCTGGCCTCCTCTCTCTCCCTACTCCCCTACCTTGCTGACCCCCTCCATTGTTCAGACTTCAAGTATTGTTTATTCTATATGCACAGGCTCACACGTGCATGTCTGGCTGGTAATATTCTCTTAATACTTGGGTCTATTTGTAAAAGTGTATATTAGTTCCACTTATATGTCCTATGAATATTTCAAACCCAGTAAATCTAAAGTACACATATTGTATTTCCCTGTATACTTGTTTCTTCTCCTTGGTTTCCTGTTCCAGTAAATGACCCCACCTAGTATTTGCTCTTGAATTTTGCTTTGCTTTCCTCTCCAACCTAGTGCATTACCATGTCCCATCAATTCTATTTTCAACATATGTTTCAAATGTATTAATTTTTCTCCAATCCCTCTGGCACAAATTTAGACTGGGCTCTATTCATCTCTTGTATTGTTGACTGTAAGACTCTCAGCCTCTGAATAGGTCCCTCTGCCTTAAGTTTTGTCCCTTCCTGATTCTTCTTCACAAAACAGCTAGGATGATCTCCAAGAATGCATGCATAAATTAACTTCAGAAGTATCAAATATGGAATGTAAGTGAAGTAAAGTGAAGCGCAAGTTGCTCAGTCATGTCCGACTCTTTTCGACCCCATGGACTATGCAGTCCATGGAATTCTGCAGGCCAGAATACTGGAGTAGGTAGTCTTTCCCTTCTCCAGGGGATCTTCCCAACCCAGGGGTCAAACCCAGGTCTCCTGCATTGCAGGCAGATTCTTTACCAGCTGAGCCACAAAGGAAGCCCGAGAATACTGGAGTGGGTAGCCTATCCCTTCTTCAGAGGATCTTCCCAACCCAGGAATCGAACCAGGATTTCCTGCATTGCAGGTGGATTCTTTACCAACTGAGCTATGAGGGAAGCCCCATGGAATGTTAAGTTCCCATAAATAAATTAAGCTTGAATAAAGTTAAGCAAAGCTGTACAGAATTTCCACAAATAACCAGACTCAATATAAACTTTTCATTGCCCTTAAGCCTTCCTTCCTTCACACTTCAACTTTCTTTACCAGTAATGCCTTTTTTCTACTATGTTACTTGGCAAATACTCTCTTTTACCACTGGGGCTTTCAATAATAGTAACAATATTTGAAAACACACCATAACAGCATCAAGTTAAATTTTATATGCTAATTTACAATTCCCAAATACTTTTTCAAAATATAACCTTCTGAACTTTAAACTAAAGTGATGCTCAGTCAGATTTCTTTATATATAATACCTTAGATTTTAACCTCATGGCCTTTATGGGTTTCACTAGCTGATCCAGGATACCACATAGTATTTAGTCCCCATTTCTTTTTAGGCTCCTTTTAGTATGAGAGGTTCCCAGATTTCCCTTTTTGAAGATCTTGCTTGTTTTGAGGACTATTGATCTGATATGTCATAGATGGTACTTCGTTGTAATTTTTCTGATGTTTTCCTCATAATCATTCTTTGGTTATAATTATTTGGAAGAAGACCACAGACATAAAGTGTTATCATTGTTGATGTTCATGATCACTTGGCTGAGTTTTTGTCATTGTTGCTGGGTTTCTGCAAAGATGACTATTTTCTCCTCTCTGCTTTCTTTTCTTTGGATGGAAGTCACTATGCACAGCCCATACTGAAGGAGTGGAGAGTCGTGTTCTCCTGCTTTTAGTCAGAGTATCTACATAAATTATTTGAAATTCTTCCACTTGAGAGATTTGTCTCTTATGCCCCATTTACTTATTTATTCATTCAATCATATATGTATAGCACAATGCATGTATGCATGCTAAGTGGCTTCAGTTGTGTCCAGCTCTCTGCAACTCTATAGACGGTAGACTGCCAGGCTCCTCTGTCTATGGGATTCTTCAGGCAAGAATACTGGAGTGGGTTGACCTGTCTTCCTCCAGGGGATCTTCCTGATCCAGGGATCGAAACTGCTACGGACTCATGGATATTTAGTGTATACTTTGGATTAAAATTCATACTATATCTTGTTATACAAATTGTTCCAACTTTGGCCTTTGGGGACTCTTTCAGTTGACTCTCATTTCTCTTTCACTCTTTCAGCTTCTAGCAGAAGCTACTTCATTCTTTCCTTCCCTCAGTATATTGTTTCTCCTCCTTTATTTTGTGTAATGTATAAAAGTATAAGCTACCTAGCAATTTAAACCACCTTTGTTCCCTAACCTGACTGCTCTTTTGTCAGTCTCCAACACAAAGGAAACCTAATATGAACTAATTCTGTGCAACTCAGGTGTTGCGCTAATTTTATAAATTTTTAATAAAATTTCCTCTTTCTGTTTCAGTAAATTTTTGCCCATGAATATTGGAGTGTTTCATATGCTTTGTTATCCCCCATAAACTATCTAAGTATACAATATACATTGAATCCCCTATAAACATTTATCAATGTATGAAAAAAGAGAAGTGGTGATAGATACTGAGAAAAAATAAGACCTTTTATGATATTTTCAGCAATAAATTGATTTAGGGATCATATCAATTCATTCCTCATCAAGACAGAGTAAATCAGTGGTTCTCAAACTTTTAGTATATATAAGAATTATCTGGAAATCTTGATAAAATAAAAATAGCTGGAACCCACCTCTAGAGTTTCTTGATTCAGAAGATTTGGCATGGGCCCAAGAATTTGCATTTCTAACAAGTCCCCAGGTGTATTGTTTTCTTAGGATTGTAATGAAAAAATACCATAGACTGGGGGCTTCAACAACAGAAATTTGTTTTCTGACTATTTTTGAAGCTCAAAGTCCAAGATCAAGTTGCTGGTAGGGTAGGGTTCTTGAGATCTTTCTCCCTGGCTTGGAGATGATGACTTCCTCATCTGGTCTCTCCTCTTTGCACACAGCTGTTTGGTGTTTCTCAAGTTTGCATTTCTTTTAAGGAAACCAATTAGATTTGATAAGTGTCACATTCTAATGGCCTCATTTTAACTTAATCACCTTGAAAGACTCAATCCCCAAATATAATCACATTCTGAGGTACTGAAGATTAGGGCTTCAGTTTATGAGTTTGGGGAACACCCAATTCAGCCAATAAAAAACTATACGGGTTTTGAGAATTATTGTCTTAAATCATTGAGTCAAACCGTTTCTAACAAAGACTGAAAATGATCTGTATATATTACAGTGTGTGTGTGTGTGTGTGTGTGTGTGTGTGTGTGTGTTAGCTGCTCAGTCATGTCTGACTGTGACCCCATGGACTGTAGTTCCACCAAGTTCCTCTGTCTGTGAATTCACCAGGCAAGAATACTGGAATGGGTTGCTATTCTCTTCTCCAGGGGATCTTCTCCTCCCATGGATAAAACCTGCATTGCAGGCAGATTCTTTATTGTCTGAGCCACGAGGGAAGCCATATTATAATGAAATACCATTGAGAAGAGAGAACATGACTTCTGGATAAGAAGGTTCCTCTTTTCCAACACTGACTCAGAATGACAATTATACACCAGGGTGGAATTGGGACAAATAGCTAAGCTGATGTGAAGTAAATGCTTTGTCCTTCACCTTTCATGGAATTAATAGGGGTATATCTACCTGAGGGATTTTCAAAGGCTCTAGAAACTCTCAGCCTTCGTAAATAATTTACTATTCACTGCTTATTGTGTTTTCTTGTTTTGTCCCCTGTAGATTCCTCCTTCTTTCTATAGATTCCACTTAAAGGTGCTTATGAATGGAGAACATTGGCATTTCCAGACATTAATCACAATAGCATTTGAGTTGAGAGGATTATAGGTATCATGTCAGTTAAGGAGTGCTTCATTCCATAGAGTTTTATCAACATTATTGTGGCAGGGGTTTCTTCGTCTTTAAAGAGGTAAGCAAGTATCTCTGCCAATTCCTAGGGGGATGAGGATTTTTTTTCACCACCTGAAGTTACTGGCCCTTGAGACTATCTGTCAAATGTAGGAGTCTTCAATTTAGCATTCTATCCAACTTAGGGTTCAAGTTTTATAAACCTTCTCAAATGAGCAAGGCAAGACCCATTCAAAGTCAGTCTCTAGAGCACTCTGAATCAACATGTCAGTATTACAAATTCTGAATTTTGTTCTGACCTCCAAGGAGTTCTCTTTATTATACAGTTAAAGAAGATAGGTGTGTATGTGTCTGTCTGTCTGTATTTTCTAATATTTTATCATGGTCAAGTGTTTTGAAAGTAGTATCTAAGTTTGCTGCTTCCTCCTTATCATCTTTATTTGATTCAATATTAAATAGGTGTGAAAGGAAACTTAATGGTTACATATTTCAAATTACCTTTGTTAAAAGTCAGACATTGGTGGAAAACCCAGCATCGCTGAGGCCAGGAAAGAAAACTATTCCAGAAGAATCATTTGAAACACTTCTACAAGTGTTAAAGATAAATCAGTGAAAACTAATTTCATTATCTTTTCGAATCTTCTCTTTCAAACATATACTGTGTGCATGTATATGCTTGTGTTTGGGTGGATGCAAGGTGAGGAATAATTTATCACCTAAACATGAAACTTCAGAGCACAACATATTCTTCCTTCATTTCCATATCCAATTAATCACAGAATGTTAAAATTCAAACTAATAATAGATTCTTAATGCAAGCTGATTCTTTGCCATAGTTACATTTATCTCTTCAGCAACTATTGCCTTTTTTCAGACTTTGAGCTCTATCTGCTAGCTCAAGTGTCAGCATCATATTCTTAATCTGGCTTCTTTTCCCACAAAGCTTAAAAGATTTATTAGCTGGCCCTGCAGGGGAAAAAAAAAAATGTTTGCAGATAACTGCCCTAGATTATTAAAGCGCTTTCTTAAACTGCTATTTTGGTCCCCAGTTCTCTCCATTATCAACTATGCATTGTGTTGTCCATCACCTACACACTAGATTCTCAACTCTCTCTGGCCCATGACACCATTATTTCTAACCATTCTTATCTGCAGCCTCATCTCATACTTCTCTCTTCTGCTTATTCTATTTGTTCAGTAATCCCCCCCAATTTGGATTCCCAGGAATCTATCCTTTTCTCCCCTATACACACTAAGTCCTCAACCTAGAATGACTTATATTTGTTCAATCTGAAACAGTATTAATCATCTCTCAATAATCCTCTCAAGCATGGTTTTTTCTCTAACGTCTTCAGAGTTTTCTAAAAAGGTAGTAAAGTGAAGTGGTACATGGTAAAGAACATGGTTTTAAGAAACAAAATATCTGAGCTTCAGTGTTCATGCTGTGCTCCTTTGGGCAAATGATTTAAAACCTGTAGTCCATCTGCTCCTTTCCCCCCAAATTTGGGTGATCCAGATAAGGCTAACTAACAAGAAAGGCTCTTGATTTTAATTCGCCCTCTCTCTTTGTTGTCAAATTAAACTTAGATATGGAAAGTGAAATCACTGCATTGAGAAAACTACATGAAAAACATGCATTTATCTTTGCAAAATACAGTAAGGATAAAGATGAAGAGAAACACAAAAGTACATAAAAGAAGTTTCAAAATGTGACGACCTATCAGATAGATTCAAGTCACATTAAGACATCTTCAATTACAAGTGAAATGTCTGTCTGAAGCATTTCTTCTTCCCGTAGACGTGTTCTCAATTTTCCATTTGAACAGTTGACCTTTCATTAACTTTAGAACTTTGTGCTATGTTTATCCTGCTATCTTCTCACATCATTTCTGACTGCTTTTAGACTCAAAATATTCACAATCAGGTGAAGGGTTTGGTAGATGGTTGACTTGCTTTAGCTCTGGCATCTTAACCAACCTAAATTACCAACTATTTGTTTATAGTAAAATAAGTAAGGGATTGCTCAAAAATCAGGTTCAGGTTTATAGCTTATCTGTCCATCTATCTATAATAATTATCATCATTTATTTGTGTGTTTGTATATATGTGGTATATATTCTGACAATAAGAATTCAGATTATTCATTTTGTCAATATTTTTAATATGGGTTGAGATAAATTATCCTGGTTTTTCTTTACAATTCACCTTTGTCCCAAAGAATGCTTTTTCCTTCAGCTGTTAAAAAAAGAGTAACATACTTAATCACCCACATAAAGTCCAATATATACACCTGCACGTGTATACCCATGCTAACATTTATCAGAAGAGGTTGTCTCCTGATGTTTTCATGAAAACCTAGTAATTTTGCTGTTTAATGCATTTGATTATGGGCCATGTCTGGCTGTTAAGCATTCTTTCCTCTAAAGGAGATACATTATTTGCTGTCTTTATTTAAAATTTATTTACAAACTGATATGGCATAATTAGTATCATATAAATGATTTTATCTGGTGTTTGTATAAATCCAATTTTCCTTTCTATTGTTTCGCTTATAGACCAGCATAAAAATCCATTAAAATGCTTTGAAACACCTCTTTGATCCCGGGACTTCAAATTCCTTTTTTCCATTGTTGACAGCCAAAGTCGGAACTGATTCTTTCCCTTGAAACTGATGGAAAAGAATAAGAACAGAGTTTCAAGTCAGAAACATAAAAATCAGTGAGAAAAAAAGAGAGGTGCTATTTCGGATGTGCTGTTACAACCATATTCAGCAGAATCTTATAGACTTATTTTGGTTAGTGGCTTAAAAATGGATTTCACTAATTTCTGTGAAAAACTAAGGAAATGAATCTGTAAAGAAATATGAAGCTACCTTCAAAGCTTTTCCAATTACAAAAAAAGTAAAATGTATCATCATAGGTAAGGTATTTCATCATGTTCTTTCTTGCTAATACAAGAAACTCCAGTGAAAATTGTCATTAATTATCAAACCATTAATACTATTGGGTTGGCCAAAAAGTTCCTTTGGGATTTTTCATAACACCTTATTGAAAAACGAGAACAAACTTTTTGGCCAAGTCAATGTATTAATACTGTAATACCACTTGGTAGCTTTCCATTGAATGAAGCCAAAGTGATCTTTTTTTTTTTTTTTTCCCTCACGTCTTGCTAGCTTTCCTACCTCATTATGACTGGTCTGTGAGAATGTGTAGTTAGATGAAATTGCTTGTATTCTGAATGCAAAATTGCATGAGTTTTCTTGAATTCAAAGTAACTATAATAGGGCGATGCATGAACAAAATTTCTTTTGACAAAACAGACCCAAACTTGTATAGAATCAGATGTAGAATCAATATGAATTCTCCAAAAAATAAAGATTAAAAAAGGAGAAAATATTTTTTACATGTATGTTAGATTATATCTGTATCATATCAGGACTTTCCCATATATATGTCTTTTAAAAACATTATAATAAATTAATGTGATAGACTTGAAATCTTTGGGATTGCACTTTGGTTAAAAATTTTCTCCAACTGCATGTTCTTAAAATAAAAAAGTCTCAAAATTGTGAGATTCAGTTTCATCTGCCAAATGGATTAATAATGCCTACATTAAGAACTTGCTGTAATGTTGGGTAAAATATTAAATTCAGTGAGTGATACATAGGATGCCTTCAGAATGGTGGTTATAGTTATGAATATTGCTGTAGATAATTAAATAGAGGTAATTGATTATATATATGTATGTGAGGTGAAAGTTGCTTGGTTGTGTCTGAGTCTTTGTGACCCCATGGACTATATAGTCCATGGAATTCTCCAGGCCAGAATACTAGAGTGGGTAGCCGTTCCCTTCTCCAGGGGATCTTCCTAACCCAGGATCGAACCCAGGTCTACCACATTGCAGGAGGTTTCTTTACCAGCTATACCACCAGGAAAGCCACAAATATGTGTGTGTGTGTGTGTGTGTGTGTGTATACACACACACGTACACATACAGTTTCTGATTTAGCAAATGCTACAATAAGGGAAACATTAGGTGGAATTAGCCAAGTTATTGACACTCTTCTCCTGTCTTCAAATAAACTTGACATCTTTTATGCATTATTCTAGCATGAATTTGGCCAATCTCTCAAATTTTTCCCCAAAACTTTACTCCCAGAAAAGCCCATCAAGATCAGCTTATCTCTAGGAACAATTGGAAGAGCCATCATGTCAGCTTTGTGGGCAGCTAGATCAGCCAACTCTGGCAGTCACATCAAAATACCACAAACTCAGTGGCTTAAACAGCAAAAATTCATTTTGTCTCGGTTCTGGAGGCTTGAGCACAAGGTTAGCAGCTCATCAGATTGGTTTCTGCTGAGGCCTCTCTTATTGTCTTGAAGATAAAACCTTTTGCTGTGTCCTCACACAGACTCCACTCTGTGGGTAATGTGTGTACCCACAGACAGAAAGCTTTGGTGCCTCTTCCTCTCCTTATAAGGAGACAAGTCCTATCAGATTAGGGCCTGACCCTTACTGACTTGCTTAACCTTAATTACCTTTCTAAAGGCTCTTTCACCCAATACAGTCATATCAGGAGTTCTGGGTTCAATATCTGAATTTGGCTTGACATACAATTCAGTCCATGACAGCAAACAGACAGTGACGAGTATTTTAAGGCTTGCAACTTGCCTGTTCAGTTTTGTTATTGTTGTTCAGTCCCTCATCGTGTCTGATTCTTCAGCCTGCCAGGCTTCCCTGTCCTTCATCATCTCCCAAAGCTTGCTCAAACTCATGTCCATGTCCACTGAGTCAGTGATGCCATCCAACCATCTCATCCTCTGTCGTCCCATTCTCCTGCCTTCAATCTTTCTGAGCATCAGAGTCTTTTCCAATGAGTCACTTCTTCACATGAGGTGGCCAAAGTATTGGAGCTTCAGCTTCATCATCAGTTCTTCCAAAGAATATTTGGGGTTGATTTGCTTTAGTATTGCCTGGTCTCCTTGCAGTTCAAGGAACTGTGAAGAGTCTTCTCCATCACCACAATTCAAAAGTATCAATTCTTCAGTGCTCAGCCTTCTTTAAGAAAAAGTAATTGCAGCTTTGGACCATGAATTTTAAATCATTATAAATAGGGTCAAATATATCTTTATTAATAAATAGGAATCATGACAAACCACACATTTTTGCCAATGAAAAAATGTTTACTTATTACTGTAGCATAAAAATCTTTGCTTTGGGATTTGACAAACTCTTAGAAAGCATTTTCTGCATCCTGCTGATATAGAAGCTTTTTCCCTACAAAGATTGTTGAGATGCTTGAAGAAGTGGTAGTCAAATGGAAAGAGGTCAGGTGAATATGGAAGATGAGGCAAAACTTTGTAGCCCAACTCATTTAACTTTTGAACCATTTGTTGTGCAAAATGTGATTGGGCTTTGTTGTGGAGAAGAATTGGGCCCTTTCTGTTGACCAGTGCTGGCTGTAGGTGTTGCAATGTTCAGTGCATCTCTTCAATTGGCTGAGCATACTTCTTAGATGTAATGGTTTCAGTAGGATTCAGATAGCTGGAGTGTATCAGATGGGCATCAGACTACCAAACAGTGACCAGGAGATTTTGTGGTGCAAGTTTGGCATTTGAAAGTACTTTGGAGCTTCCTCTTCGTCCAAACACTGAGCTGGCCATCAGTGGTTATCATATAAAATACACTTGTCATTGCACATCACAATCTGATCAAGAAATGGTTTGTTGTTGTAGGGGAGAATAAAAGAAAATGACTCTTCAAAACAATGGTTTCTTTGATTTGCGGTCAGCTCCTGAGGCTCCCACTTATCGAGCTTTTTCACCTTTCCAGTTTGCTTTCAATGCCAAATGGCCATAGAATGATTGATGTTGACTTCTCTGGCAACTTTTCATGTAGTTATAAGAGTATCAACTTCAGTGAAGTCTCTCAATTGGTCGTTGTCAATTTCCGATGGCCAGCCACTGTGTTCCTCATTTTCAAGCCTCTGGTTCTTGAATCACCACTGCACTGTACATTCATTAGCAGTTCCTGGGTCAAATGTGCTGTTGATGTTGCAAACTGTCTCCTCTGTTTTAAGACCAATTTTGAACTTGAACAAAAAAATTGCTAGGATTTACTTTTTGTCTGACATCATTTCTAAAGAGAGATGATATGGGGAAGGTGGTGGGGGGGAGGTTCAGGGATGGGAACTCATGTACACCTGTGGTGGATTCATGTCAGTGTATGGCAAAACCAATACAGTATTGTAAAGTAAAAAAAAAAAAAAACTCATGTAAAAGGCATGATCATATAAATGTGCAGATCCAAAATGAAAAAATAAAATTGAAATATAAAAAAATATATATATATAAAATAAACAGCAAGTAATGTCATTAACAAAAGAATACAAAGTGAGAAATGCACATTAAAATGATGTATAACATAAACATATATATTTAATATGTATTCCAATTTCAAGTGGTAAATGTCAACAATGCCCAACCTGCAATTACTTTTGCACCAATGTAACAGCTTACACAATGTAGACACAATTCTTAAAGATATGGGAATAACATATCACCTGACCTGCCTCCTGAGAAACTTGTATGAAGGTCAAGAAGCAACAATTAGAACTGAACATGGAACTGTGGACTGGTTCAAAATCGGGAAAGGAGTACATCGAGGCTGTATATATTGTCAGCCTGTTTATTTAACTTATATGCAGAGCACGTAATGCACAACGCCAGGCTGGATGAAGCACAAGCTGGAATCAAGATTGCTGGGAGAAATATCAACAACTCCAGATATGCAGATGCCAACAGTTTAATGCGAGAAAGTGAAGAGGAATTAAAGAGCCTCTTGATGAAAGTGAAAGAGGAGAATGAAAAACCTGGCTTAAAACTCAACATTCAAAAAACTAATATCATGGCATCCAGTCCCATCACTTCATGACAAACAGATGGGGAAACAATGGAAACAGAGACAGATTTTATTTGGGGGGCTCCAAAGTCACTGCAGATGGTAACTGCAGCACTGAAATAAAAAGAGGTTTGCTTCTTGAAAGAAAAGATATGATAGACCTACACGGCATATTAAAAAGCATAGATATCACTTTGCTGACAAAGGTCTGTCTAGTTAAAGCTATGGTTTTTCCAGTAATTATGTAGAGATGTGAGAATTGGATCATAAAGAAGGCTGAGTGCTGGAGAACTGATGCTTTTGAACTGTGGTGTTGGAGAAGACTCTTGAGAGTCCCTTGGACAGCAAAGAGATCAAACCAGTCAATACTAAAGGAAATCAACTCTGAATACTCCTTGGAAGGACCGATGCTGAAGTTCCAATACTTTGGCCACCTGAGGCAAAAAGCTGACTCACTGGAAAAGACCCTGATCTTGGGAAAGATTGAGGGCGGGAGAAGGGGACAACAGAAAGTGATATGGTTGGATGGAATCACTGACTCAATGGACTTGAGTTTGAGCAAAATTTAGGAGATAACGAAGGACAGGGAAGCCTGGTGTGCTGCAGTCCATGGAGTTGCACAGAATTGGACCCTATGTAGCAACTAAACAAAAGAATGATAAATGCATACACATTTTAAATTATTTATATAATCTTTAACATTGAACTGCAATTATTTTTAATAGTCTGCTGTCTGTTTTCAGTGTCCTTATAAAATATTTGTGTGTATTTATTTTTAAGGTAAAATATATTTAAAATATTTTAGGGTGATTATGAAGCTTTGTAAAATTCCTAAAAATAATAAAATGAAAAATAATTCTATATTGTTTTATACTTTTTTTTTTCTGTTTTATGTTTCGTCCTGGAGACTGCATAGGAAGATATGCCAGTATAAAAAGCCCCATTTGTTATTAGATCTAAGATTTTATGCTAAGAATCAAGAAATTTTTTTTTTCCCATGGGAATGAAGTACTATGAAATCAACATGAAGTATGTTTTTAGTTTTATTTCTCTAAATAATTTATCAAATCTAAAAATATGGTTCACAACATTCTGGTCACTTTATATAAAAAGTGGAAAATATTATTTTTACAAATATCTTCTGCCATTACTTGAAGCTCCTAACAAAAGTCATGCTTGAAATTTTGGCAGCATTTGATATCCCAATATCTTTGCTGCAACAACACCAATACTTCTTAGGGATTTGAAAAGGATGTTAAAGGACTTGGGATTGATTTTTTTCCTAAAAGTTGTGACACATAGTGGTAAAGGCAAGAATTATAATTTGGCAATTTTCATTCATAAATTCATTCAGCCATGTTTTCAAAGCCTGCCAGGAATAGTAAGCTCACCAAATCAATAAATAAAATGAATGAGTGAATGTAACTCAAACTTCTAACTAGAACACTGGGGAGTGAAAAGGAAATGTATTATTTATTGAATTCTTCTCACATTAAAGAAGAAAGGAAGAATTTAATGTGGACAAATACCAGACATTAGTTTGGATAAGAATCATGTACATTCCTCAAATCCATGCCTGCTCTGACTCTGGATTGTAACTCATAGAACAAGTGTTGGTATGGTCTCCATTTATTCTAATTCAGACTGCATCATATAAAAGAACAAATGTAGGATTAAGGCATTATGACCTACATTCACAGTCTTTTCCTTTTGAAAATATACTCTCTCCAATTCCTGAAAAAGACCAAGGCCCGTTACATTCTCAGTAACATTTTATATTAGATTAATAAGTAGAATCTGGAAATATATTCTATGAAAAGCTGACAGTCTGAAAGTTAAAAAATAAACCTGTCATTTTTGCTTCATTTTGATGAGAACACCTGTTTAAAGATAATCTACTGGAAAATTCCAATGAACAGAAAGAAAAGGGCCTTTTCCCTGGAATTGTTTCAATATATTTTCAAGATATTCTTACATAATTTTAAGCATAGTGATTCAAAGTATTCCTTTAAAGGGATATTGGATTTGGATGGTAAACATATATCTTATAAATGAAACTAGTTTAACAAATATTCAGTTATACCTGAATAAATGGTAAATGATGACAGTGATTAGGATGCAATGCATGGTTACTACATAACTAAATTTTTATTCCTCAAACCAAAGACAATATGACCCTAGAAAATACAAGCCTGTGAGTTTAGTTTGTTAGGTAAATTTAGAATAATAAAAATAATTGATATAATGGTTTGAAAATTACAAGATGATTCTTATTTTGAGTTAGAAATGTCTAACCCCTTTCCTTTTCTAGAATAGCATTAGAAAGATAAATTGTAGTAAGAATTTAAGTTTAATTTTCACATTTAACTCCATAATAAATGGAAAACAGACAATCTAGATTGCCTAATTATTAGGTGTCTTAGAGATTAGAGCTCCTTAACAAAAATTGTGACTATATAATTTCACAGTTAGAACTTAAAATTTTTTAATTTGCTAGTTTTTAAGATTAATTAATTCACGTACCTATTGTATAAACTTTTTTTATTGTTGCCTTTGATAGTGTAGTTGTTTGCCAAAGGTCTAGAAAAAGAGTTGCAAACTCTCATGCCCAGGGGAATTGGGCAAGTAGTGTCAATGACAGAAGTGGGCTTATGTGGAATAAGTTTTCCTGAACTGCACACATCCACCAGAAAGGATAGCCTCTATTTAGCTCCAATATGGTTACATAGGGCAGCTTTTTTAGATTTAAAATTTTTAAAAAAGACTGGAATTCTGAAAACTTATTTGTAATCTTCTGATTTGTTAAGTCTCAACATATAGTACAATCAAAAAAAAATAATGTGCAAGTCAAACTAATTTTGTTTATAGACCTAATATAGTTTATCTGCTTCAAGGTTCACTCTCTAATACCCAGATTTATAAATATCATCTTGAACTTTGACTTGTATTCAGATTTTTGGCAATCAATAAACAGTTATCAAGTTTATCATTGGTCTGTTTTGATTCAGTGATAGTCAATCTTTGAAAGAGTCCCTTGGATGATGACATCCATCAAATCATTTTTAAGATTGTCTGATGATAGCCGTTTACTGGGGAAGAAATTTTTACACTATTTGATACAGATCAGACATGAGAAGGGAGATTTTCTGAGAAAAAGGGATAATAATATTGGGGAAAGTTACTCTATGCATACGCAGTAGATCAATACATATTAAAACATATAATAAATAACAGAGATTTTCATGGGGATTAGACCAGTGACTATCAAGCTTTATGTTTACAGGAATTATCTTGAATACTTAAAAATTTTTGATATGTGGCCATTCCCCACAAGATGCAGATCGTTGTAGCTTGGAAAGAGGGCCCAGGACCCCGTCCTTTAAACAGGACCCCCTGTGTTTTGAGGCTCACTTTGTAACATTGACATTTTGAACACTATGAGTGAGTGAGTGAGTGAGTGAAAGTCGATCAGTCATGTCTGACTATTTGCGACCCCATAGACTATACAGTCCATGGAATTCTTTAGGCCAGAATACTGGAATGGGTAGCCTTTTCCTTCTCCAGGGGATCTTCCCAACCCAGGAAACAAACCCAAGTCTCCCTCATTGCAGGCAGATTCTTTACCAACTGAACCACAAGGGAAACACTTAAACACTATGGTGAACTAAAAAAAAATGTAAAGGATCAGTTCAGTTGAGTCAGCCAGTCGTATTCAATCTTTGCAACCCCATGGACTGCAGCACGCCAGGCTTCCCTGTCCATCACCAATTCCTGGAGCCTTCTCAAGCTCATGTCTGTCATCTCGGTGATGACATCCCACCCTCTCACCCTCTGCCGTCCCCTTCTCCTCCTGCCTCAAGTCTTTCCCAGCATCAGGGTCTTTTCAAATGAGTCAGCTCTCTGCCAGGTGGCCAAAGGATTGGAGCTTCAGCTTCAGCATCAGTCCTTCCAATGAATATTCAGGACTGATTTCCTTTAGGATGGACTGGTTTGACCTCCTTGCAGTCCAAGGGACTCAAGAGTCTTCTCCAACACCAAAGTTCAAAACCATCAATTTTTGGTGTTCAGCTTTCTTTATAGTCTAACACTCACATCTATACATAACTACTGGTAAAACCATAGGTTTGACTAGATGGACCCTTGTTGGCAAAGTAATGTCTCTGCTATTTTAATATGCTATTTAGGTTGGTCATAGCTTTTCTTCCAAGGAGAAAGCATCTTTTGATTTCATGGCTGTAATCACCATCTGCAGTGATTTTGGAATCCAAGAAAATAAAGTCTGTGGCTGTTCCCATTGTTTCATCATCTATTTGTCGTGAAGTGATGGGACCGGATGCCATGATCTTAGTTTTCTAAATGATTCTGAGTTATAAGCCAACTTTTTCACTCTCCTCTTTCACTTTCATCACGAAGCTCTTTAGTTCTTCCTCGCTTTCTGCCTTAAGGGTAGTGCCACCTTCATATCTGAGGTTATTGATATTTCTCCTGGCAATCTTGATTCCAGCTTGTGCTTCCTCCAGCTCAGCATTTCTCATGATGTACTTTGCATATAAGTTGAATAAGCTGGGTGACAAAATACAGCCTTGACATACTCCTTTCCTGATTTGGAGCCAGTGTGTTGTTCCATGTCCAGTTCTAACTATTGTTTCTTGACCTGCATGCAGCTTTCTCAGGAGGCAGGTAAGGTGGTCTGCTATTCCCAGCTCTTTAAGAATTTCCCACAGTTTGTTGTGATCCACAAAGTCAAAGGCTTTGGCGTAATCAATAAAGCAGAAGTAGATGTTCTTCTGGAATTCTCTTGCTTTTTCCATGATCCAACAAATGTTAGCAATTTGATCTCTGGTTCTACCTTTTCTAAATCCAGTTTGAACATCTGTAAGTTCATAGTTCATCTACTGTTGAAGCCTTTGTTGGAGAATTTTGAGCATTACTTTGCTAGCATGTGAGATGACTGCAATTATGTGGTAGTTTGAACATGATTTGGCATTGACTTTGTTTGGGATTAGAATGAAAACTGCCCTTTTCCAGTACTGTGGCCACTGTTGAGTTTTCCAAATTTGCTGGGATATTGAGTGCAGCACTTTGACAGCATCATCTTTTAGATTTTGAAATAGTTAAACTGAAATTCAATCACATCCACTAGCTTTGTTCATAATGATGCTTTCTAAGGCCCACTTGACTTTGCATTCCAGAATGTCTGGCTCTAGGTGAGTGATCACACCATTGTTATTATCTGGGTCATGAAGATCTTTTTTGTATAGTTCTGTGTATTCTTGCCACCTTGTCTTAACATCTTCTGCTTCTGTTAGATCAATACCATTCCTGCCCTTTATTGTGCCCTTCTTTGCATGAAATGTTCCCTTGTTATCTCTAATTTTCTTGAAGTGATCTCTGCTATTTCCCATTTTATTGTTTTCCTCTATTTCTTTGCACTGATCACTGAGGAAAGCTTTCTTATCTCTCCTTTCCCCCCCCCCCTTTGGAACTCTGCATTTAAATGGGTATATCTTTCCTTTTCTCCTTTGCCTTTAGCTTCTCTTTAGCTTCTTCTTTATCTGTAATAGTTAACTTTTTAAACACTCTGGTGGACTGAAAAAAATTGTAAAGGATAAAGCATTAATTTGTTATAAAGTTAGCCATGTTTCAAAAGAGGATAATGAAGATTCTGCCCTTTTATTTTCCTTCCAAAGGAATGATTATTGAATACTTAGTTATCCTCATTAGAGTGAGTGCTGTATAAAGTGGAAGATTAAGTGAACACTTATTTCACATTTGTGAAGCAGGAGGCTGTACTCATTGGTGGCAAGTTGTAATAGTGATAAAAAAAATTAGAGGAATAACAGTCATAAGCATTGGAGACAGCAGCCTCAAACATAATTACTATGCTTATCCTGATTTTACAAATAGAGAATGAGAGGCACTTTCCAGATGTCCTAGTGTGAGACAATTTTTCTAGTATCATATAGAGAGATCTTCTAATTGGAGAAGGAATGGGTATAATCCAGTCATTGCCAGAAGCACCAATCTCTAATGCCACTTTTAGCTGCATTTCAATCACAAGGCAGTGAGTATACTTTAGATGGTGTCCTCATTTAACAACTTTACCACATAGGATTGCTGTGAGTGTGCTATCTTATCTATTTTTGTATATTAAACATAGTAAATATTGCTATGTTATACATTATACAAGTGTGTGTGATGGTTAGTCGCTCAATCATGTACAGTTCTTTGCAATTCCACGGACTGTAGCTTGCCAGGATCCTCTGTTCATGGGGTTCTCCAGGCAAGAATACTGGAGTGGATTGCCATGCCCTCCTGAAGGCAACTCTCAACCCAGGGATTGACCCCAGATCTCCTGCACTACAGGCAGGTTCTTTACTGTCTGAGCCCCCAGGGAAGCAATTCTACATATATGTCACGATAATAATCATTAACACAGAAAAGTGGGAAGAGTTTTCACAAAATTTGTATTGGAGTATGGTTGCTTTGTGTCAGTTTGTGCTACACAGTGAAGTGAATAAGTCATACATATCCGTATATCCACTCTTTTTCAGATTTCCTTCGCATTTAGGTTACCGCAGAGGACTCAGTAAAGTTCCCTGCGCTAAACAGTAGGTTCTCATTTGTTATCTGTCTTATACATAGCAGTGTATATATGTTAATCTCATTCTCCCAATTCATCCCACTTCCTCTTCCCCCCTTGATAACTGTAAGTTTGTTCTCTACATCTATGATTCTATTTCTATTCTGTCAGTAAGTTTATCTGTATCACTTTCTAGATTTCACATGTAAGCCATGTTACATAATATTTGCTTTTCTCTTTCTGACTCCACTCTGTAACAGTCTCTAGATTATCTGCATTTCTGCAAATCGCACTATTTCATTCATTTCTGTGGCTGAGTAATATCCCATTGTGTGTATATATGTGTGTGCATTATATAAATATTATGTTTTGAAATGTTAAAAGCACAAAACAGGGGAAGGGGAGGAAAGATGAAAGGAGCATGAAGAAATTGGGTTTCAGATATTCATGATTATTAAAATGATAGAAAGAATAAATATTCAATATCAAGGTTCAAGACACAGATATTATGATTCAATAGGTATGTTATTAGGCCCAGAAATATGTACTTACAAGAAGAATTTTTTATATCTTTGCATCCATAAACAATTCTTCACAGAAAAGGACCCATTGTTTTCTTTCTTCTCTATCACTAAAGAAGAAAGAAAATTAAGCCACTTAAGAAAAATCATCTGACAGGGAAGGATTATAAGTATTAAAATCAGATATTGAATACCTGTGGCTATTGGATGTCCTTCTTTAGTAACCATTTAAAACACTGAGAACATTTTATCATTTTAGTTACAGATTATGACTTAAAGAGTCCAGATAATTTTTCAGGAAATAGGACTAACATTTATCAAGTATCCTGGCATGCACACATTAATTTTCCTCATATAAACCTTACTACAACCTTTAAGGAGGGTTCCATTTCATCACCATTTCATACATGAGGAAGTGAGGCTCAGGGTACTAAGGCCATACCCAGGTTATGTTGCTAGTCAACTAGTAAACCAACTTGCCAACTCAGAAGCTGTAGCTATGAACCTTGTCATTTTCTTCAATTATGCCTCCCTCCAAACATACTTGTTGTTGAAATATTCCATAAAAAAACTGTCACCACATCCAATTTCTTGCTACTGCATCTAGACCTGCAGATATAGGTGATTCACTGGCTCTGAAATCATCGGTAAGTCTCTTCTCATTTATAGGATTAATTCAGAATTTCTTGGCAGAACACAGGAGGTCTTAGGCAACTTGCTCCTAATCTATTTCTTCAGACTCGCCTGGACTTTCACCCAGCCACCTGTCATATAGATTTGTCTTTCTTCCTGGAATAACAATATACCTTCAGCACAGAGTTTTCTCTGCCTGGAATACCTTGAACAGTCTTATATGCCTAGCTCATTCTGAATCATTTTTCTGAGGCCTGCTATAAACAGCCTCTTTCTAACACCCACAACAGCACTGATTTTCCCTCCTTTGCTATCTCACACTGTATTCTGTACATTGACCCATCATCCCCCAGCTGCCTTGTAATCTCACCATTTGACACATGTCACTAACCATGATTAAAATATAAGCAATCTTGAGAGAGGTGCTAGTGTTAGTCCTCTTTGTATCCTCATAATCAAGTTATTAATTGGGGCCCATAAATTTTACTTGGGTAAAGTGTGATCAGAAGTTAATACTGTTTTTGCCTTCTTCAGTGATAAATTTCAGTTCACCATGGATATATCCTAAAGTTGAAATTTGGACTTTAAAATTAACTGTATATTCATAATGATGAAATTGTAGTTCATTTTTATATTTTTAATAGCATGCCAAGATATTATCCTAATGAATAACTTTAAATATTTTTTTTAAATCCACCTTAAAAGGACAAGTGATTATCTAACATTAGCTGAATATGACTTTGACTAATATTTAGAATTGATAAAGATATATTGACATAATTACATGCAGGCATTTAAAAATCAAAAATAATCTTACAACTTTGAATAACTTTAAATATTTTTTTAAATCCACCTTAAAAGGACAAGTGATTATCTAACATTAGCTGAATATAACTTTGACTAATATTTAGAACTGATAGAAGATATATTGACATAAATAAATGCAGGCACTTAAAAACCAAAAATAATCTTACAACAGGCAGCTATAATTTTCTCCTTAAATCATGTGTGGATCACAACAAACTGTGGAAAACTCTTAAAGGGATGGAAATACTTGACTACCTGACCTGCCTTCTGAGAAATCTGTATGCAAGCCAAGAAGCAACAGTTAGAACTGAACATGCAACAACAGACCGGTTCCAAATCAGGAAAGGAGTATGTCAAGGCTGTATTTTGTCACCCTGCTTATTTAACTTATATGCAGAGTACATCATGCAAAATGATGTACTGGCTGGATGAAGCATCAGCTGGAATCAAGATTTCCAGGAGAAGTATCAATAACCTCAGATATGCAGGTTATTGACACCACTCTTATGGCAGAAAGCGAAGAAGGACTAAAGAGCCTCTTGATGAAAGTGAAAGAGAGTGAAAAAATTGGCTTAAAACTCAACATTCAGAAAATGAAGATCATTGTATTCAGTCCCATCACTTCATGGCAAATAGATGGGGAAACAATGGAAACAGTGACAGTTTATTTTCTTGGGCTCCAAAATCATTGCAGATGGTGACTGCAGCCATTAAATTAAAAGATGCTTGCTCCTTGGAAGAAATGCTGTGACCAACCTAGACAACATATTAAAAAGCAGAGACATTACTTTGCCAACAAAGGTCCGTCTAGTCAAGGCTATAGTTTTTCCAGTTGTCATGTATGGATATGAGAGTTGAACTATAAAGAAAGCTGAGTGCCTAAGAATTGATGCTTTTGAACTGTGGTGTTGGAAAAGACTCTTGAGAATCTCTTGGACTACAAGGAGATCCAACCAGTTAATCCTAAAGGAAATCAACTCTGAATATCCATTGGAAGGACTGATGCTGAAGCTGAAACCAATAATTTGGCCCCTAATGCGAAGAATTGACTCATTTGAAAAGACCCTGATGCTGGGAATGATTGAAGGTGGGAGGAGAAGGGAATGGCAGAGGATGAAATGGTTGGATGGCATCACCGACTCGATGGACATGAGTTTGAATGAACTGGGGGAGTTGGTGATGGACAGGGAGGCCTGGTGTGCTGCAGTCCATGGGGTCACAAAGAGTCAGACATGACTGATCAACTGATGCGTACTGAACTGCACTGAACTGAATCATGTTTAAGATATACCCTCCTAAATATCTATAATTTATACTATTTTCTATTACTAGCAAAGTATACGGAGAAGGCAATGGCACCCCACTCCAGTAATCTTGCTTGGCAAATCCCATGGACGGAGGAGCCTGGAAGGCTGCAGTCCATAGAGTCGCTAAGGTTCGGACACGACTGAGCGACTTCACTTTTACTTTTCACTTTCATGCATTGGAGAAGGAAATGGCAACCCACTCCAGTGTTCTTGCCTGGAGAATCCCAGGGACGGGGAAGCCTGGTGGGCTGCTGTCTATTGGGTCGCACAGGGTCAGACATGACTGAAGTGACTTAGCAGCAGCAGCAGCAAAGTATAGAAGAAAGAAGAAAGTGTCACAGCTGAAAGAGCTCACACATTAATAGAATGAATTTCCTTTAAGGCTCTGTGTAATGAATAGAAAGATACTCTTGATAAATTTGTATTTTTTTAATAATCAAATGTGGAAGCCCATTTAAATGCATGCTCTGAACTATGTTATGTATATCCTATATGCTTGTTTATTTATCTGGAGACATGAATGGAGACTAACTAAATTCTTCATAATCCCTTAATCTAAAGTATGAGGTTATGATGACTGAGGCTCATTTTTGGCTGCTTAGAGACTATTATTATTCTACTTCTATTGATGGCATGCCTGCATTCATGGGTAGGCACTTTGGAACTTTAATAAACTCTTAGTTCTAGGAACTACATTTTTTTAATTCTAAGCATTGCTCTTTTACAAACATATTTAAAGCTCTCCCCCCAACTCTCTCTTCTATTTTCAAATTTTAACATAGTAAATCAAACTGATTTCACACCAATTAGACTTTTTTCCACCCTAGTTCACATGAATTTTAATTGTCTATGTAACAGTGGGAAATTGCTTTATAGAGGGTTGTAATGAAGCCAGGAAGAATGGTGTGTTGAGGTAATGCATTATTTCTAATCTCCTATTCATTGTGTGTCAAGACAAAATCTTGATTAATGTCATTGAAATTGCCTTTACCAATGCCATTTACAGCTACAAGTTGGAAGTGATATAATTCTTGAAGATCCTGATAATGCCAAGAGCAGAGGTTGGGACTGACTGGCCTTGATGAATGTTACCCAAACAGTTGAATTATTGGACTTCAGCAACGTGTTATTCTGTAAAATCTAAGAAAACAAAACAATTTTAGAAGATAGCTAAACACACTTTCAAGAAATATTGGACATTCCCATACTCTTTCAAATAACATTTCAAATTAATTAAAACATCTAGTCTAAAACCCACAAATACTGTACTGCTTTATGTGCCAAATCATAAGAAAGCCTATGAATGCTAGTTAAACTTTATAGTAGTAAGAAATAAATCTTTAAATTGAAAAATAGAATAAGAAAACTCAAATGGCTATTTTCATTTGGTTTAAAAATATAATAGTATGCTTTAATAATAAGGTTTTTGGTACTTTACCAAATATATTTAACCTAGTACCTTCTTTGCTCATTCACTGAAAGTGAGAAAATAAAAGAAATTTTTACTCCTCCTTTGCATATATAAGATTATAATGATGCCACCCATGAGTTAAGAATTCAAGTGTTCTCTACTGTGTATCCATTTCATCTGAACTAGCCAGCACTGAAATACTGGTGTCTCTTTATTATTGCTTGTCCTATGCATATGTCTTATCCCTGAATGAAAATTCCTCTGCAAGTTCAGAGTTAGACAGTGACTCACTATAAGGAGTGTATATTGTTTTCTTTTCGTTCTGCCATAGACACAAGGTGTCCCAAAGCTAAATTGTATGCTTCATTGTTTTCTACCCCTGAATTTATTTTAAGATGACAGTGTTCCTTTCAGTTCAGTTTAGTCACTCAGTCGTGTCTGACTCTTTGCAACCCCAGGCACTGCAGGAGGCCAGGCTTCCCTGTCCATCACCAACTCCTGGAGTCTATTCAAACTCAAGTCCATCGTGTGAGTGATGCCGTCCAACTATCTATCCTCTGTCATCGCCTTCTCCTCCCACCTTCAATCTTTTCAAGCATTAGTGTCTTTTCCAATGAGTTGGTTCTTCTCATCAGGTGGTTAAAGTATTGTAGTTTCAGCTTCAGCATCAGTCCTTCCAATGAATATTCAGAACTGATTTCTTTAGGTTTGACTGGTTGGATCTCCTTGCAGTCCAAGGGACTTCAAGAGTCTTCTCCAACACCACAGTTCAAAAGCATCAATTCATCTGTGCTCAGCTTTCTTTATAGTCCAGCTCTCATCCATACATGACCACTGGAAAAACCATAGCCTTGACTCGACGGACCTTTGTTGGCAAAGTAATGTCTCTGCTTTTGAATATGCTATCCAGGTTGGTCATAACTTTCCTTCCAAGGAGTAAGTGTCTGTTACTTTCATGGCTGCAGTCATCATCTGCAGTGATTTTGGAGTCCCACAAATAAAGTCTGTCAGTGTTTCTCCATCTATTTGCCATGAAGTGATGGAACCAGATGCCATGATCTTAGTTTTCTGAATGTTGAGTTTTAAGCCAATTTTTTCACTGTCCTCTTTCACTTTCATCAAGAAGCTCTTTAGTCCTTCTTTGCTTTCTGCCATAGAGTGGTGTTATCTGCATATCTGAGGTTATTGATATTTCTCCTGGCAATCTTGATTCCAGCTGGTGCTTCAGCCAGCCCGGCATTTTGCATGATGTACTCTGCATGTAAGTTAAATAAGCAGGATGACAAAATACAGTCTTGACATACTCCTTTCCTGATTTGGAACCAGTCTGTTGTTCCACGTTCAGTTCTAGCGGTTGCTTCTTGGCTTGCATACAGATTTCCAGGAGGCAGGTCAGATGGTCTAGTATTCCCATCCCTTTAAGAATTTTCCACAGTTTGTTGTGATCCATACAGTCAAAGTCTTTGGCATACTCAATAAAGCAAAAGTAGATATTTTTTCTGGAACTCTCTTGCTTTTTCAATGATCCAGCAGATGTTGGCAATTTGATTTCTGGTTCCTCTGCCTTTTCTAAATCCAGCTTGTACATCGGGAATTTCAAGGTTCATGTACTGTTGAAGCCTTGCTTGGAGAATTTTCAGCATTACTTTGCTAGTGTGTGAGATGTGTGCAGTTGTTTGGTAGTTTGAACATTCTTTGACATTGCCTTTCTTCAGTTATATGATTCTTATATTTTCATCCAAAGCTGAGTAGTTTTATTCTTTAAGCCATTTCATGTAAATCATCTTAATTTATTTTTGAAAGTATGTTTGCAATAAATTATTATTTTTGAAGACAATAGATGTTGGATACTGCATGACAAAGTACTAAAGAGCTTTGAATACCATGTGCCCCTCAGATATTTTCCTTAGTGATAATCAATATTCCACACATTGAAACAAGTGATCGGGAAAAATAATCACACATTCTTTCTACAACCATTCTATGTAAATGAGTTCATCAGATTAATCTTCCTAAGTAACTAATGGGATCAGGTAGCCAAAGAAGTAATTGTCTTTGCAGGGTATGATAAATTATCAAACTAAACCATAGCAAACAACACGATGTGAAATAGTGACCTCTGAAAAGGGCGCAATCCTGGAGCAGAAAGATACACACAACACTCTTTTTCCAATTGACCCTTAATTCCACTCCTATACAGTATCTTCCAGGAAGTACAGAAACATTAACTTACCAATATAAGAAAACCTCATGTTCTGCAGGACAAATAGAAGGAAGATCATAAAGTTACACCCTACTGAAACCTCTGTTTTACACAATTATCACTGAGCTTCAGGAAGGTGGACTTGACCTTCAACCTCCATGTTGCATTATGTGAAACTCTATTTCAGACCGGTAGAATAATATGCTAATATATATTTTTTTCCTGTTGTGGCTGCTCTTTAAACATTTTCTTTAAGAGCCCCATATGCATATTTATTTTAGTTTCAAAATTCTGGTTATGGTAAACATTTTAGAACTTGGACAGCTGAATGTCTCATAAGCTTTAGATTATTATTCTCAAGTTTAAGAATTACTTATTCTTCAGCTTTTGTTCACTACTCATATTTTTGCTATTGGCCTTGGGGAATTTTTATTTAAGTAAAATTTATTTTATATCCCATTACATATTAAATAACCTTTATTGTCCCATGTGTATTAATTTTTTTTTTCAAACTGGCAGTTGAGTAGTCTGCTCTTTCTTTTTGAGATACTTTATTGCTAGAGTTACATATTCAAAGTTTAGAGATAAAATCAGAAGACTGATCAAATTCCATTTCTCTAGTAAAATTTGACCCTGCGCTTACAGTTAATAATGCACCAGGCTTTTCCTTGGATTAGGTAGTGTGGAGGACTAATTCAGTCCCTAGAGTACCATTTCACACAATAAAACACTCACTTTGCTTTTTGTCCTAGTGACTGGAAGAAGTAATACATTTCTTAAGTGCCAAATTTAATCTCAGATATTAGGTCATATTTTGGGAGAATGCACATCAATGCAAAGTAGTTAGCATTAGAACGTAATAGGAAATAACAATAAATTAATGAAAAACAGAAATAAAATGTGCCCTCTAAGCAAAGTATTTCTTTCTCCAAGGGATATTTATTGAATAACAGTGGCAAATTTATCAATCATGGTATGCTCTAGGGCTATTTCCACATTTACTGTTAAAAATACTTTTTGTAGGCTACAGTTGCAAAAAAGTAATATGCAATTTTAGTTTACAGAGAATGGTTAAAATAAGCAAAGCTGCCCATTAATCAAGCCCTCACTGCTGAACAGCAACATGGTAGCTTGTGAGCCTGCCTCCAACTTCTTGAGACACAAGCACAGTGCCCTGCTGGGAACTCAGAAAAATAAGATTTTTTACTCTTTAGAAGAAAAGAGTACAAGTCTACATCAACTTGGTCGTCTCTTCATAACATAAAACCTTTCTCAGGATGATCTCTATTGAGAGATACAAGCTAGCTAAAATATGAAATATTGAAGCCTGAAACAATAACATTTATGCATTAATACAAAATAATTGGTAAAACTGATTTTTTAAAAACCCAGTATCTGTTAATTGCCTAAGCCCAATTGAAAATTAGGTTCTTCCCCAGTATCTGCTAATTGCATAAGCCTAACTGAAAATTATGTCCTTCCCGGGAGAAGAAGAAGTAAAGTCGCTCAATCGTGTCTGACTCTTTGTGACCCCATGGACTGTATAGCCTTCCAGGCTCCTCCATGCATGGGATTTTCCAGGCAACAAAACTGGAGCGGTTTGCCATTTTCTTTTCCAGAGGATCTTCCCCACCCAGGGATCAAACCCGGGTCTCCCGTGCTGTAGACAGATGCTTTACCTACTGGGCCATCAGGGAAGTCTTCTCCTGGGAGAAGGAAATGGCAACCCACTCCAGTATTCTTGCCTGAACAATCCCATAAGTGGAGGAGCCTGTCGGTCTACAGTCCATGGGGTGGCAAACAGTTGGTCGGACACGACTGAAAAACTAACACACACACAATTGAAAATTAAAAACTATACTCTAGACAATTCCGTAGTCGTAGAACTTTCACCCTAACGAAGATCCACCTTATTTTTTTTCTTCTTCAGTGTTTTAAGTACTTCATATCTAACAAAGACTATTATTAATCCTAGCTTTTTTTTTCTTCTTCTTTTAATCATATGGTAGAAATATCCATCCGAAACTTCATAACGGGTAATAATGAAATTTAACTGGATGCAAACACATATATAATATTTGTTACATAAGAATAATAAGAGTCTGCTGGTTGTTTCTTTCAAGAGTTAATTGAAGGGGAGTCAGGGTATTAAATGGGGAAAACCTTATCCTTAGCGACATCTAGTGGACGACTACAGAATGCCACCTTTATAAAAGCTACTACAGATTAGGCAACTGCACAATTTCAGCTCTTTGTTATCCTTTGTTACATTTATATAAGGATTATAAACCTCTACTGAAAAACAACTTTACATAAGCAGTGAAATTACTTGTTTTAAGAAATAATGGAAATTACACAAGGCCTAGAGAATTATGTAATGGAAAAAAATCTTAATTTAAAAGTTTATAATGTTGATGTAATTATATGCCATTATAAGAAAAGTGTTTTCAACACTTTTAAGATCCTCTAATAGACAAGGTCATCCTATTTTATGTAAATATAAAAATATATGTGCTCTTTATTTAACTTTAAAAAATCAGTGTTGATCATTACATTTGTTCATCTTAGCTAAAGTAAGAAGCTAGATTATTTTGTCAGAAAAATTTATTCCCACTGTATATTTTTCTATTTTTTTGTGATTATTTGAGGCACAGAAATACAATGCTTTCTATAGTAACATTTTAAGGAAACATCAAAATATTTTCTCATTGCTCTTTGATGGTCATTTTTTAATAATATGTAAAATTATGCCTGTTACATATGACACTATGATCACTTTATTTCTAACTAGCTCATTTGCCTTTGAGAGTACAGTAACCTTGTATTATTATTGCTTTCCATCTCCTTTCAAAGCATAGAATATCTATTGGTAAATTATTTCTGTTCTTGACCTTCAATTTGTCCTAGTATCTCTTTGTATGAATTCTCCCAATTCTGTTCTTTGTATGCCTTCTGTAACCTTGTTTATCTCATTGCAATTTTCCTTTCTTGTGTCATCTATTTCATGTTATTTTTTTGTATTCTAAATTACTTTCTATTTTTCTTACAACCTTAAGGCTCTCTTTTTTCATATTTGCCACTAATTGCAAGCATTCTTACAAGAGAAAACAATTTTGTGATCTCTAACTATTTTCCTTAATAAATCATTTTTTCTCTCTATTCAGATGCTCTTTATTCAGTTTTCATATTTGCTTTCTTGCTATTCCTATGGTTATAATTAAGTACTATAAAATATAATTTAAATATATTAATTTTAGAGTAGTTTTTTTCATTTTTAAGTGAGTTTCCCTAAGTAAAGCTTTCCCAGTACTTTTTGAAGTTAGCAAGAATTTGGTAACTCCTACTACATGTTTAGTTTTAGCTCAAGTTCCTTTGGGGTAACCAAGAAAAATAGCTTATTTTATATGTATTTAATTGATTAGTCTGATAAGAGAATCACATGTGAAATGACAAATATGATATTATATAATCAGCGCTAATTTTTTTAATATTGACCAAAGTGTGACAAATTCAAAGAAGAGCAACAGGAGTCATAAAGAGAATAGAACTTATTTATAGTAAGCTTTTTAAATAATCATTTTCTAGCATCTTTAAACATTTAGTATTATGTCTTTAAGATTCCTTGCCCTAGGTAATGTGCAATAATAATGTAAATTTTTCATTTATTGATGACTACGCTTCTACTTGGGCTTCCCAGGTGGTGATAGTGGTAAAGAACCCACCTGCCAATGCAGGAGACGGGAGAGATGTCTGATACCTGGGTTGGGAAGGTCCCCTGGAGGAGGGCATGCTAACCCGGTCCAGTATTCCTGCCTGGAGAATCCCAAGGATAGAGGAGACTGGCGGGCTACAGTACATAGTGTCACATAGAGTTGGATACAACTGTGAGACTTGCCACTCGTGCTTTTACTTGAAAAACTTGAATAGATTTGAAATAGTGAGTAGACAGAAGGGAATAAATTGGTGAGCTTATGGAAAGAATCCAGGACAAGTGTGAGACCAAGGGGAGAAAAAGTAGATTGCACCTTGAGGAAAGGTGCAGCAAACAACTTAATACAATGCAGAAGTATATATTTTGGATTAAACAATTATAAACATATATGACATTATGAAAATTTTCATATCAGAAAAAAATATGTGGTAGATATATGGTAACAATTGCCTTTGACAAGGAGATATTAGCAGTTACTAAAAGATAGAATAACTTGGTCAGAATACTGATAAGATGCCATCAAATCTGATGGTGTGTACTATAGAAAGGAAAACCAACAGCATGTGATATTGTATTATTGTTAAACACCCTGTTACTACTAAGGGAAACTGAGTGAAGGATAGAAGGGTCCTTCCTACACTATTTCAAAACTTCATGTAAGTCAACACACATAGAATAAAAATATGGTAAACAAAATGCCAAAAAAAAGTAGAAGAAGGAAGAAGAAGAAGAAGGAAGGGAAAGCATAAAAAGTGAAAATAAAGTTTACAATAGTAATTAACAAAATAAAAGCAAGTACCCTAAGAGATAACCAAGAAAGCTAAAATTTTATTCTTTGAAAAACTAATGAGTGTATAAAATTTGTCAAGGCTAAAAATAAAAAAGGAATTATATAAAATCAATATTAGAGATGAAAAATAAGAATATTATAATCTAGATATTAAAAATTAGTTCAGTTCAGTCGCTCAGTCATGTCAAACTTTTTGTGACCCCATGGACTGCAGCAGGCCAGGCCTCCCTGTCCATCACCAACTCCTGGAGTTTACTCAAACTCATGTCCATTGAGTTGGTGATGCCATCGAACTCTCTCATCCTCTGTCATCCCCTTCTCTGGCCTTCAATCTTTCTAAGCATCACGGTCTTTTCAAATGAGTCAGTTCTTCCCATCAGGTGGCCAAAGTATTGGAGCTTCAGCTTCAACATCAGTTCTTCCAATGAACATTCAGGACTGATTTCCTTTCAGATGGACTGGTTGGATCTCCTTGCAGTCCAAGGGACTCTCAAAAGTCTTCTCCAACACCACTGTTCAAAAGCACGAATTCTTCAGTGCTCAGCTTTCTTTATGGTCCAACTCTCATATCCAGATGTGACTACTGGAAAAACCATAGCCTTGGCTATAGGGACATTTGTTTACAAAGTAATGTCTCTGATGTTTAATATGCTGTCTAGGTTGGTTATAACTTTTCTTCCAAGGAGCTTCTTTTAATTTCATGGCTGCAGTCATAATCTGCAGTGATTTTCGGAGCCCCCCAAAATGAAGTCAGCCACTATTTCCACTATTTCTCCATCCATTTGACATGTAGTGATGGGACTGGATGCCATGATCTTTGTTTTCTGAATGTTGAGTTTTAAGCCAACTTTTTCACTCTCCTCTTTGACTTTCATCAACAGGCTCTTTAGTTCTTCTTCACTTTTTGCCAAAAGGGTGGTGTCTTCAGCATATTTGAGGTTATTGATATTTCTCCTGCAATCTTGATTGTCTTCTCCAACACCACAGTTCAAAAGCATCAATTCTCTGATGCTAAGCTCTCTTTACAGTCCAACTCTCACATCCATACATGACTACCGGGAAAACCATAGCTTTGACTATAAAGACATTTGTTGGCAAAGTAATGTCTCTGCTTTTTAATTCACTGCCGTGGTTTGTCATCTCTTTTCTTAAAAGGAGCACGCATCTTTTAAGTTCACTATCTGCAGTGATTTTGGAGCCCAAGAAAATAAAGTCTGTCAGTGTTTCCATTCTTTCCCCATCTATTTGCCGTGAAGTGATGGGACCAAATGCCATGATCTTAGTTTTAAGCCAGATGTTTCACTCTTCTCTTTCACCTTCATCAAGATGCTCTTTAGTTCCTCTTCACTTTCTTCCCTAAGGGTGGTGTCATCTGCATATCTGAGGTTATTGATATTTCTCCCGCCATCTTGATTCCAACTTGTAGTTCATCCAGCCCAGCATTTCTCATGATGTCCTCTGCATATAAGTTAAATAAGCATGGTGACAATATACAACCTTGACATACTCCTTTTCCTATTTTTGAACCAGTCTGTTGTTCCATGTCCATTTCTAACTGTTGCTTCCTGACCTGCATACAGGTTTCTCAAGAGGCAGCTCAGGTGGTCTGGTGTTCCCATCTCTTTGAATGTTCCACAGTTTATTGTGATCCACACAGTCAAAATCAATAAAGCAGAAATATATGTTTTTCTGGAACTCTCTTGCTTTTTCAATGATCCAGCAGATGTTGCCAAATTGATTATTAAGTTTTACTTAATAATCAATTTGGTGTTATAAATTAATGGAAAAAATTCTTGTAAAAACTTAGCTTACCCAAAATGATGTAGAAAGATGTTTAAAATCTGAATAGACTTCAATATGTGAAAGAAATTGAACTCCTAAATAAAAATCTTTCACAAGTAAAACTTCATGATTAGTTGTCTTCACTGATAAATCTTAACAATTATATAATGAAGGGTAATATACACAAAAATATCTAAGAGAATGAAAAATGTGGCATAGTTTATGGGATGAACACAACAGTAATAATGAAATCTAAGACATTACAAGAAAGAAGAACCAGTTAGTATATGGTGATATTCTATTATCCAAAAGGAAATATTCTTTAGGCTGGTTGTTTTTAGCACAGAAATGAGAACTGAAAGCTGTTTTCTATGTTAGGCAATGTAAAATAAGTAAATAAATATATAAGAAATTATTCTGCAATTAATAAGAAATAATTAATAAATTATTCCTTAGAATCTGTCTTAGTCCATTCAGTCAGCTATACCAGAATGCCATATATTGGGTAACTTATGAAAACAGAAATGTATTTGTTCCAGTTTTTGAGGGCTGGGAAGTCTAAGATCAAAGTGGCAGCAGATTCAATGTCTGGTGATGGTTTATTTCCTTATTCATGCACTGTGTCCTTACATGGCAGAAGAGTAGGGGGGCTTTAGGAGGTCTCCTTTATAAGGGCACCAATCCCATTGATAAGGACTCCACCCTCATGACTCACTCACTTCCCAAAAGCCCCACCTCTAATTACCATCACATGGAAGAGCAGGCTTAAATATATGAATATAGAGGATGGGGAGAAACAGTAACATTCAATCTTTTGTAGAATCCTCACCTTAGGACCAAGAGAAAGAAATTCAGCAATGGAAGCATTTCTTAAATAAAATGAAAAGTAAATCAATAATAATTTGTTAGTCCTTTATTCTTTTCATACTTTTCATGGAGTTCTCACAGCAAGAAAATTGGAGTGGTTTGCCATTCCCTCCTCTAGTGGACCATGTTTTGTCAGAAGTCTCCATCTGTCTTGAGTGGCCTTGCATGGCTTGGCTCATTGCTTCACTGAGTTACACAAGACCCTTCGCCATGACAAGGCTGTGATCCATAAAGTGGAAGCGGTGACAGATGTTGTTTTCTTGGGCTCCAAAATCACAGTGACTACAGCCATGAAATTAAAAGACACTTGCTCCTGGAAGAAAAACTGTGACAAACCTACACAGTATTAAAAAGCAGAGACATAACTTTGCCAGCAAAATTCTGTGTAGTCAAAGCTATAGGTTTTCCAGTAGTCATGCACGGATGTGGTAGCTGCACCATAAAAAAGGCTGAGCACTGAAAAATTAATGTCTTTGAACTGTGGTGCTAGAGAAGACACTTATGAGTCTCTTGGACTGTAACAAGATCAAACCAGTCAGTCCTAAAGGAAATCAACCCTGAATATTTATTGGAAGGATTGATGCTGAAACTGAGGCTCCAATACTTTGTTCACCTAATGTGAAGAACTGCCTCATTGGAAAAGACCTTGTTTCTGGGAAAGATTGAAGGCAAAAGGAGAAAAGGGAGGCAGAGGATGAGATGGTTTGCTAATATCATGGACTCAATGGACTTGAATCTGAACAAACTGGGAAGTAGTGAAGGAAGGGGAAGACTGATGTGCTTCACTCCATAGAATCACAGAGTCAGACACGACTTAGCAACTGAACAACAACAGCGACTTTTAGTCTCTATTATTAGACAACTAATGAAGTTGGAGTTCAGGATTTCTCAGTGGAATGCAGGGTATGTACATTGAAAGGTAACCAGTGACACTGGATTCTATTTGCATACTATTTGCCCCATGGTTCTGGCCACGTGTGACATTAATTTTGAGAAAAAAATACCAAGTTTTTGTGACTACAGAAGTCTTTGAAGAGCAGAAACTGATTTGAAAGGAGTATTATTAAGCATATAAGAAGTAAAGGATTATGCAAATGAAGTTACCCCCAATTTTTTTTTTTTTGGAGGAGCACTACATGGTACAATCTTATTAGTGAGTATAGTTTATTGAGAGCAGAGGGAAATTGTTTACAAAGGAAGGAAATTGTTTGCAAAGGATTGTTGAAAACAGATATTGGAGTGTACTAGTTTTTGCAATTCTCTCTTATTAGTCTTATTTATTACTTTAGGTGAAGTCTCAACTACTCATTACATGGTACACATAATGGAAACTTGCTTTGCAGGTTTTTTTGTTGTTGCTGTTAACATAAAGTAGAGATGTTAGTACATTTTATCACTTTATTTTCTACATCATGCCAAATACAATCTGTCTTCTCACTAGACTCAGCAATCTTATCTATCTACAGGGGGAGGATAAGGAGGAAGAAATAAGGAGAAATAACACCTTTTTTATATATAAATTTCATGCTTCCAAGACTGAAACCTCCTCTTTGTAGGAAATCTGCCTTTATGAAGGGGATTAGAGTGAATGTTTCATTTTTCAGGGCTCCATGGCCTACATCCTCTGATTTCCAGAACTTAATATTATTGGTGTCTGTTGTGTTCTGGTCACTGGTTATATTTGCCCCAGTCTCTACCAATAGTAATTTTTCAAGTGATTTTTCATTTTATTTGCAACTATCCCTGCCTACAAATTAAAAAAAAAATCACTTACCAAGATTATTTTTAAACTCAATCTCCCTTTTCTATTATCCTTGGACTTCTAGCTGAAAGGTCACAGTGCAAAAAAGCCTTCATGCTTGTTTTCATATTTGTCCCCAACTTCTTCCTGAAAGCACCCCGTGACCATATGTGAATAGGATTCTCTGAAACCATTTCAACAGATGGATTTGGAAAAGCTTGTAAATGTAGACTTCTTACTTGCTTATTTGGTTTGTCATATAAAAGGAAAAAGAGAAAAAGAGCATCCTTCTAATTCTAACACCCACAATAGCTATTTGTGCTAAAAAGTGAGGGTCCATTAAACTGACTTTTGTGACTCTAGAACTTGATAACATTGCAGAAGTTGTATAACATACATCACATTTTATTCCAAATCTGAGATCAAATAACTTAGTAATACAAACCATAGTCTTCTTAATAGGCACATTGAATTGATCCAAACTGCAATAACCTCCTTTGTTCACAAATAAGAATGGATTCAAGCATCAAACATGAGTCCATTTGCATCTTTGCTTAAGATAATCAATTGTGATTCAGATACAGAAAAGCAAGCACATGCATTAAATTTGCAGGTGAGGTCATATTGTGGACAGGTAGATTGCAATAGATGTTTTGACAGCAACAACTGAAAGAATTATAATAAAATTAAATTGAGTAAAGTGGAGATATGTTTAAAAAATGTAAATGATGTTTTATAGGATAAGTTCAAACAATGCACTTGAAAAGGAGTAGGAATCTGAAGGTAGGAACCAGTAAATATCATAAGGCATGCTACATAGCAGCTCACTATGAGTATTTGTTTTTCCTTTCACTTTTTTATTCAGTTATATAATATGAGGAGAGATTGCACAAAATAGATTGAAGCTTGCCTCTTAGAGTCTGATATGTCAGTTTCACATCTTATCCTTTTCTAGCTTTGTGACCTTTGGCCATTTAATATTTCTCAGCTTTAGTTACTTCCTCTGTAAAATGGTGCTAATGGTTTCATACAGCTATTGTAAAGATTCAGTTAAACATTGTATGAAAATGCATAGGAATCTCCAATTCCTAGTATCGACTTTGTCTTTATTACTCTGCTGATATCACCACAAGTTACCAACAGTGTTCCTAGTTAAAACCACTGGATAATTTTTAAGTCCATATTTTTGTGGACTTGCTGTTTATTCCTTCCAAATGTTATCTACCTTGGCATACAGTCACTTGATTTTTCTCTGGCATCTGTATTTCTTTCTCATTTCCTTCGTAGCTTCTTCATTAAAACTATACATGTTCATTGTGTTTTTATTGTGAGCTGATCTTTCTGAGAAATAACACTGATGAAGATCTTGGGTTCAGCCCTCAAGAGGTCACTTCTCTAGTCAAATATAGGGAGAAATGAACAAAGATGAGAATGAGCTTCTGCACAGACTGGGAGACAATGGTGCAGTGAGAAAGGAGGTTTAGAGAAAGGAATAGGTCCATAAAAAGAGACATATACCCTGCGATAAAAAATTAGTGATTAACTACAGTGAGAAGGGTGGCGAAGAGTTGTCCTGGTGTAAACACAGAATTTGTAAAAGTTGAGCGATGAGAGAAACTGTCTCAAGACTGAGAGAGACAATGAGATTCCACAGGATTAACTTTTTTAATACTGTGCTATGATTAAGTCGGGGTGGAGCTGATACCCAGTCATTCAGAACTGTTTCACCATTTTTAGGCACTTATATTTTATGCTGAAAGCAATACGGAAACATTGAAGGGTTTTAAGTACCATCGCTGTCTCTGACTTGAATTTTTGCAATAACTTTCTAACTCACTCCTCCAATTCCTGTCAGGACAGAGTGACAAAATTTAAAATTCAGTCTTGACCAAGTTGCTCTGCTATTATTTAATTTTTAGTAGATCTTCAAAATCTAAATCATCCATGTATTTTCTTTGAAAGCATCGCATAATAATTATCGTGGCACGTGTCTTTCCCTCTCAAGACCATAAACTCCTTAAGGGGGTGAAGGAGGAAACAGACAGAACACATTCTATCTTGAAAGCAGGACTCCAACTTGGGCCAGACTGTGGACTTTGAGTTATATGCCCAGTATCTATGGAAATGACATACAACTGGAAAACCACGCTCCCAGAAGGAAGAGCCCTAGGGCTCATACCTAGACTCTCTGTTGCCTGGAAGAATACCCTAACTATCTGTGTAACCAAATAGAATCATGCATTTTATTATGCTTATTGGAGTATGACCACAGACCTATTGATAACTGTCCACTGTTAACTATCTAGGCTTAAGGCATATGAATCAAGGGTTAACTTTGATTATATCTTTCTTTTTCTTTGTTCAGACTAGTTTCAGGGAATTTGGGAGGGGGAGCGTGGGTTTGGGCACATACACTTAGGGTATATAAGGTTTTCACAAAAACTTGTTGGGGTTCTTGGCTAAGAGGAGACTCTGCCTTGGGCCCGCCAGTGTAATAAACTCCACTCCACTATCTGCATTGTCCTTCTGTGTGAGTTTGTTTCCTGGAACATGTGGCTACAACAAGAGATAATTAACCAATGTATCACTAGCATCCAGCTCCATGACTACCACATGGTAGTTGCTCATATTTCATTATTCATTTAATAATTAATTCGCCATCAGGGATTATTAAAATTTAAATTAGAGAAACAGATTAAATGCTTTTAAGATATTTTCAAAACCGTGATTGTACAACTCAAATTGTCTGTAATCAAAGGGTAGTTCCTGGACCAGCAATGCCAATATTACCTAAGAACTTGCTAGGAAGGTAACTCTGGGGTCCTTTTCCAGACTTACTGGATCAGAGACTCTGAGTGTACTCAGTGCTCTGTTTTAATAAGCTCTAGTGACTCTGATGCCCTGGAAGGTTTAAGAACCACTATTGATACCATTGACACATTTGTGGGGAATGAGTTTGTTTTGTGACATTAATGGGCCATCACTGTAACACTGCTTCACATCCTTGATAGGACATTAATTTGTTTCTTCATTCTGCTTCAAGGCATGGGGTATGATGTTTATGCTGGTGCTAATTAGGATGTTTGCTGTGGGTTTAATAGGAAAGTTTTTTATATATATTTTAAAATTGTAGATTGAGTTAATTTATTTGCACTCTTCTATTTTTATTCTTTTTTTTTTTTTTAAATTTTAAAATCTTTAATTCTTACATGCATTCCCAAACATGAACCCCCCTCCCACCTCCCTCCCCATAACAACTTTCTGGGTCATCCCCATGCACCAGCCCCAAGCATGCTGCCTCCTGCGTCAGACATAGACTGGCGATTCAATTCACATGATAGTATACATGTTAGAATGTCATTCTCCCAAATCATCCCACCCTCTCCCTCTCCCTCTGAGTCCAAAAGTCCGTTATACACATCTGTGTCTCTTTCCCTGTCTTGCATACAGGGTTGTCATTGCCATCTTCCTAAATTCCATATATATGTGTTAGTATACTGTATTGGTGTTTTTCTTTCTGGCTTACTTCACTCTGTATAATTGGCTCCAGTTTCATCCATCTCATCAGAACTGATTCAAATGAATTCTTTTTAACGGCTGAGTAATACTCCATTGTGTATATGTACCACAGCTTTCTTATCCATTCATCTGCTGATGGACATCTAGGGTGTTTCCATGTCCTGGCTATTATAAACAGTGCTGCAATGAACATTGGGGTACATGTGTCTCTTTCAATTCTGGTTTCCTCGGTGTGTATGCCCAGCAGTGGGATTGCTGGGTCATAAGGTAGTTCTATTTGCAATTTTTTAAGGAATCTCCACACCGTTCTCCATAGTGGCTGTACTAGTTTGCATTCCCACCAACAGTGTAGGAGGGTTCCCTTTTCTCCACACCCTCTCCAGCATTTATTGCTTGCAGATTTTTGGATCGCAGCCATTCTGACTGGTGTGAAGTGGTACCTCATTGTGGTTTTGATTTGCATTTCTCTAATAATGAGTGATGTTGAGCTCAAAATGGATTAAAGATCTAAATGTAAGATCAGAAACTATAAAACTCCTAGAGGAGAACATAGGCAAAACACTCTCAGACATAAATCACAGCAGGATCCTCTATGATCCACCTCCCAGAATTCTGGAAATAAAAGCAAAAATAAACAAATGGGATCTAATTAAAATTAAAAGCTTCTGCACAACAAAGGAAACTATAAGCAAGGTGAAAAGACAGCCTTCTGAATGGGAGAAAATAATAGCAAATGAAGCAACTGACAAACAACTAATCTCAAAAATATACAAGCAACTTCTGCAGCTCAATTCCAGAAAAATAAACGACCCAATCAAAAAATGGGCCAAAGAACTAAATAGACATTTCTCCAAAGAAGACATACGGATGGCTATTTTTATTCTTTATAAAACTTCAGACTGAGTTCAAAGGCTGATAAACTTTCAGAACCTGTCACTTTAACTCAGTTATTTATCAACCTCCTCATGCAAATAGATGAAGAAATTTGTTATAGAACAGTTTGAGAACTATTAATTAGCCAAAAATAAATCCAGATAAAGAATACAAAACGACAATTTGGGACACTGAAAGCAGAAGAAAATACAGTCTCTCTTATTGACTCATGCATTCCTCTGACATCTGGATCTGTTAATCGCACATGAGCCATAATGATGATTTTATATTTCTATAGCTAGCTAGCAGTATTTCTGGCTTTCAGTCTCTGCCTTTGTTTGTTTTTCACTCACAGGTGTGTTATGACTTCTTGTCCCTTTGATTGGTTTAGAAGCATTTTTGGGGAAGGTAAATACATTAAGATCAAATTGAAAAAGTAGTGTTATTTTGAATACAATGGGCAATATCCGATTACACATTCCTACTCCACAATGATTGGATAATTTCTACCCTGGAAAGTGTTTGCAAAATATAACCAACCAAGTACCTAAAGGTTCTGTTCACAATGGTGCATATAAATCAAATCAAAACAAATAACAACAAAAATAGCATACTTTATTTTGCCTATTAGTGTGTATTTGTTTAAAATATGGTAAATAGTTTGTGATGCTTCAAATTGGATTTTTTTTCCCATATGAAATACAGTCATTCACAGCTCATCTAAATAGACCCAAAGTATATCTGAGACTGAAAGATACTACAACTTAATCCTCAGCTTTTCTCTCTCTCTCAGATGAGCTAATTGACATCCAGAGATTTTAACTGACTTGTCAGAGGATAATTAATTCACATGTGTTAGATTCATAACTAGAAAGCAATGTACTGGCTCCAGGTTTAGTCTTGTTGAAGTATATTTATCAACTTAAATATATAAAAAGTTTAATTGAAGTATAGTTGGTTTACAATATTGTGTTATTTTCCAGTATACAGCAAAGTTATTCAGTTACATATATATATATATACATATATATAATTTTATATTCTTTTCCATTATAGCTTATCATGGTATATTAAATCTAAATTAGATATTAAATCTAGTTCCCTGTGCTATCTAGTGACCTGTTAAAGCCCTTGCTGTATAGTAGGCTTTGTTAATTATTTTTTATAAAGCAATTTGTATCTGATAATCCCAAACTCCTAATTTATCTTGCCATCCCCTTTCCTCTTTGGTAATCATGAGTTTGTTTCCTATGTCTGTGTGTTTCTGCTTTGTAAATAAGTTCATTAGTTGTCATGATTTAGATTCCACATGTGAGTAATATCGTAGAATGCCTTTCTCTGTCTGATTTGTTTCTCATAGTATGATCATCTCTAGGCCCGTCTATGTTGCTACAAATGGCATTATTTCATTCTTTTTGTGTGGCTGAGTAGTATTCTCTTGTGTGTATACATCACATCTCCTTTATCCATTCAACTGTCCTTGAACATTTAGGTTGCTTCTATGTCTTGGCTATTGTAAATAGCGCTGCTATTAACATTGGGTGCATGTATCTTAAAAGTTTTATTTTAATGCAAAAATATAAGTACAGCACTCTTCTAGTGCTCTTAAAGACATTTATCAACTTGAACATACAAAAAATATGTATGTATTAGTTTTTAGTAATATTTGAAACACTGTATATGACAAAGATGTTGATAATCATTTTAAAAAGTTGGATTGTTTGATATTTTTATTGACATTTCGAGGATTTTAGTTATAGTTGCAGTTTTCTATTTTTAATCTACATTTTTAGTACAAACAAGGAGAGCAAAAGTGAAGGTATAACTCAGAATATCATTTTTCACTTTTGCACCAAAGAGAGTCAGTTCATTAAACACAGCATCAAACTTTCAGAAAAGAATGATTCATTTAATTTCTCCTCCACATGTTTATAGAGGTTATAACATTCATTCAATCATTCAATATTTATAAAAGCCTAAGAAGTTTCAGGTAGTATTCATAGTGATTAGGATAACTTAGGGAATAAAAGAGAGAAAAATCCCTGTCCTAATGGAGCTTACACTCCAGTGGAGGAAGACAGATAATAAAAAGTATACTGTGTTAGACAAAAAGTTCATTTTTTAATAACATCTTATATATCATATGAAAGTGAAAAATTGAAAGTATTAACTATTCAGTCGTGTCTGAATCTCTACAACCTCATGGACTATGGCTTGCCAAGTTCCTCTGCCCATGGAATTCTCCAGGCAAGAATTTTGGAGTAGGTTGCCATTCCCTTCTCCAGGAGATCATCTCAACCCATGGATCGAACCTGAGTCTCCTGCATTGCAGGCAGATTCTTTACCATCTCAGCCACCAATATAGAGCAAATATAATATGTAGCATGTTGATAGTTGGAAAGTTAAAGCAGAAGAAAAAGAAAAGTAACTGCAAGAATAATGTGGGATATATTTGAAATAACTTGGTCAAGATGACACCTGCTGCTGCTGCTGCTGCTGCTAAGTCGCTTCAGTAGTGTCTGACTCTGTGTGACCCCATAGATAGCAGCCCACCAGACTCTGCTGTCCATGGGATTCTCCAGGCAAGAACACTGGAGTGGGTTGCCATTTCTTTCTCCAATGCATGAAAGTGTTTATAACAGCCAGGACATGGAAGCAACCTAGATGTCCATCAGCAGATGAATGGATAAGAAAGCTGTGGTAGATATACACAATGGAGTATTACTCAGCAATTAAGAATACATTTGAATCAGTTCTAATGAGGTGGATGAAACTGGAGCCTATTATACAGAGTGACATAAGCCAGAAAGAAAAACACCAATATAGTATACTAACGCATATATATGGAATTTAGAAAGATGGTAACAATGACCCTGTATTCGAGACAGCAAAAGAGACACAGATGTATAGAACAGTCTTTTGGACTCTGTGGGAGAGGGCTAAGGTGGGATGATTGGGGAGAATGGCATTGAACCATGTATAATATCATATATGAAATGAATCGCTGGTCCAGGTTTGATGCATGATACTGGATGCTTGGGGCTGGTGCACTGAGACGACCCAGAGGGATGGTATGGGGAGGGAGGAGGGTGGGGGGTTCAGGATGGGGAACATGTGTATACCTGTGGTGGATTCATATTGATGTATGGCAAAACCAATACAGTATTGTAAAGTAATTAACTTCCAATTAAAATAAATAAATTTATATTAAAAAGTGAAAGTGAAGTCACTCAGTCCTGAGAAACACCTAAAGGAAGTGTGAGAGTGAATTGTATGGCTTTTTTTTTTTTCTTTTGAGGTGTCTCTTAAAAAGCAAAGCAAATACAAAGATCCTTAAGCAGGAAAGGTCCTAATGGGTTCAAAGGGTAGAAAGGAGGCTAGTGTGGAGACAGAAGAGAAAGCAAGAGAGAACCAAGTAGAAAATGAGGTGAAAGGGATTTCAATTACTGTCTTTCATATATTTCTCTTTGGGACTCTTCTTCCCTTGAAATAATTGGTCACCATAACCATTGTACCAGCCAGTCAGGGATTATATTCCCCACTGTTAAGTTAAACCTAGAAAGCAAATGGGTGATTGTGGCTTCTGCAAATTCCTTATGTTTCCCAGGTTTTCAGAATTAACCTAGAAAGAAAATGAAGTCGCTCAGTCGTGTCCGGACTCTTTGTGACCCCATGGGCTGTAGCCTACCAGGCTCTTCCATCCATGGGATTTTCCAGGCAAGAATACTGGAGTGGGTTGCCATTTCCTTTTCCAGGAGATTTTCCCGACCCAGGGATTGAATCCTTGTCTCCCGCATTGTAGGCAGACGCTTTACCAAACACTCTTATAATTTGCCATCTGGACTATATGATTTTACTGTGACCTAAATAAAGTTAGGTCAGAATAAAATCATGTAGATGCCTTCAAACTGTGGTGCTGAAGAAGATTCTTGAGAGTCCCTTGGACAGGAAGGAGATCAAACCGGGGTCAGTCCTAAAGGAAATCAACCTTGACTATTCATTGGAAGGACTATGGTAAAGCTCCAATACTTTGGCCACCTGAAGCAAAAGGCCGACTCACTAGAAAAGAACCTTATGCTGGGAAAGATTGAAGGCAAGAGGAGAAGGGTATGACAGAGGATGAGATGGTTGAATGGCATCACCGACTCACTGGACATAAGTTTGAGCAAACTCCAGGAGATGGTGAAGGACTGGGAAGCCTGGCGTGGGGGTTGCAAAGTCTTGGACATGACTGACAGAACAAAAATGTTGGAATTTTACTCCTTCATAATATTTCAAGACATTGTTGCATGGTATAAATACTGTAGAAATGTTGAATATAATAACATTAGTCAGACTGAAACTTTTGAGAAAGAGTTGACTAGCCGAATTTTAGATTTTTCTATTCATGTCATACATGTTACATAATTACTTTCACTGAAGCATTTTTTTTAAATTAAGACATTTTTTAGTTCAGGTTAAGATTTACAGAAAATTTAAGAGGAAGATGCAGAGATTTCTCATATTCCCTGCTCAAACACATACAGAGGCTCCTCTATTATCAATACCCCCATCAGAGTAGTATACTTGTTATAGTTGTTATTAATTATATAATTGGTAACCTACATTGACACATGATAATTCCTTGAAGTTCATACTTTGCATTATGGTTTAGTCTTGACAGTATAGGACTTCCCTGATTGCTCAGTAGTAAAGAATTTCTTGCTAATGCAGGAGTTGCAAGTTCCATCCCTGGATTGGGAAGATTCTCTGGAGAAGGAAATGGGAACCCACTCTAGTATTCTTGCCTGGGAAATTCCATGGACAGAGGAGCCTAGTCAGCTACAGTCCACTGGGTCACAGTTAGACATGATGAATCCCATGGACAGAGGAGCCTGGTGGGCTGCAGTCCATGGAGTCGCTGAGAGTCGGGCACGACTTAGCGACTTCACTTTCATTTTTATGCATTGGAGAAGGAAATGGCAACCCACTCCAGTGTTCTTGCCTGGAGAATCCCAGGGATGGGAGAGCCTGGTGGGCTGCCGTCTATGGGGTCGCACAGAGCCGGACACGACTGAAGTGACTTAGCAGCAGCAGTAGCAGCAACACTACACAACAGAGACAATAGGTATATAGTTGTATCTCATTTTTATTTGCATTTGCTCAATAATCCAGTACTTTGGCCACCTCATGCGAAGAGTTGACTCATTGGAAAAGACTCTGATGCTGGGAGGAATTGGGGGCAGGAGGAAAAGGGGACAACAGAGGATGAGATGGCTGAATGGCATCACTGACTCGATGGACATGAGTTTGAATGAACTCCAGGAGTTGGTGATGGATAGGGAGGCCTGGCATGCTGCGGTTTATGGGGTTGCAAAGAGTCAGACACGACTGAGCGACTGAACTGAACTGAATAATATAGGATATGCAGCATATTTTCATATGTTTATTTGCCTCTATTTTTCATCTTTGGTGATGTGTCTATTAAGGTCTTTGGCCATTTTTTAGCCAGGTTGTTTGTTTTCTTATTGTTGAGTTACGAACATTCTTCGTATATTTAAGTTGTCAGTGCTTAATCAGATATATATTTTAAAAATATTTTCTCTCCCAGTCTATGGCTTGTCTTCTCCTTCCATTGACCGTGTCTTTCAGAGAGCAGAAGTTTTAAATTTTAATGAAACCCAACTTATCAATTATTTATTTCATGGATCCTGACTTAGGTATTGTATCTAAAAAGTGATTGTTATATCCAAGGTCATCTAGGCTTTCTCCTATGTCATCTTCTAGGATTTTTGAAGTTTTACATTTTACATTTAGATCTATAGTCCATTTTGAATGAATTTATGTGAAAGGCATAAGATCTGTGTTTAGATTCATTTTTTGCTTGTGACTATCCCCTTCTCCACCACCATTTGTCAAAGGTATTACCTTTGCTACATTGTATATATTGCCTTCACTTCTTTGTCAAAAGTCAATTGACTATATTTAGGCATCTATTTCTGGGCTCTCTATTCTTTTCATTAATCTATTTGTGTATTCTTTAGCCAGTATCACACTGTCATGATTATATTAAGACATTTTTGAAAGATAGATGTTACTCCGATGTCTTATCACTATTTTTTTGAATGCTAGGATACTAAAAGGTTAAACAGAGAATATATTTTTATTCTACCTCCTCTCCTCCCAAATGCTTTCTTAGAAGGTAAGAACTTTATACTTTGCAGAATTATGTTCAGAAATAGTTACTTAGCATAAAAAATTGTCTTAAGCCAATGTGGTGCATATATTTCTCAGAATATGTGTGTGTGTGTTTGTTGGAAAGATGGCAAGGGGAGTAAATCCTTTAACATAATTGCAAAATAGTGTTCAAATACATTGTGTCATTAATCCAAGGAGAGAAGAACCAGACCACACTTGCATTAATTGTTCATGTCTAAGATGTGAGGTTGCTGGAAGTGGAATAAGGTGAAAAGATAATTCTTTTGTTAGCCTTGGGAAGGGAGAAAGAAAAAAATTAAAAAAGAGACAGAAGAATTAAAAAAAAAAGGGAAAGAAGAGAAGGAGAAGAGGTATTCATTTGATGTAATGACTTCTGACCGTCTTTTTAGTGTCTGCACTCTAATTAGTGCAAACAGTTGGCTGGTCCTGTAATTTATTGTCTTACCTGTTTCCACACTGAAGCTTTTCTTCTTTTTCCTCCACAGAATCCTTTGCTAAAATTACAGTTGTTTAAAACAGAAAGACCAGTTGTGTATTGTATATAAATTATGAAGGCCAATTCATTTTCAAAACCAGGAGTGAATGTGCAAACAAGAAATGTACAACTAAATACAGTTAAGATTAAACCTCTTGAGACACATATTGATTCAATCACTAGTTAGCCTACTGAAATTATTTATTATAATCACTTTAATGAAACATGGTCATTGGAGTTCGGATATGTTCTATCAATTAGAAAGAAGTGAAAGGTGTATAAACATTATGTAGGTTATGTAAAATTTTCATTTTTTTCTATCCTTAAATTTTTTCATGAGTCCTAATGCAGGTCCCAGTAAATTGATCTAAAATAGGGCAAAGTCTTTCAATAAACCAATTCTTTAAGCAGCAGAGCTTTAGAGATACTCATCAACAAGAATTCCATCAAATAATCCTTGAAAGGATAAACTGCATAATGAGAATTAAAAGTTCCAACAATACCCATTAGGGTATTCTCATGCACCATTGATTCCACAAGTATCAATTGCTTTCAGTTAGTTGAACTCTTGAGTGTTTACTGGAAGGGACTAATAGGCCACAATCCATTTTCTTTTTAACCTCACAAAGGTAGCCTTAATGAATTAAATGTTTTCTCTCCCTCCACTGCCCCCTCTCCCTCCACTGATTACTTCACATTTTGGACACATACTAATAAGCATATTTTGAATGTTCAATTTTATAATAACTGTCTCCCCAAAATAAGATAAGATGATGCATATGCATATATTTTGTCTGTGATGGAACTACTGACTTTTTCTCCTTCACCTTACATCATTATTGCACTCATGAAACTCTGAGGATGTATCTCCTTTTGTTTTAGTTTCAAGAAAACAACAGGATCAGGCTGTCAAATGCATTTGGTGCTTCCCAGTAATGAATTCAATTTGCCTCAATTTTATTGAGTTGCCACTCTTTACAATTTTAAAAATAGATGTAGATGAACAGAAAGATAGATAAATGGTTTATATGCCCAAATCAATTCTCCCAGGTGTCTGGTAATGAGGAACAATCTTGTTTTAAACTGATGATCTCAATCCTTTAATCTTTCCTTCAGGGTTATTCTGTCATTGTGTCAAGGACAGAGCTATTGTCTCTCTCTATAAAGACAAAATTAAAATGCATTTATAAATACAATAAAATATTAGTCTTCAATTATGAAAGAGGTATGTAGATATTATAAGAAATTGTTTGTATTATTGTTTTCAATCTTAATTTGTTCTAAAATAATAACATAGCTGTTAAGTATTAAAGATAATGTTAAAACATACTTTTAGAAAATAAATTAGTTATAAATTGTATTATTATGTATTGAATCTTATACCTTGCTTGAAAAATGTAGCTGGTATTAGGACTTCAGTGTTCCTTTGCTGGAGTTCAAGTGAAGCTAAGCAATTTTATTGAACTTAAAATTGAGCCTTCCCAGGAAAATCTGTTAACATATTTCTAAATAGTATTTGTCATTATAAAGTAAGATTTTCTTTTATTAATTAGCAAACAAATACTGACTTTTAGCCATCAAATAATGTTTCAGGCTTCAGTCAGAACCCCAGCTGTCAGTACGTAAGCCTTCTCAAAAGAGAGACATCAGATTTATGCATTATTGTCAGGATTTGGATGTAGTGATTCTCACTTAGAGCTCTCTGAGTTTAGAGACCTCACCCTTACCCCCAAATATGTACCCAGTAAATTCATTAGACATCTGAAGTAAATTGGAGTTGCTCACTTAACTGTCAGATCTTTGTGAGAGGGAACATAGTGTTGTGTCCATGGGGCCTAGGATGGGTCTGGTGAACAGTCAATTCCTATTAGTTGCTGTTGGCTTGGACTCTTCAAAAAAAACAGGATTATCACTGATAATTAAGAATTTTGGAGGAGTATGTGGTTTCATATGTTTTATTTAGAATAATGTGTAACAAAATAATATGACAAAATATTATCAAGCATAATACAGAGTGATTCTCAACTTGGAAAATCTCGAAGGACACATTTAGTGGAGTGGTGAGCTAGCAAATGTTTAACACCCAGCTGTCTGTTTATCTTTGCCATTAAGACCATGTGCCTTTCTGCTCAGGGTCCTGATCTGTTGATTATTTACATAATAATTGATTATTTAAATAATAATATGTATATACATATCTATATATACCAATTGAAAAGTATGATATTAAATGTAGATATCAAGATGAATGTATATTTAATGTGCCACCCATACATGGTTATGGGTAAGCCACACATAATCCATAACATACTAATTAAATTAACTACATTAGAGAATTCATATGAATTTTTATAATAATCTTTGAAGTATAATTGCGTGAAATTAATACAATTTATCAAGCATGTTAACAACTAACTCTAAACAAAAGTTTCAAGGACTTTAAACACAGTACAAGGTTTACCACTGAGAATTTACTCATTGAAATTGAGAAACTTCATTCACTTTCCATAAATAAATATCACTGTGGTGACAGAGAGAAAAGTAAATTTCTATCCATAGTGAATAATAAGTCTTTAGGAAAACTGTCATTTGGTAAAATGTCAAGCAGTTCATTTAAAAGGAACATGGTCTATGAGGCAGCAATTTTAGAGACGCTTACTTCTTGGAAGGAAAATTATGACCAACCTGGACAGCATATTAAAAAACAGAGACATTACTTTACCAGCAAAGGTCTGTCTAGTCAAGGCTATGGTTTTTCCAGTAGTCATGTATGGATGTGAGAGTTGGACTGTAAAGAAAGATGCTGCTGCTGCTGCTGCTAAGGTCATGTCAGTCGTGTCCGACTCTATGCGACCCCATAGACGGCAGCCCAGCAGGCTCCCCCACCCCTGGGATTCTCCAGGCAACAACACTGGAGTGGGTTGCCATTTCCTTCCCCAATGCATGCAAGTGAAAAGTCAAAGTGAAGTCGTTCAGTCGTGTCCGACCCTCAGCGATCCCATGGACTGCAGCTTACCAGGTTCCTCCATCCATGGGATTTTCCAGGCAAGAGTACTGGAGTGGGGTGCTATTACGCATGAGCACTGAAAAATTGATGCTTTTGAACTGTGGTGTTGGAGAAGACTCTTGAGAGTCTCTTGGATGGCAGGGAGATTCAACCTGTCTATCCTAAAGGAGATCAGTTCTGAGTGTTCATTGGAAGGACTGATGTTGAAGCTGAAACGCTAATACTTTGGCCACCTGATGCGAACAGCTGACTCATTGGAAAAGACCCTGATCCTGGGAAAGATTGAAGGCAGGAGGAGGGGGGATGGTGGAGGGTGAGATAGTTGGATAGTATCACCGACTCAATGGACACGAGTTTGGGGAAACCCCGGGAGTTGGTGATGGACAGGGAGGCCTGGCATGCTGTGGTCCATTGAGTCGCAAGGAGTTGGACATGACTGAGCAACTGAACTGGGCTGAACTGAACTGAACTCTTTCAGAGTTGGGAAGTAGCAGGTAGAAATAGCAACCAGAGTTGCATTTACTATCTCTAAATGAAAGGAAAATAGGGCTGAATATTTAATCTACCCCCTAAATCCACTTGACTGAAACTTGCATTCAGATGAACTATGTAATTCTCCAGTGCACATGGAGCGAGGGTGTGTATGAGAATGTGTATTTATAAATATGTATGTACATGTGCATTATGTATTTCTAGGCATTTAAAAAGCTACAGACTTATCAAAACAAATATCTCACAACAAATATCTCTGCTACCCTACTTGTTTACCTTGTTTCACAATAGACCGTGATCATTTCCCTGCCTATTACTTGAAGTGGAAAATTAAAATCATAGATTGTCTTCCCAATTGCTACCAAGACAGTAATACCTAGGTCTTAAAAATTGTCTCAGAGGATGTGCTGGAAATATTAGTTTGGTAAGTCTCAGCATGTGAAATTTTGAAGGCAAGGGGTCTGGAATAATGGAATCTGAATCATCAAGTAAGGAGCAGTGATGTCTCTTAATCTTCTCTTTGTGTCTGAAGTGAAACAATTTAAGAAACTGTCACTGCTATTAATCATTTATGATGGCTTCATAAAATATGTTTATATTTTATGTAAATAAACTAGATGTATTAAAAGTAATATACAGACACAGACTTTGCCAGTATATATTTTATATGCAATAACATATATCATGAAATGTATTTCATTCAATTCAGAAATACATAGCATCTATATGTTATGAAATCTAGACCATAAGGTCACACCAATGCCCCATCACATAGTCTGGTGCATAAAGAAACAATGCACGGCATTGTGAGGTGAGCTAGCCAAAAATGTTTAAAAGTATTTGGGGGTGTCAGAAGGAGTCAGAGGAGACCTCACAGAGGAGATGGAATTAAAGCTGAGGTTTTAAAGGGTCTCTGGTAGACCTCCTTGTGGCTGAATCAAGAAAGACTGGAACATGCGTAACATTCAGAACCTGTAATGAATTATCTGTGTCAGAGCCTGGGTTGCGAAACACAGAACAATCTGGAAAACAAAGTTTCTATACGATAATGCACTTTAAATTTAATACTGTGGTCATTGGAGAACAAAAAACTTTTTAATAAAGTAAGGTTTGTTTTTTTTTTATAAAGATGTTTGGATACAGAGAAGTAGATTCTAAAGGCAGAAAGAGTAGTTAGGAAGCTATTTTGATAGCCCAGAAGGGAGACTCCATGGAGGCAAAGGAGAGTGTAGGGCAAGGGTAATAATACTGAATATTGTGAAGGAAGATTATGAAAGAAGAGACTATAGAAAATGTCAGCGTGCTTTCCCTGCCAAGTAGAAATTAGAAAACACTCAACAGAACCACATACAACACACACAAGCACGTGCATGCACACACACACACACATACACACTTTCCAGTTGACATACTCAAGATGCCAAAGAGAAAATGAAGAAATTTGGAAATCTGAGCAAAAATTGGTTCTTTTACTTCCCCTCCCATATAATGTAGCTTTTTGTTCCAACAATTTATTTGAGCATATAACAATATTTATTATAAATTATCTATGTGCACAGGTCTGTTCCAGGGGTTGAGATTTAAAGCTTAGAATTCCTAGCGAGTATGTTGTTTGCATCCTAGCAGTATGTCAATGACACTGCTTCACCTTAAACTTAAAAGACAAATCAATGGAGGAAATTTAATTTATAAGACTTTGTTGTGTAATAATAAATAGGACTTACCTAGGATCTTTTTCCCAAAGAGTAATGATTTGTTGGTAATTATAGAATAAATTATAAACCTCCAAATACACTGTTTCACAGAAAAGACCTAGGGAAGAGAAATATTTAAAAGACAAAATAAAATGAGTAATAATAATACCATTCTATTATTTTATAATTCAAAGTTATCTTCAAATATTTTATTTGTTGCAAAACAAAATTGTAAAGGAAACTGTGGTAGATATTTTTTCATGATCCAGGTTGAAAGTCATGTAGAAAGAAGGAAATCACCTGAATTCAATAGTTCTAATGTAAATATTCTAATTAAGAGTAACTACGTTAAAACATACAAGCAACATTCTTATCTCCCTGTGGTATATGAATTAAATGTAAATAAAGCTATGTATACCTATGTATATAGTTTTATTGCTTACATCTATATATGCACATTTGCATTTATATGTGTATATGTAAGTATTTGTGTGTATTTTATATGTTTATATATGCACACTCATATATAAGTTCTGTTTCCTGATACTGGAAGCTTTCGTCATTTTTTTTCAACTACATCAAACTACAAAAGAAAAAAAAATAAGTTTTTACAGACCTCAGGCCAAGTATCCAGGTAAAAAGAGAAATGAAACAAAGCTTCCTTGATGGAAGAATAAGGGCTTTCTCATCTCCTCTTGGGAAAGCTTTGAATCATTTATAAAAAGTGATTTATTTTCTGAGAAAAAAAAAAGTACAGATTTTTCAGTGGAGAAAACTGGGAAACTAAAATTTAGGGAGACAGACACCCAGATGTGTCGATTTTTTGAATCACTGTACATGACGTGTCTAGATGCTAAGAAATTGCAAGAAAATGTTAAAGGATATACAGAATTCCCAATGGTGCCCCTTATTTCTCAATTGTTTTCACTGGTGAAATATATCTTTTCAAAAAATATTGTGAAGGCTTTGTATACACTTGTAGCTAAAAGAGATTTCTCTTATAACAGTCAATGAGTACTTCTGTGGGCACACCAAATAATCAGTATATCTCAACCTGCTTATTCTCTTTACTACCTGAAATGAATTTTGAATAGCTAGTGAAGTTCATTATAGCTAATGAACTTGTTTATGGTTTTGCACTCATTCCCTTGTCTTCTATCCAACACATTCAAAGTTTGCCCCTCTTCTCTAAAAAAATAATCCACTTCGCTACTTCTGTTTCCATTTCCAGGTGAGTTCACTACCAGTATGGAACCTAGAAGGATTTCCTTATGTTGAAATGAGGTAAACCCTGTACTGACCTCCCAGATGATCAAGGCTAATAAAATGTAACAATTACAGAATATATAAAACACTTTGGTTAAAAAAAATCTTAGAATGGTATTTTGTATGTTTCCACCTATTCATAAAACAAAAGAAAACATTATGCAGTTGGTGTATGGAGAGATATTTTTAGGATACAGATACAACAAAGCCCTGAAGGTTGTACATAAGAATGAAAAGGATCAACTGTGTACATCCAGCTTTCTTCTTGGTCTTTCCTAATTCTGATGGTGCTTAAATAAGTATCCCCAAGCAAGAACTAAAGTGAAACATGAAGAATAGGCATGTTTTGTGTGTCATCAAATAGATTTCCAGATTAGTTTTGGATGGCTGCTTTTTAACATGAATACTATATTTAGGTGTTTAATACAAAAGGTCGTTCCATAAGCACTGCCTGATACAGTGATTTGTGCCATTTTTAGAGAATTCAGCATTCTCTTAGTATTTCAAATGATTTAATTCTGCCTGGCAATTCTACTATTAGACAAAAGAAAATTATACCGTTCTCATTATATCTTTAAGAGGCTAAAAATCACCATATTTTGTTCTATTTTATTTAAGGCTCATCTAGTTTAAATGTAACCATTCATTACAATTTTAGTTAGAGTTTTTTAAATAATGGGCATATTTCATAACTCACGCAAGCCAAAAATAATGATTGGTAAGATACTTACATCTGGGTCAATGTTTTAATTTTTAAAAATTGTTTTAAGACTAATGAAACAATAGCAACAAGATGAGCTTTGAAATAAATTCTATAAGGATCAAAGTAGAATAAATATAGCAAGAATTTTTGATTGAAAATAAAAGAGAACATTTGAGTTTTTTCATATAAAGTGTTATGAGACCAATATGTCACCATGTCATTTAAATCTTTTGATGAGATAGCTTCCCCTGTGATTTTGAAGAGGCTGGAGCAAACAGAAAGGCAAAAATCTGAAGTGCTTTTTAAGTCAAAGGAGAGAAAAAAAGCAAGCTTTTTGAAACTGTGAGAAAAGAACAATAGATTTTGTGGACGATATTGAATAGGCCACTTGGAACTACTGCAATAAGTCTACAGTGCATATATTTCCATGAATCTTTCAAGGTTACTGGATGATCTTCTCAACTAAGTACATGACTAGCCATTAATATTAATTTTGGGGGAATAGATGGTATCTGTTATTCATACATATGTTCTCCTTAGTGTTTTACCAAAGTACCTGGCAGCTAGTAAATATAATCATCTATAAATTTGTTCATTCAATCATACTGTGAATTAAAAAGTTCCTATTATTAAATTCTGATCACATGATAGCCATGTTTTTATTTTTTTCAATAATTCATAGTTGTGGTAGTGACTAGTAAACTCATAACTGTTTATAAGGGCTTTTACACTATAGCTGTATGTGTGTGTATGCAAAACTATATAAATAAATTTGCTACATTTTGCTAGTTCAAACATCAAAAATGGTATCTTCCTAACACTGTCTCAGGAAATTATTTTAAGGAGCTAGATAAAATGCTTTTATAATAATATTTAGTGTTCTAATTATGTTAAAAATATTAAAGTTGATAACAATTAAGGTACAAATGACCAGTCAATGACAATGACAGATATACCTATATAGCATTGATGATCATACCAAAATTTCAACCTATATAATTATTTTAAATATTCAGGGACTTAATGCTTTCCTTCATCTTTCTAGTAATAATCTTATCTGCTTCTCCCAGGAGCTTGAGTAATTCTGAGTTGTCCCCATCATATACACTATGAATATTCATGCTAAAATGAGAACTATTAAAACAAAGCATGAATTATTTACTGCTGCCCAGAGCTGCATTAACTTCATGGAATATTTCTAATTCACCAAGGCTTTGAACATCTAGCTTAGGTCAGTTAAGCATTCATAACACAGGATTCTAAAAATAATGTCCTCCAAAGTGCTCAATTTTCACTTAAAGAACGTCAGTACAAATCCAGTAGCAGTGAACAGTCCAATTCCATCCGGGTCAGAAAAATGTGTTTCTTTCCTCTCTGCATGTTAGTTATAAAATAGTGGATTCTGAACACAATGCTTGCGGGGAGAAAAAGGTTCCTGAGAGACTGTCCTCAAACCTATGGATTACATTCCATACCGATGTTTTGGCAGCACTGGTATCGCACCACAGTTTGGTGGGGAAACACCAGTGGGGCAAGTGTAGAGAACTATGCAAAACACAAGTAAGAAGTCCTCTTCTTCCTTGGTTTTCAGCCCGGCGACCAAGCTGTGTCTGTGAGAAATCGCTTTCTTTTAGCGTTGGTTTTATGTAATGGAAAGAACACAGATCTAAAATAGACTCATCTTATGTAACTGTGTCGGAGAAGGCAATGGCACCCCACTCCAGTACTCTTGCCTGGAAAATCTCATGGACAGAGGAGCCTGGTAGGCTGCAGTCCATGGGGTCGCTAAGAGTCCGGCAGGACTGAGCGACTTCACTTTCACTTTTCACTTTCATGCATTGGAGAAGGAAATGGCAACCCACTCCAGTGTTCTTGCCTGGAGAATCCCAGGGGCAGGGAAGCCTGGTGGGCTGCCGTCTATGGGGTCGCACAGAGTCGGGCACGACTGAAGTGACTTAGTAGCAGCAGCATGTAACAGTGTGAAAATTAATGAATTCTCTGAATTCTCAGTTTAATCTGTAATATGCCTACATCCTATGACATGAATTAATGCATATTAATCACTTAATATAGCTCCTGATGATCTGGTGTGAATTTAAGCAGTTAGACATTTGAATTTCAAATGATTAGTCTGCTTCTTATGCAATTTGATAATTTAAGGAGAAGTTACAGTACTCTCTCTAAACACCAGCTTCCTCAGCTGTGAAATGGGGATTATGATAGCATCACTGAATGTGGTATTTTGTGATGTGGATTAGGAAGTGGATATGTATAGTGAGAGGTTTCCCAGATAGCTCAGTGGGTAAAGAATCCACCTACAATGCAGGAGGTGCAGGCAGACGTGAGTTTGATTCCCTGGTCGGGAAGATCCATTGGAGGATGGCATAGCAACCCATTCCAGTATTCTTGCCTGGAGAATCCCATGAACAGAGGAGCCTCGTGGGCTACAGTCCATAGGGTGGCAAAGAGTCAGACATGACTGAAAAAACTGAGCATATAAACATGTATATATAGTGATATACTGTTTACAGTGTTTAACACAGCAAATAGCATACCTTAATGCTCAATTCAAGTTCACTTTTATTTCATAGTTATTGTTGCTGCTACTGCTGCTAAGTCGCTTCAGTCGTGTCCGACTCTGTGCGACCCCATATTAGTTGGTAACTTTCATTCCTATAGTTTATCTGATGATAATGTGATTAAATGACTGCTTTGGAAGCTAACATTTCAGTAACATAAATATTCAGTGATATAACAGTTTTCTCTGATAACAGTAATGAATATTTGGACAAGGGACACACAATGAATATTTAAGATAAATACTTGAATCCACATTAAAATTACTTTCAAGGGCTTCCCTGGTATCTCAGGTTGGTAAAGAATCTGCTTACAATACAGGAGACTCAGATTTGATCCCTGGGTTGGGAAGATCCTCTGGAGAAGAAAATAGCTACCCATTGCAGTCTCCTTGTCTAGAGAAGTCCATGGACAGAGGAGCCTGGCTGGCTAGAGTCCATGGTGTCTCAGAGTCAGACATGGCTGAGCGAATAATGCTTTCATTTTCATACTTTCACTAGTCATCCTCGGTTATGGAATAGTTATCCAAATATGTGCCATAGTCTTTAAAGGCCAGTAGCAAAGCATGGAGACTCAGAACTTTTTCATAGGACTTGTTATAAGGGAGCCCATAACAAATCATATTCATTGCTAATTCTCTAACTAATCTCAGTTTTACAATGAAAAAGGGAAGAATCATGTATATCACTTTTGTGGCAATATTATCAAATCAACTATAACTATGTGTTCAGAGGAGCCAGGAGGAGGCAATCTACCAAAACCTGAATTACACAGGGACCTTAATCTCCAACAGCTCCCAGAGAAATCTAGGTTTTATTTTTAGTTTGTGCTTTGTTTGTTGATATTGTTTATTTCCCTATGAACATTTAAAAGTCCTACTTGCAAAAGTACTTGTGGCATCTTGTTCATGAAAATCTCAGATATTTTACAGGATCCTCCTTTTCACACATAGAAAATGCTGCCTTTTATGGGAGAAAAGGAATAAAAGAAATAGAAATAGCTGTCAGGTACCAATGGGGTGAGATTGTTTGAAGGCTGTTCCATGTTATTAATGGAGTAATACAAGGATTATTCCTTGTAGTCTTATGTGGCCTTATCATAAAGAAGGAAAAAAGAGATAAGCATTTTGTCTTCTGTAGAACAAAATAACTCACGAAACTGTAAAGCAATAGAGAACTGTCATCAGTGCAAAGGGACTGTCTGGTAGGTAAAATACCTTATTAAGAAATTTTTCTGATAGTATTATAATTAGTATCCTATCTAATATATTCCAAAATTCCTACAATTTACCAAATATACTAAATGACTTGCATAATATAGGAGTTTCAAATGTATTCCTTTAAATTTGGTTAATAGATTTGAAATAATAAACATAAGATAAAAACTGTTGTGGTTATCTCTGGGTTGTGGGATTAGGAATGATATTTTTCCTCTGTGCTTTTCTGCTTGTCAATGTTTCCATAAAGAATATTTTTGAAAGCATAAAAACAGTTCAAAAAGCTTTCTGTCAGAAACTATGAATTCTTAAGCAAGGTTTAAATGTAAAGAAAAAATAATGAAAGCCTTCTGCATTATTTTAGTCTAGATACCATTGAGCTTGTATATTGTGGGAACAGTCTTTGAAAGAAATGACTTTTAACATAAAATAATGATGATAATAGTAATGATGACAACAATAATCTCACAGTTTTCACCTGACTCCCAGCCCAGCTACTTGAAAGCAGATGAAAGCTGTTTCTGACTCGTGCAATTTAACCCATCACTTCAGGAACCATTGTTACCGTTGTAACAAGCAGATGTCACTGCAGACTGTGTGAAAATGTCAGAAAATGAAGTAAATCTCAGAAGTAGTAGAAATGAAATCTCACCCTTAAAGTGTGTTTTTTCCCACCCTCAAAACCGTCAATCTAAAGGCTCCTTTGTTCATTTGCAGCATTTACTCTGACTGGGATTCCTGGTCTGAAAATATTTCCATTTATCTCCTCCTCCTGGTATGGCAGCCCCTCCTCGCAGGCTCATTAGGCTTCGAGGGGTCTCAGCCGAACTTCGGAACTGCCGAGTCTGATAAAAGGAGCTTGAAACCTGCTCAGGTGCTAAGGGGGGGCTGGGGTGCAATCGAGGGAATGTTATTAAGTTGCAGAACTGAGTATGACATATCATTTTCTGGATAGATGGGTAGAGTAATGTATGTGCTGATCTCAGCTCTGCAGGAATAAAGGACTTTTCATCCAGTCTGTTTTTCACCACCACCACAAACAAGCCTTCTAAGGACTTTTTCATTAAAAGTAAAAGCCAACCATGTTTGAGCTTAAGCTTGGAATTTGAGAGTGCAATCCTCTAAAATCAGACACTTTATAATAGGGGAGTGGAATCCTCTTTCTGAGACTAGTTTTCTATCCACTCAGGGTGGAGAGTATTTAAGCTTCTACAGTGAAATACTGTTACCTGAAACAGAATCCTATTTCTTTCTTCAAGTAAAAAGAACTTTACAAAATGTCCTGATGATACACACTCTCAAAATTATCATTCAGAACTAAAACCACTTAATACTGTATGTCTGTATCATTTATGTTAATTTATTTTCTCAAGAACTCATCCCATCTCTTAATATGTAATTTAGGCATAAAGCTAATCATAATATCTACATGTACTATATTTATTGATTTATCTTATTATGATAACTCTGATCAAATTTTGAAGATGCTAAAAAGCTGTCACTGTGGAGTGAAAGTGAAATAAACTTTTCATGTGAAACACAAAACTCCAGTAAATTGAAGCAATAATAAAGTTCATGGAAGGTGGAGATACAGAAATCTGAAAGAAAATGACTCATTTCCTTTCTATAAAACCATTATTTTCATAATTTCACAAGAAATTGACTAACGAGACACAGTTTTTGTAAAAGTAATTCTCTCATAGAATACTTTGGAGTGCTAATGCTAGAGAGAAAACACAGTGACCAGCACAAGGCTAGGACAGCCAGTTCCATTGTGCTCATTTGGGGTTCTGAGGCTGGTCATCTCACCTCTTAGCATACCCGTCTGTGAAATGTACCACAGGACTGCTTGGGAGGTCAGCTGTGATCTTGAGTGTGCACAAAATATGTAAACTCTTCACACATGAAAAAATGGAATGGAAATATGTTTTCACTCCACTGGAAAAGAAACTAAGTTTCTCTTAGTAGTTGAGTGAGCTTCTCTGGTAGCTCAGCTGGTAAACAATCTGCCTTCAATGCAGGAGACCCTGGTTCGATTCCAGGGTCAGGAAGATCCCCTGGAGCAGGGTGTGGCAAGCTACTCCAGTATTATTGGCTGGAGAATCCCAGTGGATAGAGAAGCCTGGAGAGCTACAGTCCAAAGGGTTGCAAAGGGTAGGACACGACTGAGCAACTCAGCACACTAGGTGGTGCTAGTGTAAAGAACCCACCTCCCAGTTTTGGATACGAAAGAGACACTCGTTGGATCCCTGGGTCAGGAAGATCCCCTGGAGGAGGGCATTGCAACCCATTCCAGTATTCTTGCTTGGAGAATCCCATGATCAGAGGAGCCAGGTGGGCTACAGTCCATAGGGTAGCAAAGAGTCAGACACAATTGAAGCGACTTAGCACCGTGTGCAGGCATGCACTGGGTTAAAAAGTTTGATTTGGCCTATGTGTGCGTCTCAGGGTGCTGGCTTGAATTTTGTAGACCTCAAAGCTATGAAGAAGTTGTGTGCTTCTGTATCATTTCCCAAGTTTGGAGCAGAGAAAATTTCTTTTACTAGTATCTGAATTCCCTGCCTATAGAGTTAAAAAAAGGCAAGAATGTTCTGTAACGAAAAAGATAAGTAAGGTTTTATAATTAAGGGCTCTGGCCAGCTAAGGTTCACCCAAACAAAAGAATCTGAGTTGGGAAGAAGGAATGATTTTCTCTTATAATTAGGACACCTATTCCCCAGAAAGGGGGCAGAATGGGGATGAATATTTCTGATTCCTCAGCTTTTCCATCGCCTTACTTCCTTTACCTTATAAATTAGCAGATTTGCATACATAAAATATACCTGAAAAACTCAATAAAAGCATGGTTTAAAAATATGCAGCTAATTATATGAGAATGTTCATTTCTTTTCCCTATAAGGCAAATGAATATTTATCAAGTTAAATTCCAAGATACTTATTATCTTGCTTGCATTTTGAATATAATTACATTGGAAGGCAATTGTTCTGATGGGTGTAGGCAGAGATTAAAAGATTTGTATGCACTTTTTAAAAATGCAAAATAATCATAGTTTTTTTTAATCATTAACAAAGTAGTTCAACCCTTCCCTTCAGCTAAAAAATAAGTTAGCATTAAAGCATGGCAGTTCTAAAGATATACAATAAATGAAAATGGTTGAATAAAGACTAGATGGCAATTATTTTTTGGAAACTAAATGTAAAAAGTAGGAAAATGCTTGAGAAATTAAAAGGTGCTATTTAATCTGCTATTTTTTTAAAGCTTAGCTTTAAAATAACTGCCCTCAAATTATTTCACTAATGTATAATAAAGTAATATTATAGTCAACAAAATTTATAAAATAGTGATTAAGCAATAATTGTCCTAAATTAATGAAATTTAATTATGCTAGGGCAAATAAAATAAAGATTTTTTATATCTACATTCATATACATAACTTCTATTATTGTAGACTTTTTTCACATTTTACTTATCAAAATAAAGTTATCTACATAAATCTTGTTTTCCTTTTTCTGAGCTTCCAGAAAACATGGTTTATGTATTGCATTTCTTTTACTGATGTTAAGCTAGCAAAAGTGCCTTACGTTAATTGGTATACAGTAAATATGTAAACCGCTAAAACAGGTAAAAAATAGGATAGAACGTTTGAAAAATAACACCAATTCATAGAACAGTAGATTTAATTATACTACAGAGCAAATAACTAATCTGTTGACATATGAAGTCTTTTTTTAAATTATATTTTTGCTTTTCCATAACCTGCCTACTGTAACAAATATTGTCAGTATCTTCCCAGATCAAACATGGGACATAAACAATAAAGAAAGCTGCTCAAATCCAAGCATACTCACCCTACTTTATTGTTTGACCAAGCACTTTAATAATTCTAAGGAGCAAAGCTAAAATATTGAGTGGTGAGATTGGACAAGAACTCTTACAGCAACGGCCTCTGAAATAGTGGAACATTCAAAGCCTAAAACAGACTGAATAAATTTCAACTGAGGTTAGCTCTTGAGAACTTTGTGGCCAAATAGGAAGAGAGATATATTACCGCTTAGAAATGAGTCATGCATTTTTATTAAAAAAATACTATATGTACATGTGGTTTGATTTGAACTAAGGGGAAAAAACAATCTCTGGGACTCTGGAACCCTTTGATAAAATTTCTAATTAATTTTTATAAATCCCTTTTAATATAGGTAGGAGTTCCACTTGGGATTATCAATTTAAGAGTTATACTTGTACTCAGTGGACTAGAATTTGTCCTAAGCTAGTTATGCATAACACCTGCTAAAGTTAATAGACGTTCCACATGAGTAGCTGATTTTGCCAGAGTCATGTGGAATTAACTAATATTGAAATTTGGCTGACGGTATCTTAAATGTTTTTCCATTTAAAGAGTGTTTATTATTACCTTGCATGCTCTCCTTAAACAATTAACTATTTTTGACGTGCATGCACCATGTTTTGGATGTGTCATCATTTTTTGATGCTCTATAATCAGGCAAAGAAAATATTTTTCAAGTTTTATCTCCTAATATTTATTGTAAATGATACAGTGGCATATATGTTGAAGAAAGCTTGCAATGGACAATGTATTTTTGAAAATTCCTATAGAATTTACAGACTGATTGATCTACCCTCTTTAAAAGAAGCATTGTTATTGATTTAATGGTCAAGTACTAACATTTTATGAACTGTCATTTTTAGTAGAAAATTTATACACAGAAGGGCAATCATGACTACTGTCCATTTATAATCATTCTTCCCATACTAGTTTCCTTTTCAGTTCTCACATTTTCATTCACATTGTTTATCTCTCTTGGAAGACCTCTTCAATCCTTGTCATATAGAATCGTTAAGTCCTGCCTCACATTCTCAGTTCAATCTTTTCTAATCTGCCACAATTACATCCGTCCATCTTTCCTAAGTCAGTCAGCTGGATCCTACTCCTTGTGAACCTATGGACTAGAGCCCACCAGGTTCCTCTGTCTATGGGATTTTCCAGGCACGAATACTGGAGTGGGTTGCCATTTCTTTCTCCAGGAGATCTTCCTGACCCAGGGATTGACACAGGTCTCCTGCACTGCAGGCAGGATTCTTTACCGACTGAGCTAATGGGGACTTCAGTCCCATTACTCCATGGCCAGATAGATGGGGAAAATATGAAACAGTGTCAGATTTCATTTTATTGGGCTCCAAAATCAATGTGTATGGTGACTGCAGCTACGAAATTAAAAGACGCTTGCTCCTTGGAAAAAAAGCTATGACTATCATAGAAAATGTATCCAAAAGCAGAGACATCATGTTGCCTACAAATGTCAGTATGGTCAAAGTTATGGTTTTTCCAGCAGTCACATATGGATTTGAGAGTTGGACCATAAAGAAAGCTGAGCGCCAAAGAATTGATGCTTTTAAACTGTGGTTCTGGAGAAGACTCTTGAGAGTTCCTTGGACAGCAAGGAATTCAAACCAGTCAATCCTAAGAGAAATCAACCTTGAGTATTCATTGGAAGGACTTATGGTAAAGCTGAAACTCCAATACTTTGGCCACCTCATGCAAAGAGTGGACTCATTGGAAAAGACTATGATGCTGGGAAAAATTGAGGGCAAGAGGAGAAGGGGGCAAAAGAGAACAGAGGATGAGATGGTTGGATGGCATCACTGATTCAGTGGACATGAGTTTGAGCAAACTCAGGGAGATAGTATGGACAGAGAAGCCTGGCATGCTGCAGTTTATGGGGTGGCAACAAGTTAAACATGACTTAGCCACTGAACAACAACAAAAAGATTATATCCTATATTCATGTACCTAGTTATGTTGTTCAGACTGAAAGCTTCTGAAGTACCAGATGAGTTTGGATTTCTTCCTAGACCCTTATACAATGACTTATGCATACTCAGTATATGTTTAGAGATAGAAAATGAAAAATTACTCTTTTATATTACTGCAGAGTAAGTCAGTATGATTATGAATCCCAGATAAGGTAATAATATAATGGACTTGCTCTGGCCAGCGACACCAAGCAAGCAACATTTTCCTATATGAGAGTAATTCTTTTAGGACAGAGAATACAACCAGCAAAATTCATAGTGTCTCATCAATTTACTGAAGAACAAAACTACTTTCTGAGAGAGATATTTTATACTATCTCTACTAATGGAAATTTGCCAAATATTACTTTTTTGTGTGTCTCTTTTAAAGATTCATGTTTGTTTTATTTTAGAGTTGTCAGTATTTATTTTGTATAATATGCCATATATTCAATACATTAAAAAATAAAAATTAATTCTTTTCCATATTTTCAACTTATTTGGTAAGACAGAAAAATTAAAATCCAAGAAATTATCACAATTATCTGAAGCACAAAGATAGTGAATAAAAGTTTTAGGACTGATGCTATATATTGAGAAAGAAATGAAGATTTTTAAGAAGGCATATTAGATTTCAGAAGCAGATGAGGGATCTGAATAGAAGTATCTGAAGCAGATGCTGTATATCCTCAAAAGAGGATTATAGCAATGGGGATAGAAATCGGAGAGTCATCAGCATACTGATGGTAATAAAATCCACTTGAGTGTACACACTACCAGGATGAATATAATTGAAGAAGATTAGTGAGTCAAGCATTGAAAGTTGGGAAAACCACTCTCAACTAGCAAGATAGGATTTAAGAAAAATAAATCTAATCTAAGAGGACCAGCAGAGAACAGAAACCCAGAAATTGATAGAGAATTCCAAAGAAATTGGTCAATATTTTTATTTTATTTTATTTTTTTTAGTTTTTTATTTTTTAAATTTTAAAATCTTTAATTCTTACATGCATTCCCAAACATGAACCCCCCTCCCACCTCCCTCCCCATAACATCGTTCTGGATCATCCCCATGCACCAGCCCCAAGCATGCTGCATCCTGCGTCAGACATAGACTGGCGATTCATTTCACATGATAGTATACATGTTAGAATGTCATTCTCCCAAATCATCCCACCCTCTCCCTCTCCCTCTGAGTCCAAAAGTCCGTTATACACATCTGTGTCTCTTTCCCTGTCTTGCATACAGGGTCGTCATTGCCATCTTCCTAAATTCCATATATATGTGTTAGTATACTGTATTGGTATTTTTCTTTCTGGCTTACTTCACTCTGTATAATCGGCTCCAGTTTCATCCATCTCATCAGAACTGATTCAATTTTATCAACATCCCACTTTCACTTTTTCTTGACTTTTAATTGCTTTCCCTTTGACCACCACATATATTGTCATCTTCATCCCAAATCTCTCTTGCAACTTCTGAACTCTTGTGTTCAGCCACCTCCAGGAAATCTTGTGCTGCACTTCCACAAGATGTCAAACACTGCTAAACTTGCAGTGCAAAGACAGCTAGCTGTCTCTTGTTGTTATTGTTGAGTCACTCAGTCATGCCCAACTCTTTGAGACCCCCTGGACTGCAGCATGCCATGCTTCCCTGTCCTTCAGGATCTCCTAGAGCTTGCTCAAACTCATGTCCATTGAGTCGGTGACTCAAGGGAGTCATCAACGATCTCATCCTCTGTCATCCCCTTCTCATCCTGCCTTCAATCTTTCCAAGCATAAAGGTCTTTCAATGAATCAGCCCATCTCTAAGAATTTTCCACAGTTTGTTGTGATCTACACAGCAAAGGCTTTAGTGTAGTTTATGAAGCAGAAGTAAATGTTTTTCTGGGATTCTCTAGCTTCTTCTATGATCCAAAGGATGTTGGCAATTTGATCTCTGGTTCCTGTGCCTTTTCTAAATCTAGCTTGTACATCTGGAAGGTCTCAGTTTTACATACTGTTGAAGCCTAGCTTGAAGGATTTTGAGCATTACTTTGCTAGCATGGAAACGAGTGCAACTGTGTGGTAGATTGAACATTCTTTGGCATTATCCTTCTTTGGGAAACATTACTGAATTACAAGCCATCTCTTGTACCTCAGTAATAAAGTATTCAAAGTATTTCTGAACATATAACCAAGAAGAATAAATTCTACATTCCCTAGTCCCACTTGTAGGAAATTATGGCCTTGTGGTGAAGTATTTCCCAGAGAGATGGAAGCAAAAATTGCATGCAGCTTCCTAGAAATGTCTTTAAGTTCTACTACCTTTTTAAAAATTTTCTTCCAGCTGACTGGAATGCAGAATTTATAGCTGGACCTAGAGCTAGATAAAATAGATTATGAGGTGTATCTGGGAACTGAGGTCACACAGGCAGAGCAACAAAATCAAAGGAGTCTTAGTCTCTGACCCTGTGAAAAATTTAGCCAGCCATGGATACATAATTGGACTTTTACAGGAGATAAACACTTGCCTTATTTTAAATTGCTTTTGTCTGGGCTTTCTGTCACAATCCATTAAAACAACTGTAATTAATGCATTATATTTATCAAAAATCATATTTTACTCATATATTCCATTTTATAAATGTCATCACCAGCAATCCAGGCATATGAAACAGAGCCTCTTCCTTCTCCATTCCTCTCATGATACCAACAGAGATGCAGTCTGTACTGCCATTGCTTTAGTTAGGCCCTTGTCGTTTCTTACCAAGATCACTCCAAAACCTGTTAATACTTATTTCTAGTTTTATTCATCCTCAGTTTAATATCCGGAGAAGGCGATGGCACCCCACTCCAGTACTCTTGCCTGGAAAATCCCAGGGATGGAGGAGCCTGGTGGGCTGCAGTCCATGGGGTCACAAAGAGTGGACACGACTGAGTGACTGCACTTTCACTTTTCACTTTCATCATTGGAGAAGGAAACGGCAACCCACTCCAGTGTTCTTGCCTGGAGAATCCCAGGGACGGGGGAGCCTGGTGGGCTGCCGTCTATGGGGTCACACAGAGTCGGACACGACTGAAGTGACTTAGCAGCAGCAGCAGCAGCAGTTTAATATCTGCACTTCCCAGCTAAAGTAATCTTTCTATAAATAAAAAGTCTTGTCATTTCTCCATCTAAATTCAGTTGAGGGTAATATGCAAATTTCCATGTATTGTCTACCAGCTTTTTCCTTTCTGCCTCCTGCTTACCTTTCTAATCTCCTTATTCAAGTTTCCAACCTGTTCCCTCTACTCCAACCAGCCAGAAAATCTTCCAGAAACTCACTTTTTCCCCCATGCTTTCCTGGAAGCAATTTGTTTTCTTTGTGTGAGATTCTTTCTCTCCTTTTTTATGTAGCAAACTTGCCTTCAAGTCTGTGTTTAATAAACTCTTCCTCTTGGAAGCTTTTGGTGAAGACTGGCCTTGTGCATTCTCTGGGGCCCACCACAGTCTGAGTGAATTTCCTCTTCAATGTTATCTCATTCCTCTATGCACCCCCACGCCATAGGAACCATCACGGTATAATATCTATTTACTCCTCCAACACCTGCATTAGTTGTTAGGATATTTTTAGACAAGGAACTTGTGTTTCACTTCTGATTGCCAATATCTAACAGTGCCTACTTGGTGAAGGAACTGGCAACCATCTCCTGTAACCTTGCTTGGGAAATCCCATGGACAGAGAAGCCTGGAGGGGTTACAGTTCATTGGATCACAAAGAGTCAGACATGACTTAGTGACTAAACCACCACCAACATCACCAGTGCCTACTATTCATTCATTCACATATTCAGCAGATATTTATTGAACAAATCCGTAAACATGTGAGGATCATGAGTAAGAATTTAGCAGTTGGTAAGAATTTAGCAGTTAATTGCTAGAACATTAGTGATTACACCCTATCTCAGAGATCAAACATACTCATCACATATAACAAGGAGCTAGGAAACTGGTTATCTAAATCTGTGTATATCAGAAAGGTAATTGAGTATAACTCAATAAAAAGAGAAAATAGGGAGTAGGACTTGATAAATAAGGGTGAGAACTAGAGATACAATAGCATTAAATGGAAGATAATTTTAGAAGCTATTTGCATATGTGTGTTTTAGACGGCAGGAGATATGTGAGTACATTTGAAGACAAACATACTAACGTGCACACTAAGTGAGATGTGAAGAGGGAAAAACTGAAATTGGTCTTCTTAGAAGCATTTCTAAAGCCAAGTACTTTTATGGGTTTTATAGTTCACAAAATATCACTCCGTTCACTATCTCATTTCTATTTGCACTATAGCCATTTAATGCAGATGATACCATTTTTTATTTTATAAATACAAGAAATACGTCAAAGTGGTTATAAGCTTTTTAAGTTTATTCATTAGTAAGATTATGAGATGCACACATGAGGTACCATGGTATTTTAATTTTAGAAAGCTGAAGACCAATAAATGTGGAGTGAAAATTATTAGGAGTAATAGAAAATAATTATTTGATTAACCAAGTTGAAAAAATCATAGCTTTCTTTTCAGTAACAGTTTATCTCTATAAATAAAACTTTAAAAACAGCTCAGTGATCTAATCACTAGTGTGTGAAACCATGCATGATTCGATTGAGATTTTAAGATATCAAAAAAATCTTTTGTGTAGGTGTATACTTATCTTAGTCATTTCTTAGCTGCTTAACTTAGTCCTTATTCTTTCTCCATATTGTGGAGGATATAGCCTTTTTATTCGGTTTGAATCTTTTCTTGGCATCAAAATCATTTAGGCTTATATAAAAAGTGTGAGCATCAAATGAGGGAGACTTTTTTCTTGTACAAGAAATCATTTTTGTTTTGTCTTGCATTCGCATCTCCATACATGGATCCACTCTTGGTCTTTGCACTTGAGGGCATCCTAGTGTCAAGAGCCCTTTAAGATCCTTCTACTTAGCCTTTAATCTCTAGATGGAGAGATTTAACTACTTCTAACCTAATAAGAATGTTGGATTTGGTTTACTTTATATTTCTTCCAATTAACTTTCTGAGTGCTTTTTTTTTGTTGAGGCTTTAATCTTGTCTAAACTTGTGAGAAAGTAGAGAGGAAGAAAAAGAACACTCCTACTTTATATATATATATATATATATATATATATGTATATGTGTATATATATATATATATGTATATGTGTATATATATATAGTGATGGTGAAAGTCGCTCAGTCGTGTCCAACTGTTTGCGACCCCATAGACTACCATCCACGGAATTCTCCAGGCCAGAATACTCAAGTGGGTAGCTTTTCCCTTCTCCAAGGGATCTTCTCAACCCCAGGGATGAACCCCAGGTCTCCCACATTGTGGGTGGATTCTTTACCATCTGAGCCACAAGGGATGATTATATAATAATATATGTATGCATCATGTATACAATATATGTATATATTATGTATAATATATGTATACAATAATATATGTATATATTATGTATGTAATATATATATATAACACAGTTAACTGTCAGTATTCTTGGACTTAAGTCATCTCATACTTTGATTATGTGGAACTTAGTTTAGTTATTTGATAGATATCACTGCTTCTAAATGAGCACTATTTTATTAGAATTTAGAGTTTGAAATTGAAGGAAAGACCTATAATGAGATCAATGGAAAGAAAACTATGATAGATTTAATATAAAATACTATCTTTCATTGATATTTTCAATTTCCTCCTCAAATTAAATCAGATTTAAGACTTTTTAATGTATCTTCTTTAGATCTACATTTAGAAATAAGGGGAGCTTCCCAGACGGCTCAGTGGGAAAGAATCTGCCTGCCAAGCAGGAGACACAAGTTGGATCCCTGGATTGGCAAAATACCCTGGAGGAGAAAATGGGAATCCACTCTAGTATTCTTGCCTGCAAAATTCCTTGGAATTTTCAGGAGTAGAAGACTGGTAGTTAACAGTCCATGTGGTCGAAGAGTCAGACATGACTGAGCATGTACGCACCACTGTAGATGTAAGAATGTGCCTATGATTTTATATCTCTTCCTAAGGAGTAAGAGAGTTCACATTTCTCTTTATTACCAATAAACCAGAGTCATCTGATATCTGAATCACCTGAGTGTTACAGCTACCTATAGCAACTTTGTTAATTCCTTAAGATTCCTAACTTGTATAGTACCTTGTTGTTCTGGAAATATCAACATAATTACAATATCTTACAGAACTGGGATGATAAGGAAAGGGTTTATATCAGTATATATTTACCTATAGGGACATCAAAGTATAGTTAATGAATGATATGTCAAGTTTTTAAAAAGACAACTATGTTATTACTTGAACTGTGTTAGCTTCTCATTAAAATATTTGTAATGGTGATGAATAATTAAAACCACAGTTGAATTACTGCAAGCCTTTAATCTACTGGAGGGGGCTCAACAAGGCATATACATTAATAAATAAAAATGGTTTGAAGAGCTTCATCAATAAGTAATTGTATCAGCTATAAACTGGCCACCTTATGAACATATAGAAATATCTAGTAATGTACCAAAGAATGTATTCAACATTTAAATATATATTTTTAGGAAAAAAAGGGGGAAATACACAGCTTTTGAAAGAGAAGGAAGTTAATACCAGGAAAGTACTGATGCTAGTGAGGCCAAGTGATACTAGTCTAGGCCGTGTTGGATCTAGCACAGAACAGGCTATGCATCTTCGATTTGGCAACAGGTTGCCAGGTCTTACAATTATACTCTAAGGTGCTACCCTACCAAAGGAAAGTGACTTGTAAACTCTATCTGTAGGCCAAATGAACAGCAAGGACATTTGACATCTGTTGTAGCCACACATGGGGAAAATAAATCACTGGTAAGTAATTGAAGTCTAGTCCTGTGTTATGCAGAGATGCAGGTTGCAATTTATTACTACAGTGCAGTGCAGGAATCTAAGCCAAGAAATTAACATGAAACAGATTTGTATACAGACCCAGATCTCTTAAGGAAGTAAACAAAGTCTTCTGTCCAAAAATTTTCACAGTTCAGTTCAGTTCAGTCACTGAGTCATGTCCAGTTCTTTGTTTACTCATGGACTGAAAGACTCAGGCAAGTTGTGAAAACAGAAAACAGGTCTCACTGAAGAAGAGATAGTATTATTATTTGGGAAAGAAGATGACAAAAACAAACCAACAACAACAAAAAAAAGGAAGGATAGGTGTTAATGAAAACAGAACAATTGAGACTTGCTTTGGGTTTCCCTTGTGGCTCAGTTGGTAAAGTATCCACCTCCAGTGCAGGAGACCTGGGTTTAATTCCTGGGTTAGGAAGATCCTGTGGAGAAGGGAAAGGCTACCCACACCAGTATCCTGGTTTGGAGGAGTCCATGGATTGTATAGTCCATGGGGTCGCAAAAAGTCAGACACGACTGAGCGAATTTCACTTTCACTTTCAACAGAACTGAAAATTATGGAACCATTTGGAGATATACCACAACATAGATATGTTTCAGACAATTTGAGAGATAAAAGTAGATATCTGAATCAATAAAAAGAAGGACATGAAATAACAAGTAGCTTTGAAAAGGAATTAAGCAGATATGAAATCATCTCCAGAGTGCTCAATAAATCCTGACTGAGTGAATGAGTGAATGAAGGAGTGAGTGAGTACTTAATACAGCAACTAACTCACAATCAAATAAAAAAAATTTAGAAAACGATATTTTTGCTATTATTTTATCCTTAAATTTTCATACCATTTTTGTAGGGTAGTATAGCAGTTTACTATTTACACAAGTTTTGTAGGGTAGTGTAGCAAACCAACGCATCCTATATCTAAATAATCTTATAACCTGTTTTGCTAGTGGTTCATCTTGGATTCTGTTGAAGAAGCATAATATGTTAGATGAGTCTTAAACTGCTAGTTGGGCTTCCCTGGTGTCATAGATGGTAAAGAATTCACCTGCAGTTTGGGAGAACTGGATTTGATCCCTGGGTTGGGAAGATCACCTGGAGGAGGACATGGTAACCCACTCCAGTATTCTCCATGGGAAAATCCCATGGACAGAGGAGCCTGGCATAAAGTTGGATATGACTGAGCAAAGCACAGCACATAGCTCTTTAATGATTTCTTTCCTGCCTTATTCTGGAATACCATAGGGAATCCTTTACTTTGCTTAATGATATTCACATACATTCATTCTTTTCTTTCATACTGATCATTATAAATAGGCCATACTTTCTCTATACACCATTTTTCTACTCTGGTACTGGTACAACTCATTCTACTCTATGCAACAGTCACAGGAATCCCACATCTAACTCATTGACACTTCTTGATGTTATATATCAGAGTATTAAAAGTAATCTCATGGGAATACAGAAATTTATGTACTTAGAATGAAACGTAACAAAGCTCAGCAGTGTGTAAGAGGAAACTCGATTTTTTCTTCCAAAATATCCAGTTCACCACTGTGAACCTAAGTTTGTAACAACCCTTGAAGAAATCTTTGATAAAATTTTTATTAAGGTATCTAGTATAGGAACTAAAATCAATTGCTTCCAACTTTAATAATTACAACATGTTTACTGAGTGCCTATGTTTTTAAAGATTATTGTTCTAGAAGTTTTATTTATATTATTTAATATTCATTTAGTACTTCTCTCTTTCAAAAGAACAAGAGAATCACAGGTTAATTACCTTGCTCAGGCCAAGATAGTAAATGATAAATCCATGGTTTCAACTCGGTCATAAATCTAAAGCTAGAAATTTTAAATACCACATGATTTTAATCAGTTCAGTTCAGTTCAGTTGCTCAGTAGTGTCTGACTCTTTACAACCCCATGGACTGCAGCATGCCAGTCTTCTCTGTCTATCATCAACTCCCGGAACATGCTCAAACTCATGTTCATCGAGTCAGTGATGCCATCCAACCATCTCATCCTCTGTTGTCCCCTTCTTCTGCCACCTTCATTCTTTCCCAGAATCAGGGTCTTTTCCAATGAGTCAGTTCTTCACATCAGGTGGCTAAAGTATTGGAGCTTCTGCTTCAGCATCTGTCCTTCCAATGAATATTCAGGATTGATTTCCTATATGATTGACTGGTTGTATCTCCTTGGAGTCCAAGGGACTCTCAAAAGTCTTCTGTAATATTACAGTTCAAAAGCATCAATTCTTGGGTGCTCAGCTTTATTTATGGTCCAACTCTCACATCTATACATGACTATTGGGAAATCCATATCTTTGACTAGACAGATTTTGTTGGCAAGGTTATGTCTCTGCTTTTTAATATTCTGTCTAGGTTGGTCATATCTTTTCTTCCAAGGAGCAAGCATCTTTTAATTTCATGGCTGCAACCCATCTGCAGTGATTTTGGAGCCCAGAAAAATAAAGTTTGACACTGTTTCATTGTTCCCCATCTATTTGCCGTGAAGTGATGAAGCCAGATGCCATGACCTCAGCTTTTTGAATGTTGAGCTTTAAGCAAGTTTTTCACTATCCTCTTTCACATTCTACAAGAGGTTCTTTAGTTCCTCTTCACTTTCTGCCATAAGGGTGGTGTCATCTGCATATCTGCATTAGTGATGTTTCACCCAGCAATCTTGATTCTGGCTTAAGCTTCATCCAGCCCAGCATTTTGCATGATGTACTCTTCATATAAGTTAAATAAGCAGGGAGACAATATATAGTCTTGGATGTATATAGCCTTTCCCAATTTGGAACCAGTCCATTGTTCCATGTCTGGTTTCAACTGCTTCTTTACCTGCAAACAGATTTTTTCAGGAGGCAGGTTAGGTGGTCTGGTATTCCCAACTCTTTACTAATTTTATACACTTTGCTGTGATCCACACAGTTAAAGGCTTTAGCACAGGCAAGGAAGCAGAAGTATATATATATATTTTTTTTCTATGATCCAGCAGATGTTGACAATTTGATCTCTGGTTCCTCTGCCTTGTCTAAATCCGGCTTCAACATCTGGAAATTCTTGGTTCATGTCCTGTTGAAGTCTAGCTTGGAGAATTTTGAGCATTACTTTGCTAGCATGTGATGTGAGTACAATTGTGCAGTAGTTTGAACATTCGTAGGCATTGCCTTTCTTGGGGATTGGAATGAAAACTGATCTTTTCCAGTCCTGTGTCCACTGCTGAATTTTCCAAATTTGCTGGCATATTGAATGCAGTGTTTTCACAGCAACATCTTTTAGGATTTGAAATAGCTCAGCAGGAATTTCATCACCTCCACTAGCTTTGTTTGTAATGATGCTTCCTAAGGCCTACTTGACTTTGCACTCCAGGATGTCTGGCTCTAGGTGAATGATCACACCATCGTGGCCATCTGGGTCATGAAGGTCTTTTTTCTATAGTTCTTCTGTGTATTCTTGCCACCACTTCTTCACATTTTCTGGTTCTCTTAGTTCCATACCATTTCTGTCCTTTATTTTGCCCAAATCTCTATGAAATTCCACCTAGATATCAATAATTTTCTTGAAGAGATCTTTATTCTTTCCCATTCTATTGTTTTTCTTCTATTTCTTTGCATTGATTCCTGAGGAAGGCTTTCTTATCTCTCCTTGTTATTCTTTGGAGCTCCACATTCAAATAGGCATATCTTTCCTTTTTTCCTTTACCTTTTACTTCTCTTCTTTTCTCAACTATTTGTAAATCCTCCTCAGAGAATCTTTTTGCATTTCTTTTTCTTTGGGATGATTTTAATTATCTCAAAATGGTATTTATCACAGGTTGTCATGGACTGTATGCTTGTAATCTTCTGCGAGGCCATATGTTGAAATACTAACCTCCACCACCATGAGATTTAGGAGATAACTAGCTAATGAAGGTAGCACCCTCATGAAGGGGATCAGTGTCCTTATAAAAAAAGACAGGAGACAGCTCACTTTGCTCTCTGCTATCTTGCATGTGAGGATTCAGTGAGAAGATGGCCATCTGTAAACAAGCAAGTAGGCCCTCCTAAGACACTGGGTCTGCTGGCACCTGATCTTGGATTTCCCAATGCCTAGAACTGTGCAGAATAACTGTTTGTTGTTTAAGCCATATATCCTGAGATAATTTATTATCACAGCCCAAACTGTATGAGAAACAGACATTGAAAGTGATTGCATCATACTATTGAATAGTATGATTTTTATTTGGGGGGGGGCTTTTAAAACGTATTAGCTCATCTAAATTTGCTTCTGTGAGAAATATAGGGAATTAAAGAACAGCAGCAACGGGTTATTGTAAATTTGTTGAAATATTATCATTATAAATAAGAAAAATAAGTAGACTGCAAATCAGCACAACTACCTACTATAATGTGGTCTTAGTATTTCATTTGTTTTGTTGAAATATATTTTGTCTTTTTTTTAATTTTTAAATTTTATTTTTTTACTTTATAATACTGTATTGGTTTTGCCATACATTGACATAAATCCACCACAGGTGTACATGAGTTCCCAACCCTGAACCCCCCTCCCATCACCCTCCCCATATCATCTCTCTGGGTCATCCCCGTGCACCAGCCCCAAGCATCCTGTATCCTGTATCGAACCTAGACTAGCGATTCATTTCTTACATGATAGTATACATGTTTCAATGCCATTCTCCCAAATCATCCCACCCTCTCCCACTCCCACAGAGTCCAAAAGTCTGTTCTTTACATCTGTGTCTCTTTTGCTGTCTCACATATAGGGTTATCATTACCACCTTTCTAAATTCCATATATATGTGTTAGTATACTGTAAAATATCAGTCAAGTAGCTATTAAAAAGGCTTAACAGTACAGATGACCATAAGAAAGCCAAAAATTGAAGAGACTACAACACTGACTGACACCTTCTATTATTTTTTACTATCTGTGTAGCGAATATTTAAAAATCACTTTCATTTTCTCTTTGAATAAGACACCAAGATAAGTTTGACTACAGACATTATGATCAATAGGATTTATTCATCAATGACTTGTTTAAGCTCTTGATTTTCTAAATATTCCACTATTCATATTTCTATATTAATTTCAATAAAGAAAAAGGTTTAAAGTCCAAATTGAGTGGATTCTGGGCAGGTTTTCTAGGCTAATCATATATAAAGAAAATGTGTTTCTAATGTCTTTTATCTAAGTATAGTCATCAGATAGTAGTTGAAAGAGTCACTAAGCAGAGCTATATATATGTACACACATACACAAACACACTCATATATTTAAAGGTGACAGTTATCATGTGGAGTTATGTAATCTTCCTAAATACCACTTTTCAGAGAAGTATGATTTCTGTTTGATGTAATATCAACAATGAGTGATATATAATTGATAGGGCTCTTTCCATGAAAAGAGCACTGTGGTATGTACAACTTGGTAACTTTGAAATCTGTCATTCTGTGTCATATGAAATAGATAATTACACAGTAGATAATTATAAGCATGCAAGAAAAGCTACCAAGTGACTTTATATTTTGGCAACTTCTGTTTGAAAGAAGTTTTAATGGAGTAATTTAATATATTATTTTAAATGTTTCTTACATATTAACAGGTAATTTACAAATGAGTCTTTAGTAGAACAAGTAGTATATAATGCCTTTAGGTAACAGAAGAAACAGAATATGAATGGGAGATGCTTAGTTAATTTATAGGACATGTACATTTCAAAAGTCCTATTTTTAATCTCTGCTGTATGACAATTTATTTTGTGGAGCTGTGACATTTCTTCATTTGAGAAATGAAGAACAAGGAAATAGAAGCTGAAATATATAAAGCATCACTACTCAACAGGCTTGAGATTAACCCTGTCTATTTACAATGTTAAATCAACTATGTCTTAAAACCAAGGTTTATAACATTAATAAATTTATCACATTCAATAGAGCACAGTCTTTGGAGTCAGATAGATGTGTTTAATCATGACCTTGACATTTAATGAGTAGGCAAACATATGCAATTACTTCACGTCTTAGAAGCTGATTTTCTATCTATAAAATGAGTATAATAATATCCACAACCTCAGCAAATGTAAGTATTAAAATAAGTTTCCCACATAGAGTAATGCTTGGAGTTTAGTGCACACTGAAAAAAAAATTTTCCTCTTTATTGACTAGAGAAACCTTATATATGTTCTTAAAAATGCTCATAACTACAAAATGAGAGACAGCAAATACAAAATCCTTTTTTTCATAGCAACTTCTATTCAAAGTTGTTTAAATTCAACATTTTGTTTGAATTTTTTCATAGGAAATTTTATTATGTATGTCTTTAAAACAGTTTTCAAACTATCTCAAAATGTAATTTGTGCCTGTCTGTGTAATTCATAAACGGAAAAGGCAATGGCATCCCACCCCAATACTCTTGCTTGGAAAATCCCATGGATGGAGGAGCCTGGAAGGCTGCAGTCCATGCGGTTGCTAAGAGTCGGACATGACTGAGCGACTTCACTTTGACTTTTCACTTTCATGCATTGGAGAAGAAAATGGCAACCCACTCCAGTGTTCTTGCCTGGAGAATCCCAGGGACGGGAGAGCCTGGTGAGCTGCCGTCTATGGGGTCGCACAGAGTTGGACACGACTGAAGCGACTTGGCAGCAGCAGCAGCATGTAGTTCATAGAAAGTGTAACGCACACACTTTGTGTCATATACGCCACCCTGTCAACTAGTGACAGCTGAGTTGCTATCTTCAAGTTCTCCATGAGGGACTATGTAATGTGAGAGTTAGTCAGCCCATTTGAAGACATTCTGTCTCAAAATCTTGCAGAAGCATATCAGAACCAGGTTGACTTTCTCTTACTGATTATCTTAATCTTTTTTATGTATGGCCTTAAACTCGAATATCATAAGCTAGGCAGAAGTATTTGGTTTGATTTTAAATCCTTAACTTATGAATACAAAATTAAGACATTTTCCTCTGAGCTATGACACAAGCATTCTCAAATTATATTGGTGGATATGACCTTAACAAGTGCAATGTACAGCAAAGAAGCAAATTTCACTGAAGCAAAAGAATAATATTGCAAATGTATTAGGCTTAAGGTTAAAAATCTTGCAATCGATCAAGTTATGGAGAATTTTGTGGACTAAAGAGATTATCTTAGTTTGAAAACACTATTACCAAAGAAATAATGGAAAACCACGTTTCAGAGAACATCATGGTGAAAAGAATACTCAAAGAATATTGATCTAGCTGTGAGGAGGCAGTATGGAGTCTGAAAGACTATTTTTCCTATTTGCTCTATTTTTTAATTGTAAGAGTCCCACAAATGATGGCTCCTCTCTGAAAATAGACTTGTGTTCTATTTTCAGGTAAGATACAATTATTCTTCTGTTGAAAGACGCTTCTAATGTGCATTGAGGTATGTAAAAACTGGAGAAAAGTTTTAATAATATTTTAAAAGTAAACAGAAAAGTAATGCCAGGTATTAATGACTTTTATTTCACTTGGGTATGGCTGCAAATTACCACTGTAAACAATCATCTTAACAACTGCAGGATAATTCAATTTCAAATAAAATACAGATAAGGTATCTTCCCTGTATCTAAAATACAGATAAGGTATCTTCTCTGAAAAATTTTGCATTTCATTTCCTAGTTATCCACACTCAGATTCAATTCTGTATCTGAAATGGATAATAATTATGCTGATTATCTCACTGCCAATTCATATTTGCATGAATGGTGGCCTATAAAAATGTACAATAGTTCAATTCAGCGGGACAAAGGGACCCAGCAAGTAAAGTCTCATGCTCAGATTACAGGAAGTCTCCTGTCTTTACAGAAAGGCTTCTCTGAGCTATTCTGTGCATCAAAAATCCATGAGTATTTATTTCCTAAGTAAAATGCTTCAAGCAGCTGCTTACTTTTTATCTGTAACTTTTCTTTCCAATCTTCTTTCATTTTTCTGATTACATTAAGGGAAATCCTTGATCAGGAGCCAGTGGTCTTTAACACCTGCTAATCTCCTTTTGAACAAGGGAAGTGTTTGCCAGGCCAGGCCATCTGCAGGCAACAGAGAGTTAGAGTGGCACCAGGGGGGCAGGATGCAGTGGGTATTCAAATCCTCATATCCTGAATCTTTGAATCAAGAGGGTTTCCTTCACTGAACACTTGAGTGGGGTCTCCTAGCAGCTAAGGAAGCCCTGGAGATGTGTAATTAAAGGAGCCCATTATACACCAAACACAATGAAACTATAGCTACTCCTAATTCCCATAAAATTGAGCCAGCTCCTTGCACCCACTGCAGAGTTTGTGCTCATTCTCCAGGAAGTGCCCAGCCACCCCTCCCCTATAGAAAGGCGACAGTGAAGGGCTGTAGTATGTTTCCTTGTAGTGGAAAGCAGCTTATATATTGTGGAAAAAGATATGGTGCTGAAGCTAGCACCTGGGCTCTCTGAACATCCATGCCTGTCAAGCCTGGCTTAAAATTTAATGAGGTCTTTTGGGAGAGGACATTCTACATATTTTCAGTACATGCCAATTCTTAGCCCACGAATGACATAATAAAATCCTCAGGGCTGAGTTGCACCTTGGAAATAATTTCATCTGCCCTCATCTTTTTCCCAGAGTGGAAGGATAGCTAAAATCAAGCGAGGATATTTATCTGAAGTTCTCAACCTTCTGTTTCTTAGATTGTTTACATTCTAACTGTCCTGAGTTTCAATCAAAAATCTTTACGGTTCTCGCATTATATGCTGGGGATCATAGTACAGTTAGGGAACAGAATGGAAAACAAGGTAGAAATAGTGCACGCTTTCCAGAATTTATATCCGAAGGGTAGAAGACAAACATGTGTTAAGTGTTATAATAGAAAAATTTACTATGGAAACAAAAAAAATCAAATAAAGAAGTATGAGTCATATAGATTAGCATTAAAGTAATTTTTTTAATTACCAGAGCAACACATTTTAAAATTAAAAATATAGAACTACTTGTAAAATTTATTTATGAGTGTATGCTGAGGATTTTGATTACTGACAGATTGTGTATCTTCTTGAAAAAAGATTACAAAACTTCAACAAAACATTTTGCAACTGGAGATTCTTGTAATTAAAGGAACTTGGGTTCATTAAAAATGTATAAATGAATGTATTTATTCAAACATTTTTCTAAGGTAATTAAAATACTTTCATACCTTATAGGAACAAGTATGCTTGTTTTGTTTAAATTTATTCTACCTGGTGTTGCTTTTTAAAAAAAAATATTTTATAAAGAAAAGAATTTTCTATTTGTGGATAGTAAATGTCATACTAAAATTATTCCTTTAAGTTGTATCATATGATAAATTAATTGATATTAGCCTAAGTTCAGGTACAATGTATTTTGATACCACTGATTCATTTTTTGAATAATAGTTTTAAATATATCAGGGCAAGTGTGGAATCAATATCCATTTGAATGTCAGATTAAACCTCTTTAAAAATATATATATAATCTTGGTTTTTCACAGATTCCACATCCTGATCAAAGAAAATCTATAAGTATATGGCTTAGGATTTTGTCACTGATCTTGCCTTGTTTTTTTTCAGTTTATCTTCAGTTCAGTTCAGTTCAGTTCAGGGGCTCAGTCCTGTGCAACTCTACAACCCCATGAATCTCAGCACACCAGGCCTCCCTGTCCATCACCAACTCCCGGAGTTCACTCAAACTCATATCATTGAGTCGGTGATGCCATCCAGCCATCTCATCCTCTGTCGTCCCCTTTTCCTCCTGCCCCCAATACCTCCCAGCATCAGGGTCTTTTCCAGTGAGTCAAGTCTTTGCATGAGGTGGCCAAAGTTTGGAGTTTCAGGTTTAGTATCAGTCCTTCCAATGAACACCCAGGACTGATCTCCTTCAGAATGGACTGGTTGGATCTCCTTGCAGTTCAAGGAACTCCCAAGAGTCTTCTCCAACACCACAGTTCAAAATCATCAGTTCTTCGGTGCTCGGCTTTCTCTTTCTTCAAGTCCAGCTCTCACATCCATACATGACTACTGGAAAAACCATAGCCTTGACTAGAAGGACCTTTGTTGGCAAAGTAATGTCTCTGGTTTTGAATATACTGTCTAGATTGGTCATAACTTTCCTTCCAAGGAGTAAGCATCTTTTAATTTCATGGCTGCAATCACCATCTGCAGTGATTTTGGAGCCCCCAAAAATAAAGTCTGACACTGTTTCCACTGTTTCTCCGTCTATTTCCCATGAAGTGATGGGACCGGATGCCATGATCCTCGTTTTCTGAATGTTGAGCTTTAAGCCAACTTTTTCACTCTCCTTTTTGGCTTTCATCAAGAGGCTTTTTAGTTCCTCTTATTTTCTGCCATAAGGGTGGTATCATCTGCATATCTGAGGTTATTGATATTTCTCCCGGCAATATTGGTTCTAGCTTGTGCTTCTTCCAGCCCAGCGTTTCTCATGATGTGCTCTGCATATAAGTTAAATAAGCAGGGTGACAATATACAGCCTTGACACACTCCTTTTCCTATTTGGAACCAGTCTGTTGTTCCATGTCCAGTGCTAACTATTGCTTCCTGACCTGCATACAGGTTTCTCAAGAGACAGGTCAGATGGCCTGGTATTCCCATCTCTTTCAGAAACTTCCACAGTTTATTGTGATCCACACAGTCAAAGGCTATGGCATAGTCAATAAAGCAGAAAGAGATGTTTTTCTGGAACTCTCTTGCTTTTTCTATGATCCAGTGGATGTTGGCAATTTGGTCTTTGGTTCCTCTGCCTTTTCTAAAACCAGCTTGAACATCTGGAAGTTCATGGCTCATGTATTGCTGAAGCCTGCCTTGGAGAATTTCGAGCATTACTTTACTAGTGTGTGAGATGAGTGCAATTGTGCGGTAGTTTGAACATTCTTTGGCATTGCCTTTCTTTGGGATTGGAGTGAAAACTGACCATTTCCAGTCCTATGGCCACTGCTGAATTTTACAAATATGCTGGTATATTGAGTGCAGCACTTTCACAGCGTCATCTTTCAGGATTTAAAATAGCTCCACTGGAATTCCATCACCTCCACTATGTTGTTCTTAGTGATGCTTCCTAAGGCCCACCTGACTTCACATTGCAGAATGTCTGGCTCTAGGTGAGTGATCACACCATCGTGATTATCTGGGTCATGAAGATCTTTCTTGTACACTTCTCCTGTGTATTCATGTCACCTCTTCTTAATATCTTCTTCTTCTATTAGGTCCATACTATTTCTGTCCTTTATTGAGCCCATCTTTGCATGAAATGTTCCCTTGGTATCTCTAACTTTCTTGAAGAGATCTCTAGGCTTTCCCATTCTGTTGTTTGCCTCTATTTCTTTGCATTGATCACTGAGGAAGGCTTTCTTATCTCTCCTTGATATTCTGTGGCACTCTGCATTCAGATGCTTATACCTTTCCTTTTTTCCTTTGCTTTTCACGTCCCTTCTTTTCACAGCTATTTGTAAGGCCTCCTCAGACAGTCATTTTGCTTTTTTGCATTTCTTTTCCATGGAGATGGTCTTGATCCCTGTCTTCTGTACAATGTCATGAACCTCTATCCATAGTTCATCAGGCACTCTATCTATCAGATCTAGTCCCTTAAATCTATTTCTCACTTCCACTGTATAATCATAAGGGATTTGATTTAGGTCATACCTGAATGGTCTAGTGGTGTTCCCTACTTTCTTCAATTTAAGTCTGAATTTGGCAATAAGGAGTTCATGCTCTGAGCCACAGTCAGCTCCTGGTCTTGTTTTTGCTGACTATATAGAGCTTTTCCATCTTTGGCTGCAAAGAATATAATCAATCTGATTTCAGTTTTGACAATCTGGTGGTGTCCATGTGTAGAGTCTTCTCTTGTGTCGTTGAAAGAGGGTGTTTGCTATGACCAGTGTGTTCTCTTGGTGAAACTCTAATAGCCTTTGCCTTGCTTCATTCTGTACTCCAAGGCCAAATTTGCCTGTTACTCCAGGTGTTTCTTGACTTCCTACTTTTGCATTCCAGTCCCCTATAATGAAAAGGACATCTTTTTTGTGTGTTAGTTCTAAAAGGTCTGGAGGTCTTCATAGAACCGTTCAACTTCAGCTTCTTCAGTGTTACTGGTTGGGGCATAGGCTTGGATTACCGTGATATTGAATGGTTTGCCTTGGAAACAAACAGAGATCATTCTGTCGTTTTTGAGATTGCATCCAAGTACTGCCTTTGGCTTCCCTGGTAGCTCAGAGGTTAAAGTGTCTGCCTGCAATGCAGGAGACCCAGGTTCAATCCCTGGCTTGGGAAGATCCTCTGGAGAAGGAAATGGCAACCCACTCCAGTATTCTTGCCTGGAGAATCCCATGGACAGAGGAGCCTGGTGAGCTACAGTCCACCGGGTCACAAAGAGTAGGACACGATTGCATGACTTCACTGCCTTTTGGACTCTTTTGTTGACCATGATGGCTACTCCATTTCTTCTAATTGATTCATGCCCACAGTAGTAGATATAATGGTCATCTGAGTTAAATTCACCCATTCCAGTCCATTTTCGTTCACTGATTCCTAGAATGTCCACGTTCACTCTTGCCATCTCCTGTTTGCCCACTTTCAATTTGCCTTGATTCGTGGACCTAACATTCCAGATTCCTATGCAATATTGCTCTTTATAGCATTGGACCTTGCTTCTATCTCCAGTCACATCCACAACTGGGTACTGTTTTTACTTTGGCTCTATCCCTTCATTCTTTTTGGAGTCATTTCTCCACTGATCTCCAGTAGAATATTGGGCACCTACGGACCTGGGGAGTTTTTCTTTTCAGTATTCTATCATTTTGCCTTTCATACTGTTCATGGGGTTCTCAAGGCAAGAATACTGAAGTGGTTTGCCATTCCCTTCTCCAGTGGACCACATTTGTCAGACCTCTCCACCATGACCCCCCGTCCTGGGTGTCCCCACAGGGCATGGCTTAGTTTCGTTGATGTAGACAAGGTTGTGGCCCATGTGATCAAATTGGCTAGTTTTCTGTGATTATGGTTTCAGTGTGTCTGTCCTCTGATGCCCTCTCGCAACACCTACAGTCTCACTTGGGTTTCTCTTACCTTGGATGAGGGGTATCTCCTCACAGCTGCTCCTCCTGACCTTGAACATGTAGTAGCTCCTCTTGGCCCTCCCACACCCCATGCAGCCACTGCTCCTTAGTTTATCTAATTAGAATGTAAAAAGCAAATTAGCAAAATTGTAGGATTTTGGATAGGGTCTGGATAGATTATATAAGGTAAAATGTCTTTGGACATCTAAAACAAAAGACTCAATAATGCTAAACATATTAAAGGAGACAATTTAAGGGTCTACACTGAAGTTGAAATAATCAAAACAATAAATAATTTCACTCACTTTGTACTGTGGGTATAAGCAACTTGCGTTCTATGTTTATAAAAGAGGATGGCCAAACTAGAAACATTAAGGTAGTGAAACTAGAAAATCTTATCTGAAAATGGTCACCCAAGCAACAATCTAAGGGTCCTATGATGTCTAGCTTAGAAAAGAAACATAGGGGCTCATGTCTCTTCAAATAACACAATATTCTTTGTTGAGATCAGAATTAGCAGTGATTAGTGAGTTTTACCACTTGATTACATGCTCTTAAGAGCACGTTCTATAATTATTTATACCTAGAACAGTGCTCCATACATGCTCATTAAGTAAACTAATATATGTTACAGAGAAGAAGCTAAAAATAAAGAGAAATGGCAAATTACGAGTTGAAAGAGACTAGTAGTGCTCTGGCAGATGCTAAATTATCATTTACTAGGAACTTGAAGGGGAAATTCTTGATTTGGGAATGAGATAAAGATACATGATTTCTAACCCTTTGTTCAAATAATTTATTTTTCCTTTATAAAGAGGATGTTTCCTTGTCTTTAGAGAATATGATGGGTGAACACAAAAATAAGGATTTATGTTTCATCTAATTAATTTGTTAAAACTCATGGTACTTCTATTTCTTACAAATTTATTAGCTTGTCAACATATCAATCATTGAATTCAGAACATTTTATCTTTTGATACAAGATTCTGTGTTTTGGATTTGTAGTAGTAATTACTACAAATTTGTAGTGGTAATTACTACAAATCCCTCGAACTGAAGGCTATAAAAAACATAAAAATTACAATTTCATCTTCAGAGGAAGCCTCTCCAAGGATCTTGACTCTGGGAAATCATAAGCAGTTGACTCTGTGATATCTGCAGGTTGGTGCGTTTAAAAGATGAGACTGAAAAATCAAGCAGAAGAAAGCCACAAAAATATTAAGGTAATAGTACCTATTACTAGTCTGAATTAGTAAAATAAATTGTATTTAAATTTTTCTTCTGGTTTACATCAGGCATTTTTCTGTTTGAACTTTCAATATGTAATACAGTCGCTTTTCTTAAATAGTGTTCGTGTGCTTAGTCACTCAGTCACATCCAACTGTTTGCAACCCCATGCACTGCAGCCCACCAGGCTCCAGTGTCCCTGGGATTCTCCAGGCAAGAATACTGGAGTGGGTTGCTATGTCCTCCAGGGGATCTTCTCGACCCAGGGATTGACCCCAGGTCTCCCTCATTGCAGGCAGATTCTTTAGCAACTGAGCCACCAGGGAAGCCTGAAACCTAGGGAAACCAGGGAAGCCCGTTATACTCAAATAGTGGGTATCAATAAAACATGACAAGTATCAGGCCATTTGAGAATATGATTTACACATCAGCTTTCAATCTATACAAATATATTATTTCATTAGGAAATATGATTTAGTCCCATAGTTATCTGATTTATAAAATTCTACTACAAATCCTTCCAAGGAATGGTGTTGATAAATTAAGGTGACGAAATGACTTCATGGGGATCAGTTCTAAGGATAATAGAAAAAATAAATGAAAAAAAATATTAGAGAAGTCATCTGTATATAAAATTAATACATTCCAAAGGCAGACAGTTAACCCAAATGACAATGATGAATAGCTTACCTGATGTTTCATAATGTTATCTGCAATCCTATACAAAGAAGAATTTGTTTTTCTTTTGCTATTTCTTAACTTTAACACTACCCAAAGAAAAGGGAAAGTTCATATATAATCTTATAAGAATAACTAATAAATGGGATGAGGAATAATCACTAATTATGCCACCAAGTGCCCCTTAGAATTTCCAGTTTTCCATTTATAAATTTTTAACTATTGAACTCATTCATATTAGATTCCATACAGAGAAATCATATTATCTCTACAATCTTTAAAGCATAAAAGTTCATTGAAAATTTTTATTATAAAATGTTTTTGTTTATTAAAAATTGTCAAAAAGTTTCACTGTCATTTCAAGATAACACGTTGTAATTGGTGATACATAGACAATCTTTCAAAATCCTTTAAAACTCTTAGTATTTTGTTTTTGCTGTTCTTGTTATTATCAGCTGACTCCATATAGAACTTTTATGTAAATTCCAAAAACAAAATGGTTATGGTGAGAAGTGATAACAACAAAAAATATTGTTAATCACCTGTTACCTCCTTGGCAATTAATCATATAAATAAAATAGGAGAAATAAAAACCTCAGTTTTCTTGATAAGTATTTACTGGCTTAAAAGTTTCTCCTTAATTTGGATTCCCATTCAGAAAGGCATGTATTAGCTAATGGTCTACTTTGCAATTATGCTGTTAATTTTCAAAATGAATTAATATATAATCCCTCTGAATAATTAACCGATCATATATTTTAGCATTTGATTCACAGAAACTATTCATCAACATATGACTCTTACTTGATAGTCTGAAAATGTGAGTTTCAAATTTCTAAAGGTAATCCCTATATCATTGAATATAGGCAGATAAAGAAAAACTCAATTATAATAGTTATGAATATAGCATACTGACATATTCTGGAGTTCTTTTTCTGAATATCTATATACCATTTAAAAATGGATTCATATACAAAAGATTATATATAGTAAAATAAAATGATAATTTAAACAAATTCCAAAATCAAGAGCATACATTTTCCTTGGTGGATTATTTCCACAGGAGTGTGTATTTTTAAAGAGGAAACATGTAGGAAAGTATACTTTATGAGCATTTATGCCTTCTGATAATATATATTTTTAGTTTTCTCTCCAGCCATCTCTACTCTACCTTAGTTGTAGAAGGATACTCTTCTTGTCAAGATCATATTATGAATTCACAAAGAAATAACCCAAACTCCTACATAAATTTAGAGCAATAATGGATAAAATATATGTCAAAATATATTTTAAAAACATTACCATCATCAAAAATAAGATAAAATAAACCTGTTTACCTAACACAGAATAGTGAGCAGAAGCCACAGATGTGTCTAACCTCAGTCTAGTAAAAAGACTGTTAGAATTATCTTATAAATGTAAAGGAGGAGAGCTAGACTCCCTGTGAAGAACTAGGGCTTTGGTAGACTCTCTCTGTCTACAAAAGTAGGTTAAATACTTACAACTGTTGCTTATGACTACTCCTAGCTTTGAACTACTGCTCAGGTAACAGGAAGACTGGGGAAAGCTACACGATCGGGAGCATGGTCAGGCCATGTAAGGGACATAGAGCTGAATCATTAATTCCACTACAAATGTTGCTGTTGTTGTTCAGTTGCTAAGTCATGTCTGACTCTTTATGACCCCAGCATACCATGCTTGTCTGTTCTCCACTATCTCCTGGAGCTTGCTCAAATTCATGTCCATTGAGTTCGGTGATGCTGTCCAACCATCTTATCTTCTGCCACCTCCTTCTCCTTTAACCGTCAACCTTTCCCAGTATCAGAGTCTTTTCCAATGAGGTGACTTTCTGCATCAGGTGGTCAGTTTTGGAGCTTCAGCTTCAGCATCAGTCCTTCCAATGAATATCCAAGGTTGATTTCTTTTAGGAATGACTGGCTTTGTTTCCTTGCTATCCAAGAGACTCTAAAGAGCCTTCTCCAGCGTTACAACTTGAAACATCAGTTCTTCAGTGGTCAACCTTCTTTATGGTCCAATTTTCTCATTTGTACATGACTACTGGAAAGACCATACCTGGAGAAGGCAATGGCAACCTACTCCAGTACTCTGCCTGGAAAATCCCATGGACAGAGGAGCCTGGTAGGCTGTAGTCCATAGAGTCATGAAGAGTTGTACATGACTGAGCAGCTTCACTTTCACTTTCATGTATAATCAAATGTATTGTTGCTATTACTGATTTGAAAGAACTTTTGTCTGTTAGATTAAGAATCAGTTCAGTTCACTTCATTTCAGTCGCTCAGTCGTGTCCAACTCTTTGCGATCCCATGAGTCGCAGCACACCAGGCCTCCCAGTCCATCACCAACTCCTGGAGTTCACTCAGACTCACATCCATCGAGTCAGTGATGCCATCCAGCCATCTCCTCCTCTGTCATCCCTTCTCCTTCTGCCCTCAATCCCTCCCACCATCAGAGTCTTTAACAATGAGTCAGCTCTTCGCATGAGGTGGCCAAAGTACTGGAGTTTTAGCTTTAGCATCATTCCTTTCAAAGAACACCCAGGACTGATTTCCTTTAGATTGGACTGGTTGGATCTCCTTGTGGTCCAAGGGACTGTCAAGAATCTTCTCCAACACCACAGTTCAAAAGCATCAATTCTTCAGTGCTCAGCTTTCTTCACAGTCCAACTCTCACATCCATACATGACTACTGGAAAAACCATAGCCTTGACTAGATAGACCTTTGTTGGCAAAGTAATGTCTCTGCTTTTGAATATGCTATCTAGATTGGTCATAACTTTCCTTCCAAGGAGTAAGCATCTTAATTTTATGGCTGCAATCACCATCTGCAGTGATTTTGGAGCCCCCAAAAATAAAGTCTGACACTGTTTCCACTGTTTCTCCATCTATTTCCCATGAAGTGATGGGACCAGATGCCATGATCTTCTTTTTCTGAATGTTGAGCTTTAAGCCAACTTCTTCACTCTCCTTTTTCACTTTCATCAAGAGGCTTTTTAGTTCCTCTTATTTTCTGCCATAAGGGTGGTATCATCTGCATATCTGAGGTTATTGATATTTCTCCCGGCAATATTGGTTCCAGCTTGTGCTTCTTCCAGCCCAGCATTTCTGATGATGTATTCTGCATATAAGTTAAATAAGCAGGGTGACAATATACAGCCTTGGCGTACTCCTTTTCCTATTTGGAACCAGTCTGTTCCATGTCCAGTTCTGTGAAAGTGCTGCACTCAATATCAGCAAATATGGAAAACTCAGCAGTGGCCACAAGACTGGAAAAGGTCAGTTTTCATTCCAATCCCAAAGAAAGGCAATGCCAAAGAATGCTCAAAGTGCCACACAATTGCACTCATCTCACATGCTAGTAAAGTAATGCTCAAAATTCTCCAAGCCAGGCTTCAGCAATATGTGAACCGTGAACTTCCAGATGTTCAAGCTGGTTTTCAAAAAGGCAGAGAAACCAGAGATCAAATTGTCAACACCCGCTGGATCATCAAAAAAGCAAGAGAGTCTCAGAACTACATCTATTTCTGCTTTATTGAATATGCCAAAGCCTTTGATTGTGCGGATCACAATAAACTGTGGAAAATTCTGAAAGAGATGGGAATACCAGACGACATGACCTGCCTCTTTAGATTAAGAATAAGAAAACTAAAATATTTAATTTTACACTAATTTATTCCTTCTTATGTAGATCTAAGTTTCTGACCGATATTGTTTTTCTTCTCTCTGCTGCTGCTGCTACTGCTAAGTCGCTTTAGTCATGTCTGACTCTGTGTGATCCCATAGACGGCAGCCCACCAGGCTCCCCTGTCCCTGGGATTCTCCAGGCAAGAACACTGGAGTGGGTTGCCATTTCCTTCTCCAATGCATGAAAGTGAAAAGTGAAAGTGAAGTCGCTCGGTCGTGTCTGACTCTAGCGACCCCATGAACTGCAGCCCACCAGGCTCCTCCTTCCATGGGATTTTCCAGGCAGAGGTACTGGATTGGGGTGCCATGATATATTAATCACAGTTGTTTTAACTTCCCAGTTTGATTATATTAACAGCTCTGCCATGTCTGGCTCTGGCACTTGCTCTGCCTCTTCAAATTGTGTTTATTACTGTTTTCATTCTACTTTCTTATAAGCCAAACATGATGCTTCAGGTAAAGAAACTGCTGTTAATAGGCCTTTAGTGATATTATTGGAGAAGGGAATGGCAACCCACTTCAGTATTCTGTCCTGGAGAATCCCATAGACAGAGGAGTCTGGTGGGTTATGGTCCATGGGGCTACAAAGAGTCAGACATGACTGAGTACATGGTCTGGGCATGGCAATAATGTTAAAGGGAGGTGTCTAGGGTGGAGAGTGTTCTGTGACCCTACTATGATCATATGTTCTATGATCTGATTAGGTCTCAGCTTTCTAATGAGCCTATGCTCTCATTAGAAGTGTTTCCCAGTATTTTATCCTCACCTAGGTGGGACAAGAAGGCTAAAATTGGCTGGAGGTGAGTTTTTCCCTCTTCCACTTGCAAGGATAGAGCCAGCTGAGATTGGTTATTTCCCTTCCCCCAGGTCAATTAGGCTTTGATTCAGGTTTACTTCAGTTCAGTCGCTCAGTTGTGTCTGACTCCTTGTGACCCCATGGACTGCAGCACGCCAGGCCTCCCTGTCCATCACCAACTCCCGGAGCTTACTCAAACTCATTCCATTGAGTTGGTGATGCCATCGAACTCTCTCATCCTCTGTCATCCCCTTATCCTGCCTTCAATTTTTCCCAACATCAGGGTCTTTTCCAATGAGTCAGTTCTCTGCATCAGATGACCCAAGTATTGGAGTTTCAGCCTCAACATCAGTCCTTCCAATGAATATTCAGGGCTGATTTCCTTTAGGATAAACTAGTTGGATCTCCTTGCAGTCCAAGGGATTCTCAAGAGTCTTCTCCGTCACCACAGTTCAAAAGCATCAATTCTTCGGCACTCAGCTTTCTTTATAGTCATACATGACTACTGGTAAAGCCATAGCTTTAACTAGATGGACCTTTGTTGGCAAATTAATGTCTCTGCTTTTTAATATGCTGCTTAGGTTGGTCATAACTTTTCTTCCAAGGAGCAAGTGTCTTAATTTCATGGCTGCAGTCACCATCTACAGTGATTTTGGAGTCCCCAAAATAAAGTCTGTCACTGTTTCCCCATCTATTTGCCATGAAGTGATGGGAACAGATGCCATGATCTTAAGTTTTCTGAATGTTGAATTTTAAGTCAACTTTTCACGCTCCTCTTTCACTTTCATCAAGAGGCTCCTTAGTTCTTTGCTTTCTTCCTTAAAGGTGGTATCATCTGCATATCTGAGGTTATTGATTTTTCTCCAGGCAGTCTGGATTCCAGCTTGTGCTTAATTAATTTCCCCTAAGGGGAGACCTTGGTAAGAATAACAGTGCTCTGGTAAATTTCAAACTAGTTTCTTTCTCCCTTCTCTTCCAGAAGTCCAGCAATTCTTCTCAGATGTTTACTTTGGGACATTGGATGAGCTCCTGGAGAAAAATCTCACAATATTGTGGGGGCCTCTGTATTACTTGCACCCCCTGGAGTTTTTAACTCTGAGACTTGCCCACACTGAGCTTCTAGCAGTTTGTCAAATAAGTTCAGGTATTCTTACTCTAGCACCAGCTTCAGGGTGGTTTCTGCTTGCGAGTCTCAGCTTCAGGTAAGCCATGATTCCCTGAATTTTCCTTTCTGACTCTCCAGTCTTGGAGGTAGTGATTTACCTGTGTCCTCTACTCTATTATGAATTCAAGAAGATATGTTGATTTTACAGTCTGTTCAGCTTTTAACTTGTTGGGATAAAGTGGTAACTTCCAATGTCCTTAACATATAGAACTGTTACTGGCCAAAATCTTGGCCTTCCTTGCCCACTGAAGCTGAATGAAAAAAATATGGAGACAGAGTTTGGAGGAAATACAAAATGAAAGTCACTCAGTCGTGTCCAACTCTTTGTGACCCCTTGGACTATACAGTCCATGGAATTCTCCAGGCGAAAATGGTGGAGTGGGTAGCCTTTCTCTTCTCCAGGGGATCTTTCCAACCCAGGGATCAAAGATGGCTTTAATTTTCAGCCAGCAGAGAGGGAAAATCAGTAGCCTCATGCCTCTAGAACTGTGCCCCTTCACCGTGAGGAGTCTAGGGGCTTATATAAGGTAAGGGCTTGCAGTCAGAAGTCTCGTGATGAGGAACAAAGGTGATAGGTTCTTGATTTCTCCTCTTCCGCTGTTTCAAAGACAGTCATAAACTGGCATCAGTAACCCAGTAATTGAGTCTGGCAGTTAGGTGTCTCTGTGGCCTTCTTTCTGATACGTAGCTACAAGGGGAAGGGTGTTGTAAGGGTGAATACCAGTTAGGGGATGTATTTAGCAGAGTTAAAAAGAAAAAAAAAAAAAGTGAGTTGTAGCTTCTGCAGAATTAGGGGGCAGAGAAGCAGACTTAGTTACAGACATTCAGAATTAGGATCAGTTAAAGTAAAAAAAGACTAGGAATGTTCAGGCCTGCTCACTGTTCTCTTTATCTTCTTTGTTCTCAGGAAAGGGGAAGAAAAAGACTCATTCCTCTTTTTTCCTTTTCTCTGAAACAGAAGTAGAAACTGCAAATGAGTACTTTCTACAAATGAGCTGCAAATGAGCATTTATCCTTAAAAAAAAAAAAAAAAAAAAAACTGTCTCTGACCCTGTCTGTAATCTAAGTTTTAGTTTTACATATTGGAGAAAGTTTTATATGTCCAAAGATGTTCATTGTAGCTTTGTTTGTAGTTCAGAAAACATGCACATAACTTGAGTATTTTGGTAGAAGGGAGATACTTTTGTGAATATTTTGTATATAGGGGTTAAAAAATAAACTAGTTGTGCATATATCAACTTGGCTATATCTCAAGAAAGAAAATAAGTGAATAAGTCAAATGGCAAAAGGATTTCGTATAACTTTGTAAAATTATGTAAATGATTCCTCTTTGTGCTTCTAGAAATACTTATAGGTAGACAAAATGTAATACAAGTATTATAAAGTGTTGTATTAAATTATGATTATCCACCCACCCCTCACTCCTTATCACTATGGAGAAATGGAATTAAAAGTTTTCTAGGAATAAGGAACTTAAAGTTTATATATATTACTTTATTTTAAGAAAAATCTTATAAAGTCAAAATTGAAATAATCACTTATGACTATGAAAAATAGATATATAAGTATTTAATATGGTTTTCATTAGTCCTTTCTGTTAATTAAAAATGAAGCATTTTCCAAGTTATATTCCTAATTATAGAAAATGTAACATATGATAGCTATAGCCCATCGCTCTTGGTAGTCCTTTCAAAAGATTGGTTGAAATAAATGATATCAAAATCACACCATATATACATATTGCTTTCTGCATCTTTCCTTCTTAATAGCATATTATAAGAAAGAGCAGAGTGGATCTCTGAAGTTAGAGTGCTTTTACCTATACACCAGATCCGTGATTGGACAGTTCATTTGAACTCTTTGTGCCTCAGTTTCCTCAAAAGTAAATAAAGCTAGTGAAATTGCATAAATGTTGAAAAATGCAATACATATAAAATACTTGGAACAGTATCTGGCGCAAAGGAAATTTATCAGTGTGATATATTTAAAACTGAATATTATATGAATGGCAGCATAATATTCTAGGTTAACATGGTTATATAATGCTTTACATTTATCACAGCTTTTCCACAGGTAGTAGTAGTTTTTGAGCCATTTAATAAATGAAAATATTTTTTTATTCTTCACAAAGAGAACAAGTTTTTTGATAATACCTTTTTCACAAATCTCTGAAAATGTGCTAATTTTTTTCAGTATTTATTGAGAAATTAAAAAAAATTAAAATGAGTCTAATTTTTGCTCTATTGCTGATTTGTACCTAATTGAATAAATATGCATATGTGCTTTTAATTCAGTTTTTCCCTTATTTTGCTTTTGATTGTGCTGAATTGCTGAATTTTTACTCATATCTACTACACGTGATGAGGGCTTTATACCAGTCATTTAGTTTTTCTTTCCACTTTTTAAAAATTTAATTCAATTATTTGGTTGTTGGTTTTGTTCTGTTTTTATCTATTCATTGATTCATCAAAATTTCATCAAAAATTCATTAATTTCTATTTTCCTGTGTGATTCCCTAAATTTATTACCCTCATAATTGCTTCCTTTATGGTTATCCTCCTTATAGACTAAAAGTTCCAGGTAAGCAGAGGGGTATTCTCTCTTTCCCATTATTAACTGCAAAGCAGAGGACTGGTTTTGATCAAAGGTAAATCTACCCCTTCTTTCCTTCTCTCCTCCCTTCCTTTCTCCATCCCTCTCACTTTCTTTCTTTTTTATTTCTCTCTTTTTCTCCTCCTCCCTCAACTCTGCCAATATATGAACATAGATCAAGAAGGTGTCCATCTATAGACCAGAAAGTGCATCTGCTGGCCCCTTGATCTTAGATTTCTCACCTCTAGAATTGCGAGAAATACATTTCTGCTGTTTAAGCCACCCAGCCTATGGTGTTTTTATTATGGCAGTCCAAACAGACTTAGACTCCACCTCAATATATATATTTTTGTATTATATTAATGTATGCACATAAATTGGAAAAGGAATGGCAACCCACTATAGCGTTCTTGCCTGGAGAATTCCATGGACAGAGGAGCCTGGTGGGCTACAAAAGAGTCTGACATGACTAAGCAACTAACACACACTAAGCACATACATATATATCATGCATGCTTATGATATTCTGAATTATTTAACTTCATTTCATTGATACTATTGACATAACATCATTTATGTACACTAAATCATTACCTGGAATGCACATTTTTCAACCAATAATTCTTTACTGACCTGTTCCATAGGCTAAAACATACCTTATTCTTACTAAATAAAATGAAGGCTATATCCAGACAAATTCATGTTCAGTCCAAATATAACCCAGGGCTAACAGACACTGCCATCACACCTTCTTTTGTTTGTTTAGCCATGGTTTCCTTCAGTGCTATGAGCATATTTATAGAGGCTGCTTAGATGTGTTTGCTTTTTAAACGTGGCATCTGTTTGTTTTCATGAGCAGTTTCTACTGCCTGCTTTTTTCTGCGGTGGGCGGCATACTTTCCTTTCTTTGTATATCTTATATCTTTTTGTGGGCTCTCTACTCTCTGTGTCTTCACATTGTCTTTACTGTATTTATCCAAATTTCTTCTTCTTACAAGAAGACTATTCATATTGGATTAGGGCCACCCTAATGATCTCATTTTAACTTATTTCTTTAAAGACTCTATCTCCAAATAAGGTTACTTTCTGAGGATAGGAATTCAGCTTATGAACTTTCAAGGGATGTCTTTATTTTGTGTGCTCAGTCCTGTCTGACTCTTTGTGGCACCATGGATTGTAGCCCACCAGGCTCCTCTGTCTAAATAGGAATTTATTCATCTGGGTTATACATTTTATTGATGTATAATTGTTAGTAGTAACATCTCACAATCCTTTTATCTTTAATTCTGTGATATTGGTTGCAACTTTGCCCTTTTCATTACTTCATTACTGCTTTCATAGATTTTGGTCAGTCCTCTGCAGAATAAAAATTTTTATCTCAAACACTTTAGGAATTTACACACAATTATTGAGAAATCTGTATATTTCACTCTAGAATATAATATCTGCTTATTCTTTTTTCAATATTTATTTAAGACTAAAATTTAAAATTTTGTACCTAGAGCCTTTCCAAAGATACATTTTTTCTTTATGTCTGATTATGACAGCACTTATTATTTTTTTATTAAGGTTTCATTCCTTTTGACCGTTGTCAATAGTACCAACAGTCCCTTCATTGTAGAGTTAGGTATTTCTCATGATGTCTTCATTAAACAGTTTATAGCTTCCCATATCCTAGCTTCTCTAGATTAAGGGTAGATCACATGATCTCAGTACCCTTGTAGCTCAGTTGGTAAAGAATCTGCCTGCAGTGCAGGAGACCCAGGTTTGATCCCTGGGTTGGGAAGATCCCCTGGAGAAGGAAATGGCAACCCACTCCAGTATCCTTGCCTGGAAAATCTCATGGACAGAGGAACCTGGTGGATGGCAGTCCATGGGGTCGCAAAGAGTCGGGCACGCCTGAGCGACTAACACAACAACAATAAGATCACATGATCTCAGTATGGTAGATGATATATGTTCAGTGCTTAAATGCTTCATTTGCTTCATTATTTTAGGTAATGGGATGACTATATTATCTCAAAACAGGCAACTGATCTCAAGAATACCAAGGAGTAAAATATAGATCAATGCACTGATACAAATCCATCTCCCTTCCTGTAAAACCAATGAACTTGAATGATGATCTGATAACATCATATGTAAGTACTTGTCAACTAATTAAAATTAACCAATTAAACAGTATATCAGGTATCACTTGGCACTACTTTCAACCTTGATAAATTCTAGTCAATATGTCTAGTCTAGTTTTCAGTAACTAAGATTTGGAATTTTACAACCTGGACTTCAGATCCTATTTATCACACTATGCGACTGTAAAATTGTCAGTTGTAGAATGGGAATAGTAACATTCACTAGATTAAACTTGATGTACAGAGAGATGCAGGGTGAGAGACAGGGAGGACTTCATAGTTTCTATGTCATCTCTGATCCCGTTTCCCTTCTTGAGTACCAGTTGCCTACTTCCCCTTTGATTTTTAAAAATGCCTTAATAACAGCAACAATAATAGTAACAAACAGAATCAGTCACATAACAGTAAACATGTAAATTCAATCCTAAATATTTTTAAAAGCAATAGCCATAGTGACCTTATTAAATAGGTGATATAATTATTTCTATCTATAGATTAAAAAAAATTGGGGTACAGAATGGTTAATTAACTTGTCTAAAGTCACGTGAAAAGTAAATGGTAGAATTGAGACTTAATTCAGCTCTTAACAACCATGAATACCTGCTCAATACTGGTCCTCTTTTAATATTTATCACTTGTGCGTAGTCTTCCATGAATTTCATTTGCGACACTTGCAATCCAAATTCTCCTAGCACGTTCTTCACACACAGTGTTTAAAAATGCTCTCATAAGTTGTCAGAAACTATTATGGCAGGAGCAATTCTAATGACATTGGTGGTGGAGGTGGTGGTGGTAGTGATGATGACTAAAACTGAATCATTTACTCTATGGCATCTATTAGTAAGGTACTCTTAATTGCTTTAAAACAAGCTTTTATTATGTAACTGAATGTTAAACTGAATGTTAAACCAACTACTATACAACAAAAAGGCTAAAAAAGAAAAAAAGAGACATAAAATAATACAATTAATTCAGACATAAGTCTATGTGTAAAATAACACATAACAGAGATGGGAATACCAGACAACCTGACCTGCCTCTTGAGAAACCTGTAGGCAGGTCAGGAAGCAACAGTTGGAACTGGACATGGAATAACAGACTGGTTCCAAATAGGAAAAGGAGTACATCAAGACTGTATATTGTCACCCTGCTTATTTAACTTATATGCAGAGTACATCATGAGAAATGCTGGGCTGGAAGAAGCACAAGCTGGAATCAAGTTTGCTGGGAGAAATAACCTCAGATATGTAGATTACACCACCCTTATGGCAGAAAGTGAAGAGGAACTCAAAAGCCTCTTGATGAAAGTGAAAGAGGAGAGTGAAAAAGTTGGCTTAAAGCTCAACATTCAGAAAACGAAGATCGTGGCATCTGTTCCCATCACTTCATGGGAAATAGATGGGGAAACAGTGGAAACATTGTCAGACTTTCTTTTTCTGGGTTCCAAAATCACTGCAGATGGTGATTGCAGCCATGAAATTTAAAGACATTTACTCTTTGGAAGAAAGTTATGACCAACCTAGATAGCATATTCAAAAGCAGAGACATTACTTTGTTAACAAAGGTCCGTCTAGTCAAGGCTATGGTTTTTCCACTGGTCATGTATGGATGTGAGAGTTGGACTGTGAAGAAGGCTGAGCACCATATAATTGATGCCTTTGAACTGTGGTGTTGGAGAAGACTCTTGAGAGTCCCTTGGATTGCAAGGAGATCCAACCAGTCCATCCTATAAGAGATCAGCCCTGGGTGTTCTTTGGAAGGACTGATGCTGAAGCTGAAACTCTAATACTTTGGCCACCTCATGTGAAGAGTTGCCTCATTTGAAAAGACCCTGATGCTGGGAGGGATTGGGGGCAGGAGGAGAAGGGGACGACCGAGGATGATATGGCTGGATGTTATCACTTACTTGATGGACATGAGTTTGGGTAAACTCTGGGAATTTGTGATGGACAGCGAGGCCTGGCGTGCTGCGATTCATGGGGTCACAAAGAGTTGGACACGACTGAGAGGCTGAACTGAACTGAAATAGTTTATAAGCAACTGTGAACATGTGGTCATCCAATAGATTCCGTTCAACAAGGATCAAGTCAACTATGTCTTAAATTTAAAATTGTTTCAAAAGCATTTTTGCTTAGTTTTCAGTTTTTTATGTTTTCTTTAAATAAATGCAGACATTCTTATAGTTTGAGAGAAAGGTAGTATAAATTGTTGCCCTAAATGTGACAACACATTTGCAAGTTATTAATGTGCGTATTAGAGAAACATTCTGTATTTCCTTTGAAAATCTCACAGTATTATTTTCCTTGTGAAGAAAATCTTCAACCTTTTGCTGTGAGCATTGCTTTTTTCTGGGTGATATAATTCCAGAGAGCATTAATGAAAAACAATTTTAATAGAGAATATAAAAACACCTTTTTTTAAAAGGATATGCTCTAATAGAAATAATTTCTTTTCTGACAGACAATATATATTTTTCCCTCCTTGATTTTTTCTTCAAGATCAAAACTATAAATTTCACTTTGCCTTCAATCTTCTCCTTTTAGGTTTATGTAGAGTCTTTCATCAATCCAGTCAAAGTTCCAGGTAGATTATCAGCTAAAAGCTGCAAAAAGATTAACATATACACCCTTAAACACTGCAGAGTTAAAGATGTCTAAAATATGGGGATTTTGAATCACTTTTTCTTTGTTTTATTCCTCTTTCAAATGTTATATATTTGAATACTTTGTAGTTAGCTAGGATTATTATAGTTCCTGGGGATTACTAAAATTTTTAGAAGGTAGTTTATTGACAGGTAGATCAGAATATGAAACCTAATTATTATGTGATGTACTTTCAAACATTAAGTAACCAGGCCAAAGTAAATATTCTTTATGCACAGAGAAAGAATGAACAGTATATAGCATATTTATAAACTGAAGTATAATATATGTTAAACATCAATGATGACTCCTTCCTTCTACTTTCTCTAGTTTTCCCCTGCCAGCTAGATCAATATTTACTGTAATTCCTATCTACTACTCATCTATCTAATATTTTTTCTTTAATAGTACTCTCTCTGATAGAAAATGCAAGAGAAATTTAAAGTCTTTAAAGGATTTTATAAAATTAAAATGGATTGGTACAATTTAAAGAATTTTAGGCCATCTTGAGCAGAGACCTAATTGAGCACTCAAATAACTTGATGTTCTTTACAGAGATATAATCTTCAACAAATATTTCATTACTTATAGCTTCACCCATATTTTCTAATTCATCTCAGACTTTTGTAAAAACCAGTCAAGACACTGAGTAGCTGTATAAGTCAAACAAATAGCTTGGTAGAGATCCTCAAACCATTTCACTTCTTCCAGCCGTATCAGTTTAATTGGTTTATGGTGGGCAGATGATTTTAGCAGGACACAACAGTTACATTAAAGAAAGTTTTCTGTTGGAGTAGTGATCTAGGTTTGGTAGAGGTAACTTATCTGAAAGAGTGAAAATAATGTCAAATTTTATAATAGTTGAGGAGATAGGAGGAGCCAAACATTGTGATTTCTGTATTTTAGTCACATAATTCTGATCCAAAATACATGCCACAGAGTAATCCTTGTAATTGCATTGTTCTCCTTGTCTCCTCTTTATTGTGAAACATAAAGACATCAAGAATTCTCAGTATTTGCTGGTCTGGTCAAGTATGAAGTAATCAAATTCTAACTTTTATATATGCTGTTTTGACAAAGAAAAAGTTATGGGTCAAGTTGTATAACTAATTCTGTTTTGCCCCTTGAAGGCAGAAAAAAGCTGAGGTTAGAAAAAAAAAAATGTGAATGGACTACAGCCATGCCATTATCTGATAATCTCACAGAGAACAGTTCCAGCTCCTGTGAAGACCTATCGATATAGAATTCTCATTACTCGGAGCTATAAGAGGGAAGCAGAACTGAGTAATGAGGGCTGATTACTTGTGTATTTATAGTTTTGAATCCCACTACAGTAAAATTACTCTCCATGTGTATATTTGATGACATTCTTGTGCTTATCTGATTCTGATAAGCTGGAAAAGACTCTATATATGGGGTATATTTAAAGTGACATCAACTGAAAGACGAAATTCTGATCCCTGAGTAACGATAATGGAAAATTATTCAAGCACCAATTAAACATTCAGGAATCCCCCTGTTTGAAAAATTGCCTTAAGCCACCTTTAGTCACAGAGGATATGGTGGCAAATCAGTAGAGAGCAATGCCCCACTTATTCTCCATTGTTAGCTAACAGGTGTTCCAGCAATGAGAATTTTCCCAGAGAACTTTACCCCTTCAAAAAAAAAAAAAAGTTTTTATTATAGCCACTTTGTAGCCTGTGGTCTTCTACCAGCACTTAGATCTCTAAAGTTCATATTCTCATTTGCAAGTTTGAAAATTTTTCTTCTAACTCCAAAAGAAATGGTTCTTTGAGATCTTAGTTATATTCACTTTTTTTCCCTTAAACAGTGTACATGGCCTCTAAAGAAAAGAGAATTCAAAATTATTGTTATCATATTTGTTCTCAGTTCTCAATTTTTACTCTAAATAACACCCATAAAATGGAGAAAGATATTCTTATATTTTCTCTTATAGAGATTTTTTTTAAAAAAGAGTCACTGGAAAATCAGTTGCCTGACTCTAGAACTAGGCTTAGAGTTATTTCTGGAGGCCAGTCCCTCTCTGTGCACCTAGAAATGCAAAGCTGGAGAGATCTCTCAGCTTCCTTAGTTTCAACTCATCATTGTCAGGTGAGGAAACTCAGCACCAGGGGGTGAAAGTCTTGTCTGTCCATCACGTATCACTGCCATGACTATATCCTATGCCAACTGTTGGAAATCCGTGACCTACAGGATAAAGTCGGTCTTTCCTTTGTTTTTGTGAATGAAGTTTCACTGAAACCCAGCCATGTCTGTTACTTGATATATTATCAGTGGCAGTTTTCATGCTATAGCTGCAGAGTTGATTAGCTGTGACAAAGACCAGAGACAGAGACACTTGGCCCACAAAGCCAAAAATGCTTGCTATCTATCCCTTTACAGAAAAAAAAAAAATGCTGATTTACATCTGCCAGTTTACTGCCCAATACTTTCCCCTCTCTTCTCTAGTATACATCTTTTGTATGCTGGATTCACCTTATACACACACACAAATATTACCCAGTGTCCTAAAAAATGTGATGAAGTGACTTCTGTTAATGCTTTGTGTCAATAAGATCTGCTCCTATAAGGGAAAAATCTGAAGACCATATTACTTTAAATTCCACTACTTTTATTTGTTTTTTAGAGGATAATTGCTTTACAATGTTGTGTCAGTTTCTGCTGTACCAAAAAAAAAAAGGTGAAGTTGATCAGCTATGTGAATATACATCCCTTGTCTTGAACCCACTGCTTCTAAAATGCAACATATCATGTCACTTCACTTCAAATTAATGTAGTGGGAAGAATACAGATAGTCCATCTCTCTTTAATCTTTCTACAGTGAATATTTAGATCATTAGTTTATTAGAATATACACGTTAGTTACTGATAAACCTTGCTACATTGTAACAGCAATAAGAAATTTGACAATTTTTGCTGTGTGGTAGATGCTTATGAGTATAAATATAAATCATGTCTTCCTTAGAATTGAAAACTCACTTGAGACAAGGAATTAAGGGATGTCTCACTCACTAAGTAAGCATCTCCCCTTCCTCATGGCACAAACTATTCATACAGAAGCTTGGGTAATGAGGAAACTCTTGCTGAAATTCAAAACACTTCAGACAAGCTTTCTCATGCACAAAATACCACTTCTAATTGGTTCTTAACTTAATTAATTAACTGGTATGACTCACTCTCCAGTCACAACTTAACTTGAAAAACACAAAGGAATATGGCTGGGATAACAAAAGCTAAGAGCCCTGAATTACTCCTGATTTTCATATTAACAAGGGAGTTCAGCCTAGAGAGAAAAGGTTAATTTGTTTTCTAACGGGCTTTTGAAAGACATGTTCAGGTCTAGTGTGATAATTTATGGTTAATCATATGTTTAGAGGTAAAAGGCATTAATCTTTTAATATTAGAGTCATTTTGTGTAATATAAAACAAAGTTCTCCTCATAGTAACTTTAAAAGTCAGATCAGACTTCCTTTTTGAGAAAAGGTGGCAAATTGACAACAAGGAAAAAGACATTCTACGTGAACAGCAGTGTGGTAAGCAGAGAATGACAGAACCACTCCCTGAGCAGACCTTAATCACAATGTCTTCCCCTTCCCTTTGTTTTTCTATATCTCATGACTTATACATTAATTCCACTGCTCATGTGCTGGTGATACTCCACCCTGAACAGCCTAGCAAGAGCTGTGTTCTAAATGCTCACAAGTTAAATTAAAAAGAAAATCAACATGATTCATGTTGATGTATGGCAAAACCAATGCAATATTGTAAAGTAATTAACCTCCAATTAAAATAAAAAAATTTATATTAAAAAAAAAAGAAAATCCTCTTTCTGAGTCCATCTTTACCCGCTAGAATGTAATTCCTGGAGCAGAAGTTTGCTAAACTCAACCTCAGTTACTTTACATATTGTAATCTTGGGGATAGACACCACCTTGGAAAAACAGCACACAACAATGTAAGTCTACAGCGTTGATCCCTTTTATTGGCTAACTTCTGTCTCCCACAGAAAGATGCATTGCAGTTCTAACCTCTCATACTTCAGAATGTGACTTATTTTAGAAATAAGGTCTTTAGAGTGGTAATCAAGTTAAAATGAAATTAATTAGGTAAGCCCTAACCCAATATTTTTGATATCTTCCTAAAAACAGGGAAATTTAGACAGAAACACATTCACACAGGAGAGACTACATGGAGACATCCGAGGAAAAGACAGCCACGTGATCAGAGTGATTCACCTTGAAGCCAGAAATGATAAGGGATGACAGCCAACACTAGAAGCTAGAAGAGAGGCGGGCTTCTCCCACAGTGTCACTAGAGAGAGCACAGTCCAGCTGATACCTTGATTTTAGACTTCTAGCTTCCAGAACTGTGAAGCAATAAGTTTTACTGTTTTAAGTCACTGAGTTTTTGGTGCTTTGTTAAAGCAGACCTAGGAAAGTAATATAGGACATTAGGCACAACTGTTTTCTTCCATCATGACCTGGTGAAAGCCCTTCTGGAAAGGAGTAAAAAAGAAATAAACAATGTTAAGTTGGGTAAGACACTCATATTTTACAACTTAAAAATCAACCTGATATGGTTGGGGCAGCAGCACAGTTTCAGAGATGTGAGACCATTACATATTGCACACCCCCTCACACTGATCAGACATTAGGAAACCTAGTCCCCTGGTGGCAATTCTGTCATAGACATTTCTGTCTTTTATGAATAGGTGGGATACATAAAAGCTCAGATATAAGGTGGTGATTTTCCCTGAAACGAATCGCCAGTCCAGGTTCGATGCATGATACTGGATGCTTGGGGCTGGTGCACTGGGATGACCCAGGGGGATGGTATGGGGAGGGAAAAGGGAGGGGGGTTCAGGATGGGGAACACGTGTATACCTGTGGCAGATTCATGTTGATGTATGGCAAAACCAATACAATATTGTAAAGTAATTAACCTTCAATTAAAATAAATAAATTTATATTAAAAAATGATCACGTTTAACAGGGTTGGTACATTCACAGAGAAGCTAAAGAAATCTAATCGTAAAAACTCCAACTTAAATACCTTCCAGGTATAAATTGCATCCCTGAGAATCACAATAGAAGAAATCATTTCTTGTTGATAGACTTTAATAGATGTGAAAGGATCCATAAACTTATCCTGTCCAACCTTTTGCTCAACTCTGCAGGGCTATTTATGCAATGGAAATGTAACTTAATTTGACCACCACTGCTCTGACACTTTTCCTCTTAGGACTACTAAGACCACTGGGCTGTACCCATGCTGCAGTGCCATCTCAGGGTCTGAGGTTGGCTGATTCATTACATATCACCTTCTCACTCAGCTGGGTCCAGCTTCAAGTCCTGACTTAGTTTAGATTGCACATCCTTAAGTCCATAAAATTTAGTTTACCTTTTATTCATTTAATTGTCTCTGAGTCTTCAACCAAATCAAACGAGGTAAATAATAAAAGGTAACTAAAATCTTCCCCTTTGTCTGTTGTGTTGTCTTATCACATTCTGACATTTCAATCAGATTTCAGCTTCAAGTAACCTCCACTACTATAAGACGAAAAACAAATTGTTCATCCTCAGTGTCAAATCAGTGCTTGATCTGCCTCAAACATTGACTTCCTCTTCCTTCATCTCACTTCCAACAAAATTTACTAAAGGTCCCAGTTTTCTTAGTTACAATCTCACATTTGCATCATTTCATTGTCTTTTTTTCTATAAAGCTCTCACTCCCTCTTTAGAAGTTCATTTACTTACTGATTAAATGACAATTTAGACCTTTTGATAATATAGGGAAGAGCACAGATTTCATCACCCTGGGAATAATTGTTAGCTTTCCCTTGTTCCGAGGCCAGAGGCTGCAGAAATATCAGTGCCTTTTGTACACAGTACAGAGCTAAGTATCTTCTATGACTTAATATGGTTCTAGTACCTAATCTAGAAAAAATAACATATATCGGGATGTCTTTGAGGAAAACTCATTGTACATTTCAAGCAAGGGGAAACTTTAGAGAGAAATACACAAAGCAGAAAGGAAGGAAATGCTAATTAAGGTATATAAATCTTCCAAATCCATCATGGATGACAATAGGATGATAAATAAAACTATCAGTATCTCTTTGTATCTACCTTTTCAGAGTAGGTAAGTATATTTTAAAATGTATGCAAGTATTTGAAAGACAACATCATAAAATATTCAAGTATTGAATATGTAAGTATATAAATTCATAGTTGTCAAAGCACTTTAATGTAGTAAGCTTACTGTTCCTTCCATCTAGTCTAAAAACTGTTGGTGGAAAACCTATGACTCCTAGAGAATAAAATAACATTACCAAAGTCATATAGAACTGAAAAACTGGTTGAATCAAGATTCAGATTCAGGATATTTATTGACTCATAAATATTAATTTAGCACCTGTGTGCTAGGGGTAAAACCTATGGTTGGGGTAAAACCAAGAATTTTCTTATATCACTATGACTTTGAAGCTCATGCTGTAAATTGAATAGAAAGATAATCTTTTAAAAAATCATTGTGAATTGTCATTTCTTTCCAGTTTGACAGATTTGTTTTGGTTTAGGCTTTAGAGTTGTCTGAAGCTCAAAAATACAGTCTGGTATCATTAAATAAACATTTCTGAAGCACCTCTGACTATTAGTGCATTTATTTGTGGTGTAGAATGATAGCATTTTCTCTGTATTAATGTTAAGGCATCAACAAACACAAAGAGCATTACTCTTAAAATGACTTCAATTTAAGAACATCTGTACTTTTTCAGTAGAATACACAGTCAACTTCATAATTAGATTTTGTAACCCCAAATTAGATGTGTAAATAAAGCATTCTATTTTAACTGACAGGAGATATACATCAATAGCTTTCTTGTCTTCTAAAGTTCAAAAGAATCACTTGTTTGTTTTCTATGATCCAAGTAGAATGTATGGGTACAGAATCTCTTAAAGCACTTCGCTTGTTAAAATCTAACTGAATATTGTAGGGCATTCAGTGTAGCATTGTAAGTTGCCTTAATCATGACATTGAGGGAAAAATTGTCAACTCTAGGTAATTCCAAATTTTTTTAAAACCAAGCCAGCTTTCCTAGTTCAGTATTCAATGCCCCACTTTTCTGTTTTTGCACAAATTATCTGTGCCATGATTAATCAAAAGCTTTTAATAATCTGTCAGTTGAAAACTGTCCATAGGTGCTTATTTTTGTTAATGCATTCTTTCACTCCAATCTCCAGTTTACTCACTAAGCTGTTGGCTTTTTAATTCTGTAGAATTTTGGCTTTATAAACCCACTGAGCTTGTGATAACTTTTAGTACCATTTTGTAGTCCAGGAGTACAGCTTTGAACTTGGCAAGCTCCCCGGAACTCCAGATAATAATGTAACGTTTAGCCAGTTGATTGCTCAGGCCAGGCCTTAGTGGGAAGTTTCACCTACATGGATCCACCATGGCCCCACTTAGCTAGTTCTGATGCTCACTTTTGTCAGTATATCCATGTGTGACCATTCTCTGAATCTCAGTGGTCTAAAAGACATTGACTTATGAGCCAGAATAGTAATAATTTACAACTGGGTAGGAGAACTTGGCATCTGCTTACCATAGTGCCTTACAAGTAAGTAGGTTTATTCAGATAAATAAAGATCAGGAGTATGCCTGGTGAATACTGTGTTATAGAAAAGGAGTAGACTACTTTGAAAGGATTTCTGTATCCTGACTGAAAACAATGTGTATCCATTGCAGAGAAAGTTTAAAGGAAAGAGATTAATTACTGGAAGTACAACTTTTCTTGAGGATATTGAAGAAACTAATTATCTCTAGCTCATTATCCTTTAACACATCACCCTTATGTTGTAGTTAACAACATATTCCTTCTTTTTCTTTCAAGGCATATGTAATATTTATTTTTCATCACCTGAATTGTATAAGTTATGAGAGGAAAACTCATTTATTTTATAAAGCATATTGTCTAATTATGGCATGAATTACTTCTGGAGCCTCTCAAACAGCTGATTTTAAATATTAATCCATTTGTCCATTCACTTTTATATATTTGTTTATTCAAAAATAGCATGTCTTGTTAGTTTCAATCAAAAAGAATGTCTTTCTTTTCTCTGAACTTCCATTCTATTACTTTCTTTAGTAGCTTCATTAAATATTTACTTGACTAACTCTTGTAACTATTGTTTGGGCTTTCATTCTTTCTAATCTATGCTGGCCTGGGTCAATTTCAATATTCTAAAAATTACCTAAGTTGACTCTAGGTACCTGTCCTAAAATTTTATATTATGGAAGATCTGAGTGCTCAGTTGGCCTTTCTGAAGGCAACTCTCTTTCTAAAGATCTGAACTCTCAGTTGCCTGTCTTTGACAGCAGGAAAATAAATGCTTCATTGATTCCCCAGAGACAATGCTAATAAGGAATACAGAATTTTCCTCTAGTTCTATTCCTAGAGTTAAGCCAAAGAGGTCAATAATATCATGGGGTTAATCAGCTTTGAAGCAGAAACTGTGAAGTCCAAAGCATGACAGCATAAATCACTGTAAAAATCACAGAATTTTTCTCAGGAATGCAGAATCTGGTTATTCTTCTAATCTTTCTGTCTTTTCTGTTCTCATAATTGTGATTCCTTTTGAATATTGATATTCTATTTTACTTTCTTAAGAAAGCAGAACATATCAAACTTGACTTTATCTCACAAAGACTTATTGATTTATCATAAATGCAGATAGACCCAAAAAAGTACACATTTGGCCAATTTTGTATCATTGTCTTGAACAAGATTATCAAAAAGTCAGGTAGGAATGCTTTCTCTTGATCTTGACATAGTTGCAAGCAGATAACTTTTGCTTCAGAAATGTTAGAGTATTTCTTCTGCTAAGTCTGAAAGTTGAGTTGTTGTACTGTCCAAGCCAGGGTAAAGAACCAGACCTTGGCTGGAGAGAAAATTAAAATTGTCCTAAAAATCAGATATGCACATTCAAGTATAGCTAGATTGTCACTTTGCATGATATGACATTAAGACTCATGACAGCCCATTAACTTTCAAGATCTGACATGGTAGTCAGTTTCACACTATGCATTTCTAAGGAGGCTATTATAATAATGAGCTCATGAGGGATATCGGAGAAGGCAATGGCACCCCACTCCAGTACTCTTGCCTGGAAAATCCCATGGAGGGAGGAGTCAGGTAGGTTGCAGTCCATGGTGTCACTAAGAGTCGGACACGACTGAGCGACTTCACTTTCACTTTTCACTTTCATGCACTGGAGAAGGAAACGGCAACCCACTCCAGTGTTCTTACCTGGAGAATCCCAGGGATGGGGGAGCCTGATGGGCTATCATCTATGGAGTCGCACAGAGTCGGACATGACAAGCGATTTAGCAGCAGCGGCAGCATGAGGTATATAGAAACAAATAATCTGATTATATTGATATTATATTTTGTAAAGATAGTGTATAAAACAATTATATGCCTCTTAATGAAACCTAACACAATAGTGCATTCATTTATTTATGAAAATAAATTAAGTAATACTCAGCACAACAAAAACATTCCTTACTTATATCTAACAATAAAAACCTTAAGCACAATAAAATATTTAATTTAGAAAAATTTTATTCATGTATTTATTTCTTAGACATATATGTTTCTCATAAGTATAATTTACAATGAATAGAAAACTACTTGTCTGTCATGTTCCTGGTCTAGTTATATGCAATCATATAAACCTCTGATTCTTACAGAGCAATTAATAGTTTTTGTTTGTTTTATATCTTTTGGGGGAAAGCATTATTGTTTATAAATACAACTATCAAGATTACCAAGGATAAATATTGCAAAAAGAGAGAGATTATTTAGGCTTGCAAAATTCTTGTGAAATATTTTTGTCCTAATTTGTGGTAGTCTGAAAGTTCATGTGTCTTATAGAAAAAAATCTGCCTACTGAACCTGCTATAAAATAGATAACAGAGTTATGATTGGCTTTTACAAGTGCCCATCATTTATACAATTAGCCCTGAAAAATTAGCAGAAGACGTAAGAGCACACCCTCGTTAAAGCAATCTCTGATTTGTGTTAGAGATGAATGCCAGAACACCCTTCAAGGAACAGATAATGACAGACTACTTCAATGTTTAAAGAAAGAAATTGATCTCGGCAGGAAGAGAGGGAAATTCAGTGAGTATGTTTCATTTTGATTAGCATAGAGAAGACAGCAACTTCTGTCTCCTAGTCTTTGAAAATTTTTTCTAATTAGTTTTGAGAGATGAGTTTTCAAAAACCAAAATATTCATTTGTTTACTCTCTAGTCAATATACATAGAATGCCTACTATGTGCCAAACCCTGGCCTATGCAAAGAAGATAAAATGGTGAACAAAAATAGCCAGGCTTAAAGTAAAATAACCCAAACTTCTCAAATCATTGCATGAATCTATGAATCAATTTTATTATTATTTTTAGGAATTACTTAACTACTGAGCTTTTTGATTTGAAATTTTAAAAAGCCCCTGGTTTAAGATTTGTAAAGCCTAAAATTGTATAAATGAAAATAAATACTGAATATTCTGTATCCTTAGATAAAATATTTTTTCAACAATGCTATGGGAAAAAATTACAGCATTTAGTGGAACTTTAAAACACATTTTTTGACTGTTTACATAATATAAGAAAATTTGTCTCTAATTTTAAGAGTAAAGAATTACAGGTTCAAATTTTGGCCTTTAATTTACTGCATGACAAAGTTATTCTGTTTAGTACAGAATCCAGGTAAAGTTTATGTGAAAGGGTTTCAAAATGTGTCAAAGGGAAGCTGACATAATTTGTGAGCATAAAGTCAGCCAAGGAGCCTGTATAATGGGAGTACACAGAAAGCATGAGTCCGTGTTTGCACTCAGCGAAGGAAGCTTTCATTTGAAACTCAGTCTGCCAAAAAAAGTACTCTTTGTGTAGAAAGCTGGCAGGAGAGAATTCCTCCCTTTACAGCAGAAAACACAGACCATACAGGCAGTGAGCAAGAGAGACAGAGAGAACAGAGCATAGGAAGATAAAAGCAGAAAGACAAGCTTTTCTTCCATGGAGATAACTAGCGGTGTGTATTTTGTGAGCATATTAAAGGGAAGTGAAACATCAGCATAGAGCTAATAATAGTCTATTCTTAATACAAACGTTGAACAATTGTATAAACACAGGCTGACGATTTTCTGCAAATAATAAAGGAAAGCATCAATGCATATTATCCTGGGAGAATCGCAAAGCGGTGTCACAAAAGCATATCAGGTAATTTAGAGAAACTTTCCTAGACCCATAAAGCAAATAAATGGTTTTCTCTAGTTACTTACTGGGGACAGTTGAAATTAACTTCAGCATTTTAATTCATTTTCCGAATGCAAGTCTGTTTCTGTTACTCATGATCTTATTAGACTGTGTAGTAATTTTACTCTATAAGACATTTCAATCATTTTCATAAATGTAATTATTATATTAAAACACCTCTTCTAAGTAACTGAATTAATTTTCACTGTCATATAGGACTCTGTGTTATAGAAAACAGCATCAGGTAGGTATAATTACGTGCATATATGCATATAAACTGTATCAAACAAAAACCCTGGTAACCGATTAACAACCATCTGTAAGGAAAGGTAAAATGAACACTACAACTATTGCATGACCATTATACATCCACTAAGCAGAACAAACTGAAGTAACCAGTCTAGGAAATTTACTTAGGAAGTACTCATAGGTGAAAAAACAAGGTACAGGATAATGAACATTTTCACATCTTTATGTTATTTACATTTTTGTAAGATGCCCAGTGCACTTGGAACACTTTGTATGTATATGTGCATATATACACATTTATAAAATATCTATATAAAATTATATAAACAGGATGAAAATAGAGAAGGGTCTATACTAGGTGATTAACAGGTATGAGAAAAGGTAGGGACTTTCTGATGGTGCTTTTTTATTATTATTATTATCTATTTTTAATTTATTATAATTGATTTGAGGTATGTTATATACATATGCACTCAATACGCCAGCAAAGTTGGAAAACTCAACAGTGATCACAGGCCTGGAAAAGGTCAGTTTTCATTCCAATCCCAAAGAAAGGCAATGCCAAAGAATGCTCAAACTACCACACAATTGCACTCATCTCACACACTAGCAAACTAATGCTCAAAATTCTCCAAGCCAGGCTTCAACAGTACATGAAATTAGAACTTCCAGATGTTCAAGCTGGATTTAGAAAAGGCAGAGGAACAAGAGACCAAATTGCCAACACCTGCTGGATCATCAAAAATGCAAGAGAGTCCCAGAAAAACATCTACTTCTGCTTTATTGACTATGCCAAAGCCTTTGATTGTGTGGATCACAATAAACTGTGGAAAATTCTGAAAGAGATGGGAATATCAGACCACCTGACCTGACTCCTGAGAAACCTGTATGCAGATCAAGAAGCAACAGTTAGAACTGGACATGGAATGACAGGTTCCAAATTGGGAAAGGAGTATGTCAAGGCTGTGAGTCGTAACCCTTCTTATTTAACTTATATGCAGAGTACATCATGAGAAATGCTAGACTGCATGAAGCAAAAACTGGAATCTAGGCTGCTGGAAGAGATATCAATAACCTCAGATATACAGATGACACCACACTTAGGGCAGAAAGCAAAGAAGAACTAAAGAGACTTTTGATGAAAGAGGAGAGTGAAAAAGTTGGCTTAAAACTCAACATTCAGAAAACTAAGATCATGGCATCTGGTCCCATCACTTCATGGCAAATAGATGGGGAAACAATGAAAACAGTGACAGAGTTTATTTTCTTGGGCTCCAAAATAACTACAGCCATGAAATTAAAAGACACTTGCTCCTAGGAAGAAAAGTTATGACCAACCTAGACAGCATATTAAAAAGCAGAGATATTACTTCACTAACAAAGGTCTGTCTAGTCAAAACTTCGGTTTTTCCAGTAGTCATGTATGGATGTAAGAGCTGGACTGTAAAGAAAGCTGAGCACCAAAGAATTGACGCTTTTGAACTGTGGTGTTGCAGAAGACTCTTGGGAGTCCCTTTGACTGCAAGGAGATCCAACCAGTCCTTCCTAAAGGAAATCAGTCCTGGATATTTATTGTAAAGACTGATGCTGAAGCTGAAACTCCAATACTTTGGCCACCTGATGTGAAGAACTGACTCATTGAAAAGACCCTGATGCTGGGAATGATTGAAGGTGGGAGGAGAAGGGGATGGCAGAGAATGAGATGGTTGGTTGGCATCGCCAAGTCAATGGACATGGGTTTGAGTAATCTACGGGAGTTGGTGATGGACAGGGCACTCTGATGTTCAGTAGTCCATGGGGTCGCAAAGAGTCAGATATGACTGAACAACTTAACTGAACTGACTGATGTTATATACGTATAGCATTGTATTAGTTACAGGTATATAATATAATAATTTGATATTTGTATGCATTGTGAAGGGCTTCCCTGATGGCTCACTGGTTAAAGAATAAACTGCAGTGCAGGAGACACAGGAGTTGTAGGTTCAGTTCCTGGGTTAGGAAGATCCCCTGGAGGAGGGCATGGCAACCAACTTCAGTATTCTTGCCTGGAGAATTCCATGAACTGAAAAGCCTGGTGGGCTGCAGTCCATGGGGTCACAGAGTCAGACATGACTGGATGATTAAGCACAGCACACACATGTACATTGTGAAATGATCTAAGTAAGTCTAGTAAGTAACTAGTAAGTCTAGTTAATATCCTGCAGCTTTCATAGTCAAAGAACTTTAGGTTTTTTTTTTATGATAAGCACTTTTCAGATCTACTTTCTCATCAACTTTCAAATAGGCAATACTGTTTCACTAACTGTAGTTGCCACACTGTATATATTTTTTAAATTTTTTCATTTTTACTTTATTTTACTTTACAATACTGTATTGGTTTTGCCATACATTGACATGAATCTGCCATGGGTGTACATGAGTTCCCAATCCTGAAACCCCCTCCCACCTCCCACCCCATATCATCTCTCTGGATCATCCCCATGCACCAGCCCCAAGCATGCTGTATCCTGTATCGAACATAGACTGGTGATTTGTTTCTTACATGATAGTATACGTGTTTCAATGCCATTCTCCCAAATCATCCCACCCTCTCCCTCTCCCTCTGAGTCCAAAAGTCCGTTCTATGCATCTGTGTCTCTTTTGCTGTCTCGCATAGAGGGTTATCATTACCATCTTTCTAAATTCCATATATATGTGTTAGTATACCGTATTGGTGTTTTTCTTTCTGGCTTACTTCACTCTGTATAATCGGCTCCAGTTTCATCCACCTCATTAGAACTGATTCAAATGTATTCTTTTTAACGGCTGAGTAATACTCCATTGTGTATATGTACCACAGCTTTCTTATCCATTCATCTGCTGATGGACATCTAGGTTGTTTTCACGTCCTGGCTATTATAAACAGTGCTGCGATGAACATTGGGGTACATGCGTCTCTTTCAAGTCTGGTTTCCTTGGTGTGTATGCCCAGCAGTGGGATTGCTGGGTCATAAGGCAGTTCTATTTGTAATTTTTTAAGGAATCTCCACACTGTTCTCCACAGTGGCTGTACTAGTTTGCATTCCCACCAACAGTGTAAGAGGGTTCCCTTTTCTCCACATCCTCTCCAACTTTTATTGCCATGCTGTATATTATAACCCCATGATATGTTTATAATACTATAACTGGAAGTTTTTACCTTTTGACCCTCTCACTCATTTCTACCTTCCATGCCCCTGTTCCTCTCTATCTCTGGCAATCATCAGTCTGGTTTCTGTATCTCGAGCTTGGGTTTTATTTTTGTTTTAGATTTCACATATAAGTGATATCATGTAGTATTTGTTTATCTTTGCCTGGGCTGTTTCCCTAGGCATAATTCCCTCAAGGTCCATCTGAATATGCTATTTTTCATTTTTTTTGAAGATAAAAGAAAAGAGGAATAAAAAGCAAAGCCAAACAAACAAAAAGACAAAAAATAGAAAAATGGTTCCCTAAAAAGTATTTGTAACATTGCTTATAGATTGATGCATCATTATTTATGTATCTATGTCCATGAAGAATTTAACTAAATGTTAAGAAAAGATTATGATTCTTGAGTGATAGAATTATTAAGTGGTACTCCACACAGATGCTGTTTTGATTCTTGAATTTTTGACCCACATTACCAAAAAATATCCATTCAATACTTTTCATTTACCCTATAGTGTTGATAGTTAAATTGAAATTTTAAATGTAATTTGAGATTATTTCCAAAAATAAATTTTCTGGACAATATTATAATACTCCAAAGAAAACAATATTATATTTAGATAAACTAATATTTACACATAAACTCTCATAACATTTTCTAAGTCTAACTGTAATACTTTTTGAAGAATAGTTTAAAGTATAACAGCTTCAATGTTTCAATATGAAATATATATCAAGATATATCAATATTAACCTCTGTCTGCATTTAGTAACTTTTAAAATAATTTTTTTTTGCAATGTAGTAGTAAAGAATTACTCTATCTTTTCCTCTGTAGTTTATTTTCTGGTTAAAGTTTTATCTAAGTGAAGTACAGATTCATTATTTCATATACAATGCAGGATAATACCTTTTTAATATAATGAATTACTTAACAATAGGAAAGCAGTTTTATCTTTTCTGAAAGCCCTTTGATATTTTGCTTTAATAAAGTATATGAACCATTGGTAATGGCATATTATTTTATATAAAAATTATTAAGAGCTTGAGTAATTTTTTAATGCTTGAAAATATAACTATTCTACTGTGATAAACTTTGAATGATTAGCAAACTTTTTTTTCCGTCTGTGAAACACAAATTTTGCCCAAGCCCTAGAAGATTCAAAATTTTCAATGTCTTAATTAATTACAGGTTCCAGTGTATTTACATACTTAAACTACTATAAGAGTAAAAGTTGTGGCTTCCTCTAAATCCAATACATTCTAGGAAAAAAAAATAACTACTTGCAATAAAAACAAAATGTAAGCTTCAAATATAAGCATGTAAAAGAGATGGGAATACCAGACCACCTGACCTGTCTCTTGAGAAATCTGTATGCAGGTCAGGAAGCAACAGTTATAACTGAACATGGAACAACAGCCTGGTTCCAAATAGGAAAAGGAGTACGTCAAGGCTGTATATTGTCACCCTGCTTATTTAACATATATGCAGAGTACATCATGAGAAAGGCTGGGCTGGAAGAAACATAAACTGCAATCAAGATTGCCAGGAGAAATATCAATAACCTCAGATATGCAGATGACACCACCGTTATGGAAGTGAAGAGGAACTAAAGAGCCTTTTGATGAAAGTGAAAGAGGAGAGTGAAAAAGTTGGCCTAAAGCTCAACATTCAGAAAACGAAGATCATGGCATCCGGTCCCATCACTTCATGGGAAATAGATGGGGAAACAGTGGAAACAGTGTCAGACTTTATTTTTCTGGGCTCTAAAACCACTGCAGATGGTGACTGCAGCCATAAAATTAAAAGACGCTTACTCGTTGGAAGAAAAGTTATGACCAACCTAGATAGTATATTCAAAAGCAGAGACATTACTTTGCCGACTAACGTCTGTCTAATCAAGGCTATGGTTTCTCCTGTGGTCATGTATGGATGTGAGAGTTGAATTGTGAGGAAGGCTGAGTGCCGAAGAACTGATGCTTTTGAACTGTGGTGTTGGAGAAGATTCTTGAGAGTCCCTGGGACTGCAAGGAGATCCAACCAGTCCATTCTGAAGGAGATCTGCCCTGGGATTTCTTTGGAAGAAATGATGCTAAAGCTAAAACTCCAGTACTTCGGCCACCTCATGCGAAGAGTTGACTCATTGGAAAAGACTCTGATGCTAGGAGGGATTGGGGGCAGGAAAAGAAGGGGCTGACAGAGGATGAGATGGCTGGATGGCATCACTGACTCGATGGATGTGTCTGAGTGAACTCCGGGAGTTGGTGATGGACAGAGAGGCCTGGCGTGCTGTGATTCATGGGGTCACAAATAGTCGGACACGACTGATCAACTGAACTGAACTGAACTCAGCAGACCCCTAAAAAGAATAAATGAGAAAGCTGAATAATATCAATGCTACTTATATTTTAAATCAAATTCCAAGGTTTTTTTTTTGGATTTTCTTATTCACTGATGTTTGAAAAACTTAATAATAGATGACATTTATTGAGTGCTTCATATGCCAGTCACTACTGTAGGTGATTTATATGTCTGAATGTATTTAACCCATAAAAGTCTTTGTGAAATATGAACTATTAATCATTTTATGAATGATGAAACTAAGACACTAAAAGATTAAGTACATTGTTAAGAAATTTAATGGGTATAAAATTTCAGTTATGCTAGGTGAGTAATTTCTAGAACTCTGCTATAAAACATTATGTCTATAGTTAACAATGCAGTATTATATGTTTCAAACTTTATTCAAAGAGTAGATTGTATGTCAAGTGCCCTTACCACAAAAAGAGAAAACAAAACAAAAAGAAAAACAGAGGGACATGAGGAAACTCTGGGGGGTATTGGTAATAACTATAATGTTAATTGAGGTGATGGTATCACAGATGTCAGTTCAGTTCAGTTCAGTCTCTTAGTCATGTCTGCCTCTTTGCGACCTCATGAACCGCAGCATGCCAAACCTCCCTGTCCATCACCAACTCCCAGAGTCCACCCAAACCCATGTCCATTATGTCGGTGATGCGATTCAACTATCTCATCAATAAAGCAGAAATAGATGTTTTTCTGGAACTCTCTTGCTTTTTCAATAATCCAGAGGATGTTGGCAATTTGATCTCTGGTTCCTCTGCCTTTTATAAACCCAGCTTGAATATCTGGAAGTTCACGGTTCACGTATTGCTGAAGCCTGGCTTGGAGAATTTTGAGCATTACTGTACTAGCATGTGAGATGAGTGCAATTATGCGGTAGTTTGAGCATTCTTTGGCATTGCCTTTATTTGGGATTGAAATGAAAACTGACCTTTTCCATTCCTATGGCCACTGCTGAGTTTTCCAAATTTGCTGACATATTGAATGCAGCACTATCACAGAATCATCTTTTAGGATTTGAAATAGTTTAACTGGTATTCTGTCACCTCCACTAGCTTTGTTCGCAGTGATGCTTCCTAAGGTCCATCTGACTTCACATTCCAGGATGTCCAGCTCTAGGTGAGTGTGAGTGATCACACATTCGTGATTATCTGGGTTGTGAAGATCTTTTTTTGCAGTTCTTCTGTATATTCTTTCACCTCTTCTTAATATTTTCTGCTTCTTTTAGGTTCATACCACATCTGTCTTTTATTGAGCCCATCTTTGCATGAAATATTCCCTTGGAATCTCTAATTTTCTTGAAGAGGTCTCTCAGTTCAGTTCAGTCGCTCAGTCATGTCCGACTCTTTGCGACCCCACGCCAGGCCTCCCTGTCCATCACCAACTCCCGGAGTTCACTCAGACTCACATCCATCGAGTCAGTGATGCTATCCAGCCATCTCATCCTCTGTCGTCCCCTTCTCCTCCTGCCCCCAATCCCTCCCAGCATCAAAGTCTTTTCCAATGAGTCAACTCTTCGCATGAGGTGGCCAAAGTACTGGAATTCTCTAGGCTTTCCCATTCTATTGTTTTCCTCCATTTCTTTGTATTGGTCACTGAAGTCTTTCTTATCTCTCCTTGCTATTCTTTGGAACTCTGCATTCAGATGGTTATATCTTTCCTTTTCTCCTTTGCTTTTCACTTCTCTTCTTTTCACAGCTATTTGTAAGGCCTCCTCAGGCAGCCATTTTGCTTTCTTGCATTTCTTTTTCTTGGGGATGGTCTTGCTCCCTGTCTCCTGTACAATGTCATGAACCTCCGTCCATAGTTTATCAGGCACTCTGTCTATCAGATCTAGTTCCGTAAGTCTATTTCTCACTTCCACTGCATAGTCATGAGGGATTTGATTTAGGTCGTACCTGAATGGTCTAGTAGTTTTCCCCACTTTCTTCAATTTAAGTCTGAATTTGGCAATAAGGGGCTCATGATCTGAGTCACAGTCTGCTCCTGGTCTTGTTTTTGCTGACTGTATAGAGCTTCTCCATTTTAGCTGCAAAGGATATAATCAATATGATTTCATTGTTGACCATCTGGTGATGTCAATGTGTAGAGTCTTCTCTTGCGTTGTTGGAAGAGGGTGGTTGCTATGATCTGTGAGTTCTCTTGGCAGAACTCTGTTAACCTTTGCCCTGCTTCATGCTGGGACAAATTTGCCTGTCACTCCATGTGTTTCTTCACTTCCTACTTTTACATTCCAGTCACCTATAATGAAAAGGACATCTTTTGAGGGGTGTTAGTTGTAGAAGGTCTTGTAGATCTTCATAGAACCGTTCAACTTCAGTCTTCAGCATTACCGGTCAGGCCGTAGACTTGGATTACTGTGATATTGAATGGTTTGCCTTGGAAATGAACAGAGATCATTCTGTCGTTTGTGAGACTGCATCCAAGTTATGCATTTCCGACTCTTTTATTGACTATGATGACTACTCCATTTCTTCTAAGGGATTCCTGTCCACAGTGACTACGTTAAATTGAACAAATTAAATATGTTCAGTTGTTTTTATATGGATGATATCTTCTTTAAGCTGTTGAAAAAGAAATTTGTCCAGCTCACTCATCCAGGATGTGTAGAGTTGTGCTCTAGCCTAGACAGATCACTGTCTGCCGTTACACCAGGGTTTCTCAAACTCACCTCTGCTAACATTTTGGATCAAATAATTTTCTGTTGTAGCAAAATTTCCTATGCCTTTTAGTATGTTTAGCAAACCATTTTCCTATGCTTATGAGGTGCCACCCCATGAATCATGGCAACCAACAGTGTCTCCAAGTATTATCAAGTGTTTCGAAACACTGGGTTAGACTAAGAAGACTATTAAGACCTCTGACTTAGCAGTGGAGAAGATGAAAATAAAAGTTCTTTTAATGAAATCAAGAAGGACTGGGTGTTAGGTAAATCATCTACAGTACCCACTACCTATATTATCTATTGTCCTTTGTCCTCTGTGCTGGAATATGCTGAGTTGCTGAGTCTTTTCCGATCTTTGTGGCCCCATGTACTGTAGCCCATCAGACTCCTCTGTCCAGGGGGCTTCTCCAGACAAAAATACTGGATTGAGTTGCCATGCCCTTCTCCAGGGATCTTCCCAAAGAAAGGGTGAAACCCAGGTGTCCCACACTGCCAGCAGAATCTTTACAGTCTGAGCCATAGTGAATTATACATATATATAATATTTACATGTATAAATATATATTTATTTATATAAATTTGTCCTTTACTACATAATGTGTCCTGTGTGTGTGTATATATATATATACATATATATATATATAAATTTCCTCTATTACTACATATGTATTTGTCCTCTACTACAATGAATATTCTTGAGGTTTTGTTTTGCTTCTTGTTTCTCTTATTCTGAGGGGATTATGGATAAGAAGTGAGGGCAGGTCATTGCTATTTAAGAATGTTTGAAGATATCAAATGGTCCCAATTGCAGACATGTTCTGATTCTGCATATTTAAGGGTGAAGATACCAGTCACAACTCAGAAATTCTGTGCACATAGGTACTCATAATCAGAGCTTCCATTCATGGCCTGACCAAAGAGAAAAGATAAGGAGTTCCTCCCTATTTTCCTCCCTCCCTCCCTAAAATGTGTCAAAGTGAAAGTGGAAGTTGCTCAGTTGTGTCCAACTCTCTGCAACTCTATGGACTATATAGTCCGTGGAATTTTCTAGGCCAGAATACTGGAGTGAGTACCCTTCTCCAGGGTATCTCCCAACCCATGGGTCAAACCCAGTTTCTCCTCCATTGCAGGTAGATTCTTTACCAGCTGAGCCACAAGGGAAGCCCAAGAATTGTGGAGTGGATAGCCTGTTCCTTCTGCAGGGGTTCTTCCTGACCCATGAATTGAACTGGAGTCTCCTGCATTGCAGGCAGATTCTTTACCAATTGAACTATCAGGGAAGCCATGTAAAATATGTCAAGCAAAGTTTAAATGAAGTTTTTTTTCTGAATATGGACATTATCTCCTAAGAGGATGAATTGAAGAAGGAAGAAAGGTGAGTAAGAGGAAATATATATATATATTTGTATATATGTAGTCGTTCAGTCACTCAGTCGTGTCCAACTCTGTGACCCCATGGACTGCAGCACAGTCCATCACCATCTTCTGGGGTCTGCTCAAACTCATGTCCATTGAGTCAGTGATGCCATCCAATCATCTCATCCTCTTCATCCCCTTCTCCTCCTGCCTTCAGTCTTTCACAGCATCAGGTTCATTTCCAATGAGTCAGCTCTTTGCATGAGGTGGATAAAGTATTAGAGCTTCAGCATCAGTTCTTCCAGTGAATATTCAGGGTTGGTTTCCTTTAGGATTGACTGGTTAGATCTTGCAGCTCAAGGGGCTGTCAAGAGTCTTTTCCAACACGGCAGTTAAAAAAGCATCAGTTTTTTGATGTTCAGCCTTCTTTATGATCCAATTTGCTCATCCATACATGACTACTGGAAAAAGCATAGCTTTGACCATACAGGCATTTGTCAGCAAAGTAATGTTTCTTCTTTTTAGTATGCTGTCTAGGCTTTCTTCCAAGGAGCAAGTGACTTAATTTCATTGCTGCAGTCATTATCTACAGTGATTTTGGAGCACAAGAAAATAAAGTCTGTCATTGTTTTCATGTTTCCCCATCTATTTTCCATGAAGTATTGAGACCAGATGCCATGACCTTAATTTTTTGAATGTTGAGTTTTAAGCCAGCTTTTCACTCTCCTCTTTTACCTTCATCAAGAGGCTCTTCAATTCTTCACTTTCTGCTATAAAGTTGGTGTCACCTGCATATCTGACATTATTAATATTTTTCCTGGCAATCTTTATTCCAGCTGTGATTTGTCCAGCATGGCATTTTGCAGGATGTACACTGCATATAAGTTAAATAAGCAGGGTGACAATATTCAGCCTTGTAGTACTCTTTTCCTAATTTTGAAACAGATCTTTGTTTCATGGCTTCTGTTTCTAACTGCTGCTTCTTTACCTGTATACAGGCTTCTCAGGTGGCAGGTGAGGTGGTCTGGTTTTCCCATCTCTTTCACGATATTCCACAATTTGTTGTAATCCACATAGTCAAAGGCTTTAGAGTAGTCAATGAAGCAGAAGTAGATGTTTTCTGGTATTATCTTGCTTTTTCTATGACCCAGCAGATGTTGGCAATTTGATCTCTGGTTCTTCTGCCTTTTCTAAATCCAATTTAAATATTTGGAAGTTCTTGGTTCACGTACTGTTGAAGCCTGTCTTGGAGAATTTTGAGCATTAATTTTCTAGAGTGTGAAATGAGTGCAATTGTGCAATACTTTGACTGTTCTTTGTCATTGCCCTTCTTTGGAATTGGAATGAAAACTGACCTTTTCTAGTCCTGTGGCCAATGCTGAGTTTTCCAAAGTCTGGCATATTGAATGAAGCACTTTAGCAGCATCATTGTTTAGGATTTGATTTGAAAATATTTTATCCTTCCAAAGTTAATTACTTGCAAGCAATTTAATTTTTAGTGCCAAAAGTCCCCTTCTAATATTTCAACTTCAGAGTCTGCCTCTACTCTAACTTGGCCACACAATCCACATCCCATCTCAGCCTTTAGATAACCATGTCTCAGATCTCTCGTTTACCACAAGTGAAACAGGTAAAGAGTGGTTATTAAAAAATCACATTTAGCCTTTAATTTCTCAGTTAAAATGAACATATATTAATTGAAAAGAAAATGACTCAGAATTGATAACTAACTCTAAAATTTACTATAATTCTAGCTTCACAGGCCTTTTCTCTTATGAGGGAAATATATTGTTTCTACAGAAATGAGTAAAGATTTTAATAGTAAATAGATACCATGGTGTTAAAATTACCTGTGACATAATAGCAATTAGCAAAGGATGGCATACATGGATAGCAATGAAATAATGGCAGTCACTTAGGGGAAATATCACATCAGTGATCACATGAACAAAAGCAAATGCAACTTATTATTTTACATTCTTACTAAGTGCTATTAAAGTTTCTTTGTTTTCCTGTCACTTAAAAATAGCAAATTTAATTCACATGCTCATTGAATACTGAGGAAAAATAAAATGAATGGCTGTTAGAATAGAGAAAATCTCCTTTGCTAGCAAAAATATTTTTGATAATTTTCTTTTTGGCTTGATGTGTTTTAGTTGATTCCATTTTGTTGTATAATAAGTTATTTCTTCAATAGGATACAACTTATAAAAACATTTTTTTATTATTAAATTTTAGCCAAGAATCTCATCAGTTATTCTGCAGTCTTGATACATGACAAAATTCCCAATTTCTTGTATCTTCATGTTCCATGACACTACTATGTACAGTACAATCCTTTTGGATAACAGTATATCTGAAGCAAAACAACTGCTGTTTTAGATATTATGGTATTTAGATATTTTGGTAGTAATCTGTGTTTTGTAAAGCTTGAAACATAATGATAGGTTCTGGAAAATTAAAACATCACTGTATTTCTGCAGAAAGCCTCCAAAGGTTGGAATAGACTTAATGTAAGGAAAATTATGTAGTCCTTTAAGCAGAGCATATGAGTCCTGGGAACTCTTTAATATTAAAATCAATAATGGAGTTCAAAACATGTTATTGAATAACATTAATACCAAGCTATAGAAATGTCATGAAATTAGGCCTATCCCATGCAGAAACATTATGTGTGTGTGTTTGTGTGTGCATGTGTGTGTGTGTATATATATATATATATATTAACTTTTAATAACAAGTAAATATTTTTCTTAGTACAGAAAGATATGGCAATATCTCCTAAAGTGCATTATGAGATAAAATCACTTACAGTTTAGGTTGTTTGGATTGCAGTCTATTGACATGTTCTCTCAGTAAATTCCTCAGGGTTGAGAGGTGGAAACAGGAAAAAGAACAGAGTTGGAGAAAATAGTGATAAAGCTATTACAGTACATAATTTATTTTAGACATAAGTCCTTATATTCTTCTGGGTCTCATAACAAGTATATAATATGGATATTATTATTACTTCCATTTACCAATGAGTAAAATGAGATCCAAATAGTTTAAATGGTTGCCCAAGTTAACAGAGCTAAGAAGTAACTGAGATTGGAAACAAGACAGATCAAAAGTTGACATATAACTTTAAATATATTATAATATAATTGTAATTCTGTATTTTGGTTTCAGAGTCTGTTTCTTATCTGTTCTGTTATTTTGAGTATACCTGGAGTACCCTATAATTATCTATACTATCCAAGTGAATACCACTTTTTTTTCTTTATCATTTTCTGTTCCAATGGAAACTATTTATAGAGGATTTCTTTTCTACCATGCTTGTATGGACAAAGCTAAGTAAGCTCTGCGTGGGTAACTATCACTAAAACTGACATTCTTGAATGGTATGGGATTTCTCTCAAAAAAAGTATAATCTCTACAATAGTCTCTGAAGCAAATAACTTTGTTGACAACTGTGAACTTGGTTAATAATACAAATTAAATAATATTTTCCTATGCTATTTTCAAAAAAATGTGCTGTAAAGCTGAACTGCTCAAACTGTTTTAAAAGCCGTGCCTACTTTTTAAAACGTAAATTTGTATTTGTATTTAATTTAGTTAAATGGATGTTTACATTTAAATATGTATTTAAACTTTTTGAAAAGGTAGTAGATTAGCATAATGGTTCTATGTGCCTTTCTTTCTTAATAAACAATTGAAATATTCTAAACTCAAATCATTATAGAGAAGTATCCTATTTAAGAGACTGTAAATACACTTAGTTAAAATTATTTTGAAGTGAACTTACAGTTTTCAAATAATGGAAAAAATTGGCAAATAAATAATGTTTAGAATGACCTAATTTATTATCATAATCTCTATATATAGCAGATAAAATATTGCCTTTATGTGTGTGGGTTTTACTGAAGAAAATCAATATCCTCAGCTCCTATTAAAAAATAAGAGATAGAGGAGGTGTGGGGAATAGAAAGAGATAGAGGAATAAAGAAAGAGAGAGAAAGGAATTTGTTAAATTCTATAGGGTTAGGGTTAATCATAACAGAATTTAATGGAGAATCTTTGCTCTGTTTTAGTTTTACATTTCAGTATAGTAGGTATAATTCCTTATGCCATAAAGTTGGTTAAAGAAAAGACTCAAAAATGTGCTTTAAATGTTGAAGAAATACAGTTTTTCTGTACAGATAATATCTTTACAATGTTCTATAATACGCTCAGCTCTGTATAAATTGAATAACTATGACTTGTCTCACACCATCAGTTTTTACACATTGCTAAAATTAACATAAAGAGTTTCAATTATTAAATTGCTTTAGAAATTCTTAGTGAATGCTTCCATGTAAACAAGTACTTAGTATCCAAACATCTTAATGAATATCTAAATTGTATGTGAAAGAATAAATGTAAAAATACTGGTCTTATCTGAAAAAACAATTTTTGAAATATTTAAAGCATGTGTATTAACTAACTTCAAATTTTATTTCAAAACTTGTAAAGTCTCAGAGCCAAGATACATCAGTTGTCTGTGCTGTATTGTTATTCAGCCAGCCCCTAAATCAGAGTCTCTATCGTGACATGATATTCGAAGTTTATTTTTGCAGTATAATAAATGTCTCTTAAAATATGGCTTATTCCTTTATATAATCATATATTATAAAAAGCAAATCATGTATTCCAGAAAAATAGATTAATAAAGAATTGGTTGTGGCACAGTGAGCTAAAGCACCGTCTTAAGGGAGATATTAGTATTGTTCATCATTATTGAAGAAAGACTGTCTTCATAAATTATTTCTCATAAATGCCTGATGGTTTCTCACCTTAAGGAAAAGACTGAGCTAGAGATGTTTCCTTCCTATTTTATAATCAAATATAATTTGTATGTATCACTTTGAATCTAACATTGCTGTACTGTAGTCTTTTGAAGATTTCCTTCTCCATTCTGCAGAACTCATGCATCTTAATTTGTTTTTCTCTATGCTTTTAAATGATATAAATAATAATATTTTGTTGTTATTGTTCAATCTAGTTGTGTCAAACTCTTTGCAACCCTGTGGACTGCAGCACACCATGCCCATTTTATCTTCAAATATTTAAGAAACTTCTCAACTTCAAGCCAATATAGTCTATATTATATAAAGGACTCACTAAAATTTTTCTGAAGTCATATTTTTTATGTTTCCAAAAGGAATGGTTTAAAAACTGAACAAAAATGAAGCAGATACTTACACACCTTTTTTTGAAATGAAAGCCTTGTGATCCATGTAAATATAATACCACCTGAGATCAGTTATTCCTGTGGAAAAAAGTCTCATTCAGTGATCCCCTTATATACACTGCTAGAGGTCACAGATGCTTGTATTCAGCTACACTCATCTGGATTCCCTGTATGTCTATTATGCCCTATAGAAGAGGATTCTGCTAACTCAGTATTCACTTCACCAATGGAGAGGGCTAGTGATTTAAAAAAGTAATACGTATTTCCATAGTTAAAATTCTCAGACATGCCCCAGCTAATGCAAAATGCTGATGAGTTTCCAATCATGTGGAATTAATTTCTGGGAGAGGCTGTAGAGTAACATTAGGTTTGATGAGGAAATCAGCTAAAAAATGAAAGACCGGTGCATGAAAACTTTTCCTCAATTTAGCACTGCAATAGCCTTTGATGATCACTTAGAGCTCTGCTCATGCAAGAAAAGTAATATCCAGAAACCAAGTTATTAGTACTGTGAGTGAAATAAATCATTTAAAGATAAGCAATGTATAAGGCTACTGCACCTTCTTGTTCTAAGCTTGGGTCTCTCATTGTAGATAATAACAATGATCATTTCATTAATAACTTACTGATAATTATAAGATTTGAAAAATCACATTAAAAAATTTCCTAATAAATGGATATTCATTATCTTCCTTAAAAATACCAGTAGGTTTTAGAGACAGATAATGATGTTCATATGCAACCCCAGAGCAATATAGATGCAGATACTGTAGGAATTAGAGTTATAAGATTTCATAATTTTAGAAAGTAAATGAAATATTTCTGAATTTTATAAGTAACTATGTGATAACAACTAACAAGTTGCTAAGACACCCTGGTGGCTCAGATGGTAAAGCATCTGCCTACAATGCCAGAGACCCGGGTTCAATCTCTGGGCTGGGAAGATCTGGAGCAGTAAGAAAGAAAGCTGCTCAGTCGTGTCTGACTCTTTGTGACCCCATGGACTGTAGCCTACCAGGCTTTTCCATCTATGGGATTTTCCAGGCAAGAATACTGAAGTGGGTTGCCATTTCCTTCGCCAGGAGATCCTCCGGACCCAGGGATTGAACCCGGGTCTCCCACATTGTAGGCAGACGCTTTACCATCTGAACCACCAGGGAAGTCCAAAGGAAAGGAAGGAAATGGCAACCCATTCCAATATTTGCCTGGAAAATCCCATGGACCGAGGAACCTGGTCCGCTATAGTCCATGGGGTCACAAAGAGTCGGAGATGACTGAACGACTTCGCTTACACTTTTCTGAAACAAACAAACAGACAGACAAAAACTTTTGAACCTTGGGGTGATTTTTAAACTGGAAAAAAATAATTTAAAAAATAATATAGACACTTAGATTTAACTTATATTTAAGATCATTCTTATATAATTTTCTTATTTTGAAGTTTAAATGTACTAAACCTTTGTAACTAAACAATAATGGGATCTTACTCTAATTCCTTAACTGCAAGTCTATCTTTTTAAATATATTAAATTGATCAACTGGCTCCAAGGTCTGGGTTAGAGAATTGAATGATTTAATACATGTAAATTTCTTTGCTTATGTGAGTTTACTGGGTGGGAATAAGCTCCGCATGCTGAATAATGTCCAGTGCGGCAATCAAGACACTTGCCAGTCTAGCACTGAAATACTGAAGTACAGAGTAAGCAAGATTTACTGACTTAACTGACAAGATCTTGGTTACTGAAGTTTGCACATAATGCGTACTTCAAGATGATTGTTTCCTGGATTAGCAAAAAGATAACCAAAAAGAATTTTCTTTTGAGCTCTGCATTAGCCAATATTAAAAATCTGTGGGCTTCCATCTTTTTATGCAGTGCCATCTCATTCCCTGACCAGAGTTTGTGCATTGATTCCCTATGTAGCTACCTTCAGACAGCTGCTCTGGCTCTCCTCTGGCCACTGATTTGGAAATCTCTCCAATTCTGACCCATGTTAAGCCTAGTCCTTTTCTTCCAGTCTCCAGACATCTATGTGGGTTCTAGCTACCAGAGTACATGTAAACTGACCATTTTCCAGAGTTAAAGCAGGAGTGCAATTATCTTGGGTCATATTGAGCCCATAGTTAATTTCACCCTCTGACACTGCAAAAATTACATGTATTTGCTCTATTGGAATTTTACATATTTAATTTTTTATTTTAATTGTTTAAGTAACCTAAGAACACCAATATTATAGTTTACCCTCAAAATAAATATTCCTTCAGAAGGTATAAATGCCTTACAATACTCTGGAAATACTTTAGAACTTTCCCTGAAGCAAATAAATAATTTTCACTTAAAAAAACAAAACCTAAAACACCTTCTACTATCAATATAGTCAACCATGAAACAATTGTGCAATAGAATTTGGAAAATAAAGGATATGATCATTCTAAAAACTCCTGCCTTAGAGCTGTTATAGGGACACTGTACCTAAAATGCCTATTTTGTTCTGCCTATTAATATGAAAATATCCATTTCCTGTGATTTGTCAACACAATAGATTTACCATGATTAAACTGTAACTTTTTAAAAAATCTGCTTTTTAAATGTTTTTCTAGTGATTATTCAGGTTTACTACCTGAATATATTCAATTGAGCATAAAAAATTAGTTGTAATTAAAAACTGTTTGCAAACCCTATCACGATATCCATGAAGACAAACTTCATCAGCTTGTTCATCCAGTTTCATAAATTCCCCAGCTTTGTCTTTCTTCCTTCTCTCTTGTTCCTTGTGAAAGACCAATACAGTTTTACACCAATTCAGACCCAGTCTAATCCAAGACTTGCTTTTTGCTCTGATTTGAAAATATGAGGCATCAAAATTATCAAAATGTGATTTAAATTGTGCTTAAAATTATATACTGCAGTTTATTTTTGTATTAATTTCAGGTATATTGCAAAGTTATTCAGTTATATGCATACATATATCTATTCTTTTTAAAATTCTTTTCTCATTTAGGTTATTATAGAAGACTGAACAGAGTTCCTTGTGCTGTATAATAGGTCCTTGTTGATTATCTATTTTAAAGATAGTAATGTATATATGTCAATCCCACACTGCCAGTTTATCCTTCCTCTTCATCTTTCCTATTTGGTTTGTTTTCTAACAATAACAGACAATGTTTGTTTTCTAAGTCTGTGACTCAGTTTCTATTCGTAATTAACTTCCTGGTGGCTCAGAGGTTAAAGTGTCTGCCTGGAATGCGGGAGACCCGGGTTCGATCCTTGGGTCAGGAAGATCCCCTGGAGAAGGAATTGGCAATGCACTCTGGTACTCTTGCCTGGGGAATCCCATGGAGGGAGGAGTCTGGTAGGCTACAGTCCATGGGGTCTCAATACTCTTGCCTGGAGAATCCCATGGAGGGAGGAGTCTGGTAGGCTGCAGTCCATGGGGTCTCAAAGAGTCAGACACTACTGAGCTACTTCACTTTCACTTTTCACTTTCATACTATTATTATGCTTTTCGGGATTCCACATATAAGTGATATCATATATTTTTCTTTCTCTGTCTGACTTACTTCGGCTAATCTCCAGGTCTGTCCATGTTGCTGCAAATGGCATTATTTCATTATTTTTAGTGGTTGTGTAATATTCCATTATATATGTATCACATTTTTTTTTAGATTTTCATTATTTTACCTTTCTGTTTGTTTTTTATTTTTATAATTTGTTTATTTTACTTGAAAGATAATTGCTTTACAGTATTGTATTGGGTTTCTGTCAAACATCAACATGAATCAGCCATAGATATACATATGTCCCCTCCCTCTTGAATCTCCCTCAACCCTCCCTCCCCATCCCACCCCTCTAGGTTGTTATAGAGCCCTGACTTGAGTTCCCTGAGGCTTACAGCAAATTCCCATTGGCTATCTATTTTACATATAGTAATGTATGTTCCCATGTTACTTCCTCCATACATCCCTCTCTTTCCTTCCTCCCATCTCTCCATGTCCATAAGTTTGTTCTCTATGTCTGTGTTTTCATTGCTGCCCTGCACATAATTTTGTCAATAACATCTTTCTTGATTGCATGTATATGTGTTAGTATATGATATTTGTTTTTCTCTTTCTGCCTTACTTCACTCTATATAATAAGCTTTAGGTTCATTCACCTCATTAAAACTGACTCAATTGCATTCCTTTTATGACTGAGTAATATTCCCTTAGTGTGCATGTTGCATCTGCCTGCACTTAGTGTGCAGCAGAGCTCAAAACTGGTTTCAAATAGGAAAAGGAGTATGTCAAGGCTGTATATTGTCACCCTGCTTACTTAACTTCTATGCAGAGTACATCATGAGAAATGCTGGACTGGAAGAAACACAAGCTGGAATCAAGATTGCCAGGAGAAATATCAATAACCTCAGATATGCAGATGACACTACCCTTATGGTAGAAAGTGAAGAGGAACTCAAAAGCCTCTTGATGAAAGTGAAAGTGGAGAGTGAAAAAGTTGGCTTAAAGCTCAACATTCAGAAAACGAAGATCATGGCATCTGGTCCCAACACTTCATGGGAAATAGATGGGGAAACAGTGGAAACAGTGTCAGACTTTATTTTTTTGGGCTCCAAAGTCACTGCAGGTGGTGACTGCAGCCATGAAATTAAAAGATGCTTAGTCCTTGGAAGAAAAGTTATGACCAACCTAGATAACATATTGAAAAGCAGAGACATTACTTTGCCAACAAAGGTCTGTCTACTCAAGGCTATGGTTTTTCCTGTGGTCATGTATGGATGTGAGAGTTGGGCTGTGAAGAAGGCTGAGCACCGAAGAACTGATGCTTTTGAACTGTGGTGTTGGAAAAGACTCTTGAGAGTCCCCTGGACTGCAAGGAGATCCAACCAATCCATTCTGAAGGAGATCAGCCTTGGGTGTTCTTTGGAAGGAATGATGCTAAAGTTGAAACTCCAGTACTTTGGCCACCTCATGCGAAGAGTTGACTTATTGGAAAAGACTCTGATGCTGGAAGGGATTGAGGGCAGGAGAAGAAGGGGACGACAGAGGATGAGATGGCTGGATGGCATCACTGACAATGGACATGAGTCTGAGTGAACTCTGGGAGTTGGTGATGGACAGGGAGGCCTGGTGTGCTGCGATTCATGGGGTCGCAAAGAGTTGGACAGGACTGAGCTACTGAACTGACCTGAACTGAACTGAATATTCCCTTGCATATATGTACCGCATCTTCTTTATCCATTCATCTGTCAGTGTCATTTAGGTTGCTTTCCTGTCTTAGCTATTGTAAATGGCACTGCAATGAATATTGGGTCAGATATATCCACTCAAACCATGATTTTCTTTGGTTTTGCTGAATCATATGGTAGCTCTACTTTTTAGTTTTTAAGCAGTCTACATACTGTTGTCCATAGTGGCTGTACAATTTACATTTCCACCAACAGTGTAGGAGGATTCCTTTTCTCCTCATTGTCTCTAGCATCTATTGTGGGGAGACTTTTTGATGATGGCCATTCTGGACTGATAGGTGATATCTCATTTTAGTTTGATTTGTATTTCTCTGATAATTAGTGATGTTGAGCATCTTTTCATGTGCCTCTTAGCATCCTTGGTGGCTCAGATGGTATAGAATCTGCCTGTAATATGAGAAACCTGGGTTCAACACTTGGATTGGGAAGATCCCCTGGAGGAGGACATGGCAACCTACTTCAGTATTCTTGCCTGAAGTATCCCCATGGACAAAGGGTTCTGGCAAGCTATAGTCTATGGGATCACAAAGAGTCAGACATGACTGAGGGACTAAGCATACTTGGCTATCTATATATATTCTTTGGAAAAAAATGTCTATATAGGTCTTCTGCCCAATTTTGATTGCTTTTTTTTAAAAAAATTATTATTGAACTGCATGAGTTAATATTTTTACATTTTGAAGATTGATTCCTTGTCCTTCACATCATGTGCAAATAATTCCTCCCATTCTGTGGGTTGTCTTTTCATTTTGTTTATGGTTTCCTTTGCTGTGCAATAATTTTTAAGTTGAATTGGGTCCCATTTGTTCATTTTTATTTTTATTTTCATTAAGAAGTGGGTCAAAACAGATTTTGCTGTGATTTATGTCAAAAAGTGTTCTGCTTGTGTTTTGCTCGAAGAGTTTTACAGTAGCTAATCTTACCTTTATACTTTAATTCCATTTTGAATTTATTTTTCATATAGTATTAGAGAATGTTCTAATTTCATTATTTTACATTTAACAGTCCCATTTTCTCAGTACTATTTATTGAAGAGTCTATGTTTTTTTCCTTTGTATAGTCTTATTTCCTTTGTTCTAGATTAATTGATTGTAGGTTTATTTCTGGGTTTTCTATCCTGTTCCATTGATTTATATTTCCATTTTTGTGTCAGTACCATATCATTATGATGATTGTATCTTTGAGGTACAGTCTGAAATTAGGGAGCCTGATTCTTCCACTTCTGATTTTCTTTCTGAAGATTGTTTTGCTTATTTGGGGTCTTTGTGTCTCCACACAAAGTTAAATTTTTTTTTTTTGTTGTTGTTCTATTTCAATGAAAAATACCATTGAAAATTTGATGGGGATTGCATTGAATCCATAGATTGCCTTGGGTATTATAGCTATTTTTATAATACTGATTCTTCCAATCCAAGAACATGATATATCTTTTTGTTTGTGTTATATAGTTTCTTTCATTAGCATCTCCTAATTTTCAGAATACAAGTATTTTGCCTCCTCAGGTAGGCTTGTTGTTGTTTAGTTGCTAAGTTGTGTCTGACTCTTTTGTGACCCCCATGGACTGTAGTCTGCCAGCTCCTCTGTCCATGAGATTTCCCAGTCAAGATCACTGAAGTGAATTGCCATTTCCTTCTCCAGATGTTCTTCCCAATCTAGGGATCAAAACTGTATCTCCTCAATTGGCAGGTAAGTTCTTTATCACTGAGCTACCAGAGAAGCCCTTCAGTTCAATTCAGTTCAGTTGCTCAGTAGTGTCCAACTCTTTGCAACCCCGTGTGTTGCAGCACGCCAGGCCTCCCTGTCCATCACCAACTCCTGGAGTTCACCCAAACTCATGTCCATCGAGCCGGTGTTGCCATCCAGTCATCTCACCCTCTGTCATCCCCTTCTCCTCCTGCCCCCAGATCCGTCCCAGCATCAGTCTTTTCCAATGAGTCAACACTTCGCATGAGGTGGCCAAAGTATTGCAGTTTCAGCTTTAGCATCAGTCTTTCCAAAGAACACCCAGGACTGATTTCCTTTAGAATGGACTGGTTGGATATCTTTGCAGTCCAGGGGACTCTCAAGAGTCTTCTCCAACACCACAGTTCAAAAGCATCAATTCTTTGGCACTCAGCTTTCTTCACAGTCCAATTCTCACATCCATACATGACCACTGGAAAAACCATAGCCTTGAGTAGACAGAACTTTGTTGGCAAAGTAATGTCTCTGCTTTTTAATATGCTATCTAGGTTGGTCATAACTTTCCTTCCAAGGAGTAAGAATCTTTTAATTTCATGGCTGAAATGTCCTATAGATATCAATTAGGACTAAGTGTATACCCATGGCAGATTCATGTTGATGTATGGCAAAACCAATACAATATTGTAAAGTAATTAGCCTCCAATTAAAATGAATAAATTTATATTAAAAAACATAAAAAATTCATGGCTGTAATCACCATCTGCAGTGATTTTGGAGCCCCCCAAAATAAAGTCTGACATTGTTTCCACTGTTTCCCCATCGATTTCCCATGAAGTGATGGGACCAGATGCCATGACCTTCGTTTTCTTAATGTTGAGTTTTAAGCCAACTTTCTCACTATCCTCTTTCACTTTCATCAAGAGCCTCTTTATTTCTTCTTCACTTTCTGCCATAAAGGTGTTGTCATCTGCATATCTGAGGTTATTGATATTTCTCTCAGCAATGTTGATTCCAGCTTGTGCTTCTTCCAGTCCAGCGTTTCTCATGACGCACTCTGCATAGAAGTTAAGTAAGCAGGGTGACAATATACAGCCTTGACATACTCCTTTTCCTATTTGGAAACAGTCTGTTGTTCCATGTCCAGTTCTAACTGTTGCTTCCTGACCTGCATACAGGTTTCTCAAGAGGCAGGTCAGGTGGTCTGGTATTCCCATCTCTTTTAGAATTTTCCACAGTTTATTGTGATCCACACAGTCAAAGGTGTTGGCATAGTCAATAAAGCAGAAATAGATGTTTTTCTGGAACTCTCTTGCTTTTTCCATGATCCAGCAGATGTAGGGAATTTGATCTCTGGTTCCTCTGCCTTTTCTAAATCCAGCTTGAACATCTGGAAGTCATGATTATGTATTGCTGAAGCCTGGCTTGGAGAATTTTGAGCATTATTTTACTAGTGTGTGAGATGAGTGCAATTGTGCAGTAGTTTGTGCATTCTTCGGCATTGCTTTTCTTTGGGACTGGAATGAAAACTGACCTTTCCCAGTCCTTTGGCCACTGCTGAGTTTTACAAATTTGCTGGCATCATCACAGCATCATCTTTCAGGATTTGAAATAGCTCTATTGGAATTCCATCACCTCCACTACTTTGTTCGTAGTGATGCTTTCTAAGGCCCACCTGATTTCACATTCCAGAATGTTTGGCTCTAGGTGAGTGATCACACCATCATGATTATCTGGGTCATGAAGATCTTTTTTGTACAGTTCTTCTGTGTATTCTTGCCGCCTCTTCTTAATATCTCTGCTTCTGTTAGGTCCATACCATTTCTGTCTTTTATCGATCCCATCTTTGCATGAAATGTTCCCCTGGTATCCTTAATTTTCTTGTAGAGATATCTAGCCTTTTCCATTCTGTTGTTTTCCTCTATTTCTTTGCATTGATCACTGAGGAAGGCTTTCTTAACTCTCCTTGCTATTCTTTGGAACTTTGCATTCAGATGCTTATATCTTTCCTTTTCTCCTTTGCTATTCACAGCTATTTGTAAGGCCTCCCCAGACAGCCATTTTTCCTTTTTGCATTTCTTTTCCATGGGGATGGTCTTGATCCCTGTCTCCTGTACAATGTCACAAACCTCATTCCATAGTTCATCAGGCACTCTATCTATCAGATCTAGTCCCTTAAATCTATTTCTCACTTCTACTGTATAATCATAAAGGTTTGATTTCGGTCATACCTGAATGGTTTAGTGGTTTCCCCTTCCATTTTCAATTTAAGTCTGAATTTGGCAATAAGGAGTTCATGATATGAGCCACTGTCAGCTCCCAGTCTTGTTTTTGCTGACTGTATAAAGCTTCTCCATCTTTGGCAGCAAAGAATATAATCAATCTGATTTTGATGTTGACCATCTGGTGATGTCCATGTGTAGAGTCTTCTCTTGTGTTGTTGGAAGAGGGTGTTTGCTATGACCAGTGTGTTCTCTTGGCAGAACTCTATTAGCCTTTGCCCTACTTCATTCCATATTCCAAGGCCAAAGTTGCCTGTTTTCCCCCAGGTGTTTCTTGACTTCCTACTTTTGTATTCCAGTCCCCTATAATGAAAAGGACAATTTTGGGGGTGTTAGTTCTAAAAGGTCTTATAAGTCTTCATAGAACTTTCAACCATTCAACCATTCAACCATTCTTCAGCATTACTGGTTGGGGCATAGACTTGGATTACTGTGATATTGAATGGTTTGCCTTGGAAATGAACAGAGATCATTCTGTCATTTTTGAGATTGCATCCAAGTGTTGCATTTTGGAGTCTTTTGTTGTCCATGATAGCTACTCTATTTCTTCTAAGGGATTCCTGACCACAGTAGTAGATATAATGGTCATCTGAGTTAAATTCACCCATTCAAGTCCATTTTAGTTTGCTGATTCCTAGAATGTTGACATTCACTTTTGCCATCTTCTGTTTGACCACTTCCAATTTGCCTTGATTCACGGACCTAACATTCCAGGTTCCTATGCAACATTGCCCTTTACAGCATTGGACCTTACTTCTATCACCAGTCACATCCACAGCTGGGTATTGTTTGTGCTTTGGCTCTATACCCTCATTCTTTCTGGAGTTATTGCTCCACTGATCTCCAGTAGCATATTGCGTACCTACCAACCTGGGCATTCCTCTTTAAGTGTTCTATCATTTTGCCTTTTCATACTGTTCATGCGATTCTCAAGGCAATAATAGAGAAGATCTTAGGTAGGTTTATGTCTAGGTATTGGCGTGCTGCAATTCATGGGGTCGCAAAGAGTCGGAAACGACTGAGTGACTGAACTGATTGAACTGATTATATTCTTTATGGTGAGATAGTAAATGCAATTGTATCACAGAAGAAAAATAAACAAAAGGAATCCAATTTGGAGAAGAATTAACTGCAAGAAAGTAAATGAAGAAGTTTGCAGGTGCTATTATACTATACATAGAAAATTCTAAAGAATGTTCAAACTACCACGCAATTGCACTCATCTCACATGTTAGCAAAGTAATGCTCAAAATTCTCCAAGCAAAGCTTCAACAGTACATGAACCATGAACTCCTAAATGTTCAAGCTGGATTTAGAAAAGGCAGAGGAACCAGAAATCAAATTGTCAACATCTGTTGGATCATCAAAAACGCGAGAATTCCAGAGAAACATCTACTTATGTTTTAGTGACTACGCCAAAATCTTTTACTGTGTGAATCACAGCAGATTGTGGAAAATTCTGTAAGAGATGGGAATACCAGACCATCTGACCTGCCTCCTGAGAAATCTGTATGCAGATCAAGAAGCAACTGTTAGAACCAGACATGGAACAACAGATTGGTTCCAAATCAGGAAAGGAGTATGTCAAAACTGCATATTGTCACTCTGCTTATTTAACTTATATGCAGAGTACATCATGCAAAATGCCGGGCTGTTTGAAGCGGAAGCTGGAATCAAGATTTCCAGGAGAAATGCCAATAACCTCAGATATACAGATGACACCACCCTTTAATGTATAATAGATTAATCAAGAGATGTGAAACTTAGTTTTAAATATAATTTTTGCTACTAACATCCAAGTATCAGAAAACTTTTTCACTTTACACATTTAGTGGCACATGCAAAATTGTAATTTGATATTTCATGTGGTAGCAATTAACTTTGTCTTGTTTTTAGACATGGAATAAATATAGAACAAAAATGTATGAATAGATTATGACACTTGTTTACTCAGGAAGTTGTGTTCAACAATTCTTTAAAGGTAGAATCATTTTAGCAAAGTGTATTCCACAGTACATGTAATCTTTTGGAAGATCTAGTTATAAGTCTATCCACTTATTGTGAAGCTATTATCAGTTTTCCTGAAATTTCACATCCAAGGGCAGTCATGATATCTGTAAACAATCAGAGTAATAAGACATAGTGAAACCCTGACCATTTAGATCTAAAAACTCATATTTTATAAAGAAAACCACAATCTCTATCAAATGATTAGTTTGCAAACCGACTCATACTATTTGAGAAGGAAATCTTTAGAATTGTTGGCTAGAGCTATTTTGAAAACTATATAACTTCTTTGAAAATTTTCCCAGCAGGAAAGAGATTTATCCTTGCCATCTTTGAAGCTAAAAAGGCTAAAGGGTAAATATCTTATTTCTTATGTACATGAAATTATTAAATGTCAAAGCAGAAGTAATTCACATCTCAAAGATAATTCCATTTCTTCATCATCATAAGCTGTGCATTACTTACATACAGAATTATATAAAAGTTATTTTCATGAGAGAAAACATTTTCACATAGCAATAGTTTCTATAATAATTACCTGTGGAAACACATAGCCTAGTAAAAATGACTCTTCTTGGAGAGATACTGTGTGTCTCTAGCTTCATTTTTAATTAAAAGAAACTATGACTCTCTTTAATATGTCCATAATAATATGTTTTATAATTAATGATCAGCTTCTCCAGCTTTGTTTCTATAGCCTACATTTCTCATGATTTTTGTGTGAAATGTTATGAGCTTGACTAATAAGCTGTCCTAATTACTGGTATTGTTTATAGACTCACATATACAGAGAACAAACTAATATGTACCAATGGGGAGAGGCGGGTGGGGAGGGGAAATAGAGTGGTAGGGAAGTAGGGAGTGTAAACTATTTCCTAGAAAATAAGTTACAATGATATATTGTATAACAAAGGGAATATAGCCAATATTTTATAATAACTATAAATGTATATAACCTTTAAAAATTGTGAATCAATATATTGTACACCTGCAGCATAGTTTGTGTAGCAAATATACTTCAATAAAAAAGCAAACTAAAAAATGTTATTAATACATGTGAACATATAGACAGGATAAAGTAGACACATCAAAATTGAGTGTATTTGTAATGATGAATTCATTTTTCCTGTATTCTCTCTTTGTATAAAATGCAGTGAAGAACTGCCCAATTCCTGACTATGAATTTTCGGGAAAACATTAACAATTAAGAAACATTAAGAGAAAGGCAATCAGAACAATAAAATATTGTGAGAATATGTCACATGAGAAATTGTTGAATGAATATGGAAGAAAAATATCAAACACTTCCCAAGAAACAGAAAGCAGACCAGTGGGTAGATATTATAGGAGCCATTCTTTTTCACATGTAACATATGTTTTGTTCAGTTGCTAAATCATGTCAGACTCTTTGTGATCCCATGAACTGTGGCATGCCAGGCTTCGCTGTCCTTCACTATCTCCCTGAGTTTGCTCAAACTCATGTCCATTGAGTTGGTGATGCCATCCAACTATCTCATCCCATTCTTCTCTTGCCCTCAATCTTTCCCAGCATGAGGGTCATTTCCAATGAGCCAATCTTTGTATCAGGTGGCCAAAGCATTGGAGCTTCAGATTCAGCATCGGCCCTTCCAATGAATATCCAGGGTTTATTTCCTTTAGGATCTAGTGGCTTGATCTCCTTGCTGACCAAGAGACTCTTAAGTCTTCTCCAGCACCACAGTTTAAAAGGAACAGTTCTTCAGTGCTCAGCCTTCTTTATGGCCCAACTGTTACATCAAACATGACTACTGGAAAAACTATAGCTTTGACTATATTAACTTTTGTTGGCAAAGTGATGTCTCTGCTTTTTAACTTAAATAATTTTATTTCTTTAGTAATATCTTAAAAAGTTGTAAACTAATTACCACTAAAAATGTTCAAGCACAAGCTAGATAATAATTTCTTATGAATAGAATAGGATTGATTCACTAACTAAATTTTGCCCTAGATGACCTCTAAAGGACTTCAAAAATTCTAAGATTGGATCAATTCAATTATACTTACAGTTCAGTTTAGTTCAGTCGCTCAGTCGTGTCTGACTCTTTGCGACCCCATGAATCGCAGCACACCAGGCCTCCCTGTCCATCACCAACTCCCAGAGTTCACTCAGACTCACATCCATCGAGTCAGTGATGCAATCCAGCCATCTCATCCTTGGTCGTCCTCTTCTCCTCCTGCCTCCAATCCCTCCCAGGATCAGAGTCTTTTCCAATGAGTCAACTCTTCACACGAGGTGGCCAAAGTACTGGAGTTTCAGCTTTAGCATCATTCCTTTCAAAGAAATCCCAGGGCTGATCGTCTTCAGAATGGACTGGTTGGATCTCCTTGCAGTCCAAGGGACTCTCAAGAGTCTTCTCCAACACCACAGTTCAAAAGCATCAATTCTTCAGCACTCAGCCTCCCTCACAGGCCAACTCTCACATCCATACATGACCACAGGAAAAACCATAGCCTTGACTAGACAGACCTTAGTCGGCAAAGTAATGTCTCTGCTTTTGAATATGCTATCTAGGTTGGTCATAACTTTTCTTCCAAGGAGTAAGCGTCTTTTAATTTCAGGGCTGCAATCACCATCTGCAGTGATTTTGGAGCCCCTCAAAATAAAGTCTGACACTATTTCCACTGTTTCCCCATCTATTTCCCATGAAGTGATGGGACCGGATGCCATGGTCTTTGTTTTCTGAATGTTGAGGTTTAGGCCAACTATTGCACTCTCCTCTTTCACTTTCATCAAAAGGCTTTTGAGTTCCTCTTCACTTTCTGCCATAAGGGTGGTGTCATCTGCATATCTGAGGTTATTGATATTTCTCCTGGCAATCTTGATTCCAGCTTGTGCTTCTTCCAACCCAGTGTTTCTCATGATGTACTCTGCATATAAGTTAAATAAGCAGGGTGACAATATACAGCCTTGATGTACTTTTCCTATTTGGAACCAGTCTGTTCCATGTCCAGTTCTAACTGTTGCTTCCTGACCTGCATACAGATTTCTCAAGAGGCAGGTCAGGTGGTCTGGTATTCCCATCTCTTTCAGAATTTTCCACAGTTTATTGTGATCCACACAGTCAAAGGTATTGGCGTAGTCAATAAAGCAGAAATAGATGTTTTTCTGGAACTCTCTTGCTTTTTTCATGATCCAGCAGATGTTGACAATTTGATCTCTAGTTCCTCTGCCTTTTCTAAAACCAGCTTGAACATCTGGAAGTCATGGTTCATGTATTGCTGAAGCCTGGCTTGGAGAATTTTGAGCATTACTTTACTAGCATATGAGATGAGTGCAATTGTGTGGTAGTTTGAGCATTCTTTGGCATTGTCTTTCTTTGGGATTGGAATGAAAACTGACCTTTTCCAGTCCTGTGGCCACTGCTGAGTTTTCCAAATTTGCTGGCATATTGAGTGCAGCACTTTCACAGAATCATCCTTCAGGATTTGAAACAGCTCAACTGGAATTCCATCACCTCCACTAGCTTTGTTCATAGCGATGCTTTCCAAGGCCCACTTGACTTCATATTCCAGGATGTCTGGCTCTAGGTGAGTGATCACACCATCGTGATTATCCGGGTCGTGAAGATCTTTTATGTACAGTTCTTCTGTGTATTCTTGCCACTTCTTAATATCTTCTGCTTCTAGTCTAAAAATATATTTTGAGTTCCACTAGTGTGTGGTAAACTGAAACTCAAGATTCAAACAAATATTAATAGGCTATTAAATCATACCGTCTGGTGTCTTTAAGTCATATGTCTTTTAGGCTTACATTTAATTAAAATTTAAAGGCTATTTTTGGCTATCGAACCTGCTCTTCCACCAGAAAAATCTTAGAGAAAAGTAAGATTATTCACTTTTCTTGTTAAATATTCAGCATCAGTTAAATGTTTTCATACTACTAACAACATGCTCCCAAAATTCTAATTCTAGTGACCTATTTCATTTGCATAATACTTTCCTTGCTTTGAGAATACTTTATGGTAATACTTTTATATTTAGATAAACTTCCCTGGTGGCTCAGAGGTTAAAGCGTCTGCCTGCAATGCGGGAGACCTGGGTTCGATCCCTGGGTTGTGAAGATCCCCTGGAGAAGGGAAATGGCAACCCACTCCAGTATTCTTGCCTGGAGAATGCCATGGACAGAGGAGTCTTGTGGGCTGCAGTCCACAGGGTTGCAAAGAGTTGGACATGATTGAGCAACTTCACTTTCCAAGCCCATTACCATTTTAAATAGATTTATAATCTATACATAGAAATATGGTTTTTGCACATCCTCTTTTTAAGGTGATATTCCAAAAAGCAAATCTTTATTATGAATGAAGGATTTTTCAATTTTATAATTTTATATGTTTGACTTGTATTCACACCAATAATGTATCTTCTGCAGTTAATGTAATGTAATATGATCACCTAAATGGCTGCCAATGTTTTATTTGCAAGAGAAGATTATGAACATTTCTATAATAATATTTTTAAGAGATTTGAGGCAGAAAGAAGAGCCTTGAATTTACAAGGTTCCAGTAAGATTATATTGAGAAGGTAGTACAGTTTTAAATTATGTATATTAATACTCTGAGAGTTCAATTGTTGATGGATTAAGAAGTAGAGTAAAAAAGAATAAAAATAATATAATTCAAAAAGAAAATTAATTAGTTCCACAAAGATAGGCAGAATTCAAATCTGAATTTGAGTATAGAAATATCTTTTGTGGAGGGATGCTAAAAGATGCCAGGTGTAGCAAAAATTTGGTCCTATAAAGGCATCACTGAAATGGTTCTAGTTGAATGAGCTCTGATTTGACTTTGAGTAGGCAATCTACCAAGTAATGACTATATGAATTTTCCTGGGACAATGGCTTCACATGTTTGTGCTTTTTATTTCCCCTCCAACATAGAATTTGATTATTGCTACTGCTGTAGAACAAAAGCTTGAGATTTTCCTAGTTATTAAATTTTGAAAATCATTTAAAAAATCCTGATTTTGTGACAAACCAGGTTTTAAAAGAGAGAGAACACTACAAATAGAACTGTATTAAATATAGAAGAAAAAGATGATATGCCATGAGAGTAAAATTTTAAAAATTCTGTTAGTATATTTCATATATGATCTAACATGTAGTTACATACTAGCACTAAGATAAAAAACAGAATCTCTTTCCTATTGAAGTTAATTTGTGGGTTATTTGGAAATTTAAAAAAAAAGTATTAATGCATTTTATAAAACTTAGAAAAGTCACTGAATTGATTGAAATTTTTAGCATTGGATTAGGAATATGCAACATCCATCCCATTCAGGAAATATATATAATCTTGCTGGAAAGATAAACTGTGTTGCATCCAAAAAAAATAATATTTTGGTTGAAATAATATTTTGGAAGGAATCTAGATAATATTTGTAATTTCAAAAACAACAACAACAACAACAACAAAGCTGATAATCTATGATATCATTTACCTTAAGAAAGGGGTATAATTATTTTAAAAACAAAATATCTTTTTGCAATTAAATGAATGTTTAAAGTAATCACTATGTCTTTTTTATTTTTAGAAATATCTACTTTTTCTAGTTAGTTTGTAACATATTCGTGTTTGACTTTCATATGAATCAGGGAATTAAAGTGTCACTACATGTCCAAGTCTTTTTATTTTCAAGCAATTCAATGTAGCGCTAATTTAATCAACAACTATTCTGATGAAAGCCACGTTTTTCTGTGTTATGGAATTTGAGTCATTCAAATAACTTTTACATACACATCATCTGCAGAGTTTCACCGGTAGAGGGAGCCCTTATCTACATAGTCTAAAATCTGAAAGCAAAACGTTTTCTGCTTATGAAAGAAGCAGTCAAAGAATATTAGCCAATTTATCAAGCCCTTTGCAAATTTAAAAAAAAAATCCAAATGAGTTTAAAATGTTTAATTTTAAAGCAAATTTTAAATTAAATTTACTTTAATTCTTTTTGATGAAATAAATAAATGAACATTTTAAATAATTTGCATACTTAAAAAAATCTTACCTCAATTATTTAAATGTCAGTATACTGAAGGAAATGTATAAATAGCTATTATCTGAGTATTTTCTTATTTTCATATTATTGATGTGTACATTTAGCCTCATTTTTACCAAAAAATTTCAAACAACATAGTCTCCATTCTCATATTATCAAGTCATATAAAATATTTTCTAACTTATAAAGAATTATGGATTTTCTTTTTAGTAACTATGAGACTATACTGGAAAATTTTTTGATGAGTATAATGTATTTAGTAAACTAATGCTTGCCTCTTAAATAGAATTAGGAATCTGTTTGCTCATATTTTGATACATTTGTAACAGTGTGATATTTAAAGCTTATATATTTATTTAAAATATATTTAAAAATCATGATGTGTGAATATACCTAAAATGACTCACATAATTTTGTATAGCACAGATTAACACAAATTTAAAATAAGTGTATAATTCAAAATTTCCACATTCATACTCCAAAAACTGTTTGCTTCTCATAATGACATTTGAATTAACACCTCTATTAATCAAATAAAAACATCTTGTGACTATTTACTTTTAAGTAGTATTTCATTAGAGATTATAAAGGATCCCACACTTTTTCACAGTTCTTACTTTCATTGCTGCTGCTGCTGCTAAGTCGCTTCACTCGTGTCCGACTCTGTGCGACTCCTTAGACGGCAACCCACCAGGCTCCCCCGTCCCTGGGATTCTCCAGGGACGAAAGAACACTGGAGTGGGTTGCCATTTCCTTCTCCAATGCAGGAAAGTGAAAAGTGAAAGGGAAGTCGCTCAGTCGTGTCCGACTCTTAGCAACCCCATGGACTGCAGCCTTCCAGGCTCCTCCGTCCTTGGGATTTTCCAGGCAAGAGTACTGGAGTGGGGTGCCACTGCCTTCTCCACTTGCTATCATTATTTAATACAATTCTTGCTTTATCATAGTTGTAATAGCTACACAGACACAGCCCTTCTTTATACCAAATCTTAGGGTCTAAATTCAGCTAATATAAGGTAGCAGATGCAAATGAGATTATTGGTTGTTATAGTGTGAGTCAAAAGAAGGTTTCACTACTTCATTTTTAATGTGGTTTGTATAGTAAGAAATCAGCCAAGTTAATGTTCAAGAGAGGAGTCTACACCTTTGCCACTCAAAGTGTGTTCTAGTATCCAATAACCTCGGTCTCCTCTGGGAGCTTATTACAACTCTCCTCTCAGGTCCATCCCAGAGCTTCTGAACCTGAATCTGCATTTCAATAAGATCCCCAGGTACTGCAAATGCACATTACATTTTAAGAAACACAGGAATACACCAACTCTTTACAGAGGTTTCCCTGGACACAGGGGACCCCTAGAATTCTAGTATCTCTAGTATTAATAAATATATGTGACTTTGAACCTGAATAGTTTTGGAAACCTACAAAAGTTTTCTAGTTCTTAGATGCCCTGTCAGTGCCTAGGAATTCTACTTGAAATTGTGGCTTTGAAAGTGTGACACAGAGTACTTAATGCAGTGTCTTAACCTCCGTGTTGTGTGTGCATGTGTGTGTGTATATATGTGTACACACAAAACTAATATTCCCTGTCTCTCTGTCTTTTGTCCATTGTCACAATTCACAAGGGTCTCGAGGGATCAATGTCATGTCCTTGAACCGGAGGAAGAATCAGCCTCAGATTACAGATAGAGAAAGTAGGGTTCAGCAAGAACTATGAAACAGTCAAAGCTAAGTTTCATCAAGGCCCAGCAATATTTTTCCACACTCACCTCTGTGTGACACAGAGTACTTAATGAAGTTTTAATTCTGAAATCACTGAAAAGTTATTTTTTATTTATCCTATAATTTTCAGTAGAAAAAACATTAATTAGAAATACATCTAAGGCTATTATCTACATAGCTTGTGTGTTTTGTTCTTCTCTGTCTGTAAAACTTTTCAATTTAAATAGTCACTGTCAGATAAGCAGCATTTATAGTCGTGATAGAATATAAAGTGACAGTATATTGGTAGCATTGAGATATTTCATAATAGTGTTGAAAAAATAATTCTGTATGTAAGCTTTGGCATAACAAAGCTGGCAAGGAATTAAACATCACTAGCTGATGCTTGTGGAGAAGGCAGTGGTGCCCCACTCCACTACTCTTGCCTGGTAAATCTCATGGATGGAGGAGCCTGGTGGGCTACAGTCCATGGGGTCACTAAGAGTCAGACACGACTGAGCGACTTCACTTTGACTTTTCACTTTCATGCATTGGAGAAGGAAATGGCAACCCACTCCAGTGTTCTTGCCTGGAGAATCCCAGGGACGGGGGAGCCTGGTGGGCTGCCTTCTATGGGGTTGCACAGAGTCAGACACGACTGAAGAGACTTAACAGCAGCAGCAGCTGCTCCTTGGGAACAGAGGTGGAGATTGAGGTGCTAGAATACTATGATTACCTGTTGTCCCCAGACCTGCACTCCCACTTCAGCTAACAGGGTGATCATCCCCACATTCAGCAATTCCCAGAGTTTTGTTTATACTCGGCCAAATTAAATCTTCAATGTCCTAAGCAGTCTTGCCTTTATCATGATATAAAATGAACAAACAGCAAAACCCATGATGTAGAACCAGCAAAGAGAATGGAAGTTTATCTTCTGGCTAGAGCTAGCTTTGTGTCCCTTGCAATGTGGGTGATGACCTCAACCCATGCACATCTCTCCTAAAGAACTGTGTCTCACGTGGGAAAGAAGTAGAGGAGGAGAACCAGGAGAAAGGTAATGATTCCATTGCCTACAGTGTCTTAACCTCCGTGTTGTGTGTGCATGTGTGTGTGTATATATGTGTACACACAAAACTAATATTCCCTGTCTCTCTGTCTTTTGTCCATTGTCACAATTCACAAGGGTCTCGAGGGATCAATGTCATGTCCTTGAACCGGAGGAAGAATCAGCCTCAGATTACAGATAGAGAAAGTAGGGTTCAGCAAGAACTATGAAACAGTCAAAGCTAAGTTTCGTCAAGGCCCAGCAATATTTTTCCACACTCACCTCAAAGACTGCTTTTTAAAAATGTATGGATTTTATTCTTCCTTCCAGGCATCCCTTTTAACATAACTTTGAGACTGGGAAGAGAGAGAAAATGCTCAAACATGAAGCACCCTGGGTCTTTAGACTAATTTGATTGAAGGAATTGCCGTCAAGTGCCTACCGTACTCAGGCCTGTGTTAAGTGGTAAAACACATCGACGAGAAAGATGTCCCGTCTTATCTCACTGAGCTGATATATATGCTAAGGCTGAGGGTTGTCCCCAGGCTGCACAAACTGAACAATTCTCTCCGGCAGGAAGTTACAGTAGCCTGTCATAAGCCTCAGTGGGAGAAAGTACCCCTCTCTCTGATCCTTCACACCTATACCTAGAGGATTGCATACACCCCTAGAATCACACATTCTCTGAGCACATAAACAGGTCTACCTGACTTAAATGCGGTTCCCTGGAAAATGGCAGACCATGTCCCTTATCAACTTCAGAATCGTCTTGAGTTTGAAAGGCGCAGACTAGGGAAATATTGAAATTCTGAGCATAGTGTTGTGTTGTTGAAATTTCATCATAAACTAGGCTGTTTTATCTAACACCAACATCATCTTATACTTGTCATTTTTTGCCAATTATAGGTGTTTGAAAAATTAAAAAAAGTAGTGGCCTCAGCAATTTAAGATGGGCATGTTATTTTTAAAAACTGCAAATTTTAAAATTCTAATGTTTCACCCTTTGATCTCATTCCTTTCCCCTGTTGGTAAAATGATCAGTGGCAAGCATCAGCTCCCTACTCAAATATACACATGCATCCTACTGTTTTTGCAAGAGAATAAAATTATATTTCTGACTGAGAAAAATCATAAACCTCTTATTATATAATTTTCCTCCTTCCCCAAAATCAAATAGAAAGAGGATGGCAGGAAGATTGGCATTATTAGGGATTGTTATCACTAAAAAGTGCTTTAGCACATGCTGAAGAAATTTCAGCATCTCCCCATTAAAATTTTGTTTTAAACCATTAAGATTCACACATGAAGAATCAAGTGCAGATCATTTTAACACTCTCATCACATAAAAGATGAGTGCTTACCTTGGAGGGGAAGGGAAAGAGGGGGATTAATAAAAAAAAATGAAGGCACAGAAACTATAGAAGGATAGAACTGTGGATGTTGAAACATTCTTATATAATACACCTAAAAAGAAATTATATATATATATATACATAAACATATATACATATATATACATATATGAAAAATCAGTAGTGCACACATACATAGTGATAGTAAGAATTTTGTTTTAGATGCTGCCATTAATTCTTTGGAAGTCCAGGTCCTCACTCTCACTTGAAATACTGTTTCAACTTCTTGACTGACTATATCTTTACATGTCTGTCCCTAGTTGAATCTATCTGACAAATTGCCAAAAAAGGGTCTTCCTGAAAATCTAATTCACATAATTTCCTAGTTTTAAAATAGTTGTTTCCTGTTGCTTGTCTATGGGATGAACTCCTACACAGACCTAGGCATTAATGTCATTTGCAACCTTTCTGTAGCTCCGTTTCAAACTTTGTGTTGTGTTTGCCATTACTCCAACACTCCACCTGGTTTCTACAAGGCATAATCTGGATTGCTGAAAGTCTTCCAATATTTCCCAGACAAGCAAAGCATCATTTAATACCTCCAGGTGTTCTTTTCCTCCTCGGCTTGGGATGCTTTCTCCCTTTATCACAAGGCAAATTCCTGGTTTTCTGTGCAATTCTGACTTTAAAGCAAGCTAATGAAAATGAATCCCTTAGTAACACTGCTCCTGCCTCTTCAAACCATGGCTTAATGTTGTGTACCTTGCAGAATCTGAACATATATCTTCAACAATCAGTACAAGATGGTATTATACAAGTTTCCCAAATTTCTCATCTATTTTTTTTTTACAATTAATAAGAGAGATGCTTTTGAACTGTGATGTTGGAGAAGACTCTTGAGAGTCCCTTGGACTGCAAGGAGATCCAAACCGTCCATTGTAAAGGAGATCAGTCCTGGGTGTTCATTGGAAGGACTGATGTTGAAGCTGAAACTCCAATACTTGACCACTTGATATGAAGAGCTGACTCATTTGAAAAGACCCTGATGCTGGGAAAGATTGAGGGCAGGAGGAGAAGGGGACGATACAGGATGAGATGGTTGGATGGCATCACCGACTCGATGGACATTGGTTTGGATGAACTCCAGGAGTTGGTGATGGACATGGAGGCCTGGCGTGCTGCAGTTCATCAGGTTGCAGGGAGTTGGACATGACTGGGCGACTGAACTGAATAAGAGAGAGTCTGTGTTTTTTCTACTTATCTATTTCTAGTGTTCATTACCAAGCACAGTACCAGACAAAGAGTTATTTCTCAATAACTAATTGTTCAAGGGAAAATAAATGAATTACCTTAATTAGATTGGGCAAGTCCATTGACAAAATTAAAGAGTTCACTCTTTTTCAATTCATGAGCATAATATTTTGCAGCTCAAATTATTCTTCAATTTGTATTCATATGTACTACAATAATTATTTATTGGCTGTTTCTGGTGTATAGGATTCATCCCTCCTTTTGACTGAGAAACGGCAATATGAAAATGCTTTCTATCCATTTAGACCCTCACTAGAGTATCAGTGAGAAATTTTCTGCTATGCAAAATAATTTCCACATTAGTCCTTAGATTTCTATATAACTTTCTACAAATATCTTGCAAAATTACAATGAATAAAACTCCACTGATATCATAAAACTTCCTGTTATATCTCTCTAAATTTTTAGACACTAAGTACATGTTTTGAATTATCATCTTGCATTGCTTCCCTGATAGCTCAGCTGGTAAAGAATGCATCTTCAATGCAGGAGACCCTGGTTCAATTTCTGGGTCAGGAAGATTCCCTGGAGAAGGGATAGGCTACCCATACCAGTATCCCTTGTGGCTCAGCTGGTAAAGAATCTGCCTGCAATGCAGGAGACCTGGGTTTGATCCCTGGGTTGGGAAGATCTCCTGGAGAAGGGAAAGGATACTCACTCCAGTATTCTGGCCTGGAGAATTCCATATACTGTATAGTACATGGGGTGGAAAAGAGTTGGTCACGATTCTTTCACCTACCAGGTATAAAATTCAAATCAAATTAATTGAGATTATAAAGTTTTATCCTACACACTTTGTGTGCTATTATAGTTAATAAGTAGTCTCAAAGTTTTTTGCAAAGGCTTATTGATCCAGCCATCTAATAATAGGAAGTATTAAACTTGTGGTTCATTTACCATTAAATGGATTCAAGAAAGCCAGAGAACCTACACTTTTTCATCATGAGATACCATGATTCACCTGTATGACATAAACCCAGGTTAAACTTTCTTAGAAACACTTTGAAAAAAAGTTATTCTATTCTCTATAGAAAATTATGCCTATAAGTAATTATAACAGTGACTGTGGTGCATACTACTCCCTTCAGAAGTGTTTGCACAGACACGATCCCGTTTCCACTGCTATAGTATAAAGTAGAATAGAAATAATGAAAGAAGATGTTCTTTTCTTATTCTCAATATTAAGATGGAGGAAATGTTCAGTATTTCTTCATTAGGAATGATGTAAGCTATAGGCTGTTACAGCTGCTTGCTTTTAGATTGGCATATTCTCCATTTAGTTTGTTGATAACTTTTACTATGAATCAGTGCTGACTTTCATCATATGATACTTTCTGTATCCATTGATACCATTACATGATTCTTTTAAGGTAACAGTTTACACTGATTGAATTTTTGTGTGAAACATTTTATAATCTTGGGATAAAGCCTATTTGATCATAGTGCATTGTCCATTTTCTGTATTGTTGGATGGGATTTACTAATATTTTCTTATGCTTATGAGGTTCCCTTGTAGCATAGTTGGTAAAGAATCTGCCTGCAATGCAGGAGACCCAGGTTTGATTTCTGGGTCAGGAAGATCCCCTCAAGAAGGAAATGGCAAACCATGAGGGATTTCAATCTGTAATTATCTTTGCCAATAATACCTTTTATTTTTGTATCAGGGTTATATGGTCTTGGAAAGAGCAATCTGAGAAGTGTTTCCTCCTCCTCTAGTTTGTCAAGAGCTTTGCATGACATGGTATTAATCTTCCTTTAGTGCTTCACAGAATTCAGCAGTGAATTTATCTTGGTCTGAAATTTTCTTTGTGAGGTTATTTTTATTAAAAATTTTAATAGCAAATATAGGGATAATAAGATTTTCCATTTCTTGATTCAGATTTGGCAAGCTATAACTTCCAAGGAATATGTTCATTTCACCCAAGTTGTCAATTTTATTGACATAACATTGTTATAATTTTTTAAAATGTGGGTATCATCTGTAATGATGTTCCACCTCTTACCAGTGTACTGATATTTTCTGCTTTTTTTCCCCCTTGTTGCTTTTCTTTTTGCACCATCACTGTTCTTAAATAGTTAACAATTTTATTAATGTCATCAAATAAACCATTTTAACTGCTGATTATTTAAGTATTATTATTTAATGATATTTAAACATTTGTTGTGATTTTTTTTCTATAAGCATGATTTATTTGCAAGTGGTTGCTTAATTTCTGATATTTAAAGATTTTTCCAGATCTGTCTTTCCATCAGTGATTTCTGTTTTAATATCAACATGGTCAGAGAACATATTCTGTATGATTTTGATTCTTTGAAACTTATTGAGATGTGATTTATTGCCCATTCTTAGTGCATGTTCTATGTGCAATTGAGAATGTGTTTCCTGTTGTTTGGAGATGTAACATTCTATAAATATCAGTTAGTGTAGCTCAGACTTCTATAGTCTTTCTTTTCTCTACTCAGTTTCAGTGGAAATCCAAGTTGTCTCAGGACTCTGGGTCCCGATCTGGATATTCTCCCAAGAGGAAGAAACAGCCAGTCATCCAAATTCACTCTGAGGAGAGGTCAATGCCATCACTTTCAGTGCTTCAATAGTAAAAGAATAAAGTCTATGGAGTCCCTTCATTATAGGAAGCCATCTCTAGAAACTTAGTATGGGAAGAGATGGGAGAAAATAAATCTGCATTATGTGTCCTTGTCTAGTTTCTTCATGTTGAATATACTCTTCTGTTTTAAAAGCCTGTGTATGAGGAGTGATAAATTTAGTCAGCCTCACAAAAGATATGAAGGGACTTGGAAGTTACTTCATATTTAAAAGCAATGAGATGTACCCCAATGTTTATCGCAGCACTGTTTATAATAGCCAGGACATGGAAACAACCTAGATGTCCTTCAGCAGATGAATGGATAAGAAAGCTGTGGTACATATACAAAATGGAGTATTAGTCAGCCGTTAAAAAGAATACATTTGAATCAGTTCTAATGAGATGGATGAAACTGGAACTGATTATACAGAGTGAAGTAAGCCAGAAAGAAAAACACCAATACAGTATACTAACACATATATATGGAATTTAGAAAGATGGCAATGATGACCCTGTATGTGAGACAGCAAAAGAGACACAGATGTATATAGCGGACTTTTGGACTCAGAGGGAGAGGGAGAGGATGGGATGATTTGGGAGAATGGCATTGAAACATGTATAATATCATGTAAGAAACGAATCGCCAGTCTATGTCCGATGCAGGATACAGCACGCTTGGGGCTGGTGCACGGGGATGACCCAGAGAGATGTTATGTGGAGGAAGGTGGGAGGGGGGTTCATGTTTGGGAAAGCATGTACACCCATGGTGGATTCATGTCAATGTATGGCAAAACCAATACAGTATTGTAAAGTAAAATAAAGTAAAAAAAAAAAAAAAGAAGAAGAAGAAGAAATTCAGAACCAGTCAGGGGAAATTTAGAATAGTGCTTATAAGAAATATTTTGCTTAAATAACATTTGTTCCTTTTCTTACCTCTCCTTAACAACATCATGCACAACACACACACACACATACAATTCATATCTTAACTTCTAAAATGAAAGCCCAGAAATCATTAAGTTTTGAATACAGACTGACACATTTAATAGGTACCACTGTATCCCTTCTAAAATTATCTTTGCATAAAGTTTTTTAAAAATAAATTTAATCACAATCTTTTATTTAGCAGATCCATGAAGGAACACCAGATATTTTACCCTTTAATAAAAATTCAAGGATAAAAAACATGAAGAAAACATTTAGTTAGAATTCCCATCAGCCTAGGTTTTGTTTTTTTTTTTTTTTTCTGCATCTTGGCTACTTTAAGCATTAACAAATGAAAAAGTTGAGAAGTATTTCAACATATAACTAAATCATAGACACTCTTCCATTACTTTACAAAGTAGATTGTTTGTTTCCCAAGTAGTCTACTTGCCAGATTCTTTCTAAAAAAGTGCTGCTGTGACCTATAAAACACATGAGAACTTTATAACCAGAAATGATTTTTTTTTCCTGCTACGATATCTGTTCATTAAAGTGCTTTAGAAACCAGGGAATGGGTGTCTTCATTAGTTGCATATTTTTATGTCTTCAGTTTAGTTCAGTTCAGTCGCTCAGTCGTGTCCGACTCTTTGCGACCCCATGAATCACAGCACGCCAGGCCTCCCTGTCCATCACCAAGAATTGACTCGTTGGAAAAGACTGATGCTGGGAGGGATTGGGGGCAGGAGGAGAAGGGGACGACAGAGGATGAGATAGCTGGATGGCATCACTGACTCAATGGACGTGTCTGAGTGAACTCCGGGAGTTGGTGATGGACAGGGAGGCCTGGTGTGCTGCGATTCATGGGGTAGCAAAGAGTCCGACACTACTGAGCGACTGAACTGAACTGAACTGAACTGAAGACATAAAAATATGCAACTAATGAAGACACCCATTCCCTGGTTTCTAAAGCACTTTAATGAACAGATATCGTAGCAGGATAAAAGATCATTTCTTGCAGCAGAACGGTCATTAAAATGAGGTTTTCCAAGTAAGATAATTTTATCAAAGAACACTGTGGGTTTTTATTGGATATAGTCATAACGTGAATATATGTTTTTGCTTTATCATCTTTCATCTGTTTAGTTATTACATCGATTTGTGTGACTCTATTGCCTCCTATACTCATATAATTAGGGAGATGAAAATCAACTCAGAGAGACAAGCTGGGAAATTCTATACAAGACAGTCATTTTAATCTGCTGGTGCCAAGACTATTGAGATGTATTCTTTCTTTCCTTTTTAAGTCAGTCTTACACAATATCTTGAGTGGCAAAGCTTTTTTCCTACTTCATTGATACATGGTTGACATATAACATTGTGTGAGTTTAAGGTGAACAACGATAATTTAACACAATGCATATATTGTGAAATACCACAGTGAGATTTGTTAACACATTCTTTAACATAATTACAATCAGATTGGTGGTGGGGCTTCAGTGAGAGCAGTTACAGTTCTATTCTGATAGCAACAGTAAAGTTATAGAATACGCTATTGTTGACTGTGGTCAGCATGCTTTATATTAGATCCAGGTAACTTATTCATCCACTGAAAGGTTGTATCCTTTGACCAACATCTCCCGTTTTCCCCACCCCATAGCCCCTGACAACCCCTCTTCTACTGAGTGGTAAAGTTTTACAAGTGTTTAGAGTTATATATGCTTTGGTGTTGGGGCAGACATGCTGGTGTCTTACCACAGGGTTAAAAGTGTGTTCTCAAGGCAGTCTGGTCTAAAAGGACAGTTTGGAGTGAGAAGCAGAAGTAGGCACCTGTTTGGAATTATCCTTGACCAGTGGTGAAACATTTTGTATATTCCTGTTTGAAAGTATCTCCATTAATGGAGAGCAAATCAAAACTGTTTCCAACAATCATTTCCTGAACAAGGGTATACCCTTTAGCTTAAACTCTTCTAGAAAACAATAACATTACATTAAGGATTGAGTTCTGGCTTAGTGAATTTAGCTGGTCAGTTTCCATCTTATCACTTGAAATGTTTTCTGCTACTTAAAGAATCGCCACATGTATTTAAAATTATATTAATGGTTAAAAAAAGAGCAGACTGGGCAAAATATGGCAATAGCTATTTTCAAATATATATATATATTTATAAATAATATTTTGTGACCACAAAAATACAAAAAAAATCATTCTTATTTCTACTAAGATAACCTTTAAATTTATCATCTCCCTGAGAAAACTGTTGTCTCTAGAACAGATTCAACATAGAGATACTTATTTGAAGTTTTATTTCTTCACATATGTAGATTTTTGGGCAAATGAAACCCAATGAAATAGACTTTTTAATATTCATGCCCAGTTTGCATAAGATGAAACTAAAGACTAATTTGTTCATCATCATACAAACAGGATAGAGAAAATTAACACATTCATCAGATATTTATTTTATTCATTTGTATTATTTAGCATCTAGACCAACCGTGTGCATACATGCATACAAACACATGGATGTATAGTATGAAATAGACTATCAGACTGATTTATTATTCAATATAATTTATATGAGTTCAAATACAGAAATATGTATTAATTAATTTATTACTATTTCAGATGATTTAATTATATATGGCTTGGAAAAATGTAGTAAAATTTAAAACACTAAATAAGCAAATCATAAAACCTACTATAAAATTTTTATAAATTATCAGAAAATGGAGAGATGGCTAATAAAAGTGTCACTCTGATGTGAAAGTCATGGATAGTAAGGCTCGCTAAAAACACTACCAAATATTTTTTCCTTCTGCAATGAGGAGCTTATTTTGTGTAAATCTGCATCTATTCCTGTGGAAAGAGACATGCATGAAGATAATGCAGATTTAACCCAAAGGAATTTTTGTAACCAGGGTTAGCAGGGATAGTAATACAGATGAGAAGTACAAGCTATACAATTTTCAAGCCCAGATGCAGAAGCAATAAGGGACTGCTACTCAAAAGCAACAATTTGGTGGCAATTTAGGTCCAAACACATTAAGATTAGAGTCAAATGAGTGTGATCGACTCTCATATCCTTGAATTTTCCCTGGATGGAATGGACAACTCAGCTACATGGCAATAACCTCCTGGCTGCTTTTGACCTAGAGACTTTCTAGTTCATTACCTTCCTTAGTATTTTAGTCCAGGGAAAACCAATTTCAATTCTATTAAAGGGATTCTTGCTATTATGCCTCTTTGTCTCTCTAGTTCATTTTTTAAAAGTTTTTTTCTTCTACCTTATCTGAACATATTTCAAGTGATAACATCAGTTTTGCTTTATACTCCACTGCTTTGAAATAGGTAGTGTTTCTACTATGATCTTACCCAATAAATGACTGCAAAATTTCTGAAATACATGCTGCCAGTTGCAATGAAATATTAACACTTAAAGCATTTTGATTAGTTGTTTATATCCACAATTAATTGAAGTATTAAGAATTGAAAATGTATTTATAGCACATCAAAATTGATTAGATTACATTTGCACTTTCACTTACTTTACAGAAAATCAAAGTCAGAGCATTTGCACAGTGATGCCAGTCACCAGTACTTTCTACATATACAGCATCCTTGTCAGTTATTAAATCAGTGCGCTTCATTTTCTCAGTGTAGCCTTATGCTTCTGCAGAAGTGATGTGAACAGTGGAAGCAACTGCTTGAATTTCTCAAATAATCCAAGCAGAAATAGAAATTTTGCTTGAAGCACTATTGTTATCCTTCTCTTCACAAGTTGAGTCATCCCCAAGCCTGTCAATCAAATGTCCTGTTAGACGGTTCCACTTTCTTAACCACCGTTGCTCAAAATGTCTAGACCTCATACATTTTCTTATTTTATTCTTGGAAACTCTTAAAAATATAGACCTCATTTTTGATAGAAAATGAAATGAACTCTAGCAACATTTTTTTTGTAAATTAAATATTTTATTATGCATTTCCATATAAAATTTTCTAATCCTCATACCAACATGATTATATTTCCTCCGCCGTATAAGTCATTATGAAAACAGGCATATTGTGCATGGCTATGTGAATTTTTGAACATTAAAATATACACATATAAATAATGTTAATGCTTTCAAAGGTAGGTTATGTGTTTATTCAGAAGTAACTACCACTCTGCAAAGAAGTATTTAGTGTTTTTCTTAGAGAATTAAATTGAATGTCTGTGATAGATTTGTTGAATTTCTAGAATTTTTTGCCCATAAAGAATTTATTTATGTCATCTTTGCTGCACAACCTCATCAAACATTCTTCTACATCAGAAATAGAACTTAGCCTGGCACCCGAGAGGGTCCTGATGTTCTCCATCCAGATAACAATCTTCTCTCTCCTTCCAAAATAACACTATTTTGATTTCTATCATCAGAAACATCCTTGGTTTTCTCTATGATATTTATCATTCAAGTGTTCATTCATAGACATTATTGTATAGTACAATTTTTTTAAGTTGGATATGTAATTTAAATCTCTTTTAATCTTCAGGGTCATTTTCTATTTCTTTAAATTTTAAAATGTTAATTATTCAGCCATTTGAATGGTAGAGTTTCTGGTAGTCTGAAGATGACAGATTTCATGCTTACTGTGTAATGCTAAGTGCTACTGTGACTTCTGTATTCTTTAAACTGGCCATTGGATCCAGAGAGTTGATGAGACTTCAGTTTGATCCCTTTGGCAAGCCCACATGTGATGGTGTGCTTATGTGTGTGTGTTCAGGAGACACATCTGAGTGGATTCTGCTATTCTTTTGGATGTTAGCTTCAGTTGCTAACACCAGGATTTTTTATTTGATTGGAAATTCCAAAATGGTGATAGTTTACCATTTTATCTCACTTACTAACTGACAGAATCATATAAAGAAACACTTTCCCTTATCTATTATTGAGTTGTACAGGAGTAGAAAATGCAGAATAAATATTTGATTCTTTACTCTCATTTACCAGAGATTTGTGAATGCTTCTAACAGCCTCTTGCTACCAAAGACCTCAAGAAAAAAGAGGTGGACTAAACTCTTAGATGATGAGAAACCACATGGAGAAAGGGGCCAGAAGAAATCTGAGTCAGTTATCATAGATGAGCCATCTTGGATCACAAGGCACCCACACCCCTCCCTACCCAGCGATCAGCTGACTTCCACTGTATTGATGTTCCCAAAATATCAGTAGCAAGAAACATTCCAGCTGAACCCAAATTGCTAAACCCAAATAATTATTGGCAAATTGAAATGCTGTTTTAAGCCATTAGATTTTCAGGTGATATTTTATAGTGAGATAGATACCTGATGCATTACGTTTAAAGACAAAACATCTCCTGAGTTCATATTGATATTTCCAATTCAGATTAGACTGTAGGCTTCTCACCTAGATCTTCTTCCACATTAAGAAGTCTGTTCCTGAAGAACATAGAGGATGATAATTACTCATTTGCTTTGTTTCACAGTATCCACACAATAGTCTCAGAAAAACAATAATGATACTCAGTGTCAATTATGATCACTAAAAATTAGTGTATGTTTTCAATGTGCATTCCCCAAATTTTCCTTGAAGATTTCAATGTTTGGGTATATCTATATCACCATATTTCTTACTCATTAAATATACTCACTCCATGTTGAGAGAAAAGCAAGCGATTGAAGTAAGAATATGGACCTTCACTTAATCTTAATTTTAAACTATCCATATATTTAATACATACCAGCAGTCACCACACAATGTTTATCTAGTCATTTTTGCTCTCTGAAGCTAATTCTTTTCTGTAAGGTTTTCTTGTATATTAGGATAAAGTATAGGAACTATCTTCTTGAGTTTTGTGTGTTGGTAACAGCTTATGACTTTCATAATTAAAGGTCAATTTTATTAGATATAAATAGCTTATCACATTTCCTTTTTATAAGAATCTTACATATTTATTTTATTTTCTTCTGAAATATAATACTGCTGTTGGAAAGCCCATTCTGTTGTTTTCCTCTGTTTCTTTCCATTAATCACTGAGGAAGGCTTTTTTATCTCTCCTTGATATTCTTTGGAACTCTGCATTCAAATGGGAATGTCTTTCTGTTTCTCCTTTGCTTTTTGCTTCTTTTCTTTTCACAGCTATTTGTAAGGCCTCCTCAGAGAGTCATTTTGCTTTTTGCATTTATTTTCCATGGGGATGGTCTTAATCCTTGTCTCCTGTGCAATGTCACGAACCTCCGTCAATAGTTCATCAGGCACTCTATCTATCAGACTAGTCCCTTAAATCTATTTCTCACTTCCACTGTATAATCATAAGGGATTTGATTTAGGTCATACCTGAATGGTCTAGTGGTTTTCCTTACTTTCTTCAATTTAAATCTGAATTTGGCAATAAAGATTTCATGATCTGAGCCACAGTCAGCTCCCAGTCTTGTTTTTGTTGACTGTATAGAGCTTCTCGATCTTTGGCTGTAAAGGATATAATCAATCTGATTTCGATGTTGACCATCTGGTGATGTCCATGAGTAGGGTCTTCTCTTGTGTTGTTGGAAGAGGGTGTTTGCTATGACCAGTGAGTTCTCTTGGCAAAACTCTTATTAGCCTTTGCCCTGCTTCATTCTGTACTCCAAGGCCAAATATTCCTGTTGCTCCAGGTGTTTCTTGACTACCTACTTTTGCATTCCAGTCCCCTATAATGAAAAGGACATCTTTTTTGGGTGTTAGTTCTAAAAGGTCTTGTAGGTCTTCATAGAACTGTTCAATTTCAGCTTCTTCAGCATTACTCGTTGAGGCATAGACTTGGATCACCATGATATTGAATGATTTGCCTTGGAAACAAACAAAGATCATTCTGTCATTTTTGAGATTGTATCCAAGTACGCATTTCAGATTCTTTTGGTGCCTATGATAGCTACTCCATTTCTTCTAAGGACTTTCTGGCCACAGTAGTATATATAATTGTCATCTGAGTTCAATTCACCCATTCCAATCCATTTCAGTTTGCTGATTCCTAGAATGTCGACATTCACTCTTGCCATCTCCTTTTTGACCACTTCCCAGTTTGCCTTGATTCATGGACCTGACATTCCAGGTTCCTATGCATTATTGCTCTTTACAGCATCGGACCTTTCTTCTATCACCAGACACATCCACAGCTGGGCATTGTTTTTGCTTAGGCTCCATCCCTTCATTCTGTCTGGAGTTATTTCTCCACTGATCTTGAGTAGAATATTGGGCACCTGCCGACCTGGGGAGTTCCTCTTTCAGTGTCCTATATTTTTGCCTTTTCATACTGTTCATGGGGTTCTCAAGGCAACAATACTGAAATGGTTTGCCATTCCCTTCTCCAGTGGACCACATTCCATCAGACCCTCCACCATGACCCTCCTGTCTTGGTTGGCCCCACATGGCATGGCTTAATTTCATTGAGTTAGACAAAGCTGTGGTCCATGTGATCAGATTGGCTAGTTTTCTGTGATTATGTTTTCGGTGTGTCTGCCCTCTGATGCCTCTCTCAACACCTACCATCTTACTTGGGTTTCTCTTACCTTGGATTGGGGTATCTCTTCACGGCTGCTCCAGCAAAGTGCAGCCGCTGCTCCTTACCTTGGATGAGGGGTATCTCCTCATGGCTGCCCCTCCTGAACTTGAACATAGAGGAGTTCCTCTCGGCCCTCCTGCGCCTATGCAGCCGCCGCTACCCGGAAGTGGGGTTGCTTCCCTCAGGTCGCTGCTCCTGACCTTCTGTGTGGGGTGGCTCCTCCGTGGTCCGTTGCAGCCGCGGTGCTTCTGTGCTGCAAAGAAAGAGAGGAAAAGAACATCCTAAAGGAAATCAGTCCTGCATAGTCATTGTAAGGATTGATGTTGAAGCTGAAGCTCCAATACTTTGGCCACCTGATGCAAAGAGCCGATTCATTTGAAAAGACCCTGATTGTGGGAAAGTTTGAGGGCTGGAGGAGAAGGGGATGGCAGAGTATGAGATGGATGGATGGCATCATCGACTCAATGGACAGGAGTTTGGGTGGACTCCAGGAGCTGGCGATGGACAGGGAGTTTTGGCGTACTGCAGTTCATCGGGTCGCAAAGAGTTGGACATGACTGAGCAAGTGAACTGAACTGAAACTCTATGAAGTGAGCTTGGATTAGATAGTTTTTCTAACTTTAGAAAGTTTTTCTTACTTTCATTACGTTTTGAGTAGTGTTAAAAAAAATGCCTTGTTTTATATGATTTCCTGTTATGTTCCCAAGCCCAGTTTCAAATAGATCCTCTCACCAGAGGAATATAACACACAGTTGCTTTTACTGGGGCTTCCCTGGAGTCTCATTTATAAAGAATCGCCTCACCTACCAATGCAGGAGATTCGGGTTCAATCCTTAGACCTGGAAGATCCCCTGGAGAAGAAAATGGCAAACCACTCCAATATTCTTGCCTGGGAAATCCCATAAACAGAAGAGTGTGGTGGGCTACCGTCCATGGGGTCTCAAAAGAGTCAGACATTACTTAGCAAGTAGACAACAAGAGGCTGTGTATTGCTTTTTAAATTCTATCTAATACTGTTTGCAGCTCTGGGGAATACCTTGTCTTCTACCTTTGTTGTAAATTTTTTTCTTTATGTTTTCTTTTAAAATATGTGATTTATTTTATTATCCAGTCTCTGCTTATATTTGGAGATTTGACCAAATCTTCAAAGATATATTCCCATCACTTGCCATTTTCCAAAAAATTCTGAGAACAATTTCAAAAAGAGTTTTCTGAATATCATTTGAGAAAGGACAGCTTAATAATGGCCATCTCTGAAAGGAGATCACTAACATGTCTGAAATATTAAAAACTTAATATTTGATAGTCATGTCTCATGTTATATATATTTCTATTGAAAAAATGATGAAAAGTAATTTGGAGCTCAATGTCACTTTAAAATGTAGCGTTGGGGAAAAAAAAAAAAACTACTTTCCCTATATACAGTCCTATTTTTATCAAAGAGATTCAATAAGATCGATAACTTAATATGCAGTGTTTTCTTTTAATGCCAGCTTTATCTTGAATATAACACAAAAAACAAACACACTTACACATCCGTAAACTACACAAATATGTAGAGTTGGTCAAAAAGTTCAGCTGAGGTTTTCCATAAGATGTTATAAAAAAGCCAGAATGAATCTTTTGGTTAACCCAATATAATAGCTTCTTATACACGGGAAATAATATACGTTTAGAGGTACTAAAGTTCTTAGGATATAAAATTGAATGCATTTCTGTGTTACCTTAAGGAATAATGTGAATCTTTTTCTCACTGTATAGTTCTATAGCAAAACTAGGAAATTTCTCTGTATCCATGACATGTCCTTTGATCCATGAGGCTCTACACACAGAATTCCCTCCATGTTTCTAGATTTCAGTTTGATAAAGACAAATTTTCCCTAGATTACTCTGGAGGAGGTAGTATAATTTTACTACTAGTTATCAATTCACTAATAGTGAAACTCCAGAAAAAAAAAAAAACTGTTTTCTTCTTTATATCTTAGGGTAATATTTATGGGTCAAATTTCCTCTAAACTTGTAGTAGTTAACTATTGCCAACTCTGACTAGAATATTGGTTTTGTTTATATTGGAACAAATTAAAATAATTTAGACAAACTAAACATATTTCTTGAAGTTCTACCTCTAAATTCTATGCTGAAAAGAAGTTATCTCACATTTACCTATAGAAACATATGTATTTGTACATATACACAAATATATGCTAATATGTACTGGTATTTACATATGAATTATGCATTTCATATAATTTTATATGTATATATGTGTGTGTGTATGCATGTGTGTATGTATTTGTGTGTGTGTGTATGAGATGTGAAAGTGTTATTTGCTCAGATGTGTCCAACTCTGTGCGACCCCATGAATTGTAGCCTACCAGGCTCCTCTGCCCATGGAATTCTCCAGGCAAGGATGCTGGAGTGAGTAGCCATTTCCTTCACCAGGGGATCTTCCTGACCCAGGGATATGTGTGTGTATGTGTGTGTTTATTTATGCTAGAGTTGCCATAGAAACAGAGAATACCACAGCACAATCTGGGTGCTTACATAACAGAAATTTATTTTCTCACAGTTCTGGAAGCTAAGAGTGCTATCAGGATTAGTTTCTGGCAAGGTTCTCTTTTTGACTTATGGATAGCTATCTCTTGCAATCTCCTCAAATGTCCCTTACCCAATACATACATGGAAAGAGAGAGATTTTTTATGTCTCTTCCTCTTCTCATAAGAAAGCCAGTTCTATCAGAGTAGAGCTACACATTTATCACCCCCTTTAAGTTAGTTACTTCCCTAAAGACAATCTCCAAATAGTCATATTGAAGGCTAGAGGAGACATTATTCAACCCATTATATATACATATAAATAAACACACAAATATACATATAAGCCTACAAACAAATAATACAGATGAAGAGAGTCAGGAACACACTCTGTATAGATGAGCATGTTAAAATTTCAGTTGTAGGTAACTTTTTGGAAATGTGGTAGTTCCATTTCCTGATCTGTTTTTCTAAATCTAAAGTCTATTTAAGTCATAATTTACCTATATTTTATATTCAAAACAAGAACTAATACAGATTGCTATTGTCTTACTAGAAATTGACTAATATTAATGTAAAACCTTAAACTATACTCTTGACATGTCATGAAATTCACTCAGTCGTGTCTGACTCTTTATGACCCTATGAACTATACATTCCATAGAATTCTCCAGGTCAGAATCCTGGAGTGGGTAGCCTTTCCCTTCTCCAGGGGAAACTGTATTCTTATTCTTGGTTAAATACTTATTATTATTATTATTTTTGCAATTTTGAATTTTGGTGCTGAAAACATGCAAAAGGGGGGTAAACAAATAATTTTTACAGAAATTTAGAAAGATTTTAATATATTTAGTTCAGTTCAGTTCAGTCGCTCAGTCGTGTCTGACTCTTTGTGACCCCATAAATCGCAGCACGCCAGGTCTCCTGTCCATCACCAACTCCCAGAGTTCATCCAAACCCATGTCCATCGAGTCGATGATGCCATCCAAACATCTCGTCCTCTGTCGTCCCCTTCTCCTCCTGCCCTCAATCTTTTCCAGCATCAGGGTCTTTTCAAATGAGTCAGCTCTTTGCATCAGGTGGCCAAAGTACTGGAGTTTCAGCTTCAGCATTAGTCCTACCAATGAACACCCAGGACTGATCTCCTTTAGGATGTACTGGTTGGATCTCCTTATAGTTCAAGGGACTCTCAAGAGTCTTCTCCAACACCGTAGTTCAAAAGTATCAATACTTCTGTGCTCAGCTTTCTTTATAGTCCACTCTCACATCGATACATGACCACTGGAAAAACCATAGCCTTGGCTAGATGGACCTTTGTTGGCAAAGTAGTGTCTCTGCTTTTTTATAGGTTGGTCATAACTTTCTTTCCAAGGAGTAAGTGTCTTTTAATTTCATGCCTGCAATCACCATCTACAATGATTTTGGAGCCCCCCAAAATAAAGGCAGCCACTGCTTCCACTGTTTCCCCATCTATCTGCCATGAAGTGATGGGACCAGATGCCATGATCTTAGTTTTCTGAATGTTGAAATTTAAGCCAAGTTTTTCACTGTCCTCTTTCACTTTCACCAAGAGGCTCTTTAGTTATTCTTTACTTTCTGCCATAAGGGTGGTGTCATCTGCATATCTGAGGTTATTAATATTTCTCCCAGCAATCTTGATTCCAGCTTAATTATATTAGCAAATACTAAAGTAATTTTCTGAAATTTCCACCAATACTTCAAAAGATATAATCTCCTTTATTAGAAAAAGGGTTACCCATGAACTCCTCATATTTAGATTTGAGTCTGATAACGTTTCTATGTCACAAGTGTAAAGAGGCAGGGAAGGGAAGAGAGAGAGACTGAGATTGACTTGGGGCAACTTTTCCATATTTCTATTCCTCTCAGTTCAATTCAGTCACTCAGTCTTGTCCGACTTTATTCCTGTACTATCTCCAAAATGAACAGCCGCAGTGACACTGCCTCTCTGAATTCCTGGGGTGGACTCTCTTAAAGCTTTGGGTTGTTATGCTAAGACTCTCCCCATATAGTCACAATCCCAGCAATCTTTCAAAGTGTTTTCAGGATTTATGCCATCAAGGTATCTCTTTGGATTGGTCACCACAGGATACTTGATATTCCCAGACATCCCACATCATTTAACACACACAATGATGCTGACTAGAATTATTTTAAATTCAAAATCTCCTCTCAATTCCTTATTCTTAACCAATATGCTTGCTTTTTTAAAAATATTACTGACTAAAAGAAACAATAACAAAATTTTGCTTCTTTATTTCTCTGCTAAAATAACAACTGGAAGATAAATCATACTTGGGCTCCGCCAAGTTACCAACCTATACTGTCTGCCTTCCTTCTTTGTATAATACGGTCTGTGCTCCCATCTAAGGTGATTTCTTCATTCGTAGTGGATTACTTTCACTCTTCACTCAAGGAAATCAGTTCTAAAGTTGTTTCTCCCCAAATATCACCAATTGTCCCTTCTATTTTCTCAGTCCCATCAACAGACAAACATGCTATATCCAATTTTCAATAATAATAAAATTGTTCTGATGATTATCTCCATCTCATTTCTCAGCTCTAATTCTGTAGCAAAATTCCTCAGCAAATTCTTCTACAATTATTGTTTCCAATTCCTGACTTCTCATTCTCTTAGAAAGCCATCTGGTTCACCATTACTGCACTGAAATGGCTCACTCATGAATAATGATGGGAAAATTATTTCACCTCTTTGAGTTTCAGTTTCATCATTAGTAACTTTGAAATTTTATTTTCTGTTTAGAAGGGTTGTGGGAGGGTTCAGTAAGAATGTTTTATTTGTGTTCAACTGCTTGAGGACACACCATTTCAAAGTCCATTATAACCCAAGAAGATGGCCATTTTACAAAGACTGAGGCAGGGCTAGGACAAATATATCTTAAAAATCACTGTCACAGTGGATGTGAGAGAGCACAGGTGCTGAGTAGCTGCAGTCTGATCATTTTACTGAGAACTTTAAGGTGGAAAATGTCTGTCTTATACATTCACTTACTAAACTCAGAAAGTAATGCTGACATATTTGATCTTCATGGCACTTGTTACAGTTGCAAAATCCTCTACAACAAAGATGTCTTGTCTCCTATGTAATAGGTTAAGGTGTATGCTGGAACTTGTGCTATGGCTCATGAACACCAATTGTTAAATATTTCAGAATTTTTAAAACCAGTTATGATACTGTTGGTGACCTGAAAGTGATCATGGAGGAAGTATTTATAGCACAGAAACTGGCAAACACTACAAAACAGAGAATTAATTAATTAATTATTGAGTAACTGATTTACCAAATGACACTGCATATAATAAAATGGTAATAATGTGTTTCTCTGTATTACTTAATTACATTCAATTTATTCTGATAAATTTTTCTCATTTAGACAATTTCAACTGTATCTACAACTGTGAAGAGATTTACAGATTGAATGAACACTACTTGAGGAGACCCTAAAAACTAGCATACACTTAAGCCTTCGAATTAGTCTGGTTTTCATCTTGCTAAACTGAATAATAGTGGGGCCCAGCTGCACATTTTACTTCCCCCTTCATAGGAGAGGGCTTCATTTTAAGAACATAATATCCATAAAATAATTCTTAAGCTTCTCAGACAGAGAATGATGATCTCAAAAAAAAAATTGTTGAACATATATAAGAAAATGAGTCCTATTATTAGATGAAACAAAATACAGATATGTGGAAAATACAATTTCCTGTAACATTTCTTCAGAGGAAACTACTTATGCCATTATGAAACACTCTTCCCCAATCATTTATTATGCTTTATTCTCTATAAATATTTTGGTTTCCGGTTATAAGTGTAGTTACAATATCCAGTGCATCCTGCTATCTGGTTTCCGTCACACTAAAGTTATGTTTGACTAATGACTATTTGTATAGCTTCTTGTTTTACAATATCCTTTCTAATCCTAAATCATTCTCAAAGCCAATAATAGGTTCTGATGTGTCATGTCACTCAGCATAAAGTTCCTCATGTATTTTTGATACCACTCAGAGTAAGGCAGTATAACTCTCAACATAAAATTGTTCTTGTGAACTTTCCAAGGGAAGAACTTTTGCAAAACTATTTTAAAAATCTTTTTTTAACCCATGCTGAATTTTGATGAATAACAACTCCCCTAGCCCCTGACAGCATCACCCTTCTAAGAAGGTTGCCTAATACAATCTCACATAAACCACATTTTTGTTCTTTGAATTCTCAGCCTTCATTAGTTTTCAACTCCTTTAACTTGAACTGATATTTGCATTTAATCAGAATATATGTCTGTATTTTCCATGTACTTACCTTGAGACTGTGCAGTGTACCAATACACATTTATGCTGTGCCAGAATACTTAAGTTTTAAAAACTCCTGAAGGGACCATATATTTTGAGCATTTTAAAGTTTTTATTTTTTCAGTGACTAAAATGACCAGCACTCAATAGGTATACAGTGTGTGTTGAAAGATCCTTACATGTTTGCTAGATTTGTGTAAGTATAACAAATCTAGAAGATATCATATGTAGCTAGAAAAATAATTAATTTAGTTATTAAATAGAATGTTGCAATATGGCTTTGTACATTCAAAGACCAGAATACTTTCAAAGGAGTCAATGATTTTATGATGATAAGATATTTTAAATATTTTGAATAAATATGACATTTCCAGACCATCCACACTGGTTAAATTGTTACTCTGGTCTTATAATTACAGCTTTATTTGGTGATACGAATTATTGTGGCATATTACATTTCAAATAATTTGACTAGGGCTCAGTAACAGACAATCTGAAGAATTTCATCAAGTCTGAACATTGGAATTATGTTTATCCCCAAGAAGGCTAAAATTTAGACTTATAGGAAGGTTGAATTAGGGAAATCTGACAACAAGTGCTGGAGTTTGGGAAAAAGTTTCCAATTTCTTGAAAGATAGAATTATGTACCAAATGGGACTATCAGTCCTGAAGAAATCACACTTATAAAGAGAATAAAACCCAAGTTTATTCAGCAGAGGCAATACTGGATTTAGGCTTGGGAACCAGGCTGAACAATCAGTGAACTGGCTAACATGACTGACTTGCTTCCTAGATTGCTTGTAGAGTCTCAGGCTGAGGAGGAGGAATCTACAGATTGATATTTAAAAACATCATCGAAAAAAAGGAGAGAGAAGAAAACCTGAAAGAACATTGTGGTTTTATTACATTATTGGCAAATATGATGTTTCTCTAGGAATAGTTCTTTGTAAGGCTGAATATAAACAGATTTCTGGGATCTGTGTATTTCACTCCTCAAACTGGTGTCAAAAAGCAATCTTGAGAAAGAAGAATAGAACTGGAGGAATCAACCTGCCTGACTTCTGGCTCTACTACAAAGCCATAGTCATCAAGACAGTATGGTACTGGCACAAAGACAGAAATATAGATCAATGGAACAAAATAGAAAGCCCAGAGAAAAACTCCCACACCTATGGACACCTTATCTTTGACAAAGGAGGCAAGAATATACAATGGAGAAAATACAATCTCTTTAACAAGTGGTGCTGGGAAAACTGGTCAACCACTTGTAGAAGAATGAAATTAGAACACTTTCTGACACCATACACAAAAAATAAACTCAAAATAGATTAAAGATCTAAACATAAGACCAGAGACTATAAAACTGTTAGAGGAGAACATAGGCAAAACACTCTCTGACATAAATCACAGCAGGATCCTCTATGACCCACCTCCCAGAATATTGGAAATAAAAGCGAAAATAAACAAACGGGACCTAATTAAAATTAAAAGCTTCTGCACAACAAAAGAAACTATAATCAAGGTGAAAAGACAGACTTCAGAATGGGAGAAAATAATAGCAAATGAAGCAACTAACAAATAACTAATCTCAAAAATATATAAGCAACACCTGCAGCTCAATTCCAGAGAAATAAATGACCCAATCAAAAAATGGGCCAAAGAACTAAATAGACATTTCTCCAAAGAAGACATACAAATGGCTAACAAACACATGAAAAGATGCTCAACATCACTCATCATCAGAGAAATGCAAATCAAAACCACAAAGAGGTACCATTTCATGCCAGTCAGAATGGCTGCAATCCAAAAGTCTATAGGCAATAAATGCTGGAGAGGGTGTGGAGAAAAGGGAACCCTCTTACACTGTTGGTAGGAATGCAAACTAGTACAGCCACTATGGAGAACAGTGTGAAGATTCCTTAAAAAACTGGAAATAGAACTGCCTTACGACCCAAGAATCCCACTGCTGGGCATACACACCGAGGAAACCAGAATTGAGAGACACATGTACCCTAATGTTCATCGCAGCACTGTTTATAATAGCCAGGACATGGAAGCAACCTAGTTGTCCATCAGCAGATGAATGGATAGGAAAGCTGTGGTACATATACACAATAGAGTATTATGCAGCCATTAAAAAGAATACATTTGAATCAGTTCTAATGAGGTGGATGAAACTGGAGCCTATTATATAGACTGAAGTAAGCCAGAAAGACAAACACCAATACAGTATACTAACACATAGATGGAGAAGGCGATGGCACCCTACTCCAGTACTCTTGCCTGGAAAATCCCATGGGCAGAGGAGCCCAGTAGGTGTCCATGGAGTCATGAAGAGTCGGACACGACTGAGCAACTTCACTTTCACTTTTCACTTTCATGCATTGGAGAAGGAAATGACAACCCACTCCAGTGTTCTTGCCTGGAGAATCCCAGGGATGGGGAGCCTGGTGGGCTGCCATCTATGGGGTCGCACAGAGTTGGACATGACTGAAGCGACTCAGCAGCAGCAGCAGCAGCAACACATATATATGGAATTTAGAAAGATGGTAATGATAAACCCCGTATGTAAGACAGCAAAAGAGACACAGATGTATGGAACAGTTTTTTGGACTCTGTGGGAGATGGAGAGGGTTGATGATTAGGGAGAATGGCATTGAAATATGTATAATATCATATAAGAAATGAATCACCAGTCCAGGTTTGATGCAGGATTCAGGATGCTTGGGGCTGGTGCACTGGGATGACCCAGAGGGATGGTATGGGGAGGGATGTGGAAGGGGGGTTCAGGATTGGGAACATGTGTACACTTGTGGCGGATTCATGTTGATGTATGGCAAGACCAATAAAATATTGTAAAGTTATTAGCCTCCAATTAAAATAAACAAATTTAAATTAAAAAATTAAAATATCCTTTTTTTTTTTTTATCTCACTCTTACCCATTCCTAAATACCATAACTTATTCACAAGACAAAGACAGAATCACTGAATAAAGCAATATCAGCAGGCTGGTAATAAATACAGTTTAGCCAAGAAAGCATTTGAAGTATTTTGCATACCTATGTACATAACTTGGAGAAGCTAATGGCACCCCACTCCAGTATTGTTGCCTGGAAAGTCCCATGGACGGAGAAGCCTGGTGGGCTGCAGTCCATGGGATCCCTGAGTCTGACACAACTGAGCGACTTCCCTTTCATTTTTCACTTTCATGCATTGGAGAAGGAAATGGCAACCCACTCCAGGGTTCCTGCCTGGAGAATCCCAGGGACGGGGGAGCCTGGTGGGCTTCCGTCTATGGGGTAGCACAAAGTCAAGTTAGACACGACTGAAGCGACTTAGCAGCAGCAGCAGCAGCAGCATGTACATAACTATTAAAATAGTGTTTCTGATCCAAATATCTGCTTTCAAATACACACAGATTCAGTAAACTTGCTTTAGACTTCTTGAGAGAGTGTACATTTTATAGGTAATTCTAAATATTAAGTTGTGTCCTAGAAAGCTATTTGCATTAATATACAGAAACATAAATGGTTCTTCTAATTAAACAGTTATATGAAAGTGTTGATAAAACCTCAACTGACTTACCTATATATATTTTCCTAAAATACACACTTTATTTGCTTAGCTAAAATTTAACTATACGATTTTACATTAAAGTGAAAAAACAGTACTTATTCAGAGAGGAAAGTGCTTATAAACATTAGATTCTGTTGTACAGGAATAACTGTTATAGGAAAGGAACATAAGGGTACTCCTTTTAATTCATTCACTTTAGAAAACATGTACTAAAAATGTATAAATTAGTTATACTGCTCAACATAAGGATGGTCTGTGAAATTAGTGTATTGATTAGAATAATATTAATTACATGTATAAGCATAGGAGCTTTATTTCTTAAAAGAATATATTTTTAAAATCATATAATTCATCAACCAACATATCAGGATAGTTTTTGTTTCATACAAAAATATATTTTCCAGAATAAAAATAACAGGTTTAAAATTATTTGCATAAAGAACCTTTTATACATCTTCCATCAAATCTCAGTATATATTTATATATTATATAAAATTTTCTACTAATTTTAATCAATTTAAATTTCAAAAAAAATATAAAAATTAACCAGGGTGAAGAAATGGTTTTAATTTTTGTATAATTTTTATGGGAGTATAGCTGATTTACAATGTTGTATTAATTTATGTTTTGTGACAAAGTGAATTAGTTATACACATTAATTTGTCTACTCTTTTTAAGATTCTTTTCCCATATAAGTCATTACAGAGTACTGAGTAGAACTCTGTGTGCTATACAGCAGGTCTTTATTAGTTATCTATTTTATATATAGTATTGTATGTATATCAATCTCCATCTCCCAATTTATTCTCCTTCCTTCCCCCTCTCCCTGGTAACTATAAGTTTGTTTTCTCATCTATGACTCTTGAGCTGGAAAACAGAGTGTTGAAAAGCACTGCCACAGAACAGAATAAAAAAATAAAGAATGAGAAGAAAAGAGGAAAATCTCAGAGACCTCTGGGACAATATTAAACATTTACACCAACATTCACATTATAGTGGTCCCAGAAAAAGAAAAGAAAAAGACCTGAGAAAATAACTGAAGCGATTATAGCTGAAGAATTCCCTACAATGGAGGAGGAAACATTCACCCACATTGAAGAAGCACAATGAGTCCCATACATGATAAGCCCAAGGAGGAATGTGCTGAGACACATATTAACCAAACTGACAAAAATTAAATGCAAAGAAAAATATTGAAAGCAACAGAGAAAGGCAGCATATAACATACAAGGCAATCCCAGTAAGGTTATCAATTTTTTATGCTGAAAATAGTAAAAATATACACAAACAGGACAATTACAAATGTTCATCTAACAATTTTATAACCATCAGTTCAGTTCAATTCAGTTAAGTCACTCAGTCGTGTCCGACTCTTTGCGACTCCATGAATCGCAGCATGCCAGGCCTCCCTGTCCATCACCAACTCCTGGGGTTCACTCAAACTCATGTCCATTGAGTTGGTGATGCCATCCAACTATCTCTTTCTCTGTCCTCCCCTTCTCCTCCTGCCCCCAATCCCTCCCAGCATCAGAGTCTTTTCCAATGAGTCAACTGTTTGCATGAGGTGGCCAAAGTATTGGAGTTTCAGCTTTAGCATAGGTCCTTCCAATGAACACCCATATGTATTAAAAAAAAAAAAAAATCATTGCAGCCCTATTTATAATAGTTAGGTCACGGAAGCAACCTAGATGTCCATTGACAGATGAAAGGACAAAGAACATGTAGTACATATATGAATGGAACAGTACTCAGCTATAAAAAGGAATGCATTTGAGTCAGTTCTAATGAGGTAGATGAACCTAGAGCCTATTATACACAGTGAAGTTAAGTCCTAAAGAGAAAAACAAGTATCGTATATTAATGCATATATATGGGATCTAGAAATATTGTACTAATGAACCTATTTTCAAGGCAGCAAAAGAGAAACAGATAAAGAAGAGACTTGTGTACACAGTTGGGGAAGGAAAGGGTGAGACAATTTGCTAGAATAGCATTGAAGCATATACATTACCATATGTAAAATAGATATCCAGTGGGAATTTGATATATGATGCAGGGAGTTCAAAACTAGTGCTCTGTGACAACCTAGAGAGTGGGATTGGGTGGGAGGTGGGAAGGAGGTTCAAGAGGGAGAGGACATACGTATACCTATGACTGATTCATATTGATGTATGCCAGAAACCAATGCAATATCGTAATTATCCTCCAATTAAAAATAAAAAGAAAATAGGAATTTTTCTAAAAATAATTTAAAAATTAAAAGAACAATGCCATAATATTAGGAAAAGTTAGTGTAAGTCATCCAAGGACATGATGTTTAGAATAATAAATGCCAATCTAACTACTTGAAATGAGGAAGAAAATAATCAAGGTTTAGTTGTCAGCATATTAAAAATGAATATTTTTAGGATCATTAAATACACAGTTATCAATAATATTAACTAATTGATATCAAATAATTGAATATAAACTGATGGAGAGGTTTGTACATATAATCAGTAATTTAAAAAATTAAATTCAAGATATTAATCTGCAATAGCTGCTGTACTTTAATATGATTTAAACTGAGTCATTTGGATCAGGATTTATTAAAAAAGATTTTTAGCAAATTCTGAGCCTGGATACATCTTTATCCTTTTGAAATCAGGGCAATGCTTAGGGGACCTTATTAAAGAGAATAAAATTGCAAAAATAATTAGCATGCCTGTGTTCACTTTATAAACCCAAATGCCAGGAAGTGTCCTTTAGCTGGAGGCTCAAAAACTTTAAATTCAAAGTAGAATATTTCTAGGTGGAGAGAAAGGATTTTGTGGTAAGTGTGGATTGAAGAAAGGACAAAACTGATAGCTGTTGAAAAGGAATAAGAGAAATCGAATGAAACATTCTATGCAGAAATGACATGAGCCACTCATGAGATATAATTACTCATGACATTCATATCCTTTTTATCCTGACTTGGCATTCCTGGACTATTTGCAGCATAATCCTTAGCCTATTTCTCATTCAGTACCCCAAGTATTGTGCTTAGTCGATCAGTTGTGTCTGATTCTTTATGATTTCATGGGTAGTCCTCCAGGCTCCTCTGTCCATGGGGATTCTCCAGGCAAGAATATTGGAGTGAATTGCCATGCTCTCCTACAACCCAGAGATGAACCCAGGTTTCCCACATTGTATGTTGATGCTTTACCATCTGAGCCACCATGGAAGCCCACCCCAAGTATTACCCTACTTCAGTGACTAAGGCCAGTACTGACCCTGACAATTACCAAGTAGGATGAGCTACATCATCACTATTGTTACTGATGGAGAATTAATAACATTAGTGCTGCTGCAAAGAGTTAAGTCTGTCCTTATACCAGACCAATGCCAAGGGTTAGGCAAGGATAACACAAATGAGCTCACTATGAAATGGAAAGAACTTGCAAAGGCTCCTTACACTTTCTAAATGTCATTCGTGTGTGTATACTTTGACAATGTCTGTTTCTTTCCTCTGTCATTTCCCTGCCTTTAGCTGCTGCTGCTGCTGCTATGTCACTTTAGTCATGTCTGACTCTTAGCGACCCCATGGATCCCAGTCTACCAGGCTCCTCTGCCCATGGGATTGTCCAGGCAAGAGTACTGGAGTGGGTTGCCATTGCCTTCTCCTCCCTGCCTTTAGAGGACTGGTTTTATTTTCATTCTGAGTATGAAATCTGTCTTTGTTATCTTTCCTCACATACCTCCTCAGTTTTCAATTTGGAAACTGTGATTTTTTTTTCTTCATAAGAAGATTTAATATCAAACATGATTTATTATACATAGATCTTAAATATCGGATTGGGCAGTTGACTTGCCATATCTTGAAATGATATGCTTATTTAAATTGTGCTGTTAGTGTCATGGATGCTTTCAATAATTAAAAAATTATTTTTTAATACCAAAAAATAAAAATAAAAATAAATTTTTGTTGAATTATTTAATTAGGTAAATAATACTGAATAAGGGATATCTGTCAATTTTTTTTAAAGCTAAGGAAGGCAAATAGGAAGATGCTAGTATTGTCATGGAAACTAGTAAAATATAACAAAAGAAATGTTTCAAGTTCTGTGAAACCAAAACTCAACACCCTAATTAAAGGGAATAATCAAACTATTTTTAGGACTAGAGCACAAAAGCTATTGATAGGAAAAAATAAAATTTAAGAGACAAAAAATAGGAACACAGACTATTAAATATAAGGTTAAAAAATAAGTTGAACACAAACTATAAATATAATTTAATCTATAGGAAAATCTGATTTATAATGAGAAAGAAATATGTGTAGGTTGCCAAGAATAAAACATTTTGAAAATTAAATGATTCCACATCTTTGAATATTAAATACTGTAACAATATTACCATATGAGGAAACAATTAACCTCTCCTGACATCAATGGCAAAGTTTTTTAAGGGAGCTGTGGTATGAAAGTAGAAATTGAAATTTTAAATACAACCCTAAATGAATTGAGCAGTTTATGTTAATGACATTTAGAAAATAATGTCACTTGTCTAAATATTTCCACTCATTGCGAAAAATGTTACAAGTTTGTGGATAAATTATCCACTATCTAAAATACAATATAGAAAAAAAAATTCTAAAGTGTTCTTTTTGTTTCCCTCCTTGATTCAAGCTAATGTATCCAGGATACCTTAAAATTTATTTACCTATTTGTTTAAAACCATATTCTTACTTTATTTTACATATTTAACATTTGTTTTATACAATATAGTAACAATATAATTATATTGCTGTATAACATACACTTTGACTATTTCCTTCTATGGAAAAAACTATAGAGTTCAAATAAATATGACACACTACTATGTTGTCCCCAAAATCAGATGTTTTGAATACTCCATCAACTTTCACACTAAAACCATAGGAATGTCCTCAAGAAAAGCTTCAATCACAAAGATATATTAAAAACAGGAAGCTAATGTTCAATTCTCTTATCCATTCTCCATTCATTTTAACTGTGTAAAACCTAAACTCAATCGTAAACTGTGATCAATTAAGGGAAAATTTTCAACCAAATTATTTAATACATACTGATTCAGACAGTATATAATAGTTTGTTGGTTTGCTGGCTAATCCTCTCTTTTATTCATACTTAAAAAACATGATGGCCAAAGCAGATCTCACCCTCTCTCTTTTGCTTTCTTGCTAGGAATAACACTATAAAATCATATCTACTATATAAGTTACTGTTTATTTAGAGAAACTAAAGATCTAAGATGTTAAATAGCCTGCCCAAAGGTCATACAACTCACTCTTGGATGAGTCAAGTCTAGAACTCAGGGATCTGAGTACTCTTTGGTGCCAAGTTGCCCATAATTCCTAAGTATGCAACAATTTCCCAGGAATTTTTAAATTGCGAGCAGATGCTAAATGAGCAATGAACTTTGAAAGCTATATAAACATGAATAAAGTTTAGAGTGATAATCAAATAAAACTTAACAACAAAGTCCATTTAGCACATGCTTAATGGATACACAATCATATCCTGCCGCAAGGTAATTGGGTAAATAGTGAACAAAGATCATAAAAGAGCACAATTAGTCTTTTAAATAGTCAATTGTATTACCTCTTTAATATTTTACATTCTGGGTCATTAGTTAAACCTGATTCTAGTTTCCCATTAGCCTTGTTCGGTCTTACTCTGCTTGGAAAGGTTTCATGGGGCACAGAGGCACACATCTTCACAGAAGCATTTTGAAAGCACCCTATAGATAAGTGAATAAAGCAGCCTATTCAAAAGAACCTTGCAGGTGGGAAAGGCCTCTGGAAACCAGGATTGTAAACTAAGTTTTATGAGGGAATTAGAGCAGTTTCCAGCAGTAAAATATTTTCATCAAAAAACTAGTACAAAAAGTTCCTAACTTGAAAGAAAAGTTGCTTGTTGCTTCAAGTAACGGAGTTATACCAAGTGGGACTACTGAGCTCAAGGTTAAAGTAAAATCACAATGATAAGAAGGGCAGGAGCAAGGAATTAAACTTGAAAAATGCTGGTGCACAAAGAGGCAGTGAAGGGAGAGGGAGGTTGAACCAATGTGAACCACACTAGCCTGACTGGCTGGGTCTTCAGGGGGAGGAGATCAGTGCTGAAATGCATGGTCTGCCTGGCTCACTTTTTGATCTGCCTTAAGGTTAAAGCTTGAGGAAAACAGCAATTGACAAGTTTAGAGGAAGACCACTGCCTAAAACTTGCTTCCCATTACTCTTACTAGTTTTTACATGAGGCAATGCAATGTTCCTATATTAGAACAAACTAGATTGTAGTTTGTTAATTAACTTGCCTGCCTTTTAGCAAGTGTCTCTTCTTTAAGGAAACATTTATCTTTAAACAAACAAGGAACAGCAAAATGTAGTAGTACAATTGACACATAACCATTAGGGCTTATATTGAGAGGAAAGATTATTTTAGGAACTTTTGACTTTGATAACCAGAAATGTGAAAAAAAAAAAGAAGTAAGATATTCAATATTAAGGATGAGCATTTTAGCAAAATCATTCTCTATGGCAATGCTTTCATAATTGTATCCTATAAATAAGTCACAAAATCATTTTAAGGAGATACAACTGACAATTAAATAATAAAGAGAAGAAAGAAAAATATAATAGAAACTTTAACAGTACGTGTTTTTAGCAAGCATAGGTATTATTTGATGTAATTTTTGTATGTGTGTGTTCTGGATTTCTACACTGTAAATGTGTTTGTTATTTGAGTCAAAGAAAATCCAGCAAATCTCTACCCCCTTAAAAAAAAAAAAAACTAACTAAACATTGAAAATTACTACCCCTTTTTCAAGGTGCAAACTGTAAACGACTATTGCGCTTGATTGTACAAACAATCAGATAGGTGGTACAATCCCAGTAACCCACCAAGTCTTTACTTCTAAAAAACCCACTTCATTTCCCTATGTAAAAATGCTCCCTTTGGAACCTAATTTCTATTTTTATTTTCTCTCACATACACAAACACTGCATACAGAGTCACAGCTCACATAAAGTAGCCTACAGAATATTACACTGACAAATGCTAATTAGCTCAAAATGTTTGACAGTTTGCTTTCTTTTTTTCCTCATAATTATTTAAAATTGGTACATCTTTTTTCCACAGGTTTTCAGAAGGAATCTGTAAAATGATGCAAACTGCCTTCCGCTCACTTTTCCTATTTTGCATTACTAGAGCTACATCAAACTCACAAACACTTATACATATACCCACCACAGAAACAAGAGGAAATCTTCAGAATATCATTATTATCAACAGGCTCCAGAACCATCCCCCTACCTATTTTCTATTCATAGATAAATGGGCAAAATAACAGCATTCCATCTGGTTTATCCCACTGGGTTTCAAATGTGCCATCTGGCCCATTCTCCATAATTATATTCATCTCTTCCAACTACCTAATAAGAGTGCAAAAGAAATCCTGGATTTATCTGATTCCATGAGAAATATTTATTGAATAGTTATTCATTAAGGTAATGTTTTTATGTAATCTTTTTCCCTGACTCAGTGTTATTTTAGGGTGTACTCACCTCTGCAATAGTTTATTTCATGGAATGAAAATTACCACTGTTTAACACATATCACACAGAAGAGTGGGCTGGTTTCCATCTCTGTGTGATGAACGTATGACTGGTACTATGGCCATTGAAGATTGGAAATGCCTATGTGAGATTGAGGACAAAAAAATGGCACATGTATCCACACATATACAGCTCTAAGTCTGTATTTTGTAATGGAAAATTACCTTACAATAGCATTCAAACTAGAATTTTTCTAAGACTTCAATATAAAATTTTCAATATACAATGAACAATGGCTTTTACAGAATATAAGTTATTCAGTTTTGTTATGGAATTTTTATTCCTTTACTGTCTCAACTTAATGAGTGAAAACAATAGTGAAACTTAACAGGCCTTTTGCTGGAAGAATTTTCTATCTAAATTACTTATGGAGCAGCAAATACGCTATGGGAGGGAAGTGTACAATACTAAAAGTCAGAGAACATAGCTCTGAGAGGCTTAAGTATTTCTGTGTGACTCAAGATTGATGCAAGTAATAATATGGGTTAAGGGGCAGATGGAGGTAGCAAAGAGGGCAATATATTTGTTTAATGGGGTGTCTTCTATATTACTGATGAAAGAGAAGGCAGTTATCTGCTGGTAAACACTTAAACCTCATATTCTTTTTGTTTCCTTACTCACAGAATTACAGTTTTCTCAAAAATGTGCAATCACTAAAGGCCTAATATCAGTGTTTGTCCAGTTTTTTTCCTCTATATACTTAAATATAATAAACTTTTTAAATGCTCGAAGAATAGACAATGTACATACAGTTTACTCAACCATTCCATGCCATGAGTTAAGGACTGACTTATTACTTATTTTATTATGGCAAAATAGACATAAAATGAAATTTAGCACCTTATTTTTAAGTGTACAGTTCAGTGGTATTATGTACATTCACATTATTATGCAATCTTCACCACCATCTATCTCCATAAAGTTTTTCATCTTCCCCAAATGTAACTCTATATTCATTAAACAATAACTTCCTACTCCCTCCTAGGTCCTGGCAATCTACTTTCTGTCTCTATGAATCTGAGTGTTCTAGATACCTTGTATAAATAGAATCACAAAACATTTGTCCTTTGTGGCTGGTTTCTTTCATGTAGTATATTTCTTTGAGGTCTAGTCATGTTGTAGCATGTGTCAGAATTTCCTTCCATTTCAAGGATGAATAATTTTCCATTGGGTTGCTTCCACATTTTGGGTATTATAAATAATGATGTTGTGAATGTGGAGTATAAGTATCTGTTTAATACCCTGCTGTAAATTGTTTAAGGTATATTTAATATCCAGGAGTGGAATTGCTAGATCATATGGTAATTCTATTCCTAAATGAATTAAAAATCAGTGAGAAATCTGACTATATATATATATGCTTATTTATTCAGTTCTAATATATATATATATAGTGGTTTCAGAATAGTTGACCAGTACTTTAATAGGAAACAGATTTACCAATATGGTACAGTGCATCTATAAATTTCTTTTTGTCTTTAATCTTGTAGCTCAGTTCAGTTCAGTTCACTTCCTCAGTCATCTCCGACTCTTTGTAACCCCATGAACTACAGCATGCCAGGCGCCTCTGTCCATCACCAACTCCCAAAGTTCACTCAAACCCATGTTCATCGAGCCAGTGATGCCATCCAATCATTTTATCCTCTGTCGTCCCCATCTCCTCCTGTCCAAACTTTTCCAGCATCAGGGTCTTTTCAAATGAGTCAGCTCTTTGCATCAGGTGGCCAATGTATTGGAGTTTCAGATTAAAAATCAGTCCTACCAATGAACACATAGGACTGATCTCTGATACGATGGACTGGTTGGATCACCTTGCAGTCCAAAGGACTCTCAAGAGTCTTCTGCAACACCACAGTTCAAAGGCACCAATTCTTCTGCACTCAGCTTTCTTTTTGTCCAACTCTCAATCCATGCATGACCTCTGGAAAAACCATAGCCTTGACTAGATGAACCTTTGCTGACAAAGTAATGTCTCTGCTTTTTAATATGCTGTCTAGGTTGGTCATAATTTTCTTTCCAAAGAGTAAGTGTCTTTTAATTTCATGGCTGCAATCACCATCTGCAGTGATTTTGGAGCCCCCCAAAATAAAGTCTGACATTGTTTCCACTGTTTCCCATCTATTTGCCATGAAATGATGGGACCGGATGCCGTGATCTTCGTTTTCTGAATGTTGAGCTTTAAGCCAAATTTTTCTCTCTCCTATTTTACTTTTATCAAGAGGCTCTTTAGTTCTTCTTCACTTTCTGCCATAGGGTGGTGTCATCTGCATATTTGAGGATATTGAAATTTCTCTCAGCAATCTTGATTCCAGCTTGTGCTTCCTCCAACCCAGCATTTCTCATGACGTACTCTGAATATAAGTTAAATAAGCAGGGTGATAATATACAGCCTTGATGTACTCCTTTTCCTATTTGGAACCAGTCTGTTGTTCCATGTCCAGTTCTAACTTTTGCTTCCTGACCTGTATACATGTTTCTCAAGAGGCAGGTCAGGTGGTCTGGTATTCCCATCTCTTTCAGAATGTTCCACCGTTTATTGCTATCCACACAGTAAAAGGCTTTGGCATAGTCAAGAAAGCAGATATAGATGTATTTCTGGAACTCTCTTGCTTTTTCATGATCCAGCGGATGTTGGCAATTTGATCTCTGGTTCCTCTGCCTTTTCTAAAACCAGCTTGTACATCTGGAAGTTCAAGTTTCATATATTGCTGAAGCCTGGCTTGGAGAATTTTGAGCATTACTTAACTAGCATGTGAGATGAGTGCAACTGTGCAGTAGTTTGAACATTCTTTGGCATTGTCTTTTATTGAGGTTGGAATGAAAACTGACCATTTCCAGTCCTGTGGTCACTGCTGAGTTTCCCATATATGCTGGCATATTGTGTGCAGCACTTTTGCAGCATCATCTTCCAGGATTTGAAATAGCTCAACTGGAATTTCATCACCTCCATTAGCTTTCTTTGTAGTGATGCTTTCTAAAGCCAACTTGACTTCACATTCCAGGATGTCTGGCTCTAGGTGAGTGATCACATCATCATGATTTACAGTTCTTCTGTGTATTCTTGCCACCTTTTCTTAATATCTTCTGCTTCTGTTAGGTCCATACCGTTTCTGTGCTTTATTGAGCCCATCTCTGCATGAAATGTTCCCTTGGTATCTCTAATTTTCTTGAAGAGATCTCTAGTCTTTCCCATTCTGTTGTTTTCCTCTATTTCTTTGCATTGATTGCTGAGGAAGGCTTTCTTATCTCTCCTTGATATTCTTTGGAACTCTGCATTCAATTAGGTATACCTTTCCTTTTCTCCTTTGCTTTTCACGTCCCTTCTTTTCATAGCTATTGGTAAGGCCTCCTCAGACAGTCATTTTGCTTTTTTGCATTTCTGTTTTTTGGAGGATGATCTTGATCCCTGTAAAATATCACGAACGTCCATCCATAGTTCATCAGGCACTCTGTCTGTCAGATCCAGTCCCATAAATCTATTTCTCAGTTCCACTGTATAGTCATACAGGGTTTGATTTAGCTCATACCTGAAAGGTGTAGTGGTTTTCTACACTTTTTTCAATTTCAGTCTGAATTTGACAATAAAGTGTTCATGATCTGAGTCACAGTCAGCTCCCAGCCTTGTTTTTGCTGATTGCATAGAGCTTCGCCATCTTTGGCTACAAAGAATACAATCAATCTGATTTTGATTTTGGTGTCGACCTCTGGTGATGCCATGTGTAGAGTCTTCTCTTGTGTTGTTGGAAGAGGGTGTTTGCTATGACCAGTTCGTTCTCTCGGCAGAACTCTATTAGCCTTTGCCCTGCTTCATTCTGTTCTCCAAGGCCAAATTTGCCTGTTACTCCAGGTGTTTCTTAACTTCCTACTTTTGCATTCCAGTCCCCTATAATGAAAAGGACATCTTTTTTGGGTGTTGGTTGTAGAAGATCTTGTAGGTCTTCATAGAATTTTACTTCAGTTTTTTCAGCGTTACTGGTCAGGGCATAGACTTGGATTACCATGATATTGAATGGTTTACCTTGGAAACAAACAGAGATCATTGTGTCATTTTTGAGACTGCATCTAAGTACTGCATTTCGGACTCTCTTTTTGACTATCCTGGCTACTCCATTTCTTTGAAGGGATTCCTGACCACAGTAGTAGGTAACCATATATAAATTCACCCATTTCAGTCCATCTTAGTTCGCTGATTCCTAGAATGTCGTTGTTCACTCTTATCCTCTCCTGTTTGACCACTTCCAATTTGCCTTGATTCATGGATCTAACATTCCAGGTTCCTATGCGATATTGCTCTTTACAGCATTGAACCTTGCTTCTATCACCAGTCTCATCCATAATTGAGTGTTGTTTTTGCTTTGGCTCCATCCCATCATTCTTTCTGGAGTTATTTGTCCACTAATCTCTAGTAGCATATTTGGCACCTACTGACCTGGGGAGTTCATCTTTCAGTGTCCTATCTTTTTGCCTTTCATACTGTTCATGGGGTTCTCAAGGCAACAATACTGAAGTGTTTTACCATTTCCTTCTCCAGTGGACCATATTCTGCCAGACCTCTCCACCATGACCCCTCCCTCTTTGGGTGGCCCCACATGATATGGCTTAGCTTCATTGATTTAGACAAGGCTGTGGTCCACATGATCAGTTGGCTAGTTGTCTGTGATAGTGGTTTCAGTCAGTCTGCCCTCTGATGTCCTCTCTCAGTGCCTATTGTCTTATTTGGTTTTCTCTTACCAACATTACCATATTGTACAGAATAATTTTACTGCCCTAAAATATCCTATATACTTTATCTCCTCAACATCCCCCTCTTTCCCTAAACTACTGGAAACCATTCATCAGTTTACCATTTCTATAGTTTTGTCTTTTTTAAAATGTCGCATGAGTGGTATATACTTTATGTAGGCTGTTTAGATTGATAGACTAGTTTAGTGGCTCAGAAGGTAAAGCGTCTGTCTGCAACAGGAGACCAGGGTTCAATCCCTGGGTTGAAAAGATCCCCTGGAGAAGGAAATGGCAGCCCACTTCAGTATTCTTGCCTGGAAAATCCCATGGATCATGGAGCCTGGTAGGCTACCGTCCATGGGGTTGCAAAGAGTTGGACACGATTGAGCTAATTCACTTTCACTTTCAGTTGGTTTCATTCAGGATTATGCATTTAGGGTTAATCTATATCTTGCCATGGTTTAATAACTCATCTATTTTTATCATTAAATAGAATGTTACTCATAGTTTTGTTTTCTATTCACCTAACAAGGACATCTTGGTTGCTGTCAGTTTGGGGCAATTATGAATAAAATTTCCATAATTTTGCATGCATGTTTCCATATCAGCATAAGTTTTCAAATAATTTGGTACAAATCTATGAACACAATACCAGGATCATATGGTAAAACTGTATTTAGCTTTGTATGAAACTGCCAGATGTTTTTCCAATGTGTCTGTACCATTTTACATTCCCACAGTGGTGAATGAGAGTTCCTGTTGAGGTTTGGTTTTTAGCCAGCAGTTTTGCAGAGAGATGGCAAACAATGCTGTGCTATGCTTAAAAATGAAATAACCTACCTATCCATTCCCTCCTTTGAAAGTGTTATTTCTATGGTAGGTCAGTTTAGTTCAATTCAGTCACTCAGCAAACCAGTAACAACTGATTAAATAATAGATATTATTGCTTGAGCATCTGACCTAACAAAACCAGAAAAAAATTTAAATTATGAGATAGAAAGTCAAAAGAAAGCTATACCAAATACATGGTATAACTGAGCATATTTTAAATCATAATCTACTGTGTAAAGCTTTGTTTTACTCTGCTAGATTGTAAGTGTGGGACCAGATCAGTATTTCTTACCATTATATTCTAATTCCTAAAAATTTATGCCTAATAAATGTTTGTGGATTGATGAAATTATAATGATAACAATGATGATGATGCTCAAGGTATGTTGAAATAAAATGTGTTTACAACTTTTTTATGGCACATCTTAAATGCTAAGTAGTTTCATTGAATAACAGATAAAATAGTACTTTTTAAAAATTAACTAACCATAGGTTAGTTATAGCTAGCCCAAGGATTTTGGTGGAGATTTTTAATTCTGGAGATAGTCTTGCCAGGCATGGGTGTGCAGAGAAGCAAGGAAAAATAATTGCTAATGTCTTAAAATCATGAACGGAAGGGGAGGGTGGGCTTTACTGGTGGCTTAGATGGTGAAGAATCTGCCTGCAATGAGGGAGGCTCACTTTTGAGCCCTGATTTGGGAAGATCCCCAGGAAAAGGGAATGGCAACCCACTCAAGTATTCTTACCTAGAGAATTCCATGGAGAGAGGAGCCTGGCAAGCTACCGTCCAGGGGCTGGCAAATGGCTGGACACGACTGAGTAACTAATACACAACATGCCTTGTTATTATGGCACTTCAGGTCAGTTCAGTAGCACAGTCGTGTCCGACTCTTTGCAACCCCATGAATCGCAGCACGCCAGGTCTCCCTGTCCATCACCAACTCCTGGAGTTCCCTCAGATTCACATCCATCAAGTCAGTATTGCCATCCAGCCATCTCATCCTCTGTCGTCCTCTTCTCATGCCCCCAATCCCTCCCAGCATCAGAGTCTTTTCAATGAATCAACTCTTCGCATGAAGTAGCCAAAGTATTGGAGTTTCAGCTTAAAAATCAGTCCTTCCAAAGAAATCCAGGGTTGATCTCCTTCAGAATGGACTGGTTGGATCTCCTTGCAGTCCAAGGGACTCTCAAGAGTCTTCTCCAACACCACAGTTCAAAGGCATCAATTCTTTGGCACTCAGCCTTCTTCACAGTCCAACTCTGATATCCATACATGACTACTGGAAAAGCCATATCCTTGACTAGACGGACCTTAGTCGGCAAAGTAATGTCTCTGCTATCCAGGTTGGTCACAACTTTTCTTCCAAGGAGTAAGTGTCTTTTAATTTCACTGCTGCAATCACCATCTGCAGTGATTTTGGAGCCCCCCAAAATAAAGTCTGACACTGTTTCCACTGTTTCCCCATTATTTGCCATGAAGTGATGTGGCCGGATGCCATGATCTTCGTTTTCTGAATGTTGAGCTTTAAGCCAAATTTTTCACTCTCCTCTTTTACTTTCATCAAGAAGATTTTTAGTTCCTCTTCACTTTCTACCATAAGGGTGGTGTCATCTGCATATCTGAGGTTATTGATATTTCTCCCGGCAATCTTGATTCCAGTTTGTGTTTCTTCCAGCCCAGCATTTATCATGATGTACTCTGCATATGAGTTAAATAAGCAGGGGGACAATATACAGCCTTGACGTACTCCTTTTCCTATTTGGAAACAGTCTGCTGTTCCATGTCCAGATCTAACTCTTGCTTCCTGACCTGCGTATAGGTTTCCCAAGAGGCAGGTCAGGTGGTCTGGTATTCCCATCTCTTTCAGAATTTTCCACCGTTTATTGTGATCCACACAGTCAAAGGTTTTGGCATAGTCAATAAAGCAGAAATAGATGTTTTTCTGGAACTCTCTTGCTTTTTTTGATGATGCAGCGGATGTTGGCAATTTGATCACTGGTTTATCTGCCTTTTCTAAAACCAGCTTGAACATCAGGGAGTTCACGGTTCACATATTGTTAAAGCCTGGCTTGGAGAATTTTGAGCATTACTAGCATGTGAGATGAGTGCAATTGTGCGGTAGTTTGAGCATTCTTTGGCATTGCCTTTCTTTGGGATTAAAATGAAAACTGACCTTTTCCAGTCCTGTGGCCACAGCTGAGTTTCCAAATTTGCTGGCATATTGAGTGCAGCACTTTCACAGCATCATCTCTCAGGATTTGAAATAGCTCTACTGGAATTCCATCACCTCCACTAGCTTTGTTCATAGTGATGCTTTCTAAGGCCCACTTGACTTCACATTCCAAAATGTCTGGCTCTAGATGAGTGATCACACCATCATGATTATCTGGGTTGTGAAGATCTTTTTTGTACAGTTCTTCTGTGTATTCTTGCCACCTCTTCTTAATATCTTCTGCTGCTGTTAGGTCCATACCAATTCTATCCTTTATCGAGCCCATTTTTGCATGAAATGTTCCCTTGGTATCTCTAATTTTCTTGAAGAGATCTCTAGTCTTTCCCATTCTGTTCTTTTCCTCTATTTCTTTGCATTGAACACTGAATAAGGCTTTCTTATCTCTTCTTGCTCTTCTCTGGAACTCTGCATTCAGATGCTTATATCTTTCCTTTTCTCCTTTGCTTTTCACTTCTCTTCTTTTCACAGCTATTGGTAAGGCCTCCCCAGACAGCCATTTTGCATTTTTGCACTTCTTTTCCACGGGGATGGTCTTGATCCCTGTCTCCTGTACAATGTCATGAACCTCATTCCATAGTTTATCAGGTACTCTATCTATCAGATCTAGGCCCTTAAATCTATTTCTCACTTCCACTGTATAATCATAAGGGATCTGATTTAGGTCATACTTGAATGGTCTAGCGGGTTTCCTTACTTTCTTCAATTTAAGTCTGAATTTGATAATAAGGAGTTCATGATCTGAGCGACCGTCAGCTCCTGGTCTTGTTTTCGTTGACTATATAGAGCTTCTCCATCTTTGGCTGCAAAGAATATAATCAATCTGATTTTGATGTTGACCATCTGGTGATGTCCATGTGTACAGTCTTCTCTTGTGTTGTTGGAAGAGGGTGTTTGCTATGACCAGTGCATTTTCTTGGCAAAACTCTAGTAGTCTTTGCCCTGCTTTATTCCACATTCCAAGGCCAAGTTTGCCTGTTACTCTAGGTGTTTCTTGACTTCCTACTTTTACATTCCAGTCCCCTATAATGAAAAGGACATCTTTTTTGGGTGTTAGTTCTACAAGGTCTTGTAGGTTTTCATAGAACTGTTCAACTTCAGCTTCTTCAGTGTTACTGGTTGGGGCATAGACTTGGATTACCATGATATTGAGTGGTTTGCCTTGGAAATGGACAGAGATCATTCTGTCATTTTTGAGATTGCATTCAAGTACTGTATTTCAGACTCTTTTGTTGACCATGATGGCTACTCCATTTCTTCTAAGGGATTCCTGCCCGCAGTAGTAGATATAATGGTTATCTGAGTTAAATTCACCCATTCCAGTCCATTTAAGTTCACTGATTCCTAGAATGTCGACGTTCACTCTTGCCATCTCCTGTTTGACCACTTCCAATTTGCTTGATTCATGGACCTGACATTCCAGGTTCCTATGCAATATTGCTCTTTACAGCATTGGACCTTATTTCTATCACCAGTAACAGCCACAGGTGGGTATTATTTTTGCTTTGGCTCCATCCCTTCATTCTGTCTGGAGTTATTTCTCCACTGATCTCCAATAGCATATTGGGCACCTACTGACCTGGAGAGTTCCTCTTTCAGTATCCTATCATTTTGCTTTTTCATACTGTTCATGGGGTTCTCAAGGCAAGAATACTGAAGTGGTTTGCCATTCCCTTCTCCAGGGTACCACATTCTGCCAGACATCTCCACCCTGACCCACCCATCTTGGGTTGCCCCACGGGCATGGCTTAGTTTCATTGAGTTAGCCAAGACTGTGGTCCTAGTGTGATTAGATTGACTAGTTTTTGTGAGTATGGTTTCACTGTGTCTGCCCTCTGATGCCCTCTTGCAGCACCTACCATCTTACTTGGGTTTCTCTTACCTTGGGCGTGGGGTATCTCTTTATGGCTGCTCCAACAAAGCACAGCTGCTGCTCCTTACTTTGGATGAGGGGTATCTCCTCACTGCCACCCTTTCTGACCTTCAACGTGGGATGGCTCCTGTAGGCCTGACAGACTTAGTTATAAATATCTAGCTGTAGACAGTTGTCTTAGTAGACTGGAACTCAGGAATGAGGAATAAGCTAATGACTAGGAATTCTTGAGTTATTTTTTTGGCGAATGAGGCCATGGATGAAACCACTCTGGAAGAAGGGTAGATGAGATTAGAAGAGGAGAAAGAATTCTACGGACTTACATTTAAGGTGAGAGTGGTCAGAGAACCTTTCCTGGGAGACTTATAAGCCAATGGATGATGGGTGAGAAACTTGGAAGAGAGTTTCCAAAAAGAGAGAGTGGTCAAACATAGTTAAGACATTAATATATGACTGAAAATTTCAAAGCAGATTCTGTAAGTGGGATATGAATGATAGCTCTCAACAAGTAACTTTAGAGATCTGGATTGATTTTGTTGTTGTTTTCAAGAGTGAATATGGTTAAGAAAGTGAACACAGCCAGGATGAATAAAGGCTATATGATTAAGGGTGTTAAGAGCATTTTGTTTTGTTTTTGTATTCACTCTCCTAAAATCAGATCTTCTCCTGTGTTCTCTTGTTTTATCTAATCTCCATGCCTCTCCTTTCTTCTTTCCCCCATGCCACCCCTCCTCAATCTCTCTCTTATATTCTTTCTTTGGTGCTAGGAGATTACTCACCTGCTTTTTCAGGTGAGTGAAACAAGAGAAAGAATTCTGAAAAATCCACCTTTTTCAGGTTTTTCTCTTTCAGGAGAAACCTGTAACCAGGGAAGCCTCTTTGTGTAGTATGCAGTGCTTGAGGCCTATTTCCATTCTGTGGCATGATTTTGGCTAAGGTCCTGACTGCAACCTCACATTCTTTTCCTCACTCTTTTTCTGTATGTGGTTTTCAAGGCTTCTGGTGTTTTGAGATCTGTTCATTCTATTTTTAAAAATTTATTTTCTGCTTAAATAATAATCAGAGTCAGGTTCTATTGCCTACAGCTACAGTTTTCGGACCCTGGAATAAGAATTTGGCTAAGAGAAAAAAAGGTTGAAATCATATAATCCCTTATAAATGTTAGATTTCACTTCTATAGTGCAGGCTTCTAAATTCAGAGAGTGTGTTACAGGGAGTGTGCTTTGCCTTGCTGAGCTTCTGTTAGTCAGCTGACATTGCAGTTTGGTAAATGTCACTACTCTCTGGGATCTAGAGTGCTAGGATACAGCTGGTCTATTGGACTCTCTCTGAAGCTATTAAAGAAAGAAATATCTGACTTTTCATGGGGAATTTTTCCAAAGACATTGACCAAATGGAAAATTCTTCACCAGAGTATTTGTAGAATAAACTTCCTGGTGCTGAATTGTGACATATTGGACCAGATTAGGAAGAATTTTACTTTTATTTTTACCCCAGGGAAACAATATTCCAAAAGTCATCCCTCATTTATAGCACTATTTGGAATGTTTTCTGGAACGTGAGTAAAGTGACTCTGTCACCCTTCTCTGCATATTGGATGTAGCTGCCTAAATCTCTCCTTGCTTAATGATTTCTCCATAATATGAAACTTAACTCACACAAGAGTGCCTTACACAGAAGATGCACTCATTAAATATTAGGTGCTTTTGGTGAGAGGCAGAGCTTCTTTTTCACTTGAAACTGAAAATGCCTGTGATTACATTTTAATCTCCCTTTGCATTTAGGATGAGCCACGTAACCTTGACTTTTTACATCAGAAATGTCCTCTATAGTTTCTGAAATTGAAATACAAAGATAGAGGATGTTAAAGAGACAGAGAGAGCAGAGAATAAATTCTGATGGTCCATGGTGACTATGGATCAGACACATGCTGATGCCTGGGGTGACAGAACCCATGTTTTCAGGAGAAACCTGTAACCAGGGAAGCCTCTTTGTGTAGTATGCAGTGCTTGAGGCCTATTTCCATTCTGTGGCATGATTTCGGCTTAGGTCCTGACTGCAACCTCACATTTTTTTTTTCTCACTCTTTTTCTGTATGTGGTTTTCAAGGCTTCTGGCATTTTGTGATCTATTCATTCTACTTTTAAAAATTTATTTTCTGCTTAAATAATAATCAGACTCAAGTTCTATTGCCTACAGCTAAGAACCCTGAAAGATACAATTGCCATATACATCAAAACTCAGAAGCAGCCACCAAGGATCTTAAATTTAACTCTGACCATGCATTATTAATGCCTCAAGAATCTCAAGTATGGGAAATCTATGTGAAAATACTCTGTTTATTCTTGAGAGTTGGCAATGAAGTGAGATGCTAGGGATTGATTACTTAAGGCATGAATTTGGTGAATGAGCACTCTGTAGGTCGGATTCTGATTGCTGCCTATGGAGACTGCTTTCCCAGTTTGAGAAATAAAAGCCCAAGCTCCAAAGCTATTTTTCTGACTAATTTCTAGTAATGTTCCCTTAATAAACAGACCAATTTTTAAAAATCTACTCAATAATGTCCCAAATAATGATTTCTGTTGCTAAATTCTTCAAGGACTTTTTTTGTATAATGATCTCCTAACTTCACCAGTTTAGTGACTTGTGTGACTCTATGATCCTTTTTCACGGATCATGGTTCCACCTCAGTCCCTTTGCCCTCAAAGTAGAACTTTTCTAGCTAATTGGGTGCTCCTGTAAAAATGTCTGCCAGTTTCCTCTTGTTTAAACCACAAATCTAGATTCCTCATAATTCTTTAAGAAAAAAGTATGTTTCAGCATTTGACTTAAAATAAATATTTGTGTTGAGATGACAATATCATATTGTCTTAATATGCCTACTTAGAAGAATTTTCTTTTGATGGTTTTACAGTGTGGGACAAAATATGAAAGTGTTTTGGTTTCCTGCAATTTAAAAGTTTGTCTTGACACTTTGATAATATCTTTGAACAAATAAAGTGCATAGACATTGGCATGATGGACAGAAATTTCCTCTGCCCTCTATATGCAAATCAAATGGACTTATTTCCTTGAAGTAGAAGTAATCTTAGCAGGTAAATGACCCCAATATATACTTGTTACCATGGAAAGTAATTATTTAGGCTTGGTTGGTAGACAAACAGATTCTCCAGAAAATTGACTGGTTCAATAACCTATAGATACATTTGAAAAAAGGATCTTCTAGTGTTCAGCTGACCGCCTTATGCGAATAGTTGACTCATTGGAAAAGACCCTGATGCTGGGAGGGACTGGGGGCAGGAGGAGAAGGGGACGACAGAGGATGAGATGGCTGGATGGCATCACCGACTCGATGGACATGAGTTTGAGTAAACTCCGGGAGTTGGTGATGGAGAGGGAGGCTTGCTGTGTTGCAATTCATGGGGTCACAAACAGTCGGACACTACTGAGCGACTGAACTGAACTGAGTGTTCAGCTGAAATAATAAAGGATATAACACTTTACCAATGTTATTTAATTGGCAAGATGGACATTGAATAAAATCCAGTATTATTTGGATAAACTAATATGACATATTGGGCTTCCCAGGTAGCTCTGATGGTAAAGAATCTGCCTGCAGTGTCAGAAACCTGGATTCAGACCCTGGGTTGGGAAGATCCCCTGGAGGAGGGCATGGGAGCCCACTCCACTATTCTTGCCTGGAAAATCCCCATGAACAGAGGAGCCTGGTAGGGTACAGCCCATAGGGTCTCAAAGAGTTGGACATGACTGAGTGACTAAATACAGCACAATATGACTTATTGCCTAGAAGTTTGAGCCTCAGAGTTGGCATGACATCAACTTCTTTTTCTTTTCAGGAAAATCTTGTCCTATTCATGGGTGGTCTTTCCATTTGAGCCTTACCAATATTCATAAGGGGAAGTGAAACCTATTCTGAGCTTAGCTGATTGTTGAATTATATGACCCCCTTCTTTTCCAGTACAACACAGACCTGATTTCACATAGATGTTGAAGAGCATAAAATCAATTCACTTCTATTTAGTCCTTATCAAAACTGAGCTGAAATGGATAACCTCAAGGGAATACTGCCTGAATAATATTCAACCTTTCTACCGGAGAAGGCAATGGCACCCTACTCCAGTACTCTTGCCTGGAAAATCCCATGGATGGAGGAGACTGGAAGGCTCATTTATCAATCAATTTACATTAGTGATTAAAAAATTATGCTCTAGAATACTCTGTTCTAACAAGACTGAGTAAACAGTCACTGTGTAATAGAGATGAAGGTAGGATGGTCTTAGTTGGAGTGCAAGTAAACAGCCTTCATCCTAATTACCAAGAACTTGGCTTTCCCTTGGTCTAAAGAGTAGTTTTTAGAAAACTTCACTCTGTGTTAATCTGGTTTTCTGCATTAAGACATTCCATCAAAGAATGTACACCAGAGCCATACTGTTCAAATCTCCACCACCTAGAATAACCTTATTTCATTGAATGTATTATATGACACAGGTCATGGATGACTTATGAAAGATATTGAATACAACACTTTGAAACTCATCATAGCCCTATTACAATTACAATATTGGCACATTTGTCATCATTGTAACTCCTCTTTACTCACAGGAAAACTGTATTTCACATAACACAGCGAGGAATAATCATGTGAAATCAATTTGTGTTCCTCTTTGGAACATTGGGACACTGGGATTCCTTATATTCACTGGTTGCCTGTAAACTAAAATCTAGCAAGTGTACAGTGAATGACCTATGGTCATACTTTGTGTTTTAATGTTTGATTTTCTGTGCTCTGGTTGTGTTTTTGTTTATTTGGGGATTGCTTTTGGACTTGATTTTATCTTTAACCTGTTTTGTTTCCCCACCAAAAAAAATCTGATGAACAGTATTTGTACTTTTGAGTGCTGCCTGAAATTCATGTTTTGGGGTTTTCTTTTGAATAAGGCAGGATATATATCTGTTAGAATAATTTTAAAATGCATTATCTCTATTTTCACATCCACATAAGGTCTTAGTTTTGTCCACTTAATATGGCACCTTTTGAAGTTTTCCTTCTCTTTTCTCAATACTTATCTTCAGTAAATCCACTTACTTTTCACACACTAAAAATAAGCTACTAAGAAATTTTCAAATATTTGTTGTGTTCATAAACAATTGTGAACTGTCCATTTACTTCAAAGATGATTTAAGTATAAACATTTGTCTTCTACTTTTAATTAAAAAACCTCCTAAGTTCCCAGTCTAGTGCAAAAACACTAAGTTCAAAATGCTTCTAAAATCTTCACAACTGGACAGAGTAATTAGATAATAAAGGCAGCCACTAGTGCTCTTGTACTCATTAGCAGAAAACTAAATAACAGAGATTTTAAAAATGTTTTCAAAAGCTAAGTGAGTACACCAAAGAGAGCTATTATGTGCACAGAGATTTCAGACATGTAAATTGAGTTGAACTTTGCTTGCATCCATCAACCTGTCCTCAGTGAAGTTAACCAGGAATTTTGTAAAGCTTTGCTGTAGTAATTGGTTTATCTAAAGTGTGGTCTATCTCCAGCAACCTTAACATTGGGGAGAACAGAAATTTAACTTTATCAGTTCCAACTATATTTCAGGGTCATATGGGTGTTCTGGTACCATCAATTGATTGACCAAATTAATAGATAGTGCGCAGGTGTCCTTAATTAGCTAAATTTTATTAAGAAATACTCTTTTTATAACATCTGCTTCAATATAACTGACTTAAAATAAATATTTCCTGGTGTTAAAAAATTATCTGCTTAATAATCAGAGAGTCTAGTAGATCCCCAGGGATAATTAGACAGAATCACACTATGGAAACGGGGAGGCACATCAAGCAGATAATTTCTAATACATTTTAAGCAGTGGCTCTCTACTTTTGCACTGTAATTATTTCTCGCACAATATGATCCATCCCAGGGCAGAATTTTTGAATATAAACATAACTTTCAGTGGGAACCACTAATGAAGGAGCAATGCTTAGTGCTATCTAGCACAAGGACATGCATAAATCATAATCTTTAAATGCAAAAACAGGTTGAACTACTTTATTATTCAAGGGTCACAGTCCTCAATACATTAGTATCTCCCAAACTAATGACATCAAGTAGACTTTCATTCCAGCTAAAACTTTCTAACCCACAAAAGCTAAATTAATATATTTACTATTTCTAAATTTCCTTAAGATACTTTCTAATTAATTGTATAATTTGGGACAACATATGACTAGCATTTCTAGAAAACAAAGCCAGTATTTTAATCAAGCCAAATATCCTCCAAAATGATTTATATATTGAATCTTTTTTATAAACTAGTCTAATGTTTTATATACAATAATTGTGTTCATCTCTAATTTACTTAAAATTCTGCCACAGGACAAAATCTACAGATAGATTTTTTTACAAACCTGTGACCTGATATAATGTTTGGAAACCAACAAGATAATGAATGATAAAAAAGAAAATCAATACTTTTTTTTCTGTTTTACCTAGAGCCAAGATGAAGACAGGAAATTAAGCACCTTATTGCTTTCTAGTTTTTTCTAGGTTTGCTCACTGTGATGTCAAAGAATCCTCTGTGTGTGTGTGTGTGTTGCCAGTAAGAGAGATCTCTGGCCTGACCTTTCATTCTCCCTTATACTCAGGTATTTGTCATAGCTTCCACATATGTGCATATTATAAGCTGATGCCTTATTCAAACCACTAGGGTTTGGCAGATGTCATTTGGGTAAATACTACTCAATATCCCTTCATCCTTTGGAACTAACTCTATTTCTCTCCTCCGCTTGTTTTCCTTCCTTCCCCACCAGCTCATTTTTTAAAACTAAAGCAAGTCTTCATGTTTTATTTGGTATATGTGGTATTCTGAACTGGGGGAACTGTTCTCTATATCTTGTTAATATAATTCCAAAAACTTCCTTTCAATTACATTTCTGAACTGCAGCAATTTTTGTTATATTTAACATGTTCCCTCTATAGAAGCCTTGATAAGGTGAAATATAGTGAAGTGAAGTCACTCAGTCGTTTCCAACTCTTTGTGACACCATAGACCGTAGCCCACCAGGCTCCTCCGTCCATGGGATTTTCCAGGCAAGGATACTGGAGTGGGCTGCCATTCTCTTTGCCAGGGGATCTTCCCAATCCAGGGATCAAACCTAGGTCTCCTGCACTGCAGACAAATGCTTTACCATCTGAGCCACCAGGGAAGCCATAGGTTACATCTAATATCCCACTAGTTGGATGTGTCCAGAGCTGCAATTATTCTATTTCTCAAAAAAGAGGTCAAGCTAAATATTGTAGAGAAAATTCCAATGGGCCTAGCTCTTCTCATAAGAATGGAGAATAACCTCTAAGACTATTTAATTATAGCTTTTGTTAGAATTGTGAAGATCTAGCCCAGTTTTTGTTGGTAGGTATGCAACCACCAGATCTCCTGCTAGTAGCTTCATGAAGAGAAACAAGGAAACACAAATCAAACTCAAAATGATGAGATTTTTTTGTGAAATTCATACTGTAAGATTGGGGCCACTTAGAAAAAACAATGGATATGTGTATATAGTTCGGTTTGGATCTTCATAACAGAGCAAAGGAAGGCATTCTTATTTATTCTTAATATATGTAATTAAAATGTAGTCAGAGTCAGTGAGGAAATATCATTTCAGATATATGGCATGTATAAACACATTTCAATAATATTTTACAAGTTTATCCAAAAAATTGCTATCTGCAATGTAAAATAGACTGATTGCTTTGTGGACCAACTGAGGAATAGAAATATATATAAAATAAATTCTCACTCTTAATTTCATTTTGAAACTTATCTTATCACATGAATCCTGTGTCTTCATGTGTTTTGCTATGCCTCTCTATTTGATTTAATCATGAAAATAAGAAGATAATTATCCACTTCCATTTCACTGAATAATGAAATATTTGCAAAATTATTGTTGAACCTGGTTGACATGAGGAAAATAATTTTTCCTAAATATAAGTAAACGTCCCTGGTGGCTTCTCTGGCTTCCCTGGTGGCTCAGACGGTAAAGCATTTGCCTACAATGCAGGAGACCCAGGTTCAATTCCTGGGTTGGGAAGATCTCCTGGAGACGGAAATGGCAACCCACTCCAGTATTCTTGCATGAAAGTCCCATGGACGAAGGAAGCTGGTAGACTACAGTCCATGGAGTCACAAGGCATTGGATATGACTGAGCAACTACACTTCCTTTTTTTTAAATAAGTAAACTTTAAGTTACCGAGGTAGATAGTAGGTTTAAATCTGAGCAGCCCAAACACAGAGTCCATGATTCTAACCATTATTTGTTACAGCCTCATAGTTTTGTGTTTTCATTTCAGTTCAGTTGCTCAGTCACGTCCAACTCTTTGCGACCCCATGAATTGCAGAACGCCAGGCCTCCCTGTCCATTACTAACCCCCGGAGTCCACCCAAACCTATGTCCATTGAGTCAGTGATAACATCCAGCCATCTCATCCTCTGTCATCCCCTTCTCCTCCTGCCCTCAATCTTCCCCAGCATCAAAGTCTTTTCAAATGAGTCAGCTCTTCACATCAGGTGGCCAAAATATTGGAGTTTCGCTTCAAAATCAGTCCTTCCAATGAACACCCAGGACTGATCTCCCTTAGGATGAACTGGTTGGATCTACCTGCAGTACAATGGACTTCTAAGAGTCTTCTCAACACCATAGTTCAAAAGCATCAATTCTTCAGTGCTCAGCTTTCTTTATAGTCCAACTCTCACATCCATACATGACTACTGGAGAAACCATAGCCTTGACTAGATGGACCTTTGTTGGCAAAGTAATGTCTCTGCTTTTTAATATGCTATCTAGGTTGGTCATAACTTTCCTTCCAAGGAGTAAGTGTCTTTTAATTTTATGGCTGCAATCACCATCTGCAGTCATTTTGAAACCCCCCAAATAAAGTCTGACACTGTTTCCACTGGTTCCCCATCTATTTCCCTTGAAGTGATGGAGCCAGATGCCATGATCTTCATTTTCTGAATGTTGAGCTTTAAGCCAACTTTTTCACTGTCCTCTTTCTTTTCATCAAGAGGCTTTTTAGTTCTTCTTCACATTCTTCCATAAGGGTGGTGTCATCTGAATATCTGAGGTTATTGATATTTCTCCCAGCAATCTTGATTCCATCCTGTGCTTCTTCCAGCCCAGCATTTCTCATGATGTACTCTGCAGATAAGTTAAATAAGCAGGGTGACAGTATATAGCATTTATGTACTCTTTTTCCTATTTGGAACCAGTCTGTTGTTCCATGTCCAGTTCTAACTGTTGCTTCATCACCTGCATACAGATTTCTCAAGAGGCAGGTCAGGTGGTCTGGTATTCCCATCTCTTTCAGAATTGTCCACAGTTTATTGTGATCCACACAGTCAAAGGCTCTGGCATAGTTAAGAAAGCAGATATAGATGTTTTTCTGGAACTCTCTTGCTTTTTTGATGATCCAGTAGATGCTGGCAGTTTGATATCTGGTTCCTCTGCCTTTTCTAAAACCAGTTTTAATATCTGGAAGTTCATGGTTCACATATTGCTGAAGCCTGACTTGGAGAATTTTGAGCATTACTTTACTAGCATGTGAGATGAGTGCAATTGTGCGGTAGTTAGAGCATTCTTTGGCATTGCTTTTCTTTGGGATTGGAATGAAAACTGACCTTTTCCAGTCCTGTGGACACTGCTGAGTTTTCCAAATTTGCTGACACATTGTGTGTAGCACTTTCACAGCTTCATCTTCCAGGATTTGAAATAGCTCAACTGGAATTCCATCACCTCCACTAGCTTTGTTCTTAGTGATGCTTTTAAGGCCCACTTGACTTTGAATTTCAGGATGTCTGGCTCTAGCTTTGTGTGAATGATCAGATCATCATGATTATCTTGGTCATGAAGGTCTTTTTTGTACAGTTCTTCAGTGTATTCTTGCCATATTTGCATCTTACCATACTTTAATTATGAGGAAATTGCAACCCACTCTAGTATTCTTGCTTGGAGAATTCCATGGACAGAGGAGCCTGGTGGGTTGCCGTCCATGGGGTCATGAAGAGTCAGACATGACTGAGCTACTGAACATGCTTTAATTAAAACAATGCATCCTTTTGTATAGGTTAACAATGCCTATTCAGCCAATTAAGCACTATTGCTTAAAATTTATAGCAGCAAAAGACAAACTCAAAACAAGTGTCATTAGTTGTTAGACATTATTTTATTGTGTGTAGATTACACATATGGAAATACTATAAATTTAGCATTGGATTGTTTCTAGAGCAGCACTATTCAATAGAACTTTCTGCAATAATGAAAAGATTTGATTTATGAGTTGTCTAATACCATAGCTTCATGTAAGTACTGAGCACTTGGAATATGGCTAGTAAGACTGGGAAACTAATTTCTCCATTTTGGAAAGATGGCGGAGGAATAGGAAGGGAAGATCACTTTCTCCTTCACAAATTCCTCAAAAGAACATTTCAACGCTGAGCAAACTTCACAAAACAACTTCTGTAGGCTGGCAGAGGACATCAGGCAACCAGAAAAGCAGACCTTTGTCTTCAAAAACAGGTAGGATAAAATATAAAAGACGAAAAAGGAGACAAAGGAGGTGGGGAGGGAGCTCCGTCCCGGGAAGGGAAGCCCGTCCCGGGAAGGGAATTTTAAGAAGAGAGGTTTCCAAACACCAGGAAACACTCTCCCTGCCGAGTCTGTGGCAAGCCTTGGAAACACAGAGGGCAACATAACAGGAAGGAAAAATAGATAAATAATTAAAACCAACAGATTACAAGCCCAACAGTAACTCCCCCAGCGGAAAAGCAGCACAGACGCCTGCATCCGCCATTGGGAAGTGGGGGCAGGGCAGGGACGCGCGGGAGGCGCGGGCTGCAGAGCTTTGTAAGAATTGGGCAGGAACGCCCCACGCGCAACCAGAACGACCTAACTTGAGCTAGCAAACCAGACTGTGGGATAGCTACCACGCGAAAAGCTCGAACATAAGACCCCGCCAGGACCGAGCACAGAACAAAGGACGGAACGGAAAAAGCTGGCTGCAGACCATCCCCTGCCGGGGACAGGCAGCCAGAGCCGTAAGGTCTGGAAAGGGGCAATTGCAGACCCGGAGAGACTTTACTTACCTAACTGCAAGCAGGCTCCTTTGCTAAGACTTCTGGGGGTGTTGGACAGTCACAAACTGCCTCACGGGGTGCGCCAGCGGTCCACCCAGAAAGCTGAGCAGCAGCGGCAGAAAAGGTGACAAGCCGCGGCGACCGCGCTCGCCAAACTCCTGAGCTACTCGGACCTGGGAAGGGCACAAAGCGCAGTTCCAGCCGAATCTGTGCCTCTGAGGGCTGCCTGAGCGCCGAACCTGGGCGGCTTGGACCGGGGAAGTGCACGCAGCCTAGGGCCGGCCCCAGACGGTTCCCGGCTGAGCATCGTAGAACCGGAGTGGTTTGTGTGCCGCGAGAAAGGACAGGTCAAGCGGAGCAGAGATACTGTATGCACACGACAGTGCTATTTGTTTGCAGCATCCCCCCTCCCCACAGTGCGACTGAACTAGTGATCCTAAAAAACCAGCAAACAGAAGAAGTAAATCAGAGGGAACCACCTTGGAAGTGATCCCACACGGCCCATAACACCAGAAAGGGCCAGATAAATATTCTTTTTTAATATTTTTAAAAGCATTCCCTTTTTTTTTTTTTGCTTTTTTTTCTAACTTTTTTTTTTAATTCTTAAGTCTTCTATTTCTCCGCTAATTTTTATTTCTATAACCTATTATTACTATTTTTTTTAAAGACCTTTTTTTTTTTTTTCTTTTTTAAGGCAAATACCATATATAGTCTTTGGATGGTTGTTGATTTTTTTTTTTTTTTTTTGGTGATTGTTTGTCTGTTTATTTGTTTTTTAATAATTCTTTTTCTTTCCTTTTTTTTCTTTCTTCCTTTTTCCTTCTGCTTCTCTTTAATATTGTATCTTTGAAAATCCAACCTCTACTCTAGATTTTTAATCTTTGCTCTTAGGTGTTTATTGCCAATTTTGTACATTTAAAAACCCAAACTTCACTACCCCAGTTTACCTGAGAGCGAGATTACTGGCTTGACCACTCTCTCCTCCTCTGGACTCTCCTTTTTCTCCACCAGGTGGCCTCTGTCTCTTTCCCCCCCCCATCTCTCCTCTATCCAACTCTGTGAATCTCTGTGTGTTCCAGATGGTGGGGAACACCTAAGGAACAGGTTACTGGCAGGATTTGTCTCTCTCCTACACATTCCTCTCTCTGATCCTCCTGGTCACCTCTGTCCACTTCCTCCCTCGCCTCTTCCCCGTATAACTCTGTAAACACCCCTGAGCGGTCCAGACTATAGAGCGCACATAAGGAAGTGACTACTGGCTAGTTTGCTCTCTTCTCTTTTGATCTCACCGCATCTCATTCCAGTTACCTCTAACTACCTCCTCCATCTTCTCTTCTCCTTATAACCCAGTGAACCTCTCTGAGTGCCCCTCAGTGTGGAGAAACTTTTCATCTTTAACCTAGATGTTTTATCATCGGTGCTGTATAGATGGAGAAGTCTAGAGGCTACTGTAAAAATAAAACTGAAAACCAGAAGCAGGAGGCTTAAATCCAAAGCCTGAAAACATTAGAGAACTCTTGAATTCAGGGAACATTAAGCAATAGGAGCCCATCTAATGCCTTCATACCTACACCGAAACCAAGCTCCACCCAAGGGCCAACAAGTTCCAAAACAAGACATACCACGCAAATTCTCCAGCAACACAGAAACAATCCCCTGAGCTTCAATATACAGGCAGCTCAAAATTATCCCAAAACCTTTGATGTCTTGTAACCCATTACGGGTTACTCCACTGCACTCCAGAGAGAAGAAACCCAACTCCACCCACCAAAACTCCAACACAAGCCTCCCTAACCAGGAAACCTTGACAAGCCACTGATAGAACCCCACCCAAAGTGAGGAAGCTCCATAATAAAGAGAACTCCACAAATTACCAGAATATAAAAAGGCCACCCCAAACGCAGCAATATAACCAAGATGAAGAGACAGAGGAATACACAGCAGGTAAAGGAACAGGAGAGTTGCCCACCAAACCAAACAAAAGAGGAAGAAGTAGGGAATCTACCGGAGAAGGAATTCCGAATATTGATAGTGAAAATGATCCAAAATCTTGAAATCAAAATGGAATCACAGATAAATAGGCTAGAGACAAAGATTGAGAAGATGCAAGAAAGGTTTAACAAGGACCTAGAAGAAATAAAAAAGAGTCAAAATATAATGAATAACGCAATAAATGAGATCAGAAACACTCTGGAGGCAACAATTAGTAGAATAACGGAGGCAGAAGATAGGATTAGTGAAATAGAAGATAGAATGGTAGAAATAAATGAATCAGAGAGGAAACAAGAAAAACGAATTAAAAGAAGAGAGGACAATCTCAGAGACCTCCAGGACAATATGAAACGCTCCAACATTCGAATTATAGGAGTCCCAGAAGAAGAAGACAGAAACAAAGATCATGAGAAAATCCTTGAGGAGATAATAGTTGAAAACTTCCCTAAAATGGGGAAGGAAATAATCACCCAAGTCCAAGAAACACAGAGAGTTCCAAATAGGATAAACCCAAGGCGAAACACCCCAAGACACATATTAATCAAATTAACAAAGATCAAACACAAAGAACAAATATTAAAAGCAGCAAGGGAAAAACAACAAATAACACACAAGGGGATTCCCATAAGGATAACAGCTGATCTTTCAATAGAAACTCTTCAGGCCAGGAGAGAATGGCAAGACATACTTAAAGTGATGAAAGACAATAACCTACAGCCCAGATTACTGTACCCAGCAAGGATCTCATTCAAATACGAAGGAGAAATCAAAAGCTTTACAGACAAGCAAAAGCTGAGAGAATTCAGCACCACCAAACCAGCTCTGCAACAAATTCTAAAGGATATTCTCTAGAAAGGAAACACGAAAAGGGTGTATAAACCCGAACCCAAAACAATAAAGTAAATGGTAACGGGATCATACTTATCAATAATCACCTTAAATGTAAATGGGTTGAACGTCCCAACCAAAAGACAAACACTGACCGAATGGATACAAAAACAAGACCCCTCTATATGCTGCTTACAAGAGACCCACCTCAAAACAAGGGACACATACAGACTGAAATTGAAGGGCTGGAAAAAGATATACCACGCAAATAGAGACCAAAAGAAAGCAGGAGTGGCAATACTCATATCCGATAAAATAGACTTTAAAACAAAGGCTGTGAAAAGAGACAAAGAAGGCCACTACATAATGATCAAAGGATCAATCCAAGAAGAAGATATAACAATTATAAATATATATGCACCCAATATAGGAGCACCACAATATGTAAGACAAATGCTAACAAGTATGAAAGGGGAAATCAACAATAACACAATAATAGTGGGAGACTTTAATACCCCACTCACACCTATGGACAGATCAACTAAACAGAAAATTAACAAAGAAACGCAAACTTTAAACGATACATTAGATCAGTTAGATCTAATTGATATCTACAGGACATTTCACCCCAAAACAATGAATTTCACCTTTTTTTCAAGTGCTCATGGAACCTTCTCCAGAATAGATCACATCCTGGGCCATAAATCTAAACTTGATAAATTCAAAAAAGTCAAAATCATTCCAAGCATCTTTTCTGACCATAATGCATTAAGATTAGATCTCAATTACAGGAGAAAAACTATTAAAAATTCCAACATATGGAGGTTGAACAACACACTTCTGAATAACCAACAAATCACAGAAGAAATCAAAAAAGAAATCTATGCATAGAAATTAATGAAAATGAAAACACAACAACCCAAAACCTGTGGGACACTATAAAAGCAGTGCTAAGAGGAAAGTTCATAGCAATACAGGCATACCTCAAGAAACAAGAAAAAAGTCAAATAAGTAACCTAACTCTACACCTAAAGCAATAGAAAAGGAAGAGTTGGAGAACCCCAGAGTGAGTAGAAGGAAAGAAATCTTAAAAATTAGGGCAGAAATAAATGCAAAAGAAACAAAAGAGACCATAGCAAAAATCAACAAAGCCAAAAGCTGGTTCTTTGAAAGGATAAATAAAATTGACAAACCATTAGCCAGACTCATCAAGAAGCAAAGAGAGAAAAATCAAATCAATAAAATTAGAAATGAAAATGGAGAGATCACAACAGACAACACAGAAATACAAAGGATCATAAGAGACTACTATCAGCAGTTATATGCCAATAAAATGGACAACGTGGAAGAAATGGACAAATTCTTAGAAAAGTACAATTTTCCAAAACTGAACCAGGAAGAAATAGAAAATCTTAACAGACCCATCACAAGCACGGAAATTGAAACGCTAATCAGAAATCTTCCAGCAAACAAAAGCCCAGGTCTAGATGGCTTCACAGCTGAATTCTACCAAAAATTTCGAGAAGAGCTAACACCTATCCTCCTCAAACTCTTCCAGAAAATTGCAGAGGAAGGTAAACTTCCAAACTCATTCTATGAGGCCACCATCACCCTAATACCAAAACCTGACAAAGATGTCACAAAAAAAGAAAACTACAGGCCAATATCACTGATGAACATAGATGCAAAAATCCTCAACAAAATTCTAGCAATCAGAATCCAACAACACATTAAAAAGATCATACACCATGACCAAGTGGGCTTTATCCCAGGGATGCAAGGATTCTTCAATATCCGCAAATCAATCAATGTAATTCACCACATTAACAAATTGAAAAATAAAAACCATATGATTATCTCAATAGATGCAGAGAAGGACTTTGACAAAATTCAACATCCATTTATGATAAAAACTCTACAGAAAGCAGGAATAGAAGGAACATACCTCAACATAATAAAAGCTATCTATGACAAACCCACAGCAAACATTATCCTCAATGGTGAAAAATTGAAAGCATTTCCCCTAAAGTCAGGAACAAGACAAGGGTGTCCACTTTCACCGCTACTATTCAACATAGTTCTGGAAGTTTTGGCCACAGCAATCAGAGCAGAAAAAGAAATAAAAGGAATCCAAATTGGAAAAGAAGAAGTAAAACTATCACTGTTTGCAGATGACATGATCCTCTACATGGAAAACCCTAAAGACTCCACCAGAAAATTACTAGAGATCATCAATGAATATAGTAAAGTTGCAGGATATAAAATCAACACACAGAAATCCCTTGCATTCCTATACACGAATAATGAGAAAGTAGAAAAAGAAATTAAGGAAACAATTCCATGCACCATTACAACGAAAAGAATAAAATACTTAGGAATATATCTACCTAAAGAAACTAAAGACCTATATATAGAAAACTATAAAACACTGATGAAAGAAATCAAAGAGGACACTAATAGATGGAGAAATATACCATGTTCATGGATCGGAAGAATCAATATAGTGAAAATGAATATACTACCCAAAGCAATTTACAAATTCAATGCAATCCCTGTCAAGCTACCAGCCACATTTTTCACAGAACTAGAACAAATAATTTCAAGATTTGTATGGAAATACAAAAAACCTTGAATAGCCAAAGCAATCTTGAGAAAGAAGAATGGAACTGGAGGAATCAACTTTCCTGACTTCAGGCTCTACTACAAAGCCACAGTCATCAAGACAGTATGGTACTGGCACAAAGACAGACATATAGATCAATGGAACAAAATAGAAAGCCCAGAAATAAATCCACACACCTATGGACACCTTATCTTCGACAACGGAGGCAAGAATATACAATGGAGTAAAGACAATCTCTTTAACAAGTGGTGCTGGGAAAACTGGTCAACCACTTGTAAAAGAATGAAACTAGATCACTTTCTAACACCATACACAAAAATAAACTCAAAATGGATTAAAGATCTAAATGTAAGATCAGAAACTATAAAACTCCTAGAGGAGAATATAGGCAAAACACTCTCAGAAATAAATCACAGCAGGATGCTCTATGATCCACCTCCCAGAATTCTGGAAATAAAAGCAAAAATAAACAAATGGGATCTAATTAAAATTAAAAGCTTCTGCACAACAAAGGAAACTATAAGCAAGGTGAAAAGACAGCCTTCTGAATGGGAGAAAATAATAGCAAACGAAGCAACTGACAAACAACTAATCTCAAAAATATACAAGCAACTTATGCAGCTCAACTCCAGAAAAATAAACGACCCAATCAAAAAATGGGCCAAAGAACTAAATAGACATTTCTCCAAAGAAGACATACGGATGGCTAACAAACACATGAAAAGATGCTCAACATCACTCATTATTAGAGAAATGCAAATCGAAACCACAATGAGGTACCACTTCACACCAGTCAGAATGGCTGCGATCCAAAAATCTGCAAGCAATAAATGCTGGAGAGGGTGTGGAGAAAAGGGAACCCTCCTACACTGTTGGTGGGAATGCAAACTAGTACAGCCACTATGGAGAACAGTGTGGAGATTCCTTAAAAAATTGCAAATAGAACTACCTTATGACCCAGCAATCCCAGTGCTGGGCATACACACCGAGGAAACCAGAATAGAAAGAGACACATGTACCCCAATGTTCATCGCAGCACTGTTTATAATAGCCAGGACATGGAAACAGCCTAGATGTCCATCAGCAGATGAATGGATAAGAAAGCTGTGGTACATATACACGATGGAGTATTACTCAGCCGTTAAAAAGAATTCATTTGAATCAGTTCTGATGAGATGGATGAAACTGGAGCCAATTATACAGAGTGAAGTAAGCCAGAAAGAAAAACACCAATACAGTATACTAACACATATATATGGAATTTAGAAAGATGGCAATGACGACCCTGTATGCAAGACAGGAAAAAAGACACAGATGTGTATAACGGACTTTTGGACTCAGAGGGAGAGGGAGAGGGTGGGATGATTTGGGAGAATGGGAATTCTAACATGTATACTATCATGTAAGAATTGAATCGCCAGTCCATGTCTGACGCAGGATGCAGCATGCTTGGGGCTGGTGCATGGGGATGACCCAGAGAGATGTTGTGGGGAGGGAGGTGGGAGGGGGGGTCATGTTTGGGAACGCATGTAAGAATTAAAGATTTTTAAAATTAAAAAAATAAATAAATTAAAAAAAATAATTTCTCCATTTTATTAAATTCAGTGAATTTAAAGTTAAATAAAATAGTCCCATGTGGCTGGTAGCTACTACATCGAACACCTCAACAATGGAGGATGTCCTAAAGTAATGGCTTTCAGTCCTTTATGACTGTGACTAGGGTAAGAAATATATTTTGCATCATAATGTCATATACCTTAATTGTGTTATTGTTTCTATATGCATAAAACCAAAATGCAATTTTCATTAATAACTGTAACCAACATTCAGTCTGATAGTAGCTTTTCAATTCTACAATTTAGTAAAAATTTTGACTCGCATAATTGATTCTATGATATATGAACATTTGGAGATCTGTTTCACAACCCTTCAGTGAAGGATCTGTAGGTATGTGTAAGCTTAGTAGCTCAGTCGTGTCTGACTCTTTGTGACCCCATGGACTGTAGCTTGCCTGTCTGTAGGTATAAAGGTTTCATTTTCACTTGTTTTCTGAATTGACCTGAAAGCCAATCCCAAGCACCAACGCAAGTTGCACTGAACATTTTACTCTTGTACTTCCTTTACTGGGACTAAAGGAAAATAAGAGCACCATGAGTCTTGAAAAGAGAGAATCTCAGTGACAAGTTTATTTTCCATTTTCAGTGAAAGCTTGTGCTGATGGTTATTGAGGGTATTCAGGAATGACTGAAGATAGAAAACTTCACCTTTTCAGCCCAAAAGTGTAAGAAGTATGTACAGGGACACTTGCATCTGCAAAGCACCACAATGGGTCTCAGGAGAAAGACAGAGGAAATGATCAAGGCTAGAAGGAATTCTCAGAAGGGAGATGGAGGCAAGAAACAAAAGCAAAAATGTCTCCTCTATCCGGAGCGCAAGAGTCTGCTGCATGTCTTAGAATCCACTTGCACATGTAGTCCTTAGTGACTGAAAAATATCTTCCTCAGAATAACAAAGGGACAAATCTCTCAGTCACCATTAGCATATGACAAACCTAATGCTTATTGATGATGTCTGCTAATTAAAGTTCTTCCTAAAACAGTATAAAAAGTATTGACAAGTAGAAGGTGTCAGGCTGTCCTGTGTTAACTCTTCTATCTGGATAAAAGCTGTGGATCTCCCCTTTCAATCAACGAACTTGTTTAGTTCTTAATAATAACTTGTTTAGTACTTAATAATACTATTATATTATGCTAAATGGCCTTAATTGCTTAAAACCAAAGATATACACAATAAACTATGAAACAATTGTACAATTTTTTATCTTTGTAGCAAGGAGTTTAAATTTTTTTTTTTCTGTTCTACTTAAGTATTAAACTTAGATTTACTATTAAATGTGCAGGAAATCTTATCAGTGTGATCTAAAGTTGGGAAACTGAAAGTCAAACCAACTACATATAATATTTTCCAAAATCACTGTTAATGTTTTTTCCTTTTTCCTTTCAGAATTGTTTTTAGGTTATCAAAATACTATCTCCTCTGTTTATTTATCTTCACAACTCAACTGAAAAGTTATCTCTTTTTCTAAAGTCTTATCTTGAATTTTCTTTAAATGCATTGTCTGACCCTGCATTCCAATCTCTAGGCAGTTTGTGGGAAGTTTTGTACATTTATTTTACAGTATTTGATATTAGAGATTAGCAAATTTATGTCAATACCAGACAAATACAGATGAAAATGGGTTGTCTCATCCTCCATTTACCTCTATTTTTTTTCATGAATAAATTTGTAGCTTTAAAAATATTCATGGGATTTTTTTGCTTAAAATTTATTAAAGCTTATATAAAACAATTCAAAGAAAATGTAGAAGGAAAAGAGGACACAATGTGTTTGAGTCTTATCCCATACATTTTCTCCATTTTCAATTTTAGCATATGTGCTCTGAAGTGAATCACATAACAATCTCTAAAGTTTAGATCCCCACACTTTCAAAGCCAAACTATCTTTATTGTTAATTTTCTGAGGCGCCAAATGTTTGCAACAAATATACTAGAGATCATATTTGTTCAGGGACTGTGATGATTTCTTCAAAGGATTTTATTCTAAAAGGAAGAAAAACCATAAAAAAAATATTTGGTTAGCTATTTTGCTATCGCTTACAAAATATATTTTTATTTCACTTACTGTGCACTTCATGAAAAAGTGTTCAAGTGGTATAGAATATGGTACGTGTGTGAATGTATAGGTATATATGTGTGTATGTATAGGTATATATGTGTGTATGTATAGGTAAATGTGTGTATACGTGTGTGTGTCCTCAGTATTAAAATAGGAAATTTAGTCTTTCCAACAAAGTGATTCTGTGTTCTGTAGAAACTCTGACTAAAGTTCCCAGACTCATAAGCCAGACCATTTTGCTAGGCTATAATTATTAGGGAGTAATTTCTCATAATGGGCCAAACTTTGTTCTGCTGTAACTTTCACAAACTAATACTAATTATACTCCTAAAACTATAGTAAAAAAAAAATAACATCTTCAAAATGATATATTTTCAACTACAGCTTCAAATCATGAAAAGAGCTTTATTGATTTTTCTGCTAACATAATAATAAATTTAATAAGTGACATAAATCATACTATAAAGTATATTTAATAAAGTAACAATCACTCATAATCTAATAATCCAGGAAAAACTATTTATATTTTTATATAAATGTCAGCATTTTAATGCATTTCTGCATAGCCACATCTTAGAAAAAATTGTCTTGAATATACATATCATTCTATAGCCACTTTGTTCAGTTATGAAATCATATCTTATTATATATATGTATATCTGTATGTGTGCTCAGTTGCTCAGTTGTGTTCCAACTCTTTGCAGCTCCATGGACTGTAGCCTGCCAGGCTCCTCTGTCCATGGAATTTTCCAGGCAAGAATAGTGGAGCAAATCGTCATTTCCTTCTACTCCAGGGGATCTTTCAGACCCAGGAATCAAACATGTGTCTCTTGCATTTCCTGCATGGACAGGCAGATTCTTTCCCACTGGCACCACCTGGGAAGCCCATATTTATCTGTGTGTGTGTAAAATCTAAGTTTTATTGGATGCATGATATTTGGTCATATTCTATTGCAGTATTTAAAATTTTATAGTCTTTTCTTAAAATGAATTTCTGTATTTTTCTAGGTCAAAGTTGTTTGTGTGTTTTTAAGAACATTGACACGTATTTCCCTTCTATATAGTGTCTGGTCCTGAGAATGGAGAAATAAATATTTGGCCAAGCCCTGCCGTGACTGACTAGAAAACCTGAACAAAGGACTTTCATCTTCATATTACTGTAGATTAACAACAAAATCATTTTTATATACATTTTAAAGGAAATAAAACCAAATTCACAACAAATTCTCCTCTACTCAGCACCTAGTTCATTTTATTAAAACAGAATTTTCTTGATACTAAAACTTGAGAATGATATTACCAGAAAAATAGCAGGTCAAACTCACCCATGGAAATAAATGTAACAATACAAATTATCAAATAAATTGTATTAAAAGTACATTTAAAGTTAATATATCCAGAAGTTCAAAAATTGTTATTATCGCCATATATAGAAAATTATTTTGTAAACAATATCTATTATCAGAGTGCCTAGAATACTACAACTAAGAGACTTTGTTAAACATTTAAAGGGAATCTACTAGGCTATGGTTTTTCCAGAGGTCATGTATGGGTGTGTGAGTTGGACTGTGAAGAAAGCTGAGTGCTGAAGAATTGATGCTTTTGAACTGTGGTGTTGGAGAAGACTCTTGAGAGTCCCTTGGACTGTGAGGAGATCCAACCAGTCCATTCTGAAGGAGGGATTCCTTTGGAGGGAATGATGCTGAAGCTGAAACTCCAGTACTTTGGCCACCTCATGCGAAGCATTGACTCATTGGAAAAGACTCTGATGCTGGGAGGGATTGGGGGCAGGAGGAGAAGGGGAAGACAGAGGATGAGATGGCTGAATGGCATCACTAACTCAATGGACGTGAGTCTGCATGAACTTTGTGAGTTGGTGATGGACAGGGAGGCCTGGGGTGCTGCGATTCATGGGGTCGCAGAGTCGGACATGACTGAGTGACTGAACTGAACTGAACTGAGCTGAACTAAACAACAATCTGCTAAGTTGCTTCAGTCGTGTCCGACTCTGTGAGACCCCATAGACGGCAGCCCACCAGGCTCCCCCGTCCCTGGGATTCTCCAGGCAAGAACACTGGAGTGTGTTGCCATTTCCTTCTCCAATGCATGAAAGTGAAAAGTGCAAGTGAAGTCGCTCAGTCCTGTCCAACTCCTAAGACCCCATGGACTGCAGCCCATCAGGCCCCTCCGTCCTTGGGATTTTCCAGGCAAGAGTACTGGAGTGGGGTGCCATTGCCTTTTCTGACTAAACAATAGCACATATCAAATTTAAGTCAAAAAAAAATTAAGACATTTGTCTCTAATCTAAGATAGATACTTAGATTACTACAACTTCTCCAATACTTTGGCCAGCTGATAGGAAAAGCTGACTCATTGGATATGATCCTGGAAAGATTGAAAGCAGGAGGCGAAGGGGGCAACAGAGGATGAGATAGTTGGATGGTATCATTGATGTAATCAGCATGAGTTTGAGCAAACTCTGGGAGATAGTGAAGGACAGGGAAGCATGGTGTGCTACAGTCATGGGGTTGTGAAGACTTGGACATAACTTAGCAACTAAACAACAGTCAAGTATATTACTTGAAAATATCTTCTCCCATTCAGTAGGTGGCTATTTCATTACATTGATAGCTTCCTTTACTGTGCAGCATTTGATGTAGTCCCATTTGTTTATTTTTACTTTTGCTTTCCTTGTCTGAGGAGACATATTAAAAAAAAATATTGTTAGATTTACGTCAAAAGTGCACTCCCCATGTTTCCTTCTATGAATTTTATTGTTTCAGGTCATACATTTATATCTATAATCCATTTTGAGTGTATTTTATATATAGTGTGAAACAGTAGTCCAATTTGAATATTTGCAGGTAGCTGTCTACTTTTCCCATCAACCATTTATTGAAGTCATTGTCTTTTTTCCCATTGTATATTCTTGCCTCCTTTGTTGTAGATTAATTTGCCATCTATGTATGGGTTCATTTCTGGGCTGTCTGTACTGTTCTAATGATATGTGTCTGCGTTTGTGCAAATACCGTAATCTTGATTAATATAGCCTTGTACTATACTTTGAAATTAGGGAGAATGATTCCTACATCTTTGTTCTTTCTCAAGATTATTTGAGCTAATCAGGCTCTTTTGTATTACCAAGCATAATTTAAAATTATTATTTCTGGTTATGTGAATGAAGACATTGGCATTTTATTAGGGATTATACTGAATCTATAGATTGTCTTGAGTAGAATGACCATTTTAACAATATTAATTCTCGTAATTTATAAGCATGGAATATCTTTATATTTGTTACTTTTGTGTTCAGTTCATTTCATCAGTTCTTATAGTTTTCTCTGCATCAGTATTTTACCTTCTTGGTTAGATTTATTGCTAAATATTTTCTTCTTTTTGATGTGATGGTAAAGAGGACTGGTTTCTTAATATCTGTTTCTGATAATTCACTGATGGTTTATTGTTAGTGTATAGGTACACAATAGATTTGTTTATATTAATTTTGTATCCTACGGATGAATTAAGTTCATTAAAAATAGGTTTTTGTTGTATCATTAGTATTTTCTATGTATAGTATCATGTTATATTCAAACAGTGATAATTTATTTCTTCCTTTCCAGGTTGCATTACTATTATTTATTTTCCACATCTGATTGCTGTGGATATTGCTTTCCAATTGTTGTTATGGTTCAGTCACTAAGTTGTTTCCAAATCTTTCTGACCCCATGGACTGTACCATGACAGTCTTCCCCATCCTTCACTGTTTCTCAAAATTTGCTCAAACTCATTTCTCTTGAACAGTGATTCCATCCAACTGTTTTGCCCTCAGGTGCCACCATCTTTTCCTGCCCTCAATCTATACCAGCATTAGGGTCTTTTTCAGTGAGTTGGCTCTTTGCATCAGGTGGCAAAATTATTGGAGCTTCAACATCATTCTTTCCAATGAATATTCAGTGTTGATTTCCTTAGGATTGACTGGCTGGATATCCTTGTTGTCCAAGAGACTCTCAAGAGTCTTCTCCAACACCACGGTTCAAAAACATCAGTTTTTTGGCACTCAGCTTTCTTTATAGTCCAACTTTCACATCCATACATGACTCTGGAAAAACCATAGCTTAGTGGCACAGGAGCTGCTGAGAGGAGCTACCCACGTCCAAGTCAGGGGTGACAACTTGAGGAGATACCCCACATCCAAGGTCAGGGGCGGCGGCTGAGAGGAGCTACCCCACATTCAAGGTAAAGAGCAGCGGCTGCTCCAACAAAGTGCATCCGTGAAGATATACCCCATGTACAAGGTAAGAGAAACCCAAGTAAGACGGTAGGCACTGAGAGAGGGTATCAGAGGGCAGACAGACTGAAACCACAATCACAGACAACTAGCCAATTTGATCACATGCACCACAGCCTTGTCTAACTCAATGAAACTATGCCATGCTGTGTTGGGCCACCCAAGATGAATGGGACATGGTGGTGAGGTCTGGCAGAATATGGTCCACTGAAGAAGGGAATGGCAAACCACATGAGTATTCTTGCTTTGAGAACCCCATAAATAGTACAAAAAGGCAAAAAGATAGGACACTGAAAGATGAACTACCCAGGTTGGTAGGTGCCCAATGTGCTAATAGAGATCAGTGGAGAAATAACTCCATAAAGAATGATGGGATGACAGTATTATTTGGTAAGGGGGATTATCTAGTCTTTAAAAAGTAACTTTATTTTTCAGGAAAATGATAGCTTTTACTTATTGAGCATCTCATGTGATATCTTATGTGTTTCTTATTGAGTATGTCTTATATGTCACACTTTACATTGCATTAAGTGTGATCTTTTTATAACTGTTTTATGAGAGCGTGAGTGGGTGCACACATGTATACTGTCATATATGCTCTCCAGATACTATAGGTTAAATAATTATAAAAATAAATGCAGCATACAATGTACAGCTTGAATAATTAAAATTGGTTATTACCTCTACCTTAACGTCCTATGACAAGCAACAGTTTGTTTTTTTTTTCTTTCCCCTAATGTTAAATCAGAAGTATATGTCAAGTTTCATCCTCTTTAATTTAGGCACAATAGGTCTTTTTATTTACAGTACAATTTGGACTAAATTTAATGTTTTCCAACTGTACAGGCAATGTTTCTATTTTCATTGGAATTTGATATTCTTTTTCCTTTGATTTACTAAGAGAATTAAAACTGATTTTTTTTCTGTATCATGCAGGTCTAATAAAGAATATTGCAAAACTAAAAAAAAAAAAAAAAAGAATGATGGGATGGAGCCAAAACAAAAACAATGCCCAGTTGAGGATGTAACTGGTGATAGAAACAAGGGCTGATGCTGTAAAGAGCAATATTGCATAGGAACCTGGAATGTTAGGTCCATGAATCAAGGCAATTTGGAAGTGGTCAAACTGGAGATGGCAAGAGTGAACATCAACATTTTGGGAACTGGCAAACTAAAATGTACTGGAATGGGTGAATTTAACTCAGATGACCACTATACCTACTTCTATGGGCAAGAATCCCTTAGAAGAAATGGAGTAGCCATCATAGTCAACAAAAAAGTCCAAAATGCAATACTTGGAAACAATCTCAAAATTGACACAATGATCTCTGTTTGTTTCCAAGGCAAACTATTCAATATCACAGTAATCCAAGTCTATGCCCTGATCAGTAATGCTGAAGAAACTGAAGTTGAACAGTTCTATGACAATCTGCAAGACCTTTTAGAACTAACACCCAAAGAAAAAGATGTCCTTTTTATTATAGGGGACTGGAATGCTAAAGTAGGAAGTCAGGAAACACCTGGGGTAACAGGCAAATTTAATCTTAGAGTACAGAATGAAGCAGAGCAGAAGCTAACACAGTTTTGCCAAGAGAACACACTGGTCATAGAAAACACACTCTTCCAACAACACAAGAGAAGACTCTACACAAGGACACCACCATATGGCTGACACCAAAGTCAGATTGATAATATTCTTTGGAGCAAAAGATGGAGAAGCTCTATACAGCCAGCAAAAACAGGACCAGGGGCTGACTGTGGCTCAGAACATGAACTCCTTATTGCCAAATTCAGACTGAAATTGAAGAAAGTGGGGAAAACCACTAGACCATTCAGGCATGACCTAAATCAAATCCCTTATGACTATACAATGGAAGTGAGAAATAGATTTAAGGGACTAGATTTGATAGACAAAGTGAGTGATAAACTATGGATGGAGGTTCATGACATTGTACAGGAGACAGGAATCAAGACCATCCCCAAGAAAAAGGAATGAAAAAAAGCAAAATGGCTGTCTGAAGAAGCCTTACAAATAGCTGTGAAAAGAAGAGAAGTGAAAAATAAAGGAGAAAAGGAAAGGTATACCGATTTGAAAGAAAAGTTCCAAAGAATAGCAAAGAGAGAAAAGAAAGCCTTCCTCAGAGATCAATGCAAGGAACTAGAGGAAAACAATGAAATGGGAAAGACTAGAGATCTCTTCAAAAATATAGAGATACCAGGGGAACATTTCATACAAAGATGGGCTTAATAAAGGACAGAAATGATATGGACCTAACAGAAGCAGAATATATTAAGAAGAGGTGGCAAGAATACACAGAAGAACTGTACAGAAAAGATCTTCACAACCCAGATAATCATGATGTTGTGATCACTCACCTAAAGCCAGACATCCTGGAATTCAAAGTCAAGTGGGCCTTAAAAGCATCATTATGAACAAAGCTAGTGGAGGTGATGGTTTTCCAGTTGAGGTATTTCAAATCCTGAAAGATGATGATGTGAAAGTGCTTCACTCAATATGTGAGCAAATTTGAGAAACTCAGCAGTGGCAACAGGACTGGAAAAGGTCAGTTTTCATTCCAATCCCAAAGAAAGGCAATGATAAACAATGCTCAAACTGCTGCACAATTGCACTCATCTCACATGCTAGTAAAGTAATGCTCAAAATTCTCCAAGCCAGGCTTCAGCGATATGTGAACCATGAACTTCCAGATGTTTAAGCTGGTTTTAGAAAAGGCAGAGGAACCAGAGATCAAATTGCCAGCATCCACTGGATCATCCAAAAGCAAGAGAGTTCCAGAAAAACATCTATTTCTGTTTTATTGACTATGCCAAAGACCTTGACTGTGTGGATCACAATAAACTGTGAACAATTCTGAAAAAGATGAGAATAACAGACCACCTGACCTGCCTCTTGAGAAACCTGTATGAGGTCAGGAAGCAACAGTTAGAATGACATGGAACAACAGACTGGTTCCATTTAAGAAATATATGTCAATGATATATATTGTCACCCTGCTTATTTGACTTATCTGCAGAGTACATCATGAGAAATGCTGAGCTGGAGGAAGCACAAGCTGGAACCAAGATTGCTGGGAGAAATATCAATAACCTCAGATATGCAGATGACACCACCCTTATGGCAGAAAGTAAAGAAGAACTACAGAGCCTCTTGATGAAAGTGAAAGAGTAGAGTGAAAAACTTGGCTTAAAGCTCAACATTCAGAAAACGAAGATCACGACATCTGTTCCCATCACTTCATGGCAAATAGGTGGGGAAATAGAGGAAACAGTGGCAGACTATTATGAGCTCCAAAATCACTGCAGATGGTGATTGCAGTTATGAAATTAAAAGACGCTTATTTCTTGGAAGGAAAGTTATGACCAACATAGACAGCATATTAAAAAGCAGAGACATTATCAACAAAGGTCTGTCTAGTCAAGGCTATGGTTTTTCCAGTAGTAATGTATGGATGTGAGAGTTGGACTATAAAGAAAGCTGAGAGCTGAAGAATTGATGCTTTGGAACTGTGGTGTTGGGGAAGACTCCTGAGAGACCCTTGGACTGCAAGGAGATCCAACCTGTTCGTCCTAGAGATTAGTCCTGGGTGTTCACTGGAAGGAATGATGTTGAAGCTGAAACTCAATAGTTTGGCCACCTAATGCAAAGAGCTGACTCATTTAAAAGGCCCTGATGCTGGGAAAGATTGAGGGCAGGAGGAGAAGGGGACAGCAGAGGATGAGATAGTTGGATGGCATCACTGACTCAATGGACATGAGTTTGAGTAAATTGTGGGAGTTGGTGATGAACAGGGAGGTCTGGTGTGCTGTGGTTCATGGGGTCGCAAAGAGTTGGGCATGACTGAGTGACTGAACTGAACGAAACTGAACTGACTATATGGAAAATTGTTGATAAAATGATGTCTCTGATTTTGAATATGCTGTCTTAGTTTGTCATATCGTTTCTTTCAAAGAGCAAGCATCTTTTAAGTTCATGGCCACAGTCACCATCTGCAGTGATTTTGGAGCCCAAGAAGCATCTGTCACTATTTCCATTGTTTCCCAATCTATTTACCATGAATGAAGTGATGGGACCAGATGTCATGATCTTAGTTTTTTAAATGTTGATTTTAAGCCAGTTTTTCACTCTCTTCTTTCACCTTTATCAAGAGGCTCTTTAGTTCCTCTTAGCTTTCTGCCATTAGAGTAGTATCATCTGAATATCTGAAGTTGTTAAAATTTCTGCTGGCAATCTTGATTCTAGCCTGTGATTCGGCCAGCCTGGCATTTCACATGATGTAATCATATTAGTTAAATAAACCTGTGACAATATAGAGTCTTGATATACTCCTTTCCCAATTTTGAACCAGTCCATTGTTCCATGTCTGATTCTGTTAGTTCTTCACCTGCATACAGGGTCCTAGTACACAAAAGATTTTCTTTGAGACCTCCAAGAATCTGTTTCTCCTTATCTTATGGAATTTCTGTAATTGAATTCTGTTGGCCTTCAAAGTCAGATCCCCTGGAGATTGCCACTCTTTTTGCTGGATCCAGTTTGGAAAGTCTGGTGAGGCATAGAACCATCACAACCAAGTGAGAACTTCTGTGGTACAATTGTTCCCCTGTCTGTGGGTCACCCACTCAGAGGCTCTATGGTAAGGCTATAGGGTCTATGGTAAGTCTAATGGCTACCTCTTCTAAAGGCACTTATACCACACATAGTGCCTTTTAGGCCTGCTGCTGCCAGTGCCCCTTTCCCCAAGGCAGGCCTTTGCTGACCCACGCCTCCCCAAGAGATCCTAACACTCACAGGCAGGTCTGGCTCACTTTCTTCTGGGAGTCATTACTTCTTTCTTCTTGGTCCTGATGGGCACAAGTCTTTTTGTGCCCTCCAAGGGTTTCTGGTGGGTATGGGGTTTGATTTTATCATGATTGTGCATCCACTACCACCTGTTGCCACTTCTCCTTTGTCCTTGGACATGGGGTACCTTTCTTTGGTGGGTTCCAGCATCCTCCTGTTGACGGTTTTTCAGCAGCTAGTTGTGATTTTGGTGTTCTTGCAGCAGAAGATGAGTGCATGTCCTTCCATTTTGTCATCTTGGTTTTTATTTTAATACTTTCAATACTACATTGAATAAAAGTGGTGATAGTCAACATCTTTATCTTGCTCCTATTCTTAAAGGAAATGCTTTCAGCTTTTTACCACTGAGTATCATGTTAGCCATGGGCTTGTCATATATGACAGTTATTACATTGTGATATGCCCCTTCTATGTGTACTTCATTTAGAACTTTTATCATAAATAAAAGCTGAATTTTGTAAAGAAAACATTTTTGTATCAGTTGAAATGATTATATGGTTTTACTCTTCAGGGTTTTAATGTCATGTGTCATAATAATTGATTTGGGTATATTCCTCGAATCTCTGTGATAAATTTCATTTGTACATGATATGTTTTTTTTAAAATGTATTGAATTTGGCTTGATAGTATTTTGTTGAAGACTTTTTCATCTATATTCATCAGTGCTATTGGTTTCTCTTTTTTTCTGTTTTTTTTTTTTTTTTTTTATTAAGTTCATGTTGACCTCATGAAATGAGTTTAGAAGCATTCCTTTCCCTGCAACATTCTAGTAAAATTTGTGAAGGATAAGTATTAATTCTTTAAATGTTTGATAGAATTCATCTGTGAAGTGTAAAGTCATCTGGCCCTGGACTTTTGTTGGGAGTTTTCTGTTTTACTGTTTGTTTAATTATTGGATCAATTTCATTGCTGGTAAGTGGCCTCTTCATATTTTCTGTTTCTTCTAGATTCAATGTACAGTTGAGAGATTGAGCATTTCTTGGAGTTCATTTCTTCTGGGTTTCCCATTTTATTTGCATGCAATTATAGTAAACTATTATGATGCTTTGTATTTATGTAGTGTCAGTTGTAACTTCTCCCTTTTCACTTCTGATTTTATTTGGTCTATCTCTTTGTTTCTTGATAATCTGGCTATCAGCTTTTCTTGGAAAGAACCAATTCTTTGTTTCATTGATCTTTTGTGTTGTCTTACTAGTCTCTATTTCTTTTTATTTTTTCTGCTCTTATTTTTATTATTTCTTTCATTTTACTAACTTTGTGGTGTGTTTGGACATCTTTTTCTGGCTCCTTTATGTGCAAGCTTAAATAGTATGTTTGAAAATTTTTGTTGTTGTTCTTGTTTATTTCCTGAAGTAGGCCTGTTTGTTTCTTAAGGAACTTAATTACTATAAAGTTCCTTTTTAGAATGGCTTTTTTTTTTTTCCAGTTTCATAGATTTTGGATTTTTGCGTTTTTAAATTTGTCCCCCAATTTTTTATTCAGTGACCTTTTTTGCAGTTGTTGTTCAGTCTCCAAGTCATATCTGATTCTCTGTGACCCTGTGAACTGCAGCACAGCAGACTTCCCTGTCCTTCACTATCTTCCTGACATTTAGTGCCTATTTTTTATTCTCAAATATATCCTGACTGGACAATAAATTGTATGATCACTCTAATCATGGATTGTTGTTTCCACTGCTTTAAAAAAAGTTAGCCCCTTGCAAATAGATCTCCCTTGTGCAATTTCCCCTCTGTAAATGTGAAACAATATATTAGTTGATGTTACTATGACATGTGGTGATGGTTTAGTCGCTAAGTTGTGTCCGACTCTTGCAACTCCATGGACTACATAGCCTGCCAGGCTCCTTTGTCCATGGGATTCTCCTGACAAGAACACGAGTGGGTTACCATTTTCTTCTCCATACTATGACATATCATTGTTTAAAAAATTGTTTTCAAATATTTATTTTCATTTTCCAAACAATATTAAAATGATAATGAAGATTATATTAGATTGATATTTATAATAAGGAAATTGATAGACTTGAAAAATCTCAAATGTTGAGCCATAGATTCACTCTGCTTTCTCAACTATGTCATTGGAAATTTTTGACTATTATCCTGGATTTTAAATTGGTATTAATGAAGTATAAATATAAATTACTTCCCTTCAGAAACTAGATCACACTTTTGAGAAATTTTTCATAACAATAAGCTAAGCTAAGTCACTTCAGTCGCATCCGACTCTGTGAGACCCCATAGACGACAGCCCACCAGACTCCGCCATCCCTGGGATTCTCCAGGCAAGAACACTGGAGTGGGTTGCGATTTCCTTCTCCAATGCATGAAAGTGAAAAGTAAAAGTGAAGCCAGTCAGTCGTGTCCGACCCTCAGCGACCCCATGGACTACAGCCTTCCAGGCTCCTCTGTCCATAGGATTTTCCAGGCAAGAGTACTGGAGTGGGGTGCCATTGCCTTCTCCGAATACTCCTGTCTAACTATAGATCTGGTCTTTTTTTTTTTTTTTTTTTGTCTTGTTGATCTGACCTCATGTGGTGTCACAGGAAATTCTGTCACTTGCCCCTGAATTCTTAAGAGCTCAGGTTTTGTTGTCTTCAATGTTATTTGCTATTTCTGTCAGTTCTTGTCAGGCTAGAGAACTATAAGACTTTATTATTCTTTACATATCTTGGCTTTTTGAATGTATTAGCTTTGGGTTACAGTTCCTCTTCCCACTTTAATTGTTTCTCATTAGAAATAATACTTTTTAATCCAAAATTTCATAATGAGTTTAAAAATAGAACTTTGTCTTGGATGTTACTTGTGTACCCACTCCAAACTTTAAATTGTCACTGTGTCTGTGTGATTGACTTCCAAGCTAAATAAACTGAGATTTATTCTTTTATCATTATTCAATCTCTTATTGAAATTGTGGCCTATTCATTCTTGCCTAAAATGACTTTAGATCTTGCTGATTCTCCCATAACCATACAATTAAGATTATTGTTTATGAATGAATAGTCATTATTTATTGAAAAGCCCTATGCATTTTGTAATTTCCATCCGTGAGTTTGACTGTGAAAATGTAAATAAGAGCAGCAATTCCTAATCCATTCTGCTTTGAATAAACTGCATCAATATCAATTTTTTTAGAAACGTGAACATAATAAAATGAAGGATTTTCTTGTGAATAGAGTCTGCTTTCTTCACCAGTGTTATAAGTAAAAAAAAAAAAAAAAAGGAAAGAGAGAGAGACTTCAAAAGTCTTTTATTATTTGACTTTAAGGTTATCCTTAGTCTTATTTATTCAAGTGTTTATAAATTCCTTCTTCTAGTTAGTTAAATTTCATTTTTGCTCATATATTAAAAAAAATAAACAATTGAAGCTTAAAGTGTCTCCCACATAGTGTCACTGTTATTTTGTTCTTCAGTTTATTACAAAATATGAGCAAACCAATGTTCACTTATCAAATATGAAAGTGAAAATTTGCTTTATTATTATATGAGGAAACCTAATTTTCTTCAGATAACTACGTCCTTTCTTTAAATTCGTATAAAGAATGTGAAACATAAACTAACCTGTGTCCCCAAAGAGTCTGCTATTATTGAAAGGATTCTTTTTACCATAGAGATAACAACTTGCGTTCTTGTTTCTAATGAGTTTGACCTTGATATAAATATGAACCCCCTGTTTCCTTCCTGATTCTACCTTTCGGCAGAATTTATTCAAGTATATGTTTTCATAAAGAGACTCTGTACTTGGGTCATTTCTGTGGAAATATGAAGTAAAATGAGATAGTATACCAATTTAAGGTACTCTATGATTTGTAGAATGTGTGCAATATTTAAAGAAATGAGAGTTAAAGAGAAGCTGTTTGTTTCAAATGGTCTTCAGGGTGGAGAAATAGCTATGATATACTTTGGCCTTGAGTGTGATCTTGAAAGTTTTATGATAATGTGCTGTCTACCAACGTGCCACACGTGACAGTTAATCAACTAGAAGAATAAGGGCGCTGGGGTAGGCAGATCTCATCAGGATGAATTCCTATGTGCAGTGACCCACTAGAATCATATTTCATATTTTGAAGCCTCCCTTATTATCATTTCATCTTTTATTTAATATTTCAACTCTACAGTTTCTGCCATGCCCCCTTTTTTACTACACATATTAATAAAAATTAATGTAATACCACATTTAGAAAAGTATTTCTGTCATAAAGAAAATCAGAAAAATATTATGACTTCTCTGAACCCTGGATAAGGAAAGAAGGTTAAGCATAAGTCTAAAAGAAAAAAGATTGAATGATAAATGAAGTCAATGTTAGGTGAAATGTTAATTTTCTATTATGGAATAGGTTATAATCAAATCTTGAAAATACAACAGAAAAATGCTAACATATACAAGCATATAACATGCCACAAAAAGAAATAAAATGACAAGAAATTAGTAATCAGGAAAGTGCAAAGAAAAAGAATTCAGGACTGTTATTTGGCTTCTCAAGTTAATGAAGATTCATATACAATTATAGGCTTAGAAATGGAAGAGAGTGAGAGAAGGATACTCTGGGTTGGAGTGGTGCAAATATACAGACTATAGGCTAATAGTCCACTTTAGAAATTTATCAGGAAATATACAGCATCAGGAATGAAGTATTTAGTGACATATGCAGACATTAAGTTTCATCACAGCCTTGCCTTTAAAAGCAAAATAAGTATTTAAAAAGAACAAAATTGTTCAAGAAACTTAAATTATTTTGCATACCTTGAGAAGCATTACATTTAACAATTATCTGTGCCTAGTTATTTTAGGAATCATGCTCATTATATAATATTAACTAAATAAAAAGCAGTTTTTACTTTCTCGATATCTGTATATATTATGTGATCCTGTAGTTGATTTGGTTAATTTCTGTGCAATAAAATGATTAATGATTTTCATATTCTTTATATATTTCTAGATTGTCTAATCTTCATGACATGTATTTCCTCAATACAAAGGATTTTATAGTGAATAATAGTGGTGAGAGTGGACACCCTTGTCTTGTTCCTGATCCCTTGTCCTGTTCCTTTAAGGAAATGCTTTCAGTTCTTCACTGCTGAGAATAATGTTTGCCGTGGGTTTGTCGTACATATATGGTCTTTATCATTTTGAGGTAGTTTCCTTCTATGCCTACTTTCTGGAGAGATTTTATCAAAAATGATTGTTGAATATTGTTAAAAGTTTTCTCTGCATCTATTGAGAAAATTATATGGTTTTATCTTTTAGTTTGTTAATTGGTGCATCACATTGATTTGTGTATATTGAAGAATCATCGAAGGCCTGGTATAAACCCTGCTTGGTAACGGTGCATGATCTTTTTAATGTGCTGTTGGATTCTATTTGCAAGAATTTTGTTGAGGATTTTTACATCTATGATGTAAATATCAGTGATATTGGCCTATACTTTTCTTTTTTGTGTGAAATATTTGTCTGGTTTTGGTATCAGGGTAATGGTTGTCTTGTAGAATGAGATTGGGAATTTTCCTTCTGCTGCAAATTTTTGGAAGGGTTTGAGCAGGATAGATGTTAACTCTTCTCTAAATGCTTGAAAGAATTCTCCAGTGAAGCTGTCTGTCCCAGGGTGTTTGTTTGTTGGAAGTTTTCTTTCATTATTTTTAAAAATTAATTTATTTTAATTGGAGGCTAGTTACTTTACAATAAGCTAGTGGTTTTGCCATACATTGACATGAATCAACCATTGGTATACACGTGTTCCCCATCCTGAACCCCTCTCCCACCTACCACCCCGCCCCATCCCTCTGGGTCATCCCAGTGCCCCAACTCTGAGCACCCTGTCTCATGCATCAAACCTGGATGGCAATTTGTTTCATATATGATAATATACATGCTTCAGTGCTATTCTCTCAAATCATCCCACCCTTGTGTTCTCCCACAGAGTCCAAAAGACTCTTCTGTACATCTGTGTCTCTTTTGCTGTCTCGCATACAGGGTTATTGTTACTATCTTTCTAAATTTCATATATATGCGTTAGTATACTGTATTGGTGTTTTGTCTTTCTGGCTTACTTCACTCTGTATAACAGGCTCCAGTTTCATCCACCTCATTAGAACTGATTCAAATGTATTCTTTTTAATGGCTGCATAATACTCCATTGTGTATATGTACCACAGCTTTCTTATCCATTCATCTGATGATGGACATCTAGGTTGCTTCCATGTCCTGACTATTATAAACAGTGCTGTGATGAACATTGGGGTGCACGTGTCTCTTTCAATTCTGGTTTTCTCAGTATGTATGCCTAGCAGTGGGATTCCTGGGTCATATGGCAGTTCTATTTCCAGTTTTTTAAGGTATCTCCACACTGTTCTCCATAGTGGCTGTACTAGTTTGCATTCCCACCAACAGTGTAAGAGGGTTCCCTTTTCTCCACTCCCTCTCCAGTATTTATTGTTTGTAGACTTTTGGATAGCAGCCATTCTGACTGGCATGAGATGGTACCTAAATGTGGTTTTGACTTGCATTTCTCTGATAATGAGTGAAGTTGAGCATCTTTTCATGTGTTTGTTAGCCATCTGTATGTCTTCTTTGGAGAAATGTCTGTTTAGTTCTTTGGCCCATTTTTTTGATTGGGTCATTTATTTTTCTGGAATTGAGCTGCAGGAGTTGCTTATATATTTTTGAGATTAATTCTTTGTCAGTTGCTTCATTTATTATTATTTTCTGCCTTTCTGAAGGCTGTCTTTTCACCTTGCTTATAGTTTCCTTCGTTGTGCAAAAGCTTTTATGTTTAATTAGGTCCCATTTGTTTATCTTTGCTCTTATTTTCATTACTCTGGGAGGTGGGTCATAGAGAATCATGCTGTGATTTATGTTGGAGAGTGTTCTGTCTATGTTCTCCTCTAGGAGTTTTATAGTTTCTGGTCTAACATTTGGATCTTTAATCCATTTTGAGTTTGCCTTTGTGTATGGTGTTAGAAAGTGTTGTAGTTTCATTCTTTCGCAAGTGGCTGACCAGTTTTCCCAGCACCACTTGTTAAAGAGATTGTCTTTTCCATTGTATATTCTTGCCTCCTTTGTCAAAGATAAAGTGTCCATAGGTGCATGGATTTATCTCTGGGTTTTATATTTTGTTCCATTGATCTATATTTCTGTCTTTGTGCCAGTACCATACTGTCTTGATGACAGTAGCTTTGTAGTATAGCCTGAAGTCAGGCAGGTTGATTCCTTCATTTCCATTCTTCTTTCTCAAGATTGCTTTGACTATTTGAGTTTTTTTTTGTATTTCCATACGTATTGTGAAATTATTTGTTCTTGTTCTGTGAAAATAATGTTGGTAGCTTGATAGGGATTGCATTGAACCTATGGATTGCTTTGGGTAGTATATTCATTTTCACTATATTGATTCTTCTAATCCATGAACATGGTATATTTCTCCATCTATTTATGTCCTCTCTGATTTATTTCATGAATGTTTTATAGTTTTCTATATATAGGTCTTTTTTGTTGTTGTTGTTAGGTAAACAGATTTTAAGTATTTTATTCATTATGTTGCAATGGTGAATGGAATTGTTTCCTTAATTTCTCTTTCTGTTTTCTTATTGCTAGTGTATAGGAATGCAAGGGATTTCTCTGTGTTAATTTTATATCCTGCAACTTTACTATATTCATTGATTAGCTCTAGTAATTTTCTGGTGGAATCTTTAGGGTTTTGTATGTAGAGGATCATGGCATCTGCATACAGTGAGAATTTACTTCTTTTCCAATTTGGATTCCTTTTATTTCTTTTTATGCTCTGACTGCTATGTCCAAAACTTCCAAAACTATGCTGAATAGTAGTGGTGGGAGTGGGCACCCTTGTCTAGTTCCTGACTTAAGGGGAATTGATTTCAGTTTTCACCATTGAGGATAATGTTTGCTCTGACTTTTTCATATATAGCTTTTATTATATTGAGGTATGTTCCTTCTATACCTGCTTTCTGGAGGGTTTTATTTTTTTAAAATCATAAATGGATGCTGAATTTTGTCAAAGGCTTCCTCTGCATCCATTGAGATAATCATATGGTTTTTATCTTTCAATTTGTTAATGTTGTGTATCACATTGATTGATTTGTGGATACTGAAAAATCCTTGCATCCCTGGGATAAAGCCCTCTTGGTCATGATGTATGATCTTTTTAATATGTTGTTGGATCTAGCTGTTTGCTAACATTTTGTTAAGGATTTTTGCATCTATATTCATCAGTGATATTGGCCTGTAGTTTTCTTTTTTTGAGGCATCTTTGTCTGGTTTTGGTATTAGGGTGATGGAGGCTTCATAGAATGAGTTTGGACGTTTACCTTCTTCTGCAGTTTGCTGGAAGAGTTTGCGTAGGATAGGTTTTAGCTCTTCTCTAAATTTTTGGTAGAATTCAGCTGTGAAGTCATATGGTCCTGCGCTTTTGTTTGCTGGAAGATTTTTGATTACAGTTGTGATTTCCATGCTGTTTTTTCTATTTCTTCCTGGTTCAGTTCTGGAAAGTTATAATTTTCTAAGAATTTGTCCATTTCTTTCAAGTTGTCCGTTTTCTTGGCATATAGTTGCTGATAGTAGTCTCTTATGATCCTTTGTATTTCTATGTTGTCTATTCTGATTTCTCCATTTTCATTTCTAATTTTGTTGATTTGATTTTTTCCCTTTGTTTCTCGATGAGTCTGGTTAATGGTTTGTCAATTTTATTTATCTTCTCAAATAACCAGCTTTTAGCCTTGTTGATTTCTGCCATGGTCTCTTTTGTTTCTTTTTCATTTATTTCTGCCATAATTTTTAAGATTCCATTCCTTCTACTAACCCTGGGGATCTTCAATTCTTCCTTTTCTAGCTGCTTTAGGTGTATAGTTAGGTTATTTATTTGAATTTTTCTTGTTTCTTGAGGTAAGCTTTTATTGCTATGAACCTTCCTCTTAGCACTGCCCTTACAGTGTCCCATAGGTTTGGGGTTGTTGTGTTTTCATTTTCATTCATTTCTATGCATATTTTGATTTTTTAAAAAATTTCTTCTGTGATTTGTTGGTTATCCAGAAGCATGTTATAGATGGAGAAGTCTTGAGGGTACTGTAACAATAAGACTGAAAACCAGAGGCAGGAGGCCTAAGTCCAAAACCTGAGAACACCAGAGAACCCCTGACTCCAAGGAACATTAATTGATAAGAGCTCATCCAAAAGCCTCCATACCTACCCTGAAATCCAGCTGCAGCCAAGAGCCAACAAGTTCCAGAGCAAGACATACCACACAAATTCTCCAGCAATGCAGGAACATAGCCCTGGGCTTCAATATACAGGCTGCCCAAAGTCACAACAAACCCATAGACATCTCAAAACTCACTACTGGACACTTCATTGCATTCCAAAGAGAAGAAATCCAGCTCCACCTACCAAAACACCAATGCAAGCTTCCCTAACCAGGAAACCTTGACAAGCCACCCATCCAACCCCACCCACAGCAAGGATCCTCCACAATAAAGAGGAACCATAAACTTCCAGGATACGGAAAGGCCACCCCAAACACAGCAATCTGAACAAGATGAAAAGGCAGAGAAATACTTAGCAGGTAAAGGAACATGATAAATGCCCACCCAACTAAACAAAAGAGGAGGCGATAAGGAGTCTACCTGAAAATGAATTCAGAATAATGATAGTAAAAATGATCCAGAACCTTGAAAACAAAATGGAGTTACAGATAAATAGTCTGGAGACAAGGATTGAGAAGATCCAAGAAATGTTTAACAGGGACCTAGAAGAAATAAAAGAGTTAATCAATAATGAATAATACAATAAATGAGATAAAAAACACTCTAGAGGGAACCAACAGTAGAATAATGGAGGCAGAAGATAGGGTAAGTGAGGTGGAAGATAGAATGGTAGAAATAAATGAAGCAGAGAGGAAAAAAGAAAAAAAAATAATTGAAATGAAGACAACCTCAGAAACCTCTGGGACAATGTTAAAAGCCCCAACATTCGAATCATAGGAGTCCCAGATGAAGAAGACAAAAAGAAAGGCCATGAGAAAATCCTTGAGGAGATAATAGTTGAAAACGTCCCTAAAATGGGGAAGGAAATAGTCACTGAAGTCCAAGAAATCCAGAGAGTCCCAAACAGGATAAACCCAAGGCAAAACACCCCAAGACACATATTAATCAAATTAACAAAGATCAAACAGAAGGAACAAATATTAAAAGCAGCAAGGGGAAAACAACAAATAACACACAGGGTATTCCCTTGAGGATAACAGCTGACCTTTCAATAGAAACACTTCAGGCCAGAAGGGAAATGCAGGGCATACTTAAAGTGATGAAAGAGAAAAATCTACAACCCAGATTACTGTACCCAGCAAGGATCTCATTCAAATATGAAGGCGAAATCAACAGCTTTACAGACAAGCAAAAGCTGAGAGAACTCAGTACCAGCAAACCAGCTGTTTAACAAATGCTAAAGGATTTTCTCTAGACAGGAAACACAGAAAGGGTGTATAAACTCAAACCCAAAACAGTAAAGTAAATGGTAATGGGATCATACTTATCAATGATTACCTTAAATGTAAGTGGGTTGAATGCCCCAACCAAAAGACAAAGACTGGCTGAATGGATACAAAAGCAAGACCCCTATATATGTTGTCTACAAGAGACCCACCTCAAAACAAGGGACACATGCAAACTGAAAATGAAGGGCTAGAAAAAGATATTCCGTGTAAATAGAGACCAAAAGAAAGCAGGAGTAGCAATGTTCATATCAGATAAAATAGACTTTAAAATAAATGCTGTGAAAAGAGACAAAGAAGGACACTACATAATGATCAAAGGATCAGTCCAGGAAGAAGATATAACAATTATAAATATATATGCACCCAACATAGGAGCACCACAATGTGTAAGGCAAGTGCTAATAAGTATGAAAGGGGAAATCAACAGTAACACACTAATAGTGGGAGACTTTAATACCCCACTCACAACTAAACAGATAATTAACAGGAAACACAAATTTTAAATGATACAATGGACCAGTTAGACCTAATTGATATCTATAGGACATTTCACCCCAAAACAATGAAATTCACCTTTTTCTCAAGTGCACATGGAACCTTCTCCAGGATAGATCACAACCTGGGCTGTAAATCTAGCCTTGGAAAATTAAAAAAGAAAGAAAGAATTCCAAGCATCTTTTCTGACCACATGCAGTAAGATTAGATATTAATTACAGGAGAAAAACTTTAAAAATTACAACATATGGAGGAAGATTTCTGATAACAGTTTTGATACCAGTGCTTGGGATTGGTCTGTTCAGATTTTTTATTTCTTCCTGGTTTAGTCTTGGAAGAGTACGCTTTTCTAAGAGGTTATCCACTTTATTGGCATGTAGTTGATCATAGTAGTAGCTTATGACATTTTGTATTTCTGAATTGTCTGTTGTAACTTCTCCTTTTTCATTTCTAATTTTATTTATCCTCTCCCCTTTTTTCTTGATGAGTCTGGCTAATAGTTTGTCTGTTTTTCTCATTCTCTCAAAGAATCAGCTTTTACTTTTACTGATCTTTGCTATTGTCACCTTCATTTCTTTTTCATTTATTTTTGTTTTGATCTTCATGATTCTTTTCTTCTATTAACTTTGAGTTTTCTTTTTTTAAATAGTTGCATTAGGTGTAAAGTTATGTTGTTTATCTATTTTTTTTCCTTGTTTCTTGAAGTAGGCTTGTATTGCTATAAACTTCCCTCTTAGCACTGCTTTTACCACATCCCATAAGTTTTCAGTTGTTGTGTTTGCACTATTATTTTTTTCTAGGGACAGAGGAGCCTGGCGTGATGCAGTGCATGAAATCACAAAGAGTCAGACACAATTTAGTGACTGAACAACAACAAAATTTTTTTTTCCTCTTTGGTTCAGTGATCTCTTCAATAATCAAAAGTGAATTATTAGCCTCCATGTGTTTGTTGTTCTTACAGCTTTTTTTTTTCTTTTCCCTGAAGTTAGTAGTTAATCCTAAAAAAGGATTTAAAATAGTACTATAACTTTGTTGGCATATTATTAACTGATTATTTTCTTTAGATACAATTTATTCTTTAACTACATTCACTTTTTAAGAAATGATATTTGTTTCTGGAAATATATTTTTGTGATAGTCCATAAAGATTATATGACTATTAAGTAATCTGGAAATACTCTCTTATAATCTATAAACTAATAAACAGGAAATTTACTCAGACTTAACCAGACTATACCAGCTTTATGAAGCTTTTGACTCATTTACAGAACAGAGTGTTCAATTAAAATTTTAGATCTCTGTTTTTTTTTAAATTCCATTAAATAAGTACTTCTGACTACCCTATCAAAAAGTTAAAGAATAATATGAATATTTATTTCTTTCAAATATAATCTGTTTTCAGATTCATCCCTGTTCAGTTCAGTCTCTCAGTCGTGTCCGACTCCTTGTGGCCCCATGAATCGCTGCATGCCAGGCCTCCCTGCCCATCACCAACTCCCAGCATATACTCAAACTCATGTCCATTGAGACGATGATGCCATCCAGCCATCTCATCCTCTGTTGTCCCCTTCTCCTCCTGCCCCCAATCCCTCCTAGCATCAGAGTCTTTTCCAATGAGTCAACTATTTGCATTAGGTGGCCAAAGTAGTGGAGTTTCAGCTTTAGCATCAGTCCTTCCAATGAATGCCCAGGACTGATCTCCTTTAGAATGGACTGGTTGGATCTCCTTGCAGTCCAAGGGACTCTCAAGAGCCTTCTGCAACACCACAGTTCAAAAGCATCAATTCTTTGGTGCTCAGCTTTCTTCACAGTCCAACTTTCACATCCATACATGACCACTGGAAAAACCATAGCCTTGACTAGATGTCTTAGTTGGCAAAGTAATGTCTCTGCTTTTGAATATACTATCTAGGTTGGTCATAACTTTCCTTCCAAGCAGTAAGCGTCTTTTAATTTCATGGCTGCAGTCACCATCTGCAGTGATTTTGGAGCCCAATAAAATAAAGTCTGACACTGTTTCCCCATCTATTTCCCATGAAGTGATGGGACCAAATGCCATGATCTTCGTTTTCTGAATGTTGAGCTTTAAGTCAACTTTTTCACTCTCCACTTTCACTTTCATCGAGAGGCTTTTTAGTTCCTCTTCACTTTCTGCCTTAAGAGTGGTGTTATCTGCATATCTGAGGTTATCCCTGTTAGCTATGTGCAACCCCAAGCAAGACTATTCTGTATAGCCAAAACCTAGCCACTCCATCAGCTAGCTAACTAAGATACTTGAGCAGGTTCAGCTTAAATCAACACAGGGTGTTCCACATCAATAGAGTTGCCCAGGAAACTTGTAGACACAAGAAAAGTAATAAAGAAGTTGTTTTGTTGCTGTTGTTTTAAGCTGTTAAAAGTTTATGTAAATTTTTATAGAGCACTAGCTATCTGACAACTGTTTAAATAAAGCTTATGTAATTATCTTTCTAATATTAACTCATTATAGTTACAAGATATTCTATAAATTTGAGAATATGTTCTCAGATCCAGCCTTTAATAAACTACTTTAAATATCCTGGTATTAGATCCAGAGAGTATGATATGGAGCTCTGTAACACATTTTCAGTTATAACAGCTACATAATCATACATATAGGAAAAGTAAAAATAAAGAGTATTTGCCTTTTGAGGAATGTAATAAAAGTATAGGCATTATTTCATTATTCAAAAATGAGTCAAATAAATTTTAGCCTTGAGTTTGTCCATCTCCCTACTAATGTCAACTGGATTTTGAGTAGGTGAGGGTAGGGAAAGCACTGATGTTATTTTTCATTTCCCCTTTCTTCCCCTCCCCTTAGTGCCTACTCTCTTCCCACATCAATAGGGTCTTTCAACAAATTCTGAGTCCCCAATTAATGATTTCAATCTAGGAGATAACTATACCCCCCTTTACTATGATTTTTATTCATTTTTCTGACCCTGAAAAACTAGGCTGACATTATAAATATAACATACAAACTATTTGGATAATCAAAATTTTCTTTTGTTTAGAATAATAGCAACAAAAACGTAGTTGTGTATCTTCAGCATTTTATCCATTGATACTTTAGAACATCCTAATAATATATTATCTACTTAATTATTAGATAGAAACCTGTTAACTTTATTCATTGAGTGAGAGCAGATGGTCCCAAATTAACTGGTGAATATGTTCATGAATCTTAAAAAAAATATCTCAAAGAATGCTTCCAATAGGCACATGTGGGAACTTTTTATCCTCCAGACTGCCTTCTGAAAATGTGACTGTAGGCACAGTAGTCTTTAGAAAGGAGATAGGCTACTGCATTAGACAACAATGAGGCCTATACTGGGTGAGGTACCTATGTTTTTCGGCATGATTGCTTATCATAGCGTTCAACTCTCACAGTCTGTCATGTGGCTGATATGGTGAGTATTAGAGCAATTTATCTGGGTCAGATTGCTTACTGAAATTCATAAAATTACAAATATATTACTTGAGAAAGGTAACACACTAAGTCACAGAATGTATTAATAATTTACCATGTATTATGTTATCCTAAAGTTCTCATAATTGATCTGTTGACACAGCACTTAGAAGATACATTCACCTGCATTTTTAATTACAGGTTTCTCAAACTCATGATTATTCTAACTCAGTTCTTGATATTTGCTCTCTGCACAATCCACCCCCCACCTGTTATGAACTGAGTGTTTGTGACCCCCCAAATCATTTATTGATGATTTTATTCCTAATATGATTGTATTAGGAAGTGGGAGCCTGGAAGGCATTAGGTTTAGATGAGGTTTTGAGGGTGTATCCTCACCCTGCCTCTATGATGGAATCATTGCCTCTGTAAGAAGAAGAGACACCAGATATCCTCTTTCCACCAAGTGAGAATGCAGTCATCAGGACTGTGCATGCACAGAAGGGAGTTTCTATTGGAAACCAGGGAAAGGGCACCCATTAGAACCAACCCTTGCTGGTACCCTGATCTTGAACTTTCAGGCTCTAGAACCCCAATAAAATACATTTCTGTTGTTTAAGTCATCCAGTCTATAGCATTTCATTATAACAGTTTGAGCTGACTAGACACCTCCTACTGACCCAGTTTCTCAAGCCAAGAAACTGGGAATCATCATTTATGCCTTCATGTTCTCTGTATCTCATATCTAAACCAATAGCAAGTTCTTCAGACTATTTTATTATTGTTTCCCTTATGAAGACTTTCCAATGGCCTGTCCTAGAATAGTAATGCAATCCAAATACTCATGATAACTTGTATTTACCTTTCCAGGTCTTCCCTTACCACTTCCCTCTTGATTCAAACATTTCAGTCACACTAATATTTCTGTTATATGCCTCAGAAAGTCTATTTGTAACTAAGACTCCATATGCCCTCTTTCTTTGCCTGGAAGGCTCTTCTTGAACACCTTATAGCTATCTCATCTTGTCATTTATTTCTCAGTGGATGGTCCTGCTGTCCAAAGAGCATTTTTCTGACCATGCTAGCTAAGATGCTCCCAATACTACTCCTCTCATACTTTGTTTCCTTCTGGTAATTTATCACTATCTGAGTGATTATTACTTTTCATTTCTTTGCATATCTTATTGCTGTCTCACTTTGCAAAATATATCCAATATGATCTGGATTTATGTATCTTATTAGTTTCCTTATTCCCAATGTGTACAACAGCACCTTAATACATCATAAATGATTCAAGAAGGCAATTTAATCAGCATGCTAAAATATACTAATTAATTCTATGACACAATCTAAAGGAACTTTGTTGACCAAATATATGTATGATGTTCAATACAAAATCATCATTCTGGTAAAATGTTTAAATCAGTAAAGAAATATTTAAATAAGTGTAACAAGATAATAGCAGTATTTGCCCTTATAGTATATTTGTAAATTGTTCAGCTTCTTTGATATTTTCTGAATAGAAGCAAATAAGTGATAATGTTTTTGCAATATACCATAAAATAATTTTCAGTTTAATATATATTTCAGTAAGATATGTTTACTAATATAACTGTGACAAATTCAAAAGGAGAGCAATTATATTCATTAATAACTCCTCCTCCCCCATACAGACACAGATTGGGAAAATGTAATTACCATTCAATATTAGTTAAGTTATCCAATCATGCATTCCTTTCATAAGCATATATGAGTTAATGACTATGTATGAGGGTGAGACTGGATTTCATATTAGGAAGCAAAGATATTTGTAAGTGATACAGCCCTGTCCTCAAGGAAAGTCATCTAGGTAAAGAGACAGACATGAAAATAAGTGACTAAAATGCAGTGGAGCTATACAGACAAAAATAGATGTGTATCTCGACTAATCTGGAATCATATGGGAGGAGGTTTCTGATAGCTGAAATGCTTTGGGGAGAGAGAGAAAGTCACTCTGAGCTGAATTTTGAAGATGACTGGATGTTAATAAGGCAAAGGAGGAAGGGGTCATTCTATGTAGGGAGCGAATGTGAATGGCAAAAGTATACAACAAAAATATGAGACGAAGACAATAAATAAAATGGCAAAAAAAAAAAAAGAAAAAGAAAAAAGTATGAGATGAAGAAAAGCACATTGGGCTCTGATTAGATAGTGCCTTGTCTTCTTCACTTCTTTGTTCACTAGTCTTCCATTTATTGTCTAAGCAAATATTTAAGTAGCTCCTGTCACGTTCAATGCAGGGCACTTCATCGTAAAGAGTTTCAACTTTGCATTATAAGTGAGGACAATACGTTTTATGATGGCTTGATTTTTAGGATGCATTACTCTGGCATTTTGGGGGAGAGATAAATTGAACAGTTTAGGACTGCAGGCAGGGAGGCTGCTGTAATAATCCATGCAACAGTTGACAGTAGTCTACCTTAAGGCAGTGGTAATAGAATAGAGAAAATGAGACAGATTTAAGAAATATCTAAGAGAAAACAGATTTTACAAGTGAGAGAGAGAAGTAATTGTCTCCTTGAAGTGAGCAAGAAGAGTTTATTAACCTTTATCTTTTATCAGCTCCTTAATAGCTTGAAAGGCAAAGGTTTTGTAAAATGGTATGAATTGTCAAGTTTAGGTGCTTCAGCTAAACTCTCTAACAAGGAGAAAAAGAAGTTTACTTCTCTTTTTCTTCTTTCCATATTACCCTTGCACTGGTGTCAGAGTCCTACAGACATCTCTTTCTGAAGGAAGAAGTCTGTAAGACACTGAAGGTCAGAGGGGAGACAAGAACTCCCTATCCAATCCTGTCATTGTTTATTAGTCTGTTCTTCTCTCAGTACATATATCATGAGAGTAAATGAGAGGAGATATATCTGAATATTTCACACATGCACAGCTTGGGTTTTTACATTCTGCTCTTACTAAATAAGAACCAGGAAGGGGCTGTTTAATTGATGCTCTATCCTTGGGTTGAATTTTACCTAAAGATTTCAGTACAGCCTATTTTTTCATCTATAATCACCAAAACAGAAAATTGTATACTTACTGTGTTACAGTATGATTTTTCAGTTCAGTCAGTTCAGTTCATTTGTGTCCAAATCTTTGCGACCCCCATAGACTGCAGCACAACAGGCTTCCTTGTTCATTAACAACTCTCAGAGTTTACTCCAACTCATGTCCATTGAGTCGGTGATACCATCCAACCATCTTATCCCCTGTCATCCCCTTCTCCTCCAGCCTTCAATCTTTCCCAGCATCAGGGTCTTTTCAAAAGAGCCAGCTCTTTGCATTAGGTGACCAAAATATTGGAGTTTCAGCTTCACCATCAATCCTTCCAATGAATATTCAGGACTGATTTCCTTTAGGATGCACTGGTTGGATCTCCTTGCTGTTCAAAGCACTCTCAAGAGTCTTCTCTAAAGCCACTGTTCAAAAGCATCAATTCTTTGGTGCTTGGCTTTTTTTATAGTCCAACTCTCACATTCATACATGACCACTGGAAAAACCATAGCTCTGACTAGACATACCCTTATCGGCATAGTAATGTCTTTGCTTTTTAATATGCTGTCTAGGTTGGTCATAACTTTCCTTCCAAGCAGTAAGCGTCTTTTAATTTCATGGCTGCAATCAGCATCTGCAGTGATTTTGGAGCCCTCCAAAATAAAGTCTGTCACAGATGTTTCCACTGTTTCCCTGGCTATTTGCCATGAAGTGATGGGACCAGATGCCATGATCTTAGTTTTCTGAATGCTGAGCTTTAAGCCAACTTTTTCACTCTCCTCTTTCACTTTCATCAAGAGGCTCTGTAGTTCTTCTTCACTTTCTGCCATAAGAGTGGTGTCATCTGTGTATCTGAGGTTATTTATATTTCTCCCACCAGTCTTGATTCCAGCTTGTGTTTCATCCAGCCCATCATTTCTCAAGATGTACTCTGCATATAAGGTAAATAAGCAGGATGACAATATACAGCCTTGAAGTACTCCTTTCCCGATTTGGCACCAGTCTATTGTCCCATGTCCAGTTCTGATTGTTGCTTCCTGACCTCCACACAGATTTCTCAGGAGACACGTCACGTGATGTGGTATTCCCATCTCCTTAAGAACTTTCTACAGGTTGTTGTTATCCACACAGTCAAAGACTTTGGCATAGTCAATAAAGCAGAAATAGATGTTTTCCTGGAACTCTCTTGCCTTTTCGATGATCCAGTCGATGTTGGCAATTTGATTTAATTTCAAGCATATTTTTTAATATTTATGTAAACAAACTTACTTTCTTTATAAAGATAGATACAGAGTCCCAATACATAACTTGAACTTAAAAAAACAAACAACTTATTCTTAAAACAGAAAATTCCAGTGAATTTTTTTCTAATAAAGAGCATCTCACCAGACTATTGTAACAGTTGGATTAATTTCTGTTTAATGAATGATTTTAATTTAACTATCTGTAAGTCCAGATAAGGTTACATTCAAAAATTCAGAAATATCTTGTCTCCTTTTTTATAAATATAGTATTCATATATATAAAACCAAATTTGAATTCCTAATGAATATTTATTTCTAAGTATAATTTAAAGAATGTACAGGTAGAAAGATTCAAGTTGTATATTTCGGATAAATTACATTTTTTTTTTCTCTTCTACTCTGATAACATTGAGTTTTGCTCATTGTTTGTTTTCATTTAATAATATTCTGGAAAAACCCTAATTTAGATTTTTCCTTTCTAAAGGCTATTACATTGTGTAAGTAGATGATCTCAAGTATGTCTCTAATATAAATCTACAGAGATCTTATGTTAAATAATTCCAAAGGCTTTCTGTTGGCTAAAATGAAATTGTAAAACTTTAATATTTAGATATTACATCAGAATCTATGATTGCTAATTCCCATCAATTATAAACTAAAATAAGTTTTACTTAAAGTATTTTTAATCACATGATTGAGAGTGCAACTTAGGTATTGAAACAGCAGAGTGATTGTAATGCTTTTTGGTACCTACATTTTTTTAATGATAAATTAATATATTATATATATTATATGTATTATTCATTTTAATGATATATTAAAATTAAGTATGTTTATTTTATCCACAAAATGGCAAGAAATTGACTAGAATAGATAGTACAAAAGTGAATTAAAATAGCAATGGCAAAGATTGAGTGAACTCTAGACCATATGTGGGATGCAGGCTCTTCATTATATTTAAAAATTAAGCAGCATTTTAATTAAAGGCATTCAATAACTGTAAGCTTATAGTATATAACAGATTACTATTCTATGAAGAACAGTATGATCTCTTGGGCAGTTTTTCTGTGTGGAGTTTTATCGATAATACATTTCAGGACACTGGTAATACAAAAAGGAACAAAGGAAAATATTTTATCATCATCTCTTGGGTATTGTACAATGCAAATTTTATCAATTCTTTTCTAAGGCAAACACAAACCTCTCACCTATTAAACATGATAAATTAACATAAAAGATACACTAGAGTCCAAAGACAAAATGGAAGAGAGAGTATTACTCACTGGAATGCCCAAGCACAATGCAAGAAGCAGGATTATTTTTATTCTGTGCAAAAAAAGAGCCATGAAAAACATTGCAAATTCACCACATGTAGTCTCTTTATTTGTACATTATTTCTATTTGAGAAGGAAGTATTATTTGATATATTAAATAATTGTAGTATTCCACCCAAAACAGTAAAATTCTATTTGTTGACTCCATTTTCTATTAATTCTTAAAACACATTTGAAAGTTATTTCATTCAGAAAAAATTTCCATATAACACAAATTGGAAATGCAGTATCTAAATTAAAAAAAAAAGAAGGCAAGAAGGTAAATGGCACCTGAAACTATCACAACACCTTTTTATGCTAATCCGCTATACTCCAATACAAAATAAAGACAAAAAACAAAAACAAAAACAAGATAGATGGCTTTCTACAATGTCAAGGAAAGGAAAAGTAGCTTGGTTTTATAAGTATATCTGTGATCCCAAGGGGAATAAAATTGTTTCATTAAGAAGAAATTCAGTTCAATAAGGGTCTAAAATTTCTAATTGAAAATTTCAACTAAATTTATGCTTTAATTCAATCATCCAGCTCAACAAAATCTATACACTTGAGATAATCATGTTTCTTCTTTAAGCAGATCACACATTAAGATAAAACTTTCCAATATGTGATAAAAATTATGCTGGATAAGTACAATAGTTTATCCCTTAAAAAAAAAAAGGTATGCTGCTACAAAAGTAAGGGAATTGTAACAATCACCAGTTCAATTCAGTTCAGTCACTCAGTCGTGTCTGAATCTTTGCGACCCCATGAATCGCAGCACGCCAGGTCTCCCTGCCCATCACCAACTCCCGGAGTTCACCCAGATTCACGTCCATCGAGTCAGTGATGCCATCCAGCCATCTCATCCTCTGTCGTCCCCTTCTCCTCTTGCCCCCAATCCCTCCCAGCATCAGAGTCTTTTCCAATGAGTCAACTCTTCGCATGAGGTGGCCAAAGTACTGGAGTTTCAGCTTTAGCATCATTCCTTCCAAAGAAATCCCAGGGCTGATCTCCTGCAGAATGGACTGCTTGGATCTCCTTGCAGTCCAAGGGACCCTCAAGAGTCTTCTCCAACACACAGTTCAAAAGCATCAATTCTTCAGCGCTCAGCCTTCTTCACAGTCCAACTCTCACATCCATACATGACTAATGGAAAAACCGTAGCCTTGACTAGATGGACCTTAGTCGGCAAAGTAATGTCTCTGCTTTTGAATATGCTATCTAGGTTGGTTAATACTTTTCTTCCAAGGAGTAAGCATCTTTTAATTTCATGGCTGCAGTCACCATCTGCAGTGATTTTGGAGCCCAATAAAATAAAGTCTGACACCGTTTCCACTGTTTCCCCATCTATTTCCCATGAAGTGATGGGACCAGATGCCATGATCAGCGTTTTCTGAATGTTGAGCTTTAAGACAACTTTTTCACTCTCCTCTTTCACTTTCATCAAGAGGCTTTTTAGTTCCTCTTCACTTTCTGCCATAAGGGTGGTGTCATCTGCATATCTGAGGGTATTGATATTTCTCCTGGCAATCTTGATTCCAGCTTGTGTTTCTTCCAGTCCAGCATTTCTCATGATGTACTCTGCATGTAAGTTAAATAAGCAGGGTGACAATATACAGCCTTGACATACTCCTTTTCCTATTTGGAACCAGTCTGTTGTTCCATGACCAGTTCTAACTCTTACTTCCTGACCTGCATACCGATTTCTCAAGAGGCAGGTCAGGTGGTCTGGTATGCCCATCTCTTTCAGAATTGTCCACGGTTTATTGTGATCCACACAGTCAAAGGCTTTGGCATAGTCAAGAAAGCAGAAATGGATGTTTTTCTGGAACTCTCTTGCTTTCTCCATGATCCAGCAGATGCTGATAATTTGATCTCTGGTTCCTTTGCCTTTTCTAAAACCAGCTTGAACATCAGGAATTTCACGGTTCACATATTGCTGAAGCCTGGCTTGGAGAATTTTGAACATTACTTTGCTAGCATGTGAGATGAGTGCAATTGTGCCCTAGTTTGGGCATTCTTTGGCATTGCCTTTCTTTGGGATTGGAATGAACGCTGACCTTTTCCAGTCCTGTGCCCACTGCTGAGTTTTCCAAATTTGTTGGCATATTGAGTGCAGCACTTTCACAGCATCATCTTTCAGGATTTGAAATAGCTCAACTGGAATTCCATCACTGCCAAACATACAAAAAAATGCAAGTCAAGAGGTATTATAAAGTAGCGGGAAGCTTTTAATTGTCTGAATACTACATATGAGACAAGGCCTGAATAGTAGGTTAAATCAGAAAATTCTTATTTGGAAATTTTTTTTTTTTCTCTCAGTTGGGTAAAACTAAAAAAAAATACTAAAACTCAGAATATGTTTGGGACACTTTTTTTTTTTTTTTTTTTGCCCCAAAAACCCAACTCTCTCTGTCTCCTGGGATTTCCTAAACATAGTCTACTGTCAAATATACTTGACATAAAAACTGACTCTATTATGTACTACTCGAACTATAAGCTAATGATCTAGTTGGAAGTTATCTTAGGCAGGCCTTTGCCCTTACTTACCTGAGAGAAGATAATCAAATACTCTAAGAGAAAAAGAAAAAACTTCAAAATATCTCTAATATTTAATTTTAAGAATAGACAGTTAACCAAAATGATAAGTATATAATAGTTATCCTGAGTGAAAGTTAACTGAAACAAAAGTTTTATAGTCCAAGTTATAGTTATAAGATCAATCAGAAGTTGGATGCATTCCTTTTTATTAATAAAAGGTCAAAAATTGAATTTAAAAATAAAACATTGTAATATTTAAAAATCAATAAACACTGTTTAGAAATAAATCCAACAAAAGTTGTACAAGAGCTATATTATAATAAATTAAATATCTGTATAAACCCTTGGAAAAGTCAGTATTATGAAGATATTTGTATTCCACAGATTGACTTAGAGGTTTAGTTCAGTGTCAATGAAATAGTAACCAGCTATTTTGTGGAAATTAATATTAGAACAAAGAACCATGTTAAGCAAAATTTTCTTATAAAAGAAGTTCAGGGAAGGAGAGGATATATTAAATAGTTTTATTAAATAAAACATTATGGTATTACTGCTCAAGTACAAACACATGGAACAATTTATTTATTAAAATATAAGAAATGGATTATAAAATAGATGGACTCCTCTAGTATCTTTGATTCCAATGTAAGATCTACCTGTCAGAAATAGTTTTGCTTTGTATTCTTTGGTGAAAATTCTTTAACATTTTCCATCCCTTTACTCTGGTTTTCAACAAAATTACCATGCTTCATCTAGGCATGATTTGTTTTGCATTTATCTAACTGAGCTCATTCTGATTGGTATCACTTAGCAAAATTTTGATAATTCCCAACCACTATGTTTTCAAATATTACATCTTTTAATTTTTTATTCTGTCTTCTCTGAGACTCCAATTGAAATGTACGATAGACATTTCACTAAAACCTCTGTGTCTCTTGTACATTTTTTATGCGTACTTTTAATCACTTCAATCTTTTTTCTCAGCACTTCTTCTGTTGTGTATTCTCATTTTCTATTTTTTCCGGCTTTGACTAATCTATTAATTTCATCCTTCATAGTCTTAGTTTCTGTTACCTCTAGGAATTTCATTTGGTTCTTTTTGAAAGATTAAGACTCCTGCCAAGATTATAAAACTCCTCTAGGATTTTTTTCAACATTTTAAGCAGAATTTTACTTGTTTAATATGTGAATTACTTTCCTCATCTACATTCCCTATGAATCTATCTCTAATATCAAATTGTCTAGCTCTGTATGTGCAGTTGTTTTTGATTAAGTGTTGGAAATTATAGATAAAAATAGTAGAAATGATTTGAGTTCCAAAATAATTTTAGTTTTTCACATTTTTATTTTCTTCTCCCAGAGGGCTAAGGACAACAGCAATCTCAAATCAACTTAATCCAATCTAGTTTTCAAATAATTTGAAGCTGTGCTTCAGTCTTAGTCAGGATGGTTTGTTTCCAGTTAACCTGTACACCTAAGAGGTAGAGCATTGCTTTTCTTTCATAGTGCCTTCTGGGTTTATCAGTACTTTTACTTCTTGGTAGGCCATAAATTTCAATTTGTGTCCTCTTAGCCTTGTGATTAAAGTTTCTCTCAAATTGTAAACCTCATAAGATAGAAAAAAGTCACTAAATATTTGTAGAATTCTTTTTTCTTTCATATTTCAATTCTGCTTTTGCTTATAACCATGTAGCTGTATATATTATAACATATTTAGATATATATTTTCTAGATTTTCTATTTATTCTCACTATAAGAATTTGTTCAAGTTAACCTAATTCATTGTTATGGGGAAATAACTCTAATTAAACTTTTTTTAAAATTTGGACCTGAAAACCAGATACTGCTCCTAACATTTCACTACAGTTGAACTGTTTTACATAGCTATATTTTAAGGCCATAAAAGTCTGTAGGCTAAACATTTTTCATATCTTTGCTGTAGATTTGTTTATTTTTATTGTTAAATGGGCATCCAAACAATATTATTGCTAATATAAATTAATGATTCAGTTGAAATATGGATAAGTTCTATTAACTTTAACCATTAACATTGCTGCCCAGGTCTACTGATTGGTTTCAACAGAAAAATGTATACTCCAATATCTTCTGCTGACCTCTTCATTTTCTTAAAAACCAATTTACTTGTAGATACGAACAGAAAGTCAGGGTGTGCATACTGGTGAGAATTATGAAACAAAGATTAATGAATGGTGCTTGTCAAAGATTTGCTGAAGTCATGTATTTTGCACAGACTTCCTGATACAGCAGTCATGCATTCACTCATTCTATAGCATTTAGGACATAAAAATGGAATCATGCCAGATGAGTGAGCCAAGGAATTGTGAGTGCCTGAATGGAGCAATGCATTCCTCATGCTTCACCTTAATCAAGCCTGGCAAGTCACCCTTCCTAGACCTATTTTTCCCTCTGTCAGCTGAATATGAGCAACAGTTCTAACATGTAAAAGATAAGAATGATATGTAAAATACTTCAACTTTTAATTTATTCTGAATGCTCTCTTTGAATTTTCAGCATGTTTGCTATGGTGCCAATAGGTAATTTAAGAGAAGTTAATCTTCATTTTAAAGACTAATCATAGATACATTTAAAATGATCATATAAACTGTGCTTATTTACAGTACCAACATATAGACTTATAGTGTGTTGATATCAGATGAATAATTTTGAGAATATTATAAGCAAGATTTTAAGTTTTCATTGTAGCTCACTGTTCTCTTTACATACATTAAGTGAACTGTATCCTTGTTAGCTTCTAACTAAAATGTTAGTAGCTTGATTTGGATGTCATTCCAATTATACATTGATAACCAATTGTTATTCCAGTATTCAACCCTTGAAAATTCATAATACATCCTGTGATATCATTTCCTTTCATTGATCAAAAAGATTAGCAAGAATGTTGGGCAGTAGCAAAAATCTTTCTCTATAGAGGAAGACACTTGTTATCTAGAGTAGAAATCACAGATTCAAAATACATCTAGATCGTCATCAAAATATCACCTCTTTTTAGGGTTGTTTTATTTAAAAAATATTTACTGACCATGTGGAGAGAAACATTCGATTGCTTTTTGATTTTTCATTTAGAAGGCAAAACAAACAAACAAAAACAAAACCCATATATACAAAGAATAGATTGGTGGTTGTCAGAGGTGAGGAGAGTTGGGAACTGGGTAAAAGGAGTGAAAGGGGCAGCAGTATGAACACCCAGTTATAAACTAAATAAGTATTGGGATGTAATGTACTGCATGGTGACTGCAGCCAATAATATTTTATTTTATTTCATATTAGATAGTTGCTAAGAGAGTAAACCTTAAAAACTCTCATTACACACAAAAAATTATAACTATATGGTGATGAAAGCATATTATCTGATATAACTGATATATCCAAAAATATAAAAAAATATTCATTTTGTATGTATCAACATCTTATTTACTAAGCATTTAAAAATTTAAAATTAAATCAAGTTAGAAGTGCTTGTGATAAGATGAGAATAAAATTTTAACTCTCAATTTTACATCACTATTTACATACTTTTAGAATTAAAATATGCTAGAGGTTGATGAAATGATGACAAATTCAGTGAAGTTAGAAAACAATAAAATATAAAAATAAAAACATATTATCTGTTAAAACAATAAGGTCACTGAGCTATTCATGAGTTACAGCTGCTGAGGGACTAGATATTTGATAGTGTCACATAGGAAGATTTTTAACAGTTATTTTTCTACATGACAAGAAAAATTTTTGCCTTTGACTCTAAGAGATTATTTATCTCACAAAATAATAATACAAGAATAATAATTTAACTCCCCTCTCTTTTCCCAACCATGCTTACAGCTTGCTTCAGCAAATAGAAAGTTGACCTGGGAGACAGAATGTAGCCACCCCATGCAGAGTAACAGTGAGATGTTAATAGGTGAATAAGATGAGTGTTGATGGTTGTAATCAAGTAGGAAGATTTCTAAGATGACCCCCAAGATTCCAGGTCCCTAGTGTACACATACATGTTCTCTGTTATTAAATCAACGCTAATCTAGGTTTTCTTATGAAAAGCTTTTGCAGTCACAATTAAGTTTCATAAATTGATAATCAATTATTACCAAGTTAGGAAAATAACCTAAGGGGACTGATGTGGTCAAGTGAGGATTTTAAAAAGACAGAATTTTCTTTAGCTTATTGAAGGAAAAAAAATCAAATATTTGAAACACAAGAAAAATTTAATTTTTATTGTTGAATTGAAGATAGATGTGGCACATGACAAGGAATGCTTATGGTCTCTAGAAGCTGAGAGTAGCCACTGGTTGATAGCCTGCAAGTAAACAGGAATCTCAGTCCTTCAAGCACAAGGAACTGAATTCTGGCAACAAGAATAACTTGGAAGAAAAATTTTCCCCAGTGTCTGTGGGTGAGGATTCATATTGCCCAATGTTTTTATACCTTCTGGCAGTACCATAAGCAGAGAACCTAGAACATCATGCTGGATTTCTGACCTAGAGGACTAAGAACTAATAATTGAATACTTCTTAAGCCATTGTGGCAATGGTAATTTATTTTGCAGTGAACAAAAACTAACACATATGGAAATCATGCCTCACTTTTGCTTTTAAACTTGAGGAATGTGTTAATTTCTATATTTATTTGGCCCCAAAGTCTAAGTTATGGTGACTGCAGCCATGAAATTAAAAGATGCTTACTCCTTGGAAGAAGTTATGACCAACCTAGACAGTATATTCAAAAGCAAAAACATTACTTTGCCGACTAAGGTCCGCCTAGTAAAGGCTATGGTTTTTCCTGTGGTCATGTATGGATGTGAGAGTTGGACTGTGAAGAAAGCTGAGCACCAAAGAATTGATGCGTTTGAACTGTGGTGTTGGAGAAGACTCTTGAGGGTCCCTTGAACTGCAAGGAGATCCAAGCAGTCCATTCTGAAGGAGATCAACCCTGGGATTTCTTTGGAGGGAATGATGCTAAAGCTGAAACTCCAGTACTTTGGACACCTCATGCAAAGAGTTGACTCATTGGAAAAGACTGATGCTGGGAGAGACTGGGGGCAGGAAGAGAAGGGGATGACAGAGGATGAGATGGCTGGATGGCATCACTGACTCGATGGATGTGAGTCTGAGTGAACTCCGGGAGATGGTGATGGACAGGGAGGCCTAGCGTGCTGCGATTCATGGCGTCGCAAAGAGTCGGACACGACTGAGCGACTGAACTGAACTGAACTGATAAAGAAAACGTAGGCATGCAGTAGCACAGAGCAATACCTAGCATTCTGAACAGCACACTGAAAAGACTCAAACATCGTTTACTCTTTATCTATTGACTTTTTAAGCCTTTAAGTCCCTTCATTTCTGGGTTCTTCTATTTCTTTTCTTCATGGCCAATTTTTGCCAGAGTACATTTTGTTGGGTTGATACATTAAAAGATAGAAAATGATCAGGAACACAGATAACACTACTCTTCTTTCCAACCATTTCCCTTAGAGCCACAATTCAATAGGCACGTGATGTGCCTTCCTATTTATTATTGAAGATATTTTTATCAAATGTTTTACAAAGTAATAACCAGGTGCCATAGTCTTCCAGCTTGTTGTATTTGTTTGTCCTCTGCCTATCAATTGACAGCTAATCCATAAGCAAATTAAAGATTTTATAACAGTGCCTTCTTAAAGATAGTACATCACATCACATCAGGTAATCACTCTATTGTGTCTGACTCTTTACAACCCCATGGTCCACCAGGCTCCTCTGTCCATGGGATTCTCCAGGCAAGGATACTGAAATGGGTTGCAAATTTCTTCTCCAGGGCATCTTCCTGACCAATGAATCGAACCTGAGTCTCCCACATCGCAGGCAGATTCTTACATCTGAGCCACCAGGGAAACCCAATCACTTTAAATGAGGCTAATTGCCAAAATAAGAATACTAAAATTTCAGTGGCCTGATAACACAGTAAAAGTTTATTTTGTGCTCATCCAATGATTCGGTTTTTGAACTGTGTTGTTGGAGAAGATTCTTGAGAGTCCCTTGGACTGCAAGGAGATCCAACCAGTCCATCCTAAAGGAAATCAATCCTGAATATTCATTGGAAGGACTGATGCTGAAGCTGGAACTCCGATATTTTGGCCACCTGATTCAAAGAACTGACTCACCGTAAAAGACCCTAATGCTTGGAAAGATTAAAAGTAGGAAAAGAAGGGGACAACAGAGCATGAAATGGTTGGATGACATCACCAACTCGATGGACATGAGTTCGAGTAGCCTCCGGGAGTTGGTGACAGACAGGGAAGCCTGGTTTGCTGCAGTCCATGGGGTTACAAAGAATTGGACATGACTGAGTGACTGAGCTTAACTGACTTGAATGATTTAGTATAGGGCCAGATTAACAAAGTTTAGGTGTGAGAGAGGTTGATGGAGATATAAATGTTGCATACAATGTTTCAAGGACTGAAGCTGCTAGACACGATGCCATCCTGAGCAATTTAACTCCATGGTTTACCTGAGTGTGAGTATCAACTGATGCATGAGGGGAAAGCATGTAAATGGATTACATGGGAAAGGTTTTATGGAGTAGGCCATGTACATGATGAGGTTCTGTTTGCTAACATTATTTTGCTTTGAATTTGGTCACATGACCACCAGCAATACCAGGCAGTGTAACCAAGCAGTGGGTTCATCAAGAAGAGGAAATGAGGGATTTGAGGGATGAGACAGACATTTCTGTCTCAGTGTAACTTTCCATCTGTCCAAGCTTTTATTCAGTTCTTAAGTATCTTTAAGTTGTTAAATATCTTAATATTCTTCATTTCCTTAAGAATTATAGATATATGTTTCCTAACACCTGAATAGAATTTATACATGATAGTCTTTCAAAAATGATTCCCCATAGGTATATATGCATTTATATAATAATATGTTGATAATTGAACTATGGATTATTAACATAAACTTTTAAAGCCTTCTTAGCAGTCCATTCTTGGGCTTCCCTTGTGGCTCAGCTGGTAAAGAATCCGTCTGCAATGTGTGAGAGACGTGGGTTTGATCCCTGGGTTGAGAAGATCCCCTACAGAAGGGAAAGGCTACACACTCCAGTATGTTGGTATGTAGTTGATTAACAATGTTGTGTTAGTTTCAGGTGTACAGCAAAGTGATTTAGTTATACATATCAGTTCAGTTCAGTCGCTTAGTTGTGTCCGACTCTTTGCGACCCCCATGCATGCCAGGCCTCCCTGTCCATCACCAACTCCCGAACTTCACTCAGACTCACGTCCATCGAGTCAGTGATGCCATCCAGCCATCTCATCCTCTGTCATCCCCTTCTCCTCCTGCCCCCAATCCCTCCCAGCATCAGAGTCTTCCCCAATGAGTCAACTCTTCGCATGAGGTGGCCAAAGTACTGGAGTTTCAGCTTTAGCATCATTCCTTCCAAAGAAATCCCAAGGCTGATCTCCTTCAGAATGGACTGGTTGGATCTCCTTGCAGTCCAAGGGACTCTCAAGAGTCTTCTCCAACACACAGTTCAAAAGCATCAATTCTTCGGTGCTCAGCCTTCTTCATAGTCCAACTCTCACATCCATACATGACCACAGGAAAAACCACAGCCTTGACTAGACGGACCATGTATATATACACATATATGTATATATTCTTTTTTCAAATTATTTCCCCATTTAGATTATTACAAAGTATTGAGCAGACTTCCCTGTGCACTACAGTAAGACCTTATTGGTTATCTATTTTAAATATAGTTATCTTCCTTTTTCTGATTTACTTCACTTAGTATGATGATCTCCAGGTCCATCAATGTAGATGCAAGTGCCATTTTATTCTTTCTAATGGCTGAGTAATATTCTATTGTATATAAATAGCACATCTTTTTTTGTTCATCTGCTCATGGACATTTAGGCTGCTTCCATTTCTTGGATACTGTTAAACAGCAGTACTATGAATATTGGGGTGCATGTATCCTTTTGAATTATATTTTCCCCTGAATATACTCCCAGTCGTGGGATTGCTTGATCACATGGTAGGTCTATTTTAGTTTCTAAGGAACTAAAAAGGAACCTCCATATTGTTCTTCATAGAGCTGTACCAATTTGCATTCCACCAACAGTGTAGGAGAATTCTCTATTTTCTGTAGCCTCTCTGGCTTTTATTGTTTGTAGAATGATGATGGCCATTTTGACTGGTGTAAAGTGATACCTTATTGTAATTTTGATTTGATTTATCTAATAATTAGTAATGTCAAAAATCTTTTCATGTGCCTAATCATGAAAAGTGGTTTCTATTCATGTGCTTAATTTGGAGAAACATAATTAAGTCTCCTACCCATTTTTTTTTTTTTAAATTGAATTGTTTGGATTTTTTTGTAGTGAGCCACATGAGATATTTGTAAATTTTGAAGACTGCTCCCTTGTCAGGCACATTGTTTGCAAAAATTTTTTCAACTCGTGGGTTGTCTTTTCAATTTGTTTATGGTTTCTTTTGCTATATAAAAGTTTCTGAGTTTAATTAGGTCCCATTTGTGTATTTTTGGTTTTATTTACATTTTACTATGAGACAGATTGAAAAGGTATTGCTGTGATTTATGTCATAGTGTGTTCTGCCTATATTTTCCTCTAAGACTCTTACAATATCCAGTCTTATGTTTAGGTCTTTAATCCATTTTGAATATAATTTTGTGTGTGATAATAAAGAATGTTCTAATTTTATTTTATTATATGTAACTATCCAGCTTTGTTAGCATCATTTATTGAAGAGATTGTCTTTTTTCTATTGTATAGTCTTACCTCCTTTGTTGTATATTAACTGACTATAGATGCATGAGTTTATTTCTGGGTGTTTTATCTCAATATTTCTTTGGTCATTTGGGATCATTGGTGTTTCCATACAAATAAAAAAAAATAGTTTGTTCTAGTTCTGTGGAAAATGTCATTGGTAATTTGAAATAAATAGGTTGTATTACATCTATAGATTCACTTGTGTAGCATAGTAATTTTTTTTTTTTTGTAGCATAGTAATTTTAACAATATTGATTCTTCCCATTCAAAAACATGGTATATCTCTCCACCTGTTTTTGTCATGTTTGATTTCTTTCATCGGCATCATATAGCTTTTAGAGTATGAGTCATTTACCTGCTTATATAGGATTATTCCTAGGTATTTTATTCTTTTTGATGTTCCTGATCTTAGAGGAAATGATTTCACCTTCTCACTACTGAGAATGATGTTTATTGTAGGCTTATCATTTATACCCTTTCTTATGTTGAGATATATTCCCTCAGTGCCCACTTTCTGGAGAATTTTCATCATAAATGTGTGTTTTTTATAATATCTACAGAGGAGAATGTGATGCTGTGTTAACTCTCTAAGAACTTTCTAGTGAGATAGTAAAATAAAACATAATAGAAAATATTATACAGTGGGAGAGGTACCATGATTATGAGAATCAGAAGAATAACAAGTATATATATTGAGGTAAATGAGGAAAAGCTATAAAAAGGAGCATTTGACATGAACTTTGAAGATTCAGTAAATATGCAGTCATATGAGATGAGAAAATGTTCTAAAAAAGAAATATACATTTACACAATTTCTATTAGACTGCCCCTAAATAAGTTGTTGAATGAAAAATTCTTAATAATAGGATAGTCTGCTGATGAACATTGATTGAAAAATTATTTTAAATTTCATAAATATTTTGGAATAAATTTACTAACTCTATTAATGACACAGAAATTGCAATTTAATGACATGACACAGAGATAGCAGTGAACATCAGATAGTGCAAAGGTATGCGATGAGACAGAAAATACTGGCATTAAATATCAGTATAGACAACATAACTGACGATGGAGCCTATATTCTAATCTGACAGGAAGCCAAGATATGTAGTCAAATAATTAATAAAGCATATATTTAGCAATATGTTAGATTAAGTAGAGTAAATGTACAGAATATGTTTACATTTTCATTGATTCATTCATTTATTCAGTAGCCAATCACTAATGCTTACCATCCTAGAAAGAGTCTCATATGGATTAGAATGAAGGAGCAGCTAAATATTGCATTTCAATTCCTAAGAATGAAATTAAAAATGATTTCTTTGATTTCAAAGAATGTGAAAAGAGAAACGGGAATTGTTCTATTATTTTCACTTAATGGTAATACTGTTCATCATCTTTCAAAAAGAACCTTATCAAATATTCCCCAGATGGATGTTTAAAAATTTGTCCTCTCCTCTTTCCTTCCATTGTTGCTGCTTGAGATCAGGGCCTCATATCTGCCACTGGAAATATTTTAAAACAAACTTCTAGTTGGTTTATATACAGCCAATTTATCTAGTTCCATTTGACCTGTCATGCTGCCACTCCAGCTGCCATGCTTCAAATGCAAATAAATTATCCAATTAAAATTGTGTTGACACTCTGAAGCCCCTAGCTAGGTCTAAAATGTAGGCATACGTTTTGTAGCATAAGCCTAATCTATGTATTTCAACTTCATTTGCTACAGATCTCTCCAGTCTTCCTACTCTATCTCTTACATTGTGGTCCATGAAACTTTTTACCATCCTTAGACACACTAGGCTCTTTCATAGTCTACAGGTTGGAACAAATTAAAGACCCAATCAGATATCATGTTCTCATTATGATATTCTTAGCAATACCCAAGAAAAGTTGTTCTATTTTCTGTGCTCCTTTAGAACTGTATATGTATCAAAAGAAAGCTATATATATATATAATATTATATATTATATTATATATTATTTATACATATATATATCTAATATATTTTTCCTTGCATTTTAACTTGTTGTCTTCTGGTTCTTCTATCTGAACAGGTAAAACAATTTGAATGTTCATTTCCATCTATTTTTCTTTTCCTTAACATCTAACATAGCCACTAGCATAAAAGAAGTAGTAACAAATGCTTGTTAAGTAACTGAATAAATCTGCTGAATTTAATGGTATATTAAAACTCAGTTTTCACAAGTGAATTTTAGAATTTATATTTGCTACCTTTTCACTAATCAAGTTTATTTCTTTATTCTAGAGTTAAGTATAGTAGCAAGCAGAAAAAATTTTATGGATAAAATTCATCGACAGTAATATATTTTCTTAACTATGGATTGAGTTTTGCCTGCTGAAGTAAAATACACCCTCCTTTACCACCAGTTGTGATTTGTGCCTTCTTAGTATGCCAATATAAGGGTAAGGTTTAAAAATATGTTCTATATTTTTACCCTTGGAGACAGTAATTGCAAAAATCTACAGTGTTCCTGTTGAAAAATCTCAACAAAAGATCAAAATTAACTCAGAAATTGGTGAAATATAGGAATTTTAAATGTATTTTTTCCTACAGTCTCCTTCACATTTTAGAAACTTTCATAATTAGAAACTTTTAATAGCTTTTGCCCTTTATTTTATATGATATGTTTGAAAGCTTAGATTTCTCTGTCTTTCAGACAGTGGGAGAGAAACTTATTCAAGACGGGTGAAAAACTGCACAGTGTATTTTACTATTTCAGGAATTCATTCTTGTTAGTATCAGCATCCATCAGGAAAGTTCTAGAAATGTAATGGCTACCCCTCTCCCCCAACCCCCAACAAAAATTTCCTATAGTTTCTTTAGTTTTCATCTCCAAGAATTCACATTAAAAGGCTGAGAGTTTATATCATAAAGATGTAAAGAAATTGTTGATGAAGTGGAGAAGGGCAAGTGTAAACCTTTCCTACCAGCCAGGTGATTACTTTTAAACCAAATCTGCTTAATTATGGAGCTAGAAAATATGTTAGAAACAATAAAGCAGTAGTAAGGTAAAATAAGTGTTATGAGAATTTATAAAGCCTATTTTACAGTAGTCATATAACATCAGTATTAGAATAAAAATAAATCTTACTAAAAAAACTACCCAGAGCCCTCTTTGAAAGCCATCCCACTATGACTCAAGCATCTTATTGTTCCTTGTTATTGGTTCCGAAAGTATTTGTGATAGTCATTATAGTTTATTCAATGACTACTCATTTTCATATATTATTAGCCATTATTAATATAAGCTTACTTTTTATCCCTATATTTCTAAACAACTGTGCATTTTCCTTTTGAATGCTGGCCTAATGTACAGAACACAAAATTGTATCTATATGACTAAATATATCTTATATTATACCAATTAATCTTTTAAAAATTAAATGTTATTAAATAAAATTCCTTAATATTACTAAAAAATAATAAAATAGCATAGCATTAGCTAAAACTTTTAAGAGTTATAATTCACATTTTTTTAAAGAAATAATGAGTTTTAGGTATACATACTTCCTTTCCATTCTTACCCATACATGCACATATATTGTTGTAATTATAACCATACTCTACATTTTGTTTGCTTGATTTAGCATTACATTGTATACATTTTTCATTTTGCCATATATGATGACTCACTTATTTGACATACTCTAATTTAAGTATTCTTCTCAATAAAGTTTTATTGTGTTTTAAATTTCAAATCCTGTAGATAATGCTTCACCCAATTTCCCTTCAAAGGTTATATTTTACATAATATAATACAAAATCAAACTGGGAAATATATCTAATAGTGAGATGTCATTTTCTCACATATGTAAATTGGTCTAACCACCACCATTCAAGGTGTATACTCTTACATCATCTCAAAGATTTTCTCATCCTGTCTTGTTATGATCACAGCCATTCCCTCCCTGCTCATCGTCCATAACTCCTGGCAATTGCTGATCTGCTCTACACATACATACTTTGTCACTGAAAATATTTTATAAATCAAACCATACAGCTTGAAGCCTTTTAGGGATTGTGGATTTTTACTCAGCATAAATGTCTTTGAAATCTGTCCAAGTTGTAGTATGCATCAATAATTCATTGTTTTTCACTCCTGACTTGTATTTAATTATATGTATATACCACAGTGTAATTATTCACCAATTAAAGCCCATCTGAGTTGTTTCCAGCTTTTGGCTGTTACATAATTGCTATGCACGATTTGTATTTTTGTGTGGCCATAAGTTTTTACATCTCTGGATAAATACTCAGAGATATAATTGCTGGTCATATGGTAAATGTATGCAGTTTTCCCAGAATGGATGTAACATTTTACATTCTTGTCAGCAACTTATGAGAGATCCAGTTTCTCCACATCCTTGAGAGAATTTAGCACTGTCATTACTTTGTAGCTGTTCTAAATAGGTATGTAGTTGTTCAGAAGCATTAACATAGCAGATCTAAATTGGCTATCATTATATAGGCCTGCTTGTAAGATTGGTTCCTGGGTGGCATCTTGGAATTTAAATTTGAAAGAGTTCCTGTTATTCCCAGATAAGAACAGCTCATGGTACCTGAATTCTTTGTACAATTTAGTTTGCATTGAACACTTTCTCCCCTTCTGGGAGTCTGGAATGTTGATATATTCCAGGAAGAGGGTGCCTATATAACCCATTCCCAGTTAAAACCCTGAGCACTGAGTAATTAATGACCTTCCCTGATCGCATTTCACCTATGTTGACACACCTCATTGACAGAGGAAGTGCATCCTGTGTGACCACAGTGGCGGAGAACTGTTGTAGGTTTACATCTGACTTCTACAGGGATTCTTCCCAAACAAATTTTCCCTTTATTCACTGTACTTTTACTGTTTCACTCATAAATCACAGCACCAAGTATGCCTATATGCTGAGTCCTATGAGTACTCCTAGTGAATCAGCAACCTGAAGTGGTCTTGTGAAGCCCAACACAGTAATAGTAATAGCTCCTTCATCTTAATTTGCATTCCCTTACTGATTAGTGGTGTTAGACACCTTTCATGTACTTGTTTTCCATTTTCGTATCACCTTTAATGAAATGTCTCATTTATCTTTTAATTAGACTTTATATTTTAATTGAGTTGTGCAAGTTCTATACGTATTCTACATAGGAATCTCTTATCGGATATATGGTTTGCAAATATTTCCTCTCAATTGGTTTGCAAATATTTCCTCTCAATGTGGAATTTTTTATTTTATCCTCTTAACATGGCAACAAGTTTAATTTTGATGAAACTCAATTTATCTATTTGTTTATGATCATGTCTTTAAGGGATGTCTAAGAGTACCTCACCAAATGCTATGACCAAGAATATTATCATATGTTTACTTCTAAAAATTGTATAGTTTACCATTTTATACTAAAAACTGTGATCTTTTAAGGTAATTTTTACATGACCTGTAAGACTTAGACTTCCCTGGTGGCTCAGATGGTAAAGCGTCTGCCTATGATGTGGGAAACCCAGGTTCGATCCCTGGGTCAGGAAGATCCTCTGGAGAAGGAAACGGCAACCCAATCCAATACTCTTGCCTGGAAAATCCCATGGATGGAGGAGCATGGTAGGCTATAGTCCATTGGGTCGCAAGGGTCAGACATGACTGAGCGACTTCACTTTCACTATGGATATCTCAATGCTCCATCTCCATTTGTTGAAAATATTATCTTTTGTTCATGTAATTCCTTTTGTAACTTAAAAAAAAAACACACACAAGAACAACAACAACAGTTGACTATAATTAAATTGTGTTGCTGCTGGGTCCTCTCTTCTGATCCACTGATATTTTGTCCTTTCCTTCATCAATACAATGTATCTTGATTGCTCTAGCTATTCAAATTTCTTAATATAGTATAATTTCTCCCACTTCATTCTCCTTTCTTCAGAATTATTTTAGCTATTCTAATTCCTTTGTCTTGAAATATAACTTTTAGAATAATCCTGCCAAATCTACAAAACGTCTTGCTGAAGATTTTGATAAGAATTGTGTTAAACCTGCGTAATTGACATCTTTAGTATATATCTTCTTCCAATAAATAGCCAAATATGTCTCTCCACTTATTTATACCTCTTTTGATTTTTATTAGGATTTTGTAGTTTTCAGAATGTAAGTTTTATGTCTGTTCTACTAGGTTTGTATCTCAGAACTTCTCTTTTTTTTCAAATGATTGTAAATTGCATTATATTTTAAAGTGTTGATGTCTATATAGTTACTACTAAAAATACAATTGATTTTTGTATATTATCTTGTATCCTGAAAACTTGCTCTTCTCTCTAATTAATTCTAGGAGTTATTTTTGTGGATTGCTTGGGTTTTAAAATTCATTATGTCATCTGCAAATAAGGACAGATTTATTTCTTTTTTTTTCTGATCTGGATGCCTTTTTTTCTTCTACCTGCTGATTTCATTTTTTTCCCTTTGTCTTTAACTTTCTGACTTTTGAGTATGATATGTCTTGGCATATAGTTATTTAGTTTTATACTGTTTGGAGTTTGCTCAGCTTCTTGAATCTGTTGGTTTGCATTGTTTTAAAAAATATTGTTCTAAACTAAGTTATACTTGACATACAATATTATAAAAGTTTCAGGTGCACAAAATAGTGATTTAATATTTTACATCTTATGGAATAATCACCACAATATCTCCGACTACCATTCTCACAAGAAAAACTTGTTACAAAGCTATTAAGTGTGTTCCCTATGTGTACATTACATCCTCATAACTTCTTTTTTCTTAATAAAGTTTGTTTATTATTTAAAAAAATTATTGTGATAAAATTGGTTTCCAATATTGCATTGGTTTCAGGTGTACACTAGAGTGACTCTGTTACCCATGTGCATAATCCATTCTTATATTCTTTTTCCTCTGTATATGCCATCACAAAGTATTGTAGAGAGTTCCCTGTGCTATCTAGTAGGGAATTAGTTATTAGTTATCTATATTTTGTATGGCAGTGTGTATGTGTCTGTCTCAATCTTCCTTTTGTGCCTTTTAATCCCCTTCATGAATTTCATTGTTGTTGGTTTATGTCTTGTCATATTTGGAATAGTCCACCACTATTCCTCTGAAAACTTTTTCAGCTTCACCCTCTCCTTCTTATGAATTTTTATCACATGATTGTCATATATTTTTTGTTCCACAAGTTGCTGTGGCTATGTTTATCATTCCAGCCAATATTTTGTCTAAGGTTAAGATGGAGTGGTTTCTATTGTTCTAATCTTTAAGTTCACTGATTCTTTTCTCTGCCCCATCCATTCTATTTTTAAATAGATCATTGTGGATTCTTTATTGTTGCTGTTACTACACTGTCTATTTATTGATTTTATATTTATTAATTTCTCTTGTTTTTTTTTCTATTTCTTTGAGGAGATATTTTATTTTTGATTAGTTTTGAGCATTCATAATTGTTAGTTGAAATATTTTATGATGGCTTTTCAATTGTTGTCATGCCATATCTGTCACGCATACTATTGGTGACTTCTATTGACTGACTTTTTTCATTCAAGTTGGAATTTTCTTGGTTCTTTATATGACAAGTGATTATCAGTTGAAAACAGGACATTTTGAGTATTATGAGACTGTATTTTATTTAACTTTGTAGCTTCTTTAACTAGTGTTTCTGACATCATTCCAGAAGTGGAAGAAGGGTGGGTACTACCTCCTTATTTCTAGATAGTTGTGAAATTCCAAGTTCCCTTATTGGCCTCCACTGACTAGGGAGAGAGTTCTTTATTACTGGGTGGAATTTTCAACTGCAGATATGCCTGTGGGAGGACCAAGATGGCCTGAAGAGGCAAGAATGCCTTGTTAGTCCTCCTCAGATGACTTCCACTGTTCCTGCTGGAAGAGGGAGGGCTCATTAATGTTGATTGGTGATGAAAACTTGTCTTTTCATAAGGATTTTTTCTGATGACAGCCCAGGAAACAGGGATGCCTCATTTTCACAGGGTAAGAGTGGAGTATAGACTCTTCACATGGTCTCTATTAATGCTGGGAGACAGGATGAAATGCTGACTTCTTACTCAGACTTCTGTTTTGTAACCCCAGCAGTCATTTGGGTGTCATGTTACAGCCTTGTAGTCATGGAAGTCTTGGCTCCCCCCTCACCTTTTGCTGCTGGGGTGGAGATGGGGCCACAGATACTTTTGTGGTGTTTGCTTCAAATAGACAACCTTTTGACTCAATCAAACATTTCTGTCTTAATACTCTGCCCTTTTCCCCCTGGTCCTTTGGTTGTGGAGAGCCAGCTATTATTTGTTTGTTTGTTTTGCCTATGGCTGTTGACATTTCTGAATTGCTAACTTCTCTAGCACCAAGACTGGGGAAAATAGGACAAAATTTTAAGAATTGTGTTCTCACCAATGTGTCATTCCTTGAGTCCCAAGGCTCCTAGCTGGTCTGTCTTCTCTCCACATTTCAGAGTTTGTTATATATATATATATATATATATATATATATATATATATATATATATATATATAAAATCTTTTAGTTTTATCTAGTGGGAAGAATAGGAAAAAAGTACTTACACACCATCTTTTCCAAAAGTGGAACTACCAAAACTGTAGGCTTTTATAGAAGATTAAATGAAATACATTTACCAAGGGTCTAAAATAGTAACTATTATTTTACAGTATTTAATAATTTTTAGTATCCACTTTTGACATCTGCATAAATATTCTGAAAATTAATTAAAAGAGCAATAATATAAAATGAGAAATTAACTTTCCTCATTGATGCTATAATATATATTAAATTACACATTAGTTTATCATCTTCTGTCAGTAACTTGCATAGTTTGTTGGAAACTGAAGATTTTTAGAATACTATGTAATAAATGAAAGTCATATTTCTTCTGTACAGAACTTGCACAGATTTAATTATTTTGAATTCTTTGATACAAGCTCTCAATTTATATTTCTTAAGCATAATTACTAAAAAGAAATTGAATCAACTGGTCTCACTGCCCTATTGCTTTCCCATCTGTCCTTGACATTTAAATAGATTTTCTGAGGATGAAAGAACATAATAAAAAAGAGAAAAGAGAGAAAGTGATCAGGGCATTAATAGAAAGAGGTCAGATTACTGAATTCTCTCTTCCATTTATCAGCTTGAAACCTTAGTCAACAGTTGTAGATAGACTTCCTAGTTAAATTGTTCCACATCAAATGTTATTCATAAGTATTTATTCATAAATATTATATAATAGGGTACAACATTTTAAAAATAGATAGTAGATAAAGCATAATCAATTTAAAAGAATCATCTTATTTTTTTCTTTATATGGAGATTCACAGATTATTACTTCTACTATCTTTCAGGGATTTGGCACAAACACTGTTACTGAGAACTTGCAAATTTTATGTTTCTTGCTTTTCTTACTGTTTCATTGCAACCCTCCTGCTTACACAGCACCTTCTCATATTTTATACGTGTTCTTTCACTATTATTACATTAAATATTACTCTTTCCAAACCCTTTGCATGGAGTTCTGTGTTCTTAGGAGGAAAAGTACTTTATAAATCTAATAAGTAAACCCAAGTTTGAAATCCAATAAAGAGGAACCTCTAGAAATTATTAAAGATTTCACTGACAGAGAAATTAAACCTTTCCTTATCTTTTCCCATTTCCTTATCTTTTCACTGAAGTAGAATGAGTGAAATCAATATATCTGAAATGAACTGCATACAGTTCATTCAGAAAAATGGCTCTGGCACAAAAGTGAGCAGCTTCTAAAAATCGTCAAGGCTGCTCATTCCTTGAGAAAGTATGCACAGATTTTTAACATAGTTGTTCTCTTAAATTTATCTGAATTGAGAAAATTGTAGCCAGCATTTTTGATAGATCCACAAATAGATGCTAATGGGCCTCAATATTAAAAATTGAAAGTCTCATAATATAGTCACAATATTATAAAAATGTCATATCCATAACACATTTGAAACTCAGATGCATCATGATTAAACAAGTGTTATTATCAATAGGGCAGTTAAACAAATAGTTTATTTGGAATTTAATTTGGAAGCACCAGTGTCTAATCTCCCAATTAGAATATAATCAACATCTAGATCAGCTTGGCACAGGAAATATAACCTTCCAAGAAATAACAGACAATAGTACACACAGAGGGTTTGCCTGCTAAGTCAGTCGCTTCAGTTGTGTCCGACTCTTTGCGATCCTGCGGACTATAGCACACCAGGCTCCTTTGTCCTTGGGGATTCTCCAGGCAAGAATACTGAAGTGGGTTACCATGCCCTTCTTCAGGGGATCTTCGCAACTCAGGGACTGTACGTTATTCTCTTGTGTCTCCTACATTGGCAGGCATGTTCTTTGCCACTAGCGCCACCTGGGAGATTTTCATATATCTTCTGTCCATGATATATATAGTTTTTAAGTTTAAGGAATAAATATATGTTAATACATACATATTGCTATTTGTAAACGTCTAACTGGAAGATAAAATAGTTAATGATACACTAAACACATGTCAGTTATCATATAAGACATTTTTGTATACAGTTCATTTACTATCCCAAATTCACCTGCAGATTAGGATGTAATAGCTTATTCTAAACTTGCAAGCCACAGTTTCTGGTATGCTTCTAGACTCTTGAGAGATGCTTCATCTATTATACAAGCCTCTTTAAAAATATGGTCTTAGGTGATTGTAAGTTGTACCAGGAGACCTTCACTACACTACCCTCATTTAGATAAGCTTTGTTCAGGAAAAGATCCCTCCTCCAAGATCAGTCAAAACATGGGCTACCAGCTGAAGAAGATATTCTAGACAAAAAATAAAAGTATTATTATGGGGATTTCAAAGGACAAACAGAAATAATCTATTGGTGGGTAGCTGTATCAGTCAAGGTCCGGTCAGAAGAGATTAGCCACACCAGATATTTGAATAGAGAGAAGTTAAATAGAAACTTGGTAGATACATAAGGGATTCTTAGGCGGCGCTAGTAGCAAAGAACCTGCTTGCCAGTGCAGGAGACATAAGAGATGCGGGTTCGATTCCTGGATCAGGAAGATCCCCTGGAGCAAGGCATGACAACCCACTCCAATATTCTTGCCTGAAGAATCCCAGGTACAGAGGAGCCTGGTGGGTAGCAGTCCATAGCGTGGCAAAGAGTCAGACATGACTGAAGTGACTTAGCCCACAGGAACAACTTTTAAAAGGCAGGAAGAAGAAGTTTGAGAACAAGCCACTGTAGAAGCTTGGCTGTCAGCTGCCAGAGCTATGCTGTGGAAAAGTTGGAACAGCTCTCCTCTTGGTCCTGAGAGGTCCCTTCCTAACAGAGTTAGATCTCAACTCACCTTGTGATCTGAGAAGAGGACTGATTGAACCCTTGTCTGCAAAAGAGAAAACTAAGATTGGTGACATCTTAGTGAATCTCTCTGAGTGTCCCTCAATGTGGAAAACCTTTTCATCTTTAACCTAGATGTTTTATCATCGGTGCTATATAGATGGAGAAGTCTAGAGACTACTGTAAAAATAAAACTGAAAACCAGAAGCAGGAGGCTTAAATCCAAAGCCTGAAAACATTAGAGAACTCTTGAATTCAGGGAACATTAAGCAATAGGAGCTCATCAAATGCCTTCATACCTACTCCGAAACCAAGCTCCACCCAAGGGCCAACAAGTTCCAAAACAAGACATACCACGCAAATTGTCCAGCAACACAGGAACACTCTCCTGAGCTTCAATATACAGGCAGCTCAAAATTATTCCAAAACCTTTGATGTCTCATAACCCATTACTGGTCACTCCACTGCACTCCAGAGAGAAGAAACCCAGCTCCACCCACCAGAACTCCAATACAAGCCTCCCTAACCAGGAAACCTTGACAAGCCACTGATAGAACCCCACCCACAGTGAGGAAGCTCCATAATAAAGAGAACTCCACAAATTACCAGAATATAAAAAGGCCACCCCAAACGCAGCAATATAACCAAGATGAAGAGACAGAGGAATATTCAGCAGGTGAAGGAACAGGAGAGTTGCCCACCAAACCAAACAAAAGAGGAAGAAGTAAGGAATCTACCGGAGAAGGAATTCCGAATATTGATAGTGAAAATGATCCAAAATCTTGAAATCAAAATGGAATCACAGATAAATAGCCTAGAGACAAAGATTGAGAAGATGCAAGAAAAGTTTAACAAGGACCTAGAAGAAATAAAAAAGAGTCAAAATATAATGAATAATGCAATGAATGAGATCAGGAACACTCTGGAGGCAACAAATAGTAGAATAACGGAGGCAGAAGATAGGATTAGTGAAATAGAAGATAGAATGGTAGAAATAAGAGAGGAAACAAGAAAAACGAATTAAAAGAAATGAGGACAATCTCAGAGACCTCCAGGACAATATGAAACACTCCAACATTCGAATTATATGAGTCCCAGAAGAAGAAGACAGAAACAAAGATCATGAGAAAATCCTTGAGGAGATAATAGTTGAAAACTTCCCTAAAATGGGGAAGGAAATAATCACCCAAGTCCAAGAAACACAGAGAGTTCCAAATAGGATAAACCCAAGGTGAAACACCCCAAGACACATATTAGTCAAATTAACAAAGATCAAACACAAAGAACAAATATTAAAAGCAGCAAGGGAAAAACAACAAATAACACACAAGGGGATTCCCATAAGGATAACAGCTGATCTTTCCATAGAAACTCTTCAGGCCAGGAGAGAATGGCAAGACATACTTAAAGTGATGAAAGACAATAACCTACAGCCCAGATTACTGTACCCAGCAAGGATCTCATTCAAATACGAAGGAGAAATAAAAAGCTTTACAGACAAGCAAAAGCTGAGAGAATTCAGCACCACACCAGCTCTCCAACAAATTCTGAAGGATATTCTCTAGACAGGAAACACGAAAAGGGTGTATAAACCCGAACCCAAAACAATAAAGTAAATGGCAACGGGATCATACTTATCAATAATTACCTTAAACGTAAATGGGTTGAACGCCCCAACCAAAAGGCAAAGACTGGCCGAATGAATACAAAAACAAGACCCCTCTATATGCTGCTTACAAGAGACCCACCTCAAAACAAGGGACACATACAGACTGAAAGTGAAGGGCTGGAAAAAGATATACCACGCAAAGAGAGACCAAAAGAAAGCAGGAGTGGTAATACTCATCTCCAATAAAATAGACTTTAAAACAAAGGCTGTGAAAAGAGACAAAGAAGGCCACTACATAATGATCAAAGGATCAATCCAAGAAGATATAAAAATTATAAATATATATGCACCCAATATAGGAGCACCGCAATATGTAAGACAAATGCTAACAAGTATGAAAGGGGAAATCAACAATAACACAATAATAGTGGGAGACTTTAATACCCCACTCACACCTATGGATAGATCAACTAAACAGAAAATTAACAAAGAAACACAAACTTTATTTTTTTATTTTTAGTTTTTTTTTGTTGTTGTTGTTTTTTTGTTTTAGTTTTTTATTTTTTAAATTTTAAAATCTTTAATTCTTACATGCGTTCCCAAACATGAACACCCCTCCCACCTCCCTCCCCATAACATCTCTCTGGGTCATCCCCATGCACCAGCCCCAAGCATGCTGCATCCTGCATCAGACATAGACTGGCGATTCAATTTTAACATGATAGTATATATGTTAGAATGTCATTCTCCGAAATCATCCCACCCCCTCCCTCTCCCTCTGAGTCCAAAAGTCCGTTATACACATCTGTGTCTCTTTCCCTGTCTTGCATACAGGGTTGTCATTGCCATCTTCCTAAATTCCATATATATGTGTTAGTATACTGTATTGGTGTTTTTCTTTCTGGCTTACTTCACTCTGTATAATCGGCTCCAGTTTCATCCATCTCATCAGAACTGATTCAAATGAATTCTTTTTAATGGCTGAGTAATACTCCATTGTGTATATGTACCACAGCTTTCTTATCCATTCATCTGCTGATGGACATCTTGGTTGTTTCCATGTCCTGGCTATTATAAACAGTGCTGCGATGAACATTGGGGTACATGTGTCTCTTTCCATTCTGGTTTCCTCAGTGTGTATGCCCAGCACTGGGATTGCTGGGTCATAAGGTAGTTCTATTTGCAATTTCTTAAGGAATCTCCACACTGTTCTCCATAGTGGCTGTACTAGTTTGCATTCCCACCAACAGTGTAGGAGGGTTCCCTTTTCTCCACACCCTCTCCAGCATTTATTGCTTGCAGACTTTTGGATCGCAGCCATTCTGACTGGTGTGAAGTGGTACCTCATTGTGGTTTTGATTTGCATTTCTCTAATAATGAGTGATGTTGAGCGTCTTTTCATGTGTTTGTTAGCCATCCGTATGTGTTCTTTGGAGAAATGTCTATTTAGTTCTTTGGCCCATTTTTTGATTGGGTCGTTTATTTTTCTGGAATTGAGCTGCATAAGTTGCTTGTATATTTTTGAGATTAGTTGTTTGCCAGTTGCTTCATTTGCTATTATTTTCTCCCATTCAGAAGGCTGTCTTTTCACCTTGCTTATATTTTCCTTTGTTGTGCAGAAGCTTTTAATTTTAATTAGATCCCATTTGTTTATTTTTGCTTTTATTTCCAGAATTCTGGGAGGTGGATCATAGAGGATCCTGCTGTGATTTATGTCTGAGAGTGTTTTGCCTATGTTCTCCTCTAGGAGTTTTATAGTTTCTGATCTTACATTTAGATCTTTAATCCATTTTGAGTTTAGAAACGCAAACTTTAAATGATACTTTAGATCGGTTAGACCTAATTGATATCTATAGGACATTTCACCCCAAAACAATGAATTTCACCTTTTTTTCAAGTGCTCATGGAACCTTCTCCAGGATAGATCACATCCTGGGCCATAAATCTAAACTTGATAAATTCAAAAAAGTCAAAATCATTCCAAGCATCTTTTCTGACCATAATGCATTAAGATTAGATCTCAATTACAGGAGAAAAACTATTAAAAATTCCAACATATGGAGGTTGAACAACACACTTCTGAATAACCAACAAATCACAGAAGAAATCAAAAAAGAAATCAAAATATGCATAGAAACTAATGAAAATGAAAACACAACAACTCAAAACCTGTGGGACACTGTAAAAGCAGTGCTAAGAGGAAAGTTCATAGCAATACAGGCATACCTCAAGAAACAAGAAAAAAGTCAAATAAATAACCTAACTCTACAACTAAAGCAATAGAAAAGGAAGAGTTGGAGAACCCCAGAGTTAGTAGAAGGAAAGAAATCTTAAATATTAGGGCAGAAATAAATGCAAAAGAAACAAAAGAGACCATAGCAAAAATCAACAAAGCCAAAAGCTGGTTCTTTGAAAGGATAAATAAAATTGACAAACCATTAGCCAGACTCATCAAGAAGCAAAGAGAGAAAAATCAAATCAATAAAATTAGAAATGAAAATGGAGAGATCACAACAGACAACACAGAAATACAAAGGATCATAAGAGACTACTATCAGCAGTTGTATGCCAATAAAATGGACAACGTGGAAGAAATGGACAAATTCTTAGAAATGTACAATTTTCCAAAACTGAACCAGGAAGAAACAGAAAATCTTAACAGACCCATCACAAGCACAGAAATTGAAACTGTAATCAGAAATCTTCCAGCAAACAGAACCCCAGGTCCAGACAGCTTCGCAGCTGAATTCTACCAAAAATTTCGAGAAGAGCTAACACCTTTCCTCCTCAAATTCTTCCAGAAAATTGCAGAGGAAGGTAAACTTCCAAACTCATTCTATGAGGCCACCATCACCCTAATACCAAAACCTGACAAAGATGTCACAAAAAAAGAAAACTACAGGCCAATATCACTGATGAACATAGATGCAAAAATCCTCAACAAAATTCTAGCAATCAGAATCCAACAACACATTAAAAAGATCATACACCATGACCAGGTGGGCTTTATCCCAGGGATGCAAGGATTCTTCAATATCCGCAAATCAATCAATGTAATTCACCACGTTAACAAATTGAAAAATAAAAACCATATGATTATCTCAATAGATGCAGAGAAGGACTTTGACAAAATTCAACATCCATTTATGATAAAAACTCTTCAGAAAGCAGGAATAGAAGGAACACACCTCAACATAATAAAAGCTATATATGACAAACCCACAGCAAACATTATCCTCAATGGTGAAAAATTGAAAGCATTTCCCCTCAAGTCAGGAACAAGACAAGGGTGCCCACTTTCACCGCTACTATTCAACATAGTTCTGGAAGTTTTGGCCACAGCAATCAGAGGAGAAAAAGAAATAAAAGGAATCCAAATTGGAAAAGAAGAAGTAAAACTTTCACTGTTTGCAGATGACATGATCCTCTACATGGAAAACCCTAAAGACTCCACCAGAAAATTACTAGAGCTCATCAATGAATATAGTAAAGTTGCAGGATATAAAATCAACACACAGAAATCCCTTGCATTCCTATACACTAATAATGAGAAAGTAGAAAAAGAAATTAAGGAAACAATTCCATTCACCATTGCAACGAAAAGAAAAAAATATCTAGGAATATATCTACCTAAAGAAACTAAAGACCTATATATAGAAAACTATAAAACACTGATGAAAGAAATCAAAGAGGACACTAATAGATGGAGAAATATACCATGTTCATGGATCGGAAGAATCAATATAGTGAAAATGAATATACTACCCAAAGCAATTTACAAATTCAATGCAATCCCTATCAAGCTACCAGCCATATTTTTCACAGAACTAGAACAAATAATTTCAAGATTTGTATGGAAATACAAAAAACCTCGAATTGCCAAAGCAATCTTGAGAAAGAATGGAACTGGAGGAATCAACTTGCCTGACTTCAGGCTCTACTACAAAGCCACAGTCCTCAAAACAGTATGGTACTGGCACAAAGACAGACATATAGATCAATGGAACAAAATAGAAAACCCAGAGATAAATCCACACACATATGGACACCTTATCTTTGACAAAGGAGGCAAGAATATACAATGGAGTAAAGACAACCTCTTTAACAAGTGGTGCTGGGAAAACTGGTCAGCCACTTGTAAAAGAATGAAACTAGATCACTTTCTAACACCACACACAAAAATAAACTCAAAATGGATTAAAGATCTAAATGTAAGACCAGAAACTATAGAACTCCTAGAGGAGAACATAGGCAAAACACTCTCAGACATAAATCATAGCAGGATCCTCTATGATCCACCTCCCAGAATTCTGGAAATAAAAGCAAAAATAAACAAATGGGATCTAATTAAAATTAAAAGCTTCTGCACAACAAAGGAAAATATAAGCAAGGTGAAAAGACAGCCTTCTGAATAGGAGAAAATAATAGCAAATGAAGCAACTGACAAACAACTAATCTCAAAAATATACAAGCAACTTATGCAGCTCAATTCCAGAAAAATAAATGACCCAATCAAAAAATGGGCCAAAGAACTAAACAGACATTTCTCCAAAGAACACATACGGATGGCTAACACATGAAAAGACGCTCAACATCACTCATTATTAGAGAAATGCAAATCAAAACCACAATGAGGTACCACTTCACACCAGTCAGAATGGCTGCGATCCAAAAATCTGCAAGCAATAAATGCTGGAGAGGGTGTGGAGAAAAGGGAACCCTCCTACACTGTTGGTGGGAATGCAAACTAGTACAGCCACTATGGAGAACAGTGTGGAGATTCCTTAAAAAATTGCAAATAGAACTACCTTATGACCCAGCAATCCCAGTGCTGGGCATACACAGCGAGGAAACCAGAATAGAAAGAGACACATGTACCCCAATGTTCATCACAGCACTGTTTATAATAGCCAGGACATGGAAACTACCTAGATGTCCATCAGCAGATGAATGGATAAGAAAGCTGTGGTACATATACACAATGGAGTATTACTCAGCCATTAAAAAGAATTCATTTGAATCAGTTCTGATGAGATGGATGATACTGGAGCCGATTATACAGAGTGAAGTAAGCCAGAAAGAAAAACACCAACACAGTATACTAACACATATATATGGAATTTAGACAGATGGCAATGACGACCCTATATGCAGGACAGCAAAGGAGACACAGATGTGTATAACGGACTTTTGGACTTAGAGGGAGAGGGAGAGGGTTGGATGATTTGGGAGAATGGCATTCTAACATGTATACTATCATGTAAGAATTGAATCGCCAGTCTATGTCTGACGCAGGATACAGCATGCTTGGGGCTGGTGCATGGGGATGACCCAGAGAGATGTTATGGGGAGGGAGGTGGGAGGGGGGTTCATGTTTGGGGATGCATGTAAGAATTAAAGATTTTAAAATTATAAAAAAAATTAATTAATTAAAAAAATAAAATAAAATATATGCAGCAAAAACACAACAAAAACAAAAACAAAAACGAAAAAAAACCTAAAAATTGACTCACTGTACAATTCCATGATTACAATTGTGAATATTTATCCCCAAGAAATTAAAACTATGTTTATAAGGAAATTGTACATGAATGTTCACAGAAGCTTTATTCAGTCCCAAATTGAAAACTACCCAGATGTCTTTCAATGAGTAAATGATTAAACAAACTACATTTTATCTAACCACCAAATACTACTCAGAAATAAAAAGAAATAAATTATCGATAAATAGAAAAAAAATAAATAAAAGGCAGGAAGAAGCATTAAGTTTACCACTCCTAGAAAGAACCACTTACCACCCCTAACATGAGAATAACAGAAAGAAATTTGAATTATTAAGACAAGAAGTTTGGACAAGAGACACCACGGAGCTGAAACCCTGGCTTCTGAGGAGGAATCGTTGGCCAATGTTGCTGAAATCCCTGACTTTGAAGAAGGAATATAATTGTATGATACTCAGGCCAGACCTTTAAAAAGGGGGCTCTGGTACTGAAGTCTTGGAGTGTGGCATGGGGTGGAGAAAACTGAAAACTTGATTCATCTCCCACAGAAAGAAACTGGTCTTTTGGAGTAAGCATTGCTAGGGCAATGCTCACAGAAACAAAGAGAAAACAACCAAGAAGGAACAAATCTTTTCTTCCTCCTCTTGCCTTCTGCTCTTCTGATACTTCCTATTGACAGAGGCCAATAAAAAGTGAGCAAGACAGATCTATGGCTTTCAAAATTTCAGCACCAGCATCACAAAGCAGATCCTAAATGGATGCATTTGAATCTGAGAAAGAAAAACTTAATAACATATCCTGTTCCTTTGGCCACTTAGCTTTCATATATGCTTTTTAAATACATATTTTTAACTTCCATAAAACAATAAGGTCATTTATGTTTTCATGTAATAAGATGCAACTATCTTGTATTCAAGTGAAGATATCCTTGCATTCTGCTGAAATAAAAAGGTATAAAATACCAACAGTTACCTGTCTTTGATCTATGCTAATTTGCCTTCAAACTCAATTGCAGTCACATCTGCATATTTTGTTCCCTGAGTTATAAATCCCCTTACCTGAATGGTGAGTTCTGATATTGAGTTATAAAATTAACCTTCTACAAAGTGTGGATAAAATAGTGAGGGGATAAAATAGTGAGGGGAAGAAAGAAGAAAATTGTACACAGATACATGCACATGTATACACATATGTTCAACAAAAAGGAAAATATATAAATACTAATATAAATACCAATATAAATATATAAAGCAAGGAATTCTACACTCTGTAACTGATCTTGAGGACACAATTGATATCTTCAATCTTAAGTTATTTATTCCATTTTTCTTTTGCCCTTAAGCATAGGCTTTAGTCTGCAATGGATATTTATGACTTCTTACTTTCAAAATTCCTTCTATGTTTTCTTTGCCTTAAGCTAATCTTGTCATGTTTCTTTTCTTATTGTGGTTCTTTGAACTTATATTCCTGAAGGGTCTAAACCTTAGTGGTTTTTATTTTTTTCAAAGTTCTATTTTTTCTATTAACTTACATTATTAGACATTAAAGTATTATGAGACTTCCCAAAGAATTCTCTAGGTTCCCAATATAATCTTTTCTGCCCTTATTTTGTATCAGCAACCAACTTTCTCTTGGTAATCTGTATCAATCACTCCAGTGAGCAGAGTAACCATCTGGCTTACCCCTTGATCAGTGGCATGGAAAGCAGGAAAGGGCCAGGTAGCCTCTCAAGTTGTTGAATAGAACAAAGGTATCTTCGGTGGAGATTTCCATTCCTTGGAGACACCTCCAAAAACAGCAGAGACTTATGCTGAGACAGTGAAAAACAAAATCTCTGTGAGTTAAGCTGTTTTAGTAGCAAGAGGAGTCACTCCCAGGACTTGATCCTCTGGATATAAGAGAAACAGCAAATATGTTGGTCAATGATTAAAACAATATGTTGTGCCCTAACATATAAAAGGCTATTCTTTCAAATGTTTGTGATTCCCCCACCCCTAAATTGACACTCTGAGTCTTCAGTAGGCATTTCCATCAATGGATTAGGATAGCTACTGCTAAGACCAATAAATTCCATGAGCAAAATCCCTTTACTGGTCTTATTTTGCTATGAAATGTTTCTTTACCAGAATCAATGTTGTTCAAATGTCATGATGATGAATAAGCCATGATAGAAATCTTTGGATGGTGATGTTGCCAGAAGCATTAAAGGCAGAGAAAGCCAACCCATATACAGAATACATGTCTATTCTAGTGAGGACAGAGCTCTGTTCCTACCTTGCTGGAAGCAGTCCATCGTAATAAACCTGCCATCAGGTGATTGTTTGGTGCCCCCAGAGAATGAATCCATACCAGAGTTCACTGCTGGTTTGCAGCTGGCAGATAAGGAACTTAGCAGTAACTAGGTAATTTAGCATTGGTGAAGGACATACATGTGGATAACCTTTCCACAAATAGTCTCCACCCTTGCCATTATGGCTACCATAGATGAATTGAGCAAAAAACAAAAAAAGTGGCTGAATAAAGAAGCCAACTAAAATCCATAGAATGTATAATTCTGTCAACCTAAAAACATCTTCTGCAGTGGATGACCTGTGGGGAGCATTTAAATAGGACATAATTGCTTTCAAACTCTGTAACCACTCTGACAGATCCATCCATACACCTCTTACCCAGGTTTCACTCTCACCAATTATTCAATTCTGTCCTTTCCAAGTTTCTAAGTATCCAAAAATCATTAGCATCTATACGTATGTTAATGTATTAACAGACTTGATGTTTTGACCATCATTTGGCCTAGACAAGGTGAACAGCCAAATATATATTACAGGTGAAGTTCCAAACACTAGAATAGTGCTTCCCAGACTTTCTCAATATGGTCTTTATAGGTCCTCTTGCAGATTGATGGCTGAAAATGCCCAAATTTATCATTTCATAATAAGAAACACACATAAATACTCATTTGTCCCATAGTTACGTGATTAGTGCCTTCTAGGGCTCGGCAGTGACTTCCCTTTCACTTTTCACTTACATGTATTGGAGAAGGAAATGGCACCCCACTCCAGTGTTCTTGACTGGAGAATCCTGGTGATGGCAGAGCCTGGTGGGCTGCCGTCTATGGGGTCACACAGAGTCGGACACGACTGCCGCGACTTAGCAGCAGCAGCAATAGCAGGGCTCGGTAGCAAGCAAGGAACTGTGTCACAAAGGGGTAAATAGCTGTTTGCAGAAGAGAGCGAGGATTTCCCCAAAACATCATAGAACTTACTGTGATTCTTCTATTAGTCTTGCTGCTGCTGCTGCTGCTGCCGCTGCTGCTGCTGCTGCTGCCGCTGCTGCTGCCGCTGCTGCTAAGTCACATCAGTCATGTCCGACTCTTAGCGACTCCATGGACTGCAGCCCACCAGGCTGTAATATTCAGGTCAATAGCTGCATATAAAGTACACAGAAATGTGTCAGTTTGCTCCATTAAATAAACTGTCTGCAACAGTGGGGGCAAGTGGAATCTCCTCCTGATTCAGATACAATAATTCATTTTCTCAAAGAATCATCCATTCTCTGAACAGTTAAAGGGGGCAAGTTAGAAGAGTGCTCTCATAAGAATGATTATAAGTCTTTCAAGATTTTGATATTTTCCCTAATATCTGCAGTTCTCCAAGAATGGTGGAAGACTGCTTCTAGCCTACTATATTGGAAGAAAAGAAAATTCTAGGGTCTGTCTTCAACTTCATCTTTCCTCCTATAATAGCTCTATATTATTGCTTAAATAGCAAATGTGGGGTTTCTTCCAGTTGCCAATTAAAACTATTTCTATTATATATTGAGGAACTGGAGAAATAACTGTAGGAAGAGAGCTCAAACATATTGGACTCAATGTGATATAAACTGAGGTCAAAATCTTATCATATGAATTAAATAAAATAGTATTTTAGTTGGTAGATCATAAACAGTTACAGGATTTTTGTGTTCTCATGATTTGAAATAATTCAGAGAAAGTGTTCGGTAATTTCCAAAAGGTCTGGATGTTTTCACAGTGTGCAATTGCTCAATTAAATGAAATCTTGAAATAAGCATATACTTGGAGAATATACTTCTGACAGTGTTTCCATGTCCTTCCTCAAGGGTATCTAGACTTTCTTTCAATCCATATTCTTTAGATCTATGGAAAGACGTTGTCCTAGAAACTAAAAAACAATGATTTATTATTGTGGCAAATCAATTTATGTTTTTGACCACCAGATTTGGAATCTTGTTTTGTAGATCAAGTAAATTTTTAGTAACCAGAGTACATATTCACTGGTAGAGGAAATCATGATCAATTAACTATCAACTGCATCCCTGTGGATCAATACTTTCTAATTCCCACTTTATCCTTTATCCCTGCTGTTCTTTTCAGTGTGAAATAGGTTAAGTCCTGCCCCCCAGCATCTATGTTCCTGGTATCCACTTATCTCTACTAAAAGCAAAGGCTCATTTCTATTGCATCATCTCCATCATCATACATGTTCTACAAAGAATAACTAATGTAGAACATTTCAAGCATACTGATGTTTCACTCACTAATACATTTTTTGATATTTTAAGCAATGAAGAATCCTCTGGACCTATGAGGTTATGTGTTGGGAGAGGAGAAATGTATATTACATATGAAAATTCAATAATAATACTCCTTACACTCTAAGTATTTGAATTTCTTTCCCTTAATTATTTCAGGGAAGTTATAACATCTTAAATGAAGGACATAATTAAGTTCAAACTTTAGTCAGTCAACTAAGTAAACTGTCACAATCATTTCCAGGAGTACAGGTTAACACGTTAATCCAAAATCTCAGGTGAGTGCATTCACACCAACAGATTCAGTGTTTTATCATAGCCTAATTAATCTGATATTCTTAGAATATATTCCCACATATATTTCACATGTTAACCAGCAAAATCTTGAAATTATTTTGCCACATAGGCTATTTCTTCCTGGGGTATTTTTATACTTGCCTGTGTGAAACATGCTACAATGCATCCCTACTTGTGGGCCTAGTGCCAACTAGAATTTCTTTGAAATAAAGCTGCTACAAATGATTTTATTATAGGATATTCAAGCAAGGAAGGTGAAGGGAAGTTTCTTCCAGAAACTCAGAGTGACAGAGTTCAAGGTCCTCGATGTCTTCTAGGTCCATTCAAGTTTGGATGCTCAATCCTTTATAGTCTTTGCTGTAGCATGGATCTGAAAGAATTGCAATGAGGTGAATTTATCCTCACACTAGAATCCTGCAATCCAAGCAATAATACATTGTGTTTAGTTTTAAGCATATTGGCCCTAACTGCTTTGCGGTAGTCACAGAAACTGTGTTTGCTGATGGTGACTTGGCCCAAGAAATTAAAGATGAGAACATGTCATTTTGTTTCTGTAGACACATCAATTATCTTAGCAGATCAGAAGTATAGACCTTGTAGTAATTGGCACTGCTATAATTAAAAAGTGCAGTAGCTATTTTATCTGCTGAGGCATTTGCTACAGGAGGTATTTCAAGACAGGCATGTAATAATGAATTTATGTAAGATGATAATGTGTATCAGGGATTACTAGTATTTTATTTTCCATTGCAAAAAATGCATGTCACTGCATTAAAGACCAATAACATGAGCGATACAATACCCAAATAACATTTGCTGCAACTGTAGCCTAAAAAATTACACAACACGAGAGTTGCAAGTTAAGGTTTATTTGGGGCAATGTGTGGACTGCAGCCCAGGAGACAGCACCTCAGATAGCTCTGAGAAACTGTTCCAAAGATGTAGGGGGAAAAGACAGTATATATATGATTTTGGCAAAGGTGGGGTACACACTGACTGCACATACTTTTTGTAGAAAGTTTCTGCTAGTCTCATGAAGTTTCTGCTAGTCACAAGAAACAATCATCACCATGAAAGATTTTACAGCTTTTCTAGATGTGAAGAGATATAAAAATTGGGCTTATAAAATCAGATCCTGAGAATATCTAACTACCTAAACAACTGTCCTACCAGTCTCCTGGAGCACAGAGTGCCTCATTTCTACTCTACATCCTGAAGAGGATGTATGATAGGTCAGCAGATACAGTGGCATGTGATTTAATCCTTGCAGAGGTAGTTGTCAAGCACCCATGTCAAGTGCCATTTTGCAGTTTACACAATTTCTTCATTAATCATGTCCAGTCCAGAGACAGAAGCCACTCCACTTATTTGAGTAGAGAGAAGTTAACCTAAGAAAAATTTAACTAGGCATAAAGTTTGATTAGTTAGCTAAAAAGAAATAAGAAAAATACTATGTTTTCACAGAGGTTACATTAGAGAAAGTAATTGCTACCTAGGACTGTAAGAATAAAAGACAGAGGTTGTAATTACCAAATTATAAGCTTAGAGGAGAGACCTCATGAACCTGAGAACCATAGCCCTAAGGAGGTTATGCCAATTTCTTGGGTATTGTTGTCTTTGATGAAGGGACAACTAAACTGGTTATACAAGGGTTTCCCAGGTGGCACTAGTGGTAAAGAACTCACCTGCCAGTACAGGAGACATAAGAAACGCGAGTTCTATCCCTGGGTCGGGAAGATTCTCTTGAGAAGGACATGGCAACCTACTTCAGTAATTTTGTCTGGAGAATCCCATGGACAAGAGGAGCCTGGAAAGCTATAGTCCTTAGGGTTGCACAGAGTTGGACATGACTGAAGTGACTTAGCGCACACACACACACACACACACACACACTCCCCCACACACAGGTACAAGTGTTGGAAAATCTGCACACTGCATTCACTGCGGCTAAAAGAAAGAACTGCAGGCTTGGTGAATAAGAATAGATAGGCTGACACCAACAGAAACAGGAAGTGGACAGGAAGAAAATTGGAAATGAAAAGGAAGAAACAAGTCTCTTCTTCCTTGTGCAAATTTGCTATCTCATTCTGGTATCTTCTATTGACAGAGCTTCTTAGAAACTAAGTAGTAAAGAATAAATGTGGTTTACAGGATTTAAGCCTGAGTATCACAAAACTGATAAGTAAATGCGTGTTTGGAGTTGAGATACAATAAATTGAAAAGTGGCACAATAGCTAAAGAGAAAGAACCCATTGGGAGAACAGCCAAATCAATGTTCTGATATTACAGGGCAGATAGTGCACTCTTTATACAATCAATCGTTGCCCTGAGTCAACTGTACATATTCTGTTAATGTCATAAGTGTGTACATCCTTATAATAATCCCTGCTGCCATATTTAAGACATTTAAGCGAGTCCATTCCTTCCCACCAAATAAAATACATCTGAACAACCCTTCAATTTAAAGACGATGTGACAAAAAAGAATAAGCTCACAGCTAATTCAGAAAAATTAACAGTTTAATTCAGTCTAGATATGCAATTCTAGAAAATGGACATCTACTTATTATTTTTAAAATTTTGTCAACTACTACAAGTATATTTTATTTGATAGTTCTTAAACTTTGGGTGCAGTGAATGCAAATGTCACAATCCACTTTCTGATTTGTTATACACATAGCAATTTCACTGCTTTTTTGTTTTTCAATTTCATTTCTAATGTATGGAATGGAGATTTTGAGACCAAAACTCCTAATACGGAATAATTGTGTTGGATAATTTCTTTTGGGAATTTGGAGAATTGCATTTTACCTGAGGCAGGTATAACCGTCACTAGAAATTAATTGACTTTAACTACAAAACTTATTCTCATGAATTGGGTTTCGTTAAGTATGTCTGCTAAGAGCTGATTATCCTAGGGCTTGTTGGCAACTAAGCTTTCTGAATCACAGGATGAGAAACCAAATCCTTGAAAAGAAGTGATCAACCTGAGGCAAAATGTTATTCCAAAAACCCATCATTGTTCCTGACAGGAACTATAGCTTCATTCTACTTACAGCGAAGTATTAGTGTGGTAATAAGGCAGAATTTTAGATGCTTTCATTTTTAATGTTTATATTCTTTACTTACTACAGAGAAATTATTATAGGTTCTATATACAATATTATGCCATTAAATGTTTAAAATCCAGAATTGAGTTTAATTGCACGCTGGCATTACACAATATATTCAGTGTTAATATTGTTAATTAAGTGATTTTAGAAAAAATTATAAAATAATTCTATAGTTTCTCTAGTCATTATTTGTAACTCTTTATGTTTGTATGTCATTATTTTATCCCCAAACGCAACTCTCATCATCATTATAATAAAAATTATATCAAAGCAGTGCATTTGCTTTACTTACCTGTCATATATTTTTGCTTTATCTTAACTATACAAAAATTTTTTTCTGCAAATTAATGTATTATAAATTCTATTACTTCCTAGAGGGATCAAGCCTTCTTAAAAGATATAAATATTATAATATAGCTATTTCACCACAGTTTCTTAATTTTTAGGCTGGACTATCTAAAAATTGTATTCTATGCAACTGTGAATATTTATATATATGTACATACATATATACCTATAGTGATGTGCTAAAATTTATAAAATGATCATCATCAACTTCTATATAGAAAACATTAAAAATTAACTAGCATAAAGAAAAGATTTGTAATGTAGGTCTAAGGCCATTCTATGTATTATATAAATAGGGCGAATAGTTGCTACTATTGGTTAACATGTGAAGAGTTGACTCATTGGAAAAGACTCTCATGCTGGGAGGGATTGGGGGCAGGAGGAGAAGGGGACGACAAAGGATGAGATGGCTGGATGGCATCACTGACTTGATGCACGCGAATCTGAGTGAACTTCGGGAGTTGGTGATGGACAGGGAGGCCTGGCATGCTGAGATTCATGCGGTCGCAGAGTCGGACACGACTGAGCGACTGAACTGAACTGAACTGAACTGAATTGATTAACTAATTTCACTGTGTTTATTCTTTGTTGTTGCTGTTGCTGTTCAGTCTCTAAGTCATGTCGGACTCTTTGGGACTCCGTGGACTGCAGCACCCCAGGTGTCCCTGTCCTTCTCCATCTCTCTGAGTTTGCCCAGACTCATTTCCAGTGAGTCAGTGATGACATCCAACCATCTCATCTTCTTTTGCCCGCTGTCCTCTTGCATTTATTCTTGCAATGAAATAAAATCCTATCATTTTAAATTTGTCACTCTAATATGTGTACATTTATGGTACCAATCCTGTATCTGCAAACATCAGGCAGGCAACATTTTTATTCCTCCAGGAAATTATTCCTTACTTTACTATGTTCTGTGAAAATTAATGTTTACATAAGCATGAAATGCTAAACCACAAAGCAGCTAGAATTTTAACAGAGAGAAGTACAGAAAGAATTTTAGCATTCTACTAAGATTGGAACAAGTCTCAAAATCTGGCCTCAAAGACTATTGCTGCAAAGGGATAAGACTTAATTGTGAAACTGTGCAACAATTTCCAGAGCATTATCAAAAATAATAGATCAATTAGCTGGTGATTAGTAGAGGCTAACAGCTGGTGTGATGCAAGTGGATGCACATGATTTTAGAGAGATCAGGGAAAAGACAATCAGAGCCCTCGAAAACCATTGCCTCCCAGGGTGACTGTAAGCATGGTCAGGGCTGTGCCCTATGAAGAGTGACATCAGAAGCAGCACATTATGGATTATATCTTAATTAAGCTGTTTAAACATATATCTACCCTGATTATAGATAGATAAAAAAAAATATTACTTCAGTTCTCCAAATAACATAAATGTGCAAATATTTTAGACAATAAAATTAATAAATATAAAATAATTGGTATTGTATGGTTTCAGTTTTAGGTATTACATTTAAGATAGATGAAATATCTTTCTGGCAAAAATCAGGAAAAATCAGATTTCTCCTGTTCTCCCATCTAGTCCTTAGACTAATTTGCTCTACTCTTAAATATGGTTATATTGTATTAAGAAGATATTGATATTCTGATGCAGTAGCCTTGAAACTCCAATATTTTAAGTGTATTATAATTAAAGTATATATTTTTACAGAGGTTGTTTCAAAACTTAAATTACCACCATATCTAACTATTAGAAGTATTAATATTAGAAAAAGTTCATATTTGGCTCTAACTGTTGCTTCTTGACCTGAATACAGATTTCTCAGGAGGCAGCTAAGAGGGTCTGGTATTCCCATCTCCTTAAAACATTTCCAGTTTGTTGTGATCCATACAGTCAAAGGCTTTAGCATAGTTGATGAAGCAGAAACAGATGGTTTCCTGGAATTCTCTTGCTTTTTCAATGATCCAACAGATGTTGGCAATTTGACTTCTGATTCCTCTGCCTTTTCTAAATCCAGCTTGAATATCTGGAAGTTCTTGGTTTATGTACTGTTGAAGTCAAGCTTGGAGAATTTTGAGCATTACTTTGCTAGCATGTGAAATAGTGCAATTGTGGGTTAGTTTGAGCATTCTTTGGCATTTTCTCTTCTTTGGGATTGAAATGGAAACTGACCTTTTCCAGTACTGTGGCCACTACTGAGTTTTCCAAATTTGCTGGTATATGGAATGCAACACTTTCACAGCATCATCTTTTAGGATTTGAAACAGCTCAGCTGGAATTCCATCACCTTCACTAGTTTTGTTTGCAGTGATACTTCTGAAAACCACTTGACTTCACACACTAGGATGTCTGACTCTAGGTGAGTGATCACACCATCTTGGTTATCTGGGTCATTAAGATCTTTTTTGTATAGTTCTTCTGTGTATTCTTGACACCTTGTCTTAATATCTTCTGCTTCTATTAGGTCCATACTGTTTCTGTCCTTTACTGTGCCCATCTTTGCATGAAATAGTCCCTTGGTATCTCTAATTTTCTTGAAGAGATCTCTAGTCTTTCCCATTCTACCATTTCCTCCATTTCTTTGCATTGATAACTTAGGAAGGCTTTCTTATCTCTCCTTGTTATTCTTTGGAACTTTTCATTCAGATTAATATATCTTTCCTTTTATCCTTTGCCTTTTTCTTCTCTTCTTTTCTCAGTTATTTGTAAGGCCTCCTCAGACAACCATTTAGCCTCTTTACATTTCATTTTCTTGGGGATGGTTTTGAACACTGCCTCCTGGACAATGTTTTGAACCTCCATCCTTAGTTCTTCAGGTCTTCTGTCTATCAGGTCTAGTCCCTTGAATCTATTTGTCACTTCCACCATATAATCATAAGGGATTTGATTTAGATCATACCTGAATGGTCTAGTGGCTTTCTCTACTTAAATTTAAGTCTGAATTTGGCAATTAAGATGATATGAGCCACAGTCAGGTCCTGGTCTTGTTTTTGCTGACTGTTTAGAGCTTCTTCATCTTTGGCTGCAAAGAATATAATCGATCTGATTTCAGTATTGACCATCTGGTGATGTCCATGTGCAGAATCATTTCTTGTGTTGTTGGAAGATGGTGTTTGCTATGACCAGTGTGTTCTCTTGGCAAAACTCTATTTGCCTTTGCCCTGCTTCATTTTGTACTCCAAGGCCAAACTTGATGTTACTCCAGGTATCTCTTGACTTCCTACTTTTGAATTTCAGTCGTCTGTGATGAAAAGGACATCTTTTTTTGGTGTTACTTTCAGAAGGTCTTGTAGATCATCATAGAACCATTGAACTTCAGCTTCTTTGGCATTAGTGGTTGGGGTGTATATTTGGACTATTGTGATATTGAATGGTTTGCCTTGGAAATGAAGAGGGATCATTCTGTCATTATTAAGATTGCACCCAAATACTGAATTTTGGACCCTTTGTTGACTATGAGGACTACTCCATTTCTTGTAAGGGATTCTTGCCCACATTATTAGATTTAATGGTCATTTGAATTAAATACACCCATTTCAGTCCATTTTAGTTCACTGATTCGTAAAGTTTCAATGTTCACTTTTGCCGTCTCCTGTTTGACCACTTCCAATTTACCTTGATACATGGACCTAACATTCCAGGTTCCTTTACAATATTGTTTTTTACAGCATCAGAGTTTATTTCCATCATGAATCACATTCACGGCTGGGCATTGTTTTTGCTTTGGCTCAGCCTCCTCATTGTTTTCTGGAGTAATTTCTCCACTCTTTTCCAGTAGCATGTTGGGCACTTATTGACCTGGGGAGTTCATCTTTCAGTGTCATATATAATTCTGCCTTTTTATACTGTTCATGGTGTTCTCAAGATAAGAATACTAAAGTGGTTTGCCATTCCATTCTCCAGTGGACCATGTTTGGTCAGAACTCTCCACCATGACCTGTCCATCTTGGGTGGCCCTACACTTCATGTCTCATAATTTCACTGAGATAGACAAGGCTGTGATCCATGTGATCAGTATATACAAGTATTCTATTTTGTATATTTTAAATGTAAAATGTATTCCTTAAAATGAATTGAAATAGCATTTTACAAGATTATTTAAATCTTGACTTAGACTTCCAAGTGTTTTACATTAAATGCCATGTTGTATAGGTTTTACATCCACATCTAAGCAGCAGTTTAAAAATGGGGATAACCCAGAGAGATGTTGTGGGGAGGGAGGTGGGAGGGGGGTTCATGTTTGGGAACGCATGTAAGAATTAAAGATTTTAAAATTAAAAAAAAAAAGAATTAAAAAAAATAAAAATAAAAATAAAAATTAAATGTATCCTTCCTCAATGGAAAAATAAAGTAAATCATGTCATGTTAGTATTACATATCAATGACAGTTTCAGATATTGTCACCTTTGAATTCGCTGCATTATATTTACACTATTGTATTCAGATATGGGTATTTTTTACCATAGTTGCTCCATGATGTAGATAATATTGATGGTAGTGATAAAAACATGGATATGAAAGTATTAACACCCAATAGATTGCAACAAAACTACCATAAATAAAGCTGGAAAGTCAGTGTCATCAGTGAGCATGAAAATTTCCTGATTGTAATACCTAATATTTTTTAAAGAAAACAGTGAACATCAACAGATGAATTGGAAATAAGTATGACACTTTTCCTTCTTTGTAGAACTTTGTCTTTTATTAAAATATCTATATCAAAGGATAAACACAACTCTGAAAATTAGTATATATACACATATCTAATGAGTATATATATATGTATATATATATATATATAATGAAAATGAATATTTATCTATCTGTAGGACAGATAACCTCAGCCTGTCAAACAAAAAGAAATACTATGGAAAATTAGAGGTGATTTCCATAAAAACACAATGTAAAATTTCTTCTCTCTCAGCCATATCAGAGCAATAGTACACTCACCCTTCCATTGTGAGCAACTATAACATGCATAAAATGTACAGAGCATTTCCTTTTAGATGCTGGGTGACATAGATCCAGGACTAGAATCCTTGAGGGAAGGATGACACAGAATAAGGTCTAAAATCATGTAGCTTTATTTCAGGTGTCATTATTTTTAATTAATATGATGATTTTTATTTTTCACTAGAGATTTTTTTATGTCATATAAATATGCCTTTGATAATATTGAATATATGGTCTTACAATGTAAAAAACTTTTGTCCAGATTTTTTGAGGAATAACTGATAAACATAATAGTATTCCATATATAATGTTATGATTTGATAAACCTATACATTGTAAAATAATTATCAAGGTCAAGATAATACATTCATAAATTTACATAGTTCATTTTTGTGTGGTGAGAATGCTTAAGATCTACTCTCAGCTATTTCAAATATATAGTAGTGTTACAAACCTCATCATCTGTACATTAGATTCTCAGAAATGATTCATATTATAACTGCATCTACATACATTGTGACCTACATCTCCTCATTTCCCCTCCCTACTCCAGGTCTTGGCAAACACCATTCTAGTCTGTTTCTATGAGATCAACTTTTAATTTTTTTAGATTCTATGTATAAGAAATACCATATAGTATTAGTTATCTTGTCTGAATTATTTTGTTCAGCATGGGCTGCTGCTGCTGCTAAGTCGCTTCAGTTGCGTCCAACTCTGTGCAACCCCATAGATGGCAGCCCACCAGGCTCCCTTGTCCCTGGGATTCTCCAGGCAAGAATACTAGAGTGGGTTGCCATTTCCTTCTCCAGTGCATGAAAGTGAAAAGTCAAAGTGAAGTCGCTCAGTCGTGTCCGATTCTTAGCGACCTCATGGACTGCAGCCTACCAGGCTCCTCCGTCCATGGGATTTTCCGGGCAAGAGTACTGGAGTGGGGTTTTGTTCAGCATAATGCCCTTAATTTTCATACGTATTGTAACAAATGACCTGCAGAATATTTAGGAAGAGCTGGTAAACCCGTAGTTTTGGATTTCACACGGATGATGTTCAAAACAAAAGGTTGGAGAAACTGCACTGAACCCACCAGACATTCAGTTAAGATGCCAGAAAGACTCTATTTTAGAAAGAGCCCTGACATCAGGGCTGAGAAAACAGGACTCTGATAAAACACTGAAACAAACAACAACAAAAAGCCATCAAATGACCCAGATGGTCCATCAGCTTGCTCAAACAAAAGTCGAACTTATTTAGAGGAAGGCATCAACACAGAGACTCAATGATTAAACATCCAAGACAACCAGCATAAAATGATTACATGTGAAGAAACAAGAGAATATGACATAAAGAATATATTGCCACCTTTAGTTAGCAACATTTCTAGAGATGACAAAAATTTTGAGATGAACAGTTTGTATATTTGAGGGCAGAAATGTAATTATGGTTGATTTTTTATAACATAAAAATCTATCTCTCAGTTGCAAGAAGTTCCAAAATGTTTAAAAAAAACAACACAAATAATCTATATATAGAAATGGTGCAGTTAATTTCCATAGAAGAAAAAAATAAGGTGTGAGAGGGAAGAGAAACAGAGAGAGAGACTTCAAAAAGTCCATTAAAAAAAGAAATATATTACATAAAGTAAATAAACACTATTGACTTCTCATAAAAAAATGAAATTGGGAAATCAATGGAAAATCACTTTTTTAATGCTGAAAAAAGTCCTATCAAACTTGTATTCTATGGTCAGCAAAAATATAATTTAAAATTAAGGCAAAATAAAAATGATTTATATAACCAAGGGCTCAGACATCTGCCACCAGTAGATATGCACTGAGAAATAGTGGGAGGGTTTTTTTTAGGAACATAATTCTAGATAAAACCTGTGACAGTTAATTTTATTAGCAGATTGTATGGGCTGTGATGCCCAGCTGGTTGTTCACATATTAGTGTGGATGTTAGTATGAGTGTAGTTTTGTATTTTATTAACAATCAGTTGAATTTAAGTAATCTCCCTTGGTGACTCAGATAGGAAAGAGTCCACCTGCAGTGCAGGAGACTGGGTCTGATCCCCAGTTTGGGAAGATACCCTGAAGAAAGAAACAGCAAGCCACTCCAGTATTCTTGCCTGGAGAATTACAAGGACAGTGAAGCCTGGTGGGATACAGTCCATAGGGTCACAAAGAGTCAGACAGAGCTGAGCAACATACACAGAATCACTTAAAAGCCTTAAAAGCAAAAAACAAACAAACAAAACCCAAAAACTTTGGTTTCATAAAGAAGGATATCTGTGTCAAGACTGTGACATAGGAATCCTTCCTGAGTTTCCAGCTTGCTGGCCTGTCCTACAGATTTTAAAGTGTGCCAGGCCCATAAACACAGGAGCCAATTCTTTAAAATCTCTGTCTCTGTCTTTCTCTATGTATATATCTATGTACTTCAGTATATATCTAAATCCTATTGAAACTGCTTCTCCAGAGAATTTCAACTGATACAAAGCTCTTGTATATGTGGGGAAAAAATAAAACAAAACAAAACTGAATACTACAACTGGTAAATACTTGAATAAAATTAAGATGTTTCTCTTCTCTTTATATATTTGAAACATGTAGGTTAGTTCTATTTCAGTTTTAGCTGAGTAAATACCTGGAAAACTGACCTTCATCAGATAGTAAGCACAACTCTAAGCAAAATACCAAACAAACATTTAAAAAAAACAAAAACAAAAACAAAAAACACCTTCCTAAAACCTTCAAAAAAAAAGAAAAAGAAAAGAAAATCAGACAGATTATAGAGAGATAACAAAATCTGAAAATAGAAGTCACCATAGGGTGAGTTCCCTATTTTTACCACTTTTATCCCAAGGATAAAATCTAAATTATAAAATCTGCAGTGTTTGTGGTCTGAAAAACCTACAGAGTTCAAAGCAAATACAGCAATTGTAGAATGTGGGATGATCATGATAAGATAGCACCTCACACATGTAGGGATGGCTGTTCTCAAAGAGATATCATGTAATGACTTTATAACTAATGGACTCTACACTTTTTAAAATATACTAATATCATATTATGGTTACTAAAATGACTCAGTTGAAAATGGAGGAATTTTTTTGATAATTGGGTCTGGCACTAATGATCCAGTTTCTCTGCTGCTGGAAGACAGTTGGAGAATCTTGTGAATACTGTCTATGATATATAAACAGGCACCAAACATTTTATTAATTTATTAAATGTATGCATTAGCTATTCAAAACTTGACAAAAACCTAAGAATCAGAATACAAAGATTCACAAAACATCTGTCCTCTAAGAATCACTGTCATCAGTTCAATTTAAATAGGGAATTCAGGGGCGGCCCTAAGAAGGCAGAGGAAGAAGACAGGGAGACCACTTTTGCCCCAATAAATTCACCGAAAGATCATTTGAATGCTGAGCAAATTCAACGGAACAACTTCTGAATGCTGGCAGAGGACACCAGGCACCCAGAAGGCAGCCCATTCTCTTTGAAAGGAGGTAGGACAAAATATGAAAGATAAAAAGAGACAAAAGAGTTAGGGATGGAAACCCATCTGGGGAAGGGAGTCGTGAAGGAGAAGTTTCCAAACACCAGGAAACCCTCCTACCAGTAGGTCTGTGGGGAGATTTGGAATCTCAGAGGGCAACATAACTGGGAGGGGAAAAAACAAAACAAAAACAAAAACACAGAATACTTGCCTAACTGCAACTCCCAATGGAAAAGTAGCCCAGATGCTTGCATCCACCAGAAGCCAGTGGGGGGCTGAACAGGGAGGCATGGGTAGCATGCTTAGGGTAAGGAATGGCCCAAATGCCCTGAGGACAATCGGAGGGAGCTAACATGAGATCAACCCAAACTGTGGGATAGCCAGAGAGAGAGAGGGGGGGAAAAAAAAAAAAGAGGGAGAGAGAGAGAAAGATAACTTTCCAGCGAAAACCTCTAAGGCACAGCTTGGCCTGCTCATAGAACAAAGGATTGAACAATCACCAAAGGAAAGCTAGCAAGCTGTGGACGACAGGCTTATCCCCCGACCTGAGGCAGAGAGGCAGGCGTGCACCAGCCAGAGCCGGAGCGCAAGGGGCAATCTCGGCCCCAGAGACAGCATGCTCCACCAAACTGTGAGCAGGCTCCCAGTTGCTAACTAAATCTTCCTGGGATCCTAGGCGTTTGACATCTGCCAGGAGGGTCACAGCCAGAGATCAGCTTCCCAGAGGAAACACACGGCACACTTGAGATGGTGCTCTTGCAGAGCACCCAGGAAACCAAGGAGCTGGGACCGGGGAGGTGCTAAGATGCACTGCCCACCTGAGGAGAGTGCACTCACCAAGCACCTGGTCCCCTGAGCTGCTCGGACCTGGGAAAGGCACAAAACATTGGCCCAACAGAGTCTGTGCTTTTGTGAAGTGCCCAAGAAGCTGAACCTGAGTGGCTTAGTCCTGCAAAGTGCACACAATCCAGGGCACACTTTAGACTGTTCCCCTTTAGACTGTTCCCCAGGCAGAGCAACCTGGAGCTGAGCAGTGTAGACTGGGAAAGCACACACGCTGTGAGTGGGGGCAAACCCAGTGTAGCCTAGATACTGAAGCACTCCCCAGCGTATCATATACGCTGGTGATACTTGTTTGCAGTGTTCCTCCCCACAGCACAAGTGAACTAGTAAATCTAAATAAGTGACCACTTTTGCCCCCTTGTGTCAGGGCAGAAATTAGACACTGAAGAGATCTGCAAACAGAGGAAGCCAAAATAAACAAAGAGGGAACAACTTTGGAAGTGACAGGTGCAACAGATTAAAACCCTGTAGTTAGCACTGACTACATTGGAAGGGGCCTAGAGACCTTGAGAAGAAGTATTAGCTGCAACAAGGAACTATCTGAAACTGAACTGACCCCACACTGCCTTCAACAGCTCCAGAGAAATTCTGAAATATATTTTACTATTATCACTTTTTAATTTTTACATTTCTAAAAAAATTTTTTAAGTTCTTTATTACTCCTTTAATTTTTATTTTTATAAACTTATATTACCTTGCAAAAACACCCTATTTTTAAAGCAAATTTCATGCATATATAATAATTTTTGTGATTTTTTTTAATGTTGTATTTTTGAGAGTCTAACCTCTATTCTAGATTTTTAATCTTTGCTTTTTGGCATTTGTTATCAATTTTATACGTTTAAGAATCCAATTTTCAGTACTCATTTTTACTTAGGAGTGTGATTACTGGCTTGATTACTCTCTCCCCATTTTGACTCTCATTTATCTCCTCCAGGTCACCTCTATCTCCTCGTTCCCCTTCTCTTTTCTACCCAACATTGTGAATCTCTTTGGGTATTCTGGGCTTTGGAAAACACACTTAGGGAACTGAATACTGGCTAGATCTGTCTCTCTCCTTTTGACTCCCCCTCTTCTCCTCCTGGTCACCTGTATCTCTCTTCTACTCCCTCTTCTCTTCTCTATGTAACTCCGTGAACCTCTGTGAGTGTTCCAGACTGTGGAGAGCAAATAGGGAATTGATTACTGGCTAGATTGCTCTCTCCCATTTTGATTCCTCCTCTTCTCCTGGTCACCTTTATCTCCCTCTTTTCCTCTCCATGTAACTCTGCAATCCTCTCTGGGTATACCTCATTGTGGAGGATCTTTTCACCAGTAACCTAGATGTTTGATCATCAGTGTAATATGGATAGAGAAGTCTTGAGGCTACTGTAAGAATAAAACTGAAATCCAGAGGCAGGAGGCTAAAATCCAAAACTTGAGAACACCAGAAAACTCCTGATTCCAGGGAACATTAATTGATAAGAGATCATCCAAAAGCCTCCATACCTACACTGAAACCAAGGTCCACCCAAGAGCCAACAAGTTTCAGAGCAAGACATACCACTCTAATCTCCAATAAGGCAGGAACATAATGCTGAGCATTAAAATACAGGGGGCCAAGTCACACCTAACATATAGACACCTCAAAACACAATACTGGACACCTCATTGCACTCCAGAGAGAACAAATCCAGCTCCACCCACCAGAACACTGACACAAGCTTCCTTAGCCAGGAAACCTTGACAAGCCACTTGTCTAACCCCACCCACAAGGAGGAACCTCCACAATAAAGAGGAACCACAAACTTCCAGCATATAGAAAGGCCACCCCAAACACAGCAATCTAAACAGGATGAAAAAGTAGAGAAATATTCAATAGGTAAGGAACATGATAAATGCCCACCAAGCCAAACAAAAGGAGAGGAGATAAGAAGACTATCTGAAAAAGAATTCAGTATAATTAGAATAAAAATGATCCAAAATCTTGAAAACAAAATGGAGTTACAGATAAATAGTCTGGAGACAAGGATTGAGAACATGAGAGAAATGTTTAACGAGGACCTAGAAGAAATATAATAGAGTCAATCAATAATGAATAATGCAATAATTGAGATCAAAAACACTCTGGAGGGAACCAATAGTAGAATAACTGAGGCAGAAGATAGGATAAGTGAGGTGGAAGATAGAATGGTCAAAGTAAATGAAGCAGAGAGGAAAAAAGTAAAAGAATTAAACGACATGAGGACAACCTCAGACACCTCTGGGACAATGTTAAATGCCCCAACATTCGAATCATAGGAGTCCCAGAAGAAGAGGATGAAAAGAAAGGCAATGAGAAAATCCTTGAGGAGATAATAGTTGAAATCTTCCCTAAAGTGGGGAAGGAAATAGCCACCCAAGTCCTAGAAACTCAGAGAGTCTCAAACAGGATAAACCCAAGGTGAAACATCACAAGAGACATATTAATCAAATTAACAAAGATCAAACACAATGAACAAATATTAAAAGCAGCAAGGGAAAAATAACAAATAGCACACATCAGTTCAGTTCAGTTCAGTTCAGTCACTCAGTCGTGTCTGACTCTGCGACCCCATGAATCGCAGCACACCAGGCCTCCCTGTCCATCACCAACTCCCGGAGTTCACTCAGACTCATATCCATTGAGTCAGTGATGCCATCCAGTCATCTCATCCTGGGTCGTCCCCTTATCCTCCTGCCCCCAATCTCTCCCAGCATCAGAGTCTTTTCCAATGAGTCAACTCTTCGCATGAGGTGTCCAAAGTACTGGAGCTTCAGCTTTAGCTTCATTCCTTTCAAAGAAATCCCAGGGTTGATCTCCTTCAGAATGGACTGGTTGGATCTCCTTGCAGTCCAAGGGACCCTCAAGAGTCTTCTCCAACACACAGTTCAAAAGCATCAATTCTTTGGTGCTCAGCCTTCTTCACAGTCCAACTCCCACATCCATACATGACTACGGGAAAAACCATAGCCTTGACTAGACGAATCTTAGTAGGCAAATTAATGTCTCTGCTTTTCAATATGCTATCTAGTTTGGTCATAACTTTTCTTCCAAGGAATAAGCGTCTTTTAATTTCATGGCTGCAGTCACCATCTGCAGTGATTTTGGAGCCCCCAAAATAAAGTCTGACACTGTTCCTACTGTTTCCCCATCTATTTCCCATGAAGTGATGGGACCAAATGCCATGATCTTCGTTTTCTGAATGTTGAGATTTAAGCCAACTTTTTCACTCTCCACTTTCACTTTCATTAAGAGGCTTTTTAGCTCCTCTTCACTTTCTGCCATAAGGGTGGTGTTATCTGCATATCTGAAGTTATTGATATTTCTCCCGGCAATCCTATAAGGATAATAGCTGACCTTCCAATAGAAACTCTTTAGGCTGTAAGGGAATGGCAGGGCATACTTAAAGTGGTGAAAGAAAAAAATAACTACAACCTAGATTACTGTACTCAGCAAGGATCTCATTCAAATATGAAGGAGAAAAAAAAGCTTTACAGACAGGCAAAAGCTGAGAGAATTCAGCACCACCAAACTAGCTCTTCAACACATGCTAAAGGATTTTCTCTTGACAGGAAACACAAAAAAGGTGTGTAAACTTGAACCCAAAACATCAAAATAAATGGGAACAGGATCATATTTATCAATAATTACCTTAAATGTAAATGAGTTGAATGCCCCAGTCAAAAGACAAAGATTGGCTGAATGGAATAAAAAACAAGACCCCTATATATGCTGTCTACAAGAGACCCACCTCAAGACAAAGGACACATACAGACTGAAAGTGAAGGGCTGGAAAAAGGTATTTCACGCAAATGGAGACCAAAAGAAAGCAGGAGTAACAATACTCATATCATATAAAATAGACCTTGAAATAAAGGCCATGAAAAGAGACAAAGAAGGCTATTACATAGTGATCAAAGGATCAATCCAAGAAGAAGATATATATATGCACCCAACATAGGAGCACTGCAGTATGTAAGGCAAGTGCAAACAAGTATGAAAGGGGAAATTAACAATAACACACTAATAGCAGGAGACTTTAATAACCCACTCACACCTATGGATAGATCAACTAAACAAAAAAATAACAAGGTAACACAAACTTTAAATGGTAAAACTGACCAGTTAAACCTAATTGATATCTATAGGACATTTCACCTCAAAACAATGAATTTCACCTTTTTCTCAAGTGCACACAGAACCTTCTCCAGAATAGATCATATCCTGGGCCATAAATCTAGCATTAGTAAATTAAAAACAAAAAATTAAAATCATTCCAAGCATCTTTTCGGATCACAACGTGGCAAGATTAGATGTCAACTACAGGTGGGGTGGGGTGGGGGAAACTATTAAAAATACAAATATATGGAGGCTAAACAGCACACTTCTGAATAATCAGCAAACCACAGAAGAAATTTAAAAAAAATCAAGATATGCATAGAAATTAAGGAAAATGAAAACACAACATCCCAAAACCTATGGGATTCAGTAAAAGCAGTGCTAAGGGAAGGCTCATAGCACTACTAGCTCACCTTAAGAAACAAGAGAAAAATCAAATAAATAACCTAAAGCAACTAGAAAAAGAGGAAATGAAGAACATCAGGGTTAGTAGAAGGAAAGAAATCATAAACATTAGGGCAGAAATATATACAAAAGAAATAAAGGAGACCATAGCCAAAATCAACAAAGCTAAAAGCTGGTTCTTTGAGAAGATAAATAAATTAGACAAACCATTAGCCAGACTCATAAAAATGGGGGGGGGGGGGAATAGTCAAATTAACAAAGTTAGAAATGAAAATGAAGATATCACAATAGACAACACAGAAATACAAAGGATCATAAGAAACTACTATCAGCAATATATGCCCAAGAAAATGGACAACTTGGAAGAAATGGACAAATTCTTTAAAAGTATACTTTACAAAACTGAACCAGGAAGAAATAGAAAATCTTAACAGACTCATCGCAAGCACGGAAATCAAAGCTGTTATCAGAAATCTTCCAGCAAACAAAAGCCCGGGACAAGACGGCTTCACAGCTGAATTCTACTAAAATGTTAGAGAAGAGCTAACACCTATCCTACTCAAACTCTTCTAGAAAATTGCAGAGGAAAGTAATCTTCCAAACTCATTCTATGAAGCCACCATCCCCCTAATAACACAACCAGACAAAGATACCACACACACACACAAAAGTACAGGCCAATATCACTGATGAGCATAGATGCAAAAATCCTTAACAAAATTCTAGCAAACAGTTAGATCCAACAACATATTTAAAAGATCATACATCATGACTGAGTGAGCTTTATCCCAGGGATGCAAGGATTCTTCAATATCTGCAAATCAAACTATGTAATACATCACATTAACAAATTGAAAGATAAAACCGATATGATTGTCTCAATAGATGCATAGAAAGCCTTTGACAAAAGTCAACATTCATTTATGACAAATCTCTCCAGAAAGCAGGCCTAGAAGGAACATACCTCAACACAATAAAAGTCATATATGATAAACCCACAGAAAACATTATCCTCAATGGTGAAAAACTGAAAGCATTTCCTCTAAAGTCAGGAAAAGACAAGGGTGCCCACTCTCACCACTACTATTTAACATAGTTTCGGACGTTTTAGTGACAGCAATCAAAGCAGAAAAAGAAATAAAAGGAATCCAAACTGGAAAAGAAGAAGTAAAACTCTCACTGTTTGCAGATGACATGATCCTTTACATAAAAAACCCTAAAGACTCCACCAGAAAATTACTAGAGCTAATCAATGAATATACTAAAGTTGCAAGATACAAAATTAACACACAGAAATCCCTTACATGCCTATACACTAACAATGAGAAAACAGAAAGAGAAATTAAGGAAACAATCCCATTCCCAATTGCAACGAAAATAATAAAATATTTAGGAATAAATCTACCTAAAGAAAGAAAAAAAAACTCTATATATGGAAAACCATAAAACACTGATGAAATAAATCAAAGATGATACATATCATGTTCATGGATCAGAAGAATCAATATAGTGAAAATGAATATACTACCCAAAGCAATCTGTAGATTCAATGCAATCCCTATCAAGCTACCAATGGTATTTTTCACAGAGCTAGAACAAATAATTTCACAATGTGTATGGAAATTTAAAAAATCTCGAATAGCTAAAGCAACCTTGAGAAAGAAGAATGGAAATGGAGGAATCAATCTGCCTGACTTAAGACTATACTACAAAGCTACAGTCATCAAGACAGTATGGTGCTGGAAAAAAGACAGAAATATAGATCAATGGAACAAAATAGAAAGCCCAGAGATAAATCCATGCACCTATGGACACCTTATCTTTGACAAAGGAGGAAAGAATATACAATGGAGAAAATACAATCTCTTTAACAAGTGGTGCTGGGAAAACTGGTCAGTCACTTGTAAAAGAATGAAACTAGAACACTTTCTAACACCATACACAAAAATAAACTCAAAATGGGTTAAAGACCAAACTATAAAACTCCTAGAGTAGAACATAGGCAAAACAGTCTCTGACATAAATCAAAGCAGGATCCTCTATGACCCACCTCCCAGAATATTGGAAATAAAAGCAAAAAGAAACAAATGGGACCTAATTAAAAGAAAAAGCTTCTGAACAACAAAGGAAAATATAAGCAAGGTGAAAAGACAGCCTTCTGAATGGGAGAAAATAATAGTAAATGAAGCAACTGACAAACAACTAATCTCAAAAATATACAAGCAACTCTTGCAGCTCAATTCCAGAAAAATAAATGACCCAATCAAAAAATAGGCCAAAGAACTAAACAGACATTTCTCCAAAGACATACAGATGGCTAACAAACACACGAAAAGATGTTCAGCATCACTCAGTATCAGAGAAATGCAAATAAAAACCACAATGGGGTACCATCTCCCAAAGGTCAGAATGGCTACTGTCCAAAAGTCTACAAATAATAAATGCTGGAGAGGGTGAAGAGAAAAGGGAAAGCTTTTACACTGTTGGTGGGAATGCAATCTAGTATAGCCACTATGGAGAACAGCGTGGAGATTCCTTAAAAAACTGGAAATAGAACTGCCATACAACTCAACAACCCCACTGCTGGGCATACACAATGAGGAAACCAGAATTGAAAGAGACACATGTACCCCAATGTTCATTGCAACACTGTTTACAATAGCCAGAACATGGAAGCAACCTAGATGTCCATCAGGAGATGAATGGATAAGAAAGCTGTGGTGCATATACACAATGGAGTATTACTCAGCTATTAAAAAAAAATCCATTGGAATCAGTTCTAATGAGGTGGATGAAACTGGAGCCTATTATACAGAGTGAAGTCAGAAAGAAAAACACCAATACAGTATATTAATGCATATATATGGAATTTAGAAAGATGATAATTTTGGCCCAATATATGAGAGAGCAAAAGAGACACAGACATAAAGAACAGGCCTCTGGACTTTGCGGGAGAAGGCAAGGGTGGGATGATTTGAGAGAACTACATTGAAACATATATATTACCGTATGTGAAATAGATTGCCAGTCCAGGTTTGATGCATGAGACAGGGTGCTCAGGGATGGTGCACAGGGATGACCCTGAGGGATGGGATGGGGAGGGAGTTGGGAGGGGGGTTCAAGATACAGGACACATGTACACCCATGGCTGATTCATGTCAATGTATGGCAAAAACCACTACAATATTGTAAAGTAATTAGCTTCCAATTAAAATAAATAATTTATTATTATTATTTTTTAAAGGAATCCAAATACCCCTTAACCATCCTGATAGCTCAGCTGGTGAAGAAACTGCCTGCAATGCAGGAGACCCTGGTTCAATTCCTGGTTCGGAAAGATCCTCTGAGGGAGGAAATGGCAACCCACTCCAGTAGTCTTGCCTGGAAAATCCCATGGACAGAGGAGCCTGGTAGACTACAGTCCATGGGGTTGCAAAGAGTTGGACATGACTGAACAACTAAGCAACATAATACCCCTTATCATTGAACTTTACAGTCTATGTGTACTTGATTTAATTACATGTGAAACAAAAGGTTTTTACTTCTATTGGTCATTTTAAGAATTTGGTGAAAGCTATGAAAACACATTCAGGAAAAATATATAGGCATATAATATTTTCCTTATAATTTTTTGAAATTCATTGTCTTCTAAAGTTGTTTGATAAGGCCAAGACCTGGTCTTACATGATTATGATTGGGGGAAAACAAGTAAATAAGCAATGTATGTGTATGAACGTTCTAAGCAAAGGATGAATTGGGACATTTTAAGGAAAAAGCTACTTAAGAGATATATTTTTAGAAAGAGAAAGATCACTGTTACATGGAATGGATGGTCAAAATCAGTTTTAACTTAGCATGTGTGCATCAGTTATGTTTTCAGTCATGTGTTCAGTCATATCCAAATTTTTGTGAGTCTCTAGCCTCTTCTCTCCATGGGATTTCCCAGGCAAGAAAACCAGAGTGGGTTGCCATTTCTTCCTCCAGGGATCTTTCTGACTCAGAGTTTGAACTCTCTCTCCTGCATTGCAGGTGGATTCTTTACCTGCTGAGGCATCAGGGAAGCCCCAGCTTCAGTTTACTTATTGACAAATCTGGATTGAATGGTATTAGAAGTATTTCATTTAAGTTAAAACACGGATTTTTTTTGTCATAGTTTTTTGGGAAGTAGCATAAACATTGGATTCTGAAGTCAGACTCCTTTGGCTTTACATAATTGTCTTTTAATAATTACTAGCTCAAAGCAATGGCACCCCACCCCAGTACTCTTGCCTGGAAAATCCATGGATGGAGGAGGCTGGTAAGCTGCAGTCCATGGGGTCGCTAAGAGTCGGACACGACTGAGCGACTTCACTTTCACTTTTCTCTTTCATGCATTGGAGAAGGAAATGGCAACCCACTCCAGTATTCTTGCCTGGAGAATCCCAGGGAGGTGGGGAGCCTCGTGGGCTGTCGTCTGTGGGGTCGCACAGAGTTGGACACGACTGAACAGACAGCAGCAGCAGCAGCAGCTCTAAATACAGAGAAGGCAATGGCATCCCACCCCAGTACTCTTGTGCTGGGGGCCAGCATGAGGAACTCCACCCATGGCAAAGGTCATGAGGAAGGAGGCTTGGCATATGCAAAGGCTTGATCAAGTCTCAGGAAACCCCCTGTTCCCGAGCATCTAACCCCAAACCAGAGTCTGTTTTATGCTCTCACCTACGCCTCTCACTTTACGGGGGGCTCTCCCCCATAACAGTTTCTCTCGGAGAAGGAGTAAACGTGCAGCTCCAAGGCAATAAAAATTCCTGGGCATGACAAGAGTGTTTCAGCTTACGAACTCCTCTGAAGGTTATCTAGCCTACCTGTATAGGTTCATCTGGCCACATGTGATTGTTTACAGCCTCCCAATCTGAGAGGCATGAGATGTTTTAGACTTGCTAAAGGCAAATTCTTTTGGGGAGTTAGAAATTATTAGTATAGTGGGTTGGTTAGGAATTATATTGGTGAAGGGTTTTTCATTTGTTGTGTCAATAATTGCTGCTAATTCCCTGCTCTGGGTGGGACAAGGATGTCTCAGGTCAAACCTCTCTGCTGACAGACTAGCTTGTGTGACAGGATTATCCATACTCCTGCCACATGATTGTTTACTACCTCTTAACCATAAACAGCACAGAGAGTTTTGGAGTATTTTGAGAGTCTTAATTAGCATAGGGCTTTTTCTTCTTGTTGAGCCAGGCCTCCATATCCTTAGGCACCTGGGAATATATTAATGTATTTGGAATACAGAAAAGGAAATATAGTAGTTTTTAAGGTTAGCAATACTAGAGATTTTGAATGAATTTTCTCTTTTGTAATAGATTACCGTACTTTGTTATAAATCACTGTGTCCTTGCTATATAAAAATGTAACTTTATCACTATCCTAAGACTAAATAGATCTTAAGCGGAGCATTGGTGAAAGAATTTTTATTTGTTGGGCTGATGTTTGCTGCTAAATCTCCATGTTCCCTGCCCTTATAATGAATATAACACATAGCAGAAATAAGTATTAACCTTTAAGCATATAGGAGAAATAAGTATTAACCTTTAAGATTAATCATGTTAACCTTGGGTTAAATAGATTCCTTTCTTGATTGTAACTCACTACACCCTCACCCTATAGGAATGTAACTTTATTTGGAGGGTGGTGCCTGGTTTAAGAAAAAACACCCTTGGAAAAAATAAGTTTTTTGGTTATCAGAAAGAAAGGATCATAAAATGTCAGCAGGTCTCACTCATGGCCAGAAGATGATGTAATATCCCTAAGACCTTTTTTTTATATATACATTTATGTGAAGCACCTGATTTTGATAAAGGTCAGGACTGCTGACCCCCACGTGACTCTGTATTCATCCCTATGCATAACAAAAGGTATATACGCAAACCAAAAAATAAAGAAATCGGATCAGTTTCTGGAAAGACTGATTCCCCCATGTCGCTTCTTTCTTGCTCCCATTTCTCTGGCTGAATTCCCATCTGGATTCAGCCTCCTTTTCTCCACTACATTATCTCCTACTACACTATCCGTTTCTAATCTCTCTCTATATCTGTAATTAAATATGTATTTTTTCCAAAGACGCTGACGCCGTCCCCACCTTTGAATTCCCTGGATCCACCAGGGCTGGACCCAAGCACTCTTGCCTGGAAAATCCCATGGATGAAGGAGACTGGTGGGCTGAAGTCCAAGGGGTCTCTAAGAGTCGGAAACGACTGAGCGACTTCACTTTCACTGTTCACTTGCATGCATTGGAGAAGGAAATGGCAACCCACTCCAGTGTTTTTGCCTGGAGAATCCCAGGGACAGTGGAACCTGGTGGGTTGCCATCTATGGGGTCGCACAGAGTCAGACATGACTGAAGAGACTTAGCAGCAGCAGCAGCAGCAGTTCTAAATATGAAAGTTTACTTTGCTTTGTTTGAGCAAAATGGAGCTAATAATAATAGCAACTACTTCTTGGTTATTTTTAAATTAGCTAATATTTGTGAAGAACTAAGAATGACATGTGGAAATACAAAGGGTATATAAATGAATGTTAAATTGCACTTCACAGACTTTGTCTAACTATGTAAGGACCTGCCTCTTGAGAAACCTGTATGCAGATCAGGAAACAACAGTTAGAACAGGCATGAAACAATAGACTGGTTCCACATAGGAAAAGGAGTAGGTCGAGGCTGTATATTGTCACCCTGCTTATTTAACTTATATGCAGAGTACATCATGAGAAACACTGGGCTGAAAGAAGCACAAACTGGAACCAAGATTGCCAGAGAAATATCAATAACTTCAGATATGCAGATGACACCACCCTTATGGCAGAAAGTGAAGAAGAACTGAAGAACCTCTTGATGAAAATGAAAGAGGAAAGTGAAAAAGTTGGCTTAAAGCTCAACATTCAGAATACTAAGATCATGACATCTGGTCCCATCACTTCATGGCAACTAGATGGGGAAACAGTGGCTGACTTTATGTCTTTGGGCTCCAAAATCTCTGCAGATGGTGATGCAGCCATGAAATTAAAAGACACTTACTCCTTGGAAGGAAATTTATGACCACCCTAGACAGCATAATAAAAAGCAGAGTGATTACTTTGTCAGCAAAGGTCTGTCTAGTCAAGGTTATGGTTTTTCCTATAGTAATGTATGGATGTGAGAGTATGACTATAAAGGAAGCTGAGTGCTGAAGAAATGATGCTTTTGAACTGTGATGTTGGAGTAGATTCTTAAGAGTCCCTTGAACTGCAAGGAGATCCAACCAGTCCATCCTAAAGGAGATCAGTCCTGAATGTTCGTTGGGAGGACTGATGTTGAAGCTGAAACTCCAATATTTTGGCCACCTGATGTGAAGTGCTGACTTATTTGAAAAGGTCCTGATGCTGGGAAAGATTGAGGGAAGGAGGAGAAGGAGATGACAGAGAATGAAATCTTTGGATGACATCACTGACTCAATGGACATGAGTTTTGGTAAACTCCAGGAGTTGGTGATGGATAGGGAGGCCTGGTGTGCTGCGGTTCATGGGGTCACAAAGAGTCAGACTCGACCGAATGAATGAACTGAACTGAAGGAACTCCTGAGATGTAAAGATATTATTCAAGAGAAAGTGAAAGGACTTGGGTAAAATTATTGAGAAAGGCAAGAATGTTCATGACAAATTTGTTTCCAAATACTATTTTTACAAATACAAAATCTTTAACAATTTATCAAAAGTAAAAGAGGATTTGTATTTAAATCCCTATATGTTTAAACTCCACCACTAATATAATATCTGAACTGCTAAAAACACACATGATTTTACACTAGCTTGCTACCTTTTGTAATGTCTGAGTTATGAAAGGTACACAAATGTAGAAAGAATTTACATGATTTCATTGCTAGGTTATGGTAAGGTTATAAAGAGACAACAGAATGAAGGGTGAAAAAAATAATCAAAAATCAGGCAAACAACAAAAGTACCTGGGAGGTGAGATCAATATAGTGGAGTAGGAGGACTCTAAGTAACTCCTCTGAGGAACTTATCAAAACTGCAATGGCATATAGAGCAACTTTTGCTGAAATTGACCTGAAGACTTGCAGAATGGCTCTTCTACAACAAATACTGTGGGGAAGGGAGAAAAAAAAAAAAAAAAAAAAAAGGTCCACACAGAATCTGGTAGGAAGAGAGAAAAGAGATTTAGTCAGGACTCATACCCTTAGCTGATGATCCAAAAGAAAGTGCATTATAACAAGCCTGGGGACCTTCCAAGTGGCCTGATACTGGGAAGATGAGTTCCAACTGGCTTAAAAACCAGTGGGACTTAACTGAAGGGCTGTAGAAACTGAGACTTTGCTCTGAAGAGCACGGGCACAGACTTTCTTTCTCCCAGTCAAAGCACAGAGGTAGCAGATTGAAAACTGCCTCCTCTTCTGGCTGGCTTTCCATGTTAAGTCTAGTATGCTAACCCCTCTTGCTCGGGCACTGAGCCCCACCAAGGTGGAGACTCCCATTGCCAATGACAGTGAGCACACTAAGAGGGAGCAAGGCCAGCTCTGAGCCCAGCTCTGCTTCTGTCTAGGTAGAGGCAGCAATTGCAAGCACACTCCTCTGTGCACATAGTTGGGAGGTAGTGAAACCAGCTCCAGGATGGAAACCACCACTTCAGGCATACATATTCACATGCAGATCCGGGTAGAAGTGGACCAGCTTAATAGAATAGATCTAACATCTTTTTCACAGACCCAGCCTCAAAGACATGAGAACATTTTATCATACCCTATCTAAAACTAAACTCAAAAGGAATTAAATACCTAAATGAAAGACTAGAAACCATAAAACTCATAGAAGAAAAATGGCAGTATACTCTTTGACATAAGTTTTAGCAATTTTTTTAAAAATATGTCTCCTCTAGCAAAGGAAACAAAAGCAAATGTAAATGAATGAGATTGGATCAAGCTTAGAAAATTCCACAGCAAAGAAAACAAGAAGGCAATATATTGAATGGGAGAAGGTATTTGCAAATAATATGTTTGATAAGAGGTTAATATCCAAAATATAAAAGAGCTCATAAACTCAATGTCAAAAAACAAACAACCTGATTAAAAATTGAGAGAAGATTTAAATAGGAAATTTCCTAAAGAAGATGTATAGATTGCCAACTGGCACATGAAAAGATTCTCAACATTGTCAGTCACTAAGGAAACATAAATCAAAACTACACTGAGATATCATCTCACACTATTAGAATGGCTATCATCAAAAAGATAAAAAATTACAAATGTTGCAAAAGCTGTGGATAAAAGGGAACGCTTGTACTGTTGGTGTGAATATAAATCTGTGCAGCCACTATGGAAAACAGTATGGAAGTTCCTAAAAAAAATTAAAAATAAAACTACCTCTTCATCCAGCAATTCTACTACTGGGTATATAGCTGAAGGAAACGAAAATATTGATTCAAAATGATATAAGCAGTCCAGTGTTCACAGGCTTCTCTGGTGGCTTAGATGGTAAAGAATCTGTCTGCAGTGCAGGAGACCTGGGTTCAATTCCTTGGTCAGAAAGACCCCTGGAGAAGGGAATGGCTACCCACTCCAATATTCTTGCCTGGACAATTTCCTGGACAGAGGAGACTGGTGAGCTACAATCCATGGGGTCACAAAGAGTTTGACACAACTGAGTGACTAACACTTGAACACTTGAATGATCATAGCAGCATTACTTACAACAGCCAAGATAGGAAAACAGTGTATATGTATCAACAGATTAATGAATTAAGATGTTGTAATACAAACTCAGCCATGCAGAAGAATGAAATCTCACGATTTGTGACCCAGGTATGGTACCCAGGTTTTCCTCATCTCAGGCAGGTTCTTTACCATTGGAGCCATCAGGGAAGCCCTTAGATGGACCAGTCAGGTGTTATACTTAGTGAAATTAGTCCAACAGACAAATATAAATACTGTATATTTTCACTTATATGTGGAATCGAAAAAGTAAAATGAGTAAAATAAAACAGAAGCAGACTCATTGTTACAGAGAGCAAACTAGTGGTTACCAGTGGAGAGAGGGGTGGGGATAGAGGCACTAGGTGAAAGAAATTAAGAGGTACAACTATATTATAAGGAATATAGTCAATATTTTATAGAAATTTTAAATAAAGTATAATTTATTAAAATATTAAATCACAATGTTTCACAACAGAAGCTAATTTAATATTGTAAGTCAACTATAATTCTATTAAAAAAAAAAAAAACTTTGAAAAAGAAAATGAGCCAGCAGAGATTCTCTGTTGCTTACATACAAAGCCAAGTGAAAGAATTAGGCCTGGTTATGGAAAAATCAGAGTGAGAAAGACTGGTTTTTCACAAAAATTTGAATTTCTCAACCACTAGCACTGTGAATAAATGTAAATGTCTTTATATGTAATTATTTTCTACATCCTAGTAATTTCTTTTATGTCTCTTTTTAGTTCAGCAAATGTTTATTGAGCACTTAATAACTCCTGGTGCTGAGGAAGCAGTAAGGATATAAAGATGTCTTGCACTCTGTTCCTGATCCGATGATGTCTGTAGACTAAAGCAGAGATGCTTGTTAAAGTACATAAGTTGCAGTGCATAAGTGCTGCATAAAAACATGAACAAATTGCCAAGGAAGAGAGAAAGAACAAATAAGTGATACTCAAAAGCAGAATGAGAAATCGGTTGCCACTTATCATTCTTTGGTGAATTTTTTTTTCCAGCTAGGCAGAGTCTGCACTTTCCATTTTTTATTTCAGTGATTTTCCCCCTTTTATAAAGATATTTACTGCATTTTTTTTTACCATCTTCAAAACTATTCCAGAATTTTCCTCATTATTCTCTTTAAAATTCCTTATTTGCTAAATGCATCTTTCATTTTTAAATGATAATGTGAATATTAACAGTTAAGAATTTTTCCTGATTTTTACATTTTTTTTTCACCATTGGAAAATAGGTTGATTAAAAAAAAATGCCACTGATCAAATTTTAAAGTCATCTGAAATAAAACATAACTTTATAACATGAGGCTCAGATGCCCTGGGTAAGGGAATGATTACCCACTCCAGTATTCTGGCCTGGAGAATTCCATTGACTGTATAGGCCATGGGGGCCACAAAGAGTTGTACACAGCTGAGAGACTTTCACTCACTTTTTCACTCACTAAATAGACCAGGTGTCTCAAAGATTCTTTTTTTTCTTTTTAATAGACAGGTGTGAATGCATTCCTTTATGCATGCAAAAATTTACAGTTTCATTCCTCAATACTGAAACAGAATTGGACACAAGGAAAGATAAGTTCAGGTACTTACTAGTCCATGACAAAGACAAAGATAATAGTCTTTTTATGTCTGAATTCTCCCACTCTATGAAGCTATAAATTATTATACACATACAGACAAAAAAAAAATTAAACACTTAAATAGATAAACCACAATCAGCTTGTCTCTATTCAGTCCTGTGGTGTCTGTGAAGTCTTTTTTTTTTTTTTTTAATAGAAAGGATTACTTTCTACAACATGGATTATCCATGTTAGCTCTTCCTTACTTTTTGCATTTCCAAGTATGGATAAGAATTCTTAACTACTTCTTATATAGCATGAGGATTAATGATTCTAAGAAGCTTTCAAGATAGAATTTCTTTCAAGTATAAAGCATCATTAATAATAAAGAAAAAGGAAATTAAACCCTAGCATAAATATCCTTGCATATGATGACAAATTAATATCCTTATGGACAGGCGTTTCATATTCCTGGCTGTGAGGCAGATTTTGTAGTGCACCATTATTATTCTACCTAGGTACACAGATAATACTTACAATGAAACTTACACACTCCAGGCCTAAAAGTATGTGCATAAAGAACACACGCACTCAATCAAATCACTCATGTTCCTCAGTTCAGTCCAGTCGCTCAGTCGTGTCCGATTCTCTGTGACCCCATGAATTGCAGCATGCCAGGCCTCCCTGTCCATCACCAACTCCCGGAGTTCACTCAGACTTATGTCCATCGAGTCAGTGATGCCATCCAGCCATCTCATCCTCTGTCGTCCCCTTCTCCTCCTGCCCCCAATCCCTCCCAGCATCAGAGTCTTTTCCAATGAGTCAACTCTTCACATGAGGTGGCCAAAGTACTGGAGTTTCAGCTTTAGCATCATTCCCTCCAAAGAAATCCCAAGGCTGGTCTTCTTCAGAATGGACTGGTTGGATCTCCTTGCAGTCCAAGGGACTCTCAAGAGTCTTCTCCAACACTACAGTTCAAAAGCATTTTCCTGGGAAACCCAGGTCGTCGTGTTTAACAATTGAAGCACAAGTTTTGCCTCTATCTGAGGGCAAAATTCATAGAGACGCTGGAGAAAGCAAACAGCCGGATTCAGTTGTGAGGAAGCAACTGCACCATTTTACATTCCTACTAGCCGTGCACAAGATTTCTAATTTCACCACATCCTTGCCAAAGATTCTTACTTTAATTTTATGGTTTTAGAGGAGAATCAAAGATGGCAGAGGAATAGGACAGGAAGACCACTTTCTCCCTCACAAATTCCTCAAAAGAACATTTCAACGCTGAGCAAACTCCACAAAACAACTTCTGTAGGCTGGCAGAGGACATCAGGCAACCAGAAAAACAGACCATTGTCTTCAAAAACAGTCTTTTATTTCTCCTCTAATTTTTATTTCTATAACCTACTATTACTATTAAAAAAAAAAGACTTTTTTTTTTTTTTTTAAGGCAAACACCATATATAGTCTCTGGGTGGTGGTTGGTGTGTGTTGTTCTTTTTTTTTTTTTTAATAATTCTTGTTTTTTTTTTTTTTGTTTGTTTGTTTGTTTACTCTCTTTTTTCTTCCTTTTTCCTTCTGCTTCTTTTCTTTAATATTCTATTTTTGAAAATCCAACCTCTACTCTAGATTTTTAATCTTTGCTCTTTGGTTTTTGTTGTCAATTTTGTACATTTAAAAACCCAAACTTCACTACCCAATTTTACCTGAGAGCGAGATTTCTGGCTTGACCACTCTCTCCTCCTTTGGACTCTCCTTTTTCTCCACCAGGTGGCCTCTGTCTCTTTCCTCCCCCATCTCTTCTCTATCCAACTCTGTGAATCTCTGTGTGTTCCAGACGGTGGAGAACACCTAAGGAACTGGTTACTGGCAGGATTTGTCTCTCTCCTTCTCATTCCTCTCTCTTATCCTCCTGGCCGCTTCTGTCTACTTCCTCCCTCTCCTCTTCCCTGTATAACTCCGTAAATACCTCTGAGCGGTCCAGACTATAGAGCGCACATAAGGAAGTGCCCACTGGCTGGCTTGCTCTCTCCTCTTTTGATCTCACCATATCTCATTCCAGTCACCTCTAACTACCCCCTCCCTCTTCTCTTCTCCTTGTAACTCAGTGAATCTGAGTGTTCCTCAATGTGGAGAAACTTTTCATCTTTAACCTAGATGTTTTATCATCGGTGCTATATAGATGGAGAAGTCTAGAGGCTACTGTAAAAATAAAACTGAAAACCAGAAGCAGGAAGCTTAAATCCAAAGCCTGAAAACATTAGAGAACTCTTGAATTCAGGGAACATTAAGCAATAAGAGCTCATCAAATGCCTCCATACCTACACTGAAACCAAGCTCCACCCAAGGGCCAACAAGTTCCAAAACAAGACATACCATGCAAATTGTCCAGCAACACAGGAACACTCCCCTGAGCTTCAAAATACAGGCAGCTTAAAGTTATTCCAAAACCTTTGATGTCTCATAACCCATTACTAGTCACTCCACTGCTCTCCAGAAAGAAGAAACCCAGCTCCACCCATCAGAACTCCAACACAAGCCTTCCTAACCAGGAAACCTTGACAAGCTGCTGATAGAACCCCACCCACAGTGAGGAAGCGCCATAATAAAGAGAACTCCAGAAATTACCAGAATGTAAAAAGGCCACTCCAAACGCAGAAATATAACCAAGATGAAGAGACAAAGGAATATTCAGCAGGTGAAGGAACAGGAGAGTGGCCTACGAAACCAAACAAAAGAGGAAGAGGTAGGGAATCTACCTGAGAAAGAATTCCGATTATTGATAGTGAAAATGATCCAAAATCTTGAAATAAAAATGGAATCACAGATTAATAGCCTGGAGACAAGGATTGAGAAGATGCAAGAAAGGTTTAACAAGGACCTAGAAGAAATAAAAAAGAGTCAAAATATAATGAATAATGCAATAAATGAGATCAGAAACACTCTGGAGGCAACAAATAGCAGAATAATGGAGGCAGAAGATAGGATTAGTGAAATAGAAGATAGAATGGTAGAAATAAATGAATCAGAGAGGAAACAAGAAAAAACGAATTAAAAGAAATGAGGACATTCTCAGAGACCTCCAGGACAATATGAAACACTCCAACATTTGACTTATAAGAGTCCCAGAAGAAGAAGACAAAAAGAAAGACCATGAGAAAATCCTTGAGGAGATAATAGTTGAAAACTTCCCTAAAATGGGGAAGGAAATAATCACCCAAGTCCAAGAAACACGGAGAGTTCCAAATAGGATAAACCCAAGGCGAAACACCCCAAGACACATATTAATCAAATTAACAAAGATCAAACACAAAGAACAAATATTAAAAGCAGCAAGGGAAAAACAACAAATAACACACAAGGGGATTCCCATAAGGATAACAGCTGATCTTTCCATAGAAACTCTTCAGGCCAGGAGGGAATGGCAAGACATACTTAAAGTGATGAAAGAAAATAACCTACAGCCCAGATTACTGTACCCAGTAAGGATCTCATTCAAATACGAAGGAGAAATCAAAAGCTTTACAGACAAGCAAAAGCTGAGAGAATTCAGCACCACCAAACCTGCTCTCCAACAAATTCTAAAGGATATTCTCTAGACAGGAAACACGAAAAGGGTGTATAAACCTGAACCCAAAACAATAAAGTAAATGGCAACGGGATCATACTTATCAATAATTACCTTAAACGTAAATGGGTTGAACGCCCCAACCAAAAGACAAAGACTGGCCGAATGGATACAAAAACAAGACCCCTCTATATGCTGCTTACAAGAGACCCACCTCAAAACAAGGGACACATACAGACTGAAAGTGAAGGGCTGGAAAAAGATATACCACGCAAATAGAGACCAAAAGAAAGCAGGAGTGGCAATACTCATCTCCGATAAAATAGACTTTAAAACAAAGGCTGTGAAAAGAGACAAAGAAGGCCACTGCATAATGATCAAAGGATCAATCCAAGAAGAAGATATAACAATTATAAATATATATGCACCCAATATAGGAGCACCGCAATATGTAAGACAAATGCTAACAAGTATGAAAGAGGAAATTAACAATAACACAATAATAGTGGGAGACTTTAATACCCCACTCACACCTATGGACAGATCAACTAAACAGAAAATTAACAAAGAAACGCAAACTTTAAACGATACATTAGATCAGTTAGACCTAATTGATATCTATAGGACATTTCACCCCAAAACAATGAATTTCACCTTTTTTTCAAGTGCTCATGGAACCTTCTCCAGGATAGATCACATCCTGGGCCATAAATCTAAACTTGATAAATTCAAAAAAGTCAAAATCATTCCAAGCATCTTTTCTGACCATAATGCATTAAGATTAGATCTCAATTACAGGAGAAAAACTATTAAAAATTCCAACATATGGAGGTTGAACAACACACTTCTGAATAACCAACAAATCACAGAAGAAATCAAAAAAGAAATCAAAATATGCATAGAAACTAATGAAAATGAAAACACAACAACTCAAAACCTGTGGGACACTGTAAAAGCAGTGCTAAGAGGAAAGTTCATAGCAATACAGGCATACCTCAAGAAACAAGAAAAAAGTCAAATAAAAAACCTAACTCTGCAACTAAAGCAACTAGAAAAGGAAGAATTGGAGAACCCCAGAGTTAGTAGAAGGAAAGTAATCTTAAAAATTAGGGCAGAAATAAATGCAAAAGAAAAGAGACCATAGCAAAAATCAACAAAGCCAAAAGCTGGTTCTTTGAAAGGATAAATAAAATTGACAAACCGTTAGCCAGACTCATCAAGAAGCAAGGAGAGAAAAATCAAATCAATAAAATTAGAAATGAAAATGGAGAGATCACAACAGACAATACAGAAATACAAAGGATCATAAGAGACTACTATCAGCAGTTATATGCCAATAAAACGGACAACGTGGAAGAAATGGACAGATTCTTAGAAAAGTAAAATTTTCCAAAACTGAACCAGGAAGAAATAGAAAATCTTCCAGCAAACAAAAGCCCAGGTCCAGACGGCTTCACAGCTGAATTCTACCAAAAATTTCGAGAAGAGCTAACACCTATCCTCCTCAAACTCTTCCAGAAAATTGCAGAGGAAGGTAAACTTCCAAACTAATTCTATGAGGCCACCATCACCCTAATACCAAAACCTGACAAAGATACTACAAAAAAAGAAAACTACAGGCCAATATCACTGATGAACATAGATGCAAAAATCCTTAACAAAATTCTAGCAATCAGAATCCAACAACACATTAAGAAGATCATACACCATGACCAAGTGGGCTTTATCCCAGGGATGCAAGGATTCTTCAATATCCGCAAATCAATCAATGTAATTCACCACATTAACAAACTGAATAATAAAAGCCATATGATTATCTCAATAGATGCAGAGAAGGCCTTTGACAAAATTCAAGATCCATTTATGATAAAAACTCTCCAGAAAGCAGGAATAGAAGGAACATACCTCAACATAATAAAAGCTATATATGCAAACCCACAGCAAACATTATCCTCAATGGTGAAAAATTGAAAGCATTTCCCCTCAAGTCAGGAACAAGACAAGGGTGCCCACTTTCACCACTACTATTCAACATAGTTCTGGAAGTTTTGGCCACAGCAATCAGAAGGGAAAAAGAAATAAAAGGAATCCAAATTGGAAAAGAAGAAGTAAAACTTTCACTGTTTGCAGATGGCATGATCCTCTACATAGAAAACCTTAAAGACTCCACCAGAAAATTACTAGAGCTCATCAATGAATATAGTAAAGTTGCAGGATATAAAATCAACACACAGAAATCCCTTGCATTCCTATACACTAATAATGAGAAAGTAGAAAAAGAAATTAAGGAAACAATTCCATTCACCATTGCAACGAAAAGAATAAAATACCTAGGAATATATCTACCTAAAGAAACTAAAGACCTATATATAGAAAACTATAAAACACTGATGAAAGAAATCAAAGACGACACTAATAGATGGAGAAATATACCATGTTCATGGATGGAAGAATCAATATAATGAAAATGAGTATACTACCCAAGGCAATTTACAAATTCAATGCAATCCCTATCAAGCTACCAGCCATATTTTTCACAGAACTAGAACAAATAATTTCAAGATTTGTATGGAAATACAAAAAACCTCGAATAGCCAAAGCAATGTTGAGAAAGAAGAATGGAACTGGAGGAATCAACTTGCTTGACTTCAGGCTCTACTACAAAGCCACAGTCCTCAAAACAGTATGGTACTGGCACAAAGACAGACATATAGATCAATGGAACAGAATAGAAAGCCCAGAGATAAATCCACACACATATGGACACCTTATCTTTGACAAAGGAGGCAAGAATATACAATGGAGCAAAGACAATCTCTTTAACAAGTGGTGCTGGGAAAACTGGTCAGCCACTTGTAAAAGAATGAAACTAGATCACTTTCTAACACCGCACACAAAAATAAACTCAAAATGGATTAAAGATCTAAATGTAAGACCAGAAACTATAAAACTCCTAGAGGAGAACATAGGCAAAACACTCTCCGACATAAATCACAGCAGGATCCTCTATGATCCACCTCCCAGAATGCTGGAAATAAAAGCAAAAATAAACAAATGGGATCTAATTAAAATTAAAAGCTTCTGCACAACAAAGGAAAATATAAGCAAGGTGCAAAGACAGCCTTCTGGATGGGAGAAAATAATAGCAAATGAAGAAACTGACAAACAACTAATCTCAAAAATATACAAGCAACTTATGCAGCTCGATTCCAGAAAAATAAACGACCCAATCAAAAAATGGGCCAAAGAACTAAACAGACATTTCTCCAAAGAAGACATACGAATGGCTAACAAACACATGAAAAGATGCTCAACATCACTCATCATTAGAGAAATGCAAATCAAAACCACAATGAGGTACCATCTCACTCCAGTCAGAATGGCTGCAATCCAAAAATCTGCAAGCAATAAATGCTGGAGAGGGTGTGGAGAAAAGGGAACCCTCCTACACTGTTGGTGGGAATGCAAACTAGTACAGCGACTATGGAGAACAGTGCGGAGATTCCTTAAAAAATTGCAAATAGAACTGCCTTATGACCCAGCAATCCCACATCTGGGCATACACACCAAGGAAACCAGAATGGAAAGAGACACATGTACCCCAATGTTCATCGCAGCACTGTTTATAATAGCTAGGACATGGAAACAACCTAGATGTCCATCAGCAGATGAATGGATAAGCAAGCTGTGGTACATATACACAATGGAGTATTACTCAGCCGTTAAAAAGAATTCATTTGAATCAGTTCTGATGAGATGGATGAAACTGGAGCCGATTATACAGAGTGAAGTAATCCAGAAAGAAAAACACCAATACAGTATTCTAACACATATATATGGAATTTAGAAAGATGGCAATGACGACCCTATATGCAGGACAGCAAAGGAAACACAGATGTGTATAACGGACTTTTGGACTCAGAGGGAGAGGGAGAGGGTGGCATGATTTGGGAGAATGGCATTGTAACAGGTATACTATCATGGAAGAATTGAATTGCCAGTCTATGTCCGACGCAGGATACAGCATGCTTGGGGCTGGTGCACGGTGATGACCCAGAGGGATGTTATGGGGAGGGAGGTGGGAGGGGGGTTCAAGTTTGGGAACGCATGTACACCCGTGGTGGATTCATGTCAGTGTATGGCAAAACCAATACAGTACGGTAAAGTAAAATAAAGTAAAAATAAAAATTTTTTTTTTAAAAAAAAAAGCATTTTCCTCACAAGTTTACCAAACAGACTTTAATCCCATGAATGGATTAGAGTTAATTTAAGAGTGCTTCCACACCTTCAAAATTCAAAAATACATTGACCTCAAATAATATACGTGGGGCTTCCCTAATGGCTCAGACATTGAAGTATCTGCCTGTAATGTGGGAGACCTGGGTTTGATACTCAGGTCAGAAAGATCCCCCAGAGAAGGGAATAGCTACCGACTCCAACATTCTTGCCTGGAGAATACCATGGACAGAAGAGCCTGATGGGCTATAGTCCATGGAGTTGCAAAGAGTCAAACACAACTGAGCACGTGTATATATGTATATAAATAATATACTCTTGGGGGCGGTCCTAAGATGGCAGAGGCATAGGACGGGGAGACCACTTTCTCCCACACGGATTCATCAGTAAAACATTTGAGAGCTGAGTAAATTTCATGAAACAACTGAATGCTGGCAGAGGACATCAGGCACCCAGAAAAGCAGCCCATTGTCTTTGAAAAAAGGTAGTAAAAAATATAAAAGATAAAAAGAGAGACAAAAGAGGTAGGGACAGAGCTCTGTCCTGGGAAGGGAGTCTTAAAAAAGAGAGAAGTTTCCAAACACCAGGAAACACTCTCACTGCTGAGTCTGTGGCGAGCCTTGGAACCACAGAGGGCAACATAACCAGGAGGAAAAATAAATAAATAACTAAAACACACAGATTACATGCCCAATGGTAACTTCCAGTGGAGAAGCAGCACAGAAGCCTGCATCTGCCACTAACAAAGGGTGGGGGGGGGGGGCGGGAAGGGGAGAGGGAAGGGTGGGGGGGCCTGGGCAGGGAGGCGCGGGCTGCATTGTTTAGAGTAAGGACTAGACCTGAATGCCCCGAGGGAATCTGAGGGAACTAACTTGGGATAGCAAGCCAGACTGTGGGATAGCTACCACGCAAAAAGCCCTAACCTAAAATGCACTGGTCTAGCAAACACCCTCTTCCAACAACACAAGAGAAGACTCTACACATGGACATCACCAGATGGTCAACACGGAAATCAGATTGATTATATTCTCTGCAGCCAAAGATGGAGAAGCTCTATATAGTCAACAAAAACAAGACCAGGAGCTGACCGTGGCTCAGATCATGAACCCCTTATTACCAAATTCAGACTGAAATTGAAGAAAGTAGAGAAAACCGCTAGACCATTCAGGTATGACCTAAATCATATCCCTTATGATTATACAGTTGAAGTGAGAAATAGATTTAAGGGCCTAGGTCTGATAGATAGAGTGCCTGATGAACTATGGAATGAGGTTCATGACATTGTACAGGAGACAGGGATCAAGACCATCCCCATGAAAAACAAATGCAAAAAAGCAAAATGGCTGTCTAGGGAAGCCTTCCAAATAGCTGTTAAAAGAAGAGAAGTGAAAAGCCAAGGAGAAAAGGAAAGATATAAGCATCTGAATGCAGAGTTCCAAAGAATGGCAAAAAGAGATAAGAAAGCCTTCTTCAGCAATCAATGCAAAGAAATAGAGGAAAAGAACAGAATGGGAAAGATGAGAGATCTCTTCAAGAAAATTAGAGATACCAAGGGAACATTTCATGCAAAGATGGGCTCTCGATGAAGGACAGAAATGGTCTGGACCTAACAGAAGCAGAAGATATTAAGAAGAGGTGGCAAGAATACACAGAAGAACTGTACAAAAGAGATCTTCACGACCTAGATAATCATGATGGTGTGATCACTCACCTAGAGCCAGACATCCTGGAATGTGAAGTCAAGTGGGCCTTAGAAAGCATCACTAAGAACAAAGCTAGTGGAGGTGATGGAATTTCTGTAGAGCTACTTCAAATCCTGAAAGATGATGCTGTGAAAGTGCTGCACTCTATATGCCAACAAATTTGGAAAACTCAGCAGTGGCCACAGGACTGGAAAAGGTCAGTTTTCATTCCAATCCCAAAGAAAGGCAATGTCAAAGAATACTCAAACTACTACACAATTGCACTCATCTCACATGCTAGTAAGTAATGCTCAAAATTCTCCAAGCCAGGCTTCAGCAATATGTGAACCGTGAAATTCCTGATGTTCAAGCTGGTTTTAGCAAAGGCAGAGGAACCAGAGATCAAATTGCCAACATCTGCTGGATCATGGAAAAAGCAAGAGAGTTCCAGAAAAACATCTATTCCTGCTCTATTGACTATGCCAAAGCCTTTGACTGTGTGGATCACAATAAACTGTGGAAAATTCTGAAAGAGATGGGCATACCAGACCACCTGACCTGCTTCTTGAGAAATCGGTATGCAGGTCAGGAAGCAACAGTTAGAACTGGACATGGAACAACAGACTGGTTCCAAATAGGAAAAGGAGCACATCAAGGCTGTATATTGTCACCCTGCTTATTTATCTTATATGCAGAGTACATCATGAGAAATGCTGGACTGGAAGAAACACAAGCTGGAATCAAGACTGCCGGGAGAAGTATCAATAACCTCAGATATGCAGATGACACCACCCTTATGGCAGAAAGTGAAGAGGAACTAAAAAGCCTCTTGATGAAAGTGAAAGAGGAAAGTGAAAAAGTTGGCTTATAGCTCAACATTCAGAAAACGAAAATCATGGCATCCGATCCCATCACTCCATGGGAAATAGATGGAGAAACAGTGGAAACAGTGTCAGACTTTATTTTTTGCGCTCCAAAATCACTGCAGATATTGACTGAAGCCATGCAATTAAAGACACTTACTCCTTGGAAGAAAAGTTATGACCAACCTAGATAGCATGTTCAAAAGCAGAGACATCACTTTGCCAACAAAGGTCCGTCTAGTCAAGGCTATGGTTTTTCCAGTGGTCATGTATGGATGTGAGAGTTGGACCATGACGAAGGTTGAGAGCCGAAGAATTGATGCTTTTGAACTTTGGTATTTGAGAAGACTCTTGAGAGTCCCTTGGACTGCAAGGAGATCCAACCAGTCCATTCTGAAGGAGACCCGCCCTGGGATTTCTTTGGAAGGAATGATGCTAAAGCTGAAATTCCAGTACTTTGGCCACCTCATGAGAAGAGTTGACTCATTGGAAAAGACTTTGATGCTGGGAGGGGTTGAGAGCAGGAGGAGAAGGGGACGACAGAGGATGAGATGGCTGGATGGCCTCACTGACTCAATTGACGCGAGTCTGAGTCAACTCTGGGTGTTGGTGATGGACAGGGAGGCCTGGCGTACTGTGATTCATGGGGTCCCAAAGAGTCGGACACGACTGAGTGACTAAACTGAACTGAACTGAAGACACTGTCAGGCTGGCTCATAGAACAAAGGACTGAGCAGAGCTAGCTGGCTCCAGACCGGCCCATCCCTCTTCAGTGACAGGCAGGCAGGGGCAGCCAGAGTGGAAAGGGGGCAATCGTGGCCCCAGAGAGGCATTATCTACGAAACTACAAGCAGGCTTCATTCCTAACCAAGGCTTCTTGGGATTCTGGACCCTCAACATCTGCCTAAGAAGTTGCACTGGTTGTACACTCAGAAAACCGAGTGGCAGGGACAGGGGAGGTGAGAAGTTGCAGTGACTGTGCTCATCAAACACCTGGTCAGCTGAGCTGCTTGGACCTGGGAATGGCACAAAACGCAGGCCTAACTGAGTTTGCACCTCTGAGGACCACCTGAGTACCTGAACCTGAGCAGGTTAGACCTGGGAAGTCCGTACAACCCAGGGCTGGCTTCAGACAGTTCCCAGCAGAGCAACCTAGAGCCTAAGCAATGTAGACAGGGAAAGCACACACGCAGTGAGCAGGTGCAAACCCAGTGTGGCGAAGACACTGCAAGCACATGCCAATGTTATTTGTTTGCAGCGTCCCTCCCTCCCCACAGCATGACTGAACAAGTGAGCCTAAAAAGTGTCCACCACCGCCCCCTTGAGTTAGGGTGGAAATTAGACCTTGAAGAGACCAGAAACAGAAGAAGCCAAAACAGAGGGAACGTCCTTGGAAGTGACAGGTGTAATAGATTAAAACCCTGTGGTTAGTACCAACTACATAGGAAGGGGCCTATAGATCTTGAGAAATATAAGCTGGATCAAGGAACTATCTGAAAATGAACTGACCCCACACTGCCCACACCACCACCAGAGAAAGTCCTAGATATATTTTTTACTATTATTCTTTAATTTTTTTCAATTTAAAAAAATTTTAAGTCCTCAATTACTCCTTTAATTTTCATTTTTATAACCTACTATTACTTTGCAAAAAAAAAAAAAAAAAGAGACCCTATTTTTTAAAGCAAACTTCATATATATATATATATATATATATTATAATTGTGACTTTTTTTTCTTTCTTTAATATTGTATTTTTGAAAATCCAACCTCTACTCTAGATTTTTAATCTTTGCTTTTGGTATTTGTTGTCAACTTTGTACCTTTAAGAACCCAATCTTCAGTATCCATTTTTACTTGGGAGTGAGATTACTGGCTTGACTTCTCTCTCCCCCTTTGGACTCTCCTTTTTCTCCACCAAGTCGCCTCTATCTCCTCCCTCCCCTTTCTTTTCTCTACCCAACTCTGTGAATCTGTGTATTCTGGATGGTGGAGAACACTTAGAGAACTGATTACTGGCTAGATCTGTCTTTCTTCTTTTGATTCTCCCTTTTTGGCTCAGACGGTAAAGCATCTGTCTACAATGCGGTAGACCCGGGTTCAGTCCCTGGGTCGGGAAGATCCCCTAAAGCAGGGAATGGCAATCCACTCCAGTACTATTGCCTGGAGAATCCCATGGACAGAGGAGCCTGGTAGGCTACAGTCCATGGGGTCGGAAAGAGTCAGACAAGACTGAGTGACTTCACTTTCTTTTATCCTCCTGGCCACCTCTGTCTCTTTCCTCTCTCTTCTCTTCTCTGTGTAACTCTGTGAACATTTCTGAGGGGTCCAGACTGTGGAGCGCACATAAGGAAGTGATTACTGGCTAGCTTGCTCTCTCCTCTTTTGATTCCACCTCATCTCATCTGGGTCACCTCTATCTCCCTCCTCCCTCTTCTCTGCTCCATGTAACTCTGTGAACCTCTCTGGGTGTCACTCACTATAGAGAAGCTTTTCATCTTTAACCTAGAGGTTTTATCAATGGTGGTGTATAGATGGAGAAGTCTTGAGGCTACTGTAAAAATAAGACTGAAAACCAGAAGCAGGAGGCTTAAGTCCAAATCCTGAGAATACCAGAGAACTCCTGACTCCAGGGAACATTAATCGACAGGAGCTCATCAAACACCTCCATATCTACACTGAAACCAAGCACCACCCAAGGGCCAACAAATTCCAGAGCAAGACATACCAGGCAAATTCTCCAGCAACATAGGAACATAGCCCTGAACTTCAATATACAGGTTGCCCAAAGTCACTCCAAACCCACTGACATCTCATAACTCATTACTGGACACCTCATTGCACTGCAGAGAGAAGAAATCCAACTCCACCCACAAGAACATCTACACAAGCTTCCTTAACCAGGAAACCTTGACAAGCCACTCATACAACCCCACTCACAGTGAAGAAACTCCACAATTAAGAAAACTCCACACATTGCCAGAATACAGAAAAGCCACCCCAAACACAGCAATATAAACAAGATGAAGAAACAGAGGAATACCCAGCAGGTAAAGGAACAGGATAAATGCCTAAACAAACCAAACAAAAGAGGAAGAGATAGGGAATCTACCTGATAAAGAATTCCAAATAATGATAGTGAAAATGATCCAAAATCTTGAAAACAAAATGGAATCACAGATAAATAGCCTGGAGACAAGGATTGAGAAGATGCAAGAAAGGTTTAACAAAGACCTAGAAGTAACAGAAAAGAGTTAATATATAAAAAGTAATGCAATAAATGATATCAAAAACACTCTGGAGAGAACAAATCATAAAATAACAGAGGCAGCAGTTAGGATTAGTGAGGTAGAAGATAGAATGGTAGAAATAAATGAATTAGAGAGGAAAAAACAAAAACGAATTAAAAGAAATGACAATCTCAGAGACCTCTGGGACAATGTTAAACGCCCCAACATTCGAATCACAGGAGTCCAGAAGAAGAAGAAGACAAAAAGAAAGATCATGAGAAAAAACTTGAGGAGATAATAGTCAAAAACTTCCCTAAAATGGGGAAGGAAATAATTACCCAAGTCCAAGAAATCCAGAGAGTGCCAAACAGGATAAATCCAAGGCAAAACACCCCAAGGCACATATTAATCAAATTAACAAAGTCAAATACAAAGAAAAAATATTAAAAGCAGCAAGGGAAAAACAGCAAATAACACACAAGAATATTCCTATAAGGATAACAGCTGATCTTTCAATAGAAACTCTCCAGGCCAGGAGGGAATGGCAAGACATACTTAAAGTGATGAAAGAAAATAACCTACAGCCCAGATTACTGTACCCAGCAAGGATCTCATTCAAATATGAAGGAGAAATCAAAAGATTTACAGGCAAGTAAAAGCTGAGAGAATCCAGCACCACCAAACCAGCTCTCCAACAAATGCTAAAGGATTTTCTCTAGACAGGAAACACAAAAAGGGCATATAAACTCAAATCCAAAACAATAAAGTAAATGGCAATGGGATCATACTTATCAATTATTTCCTTAAACGTAAATGGGTTGAATGCCACAACTAAAAGACAAAGATTGGCTGAATGGATACAGCCAAGAAACAAGACCCCTCTATATGTTGTCTACAAGAGACCCACCTCAAAACAAGGGACACATACAGAAAGTGAAGGGCTGGAAAAAGTTATTCCATGCAGATAGAGACCAAAAGAAAGCAGGAGTAGCAATACTCATATCAGATAAAATAAACCTTTAAACAAAAGCTGTGAAAAGAGACAAAGAAAGACACTACATAATGATCAAAGAATCAATCCAAGAAGAAGATATAACAATTATAAATATATATGTACCCAACATAGGAGCACTGCAATATGTAAGACAAATGCTAACAAGTATGAAAGAGGAAATTAACAATAACACAATAATAGTGGGAGACTTTAATACCCCACTCACACCTATGGACAGATCAACTAAACAGAAAATTAACAAGGAAACACAAATTTTAAATGATACAATAGACCAGTCAGACCTAATTGATATCTATAGGACATTTCACCCCAAAACAATGAATTTCACCTTTTTCTTAAGTGCACAAAGAACCTTCTCCATTATAGATCACATCCTGGGCCATTAATCTAACCTTGATAAATTCAAAAAAAATTGAAATCATTCCAAGCATCTTTTCTGACCATAATGCATAAAGATTAGATCTCAATTACAGGAGAAAAAACTATTAAAAATTCCAACATATGGAGGCTAAACAACACGCTTTGTTGGAATAACCAACAAATCACAGAAGAAATCAAAAAAGAAATCAAAATATGCATGGAAATAAATGAAAATGAAAACACAACAACCTAAAACCTGTGGGACACTGTAAAAGCAGTGCTAAAAGGAAGGTTCATAGCAATACAGGCATACCTCAAGAAGCAAGAAAAAAGTCAAATAAATAAGCTAACTCTACACCTAAAGCAACTAGGAAAGGAAGAAATGAAAAAAACCAGAGTTAGTAGAAGGAAAGAAATCTTAAAAATTAGGGCAGAAATAAATGCAAAAGAAACAAAAGAGACACTGGCAAAAACCAACAAAGCCAAAAGCTGGTTCTTTGAGGGGAAAAATAAAATTGACAAACCATTAGCCAGACTCATCAAGAAAGGGAGAAAAATCAAATTAATAAAATTAGAAATAAAAATGGAGAGATCACACCAGACAACACAGAAAAAAAAAAAGATCATAAGAGACTACTATCAGCAATTATATGCCAATAAAATGGACAACTAGGAAGAAATGGACAAATTCTTAGAAAAGTACAACTTTCCAAAACTGAAGCAGGAAGAAATAGAAAACCCCAACAGATGCATCACAAGCACAGAAATTGAAACTGTCATCAGAAATCTTCCAGCAAACAAAAACCCAGGTCCAGATGGCTTCACAGCTGAATTCTACCAAAAATTTCGAGAAGAGCTAACACCTATCCTACTCAAACTCTTCTAGAAAATTGCAGAGGAAAGTAAACTTCCAAACTCATTCTATGAGCCCTCCATCATCCTAATACCGAAACCTGACAAAGATGCCACAAAAAAAAGAAAACTACAGGCCAATATCACTCATGAACATAGATGCAAAAATCCTTATAAAAATTCTAGCAATCAGAATCCAACAACACTTTTAAAGGAAGATACATCGTGACCAAGTGGACTTTGTCTCAAGGATGCAAGGATGCTTCAATATCCGCAAATCAATCAATGTAATACACCATATTAACAAATTGAAAAATAAAAGCCATATGATTATCTCAATAGATGCAGAAAAAGCCTTTGACAAAATTCAACATCCATTTATGATAAAAACTCTCCAGAAAGCAGGAATAGAAGGAACATACCTCAACATAATAAAAGCTATATATGACAAAACCACTTCAAACATTATCCTCAATGGTGAAAAATTGAAAGCTTTTCCCCTAAAGTCAGGAACAAGACAAGGGTGCCCACTCCCACCACTACTTTCAACATCAGCTCAGTTCAGTTGCTCAGTCATGTCTGATTCTTTGCGACCCAATGAATCGTAGCATGCCAGTCCTCCCTGTCCATCACCATCTCCCGGAGTTCACTCAGATTCATGTTCGTCGAGTCCATGATGTCATCCAGCCATCTCATCCTCTGTCGACCCCTTCTCCTCCTGCCCCCAATCCCTCCCAGCATCAGAGTCTTTTCCAATGAGTCAACTCTTCGCATGAGGTGGCCAAAGTACTGGAGTTTCAGCTTTAGCATCATTCCTTCCAAAGAAATCCCAGGGCGGGTCTCCTTCAGAATGGACTGGTTGGATCTCCTTGCAGTCCAAGGGACCCTCAAGAGTCTTCTCCAACACCACAGTTCAAAAGCATCAATTCTTCGGTGCTCAGCCTTCTTCAAAGTCCAACTCTCACATCCATACATGACCACAGGGAAAACCATAGCCTTGACTAGATGGACCTTAGTCGGCAAAGTAATGTCTCTGCTTTTGAATATGCTATCTAGGTTAGTCATAACTTTACTTCCAAGGAGTAAGTGTCTTTTAATTTCATGGCTGCAGTCACCATCTGCAGTTATTTTGGAGCCAAAAAATAAAGTCTGACACTGTTTCCACTGTTTCTCCATCTATTTCCATGGAGTGATGGGATCGGATGCCATGATCTTAGTTTTCTGAATGTTGAGCTTTAAGCCAACTTTTTCACTTTCCTCTTTTACTTTCTTCAAGAGGCTTTTTAGTTCCTCTTCACTTTCTGCCACAAGGGTGGTGTCATCTGCATATCTGAGGTTATTGATATTTCTCCCAGCAATCTTGATTCCAGCTTGTGTTTCTTCCAGCCCATCATTTCTCATGATGTACTCTGCATATAAGTTAAATAAGCAGGTGACAATATACAGCCTTGATGTACCCTTTTTCCTATTTGGAACCAGTCTGTTGTTCCATGTCCAGTTCTAACTGTTGCTTCCTGACCTGCATACCGATTTCTCAAGAGGCAGGTCAGGTGGTCTGGTATGCCCATCTCTTTCAGAATTGCCCACAGTTTATTGTGATCCACACAGTCAAAGGCTTTGGCATAGTCAATAAAGCAGAAATAGATGTTTTTCTGAAATTCTCTTGCTTTTTCCATGATCCAGCAGATGTTGGCAATTTGATCTCTGGTTCCTCTGCCTTTCCTAAAACCAGCTTGAACATCAGGGAGTTCACAGTTCATGTATTGCTGAAGCCTGGCTTGGAGAATTTTGAGCATTACTTTACTGACAGAATGTGGTCAACTGGAGAAGGAAATGGCAAGCCACTTTAGTATTCTTCCCTTGAGAACCCCATGAACAGTAGGAAAAGCAAAATGATAGGATACTGAAAAAAGGAACTCCCCAGGTCATTAGGTGCCCAATATGCTACTGAAGATCCGTGGAGAAATAACTCCAGAAAGAATGAATGAATGGAGCGAAAGCAAAAACAATACCCAGTTGTGGATGTGACTGGTGATAGAAGCAAGATCTGATGCTGTAAAGAGCAATATTGCATGGGAACCTGGAATGTCAGGTGATGAATCAAGGCAAATTGGAAGTGGTCAAACAAGAGATGGCAAGGGTGAACGTCGACATTCTAGGAATCAGAGAACTAAAATGGACTTGAATGGGTGAAATGAACTCAGATGACCATTATATCTACTACTGTGTGCAGGAATCCCTCAGAAGAAATGGAGTTGCCATTATGGTCAACAAAAGAGTCCAAAATGCAGTACTTGGATGCAATCTCAAAAACGACAGAATGATCTCTGTTCATCTCCAAGGAAACCATTCAATAGCAGAGTTATCCAAGTCTATGCCCCAACCAGTAACGCTGAGGAAACTTAACTTGAACAGTTTTATGAAGACCTACAAGACCTTTTAGAACTAACACCCAAAAAAGATGTCCTTTTCATTATAGGGGACTGGAATGCAAAAGTAGGAAGTCAACAAACACCTGGAGTAACAGGCAAATTTGGCCTTGGAATGCGGAATGAAGCAGGGAAAAGACGAACAGAATTTTGCCAAGAAAATGCACTGGTCATAGCAAACACCTTCTTCCAACAACACAAGAGAAGACTCTACACATGGAGATCACCAGATGGTCAACACCGAAATCAGATTGATTATATTCTTTGCAGCCAAAGATGGAGAAGCTCTATATAGTCAACAAAAACAAGACCAGGAGCTGACTGTGGCTCAGATCATGAACTCATTACCAAATTGAGACAGAAATTGAAGAAATTAGGGAAAACCGCTAGACCATTCAAGTATGACCTAAATCAAATCTCTTATGATTATACAGTGGAAGTGAGAAATAGATTTAAGGGCCTAGATCTGATAGATAGAGTGCCTGATGAACTATGGAATGAGGTTCATGACATTGTACAGGAGACAGGGATCAAGACCATCCCCATGAAAAAGAAATGCAAAAAAGCAAAATGGCTGTCTAGGGAAGCCTTCCAAATAGCTGTGTAAAGAAGAGAGGCAAAAAGCCAAGGAGAAAAGGAAAGATATAAGCATCTGAATGCAGAGTTCCAAAGAACAGCAAAAAGAGATAAGAAAGACTTCTTCAGCGATCAATGCAAAAAAATAGAGGAAAAGAACAGAATGGGAAAGACGAGAGATCTCTTCAAGAAAATTAGAGATACCAAGGGAACATTTCATGCAAAGATGGGCTCTCGATGAAGGACAGAAATGGTCTGGACCTAACAGAAGCAGAAGATATTAAGAAGAGGTGGCAAGAATACACAGAAGAACTGTACAAAAGAGATCTTCACGACCCAGATAATCATGATGATGTGATCACTCACCTAGAGCCAGACATCCTGGAATGTGAAGTCAAGTGGGCCTTAGAAAGCATCACTACGAACAAAGCTAGTGGAGGTGATGGAATTCCAGGTGAGCTGTTTCAAATCCTGAAAGATGATGCTGTGAAAGTGTTACACTATATGCCAGCACATTTGGAAAACTCAGCAGTGGCCACAGGACTGGAAAAGGTCAGTTTTCATTCCAATCCCAAAGAAAGGCAATGCCAAAGAATGCTCAAACTATTCAACATAGTTCTAGAATTTTTGGCCCCAGCAATCAGAGCAGAAAAAGAAATAAAAGGAATCCAAATAGGAAAAGAAGAAGTAAAACTCTTACTGTTTGCAGATGACATGATCCTCTACATAGAAAACCCTAAAATTCCACCAGAAAATTACTAGAGCTAATCAATGAATATAGTAAAATTGCAGGATATAAATTCAACACACAGAAATCCTTTGCATTCCTATACACTAATAATGGGAATACAGAAAGAGAAATTGAGGAAACGATTCCATTCATCATTGCAATGAAAAGAATAAAATACTTAGGAATATATCTATGTATAGAATCAAAAGACCGAGATATAGAAAACTATAAAACACTGGTGACAGAAATCAAAGAGGACACTAATCAAAGGAGAAATATACCATGTTCATGGATCAGAAGAATCAGTATAGAGAAAATGAGTATACAACCCAAAGCAATCTATAGATTCAATGCAATCCCTATCAAGCTACCAATGGTATTTTTCACAGAGCTAGAACAAATAATTTCACAATGTGTATGGAAATACAAAAAAAAAAAAAAAAAAAGAAACCTCAAATAGCCATAGCAATCTTGAGAAAGAAGAATGGAACTGGAGGAATCAATCTGCCTGACTTCAGGCTCTACTACAAAGCCACAGTCATCAAGACAGTATGGTACTGGCACAAAGACAGAAATATAGATCAATGGAACAAAATAGAAAGCCCAGAGATAAATCCACACACATATGGACACCTTATCTTTGACAAAGGAGGCAAAAATATACAATGGAGAAAATACAATCTCTTTAACAAGTGGTGCTGGGAAAACTGGTCAATCACTTGTAAAAGAATGAAACTAGAACACTTTCTAACACCATACACAAAAATAAACTCAAAATGGATTAAAGATCTTAATCTAAGACCAGAAACTATAAAACTCCTAGAGTAGAACATAGGCAAAACACTCTCTGACATAAATCAAAGCAGGATCCTCTATGACCCACCTCCCAGAATATTGGAAATAAAAGCAAAAAGAAACAAATGGGACCTAATTAAAATAAAAGGCTTCTGCACAACAAAGGAAACTATAAGCAAGGTGAAAAGACAGCCTTCTGAATGGGAGTAAAAAATAGCAAACGAAGCAACTGACAAACAACTAATCTCAAAAATATACAAGCAGATCCTGCAGCTCAATTCCAGAAAAATAAATGACCCAATCAAAAAATGGGCCAAAGAATTAAACAGACATTTCTCCAAAGAAGACATACAGATGGCTAACAAACACATGAAAAGATGCTCAACATCACTCATTATCAGAGAAATGTGAATCAAAACCACAATGAGGTACCATCTCACTCCAGTCAGAATGGCTGCTATCCAAAAGTCTACAAATAATAAATGCTGGAGAGGGTATGGAGAAAAGGGAATCCTCTTACACTGTTGGTGGGAATGCAAACTAGTACAGCCACGATGGAGAACAGTGTGGAGATTCCTTAAAAAACTGGAAATAGAACTGCCATCAGACCCAGCAATCCCACTGCTGGGCATACACACCAAGGAAATAGGAATTGAAAGAGACATGTGTACCCCAATGTTCCTCACAGCACTGTTTATAATATCCAGGACATGGAAGCAACCTAGATGTCCATCAGGAGATGAATGGATAAGAAAGCTGTGGTACATATACTCAATGGAGTATTACTCAGCAATTAAAAAGAATACACTTAAATCAGTTCTATTGAGGTGGTTGAAACTGGAGCCTATTATACAGAGTGAAGTAAGCCAGAAGGAAAAACACCAATACAGTATACTAATGCATATATATGGAATTTAGAAAGATGGTAATGATAACCCTGTATGCAAGACAGCAAAAGAGACCCAGATGTATAGAACGCCTTTTGGACTCTGTGGGAGAGGGTGAGGGTGGGATGATTTGGGAGAATGGCATTGAAACATGTGTAATATCATATGTGTAACGAATCGCCACTCCAGGTTCAATGCATGAGACAGGATGCTCAGGGCTGTTGCATTGGGATGACCCAGAGGGATCGTATGGGGAGGGAGGAGGGAAGGGGATTCAGGATAGGGAACAATGTGTACACCTGTGGTTGATTCATATTGAAGTATGGCAAAACTAATACAATACTGTAAAGTAATTAGCCTCCAATTAAAATAAATAAATTTATATAAAAAATAATTAATATATTCTCATTTGAAGGCTGTATCTAATAAAGAAATCTTTGAGAGTTAACATATACTAAATGATTATTGGATAAAACCGTGAAATGTCATATTCTAAAATGATGGGATATTAATTTTAAAAGCATGAAAATGTTAGCTACTGAGTTGTGTCCACATCAGCCACCAAGGAGTATGAAATAAAAATCAATATCTGTGAAAATTATGCATAACAGTTTTGCTGATAAGAAAAATAGTTATATTTTTCAAGTCAGACCGAATTCCATGATTTCTTAAGTAGACACTTTATAATTCTTGGCAGCATATATGACAGTCTAATATGCTAAGACACACACAGGCATTTTTAGGAGAAGAACAATTAATTCTGATATGTTTAAATAAGATGGTACTTCAATCAAAATATATATTCCAAAACAATTCTCTGTGATGCTTTTGAATCAGAAGTTTAGAGATGATAGCACTGATGAGAATGTGGATAGTAAAATATCAAACCTGGCAGGACACAACTCCAATTTAGAAAAGAAATTAGATTTCCCTGAAAAATAGATTAGGAGAGGAAGTGGAGACAAAGTGTAGCAGAACACAAAAACAATTCAAGCAACCCTTTAGAAACTGGCAGAAGGAGGTGCACCTCTACTTAATGAGGTGGATGATTTAGATACCAACTCCTCAGGTTTTAAATGGTGTTGGAAGGGAGGAATGTAAACTAGTTACTGAGCAAACTGCCTGAAGACTTTAAAGTCTTCATGCTCAGCATCTCATGCTTCCTTTGCATTGTAGGTCTAAAACTTCAAAAATATTTGATTACCTAAAAATGGAAAATATTTTAATTAAAAATGTTTAAAGTCATAGTAAGCAGATAGCTATTCTAGTGCTAAAACTGAAAACAGCATGACAATCTTAACTGAAGCTGACAAATGGAGACAAAGTCTAACACTCTTATCTAAAATGAGATGAGATGATTACATTCATAGCCATCTAAAATAGTTATTGAGTTCCTATGAGCTGCCCAATCTCTTTCTGTGGTGTAGGGATGGCCTTCACAGGTCTGGAATTCTAGTGGAAAAAGACAAAACAGAAAAAAGAAACAACAAGAAAGATAGGGAATATTGAAGGGCTTCCCCAGTGGCTCCGGAGGTAAAGAATCTGCCTGCAGTGAGGGAGATATGGGTTCAATCCCTAATCGGGGAAGATCCACTGGAGAGGGAAATTGCAACCCACTCCAGTACTCTTGTCTGGAGAATTCCATGGACAGAGGAGCCTGGCTGGCTACAGTCCATGGTGTTGCAAAGAATGAGACATGACTGAGAGAGAGAGAGAGAGAGAGAGAGAGAGAGAGAGAGAGAGAGAGAGAGAGAGAGAGGGATTGAGAGAGAGAGAGAGAGAGGGTACTGCATATTATAATAAAAATGAAGCAGGGGAGGGAACAAGGAAGTGCCTGGGCTTGGGGTAAGGGTTGAAATACAAACAGATGGACTCACTGAGAAAGTGACATGAATGAAGGAGACTTGAAGGAGACAAGGATTCAAACCTCCTGTCTTTCAGGGGAAATCCTCTGCAGTTGAAGCTTGCTGGTACAAATGTCCAGAACCAAAGTGTTGAAACTACTCCAGGAATGTCATGGAGCAGTTGGAGGGCAATGAGTGAGAAAGAGAAAAAGAGAGTAAAAAATGAAGACAGAAGAAAAGATGCAGTGTGGCTAAAGCTTTGTAGGCCATTTGAAACGTTTGCTTTTACTCTGCGTGAAATAGGCATTGGATGCTTCTGTGCAGGAAGTGATGCGTTTTTATTGGAATACATAAGAACACATTATTTTTTATGTGTTATATGTTATCTATCTATCTATCTATCTATCTATCTATCTATCTATCTATCTATCTAGTATTTAGATAATGCCTAAAATAATACTTATATCCTTGCTAACTTTAAAAGTGTGAAACCATTTCCATTAATCCTTATAAGAAAAGGTCATATTACTTACAATAAGTGTCTTAATTTGATCTGTTTAAAGCTACTTCAGTAGAATACACTATAATACTGGAGTTAGAGAACAGGGTTATGATAGAAATCATTGATTTTCTTCCTAAATTCATTCTGCTTTTTGCCCACAGTAGTAAAATGGCTAACTGAGCATGCTATCCTCCAGATATGATTGTATTCTCTTCCTTCCCTGACAGATAGGTGAGACCATGTGAGTGGTTTCTAGCAAGCAGTAGTGTCCTCTAGCAGTTCTTGAGATTCATCCTTAAGAAAGAGGGGTGCATACAATGTGTCCCTTATTTTTCTCTGATTCTTCATTCTGTTAAATCACAGCAGCATTTCATAGTGCTTGAGTTGCTTTCTAAGCTCATTTGTGCGCTTTAGCTTTAGCTTTCTGGACACTTAGCAATAATGACAATGTGGTTATAAGAATGTGGGCTCTAATGCAAGAATGGCTCTTCTTCAAATTCCAGCTTTGCCACTAGCTTGGCTGTGTGATTTTCAGCAAGCTATTTAACTTCAATATGCTTAAGTTTTTATTTCCTGTACAATGGGGTTGTTGTAAGAAATAAATGACTTAATTCACATACAGTGTAAAAAAGTACCTCACAATAGTATACCTCACTGCCATTTTAGCTACTTCAACTGCTTTTCTGTTGTTGTTCAGTCTCTGAGTTGTGTCGGTCTCTTTGCCATTGCAGGGACTGCAGCATGCCTGGGTCTCCTGTCCTTCACTATCTTCCAGAGTTTGCTCAAATTCATGTCTATTGAGTTGGTGACCATCTTCTTTAGAAGCAGATAAATAGTTTTGTCTCAATATTTATAAATTGGCCCAAAATGTGAACAGTTTAAAAATCACAGTTACCGAGTTTCATAATGCCCTTTCTTAAGACATGGGGAAGGAGGAGGATCACCTAAAACAGTCTTTGTATTTGTTTTCAAAGCCACAATACCAACACAAAACTGCTTTTCTATCAGATTTAACCCCATTACAATCCAAATTTGTATTTTATATCCAAGTTCCCAAACAGCTGTTGTTTACCCTTTTTACCAGGACCACAATAATGCCAAGTACATAATAGCTGCTCAATAAGTTTTCATTGAGTAAACGCATGAAATTAAAAAAAAAAAAGTCTGAAAATATTTAAGACCTTGAGGACTTAAATCATCTTCAGCTCTGGTCTTCATTTTCAGACCATTAAATAAAGTCTCACTAAAGTCAAACCTAGTACAATTTAGATGAAGCTATGTCGTGGAAAATATATATTAAGTGCCTTTTCTAGAAGTAAACTCAATAAATGAGTAAGTACAAAGAGGAAAAACAACCAATGTTATCTTTACCTGGTGGTTATTTCTAGTATCCTATACTAAGTCTACTATCCAAACACAGAAAAAGGCTTGGAAAAATAAATAAGCAAAAAGCTTTTTTTTTTTTAATGTTACTAAAATCTGAATTTTAATGAGTGAGACAAGGTAATGTTACTGCCAGAAAATAGCCAACCTGGTGGAAAAGAACCTAGAGGACTCAGTTTGAATATGTGCTTCTCTTTGAGTAGAGTTAGAAGTAAGAATGTTTTGGTGCCTTGGAGAATATGATGTCTGTTTATATGCAGTCCATTTAGACCAAGACTGCCTTCCTTGGAGGGAAAATTAAAGGAAATTTTTTGCAAAGAACAGAGAAACACAAGATGCATGCAGTGCTACGTCTGGGTATAGAGGTTTTATGCTGTCCTTTTCATGTGTTTTTGTTCTGTACAGTGGAATTATGGGCAGTTTTTCCTCTCATTTTGAACTTCTCTGTACCTTTCAAATTTCCAGTAAGGAGCATATTGTTTATAATAATCAAAACAAACAAATACCAAATGAAGCAGTAAGTTAGCAGAACATAAAACTTTCATCTAGATAGGTAATATTATCTGAAATTGTCATAAATAAGAAAACTGTTTAAATATATTAAAAATAAGGATTGGCTAGATAAATAGTTTGAGTGAGTTAAAAGTCTTTGCTGATATTGTGAGTGTTGTGAATTGTGAGATAGTGTGAATCTTTTAAAAACAATTTAATTTATTTATTTTTGGCTGTGCTAGGTCCTCATTTGCTGTATGGGCTTTTCTCTAGGTGCAGCAAAAACTGATACTCTCTAGATATGGAGTGTGGGTTTCTCTTACTGTGGAGCACAGGCTCTAGAAAATGTGCGGGCTTCAGTAGCTGTGGCACATGGTCTCAGTAGTTTTGGTTCCTGGCCTCTAGAACACAGGCTCAATAGTTGTGATGAATGAGCTTAAATGCTCGGCAGAGTGGGGGACCTTCCTGGACCAGGATTGAATTTGTGTCTCCTGCATTGGCAGGTGGATTCCTTACCACTGGGCTACCAGGGGAACCGCTGAGATAGTGTAAATCTTGCAGAAAGAGTAAAAACCTAGAAGATACATGGGGCAGAGCCAAGAATTAATAATGAAGGCTCATCTTCATAGCAAAAAAGTGAAAAAAAAAAAAAAAAGCAATTGAACCTGTGAAATAGGTTATGGGATTTCAAATTATGGATTTATAAATTATGGAATTTAAAATTTCAGATTAAAGGGATACCAACAGACCCAAATTACCAAAGTATGAACAAGAAATTTGACTTTGGGCCAGCTACCTAAGGGAGATACCATCTATCTCTAAGAATGTTTATGAAGATTTAATCAGGTAATATGAGGCAAATAGTCCTCATCAATTTTTTTCTTGAAGTGGTGGTACAGAAAGTGAAAAAGAAAAGCATAAAAAAGCTTTAATCCATCTTAAAGAAAGAAATTCAGAATTATTTGGTAAGCACTAGAAATTAATAGAAATTAATGTTAGATATTAAAAGCTGATTTTTTTCAAAAGCAGAAATATTATATTTATCTCTGGCAGCTAATTTCTATTAAACTACTTAAATAAAAATATAAAGAATAACAATACAAATAATCTTACAGTGAAGTACACCATATTACAATTCAGATACTATACCACTAAATATAAACCTGCTAATTTCCTTTAGCACAGATGGCAACAAGAATAAAACTGAAGAATATGTCAAATGTCACTTGGGTGTTAAACTCCAGAATCAACACATTGATTCTAACTGAGATAGCCAACATTATCGTGACAGTATAGACTGTACATGAACAAAGTGAAAGTGAAGTCGCTCAGTCCTGTCCGACTCTTTGTGACTCTGTGGACTGTATAGCCTACCAGGCTCCACCGTCCATGGGATTTTCCAAGCAAGAGTACTGGAGCGGGTTGCCATTTCCTTCTCCAAGGAGAAGATTCCTGACCCAGGAATCGAACGCAGGTCTCCACATTGTAGGCAGGTGCTTTGCCATCAGCCACTAGGAGAGTCCCTACATGAATAAAAAGGCATGCCAGTTTCTTGGAGTCAATGCTAAGCAAGTTATCCAATGTGCCAAGTGGGAAGTTGGTATTCTTTGAGAGAAATCATGTATCAAATTTCATGATAATCTGTCAACATATACACGGACATGGGAGTCTGGGACCAAGAAACGTTTAATTACTAGGAAAGGAAGAATTGCTGTGAATTCAGGTTCAGTCTCAGTCAGCAACTTATCTTTAGCTAGTTGCTTCCCATAAAGTTTGCCTACTTGGAGAGAATGTATGGGTATGCAAGCTGCAACAATTTCTTTCACTTAGCTCTTATATTTATCATATAAATTCATAAATAAATATTCTGCTCTTTACCTGTCATCTTTGCTACAGTGGCATTTGTTATTATAATAAACTATGTGGCAAAGACAAGGTCAGTGTTAATATCCAGAAGATGGAGGACTGAGTTATTTATCATACCAGACTAACTTTTGCAGGATTTTTCCTCAACTACACTTTTATTTTTGAAACATACTACATACATATATATTATATATGTGTATATTATAAAGTAAAACTCAAATATTTTACTTATTATATATATTATATATATATAAAATAAACCTCAATTATTGTAGTTTTCAATGTTAATCTTCTATTGCAGACATACATTTACAACCAAAAGACCAATTACTTGGTTCAAATAAACTTTGCAGAAAATACAAGAAATAAAAAAGATTATTATTTTGGTGAAGTGATTAAAATATGTGAACCATGTTATAATAGTAGGAGATACAATTAATCAGAAAACATAAACATTATAAAGTTCATATTTCAAAAATTAACTGATATAATACATTGAAGAAGAATATCATTGAAAGGAGATCATTCAGGAGATAGTTAAGAGTAATAAGGTCCTAATTATTAGCAGAGATGAAAGGAGAAAGAGTTATAATTAGGAAACTCTTAGTATGTGTTTTACATTGTAAGCACAGAAATGTCCTGGCAGATTAAGCAGACAAGAAGTTTACTCAAAGGATATCGGGTGACTCAAAAAACTGAGGAAACTAGATTATTTCTATCCAGTTCCCAGCTGAGCTTTCAGTAACAAAGCTACAATCCTGGCTACCAAAGTGACCCAATGAGAAAGCATTCTTTTTCCACTGAAGCCACTAATTGTGATGCTATGCAGCTTGCATTATTGCTATTATTGCTATGACCTAGAATTTAATGTCACTGTTAATTCTTTGCCAGGATCTTGATAATGCAATCATTGTCAGGCACCTCTCACATCACCCCTTGCCAACACAGTGGATTCTGTATAGAAACTCCTTCCTTAGTTTGCTTATTTTTGTATTAGACCCTCAAACAAGTCTATTTGTTACAGATCAGGTCTTAGACACAAAGATCCAGGAAGCTGACTTTTCTTCTACATGGGGAAAGCAGGATTCAAAGAATGGAAATTTCCTGAACATAGCAAATGTGTTCAGAAATGTTGAGTGTTCCAGAAAACAATAATAAGTTGTACTATAAGAATACATTTTAGAATTCATTTCTTTTTTTTATTGGAAGTAGTTGACACGATATAGTAAAGGAGAGGAGTGAGGTAGAATGAGATGGAGAATAAGGAATCAAGGAACTTCAAGCTTTTTTATTTTGTTGTTTTGTTTGTTAAAACTTAAGCAGTTGTTTAACTCTATAAACAGTATAGCAAAATGGACTGTCATTTAACTAAATGTTGCACTATTATATAATTAACTTGAATTTATATGCTTAAGATGAAGTAATGGATCTATAATATTGGGCACATAAGAACACTGTAGATGAAAACAAGATGCATCAGAGTTTTTTGACCTCAAGAAGTCAACACAGACATATGAGAAATTTTAGATCAGACTGTTAGACCAGTACTTATGATGTGTGCTGTTGACAGAGGCTGAGAGTCTAGTGGTAGCTTAACTAGGGGTGAAGATTCCTCAGTGACTCTGCCTTTAGCTAGGATGTTGAGGGTACACATGGGTTAAGTTTGGTTATATGTGCAACTATGTGTATGCTCTTATTTCCCACATATAATAGATTGAGGAGAGAGCCAATAATCCTTCATTAAGCACATATTTGAGGAGGATTTCACCAAATACCAGGAATTTTGCAAGGTACAAAGGATATACAGAAAAATAAAACAAGACCTCTGTTCTGATAGAACCTGATAATGTGATGTTATGAGAAAATTAAACATTTGGCAGTATGAAAGCAAGTATAAATTCTCTAATATAACAGAGGTGGCAAAAAATAGATCCCTTAAAAAAGAGATACCTAAAGGGCATTTTAAGAGAAAAGTCAAATAAAGCTTTGAGGAGAAGAACCATTGGGTAAAGACTTGCAGCTACAAGCGATTTTTTTTTTTTTAATTAGCATCATCACTTTCAAACATTGGATCTTCAAAAATAGAGAAAAATGGTAATATGTTTATCAATATTGGAGTTTTTTCAAGGTAACCACAAATATAATTTGTTCCTTTTTTTATACTCTTCATTTTATTTATTATTATTATTATTGTTTATTTTTTTACTTTACAATACTGTATTGCTTTTGCCATACATTGACATGAATCCACCATGGGTGTACATGAGTTCCCAAACATGAACCCCCCTCCCACCTCCCACCCCCATATCATCTCTCTGGATCATCCCTGTGCACCAGCCCCAAATATCCTGTATCCTGAATTGAACATAGACTGGCGATTTGTTTCTTATATGATAGTATACATGTTTCAATGCCATTCTCCCAAATCATCCCACCCTCTCCCTCTCCCTCAGAGTCCAAAAGTCCGCTCTACACATCTGTGTCTCTTTTGCTGTCTCGCATACAGGGTCATCATTACCATTTTTCTAAATTCCATATATATGTGTTAGTATACTGTATTGGTGTTTTTTTTTTCTGGCTTACTTCACTCTGTATAATCAGCTCCAGTTTCATCCATCTCATCAGAACTGATTCAAATGCATTCTTTTTAATGGCTGAGTAATACTCTATTGTGTATATGTACCACAGCTTTCTTATCCATTCATCTGCTGATGGACATCTAGGTTGTTTCCATGTCCTGGCTATTATAAACAGTGCTGTGATGAACATTGGGGTAATTTATTCCTATAAACTAATAAGAAAAACACAATAAAAGTCACAAACTGAAAAAACGTAATTTCTTATATAAGAATTATGGTATAGATAAACAACCCAACTGATTCTGATTGAATCATGTTTCATACCCAGGAATGCTTAATATTGAACAAAATAAGGAAATATGAATATCATTCAGCAACATCCAGGCATCATAGTAATATACTCCATAATCATTATTTCACAATACTTATTTTTTATTAATCTATATTAGTTACAGAACCAACCAAAACCCAACAAAAGCACGTTTGTTCTAAATTTATGAAATTTCTCTTTTTCAGTCTCAGAAGTTTTACTTAAGAAAAAATAATTCTTAATCTTTAATCAATTCAAGTGTTGAGAAATTGACCTGGGAATTCTGCAGTCTTGTGTTGCATTTCACACTGCAGTGCTTTTTGGATGTGCTAAAGTGATGTAATAAACTCTTTCCTTTACAGTCCAGGTTCTCTACTTAGGCTGGACCCTTTACAAACATAGTGATAATATGCCTGTCCCCCCAGGCACCTCGCTGACCTCACAGCACGTTAAAGTTCTTCATAACACACAGTCTCTGGTACCTGTCAGAACTTCCTCACTATCTTCAAAAAAAAACAACAACAACAACAACAACAAAAAAAAAAAAAAACAAAAAAACACCTTGTGTAAATCAACCCAATTCTGGACTTTACGTTACAAAGAAATAAATTTAAAAATAATCTGCCAAGGAAATTATTTTATAATATAATGCAAGTGTAAGAACTAGTCCCTGAAAAACTTGAGATTTCAATGCTTGAGAATCACGTCTATTAACTTTACAGCATGAAAGTAGGTGACCATTGCTTCAGTACTGGGACAAAGATGCCCTGAAATGGCGGTCATATTAGAAAGTGAGAGAAGCATCTCTAAAAGATGATGAAAAGAGAAACTCACATGACTGATAGTTAGTATTTTTAAAAGGTATCTTGAAAGATTCTTGCATCTTAAAATTACATGGTATTTTTTTCATGGTTTAAAGGAAAAAAAGACAAAAATAAATCAAGTATAATGAATTTGACTTAAATGATTAAATAATCAGATGCTAATCAAATATCTTGTAACCTGAGATGTTTGCAGCAGCTTTTGGAAAGTAGTGAGGTAATTTTTTTAAGTTCAATCTAAACTAAACAAATGGGGAGGGAGAGGGAGAATTAAAAGCACATAAAATAAAACAGATTCAGACATTCAAATGCACTTGACTAGACCTAAACAGAAGTAGAATGCTAAAAAAAATAAAAAAATTCTATTTTCTCTACTAGAAATGGAGCCTAATTTCTTAGGTTGCTTTTTAGTATCTCTTCTTATTTAACTCAAAATTTCTTACACTTGGAATTTAAAAATCAGTTAGAACTATAGGGATAACCCCACTGTTATCTTCAGAGAGTAGGTTGAATTTAACTGCTGAGTTCACTACGCTATCATCAAAATAGAGTACTTTTCCTACCCCATAGAAAACTCACCTAGCTAGGATCCTTATTCACTTCAAAGCAGTTGGCTTCAAAAGAATTGCGTTGAGTTAACCTGCAAAAGTGAATGACAGTTTCAAGGTGCGTTTCAAGATTTAATACAATTAATTAATCATTGAAATAATGGGGGTGTCCGTAGACCATCAATTAAGTACTTTTAAGAAATGTTCCATCTCTCACTCAAAGTACCAGTTTTAATGGATGTATTTAAGTCATTTTTAACACACAATTTAAAGTGATCATTAACTCAAAGACTAAGGTATGTGGGTTCTCTCATAGAGTAGCAAGAAAATAAGTTGATTTATCAAATAAAGTGCTAGAATTTCTGCCTGAGTTTTACTCCAGGAAGCAAATGAATTCTCTCAATCTAGCTATTATCAACTTATTAGGAAGCTGACAATCAAATTGAATCATTCTATGAAGTGAATGAATGAGATCTCCACCCACTGCCCCCATGGATTTTTGCATTTTCAGTGGCTAATTTTTTTAATGGTGGTTCCTCAGGGACTATGACATAGCAAAATGAAACCAAATCATGACAAAAAGGCTTTTTTGAAATAGGATGGTTTTTTTTTTTTTTTTCTTTTAACAGTTATATCTAACTTAACAATCTCAAAGCCTATTAGTCTGTTTGTGCTGCTATGGCAGAATACTGTAGACTGGGTGTCTTATAAAACAAAAATTTATTTCCCATAGTTCTGGAAGCTAGGAAGTCTGGGTTCAAAGTACCAGCAGATTCTGTGTCTGGAGAGAACTCACTTCCTGTTCATCTAAGGCAGTCTTCTTGCTATAACCTCAACATGGCAGAAGATGCAAGAGAGCTTGCTGGGATCTCTTTAGAAGGACACCAATCTCACTTATGAGAGCTCAGTCTTCTTGACTGAATCATCTCTCACTTGCTAATATTGTCACATGAGGAATAGATTTCACCATATGAAATTGAAGTGTGCACATGTATCCAATCCACAACAATTCTATTTTCTAGATTACTCCAGCTCTTTTTTAGGGCTTCTTTGTTCATTTGTACTTTGTATATGTGTGTGCATGTGTGTGTGTGTGTGTGTATACATATATATATGCTAGTATATATATTTGTATATACTGCTTGTGGAAGAGCCTGATTTTAGGAAAATTTTCTGAAGCCATAGATAATTTGGGAGAATGAGGGAAGTACTTTTTATTATAAAAAGTCATAGATTATTATTTGGGTCAATTTCTGCTTTTAAATATAAAGAGGAATATAATTTTATTAACATTTTCCATCTTAAACTGTACTTTTGAAAATAATAGTTCATGTCTTATTTAGCTTGACACTTACTCTGATGACTAGGTAAATGGAAATATTTCTTCTTTTTGTCCTCACTCTTTCATTTCATTATGTGATACTGATGACAAGCTTTTCACCTAGATTGCAGTTAGCAGGATTTGAGCATCGCCTGCCAGAAGTGATTAATACCAATCAAACAGAGTTTGTTCAGTTGGAAAGACTGGCAGAAAACATTTATCATCTTCTCAAAGCATTAGAGTCCCAGATTGGCTCTGTGCTTGAGATAAACAGGATATAAATGCATTTGCTCCAATGTTCACCTTGTAATCACATTTATTGAGTCTATTTTCCCAAGAAATGCAAGTAACTGTGCCCACACTCTCCAAGGGCCTTCAAAATTAAATTGCATACTTTAAAAATTTTTCAGTAATAATTCTAATGTCTGTATTGTAAATTAGCAAGAAACCAAGTAATATCCAATAAGACAATATGTGTTGATCAAAATTTCTGAGATTTCTTCTTAGATAATGAAATATAAATAAGCTGTTACCAGCTTCACATGTTGAGGCATTTGTTTCTGTTTCCCTGGTGTTGCTGTTTAGTATAAAACAAGTGTACTATGGTGAGGGGAAAGGGGAGATGTGAGAAGGGTACAGGCCAAAACTACCAATCCTGTCTTTTTCAGGGAGTTGAGATAGAACCCAGAGGTGACAGAATGAGAGCAATGAGAAAAACAAAAATGTAGCATTTGGTAATCTCATACTGCTGCCCACATCTCACCAACTCCCTGCCTCTGCCTTACCAGCACTGATCTGCCCCATCTCTAAAATCCTCAAAGTTCACTCCCATTCTTCCCTGCCATGCACCTTCCCACTTCAACACTGTTTGGTTCTATATAATCATCCAGGGTCTGGGTATATGCAGTTTATCTCCTCCTCTAATCTCTTTCTGGTCTATTATTTGGTATAAACCCTATCTGGCCTTCTCCAAAACATTTTTTTCATTTTCTTTTTAAGAATCTACATAGAAGCTAAAAATAAACATTAGAATAAGCATTTCTGCTATAATAATTTTTAATATCCTCAAGGCAATGTGGTCCAGGCTTCCCAATGACTAGGGAAAAAACATAAACAAAAGAAAAGAGCGTGTGGAGAGCACACAACCATCATCTCATGGTTTGTCCTTTCCTTCTTCTTTTTTTTTTTTTTGTCCTTTCCTTCACTTAGTAAACATTTATCCAGCATTTACCTTGCATGGCCAAGCCCTCAAGAGGCTCACTGACTAATGGGCTAGACAGAACAACAACAAAAATCTACATCAAAATAAGTGTGTGTATTCAGTGTATATCTAAGAGGCCCACAGAGAGGGTATTTGGAAGGACACCCAACTCTTAGGGAAGAACAAGAGTCAAGGGAGTCCCATTGAACAGTGGCTTTAAAGACAGAGGCATGAAGGAGCAGGATAAACTTAGGGAATGAAAAGTGGTTCACTTTGCCCACTGATGACAGATGATGAAAAGGGAACAGGGAGCAGAGTTTTGATCGGGAAAGGTCTTATTTGTCATAAGTACTTTGAGCATTACCCAGAGTCGGTGAAGCCCTGATCATATCTCAAAAACAGTTTCAACAGGGAGTAATATAATTAGATTTACAAATCACAAGGTTAATCCTGGGAAGTTTAAAATATGATTGGAGAGCAGAAAATAAAAACCAGGAGACAAGTTACACCAATTATCTAAGAGAGAAATTATGAGAGCTTGAAAGCAGTGGAAGCAAACATTTTCAATTCATGTTTTCAATACAGAAACCTAAAAAACCCATATTTGTATGTAACGCTGTTGCTTTTTAAATTAACTACTGCAAATATTTATGCAATATAGTTGTCATCGACTGATGTTGCTGTCTTGACATTCCTACTCTGAAACACACAGTAGTTGCAGTTTGCAAGGAATACACTACTTCACATGGTAGAAGTCACATACTGACGTGTCATAAGGGCAAACCTGGCAATTAGTTAATAATCTCAAGATAAATCTTGTTTTATCCTTTGATGACCTTAAAATATGAAAATGCCTAAAATTAGTTTCACCTAAAACTTCTGCTTTTGACTTGATAAATATAGCTTTAAGAAAACCATACTAAAAGGTAAACAGAAAGTGCTGTATAACATAGTTCTTCAAACTAGACAGGTAAAATAATCTTAAAATTCAATTATTCTCTTACAATGAGTTTGGGATTCCTACATACATAGGAAATAGGAATCCCAAGCCATAAACAGTTTCTTACCAATCAGATTTTAGGAAAAGTCACAAGTAGAAAACTATTAAGGTGGAAGGTCAGAGTTAGTACTTTAAGAACTTACTGAAAAGCATGTGTTACTTAAAACTGTTTACTCAAGTCAGAACCTTTATTAACTGCATTCTTTTCTTCTGGAAGATAGAATTCAACTATAAATTATTTGGATAGGCTGCAATCTCCACCTTATTTTACCAAGGCTTTCATCCTCCTACACAGAAGTGTATTTCTTAATACAACTCAAAAGACATCAAGTTCCTCATCCAACCTATTCACCAACTCTAAATGGGATTTGACATTACGAGGTCAGCACTGCTTTTCCTCATAGATGACTAACAAATTTACAGAGACATAAGTTCACTGTTCTCACATGGATCACTGCACAACAGACCAGTGGTTTTTGATTGTAACATTTAGGTTTCAGTTATTAAATGAAAGTGGAAACTCAGGCTGTGACAAATTGCTTGGCACCTAAACAATGATCCAGAGAGGTACCCAGAAGGAAAGCTAACTTATTTCCAGGTTTCAAGAAGAAGATTGGCCAATAATAATGAAGTTACATCATTTTGTAAAATTTTATGAAATTCAAATATTAGAATAAATTAAAATATTTACAGTCTTAGTGTTTCATTGGTTTACACAAAATTCTTAGAAATTATAATGCATTTCAATTTTTATTAAAATATTTACACAGCTATCATTCATATTATGAAAGTAAATATACAATTATAGTTTATTTTGTCATGCATTAACCATTTAAATAAATTCAGCACCTTAAGAGTGTGGGGAAACTAACTGCCTTATTAGTGGAGAAACTAAACAACTGAAAGAGAAAAATCCATGTACACATCCAGTGAAAAGTTGGTTCATAGTTTTACAGCTATATCTGCATTGTCAAACATTCAAATGAAGAAATCATTCATGATTCCAATATGCCCAAATTCAGGCCAGTTTTAACTTAAGACAAGTGATTTAAGAATGGCCTGTTGATAGGAAAAATCAATAGTGGTATATTTTGTCACTATATCAACTTTTGCTTCTAATTCAGAGCAACTAGTCAGTGACTGGTCTGGACAGGTGCCTTGTCTTATTTATGCACCCACCATGGTAATTGCACACTCTTTCTTCACTTAGACGACAAGTTTTTCATGCTTAAAATAGTAACTTCACCTCTCTTTCACCCCTCACTTTCACTTCATTGCTTTGCCTTCATCTCCACAGTTGGAGAATGTGTTTTCAATATCTTTAGTCATAAACCTAAAAGCATTTTCACCACTGAAAGCATAGATACTCAAATAATCAATGTTATAATGCTTGTTGAGTAGAGGAGAAAAAGCACTAAAGAATTCCCTTTATCAATGCATAATTCATACATCAATTTAATAAAAATGTATTAAGAAAGCAGCATCTGCCAGGTACTAGGGATAAGAAAAGCAAGAAGAAAATAGAACTTCCAGAAATGTCCTTCCTAGTAGGGACAAAGACAACTAAATTACAACAGAGCTGGTGGATACTATAGATTACTTACCCAACATCCATTCTTCTCTTCCTCTTCTTAAATTATCTATAAATCCTCCATGAGGTCAGGGATCCAGACTGTGTCTTCATTAGCCAAAGCCAGTGGCCCTCAATTGGAAGTAGCTTTGCCATCTAAAAGACACTCAGCAATGTTTGAAGACAGTATTTGTTATTTACAACCTGGGGGGTGGCAAATAGTGTGCAGAGTCAACGGATGTTACTAATACATTATGATGAACAGAACATAAAAGTGTCTAGTCCAAAATAGCAATGTTGCCACCCTTGAGAAACCCTTAGCTAAACTGAGGTTAGTAACACCATCTCTTCCTCATTTAGGAATAATAAGCATGAGATGATAGTTTTCTTCTAGCAACTGCTATTTGTTCAGTTGGTCTAATCAGAATAACAGGGAAAGGCTTTCTTTTTCATTCTTTAGACTTAAATGATGAGACACTTTACTCTGTTATTACTTGCAATTACTTTGTGTTCCTTCGACAGTCAACAAGAGAATAAAGCCAATATCAAAAAGCATACAGAAACTCATTCTTTAGCCAAGAGTACTAGAACCTTGATAATAGTATACTTTGTGGGGTTTAATGTGAAATAATACATCTCCTCATTAGTTAGCATGTTGCAGGTTTTCTGATACCTAAATGTAAAGTTTCATATGAGAAGGTAATATTAAGAATCATATGTATTGACATCTAGAGGATTTCAAAGGAAACACAGTGAATAACGCCTAGAAAATCCTGGCATGGGCTCTCCACGGAAGAGGTATCTGCATTAAGTCCAACTGGCCAAATAAAGGTGAAGTATGGGAAGGTCCTACAAGCAGAGACAAGAAATCCTTCTTCAATTAACACTGCAAAGAAATAGAGGAAAAGAACAGAAGAGGACTAGAGATCCCTTCAAGAAAATTGGAAATATCAAAAGAACATTTCATCCAAAGATGGATTCAGTAAAAGAAAGAAACAGTAAAGACCTAATAGAAGCAGAAGATATCAAGAAAAGATGGAAAGAGTACAACAGAAATGTACAAAAGAAGATCTTTATGATCCAAATAACCACAATGGTGTGGTCACTCATCAAGAGCCAGACATTCTGGTAAGTGAAGTCAAGTGGGGCTTAGAAAGCACTGCTATCAATAAAGCTAGTGAAGATGATGGAATTCCAGCAGAACTATTTAAAATCCCAAAATATGATGCTATCAAAGTGCTGCATTCAATATGTCAGCAAATTTGGAAAACCCAGCAGTCGCCACAGGACTAGAAAAGGTCAATCCTCATCCCAAGTCCCAAGAAGGGGCGTACTAAAGAATGTTAAAACCATCGGACAGTTGTACTCATCTTTCATGCTAGTAAGGTTATATTCAAAATCCAGCATGCTAGGCTTCAACATTACATGAATTGAGAACTTCCAAATGTCCAAGCTTGGTTTAGAAAAGGCAGGATAACCAGAGATCAAATTGTCAACATTTGTTGGATTATAGAGAAAGAAAGGGGACTCTAGACAAACATCTGCTTCTCTTTCATTGACAATACTAAAACCTTTGACTGATTGTGAGATTGTGCGTAAAACATTTGACTGTGTGACTGCATGGATCATGATAAAATATGTGGAACATGACAAATTGGAAAACTGTGGAGACAGGAATAGCAGATCATCTTACCTGTCTCCTGAGAAACCTGTATGCAGGTCAAGAAGCAACAGATAGAATTGTGTATGGAACAATTGACTGGTTCAGGATTGAGAAAGAAGTATGACAGAGCTGTTGATTTTCACCCTGTATATGCAGAGCACATTATGAGAAATGCCAGGGTGGATGAGTTACAAGCTGGAATCAAGATTTCCAGGAAACAAACACATGGAGATTAAACAATACGTTTCTAAATAAACAACAGGTTACTGAAGAAATCAAAAGGGAAATCAAAAAAATTTCTAGAAACAAATGACAATGAAAATTTGACAACTCAAAACCTATGGGATGCAGCAAAAGCAATTCTAAGAGGGAAGTTGATAACAATACAACCTTACCTCAGGAAACAAGAAGGGCATTGAATACACAACCTAACTTTACACCTTGAACAACTGGAAAAAGAACAAAAAAACCCCAAAATTAGTAGAAGGAAAGAAATCATAAAGATACAAGCAGAAATAAATGAAAAAGAAATGAAAGAAACCATAGCAAAAATTAATAAAACTAAAAGCTGGTTCTTTGATAAGATGAACAAAATTGATAAAACTTGGCCATATTAAAATAAATAAATAAATAAATAAAAAGAGAGAGAGAGAGAGAAGAATCAAATCAACAAAATTACCATGGTTGATTCATGTCAATGTGTGGCAAAAACCACTACAATATTGTAAAGTAATAAGCCTCCAATTAAAATAAATGAATTAATTTTTAAAAATCCACAAAATTAGAAATGAAAAATGAGAGGTTACAACAGACAATGCAGAAACACAAAGGATTGTTAGAGACTATTATGAAAAACAATATGGCAATAAAATGGATAACCTTGAAGAAATGGACAGATTCTTAGAAAAGTTCAATCTTCCAAGACTGAACCAGGAAGAAATAGAAATTATGAACAACCCAATTACAAGCACTGAAATTGAAGCTGCGATCAAAACTCTCCCAAAAAACAAAAGCCCGGGACAAGATGGCTTCACAGGAGAACTTTATCAAACATTTAGAGAAGAGCTAATGCATATCCTTCTAAAGCTCTTTCAAAAAATTACAGAGGAAGGAACACTTCCAAACTCATTCTACAAGGCCACCATCACCCTGATACCATAACCAGACAAAGACAACACACAAAAAAACAAAACTACAGGCCATTATCACTGATAAGCATATATGCAAAAAATCCCTAACAAAATTTTAGTGAACAGAATTCAGCGACACATCAAAAAGCTCATACACCATGATCAAGTTGGGCTTATTCCAGGAATGCAGGATTCTTCAATATACACAAATCAACCAATGTGATATACCTTATTAACAAATTGAAAGATAAAAACCATATGATAATCAAGGAAAAGCCTTTGACAAAATTCAGCACCCATTTATAATTAAAACTCTTAAAAAAATGGGCATACCTACCTCAATGTATTAAAGGTGATATATGATAAGCCTACAGAAAACATTATTCTCAGTGGTAAAAAACTGAAAGCATTTCCCCTAAGATCAGGAACAAGACAAGGGTGTCCACTTTCCCCACTACTATTCAACATAATTCTGGAAGTCCTAGCTACAGCAATCAGAGAAAAAAAAAGAAATAAGAGGAATCTAGATCAGAAAAGAAGAAGTATATCTCTCACTGTCTGCAAATGACATGATACAGTACATAGAAAATCCTAAAGATAGTATCAGAAAATGACTAGAGCTAATCAGTAAATTTAGCAAAGTTGCAGGATACAAAATCAATACACAGAAATCACTTGCATTTTTATATACTAACAATGAAAAATCAGAAAGAGAAATTAAAGATAACAAACACAGGAAAAGATGCTCAAAATCCCTCATTATTAGAGAAAGGTAAATCAAAACTACAATGAGATATCACCTCACACCAGTCAGAATGGCCATCATCAAAATGTCTGCAAACAGTAAATGCTGCAGAGGATGAGGAGAAAGGGGAACACTCTTGCATTGTTGCTAGGAATGGAAATTGATACAGCCACTATGGAACATGGTATGGAAATTCCTTAAAAAACTGGGAATAAAACCACCATATGACCCAGCAATCCCACTCTTAGGCATATAACCTGAGGAAACCAAAATTGAAAAGACATATGCATCACATTGTTCATTGCAGTACTATTTACAATAGCTAGAATATGGAAGCAACCTAGATGTCCATCAACAGAAGAATAGATAAATGTGTTGTGGTTCAGTTCAGTTCAGTTCAGTCACTCAGTCATCTGACCCTTTGTGACCCCATGAGCCACAGCATGCCAGGCCTCCCTGTCCATCACCAATTCCCAGAGCCCAACCAAACCCATGTCCATTGAGTCGGTAATGCCATCCAACCATCTCATCTTCTGTTGTTCCCTTCTCCTCCTGCTCTCAATCTTTCCCATCATCCAGGTCTTTTCAAATGAATCAGCTCTTCACAGCAGGTGGCCAAAATATTGGAGTTTCAGCTTCAATATCAGTCCTTCCAATGAACATCCAGGACTGATCACCTTTAGGTTGGACTGGATGGATCTCCTTGCAGTCCAAGGGACTGTCAAGAGTCTTCTCCAACACCACAGTTCCAAAGCATCAATTCTTTGGCACTCAGCTTTCTTTACAGTTCAACTCTCACATACATACATGACTACTGGAAAAACCATAGCCTTGACTAGATGAACCTTTGTTGGCAAAGGTCTCTGCTTTTTAATATGCTGTCTAGGTTAGTCAAAACTTTCCTTCTAAGGAGTAAAAGACTATTAATTTCATGGCTGCAATCACCATCTAATGTGATTTTGGAGCCCCCAAAATAAAGTCAGCTACTGTTTCCACTGTTTCCCCACCTAGTTGCCAAGAAGTGATGGGACCAGATGCCATGATCTTAGTTTTCTGAATGTTGAGCTTCAAACCGACTTTTTCACTCTTCTCTTTCACTTTCATCAAGAGGCTCTTTAGTTCTTCTTCACTTTCTGCCATAAGGGTGGTGTCATCTGCATATCTGAGGTTATTGATATTTCTCCCAGCAATCTTGTTTCCAGCTTGAGCTTCTTCCAACCCAGAGTTTCTCATGATGCACTATGCATATAAGTTAAAAAAGCAGGTGAGAATATACAGCCTTGACATACTCCTTTTCCTATTTGGAACCAGTCTGTTGTTCCATGTCCAGTTCTAAATGTTGCTTAACTGTTGCTTCCTGACCTGCATATAGGTTTCTCAAGAGGCAGGTCAGGTGGTCTGGCATTCCCATCTCTTTCACAATTTTCCACAGTTTATTGTGATCCACACAGTCAAAGGCTTTGGTATAGTCAATAAAACAGAAATAGATGTTTTCCTGGAACTCTCTTGCTTTTTCAATGATTCAGAGGATGTTGCCAATTTGATCTCTGGTTCCTCTGCCTTTTCTAAAATCTACTTGAACATGTGGAAGTTTATGCTTCACATATTCCTGAAGCCTGGCTTGGAGAATTTTGAGCATTACTCACTGGTGTGTGAGATGACTGCAACTGTGCAATAGTTTGAGCATTTGGGGCATTGCCTATCTTTAGGATTGGAATAAATACTGACCTTTTCCAGTCTTGTGGTCACTGCTGAGTTCTGCAAATTTGCTGACATACTGAGTGCAGCACTTACACAGCCTCATCTATCAGGATTTGAAATAGCTTAACTGGAATTCCATCACCTCCACAAGCTTTATTCGTAGTAATGCTTCCTAAGGCCCACTTGATTTCACATTCCAGGATATATGGCTCTAGGTGAGTGATCACACCATCGTGATTATCTGCACCGTGCAATAGCAGCCGAAAGGAGCTACCCCACATCCAAGGTCAGGAGTGGTGGCCAAGAGGAGATACCTCACGTCCAAGGTAAGGAGCAATGGCTGCACTTTGCTGGAACAGCCGTGAGAATATACATCACGCCCCAGGTAAGAGAAACCCAAGTAAGACGGTAAGTGCTGAGAGAGAATATCAGAGAGCAGACAGACAGAAACCACAATCATAGACAACTAGCCAATCTGATCAGGCAGACCACAGCATTCCCTAACTCAATGAAACTAAGCTATGCCATGTGGGGCCACCCAAGTTGGATGCATCATGGTGGAGAGGTCTGACAGAATGTGGTCTGCTGGAGAAGGGAATGGCAAACCACTTCAGTATTCTTGCCTTGGGAACCTCATGAACAATATGAAAAGGAAAAAAGATAGGACACTGAAAGATGAACTCCCTAGATTGGTAAGTGCCCAATATACTACTGGAAATCAGTGGAGAAATAACTCCAGAAAGAATGAAGGGATGGAGCCAAAGCAGAAACAACACCCAATTGTGGATGTGACTGGTGATAGAAGCAAGGTCCGATGCTGTAAAGAGCAATATTGCATAGGAACCTGGAATGTTAGGTCCATGAATCAAGGCAAATTGGAAATGGTCAAACAGGAGATGGCAAGAGTAAACATTGACATTCTAGGAATCAGTGAACTAAGATGGACTGGAATGGGTGAATTTAACTCAGATGACCATTATATCTACTACTGTGGGCAGGAATCCCTTAGAAGAAATGGAGTAGCCATCATGGTCAACAAAAGAGTCCAAAATGCAGTACTTGGATACAGTCTCAAAAATGACAGAATGATCTCTGTTCATTTCCAAGGCAAACCATTCAATATCATGGTAATCCAAGTCTATGCTCTGACCAGTAATGCTGAAGAAGCTGAAGTTGAATGGTTCTATGAAGACCTACAAAACCTTTTAGAACTAATATCCCCAAAAAATGTCCTTTTCATTATAAGGGACTGGAATGCAAAAGTAGGAAGTCAAACACTTGGAGTAACAGGTAAATTTGGCCTTGGAATGTGGAATGAAGCAGGGCAAAGGCTAATAGAGTTTTGCCAAGAGAACACACTAGTCACAGCAAACATCCTCTTCCAACAACACAAGAGAAGACTCTACACATGGAGATCACCAGATGGTCAACACCGAAACCAGATTGATTATATTCTTTGCAGCCACAGATGGAGAAGCTCTATACAGTCAGCATAAACAAGACTGGGAGCTGACTGTGGCTCAGATTATGACCTCTTTATTGCCAAAGTCACACTTAAATTGAAGAAAGTGGGGAAAACCACTAGACCATTCAGGCATGACCTAAATCAAATCCCTTATGATTATACAGTTGAAATGAGAAATAGATTTAAGGGACTATATCTGATAGACAGAGTGACATGAATTATGGACAGAGGTTCATGACATTGTACAGGAGACAGGGATCAAGACCACCCCTGAGAAAAAGAAATGCAAAAAGGCCAAACGGCTGTCTGGGGAGGCCTTACAAATAGCTGTGAAAAGAAGAGAAGTCAGAAGCAAAGGAGAAAAGGAAAGATATACCCATTTGAATGCAGAGTTCCAACGAATAGCAAAGAGAGATAAGAAAGCCTCCCTTGGAGATCAGTGCAAAGAAATAGAGGAAAACAAGAGAATGGGAAAGACTCAAGATCTCTTCAAGAAAATTAGAGATATAAAGAGAACATTTCATGAAAAGATGGGCTCAATAAAAGACAGAAATAGTATGGGTCTGACAGAAGCAGAAGATATTTAGAAGAGGTGGCAAGAATACATAGAAGAACTGTACAAAAGAAGATGTTGTGGTACATATACACAATGGAATATTCCTCAGCCATAAGAAGGAAACACTGTTTATTCAGTTCTAATGTGGTGGATGAACCTAGAACCTATTATACAGAGTTAAGTAAGTCAGAAAGAGAAAGATAAATATCATATTCTAACACATATATATGGAATCTAGAAAAATGGCACTGAAGAATTTACTTACAGGATAACAATGGAGAAACAGACATAGAGAATAGACTTGTGGACATACAGAGAGGGATGGAGAGGGTGAGATGTATGGAAAGGGTAACATGGAAACTTATATTACCATATGTAAAATAGATAGCCAATGGGAATTTGCTGTATGCCTAAGGAAACTCAAAAGGGGACTCTGTATCAACCTAGAGGTGTGGGATGGGGAAGGAGATGGGAGAGAGGTTCAAAAGGGAAGGAATATATGTATACCTATGGGTGACTCATGTTGAGGTTTGACCGAAAAGAGCACAATTCTGTAAAGCAATCATCCTTCAGATAGTAATGATAATAATAATAAAAGATTGCCAGGAGAAATATCAACAACCTCAGATATATAGGTGATACCACTCTAGTGGCAGAAAGTGAAGAGGAACTAAAGAACTTCTTGATGAGGGTGAAAGAGAAGAATTATTAAGAAGCCAGCTTAAAACTCACTATTTAAAAAAAAAATGATAAGAAGACTAGGATAATGGCATCCAGTGCCATCACTTCATGGCAAATGCAAGGGGAAAAGGTAGAAACAGTTACAGATATCCTCTTCTTAAGCTCCAAAATCACTGTGGATGGTGACTACAGCCATGAAATTGAAAGATGATTGCTTCTGGAAGAAAAGCTATGGGAAACCTAAATCATGTGTTGAATAGCAAAGCCATCACTTTGCTGACAAAAGTGCATAGAGTCAAGGCTGTAGTCTTTCCAGTAGTCATGCACGGTTGTGAGAGCTGGACCATAAGGAAGTCAGAGTATGGAAGAATTGATGCTTTTGAACTATGTTGCTGGAGATGACTCTTGAGAATCCCTTGGGCAGCAAGGACATCAAATCAGTCAATCTTAAAGGAAATTAATCCTGAATACTCATTGGAAGGACTGATGCTGAAGCTGAATCTCCAATACTTTGACCTCTTGATGCAAACAACCAACTTAATTGGAAAAAAACCCTGATACAGGGAAAGATTGAGGGCAGAAAGAAAAGTGGGTGACTGGATAAAATGGTTAGATGGTAGCACAGATATAATGGACGAGAACTTGGGCAAACTCCAGAAAATGGTGAGAGGGAAGCCTAGCGAGCTGCAGTCGATTGGGTAGTGAAGAGTCTGACATACTTGTCGACAACAAAAACAGCAACAGGAAGGTATCATACAGAGAGTGAGCAGCCTGTACAGAAGCCTGAAAGTAAGAGAGGACTTGATACTAAAGGAACTATAAGCAGTTCCATATGGATGGACTAGGGGACTCATGCATTATAGGTGAAGTGAAATGAAATGAAGTAAAGTCGCTCAGTCGTGTCCAACCCTTTGCAACCCCATAGACTGTAGCCTACCAGGCTCCTTGGTCCATGGGATTTTCCAGGCAAGAGTACTGGAATGGGTTGCCATTTCCTTCTCCAGGGGATCTTCCCAACTCAGGGATTGAACCTGGGTCTCATGCATTGTAGGCAGACACTTTTACAGTCTGAGCCACCAGGGAAGTCCCTTCATTATAATTGAGGGAGAGTGAAAAGATGATGACTCTCAGAATCACACGGTCGGCAGAAATGGAGTGTTCGAGAAGAGAATAGAAAGCTATTTGTCTTCTGGTTTGAGGTGATGTTAGAGTATTCTTAGAGTATTGAGGTGAGGATAACTTCACATATTCCTTTAGTTAATAATCTTGCTCTTCTACTAACATATTGTATTACAACTGTGTGACGAAGGAGAAAGCAGGACCCAAGGGATTTCTGATGTATAGTCTAGCCTTGGCAAGGCTTAAGGGCAAGTCATATAGCACTAGGCAAGGTGCATTCTTTCAAAGTTGCTGTGTTTTTGTTGTTGTAAGATTTTATTCAAATAGTATGTTTTTTTTTTTTAATTTTCTCCAACCAGTACACATTTTACTATGAGTATAGTATCAGTATGTTTTAATTTACAAATTATGGATAAGTAAATTTTGATAATTTTATGTTACTCATTTTTAATTATTGTTCCTACATTTATTTACTATATCAGTTGCTCCTGCATTTATTTACTGTACAACTTTGCATGAGTGTAATCAGATTAATACTGCATTCAGATTACTTATATTTGTTTGTGTTGTAATACACACAACCATTAGCCACTGATGCATAGCCAGAAGATTTCTGATTATGAAAGAGCTCTAACCATAAAATAGCATGTGTATTACTCACTTTACATAATCTACAGAATGCTTGCTTTTTTGTTGTTCAATAAATTCTAAAATGAAATACTTCCCTGCCTTTAAAATACAAAGACTTTTTGAACCTTATACTGCATATTTTTTGAAAATTGCATCATTGCTTAAATGATGCAATTTGTGTGAATTATGTTCAAATGTAATAATCAATGGTCTAACAGAGCTGAGAGACCTTTTTTTAAGCCCAAATAGCAAATATGTTTGGTCTTGTGGGCCTTATGATCTCTATTCAGCACTGCAGGAAAGCAGCCATTGACAGACATTAATTACATAAACCAAATGGGTGTGGTTGTGTTCCAATAAAACTTTATTTACTAAAATGGGCTGTGGGGGCATACTTATTCTGCTGGCCACAGCCAGCCTACCTCTGTTGCAGAACCTCAGATAAAGTTGTTCAGTTCAGTTTAGTTGCTCAGTGTCCAACTCTTTGCTACCCCATGGACTGCAGCATAAAGTTGAAAGGGCAAATATTGTAGTTGGTTGTGCATGTGTGTTTGGAGAGCAGGAAGCTGGGTCAGGATGGGGGAGGGGTTTAGGTAAGGTTGAGTGGTGGAAAGTTTTTACCCTGTTTGTTGTCAGATTGTCTAGTTGTCTCCTTAAAGCATTTTTTATTTTTTTCTGAGCATTCCATATTGTTTCTCTCCCTAATCCAGTAGGGGGCAAAGAAAATCAATCAATCAAAACCATAAAATGAATATAATTATGAATCTTCAATAATCAAGAGTCTGACAAAAGAGTTTAGAAACTCAAAATTTGGATTAAAGAGTCCTCTTTTTTCCCCTCCATCTTCATAAAATCTTGCTTGAAAAGATATGCCCTACATTCCAAATTAGATTTTTTTTTTAATTGCAGTAACTAAGACTTCAGAACGAAAGTAGGTTTCCCTTTCCTGATAGGGAAAGTGACTGACTACACTGACTTGTAAAAGTGAAAGTGAAAGTGAAGTCGCTCAATCGTGTCTGCCTCTTTGCGACCCGGTAGACTGTAGCCCACCAGGCTCCTCCGTCCATAGGATTCTCCAGGCAAGTTTATTGGAGTGGGTTGCCATTCCCTTCTCCAGGGGATCTTCCCAACACTGACTTGTAAGGAAGAAAGAATGAGAGAATCATATGCCGCATTGTGCTAAGGACTAAATCTCCAAATACCCTGTTACATAGTCACTGTACAACTGAGCTCTCAGCTGAACAGAATTGAGAGAATGTTGTTGGGGCTCACTAGCAAACAATAGAAAAGGTAGAGCATAAAGTAGCAACAAGACCACTTTATATTACATCATTGCCTCTTTCCTCCAAGGCTATCATATTAATTATGAAGCCCATAGAAACAATCACTAGAAGATGATGCAACAATATTTAGTCTCAGCACCATCACTTGCAATGATTTCAGAAAACAGTTTTGTTCTACGTTTGTACATTTCTTTGACTAGAAGGTTGCTGTCTTAGCAGTCTTTCTAACTTTGATAGAGAAATACCATATCAAGAAGGGTAAATATAATTGAGGCTTATATATTTACAAAATAAAATTGGAAAACTTCTAAAAGAAAAACCCAGTGTAGAGTGGACTTACTGTAAAAAAGAAAGAAGGGGGGAAAAGGAAAGATTAATAGATATGGGCTCCTATGGAATGAGAGATCTCATGCATTAAGCGTGAAATTGGTATTCTGCCATTAAAAAAGGGAGACATTTTAGAGACCTTTTCAGTTATATAAGGAGGTACTGAAAAAAAAATTTTTTTTTGAGGGGAGTGAAGGAGAAGATAACTATAACAAAAAGTTACTGGATATCTTGCTATTCTCACCTGGTTTAAAAAACACATGAATATCTGTCAATGAGTGTGTTATAGAAATTTTAATGAGGCACCTCTCAAATGTTTACAATAATCACCTTAGATAACCATCTCTTTGTATTAATAGAATGCTTATTATAAATATACTTATTATAAACTTTCCAATGAATATAATTTGGGGAAAAACTTTATTAAATTATATTTATATACAGTTAAAAGCTGCAAAATTATATATGTTTATCTAGTAGAACATGTTAATGTGATGCCTAGAACATGGTAGATATTCAAAAAAAACTGAGCTTCTAATAGACAGTCTATTTATGCTAACATTTGTTTGGACTGGAAGGCAGGGCACAGTCAATTTCTGCTATAGTTGGGACTAAATAAAATCTCTTTGTCTAAGCTTTTTATTTTCTCTTAAAAATATGATTTCCAATTGATGATCTTGTTACTGGATATTGTTGCTTTCCTATTTATCCAGTCATACTAGGACTTCTCTACATTGTGAGATGCTCTGGACTAAATTATGCCCTCACAACATTTTTATGTTGATTCTCTATTCCCGGTGATATTTGGAGATAGAACTTTGGGGGCAGTAATTATGTTTAGATAAGGTCCAGAGGAGGCTTCCCAGGTGGCTAAGTGGTAAAGAATCTGTCTGCCAAGGAGGAGTTCAAGAAACATGGGTTCATTCCCGGGTCAGGAAAATCCCCTGGAGAAGGAAGTGGCAACCCACTCCAGTGTTCTTGGAGGAAAATCCCACGGACAGAGAGGCCTGGTGGGCTACAGTCCATGGGATGGCAAAGAGACATGACTGGGCATGCACACACACCAAAGTTCTGAGAGTGAGGTGCTCATAAGATGAGATTAGTTCTCTCATAAGTAGAGGCCAGGGAGCCTGCTCTCTTTCTCTCTTCCTGCCTTCTGAAGATGCAGCAAGAAGACAGCTTTTTGCAAGCCAGGAAGAGGATCCTTGCTAAAAATCTACTAGTAACCAGCTGCAATCTTGATCTTGGACTACCCAGACTCCAGAACTGACATAAATAAATGCCTGATGCTTAAGCGACCCACTGGTGTTTTTTTTTTTTTTTTTTTTTTTTATTAAAGCAGCTAAGATAGGGGAACCCATTCCTGCCCCACTTTCAGAACAGTTGTAAATGTGGGTTTCAGCTTCATCATACTTCTCCAGGTTAATCAAAGTGTTTCTCAGGTATTCTTGTGAGAATTCAACAATATTTGTTATGTATTTGAACCTGGGAAAATGTAGCATCAAGAGCTGACAAAACCATCATGAAACTATGATGGAAAATCTGGTCTAAAAATAGAGTCCACACTAGAGAAGTCTTTCTGGGAAAGGAGTGGGTATGGAGAGAGACAGATAAAGACTGTCTTGATGATATTTTTAGTTTAGGGCAATTCACACATTGCAAAAATGTTAATAGGTAATATATGAAATAGCAGAAAATAGATAAATTAGAAAATTACTCAGAATCTTTTGATTAAGATTCTAATCCTATAGCTTTGACAGGACTTTGTGACTTCAGTCTCTGGCAGATCATTAGTATTCAATTCATGGTTGTGATTTGCAAAAAAATAATTATTAAATGATGTCCTAAGCTCAGAGGACCTAGAATGATGTTGTACATCCCTAATGAAATATCTCATCTATTAATTATTGCTTATAAACCACCCCAGGATTTAAAACAACCACCATTTTATTGGTTTATTATTCTATGTGTCAGCAATTGATACTGTATTCAGGTAGATCTTTCTACAATTATCTGAATTTTTATTTGGAGGCTGTCTGCTCTAAGGGACCCCTCCTGAAATGTCTCATCTATTCCAGATGACCATATCTTCCACCAGGCTAGTTGTATTAGTTTGATAGAGATACTGTAGCAAAAGATCACAGACTGGGGAGCTTAAACAACAGAACCCCATTTTCTCACTGTCCTAGGGGACAGAAATCCTAGATGAAACTAGGGTTTTCCCAGGTCTCTCTCATCAGCTGATCAAGATTTTACATATATTTACACACACACACATACATACTTTTTTTAATGAAGATTTTAAATAACAAGACAATTGCCTCAGCCCTGATGTTGAGAAAGAAGAAAAATAGGAAAATAGGATATTACATGTCAGTTAGATCAGGCTTTTTTATGTTCCTACAACAAACTGTTTCCACATTTTGTATTCTCAACACAACAAATGTTAAATGTTCACTGGTACTACAGGTATATAATTGCAAGTCATCAAGGGGTTCTTTTTTTATTCTTTCATCAGAGACTCAGGCTAACAGGCTTCATTCAGATATATTGTTTCACCAGGTCTGCAGCATTGGAAGAGAAACATGGTGAATGAATTATGGTTTTTAAAACTTGTTCCAGAAATTGTCACATGTAATTTCCCTTCACAAGCCATTGGCCAAGTCACATGCCTTACCAAGCACTGCAAAGCAGGTATGGTTCTGCCAACCTGCCATGTGCACCCAGAGGGCAGCAGAGACAGAGAAATGCAGTGTTTAATGAGCAACTTTACTAAACACACAAACTCAGACAATAAAGAATCTATCTGCAATGTGGGATACCTGGGTTCTATCCCTGGATTGGGAAGATGCCCTGGAGGAGGGCATGGCAACCAACTCCAGTATTCTTGCTTGGAGAATCCCCATGGACAGAGGAGCCTGGCAGGCTACAGTCCATAGTGTTGTAAAGAATCGGACATGACTGAGTGACTAAGCACATCTCAGCACAGTGGAAAGCTCACATAGCACCCCTCCTACAACAGATCTTTGGATAAGCTTTAGGGACCATTCAACTAGAGTGTAATGACCCTCAAGCACACACACACACACAAATACAATTTTCAGGGTTAAGGAAGGGAAAAGAAAATACTATCCATGGAAAACAAATCTAGAAGAAAATCTGGTAAAGTTATGCTGGTAAATAAACTTCAGATAACACATTTATCATCTATCTACTTTGTTACATTTTCTATGATAAAATATATTCTTTCATAAGGGAAAATATATAATTTTTTTTTTTTTTTTTTTTTTTTTTGAAAATATATAATTAACTGTGTAAATTATTGAATTTAGGAAGATGGCAATGACGACCCTGTTTGCAAGACAGGGAAAGAGACACAGATGTGTATAACGGGCTTTTGGACTCAGAGGGAGAGGGAGAGGGTGGGATGATTTGGGAGAATGACATTCTAACATGTATACTATCATGTGAATTGAATCGCCAGTCTATGTCTGACGCAGGATGCAGCATGCTTGGGGCTGGTGCATGGGGATGACCCAGAAAGATGTTATGGGGAGGGAGGTGGGAGGGGGGTTCATGTTTGGGAATGCATGTAAGAATTAAAGATTTTAAAATTTAAAAAAATAAAAAACTAAAATTAAAACAAAAAATAAAATAAAATAAAAAAGAACGCTCCAGTTCACTGTAACTAGAGACAAGCCTGAGCAGCAATGAAGACCCAATACAGCCAAAAATTAAAAAAAAAAAAATATTTTATTTAAAAAAAAAAACATTCAACCTCCATTTTTTTATGTTATCAATTCTCTATTAAATGCACTATGCTTATTAAGAAAAAAAATATTTTTCCAAAACATAAAAGTTGTAAAAATTATAAATATTTGAATTATTATTAATACATTAAAACCTGAAAAGTCTTATCAATTTTTCTCTGACTATATTTGTCCAGGACAAATGTCAAATTGATGAATGTGCTGAACATCTATTGTAATTTATTGCACAGCTCTGAAGAACAGAGCTGAGTAAGCTGACAAATTAGGAATAAAGTTTCACAAGAAGACCAGTGGTATAAATTATATTGTTACCAGTCACTGGGTGTCAATATTTTAAGAAAAGAAAAGTTATAATTTTTTGAGTAAGGTCTAAAACCCTGTTTTATATACTTACAGATTGAAGACTATGCCTCCTTTGGAACAGAAATAACATAAAATAGCTAACTGATGTCATTAATCAAAGAACATATTCATATAATCCAAACTAAATTGAATATTTCAATCATGTAGATTCAACAAAGATTTGTACCTGCTTTCTAAATCCTTAGCCAGGAACTTTTACACGTGTATAGTTCTTCAGAATTATGCTCACTCTATGAGTTTGCCTAAAACATAAAATCTTATATATGAATACCAGAAAAAGAGAAAACTACAAATTTCACCCTGAGAAACAATTCAGATTCTTTTGAGGATGTATAGAACTACAATAGGTTCATTTGGGAAGGGATGTTGGAGGTAGGGCAATTCAGTGGATTATCATTTTTTTTCCTGCATTTTTTTCAAAGGAAATTACAATAGGAAGCCTACATTAAGAGACTAAATACAATTATTATGAGACAAGTAGACTGGCAAAATTTGTTGTCCCTCCTTCTCTTTCTCTCTGTCTCTGTTGGTCTGTCTCTTCCTCAGCATGGATTTTAAAATATAAAAGTATTTAACAGAAGAGAGACTTGGAAACAGATAAATCAACTCTTATACTTGTTCAATGACTTAAAATTTTCAAATAATTTTATCATACTCAAAACAACTCAAAACTTCTTCTTGTTCCTTTAATATATATATATATATATTATATACCCATATCTCAAGAAGGATATCTTTGGATTCCAAATAAAGCATCCTCAATATGTTAAGTCTGGCCTTGGCACTGTGCTAGATTTTATCAGATTTTTATGACCTTATTATTAGAGAGTCTATGTCCTGTGTCAGTGTAGAGTGTATTGCTGTTTGCTACCCAGATACATTCTCTCTTCCTTTCTGCTCACAAAAACCTGTTATCACCATTATTTTTTTTTTCCCCTCTGCATGGCCATGAGCTCAAGAATGGTGACCCTATTTCCAGCCCCAGAAGTGAACCATGATTGGTTAAGTCAAATCAGCTTGGTCTTATTCCTTTTGGTAGTGGATATTTTATATATTGTTATGTGACCAACTCCTGGTCAATGCAACCTAAGAAAAACTCTACCGGTAAACTTCTGTGGGAGATTTTTCTCACAATAAAAGAGATGAAGAGGAATGCATTCTCTCTTCTTCCCTGAATAATGGTTTATCTGCATACGATACTGGAACTGCTGCAGCCATTTTGTCACCATGAAGAGAGGTATACTGTAAAAGAGAAAACCCTTGTCTTTATTTCACGTCACTGTAAATAACAGACACAAAAGCTTGATCATATTTAAAAGGTTACTTTTCAATTCAGCAAAGTATCTGAAAGGTATTAATCACTGGCCTTGGAACAGTAGCTGTAAGGATATTAAAACCAAGATTTCTTAAATTCTTCTGAATCAGCCTGAAATGCAGGAGACCCAGTTTCAATCCCTGGGTTGGGAAGATCCTCTGGAGAAGGAAATGGCAGTCCACTCCCATATTCCTGCTTGGAGAATCCCATGGACAGAGGAGTCTGGCAGGCTACACTCATTGGTGTCACAGAGTCGGACAGGACTAAGTGACTTTCACTTTCTATATTAGTATATGATGGCTGTTATAGTCTCAACCAACAAATCTTTGTCAAAACAATCAGAAGAGGAAGGAGGAATGAAGAGTAAGTTAACTAACTGCATGAGAAGACAAAACACTTTCCCACAGGGACACTCTTCATGGGAAATTTTTTTTTTTTTCTCAGACTCTGTAGTTGAGGAAAGAAAGGAACCAGTGCTTGAGATGGATGCTGAGTGAATCTATCTGTATCTGTCATACTCACCTACGGAAGACAAGGGGAAAGATAGAAAAAACTAGATTTTTAATGACATAGTTGATACATTGAATAAAATAGCACAGGACAGAAGTTCCAGACTGTGTTTTGTATGAGAAAATGAAGGTCTCTGCTATTTAAAATATCTATATTTGGGGATTATGCTGCTTTCGTTTGAGAATATCTTAATTAACAGAATCACATAAACCTTGTACAAAATGAATCCGAAAGTCACGTCAATAAAGGTCAGACTGATTATGTATTCCTTCAAGTAAGAAGGAAAAGGAATACATAAAATATGCCTAAAAGTTTTATGTTTCAATTTATATACATTCATTCTTATTCTTAACTTTTAGAGAAAGAGGTTAATCATCACTGCATAGACATGCCTTATAAACTATTTATTTACTGTCTGTCTTCCACCATTAATAAAGTCTTCCTGAGAGCAGATACTGTTTCTGCTTTGTTCATTGCTATATGCACAATGTCCTTCATACAGTACATACTAAATATACATTTAAAAGAAAGAATACTTTTATCCATTTATTTGGATATTTGGAAAATGTGCTTAAAAACAATTGAAGACTCCTTGCAATTAGTGTAGTCTATAATATTGTGATTTCTACTACATTTGAGGTCAGTGATGTGGGAAAAAAATGAAAAAAAAACCCCACAAACTTTATTTGCAGAGGTTGAGTAGTTGAGATGTTTGAGGAAATTAATTTTGTTTAAATAAATACTCTCTAAATAATAATTTAATTTTGTATGAAGGAAAATTAATCATTTTCTTTCTTTTATACTTACAATTGATTTCTGAGTTAATGAGAGCTTCAGATCAATATTATCTGTACTCATAAAAAAGGGTCACAGAATCTTAGTGTATAGGTCATTTAATCCAATCTTTGTCCCTTAATCAAGTCCTAATTAACATGGAGAGATGGAATATACAAACAAACAATGGCCAGATGATATATAAAAATATATCTTTGACCTACAATGTAGCAACCTGCCTAGAAAACCAACCCCTTATATGCAATCAACAACACAAGAAGTTTGGATGCTCAGATTGCTGTCTCTAGTTACAATCAAAAAAGCTAAACAATGTCTTCTGTAACAACTGGCCCAGAATAGGCAAGACATGATTAATAACTGAAAGCATGTCCAATCTTTATCCCTGCTTCCAATTTAGGACCAATTAGAGGAAGCCAAATATGCAGCCCAAACCAATCGCATAGGATACTTACTTCCAGTCAGTCCACCTACAGCTTCCCCAGAAAAACAATCTTTAGTCAGGGCATATCTGAAGACTTCCTTTTTCTCAATCTAAATTTTTCCCACTGCTGTCTGCCTTTGAGTAACTGCCAAGTGCAAGTAATGGAGGCTGACTGCTTTGCTAGAATGAGCTCAGAATAAATACTGTTTGCTTTACTCATTTGATTAGTTTTTGTTTATGTCCACATCATGGACTGTCAAATATACTACAGTTATTCTATAAAACCAAATTTGAATTAACATACATGGAATCTGTGTTGAATTTTGTTTAAAAAATTCCATAAAATAATGCAGCAAAGATGATCATTAGAAAGTGATACCTTAACCAGATGGACCATAGGTATGTTCGCTTAATGGGTTAGTTTTATTAAAGATAATCTTTATAAGATATTGATCTATTTTAAGCATATTTACCAGTTAGAATACAGAGCACTGTAATGTTTTCCTAAACGAATTCATTAAACACGTATGTATGTGTGCTGAGTTGTGTTCGACTCTTTATAACCCCATGGACTAGAGCCTGACAGGCACATTTGTCCATGGAATTTTCCAGGCAAGAATACTGCAGTGGGTTGCCATTTTCTTCTCCAAGGGATGTTCCCAACTTAGGGATCAGACTCATGTCTCTTGTGTCTCCTGCACTGAGGTAGATTCTTTACTTCTGAGCCATCAGGGAATAGATGAAACCACAGTAGATTCAAGGTCAATACCAATTAATCAAAGTGAAGCATTCTGAGTCACTTTTCAAAAGCTATTTACTTCACATTTAAATGTATGAAGAAATTTATGAAGCATTTTTGATGAATTTGCCTTTTAACACAATAGAAGAAATATAGCTGTTATTCTAGATTTTTAAGTTGGTTTTATTAGATTTGTTGGAATTAGAGTTTTCTAGGAAGAAACTATGGACACTCATGTGTCACCTTCTGAAAAATCCAAGATGCAATTTCCTTCTAATAGTTTTTCACGTTTGAATATAAATACATAGAAAATTACAAAATTAAATTATCATGAGATTAGATATACTTCCTAAGAGAAGATTCCTAGGTGAATTAAAATTATCTATTCTTACTGATCTTTCAGTTATTTTCTTTTAACATGTAGATTCCATGTAAATTTGTGATATTTATTGAGGTAGCACTGATTTCTTTTTTAATCTCAACTGGAGCCAAAATGTAAAATGATAATAATACATTAATTTATCTTGATAATTTTGAAGAAAATATATAATTTTCAAAAACTGAATACCATTATGGACACTTTGCTTCTCTAAAGATATTCTGATTGATTTTTCCTTCTCCTTAAGGTTTGTCTTAGACCTCAAACATTTCTTATTGCCACCAAAAGAGCTTGGAGACAAATATGTTGCTAATCCTTGATCCATGAAATAAGAATCCAAGACATAAAAATCAAAGAAGGCCTTTTAAGGGAGCATAATAAATCCTGCATCCCCCAAGGGTAGAAGACACAGATGAACACCTTGCTCCAACTGGGACTGCATAAAATTGCAAAACTTGACATACTCTCTTCTGACAATGATTTTAGTAAGAGTCCTGAATATCCTGAAGATACTTAAGCAATCCTATATTATAATGAAGAGTTCCTATTCAATATATATATATATATATAATTTCAGTTATGCAAGATGAATAAGTTTTAGAAATCTGCTGTATAATATTACATTTATAGTTAGCAATATTATGCAGCACATTGATAACTTGTTAGGATTGTAGATCTCAAGTTATTTTTTCTTATCACAATAGAAAGAATTGGAATGTTAAGAAGATGTTGTCTAGAGCAGTCTTTCTGATGCTCTGACTTTCATCATCCCAACACACATAATGTATGAGACCACATAGTATTCAGCAGCACAGCAACATGGAAACTTGCAAGGCATTGATTTTCAAACAGGACTTTTGTTTGCCTGTTTTCACATATGCTTCCTAAAATATACTTTTAACAACTTTGAATATAACTAGAATAAAATGTTAAGCATTGAGTAGAGGGAGAAGGAGTAACACTAGGGAAAAAAATTGAGAGCCTCCACAATTGGCTTTAGTTAGCATTCACTTTTTCTGTGACACCTTTACATCCATAACATGTAACATGTAACTGGATGTTGTCAGTTTCATGCCTTAGAAAAACACCACTGTTTTATAGGAAAGGTCAAATTCACATACTGTGAATAATATCCAGTTTCTCTTTAAAAAGTACACAATGTTTCAGTGGAAAAGTTCAGCTCAATGAAATAAACATACACTTAAATAATATAACAGACAGTAGTTAGAATATCATTTTTTACCAAGATCCTAGATGTTCTGATACAGTGATATCTTCAAAAAAGAAAATTCAAATATAAAGCTGAAAATAAATTGCTGCTATTTTTAAAGTGTAGATTAATGGGACTGTTCATAGATGAAATTTAGATTAGAAATATATATATATATGTGTCAGTACTAAAATAAGACCATGTTAGATATATCATCAGACACCGGCATTTTATCATGAAACTACACTCATGTTCTTTGTCCTTTTGGAAATGATCATATTCCAATCTTTTTATTTAAATGCCTAGTTTATTCCTGTGTAGAAGTCAGAGGACTTATTATTCCATAAATTGTTTTAATTACAAGTAATAACAATGCTACATGTGTGATTATAATCTTTCCATTTTACTTCAATAAATAAATGTAATCAATTCATTACTCTGCAAAAGCAAACTGAATAATTTTCTGTTTGCTATTTATATTGTTCCTTTTCCATCTAAAATATTGATATGATATCATTATACACAGAATAAACATAAAAATTCTAAAAATCATGTTTTCATTCAATTATCCAGCATATATTAGTAAAATTTAAAGTGCCAAAGAGACAGAGAGGGAGAAGGAGAGATTTTGAGGAGAAAGAAACAGAGGGAGGGAAGGAAAGAAGAAGGTGAGGGAGGAAAGGAGGAAGGAAAGAGAGAGAAAAAAGTAAGCTGAGGTAATGCTCCCTAGGTACTGGAGGAGATGCCTAAGGAATTGGAAATGGTGTTGGTAATGTAATGGTCTGTGTAACCTCATGAGCTGTCAAATCCTAGACTGCACAAGACTAATAGCTCTTTTATAAAGAGTTTCTTTTAGCACTGCTCCCCAAACTCAAAGGCTCAGAACACTAGCTATTTAAGGGCAAAGTGATAAAGACTCACCTACTTAGGTTGATAAGCTTTCTCAGGAGTAGCATTTTGATTCTGAAACAAGTCACAGAACTCATTAGCAGAACCAATGGCGATGATAATAGACTATGACTATCTTTAATTGTCCTTCTGTTGTGTTATGCATTTAAAGGCCACATTTCAAATGAAAGCTTTGTCGGTGATTTAATGGCAGGATTTGGGTTTTAAAGTAAGATAATCTCACACCTATAACAAGATCAGTTCTGCATTAGACACATGCCCTGGATCACCTTCAGAAATCTTTGTTGATGATATAAAATGAAAGCATTTTAAGCTGCTGGTTTTGCAAAATAATAGTTAGATTCTACTTATAATTTAATATTCAAAGATATTAACTTTATGTTTCATGAAATATGAAATAAAATGCTAGCTTCAAACCTGGCACATACTTCAAATGGCATTCTAGAGTTTAAAGCATCAGAAGGTTTTAAACAGGCAGTACCATTGTACACGGTAGAGATTTATAAGGCTGTCAGCTTGATGGAGAGAAATACTGCGGCATCCTTGAAAGGATGTATAAAGTATAAATAAGCATATTCATTATGACAGTATAATTTGATTTTAGAATTGTTTCTTAAAATTACTATTTTTTAAGACAAATTCAAGAAAGTAAGCTCATAAAGATAGCTTTACTAGTTTGCATATTATTGAGTCTCAAGGAAGAAAGGGCTATTTTAGATACAGAATATATTAATAAGATGATTGTTTTAAGTGAAGCAGAGTTTATATAAGTTTGAGAATTTCCAGTAGAATGAAAACATGCAAGAGACTAAACTGGGGCCCAGAGACTTGGATTCTAGACATGGTCCTATATTTTGTCTCAGGGGCTTTAGAATGCCCAACTTAAACTTGCATAGCTTAGCACCCCTATGGGTCTATACCTTACTTGGAGAGTATTATAGATCTCATTTTGGTTTTAGTGTCCTCTGTCATCAACTAAAGAGTTTGGATTAATTACCAAATTATTTCAGATAGCAATCTAAAATATTTTTTGAGAATGTAGTGAATTAAATATTCCCGATTTTTATCTATGTGGATATTCTTAACATTATAACTTGTGAATAAAAAATACTAAAAATCATTGAAAAAGTATTTCAGTTCAATTCAGTTCGGTTCAGTTGCTCTGTCTTGTCTGAATCTTTGTGACCCCATGGACTGCAGCATGTCAGGCTTCCCTGTCCATCACCAACTCCCAGAGCCAACTCAAGCTCATTTCCATTGAGTCAGTGATGCCATCCAACAATCTCATCCTCTGTTGTCCCCTTCTCCTCCCACCTTTAATCTTTCCTAGTGTCAGGGTTAGCTCTTCGCATCAGGTGGCCAAAGAATTGGAATTTTAGTTTCAGCATCAGTCCTTCCAATGAATATTTATGATTGATTTCCTTCAGGATTGACTGGTTGGAACTCCTTGCAGTCCAAGGGACTCTCAAGAGTCTTCTCCAACACCACAGTTCAAAAGCATCAATTCTTCACCACTCAGCTTTCTTTGTAGTACAATTCTCACATCCATACATGCTTCCTGGAAAAACCATAGCTTTGACTAGATGGGCCATTGTTGGCAAAGCAGTTCCTCTGCTTTTTAATGGGTTGTCTAGCTTGGTCATAGCTTTTCTTCCTAGGAGTAAGCGTCTTTTAATTTCATGATGCAGTCACCATCTGCAGTGATTTTGGAGCCCCCCAAAATAAAGTCTCTCACTATTTCCACTGTTTCCCCAAATATTTGTCATGAAGTGATGGGACCAGATGCCATGATCTTAGTTTTCTGAATGTTGAGTTTTAAGTCAATTTTTCATTCCCCTCTTTCACTTTCATCAAGAGGCTCTTGGGTTCTTCTTCACTTTCTGCCATAAGGGTGGTGTTATTTGCATATCTGAACTTATTGATATTTCTCCTGGCAAACTTGAGTTCAGCTTCTGCTTCATCCAGGCTGGCATTTCCCATGAGGTACTCTGCATATATGTTAAATAAACAGAGTGACAATATACAGCCTTGATGTACTCATTTCCTGATTTGGAACCAGTCTGCTGTTCCATGTCCAGTTCTAACTGTTGCTTCTTGACCTGCGTACAGATTTCTCAGGCGGCACATAAGGTGGTCTGGTATTCTCATCTCTTTCAGAATTTGTGACAGTTTATTGTGATCCACACAGTCAAAGGCTTTAGCATAGTTAAAAGCACAAGTAGATTTTTTCTGTTTTTTTTTTTTTAATTTTAATTTTAAAATCTTTAATTCTTACATGCGTTCCCAAACATGACCCCCCCTCCCACCTCCCTCCCCACAACATCTCTCTGGGTCATCCCCATGCACCAGCCCCAAGCATGCTGCACCCTGAACTCTCTTGCTTTTTCAATGACCCATTGGATGTTGGCACTTTGATCTCTGGTTCCTCTGCCTTTTCTAAATCCAGCTTGAACATCTGGAAGTTCTCACTTCACATGCTGTTGGAGCTTGGCTTGGAGAATTTTATGCATTACTTTGCTGGCATGTGAGATGAGTGCAATTGTGCAGTAGTTTCAACATTTTTTGTCATTGCCCTTCTTTGGAATTGGAATGAAAATTGATCTTTTCCCCTCCTGGGCCACTGCTGAGTTTTCCAAATTTGCTGGCATATTGAGTGCAGTACTTTCACAGCATTATCCTTTAGGATTTGAAACAGTTCACCTGGAATTCCATCACCTCTACTAGCTTCATTCATCATGTTGCTTCCTAAGGCCCACTTGACTTCACATTCCAGGATGTCTAGCTTTAAGTGAATGATCACACCATCGTGGTTGTCTGGGTCATTAAGATATTTTTTGTACAGTTCTTCTGTGTATTCTTGATGCCTCTTCTTACTATCTTCTGCTTCTGTTAGATCCATACCATTTCTGTTCTATATTGTGCTCATCTTTGCATGAAATGTCCCCTCGGTATCTCTAATTTTCTCGAAGAGATCTCTAGTCTTTTCCATTCTATTATTTTCCTCTATTTCTCTCCATTGATCACTAAGGAAGGCTTTCTGATCTCTCCTTGCTATTCATTGGAGCTCCACATTCAAATGGGTATATCTTTCCTTTTCTCCTTTGCCTTTCATTTCTATTCTTTTCTCAGCTATTTGTTAGTCTTCCTGAGACAATTATTTTGCCTTTTTGCATTTTTCCCCCCTTAGAGACTGTCTTGATCACTGTCTTCTGTACAATGTCATGATCCTTGGCCCATAGTTCTTCAGACACTGTGTCTATCAAATCTAATCCCTTGAATCTATTTGTTACTTCCACTGTGTAATTTTAAGGAATTTGATTTAGATCATACCTGAACGGTCTAGTGGTTTTTGCTACTTTCTTCAATTTAAGTCTGAATTTGGCAATAAGGAGTTCATGATCTGACCCACAGGTATTTACAGTTCATCAACTGAATATAAAGCAATCTGATTCAGAAATCCTTACAATCTAGCCTTCTGTTATTCTTTCATATATGTTCTTATACATCAAAAGGAAAAATCAAATAAGCCAGAATAAAACTTGATTATAGTAAATTAGATAAATGGTCAAGCCATTAGAAGGGTTGTTGTTTTTATTTTCTGTCATTAGTTTTTCCTTTTTTTTTTTTTTAACCGATTGACATATGCACAGGTTTAATACATTAAAAACTTGATGAATCTAGGGATAAGTACGTTTGCAAAACCTTCATAATAATCTATGTCATAAACATATCCATAACCTCTAAATATTACATGATACAAAGAGGAATCTAAAATTGACCTCATTTTTTAATATCACTTCCATACTTTTCCCCTGGGGGACTATTTTGGGAAGTATGTAAGAACCATACTTATAGAGAGTAATAACAAAACTACTCAACCATTTCTACCCACTCAAACTATAGGTTGTAAAATGTTGGGAGAAGTTTAAACTCATTATAAGAACCTATGCAATTAGCATACTTGAGTATATCATAATGAAATTTAAAGAGATAAAAGGACTACAGGCATATAAAACACTTTGGTTTCAAAAATTATTATTCAAGAAACCTTAACTGAAGCCCTACTATGTATTAAGCACGTTATGTATGCAAAGATGAAAAATATGACCCTAAGTCTAAAATAGCTTCCCTGGGGGCTCAGAGGGTAAAGCATCTGCCTACAATGCCTGAGACCCAGGTTCAATCCCTGGGTCAGGAAGATCCCCTGGAGAAGGAAATGGCAACCCACTCCAGTACTCTTGCCTGAAAAATCCCTGAGAAGCCTGGTAGGCTACAGTCCATGGGGTCTCAAAGAGTCAGACACGACTGAGTGACTAAAATATTTACTCACTCCTTACAGAGAGTAGATAGTAAGGAGATAATTAAAATGATGTGTAAAGAATGGTATGAGAAAAGTAAACATGGGTAACTACAAGGTTAGGAGGAATAAGTAAAATGAGGGATCAGGGTCTGTACTCAGATTAAGAGGGAGACATTAGAAAAAGTGATGTTGATTCCTAAAACATCAGTAAGACTTAAAGTCTTTGAAGGGTAATCCATGAAAAAGAGCAAGCACATGTGAATATGTAGGAGGAGAAAGCCTTATTTCTTGCTGAATCCAAATCTGTGATGAGGATAAAGGTAGATAGTGAAAATTTAAGCAAAGTTCACATCATAAAACCTATTAGAACAAGTGAAAAGGTTTGCATAGCAGCCTGAAAAATAGTGGAGGCCACTGAAGAATTTTAATGAAGTAGCTTTTTGGTTGTATTTGTAACATGGAATGGTCTCTCTAGTGTCAGATGGGAGACTAACTTCAACTGCTGCAATTTGCTTAGAGAGGAGTAATGAAGGCTTGCACTAAGGTAAGATAGTGACCAGTTACTACAGAAAATGTGACTTGTAGGTTCAATAGGTATCAGTTTAATAAGCAGACCAAGTGATTGATTTGAAGTAGGATGCAAAAAAAAAAAAAAAAAAAAGGAAAAGTTTATAACTGCCAGATTTCTTGCTAGGTCAGCTAGAAAAATGGTGAATCTATGAATATAATGCATTGTGTTCAGCTCACCATGTTCTTTTTTTTGGGGGAAAAAAAATACATTTACCAGCCTCCCTTTCAGTTAGACAGTATGACTTCTAATTGATCATATAGGTGGTAGAGATTACAGATACTTTCATACCTAGCCCTACAAAACTTCCCACACCATCCACAGGTCATTCTGTCTCTCCCATGGGAGTGTTGAAATCCATCTCTCCAAAATGGTTCATCCACAAGATTGAAGACAATCTGGTTCTCTTAGTTCCGATGGGAAAATATCTGAGGAGACATGGCTGATCCTCATTTCATAGTGAGAAGAATGAACAATGAAACTTATGGTCTTAATTCGCTAAAATATCAATGATTATGTCTTATAATGGAGTATCTCATTCTATCCTGATTAAGAGAGAAATCAATCAATAAAAAAACTTTTTTTTTGAAAGAAAGCAGATTTGAGAGAAAGGAATTGTTAGAGAAAATACTGAGTTCAGTTTCAACATACCGAAATTTTGGCCCTCTTTAAAATCCAAGTGGAAGATGGATACATTATTTATCTGAAACATCTGGGGATACAAATACGGCCCCTAGGAAAGAGAGTCCTGCAGGAGATGCAGATTTAAAAGCCTTTAAGTTATAAATTGTTTCTTGTTAATATAGTGGGGAGTACCCCGTTCTGTCACATGGGAGACTGGGGTTTGATTCCCTAACGGGGAAGCAACATGCCCTTTGGGGCTTCCGTGATAGCTCACTTGATAAAGAATCTGCCTATAATTCAGGAGATCCTGGTTCAGTTTCTGGGTCAGGAAGGTCTGCTGCAGAAGGGATAGGCTACCCACTCCAGTATTCTTGGGCTTTCCTTGTGGCTCAGTTGGTAAAAATCTACCTGCAATGCCCAGGGGCCTGGGTTCGATCCCTGGGTTTGAACATTTGGGGATACAAATTTGGACCCTAGGAGAGAGCCATGCAGGAGACACAGATTTAAAAGTCTTTAAGTTATAAATTGTAGTTAATGTCACAAAAATGGATAATATGGCTTCATTCCATCATTTCATACTCTGAATACAAAGTTTATACAAGAAATATTTTTAAATGTCTATCATCTCTATATATTTGAAAGACCATTCCATATTAGACAAACTCTTTATAACTTTGTAGTGTGTGTTAACACTTTAAATAATTATGATAAAACAGAATAGTTGGCAATCTCTATTTTAATAAATTAGGTGATAAAATTAAAATTTATATTTTAAGATAAGAAAAATTTAATCATAAAATATTTCCTCTGTACTTTGGCCACCTCTCTCCCCTGTACTGTGCATTTTGTGTCTGCATTATGCATTAACCAGGCCTCACCAATGTCAGAAATACCTGTTTAACCATAAAGATCAATTTTTCTCCTTCTGGTGACAACTATGTAACTCCTTAGAAGATAACATTACATTTTCAGTCCTGGAAGTGGTCAGATTGACTCACCCCTCTCCTTGTAAGTGCAAATGTCTTAGCTGAACTTTGTGTACAATGCCAATGAATCATTACACTTAAAGATAGTGATTGATGCCTGGGGAGTTACTGAACCACACCTAACAGAAGTTCTTATCTCAAATAAATACCATGTTGTTGCTGTTCAGTCGCTCAGTCATGTCTGACTCTTTGCAACCCCAGGAACTGCAGCATGCCAGGCTTCCCTGTCTTTCAGGGTCTCCCAGAGCTTGCTCAAATTCATGCCCATTGAGTCAGTGATGCCATCCAACCATCTCATCCCCTGTCATCCCCTTTTTCCTCCTGCCTTCAGTCTTTCCTCACATCAGGGTCTTTTCTAATGAGTCAGCTCTTCACATCAGGTGACCAAAGTTTTGGAACCTCAGCATCTACTATAACTTCTTATAACCTTCTTAATGTTACTAGTTATATTATTTTTATACTGTTCATTTTATGAGATTATAGTTTATTGCATCACCACATGCATGACAGAGTCTATGATTAAAATAATGATGCCTTTCTGTTCTTCTTCAGTCATTAAGTCATGTACAACTTTTTGCAACCCCATGGACTGCAGCATGCCAGGCTTCCTTGTCCTTCAGTATCTCCCCAAGTTTGCTCAAACTCATGTCTATTGACTTAGTGATGTCATCCAATCATCTAATCCTCTGTCACCCCCTTCTTCTGCTGCCCTCAATATTTTCCAGCATCAGGATATTTTCCAATGAGTCAACTTTTCACATCAGGTGGCCAGAGTATTAAAGTTTCAGCTTTAGCATCTGTCCTTCCAATGAATATTCAGTATTGATTTCATTTAAGGTTCACTAGTTTGATCACCTTGAAGTCAAAGAGACTGTCAAAAGATTTTTCCAGCACCACAGATCAAAAGCACCAGTTCTTTGGTGCTCAGCTTATTTATGGTCCAACTGTCACATAAGTACATGACTAATGGAAAAACCTTAGATTTGACTCTATGCCCTTTTGTTGGCAAAGTGATGTCTCTGCTTTTTAATATGCTGTCTAGGTTGGTCATAGCTTTTCTTCCAAAGAGTAAGTGTCCTTTAATTTCATGGCTGCATTCACCATCTTCAGTGATTTTGGAGTCCAAGAAAATAAAGTCTCTAACTGTTTCCATTGTTTCCTCATCTGTTTGCCATGAAGTGATAAGACCGGATGCCATGCCTTTATTTTTTTGAATGTTGATTTTTAAGCCAACTTTTTCACTCTTATCTTCACTTTCATCAAAAGGTTCAGTTCCTCTTCACTTTCTGCCATAAGGGTGGTGTCAACTGCGTATCTGAGGTTATTGATATTTCTCCCAGAAATCTTATTTCCTACTTGTGCTTTATCCAACCCAGCGTTTCTCATGACATACTCTGCATATAAGTTAAATAAGCAGGGTGATAATATACACTCTTAACAGGCCCCTTTCCCAATTCGGAACCAGTCTGTTGTTCCATGCTCAGTTCTAACTGTTACTTAATCTGCATACAGATATCTTAGGAGGCAGATAATGTGGTCTGGTATTCCCGTCTCCTTAAGAATTTTTCACAGTTTGGTGTGATCCACACAGTCAAAGGCTTTGGCATAGTCAATAAAGCAGAATTAGATGTTTTTTTGGTATTGTTTTGCTTTTTGTATGTTCCAACGGATGCTGGCAATTTGGTCTCTAGTTCCTCTGCCTTTTCTAAATCTAGCTTGAACATCTGGAAGTTCTCACTTCACATGCTGTTGGAGTCTCACCTGGAGAATTTTGAGCATTACTTTGCTAGTATGTGAGATGAGTGCAATTGTGTGGCAGCTTGAACATTCTTTGGCATTGCCTTTCTTTGGGATTGGAATGAAAACTGACCTTTTCCCCTCCTGGGCCACTGCTGAGTTTTCCAAATTTGCTGGCATATTGAGTGTAGCACTTTCACAGCATCATCTTTTAGGATTTGAAATAGCTCAACTGGAATTCCATCACCTCCACTAGCTTTGTTCATAGTGTTTCTTCCTAAGGCCTACTTGACTTCGCATTCCAGGATATTTGGCTCTAGGTGAATTATCACACCATCATGGTTTTCTGGGTCACTAAGATCTTTTTTGATTAGTTCTTCTGTGTATTCTTGATGCCTCTTCTTACTATCTTCTGCTTCTGTTAGATCCATACCATTTCTGTTCTTTATTGTGCCCATCTTTGCATGAAATGTTCCCTTGATATCCCTAATTTTCTTGAAGAGCTCTCTAGTATTTTCCCTTTTATTGCTTTCCTCTATTTCTTTGCATTGATCGCTGAGGAAGGCTTTTTTTTTTTTATCTCCTTGCTATTCTTTGGAACTCTGCATTCAAATGGGTATATCTTTCCTTTTCTCCTTTGCCTTTCACTTCTCTTCTTTTCTCAGCTATTTGTAAGGCTCCCCAGACAACCATTTTGCCTTTTTGCATTTCTTTTCCTTGGAGATGGACTTGATCACTGTCTCTTGTACAATGTCAGAATCTCTGTCCATAGTTCTTCAGGCACTGTGTCTATCAGATCTAATCCCCTGAATCTATTTGTCACTTTCACTGTATAATCATAAAGGAGCTGATTTAGGTCATACCTGAATAGTCTAGTGGTTTTCCCTACTCTTCAGTTTAGCTCTGAATTTTGCAACAAGGCAAATTTTGAAATTTAAGTCTGAGTTTTGCCACAGCCATTTCCTTCTTCCAGGGATCTTCCTAACTCAGGGATCAAACCCAGTTCTCCTTCATTAAAGATAATCTGCCTTCATTGCAGGAAATTCTGGTTCAATTCCTGTGTCAGGAAGATCCACTGGAGAAGGAGAAGGCTACCTATTCCTATATTCTGGCCTGGAGAATTCCATGAACTTTATAGTCCATGGGGTCCCAAAGAGTCAGACACTACTGAGTTACTTTCACTTTCAAGTATAATAAATGAAATAATTTAATGAATAAATTATCTTCAAATTTTATTTAAATTGGGGACTGACCAAGATGGCCTTAGCAGTTCTCTCTCTTGATTAAACTTTGGACAGGCTTCTTTCCCGCCCCTCAGGACCTGGGAGTCATCACTTTGAAATGTGTGATAGGAAGATAGTGCTCCATCATCTAGTCTCTGGGAGAGAGTCGTAGCCTAACTTTGGTGTACACTTTGTTTCAAAATGTAAAACTAACTTCTATCAAGAAGACTGAAGAAATTAACTTTTTCTCTAGCTAAGGTCAATTAGCAAATATTGATTTACAATTCCCCTACCTCCAACCTAGCTCTTAAATGCTCTCTAGCCTTCTGTTTCAATAGAGTTGAGACAGACTGAGTCCTGGCTTCTGTCCTTTATTGATACAGACTTGAATAAAGTTCCTTCTCTGTCTTACCTTGTCTACTGCAATGTTTGCTTTGATAATATATAATATCTAAAATTTCCAACAAAGAATAGTCCAATATATGGGATTACATTGTCAATGGATTTATATTTATGTTTCCCTTGTTCAGTGCTGAAGTGTGTGTTTTGAAGAACAAAGTTATAATTATGTCCTTGGCATTTCCAGTATACAAAAAAAAATCAGGGTTTTAAGTATTTCTGCTTGTTCTTCGTTCTTGTACATGTTATATGGGAGCCATCTGCTTGATCTGCTTTTCCATCGGCAAAGTGAAAATTAAACAAAAAATCAGTAATTTCTTGTCTATTATTCATTAAAACCATTCACTGATTATATATGTGAAGTGTACTGAAGCACAATGAAATACATTCCCCACAGTTTTAATTGAACATAATATAAATCAAACAAAATAAAATTGTAGTTGAGGAAGATTTTAGTATGAGCTCCACAAAATTTCTATCATTTAAGTGAGCTTGCTTGATTTAGAATGGCAAATTTAATATCATATGTTACAATCCACGAATCTACAAATGTGCTTTCAAACTTTTAAGGGAGACAAATTTCCCCTGATATGGAAGAAATACATATAATTAAATGTAATATAACAAAAGACTTGTTTTTAGAGTGATAACAACAGTCTTCATTATTTTTTAAATGCTGAAAACTAGCAAGAACCTAGCCATTTAGAGCTTATGTAAAAGTGTTACTAGTTTTCTCCAAATCTATTACTTTATCATTCCCAAAACTGCATGTACTAAATTATGACCATTACTTGAGAAATTTGGAGGGTCACACAATCACTGGGCTATGAACATTCTTATTCTGTGATTAAATAAAACACTTTATTTCTAGAAATGACTGTTAGTGCTAAACCAACACTCAAATAGATAAATGCTTATGACATATCTGAAAGTCTTAAAAAATGGCACCAAATAAGCTGCATATTAAAATGAAGGCAAAATTTTAATACCTTTCAGTCAAAACATCCCAAATGCTTCCCATTTGCTCAGGTGTGGCAAATGTCCTTCTACAGCCTCTGATTTCATCCCAAGTACACTTGGAAGTCAAGGTCAGAACCTTAAACCACCTCAATGGATTGAACCCATTTTTAATGTGTTTAATTAGTTTCTTTTTCAACATCAACTCCCAACATCTGCTTTCTCAGCTTAAGAGAAATACAGTGTTGATGCAAGGCCCGATCCCACATCCTCTTGGTACTCTACCTACCTCTTTAAGCGGCTTACTGTAAACACCTCAAGACTCTGTGCACAAGCTTTACCTGTCCCAGGGACCACACAATGCAGAGAAATGCATCCCATATGTTGTTCTCAATCAATGGTGAATATATACCTCAGTTTCCTTATTGTTGGAATGACTTGATATGTGTCCTTCCCTTGGCAGGGTTGAGCTTTAGTTGTTCATAGTGATGACCTGCTTGGTAACTCTCCCTTGCTGATTTCTGTCTCTTTCTTACCTTTTTGGTCTCCCACCAATATTTATGGCAATTGGCTCAGATACATACTGCCTGCAATCAAATTTCTTTCTGGCAACCACCTCTGTCTTGGACTCTCAATGATGCCATGCAGGAAGATTATTTTGCTTTCAACAGGACTACAAAAAAAAAAACACAAACAAACCATATTTGAGTGAGATGAACATGCAGTTTGTAGTTTACAGAATACAGCTCTACAACCCACTATTCACCTGGGGGTAATGACAACTAACTTGAGATTAAATTTTATATCTGTAAAATAATATTTATATATGTGCTGGGGGAGTGTGTAATTTCCTTGGTTCTGTCTTGCCACAGCAAAAATTTGAAGAGATGGATATTTTGTTAATTTCTTTATATGTGTGAAATTACTAAATGTTCTAAGGTGAAGCTTTCATGTTTTTTTTCTCCTCCCCCTGAGTCTGCCCTGTGTAAACTGGGCTAGCCAGGAGGCTGTTTACTTACCTGAGGGCCTCAGTCTGGTCCTCAGACCTTCCATTATTCCATTTTCATGGGCTTTTCCTTTCTTTGTCTTTTAGCCACCACCATTCTGGACTCCTTTTTCCTATTCTAACTACCTAAAATTCCCCCCTCAAGAGATGGGAGGCCCTATTCTTTCAGAGTAGGGACATTGAGGTCTCTCTGGCTACTTCCTGCTGAACTGGAAAGATGAGGGGCATTGGGCCTCCCCCTCTTGCTAATCTCAGGCCTCAGAGTCCTTGTAACAGTGTCCAAGGGTGAGTGATGTTTTCCATGGTCAGCTGTAGTTCTATATATCCTTGTTGAACTGGCGCTGCAGATTATAGCTTGTTGACCTGGGCAGACACAAAACAGTTTAGACGATTGATAATATACGGAGCAGTCATAAGAAACATCAATATGGTGATAACAAGGATTAGCAGGAGCATTAGCCACCTCCAAATTCCCCATGCCAGGAGAAGGATCCACCAAAGAGAGATTGTAGCCACCTCTAGAACTCTCTAGCTCATTCTTTGAGATCCTGTAGGATCTGAATGTTTTTCTTGAGGACTATGAGACTTTCTTTAACTTAACTGGAGGTATTTACCCAGAAACAGCACATCTTATTCAAGATGGTTCAAGTCCCTCCTTGTTCAAGGATCAGGAGATCTATCTCCTGTCTATTTTGGAGGGCAACACCTACCAAGCTGTGTTGGCTCTTTAGAGCCGTCCTGAGGGATCTCATTCCCAGAAACTTAGTTTTGGAGGTGTTTATTAGAACAGCAGTCATTTGTAGTCCTGAACAGGTATCTGAGATTGCTCAGGGGCTCACAGGTGTATTGAGTGTCCTCTTCTGTTTTATTCCATGGCTTGACTCGTGAGTAGTGAATCCAGGAGTCATGTCCTGGTAACTTGACTGCTGGGGGTAGAAAGTATTACAGGGTAGGGGCCCTTCCATGTGGGCTGGAGTTGAGTCTTTGGGGAACTATCTTTCCAGACTTTAAGACTTGAGTCCCTGCAGCATATAGTGATGGCTCTTTAGAATCTTTTGGATCCTGGTTGACACTGCACAAGTGTATGTTTTGTTGGAATTGCCAATTGGCCATGGCATAAGACCTGAGGGTCTGAGGCTCTGGATCTAGGAAGAGGTCATTGACATAAACCAAAGGTCTGCCATATAGCATTTTATAAGGACTAAGACCAACCTGTTCTTTAAGGGTGATATGGATGTGGAGGAGAGCTATTGGTAAAGACTCATTTCAACTCAGGGAGGTCTCCTGGGTTATCTTTTTTTTATTATTATTATTACTGATTTTAAGATTGGTTGGCTCTTTTTACTTTTTCTGAAGAGTGAGGCCTCCAGGCGCAATGGAGATAATAAATAATGCTCAATGCTTTAGAGATCCCTGGGGTGACCTTAGAAGTAAATGATGTCCCATTGTCACTTTGTAATGACTGAAGGAGACCAAATCTTGGAATGATTTCATGGAGCAGTTTTTTTTACTACCTGCTCAGCCTTCTCAGTCCGGGTGGGGAAGCCTTCAATCCATCCTGTGAATGTGTCTATCATGACTAATAGGTATTGATACCCTTGAGAAACTGGCATCTGGGTGAAGTCCATCTACCAGTCCTCTCCTGGGTAGGTCCCACATCACTGGACAGGCTGGGCCAGCTGGGGTCTTTGAGCTCTTTGGGGGTTGTTTAATTGGCAAGCGGGACAAGAGATCACCACTTGCCTTATCGTCATTTGGAGCCCTGTTCCTCTGAAGGACCTTTCCAGTAATTTTTGGAGAGCCTTCTTCTCTAAATGAGTGGTGGCATGTAAGGAGTTAAAAACTTCCATTGGAGGTTCAGGTAGAAAATGGAGTCCCTCCTTTAGGAACTACCCCATATGATCTTAAAAGCCCTCACTCTTATCTTTGATAGTCTCACCTTCAGTATATGAAGGAGTTTCTGGCAAATTAGGCTGTGGAACTAAGGTGGCAACCCCTATAAGGACATTGATTTGTAATGCTGCTCTCTTAGCTGCCTGATTGGCTGCTTGGTTCCCTCATGTCACTTCCATGCTCCTTTTTGATATCTTTTCCAGTGGGAGACTGAATCCTCAGTGGACAGCTGGACTGCCTCCAAGATCCTAAGAATTTGATCTCCATATTTGATTGGGGATCCTTGGTGGTCAAGTGGCCTCTTTCATTCCAAATAGCATCAGGTGCATGTAGCACCAGAAAGGCATACTTGGAGTCAGTGTAAATGGCTACTCTTTCCCCTTTTCCCAGCTCTAAAGCTTGAGTCAGGGCTATTAGCTCAGCTAATTGGGCTGAAGTACCTGGTGGCAAAGCTTTAGCCTCTATGATCTCAAAATTGGAGACTACTGCTTATCAGGCTCTTCTTTTTCCATCCAAGATAAAGCTGCTTCCATCAGTGTACCACATTTCCTCAGTGCCGGGGGCCAGCGTGAGGAACTCCGCCCATGGCAAAGGTCATGAGGAAGGAGGCTTGGCATACGCAAAGGCGTGATCAAGCCTCAGGAAACCCCCTGTTCCCGAGCATCTAACCCCAAAACCAGAGTCTGTTTTATGCTCTCACCTACACCTCTGACTTTACGGGGGGCTCTCCCCCATAACCGTTTCTCTCGGAGAAGGAGTAAACGTGCAGCTCCAAGGCAATAAAAATCCCTGGGCGTGACAAGAGTGTTTCAGCTTACGGATTCCTCTGAAGGTTATCTAGCCCACCTGTATAGATTTGTCCGGCCACATGTGATTGTTTACAGCCTCCAAATCTGAGAGGCATGAGATGTTTTAGACTTATTAAAGGCAAATTCTTTTGGGGAGTTAGAAATTATTAGTATAGTGGGTTGGTTAGGAATTATATTGGTGAAGGGTTTTTCATTTGTTGTGTCAATAATTGTTGCTAATTCCCTGCTCTGGGTGGGACAAGGATGTTTCAGGTCAAACCTCTCTGCTGACAGACTAGCTTGTGTGACAGGATTATCCATACTGCTGCCACTAGGCACATGATTGTTTACTACCTCTCAACTGTAAACAGCACAGAGAGTTTTGGAGTATTTTGAGAGTCTTAATTAGCATAGGACTTTTTCTTGTTGTTGAGTCAATGATTGCCGCCAGGCCTCCATATCCTTAGGCACCTGGGAATATATTAATCAATATATTTGGAATATAGCAAAGGAAATATATTAGTTTTTGATGTTAGCAATACTAGACTTTTTGAGTTAATGGATTTTCTCTTTTGTAATAGATCACTGTACTTTGTTATAAATCACTGTGTCCTTGCTATGTAAGAATGTAACTTTATCATATCTTAAGACGAAATAGATCTTAAGGGGAGCATTGGTGAAAGGATTTTCATTTGTTGGGCTGATGTTCGCTGCTAAATCTCCATGTTCCCTACTCTTATAATGAATATAACTAGCATATAGGAAGAAATAAGTATTAACCTTTAAGCATATAGGAGAAATAAGTATTAACCTTTAAGACTAATCATGTTAACCTTGGGTTAAATAAATTCCTTTCTTGATTGTAACTCACTACACCCTCACCCTATAGGAATGCAGCTTTATTTGGAGGATGGTGCCTGGTTTAAGAAAAAACACCGTTGGAAGAAATAAGTTTTTTGGTTATCAGAAAGAAAGGATCATAAAGTGTCAGCAGGTCTCATTCATGGCCAGAAGATGATGCAATATCCCTAAGACCTTTTTTTATACATTTATGTGAAGCACCTGATTTTGATAAAGGTCAGGACTGCTGACCCCCGCGTGACTCTGTATTCATCCCTATGTGTAACAAAAGGTATATAAGCAAACCCAAAAATAAAGAAATCGGATCAGTTTCCGGAAAGACTGATTTCCCCATGTCGCTTCTTTCTTGCTCCCGTTTTTCTGGCTGAATTCCCAGCTGGAGCATGGATGCTATTCCACGTAATCCAAATTATTCAGCCTCCTTTTCTCCACTAATCTTCCTACTACACTATCCATTTCTAATCTCTCTATATCTGTGATTAAATATGTATTTTTCCAAAGATGCCGACTCCGTCCCCCCACCTTCGAATCACCCTGGATCCACTGGGGCTGGACCCCGGCACCTCAGGATTGGTCAGAGGATCTTCTGACAATCCCTCTAGTGGTTTTGTTCAATGGTCCAATGTTTCTAGGCAAGGGTGAAAGGGTGGAGAGCCCTCGGGGGTAGACAGGAGGGTGGCAGGGTTAAGAACCTCACAAGGGGATATAGTGAGGCCTGGATTTTCCATCAGCATTACTTGATATCTGAGGATTCTTTGATCAGACATCTATAAATGGCCTCTTCCACTCAGGAATTGTTTCACTTGGTGGCTGGTAAAAGCAGTTTGACCCCAAAAGAGAGTTTTGAAGCATCTTCTATCAGGACTGCAATAGGCAAGGAAAGGCAAGGCAAGGAAAGATAGTTTCCCAATAAGGGAGTAGGACACTCAGGGACCACCAGAAACTGGTGGGAAAATATTTGTCCATCCCAGCAACAAAATGCTCAGGTGAATCTTTTTGTATTTTTTTTTCCCCTGCAGCACCCAAAATGGCAGAAGGTCAGGACAGAGTAGGAAGCGCCTGTACCAGCTAGGAAATTCTTGGACCTACCTGCCACATCCAGTTGCACCCTTGGCTCCAGCCCCGTGATGGCTATCTATGACAGGTGGGCTGGGTGGAACAGGCCACTTCAGTCCTGTTGAACCATTGTGAGGGAAGGTTTGGCATTTGACCTTGAGACTCTTGAGTCCTGAGAGCAGAGTGCCACCCAATGTCCCAACTGATGGCATTTGTAGCAAGCCTCTGTGATCTCAAAATTGGAGACTACTGCATGCTCTTCTTTTTCCATCCAAGACAAATTTGCTTCTATCAGTGTGCCAGATTTCCTCAGGATTGGTTGGAGGATCTTCTGACAATTCCTTTTAGGAGACTTGCCATGATTTGGATGCTCTTTGGCCCAATGTGCCGCCTGTCTACAGATTAGGCATTTGCCTTGTGCCTTGTCTTTCAAGGACTTGGGGTTTGCCATGGGGTTTCCCTGGAGGGCAGCCAGCATCTGTGCATGCCTTATCTCTTTCCTTCTCTCCCTTTCCTGGGCCTTGGCCTCCCTCTTTTGTTCTCTGCTATGAAAGATATCGGTGGATGTCTGGACCATCTCATCTAAAGAGGCAGCAGGGTCCTGCTGCTATTGCAAATTTATCCTGATGTCTGATGAACACTGGGACAGGAATTTGTTCCTTAAAATCACCCTTTTGGAGGGCATCTTTTAGACTTTTCCAGAAAGGCCATGGGCTTCTTCTTGGACTCCTAAGTTATTGCTGAGACCGGGCACAGCTCCACAACTAATAGGCTTCCTTCTATTTCCATGGGTGGACTTCCTTAGGGGTGAGTCTTTCTGAAATTTATCTGACCCAGTACCGTCGCAACCTGAGAGTCGGGCGTCCCTGGGTCAGGGTGCAGATCTCCAGGCAGGGTGAGGCATAACAACCTCCTGGAGATCAAATCCCTGGTCAAGTCAAGGCATGTTGACCTCCTGAGACTCGTAGACTGGCAGATCCCTGAGCAGGTTGAGTCACGAGAACATTTCAAGGACCAGATTCCCAGGCAGGTTGAGGCAGGTCCACCTCCTAGGACCCTCAGATTGGAGTTGGGTGTCCCCAAGGTCTCTAGTGGTGACCAGTGCTGGGTAGGATTCAGTTCAGTTCAGTTCAGTTCAGTCGCTCAGTCATGTCTGACTCTTTCCGACCCCATGAATCACAGCACATCGGGCCTCCCTGCCCATCACCAGTTCCCGGAGTTTACCTAACTCATGTCCATCAAGTTGGTGATGCCATCCAGCCATCTTATCCTCTGCCGCCCCCTTCTCCTTCTGCCTCCAATCCATCCCAGCATCAGGGTCTTTTCCAATGAGTCAACTCTTCCCATGAGGTGGCCAAAATATTGGAGTTTCAGCTTCAAAATCAGTCCTTCCAATGAACACCAAGACTGATCTTCAGGATGGACTGGTTGGATCTCCTTGCAGTCCAAGGGACTCTCAAGAGTCTTCTCCAACACCACAGTTCAAAAGCATCAATTCTTCAGCGCTCAGCTTTCTTCACAGTCCAACTCTCACATCCATATATGACCACAGGAAAAACCATAGCCTTGACTAGACGGACCTTTGTTGGCAAAGTAATGTCCCTGTTTTTCAATATGCTATCTAGATTGGTCATAACTTTCCTTCCAAGGAGTAAGCGTCTTTTAATTTCATGGCTGCAATCACCATCTGGAGTGATTCTGGAGTCCCCCAAAATAAAGTCTGACACTGTTTCCACTGTTTCCCCATCTATTTCCCATGAAATGATGGGACCAGATGCTATGATCTTAGTTCTCTGAATGTTGAGCTTTAAGCCAACATTTTCACTCTTCTCTTTCACTTTCATCAAGAGGCTCTTTAGTTCCTCTTCACTTTCTGCCATAAGGGTGGTGTCATCTGCATATCTGAAGTTATTGATATTTCTCCCAGCAATCTTGATTCCAGCTTGTGCTTCTTCCAGCCCAGCGTTTCTCATGATGCACTCTGCATATAAGTTAAATAAGTAGGGTGACAATATACAGCCTTGACGTACTCCTTTTCCTATTTGGAACCAGTCTGTTTTTCCATGTCCAGTTCTAACTGTTGCTTCCTGACTTGCATATAGGTTTCTCAAAAGGCAGGTCAGGTGGTCTGATAGTCCCATCTCTTTCAGAATTTTCCACATTTTATTGTGATCCACACAATGGCTTTGGCATAGTTAATAAAGCAAAAATAGACGTTTTCTGGAACTCTTTTGTTTTTTGATGATCAGGCAGATGTTGGCAATTTGATTTCTGGTTCCTCTGCCTTTTGTAAAACCAGCTTGAATATCTGGAATTTCACAGTTCACGTATTGCAGAGGTTGTAATCTTGACTCATTGCTTGTTTGTCCACAGCTGATGGGAATAGATATCATGAGGTAAAGCAATTCAAGTCTGTGTCTTGAGGCTGGGAACCTGGTGAAACAGCCATAAGTTTTATCCTCTTTTTGTTCTGAGGAAATGTAAGTCACTGATTTCCTCCCCTAGTCCTCCCTAGGAGCTATTTAGGGTGTTTCCAATGGTAAATATCTCATTGTCATAGACCCACTTTAGGTAATAACAGAAATAAGGGTTTTCTGGTCCTGTTAGGGGTATTAAGAGTATTTTAATAATATTCTGGGTGGAGCTATGTTGCCTTCAAGTGGGGCAGGGTCCTGGTTGTAGAAATTCATAAGAGGCTTAAGAATAAATTGATAAGAAGCAACAAACCAGATGTTCCATAAAGTGGAGTGGAGATCTGATCCAGGGGTATGTTTGTAACCTTAGGAGAAGGGTGGTAGGGATTTGGCCCTGAATGACATGCAGAGCTGACTCCCGAAGTGGCAAACATTATATCTGTAAGGCCAGTTGCCCTGGAAGGGATGCCACCAACAGATGGACTTCTAGCAGGCATTGTGTGCCTGTCACCCGCCTTATTGGATTCACTGAGAGATGCTGTTGTTGCACGTGTTGTAGGAAACATGGAAGATGAAGGCCTGAATATCTAGAGAGATTGGATATTATACAGCATTTCTCTCCCAAGGGCCAGCTATCCTAGTTGTCCCTCTAGAAAACTGTAAGGCTACATTGTGGACCTGGCAGAGCTCAGGATAAGAGTATAATACAGGAGGGAAGGGAGAAGGGCACAACTTTTGAAAAAATGACATAACCCAAAGGCATAACATAAACCTATTAAAATCAAATGGGTCTAAGATGACAAGTCAAATTCAACCAAACCTATTACCTTGGGCATGCTATGTCCTAAGTTTTTGTTGGCTACTACAGATGCATTGGGAGGGAAAAAATGAAGTCTGGAGATAATTAATCACCAATTTAGGGAAGTGTAAAAGCCAGATGACCTCCTAAGTAGAGTAAAGTTATTTTCATTTCTGAAAGGCAAAAACAGTAATGTGTGAGGCTATAATTTAATTATAAAAATAAAAGAGTTACAGAAAAGTTCAAATTCTTAACTCTGCCAATGTGTTTGTCTTAGGATTGAAGCCCTAATTGGAAAAGCATGGAACCCTATGAAAGTAATAATCTGATTGAATGCCCCTAAAAATCTTGAATTTCTAGATCTCTTAAATTGGACCTTCAGAAATGGCCCATTGTTCTCTTAAAAAGCTAGGATTCCATCCTTACATGAACTTGAGGTAGACATTTTTTTTGCTTCTATCCCCACTTTCACTGTAGTCACCATACCAGTAACCTGGGTTAAGACACATTGTAACCCAACTGGAGCAATGCTGAGCCTGCTCAGGGACAAAAAATAATATGCACCAAAAATATCTGTAGTTGTGGTTCAGTTGCTCAGTCGTGTCTGACTCTGCAATCCTACGGACTAAAGCTCGCCAGGTTTCCCTGTCTTTAACCATTGCCTGGAGCTTGCTCAAGCTCATGTCCATTGCATCAGAGATACCAACCAACCATCTCATCTTCTGTCATCCCCTCCTTCTCCTGCCTTCATCTTTCCAGGCATTGCGGTCTTTTCTAATGAATCAACTCTTCATGTCAATAACTGTATGGGGGGTTCAGTTCAGTTCAGTCGCTCAGTCATGTCTGACTCTTTGTGACCCCATGAACCGCAGCACGCCAGGCCTCCCTGTCCATCACCAACTCCCGGAGTTCACTCAGACTCACGTCCATCGAGTCAGTGATGCCATCCAGCCATCTCATCCTCTGTCATCCCCTTCTCCTCCTGCCCCCAATCCCTCCCAGCATCAGAGTCTTTTCCAATGAGTCAACTCTTCGCATGAGGTGGCCAAAGTACTGGAGTTTCAGCTTTAGCATCATTCCTTCCAAAGAAATCCCAAGGCTGATCTCCTTTAGAATGGACTGGTTGGATCTCCTTGCAGTCCAAGGGGGCGGGGGGTAGGGGGATAGCCAAAAGTTAATGGTAGGAGTCAGGAGAGTATATGTGGATCCTTACAGGACAGGATTAACGAGGGTCAAAGGGAGGGGTTTTGTTGTTTTAATACATGTGAGAAGTTGCTGCTCCCTGGAGGAGGACATGGCAACCCACTCCAATATTCTTCCCTGGTGAATCTCCAAGGGCAGAGGAGCCTGGTTGCTTGCAGTCCATGGGGATGCAAAGCATCAGACACGACTAAGTGACTAAGCACACCTATAGCAGCTGTGTTAGGCATGATGGTGTCCCCCACCACCCCCTCCCCACTCTTACTCTAATACATATCCACTTCCTAATCTCTGGAACCATTTGAACCAGTAGGGTGAAATATGTCAACATGTGTGTATTGTATATATAATTTGAACTTTCTTTTTGCCTTACCTGGTAAAGAAGAATTAAAGTAGGCAATAGAATTAAATTTGCTAATAAGCTAACCTTTATATAGAGAGGATATTTTGGATTATACAGGATGTTCCAATATAAGTGCAAGGGTTCTTAATGCTGAAAGAAGGAAGCAGAAAATGAGAGTCTGCAAAGGAGACTATGAAATCAGTCAGGGTGAGGCCATGTGAACGGGACTCAACTTGCCAATGCTTACTTGAAAAATGCAAGAATGAGGCCAGAAGCCAAGGAATTTCGACAGACAGGAACCTCAGAAAGCAAGAAAGTAGGTTCCTCCCTAGGGTAGAATCGAAGTAACTCAGCTCTAATGAGGCTTTGATTTTTAGCCCTATGAGACCTATTTCAGATTTCTGTTCTTCATAACTGTAAGATAACACATTTGTACTGTCTAAGACACTTAGATTCAGGAAATCTGCTATTGTAGCAAAAGAAAATTAATGCAGCATTCCTTCATGATACAATATTTAAAACTTTGGCAAAGAACCCGTGAGATAATGGTAATATGGTTCTAGAGACATGTGAATAAAACATTTAATATATTAAATTATTAGTTTAATATAAATATTTATGCTTGCATTGCTGTTGATTTCAGCATCTGAAAAAACTGAGTGCCTAAGACTTGAAGGAGGGAAGTGGGCAGCCACCCCAGTATCTGCTACTCTATCTGTGCCTTTAAGGCAAACTCATTTCATGTAGTATTGGGTTGGTAAAAAGTTTGTTTGGGTTTTTCCATAAAAGCTATAGAAAAACCTGAACAAACATTTTGGACAGAGGATGAAATGGTTGGATGGCATCATTGACTCAATGGACATGAGTTTGAGCAAACTGATAGTGAAGGACAGGGAAGCCTGGTGCCCTGCAGTCCATGGGGTCACAAAGAATCAGACATCACTTAGTGACTGAACAGCAATGTTTGCTCTCTCTGGAAACATTTCCAGCATGATGCTGAGAGTGTTAACTGCTGATGGCCTATCATTAGTTTCTGTTCCAGCATTGTCCTTAGAGTGCTGCATTTGCCCCAAGTTATCTTACTCAGGTGAAGTCCAAAAACAAGACTACTTGATGAGAAGCTGCAGAGATGTAGACTCTTGTATTCAACTTGAGACAATTAAGAAGAATCATCTCAGCTGCAGAATTCCCTGTGGAGATCAGCTGGGCTATCACATTTCAACCTCACCGTTGGCCCAATACTGTTTATCTTGCTTTATTCCAGGTGTTAGTTTCTAGAGCACTCCCCAACAAAGTTTCTGCATTCAACTTAACATCTTGAGTCCATTTCCAAGAGAATTCACCTGAAACAATAACTTTCTAAAGAAAGACATTAAATATTCCCCCCTTTTGAAATAAACAGTGACTTTTTAACTGATGGGCTAATAACTTTCTACAGAAAGAGGTTAAGTTTTTCCCCCTTTGAAATAAACAGTGACTTTTTAACGGATGAACTAAGGGAACATTCGGAGAAGGCAATAGCACCCCACTCCAGTACTTTTTGCCTGGAAAATTCCATGGACGGAGGAGCCTGGTAGGCTGCAGTCCATGGGGTCACGAAGAGTTGGACACGACTGAGCGACTTCCCTTTCACTTTTCACTTTCATGCATTGGAGAAGGAAATGGCAACCCACTCCACTGTTCTTGCCTGGAGAATCCCAGGGACGGGGGAATCTGGTGGGCTTCTGTCTATGGGGTCGCACAGTCGGACACGACTAAAGCGACTTAGCAGCAGTAGCAGCAAGGGAACGTTATGTACTACAGTAGGCCTCAGATTTCCAGAAGGTCAAAGATGGAGTTTTGAAGCTAAATTGCTCTTTATATGGGATACAGAAAGCAGCTTTGCTGTGATGGATTGGGGAAGAATTTATAATTCACTTTTACCATTCAATGTGATCCAGATGTAATCAATTATTCTAGAAATGAAATAATGTATCCAGTTCAAAATACTGCTAGAATGAGTTTGGAGGTGGACGGATAGGAATACAATCATTTCTGGGAAGGCTGAAAGGGGAGGAGAACTATGCAAAGAAGGTAATCACTACATTTATTCATATATTGATTGATTCACCCAACAAGTGTTTGTCAAGTGCTTTCTTTTTTTAATTGTATTTATTCTTTTGGCTAGGCTAGGTCTGTGTTACTGTGCAGGTTTTTTCTAGTTGTGGAGAACAAGGGCTATTCTCCAGTTATGGTGTACAGGCTTCTCATTGTGGTGGCTTCTCTTGTTACAGAGCACGGGCTCTACTAGTTGCAGGCTTCAGCAGTTGTGACACGTGGATTCAGTAGTTGCGGCTACCAGGCTCTATAGCACAGGCTCAGTATTTGTTCTTCACAAGCTTAGTTGCTCCATGGTATGTGGGATCTTCCCAGACCAGGGGTTGAACGGATGTCTCCTGCATTGGCAAGCAGATTCTTTACCACAGAGCCACCAGGGAAGCCCTGTCAGGAACTTTCTAAATGTCTGCCACTGTGCTAATATTGATATAACTGTGAAGGAAAGATGTTGTCCCTGTATTCTCAGATGGGGTCCAGACCCCATCTAAACAGGAACTTTTTATATGAGATGACAAATGCTGTCATGTAGAAATAGAACCTCCATGAGGATGAGGCTAGATAATAGAGGCAAAGCAAATATCTAAAGCAAAGCCCAAACTTCAGAAAGATAACGTGGTATTGCTTGATGACTTAAAACCTCCTCTGTAGGATAGAGTACAGAAGGAGGAAGATGACAAAAGTGGTGAGCAGGAGCCAAGTTGTTAAATGTCTTGAGGGTAGGTCATGTTTAAGAGTTTAGATTTGATCCTAAAAGCTAGAGGGAGAATTGGAAGATTTTAAGTAGAGAGTGATATCATCAATTTGCCTTTTGGAAATAGTGTGAAACTCCAACAGAGCATGACTCAGAGGGCACAGTCTGCCAGGTCCTGTTGCTTTGTAAACTTGATAACATCAAGGCTCCATAAACTTTGATCTCTCAGTGCCATGTAGAGATTTAAGATATAGTCTGGTTCTGAAATCTCTTACTTATGGGTTGCAAATAGATAAAGGACATCAAGAAGCTCCAACTGAGAAAACACATAGAAGACCAAGGGATTTATTAAGAAAGCAACCAAAGTTTGTAAAATAGATAGAATTTGTGGCCAGATTAAATATGACCTCTTAAATCATGAAACTATACTTTGACTATTTTCAAAAGGTATTTCTGCTCAGGGTGTGGACTATAAACTAATAATCTGTGAATCTTACTTTTATTTTCATCGCTATTTTCAAATAAGTTTGTCCTATGACCCCAAAGACAAATACACTTGAGTATTTGTAATAACACAGTATAGTAAAGGTGTTTTTTAAAAATGTTTTAGAAGGTGCCATTTTTTTTCTTTAGACAGCAGAGTAAAAACCTGCATATTTGTCTGGCTTTTCATTTCCATAAGCTTCAGTAAAAATCTTAGAATCTTACATGGTATCAAGGAAAAAGTGTTATTAACCCTGATGAAGTTTCATTTAACCCTAGGTGGTAGAAAATCTTGTAAGTTCTGATACCAGAAACAATCAGAAATGCAGCTGAATGTTCCAGGACTCAGTTCAGACTTATCTTATTAAGATCAAGTAGTAATAATTTATAACAAATATTTAGTTTTTGGATCTCTGAGCTCCTTGAGTCTTATCCTTTTGTTTGGTTGCTTTAATAGAAAGGCTTTTCAGGCTCTATCTGCCTTGATAATGCCAACTGAGCAAGTGAAGACTGGATGTGAGAAAGATATGAGAAAATATTTGCTTTATAAATCTAAAATATAAATTAAATGATGTAGGCTTCCCAAGAAGCATGATCCTCATCAGTTCCTCAAAAATTATTGAACTGGATAAATAAAAACTGGTGAAAACCCTGAAAAATATAAGCTTTCTTGATCTGTGTTTATACATTAATATATATGTCTGTTTATATATAATACACATAATAATTTATATAATGCATATGTTAGGTACTCGTGGGCAATTCAAAATGGACTGATTTTTAATGCAAAAAATCAAAATAATGTCTAATTTTAATTTTAATGTAATTTTAATGCAAACATGTAAAATAATAAAATTTGTACTCAGAAAATACAGTAAGCTAGTCAGTGAGTGAAAAGTGAAATCGCTCACTCATGTTCAAATCTTTGTGACCTCATGGACTGTGGCCTACCAGGCTCCTCTGTCCATGGGATTTTCCAGGCAAAAGTACTGGAGTGGGTTACCATTTCCTTTTCCAGGGGATCTTCCTGACCCAGGGATTGAACCCAGGTCTCTTTCATTATAGGCAGAAACTTTGCCATCTGAGCCAACAGGGAAGTCCGAAGCTAGTCAGAGATTTGAGCTATTTAATGTTGAATGAATGACAACCTCAATTTTGTTAAATTTCCTATTTTAAAACAAACTATTAATATAGAGTATAAATTGCCATTAAATCCCATGAGTTTATTATTTCTGATTACACATTTACTAAATATTTGATTAAAGAATTGAAAGCTATAATGTCAGCTTGATACAGCAACGGTTCTATTTGTATGGTGCCCTAAGCGCAGGTGGCAGCGACCGACGCACTAAGTGCGGCCGAGAGGAGCTACCCCACATCCGAGGTCAGGGGCAGAAGCCAGGAGGACCCCATGCCCAAAGGGTGGCCGCCAAGAGGAGTTACTCCATGTCTGAGGTCGAGGGCAGCAGCCGAGAGTGCCAGGCTGCGATGGCGCAGGAATGGCCGAGAGGAGCTACCCTGTGTCCGAGGTCAGGGGTGGCAGCAGGGAGGAACAATCCCATGTCCAAGGAGCCCTGGCTGCACAGGCACAGGAGGGCCTAGAGGAGCTATCCAACGTTGAAGATCAGGAGGGGCAGCGGTGAGGAGATACCCCTGGTCCAAGGTAAGGAACAGCGATTGCACTTTGCTGGAGTGGCGGTGAAGAGGTATCCCACACCCAAGGTAAGAGAAACCCAAATAAGATGGTAGGTGTTGCAAGAGGGCATCAGAGGGAGACAAACTGAAACTATACTCACAGAAAACTAGTCAATCTAATCACACTAGGACCACAGCCTTGTCTAAATCGATGAAACTAAGCCATGCCAGTGGGGCAACCCAAGACGGGTGGGTCATGGTGGAGAGGTCTGACAGAATGTGGTCCACTGGAGAAGAGAATGGCAAACCACTTCAATATTCTTGCCTTGAGAACCCTATGAACAGTATGAAAAGGCAAAATTATAGGATACCAAAAGAGTAACTCCCCAGGTCAGTAGGTGCCCAATATGCTACTGGAGATCAGTGGAGAAATAACTCCAGAAAGAATGAAGGGATGGAGCCAAAACAAAAAGAATACCCAGGTGTGGATGTGACTGGTGATAGAAGTAAGGTCCAAAGCTGTAAAGAGCAATATTGCATAGGAACCTGGAATGTCAGGTCCATGAATCAAGGCAAATTGGAAGTGGTCAAACAAGAGAAGACAAGAGCGAACATCGACATTCTAGGAATCAGCAAACTAAAATGGACTAGAATGGGTGAATTTACCTCAGATGACCATTATATCTACTACTGTGTGCAGGAATCCCTCAGAAGAAATGGAGTAGCCATCATGGTCAACAAAAGAGTCCTAAATGCAGTACTTGGATGCAATGTCAAAAATGACAGAATGATCTCTGTTCATTTCCAAGGCAAACCATTCAATATCACGGTAATCCAAGTCTATGCCCCAACCAGTAATGATGAAGAAGCTGAAGTTGAACGGTTCTATGAAGACCTCCAGACCTTTTAGAACTAACACCCCAAAAAGATGTCCTTTTCATTAGAGGGGACTGGAATGCAAGAGTAGGAAGTCAAGAAACACCTGGAGTAACAGGCACATTTGGCCTTGGAATGCTGAATGAAGCAGGGAAAAGACTAATAGAGTTTTGCGAAGAAAATGGACTGGTCGCAGCAAACACCCTCTTCCAACAACACAAGAGAATACTCTACACAAGGACATCACCAGATGGTCAACACCGAAATCAGATTGATTAAATTCTTTGCAGCCAAAGATGGAGAAGCTCTATACAGTCAACAAAAGCAAGACCAGGAGCTAACTGTGGCTCAGATCATGAACCCCTTATTACCAAATTCAGAATGAAATTGAAGAGAGTAGGGAAAACCGCTAGACCATTCAGGTATGACCTAAATCAAATCCCTTATGATTATACAGTGGAAGTGAGAAAGAGATTTAAGGGCCTAGATCTGATAGATAGAGTGCCTGATGAACTATGGAATGAGGTTCATGACATTGTGCAGGAGACAGGGATCAAGACCATCCCCATGGAAAAGAAAAGCAAAAAAGCAAAATGGTTGTCTGGGGAGGCCTTACAAATAGCTGTGAAAAGAAGAAAGGTGAAAAGCCAAGGAGAAAAGGAAAGATATAAGAATCTGAATGCAGAGTTCCAAAGAATAGCAAGAAGAGATAAGAAAGCATTCTTCAGCAATCAATGCAAAGAAATAGAGGAAAAGAACAGAATCAGAAAGACTAGAGATCCTTTCAAGAAAATTAGAGATACCAAGGGAATATTTTATGCAAAGATGGGCTTGATAAAGGACAGAAATGGTCTGAATCTAACAGAAGCAAAAGATATTACGAAGAGGTGGCAAGAATACATAGAAGAACTGTACAAAAAAGATCTTTATGATGTGGATAATCACAATGGTGTGATCACTAATCTAGAGCCAGACATCCTGGAATGTGAAGTAAAGTGGGCCTTAGAAAGCATCACTACAAACAACGCTAGTGGAGGTGATGGAATTCCAGTTGAGCTATTTCAAATCCTGAAAGATGATGCTGTGAAAGTACGGCACTCCATATGCCAGCAAATTTGGAAAATGCAGCAGTGGCCACAGGACTGGAGAAGGTCAGTTTTCATTCCAATCCCAAAGAAAGGCAATGCCAAAGAATGCTCAAACTACCAAACAATTGCACTCATCTCACACCCTATTAAAAGTAATGCTCAAAATTCTCCAAGTCAGGCTTCAGCAATACGTGAACCGAGAACTTCCTGATGTTCAAGCTGGTTTTAGCAAAGGCAGAGGAACCAGAGATCAAATTGCCAACATCCACTGGATCATGGAAAAAGCAAGAGAGTTCCAGAAAAACATCTATTTCTGCTGTATTGATTATGCCAAAGCCTTTGACTGTGTGGATCACAATAAATGGTGGAACATTCTGAAAGAGATGGGAATACCAGACCACCTGACCTGCCTCTTGAGAAATCTGTATGCAGGTAAGGAAGCAACAGTTAGAACTGGACATGGAACAACAGATTGGTTCCAAATAGGAAAAGGATCACATCAAGGCTGTATATTGTCACCCTGCTTATTTAACTTGTATGCAGATTACATCATGAGAAATGCAGGACTGGAAGAAACACAAGCTGGAATCAAGATTGCTGGGAGGAATATCAATAACCTCAGATATGCAGATGACACCACCCTTATGGCAGAAAGTGAAGAGGAGCTAAAAAGCCTCTTGATGAAAGTGAAAGAGGAGAGTGAAAAAGTTGTCTTAAAGCTCAACATTCAGAAAATGGAGATCATGACATCTGGTCCCATCACTTCATGGGAAATAGATGGGGAAACAGTGTCAGACTTTATTTTATTGGGCTCCAAAATCACTGCAGATGGTGACTGAAGCCATGAAATTAAAAGACGCTTACTCCTTGGAAAAAAAGCTATGACGAACCTAGATAGCATATTCAAAAGCAGAGACATTACTTTGTCGACTAAGGTCCATCTAGTCAAGGCTATGGTTTTTCCAGTAGTCATGTATGGATGTGAGAATTGGACTGTGAAGAAGGCTGAGTGCCAAAGAATTGAAGCTTCTGAACTGTGGTGTTGGAGAAGACTCTTGAGAGTCCCTTGGACTGCAAGGAGATCCAACCAGTCCATTCTGAAGGAGATCAGCCCTGGGATTTCTTTGGAAGGAATGATGCTAAAGCTGAAACTCCAGTACTTTGGCCACCTCATGTGAAGAGTTGACTCATTGGAGAAGACTCTGATTTTGGGAGGGATTGGGGGCAGGAGGAAAAGGGGATGACCGAGGATGAGATAGCTGGATGGCATCACTGACTCGATGGACATGAATCTGAGTGAACTCCGGGGGTTGGTGATGGACAGGGAGGCCTGGCATGCTGCGATTCGTTGGGTCACAGAGAGTCAGACATGAGTGAGCGATTGAATTGAATTGAACTGAACTGAACTGCACTGATAGACCTTCTTTACGGTTCACATCCCTCTGGGGTAATACTATAGTTTGGTTTGTCTTCTGCTATCTTTGATGTTTATTCCATATCATATATCCTAAATCTGTACCTCTGATCTAATTTATTAACCTGTGCTTTAGACTTGCCCATTCAACTGCTTTTCAGATATTTGAATTCTCGTATTACCCAGGCATTTCAAAATGAATATTCAACTTAATAATTTCCCCTAAATTTGCATCTACTTTTATATCACTCTTTTACTTAGGGAATTATATCCCCTGAAGTAAAAGTGTTTGTTGTTCAGTCATGTCTGACTCTTTGCAACCCATGGACAGTAGTCTGCCAGGCTCCTCTTTCCATGGCATTTTCCAGGCAAAAATACTGGAGCAGATAGTCATCCCATTCTGCAGGGGATTTTCCCGATACTGGGATTAAACCCTGGTCTTCTGCATTTTAGGCAGACTCCTTACCATCTGAGCCACCAGGGAAGCCCCAATGTAATTGATAATAAAAGGAATATTTTGACAAAGATATATCTATACTTTTTAGTATCATGTAATTCAGATAATGAATATTATCTTTCATCCCACTCTTAAAAACACACCTGAATTTTCAGATTTTCATATTTTGCTGTCTAAGTGCTGAGAATTATTAATTATTTCCTGGCAATCTGAGATGCAATTAAAATAATCACATGGGGATTCAAATAGGGTCCCCTATATTTCTCCATTTTCCCGTATCTCTTCCTTCCCTCTATTTAAGATATATGTGAAGTGTTAGAGAATGAGCAGGTACTGAACAGGCTTATTGGCCTCTTCTGAAAGGAGGAAGGTTTGTTAATGGAACAAAGCTAACAATAAAATCAGCTTCAGTGTAATAATTACCATTCACTTCAAGTGTGCTAGTGCCAAGCACTGATCTTAGGCCTTTACATATATTTAACACTAAAACTGCTAAAGTGGTATTTAAATGGATTATCCTCATTCTATAGATATAAAAGAAGAAACATATGGGAGAGAGAAACTTATCAAAGACAAAAAAAAATGGAAGTAGGTAGAAAAAGAGCCTTGTTTATTTATAGCACCAAGGCTTAAATACTAAGCTTTTTTTTTTTTTTTCTTGCACATAATACCTACTCTAATCTGACACTATTAATCACACCTCATGTTCCCACCTTAGAAACAGGGCTTAGCTCTGAGAAAGAGAGGGATATAAATAGAGGGAATAGATATTTCATCTCAAGATGGAAAGGGTTGAGATTAGGCTGCTTCACAATTTTGAAGCAGCTCTTTTAAATAGTTGACCATTAAAGTATTATTTTCAGCTCACAGCAAAATATCTAATGCTTCTAGAGCATGAATGTTGATGTAATCTCAGACTGCTTGACTTCCACTATCCTCTCTCTTAACCCACTTTTTTTTTTAATTGCACCTCCAAAATTGTTCCATAGCTCATCCTGTTCTTTCCATCCTGACAAATCTTGCCCCTTCTCCATGTGACCTTTCTTCCTAATTGGTTTAGTTTCATGTTTAGCTCTTTCTAAATCATCCTCTAAGTTTTAACAAGTGTATGCTTTTCAAAATACAAGCCTGATCATGTTAATCCCCTGTTTAAAACAAAGCGGAATACTTCTCATTTCTGAGTGAATAGTGTATTTTTGTATACCCTAGACATGTAGCTTAGCTCTCTAGCTACCTACCTTCCAGTATCTAATCCAAGTATATCTAACATCCCAAACCTTTCAATGCACTTTATGCACTCTTGCTTATGGGCTTTTAATTTTTTTTTTAATGTTAAAGTAATTTTAGATTTACCCAACCGTTGCAAAATAGTTCAGGTTTCTTAAGTAGTATCCACTTAGCTTCTCCTAATACTAATTGCTTGCATAAATAGAACATTAATTAAAACTATGAAATTAACTTTAGTGCAGAACTATTAGGTAAACTACAGTCTTTATGCTGTTTTCATCAGTTTTTACACTGTACTTTTTCTGATCTAAGATCTGATACATGTTTATATATTGCCTTTAGTTCTCACATTTCCTTCAGTTCAGTTCAGTTGCTCAGTCATGCCCTACTCTTTGCAACCCCATGGACTGTACCATGTCAGGCTTCCCTATCCATCACCAACTCCTGGAGCTTGCTCAAACTCATGTCTATCCTGTCGGTTATGCCATCCAATCATCTCATCCTCTGTCATCCCCTTCTCCTCCCTCCTTCAATCTTTCCCTGCATCAGGGCCTTTTCCAGTGAGTCAGTTCTTCACATCAGGTGACCAAAGTATTGGAGTTTCAGTTTCAGCGTCAGTCCTTCCAATGAATGTTCAGGACTGATTTCCTTTAAGATTGACTTGTTGGATCTCTTTGCAGTCCAAGGTATTCTCAAGAGTCTTCTCCAACACCACAGTTCAAAAGCATTAATTCTTCAGTGCTCAGCTTTCTTTATAGTCCAACTATCACATCCATACATGATTCCTGGAAAAACCATACCTTTCACGAAACGGACTTTTGTCAACAAAGTAATGTCTCTGCTTTTTAATATGCTGTCTAGTTTGGTTACAGCTTTTCTTCCAAGGAGCAAGTGTCTTTTAATTTCATGGCAGCAGTCACCATCTGCAGTGATTTTGGAGAACCTAAAAATAAAGTCTATCCCTGTTTCCATTGTTTCCCCATCTATTTGCCTTGAAGTGATGGGAATGGAGGCCATGATCTTAGTTTTTTGAACATTGAGTAACATTTCCTTAGCCTGTTCATATCTGTGACAATTCTTCGGTCTTGGATTTTTTTTAAATTTTATTTTTACCATTGAAGTATACTTGATTTACAGTGTTTCAGGTATGCAGCAAAGTGATTCAGTTGCATGTGTATGTATATACTTTTTCAGATTATTTTCCACTACAGGTCATTATAAGATACTCAATATAATTTCTTGTCTATACAGTTGATACTTGTTCATCTGATTTACATATAATAATGTATATCTGCTAATCCCAAATTCCAAATTTATCCCTTCCCCCCATGTTCCCCTTGGGTAATCATAAGTTTCTTTTCTATATCTGTGAGTCTATTTCTGTTTTGTAAATTCTGTTGGATCATTATTTTAGATTAAAAATGTAACTGATATCACATAATATTTGTCTTTCTTTGTCTGACTTCATTTATGATGATAATCTCTAAATTTGTTCATGTTGCTGCAAATGACATTGTTTTGTTCTTTTCTATGGCTGAGTGATGTTTTATTGCATATGTATACACCACATCCTTTTTATCCATTCCTCTGTCAATGGACATTTAAGTTGCTTCCGTGTCTTGGCTATTGTTAAGTAGTCTATTGTGAACATTGGAGTACATATATCTTCTTAAATTAATTTTCATTGTTTCGAATATATGCCCAGGAGTGGAGTTACTGGATCATATAGTAACTCTATTTTTAGTTTTGTTAAGGAACCTCCATTCTGTTCTCCAAAATGGTTGCACCAATTTACATCCTCACCAACAGTGTAGGAGGGTTCCCTTTTCTCCATACCCACTCCAGCGTTTATTATATGTAGACTTTTTGATGGTCATTCTGAATCATGTGAAGTGATACCTCACTGTGGTTTTGATTTGCATTTTTATAATAATTAGCAATGTTGAGCATCTTTTCATGTGATTTTGATCATTTGCATGTCTAAGTTGGAGAAATGTCTGTTTAGGTCGTCTGCCTATTTTTGATTGTGTTATTTGTTTTTTGATATTACACTGTATGAGTGTTTTTATATCCTGGAGACAAACCCCTTTGTCAGTCACTTCATTTACAATATTCTCTTCCATTCTGTAGATTGTCTTTTCATTTTGTTATGTCTCCTTTGCTGTACAGAAGCTTATAATTTTGATTAAGTCTCATTTGTTTATTTTTGGTTTTGTTTCTGTTACTCTCAGAGACTGGTACAAAATAATATTGCTTCAATTTATGTTAAAGAGTGCTTTGCCTGTTTTCTTTTGGGAGTTTTATAGTATCTGGTCTTACATTTAGGTCTTTGATCCATCTCTTTATTTTTGCTCATTTTCAAGACTTTATCAAGTGTCATAGAGAAGCTTTTATATACATATATATAATGTATAATATATAAAAAATTATGAACTTTTGCTTAGCTAAAAATTTATGACATTATGATTCCACTTGTTTGACTTAGTATGACTAGAATGTTAGATTTCTAAATTATATTCACTTAAAACTTTGATATAGTTCCATGCATTCTGACATCTAAAAGTCTAGAAATTTAGCAGTTTAAAAAATTTGAATGTGGCATGAGACTTCTAACCTAATTCTGAGAATATAAAGAAATACTATGTCTAATAAAAACAGGAAATGAACATGTGATACAGTATTATTAACTTAGGTACAGATTTTTTTCCAATATCACAAAATTTTATGTTAGGTTGTCCATTATTTGCTTTCATACCTTATTCAAGATTCCACAATGTATTTAATTGTAGTTTCAGTTGTATGCAACAAATTCTAGTAAATTATCTTTTCATTTTTATTCTATTACAAATATTTTCTAATTTTACTTGTTATGGCTTCTTAGATACAGCCAATGTTTAAAAGTTGACATTTAATTGCCTAATACATGGGATCTTTTAAGGTATATTACTTTCTCATTTTGATATTAATTTCTCATTTAAATTCTTTTTATCTGCTATCACCCTCAATGTTGTTTCTGTCTTCTAACTTTCTTAAGGCTTTCAATGGCTAAGTTACAGATCTCTCTTGGTAAATTTAACATTGCACTTGGAACTATGGGGGTTATTTTAAAATATATTTTGATAGTGTTTTATAACAGAATTCTACAGTGATAAGAGAAGCTCTGGATGATTTAAATACTTTTAGATATGAAATTTTTGTACCTTGTTTTATGTCCCTGAATGGGCTGCCCTGGTAGCTCAGCTGGTAAAGAATCCACCTGCAATGCAGGAGACTCTGGTTTGATTGCTGGGTCAGGAAGATTCGCTAGAGAAGGGATAGGTTGACCACTCCAGTATTCTTGGGCTTTCTTGCTGGTTCAGATGGCAAAGAATCTGCCTGAAATGCAGGAGACCTGAGTTCTACCCCTGGGTTGGCCAGATCCCCAGGAGAAGGGAATGGCTACCCACTCCAGTATTCTGGCCTGGAGAATTCAATGTCCAGAGGAACCTGGCAGGCTACAGTCCATGGGGTCACAAAGAATTGGACATGACTAAGAGACTTTCACTTACCACTTTTATGTCTCTGGATATATTTCAGTATCCTTAGTTTACAGTCTATATAACTTGATTAGAAAAAAAAAATGAAAACTTTGCATACTCATTTGACTTTGTTATATATATAAGAAGCATGCCTTTTCTTGTCCAAGAGTTTCTTTAATATATGTCAGCTCTGTTGTACATAGAGAATACTTTGAGACAAATCTTACTTAGAAAACAGGTTTTGGTCAATTAAAGAATTAAAACAAACAAAAAGCCTTAGAAAATGAATTTATGGTTGCTGGGTGGAATGAATAGTTAGGGAGTTTAGGAAGGTCATGTATACACTCCTATATTCAAAATGGACAACCAACAAGGACATGTTGCATATCACATAGAATTCTACTCACTGTTACATTGTTATATGCCAGCCTGGATGAGAAGAGAATGAATATACACATTTATATATATATGATAGAGTCCCTTTGCTATTCACTGAAACTACCACAACATTGTTAATCGAATATACCTCAATACAAAATAAAAAGTTTAATGTTTGGGGAAAAAAAGTTCTAAATTCACTTTTCATTTACTTTTTCCAGCATGAATTAATGAAGAGACTGTCTTATCTTCATTATATATTCTTGCCTCCTTTGTCATAGACTAATTGACCATAAGTGCGTGGGTTTACTTGTCTTATAATATCTCTCAATGTACTAATGCTTTTCAGAGTACTAGCCATTTTGTGAAATATTCTTTCATACTAAGTTTCTCTGAGTCCTCATGGTAAGAGTAAGCTTATGCTTGTTTGTTTGTTTGTTTTAATAGAAATATCACAGTAGTGGTGTGTCCTTCTCAGCATTTTATGTGAAACAGTACATGATGTGATGTGTCTTATTACTGGTGTTGTTAGTCTTGACAACTAGGTTGAGAGTTTTTTCCATAGAGTTTTCCCATGGTAAAGTTACTATTTTGATTTGTAATTGATAATTGTTTTGGGAAGGGTTTTTAGTTCAGTTCAGTCGCTCAGTCATATCCGACTCTTTGCAACTCCATGAACCGCAGCAGGCCAGGCCTCCCTGTCCATCAACAACTCCCGGAGTTTACCCAAACCCATGTCCATTGAGTCAGTGATGCCATCCAAAGATGACATCAGACAGAAGATGATGCCATCTCATCTTCTGTCTTCCCCTTCTCCATCTACCCTCAATCTTTCTCAGCATCAGGGTGTTTTCAAAGGAGTCAGCTCTTCACATCAGGTGGCCAAAGTCTTGGAGTCTCAGTTTCAAAATCAGTCATTCCAATGAACATCCAAGACTGATCTCCTTTAGGATGGACTGGTTGGATCTCCTTGCAGACCAAGGGACTCTCAAGAGTCTTCTCCAACACCACAGTTCAAAAGCATCAATTCTTCGGCACTCAGTTTTCTTTATCGTCCAAATCTCACATCCATACATGACCACTGGAAAACCATAGCTTTGACTAGATGGACCTTTGCTGAGAAAGTAATGTCTCTGCTTTTTATTATGCTGTCTAGGTTGGTCATAACTTTCCTTCCAAGGAGTAAGTGTCTTTTAATTTCATAACTGCAGTTACCATCTGCAGTGATTTTGGAGTCCAGAAAAATAAAGTCAGCCATTGTTTCCAATGTTTCCCCATCCATTTCCCATGAAGTGATGGGACCGGATGCCATGATCTTAGTTCTCTGAATGTTGAACTTTAAGACAACTTTTCCCCTCTCCTCTTTCAAATTCATCAAGAGGCTTTTTAGTTCTTCTTCACTTTCTGCCGTAAGGGTGGTATCATCTGCATATCTGAGATTATTGATATTTCTCCTGGCAATCTTGATTCTAGCTTGTGCTTCTTCCAGCCCCACGTTTCTCATGATGCACTCTGCATAGAAGTTAAATAAGCAGGGTGACAATATACAGCCTTGACGTACTCCTTTTCCTATTTGGAACCAATCTGTTTTTCCACGTCCAGTTCTAATTGTTGCTTCCTGACCTGCATACAGGTTTCTCAAGAGGCAGGTCAGGTGGTCTGGTATTCCCATCTGTTTCAGAATTTTCCACAGTTTATTGTGATCCACACAGTCAAAGGCTTTGGCATAGTCAAGAAAGCAGAAATAGACATTTTTCTGGAACTCTCTTGCTTTTTCAATGATCCAGCAGATTTTGGCAATTTGATCTCTGGTTCCTCTGCCTTTTCTAAAACCAGGGTGAACATCTAGAAGTTCACGGTTCACATATTGCTAGAGCCTGGCTTGGAGAATTTTAAGCATCACTTTATTAGTGTGTGAAATGAGTGCAAGTGTGCGGTAGTTTAAGCATTCTTTTGCATTCCCTTTCTTTCGATTGGAATAAGAACTGACCTTTTCCAGTCCTGTGGTCACTGCTGTATTTTCCAAATTTGCTGGCATATTTTGTGCAGCACTTTCACAGCATCATCTTTCAGGATTTGAAATAGCTCCACTGGAATTCCAACACTTCCACTAGCTTTGTTTGTAGTGGTGCTTCCTAAGGCCCACTTGACTTCACATTCCAGGATGTCTGGCTCTAGGTGAATGATCATACCATTGTGATTATCTTGGTCGTGAAGATCTTTCTTGTACAGTTCTTCTATGTATTCTTGCCACTTCTTCTTAATACCTTCTGCTTCTGTTAGGTCCCTACCATTTCTGTCCTTTATTGAGCCCATCTTTGCATGAAATGTTCCCTTGGCATCTCTAATTTTCTTGAAGAGATCTCTAATCTTTCCCGTTCAATTGTTTTCCGCTATTTCTTTGCACTGATCACCAAGGACATCTTTCTTATCTCTCCTTGCTATTCTTAAGAACTCTGCATTCAGATGCTTATAACTTTCCTTTTCTTCTTTGCTTTTCACTTCTCTTCTTTCCACAGCTATTTTAAGGCCTCCTCAAACAGCCGTTTTGCTTTTTTACATTTCTTTTCTTTGGGGATGATCCTGATTCCTGTCCCCTTTACAATGTCACAAACCTCCGTACACAGTTCATCAGGCACTCTGTCTATCAGATCAGAGTCCCTTAAATCTCTTTCTCATTTCCACTGTATAGTCATAAGGGATTTGATTTAGGTCATACCTGAATGATCTATTGGATTTCTTCGCTTTCTTCAATTTCTGTCTGAATTTGGCAATAAAGAATTCATGATCTGCGCCACAGTGAGATCCTGGTCTTGTTTTTTGCTGACAGTATAGAGCTTCTCCATCATTTGCTGCAAAGAATATAAACAATCTGATTTCTGTGTTGACCATTTGGTGATATCCATGTGCAGAGTCTTCTTGTGTTGTTGGAAGAGGGTGTTTGCTATTTCCTGCACGTTCTTTGGCAGAACTCTGCTGCTCCTCAAACTTTTGCCCACTCATTTTGGTATCGATTGGTAGAACTTGCCTAAAGAAAAATGCTGAGTTGTTTTGATGATGGCTTTCTATTTTTCTGAATCCTATAGCAACTTTCTTAGTAAGCATAATCTTTCTCTTTCATTTATTCATTAATCTGATCACTATGCATTCATGGGTGTTTATTTTATTTTTCAGGTTATAATCAGTACTATTTTACTAAAATTATTATGTTACTCAAATTGTTGAAGTCTTATTGAATTTTAGCCATTAGGAAATTTTGCTGGTTGGCTTCTGTGCATTTGCCACATTTCCATCTATATTAAACTAATACTTTCTTTTCTTATATCCATAGAATGATGTCAGTTCATCTTGTACATCTTCTTCCCTACAATCAAACGCTTTTCTAAATTGACCTTGTCTACTTCATTGACAATGACACTTAGAAACCAAGATCTACATGGGAGGCCAGCTCAATATTACAGTAATAGCATTGCCTCTTTCCTCTCTGATTAAATAGAGAGAAGAAATATAAATGTTGAAACCTACTACACCAGACAGAAATGAATTCCAGAATTGATAACACATACTTTGTGAGCAAAAAAGTTACTACCTGAAGCTCAACATTTGTGAAGAGTTTCTTTTGTAACTAATCTTAAGAGTATCAAGTAAAATTACCATTTTCCAAAGTTAAGCTAGTTATTTTCTTCCCTACTTGTTTTGTTACATTCAGGTAATAGTTAGGTTAATCTCTTTATATTTAATATTTCCACATCCTGTTTTTATTTACATACAGTAAAACATACCCTTTGTGGTTTATAGTTCTGTGGATTTTGACAAGTGCTCTGAGTTGTATATCTATCAACACAATTGTGAACCAGAACAGTTTCATCACTCTCAAAACTGTCCTGAGTTGCCCCTGTTAATTTATCCCCCATCCTCAAAGTTAGAAAACACTGGTCTATTTTATTATTTTTTTTCCATATTCTCTTTTATTTTTATTTTATTTATTTTTTTTTAAATTTTAAAATCTTTAATTCTTACATGCGTTCCCAATAACTTTGTCTTTCCCAGAATATCACACATAGAATCATGCACTGTATGATTCTTTGGGTCTGGACAAAGCTTTCAACATGCATTTAAGGTTTGTTCATATTATTGTATGCAAAGTGTGTTCTATTTTATCACTAATATTCATTTGTTGGCTGCAGAGCAGTTCATCTATTCATCTGTTGAATGACATCTGAGTTGTTTCCAATTTCAGTGACTATGAATAAAGAGGTTATAAATATTCATGTACCGATTTTTATGCAAACATAAGTTTTCATTTCTTTTGAATAAATAGCTAGGGATGGGACTGTATGGCAATATGGTAAATATCTGTTTAACTTTGAAAAATAGCCAAATGATTGTCTATAGTGGCTGTATATTTAGCATTTGCACCAGCAATGTATGAAAGTTCCTATTTCTCCACATCCTTGCCAGACCTTAGTTGTGTCGGTATATTTTTATTTTAAATGTTGGTTATATGAATAGTCATATCACGATGTAATTTGATTTGCATAAAGTAGTAACTAATGTTGTTGAGCATCTTTTTCTATGCTTATTACCATCCATATATTCCTTTGAAGTATCTATCTAGATCTTTTGTCTAAGTTTTCATTTGGCTTTAGTGCTTGTTGTCATTGTTAAGCTTTCAGCATTGTTTTATACTCTAGAAATAGACACTTTTGTCAAAAGTGTGATTTCCAAATGTTTTTTCCAAGTCTTTGATGGGTCTTTTTATTATCTGAAGATCGACAGATTCATGCAATCCCTTTCAAATTACCAAGGGCATTTTTCATAGAATTAGGATGAATTTTTTAATAATTTATATGGAAACACAAAAGAGACAAAATAGCCAAAGCAATCTTGAAAAAGAAACATGGAGCTGGAGAAATTAGTCTCCCTGACTTCAGACCATACTACAAATATAGTATATTTTTGTAGTATAGTCTGATAGTATGGTACTGGCACAAAAACAGAAATGTAGGTCAGTGAAATAGAATACAAGGCCCAGAAATAAACCCACACATCTATGGTCACCTACTTTTGTGATAAAGGAGGAAATAATAAACAATAGAGAAAAGACAATCTCTTCAATTAGTGATAATGGGAAAAAGTAAACAGCTACATGTAAAATAATGAAATTAAAACACTCCCTAATATCATAAACAAAAATAAACTCAAAATGTATTAAAGACCTAAATGTAAGGATGGACACTATAAAATGCTTAGAGGAAAACATAGGCAGAACAGATCACAGCAAGATCTTTTCTTGACCCACCTCCCAGAGTAACAAAAATAAAAGCACAAATAAATAAATGGAATATAATTAAACTCAAACGTTTTGGACAGTAAAGGAAACCACAGATAAACAACATAAAAATTTTCTCAGAAGGGGAGAAAATATTGCAAACAAAGCAACAGACAAGGGATTAATTCCCCAAATATATGAATAGCTCAATATCAAAAATACCAACCAACCCAATGAAAAAACAAGCAGAAGACCTAAGTAGACATTTCTCCAAACAAGACATACTGATGGCCACAAGGCACAGGAAAAGATGCTCAGCATTAGTAATTATTAGAGAAATGGAAATCAAAACTTCAGTGAGGTACCCCCTCATGCTTGTTAGAATGGCCATCATCTTAAAAAAAAAAAAAAATCTACAAGCAATACATTCTGGAGAGGGAGTACAGAAAAGGCAACACTCTTGCCCTGTTGGTGGGAAGGTAATTGATACAACCACTGTGGAGAACAGTATGGAGTTTCCTTAAAAACTAAAATGAGAACTACCGTATGATTCAGCCATCCCACTACTGGGCATATACTTGGAGAATACAATAATTCCAAAAGTTTTATACACCCCAGTGTTCATTGTAGCACTATTTGAAATAGCCAGATCTTGGAAGCAACCTAAATGTCCATCAGCAGAAGAATGGATAAAGATGTTGTACATATATACAGTGGAATATTACTTGGCCACAAACAGTAATGAAAGTGTGCCATTTGCAGAAACACACATAGACCTGTTGCTGCTGCTGCTAAGTTGCTTCAGTAGTGTCCGATTCTGTGTGACCCCATAGACAGCAGTCCACCAGGCTCTGCAATCCCTGGGATTCTCCAGGCAAGAACACTGGAGTGGATTGTCGTTTCCTTCTCCAATGCATGAGCGTGAAAAGTGAAAGTGAAGTCGCTCAGTCATGTCAGACTTTTTAGACCCCATGGACTGCAGCCTACCAGGCTCCTCCATCCATGGGATTTTCCAGGCAAGAGTACTGGAGTCGGTTGCCATTGCCTTCTCCGTGCTAGTGTGTGAGATGAGTGCAATTGTGCTGTAGTTTGAGCATTCTTTGGCATTGCCTTTCTTTGGAATTGGAATGAAAGCTGACCTTTTCCAGTCCCTTGGCCACTGCTGCATGGACCACTACACATGGACCTAGAGACTGTCATACTTCACCCAGAGTGAAGTAAATCAGAAAGAGAAGCAAGTGTCACATGAGATCGCTTATATGTGGAATCTAGAAAAATGATACAGATGAATATCAGGCGGGTAACAGGAGGGTGTGATGAATTGGGAAATTGGGATTGACATATATACACTTGGCTCAGAGGTTAAAACGTCTGCCTGCAATGGGGGAGACCGAGGTTAGATCCCTGGGTCGGGAAGATCCCCTGGAGAAGGAAATGGCAACCCACTCCACTATTCTTGCCTGGAGAATCCCAAGGAAGGAGGAACCTGATGGGCTACGGTCCACGGGGTTGCAAAGAGTCAGACACGACTGAGCGACTTCACTTCACTTCACTTATATACACTACTATGTATAAATTAGATAACTAATGAGAAGTCACTGTATAGCACAGGAAAGATTACTTGGTGTTCCATGGTGACCTGCTGCTGCTGCTAAGTTGCGACAGTCATGTCCGACCCCATAGACGGCAGCCCACCAGGCTCCTCTGTCCCTGGGATTCTCCAGGCAAGAACACTGGAGTGGATTGCCAGTTCCTTCTCCAATGCATGAAAGTGAAAAGTGAAAGTGAAGTCGCTCAGTCGTGTCCGACTCTTCGCGACCCTATGGACTGTAGTTTACCAGGCTCCTCCATCCGTGGGATTACCCAGACAAGAGTCCTGGAGTGGGGTGCCATTGCCTTCTCTGCCACGGTGACCTACATGAGAATAAATCCAAAGAAAGGGAGATATATGTATAAATATAGCTGATTCACTTTGCTGTACAGCAGAAACAAACACAACCTTTATAAAGTAACTATAATCCAATAAAAATAAAATTTAGAAAGGGGGAAATGATTGTCTCTCTGAAAGCAAAATATTTCCATTTTAATAAAATTCAATTTCATTTTTATTGCATGGAATGTGTTTTGATACACATATGTTAAGGAAAAATTATTTGCCTAACTGATTATCACAAGCATATTTTCATGTGTCTGTTGAGACAATTTATAGTTGTTTTTTTTTTTTTAATCTTATATTTAAGTCTATTTTATTTTGAGCTAATTTTTGGTACAAGTTGTGAGATAATAGTTAAGGATTATTATTTCTTACATATTTATAAATATTCAAGCACCACTTGGTTAAAAATGTATAAATGTCCCATTGTCACTTGTTGGAAAGACCATTCTTTTGCAGTGAGCTGCCTTTGTGTTCTTGTCAAAAATAAGTACACAACATTCGCATGGGTCTATTAATTGATTTTCTATTCTGTTCTCATTTTCCTTATGCTTATTCACTTGCGTTGATTAATGCAGTAATCTTGGAATACTTAAACATTTTTTTTTTAAGCGTTTTACTCTTCTAGTCCCATAACCTTTTCGTGAAAATTCTACATGAACTAGTCAATATCTACAGGTAGAATGCTGGAACCTTAATTGGAATTCCATTGAATCTAGAGATCAATTTGGGTAAACTGTCATTTAAAACTATTTAGTCTTCTGAGTTACAGACATAATATATCTCTCTCAATTTAGGTCTTTGATGTCTTTTGTCAGTGTTTTTCACTTTTCATCACATAGATCCTGAGTCATTTTTGTTAGATTTATACCTAAATATTCAATTTTATGATGCTACTCTGAATAATGCTTTAAAAAAAAAGGCTTTTCCGACTGTTAAGAGATGACAATTTTTTTAAATTATGATTTTGTTTTTGGTGTGTTGACCTTGTATCTTAAGACCCTTCTAAAAACTTATTAATTTTAAGAATTTTTGAGTAGGTCCTTTGAGATTTTCTACATAGGCAATTCTGTTATCTGTGAATATATGAGATTTATTTCTTCCTTTTTAATCTAAATACCTTTTCTCTTTTTCTTCTTGCTTTACTAGTACAATGTTTAATAGGAGTTGTAAGAACAGACTTGTTCCCAATTAAGGGGAATGTTTTCACTATTGGATATTAAATATCTTGGAACTTGTATATTTTTATGGTTGCCTTTTATCAGGGTAGGGAAAGAAAAAAAACTACCCCTAGTTTTCTGAAACTTTGATAATGAATGCACATTGAATTTTAAGTGATTTTTCTTCATTGAGTCAATCATGATTTTTTTTAAAGTTATGTTTAAATGATTAAATAGCAGAGTGGGAAAGGGTGTTCTCTGATGTTTTAAGTTTCACCCTTAGGTAGACACAGTGTTCCTGGTTATGGAGCATGTAACCTCATTGCTCTTGACTTCTCCCTTGGTTTTTAGTTCTGGACTCAGCATGCATTTCTGTCCCTCTTCAACAGTAGAGAGGTTGTTTGTACGTTTGTTTGTTTGCTGTTTATTTTTATTAGCTACATTCCTTTTCACCACTACCCAAATCTGTCTGTTTTTGACCCCTTACTTTCAGATAATAATGCATTTTTCTATATAGGAGATAATGAAGATATAGACATGTTTTTATGTTCTCTCACAGCAGCTACTCTTATCTCTAACATAGGCGTATACTAATTCATAAAATTTCTCAATATTCTCAAACATTTTGGGCTTGGTGAAAAGAAAATATCTACAGAAATATGCCAGTCCCCTTATATCTATGACCTCCAGGAGGAGGGCATGGCAACCCTGTTTGGAGAATCCCCATGGACAGAGGAGCCTGGCGGGCTACAGCCCATGGGGTTGCAGAGAGTCAGACATGACTGAGTGACTAGGCACAGAGCACCAGCAGCTCCATACTGTCTCTCTATACTTCTCTTTTACCAATTTGTTAACTGCTCTAGCTGAATTTTTCTGCTAGTCTCCACCTGAATCTGCCCTAGATAAGCAAGTGCTCAAGTCTTGTCTCTCCCTGAAGATGCTGTTTATATTTTGTGCTATGTGATTACCTTGTAAGCTCAGCTCCCTGATAGATATGTGATGGATTTTTAGTTCATGTGAATTTTTGTTGTAAGCGGATATGTGACACTCCTTCCAGATATCTCTATTCTTGAGTGAAATCTGGGAAGTGAAAGTAAAAGTCTCTCAGACTCTGTGTGACCCCATGGACTATGCAGTTCATGGAATTCACCAGGCCAGAGTACTAGAGTGGAGCCTTTCCCTTCTCCAGGGCATCGTCCCAACCCAGGGATCGAACCCATGTCTCCCGCATTGCAGGCATATTCTTTACCAGCTGAGCCACAAGGGAAACCAAAAAGTACTGGAGTGAGTAGCCTATCCCTTCTCCAGCGGATCTTCCCAACCTAGGAATTGAACCAGGATCACCTGCATTGCAGGTGGAGTCTTTCCAACTGAGCTATCGGGGAAGCCTCTGAAATCTGGCAGTCCTATCTTTTGAAAATGCTCTTCTTTCCTGTGGAACATTTTCAAGTCTCCCACCTTTTACCCTTCCAACGATTTCTTCACGGACTTCCCAAATTCTGCACTCTCTCTTTGCCTTCTGATTAGGTTTTCTTTCAGATCGCTTTCTCCCAAATGCCATCTCTCACTTCAAAAAGAGTAGAGTTCTTTCTATGTGGTATCTCATGATTTATCCATTAACACTTCTTTAATTCCTTGTAATTTCATGTTGCTTAATCTACATATTCATTTAAGTTTTCTGAAGGCAGGAACTGTTGTGTTGCCAGTGTCTGTCACATTTTGTAGGCATTCAATGACCATTTCTGTATGAAAAGCTTTCTATATGGATATCAGGAACAGCATAGACAAGAAGTATGATATTAAAGTCCTCAAGATCAACTTCAACATCAAAATATCATAAATGTTAAATGTGTCTCTTAAATATGCAACAGATCCACACGTCAAGAAATTGGGAAATTTTGTGGTTTTAGACAATAAAATATATGGAGACATATAAATAAAATCAATGGAGACAGACGTATATCATTTGATTAATACCCTTCTCCCCAGTAGTGCTTATTATAGAGTAAATTGAAAATTTTAGAGATAAAAGTCAGGGGGAAAGCTGAAGAATAATCCAGATATACTCTTGTTTGGGGAAAGCAATGAACACTATTAGAAAATTTTTAGTGTTTTTTTAATTATCATCAATATCTGTATGGGGCCCTTTGCTAAATCCTAATGTTAGTCCTAAATAAACTGTATATTTTGTGTATTTCTTGACTTTTACTAAATATAATACAATTGTAAAGTAGCAGAAAAGGTGTTTAGGGAACATATAGATGAATTTCAAGAGAATATGGAGACCAGATCCTCATTTGTAGGCAATGATGGTAGGGAACAGTGCACAATCCCAGGGCTGACAACCAGGAAATAGTTTACCTGGACCAAGATACACAGACAATAGGCATCTTCCCAACACACTAAAGTGTATTTCCTTAGGGAATAGATTTAATTACTGTGCTAGTAAAATCAATGGATATTCAAGTTATTTCCCCAAAGAATTCAACATTTATTCAACATTTGCACAAGAACTGAGAAATCCTTCACCACTTTATACTCTGAGCCACAGTTAATTGCAGTTTAAACTTAATATTTAATATATATTATTAATCATAATCATGAAAAGAGTCCTAAACATTTTAACATAACAATGCTGGACTCATAAAGCTGCAGCCTCTTTCCAGCCTTTAACTGGAGCTAAATTATCATTTGGTTACAGAGAGAAATTTCATTAAATCTACAAATATTCCATAAATGCAGAACTTAACCTTGTCCTCTTTTTGCAGTATATCACATTCTGAAGAAATTATCAATGGGATTGCTACCTTATAAAATAAAGGAGGAGGGGTAAGGGGAGGGGAAGGTTGGTAGTTTATATCTAAGAACTTGATAGCTTCCAGTAACATCCAAATATCTAAAATTAATTTCATAGTATACACTGGTAATCTTTGGCTGTCTGGCACACTGAAACTAGGTTTTTGATACCAAACTCATCAAAGAGTAAAAAGTTTGAACACCATACAATAGCTGTTAAGTGAGTCTGTAAACATAAACTGGTCGAATAACTGTTCATACTCATCCCCATCTCTCTCTCTCTGTACAGCTTTTCTCTTTGCATCTTTACACACAGCTGCAGAATGGGATTCAGCGCATTGTCATGGTTCAGAGCAAGGGATCTGGAGTCAGATCGCCTGTAATTAGGTGCCCTTTTGTACTTCTCAACAGGTTTGTGGCTTTAAATAGTTTCCAACACCTCTCTAAAGCTCAGTTTGCTCATTTATAAATGAGAGGGTAATACTGGTGTGTACCCTAAAGGATTGTTCTCAAAATTAAAATTTATGTAAAGCAATAGCCATGGATGTGGGTATATAGTGAATACTCAGGAAATATTAGCTGCAACAATAATGATCATATGTATCATTGAAAGTCAGAATTGCATGATTTGGAACATCTCAGTAAGTAGTAAACAAGTGTTCTCTTTTCTACCTGTAAAGGAAGACTCACATTTCTAACAATTATCTCCTCCTAAGTCACTTCAGTCATATCCGACTCTGTGCGACCCCATAGACAGCAGCCCACCAGGCTCCCCTGTCCCTGGGATTCTCCGGGCAAGAACACTGGAGTGGGTTGCCATTTCCTTCTCCAATGCATAAAAGTAAAAAGTGAAAGTGAAGTTGCTCAGTTGTGTCCGACTCTTAGCGACCCTTAGCGACTCTTAGCAGCCTACCTGGCTGCTCCGTCCATGGGATTTTCCAGGCAAGAGTGCTGAAGTGGGGTGCCATTGCCTTAGGATGTAAAGATGCTCCTTCTTTTGTAATGGGCTCACTGCCTCTAGAATAGGAAAATAGAGATTCTCTTTAGTGTTTATTTTCTTCACTGGTGGCTCAGGTGGTAAAGACTCTGTCTGCAATGCAGGAAACCTGGGTTTGATCCCTGGGTTGGGAAGATCCCCTGGAGAAGGGAATGGCAACCCATTTCAATACTCTTGCCTGGAAAATTCTATGAACAGAGGATTCTGGAAGGCTACAGTCCATGGAGTCAGAAAGAATTGAACAACTGAGTGGCTAACACTTTGAAAAGTGAAAGTGAAAGTGAAGTCTCTCATTCCTGTCTGACTCTTTAGGACCCCATGGACTGTAGCCTACAGGCTCCTCCGTCCATGGGATTCTCCAGGCAAGAATACTGAAGTGGGTTGCCATTTCCTTCTCCACGGAATCTTCCCGACCCAGGGATCGAACCCAGGTCTCCTGCATTGCAGGCAGATATTTTAACCTCTGAGCCACCAGGGAAAATTGGCTAACACTTTAGTGTTTATTATTTTTGTTTCTTACTCCAAAATGTCCCATATGAGTAACCAGGAAGCAGGATCAATGGTCCCTGGTGTGCACCGATAGTTAACACATAGAGAAAAAAAACTTTCAATTACTTAACTCTTGGTCTTACGAGTGGGGCAACTGATTTGTGAAGAAAGAGAAAAATTTTGGAGCTTGACAGGTCTTTATTTGAACTCTGGATCTCTAACTTACTCTTTGTATAAATCTGAAAAAAAAATTATCTGCCTCTTTCCCTTTGTAAAGCTAGTTTAATAACATCTAACTTAGACTTATTATAAGAATAAAATGATTATAAGAATTAAGCCTGGTTCATAATCAGACCTTAATGAATGGCAGCTATTATCATTTTCATTTAGTGCAGGTCACTCTGCTTTACTAAGAAATAAACACAAACACAGAAAAAAATAGCAAAGATTAATTTTACTATCTTATTTATAATGCAAATTACTGTCCTTATTAAAAAAGAAGTACTAGAATATCCTTCAAAAATATAACTATGGAGGTTAAGTAATTTTTGACATGGTTTATTAAGGGAGAAAAAAAAATAAGTAGACTGCCCAGTTATAGCTACTGAAGATGCTTCTGTCCAGTTGTTATTAAGAACCACAATTCCAAGCCTATATCTTCCATCTGACAGAGCAAAAGGTCAATTAAAAATGCTTTCTTAAATTATTAAACATGTCAGGCATACAAACAAACAGATAATAAAGTTAATGTTTCTATACCTAGCAACTCAGCTTAGAGAAAAGTCTTTCATATACAACTGAGGCCGCGGGATTCTTCTCACAGGTACCATTGTCTTATTATTCTCCTACTAAGAGATGCCCTTAATATCACTACCATTCTGAATTTGATAAATTATTCCTAGAGTTTAACACAAAACTATAGTGACCTTGGACTTCCTTAGTGGTTCAGATGGTAAGCAATTTGCCTGCAATGCAGGAGACCAGGATTCAGTCCCTGGGTCAGGAGGATCCCCTGGAGAAGGGAATGGCAACCTACTCCAGTATTCCTGCCAGGAGAATTCCATAGGCAGAGGATTTTAAAAGCTATAGTCTATGCGATCGCAAAGAGTTGGACACGACTGACTAACACACACACATAGTGACCTTAATATCTCAGAAGAAATGCTCACTATTTTTTGTGAAAGTTTTAGAACAAAGATATAAGGGTTATAACCTTAAGGGAATTTTCTATACTGATTTCTGTGTTTTTAGTTTCTCAATTTGAAATAAATAATACCATAAATTCGCACCATTGCTAAAAGTATATTGGTACCAGAAAGCATCAAAGTTATCTTTGAATCATTCAGATAAATTAACATACCTATGTTTTTTTTAATGGAATAGCATGATAAAAATCTATTCAAATAAAATGAAATATTATATGAAGTTAACATGGTAAGAATATAGACACAAAAATAAGATTTGATCTTTGTGTTATATTTTGGAATAGATTGCAAAATAACTATTTCTCCTTTCCTTTTGTTAGACAGTTTATATAAAGGTCTTAGTCTATATTAATCTATAGATTTTTAAATGTTTGCCACTCAGAGCAAATTAGTAGTGACCTTGGATAAATCTATAGAGACTCTTTAAAGCTTAATGTGTTTTCTAACCTTCAAAGAATATTATCAGGGTGTTTAAAACCATATTTAAATTTTTTGAGTAAAAAGGCTATTAAATATCATTTCCCTCCTACCCCCACTTCTTTTCCTCTTGGTGTCCATATGTTTTTCCCAACAAAAGACCTTTGCCAACAAAGGTCCATCTAGTCAAGGCTATGGTTTTTCCATTAGTCATGTATGGATGGAGAATTGGACTATAAAGAAAGCTGAGCACTGAAGTATTGATGCTTTTGCAATGTGGTGTTGGAGAAGACTCTTGAGAATCCCTCGAACTGCAAGGAGATCCAACCAGTCCATCCAAAAGAAGATCAGTCCTGAATGTTCATTGGAAGGTCTGAGGCTGAAGCTGAATCTCCACTGCTTTGGCCACCTGAGGTGAAGAACTGACTCATTTGAAAAGACCCTGATACTGAGAAAAACTGAAGGCAGGAGGAGAAGGGGATGACAGAGGATGAGATGGTTGGATGGCATCACTGACTCAATGGACATGAGTTTGGGTAAACTCCAGGAGTTGGTGATGGACAAGGAGGCCTGGCGTGCTGTGGTCCATGTTGTCTCAAAGAGTCAGACATGACTGAGTGACTGAATTGAACTGAAATGTCCTCTATTGAAAAAAATGTTAAAATGGATTTTCTTTAAAAATGCATTATTTTTCTATTTACAAAACAGAATTATCTTCCATAATCAAGCAGGCAATATTAATACAGCTAAGCTTCTATAGTGTCAGCTTTAATGCTTTGGTTTTCTTCATATGGTGCCATGTTAAGAGAATGCAGGCATAAAAGAAAATGATAAGACATATATATAAATAATACAGTTGGTCCTCTGTGAGTGGTTGGAAACCTTTGTAACTAACTCCATGTTATGTGAAAGAACAGGAACATTTCTAAGACAAAACTGAGCAATGTGATTTACAAATTCCTCACAGATCCAAACAGACCATTTTCATTTGATTTCTATACACACACACAAGTGCACACTGTCAAAGAAAACAAACACAAACGTCAAGGAAGCCCATATTGGACAACTCTGATTTTCAGTGGAAAAAGAGCTATATGTATATTCACTTATTTATAACTCCTCTATGTGTTCTTTGGAAGGAACGATGCTAAAGCTGAAACTCCAATACTTTGGCCACCTCATGCGAAGAGTTGACTCATTGGAAAAGACTCTGATGCTGGGACAGATTGGGGGCAGGAGGAAAATGGGACGACAGAGGATGAGATGGCTGGATGGCATCACCGACTTGATGGACTTGAGTTTGAGTGAACTCCGGCAGTTGGTGATGGACAGGGAGGCCTGGCATGCTGCGATTCATGGGGTCGCAGAGTCGGACACGACTGAGCAACTGAACTGAACTGAACTGATGGGTACTAGTACAGTAGTGCATATTGCCATGATCCAAGCACAGATATAGTCTAGGATTCACATATGCTAAATAATCATCCTACAATCAGATTTTCTGCCAGCATTCCCTGACAGATATGGTTCATTCTACATGTGACATCCTGAACGCTTGAGACAAGAAGAAGAATTAGTTCTAGATCTATTCTACTAGTTTACAAATGTATTTCATTAACGATTTTAATAACAGGTAAAGGTACTTATAGTCACATGGGGAAGTTCTTTCTTCAAAATCCAAATTCTGAGACTATACACTGTAGATTTTGGCTTAATTTTGAGATGGGGCATAGACATACATATTCTGATAAAGAGCTATGTGTGCATGCTAAGTTGCTTCAGTCGTGTCTAACTCTGAGGTCCTATGGACTGACCCCCCCAGGGCCTTCTGTCCATGGGATTCTCTAGGCAAGAATACTGGAGTGGGTTCCATTCCCTCTTCTAGGGGATCTTCCCAACCCAGGGATGGAACCCAAGTCTCTTAAGTCTCCTGCATTTGCAAGTGTGTTCTTTACCACTAGCACCACTTGAAGTTGAAGTCGCTCAGCTGGGTCCGACTCTTTGCAACCCCAAGACAGTAGCCTGCACCAAGCTCCTCCATCCATGGGATTTTCTAGGCAAGAGTACTGGAGTGGGTTGCTGTTTCCTTCTCCAGGGAATCTTCCTGACCCAGGGATTGAACCCAGGTCTCCCGCATTGTAGATAGAGGCTTTACCATCTGAGCCACCAAGGAAGTCCCAGCACCACTTGAGAAGCCCCCAAAGAACTATATCCATGTATAACTGATAACTATTTAGGATGTCTTTCTGGATTCTGATAAATTATTCAACAATGCATCCCCTGACTTCAGTTATAACTCACAGTCCTCAAATACTGTTGATTCTGACCTAGACCCAAGAGGCTTAAAGTTTCCTTCCCAGGAAAGTGTTGATGGATTATAGAAAAGGAAGTAAATCAAGCATGAGAAATGACATAGTGGCTTTTATTTGCTTCCTACATGGACTAGATAAGCACTGAAAGCCAATGTATAGTGACAGGGAAAAGTAAAATGAGCACATGTGGAACTAAAGATGACAGACAACTGCAATTTTCAACTTTCTGGTTTGATTACTGTTCTAAGCTTCAACTGATTATCACTGATGACTCAGTTTCATTACAGTTCCCCCTCATATCTAAGATATTTTAAGTTGGTTTGTTTTATTTTAAAACACAAGTACTAATTTAAATATAATTTATCATAAACTTTAAAATAACTGGTATGCAACAAAATAATAACCAACTTATGGTAAGGACTATTTGGAGATGGAAAATTGCCATTCCTCCATTCCTCACAGCATCGGAAAAGAAACCACTTGCCCACTTCTTTGCATTCAAATTTGAATTAATAAATTTAAGATAGTAATACATTTTGAAATTCAGATGAACATCACATGCCTTTATGAAATCAACAGTCACAGAATATACATCAAGTTAAATTCCCTGGCCAATGCAGGAATTTCCTCCATGATATTTTGACAAGTGGCCAGCTTCCTAATGCATTTAGAAATTTGTTGTGGTGGTGTTGACTCACTAAGTGCTGTCTGATTCTTTGCAATCCCATGGTCTGCAGCATGTCAGGCTTCTCTGTCCTCCACTGTCTCCTGTAGTTTGCTCAAATTCATGTCCATTGAGTCAGTGATGCTATCTAACAGTCTTATTCTTGGCTGCCCCCTTCTCCTTTGCCTTCAATCTTTCCCATCATCAAGGTCTTTTCCAATGAGTTGACTCTCACATTAGGTGGTCAAGGTATTGGAACTTCACCAAAAATACTTCAATGTATATACAGGGTTGATTTCCTTTAGGATGGAGTGGTTGGATCTCCTTTCTGTCCAAGCAACTCTCAAGAGTCTTCTCCAACACCACAGTTCAAATGCATCAGTTCTTCAGAACTCAGCTTTCTTTATAGCCCAACTCTCACATCTATACATGGCTACTGGAAAAGCCATAGCTTTGACCAGACAGACCTTTGCTGGCAAAGTGATGTCTCTCCTATTTAATACACTGTCTTATTTTGTCATAGCTTTCCTGCCAAGGAGAAGGAATCTTTTAATTTCATGGCTGCAGTCACTGTCAGCAGTGATTTTGAAACCCAAGATAATAAAATCTGTCACTGCTTTCACTTTTTCCCCTTCTATTTGCCATGAAGTACTATGACCAGATGTCATGATCTTCATTTTCTGGATGTTGAGTTTTAAGTCACTTTTTACTCTCCTCTTTCACCATCATCAAGAAGCTCTTCAATTCTATTTTCTCTTCATTTTCTGCCTTTAGATAGTATTATCTGCGTACCTGAAATTGTTGATATTTCTTCTGGCAATCTTGATTCCAGCCATCATGCCAAGCATTTTGTATGATGTATTGAGCGTCTGAGTTAAATAAATAGGGTGCAAATACACAGCCTTGTCATACTGGTTAGCTAGTTTCAAACCAGTCCACTGTTCATGTCCAGTTCTAACTGTTGTATCTTGACCCACAAACAGGTTTTTCAGGAGACAGGGAAGGTGGTCTGATACTGTCATCAGTTCAGTTCAGTGGCTCAGTCATGACTGACTCTTTGTGACCCCGTGGACTGAAGCATGCCAGGTTTCCCTGTCCATTACCAACTCCTGGAGCTTGCTCAAATTCATGATCATCGAGTCAGTGACGCCATTCAACCACTTCTGCCGGCCCCTTCTCCTCCTGCTTTCAATCTTTCCCAGCATCAGGGCCTTTTCCAATGAGTCAGTTTCTCCCATCAGGTGGCCAAAGTATTGGAGCTTCAGCATGAGTTCTTCCAGTGGATATTTAGTACTGATTTCTTTTAGGATGGACTGGTGATCTCATTGAAGTCCAAGGGACTCTCAAGAGTCTTCTCCCAACACCACAGTTCAAAAACATCAATTCTTCAGTACTCAGCTTTCTTTATGGTCCAGCTCTCACATCCATACATGACTACTGGAAAAACCATAGCTTTGACTATATGGACTTTTTTCAGCAAAGTAATGATTACCTTTTAATATGCTATCTAGGTTGGTCATAACTTTCCTTCCAAGGAGTAAGAGTCTTTTAATTTCACAGCTGCAATCACCATCTGCAGTTATTTTGGAGCCCCCCAAAATGAAATCTGACACTGTTTCCACTGTTTCCCCATCTATTTCCCATGACATGATGGGACCTGATGCCATGATCTTCATTTTCTGAATGTTGAGTTTTAAGCCAACTTTTTCACTCTCCTATTTCACTTCCATCAAGAGGCTCTTTAGTTCCTCTTCACTTTCTGCCATAAGGGTGGTGTATGAGTTGTCTGAAGTATCTGCGTGTCTGAGGTAGTTGATATTTCTCCCAGCAGTCTTGATTCCAGCTTGTACTTCACCCAGTCCAGCATTTCATATGATGTATTCTACATATAAGTTAAATAAGCAAGGTGACAGTATACAGCCTTGATGTACTCCTTTCCCAATTTGTAACCAGTCTGGTTCTAACTGTTGCTTCTTGACCTGCATATAGATTTCTTAGGGGGCAGGTAAGGTTTTCTAGTATTCCCATCTCTTGTAGAATTTTCCACAGTTTGTTGTAATCCACATGGTCAAAGGCTTTATCATAGTCTATGAAGCAGAAGATGTTTTTCTGGGATTCTCTTGCTCTTTGTATGAGTCAGTGGATGTTGAGAAGTCAGTCTCTGGTTCTTCTGCCTAAATTCAGCTTGAACATCTGGAAGTTCTCAGTTCACTTACTTAGTTGAAGCCTGGCTTGGAGAATTTTGAGCATTACTTTTCTCATGTGTGAAATGAGTGCAATTGTGAGATAGTTTGAACATTCTTTGTTATTGCCTTTCTTTGGGATTAGAATGAAAACAGACCTTTTTCGGTCTTGTGGCCACAGACGAGTTTTCTAAATTTGCTGGCATATTGAGTGTGCCACTTTAACAGCATCTTCTTTTAGGATTTGAAATAGCTCAACTGGAATTCTATCACCTCCACTAGCTTTGTTTGTAGTGATGCTTCCTAAGGCCCACTTGACTTCACACTGTGGAATGTCTGTATCTAGGTACTCTCATCACTTTAAGAATTTTCCATATTTTTTGTGGTTCACACAGTCAAAGGCTTCAGTGTAGTCAATAAAGCAGAAGTCATGTCTTTCAAGACTCCCACGTTTTCTTCACGATCCAATGAATGCTGTCAATTTGATCTCTGGTTCCTCTGCCTCTTCAAAATACAGTTTGTACTTCTGGAAGTTTTCTGCTCACATATTGCTAAGGCCTAGCTTGAAAGATTTTGAGTTTAACCTTGCTTGCATGTGAATTGAGCTCAGTTATTGGTAATTTGATCATTCTTTGGCATTGCCTTTCTTTGGGATTGAAATGAAATCTAAACTTTTCCAGTCCTATGGTCACTATTGATTTTCCCAAATTTGCTGACATATTGAGTGCATCCCTTTAACAGCATCATCTCTTAGGATTTTCAGTAGCTCAGCTGGAAGTTGGATTGCTATGATGTTGAATGGTTTCCCTTGGAAATGAACCAACATCATCGTATGATTTTTGAGATTGCACTCAAGTACTGCATTTCAGACTGTTCTTTTGACTTTGAGGGCCACTCCATTTCTTCTAAGGGATCCTTGCCCTCAGTAGTAGATATAATGGTCATCTGAATTAAATTCACCATTCTTATTCATTTAGTTTACTGATTCCTAAGATGTTGATATTCAATCTTGTCATCTTCTGCTTGCTCATGTCCAATTTATCATGATTCATGGACCTAACATTCTGGTTTCTTATGCAATATTGTTCTTTACAGCATAAGACTTTCCTTTCACCACTGGACACATCCACAGCTGAGCATCTTTCTTGCTTTGGCCTAGCTGCTTCATTGTTTCTGGAGCTATTAATAATTGCCCTCTTCACTTCCCCAGTAGCATACTGGAAACCTTCTGATCTGGGGGGTTCATCTTCTGGTGTTATATCTTTTTGCCTTTTCATACTGTCCTGAGGTTCTCCAGGCCAGAATACTGGAGTGGATTGCCATTTTCCTTTCCAGGGGACCATGTTTTTTTAGAACTCTTCAGTATGACCCATCTGTCTTAGGTAGCCTTGCATGGCATATCTCATTGCTTCATTGAGTTAGTCCCTTTACCACAACAAGGCTGTGTTCCGTAAAGGGATCTTAGCAATTAAAATCTCTTTAATCTATGAAGTGATCAATTTTATCATATTGGAGAGTTGTGATGCTAGAATTTTTCTCTCATGCTAAAATCTTTCAAAATTGATAGATTGAAAGTTCAGAGAAAGTTTGCCAATGCCTTTTCAACATGAAATTTTTTACTGTTAATATTACCAAAGTAATGTTTCCAGAAATGCAGACAAAAGAATCTTGAGTGGTAGAGAATAATTACTGTGAGAAAAGTGACATGAATAGTTTGATGGTGAGTGAGACAAAAAACTAAGTTATGAAGTACTATAAATTAAAATGAAAGTAAAAGCAACGGGGAGACCATGACATTGAGAATTGTGCTTCAGGTGTTCTTCTCATCTTCTTGGACCTAACTTCACATTAATATTGCATAAGAAATTTAAATTTCTGCATATGAGTTTCTTCATGTTCAAACAAATTATCCAAAAACCTCTTCTCAGGGTCCCTTTGGACACTGACATCCCATGGGTAAATAAAAGAACATATCACAAATACTTAATGTAGGCACTATATTAATCAAAAAGGCATGTGGTGCTCAGAGAACACGGAGTAGAACTGAACACTTCCACACAGCACTTCATCAAATGCCGAGGCTTGACCTCTCCGTTCTCACTCTGACCCAGGATGCAAGGCTGACAGAGAGTTTCAGCGTGCCATCTGTCACATCGGCATCTGTAGTTTGAGGACTGGATGATAGCCAAAATTTCATCAATTGATGTATCAGTCTTTCCATTCTTAAAGTCATACAGCTTTAAAAGTGATGTCTTTGCCTTTATCTACATTTTACTTTTGATAAATCACAACTCAGTGGTTGGCAATGAACTAGAAAAGTGAGTGAATAGTAAATCACTGGTACTGACTGTGACTTTTATCATCCAAGAGAAGATGGCCACTCAGTTGGGTCTGAGAGATTGTGAAGTAGAAAAGGCACATTGAGTGTTTCATTAGCACCACTCCATCCTTCTCTGTGTGATTCCCTTCCTGTTCTTCTGTATGCCCTCTCTCCCTTAGTCTTGTCTATTGTACTGAGCTCTGAATACCAGAACCCTTCACTGATGCACTGTTCTTCCATTCTAGCCTTCTTGTCCACATTCAAGGCCTTTTCTCCTTTATTCAAACTATTCTGCATTGCATCTCAGATTCTTTCATCCCTGCTAAGTAACTGGCTAATAACTGATATAGCTATTTGGGGCTAGACCATTAATGGCTAATAGAGAATGCAATGTGCTATCACTCACTTTAAAACTACAAATTTATTTGGTACAGACTATGTATCAGTCTTAATGGAGAATTCAGAAATGTATACCTTCATTATCCTTGATCTCTTGGAGATCACAGCCTCAAGAGAGAGAACCTAATAAGATAATGTGTAGTGAGTGCTGTCAGAAATATTAAGCAACATACATGAAAAGTGTAGAGGTAAATTTTGACTCAATGTGGAAGGAAAGGACAGGAGGAAGTAGCTGGGAAGTCTATAATGGAGGCTGTTCTGTTCTCTCTCAGATAGTAGGAGTCATTCAAAAGGACAAGGTAGAGTATATTTCAGGAAGAAGAGAGAACATATGTAAAGCACTGTGGTTAGGAGGATAATGCTGGACCACCTAGGCACAGGAATAAAAAGAGAAAAAGCCAAAAGAAACAGTCTCTAAAAATAATTTAGACAACATATTAAGGCACTTGGACACTATCATAATATAGTATATGAGTAATGGTAAACATTAGAATGGTTTACATGTTTAAAAGATCAGTCTGAGGATAGTGCAGATAATGAGTAGAAAGCACAGACAGGGAGAAAACTGGAAGCAAATAAAATATTTAAAAATCCACTGTAAGTCCAGCTAGAATGCAACAACGAAAATAGGAATAGAAAAAGATGAATTCCTCCGATATTTGTTACTACAAGAATTGGCAGGGGCTGTTTATATGGAAGAGGAGAAGAGGGCCAGGTAGTTTGAGAGAGAACGAAATTGATGGAATCAAACGATTTGACTTGCATGCTTGGATATTTGGTGGAAACATGAAGGTCAGGAAGAGTGTAGTTTGACACCATTGGAGGTAATTGGAAAAGAGATACAAAAGTATGACATTGGTTTTAATAAATACAAACAAAGTTATTTGTAGAACATTCAGATAGCAATATCTGAAAATATATATCTGATAAATTAGGAAAATGGGACTGTCTTGGATTTATACAATTGAAATAATTAGCTAAATATGTAACAGTGAAATCACTTATGAAGAGTATGTAGCAGGAAGGAGACAGATCTGGGAGGGATATTAATATTTAAAGAATAAGGACAAAAGGGCAGAGAAGTGAAAAAAATAACAGTGTTGTAATAATAGAAACAAAATTCAAGGAAAAGATACAAAAAAAAAAAACACTTTAAGTGCATGTAGAATGATGTTTCAAAGGAGAAAAAACTAGAAAGGAGAACATTGATAACTGAAATGAAAGTCTGGATCCAATAAATTTAGAATCTCCAATGTAGCAAGATGCATTTAAATAGAATAATTTTATTGCATTGAAAACTAAATAGGTGGTGAGGAAATGGAGATATAATTATAGGCAAATATTTTGAGGGATGTAGACATCCATAGTTGTGTCTTTAGTCTTAAACTATGATTTCGTACAAAAAAGGGACTCAAATATTCAGTGAATAAAGAAATTTGTAAATATAATAATTAAGGTCATTTGGTAATAACTTGCTAAAAAAGTCACTTGTCTGATGAATGGATAAATTATAAGAAGAAAAATGTCAATGAGAGAAGACCAAGTTTATTAATTATCTATTGTTACATAACAATATTATTACAAACTTAGTGGACTAAAACAATTCATTTTAGTTTGTGTAGCTAAAGAGCCAGGGCATAGAGACACTGAGTGCTCTGATTCAGGGTCTCAAAAAGCTGCTATTAAGATTTCCATTAGACTGGGGTCTCATCTGAGGCTTGTTGTGAAGGATCTGCTTTCAAACACTTGTAATTGTCTGCACTGAATTCCTTGTGAGATTTTGGATTGAGAGCCTCAATTTCTGACTACTGATTGGCTAAAGTCTATCCTTAATACCTCTCCATGTGGGTTTCCCAACAAGGCTGCTTCCTTTTTCGGAGCCATAAACAGGGAACATCTTCTTGAGAGATGAACACCACAATCTTAGGCATTAGAATTAGAAAAATGACAGCCTATTCAATTCAGTTCAGTTGCTCAGTCATGTCTGACTCTTTGTGATCCTATGGACTAGAGCACATCAGGCTTTCCTGTCCATAACCAACTCGTGGAACTTGCTCAAACTCATGTCCATTGAGCTGCTGATGCCATCCAACCGTTTCATCCTCTGCTGTCCCCTTCTCCTCCTGCCTTCAATCTTTCCAGCATCAGGGTCTTCAAATGAATCAGTTCTTCACCTCAGGGGGCCAAAAAGTGTTGGAGCTTCAGCTTCAGCCTGAGTTTTTCCAATGAATATTCAGGATTGATTTTCTTTAAGGTTGACTGGTATGATATCTTTGCAGTCCAAGGGACTCTCAGGAGTCTTCTCCAACACCACAGTTTAAAAGCATTAATTCTTCAGTGCTCAGCTTTTTTTATAGTCCAACTCTCACATCTATACATGACTACTGGAAAAACTAAAGCTTTGATGAGACTGACATTTGTTGGCAAAGTAATGTCTTTGATTTTTAATATGCTGTCTAGGTTGGTCATAGCTTTTCTTCCAAGGAGCAAACATCTTTTAGTTTCATGGCTGCAGTCACCATCAGCAGTGATTTTGGAGCCCAAGAAAATGAAGTCTGTCACTGTTTCCGTTGTTTCAGCATGTATTTGCCATGAAGTGATGGGATCAGATGCCATGATCTTCGTTTCTTGAATGTTGACTTTTAAGCCAACTTTTCACTCTCCTCTTTTACTTTCATCAAAAGTTTCTTCAGTTCTTCTTTGCTTTCGGCCATAAGGGTTGTGTCATCTGCATATCTAAAGTTATTGATACTTCTCTCAGCAAATTTGTTTCCAGCTTGTGCTTTATCCAGCTCAGTATTTCCCATGATGTACTCTGCACGTAAGTTAAATAAGCAAGGTGACAATATACAGCCTTGATGTACTCCTTTCCCAATTTGGAACCAGTCTGTTGTTCTATGTCCTGTTCTAATTGTTGCTTCTTGACCTGCATACAGATTTCTCAGGCAAGTAAGGTGGTCTGATATTCCTAGCTTTCTAAGAATTTTCCTCAGTTTGTTGTGATCCACAGCAAAGACTCTAGTGTAGTCAATGAGACTGAAGCAGAAGTAGATGTTTTTATGGAATTCTCTTGTTTTTTCTATGATCCAACATATGTTGGCAATTTAATCTCTGGTTCTTCTGCTTTCTCTAAATCCAGTTTGAATATATGGAATTTTTAAATTAACATCCTATTGAAGCCTAGCTTGGAGAATTTTGAGCATTGCTTTGCTAGTGTGTGAGATGAGTGCAATTTCTGCAGCAGTTTGAATATTCTTTGGCATTGCCTTTCTTTGGGATTGGAATGAAAACTGGCCTTTTCCAGTTCTGTGGCCATTGCTGAGTTTTCCTAATTTGCTGGCATATTTGCAGCACTTTAACAGCATCACCTTCGGGAATTTGAAATAGCTCAGCTGCAATTTCATCACCTCCACTAGCTTTGTTCATAGTGATGCTTCCTGAGGCCCACTTGACCACCTTCCAGGGTTGTATGACTCTAGATGAATCATCACACTATCATGCTAATCTGGCTCTTTAAGATCTTTTTTGTATAGTTGTTCTGTGTATTTTTAATAGTTCTTCTTTGTATTCATATTTATCTACAAATATATTAATGTAATGTCTTTATACACATCAAATTTATAAACAACCAGGAAAAATTGATATGCTACAAAATGTCATGACTAATTTTATTTTTTTATTATCACTTTTAGCACAAAATAAGGAACGGCTGGTTCTATTCTTCTCACATCAGAGAAGAAACTACAAAAATCTGATTAGTCACATATATAATTAGTTTGCAGTTCTTCAAAATCAAATAGTTTAAAGGATTGTTGGACTCAGAAATCAAAGTGCTCCTATAGTTTCCTGAACAGTGTGGAATGAATCATGCTCCTGTAGGGATTTCCCTGTATTCTAATCTTCAATTTCATATGAACTAGTAAAGTGTTCAATTGCATCTGAAGAGCCCACATAACTAATTTCAGGCACTAATTAACCTGTGGTGAATAAAAATAACTAAATGTAATACAGGTATTTATTAAAAGGGAAATGAACTTGTTACACCATAAAATTGACAGTCACTCTGTAAATGATGAAAGTGAAAGAGGAGAGTGAAAAAGTTGGCTTAAAGCTCAACATTCAGAAAACGAAGATCATGGCATCCAGTCCCATCACTTCATGGGAAATAGATGGGAAAACAGTAGAAACAGTGTCAGACTTTATTTTTTTGGGGGCTCCAAAATCACTGCAGATGGTGACTGCAGCCATGAAATTAAAAGATGCTTACTCCTTTGAAGAAAAGTTATGACCAACCTAGATAGTATATTCAAAAGCAGAACATTACTTTGCCAACAAAGGTCTGTCTAGTCAAGGCTATGTTTTTTCCTGTGGTCATGTATGGATGTGAGAGTTGGACTGTGAAGAAGGCTGAGTGCTGAAGAATTGATGCTTTTGAACTGTGGTGTTGCAGAAGACTCTTGAGAGTCCCTTGGACTGCAAGGAGATCCAACCAGTCCATTCTGAAGGAGATCAACCTTGGGATTTCTTTGGAAGGAATGATGCTAAAGCTGAAACTCCAGTACTTTGGCCACCTCATGTGAAGAATTGACTCATCGGAGAAGACTCTGATGTTGGGAAGGATTGGGGGCAGGAGGAGAAGGGGACGACCGAGGATGAGATGGCTGGATGGCGTCACGGACTCGATGGATGTGAGTCTGAGTGAACTCAGGGAGATGGTGATAGACAGGGAGGCCTGGTGTGCTGCGATTCATGGGGTCAAAAAGAGTTGGACACGACTGAGCGACTGAACTGAACTGAACTGTAAATGATTCACTCTTTGATAAACCTAATGTGGTATATCAAAGAGAATAAATAAATATTGTTTCTATGTCAACTTAGTCAACCTACTTCTCCTGAGACCTTGAGAAAAGACAAATTTAAGTATGACATTTTTGTTTTCCATTCCATATGGGGGAAAAAAAAAAGTGGTTTGAAAGGAAATAGCCACAGACTTTGTCATAACAGTTTGAAAGTGAAAAGTGAAAGAGAAAGTCACTCAGTCGTGTCCAGTTCTTTGTGACCTCATGAACTATTACAGTCCATGGAATTCTCCAGGCCAGAATACTAGAGTGGGTAGCCTTTCCTTTCTCCAGGGGATCTTCCCAATCCAGGGATCGAACCCAGGTCTCCCACACTGCAGGAAGATTTGTTACCAAGCAAGCCACAGGGGAAGCCACAGTAACAGTTTAAACTTTACCAAATGTCATTATTACAATTTTTAAGTATAATCCCTAAAAATTTTATTATATCAAAATAAAACATTAAGCTTGGTAAAGGATTAAAAATGTATCTAATAACACAAGAACATTTATGTACCCTAAATAGATGTCACTCATGAGATAAAAGATATGGGGAGGGAGATGGGAGAGGGGTTAAGGATGACGAACACGTGTATACCTGTGGCGGATACATGTTGATGTATGGAAAAACCAATAAATATTGTAAAGTAATTAACCTTCAATTAAAATAAATAAATTTACATTAAAAAAACATTGTTTCTCTGACCACTCCTAACCTATAAATTCAACATACCTCAGTGAATGACCTTTGAAGATAAAACTTCTCATCTAACAGGCATTTGATCTATATTAATGTTTGATCTTGTCACAAAGGTAAATTGAATGAATTCAAAACAATTTTAAATGAGTAGAAAGTAGGATAACTATACAGATTGAAAATTGTATACAGCTAGGAAACAGAGTACATCATGAGAAACCCTGGGCTAGAAGAAGCACAAGCTGGAATCAAGATTGCCAGGAGAAATATCAATATCCTCAGATATGCAGATGACACCACCCTTATGCAGAAAGTGAAGAGGAACTAAAAAGCCTCTTGATGAAAGTGAAAGAGGAGAGTGAAAAGGTTGGCTTAAAGCTCAACATTCAGAAAACGAAGATCATGGCATCTGATCCCATCACTTCATGGGAAACAGATGGGGAAACAGTGGAAACAGTGTCAGACTTCATTTTAGGGGGTTCCAAAATCACTGCAGATAGTGACTGCAGCCATGAAATTAAAAGACGCTTACTCCTTGGAAGAAAAGTTATGACCAACCTAGATAGCATATTCAAAAGCAGAGATATTACTTTGCCAACAAAGGTCCGTCTAGTCAAGGCTATGGTTTTCCCAGTGGTCATGTATGGATGTGAGAGTCGGACTGTGAAGAAAGCTGAGTGCCAAAGAATTGATGCTTTTGAACTGTTGTGTTGGAGAAGACCCTTGAGAATCACTTGGTCTGCAAGGAGATCCAACCAGTCCATTCTGAAGGAGATCAGCCCTGGGATTTCTTTGGAGGGAATGATGCTGAAGCTGAAACTCCAGTACTTTGGCCACCTCATGTGAAGAGTTGACTCATTGGAAAAGACTCTGATGCTGGGAGGGATTGGGGGCAGGAGGAGAAGGGGACGACAGAGGATGATGACAGAGGATGAGATGGCTGGATGGCATCACTGACTTGATGGACATGAGTTTGAGTGAACTCCAGGAGTTGGTGATGGACAGTGAGGCCTGGTGTGCTGCTATTCATGGGGTCGCAAAGAGTCAGACACGATTGAGCAACTGAACTGAACTGTGGAAACAGAAAAAAGCTAAATTATTCATTTTAAACTGTTATAGTTAACATCTTAGATGGCAAAACAACCTAATCTTAGTAAACATATCCTTTATGTACAACTATAATTGTTTATAGAATAGATGAGCTCTGAATAATATTAAAACTCTAAATGTCTTGAATATAGATGCAATGCATTTCTTTGTCGTTCATTCATTAAGCATTTCTTAAGAGACATTTTCCACATGGTCATCAATGTGTTGTCAGGTATTGTCACCGTTGTTAAAACAGACTCTCAACATTCAGGGTACCAGAGAAAAACAGCAAAGAAGTTCTGCCAAATGTGTCTATAGAAGGAAACTTGAAAGTAGAAGAGTCATTTTCCTAATTCTCTGAGATACCCACTCCTCTATATTCACTTAGCCATGCTCCTTGCTCAAGGAGGAAGGAGAGTAGCTCTACCCCAAGGCACAAAGCTTCTATTTATCTTTTCTCCCTATATGAAAAGGAAATGAGCACAATTGAGAACATAGCAATATAGTCAATATCTTTACATGTTGGTGAGCCTGACATTAATGTTATCACACAGTGAGAGCACAAAAGTTAATAATAGAATTTGACAAATATTACAGTTACTGTATGAGTTTTCGAAGTCATCAAACTGAATTCTAAGTATAATTCTTAAGTGCATTTGAAGTTTGAGTATGAGATTTTGATATCACTCGTGCTTTTTTTCATATCTTAGGATAAAAGCAGTCACTAAGACAAAGATGATTTGAGTTGAACTGGAGCCTGCCAGGCTCCTCTGGAGCTTGGAATTCTCCAGGAAAAATATTGCAGTGGGTTGCCATCCCTTCTCCAGGGTATCTTCCCAACCCAGGGATCAAACCTGATTCTTCCACATTGCAGGTAGATTCTTTACTGTCTCAGCTGACAGGAAAGTCCTGTGATAACACTACTCCATGTCTAAGTAAAGTCAAGTTTTCCTAAAGCAGGTTGAGTTAAAGAACTCTTATAAAGCAACTTACCTTTTATAGTAGATTATCTTCATCTTGCTCAGTTTTTAAATATATTTTTATTGTGGTCACAATTTAAAAGTCACAAAATATAAACATGCTACTTTAACCATGTTTAACTGTACATTAACTACATTAACATTGTTGTTCAACTTTCATCATCCATCTCCCAAATTTTTTACCTCCTAAACTGAAGCTCTCTCCCTGTTAAACACTAACTCTTCATTCTCCCTCCCCACACCTGACATATACCAATGTACTTTTTGACTCTAAGAATTTGTCTATTCTAGACATCCATATGAGTGGAATCAAACATTACTTTTCTGCATCTAATGTATATTGGAGTGCATTTTTATGGTTGCTATATGTGTTACAAACAGATATGCCCTTTTTCCCTTATGCTCTACAGTAAGTTCTTACTAGTTATCTATTTTATACATAATATCAACAGTGTGTATGTATATATATACATATATATATGAGATGAAATGAAATATATTTCATATATACATAATATATGACATATATATTGATACATAATACATAATCAATGTATATTGAGAAACATGATATCTCCAGTGATATGCACACACAATCACAGTCGCCTAATGGACCCTACCACAACTTCCCCCTGCCCTGGTGTCCATATATTTGTTCTTTACATCTGTGTCTCTATTTCAGCTTTGAATGAAATTCATCTGTACTATTTGTATAGATTATACACACATACACACATATATATACCGTGTGCTCTGCTTAGTCACTCAGTTGTGTCCGACTCTGCAACCCCATGAACTGTGGCCTGCCAGCCACCTCGGTCCATGGCGATTCTCCAGCCAGGAAATCTGGAGTGGGTTGTCTTGCCCTCCTCCAGAGGATCCTCCCAACCCAGGGATTGAACCCAGGTCTCCTGCACTGCAGGTGGATATTTTACAGTCTGAGGCACCAGGGAAGTATATATATATATATGATACTTGTTTTACTCTTTCCGACTTACTTTACTCTGTACAGCAGTCTCTAGGTCCATCCATATCTCTGCAAATGGCACAATTTCATCCTTTTTATGGCTGATTAATATTCTATTACATATGTGTACTATAACTTCTTTATATATTCATCTATTGATGGACACTTAGGTTTCTTTCATGTCCTGACTATTGTAAATAAGAGTGCTACAATGAACACTGGGGTGCATGTATCTTTTGGAACTATGGCTTTCTCCAGATATACGCATAGGAGTGGGATTTTAGGATTATATGGTAACTGTGTTTTTAGTTTTTTAAGGAACCTCTATACTCATCCACAGTGGCTGTATCAATTTATATTCCTTCCAACAGTGTAAGAGGGTCTGCTTTTCTCCACACCCTCTCCAGCATTTATTGTTTGCATATTTTTTGATAATGGCCATTCAGATCATGAACTCCTTATTGCCAAATTAAAATTTAAATTGCAGAAAGTAGGGAAAACCACTAGACCATTTAGGTATGACCTAAATCAAATCCTTTTTGATTATACAGTGGAAGTGAGAAATAGATTCAAGGGACTAGATCTGATAAACAGAGTGCCAAAAGAACTATGGACAGAGGTTCATGACACTGTATAAGAGGCAGTGATCCTCAAGAAAGACCCTCAGGAAAGATCCTCAGGTGGTCTGGTATTGCCATCTGTCTAAGAACTTGCCATCTATCTAAGATCCTCCATCCCCAAGATAAAGAAATGCAAAAAAGGAAAATCATTGTCTGAGGAGGCCTTATAAATACCTGAGAAAAGAAAAGTGAAAGGCAAAGGAAAAAAGGAAATATATACTCATTTGTATTCAGAGTTCCAAAGAATAGCAAGGAGAGATAAGATAGCCTTCATCAATAATCAATGCAAAGAAATAGAGGAAAACAATAGAATGGGAAAGACTAGAGATCTCTTCAAGAAAATTAGAGTTACCAAGGGAACATGTCATGCAAAGATGGGCTCAATAAAGGACAGAAATGGTATGACCCTAACAGAAGCAGAAGATATTAAGAGGTGGGAAGAATACACAGAAAAATTATACAAAAGAATATCTTCACGGCCCAGATAACCACGATGGTGTGATCACTCACCGAGATCAAGACATCCTGGAATGTGAAGTCAAGTGTGCCTCAGGAAGCATCACTATGAACAAAGCTAGTGGAGGTGATGGAATTCCAGGTGAGCTATTTCAAACCCTAAAAGATGATGCTGCACTCTATATGCCAGCAAATTAGGAAAACTCAGCAGTGGCCACAGGGCTGCAAAAGGTCAGTTTTCATTCCAATCCCAAAGAAAGGCAATGCCAAAGAATGTTCAAACTACTGCACAATTGCATTCATCACACATGCTAATAAAATAATGCTCAAAATTCTCCAAGCCAAGCTTCAGTAGTATCTGTGGACCAATAACTTCCAGATGTCCAATCTGGATTTAGAAAAGACAGAGGAACCCACTGTTCAAATTGCCACTATGTGCTGTATCATCAAAAAAGCAAGAGAGTTCCAGGGAAACATCTACTCTGCTTTACTGACTACACCAAAGCCTTTGACTGTGTGGATTACAACCAACTGTGGAAAGTTCATAGATAGATGGCAATACCAGACCACCTGACTTGTCTCCTGAAAAGTCTGTATGCAGGTCAAGAAGCAATAGTTAGAACCGGACTTGGAACTGGTTCCATATTGGGAAAGAAGTATGTCAAGGCTGTGTATATTGTCACTCTGCTTATTTAACTTACACGCAGAGTACATCATGTGAAATGCTGGCCTGGATGAAGCACAAGCTGGAATCAGGGTTGCTGGGAGAAATATCAATAAACTTAGATATGCAGATGACACCACCCTTAGGGCAAGAAGCAAAGAAAAACTAAAGAGCCACTTGTTGAAAGTGAAAGAGGAGATTGAAAAAGTTAGCTTAAAGTTTATCATTCAGAAAGCTAAGATCATGGCCTTTATGGCAATACATGTTGAAACAATGGAAACAGTGACAGGGTATTTTTGGGGGGATCACTGCAGATGGTGATTGCAGCTATGAAATTAAAAGATGCTTGCTACTTGGAATAAATGCTATAACCAAACTAGACAGCATATTAAAAAGCAGAGACATTACTTTGCCAACAAAGGTCCATATAATCAAAGCTTTTGGTTTTCCAGTAGTCATCTATGGATGTGAGAGTTGGACTATAAAGAAATCTGAGTGCTGAAGAACTGATGCTTTTGAACTGCGGTATTGTAGGAGACTCTTGAGAGTCCCTTGGACTGCAAGGAGATCCAACAAGTCCATCCTAAAGGAAATCAGCCCAGAATATTCATTGGAAGCACTGATGCTGAAGCTGAAAGTCCATTACTTTGGCCACCTGAGGTGAAGAACTGACTCATTGGAAAAGACCCTGATGCTGGGAAAGATTGAAGGTGGGAGGAGAAGGGGATGACAGAGGATGAGATGGTTGGATGGCATCACTGACTTAATGGACATGAGTTTGAGTAAACTCTGGAAGTTGGTGATGAACAGGGAAGCCTGGTGTGCTGCAGTTCATGGGGTCACAAAGAGTCAGATACTACTGAGCAACTGAACTGAAGTGATTCTGACTGGTGTGAGGTGGTACCTCACTGTATTTTTGATTTGCATTCCTCAGGATCACTAATTATTATATTAGTGATGTTAAGCATCTTGTCATGTGCCTCTTGGCCATCTGTATATCTTTTTTGGAGAAATGTCAGTTTAGGTCTTCTGCTCACTTTTGATTGGATTTTTTGGGGGAGGCGCTATTGAGCTGCATGAGCTGATTGTATATTTTAGTGATTAATCCCTTGTCAGTTGCTTCATTTGCAAATAATCTATCCCATTCTGAGAGTTGTTTCTTTATCATTTTTTTTTTAACTAGTGGAGTTTTAGGCCAGAAATTCAACTGACTTTTTCATAAACTAGTCCTTAATATCAGTTTCATAAACATTCTCATTATTTTATTTCTATATATTACTTTACTTTGCTGTAACCACACTTTAAATATGTCATCAAATTAAAAAAAATAAACTTTAGAAAGTAAAATCCAAGTTATTTAATAATTTTGCATCATTTTTTTTAAATGTACAATTTCTACTTCCTGAAATATAGACGATCCAGGATGCTTGGGGCTGGTGCACGAGGATGATCCAGAGAGATGATATGGGGTGGGAGGTGGGAGGGGGTTCATGTTTGGGAACTCATGTACACCCGTGGCGGATTCATATCAATGTATGGCAAAACCAATACAGTATTATAAAGTAAAATAAAGTAAAAAAAAAAAAAAAAAACAACTACAATCATGGCATCTGGTCAAATCACCTCATGAAACAGTTCACTTCCCCCCCACAAAAAAAGGGAAAATATATGAAAAATAGCCATAAAATATTGATTTTTAATTGTATATCAATGTGATTTCTCAAAAAAAAAATAAACAAAATACAAGATATTTGCATGTTTTCCACCCAGTCTGATCGTATACATCATGGTCAACACCAGAAGTTTATGTTTAAATCTGAGGGAAACTGGAAGAAGCCACTAAATTTCCGTTCCTTCCTACAATTACTACGTTTTGTCCAGTGTTTGAAAGTGCTCAGGGCCTGTCTTCTCCTAGGTACCCCAAATCTTATTTTAAAATATTTTAATACATCCATATGTCAAAGTGTTCGTTACTACGAGTGAAATGACACAGAACATACAAGACACACAAGAGACAGACAGGACACCACTCTGGCCAGAGGAACAGAACTGGGCAAACTAATTGCCGTTTATTATTATAAAGCCCTCCTTAGGCAGAATTCCAGACTGTAAGAATAAGCCTTTTCAGTGCAGTGCAGGTGCATACATGTTATCGTACAGCAAAGGGGAGTGAAATCTCTGTCTACTGCAGAGTCTGCACAAAGCCCTCATCTCCCTCTTATCTCAAGAAGGTAATGCTCCCTCATTTGCAAGGGACTATTAAACTCAAGGCTGTATCCAGACTCTTTGGCAGAATGCCTCGTATGCAAGGACGCTCAGCATGAGCAGAGAGACCCGTTTGCAGGCACATCTCTGCTACCCTATTAACCCTTCACAAAGCACTTAATAAATTAACATAATTAATTTTCCATATTTCCATCATAGTGACTATTTTAAGAGAAAGAAATATTACTTGAGAGATTAAAAGTCAATGATATTCTGAGGTCTTTTAGGGAAACACCTGCTGGGGGATCACCTGAAATTTATCATAACCCCCCACTTAAGCCTTGAATTCTGCCCTCTAAGGGCTAGTTACAGTGGCACTGAGGGAAAAGACCTAGATTTGAAATGATGAAGATATAAACAATTAAACATATAAGCTAATGCTAATTATGCTTATTTTTAAATGGAATGTGTTTACTAAGGAATTCAGAGAAGGAAGTTTCAGAGAAAGAAAAATTTACCTTATAGCTAAAGACTGGATAGGGCCTGGAGAAGCAAGGTAAAGCACAGGTGAGTTCAGCGTTGTGTAATTTAAAATACAGTGATAAAGTACTTTAAAAAACAAAACACATTGTCACTTCAGAATAAGATGGTTTCATCATTTCCTTTTAATAAATTAGAAGACTTTAGAACAAAAAGGTTTGAAAAATCTCCCTATTCTTTTCTCTTTCAACAAGAGTGATGTGTTTATTATCAGAGACAGTTGCAAGGATTTTCAAAAAAAAAGTAATGTTAATTCATTCATTTTCTTATTGGAATTATCTTTTGCTCCATTCTCACATTTTACTCTGAAGAATCTAGCAGCTAGTACAGTGTAATACAAGAACTGCCACCCACAAATAGAAACTTACCAGATTAGGAGAAAAAATATAGATCTTCTACTTTTTGGACAGAACACATTTTGGTTTTTTTTTTCCATCAAATGACTTCTGAAAGAACAGTTTTTCTTGTTGACCTAGACAATATGAAGTAGGATATAATGGAATAACTTTATAGACCCTGAAACAGAGAAATCTTTATAGGAAACAACAAAAGCAAACCCCCAAAATAATACAAAATAATATCTCTTCTCCTTACCCCTATCTTTTTGCACTCAGCAGTTCATTCTTTACAATACAAATGGTTTTCCTATGCCTTCTTTCCTAATTAACCATAGCATTAAATTTAAATAAAATGCCCTATAACAAGGCTAGATATAAGAATATCCATGTTACTTCTCTCAAAATGTAACTCCTAAAACAGTTCAAAAACCATAAGTAAAATCTGTAAAGGTCATTTTATCTTTTAGCAGTAGCGTTTTCTCACTGAGCCTTCTGAATTCTCAGACCTTTCTTCCATTTTAGTTTTCTGCCCCTTCAAGCAGGTCACACTACAAACCTGACAGGAAAAGAAATGGGGTGCTTCGAATTCCCTGTGAGTCTACTTGTATTTCACCTTCTTCACATTTTGCCTTTTGTCAGATCCTGTTTAAAGTCAAATTGCTATTGGCCAAAGCCACGTGCACACAAAAATGGCAAAGATAGATGTATCCAAATAAGATCATAATTCTGCTTGGCTATAGCAATTTACAAGACTATGTGAAATATCAGCACCACAGCTAGAAGAAAAGCCTGAAATAAGCTTTTAGAAATTGGGCCCATCAAACCTATTTTCTTTGATTTGGCCAGTGATATCTGAAATCAAGATCAATTATTATCCGTAAACAAACAAAAAATGGTAAAATTTTAAAATATTTTAGAATTCTCATAAGTATGAAACACTTGTAGAGGAAGACATAAGACTACCAGTATATTTTATTACATCATTTAGATTAATTTAGGAGAAGGCAATGGCACCCCACTCCAGTACTCTTGCCTGGAAAATCCCATGGATGGAGGAGCCTGGTGGGCTGCAGTCCACGGGGTTGTGGAGTCGGACACGACTGAGCGACTTCACTTTCACTTCTCACTTTCATGCATTGGAGAAGGAACTGGCAACCCACTCCAGTGTTCTTGCCTGAAGAGTCCCAAGGACGGGGGAGCCTGGTGGGCTACCGTCCATGGGGTCTCACAGAGTCGGACATGACTGAAGCAACTTAGCAGCAGCAGCAGCAGTTACTCGTATAAACAAGTCTGGGCTTCCCTGGTGACTCAGAAGTAAAGAATCTGCCTGCCAATTCAGGAGATGTGGGTTCAATCCCTGGGTCAGGAAGATCCCCTAGAGAAGAAAATGACAACTTACTCTACTATTCTTGCCTGGGAAATTACATCAACAAAGGAACCTGGCGGGCTACCATCCATGGGGTCACAAAAGATTCGGACATGACTTAGCAACTAAGCAATAATAAAGTCTAACCATCAATCAATACAGAGAATATTCTATACATATTGTTGATGATAATTTCCACAAAAGATTTAGTTAGCATATGAGTTTTTCAAAAGGTAGCTAAAGAAGTCATCAGAGATAATATCTTCAAGGTTCTTTTCAGTCTAGCAAGACGCACTGTATACATAAGTAAAGCATTCCACAAGCAGAGCATGATAAATTTTCTCTGCCTGTAGTCACAGTTACAAATTGTTATTGAAAATCTGTAATCAGAGACAAAGATGTATATTTTAACAAAATCCTATAAATCTGAACCCAGTATGAAGAGAATTGATTCTACAAATGTAACCCAAACAAGAAATTATAGGAAATAAAAATAGTACTTTCATAAAAAGAAATTCTGAATGATGTATATCTACTAAATTTTGCCTTTAATTCTTCTCACCTTTTACCTTCTATTGTTAAGGAGAGCATGTTCATTTATGTTTTCTCTGTGGCAGATGCATTGATTTTCAGTGAGGCCATGTGCTAAAATTTCAGTTCTTCTGTGATTGAAAGTCTGTTGACGTCAAAAAGAATGCATCTGTTCTGCTTTTAGTATAAAGATAAGACATGAAAAATCCAGCTACTGGATAGATCTTCTGTCAACTTCTGGATGCTCTTTGGGAGCAAGTTGGAGCATAGCTGTAGAACAGGTCTCTCATACTACTCCACTGAACCATGGCTACAGCCCTCCCAATGGACTGGACTTAAACATTATCCTATCTGCTGGTGTCGGTTATTTCTGCAGTTGATCCTGATCAGATGTCAACCTCAATCATTAGCTATACTCCTCCTGTTTTTTTATTCTCTGTGAGGTTAGATGATAATGAACCTCTTTCCCTTCTAAGAAAATGGGAAACCTGCCATGGTGAAGTTACCACTGACCAGGCGTTTAAAGGCAGCGATATATTCAAATAACATCCCATTACTTCATGGAAAATAGATGGGGAAACAGTGGAAACAGTGTCAGACTTCATTTTGGGGGGCTCCAAAATCACTGCAGCCATGAAATTAAAAGACGCTTACTCCTTGGAAGAAAAGTTATGACCAACCTAGATAGCATATTCAAAAGCAGAGACATTACTTTGCCAACTAAGGTCCATCTAGTCAAGGCTATGGTTTTTCCTGTGGTCACGTGTGGATGTGAGAGTTGGACTGTGAAGAAGGCTGAGCGCCGAAGAATTGATGCTTTTGAACTGGGGTGTTGGAGAAGATTCTTGAGAGTCCCTTGGACTGCAAGGAGATCCAACCAGTCCATTCTGAAGGAGATCAGCCCTTGGATTTCTTTGGAAGGAATGATGCAAAAGCTGGAACTCCAGTACTTTGGCCACCTCATGTGAAGAGTTGACTCATTGGAAAAGACTCTGATGCTGGGAGGGATTGGGGGCAGGAGGAGAAGGGGATGACCGAGGATGAGATGGCTGGATGGCATCTCTGACTCGATGGACATGAGTGTGAGTGAACTCCGGGAGTTGGTGATGGACAAGGGAGGCCTGGCGTGCTGCGATTCATGGGGTGGCAAAGAGTCAGACATGACTGAGTGACTGAACTGAACTGAACTGAAGCTTTTAAAAAACTTCTCTGACAGAAACGTCCACCAAAGTCCCTGGACTAAAAAATCTGGTTTAGGTTTGTAATATATAACATTATTAAAAATACCATTTACCTAACCAGAAACAGAGCTCCAGTCCTAGGACTAATTATGTGGCAGAGTTTTATCATTTATACAGTAAACAAACCTCAAACTAGAATCCAGAACTGCAGCTCACTTGAAAAACAAAACTTCATTTCTGCCACTCAAACTGTCCTTTGAGGTGCATTTTTTTTTAATTTTATTTTTTTACTTTACAATACTGTATTGGTTTTGCCATACATTGACATGAATCTACCACAGGTGTACATGAGTTCCCAACCCTGAACCCCCCTCCCATCACCCTCCCCTTATCATCTCTCTGGATCATCCCAGTGCACCAGCCCCAAGCATCCTGTATCCTGTATTGAACCTGATTCATTTCTTACATGATAGAATACATGCTTCAATGTCATTCTCCCAAATCATCCCACCCTCTCTCTCTCCCACAGAGTCCAAAAGTCTGTTCTTTACATCTGTATCTCTTTTGCTGTCTCACATACAGGGTTATCATTACCATCTTTCTAAATTCCATATATATGTGTTAGTATACTGTATTGGTGTTTTTCTTTCTGGCTTACTTCTCTCTGTATAATCGGCTCCAGTTTCATCCATCTCATTAAAACTGATTCAAATGTATTCTTTTCAATGGCTGAGTAATACTCCATAGTGTGTATGTACCACAGCTTTCTTATCCATTCGTCTGCTGATGGACATCTAGGTTGTTTCCATGTCCTAGCTATTATAAACAGTGCTGCGATGAACATTGGGGTACATGTGTCTCTTTCAATTCTGGTTTCCTCAGTGTGTATGCCCAGCAGTGGGATTGCTGGGTCATAAGGCAGTTCTATTTGCAGTTTTTTAAGGAATCTCCACACTGTTCTCCATAGCGGCTGTACTAGTTTGTATTCCCACCAACAGTGTAAGAGGGTTCCCTTTTCTCCACACCCTCTCCAGCATTTATTGCTTGTAGACTTTTGGATCACAGCCATTCTGACTGGTGTGAAATGGTACCTCATTGTGGTCTTTATATCACTTGTTTGTGAAAAAGTTGGATAGATGAGTTCGAGCTAGTGGCTCATCTGGTTTGTAGAAAAGACATAACTCAGCTAAGGGTAGAGCTTAGTCTCCTGATAACCATGATCTACAGAAAGAGAGTCAGTGACTCTTCTGGTCTCTATACCTTTCATAAATTAGGTTAGGTCAACTCTTCCAAAGCCAAAATAAGGCAAATTCTTCCATATTCTGAGAAGACCTAAAATAGGATAAACATAGATCAAAGACTTTCTTTCAAAAATTTTTTTCGGGAGGGGGGATAAAATTGACATATAACATTATGTCAGTTTCAGGTGTACAGCATAATGATTTGATCTTTCTATATACCATGGAATGATAACCACAATAAGTCTAGTTAAAATCTATCGCCATACATAATTATGTTTGTTTTTGTGATGATGACTTTTAAGATCTACTCTTAGCAATTTTTAAGTATACAATTCAGTATTATAACTATAGTTACTGTGCTGTGCATTACATCCTCAGGATTTGTTTATTTTGTAACTGGAGGTTTGTAACTTTGACTATCATCTACTCCCTACCCCTCGCTTCTGGCAAATACCAATATGTTCTTTGTATGTGTGAGCTCAGTTTTGTGTTTTTGTTGTTTTAGATCCCACATATAAATGAGGTCACACTGTATTCATCTTCTACTGTCTTATGTCATTGACCATGGATGGAGAATGAGGGCATTGTGCTGTTGCAAATGGTAATGTTTCCTTTGTTTTTCTGGATGTACAATAAATCCCATATAAATAATGTGATATTTTTATGCCACATTTTCTTCATTCATCCATTGATGGGCAGGTAAGTTGCTTTTTTATGTTTTGGCTTTGTATTTGCCAATGATGTAATGGACATGAGGGTGTATATATTTTTTTGAGTTAATGGTTTACTTTCCTTGAGATATCCAAAAGTGAGATTGCTAGATTATATGGTAACTCTTTTTTTTTTTTTTTTGTAATTTTTGGAGTAATGTCCATACTCTTTTCCATAGTGGCTATATGAATTTACATTCCTACCAGCAGATCATGTGTTTCTTTCCTCCACATTCTTGTCAACACTTATTTCCTATCTTTTTTTAATCACAGTTATACCAAGAACTGTGAGGTAATAACTCATTGTGGTTTTGATTTGCATTTCCCTGTTGGTTAGTAATGCTGAGCACATTTTCATGTATCCCTTCTCTATCCGTATGTCCTCTGTAAAAAAAAAAAAAAGTCCATTCAGATCCTCTGCCCATTTTAAATGGCATTGTTTAGTTTTTGGTATTGAGTTGCATGAGTTCTTTATATATTTTAGATATTAACCTCTTATAACATATTATAAGATATGATTTACAAATATTTTCCCATTCATTAGGTTGCCTTTCCATTTTATCAATGACTTCATTTCTTGGAAAAAAGGGGTTTTAGTTTTATATAGTTCTACTTGTTTATTTTTATGTTCTTTTTGTCTTATTTTATTGTTTTTAAAGCCAAAAAAGTATTACTATGTTCACTGTCAAAGAGCTTACAGCTCATGTTTTCCTCTAGTTTAGAAGTTCTAAGTCTTACATTCAAATCTTTAATCCATTTTCAAGTAACTTTCCTGTGTGTGTGTATATGTCAGTCCCTAAATCGTATATGACTCTTTGTGGACACAAAAGTAATCTGTCAGGCTCCTCTGTCCATGGAATTCTACAGGTAAGAATACTGGAGTGGGTTGCCATTCCTTTATCTGGGGGATCTTCCTGACCCAGGGGTTGAAACTGAATCTCCCACATTGTAGGCACATTCTTTACCATCTGAGTCATCAAAGACACCCATAAAATAATGGTTTAATTTCATTATTCTACAGGTGGCTGAACAGTTTTTCCAACACTATTTATTAAAGAGATGTTACATTCCCCATTTCATTTTCATCTTTCTCATAAATTACTTGACCACAAATATATGGGTTTATTTTGTTCCATTGATGTCTGTTTTATAACAATACCATGCTGTTTTTATTACTATAGTTTATAATATAGTTAATATCAGAGAGCATGATGTCTCCAACTAGTCTCTTGTTTCTAAGGATTGTTTTGGTTATTCAGGGTTTTTTTGGGTTCCATAAAAAATTAAGGATTATTTAATTTCTATAAACTTTTTAAAAAAATAAATTTATTTATTTTAATTGGAGGTTGATTACTTTACAATATTGTATTGGTTTTGCCATACATCAACATGAATCCACCATGGGTGTACATGTGTTCCCCATCCTGAACCCCCCTCCCAACTTCCTCCCCATACCATCCCTCTGGGTCATCCCAGTGCACCAGCCCCAAGCATCCCATATCATGCATTGAACCTGGAATGGCGATTCATTTCATATATGATATTATACATGTTTCAATGTCATTCTCCCAAATCAACCCACCCTCACCATCTCCCACAGAGTGCAAAAGACTGTTCTATATATCTGTGTCTCTTTTGCTGTCTCGCAAACAGGGTTATTGTTACCATCTTTCTAAATTTTTATTGAAGTATCAGTTCAGTTCAGTCGCTCAGTCATGTCCGACTCTTTGCAACCCCATGAACTGCGGAACTCCAGGCCTCCCTGTCCATCACCAACTCCTGGAATCCACCCAAACCCATGTCCATTGAGCTGATGATGCCACCCAACCATCTCATTCTCTGCTCTCCACTTCTCCTCCTGCCCTCAATCTTTCCCAGCATCAGGGTCTTTTTAAGTTAGTCAGCTCTTCAAATCAGGTGGCCAAATTATTGGAATTTCAGCTTCAACATCAGTTGAACACCCAGGACTGATCTCCTTTAGGATGGACTGGTTGGATCTCCATGCAGTCCAAGGGACTCTCAAGAGTCTTCTCCAACAGTTCAAAAGCATCAATTCTTCTGCACTCAGCTTTCTTCACAGTCCAATTCTCACATCCATATATGACCATTGGAAAAACCAAAGCCTTGACTAGACGGACCTTTGTTGAAAAAGTAATGTCTCTGCTTTTCAATATGCTGTCTAGGTTGGTCATAACTTTCCTTCCAAGGAGTAAGCATCTTAATTTCATGCCTGTAGTGATCACCTGCAGTGATTTTGGAGCCCCCAAAAGTAAAGTCAGCCACTGTTTCCAGCTTTTCCCCATCTATTTGCCTTGAAGTGATGGGATTGAATGCCATTATGATCTTCATTTTCTGAATGTTGAGCTTTAAGCCAACCTTTTCACTCTCCTCTTTCACTTTCATCAAGAAGCTCTTTAGTTCTTCACTTTCTGCCATAAGGATGGTGTCATCTGCATATCTGAGGTTATTGATATTTCTCCCAGCAAACTTGATTCTAGCTTGTGCTTCCTCTAGGCCTGCATTTCTCATGATGTACACTGCATATAAGTTAAATAAGCGGGATGACAATATACAGCCTTGATGTACTCCTTTTCCTATTTGGAACCAGTCTGTTGTTCCATGTCCAGTTCTAACTGTTGCTTCCTGACATGCATACAAGTTTCTCAAGAGGCAGGTCAGGTGGTCTGGTATTCCCATTTCTTTCAGAATTTTCCACAGTTTATTGTGATCCACACAGTCAAAGGCTTTGACATAGTCAATAAAGCAGAAATAGATGTTTTTCTGGAATTCTCTTGCTTTTTCCATGATCAAGAAGATGTTGGCAATTTGATCTCTGGTTCCTCTGCCTTTTCTAAATCCAGCTTGAACATCTGGAAGCTCATGGTTCACATATTGCTGAAGCCTGGCTTAGAGAATTTTGAGCATTACTTTATTAAAGTGTGAGATAAGTACAAGTGTGTGGTAGTTTGAGCATTCTTTGGCATTACCTCTCTTTGATATTGGAATGAAAACTGACTTTTTCCAGTCCTGTGGCCACTGCTGAGTTTTCCAAATTTGCTGGCATATTGAGTGTAGACCTTTCACAGCATCATCTTTCAGGATTTGAAACAGCTCAACTGGAATTCCATCACCTCCACTAGCTTTGTTCGTAGTGATGCTTTCTAAGGCCCACCTGACTTCACATCTATAGTTGCTATATAATATATAGGTTACAGATATGCAATACAGTGATTCATAATTTTAAAGGTTATTCTCCATTATTATATAATGTTGGCTATATTTTTCATGTTATACAATATATTCTAGTACCTTATTTTACCCTTTTTTTATACCTACTTGTTTGTAGGTATAAAAACCTCTCCCTATATTCCCTCCTCCCCCATTCCTTCTCCCTACCAGTAACCACTAGTGTGTTTTATATATCTGAGTCTGCTTTTTTGTTATATTCACTAGTTTGTTGTACTTTTTTAGATACTACATATAAGTGATATCATACAGTATTTCTCCTTTTCTGATTTATTTCACTTATCATAATGCCTTCCAGGTCTATCCATCCATGCTACAACACATGGCAAATTTTTACTCATTTTTATAACCGAGTAGTATCCAATCGTGTGTGTGTGTGTACCACATCTTCTTTATCATTTGTTGACCTACACTTTGGTTGCTTAGGTTGCTTCCACATCTTGACAATTGCAGATAATGATGTTGTGAACATTGATGTGCATGTATCAAATGCATAAGTTTGTTGTGTCCAAACTCTGTATTACCCTGCTTCATGTTCCAGTGTCAGAATAACCCCTCAGTTTTAAGCAGCAAGAAAACCCATATGACTTCTTTGTGGGGATAATCACACAGCTTGACACTTAGGTTCATTATATTTCATCAATATGGATCCAGCTAACCACTTCATGTCTCTCCTACTCCTTCAACCTTGTTTTATAATCTTGGTCATACCACATCAGGGATGTTAGTTTACACTGGCTTAAATATTGTCTGATTTTAGTAAGACATATTAAATCTAAAGGAGGCTTTAAGATTCAGGTTAAAAAATCCCTAAGATATTGAAAAGTACAGTGACAACTATTTATTGCCTTCTTAGACTTTCTTACAAGTTATTTCTTACTAGTCTTAGCTAGGTGTTTCCTCCTGTTATACCTCAAATAATTCTCTTGGTCAGAGGGCCTTAGAAGGAAAAGATGCAAAGATATTCAAGGGGTTTCTATGCTTATTTTAAACTGTGTATATGGTGTCATATGCAGAATGAAAGAATTTTTTTCTCACATGTTGCATATTTTATAAAACATTATATCTTCAATTTTTCATTTTCCTGCATTATTTGTGTCACACAAATGTGCTTACTATGTACTTACTATAACTATGACTATTCTACACTAATAATGTAAAAATTATAATGTACAATTAGCATAATAGTCTCAAATCAATTTCACAGAGCATAGTGCTGAATTATTGTTTAATTTTTGCCTTGTTTTATTTATTTATTTATTTATTTATTTATTTCTGCAAAGCATTTGTTTCTGTCAAATAGTAAAAGGAATGAACAAGTTTCAGTATGGAGTTCTAGTACTTCAGTTAATTAGGAGCTAAAAATAAAAGTCTTCATTCCTTGAACTTTCCAGTCTACAATTGTATAAGAATATTATGTATAAACTTAGCTAAGATAAATAAACTCTCAAAGTTAATGAGGAAACTTTCATAATTCTATAAATTAGGTTAAATTATTATCTTCTTATAGACTAACAGTGAATAAGAAGAAACTAAACTTTAGTATGAGGGCATCAAAGGGCAGACAGACTGAAACCACAATCATAGAAAACTAATCAATCTAATCACATGGGCCACAGCCTTCTCTAACTCAGTGAAACTAAGCCATGCCATGTAGGGCCACCCAAGATGGACAGGTCATGTTGGAGAATTCTGGCAAAATGTGGTCCACTGGAGAAGGGAATGGCAAATCAATTCAGTATTCTTGCTTTGAGAACCCCATGAAGAGTATGAAAAGGCAGAAAGATAGGACAGTGAAAGATGAACTCCTCAGGTCTGTAGGTGCCCAATATGCTACTGGAGATCAGTGGAGAAAATAACTCCAGAAAGAATGAAGGGATGGAGCCAAAGCAAAAACAACACCCAGTTGTGGATGTGACTGGTGATAGAAGCAAGGTCCAAAGCTGTAAAGAGCAATATTGCATAGGAACCTGGAATGTTAGGTCCATGAATCAAGCCAAATTGGAAGAGGTCAAACAAGAGATGGCAAGAGTGAACGTCGACATTCTAGGAATCAGCAAACTAAAATAGACTGGAATCGGTGAATTAAAATCAGATGACCATTATATCTATTACAGTGCACAAGAATCCCTTAGAAGAAATGGAGTGGGCATCATAGTCACCAAAAGAGTCCCAAATGCAGTCCTTGGATGCAATTTCAAAAACGACAGAGTGATCTCTGTTTGTTTCCAAGGCAAACCATTAAAGTCTATGCCTCTACCAGTAATGCTGAAGAAGCTGAAGTTGAACGGTTCTATAAAGACCTACAAGATCTTTCAGAACTAACACCCATAAAAGATGTCCCTCATTATAGGATATTGGAATGCAAAAGTAGGAAGTCAAGAAACACCTGGAGTAATAGGCATATTTGGCCTTGGAGTACAGAATGAAGCAGGGCAAAGGCTAATGGAGTTTTGCTAAGAGAACACACTGGTCATAGCAAACACCCTGTTCAAACAACACAAGAGAAGACTCTACACATGGACATCACCAGATGGCTAACACCAATATCAGGTTGATTATATTCTTTGAAGCCCAAGATGAAGAAGCTCCATGCAGTCAGTAAAAAAAAAAAAAAAAAAAAAAAAAGACCAGGAGCTGCCTGTGGCTCAGATCATGAACCCCTTATTGCCACATTCACACTTAAATTGAAGAAAGTAGGGAAAACCACTAGACCATTCAGGTACGACCTAAATAAAATCACTTATGATTATACAGTGGAAGTGAGAAATAGATTCAATGGACTAGATCTGATAGACAGAGTGCCTGATGAACTGCGGACAGAGGTTAGTGACATTGACAGAGACAGGGATCAAGACCATCCCCAAGGAAAATAAATGCAAAAAAGCAAAATGGCTATCTAAGAGGCCTTACAAATAGCTGTGAACAAAAGAGAAGAGAAAAGCAAAGGAGAAAAGGAAAGATATACCCATTTGAATGTAGAGTTCCAAAGAATAGCAAGGAAAGATAAGGAAGCCTTCTTCAGTGATCATTGCAAAGAAATAGAGGAAAACAATAGAACAGAAAAGACGAGAGATCTTTTCAAGAAAATTAGAGATACCAAGGAAACATGTCATGCAAATATGGGCTTAATAAAGGACAGAAATGGTATGGCCCTAATAGAAGCAGAAGATATTAAGAAGAGGTGGCAAGAATGCACAGAAAACTGTGCAAAAAAGATCTTCATGACACAGATAATCATGATAGTGTGATCACTCACCTACAGCCAGACATCCTGGAATGCAAAGTCAAGTGAGCCTTATGGAGCATCATGAAGAACAAAGTTAGAGGTGGTGATGGAATTCCAGTTGAGTTATTTCAAATCCTAAAGGATGATGCTGTGAAAGTGCTGCACTCAATATGCCAGCATATTTGGAAAACTCAGCAGTGGCCACAGGACTGGAAAAGGCAATCCCAAAGAAAGGCAATGCCAAAGAATGCTCAGACTACCACACACTTGTATTCATCTCACATGCTAGTAAAGTAATGCTCAAAATTCTCCAGGCCAGGCTTCAGCAATACGTGAACCATGAACGTCCAGATTTTCAAGCTGGATTTAGAAAAGGCAGAGGAACCAGAGATCAAGTTGTCAACATCTGTTGGATCATCAAAAAAGCAAGAAAGTTCCAGAAAAACATCTACTTTTGCTTTATTGACTATGCCAAAACATTTGACTGTGTGGATCACAATAAACTGTGGAAAATTGTGAAAGAGATGGGAATACCAGACCACCTGACTTACCTCTTGAGAAACCTATATGCAGGTCAGGAATCAACAGTTAGAACTGGACATGGAACAGACTGGTTCCAAATAGGAAAAGAAGTATGTCAAGGCTGTATATTGTCACCCTGCTTATTTAACTTATATGCAGAGTACATCATGAGAAATGCTGGGCTGGAGGAAGAACAAGCTGGAGTCAAGATTGCCGGGAGAAATATCAATAACCTCAGATATGCAGATGACACCACCCTTATGGCAGAAAATGAAGAATAACTAAAAAGCCTCTTGATGAAAGTGAAAGAGGAGAGTGAAAAAGTTGGCTTAAAGTTCAACATTCAGAAAACGAAGATCATGGCATCTTGTCCCATCACTTCATGGGAAATAGATGGGGAAACGGTAGAAACAATGGCTAACTTTATTTTGGGGGGCTCCAAAATCACTGCAGGTGATGACTACAGGCATGAAATTAAGATGCTTACTCCTTGGAAGAAAAGTTATGACCAACCTAGATATCATATTAAAAAGCAGAGACATTATTTTCCAACAAAGGTCCATCTAGTCAAGGCTTTGTTTTTTCCTGTAGTCATGTACGGATGTGAGATTTGGACTATAAAGAAAGCTGAGCACTGAGGATTGGATGTTTTTGAACTGTGATTGTTGAAGAAGACTCTTGAGAGTCCCTTTCCTGCAAGGAGGTCCAAACAGTCCATCTTAAAGGAGATGAGTCCTGGAGTTCATTGGAAGGACTGATGTTGAAGCCTAAACTCCAATATATTGGCCACCTGATGCGAAGAGCTGACTCATTTAAAAAGATCCTGGTACTAGGAAAGTTTGAAGGCAGGAGGAAGAGGGGATGATAGATGATGAGATGGTTGGATGACATCACCGACTCAAAGGACGTGAGTTTGGGTAAACTCCAGGAGTTGATGGTGGACAGGGAGGTCTGGCGTGCCTCCCCTTGTGAACTTGTGTGGTCACAAGGAGGTGGACAGGACTGAGTGAATGAACTGAACTGAACTGAAACTTTAGCGTTATTTAGGACTCTTGAATGGATGTAATTAGAATGCATCTGTGACTAAATTTAGGACAAAGAAGAACTGAACATTTATTGACCTTAACAAGCCAAGAAAGTAAGTCTCAGTAACAGTAAGGCATTTGATACATTTCTTGATGCATCTCTCTCTCTCTCTCCCTTTCTCTTTCTAACTCACTTCTAGACAAATTCATTTGGTCTTACTGCCTCTTCTTTTTCCACTTGATAGAAAACATGCTGACCAACATTTCCTGAATATCACAAGTGCCTCTGTTATAGAAGGACACTATTTCTAATTTTAGTTTAAAAAAAGAAATAATTGTGAGGAATTACTGTGATTGATTCACCTTGACTTCAGTGCCCACACCAGACAAATCAATAGTGGCCGGAGAAAAAGGAAAGTTTCAAATGGAACCCAAAGTAATGGTTGTGAAGGAAGAGAGGTTCTGAAACCCATAATAGGGTGCTATATTCTAATGAAAGGTAGAAATGATTGGCATATAAACTTGTTCAACAGCCTACACAGACTATAGCTTAATCAAAGGCTCCTGACTTCAGCTATATATTTCACTCCTTTAACCAAACTCTCTACAAGTTTTGAGTCATGTTACAAGAAAACAAAAGAAAGATTTTAAACCTACAAACAAATATTTTGTGTAACTGGATTTGAAAAAGTTCACTATTTTCCTGTAGGTTTTATGGTCTATAGGTTTCATGTGAAATCCTGTCCTTTAATTATTTGCATGACTGAGGGTCAATGTAGTTTATTTGTTTATATATTCTGCAGAATATATTACGATAGTATAAATTAAAATCAAGTAAAAATGAAACCACATCTTTGAAAATCAGGAAATTTAACATCAATTTAGAAATTATGAATAAATAAAAATATATAAAGAATATTGACAATGTATACAATTCTGACCTGAAGTTAACACTTGAACACATATAAAATACATATGGAGAGTGTTTATTGCATTCAAGTACTTCAGTTTTTGGTGTTTGGGGACAGGGAGAATAAACATGTAAATTTAGACATTTTAATAAGCATCTGCTAATTGCTTTCAAAAAAGAAATTTGTGGCTAATTTGTGTTTTTCCACAGTTGTATGGATAACACAGAATATAGAGTGGGATAAAATTAATGATTCCAAAGGAAAATGTTTTACTTTCCAGAATGTAAATCAGGGAATTTACTGTCCAAAACTTTCCATCACTTTGGCTATTTATTACAGGGAGTATTAAATAACATGAGATGAAAGTGACAGAACAGATTTTTTTGATAAGTCCACACTATTTTAAATAGTAGTTTCTGATAAAATGATGTAAATCTAAAACATCTTGAAAATGAACTACACTATTTCAAGTAGCTGAGACCAAAAATGAGACATCTGCCAGAGAATCAGAAAAAGAAACAGTGACAAGATCAACAGAAGTTGAGTGCCTGCAAGTTGTAGAACATTTTACAACATGATCTAGATGTTATTTTTTTCTTTTTTTTAAGTGAAAAATGGAAAGAAATTCCAGATACCATATTTCTGGCATGAAGGAAATTTTTAATAGCCTAAACTTTGAAAGCCATCAAAGTGAGAGATTGCATATCTGTAGTGGTATCTTCAAAAAGGAAACAAGTCTTTTTTTTTTTTAAATAAAAATCTACATCATTTGACAATGTGGAATAACAGATATGGAGCAAAGAAGGGAGCCTTGCAGTTAATACCCGAGGTGGAGGTGCAGAGGATAAAAGTCAGAGGTTTAGAACTTCCCATTCTGTTCAAGATCCCTTGACCTCTGCTAATTGCTTAATGCAAACTGTATATTTCAAAAGTTCTTGTATATCTCACTGCAATCAGCTAGGAAGTAACTACAGTTAAGTTACTCTGGATAAATATAAGGCAGATACTATAAACTCCTTAGATTCTCCAGGCCCTAAAATTACTCTAAAATACTAGAATAAAAATGAAACTACAGAATTGTCTTTCAGATTTCTTCCTCTGCAAAAGGACACCACCATTTTTGATAGCGTAACTGCTACTTCTAATTAAAAACCTTGATCACTGGAAATTATCTCTGATTATCATTGACTGATTATTTCTGCTGAAACTGTTTGTCTCTAAACTTTACTTTGTTAAAGATTTGGCACCTTGCCTTACTACCATGACGGTGGTGGTTTAGTGGAGAAGTCATGTCCGACTCTTGGGACCCCATGGACTGTAGACCACCAAGCTCCACTGTCCATGGGATTTTCCAGGCAGGAATACTGGAGTGGTTTGACATTTCCTTCTTCAAGGGATCTTCCTGATCAAGGAATTGAACCTGGTCTGCACTGCAGACAGATTCTTCACCGACTGACCTACAGGAAAGCCCTGAGGAACCTAAACCCACTGAAGCTGCTCCTATGTAATTGTCTCCTCCTAGCTCTTCTGTTCTCTGCTTAAACATGGTGGGGATTTGAACCCTCTGATGATAATATTCCAGTTTTCTTGGTTAATCTATCTCTCAATTCAGTTCAGCTGCTCAGTCAAGTATAACTCTTTGTGATCCCATAGAATGCAGCACCCCAGGCTTCCATGTCCATCACCAACTCCCAGAGCTTGCTCTGACACATGTCCATTGAGTCATGATGTCATCCAACCATGTCATCCTCTGTTGGTCCCTTCTCCTCCTGCCTTCAATCTTTCCCAGAATCAAGGTCTTTTCCAAGAAGTCAGTTCTTCACATCAGGTGTCCAAAGTATTGGGAGTTTCAGCTTCAGCATCAGTCTTTCCAATGAATATTCAGGCCTGATATCCTTTAGGATGGACTGGTTGGATCTCCTTGCAGTCCAAGGGACTCTCAACACCAAGAAGACCAAGGAGTCTTTTCCAACACCCTAGTTCAAAAGCATCAATTCTTTGGCACTCAGCCTTCTTTATAGTTCAACACTCATGTTCACACATGACTACTGGAAAAACTATAGCTTTGACTAGATGGACCTTTGTTGGCAAAGTAATGTCTCTGCTTTTCTATATGCTATCTAGGTTGGTCATAGCTTTTCCTCCAAGCAGTAAGCATCTTTTAATTTCATGGCTGCAGTCACCATCTGCAGTGATTTTGGAGCCCCAAAAAATAAAGTCTGGCATTGTTTCCAGTGTTTCCCCATCTATTTCCCATCAAATGATGGGATCAAATGCCATGATCTTTGTTTTCTAAATGTTGAGCTTTAAGCCAACTTTTTCACTCTCCACTTTCACTTTCATCAAGAGGCTTTTTAGTTCCTCTTCACTTTCTGCCATAAGGGTGGTGTCACCTGCATATCTGAGGTTATTGGTATTTCTCCCGGAAATCTTGATTCCAGCTTGTGCTTCTTCCAGCCCAGCGTTTCTCATGATGTCCTCTGCATATAAGTTAAATAAGCAGGGTGACAATATACAGACTTTACGTACTCCTTTTCCTATTTGGAACCAGTCTGTTGTTCCATGTCCAGTTCTAACTGTTGCTTCTTGACCTGCATACAGATTTTTCAGGAGGCAGGTTAGATGGTCTGGTATTCCCATCTTTTTAAGAATTTTCCACAATTTTTTGTGATCCACACAGTCTTCATATCTGAGCTGGCAGATTCCAAGCCATTTTCACTAACATTGACTGATATAGAATACTTCAAATATCTGCTTGCCTTCTTCCTAAAAGTTCAACTCTTTCTCTGCCCTCATTGTGGTTATGTAACTCAGTAAACAGAAAGCTGGATCAGGGTAGCCCTGGATCCTTAGCATTATTTGTAGCAGAAGGATGTCCGTTAAAACTACTGATGATGTCTCTGGTCCCCAAGACTTTCTTAAGCAGCCTCTGATTACTCTACCCACCATTGGTGCATTGTTTAAGTCAAGAGCAAAAAATAATGACTTCATTCTCCCTTATTCTATCTCTTAAAAGGGCTAGTGTTATTAAATATTCCTCATAGTAACCTCTAGTGATTTAACTTAGGTTTATTGACTGTAAACTACTTTATACCCTAGAAGAGAATGGTGAATATTTGGTACTCATAATATATGTGAAAAGTTAACAAGTTAGAATAAAATTAATTTTGAATATTATCATGAAGAGGTACCAAAACGCAAGAATTACAAAATACATCCCTCAGTTAGCTCACTATTTTGTCCATATTTTATAGTCTGTATCATGATATTTTCAGTGAAAAATGGATAGATATTGAATAAATCCTCCTCATATAACAACTCACTAAGCTAATTTAAGCAGTAGTTGAACTAATTAAAAAGATGTTAAACAAAAGGTATCTGTTTAGGTTTCTCACAATCCCATTCTGAAACCGATTACTTTATTCGGAAGATGACCCTAGAAAACTTGATTAAAATATGGCAGCATGGAACTGGAGGAGAAAAGCCAATATGGTATATTACTGAACTAGTAACCACTGCAGGTAACAGGGGCTAAGGTTTCAAACACATCTTAAAATTTCCCTCAAGATTATTTACCATTCCATTCAGTTAAGATTATTTCTAGATCAGCGTTCAGTAAAAGGCCAGATAGTAAATACCAGGGGCTTTGCAAACCACGTGATCTCTGTCACACTATGCAACACTGCCGTTGTAATATAAAAGAATCAAACAGATAAGTGGTTAACAAATGGCTATTGCTGCGTTCCTTTATTTACTAAAACAAGTAGGGAGCTGCATTTGGCTTGAGAGTCATGGCTTGACAATTCCTTCCTCTTCTAGACCATCCATCACCCTGCACAGCATAGCAGAAGATGATCTTGCAATCAGAAAAAATCCTCAGACAGAAAGATGCAGGAAGCCATGGGCTTCTGTGGAAATTTCCATAGTGACTTCTTGGGAAATTCAAAGGATATATGTAGTAAAGATTAAGGAGATAATGAAATTTGAAGTCAGAAAAAGAAATTACTTTAAAGAAAATTAGCTACAGAACTACGTTGCATTTTAAAAATCAGGATAAAGAGAGCATCTAAATATTGTTGCTCTTTAGTCATTAAGTCGTGTCTGACTCTTTTGCAACCTCGGACCATACCCGCCAGGCTTTACTTTCCCTGGGATTTCACAGGCAAGACTACTGGAGTGGATTGTCATTTCCTTCTCCAGGGGATCTTCCCTACCCAGGGATCGAACCTGTGTCTCTTAAGTCTCCTGCATTGGCAGATGGATTGTTTAATCACTGAGCCACCAGGGAAGCTCAATCTAAATACTGGTTGTGCCAAAATGTTCATTCAGGGTTTTCCATAAGATATTATGGATATACCCAAATGAACTTCTTGGCCAACCCAACACTATGTCAGAAGTCTCAAATTATTTTATTTTAAAGATAAATATCATTATGTTGTACACCTTAAACATGTTTTATGCCAATTGTATTTCAATAAAATTAAGTCCTAGATTATAAGGGAAAGACTTTAGATCTTTTTTATCCAGAATGATTAAGCTATAAAATTTTTTATTTTTGATATATATAATCATATGAACACTGTGTAGGAAGAATATGTTTCTCAAAACAAAACAAAGCACAGCAGCTATTGCCTACTACTTTGTTCTTTATCTATACCATGTCTAATTAGCAACATTGCATAAGAGCATCTCTTATGTGTGCAGTGACAATTGCAGATGCTCTTATGTCTGCTGCTGCTACTAAGTCGCTTCTGTCGTGTCCAACTCTGTGTGACCCCATAGACGCAATGGCAATGCAATTCTTCCTTGAAAATAATAAATTATCAGTAAATGTGTGGGGTTTTAAAAACATTTAAAATCAGATAAAATAGGAATTAGTTAAAGATAGTGTAATGAAGCTTGAAATCCAACATCACCTTACCGAACCTCAAATATAAGTGTGTGTGACCATTTTGAAATTTGTTAGTCCAAAACTGCAATTCAAGAAACTAAATTATCACTTTACAAAATGGCTAAATAAATTACAAATGATTTACTTTTTAAAACTTGGCATTCATTTTATAGGTATTTCACATTCATATTACATGCATTTCACAAAGTAACACTTAAAAAACGAGGACTCACACATATATTCCAGGTCAAACAAATAAAGGAAAGCTGCAGAGATGTAATTTGGGAAATTTTTAAGACACATAAATAAAGTATTTTCATTTTGTGACTTTTCTAATTTGATTTTCAGTTAGGCTCTACCTGAAGAACTTTGACTTCTAACTATACCTTTATTGAACATAATTTTAAGATAAATGAAAGATCAAAACAAAAATGTACATAAGGTAATAGCTTTTCTACTATAGCTTTAGAAGACTGTATTAGAGTTCAGTCATAACCAACAATATTATTGCCTCATAAAATAGCCCAGTAGAGCTAGACTATTATCCCAAATGTGGCGCTATAAGACTTGATGAAAAATGTGTGCAATAACTATGAATGTAAACATGCAAGTGTATTGGATATTTCTTTTCTTCCACATCAAGGGGTAGAAGTAGCGATACAAGAGAAAACGAATGAAAAAGTAAAGGAATCAGATGGATGAACCATAAAAACATAACCTAATAGCAAGTATTACAATGTTGCTGTGATATCTAAATAGAGGAAAATATTGGTGTTCATAATATACTTACAAATTATTGGTTCATAGAGCTCAGTAAGATGGAGCCACAACCAAGATGTTATGTAAGTCTAATGGGAAACTAGAATTATACTAAGTTTTAAAGATCTTATACCTTTAAGTCTCTAATTTATTTACTAGTAGATAGACCAGCAGGAGAGAGATTGTGAAGGACATGGTGTGTGCATATAGACCTTATAAGATGAACTCACCTTAGAAAATAAAAATGGAAGAACAGATATCTATTTAGAATGTATATGCTATATTTGGGGGCTGAAAATACCACTTGGTTTTTGATTGCCTAGAGATTTAGTGTAGTGTTTATATATATATATATATATATATATATATATATATATATATATATATATGTGTGTGTGTGTGTGTATGTGTATGTGTGTGTGTGTGTGTGCTTGTTTTCCTAGGGAAAACTCATTCATTAAAAATGGTCTGTGCATCTATAATTTTTCATTTTATATATATTGACTTCGTAGCTGTTTTACTTCCTAAGATAGGTAACAATGGTAGACACAATTCTAAAGTGACCCCAGTCACTTTAAAATCACTGAGGCTCTGCTCTCCCTTTGAGTGTGAGTACAACCATTGAATTAGATGTGATATCACTTTAGGATTAATTTACTAGTCAGCTGACTTTTAGTTTAAAAAAATGGTATGTGGGGGGAGATATCTCAAGTATGCATAACCTAGACAGGTGAATCCTTAAAAGAAAATGAAGCATCAGAGAAATTATCCTTTTGGCCTGAATGGAGAAATAAACTGGCACGTTGTGAGTAGGCCGAGAGGTAGGGGCACCTAGAAATTGAGACTGACCTCAGCTGACAGTCAGCCAGAAAAAACAGGGACTTCAGAAACTACAGTCTCAAAGCACTGAATTCTGCTACACAATATGAAGGCAAGCACTTTCTAAATATTTTTGGTAATTTTATTTTTTATACAAATAAATATTTACTCAAGATTTCTAGTGTTTTAAACTGCAGGGTAATAAGTAAATGTTAATAGCATTATTTTTCCCTACACAGTTATAACTGATGGAGAGATTTTAATATTTGACTAATGTTTGAGGACTATAGAACAGTTATACTTTTCCATTGATTATTAAGTCACTCTGCACTGTTTCATTGCTTGTTAGCTATTTGATTATGATGTGAAGTCAGGGTGTGTGTATCTGTGTGTTAAAGAAAGGGATCCTCTTTTCTGAATTGTGTTGAGTCTCTTGAAACTGGAAGCTTAAAATTTTCATTAAATTTGGAAAAATAATATCATTTCTTCAAATACTTTTATCTGCAAGGATAACTTTGTCTTCTCATTCTGGTGCTCAAGTTGCTCATATCTTATACTGCTTGCTCCTATCTTATAAATCACTGAGGCTCTGCTCATTTTTTTTTAGCTTATTTTTTTATACTTCAATTTGAACAACTTTTATTGTACTGTGTTTAAAACTCACTGGAGTAGTGGAAATTTGGAGATTCTAATACATTGTTGTACTATTCAGTGAAAATTTTGTTTCTTATATTCATTTTTACATTTCTGGAATTTCCATCTGGTTCTTTCTTGTTGGTGGTTCTAATAGTAAATCTGAAATTTCCTCTTTACTCTTCTGTTTTCTTGTTAAATACGTCAAGGTATGTCTAATATCTTTTTAAAATTTATTTGTTTATAAATGAAACAACAGTGATAAAAGGTGCAATGATAAAAGGTACAATTCACAGAGAAGATGATAGTCAAAGTAAAGTCGCTCAGTCTTGTCTGACTCTTTGCGACCCCATGAACTTGTAACCTACCAGGCTTCCACTCCATGGAATTTTCCAGGCAAGAGTACTGGAGTGGGTTGTCATTTCCTTCTCCAGGGGATTTTCCCCACCCAGGGATCTAACCCGGGTCTCCTGCATTGCAGGCAGACACTTTACCTTCTGAGCCACCAGGGAAGCCCATAAAGAAAATAGACAAGTGTATTCAAAATTTTGCATATCATATGTTGTTATTAGATATCCAAAGGATAAAACATTACTAAAAAATATGAACTTTGCTGAATTTCAAAAAGTATAATTGTTTAGCTTTTTAAATGAATGTTTTGCTATGTCCATCATTTTTGTTCTTTGTAATCTATTGGTATGGCTTATTTCCATTCCTGATAAGGGATGACATTTTTTTTCTGTTTCTCTACTACTCACTTATATTAAAATGTTCATACCTAGTGTGTGCTGGACATTTTGAACACTAAATTGTTCAGAGTCTGGACTTTGCTTAATTAAGATAGCAAATCATTTTGTTTGAATTGGCAGTTGCTTTACTGGAGGACCACTTCATCTTTCTGAGACCTATCCTTGAGGTTTGTTAAGGTGGATCTAGAGTAGTCTCTACTTTGGGGTTATGTAGACTAACCCAAATATATGGACTCTCTGGGTTGTCTCATGAATGCCTGGAGTTCTCTATGAGGTTTCTCCAGTCTGACATGCCAGAACTCCTATTTTTCTACTCCTACGTAAAGTTCAATATTTGTTCAGCTCACAGAAATCTGGTAGTTATATTTTCCCAGTTGTTATACTTTATCAGGACTTAAGGGCTTGCCTCATGGCTCAGACAGTAAAGAATCTGCCTGCAATGCAGGAGACCTAGGTTTGATCCCTGGGTTAGAAAGATCCCCTGGAGAAGGGAATGGTTACCCAGTCCAATATTCTTGCCTGGAGAATTCCATGAACAGATGAGGCTGGTGGGGTATGAATCTCAGCCTTTGAATGTACAGCTTAGTTTTTGGCTACAAACACCATGAAGACTCTGGAGTTCCTTCTCTGCATTGTTCTTGCTACTAAACATCCCTGTGTCCCACTGCCTCAGTGACCCTGAATCCAGTCTATCTCCTCAGCTTGATGAGTCTTCTATGTACTGTTTTGCCTTCATTTCCTATACTACAGTCAAGAAAATGCTTCCAGGCTGGTACTGATACAAGCCTAAGACTTAACTTTCATAATCTCATCTCTCAATGGTCACACTCTTTATGTACAACATACAAAGAGTTATTTCATACAACTTATATATACACTTAAAATGTGTTTTTAATAGAAAGGCTAGTCGAGCACAAGTCATTTCATCATAACCAAAGATGACAGTTCTTATTTTGAAATCTATACTGTCCTAATAGCCATATGAAATATTTCAACCTATCCCACCCTATTCCTTTGAAATAGTAACCAGCTCTACCACAATCTTCCCTATCTATAGACCATATTTTTAATTCACAATCTGTTTAGATCAACACTAACTAAAGAAAGTGAAGTTTTTGTTGCTTTTCTGAGAAATGCTTCTCAAACTTGTTTGGTGGCAACTGGGAATTATATTTACATTTGTTTCAGAATTTAAATTATTGCTATGTATCTTTTAGAAATATTTTCTTTATGAAAACTTTGACTTTTAAATCACTTTGAATACATGCATACACAAACACACAAGGCATATACATACTTCATAATCTACAGCACAGGTCCCCAACCTCCAGGATCTAATGATTGATGATCTAGCACTGATATAATAATAAAGTGCACAATAAATTTAATATGTTTGAATCATCTCAAAATCATCCCCCCTCAACTCAGTCCCTGGAAAAATTGTCCTCCATGTAAATAGTCTCTAGTGCCAAAAAGATTGGGAACTGTTGGACAGAGAATAACCTTTATACATTTGAATCTTCAGATATTAAAAATCTGGGAGATATTTAAGAATTTTTTCAACCCAAGATTTTCTTTAGATATATACACATGTAATATATGCATACATGTGCTATGCTGTGTTCAGTTGCTTCAGTAGTGTCCGACTCTTTGTGATACTGTGGACTATAGCCTGCCAGGCTCCTCTGTCCATGGGAATCTCCAGACAAAAATACTGAAGTGGGTTGCCATGCCCTCCTCCAGGGGATCTTCCTGACACAGGGATTGAACCTGCAACTCCTGCATTACAGGCAGATTCTCTACTGTTGAACCATCAGGGAAGCCCCATATACATACATGCTATTGTGTAAATATATAAAATATGTAGTGCATATATATTATTTGTTATATATTTAATTTGTTTTAGAATATTGAATGAAAATTGGAAAGCATTATATTGAATTCTATTTTACTAGGAAGAAAAAATTTAAAGAATAATAGAAATATATGTTTCATTTTGCTCAAGCTAGATAAAAATAATGAGACTTCTAAAGTTATCTAAAGTTTGTAGAGCAGAAGAGAGCAAATGATAGGTGTAAAAATAATACAGTAATTTTAGACAAATTGAAGCAGAGATAAACATTAAAAATTCTGAGTTTGAAAAAAAAGATACCTTCAGCAGTACTTTTCATGAAAATGAACCCCCTGCCAAATGTTGCAATATAGTATCAGAATTTGATATTCCATGTGTTAAAACCTTTCTAAGATAAATTATTGGAAAATCCAGCATAGCTAATAGGTCTCCACTGCCTTTGACAACAGAAACTTTTAGAACTGGTCTCAACTAGTCCTTCATGGTGTCTTAGGGGTGGCTCAGCTATTAACTACTCTGAGTAATAGTTTCCTTAAAAGGAGCTCAGTAGTGGGTCCCAGGAGGCAGGCAGATAAAAGGATACAGGGTAGTACTGGTGGAGCATTTTACATCACACTCAGGAGTATTACCTAGCCATTTAAACAAAATAAATAAATAAATAAAAATTATCTTTAATCAAAGTCTGCAGTTTTACTGATAACTGTTAAGAAATGAGAGTTGTGATATAAACTTGTTAAAATATCACTATTCTGCCAGCTTTTTGTTGTACTGTGATCAAGCTTCTATAGGGAATTGGTAGTCAACATGTTATTATTTTAAGAAATTGCTTTTGTAAGAATATCTTCATAAAAACCTGTTGAGGAGTGGGTAGTTTGAGATCTCACTAATTTATCTTGTCAAACAAGCAGAGAATTTGAAAGAGCAACAGAATTATCTCAGCTATATTTTCTCCATTTTTTTTTATTTTGTAATACATTTGGGTCTATAATTAGTCATTTTTATTAACAAATATCCATCTATATTATAACCAAAATATAAATTATAGAAATGTCTTTATCAACCTAATAACAGAAGCTCATTATAGAAGTTTAAACTGTTCCTAAAAAATCAAGTTTTACTACAGAGAACATGCTGTGTTTCAGTTATTACAAAAATTTGCAATAAATTTTAGAATTATCAATAAAACTAAGATTTGTGAATAAAACCCATCATAAATATTCACCATACTGTTATGTAAGAAAGAAGGCAATGATTTTTCAACATTAAGCAACAATTCCTCACATTTAAATTTTTCAACAATAAATACTAAAAAGAAAAAATGAAAAGTATACAATGCTTCATGGCATCCCTACATATGTGTATATATATGCAGATATACATACATATATATACACACATATTGATATCTGAGCTTTTGCAGAGGTGCCAACTTAATATTCAGAATCATATTGCCTAAGTTAACTCGACTCTGTAGAAGCTGAATATTTCATACATATGAAAATGCCTAATGCAAACTGCACTGTTCTGTGTAATTAATGAATGTATAAAAGAAGAGATTGGAAAATGCAAAACATCTCCATAAAGAATGCAGAGGCAGGTGGTTTATTTGTCCATGAAATAAATCTTTAATTAGTGCTCTGGAATATGATTTTGCAAAACAATATTTGTTCCATGTTTCCTATCACTAAAAGAAAAGTCAAGATATCTGCCTTTATTCCTCTGAAATAAATCATTTCTTTATATAATGATAAATGTATACATTAAGAAAATATCACATATATTACAGCCAAAAAATCCCAACACACATGCAAAACTCACCATGATAATCTTCTTGTTATTGAACATGTACTTTAGGCTGCTTTTCTTAAAATTTGATAAACAGGAGGGCAAGAAAAGGGCAGAAAATGTAATTCTGTAGTATGAACCATATCACAAATGAAACTAGGACAGGAAGAGAATGACGAGTTGAATGTGAAGGAGATAAAAGTTGTAGGTTAGGAAATTCAAACAGGGTAGAGAATGAAGTGATTTAGCAAAAAAAAAAAATAATAATTTTTTTTGGTAGAATTCATTATAGACGTTTCCACAACTCCTAAAATTTATTGCAAATACATGTTTGTAGGTAAACACTGATTATCCGTTTGGTTCCTGATGTTAAAATCTGCAGCATTTAATTAACTATACTCAATCTTGGTTTGCGTGCCACATGCACTGTTGCTGCTGCTGCTAAGTCACTTCAGTTGTGTCTGACTCCTAGCGACCCCATGGACTGCAGCCTACCACGCTCCTCTGTCCATGGGATTTTCCAGGCAAGAGTACTGGAGTGGGGTGCCGTTGCCTTCTCCAGTGCCACATATATTGTGTGCCAATAGTCTCATTGACTATTTGATCTGGGCCATTGCCTGCTTTTTATGAGATTAAAACTAGTTGCTGCTAGGAAGACTTGTCATTCAGTAACTGGTGTTAGATTCTAGCTTCCTCTGTGTCATATGACCAAGCTCGAGGTCTGTTGGTCAAGTATTTAACATTTTGAAATGAATACGTGAAAGACGTATATTTCTGTTCCCTGGTGGCTCAGAGGTTAAAGCGTCTGCCTCCAATGCAGGAGACCCGGGTTTGATCCCTGGGTCGGGAAGATCCCCTGGAGAAGGAAATGGTAACCCACTCCAGTATTCTTGCCTGGAGAATCCCATGGATGGAGAAGCCTGGTAGGCTACAGTCCACGAGGTCGCAAAGAGTCGGACACGACTGAGCAACTTCACCTTCACCAGGAAGAGCTACTTATGTGTAATCTAGGAACAGAGTAGGCAAAATGGAGAAAGACAGGTGAAGCAGTAGCCAGCATCAAGAGTCATGAAAATAAGTAGGAGTGACCCATTTGTGACTCAGATACAGAAACGAAATTTTCTAAATAGGTCTCTCCAATTTTGAGCTGGGTCCTTAAGGATGATTGTCAACTGGTCCCGATTTTGACGTTGTAGTTCAGTTCAGTTGCTCAGTCGTCTCCAAGTCTATGCGACACCATGGACTGCAGCATGCCAGGCCTCCTTGTCCATCACCAACTCCCGGAGTTTACTCAAACTCGTGTCCATTGAGTCGGTGATGCCATCCAACCATCTCATCCTCCGTCGTTCCCATCTCCTCCTCCCTTGAATCTTTCCCAGAATCAGATTTTTTTCAAATGAGTCAGTTCTTCGCAACAGGTGGCCAAATATTGGAGTTTCACCTTCAGCATCAGTCCTTCCAATGAATATTCAGGACCAATTTCCTTTAGAATAGACTGGTTGGATCTCCTTGCTGTCCAAGTGACTCTCAAGACTCTTCTTCAACACCATAGTTCAACAGCATCAATTCTTCAGTGCTCAGCTTTCTTTACAGTCCAACTCTCGCATCCACACATGACTACTGGAAAAACCATAGCCTTGACTAGACAGACCTTTGTTGGCAAAGTAATGTCTCCGCTTTTCAATATGCTGTCTAGGTTGGTCATGACTTTTCTTCCAAGGAGTAAGTGTCTTTTAATTTCATGGCTGCAGTCATTATCTGCAGTTATTTTGGAACTCCCTGCCCCCCAAAATATAAAATCTGTCACTGTTTCCCTGTCTATTTGCTATGAAGTGATTGGACTGGATGTGATGATCTTAGTTTTCTGAATGTTGAGTTTTAAGCCGACTTTTTCCACTCTCCTCTTTCACTTTCACCAAGAGTTTGTGGAGATGTACAGATTAAGTAAGACAACCGGAGAAGTTAGCTGATTCTTACTGGGGTTGAACTCACACTTTCAGGCTTATCGTATTCATCCATTGGTTTTAACTGGATGACCTCCAGCAGCTAGGAGGTGTCCCAGTAATCTTATTTTTCCTAATACAAGAATAAAAAAAATACAGAAATTAGTGATAAAAAATATTCTGTCCTTATTGATATAAAAGGGTCAATCTTTAAATTTTTTTTCTAATATGGTTTTTATAATGGGAAAACTAAGATTGAAGTTGGTTAGATCTACTAGAAATGCCATGGCCAGTGACAAAAGAGTGTACCATTTCTAAGACAGAAGATGAAGCAGAAAAATGGTCATAACACTGTACCTCAAAGAACAAAAGTAAAGAGCTGAATAAGTCATAATAATATCTAGTAAACAACCAGACGGTTGCAAACACTCAACAGATTTTTAAATTAAACTCTTACAATGAATCATGTGTTATATTTGTGTAACTATGTGAACAACATATTCTCTGTTCCAAGGAGTTTAAGATATATTAAAACGTTAGCCCAAGTGAAAGTGAAAGTCACTGAGTCATGTCCAACTTTTTGCAACCCCATGGACTATACAGTCCATGGAATTCTTTAGGCCAAAATACTGGAGTGGGTAGATTTTCCCTTCTCCAGGGGATCTTCCCAACCCAGGGATCAAATCCAGGTCTCCCAAATTGCAGGTAGATTCTTTACCGACTGAGCTATCAGAGAAGCCCAAGTAGATGTGACCAAACCTGCCTTGTTTTTTGATGCTCTCCCATGTTCTTATAGCACCCTAGGGATACTGCAGATGTAGAAACCTTCACATTTATTGATGATGACATAAGGATCAAGGCAAGTGTCTTGGATTCTGAGGGTTAAAAGAAAAAGAAAAAATACACTTAGAATGTCCAGCCAATTTACTACTCTGAACTAGTAATGCAACCAGAATGGCAGGCAGAATCATAGCCAAACGTTCTCTGTTAACTAATGCAGATCTAGTTCCTATTTCCCTATTATCCTTACTTCCCATTTGGCTGCCCATCTTCCCCTAAGATAAAGACTTAAAAATGGAAATGGAAACATAAATGTAAATTTATTCTACACTGGGACTTAGGTCCAGTAGTTAAGACTTTGCCTTTCAGTGTGAAGGATGCGGGTTTGATCCGTGATCTGGGAGCTTAAATCCCACATGCCTTGTGGCCAAAAAAACAAATCATGGAACAGAAATTTTGCAAATTTCTTTAAATATTTACAGAAATATTGTAAAAATGTCTCATCTACACACAATAAAAATCTTCCTTCCTACACATATCCACTGATTGTATTTAACTTTTTATCATAACCTTGAAGATAATCTTTAAGTGTTATCCTAATAGGAAATTAGTTATGTGTTGATATAATATTTATTTGAATAGATATAATGATAGCATTAAGGTTAAACATGGCAGGAATTTCAAATAAGAAGTTTATGTAAAAAATACAAGCCTATTTAAAATATTTGGAAGGCTCCATTCTAGACATTCACTGCCAAATTCATAGACTGTTTCATTATATGATTTCAAGAAGGAAAGCCATAACTTTAGAATAACAAATTATTTTCATATACATATAAATATATGTAAAATTATCATTACATATAATTTGAAAGAAAATGTTTTGTTTTATTTTGCTAGTTAATTTTAAATAGTATTAGATCCTTCAATTCTAGTTACTATTGAAGTATATGAACTAAGAGGATATTGATCAAGTGAGTCCCCTTAGACTATGATTTATGAATACTATATAATGGATAATGCAGCAGCAGAAGGCAACTAAAATAGAGTGGGGTAATAGATTTTGAATTTAAATCACTCTCTACATTTCTCACTATTTTTGAGTCTTAATTTTAGTTTGTTTAACAAAAATGCAAGGACAGATAAAAATATAATAAAGAATGCATTGCAATAGAAACAATTTCCCTAACTCATACCTTTAGAACATGAAAAAAACCCTCACTTATTGTACTGTGGAATGAATTGCAGCTCATAGAGGTAAAGTGACAAGCTCCAGATTATACATATTTTAATAGATTTATAACAATTAGAACCAGAGTTTTTCCTACTCTCAGTTCTACAGTCTTTCAAATATTTAAACAATAACTCTTAAACTGCAGAAATTATTTATATAGAATAATACAGACTCCTCACTGTCTACAAAGCTTTAAAAACCAGTGATTATGCAGGATTTGTTTACATAAATGTAAATTTTATTAGCAACAAGATTATATGAACAATTTATTGGGGTTTTGGGGGATTTGATGAAATTAAAATTTTTATTATTTGTGATGAAGGGTTTATTAATTTTTAAAAATACTTACATATCTAAATCTCAAAGGAATTTAGTCACTGTCAATCTAACCACACAAATAAATGGATTAAATACATGAATGAGTTATTTCTTTCTGTCTGTAATACTGTCTCTCTGTTTCTATTCAATCATCATCCACCCTAACAATTTATAGTTTTTAGCTTGAGAGAAATTGATTTGTATCCATAATTAATTCCTCACATACATAATTCACATGAGATAGTATCCATTTACTAGAGATGACTATTCAGCATCCTACAGAAGAATATTGTAAGGGCTGTGAGTTTCTTATAAGCTTTTCAAACGTTCCATTCTTTTCAAAAGTTCAGAGTGTTTTATCGATATTAGCTCATTAATCTTAACAGCATCCTTGCAAAGAAGACAACAGGTATTATCACTGTTCTACACATGCAGTAACAAATAATAAAGGTCAGCTGCCTTGTCTCAGGTTTATGGTGGGCAGTCATGAATCCAAGCACAAAATGAATGTGGTGAGTGTATATACACATATCCTGAGCTAAATCCACGGGCTGTGATCTACCTAACTTCCTTAATAAGAATCGTGGGGAACTCTTATTAAAATATACATTGATCTTCAACAAACACATTGCAATGAAAAAAAAAAAAAAAGGGAGCTTTGCAAAATATCCTATAGGTTCAATTCAGTTCAGTTCAGTCGCACAGTCTTGTCTGGCTCTTTGTGACCCCATAAACCGCAGCATGCCAGGCCTCCCTGTCCATCCCCAACTCCCGGAGTCCACCCAAACCCATGTCCATCAAGTCAGTGATGCCATCCAATCATCTTATCCTATGTTATCCCCTTCTCCTCCTGCCCTTAATCTTTCCCAGTATCAGTCTTTTCAAATGAGTCAGCACTTCACATCAGGTGGCCAAAGTATTGGAATTTCAGATTCAACATAGTCTTTCCAATGAACACCCAGGACCAATCCCCTTTAGGATGGACTGGTTGGATCGCCTTACAGTCCAAGAGACTCTCAAGAGTCTTCTCCAACACCACAGTTCAAAAGCTTCAGTTCTGAGCTCAGCTTTCTTTACAGTTCAACTCTCACATCCATACAAGACCACAGGAAAAACCATAGCCTTGACTAGATGGACCTTAGTCAGCAAAGTAATGTCTCTGCTTTTTAATATGCTATCTAGGTTGGTCATAACTTTCCTTCCAAAGAGTAAGTGTCTTTTAATATCATGGCAGCAAGCACCACCTGCAGTGATTTTGGAGCCCCTCAAAATAAAGTCAGCCACTGTTTCCCCATCTAGTTGCCATGAAGTGATTGGACTGGATTCCATGATCTTAGTTTTCTGAATGTTGAGCTTTAAGCCAACATTTTCCCTCTCCTCTTTGACTTTCATCAAGAGGCTATTTAGTTCTTCTTCACTTTCTGCCATAAGGGTGGTGTCATTTGCATATCTGAGGTTATTGACATTTCTCCCAGCAATCTTGATTCCAGTTTATGCTTCCCCAGCCCAGTGTTTCTCATGATGTATTCTGTATAAAAGTTAAATAAGCAGGGTGACAATATATAGCCTTGACATACTCCTTTTCCTATTTGGAACCAGTCTGTTGTTCCATGTCCAGTTCTAACTGTTGCTTCCTGACCTGCATACAGATTTCTCAAGAGGCAGGTCAGGTGGTCTGGTATTCCCATCTCTTTCAGAATTTTCCACAGTTTATTGTGATCCACACAGGCAAAGGTTTTGGCATAGTCAATAAAGCAGAAATCGATGTTTTTCTGGAACTGTCTTGCTTTTTCCGTGGTCCAGCGGATGTTGGCAATTTGATCTCTGGTTCCTCTGCCTTTTCTAAAACCAGCTTGAACATCTGGAAGTTCATGGTTCATGTATTGCTGAAGCCTGGCTTGAAGAATTTTAAGCATTACTTTACAAGCATGTGAGATGAGTGGTAAAAGACATCAAAGATATATAAATAAAGTGAGTTATGTAATCTTTGTTTAGATTATAATTCAGACAAACTGTAAATACATGTATTTATGAAACAATTCTAAATCTGAACAATGACCAGATATTTAACAATATTTAGTGATTATTGATGGATATCTAGGTATGGTGCTGTTATTTGGCCATTTTACAAGAAGAAAACTGTTTATGAGATATATTCTGAAATATACAGTTGACCCTTGAACAATACATGTTTGAACTGCTCAGATCCACTCATACACAGATTTATATCAATCATGAATACTATCATACTACACAATCTAAATTTAGTTAAATACCAGATGCCAACCAGGAGGGCAAACAAAGGAAGCAGAATTATGGAGGGATGCTGCTGCTGCTAAGTTGCTTCAGTTGTGTCGTACTCTGTGCGACCCCATAAATGGCAGCCCACCAGGCTCCCCCGTCCCTGGGATTCTCCAGGCAAGAACACTGGAGTGGGTTTCCATTTCCTTCTCCAATGCATGAAAGTGAAAAGTAAAAGTGAAAGTGAAGTCCCTCAGTCACGTTCGACTCTTCGTGACCCCATGAATTGCAGCCTACCAGGCTCCTCCATCCATGGGATTTTCCAGGCAAGTGTACTGGAATGGGGTGCCATCACTTTCTCCAATGGAGGGATGACTACAAGTTATAAGTGGATTTTTCACTATACAAGGTTGCTGCTGCTGCTGCTGATAAGTCGCTTCAGTTGTGTCCGACTCTGTGCTACCCCATAGACGGCAGCCCACCAGGTTCCCCTGTCCCTGGGATTCTCCAGGTAAGAACACTGGAGTGGGTTGCCATTTCCTTCCCCAGTGCATGAGAGTGAAAAGTGAAAGTGAAGTCACTCAGTCGTGTCCGACTCTTTGGACTGTAGCCCACCTTCCATGGGATTTTCCAGGCAAGAGTACTGGAGCAGGGTGCCACTGCTTTGGGCACCCTTAATTCCTGCGTTGTTCAAGGATCAACTGTATATGAGTGAACTGATATGATATCTGGGATATACTTCAAAATCATACAGAATGTGGTAGAATATGGTGTGTTAAGCATTTTCTAAGCGCATTTAAGCATTTCACTAAGCGCAGGTGGCAGTGCCGGGCCGGCGCACTAAGCACGGCCGAGAGCTACCCCACATCAGAAGTCAGGGACAGCGGCCCAGAGTGCCAGGCTGCGACGGCACAGGAATGGCCGGGAGGAGCCACCCCATGTCCGAGGTCAGGGGCGGCAGCTGAGAGGAGCTACCCCACGTCAGAGGTCAGTGGCGGGCCGGGAGGAGACACCCCATGTCCGAGGTCAGGGGTGGCCGGGAGAAGCCACCTCGTGCCGAGGCCAGGGGCGGTGACTCTGAGGAGCCACCCTGAGCCCGAGGCCATGGGCGGCAGCTGGAAGGAGCAACCCACACCAGAGGCCAGGGCCGGCTGCAGGGAGGAGCAACCCGAGGAGCAGTAGCTGAGCAGGCACAGGAGGGCCTAGAGGACCTATCCCATGTTGAAGGTCAGGAACAGCAGGTGGTAAGGAGATACCCCTCGTCCAAGGTAAGGCGTGGCGACTGTGCTTTCCTGGAGCAGGCTGTGAAGAGCTACCCCATGCCCAAGGTAAGAGAAACCCAAGTAAGATGTAGGTGTTGCAAGAGGGCATCACAGGGCAGACAAACTGAAACCATACTCACAGAAAACTAGTCAATCTAATCACACTAGGACCACAACCTTGTCTAACTCAATGAAACCAAGGCATGCCCACCAGGCAACACAAGACAGGTGGGTCATGGTGGAGAGGTCTGATACAATGTGGTTCACTGGAGAAGGGAATGGCAAACCACTTCAGAATTCTTGCCTTGAGAACCCCATGAACAGTAGGAAAAGGCAAAATGATAGGATACCGAAAGAGGAACTCCCCATGTCATTAGATGCCCAATATGCTACTGGAGATCAGTGGAGAAATAACTCCAGAAAGAATGAATGGATGGAGCCAAAGCAAAAACAATACCCAGTTGTGGATGTGACTGGTGATAGAAGCAAGATCCGATGCTGTAAAGAGAAATATTGCATAGGAACCTGGAATGTCAGGTCCATGAATCAAGGCAAATTGGAAGTGGTCAAACAAGAAATGGCAAGGCTGAACATCAACATTCTAGGAATCAGAGAACTAAATGGACTGGAATGGGTGAATTTACCACAGATGACCATTATATCTACTGCGGGCAGGAATCCCTCAGAAGAAATGGTAGCTATCATGGTGAACAAAAGAGTCCTAAATGCAGTACTTGGATGCAATTTCAAAAATGACAGAATGATCTCTGTTCATCTCCAAGGAAAACCATTCAATATCACAGTTATCCAAGTCTATGTCCCAACCAGTAACGTTGAAGAAAGTGAAGTTGAATGGTTCTATGAAGACCTACAAGACCTTTTAGAACACCCAAAAAAGATGTCCTTTTCATTATAGGGGACTGGAATGCAAAAGTAGGAAGTCAAGAAACATCTGGAGTAACAGGCAAATTTGGTCTTGGGATGCGGAATGAAGCAGGGCAAAGACTAATAGAGTTTTGCCAAGAACATGCATGGGTCATAGCAAACACCCTCTTCCAACAACACAAGAGAAGACTCTACACATGGACATCATCAGATGGTCAACACCAAAATCAGATTGATTATATTCTTTGCAGCCAAAGATGGAGAAGCTCTATACAGTCAACAAAAACAAGACCAGGAGCTGACTGTGGCTCAGATCATGAACTCCTTATTACCAAAATTCAGACTCAAATTGAACAAAGTAGGGAAAACCACTAGACCATTCAGGTATGACCTAAATAAAATCCCTTATGATACAGTGGAAGTGAGAAATAGATTTAAGGGCCTAGATCTGATAGACAGAGTGCCTGATGAACTATGGAATGAGGTTCATTGTACAGGAGACAGGGATCAAGATCATCCCCATGGAAAAGAAATGCAAAAAAGCAAAATGGCTGTCTGGGGAGGCCTTACAAATAGGTGTGAAAAGAAGAGAGGCGAAAAGCAAAGAAGAAAAGGAAACAGATAAGAATTTGAATGCAGAGTTCCAGAGAAGAGCAAGAAGTGATAAGAAAGCCTTCTTCAGTGATCAATGCAAAGAAATAGAGGAAAAGAACAGAATGGGAAAGACTAGAGATCTCTTCAAGAAAATTAGAGATACCAAGGGAACATTTCATGAAAAGATGGGCTCAATTAAGGACAGAAATGGTATGGACCTAACAGAAGCAGAAGATATTAAGAACAGGTGGCTAGAATACATGGAAGAACTGTACAAAAAAGATCTTCAGGAGAGAGAAAAAGATGGCGGAGGAATAGGACGGGAAGACCACTTTCTCCCTCACAAATTCCTCAAAAGAACATTTCAACGCCAAGCAAACTCCACAAAACAACTTCTGTAGGCTGGCAGAGGACATCAGGCAACCAGAAAAGCAGACCATTGTCTTCAAAAACAGGTAGGAAAAAAATATAAAAGACGAAAAAGGAGACAAAGGAGGTGGGGAGGGAGCTCCGTCCCGGGAAGGGAAGCCCGTCCCGGGAAGGGAATTTCAAGAAGAGAGGTTTCCAAACACCAGGAAACACTCTCCCTGCCGAGTCTGTGGTGAGCCTTGGAAACACAGAGGGCAACATAACAGGAAGGAAAAATAAAGAAATAATTAAAACCAAGAGATTAGAAGCCCAACAGTAACTCCCCCAGCGGAAAAGCAGCAGACACCTGCATCCGCCATTAGGAAGTGGGGGCAGGGCAGGGACCCGCGGGAGGCACGGGCTGCAGTGCTTTGTAAGAATCGGGCAGGAACGCCCCACGCGCAACCAGAACAATCTAACTTGGGCTAGCAAACCAGACTGTGGGATAGCTACCACGCGAAAAGCTCAAACATAAGACACCACTAGGACTGAGCACAGAACAAAGGACAGAACGGAAAAGTCGGCTGTAGACCATCCCCCACCGGGGACAGGCAGCCAGAGCCGTAAGGACTGGAAAGGGGCAATTGCAGACCCGGAGAGACTTTATTTACCTAACTGCAAGCAGGCTTCTTTGCTAAGACTTCTGGGGGTGCTGGACAGTCACAGTCTGCCTCAAGGGGGGGGCGCCAGTGATACACCCAGAAAGCTGAGCAGCAGCGGCAGAAAAGGTGACAAGCCGCGGCGATCGCGCTCGACAAACTCCTGAGCTACTTGGACCTGGGAAGGGCACAAAGCGCAGTCCCAGCCGAATCTGTGCCTCTGAGGGCTGCCTGAGCGCCGAACCTGAGCGGCTTGGACCGGGGAAGTGCACACAGCCTAGGGCCGGCCCCAGACGGTTCCCGGCTGAGCACCGTAGAGCCGGAGCGGTTTGTGCGCCTCGAGAAGGGACAGGTCAAGCGGGGCTGAGACACTGTGTGCACACGACAGTGCTATTTGTTTGCAGCATCCCCCCTCCCCACAGCTCGACTGAACTAGTGAGCCTAAAAAACCAGCAAACAGAAGAAGTTAAACAGAGGGAACCACCTTGGAAGTGATCACACACGGCCCACAACATCAGAGAAGCGCCAGATATATTTTTACTATTTTTAAAATCATTCCTTTTTTTTTCTTTTTCTTTTTTTTTTTTCTAACTTTTTTTAAATTGTTAAGTCTTCTATTTCTCCTCTAATTTTTATTTCTATAACCTACTATTACTATTTTTTAAAAAAAGACTTTTTTTTTTTTTAAGGCAAACACCATATATAGTCTTTGGATGGTTGTTGGTGTTTTTTTGTTTTTTTTTTTTTTTTTTTTTTAATAATTCTCGTTATTTTTTTTCTTTCTTCCTTTTTCCTTCTGCTTCTTTTCTTTAATATTGTATTTTTGAAAATCCAACCTCTACTCTAGATTTTTAATCTTTGCTCTTAGGTTTTTGTTGTCAATTTTGTACATTTAAAAACCCAAACTTCACTACCAAAGTTCACCTGAGAGCGAGATTACTGGCTTGACCACTCTCTCCTCCTTTGGACTCTCCTTTTTCTCCACCAGGTGGCCTCTGTCTCTTTTCTCCCCCATCTCTTCTCTATCCAACTCTGTGAATCTCTGCGTCTTCCAGACGGTGGAGAACACCTAAGGAACTGGTTACTGGCAGGATTTGTCTCTCTCCTTCTCATTCCTCTCTCTTATCCTCCTGGTCAGCTCTGTCTAATTCCTCCCTCTCCTCTTCCCCGTATAACTCCGTAAATACCTCTGAGCGGTCCAGACTATAGAGCGCACATAAGGAAGTGACTACTGGCTAGTTTGCTCTCTCCTCTTTTGATCTCACCGCATCTCATTCCAGTTACCTCTAACTACCCCCTCCATCTTCTCTTCTCCTTGTAACTCAGTGAACCTCTCTGAGTGTCCCTCAATGTGGAGAAACTTTTCATCTTTAACCTAGATGTTTTATCATCAGTGCTGTATAGATGGAGAAGTCTAGAGGCTACTGTAAAAATAAAACTGAAAACCAGAAGCAGGAGGCTTAAATCCAAAGCCTGAAAACATTAGAGAACTCTTGAATTCAGGGAACATTAAGCAATAGGAGCTCATCAAATGCCTTCATACCTACACCGAAACCAAGCTCCACCCAAGGGCCAACAAGTTCCAAAACAAGACATACCACTCAAATTCTCCAGCAACACAGGAACACTCCCCTGAGCCTCAATATACAGGCAGCTCAAAATTATTCCAAAACCTTTGATGTCTCATAACCCATTACTGGTCACTCCACTGCACTCCAGAGAGAAGAAACGCAGCTCCACCCACCAGAACTCCAACACAAGCCTCCCTAACCAGGAAACCTTGACAAGCCACTGATACAACCCCACCCACAGTGAGGAAGCTCCATAATAAAGAGAACTCCACAAATTACCAAAATATAAAAAGGCCACCCCAAACACAGCAATATAACCAAGATGAAGAGACAGAGGAATACTCAGCAGGTAAAGGAACAGGAGAGTTGCCCACCAAACCAAACAAAAGAGGAAGAAGTAGGGAATCTACCTGAGAAGGAATTCCAAATATTGATAGTGAAAATGATCCAAAATCTTGAAATCAAAATGGAATCACAGATAAATAGCCTAGAGACAAGGATTGAGAAGATGCAAGAAAGGTTTAACAAGGACCTAGAAGAAATAAAAAAGAGCCAATATATAATGAATAATGCAATAAATGAGATCAGAAACACTATGTAGGCAACAAATAGTAGAATAACGGAGGCAGAAGATAGGATTAGTGAAATAGAAGATAGAATGGTAGAAATAAATGAATTAGAGAGGAAAAAAGAAAAACGAATTAAAAGAAGAGAGGACAATCTCAGAGACCTCCAGGACAATATGAAACGCTCCAACATTCGAATTATAGGAGTCCCAGAAGAAGAAGACAGAAAGAAAGATCATGAGAAAATCCTTGAGGAGATAATAGTTGAAAACTTCCCTAAAATGGGGAAGGAAATAATCACCCAAGTCCAAGAAACACAGAGAGTTCCAAATAGGATAAACTCAAGGCGAAACCCCCAAGACACATATTAATCAAATTAACAAAGATCAAACACAAAGAACAAATATTAAAAGCAGCAAGGGAAAAACAACAAATAACACACAAGGGGATTCCCATAAGGATAACAGCTGATCTTTCCATAGAAACTCTTCAGGCCAGGAGGGAATGGCAAGACATACTTAAAGTGATGAAAGACAATAACCTACAGCCCAGATTACTGTACCCAGCAAGGATCTCATTCAAATACGAAGGAGAAATCAAAAGCTTTACAGACAAGCAAAAGCTGAGAGAATTCAGCACCACCAAACCTGCTCTCCAACAAATTCTAAAGGATATTCTCTAGACAGGAAACACGAAAAGGGTATATAAACCCGAACCCAAAACAATAAAGTAAATGGTAATGGGATCATACTTATCAATAATTACCTTAAACGTAAATGGGTTGAACGCCCCAACCAAAAGGCAAAGAGTGGCCGAATGGATACAAAAACAAGACCCCTCTATATGCTGCTTACAAGAGACCCACCTCAAAACAAGGGACACATACAGACTGAAAGTGAAGGGCTGGAAAAAGATATACCACGCAAATAGAGACCAAAAGAAAGCAGGAGTGGCAATACTCATATCCGATAAAATAGACTTTAAAACAAAGGCTGTGAAAAGAGATAAAGAAGGCCACTACATAATGATCAAAGGATCAATCCAAGAAGAAGATATAACAATTATAAATATATATGCACCCAATATAGGAGCACCGCAATATGTAAGACAAATGCTAACAAGTATGAAAGGGGAAATCAACAATAACACCATAATAGTGGGAGACTTTAATACCCCACTCACACCTATGGACAGATCAACTAAACAAAAAATTAACAAAGAAACACAAACTTTAATTGATACATTAGATCAGTTAGACCTAATTGATATCTATAGAACATTTCACCCCAAAACAATGAATTTCACCTTTTTTTCAAGTGCTCATGGAACCTTCTCCAGGATAGATCACATTCTGGGCCATAAATCTAAACTTGATAAATTCAAAAAAAATCGAAATCATTCCAAGCATCTTTTCTGACCATAATGCATTAAGATTAGATCTCAATTACAGGAGAAAAACTATTAAAAATTCCAACATATGGAGGTTTAACAACACACTTCTGAATAACCAACAAATCACAGAAGAAATCAAAAAAGAAATCAAAATATGCATAGAAACTAATGAAAATGAAAACACAACAACCCAAAACCTGTGGGACACTATAAAAGCAGTGCTAAGAGGAAAGTTCATAGCAATGCAGGCATACCTCAAGAAACAAGAAAAAAGCCAAATAAATAACCTAACTCTACAACTAAAGCAACTAGAAAAGGAAGAATTGGAGAACCCCAGAGTTAGTAGAAGGAAAGAAATCTTAAAAATTAGGGCAGAAATAAATGCAAAAGAAACAAAAGAGACCATAGCAAAAATCAACAAAGCCAAAAGCTGGTTCTTTGAAAGGATAAATAAAATTGACAAACCATTAGCCAGACTCATCAAGAAGCAAAGAGAGAAAAATCAAATCAATAAAATTAGAAATTAAAATGGAGAGATCACAACAAACACAGAAATACAAAGGATCATAAGAGACTACTATCAGCAATTATATGCCAATAAAATGGACAACGTGGAAGAAATGGACAAATTCTTAGAAAAGTACAATTTTCCAAAACTGAACCAGGAAGAAATAGAAAATCTTAACAGACCCATCACAAGCACAGAAATTGAAACTGTAATCAGAAATCTTCCAGCCCACAAAATCCCAGGTCCAGACGGCTTCACAGCTGAATTCTACCAAAAATTTCGAGAAGAGCTAACACCTATCCTACTCAAACTCTTCCAGAAAATTGCAGAGGAAGGTAAACTTCCAAACTCATTCTATGAGGCCACCATCACCCTAATACCAAAACCTGACAAAGATGTCACAAAAAAAGAAAACTACAGGCCAATATCACTGATGAACATAGATGCAAAAATCCTCAACAAAATTCTAGCAATCAGAATCCAACAACACATTAAAAAGATCATACACCATGACCAAGTGGGCTTTATCCCAGGGATGCAAGGATTCTTCAATATCCGCAAATCAATCAATGTAATTCACCACATTAACAAATTGAAAAATAAAAACCATATGATTATCTCAATAGATGCAGAGAAGGCCTTTGACAAAATTCAACATCCATTTATGATAAAAACTCTCCAGAAAGCAGGAATAGAAGGAACATACCTCAACATAATAAAAGCTATCTATGACAAACCCACAGGAAACATTATCCTCAATGGTGAAAAATTGAAAGCATTTCCCCTAAAGTCAGGAACAAGACAAGGGTGCCCACTTTCACCACTACTATTCAACATTTTAATTGCAGGCTAATTACTTTACAATATTCAAGCTGGTTTTAGAAAAGGCAGAAGAACCAGAGATCAAATTGCCAACATCTATGGGATCATGGAAAAAGCAAGAGAGTTCCAGAAAAACAGCTCTTTCTGCTTAATTGACTATGCCAAAGCCTTTGACTGTGTGGATCACAATAACCTGTGGAACATTCTGAAAGAGATAGGAATACCAGACCACCTGACTTGCCTCTTGAGAAACCTGTATGCAGGTCAGGAAGCAACAGTTAGAACTGGACATGGAACAACAGACTGGTTCCAAATAGGAAAAGGAGTATATCAAGGCTGTATATTGTCACCCTGCTTATTTAACTTCTATGCAGAGTACATCATGAGAAACGCTGGACTGGAAGAAGCACAAGCTGGAATCCAGACTGCTGGGAGAAATATCAATAACCTCAGATATGCAGATGACACCACCCTTATGGCAGAAAGTGAAGAGGAACTAAAAAGCCTCTTGATGAAAGTGAAAGAGGAGAGTGAAAAAGTTGGCCTAAAGCTCAACATTCAGACAACTAAAATTATGGCATCTGGGTCCCATCATTTCATGGGAAATAGATGGGGAAACAGTGTAAACAGTGTCAGACTTTATTTTTGGGGGCTCCAAAATCACTGCAGATGGTGATTGCAGCCATGAAATTAAAAGACGCTTACTCTTTGGAAGAAAAGTTATGATCAACCTAGATAGCATATTCAAAAGCAGAGACACTACTTTGCCAACAAAGATTCGTCTAGTCAAGGCTGTGGTTTTTCCAGTATTCATGTGTTTATGTGAGTTGGACTGTGAAGAAAGCTGAGTTCCGAAGAATTGATTCTTTTGAATTGTGGTGTTGGAGAAGACTCTTGAGAGTCCTTTGGACTGCAAGGAGATCCAACCCATCCATTCTGAAGGAGATCAGCCCTGGGATTTCTTTGGAAGGAATGATGCTAAAGCTGAAGCTATAGTACTTTGGCCACCTCATGAGAAAAGTTGACTCATTGGAAAAGAGCCTGATGCTGGGAGGGATTGGGGGCAGGAGGAGAAGGGGACGACAGAGGATGAGATGGCCGGATGGCATCATGGATTCGATGAACGTGAGTCGTTTCATATATGATATTATACATGTTTCAATGCAATTCTCCCAAATCATCCCACCCTCTCCCTCTCCTACAGAGTCCAAAAGACTTTTCTATACATCTGTGTATCTTTTGCTGTCTTGCATACAGGGTTATTGTTACCATCTTTCTAAAGTCAAGTTTTTTAAATAGTAAAACTATCATATTGCTGATTGAATGCAATTTAATTTAGTTGTTCGTGAACTGTTACACTTTAAGCTGACTTTAACAGATTGAATTATTAGTTAACTAATGCCCATTTGATAGCAAAATGAGGCCATAGGAAGAACAATTGTAGGAAGATTTCTTAAAGATGGTACTGTATTTTTTTAATTCCACGATTATTAGAGAAATATTTTAAACAAAGAAAAATTATTATTATTCCTAAACTTCCTCAGAAACCTTTATAGCATTTTAACTTTAACTTTATATGCTTAAACTTCATATAAATACCATCAGTTCAGTTCAGTTGCTCAGTAATGTCCGACTCTTTGAGACCCCATGAACCACAGCATGCCAGGCCTCGCTGTCCATCACCAACTCCCGGATTTCACCCAAACCCATGTCCGTCGAGTAGGAGATGCCATCCAACCATCTTCTCCTCTGTCGTTCCCTTCTCCTCCTGCGCTCAATCTTTCCCAGCATCAGAGTCTTTTCAAGTGAGTCAGTTCTTTGTATCAGGTGGCCAAAGTATTGGAGTTTCAGCTTCAACATCTGTCCTTCCAATGAACACTCAGGACTGATCTCCTTTAGGATGGACTGGTTTGATCTCCTTGCATTCCAAGGGACTCTCAAGAGTTTTCTCCAACACTGCAGTTCAAAAGCATCAATTCTGAGCTCAACTTTCTTTATAGTCCAACTCTCACATCCATACATGACTACTGGAAAACCATAGCCTTGCCTAGATGGACCTTTACTGAAAAGGAATGTCTCTGCTTTTTAATATGCTATATAGGTTGGTCATAACTAAATTAGAGTAAGTGTCTTTTAATTTCATGGCTGCAGTCACTGTCCACAGGGATTTTAGAGGCAAAAAAATAAAGTCTGTCACTGTTTCCATTGTTTCCCCGTCTATTTGCCATGAAGTGAAGGAACTGGATGCCGTGATCTTAGCTTTTTGAATGTTTAGTTTTAAGCCAGCTTTTCCATTCTTCTTGCTCACTTTCATCAAGAAGCTCTTTAGTTCCTTTTTGCTTTCTGTCATAAAGTTTGTGTCATGCGCATATCTGATGTTATTGCTATTTCTTCCAGCATCCTTGATTCCATCTTGTGATTCATCCAGCAGGCATTTCACAGGATGTACTCTGCATATAAGTTAAATAAACAGGGTGACAATATACAGCCTTGACGCACTTGTACATAACAGAGGGACACAATTCAGTCTATAACAGCTTCCCACCTTTTTATCAGTATTAACTTTTAGCCCAATTTTCATCTTCCTTTGTGGTGTAAGTTTGTGTACTGTTAATAGACTAAGGATTCCAAGTGAAAATTCAGAAAGACCCCGTTGAATATTGCAGCTCCAATGCTTCACAGTTGTGGGACAAGTTAAATTTACACAGGTTGTTTCCTCTTCTCTAAATGTGGAATAACAATATATAGATGTAGATTTCCTCAGATATTAAAAGCATGTGTTTAATACAGTGCCTAGTTCTTTATAAGCATCTAATTGCTCTTTAAAACGAATTAGCAGTATAATTAACATATAACATATCAATTTCAGGTGTACAACATAATGATTGTATATTTATATATATTGCAAAATGATTGCCACCATAAGTCCAGTTAACATCTGTCACCATGATTTCAACACTTTTTCTTGTGATAAGAACTTTTAAGATCTACTGTCTTAGCAGCTTTCAAATATGCAATACAGTGTTATTAACTATAGCAATCCTGCTGTACATTATCATCCCATAACCTATTTATTTTATGAGTGGAGGTTTGTACTTTGCGAACCTTATCGTCCTTTTTGCCCATCCATAGCCCCTTCTCCCTCACATCAGGCTACTACTAACTTGTTCCTCTGTATCTCTGAGCTCACTGTTTTGTTTGTTTCCTGGTTTGGGGTTTGTTTTGTTTTAGATTCTATGTTTAAGTGAGATCATATGGTATTAATCTTTCTCTAGTTTATTCCATTCAGCATATTGTCATTAAGTTCTGTTTCTGCTGTCACGTATGACAAGATTTTTCTCTTTTCTATAGCTGAATTATATTCCTGTGCATATGTGCATTTACCATATTTTCTTTATCAGTTTATCGATCAACAGGCATTTAGTTTCCTTCTACATCTTGGCTATTGCAAATAATGCTGCAACAAACATGGGAGTTCATACACTTTTCCAAGTGATTAATTTTGTTTTCTCTGAATAAATACTCAGATGTGAAACTACTGGATCATATGGTAGTTCTGTTTTTAATATTTTGGTGAACACTCAAACTATTTTCCATAGTGGATGCTCCAATTTATATTCCTCTCATAGTGCGCTAGGGTTTTCTTTCCTCCATATCCAGGTCAACACGTGTTTTTGTTTTCTGATCATTGGCATTTTAACAGGTGTAAGGAGATATCTCTTTGTGTGTGTGTATGTGTGTGTTTCATTTCCTTGATTATTAATTATGTTGGGCAACCTTTCATGTACCTGTTGGCCATCTGTATATTCTCTTTAGAAAATGAAAATTTATACCCTTTCCCCATTTTTCAACTGATTTTTTTTTATGTTCAATTGTATGAGTTCTTTATGTATTTTGGATACTAACCTCTTATCAGATCTATAGTTTTTCATTAAGTCAGTTGCCTTTTAATTGTGTGGATGGTTTCATTTCTATTCAGAAGCTTTTTATTTTCATGGAGTCCCATTTGTTGATTTTAGTTTTTGTTGCTTTTTGTGTCAAATCCAAAAAATCATCAAGATAGATATTAAGGATCTCACCACCTAAATTTTTCTAGGAGTTTTATGGTTTCAGATCTTATATTAGTCTTCAGTTCATTTTGAGTTAATTTTGGGGTACTGTGCAAGATTTTGGTCCACTTTTAGTTTCTTTGGCATGTGGCTGTACATTTTCCCAACACTGTTTGTGCAAGAGGCTGTTTTTTCCCCAACTGTATATTCCTGAATCCTTTCTCATGAATTAATTGACTGTATATGTGTATATGTATATTTGTAAGTTAATTAACTGTATATTTTTATCCATCCCACATTTCACATTTTTTATGCCATAATTTACCACTTTTTTTATTGTCTCTATCCATTGACAAATTATTGTAGTATAGTTGTCTTTACTAAATTTGTCTTTTACCTTTTATGCTAACTTTGTAAGTGATTAGCATATCACCTTTACCTTAGATTGTTCTGAATTTTACTATATGTTTACCTTTACTAGGAGATTTGTGTGTTCATTTGTTTTCCTGTTATTGGTGTCCTTTAGTTTCAGCTTAAAGAAGTCTTTTACATATCTTATACGGCTGGTTTAGTGACAATGGATACTTTTCTTCTTTGTTTGGCTAGAAACGCCTTTATTTCTCTTACTCTGAATGTCAATTTGCAGAGTGTTCTGGGTTAGCAGTTTTGGGTTTTGTTTGTTTGTTTGTTTGTTTGTTTGTGTTTTTAGCAATATCATGTCACTTTCTTCTGGCCTTCAAAGATTCTGCTTTAAAAACTAACAGTTTTATGGCTGCTGCCTTGTATGTAATGAGTTTTTTTCTCTAGCTGCTTTTAAGTTTCTCTCCTTGTCTTTAAATTTTGACACTTTAATTATAATGTGTTTGGTGTGGATGTCTTTGGGTTCCTCTTATTTGGAACTCTCTTGCCTTCCTGGATCTTGACATTTGTATTCCTCCCCAAGTTAAAAAATTTTTCAACTATTATTTCTTCAAATACACTTTCTCTCTTTTCTTGTTCTTCTAGGACTCCTGTGTTACAGATGTTGCTCCATTTGATTCTGTGCCATAGACACTTAAGCTACTTTCACTTTTTTCATTCTTTTTTTCTTTCTCTTGTTCTGATAGGCTGAGATCCACTACTGTCTTCATTTTCACTGATATTTTTTTTTCTTTTGCTTCATCTAGCTTGTTAAGTTCAGTTATTGTATTCTTCATTCTGTGACTTTTATTTGGTACTTTCCATCTCTTTGTTGAAGTTTTCTCTTTGCTCATTCTTTTTTTTTTTTTTTTTCCCCTGAGTTTATTGAGCCTCTTCACAACTATTGTCAGGTAAATCTCATTATCTGTGTTTCATTAAGAAACTTTTCTGGGGTTTCATCTTCTGCTTTCCTTGGAATATATTCTTCTGTTTTTCATTTTGTTTGGCTCTCTGTGTTGGTTTCTAGGGATTAGATAAAATAACTACATATCCTAGTCTTGATGGAGCAGCAACATATAGAAGATGAATTTTGTTCAACCTTGTCCTAGCAAATGATTATTTCTCAAACTTCTGAAATTGTACATGCAGCCTACTTTATTCATAATGGCTCTTTGTAGTTAAGTGCATGTCAAAACATGTCAGTATCCCACTGGGGAGGTTCTTAGTCAGCACCTAGATTCAGGCTGATTGAAAGTCAGACCCTCAGGCAACGGATTTTAAAGTATATTCATATATATGGTCCTGTGGGATCTCAGATGTAAGTACCACTGGCTACCTGAGCCAGGCTATCTAGAGGTATTCCTTGAGTTTCAGATGCAAAATATTTGGATGTCACATATGGGTAAAAGTTCCTTTCTAAGAGATACCAGTGAGAGCATCCACTGACCTTCTGCCCTTGAGAACCCCTTAGTAAGCCTTTAGGTATGTGCCAGACTAGAAATCTGCCCATCAGACCAAAACTACAAAAGAGCAAATAGACTTCTTCAAAGAAAAATTAGAGGTATATTTTAGTCTACTGTTTTAACTTTGTCCTATTAGTAGTAGTTGGTATATAACTCTTTCTCCATGTTACAGTCCCATGGGATCCAGGAATGCAAGTTTCACTAGCCACTAGAGCCAGGTGATCTAGCAGGATCCCCTCAGCAGCAGTCACAAAAGCCAGGATGCCAGATATAAAATCTGGGGCACCAGAACATGCACAGTCTTCCCTCCAGGAGGTTTTGGGTCTCTGCAGTGTGCAGAGAGACAGTGCGTGTGGAGATAGCACCCACCCTGCAAGTCTGGAGGGGATCACAACTAGCCACTAGATACATGTTTAATTAGCAGCCTGACCCTCAGGCCACGGCTTTGAAGATGAGCTAATAGGCCTCTTCATAGAGAGACTGTAACCTCAATCTATTGCTTCTCTGCTTTGCCCTGGGGAGTAGTACCTGATTAAAAACTTTTTCTCTGTTTGATACTTTTCTGTGAGATTCACAAGAATTAGTTCCACTGGCCATTAGAGTCAGGAGATCTAGTGTTGTCCTGTGGGTGTCAACCACAGAAGTCAGGACACCAGCAGTGAGTATAAGCTCCTTTCTAGGATATACTGGCAATCTGGAGCAAGGCAAAATATCACAAAGATGATGCCAGTTAGCATTCATCCCCAGAGTATATTTCAGTAGGCCTCTACATGTGTATTAAATTAGATGCTTGCCCCTCAGGCCAGTGCTTTAAGATAAGCACATAAACCTTATTAACAGAAAGTCTGGGTGCTTTTCAGTTATCTACCTCTGCAATGGTCCCTGTGAGGGTAGAAACACATGCACAAACTCTAAAAATGTTTTCTTAGCTCACTGCAGCCTTGTTAGTCTTGTGGACTCAGGCCCTGCCATCTTTCAAAGATAGATGTTTTGGGGCTCCTCTCTCAGGTGTAGATCCTAAAATTTAGGGTACCTGATGTGAGGTTTAAACTCTTCACTCCTCAAGGAGAACTTTGGGTTTGGGAGTTCCCTTCTGATTGTGGATTAATGACTGAAAGTGGGGTTAATAGCAAGATTCTCTCAGCCTTCCTACCTGTTTTAATGTGGATTTTCTTCTCGTTTTTCCAATATGTAGGAGTCACTTAGTTTTTAGTTCTCTTTCAGAGTAAATTGTTTCTGCATAGCTGTATATTTAGAGTAAGTGGGAGGATGTGAGTTTAAGTTCCTACCTCACTATCTTGAACCTGAATGCCTACATTTATTTGCTACACTATCCCACTGTCTAAGTGTAGGTGAATTATAAATGGGGCTCCTTCACTCTGTGTATCTTTGTTAAATGCTCATTTGGTGTCATTCTTTGTTCTCATTGAGGATGCATCAGTGGACAAGAAAAACAATTTTTCCATTATCATCGCTTGTACTGTGAGGAAGAAAACACACAGTAAACATAAAAAGCATCACCTGAGAGTGATTATTTGGCAGAAAATTATTCAAATGATGAAAGAATGTGACAGGTTTAGACTAGATAGTTAAAAAGCATCTTTAATATATGAGTACTAGGAATGAATCAATTTTGCAAATACTGGATATGACTTTCAGATAGAAGGAGAAAGAATTTAGCTAATTCAAATAATGAAAGAAAAGGATCAGTGCCTGAAACAAGCTGGGAATCAGTACTTTGGGAGCCTAGAACTAAGCCAGTAGGACTTCAGTTCAGTTCAGACGCTCAGTCGTGTCTGACTCTTTGAGACCCCATGAATCACAGTACGCCAGGCCTCCCTGTTCATCACCATCTCCCAGAGTTCACTCAGACTCATGTCCATCAAGTCCATGATGCCATCCAGCCATCTCATCCTCTGTCGTCCCCTTCTCCTCCTGCCCCTAGTCCCTCCCAGCATCAAAGTCTTTGCCAATGAGTCAACTCTTCGCATGAGGTGGCCAAAGTACTGGAGCTTCAGCTTTAGCATAATTCCTTCCAAAGAAATCCCAGGATGGAACTCCTTCAGAATGGACTGGTTGGATCTCCTTGCAGTCCAAGGGACTTTCAACAGTCTTCTGCAACACCACACTTCAAACGCATCAATTCTTCTGCTCTCAGCCTTCTTCACAGTCCAACTCTCACATCCATACATGACCACAGGAAAAACCATAGCTTTGACTAGATGGACCTTTCTTGGCAAAGTAATCTCTCTGCTTTTTAATATGCTGTCTAGGTTGGTCATAACTTTCCTTCCAAGGAGTAAGTGTCTTTTAATTTCATGGCTGCAGTCGCCATCTGCAGTGATTTTGGAGCCCAAAAAAGTAAAGTCTGACACTGTTTCTACTGTTTTCACATCTATTTCCCATGAAGTAATGGGACCAGATGCCATGATCTTCGTTTTCTGAATGTTGAGCTTTAAGCCAACTTTTTCACTCTCCTCTTTCACTTTCATCAAGAGGCTTTTTAGTTCGTCTTCACTTTCTGCCATAAGGGTGGTGTCATCTGCATATCTGAGGTTATTGATATTTCTCCCAGCAATCTTGATTCCAGCTTGTGTATCTTCCAGTCCAGCATTTCTCATGATGTACTCTGTATGTAAGTTAAATAAGCAGGGTGACAATATACAGCCTTAACATCCTCCTCTTCCTATTTGGAACCAATCTGTTGTTCCATGTCCAGTTCTAACTGTTGCTTCCTGGCCTGCATACAGATGTCCCAAGAGGCAGGTTAGGTGGTCTGGTATTCCCATCTTTTTCAGAATTTTCCACAGTTTATTGTAATCCACACAGTCAAAGGCTTTGGCATAGTCAAGAAAGCAGAAATAGATATTTTTCTGGAACTCTCTTGCTTTTTCCATGATCCAGAAGATGTTGGCAATTTGATCTCTGGTTCCTCTGCCTTTTCTAAAACCAGCTTGAACATCAGGGAGTCCACGGTTCACGTATTGCTGAAGCCTGGCCTGGAGAATTTTGAGCATTACTTTACTAGCATGTGAGATGAGTGCAATTGTGTAGTAGTTTGAGCTTTCTTTGGCATTGCCTTTCTTTGGGATTGGAATGAAAACTGACCTTTTCCAGTCCTGTGGCCACTGCTGAATTTTCCAAATTTGCTGGCATATTGAGTGTAGCTCTTTCACAGCATAATCTTTCAGGATTTGAAACAGCTCAACTGGAATTCCATCACCTCCATTAGCTTTGATCGTAGTGATGCTTTCTAAGACCCACTTGACTTCACTTTCCAAGATGTCTGGCTCTAGATTAGTGATCACATCATCATGATTATCTGGGTAGTGAAGATCTTTTTTGTACAGTTCTTCCGTGTATTCTTGCCACCTGTTCTTAATATTTTCTGCTTCTGTTAGGTCCAGACCATTTCTGTCCTTTATTTAGCCCATCTTTTCATGAAATGTTCCCTTGGTATCTCTAATTTTCTTGAAGAGATCTCTAATCTTTCCCATTCTGTTGTTTTCCTCTGTATCTTTGCATTGATCGCTGAAGAAGGCTTTCTTATCACTTCTTGCTATTCTTTGGAACTCTGCATTCAGATGCTTATATCTTTCCTTTTCTCCTTTGCTTTTCACCTCTCTTCTTTTCACAGCTATTTGTAAGGCCTCCCCAGACAGCCATTTTGCTTTTTTGCATTTCTTTTCTATGGGGATGGTCTTGGACTTCAAGAGATAGGCAAAACCTGGAAATTTTTCCTCTATCTAAGATGCAAAGGGTTTTACACAAGGGAATGCTGTTATGACAAGTTCATTTAAAAAAAAAATCACTCTGGCTTCTAGGAAAAAAATAGATTATAGACTAAGGATGTAAAAAGAAAGTGCAGCTAAGAGGCTACTGTGGTATCCATAAACATTAATGGATTACAATGAGTGACCTCTTCCAATCTACTTCAACCAGGTCTCATCAGAGCTGTAAGGATTCTGGGGCCTAACAAATTTGTCTTTAGAAGAGTATCATATATAGCCCTATTCACAGCTTATAGATTACTTTCTGCTGGTATAGTTGTCAGTAGCTGGGACTTGGTACAGAGCGTGCGTTACCTATAAGTGGTGATCAAATGTTCCTACTGCCAGACTATATGACAATGGGCTCTTTGTTGTTCACTGTTGAAAAAGCTATCATTTCTTCTTCATCCTCCTCCTCTTCCTCTTTCCTCTTCATATGATCTTAGAAAAAAACCATGATGAGTAACATATTATACCTTAAAGTTAGGGCTTCTACGTTTCATGTTCAATCCAGTTACAAAATAATGTAAATTTAAATTGTAAAGAGCTGTGATTGAGCCAGATGGTCAGATGAAGGTCATGTAGCAAGATCATTTAAATTCATTTAAATTTCATTTATTTAAATAAAAATGTATAGGATTTATTTAAAATAACAATAATATATTATTTATTTAAAAATACATAGGGTGTGGCAGGCACCTAATATAATGTAGAAAAAAAAAAAATGGTCCAAAACTTTGAAAGCTTTTACTTACCTTTTGTTATAGACAAGCATTTGCTTTATATTTAGTGGTGCTGATATTGGGGGAAATTTCAGGTGGAAGCATTTTAATTATCTCTCTCTTTTTTTTTAAGCTAATAAAGAGAGTAGAAGCAAAGATATTCCTAGGAGACTTAAGTATTATAAATATGCCTATAGTTGTTAATACTAGTTGATCCTGTTATATTAAAAGCAAAAAAATAAATAAACAAATAAAGACATCACAAGCTAAAAGATAATAAGGGTCATTTAGTTTTCCTTCTGATTGATAATCAACAGATTTTCATCTATATAATTTTAGCCATGCGTACCTTTCTCCTTTCCTTAATATTCACAGAAAACTCATTAAAAACTGAATACTCAACTCTAATGCAAGGTGAAAAGAAAAGAAAATGTCTTCTACCTTTGACAAGCTGACAGTGAAGGAGTTAGAAACTTCAACAAATTATTTCAATATAATGTTCTTAGATACCTCTTTCTACACTAAACAACCAAACAAACAAAAAAACAAAAAGCTTTTCTTTCTACATTTTCTATGATCCATTGAAAACAGGCCTCTGTTTCCCTTCTAACACATTTACTTTCTGAAGTCAGTACATTTTATTTTCTAAAAGTTATTCATGTCCTACATACCAGGGGGAAAAAAAGTTTTAAGCTCTTATTTTATGGGACCTCAAATATCTCCTGTATTTTACTTGATATTTACTCCTTCCTTCTTTAAACTCTCAAGTTCCTTGTTGTCTCCTTCATGGTATATCATTGAGTTTTGGAATGTTTGTACATGATCCTTTCATGTTTTCTTCTCAGTTTTTAGTATCCTTTTTCTCACCTCTACCGATCCTTGGGCTTTGAAATTGACCTTTTGCTGATTTTATTTTATTTTCTGGTTCATGAAGACTTGCCTGCAGGGGTCTCCAACATCCTCATCTCCAGCCTCTCTTCAATAAAAGAGCCAATATAATATGAGTAAGTAAAATCAGAATTTTGTTTAAAGATTTAATGATTTTGAAGTATATATCTGTGATACAATAGCATAATGCAAAATATTAGAATTACTAACATCAAGTATATTATTTTGATTTGCACTTTACTTTTCTAATGGGAAGAAATTGAATCTGGTATATACTTGGCAGGCTTCTCATAACATGATTAAAAGTTAATATTGTGCCTAATCCTAGAAGAAGATAGTGTTAAAAACATATGCTCTATTAGAAGTAAGTGTCTCATATTAATAAATTACCATTGTCTAGAACATTACTAATGTTAACTTATGGTCTGCCTTCTTATATTCTGGAAGAAATAATTTACTTTGAGCAAACAAAAATTTACCTTTGAAACTGAGCTTTGTTTTTCTGACTGTAACCATACCTGATATCAGCTAATGAAAGAGTGGTTTCATTGTCATTTCCTTTGAAAAAATGCTATGTATTTGCTTAAAACATCATGACAGTGTGTGTATATATAGGGATTTAAGAAAAAGCTCTCAAGAGAAGATAAGGAAACAGAAATTTGGTGATTATTATGCTTGTCTCTGTCTTTACCTGAGTATCATTCCATGTTGAAATCTAGATAAACCATTTACAATGTGTAGATGGTCCTCAATTCAATTTCACAATTTCTCAATTTGTTCACTAAGTTGTCAAACATGTTTGGATACCTGTTACTAGCCATAATGAGAGTTTTCTCATTAAATATGGTGACAGAGGCCCAGTACTGCAAATGCCGACTGCTGTCGCAGTGGCTAAATACAGGAGATCAGTGAGCAGCATCTGATCTGCAGATGTGCTTGTTTAGCCTACTACATCACCACCATCCCCTTCACTCTTTACTGCTTCTCATTCCTGTCTCGGCCGTATACCATTAAGTTTACAGTATCTAATCATCCTGTGTCCAGCCTTGTGGATGGGCTGAAACATCAGTTCAGTTCAGTTCAGTTCAGTCACTCAATCATATACGACTCTTTGTGACCCCATGAGCTGCAGCACGCCAGGCCTCCCTGTCCAACACAAACTCCTGGAGCCCACCCAACTCATGCCCATTGAATTGGTGATGCCATCCAACCGTCTCATCCTCTGTTGTCCCCTTTTCCTCCTGCCCTCAATCTTTCCCAGCATCTGGGTCTTTTCAAACGAGTCAGCTCTTCACATCAGGTGGCCAAAGTATTGGAATTTCAGCTTCAACATCAGCCCTGCCAATGAGCACCCAGGAATGATCTCCTTTAGGATGGACTGGTTGGCTCTCTTTGCAGTCCAAGGGACTCTCAAGAGTCTTCTCCAGCACCACAGTTCAAAAGCATCAATTCTTAGGCGCTCAGCTTTCTTCCTAGTCCAACTTTCACATCCATACATGACACTAGAAAAACCATAGCCTTGACTAGACTGAGCTTTGTTGACAAAGTAATGTCTCTGCTTTTTAATATGCTGTCTAGATTGGTCTTAACTTTCCTTCCAAGGAGTAAGTGTCTTTTAATTTCATGGCTGCAGTCACCATCTGCAGTGATTTTGGAGCCCCCCAAAATAAAGTCTGACACTGTTTCCACTGTTTCCTCATCTAGTTACCATGAAGTGATGGGACCAGATGCCATGATCTTAGTTTTCTGAATGTTGAGCTTTAAGCCAACTTTTTCACTCTTCTCTTTCACTTTCAGCAAGAGGCTTTTTAGTTCCTCTTCACTTTCTGCCATAAGGGTGGTGTCATCTGCATATCTGAGGTTATTGATATTTCTCCCAGCAGTCTTGATTCCAGCTTGTGCTTCCTCCAGCTCAGCATTTCTTATGATGTACTCTGCATAAAAGTTAAATAAGCAGGGTGACAATATACCGCCTTGACATATTCGTTTTCCTATTTGGAACCAGTCTATTGTTCCATGCCCAGTTCTAACTGTTGCTTCCTGACCTGCATACAGGTTTTAACAAGAGGCAGGTCATATGGTCTGGTATTCCCATCTCTTTCAGAATTTTCCACAGTTTATTGTGATCCACAGAGTCAAAGGCTTTGGCATAGTCAATAAAACAGGAATCAATGTTTTCCTGAAACTCTCTTGCTTTCTTGATGATCTAGCAGATGTTGGCAATTTAATATCTGGTCCCTCTGCCTTTTCTAAAACTAGCCTGAACATCTGGAAGTTCATGGTTCACACATTGCTGAAACATACCCTGCAGGAAAAAATAGGGAGAGAGAAATAAACTATCATCAGGTCAGTTCAGTTGCTCAATCCTCTCTGACTCTTTGTGACTCCATGTACTGCAGCACACCAAGCTTCCCTATACATGACTAAGAGCCTGCTCAAATTCATGTTCACCGAGTGGGTAATGCCATCTAACTGTCTCCTCCTCTGTCTTCCCCTTCTCCTCCTGCCTTCAATCTTTCTCAGCATCAGGGTCTTTTCCAATGAGTCAGTTCTTTGAATTAGGTGGCCAAAGTATTAGAGTTTCAGCTTCAGCATCAGTCCTTCCAATGATTATTTGAACTATTTTCCTTTAGGACTGACAGGTTTGATCTCTTTGCTGTCCAAGGGACTCTTAATAGTCTTCTCCAACACCATAGTTCAAAAGCACCAATTCTTTGTCACTTGGCTTTCTAAACTGTCATGGAATAGCCCAAATACTAAAGTGAAAGAATGCGGTGAATTTGGATTTGATTTAATAGGTTTTATTTATTCAATTACTTATCTAATGCATAAACCTGAGAGAAAAGTTACGAGTTTTCCAGTTGCTGCATTTAAACTGATGAAAACGGATGAGATCATCTAGGTGGTGGTGTACTTTTGTTTCTAACCCATAAACTTTTTATGGTAATTACATTTAGAAACAAAATGTATAATGCTGGTAAAAGTAAAGTTACCATGATTGAGATGTATATGGGAGTATGTGCACTCTATGTGTAGAGTCTGGAAACCATAGGAAGAAAAAAATGTCTAGTATGGAGTTTGGATCTTTCCTGGTGTTCCAGTGGCTAAGACTCCCTGCTCTCAATGGAGGGGGCTAGGTTTGATCCCTGGTCAGGGAACTAGATACCACATTCTTGAAAAATAAATGATCCCTTATGCCACAACTAAGATTCAACACTTTTTTAAAAGAAATAATGGAACTCTATGGGAGAAGGCAATGGCAACCCACTCCAGCACTCTTGCCTGGAAAATCCCGTGGATGGAGGAGCCTGGTAGGCTACAGTCCATGGGGTCACTAAGAGTTGGGCACGACTGAGCGACTTCACCTTCACTTTTCACTTTCATGCATTTGAGAAGGAAATCACAACCCACTCCAGTATTCTTGCCTGGAGAATCCCAGGGACAGAGGAGCCTGATGGGCTACCATCTGTGGGGTTTCACAGAATCGGACATGACTGAAGTGACTTAGCAGCAGCAGCAGCATGGGATATCTACATTTGTGTGTCAAAAAGAAAGAAGAACCAGCTGATGGGGAAATCTGAAAGTGAATGTTCAGTGTAATAGAAAGAAAACCAAAAATTGGGATGGAAGGGAGTTTTGAAAAAAAGGCATTTGATCTGACAAGGAAATTGAGACCTTTACATTTAGCTATTTATTCACCAAATAAAAAGAGAAAATTAAATGAGATGGAAAGAAATCAGATAGCAATGTTTATAGGCATAAAGGTAGTTGAGAGAGTAGAATTTTATAATAGACAAGAATGTAGTGGCAACAGCTTGAAGAAAAGTAGAGTCAAGAGACAGGTTTGTTGTTTTACTTTAGCATGTTTATGGTTTGAAGGAAAGGCAAAATATGAAGAATTAAAGCAACAGAAGAAAGGGTGAGAATAAGCATAGCTTGATTAGATAAGAGGTTTAGGGATACACAAAGCAAACAAAGGGATTCACATTTATAAAGGACAGTTATTTATGCATTTATGAAAGAAGGAAATGATGGACAATTTGAAGATCAGAGGAGTTCATAACGGATAGTCTTTATTGTCCTTGTGATATAGAGTACACAGAATTTGTTAGAATGAAGTAGATTCAGTCTATAAAATAACCTTATGAAATTTAGAATATTTAAAATAAGGTTTGAGGAATTTCCTGCAATAAAGACATTAAATATTATAGCCTATAATGAAATACTCAGATGGTTAAAGACTGTTCTAGTGAAGCCAAGGTCATAGATCCATATAAAGGACAGTTCAGTTCAGTCACTCAGTCATGTCTGACTCTTGTGACCCCATGAACTGCAGCACGCCAGGCCTTCCTGTCCATCACCAATTCCCAGAGTTCACTCAAACTCACATCCATCGAGTCGGTGATGCCACCCAGCCATGTCATCCTCTGTCATCCCCTTCTCCTCCTGCCCCCCAATCCTTAGTTTTGCATTAAAGAAAAACACAAAATCCTCCTTATGATAATGGATGCTACTCATAATCAAAATCCTTTGCAAAATATGTGCTACAGACTCATTACAAGGAGCAAGAGACTGAATCACCTCAGAGCATGCATATAGAGACCTGGAAAAAGTATTAATGATTTACAGTATTTTTCAGATAGTGATGGTACAATAATAAAGAATCTGTCTGCTAGTGCAAGACATGCATAATAATCTAATTGAAAAACAAGTCAAGTAACTAAGTAGACTTTTCTTTTTTCCCCCACAAAGAAAATAAATGGTCATCAGGTAAACAAAAATTTGTTTGAAAAGATATTTCCACCCCTAAATAATAGCAGAATTATTTGTAATAGCCAAAATATGTAAAGGAGCTAAGTATTCATTGATGGATGAATGGATAAAGAGCAGAAGTTATCTTGGATCCCTGGTGTCTCAGCTGGTAAAAAATTTGCCTGCAGAGCAGGAGACTCAGGTTCAATCCCTGGGTCAGGAAGATCCCCTGGAGAATGGAATGGCTACCCACTCCAGTATTCCATGGAGAATTACATGAACAAAATAGCCTGACAGACTACAGTCCACAGGGTCACAAAGAGCCATACATGACTGAGCAACTAACACTACTACTACTACTACTATTTTCAAGTTAGTGCCTTCATTTCCTCTAGATAAATACCCAAAAGTGAAATTTCTGGATCAGATAGAAATTCTATTTTTAATTATTTAAAGAACCTCCATACTGTTACCCTCAGTGACTAAGCAAATATACATTCTGACACAGAGTGCACAAAGCTTCCCTTGTTTCCACATTCTCTCCAATATGTGTTATCTCTTGTCTCCTTGATGCCATCCATTCTAACAGGCATGAGATGGTATTGTGGTTTTGAAGACTAGTGATATTGAGCTCCTTTCCATATACCTCATGACCATTTAATTTCTTTGGGGAAAAAAGTCTGTTTAGAATTATTAATTTTCTTGTTACTGGGTTATATGAGTTTTATTATTTTGGATATTAATCTAGTCTCTGATATACGGTTTGTAAATCTATTTTCATATTCTGTAGGTTGACTTTTATTTTGTTGATCAGTTCTTTTACCATGCAGAATCTTTAGTTTTACGTGAAAGTGAAAGTTGCTCAGCCATGTCCAACTCTTTGCGACCCCATGGACTATACAGTCCATGGATTTCTCCAAGCTAGAGTACTGGAGTGGGTAGACTTTCCCTTCTCCAGGGGATCTTCCCAACCCGGGGATCGAACCCAGGTCTCTCTCACTGTAGGCAGATTCTTTACCAGCTGAACCACGAGGGGAAACCAAGAATGCTGGACTGGGGAGCCTATCCCTCCTCCAGAGGATCTTCCCAACCCAGGATTTGAACAAGGGTCTCCTGCATTGCAGGCAAATTCTTTACCAACTGAGCTATGTAGTCCCACTTGTTTGTTTTTGTTTGCTTGTTTCTTTAATTGCTCATGCTGTAGATGTCATATCCAAAGAACCATTGCCAACATTTATGGAAAAAGGCTTTTTTCCTCTCTTTTCTTCTAGAAATTTTACGATGTTCAGCCTTACATTTAATTCTTTCATTCATTTTGAGTTTATTTTTGTAGTGTGATAGGTGTCTAGCTTCCTTCTACTACACGTGAATATCTAATTTTCTCAGCACAGTTTATTGAAAGAGCTCTTTTTCTCCATTGAGTAGTCTTTGCCCCCTTGTCAAATATCTGTTGCCCATATATGTATGGGTTTATTTCTGGGCTCCCAATTCTTTCCCTTTGTCTACATGTCTGTTTTTATGCCAGTACAATACTGTTTTGATTATTATAGCTGTTTAATATAGTTTGATTTCAAGAAGTATGATGTCTCTAACTTTGTGCTTCTTCCTCAGGAATGATTTGGATATTCAGTGTCTTTTCTGGTTCCAAACAAATTTTAGTATTTTATTTTAACTTCTGTAAGAAAATCCCATTGGAATACAAATCAAGATTGCATTAATTCTATTAACAGCTTTGCATAATATGGGCATTTTAAGAATATTCATTCTACCAATTTATAAACATTAGGATTGTTATCGTTCAGTCACTAAGCTGTGTCCAACTATTTTTGACTTCATGGATGAAGCATGACAGGCTTCCTTGTCTTTCACTATCTCCTGGAGTTTGCTCAGATTCATGTCCACTGAATGAGTGATGCTTTCTAACCATTTGATCATCTGTCACTCTCTTCTCTTTTTGCCTTCAATCTTTCCTAACATGGGGGTCTTTTCCCATGAATCAGCTCTTTGCATCAGATGCCCAAAGTATTGGAGCTTCAGCATCAGTCCTTCCAATGCACATTCAGAGTTGATTTCCTTAGAATTGACTGATTTGATCTCCTTGTAGTCCAAGAGAATCTCAAGAGTCTTCTCCACCACCACAATTTGAAAGTATCAATAGTATATAGGAACCTGGAATGTTAGGTCCATGAATCAAGGTAAATTGGGCGTGGTCAAGTAAGAGATAGCAAGAGTGAATATCAACATCTTAGGAATCAGTGGATTAAAATGGATTGGAATGGACAAGTTTAAGTCAAATAAGTATCACGGGTAAAAATCCCTTAGAAGAAAGGGAGTCGTCCTCATAGTCAACAAGAGTCCAAAATGCAGTACTTGCATGCAATCTCAACAGAATGATCTTGTCTCGTTACAAACCAAACTGTTCAACATCACAATAATCCAAGTCTGTGCCCAGACTACTAATGCTGAAGAAGCTGAAGTTGCCTGGTTCTATGAAGTCCTATAAGACCTTCTAGAACTAACACACACTCAAAAAAAAAAAAAAAGTCCTTTTCATCATAGGAAATTGGAATGCAAACAGTAGGAAATCAAGAGATACCTGGAGTGACAGGCAAGTTTGGCCTTGGAGCAGATATTGAAACAGGGCAAAGGCTAACAGTTGCATCAAGAGAACACACTGGTCACAGCAAACATGGGATACATTTCCATTTATTTGTATCTTTAATTTCTTTTATGAGTGTCTAGAAATTTCAGAGTAGAAACTTCTCACTTCTTGGTTAAAGTTATTCTTAAGTATTTTATTATTTTTGCTGCTACTGTAAATAGAATTGCTTTTGTTCTTTTTCAGTTAATTTTTTGTTAGTTCATATAAACTGTTGTACTTTTTGTATGTTAATTTCGTATCCTGCAACTTCCATAAATTTGTTGATTACATCGAATAGTTTTTGGTGGAGTCTTTAGAATCAGTCATCTCCAAATACAGCCAGTTGCACTTCCTTTCCAGTCTGTATCTTTTACTTACTTGATTTTTTTCTGGTGGAACTGTTAGTCCTGTGTTGAATAGGAATGGTGAAAGTGGGCATCCTTGACTTGTACCTGATCTTAATAATGTTTCAAACTTTTATTGTTGAATATAATGTTAACTGTGAGCTTGTAACATATGGACTTTATTATGTTGAGGTACATTCCTACTACACCTAATTTTTAAGAGTTTTTACAATGAAAAATTGTTTAATTTTGTCAAATATGTTTTGTCAATTGAGATAATCAGAAAATTTTAAAATTTAATTTTATCAATGTGATGTATCACATTGTATGATTTCTGTATGTTGCATCCTCCTTGCATCATAAGAATCAATTCTACTTGATCATGGGGAATAATCCTTTAAATATGCTGCTTAATTCTGTTTGCTAGTTTTTTATTGAGGATTTTTGCATCTATATTCACCAAGGATATTATTAAGCAGCTTCTTTCTTTTATTATCCTTCTTTGGCTTTAGTATCAGGGTGATAGTGGATTTGTAAAATGAGTTTGGGAATGTTCCCAACTCTTCAACTTTTGGGAAGAATTTCAGAAGGATTGCCTTAATTCTTCTTTAAGTGTTTGGTTAAAATTACCAAGTACTTCTGGTCCTGGATTTCCCTTTCTTGGAAGATTTTTGATTGCAGATTCAATATCCTTAAGAACATTTCATCTATTGATATTTTCTATATCTCTCTAATCAGTCTTGGTAAATTATATGATTCTGAGAATTTCATTTTATTTAGGTTGTGAAATTTCTTCATAGTAGCCTTTTATAATTCTTTGATCTTTAATCTGTTTGATCTGTTAGGTTTTGCTATTTTAAGTGATCTAATATCAGTTTCATAAATATTTATAATTGTTATATGTTCTTGATGGATCAGCCTATCATTGTATGATGACCTTCTTTTTCTTATTTTGCCATTTTTAAAGTCTATTTTGTTTGATAAAAGTACAGCTTACAATTTGCTTTAAATATATTTTTCAGTCTTTCATTCTCAGTACATGTGGGTCTTCAAGAATATTTTATACATAGCATATTGTTGGATTTTCATTTAATCCATTCATCTATTCTATGTTTTCTGATTGGAGAAAACAGATTTTATATTTCTATTTTTTAATCTATTTACATTTATAATAGTAATTAATAGGTAAGGGCTTACTATTGTAATTTTGTTCATTGTTTTGGCTGTTTTGAAGATTTATCATTCCTCATTTCTTGCTCATTGTTTTGTGCCTTAATGATTTTTTGGCATCATTATGCTTTGCATTCTTTACCATGTTTTCCTACGGATTTTAATTTTGTGGTTACCATCAGGCATACATAAAGTGTCTTATAATACCCTATTTAAACTGACAACAGCTCAACTTGAATAGTATTTCTAAACTTTCCAGTTTTACTTCTCTTACTTTACTTTACTTTTACTTCTCTCCCAATATATTTTTTGTTATTGCTGTTATAGTTTACATATTTTACACTGTGTATCCAATAACAGATTGTGGAAATTATCACTATTTTTACTGTTTTATTTTTTTTTAAGTAGAGTTATAAATGAATTGCACACAACTGTTACCATATTTAAAAATCTAACTTTGACTCTATATTTAGCATTACCAGTGAGCTTTATGCTACTTCTTATATTTTTATGATACTAATTATCATCTTATGCTTCCATTTTAAAAATGTTTAGAAATTTTTGTAAGGTTAGTCTAGTAGTGATAAACACATTCATCTTTTGTTTATTTGGAAAGACCTTTATCTTTTCTTCATTTTTGAAGGACAGCTTTGCTGAGAATACAATTCTTAACTGACAATTTTTTCCCCCTTTCAATATATCATTCCATTTTCTCTTGACCTGAAAGTTTCTGGTGTGAAATCCACATACAGACTTATTGGATTTCCCTTTCATGTAACTTTTGTCTCTTCTCTTCCTGCTTTCAAAGTTCTTTCTTTCACTTTTAACAATTTCTTGTAATCTGTTTCAGTGTAGCCCTGTGAAACTCAGCTGTGTCCGATTCTTTGCACACCCATGGACTATAGCCCTCCATGCTCCTCTGTCCACAGAATTCTCCAGGCAAGAATACTGGACTGGGGAGCCATTCCCTTCTCCAGGGAATCTTCCCAACACAGGGATCAAACCCAGGCCTCCTGCTTTTCAGGGAGATTCTTTATCATCTGAGCCACCAGGGAAGCTGGCCCTAATCAGATCCAAACTCTTTGGGGTCCCTAGGGCCCCATGAACCTGGATGTCCATTTCCCTTTCAGGTTTGAAAATTTTTCAGTTATTGTTGCTTTAAATATACTATTTGTCCTTTTCTCATTTTCTTCTGAATCTAAAATTTCCATAATGCATATATTATTTCTTTTGATTGTGCCCCTTAAGGCTCATCAGCTTTCTTTACTCTTCTCAAAAAATTTTTTCTCTACTGAATGGATAATTTCAAATGCGTTGTCTTCTAGGTCACTAAACTTTTTGCATAGTTAACTCTGCTTCTGAAGGTTTATATTGAATTTTTCAGTTCAGTCATTGCATATTTTAGCTCCAATATTTAATTACTTTTTTGGTGGAGGTACTTTCTATTTTATTGTTGAGCTTATTTGTTGATTAATTGTTTTCCTAATTTTACTGAGTTATCTGTGTGTTCTTTCAGTTAAGCAAATTTCTTCAAGAGAATCATTCAGAATTATTTATCTGACATTTAATATAGCTTCATTTTTTTTAAGTGAATTATTGAAATTTCATTAGTTTCCTTTTGTGGTGCCATGTTTACTTGACTTCCCATGATCTTTAATTGCTTACATTGGTATCTGTGCATTTGAGCAAGTGGTTAAGTAGTTTCCTCTTTCAGACTTGACAGTCTTGCTTTAGCAGAGACAGTCCTTCAAAAGTCAACTCAGTTTGGGTTTCTAGATGTGTCCCCTGATAATGTTCTTGGGCAGGTAAGCTTGATATTAGGTCCTATTTTGGGGTGAGGCCACCACTGATACTCTGAGGTTAGAGGTGAAGTGTGTCCACTGTCTGAGAACAGTTTGGTGAGACTGTTGGCTTGGTTCCCTCCTAAGCAAGGATGGGGATGGTATCCACAGTTGCCTGAGTTCTCTGCTGAGGCTTACTAGATGGTCAGACTAAATATTGTACTCACTAGTAGGTTAAACTGTAAATTAGCTTCCTTGCTTTGTAAGGGCAGCAAAAGAGTCCCTAGGGCCTACATGGTCCATTGGGTAGGGATGCAAATCAAGTAAGACTATTCACAGACTTCCCTGGCCAGATGGCACATTTGGTTTTGATCTGCAGACAGGGAAAGCTGTGGGCTGTGGTCTCTGTTCAAGTGCCACTGTGTAAGCAAGACTGCTGGATGAGCTAGACAGTTTCCCATGTGCTCTGCTTAAGTTCCTTGGTGGGGTGGACTGAGTACAATATTCAATAATGGCCAGGGCTAACAATTAGCTTCCCTGACCAGGTTGAGATGGAAAACCATCTCCAAGTTTAACAAAGCTCTTTATATGTGTCTTGGCTCAAGCTAACCAATGCTTGAAGTTCATTACTGGACAATGCCACCAACTTTGTTCTATGGACAACCAGCCCTGCCTATGGTACTCTCTGCTCAAATTTACTGGGCTACATATCTTCCAGGTGTTCTTGCCAGTCTTTATGATTGAGTGGGGCCAGAAATTACATTTAATTATGACCTAGCTCTGATTCAGCTCCCTTGTGTTGGCTTCCCCTCCTAAGCAAGAAACAGACCAGGCTCCAAGGTCAACAAGATTCTTCATATAAGGACACATATCAAGTAGGTCTGCACCCTGCTGAGTTCCCTGGTCAGACCATGTCATTGTTTTGACTCTGCAGATGAGCAAAGCAGCTGGCTGGAACTACTACTTGGGTGGTTCAAGGAGGAAATTTATTTTCAAAGATCCAAGTGCTAATGATTGCAAGACCCTCCCCACTATTCTTGTCACAATCCAGTTCTCAGTGGTTAAGCCCTACAGATTGCCTTGAAATCTTCATGAAGTGAGACTGGAATGGGGGCTCCCAAGAAGTGACCCACATGCTCAGAGAGTTAGATCTCCACCTTGTGCTCTTTTGCCACTGAACTCATCATCTCAGAGGAGTTCTCTCCTTGGGGTGGTGCCCCACAATCCTGGGAAAAGAGCAATGTAGTCAGTGTGTAGCTGCTCCTTTTACCCACTAACACAGTCTGTCTTGGTCTCTGTGGTGAAGGGAGGCATGCTTGAGCTTCATTTCACGTTCTAGGATTTATTCAGTGGTGTCTTGTCCATGAATTATACTTAGTTGCAATTTTTGTGAGAGGAAGCATGTCGAGAATGTCCAGTGTTATCATCATAGTGACATCACTCTCATACATTTATAATAAGGAGTCTTGGGACAGAATTTTGACTTTGATTCATGATCTTCAAATATAGTATGTGTTATATTTTCTCCATTTTCATTAAATTAATTAGCCCTCTTCCAATAAATACATATTAGAAGAACTTGTACATCAGCATTTGGTGACTTGCTTATTCTGTTCAGGTGTGTGTTTCATGGTTTAAGGAAATTTAATTTTCACTCTTCTTGTCAATGATTTTTATTTAGTGTCTATAAGGCCTAGTACTAGGACTAAGTGTGCAGCACTGAGTAACAAACAATGACTGTTATGGGAATTATAGTCTGAACCTTTATTAAGCATTCTTATTGTCTGTAAGTATTAGAAAGGAAACAAAACAAAAAATATAATGCCTTCAAATTATAATGAGTGCCATGAAGACAGTAAAAATTCTTGAGAAAGAGAGCAAATTGAGTGGCAGTTTACTTGTAGAAATCTTCAAGATGAAATTTCAAAGTGGGGAATGTATTCCTTTCAAAGGAAACAAAATATTGATGCAGTCACTGGAGGTGGAAAAGGACTTGTTACATTAAAGGAAATTTTAAAAATTTGGGAATGCATGTAAGAATTAAAGATTTTAAAATTAAAAAAAAAAAAAATCCAGGATGGTTTTAGGACACGTTTTCATGTCCAGATAGTGGCATTTAAAGGCGGCCAGTGGCTAGAATCATATGGCCCGTGCAAGTGGTTTTGGAAACAATCAAGGAGGTTTTTTTTTTTGTTTGTTTTTTGTTTGTTTTTTTTTTACATCACATAATGTTCTATAAGGGTACTAAAAGTGTTGTGTGTAAATATGGAGTAGAATCCATAAATCTCAAAAATAACATCTTCATTGGGATAAAAAATCCAGATATAAACAAATGGCATGATACTCTTAGCTATAAAACTTAAAAAAGGCATGAAAAGACAAATTATATTTAGGGATATGCAACACATAAATAAAAAATATTTTGAAAATCAAAGCAAATTAAGGATGCTGTGTGCTATGCTCAGTTGTTTCAGTTGTATCAGACTCTTTGTGACCCCACAGACCATAGCCCACCAGACTACTCTGTCCATGGGATTTTCCAGGCAAGAATACTGGTGTGGGTTGCCATGACCTCCTTCAGGGGTTCTTCCCCTCCCAGGGATTGAACCCACATCCCCTGCATCTCCTGTATTGCAGGTAGATTCTTTACATGCTGAACCATCAGGGAAGCCCTAAGTTAAGAATAATGGTAACCTCTGAGAGAAGGCAGGGTGTAGGATAATACAATACTTTTAGTAGCATTTGAGTGCTTAATCTTGGTATCTATTCAATGTTGATTATATTATTTTAATTTCTGATTTTCTAAATTACTGTTAGTGTTTTAAATATATCAATGTTCACTTTTAAAGTAGACGTTAATAAACCAGTTAGGAGGTCTGTTAATTTGGTCTTGACTAGATTGAGTAGGTGAGGGAGGGGAATGGGTCAAGGACAGTTTCTAGGTATGTGGTTCTATTAACAGGAGGAAGGGTGTCACCTCTTCCTGAAATGGAGAAGATTAAAGGAGGTCTAAGAAAGACAAAATGCCTGGTTTGGTTTTGAACATCTTGAATTTGAGGGACCCATCTTAGCAGAGATGTGAAGCAGGAGATGGGGCTTAGAAATCTTTCACTCAGAAAAAAATGCCTGAAGATGTACATTCAGAAGCCACAAGTTTATAGAATGCATCTGAGGTCATAAAAATAGATACATAAGAGGAAGAGGAAGAAGAGGAGGAAGAAAAGATAGAGAAGAGAATTCCAGCTTTAGAAATCCTTTGAGGGAGGAGCTGAATTTGAAAAAGAAGACTAAAGGGGTGACCCTAAATACAGGGAGGATTATGCAGAGAGTTTTCTTTCAAGTATTCCAAGGGAAGAATCAATATAGTGAAAATGAGTATACTACCCAAAGCAATTTACAAATTCAATGCAATCCCTATCAAGCTACCAGCCACATTTTTCACAGAACTAGAACAAATAATTTCAAGATTTGTATGGAAATACAAAAAACCTCGAATAGCCAAAGCAATCTTGAGAAAGAAGAATGGAAATGGAGGAATCAACTTGCTTGACTTCAGGCTCTACTACAAAGCCACAGTCATCAAGACAGTATGGTATTGGCACAAAGACAGACATATAGATCAATGGAACAAAATAGAAAGCCCAGAGATAATTTCACACACATATGGACACCTTATCTTTGACAAAGGAGGCAAGAATATACAATGGAGTAAAGACAATCTCTTTAACAAGTGGTGCTGGGAAAACTGGTCAACCACTTGTAAAAGAATGAAACTAGATCACTTTCTAACACAGCACACAAAAATAAACTCAAAATGGATTAAAGATCTAAATGTAAGACCAGAAACTATAAAACTCCTAGAGGAGAATATAGGCAAAACACTCTCCGACATAAATCACAGCAGGATCCTCTATGATCCACCTCCCAGAATTCTGGAAATAAAAGCAAAAATAAACAAATGGGATCTAATTAAAATTAAAAGCTTCTGCACAACAAAGGAAAATATAAGCAAGGTGAAAAGACAGCCTTCTGAATGGGAGAAAATAATAGCAAATGAAGCAACTGACAAACAACTAATCTCAAAAATATACAAGCAACTTATGCAGCTCAATTCCAGAAAAATAAATGACCCAATCAAAAAATGGGCCAAAGAACTAAATAGACATTTCTCCAAAGAAGACATACGAATGGCTAACAAACACATGAAAAGATGCTCAACATCACTCATTATTAGAGAAATGCAAATCAAAACCACAATGAGGTACCACTTAACACCAGTCAGAATGTCTGCGATCCAAAAATCTGCAAGCAATGAATGCTGGAGAGGGTGTGGAGAAAAGGGAACCCTCCTACACTGTTGGTGGGAATGCAAACTAGTACAGCCACTATTGAGAACAGTGTGGAGATTCCTTTAAAAATTGCAAATAGAACTACCTTATGACCCAGCAATCCCAGTGCTGGGCATACACACTGAGGAAACCAGAATGGAAAGAGACACATGTACCCCAATGTTCATCGCAGCACTGTTTATAATAGCCAGGACATGGAAACAACCTAGATGTCCATCAGCAGATGAATGGATAAGCAAGCTGTGGTACATATACACAATGGAGTATTACTCAGCCGTTAAAAAGAATTCATTTGAATCAGTTCTGATGAGATGGATGAAACTGGAGCCGATTATACAGAGTGAAGTAAGCCAGAAAGAAAAACACCAATACAGTATACTAACACATATATATGGAATTTAGGAAGATGGCAATGACGACCCTGTATGCAAGACAGGAAAAAAGACACAGATGTGTATAACGGACTTTTGGACTCAGAGGGAGAGGGAGAGGGTGGGATGATTTGGGAGAATGGCATTCTAAGATGTATACTATCATGTAAGAATTGAATCGCCAGTCTATGTCTGACGCAGGATAGAGCATGCTTGGGGCTGGTGCATGGGGATGACCCAGAGAGATGTTATGGGTAGGGAGGTGGGAGGGGTGTTCATGTTTGGGAACGCATGCAAGAATTAAAGATTTTAAAATTAAAAAAAAAACTAATTATAAAAAAATAAAATAAAATGTTAATGCAGATTTATATATTAAGTCTTTTGAATCTTACTGGTAATTATTTTCATGGAGTTTTTTTTCACAATAACTGACTGAAATTTAGATAATAAAGTAATAAATTCATGCTTATTTATTTATTTATCTATTTTGAGATAGGAAGGTTGGGCACTATTCACACACACCCCCCCAAAAAAAAAAATAGACCTAGTTGGAATGCCATAGTGAGAATAAAGAAAAGGAATATAATAAATGAAAGGAAGTTTGAAGGGGAGGATAAAGCAAGAAAGATTTTTTTCTCAAAACTTTATCATTGGGCCAATCCTGAAGAAAGTATATTTGTAGAAGAAACACCGTGGCTCAAGAACTGAAGTTACAAAATGTAACAACCTTTTATTAGGTCCAATTATTTCCCTTTAGGAGATTAATTGACTGAGATCAACTGTCTAAGTACTAAAATATGTATATATTGAAAACATAAACCACACATACAAGATGTGATACTCAAATCCTATTTCACAATTTTCAGAAACATTTGAAATATATTAAAGTATTTCCTAACATCATTTACAAAATAAAAAGCTTTTTTTCTTTATTGTAAATCACACAGGCATATTTGTGTCAGCAGGAACCACTGGATGGCAACAAAGCTTTGTAACTCATAGATGCCTGATTTTATTCCACATTTTACCTTGGTTACCAGAAATATTTCTAATTCCATATTAAGTACAAAACCATTATATAATCAGTTTGTTACCTCAAGGTTGGATTATGGATTTGAATTTTTGTTAAGTTTTAAGCTCATGCTTCAAATAATATACATGCTTAGTGGAAATAATATTTGCTACATTCATTGTTTATCATTTCAGAAAATTGCAAAACCAGTGTTTTAAATCTGTCATGGAAAGTAAAGGCACCTTGCCAGAGATCCAAGATGCTATAAATGTAGGAACAGGAAGAATAATAGCCTCTAAAAACCAGGAAAAAGTATTGATATGTGATTACATCACAGGATCAGTAGATGTTTTCTAAACCCTATAAATGAATGCAAGCAGTATTCCATTTTGGTTCAACAAATCCCAAATGTTTGAAAATTACACTACAATATGGAGTTTTTTTTTCCCTTATGAAACCGTATAACAATTAGTAGTAAGTTTCTTTTGACCATGCCCCCCTGACTCCTGAGCTTAATGAAACCAAACTCTCTCTCTCCATAAATGGAGGAAGAAAGACAGATGATGATGATACTTAGATAGGTAGGTAGAGATAGGGAGATAGACATATATTTGACCCTTAAACAGCACAAAGTTTGAAATACATGAGTCTACTTAGACACAATATTTTCTTTTCAATAAATATACAGTCAACCCTCCATATGGGCAATTCCATATCCAGGGATTCAACCAACCTTGGATCTCAAACATTATAAAACATAAAATCCACAGTTGATAGATTCCATGAATGCAGGATCTGTAGATGTGAAGGGACAGCTATGTAAAATGAATATCCATAGACCTTGATATCCATAGCAGGTCCTAGAACCAATTCTCCTCTGATATTGAGGGATGACTTTATGTGTATGTGTTGTGTGTGTGTGTATCCTTATCTATCTATATAATTTTACACATATAATGTATATTATGAAATATAATGGTAAAACAATTTGTGATACTTTAAAGCTGCCTTTACTTTTTTATTATATTAATAACCATAATATTATTATATAATAATGGTAAAGGAACTTATAGTAATTTACAGCTTTCTTTATCTTTTTATTTCACATTTTTGTGTCTACAATTAGCAGCATTTGCCATTCAAAATTCCAACCAGATTCTTGCTATATTTTGGCTAGGGGAAATTGACGTTGAGCCAGAGTCTAGATGCCCACTAAATATGGCATTTAACATACTTGGAATTATTTTAATTGTTGTTGTTCAGTTTGCTAAGTTGTGTCTGACTTTTTCTGATGCCATGAAGTGCAGTATGCCAGGCTCCTCTGTCCTCTACTATTTCCAAGAGTTTGCTCAAATTCATGTCCAGAGATGCTACCTAACCCTCTCTTCCTCTGCTGCTCCATTCTCTTTTTGCCTTCAATCTTCCCCAGAATCAGGGTCTTTCCCAATGAGTTGGCTCTTCACATAAAGTGACCAAAGTATTGGAACTTCAGTATCAGTCCTTCCAATTAATATTCAGGGTTGAGTTCTTTTAGAATTGACTAGTTTGATCTCCTTGAAGTCCAAGAGACTCTCAAGAATCTTGTCCAGCACTACCATTCAAGGGCATCAGTTATTCAATATTCAGCCTTCTCTATGGTCTAACTCTCACATCTGTACATGACCCCTGGAGAAACCATAGCTTTGACTATATAGACCTTTCTTGGCAAAGTGATGTCTCTGCTTTTTAATATGCTGCTAGTTTTTTCATAGCTTTCCTTTCAAGGAGCAAGTGCCTTTTAATTTCATGGCTGCACTCACCATCTGCAGTGATTTTGAAGCCCAATGTATTAAATCTGTTACTGCTTCCATTCTCCCTCTTCTCTCTGCCATGAAGAGATCAAACTGGATGCTGGATGTCATGATGGTAGTTTTTTTTTTTTTTCTTTTTAAAGTTGAGTTTCAACCAGCTTTTTCACTCTCCTCTTTCTCCCTAATCAAGAGGCTCTTTAGTTCCTCTTCACTTTCTTCCTTTAAAATAGTAACATCAACCTATCTAAGGTTATTGATATTTCTGCTAGTAGTCTTGATTCCAGCTTGTGAGTCACCCAGACTGGCATTTTGTATTATGTACTCTGCATGTAAGTTAAATCAGCAAGGTGACGATACGCAGACAACTTGTACTTCTTTCCCAATTCTGAACGTGTTAGTTCTTCTATGTCCAGTTCTAACTGTTGTCTCTTAACCCACATACAGGTTTTTCAGGAAACAGGAAATGTGATCTGTTACTCCTATTTCTTGAAATTGTTTCCACAGTTTGTTGTGATCCACTCAGTCAAAGGATTTAGCATAGTTAATGACGGAGAAGTACATGGTTTTCTGGAATTCCCTTGCTCTCTACACGGTCCAGCGAATGTTGGCAATTTGATCTCTGGTTCCTCTGACTCTTTGAAACCAGATTATACATCTGGAAGTTCTCAGTTCACATACTGTGATGTTGAGTTGTTTGCCTTAGAAGCTAACAAAAATCATTTTGTCATTTTTAAAGTTGCACACAAGGTCTGCATTTTGGACTCTTTTGTTGACTATGTGGGCTACTCCCTTTCTTCAATTGATTCTTGCCCACAGTGGTAGAAATAATGGTCATCTGAATTAAATTTGCCCATTCCTGTCCATTTTAGTTCCTTGGTTCTTAAGATGTCTATGCTTACTCTTGCCATCTCCTGCTTGACTACATCCAATTTATCTTTATTCATGGATCTGATATTCCAGGTTCCTATGAAGTATTCTTCTGTATAGCATCAGGCTTTACTTTCACCACCAGATGCAACACAAATGAGTGTTGTTTCTGTTTTGGCCCAGCAGCTTTATTCCTTCTGGAGCTATTAGTAACTGCCCTCTACTCTTCCCTAGTAGCACATCAGAAACCTTCCATCCTGGGGGGGATCATCTTCTGATGTCATATTTTTTTGCCTTTTCATACTGTTCTTGGGTTTCTCATGGCAAGAATACGGGAATGGGTTGTCATTTCTTTCTCTAGTGGATCATGTTTTGTCAGAACTCTTCACTAGGACCCATCTGTCTTCATTGGCCTTGTGCAGCATGGTTTATAGCTTTATTGAGTCACCCAAGCCCCTTCACCATGACAAGACTGTGATCCACGATGGGGATTTTTGGCATGATCAGATATTTATATTAGGTTTCATGCAGATGACACCACCCTTATGGCAGAAAGTGAAGAGGAACTAAAAAGTCTCTTGATGAAAGTGAAAGAGGAGAGTGAAAAAGTTCACTTAAAGCTTAACATTCAGAAAACGAAGATCATAGCATCTGGTCCCATCACTTCCTGGGAAATAGATGGGGAAACAGTGGAAACAGTGTCAGACTTTTTATATTTGGGGGCTCCAAAATCATTGCAGATGGTGACTGCAGCCATGAAATTAAAAGACACTTACTCCTTGGAAGGAAAGTTATGACCAATCTAGATAGCATATTCAAAGGCAGAGACATTACTTTGCCAACAAAGTTCCATCTAGTCAAAGCTATGGTTTTTCCTGCGGTCATGTATGGATGTGAGAGTTGGACTGTGAGGAAAGCTGAGAACTGGAGAATCGATGCTTTTAAACTGTGGTGCTGGAGAAGACTCTTGAGAGTCCCTTGGACTGCAAAGAGATCCAACCAGTCCATCCTAAAGGAGATCAGTCCCAGGTGTTCATTGGAAGGACTGATGCTAAAGCTGAAACTCCAATACTTTGGCCACCTCATGCGAAGAGCTGACTCATTGGAAAAGACCCTGATGTTGGGAGGGGTTGGGGGCAGGAGGAGAAGGGGACGACAAAGGATGAGATGGCTGGAGGACATCACCGACCGGATGGACATAAGTTTGATTGAACTCCAGGAGTTGGTGATGGACAGGGAGGCCTGGCATGCTGCGATTCATGGGATCTCAAAGAGTCAGACACGACTGAGTGACTGAACTGACCTGAACATAGTTAAATATATACTGATCTTCTTGAACATCAGCTTAAGGAAAAACAAACAGAAGAAACATGTTAATTTCTTTATAAGAAGATCTTCATTAAGAAGAAACTAATAATGATGTCTGTCCTTGAACCTGATTGTTAGGTCTCTTTAGTGTTCAGTGTGGTCTATGGGCCTTTCCTGGGGATGAAGTGGGAAAGATGCTTCTGTGAATTGCTGCATTTCCAAAATTTTGCCCTCTTCTTGATTACCTTAATCTTTACTTTCTCATTCTACATTTTATTTACTAATTCTTCCATTATCTGCAGATACATCCTTAGAGTTCAGAGATTGATGCTATACTTTTCTTCATATGAATTGTCTTTGTATAATCTTATTCACTTTAAGTCATTCCCACATTGTGCAGCAAATAGATAGATACATAGGCTTTAGATTTTTTTCCATCTGATGTTGAGGTTTTATGAAACTTTGGACTTTTCATGCTGTAATTTTATACACTGATGTCACTTCCTATTTTATACTCTCTGCTCCCACAAAGCATGTATTTTTATTCTTTACTACTGAACATAATTAGTTTTCTCTATATTCTTTGTTGTTATAATTTCTAAAAAGATAGGGGCTATGCTGCTTGCCTTTGAATCTCTAATGTCTAATGCCATATCTGGTACCAAGTGACTGTTAAAGAATAAACCTGTATAAGGAAAAATTTTTTAAAACAAAATATTTATACTATAAATTAAGAAGCTAATGGAAGGCCACTAGTATTGTCCTTCAGTAAAATCTGTGCTCTGTGTTTTTGATGAATTTGGATTTTGACTGAAATCAATAAGAAAAACAAAATGAGGAATTAAAGAACTTAAAAATATTTTAAATTGCTACCCTGGAGTTGTATCTGGTAAAAGAAACTGACAAGAGTATCTTTTATAGTCCTTAAAAAGTGAAAACTAGATTTGAAATCATAAGTGATAAAAATTACTAGAAAAACTTGCTGCATAACCTACATTGATATAATAGGCATAATCCAACCCTTTGTTCAAGTATTTTTACATGACCAGAATTTGCTCTGATACTTTTCTTAATAGGCCCATTGTTAACCTGTTTAGGGATCAGGGAAGAGGCAATGGGAATAAATAGTGAGTCTTCATTTTTGTAATGCTGCCCCAAAGACCTTAATCAACAACTATTGATTTTAAGTCTAGACGGAGGTCAGCCACAGACATGTACATTAATATTTATTAAAAGTGGTAGGTGAAGTATAATAAAAATTAGATTTTCTATTTATCTGTACTTAGATGGCAAGGAAATTAAAGCTATAACAGCCCCAATAATTTATTTCAGTTATTTTCTTTAGCTTGGCAAGCTTCAGGTGTTTAGTTGTGAGTGAATTCAGAGGAGATGGTTATAAGAATCAGACCTCAGAACAGAGGGTTGCAATACTTCTTCACAAAATCAAATTTAAGGGACGAGCAGTTATCTACGTAGCAGTAGTAGCAATGCAATCTTAAATTCTCTGTAGTCTACTTTTCCCCCTTCTTATTCCATAGGGGATATGGAACTTATAGAAGACTAGTAAGAGTGACAAAGGGAACTTGGAATGACCCCACATGTTTAGGAATCTTATATAACTTAAAGACAGAGAAGTCAACTGAGAACAATACATTCAAATTAGCAAAGGCTAACTTTATATAATGAGTTGGATATTAGCAGAATTATATTACGAGAGAGAAAGTAGGAAAGAAAGAAAGATCAAAGAGTTTTATGTATTTCACTTTTTAAATTATTCTGCCCTACATTTTTAACATCTCAGTATTAATGGATTTGATTATTGCTGAGGTATTAGGGAGGTAGAAGGTATAGTGAGAACAATGGTATGGACAAAACTATATGGTATCATTTCCTGGGCAATCTCACTCTGAGGTTCCATGGGTATTATGACAATACTGGGGCAACCTGCAAAACCATGTATTTAAAACTTTTCTCATTCTTACATTCTAGAGCCTAGGCAGAAATTCAGACTCTGTCCTGGTCATCTGTATCTTTTACCCACAGAGGTCACTGCAGGGGATTATTTTCCCACAAAGGCTACAGAAATGTAAAGTACATGGCAGCACAAGAAGTGATAGCAGAAGGGAGATTAGCACTTACAGTCAGGTTAAAATAGACTTGCAGTCCGTTATAGTTTGTCTTACTATTAATTTGCATTTATCATTGTCATTAGAAATACACAGCAATTATCTACGAGCTATACATTGCTGAATGATGTTACGTCTCTCATGATAGCCTCCCTAATATAGTGACACTCATAGTTCAAGCAATCACTGCTGCTGCTGCTGCTGCTGGTGCTGCTAAGTCGCTTCAGTCATGTCCAACTTTGTGCGACCCCATAGACAGGAGCCCACCAGGCTTCCCCATCCCTGGGATTCTCCAGGCAAGAACACTGGAGTGGGTTGCCATTTCCTTCTCTAGTGCATGAAAGTGAAAAGTGAAAGTAAAGTCACTCAGTCGTGTCCACCTCTTCTCAACTCCATGGACTGCAGCCTACCAGGCTCCTCCGTCCATGGGATTTTCCAGGCAAGAGTACTGGAGTGGGTTGCCATCAAGCCACCACTGCCAATGGCTAATCAGTGATCTTCTGGGAAACTAGATATTAGTCATGTCTGACTCTGCAACTCTGTGGACTGTAGCCTACCAGGCTCTCTGCCCATGGAATTTTCCAGGTATGATTATTGGAGTGAGTTACCATTTCGTATTAAAGGGGATTTTCCCAACCCAGGGATCAAACCTATGTCTCTTATATTAGTAGGTGGGTTCTTTACCACTTGTGCCACCTGGGAAGCAACCAAATGGTAAATCCTTGTTGCTTATCTATTTTATGTATAATAATTTGTATCTGTTAATCCCATACTCCTAATTTCTCCCATTCTCCCTCTCTCTCCTCTTTGGCAACAATTATTTTCTATATCTGTTTTTGTTTTGTATATAGATTTATTTGTACTTTTTAGATTTCACCTAAAAGTATACCATGTAGTATCTATCTTTCTGTATCTGATTTATCACTCAGTTGCTACAGTCATGTCTGACCCTATTGACCCTATTGTGACCCTATTGACTGTAACCTACCAGGCTCCAGTGTTCCTGGGATGCTCCCGGCAAGAATACTGGAGTCAGTTGCTATTTCCTCCTCCAGGGGATCTTCCTGACCCAGGGATTGAACCCATGTCTAATGTGTCTCCTGCATTGCAGGTGGATTCTTTACCACTCAGTCTCTGGGGAAGTCCCTATCTGACTTATACTTCACTAAGAACATTACTTTGCCAACTAAGGTCCGTCTAGTCAAAGATATGGTTTTTCCAGTAGTCATGTATGGATGTGAGAGTTGGACTGTGAAGAAGGCTGAGCGCCAAAGAATTGATGCTTTTGAACTGTGGTGTTGGAGAAGACTCTTGAGAGTCCCTTGGACTGCAAGGAGATCCAACCAGTCCATTCTAAAGGAGATCAACCCTGGGATTTCTTTGGAAGGAATGATGCAAAAGCTGAAACTCCAGTACTTTGGCCACCTCATGCGAAGAGCTGACTCATTGGAAAAGACTTTGATGCTGGGGGGGATTGGGGGCAGGAGGAGAAGAGGACAACAGAGGATGAGATGGCTGGATGGCATGATGGACTCGATGAACCTGAGTCTGAGTGAACTCCGGAAGTTGGTGATGGACAGGGAGGCCTGGCATGCTGCGATTCATGGGGTTGCAAAGAGTTGGACACGACTGAGTGACTGAACTGAACCGAACTGAAGAATATTATTCTCTATGTTCATTCAGGTTGAGCATCTTTTCATGTGCCTGTTGGCCCTGTGTATGCCTTCTTTTAAAAATATTTATTTAGATCTTCTGACTATTTTTTGATTGGGGTGTTTGTTTTTCAATATTGAGTTGTATGAGCTGTTTTAGATATTAACCTCTTATTGGTAGCATTGTTTGCAAATATTTTCTCCCTTTCCATAGGTTGTCTTTTCATTTTGTTGATGGTTTTCTTTGTTGTGCAAAAGCTTTTAAGTTTTATTAGGTTGAATTTGTTTATTTTTCCTTTTATTTATTTTCTTTGGGAGACTGATCTAAGAAAATATTGCTACGATTTATGTCAGAGAAAGTTTTACCTATGTTCTGTTCTAGGGGTTTTATGGTGCCATGTCTTATATTTAGGTCTTTAAACCGTTTTAAATTTATTTATTTATGTGGTGTGAGAGGAGTGTTCTAATTTCATTGATTTATATGTAGTGGTCCAGCTTTCACAACATCACTTGTTGAGACTATCTTTTCTCCATTGTATATTCTTGTGTCCTGTGTCAAGGAGATTAATTGACTGTAGGTTTTTAGGTTTATTTCTGGGCTCTCTATTCTGTTTCATTGGTTGATTATTTATTTATTTTGAGAAATTACTAGTCCAGTTCAGACCAAAAACCCCTGCTCATAGCTCCAAGACTAATTTCAGACTTTGTAACAAGTGGATATAAGTTTGTGAAATCTTGGTCAGCAATTACTCAGGAAATAAGAGCACTGATCCCATAAAATGAGAAAGAAGCATTTACAGCTGAAAATGGTTGGAACAAGTAGGCTGACAATGATTTTGGATAAATACTGTAGTTTGGATGAACGACTCAATCTGTGGTTTGTAGTGCCTCAAGTTGCATTTCTGTAGGTGAGTGAAAAGAGGAGGAAAAACCCCATTTAACAAATAGATATATTTATCAATCTTCATTTCAACATTTATTGTGTATAGCCAAGCATTTTGAATCTCTTCAGTACATTATACAGATAAATGAAACTGAAGTACACTTAGTGCATTTTTTTTTTAAACTAACTGCAGGGGTCATACTAAGTTCTCTCTTACCACTCTTTTCTCATTCAGTAACCCTCCAGGGAAGACAATTCAGACTTCATTTCTAATAACATATAGCCAACACTCATCTTCTCATTGTTTCATTCAAATACCAATTTCACAAGCTTTTAATTTTCTGGGATCTGTTTAGTACATTTAAATGCAGATACAGCATAATAGAATTATCACAGACCAATTTGTGTTACTCATTAACAAATGATATTTATTAATCCTTTTTAAAATAGTTTATATCTATAGTAATCTTGGTCTTTTATGTTTTCTTTCTATTCTAAATTATTGCCTCCAATTGTTCCTCTTTATTGTTATAGCTTTAGAATTTTAAAAACAGGCCTTTTCAAGATTAAAAAGATTAAAAAAAAAAACCACTCTTCTAAACATATATGGTAGATACCCAGTAAAAACACACAAAATATATATTGTTAACATCTCAAATGTGCTATGCTTTAGTATATTTTCAAGTGCATTTTTTAAATTACCACTAGTGAAAATATAATGAGGAGGAAATGCCCAATTAAAATTATCATAACAAACTGGTGAAAATATTATGTAACACTTTAGCAGAAATTGAACTACTGCATGCAAACCATGATATTTTCCACTTAAGTTACTAATGAGTGAACTGATATGCTCAAAGGAAATATTAAATAATTGATATTCATCAACAATAACAAAAAACTTTTGAGCAAAACTGGAAAGCAGTAATTTTTAAATTAGGTCATGATTGTTAAAGCTAATACACAGCACTGTATAATCCCTGCTTATCAGTTTTATGATCTATTACCTTTAATTTCTCCCTAACAATAGGAGGACCTCTGCACATGTATTCTATTTTTATATATATTTCTTAAATGAAAAATAAATGCATTCTGATTGAATATATTTTTTTTAAATATTGAAGAGAATAAATTTCTCTATCATCCCCAAATTAACTTTCCAGAAAAAAAAAGTGTAAGCAAATTCCTATGTATTTTTCTAGATCTTTTCCTGTACATATACAGATAAATAGTAAATTCTTATACATTTGTGTGTCTGTATGTAATTTTATGTGATTATGTTATAAATCCTGTTTAGTATTGTGATTTTTTTTACTAAATATATTACTGATAAAATTTATCTATGTGAGTATGTATTTTTTAGTGTTGTTATTCTATATTTCAATGTATAATTATTCATTTTTCCATTTAACTGCTGTTTGAGTTTTCTGTTTCACAATGTCTATCATTCATACTGCAATGAGTATTCTTAACAAATTGTGTATTTTAAGACAAAATTCTCAAATAATATATGCATTTAAAAAAATTAAAATAACACTGTGTAAATTTAAGGTAGTCAATATATTAATTTGATATATTTATATGTTATAGTAGATGATTGCCACTGTGATAATAATTAGCACCTCTACCACATAAGCATATTTCTTTTTAATGGTCAGAAAAATCATGTTCTAGTCTCTTAGACAGTTTGGCAATTATATTAGAGTATTGTTGTCTATATTAACTGTACTGTGTATTAGATCTCTAGAGTTTATTTACTATTTGTTGCAAATTTGTACCCTTAAAAAAAACATTTGTCCTATCCTCTCATTCCCTGGTTACTACCACTTTACTCTCCATTTTTACCAGTTTGACTTGTTTATATTTCACATATAAGTGATACCATACACTTCTTGTCATTCTCTATCCCACTTATCTCACTTAGAATGATATGATCAAGGTCTTTCCATGTGTCACAAATGGCAGAATGTCCTTCTTTCCCATGGTGATGATACTCATATTTATATCACATCTTCTTGTTCATCCTTTGACTAACAGGTATTTGTGCATCATGTCTATTGTCCGATCGACATGTCTAATAGACATGTCATCATGTTTATTGAATAATGCTGTAATAACACCATGGAAAGTTCATATATCTCTTTGATATCCTCTCGTCACTTACTTTGTGTGTATACTAGACAAGTGCAATTGCTGGATCATATGGTAGATCAATTTTTTATTTTTTTAAGAACCTCCATATTTTTTCCATAGTGGCTGAACCAATTTACATTCACACCAGCAGTATATAGGTGTTCCCTTTTCTCCACATCCTCACCAACAATTGTTACTTCTTGTCTTTTTTATAATATTCATTCTAATAGGTATGAGTTATGAGGTGACATTTTCTTGTGGTTTTAATTTGTAATTCCCTGATGATTAGTGATTAGTGACATTGAACACCTTTTCACTTACCTGTTGGTTATTTGAATGTCATCTTTGGAGAAATATTTATTATTTCTTCTGCCTATTTTTCAAATCTGATTTTTGTTATTATTGAGTTGTATGAGTTCCTTATGTATTTTGGGTATTAACCTGTTATCTAATATATGGTTTGCATATATTCTCTCCAATTCTACAGGTTGTCTTTTCATTTTGTTAAATGTCTATTTTACTGTGCAGAAGTTTTTAAGTTTGATATAGTCCTATTAATTGATTTTTGCTTTTGCTGTCTGTGGCTTTGCATCATATCTAAAAAATCACCTAAACCAATGTCAAGGAACTTGAATTTTCTTCTAGTTTAATAGTTTCTGCTCTCTTGTTGTGAGATAGGAGTTGTTTTATTGTTCTTGTTTTTATCCTGTTTTTCCAATACCTTTCATTGAAAAGACAATTTTCCACCCATTAGGTGTTCTTGGCTTCATTGTCCAACATTAGTATACCTGGTATGCAAGAGTTTAATTCTGGATGCCATTATGTTCAATTTGATCTATCTCTATTTTTGCCAGGACCATGATGCTATTATTTCTACAGCTTTTTAGTGTTTTGAAATCAAGAAATGTGATGCTCTCATTCTTCTTTCTCATGACTGCTTGGTAGTGTGAGTTCTTCTGTGGTTTTATACAGATTTTAGAATTTTTTTTTTTCTATTTCTGTGAAGAATGATACTGAAATTTTGATGTGGTTTCTGTTGAATTGATTTCTATATATTGATTTTATATCCTGCAACTTTACTGAAATTGTTATTTAGTTCTAGTACTGTTTCAGTCTACTCTTTTGAATTTCTGTATATAAAATCATATCATCTGAAAATAGTGAGTTTTACTTCTTTCTTGCCTTTTGTTTCTTCTTCTTGCCTAATTGATCTAGCTGGGATTTCCAAAACTATACTGAATAAGAGTGGTGGATGTGGGTATTCTCTTGTTTCAAAAATTGTTTCTTTTTTTTTTTTTTTCAGTTGAGTATAATGTTAACTGTAAGGGTGTCACTTATGGTCTTTATTATGCTGAGGTATCCTCCTCCTAAACCCGCTATGATGAGGGATTTTTATCATGAAAGGATGTTGGATAAATAATTATAGTTCAGTTTTTTGAAATACAATTATGATCAACCAAGTATATACCCCTTACCCTATTTGCTGAGCACTATTCTAGGGACTCCTTGGAAGGAAAGTAATGACCAACCTAGATATCATATTAAAAAGCAGAGAGATTACTTTGCCAACAAAGGTCCATCTAGTCAAGGATAAGGTTTTTCCAGTGGTCATGTATGGATGTGAGAGTTGGCCTATGAAGAAAACTGAGCACTGAAGAATTGATGCTTTTGAACTGTGGTGTTTGTCTTGGGAGTCCCTTGGACTGCAAGGAGATCCAACCAGTCCATTCTGAAGGAGATCAGCCCTGGGTGTTCTTTGGAAGGAATGATGCTAAGGCTGAAACTCCAATACTTTGGCCACCTCATGGGAAGATTTGACTCATTGGAAAAGACTCTGATGCTGGGAGGGATTGGGGGCAGGAGAGGAAGGGGACGACCGAGGATGAGATGGCTAGATGGTATCACTGACTCGATGGATGTGAGTCTGAGTGAACTCCGGGAGTCGGTGATGGACAGGGAGGCCTGGTGTGCTGAAATTCCTGGTGTCTCAAATAGTCGGACATGACTGAGCGACTGAACTGAACTGAACTGAACACAGCAACTTTGAGTGTCTTTTCATATATCTGTTGGACATTGGTATGCTGTCTTCAGAGAAATGTATATTTAGATCTTCTGTTCATTTTAATTGGGCTTTTTTTTTATATTGAGCTTTATAAGCTGTTTGCATATTTTGGAAATTAACCCCTTGTTGGCTGCATTATTTACAGATATTTTCTCCCATCCAATAGGTTTTTGTTTCGTTTTATGGTTTCCTTTGCTGTGCAAAAATTTTTAAGTTTAACTAGATCCCATATGTTTATTTTTGGTATCCATTACTCTAGGAGATGGAGTTAAATCATTGCTGTGACTTATGTCAAGAATGTTCCATTTTCCTCTTGGAGTTTTAGAGCATCCAGTTTTATGTTTAAGACTTTAATCCATTTTGGGTTTAGTTTTGTGTATGGTGATAGAGAGTATTCTAATTTCACTCTTTGGCATGTAGCTCTTCAGTTTTCTCAGCACCACTTGTTGAAGAGACTGTCTTCCTCTCTTGTATATTCTTGTTTCCTTTGTTGTTGGTTAACTGACCATAAGTGTGTGAGTTTATTGTTGGAAAGTTCTGCAAATTTTCATTTCTAATGAGTTCCCAGGTGGTGCTGATACTTCTGGTCTGAAGACTCACCTGGTGAAATAATGGTGTAGATCTTTGAACACAGGAGGAATTCTGCATTTACTGTGTTGTTCCTAAGTGGAATGGAAAGCCATTAGTTAACCTGAAGCATTTGAGCCTGAAAGAAGAATTAATTGGAAGAAGGGATTAAAGAATGAAATTATATTATATTCTCAATCTATTTTTATCTTTGGCTTGAAATGTTAGTGCTATGAGCAGGGAATGATGCCAGGATTCTTGGCCTCCTGAGGAGAGGAATTCAACCTGGGGTCAGTAACAAGGCTTGATCTCTGAGCTTTTTGTGTAATAAAGTTTTATTAAAGTATAAAAGAGAGAAAGCTTATGGCATAGACATCAGAAGGGGACAGAAAGAATGCCCCCTTGCTAGTTTCTAGCAAGGAGTTACATACCTATTAGCAAGCTGCTACTTAGAGAAAGAAAAAACCTCAAAACTGAGAGAGTGGCACCAGTCCCCTCACACAAAACATGCATTTTGAGATACCATTGGCACAAGGTGAGTCATCCAGGGCTTTAAAACAATTGACATGAATCTTAAAGAAAGGCAGATTTTCAAGCAAATACATAGTTCATTAACATAGCTTGAGGAAACATTTCCATAAGAAAAATGCATTGTTTAGCTCAAGGTTTGAGATAAAGTTGAGTTCCCATAGAACCAGGTGACTTAGAAGAGAAAAAAAAAAAAGTCTGCCACCTGCAGTTTTATTACCTCCTGCCACCTGGGAACCTCTGGCCTACCTCAGTTCAGTTCAGTTCAGTCACTCAGTTGTGTCCAACTCTGCAACCCCATGAATCAAAGCACACGAGGCCTCCCTGTCCATCACGAACTCCCGGAGTTCACACAAACCCACGTCCATCGAGTCAAGGATGCCATCCAGCCATCTCATCCTCTGTTGTCCCCTTCTCCTCCTGCCCCCAATCCTCCCAGCATCAGAGTCTTTTCCAATGAGTCAGCTCTTCGTATGAGGTGGCCAAATTACTGGAGTTTCAGCTTCAGCATCATTCCTTCCAGAGTACACCCAGGGCTGATCTCCTTTAGAATGGACTGGTTGGATCTCCATGCAGTCCAAGGGATGCTCAAGAGTCTTCTCCAACACCACAGTTCGCACTCAGCTTTCTTCACAGTCCAACTCTCACATCCATTCATAACCACTGGAAAAACCATAGCCTTGACTAGACAGACCTTTGTTGGCAAAGTAATGTCTTTGCTTTTTAATATGCTCTTTAGATCGGTCAGAACTTTTCTTCCAAGGAGTAAACGCCTTTTAATTTCATGGCTGCAATCAACAACTGCAGTGATTTTGGACACCAAAAAAATAAAGTCAGACACTGTTTCCACTGTTTCTCTATCTATTCCCCATGAAGTGATGGCACCAGATGCCATGATCTTAATTTTCTGAATGTTGAACTTTAAGCTAACTTTTTCACTCTTCTCTTTCACTTTCATCAAGAGGTTTTTTAGCTCCTCTTCACTTTCTGCCATAAAGGTGGTATCATCTGCATATCTGAGGTTATTGATATTTCTCCTGGCAATCTTGATTCCAGCTTATGCTTCTTCCAGCCCAGCATTCCTCATGATGTACTCTGAATATAAATTAAATAAGCAGGGTGGCAATATACAGCCTTGACGTACTCCTTTTCCTATTTGGAACCAGTCTATTGTTCCATGTCCAGTTCTAACTTGCTTCCTGACCTGCATACAGATTTCTCAAGAGGCAGTTCAGGTCATCTGGTATTCCCACCTCTTTCAGAATAAAGAATTCCGAATAATGATAAGAAAAATGATGCAAAATTTTGAAAACAAAATGGAATCACAGATAAATAACGTGTAGACAAGGACTGAGAAGATGCAAGAAAGGCTTAACAAAGTACTAGAAGACTCTACACATGGACATCACCAGATGGTCAACAACAAAATTAGATTGCTTATATTCTTTGAAGCCAAAGATGGAGAAGCTCTATACACTCAACAAAAACAAGACCAGGAGCTGACTGTGGCTCAGATCATGAACTCCTTATTTCCAAATTCAGAATCATATTGAAGACAGTAGGGAAAACCGCTAGAACATTCAGGTATGACCTAAATCAAATCCCTTATGATTATACAGTGGAAGTGAGAAATAGATTTAAGAGACTGGATCTGATAGATAGAGTGCCTGATAAACTATGGATTGATGTTCATGCCATTGTACAGGAGTCAGGGATGAAGACCATCCCTGTGGAAAAGAAATGCAAAAAAGCAAAATGGCTGTCTGGGGAGGCCTTACAAATAGCTGTGAAAAGAAGAGAGGCAAAAAGCAAAGGAGAAAAGGAAAGATATAAGCATCTGAATGCAGAGTTCCAAAGAATAGCAGGAAGAGATGAGAAAGCCTTCTTCAGCGATCAATGCAAAAAAATAGAGGAAAAGAACAGAATGGGAAAGACTAGAGATCTCTTCAAGAAAATTAGAGATACCAAGGGAACATTTCATGCAAAGATGGGCTCGATAAAGGACAGGAATGGTAGGGACCTAACAAAAGCAGAAGATATTAAGAAGAGGTGGCAAGAACACACAGAAGAACTTCAAAAAAGAACACCAAAAAAGATCTTCATGACCCAGATAATCATGATGGTGTGATCACTCATCTAAAGCCAGACATCCTGGAATGTGAAATCAAGTGGGCCTTGGAAAGCATCACTACGAACAAAGCTAATGGAGGTGATGGAATTCCAGTTGAGCTGTTTCAAATCCTGAAAGATGATGCTGTGAAAGTGTTGCACTCAATATGCCAGCAAATTTGGAAAACTCAGCAGTGGCCACAGGACTGGAAAAGATTAGTTTTCATTCCAATCCCAAAGAAAGGCAATGCCAAAGAATGCTCAAACTACCACACAATTGCACTCATCTCACATGCTAGAAAGTAATGCTCAAAATTCTCCAAGCCAGGCTTCAGCAATCCGTGAACCATGAACTTCCTGATGTTCAAGCGGGTTTTAGAAAAAGCAGAGGAACCAGAGATCAAATTGCCAACATCCGCTGGATCATGGTAAAAGCAAGAGAGTTCCAGAAAAAACATCTATTTCTGCTTTATTGACTATGCCAAAGCCTTTGACTGTGTGATCACAATAAACTGTGGAAAATTCTGAGAGAGATGGGAATACCAGACCACCTGACCTGCCTCTTGAGAAATCTGTATGCAGGTCAGGAAGCAACAGTTAGAACTGGACATGGAACAACACACTGGTTCCAAATAGGAAAAGCAGTACGTCAAGGCTGTATATTGTCACCTTGCTTATTTAACTTCTATGCAGAGTACATCATGAGAAATGCTGGGCTGAAAGAAACACAAGCTGGAATCAAGATTGCCGGGAGAAATATCAATAACCTCAGATATGCAGATGACACCACCCTTATGGCAGAAAGTGAAGAGGAACTAAAAAGCCTCTTGATGAAAAAGAGAAAGTGGAGAGTGAAAAAGTTGCCTTAAAGTTCAACATTCAGAAAACAAAGATCACGGCATCGGGTCCCATCACTTTATGGGAAATAGGTGGGGAAACAGTGGAAACAGTATCAGACTTTATTTTTTTGGTCTCCAAAATCACTGCAGATGATGATTGCAGCCATGAAATTAAAAGATGCTTACTCCTTGGAAGAAAAGTTATGACCAACCTAGATAGCATATTCAAAAGCAGAGACATTGCTTTGCCCACTAAGGTCTGTCTAGTCAAGGCTGTGGTTTTTCCTGTGGTCATGTATGGATGTGAGAGTTGGACTGTGAAGAAGGCTGACACCAAAGAATTGATGCTTTTGAACTGTGGTGTTGGAGAAGACTCTTGGGAGTCCCTTGGACTGCAAGGAGATCCAACCAGTCCATTCTGAAGGAGATCAGCCCTGGGATGTCTTTAGAAGGAACGATACCAGAACTGAAACTCCAGCACTTTGGCCACCTCTTACGAACAGTTGACTCATTGGAAAAGACTCTGATGCTGGGAGTGATTGGAGGCAGGAGGAGAAGGGGATGACAGAGGATGAGATGGCTGGATGGCACCACTGACTCAATGGATGTGAGTCTGAGTGAACTCCGGGAGTTGGTGATGGACAGGGAGGCCTGGCATGCTGCGATTCATGGGGTCGCAAAGAGTTGGACACGACTGAGTGACTGAACTGAACTGATCTTAGAAGAAATAAAAAGGAGTCATTATTACCGGGGTCCTGCCCTGGTTGGATCCATGGATATCCTCAGTGTGATGGCATTAGCAAGGGGGGGACGGAGTGAGAGAATTATAGAGAGAGAGAGAAAGAAAGAATGTTGCACTTAGGAAAGTAAACGAGAGAAAGAGGCTGATATTCCTTGGTTTTCACAGAAAGCCAATAAAGCCCCAGCATGGGACTCACACTCTTTACGTAGGCCACAGGTGCCCTCTCAAACCGCTGAATGTACTCCACCTTGGGAACCTTCTGGAGTGAGTGTTAGAAGCCTGGGCAGGAAAGTGAATTCGGAGAGCCCCTGCGCTCCAGGGAGTCAACCTGAAAAGGAAAGAGAAAGAGAGAGAAAAAAGAATGACACGGGGTTACCAAGCTTCGGTGAGCAAGGCCCGCAACTTTATTTTCACAGAGAGCTTTTATACCTTAAGTTGTACCTAGAGAATAATGGAAGATGCAGAATCAGGCAGGGATAGCAGCCCTGACCCTTATTGGAACCAGGCTTTCTTTCTGCATACCTATCTGTATACACAGATGTTAGGTGATTTACATCATCTTCTGGCCTGGAGGCTGTTAACATTTTACGACTCTTTCTTCTGATAAAGGTTAGTTAACCAGAAAGTTTATTTTCTCTAAAAGTGTTTTTTTCTAAAGTCAGGTGCCATTCTCTGAAAGCACTAGATAAAGTTGAATTCCTATAGGGCAAAGGTGCAGTGGGCTATAACAGGGAAAGAATTTATTAACTTAAGGTTTAGTGTTGTTAATATCAAGGCCACTAGTTATACTTCTATATATCAACTATGTTAATTAATGCACACAATATGAAAACTTGGCAGCAAATATTGGCTCAACAATAAAACTCTTCACCAATACCATTCTAATAATTTTAACTCCTAGAAAGGCTTTATTTAAGCTTCCCATACCTCTTGCAGTTGGGAGGCTGTAAACAATCACAAGCATAGTTGTAAGGTTCTGGATAAACCTATCAGGCAAGTTAGAAAGCCATCTGAGGGGTTTGAATTGAAACACTCCCATTATGCCCAGGAGACTTATTCACTAGAGCTCTAAGTTAATTTCCTTCAAATAAAGATGGTTGGGATAGCTCCCCGCTGGTATCAGAGGAGTTAGTGAAAGGCATGAAATAGTAAGACAGACTCTGGTTTTGGGGTAGATGCTCGAACAGATCTAGGGGGTCCCTCGAGTCCTAATTCACCTTGCCTGTCAGGTTTCTTCCACATGACCTTTGTCATGGGTGGGATTTCCTGTGCTGGCTCCTGGCACAATATATAATGAATAATGCAAAAATGATATAAAAAACACTCTGGAGGGAAGAAATAGTAGAATAACGGAGGCAGAAGATAGGATTAGTGTGGTAGAAGATAGAATGGTAAAAATAAATGAATCAGAGAGGAAAAAGAAAAATGAGTTAAAATAAATGAGTACAATTTCAGAGACTTCTTGAAAATGTTAAATGCCCCAACATTTGAATCACAGGAGTCTCAGAAAAGGAAGACCAAAAGAAAGATTATGAGAACATACTTGAGGAGATAATAGTTGAAAACTTCCCTAAAATAGGCAAGGAAATAATCTCCTAAGCCAAGAAACTCAGAGAGTCCCAAACAGGGTAAACCCAAGGTGAAACACTCAAAGACACATATTAATCAAATTAACAAAGATCAAACACAAGGAACAAATATTAAAAGCAGCAACAGAAAAAAAAAATAACACACAAGGGGATTCTCATAAGGCTAACAGCTGATATTTCAATAGAAACTCTTCAGGCCAGGAGGGAATGGCAGGACATACTTAAAATGATGAAAGAAAATAACTTACAGCCCAGATTACTGTATACAGCAAGGATCTCATTCAAATATGAAGGAGAAATCAAAAGCTTTGAAGACAAGCAAAAGCTGAGAGAATTGAGCACCACCAAACCAGCTCTCCCACAAATGCTAAAGGATCTTCTCTAGACAAGAAACACAAAAAGGGTCTGTAAACTCAAACCCAAAATAATAAAGTACATGGCAACAGGATCATACTTATCAATAATTACCTTAAACATAAATGGGTTGAATGCCTCAACCAAAAGACAAAGACTGGCTGAATGGATACAAAAACAAGACCCCTATATATGTTGTCTACAAGAGACCCACCTCAAAACAGGGGACACATACGGACTGAAAGTGAAGAACTGGAAAAAGATATTCCATGAAAATAGAGACCAAAAGAAAGCAGGAGTAGCAATACTCATATCAGATAAAATAGACTAAAACAAAGGCTGTGAAAAGAGACAAAGAAGGACACTACATAATGATCAATGAATCAATCCAAGAAGAAGATATAACAATTATAAATATATATGCACCCAACATAGAAGCACCATAATATGTAAGACAAATGCTAACAAGTATGAAAGGGGAAATTAACAATAACACAATAATAGTGGGAAACTTTAATACCACACTCACACCTATGGATAGATGAACTGAACAGAAAATTAAGAAGGAAACACAAACTTTAAATAACACAATAGACCAGTCAGACCTAATTGATATTTATAGGACATTTCATCCCAAAACAATGAATTTTAGCTTTTTCTCAAGTGCACACAGAACATTCTACAGTATAGATCACATCCTGGGCCATAAATCTAGCCTGGCTAAATTCAAAAAAATTGAAATCATTCCAACCATCTTTTCTGACCACAATGCGGTAAGATTAGACCTCAATTACAGGAGAAAAACTAAAAATTCCAACATATGGAGGCTGAAAAACATGCTGCTGAATAATGAACAAATCACAGAAGAAATCAAAAAAGAAATCAAAATATGCATAGAAACAAATGAAAATGAAAACACAACAACTCAAAACCTGTGCAACACTGTAAAAGCAGTGCTAAAAGGAAGGTTCATAGCAATACAGGCATACCTCAAGAAAGAAGAAAAAAGTCAAATAAACAACCCAACTCTACACATAAAGCAATAGAAAAGGAAGAAATGAAGAACCCCAGGGTTAGTAGAAGGAAAGAAATCTTAAAAGTTAGTGCAGAAATAAATGCAAAAGAAACAAGAGACAATAGCAAAAACCAACAAAGCCAAAAGCTGGTTTTTTGAAAGGATAAATAAAATTGACAAACCATTAGCCAGACTCATCAAGAAACAAAGGGAGAAAAATCAAATCAATAAAATTAGAAATGAAAATGGAGAGATCACAACAGACAACACAGATATACAAAGGACCATAAGAGACTACTATCAGCAATTATATGCCAATAAAATGGACAAAGTGGAAGAAATGGACAAAGTCTTAGAAAAGTACAACTTTCCAAAAGTGAACCAGGAAGAAATAGAAAACCTTAACAGACCCATCACAAGCACAGAAATTGAAACTGTCATCAGAAATTTTCCAGCAAACAAAAGCCCAGGACCAGACGGCTTTACAGCTGAATTCTACCAAAAATTTAGAGAAGAGCTAACACCTATCACACTCAAACTCTTCCAGAAAATTGCAGAGGAAGGTAAACTTACAAACTCATTCTATGAGGCCACCATTACCCTAATACCAAAACCTGACAAAGATGCCAGAAAAAAAAAAAAAAAGAAAGAAAGAAAGAAAACTACAGGCCAATATCACTGATGAACATGGATGCGAAAGTCCTTAACAAAATTCTAGCAACCAGAATCCAACAACACATTAAAAAGATCGTACATCATGACCAAGTGGGCTTTATCTCAGGGATGTAACGATCCTTCAATATCCACAAATCAATCAATGTTATACACCACATTAACATATTGAAAAATAAAATCCATATGATTATCTCAATAGATGCAGAGAAAGCCTTTGACAAAATTCAACATACGTTTGTGATAAAAACTCTCCAGAAAGCAGGAATAGAAGGAACATAACTCAACATAATAAAAGCTATACATGACAAACCCACAGCAAACATTATTCTCAATGGGGAAAAATTGAAAGCATTTCTCCTAAAGTCAGGAACAAGACAAGGGTGTCCACTTTCACCACTACTATTCAACATAGTTCTGGAAGTTTTGGCCACAGCAATCAGAGAAAAAAAAAAAAGGAATAAAAGGAATCCAGATTGGAAGAGAAGAAGTAAGACACTCACTGTTTGCAGATGACATGATCCTCTACCTAGAAAACCCTAAAGGCTCCACCAAAAAATTATGAGAGCTAATCAATGAATATAGTAAAGTTTCAGGATATAAAATCAACACACAGAAGTCCCTTGCATTCCTATACACTAATAATGAGAAAATAGAAATAGAAATTAAGGAAACAATTCCATTCACCATTGCAATGAAAAGAATAAAATACTTAGGAATATATCTACCTAAAGAAACTAAAGACCTATATATAGAAAACTATAAAACACTGGTGAAAGAAATCAAAGAGGACACTAATAGATGGAGAAATACACCATGTTCATAGATTGGAAGAATCAATATAGTGAAAATGAGTATACTACCCAAAGCAATCTATAGATTCAATGCAATCCCTATGAAGCTACCAGCGGTAGTTTTGACAGAGCTAGAACAAATAATTTCACAATTTGTATGGAAATACAAAAAACCTCGAATTGCCAAAGCAATCTTGAGAAAGAAGAATAGAACTGAAGGAATCAACCTGCCTGACTTCAGGCTCTACTACAAAGCATCTACTACTACTGTCATCAAGACAGTATGGTACTGGCACAAAGACAGAAATATAGATCAATGGAACAAAATAGAAAGCCCAGAGATAAACCCACGCACCTATGGACACCTTATCTTTGACAAAATATTAAATGGAGAAAAGGCAATCTCTTTAACAGGTGGTGCTGGGAAAACTGGTAAACCACTTGTAAAAGAATGAAATTAGAACACTTTCTAACACCATACACAAAAATAAACTCAAAATGGATTAAAGATCTAAATGCAAGACCAGAAACTACAAAACTCCTGGAGGAGAACATAGGCAAAACACTCTCCGACATAAATCAAAGCAGGATCCTCTTGGACCTACCTCCTTGAATACTGGAAATAAAAGCAAAAATCAACAAATGGGATCTAATTAAAATAAAAAACTTCTGTACAACAAAGGAAAATATAAGCAAGGTGAAAAGACAGCCTTCAGAATCGGAGAAAGTAATAGCAAAAAAAGCAACTGGATAAGAATCAACCTCAAAAATATACAAGCAACTCCTGCAGCTCAATTCTAGAAAAATAAATGACCCAATAAAAAAATGGGCCAAAGAACTAAATAGACATTTCTCCAGAGGAGACATACAGATGGCTAACAAACATGAAAAGATGCTCAGCATCTCTCATTATCAGAGAAATGCAAATCAAAACCACAGTGAGGTACCATTTCACACCAGTCAGAATGGCTGCTATCCAAATGTCTACAAGCAATAAATGCTAGAGAGGGTATGGAGAAAAGGGAACCCTCTTACACTGTTGGTGGGAATGCAAACTAGTACAGCCACTATGGAGAACAGTGTGGAGATTCCTTAAAAATCTGAAAGTAGAACTGCCATACGACCCATCAATCCCACTGCTGGGCATACACACTGAGGAAACCAGAATTGAAAGAGACACATGTACCCCAATGTTCATCGCAGTACTGTTTATAATAGCCAGGACATGGAAGCAACCTAGATGTCCATCAGGAGATGAATGGATAAGAAAGCTGTGGTACATACACACAATGGAGTATTGCTGATGCTAAGTTGCTTCAGTCGTGTCCAACTCTGCGACCCCAGAGATGGTTACTCAGCCATTAAAAAGAATACATTTGAATCAATTCTAATGAGGTGGATGAAACTGGAGCCTATTATACAGAGTGAAGTAAGCCAGAAAGAAAAACACCAATACAATATACTAATGCATATATATAGACTTTAGAAAGATGGTAACAGTAACCCTGTGTGCGACACAGCAAAAGAGACACATATATAGAACAGTCTTTTGGACTCTGTGGGGAGGGTGAGGGTGGGATGATTTGGGAGAATGGCATTGAAACATGTATAATATCATATGTGAAACGAATCACCAGTCCAGGTTCAATGCATGATACAGGATGCTTGGGGCTGGTGCACTGGAATGACCCAGAGGGATGATATGGGAAAGGAGGTGGGAAGGGTGTTCAGGATGGGGAACACGTGTACACCCGTGGTGGATTCATGTTGATGTATGGCAAAACCAATACAATATTGTAAAGTAATTAGCCTCCAATTAAAATAAATAAATTTATATTAAAAAAGACATTAACGAAAGTGGCATTCTTAATGTTTATCTCTTCTTCTATATGACATAAATGAACACATTTTGAGCAAAATATACTTTGGCTGTATTGAAAATTCTTATCTAAATTAAATACTCTAGAAGGGAAAAAATATTTTGGAACTGCAAATGTCTCTTAAATTCCAGCTCAAATGTTTTGCTCCAGCTCTGATGCCTGCTTGAAAATGACCATGCATTTGGATAAAAACTGAAAATACCAGAAAATATCAGAAACATGCTACTCTGAAACTTGGTTTTAAAATTTTCTAACTTCTAGCAGTATGTTTGATTTAGGTCATACCTGAATGGTCTAGTGGTTTTCCCTAGTTCCTCCAATTTAAGTCTGAGTTTGACAAAAAGGTGTTCATGATCTGAGCCACAGTTAACTCCCAGTTTTGTTTTTACTGACTGTATATAGCTTCTCCATCTTTGGCTGCAAAGAATATAATCAATCTGATTTTGGCATTGACCATCTGGTGTTGTCTATCTGTGGAGTTTTCTCTTGTGTTGTTGGAAGAGGGTGTCGTCTATGACAAGTGTGTTCTCTTGTCTTCCTATTTTTGCATTCCAGGACATTACACAGGAGGCAGTGATCAAGACCATCCCCAAGAAAAAGAAATGCAAAAAGGCAAAATGTTTGTCTGGGGAGGCCTTACAAATAGCTGAGACAAGAAAAGATGTGGAAGGCAAAGAAGAAAAGGAAAGATATACTCACTTGAATGCAGAATTCCAAAGTATAGCAAGGACAGATAAGAAAGACTTCCTCACTGATCAATGCTGAAAAAGAGAGGAAAACAATACAATTTGAAAGACTAGAGATCTCTTCAAGAAAATTAGAGATAAAAAGGAAAACATTTCATGCAAAGATGGGCACAATAAAGGACAGAAATGGTATGACCCTAACAGAAGCAGAAAATATTAACAAGAGGTGGCAAGAACACACAGAACTATACAAAAAAAAAAAAAAAAAAAAGATTCTCATGATCCAGATAACCATGATAGTGTGACAACACACCTAGAGCCAGACATCCTGGAATGCGATGTCAAGTGGGCTGAAGAAGCATCACTACAAACAAAGCTAGTGGAGGTGATGGAATTCCAGTTGAACTAGTTCATTTCCTAAAAGACGATGCTGTGAAAGTGCTTCACTCAATATGCAAGCAAATTTGGAAAACTCAGCAGTGGCCACAGAACTGGAAAAATGTCCGTTTTCATTCCAATCCCAAAGAAAGGCAATCCCAAAGAATGTTCAAACCACCACACAATTGCACTCATCTCACACACTAGCAAAGTAATATTCAAAATTATCCAAGCCAGGCTTCAACAGTACGTGAACTGGGAAATTCCAGATGTTCAAGCTGGATTTAGACAAGGCAGAGGAACCAGAGATCAAATTGCCAATATCTGCTAGATCACTGAAAAAGCAAGAGAGTTCCAGAAAAACATCTACTTATGCTTTATTGACTATGACAAATCCTTTGACTGTGTGGATCACAACAAACTGGTAAATTCTTAGAGATGGGACTACCAGATCACGTGACCTGCCTCCTGAAAAACATGTATGCAGGTCAAGAAGCAACAGTTAGAACTGGACATGGAACAACAGACTGATTTCAAATTGGGAAAGGATTATGTCAAGGCTGTATATTGTCACCCTGCTTATTTAACATATATGCAGAGTACATCATGTGAAATGCTGGGCTGGATTAAACACAAGCTGGAATCAAAATTGCTGTGAGAAATATCAATAACCCCACATAAGATGACATTACCCTTATGACAAAAAAGCAAAGAACTAAGGGCTTCCTGATGATAAAGGAGAATGAAAAATTTGGCTTAAAACTTGACATTCAGAAAACTAAGATCATGGCCTCCAGCCCATCACTTCATGACAAATAGATGGGGAGATAATGGAAACAGCGATTGACTTTTATTTTGGGGAGCTCCAAAATTACTGAAGAAGGTGACTGCAGCCATGAAATTGAATGACACTTGCTCCTTGGAAGAAAAGTTATGACCAACCTAGACAGCATATTAAAAAGCACAGACATTACTTTACCAACAAAGGTCTATCTAGTTGAAACTACGGTTTTACCAGTAGACATGCATGGATGTGAGAATTGGACTATAAAGAAAGCTGAGTTCTGAAGAATTGATGCTTTTGAACTGTGGTGTTGGAGAAGACTCTTGAGAGTCCCTTGGACTGCAAGGAGATCTAACCAGTCCATCCTAAAGGAAATTAGTCCTGAATATTCATTGGAAGGACCATTGCTGAAGCTGAAACTCCAATACCTTGGCTACCTGATGGGAAGAACTAACTCATTGGAAAAGACCCTAATGCTGGGAAACACTGAAAGCAGGAGGAGAAGGGGATGACAGAGGATGAGATTGTTGGATGGCATCACCGACTCGATGAACATGAGTTTGAGTGAGCTCTGGAAGTTGGTGATGGACAGGGAAGCCTAGTGTGCTGCAGTCCACAGGGTTGTAGAGTCAGATATGACTGAGCCACTGAACTGAACAGTATGTTTAGGGTTTCTCAGGTGGCACTAGTGATAAAGAACCCATCTGCCAATGCAGGAGGTATAAGAGACACAGATTCTGTCCCTGGGTTGGAAATATCCCCTGGAGGGGAGGGCATGGCAACCCACTCCAGTATTCTTACCTGGAGAATCTCATGGACAGAGGAACCTGGCAGTCTATAGTCCATAGGGTCACAAAGAGTTGAACATGACTAAACTGACTTAGCGTACATGCACACAGAAGTATATTTGTAAGAAAATTGATGTTTTTCCATGAAAAAATGATACATTATCATATTTGTAGTTTTTAAAAAGTTCTTTTTACAAACTGTATTATTTTTTCCAGGATGAAAACCTCTTAAGTTGCCATAACTACAAATATTGGTTATAATGATATTATCTAAATTATTTATGTTTCAGTTATTTTATGAAACTGGTAAAATAAAAGATAGGAAAAAAATAGGACATCTACTGTAATTAAGTAGTGAGCAAGTAGACATACTTTCCAGAAGGTATAAAATAACTTTTTAATAAAGAGAGAAGATCTCAACACAACAGAATCCACTTAATGATGCCTCCAAGTAGTTAGATTTCCACAACATTAAATCAAGTATTTAACAAAATTCGAATCCAAAGAGACTATTTTTTCTTTTTGATAACAAATTAATTATACTATCATGGAGCAGTTGGGGGAAAAGCCAACCTAAAAATCAAATTTCAAGATAAAATAAGCACATGCTGAAACACATGATAGTTTATTTGATTTGTTTTTAAACAGCATCTATATTTTAAAATGACTTAATTATTTTTGTTACTGTATTTATTACAGCTAACAATATTGCTTTAAAGTTTTTAACTAACTCACAATAAAAGATTTTCATAATGTACCTCAACTAAACCTGTATATCAAAGGAAAGAGTCATTAACAAATGTTTTTCCATAGCTACAGATTTAATCAATACAGTTCAGAAGTAACCCTAACCCACTCCAGTATTCTTGCCTGGAGAATCGCAGGGACAGAGGAGCCTGGTGGGCTGCCATCTATGGGGTCGCACAGAGTCAGACACAACTGAAGCGACTTAGCAGCAGCAAGTGGTGTTCAATACATTTTCTTTCCATGACTGATTTTCCTTTTCTAACTAACTACATTCCTAAAAAGTAGTAGACTATAATAATAGCTTCAGGAAAATTCTGAGCTTAATATGATCAGATCTATGTGGAACTTCAATGCAATATCTCATACTTTGAATCTACTTGATTGCAGTTTATACCCTCTTACTGATGTAGTTCTGCAAATTCAAATTGTCAATACTTAGCGAGACTGCTGAGCATAGCATCTTTTACCCTATATATATGGACACTGGAAAATAAGCATCAAGAAATATACAGATAATTGAGCAGAGGGCAAAAGAGGATGGGGATGAGGAGGGAAAGATTGCTGTAGCTTTTAGCTGAACATAGTCATCAGGAAGTATATAACTGGCAAGGAAAAGAGAAGATGGAAACTTAGCTATGGATTTCCTGTGGGAAAATGATGAATATGAGAAAAGGAATAATAATAAAGCCGCATTCTGCAGCATGATTATCTGTTTAGGGGAAAGGTCTACAAAAATCAGAAGATTTAGTTGAGAAAGAATGGAAGATAAGAGGAAACATGAAGAGGAAAAGTGAAAAGAATAGAGAGGTAAGACAAAACTACTTTTCATAATAACTTCTTTAAGAATATTCTTTGGTCTACATAATATTCAGAGTGAATGAATATGTATAAGAATAGGAATGTTTAGCTCTTTTATGGAGTATAAACTATTTGGTGGCAAAGACCTTAACAGATATTTTAATCAGCATGAAACACAATTATTTGCACCTTGTAGGGGATCAGGAGACTTGAGGAGTCTGTTGTGGTAACTCTACAGTAGACTTATCATCAACATATTAATATAAAAAATAGAAATAAATCAGTGACTTCTTTAGTAAGACAACAGGATGCTGTAACCTTTTGCACATGAGAAATGCTGGACTGGAAGAAACACAAGCTGGAATCAAGATTGCCGGGAGAAATATCAATAACCTCAGATATGCAGATGACACCAACCTTATGGCGGAAAGTGAAGAGGAACTAAAAAGCCTCTTGAAAGTAAAAGAGGAGTGAAAAAGTTGGCTTAAATCTCAACTTTCAGAAAACAAAGATCATGGCATCCGGTCCCATCACTTCTTGGGAAATAGATAGAGAAACAGTAGAAACAGTGTCAGACTTTATTTTGGGGGGCTCCAAAATCACTGCAGATGGTGATTGCAGCTATGAAATTAAAAGACGCTTACTCTTTGGAAGAAAAGTCATGACCAACCTAGATAGCATATTCAAAAGCAGAGACATTACTTTGCCGACTAAGGTCCGTCTAGTTAAGGCTATGGTTTTTCTAGTAGTCGTGTATGGATGTGAGAGTTGGACTGTGAAGAAGGCTGAGCGCTGAAGAATTGATGCTTTTGAACTGTGGTGTTGGAGAAGACTCTTGAGAGTCCCTTGGATTGCAAGGAGATCCAACCAGTCCATTCTGAAGGAGATCAACCCTGGGATTTCTTTGGAAGGAATGATGCTAAAGCTGAAACTCCAGTACTTTGGCCACCTCATGAGAAGAGTTGACTCATTGGAAAAGACTCTGATGCTGGGAGGGACTGGGGGCAGGAGGAGAAGGGGAAGACAGAGGATGAGATGGCTGGATGGTATCACTGACTCGATGGATGTGAGTCTGAGTGAACTCTGGGAGTTTGTGATGGATAGGGAGGCCTGGCGCTGCAATTCATGGGGTCACAAAGTCTGACACGACTGAGGGACTGAACTGAATTGAACTGAAAAAGTATACTTAGTCACTTTTATATTTTTTCCTTTGTACTGTATTTTCTGCATATGTAAACTCATACCCATAGTCCACATGGAAAAGTAATGGAAAAGCCAAGTCTAGTCATGATTCACTGAATTCAAATGTTGAAGGAGTACTTGCGGTGATTTAACACAAATGTAAATTTTGTCATGATTTCAAGCAGAATGAAGCACTCTGCTTTAAAATTTAGAGATAATTAGGAGGAAATAATTTTAATTAAATATAGACACATAGCTGTGTAAGGAGATTTGTGAGTGTTTAAGCAACTGAACTGAAAGATTTTGAGGTCAACTCAACAGTAGTCATATGATAGATGTTATGAGCCAGTTGATAAGATCTCCTCAATCAAGAAAAAAAGAAAAGAATAAAGGGACAGTGATTTTTAGGAAGAAAATATTCTTACTAATAGTAGGTTTAAGCCACACAAAGCAGCATGGTGACATGACTAACAATGTGGAAGACATTTTGATACATGTGCATAATGAGGAATTCCCTGGTAACTCAGTCAATAAAGAATATGCCTGCAGTGCGGGAGACCAGAGTGCAATCCCTGGTTCAGGAAGATCCCCTGGAGAAGGAAATGGCAACCCACTCCAGTATTATTTCCTGGAATAATCCATGGATAGAGGATCCTGGATGGCTACAGTCCATGGTGGTCGCAAGAACTGGACACAACTTTGCAACTAAACCACCACATGATGAGAGACATACAGAAAATATGTGTTATTGTCAGTTTGATACATAATCCTAAATCTATGCAAAGAATAGACTCTTTTTCTAAATAAGTTATATTTCCTCCTGATACAGAAAATACTTGTACAAAAATATCTATTATTGGACAGTTCCATTATTGGAGCTTCCCTGGTGGCTCAGATGGTAAAGAATCTGTCAGCAATATGACAGACCAAGGATTCATCCCTGGGTTGGGAAGATCCCTGCAGAAGAGAAGGGCTACCCACTCCAGTAATGTGGCCTGGAGAATTCCATGGACATAGGAGTCTGGAAGGCTACCATCCATGGGGCTGCAAAGAGTCGGACACAATTGAGCAACTTTCACTTTTATAATTTTAAGCTAAACACATTGCATTTCTAACTTGACTTTAGTTATTCCTTCTAATGGTTCATGTAATAAAATTACTTTCTTGTCCAAATAGCAGAAATGTGTGGTTTTGATGGGAGTAATATTTCATTATTCCATCTCTTCCCAACATAGTATCATTAATTGTAAATCACATTACAGTGCTTTCCATTCTTCACCATAGGATTTGGCTGAACTGAACACCCTTGCTTTTATGCACTGTGCAAACAAACAGAAAACTTTAAATTTTATTTTCTGAGAATGTTTAGATGTCTTTCATTAATTCATGCTAAATGAAGAGCATCAGTTCAGTTCAGTTCAGTCACTCAGTTGTGTCTGACTCTGCAACCCCAGTGAATCACAGCATGCCAGGCCTCCCTGTCCATCACCAACTCCCGGAGTTTACCCAAACTCATGTCCATTGAATCGGTGATGCCACCCAACAATCTCATCCTCTGTCATCCCCTTCTCCTCCTGCCCTCAATCTTTCCCAACATAAGGGTCTTTTCAAATGAGTCCACTCTTCGCATCAGGTGACCAAAGCATTGGAGTTTCAGCTTCAACATCAGTCCTTCCAATAAACGCCCAGGACTGATCTCCTTTAGGATGGACTGGTTGGATCTCCTTGCAGTCCAAGGATCAAGAAGAGCACAGTCTTTAGTTTTTCACTGTGGGTTTCCATTAACTTCAACTTGAACTTAAAGGGTATCAGATTCACCCAAGCTTGAATGTAAGTCCAAAATGTAAATAACTTTAGTCTTTTCTGCTATATGTTTTGTTGATGTATGTTTCATACAAATATACATATTTATTTATCTTCACAGGAATTAACTGCATGCATTCACATATATTTATCTATTTCATTGTACTATAAAATTAAATAAAAATAAATTTTGGATAAAATAAATTCACAAGTTTAGAAGGTATTGGCACAGGAAATGACAACCCACTCCAGTGTTCTTGCTTGGAGAATTCCATGGACAGAGAGGCGTGGCATGCTGCAGTCCATGGGGTCACAAGGAGTCAGACACAACTGAGCTATTAACACACACACACAGAAGGTATGTTTATATGATATCCAAAATAAACTATAACATTGTGTTTATATTTCTGTAACAAAGAAAATAACTTTGTAAACCAGAGAAACTCTGACAAACTAGGAACGGTATAAGATATTCAAAAGAGAGTCAGCCCAGATTCATTATTTTGTAGAACACCATTAAAAAATTACTTTGAATGACCTCACTTAACCATCATGTCACTATAGCTGATTGACCTTAGGTAAGTCACATGGTCTCTTTTGATCTCAAGTCTCCTTGTCTCTAAACTTAAAAGGCTGAGTTTGACAAACTGCCAGCAAACAGAGCTGAGAAAGGGGGAAAAAAGGAGGTCCAAGAGGCTGCATGACCTTTGCTCTGGAAAAGAGAGGCAGGCAGGTACAGGCTTTCCCCAAAGTGTATTTTATGGTCTGAAAGTGTACTGATAATTTTATATGAAAATCTCAGAAAATTATAATAAAATTAGTACATAATGGGTATCCTACAAAGATACAGGAATGCCTTTTTAACAATAATGAATATTTCAATGACAGATACTATATTAATATAATACATTCTTTTAAAAGATAGTCATGGGATAAGAGAAAGAATAAGATTCAGAATGAAGTAGAAAAGTTATAGTGGTAGGCTCCTCAAGTAAAATATATTCAGATAGCTTCACCTTAACCTTGAACATGTAGTTTCTTATTACCAAAGTTGAATAAAAGCAAACTTGTTTCCTCGAGACCAGACGTAAGTTGACTTTACCTGGATTCCTTCTTAAAGTGACAGTGCACAACAATGCTCAGCAATTTCTTTTTGAATGTATCATAGGCATTTCTGTAGGACTCTGATAGTGTATTCTTGCTACCCGTGAGAAAGTGACATGATACAGCATGGTGGCTAAGATTATGAATTTTAGAGCCACATTAATTGGATCTAAACCTTGGCTCTGGCACTTGCAAGTTGTAGGGCTTAGGGAAGTGACATGAGCTCTTTGTGAGAATTTCTTCATGCAGCTTTTGTGAGGGTAAATGGTGGGCTGTATACGAAAGAACACAGACCAGTGTCAGACACAAAATTAAGTACTATAAAAGTGCTAACTGTTTGATATGATAATTATCTTTTTTTTTTCCATTTTCTTATTATATAAATGAATATATTCAATTAGAATTTTTCATGTGTCATAACCTTACATATTTAGGCTATGGATTTCACTAGCCACACTAAGGTCTTTTTAACAGGAAGAACTGGGATAAAAGGAAATTTACATTTAACTCACCATGAATCATAAAATATACCTCATTTCAAATATAATGGAGAGCAGAATATATTCTTCAAGACTCTGTGTACAATAAATGAAGATATTCTAACAAGAAATAAAACCTGCATGTTTCAGATGTGGAATAAAGCATTTCATCCACCTGTGAAACAAATATAAATTAAAAGTCTGTCTCCATAACATTGAACATCGTATTCTATAAATATGAAACTGTCCCTCCTCTCAAGGAGTTTACAGTCTCCAGAAAAGATGTAATTTATCATATGCAATTATGCTCCAAGCCAACAACAAACTCAGTGATATTCGAACAGAGATCATGGGGAGAGGTCACAAGAAAAGCATCATACAGCACATGCTGCTGTCACTTCAGTCATGTCTGACTCTGTTCAAACCCATAGATGGCAGCCCACCAGGCTCCCCCTTCCCTGGGATTCTCCAGGCAAGAACACTGGAGTGGGTTGCCTTTTCCTTCTCTAATGATGAAAGTGAAAAGTGAAAGCAAAGCTGCTCAGTCGTGCCCAACTCAGAGTGACCCCAGGGACTGAAGCACCAGGCTCCTCTGTCCATGGGATTTTCCAAGCAAGAGTACTGGAGTGGGGTCATTGCCTTCTCTGATACAGGACATAAGATGGGGCAAATATGGAGTAGGGCAATGCAGGATGAATAGGATAGAAGATGAACATTCCAGCCTGAAGGAATAGTGTAAAGAAAGGCAGAGAAAAGAAACAGGTGATGTAAAGGCAATAACGATTAGATAGTATTGAATTCTCATGAGTGAGAGTGAAGTAAATTCACAAATATGTTTAAATAATTCTCTTATCAAGAAAAACCTAACTATAATGAATGAATTTCTATTTTTCTCTTATCAAGAATACTAACTCATTATGCCTTACCAGAATCAGTAATTAGTGCTACTTAATAGAGAGAGGGAAAAAACCGACGTGAAATAAAAAACCCTTTGGCTTAGACTTTGTCCAATTTAAAAGAATTGATGTCTTTTGAGTTGATGGTCTCATAAAAAAATATAAGAGCAGCAAGAGCAAAAGCAGAGAAAGTTCTATTTTCAGGTTGAAGATTAATAACAGAGAGGAAGACTTTTTAAATATGGTTAGAAACCATTTTCTAACTATTGATATATAGTGTATAGCAGTACTTTGTAGTAGCATGGAATTACTTTTAGGAAAGTAACTTAATCAGTTTTGTTTCATGCTTAAACCTTTCCTTATTAACAGAAAAAAATCAATGTTAAGTTGGAGAGTATGTCCCAAAGAATACTCAAACTACCACACAATTGCACTCATCTCACATGCTAGTAAAGTAATGCTCAAAATTCTCCAAGCCAGGCTTCAGCAATAGGTGAACCGTGAAATTCCTGATGTGCAAGCAGGTTTTAAAAAGGGCAGAGGAGTTCAGTTCACTTCAGTTCAGTCGCTCAGTCATGTCCGACTCTTTGTGACCCCATGAATCGCAGCACGCCAGGCCTCCCTGTCCATCACCAACTCCCAGAGTTCACTCAGACTCACATCCATCGAGTCCGTGATGCCATCCAGCCATCTCCTCCTCGGTCGTCCCCTTCTCCTCCTCGGTCGTCCCCTTCTTCTCCTGCCCCCAATCCCTCCCTACATCAAAGTCTTTTCCAATGAGTCAACTCTTCGCATGAGGTGGCCAAAGTACTGCAGTTTCAGCTTCAGCATCATTCCTTCCAAAGAAATCCCAGGGCTGATCTCCTTCAGAATGGACTAGTTGGATCTCCTTGCAATCCAAGGGACTCTCAAGAGTCTTCTCCAACACCACAGTTCAAAAGCATCAATTCTTCGGCGCTCAGCTTTCTTCACAGTCCAACTCTCACATCCCTACATGACTACTAGAAAAACCATAGCCTTGACTGAGGTGGAACTTAGTTGAAAAAATAATGTCTCTGCTTTTGAATATGCTGTCTAGGTTGGTCATAAATTTTCTTCCAAGGAGTAAGTGTCTTTTAATTTCATGGCTGCAGTCACCATTGGCAGTGATTTTGGAAACCAAAAAAATAAAGTCTGACACTGTTTCCACTGTTTCCCCATCTATTTTCCGTGAAGTGATGGGACCAGATGCCATGATCTTCATTTTCTGAATGTTGAGCTTTAAGCCAACTTTTTCACTCTCCTCTTTCACATTCATCAAGAGGCTTTGTAGTTCCTCTTCACTTTCTGCCATAAGGGTGGTGTCATCTGCATATCTGAGGTTATTGATATTTCTCCTGGCAATCTTGATTCCAGCTTGTGTTTCTTCCAGCCCAGCGTTTCTCATGATGTACTCTGCATATAAGTTAATCAAGCAGGGTGACAATATACAGCCTTGATGTACTCCTTTTCCTATTTGGAACCAGTCTGTTGTTCCATGTCCATTTCTAACTGTTGCTTCCTGACCTGCATACAGATTTCTCAAGAGGCAGGTCAGGTGGTCTGGTATTCCCATCTCTCTCAGAATTTTCCACAGTTTATTGTGATCACACAGTCAAAGGCTTTGGCATAGTCAATAAAGCAGAAATAGATATTTTTCAGGAACTCTCTTGCTTTTCAATGATCCAGCAGATGTTGGCAATTTGATCTCTGGTTCCTTTGCCTTTTATAAAATCAGCTTGAACATCTGGAAGTTCACTGTTCACATATTGCTGAAGCCTGGCTTGGAGAATTTTGAGCATTACCTTACTAGCATGTGAGATGAGTGCAATTGTGCAGTAGTTTGAGCATTCTTTGGCATTGCCTTTCTTTGGGATTAGAATGAAAACTGTCCTTTTCCAGTTAATTTCTGCCAAGATTAGAGATTCTAAATCTAGGCTCTCCATGCCCAGAAGGTCTATGGTGAGGCCCCAGTGGAACAATGAGCACCTTAGGTTTACACAAAGTTATGTACATTTATTGCCATGTTCATCAAATTGCCAAGTGGATCCAGGACACCTGACAGAGGCTACAACTGTCAACCTGATTTTTGGGTGCTATTTGTTTTACAGGCCCATTTCTACAGTCTCCCAATTAATTTTTCATTTTGATGTCTGCTTTTATCCTCTTACTTAGGGTGGCCCTTGTAAATGGACAATTGTACCAAGAAAAGCTACTAGCTGATTCATCAAACTGTTTTTGCAGCTAAGAAAGAAACTGTATCATTTTTTGTGGGGAAGCTAGCACCTCACTGCCAGTTCCTCCCCTCCCTAACATTAAGATATTCAAATCTAAACCTGGAATAATGTGGCCATGTTCAGCATCTTCAAAATAAAGGCAAACCTGAGATCCCCCCCTCCACCCACAGATTACATTTAAGGTCAGATTTCCAAACATCTAAGGATAGTGTCTGTATGTCTCAGTGGGATTACTAAATTACACTCGGCTTTCTGTGATGAATTGTTTTCCTCCCACACCCTGGCAATTACTTGCCAATTAATACAATTGAGTAAGTTGGTCAATGAAATAACTTTTCATTTTGAATGTAAGGTTAACCTTATCCTTACTCTCCTCTACCCACAATTTCCTGAATTTTCAAGGCTTGGGCTGTCTCTCTTTCCCCTTTTGTTCAGCTTAAAACTGGGCAGGATTAAAGGTTGTTGCTCAGTCACTAAGTCTTGTCCAATTAGTGACCCCTTGAGCTGCAGCACATCAGGCCCCACTGTCCTTCACTGTCTCCCTGAGTTTGCTCAGATTCACATCCATTATGTTGGTGATGCAAGGGAGAGGAACCAGAGATCAAATTGCCAACATCCACTGGATCATGGAAAAAGCAAGAGAGTTCCAGAAAAAACATCTGTTTCTGCTTTATTGACTATGCCAAAGCCTTTGACTGTGTGGATCACAATAAACTGTTGAAAATTCTGAAAGAGATGGGAATACCAGACCACCAGAAAAAAAACAAAACAAAACATCTATTTCTGCTTTATTGGCTATGCTAAAGCCTTTGACTGTGTGGATCACAATAAACTGTGGAAAATTCTGAGAGAGATGGGAACACCAGACCACCTGACCTGCCTCTTAAGAAATCTGTATTCAGGTCAGGAAGCAACAGTTAGAACTGGACATGGAACAACAGACTGGTTCCCAATAGGAAAAGGAGTATGTCAAGGCTGTATATTGTCACCCTGCTTATTTAACTTCTATGCAGAGTACATCATGAGAAACGCTGGGCTGGAAGAAACACAAGCTGGAATCAAGATTGCCAGGAGAAATATCAATAACCTCAGATATGCAGATGACACCACCCTTATGGCAGAAAGTGAAGAGGAACTACAAAGCCTCTTGATGAATGTGAAAGAGGAGAGTGAAAAAGTTGGCTTAAAGCTCAACATTCAGAAAATGAAGATCATGGCATCTGGTCCAAATTACTTCACGGGAAATAGATGGGGAAACAGTGGAGACAGTGGCAGACTTTGTTTTTGGATGCTCCAAAATCACTGCCAATGGTGACTGCAGCCATGAAATTAAAAGACACTTACTCCTTGGAAGAAAATTTATGACCAACCTAGACAGCATATTCAAAAGCAGAGACATTATTTTGCCGACTAAGGTCTGTCTAGTCAAGGCTATGGTTTCTCCTGTGGTCATGTATGGATGTGAGAGTTTGACTGAAGAAGGCTGAGCACCAAAGAATTGATGCTTTTGAACTGTGGTGTTGGAGAAGACTCTTGAGGGTCCCTTGGACTGCAAGGAGATCCAACCAGTTCATTCTGAAGGAGATCAGCCCTGGGATTTCTTTGGAAGGAATGATGCTGAAGCTGAAACTCCAGTACTTTGGCCACCTCATGAGAAGAGTTGACTCATTGGAAAAGACCCTGATGCTGGGAGGTACTGGGGGCAGGAGGAGAAGGGGACGACCGAGGATGAGATGGCTGGATGGCATCACTGACTCGATGGCCGTGAATCTGAGTTAACTCTGGGAGTTTGTGATTTACAGGGAGGCCTGGCGTGCTGCGATTCATAGGGTCACAAAGAGTCAGCCATGACTAAGCGACTGAACTGAACTGAACTGAACTGAGGAATGTAGATCTTGAATTCAAACAGATGTATTTCCTTTTAGGATATTTTCTTACTGTTAAGCAATCTAATAAAACATAGCACCTGAAAGATCAATACTGAAGCATTTTAAAACTTTTGGAAGAAAGGAAAGAAGGACTGAGAAGAAGAAAGGAAGGAGTGGGAGTAAGAGGGAAAAGGGAAAAGAGGACGGTGAGAGAGGAGAGTTTTTCTAATAATTGAGCATTTTTATATCTGGAACAAAAATATTCTCTTTGAAAGATTAGTTACTCCAGGGGCTTTAATGGACATTTTGTAGGCAAGTGGTGACCTTGTTCTCTTAGTAAAATTCAAGGCCACTGAGAAAAACATATCTCTTCCCATGGAAATGAGCAATTTCATGAACCTTCTAGGGAGCATATGGTCACCACTAATCTAGTGACTTAATCCTCTCCTTTGGGTCTCTTATTCTATTTCAGGTTATCTATCCTTTGCCTCCAGGCAGGACTGCAACTAAGCCATGTAATATAGATGGGTTTCTAGCTAGTCAACACTTCCAGAAAAGTCATATTTATAGCCTCTCAACATCAATCAAAATAACCAGCCAGCCCAAGAATTTAGGAGGAATAGCAAAATGTTCCAAGTAGGCAAAAATTATTGTTACACAAACACAAATTAAATACTTTACATATGATATAAAGGGTTTTACAGAGTCCGATCTAGGTTTTCCTTTGTTTTTGAATGTCTTTTTTGTTACCATCTTCTTAAATCCTTTAAGTCATAGTGGTGATTCACCCCCATCCCAATCAATTTCATACTGAAAAGATTTGAAATTGTATTTTCTAAATAAAAATGTGAACTTTTACAAAGGGAAAAGGTAGTTACCCAAAAGCAAAATTTAAATAAAGTATGGAGAATAATCTAAGCTGTTTAACTGACTTTTAAGACTTCCTACAGCTTTGCATTTTTGTATCATCAGGTTTTACAGCTAATTTATTTTGTTCTTCACAATTCTTTGTCAGCTTTGGCAACTCCCTGTGTGCCAAACAAAAACACCCATTCTCAGGCTGTATAGACATATACCCTCCATGTCACACAGTATTTCCATTCTTTATCATCATGCCTAAATCTAATGCATTTGTAAAAGTCTCACTAAAAGCGATCCATACAAAATGCTGCCTCCTCCTACAGACTGAAAACAATGATAGCAGTGTTTATTAAACTCTATCATTATTTACTATTTACTAGCTGCTGCTACTGCTGCTAAGTCACTTCAGTCATGTCCGACTCTTAGCGACCCCATGGACTGCAACCTACCAGGCTCCTCCATCCATGGGATTTTCCAGGCAAGAGTACTGGAGTGGGGTGCCATTGTCTTCTCCGATTTACAAGCTAACACAGTTCAAAAAACTATGAGAATTTTAATGTACAAACTCATCTATTTGAAGAGATATTCAGTGAGCTAAGTATTATTAATCCTAATTTAAAACTGGAAAGAAATAAACCTAAAGATGAACAGTAATAATAGCACATTGTTGTTGTTTAGTTGCTCATGTCAAATTTTTTTGCAGCCCATGGACTATAGCCTTGCTAGGCTCCTCTGTCCACGGTATTTCCCAAGCAAGAATACTGGAATGGTTGCCATGCCCTCTTCCAGGGGATCTTCCTGTCCCAGCAATGCAACTCATGTCTCCTGCGTTGGTAGGCAGATTCTTTTACCACTGAACAACCAGGGAATTCCCCAGAGAAAAAAATAGAAATTAATTCATTATAGTTAGGTTGTCCTTGATAAGAGAATTATTTAAACATATTTGTGAAATTACTTCACTCTCACCCATGAGAATTCAATACCATCTAATTGACTGCCTTCACATCACCCGTTTTTTCTCTGTCTTTTCTTAGATAATTCCTTCTGTCTGGAATGTTCATCTTCTACCCTGTTCATTAGCAGCAGTTTGTTTGACTCTTGCTATGTCTTATGCACTGTTATAACTTAATCCATTTTCCTTTCTTTTTTTTTTTTTCTATTATAGTAACCTGCTATCAAATGAAATAAATTAGTGGTGAACAAATATTTTCAAAGCAGGATTTGATTTTCAGTGTTTGGTTTGATATTGTTAAAAATTCCCTGTAATTTCAGGACACTCACCAGATCATAAAAAAGTGAAATTTTCTCCTCAGTGAAACAGTACTCTGAAAGAGGAACAATATAGAGTACTGATCCATAACTGTCTACTGAAAATAGAATATTAATATCATATTGGCACTTCTAAACAATGTTGATCTCAATGTTAAACAATGTCATGATTCAAAATAGTCACTCAGGGAAAAAATAATCAAAAAGGATGGTAGGAAACTTTTGGACACATATTTTACGCCATAAAATATGGTTATGGCATACAAGCATACATTGTGGTGATGATTTCATGGATGTATACTTCTCCCCTAACTCAAATTGTATATATTAAAAATACAGCTTTTTGTATATAAATTATACCTCAAACTTACTTAAAAAAAAAAGAGCTGATGAGGAATCTCATTATCCCTGTAACTGACTATATTCTTATAGTATCTCTGAGCAATATATGTATATTTATTATACAATGTATATATACAAATATATGCATATCTATCTATTTCTATATTGTTAGAAGCTGTTCTTGTGTGAATTTAACTTGATGTATATTTTGAAAAAATGTATAAGAATTTTTTGTGCCCTAGCTCAAATAGTTTTTGAACAGACTGTTTTTCAAGACTGTTACTATCTTCATAAAGGAAACACACTACAGATGTATAAAAACAAGGTTTCAACCTTAAAGGTTTTACTTATGTAAGGAAAATGTTTTACAATTTAAAAATGATTTTTTCTTCATGCTTTCTATTACTTAAATGGTACATGCTATCCCATATTGAAAATATAAATCTACCTCAGTTTGGTTAGGAAACATTTTTAAAGTGATTTTATATGGGCATGTTTTTCTTCCCCAAAATATCTTGCCAAATCAAAGAACGACCCTCTTTCATCCAAGCATTGAGTAAACAATGTAAACTAACCTTATATTGAAAAAAATCTTTTTCTCATTTTTTGTTCCCGCTAAGAATTCTGTATTAAATAGAAATGCCTCACTCTAGGGATGAAGGGATTTCTGTTGAATATGATGCATTTTCTTCTGTGGAAATTGTTTTGGGATTCTTTAAGATAAAAGATCTATACAAAAGTTATTATTATCGGTTACCTGTCTTGGTTCCTTGATTCCTATATTGGCTATTTCCCAAAGGCAATTTTCATTCAACCTTACACTGTAACACTTCTAGCGCTTCATGTCTTTGTGTTTGCTTCAGTCGGTGCTCTCAGACTCAGAAATGTACCAGGAAAGAGAGATTTTTCTTTGATTGATTTAAGGAAGCAGGTGCAAAATTTTGTGACCTGACTTCTTTTCCTGCAAGTCTTCCCTTTCAAGTCACTTAATCTGATATAAAGGACATGGTAGTTTCTAATCACACTCTAATCTCTATTGGTCTAAATCCAAATAATTTCCTTCAGAGTCCTGCCTGGTTGAGACTTAAATCCCTTGTTATTCAATGATCCTATTTTTAACTCTGCTTGGGAAAGCAGTGGTGACTTTTGATGCTAATCCTATTCAGTCCACTGACTCTATTCCCTTCAGGGAAATGGCCAAGGATTTTTAAGGGGGTAAATATATAGCCAGCTGCATAATAAGAGAAAGAGGAACCTAAGTTAGAATTTTGAAAACTACACAGGATAATAAAAAAATACAGTCTTGCTACTAAACCCCAAGTATATTTATTCTGATGAGCTATCTATTCATTCCATTGGAAATAACTAGTTAAATCCTTTAGTCACAGTTTTTCATGGCCTAGGAGTTCATAGCTACAGAACTGGAGGATAAGCATTTGATTTTATATTCAAGGCAACAGCACTGACTCAGACCCTTCAAATGAAAACTGAACCTGACCATATTCCATATTCAAATTCTAAATAAATATGTTAATTAATATGATACTAACCCTTAGAGTGTTCTTTTTGGCTTTTTATGGGAATTAAAAGTGGCCAAGAAAATAATAAAAAGAGATACAGCAGAGAAAGCTCTGGACTGAGTATCAGGACACCTTGGATCTGAGTGTGGCCTGAATTGCAGAACTGCATAGCAGGCAGAGAACTCTTTAGAGGACCCCTATATCAATCCATAAGACCAAGAAAGGGGGATTTTGGAGATCCCAAGGGTGAGAGAAAAATATTTTTTTCTTTTTTTTTCCTATTTCTCTCCTCTCTCCTCTGCTCTCACTTCTGCCCTAGCTCTGGAGATACACTGCTATTGTGCTGACGACGGCATAGGCTCTTATATACCCTGAAGATTAGGACACACTATCTTAAGCCTAAAAAACCCCTGAGTTCTGAATCACCACTATTTAGCTCTTATTATTTGATACCTCAAGGATGGGCCCAGTCATGTGGAATTGTGTGATAGCACAGTGGCTAAATTTCTGAGAGAAACTGTTTTTTCATCCAGAGGAGCTGGGGTATGAGACCTGGGAACTGGAAATTGTGGATGGAATACTGAAGAAATGAGAGCTGGAGAAGCAGGTGTCCTAGTCCTGTGTATGATCATCTAATACATGGGCCTGACCACACCCCCAAGGGAAGTACCCAGCTAGTTAGACAGGGCTAAAGATTTTAGAATTGGACTGTGATATGGGCTTCCCTCATAGCTCAATCAGGAAAGAATTTGCCTGCAATGCAAGAGACCCAAGTTCAATTTCCGGGTCGGGAAAATCCCCTGGAGAAGGAGATGGCAATCCACTCCAGTATTCTTGCCTGGAAAATCCCATGGACAGAGGAACCTGGTGGGCTACAGTACATGGGGTTGCAAGAGTCTGACACGACTTAGCGACTAAACTAAACTAAACTAAACTATAAACCACCAACCAAATATGATAGTCAGAGATAAATTACTAAGTAGCTCATGGCTCATGCACTGGTAGACATAAACACATAGCAGAATGTATACAAATACTGACATTGGAGCTTCTGCCCACAGAAGATGAAATAGATGTTGCCTTCTAAAACTAATTATTTTAACTATCTGCTAAATAACAACAACAAGGATTTGACTATGATCAAATAGGGCCCATGATCCACCAACATAATATTCCAAATATCCAGAGTATAATCCATAATAACATACCAAAGTTGAAGGATGAGGGAACAAAGGAAAAACTGACTAATCAATCACCAAGTAAAAATACAAAAAAATAAAGTCAACCCAAGATTGCCATGACAGTGAGATTATCACACAAAGATATTATATATAAGAACTCTTAACACATAATCCATGAAATAAACACATCTGAATGGAAAGTAGAAGTTCATACCAGAAAAAAGGGACATCATACAAAAGATCTAAATGAGAATTTTAAAAAACAGATATAACTGAATATTTTTTAATATTGGCCTGAATAGCAGAATAAAGATGAAAGAAAAATTAATCAGTGAAACTGAACATGAAGCAGTAGAAATTTTCTAATGAGAAGAGACAAAAAATAAAATGAAAAATCAATAAATTAATCCCTCCTCTCCTATTCTATATTATACAAGAAGTTCTAGACAGCACAGCAAAGAAATAAAGAAAAATTAACAAAATAGAAGCTAAAAAAGGTGAACTAAAGCTGTCTCTAGTAGCAATTTATAATTATCTATGGAATCTTAGGAAATCTATACCAAATATTCATAACTGATAGGTGAGTTTAGCAAGATGACAGGATAAAAGATTAACAGTACAAAAGTGCTCTAATTAGTGGCACTGAACATTTGGAAATCAAAATTTACAAGACCACATCCACAAAATAAAGTACTGAGCTATGATTCTAGCACTCTATGGCCTGAATCTGTCTGATAGAAGCTCTAAAACATGAATGAAAAAAAAACAAAGATCAAATAAATAGAAGAGATGTACTAAGTTAATAACTGGAAGACTTGAGAGTATTATAGCAATATTCCTCCTATAGATCAATGTAATCCAAATCAAAATTCCAGCAGAACTTTTAATAGATATTCAAAAATATTATTCTAAAATTTATGTATAAAAGAATAAAAACAGTTGAACTCACACTGTTCAATTTCAAGACATTATAAAGGAACAGTAATCAAGACAGTGTAGTATTGCTGAAGAACACTCATCTATGAGTAGAAGAGAACGGTGAATTCAAAAAAAAGACCCATCATATATGAATAATTGATTTCAACAAAGTTAAAATGGTAATTTAAAGGATAGTCTTTTCAACAATTGGTACTTACTGAGAAGGTAATATTTTTAATTAATCATAATGAATTCTACACCAGTTGCATTCTGTAGACAACCATGGAACAATGAGAAAAAAAAAAATTGTGTTATCCATGATAACAATGTAGAAAAATTAGAGAAATGATAATGAAAATCCCCTAATTTTAACCGTAAGACATTTTATCTTTAAGAATCAGCCTAAAAAGCCTTTAGGCAAAGAAGAAAAGGAAAAATATGCCCATTTGAATGCAGAGTTGCACGGACTAGCAAGGAGAGATAAGAAAACCTTCCTCAGTGATCAGTGCAAAGAAATAAAGGAAAATAACAGAATGGGAAAGACTAGAAATCTCTTCAAGAAAATTAGAGATACCAAGGGAACATTTCATGCAAAGATGGGCTCAATAAAGGACAGAAATGGTATGGGCCCAAAAGAAGCAGAAGATATTAAGAGGACGTGACAAGAATACATAGAAGAACTATACATAAAAGATCTTCATGATCAGATAACCTGATATAACATATGCTGATATAACATTTACCAGTATTGGAAATAATGTGATTTTTTAATTATTGCATGATAATTCTGAAAGCACTAGTGATAGTAAGACAGTCATGCTAAATATATATGGATAAGAAAAAGCAGAAATTCAAAATGACAGAATTGTGTCTTAATTTGAAGCAGCTGAAGTCTTATCCAAAGACTTCCTGAAACAAATGGAAGGTATTATTATGGTATAACGGCATTGGAAACATGTTTCCCGATTGAAACATCTATTGAAAAACACGTGGAAAATAACAACTAATTTATTTTAAGTTAATATAATTCAATGAAGGTAATTTCAAGCAGTTATTTAAGGTATAGGTACTTAGTAATACTGTTTTTAATACTTTAATTTTCATTATAAATAAATTATACTATTAAATGTTCATGCCTTTTATTGAAAGCTTAAAATGGTCTTGGTATTTGATTTTCAAATTATAAAACCCTTTTGGCTTATGTATTATAGCATTATAGGATAGATCTTTTTATAAACTATTTGTACTTTTTATTTTCAATTTTATAAGATATACTTCCATTAAGTGTATATCATAAATTATGGTTTTAAGATTAAAGTGTGAAAATATAGTTCACCCCATCTTTAAAAATATAGAGGCTTCTTTATAGAGAATCAATACTGTACTGAGTCTTGTCTCTTAATAGGAGTTAAGTAACAGGTACTTTAGAGCTTAACTGCCTTAAGAATGCTTTTGGCTTTTTCATTTCTATTCTCTAAATTTTGCCTCATTTTAATTTTCCATCTTTCTCTGTGGAGATAAATTTAATCTTTTATTATTTGTGCTTGTATGTGCTCGAATGGAGGCCCCAAAACCCTTTGCTCTTTTGTACTGTTGTTTCCTTTGAAAACTATTACTGACAATTCTGGGAAAATTTTTCCCTCCCCCCTCACCCCATCCCTTTACTATTATAACATCAAAAGGAAAAACTGTCTGAGAAGAAGCTTTGAATATTGGAACTTCTGTACTTGAATACAGCGTTATTGTCCACCATGGCCCACAATAATAGCCAGGCTTCATCCAGTGTAGAATAGAAGATTCAAGACCCAGTTGCACTGATCCCTTAAAGGGCTAACTGCTTCTCAGTATCTACAGATGCGGAGGCAGGGCAGAGGGTACATTAAGGTTAGTGATGTCCTCTTTACATCTTACATATTTGTAAATTATATTATAAATTATTAATCTATTCTCATAAAAATCTAAGTAAGTGTTGAGGACAGTCATTTCCCTTTATTACAGTTGAGAATGCTAAAGCTCAGAGAACTTAGGTAGAGTGTCAGAAATCACCCAGCAAGAAAGTTACCATGCTATTATTAATGACAGAACTGAAACTCCCCCTCACTTCAGCCCAACGCTTTTTTGCAAAACACTACATTTAAAATAAGATATACTGATTGAGATTCTATCAGGCTCCACCATAGAATAATTCTTGCTCTGATGTTCATGGCAAGAACACTAAACTTGACTTTATTGCTTTATTATATGTGAACTTTCCAAAACATACATATAATCTGACAATTAAGTGAAATAACAGGGCTGTCAATAAGTATTTTTGGTCAAAATAGCTAGCAAATCAGATTACTCAATGTAATGTAAGTTTATTATTATATCGCAAGGTTGTTGACCACAATACTTATAAGTTGACTTTATACACACACCTACACACACATATATCCCTTAGTTAATTTAAAACATCATATTTATTTCCATGACTTACACATCAACTTGTATATAACATTATTTACGGAGGACACTAAAATCACATAGATATCAATTTTGCTTCACTATTTTTTGACTATTCATTTTTCAACATCTATACTTTCATTTTCTTTCCCACACATTGAATCACAGATACTTGTATTACTGATCTCTGGTATCAATATATTATGTACATAACAAAGTATTAAATTATTTTTAAGAATAGAGATGCCTTTATAATTTCCTTTACATACCTCAAATACATGCTAATTGATTGAAATACAGTAGACACAGCACACACACACACACACACACACAGCTATATACACAAATTACATATTTGCCTTAATTCGCTATTCACTGTTATTGAGCACAGCATCTCTTATTTATGTTTATATATCTGAATGTTTCTTGTCTTCATTTTTAGAGGTGTTTTCATAACTTTAAGTAACTAATCAATAGAAAAATAAGACAAAATAAGGCAAATTTCTCTATATTTTAATCAGGGTGCACTTATAGTTAAGGATGTGTGGTAATATAATTAGTTGAATTTTTACATCTCTGTAACAGTAAACTGCAATTCTTTAAAGCTACTTCTCTACATAAAGTTATGGTATAAGCAAACAAATGCCAAATGACAGTTTTCCTATGTATGTTCCACATCTTTTTACTGTCATTTGCTTTATACAGTCTGAACTCACTTTGCATAGTGGCCATTATTCTGTTGCTGCATAATAAAGGTGTTGCTGTTATTAATTTTATGATATTCTTCACTGAGGTTTAGTTTACAAACACACACAAATGCACACAAATATTGTATTGCCAGTATCAGTACTTGGCATTTATTATAAGAAAATGGAATGCCTTTAACAAAACAATTTTTGGTATCTCAAGAATGGATAATAAAATAATTTTTACTATGTTAACAGAAGAATTATGTATTTAGAAGACTAAATTTTATATGGAGATTTTAAGTCCCATTTTAATTATTAATTATCTATAATATTAAGCAATTCAGACTCTAGAAGAGCTCCTTTATTGGCAAAATGAGTATGCTGAGTGAGGAAGAAACAGATTAATTAAAATTAGTATAGGGTAACTGCCTAATTATTTTTAAGAAAATAAACCTGTACAACAAAGTTATTCTCTCTTTAAATTCTAAGTGCTTAAGGATTTAACTGTATATATCAAAACCATTAAAAAAAACTATAAGTTTATTTTATTTTAGTTGCTTATTTTAGAATTGTGGAAAACATAACAGAACTCAAAAGCCACACAACAAAAATATAGTTGATAAATTTTAAGTATCCAACTTCTAGCAAAATACAAACAATTATAAAGGCCACAGAATAAATTAGATAAAATATACAGAAAACAATGTGAGTGATAAATGGGTAATGTCCTTAATGTACCAAAATTTCTTTAAATCAATAAAAATTTAAAACAATAAAAATTAAAACAAGATTAATAAAAGTTCAGAGAGAAGAAGGAAAGTGTGTTAAAAAGATGCTTTTCTGATTTCTGGATATGAATCATTTGGCAAAAATCTTGCCCATAAAAGCATCTGAAAATTGAAGATAAAATTGTAGAATTATAACTTAGTTTATAAGGTAGAAACAAAGGAGGGAGGAGGAGGAGGTGGGGCAGGTGGGAAGAGGACAAAGAGAGAAAGAAAACAGAAAAGTAGAATGGTAAGAACGAAAGCAGATAAATTAGAGGATTAGCTTTTAACTTCACAAGGATAGAGAACTAGGCCATAAATCTGTAAAAGGTTAAGAATTAGAAATGTAGCCAACTCTTGAAAAGTTCCCAAGTCAAAGAACAGTTGGATTAAAAAGAAATACACAGATGGGAAAGGAGACACCAAAGAACCTTGTTTCTTTTTGTTGGAAATCCAAAAACCTGTACCTCTGTGAATGCTACTTACAGAGAGGGGATAAAATTTCATAATAATTTGCGTTGCCTGAAAATTCCAAGCTAAGAAATCAATGTAAAATTCTAGTCAGATGGTGATGACTAATTTCATGTGTCAACTTGATTAAGCACCCAAATGTCTTGGTACCCAGATATTTAAACAAATTTCACAAAAGACTCTGAAGGTATATTTCGAGTGGGGTTAACATTTTAGTCTTTGAGTAGAGAAGATTGCCTACCATGATGTGAGTGGGCCTATCCAATCAGTTGGAGACCTCTAAAAAAAGAATGGCATCTCTTAAAGAAGAAATAAATCTGTCCATAGCCTACCTTAGGTCTTGAACTGCAGCAACTCTTTCCAGAGTCTCTAGCCTGATGGCCTATCCTGGATATTCTGGCCTTACCAGTTTCCACTATCTCATTCCTTAAAATAAACTCTCTGTATATGCACATCTTATTGGTTCTGTTTCTCTGGAGAACCCTCATACAGCAGGTGAAATATTTGGAAATACTACAAGACAGAACCACTCTGAGGGATGCACCATGATCAAGGCCAGAGATACAGAAGATAAAACAACCAAATAATAAAAGTCCTCTAAGAACTCAGTTTACCCACACACACAAAAAATAAAACACACTAGCTTACAAAAACCCACTTTGAGGTACATAAAAAGTCAGTCTCATAGTAATGTTTTTCCATTCCATATAACATTATATTGAATACTAAGATGAAACAGAACATAAAATAGGTATATTAACATTAATATATATATATAATATATTATTATTCAGTCATGAAAGAATGACTGAATGATAAGGAAGGTAAAAACTACCAGGCAGATTTGAGACAGACCCAAATATACAATTAAAAATGAAAGCATATAGACAGTAAAGTTAAAAAATGTAAAATTGCTAATTTCTATAGATTAGGAATAGTTGGAGAGAGGACTGGAGAACTGGGTCACTGCATTCATTAGCTATAACGCAGAGAAGAGAGATGAAAAAATATGAGAGTAGTGAAGAGACAGTGAGGCTAAAATGAGAGAATATAACATACAGTTGAGTTCTCAAAGTAAAGTATGAAAGCGAGGTAACTTTTGAAGATTCCATGAGGATATGCACATCCCTTGTTTACATCATATGTCTTGTCACATCATGGTAAAACTGCTGCTGCTGCTGCTAAGTCGCTTCAGTAGTGTCCGACTCTGTGAGACCTCATAGATGGCAGCTCACCAGGCTCTGCCATCCCTGGGATTCTCCAGGCAAGAACACTGGAGTGGGTTGTCATTTCCTTCTCCAATGCATGAAAGTGAAAAGTGACAGTGAAGTTGCTCAGTCATGTCTGACTCTTAGCGACCCCATGGACTGTAGCTTACCCATCTCCTCAGTCCATGGGATTTTCTAGGCAAGAGTACTGGAGTGGGGTGCCATTGCCTTCTCCAATGGTAAAACTACATAATCATAAAACAAAAAATACTGAAGCCACTAGAGAGGAAGATAGCTTATTTGCAAAGGAACCTTGGACTCAAACTTGAATTCTCAGTCCTAGCATTCAAAGAACATGACAAATGAAAATAACTTCAACATTTTGAATGAAAGTGCATATAAATCTAGAAGGCTATATTCTGGCAAATTACTACTGAAACTTAAGTTGAGAGTTCTAATGGAAACTGAACAGTTTCTGCTGTTTCTGGATCCTGGCCTATTATTCAGCTAGTATTCATCAGAATAGCCACAGGAGTTGTTAGAACATTGAGATAATTCCATCAGTTGGAAAACAGCTGATGCTCTAAGACTTCTGATTGTCTCTCTGAATGACAGAGTGGAATAACAGAAACAATGGTAGTCAGACAAATCACTAAGCATTTGGTTAAAAATAAGGCAAGAAATGACAGCATAAAATAGGACAATTATACCAACTAATATTTAAATTACAAAAATAAGATGGAATTAAAATGCTGTAAGATGGAAGGAAATGTATTTTCAGTAACAGAATTGGTCAATAATAATTGAAAATATCAATAGTAGTATGCCATTTGAAAATAAAATCATTAGCTAAATATCTTCGATCTTCCTAATCCACATTTGAAAAATACATTTCAAAAATATCTAGGCCCAATTATTTATAAGATAATATATTAATTTTTTTAAACACAGGTATTTGTCTTATTCAAACTATTTGCATTAGGGGCAAAAGGAATAATATGCCAAATAATTGTAGCTCTGAGATAAAAAACTAGGTAAGGACCTAGGAGTAAAATTGTGTTTCACTTAAAATATAAGTGTAAAAATTCTAAAACGTAATTTTAAATGAGTAAAATATTCACAAAGCATCAAGTCACAATTATTTAAAGGATATAAAATTCAAGATTTATATTTAAAATCTTTATAAGGAAAAGAACTAACTCAATAGGTGAAGAAAAGCTATTTTATAACACTATTTTAATAAAAAGTAACACAAACTTCAGAAGAATATACATAAATGAATTACCATTTTTCATATCTAGTGCTGATAAGAACTCAGAAGAGGAATAAATTGCTGTGTTCTTTGTGACTATTACTTACTAGAATCTATAAAATAGTGCATACTCTGACTTAACAATCCTTCCTCTAGTAATCTATACTAAAGGAATGATTCAAACACTAATCAACTTCTGTGAAGAAGAATGTTCATTTTGCATTATCCATAATAGCAAATGCTGGAAACAACCTAAATCAAAAAGTGATTATTTAAGTAAATTATGGTTTAGCAATGCAATCATATTATGTAGCTCTGGAATGAGATAATTCTCTAAGGACCAGCATAGAGTGCAACCATGATATAGTGCTGAGTGAGAAAGTAAGTACCAGAACCATATGAATAGTGTAAAGCAATATGTATTTTTAAAAAATCTATCTGTTTATGTATTCATAGAAAAACATCTAGAAGGATAGACACAAAACTATTTATAGTGGCTACCTCTGGGATATGGGATTGGAGTGAGTTTTTATGTGAATTTGTTTATTATGCCACACAGACCTTTGCATTGTTGCATTTTAAGCACCAATATTACTTTTAAATAATATTAGAATAAATGATCATTAAACGATTAAATTTACACCTGGGAAATAGATCACAAAACTTTAACTCTCTGCTCCTTTCATATTCATTTATTAAAACCTCATCTCTAGTTAAATAACCCTGTTTATTCCACACTTGCTCCCTATACCTGAACATGGCTAGAGAGAAACAATCCATCCTGGTGACCATTCTGACTTTAAGTTCATAATCACGAACATCAAGTGTGGTCTTTACTGATGCCAATAAATCAAAATTCATTTCCAAAATTCAGTCAATATCCCCATGCTCCCAAGAAAGCTATTTTCTTTCTTCTTTCTTTTTCAAACTTTTAACTCTATCTTCATGTCCTTGCTTTCTATTTGAATAAGGAAAAAAAAAAAAAAGAGAGAGCAATCAGGAAAGCCTTGCCACCAGCTGTAACTAAACTCCCTAACCCATCCATGACCCTTCCCTTCTGTTACTATGGATGAGTTATGTTCTAAAATTAATATTCCTCAAGTGCATTGCATTTTCTTCTTTCTCATCTACATGGAAACACAGCTTCTGCATTTCTCTTACTATGTCTAGTACCACACCAATGATAATTTCTCCCATTTTCAAAACAAAAAATCAAAATAAAAATTTCTTATATCCATCTCTTCTCCTGACAGTGATTTATTTCCCTGCCCTATTTTTACAACAAACATTTCAATACTTTGTTCCCTAACTACTTCTCTACTGCCCTGCCTCCATTTACTTTTGAACTCACTGCATTCAGCAGTGAACTGCTAGTGCTTTACTCAAGATTGCTCTTACCAAAATCAGCTATCAATAGTGAATCCTCATTTGCCATCTAACTTGGCATATCTAGACATATTCTTAACTTTGCTTCCATATTATCCTTCTAGTTTCTTCCTACCTTACTAGCTATTTCTTCCCATTACTATTCTTGGTTATCCTTTCCCATTCTCTTGTCTTGCCTATTTCAAGGGCCTTAGGGATTAGTTCTTCTCTGTCTTCACTCATCTCCTTGGTTGTACATTCAGTCCCATTGACTTAGGATCTGTTTCCATGCTGACAACTCCCAGATATGTATCCCTAGTTCAGACCTCTCCTCTGAACTCCATATTAAATGCTATAGTTGCCAATTCGATATTTTTTTAGAAGTCCCATAGTCTTCTCACACTTTCCCTTCCACATTTTCCTCCTCCAGTCTTTAACTGATTAAGCTAAAATCCTGTGGTCACATCCCACAGCCAGTCTGTCAGAAAATACTACTCTCTTTACTTTTAAGCATGCTCAGAAACTGATCATTGCACACTCTCTCTATCATGAACACCCCGGTTCCCACTATCATTATTATTTATCTAGATTATTTCAATAGATTCCAACTTAAATTTCTGTTTTTCTTTTCTCCCCTACTGCCTATTCTCAACACAGTTCAGTGTTCTTTAAAAATAGGTCAGATCATATTATTATTTTTTTTTTGCCCCAAATCCCCCAATCACTTCCCATTTCACTTACAGTAAAAGTGAAGGTTCTTACAATGACCTAGGGGACCCTACATGATCTGTTTTTCTTTTTATTACTTTTCCGACCCTCATCACCTTCTATCTTCCCCCTCATTCAGTTCATGCCCTGCTACTTACTGAACATGCTAGACAAATTACCTCCTGAGTGTGTTTGTGCTTGCTTTTTCTTCTGCCTGAAATATTTTTCCACTACATAGGCACAAAAATGGTTGTTTTCTTATCTACCAGCATTTTGTATAAATTCTACCTTTTGATTGGCAATTTCTTTGGCAGCCTCATTTAACGTTGTAAAGCTGTCTCTCACCCTAGTATTTCCTATTCTTCTCTGCTTTATCTCTCTCCAAGGCATTTATCACCATGAGAAATATTTATTTGCATGTTTATTTATTATAATGTGCCCAAAAACCCTTTTATAATATTTGTTGTTTAGTTGCTAAGTTGTGTCCAACTGTTTGCAACCCCATGAGATGTAGCACACCAGGCTTCCCAGTCCTTCAATGTCTCCTGGAGTTTGCTTAGACTCATACCCATTGAGCCAGTGATGCCATCTATTTCATCTTTATAATATTAAGAAATTTTAAATTTATTGTATATGCTCAGCATCTAGGATATGCTTAGAAACAAAAGTTTTTCAAATATTTCAAATGAATGGATGAATGCTCCTGGTCTATCAGTCTCAAAACAAATTTTTTGAAATGCATTAAAGGACAGAAAATTAAATGACTTAAAAATCAATGTAAAGAAAGTTATAAATCCATTTGCTAAAATTTCCAATAAAATAATACCAGTTATTCTAAAAGTTGGTTACCTATTAAAATCAAACATTTAAAGTCCATAGCATTATTTCTTTTCAGTTAATAGCTCAATACAAAGAAATAGAGGAAGACTATAGAATGGAAAAGACTAGAGATCTCTTCACAGAGAAGGCAATATCAACCCACTCCAGTACTCCTGCCTAGAAAATCCATGGACAGAAGAACCTGGTAGGCGCAGTCTATGGGGTCACGAAGAATCGGACACAACTGAGTGACTTCACTTTCACTTTTCACTTTCATGCATTGGAGATGGAAATGGAAACCCACTCCAGTGTTCTCGCCTGGAGAATCTCAGGGACAGTGGAGCCGGGTGGGCTGCCGTCTATGGGGTCGCAGAGTCGGACATGACTGAAGTGACAGCTGCAGCAGCAGAGATTTCTTCAAGAAAATTAGAGATACCAAGGGAACATTTCATGAAAAGATGGGCTCAATAAAGGACAGAAATGGTAGGGACCTAACAGAAGCAGAAGATATTAAGAAGAGGTGGCAAGAAAACACAGAAGAACTGTACAAAAAATATCTTCACCATCCAGATAATCAGGATGGTGTGATCACTCATCTATAGCTGGACATCCTGGAATGTGATATCAAGTGGACCTTAGGAAGCATCACTATAAACAAAGCTAGAGGAGGTAATGGAATTCCAGTTGAGCAATTTCAAATCCTAAAAGATGATGCTGTGAAAATGCTGCACTCAATATGCCAGCAAATTTGGAAAACTCAGCAGTGGCCACAGGACTGGAAAAAGTCACTTTTCATTCCAATCCCAAAGTAAGGCAATGCCAAGGAATGCTCAAACTACTGCACATTTGCACTCATCTCACACACTAGCAAAGCAATGCTCAAAATTCTCCAAGCCAGGCTTCAGCAATACGTGAACCATGAACTTCCAGATATTCAAGCTGGATTTAGAAGAGACAGAGGAACCAGAGTTCAGTTTGCCAACATCCACTGGATCATCAAAAAAAGCAGGAGTTCCAGAAAAATATCTACTTCTGCTTTATTGACTATGCTAAAGCCTTTGATTATGTGCACCACAACAAACTCTGGCAAATTCTTAAAGAGATGAGAATCGCAGACCACCTGACCTGCCTCCCGAGAATTCTGTATGCAGGTCAGGAAGCAACAATTAGAATTGGACACGGAACAACAGACTGATTCCAAATAGGGAAAGGAGTACATCAAGGCTGTATATTGTCACCCTGCTTATTTAACATATGCAGAGTACATCATGAGAAACACTGGGCTGGAAGAAGCACAAGTTGGAATCAAACTGCCGGAAGAAATATCAATAACCTCAGATATGCAGATGACATCATCCTTATGGCAGAAAGAGAAGAAAAACTAAAGAGCCTCTTGATGAAAATGAAACAGGGAGTGGAAAAGTTGGCTTAAAACTCAACATTCAGAAACTAAGATCATGGCATCTGGTTCCATCATTTCAATGCAAATAAATGGGGATACATTTAAAACAGTGACAGACTTATTTTGGGGGGACTCCAAAATCACTGCAGATGGTGATGGCAGCCATGAAATTAAAAGAAATTTGCTCCTTGGAAGAAAAGTTATGACCAACCTAGAAAGCATATTAAAAAACAGAGATACTACTTTGCCAACAAAGGTCTGTCTAGTCAAAGCTATGGTTTTTCCAGTAGTCATGTATGGATGTGATAGTTGGACTATAAAGAAAGCCAAGTGTTGAGGAATTGATACTTTTGAACTGTGGTGTTGGAGGAGACTCTTGAGAGTCCCTTGGACTGCAAGGAAATCCAACTTGTCCATCCTAAAGGAAATCAGCCCTGAATATTCATTGGAAGAACTGATACTGAAGCTGAAACTCCAATACTTTGGCCACCTGATGTGAAGAAATGACTCATTAGAAAAGACCCTGATGCTGGAAAAGATTGAAGGCAGCATGAGAAGTGGATGACAGAGGAGGAGATGGTTGGATGGCATCACCAACAAATGGACATGAGTCAGTAAACTCCAGGAATTGGTGATGGAAGGGGAAGCCTGAGTGCTGCAGTCCATGTGGTCACAAGGAGTCAGAAACAGCTGAGTGACTGAACTGAACTGACTAATGCAAAAGGACTAATTTTATTCTTAAGACTAGATACTTTTGCTATATTATTAGATCAACATTTAATGAGAGTTGCAACATGAAAATTCATAGATTTATGAAATTGAAAGTGGCTCAGTCATGTACAACTCTTTACAACCCCATGGACTATACAATCCATGGAACTCTGGTCCAGAACCCCATAGTGGGTAGCCTTTTCCTTCTCCACAGCATCTTCCCAACCCAAGGATCGAACCCAGGTCCCCTGCATTACAGGCAGATTTTTTACCAGCTGAACCCCAAGGGAAGCCCTATGATCAATCATTTCAAGTCCAAAGCATAAATTTTCTCAGCTAATGGCAAATGGGCTAATTTTATTATTAAGACTAGATACTTTTGCTGTAGTTTTAAATCATTATTTAATGAGAGTTGCAACATGAATTTGTCTTTGACTGGAACACAAAATGCATTGAAGAAAATGATGTATGCAGTAAATATTTCTATCAGCATCTGACTGCAACACTATAACTTAAAAAGAAGACATTTTCTTATTTTTAGTTATCTAGAAATATGTCTTATAGAAAAAGTTGTTTCCTGGTCAGAAACCTTTGCAAATCTCTATAGGTATATCCTCCTATCAGAATGTAGGCAAACCATCACATAGTAGACATGGAGAGTCAATATTAAAGTAGCCTATTTAACTGCATTTAACTGATGATTTTGTAAACTTACTTGAGCATCCATCCCTTTTTTCATAAAACACAAATTAATATGCTAAGAAACTAAAAGGCCATAAAGCACATACGGATATATTGTTTCATTTGGTATCCTGAGCTCTTTATAATCATTTTTTTTCCTCAACTGAGTATGGTTTTTGAGAAACAAATCTTTGAGAAAATTGTTTTAGTTGAATATATAATCAGTATCATATTCATAAAATGATGATCTGTAATATTTAGCATTTTATCATGAAGATTTTTCAATATCACGTTATTTATATGTTCCTGAATAATTTCTTAGAGGCTTAATACATCATTTCTGAATGGATGTGCATCCAATAAATCTATGCTCACACATATATGCATAAAAAGAATATATTAACTTACTTTTAAGTATTTAACATGTCAATAGAAGAACAAATGTAGTTTTCCAGACATCTTTTCTATAACCAAATAATATCTGAATGATCAAATATAATTTACTGATTAATATCTTAAAGGGTGGGACTGATAAGACTTTTTAAATAATAAGAGAAGATTCAGATATTTGAAAAAATGAAGAACCCTTACTAACTTACTATAGACAAAATCAGAAATGAAGACAACTCTAACTATGGAAACCAAACTATGTTATAATGAAACAGTTCCCCTAGGTCATGTCTATTCGGATGAATGCTGTGAATATCTTTTTCTGAGAGTAGTACCCCAGATAAGCCAAGGACCTGTTCAAACTGCAGTGATCTGCTGACTATACTCAGAATAGGGCAGTTTCATTTGTGAGGAATATTAATAAAATGGTGATTATAGTATAATGGAATTGATTTGCTTATGCACATCTAAGTTATTTTGATTAAAAATTGTTTGAAAAATAATATTCTGTTTTCTTTCCAACAGTAAATAAGGGTATTTAAATTAACATATTTCTCAGCCCAAATCTTCTAGGTTTAGAATCATACTTTTTACATTCATGTACAATATCTATCTCCACTCACAGTCACTTCTCTTTTTAAAGCCTAAAGTTGAATTTGTAAATCCCCAGAGGCTTTAAATGATTCCCTAGCAAACTTGTAGATATCACAGTAAAATTATAATGTGGCAACAGCAACATTTCTCAAACAGGACCATCTCTAAACTAAGTCACAGAGAATTCACAGGTTCTATATCATGTTTTAAAATATTTTGTTTTCATTTTGACAGCATCTAAAACACTCAATATACCTGGACTATCTGAATCATCTGCCCTAAAACCAAGATCTGACAAAGGAATTCATTCCTTGTTTGTTTTTAAATTCACATTGACATCACTTTAAGCTATTTTAATTTGCAGGGTAACAAATAAAAGAATAATGGTGACTCAATATGATAAAGATACATTCACCCAAAGAAAATGAAAACACTAATTCAAAAAGATATATATCCCCATGTTCATTGTAGCAATATTTACAATAGTCAAGTTATGAAAACAATCTAAGTGTCCATTCATGGATGCACAGATAAAGAAAATGTAATACACACACATACATGTGTGTATTATGTGTGGAATCTTAAAAAAAAATTCCATTATTGCCTTGAAATTAATATCACTGTAGTACACTAGCAAAGTTTTTATATTTTAAATTAGTATGTAACATGTAATATTTTAAGTGGTTTACGTGAGTGTGCATCTGTGTGGATACATGTAGAAGAGCTATAAGCTTGAGAAATGTGTCACTACATTCATACTTGCACATACTTAAGTAGTAACCGTACAATAAATATAAAGCCAAAAAATAAAAAATAAAAATGGTTTGTCCATAATGGAAGACTCCTGACAATGTCTTTTAAAATGAACCTGGCAATGTCTTTTAAAATGAACTCTACATTACTCAGGGATTCCCTGGTGGCTCAGATAGTAAAGCGTCTGCCTGCAATGCCGGAGACCCGGGTTCGATCCGCAGGTCGGGAAGATCCCCTGGAGAAGGAAATGGCAACCCACTCCGGTGGTGGGCTACAGTCCATAGGCTCGCAAAGAGTCGCACACCACTGAGCGACTTCACTTTCACTTTCACTACATTACTCAAGAACCATGTCCTGCAACAGTCTAACTTTAGAAGTAAACCATCTGATAAAGTGACCACTCCCATCATGTGTCTGTGGCATGTGAACTGTGACTCCTCTGCACTGAGATACAATGTAAGTATAGGTAACATTTCAAACTTTAATGACATTTTTTATATGTAAACTATTTCATTAATAATTTTATACCAATGCCATGTTCAAATGAAAATATCTGTAAAATGTCAGATGAATAAAACTTTAGTAAAACTGATTTTACCATTTCCTTTTACTATTTGAATATGGCTTCTCGAAAACTTATTATATATGTGGCCTGCATCATATTTCTTTTGGGTTCTTGACAAGGTTACCTGCTTCCTTATGTCATGGGCACACTTGCTGTAGACACTTCTAGATTATCTTGAACGTACTACTTCTTTTTATTCTTCTATATCTTTGCATATGATATTACTTCTTTTTGGATTGCCCTTCTTATGTTTCTGTTTTTTAAGAATTCATAATAACTCTTTGCTACTTAATTCAGGCTAATACCTCTGAAACCTCTGATTTTTCTAAGTTAGATTTTTTTTCCTCTCCTGAGCTCTTCTAGCCCTGCACATATCTATATTTTAGCACCTATCACATATTACCACTGTTTTTCTTCATGTTTGTTTCCCTGTGAGATCTTGTGTGTCAGGGTATTGCTTTAACTAGCTTTTAATTCACAACCATTAGGCCAGCATCTAGTGAATGCTCTGTATACAGTGAATGTTCAGTAGATAATAGTCAAATGAATTATTAAATGAATGAAAGATGAATGATTATAGTGGAAGCTGAAAATGTATACTTTAGATTCCTGTATAACTACCTCTTATGTTAATTGGCTTATCTTTGCCCTACCGTACTATCCAAAGTAAACTAAAGCCAAAGAAATTTAAAGTCTTCATTACAGCTGTGAATTTATCACCAAAGTTTCTGAGCTCTTGTTTTGTATAATTTATTTCATCTATGGATTGTCTCTCCTGTCCATAGATGCTATTTCTATCCCTCACTTTATCCACTCATATATGGAATTAGGTCATTTTCTAAATACCCCAAAATCACACAAAGAATTGTGTGTAGAATAGATCTTACTTAGGACTTGCTTTGGTAAAAAGAGTTTTGTTTACAATAATAAAACAATTTCAAAAGAAGCAAACACAGAACTACTTAAAAAGTTTTTCCTAGATTGTCCAACACTGGATTTTTTTTTTTCTCCAGAAGGGATAGCAAACACATTTTTTTGGTTGTTTGTTTGTTTGTTTGCCTCCCTTATGTCTTCCCTTTAAAACTCCTGTCCTCTCTCTGTCATTCTTGAATGTCCAAGAGGTCTCCTACACATATTAGACACTTAACTTATTTCTCCTGACCTTACTTTCAGACTCAGCTTCAGATGTATTCCAGAGCTATCAAGAGAATCAGAAGGATAAAAAGATCTCTATTTGCTCATATATACGTCATGATTATACATTTATACTGGAAAATACAGTTTTATCCTCAAAAACACATAAAAAATACCACCACAAATATAATTATGTTTTTGCTATTGGATTTAGAACCATTGAAATAAATTCAATATTTGTGAAAATAAACATCTAGAAAAAGATTGTAATTTTTGTATTGTATTTTATGGTTTCTAAAACTAATTTGTTATATCCAATTTAATACATTTTGGGGATAAATATGAATTACCCCAGGTTTGGAATCTTTTGTTAGTCTGCAATATAGTCAACATTTTTTAAACTATCAGATGTATGAATATATAGTAAGCAAAGTCTGATAAATTAATCAGCAACAAGGTAAAATAAGAACTATCTTCTTAAAGTAACTGGCATCAAAAATTCCAAAACCACAATACACAAGTAAGTCTGCTACTTCAGCAGAAAATAACCAAGAGCTTAAAAAAATAAACATGAATATTTTGATAAAGTCCATTTAGTGTTAAGTCGGAGAAGGCAATGGCACCCCACTCCAGTACTCCTGCCTGGAAAATCCCATGGATGGAGAAGCCTGGAAGGCTGCAGTCCATGGGATCGCTGAGGGTCAGACACTACTGAGCAACTTCACTTTCACTTTTCACTTTCATGCTTTGGAGAAGGAAATGGCAACCCACTCCAGTGTTCTTGCCTGGAGAATCCCAGGGACGGAGGAGCCTGGTGAGCTGCTGTCTATGGGGTCACACAGAGTCGGACATGACTGAAGTTACTTAGCAGCAGCAGTGTTAAGTACTCATTTGGGCTTCCTGGTGGCTCAGATAATAAACAGTCTGCCTGCAATGTGGGAAACCTGGGTTCGATCCCTTGGTTGGGAAGATCCCCTGGAGGAGGAAATAGCAATCCACTCCAGTATTCTTCCCTGGAAAATCCCATGGATGAAGGAGCCTGGAGGGCTACAGTCAGTGGGGTGTCAAAGAGTCAGACATGATTGAGCAAATAACACTTTAACTATAATCACACATTTAAGACAGATAAATATACAAATGTATAGAAAACAATTCTTTATTCAACTACAAAGTAATTTGAACAAACAAACAAACAAAAGCTCAGTTTTAAAGAGCAATTTACCCTCCCACTCCAGGCTTTCTATTCAGCATCAGCTCAATTTTAAGGTTGGTATCTTACTATTGCCTTCTAGTAATAACAGGGGTCTAAACTAAATCAAGAACAGGAACCAAAGTGTTGAGAAAAAAAAAGAAGAAAATATTCCAAGTTATATTTAGAATGGAGAGTCAATAAGGTATAAAATGAATTGGATGTGGTAGTTGAAGGAGTAATATAGGAAGAGTCTCACCTTTTGAGATTCATGCAAATAAAAGACACACTGATACACAGGAGTGGCAGGAAACCAGAAAGTCTTCCTGGTGATCTCTATTTTATGTGAAAATTAGAAAGTAATTAAGAGATAAAAATAATATAACTTAAGGAAAAGAATGTGAAATCAGAATTGATCTGCTAGATTACAGAGAGAATGAAGGGATAAAGGTCCAGGGTATTTCCACACAGCTAAAGAAGAAGTGTGTATTGTTTTTACACCTAAACTTATTTATTTATCCTGATACAAAAACACAAGTTTTCTGGATCAAAACACAAACTGATTATTTACTCGCATGTCAATCATAGTGCTAATTTTCTATGCCCTAATTCCCCAGGTGGAATGCAGCACGAGTCAAATATATCCTTCTTGTCCTTCTCATCAATACTACAGGAGAGCATCTCTAAAATTATGCATCTTGGAACTTAACAGAGGTCAGCTGGCCAATTTAACCCTCAACGTCTCTGGAGAGAGAATGACTTTTGGTTTGGAAAGCAAAATCACCCTATTTGGGAAAAGGAGGTAATGGTTACTAGATTTATTCTCATTTGATATGTAAATTAATGGTCCACTGGAGTTGTCTAAATCTCTCTCTCTGTAAGTCTTGTAGGCAGAGCAATATTTTTTCTCTACTATCTTGAGGTCTCAGGCTGAACTTGAGAATTAAGTTGACATAGACAGATTAATGGTTCCAAATAGGAAAAGGAGTACATCGAGGCTGTATATTGTCACCCTGCTTATTTAACTTATATGCAGAGTACATCATGAGAAATGCTAGGCTGGAAGAAACACAAGCTGGAATCAAGATTCCTGGGAGAAATATCAATAACCTCAGATATGCAGATGACACCACCCTTATGGCAGAAAGTGAAGAGGAACTACAAAGCCTCTTGATGAAAGTGAAAGAGGAGAGTGAAAAAGTTGGCTTAAAGCTCAACATTCAGAAAATGAAGATCATAGCATCCGGTCCCATCACTTCATGGGAAATAGGGAAACAGTGGAAACAGTGTCAGACTTTATTTTGGGGGGCTCCAAAATCACTGCAGATGGTGATTGCAGCCATGAGATTAAAAGACTTACTCCTTGGAAGGAAAGTTATGACCAACCTAGATAGCATATTCAAAAGCAGAGACATTACTTGGCCCACTAAGGTCCGTCTAGTCAAGGCTATGGTTTTTCCAGTAGTCATGTATAGATGTTGAGAGTTGGACTGTGAAGAAAGCTGAGCTCTGAAGAATTGATGCTTTTGAACTATAATGTTTGAGAAGACTCTTGAGAGTCCCATGGACGCAAGGAGATCCAACCAGTCCATTCTAAAGGAGATCAGTCCTGGGTGTTCTTTGGAAGGACTGATGCTAAAGCTGAAACTCCAATACTTTGGCCACCTCATGCGAAGAGTTGACTCATTGGAAAAGACTCTGATGCTGGGAGGGATTGGGAGCAGGAGGAAAAGGGGACGACAGAGGATGAGATGGCTGGATGGCATCACCGACTCGATGGATGTGAGTTTGAGGGAATTCTGGGAGCTGGTAATGGACAAGGAGGCCTAACATGCTGCGGTTCACGGGGTCGCAGCAAGTTAGACATGACTGAGCGACTGAACTGAACTAAACTGAGACAGATTAATAGGAGAAAAGCATACACAGTTTATTTTTACATGTACATGGAAGACTTCACAGGAAAATGAAGACCCAAACAGCGCTTAGGTCCCCCAAGTTCTGATATACTAGATTGAAGAAAGAATAGTAATTGTGAAAAAAGTAAAATATTTAGGAAGACCGAAGGAGGATAAGGGTCATTTTAACAAGATGTGTTTGTACAGATGCTTCTCAGCCTCAACTCCCCTTCTCTGGTGATGAGAATGTCCTTTTCCTCCAGGTTCAGGGATAGCATCTTTTGGATAGGAATTATATATCTTGTTTCAAGAAGAAAAGTGAAGGTCAGATGCCTCTTTTGGTACCTGCTGCTTTTCTAAGTACCTTTAGATCAAAAAAGTCAATATATCAAATTGGCTTATTTTGTAATGGCATGTTCTGAACACTTTCATTCTGTCTTTAACTTTCAAGACTTGTTTTCCACTCAAACCCTTCTTTAACCAAGGATCCAGCAATCTTTGTTCCAAAAGCCCCATTGGTGCAGAAACATGGAAATATTCATGAAGCATTGTTTTCTGACGATGGAGTAGTAATGTGGGTCAAGATGAATAACGCAGTTTATGGATCAGGTTGTTCAAGCAATGACTGAGGATGAGAAAAATTAGGGAGCTAGGTGGATTAACCCCACAGACTTCCTATATCTCATAAGAACAGAAATCAAAGATTTTCAAAGCCCTTTAAAACCTGTTGGAATGCCCTAGTATAAAGGAGTGTAGCATGTGTAGAGGCTATGAATCACAAAGAAAGAGGGCACTTTATAATCAGGCAAGAAATAGTTGAAAGCCCATAGAATTTTGATCACCATTCACTTTTGAATCACTGGAAAATAAGTAGCTTTAAAAAAAAAAAAAAAAAGAACCAAAATAAAAAATGCTATAGAGAGAGCTGGGTTTGAATTGAAGCAAAATGAGGCTGCATGTATTCTGTGATGCGGCTGAGTAAATATTGTTTACCACAAAACTAGCATTTCAGAGACCTCAGGAGAAGGGAAAGAGAAGAAAGCATCTTTAGGACAAGAAGTCAAGGTAGATAAATGGGAGAACCTCCTGTTTTCTTTATTCTACTACCCTTCACTTCTGACACCAGACATGTTGTTTTTTTCAAACCAAGCAATTTTTCCAGTTCTCTGTAGATACTAACTGGTGTCCCCAGTTCTGACACTGTTTGGAGTTAGGAAAGACTCCACAGTTGAAGGACTCAGTATCATAGTGAGGCAAGTAGTGGATGGGCCCCCCAGTGTAAAAAGCTAGAGATCCATTCTCTGTGGACCAAAACTCCAAGACTAGAATAGCAGAACAATTGAGAGAGGAGGTTGGGTCCTCTCCAGATCACATATTTCTCCTTCTCCAAGCCAGGAGACTTCCCCAATCACACATGCACAGAAAGTCTCCTTGGAGGTCAAAGGAGAGTGATGCCCATAAGCCTTTTTGGTAGAATCCATCTTGGCTAAGAGATGCATGCACATACATGGGAATATCCTAAGATATGGACTCTGAACCAGGCAAATCAACATGATTGGCCAAAGGAAACCCAGAAAAGTTGCCACATGAAAGTACTTCAAACTGCTATGAGGGTGCAACTCAGTAACTCTCTCTCTGAATCCACCTATGTGTCTATCCAAACATATTGTACTCTTTTCCTCCTAATAAATACTTTACTTGCTCCACTACTTTCTATTATGTTTCCCCATTACTTTATGCTAATTTAAGCAAAGCTGAAAAGCCAGGGCCCTTGCCACTAACTACTGATCTAGTGGTTAGGACCTGTGCTCTCACCACTGTGACCTGTCTTCAATCTCATGCCAGGGAACTGAAACCCTGCTTTAAGCCACTGCAGGCCAGCAGAGGCCACCTGATATCAGTAAGACTGCCCTACCCCAACCTCAGACACCAATCACAATTTTTAGGTTTCATCTGTATTTCTGATCAAGCAATTATAAATTGGAAGTTCCCACAACCTCTCTCCTGAGGTTCAGTAATTTGCTGGAATGGCTCACTGAACTCAGGAAAGCACTTTACTTGGTATTAGAGATGTATAACCAAGAATATATTACAGGATAAAAATGAACAGGCAGGTAAAGAGATACATATGATAAGGTATGTAGGAAGGAGTGACTTGTTTTTATACCATCCCTGGCCAAGCAACTCTTCTCACATCTCCATCTGTACATCAACCCAGAAGCTCCCTAAATCCCTTTGATGAGGGTTTTTTAATTGAGGTTTCATTATATCGGCATGGTTGATTAAATCATTGTCCATTAGTGATCACACTTAGGGGCTTTCAAAGAGTCTTATTGACATAAACTGAGGTCTGCATTGGTATTTGCTATGAATAACAAAAATATGTATTTCATGTCTATTTTCCTAGAGCTGCTTCAGGAACTCAAGACAGAAACCAAATATTTTGATAAAAGTACTTCCATTGCTCTTAGAAAATTAGGAAATTACAATTAGAAGTCATTTAGGAAATTACAAGAGTTTTAGAAACTCTGGTCAGGACCCCCAAGAGGGTAAAGCAACTAGAGATTCATTCCCCATAAACCAAAACTCCAAGATAAGAATCAGTTCAGTTCAGTTGATCAGTCATGTCTGACTCGTTGCGACCCCATGAATTGCAGCACACCAGGCCTCCCTGTCCATCACCAACTCCCGGAGTTCACTCAGACTCACGTCCATCGAGTCAGTGATGCCATCCAGCCATCTCATCCTCTGTCGTCCCCTTCTCCTCCTGCCCCCATTCCCTCCCAGCATCAGAGTCTTTTCCAATGAGTCAACTCTTCGCATGAGGTGGCCAAAGTACTGGAGATAAAAATAGCAGGATAATTAAGGGAGTAAGCTGGGTCCTCCCAAGACCATGTATTTCTCATTCTCAGAGTCAGGAGACCTCCCAGACCACACAGGCATAGACAGGCTCCCTGGAGGTCAAAAGGGGGGTGATCTCAAGGGATGCTCTATGCATATGCCTTTTCAGTAGAGTTCATCTTGGCTAAGATATGTGTGTACACACGAGTACACACCTGAGAGGATTCTGCTGCTGCTGCTAAATCACTTCAGTCGTGTCCGACTCTGCGCCACCCCATAGACGGCAGCCCAACAGGCTCCCCCGTCCCTGGGATTCTCCAGGCAAGAACACTGGAGTGGGTTGCCATTTCTTTCTCCAATGCATAAAAGTGAAAAGTGAAAGTGAATTCGCTCAGTCATGTCTGACTCTTAGCGACCCCGTGGACTGCAACCCACCATGCTCCTCCGTCCATGGGATTCTCCCGGCAAGAGTACTGGAGAGGATTCTAGGATGTACCAAATATGGATTGTGAACCAGACAAATAAAAATGACTGGCTAATGGAAACCTGGAAGAGATGCCTATAAAAGTAATTCAAATTGCCACAAGGGTGTGACTCAGTGACTCTGAGTCCACCCCTGTGTCTATCCACATGTACTCTACTTCATCCCCCCCCCCCCCCCCGCCTTAATAAACACTTCACTTGCTTCACTATTTTCTGTCTTTGTGGAAATTCTCTTCTGCAAAGCCAAAGGGCCAGGGCCCTTGTCACTAACCACTGGTCTACTGGCTAGGATCTGGTGCTCTCAGGGCCACAACTCGGCCTCAGTCTCCAGCTGGGAACTAAACCCTGCTGCAAGCCATTGTAGGCCAACTCCACTCAAGATCAGAAAGAAACTGAACATATTTGCTATTATATAACAATTTTACAGTAGAGAAAGTTCCAACAAATGCAATAACGGATTTGAAGAAGGGCCAGTGAATTAAAGGTGCTTTTTAAACAGACTGAAGACTATAGGAATATTTTATCTCAATTCCTTAGGATAAGGGTCTTTAAAAAAATTCATTTATCTTCTAACATAAACATAGTACTTGAGTTAATTTTGTTAAGCAGTTATTTGCAATGCCTGTTATTTTTTTCAACTTCCTAATTTATTTGTAACTAAGCTTGAATTTGGAGAAGGCAATGGCAACCCACTCCAGTACTCTTGCCTGGAAAATCCCATGGATGGAGAAGCCTGGTAGGCTGCAGTCCATGGCATCGCTAAGAGTCGGACATGATTGATCAACTTCACTTTTACTTTTCACGTTCCTACATTTAAGAAGTAAATGGCAACCCACTCCAGTGTTCTTGCCTGGAGAATCCCAGGGACGGGGGAGCCTGGTGGGCTGCCGTCTATGGGGTGGCACAGAGTCAGCCATGACTGAAGCGATTTAGCTGCAGCAGCAGCAGCAAGCTTGAATTTATTGTTCACAAAGATGAAATAATGGTAGAAATTAGGTGTGAAGAGAATGCGGAAGCATCTCCACGGTAATGTGTATGTGGCAGGGTGTACATAAAGGTTCTGAGAGAAACCATGCCCTACATGCCTGGAGGTGGAGAGTAAAGGAGCAGGGAGTTCTCAGATCAGCCTTAAATAGATACTAACAAAAAACAAAGGAAGCTTTGTAGAGATAAATCACTACTATTTATACCTTCTTCCTATTTCTCCCTCAATCTTCACTTGCTCTTTCTTTTCCCTTATTTTTTTTTTCTTCTTACCTATCACTCTTTACCTGCTTTTTTCTCCTCATATCATCACCTTTCCACTCTTTTTCTTCTTCTTCCAACTTTTCCTTCATAGTCTTTGGGGTTAACATATACACACTACTATAAATAAAGTAGATAATCATAATGACCTACTATAGCACAGGAAACTTTACTCAATATGATAACCTTTATGGGAAAATACTCTGAAAAAAAAATGTATATGTGTATATAAGAGAATCACTTTGCTGTACCCCTGAAATTAACACATTATAAATCAACTACACCCCAATATTAAATATAAATAATTAAATAACATCTGCATTTCAATAACTGCTTATTTGTTTTAAATCATGTGACTCTATTGTGAGATATTAGTCAGTAGGTGAAAGAACACTAAATTGTCACAATCTGGCCTATACTTTATTACTCAGACCCAGCTAAAGAGAAATGTACTGCGAGTGCCAGTGTTAGAAAAATAATAATGATATCTGCATTTTTCTGAGAATGCAAGGACATGTGGGAGGTATGATGCATCTAGAGTGTTTATCTGTGACTCTTATACTTTTGAGGATGCAATTTCTGACAATGTGCATCCTTAAAACACTTTCCTTTTCATTAATATTCTTCCCTACACTTTAATCCATACTGCACAATGCTGGGGCTAAGTTGCTTCAGTCGTGTCCGACTCTGTGTGACCCCATAGACGGCAGCCCACTAGGCTCCTCTGTCCCTGGGATTCTCTAGGCAAGAATACTGGAGTGGGTTGCCATTTCCTTCTCCAATGCATGAAAGTGAAAAGTGAAAGTGAAGTTGTTCAGTCACGCCCAACTCTTAGCGACCCCATGGACTGGAGTCTACCAGGCTCCTCCATCCATGGGATTTTCAGGCAAGAGTACTGGAGTGGGGGTGCCATTGCCTTCTCCGATACTGCTCAATGGACAGCTATAAATTTATTCAGTTTATTGAGTATTGTTGTTGTTTAGTCATTGTCATGTCTGACTCTTTGTGACTCCATGGACTACAGCATGTAAAACTGCCCTTCACTATCTCCCAAAATTTGCTCATATTCATGTCCATTGAGTTGATGATGCCATACAACCATCTTATTGTCTGTCGCCCTCTCCTCCTTCTGCCTTCAATCTTTCAAAGCATCAGGGTCTTTTCCAGTGAGCCTGCTCTGGCATCAGGTGGCCAAAGCATTGGAGCTTCATTGCAGCGTCAGTCTTTCCAATGAATATTCAGGGTCCATTTCCTTTAGGATTGACTGGTTTGATCTCCTTGTTGTCCAAGGGATGCTCAAGAGTCTTCTCTGGCACCACAATTCAAAAGCATCAATTGTTTGGTGTTCAGCTTTCCTTAAGGTCCAACCCTCACATCTGCACATGACTACTGGGAAAAAAAACAAAAACAAAAACAAAAACACAGCTCTGATTGTACGGAACTTTGTCAGAAAAATGATGTCTCTGCTTCTTAGTATACTGTCTAGGTTTGTCATAACTTTCTTTCCAAGGAGTAAGTGTCTTTTAATTTCATGGCTGCAGTCACCATCTGCAGTGATTTTGGAGGCCGAGAAAATAAAATCTGTCATTATTTTCACCTTTTCCCTTTCTATTTGCCATGAAGTGATGAGACTGGATCCCAGGATCTTAGTTTTATGAATGGTGAATTTTAAGCCAGCATTTTCACTCTTCTCTTTCACCCTCCTTCAAGAGGCTCTATTTGGTTATTTTTATTTCAGAATTTCTTTTTTAACTTAATCAAGAAATAAGGTGATCCCGATCTTTCATTATAAAAACAGGACATGTGAAATTAGAAGGAAAAAAAAAAAAGATATTTGGCAAAGTATTTTAACTTCTTTCAGAGTCATTTGAGTTCAAGCTTTGGGCAAAGATTCAGGCTAGTTCTTATTTTATCCAAACTAGTGCATTCCTAATCACAATGCTAGCAGCCAGCTGTGTTGATTCACTTGTTTCTAGTACATGTTTTTTTGTACTACAGAGAAAAAGATCATTTCATTTTGTGCTCAGGCAAGGGTATTTTATCAAAAACATAAGACCGTATCTTATATTTGCTACATTCCACATGATATTTGTGAATAAGAACACATAAAAATTATTTTTTAAGTTAATATATGACTAATTTTAAGAAAACATTTTGCTTTCCTTGGATATAAAAATAGAAACACTTAATCTAATGTTTATTATATAGTCACTTATAATACAGAGTTAACAGTCTCTACTTAAAGTCCCTGGTTAATGGAATATGCCGAAAGATACCCCAAACCTCATCAGATGTTAATATAAAGCTGTCTGTCCTGTTATTTTTTTATTTATGTACATTCAAGAAAAGGTAGTATAAATATGGGTATTGGCAATGCCCTTACATATTATATTTGTTCACGTATATAAATGTATACATATAGGAATATTATTCAGCATTAATTTAGTATCAATTTGTCCCCATACTACTGTAAAGGGAAGTCACTTTTAAATTCACTTCAAGAATAAATTCAGCTGAATTTATGTCTTTATTTTTAAATGAATCAAAGTGTAGTGTGACTGAAAACTGCTAATATCCTAGAACATTATGCATTAGAATGCTATTTTAAGATACTATTTTTAAAATATCTAAGATCATGGACAAATTACCTGCTCGATTAAGTGTTCCATATAAAAATCATATGTAATCCTGATTATAATTATATTGTATTTTTCAAGTACTCTAAGATTGAAAATTACATAAAATATATCTAAAAGTAAATGCAAGTCATATTTATACACAGATGATTGCTATGCTCTGATATAAATGATCTGAAAAACATTAAGTTAGAACATATAATCTGTAGTAAACTCAAAAATCATCTACATTATATTTATAACAAAACGATTTCAATTACCTTGATATGTTAAACTACACTCCACAGAATATTTCAGTATTCCTCTAGAATTGTTTTACTTAAATACATTTCTGAAACATTGGAAACCTACATCTTATTTTTATAACAAAAGACATATTTGAATAATGTATGTGTGCTTAGTTGTTCAGTCCTGTCCGACTTTTTGCGACCCTATGGGACTGTGTCCATGTGGATTCTCCAGGCAAAAATACTGGAGTGGGTTGCCATACCCTCCTCCAGGGGATCTTACCAACCCAGGGATAGAACCCAGCTCTCCCGCTGTTGCAGGCAGACTCTTTCCCATCTGAGCCACCAGGGAAGCCCAAGTAATGTGTGGTTCAGCACTTTAATACAAAATAACACTATTTCTACTGAGCCCAATGATATGATTGGGCTTAGTAACTGAGAAAAACGTAAAATAATAAAGAGCAAAACAATGCATCCTGTTACTGAACAATCTAAACTGATGCTCGAATAAAATTACCTTTCTCATTTTTATAAGTACCATCCTATTAAATAAATCAGCAAAAATAAAACAGTATTGTCAGAGCTTGTACATAATTCCAGTTCCCCTTCTCTCATTTTTCATCAAGTCTCTGTCCCAGAAATTTGCGGTCAGTGAAGGGCAATTCCAGTAGGTGGAGTAATAGTAAAGCAAATACTATGTGTTGTACTATAACTTTCTGCTTCTATTATCATTTTGGGCAGAAAATAGCATAAATCAGATGAGGTTAATTTAGAAATAGAATATATAAGTATAGATAAATGTATTACTGTTTAGAGTAACTGTATTGCTATAGAACAAAAACATATTCACTTTAGTCTTCAATATTCTCTTTATTTTTCCTTTTCACTTTCAAAATTTCCTAGGGAACCTGTTTAATACAAAAGCCTGCTTATTATTAATAGCCTCAAATTTGACAGACAGCTCCTGAATAACGTATTGGGGAAAATCAGAGAGGACAGACTCAGGTGACGTCAAAGTTAATATCTGGGTATTTAGATTTTAGATAATTTTCTAATAAGCTCATAGCTTTTCCATCCCCCACATCTCTAGCCTGGTCAGGGCCTTCACTGTCCTGAGCAGAAGAATGGCAGAGAGATCTTTGCCAAGTGCAAAGAGAGACAGAGAGAGAAGGCAGATGTTGAGGTTCTCCATGCGTTTATCTATATTTCTCCTGGGGATTAAACTGCTGCTATGGGATCTCTCTCCTAGGGATGAAAGCTCAATATGTCTATCAAATATGACTACAGTCATCCACCAAATATGTATAAGTAAAGGAAAATAAATTCAACTTGCTGTATCTCCATATTTATACTTATATGTGTATCGCTATACATAAACTGGAAGAAAAAATGAATGTTTGTACTTTATTACCATCTCTCATGGGCTTCCCTGGTGGCTCAGAGGCTAAAGTGTCTGCCTGGAATGCAGGAGACCTGGGTTCAATCCCTGGGTCGGGAAGAACCCCTGGAGAAGGCAATGGCAACCCACTCCAGTACTCTTGCCTGGAGAATCCCATGGAGGGAGGAGCCTGGTGGGCTGCCGTCTATGGGGTCGCACAGAGTCGGACACGACCGAGCGATTTCACTTCACTTCACTTCACTTCACCATCTTTTATAATTTATAATACAGGTCTTTCTCCCCCCTCCCCTGACTCTGGTCATAAATCCTGGGAAAAGCTCTACTTGAACAGTAAAAATGTCCCTGGTATCCAAAGGAAGGCCCTAGGTTTGCTTTCTGAATGGACATCAGTTCATAATGTCCCTACTGAGTGTTTTTCATCTTGTGTGGATTAATTTAGAGTCTATTTCAGGATGCCATGCTAGTCTAGTTTAGAATCTTGTCAACTGGAATTTGTTAGCCAATGCCTTGAAATCTAAGTAACATATACTATTGCCGTGATATACAGAAACATATAGCATCTTCAATTTTTTTATTTTTATTTTATTTTACTTTACAATACACCCGTGGCTGATTCAATGTTTTTCTTATGTTCAAAGTAGTACAAATAAGCAATTAAAAACAATTCAAATAGGGATATATTTACTTGGTCTATAACATTTGTTTTTGTTATATCTATCCTTGTTTTATCAACTGAATAGATAGTATTTTATCAAAATGCTGAATGAGAAAATAGTAATATAAGCTATGAATTCCATATTCTACTGTATCATTTCCTATCAAACATTATTCCTTAGTATAGTTTAATAACATTATAATTACATATTATCATAAAATTTTAAAAAAATGAATCAAAGTTACTCAAACAAAACACATGTATTTAGATTCATCTTCTCATTTGTATTCCTTTTATATGTACTTAGCTTGGTTAATTTAGGAAAAATCTACAGAATGTGATCTGTACAGTTCTACATTCTATCTGAATTTGCCTTAGTGTGAATCATTAGATAATTGAGCACAAAATTCCAAAATTCTGAAAGTACTTCATAATAGGAATTTTTACTAACAAAATTAAATAGCATGGAAGTTAATAAAAAATAATATCTAAAATTAAGTGAATCTTTAGTCAAGACTAATCTTGATTCTTTTTTACAAATGTTAAACAGAGAGAAAAATCAGTACTCTCATGTAAATATTTTCCACCTAATAATCAACTCAATTTTTTATCATTTATCTTGTCCCTAGAAATCCATGGCCCTCATAAGTAGGTAACCATTTTTTTTCCTGCCTCACCGCTACAGAATCCCAGAGGACACGTTGACATTTTTCATTCATTTTGAGGGGATAAAAAATTAATGAGTCACTACTAGAGGGATAAAAGTATCTTATCAGGGAATAGTCAACCAATTAAGTGCAACAAATTTTATTAGAATATGTTATGTTAGTGGGAACACTCCTTGTCTCTGATGTCACATTTTCATATGAAGCCGCTGGTGTTAGAATACTTCTCTTTGGTATACTCCTCATCTTTTATATCTCTTCAGAATATGCTGTCAATAACTATCTGGTTCATATTTCTTGACTTTGTAGAAATAAAGCTTTGAAAGTTTTAATTTCTAAACACTTGCTTTAATTCTCCCCTACCACAACCAGCGAGAGAGTTGAAACAAGCTGCTTTGTATTTAATAAACACAGCCTTTTCCTGGGATGGGTGCTTCCAAGGCATTTACAATTTAGGAAGAGGTGGTTGTGTGGAAGAAGAAAAGAAAAGAACACATTTTAGATACAAATTGAAACTGAATTTTGTACTTTTTTCTAATAACAATTTTTATATCTCCTGTATCTTAGTTTTCACTTTGTTTCTAATTGAGGAAGGACAGAAAAGAGTGCTATATATTGACATCCTTAATCCCTAAAGATAGGTTTGACATTATGAGAACCTCTTAGCTGAATATAATTCAGTGTGAAATAAGGAGCAACAACAGCAACAACAACTATGGTCTGTTATTGTTTAGTTGCTAAGTCACGTTCCACTCTTTTGTGGCTCCATAGACTGTAGCCCACCAGGTTCCTCTGTCTATAGGATTTCCCAGGCAAGAATACTGGAATGGGTTGCCATTTCATTCTTCAGGAGATCTTCCCCATCCAGGGATCAAACCCACATTTCCTGCTTGGCAGGTGGATTTTTTTACCATTGAGCCATCTGAGAAGCCCGCTAAATATGGTGCCAACTTTGAAATATCTTAGACTTTATCTGAAAAGAGGATATCATATCAGAGAAATTTTGTATAATATCATATAATCACTAGTGTCTTCTGGGCTTCCCTGGTGACTCAGCTGGTAAAGAACCCACCTGTCGATGCAAGAGACACAAGAGATGTGAGTTCCATGCCTGGGTCAGGAAGGTTGCCTGGAGAAGGAAATGGCAACCTACTCCAATATTTTTGCCTGGAAAATTCCATGGACAGAGGAGCCTCGTGGGCTATATAGTTCATGGGGCTGCAAAGAATTTGACAGGACTAAGCGTATGCACACACACTGTCTTCTGAAATTACTTATGCCCAGGAGACAGTCATAAAATAACAATACACGCTGCTGAGGATATCATACTTTGTTCCTTGGTAAATGAGATTCTTAAATGTTTGGGCCTTCACTTAAACCTCTGTAACATTAACATAATATATTGGATATTTCCTATTAAGCTTTAGTTACTGAATCATGAAACGTACCACTTATATATAAGTGGAGGCTATGCAAATAGCAGAGTTCATTATGTCAGTATATATTGCCTTGCAGCTTCCTATATATGAAGCTTCAGTTTACTAACATATGTCAGTGAAAGCACAGATAACACAATATTACTTAAGAGTATGTCAACTGGACATAAGTCAAGATGATACTTTCAACAGAACTAAAAGTACTTTTTTAATAACTCGGTCAAACTTCTGCAATGTCTTTCACTTTAAACTGACATGAAACATAGATTATAGTATAATTTCCTTGAGAGAAAAATATGCAATTCCTATTAATTTTATAATTTTCATCTAAAGGCAACATCAGTTATCTTGAAGTTGTGGCAGAAATTAAAACAGGAAGAATAATTTGACCATATTGTCCTATTAATATATGAAGGCACAAAATCCAGGAGAAACAGATTAACAATAAAGCAAAAAAAAAAAAAAAAAAGTCTTTATGCAGGCTATTGTTCAAGGACATAAAGTAGACTTTTTCCATAAAAATGTAAAAGATTAATGGATTTGTGGATAGGAATGTATTTTTAGAGACTCATTCCTAATCTCCCTGACGTACAGACACAGACTTGTATGACTTTAAAGGCATTACATGATTTAAAGTAGAATATTATATATGGTACATTGTGACTCGAAAATGATGTTTCCAGTGTGAATGTAATATTAGCACAAAGAAGGTACACCCTGAAGAAGGAAAAAATAATTATGTGGTAAGTTCCACCTCATCTAGATGGCAAAAGAGGTCATGCCAGTTATGAAGGACAATTCCAAACTATTGCAGCTGAGCAAAATTCCATTATAAATCATTTCAATATACATAGATTCAATTTTACAAAGTCATCAAATCATGACCTCATTTTGCTAGTGATATATACCATAACTATAGAGCTAGTTTCATTACTAACTAGTTGTGCAACTGCAGATTGACACTTCTCTTGTTTGAGGATTATTCTCTCCATCTATAAAATAAAAGGATTAGAACAGATGATCTCTAAGGGCCCCTGTAGAGTGAACATTCTGTATTTGCTTCCCTAAAAACACAGAAAATGTAGCAAGAATACTATTCTTGCTTCTCAGTGTCAAGACTCTGACGAGATTATCTTGCATTTTAAATTAACAAGAGTTTCAGGTTCAGTTAAGTTAGATGCATCAATTCCCCAGAAATGTGAGTGAATTCTTCACCAGCTCAGGGGAGAAGAGTCACCCATCATTGATTTACTTATTATAAGGCGAATGTTTCTTGATATTTGGGAACTTTCCAATTCAGTTCTATATGAAGGACTAGTTCTCATTACACACACACGCACACACACACATACACACATTACATACTAAAAATATAGATACATAATGAAGAATGTAACATCCCCAATAGTAATACTTCAACAGTCTCAAACTGTTAAATGTTTTAAATTAGAAAAGGAAGTTATATGTTCATGAAATAGTCTATTGCAGGGTTTTTCAACTTCAGCACTATTTATATACTCGACTAGATAATTCTTTGGCATGGGGGCTGTTCTGTGAAAAGTAGGATATTTAACAACATACTTGGCTTCTAGATATTAATATAGAATTTTCCCAGCAAATTGCAACAACCAGCTGTTTCCTGGGAGAAAGTGTTCTCTGATTGAGAACCACTGGCTCAATAGAATGCTATATATGTATGTATACTATCTTTAAAAAATCTAATTGTTCTCCAAGATGTTCTGATTTCAATGCTTCAGGATGAATTATTTCATTTAGGTTTAAACATGTATTAGTACATTTAGTGTGGACTTCTAGAAATATAAAAGTTAAGAAACAAAGATTATTTTAGCTTAGCTTTTCTAAAACTTAAAAATTATAGTGAAACTACATAGAAACACAAATAAGTTTCACAGTAGTCAAGATACTGATATAATCTAAATGTTCTCCATGGGATGAATGGATAGAGAAAATGTGTACATATAAAATGGAATATTATTCAGCAATAAAAATAGAAAATCCTGTTATTTGTGACAATATGGATGAAACTGGAGAGCATTATGGCTAAGTAAAATAAGCCAAACAGAGAAAGCTAAATATTGTATGGTATTGCTTATATATAAACAATGCTTCTTTGCTGGCTCACTGGTAAAGAGTTTGCCTGCAATGCAGGAGACACAAGAAACGCAGCACTGGGATGATCCAGAGGGATGGTACGGGGAGGGAAGTGGGAGGAGTTTAGGATGGGGAAAATGTGTACACCTGTGGCGGATTCATGTTGATGTATGGCAAAACCAATACAGTATTGTAAAGTAATTAGCCTCCAATTAAAATAAATAAATTTAAATTAAAAAAAAAAAGAAATGCAGGTTTAATTCCTGGGTCGGGGAGATTCCTTGCAGAGGAAATGACAATCTGCTGCAGTATTCTTGCCTAGAAAATTCCATGGACAGAAGAGCCTGGTGGGTTACAGTCCATGAGGTCACAAAGAATCAGACCTGACTGGGCACACACACACACACACATACACGTGAATGACAACAGCAAGAAAAAGCCAAGTAATAGAAACTGAGAATAGAATAGATTGCCAGGAGATTGGAAGAGGGAGAAATGGGGAGATATAGCTTAAATGGCACAATCCTTCAGTTCTAAGAACAGTAAGTACTGAGGACCTAGTATATAGTATGGTGGCTACGGCTAATAATATGCTATTATATACTTGAGAGAGGCTGAGAATAAACCTTAAGTATTCTCACCACAAAAAGAGAGATTTAACTGTGTGAGCTGATGGATATGTTAATTTTCTTGAGCCTGGTAATCTTTCCACAGTGTATATGTATGTCAAATCATCGCAGTGTATGCTTTAAATATATATGATTATATTTGTCAATTATTCTTCAATAAAGTTGGGGGAAAAACACAAATGAGGCTTCTGCTGGGGAAATCGAGATCTGAAAACCTGCTTCTTTTAGCAAAGAATCTCATTACTGGACATATACCCTAAGTTCCTGTGTGCTCTATGAGTAAGGAGCAGCTGATTGAATTCCGTGCCCTGTTCCATGACCTCTATGCTCAAAACGCTGTATTATGCTCACAAAAACAAAAATTCCCCTTCACGTTACTGGTCTTGAGCCAACAAGTTTGTTAGTTCCTAATGAAAAATCTTTATCTACTAAGAAGTTTGTTTTCGTTTTCCTTCTTTGTGGCTCTGTGACAATCCCATTATTATTCATTTGCATACATTGAGAATTATTTAATATTTTTAATATTTTAATAGTAAGCATGGTTCAAGTCCCATGTATCTATGCTCTGGGGTATTCCACTGAGGCAAAATCACAACTGGCATTAAACCTAGAGAGAATTATGCATGGCCACAGAGAGAATGTTATTCACTTAGAGCACGGCCACATAGTGACTTCAATCAAGTTTGCTTTTCAAGTGTTAAATGGACTGAGTGACTCTAAAGGTTTTTGGACACTTTCCAAAATTGGAGTAGTGCAGTTTTTGTTTTAAGTTCAAGTTCTGTGGTTAAATTGGGAGAATCTTTAATATGAAGCAAATAAGTAGGATTCCAAAGAGAAAATGCATTCAGGAAAATGAGGTTCTAATTTATTGATATGCTAATTAGTAAAACATCATGCAAATCCGAAGAAGGCCATGGAGATTTTTCCTTCTAAGCATAAAAAATACATCTAATGTTACTTAAGCTGCAGTCAATTACAGTAGTGTGAGAGACTCAACCACATAGGGTCTAACTTCCTTAACAGAAATGATCCTTTTTCATCACTATTTGCTTATTACAAGTCTACTAATAAGTTTCCAAATAATATATTTCATTATCAAATACCTAAAACTTCTAGTGCATAAATTTACTTTCCATATTCACTCTTATAGGAAAAATCATAAAAATATAAAGAATATATATATTTTTTGCAAGAAAGATATTCCATGAAGAGAAGCAGCCTTATTAGCTCATCTAACACTGATAGTGAAAACCTATGCTTGAAGAGATATGAATTTTATGAGATGAGTTCAAGGGAACCTTAAAAATAATCTACTTGGTTCTAAATAAGAAGGAAGAAGGCCAAGATCACATGGTCAGATACCCAAAAAGTGAGGACCAAAATACTACCCTCCCTTCTTGTATGTATGTATGTATGTATGTGAAGTCACTCAGTCGTGTCCAACTCTTTGTGACCCATGGACTGTAGCTTACCACACTCCTTCGTCCATGGGATTTTATTTTTTCACAAAATAATCTGAGCTTCCAAAGCTATGTTCCTTTGAGTCACTGGGACTTTCATGCAAACAGCCTACCTTTCAGCATAACAGACATATTCCCTTAGTGTCACATATAGATGTATGGGCCATTTAAAATCTTTGCTAGTAATAACAGTGAGATATAAACACTCTGGCTGGTTTAATTCTCGAATCTAAAATCCATTGACAAGTAAAACTAGAGGTATCACAGTGTACAAAGCGTATTTTTTGTTTTTGTTTGGTAGAGCTATGTCAGTAGCCAATAATTTGCAAGCGCAGAGACTATATTTTGTGTATACACCACATTGATAAAGCAAATAGGATCATTTTTTTACACAATTTGAACTTATCAGAGCAAATTAACACAAGTTTTCATGATCTTTTTTTTTTTTTTCTTGACACCCTAGAACCAGATTCTTTAATAACTTGCATCAGAGTTAATCAGGGTAAAAAAATTTTCCTGTGGATATTTTCCTGGTGTTGTTTTTAGTTTTCCTAGGTTTTTTTTGCAGAATTCAATTACCACTCTCTATGTTTAGTATAGGGCTTCCCTGATAGCTCAGTTGGTAAAGAATCCACCTGCAATGCAGGAAACGTCGGTTTGATTCCAGGGTTGGGAAGATGTGCTGGAGAAGGGATAGGCTACCCACTCCAGTACTCATGAGCTTCTCTTGTGGCTTAGCTGGTTTTAATATAAGGTATACAGCAGAGGTTTTGTTGTCATTGTAGTTGTCAAACTAAGCATAGACTAATTCTGATAATTTGACCACGGTTTTGGTTCAATATGAATACACTGAGTCTACAGTTACTTTTGGAAAAGTTTACCCTAAAACAAAGCAAAACAAAACAAAGCTAAAGGCTGGCTGAGTGAGGACTATTGAGCAAACAAGAAGAAAGCCACATCAAAGTGGGTTGGGGAGGCTGGGACATAATTATGCCATAAATCCTACCCACAGCACAGAGACCCACGACTGGAAGAAGCTCAAAACCCAGAGCTATCTCTAAGAAGCAAAGCGTTCAAACTCTACATGGGAACTTCACCTGAGAGAAAAGCCACCAAAATATCCAATTTTGAAAACCAAAAGGGCTCACAAGATAGTGGCCATCTGGGAGATAGCTCTTAAAGGGTCCTTGCAATGCTCAGAGTAAGCTATCCCAGAGTCCAACTCAGACAACTAGACTTTAAGTGAAGGACGATGACCTGCTTATAAGTAAAGCATCAGCCAAGGGCAGGCATCTAATTTCACACACACATCTAGGAATCTGTTGAAACATTATCTAGGCATGGAGATATTTTCATGAGGATTGCATCTTCATGTGTTTACCTTCCTGTGCTCCAAAGCACCAGTATCTCCTGGGAGGGAGCTGTCCCATGTGTCTCGTGCTCTGAGCTCCATGGTTCCGATGCAGAGAATACCTCTTGGCTGCCTGACTATGGAGACCAGGGGGATTTTGGCCGCTGGTTCCAAGGGACTGTAATAATTAGTGTCACTCAGAAAGAAGCTCATATGCCTGTCTGGCACCCTAATTTTAGTGACTCTCTCAGGGGATACCTCTACATTGCCTGGCTCTGTCGGCTAGTGGGGCTTCCATTTGTGAGTCCTACATGACTATAACAGAGAAAAAGTTTTTAAATAGCTACCACCCCCGAGGCACAACAAAAGGCAACAAATTCAGGGGCCCAGTCTTTCTGTGAATGAAGCCTATTAGCTAATCGTCGTGGCTGTGGCCTGAGAGGAAGGACTCTAGCAGTTGGCTATCATCCTTTCCAGACACCTGTCTTTGTGCTCTTCCTATACTGTGATCCAAAGCATAGTGTGTCATGGAAGAGAGCTGTACATATAGCTGGTAACCTAGCTTTTATGTCAGGTTCCCCAGTTTGGGCAGCTGCCACCCAGAGGATGACTCTTGATAGCCTGGCACTGGTGGCCATAGCATTTGCATTCCTAGGTCCCAGCAGACTGTGGCTGCATCACCACCCCGCACACACACACAATACTTAGGTATTGCATAAACTAAGGCAAAGCCCCAGTCTTTCTCTGAAGGAAACTCCTTTATTTGTCCTGGAGCTCTGGCCTGAGAAAAGACTTCAGGTTTGACACACATTTAGTAGACTATGAAGCTGCTCTCAAAAAGTGTAAGCTGTGGGCACCATCTTGACACTCTCCATTTGTCTCACTCCAGCTTTCTCTTATATCCCAGAAAAAAAAAAATTTGATATGTTCATCTGGAGCCCTATTTTTTTGTGACTGCTCCTCAAGGGACACTGCCTGATCCTTTGGACAGTGTGGCTTATACTTACAGTCCCTGTACTAAGTTGTTTTACTTATGCCTGACTCTTTGTGACCTGATGGACTTAAAGCCCACCAGGTTCCTCTGTCCATGGGATTCTCCAGGCAAGAATACTGGAATGGGTTGTTGTGCCCTCCTCCAGGGGATTTCCCTGACCCAGGGATCAAACCCACATCACTTATGTCTCTTGCATTAGCATGCAGGTTCTTTACCACTAGCACCACCTGAGAAGCCCCATACTTGTAGTCCCATCTGACTATAACTACTTGCATACTTTAAAAAGCTACTGCCTGAGAATCTGGTTTCCAAACCTGAATCTAAGTGCTGAGATCTCTTTTAGGGACACTGGTGGGCCTTCACACTTCCTCAACTATTGAAAGCTATTAAAAAATATAATAGACTACATGGACAAGCACGAAGGTTTGAGAGATAATAAAGGGCTGAAGCAGGCTTGAATGGCAATGTTCATCTTCTGCACCAGGCCAGTCCTTTAAGACTGAGAGAGATGATTGTTTCGTCTACTGTCTAGAAACTAACAGAGATCAAGCAAAATGAAGAAATAAAGGACTGTGTTCCAACCGGAAGAACAAGATAAAACCTCAGTAAAAGCCTTAATGAAATGAAGATAAGTAATTCACACTATAAGCACTCAAAGTAATAGTCATAAAAGATGCTTACCAAACTGAGGAGGGAGGTGGGTGAACACAGTGAGAATTTCAGTGAAGAGATGAAAATACAAGAGTGCCAAACGGAAGAAAAATAACAAAAAGTGAAGACAGCATAAAAGATTTAAGGGTCATCAAACAAATTAACATTTGCATTATAAGGCCCCCAGAAGGAGAAGGGAGAAAGAAACAAGTATCTTATTAGAATGCATAATAGCTAAAACCTTCCCTAACCTGGGACTGAAAATAGACATCCAGAACAGGAAACCAAGAGAGCCCTAAATAACAATGATTCAGAGACTGACAACAAGATATATCATAATTAAAATGTCAAAACTTAAAGACAAGAAGAGAATATTAAAATCATTAACATTTTAATGATTTTACTACCTAACACTATCAGCAGAGTTTTGAACAGAAAGTTTGAAGATCAAAAGGGAGCGGGTATGATATATTGAAAGGGAAAACAAAAATTCCAGCCAAGAATACTCTACTTGGCAAAGTTATCATTCTGAAATAAAGGAGAGAGAAAGATTTTTGTTTTCTTTTTTTTAAGATAAGCAAAATCTAAAGGAGTTTATCACAATTAAACCAGCCTTACAAAAAATGTTGATGTAAACTCTTTAAGCTGAAACAAAAGGATCCTAATTGGTAACAAGGAAAAGAATGAAAAAATAAATCTCATTAAACAGTTAAAAATATATTAAAAGCAATGAAATATTCTTTATGATATTAATATTAAGGTTACAAGAAAAGATAAGTAAAAGTAAGTATAATTATAATAATTAGTGAAGGGACACACAATGATAAAATGTGAAATGTAACATCAAAAACATAAAATATAGAGAGTAAAGTAAAAATACTGACTCTTAAAATAAGATCAAGCTTAAGTTGTCCTCAATTTAAAGCAGATTGATAGAGATGTAAATTGCTATTTGTAAGCCTCATAGTAACCACAAACAAACAAAAAACTGTACTAAACACATATAAGGGGCTTTCCTTGTGGCTCAGCTGGTAAACAATTCGCCTGCAATGAGGGAGGCCTGGGTTTGTTTCCTAGGTTATGAAGATCCCCTGGAGAAGGGAAGGGCTACCCACTGCAATATTCCAGCCTGGAGAATTCCATGGACTGTATTGTTCATGGGGTCAGAAAAAGTTGGACACGATCGAGCAACTTTCTCTTCACAAATTTATATAAGAGAAAGGAATCTAAGCATACCACTAAAGAAAGTTATCAAACAATAAAGGAAAAAAAAAAAAGAAGAAGAGGAGAGGAACTACAAAGACGCTGGATAAACAATTACCAAAATAATATGCATGCCTGCGTGCATGCTAATCTCCTCAGTTGTGGAGGACTCTTTGCAACCCTATGGACTGTAGCCCACCAGGTTCCCCTGTCCATAGGATTTTCCAGGCCAGAATACAAGAGTCAGTTGCCATGCCCTATTCCAGGGGATCTTCCTAACCCAGGGATTGAATCTAAATCTCATGTCTCCTGCATTGGCAGGCAGGTTCTTTACCACTAGTGCCACCTGGGAAACTATAAACTGACATACCTATTAATAATTATCTAATTGTAAATAAATTCCTCAAAAGATTCAATAGATTAAGAAAAAAAAAAACAAACCTCTATCCTGTGTAAAATAGACTCACTTTAGATATCACAGCCTTGTTGTGGCAAAGGGACTTAGGAAATGAAATGAAGCTATGAGACATGCCTTGTAGGGCCAACCAAGATGGCCGGGTCATAGTGAAGAGTTCTGACAAAGTGTGGTCCACTGGAGAAGGAAATTGCAATCCACTACAGGATTCTTGCCACTAGAACCTCATGAACAGTATGAAAAAAAAGTAAAAAGACATAACCTTGGCGATGAGCTCCTCAAGATGGCAGGTGTCCAATATACTATTAAGAAAGAGAAGAGAGTAATTACTAATAGCTCCAGAAAGAATGAAGTGACTGGGCTAAAGCAGAAATAGCACTCAGTTGTAGATGTGCCTGATGGTGAATGCATATTTCAATGCTGTAAAGAACACTACTGCATAGGAACCTGGTATTTAGGTCCATGAATCAAGGTAAATTGGATGTGGTCAAGCAGCAGATGGCAAGAGTGAATGCTAATGTTTTAGGAATCAGTGAACTAAAATGGATGGGAATGGGTGAATCTAATTCAGATGACCATTAAATCTATTACTGTGGACAAAATCCATTACAAGAAATGTAGTAACGCTCATAGTCAACAAAAGAGTCTGAAATGCAGTACTTGGGAGCAATCTCAAAAATGACACAATGACCTCGGTTCTTTCCAAGACAAACCATTCAACATCACATTGAAAATATGCCTCACCCACTAATGCCAAAGAAGTGGAAATTGGTGAGTGGAATGGGAAATCTGTGAAGACCGACAACACTTTCTAGAGTAAACACCAAAAAAAAAAAAAAAGAACTCCTTTTCCTCATAAGTAATTGGAATACAAAAGTAGGAAGTCAAGATATACCTGGAATAATAGGGAAGTTTGACCTAAGAGTTCGAAATGAAGCAGGGCATAGGCAAACAGACTTTTGGCAAGTGAACACACTGGTCATAGCAAACACCCCTTTTCAACAATGCAAGAGAGAATGCTATACCTGGACATTATCAGATGGTCAATACTGAAATCAAATTTCTTATGTTCCTTGCAGCCAAACATGAAGAAACTCTATACAGTCAGCAAAAATAAGACCTGGAGCTGACTGTGGCTCAGATTATTAGCTCTTATTGCAAAATTCAGGTTTAAATTGAAGACAGTAGGGAAAACCACCAGGCCATTCAGCTATAACCTAAGCCAAATTCCTAATGATTATACAATGAAGGTGACAATTAGATTAAAGGGATTAGTTCTGTTAGACACAGTACCTGAAGATCTATGGATGGAAGTTTGTAATATAGTACAGGAGACAGTGGCCAAAAATATCCCAAAGAAAAAGAAATACAAGAAGGCAAAGTGGTTGTCTGAAGAGACTTTATAAATAGCTTGAGGAAAGAAGAGAAGAGAAAGCAAGGGAGAAAAAGAAAGATACACCAAACTAAAGGCAGATTTCCAGAGAATAGTAAAGAGATATAAGGAGGATTTCTTCAGTGAACAATGCAAAGAAATAGAGGAAAACAATAGAATGGGAAAGTCTAGAGATCTCTTCAAGAAAACTGGAGATATCAAGGGAAACTTTCATGCAAAGATAGGCATGATAAAGACAAAAATGGTAAGGACATAACAAAGGCTGAAAAGATTAAAACAAGGTGGTGAGAATACACGGAACTATACAATAACCAAGACAACCACAATGGTATGGTTACTCACCTAAAGCCAGATATCTTGTAGTGTTAAATCAAGTGGGCCTTAGGAAGCATTGCTATGAATAAAGCTAGTGGAGGTGACAAGATTACAGCTGAGCTGTTTCAGATCCTAAAAGGTGATGCTGCTAAAGTGCTGTACTAAATATGCCAGCAAATTTGGAAAACTCAGCAGTGGCCACAGAATAGGAAAAGGTCAATTTTTATTTCAATCCCAAAGAAGGAAAGTGCTCCAAAATGATCAAACTACCACACAATTGCACGCATTTCACAAGCTAGCAGTTTTTGCTCAAAATCCTTCAAGCTAGGTTTCAACAGTATGTGAAACAAGAACTTTCAGATATATAAGCTGGATTTAGAAAAGGCAAAGGAACCACAAATCAAATTGTCAACCTTCATTGGAACATAGACAGAGCAAAGGAATTCCAGGAAAACATCTACTTCTGCTTCATTGAATATGATAAAGCCTTTGACTCTGTGGATCATAACTAACTGTGGAAAATTCTTAAGTAGACTGGAATACAAGACCACCTTATGTGTCTCATGAGAAACCTGTTATGTGGGTCAAGAAGCAACAGAATCAGACATGGAACAAGTGACTGGTTCAAGTTTGGGAAAGGAGTATGAAGGCTGTATATTGTCACCCTGATTATTTAACTTCTATGCAGAGTACTTCATGCAAAATGCTGGGCTGGATGAATTACAAGCTAGAATCAAGATTTCTATGGGGATATATATATATATATATATATATATATATATATATATATAAACTCAAATATGCGATGATACCACTCTAATGGCAGGAACCAAAGAGGAACTAAAGAACTTCTTGATGAGGATGAAAGAGATAAGTGAAAAAGCTGGCTTGAAACTCAACATTCAAAAAATAAAATCATGCCATCTGGTCCCATCACTTCATGGCAAACAGCAGAGGAAGTGTAAGCAGTGACAGATTTACTGTTCTTGGGCTCCAAAATCACTGCAGACAGTGATTGCAACATGAAATTAAAAGATGCCTGGTTTTGGAAGGGAAGCTATGAGTAACCTAGAGAGCTTATTAAAAAACAGAGACATCAATTTGCCAACTAAGATCTGTGTAGTGAAAGCTATGGGTTTTTCCAGTAGTCATGTACAGACGCAAGAGTTGGACCATAAATAAGGCTGAGCACAAAAGAACTGATGCTTTCAAACTGTGGTGCTGGAGAAGACTTGAGAATTAAATGGACAGCAAGGAGATCGAACCAGTCAATCCTAAAGGAAATAAACTCTGAATATTCGTTGGAAGGACTGATGCTGAAGCTCCAATGCTTTGGCCACCTGATGCAAAGAGCCAATTCAGTGGGAAAGATCCTGATGTTGGGGAAGATTGAGGGAAGGAGGAGAAGGGGGTGATAGAGGATGAGATGGCTAGATGACATCATCAACCCGATGGACGTGAGTTAGAGTAAACTCTAGGAGATAGAGAAAGAAAAGAAAGTCTGGCTTGCTGCAGTCCATGGGGTCACAAAGAGTCAGACACAACTGTACAACTGAAAGACAACAAAGAACCATTATATAGCAAAATTTGATAACATAGGATAAACAAATTAATTCTTAGAAACCTACAATTTAACAAGACTGAATCAACACAAAACAGAAAATCTTATTAGCAGACTGATTTTGAGTAGGTATAGTGAATCAGTACTCAAAAACCTCTAAAAAAAAATTCAGTGCCATATGCTTCACAGGTAATAATAATACCAAACATTCAAAGGAAAGTTAATACCAATCCTTTTCAAATTCTTCTGAAACACTGAGGAGTAGGGAAACCTTTTTGTAGGTCAAGAAGCAACACTTAGAACTGAACATGAAACAACAGACTGGTCCCAAATCGAGAAAGGAGTATGTCAAGGCTGTATATTGTCACCCTGCTTATTTAACTTCTATGCAGAGTGCATCATGAGAAATGCTGGGCTGGAAGAAGCACAAGCTGGAATCAAGATTGCCAGGAGAAATATCAATAACCTCAGATATGCAGGTGACACCACCCTTATGGCAGAAAGTGAAGAGGAATTAAAAAGCCTCTTGATGAAAGTGAAAAAGGAGAGTGAAAAAGTTGGCTTAAAATTCAATATTCAGAAAACTAAGATCATGGCCTCCATTCCCATCACTTCATGGCAAATAGATAGAGAAACAATGGAAACAGTGAGAGACTATTTTTTTTTTGGGGGGGGGGGTCCAAAGTCACTGCAGATGGTGACAGCACCCATAAAATTAAAAGATGCTTGCTGCTTAGAAGAAAAGCTATGACCAACATAGATAGCAGATTAAAAAGCAGAGACATTACTTTGCCAACAAAGGCCCTCTACTCAAAGCTATGGTTTTTCCAGTAGTCGTGTATGAATGTCAGAGTTGGACTATTAAAAACCTGAGTGTGGAAGAATTGATGCTTTTGAACTGTGGTGTTGGAGAAGACTCTTGAGAGTCCCTTGGACTGCAAAGAGATCCAACCAGTCCATCCTAAAGGAAATCAGGCCTGAATATTCCTTGGAGGGACTGAACCTGAAGCTGAAACTTCAATACTCTTGTCTACTTGTTGCAAAGGACTGACTCATTTGAAAAGACTCTGATGATGCGAAAGATCAGGCAGGAGATGGGCATGACAGAGGATGAGATGGTTGGGTGACATCACTGACTTGATGGACATGAGTCTTAGTAAGGTCTGGAAGTTGGTTGACAGGGAAGCCTGGCATGCTGCAGTCCTTGGTGTCACAAAGAGTATGACACAACTCTTTCTACTCTCCTCTTTCACTGTCATCAAGAGGCTCTTTAGTTCTTTGCTTTCTGCCATAAGCACTTTCTCTTGATATACTCTGCATATAGGTTAAATAAGCAGGGTGACAGTATACAGCCTTGGCATACTCCTTTCCCAATTTTGAAACTGTCCGTTGTTCCATGTCCAGTTGTAACTGTTGCTTCTTGACCTGCATACAGATTTCTCAGAAGGCAAGTCAGGTGGTCTGATATTACCATCTCTTTACGAATTTTCCACAGTCTGTTGTGATCCACACAGTCAAAAGCTTTGGCATAGTCAATAAAGCAAAAGCAGATGTTTTCTGGAACTCTCTTGCTTTTTTGATGTTCCAACAGATGTTGGCAATTTGAACTCTGGTTCCTCTGCTTTTTCTAAATCCAGCTTGAACATCTGAAGTTCATGGTTCATGTACTGTTGAAGCCTGGCTTGGAGAATTTTGAGCATTACTCTACTGGCATGTGAGATGAGTGCAATTGTGCGGTAGCTTGAGCATTCCTTGGCATTGCCTTTCTTTGGGATTGGAGTGAAAACTGACCTTTTCCAGTCCTGTGGCCACTGCTGAGTTTTCCAAATTTGCTGGCATATTGAGTGCAGCACTTTCACAGAATCATTTTTTAGGATTTGAAATAGCTCAACTGGAATTCCATTACCTCCACTAGCTTTGTTTGTAGTGATGCTTCCTAAGGCCCTCTTGAGTCCACATTCCAGGATGCCTGGCTCTAGGTGTGTGGTCACACCATCGTGGTTATCTGGGTCATTAAGATCTTTTTCGTATAGTTCCTCTGTGTATTTTTGCCACCTCTTCTTAATATCTTCTGTTTCTGTTAGGTCCATATCATTTCTGTCTTTTATTGTACCTGTCTTTGCAAACAGTATTATAAAGGGCTACAGATTCTAAAGTCAGCTGTTTACTTTTGTCTTCTCACCTCTATTTTATAGCTCTTGATAATGTGCAATTTAAATTTAAGTTTCTTTTCCTCTATATCTCTATACATAGGATTATCATTTAAATTAAATTACAGAGTACATATAGAGCATTTTGAATAATCATAGCAAGCATTCAATAAGCATTAGCCCTTATCACTATGCAGTTCCTAGTTGATACAAATTATATAACTACTAATACATCTTCACGGAGAAGGCAATGGCAACCCACTCCAGTACTCTTGCCTGGGAAATCCCGTGGACAGAGGATCCTGGTAGGCCATAGTCCATGGGATCGCTAAGAGTCAGACAGGACTGAACGACTTCGCTTTCACTTTTCACTTTCATGCATTGGAGAAGGAAATTGCAACCCACTCCATTGTTCTTACCTGGAGAATCCCAGGGACAGGAGCCTGGTGGGCTGCTGTCTATGGGGTCACACAGATTCAGACACAACTGACATGACTTAGCAGTAGCAGTAGCAATACATCTTCAAACATGGATGTGTGCTGCACTTAGTCACTCAATCCTGTCCAATTCTTTACACCCCCATGGACTGTTGCCCACCAGGTTTCTCTGTCCATGGATTCTCTAGTCAAGAATACTGGAGTGCATTGTCATGCCCTCCTTCAGGAGATCTTCCCAACCCAGGGATTGAACCTAGGTCTCCCACACTTCAGGTAGATTCTTTACTGTCTGAGTCAACACAGATGAAATGTTAGAGCGATGGGCTGACAGTGGGTCCAGGTCTGCAGGCTGGCCCTATGGGTGGCGGGCTATGGGTCGGGCCCTGTTCCCAGGTCTTGTGAGCTGGAGTTCCTGCTCTGCACAGCCATGCCCTCAAACCAGACAGAGCACACCATCTGGGCTGCCCTGAGGTGTGGAGCTGGAAGGTCAGCTCAGCCAACTTGCCCATTTCACAGATTTGGAAATTCATCTCCAGGGATAGGATTCGACTTGTACTGTATCTCTAAGATACTTCAAGATAGAGACCAAATGGGACAGATGGATATTTGACCAGCCTTTCCACTTCATCCCTCCAGTTTGTTCATTCAGCAAGTATTTATTAAGTACTTCCATAATCCAGGAGGCCTGGGTTAGATCCCTGGATTGGGAAGATTCCCTGGAGGAAAGCATGGTAGCCAACTCCAGTATTCTTGCCTGAAGAATCCCCAGGGACAGAGGAGCTTGGTGGGCTACAGTCCTTGTGGTCACAGACAGTCGGACATGGGTGAGCAACTAAGCACAGCACAGGGCAGGCAGGAGACCCTGGATACCTCTGCTACAGTGGCCGGGCCCACAGGGCCATGTGGATAGCTTTGTGCACATTGGTTGGGTTCCATCCAGTGGTCTGTCCACACAGACAATTCCAGAGACCCTGCTTGAGCTTGGAGCTGCCTCCCTATTTCCCACAGCTGGTGACTGGCCCAGATGTCCTCAGCCTTAGGTCTCTGCATCTAAGCTGTCCACTTGTGGGGCACGGAGGGTCAGGATCCAGGCTGGCCCCTCACGTTCCTGCATTTTCCTAGGAGCCATGTGGGGCCAGAGGAGCCTGTGCTGAGCCCTGCCTGCCTCTGCCTGTGCCTGCTTCTGCTTCTGGGTTACAGGTGCCACTGCCCACTTCTGCTCCATGGCCTGATGCAGTGCCAGGACTGTGGCAAGCTCCTCCTGCGCTCCCTGCTCTACAGCTCCTTCGGGGGCAGTGACACCGCCATGGACGCTGCCTTTGAGCCTATCTACTGGCTGGTGGACAACATGATCCGCTAATATGGGGTGGTGTTTGTGGTGCTGGTGATCGTGCTGACCAGCTCCATTGTGGCCATCGCCTATCTCTGTGTCCTGCCTCTCATCCTCCAAATCTACTCCCTGCCCTGGCTCTGCTGGCATTTCTTCCATAGTCACTGGAATCTGATTCTCATAGTCTTCCATTACCACCAGGCTATCACCACCCCACCTGGATACCCACCCCAGGGCAGGATGATAGGATAATAATCTCCATCTTTAAGAAGTGCATTAACCCCATGCCAGCCTGAACACACCACTGCAGCATCTGCAATAGCTGTGGAAGCTGGGACCTTTTCCGGGACGCTTATGCTGCCATCTAGACTTGCCACCAGACTCCACCACCCATTCTCTCTTTCCAAGAAGGAGTGACTCACAAGAGTCTTGTCTACCTCTGGTTCCTGTGCAGTTCTGTGGCACTTGCCCTGGGTGCCCTAACTGTATGGCAGGCTGTGCTCATCAGTCGAGGTGAGACTAGCGTTGAAAGGCACATCAACAAGAAGGAGCGTCGGTGGCTGCAGGCCAAGAGCAATTTTTAGGAATCATTACAACTATGGCTACTTGAACAACTGGAAGGTATTCCTGGGTGTGGACACAGGAAGGCACTGGCTTACTCTGGTGGTGTTACCTTCCAGTCACTTGTCCCATGGGAACGGAATGAGCTGGGATCCCCTGCCCTGGGTGACTGCTCACTCAGCCTCTGTGATGGCAGTGTGAGCATGTGAGCTGGAGTGTGTCAGCCACAACTTGAGCACCAACATGCTTCTGGCATTGCCTCAAGGGCCTCCAAGGATAGCTTCATGAGATCCTTGAGTCAAAAGAGCCAGTGGGCCTGCCCCAGGGTACCATGCGGGGACAGCTCAAGGACCAGTCTCCTGGCCATTGCAGAAGCAAGGCACGACGTGGAGAAATCCTAGGACTGATGTCACTTTACTCAGGCAAACAGAAGTTCCAGCCCCAGACTGGAGATCAGGCAGCTAGCAACCTTGCCAGGTTGACCCTGATCTCCTCCAGGTTACAGCACTGGGGTTGGCCACCACCTCTTCCACTTGTGGTCTGAGGAAACAGCTGAATGGTCGAGATGAGATTCTGGCTTCTCAACAGGGCAAAGATACCAGGCCTACTGCTGAGGTCACTGCCACTTCTCATGTGCTGCTGAAGGGAGCAAAAATAAAGGTATTTGATTTTATGAGAAAAAAAAAAGTTACATAAGGAAGGATCATGCATAGTGTTGTGAATTTCATGTATAAAATATGTATATCTTATATATTTCAATAAAACTCTTCTATTAGTAGTTTTCTTCTACAAAGAGTAAAAATTCTAGAAATAAAAAGAATGATTCTAGTTTGGCTTTTAAAATATGTTCATAAAATATGAAGATAAAGTTTCAAGACCACTTCTATAAATAAATATGATCTATCCACATCTAATTAATATACATTAATTGTTGCTCGCACCTTTTGTATTGCTTGCTTGGCATTTTGTAGATATTTTCTAATTTAATCCTCCTAATGACCTTGTGATTTAGGTTTTACTACTCTAATTTATCATATGAAGCAATTGAATCCACAGGTTCTAGTGGATCTGTTATTCCAAGTCAAGGGCTACTGCCTGAGTGAAATGATAGACTTGAACTTCTAGAAATTCTCTCACTTGAATGCAAGTATTTGCTTGAAAACTCGATTTTTGGAAAGAAGACAGGAAAAGAAATTATAATAAAAAGTAATTATCCCCAATTTTCCCACCACATAGAAGCAAAGTAGAATTAGCCCGGGGTGACACTGATTCTGTTTCACCTATTTTTAACTCACTACTCTATTTCTCAGTCTCTAAATTATTCTTTTCTCAAAGGAAAATGTGTGTGGCAGGGGAGGTCAATGAAATCTTTGGAAGTAGCTGAGGTATGTGCCGGGGACTGTGCTTGGGATATCATAACCACATAACACAAGAAAACGTTGCAGGTAGTAGGAGGACTTAGGGAGAAGAGAGGTGGGAACTTAAAAAAATGAGAAAATTGGCCCAAAGGCATTTCAAGTTGAGTTGTCTTAACTCCAAAACTTATACTTGGAAATGAGAATTTGTTCCTTCCATTTAACCAAGTCAAGGAGTTTCTTTTCTATGAAATATCTTTGCCTAGTTCAAATTTGCTTAATTTAGTGTTAGTTACTTAGATAGTAAACTTCATGAAAGCATAGGATTTTTTTTTTTTCCATTAACTTTCTGGCCCTATAGACCCTTATTTTAAAACAAATGATGAACAAAACTAATTTTGATTATTATTTGTAATTTATAGCCACATCCCTTCATTAAACGTTAGCAGAATAAATACATTAATTTCTGAGTTAAACTCTGGTGTCCTAAATGAACACTAAAATGTATTAAATATTTTTTTACACTATCTGCCTAGTTAATATATTTTGTCATTAAATTTAACTTAAATACATTAATATGTATGTGTGTTAAACATATTCAATGATTGTTTATAAATTTAATGAAAAAATAGATTAAAACTCATTGCTAAGAGTAATCCTTCATAACTAGCCAAGATATCACAAAAGATGAAGTGTTACTTCTAAAGAAGATCAACTAAAATATTATCAATGAAACAAATTCTCTGTAAGAACAGCTTACAATGGAAGTTTAGGATTAAATTGTCCTCATTATAAAGGATTTGCAGTAGGAAGCTGAGTTATTTCTAAACTGAGTACAATAGGGATGCAGCAGGACATGAACCCATAAGCAGCAGCCAAAATGAGTATGGATAAGGGTTAACTTTGTTGCAGTAATTTACAACTACAAGACCGATATTTAAAGGATGGCATTGAATTCTCTTTATCATACTTCTTGCTTCTGAAAAAATCTAAGTAAATGAGAGCTTAAAACTGTAGTACACCATTATATATGGGTTTACAACTATTTCCCCCATTATACGTTTTAAAATAATACTTAAAAAAAAACAAAACTATCATTTCCTTTCCTCCCCTAACTTCAAGTGATTCTCATTATATTTTTGGCTCATTTCTTCTAGATGTCAAGAAAAATTCAAAAAAGGGGTAGATTGATGACCTACATTATTACCTTAATACATATTTGTAGAATAAGTGAATGAACAAAGTGGTACTAGGACTTTTAGGATAATAATTTTAAATAGAGATATTATTTTCAAAATGAAATTTGAGCTGCAAATCTGTAACTATTTTAATATTTAAAATACTTGGCTCAGCAAAGTATCCGCCTGCAATGCAGGATATGCAGGTTCAATCCCTGGGTTGGGAAAATCCCCCGGCAGAGGTCATGGCAGCCCACTCCAGTATTCTTCCTAGAAGAATCACATGGATGGAGGAGCCTGGCAGACTACAGTCCATAGGGTCACAAAGAGTCAGACACAACTGAAGTGACTGAGTACACATGCACGCTGTTATTTTCAAGGTAAAATCTGAGCTACAAATCTGTGAATATGTTAATATTTAAAATACTTATTCCTATAACATCAATATCGCATGTTATCACAACTTTTTTCCCAAGAGAAGAAATAAAGTCGTTAGACTTAATAAGCCAAAAATAGTGAAGAAACCTGTGTATGCTCATAGAAAGAGGAACCATCTCTTTTTTGTTATTATTTTTCATTTATTTGTTTTACTATTGGAGTATAATTGCTTTACAATATTGTATTAGTTTCTACTGTACAACAAAGTGAATAAGCTACATGTATACATATATCCTACCCCTCTTGAACCTCCCTCCTACCCCCCCATACCACCCCTCTAGGTCATCACAGGGCACTGAGCTCCTGGCTATACACAGCAGCTCCCACTGGCTAGCTTTTTACACATGGTAGTGTATATATGTCAGTACTACTCTCTCAGTTCTTCCCATCCTCCCCTTTTCTCACTGTGTCCACAAGCCCTTTCTCTACATACTTCCCTGAAAACAGGTTCATCAGCAATCCCACTACTGAACATATACCCTGAGAAAACCATAGTTCAAAAAGATACATGTACCCCAGTGTTCACTTCAGCACTATTTACATAAGCTAGGACATGGAAGCAAACTAAAGCCCATCAACCAATGAATGGATGCAGATGTTGACATACACACAATTGGAATATTACTCAACCATAGAAAAGGAACGAAATTGGGTCATTTGTAATGATGTGGATGAACTTACAGTTTGTCACACAGAATGAAGTAAGTCAGAAAAAGAAAAACAAATATCATATATTGATCTCTTTTCATTTTTTAACATTTTTTTTCCCCTTTACCTGGCTGTCTATGTAAGATGACTTAGCACTTATACAAACTTTGGAGAAAGTTCAGCAATTTTTAGTTTAAAAAAATGAGGGAGAAAAAAATGCATTCTTATATAAAATCATCTTTGTTCTTCCCAAAGTGATTTTTATTATTTTACATAAATGAATTTTTAAATGCCACATAGATTTCCTTTTACCTAAAATCAGCAAGATTCATCCTCCTTGAGGAAAATTCTTTTCCATTTGGAAAATTTGTGTTTTAATAGTACTGAATAAAACTAATCCGAGATAAATTCATAGAAATAGGACCCGTAATATACATGAAACAATATAAGTAAGTTATGATAAAATTGTAAGAGACTATTGATAAAAAGAAACACAAAAGAAAGAACATAAAAGCAGCACTAAAAATGAAATGATAGACCAACAGATTAATTTTGGATGTTTTGACACTAATGGAAGCCAGAGATTGAATGGAAAGGAAAAATAGGCATCAACCTAAATTTGCTTACATAGCAAAACTATATATTAATAATGAGTAAAATAGTGCTATATTTAACAAACAACAGTGTTATCCACAAATAATTTTCCCCTATAGAAATATTTAAAGTATATGTTTCAGGAAGGAAAAAATATTATTCCAGAAGAATGGTCTAAGATGTATGAAAGTATAATGATAAAAAAGTGGTTTGGGTAAAATGAAATAAAAGTGCCATGTGAACAGGAAGACACCATCTGAAAGCCAAGGAGAGAGGTTAGAACAGATTTTTCCTTTAAGAGCTCTCAAAACGAAAGAGCTATTGACAACCCTAATGACATTTTGATTTTGGATATCTTGCTTTCAAGACCATGTGCTAAGTCACTTCAGTCATGTCAACTTTTTGTAGCCCTCTGGACCACAGCCTGCCAGGCTCCTCTGTCCATGGGATTCTCCAGGCATGAATATTGGAGTGGTTTTCTGTGCCCTCCTCCTGTGGATCTTCCTGACCCAGGGATCCAACCCATGTCTCTACGTCTCCTGCATTAGAAGGTGGGTTCTTTATCACTAGCGCCAAAACTGTGAGACAACAAATTTTTGTTCGTTAAACCAGCCAGATATTATAAATTTATTAAAATATAAATAAAAGTTATCTGTATAATAATAATAACATCAAATGTATTGGGCTACAAAACAGAAGGTAAAATCATGAACAGAATAATCTATAAAAACAGATTAGAGTTGAAACAGTGAAAGAGTCCCAAGGTGAAAGAAATATTTTCAACTGTTATATAAAATTAAAGGAGGGATAAAGTTCTTAAAAAGTGGAGCAATGATTAAACACTAAGTAAGTTGAAGAAATAAGTCAAAAATATCAGTCATCAAAGGACTAAACTTGTTGGTTAAACAAAAGCATGGAAAACCCAAATGGAAAATCAAATAACATCCCACAGTATGCTATTTACAAATAACATACACAAAACATAAACAGCCTCAAATTTTCAAATGTATATAAATAGGAAAGTGAGAGTCACTACACAATGTTCCATTAATTAAGGTTATGTAGCAATTGTGTGCTTGTTTACACCTAACAAAAGTCTTAGATTAAGTACGGCTACATGTGCCACATAATCTAAAATAGGGATGGCTGAAGTAGTCCCCCCTTTATACACTTAAACTTCCAATTCTGATATTAAATAATTTTCCTTCAAATTTTTCTGGGACCAGGATTCTTCTTCTTCATCTCTCAGTCCCACTTATATACAGTCCTCATCTTTCCTCCAAGAAAGTGACATTTTGTGTCTCATGCTGTAAGCTAGGAAAGGGACAAACAGGGCAAAATTTCTAACCAACTATAGGGAACAACTGACAAACATTCAGAAAACTAAGATTATGGCATCAGGTCCCATCACTTCATGCCAAATAGAAGGGGAAACAGTGGAAACAGTGGTTGACAATTTTGGGGGGCTCCAAAATAACTGCAGATGGTGATTGCAGCCATGAAATTAAAAGATGCTTTCTCCTTGGAAGGAAAGTTATGACCAACCTAGATAGCATATTAAAAAGCAGAGACATTACTTTGTCAACAAAGTCTGTCTAGTCAAGGCTATGGTTTTTCCAGTGGTCATATATGGATGTGACAGTTGGACTATAAAGAAAGCTGAGCACCGAAGAATTGATGGTTTTGAACTGTGGTGTTGGAGAAGACTCTTGAGAGTCCCTTAGACTGCAAGGAGGTCCAATCAGTCCATCCTAAATGAGATCAGTCCTGGGTGTTCATTGGAAGGACTGATGTTGAAGCTGAAACTCCAATACTTTGGCCACCTGATGAGAACAGCTGACTCATTAGAAAAGACCCTGATGCTGGGAAAGATTGAGGGCAGGAGAAGAAGGGGAAGACAGAGGATGAGATGGTTGGATGGCATCACTGACTCAATGGACATGGGTTTGTGTATACTCTGGGAGTTGGTGACAGACAGGGAGGCCTGGCGTTCTGCAGTTCATGGAGTCACAAAGAGTTGGACACAACTGAGTGACTGAATTATAACTGAATTATAGTGAGATTTTTCATCATTCGTTTCTCAAAATCTGAGAAGCTAAGACAACAAAAATAGGTTTACTTTTATAAATAAATATATATTTAAAGATTTGAACAAAAGAATTACCAAACTAAGTTAAAAGACATATATATCACTCTGAAACCAACAATTGAGGACTATTATTAAGAGCATAGAGCATATCTACACAAATTGGCCACCCATGAAGATTTAAACAAGCTACCCAGAAAATTTTAAGAAGTCAGTGTCAGTTGAATCTTACATAAAATGCAAATAAACATAATGATAAATGTATTAAATAATATAAATGCATATACTTATAGATGAATCTCTTTTAAATATCTAATATAACAAAAAGGATCATTATAGAAATGGAAATAGTAAGAAATCAGTGTATGTATATGTGTATATATAGGGCTTCCCTGGTGGCTCAGACAGTAAAGAATCTGCCTACAATGAGGGAGACTTGCATTCGATCCCTGGGGTTAGGAAGATCCCCTGGAGAAGGAAATGGCTACCCACCCCTGTATTCTTGCCTGGAGAATCCCAGTGACCACAGGAACCTGGAGGGCTACAGTCCATGGGGTCGCAGAATCAGACATGACTGAGCGGCTAAGCATAACACTCATTTATATATCAGTCTTTGATGAAAAAGTGAAAGTTTATCTGCTAGTGAGGAAAAAAAAAAGTGCACATTCTTAGAAAATCTGTATAACCAATCTTAAATTAGGAAGAAATGAACTCCAACCACTCCTTAGACAGATAAGTAAGCTAATTGAATCAGTTTTTTCAAATGTTCCAAAAAGCAAATTCCAGGACAAATATGTTTTATGAGTAATTTCTTTTAAATTCTAAGAAGAGACAATTAAAATGAAGAAATACTCTCCAATTTGTTCTGTGAGGTTGTATATCTTCATTATTATTTCTAGATAAGAAGATGATGGAAGGGTAAAGTATAGGGTACTTCTTTATAAATATAGATGCAAAACTCCTAAACAAAATATTAGTTAACTTAATCTAGCAGTGTATATGTAGGTGCTATAGCATAACTATGGTTGATTTATTCAGAGTTGCAAGGGTGGTCTATCACTAAAAATCTATAGATGTGATTACAAATGAGTAATTCAATAAATACAGGCATATCAAGTTATTACTTCAAATTTTATCCATGAAAACAACTATTAGTAAACTAGAATTATCTTTAATTTAATAAAAAATAACCCACAGGAAAATAATTTTTAGTGTTGAAAGTTTAAAACTGTTCTATTTAAAATCATAGGCAACATAAGGATAACAACACAATCTTTTAACTTTGTATTGAAAAACATTCCCAATGCAATAAGATAAGAAAAAAATAACTTTATAAGGAGTAGAAGGAAAGAAATGAATTGGCATTATTCAAATATGATATAATTGTGTAGAAGCTACAAAAATATTCATAAAATATTAACATTGAAAGAGGTATTAAGAAAGTTGCTGAGTGTAGCATTAAGGTAAAAATATTTATTGCATTTTTGGAAAACTAAAATATTGACAGAACACATTCAAACAGAATATTGATACGTCAGACATCATTTGCAATGGTGATTAAAATGTCATCTCTGTCAATCTAAAGTACAGAAATATATTTTCACAGAAAATTACAAAGTTCATTATGAAGCGTAAACAGAGAACACACATTTTTCTCAATACCGATCTATTTAATTTGTTATAACATTTTTATCAGAATTTTTGTAAAATCTGTATGGAATTACAAGGCCCAAGAGCAACTGAAAAGTTCCTGAAAAAGAAGAGCAAGTTTGCATGATCTTTATCAAATACCAGGGTTTATTAGAAAACTAATATAGTTTTCTAATCTATATTAGAAAACTTAATATATTTAAGTTAATGTGGTCCTGAAACAGGAATAGACAAACTAGATTTAACACATCCATTAATTGAAGAACATGAAATATATGACAGAAGACACATGGCAGTCATTAATAAATAATTGAGGAAAGAAGAGACTAGTTAATTAATGGTTCTGGGACAATTAGTCATTCATATATATATATACCAATGAAATTAGCTCATGCGATCTGTAACAGTCAATTTCAAATAAAGACTTAAGGAAACAAAAACTCCAAAACCTTTACAAGAAAAAATAATTTCTTATTGGCTTTGGGAAACAAATGGTATTCAAACCAAAGAAGAGTTTATTTAGACCATGAACCAAACAAGAAAAGCAAATGAAAGATCCTCATTACTAATTAGGAATATGCCAAATTAAGACTAAAGTAAGAAACTTTTTTATTCATAAGACTAGCAATGTCTGACAATACCAAAAATGGTGGGAATATAGAACATAGGGAACTGTGTATATTTTCTAGTGGAAAATCCTGATGCAATTATATTGAAGCAAATTTGGTATGATCTTATAAAATGATATGTGCAAATATTAAAAACCAGAGACTCTGTTTCTAGACTAAACTTTTGCAAATATACCATAGAAAACACATAGAAGAATATTCAAAATAACATTATATCAACAAAAATGTAAATTGCCCCAAAATATAGGAAAATATATAAATAAATCTGTATTTGTATTGAAATAATATTATATAAGAGTGGTAACAAATTTTAAAAACTTCATAGCGTAACATGGATAAAATTTAGAAATACAATGTTGAATGATAAATGAAAATATCAAAAACTTTTTAAAGTATTAAAACACTTTTAAAAATCACAAAGTAAATAAAATTAATGTACCTTGTATAAGAATTCATGCATATAATAATTACATACTTATTGCATATGAGTGAAACTCCAAATTTTAAAAACAATTCAAAAAATTAATTCTCAATACAGTGAGAATTAATTCTTATTGATTTATTCTCACTACAGTGACGATGGAATGGGGAAAAGTAAGGTAGCAGTAATGGTTGTGGTTTCATTGATAACTGTTTTACTCTGCTTTTAACTTACAAATTTGTTACATGCATTTTTATGGATCAAATAATACATGATTGTTCTTATATTTCCAAAAGCAAAACAAAACCTGGTATCAATTATAGCTGCTATTTTTTTAATTACAGCGATCTATTACTGAGCTATATTCAGAAAACAATGGTTAGCAAAATGATATTATATTGTGCAGTTAGTAACAGGTGATAGTTCATTTATTTTGTAAGAATTATAGATTTATTTAAGATTAATAGAATGTACCACGTAAATGGAGAGAAAGAGAGACAGTAAGACAAGCTGAGACTGCTTTTCAGTTAAATTTCAGCTTCAAATTATAATCCCCACATTAATGTCCCGTGTCACTTGGTCAAAGTTGCTGATTCTGACTACTGAGTTAGAAGCAAAAAGAATGTTCCTTTCCAAACAAAATTTTCCCGAGTGTCAGCAAAATGTCCAAATCATCTATTTCATATTGATGTGTTTTTAAAACTTTTGAAATCAAGGTCACTTCATACGGATGGCTAACAAACACATGAAAAGATGCTCAACATCACTCATTATTAGAGAAATGCAAATCAAAACCACAATGAGGTACCACTTCACACCAGTCAGAATGTCTGCGATCCAAAAATCTGCAAGCAATAAATGCTGGAGAGGGTGTGGAGAAAAGGGAACCCTCCTACACTGTTGGTGGGAATGCAAACTAGTACAGCCACTATGGAGAACAGTGTGGAGATTCCTTAAAAAATTGCAAATAGAACTACCTTATGACCCAGCAATCCCAGTGCTGGGCATACACACCGAGGAAACCAGAATTGAAAGAGACACATGTACCCCAATGTTCATCGCAGCACTGTTTATAATAGCCAGGACATGGAAACAACCTAGATGTCCATCAGCAGATGAATGGATAGGCAAGCTGTGGTACATATACACGATGGAGTATTACTCAGCCGTAAAAAAGAATTCATTTGAATCAGTTCTGATGAGATGGATGAAACTGGAGCCGATTATACAGAGTGAAGTAAGCCAGAAAGAAAAACACCAATACAGTATACTAACACATATATATGGAATTTAGGAAGATGGCAATGACGACCCTGTATGCAAGACAGGGAAAGAGACACAGATGTGTATAACGGACTTTTGGACTCAGAGGGAGAGGGAGAGGGTGGGATGATTTGGGAGAATGACATTCTAACATGTATACTATCATGTAAGAATTGAATCGCCAGTCTATGTCTGACGCAGGATGCAGCATGCTTGAGGCTGGTGCATGGGGATGACCCAGAGAGATGTTACGGGGAGGGAGGTGGGAGGGGGGTTCATGTTTGGGAATGCATGTAAGAATTAAAGAAAAAAAAACAATAAAAAATAAATTCCATATAAAAAAATAATAATAATAAAATAAAAAAATAAAGAGCTGATGAAATATATTCTAATAGATTCATGTCATAAATCTCTAGTGTCTAAGTTGGCCTGAAGAAACATCTATCTGTCCTGGTCAGTATCTCCAGAGGCTATTATATTCCCATTAAAAAAAAAAGATGTCATCTGTGTAGAGCCCATCTCAGTCTCTAGCTTGTCAGTTCAAGAACATTAGAATGCCTATTTAGCTTTGCTCATTAAGATGTATGTCTTTTATGCCCCGTGATAACTATTAATATTCAAAAAACATAGGGAAAAACATAGGGAAAAACATAAGGCAAGTGCTTAAACTAGAGAATACAACTATTCCAAACATTTGGAGCTTCCCAATTACTACTGTACCCTATTTCCATCTGGCAACTCAGGGTTATATGACAGCATAATGCCATTTTGAGACTCAAGTAAGCAGCGTCAATCTGCTATTTGCAGGATGACTTTGTAGTCCTAGAGGATTGCAAGATGCAGATGATTGCTCCTTAGAGGAATAACTGTTGACAGGGCTGGTGAAACAACTCACGAATGATGAACTGAGAATGTGCCCAAGTGTTCACGCAGACCTGTAAAAATGCCACAGCACAACCTTAGGAAGGATTACAGCAATTTCCCCACATCCTATTATTTTCCTCTGACCAAAAATGACAGAGATGCACAGTATCACTAGACATCGTCTACGTGTACATTAAACACATCCTTATCCTTTAACATCATTGACTTTAAGAAATGTCATCAGAGTTATCAAAATCCTGAAGCTCTCCATTATACCTTGAACAGGGATCAATTTCCTGTTACAAAATTAATGATTAAAAACAACTCTAGTAATGTTTAAAATGAACGAAGAACTTGGCAAGAGTTCAACACTGTATTAATACTTCTGTCTAACCTTCTATTCCCAAGGCTGATGGCATGCACAAAGACTTTGATTAGGACTTGCAACACACACACAAAATCTATCTGACCATCTGTGTGAATTTATGTAAACATAAGCATATAATAGGCATACCTTGAGTAGCTTTAATCATAGAAAATCTTTTACATAGTAATCTAAAGATAATGTATTGTTAAAAAAGAAAATAATTCATTCTTCTGCAGGTAGTACTCTCCCTGGTAATGATAGTGACAGCATTTACAAAAGGGAAAATATGATGCAATTGAGAAAAAGAATTAATATATACTCAAGAATGGGATCATTTACTATTTAACAGAGCATTCCCATTCTATTTATGTCTTTGACACATTACCACTATAAACTGTTCATTATATTTGCTCAAATACCATGCCATATACCTTAGTAGTTTAAAATTCGGCAGTTAAATAACATAATCAGTATATGAGCAAACTTTTCTTTCCCTCCTTGTCCTACATATTGTGCCATCTGTCTCATTTACTTTTCATGTGCTGCTCATCTATTTTTTGGCCATTAATAGGTTACTTTATTCATCCATGTGTATCACTCATTAGCTACTCCTTCTATGATTATTATCATTATTGTTGTTGTAAGAGCACTTAACATGATATCTGTTCTCTTAATACATTTTTAAGTGCATAATAGAGTATGTTAACTATGGACACAATGTTGTATAGCAGATCTCTAGAACTCATTCATCTTGTATATTAAAACATTAATGTCTGTCAAACAGCAACTCTCCATTACTCTTCTACATCCCAGTTTGTCTTCACTGTTTCCCAAATCATAGTGATATCCTGGTGTTTACCATGTTCTTTGTTCTTTTCTCCATTTTGTCTATCCTGCTTCTTAGAAAATATATTGATTTTTATCTTATTTTTATTCTCAAATTCCAGATAAAAGAATTTCAATTCTATATGTGGATAGTCAAAAAAGAAAATAAAATCATTATCTAGTAAAAAGATTTTATTTATGCCCATTAGAAAAACACTTCACAGTATCAATATTTTAGGAGTACCTCTCTGCTAAAGAAGAACAAATTTATTATGCTATCTAATGACGTTCTTGTAATCCAGCCTGTCAAATTAGGTTTTATATCTAAACTAAGTTTCTGCTTGTTGTTTTTATTGATTTTAGTGTCATCTTAATCCCTCTTGTTATTTAAATCTTTTAAACAAAATGAAACAATGATGTTTAATAACCAGTAAGACCCTAAGAAAATTTAGCATTTGGATGAAGAAGACCTAGTCTCCAGCAGGATGAGATAATAGAACAAGAATGACCACAGATGCATCTCAATGGGAAAAATTTTAATGTTCTTTTATTTTGTTTTGATTCTTGTTAATTAAAAAAAATGGTACTTTATTATTTGCTACACCTTGTGGCATGTAGGAATGTTAGTTCCCTGACCAGGGATACTTGTGTTCCCCCACTGGAAATGTGGAACTCTAACCACTGGACCACCAAGTGAAAATGAAAACCGCTCAGTCATGTCCAACTCTTTATAACCCCATGAACTGTACAGTCCATGGCATTCTCCAGGCCAGAACACTGGAGTCGGCAGCCTTTCCCTTCTCCTCTGGACCACTAGGGAAGTCTTTTGCTTTGATTCTTAACCAAAATTTCAAATGACAGTGAACGCTAGTTCTGTATTATTGATATGTTGATGATGGTTTTACTAAATATAATTCATTAAAATTCATCCTAAAGTTGTTTTTCAGCAAGTTTTATGTGAGAATGCATATTCAGTTATATTTATGTAAGTGCATTTGAAACATTTTAAAAAGCATATAGCTTAAAAGTATGGAACATTCAAGAACTTAATACAGAAATTTTTACTCATTTTCAAAAGGAAACATAATTCTTATTACTATATAATCCCTTGGGTAAAAAATTAAAATGTATTACAAATACCCTTCTGTTCCAATTTGAGAGAAAGACTGAATCAAACACATTTGAAAACCAATACAATATTATAAAGTAATTAACCTCCAAATAAAATTTAAAAATTTATGTTTAACAAAATTAAAAAAAAAAGAAAAGAAAGGACCTTAGTTGAGATAGACATTATTTCTTTTAAAATATTTCTTAAAACACAACCTAGGTGATTACATTTAAGAAATTTCTTCTTTTTCCTGATATTTTGACGTACTCTTCTAAGAAAATAGGGTATTCAGATGAAGTTTCTTATTTGGAGCATGATTTATTATGAAAATATATATGTCCACACATATTTACATACATGGATTATGTTCTAACATCTCCAGTTAGAAATCCATGTTCATCAGTGTGAGTGAAAGTGTTAGTCACTCAATCGTGTTCGACTCTGTGACCCCATGAACTGCAGTCTGCCAGGTTCCTCTGTCCATGGAATTTTCTAGGCAAGAATACTGGAGTGTGTTGCCATTTCTTTCTCCAGAGTATCTTCCTGACCCAGCAATTCAACAGTGGTCTCCTGCATTGTAGGCAGATTCTTTATCATTTGAGGCACCAAGGGAACTGTTTTATATTATTAAATATAAAACATTTACTGCTTGAGCCACCAGGGAAGCTGTGTTATATTATTAAATTATTAAACATATATTTCTCAATCAACTATAATTTTTTTTTTTTTTTTGCTGCTTTTATTTTTTTTTATTTTTTTTAATTTTAGTTTTTTATTTTTTAAATTTTAAAATCTTTAATTCTTACATGCATTCCCAAACATGAACCCCCCTCCCACCTCCCTCCCCATAACAACTTTCTGGGTCATCCCCATGCACCAGCCCCAAGCATGCTGCATCCTGCGTCAGACATAGACTGGCGATTCAATTCACATGATAGTATACATGTTAGAATGTCATTCTCCCAAATCATCCCACCCTCTCCCTCTCCCTCTGAGTCCAAAAGTCCGTTATACACATCTGTGTCTCTTTCCCTGTCTTGCATACAGGGTCGTCATTGCCATCTTCCTAAATTCCATATATATGTGTTAGTATACTGTATTGGTGTTTTTCTTTCTGGCTTACTTCACTGTTGGTGGGAATGCAAACTAGTACAGCCACTATGGAGAACGGTGTGGAGATTCCTTAAAAAATTGCAAATAGAACTACCTTATGACCCAGCAATCCCACTGCTGGGCATACACACCGAGGAAACCAGAATTGAAAGAGACACATGTACCCCAATGTTCATTGCAGCACTGTTTATAATAGCCAGGACATGGAAACAACCTAGATGTCCATCAGCAGATGAATGGATAAGAAAGCTGTGGTACACATACACAATGGAGTATTACTCAGCCGTTAAAAAGAATTCATTTGAATCAGTTCTGATGAGATGGATGAAACTGGAGCCGATTATACAGAGTGAAGTAAGCCAGAAAGAAAAACATCAACTATAATTTAATGATATATTTATTTATTACTAGTGACAGGACTGACTTTGCTTAATCATGCTCAAGTATTCAATTAGTAAATTCAGTATACTGCACATTTATTAGAACAAAATATTTAACCATAAACACTTTTCTCTGTAACTTTCTGTTTGGGATTACTGTATATGCTTCCAGCAAACATAAAGGGACAAACTTATCTTGCAGTATTCTTATGTCTGTTATAATAACAATAATCTTTAAAATATTCAACTAAATGCATTTATTATGTGTGTTATAATTTAGCACATGATGTTTTCTATAATTATTATGTACATATAATTGAAATAAAACTGAGAGTAATAAACTGTGATCCTCGTTTTGCTTGTGAAAATTTAGTTGGTCATGATAGCACTAATTTATTATGACTATAAACTATTTATCTGCAAAATTAAAATTAAGTAGATGAAACACTTTTATTGTTGAATGTAGGAAATACATTCCTGTAATACTGCCAAAAGTATACTTGCAAGGCCTGAATTTTGGGGCCAGAGAGGCATCTTTTTAAACTTTGCATCTACTACTTACATATATTGCAATTTTAAGTCAAAGTGGGAATTTCAACATCCTTGAAATCATTCAAAGTATGTAGTGTAGATTAATATGAAAATTATACGAAAAAAATCTACATGAAGGACCAAGAACGTAACTGGTCAAGAGTGATATAACCACAAATATTAACAAAACTTCCTTTTTTTGTCCTAACTGCAAGTATTCAGTGATCTAGATAGATATTTTTCCTTATTCTCAAATATTGTGATAAGTATTCATAACAGAAAATTTACCAATTAAACCATTTCTAAGCGTACAGTTAGGCGGCATTAAGTATATTCACATTGTTATGCAATAATCATCACTATTAATGTGCATAACTTTCATCATCCCAAGCTGAAACTGTACCCATTAAATGACTCCCTATTCTTCTGCCTCTTGTATGGTTTCCAACACTATTCTATGTCTCTATAGTGGTGATGGTTTAGTCGCTAATTTGTAACTGACTCTTTGCAATCCCATGGACTGCAGTCTGCCAGGCTCCTCTGTCCATGGGATTTCACAGGCAAGAGAGTTGGCTTCCATTTTCTTCTCTAGGGGATCCTTCCAACCAAAGGGCCCAATCTGCATCTCCTGCATTGCAGGAGCATTCTTTATGACTAAGGCTCCAGGGAAGCCTCTATATCTCTCTGGGTTGTTTTATTAACCACATATAAGTAGACAGACAGAATGAACTCTATTCATTTCCAAGGCAAATCATTCAATATCACAGTATTTCAAGTCTATGCTCCAACCACTAATGCCAAAGAAACTGAAGTTGAATGGTTCTATGAAGATGTACAAGACCTTCTAGAACTAACACCAAAAAAAGATGTCCTTTTCATCATAGGGGACTAAAATGCAAAAGTAGGAAGTCAAGAGATACCTGGAGTAACAGGCAAGTTTGACCTTGGAATACAGAATGAAGCAGGACAAAGAAAGTTTTGGACTAACGAAGTTTTTTCAAGAGAACACACTGGTCAGAGCAAATACTCTCTTCCAACAACACAAAAAAAGATTCTACACATGGACATCACCAGATGGTCAATACCGAAATCAGATTGATTATATTCTTTGCATCTGAAGATCGAGAAGTTCTATATAGTCAGCAAAAACAAGACTGGGAGCTGACTGTGGCTGAGAACATGAACACCATACTGCCAAATTCATACTTAAATTGAAGAAAGTAGGGAAAACCATTCATGTAAGACCTAAATCAAACCCCTTATGAGTATATATTGGAAGTGGCAAATAGACTCAAGGGATTAGATTTGATAGAGTGCCTGAAGAACTATGGACAGAGGTTTGTAGCATTGTACAGTGATAAAAAAACATCTCCATGAAAAAGAAATACAAAAAGGCAAAATGGTTGTCTGAGGAGGCCTTACAAATAGCAGAGAAAAGAAGAGAAGCAAAAGGCAAAGGAGAAAAGGAAAGATGTATCCATCTGAATCCAGAGTTCCAAAGAATAGAAAGGAGAGATAAGAAAGCCTTCCTCAGTGAGCAATGAAAAGAACTAGCGGAAAACAATAGAATGGGAAAGACTAGAGATCTCTTCAAGAAAATCAGAGATACCAAGGGAATATTTCATGCAAAGATGGGCTCAATAAAGGACAGAGACATCATGGACCTAAGAGAAACATAAGATATTAAGAAGAAGTGGCAAGAATACACAAAGGAACTGTACAGAAAAAAAACCTTAGTGACCCAGATAACCATGATGATGTGATCACTCACCTAGAGTCAGATGTCTTAGTGTGTAAAGTCAAGTGGGCCCTTGAAAGCATCACTATGAACCATGCTAGTGGAGGTGATGGAATTCCAGTTGAGCTATATCAAATCCTAAATGATAATGCTATGAGAGTTCTACACTCAATATGCCAGCAAATTTGGAAAACTCGGCAGTGGCCACAGGATTGGAAAATTTCAATTTTCATTCCAATCCTAAAGAAAGGCAATGCTAAGGAATGTTCAAACTACCACACAATTGCACCCATTTCACATGCTAGCAAAGTAATGCTCAACATACTCCAAGCTAGGCTTCAAAACAGTACATGAACCAAGAACTTCCAGATGTACAGGATGGATTTAGAAAAGGCAGAGGAACCAGAAATGAAATTGCCAACATCAATTGGATCATAGAAAAGGCAAGAGAATTTCAGAAAATCTACTTCTGCTTCATTGACTACACTAAAGCCTTTGATTGCATGGATCACCACAAACTGTGGAAAATTCCTAAGGAGATGGGAATACCAGACCACCTGATCTACCTCCTGAGAAATCTATGCAGGTCAAGAAGCAACAGTTAGAACCAAACATGGGACAACGGACTGGTTTCAAATTAGGAAAAGAGTATGTCAAGGCTGTATATTGTCACCCTGCTTATTTAACTTAACAGAGTTTATCATGTGAAATACAGGCTGGATGAAGCACAAGTTGGAATCAATACCAATATCAATACCCTCTGATATGCAGATGACATCACCCTTACGGTAGAAAGTGAAGAGTCAGAAACAGTCTCTTGATGAAAGTGAAAGATGAGAGTGAAAAAGCTATCTGAAAAGTCAACATTCAAAAAATGAAGATCATGGCATCCGCTCCCATCACTTTATGGCAAATAGATGGGGAAACAATGGAAACAGTGACAAGATTTTATTTTCTTGGTCTCCAAATCACTGGAGATGGTGACTGCAGCCATGAAATTAAAAGATTCTTGCTCCTAGGAAGAAAAGCTATAGCAAACCTAGACAGCCTGCTAAAAACAGAGACATTACTTTGCTGATGAATGTCCGTATAGTCAAAGCTCTGGTTTTTCCAGGAGTTGTGTATGGATGTGAGAGTTGGACCATAAAGAACGCTGAGCACTGAAGAATTGATGCTTTTGAACTGTGGTGTTGGACAAGACTCTTTATAGAGTCCCTTGGACTGCACGAAGATATAAAACAGTCAATTCTAAAGGAAACCAATCCTGAATATTCATTGAAAGGGCTGATGCTGAAGTTGAAGCTCCAATGTTTTGGCCAGCTGCTGGGAAGTGCTAACTCATTAGAAAAGACCCTGATGCTATGAAAGATTGAAGGCAGGAGGAGAAGGGGACAACAGAGGATGAGATGGTTGGATGGCATCTTTGACTTGATGGACATGAGTTTGAGCAAATTCTGGGAGATGGTGAAGGACAGGGACACCTGGCATGCTGCAATCCATGGGGTTGCAAAGAATCAGACATGACTGAGTGACTAAACAACAACAGCAATATACAAGTAGAATCATACAACATCCATTCTTTTATCTCTGGCCTATTTCAGTCAGCATGTTTTAAAGTTTCATCCGCGTAGTAGCATATATCAAAATTTCATTCTTCACAAAGGCTGAATTATATTCCATTGTATGTATATGCTACATTTTGTTTATCCAGTCAACCTTCGGTGAACATTTGGGTTAGTCTCACCTATTCAATATTGTGGCAAATACTTCTATGAATAAGGTGTGCAAATATCTGTTTGATAATTGCATTCAACTCTTTGAATCTCTCTGGGGTTTATACCTATACTTGGAATTGCTAGGTCCTATGGTCATTCTGTTTAATTTTTTTTGAAGAAATACCATACCTTTTTCCACCGGACTTTCATCACTTTAAATTCCCACCAGCAGTGCATAAGGGTTCCAATTTCCTCAGGTCTTTTCATACACTATTATTTCCCAGGATTTGTTTTGACAATAGCCATTATAATGAATATGAAGTGGTCTCTCATTTAGGTTGAGATTTGCATTTTGCTAGTGATTAGTGATATTGATTAGTAATGTTCCTCTTCTCTTATGTGTATTGGCTTTGTAAATCTTCTTTGAAGAAATGTCTGTTCAAATCCTTTGTCCATTTTTTAATGCTGCCCATTATTATTTGGATATATTATTTGGAAAATTTTTCTCCAAATTTGTGGGTTGCATTTTCACTCCAATGCCCTTTGATATAAGTTTTCCATTTTTTAAAGTTCATTTAGTTTTTTCTTTTGATGCCTATGCTTTTAATGTCACATTCAATAAATCACTACCAAATCTAATGACTCTTTCACCATATGTTTTCTTTTAATGTTTAGCTTTTTTGTTTTAGGGCTTCTCAGATGGCACAAGTGGTAAAGAATTATCTTGCCAATGTAGGAGACACAAGAGACACGAGTTTGACCCCTAGAAAAGGAAGATTCCCTGGAGAAAGAAATGGCAACCTACTCCAGTATTTCTTGCCTGGAAAATTCCATGGGCAGAGGAGGCTGGTGGGCTCAGCCCAAGGGGTTTAAAGAGTCAGACACGTCAGAGTGCACAGATGCTAGATACTTATGATTTCGCTTTTATGTTTAGGTCTTTGACCTGTTGGGGTTATTTTTTATATATGACATGAGATAAGAATTCAAAACTATTCTTTTCCAAAGGGATATCCAGTTTTCCCAGGACCATTTGTTGAAAAACTGACCTTTCCCTGTTGAATGGTATTGATACTTTGTTGGACATATTTGATCATATATATAAGTTTACTTTTTCAGTTCTCTTTTCTTTTTTTTTTTAATATAGATTTATCAGTTCTCTTTTCTATCCCATTGTCTATATGTCTTCCTTTATGGCAATACCACAATCTTTTTTGAGTACAGCAGATTCTAAGTCTCATGATCAGATCATGTGAGTTCTTCAACTTTGTTCTTTTTCAGGATTATTTTGTCTATTTGCAGTCCTTCAAGGCATGGAATTCAGGATTTTTTTTTTTTTTCTGTTTCCTCAAAAAGATATTTGAACTTCGAAAGGGATTGCATTGAATATTCAATGCGGGTTGCTTCTGATGGTATTTACATCTTAACCATATCATTTGTTCCACAGACATAATATTAACATTTTAACAATGTTATGTCAGTCCATAAACACAGATGTCTTCCAATTTATTTATGACTAATTTCTTTCAGCAGCATTTTGTAGATTCAGTGTACCAGTAGAACTCCCTTGGCTAAGTTATCCCTAAGTGTTTTATTCTTTTTGATGCTTTTGTAAATGGATTGTTTTCTCAATTTCCTTCTTGAATTGTTCACTGTTAGTGTATAAAAACAAGACATTTTCTGAATTGAATTTTTATACTGAAATGCTGCTGACTTTATTTATTCACTGAAATGCGTGTGTGTGTGGGATTGTTAGTGCTTTCTACATGCAATTTCATGTTGTCTGCAGAGAAAACTGTACTTTTTCCTTTCTTTGGTGCTCTTACTTAATTACTTAACTCCTCCCTTCTGCCATTGCTTAATCACTCTGGCTGGAACTTCAAAACTATATTGTATAGAAGTGGTAAAAGCCATTATATCTTATACTATATCTTAACTCATCACTTACCAACTATGTGTCTTTGAAGTCATATAACTCTGAGCCTCACTGTTTTCAAATAGGAATAACTGTGTCCACTACATTTGATAATTTTACATACTTAATGACACAGTTTATTTCAAAACTTTCAGCATGAAAGTGAAAATGAAGTTGTTCAGTCGTGTCTAACTCTTTGCCACCCCACGGACTGTAGCCTACCAGGTTCCACCATACATGGGATTTTCCAGGCAAGAATACTGGAGTGGGTTGCCATTTCCTTCTCCAGGAGATCTTCTCTCCCCAGGTATTGAACCTGGGTCTCCTGCGTTGTAGGCAGATGCTTTTACTGTCTGAGCCACCAGGGAACAAAGAGAGGATGTATCCAAAAATTAGTTAGAGTTCATTCCTTTCATTTTTTTTATAACTTGAATTAAATAAGGATTAAAATCACCTTTAAATTAAAAAAGGAAATAAGATATATGGTAACTTTATCTTTTTATTTTATTTTAATAGTCTATCTTCATATATATATAATAAGTAACTCTATAAATAATTATACATTGACATGTAAAGGGTAGTATTTTAAATAATTAGTTGATTTTTACCCTTTAGCAATTTTTCAGACACAAAAACATATGCATTTTTAAGGTTGAATGTTCCTTGACTAACTAAATATATAAATGAATACATATTTATAGCTAAATATGTAAATTAACACATATTAAATACATATTTAATGGCTAAATGTGTAAATTAATACATATTTTCTTTTACATTACCAAAAATAAGCATTTAAAGTATTCCCACAATGTTCACTTGGAAACACACAACTATATAAATTCAGTGAAATTTCTCTCATCATTACACTCATGTCTTCATTTGTTTCTAACTCAGGATAAACCCAGAATGCTGAAGAGTAAGTTAATTTTAGCTATTTGGTCGTTTAATCTAATTTTCAATTGGGTTTAAACTCAAATCTTACACAGGACAGTTTGTGAAAGGACTTTCTTCTTCAAAAGAAAAAGAAATAAAGGTGTATTTAATTAACATACAGAATATAATCATGTTATTTAACTGAGAGACTAAAAGAAAATAAACCACATCTTTACAAGTAAAGGATAAGTTTGTTTATAAAGTATTGATATTAACTTGAAAAAAATGATAGAAATAGAGGTTACCTTAAGAGGCTCAAATTAGTCTTTTAGATAAATTTAATATTTTTAAATGCTAGTGACAATAATGAAGGTGTTACAAGGGGCAGCTGAAATGTAATTCAAGACAGTGAATAGAACTTACTGTCACAACACATGCTGATACCATGCAGGGCAAAACCTTAGCTGCTATTTTATTTTCTTTCTGTGTTTCTGACACACTCATATAAAATTGTTCTCAAAATAGGAGATATTCTGATACCTCCTGGTCATAAAAACAAATGCAACCCAGCTATGAGACTGATTATATTTTAAGATGAGTATCTATTCTTGTGAATAGAATAAAACTCCATCATTGAAATATTGTCTTCACAAGTGAAATCCATTGCTTGTAGAAGGTGCTTTTAGGAAAAGGGAAAGAGTGAACTTAGCGTCTTGAGTAGCAGGATATCAGCCTTATTGTATGTTTGTTAATTACTTGTATAAGAAGTGAAGTGAAGTGTTAGTTGCTCAGTAGTGTTCAACTCTTGGCCACCCCATCGACTGTAGCCTGCCAGGCTGCTCTGTCCATGGAATTCTCCAGGCAAGAGTACTGGAGTAGGTTGCTATGCCCTTCTCCAGGGGATCTTTCTAACCCAGAGATCAGATCCGGGTCTCATGCATTGCAGGCAGATCCTTTACTGTCTGAGCCACCAGGGAAGTATACTTGATATAAACATACATCTGATATAAATGGTTATTATATCTTCTATAAAATGATATATCAATTTTATATTTATATATATCATAAAATAATTGTTCAGGTCTGAAAAGTTAAAAATATTAAATAGAAATGTTATGAACACTTTTGATAATGCAACTCTGAAGCTAGTCACCCTTCATTACCCTTATAATACCCTTACAAATATTTGCAAATTTTACAGATCATATATATTTCTTCTGTTTACTTATGGTCTGATTTTCACCTTTGACTAGATTTTCACTTCCCACTTTCTGTTTAGTAGCTGCTGTAGACTACTTTTTCCTATCTTTGCATGACACATTTTAGACATCTGTGGAAACTCTCATATTCTATTCATTAAACATGTATCTATTTATGTTCAAAAACTTACTAGATTCATATATTAGACAAGTAGTATTCTGCATAGAGCATGCTCTCTCTCTTTCTCTCTCTCTATATATATAAAATAAAACAAAAGCTAAGATAATGCTTTGCTCTCCATAATTCTTCCTCCTAAAAAACTCTCAGAATACAGTAAACTTATAATAAGAGAAAGAAAATATTTATCCTAAATAAACTTAGTAATATGTGGTAGCAGATTCCTCTTTTAGAATTTAACAATCTAGTTAACAAAACCTTGACCATGGCTTCTAATTAAATATTTCTAATATTTTAGTAAATGTATTTACTGAATATAAAAATTAACATAGTAAACATATGCTTTTCTATTACTTGTACAATCAAATTTCTTTAATTTTAATTTTTCCCCAGGAATATACAAAATTCTAATGGTATTGTTTCGTCTTGGTAGGTCGTAGGACTATTCTTAGAATATATCTAAAGCAGAATTCTCATAAATGTGCCATAGTTTATATGCAAAAGTGTTTACATACATTTTATTGCCCTCTTTGGAATGTACTACCTCACTGTGTTTTCTTAGTTCCTGTTTGTCTTGTGAATTTTACCTGAAATGTCTCTTCTTATACAACATTTCCTCTAATATTCCCCTAGCTATAACTACCTTTTGTCATATTAGAAGGTGATCATTGGTTGCAGGAATTGTGTCTTATTTCTTTGCCCCAGTGCTTAGCTTAGTACATGGTAGATAGTAGACAAAAAAGTTGAAGAGTGAGGTAATTGTTCAAATCTCATACATTTTCCTTTTTCCTGCCTTTGATTTTTTACATATTTATTAATTTACTGAGCTCAATGCTAAAGCTGGTTCAAAATATTACCCATAGTTCTTGCTACATATAAATTATTAAAGGATATTAAAAGGAAAAGGAGGAAGATGATGGATTTCCTTAATTTTTGTTATAGTCAACATTATGGTGGTTCTTGGCACAGAGATAGAAAATTTGCTGAGTTTCCTGCAAAGTCACATTTTGAGGCAGCACCTTATTATATTCTTTTTTTTTTTTCCAAAATCCAACCTCATTCGTGGAATTTAGCTTTCAGTGTTTGAACAATAAATATTTTTAATTGAACATTGGCAGGCTTTCAAGAAATAAATATATGCATTTACAGTTTGTACTCATATTTTCCATGTATTTGGTTTGGCTATGACCACAGACACATCCTCAGAATAATCCTTCTTGACATTAGGAAAGCCCTGTGTAGCTAAGAGAAACTATACATTTCACTACCGCTATCACATAATGTCTATGAAAAAATATGCATTTAATAAATAATGTCACAATTAATAAGACTAGATTCCATGCCCCATAGCTCTATATGAACAAATAAGGCCTTAATTTCCCTAGGAGAAAGTTAAACTCTCAAGACATATTTCAAAGCCACTTTCAAAGTCCAAGGGACTCTCATGAGTCTTCTCCAACATGACAGCTCAAAAGCATCAATTCTTTGGCATCCAGCTTTCTTTATGGTCCACCTCTCGCATCCATACATGACCACTGGAAAAACCATAGCCTTGACTAGATGGACCTTTATGGAAAAAGTAATGTCTCTGCTTTTTAATATGCCGTCTAGGTTGGTCACAACTTTCTTTACAAGGAGTAAGCATCTTTTAATTTCATGCCTGCAATCACCATCTGCAGTGATTTTGGAGCCCCCCAAAATAAAGGCAGCCACTGCTTCCACTGTTTCCCCATCTATTTGCTATGAAGTGATGGGACCAATGCCATGATCTTCGTTTTCTGAATGTTGAGCTTTAAGCCAACTTTTTCACTCTCCTCTTTCACTTTCATCAAGAGGCTCTTCAGTTCTTCACTTTCTGCCATAAGGGTGATGTCATCTGCATATATGAGGTTATTGATATTTCTCCTGGCAGTCTTGATTCCAGCTTGTACATACTCCAGCCCAGCATTCCTCATGATATACTCTGTATATAAGTTAAATAAGCAGGGTGACAATATACAGCCTTGACGTACCTTTTTTCCTATTTGGAACCAGTTTGTTGTTCCATGTCCAGTTCTAACTGTTGCTTTCTGACCTGCATACAGCCTTCTCAAGAGGCAGGTCAGATGGTCTGGTATTCCCATCTCTTTCAGAATTTTCCACACTTTATTGTGGTCCACACAGTCAAACGCTTTGGCATAGTCAATAAGCAGAAATAGATTTTTTTTTTTTCTGAAACTCTTGCTTTTTCAAGGATCCAGTGGATGTTGGTAATTTGATCTCTGGTTCCTTTCTCTTTTCTAAAACCAGTTTGAACATTTGGAAGTTCATGGTTCAGGTATTGCTGAAGCCTGGCTTGGAGAATTTCGAGCATTACTTTGGTAGCATGTGAGATGAGTGCAATTGTGTGGTAGTTTGAGCATTCTTTGGTATTGCCTTCTTTGGGATTGGAATGAAACTGACCTTTTCCAGTCCTGTGGCCACTGCTGAGTTTTCCAAATTTGCTGACATATTGAGTGCAGCACTTTCATAACATCATCTTTTAGGATTTGAAATAGTTCAACTGGAATTCCATCACTTCAGCTTTGTTGCTAGTGATACTTCCTAAGGCCCTCTTGGCTTCACATTCCAGGATGTATGGCTCCAGGTAAGTGTGAGTGATCACAGCATCATGATTATCTGGGTCATGAAAATCTTTTTTGTACAATTCTTCTGTGTATTTTTGCCACTTCTTAATATCTTCTGCTTCTGTTAGGTCCATAACATTTCTGTCCTTTATTGAGCACATCTTTGCATGAAATGTTCCCTTGGTATCTCTAATTTTCTTGAGATCTCTAGTTTTTCCCCTTCTGTTGTTTTCCTCTATTTCTTTGCATTGATTGCTGAGGAATTCTTTCTTATCACTCCTTCTCTTCTATAGATATCTTTAAAAATCAAAAATTTCAAAGCATATTTCAAATGCTTATTCCCTTCTTACTTATTCTTCTATGTGTGAAGGTTCTAGAGTTCCTGGAATCATGGGTTCTTAAACTACAGTGTGCATTAACATCACTGTAGTCTCTCCATCCCCAGAGACTCCATATCAGTAGGGAAATAATGAGACCCTGGATATGACATTGTCAGCAATCTCACTGGATGAATCTGGTACTGTTAACCTTAGATCACACTCTGAGATTCACCATTTTATTGTGTGAAACTCCAGGTTCAGAATTCATAGTAAACAGAGAAATTTCTGAGACCACCCTGCACTGTGTTTCAGGTATTCATAACATTGCGTATGAAGACAATTAATGATAAATTGACTGTGATTCCTAATTTGAAGTAAGTAAGAATAGAGATCCTCCAAATAAGGCTTATGTAAAAGAATAACTAGAAAAACTAAGGGGTCCCACATTTTTACAATGAAAATGCTCTTAAGTGGTGAAGGAGTAAGAAGATCTTTAGATACAAATGTAGCCAGAGACATCATTCTTAGTTACAATCAGATCAAACAGATCTTAAAATTAAACAAATGAAAAAAGGAGGGGACATAGAAAGTCACTGTAATTAAACACATTTTTGTGTCAATAATGAATATGGATATAATATGAATATTAACTCAAATACCATGTGAATTGTGATTAAACTTAATTTTATAGTGAAAAAATAAAACATCTTTTAAACCTGTATCCTACCAGATCCTATCATGAGCAAGCCTACAAAAACTATGTTGTGATTAACTGTATTGTTTTAACTGCATTGCTCATCTAAACTGAACAAATGCATTCACTGAAAAGAAAGACACTGGTAAATTGTCTTCTGACAAAATGATGACATATTCTTCATTGCTATAGTTTAGATGATCAAACCAGAGAAACAGAGAATGATAGCCCTGTGAGGGAGATGAAAGACATCATGGCATCCTGATCAGTCACTTTACAGTCAGGTACAATGTGGACATGAGCTGCAATGACAATTTTGTGTGCGTGTATGTATGTGTGTTCAGTTCTGTCTGACTGCAATCCTGCTAGATTCTTCTGCCCAAGGAATTTCCCAGGCAAGAATACTGGAATGGGTTGCCATTTCCTACTCCAAGGGATCTTCCTGACCCAGGTATCAAACCGGTGTGTCTTGCATCTCCTCCATTGGCAGCCGGATTGTTTACCAATGCGCCAACTAGAAAGCCCTATAATGATAATTAATGCATTCATGTTCCTCTTGGTATTTTGATATGCTTTAATACCATATTGTTTCTGTTAATGTTCTTTACTCCTGCTGTAGATTACAACATTTCAATAGGAAAAGATCTTGATTGCTTAAATTTTGAGATTTTCTTGATATATTCTACTATCTGGAACTACTTCACATACTGCTCTAATCCATCCCTGAGGTGGGGTCGGTAGACTTCTACCCAGATAGGTGCTTAATAAATAAATTTAAATGTGGGTTTCATCAATAGATGAGCTGACTTCAAAACTGGGTATTATTGATGAGTAAACATCCTCTGCCCTTAGCAAGTTGTAATGTGAATCTGGATACTAGAGCCCAAGTCATTTTTTTTCCCATAGAAAAACCTGTTCATATATATATATAATATGTATAGTATTTTAGAGCTGTTTTAAGTTTACAATAAATGAGAAGATCAGGAGGTTATTTGCTCCTTGTATTGTACATTTTATGGCACTGGACAAATGTTCTGGAGGAGGGCATGGCAACCCACTCCAGTATTCTTGCCTGGAGAATCCCCATTGGCAGAGGAACCTGGCAGGCTACAGTCCATGGGGTCCCAAGGAGTCAGACACGACTGAGTGACCAAGCACAGCACACATAATGACATGTATCCAACATTATGAAATCATACCAAGCATTTTCACTGTCCTGAAAACCTTGTGCTTCTTTTTACTTTTTACTTTCAATTTTCTTCTTTTTAGCTTCAGTTCTCAATATGAGAACATAGAGTTGATGATTAATGCTTGAAAATGGCCAATAAAAAGTCTATTTCATTTTATATCTATTTTACACATTTTTTAGTTCCTTTTGGTACCTATTCTCCAAATCTTGCCACTTTCTTATTACTAAATAATGCACAGTAAGTTACATATAGGAAAACAGAGAGAGCTACACATTTTCTTTTCTTTCTTTTTTTTTTATTCACACAATTCTAAAACTCATGTTTGCATTTTTGGGCAATGTTTGTCATATTTATTATATAATTATACTCAAACTTTCATTCGATAATTTCAAATAATTACCAAATACATATTGGATGCCAGGAAGTTTCTGGATTCTGATCAGATAGCAACATACAAAATCAGCAATAACCCTGAAGTATGAAGCTTGTATTTTAATGAGGGAAGAGAGATAACAAATGTATAAAAGTGTAATTTGCCAGGTGGAAATAAATGACAAATCAGAAAAATAACACATGACGGAAGGGAGAGAATGAGGTGGTTTGCATTGTTGTACAGAGCAGGCAGGAAATCTGCTCTGAAAAGCTGGTGTCTGAGCGGATGCACAGCCTACTCTACTCAGTGTGGGTCACTGTCCTCATTGTATCCTGAGCAGTACTCTTGTCTCAGATAGTCCCTTCACACTGTTTACCAGTGCTTGTTTGGTTTAAAATGAAGAAATAGAAATAAAGCTTTAAAAAAACACTAAAAACTTCTTCCACATGGATGAGTTACAAAACCTTTCCATGTGACCAAAAAATCTCAGCCCAGCTGCACAGGTATTGTGAAACTGGGACTCACTTTCCCTAACAGCCATAGCTGGGTCCAATTTTTCCCATCGGTACAATGGAACCAGCGGTTGGAAGTTTCAGTAAGTATGCACTGCTTTCTGAGCTACTGACTTTATTAAGTTAAATCAGGTACAGCTCTGCTCGTAGCCGGGTTTAAAATGACAACTCTGAATCCCTCAAGTACATTAACACCTCAGGCTCTCAGGTCTGTACTGGCCCCAGTATCTCAGTGAGTCATACAGCTTCAACTTCCATTTTACTGCCACAGCTAAGAAATCCCTTTTAGTACCTGAAGATTACTATTTTTCTCTTTTCAGCTATGTCTTTTCATTGACAATAATATATCTTCATTGTTCTGTGTTTGAAGCTTAAGATATGAAGCTTGGTAGAAGTGGGCGTGTATTCAGAATTTACTCAGTCCCCTCTCAGAAGTCTTTTCAATTAGAAGTTAAAGAGTCTGCAGTGTTTTCTGTGTGTTAACCTCAATCTTAACACAAAAAGAACTGCATATATTTTATTTGATGGATCTTAACAATTCATTCTATCCTTTAATTTATGGTGATAAGTGTTACCTTATTAGTTGGAAATTACCTAACTACCCATCATAGCCAAGTTCGCATTGTTGCAGAGTATGAGAGAAGCAAACCTCAGGCATCCAAGTGTGGACAAATTAGTGTTCATCTTTAGGTTTCCCCCTTCCCTGTTAACTCTAGGAGATCTGATTGGAATGATCTAAAAGACAATTTATTGTCCATTAGGGGCACATTGGACCACTAAGAAAATGCACTTCAAATGTATAAGGAAAATGAAGTCACAGTGATGGCTTCAGACAAAGACCTCAAGAGATTTAAGTTATGCTTCAGTTTGTACAACCCTCAAAATACACTTATGAAAGTGTTAGTTGTTCAGTCATATCCAGCTGTTTGTGAACCCCATGAACTGTAGCTCACCATGCTCCTCTGTCCATGGAATTCTCCAAGCAACAATATTCAAGTGAGTTCAGTTCAGTTCAGTCACTCAGTAGTGTCTGACTCTTTGCAACCCCATGAACCGCAGCACACCAGGCTTCCCTGTCCATCATCAACTCCCAGAGTCCACGCAAACCCATTCCAATGAATCAGTGATGCCATCCAACCACCTCATCCTCTGTCGTCCCCTTTTCCTCCTGCCCTCAATCTTTCCCAGGAAAAGGGTCTTTTCAAATGAGTAAGCTCTCTGCATAAGGTGGCCAAAGTACTGGAGTTTCAGCTTCAATATCAGTCCCTCCAATGAACACCCAGGACCAATCTCCTTTAGGATGGACTGGTTGGATCTCCTTACAGTCCAAGGGACTCTCAAGAGTCTTCTCCAACACCACAGTTCAAATGCATCAATTCTTCTGTGCTCAGCTTTCTTTATAGTCCAACTCTCACATCCATACATGACCACTGGAAAAAACATAGCCTTGACTAGATGAACCTTTGTTGACAAAGTAATTTCTCCGCTTTTTAATATGCTGTCTAGTTTGGTCATAACTTTCATTCCAAGGAGCAAGTGTCTTTTAATTTCATAGCTGCAGTCACCATCTGCAGTGATTTTGGAATCCAGAAAAATAAAGTGAGCCACTGTTTCTACTGTTTCCCCATCTATTTGCCGTGAAGTGATGGGACCTGATGCCATGATCTTAGTTTTCAGAATGTTGGGGCTTTAAGCCAACTTTTTCACTTTCTTCTTTCACTTTTATCAAGAGGCTCCTTATTTCTTCTTCACTCTCTGCCATAAGGGTGGTGTCATCTGCATATATGAGGCTATTTATATTTATCTTGGCAATCTTGATTTCAGCTTGTGCTTCCACTAGCCCAGTGTTTCTCATGATGTACTCTGCATATAAGTTAAATAAGCAGGGTGACAATATACAGCCTTGACATACTCCTTTTCCTATTTGGAACCAGTCTGTTGTCCCATGTCCAGTTCTAACTGTTGCTTCCTGACCTGTATACAGGTTTCTCAAGAGGCAGGTCAGGTGGTCTGGTATTCCCATCTCTTTCAGAATTTTCCACCGTTTATTTTGATTCACATAGTCAAAGGCTTTGGCATAGTCAGTAAAGCAGAAATAGATGTTTTTCTGGAACTCTCTTTCTTTTTCTATGATCCAGCAGATGTTGGCAATTTGATTTCTGGTTCCTCTACCTTTTGTAAAACCAGCTTGAACATCTGGAAGTTCACTGTTCACATATTGCTGAAGCCTGGCTTGGAGAATTTTGAGCATTACTTTACTGGAGTGTGAGATGAGTGCAATTGTGAGTTAGTTGGAGCATTCTTTGGCATTGCCTTTCTTTGTGATTGGAATGAAAACTGACCTTTTCCAGTCCTGTGGCCACTGCTGAGTTTTCCAAATTTGCTGGCATATTGAGTGCAGCACTTTCACAGCATCATCTTTCAGGATTTGAAACAGCTCAACGGGAATTCCATCGCCTCCACTAGCTTTGTTCCTAGTGATGCTTCCTAAGGGCCACCTGACTTCACATTTCAGGATGTCCAGCTCTAGGTGAGTGTGAGTGATCACACCTTCATGATTATCTGGGTTGTGAAGATCTTTTTTGTCCAGTTATTCTGTGTATTCTTGCCACCTCTTCTTAATATCTTCTGCTTCTGTTAAGTCCATACCATTTCTGTCCTTTATGCCATTCCCTTATCCAAGGGATCTTCCTGACCCAGGGACTGAATCCAGGTCTCCTGCTTTGCAGGCAGAATCTTTACCATCTGAGTCACCAGGGAAGCCCACAGACTTACACATGATGGTCACAGAATCTTCTTACACAAAGGTCTTATGAAACCTGCTGGAATGCTTCTTCAAGATATAGACACATATTGATTTATACATGTTATTTCTTTCACTGATTAGGTGGCAAAAATAGCTGTGCTCTATAGGAGATTCAGACTTTTAAGAATAAAGGGAGATTTTAAATACTACATTGAAAGCCCATGTAAAATTGGTCATGTATACAGAAAAGACAGAAGCTCTAGTTCAAAAAGATACATGCACTCTAATTTTCATAGCAGCTGTATTTACCACAGCGAAGACCATCAAAGCAATAGGTGGATGGATAAAGAATATGTGTTACATATATACAATGGAATATTAGTGAGCCTTAAAAAAGACTGAAATACTGTCATTTGCAGCAACATGATGGACCTAGAGATTATCACACTAAATGAAGTAAATCAGGCAGAGAAATACAAATATTGCATATTATCACTTATATGAAATCTTAAAAAAGACAGAAATGAACTTATTTGCTCAACAGGAACAAACTCACAGACATAGAAAAGAAACTTATGGTTACCAAAGGGGAAAAGGAATGGAGGAGTGAGAGGGATAAATTAGGAGTATGAGATTACAGATACATGCTCCTGCTGCTGCTAAGTCGCTTCAGTCGTGTCCGACTCTGTGCGACCCCATAGACGGCGGCCCACCAGGCTCCTCTGTCCCTGGGATTCTCCAGGCAAGAACACTGGAGAGGGTTGCCATGTCCTTCTCCAATGCATGAAAGTGAAGAGTGAAAGTGAAGTCGCTCAGTTGTGTCCGACTCTTAGCGACCCCATGGTCTGCAGCCTATCAGGCTCCTCCACCCATGGGATTTTCCAGGCAAGAGTACTGGAGTGGGATGCCATTGCCTTCTCCGACAGATACATGCTACCACGTATAAAAGAAGTAATCAAGGATTTATTGTATAGCATGGGGAAATATAGTCCATATCTTATAATAACCTATAATAATGGAAAAGAATCTGAAGCTGTGCATCTAAAACTAATATTGTAAATCAAATCAAATTAAAAAAAAAACAAATTCTATATCAAGTTGGCAATTAGTATGAGCCAAGAATGTGGATCATGTTCTAATTGAGAGTTATTAAATTCATAAAATATTCACACTGCATATTTATTTTTTACATTTTCCAAATGAAATAAAAATCTATTCAGTCATATCAATTTTATCGATATTTCATTAAAATGTGTTACAAATAAATTCTATAAACCTTGAATAGATCTTATTGTATTGTTATTTTTTAACTACATATCACAGTGAATATGCACTTGGTTTCGTGTGTGTGTGTGTGTGTGTGTGTGTGTGTGTGAGTTATGCAAAAGTATTTTTTTTTAAACTTATGAGAAAAATTTCAGTAGTTGACCTTATTTTTCCTCCCTAAAATTACTGTCCAGCTTGCAAAGGAAATATCTCTAAGAAACTTAGTACAACTATGAATAATATAAAGTTATCAGGAAATTTATCTCCATGGAAGTGAATGAGGCATAAGTGGGTGAGATTATGCTGAAATTTCACTCTCTCTCACTGAGTTAGCCTTTGTAGTTAATGATTGTTACATGTTTAAGTTTCAGGTGAGAAAGAATCTCAAAAGCATATGTGGCCTGATTCATGCTCTGAGAGATCCAAGCTACCTATCCATTACAGATGCTCAATCTCCTGAACATCTTGGATATGAATACTAAGTTTAAAATAGCAAGCCCCAGAACTGTATGGGAGACTCAAGAGGGAGGGGATATATGTATACACACAGCTGATACACTTTTTTGTACAAAAAGAAATTAACACAACATTGCAAAACAATTATACTCCAATAATGATAAGAAGAACTAAGATTTAAAAAAATATAATAATAACAGGAAAGGAGAAAACAAGACCAAAAAAAGTGTAAGCTAAAAAATTAAAATTTATATTGTAGCATTTTGAGAAAAACATTAACCTACAAAAAACTATATTCTTATAAAGTAAGTATAAACCAAGGTATCTATCTTAAAAATATATATATATATATATATATATATATATATATGGACTTCTCTGCTGGTCCAGTGGCTAAGAATCAACCTGCCCACGCAGGGGACATGGATTGACTCTTACTCTGGGAAGACTCCACGTGCCTCAGGGCAATTAAGCCCATGTGCCACAGCTACTCTACTTGTGCTCTAGGGCCCATGAGCTGCAACAGCTGAAGCCCGCACACCCTAGAGCCCATGCTCCTTCACAAAGAGAACCCACCACAAAGAGAAGCCCGTACTCCACAATTTAGAGAGCAACTCCTGCTTGCCACAACTAAGGAAAACCCACTTGCAGCAATGAAGACTGAGCACAGCCAAAAATTTAAAAATAAATAAATAGCTTAAAAAATGGATAAACAAAAACAGAGTATAAACAAGTTACTGATGTATAGGACCTCATTTTGCCCACCAGCAGAAGGGGTAAACATGAAATGGATCTCTTCAGAATACTCTCAAACAATAAGGATGCCCATGTTCCTCGTAAAAGCCCATCAGAAAATTCTCTTTATATCATAGGCTTTTAGCAATCAAGTAGATATGATGATCTATTCTGTAGATGAAAATCAGTATCCTTGCCATCTAGCCCAGTGCAAGAATGATCTATGGATATAAAAATGGACTCATAAAAATGCCCAATATGTCAGAATAGAGGCTGTCACTGGATTTCTACCCACCAAATCTGATTTGACTGCTGTGGTCTAGGTTGTATGTTTCCAGCAATGAAGATAAACCAACAACAAATAAATACTGGTGATTCCCATTTAACTTGATGTCTTCTAGAAGCCAGTCTAGAAGCAAGTTATTACACTGAGCCCCTTTTATATTAAAAGTTATACTTTTCCTTCCCTGGAATAGACTTTATTGTAGAAATGAATGTGCCTCCCTTCCCTTCAGATAGCTGCCAGCACTTCAACAAATAGGTCTGCCACATGCATTGTATACTGTGAGCTTCTCCTGTGGCTCAACGGGTAAAGAATCTGCCTGCAATAGAGAAGACACAGGAGATGAGGGTTCAGTCCCTGGGTAGGAAAGATCCCCTGGGGGAGGAAATGGCAAATCACTCCAATATTCTTGCCTAGAAAATCCTATGGACAGAGGAGCCTGGCAGGGTACAGTCCATAAATGTCACAAAAAGTCAGACACAACAGAGTGACTAAGCATGCCCAAATGGTATACTATCCATCACACACTATCTTACATAGTACTGACTTACTCATACCCCTTATTTGACAGCAAAAGTAGGGCAACAGACTGATGCCTTTGGGATTCTCTAGTACCATCTACTTTGTCATCCAGAGACAGTTTTACTAATGATGCGATGACATACTGACTCGTAGGATGTGATTGAAATACGATACCAATTAATGTTGCAGTTTCTCCTATAGGTAAAATGAATGGGTCCGAGAACCAACGGTGGGAATGGTTAGTGACTTCAAATTTGTACTCAAATATATACCTTCATAATATTTCTAATTTTTTCACCAAGAGACCAGGTTCTATGGACTTTAAGATTATTCCACTCAAAGGACAGCATACTTTCTATTAGGGATCCAACAATAGTTTCACTAATTTGAAATCTAAGAGTTGGTCATTGAGTATTGCTCATGCCACGAAAGTGAAAGTGAAAGTGAAGTAACTCAGTCATGTCCGACTCTTTATGACCCCATGGACAGTAGCCTGCACCAAGCTCCTTTGTCCATGGGATTTTCCAGGCAAGAGTACTGGAGTGGGCTGCTATTTCCTTCTCCAGGGAATCTTCCCTACCCAGGGATTGAACCCAGGTCTCCTGCATTGTAGGCAGACTCTTTACCATCTGAACCACCAGGGAAGTCCCATTAAACATGAGGACAAAATGATGTTTCAGTATTTGATAGAATATTCGTAGTATTAAAACAGTAAATAAAGGACAATAATATAACCACTATAAAATAGGAGCCTATAAAAGTACAGCTGAAGTTCAAGTGATTGGGACACTTTCTTTTCTGTACTATGTCCAAAATTATGGTTACATTACGGCAAAACAAAACAGAAAAGGTGGTCAAGGCTTTCAATCACTCATGAAAGGAAATCTGGGTCAACCCACCAGTGGAAAAGTAAGAACAGTACTATAGATCTGACCCAGAGAGCTGCTGTATGCTACAATCAGTGAGTCAGGGAAATCAAGAAACAGCATTTGGGATGGTTATGTTTAGGAACATAGGTGCCTTCACTTTAGTTTAGAATATTGGAAACCCCTAACACCTCTGCAACTCTTTGTCTTATAGCCATGTCTGTTACTTAATCTTCATGTGTAATCAATTAATCAATGAGCACACAAGCCTCACACTTGCAGGCTGACATCTTAAAACACATTACCTCCACGACTTGGGGTAGGTACCATACACAGAAAGAGCAGAAGAAAGACATTATCCACCTCAACTAACCTTCCAAATTTTATACTTGACAATTTACATAAATGCAGAGATGGGTGAAAATTAACTAACTTCCAAAAACCTAGTCATGAGGTTATCAGGAAAATGAAGTTTGTTGGTTGCTTTCTTGCTTGCTTTCTCTAGACTCTGGAGGAGTCTTACACTGGATGGTGGTTTAATAGATGTATTGACCCACAATCCATACCATGTAGAAGAAAATCAACTACAACTTGGGTTTTATTTCCATACAAGATCCCACATACATATCTAATCACATATCTTAGTAGTCTTACCTTTCCAGTGATCTTTCTCCTACTAATGTATGTAAAGTGCATTAGAGGTAGATAAACATACCTTTATGTTCAGTTAATAGACTATCACATCATATTATGACATAACAGGAGAGAGGGGATTCACTCAAGGCCAAATACTTGTCATTCGGTCTTCAGGCTATCACTGCAGAAACAGGATAGTGTGTGCGTGCTTGTACTTGTGCACAATGTACAGTTATGTAAAGTAGTGACAATTTAAAATTGTATCTATGAGAAAAGTATTTATGTCTATGACTTTCTCTTTATGTTTTAAACATACAAGGGATCAATATAGTATGAATTTGTTAGATATTTTCCAGCCATTCTCACTAATCCATTTTCTTCGAAATCAGTCTCCCTCTTTTCCTTTGTGGAAGAATTCTCACCTTCCCTGTGTTCTTCATAGAAATGGCTGTCAAAGATCTATCACTCTGCATGCTCCTCCCTTCATCCTTGCAAAGTACACCTGACCCAGGTGGGCCACTCATTCTCCCTTCCAGAAATTAAAATCTTGAGAATAACAAATCAAGAGGCAGATGAAACACTCCAGAGACTGTTTTGAAGCTACTGGAAAATATCAGGGAGATTCATGGATCTCATGATTCCTATGCTTGCTTCCCTAGGTCTTTCTTTCTTTCTGTGAGCATCCCATAATTATCCCAATATTTCTGTGTTACTCTGTTTTGGCTGCTATAACTGCATACACAGTGTCTTAAACAACAGAATCTTATTTCTCACAGATTTTGATGCGTCCTTAGATGAGAGAGAGATTATCTCTTTGGGTCACTTCTAATAAGGACATTAATTCTATTCACATAGGTTCTACCACCGTAATTATCTCCTAACGGCCCCACCTCCAAATATAATATTGCAGATTAGAGTTTCAACATTGGAATTTAGGGGGGATACAGATATTTAGTCCATGTATTATTCATTTACTCAGTTATTTCATTGATTCATGCAACAATGAAATCTTATGGATTAATTAATAATGATTATAAACAGATATATGTCTTGGGCACTACATTAATAGTTTCATATTTAATGAAATTAATAGTTTTATCTACAAATATATTGATATAATTAACTATTAATATAATGAACTTAATCATTTTTTATATTTAATGTTTACAACTACAAGTGAAAAAAGGTATTATAATTTTAAAGATTAGGAAATGAAGAATTTAGAAGGTCAAAGTAACTTGAGTAAATTATCAAACTAGAACCTAGCAGACACAGGACCCAAGCCTACAGTTCTCTATTTTTAAGACTGTGCCCTTAAATAAAAACACTGTTGTATAGAGAGAGAAATGGAGAGGAGAGGAAAGGAGATACTGTTAGTTAAAAAACTATTAATTTTATAGAACCAATGCTAACATCACTAATCATTAAAGACATTCAAATCAAAACATACAATCAAAACTACCTCATACCGTCAGAATGGCCATCATCAAAAAAATTACAAACAATAAGTTCTGGAGAGGATGTGGAGAAAAAGAAATCCTCCCACACTGTAGGTAGGGATGTAAACTGGTACAGCCACTGTGCAGAACAGCATGGAGATTCCTTAAAAAGCTAAAAATAGAGCTACCATATGATCCAGCAATCTCACTCCTGGGCATATATCCAGAGAAAAGTGTAATTTGAAAAGATAGATGCACGCCAATGATCATTGTAGCACTATTTACAATATGCCTTGATATGTTTTCTGCCCAGAATCTCAGAAAACATAAAATATGGACCAGAAACAGTACTGAATTTTTAGTAATATAGAAAAAAAAAAGAATGAAAAAGGAAATTTATACTTTCTAGTCTGTATGAAATGAGGTTTTTATACCTGCAGTTTTTGGTCGATAGGAAGTTGTCTGAAATGTTAAATGCTTTTCTTTGTAGACATATTGGTATTCAGAAAAGTAAGCACAGACATATATTAAATGTATTTTATGAAACACTAAGATGTCCTATTGAGGTTTTGATTCCTTAGCAGCAACACGGGCTCTGAGTAAAAGCTGTAAGAACAAGAAAGTATTGGTTCCCAAATGATGATATGAGAATTCCATGCCATGTATAACATATCCTAAGGAGGCTACCTACCTTAATCTGGATCCAACTCATCTAAACAAGTATCTATTCCACTGATCAAGATTAACATTCTGTGACCTACAGTGACCAAAGATGGCAAGTCTTCAGTAAATAGTCATTCCCCTAGTTACCTACATATCACACTCAGAGATGACTGTGTCACTACCCAGACCAACTGAAATAGAACACCACCTACAGGTAACCTTATATTTTGAAAAATAACTTAAGTTTCTAATGGGCAGTTGGTCTTGCTGTGTAATACACGAAATGGCCAAAAGTCAGATTTGATATTATTCTAGGAAAACTGTGTGGCCCCCCAAAAATTACTAAAATAGTGTAAGCTTTCACTTCTACATTGGTGAAGTTAGGTAGTATAACTAGATACTCACATTTTAAAGGCACATTTTACCTTTATCATATATATTATTGAATGATAAGCCTGCTGTGGCACTAGTATATAAAGAGTGATTTGATGGACCTGGACTCTGTCATACAGAGTGAAGAAAATAAGAAAAACAGATATCATATATTAGTGCATATATGTGGAATCTAGAAGGGAAGGAGAGGAATGAAATGGGAGAGTAGCACTGACATATACACTGCCATGCGTGAAATAGATAGCTAGTGGGGAGCTGCTGTGTAGCACAGGGAGTTCGGCTCAACATGGTGAGGATCTAGAGGGATGGGATGCAGGCAGCGGGGTAAGAGAGAGCTTCAAGAGGGAGAGGATATATGTATACATATAGCTAATTTCCTTTGTTACATAGCAGCAACTAACACAATGTTAGAGTTGGACTATAAAGAAAGCTGAGCACCGAAGAATTGATGCTTTTGAACTGTGGTGTTGGAGAAGACTCTTGCCAGTCCTTTGGACTGCAAGAAGATCCAAACAGTCCATCCAAAAGGAGATCAGTCCTGGGTGTTCATTGAAAGGACTGATGTTGAAGCTGAAACTCCAATACTTTGGCCACCTGATGCAAAGAGCTGACTCATTGGAAAAGACCCTGATGATGGGAAAGATTGAGGGCAGGAGGAGAAAGGGACGACAGAGGATGAGATGGCTGGATGGCATCACCAACTCGATGGACATGGGTTTGTGTTAACTCCGGTAGTCGGTGATGGACAGGGAGGCCTGGCATGCTGCGGTTCATGGGGTTGCAAAGAGTCAGACACAACTGAGAGACTGAACTGAACTGAACTGAACACAACATTGTAAAGCAATTATACTCCAATTTCTTTTTTTAATGATTAAGTTGCCATGGAGATAATATCATCAATGTTTACTCTAAAAGCAAGACTTCTTGATTTTTTTTTTTAATGCACCTAAACAGTTTCTTCAGAGTTCACAGGAGCAAATTTCTCTGTGTGTTCATAAATATGATAAGAAAAATAGTTAATTTAAAAATGTACCATGTACTAGAGCATCATCGAATTTAGGGGAGAAATTATGAGCTAGATGCCAAGATATTAAAGTAGATGTGTTTTGGCCTTATGTTGGTCATTCACAAGTTACAGATTGTATCACAGAATTGGACCTTATCTGAACCTTAGTTTTATTTCTTTTCTTTGCTATAGCAAAGCACAAATGCCAGAATCATCATTTGGGAAGCACAGCAGGTGTCAGGAAAAGTAGGCGGCTGCATTGTCTTCCTTTTGTCATACTGACAAACTTATTTTTGAAATGCTGATGGAAAATTCAAATTGCAGTTTGCCAAAAAATTTCAAACTGCATTTTCACAAAAGTCTGTCTCTGTTCCTCACAGGAGAAAATCATTTTGTTATGAAACTCATAATTAGGGATAAGTTTCTTAATTGAACATATGGTTAACTTTTTAGTTGAACTTTTATATGAAACTGAAATGGCAGGGTTTTTTTAATGCTATTCTAGATGTAGGAAGTTAGAGGTTTATACACAATAAAATATTAAATGTATATTATTTATTTAAAAAGAGAATATGTTCTCATTTCATTTTATTTGAATTAATTCATTTTGATATGCCTGTGATGTTAACCTAGATAGAATGTCAACTTATTTGCAGAAAATTAAAATCTATGTGGAAAATATAACATCTGTTAATTATTTTTCTGTTGAAGACAAATAATGTGAGTAGATTTCTAATAATTAAATTAAAAAGCTCCCTGGAAGGTTGGATAATTGTTTATCTATGCCCATATTTCACAACTAAAAATGCAAATTATTCACAGTGGCTATAAGTAAACTATGTTCTTCAAATATTCACATGGAACTGGGGAAATTAAAGGACATTATGAGAGTTTGTAAAATATTATTTTATAGGTAAGTAACTTCTTCAAATAGACACATTTAGATTATATTGAAACTGAATTTAGAGTCTCACTGTCAGGTATATTTCTACTCAGTGTCAGTTCCTGGATGCTTCCCATTATTCTTCATCTATTATTAAAGAATAGAATAGAAGAAACAGATGTTGGGAAACAAAGACCAATAAATTCAACCAAAGAAAATAATTCAGATGAAAATATACATCTAAGGCTGATTTTGCTTGTAGCATATGGAGATGGATAAAATGGTCAAGGCTTTCTCCTGAAGGAGGGATACAGAATGTTCATAGGAATCATGCCAATGACCTCGCCACCACCACCAACACATTGATCTCTTTGCTCAATTTTTCTTCACATGTAAAATTTTAATTCTAGCTTTTCCATTCTCTCTTCAATTCACTTCAGTCTGGCTTTAGTCCCCATTTTAAGAAATTTCTTTTATTAAGGTAAGTACTTCAGCTTGAATACAAAGACAGCTCTTTGAAGAGGCAACATTTTTGATGAGATTAGAATGATGGAAAGATCCAAGAGAACACAGATCAAAAGAGAAAAACATTGAGGTATGGATGTAGACATTCAAATGGTCAGAGTTGGGGGATGGAAGAGGTCTTAATGCAAAAGAATCACCTAGTCAAGCTTTTCCAGATTCTTTAACCACATATTTGTAGGATTTAATAAAGTAGTTAGCATTTTAAGCAATTAGGTTTTTTGCTATACAGCAACTGAGAACTAGAAAAATTTACTAGGAATCCCAGACCTTGGAACAACAGAAGTGCATGACCACAAAACACACCCTGCAATAGGAGCATGCCAAATGTCTTGAAGTAAATAATCCTTATGTTTCATGGTCAGAAGCTCAAAACACTCCCCTCTGGGAGAAGAGAAGCTGAAGGCCAAACAGCTACAGTACAGCACATTGGGTACGTGTCAGGACCAACCGTGATGCTAAAAGAGGCTTTCTGTACTTCGTTATGGGGCATACAGATAAAGCCATTCAGAGGCTGCAGATAAAGGGTAACTCATAACCACTGAGGCATAGCTGGACATGGAATCCCAAAATATGCTGCTTCAGTATATTGATTTTCATGTATGTGTGTGTGAGCTATTGGTACCTGATACACAACAAATTCAGGGAGAGGCTTTCTCTGAATTCCCCTTGTCTCCCAAAAGACACAGCCTCCAAAGGAGCTCACTTGGCATGCATCCCCTATCCAGGAATGTTATCCACCATGGAAGATGGACTTTTATCACAGGAGAGGAAATCACACTAACCAGACAAACTTTGTCACAGGCTATCACATCTTCCATCTTTTCTTCTAAAGACCCATTCTTCTTTCCTAAAAGTCATTAATTCTACCATTAAAAATATTTTCGTATTAATATGGCATTTCCTACTGAATTCTAAACCACCTTGAAGAGTTACTCATTTTTCCCTGAAGATCTTTCATGTATACATGAGGTACAGAGAAACTTCCGTTTATTTTTATCTTATTAATCTGTTTTTTGTTATAAGGGTCTCAGCCATGAACTCAAAAGGGTAGAAAGAACATTAGTCATATGATATGCCTTATTTCTGCTTATATCAATTGTGATGGAAGACACACTGTTTCTCATTTCCCTGTTCCTTCCCAACCTTCTCAGGAAGAACTGGAAACAATGAAATGACTTCAGGCAGCTCCTATCCCATTTCACTGTGCAGGAGAGACATCAAGTGTCTGGAGCTGTTGAGTTTGTTCACTAAGTCCTGTCTTAAAAAAGCATGTGATTGGACTCCCAAGTCTTTCAACTAATGAAGAGTTAACTTCTGCTTAGGAGGCTTTACTTGAGCAAAAGCCAGCTTATTTCTTAAAGTTTTGAACAGTCTGTTGAATAGAATTTTATTCAGTTAAGAAAACAAAACCCATCTTTGATAGTTAGGGGATAAGAGTAATAGGACCATCAGCCTGGCATTGGGGAAATGTAGAAGTCAGTGTTCATGGTTGTGGCACAGGCTTTCACGGCAGGGTTTTTGACTCAGAGGATAATGTATTTACCACAAACTTTATACCACAAAGCATACTCCAGGAACTACTTTCATTATCTCTACTCACACCTGTTGTTATTCATGCTTATGACTTTAAATATCTTCCTACTGATACACTTAAATATTTCTCTGTTCTCTACCTGTCAGCAGATATCATATTCATATTTCCATTTGCTCACATCTCCTCTTGGATATCTAACTGGCATTTCAAACTTGACATATCTGAAACCAAATATCTGTTTTCTTTTCCTCAATCTACTTCTCCTCCAATGGTCTAAAATCACACATAAAATTCCTCCATTCTCCTGTTTCTCAGATTAAAGACATACAATTTAGAGTCACCTTTGTCCCCTTTCTTGCCCTCACATCACATAGTGACCCATCAGACAAACATGCTAAATGTATCTTTACATTCACTCTAAATATATGCATTTGACTCCATGTCTACAGCAACCCTTCCATCTCATGCCACCGCATCCTTTCAAGTGGCTTCTGCAGTAGCCTCCTGACTGCTTTTCCCAATTCTATTCTCATGCTTCTGTGTGTGTACGTTTTCAGTTGCTCAGTTATGGCCAATTCTGGGTAACCCCATGGACTGTAGCCCACCAGGCTCCTGTGTCCATGGGATTTTCCAGGCAAGAATACTGGAGTAGGTGGGTTGCCACTTCCTACTCTGGGGATCTTCCCAACCCATGGATCAAAACCAAGTCTCCTGTGTCTCCTGCATTTTCAGGCAGATTCTTTACCACTAGAGCAACTGGGTCTAAAGTCATTGTGATCCTGTAACTGTAAGTAGGTTAACATAATCCTACATAATATCTGGGAATTTGAAAAAGGGTGTTTTCTATTCCTAATAAGTCAGATCAAGGAATGCCACCTGAAATTATCATCTCTGTCCTCCCTTCCTGCTTGAGCTCCATTGCTGATATCCACTACACATCTACTATAAGTTTTATCTTCAACATAACGACAGCAAGCATCATTTGCATTTATGTTAGTTTACTGAAGAAGCTTCCTAGCCATTCCCAAAGTTATCAGTAGTTGAAGGGCTGAAGTATCTCTGAAAATGGCCTCCTTCCCAACTCTGTGATAATATGTCTGTTGTCTCCAGATTAATGATTAGTTCCCTTATCTCCCAAGAGAAAAATGAACACTTCCTTAAACATCAGTAGAAATAAACAGTCACAGGAATGGTACAATATGTTGGACTGAGTGGACACCTCAATATGTCCTGTCAGATTTATAATTTGCTCATGGAAACTATTAACTTATGAGTGAGATAAATCATGTCCTTGGTCAGAGCTTTCATTTAGTTCCCATAAGTTTCCCTTTATTCCAGTTCCCAGCCCCCTAAACCCACGGGCATGCTACACCTGGGCTTGAGGTTTCTTCAAAAGTCTTTTGGTAATAACAGAAGGTGAGTGTAGTTCAATAAATTGTCATGGGATTTGGTGCTGTATTTTATTAACAATATACTCAGACTGGGAAGTTTCACCTGCTTTGAAGAGAAATTTGAAAGGTAATGTGATGAAGTGACTTCTTATTGTAGAGTTTACAAAGCTCCTTTTGTTTGTAACATATTGTTACTTTCAGTTTTTATGTTTCAAAGGTTTTAGATTGCTCCTTAGAGTTTGGAATTTATCTGTCCAGAACATTACAATGTCATAAAAAAGGGGAAAATATCCCCAAGTTCAAACTTTTATTTTTTATAATAAAGGTATAAAAATCCCACAGAACTCATTCTTTGTGAAAGAACTGTGTGCCCCACAAGCTGAGATTCAGGACAAAGAACTGCATACATCTCCTCTCCCTCAGTTCCCAGCAGTTTTCATTTTCAAGCAACCACTACAAAGTTCTTTTTCTAGTTACTAAGATGAATATAAAAAAAGATTTAATGCTCCAGGGCATTTCTGTGTAAAAAAAATCCTAGCACCTGAATAACTAATGCAGACCTTAATGTGATATTCAGCTTTACGATTCCAGTTTAGACGGAAAGAAATCAGATGAATTACACTTGAATACATACCACAATACATTTGACGCTTCAACTTGTATTGTAATCTTTCAAATGAAAACAAAAAAGGTAGATGCCTTTTCGTATGCCAGGGCTACCCAATTTATAACAATGTCTGCATTTATCAACACCAGAATGACACTAAGAGAAAACAGAGCACAAAATGCAGAGCCGTCAATTTCTCTCACATAAAAAAGCTATAGCTTCTGAGTTTTGAGTCACATTTTTAAAATAATTATGCTAGTTGTAATCTCAAAAAAATTATATGGCATAAGCTTCTGTAGTTTGGGAATCTAAACTATTTGAAAGCATCTGAATCCACATTTCCTGTGCGGATTTGACTAATGCAAAGGTGCTTTACAGAGTCATGATTACCAGAAAACTCCCTATGGAGAAGAATATCCCTTTTGAAAGAATTAGCATATACAGTCCTTTGAAACAAAATGACAGAAACGTTAACTAATTACACTTTAAAAACAAGCAGTAATTACTTTTATTATTCTTACACACTTTCAAGATGTTAAAATTCAGTAATCCTTAAAGATGAGAAAACCTGAGTCCATGTATGTAAAAAAAAAAAGCCAATATATATATATAATCATTTCATTTTATGCTTCTCATCACAAAATTAGATCATGCTTTTTCAATTGCAAAAGGTAAAATAATCCATAGATACCTGTTTTCACTTACCTGCCTTTGTCAGTGACAACAGTAGTGTAATGGAAAGACTACTAACTGGAAAATCTAAATTCAAATTCCATTTTGCAGCTCTCTGCTTCAATTATGTTAGGCCATCCAGTTAGCTTGTTTGGGTCCTAACTGCAGTACAGAAAATTTTCTGTCCCCATGGGAGGGTAACTAAACTTGTTTCTTTGGATCTCAGTAATCATAAGAGGACAAATATGTACAAGCATCAAATTCAAGTTAATACTTTCCACTAGGTAGAGGTACCCAAAAATGGCATGGGAGGCAGGCAAGACATTCAAACTTCAACTTATACTGGATAATCACATGGCAAGAATCTGGGAGAGGAGACCCAAGCTTTGAAAGGAACACAGAACTAAAATCTCCTGCATCTCCTGCATTGGCAGGTGGATTCTCTACCACTGTGCCATCTGGGAAACCTAACATTTCAATGTTTTGTTCCTTGAAAGTGAAAGTTCCCTGAAAGCTCAGTCATGTTCGCCTCTTTGCGACCCATGGACTGTAGCCTGCCAGACTCCTCTATCCATGAAATTCTCCAGGCAAGAATACCGGTGTGGGTTGCCATTCCCTTCTCCAAGAGATTTTCCCGACCTAGGGATTGAACCCAGTTCTCCTGCATTGCAGGTAGATTCTTTACTGTCTGAGCCACCAGGGAAGTCCCTAGAATTTCTAATACCCTGAAATTTCATAACTTTCTGGCTTCCATATTTCTAATCTTCCTCAAATATGGCTTTCATCAGGGTACTTCCCTTTGAAATGACTCATTAATTTAAACCATATTGTATCCAGTTCCTTTTAATAATTCTCATGGCCCATGATCTCTAATTAAATATATTTATTCCTCAAAAACACCTTCTACTCTAGCCAGAACAGTCTTCTCCTTTTGTCATGAATACACCATGGCCATACCTATCCCCATTATTTTTTTTTAATTCAGAATTTTTGCTTACTTTTCATTTTCCATTTAAGTTAATGCCTTCATTATTCATAGGCTAATTCTTCAATATCTGGTTTAGTGTTTTAAACACCACCTATTCATCCACTAATAAAGGATTTTTCTTTTCCTAAGGTTATGGTAGTGGTTGAACATATTAACACCCAACTCGGGACAAATGAGATCAATGGTAGTTTATTAGTCACAAATACAGCCTGGGAGAAGATGACCCTCACATTCTATTCAGAGCCCCCACGGGTGTTGCACTGAGAAACAGAGTGAACAACCAGATGCTGTGGTCTGGAAGATGAGTTTTATAGAATCATGAATGTGAGGTGCCTCCAGTACAAAAGCAAGGATGCAATTGGCTTGTTTGAATAACTCCATGGACTGGCAGGGAACAGAAACCTGATACTCAGCTATAAGTAAGAAATTGATTTGGTCCCTTTAATGAGCAGGGTTGTTTGGCTAGAGAACCATATTTGTGCAGTAGCATTGTGGGTAGGGAAACTTACAGAAAGGCTATTTGAGGCTCTCCAGTTGTCAAGGCAGAACATATATACATTTTTAATTTTAGACAGGATACCATAGTTATGAATTATTTACATAAAACCTTCTGATCAAGTGAGGGAAAGCACACAGATATGATTTTAAATGACTATACTAATCTGCTATTTTCTCCTCTCTACTGTAAGAATGTAAAACATTAATTTATATATGTATTCTTATAACTAGTTTGTTATTTTTGTCTCATTATCTAGATGTCATGTCCTTTAACGGTACCGGACATTAAAAAGCCAAACTTTTACTTCAGTTTCTCTACTGTACAACACTGAATACACAGTAGACATTTGACCGATTTAATTATTCTGTGAAGGGGGGAATGAACACACAATTTTGTAAAATACCCATTCCATTCTAATAACTTTGTTCGCTCATCCTCACTTAACATAGATATATAGATACTTAACATAGATATATTTTAGGAAAACTAATTATGATATGTATTCCTTTTCCTTGATGATTTACATTATGATAGGAGATTTATTTCCATGTAAAATTTGGCCTTAATAGACTGTTAAACATCTCTAATGTGGAAGTGATTAAACTAATAGCCACATAAAATGCTGGAAAAGGAAAGAATTATTAAACAAGCAGCTAATATGCATTTTAAAAATAAAATTAAGATAACTTGAAATCAAAAAGGATTTATTAAAGAATTACATGTACATTGAGTTAGGTTTTAGCCACTTTACGGTATTACTGATTTGGAAACTACCACATAGAATATTTTAATTTTGTTGATATACTTGACATGACTTTCTTAACATTCTGGAAGATCAGAAATAAATTTGTAACTGGTAGAAGAATACATAGAGGATATTGTTTAATGTCAACTGGACTAGAATTTTCTTCTAATGTGATGAAAGATTCTGTCTTTGCTCTTGTTCTATACAAAAAATTCAATGACTAGGGTAGGACTCAGAAAGTAAGCTTATCAAATTTTGAATGGCATACAGTTGAGAGAGATGATAAATGAAAGAATCAGATAAAAAATTACCTCAACAGGGAAGAATGTTCAGTCCAAAGAAAATAGATTAAGTTTAGTAGGAATGTTGCAAATTGAGTCTTATATTCAAAAACTGCTTGTGAAAGTTACAGGATGGGTACATCTGGAAGTATAGTTGGCCACAAGATTAATAATGAAATTGCAGTACTATGGTTAATATAATCAATGGCTGATGAAACACGTGGTCTAGATTGATGGGGCACACCACCACACAGCACCGCTCTGCCCAAACCCAGGGCTCCCCTCTGTTGTGAATGTACAGAGAACATGCTGGATGCATTAGATGACTAAGTAAAAGATCCAATGGCCTTAACGTAAGGGAAGCTAGAAGAGAGAACAGGCATAGGACAATTTTTGAGGAAAATGGTAGGCTACGATTTGCAAATAAAAATTTAAGGTTTCTATGCTTTGATTTTATACTTGATTCTAAATTGAAGAATGAAGACATTATTATAAAGTTTTAGTGGAATAATATATACTTGGATTATATCCTAAAGTGACTCTGACAAAAATCACTACCAACCAAAGTTGATCAATATTCACTTACCAGGTTTTCAAGCCCACTTCTCAGATCACCAGACTAAGGAAACAGAAGTACATCCTTGGAGCCAAAAACCACTCAAAGGTCACCCGCAAATACAATTTTCCATAGACATCTAACAAAAGGGTAACAGAAAGAAACTGCAGGAAAGGAAAGATGAGAGAGAACAATAGTACCTTTAAAATCTCTGAACTTCAAAGGGAGAAAGGTTGAAAGAGAGAAAAGAAAGCAAAGGCTGATAGGGATAGGAGGGGACCAGAAGAAAAAGAAGTTATTAAAAAGACTTTAAATTCACTGCTTCTCTTTTTTTAAAGCTCACCCTAATTTATAATGCAATTCTGGCAAAGGAGATTTTCCATTTGCATATTTACTTTAAGATATTTTGAAGTGTCAGGCAAATTGAATTTTTATTTATATTTAGCAAACTAATCATTTGCCTTGAGAAAAAGAAAGCTCTGATGTTCTGAGACTTCTTTTTCAACAATTAAAGAGGTTGATATTCTCTCAATTTCTTGAGATATTGGAAAACTGAAAATTGACAGGAAAATGATTTTGTATTGTCAAAGAGCCTCACAGGTGGTCAAAGTATTTAAAGGGAATTGCAATGACTTTCAATTATCTATCCTTAGACACTTATCTGTTCCTCATGGTGTCCTACCTAATGAATAACTCTTCTGCAGATGGTGAGAAAACTGGGATTCTTAATTGCCACCAGGCTAACATTAGCAACAATCATGAGCAATGTTTGGGGAAGAACCTGATATAACATAGTTCATCTATCAGAAAAGGAAGCTGCATATTCACCTTGATGATGTGTACTGTACAATAGATGGTAAGGAACATTTTAGCATTATGAAATCTCATCAAATTCTATTTCTACTAGGAGCAAGTATTAATAATAAAGTAGTTAAAATAACTTTAAATATATTTTCACTGGATTAATGTTTCTTGAACATGCTTTGATACTTATATTACCCAGTGCTCAAAACAACCTTGAAAGCACATGTAATTTTGTTACCCATACCTTAACATTAACATCTGTAATATGAGTTCAAGTAACTTAACTTGACATCGCAACTTAAACTGATATTAAACATTTAAAGGGTATACACCTTTTTCCCCTAAGATCATAGTTCATTTTCTGGCATGTGCTAACATTAATTCTCATATGAGCTTTCAATTATGAAGCAAATAAATGCCAAAATATGGTGACAGAGTATATAGTATGATGCTAATCCATGTTTATTATCACTTTTTTTATTGTAAGTCATTCTATGCAAATAATTTACTAAATAGGATAGTAATAGAAAATTGCAAGGAAAGAACAACAAAAGAAGTAGCAACTGAATAAACAAACTTTAACATTATTAATTTTCAAATAATTGTATAGATTTCTGTGTTTTAGCTGGTGAACTGCAACCAAATATTGATTAGTTCAAAATTTTGCATGCTGCCTCTTTTTATACTCATGTGTTAATCACAATTTAAAAGTAAGGAAATGGGACAAAAACAAGGCAGCAATTGCCCAAATAGCCTTTTTAATTATAGTTTTATGCTTAACTGTTGTTTTAGTGCTCCAACTTCTAAATAACCTAGTAGTTTGGGGAACAGGAAGAGACAGTGAAAGTTCTCCGTTCCAAATCTCTTCTTCCATTTCAAGATCTATGAGATTAAAAACTTGGCTGCAGGTTATTGGTGTATGTAGAGGCTTGCATCTATGCCAATGCAACTTAGAATGCAGTACATGCTGGGATGTTTGAAATGACTTAAATTGCACCTTAAAGTATCACTGAGCAGTAAGCAGGGCAAAAATATACCTAAATACGCCCAGCTGGACCACTTCCATCTTAAAAGTTTTCTAGAAAGAACTTTTCTTTTACCAATGTCTATACCAGTCATAGAACCATATCACAAAATTGGTCCAAAGGTAAGTGGCTCATACACAAAGAAGGAACACATAATCAGCATCATTATATTTTCTGTAGTGTTTGAATTGTGTGCGTGTATGCCCAGCCACTCAGTCGTATCTGACTCTGACTCCATGGACTGTAGCCCTCCAGGATCCTCTGTTCATGGAATTTTCTAGGCAAAAGTCCTGGAGTGGGTTGCCATTTCCTACTCCATGGGATCTTCCAGACCCAGGGATTGAATCTGTGTCTCTTGCACCTCCTGCACTGGCTGGTAGATTCTTTAATCACTGTGCCCCCTGGGAAGCCCCAGTGCCTAAAATTATCAAACATCAAAATTTTTTATCTTCTATGATGACATCTCAGAAGGGGAAAGTCTATCAGCTAAACCCATTCCCATGACTACCTAAAAATGAGTAGATTGACAAATGTAGAAACTTGTGATTTTTTGTTTTGTCATGCCTTGCGGCATGTGGGATCTTAGTTCCCTGACCAGGGATTGAACCTGGGCCCCTTTCAGTGGAGGTTCAGCCTCTTAACCACTGTGCTGCCAGAGAGATCCAGGACTTGTGAGTGGGGGGGAAATATATATACACATACACACACACACACATAAATAAAGAGCCGCCGGAGCCGAAAGGCCAAGGCCGTAAGAACTCTTTATTCACTCACAGCCCGCTCTGATAGCCTGTCTCACTGTGTGTGTGTTCTTTCCTGTCCTGACATCATGTGCTGTACAGCTACCACCATTAAAGCATTTTCATAGTGAAAAAAAAAAAAATATATATATATATATATATATAAATTTCGTTTATCTTTTGAAAGACTAACTTTTCTGGTTCTTCAGCTTGAATTTGAAGCTGAGCAAAGTTTACAATATTAAATAAAAAATATAGCAGACTGATTTTTTTCATCCTACAACTGTTTCTTGATTGCATCTCTTCATGTTAGCTACTGGATATTTCTGGAAAGCTGTTATAGTAAAAAAGAAAAAAAAAATACAAAAAGTGAAATTAAATGGTTCTTTTCCAAGACTTTTCAGGCTTTGCAGGCAAATAAACAAGAAGTTATTAATTGCTGTGACAACCTCCAACTTAAGCTCTCTCTATGAGCTGCAGAGTAAAGAACTACATGAAATGGATAAGAAATTAGAAGCTCTTAGACATCAGCCTCCAAGATGAAGTCATCAGACTTCTTTAAAGCCTGCAGTATTTATATCATTGTACAAATATTGACTGTCTCTTAAGATAGGGAAAACGTTTATTTCCTTGTGGGAGGAGCATACAAGCTTTCATTGTGTGTTTATTTTTTATTTTCTTTCTTATATTGTCCAGGGGATTTAAATAAAGGTACTTTGGAAATTACTTATGAAGAGTTGGCTAAGTTATATGATGCTTTGCAAAAAATCTCCATGTGGCTTTTTAAAATCTAATTATGTCTTCAAGCATCTGGATACTATTCAATTGCTGCCCTTGGTGTCATCTATATCAATACTTGCTACAAGTTGAAGGAGATGGTACTTGTGATGCTCTTCTGCAGTTTAATGCCTCAAGCTTTTACTCATTATTGATTCTTGCAAATGCCAATACGCCCAAATCAAAAACTTCATCCCAAAATACAAATAAAATTTCCCAGAGCTTGTGCTTTCATTTTGCACATTCCATTATCTTAGATAACTTGTCTATTCTATCATGATGGAGAAAAGTTTTCCTTCTTACTTGGTATTAGATACATACACTTATCATCAATTTTCAGGAGCTGAGTCTATAACTTACATAAGACAGTGGAATGCTGCCTTGATGATATAAAACAGAGAATGTCAGAGCCACAAAGACAGTAACTTGGGTAGACAGAAAGGCTAACACTTAAATGCAATTTCCGAAATTTTGGAAAGGAATTATTGGATGTTCTTTGGTCCTCTTCACTTATTCTGTTGCCCCTCAGGTCTTTTCGTTTCTGCTTTTAATATTAGATTTTGGGAGATTCAATTGACTACCATGCCCTACTGCCTAATCAGTCTGTAAAAAAAGCACCAAAGTCAAGAAAAATATTTTAAGAGATGTCAGTTCCATAAAAGTCAACAGAGATAAAGAGATTTATTGCTTCTATCTCACTGCTGACCTGATTCTATTGGAGTCAGAAATCAAGAAAATCCGATCGCTTGTGTATGGGTATGAAAGCAAGCAAGCAAGCATGAGAAATAGATTTAGTTTGTAGGGGGAAAAGAATAATATGTATAAGTCATCAGATGTCCCCAGAAGTTGATATTTTACTGTACTGCCTCAATTTACGGAACTTTCTTTTTTCTTCTGGTGGTTTGGTAGAAGAAGAAAAAAAGGTAAATTAAGGCATTATATTCTGTTATTAGGTTTATTAATTCATGTACTCATTTGAGCAATACTTATTATGCTCTTATTGTATGCTGAAAATTATTCTAAGTATCAGAGTTAACAATAGTGAATCATCCTAATTTGGCTCTAATTTCATATTATATGGCCTAAGGGAAATACATTAATCTGTCATTTCATATAAAGAAAGATGAAAAGGATTTGGCTAGGGCAAGAATGAGAGAAGAAAGCACTCAAGTTGTAGAGTACAATCACCTCTAGGAATTTCTGTAATTACAAAGTACGTTTTAGTTCAGAGCTAAATTAGAAGAGATTGTAAGTCCATATAGAAGCCCTGGATGGTCAGAGGGCTATTAAGTCATTGATGTCTAGGTTTTCTGGAATGGGAAGGAATCTAGAGATGATTTTAGCATACTTCTTTTTACAGATGACATGGAATATGCTGGCTTATTATGATAGTGTAAAAATTAAAAATGCAGTTTCTTGTGCTCAGTTCATGGAAAATTCTGCCAAAATGTTTTAGCACCCCCTTGTCTAAACAGTTTCTTTCTAAGACTGTTCTTGTTGTAAGGGTAATAGGACTGAGTGCTGTAGAATGTGTAAAGTAAGTTATACTCTAGTTCATATGGAAGACAACTCAAATATTGCTATTTACACATATCTCAGGTTATACTGTATATGAGTGAGTGAGTGAGTGAAGACGCTCAGTTGTGTCCAACTCTTTGTGATGCCATAGACTGTAGCCTATCAGGCTCCTCCGTCCATGGGATTTTCCAGGCAAGAGTACTGGAGTGGGGTGCCATTTCCTTCTCCAGAGGATCTTCCAGACCCAGGAACCTGGGTCTCCCGCATATGTATATATGCACATATACATATAGTATAAACATATACCAAACATTTTAGGCTATTTACTGTCATACCCACAATCACATTAGAAAATTTAAATATTCCAATAATTACTCAATTAATTCAACAAGGAGGAATTACTTATGTACTTTAAGCTAGGAATTCTGTAACGTGAACACCCCTTTATATCATCATAATTATCAAAATTTTGTAGGTCACACAATCCATAGTCTGTTAACACTATAATCATGTCTCTCCATTTTATATTATCTGGGAGAGGAGATAAAAGGCAGGAGGTTTAAAATTACAGAGATTTATTTTCATCAAAAACATCCATACTCAAGCAGTCTGGGCATCATTAAAACAGATTAACTTCAGTATGCCAGAAAAATTTGTCCTTATCACTTACCCTCCGAGTCTAATTAGTTGTTTTGTTTTGTTTTTTTTTTGCCTTTTAAAATTTAATTTTAATATTTTAATCAAAGTTAAACATTGATAAGAGTTTAAAAAGTCAAACAATACCACAGGCTTACAAAAGAAAATAGCAGTTCTCTGCTAAACCTCTTTCCACCGTAGATTCCAGCTCCCTAGAGACACCACTTTCAATCATTTTAGTCGTAGCCTTTATTATTTACTTTAATATTTTAAAAATAAACTGCTTACATTGTTGTTTCTTAATTTTCATTCTTTTTTTTAATTATTATTTTTTATTTTTTTTTCCTTTTATTTATTTATTTATTTATTTTTTTAAATTTTAAAATCTTTAATTCTTACATGCATTCTCAAACATGAACCCCCCACCCACCACCCTCCCCATAACATCTTTCTGGGTCATCCCCGAAGTAAGCCAGAAAGAAAAACACCAATACAGTATACTAACACATATATATGGAATTTAGGAAGATGGCAATGACGACCCTGTATGCAAGACAGGGAAAGAGACACAGATGTGTATAACGGACTTTTGGACTCAGAGGGAGAGGGAGAGGGTGGGATGATTTGGGAGAATGACATTCTAACATGTATACTATCATGTGAATTGAATCGCCAGTCTAATTAGTTGTTTTTTTTAATAGATACGTTTATGCCATTTTGTAAATTCATTATAAATGTAAGAATAAAGATACAGTGACAAAACAGCTATTAGAAATTTTAATAAGATTTTAAACATAACACACTATAAACTGTATCCCTCATTAAAAAAATAAAAATAAAAATTGCACCCAAAATGGACAACATTCTTTGAATGTATCTAACCACTCAGCAAATTTCTATGCATGGACCTGAAACATATCCATCTTGTAAATACTGATTTCAAATTTCAAGCACATCTCTTATGGGTTCCAGTTTGTTATTGTTTTTGTTCTTTTTCTTGCACTGATATCACCAAAACATAATGCTTTTGAATATTTTGACTACCCAATTTTTTTAAAAAAGAGGATGTCCATCATCTACATTCCAAACCATTAAACATTTTATTTTTAGATTTATGAAAATGAAAGTCACCCAGTGGGGTCCAACTCTTTACAACCCCATGGACTATACAATCCATGGAATTCTCTAGGACAGAATACTGGAGTGGGTGGCCTTTTCCTTCTCCAGGGGATCTTCCCAACTCCAGGATTGAACCCAGGTCTCCTGCATTGCGGGCAGATTCTTTACCAGCTGAGCCACAAGGGAAGCCCAAGAATACTGGAGTGGGTAGTCTATCCCTTCTCCAGGGGATCTTCCCAACCCAGGAATTGAACCGGGGTCTCCTGAATTGCAGGCGGATTCTTTATCAACTGAGCTATCAGGGAAGCCCTTTAGATATATGAACATAAATTACAGAAGCCAGTGAATTATTTTCTATTTCAATAATACCCTTTCGATAATCTTTGTATGCCTTCTAGGCTTCAGCTTTTGTCCACTTGTGAAATATACCAAGTACCTTTTGGTAAACAAACATAATGAAAAATACTTCTCACATGTTTTTTAAAGAAAAAAGTATGTCTCATGCCATTATGATAAAATATACATGATGAAATGCCTTCTGTTGAAGGAAGGACTGCTCAAGGACCTCATATTTCCTTTTTTGTTCTTGGAAATAATGGTTCACTTGTTCAATATTGTTCACTAATTTCTGAGAAAAACCATGTAATTTATGGTCATCTGAAGATATTTCTGAGATTTCTATTCAGCTTCACCATCATCATCAGAATCTTGAGTGGTATTATATGACTGCTATTGTTTTCTCATTTGCTTAATAATTTTGAAATGTCTGTGTTCTACTCATTGTCAATATAGATGAAATTTTAAAAAAAATTGTAGTTCTTAACTCTGTTTAATGAAAATGGTAAACAAAAATGCTACAAAGAAGGTGGCACTACACTTCTCTTAAGCCTTTTTGAAGAATGATACATTTTAAGCAAGGCAGTAAGAAAAACTGACAAATGATTAAAAGTTTGTTATTTGTTTCATTATTATATCATCCTACCAGGTGATAGTATGCTGCTGCTAAGTCGCTTCAGTCGTGTCCAACTCTGTGCGACCCCATAGACGGCAGCCCACAAGGCTCCCCAGTCCCTGGGATTCTCCAGGCAAGAACACTGGAGTGGGTTGCCATTTCCTTCTCCAGTGCATGAAAGTGAAAAGTGAAAGTGAAGCCGATCAGTCGCGTCCAACTCTTCGCGACCCCATGGACTGCAGCCTACCAGGCCTATCCGTCCATAGGATTTTCCAGGCAAGAGTACTGGAGTGGGGTGTCATTGCCTTCTCCAAGGTGATATTATACTATAGTCTTATATTATAATCTTTATTAAAATAACTTGGCAGTGTCCAGTCCAAGATGGCAACATAGGAGGCTTCTCAACTCAACTCCTCCCATAGACATACTGAATCTAAGCTACATGGAACAATGTCCTCCAAAAGAAATCTTGAAACTATCTGAGTGACTCCTATATGTCCAGGAAAGTCCATATCAAAAAGCTTATCAAAACTGGTAGGAGAGACAAGGACACAACATCACCATAAATCTCACCTTCATTTTGCCAACACTCAACTGTAAGGCACTCACAACTTCCAGTTTCTCATTGAGGAGTGCAGGGTTTGGAGTTAACAACTTACCAGGCTTCCACCTAAGAGACAGTCCCTCAAAAAACTGGCTTTATTAGCTCTGAAGGCCAAAGAGGGTGTGTCTACAAGCCTATATAAACAAAGAAACAGTGCCTAAAGGGCTCTGAAGGACTCATCTGGCTATCCTCTCAGGGGTTAGAGTAGACGCAGTAGACTGCAATTCCCATCCCCCGTCCTTCCCAGAAAGGAGGCTTGTTTGCCTATTTTAAATGGTGCAGCCTGAAGCCCAGGTTCCTTATGTAACACAAACCTAGGGGCCAACTGTGGGCTTCCCAGGCGGCTCAGTGGTAAAGAATCCACCTGTAATGCAGGAGATGTGGGTTCAAACCCTGGGTCAGAAAGATTCCCCTGAAGGAGGAAATGGCAACCCACTACAGTATTCTTGTCTGGGAAATCCATGGCATCACAAGAGGTGGGCAAACTTAGTGACTGAGCAGACGTGCACTCAGGGGCCAACTTCAGTCCTCTCCAGAGCCCAGGGAGCCCAGCGTGTACCGCCTCTGGTACTGTTCCTTTGTACCTTTCCAGGTCACTTGTATATTCTTGAAAGGAACTTGTGGAAAGAATTTATGGGAAAAGTAGATCACTGAGTTTCCATAATAAATCTTATTATTTTATAGAAGACGCAATGGACCCTTGGGGAAATAGCAAGATAAAATGGTTATTATTTTATTAAAAATGTAAATTTTCTGTATAGAGAAATCTTTTAAAAAGAAAAGTCAAGTCACATCTATTCTCACAGTAGATAGAATTTCTTAGAAAGAAACCCCAAAAGTTTGAGCTCAAAGGACCCTGATAGTATTCCTGGGATTATATTTAAATCATTTATATTGAATAAAAGTTGAATGTCTTCTTTACAGGTACTCTTCAGGAAGGTAATAGGCACACTTCTCAAATATTGTCTCATTCAAACCTGCTCCTAAGACTCATAACAGATAGCTGAGATCTGAACCTAATGCCTAGATTTTTAATTGTTGAATTCCAAGTAAGTAAAACTTACTTTCTTAGGCTTTTCAAATTAAATAGATTTACTAAAATATTTTTGTTAATACATTCTCCTAAAATCCCATTGCTTTAGAAATACATTTAGAATGTTTTTAAATGTTGTATATTTATTATAATTTGATTTCCTAATTTTCTTCTATAATTTCAGATTAAGATGATGAGAAAAACATTGGCTTTATTTAAATTTTTGTTGGCATTATATAATTTTCAAAGGTAAAATTTTGAGTCCCTGAACAAAGTTCCAGCATTCGGCCATAAAATTCTGCTAGGCTTTGTATTATTCAGGGAGAACTTTCTGCTCACCCAAGGAAATCAAAGCTTGGAAAATAAACATAAGCTCTGCATGAAAAAGCAGGGCCATGACATCATTTTGGCTGAAGATAACTAAAATTTATTGATAGGGGTTAGGAAGCCTGCACTGGAGTGGTTATGTCAGAGGCAGAGACCATTCAGGCAGCAGAAGGCAGGTATTATGTGAACAGTCTCCAGAGCATAAACCATAGTTTACCAAAAATATCTCATAGCGGTCACTGTTCTTTGCTTTTGATTTGTCATGATTAATATAATCACAAGTGAGAAAGTCAGTGTTTGCCTCAGGGTATTTCTCTCTACACCAAGATTTCTCAGATATTTGGATAAAGACTGCAGTTATTAAAATTACAAAATAAAGAGTCCTTCCTACTATGTACATGTTTACATAGAGGTGACCTAGTAACATCCTAACAGATGGTACATTTGAGTAGGTGAATTAACAATAGTTTAATAAAACATTGCATGTTTGAAGGAGCTTGTCTGATACTGCCCACTTGGCAGGTCTATGCTTTTATAAATTCTAGATAATTATCATTTCACTTACTCATTACTCACTTATTTTAATTTGAACAATATCAACACGATGGTTAAGTACAGTGATCTGTATTAGGCTGTCAAAAATACTTGGCCAAGTTGTTCAAAAACATATCACCTACAAGTCAGGTCCAAATACACACTAGTTTTCTTAAAGTGGTGGGTGTGTGTGTGCTCAGTCTGGTCCAACTCTCTGCAACCCCATGGATTGTATCCCACCAGGCTCCTCTTGTCCATGGTATTTCCAAGGCAAGAATGCTAGAGTGGGTTGCCATTTCCTTCACCAGGGCATCTACCCCACCCAGGGATCGAACCTGTGTCTCCTGCACTAGCAGATGGATACTTTGCCACTGAACTACCTGGAATAATCCTGGCTTATGACTAGTTTTTTGTTTTTTGGTTTTTTTTTTTAAGTTTTTAATATTGTCTGTTTTTACTCTCAAGGTTTCTGAGAGAAATTTTGTGGTTGTTCTACCTGTAAGAATCTAAAAGGACTCATCCCTCATCCCTTAGTTTTCAATAGCTAATTTTGATTGTAGTAAAAATAAAAAATGTAATAAAAATGGAGTCATTTATTATTCCACTATTACTCCATTAATTTATTATTCCATTAATACAAGATTGTAAAGCAACTATGTTTTGTTTAGTTGCTAAGTCATGTCTGACTCTCTTGAGACCCTATGAATTGTAGCCTGCTAAGCTCCTCTATCAATGAGATTTCCCAGGCAAGAATACTGGAATGGGTAGCCATTTCCTTTTCCAGGGCATTTTCCAGATCCAGCAAGCAAACCCGAGTCTCTGCATTGCCAGGTGGATTCTTTACTACTGAGCCACCAGGGCAGCAGCTGCACTCTGGTAAAAAGAGAATGACTCAGGATAGAGGTGAAGAAAACCCAGACCTTGCTACCATGTCACCACTGTGAAAACTTTTCATCAGTGGAGAGTACTGGGTTGAAGGATCCAGCAACTAGAGACCTATGATGTGTTCCAAGGCCAGAGTTAAGTCTGATTTCTCTGTTGATTCTTCTACTGTATCTACTTCAATCTTGGGTGAAAGTGGAAGTGAAGTTGCTCAGTCGTGTCCGACTCTGCGACCCCATGGACTGTAGACTACCAGGCTTCTCTGTCCATGGAGTTTTCCAGGCAAGAATACTGGAGTAGGTTGCCATTTCCTGCTCCAGGAGATCTTCTCGACCCAGGGATTGAACCTGGGTCTCCCAGAACCTGGGTCTCTGTAGACAGATGCTTTACTATCTGAGTCACCAGGGAAGTCCTCAGTCTCTGTCTGGGTAGGTAGAAACAATAAGCACTAACAGATAGATTAAATTCTTACTTCAACACAGAGACAGAAGGACCATTCAGTCTTAGAATAATGTATGTTTGTGGTGATTTTAGAGAAGGCCTCTCTGAAACAAACACCCACACACAAATAGGTCACTGAAACTTCATTTTGAATAAACTTTTCTTTTGTAGTGAATACAGCAAAGAATGAATAAACTTGTCTCTGATGTTCTTTGAAGCCAAGTATGCCCTATAGACATCAACAATTGATTTGAAAAACAGAATGAGAAAAAAATAACTAGAGTAAAAATGTATTTATACTGAAAAAAAGTCGTGTTTTTACAGCAGATTGATTCTAGACCATGTTCTGAAAATGGAGCTTCAGATTCTAGTTAAGACTTTTTTTCCTCTGTAAATTTTGTATTTCTCTAATTACAATTGCTTTGCCAAGAATTTGTTTGTGAGTAATTTCCATACCTAAATAAAAAAAAAAATATGATGTAGACCTGCTAAATGTATTATTAAATTAGTGAATTCTAAACTAGGGCATTGTGATATCCTGGTGTGATAGAAGCAGCACTGGAGTGCTGCTGAAGCACAGGGGTTTTGATGAGATCTGCCTCACTACTTCACCCTGAAAAAGAAATAGGACAAATCCCAGCAGAAACAGGGTATCTAAGACTTGGAACAGTCATAAACAAACACAGGTACTCTAATTGGACATTTACAGTTAAGCCCAAATTGTCACAGAAATCAGAATACTTGACAGTGATTACTTGTTAAAAAGTAAGGGATGGTCAGTCACCCTGACTGTAATCAGCTCCTTCCTTGATCCTGCCCTTCTTTGCATAATCCCTATCATAGTAAATAACTCCAACATCCATCTGACAGCCTAAGCCAACACCTGGATTCATGTTTATCTTTTTCATTAGCCTCCTACTTATAACCCCAACAGCTTTGCCCAAGATCAGTAAAAGTGCCACACTCATGCTGAGAAGAAGTTTATTCGGAGAAGGCAATGGCACCCCACTCCAGAACTGGCCAAACCTCTTCCGGTATTAGTACACTCATGCTACCCTTCTATTAATATGTACTAATACCAGAAGAGGTTTGGCCATTTTTTTTTCAACAAACTATTCTGGATACTTGAAAGTTAGCAATTTAATAATAAACTGAGAAGTTTATTTGGAGAAGGCAATGGCACCCCATTCCAGTACTCTTGCCTGGAAAAATCCCATGGACAGAGGAGCATGGTAGGCTGCAGTCCATGGGGTCGCTAAGAGTCAGACATGACTGAGAGACTTCACTTTCACTTTTCACTTTCATGCTTTGGAGAAGGAAATGGCAACCCACTCCAGTGTTCTTGCCTGGAGAATCCCAGGGACGGGGGAGTCTGGTGGGCTGCCGTCTATGGGGTCGCACAGAGTCAGACACGACTGAAGCGACTTAGCAGCAGCAGCAGTTTAATAATATGTCCCTTCTTTGGGCTAGAATCTTCTTTCTTCTAATGAGATGGAATGTTCAAGACCCAGAGATAGAAGTTATTGATGCAATGCCTAGCCAGTATCACATATTACTGCATGCTTCTCTAAACATGAACATATTCAATCATATGAACAGTCCTAGGCTCTTGAAGATGGATGGCTGAATGGTCTTGCTCTCACTTATAACTGAAACTCAGTAGAGGTTGAACTTCCAAGAAAGCATGTTCTGAGAGTTGCAATTTCTTTCCTGAGACTAAGATTGTTGTCCATGATAAATCCAATTAAAACTTCAGTTTTTCATACACAAAGGTAGTTTCTTCTTAATTTTTTAAGAAGCCAGGCCTATCAAAAAATAACCAAGAAAGATTATTAAAAGGGTTGCTTATTGCAAGTACTGAAAAATACTGAAAAATCATTTACATGTTCCAGGTACTGCATTAAATTTTGTGAACATGAAAATAAGCAACACAAAAATCCCTTTCCACAAGAAAAACCACATTTTTTTCTTAAAATAGCTCACTGTTAAAGAAAAGAGCAAAGTTACCATGGCCCACCTAAGAACAATTCATAACAATTCATCTTGTTTTGTTTGTTTGTTTGTTTGTTTGTTTGTTTCTGTGAGAAATAAGTTTTTATGTGACAGAATGCCAGAGATCTCAATCTCCATTTGGAGACTGATGACACTGAAATTTTCCACTGTCCTATGTCCCTACAGAGAGGACATTTTTTGTTTGTTTTCCATAATCCATTTCGTGTTCTCTCCGTAACCATTCCAATCCTGTCCTAGGAACATTTTCCCTAGTGGATCCTTTCTCATGACCTGACCAATCAAGATTGGAAAAAGGTTAGAAAAGCTGCTCACAGATTCATTCCCGCAATGGTGACCTAAAGAAACTGCCCATTATGTGCTGCTACCTGGAATCCAGGTTCTGCCCTACTTTCTCAGCATCCAATTATCCTTGTGAGCTCCATAAATTACTGCATGAAATTTTCCTCTGCTTAGTTAGCTTCAGTTTCCCTTGTTTGCAGTCCAAGATTCCTAATAGATACACCATGGATTCTTCCAGAGGTGCTGATTGCATTCCCTGGGCTCAGAGCATGCCTTATTGTGCCTGGCAACAAGCACTGAGACAAGTATATTTTACTTTGAAAATGAAATAGCACAAAAAGATGGTTTTAAGACTCACCCACTAATTTATTCTTATAAATTATTCCTTGTGATTAATGTAGCTAAGTAGCTAAAACTGTTGCTTGGACACAACACAAAAATGTCAGAAAATTATTTTGCTGGGCAGTAAAAAGCTACTGACTTTTATACCAGATTATTATTACAGCAATTACACAGCTGACATGCAGAATCCTTGAAGATATGTGGCCCTCGGGACAGCAAATAAGAAGTCTGAAATAAATGAAACTCAAATACCAGAATGGTATTGATGGTCAGCACTGCTCCTTTTGGCAAGAAAGCAGTTTCTTCTCTTCCAAGAGAGAATTTGCATGACGCTTGCCATAGGTATTACTTTTCTTCCCTGTCACACATTAACTGACTGCCCAGGTGCTCAGAGCAAGAAGAGTAACACCAAGTGCTTATTAAAACAAAACAAAACAAAAAGGAAACACCTTTCAATAATGCACAATGTAATCACAAATGTGAATGCCTTGATAATTAATAACTTGGGCTAGCTTATAGCCTAAATCAATAATGGTTTATTTTGCCCATCTCAAATATATAAAATTCAAGTCGTGATCTGTTCTTCACACTCCATGCCATAAGAGTTAAAAGCAAAGCCTGTGTCAAATTCTTGATTCCCTATCTATTGCAGACACAATGCCAGAGATAAAACCTAATGAGTTTCTATAAACACAACCAATTTGTTAGCATTGATTGGTCACTTCAGTGAAAGAACCAGTCAATTTAATCAAATTGGCCAAACTGGCCTTAAGCTGAAGTGACAAATGGATGCAGTCAAATAATCAAACAACATAAACAGACTGGGTGTGTTCACTTCAGTATCCTTATTATGGTTCTGAATCTTAATATTTTTTTTTGCTAATAAGTGCTAGTCTCTGCTGAGTAGGAAAACATTAGTATTGAGGATCACAAAGTGAGATGCCTGCTTACCCTAGTGGTCATAACCAATCATGTGAATGAGCAAAACCTGTAAGCAAATGGACTAAACCTTCCCCCAACCTCTTGACTGAGGGCATGCCCAGGAGTCCTACACAAGGTTTTCTAATCATTGGCATGTGAAGAATCCAGAAGAGACATTGCCCCTAGCCACAGTATAATTGGTTATATACATACAGCATAAACATACATTTACTGGACAGTGGACACAGGAATACTGAATTAGAAAACATACCCAAGTGACTCCACCAGGAATCTAAGAAGAATAGACAGCAGAGAGGGCTTTCTAAAGCCCCAAACAATCACAGTAATTCACTTCCAACTGGTACCCTGCTGGCACTCTTCCTAAGCAGACAGCGGAGGGCTGCTGCCTCTCTCAGATAACAAGGTAATTAATGTTAAAAAGGAAGACCATAGTGAGGAGGGTCAGTGGTAGCTTCAGAATTATAAAAAGGTAGAATTAAAGAGCCTATTTCCATTTGGTGCCTTTTTTTTTTTTTAAGGCTTATTTTAAAAAGATTTGAAAAGGCAGGGGTAGAGATGTGAACAAACAAAAGCTATTATAGGAAAATGAAATTCCCTTCCTCTTGGCCTCTTGCTATTACAGAACTTTTCTGAAGCCCCAATGGCATTTTATAACCCAACTTTCCAAAATTATTAATCTACTTAAAAAAAAAACACACAGATCATAGAACATATTCATAAACACCTTTTGGGGTGATGCCATCCTTTCAGGGTGCCCCAACTTTCCACCCTGATTCTCTACTTTGCAGGTAAATACATGATCACTATTTTTTAATTATCCAAACTACAATTACTGTCCCATAACATCTGGAGAAATTTTATTATCAGAAGATAGTGATGGGCTTGCAGAAAGCTATAGGGAAGGATTATATAAGATTTGCTTTTCCCAGGTGGCTCTAGTGGCAAAGAATACACCTATCAATGCAGAAGATGTAAGAGATGTGGGTTTGATCCTTTGGTCAGGTACATACCTTGGAAGAAGACATGGCAACTCACTCCAGTATTCTTGCCTGGAGAATCCCATGGAGAGAGGAGACTGGTGGGCTGTCCATGGGGTCACAAAGAGTAAGACATGACTGAGTTGACTTAGCATGCACATAAAATTTAAATGTCCATCAGCAGATGAATGGATAAGAAAGCTGTGGTACATATACACAGTGGAGTATTGCTCAGCCATCAAAAAGAATACATTTGAATCAATTCTAGTGAGATGGATGAAACAGGAGCCGATTATACAAAGTGAAGTAAGCCAGAAAGAAAAACACCAATACAGTATACTAACACATATATAGAATTTAGAAAGGTGGTAATGATAACCCTGTATGTGAGACAGCAAAAGAGGCACAGATGTATAGAACAGTCTTTTAGACTCTGTGGGAGAGGGAGAGGGTGGAATGATTTGGGAGAATGGCATTGAAACATGTATAATATCGTATAAGAAACGAATCACCAGTCTAGGTTCGATGCAGGATACAGGATGCTTGGGGCTGGTGTACTGGGATGACTCAGAGAGATGGTACTGGGAGGGAGGTGGGAAGGAGGTTCGGGATTGGGAACACGTGTACATCTGTGGCGGATTCATGTTGATGTACGGCAAAACCAATACAGTATGGTAAAGTAAAATAAAGTAAAATAAAAAAAGAGAAATTTAATATTCTTTCAAATCTATGACATTTATGTCATAATAAATAGCAATAGTAAATGTGGTCTTTAAGTAACTATGAAGCATAAGAAAATATTCTGCCTTATGCAGCAGCTAAAGAAATTAAAATAGATAGCTAACGAGAATTTGCTGCATGCCACAGAAAACTCAGACAGGAGCTCTGTATCAACTTAGAGGGGTGGGATGGGGAGGGAGATGGGAGGAAGGTTCAAAAGGGAGGGGATATATGTATACTTATGACTGATTCATGTTGCAGTTTGACAGAAAACAACAAAATTCTGTAGAGCAATTATCATTCAAATAAAAAATATATAAATTATAAAAAAAGAAAAGAAGAAATGAGACCTTGAGAAATATTATTAGGCTTTACTTAGAGAAGATGTAATCATAAACATAATAGTTAACATGTACTAAACTCTTACTCTGGGATTCCCTAGTGGCTCAGTGGTAAATAATCTACCTGCCAATGCAGGAGACATAAGAGACATGATCCCTGGGTTGGGAAGATCCCCGGGAGTAGGAAATGTCAATCCAATCCAGAATTCCCAGTCCCATGGACAGAGGAGGCTGGTGGGCTACAGTCCATGGGATTGAAAAGGGTTGGACAGGACTGAAAGACTAACCAACAACAAATACTTACTCTCTGTAAATACTAGACTTAGTGTTCTAATACATTGAAACATTTAACACATTTAAATTGCAAAACAACCCTAACTGGTAGTTATGACTTTCATCCTCATTGTTTTAAAGTGAGAAAAGAAGACTGAGGCACAGAGAAGTTGAGCAGCTTACAAAGGTAACACAGCTAATAAGTAGATAAACAAGGATTTAAATGCTGAAAATATAGTTTTGAGATCCATACCCTTAATCTATACACACAGAAGCCTTAAAATAAATGATCTGGATATTTGTGTAAATGAAATATTATATATAGCTTAATTTTGAACATAATGTTGGATATGCAGGACAAGCTCTCTAGGAATGCTAATATTAATGGCAGAAGAAAAAAATATAGTAAATAGTATATAAATTCTGTAGTGTATTCTAGAAATGTTAGAACACATTACATTTTTGATACTATTTACTTATATATGTGTATATACCATACTCACAGACTTAATTACTTAGTGATGAAATCTATGTCCAGAAACAATATCCATTAGAGAAAGTTTTTAAAGGAGTTTTAATTTCTTCTCTACCTATAATGCCTGCTTTGGGGGGCTTCCCAGGTGGCACTAGTGATAAAGAACCCACCTGCCAATGCATGAAACGTCGGTTTGATCTCTGGATCGGGAAGATCCCCTAAAGGAGGACATGGCAACCCACTCCAGTATTATTGGGTGAAGAATCCCATGGACAGAGGTCCCTGGTGGGTACAGTCCATGCGGTCACAAAGAGTTGTACATGATTGAAGAAACTTAGCACACAGCATGTCTGCTTTTTGAATGAGTATTCAGTATTATTAATTTTTATCATAAACATAATTGATCTGTTTGGATTATAGCAAACTATCTTGAGTAAAATTACTTTACAAGTGTTAATAGGCTTCTAGGGACTGTGTATATTAACAACTATTATCTTACATTCACAGTCAAAACAGGACAAGTTTAATGGTTTCATTAAAAGCCTGGCAGAGAGAGGAAAAGTCAGAATTTGGATTTCAAACTCAAGGAAACAGTTGGATAAAATCTATGATACTCGCATGCCTTAACAACATGTTAAATGACTATGATATGGAGCAACTATAGCTCCGGTTTTCCTTCCAACCTCTTAGTTCTGCTTATACAAGCACACAGTCCACCACCAACTCCACTACAGTAAAGCAGCAAAAAGAAATGAGGATCACTAAAGAAAAAGCTAAAGGGCTCACAACTCCTGAAAGTGAGGTATGCCATAAACACAGGAAGAGGACAGTCCCCATTTCCAAGCAATAGAAAGTCCACAGAGCATTTTTCACCTAGGGAAGGTCTGCCTCATTAATCTTTAGGTGATGGCAACTAAGGGAGACAGCAGAAAAAAGGGGTTGGAACAGCTCTAGGAAAGATGACAATGAGTCAGAAGTAAGATGGGTTGTGACAGGGACGATCTCTAAAGGAAAGAAAAAACATGGACATCAGCGACACAAATGGGAAGTGACAGGAAGAAACTGTTTGGGACTGTAAATGAACTCAGTGGAAAAAGAATTGGAACATGCATTGGAGTGAAACCACTGAATTATGGGATTATGCCCCCAGAACTTTTAACATAGCAATATGGTTTCTCGACCCGCAGAGCAGGCCTAGAATATTATACATCCTCCTGCCTTCCACATCCTGTTTTGAGAAGTAGCAAAGTCTACTGTGACTGGAAAATAAACCAACCCTTTTCTTTTTTACCTCTTCTTTGCTTCTCAAATTAGGGAGACAACAGAAATGTAAATTTTCCCTGTGTGGCTGTACTCTCACTGAAAGGTGATACTTTAGAAAATCCTGGTGAGAATATTTAATTCTGTGTTTTCTTCTATCAGGGCTGATGTCCCTTTGAAGGTGCCTCTCCTGTTCAGAACCTAGTATATTCACCTCTAATTCCTTTCTATAAGAGATCTTTTAAAATGAAATCTGGGATATAAATGTCTCAACGTATCCCATGTTTGAGCCTCAGGTGTTTCTCGGCTGGATTTTCCCCCACAGGTGCTGTTAATAGATTGGAATTAGTAAAGAGGCCCCTCACTCTGAAATCTAGGTCATAAACTGATTGCTCCTTGTTTAGCATCCACTTTGTAGGGAGAGTATCACTCCACATGAAATTAAAGATAGTTAGCATCTTTCTGATCTTGTGAAGTGTTGCAGACCTAATGTAAATGAGTCCAGTGGGGACACATCAGCTGACAGGTCCTGAATGCTGGCCAGCCAGAATTGTGGGAACTGTTCACTTGACCCCACACAGTCCCACTTTCACCTGCAAACCCATATAAAGGCTTAACGTGCTGGGTGCTCAGTGCTGCTCTGCATGCTTTACTTGCTTGAGAACAAATGGTACACGGTGAACAACATAGTCAGGAAGAAGGTTTGTTTGAGTCCGGTTTTTGAAACAAAATTTTTATTCGATGCCAGTTTTTAATAGAACACACACACTCACATGAAAAGAGTAATTATAAGTCAGAGACTGAAAGCGAACAAAGCTCAGAGATCTTGTGAAACAAAGCACTGCTGTGTCTAGAATAAAATGACTGCTTTACAACAAAGCACAGGGTGATAGAGCTATGAGGGCATGGCAAAGGATGTGCTTTAATTTGTTCACATTATAAGCCCCTGCACTAGATGGAATTCTCCATCCCTGGGGAAAAAAATAAGTGATTTGCAGGGTTTGGAGAGATATATTAATTAATTAGAAAGTTTTGGGGGGAAGATAGCATGAGAATAGACTGGAAGTCCATCACCTCATCATTTACCACATACTGGATGGGATAGGGGATGGGTACAGGATTTGCCAAAATACAAACATATGCAGAAGATTGAACTACTTCCTCTAGGTCACTCCAGATCTCTATCCTGAGAAGGAAGCATGATGGTCCTTCAAGGTCCACACTCTTCACGTGAAGGGAAGCTTTGGGAGAAACAAGAGCAACTACTGGACTCTGGCAGGTTTCACTTCAAGGTGTTATGCTACGGGATCAATTATGCAATTTTCCTGTCTGTGAGACAGATGCAAGAGAAAACATCACATGGCCTATATTAGCTTTCACAAGTTGTGAGCAGGATTTCCCAGGTGAGCGAAAAGTATAACCTCAAGGAAGAGGGGCTTCACACCGTCACGGCTGGCAGGAGCAGGAAGCAGGGTGAGGAGACAGAACGAAGGGTCGGGTGTACTTCAGTGCCTCAGAGAGCAGGGGTGGAGGTGATGCAGAGAGCACCAGGTGATATTCACACTCATTACTAGTACTATCCACAGGAGGAACTGACATGCCAGCACTTGGAAGTGACCACAGCAGGGACACTGCTGCCTGCAGTTGTTCAAGGGGAAATACAAAGTCTTGGGGAAAGAACAAGAATCAGAGGGGATGTTTTCAAAGAAGAGGGAATACATTTCTTTCCATTCCTTTTCCATTTAAAGTCTAGGAACTGGCTTAGTGCATGCATCCTCACAGTCATTTCTGATGCTGTGTGACCCCCAGGACTATAGCCCACCAGGTTCCTCTGTTTATGGAATTTTCCAGGCAAGAATACTGGTGTGGGTTGCCATTCCCTTCTCCAAGGGATCTTCCCAATCCAGGGATCCAAACCACATCCCCTGTGTCTCCTGCATTGGCAGGCAGACTCTTTACCACTAAGACACCTGGGAAGCTCAATTGGCCTAGTAAGGGGAATCAAATGGTGTAGAAACAAAATTCTGGGACTTACTATTTTTATTTTTTTAATATAAATGTATTTATTTTAATTGGAGATTAATTACTTTACAATATTGTATTGGTTTTGCCATACATCAACATGAATCCGCCACTGCTGGGCATACTATTTTTAAAAGATGCTAGCACAATTGGCTTTGCTCCAATATGAAAAATATAATTTCCAATGAAAACAAAACTCTTAATCTGGAGGAAATAATATAGAGATACACAAATACATTCAAATTTGTCATATTTTCTCATTATTGGCTTATCATGTTACATACTGTATTTGTTATCAATTTCAGCAAGAAGATAAATACTTGTAAAAATTAAAATTATTTAAAAATATTAGAGCTTATGCTTTCAAAATACTGATTCCTCCCACACACACAAAACAGAAAAAGACATGGTCTATACTTTTATAAATGCTCTAAAGCAAATCATACAAAAATGTTTTAAAAATAAGTATAAGATAAAAAACAAAGTACTGAAATTATGTTTTAAAAGTAAATGTCTGAAAGAACAAAATATGATTCAATTTCAGCAAATTAATTATATCCATTGCTCTTAAAAACTGTAATTTAATAAGTTTAAGAATGAATTTATTATTCTGTGTCATTTGGAATCAAATCAGTCAACCAATAAAAGTTTCAAGATCAATAACATCAGTTTTATTTCACAAGAATTCATAGCAGACAATAACATTAAGTATATATACCTTTTAGTGTAGGTGAAAGAGAATAGGAAGTAGGAAAATATGATTAAAGTAAATCCAGAGAAACAAAATACAAATCTACAATCCCTTATCAGAAACTCATGGACTCAATGGATTTTGCACATATCATATTTTATATAATATCTCCAGCCATACTCTGTAACATATCATTTCTCAATATTTATCCCACAAAGTGGGATAAATAAGACTGTCAGTGCTAAATTGGTGTAGGTCAAGTTTTGTTGCCAAATGTGATTTGGTGTCAAACTAAAAGAAAAAAAAAAAAGATTGTTTTCATAGTTTGCTGTCTTGTAGAATTGAAGAAGTAGGGTTATATATCTATATTTTATATGCACACACAACACTAAGTACTTCATTGATGATGCATTTTTGCATCCTTTAGAAGTAATGTAACCAGATGTAGTAATTCTATGGGAACTTAAAAGGGAAGGGTTTATGTTTACTGACTTTCAGAGGACTTTGGTGCTATGCAGAAATTACAGTCTGGTGCTATGCAGAAATTCTTATGCGCCAGAAGGATAATGACTGAATTGGGGATGTTAACAGAAAGAGATTTACAAACAGTGTTCAAATATTATTTCAAGTGATGTAAATGTTTGAAAGGTTGCTAAATAAACAGTTTTAAAATTTTAATCACTTCTTCACTAAGTTATTGAGAAATACATGGAGCTCATCCACTGTAAGGCTTTTCATCCTGGAAATGCTATATACTGCAGGCAGGAATCATAGAGGATGATCCATACTTTGAAACAGCTCTTTGATCTCAGTAGGAGTCTTGGGATGGTGGAGTTGGTTATGATAACACTGTAGAGACTAAACAGTGGTTATAGTGATATGACCATGAGACACCTCTTGTAGCTCCTTACTGATGTTGATATGCCTAGAACTGAGATTGATAACCAATTGACTCAAAACCCTACTTAATATGTTTAAGTAAAACAAAAACAAAGCAAACAGAAATCAGAGGTCTGGTGAACAAAAGCCTAATATAAGTCACCATAATAGTCAAAGATTTTCACCCTATGCCCAGACCCAAGTCAATCTGTACACTGCTACTGCTGCTGCTGCTAAGTCGCTTCAGTTGTGTTCGACTCTGTGCAACCCCATAGATGGCAGCCCACCAGGCTCCCCTGTCCCTGGGATTCTCCAGGCAAGAACACTGGAGAGGGTTGCCGTTTCCTTCTCCAATGCATGAAAATGAAAAATGAAAGTGAAGTCGCTCAGTCGTGTCTGACTCTTCTTGACCCCATGGACTGCAGCCTACCAGGCTCCTCCATCCATGGGATTTTCCAGGCAAGAGTCCTGGAGTGGGGTGCCATTGCCTTCTGCAGTCTGTACACTAGGAGTCCCTTTTCAAAGATGGACTATGTGACCCTGACAAAGAACTCTAACAATCCTGACATGTATGTAAATCCCATATACTTTTCTTAAGAGACTTGAAGTCATTTACCATGTAACTGAATTAGAGAAAGTAAATGGGGTTGCTGGAAGCTGGATCTGAAGTGATGATAATCTCTGGGCATTCAGAATACTCCATGGTTTGGATGTCAGGTGATAAATGGAGTTTTGCTCTGGGCCTGTCTCTGTTTTCCCACTTCCAGAACATAAGGATGAAATGGATATGTTTAACAACCAATATAATTAATTAGATACATTTATTCAAATGATCCTATTTCTAATTCTGTGACTTATCAAATGGAGCAATCTTAAGTTACTACTTAGGAAGTTAGCCTTGGTGTTTATTGGAGTTAATCTTTACATATGAAGAGTTATCTATCATTATATTATCATACTATTAATCAAAAACTTTGTAAAGTTTGATTTATGAGGTTCCGCAAATCTCCTCTATCAGAAAAAGCATATGTAAAGGCCACTTTTTCTCAAATTCCATATAAAGGACAGCTTCCCAACCAATGTGCCACAGAAACAGTTACAGTATTAATTTGATAATTATAACACTTGTGATTAAAAAGTTCTCTTCACTAATTTAGAAATTCATCTTAGAGAATGCAACATGCATTGGTATAACTATTTTTTATAAATAAACTTACATTAATATATTTTATGTAACATTTAGATGTCATATAGCATAATAATGAGAACATGAGCTCTTTATTTACATAGCTGTATGTAAATTCACCTTTACTAGTGTGTCGAGTGAGTGCGTGCTCAGTCATGTCGAACTCTTTGCGACCCCATGAACTATAGCCCACCAGGCTCCTCTGTCAATGGGATTTCCAAGGCAAGAATACTGGAGTTGGTTGCCATTTCCTTCTCCAGGGGATCTTCCAGACCCAGGGATCGAACGTGCGTCTCTTGCCTCTCCTGCAATGACAGACAGATTCTTTACCATTTGCACTACAAGGGAAGCCCTCATTTTCAGTACCTACCACCTAAGTGATCCTGCTCTAGTTTATTAACTTCTCTGTGCCTCAGTGTCCTTCAATTTCTCTAATATAAGATGAAGTTTCAAAAATATTTTTTCTCTTATACTTCACGTAAATCTCAAGATGAAGATCATATTATACTGCATTAGATTAAGAATCATAAGATCACTGAAGTAAAATGCATGTATACTACCAAAGACACAGTCATAATAATGATGATGTTAACAATAATAAAGTATTATTATAACAACAAAGGTTTAGATTAAATACTGAAGTATAATTATTTAATCTTGACAAAATCATTGCAATTTATCTATATACTAGCAACAAAATTTGGAAAATGAAGTAAAACTACTATTCACAATAGATTCCCAAACTAAATTAATTACAATTAATTTAATGAAAAGAATGTGGCCTTTAAACTGAAAACTTCAAAACCTTGCTTTGAAAAAAGAGGATATAAATTCATGAGATACACTGCATTCTTGGATTAGACAATTCAATGTTATTAAAACATCCATTTCCCCTAAACTGATCTATAGAGTCAATGCAATCCAAATAACCCTTGGGATAAATGCCTCTAAAATCTGAGATAAAAGTAAATTTTAAACACAAACTCTGTCCCCTACCAGACTGTTCAAAGAATAGGGAGGTAAAATTAAAGCAATTTCAGAAATGCAACATCTATAAAAATTGCATTTTATGCATCCTAAGAAGATTAATTGGAGAAGGCAATGACACCCCCACTCCAGTACTCTTGCCTGGAAAATCCTATGGACAGAGGAGCCTGGAAGGCTGCAGTCCATGGGGTCGCTAAGAGTCTGACATGACTGAGCGACTTCACTTTCACTTTTCACTTTTCACTTTCATGCTTTGGAGAAGGAAATGGCAACCCACTCCAGTGTTCTTGCCTGGAGAATCCAAGGGACGGGGGAGCCTGGTGGGCTTCTGTCTCTGGGGTCACACAAGTCGGATACGACTGAAGCGACTTAGCAGCAGCAGCAGCAAGAAGATTAATGGAGCATTTGCTCCATCAAAATGAAGAAAACATATATAATCAAGAGGAGTCTAAGGAGACATCACAAAACTGTAGTGTGGTAACCTCAATGCAATCCTAGAACTGAAAAAAGATGTTAGGAATCCAAGGTCTATACAGTCAAAGCTATGGTTTTTCCAGTAGTCATGTATGCATGTGAGAGTTGGACTGTGAAGAAGGCTGAGCACCAAAGAATTGATGCTTTTGAACTGAGGTGTTGGAGAAGACTGTTGAGAGTCTCTTGGACTGCAAGGAGATCCAACCAGTCATTCTAGAGAAACTCAATCCTGGATATTCATGGGAGGGACTGATGCTGAGGCTGAAGCTTCAATATTTTGCCACCTGATACAAAAAACTGACTCATTGTAAAGGACCCTGATGCTGGGTAAGACTGAAGGCAGGAGGAGAAGGGGACAACAGAAGATGAGATGGCTTGACGGCATCACCAAATCAATGAACACAAGTTTGAGCTACAGCCAGATGGTAAAGGACAGGAAAGCCTAGCATGCTGCAGTCCAAGGAGTCACAGTCAGACACAACTAGGCGACTGAACAACAAAAGAATACTAGGTAAATAACAGGAAATCTAAATAAAGTGTTGACTTTAGTTATGCAGGTCAGGAAGCAACAGTTAGAACTGGACATGGAACAACAGACTGGTTCCAAATAGGAAAAGGAGTATGTCAAGGCTGTATATTGTCACCCTGCTTATTTAACTTATATGCAGAATACATCATGAGAAACTCTGGGCTGGAAGAAGCACAAGCTGGAATCAAGATTGCCTGAAGAAATATCAATAACCTCAGATATGCAGATGACACCACCCTTATGGCAGAAAGTGAAGACGAACTAAAAAGCTTCTTGATGAAAGTGAAATAGGAGAGTGAAAAAGTTGGCTTAAATCTCAACATTCAGAAAATGGAGATCATGGCATCTGGTCCCATCACTTTATGGCAAATAGATGGGAAAATAGTGGAAACAGTGTCAGACTTTATTTTGGGGGGCTCCAAAATCACTGCAGATGGTGACTACAGCCATGAAATTAAAAGACACTTGCTCCTTGGAGGAAAAGTTATGACCAACCTAGATAGCATATTGAAAAGCAGAGACATTACCTTGCCAACAAAGGTCCGTCTAGTCAAGGCTATGGTTTTTCCAGTGGTCATGTATGGATGCGAGAGTTGGACTATGAAGAAAGCTGAGTGCTGAAGAATTGATGTTTTTAAACTATGGTGTTGGAGAAAACTCTTTAGCGTCCTATGACTGCAAGGAGAGCCAACTAGTCCATTCTAAAGGAGATCAGCCCCAGGTGCTCTTTGGAAGGAATGATGCTAAAGCTGAAACTCCAATACTTTGGCCACCTCATGCAGAGTTGACTCACTGGAAAAGACTCTGATGCTGGGAGGGATTGGGGGCAGAAGGAAAAGGGGACGACAGAGGATGAGCTGGCTGGATGGCATCACGGACTCGAAGGACATGAGTCTGAGTGAACTCCGGGAGTTGGTGATGGACAGGGAAGCCTGGCGTGCTGCAATTCATGGGGTGGTAAAGCATTGAACTGAGTGACTGAACTGAACTGAACTGAATAATGACATAATGATACTAGGTTATTTACTGTAACAAATACACTGTAATATGCTAATAATAGGGGAAACAGTGTGGGTATATATGAAATTTCTGTACTGTAGTCTAAGTTTCTATATAAATCTAAAACTGTTCTAAAAACATAAGTTCACTTGAAAAACCAGTATGATTTAGGCCCTCTTATTTTCCCCTTCTTAGAAATGAGAAAACTGAGGCATAATATAATTTAATTATTTCCCCCCAAAGCACACAGCTAGTAATTTGTAAGGCCAATATATGCTAACCTTAAAATTTCACCCCAGCATCCGTGTTCTTAATTGTTATGCTATATGTAAGTAAAGACCTAAGGCTAACAGAAGTAAGTTGTCATGAGTCTTTTGTTGCTATACCAAATAATCCTGATCGGAAAAACTAAGAGGAGTTTCTTTCAATAGCTTTCTAGCAGAAACAGGATAAGGAGGAAGAATTTTATTTCCCTACTTTCTTGACAAGTGAGAGCAGCCAAGAATACTGTTTAAATGCTACTCTTGGTTGTCCTGGTTATGAGGACCTCATGTAGCATTCAGTCAGTTAGTTCAGTTCAGTCGCTCAGTTGTGTCCAACTCTTTGTGGCCCCTTGCAACATGCCAGCCCACCCTGACCATCTCCAACTCCCGGAGTTAACCCAAACTCATGTCCATTGAGTCAGTGATGCCATCCAGCCATCTCATCCTCTGTCATCCTCTTCTCCTCCTGCACCAATTCCTCTAAGCATTAGGCTCTTTTCCACTGAGTCAACTCTTCACATGAGGTGGCCAAAAGTTTCAGCTTCAACATCAGTTCTGCCAATGAACACTCAGAACTGATCTCCTTTAGAATGGACTGGTTAGATCTCCTTGCAGTCCAAGGGACTCTCAAGAGTCTTCTCCAACACCGCAGTTCAAAAGCATTGATTCTATGGTGCTCAACTTTCTTCACAGTCCAACTCTCACATCCATACGTGATTACTGGCAAAACCATAGCCTTGACTAGATGGACCTTTGGTGGCAAAGTAATGTCTCTGCTTTTTAACATGCTCTCTAGGTTGGTCATAACTTTCCTTTCAAGGAGTAAACGTCTTTTAATTTCATGCCTGCAATCACCACCTGAAGTGATTTTGGAGCCCTCCCACATAGCATTACCAGGATTATAATAAGAAATCCATATGCAAATGCAGTAAATAGTAGTAAGAGGTAAGGTAATCAGTGTTTTAGCTATATCCAACTTAAGGGCCCTTCAGGTATGACATAAAGCAATGCCCTTATGAGTATATAGTGGAAGTGACAAATAGATTCAAGGGATTAGATCTGATAGAGTGCTTAAAGAACTGTGGACAGAGGTTTGTAACATGGTATTGCGGCCAGTGACCAAAAACATCCCAAGAAATTCAACATGGCAAAATGGTTGTCTGTTCGGTTCAGTTCAGTCGCTCAGTCGTGTCCGACTCTTTGCGACCCATGAAGAACAGCACACCAGACCTCCCTGTTGATCACCAACTTCCTGAGTTCACTCAGACTCACGTCCATCGAGTCAGTGATGCCATCCAGCCATCTCATCCTCTGTCGTCCCGTTCTCCTCCTGCCCCCAATCCCTCCCAGCATCAAAGTCTTTACCAATGAGTCAACTCTTCGCATGAGGTGGCCAGAGTACTGGAGTTTCAGCTTTAGCATCATTCCTTCCAAAGAAATCCCAGGGCTGATCTCCCTCAGAAAGGATTGGTTGGATCTCCTTGCAGTCGAAGGGACTCTCAACAGTCTTCTCCAACACCATAGCTCAAAAGCATCAATTCCTCAGCGCTCAGCCTTCTTCATAGTCCAACTCTCACATCCATACATGACAACTGGAAAAACCATAGCCTTGACTACATGGCCCTTAGTCGGCAAAGTAATGTCTCTGCTTTTGAATATGCTATCTAGCTTGGTCATAACTTTTCTTCCAAGGAGTAAGCGTCTTTTGATTTCATGGCTGTAGTCACCATCTGCAGTGATTTTGGAGCCCCAAAAAATAAAGTCTGACACTGTTTCCACTATTTCCCCATCTATTTGCCATGAAGTGATGGGGCCAGATGCCATGATCTCCGTTTTCTGAATGTTGAGATTTAAGCCAACTTTTTCACTCTCCTCTTTCACTTTCATCAAGAAGCTTTTTAGTTCGTCTTCACTTTCTGCCATAAGGGTGGTGTCATCTGCATATCTGAGGTTATTGATATTTCTTCTGGCAATCTTGACTCCAGCTTGTGCTTCTTCCAGCCCAGTGTTTCTCATGATGTATTCTGCATATAAGTTAAATAAGCAGGGTGACAATATACAGCCTTGACATACTCCTTTTCCTATTTGGAACCAGTCTGTTGTTCCATGTCCAGTTCTAACTGTTGCTTCCTGACCTGCATACAGATTTCTCAAGAGGTAGGACAAGTGGTCCGGTATTCCCATCTGTCTCAGAATTTTCCACAGTTTATTGTGATCCACACAATCAAAGGCTTTGGCATAGTCAAGAAAGCAGAAATAGATATTTTTCTGGAACTCTCTTGCTTTTTCCTTGATCCGGCAGATGTTGGAAATTTGATCTCTGGTTACTCTGCCTTTTCTAAAACCAACTTGAACATCAGGAAGTTCATGGTTCACATATTGTTGAAGCCTGGCTTGGAGAATATTGAGCATTACTTTACTAGCGTGTGAGATGAGTGCAATTTTCGGTAGTTTGAGCATTCTTTGGCGTTGCCTTTCTTTAGGATTGAAATGAAAATTGACCTTTTCCAGTCCTGTGGCCACTGCTGAGTTTTCCAAATTTGCTGGCATATTGAGTGCAGCACTTTCACAGCACCATCTTTCAGGATTTGAAACAGTTCAACTGGAATTCCATCACCTCCACTCTCTTTGTTCATAGTGATGCTTTCTAAGGCCCACTTGACTTCACATTCCAGGATGTCTGGCTCTAGATGAGTGATCACACCATCGTGATTATCTGGGTCGTGAAGATCTTTTTTGTACAGTTCTTCTGTGTATTCTTGCCACCTCTTCTTAATATTTTCTGCTTCTGTTAGGTCCATACCATTTCTGTCCTTTATCGAGCCCATCTTTGCATGAAATGTTTCCCTGGTATCTCTAATTTTCTTGAAGAGATCTCTAGTCTTTCCCATTCTGTTGTTTTCCTCTATTTCTGTGCATTGATCACTGAAGAAAGCTTTCTTATCTCTTCTTGCTATTCTTTGGAACTCTGCATTCAGAGGAGGACTTAAAAATAGCTGAGAAAGGAAAAGAAACAAAAGGCAAAGGAGAGAAAGAAAGATATACCCATCTGAATGCAGAGTTCCAAAGAATAGCAAGGAGAGATAAATTTTCTTAAGTGATCAACACAAAGAAATAGAAGAAAACAATAGAATGGGAAAGACTACAGATCTCTTCAAGAAAATTAGAGATACCAAGGGAACATTTCATGCAAAGATGGGCACAATAATGAACAGAAATGGTATGGACCTAACAGAAGCAGAGGATATTAAGAAGAGGTGGCAACAATACACAGAAGAACTATACAAAAGATGTCTTAATGAGCCAGATAACTGCAATGGTGTGATACCTCACCTATAGCCAGATATCCTAGAGTATGAAGTCAGTGAACCTTAAGAAGCATTAGTATGAACTAAGCTAGTGGAGGTGATGGAATTCCCGTTGAGCTATTTCAAATCCTGAAAGATGATGCTGTGAAAGTGCTGTACTCAATATGCCAGGAAATATGGAAAACTCAGCAGTGTCCACAGGACTGGAAAAGGTCTTATTCCAATCCAAAAGAAGAGCAATGCCAAAGAATGTAAAAAGTATCACACAACTGCACTCATCTCACATACTAGCAAAGTAATGCTCAGAATCCTTCGAGCTAGGTTTCAGCAGTATGTGAACTGAGACTTTCCAGGTGTACATGCTGGATTTAGAAAAGGCAAACTCGAATTAGAAAAGGCGAGCTCAATTTAGAAAAGGCAGAGGACCCAGAGATCAAATTGCCAGCATCTGTTAGATCATAGAAAGAGCAAGTGAGTTCCAGAAAAATATCTACTTCTGCTTCATTGACTACACTAAATATATTCTGTGGATCACAACACACTGTGGAAAATTCTTCAAGAGATGGGAATACCAGACCACCTTACGTGCCTCCTGAAAAGCATGCATGCATGTCAAGAAGCAACAGTTAGAACTGGACATGGAACAATGGACTGTTTCCAAATTGGGAAAGGAGTACATCAAGGCTGTATATTGTCACCCTGCTTATTTACCTTCTATTCAGAGTACATCATATGAAATGCTAGGCTGGTTGACACACAAGCCAGAATCAAGATTTCCAGGAGACATATTAATAACCTCAGATATGCAGATGACACCACCCTTCTGGCAGAAAGTGAAGAGGAACTAAAGAGCCTCTTGATGAAAGTGAAAGAGGAAAGTAAAAAAGCTGGCTCTAAACTCAACATTCAAAACACTAAGATCACAGCATGTGCTACCATCACTTCATGTCAAATAGATAGGGGAACAATAGAAATTGTGACAGACTTTATTTTCTTGGGCTCCAAAGTCACTGTAGATTGTGACTGCGCCCATAAAATTACAAGGTGCTTGCTCCTTGGAAGAAAAGTTATGACAAACCTAGAAAGCAAATTAAAAAGCAGAGACATCTATTTGCCAAAAAAGGTTCTTATAGTCAAAGCTATGGTTTTCCCAGTAGTCATATACAGATGTGAGAGTTGGACCATAAAGAAGGCTGAACACTGAAGAATTGATGCTTTTGAACTGTGGTACCAGAGAAGACTCTTGAGAGTCCTTTAGTCAGAAAGGAGATCAAACCTGCCAATCCTAAAGGAACTCAACCCTGGATATTCATTGGAAGGACTGATGCTGAAGCTCCAGTATTTTGGCCACCTAATGTGAAGAGCCGATTCTTTGGAAAAGATTCAGATGCTGGGAAAGGTTGAAGGCAGAAGGAGAAGGGGATGACAGAGGACGAGATGGTTGGATGGCATCATACACTTAATGGACTTGAGTTTTAGCAAACTCTGGAAAATAGTGAAAGACATGGAAGCCTGGCATAGGCAATCCATGAGGATGCAAAGAGTCGGACACACCTGAGCAACAGCAACGATCTTAAGCAGAGCTCTGAGAGGGACTGTGCCAGTAGACAGCAGATATATGTTCAGACTTGGACTGTTAATAGATGGCATTGTGATAAGACTAACTGCTCATGACCTTTTGTAGTCCATACATTTTGCCCTGTGATTTTTATATCTTACATAAATAAGGAGTTACTGTGACTCCACATTTTCCCACCTATTTTTACCTGTTAGTTTCATTACATGGAAGAAGTTCTAGACTATAAAATGGCAGATTGTTTTTCTTCTTGAGATATCATAATGCTTGGCTGAGGAACTTGACAGTTTTATAATTCTGAATGTGGGACTCTGTTTCAGTTGACAAAACCAGTTTAAACTACTTTTAATGTCAGATTTAGTAGTACATACCACTGAGAATTCAGAAATGTCTGGATACAGGTTTCTATCTATGTCATCAGGATTCTTTAATTTATACTGTCCTCTGTGTGGTCCCTTAAGGAGATTCCTCACATGGTACAAAGATCAATGTCAGAAGCTCTAGACTTAGTATAAAGAGGAAGTATCTTTTCTCCCCTTGAGTTGTATAAGTTTATGAAAACCAAACACTACTGAGAGCAGCTGTGTTTGTCCAACTCTTTCATCCTTCATCCTAAACCAGTTATTTGATCAGAGGAAAATGGTAGAATAATTGATTTTGCAAACTTGGGTTACATTCCCATATCAGGTTGTAGGGTCTGGGGACAGCCCTGGTCAACAGTGTTGACAGTAGGGGAGGAGTGTTTCCTTAAAGCAACCCTGGGCCTACATACCTTACCTAGAAATGAAAAATTGTGTTCTCTTTCTCTTTCTTATTTCCTTTCCAATGTCCCCCTGATTACTACTTATTTCCAAGGTTATACCATTTAAATCAGTCCAGTTCAGTTCAGTTGCTCAGTCGTGTCCGACTCTTTGCAACCCCATGAATCGAAGCACACCAGGCCTCCCGGTCCATCACCATCTCCCGGAGTTCACTCAGACTCACGTCCATCGAGTCCATCATGCCATCCAGCCATCTCATCCTGGGTCGTCCCCTTCTCCTCCTGCCCCCAATCTCTCCCAGCATCAGAGTCTTTTCCAGTGAGTCAACTCTTCGCATGAGGTGGCCAAAGTACTGGAGTTTCAGCTTTAGCATCATTCCTTCCAAAGAAATCCCAGGGTTGATCTCCTTCAGAATGGACTGGTTGGATCTCCTTGCAGTCCAAGGAACCCTCAAGAGTCTTCTCCAACACCACAGTTCAAAAGTATAAATTCTTCGGCGCTCAGCCTTCTTCACAGTCCAACTCTCACATCCATACATGACCACAGGAAAAACCATAGCCTTGACTAGGCGGACCTTAGTTGGCAAAGTAATGTCTCTGCTTTTGAATGTACTATCTAGGTTGGTCATAACTTTTCTTCCAAGGAGTAACAGTCTTTTAATTTCATGGCTGCAGTCACCATCTGCAGTGATTTTGGAGCCCAAAAATATCTGGTCCCATCACTTCATGGGAAATAGATGGGGAAACAGTAGAAACAGTGTCAGACAGTGTCAGCATTTAGATATATGAATAAAAATGATCGATTTAGATAAATAATAACTTGAACTTCAATTATAAGCAATAGAGACATTGATTACTTTTAATAAGAATCACTTTATATTTTCCTTTCAGATGACTTGTTTAAGCACAGCTTTATAAAAATTCCAAAAAAAAAAAAAAATTAACATCCTTAGCTTAAAATAAATGTTTTCTAAGGGAACTTTCTAATATTTCTGATTATTACACATCATTTATGAAGTTATAAAGATATGAGAAGACAAAAAATTTACCATACCATCTAGATATGATATCTGATATTTTGATAGTTTTCTTCTAATAACCATGAAAATTAAGTAGCTAAAACCACATTGGTAAACTTTTTAATTTTTGCCTTTTTTTGATAAGCATGTTATAAGCTTTCCCTCATGTAATTAATAGGCTTCTCTGGTGGCTCAGCTGATAAAGAATCTGCCTGCAATGAGGGAGAACTGGGCTCGATACCTGGGTCGGGAAGATCCCCTGGAGAAGGGAAAGCCTACCCACCCCAGTATTCTGGCCTGGAGAATTCCATGGACTGTATAGTCCATAGGGTCGCAAAGAGTTGGATACGACTGTGCAGATTTTTACTTTCTTTCTTCTGGTGGCTCAGTGGTTAAGAATCTGCCTGAGATGCAGGAGCCACAGGAGACCGGGTTTTGATCCCTGGGTCTCTGGGTCAGGAGGATCCCATGGAAGAAGGCATGGCAAGCCACTCCAGTATTTTTACCTGGAGAACACCAGGGACAGAGGAGGCTGGTGTGTTAAAGTCCATAGGATCACAAAGTGTTGGACATGACTAAAGCAACCTAGCACACACACATGTAACTAATAATCTTTGTTTCAATGGTTTCTATTCACCATAAGAGCATATAATATTTTCCCTTTGCTTAAATACGTATGTTCATGACTCTGCACTCTATTTTTTTCCATTGATTTATTACTGTATTCTTGCCTGTCAAGGTTTACATTAAGTCGTTATCCATTATAAAGTAAATCCCACTCACTGTGTTTTAGAATGCCTTGGCAATTACATTTCCCTATGAATTTTATTTTTTTTTATTTTTATTTTTTTTAATTTTTAGTTTTTTATTTTTTAAATTTTAAAATCTTTAATTCTTACATGCATTCCCAAACATGAACCCCCCTCCCACCTCCCTCCCCAGAACATCTTTCTGGGTCATCCCCATGCACCAGCCCCAAGCATGCTGCATCCTGCGTCAGACATTTTAGAATCAGCTTGTCAACTTCCACACAAACACACACCCACATAAATCTGTGGAGGTATTCATTGGAATTTCAGTGAATCTATCAATCAACTTGAGGATAATACGGTTACCAAGTTTTCTTCATTCCCTTTGTTTTTTTCTATCTCTATTTCAAACCATGATCATCATACATTTTTCCATTTATTTAAGTCTTTAATTTCTCTCAATATTAGTTCATTTCCTTGGGTATCTCTCATTCAATTTGGGTATATTTGACTTAATATACTATTGTATATAGCATTTGTAAAGTTTATTTTATGTTTATTGCTACTGAAATACTTTTTTTCATTCCTATATTTCTGAGCACTTGCGTTATTTTTAGCTGTAAGTATGTATGTGTGATGTGTGTGAGTGTCTGCACATATAAGTGATTATATCCTTTAGCATTGCACTGTTGCCATTAACATGTTAATTTTATGAGTGAAAATAAAATTTTATCATCTTAATTCTTATTTCTTTAATTATTAGTAAGGGTGAATATTTTAAAATGTTCATTAGCCATTGTAGCTGAATAATTAACAATTCTGCAAGCTACAGAGAAACTCTTATAGAAATATTAGCTGAATTCATGCAAAAAGAATTAGTCTTTTATTTAAGCATTGTTTTACACTGTGTAATGCCATTTACCTTTGACTATATTTTATAATAATATCTGAATTTTCAAAGTCCTTTTATTATGTCCTTGTTATTAATTGGATTCACTTACCACAATACTGGGATGCTGAAAGTTTAGCAATGCCAAGCTTTTATTTATGACAGACTGTGTTTTAATATGTTGAATCCTGACTCAGATATAAGATTTATGTTATAAGAGTAAAACAAATGAATGTGATTCATCCCCTACTTTAAGTAGTTGACTATCTAGATAGTAGTGTAGAAAGCCCTGTGTGCAGTCAAATAGAATCAAGCCTGGGGAACAGAATCTGGAATTGGCCAATCATAAAATTCCAAATGGAACATAAAATTTACTTTGTAGTTTAATTTATTTTGCCCTGTTGCTGTCTTAGATGTTAATGAATAATCCTACCTGGCCACGTGCGGTGAAATGAGTGTGTTGATGAAAAGACTGAATTTGAAATTATGGAAAAATTTATCGAGAAGGATAGGTAAAAATAAAGGAAAATTCATTTGTTAACAATAAGAATAGACAAAGGAATGGAATTCACAATTAGAAGGGAATTTGCATTCCGCTTATCGTGTATGTTAATTTATAGACTTGTTCAATGAAACCTGGGATGTGTTCTGCCAGCCCCCACTCCCCCATAAAGCAGCAGATTCTGGATCGCCTCACCCTGCAGGTATTACAATTAATTAAACCAGTGTTTCTATTTTGCAAGTATTATGATTGTGATCACTAATGGTGATTAGTCTAGATAATATTGTTAGGTTCTCACTTTCCAGCTTAGGGGTATTGCTTTCATTCTAAAGTGTTGATTGTTTCTTATCTAACTTTGAAAATAAGATTAGATGCTTTTTAAACAGATGTCTCCTATATTGTCTAACTACAGAAATTTATATGGTAATTTAAAATCTGATAAGCTATGAGTGGCATAAGCCTGCATAATAAAGCAATCATAAGCATTGACACATTGGGCAGAATTCAACTCAGTTTGCAAGGAGAAAAGATCTACATTACATGCCAAAGAATTAAAAGGGACATTGAAAATACAATTCATCAAGCAGAATAGTATATATTTTATCCACTTTCTGCACATGTCTTGAAAATTTTATTTTGGAATTTCAACAAGATTAATGAAGAAAATAAAGGAGAATATCTCTCTCATTAGCATTTCTTCATTCAACAACTATTTTTTTTAATGCTGACTTTGTAGAACAAGCCACTCTGCAAGGCATAGGAAAGGATCAGATGCCATTCTTGACATTTACTAGAGAAATCAATCACTTATAGTCTATTTGCATTATTACAATCTGGGTACAGATTTGCTACTTAGTAGCAAAGGCAATGGCACCCCACTCCAGTATTCTTGCCTGGAGAATCCCAGGGACGGGAGCCTGGTGGGCTGCAGTCTATGGGGTCGCACAGAGTTGGACACGACTGACGTGACTTAGCAGCAGCAGGAGCAGCAGTAACATGACCATGTAAAATCTTTTAATCACAACTGTCTTTTTGTCAAAGACAAAAAGAGAAAAAAAAAGTCTTTCAAGGTTGTTCTGTGGATTATGTTGCATGTTATCAGCCCAATTTCTGACATAATAGACAACAATAACGATACTTCAGTTTTTGTCCTGGCAGTTCTGACATGGGTCATTATGATCTAAGTTTCCTATACTTATATCCTTGTACAAGCATCTCCCATTGATGGTGGGCTGAAAAGAGTAAAGTGTGTCTTGCTTTTCAAAAACAGAATAAAAGAAAAGCGACACATGTTATTTCATTGATTGGGTTAGAAGAGACCAAGTTTTCCCTCTGGTCAATATATTTTATTGGTCCTCTTGTTCTCTCATGTCCTTTCTTGCTCCCTTTAATGAGAAAATATGTAATGTTGGAGAGATCCATACAATAAAAAACTGGGGCTTTTAGTCCACCAGACTATGAGAGACAAAATCCTGCCAACAGCCACTGAATGAACTTGGAAGTGAAACATGCTCCATTAGAACCTTCAGATGTTTACAGCCCCTACCACTACTGTGACTATACACTTGTAAGAGAGCTGGGCCAACATTTTTACTTCAGTCTTGTGAAAGACCATCAATCAGTGAACCCAGTAATGCCAGGCTCTGAATCCTGATTCACAAAAATACAAAAAATAATAAATGTGAGGTGTTTTAGGCTATTATGCGTAGCAGTAGTTTGTTCTCCAGCAGTTGCTAACTACTACAGTTTATGCTCCATATGCCTTCTCTGAATCTGCAATTCCTGATCTATAAAAGATAATAATACATGACCGACTGACCTCAGAAGATCTTTATAAAGTTCAATTATGATAATGTGCATAGAAGAACTTAAACTCTCCATCTCTCTGAAAGACATAATTTTAAAAAATAAACAAGGTTAACACAAATGATTGGTGTCACAAGGCAAGTAATTACCACTTCCTGAGCACATAGGATGTTTCAAGCACTTTCCAAGATATTTTAGAAACACATCTAATTGATATTGATATCTTATAATTGGGAAAACACATGTAAGCAAGTTTAGTGATGTGCTAAGTGATGGTTTTGGAATTCATCATCCAGATGTGGGTGAGAAGTCCATGTCATTTTCTCTGTAAAATTCTATTTTCCTGGTTTATTTTTTTTTAATAAAACCAAATGTTAGATTTTTCAAATATGAAATGTCTTATAGTGAGTCATGTTAGTGGCCCACTAATATTCCTTAATTGAGCAAGTACACTAATCATCCAGCTGTTGATTGTCGGCTGCCGAATGTTCCAGCTATCCCTTGATCTGAAGAAATCTCTTGCAGAAGGGAGGCAATCTGAGGCTTAGGACTGACTGACACAGGCTATCACATGAACACTTCGAGTTGAGACCAACTCTGTTGTAATTTGTACTTCAAAGTCTCCTATCAGATGAAACAGAAGCTAGCCTCCAGATCAGAGCACATCTTTGCCATGCTATTATTACTCTGCCCTGTTCTGTTTCCGCCACTCCATCTCTCAGAGCACTTCCTCCCTCAATAAATCTCCCTCACCCATGTCTTTGTCTCAGCCCCTGCCTCCAGGGAACTCAAGCTAAGACAGTCCTTTGCCTCCCTTATTTTCTACTTTGTCTTTTACACATTTCTATCTCCAAATTTCATGTACACATACACAGCAATATATTTAGTCAAACCTTTAGGCTATAATTACACAGGTTATTGAGTTTATAACAAAAGAACTAGCTTAGGTACAAGGAGTAGCGGCCGAAAGCTTGTGTTGTACTTTTGCTGATAGACTCCTGAAAAAGTTTTTTTCCATGGGTCTTTGATACAAAATCTGGTTGTACTACATATGTGTTTATTACACAAGAAAAATTCTATGTTACATTAACAGATAGTTTATATGTAATTTATAACTCACATTTATTTTATTTATAAAGTAATATATTTGTGGTAGAAAATTTTAAAAATACAAGTATTTGGAAAAAGTGGAGAAAAAAAATATATCCTTAATTCAACTATACAAAAATAATTTTAAAAATTAGTTTCTTTTAAAAAAACTTAAAAAAAAATCATCTTAGTTCAAACCGATATTTTACTAGTCCAGAGCTATCAGTTCATAATGAAAATTCTTGTTCTTTCACTAGTTATTATCCTTCGGGTACAAGGCATAACTTATAAATATGTTGTTTTTACTCTTTAAACAGAACTCTTATTACAATAGGACAGATCCAGTCTTTTCATCAGAATGGTGGCTCAGACGGTAAAGCGTCTGTCTACAATGCGGGAGACCTGGGTTCGATCCCTGGGTCGGGAAGATCTGCTGGAGAAGGAAATGGCAATCCACTCCAGTGCTATTGCCTGGAAAATCCCATGGACAGAGGAGCCTGATAGGTTACAGTCCATGGGGTCGCAGAGAGTCGGACACGACTGAGCGACTTCACTTCACTTCACTTATTACAATAGGACAGATCCAGTCTTTTCATCAGAATAGCCTTTGGAAAAGCAATAGGTTAAATTACTACAGCCTTCATTTTTATTAACTTTCTAGGACAGATTCCTCAGAACAAAGGCATAATGACATTCTCTGCTTGGGTCTCAACATAGATACAAGCTCATTAGTCACTGCTCTCACCTTAAATCCTATTTGTTAAGGTAATTTATCATTCCAATGAATTATTTCATACTTTTATTTATATCACTAAAAGAGCATCATTATAATCAACTCAAATTATCCACACAAAATTCTAGGGTTATGTAATCCAGATACTATGTGACCTGAATTTAATATATGTGGGTCTGAAAATTGTACCCCATAAAGCCCTATCTAGCCTGCTCTCCCCTGTGTAGTCTTCTTTAAACACGATTTGGCAGTGACATCCCCCTTAAGAATTCTGGAATGTTACACAGAACCTGATACATGTCCAATAATATTAAAAACTATAGTTCCTCAGTGGATGATTCCATTATTTTAAATCATGTGAGTGGCAGAGTTCAGAGAACACATACTGTCTTTGCAAGTTTGGCCTTGGTCACTGACCCCTGAGATTACTCTAGAAATGTTTCTCAAGCAGATGTTCATCTTTGTCACTAAGCCTGTGTTCAAAATGGTTTATTTAGCAGATAAGTCTATTAAGTTGAAATTTTTTTCTAGGTAGTATAAAATAATGAAAAAGGAACATAAAAACTTCTCTTCGCGTGGGAATCAGTCATTATCAGGTAAGGTGAGTGTATTGCAGACTATTCCAGCTGTTACGACTAGGGTGATTACATGGTATTACCTTCATGTGGCATATTTATGCCTATTCTGTTCCTTAGAGTATTTTTGACTGTAAATATTAAAGCAAAATATATCAAAATAAATGTTTCATACAGACTGGTAAGCATGTACTTGCCTGTCTTTCAGTATTTTTGCTTTACATATTACAGTAAAGTTTGAGTCCATTTGGACATCAGTTTGGCAAACACATGCATGGTTGGTTGTTATACGTGAGGGACTATTTTAAGACCTACATGGCACTCCACTCAGGCTATGGTGTCTAGGTTCTTCCCTTTTATATAATACTACCTCTCATTCCAAACACTTAGGAAGGTTGTGAGTTCAGAACTCTTGTTGAATTTCATAGTATTTAATTGTCTAGATTCTTCTCTTTATCCAAAACATATTGCAATATCCCCGGGGCAATAGTATCTCAGTGCTGCCTTTGATTTTCCTCTTTAAAGAAAATACACTTAAATTTTTTTTAAGGATGTATTTCCTTTCCAGATTAAAAAAAAAAAAAAAAGAAAGTCTTATCTAGCTAAGATGGAATAAATTGTAAACTCAACACTATAGTCCAAAACAAAGTTTTGACTGATTACCCAGCAAATATAAGAATGGTATGCAATTTTCATCTACCCAACAAAAACGTATACTATGATATTCTCACTGTGCTATGAAAAACACAAATAGGTGCACATCTTGGTTTCCTTTATATCTATCTTTCATGAAAAGAATCATGGAATTGGAAAAATTCTCACTGCTTTAGAAGAGACAGCATGTGTGAAAAATAAGTCAATGACAGATTCCAAGGAATGGTAGCTTATCTATAACTACAGAAAGTTTCCTAAGTACCATTTGAGTTTTAAATGCTAGAAAATTAGAAGTGAAATATCTTGCTCTTTACAGTGAAAATCTTTTCCTGATTAGAAATGAGTGATAAGGCAGCCTATCACAAAGTTGGAAAGCCAATCTTTTCATATGAATGAAAAATCATAATCCATATACTCTGAGAAAGATCAGATCATAAATTTGGTTTTAGAAATAGCAGAGTCACAGCCCTGAAAGCTGAGTGATTTGCTTAAGTCTTTCTGTAAGTCTTGAAACTTAGCATCTCACTACCAACTAGTTTCATTCATAATGGCATGTACTCTCTAGTTATTAAAATAAGCATGTTCTCTGGTAACCCAATCACATTTTGGAGCACACCAATTACCTCAAAAGAAAGAATACAGTGCTTTAGGGCTTAAGTATCCCCATATCAGTGTCACACAGTCTGCTGCTGCTGCTGCTGCTGCTGCTGCTACTAAGTCGCTTCAGTCGTGTCCGACTCTGTGCGAACACATAGACGGCAGCCCACCAGGCTCCTCTGTCCCTCGGATTCTCCAGGCAAGAACACTGGAGTGGGTTGCCATTTCCTTCTCCAGTCACACAGTCTACCTACATTCAATTTAGGTTTTATACACTTACACCTGGTTCAAACAAAATTTCTGAGTACTAAGTCTCTATTTTAAAATGTGCCTATTTTGAGCCAACCATCTAATTAGGAAAGATGGTGCCTTTGTGAAGATATTATCTTCAATATTTCATAAACAAAACTTTAAAAAAAGAAAAGATAGAATAATACTATGTGCACACATGTATTTTTTCTTTTTTTATTGAAGTTACCTATTTCTAGGTACTGAGGTGGAATCATGCTACTTGAAAACAAAGATCTCTGCATATGATGTAAACTCTACTTTAATAGTATAAAAAATACGTGTGCTGTAAATGCAGGATTTACCTTCATAGTGGCAAATTCTGAACTAGCTTAAGCTGAAATAGCTTAGTCTAAGATCCAAACTTTTCTACAGTATAATGAATGAAAGGGTGATATAGATGATGACATTTTGATTTTAAATTGTATACATATGTGTATATGTACAATCTTTATCAGCAATTCTTATGTGAAGGATTTTTTCTCCACACTACCAAGAAATTATCAGATACTTCCTGGGTGTCCTATAGGTTAACTGGATCAACTCTGATCTCCTCCACTTGGAGATACATTCAGACCCCAAAGGTTAAGGGTTCAGTCATATAAGGCCACCCCACCTCAAAGCTTCAGAAAAGTGAAAGTGAAAGTCACTCAGTCATGTCTGACTCTTTGTGACCCCATGACTATAGTCCATGGAATTCTCCAGGCCAGAATACTGAAGTGGGTAGCCTTTCCCTTCTCCAGAGGATCTTCCTAACTCATGAATTGAACCCAGGTCTCCCACACTGCAAGTGGATTCTTTACCAGCAGAGCCACGAGGGAAGCCCAATAGCTTCAGATGCCAACTGCAAGTCCAGGTTGCCATCTGTGCTTTTGTCCAACCAGAGAGAAATTGGAAGTTTTAAAGATCACCTCCCTTGAGTTTGATTAATTTGCTAGAACACTCACAGAACTCAGAGAAACATTTTACTTAGTAGATTCTCAGTTTATTATAAAAGGATATAACTTGGAACAGGCAAATGGAAGAGATGCATAGAGTAAGGTATGAGGGAAGTGCACAGAGCTGCCATGCCTTCTTCCAGTTCACCAGTCTCCTCAAATCTCCACCAGCCCAGGAATTCTCCAAATCCTGTTCTTTTACATTTTTATGGAGGTTTAATTACGTAGGCATAATTGTGTAATTATTGACCGTGGTCAGTTGATTTACTCTGCAGGTCCTCTATCCACCCTAAAGGTGGTGAAGAGAGGACTGAAAGTTTTACCCTCTTATTTTGTGGCTGGTTACCCTGACAACCAACCTTAGGTTTCCTAGGCAGTTTCCAAAAGTCACCTCATTAACAAAAGATGCCTTTATCTCATCAGTTATGAAATTCAAGTGGTTTTAGGAGCTTTGTGCCAGATATACATTTATTATGTCATAATATAAAAACATGAATGTATATGAATATTTATGTGTGAATACTCATAGCTATGAACACTTAAGGTATAAAATATAATAATTACTCATATATGAAGACTTAAGGTATAAAGTATAATAATTGCTCATATATTTACCACTCAGATATATGGTAAAACATCACCAGTACACATAGGCATGTTCTCTGCTCACCCATCTGCTCTACGTTACAGACATAACCATAATACTGAATCATTTACTATTTTATGGTATATCACCCCAAAATAGCCATACATCTTCCCATTCCTATACAGTGTACTTTTTTGCAATGTGACTTTTAATTCTTCTCATGGAAAGGAAGAATCTGCCCTTCACTATATCAAGTTGTTTTTTCTTTTTTTTCCTATTTGACTGTAGTAGCCTCATCCTGGCTGAGGCATGGTACTCAGAAATGTGGTCAAACATTATTCTGGATGTTTCTGTGAGAGCATTTTTGGATGAGAGTAACATTCAAATAAGTGGTTTCTGAGTAAACAGATTATCCTCTATAAGGTAAGTGGGTCTCATCCAATAAGTTGAAAATCTGAAGCAAATGAAAGACTGACCTCCCCTGAGCAAGAGAGAATTCTGCAGTAGGGAGATATCAAATGCAAGCTGCAACATAAGTTTTCCCCTGGGTCTTCAGCCTGCTGGCCCACTGTGCATATCTGTCCTGCCAGCCTCCATAATTTCATGAATCAGTTCTAGTCAATCAACAGACACATACAGACTCACACAGAGAGCATTGGTGCTATTTCTCTTGAGAACCCTAATACACTGCTGTTTCAAAAATATGAAGCAAACAGAAGCTTGCTAAATGCTTGCATGATAAGTCCTGATTTCTCTTTGTGCAAGTGGTATTCCTTGGAAACTTGTGACCACCTCCATACGGACAAACCAAAGCTAGTCAACTACATGATAAGAGGCAAGAGGCACGATTAATTCCATCATTCATGTCAACAGATAGCCTAGTTCCAGACACAGAAATGAGAAACTCAATTACCAGTTGCCCACATATGCATGATCAAGCCCAGTCAACACAACTTAAAATTCAGCATCTTAAAGCAACAACTCATAATTAGCTCATATAGTTTCTGAAGACCAGGAATCAAGAGAGGCTTAGCTGATGTTTCTGACTCAGAGCCTCTTACTAGGCTTTATTTAAGCTATCAGCCAGAACAGAAACTACCTGAAAACTTGTCTGTGGCCAGAAAATTTGCTTCTAGAATCACTTATGAGGTTGATGGTGGGCCTTGGTTCTTAACTAGCTGTTGGCTAGATATTTTATTTCCTTATGTATCCATTGTTGTTTAGTTGCTAAGTGATTTGGACTGTAGCCTGCCAGGCTCCTCTGTCCATGGAATCTCCCAAGCAAAGAGAACTGGAGTGGGTTTCCATTTTCTTTTCCAGGGGATCTTCCCAACCCAAGAGTCAAACCTATGTCTCCTGCATTGACAGGCGGCTTCCATACCACTGAGCCACCCAAAAGTCCTATGTATCCAACAGTTTGATTGCTTAGTCATGTCCAACTCTTTGGAACCCCATGGGCTATAGCACACCAGGCTTCCCTTTCCACCACTAATTCCTGGGGTTTAGTCAAACTCATGTCCATTGGGTTGGTGATGCCATCCAACCATCTCATCCTCTGTCTGTCATCCCCTTTTCCTCCTGCCTTCAGTCTTTCACAGCATCAGGGTCTTTTCCAATGAGTCAGTTCTTCCCATCAGGTGCACAGAGTATTGGAGCTTCAGCTTCAGCATCAGTCCTTCCAATGAATATTCAGGATTGATTTCCTTTAGGATGGACTGGTTGGATCTCCTTGCAGTCCAAGGGACTCTCAAGAGTCTTCTCCAACACCACAGTTCAAAAGCATCAGTTCTTCAGCTCTCAGCTTTCTTTATAGTTCAACTCTCACATCCACACATGACTACTGGAAAAACCATAGCTTTGACTAGATGGACCTTTATTGGCAAAGCAATGCCTCTGCTTCTTAATGTGCTGTCTAGGTTTGCATTAGCTTTTCTTCAAAGGAGCAAGCATCTTTTGATTTAATGGCTCCAGTCATCATCTGCAGTGATTTTGGAGTCCAAGAAATAGTCTTTTACTGTTTGCATTGTTTGCACATCTATCTGCATTGAAGTGATGGGACTGGATGCTGTGATCTTCATTTTTTGAATGTTGAGATTTAAGCCAGCTTTTTCACTCTCCTCTTTCACTTTCATCAAGCTCTTTAGTTCTTCTTAGGGCTAGTCATAAATGTTTCTGCTGACTTCCTCCAGAATAAGGGATCCCAGAGGGAAAGCAAAGATCATCCAAGACAGAAACTGAGGTTGTTTATGCTACAAACCTGGAGGAAACATAATGGCATATTACCATATGCACTAGTCACACAGACCTTCCCTGGTATATGAGGGAAGGGATTACAACACACATGTTTATCAAGAGCAAGAAGAGCTCATTGAGTTCCTTTTTAGAGGTTGGTTATCATATATTTATGTCTTTTGGTGAAGACTTAATAATAATTCTTTTTAAATAGAGCTTTTGCTAGATTTAGTCTAAGATCCTTTATTTTATGGTTGGTTATTTTTACAAATGGCATTTTTTAAATGCACCTTCAAAAATTCTCCTGAGGATATGCAAAAATGAATACAATTGATGTGTCTATATTGAACTTTCCTAAGATCTTTTTACTAATTCTGAAAGTAAATCTGCAATTTATGTTTTGATACAAACCTGGTACTCACCTAACAGAAGCAGAAGATATTAAGAAAAGGTGGCAAGAATACAAAGAAGAACTATACAAAAGAGATCTTCATAACTCAGATAAACAAGATGGTATGTTCACTCACCTAGAGCCAGACATCCTGGAATGTGAAGTCAAGTGGGCCTTAGGAAGCATCACTACAAACAAAACTAGTGGGGGTGATGGAATTCCAGTTGAGCTACTTGATGCTGTGAAAGTGCTGCATTCAATATGCCAGCAAATTTGGAAAACTCAGCAGTGGCCACAGGACTGGAAAAGGTCAGTTTTCATTCCAATCCCAAAAAGAGGCAATGCCAAAGAATGCTCCAACCACTGCACAGTTGTACTCATCTCACACACTAGCAAACTAATGCTCAAGGTTCTCCAAGCCAGGCTTCAACAATACACGAACCATGAACTTCAGATGTTCAAGGTGGATTTAGAAAAGGCAGAAGAACCAGAGATCAAATTGCCAATATCTGTTGGATCATGGAGAAAACAAGAGAGTTCCAGAAAATCATCTATTTCTGTTTATTGACTATGTCAAAGCCTTTGACTGTGTGGATCACAACAAACTCTGGAAAATTCTTAAAGAGATGGAATACTAGACCATCTGTCCTGTCTCTTGAGAAAAGCAACAGTTAGAACTGGACATGGAACAACAGACTGGTTCCAAATAGGAAAAGGAGTATGTCAAGGCTGTATATTGTCATCCTGCTTATTTAACTTACACGCAGAGTACATCATGTGAAATGCCAGCCTGGATGAAGCACAGGCTGGAGTCAGGATTGCCAGAAAAATATCAATAACCTCAGATAAGCAGATGACACCATCCTTATGGCAGAAAGTGAAAAAGAACTAAAGAGTCTCTTGATGAGAATGAAGGAAGAGAGTGAAAATGTTGACTTAAATTCAACGTTTAAAAAATTAAAGATGGTGATATCCATCACTTCATGACAAATAGATGGGGAAACAATGCAGTGAGAGACTTTATTTTGGGGGCTCCAAAATCACTGCTGATGGTGATTGCAGCCATGGAATTAAAAAACAAAACAAAACAAAACAAAAAACCACTTGTTCCTTGGAAGGAAAGTTATGACCAACCTAGATAGCATATTAAGAAGCAGAGACATTACTTTGCCAACAAAAGCCTATCTAGTCAAAGCTATGGTTTTCCAGTAGTCATGTATGGATGTGAGAGATGGACTATAAAGAAAGCTGAGCGCTGAAGAATTGACGCTTTTGAACTGTGGTGTTGAAGAAGACTCTTGAGAGTCCCTTGGACTGCAAGAAGATCCAGCAAGTCCATCCTAAAGGAAATCAGTCCTGAATATTCATTGGAAGGACAGATGCTAAAGCTGAAGCTCCAATACTTTGTCCACCTGATGGGAAGAACTGACTCACTGGAAAAGACCCTGATGCTGGGAAAAATTGAAAGTGGGAGGAGAAGGGGATGACATAGGATGAGATGGTTGGATGGCATCACCAACCCAATGGACATGAGTTTGAGTAAACTCTGGGAATTGGTGATGGACAGGGAGGCCTGTCGTGCTGCAGTCCATGGGAGCACAAATAGTCAGACACAACTGATCGACTGAACTGAGATAAAAATACCTAGTCATATAATCAACAACTAATGAACACTTTATTTCAAACTTTCTAGTTTTTCTTATAGAGTGATAACAGGTATCATTTATCTAATGTGAAACTAAGTCTTAACTTTCAGTATTAAAGCTGATGTTTTTTCTACACTGTGGCATTTAACAATTAGAAGTCTCCTATTATGATTAAGCTGAGAACTTACTAAGGAATGAATCCTGAATTTCATTTAATGATTTTACTACAACTGTTGAAATGATTATTCCTTTTTGCTCATTTTATATATTGATGTGGCTAATTATAATGTCAATTTCTTTAAATTAAAAACCAACCCTGCACTAGCAGAAATATACCCAACTTGGTCAGGCTATGCTTTGTTACATGCTGTATTTTACTTTGTTATAATAAATGTATTTGCATCTGTATTCAACGAGAGTAGACTAGTTTTCATATCTCCTATTAGCTTTGTCAGTTTTGATATTAAAGCAAAGATAATCACATAAAGTTTGAAAGAGTTACTTTTTTCATTTTTTAAAATTAAGTTTCAAATTATATTTACTGATTTTTGTTAGAAATCATTTATAAAATCAACTTGGCCTGATAGTCTTTTAAAATAATTTGAAGTAAAAAAGCATACTTTATTCAACAGTTTTAATTGTATTAAGCAGTCTTTTTATAGAGATTTTCTAATTTTTTTTTTGAGCTAAGATTGACTTTTAAAGGAATAATTCTAATTCATCTGTTTCAAATTTAAGATGTAATTTTTAATTTTTAATAAACTAGTAACTGTATAAGCTTTCTTTAATATATATACACAAATATAAACATATTTATGTAACTTGTAATTCTAATATTGCTTATTTATGGCCTGTTTTTTAAGATATTCTTAAGGTTTTCAATTAAATTAGTTTCAGAACCAACTTTTAGCTGTCTTATTTTTCTTTGCTTTATATTACTTTCATATCTCATTAGCTTTGAGTATTCATTCACACATATCTTTCATAGTATTGAAGGTTATTCTATGATTCCTTTTATAGTTATTTAATTCAATGTTTAGATTAAAATTGTCAGATATTTTTCTCAAAGCTTTGCTAATATTGGCATAAAATTATGTCATGTGGTATTTCATTATTATTCATCTTAGAAAATAACTATGAAATTAAATTCTCCAAATGATTGGTTTAGTTATTTCCACGGTTTTTTGGCTGCACAGGGCCATGACATGTGTTATCTTACTCTCCAGACCAGGAATTGAACCCACACCCCTGCATTGCAAGTGCAGAGTATTAACCCCTGGACTGCCAGGGAAATCCTGATTTAGTATGTTTTTAAAGTTCTTAATTATTTGGATTACTTAAACATTTTAAAATTCATTTTTCCTTGAAAATTTAAGATTTTTGACCTTGAATGTGTTTCTTTTTTCTTTCACTTTTGTTCACAATATGTATTCTGTTATAATTTTCTTTGTATGTTCACAAAGACTATCTTAGTTTTTTGGAAAAATGCAATTCTACTTGATGGTGTGCTGCTGATTTCTCCCACTGGGAATATCTGGTTAGTTCTACCAATATCTAGTATATATATATATTGAAACTATTTCATATATGTTTAATCCTGAAAATATTTCTCAGGAAATATACATTTTATTATTTTTACCCATTTTTTACTTAAACTATATAGTGTATTCATAATAGTTATATAAGCATTATTTTAATATTGTTCATGAAATATTGTTTTTTATTATTCACCTTTCAATATTTATGTGCCCTCAATTGCTTCCCTGGTGGCTTGTAAAGAATCTGTCTACAGTTCAGGAGACTCAGGTTTGATCCTTCGGTTGGGAAGATCCCCTGGAGAAGGGAATGGCTACCCACTTTAATATTCTTGCCTGGAGAATTCCTGTGGACAGAGGAGCCTGGCAGGCTACAATCCATGGGGTCACAAAGAGTCAGACATGACTAAGAGACTAACACTTTCACTTTCATATATGTTTTTTGTAAATAGCACATAGTTTCTTTGTAGGTATATGTTTGTTCTCATCTAGACTGTTTATTGTCATATTTTTTACATGTAGATATTATTCCATTTACAAGCTTCCCTGATGACTCAGTGGACGTGGAAAGCTTATTCCATTTACATGAATTGTGACTGTTGCTGTATTTGTGATTATTTCTACCATCTTATGCTTTATATTTTACTCATGTTCTTGTAGTCTTTTTCCTACTTTCTTGTGTTATTTTCTCTTCTCACTCCATTTTTTAAGTCAATCTGAAGAGCTTACACTTTATTTGTTATTTAAGTGGTATCAATAAATATTAACATGCGTTCATAATAAAGTATAAAATTATAATCATAGTTCCTCCTTTTCTTGATACTACAAGGGCCAAAACATGTTACTTTTGACTTGTGTCAAAAATGACAGGAGTCGTTTTTTTACAACACAAATTATTACTATTGTTTAGACACTAATTTCTTGAGAAGATCACATGGCCGAATTGTGGTAAATTGACTCTTCAGTCCTGGAGGGCCCTGATATTATTGTGAACTGAACAGCCACACAATTCAGGTAGGGGTTTGCCTACTCCCTCGGCATCTGTCAAAATTCCCAGGGATCCAAGAGCATTTGTTCCAATGGTATGGGATTTCATAAAACATCAAAGAGACCAGGGATGCACCTTATAGCTAAGTAGGTCCTAGGGAAGGTCCATGAACACATATCATGCTACCCAGAAGCTGCTTGTCTGACAGAACAATAAAATGGCCAGCTGATGACACAGCTACAGTTATCATGAAGGCAATACTGTGTGAGGATGAGGTACTCTTCTCCCACATGTTTTGTACTCATTCATTAAAAATCCTTCAAATGGCACTAGGTTCCCAACAGGAGGGCCACTCCAGTCTGGAATCAAGCAGAAAGACATGAATTGCCTCACTTGTCATTCCCAGTGCCTCCCTATCAGATGATATGTTTCATGTTCCAACAACTCTGGGCTCAGGTGTTAGAGGTCCTAGTCTCCCACAGAGACAAAGTTTTGCCAAAGGTCACAGTAAGTGAATATAAAGTAAGCAGAAATGAAACTACTGCTATGTAGGTATTTTATGTTTCCTGCTTCCAGAGACCAGGAAATTAAAAAAAAAAAAAAAAACACATCACCATCTTTGCAGAGTACTGTAATTGACTCTGATGATCAGCAGGAGGCAGGGCTGCTCCTACACAATGGAAGCAGGAAGAAACACAGGTGAGCTCTTTCGGTACTCTAGCCTAATATGACTCTGGACAAACAGGTAGAGCAACCTATCTTGAGAAAGGCATGGGGACAAGGGGCTCAAAAGACTCACAGTTGAGAATCACCAAGGAAGGTATTAAAGCAGACAGAGGTGGTGGTTGAGAGTAAGGGGAATCTAGAATGCATAGTGGGGAAGCACACAAATAAAATCAATTGTGGTGCCAAATACAACTATCCCAGTGAGAACTGTGCTGTCTCAATCACCTTTGTCTCTTAAGTCTCCTTTCAGGATGAAAGAGCCACAAGAATCCTGATGGCACTGTTCCCTGAACACTGGGGAGAAGCAAATCGGGCAGCACACTGGGTGGTATTAATCACTGGACTGTCAGGGATTTAGTATGTGGGCTATAGGGTTGTGTTTTCTAGATCCTCTGCCAGGTTAGGAAGTGCAGCCCACCTGTAAGAAGCATAGCCAGGAGATCACTGTCAGGTTAGGTCCTCCACATTCTGTCTCAGCTACAGACCTAGACCAAGGTCATGACTTCCCCAGGTAGCATAGATTTGGTGACTGAGCAAAACCAGGGAGAAAAAGCTGGATGACTTTGACAGAAAATACATGTTGCTCATCTCCCAACAGTTTGACTGAATTTTATTGCAATATATAGTAATTTGACATTCCCCTTACTAATCCTTCTTCTCTCTTCCTTTCATGAGACTCGAACTCTCATAAACATTTTGCACTCCAAACTGCTTGTAAACATTTGCTTTCGGAGATGATAACTCTCTAGATACTAGTTTCTTGTCCTCAGAAATAAAGAACAGTTTCACAGGTTTTATACTTGTGTCGTATGCTGCTGGTAGGTTCACTGAACAAATAACCAAGATAGTCCAGTTTGGTAATAACAGAATTGCTCTACAGAATGTTTATTTTCCTTTAACATGGTATTTTTTAAAAATCACATTTACACATTTGCTTAATTCCCTGGACTCTCAATACTTTTGGTTTGCTGAGGCTTCTAAACTCACACCCCCAGCACAGATACTCCTAAGCATTTGTATTCAGCAGCTTATTAACATTTGATTTTCATCATCTAATTTAGTGCTGTATTGAAAGCATTCTAATGATGTTGAAAAGAGTACAGCTAATAAAATTATAGTCACACAAATGTGATAAAATAGTTTTAAGATGACTTAAAAAAAGAAATATCTGCCCTTTGCACCACCAAAATTGAAGTTATAAAATGACAAATTTATACCTGTGATTCTACTCAGTCTCCTTAATGTAATTTTTCTATTATGATGAAGTATCTGGATTCCTTATACAGAAGCTGCTAATCCAGGAATTATTATAAGCTGATGACACACCCAGGGCATAAGTTAAAAATAACTGCTAGAGACCTTTTGGACCCCTACATTTACCCTTGAATATAGATTTAGCTTCCTTGGTGGCTCAGATGGTAAAGCATCTGCCTGCAGTGCGGGAGACCCGGGTTGATCCCTGAGTTGAGAAGATCCCCTGGAGAAGGAAATGGCAACCCACTCCAGTACTCTTGCCTGGAAAATTCCATGGGCTGAGGAGCCTGATAGGCTACAGTCCATGGGGTCGCAAAGAGTCGGACACGACTAAGCAACTTCACTTTCACTCTTCACTCTCAATACATATATGGGCTATGAAGTAGTTTTCTCTCTAAACATCAATTATCATAATCAAATCATACAGACTGAAGTTGTTGTCTTTGTCCTTTTATCAAAAAGAAAATAATTTGCCAGTTCCTCTATATATCTTCAGAAGACATGTGTCAGTATTTATTAGAATTGCTCACACAGAGCTCCATAAATACAACAGTCATTCGGTACTCTTTTGCTTGCTCCACACAGCTCAAGCAGGGGAACTTTTGCCTGGAAATTATCTTATTTCCTAGTATTTTTCACAAGGAAATTGTTTATGTGTCATTCATCAGTTTTATGGCCTTTTCCCCCTGATTTTAGAAAGCGGAAGCATGCTCAGTATTCAGTCACACACAGAGCAGACTCATTACGGGATTGTCAATGGGCAATTTACCAAGCAGAAAGTCAAATTAGCTTTACTGGAAAGTTGACTGTGGTGTGTTACCCTCAGTGCAAGCGGCAAGTAAAATTTTACCCACAACTGGTTACAGAGGGGTAATTAAAACCATTAATCTTTTTATTGATCTTTGACTCTGTTGCCTACTATATTTAGCAGATAAGATTCATGAGCTACTAGAGTGTGTCCATTGTCACAGATCTCCATCGATAGATATCCGCTGAAGAGGGCCCCAGGGTAAAAGAGCATTTATCTGATTTATGCCTATTATGTGGTTCCTTCAGACCTGAAACAATTACTTGTTATGCTTTATTAAGAAGCAATATTTGCAAACTGAAAATTCTGTGCAAAGTGTAACTTCTCAAGCTACAGAAAAGAACTACATGGTAAATGCTTTTTGAGTCATACCTGTTCCATTTAATTTTTACATTTGAAGGGGATACGGTTCTACTTAATAACATCCTAAAATGATATAGGGCAATGCATAATTTTATACTTAGGTACTCTTTTAAAAAAGTAAATGTTCCTTATAGTCGATAATTACATCTCTGAAGTGGTAACAGTCCATCACAAAAGCATGGCTTGGTTCACAGATCATTGATACAGTTAGTTTTAGCAGATGCTTAGGTGCCATTATAATCTTTCCTATCCATTTGGCTGTCATAAAAGCTAGACCCATGTGTCCAACTTAGGCTATTATTAATACAGAGCTTTTGCTTTCTTATACTATGAACAATTAGTACTTTACAAGACTGGATCATTGACCAATGACCTTCATCAATTAGGGGATTTTTAAAATTAGGCATGTGGTAGCTACTCTGAATATTTGTTGAGGAAAGTATAAGATTAGCAGATATTTCACTGTGGGTTTGCATGGTGAGGAAAAATCAATACATCCAGAGGATTTGGTATTTTGGCAGCTGCAGTCTTGGAAATTTAATGGTGAGGGTCCAATCCCAATAAATACTGGCTATATATTTCCATGCCCATGAAACCATCAGTGACAATGCAAATAAATTATTCAGTAACTACAACTTTAAAGATCAAAAATGCTGAAATAATAATGTACGCACTGAACAATTCTAGTTTGAAGGTTACCAGTTTCTGCATACTCTTTCTCTGCACGGTAAGCATGAGTTATGCTGCCTCATCGAGAGTCAAGAACCCACTTCCTTTACCCAAATAGTTAAAAGGAAAGCAAGTAGGTCTTACAAAGAAAAACCAGCTTGAGATCACATTTAGCAAAGGTGAACAAAACCAAGAAGAGGTGTTCCTAGGAGACTGGAGGTGGAGCTAAGCCCAGGGTGAGGCAGCAGGCGAGTGTGCAGGAGCCAGCCCTCCAGTGGTAAGAGCCTGATACTCTGCTTGTGACCCTGGCTGATTCTCAAGGTCTTAGGAATCTGAGAAACTTGAATAAGCCTAAGCTAGCTTCTCCAGATTTCTAATCATTTAGGTTAGCCATTCAATAACCATGCAATCATTCATTTTCTTCTGAAATTAACAGGCATTTTTAATCAATAATATGACGGATGTACCTTTTACTAGGTACACATGCAACTGTATGTATGTAATGTCATCACTCACTTTATTTGGTTTGATGGATTCCTGGCTAATGAATATTGCTGCTGCTGCTGCTGCTAAGTCGCTTCAGTCATGTCCGACTCTGTGGGACTCCATAGATGGCAGCCCACCAGGCTCCCCCGTCCCTGGGATTCTCCAGGCAAGAACACTGGAGTGGTTTGCCGCTACCTTCTCCAAGCTAATGAATATTAGTTGTCGTAAAATTTTATCATTTCTCTGTGTGCAGATTGATAGTGATTTATCTACTTCTGGACTTCAGATTTCAAATCTCAAAGCTATAAATCTAGGATAAAACATTTAAACTTACCTATTTCTGATGAATATTTTTAATATTTCTTAGTCTCAGAAAAAAATTCATGATACTATGAGACAAAGGCTCAAAATTTACTCATTAACATGCTTTAAGCGTGGTCAGGAAGGGTTCAATAAGTATTCTTTCAAATTTAGTAAATAAGTAAATGAATAAACATATTTCTATTTCTATTCCATTATAGTAGTAACCAAGTCTACCAAATAGTCTCATGGTTTTGTTCTGTTTTTGCTTCCATTATACCAAGTACTGCCTCATTTTGAAAATTCTTTCACTTCCTAATCACCACCTACCCAGGTGACTAAATCCACTCAATCATTCAATAACCATTTATTAAGTACCAGGTATGTGGCATGAGATATTTGCTAATTAACGAAATAGACATAGATTCTGCCTTTTGTCAGCTTATTTACAAGAAGTAGATAATACATCACGTAACAAATGTGTGCACATTTGTGTGTGTGTGTGTGGATGAGGAGGTTAAAAGAAAACAGAGTGAATGCAGAAGTAGAGAACAAACCAGTAACTCAAGGAATGGTAAGCAAAGACCTCTTAAATAATGCAATATACAAAAAAGGACGTAGAAGTGTGCCAAAGAATTAGCCATGAACAGGAGGAGGACAGGCATGTATGTGTGTGTTGGAGAGAGAAAGGAACAGAGAAGAAAAAAATGTGTGATAATTTCTGTACTGTGGAGAGTTTGGAATACATTTAAAGCTGACAGGAAGTCCATGTGGCTGAATTGTTGGAGGCTATGGAGAAAAGGCAAGAAATGACACCGGAGAAGTGAGCAGACATTTCATGTAATAATTTACTGTCTATGTTAGAGTTTAAATTTATCCTAAGGAGAGTGAGAAGCAGTTGAAGGGTTTAAGTCTAAGAAGTGACATAATTTGATGTGTTTTTATTCAGCTGCCTCGTATGTGAAGAATAAGTTGAAATGGTTAAACCTGGATTCAGGAAGAGTAGTAAGGATGCAGCTGATGATGCTGGTTAGAATAGAGTGGTGGCAGCTGAGAGCTGGAGAGAAGCTGACTGAATATATTTGAGGTAGAAAATACAGGACTTGATTGACAATCTGAAGTTAAAGTGAGAAAAAAAAAAAACAAGGATGACTTCATGTCCCAAATATATAGTGCGTTTAAGAACTTTGAATAAAATGCAATTATTTCTACTTTTTAGTACTGTCTCCATAAAGAAACTCCATCTGCCTCTCCTACCCTCATCTTTCCCCCTTTCTCCCTTTTTCTCTTCACTTCAGAAAACTCCTGAAAATAAGGCAATCTAGATATCCTAAAGTTTTTCGATACCAAAAGCAAGAAGCACTGAATAAGATATAATTTTAAAGCACAATTGGGATTGCAGTAATTTAATTAAGGAAGAAAAGAATCATCACTCTTGCCTTTTTGTTCAAGATACTCCAACTTTATCCAGAAGGCCTTGCTTTCCCTGCGGGCCTATCAAGCAGTGTCTGTATCTTCTCTGCACAGCCCTGTTCCTCTGGAAGTGGACCTGACGGAGCTCTCTATGATACTTCTTTTTAGACTTTTAGAACTTTCTTTTCTCTAAGGACAATACATTAATCCCTGAATCTCATGTCATTATATCATGTTACCAACTACTCCACAAGTTTTCTAGATCATCTCTTCTGGTTTCTCCATGATTTTTATCTCTATCCTAATTATCTATCCATAAGTGATTTCAATACAAACCTTCCATTCTCTTTCAATAGTCTTGTCCTCCTCAGCTGCTAACTCCAATGTGAATCAATGATCTCATAACTGCAACTTCCACATCGCTCAATTTCATGTGTCCTTCTGAGTATCAATAGCTGTACTGTGTAAATGTTAATTTCCTGAATGTGATGGTTATTTTGTGATCACATAGGGCAATGTTATATCTAGAATTGATGGAGCTTGATTTTGACAACCTACCTCCATCAGATGGGGAAAATGAAGAATTTTCTTTGTGCCATGTTCTAACATTTTTCTAAGTTTAATGCCTCTTCAAAATTAAAAGAAAATATTCACAGATGAAGTCCCACCTTCAAGGAATTCACAACCTATAATCACCAAAGATACAATGAAACAACTCACTGTAAATGAAGTGCAGATTGCTAGAAAGGAAACATGCAATTTGCCAGCACACAGTGAGGAAACATTTTGATTAGAGAAACCCTAGAAAACAGACTTTCAATCTAAGTCTAGATTCAATGCTCCAAACACATCCTATTTAATGAAAACTGATATTTGAATATTCATTGCAGCCTTAAAACTGTTACAAGGCAAGGCCCAGTATGACCTCTTGATCTTCCTGCATGTTAGTGAGTGATGTACTTCACAAACATCAAAACCCAAGAATTTTTTTTTAAGCTCTTTAGAACATTTTTTGCAAGTTCAGTTAACTGTTAAAAAGGACTGGGGAGGATACACCAGAAAAAGATGCAAGACAGAGGAATACAAAGCGTACTACAGTTAAAGCCAAGCGTCTCCCAAGTCATCCAAGATGCCAGGTACTCCAGATAACTGTGGTGCCTTTCCTGGAGTGAGGTATTTAGGGAAAGCTTTTCAAGCCGTCTAGAAACTCCATTTCAGAAAAATGGCAAGGAAAACCTGCCCTATTTTGTCACTAGGAAGTTGGGCCAGGTCAGCTTTGCTTGGGTCCAGGTGACTCTGGTCAGGCAAGAGTCTGGGTGCTGCCTCAACTTCTCCCCTGATCAGCCTCCACTCATCAGCACTCTCAATCAGGCTTGTGGGCTCCAGGTCTGGCCAAAGAGGCAGAAAGGGTCATGAGGTGGGAATGCTGGTCAGGCCATGAGCACAGGTTGGTGTATAACTTTTAAGTATTCAGATATATGATTTGGAACCCTCATTTGCTCTCCAGCAAATGAAGTGTCCGGCTGGGTGTGCTCTTCCTTTTCTGTCCAGCGACCCACGCTGCTTGTTCCTTCATGCCTCCAAACTCACTCCCAACTGGGGACTCCCAACTGCCGACCTGCTGCCTGGGAAGCTCTTCCCTGCATTCTTCCTTTGACTCCTCCACCCTCTCCCCAGCTTCCTCTATAAAAGAGCAAACCTGTCCCCCTTGCATCTCTTGCTGTTAATTCTGCTTTATTTTGTTCATAGCACTTAACCTCTCTGAAACTGAAAGCATTTTTTAATCAGCTTATTATTTCTCTCCCTATTAGAATGTACATGTTACAAAGGCAGGAATGTCATTCTTTTCATTTTTGGCTCCAACACAACACAGTTGCCCAATATACACCAGATAAATGGATGAATGAACTAGAAAAGGATGTGAAGTAATATGATTTTAAATTTTAAAGAAAAAATAAAAATTGCAAGCAATTTGAATATACAAGCTTGTAATATCTAAATTTGAGCTAAAAGTCAAAAGTACTGGAAAGATCGTTATCACAGTTAATTTTTTTTAAAGATGTGGATAAAATACCAAATGGCTTCATAGAAAATCTCATAAGCCACTTTCTAGTGAAAACAAAACAAAACAAACACACACACACACACACACACACACGCAATCATGGCATTTTAAGAAAAAGAAACATTTTATAAAACTGCATTAACATATTTAATGAATGTGTGAAAGGCTATGAATGATTCTTCTATTTAATTTTAGCATTTGTAGTTGCTGCTGTTTAGTTGCTAAGTATCTAACTCTTTTGAGATCCCATGGGATATAACCTGCCAGGCTCCTCAGTACATGGGATTTCTCAGGTGAGAATACTGGAGTGGGTTGCCATCTCCTTCTCCAGGGGGTCTCCCAGACCCAGGAATTGAACTCAGGTTTCCTGCATTGGCCAGGGAGTTCTTTAACCATTGAAGTGAAGCGAAGATGCTCAGTCATGTCCACCTCTTTGCTATCCCATGGACTGTAGCCTTACCAGGCTCCTCCATCCATGGGATTTTCCAGGCAAGAGTGCTGGAGTGGGTTGCCATTTCCTTCTGCAGAGGATCTTTCTGACCCAGGGATTGAACCTGGGTCTCCCGCATTGTAGGCAGACGCTTTACCATCTGAGCCACCTGGGAAATCTCATTCTAAACTCATGAGTAGCTGAAGTAAAACATTAAATTTATCACTCTAACCGATTACATACCTAGTTACATGGCCACTTGTAGAGATTTTAATTGTTCTTTGTCAGATTTAGTCTCATTCAGTGCTGAACATTTTATTAAACTTGATGACTGAAAAATAAATTTATATTTACTAAGTTTGAACAGTATCCAAGCCACAGAAAGAAGTGACAATAAGCAAATAAGATAATAATAGAAAGTTTGTTTTTTTTTTTAAAAAAAAGGTAATAAGACTAACAATAATTCTGTGAGCAGGTGAATATTAAATTTAAAAATTGCATTTTCTATGTTAACATGTGAGCTATACCAAGAAATATTTTGATACATAAGTAAGTACAAGATACGCAAGTAAATGCTCCTACGTACCAATCATTTGACCTTGAACAAATCATTTAACATTTTGAAGTTTAGAATGCATTCAGGTAAAATAATCAATAAGTTCAGTAAAAGTTCCTGGGCTTCCCAGGTGGCACTAGTGGTAAAGAATCTGCCTGCTGAGGCAGGAGATGCAAGAGACATGAGATTAATCTCATGGTCTGGAAGATCTCCTGAAAGAGGGAATCTCAACCCACTCTAGTATTCTTGCCTGGAGAATCCCATGGACAGAGGAGCTTGATGGGCTACAGTCCACAGGGTCACAAAGAGTTGGACACAACTGAAGCAACCTGGCATGCAGTGAAACTTACATAAGGAATTTCTGTGACTTTCTCAAATCGGACAAAGTGTAAAGCTGATGTATGTGTTTGTCAAAGTTAGTAGTGTGAACCAAAAAAGGGACTTTGACTAAATACTATTTTCAGGGAGTAGAATCAGGAATAATATATTTATAATTTAATGAAATATAATTATATCTTATTTATTATTATATAATAATATAATTATAATATATTAATACTACATTATATTAGAATGATAATAATATATTATTTTCTTATGAACACCTGGGCTCAAATGGAATTTCACTGTTTCTAAAGGCCATGATTTTCAGATATTAATGTTTCAGGAATGATTATTTCTTCATGGAAAAATACATTTATAATCAGTTTATCATGAAATTGTTTTTTAAGTGTATCAGCACGATGAATTAAGTGGTGGCATTTAAATTATATCTTAAATTTACTTCTAAAAATCACCAGATAAATGATAAATGACTGTGGCAACAAAGTTACAGAAAGGTTTCTATAAGACTCCCTGGTTATTTAAGCAAACACTAATCTTGGCAATGTACTGCTGAGAAGGGAGCTTGATGATGGAATGAGGTTACTAATCAACTGACTTTAAAATAGGGAGAGTAGCCTGAATTGTCCAGATGGGCAAATCCAGTCACTTGAATCCTAAAAGCAGAAAAATTTCTCAACTGTAAGCAGAGTGATATGGCAAAAGACAGGCAGAGGAGAGATAAGTCAGAAGCCAAGAAAGACTCAACTCTCCTTTCCTGGCTTGATGATGGAAGAAGGGAGCCATGAACTAAGGAACAGGGGAAGCCTCTAGAAAATAAGAATGACCCCTGACAGTCAATAGGGAAACAGGGGCCTCAGTCCTAACACCACATGCAATGCAGTTCTGCCAACAAATGAATGAGCTTGGAAGTAGATTCACCCCCACAGCCTCCAAAAGAAATGAAGCACATGCCCAAACCTTGATTTTAGCCCCGTGAAACCCAAAGTCTCATTCCCAAAATGTGAAATAATGAATTTGTATCACCTTATGCCACTGATTTTGTGGTCATCTATTTGACAGCACTAAGATACTAATTACAATGGAAGAAATCAAAATTGTACAGTCAGTCATTCTGTAAATTGCAAGTATGTTTAGACCATATATTCTTAGAGCTGGAAAAAAAAAAATGACTTTTGGTGTTTCAGTTCAGTTCAGTCGCTCAGTCGTGTCTGACTCTTTGTGACCCCATGAATCACACCATGCCAGGCCTCCCTGTCCATCACCAACTCCTGGAGTTCACTCAAACTCATGTCCATTGAGTCAGTGATGCCATCCAGCCATCTCATCCTCTGTTGTCCCCTACTCCTCCTGCACCTAATCCCTCCCAGTATCAAAGTCTTTTCCAGTGAGTCAGCTCTTCGCATGAGGTGGCCAAAATATTGGAGTTTTAGCTTTAGCATCAGTTCAGTTCAGTTCAGTTCAGTCACTCAGTTGTGTCTGACTCTTTGCGATCCTATGAATCTCAAGTCCTTCTAATGAACACTCAAGACTGATCTTCTTTAGGATGGAATAGTTGGATCTCCTTGCAGTCCAAGGGACTCAAGAGTCTTCTCCAGCACCACAGTTCAAAAGCATTAATTCTTTGGTGTTCAGCTTTCTTTATAATCCAACTCTCACATCCATACATGGCCACTGGAAAAACCATAGCCTTGACTAGACAGACCTTTGTTGGCAAAGTAATGTCTCTACTTTTTAATATACTATCTAGGTTGGTTGCTTACAGGACCCAGTTTCTTTTTTTCAGACAGATTTTCTTTAAATAGCATGCACTAAGCTACTACATATGAAACTCTTGAAATAACTCTCCAGTCCCAAGATGAAGTTACTCCTGGTGGGGTGTGGGGCATGTCAGCAAACCAAATCTTAGATAACTTCCCTCTCTTTGTAAATGATCTACCTGACCAGAAATGCAGTCTGTCCAGTTGGTCAATTCCCCAACACTAACGCAGACCTGGGCTCTATACTAATTTCCCTGTATTGTCTCACCTCAAACAAGGTTGACTGACCCTAGCCAATCAGATGTTTTTTTCCTCTTTATTATTCTTTATCCTATGAGTCAGGCATGACTGAGTGACTGAACTGAACTGATCCTATAAAAGCTTCCTGTCTTTTGTCCCATATTGTAGTTCTCAAATGGAGGAACTTCTTTAAGTATTAAAATTTGAATCACCTAAATTGTTTTCTTTAACTATTCTTAACTATACAAATACACACACGTGCATGCATGCACACACACACACACATTCCTGAGCACAATCTATGTGATATTAAAATTGGTAAAGGATACAGGTATCAGAGAAACTGATAACACAATGAAGACAGTACGTCACAATGTCACCAATAGCCCTTGTTTTTACCCTATACTAATGAGCATGTTTTCAAACAATGGAAATTTGTTTCTAAAATTTTCAGTGAGATGCCTGTCAACCAAGGCACAACTTTTTAAAGTACTGTAGTTGGTGCTTTGTAATGTCTCTAAGCATCACTCTCTGACAAAACACCCCTGCACAGGATTAGAGAATGCACTTTTTATATAAACATTAGAGTTGCCAGAGACTGGGCATACACTGATAATTGCTCTTTTCTCATCTGGTATTTTGTCTTGTTAGGAGCCTGAGATTTTAATTTCTGTAAGGTCAAACTGGTAGGTGGAAAACTGAATCATCCTACTAATCATCGTGTTGCTGAAATGCCTTAATAATCAGTTTTGCTTCCTTAACCTTGAACAACTGAGTTTTCATTTCATTAATTTTTCCCTATTACTAAAAATATTTATTCTAGCTATAATGGTAATTTAATTTACTAATTCAAATTCTTTGCATAACAGTTATTTTTACCCATATCCTAGCCTCCCTAATAAATGTAAATCCTTCTTGTGATCATTGAGATTTTGTGTCATCTTTTTATAGCCCCCAGCACAGAATATTTCACCAAGTTCACACTGAATACAAAACAGTTGTTTTGACTACATAATGCAATATTTCCAGCAAACTTCCATGGATTTTCTCATGAATTAGTTTGACTGGTTGTACCTGTTATATTTCTCTCTCTAAGAAACCTTAGAACTCTCTGAAATAAATGAGCTATGTTCTCTGTTTTATTGAGAAATTTGATTAAAACAAGCAATAGCATTAAGCATGTGGACTGAGAATTTCTGTAAATGTAAAACCTGAAAAACATAATTTCAAGATTCTAGTGACTGGTTTAACTGCAGTCCCTAAAACTCCACTAAATATTTCCCTGCTAATTACCTATGAAACCATCACCTACTTCCGTTTTAAGCAACTAATCACCTAGTGCTTTCACTATGAATTATCATTCAGTTCAGTTCAGTTCAGTCACTCAGTCGTGTCCGACTCTTTGCGACCCCATGAAGCGTAGCACGCCAGGCCTCCCTGTCCATCACCAACTACCGAAGTTCACCCAAACTCATGTCCATTGAGTTGATGATGCCATCCAACCATCTCATCCTCTGTCATCCCCTTCGCCTCCTGCCCTCAATCTTTCCCAGGATCAGGGTCTTTTCAAATGAGTCAGCTCTTCGTATCAGGTGGCCAAAGTATTGGAATTTCAGCTTCAACATCAGTCCTTCCAATAAACACCCAGGAGTGTTCTCCTTTAGGATGGGCTGGTTGGATCTCCTTGCAGTCCAAGGGCCTCTCAAGAGTCTTCTGCAACACCACAGTTCAAAAGCATCAGTTCTTTGGTGCTCAGCTTTCTTTATAGTCCCTCTCACATCCATACATGACCATTAGAAAAACCACTAGAAAAACCTTGACTAGATGGACCTTTGTTGGCAAAGTAATGCTTCTGCTTTTTAATACGCTGTCTAGACTGGTCATAACTTTTTTTCCAAGGAGTAAGCGTCTTCTAATTTCATGGCTACAATCACTATCTGCAGTGATTTCAGAGCCCCCCAAAATAAAGTCAGCCACTCTTTCCACTGTTTCCCCATCTATTTGCCATGAAGTGATGGGACTGGATGCCATGATCTTAGTTTTTTGAATTACCATTACCAACTTCCATGGATCAACCATGCTAAAATGAGTTGTTCATCTGACTTTTTCCAACTGATGCACCCTAGATAACAAAGTCTTTTTTAACTTATTTTTAATCGGAGGATGATTGCTTTAAATTTTGTGTTGATTGCTGCTGTACAACATGAGTCAGCTGTAAGTACACACAGATTCCCCTCTCTCTTGAGCTTCCCTTCCCCTTGAAAACAAACTGATGCCAATAAATGAGTTTCACTGGAAAGGGGAGCATCATCTCCTCTCCCTCTTCCCTGCCCATGGCCTCTCTCCCCTTTAAAGTCACTTTCACTTAGGAGATTTGCTATAGCTAGCACCTGCATTGCATAACAACAAAGAGAAAAGTTCCTAAAAGCCAGACAGGTGTTCTAATCCCCGCTCCTCTTACTGACTAGCTGTATAATCATGCACTCTTTGCTTAACTGTTCTAAAAGGTGAGATTGCTTTTTGGCTGGTTCTGTTAAAGTAGCACATGAACTAGAAGGAATGAAGTCGGCCAATGATTTAAATATAACAGACGCAGTTTCGATGTATCTTATCATCATGTTGAGCCTCAAACATTAATAAAGCTTAGAAAGAAAAAAAAAAAACTTTTAGAAATGAGAAATCTATTGGATGTTCCCAACCCTAGTGCTGCAGGAGACACAAACAAGTTCATCTGTTGGTATATGTGGTTGGCTGCTGCCACCATGGTGGAGAGGTTCTCCTATAGCGAAAGCTTGGTGGTGCTCCATGGTATTAAGTCCTATTCAGGCAATCATGTAGAAAAGGATACATGTCAAAAGCCCATTTCACGATGCATATGTTTCAAGTTCTTCTCTTATACCTAACTGCATTTTAGTTGTCATATGTAATGATAGTTTCCTACTGGAACTGCTCTCTCCAATGGTGGAAGGCTATTCACCCATTCATTTATTTATCCAACCATGAAAACCCTGGTGTGCAGAGCCTGATTGACTTCCCTTCTTGATACTGCATGCTATGTATAGTGTTATCAAAGATACAGCAATCAGCACTTACAAGAAAAAATGTATTATCAAACTACCACCTCAAGAGTGTCACTTGCTATCTGGCTCTAGTAAGATTGAGTCATTAGCCACTTCAGTCACTGACCTTCAATACTCTCTGAAAGAAGCTCAGGGCAGAGATCAGGAATGAGGCACTCTGTGCTCTGAGAAACTGGTAAATAGGCCATTGGATATTTGCAGGATACATTTTTAATGAACCCAATTTCTTCCATCTCATCATACTTAGAAAAGTACTAAAATCATTAACTAAATCATCTGTGCCCTTGACCAGTAGTAACTGTCTACCAAGATGTGTTTGATGCTTGTACTGCTTCTCTGAAATCACGTATATGCTGACAGTATGCTGATCTTCACCTGGGCTCTTCAGAGCAATTCCTCAGAGCTGTCTGGAAGGCTTTCTCCTGGCTTATACACCTAAATCCCCAAATAAAACTGAAAATCACAGCTGTCACACTCGGCATTTTAATTTCAGTTGACAAAAATCACCAATATATAATATGCAAGAGGATTTCCTATTGTGATATGTTAAAAATCATAAGAAGGTGTCACTGTATCAAATGAGAAAATGTCCCTCTAAAGCATCTAAGGGCCTCACTAAGGCCAGCACAAGAGAAATGTCTCTGACATTAACCCTACCTCTGATAATGATACTTTTGGTATTCAGATATATTTATTTTTAAAATAAGGTATCCTAATATTTTACTATATTTTTACTTACTATATATTTTATTATACCCCTCGTCCAAGGTAAGGAGCAGCGGCTGTGCTTTGCTGGAGGAGCTGTGAAGAGATACCCCACGCCCAAGGTAAGAGAAACCCAAGTAAGATGGTAGGTGTTGTTAGAGGGCATCACAGGGCAGACACACTGAAACCATACTCACAGAAAACTAGTCAATCTAATCACACTAGGACCACAGCCTTGTCTAACTCAATGAAACCAAGCCATGCCTGTGGGGCAACCCAAGATGGGCGGGTCATGGTGGAGATGTCTGACAGAATGTGGTCCACTGGAGAAGGGAAGGGCAAGCCACTTCAGTATTCTTGCCTTGAGAACCCCATGAACAGTATGAAAAGGTAAAATGATAGGATACTAAAAGAGGAACTCCCCAGGTCATTAGGTGCCCAATATGCTACTGGAGATCAGTGGAAAAATAACTCCAGAAAGAATGAAGGGATGGAGCCAAAGCAAAAACAGTACCTACTTGTGGATGTGACTGGTGATAGAAGCAAGATCCAATGCTGTAAACAGCAATATTGCATAGGAACCTGGAATGTCAGGTCCATGAATCAAGGCAAATTGGAAGTGGTCAAACAAGAGATGGCAAGGGTGAATATCGACATTCTAGGAATCAGCGAACTGAAATGGACTGGAATGGATGAATTTACCTCAGATGACCATTATATCTACTACTGCAGGCAGGAATCCCTCAGAAGAAATGGAGTAGCCATCATGGTCAACAAAAGAGTCCGAAATGCAGTAGTTGGATGCAATCTCAAAAACGACAGAATGATCTCTGTTCGTCTCCAAGGCAAACCATTCAATATCACAGTTATCCAAGTCTATGTCCCAACCAGTAATGCTGAAGAAACTGAAGTAAAGTGGTTTTATGAAGACCTACAAGACCTTTTAGAACTAATATCCAAAAAAGATGTCCTTTTCATTATAAGGAACTGGAATGCAAAAGTAGGAGGTCAAGAAACACCTGGAGTAACAGGTAAATTTGGCCTTGGAATGCGGAATGAAGCAAGGCAAAGACTAATAGAGTTTTGCCAAGAAAATGCACTGGTCATAGTAAACACCCTCTTCCAACAACACAAGAGAAGACTCTACCCATGGACATCACCAGATGGTCAACACCGAAATCAGATTGATTATATTCTTTGAAGCCAAAGATGAAGAAGCTCTACACAGTGAACAAAAACAAGACCGGGAGCTGACTGTGGCTCAGATCATGAACTCCTTATTACCAATTCAGACTTAAATTGAAGAAAGTAGGGAAAACTACTAGACCATTCAGGTATGACCTAAATCAAATCCCTTATGATTATGCAGTAGAAGTGAGAAATAGATTTAACAGGCTAGATCTGATAGATAGAGTGCCTGATAAACTATGGAATGAGGTTCGTGACACTGTACAGGAGACAGGGATCAAGACCACCCCATGGAAAAGAAATGCAAAAAAGCAAAATGGCTCTCTGGGGAGGCCTTACAAATAGCTGTGAAAAGAAAAGAGGTGAAAAGCAAAGGAGAAAAGGAAAAATATGAGCATCTGAACGCAGAGTTCCAAAGAATGGCAAGAAGAGATTAAAAAGCCTTCTTCAGTGATCAATGCAAAGAAATAGAGGAAAACAACAGAATAGGAAAGACTAGAGATCTCTTCAAGAAAAATAAAGATACCAAGGGAACATTTCATGCAAAGATGGGCTTGATAAAGGACAGAAATGGTCTGGACCTAACAGAAGCAGAAGATATTAAGAAGAGGTGTCGAGAATACACGGAAGAACTGTACAAAAAAGATCCTCACGACCCAGATAATCATGATGATGTGATCACTAATCTAGAGCCAGACATCTTGGAATGTGAAGTCAAGTGGGCTTTAGAAATCATCACTACAAACAAAGCTAGTGGAGGTGATGGAATTCCAGTTGAGCTGTTACAAATCCTGAAAGACGATGCTGTGAAAGTGCTGCACTCAATATGCCAGCCAATTTGGAAAACTCAGCAGTGGCCACAGGACAGGAAAAGGTCAGTTTTCATTCCAATTCCAAAGAAAGGCAATGGAAAAGAATGCTCAGACTACCGCACAATTGCACTCATCTCACATCCTAGTAAAGTTATGCTCAAAATTCTCCAAGCCAGGCTTCAGCAATATGTGAACTGTGAACTCGCTGATGTTCAAGCTGGTTTTAGAAAAGGCAGAGGAATAAGAGATCAAATTGCCAGCATCCACTGGATCATGGAAAAAGCAAGAGAATTCCAGAAAAAACATCTATTTCTGCTTTCTTGACTAAGCCAAAGCCTTTGACTGTGTGGATCACAATAAACTGTGGAAAATTCTGAAAGAGATGGGAATACCAGACCACCTGACCTGCCTCTTGAGAAATTTGTATGCAGGTCAGGAAGCAACAGTTAGAACTGGACATGGAACAACAGACTGGTTCCAATAGGAAAAGGAGTGCATCAAGGCTGTATACTGTCACCCTGCTTATTTAACTTCTATACAGAGTACATCATGAGAAACGCTGGACTGGAAGAAACACAAGCTGGAATCAAGATTGCCAGGAGAAACATCAATAACCTCAGATATGCAGATGACACCACCCTTATGGCAGAAAGTGAAGAGAAGCTAAAAAGCCTCTTGATGAAAGTGAAAGAAGAGAGTGAAAAAGTTGGCTTAAAGCTCAACATTCAGAAAACGAAGATCATGGCATCTAGTCCCATCACTTCATGGGAGATAGATGGGGAAACAGTGGAAACAGTGTTAGACTTTATTTTTGGGGGCTCCAAAATCACTGCAGATGGAGACTGCAGCCATGAAATTAAAAGACGCTTACTCCTTGGAAGAAAAGTTATGACCAAACTAGATAGTATATTCAAAAGCAGAGACAACACTTTGCTGACTAAGGTCTGTCTAGTCAAGGCTATGGTTTTTCCTGTGGTCAGGTATGGATGTGAGAGTTGGCCTGTGAAGAAAGCTGAGCGCAGAAGAATTTATGCATTTGAACACTGTTGGAGAAGTGTTGGAGAACACTCTTGAGAACCCCTTGGACTGCAAGGAGATCCAACCAGTCCATTCTGAAGGAAATCAACCCTGGGATTTCTTTGGAAGGAATGATGCTAAAGCTGAAACTCCAGTACTTTGGCCACCTCATGAGAAGAGTTGACTCATTGGAAAAGACTCTGAGTCTGGGAGGGATTGGAGGCAGGAGGAGAAGGGGAGGACCGAGGATGAGATGGCTGGATGGCATCACGGACTCGATGGACGTGAGTCTCAGTGAACTCTGGGAGATGGTGATGGACAGGGAGGCCTGGCGTGCTGCGATACATGGGGTCACAGAGTCGGACACGACTGAGCGACTGAAGTGAACTGAACTGAATATTTTACTTGAAATAGTCAATAGACTTACAATGAAAACTCCAATGTGGATTGTTTTACCATTGAAATTTGCAACCTCTTGTTCCTTCATGCATAGGGAGATTATTAAAGTAGTATGTATTGATCAACTTTGAAATTCCAAGTTTATACCTACAAATACATGAATGCGTCTTTTGATAGCATTCCTCCATAGAAGTTGATCTATGTATGATTACCTTATTTGAAAATTAATTTTTAGAAAGTCTTTTAAGGTGATATTTTTTCATATTATTTATGTATATAGAGAATTTACTGAAGCCTTGGATAATACTTAAAAATAGAGGCTATTCAAGTAAAAAATTATCTGGAGTTACACTTTTTATTTATTCACAAATTATTTCTAAAGTCCACCATCATTGTTGTTTAAATGCTCTATGCTTCTGTAACATCTCACTAATATTAAGTATTGTAGTTTCCAATCTAATAACTACCTACGAGTTGATTTTGTTTAAGCCCCACCTAAAACCTTCAAGCCTCACGCTGATAAGTATTTATTATGTTAATTTTATTTATTTAATAATTTGTGTGCTATTCTTTTCCTAGCTAGAATACTAACTATACTACTAGAGGGTTGCTAACATTATCAAAAGCTCCCTCTAAGATAACTTTGGTAATTATATCCATCAACTAGAAGGAACACTTGATTCATTATTGTTTTAAGCTCAATTCAATTTCATTTAATATGAAAACTTAAAAGTTCAAAATAACCAGAATCGAATACTGATGTTCTCTTCAAAAAATAACACAGCAATGCACTATTTGAAATTTCTGCATAGTACCTAAGCCTAAAATAACCTGTCTGTATTTTGGAAAGCATGTTTGAGAAAGTGCCAACAAAGCAAAGCTAACCCAATTCCTACCGGAGAGTTAAAAACTATTAATTCACTGGTTAATAATTAAATAGAGTATCCATCTTCCTGATCTTGCTTATTGCTGTTGGAGACACACATTCTCTGATGGTGTTTCTCTTTCCCTGAGAGCTGCAACCACACACTGCTCACTTATCACCCAAAACTGAGCACTCCGCAGTAAGGTGCCTTAGCAGCCTTTTTATATTCCACAATTCTGCACAGTTGAAGGGACCAGGAAAGGACACCAAACAGCAGTAGAGCTACTCAGATTATCTGCATATTCATTTCAGTAGCTCAGTTGTCTCTGACTCTTTGTGACCCCATGGAAGCAGCATGCCAGGTCTCCCTGTCCATCAACAACTCCTAGGGTATACTCAGACTCATGTTCATTGAGTCAGTGATGCCATCCAACCATCTGATGCTCTGCTGTCCCCTTCTCTTCTGCCTTCCATCTTTCCCACCATCAGGGTCTTTTCCAATGAGTCAGTTCTTCCCATCAGGTGGACAAAGTATTGGAGTTCAGCTTTAGCATCAGTCCTTCCAATGAGTAGCCAGGACTGATTTCCTTTAGAAAGGACTGATTGGATCTCCTTACTGTCCAAGGGACTCTTAAGAGTCTTCTCCAACACCACAGTTCAAAAGCATAAATTTTTCAGCGCTCAGCTTTCTTTACAGTCCAGCTCTCACATTCATGCGTGACTACTGGAAAAACCAAAGCTTTGAACTGAAGGACTTTTGTTGGCAAAGTAATGTCTCAGCTTTTTAATCTGGTCATAACTTTTCTTCCAAGGAGTAAGTGTCTTTTAATTTCATGGCTGCAATCAACTATCTGCAGTGATTTTAGAGCCCCCAAAATAAAGTCTGTCACTGTTTCCACTGTTTCCCCATCTATTTGCCATGAAGTGATAAAGCCTTTGACTGTATGGATCACAATACACTGTGGAAAATTCTGAAAGAGATGGGAATACCAGACCACCTAACCTGCCTCTTGAGAAATCTGTATGCAGGTCAGGAAGCAACAGTTAGAACTGAACATGGAACAACAGACTGGTTCCAAATAGGAAGAGGAGTACATTAAGGCTGTATACTGTCACCCTGATTATTTAACTTCTATGCAGAGTACATCATGAGAAACGCTGGGCTGGAAGAAACACAAGCTGGAATCAAGATTGCAGGGAGAAATATCAATAACCTCAGATATGCAGATGACACCACCCTTATGTCAGAAATTGAAGAGGAGCTAAAAAGCCTCTTGATGAAAGTGAAAGAGGAGAGTGAAAAAGTTGGCTTAAAGCTCCACATTCAGAAAACGAAGATCATGGCATCTGGTCCCATCACTTCATGGGAAATAGATGGGGAAACAGTGGAAAGAGTGTCAGACTTTATTTTGGGGGGGCTCCAAAATCACTGCCAATGGTGACTGCAGCCATGAAATTAAAAGACGTTTACTCCTTGGAAGAAAAGTTATGACCAACCTAGATAGCATATTCAAAAGCGGAGACATTACTTTGCCAACTAAGGTCCGTCTAGTCAAGGCTATGGTTTTTCCAGTGGTCATGTATGGATGTGAGAGTTGGACTGTGAAGTAGGCTGAGCACCGAAGAATTGATGCTTTTGAACTGTGGTGTTGGAGAAGACTCTTGAGAGTCCCTTGGAGTGCAAGGAGATCCAACCAGTCCATTCTGAAGGAGATCAGCCCTGGGATTTCTTTGGAAGGAATGATGGTAAAGCTGAAACTCCAGTACTTTGGCCACCTCATGTGAAGAATTGACTCGTTGGAAAAGACTCTGATGCTGGGAGGGATTAGGGGAAGGAGGAGAAGGGGACGACTTAGGGTGAGTTGGCTGGATGGCATCACTGACTCGATGAACGTGAGTCTGAGAGAACTCCGGGAGTTGGTGATGGACAGGGAGGCCTGGCGTGCTGCGATTCATGGGGTCAGAAAGAGTTGGACATGACTGAGCGACTGAACTGAACTCAACTGAACTGTTGTTCCATGTCCAGTTCTAGCTGTTGCTTCCTGACCTGCATACAGATTTCTCAAGAGGCAGGTCAGGTGGTCTGTTATTCCCATTTCTTTCAGAATTTTCCACAGTTTATTGTGATCCACACAGTCAAAGGCTTTGGTATGCAACAGTACTGATAACCAAATATTCATCCCAGTTTTATTTATAGAAGTCAAAACCGGGGAAAAACCCAAAAGATCACTATCTGTTTAATGAGTAAAACTGTGAGAAACTCATGCAATGATAAGTATTTCACAATAAAATGATAAAACACTTCTCTTAACCTCAACTGTATGGATGAACCTCAAAAGTATCATACCAAGAAAAAGAATCCAGAAACAACAGACTTCTGGATGCTGTACAATTCCATTTATATGATTTTCAAAAAAGATAAAACTATAGTGATAAAAAGTAGATCAATGATTCCCAGGTCCAATGGTTCAGGCAAAGGATAGAATCAGAAGTGGATGTGGTAAGCTCAAAAATGCCCCTCATCCCAAGTGGTAAGAGGAACTTTGTAGATGTGTTTAATTTAAGGACCCTGGAATTTATCCAGGTGGGTCTTTTTTAATTGTGATGGGCAGATGCAGAAGAAGTCACAAGGGCACCGAAAGAGTTACAGGAAGAGAACCAATGTAAGAACTAAAGACTGGGGTGATATGACCACAAGCCACGGAAACTTCTAGAGACTTCTAGAAACTGTAAGAGGCAAAGAAAAGGAAGGGATTTTCCTTTCAAGCCTTCACAAGGAGACAACTCTATCAATACCTCATTTCTGTAAGAATCATTTTGAAATTCTAATATCTAGAAGTGTAAATGAATACATTTGTGTTGATTTAAGCCACTACTTTTGTGGTTATTTGTTTCAATTGCAATAGGATATTAATGTAGAACATGAGAGAATTTGCTGATATGTGATAGAAATGTGGTTGTGGTTATAAGACTACATATATGTGTCAAACCTCATTGACTTTTATGAACTACATGTAAATTAGATAAAGTTAATAAAAAGAAAAGTATATTTAATGTCTATTCAATTAACATTCTTACATGTAAATTTACCTGTAATTCCCGAAATTTCTCATCCTCACTTCTCCTATTAATATCTTCAGTTCAGTTCAGTTTAGTCACTCAGTCGTGTCTGACCCTTAAGAACCCCAGGAACTGCAACAGGCCAAGCCTACCTGTCCATCACCAACTCCCGGAGTCCACCCAAACCCATGTCCATCAAGTTGGTGACCCCATCCAACCATTGCATCCTCTGTCGTCCCCTTCTCCTCCAGCCATCAATCTTTCCCATTATCAGGGTATTTTCAAATGAGTCAGCTCTTCACATGAGGTGGCCAAAGTATTGGTGTTTCAGCTTCAGGATCAGTCCTTCCAATGAACACCCAGGAGTGATCTCCTTTAGGATGGACTGGTTGGATCGCCTTGCAGTCCAAGGGACTCTCATGAGTCTTCACCAACACCACAGTTCAAAAGCATAAATTCTTCAGTGCTCAGATTTCTTCACAGTCCAACTCTCACATCCATACATGACCACTGGTAAAACAATAGCCTTGACTAGATGGACCTTTGTTGGCAAAGCAATGTCTCTGCTTCTAATATGCTGTCTAGGTTGGTCATAACTTTTCTTCCAAGGTGTAAGTGTCTTTTAATTTCATAGCTGCAATCACCATCCACAGTGATTTTGGAGCCCAGAAAAATAAAGTCTGACACTGTTTCCACTGTTTCCCCATCTATATGCCATGAAGTGATGTGACTGGATTCCATGATCTTGGTTTTCTGAATGTTGAGCTTTAAGCCAACTTTTTCACTCTCCTCTTTAGTTCTTTTTCACTTTCTGCCATAAGGATGGTGTCATCTGCATATCTGAGGTTACTGATATTTCTCCCGGCAATCTTGATTCCAGCTTGTGTTTCTTCCAGTCCAGCGTTTCTCATGATGTACTCTGCATAGAAGTTAAATATGCAGGGTGACATATACAACCTTGACGTACTCGTTTTCCTATTTGGAACCAGTCTGTTGTTCTATATCTAGTTCTAACTGTTGCTTTCTTACCTGCATATAGGTTTCTCAAGAGACAGGTCAGGTGGTCTGTTATGCCCACCTCTTTCAGAATTTTCCACAGTTTATTGTGATCCACACAGTCAAAGGCTTTGGCTTAGTCAAGAAAGCAGAAATAGATGTTTTTCTGGAATTCTCTTGCTTTTTCCATGATCCAGAGGATGTTAGCAATTTGATCTCTTATTCCTCTGCCTTTTCTAAAACCAGCTTGAACATCTGGAAGTTCACGGTTCACGTATTGCGGAAGCCTGCCTTGGAGAATCTTGAGCATTACTCTACTAGCGTGTGAGATGAGGGCAATTGTGCAGTTAGTTTGAACATCCGTTGGCACTGCCTTTCTTTGGAATTCGAATGAAAACTAACCTTTTCCAGTCCTGTGGCCACTGCTGAGTTTTCCAAATTTGCTGGCATATTGAGTGCAGCACTTTCACAGAATTGTCTTTCAGGATTTGAAATAGCTCAACTGGAATTCCATCACCTCCACTAGCTTTGTTCGTAGTGATGCTTTCTAAGGCCCACTTGACTTTACATTCCAGGATGTCTGGCTCTAGGTGAGTGATCACATCATCGTGATTATCTGGGTCATGAAAATCTTTTCTGTACAGTTCTTCTGTGTATTCTTGCCACCTCTTCTTAATATATTCCGCTTCTGTTAGGTCCATACCATTTCTGTTCTTTATTGAGCCCATCTTTGCATGAAATGTTCCCTTGGTATCTCTAATTTTCTTCAAGAGATCTCTAGTCTTTCCCACTCTGTTGTTTTCCTCTATTTCTTTGCATTGATTGCTTAAGAAGGCTTTCTTATCTCTCCTTGCTATTCTTTGGAACTCTGCATTCAAATGGGTATATCTTTCCTTTTCTCCTTTGCTTTTCGCTTCCCTTCTTTTCACAGCTATTTGTAAGTCCTCCTTAAACAGCCATTTTGCTCTTTTGCATTTGTTTTTCTTGGGGATGATCTTGATTCCTGTCTCCTGTGCAATGTCACAAACTTCAGTCCATAGTTCATCTGGCACTCTGTCTATCAGATCTATTCCCTTAAATCTATTTCTCACTTCCACTGTATAATCATAGGGGATTTGATTTAGGTCATATCTGAATGGTCTAGTGGTTTTCCCTACTTTCTTCAATTTAAGTCTGAATTTGGCAATAAAGAGTTCATGATCTGAGCCATAGTAAACTCCCAGTCTTTTTTTTTTTTTTTTTTTTGCTGACTGTATAGAGTTTCTCTCTCTTTGGCTACAAAGAATATCATCAACCTGATCTTGGTCGACCATCTGGTGATGTCCATCAATAGAGTCTTCTCTTGTGTTGTTGGAAGAGGATGTTTGCTATGATGAGTGCATTATCTTGGCAGAACTCTATTAGCCTTTGCCCTGCTTCATTCTGTACTCCAAGGCCAAATTTGCTTGTTACTCCAAGTGTTTCTTGACTTCCTACTTTTGCATTCCAGTACCCTATAATGAAAAGGACATCTTTTTTGGGTGTTAGTTCTAGAAGGTGTTGTAGGTCTTCATAGAACTCTTCAACCTCAGCTTCTTCAGCATTACTGTTTGGGGCATAGACTTGGATTACTGTGGTATTGAATGATGTGCCTTGGAAACAAATAGAGACCATTCTGTCGTTTTTTAGATTGCATCCAAATACTGCATTAATATCTTAGTACCCTTCCAAATGCAACTGAATTCACAAAGTCTTCTAAGATGACCCTAGCTTTATTCCAGTAGCTCTCAAATTTATCCTTTATATAGCTCTTATGATTTTCTGCCTTGTGGTATAAATATTTGTAATATTTCATCTTCTGTGACAATTTGTATGTTTCTTGAGACCATGAATATTTGTGCTTGAAAGCAATCCAGAATAAATCCTTGCAAATGGCACTCATTTCATAAAGATGTGTTAAAAATTCATTAATTCATTCATGCCTTTATTTAATCAGCAAACATTGCCTGGATCATTATTATGGGCCTGCTTCCTCATTAAAACTAAGTATTAAAATGTCTTTTCTGGTTATCACAAAGTTCTTTCTCTTATTTACTTCTATAGCCAGAGAGTCAGCACATTTATTGTGCTAAGAATTTCTATTTGTCCATAAAAGCGAGAAAGATAAACACTGTACAGACATCTCCTAATGTGATTAAAAAGCACTCAAACAGCCCTGGGTGTCTGGGCTCCATTTGCTCTCTTAGGTATAGAGATCCACACAGCTTGGATGACCTGTGATGTCAGTGTTTTATTGCCTACAGTCCTGATTCCTGCTCTGTTAAACAGCATGATGAACCAGCTATTCAATTTCTTCCTCTCAACTCCAAAGGCACTACGCAGCTCTTCCAATTATGTAATAGATTCTGCTGTGGTGATGTCTGCTGTTAACATTTTTACCATATATAGCCAGGCTTTCTATCGTGCAGTCACATTAAATGACAACCAAGCAGTTCTGCAAAAGAAAGGGAAACAATCTAGGTTGGATGACAAAACATACTTTACATTAAATTTTAAACTATTAGCTAATAAATTTGCTGGGAAAATGAAGGTGGTCCTCATATACACTAACTGGATTGTAAATGCTGGCATGTACAATTTTCACCTCATGGGATTCCTATGAGCCTATTTTATTTTAAGAGGTTTGAACTAAACCATTGTATTCACTGGCCTCATAAAAGTTTGATATCTGATTCAGCTACCACTTCTCTTATTTTTACAGAAATTGCACTGAAAAATGGAAAGTCATGTTTCATATTTTTATTCTATTACAGGAAAAAACCTCTAAAGTATCACCTATGTAGAGCTGTAAGTGATACTAATTTCTCTCTTCACAGTTTAGGAGATACAAATTTCTAGAAGATTTTACCTATAGTCTGGAAAGAATTCATTTTTATCTTTTTAGATTTCTATCAACATTTCCAACATTTTTAACTCTGCGAAAATAATAGTCATTTATATGGGGACATTATTAGACAAACAAAATATGTTTCAAACCAATTGCCTATCTTCTACTTTTAAGTGTTTACCCTAGCATTTTACTATTTATTTTTCAAAATTAAAGATTTTGAAAAATTTTTACAGTGAATATCTGTTTATGATTAAATTTCACTTGACTTTCTTATTCACACACCTGTCAATTCCTCTGGAGCTTCCTAGGTGGTTCAGTGGTAAAGAATCTCCCTGCCAATGCAGAAGACAGAAGAGATATGGATTCGATCTGTGGGTCAGTAAGATCCCTTGGAGTGGGAAATGGCAACCTCCTCCAGTATTCTTGCCTGGAAAATTCCATAGGCAGAGGAGCCTGGGGCTACAGTCCATGGGGTTGCAAAGAGTCAGACATGACTAAGGCACTGAGCATGCGCATGCACACACACACCTATTCCTCTATCAAGCCAAGGATCCATTTTATTTTGGACACAGTTCGAGTAAATTAACTGCAGACGTCAGTGAATTTTCCTCTAGATACGTTAGAACATGCAGCATTATTAGAATTCAGTATTTATTTATAGTTTTTTAATTTGAAAAAAACATACATACACAAAGTGCAAATTTTAAATTGCACTCATTAATTTTCTGACATAGCTTACAGTTGCGTCACCAAAACTTCTGTCAAGATATGTATGAATTTCACTCTCAGACATCTCTCTCAGTCCTCCTTTCCATCCAATATCCTCTCCTTCACGCTCAAGTCAGTCTCAACTCTGATTTTTTCCACTGTACTTTAGTAGCTACTTATCTATATTCTTGAGCCAAGAAATGTAGTGAATTTTGAAACAGAAACTACAAAATGTAAAAATGGTCCAAAATGACAGAGTAAAGGACTCTGGAAATCCACTTATCCATAAAAGCAAAAGGAGCACCCAGGAAAACTGTCAAAATAAACTTCTTGAGAACTCTGGAAATTACTAATGACTGGTAACAATCTCAGAGGCATTTATTTAAAAATAGAAAGAAATTAAACTTCTAGATCTCAGTTTAAAAAAAGGTATACCCTGTATTATTTTCAGTTCAGTTCAGTTCAGTTCAGTTTAGTTGCTCAGTCATGTCTGACTCTTTGTGACCCCATGAATCACAGCATGCCAGGCCTCCCTGTCCATCACCAGCTCCCGGAGTTCAACTAACCTCATGTGTATTGAATTGGTGATGCCATCCAGCCATCTCACCTTGACCTCCTGCCCCCAATCCCTACCAGCATCAGAGCCTTTTCCAATGAGTCAACTCTTCGCATGAAGTAGTCAAAGTATTGGAGTTTCAGCCTAAGCATCAGTCCTTCCAATGAACACTCAGGATTGATTTCCTTTAGGATGGACTGGTTAGATCTCCTTGTAGTCCAAGGGACTTGCAAGAGTCTTCTCCAACACCACAGTTCAAAAGCATCAATTCTTCGGCGCTCAGTTTTCTTCACAGTCCAACTCTCAAATCCATACATGACCAATGGAAAAAACATAGCCTTGACTAGATGGGCCTTTGTTGGCAAAGTAATATCTCTGCTTTTGATTATGCTACCTACGTTGGTCATAACTTTCCTTCCAAGAAGTAAGAGTCTTTTAATTTCATGGCTGCAATCACCATCTGCAGTGATTTTGGAGCCCCCCAAAATAAAGTCTGACACTGTTTCCTCTGTTTCCATCTATTTCCCATGAAGCGATAGGACCAGATGCCATGATCTTCGTTTTCTGAATGTTGAGCTTTAAGCCATCTTTTTCACTATCCGCTTTCACTTTCATCAAGAGGCTTTTTAGCTCCTCTTCACTTTCTGCCATAAGGGTGGTGTCATCTGCATATCTGAAGTTATTGATATTTCTCCCAGCAATCTTGATTCCAGCTTGTGCTTCTTCTAGCCTAGTGTTTCACATGATATATTCTGCATATAGGTTAAATAAGCAGGGTGACAATATACAGCCTTGATGTACTGTTTGTCCTGTTAGGAACCAGTCTGTTGTTCCATGTCCCGTTCTGATTGCTGCCTTCTGACCTGCATACTTGTTTCTCAAGAGGCAGCTCAGGTGGTCTGGTATGCCCATCTCTTTCAGAATTTTCCAGTTTGTTGTGATCCACACAGTCAAAGCTTTGGCATAGTCAGTAAAGCAGAAATAGATGTTTTTCTGGAAGTCTCTTGCTTATTCCATGATCCAGAGGATGTTGGCAATTTGATCTCTGGTTACTCTGCCTTTTCTAAATTCAGCTTGAACATCTGGAAGTTCATGGTTCATGTATTGCAGAAGCCTGCCTTGGAGAATTTTGAGCATTACTTTACTAGCATGTGAAATGAGTGCAATTGTGCAGTAGTTTGAGCATTCTTTGGCATTGCCTTTCTTTGGAATTGGAATGAAAACTGTCCTTTTCCAGTCCTGTGGCCACTGCTGAGTTTTCCAAATTTGCTGGCATATTGAGTGCAGTACTAACACAGCACCATCTTTCAGGATTTGAAATAGCTCCACTGGAATTCCATCACCCCCACTAGCTTTGTTCGTACTGATGCTTTCTAAGGCCCACTTGACTGCACATTCCAGGATGTCTGGGTCTAGATGAGTGATCACACCATCGTGATTATCTGGGTAGTGAAGATCTTTTTTGTACAGTTCTTCTGTGTATTCTTGCTACTTTGTCTTGATACTTCTGCTTCTGTTAGGTCCATAATATTTCTAACCTTTATCGAGCCCATCTTTGCATGAAATATTCCCTTGGTATCTCTAATTTTATAGACGAGATCTCTAGTCTTCCCTATTCTGTTGTTTTCCTCTATTTCTTTGCATTGGTCACTGAGGAAGGCTTCCTTATCTCTCCTTGCTATTCTTTGGAACTCTGCATTCAAATGGGAATATCTTTCCTTTTCTCCTTTGTTTTTCACTTCTCTTCATTTCACAGCTATTTGTAAGGCCTCCTCAGACAGCCATTTTTCTTTTTGCATTGTATTATTTTAATTTGCTCAAAACCCACTCCTCTCCAACTTATCTGTAGGTTTGAAAACCAATACCCTTGCAACTATGGTAGCTATGAAGACCAGCATGCTAAAAGCTATTAGATAAATAAGAAAAGATTTGCAGTGCCACAAAGACATCCCCAAAGTATTCTTACCATTAGCCCTGTCTGGCAGCTTGCTGAAAAATTCATTATCAGAATCTATCTTAATTTAAACTAACACTATAAGCTTGTTCCATGGGAATTAGTCCCATCCCTAAGGTATTTGTGGCAAATTATTGGGGCTAATTGTTAAACTTTGAAGTTGCCTGAGGTGGAACTAACAAGAGACTGACAAAAAATATTAATACTTAGAATCTAGAAGGTCATGAATATATGAAGATTTCTGTGCATGCCCAGGGAAAACATGACACTAATCTCTCTTCTGACTGACCTTAAGGTTCTGCTCAAGCAAGCAAAGACTAGAGAAGAGTTGTAAAGTATCTGTCAGACCGTTAGACACATAACTTAGCACACACAAGAAACTCCTCGGCAAAGGCTGGGAGGATTAATGGTCCATTGAATTATTAGATGATAACTGAAATAACCACAGACTTCAATGACTTCATGAACAATAGAATACAGACTTCAGAGAAGTAGTCCAGGAAAGTCAATAAACAAACAGAAGCAACATCAAGCAATGAAAACAACATATCTTGGAAGGAGGTGGTATTTTCAGAGTTTTCATAATATATTATTTTTAAAGATCAAGTGATTGTTATTTTTTGAAATAAAAGGTCAATTTTAATCCAGGGGGTTGTCATTAAGAAAATAACTAGAATACATACAGCAAAAGAAACACTAAGAAAATTAAACTGGTTTATAAAAAAGTATCATTTTAGTATAAAAGAGACAGAACTGAAAAATAGAGGAAAAAAGAAAATAACAAAATGGAAAACATAAATCATACTTCATCAGTGTAAGTGTGTGCTAAAAGTCACTTCATTCATGTCCAACTCTTTGTGACCCTATGGACTGTAGCCTGCCAGGCTCCTCTGTCCAAGAGATTCCCCAAGCAAGAACACTGGAGTGGGTTGCCATGCTCTCCTCCATAGGATCTTCCTGAAGCCTGATCTTCTCCATTGACAAGAAGGTACTTTACCACTAGAGCCACCTGAGAAGCTCCTTATCAGTAATTATATTAAATGTAAATGAGCTAAACACACCAACTCAAAGACAAAGAAATTAACAGTGAATTTAAAAAATGATTACCCGCATAATTCCTGGTGGCTCCTCAAGTGGCTCAGGAGTTTTCCTGGTGGCTCAGATGATAAAGAATCTGCCTAAAATGCAAAGACTCAAGTTTGAACCCCAGATCAAGAAGATCCCCTGGAGAAAGGAATGGCTACCCACTCCAGTATTCTTGCTTGGAGAATTTCACGTACAGAGGAGCCTGGTGTGTGACAATCATTGAGGTTTCAAAGAGTTGAAGACAACTGAGCAACTAACACTTTAACTTCAGTTCAATTCATTTCAGTCGCTCAGTCGTGTCCAACCCACAGCACGCCAGGCCTCCCTCTCCATCACCATCTCCCGGAGATCACTCAGACTCACGTCCATTGAGTCCGTGATGCCATCCAGCCATCTCATCCTCGGTCCTCCCCTTCTCCTCCTGCCCCCAATCCCTCCCAGCATCAGAGTCTTTTCCAATGAGTCAACTCTTCACATGAGGTGGCTAAAGTACTGGAGCTTCAGCTTTAGCATCATTCCTTCCAAAGAAATCCCAGGGTTGATTTCCTTCAGAATGGACTGGTTGGATCTCCTTGCAGTCAAAGGGACTCTCAAGAGTCTTCACCAACACCAGTGTTCAAACGCATCATTTCTTCGGCATTCAGCCTTCTTCACAGTCCAACTCTCACATCCATACCTGACCACAGGAAAAACCATAGCCTTGGCTAGGCGGACCTTAGTCAGCAAAGCAATGTCTCTGCTTTTGAATATGCTATCTAGGTTGGTAAAAACTTTTCTTCCAAGGAGTAAGCGTCTTTTAATTTCATGGCTGCAGTCACCATCTGCAGTGCTTTTGGAGCCCCAAAAAATAAAGTCTGACACTGTTTCCACTGTTTCCCCGTCTATTTCCCATGAAGTGTTGAGACCAGATGCCATGATCTTCGTTTTCTGAATGTTGAGCTTTAAGCCAACTTTTTCACTCTCCTCTTTCACTTTCATCAAGCGGCTTTTTAGCTCCTCTTCACTTTCTGCCATAAGGGTGGTGACATCTGCATATCTGAAGTTATTGATGTTTCTCCTGGCAATCTTGATTCCAGCTTGTGCTTCTTCCAGCCCAGCGTTTCTCATGATGTACTCTACATAGAAGTTAAGTAAGCAGGGTGACAATATACAGTCTTGATGTACTCCTTTTCCTATTTGGAACCAGTCTGTTGTTCCATGTCCAGTTCTAACTGTTGCTTCCTGACCTGCATATAAATTTCTCAAGAGGCAGCTCAGGTGGTCTGGTATGCCCATCTCTTTCAGAATTTTCCACAGTTTGTAGTGATCCACCCAGTCAAAGGCTTTGGATAGTCAATAAAGAAGAAATAGATGTTTTTCTGGAACTCTCTTACTTTTTCCATGATCCAGCGGATGTTGGCAATTTGATCTCTGGTTCCTCTGCCTTTTTTAAAGCCAGCTTGACATCAGGGAGTTCATGGTTCACGTATTGCTGAAGCCTGGCTTGGAGAATTTTGAGCATTACTTTACTAGCATGTGAGATGAGTGCAATTGTGCAGTAGTTTGAACATTCTTTGGCATTGCTTTTCTTTGGAATTGGAATGAAAACTGACCTTTTCCAGTCCTGTGGCCACTGCTGAGTTTTCCAAATTGGCTGGCATATTGAGTGCAGCACTTTCACAGCATCATCTTTCAGGATTTGAAACAGCTCAACTTGAATTCCATCACTTCCGCTAGCTTTGTTCATAGTGATGCTTTCTAAGGCCCACTTGACTTCACATTCCAAGATGTCTGGCTCTAGATGAGTGATCACATCATCATGATTATCTGGGTCATGAGGATCTTTTTTGTAGTGTTCTTCCATGTATTTTTGCCACCTCTTCTTAATATCTTCTGCTTCTGTTAGGTCCAGACCATTTCTGTCCTTTATCGAGCCCATCTTTGCATGAAATGTTCCCTGGTATCTCTAATTTTCTTGAAGAGATCTCTAGTCTTTCCCATTCTATTGTTTTCCTTTATTTCTTTGCCTTGATCACTGAAGAAGACTTTCTGATCTCTTCTTGCTATTCTTTGGAACTTTACATGCAGATGCCTATATGTTTATTTTTCTCCTTTTCTTTTCGCTTCTCTTCTTTTCACAGCTATTTGTAAGGCCACCTCAGACAGCCATTTTGCTTTTTTGCATTTCTTTTCCATGGGAATGGTCTTGATTCCTGTCTTCTGTACAATGTCACGAACCTCATTCCATAGTTCATCAGGCACTCTGTCTATCAGATCTAGGCCCTTAAATCTACTTCTCACTTCCACTGTATAATCATAAGGGATTTGATTTGCATCATACCTGAATGGTCTAGTGGTTTTCCCCACTTTCTTCAATTTAAGTCTGAATTTGGCAATAATGAGTTCATGTTCTGAGCTACAGTCAGCTCTTGTTTGTTTGTTTGTTTGTTTTGCTGACTGTATAGAGCTTCTCTCTCTTCGGCCGCAAAGAATATAATCAATCTGATTTCAGTATTGACCATCTGGTGATGTCCTTGTGTAGAGTCTACTTTTGTGTTGCTGGAAGAGGGTGTTTGCTATGACCAATGCATTCTCTTGGCAAAACTCTACTAGCCTTTGCCCTGCTTCATTCCGTACTCTTAAGGCCAAATTTGCCTGTTACTCCAGGTGATTCTTGACTTCCTACTTTTGCATTCCAGTCCCCTATAATGGATAGGACATCTTTTTTAGGTGTTAGTTCTAAAAGATCTTGTAGATCTGAATAGAACCATTCAACTTCAGCTTCTTCATTGTTACTGGTTTGGGCATAGGCTTGGATTACTGTGATTTGAATGGTTTGCCTTGGAAATGAACAGAGATCATTCTGCTGTTTTTGAGATTTACATCCAAGTATTGCAGTTTGGACTATTTTGTTGACCATGATGGCTACTCCATTTCTTCTAAGGGATTCCTGCCCACAGTAGTAGATATAATGGTCATCTGAGTTAAATTCACCCATTCCAGTCCACTTTAGTTTACTGGTTCCTAGAATGTCAGTGTTCACTCTTGCCATCTCCTTTTTGACCACTTCCAATTTGCCTTGATTCATGGACCTGACATTCCAGGTTCCTATGTAATATTGCTCTTTACAGCATCAGACCTTGCTTCTATCACCAGTCACATCCACAACTGGGTATTGTTTTTGCTTTGGATCCATCCCTTCATTCTTTCTGGAGTTATATCTCCACTGATCTGCAGTAGCATATTGGGCACCTACCGACCCTTGGAGTTCCCCTTTCAGTATCCTATCATTTTGCCTTTTCATACTGTTCATGGGGTTCTCAAGGCAAGAATGCTGAAGTGCTTTGTCATTCCCTTCTCCAGTGGACCACATTCTGTCAGACTTCTCTACCATGACCCTCCTGTCTTAAGTGCCCCCATGGCTTAGTTTCATTGATTTAGACAAGGCTGTGGTCCATGTGATCAGATTGGCTAGTTTTCTGTGAGTATGGTTTCAGTGTGTCTGCCCTCTGATGCCCTCTCACAACACCTACTATCTTACTTGGGTTTCTCTTACCTTGGATGTGGGGTATCTCTTCACGACTGCTCCAGCAAAGTGCATCCTCTGCTCCTTACTACTTTGCTATGATCATGTCCTTTGTGAGTGATGTTGATGGTATATGATAATTTTTATCTCTCAAACATCCTTATTTGATAAAACACAAGTTTGGATACTCTTTTGACATTGTGGATTTTTTTCTTTCTGTAAGTTTGCTAGTCTTTGAAACCCCAAGATAATGTGATCCACTATGTGAAAATGCTTGGAAAGCTACAAAACTGTAATAAAACATGAAGTGTTCCTATCTTATATAAGCACAGAACACTTGCTGCTGAGAAAACTCTTGTTTGAAAGCAAGAAGGTTACGCTCAGTGTCCAGAAATGTAAATGTCTTTACTGTCTCCTGGGTCCCTTGGCTCATGGAAAGAAAGAGAAAGACTCAACAAGATGATTTTCTCCTTGCTCTCTTGGAATACCGCCTGAAGGTGTTAGGATTCTCTTCAAGTCCCAAGCTTTAGGCCCCTGAGTTTTCTGTTCATAAAGTGAACCCTGAAGGTGAGATGTACCTTTTTGCCGTTCTTTAATTTTTATTTCAGAGGGCATGTGCCTTATCCTACAAGGTAAAGGAGAAAGATTTGTTGTCCACTTGATTGCTGTCAGTAATTCTGTCATAGGCAGAGAATACCTATTGTGGGTGAAAATAAATGTAACTTTTTCTTATATAAACAATTAAAATGGAAATAAATCATGTTAAGTATTTTTTTTTCTAAAAAAGGCAATACAGCCCGTTCATACAGTATTAAGATGGCAATATCCCCAAATTGATCTATAGATTCAATGTATTCCTTTCAAAATACTAGCTAACACTTTTTTTCCCTAAATTACCAAGATAATGCTAAAAACCATATGAAAATGCAAGAAAACTTAAATAACCAAAACAGTCTTTAAAAAGAAAAAAAAAAAAATTGGAGGACTCACACCTCCGAGTTTTTGCATCAAGCACAAGCAACACATATTTATTTCTGAAATCTAAAATCCCTGCTTTTTCGTCCCTAATCCATTACACTTCCTATTTTAATCCAAATGTTTATACATATGTGGAGAAGGCAATGGCAACCCACTCCAGTACTCTTGTCTGGAAAATCCCATGGACGGAGGAGCCTGGCAGGCTGCAGTCCATGGGATCGCTAGGAGTCAGACACGGCTGAGCGACTTCACTTTCACTTTTCACTTTCTTGCATTGGAGAAAGAAATGGCAACCCACTCCAGTGTTCTTGCCTGGAGAATCCCAGGGATGGGGGAGCCTGGTGGACTGCCGTCTCGGGGGTCACACAGAGTTGGGCACGACTGAAGCGACTTAGCAGCAGCAGCAGCATATACATATGTGACAGGCATACATTAACATAAATTTTTAGAATTACACAAAAATTCTTTTATGAAATATTTTCTTAAAATTTGGAATGGAAAAAGAACTGGCCATTTATCTCTCACTCTTTCTTCCAAGCTCATTTCACTTCAGTTGCTCAGTCGTGTCTGACTCTTTGTGACCCCATGAATTGCAGCACACCATGCCTCCCTGTCCATCACCAACTCCTGGAGTTCACTTAGACTCATGTCCATCGAGTCGATGATGCCATCCAAACATCTCATCCTCTGTCGTCCCCTTCTCTTCCTGCACCCAATCCCTCCCAGCATCAGAGTCGTTTCTAAGGAGTCAACTCTTCGCATGAGATGGCCAGAGTACTGGAGTTTCAGCTTTAGCATCATTCCTTCCAAAGAAATCCCAGGGCTGATCTCCCTCAGAATGGACTGGTTGGATCTTGCAGTCCAAGGGAATTTCAAGAGTCTTCTCCAACACCACAGTTCAAAAGCTTCAATTCTTTGGCAATCAGCCTTCTTCACAGTCCAACTCTCACATCCATACATGACTACTGGAAAAACCATAGCCTTGACTAGACAGACCTTAGTCAGCAAAGTAATGTCTCTGTTTTTGAATATGCTATCTAGGTTGGTCATAACTTTTCTTCCAAGGAGTAAGTAAAATTGGAACCCAAATTTAATATGAGATCCTGGAAGAGAGATACACTATTACTTAATCTTTGAATCTATAAAGCTTTAAAATATTTTTCTGATTTTTAAATGTAATAATGTCTGATAATCAAATAGAATTTTAGCATCTACAAATAACATTACGTCAGCTCATGTAAAAATGTGTTTATTAATAAAATGATGACCTATTAACAAATATTGGGCCAACATATAATTGTTCTTTATTTTATATCCTTGTTTTCTTTCAAGAGTAAACTTTTTGGCCAAATAATAATTCAAAATTCAGCAGTATAAGTAAGGAAATTTAAAGACTGATATTTCTGTATTAACGAAGTTTTACATACTGAAAGACAATTAAAATTCTAGAGCTACCAGAGATGTTGATATCATCCAGCCAAACCTCTCATTTCTAGTGACATAGGTCACTCAGACATTTTCAGCCCACTGTTCTTTTCTCTGTGTAATGAACACACACACAATTAATGATTAATGCTGTAGGAATAAAGTATGAATGAAGTACACCTTTTCACAAAGCTTCCTTTCTCTCTCTTATTTGTTTTCTGCTAGCTTCAGTTTTATATACTTGTCTCTAATTTTTTTGATAGTGATTCTAAACCCTAAGCACAGTTTATGCTCAAAAAAATCATGTATTATTTAAGGGGAAAAAGGTGTGTTAAATGCATTCCTATATATATTAGCCCCCCTGGAAGACTTCTTTGAAAATGTGGCTTAATGGTTAAGTCTAGACAATATATTCTGATATGCAACTATATATCCTTACCTACCTCATATACAGTTAACTGTTAGTACACAATCTGTGTTCTATTTCCACTATTTGAGAATTCACAGAGAACCAAGCTTTATATCTTGTAATTTTTTAAAGCATTTCAGTGAAATTAGACATTGTTACTGACAGACTAACTTTGTGGCATTTTTCCCCCTAATGAAATTAATCATTGCTGCTGGGAGTTAAGTGAAACTTTCTCTGAATTCCATGTGACCATGAAGATTTTACAACTCACCTGAACTGTTTCGCTGATGGCAAAGAATCTCTCTATCAGCCACTGCTGTAAACTTTGCATTTGGCATGTTTTGAACCTTGAAAACAAACATAATAATAAAAGGATATGAATAAGAAGCTAACAGCTTTTGCATCGGTGTTTCTCACATCAGTGGTAGTTGAGCAGATTCTGTGTAATTTTTACTCAGGGATAGAGCTAAGTTAAGAATATGTCTTTTGAAGTTAAAGATAAAAGGTCATCACTTCCTGGACAGGTATAGATGAAAGGAAAAATTACAAGATGCCAGTAGAGTTGAGAATGGCGTAAGGCCTCCAGGCATTTTTTTGGAAAAAAATTTGGACAAACATACTAACTGATACACACATTTTTTCCCTCACATTTTTCTATAGTCCCCTACTTGCCAAGTAAAATAGTTCTCTCTCATTTAGCTATGAAACCATTTATTTTGATTGGGTTATTTAATAGATCTAACCATATGAGAGAAATGTAAGGAATTAAACGGAAGACAAAATAGATGACTAGGTTAAAAATGGGGTGTATTAAGCTAGGTTTTCCAGAGAAACAGAACCAGTGTGTGTGTGTATGTTTATGTGTGTGTGTGTGTGTGTGTGTGTGTATACATATTGCTGGCTTTTGGACTAGAACATATACCTCTGGTTTTCCTGCATGTCTAGCTTGTTGGCTGCAGATCTTGGGACTTGCTAGGCTCCATAATTGCACGAGGCAATTCTTTGTAATAATATGTGATTATGGAGCTTAGGATGCCAAAACACAGCAGGCTCAAGACCCAAGGAGAACCAGTGCTCCAGTGTGAGTCTGAAAGCTGGAACAGACCAATGTCCCAGCTTATTCAGTCAGACAAGAGGAGTCCCATCTTACTTAGTCTTTTTGTTTTGTTCCAATCTTTAACTGATAAAATGAGGCCCCCTCAATATCAAGGAAGGCAACATGTTTTACTCAGTCAATTGAAATGATTTGTATCATCCATAAACTCCTTCACAGTCAGATCTAAAACAAGTCAAATTGCCACATCAAACTAACTATCATATAGGCAAAACAGGAGATAATTATTGAAAGCAGAACAATTAACCATTGATTGCAATATTTTCATTTGAATTCAGGCAATTGAATTCTAGTTGTACTCAATGGAAGGTTATCCTTTATTTATCTTGTGCCTACTCTACCATGAATACAGCACACTATTGCAGCTCCAGGGAATATGGTTATATCATCCAGAATTTTTAATGTATAAAAAATTAGTAGATGACCAATTATCATTTCAATTTATTTTAATAATAATTGACATTGTTTATATCATTTTAGAGTTGCCACAGCACTTTTACATACTTTATGTCATCTAAGCATTATGATCTCAATTCCACAAATAAAAAATAATGTTCAGAAATAGTATTGACACACAGCCAGAAGTAATCAGAGTAATACATGAAACCAGAGCTCCTGAACCTAATCTGCACAGCACAACAAGTATAAGGAAATTGTTAGATAAAATTAAGGGGGAAAATGAATATACACTGACCTTCTTTAGAAGTGAATATAATTATAGATACTATTTAAGAATTTCAATAATTGCAGAAAAACCCTTTGAGAAAATTAAACCTCTATTTATAATTAAAAACTCTCCAGAAAGTAGGCATAGAAGGAATACACCTCAACATGATAAAAGCCATATACAACAAACCCACAGCAAACATTATCTTCAAGAGCAAAAAATTGAAAACATTTCTTCTAAAATCAGGAACAAAACAAGGGTACCCACTCTCACCACCACTATTTGACATAGTTTCGGATGCCCTAGCCACAGCAAACAGAGAAGAAAAAGAAATAAAAGAAATTCATATTGGAAAAGAAGTAAAACTCTCACTGTTTGCAGATGACATGATCATCTACATAGAAAACCCTAAAGATGCCACCAGAAAATTACTACAGTTAATCAATAAATGTACTAAAGTCACAGGATATAAAATTAATACAAGGATATTCCTTGTATTCCTATGGGCTAACAATGAAAAAATCAGAAATATAAATGAAGGAAACAATCCCATTTACCACTGCAATGAAAAAGAATAAACTATTGGGGGATAAATTTACCTAAAGAAACAAAAGGCGTGTATATAGAAAACTATAAAACACTGATGAAAGAAATCAAAGAGACACAAATAGATGGAGAAATATACCATGTCCTTGGATTGGAAGAATCAATATATTGAAAATGAGTATATTACCCAAAGCAATCTATAGATTCAATGCAATTCTTATCAAACTAACAACAGTATTTTTCACAGAACTAGAACAAATAATTTTGCAATTTGTATGGAAACACAAAAGATCCCAAATAGCCAAATCACTCTTCAAATAAGAATGGAACAGGAGGGATAAATCTCCCCAACTTCAGACTATAATGCAAGGTTACAGTCATCAAGAGAACATGGTATTGGTACAGAGACAGAAAATAGATCAACAGAACAAAAGACAAAGTCTGGGGTGAAATGCACACACCTGTGACATTATACAAGAGACAGGGATCAAGACCATCCCCATGGAAAAGATGCAAAAAAGAAAAATGGCTGTCTAGGGAGGGCTTACAAACAGCTGTGAAAAGAAGAGAGGCAAAAAGCAAAGGAGAAAAGGAAAGATATTAGCATTTGAATACAGAGTTCCAAAGAATAGCAAGAGATAAGAAAGCCTTCTTCAGCGATCAATGCAAAGAAATAGAGGAAAACAACAGAATGGGAAAGACTAGAGATCTCTTCAAGAAAATTAGAGATACGAAGAGAACATTTAATGCAAAGATGGGCTCGATAAAGGACAGAAATTGTATTGCCCTAACAGAAGCAGAAGATATTAAGAAGAGGTGGCAAGAATACACAGAAGAACTGTACAAAAAAAGATCTTCATGACCAGAATAATCACAAAGGAGTGATATTCATCTAGAACCAGACATCCAGGAATGTGAAGTAAAGTGGACCTTAGAAAGCATCACTACAAACAAAGCTAGTGGCGGTGATGGAATTCAAGTTGAGCTATTTAAAAACCTAAAGGATGTTGCTGTGAAAGTGCAGCACTCAATATGCCAGCAAATTTGGAAAACTCAGCAGTGGCTATAGGACTGGAAAAGGACAGTTTTCATTCCAATTCCAAAGAAAGGCAATGCCAAAGAATGCTCAAACTACTGCACAATTGCACTCATCTCACATGCTAGTAAAGTAATGCTCAAAATTCTTCAAGACAAGCTTCAGCAATATGTGAACCGTGAACTTCCTGATGTTCAAGCGGGTTTTAGAAAAGGCAGAGGAACCAGAGATCAAATTGCCAACATCCTCTGGATCATGGAAAAAGCAAGAGAGTTCCAGAAAAACATCTACTTCTGCTTTGTTGACTAAGCCAAAGCCTTTGACTGTGTGGATCACAATAAACTATGGAAAATTCTGAAATAAATGGGAATACCAGACCACCTGACCTGCCTCTTGAGAAACTTATATGCAGGTCAGGAAGCAACAGTTAGAACTGGACATGGAACAACAGACTGGTTCCAAATAGGAAAAGGAGTACGTCAAGGCTGTATATTGTCACCCTGTTTATTTAACTTATATGCAGAGTACATCATGAGAAATGCTGGACTGGAAGAAACACAAGCTGGAATCAAGATTGCCCGGAGAAATATCAGTAACCTCAGACATGCAGATGACACTATCCTTATGACAGAAAGTGAAGAGGAACTAAAAAGGCTCTTGATGAAAGAGAAAGTGGAGAGTGAAAAAGTTATCTTAAAGCTCAACATTCAGAAAACGAAGATCATGGCATCTGGTCCCATCACTTCATGCGAAATAGATGGGGAAATAGTGGAAACAGTGTCAGACTTTATTTTTGGGGGCTTCAAAATCACTGCACATGGTGATTGCAGCCATGAAATTAAAAGATGCTTACTCCTTGGAAGAAAAGTTATGACCAACCTAGACAGCATATTCAAAAGCAGAGACATTACTTTGCTGACTCAGGTCCATCTAGTCAAGGCTATGGTTTTTCCTGTGGTCATGTATGGATGTGAGAGTTGGACTGTGAAGAAAACTGAGTGCCGAAGAATTGATGCTTTTGAACTGCGGTGTTGGAGAAGACGCTTGAGAGTCCCTTGGACTGCAAGGAGATCGAACCAGTCCATTCTGAAGGAGATCAGCCCTGGGATTTCTTTGGAAGGAATGATGCTGAAGCTGAAACTCCAGTACTTTGGCCACCTCATGCGAAGAGTTGACTCACTGGGAAGAGTCTGATGCTGGGAGGGATCGGGGGCAGGAGGAGAAGGGGATGACAGAGGATAAGATGGCTGGATGGCATCACGGACTCGATGGACATGAGTCTGAGTGAATTCCGGGAGTTGGTGATGGACAGGGAGGCCTGGTATGCTGCGAATCATGGGGTTGCAAAGAGTTGAACACGACTGAGTGACTGAACTGAACTGAGTGGACACCTTATCTTTAATAAATGAGGCAAAAACTTTTATGGAGAAAAGACAATCTCTTCAACAAGTGATGCTAAGATTTGTAAAATAATGAAACTAGACCATTTTCTAATACCATACACTAAAATAAAATCAAAATGGATTAAAGACCTAAATGTAAGACCAGAAACTATAAAACTCAAAGGAAAACATAGGCAGAACACTCTCTGCCTATAAATCACAGAAAGATCCTCTATGATCTGCCTCCCATAGTAATGGAAATAAAAATAAACAAATGGGACCTAATTAAACTTATAAGATTTTGCACAATGAAGGAAACAATAAGCAAGGTAGAAAGACAGCCCTCAAAATGGGAGAAAATAATTACAAATGAAACAACTGACAAAGAATTAATCTCCAAAATATACAAGCAGCTCATGCAGCTCAATACCAGAAAAACAAACAACCCAATCAAAAAGTGCGTAAAAGACCCAAACAGACATATATCTGAAGACATACATATAGCTAATAAACAATGAAAAAATGTTCAACATAACTTATTATTAGAGAAATGCAAATCAAAACCACAATAAATATCATTTCACACTTTCAGAATGGCCATCATCAAAAAGTCTACAAGCAATAAATGCTGTAAAGGGTGTGGAGAAAAGATAACCCTCTTAAACTATTGTGGAAATGCAAGCTGGTACAGCCACTATAGAGAACTGTGTGGAAATTCCTTAAAAACCTGGGAATAGAAATGCCATATGACCCAGCAATCCCACTGCTAGGCATACAACCTGAGGAAACCAGAAATGAAAGAGACACATTTACCCCAATGTTCAATGAAGCACTATATATAAATGGAAGCAACCTAGATGTCCACTGTATCTGAATGTATACAGAAGTTGTGGTATATAGGCAAGATAGTATATTACACTACTATAAGAAGGAACTGGAGAAGGCAGTGGTAAGCCACTCCAATACTCTTGCCTGGAAAATCTCATGGATGGAGGAGTCTGGTAGGCTGCAGTCCATGGGGTTGCAAAGAGTTGGACACAACTGAACGACTTCACTTTCACTTTTCACTTTAATGTATTGGAGAAGGAAATGGCAACCCACTCCAGTGTTCTTGCCTGGAGAATCCCAGGGACGGTAGGGCCTGGTGAGCTGCCACCTATGGGGTCGCACAGAGTCGGACACAAATAAAGCAGCTTAGCAGCAGCAGCAGCAACAGCATAAGAAGGAATGCATTTGAGTCAGTTCAAATGAAGTGGATTAGAACTTCCCTGATGGCTCAGACAGTAAAGCCTACAATGTGGGAGGCCTAGGTTCGATCCCTGGGCCGGAAGATCCTCTGGAGAAGGAAATGGCAACCACTCCAGTACTCTTGCCTGGAAAATCCCATGGACAGAGGAGCCTGGTAGGCTACAGTCCATGGGCTCGCAAAGAGTCGGACATGACTGAGCGACTTCACTAATAATGAAGTGGATGAACCTGGAGTCTATTATACAGAGTGAAGTAAGTCAGAAAGAGAAAGGCAAATACTGTATATATGAATTTAGAAAGATAATATCGACAATCCTACATGCAGGGCAGCAAAAGAGACAGAGACATAAACAATAGACTTTTGGAATCAGCGGGAGAAGGCAAAGGTGGGGTGATTTGAGAGAAAAGCATTGAAACATATACATCACCATATGCAAAACAGATGACCAGTGCAAATTCGATGCATGAAGCAGGGCACCTAAAGTCAGTGTTCTGGGACAACCTAGAGGGATAGGGTAGAGAGGGAGTTCAAGGGTGATTCAGGATGGGGCAGATACATGTATACCTATGACTAATTCATGCTAATGCATGGCAAAAAAAAAAAAAATCACAATATTTTAAAGCAATTATCCTCCAATTAAAATAAATAAATTTTTAAAAGAATATGAGGAAAAAATTGTGGTGTTTAACATGCATTAACTTGTTTAATAGCTTTGATATCTATATGAGCCAAAGCATCTTATCACTATTTCACCCTGCAGAAATTCAAGTGGAACCTACACAAGATTGTATGGGTGACAGCTATTAGAACCAGGGTTTTCACTGAGATCTAACTAATCCTCAAAGCCTGTGCTACTAACCAAGGTAAAATAACATCATTTATTCTTTAACATACCCAGAAGAATGTATAATTACTTTTTATGAGTAAAGAAAGTTTAAGTTACTTAACTAGACTACAAAGACATTCAGAGCACAAATTTTTAAGTCAAGTTCAAAACATGGTCTCTTTTTTCACTGACCTCAGCCTCCATGGCATTTTAGGCCCTTCAGTGTATAAGACAGGCATTTTATCTGCACTTATAAGCATATATTTTAATAGAAAATGTACAGAAATTGAGTTACTGGATTTTGAATTTACTTTTTTTTTTTCTTTTTCTGTGTGCTGTTTTGTATCTGTCAAGAATTCACTGTTTCTTATTAATTTCTGAGTACTCAGGAATTAAGAGGAGAGGCAAGCCTCTCCCAGGACTGAGGAATCCAGGCATTTCCTTCATTAGTGTTTCTATATGGTGATAAGTACCCTCTTCCTTCCTGTGAACCATACAGTAAAAGTGATTGTTTACAACTCTCTCTCTCTTTAATATGGATTGCCTATGTTTTGTAAGTCTGGAATTTTATTTTATTTATTTTTTAATTTATTATTATTATTTTTATTTTTTTACTTTACAATATTGTATTGGTTTTGCCACACATCAACATGAATCTGCCACAGGTGTGAGCCATTAAAGAAACCAAAATTTCTCAGTAGATTGCATGACAACCTGAAAAAGATATGTCGAAGTCTATCAACACAGATGTTGTAAATATAGCACTTAGCAAGATGAATAAACATGGTAACAACAGTACGATAAGTAAAAGGACCTGTACCCCAAATAGTGTATAGAGATTACATCTATAATTTTTGGTGAATGCATCCATTCACCAAAAGGATGCTATTGTAATTATATTGGCTTATTCCAGTAGCGTTTAATAGATGTAGAGATATGTAGTTTGAGAGAGATGAATAGCCATGGAAATTCAGGAACATGTGATGCATAAGTACTTGAGACAGTTATTTGGCATTCTCCATACTGTTCATTCTATAGAGTGATTTTAGTTCAACTAAACCTTTAGTATGCTGTTATCATAATCCAAATCCACAGAACCCTGTCAGATATACCAAAGAACCACTTTGGTAGAATAGAACTAAACTTACATCTGAATGCTAGAATTTGTATATTCATGAGAGTTATATGGTAATTGTTTTGTATCCTGCCTTCACATTGTAAGGTGCTAAAGAGATTAAACTGATTAACAACTGTAAGGAATTTACAGTGTATTGAGAAATAAAACATGACATTTTACACAAAAGACAAAAGGGAAGAAAATACTTCATTTGGGAAGAAATGCTCTAAATTCAGTTTTAACTCGCTGACCTTGAGGATGTCCAGGATAGAATGTTAATCAAACTGTTCAAGATAAAAGAGATATCAAGACATAAATATAGGGCAGAAATAAAGATTTGGAAATCATGCTCTTCAAAGTAATTATTCAAGTTTTAAAAATGAAGGTAATCTTATCATGGAGTATAACAAAAATGAAGACAAAATCCATAATATTGGCATGATCCTAAGGTTGGTATTCGAAAGAAGAGAATAGGGAGATGGGGACAAGAGCAGCACAGTTTCAAGAGAAGATACAGAAGTCCCACAACTACTATAAAAGTGTCAGAAAACTTCAGAGAAAAACACTGGCTAACATTGAAGGATATGGGAAAAAGGCTGGAACAAGAGGTGACCTGTGAAAAACTGATTATTATAGAATTTTTCATAAATTTTCTCAAACCAAACTCAATATTAGGTGGGACATAAATGAAGCAAGAAGTTATAAAAACAAAAAAGTTGATAATAATTAGATATTGGTAACTATATTTGCCTGATGAACTATGGGCAGAGGTTCATGACATTGTACAGGAGACAGGGATCAAGACCATCTCCAAGAAAAAGAAATGCAAAAAAAGCAAAATGGCTGTCTTAGGAGACTTTACAAATAACTATGAAAAGAAGGGAAGTCAAAAGCAAAGGAGAAAAGGAAAGATATACCCATTTGAATGTAGAGTTCCAAAGAATGGCAAGGAGAGATCAGAAAGCCTTCCTCAGTGATCAGTGCAAACAAATGGAGGAAAACAATAGAATGGGAAAGACTAGAGATCTCTTCAAGAAAATTAGAGATACCAAGGGAACATTTCATGAAAAGATGGGCTTAATAAAGGACAGAAATGGTATGGACCTAACAAAAGCAGAAGATATTAAGAAGAGGTGGCAAGAATACACGGAAGAACTATATAAAAAAGATCTTCATGATCCAGATAATCACGATGGTGTGATCACTCACCTAGAGCCAGACATTCTGGAATGAGAAGTCAAGTGGGCTTTAGGAAGCATCCCTATGAACAAAGCTAGTGGAGGTGATCAAATTCCAGTTGAGTTATTTCAAATCCTAAAGGCTGATGCTTTGAAAGTGCTCCACTCAATATACCAGCAAGTTTGGAAAACAGCCATGGCCACAGGACTGGAAAAGATCAGGTTTTATTCAAGTCCCAAAGAAGGAAAATGAAAAAGAATGTTCAAACTACTGCAGTTGCAGTCATTTCACAAACTAGCAAACAAATGCTCAAAATTCTCCAAGCTATGCTTCAATAGTACATGAAATTAGAACTTCCAGATGTTGAAGCTGAATTTAGAAAAGGCAGGAAAACCAGAGATCAAATTGCCAACATCCAGTGGATCATCAGAAAAAGAAGATAGTTCCAGAAAAACATATTTCTGCTTTATTGACTATGCCAAAGCCTTTGACTGTGTGGATCACAATAAACTGTGGAAAATTCTGAAAGAGATGGGAATACCAGACCACCTGACCTGCCTCTTGAAAAACCTATATGCAGGTCAGGAAGCAACAGTTAGAACAGGACATGGAACAACAGACTGGTTCCAAATAGGAAAAGGAGTACATCAAGGCTGTATATTGTCACCCTGCTTAATTAATTTATATGCAGAGTACATCATGAGAAACGCTGGGCTGGATGAAGCCCAGGCTGGAATCAAGATTGCTGGGGAAAATATCAATAACCTCAGATATGCAGATGACACCACCCTTATGGCAGAAAGGGAAGAGGAACCAAAAAGCCTCTTGATGAAAGTGAAAGAGGAGAGTGAAAAAGTTGACTTAAAGCTCAACATTCAGAAAACGAAGATCATGGCATCCGGTCCTGTCACTTCATGGGAAATAGATGGGGAAATAGTGGAAACAGTGTCAGACTTTATTTTTGGGGGCTCCAAAATCACTGCAGATGGTGATTGAATCCATGAAATTAAAAGACGCTTGCTCATTTGAAGGAAAGTTATGACCAACCCAGACAGAACAAAAAGCAGAGACATTACTTTGTCAACAAAGGTCCGTCTAGTTAAGGTTTTTCCAGTAGTCATGTATGCATGTCAGAGTTGGACTATAACAAAAGCTGAGGGCTGAAGAACTGATGCTTGTCAACTGTGTTGTTGGAAAAGCCTCTTGAGACTGGACTGCCTTGGACAAGCCTCCTTGGACTTCAAGGAGATCCAACCAGACCATCCTAAAGAAGATCAGTCCTGGGTGTTCATTGGAAGGACTGATGGTGAAGCTGAAACTCCATTACTTCGGCCACCTCATGCAAAAAGCTGACTCATTTGAAAAGACCCTGATGCTGAGAAAGATTGAGGGCAGGAGGAGAAGTGGACGGAAGAGGATGAGATGGTTATATGGCATTACCAACTCAATGAACCTGAGTTTGTGTAGGTTCCGGGAGTTGGTGATGGACAGGAAGGCCTGGTGTGCTGCGGTTCATGGGGTCGCAAAGAGTCAGACACGACTGAGCTGAACTGAGCTTGATTTGAACTTCAATGTGCATATGATCAAGACATTAAAATGCAGATTAGAAGAAAGAAAATACAAAGTAGAGCACCATTTTTATTCAATATAGTATTTGAAAACCTATCCAGAGCAATTAGGTGAGAGAAAAAAAAGTTAGAAATCTAAATTGGAAAGCAAGAAGTGCAACTGTCACTATCTGTAGATGACGTGATATTATATATAGAGAGACCCTTACAGATTCCATTAAAAAATTTTGTTAAGTTGTAAGTAGGATATAAAATCAACATACAATGAAAAATTGAGTTTCTCTTCAACAATAACAAAATATCAGAAAGAGAAACAAAGAAAACCATCCCATGTATAATTGCAGAACCCAATCCCACAAAATACCTAGGAATAAGTTTAACCAAGGAGATTAAAAAAAGACCTATATATTGAAAACTATTGAAGTCTAAATTAATGAAACAAATTGAAGAATATCCAAATTAATGGAGAGACATTTAATGTTTAATGATTGAACAAATTAACATAGTTAAAATGACCATACTACTCAAAGTAAACTACAGATTCACTTTAATTTCCATCAAATTTGTATGGAATCACCAAAATCCTGAATGGTCAAAGCAATCTTGAAAAAGAGCAAGGCAGCTACAGGGATCATACTCCCTAATTTTAAATGATATTACAATGCTACAGTATTTAAAACAATATGTCATTGATATAAAAACAGACACACAGTTCATTAGGATAGAATACAGAGCCCAGAAATAAACCCATGCATGTGCATTCAATTAAACATATGTGACTCACTTTAATGCTGCTGCTGCTGCTGCTGCTGCTAAGTCGCTTCAGTCGTGTCCAACTCTGTGTGACCCCATAGATGGCAGCCCACCAGGCTCCTCTGTCCCTGGGATTCTCCAAGCAAGAACACTGGAGTGGGTTGCCATTTCCTTCTCCAGTGCATGAAAGTGAAAAGTGAAAGGGAAGTCTCTCAGTCCTGTCCGACTCTTTGTGACCCCGTGGACTGCAGCCTACCAGGCTCCTCTGTCTATGGGGTTCTCCAGGCAAGAGTACTGGAGTGGGGTGCCATTGCATTCTCCACACTTAAATGCAGTATTTGCTTTATTGTGGTGGCCTTGAAATGAACCTGCACTATCTCTAAGGTAAGCCTGTATATTTTTGATATTAGCAACTTCTCAGATATATGATTTACAAATATTTTCTCCCATTCGGTAGGTTGCTGCTTCATTTTATTGATGGTTTCCTTTCCTGATGTATACTAAAGCTATGTTTACACTATAGTGTAGTCTATTAAGTATGCAATAGCATTATGTATAAAAAAAGCAATGAACAAATCTTAATTAAAAATACTTTATTGCTAAAGTATGATAACTATGTCTGACAATGCAAGGTTGCCACACACCTTCAATTTGTAAAAAATACAATATCTGCAAAGTACAATAAATCAATATGCAATTAAGTCAAGGTTTGTCTGTATAAGGAACTCTAACAATTCAATAGCAAAAATCCAAATGATTCAATTTGAAAATGAACACACAATCTGAATAGACTTTTTCCAAAGAAGAAAAACAGATGGCCAATAGGTTTTGAAAAGCTGCTCAACGTTAGTAATCATCAGGGAAATGCAAATCAAAACTATACCACCTTACACCTGTTAGAATGTAAGGCTACTATCAAAAAGTCAAGAAGTATCTGTTGGCAAGAATGTAGAGAAAAGGACACTCTAGTGCACTGTTGGTGAGAATGGAAACTGGTGCAGCCATTATGAAAAAAGTAAGGAGGTTCCTCAAACAACTAAAAATAGAACTACCATATGATTCAGCAATTCCACTCCTGGGTATTTATCTGAGGAAAATAAAAGTGAAGTAAAGTGAAGTCAAGTCACTCAGTCGTGTCTGACTCTTTACGACCCCCTGGCCTGTAGCCTACCAGGCTACTCCTGCGGGATTTTCCAGGCAAGAGTACTGGAATGGGTTGCTATTTCCTTCTCCAGAGGATTTTCTCCACTCAGGGATACTATCTGGGTCTCCTGCATGGTAGGCAGAAGCTTTACCATCTGAGCCACCAGGGAAGTCTTGAAGAAAATAAAAACACTAACTCAAAAAAATGTAGGCTCTACCATGTTCATTGCAACATTACTTACAGTAAGATATGGAAATAACCCAAGTGTCCATCAGTGGATGAATGGATAAAGAAACTGTGGTGTGTGTCTGCATGTCTTTATTTATATATATAGCAGGGTATATATAAATACACACAACGTAATGTTATTCAGCCATAAATAATCAAATCCTGCTATTTGTGACAAGATGGATGGATCACGAGCATTTTACTGAGTGAAATAAGTCAGATAGAGAAGGACAAATATCACATTATCTCTCTTATATGTGGAACTTAAAAAACAAAACAAGCTCATAGATGCAAAGAACAGATTGGTGGTTGCCAGAGGCAGAGGGTGGGGATGGGAGAAATTAAAAAAAAATAATAATAAGCCAATGCTGGGCTACTCTCTTGACACCTACCGGGTACATGCTACAATTCAAGCAATTCTGGCTGAGTGTTTTTTGACTCATTAAATCTGATATGCAGAATTTGATTCTGCATGTTTAAAAGCTCCTGGGTAATACCACTGCAATTGGTAGATAGACCAAAGTTATAGGTAGAAAATCTGTAAAATGTCTCAACTGATTTAGTAACAACCAACCAAAAGGAAAGGGTTTGCTTGGAGGATGGAGAGATGGTGGGATACTTTGAGCTCATGAAGAGGGTCAAGTTAATAGGAACTAAAAATAATGCCAGAACGTAGTAAACCTTCCTCTTCAGTGTGTGTGTACTTAGTCACTCAGTCATGCTTGACTCTCTGCAACTCCATGCACTGTAGCCCACCAGGCTCCTCTCTCCATGGAAACCTCCAGGCAAGAATATTGGAATAGGCTGCCAATCCCTTCTCCAGGTGATCTCCGTGACCCAAGAATTGAACCTGGGTCTCCTGCATCACAGGAAGATTACTGTCTGAGCCACTAGGGAAGCCCAAGAGAGAAACTTAACTATATTATGTGTTTTTATAAGTCCAGGTTGGAATAAAAATAACCAAAAATAATGGGCAACAGTAGTGTACTAGCAGACAACAGGTTTTACTTGTTCCATTCAGATACAAATGGATTACGATAAAGAGTTAGCTTTGACAAACATTTGAATTGATAAGCAGGACTCTGCTTAGGCTTTTAGAGGTGCAAAAGAAATTCCATTATATATACACATTCTCCAAAGCTCAGATTTTATATTTTTCTTACATTTGAAGATTTTTCCCTTTTTACATAAAGCATATATAGCCTCTAAAACAATAAAATTAAAAATATATAAACAGAAGTAAGTAGAAGTAATTTATATTACTTTTATCATAGTTGTGATATTTAAATAAGGTTTCAGTATTTCTGTCTCCCACTCAGCACAAAAATATAGAGTAACTGATCTTAATTAGCAATTTGTTAAAATCCACATTTTGTTTCATAGTGTACTGTTCCCTCAGTTGGAAATACTTTTGGATGGAGAACTAAATCTCTAACAAAACAACATTCTTTTCTAGTTCTGTTAATGAAAAACAAAAGTAATAAAATATTTACATTAAATAGAGTGCTCAGTTAAACAGAGGACATATAATTGCACTCAAACATGACACAAACATGCTTTCACAAATTTTATCTATTTTTAAACACTTGGAAGCTAGCCAAAAACATCTGAAGGATTCATTCCAAATTAATTGTTTCCCTGGGGAGGAAAGGACATAAGTTGACAAAAACAATATTTATAAACACTGTCTGGATATGTTTCCTGGTTTAACTTTGAGTAAGGTATGAACAGGAATACAAGTTCATCATGAACCAATCCTCGAAGAGAGAAACCTGCATCTGAACTCTACACTAGGAAATAATAACATACACCTGCTAGGAACGTGGATTAATTTCCATTAGTCACATTACAGATGGGACCAGAGAGAAAGAAGGCAGCAAGGCCACATTCATAGTTGCCCTCCAGGAGAAAGCAGAATTATAGGGAGGAAGCAGGGATACCGGCCTGTAAGAAATGGACAAAAGGGCAGGCTAGGCACAGATGTAGAAATGACAACCATTATTTGACAATCAGAGATTCTCCAAAGCAGTTTTTCTGGGAGCCACCAGGAAGAAATCACAGCAAACTGAAATCTGGCAGGGAGCAGGCCAATCTCTTGAATGTCAGTTTGATTTACTAGTTCTTCACACACACACACCAAAAAAAAAAAAAAAAAAAATAGAGAAAGAGAGAGAAAGAAAAGAGGATTATGACACATATCTCAATAAAAAGTGTAAAAAACATGAAGATGCTGTTTATCTACAAATAAGACACACTCATATACACATCCACACACACTAGGATATATTTACATTAGGTGCAATTATGAATCACGTACTATGTACAAGCAACCCTGTATACAATATATCAGTGATACTCTAAAAATACAGCAAGGCACTGTAATTTTCCTATTTCACAGATAGAGAAATTGAGTCTCAGTGAGGTTAACTTGCATAAGGGCACATTGCCAGAAATTGGCAAGTCCAGGATTTGAATATAAAAGGTTCCAATTCTCAAATCCAATGTCTTGACATGTATTCTATATAGTCCCATTATTAACAGATGATATGCAAAATCAAGTAATGATTCAGCTTAAATGTGAATGCTGATATTGGTGTTGGCAGAGGTAGAAACAGAAACTCTGTGTTAAGGTAAACAAAAGTTACTATAACTTTTATGAATAATATTTTTAAAGAAATTATCAACAGTCAAGCAATACCTTTGAGACAATTCTAATAATTTATTCAAAAAATATGGATGGATGGACTTAAAGATTTCATTACAGGATTCTTATTCACAACATTCTTTAAAATGACAAATAAAAACTGAAGCTCTCAGTTTTTTAAATAAGGGTCTCACTAAAATAAAGTATAGTATATCCAGTAGAACATTATATGATTTTGAATGATACAGTGAACATTGTAAATGGCTTGGAAGGAGGGCTTTCAATGTAATACAGAACAAAGATCTCTACATTATTAAACCAGAATGCCCTCATACATGCATGCAGTTTACAAAAGAATTACTGTAGGCATTTTATTTATTCCAAACTGGGGAGAAATAGATGTTCATATTGGTGGGGGAGTTTAAGTGTATTTCTCTTTCTGAGACTCCAAGAGTGTAAGAGAAGGTAAAATTGAAATTTTAGACAGTCTTTAGAAAGAACTGGGTGTGGAACTCAGATTTTAACCAGGGCAATATTAAAGACCAAACTCATAAGCATTATTCTGTAATTTTTGTTAAATGCTACTTTTCTGGGGGACAAAATATGCCAAGCACTGATCTAGTGAGTGAAGTTGCTCAGTCGTGTCTGACTCTTTGCACCCCCATGGACTGTAGCCTACCAAGCTCCTTCCTCCATGGGATTCTCCAGGGAAAAGTAATGAAGTGGGTTGCCATTTCCTGCTCCAGGGGATCTTCCCAATCCAGGGATCGAACCCAGGTCTCCCACATTCCAGGCAGATGCTTTAACCTCTGAGCCACCAGGGAACTCTGCAAATACTGATTCATTTTAGTCTAATGATGCTACAACCATATGTGGTTGATCCACTATGACCCAACTTCATACAGATATGAAGTAGCAGCACAAGGGTCAAACCATGGTCACAGAGCTGGTAAGAAGCAGAGCCAAGGCTTTGGTTTATATAATTATTTACATATCACCACTATGTTTCCCATTTGTCTCCTTTCACATTCTGTCACCCTAATTACTAGAGTTGTGTAGTTAAATTGGCTTTTATAAAGACAAAATTCACTAATTTTATCAAGTTGCCCCATTCATCTTTGCTAAAGCTTGCTGTCTAAATTGCTTTATTAGCATCTTATTTCCCAAATTTACAAATTTCTCTATTGCTTCCATATTTGATTAAGAGTTTATCTTGATCTAAAATTCTTGAAAAACACTTTACTTTCCTGATGATTTTGAAACAATGCTACTTCCTTTTCTGATCTGTATCTTGTTACAATTGCGTTCTCAGTTCAGTTGAGTTCAGTCACTCAGTCGTGTCCGACTCTTTGTGACCCCATGAATCGCAGCACGCCAGGCCTCCCTGTCCATCACCAACACCTGGAGTTCAATCAGACTCACATCCATCAAGTCAGTGATGCCATCTAGCCATCTCATCCTTGGTCGTCCCCTTCTCCTCCTGCCCCCAATCCCTCTCAGCATCAGAGTCTTTTCCAATGATTCAACTCTTCTCATGAGGTGGCCAAAGTACTGGAGTTTCAGCTTTAGCATCATTCCTTCCAAAGAAATCCCAGGGCTGGTCTCCTTCAGAATGGACTGGTTGGATCTCCTTGCAGTCCAAGGGACTCTCAAGAGTCTTCTCCAACACCACAGTTCAAAAGCATCAATTCTTTAGCACTCAGCCTTCTTCACAGTCCAACTCTCACATCCATACATGACCACAGGAAAAACCGTAGCCTTGGCTAGATGAACATTAGTTGGCAAATACAACTCAATAGGTAGTTAAATAAGAATGAAGATGAATAGGTGGTTAATAGAGCAACATCTGTAAGAGCAGGGATTTCATTTATTTGAGTTATCATTATATTTCCCTCTTTATTAAAACCAGTTCAGTTCAGTGGTTCAGTCGTGTCCGACTCTTTGCGACCCCATGAATCGCAGCATGCCAGGCCTCCCTGTCCATCACCAACTCCCAGAGTTCACTCAGACTCACGTCCATCGAATCAGTGATGCCATCCAGCTATCTCATCATCTGTCGTCCCCTTCTCCTCCTGCCCTCAATCCCTCCCAGCATCAAAGTCTTTTCCAATGAGTCAACTCTTCGCATGAGGTGGCCAAAGTACTGGAGTTTCAGCTTTAGCATCATTCCTTCCAAAGAAATCCCAGGGTTGATCTCCTTCAGAATGGACTAGTTGGATCTCCTTGCAGTCCAAGGGACTCTCAAGAGTCTTCTCCAACCAGCCTTATTTATTCTGGTTTACAGAAAAACTGAATCTTCCTCCTGAATGCCATAAGATTATTTATTATTTTCTTAAAGTACACGTGTTAATTGATGTGGTTTTAGCTTGAAGCATCAAGTTTTCAGTTACTTCACGCAAGTATTTTAAACTGTCCCTTTGAAAAACTTTTCCATGTGTTTCTGCTTTTATGTATCCTATTCCACTTGTTTTGTTTCTTTAAAAGTGTCAGCAATAATGTGTACATTAGAAAATCTTCTCTATCATACAGTTATTACTTTTTTTTCAAAACCTTTTACATGCTTTTACATTTCACTTGGCCTAATTTTCTCTCCTTTATCTCCCTATTTTTGCTTTGGCTTAATTGCTCAGTTCTGTCTGACTCATTGTGACCTCATGGACTGCAGCTCACCAAGCTACTCTGTCCATGGGGATTCTCCAAACAAGAATACTGGAGTGGGTTGCCATACACTCCTCCAGGGGATCTTCCCAACCCAGGGATGGAACCCAGGTCTCCCACATTGCAGGTAGATTCTTTATCATTTGTGCCACCAGGAAAGCCCATTTCCATATTTTAACATGATAATTGTTATGCCCAATGTAAATTTTACTTCTATAATGACAATTTTCTCCTTTATAAATAGATATTAATTCTGTCACATAACTTTTCATTTCTTTGCATTATCTCACTTTTCCTCCAGTCCTTGTATTTCACTATGTTGTTTTCTTTCACTGAGATGTTTCATTACTTCAGTTTACTTGCCATAACAACAACTGTGTACTCCAAATCTCTAATAATCTATTAGGCTAGTAATCTCTTTAGCAGGTTTCTATATGTTCAAAAGTATCTTTTGTATACTAAGTCCATTTTCACATTCCATAATCTTTGCCAAGGATCATTATATTTCTTTTTACAAATCTGAAACCTTCTACATAGACAAGTTCTTTGCAAAAGTTTAACGTTTAGTGTAGATAAGGAAGTGGAGTATTGAGTTAAGAGTAATGGACAGATTAAGAATTTGGCACCTTAAACTTTAACTGCTGTCATTTTCTTATGAGGATCTCTACCGTGGCAGGATGCAAACCTGGGATAACTAGAAGGCTCATAGCGGGTCAGCCTGGTGTTTTTGGACCTTTTCAATTTCAGGGAAACAGATACCCAGGAATTATCTGAATTCCTCTTATATCGAGTCAGAAAATTCCAGGGTAGAGCTGGCCGGCACACTGGATTCAGAATTTCAAACAGAATCATCAGCACTTGGTTGGAGTTGGAAGACTTGTGACTATCCTGTTCTCTTTTGGGCTTCTTCTGTTTCCAGGAGTTCTAGACTTTAATATTCCTCTCACCAAATTTGACAGACTATGTATTAACTATTCAATATCTATTTTCTCTTTTTTCTTTACTAATAGAAGCATAGTTGGTTATAGCTGCATTTTGTCCAGTTACATGATAGCCATGTACCCTGGTTATGCAACAGTGACAGGTGACCATAAGTCAGTTCTTGAAAGAATTCCACTGAGTATGCTCCGGGAATGATACTGTTTTCCTTGAATAGAAAAAAAAAAAAAAATGAATAGACAGCACTGTCCCAGATCTTGACTCCTTACCCTTTCCATTTTTTTCAGATACTCTGAATCAGGAGTTATCAGATACTTGGAAACACAAAGGTGCAGTACATGTACCTTCATCAGAGAGATCACTTTTCAGCTAATGTCTTCAAAATCTGCAAGCCCTCTAGATGTTTTATCTAAGCTTCTATTCTGCATTCTACATCTTGTCTGAAGACACAGACATGAAATGCCCACTCCTTCATGAAAGTCATGTTAAAAACAAACTGTCTTTCCCCACTTGATGATTGTATTTCCATTTACGTTTTCAATCCACTTTATATTTTTAGACAAAAGTTATGGATATCTAATGCTGCATACAAAACCCTTAAACTCAGTCATGTAAAATGACAATTATTTTGTTCACCAATCTGGAGACTGGGCTGGTGCCTCAGCAGAACCTGAGCTGGGGAAGCTTGAAGCCTATAGTCTGGAATCACCTGAAATCTCTTTTACTCACATGCCGTTACCTCGATTGGGAGTCTTCTGGCAGGAAGTCTTGCCCAAGCATGAGAATGGCCAGGAGTCCTTAGATGTCTTTCTTTACTTCTATGTAATTTTCCAACATAGCATTTTCAAGGTAATTGAGAGTTGTTACATGGAGACTCAAACTTCAAGCATGCATACCAAGAGTGGCCAAGAGGAAATTGTGGCCTTGAAATGACATTGCCTCAGAATTTACATAGTAGGGCTTCCATGATACTGATTGGTTTGGAGCAGTCTCAAGCCCCTTCCCTGATTCAAAAGGAAGGACCAGAGATACCATTTGTCCATGAAAGAAAGTGTGATATCTGACTACAAATATTGCTCTCGTGACAGCTGAAAACTACAGTTTGTCCCAGAAAATCTGTTTTGCTTTCAGACATCTGCTGAAAATAGCAATTAACTTGTAGTAGGATTCACTTCAGTTCAGTCGCTCAGTCGTGTCCGACTCTTTGCAGCCCCATGAATCGCAGCATGCCAGACTTCCCTGTCCATCACCAACATCCAGAGTTCACTCAGACTCACGTCCATTGAGCCAGTGATGCCATCCAGCCATCTCATCCTTGGTCGTCCCCTTCTCTTCCTGCCCCCAATCCCTCCCAGTATGAGAGTCTTCCCAATGAGTCAACTCTTCGCATGAGGTGGCCAAAGTACTGGAATTTCAGCTTTAGCATCATTCCTTCCAAAGAAATCTCAGGGCTGATCTCCTTCAGAATGGACTGGTTGGATCTCCTTGCAGTCCAAGGGACTCTCAAGAGTCTTCTCCAACACCACAGTTCAAAAGCATCAATTCTTCAGTGCTCAGCCTTCTTCACAGTCCAATTCTCACATCCATACGTGACCACAGGAAAAACCATAGCCTTGGCTAGACGGACCTTAGTCAGCAAAGTAATGTCTCTTCTTTTCATTATGCTATCTAGGTTAGTCATAACTTTTCTTCCAAGAAGTAAGCATCTTTTAATTTCATGGCTGCAGTCACCATCTGCAGTGATTTTGGAGCCCAAAAAAATAAAGTCTGACACTGTTTCCACTATTTCCCCATCTATTTCCCATGAAGTGACAGGACCGGATGCCATGATCTTCATTTTCTGAATGTTGAGCTTTAAGCCAACTTTTTCACTCTTCACTTTCACTTTCATTGAGGCTTTTTGGCTCCTCTTCACTTTCTGCTATAAGGGTGGTGTCATCTGTATATCTGAGGTTATTGATATTTCTCCTGGGAAACTTGATTCCAGCTTGTGTTTCTTCCAGTCCAGCATGTCTCATGATGTACTCTGCATATAAGTTAAATAAGCAAGGTGACAATATACAGCCTTGACGTACTCCTTTTCCTATTTGGAACCAGTCTGTTGTTCCATGTCCAGTTCTAACTGTTGCTTCCTGACCTGCATACAGATTTCTCAAGAGGCAGATCAGGTGGTCTGGTATTCCCATCTCTTTCAGAGTTTTCCACAGTTTATTGTGATCCACACAGTCAAAGGCTTTGGCATAGTCAATAAAGCAGAAATAGATGTTTTTTTTTCTGGAACTCTCTTGCTTTTTCCATGATCCAGCAGGGTTCTATAATTATTTATTGTGTTTCAAGAAAGATCAAGCTTTGAGCCTGAATTACTAATAATTATCTTTGGCTATGGATGGGCCTTGGAGAAGGAATTGGCAACCTGCTCCAGTGTTCTTGCCTGGAGAATTCCAGGGATGGTGGAGCCTGATGCGCTGCTGTTTATGTGGTCTCACAGAGTCGGACACGACTGAAGCGACTTAGCAGCAGCAGCAGCAGCAGCATGGGTGGGCCTATGCTTAACAACTGTTACTGCTGCTTTCAAATTGTCTATCTGCTTGCACATTTGCCTCCTTTTATTCGTTTTTAAAACTCTTACATGTAGATTTATCATATATTGCATAATAAACATTATAATACATACCTATTTATTAATAATCGGCATAAAAATGATAGTGATATATTTGTCACATTCTCTTCATATCTTTTATCACATTTCCGTAACTCTCACTTTCACTTTGCTCTCTAACTCTTTCATTAAAATTTTTGGCCTAAAACAAAAGTACTCTGGATTATTTTCCCCAATATATTATCTCTTCTTCTTTAATCTACCTAAAATTCATTTTTGAACATGGTATGATATAGGAAAACTGTATTTTCCCACATGGATATAAATCATCCCAGTATGACTTGTCATATATTCTATGCTATCACTAATATTTTTATTAGCTTCTTTGAGATACAATTTATACATAATAAATTTCACCAATTTTACATGTATGGTTTGAAATTACTGACAAATGCAAGCATAGAATTATAAAAAGTTATAATATAGTAGAGGTGCTCAACCTCCAGAATCTAATGCCTGGTGATCTGAAGTGGAGCTAATGTAGTAATAATAGAAATAAAGTACATGATAAATGTAATCCATGTGAGTCATCCCCAAACCATCCCCCCACCTCAGTCCATAGAAAACTTGTCTTCCATGAAACTGGTCCCTGGTGCTAGAATGGTTGGGGACCACAGCAATAGAGAATATTTCAATGATTTAAAAATGTTCCCTTCCCAACCTCATCCCTGCAAAAGTATTGATTATCTGTCTGTCACTATGGTTTTGCCTCTCAGAAATTCACATAAGTGGAATCATAATATATGTATCATATATGTCTGACTTTGTATAATTATATGTAATGCTTTTGAATGTACTCAAACATAGATTGCTATGAACTTAAATTAGCTTGTTATAAATATAAGTTGTTCCCTGAAAACCTCCAGGTAATGACAAAACAAAGAACTAGAGTATATACACAGTCTAAGAATACCATGACAAAAAATCATCAAACCAGAAAAGAAAGGAGTAAGAGAAGAAATAGAGGAACTACAAAAGAGCCAGAAAACAACAAAATGGCAATCACTATATATCTATGACTAATTATCTTAAATACAAATTGGCTGTTTCTCCAATGAAAAGACATAAAGTTGCAGAATGGATTTTTTTTTCTTTTTTCAAAAACAATGTCTATATGCTGTCTACAACAGACTCACTTCAGAAGTAAGGACACATGGGCTGGAAGTGAAGGAATGGAAAAGGATATTCCATGCAAATGAAAATCAAAAGCTGGCTGGAGTAGCTATACATATATCAGACAAAATAGATTTTCAGGCAAAAACTGGAATAAGAGATAAAGAGGTCATTATATAATGATCAGAAAACTAAGACCATGGCATCTGGTCTTGTAATTCCATGAAAAATAGATGGGGAAACAATGGAAACAGTGAAAGACTATTTTCCTGGGCCCCAAAATCACTGCAGATGATGACTGCAGCCATGAAATTAAAAGATGCTTGCTCCTTGGAAGAAAAATTATGACCAACCTAGACAGCATATTAAAAAGCAGAGACATTACTTTGCCAACAAAGGTCTGCATAATCAAAGCTATGGTTTTTCCTGTAGTCATGTATGGATGTCAGAGTTGAACCATAAAAAAAGGCCGAGTGCTGAAAAGTTGATGTTTTCTAACTGTGGTGTTGGAGAAGACTCTTTAGAGTCCCTTGGACTGCAAGGAGATCAAGCCAGTCAATCCTAAAAGAGAGCAGCCTTGAATATTCATTAGAAGGACTGATGCTGAAGCTGAAGCTTCAATACTTCGACCGCCTGATATGAAGGGTCGAATCACTGGAAAAGACCCTGATACTGGGAAAGGTTGAAGACAGGAGAAGGTGATGACAGAGGATGAGATAGTTGGATGGCATCACCGACTCAATGGACATGAGTTTGAGTAAGCCCCAGGAGATGATGAAGGACAGGGAAACCTGGTGTAGTACAGTCCATGGGGTTGCAAAGAGTCAGACACAGCTGAGCAACTGAACAGCGACATAATATAATGATAAAGAGGTCAATCAAGGAAAACGATATAAAATTTGTAAGTATTTATGAACTCAACCTAGGAGCATATATATATATATATATATATAGAGAGAGATGTAATGTATAGCAAATATTAACAGTTCTAAAGAGAGAAATACTACAGTGATAGCAATGCTGTAACAATTGTGGGGGTGCTTCCTTGGTGACTCAATGGTAAAGAGCTCACCTGCCAAGCAGGAACCTCAGGTTTGATCCCTGGATTAAGAAGATGCCCTGGAGAAGGAAATGGCCACCCACTCTAGTATTCTTGCCTAGAAAACCCCATGGACAGAGGAGCCTTGTAGGCTACAGTCCATGGGGTGTCAAAGAGTCATTCATGACTTAGCAACTAAACAAAAACAATAGTAGGGGAGTTTAATACTAAACTTTCATCAATGGATAAATCATCCATACAGAAATCAATAAAGAAACAGTGACTTTCTAGGACATGTTAGGCCAGACAGACTTAACAGACATACAGAACATTCATCTAAAAGCAACAGAATAAACACTGTTTTCAAGCATGCATGGGACATTCTCTAGGACAGATCATATATTTTAGGCCACAAATCAAGTTTTAATAAATTTAAGAAGGTCAATATCATACAAAGTGTATTTTCTGACCCCAATGATAATGACTAGTAATTAATTACAAGAAAACTAAGAAAGTTGCAAATATGTAGAGATTAAATAACATGGTAGTGAACAATCAATGGGTCAAAAAAGAAATCAAAAATATCAAAAAATAAAGTATCAAAATATACCTTGAGACAAATGAAAAAAAAAACAACATGCCAAAAATTATCAGGGCCAGGATAGGATAGCATCACAGGGTAATTCTACCAAACATATAAAGAAGAGCTAATACCTAGCCGTCCCAATTTATTGCAAAAAACTGAAGAGGATAGTACACTCCCAAATTCATTCTACAGGGTCACCATTACCCCGATACCCAAACCAAAGACATTACAGAAGAGAAAATTACAGGCCATATCTCCTTCCTTGGTGGCTCAGATAGTAAAGAATCTGCCTACAATACAGGAGACCCAGGTTCAACCCCTGGGTTGGGAAAATGCCCTAGAGTAGGAAACAGCTACTCATTCCAGTTTTTTTTTTGCCTGGAGAATTGCATGGACAGAGGAACTTGGAGCACTACAGTCTATAGAGTTGCAAAGAGTAAAATACCACTGAACGACTAACACATATACACATCTCTGATGAAAATAAATGTAACATTTCTCAACAAAAGATTAGCAAACCAAATTCAACAATACATTAAAAGGGTCATAGGACATGATCAACTGGGATTATTCCAGGGACTCACATTAATGAAACAAAGCCCCAAAATCAAAAGAACTTCTCAATAGATGCAGAAAAAAGGATTTGAGAAAATTCAAAATCAATTTATGATAACAGCTCTCAACAAAGAGGCTATAGATGGTGTGTATCTCAACATAATAAAGATCAAGTATGATAAGCCTGCAGCTAACATTGTAGTAGACAGTGAAAAACTGAAGCTCTTTAAGATCAGGAAAAAGACAAGAAAGTCTACTGTCATTTTTATGCAACATAATATTGGAATTCCTAGCCACAGCAATATAGTTAAGAAAGAAGTAAAAAGATATCCAAATTAAAAAAAAAAGGAAAACTGTCACTATTTGCAGATGGCCTGATATTATATATAACAAACCCTAAAAACTCCATTAAAAAGCTGTTAGAGCTAATAATCAAACTCATTAACATCACAGGATACAAAATCATTACACACAAATATGCTGTATATCTATACACTAATAACAAAAAATAATCTGAAAAAGAAATTAAGAAAACAATCATTTAAATTTTTATCAAAAAGAATAAAGTACCTAAAAATAATTTAAACCAAGGTGGTAAAAGACCTATACACTGAAAACTGTAAGTCACTGATGAAAGAATGTGAAAAAGAAAAAAATTTAAAAAGAAGATATTTCAGGTCTATGGATTAGATGACTTATTATTAAAATGTCCATTTTGGGAATTTAAAGTACCCAGAGCAATCTATAAATTCAATGTAATCCCCTATGAACATTTAGAACTGGATATGGAACAAGACAGGTTCCAAATCGGGAAAGAAGTATGTCAACTATTGTCATTCTGCTTATTTAACTTATATACAGAGTACATCATGTGAAATGCTGGGCTAGATGAAGCACAAGCTGGAATCAAGATTGCTGGGAGAAATATCAATAACCTCAGATATGCAGATGACACCACCCTTATGGCAGAAAGCCAGGAAGAACTAAAGAACCTCTTGATGTAAGTGAAAGAGGAGAGTGAAAACGTTGGCTTAATACTCAACACTCAGAAACTAAGATCAGGCATCCGGTCCCATCACTTCATAGCAAATAGATGGAGAAACAATAGAAACAGTGAGATACTTTATTTTGGGGGGTTCTGAAATCACTGCAGATAGTGACTGCAGCCATGAAACTAAAAGGGGCTCTCTCCTTGGAAGAAAAGCTGTGACCAACCTAGACAGCATATTAAAAAGCAGAGACATTACTTTGTCAACAAAGGTCCAGTCAAAGCTATGGTTTTTCCAGTAGTCATGTGTGGATGTGAGAGTTGGACTATAAAGAAAGCTGAAGTCGCTCAGTCGTGTCTGACTCTTTGTGATCCCATGGACTGTAGCCCACCCGGCTCCTCCGCCCATGGAATTCTCCAGGCAAGAATACTGGAGTGGGTTGCCATTTCCTTCTCCAGGGGATCTTCCCGACCCAGGGATCGAACCCAGGTCTCCCGCATTGCGAGCAGACGCTTTAACCTCTGAGCCACCAGGGAAGCAAAGAAAGCTGAGAGTTGAAGAATTGATGCTTTTGAACTGTCATGTTAGAGAACATTCTTCAGAGTCCCTTGGACTGCAAGAGAATAGTTCCCCTGTTTCTTCTCTTCGTCCTTTCCTTTCCTTACTCCTTTCCTTCTTGAGAGTCCATTGGACTGCAAGGAGATCCAATCAGTCCATCCTAAAGGAAATCAGCCTTGACTGTTCATTGGAAGGACTGATGCTAAAGCTGAAACTCCAATACTTTGGCCATTTGATTCGAAGAACCGACTCATTTGAAAAGACCCTGATGCTGGGAAAGTTGAAGGCAAGGGGAAAAGGGAATGACAGAGGATGAGATTTTGGATGGCATCACAAACATGATGGATATGAGTTTGAGTAGGCTCCAGGAGCTAGTGATGGACAGGGAAGCCTGGCGGGCTGCAGTCCATGGGGTCGCAAAGAGTCGGACACGACTGAGCAACTGAACTGACTGATTACCCATAGAAAATGGCCCTTTGATGCTGGGAAATGCTTAGTCTCTCAGTAATGTCTGACTCTTTGCAACCCCATGGACCATAGACCACCAGGCTCCTCTGTCTGTGGGGATTCTCCAGACAAGAATACTGGAGTGGGTTGCCATGTCCTCCTCCAGAGGATCTTCCCAACCTATAAATCGAACCCAGTTTCCCACATTGCAGGTGAATTCTTTACCATCTGAGCCACCAGGGATGGCCTATGGGAAAGACTGAAGGCAAAAGGAGAAGGGGATGGCTGAGGATATGATGGTTAGATAGCATCACTGACTCAATGGACATGAATTTGAGCAAATTTCTGAGATAGTGAAGGACAGAGTGCTGCAGTCCATTGGGTCACAAAGAGTCAGACACAATTTAATGACTAAACAACAACAATGAAACAGCAAAAGATCCCAAACAGTCGAAAAAATCTCTAGAAAGAAAAATAGCTAGATGAACCACAACCTGATTTCAAAATACATCATAAAACTTTAATAATCAACATAGTATAGTATTAGGGTAGAAACAGAAACATAAATCAAAGTAACAGAAGAGAGAGCCCAAAAAAGTCCACAGATATATGGCCAATTAATTTACGGCAAAGGAGTTAAGAATATCAATGGGGAAAGTTACAGTCTCTTCAATAAATGATGCTGAGAAACTTGAGAGCCACATACAATGGCATGATGAAGACGGGTAACTATCCATACACAGGATTTAATTCGAAAGGGACTGAAGCTTGACCATTAGACCTAAAACCAAGCCTGTCTACAACCCCTCACCATACAAGAACATCCAGCTCTGAATCTAGCCCCTAGCTCTGCTCTGGACCTCCAAATAGGACAGATGGATGACCACGTCAGGGCAGGGATCCAGGCCCCTGGGCAACCCAAACCCTCTAGGGACCCACACCTCAAACCTTCACGCCTCTAATGTCATTATTTTGTTGGTCCCATGACATTTCTCCAAAAAGTGGTCTTTAAATTACATAATTAACCACACACAACAAAACAAAAGTCTAATTTAAATATAATCCTATATATAAATATGTAATCAGTGCCTGGAGGAGTGTCTGGATTACAGGAAGCATTTAATAAACTCTTGTTAAATGAGTAAATGAATGTACCATCCTTCAGAAATACAGAAAATAATGTGAATGGACCATTCACTCATTCAATAAATATTTCTTGAATACAGACTGGATTTTAAGATATCCAGAATTTCTGTTTTTCCCCAGGAACCTCAGTATATGCTCCTCTCCTGGGCTTGGACACTTCCTATTGTGTGTAATATGTTTAGCATTTTCTGACATTTTCAGTTGCATCAACAAAGAACAAAGAAGTGAATTAAGGATTAATAAGAACACTATCAGTTTTGAGCAAAGATAACAAAAGTTCCTTTAAAGTTAACTTTTGTTTTTTGACAAAGAATAGAGGACCTAAAAGGCAGCTTCCATAGTGGCTCAGACTATAAAGAATTTGCCTGCAACTCTGGAGACCTGGGTTCCATTCTTGGGTCAGGAAGAACTCTTGGAAAAGGAAATGGCAACCCACTCCAGTATTCTTACCTGGAGAATTCCATGGACAGAGGAACCTACCGGGCTATAGTCCATGGAGTCACAAACAGTCAGACAGGACTGAGTGACTAACAGTAAAGAGGACTTCAATAAATAAAAGTGATCACAGTAAATGGACCAATAGTATGAAGTTAAAGGTATCTTCATGAATGGGTCAGTTCAGTTCAGTCGCTCAGTTGTGTCCGACTCTTTGTGACACCATGAATCGCAGCACGCCAGGCCTCCCTGTCTATCACCAACTCCCAGAGTTCACTCAGACTCACATCCATCAAGTCAGTGATGCAATCCAGCCATCTCATCCTCGGTCATCCCCTTCTCCTCCTGCCCCCAATCCCTCCCAGCATCAGAGTCTTTTCCAATGAGTCAACTCTTCCCATGAGGTGGCCAAAGTACTGGAGCTTCAGCTTCAGCATCATTCCTTCCAAAGAAATCCCAGGGTTAATCTCCCTCAGAATGGACTCGTTGGATCTCCTTGCAGTCCAAGCGACTCTCAAGAGTCTTCTCCAACACCAGAGTTCAAAAGCATCAGTTCTTCAGCGCTCAGCCTTCTTCACAGTCCAACTCTCACATCCATACATGACCACAGGAAAAACCATAGCCTTGACTAGACAGACCTTAGTCGGCAAAGTGTTGTCTCTGCTTTTGAATATACTATCTAGGTTGGTCATAACTTTTCTTCCAAGGAGTAAGCGTCTTTTAATTTCATGGCTGCAGTCACCATCTGCGGTGATTTTGGAGCCCCCAAAAATAAAGTCTGACACTGTTTCCACTGTTTCCCCGTCTATTTCCCATGAAGTCATGGGACCGGATGCCATGATCTTCATTTTCTGAATGTTGAGCTTTAAGCCAACTTTTTCACTCTCCTCTTCCACTTTCATCAAGAGGCTTTTTAGGCAAATAGAATCAGAGAGAGGAAGGATGAGAATATTAACCACATTTCTCCATCTGTACTTTGGGTGGAGCTAGTTTCACTTTAGATTGTCCCCTATGATGTGTTGATATGTAAAAACAACAAATATTATTGCAAAAAACCTCAAATATTATTGCTTCTAAAATGTTGGAATCCCTCTGCAGATGTGCAAGGCCCTGTCATTAGCAGTCTATTAGTAGACTCTTGCTATCTCCAAACACTTGAGCTACTTTGATGACAAAGGATTTATCCAAGGGTAAAGCAGATAATGTTTAATGAGGCTTACAAAAATTCCTGATTTGGCTTTTGCTTACTTTTCTGAATTCACCACTCCAATCTTCTTTGTATAGTTTTACTGAACAGCATTTCCCCCAAATCTCCACATTTTTCTTAATGCCTTTATTTCTGTCCTTGAATATGTTGCTCCATCAACCTGAAATGTTCTCCCTTCTCTTACTCACCTCTCTACCAGAAGAATTCCCACTCACTCTCTTCATCTCCATCTAGATTTTACTTTCCCCAGAGGTCTTTCTGGTTTCTCAGGATGAAGTGAGATTTACACTGAACTTAGCCCAAACATAGCCCTTAGTACCATGAATTGGGACTATCTGTTTACCTTTGTCTCCCTCCTTAACATATAGAAAGGAGAAACTGGATCTTGGTTACCTGGTGTTCCCCTTGCTTAGCATATAGCAAAAAGCTGAGGATTAGTAAACAAAGTAATGAATGGATCTCTATCTCTTTTCTTTTTTTCTTCTTTGTTGTCATATGTGTTTTCTTCGTTTAAAAAAAAAAAGTCATTTATCTATTTAAATACATTTGTTGACTCTATAATGTCTAGGAATAATTTTCTATAGATCCCATGATTGAAGAGTTTAGTTAGTTCTGGTTGGCAAAGCAAAGGCTAGTAAAAGGGGAAGATAGACTTCTCCAAGTCAATTCACAAAAGTTACAATTTCATTATCCTGCACATTAGATTTCAGCATTGGACTCTGTTAAGAAAAATGTTTCCACAACTAAAAAAAAAAAAAAAGAAGAAGAAGACAAAAGCAAAGGCTTACAACATGTTTTACAGAATGAAATGCACCCTCTTTTACAGGCAAATAAAACCCAACCTCCCTCATCAGTTTCATTTTTTACAACCGCTGCAAAGAAATGCCGTAAACACCAGACTCAAACTGATCTGTTGCTAAAATATGTCAAGGTCTCATTGGCCTGTGTGTTTGCCAGTACTACTCCCTGAGCTTCAAAATGTTTTACTATCTTCTTCTCCTTGTATACTTTTACTTTGTCTCTAAGGGCCAGTCAGTGTTTTAACTGTTTTCTTTAAGCTTCTGTTGCAGTGTTCAATAATCTTTATCATGAGTATCTTTATAGTCGACCACTTCTGCTTCTCAAGAACATAGATAAGATTTTGTCATGTTCATATGGTTCGGTTCAGTTCAGTTCAGTCACTCAGTCATGTCCGACTCTTTGCGACCCTATAAACAACACACCAGGCCTCCCTGTCCATCACCAACTCCCAGAGTTCACCCAAATTCATGTCCATTGAATCAGTGATGCTATCCAACCACCTCATCCTCTGTCATCCCCTTCTCCTCCTGCCCTCAATCTTTCCCAGCATCAGGGTCTTTTCAAATGAGTCAGCTGTTCTCATCAGGTTGCCAAAGTACTGGAGTTTCAGCATCAACATCAGTCCTTCCAATGGACACCCAGGACTGATCTCCCCTAGGATGGACTGATTGGATCTCCTTGTAGTCCAAGAGTTCATATGGTAGTAAATGAAAAATCCTCAGCACATAGTAGGCATTCAGTAAAATTCATTCCTTAAACTGATCAAGGATAACTTCAAATAAGTAAAAATGATTCAACATATGTGAATATGTTGAATACTCAAAATAATGAAATAATTTAAAAGCACAGAAATCAAATATTTATAATATTGAACCTCAAACATCTATCAATATATAATTTAGAGCTATTTTTTCCCCTATTATGTGGATGTTGATTTAAATCTCCTGTGCACTAACACAAGCATTTATCAGTCCAGTTCAGTTCAGTTCAGTTCAGTTGCTCGGTGGTGTCTGACCTTTTGCAACCCCATGGACTGAAGTACACAAATTACTTGCATCTTTGGTTTATCTACTTGTTAGGTAGGTAGAATAGGGAAAAGGAGTCTAAAATGGTGGTGGCTAAAAGACAAGGAAGGGAAAAGCCTGCAAAAATAGAACAAAAGAAGGTCCAAGGACCAGAGTAAAGATTTCATGTAGAACAAACAGCACTCCTGGCTAAGCCCAATTTGCATAGGGCAGGTCCAAGTGGAGGAAAAAACATATAAAAGGAGGAGCCAAAGCACTTTCTTTCTCTTTTTCTCTCCCGCGTGTGTGCGCTCTTTCTCTCTCTCTCCCTCTCTCTCTGTCTCCCTCCCCTGCTCGCTCCTCCACTCTCTTCTCTTGGAGTCTTTGGGTTGGCATGCTTCAAGGATGGATTCTCCTGCTATCTTCTAAATAAAATAGAGCTGTAACACTGATTTGCCTAACAGCTATAACACGGTTTGTCCAAGACCCAAGAGCTGTGACGCACCAAGGGCTTTAATGTCCGTTGCTCCAAATCTTTGTTGTGACTAGAGACAAAGAACTGAGGAACATACACTCACGTGACATCTATGGTGCTGTGACTCAGGTTTAACCTGGCTGAAACAACCTCTGTGCAGAAGAGCCTAGGTACAGCACGAGCTCAACTCAGTGAAGCTCCCGCAGTAGAGGTGGAACGTGAAGAAAATCCAGTGCAGGGGAAGGGCCCATCGTGCTGGAAACCAAGACAGCGAAAAACAAACTCAGCAGAACGCTCATGCAGCCCAGTCTCAGATTCAAGAAGACCTCTGGTTAAGGTAAGAGGTCCTCACTCCTATGGCTGGAGGGACATGCCTAACAAAATCTTAATTCCTTTACAATCTCTCGTTTCTTATTTTCTCGAACCTCTGTGAACATGCTACTCCTCACCATGCCCCAAAGGCACTATCTGCTGAGCCCCAGTAGCTGTTACACAAGCTGGTAACAGCTTGTGTCCTTACTCTTCTGTCCTTACTCTTCTTTGTGCCAAGGATCAAACCAATGAAACTGTGAGCACCTGTCAGATATTTAACACATTTTCTGGCAGACTATGAAGGGGATTCCTTGGCACATTTTTCCCACTGCTTTTTCCTCCCGTCCTTCAGCCCTCTACTGGGACTTGAGCCCGACCAAAACCCAGAATGGCTTTGGGTATCTAATAAAGCTCAGACTGAGGTCTCAGTGCAAAAATTCATTGAGAGGCAAACAATAGATAAGAGGTAGACTTGTTAAGATTCAGAGAGAAGCACCCACTCTACAGGGTACTGGCCATGGAATGCGGCCTGGCTAGGTTTTGCAAGTGGGATGAATTCATATGCTAATGAGTGAGAGGATCATCCCAGCCTTTGGGGAACCACCCACTCCTCCATTTTTTAACAGTGTCTTTGAGCTGTCCTGCCACATTTGGGTGTGTCTGTTGGCTCATAGATTGGAGATTAAGGTTTACTTGAATTTGGCTTGTTGTCTTGGACCCAACCAATTTTAATTGGTTTACATTATACCCTTGTTCTATGTCATTCTTTCAAAGGTTGTGCTCTGCCCCCTTCCCTCCTGTTTCATGCTCTTTTCCTGAGCCCCATCCAGACCTACAATCTTCTGGAGAGATAACCAGAAAATAGCTGGATTTGGGAGGGGAATACTCTGTAATATCCAACCCCCTAATCCTACCCAGTACTGGTCACACTGGAGATCTTGAGGATGCCCAACTCCAGTCTGGGGGTCCCAGGAGGTCATCATGCCTTGATCTGCCTAGGGATCTGGTCCTCGAAGGGTTGTCACGCCTCAACCTGCTCGGGGATCTGCTAGTCCCAGGGGTCACAGGAGATAGTCATGCCTCAACCTGCCCAGGGATTCGATCTATAGGAGGCTGTCACACCTCAGCCTCCCTGGGGACCTGCACCCTGACCCAGGGATGCCTGGCTCTCAGGTTGCAACAGTTCTGGGTAGGATAAGCTTCAGAAAGACTCAGCCCTAAGGAAGTCCACCCATGGAAACAAAAAGAAGCCTATTACTTGTGGGACTGTGCCCAGTCTCAACAATAACTCAGCAACCCAATGAGACCCCATTGCCTTTCTGGAGAGGCTAAAAGAGGCACTCCAAAAGTTTACCAATCTGAACTTAAACTCTTTCGAGGGACAGGTGATTTTAAAGGACAAATTCCTGTCCCAATGTACAGAATAAAGTTACAACAGCTACGACAGCAGAACCCTGCTGCCTCTTTAGATGAGATGGTCCAGACAGCCACCAATACCTTTTATAACAGAGAACAGGAGAAGGAAGCCAAGGCCCAGGAGAAGGAGAGAAAGAAAGAGACAAGCCATGCCCAGATTCTGGTGGCCCTCCAGAGAAGCCCCATGGCAAACCCCGAGTCCTTGAAGGACAAGGCATGAGACAAATGCCTGATCTGTAGTCAAGCAGGGCATTGGGCCTGAGTGTCCAAACCATGACAAGTCTTCTAGAATGGCTTGCCACGAATGCCATCAACTGGGACATTGGGTGACACTCTGCCTTAGGGACCCAAGAGCCTCAAGGTCAAGTGCCAAGCCTACCCTCTCGATGGTTCAAGAGGACTGAAGCAGTCAGCTCCAGCCAGCCCACCTGTCACAGGTAACCATCACGGGGCTGGAGCCAAGGGTACAATTGGATGTGGCAGGTAGATCTGAGAATTTCTTGGTTGACACAGGGGCTACCTACTCTGTCTTGATCTCCTACTTCGGAGCCTTCTCTTCCCCAAACTGAACCATTTTGGGTGCTACAGGAAAAGCAACTACTAAAAGATTCACCTGAGCACTTCTTTGTTGCTGGGATGGACAAGTATTTTCCCACCAGTTTCTGGTGGTCCCTGAGCATCCTACTCCCTTACTGGGAAGAGATATACTCACTAAACTGGAGACCACCCATGTGATGGGAAGTTTTTCAGCCCCTAGAGCCCTGCAGCTCCTGGTTACTACTGAAGAACCAATTACACCTTCAATAGAGAGGGACCAAAAACTATGGGAAGACAAAATTAACCCCCAGTGTGGGACCAGGGGATTCCTGGACGAGCCCACCAAGCTGAGCTGGTCATCATTGTCCTCTGAGATCCCACTCCGTTTCCTAACTGGAAACAATATGCTCTCAAAAGAGAAGCTCGGGAGGGACTCCAGCGTTTAATAAATAAATTCCTTGCTTGTGGGCATAGGAATTTATTTATCCAGGTTCACCAAGTAACACCCCAATCCTCTCAGTAAAGAAAAAAGATGAAACCTGGCCAATGGTTCAAGAGCTCTGGATCATAAATGAAGCTGTCAGTTCAGTTTAGTTCAGTTGCTCAGTCTGTCCGACTCTTTGTGACCCCATGAATCGCAGCACACCAGGCCTCCCTGTCCATCAACAACTCCCAGAGTTCACTCAGATTCATGTCCATCGAGTTAGTAATGCCATCCAGCCATCTCATCCTCTGCCGTCCCCTTCGCCTCCTGCCCCCAATCCCTCCCAACATCAGAGTCTTTTCCAATGAGTCAACTCTTTGCATGAGGTGGCCAAAGTACTGGAGTTTCAGCTTTAGCGTCATTCCTTCCAAAGAAATCCCAGGGCTGATCTCCTTCAGAATGGACTAGTTGGATCTCCTTGCAGTCCAAGGGACTCTCAAGAGTCTTCTCCAACACCACAGTTCAAAAGCATCAATTCTTCCCCCTCTATCCCACAGTACCCAATCCCTATGTAATCTTGGGAGAAATCCCACCCAGTGCCAAGTGGTTTACAGTCTTGGATCTCAAAGATGCATTTTTTTGCATATCACTGGCTAAAGAATCCCAATATCTTTTTGCCTTTGTATGGGAGGCCCCAGGAGAGAAACACCAACAGATGACTTGGACAGTATTACCTCAAGGGTTCAGAGCTAGCCCCCACCTGTTTGGACAGGCCCTTAGCCAGGATCTCCTAGATCTGGACCTGGGACCTAATGGGAAAATATTACAATACATAGATGACCTACTAATCTGCTCTCCAGATGAGAAAAGTGCCCAACAACATGCAATTCAGGTTCTAAACGTCTTGGCAGAAAGGGGATAGAAAGTCTCCCATGCTCAGGCACAGATGGATGAGACAAAGGTCACTTACCTGGGAGTTCAGATTACACACGCGTCCAGGAGGCTGTCCTCTGATTGGGTACAAGGAATCCTCCAGTTGCCCTCCCCCATGACTTGAAAACAATTGAGAGCTTTCCTGCGGCTAACTGGATATTGCAGAATCTGGATACCCAACTATGGTCTAACTGCACAGCCCTTATATGAAAGCTTAAAGGGACGAGATGATTCAATCCTACTGATGTGGGGAACTCCTCAAAAGAAGGCAGAAGCTGCACTAAAACAGGCCTTAACTCAGGCACCTGCCTTGAGGTTGCCAGACCCAGGAAAAGCATTCCAACTTTATGTCCTTGAAAGAGAGGGAATAGCCTTGGGAGTGTTAACTCAAAGATTGGGATCTGAGCCCCAGCCTGTAGCTTACTTATCCAAGAGGCTTGATCCAACTACCTGAGGCTGGCCCCCCTGCCTTTGAAATCTTGCAGCTATTGCAATTATGATAGAAGATGCTTTAAAACTCTTCTTTGGGGGCAAACTAACTATTTTTACCAGCCACCAAGTAAAACAACTCCTAAATGGGAGAGGCCATTTATGGATGTCTGATCAAAAAATCCTCAGATATCAAGTAATGCTGATGGAAAATCCAGGCCTCATTATATCCCCTTGTGAGGTTCTTTTTTTTTTTTTTTTTTTTCCCTTGTGAGGTTCTTAACCCAGCCACCCTCCTACCTACCCCCGAGGGTTCTCTCCCCTTTCACTCTTGTCTAGAAACCTTGGACCACTGGACAAAACCCCAAGAGGGGTTGTCAGAAGATTCTCTGGCCAATCCTGAGGAAATATGGTACACTGATGGAAGCAGCTTTGTCTTGGATGGAAAAAGAAGATCCAGGTATTCAGTAGTCTCCAATTTTGAGATCATAGAGGCTAAGCCCCTGCCACCAGGTACTTCAGCCCAATTAGCTAAGCTCATAGCCCTGACTCGAGCTTTAGAGCTGGGAAAAGGAAAAAGAATAGCCATTTACACTGATTCCAAGTATGCCTTTCTGGTGCTACATGCACGTGTGGCTATTTGGAAAGAAAGGGGCTACTTGACCACCCGAGGGTCTCCAATCAAATATGATGATCAGATTCTTCAACTCCTGGGGGCAGTCCATCTGCCCACTGAGGTTTCAATCTCCCACTGTAAAGGACACCATAAAGAGAGCACAGAAGTGTTATGAGGGAACCAAGCAGATGATCAGGCAGCTAGGAGAGCAGCATTACAGAACCATGACCTATTAAGGGGTTGCCACCTTAGTTCCACAGAATAATTTGCCAGAAACTCCTTCATATACTGAAAGTAAGACTCTTAAAGCTAAGAGCGAGGGCTTTCAAGAAGATCATATGGGGTGGTTCCAAAAGGAGGGACTCCTTTTTCTGCCTGGTAACCTCCAATGGAAGTTGGTTAACTCCTTACATGCCACTACTCATTTAGGAGAAGAGGCCCTCCAAAGATTACTAGAAAGGTCCTTCAGAGGAACAGACTTCCAAACGACTATAAGACAGGTGGTCTCCTCTTGTCCCACTTGCTAATTAAACAACCCCCAAGGAGCTTGAAGACCCCAGCTGGCCCAGCCAGTTCAACGACACGGGACCTAACCAGAAGAGGACTGGCAGATGAACTTCACCCAGATACCAGTTTCTCAAGGGTATAAATACCTATTAGTCATGATAGATACATTCATAGGATGGCTTAAAGGCTTTCCCACTTGGACTGAGAAGGCTGAGGAGGTGGTAAAAAAAACAGCTCCATGAAATCATTCCAAGATTTGATCTGCCTAGGTCATTACAAAGTGACAATGGGACATCATTTACTTCTAAAGTCACCTAAGGGGTCTGGAAAGCATTGGGCATTACTTATTATCTCCATTGTGCCTGGAGGCCTCAATCTTCAGGAAAAGTAGAAAGATCCAATCAATTCTTAAAATCAGTGATAAAAAAGATAACCCAGGAGACCTCCCTGGGATGGAAGGAGGCTTTATCAATAGCTCTCCTCCACACCCGCATTGCCCCTAAGGAATAGGTTGGTCTTAGTCCTTATGAGATGCTATATGGGAGACCTTTCGTTTATGTCAATGACCTCTTCCTAGATCCAGAGGTTCAGACCCTCCAGTCTTATACCATGGCCATTGGGCAATTCCAACAGGATATATGCTTGCGGGGTATGAACCAGGACCCAGAAGATTCTAAGGAGTCACCACTATATGTGCGGGGGACTGCCCGTGAAGGGTCAAGTCTTGGGAGCTGCTCGGCAGGTTATGCAGAGCCTTAGGCATGTTCCTAAGCTCCCTGTCCCGCCACCCTGAAGAATTTTTATAGCCCTTAAGGCTCCAGGATGTCCAGTTCCTGCAACATGTCCTAGAAGATAGATTATCTTATTATGTACACAATGGTAAGGGTCTGGTGATTGTATCCTGAGATTAAAAACAACCTTGTAAATGTCATAAGTCACGTACTTTATCCTATATATACTGCAGCACAATAAAGAAAGGCATCAGCCATTTTGGTCTGATCCTCTCAACCCCATCTTTTGTCTCTCTCTTATTTTCTTAGCGGGGACGCTCCGTTCTCTCCCTGTGCAGGTGCGACTCTTGTTTGTGCTGGCCGCGGCAATATGCTCCAGGAACTCAAGTCCTAATTAAAGTCTGGAAAGATGGGTTCCCAAAGGCTCAAGTCCAGCCCACATGGAAAGGCCCCTACCCTGTAATACTTTCTACCTCCACAGCAGTCAAGGTACCAGGACATGACTCCTGGATTCACTGCTCATGAGTCAAGCCATGGAAGAAGACAGAAGAGGACACTCAATACACCTGTGAGCCCCCGGGAGATCTCAGATACCTATTCAGGACTACCAATGAGTACCATTCTAATGAACACCCCCAAAATCTGTTTCCTGGGGATAAGATTTCTCAGGATAGCTCTCAGGATAGCTTGATAGAGATTGTACTCCAAAACAGACAGGAGATAGATCTTCTGATGCCTGAACAAGGAGGGACTTGAGCCATCCTGGCAATGTGAATTTAAAATTTGACTAATGCCCTTACTAGTCCTTGTTATGCTATATTGATGATGCTTATGATTATTCCATGTACTGTCAATTGTCTAACCCGTTTTGTCTCTGCCCAGGTCAACAAGCTACAACATGCAGTGCCAGTTCAACAAAGATATAAAACTACAGCCAATCATGGAAAATATCACACACCCTTAGATGGACACCGCTATAAGGACTCTGAGGCTTGAGATTAGCAATAGGGGGAGGCCCAATACCCCTCATCATCCCAATTCAGCAGGAAGTAGCCAGAAAGATCTCGATGCCCCTTTCCCAAAGAATTGGGCCTCCCATCTCTTGAGGGGGGAATGTTAGGTAGAATAGCGAAAGGAGTCCAAAATGGTGGTGGCTAAAAGACAAGGAAGGGAAAAGCCAGCAAAAATAGAACAAAAGAAGGTCCAAAGACTGGAGTGAAGACTTCAGGTAGAACAAACAGCACTCCTGGCTAAATCCAATTTGCATAGGGCAGGCCCAGATGGAGAAAATAACATATAAAAGGAGGAGCCAAAGCGCTTTCTCTCTCTCTTTCGCACGTGCGTGCGCTCTTTCTCTCTCTCTCCTTCTCTCTCTCCCTCCCCAGCTCGCTTCTCCACTCTCTTCTCTTCAAGTCTTTGGGTTGGCATGCCCTCATGCTTCGAGGATGGATTCTCCTGCTATCTTCTAAATAAAATAGAGCTGTAACACTGATTTGCCTAAGAGCTATAACATGGTTGGTCCAAGACCCAAGAGCTATGACACACAGAGGGTTTTAATGTCTGTCGCTCCAAATCTTTGTTGTGATGAGACAAAGAACCAAGGAACATACACTCACATGACATACTCATCACTATAAAGTAATGAATTTCCTTGACTAGATGATAAGTTGTATAAATATAGGAAGTATTTGGTATTGGTAAGCCCACGCTTTGCTCTTAGAAAACTTATGCTAAGTGTTTCTCTCCCTCCCCGACCAAATTCTGGTTTCCAAGCCTCCTTTCTCTCTGGGTTGCATATGTCACCCGGAAGGCTTAAATGAAAGGTTAAACAGCAGAGAAGGGGCGAAAATATGCTGTTCCCACTCCTTTTCTGGGACACCTTAGTTTCCTTCTTGACTTGAGAACCCATCAGACAGAGTCCCCTTCAATTCACAGTTAACCTATTCTGTGTCAGAGCTTCACAACGACTGTAGAACTCATGGCAGAAGATGCTGGCCTTGGGGATTTTTAGTATCTCTTTAGTATCTCTCCAGAGAGATAGCAGCTTCCCAATGTTGCTAATCCTGGGTTCTTTTACTATCCTTGTTTGCCTTCTCACCTGTGTCACTAACAAATTAAAAAATATAGTCATTTTTGTTTCTGTGGCTGGACCCAGTCTATTGCATTTCTTTTTATGTTTTACCTACATTATACAGTACAATTCATTGCATATAGTTCAGTTCAGTTGCTCTGTCCTGTCTGACTCTGCAATCCCATGGATTGCAGCACGCCAGGCTTCCCTGTCCATCACCAACTCCAAGAGTTTAATCAAACGCATGTCCACTGAGTCAGTAATGCCATCCAACCATCTCACCCTCTGTTGTCACCTTCTCCTCCTGCCTTCAATCTTTCCCAACATCATCAGGGTCTTTCCAAAAGAGTCAGTTCTTTGCATCAGGTGGCCAAAGTATTGGAATTTCAGCTTCAACATCAATGTTCCAATGAACACTCAGGACTGATCTCCTTTAGGATGGACTGGTTGGATCTCCTTGCAGTCCTATGGACTGTCACAAGTTTCTCCAACACCACAGTTTGAAAGCATCAATTCTTCAGCTTTCAGCTTTCTTTATAGTTCAACTCTTACATGCACACATAACTACTGGAAAAACCATAGCTTTGACTAGACAGTCCTTTGTTGGCAAAGTAACTTCTAGGCTTTTTAATATGCTGACCAATAGGTTGGTCATAACTTTCCTTTCAAGGAATAAGTGTCTTAATTTCATGGCTGCAGTCACCATCTGTAGTGATTTTGGAGCCCCCCAAAATAAAGTCTACCTCTGTTTCCACTGTTTCCTCATCTATTTGTCATGAAGTAATGTGACCGGATGCTATGATTTTAGTTTTCTGAATACTGAGTTTTAAGCCGACTTTTCCACTCTCCTCCTTCACTCTCATCAAGAGGCTCTTAGTTATTCACTTTCTGCCAAAAGGGAGGTGTCATCTGCATATCTGAGGTTATCTCCTGGCAATCTTGATTCCAGCTTGTGCTTCTTCCAGCCCAGCATTTCTCATGATGTACTCTGCATATAAGTTACATAAGCAGGGTTAGGGTTAGGGTTAGGGTTAGGGTTAGGGTTAACATCCTCCTTTTCCTGTTTGGAAGCAGTCTGTTGTTTCATGTCCAGTTCTAACTGTTGCTTCCTGACCTGCATACAGATTTCTCAAGAGGCAGGTTAGGTGGTCTGGTATTCCCACCTCTTTCAGAATTTTCCACAATTTATTGTGATCCACACAGTCAAAGGCTTTGGCATAGTCAATAAAGCAGAAATATGATTTTCTGGAACTCTCTTGCTTTCTCAATGATCCAGGAGACATTGGAAAATTGATCTCTGGTTCCTCTATTCTAAAACCAGCTTGAACATCTGAAAGTGCACAGTTCACGTATTGCTGAAGCCTGGCTTGGAGAATTTTGAGCATTACTTTACTAGAGTGTGAAATGAGCGCAATTGTGCGATAGTTTGAGCATTCTTTGGCATTGCCTTTCTTTGGGATTGGAATGAAAACTGACCTTTTCCAGTCCTGTGGCCACTGCTGTTTTCCAAATTTGCTGATGTATTGAGTGAAGCACTTTCACAGCATCATCTTTTAGGATTTGAAACAGCTCAACTGGAATTCCATCACTTCCACTAGCTTTGTTCATAGTGATGCTTCCTAAGGCCCACTTGATTTCACATTTCAGGATGTCTGGCTCTAGATTAGTGATCACACCATCGTGATTATCTGGGTTATGAGGATCATTTTTGTACAGTTCTTCTGTGTATTCTTGCCACCTCTTCTTAATATCTTCTGCTTCTGTTAGGTCCATACCATTTCTATCCTTTACTGAGCCCATCTTTGCAAAAAATATTCCCTTGGTAGCTCTAATTTTCTTGAAGAGATCTCTAGTCTTTCCCATTCTATTGTTTTCCTCTATTTCTTTTCATTGATCACTGACGAAGGCTTTCTTATCTCTCCATGCTGTTCTTTGGAACTCTGCATTCAAATGAGTATATCTTTCCTTTTCTGCTTTACTTTTTGCTTCTCTTTTTTTCTCAGCTATTTGTAAGGCCTCCTCAGACAGCTATTTTGCTTATGTGAACCACAGCCTTGTCTAACTCATTGAAACTATGAGCCATGCCATGTAGGGCCTTTCAAGATGGAAGGGTCATGGTGGAGAGTTCTGACAAAATGTGGTCCACTGGAGAAGGGAATGGCAAGCCACTTCAATATTCTTGCCTTAAGAACCCCAGGAACAGTTTAAAATTACCAAAATATAGGACACTGAAATATGAACTCCCCAGATCATTATGGGCCCAATATGTATGGTACTGGAGATCAGTGGAGAAATAACTTCAGAAAGAATGAAGAGATAGAGCCAAAGCAAAAACGACACCCAGTTGTGGGTGTGACTGGTGATGGAAGCTAGTCCAATGTTATAAAGAGCAATATTACATAGGAACCTGGAATGTTAGGTGCATGAATCAAGGCAAATTGGAAGTGGTCAAACGAGATGGCAAGAGTGAGTGTTGACATTTTAGGAATCAGCAAACTAAAATGGCCTGGAATGGGTGAATTTAACTCAGATGACCATTATATCTACTACTGTGGGCAAGAATCCGTTAGAAGAAATGGAGTACCCATCATAATCAACAAAAGAGTCTGATATGCAGTACTTGGATACAATATCAAAAATGACAGAATGATCTCTGTTCATTTCCAAGGCAAACCATTCCATATCATGGTAATCCAAGTCTATGCCCTGAACAGTAATATTGAAGAAGCCAAATTTGAATGGTTCTATGAAGACCTACAAGATCTTTTAGAACTAACACCCAAAAAAAGATGTCCTTTTCATTTTAGTGGTCTGGAATGCAAAAGTAGAAAGTCAAAAACACCTTGAGTAACAGGCAAATTTGGCCTTGAAGTACAGAAAGATGCAGGGAAAAGGCTAATAGAGTTTTGCCAAGAGAACACACTGCTCATAGCAAACATCCTCTTCCAACAACACAAAGAAGACTCTACACATGGACATCACCAGATGGCCAACACCAAAATCAGATTGATTATATTCTTAGCAGCCAAAGATGGAGAAGCTCTATACAGTCAGCAAAAACAAGACTGGGAGCTGACTGTGGCTCAGATCATGAACTCCTTATTGCCAAATTCAGACTGAAATTGAAGAAAGTGTAGAAAACCACTAGGCCATTCAGGTATGACCTAAATCAAATCCCTTATACAGTGGAAGTGAGAAATAGATTTAAGGGACTAGATCTGATAGAGTGCCTGATGAACTATGAATGGAGGTTTGTGACACTGTACAGGAGACAGGGGTCAAGAGCATCCCTTAGGAAAAGAAATGCATATAGTTGGTGAGATTAAACATGAAATGGGGTCCATGGGGTCACAAAGAGTTGAATACGACTAAACAACTTTCATTTCATTTTAGGTGGGCTTCCCTAGTGGCTCAGATGGTAAAGAGTCTACCTGTAATGCAGGAGGCCCAGGCTCAATCCTTGCGTTAATAAGCTCCCCTGGAGTAGGAAAGGCAACCCACTCCAGTATTCTTGTCTGTGAAATACCATGGACAGAGGAGCCTGATGGGCTACAGTCCATTGGGTCATAAAGAGTTGGACACGACTGAGTGACTTTCACTTCATTTTGAACATGTAATGCTGATATGACAAGAAAACATACCAGGGAAAGATACAACAATGATGAAAGATCAAGTAATTCTCCTTTGCCATTTTTAAAAACATTTTTTCCAAAATACCCTGCCGCAGCTCCTCATATTTGCTGTTTTCTTTGCCTCAATTAGGTTTCTTTTACATTCACCTGGTTAACACTTTCCAGTTACTCCAAGTATCATCTCAAGTTTTTCTCCCTCAGATTATAGCACCTCACCAAGTAAGCCTTTCTAGTTTTATCCTATAAAGCATTTATATATACTATTTATTACTATGGAATGAAGTTCATGACATTGTACAGGAGACAGAGATCAAGACCATCCCCATGGAAAAGAAATGCAAAAAAGCAAAATGGCTGTCTGGGGAGGCCTTACAAATAGCTGTGAAAAGAAGAGAGGAGAAAAGCAAAGGAGAAAAGGAAAGATATAAGCATCTCAATGCAGAGTTCCAAAAAATAGCAAGAAGAGATAAGAAAGCCTTCCTCAGAGAACAATGCAAAGATAGAGGAAAACAACAGAATGGGAAAGACTAGAGATCTCTTCAAGAAAATTAGAGATACCAAGGGAACATTTCATGCAAAGATGGGCTTGATAAAGGACAGAAATGGTGTGGACCTAACAGAAGCAGAAGATATTAACAAGAGGTGGCAAGAATACACGGAAGAACTATACAAAAAAGATCTTCACAACCCAGATAATCATGATGATGTGATCACTAATCTAGAGCCAGACATCTTGGAATGTGAAGTCAAGTGGGCCTTAGAAAGCATCACTATGAACAAAGCTAGAGGAGGTGATGGAATTCCAGTTGAGCTATTTCAAATCCTGAAAGATGATGCTGTGAAAGTGTTGCACTCAATATGCCAGCAAATTTGGAAAACTCAGCAGTGGCTACAGAACTGGAAAAGGTCAGTTTTCATTCCAGTCCCAAAGAAAGGCAATGTCAAAGAATGCTCAAACTACTGCACAATTATACTCATCTCACATGCTGGTAAAGTAATGCTCAAAATTCTCCAAGCCAGGCTTCAGCAATATGTGAACCATGAACTCCCTGATGTTCAAGCTGGTTTTAGAAAAGGCAGAGGAACCAGAGATCAAATTGCCAACATCTGCTGGATCATTGAAAAAGCAAGAGAGTTCCAGAAAAACATCGATTTCTGCTTTATTGACTATGCCAAAGCCTTTGACTGTGTGGATCACAATAAACTGTGGAAAATTCTGAAAGAGATGGGAATACCAGACCACCTGACCTGCCTCTTGAGAAATCTGTCTGCAGGTCAGGAAGCAATAATTAGAACTGGACATGGAACAACAGACTGGTTCCAAATAGGAAAAGGAGTGCGTCAAGGCTGTATATTGTCACCCTGTTTATTTAACTTCTATGCAGAGTACACCATGAGAAACGCCGGACTGGAAGAAACACAAGCTGGAACCAAGATTGCCAGGAGAAATATCAGTAACCTCAGATATGCAGATGACACCACCCTTATGGCAGAAAGTGAAGAGGAGCTAAAACGCCTCTTGATGAAAGTGAAAGAGGAGAGCGAAAAGTTGGCTTAAAGCTTAACATTCAGAAAAAGAAGATCAGGGCATCCAGTCCCATGACTTCATGGGAAATAGATGGGGAAACAGTGTCAGACTTTATTTTTTGGGGGCTCCAAAATCACTGCAGATGGTGAGTGCAGCCGTGAAATGAAAAGACGCTTACTCCTTGGAAGAAAAGTTATGACCAAACTAGATAGTATATTCAAAAGCAGAGACATTACTTTGCTGACTAAGGTCCATCTAGTCAAGGCTATGGTTTTTCCAGTGGTCATGTATGGATGTGAGAGTTGGACTGTGAAGAAGGCTGAGCACAGAAGAATTTATGCTTTTGAACTGTGATGTTGGAGAAGACTCTGAAGAATCCCTTGGACTGCAAGGAGATCCAACCAGTCCATTCTGAAGGAGATCAATCCTGGGATTTCTTTGGAAGGAATGATGCTGAAGCTGAAGCTCCAGTACTTTGGCCACCTCATGCAAAGAGTTGACTCTTTGGAAAAGACTCTGATGCTGGGAGGGATTGGGGGCAGGAGGAGAAGGGGACGACCGAGGATGAGATGGCTGGATGGCATCCCGGACTCAATGGACCTGAGTCTGAGTGAACTCCAGGAGATGGTGATGGACTGGGAGGCCTGGCGTGCTGTGATTCATGGGGTCGCAAAGAGTCGGACACGGCTGAGCCACTGAACTGAACTGAACTGAACTGAATAGTTAGCAATTATATTTTAATCTCTGTATTTGACTAGTTTCTGTTTTCCTTCTCAGAATATATATTTTATAAAGGAAGGTTGAGTGGTTTGCTTAGTATTGCACCTCCAGCTCAGAGGAATGGCCTGATATCTTATAGAGATTAAAAATTCTTTTGAATAATATATAAAATTTTGTCTGACAATAGTAGGAATTATTAAAGTGCTGCAATCAGAGGGAATAAGTGAAATCCAATTTGCATTTCGGTCTGGTATTTCAACAAGATCAATGAGGAATGAGTCAAGGGGCTGCATGAAGCACAAGATGGAATCAAGATTTCAGGGAGAAATATCAATATCCTCAGATATGCAGATGACATCATCCTTATGGCAGAAAGTGAAGGAGAACTATAGAGCCTCTTGATGAGAGTGAAAGAGGAAAGTGAAAATGTTGGTTTAAAACTCAGCATTCAAAAAACTAAAATTATGGCATCTGGTCCATTACTTCATGGCAAATAAATGGGAAAACAATGGAAACAGTGAGAGACTATTTTCTTGTTCTCCCAAATCACTGCAGATGGTGACTACAGCCATGAAATTATAAGATGCTTACTCCTTGGAAGAAAAGTTATGACCAACCTAGACAACATATTAAAAAACAGAGACATTACTTTGTCAACAAAGGTCCGTCTAGTCAAGGCTATGGTTTTTCCAGTAGTCATGTATGGATGTGACAGTTGGACCATAAAGAAGCTGAGCACCAAAGAATTGATGCTTTTGAACTGTGGTGTTGGAGAAGACTCTTGAGAGTCCCTTGGACAGCAAGGATATCCAACCAGTCCATCCTAAAAGAGGTCAGTCCTGAATAGTCATTGGAAGGATGGATGCTGAAGCCAAAACTCCAATACTTTGGGCACCTAATATGAAGACCTGACTCATTTGAACCTGATACAGGGAAACACTGAAGGCAGAAGGAAAAGTCGACAATGGACAGGATGAGATGGTTGGATGGCATCAGTGACTCTACGGACATGAATTTGAGTAAGCTCTGTAAGTTGGTGATGGACAGGGAGGCCTGGCGTGCTTCATTCCACTGGGTTGCAAAGAGTTGGACATGACTGAGTGATTGAACCAATTTCATAATGTAAATGTGATGTGACATACTTTGTTCAAAACTGGGAAGGAAAAAAAAAAAAAACTTTTTCTTGGACTCTTTCTCTTAACCTGTAAGACTTATCTTTATTTGCTATTTAATGTTGTCTTCCCTTGGCACGCAGACATTCAAAGGGTCAGTGTAGATCCTCACAGCCAGCACTGTAATCCCACTTATGGGCAAGGACATCCAGATCCTAATCTCCCCATGTCTGTGCCTGGGGCCCTACCTGGCATGGCTTTTAGTGGTCACTGGGCATGAGTTAGGGAGCAGGAAGTTGAGAAACTGTCAGGGGAGGCAAAGCAGTGGTGAGAGGCAGAGTCACACAGGAACCAAAGCTCCCGGCTCCACGCACATGGTCCATCACTCCACCGGACTTCGCAAATTCTAAGTTAAAATTATTAAGAACTTCAATGTGGCCACTGCAGGCCATTAAATCTTAAGTATGGAGCTCCATTGAAGCTGGAAGTCCTGGGTCAAACTCCACTACTGGTCACCACCCATAAAACCAGCCATGAAGGAAAGCATTGAAATACAGCTTCAGTGAACAAGTCTTTCCAATGAAAACTACTAGTAGTATTGCCTGAGATTATAATGTAAGTAGATTGCTAACTAAATAAGTCTGGATTTGAACATATTCATATTTGTATATGTGACTAAATGTGACTATTTTCTTAATAAATGGAGTTTGTTGCTTTTGTAATGTTGGGCTTTGATTACCTATGATATGATCATTTCCAGTGGTATTTAGTAGTTTTGCCTTCAGAGCTCTGAAACAATTTGTACAATAAATTGGGAAGATGTTCTTATCTTCACTGTGCACTTCCCAGTAGCTTTAGGCTCTCCTGGAGTATCCAATGCCTGTCATAGTAGAAAATCATTGGGTTCTTGCCACCATCAATTATTACGTTCTCTGGTTTGGTTCCTACTTATTGTAGGCAATCTCATTATACACAATTTGTATCACACTGTATTTTAATCATTCATTTGTGAAGATACCAAGAGAAGCTCAAAATCTTACAAGTTTAACAATGGTGTCACTAAGATTCCAGCAATATAGATATTATCTCTGACAGATGAACACTTTTATGTTCTCAGCGTATAGCACAGCACTTCAATGCAGACGTATGTTCTGAAAGGGGGACACTGTTTTAAGTGCTTCGCTGGTGGCTCAATTGATAAGAATCTGGCTGCAATGTGGGAGACCTGGGTTTGATCCCTGGGTTGGGAAGATTCCAGAAAGGCATGGAAACCCACTCCAGTATTCTTGCGTGGAGAATCCCCATGGACAGAGGAGCCTAGTGGGCTACAGTCCATGAGGTTGCAAAGAGTCAGACATGGCTGAGCAACTAAGCACAGTAATATTCTACAAACAATGTTGGGGAAAGAAGAATGTATTTCCAGTGGCAAAAAAAAAAAAAAAAAAAAAAGAGAAAGATATATGCTCTTAATCTGTTGGTGCTAGTTTGGAGATTTTTTTTTTTTTTTCAAAATTATCTTCTAGTGGGAAAATTATATTGCTTCTATGTCTCTGGGGAAGCATAAGATATATGGATCTAGAGAATCATGTGTGGGTGAAGGGAACAGCAACAAGATTGTCACTAAATACTTCTGTAATACAAATCTGGGCAGGGGCGGAGGCAGGGATTCCCACACCAATCGATTCTCTGATACCAGATGCATGTTCTACAGTTCAGCTCAATTCTGACACTAACTGCATGGAGTTTGTATAAGACCCCATAGGTTAAAAGCTCATTCTCACAAGACTGCCCCTGACTTCAGATGCCAATTGAAATGAGTGCACCTCCAGTTTACCTACAGCTTCTGAATGACTTGGCTGCAAATCAGAGGTCTCCACAAGCCTCTCCTCAATTTGAGTCTTATGCTAGAATGGTTCACAGAACTCAGTAAAACAGTTTACCTACCAAATTATCAGTTCATTACAATTTTATTACAAAAGGATATACTTAGGGACAGCCAGATGAAAGTGATGCATATGGCAAGGTATGAGCAAAATAGAACAGAATTTGTATGGCTTCTCCAAGCTCTGTACCCTCCTACCACCTCCACATGTTCACGAACCTGAAAGCTCTCTGAATTCCATACTTTATGGATTTTTAAACGGCAGCTTCATTACACAGGCATAGTAAATTAGACAGCTCATCATTAGTGATTGACTCAGCCTCCAACCCCTCTCCTGTGTCTGGAATTTAGTGGTTGGGACTAAAAGTTTCAAAAACATAATCCCGTAATTGGTTCCCCTGACAACCAGCTTCCAAGATGAGGCCATTTGGGAGCCCTCAACCATCAGTCATTTCACCTAACATACCAAAAGACCCATCATGTCTGGAGATTCCAAGAGTTTCTTGCTAGAAAGAGGTGTGTGCATAGGAGGGAGGTGGTGATATTGTCACAGGAACTTATATATATATATATATATATATATATAAAACAGGGGGATACTTCAGTGCTTTAGCCCCCAGATCACAGGTAGTGGCTAGGTGTAAAAAAGACAAACATGAATGAGGAATGTTTCTACAGCTGCAGACATTACAAGGTTAAAGCAGAGAATCTTAGTCTGTGCTTCAAGGTTATGTTATTAAAATGCAAGTCCCTGTGCCCAATGCACAGAGAGGTGAAATAACACCAAAATATCCGGGTTTGGAATAGAGAAAGGTTTATTGCAGAGATGCATAAGAGGATGGGTGTTTCATGCCTTAAAAACCCCAAGCTCCCAGAAAGCTTTCAGCAAAGCCCTTTTCTAGGAAAGAGGAAGGGGTGAGGGGATGGTTGTTAACTGTTGCAAACTTCTGGATGTTAGAACTTTTGTTCTTGAGGTCAGATCATAGTCAGGTAGCAGCTTCCTTGGTGGCTCAGGGATAAAGAATCTTCCTGTAATGCAGGAGATGCAAAAGATGTGGGTTTGCTCCCTGAGTCAGGAAGATTCCCTGCAGGAAGACATGGCAACCCATTCCAATATTCTCGCCTGGAGAATCCCATGGACAGAGGAGCCTGGTGGCTACAGTCCATGGGATCACAAAGAGTCAGACATGATGAAAGTGACAGACATGATAAACGTGACTGAGCACATTGTGTCTGACTCTTGGGAAGCCCATGGACTGTAGCTTGCCAGACTCCTCTGTCCATGGGATTATCCCAGACAAGAATACTGTAGTCAGTTTCCATTTCAATCTCCACAGGACCTTCCCAACCCAAGGACTAAATCCACATCTCTTGCATCTGTATTGGTAGGTGAGTTTTTTACCAATGTACCACCTGGGAATGGTTCACAGAACTCAGTAAAACAGTTTACCTACCAAATTATCAGTTCATTACAATTTTATTGCAAAAGGATATACTTAGGGACAGCCAGATGAAAGTGATGCATACAGCGAGGTATGAGCAAAATAGAACAGAGTTTGCATGGCTTCTCCAAGCTCTATACCCTCTTACCACCTCCACATGTTCACCAACCTGAAAGCTCTCTGAATTCCATACTTTATGGATTTTTAAATGGCGGCTTCATTACACAGGCATAGTAAATTAGACAGCTCATCATTAGGGATTGACTAATGATCCTCTCCCTGGTGGCGCAGTGGTTAAAAAAAAAAAAAAAAAAAACTGCCTGCAATGCAGGAGCCACAGGAAAAGTAGATTCAGTCCTTGGGTTAGGAAAATCTCCTGGAGAAGGAAATGTCAACCGACTACAGCATTCCTGTCTGGGATAATCCTATGGACAGAGGAGTCTGGTGAGATACAGTGTCTGGAGTCACAAAAGAATTGGACATGACATATCAACTAAACCACCACAATGACTTATTTTTGGAGGCTCCAAAATCACTGCAGATGGTGACTGCAGCCATGAAATTAAAAGACCCTTGCTCCTTGGAAGAAAAGTTATGACCAACCTAGACAGCAGATTAGAAAGCAGAGACATTACTTTGCCATCAAAGGTCCATCTAGTCAAAGCTATGGTTTTTCCAGTAGTCATGTATAGATGTCAGAGTTGGACTGTAAAGAAAGCTGAGTGCCGAAGAATTGATGTTTTTGAACTGTGGTGTTGGAGAAGACTCTTAAGAGTCCCTTGGTCACCTAGGAGATCCAACCAGTCCGTCCTAAAGGAAATCAGTCCTGAGTATTAATTGGAAGGACTGATGCTGAGGCTGAAACTCCAACACTTTGGCCACCTGATGCGAAGAACTGACTCATTAGAAAAGACCCTAATGCTGGGAAAGATTGAAGGCAGGAGGAGAAGGGGATGACAGAGGATGAGATGGGTGGATGGCATCACTGACTCAATGGACATGGGTTTGAGTAAACTCTGCCAGTTGGTGATGGACAGGGAGGCTTGGCCTGCTGCAGTCCATGGGGTTGCAAAGAGTCAGACATGACTGAGTGAACTGAACCTAACTGATGACTTTTGATAGCCTCTTTCATGAGCTAATTTCACGGCTCAAAGGAGACACGTGGACTCTTAGGAAAAAGGTCAAGTAATGATATTCTTGCAAATCTCTTATCAAAGGAATGTTATCATCTGTTTCAACAAGAAAGAAGAGCAAGGTCTGAAGGCACAAACTTTCCCGGCCAAGGTCCTGGTACTGGCTAAGAGGAGGCAGAGCTCAGTTGGTGGCTTCCTCAGGGCCAGGTCCCCAGACCCTGCTCAGCTGTCATGGCTGAGGGAACCAGGTGCCAACCCTCAGGCTCCTCAGGTGGCCCAAATTGTGGGCAGGGAGGGAGCCAGTTCCCACAGGCTACATCTATCAGGTTGCAGAGGTGAGGGGAGATGTTCACAGCTGCTTCAAGGCCTGGTGCTGTCCAGTGTGTGGCCCTAGATCCCTGCACAGCCTGTTCCCTTGGCCTCCCAGGTTGCCTCTGATCCCAAGACCGGATGAGCTAAAGGGCCTTGGGAGAAGGTCAGAATCTTCCTCTTAACTCACTTTCAGCCTGATGACCACCACTTTGCCAACCTTTTGCTGAATGCCCACACTAAAGGTTGTTCACTGAAGGTCGCTTGAGGGAGGAGCCCACAGCAGCACTGACCAATGGCTGAGCAGGAGCACTAATGGTCCCTGGTAACCTTTGCTTGGTAAGAAGTAAACATGAACAGCAATTGCCTCATGCTAAGGACTGTGATTGGCTAGGCTCTACTACAGTTAGACTTAAAATATTCCCTAATCTCTATACAAAATACTCTGCCTATGCCTGATTTTACATGACTCCACCAGATTAGCAGAAAAATCTGTAAGCAAAATAGGATTTAAAATACTAAGGCCTTCTTTCTACTTACAGGGCATAGAAAATACTTTAGTGTCACATGAGACAATATATGTGTTATTTGATGCTTAAGAGCAGGAAATAGTCTGAAGCACAAGAATGAATAATTTATAGCAAGAGGTGCAACTTTGATAGGTTTGTGTGTGTGTTCAGTCACTTAGTCATGTCTGACTCTTTGTAACCCCATAGACTGTAGCCCACCAGGCTTCTCTGTCCATGGGATTTTCCAAGCAAGAATATAGAGTGTGTTGCCATTTCCTCCTAAAGGGGATCTTCCCAAGCCAGGGAGCAAACCATCCATCTCCTGTATCTCCTACAATAGCAGATGGATTCTTTACAACTGAGCCACCTGGGAAGACTTTGAAGTAAATGAAGAGGTCATTGGTGGATTTTGTAGTTAAAATAGGAGTCCTTAGATCTCCAAAACACCTTGTCACTAAGCTGAGATGTTTGTGAGATTGCTGACCCTTTGTGATCCCATTTCAGTAAATTTCTCTGATCTCTGGCAGAAGAGTATTAGGGCATGTTTTATTTGGTAATATTGCCAAATGCACAAACCTTATCTTTAGAAATTTTCCAGTTGACTTCTAATTATTTTTTTTCTCCCAACACATTGAAATAAATTTCCTGATATACTCTCATATATTCATGTTACAACCATTTTACTAAATATATTTTCAAATAGTAGAGTGAATGATTACCACATTCCAGGAATATAATGTTGCTTTCCAGAAATACCATATTAGTTTTAAAAAACCTGCACTACTTTATTATTGTATACCAACTCGAATCTACCTGAATATGTATTCCTTAAATCTGCCATGTGTTCATATTATATGCACCCTCCCTCTGTGTAAGGATCCAGTTTAGTAAAAAGAAAATGAATTAAAGTATTAAAAGTATGTGCAGGACACATGTTTTTAGGTCTTTTAATAATGTATTGACTCTGGTCATTCTTATAGGCACTCTTCAGAAGATGAGTTAATTCCTTAAATTTTCTAGCATAGTCAAGATTTTAATATTAATCAGACCTATTAAAAAGTCAAATAGAAAACCTCCATAGAAATACCCATTGAATTTGAGACTATGAACAATGTTTAAAAAATAGGCTACTTGTTTTTCAGTTTGATTAAGTCATAAGACCTTTTATAATTACTTTTTTGATTAGAATTCTCCCACTTCTTCCAGCATAGCAATGCCAAAGCAAAGAAAGTGGTCATTACTTGGAAGGAAAATTTAATTATTAAATTTCACAAAACAGTATAGTTTGAAAACCTTTTAAAACTATTTCCTGGAAAATCTTGTTTTAATAAAATGTACACTTATTTTTTGGCATCATCCTGGGATTATCACATTATGAACATCCCTCTCAAAGCGGAAAACTGCCATACAATTATTAATTAAAGTTTATCAGTATGTTCTCTTGATTTAAAAAATACTAAAGAATATTTTGACTGAAATATGACTTACTATTATGAAAATTGATGGAATTGATTTATCTGGAAATGAGGATGTCATATATGTATTTGGTGGCAGAGCTGAAGAAAAGTGGGCATTTTTGGTAACTTTAAAAGAAATAAAGAATTGTGTCTATGAATGTACTATTTTAGATGTCATTTTCTGTGGTGCTGAACCAGCTTTTACACACAGTATCACATTTGCTGACATGTATCACAGGGCTTCTTTTGCTAGGAAAAATTAATTAAAATAAGTAAATGTTTTTTCATAAAATAAACCAGATACAAAATCTTGCCTTGTATTTACAGATAAATTTTAATGGAATATTTCATGGTCTAACATAAATATCAGACCCAGACACTAATTCTTGTACAGCCTTTGGCTTACCCTGTATAACAAAATCTGTTATTTAAAGTAGATTATAAAATACCTTATGGTAAGTGAACTTCCAAAGACACAAAGAAAATCCTCCATAAATTTAAAAGCTTATCTCAAATTCTTATTGGCATAAGCTTAGGATGAATATGTTATTAATTGCATTATCTTAGGTAGTTGAAATATATAATACTGGTTAGAGTGTGAAAATTAAAAGGGTGTAAGTATTTTTGCTTCTGTTCCTAGTCAACATTAGTAAACACATGGAAGTGATTGTAAAATTATCTTTACAGAATTTTGGAATTTTGGCAATCTCAAGCAAATTTCCTTAAGTCAGCAACATTTTTTTAACCCTTAGTCAGCATGTTACAAGGTTCACACATTCCAAAGAGTAACAATTAAATGTTGTACAAATAATATAACATTTATTTTACTACTACTTAACTTTTTAAAAACTTCCATTTGAAACTTACAAAGAAAATGGGCATCACTGAGGAGGTATAAAATGAATGGGTAATGTATGCAGTTGAAAAAAGTGATGCAAAATAATGTGTTGGCATAAAGAAATATGCTTCGTGGTATATTTTATAATCTGTCAGTGGGAGAAAAGAAATTTCCACCTTTCTGTTAACAAGCCTAAGAAAATGAACTAAATGAATAGACAATTCAGTAATGTCCAACAGATAACTAAAATTCAAATTTTATTTTTCCATATGTATCAGACAATTTTTTTCTGACAAGACTTTACTGAAAGATGAGGTGCAAATGGGAACCCTGTAAGAATGTTTATAAGAGTAGTACATGACATATTTTAAGCGCCACTAAGTACACATTGAATACTTGTAAGTATATAGGCATATCAACATGCAAGTGTCATGTACCTAATATTACAATATGCATTTTGGTTTTTGAAAATGTTAATGATAACATCAGATTCAATAATTGTGTTTCTCTATCTTCTGTGCAATATGTTTTGTTTCAGTGCATCTTCTTTACAGCACAGAATTTATTTTTATGCTGTCATATATATACCCTTCCAAAAGCTATGAATTTCATGTCACATAAATAGAACATTTTATTTTTGAAGCTATGTTACTGGGAACACCCGCATTTCTGGGTACCATCTTCAGAGATAAGTCTTTAAATTCTTTTTAACATGGCAGACTTGTTCTGATGTTAGTTATGTTGAAATATTTATGATAAAAATGGAGCTTTGTTGAGGGAATATTTTTTGGTTGAATGAAAAGCTAAACAAACAATTCACAAATATTGATGTGAACATAGTATGAAAAAAAAAAAAAAAAACATGTCAGTAATCCCGAACTCATAAACCCTTGGGTTACTACTTAACTCCATCATTGAATCTACAACAATTACAGCAGGTACAGTTAAATAAATTCATAAAGAGATTAGTTTTATACACTTGTAAGGAGAAAGAGTACTAGTTTTGAAAATTTTCTAACTTATTTTTCTTTCTATTTATGAGACCCATTCCATACATTAGAAACACAGAGAAAAGCAAAAAGGATAAAGAGATAACAATTCAGTTTACATTTCATATTTTTTTAACCAACTGGTGAACATTACTTTCAACCATCAAATATTTTATTGCATATAACTTTCACTATCAGCAAATATAAAGAGAAAGTGTCCACTAGTTTCATGTACAGGAAAAGTATCTGAAGAAAGAAAACATTTGAGGTTTGACAGTACTGTGTGTAAGAGAAGTGTAATGTGGCATTTCATACCGCACTTAAAAGTTCATGTAGGAATCACTGCTGTTCCGACCCTGGATATGGGAAAAGTGCTTAAGTGCTGAGCCCTGGTAGGTTTTTCTTTTGCCCCTGCAATCTTCAAATATCTTTTAAGTTTCTTCTTTTGAAATATACAGTATATTCATAGGGGAAAATAGTGGTTTTGCTTTACATCGTTTTCACATTTGGGCCCATTCTCTCCAAAATAACCATACATTTCTTGTGAAATATATTTATATGTGTATATATATACACATATATATATATGGTGGTAGAAAATACAGCAAATATTATCTATAACATAACCACATAACATAGAAAAATCTTACTTTGAGCATCATACTTTGAGATAATTTTTGTATCATGTTTTTCCTAAAGAAAAATCTGCTTTTAAAATGCCATTTTCTTTCAGAATAATTAAATTATATGATTTGAAGAATTCATATTATTTCTATGCTGACAAAATAAAGTGAGTATTTGTGGCAATACTTTGCATTCATTATTCTGGGATGATTTGTTAATAAGGAGGCCATTTTAAATACTTAAATATTTATCTTACACAATAACACTTTTTGGGAAAATAAAATTATATATATGATTTTTACTTGAAAGCATAGTATTAATTTATAAGAAATTGTTTCATCCTAAAGAGCAATGAAATGTCAGGTTGGATTGCAAAGTGTTGCCACTTAATTTTTTTAATCAGCACAATTATATCACATTGAAATAGTAAATAGGAATGAGAGGAACTATCCTTTTAAAGTTATTATAGTTTGCTTATAGGAAAAGTTAATGACAGAAAAAGGAAAACAAATGCAGATCCATACACCACTGAGTTACACTAAAAGTAAAGTTGGCTTTTGAGATGTCCCAGGGAGTGGGGAGTGGACTGTTAGGATAGTCCCAAAAGAGTGCTTCCTGGGATATCTTGTAAATAATTATTTCTTCTATTTATATCGAAGTATCATAGCCCATGTTAAAAGTGAGAGGTAGAAGGATTATTGTAAGTATGCATGGCAGATAATTTACCAGCTCTATCCAATAACTATTGCATTCAATATTAATAATCTCAATACATAAAAATGCTGATGAGTTTAGAACCCATTTTTACATGTTGTCCCCTTTAGCTCTCTTTATAATCTTGCTACCTTCAATCCATTGCCTTTGGAAGGGTATAAGTGAAGTACAAAGGGCATGTTTGGATTGAAATAGAGAGAAAGAGAATAATGAATTGAAAAATAAAATACATAAGAAATTTCTATTAAGATATAGCGATTCTAACTATTAAAGGTAACCTATATTCTTTGAGTAGATTTGTACTTGTAATAAAAGTCCCACAACCTATTAAAACACACGTACACTCAAAGAAAGCATAAGAAATCCAAATTCTTTAGCTCTGAATCAAAATTGAAAACTCAGGTTATTTCTTTCTCTCCCGTAACACTAAAAACTAGGTGAGATAATTGTATTGTGCAATGTTAATGATTAAGCAAGAGAAACTTAATGTGTTGTTATGTCAGTTGTAGTTTTAACTAATGAGGTGAAGATTAGCAACCTCTTAGATCTTGTTGAAGAATTCTTTAAAATCCCTTTGCATTAAGTATCCAGCAATAGAATTGCAGATATTGCACTGAGTGTATTTCAATATTGCCAGTGTATATTTCAAAACAAGTTCTATTATCTACACTAAGATTTCCTCTTTCCCAATATTCAAAATGCATATTATAATTACATGGGTTTCCAACATCCATACACAGCAAGTACAAGATACTTACATGTACGTACACTGTAGTTACCTATATTTGCATAGTTTTTAGTGTGTACTTTGTGCCACTTAATAAAAAGCATTACTCCGTAATTTTCATTAAGTGTTTTATTTATTTCTTCTGTAGTTGCCAGTTGTTTTTCTGATTGCATTGTTTTGTGTATTCATCACAGACCACCATTTGCAAAGGGGGATTACAGTGGGCATTTTTAGAGGGCGCTAAATAATCAGCAATGTGATGGGGAATTTGCAGTAAAATATGAGGTTTTGCACTTTCTCCACATTTAAAAAAGTAACATTAAATTTCATATTTATAATTCAATTATCCGTATATCAAAAAAAAAAGTATTTTAGATGTTCCCCTTGGTAACACTTTGCAATAAGTGGCACTAAATTACACGATAACTGCTATGTTACATGGAAGAACCATCACCATCAAACAGCTGCTGTACATGGGCCTATATGGAGTCTCAATGCCATTACAACTATGAGTACATAATTACAAGTGAGCCTGTCCTTTTAATTGAGATATTTATATTTTTACAAAGAAATAAAAATAAATGAGGTGTTAGCTTCTTTGCCATATTTAGGAAAGTTAGTTTTCTTTCTCTATTTGTTTCTTTATTTGTGGGGTTTCAATGCAAGATTAAGCATCTTGAATCAACATGAGATCATCCAGTTTCTAGATTAAACTTCAATATCAGGTTCCTTAAACTGCTTCTTGGATTCTCTGGTAAAAGAAAACAAGTTGAAATCTCTTTCTCTCTCTCATACACACACACACACACACACACACACACACACACTACTCTGTTCATGCTCTCTATCTTTGCTATTGCACTCACAAACCTTCTTTTTCTCCCTAATTTTGATAACTGTTTTATCTAGGACATTCAAATATGGAAACCAAAAAAAAAAAAAAAAAAGAATGCTGTTTACACTTTTTTGATGGAGGACAACTTACACTGTAAACAGTACACTGGCAGAGAATAGCTACTTTTGGTAAAGAATAATGTTCCATATTCTACTGGGGTGTGTGTCTGTGCGCACTCTTTTCATTACATTCTGTGGCTATGGTGCTTACTAAGCAATGACCGAATTTGGCTCTCTGGGCATAAAATGTGCACATTTCAGTCATGGTAATTGAAATGGTTCATTTATATATTTATTTCTCTTTTTCTGATTTTTATAGAAATGAACAGAATTTTTACAATTTCTTTCATTGGTGGAAATCAAATAACTTTTTAAGATAGGAAAATATAACTCCATTGCTATTTACTTTCAGTAACTGAAATGATATCTAATTCATATCTATTTTAACTGTCAAAATATTTGATTAGAGCTCACAAATCATAATACACCAGTTAGTTTCTTTTAAAGGCTTCCAATGAGTTTTTATATTACTGTCAAGGGTTAAAAGAGTCAAAAGTCTTGAATTGCAACCAATTTTGTATTTCTAATTTTATAGTGCTATAAATAATGATTGAGTTATTTAGGCAACAGTTTAGCAGTTGGAGCCAAGTAGAATACAGATGAAATGAAGAGGAATGTAAATACAGCATCGGTGGAGAGTAGCAATTTTGTAAATGCACCCTGAAATTAGGCTTTAAATAGTAATTGATGATGCAGTTTATACAACTTACTTCTGTAATAAGAACCTTTCCATTTTGTACTAACAGAATGAATTTTGCTTTTTGGAGTCTTTCTAAAGATTATGCATTGAAAGATATGAACAGTTTATAAACCTATTCTAGTTTCAATGTGTCTAGTAGCACCTACCTGGTTCTCTCAAACTACCATACTATATTAACATATTATTGCATTTTTTCCACAGATGGTATGGAGTGAACTGTAAAAACAAGCATGCAATCACATCAATGCAGACTTATTTCCTTAAAATTGTCATACTGTATATGATTTATTATGTTAACACTCAACCACATCATATTATTTATTTTCTGTATATTCTGAAAAAGTGCTGCTTAACTGACATCGTCCTTTTTCTTTTGAAAGAAATCAACAAGATAAATGCTTCAACAATCAAAAAAAATTAAGAGTCTAACGTCCTTAAAAGATTTATACTTTTCTGATAAATAATCTAAGATACAGCACCTTTGTCTTTCATTTGATATTAATACATGATGTCATACTCAACCATTCTCATTTCCCAAAAATAAATTCCAAGATATTATTCTTAAAACCATAGGCCATCATGCTTTCAGACATCACAAGTATAGCTTCCATATTGTCATATTCTTTTTCTTCCTAAAGGTGCAATTCTTGTCAATGGGAAAATAATTTTTATCTAACTGGATTTTTAATCTTTAGCATAGAGTATCAATAAATCTAATGACAGCTAATCTAGTAGTATTGTATTTTACTAGGAGAAATGATATGACTTCATTGACTCTGTGTCATATTTAAGAATACAGCATTTCTTAACGGTTAAATACATTGAAATTTCAGAAATAATCCAGAGAAAGAGACTTTCACCTTGAAAGTTAAAATTATGGCAGAAATTCTCTATCACTCACTGTTTCATATGTTTATACCTCACAAAATGCATAGACAGGAATTTAATATAAAGAATTAGTTCATTTATACAGAAAACATATCTCAAACACTTCTTTTTTGGCAAACCAACATAGGCAAGCAGCTCTGGAACTGCCAAATTAAAATTTGTAAATTTTTAGCAAACTAAGAGTTTATTTTTAGATTATTATTCAACTGTGGTTGTAATTTAAAACCTGAGGCTGTGCACTGGTTGTTAGCTTAAAATTACCTTTCCTTATAACATTGTGCTTCCATTGTATAACAAAAATTAACAAGAACTAGAAAAATTTGTTGTTGAACAGTGCTAGGACATACAGACAAAAATACTAATACATGTTATCTACTTATAATATTGGTTTAAGTAATATCTAAAGGGATATAATGGACATTAGAAAATGCTTACTCATGACTGATTACCTACAGCCAAAAAAGTTAAATATGTATCAAATAATGTTTAATTGGATTTATTATATGCACTATATACAGATACTAAAATGTTTCAAAATTGTGCCCTATGGATATTTCGGTTTTGTTTAGGCAGGTGAGTCTTTATGGAGCAAATAAATTACAGAATCAAATTAGAGAAATGAATGAAGTCTTTGTGATTCCCAAAATGGTGAAATATTTGTAACAATTTATTGGTAGATGAAGCTAAAATAAGCTAATGATAGGATCTATATAATTATATAAGACAGCATGAATCCATATTCATGGCTCCTGTATCAAATACTATATTTTTAAGTAGCAAATTGATACAGCTTTATCAGTATAATCTCAAATATTCCAGAATCTTTTCTTCAATAATGTATTTCAGTTTGTGTTTTTTAGGGCTTATGGTTCCAAAACATGTCTTTGAAGATAGACATGTAGAAAACATCATAAACCTCTAACATCCGAATTGAACTTAAGCATGTTAGGTCTTTACTTAATCCTGTTCCTTGTGAAAGCTGTCCAGTGGCAGATTTACAAGGTCTTTGATTTAAAGGGAGCCAAAAATGAGGGGGTGGGAGAAGCTCTGCATACTTTTTTTTTCAATGTACAAAAACAATTCAATGATCCAAGGAGATGATTAACATTGTTAAGGCTGTATATTCAAGCACTGTATGTTAAAAGAGCAATGGTGTGGAATTTACGCGGTAATAAATGTCCTGCATTATGGATGGTACGATAATTAAAGAATGATGCTTTTGACAGCTGATTGTTGGCATACACTGGCTACGGATAGCAGTACGATATGGAAGTTAATAAAGGTAGCAGAAGATGGTAGAAATGAATTCTGAAAGATGATAGCCAGTTTTCTCCAGCAGCCAGCCTGGTACATAAAATTCAGAATCTTGGCCTGCATTTTAAATGAAATATTCTTTTTTTTCTTCAGCATTGACTTGGCTGCCCTCAGCATTGATAATGGCTGTGTCAGCATCTGGTGCATCTTCAGCTCCTTTAGCTTCATTTGTTAAATATGTTCCTGTGGGTGTTGGAAGAAAACCATGTTAGTTTTGTCAGAGTGGTAAAATAACCAGTGTTAAAGTCATATTCATTTAGGAAGAAACTTATGCCAGATTTCTTATATGTTGAAACATATTCTGAGGTGTAAGAAACCATACAATTCACCCTTCTAAAGTTGTACACTGTCTTTTGGTTTTCAGGTGTATGTTGCAGATGAAGCTGTGTGTAGGTTAACTAGAAGCAACTGCCAAACTGGCATGGGTAATGAGTACTTTGATTTATTTAATGATGGCTACAGACCATGTGATCCACTCATCTGTAGCAATCAGGGCCCTTTGTTCAGATGTTAATAATGATCACCTCAAATGTGTCAACATTCATTTTAGTAACTCCATTTAAAAGTAGATTATACTAATAGTTTTCTACCTAACCCATTGCAAAAAAAATCACATATTTTCCTCATTAATATGGCCACATATGTGTCCATAAACTTACAAACAGAAATATTACCAAATGATTAATATTAGAGTTGAATTTCAGTCCTAGAGATATACTACAAACTCGCTCCCATATTTCTTTTTTATTCTCCTGACCAGTGATTCACTCTGTGACTTCTGGCTATTGGCTAAGTATTATTTTGCTAAGCCAATCCAACTTTAACGTTGAGTAAAATAATTAAGAATTCTCTGAAATAATTTAGTATTCAGATCTCTCAATTTCAACCCTCATCACACACACACACACACACACACAGAATAATATTTCATGATGAAGCTAATCTTTAGAATTTTTTTTTGAAATTTAAGAATGCCTTATTATATATAACCTACCTTTATGTCTTGCCAGATATCGTCCAAGCAAAAATATAGAACACAGAGTGACAAATACAACTACAGCCACGATTCCTCCTATAAGAGCATGATCAGGGCCAGTCTGGCCAGCCAGAGCATTGGGATCTTGAAAAAAGAGAAAAAAATATTGTTTTAGTGTGATTTTAGACATAGACTACATATCTGCATTAGAATGAGTTGTTTTGGAAAGTAGCACATTAAAATAAAGTTGTTTTTTTTTTTTTTTTAACGTGCATTACACCAGTCATCTAGTCAACAGATATTGAGGAAATAAAATTTGACACATAAATTACCATTGCCACTGAGTTTACATTTTAAGGGAGAGACAGTAAACAAATATACATATATGACTTTGTATAGTTATATGCCTTTTCTTTCTCCTCTTCTCCACCTGAAAGTATGTGTATTTTTAAATGTGACAAACACAACTATATCACTTAAAAATACAATTATGCATAGGAAAGGTTGGGATTAGAGATTATAACAATTATACAAATATACAAATATTATAAAAATTATACATATATTATTTTATACAAATATCATTTAAAGCTGAGGAAACTGATGAACTCCCTAAGGGAGAGAGTCTAGATAGACAGCAGAAAAAGTCTGAAAATGGAGACCTGAAAAGTTCCCATATTTAAAGTCTGACAGAAGTTGCTTCTAGCAGAGAAGATTGAGAAGGAGAGAAAAGTGGGGTAGGAAGAGATCCTGGCAAGCAAACAGTAATTGATTAAAGGAAAGATCATTTTGTAAGGAGGGTGGGTGTTACAAGCTGTGTTGTATTATTGATTGAGGGAGGAAGATGAATACTCAACATTGAGGATTAAATGTCTGTTGCACTTGTAGCTTTAAGGGAAGTGGTTGGAAATATTAGATTACTGATATACTTTTACATTCTGCTTTTGTTAAGATATTATAGGAGAGAGCTGAGCCTAGTAGAAGATGGCCAGTTTTCAAGCAGAAATAAAAAGATCAAAGGAAGCTCAGATGCGAGTACTTAAAAGTTTGGAAAAATCAACTATTTATAAAAGTTGCATAATAAGAGATAAAACTAAATGAAGTTTTGAGCAACAAAACATGCTAAGGCTCAGCTCTGTGGCAAAGGTCAGATTGAGTATACTGCCTACCATCCAGGGTCCATTGTGTGCATAGCTTCAGGAGAACTGCGTACAGTCTACAATCTACAAGAGAGTTTCAGAGGGAGATAGGAAATAAATAAATTAGGTCTGGTAATTCCACTTTCAAAAAGTCTTGAAATATGGTTATAGGTACAAGAATCTGACAAATAGATTAGGAGTCTACTTTGTTTTTAATGGAACTACTGTACCAAAGAAGCCTGTACCTAGTTAGAAAAGAAATAAAAAGAAAGAAAAGTCTGATAATTGAACAATCAAAAACGTCTAGACTACCAAACGTGGTGAAAACAAGAAGTGGCCTATAAGACCTGTGTAGTCCCCATGAGAGCATATGACCAAACACCCACTTTCAGTGTGGCCACAGAGCATGACTGACAAGGCTGAACTTCCTGTAAGATAGACTTGGAGGAAGGCAAAAAGAATGATCAGAAGAGAAGCTAGTTTCTTTAAGGACTATAACTGTTGCCAAGGCAAAGGGAACTTTTCATGCCAGTCTGAAATATTTTCATAATTATTATGGATCAGTGACCACTCGGTGTTTCCCATTATTCCTCTATTTCCAAAAGAGAGCACTTATATTAAGGAGGACCTTTCCTGGAGCTTTTCTGGTAGCTCAGCTGGTAAAGAATCCACCTACAATGCAGGAGACTCCTGTTTGATTCCTGGGTTGGAAAGTTCCCCTGGAGGAGGGCATGACAACCCACTCCAGTATTCTTGGCTGGAGAACCCCATGGACAGAGGAGCTTGGTGGGGCTACAGTCCATGCGGTTGCAGAGTCGGACAAAACTGAGCAACTAAGCACAGCACAGGGCTTTTCCTGACTCTGTTCTATCACTGTATTTTGTACATGGGGTGGAAAAGAGCACTGAAACTTGTGTTTTGGTTCATTTATCCCTGAGCTAATGCATTTGGAAATGATGAAAATACTTGTGCATATTTGAGGACCTTGGTCATTGAGTTGGGTACACAAGTTTGATGGGACTCTAGGTTATCTCTTTGGACAGGATAGGACAATGGTTTATGTGACAAAAAGAAGGTAAAAAATATTTGGTGATCAGAAGGCTAATATGGGCAGAGATTTCTAGCTGATAACAAACTTGCTTCCTTTATTTTTCAGTGCACAGAGCTAGACATTTACCAACTTCACTGGCAGTTGCATCTGAACCATATGATTTGTGTTCTAGACAGATGAAGGAAGGCCCAGCTAATAAAAGTCTCCCCCATGTAACCATCCAGAGTGATAGCAGGAGGTATGAGTTGAGATTAAGAGAGCCACAAGAATAAGTCAGGCCACAGGTCACTGAATCTCCACCTGGAAGAAAATTGTTGCCCAACTAATAATACGGGCATCATCAGACTGCTTGAGGAGAAAAATAAAACCTTTATTTTCAAACACTGAACATTGAAAAAAGTAAAATTGTCACAGCAGCTATTGTTAATTTAGCTTTCTATTATACACAGGAGGAAAAAATAAATCTGCCATTCCTCTGAATACCCTATTCCTAGCTTAGATATATCAGAGTCAGTTTCAAATTCCACCTCCTGCTCAGGTTCCCAAATTCAGTTCAGTTCAGTTCAGTTGCTCAGTTGTGTTCTATTCTTGGTGACCCCATGAACCACAGCACACCAGGCCTCCCTGCCCATCACCAACTCCCGGAGTCCACTCAAACCCACGTCCATCGAGTCGATGATGCAACCCAGCCATCTCATCATCTGTCGTCCCCTTCTCCTCTTGCCCTCAGTCTTTCCCAGCATCAGGGTCTTTTTCAATGAGTCAGCTCTTCGCATGAGGTGGCCAAAGTATTGGAGTTTCAGCTTTAGCATCAGTCCTTCCAATGAACACCCAGGACTGGTCTGCTTTAGGATGGACTGGTTGGATCTCCTTGCAGTCCAAGGGACTCTCAAGAGTCTTCTCTAATAGCACAGTTCAAAAGCATCAATTCTTTGGTGTTCAGCTCTCTTTATAGCCCAACTCTCACATCCACACATGACCACTGGAAAAACCATAGCCTTGACTAGATGGACCTTTGCTGGCAAAGTAATGTCTCTGCTTTTAATATGCTGTCTACGTTCATCATAACTTTCCTTCCAAGGAGTAAGCGTCTTTTAATTTCATTGCTGCAATCACCACCTGCAGTGATTTTGGAGCCAAGAAAATAAAGCTTCCAGCCACTGTTTCCACTCTTTCCCCATCTATCTGCCATGAAGTGATGGGACTGGATGCCATGATCTTCATTTTATGAATGTTGAGCTTTAAGCCAAATTTTTCACTCTTCTCTTTCATTTTCATCAAGAGGCTCTTTAGTTCTTCACTTTCTGCCATAAGGGTGGTATCATCTGCATATAAATATGTCTATTTCATTTGCTAAATATCTCTCAGAACTGAGCACCTTTTTGGAAGCTGTGAAATTGCTCTTGCTAGTGCATCTGTACCTGTCTTCTTTCCTGAAGGTAAATTCTGCGAATTGGTATTGCTGGATCACAGAATGTAAACATTTTAAAACAATTTTGATTGTCTTTAGTCCATTGTATATTCTTGTCTCCTTTGTCAAAGATAAGGTGTCCATAGGTGCGTGGATTTGTCTCTGGGCTTTCTATTTTGTTCCATTGATCTATATTTCTGTCTTTGTGCCAGTACCATACTGTCTTGACTGTGGCTTTGTAGTAGAGCCTGAAGTCAGGCAGGTTGATTCCTCCAGTTCCATTCTTCTTTCTCAAGATTGCTTTGGCTATTTGAGGTTTTTTGTATTTCCATACAAATTGTGAAATTATTTGTTCTAGCTCTGTGAAAAATACCGTTGATAGCTTGATAGGGATTGCATTGAATCTATACATTGCTTTGGGTAGCATACTCATTTTCACTGTATTGATTCTTTCAATCCACGGACATAGTATATTTATCCATCTATTAGTGTCCTCCTTGATTTCTTTCACCATTGTTTTATAGTTTTCTATATATAGGTCTTTAGTTTCTTTAGGTAGATATATTACTAAGTATTTTATTCTTTTCATTGCAATGGTGAATGGAATTGTTTCCTTAATTTCTATTTTTTCTCATTATTAGTGTACAGGAATGCAAGGGATTTCTGTATATTGATTTTATGTCCTGCAACTTTACTATATTCATTGATTAGCTCTAGTAATTTTCTGGTGGAGTCTTTAAGGTTTTCTATGTAGAGGATCATGTCATCTGCAAACAGTGCGAGTTTTACTTCTTTTCCAATTTGGATTCCTTTTATTTCTTTTTCTGCTCTGATTGCTGTGGCCAAAACTTCCAAAACTATGTTAAATAGTAATGGTGAAAGTGGGCACTCTTGTCTTGTTCCTGACTTTAGGGGAAATGCTTTCAATTTTTCACCATTGAGGATAATGTTTGCTGTGGATTTGTCATATATAGCTTTTATTATGTTGAGATGCGTTCCATCTATTCCTGCTTTCTGGAGAGTTTTTATCATAAATGGATGTTGAATTTTGTCAAAGGCTTGCTCTGCATCTATTGAGATAATCATATTTTTTTCAACTTTTATTTTATTTTTTTAAATCTTTTATTTTTCAGCTTGTTAATGTGGCATACAAGTGGTGCTGGAAAAACTGGTCACTCACTTGTAAAAGAATGAAACTAGAACACTTTCTAACACCATACACAAAAATAAACTCAAAATGGATTAAAGATCTAAACATAAGGCCAGAAACTATAAAACTCCTAGAGGAGAACATAGGCAAAACACTCTCCAACATACATCACAGCAGCATCCTCTATGACCCACCTCCCAGAATATTGGAAATAAAAGCAAAAATAAACAAATGTGACCTAATTAAACTAAAAAGTTCTGCACAACAACAGAAACTATAAGCAAGGTGAAAAGACAGCCTTCGGAATGGGGGGAAATAATAGCAAATGAAGCAACTGACAAACAACTAATCTCAAAAATATACAAGCAACTCCTGCAGTTCAATTCCAGAAAAATAAATGACCCAATCAAAAAATGTGCCAAAGAACTAAATAGACATTTCTCCAAAGAAGACATACAGATGGCTAACAAACACATGAAAAGATCCTCAACATCACTCACTATGAGAGAAATGCAAATCAAAACCACAACGAGGTACCATTTCACTCCAGTCAGAATGGCTGCAATAAGTCTACAAGCAATAAATGCTGGAGAGGGTGTGGAGGAAAGGGAACCCTCTTACACTGTTGGTGGGAATGCAAACTAGTACAGCCACTATGGAGAACAGTGTGGAGATTCCTTAAAAAACTACAAATAGAACTGCCTTATGACCCAGCAATCCCACTTCTGGGCATACACACCGAGGAAACCAGAATTGAAAGAGACACATGTACCCCAATGTTCATCGCAGCACTGTTTATAATATCCAGGACATGAAAGCAACCTAGATGTCCATCAGCAGGTGAATGGATAAGAAAGCTGTGGTACATATACACAATGGAGTATTACTCAGCCATTAAAAAGAATACATTTGAATCAGTTCTGATGAGATGGATGAAACTGGAGCCTATTATACAGAGTGAAGTAAGCCAGAAAGAAAAACACCAATACAGTATACTAACACATATATATGGAATTTAGAAAGATGGTAACGATAACCCTGTATGCGAGACAGCAAAAGAGACACAGATGTATAGAACAGTCTTTTGGACTCTATGGGAGAGAGTGAGGGTGGGATAATTTGGGAGAATGACATTGAAACATGTATAATTTCATATATGAAATGAATCACCAGTCCAGGTTCGATAGATGACACTGGATGCTTGGGGCTGGTGCACTGGGATGACCCAGAAGGATGGCATGGGGAGGAAGGTGGGAGGAGAGTTCAGGATGGGAAACACATGTATACCTGCGGTGGATGGATGTTGATGTATAGCAAAACCAATACAATATTGTAAAATAATTAACCTCCAATTAAAATAAATAAATTTATATTTTTTTAATTTTTAAAAATAAAAAAAAAATTTTGATAAACTGCCAAATTACATTGCATAAAAATTGTATAAATTCATCCTCCACGAAGATTTCCCATATAGTATTAACAGCAGATACTCCAGGAAGTTCAGCAGTAAAGAATCTGTTGCCAATGCAGAATACACAAGATATATGGCTTCAATCCCTGGGTTGGGAAGGTCTTCTAGAGAAAGGAATGTCAACCCACTCCAGTACTTTTGTCTGGACAATTCGATGGACAGAGCAGCCTGGTGGGCTACAGTTCATGGGGCCACAAAGAGTCAGACACAACTGAGCACACACACACACATACTGTAATTGAAGAAAAAAATGTCTAATATAATATTGAAGTGTTAAATATTAGTATTATTAAATTATAAGCTAACATAAATGTATCTAAATATATATATATTTCCCACATTACTGCATTAATTCTGTACTATTTATGATATCTATTTTCCATTCAAAATTTATGTTTTAATGGCTCTCTCCATAAAAATGATTAACCTTTTAAGCTGCTTGTTTTCATATACCTTCATTTTATGGTCTTTTCATCCGTAGATACATCTTACAATTTTATGTAATCAAATCTATCAAAGTTTTGTATTATGATGTCTGACTTGTGGATCCTGATTTGAAATGCTCTTGTAATGATAATATTATACATAAGAATTGCTGTTATCATCTAACACTTTTATTATTTTATTTTAATCTATCTAAAATGTATTTTGGTCTGTGATTTGAGGCTGAAGCATACAATATGACTTTAATTCTTCTTTGACAGTTATATCCCACATTATTTCTTTCATCAATAATTTTGTCACTTACCATAAACTAAATGTCTACCTACTTTATTTGTTGAATCTATATATGCAATCCTATGCTAATACTGTAGTTTTTTAAAAATCATTTTGCTGTCCTGGAGAAGAAGTCTCAGGTCAGTATATTTTTGCAAGAAACAAAAATATAAGAGATTGCTTATTGGAATTGTACTGATTTACAGGTAGATGTCTTTTATATGGGCTTCCCTGGTAATTCAGTTGGTAAAGAATCTGCCTGCTATGCAGGAGACCCAGGTTCCCTCCTTAGGTCAGGAAGATCTTCTGGAGGTGGAAATGCCAACCCACTCCAATATTCTTGCCTGGGAACTCTCATGGACAGAAGGGCTTGGTGGGAGTCCATGGAGTCCCAAAGAGTTGGACATGACTGAGAGATTAACATTTTCACTTTCATTTTCCTTTTTATATAGTGCATTTTCCGGGATCATGGTATGACTCTTCAATTATTTAAGTCTTTAGTAGTGTCTTTTAGTAAATTGTATAGGTTTCTGATACAGGACCTCCATATCTTTGTTAATGTTATTTCTCATTAAAAATAATATTTTCAGTATTTTGAAAGATTTTAATATTTTTAAATGTTACTACTTTTTCATTAAACTGAAGCCTTCTTTTTATTCCATTCATGGTTTTGTACTCTATTTTCAAAAGCATTATATCTAGCATTTGTAAATATTATATTTTTCATTTTTATTTCCTCACCATCAAACTTACTTAGTTTTATATATTATTTTTCTACTGATCTAGTACTTTGTGAACAATAATGACAATTACATTCTGATTCTGATGATCTCAGAAATGCATCAAAAATTTAAATAGACTAGCCACAATCCTCTTTTTGACATTGTTTACTGTAGGTCAATATCTAGAGTTACTTTTACAGTTTCCATTGATCTAAAATTAGATAAAAAAGAAATTCATATCAACCCTTGATCATATGAACCACACATCTTGTCAAAAGAAAATTTCATGATGACAGTATCTTTGATTCATGAATATCTGAGAATTAGTGTATTGTCAATAACACTGAACTAGCTAAAGAATCCCTGGTTTTTATCTTTTTGAATTGATAATGAAAAACAAATTGTTAGTGTTTTGACAATCGGTTTTGACTCCCTTTCCTACTAAATAACTCTGAAATCATTTGCATTTATCTTGTTTCCTTCTCCTCGAAGATATATCTGAAATCGTTGACTTTTTTTAAGTGACCTGCATTTTTCACATTATTGCTGTTGAAACATTTGGGATTTGCTTCATTATATTTGGATCTTTTAGCTGAATATATTATGTACTTTGTCTCTAGTCAGAAGTTTGCTTTGCTTGCAAACATACTTTTTTATTAAAATCAGTTAAGATCATTTGCTTTTGACTTATGAATTTTTTTCCACTCTATTTTTGATTAACAACTGTTCTTTCCATTCTCTTTCTTGGAAAATTGAATTATATACTGGTAGAAACTGCAGCAATGTCAAAGAATGCTCAAACTAACTCACAATTGCACTCATCTCACACGCTAGTAAAGTAATCCTCAAAATTCAACAAGCCAGGCTTCAGCAATACGTGAACCATGAACTTCCAGATGTTCAAGCTGGTTTTAGAAAAGGCAGAGGAATCAGAAATCAAATTGTCAACATTCGCTGGATCATCAAAAAAGCAAGAGAGTTCCATAAAAACATCTATTTCTGCTTGATTGACTATACCAAAGCCTTTGACTCCGTGGATCACAATACACTGTGGAAAATTCTGAGAGAGATGGGAATACCAGACCACTTGTCCTGCCTCATGAGAAATCTGTATGCAGGTCAGGAAGCAACAGTTAGAACTGCATGGAACAACAGACTGGTTCCAAATAGGAAAAGGAGTACATCAAGGCTGTGTATGGTGACCCTGCTTATTTACCTTCTATGCAGAGTACATCCTGAGAAATGCTGGACTGGAAGAAACACAAGCTGGAATCAAGATTGCCGGGAGAAATATCAATAACCTCAGATATGCAGATGACATTACCCTTATGCCAGAAAGTGAAGAGAAAATAAAAAGCTTCTTGATGAAAGTGAAAGAGGAGAATAAAAAAGTTGACTTAAAGCTCAACATTCAGAAAACTAAGATCATGGCATCTGGTCCCATCACTTCATGGGAAATAGATAGGGAAACAGTGGAAACAGTGTCAGACTTTATTTTGGGGGGCTCCAAAATTACGGCAGATGGTGACTGTAGCCATGAAATTAAAAGACGCTTACTCATTGGAAGGAAAGTTATGACCAACCTAGATAGCATATTCAAAAGCAGAGACATTACTTTGCCAAAAAAGGTCCGTCTAGTCAAGGCTATGGTGTTTCCAGTGGTCATGTATGGATGTGAGAGTTGGACTGTGAAGAAAGCTGAGTGCCAAAGAATTGATGCTTTTGACCTGTGGTGTTGGAGAAGACTGTTGAAAGTCCCTTGGACTGCAAGGAGATCCAACCAGTCCATCTTAAAGGAGACCAGTCCTGGGTGTTCATTGGAAGGACTGATGCTGAAGCTGATATTCCAATAGTTTGGCCACTTCATGCAAAGAGTTGACTCATTGGAAAAGACTTTGATGCTGGGAGGGATTGGGGGCAGGAGGAGAAGGGGACAACAGAAGATGAGATGGCTGGATGGCATCACAAACTCAATGGACATAAGTTTGTGTAAACTCCGGGAGTTGGTGATGGAGAGGGAGGGCTGGTGTGCTGTGATTCACGGGGTCACAAAGAGTAGGACATGACTGAGTGACTGAACTGAACTGAGAAACTTCACATTTTATGTTCCATGTATGTCTTCCCCTCTTTCCTATTTTAAATATTGTTTTACTAATTTTATGTTTTGCTGTATCATGTTTTCCAGGCTTGTTATCTGTTTAGATGGTTTTACTTTCTACCACAATTTTTCCTTATTTCTTCCTAAATGTTTGTTATTCGCTGACTTTGGTTTAACCACACCATCTATTTAATATCGCTCTGTTCTTACTTAGTGAATATTTTAACGATTTTTATATGATTGACAAGAAAAAGTGATAGTTTGACAATATTTTCCTCATTTTAGTATAATAATTCTATTTAAATATCTGGGACAATGATTTTTCCTGGTATGCATGTATTATTTCTCTTATTGCACTCATTTTTCATGGGATGCATATTGAATTTTAAAATTATGTTTACGCATCATTGCATTTTCTTTTCTTATTTTCATTCTTGATGTTGACATGTTCAAAAGAGGGATTCTCTTTCCTGAGGCTGGTGTTCATTCCTGCTCAGTTGTAATGCCATGGACCACTGCAGCTACAAAAGAGATTTTTGTAGTTGTTAGATGAATCATATGACATCTTTAACTAGTGAATGGTTTGAAGAAAGTGCCTTGAGATGTAAATCACTCTTGGTGAAAGATTTCATTGAAATACACTTTTGCTTAAAATCTTCTCTTTCATAGTAAAGTTTCAGATAACATGTAACCTATCACCCTTTTTTGTACAATTTATACAAAGAAAACTTGACAGATTAGAATTCATTTTAGATCAATTAACATTTATTATGTTCATTATTGAATATTTTCACATGCATTTATATAAATAGAAATAAGGCAGAAAAAATCATATTTATATATATTTGACCTTACTGATCAGTGTTCTGCATATATTTTTATAATCTATAAAAGAAAGATTTCAACCGTTAGCCTTCATCTCATAAAATAAATCAACATATAGTCCTAGGATTTTTAAGATTTCAAAGCTAGCATAGTTATAGAGACTGATACTTTGCATGTCTACTTGTAAATCTAGTTTTTCAAGCTAACACTTTTGGTTATGTTCTTTATTTTTCTCCCATAACTGTTAGAACTCAAAGTCTATCCTTAATTTCTATTTTTAGCAACTGAAACAAGTGATTGAGACTTAGGACCATATAAATATCACTTGAACAAGGCAGAGATAATATATAACATAAATGGCTAAGTCTCAGTGGGAATCTCTCATACATCCTTTCTGTCGTCCCTCTCCTACTGGCATAGCACTGAAAAGATGAAGTATAACCCTCTGAAGTCTCTGTATAGGTTTCAGAGTATGTATTATTATTCAGATAAAAATATCCTGTGTCTTTAAAGACCATTATTCATTATCAAGCATTGACCTTAAGACTTGCTGGAGTTAGCCTGTTAACATGGGAGCCAGTAAATTCCAATAGATTTGGCAATATATTAGAAATATTTTTTACTTGAGACAATGCACAGAATGTGAATATTGTGGAATTAAAACTTTATGAGGAGTAAATCCTTGGTGGTCCAGTGGTTAGGACTTCATGCTTCCACTGCAGGGGGTACTGGTTTGATCCTTGGTTGGGAACTAAACTTCCACAAGCTGCTCAGTAGAATTAAAAAAAAAAAACAAACCCAAAAACAAATAAAAACTTTTTGAGAATAAAATCATTCAGTTACAGTTACTTGACTCTCAATAGAGGATTCCAAAGAGACAATCGTGTTAAATAACAATATTTGTGATTAGTAATTATGACACTTAGAAGAGCAGAAAATAACCTTAAAGTATAATTTTATTTAACAATCATAATATGGACAAGTACTAAACTATGTGGGGATTCCCAGGTGGTGCTAGTGGTAAAGAACCCATCTGCATATGCAGGAGACTTAAGAGCTGCTGGTTCGATCCTCAGGTTGGGAAGATCCCTTGGAGGAGGGCTTTGTAACCCACTCAAGTTATTCTTGCCTGGAGTATCCCATGGACAGAACAGCCCTGCAGGCTACAGTCCATGGGGTCACAAAGAACAGGACACATCAGAAGTGACTTAACACACACAGCGTGCACTAAATTATTTAATTATATCTCTAAAATCATTGCTGGGGTTTTCTACCATCATGTGTCTAATCTGTCATGTTTTGTTCCTATAAATAAGAAGTGAAAACACTAAAGAAAGAATACCTAAGTTTCCGAGGTCAAGCAAGGAGAAATTAAAAACACTGCACACTTTTTAATCCAAGTATTAGAATTATTTTACAAACATATTTTATTATACATGATTTTTCATTTTAATAAAATGGTAATGAAATGAAACTTTTATGTAAATATTTTAAAATTAAGTTCTGAGACCATTTTTTAAAAAAAATAATCATCCTTATATAGTAAAATAAATGTTTTCAAAGCCAAACATGGATTATCAGTTATAATTTATTTTAATATTCTTTATTTTATTTTATTTTTTATTTTTTAATTTTATTTTTTAGTTAATTTATTTTAAAGCCAAACTTGGATTATCAGTTATAATTTATTTTAATATTCTTTATTTTATTTTATTTTTTATTTTTTAATTTATTTTTTAATTAATTTATTTTAATTGGAGGTTAATTACTTTACAATATTGTATTGGTTCTGCCATACATCAACATGAATCCACCATGGGTGTACACATGTTCCCCATCCTGAAACCCCTTTCCATCTCCCTCCTCATACCATCCCTCCGGGTCATCCCAGTGCACCAGCACCAAGCATCCTGTATCGAACCTGGACTGGTGATTCGTTTCTTATATGATATTATACATATTTCAGTGCCATTCCCCCCAAATCATCCCACCCTCGCCCTCTCCCACAGAGTCCAAAAGACTGTTCTATACATCTGTGTCTCTTTTGCTGTCTTGCATACAGGGTTATTGTTACCATCTTTCTAAATTCCATATATATGTGTTAGTATACTGTATTGGTGTTTTTCTTTCTGGCTTACTTCACTCTGTATAATAGGCTCCAGTTTCATCCACCTCATTAGAACTGATTCAAATGTATTCTTTTTAATGGCGGACTAATACTCCATTGTGTATATGTACCACAGCTTTCTTATCCATTCATCTGCTGATGGACTGATAAATCTTTAAGGACATACACTATAACAAGCACGTTAAGTCATCTCTTTGTATTTGTAAATAAATTTTCATGTTTCTCTTTTTACTAAAATCTAATAAAGATGAACTACAAAATTGTTTAAATGTCAAAGTGCAGGAGTGGTATTTAATTAAATATTGAAAAATAGAGTTGGAAAAGCTAGAATGACCAGAAAAGGATAAATTAGTGAGGAGAAGGAAATGCCTCTTATGCAAAAGTCACCAAACCTAATTTCCTAGCAACAACCACCAGAGCCATGAAATGTCAAGACTTAAACAAAAGCAGAGTAGGATAAATTTAAACAAAATATAATACTGGAATATATTATAAGAGTAACTTGAACAATAAAGCCACTTCAGCTCATTTCAGTCACTCAGTTGTGTCCAACTCTTTGCGACACCATGGACTGCACTACGTCAGGCTTTCCTGTCCTTCATCATCTCTTGGAGCTTGCTCAAATTCATGCCCATCAAGTCAGTGATGCTATCCAACCATCTCATCCTCTGTTGTTCACTTCTCCTCTTGCCTTCAGTCTTTCCCAGCATCAGAGTCTTTTCCAAAGAGTCAGTTCTTCCCACCAAGTGGCCAAAACACTGGAGATTCAGCTTCAGTATCAGTCCTTCCAATGAACAGTCAGGACTGATTTCCTTTAGAATTGAGTGGTTGGATCTCCTTGCAGTCCAGGAACTCTCGAGAGTCTTCTCCAACACCACAATTCAAAAGCATCCATTCTTTGGCTCTCAGCTTTCTTCATGGTCCAACTCTCACATATATCTCACAATATAAACCACTTTTGTTTATATTTTATGTTTGTTTTGGAGTTTATGTGTGCTCAATCATTCAGTCACGTCCTACTTTTGCTGACCCCATGGACTATAGCTCACCAGGCTCCTCTGTCCATGGGGTATCCCAGCAAGAATACTGGAGTGGGTTGCCATTTCCTCCTCTAGGGCATCTTCCAGGCACAGGGATCAAACTAACATCTGCATCTCCTGCATTGGCAGGCAGATTCTTTACCACTGAGCCACCTGGGAAACCATATATATATATATACACACACACGTGCATTTATAAATGTATTTTGTTACAGCCTGCACTAATACAGAAACTATAGTATGCTGTTCTTCATGTATTAGCTCAGCTGAATTATGTGAAAATTTCAGGTGATAGAAAATAGATTTGGGGAATTCTGGAAATATATTTTCATCCCCAGCCAATGGTCTACAGACAAGTAGAACACCTAAGACTGCACAGATTATGCACAGGTCCTTTATGTGACCTACAAGTAATTCAGTTGTGCATTGTATTAGGTGCTGCAGTGAGTTGCAAACCTTGCCCTCTCTCTGCTCACACACCAGGTTCATAGTGGTTAAGATGCAGTGAGTGATGTCAAGAATATCAGATGAAATCATAATTGGGGTGACACTCTGTTGTACTATGTTGTACACAAAAAGAAAGAAAGTGGTAAATGAAACAGAAAAGTCAGTGAAATTTTTTCAAGTAGAAGATATTGCTCACAAAATCCGGGACTTACAAATAGTTTTACACCAAACCTCAGAGAACTTTCTACTATCAGATTGGCTCTGGGAAGTTTTCTTTCTTTTTCTTTTCTTTTCTTTTTTTTTTTTTTTAGGATAATTAGAAAATCCTGATTTTCTTTCTTTTTTTTTAATTTTTATTTTTACTTTATTTTGCTTTACAATACTGTATTGGTTTTGCCATACATTGACATGAATCAGCCGTGGGTGTACATGAGTTCCTAATCCTGAACCACCCTCCCACTTCCCACCCCATATCATCTCTCTGGATCATCCCCATGCACCAGCCCCAAGCATCCTGTATCCTGTACCGAACATAGACTGGCGATTTGTTTCTTACACGATAGTATACATGTTTCAGTGCCATTCTCCCAAATTATCCCACCCTCTCCCTCTCCCTCTGAGTCCAAAAGTCTGTTCTATACATCTGTGTCTCTTTTGCTATCTCACAAACAGGGTTATCATTACCATCTTTCCAAATTCCATATACATGTGTTAGTATACTTTATTGGTGCTTTTCTTTCTGGCTTACTTCACTCTGTATAATCGGCTCCAGTTTCATCCACCTCATTAGAACTGATTCAACTGTATTATTTTTAATCACTGAGTAATACTCCACTGCGTATATGTACCACAGCTTTCTTATCCATTCATCTGCTGATGAACATCTAGGTTGCTTCCATGTCCTGGATATTATAAACAGTGCTGCGATGAACACTGGGGTACATGTAACCTCATCTTTAGAATGTGAATACTTCTTATTTTCTAGGATTGTCAAAGACTAAACGTGCTATCTTTCATGAAGGGCTTAGAAGGATATCTGACACATTGTAATATATGCACTATCTAAACACTAGTTAAATGAGGGAGAAGAAGTTGGAAAGTATAAACTTCTGTGTAGAAACTACATGTTTCTTTTTTGGTTTTTAGAAAGATTCTTTTAGGACTTTGACTCTATGCAATAATGGCGAAGCATTCTAAGCTTCTGAATGTTTGAAAGATGGGGGGATAGGAATAGCAGGAGATTTGTTTAACATGAGAGCATGGGATAAAATGAATCTTGTGGGAGTCTGACAATGGATGATTAAATGAGAGAATAATTTATTGAATAGTTAATCTGTGCCAGGTTCTGTATTGCAAATGGCTTACTTTATCCAATACATGTAAAATGTTGACTTAGAGACTCACAGTTATTGTTAACATGAAGATTGATAAACTCTGGAACAGTTTGCCTAAGCAAGTTTTGGGATTAACTTTTGAAGAGTTTTTTGAAATTATTATGAAAATTAGTTTGTAAGATGTGTCAGATGACTCCTATTTTGAGAACAAGAGTTTGTTGAGGCAATTTTTCCAGGCACTGTATCTTTTCACATAATTTCATTCTCTTTTCTTCTGTCATGAAGAGGAATTCAATGCCCATCCATGCTAAATGACCTTCCTGCTGGTGCTAGTTCTTCATTCACTGAGATATTCTTCTTTCCCTTTGGGTATGTGAAGTCGTCCGAACAACAGTGAGCAGTCTCCATGCCAATCAGCCATGAATTACTTCATTCAGAAGCTTTTTATCTTGAATTAATTCACTTGCTTTAGTTTTATCTTCTCCAAAAGATATAAGGCTTCTTGAAGATAAAAATTGGGTCTTACAAAAGCAAAGGAACTGAAGAGACACTTGATGAAGGTGAAAGAGGAGAGTGAAAAAGCTGGCTTAAAACTCAGCATTTTAAAAAACCAAGATTATAGCATCCAGTCCCATCACTTAATGGCTAATAGACGGGGAAAAAAATGGAAGCAATGACAGACTTTATTTTATTGGGCTCCAAAATCACTGCAGATGGTGGCTGCAGCCCTGAAATTAAAAGACACTTGCTCCTTGGAAGAAAAGCTATGACAACCCTAGACAGCAGATTAAAAAGCAGAGACATAACTTTGCTGATAAAGCTCTGTATAGTCAAAGCTTTGCTTTTTCCAGTAGTCATGTATGGATGTGAGAATTGGACCATAAAGAAAGCTGAGCCACAAAGAATTAATGCTTTTCAACTGTGGTGTTAGAGAAGATTCTTGAGAGTCCCCTGGATAGCAAAGAGATCAAACCAGTCAATCCAAAAGGAAATCAACCCTGAATGTTCATTGGAAGGACTAATGCTGAAGCTCCAATCCTTTGGCCACCTAATGTGAAGAGCCAACTCCCTGTAAAATACCCTGATGTTGGGAAAGATTGATGGCAGGAAGAGAAAGGGGTGACAGAGTATAAGATGGTTGGATGGCTTCATCAACTTAAGGACGTGAGTTTAAGCAAACTTTAGGAGATAGTGAAGAACGGGGAAGCCTGGCTTGCTGCAGCCCATGGGGTCACAAAGAGCTGGACACACCTGAGTGAGCAACAACAGCACAGACATAACATAGTTGGAAGAGCACTTTCACACAGTTCTTGAAACCAAGAAAATTGAGTGAAGAGTGGATAATATTCAATATTTACACTGAATTCCAGAGAAAACTGAGATCTTTAGACACCAGTTTGTTCTGCTGACCAATAGATAGCCACTCTCATGGCATTAAATTATTTGTTTAAATATGATAATTCTGCTACTATCTAAATATTTTAGAGATGAGTGCTTAGAAATAATGACCAATCTAGATTTGTACCTATTGCATTGGATACTTTGATTCTAACATAAACTAGAATATTGTCATGCACTTAAGATTCTACTTTCCCTGCTTTAAATATAATAGTAATGCTTCAGAAAGAGGGTCACTATAGTTAAAACATTAAAAATAGTTATACATAATTTATGAAGAAAAAATACACTGTCCTTCGGCAGTATATGACATTAGGAAATTCCCTGGCAAAAAATAAGTCACCGTATTCACTCAAAGTTCATCTATTATTTTTAAATTTTATGTACAGTTACTGTTTCTGACAGAAACACTTAAGACAAAACTCAAAAGGTTATAAAACATGAAAATATATTGTTCTTTGTGTGTATAGTGATTTATATGTACTTTTTTTTTAACTATAAACAATGTGTACTCAGACTCTAAATCAAGAGTTCTAAATTAATGCTACATCATACAACAGGTTTTCAATAATAAGAAAAAAAAAAAAACAGGAAGCCCAACACTTAGCCTTTCACCTCATAAAAGTTTATTGTGCTATAAATTTCTTTGCATACAAAGCTCATAAACAACAAATGCCATCCCATGTTTCTATGTATTGCTAGCCCAAAGACTTCCTCATCAGAAAGTTTTGACCATAATTATAAAGTCATTGTTTTGTTTGTTTGCTTCATTTTGAATTTGGTGTTTCAAGGTTGTTTAGCTTAGAGATATAATCGATTTATAAAATGTTTCAGCAAGTGAAGTGTGACTGTCAGAGGTACAGAAGTGAGGTATAGAGAAATTTCACACATTAAGCAATAGATTTCCTCTTCTGAGGATTACCCCCTCAAGATCCAGTCCTCATTCGTTACAACTTACATGTTTCCCAATTACATAACAACTGATTTTATTAGCTTGCATTTATAAATAGTTAATAGTGTGCTAGGCCTGAACAAAATATCTACTTGAGTAAAATACTTCATCTATCCTTGAATTAAAAATTTAAGTAGAAATTTTCTCCATATGCGATAATATTTTTTGATAAAGTCGGTTCTAGCATAATTCTCTTCACTTCGCAGGTCTTTTTTCTCTGGTGAACCCAAGGTAATATTTCCTTTACTAGTTTGAAAGAAGAACATTCTTAACTCTGAAGAATTTTAACAATCCAGAGAGGACTCTCAATCAATAGAGTAATATAGCTAGTAGGACCAGGGCCCTTCACAAAATGCTTCACTTCTTTTAGCAGTGACATACAAAAGGGGAGAGAACTTGCCAGAAGAAGTGAGAAAATATGGAGGGGAAGGAGAGGAATGGTTTACAAGGTTATGCAAGTGATGAAAATGGGAACAATGTAAGTTTTGAGGTACACATGGAGTTATTTGAGGCTTGTAAAAGTCTGCTATATTATCCATTAGGCATGTGATACACAGTATAACTTATATTCATAAGACAATAATTTCTCGTTAAGATCAGAGAAGATCTGAAATAGTATCAGACTCAAAGCCATAAATTTGACCTTCTAAGAGGTTTTTACATTTATAAGTATGTACACCTGTTCTGCCTTCCTCAAAGAGTCACTAATAAAATCAGCTAATATGGAATCTGTACATATAAGTCACATCTAAGTGGGCAGCTCAGTTCAGTTCAGTTCAGTTCAGTCACTCAGTCGTGTGCAATTCTTTGCTACCCCATGAATCGCAGCATGCCAGGCCTCCCTGTCCATCACCAACACCCAGAGTTCACTCAAACTCATGTCCATCAACTTGATGATGCCATCCAGCCATGTCATCCTCTGTCGTCCCCTTCTCCTCCTGGACCCAATCCCTCCCAGCATCAGGGTCTTTTCCAATGAGTCAACTCTTCGCATGAGGTGGTCAAAGTATTGGAGTTTCAGCTTTAGCATCAGTCCTTCCAATGAACACTCAGGACTAATCTCATTTAGAATGGACTGGTTGGAGCTCCTTGAAGTCCAAGGGACTCTCAAGAGTCTTCTCTAGCACTACAGTTCAAAAGCATCAATTCTTCAGCACTCAGCTTTCTTCACAGTCCAACTCTCACATTCATACATGACCACTGGAAAAACCATACCCGTGACCACACGGACTTTTGCTGGTAAAGTAATATCTCTACTTTTGAATATGCTATCTAGGTTGGTCATAACTTTCCTTCCAAGGAGTAAGCATCTTTTAATTTCATGGCTGCAATCACCATCTGCAGTGATTTTGGAGCCCCCCAAAATAGTCTGACACTGTTTCCACTGTTTCCCCATCTATTTCCCATGAAGTGATGGGACCAGATGCCATGATCTTAGTTGTCTGAATGTTGAGCTTTAAGCCAACTTTTTCACTCTCCTCTTTCACTTTCATCGAGGCTCTTTAGTTCCTCTTCACTTTATGCCAAAAGGGTGGTGTCATCTACATATCTGAGGTTATTGATATTTCTCCCAGCAATCTTGATTGCAGCTTGTGCTTCCTCCAGCCCAGAATTTTTCATGATGTACTCTGCATAGAAGTTAAATAAGCAGGGTGACAGTATACATAGCCTTGACGTACTCCATTTCCTATTTGGAACCAGTCTGTTGTTCCATGTCCAGTTCCAACTGTTGCTTCTTGACCTGCATACAGATTTCTCATGAGGGAGGTCAAGTGGTCTGGTATTCTCATCTCTTGCAGAATTTTCCACAGTTCATTGTGATCCACAGGGTCAAAGGCTTTGGCGTAGTCAATAAAGCAGAAATAGATGTTTTTTTTCTGGAACTGTCTTGCTTTTTCGATGATCCAGCGGGTGTTGGCAATTTGATCTCTGGTTCCGCTGCCTTTTCTAAAACCAGCTTGAACATCTGGAATTTCATGGTTTACGTATTGCTGAAGCCTGGCTTGGAGAATTTTAAGCATTACTTTACTAATGTGTGAGATGAGTGCAATTGTGTGGCAGTTTGAGCATTCTTTGGCATTGCCTTTCTTTGGGATTGGAATGAAAACTGACCTTTTCCAGTCTTGTGGCCACTGCTGAGTTTTTCCAAATTTGCTGGCATACTGAGTGCAGCACTTTCACAGCATCATCTTTCAGGATTTGAAATAGTTCAACTGGAATTCCATCACCTCCACTAGCTTTGTTCGTAGTGATGCTTTCTAAAGCCCACTTGATTTCACATTCCAGGATGTCTGGCTCTAGGTGAGTGAGTAGCTCAGTTGGTAAAGAATCTTCCTGCAATGCATGAGACCCAGGTTTGATCCTTCGGTTGGGAAGAACCCCTGGACAGGGAAAAGGCTACCCACTCCAGTATTCTGGCCTGGATAATTCCACACACTGTATATATAGTCCATGGGGTCCCAAAGAGTTGACATGAATAAGCAACTTTCACTTTCACATATATGAGTAAAATAATGAGGTTAGAGACTTTAATAAATAAAGTTAGAGGCTGCAAAAAAAAAGCTTATATTTTGTAGTTTTATTCTTCAGGAAAAAATGTACTCAAATTCGGTCTACAGTGTCCAATTTCTTTTATATTTATGTGATCTGAAGAAACTGCTGGGGTTTTTTTATGTTGTTGCCTACATCTTTCTAACTTGAAACTGTTCTGCCTTCATTCTCAACAATACTTAACTCTTTGCATACCATTAGTGTCGGCCTGTATGCGTAAGGTGAGTAAATAGGAACAACCATTTGAAGGAAGACAAATGACTAGTATATGACATTGGCATATTTCTATTTTGACAATATACTCTACCTGGAGAATCCCATGGACAAAAGAGCCTGGTGGGCTACAGTCCATGGGGTTGCAAAGAGTCGGACACAACTGAGCAACTAACACACACAATCTCTGCAAATCTAAGAGGATGACAAAGTATTTTTCATGCATGCCAAGTTGCTTCAGCTGTGTCCTGCTCTTTGTAATCTTATGGACTGTAGCCTGCCAGGCTCCTCTGTCCGTTAGATTCTCCAGGAAAGAATACTGGAACGAGTTGCCATGCCCTCCTGCATGGAATCTTCCTGACCCAAGGACTGAACCCGTTTCTCTTAAGTCTCCTGCATTGAAGGCAGATTCTTTACCCACTGAATCACCTGGGAAGCCTATTTTTAAGCAGACTAGAGGTTAAATAAATTATATGCAATGATTTCTACAGAAAAGTAAATCTTGGCAATTACATTTCTTCTTCAACTAAACTAACAACAACCAAAAAGGCAGCTAACCTGCTGATGATCATGTGAAATATGCTTCCAGAGGAAACAACCCTAATATGACAGGTTTATTTTTTTTATTTTATTTTATTTTTTTTTAGATGGAGCCACTGTTATCATCTTTATTTTTTTTTTGCATTTATTTTTTATTATTATTATTTTTTTTTAATTTTAAAATCTTTAATTCTTACATGCATTCCCAAACATGAACCCCCCTCCCACCTCCCTCCCCATAACATCTTTCTGGGTCATCCCCATGCACCAGCCCCAAGCATGCTGCATCCTGCGTCAGACACAGACTGGCGATTCAATTCACATGATAGTATACATGTTAGAATGGCATTCTCCCAAATCATCCCACCCTCTCCCTCTGAGTCCAAAAGTCCGTTATACACATCTGTGTCTCTTTCCCTGTCTTGCATACAGGGTCGTCATTGCCATCTTCCTAAATTCCATATATATGTGTTAGTATACTGTATTGGTGTTTTTCTTTCTGGCTTACTTCACTCTGTATAATCGGCTCCAGTTTCATCCATCTCAACAGAACTGATTCAAATGAATTCTTTTTAACGGCTGAGTAATACTCCATTGTGTATATGTACCACAGCTTTCTTATCCATTCATCTGCTGATGGACATCTAGGTTGTTTCCATGTCCTGGCTATTATAAACAGTGCTGCGATGAACATTGGGGTACATGTGTCTCTTTCAATTCTGGTTTCCTCGGTGTGTATGCCCAGCAGTGGGATTGCTGGGTCATAAGGTAGTTCTATTTGCAATTTTTTAAGGAATGTCCACACTGTTCTCCATAGTGGCTGTACTAGTTTGCATTCCCACCAACAGTGTAGGAGGGTTCCCTTTTCTCCACACCCTCTCCAGCATTTATTGCTTGCAGAATTAAATACTTACTAAAATATAAAGAATAAATGTTTGACAGTGAGAATATAATATTCAATGATATTCTAAAAAGTTTATTCTGTGCCAATTGTTTTTTTATCTATCCATATGCAAGAATAATTGGAATGGAATAATAAATCTATAAAATGGTGGATTAAAAATATTTTAACATGTTTATTTTTATGGGCCAATACACTGGAAACATCATTGCTACTAAATAATTTCCCTTTAGAACCAACAGCTCTAAAATGTGTATGTCAATATTAATATTCAGTCCAGCCAAAACATCTCATGTTATAATTTTTGATTGACCATTCTAGTGACAATTAAAATAGTCATATTGACTGTTGAACCAGTTTCTTGGTTAGAAAAATGAATATATAGTCAGAACAATATAAACTAGTCCTCTATATTCACCATTTAGGAGAGACCATCACATAACACTGGGAAAGGCTTGTGCATATTCTAAGTATTAATATCTTAAGCTTATTGGAATCTTACCTTATTCTTTAATATACTAAATCATGTCAAATAAATAGTAAATCTCTCCTTATTGGTCCTTTATACACTCTCTGTGTGACTAATATATTACCAAACCTCTCTCTGCTCCATATATAAGGTACATAACAAACATAACAGTAGTATGAATCACACAGAACTTTCGTGTGAATTTTATGAGGTAGCACTAGTTCTTAGTAAACTCCTGTCCCATAAAAGACAATAATTATCATTACTATTTATTAAAAACAACATTACTTTTAATTTATAAAATATGAATTAATTTTATCCACAAGTCAATCTTACCATATAGTTACTAATCTTATACTAAATTTAGTAGATTTAGTAGATAAATGCTCTTTTCATTATAACTTGGTTAATAAGCTCCAAATGGAAAACAGAACTTAACGCAAGCTGAATTAGACTTAGATGAAAGAATCTTCACAAGAGGAGAAGTGCTATCAAGAGGATATATCGTGACTAATAAGTACTGAAAATTGTCTGCCTGACATGGTTATCTAAACAGAAATTCTATTGTGAACACATTTCCCATGTTTCAATGGGATTCTTTTCTAGAAATTCCACGGTCTGTGTTGTGTTCTCTTCTGAAATCACTTCATGAAGAACTGGAAGAAAATGTCAAAGATCATGCATCACTGAGTTTTATTCTCATCCCATAACTCTGAATTTATTTTCCAAAATGGCCAGTGTTGCAAATGGCAGCTAAATTTGGCAAGATTACACATAAACTACTTAGATCCAAAAGATAATATAGAGAAATATGTTTAGTGTTCAGTCTATTGATTTAGAAGAAAAAAATCAGTTTCTTAATTTAATTGGTGAGTTACAGTTTTAAAAAATACTAAAATATATCTCAACTGCTATATTATCAAAAGCAATTCAGAATGTCACTTATTGTTATTGGATCTATTGAGTAAGTAGACTTACTTAAATAGAACAGAATTGAATGAGGGCTACATCAAACTTAGTAATTTCTTCTAACATGAATTTTGAGAAAAATATCACTAAAAAACTTCAGTGTAGTTAACTCTCAGAGATCTGGCTCCATTGTACGTAATTTATATACTTTAAAACTGTCAGGAGTTGCTCTATCCTTACTATCACTAATAATTTCATAATCAGATTGTTAGCTTGCAGATCTAGACACTGATGTAATGGCAGAAATAGTTGTTTTCATGTTTGTGGATAAGAAATAAGCTCCACTGTTCCCAAAGTGAATTAGAAGAAATGAATAAAAAACATGCCATGCTTAAGTTATGATAATGCCTTCAGTTTGAGCATACATGATATTTCCAATTTTATGAATTAATGGGTCATGATTTATTTTTAACTTAAGAAACAAGTGTGCAAAACAAAACTAACTAAACTAACAGATTCTTTAGAGAAAGTTAACTTAAATATTAAATGAGTAGCAAATATGCCCATAAAATAACTGTGCTCTTACAAGTTAATATGAAGTATGATTATATGTAAATTCAGTCCTACATTATTGTTAAAAATACTGGGTCTAAATCCCTGTTACGCATAAAATGTAAATATTCATTTTAACAATTATTTCACAGCACTTGTGGTCCAAGCATGCAAATGAAAACCTCACTGAAAGCTCTGAGATGAATTCGCTGAAGTCATTTAAACTAAGCTGAAGAAAAATTTAGATGGAAACATTGAAATATCTGTACTTTATGTTATAAATTAATTCTTAAGGTCATAAGAGTAGATTTCTAAACTATTTTCAAAATGGTACCTAAAACATAAGAAATTCTTAGAATTTTAATGACAGAAGTTGATATCTTTCCTCTACTTAAGCAATACCCACACAATTTAGAGGAAGAGATTAGGCTCTTCATTATCATTAAACATATAGTTCAGCTCAGTCACTCAGTTGAGTCCGACTGTTTGTGACCCCATGAATCGCAGCACGCCAGGCCTCCCTGACCATCACCAGCTCCCGGGGTTTACCCAGACTCATGTCCATCGAGTCGGTAATGCCATCCAGCCATCTCATCCTCTGTCGTCCCCTTCTCCTCCTGCCCCCAATCCCTCCCAGCATCAGACTCTTTTCCAATGAGTCAACTCTTCGCATGAGGTGGCCAAAGTACTGGAGTTTCAGCTTTAGCATCATTCCTCCCAATGGAGAAGGAAATGGCAACCCACTCCAGTGTTCTTGCCTGGAGAATCCCAGGGACGGCGGAGCCTGGAGTGCTGCCTTCTATGGGGTCACACAGAGTCGGACACGACTGAAGTGACTTAGCAGTAGCCTTCCAAAGAAATCCCAGGGCTGATCTCCTTCAGAATGGACTGGTTGGACCTCTTTGCAGTCCAAGGGACTCTCAACAGTCTTCTCCAACACCACAGGTCAAAAGCATCAATTTTTTGGCACTCAGCTTTCTTCACAGTCCAACTCTCACATCCATACATAACTACTGGAAAAACCATAGCCTTGGCTAGATGGACCTTAGTCGGCAAAATAATGTCTCTGCTTTTGAATATGCTATCTAGGTTGGTCATAACTTTTCTTCCAAGGAGTAAGTGTCTTTTAATTTCATGGCTGCAGTCACCATTTGCAGTGATTTTGGAGCCCCCCAAAATAAAGTCTGACTCTGTTTCCACTGTTTCCCCATCTATTTCCCATGAAGTGACGGGACCGGATGCCATGATTTTTGTTTTCTGAATGTCGAGCTTTAAGTCAACTTTTTCACTCTCCTCTTTCACTTTCATCAAGAGGCTTTTTAGTTCCTCTTCACTTTCTGCCAAAAGGGTGGTGTCACCTGCGTATCTGAGGTTATTGATATTTCTCCCAGCAATCTTGATTCCAGCTTGTGCTTCTTCCAGTCCAGCGTTTCTCATGATGTACTCTGCATATAAGTTAAATAAGCAGGGTGACAATATATAGCCTTGGCGTACTCCTTTTTCTATTTGGAACCAGTCTGTTGTTCCATGTCCAGTTCTAACTGTTGCTTCCTGACCTGCATATAGGTTTCTCAAGAGGCAGGTTAGGTGGTCTGGTATTCCCATCTCTTTCAGAGTTTTCCATAGTTTATTGTGACCCACACAGTCAAAAGCTTTGGCATAGTCAAGAAAGCAGAAATCGATGTTTTTCTGGAACTCTCTTGCTTTTTCCATGATCCAGTGGATGTTGGCAATTTGATCTCTTGTTCCTCTGCCTTTTCTAAAACCAGCTTGAACATCAGGAAGTTCACAGTTCATGTACTGCTGAAGCCCGGCTTGGGGAATTTTAAGCATTTCTTTACTAGCATGTGAGATGAGTGCAATTGTGTAGTAGTTTGAGCATTCCTTGGCATTGCATTTCTTTGGGATTGGAATGAAAACTGACCTTTTCTAGTCCTGCGGCCACTGCTGAGTTTTCCAAATTGGCTGGCATATTGACTGCAGCACTTTCACAGCATCATCTTTCAGGATTTGAAACAGCTCAACTGGAATTCCATCACTTCCACTAGCTTTGTTTGTAGTGATGATTTCTAAGGCCCACTTGACTTCACATTCCAGGATGTCTGGCTCTAGATGAGTGATCACATCTTCATGATTATCTGGCTCGTGAACATCTTTTTTGTACAGTTCTTCTGTGTATTCTTGCCACCTCTTCTTAATATCTTCTGCTTCTTTTAGGGCCATACCATTTCTGTCCTTTATCAAGCCCATCTTTGCATGAACCATTCCCTTGGTATCTCTAATTTTCTTGAAGAGATCTCTAGTCTTTCCCATTCTGTTCTTTTCCTCTATTTCTTTGCATTGATCGCTGAAGAAGGCTTTCTTATCTCTCTTGCTATTCTTTGGAACTCTGCATTCAGATGCTTATATATTTCCTTTTCTCTTTTGCTCTTCCCTTCTCTTCTTTTCACAGCTATTTGTAAGGCCTCCCCAGACAGCCATTTTGCTTTTTTGCATTTCTTTTCCATGGGGATGGTCTTGATCCCTGTCTCCTGTACAATGTCATGAACCTCATTCCATAGTTCATCAGGCACTCTATCTATCTGATCTAGGCCCTTAAATCTATTTCTCACTTCCACTGTATAATCATAAGGGATTTGATTTAGGTCATACCTGAATGGCCTAGTGGTTTTCCCTATTTTCTTCAATTTCAGTCTGAATTTGATAATAAGAAGATCATGATCTGAGCCACAGTCAGCTCCTGGTCTTGTTTTTGTTGACTGAATAGAGCTTCTCCACCTTTGGCTGCAAAGAATTTAATCATTCTGATTTCAGCATTGACCATCTGATGATGTCCATGTGTAGAGTCTTCTTTTGTGTTGTTGGAAGAGGGTGTTTGCTATGACCAGTGCATTTTCTTGGCAAAACTTTATTAGTCTTTGCCTTGCTTCATTCCGCATTCCAAGGCCAAATTTGCCTGTTACTCCAGGTGTTTCTTGACTTCCTACTTTTGCATTCCAGTCCCCTATAATGAAAAGGACATCTTTTCTGGGTGTTTGTTCTAAAAGGTGTTGTAGGTCTTCATAGAACCGTTCAACTTCAGTTTCTTCAGCATTACTGGTGGGGCATAGAGTTGGATTACCGTGATATTGAATGGTTTGCCTTGGAGACATACAGAGATCATTCTGTTGTTTTTGAGATTGCATCCAACTACTGCATTTTGGACTCTTTTGTTGACATGATGGCTACTCCATTTCTTCTGAGGGATTCCTGCCTGCAGTAGTAGATATAATGGTCATCTGAGTTAAATTCACCCATTCCAGTCCGTTTTAGTTTGCTGATTCCTAGAATGTTGACGTTTACTCTTGCCATCTCTTGTTTGACCACTTCCAATTTGCCTTGATTCATGGATCTGACATTCCAGGTTCTTATGCAATATTGCTCTTTACAGCATCGGACCTTGCTTCTATCACCAGTCACATCCACAGCTGGGTATTTTTTTTTGTTGGCTCCATCCCTTCATTCTTTCTAGAGTTATTTCTCCACTGATCTCCGGTAGCATATTGGGCACCTAATGACCTGGGGAGTTCCTCTTTCAGTATCCTTTAATTTTGACTTTTCATACTGTTCATGGGGTTCTCAAAGCAAGAATACTGAAGTGGTTTGCCATTCCATTCTCCAGTGGACCACATTCTGTCAGACCTCTCCACCATGACCCACCCGTCTTGGGTTGCCCCACAGGTATGGCTTAGTTTCACTGAGTTAGACAAGGCTGGTTTCAGTGTGTCTGCCCTCTGATGCCCTCTTGCAACACCTACCATTTTACTTGGGTTTCTCTTACCTTGGGCATAGGGTATCTCTTCACGGCTGTTCCAGCAAAGCACAGCCACTGCTCCTTACCTTGGATGAGGGGAATCTCCTCACCACTGCCCTTCCTGACCTTCAACATGGGATGGCTCCTATAGGCCCTCCTGTGCCCATGCAGCCATCACTTCCTGGACATTATCGTTAAACATATAACCTAATCATAAATCTGCCTGCAGTGCAGGAGACCTGGGTTTGATCTCTGGGCTGGGAAAATCCCCTGGAGAAGGAAATGGCAACTCACTCCTGTATCCTTGCCTGGGAAATCTCATGGACAGAGGAGCCTGGTGGGCTGCAGTCCATGGGGTCGCAAAGAGTCGGGCACAACTGAGCAACTAACACTTACTTAATCATAAATATATAACCTAAAATAAAGCATATTCTAATGTGACTATAAATCTAATGTAGCGATAATTATTCTTCCAAATTTAGCATAATTGTTTGTTTCTATAATAAGTAGAATGCTGTTTCATTTCCTTCTTCCTGACATCTCCATATAAAATAATTTATTCTGCATTCTTTTACCAGAATTTGTCATTCACCAAGATTCAAACTTGCCTTCCAAGATAACAAGAAAACAGCAAGATATCAAGAAACAGCAAAGAACTAAGTTATTTTCTCAAGGTCATCTGGTAAGGCTACAGACTGCTCAACAACAGAATGTCAATATTTGTTTCTTCATTTTGTTCACTGACTAATCAGTGCTTTTTAACTTTATGTATGAAAAGAATTTTCAGTATATATTACCTGTAAGATTTTATGTTACTGTAAGTTTAAAAAAAGGAAAAAATGAGTCTGAAGAGAGTTCTTTACCAAAGATGCAATAAAAATATGACACTAAATGAATCACTGTTTCAACTACATATTCTCTTACAGTCAGAGAAGCTCAAACTGGATTCAGTCAAGTATGGATTGAATGATCTTTAACAACTTACCTACTTTATTCTCACTGAAACTTGGTTTACTCTTCTTTAACTATTATCTTTACGGATCATCTGTCTTGTATTATAGAAATATTGTGAAAGTGAAACAGGTTTTGAATTGGAAAGTTCTTAGTATAGTGCCCAGCACAGAGTCAATATATGTTGCTGCTGCTGCTAAATCGTTTCCGTCGTGTCCGACTCTGTGCGACCCTATAGACGGCAGCCCACCGGGCTCCCCCATCCCTGGGATTCTCTAGGCAAGAATACTGGGGTGGGTTGCCATTTCCTTCTTCAATGCATGAAAGTGAAAAGTCAAAGTGAAGTTGCTCAGTAGTGTCCGACTCTTAGCGACCCCATGGACTGAAGCCCACCAGGCTCCTCCATCCATGAGATTTTCCAGGCAAGAGTACTCGAGTGGGGTGCCATTGCCTTCTCCCAATATGTGTTAGTCTTGTTTATATAATTGATACTTTTCAAGATCTACCCTAATTTGAGATGATAGTAGTGATTTCAATAGAAATGAATGACCAAACTTAAAGACATTTTGAACTGAGATGTGAGAGGATCACAAAATCCTTGTGGTGTATACAATATTGGTGAACAATGAAAAAAAAAAGATAAATTGCTGATAGGATGATTTTGTTTTTTAGTTAGCATTTTAATTAGAATTAAGTAAGCCAGAAAGAAAAACACCAATACAGTATACTGACACATATATATGGAATTTAGAAAGATGGCAATGACGACCCTGTATGCAAGACAGGAAAAAAGACACAGACGTGTATAACGGACTTTTGGACTCAGAGGGAGAGGGAGAGGGTGGGATAATTTGGGAGAATGGCATTCTAACATGTATACTATCATGTAAGAAACAAATCGCCAGTCTATGTCTGACGCAGGATACAGCATGCTTGGGGCTGGTGCATGGGGATGACCCAGAAAGATGTTATGGGGAGGGAGGTGGGAGGGGGGGTCATGTTTGGGAACGCATGTAAGAATTAAAGATTTTAAAATTTAAAATAATAATAATAATAATAAATAAATAAATAGATGAAAACAAACAAAAAAAAACTCCTATTAAAGTTTATTAGGACAATAGTAATAACCATTAATAGAGTTTTGATCAAACTATATAATCTTTTAATTCATTTCAGAATGTACATATGATTCAATTAGCTATTTCTCATTTTAATTAGCTATATCATCATATATAGATAGAAACATTATTTTTTAATAATCATCTCTTTATGAATTTCAAAGTCTTAATTACATTTTTCCCTTGAAAAACATCTGAAATTTATTAGAAAGTGCATATTTTCTATGAAGACTTTTGAAAGACTCTGTTTGTGTGTGTATTTCTTTTTTAAAATTCCTTTTCCTGACTTTCAAGATAAAATAACATAACCATAATATGAATTTCCAAATATAAAGAAAAATGTAATGTTAATCTGAAGTCTTCCATTACTCCCACCCTCCAGTAACTTCCATCTACTTTTTAAAGTTATATATTTCAATGTTTTTTATACATAGTGACATGGTTCTGTGTTACTTATTCATGGTTTTGTGCTATGTAAATATACTGAAGTAGAATAGTCAGGATTAACTCATTCAGGATTAAAGCTTTTCTGTCTAGAATTGTCTCAGCTGAAAAATTCTGAGAAGTGGGTTTTGGGATATCTTCCTTTTCCTATAGCAATACAAAGGAAACCTCATATACATTTATGTTCACTAAGTTGTAGTGTTACACATATTCAGGATCCTGGGCTTAGGGTTAGAAATGTGAGCACATTTTACTTCAACATACCTTGGTTTGTGCTTTAATTTTTTGTTAAGACATTGGCCATATAGTTTATAATACATTGTATTCTTACTACTTACTACTCAATGGAGGGAGACAAATTGGAGTAACATGAGTGAAAGGTGGATAAGTGACATTCTGGACTGATCAGGAGTCCTTTCCTCATGTTACATATGTTAACAAAACTCTTACTTTATCTTACTTCCTTGAGGTACAATGTGATTTGTAGCAATACTTTAGTCTAGGCAGTGATAGATGTTAAATTCTACCCAGAGGGTCATGACTAAATCAGTTTGTAACTGACAAACTCATTTTCTAACTTCTCTTGAGACACTAACAAGGCCTTGAATCAAAGGTCCAGTGTAATTACCATGTGTATTTCAGATTAAATAAATGTGATAAAAGCTTCCATCTGGCTGTTGATCAAACATGTGGGGAGATGCTGATTTCCAGTGACATATTGCAATATGTCTATTGTAACAGTCCCTAATGCCTTCCTGTAAATTACTTACATTTGGGACTACTTGACTTAGGCAGACAGAAATATTAGTCACTTCTTAAGTGCTGCCCAATGGGAGTTTCTGAGATGTCTAATCTTACACTTGTTAAGGAAGATATTAAGAAATAATGGAGCTATGTTTATTTTATTAAACCACAATTGTGCTCAAACTATTTGAAAAAGGTAAACTCAATATCATAGCAGCCAGAAACTTGTTCTTGATGACAGAAGACTATATCTAAAGGGACTGAAAATTAAGATACTAGATAAATATTTGGTTGCATCAGAAGATGCTGAAATTTTTATAAATGAATAAAGTCTGGATATTTACTTTAGAAAACATCAGCAGTAGTATAGTAAAAGCATTGGGCTAAGCAAATTTTTGGTTGAAAATTTCACAGATGTTGTGTCAGTCACTGTTAACAACAACATGTTTCTGTTTTAAAGGAAGAAAACCTAGTATATTGGTTTCTAGTTAAAAATACTGATAAACAGTAAAAATGGTGAGGGTATTTGGGGTGGGGGTATTCTGGAGTAAGGTATAAATAAAGAAAATCAAACCACAGATATTTGCCTGAGATTTAAAAAAAAAAAAAAAAAAGCCCATTCCTAGTTCTTATGCTAATCTTAAAGGCCTCAGGAATAGTCTAGGACTCAGGATTTTCCAATCTAAATTATTTTGAGGTGGGTAATTTTTTATTGTGGAGTGCTAGTCTGTGATAATAGATGGCTGGCAGTATCCTTGGCCTCTACTCAATAGATACCAGTATTTCCCAAGCGGTTATAATAAAAAGTCTCCCCAGACATTTCCAAATATTCCCTATGGGGCCAAATCTGTGGTAGTCCAGAACCAATTATCTATGTAAATTTGCTTAATAGAGGCAGAAGGTCTATGAAGGATAAGAAAAAATAGTACAATAAACTATCAGTTATTAAGGTCCTTAATTCTTAATTTATGCAAATGGTGTACAGGTTATATATTTTAAGAATAAAATATCACAATTGAAAATACTACTAAGTTTGAGAAAATATGCTTATAAAGATCAGATACAAACAAAATATTAACTAAGGTGTATATAAGAAAACTAAAGGAGGAAAGAAAAACTACATAACCTAGGTTAACTAGCTACATAAACCATAGAATGGAATTATATAAAACTGGATTAAAAAATTTTTTTAATATAATTGTCCTTAATGAGTATTTACCGAACTGAACTGAATTGCATTCTTTGCCTTAAGTTAAACTTTGAGGAAGAAAATGAGGCTGGGAAGAAAAGCATAAGAGTGGAGAATGTGGGTACTAGCCTTAAACTTTCTGAGTTAGAATCTGACTTTGACACTCTTAATCTGTGATGTAGGACAAATACAAGCTTTTTGCCTCTGAGTCTCCTTAAGGGTAAACTGAGGACAAAAATAGTATTTACTGTATGAGTGAGTGAGTAAAAGTCCCTTAGTCATGTCCAACTCTGCGACCCAGTGGACTATACAGTCCAAGGAATTCCTCGGGCCAGAGTACTGGAGTGGGTCTTCCCACTTCATTTCTGATAGATGGGAAGGTACAACAAAGACAATTTTATGAAAACAAAATGAGAAGGCAGTTTCAAGGAATATCTGAGTTTATAGCCCAGTTTAGTAGCACATGGTGACATATTCCAGGGTAGTTGAGAATTGGATTGTGAGTACATTTATAACTCTTAATGACTAAGAATGCCTGGAAACTAGAAAGCAGCCTTTGGGATCTCTACCTTTATAAATGAAAAAGGAAAGGGGAGGTTCTAGAGATTAAAGACCAATATAATTATCTTCGAGTTCTAGGAAGACTGGTAGAACAAGTCAGCCAATCAACTGAAATCACCAAGAACAGCACCCAGACTTATTAGGCATCCTCCCCCTTCCCCAAAATGACTTCCTATGGAAATAATAAGTTTGCATTTGCTGTGCATGCAGGCACACTTACATTATCTTCAAAGAGTGATAGAAAGACTAACAGGAACTTATGGAAGCACTGACAACTATGGAGGAGAGCAGAGAACAGTTTCCACACTGCTGTTCTACCTTCCATATTTTTCTTCTAAATGTTCATTCTGATACTAATTTCCAAATATCTATCACTAGAGGCAGGAGAGTATGATGGAAATATCAAATAGGCATGGACTGAATGTCACCTAGGCAATTTACTAACCACATACTTTTAGGTAAAAAATCTGCCTGCAATGCAGGAACCCCAGGTTTCATCCTTGAGTTGGGAAGCTCCCCTGGAGAAGGAAATGGCAACCCACTATACTACTCTTGGCCTGGAGAATCCATGGACAGAGGAGCCTGGCAGGCTACATGTAGTCCACAGGGTCACAAAGAGTCAGACATGACTGAGTGATTAACACTACCCTTAGGAAAATTGCTTAAGAGTGCTGTATTCAGCTTCCCTCAAGTGTAAATAAAGTAACTTCTGCGTCATGTAACTAGGCAGGGGCAGAGGAGGGTGGTGGCGGAGGAGGGAAGTCACCAATTAAATTTTGCCACTTAAGTTGAAATATGAAAATGTGCTCACTCACGTTGCTCTACTTTCTTACTCTAGCTTTGAAAAAAGTCACAGAATTTAGAATTGTAAGACATTTATTATTGAGAACATTTAGAAGGAGAATGTTATGCTGAGGAGGTAGTGAGAATAACTATAATTGAAAACAGGCTATGGTCAAGTAGGATAAGTTTCAAAGGAGGTATCTCACATGAGGATTATTTAGTTCGAAGGGCAAAGTCCAAAGAAGCTAGGTTTAGGTAGGTTTTGAGTCAGAATAAACTATCATTGGGTCAGCAAGAGCTTCAACAAGAGCTTCTACTGAGTGAGGGCATAGGGTTTCTCTGATAACTCCTAAGAGGCCAGCTGAAGCTCCTTATTCCCAGAGTTCCAGGCTCTCTTGATAGTTCTCATTTCCTAGAAGTCACTTGTAGCTAAAAGACCTCACTCAGTAGATTTAACACATGTTAAGAAGTTGCAAAAACAGCATAAAGTTTATTTTTCTGAAAATGAATTTTCTTTTTATTCACAATAGGAAAAAAACCCTCAACCTAATAGAAATCTTAGCCCTAAGTTATTATTTTCTAGTAGTCTCTGGGAGTGTAAGTTTGGCCTATGGTATATTTTACTTTAGTTTTATGCTTAAAGGTATTCCAGTAAAGAATGTAATTTGTTTAATCTTAAAAGGAAATAACTAAAATACATTTCTAAGAACTTCATAATTATTCACTGTTCATTTAAAATCTAACCTTTTGAGATGTGCTTATATATTATGCATGTCATTTTACAAAATCTAACTATAGAAATTCCATCTCTCTTAATGCCTTATTCAATTCATTTTTGGTACCTTTATTTTTCCAAAAAAAAAAAAAGTCCCTAATCATATTTCCATTCATCTCTCATTATAGTGCTGTCTCTCTCTGTCTAAAAGGTATTGCTGTCCCCTCTGAAATGTTAAATATCCCATGGAGAAAAACCATGATTAAATTTTCCCATGACACACCCATGACAGCCAATGCTTAACATAGGCTGTAATAAATATAGCCTGCAATAAACACTGCCAACTTTTCTACTTGTACTCATATTTTCATGTTATGTGTCATCAGTATGGTTACATATTTGTGTTTAAAAAAGTAGCAAAGGTGGATATGGCAGACTGACATTAAACCATTATGTTAACTACTTGTTAGAGATAATGAAAATTAACAAATATCTAATTGTACCAAAAATGTATAGGCAATATTATTGAAAGACAATAACTTTCATCAACTTAAGACTTGTCTATTAAATATATAAGAAACATAAAAAGATAAGCTAGGCAGTTCATGCAGAGAGGGGCAATAGCTAAAAGCATAGAGATAAATTAAGAGTATAAATAATAAAAATAGGAAAAAAATAATGAAGAAAATAATAATAACTAGGACTTTGGCAAATAATGGTGAAAGTTGACACTAGAAAGAACTGAATATCGCATATTTGAACCAGTGGCAAAGAAAGCAAAAGGGAATTTTTAAAAATATAGTACCTTCTCTACTATGTCCATAACTGATCCATGCAGTGACTCCTTTAATCCTGGCAGTAGTTTATGAGTAAGTACTATTCTATTCCCATTTTACAGATAAGGATATAGACATAACTTTCCCATGGTCACAAAACTAGAAAAGGAATTTATAAATTGGATTGAACTGATAGAGAAATAATTTGACATCAATTTTGGCCATGCCTTGAGTTCTGGAGACTGTTTAACCAGAGATGTGGTTGTTAAACACAATGGAGACAGATTTAAACTAAAGAAAAAGATGTTTTATTGTCATGATGTTGAAACTAAAGGAGAGACAGAAGAGAGAGAAGCAGAAGAGATTTAGTGAGAGGGAGTAAGAAGATATTTGAATATAGTGATTGAATCTTACTAAAAAATCCAGGAAGATGCTTAGAACACTATTCAGAAAAAAGGTACAAAATGAAAGTGTTTGTCAAAAGTTATCAAATGAATGGTCAAAGATAGTAACTATAAAAAGCCAGTGCATTCTTTAGAGAACTGAGGATGAGAAATAATGATGCACAGTTGATTATAAGGAAGCTAAAATGAGTGGGCGACAAATTTTCAGTGGATACAGACACAATGTATCAAGTCTTTCTTTATACAGTTCATAGGAATGCTGGGGGCTTGCTATTCCCTCCTCTGGTGGACCACATTTTGCCAGAACTCTCCACTGTGACCAGTCTTGGGTCCTGAGCAGCATGGCTTATACCTTCATTGACATGACAAGGCAGTAATTAAAAAGACTATCAAGGTTTTGATCTTTCCAGTACTCATGTACAGATATGAGAGTTGGACTATGAAGAAGACAGAGTGTGAAGAATTGATGTTTTCAAATTGCGGTGCTGGAGAAGACTCTTGAGAGTCACTTGGACAGCAAGGACATCAAACCAGTTCATAACAAAGGGAATCAATCATAAATACTCATTGGAAGGACTAATGCTGAAGCTGAAGCTCTAATACTCTGGCCACCTGATGTGACCGAACAACAAATCCAAAGAGCAATCTGAAACATGTGTACAAACTTCGGAAAGTTTTTACATATTTTGTTGCTGCTGTTCAGTCACTTAATCGCATTAGACACTGGGAGAGAAAAGTTTAGTAAGTATTGTAAGATAAGCATCATCAAATCTGGGACCATAGGAGTCCTGGATTACTCTGATGGGTGAGATGCTTTTGTGGAGTGGTCTCCTTATCTGTCACATACCCCTGAGTTTCACTTCAGCCACTCAGTTGAGTCCAGCTCTTTGCGACCCCAAGGACTGCAGCACACCAGGCTTCCTGGGCTGTCATCCACTCTTGGAGCTTGCTCAAACTCATATCCATCGAGTCAATGATGTCATCTAACCATTTAATCCTCTGTCATCCCCTTCTCTTCCTGCCTTCAATCTTTCTCAGCATCAGGGGCTTTTCCAATAAGTCAGTTCTTCCCATCATGTGGCCAAAATATTGGAGCTTCAGCTTCACCATCAGTTCTTCCAAGGAATATTCAGGACTGATTTCCTTTAGGATGGACTGGTTGGATCTTCATGCAGTTCAGGGGACTCTCAAGAGTCTTCTCCAACACCGCAGTTCAAAAGCATCAATTCTTCAGTGCTCAGCTTTCTTTATGGTCCAACTCTGACATTCATACATGATTACTGGAAAAACCATAGCTTTGACTAGACAGACCTTTGTCATAAAAGTAATGTCTCTGCTTTTTGATACGCTGTCTAAGTTGGTCGTACCTTTTCTTCCAAGGAGCAATCATCTTTTAATTTCATGGCTGCTGTCACCATCTGCAGGGATTTTGGATCCCCCAAAAATATAGTGTCTCACTGTTTCCATTGTTTCCCCATCTATTTGCCATGAAATGATGGTACCGGATGCCATGATCTTCCTTTTTCAGCTTCATCAAGAGGCTCTTCAGTTCCTCTTTACTTTCTGCCATAAGGGTAGGGTCATCTGCATATCTGAGGTTATTGATATTTCTCCAAGCAATGATTACAGCTTGTGATAAATCCAGTCCAGCATTTCTCATGATGTGCTGAGCATATAAGTTAAATAAGCAGGGTGACAGTATCAGCCTTGATGTACTCCTTTCCCAATTTGGAACCAGTCCATTGTTCCATGTCTGGTTCTCACTGTTGTTTCTTGATCTTCATGCATATTTATAGGAGGCAGGTAAGGTGATCTGGTATTCTCATCTCTTGAAGAATTTTCCACAGATTGTTGTGATCCACACAGTCAAAGCCTTTAGAGTAGTCAATGACACAGAAGTAAATATTTTTCTGAACTCCCTTGCTTTTTCTATGACCCAACAGATGTTGGCAACTTGATTTCTGTTTCCTCTGACTTTTCTAAATCCAGCTTTAACATCTGGGAGTACATTCGTTCATGTACTGTTGGATCCTAGCTTGGAGAATTTTGAGCATTACTTTGCCCGTGTGTGAGATCAGTGCAATTGTGCTGTACTTTGAACATTTTTTGGCATTGCCTTTCTTTGGGATTGGAATGAAAACTGGCCCTTTCCAGCCCTATGGCCACTGCTGTGTTTTCCAAATTTGTTGGCATATTGAGTGCCGCACGCTCACAGCATCATCTTTTAGGATTTGAAATAGCTCAGCTAGAATACCATCACCTCTGCTAACTTTGTTCACTGTGAGAGTGGAGAGAAAAATGAGATGGCCACAGGATTTAACAAATGAAGGGGTCATTAAAGGAATGATTTTGGAGGGGAAGAGGTTTTTAGTTTTAAAGCAGAGATAAGATTAAATAAAAATATTGATGTAATATGGCCTTAAATATAAAGAAAATAAATCTTTTTTTTAAAAGAACCTCAGTATTTTCAGGAAAATAAGAGATGAGGTAATATACAGATAATGAGAAAGGCAGAGTTGGTTTTAAAGTGATTTGAGTGAAAAAAGTCTCTCTCATATATATCATTGTCAGCTCTGAACAAATGGTTCACAAAATATTTGAATAGGTTTAATTGCCCAGTTCCTACAAATTCTAAGTTTGAAATATAAAATCAGCTGCATGTAAGCTTCATATCAATGTGTAGTTCCAAACCAGCAATCAATCATAATATCATCCTTCAGTCACATCTAAATTATCATGTGAATTATACAATAACAAATTCTTATCATTTATAGTTATAAGGAAGGAGTTGAAGCAATTCCATCTTCTGCTCTTACTACAAGCTTATATATATAGTTCATTGAGTTTAATTTTTTTAAAGCTATCAATATACTTTATAGCTACATAAAGAAAGGCATATCTGAAATGCATTAAAAAGTTTCTTTTTAGTTATTGCTGTCTGCTATATTTTATTGTATCAATTGTTAAAACAAGGAAGAATCTTTTATCCTTTAAAAGCCTAGTTTAATATTTTATAGCACTGTTTACTAAATGCTTAATGTCTGTTCTAGCCATAACATGGATGTCCTTTTTGAAATACCAGCTGTTTTTAAACTTTATGTATTTGTTTGATAACTGGAAGACAAATTACCAACAGTTTTAGCCAGAAAAAAAATGGCCTTCTCTATCTCAAATTAGATGAAATGCATATTTGAGATTTCTTTGAGAAGTTTCACAGTGTCTATATGTTGCTCACTTCATTTGTGAATTTTAATCAAAATCCACCCCAAAACTATGCATTTAGTCAAACCCAGTAACAATAGAAGAACGATTATTTTTTCACATATAGAGAAGAGAAAACATCTAAGTTAATAAATTGTTTAAGTTTATTCCTGTTGGGGCTTCCAAAGTGATGCTAGTGGTAAAGAAGCCACTTGCAAATGCAGAAGATGTAAGAGATGCAGGTTCAATCCCTGGATCAGGAAGATTCCCTTGAAGGAGGACACAGCAACCGACTCCAGTATTCTTGCCTGGAGAATGCCATGGACAGAAGAGCCAAGCGGACTATGGTCCATAGAGTCACAAAGAGCTGGACATGATTGAAGCAACTTAACACTCATGCACACACTCTTCTTGTCAATGAATCTCCTCCTCCCCCTCACCACCACACACACACACATAATTCTCATATAACATTATGATTTCCTGAAAAAGCTAAGAGGTGACAGAATTCCAGCTGAGCTATTTCAAATCCTAAAAGATGATGCTGTTGGGGGCTCATATACACCTGTGGCGGATTCATGTCAATGTATGGCAAAACCAATACAGTATTGTAAAGTAAAATAAAGTAAAAATAAAATTTAAAAAAAAGTAAAAACAAAAATCAAAAAAAAAAAAGTGCTGCACTCAATATTTCAGCAGATTTGAAAAATTCAGCAGTGACCACAGGGCTAAAAATAGTCAGTTATCATTCCAATCCCAAAGAATGGCAATGACAATGAAAGCTCAACCTATCATAGAGTTGTGTTCATTTCACATGCTAGCTAAGTTGTACTCAAAACCTTTCAAGCTAGGCTTCAACAGTATGTGAACCAAAAACTTTCAGATGTACAAGCTGGGTTTCAAAGAGGAAGAGGAACCAGAGATCAAATTGCCGGCTTTCACTGGATCATGGAGAAGGCAAGGGTGTTCCAGAAAAACATATACTTCTGCTTTATTGATAACAGTAAAGCCTCTGGCTGTGTGGATCACAGCAAACTGTGGAAAGTCCTTAAAGAGGGGAGTAACAGACTGCCTTACTGTCTCCAGAGAAACCTGTATATCTGTCAGGAAGCAACAGAGCTGGACGTGAAACAACTGACTGGTTCAAAATTGGGAAAGGCATGTGACAAGACTGTATATTGTCACCCTGTTTATTTAACTTATATGCATACCACATCACATGAAATGCTGGGCTTGATGAATCATAAGCTGGAATTCAGATTGCCAAGAGAAATATCAACAATCTCAGATGCACAGTTTATACCACTTTAATGGCAGAAAGTGAAAAGGAACTAAAGAGACTTTTGATGAGGTTGAAAGAGGAGAATGAAAAAGCTAGCTTGAAACTCAGCATTAGAAAACTAAGATCATGGCATCTTGTTCCATCACTTCCTGGCAAATAAAGTAGAAAAAGTTGAAGCAATAATAGATTTTAGTTTCTTGGGCTCTCAAATCACTGCAGATGGTGACTATACCCATGAAATTAAAAGATGCTTGCTCCTCGGAAGAAAAGCTGTGACAAACCTAGACAGCATATTAAAAAGCAGAGACATTATTTTGCCAACAAAGATTTGGATAGACCAAGCTATGGTTTCTCCAGTAATCATGCATGGCTATGAGAGCTGGACCATAATGATGGCTGAGTGTTGAAGAACTGATGCTTTTGAACTGTGGTTTTGGAGAAGACTCTTGAGGGTCCCTTGGACAGCAAAGAGGTCAAACCAGTCAATCCAAAAGCCCTGATGCTGGGAAAGACTAAAGGCAAAAGGAGAAGGGGGTGGCAGAGCATGAGAACGGTTAATAGCATCATTGATTTAATGAGCATGAATTTGAGCAAACCCCAGGAGATAATGGAAGAGCCTGGTGTGCTGCAGTGCATGGGGCAGCAAAGAGTCAAACACAACTTAGCAACTGATCAACAAAAACACCAAAATTCAAACAGCTGTTATTATATCCCAGCATAGCCATTCACTGTTTCCAGGTTTCAGGCTATTACAGTAGAACCTTAATTTTCCTTTCATCTCCCATTAGAGAAATAAAAGCATTCTCTCAAACATATTTTTCAAATAACTTGACCCAAAGAAGTGGCATTTCCTACTCCTTTTCCACTAAACCACTCTATTTTATTTTCTTTTAGAAGTTTTCTCCTTCCTTAACCTACAGATATCTGCCTTATTTTAAATTACCTTTTGTCAACCAGATTGAATTTCTTTTGTCTTTCTCCTCCACCTACTTTCTAAGAATTCATATTCCTCAGGGATTAAACTATTTCTCCTCTATTACCCGTTCTCTTGACAATGTTATCCTTATGGCTGAAGACTCTGTGTTGGTGGCTCACATAATAATTTGCCTCACCCGTGTACAAACAGAAGTTTCAAATGTCAGTATAATGCTAACCATTTTCTCTTGAGATGTTCCCTGGAATGTTAATATATAATCCAGAGTAGTGAATAGAGTTGTGGTCTAGGAGCCAGAAATTTAAAGTCTTTGTTATTAGCTGTGGGAACAAGGCCAAGTCAGTTATCTTCTTAACCTTCCTTTACTCATTGATCAGTTGATAAGTTGAGACAAAAGAACCTTTCCCCTGATCCCACTGTCCTCGGCCCAAGAAAAGAGATGAAAGTGCTCAGAAAAAAATGTCAAGCACTATTTAAATATTTTCCCAAAATAAATCCTATTATCTTACAATACAAAATCTCTTCTACTTCTCACTACATTAAAAATATATATATATTCATTTTTCTTTGTTCTCTGCAAATAATAACATTAAATTCTTCAAATTCCCATATTATCGACTTCCTCCTTTCTGTTATATTCCACTTTCTGTTATGTCCTCCTTTTTTTTGTCTTGGACAAACATCTCTTAAATTGTCTTTCAGCCTCTAGACTTTTCTCACTCTCTTTTGTTCAAAAGCCAAGTATAATTTTAATGTGCTTAAAGCAAAATTATGATCATGGCACTTCACCATCCAAAAATATTCAATAATTCTCCATTGCCTAGGATGTTAAATATCTCTCTTCTTGGCATGGCATTTAAGACCTATCACAAGAATGTTCCTGAACTCATACTCTGCAGATTTATTTCCTCTCTGCTCAGTATCAAAGCTTTTATTTTCCAGTGGAGCTGACATAAGGGGGATTTCACCTTCTAGTTCTTTTTTCATGGTTTTCACCATGGATCCCACAATTCATTGTATCCTAATCTATCTCCCACTGTAGTTGTAAGCACTCAATTAATCCTTTTTCCCCAGAGTAGAACTCAAGCTATAAGAACAGCTGTTAATATAGTAGAACAGTAGTCTAGGTACTATAGATGCATTCTATAATTTAATACAGGTTAAGTGAGGTATTATTGCCCCAATTTACAAAGGAGCATACAGACAATTAACAAAATTGCATGATTTACTCATTTAACTACAACCTAAAAGTAGAGATTTCAATCCATCTGTGTTAGGCTTCAAACCTCATGTTCTTTCCTTCATAGCAGTTGTTTTCAAACTATTTAATAGATTTGCAAGTACCAGGAGTTTAAGATATACAATGAAAAAGGAAGAAGTAAAACATGCAGGTTGTAAGCCTCATTGCCTGGCTCTCTTTCTTTTAAGAAAAGAAGGATAAAAGAAGAAAATATACTTAAAGAAACATTTTTTTGGAAAATAGGTGAACCTCTTTTGCATGATGAAATTTGCCAACCCTTTTATGCTTCTTGATAGTTTAAAATAATTTTTATAGCAATTTCTAGCCACAGTTCTCTTTACTAGATTGGAAGCTATTTGAAAGTAATTAACAATGTCTTACTCATTTTCTATTGTTCATAATATTGACAACTCAAATAAAGTTAAATGAATACATGAGTCTACCTTTGTAGTAAGCATATAATTTTACACAAAGGGGTTATGTTAACTCAGATAATGCCGTCACCCTTTATTCTCCACATGTAGTTTCATATGTTGCTTCTCTACAATCATTTATATAAGTCAATTATAAAATCTTATTTTTCTGCTGAAAACAGAATGTAAAATATACACTTTTATATGAAGTTAATGAAATTAAATTCAACTGTGTGTTACTCAGTATCTCTAGGAAAGATAATTCATTGCATTCTATAACCTGGCAGTTAGATGTTAACTTTTCAAAATAGATTGTGAGTTCTTTCTCAAAGAAAAGAGATATCCGAATTTTCTAAAGTAAGTTAGATGGTATAACCTGTATCCCAGGTCTTTTGAATCTCTAGGCAATAATAAGATAATATGGATATTTACTGAACTGCATTGGGATGCTTATAAGAGAACAAGTCAACTGTCATTTTCTTATCTATTCTTTTATTATTATTATTTTTACTTTATTTTACTTTACAATACTGTATTGGTTTTGCCATACATTGACATGAATCCACCACGGGTGTACATGCGATCCCAAACATGAACCCCCCTCCCACCTCCCTCCCAAACATCCCTCTGGGTCATCCCCGTGCACCAGCCCCAAGCATGCTGTATCCTGCATTGGACATAGACTGGTGATTTGATTCTTACATGATAGTATACATGTTTCAATGCCATTCTCCCAAATCATCCCACCCTATCCCTCTCCCTCTGAGTCCAGAAGTCCGCTATACACATCTGTGTCTTTTTTGCTGTCTTGCATACAGGGTCATCATTGCCATCTTTCTAAATTCCATATATATGTGTTAGTATACTGTATTAGTGTTTTTCTTTCTGGCTTATTTCACTCTGTATAATCAGCTCCAGTTTTATCCATCTCATCAGAACTGATTCAAATGTATTCTTTTTAATGGCTGAGTAATACTCCATTGTGTATATGTACCAAGGCTTTCTTATCCATTCATCTGCTGAGGGACATCTAGGTTGTTTCCATGTCCTGGCTATTATAAACAGTGCTGCGATGAACATTGGGGTGCATGTGTCTCTTTCAATTCTGGTTTCCTCGGTGTGTATGCCCAGCAGTGGGATTGCTGGGTCATAAGGCAGTTCTATTTGCAATTTTTTAAGGAAAGGCTGCCTACTAGTTCACTTAGACCCTCCTACCGATGCATTTGGAATTGACTACTCATATTCTCATAAAGAGCAGTAGTTTAAAAATTGTGGAAAAAATTAAAAGATGAATAGTAAAACTATTTTAAAATATTTTTAAAGAACTATCTTTTTATACTACATTTAATATGCTAATATCATTCAAAGATAACTTTTATCCTCAAGATATTCCAATAAACATGATGAGTCATTTCAATATGCTACGCTTCATGGAGCATTTTAAATAAACCTGAAAATCAATTATAGGCAAATGGATGTTTTCCTGCTGGTGGCCACACTCAAAAGGAGAATCCTACTTCCTATGACAATATGGATCTAATGAAGAGCAGCTATGCGTTGAAAAGGCGTGTCCTAAAATAATTATGATAAACACACAGAAAAGATAGATGATAAATTATCATCTCTCTGCTGTGGATGTGAGGTTTCTGTTTGTTTTGTTTTCTCATTTTGCCTTCAATTATAAATCACATATCATGGGATATATTCTTCCATTCCAATGTGTGATATGCATTATTGGGAAGACACTTTATACTCAACAGAAAGAAGTATACTGCATTTAAATATCTGTGTTGTTCAAGAAAATCTGAGAATAAGCTAGCTTTGAAAAAAAAAAAGAGTGAAATGTGAAGAGCAAGGTGAATGCGCTGCATTGGACTATCAAACTAAAAAATTTCTTAACACATTTAGAAATGAATGATGATCAATCCTTTTGGGCTTCCCTGGTGGTTATGTAGTAAAGAATTTGCTTGCCCATCCAGGAGATGCAAGAAACACAAGTTTGATCCCTGGATTGGGAAGATCCTCTGAAGTAGGAAGTGGCAACTCACTGCAGTATTCTTGCCTGGGAAATCCCATGGACAGAGGAACCTGGTGGGCTATATTCCTTGGTGTTGCAAAAGAGTCAGACAGAACTTAGTGATCAAACGACAAACAGTAACAACAACACAATCCTTTTAATTATTATTAATTCATTATTTTTGTTTGTTTCAGAAAAGAGAGTCAGAATTCTGTTCATTCTTTTGGCTTGTATATTTGAGGATTACAAATCTAATACTGTTGAGAATAAGTCAGGGGCCCTTTTCTTCTCTTGCAAGATATTCTCATTGTTTACAAGCTCTGAGACTAGGTCCTTGCATAACCATTAATTGTAAGAATGCATATATTTCAAAGAATGTTTATAATTTTAATATTTAGATTTAACATCAACAAAAATTTAAGGAGCATTTTTTTCTACCACTAAGGATGCATTAAGTCATTAAAGATACAGTCTAGTGGCAGAATCTGGCAGACCAAGAGCAATCACAACAATACAGAGTCGTTAAGTGCTCTAATTCTCTCTTTTAACTGGTGCTATGAAAACACACAGTATGAGAACAGAAGAGGTATATTAGAGATACTGACATCTTCAGGAGGTTTTGAAGCATAAGTAGAAGTGTTCTAGATGGCAAGGCAGGGAAAAGACATACCCAGTAGCATAACCCAATAAAGCATGGAATGGTCAACAAATTGCCAAGGAAACACAGATGTATAGAATAGTCTTATGGACTCTGTGGGAGAGGGCGAGGGTGGGATGATTTGGGAGAATGGCATTGAAACATGTGTAATATCATATGTGAAACCAAACTCCAGTTCAGATTCGATGCATGATACAGGATGCTTGGGGCTGGTGCACTGGGATGACCCAGAGGGATGGTATGGGGAGGGAGGTGGGAGGGGAGTTCAGGATGAGGAACATGTGTACATCTGTAGCAGATTCATGTTGATGTATAGCAAAACCAGTACAATATTGTAAAGTAAAAAAAAAAAAAAAAAAAAAAACAAAAAAAAACCAACAACAACAAGGAAAATATGTCTGTAGGAGAGTGATTTTAGCTGAAGTTGTGGAAGACCTCTATTTCTGTAGGACTTTATTGTTTACACCATGGTTTCTATTGGTCTGCATACCAAAAAAAAAAGGAAAAAAAAAAACATGAAACAGTGGATGCAAGTATGACTATCTCTTATTTATCAAGCTCAGTGAAAAGCATGACTTACCTACAGAGATACAGCAAGGAAATAACATGATTGTGGTTAAAATTTCAGGTGTCCCAGCTCTTGGTTTGTTGGGTTTTTTTTTTCCTACAACAAAATTCTGCTCTAGTTCTCATTCGTACACGTTCAAATATCAGACACAAAAATGCAAAGTAATGAGAAAGGGCAAAGAAATTCGGGAATTAGGCAGACCTGGATTTGAATCACAGACTTGGTCTTGTTGAAAGAACTTGATTTTAATTCTTTCTTTTAATATAAATTTATTTATTTTAATTGGAGGTTAATTACGTTACAATATTGTATTGGTTCTGCCATACATCAACATGAATCTGCCACAGGTATACACATGTTCCCCATCCTGAACTCCCCTCCCTCCTCCCTCCCCGTACCATCCCTCTGTGTCAGTCTTTTGGACTCTGTGGGAGAAGGCGAGGGTGGGATGATTTGGGACAATGGCATTGATTTTAATTCTTAACTTCTTGGAAAATATTTCTAAACTTATAAAACAGAACATTCACTGATACATAATAAATACTTAGTTAATGATGGCTATTGTTATTTGCAAAAAGAAATCTTAATGACACAGATAACCATGATGATGTGATTACTCATCTAGAGCCAGACATCCTAGATTGCAAAGGAAAATGGGCCTTAGGAAGCATCACAATGAACAAAGCTAGTGGAGGTGATGGAATTCCAGCTAAGCTATTGCAATTCCTAAAAGATGATGCTGTGAAAGTGCTGCACTTAATATGCCAGCAAGTTTGGAAAGCTCAGCAGTGGCCACAGGATTGGGAAAGGTCAGGTTTCATTCCAATCCCAAAGAAAAAGCAATACCAAAGTATGTTCAATTGCACCGCACAATTGTATTTATCTCATATGCTAGCAAAATTATTCTCAAAATTCTCCAAGCCAGGCTTCAACAGTATATGAACCAAGAGCTTCCAGGTATTTAAACTGGATTTAGAAAAGGCAGAGGAACCAAAGATTAAATTGCCAACATCCATTGGATCATAGAAAAAAATAGAAGTTCAGAGAAACATCTTCTTCTGCCTTGACTACACCAAAGCCTTTGACTGTATGGATCACAACAAACCATGGAATATTCTTCAACAGATGGGAATACCAGATCATCTTACCTGCTTCCTGAGAAACCTGTATACAGGTCAAGAAGCAAGAGTTAGAACCAGACATGGAACAAAGGACTGGTTCCAAATTGGGCAAGGAGTATATCAAATCTGTATATTGTCACTGTGCTTATTTAACTTCTATGCAGAGTACATCATGTGAAATGCCAGACTGGATGAAGCATAAGCTGGAATCAAGATGTCCAGCAGAAATATTAATAACCTCACATATGCAGATGACACCACCCTAATGGCAGAAAGCAAAGAGGAACTGAAGAGTCTCTTGATGAAGGCAAAAGAGGAGAGTGAAAAATCTGGCTTAAAACTCAACATTCAAAAAACTAAGATCATGGCATCCGGCCCCATCACTTCGTGGCAAAGAGATGGGAAAACAATGGAAACAGTGAGAGACTTTATTTTCTTGGGCTCCAAAATCAGCACAGATGGTGACTGCAGCCATGAAATTAAATGATGCTTGCTTTTTGTAAGAAAAGCTACGGCCAATCTAGACAGCATATTAAAAAGCAGAGATATTACTTTACAGACAAAGTTCTGTCTAGTCAAAGATATTATTTTTCCAGTAGTCATGTATGGATGTTTGAGCTGGACTATAAAGAAAGCTGAGCACAGAAGAGTTGATACTTTTGAACTATAGTGTTAGAGAAGGCTCTTGAGGGTCCCTGGGACTGCACACAGATCAAACCAGACAATTCTAAAGGAAATCAGTACTGAATATTCTTTGGAAGGACTGATGCTAAAGTTGAAACCAATACTTTGGCCACCTGATGCAAAGAAATGACTTATTGGAAAAGACCCTGAGTTTGGGAAAGATTGAAGGCAGGAGGAGAAGGGGATGACAGAGGAAGAGATGTTGGATGACATCACCGACTCAATGGACATGAGTGTGAGCAAGCTCCAGAATTGGTGATGGACAGGGAGGCCTGGTGTGCTATAGTCCATGGGGTCGCAAAGGGTTGGACATGGCAGAGCGGCTGAAATGAACTGATAGTTATTTGATTATCACTATCATTGTTATTTTATTTTACATGAGATATGCATATCTTTCAAAAATAATCACTGTTTTGGTTTGCTAAGAAATATTTTCAAACTTGTTTTATGCTACGTTATATTGCATTTGTCTGTTTAAGTTATCTTGTCTCCTTTATTTTTAGTCCCTAAACTCCTTATGAATAAGTAAACATTTATTCCTATACTCCTGATGTTTAGTTCCACTGTTATTGCAAGGCTGAGATATTTTTTTTAAAAATTGAGGGAAATAAACAAAATCTTGTCATATAATAGTTGTGTAATGTAAATTATATTTGTTATATTTTTTTTAATTTAAATGATGAATTACTTTATAAACTTAAGATCTGACACCTACCTGCCATGCCCCAAATAAGCAAATTAGTTTACTATATTCCTCATCATTATTATCCCACAATCTGTTTTTAAAGATGAAGGAAGAGTTTATCAGATGAAGACTGAAGGAAGATACAGTACATTCATTTGTATAAACATCTTAAAGATAAAGATAAAATTTAGGTGAGTATGCTTGCTTAAGCTCCTAGTGGAGACTAATGTCCTGACCAGTGTTAAGAATACTGAAACTAATAGTGCATCATTTATTTTTATAATTACTCCTAAATATATAGTCAATTTTGCAGTATTACTGAAGCAAGCCCAGATATGCTTATTAAGAGAAATATTTGCAAAGTGCTTAACATGATCCAAGTTTTGCTGGTATCTAATCAAGTCAATTTTGATTTGTGCTGTTACAGATTTATTATCACATAACACGGGCAATTGTAGTGTCAATGTATTAATATCTGAGCAATATATAATTGCTTCCAATTACTAATAATGTTCTAATTTAAGTAGACCTCTGGTCTCAGATAATTTACCTGTAGGTTCTATAATGTTTTATAAAGTATATTTTGGAAGGAATGTAATTTTCCTTTATTTCAACTACTGTTCGATATGAGAATCCAATGTATATTCTAGGAGTAGAAATTAAAATTAATGATGCTCTAAGCCAGTATAAGTAAAAAATAATAAATTTCAGAATACAAATATACATTGAGGTGATAAAGTTAGAGACATGGTCTGTCCTGCTATAAGTGAAAAGTAGGTCAGAATCAATACAGTAAGGTTTAGACCTGTTAAAGGGGCTAATCTAACACCACAGGGTCCAGCAGGTAATGAAAATAGGGCATTGCTCCCCAAAGGCTGCAACTTATTGCTGCTATTTGGGAAAAAGAAGATTCTAAGGTGAAAAATGTCCCATTCACATACTAATGTGATTTAGTTTATCAAGCTGTGTGAAGTTTACATTGGCAAGCTGCAAGTAGAGTTTAGGGCTGGTGAGAAAAATTAGGGCAAATTTCAACTGAAACAAATGGAGAAGGCAATGGCACCCCACTCCAGTACTCTTGCTTGGAAAATCCCATGGATGGAGGAGCCTGGTAGGCTGCAATGCATGGGTTTGCAAACAGTTGGACACGACTGAGTGACTTCACTTACACTTTTCACTTTCATGCATTGGAGAAGGAAATGGCAATCCACTCCAGTGTTCTCGCCTGGAGAATCCCAGGGACGGGGGAGCCTGGTGGGCTGCCATCTATGGGTTCGCACAGAGTTGGACACGACTGAAGGGAATTAGCAGCACAGCAACAATTGAAACAGAAGAATAGACAAGAGAGAATTAGAATATGGGGTATGCCTATGAATTTACCTCTTTGGGTCACCCAAGGCTTAGTGAGAAATTAACGGAAGGAAAGAATTAAATTAGACTGACTTCCCTGGTAGTTCAGCTGGTAAAGAATCAGCCTGCATTGCAAGAGTCCCCACTTGGATTCCTGGGTGAGGAAGAACCTCTGGAGAAGGAATAGGCTACCCACTCCAGTATTTGTGGGCTTCCCTGTTGTCTCAGCTGGTAAAGAATCTGCCTGCAATACAGGAGACCTGGGTTCAATCCCTGGGTTGGAAAGATCCCCTGGGGAAGGGAAAGGCTACCCACTCTAGTCTTCTGGCCTAGAGAATTTCATGGACTGTGTAGTCCATGGGGTCACAATGAGTCAGACAGGACTGAGCAACTTTCACTTTGAATTCATCATTGTCCTTAATACAGATTCCTATTTCAGAAAAACTTTGAAATTGGGGCTGACATTAAAGAAGAGCTGGTAGTTCTAAAACCTAACAGCTTTTAGATAAATACTGTTCTTTAAAAGTGGTGAACAAACTTTTACAACTGTAATCCTGGAAGATAGCCACTACATTTCTTTCAGAAGTGAAGCAGAAAGAACTGGAAAGATGGCGGAGGAATAGGACGGGAAGATCACGTTCTCCCTCACAAATTCCTCAAAAGAACATTTCAACGCCGAGCAAACTCCACAAAACAACTTCTGTAGGCTGGCAGAGGACATCAGGCAACCAGAAAAGCAGACCATTGTCTTCAAAAACAGCATCCCCCCTCCCCACAGCGCGAATGAACCAGTGAGCCTAAAAACCAGCAAACAGAAGAAGTTAAACAGAGGGAACCACCTTGGAAGTGAGCCCACACGGCCCATAACATCAGAGAAGAGCCAGATATATTTTTAATTTTTTAATATTTTTAAAATCATTCTTTTTTTTTTTTTTGCCTTTTGCTTTTTTTTTCCCGAGCTTTTTTTTAATTGTTAAGTCTTCTATTTCTCCTCTAATTTTTATTTCTATAACCTAGTATTACTATTTTTTAAAAAAAAAGACTTTTTTTTTTTTTTTTTTTAAGGCAAACACCATATATACTCTTTGGATGGTTGTTGGTGTTTTGTTTTTTTGTTTTTTTTGTTTGTGTGTTTTTTAATAATTCTTTTTTTTTTCTTTCTTCCTTTTTCCTTCTGCTTTTCTTTAATATTGTATCTTTGAAAATCCAACCTCTACTCCAGATTTTTAATCTTTGCTCTTAGGTTTTTGTTGTCAATTTTGTACATTTAAAAACCCAAACTTCACTACCCAAGTTTACCTGAGAGCGAGATTACTGGCTTGACCACTCTCTCCTCCTCTGGACTCTCCTTTTTCTCCACCAGGTGGCCTCTGTCTCTTTTCTCCCCCATCTCTTCTCTATCCAACTCTGTGAATCTCTGTGTGTTCCAGACGGTAGAGAACACCTAAGGAACTGGTTACTGGCAGGATTTGTCTCTCTCCTACTCATTCCTCTCTCTTATCCTCCTGGTCACCTCTGTCTACTTCCTCCCTCTCCTCTTCCCCGTATAACTCTGTAAATACCTCTGAGCGGTCCAGACTATAGAGCGCACATAAGGAAGTGACTACTGGCTAGCTTGCTCTCTCCTCTCTTGATCTCACCGCATCTCATTCCAGTTACCTCTAACTACCCCCTCCATCTTCTCTTCTCCTTGTAACTCAGTGAACCTCTCTGAGTGTTCCTCAAGGTGGAGAAACTTTTCATCTTTAACCTAGATGTTTTATCATCGGTGCTGTATAGATGGAGAAGTCTAGAGGCTACTGTGAAAATAAAACTGAAAACCAGAAGCAGGAAGCTTAAACCCAAAGCCTGAAAACATTAGAGAACTCTTGAATTCAGGGAACATTAAGCAATAGGAGCTCATCAAAAGCCTTCATACCTACACTGAAACCAAGCTCCACCCAAGGGCCAACAAGTTCCAAAACAAGACATACCACGCAAATTCTCCAGCAACACAGGAACACTCCCCTGAGCCTCAATATACAGGCAGCTCAAAATTATCCCAAAACCTTTGATGTCTCATAACCCATTACGGGTCACTCCACTGCACTCCAGAGAGAAGAAACCCAGCTCCACCCACCAAAACTCCAACACAAGCCTCCCTAACCAGGAAACCCTGACAAGCCACTGATAGAACCCCACCCAAAGTGAGGAAGCTCCATAATAAAGAGAACTCCACAAATTATCAGAATATAAAAAGGCCACCCCAAACGCAGCAATATAACCAAGATGAAGAGACAGAGGAATACTCAGCAGGTAAAGGAACAGGAGAGTTGCCCACCAAACCAAACAAAAGAGGAAGAAGTAGGGAATCTACCGGAGAAGGAATTCCGAATATTGATAGTGAAAATGATCCAAAATCTTGAAATCAAAATGGAAACACAGATAAATAGCCTAGAGACAAGGATTGAGAAGATGCAAGAAAGGTTTAACAAGGACCTAGAAGAAATAAAAAAGAGTCAAAATATAATGAATAACACAATAAATGAGATCAGAAACACTCTGGAGGCAACAAATAGTAGAATAACGGAGGCAGAAGATAGGATTAGTGAAATAGAAGATAGAATGGTAGAAATAAATGAATCAGAGAGGAAACAAGAAAAACGAATTAAAAGAAACGAGGACAATCTCAGAGACCTCCAGGACAATATGAAACGCTCCAACATTCGAATTATAGGAGTCCCAGAAGAAGAAGACAGAAAGAAAGATCATGAGAAAATCCTTGAGGAGATAATAGTTGAAAACTTCCCTAAAATGGGGAAGGAAATAATCACCCAAGTCCAAGAAACACAGAGAGTCCCAAATAGGATAAACCCAAGGCGAAACACCCCAAGACACATATTAATCAAATTAACAAAGATCAAACACAAAGAACAAATATTAAAAGCAGCAAGGGAAAAACAACAAATAACTCACAAGGGGATTCCCATAAGGATAACAGCTGATCTTTCAATAGAAACTCTTCAGGCCAGGAGGGAATGGCAAGACATACTTAAAGTGATGAAAGACAATAACCTACAGCCCAGATTACTGTACCCAGCAAGGATCTCATTCAAATACAAAGGAGAAATCAAAAGCTTTACAGACAAGCAAAAGCTGAGAGAATTCAGCACCACCAAACCAGCTCTCCAACAAATTCTAAAGGATATCCTCTAGACAGGAAACACGAAAAGGGTATATAAACCCGAACCCAAAACAATAAAGTAAATGGCAACGGGATCATACTTATCAATAATTACCTTAAACGTAAATGGGTTGAACGCCCCAACCAAAAGACAAAGACTGGCCGAATGGATACAAAAACAAGACCCCTCTATATGCTGCTTACAAGAGACCCACCTCAAAACAAGGGACACATACAGACTGAAAGTGAAGGGCTGGAAAAAGATATACCACGCAAATAGAGACCAAAAGAAAGCAGGAGTGGCAATACTCATATCCGATAAAATAGACTTTAAAACAAAGGCTGTGAAAAGAGACAAAGAAGGCCACTACATAATGATCAAAGGAACAATCCAAGAAGAAGATATAACAATTATAAATATATATGCACCCAATATAGGAGCACCACAATATGTAAGACAAATGCTAACAAGTATGAAAGGGGAAATCAACAATAACACAATAATAGTGGGAGACTTTAATACCCCACTCACACCTATGGATAGATCAACTAAACAGAAAATTAACAAAGAAACGCAAACTTTAAATGATACATTAGATCAGTTAGACCTAATTGATATCTATAGGACATTTCACCCCAAAACAACGAATTTCACCTTTTTTTCAAGTGCTCATGGAACCTTCTCCAGGATAGATCACATCCTGGGCCATAAATCTAAACTTGATAAATTCAAAAAAATCAAAATCATTCCAAGCATCTTTTCTGACCATAATGCATTAAGATTAGATCTCAATTACAGGAGAAAAACTATTAAAAATTCCAGCATATGGAGGTTGAACAACACACTTCTGAATAACCAACAAATCACAGAAGAAATCAAAAAAGAAATCAAAATATGCATAGAAACTAATGAAAATGAAAACACAACAACCCGAAACCTGTGGGACACTATAAAAGCAGTGCTAAGAGGAAAGTTCATAGCAATACAGGCATACCTCAAGAAACAAGAAAAAAGTCAAATAAATAACCTAACTCTACAACTAAAGCAACTAGAAAAGGAACAGTTGGAGAACCCCAGAGTGAGTAGAAGGAAAGAAATCTTAAAAATTAGGGCAGAAATAAATGCAAAAGAAACAAAAGAGACCATAGCAAAAATCAACAAAGCCAAAAGCTGGTTCTTTGAAAGGATAAATAAAATTGACAAACCATTAGCCAGACTCATCAAGAAGCAAAGAGAGAAAAATCAAATCAATAAAATTAGAAATGAAAATGGAGAGATCACAACAGACAACACAGAAATACAAAGGATCATAAGAGACTACTATCAGCAGTTGTATGCCAATAAAATGGACAACGTGGAAGAAATGGATAAATTCTTAGAAAAGTACAATTTTCCAAAACTGAACCAGGAAGAAATAGAAAATCTTAACAGACCCATCACAAGCACGGAAATCGATACTGTAATCAGAAATCTTCCAGCAAACAAAAGCCCAGGTCCAGATGGCTTCACAGCTGAATTCTACCAAAAATTTCGAGAAGAGCTAACACCTATCCTACTCAAACTCTTCCAGAAAATTGCAGAGGAAGGTAAACTTCCAAACTCATTCTATGAGGCCACCATCACCCTAATACCAAAACCTGACAAAGATGTCACAAAAAAAGAAAACTACAGGCCAATATCTCTGATGAACATAGATGCAAAAATCCTCAACAAAATTCTAGCAATCAGAATCCAACAACACATTAAAAAGATCATACACCATGACCAAGTGGGCTTTATCCCAGGGATGCAAGGATTCTTCAATATCCGCAAATCAATCAATGTAATTCACCACATTAACAAATTGAAAAATAAAAACCATATGATTATCTCAATAGATGCAGAGAAGGCCTTTGACAAAATTCAACATCCATTTATGATAAAAACTCTCCAGAAAGCAGGAATAGAAGGAACATACCTCAACATAATAAAAGCTATCTATGACAAACCCACAGCAAACATTATCCTCAATGGTGAAAAATTGAAAGCATTTCCCCTAAAGTCAGGAACAAGACAAGGGTGTCCACTTTCACCGCTACTATTCAACATAGTTCTGGAAGTTTTGGCCACAGCAATCAGAGCAGGAAAAGAAATAAAAGGAATCCAAATTGGAAAAGAAGAAGTAAAACTCTCACTGTTTGCAGATGACATGATCCTCTACATGGAAAACCCTAAAGACTCCACCAGAAAATTACTAGAGCTAATCAATGAATATAGTAAAGTTGCAGGATATAAAATCAACACACAGAAATCCCTTGCATTCCTATACACGAATAATGAGAAAGTAGAAAAAGAAATTAAGGAAACAATTCCATTCACCATTGCAACGAAAAGAATAAAATACTTAGGAATATATCTACCTAAAGAAACTAAAGACCTATATATAGAAAACTATAAAACACTGATGAAAGAAATCAAAGAGGACACTAATAGATGGAGAAATATACCATGTTCATGGATTGGAAGAATCAATATAGTGAAAATGAGTATACTACCCAAAGCAATTTACAAATTCAATGCAATCCCTATCAAGCTACCAGCCACATTTTTCACAGAACTAGAACAAATACTTTCAAGATTTGTATGGAAATACAAAAAACCTCGAATAGCCAAAGCAATCTTGAGAAAGAAGAATGGAACTGGAGGAATCAACTTGCCTGACTTCAGGCTCTACTACAAAGCCACAGTCATCAAGACAGTATGGTACTGGCACAAAGACAGACATATAGATCAATGGAACAAAATAGAAAGCCCAGAGATAAATCCACACACATATGGACACCTTATCTTTGACAAAGGAGGCAAGAATATACAATGGAGTAATGACAATCTCTTTAACAAGTGGTGCTGGGAAAACTGGTCAACCACTTGTAAAAGAATGAAACTAGATCACTTTCTAACACCGCACACAAAAATAAACTCAAAATGGATTAAAGATCTAAATGTAAGATCAGAAACTATAAAACTCCTAGAGGAGAACATAGGCAAAACACTCTCAGACATAAATCACAGCAGGATCCTCTATGATCCACCTCCCAGAATGCTGGAAATAAAAGCAAAAATAAACAAATGGGATCTAATTAAAATTAAAAGCTTCTGCACAACAAAGGAAACTATAAGCAAGGTGAAAAGACAGCCTTCTGAATGGGAGAAAATAATAGCTAATGAAGCAACTGACAAACAACTAATCTCAAAAATATACAAGCAACTTCTGCAGCTCAACTCCAGAAAAATAAACGACCCAATCAAAAAATGGGCCAAAGAACTAAATAGACATTTCTCCAAAGAAGACATACGGATGGCTAACAAACACATGAAAAGATGCTCAACATCACTCATTATTAGAGAAATGCAAATCAAAACCACAATGAGGTACCACTTCACACCAGTCAGAATGGCTGCGATCCAAAAATCTGCAAGCAATAAATGCTGGAGAGGGTGTGGAGAAAAGGGAACCCTCCTACACTGTTGGTGGGAATGCAAACTAGTACAGCCACTATGGAGAACAGTGTGGACATTCCTTAAAAAATTGCAAATAGAACTACCTTATGACCCAGCAATCCCACTTCTGGGCATACACACCAAGGAAACCAGAATTGAAAGAGACACATGTACCCCAATGTTCATCGCAGCACTGTTTATAATAGCCAGGACATGGAAACAACCTAGATGTCCATCAGCAGATGAATGGATAAGAAAGCTGTGGTACATATACACAATGGAATATTATTCAGCCGTTAAAAAGAATTCATTTGAATCAGTTCTGATGAGATGGATGAAACTGGAGCCGATTATACAGAGTGAAGTAAGCCAGAAAGAAAAACACCAATACAGTATACTAACACATATATATGGAATTTAGGAAGATGGCAATGACGACCCTGTATGCAAGACAGGGAAAGAGACACAGATGTGTATAACGGACTTTTGGACTCAGAGGGAGAGGGAGAGGGTGGGATGATTTGGGAGAATGACATTCTAACATGTATACTATCATGTGAATTGAATCGCCAGTCTATGTCTGACGCAGGATGCAGCATGCTTGGGGCTGGTGCATGGGGATGACCCAGAAAGATGTTATGGGGAGGGAGGTGGGAGGGGGGTTCATGTTTGGGAATGCATGTAAGAATTAAAGATTTTAAAATTTAAAAAATAAAAAAAAATAAAATAAAAAAAAAGAAGTGAAGCAGAAATGCAAGGAATTCTCTCAAAGTTATTAAAAAAGAGCTAAAAACCCATCCAAGATAATTGTCTTCTTGAATTATGGGATTTTCTCTAATAATGTAAGAGACTTGGCCACATGATGAATACTGACTCTCACAAAAGAGTGTATGTGTGTGTGTGTATATATATATACTGGAGCAGGCTGCCATTTCCTCTTTCAGGGTATCTTTTTGATCCAGGGATTGAACTCTAGTCTCCTGGCTCTCTGCATTGCAGGCAGATTCTTTACCCACTGCAGACTGATTGCAGCCATGGAATTAAAAGACCCTTGCTCCTTGGAAGAAAATCTGTGACAAACATAAACAATGTGTTAAAAAGCAGAGACATCACTTTGCCAGCAAAAGTCTGCATTGTCAAAGCTATGGTTTTTCCCGCAGTCATGTGAGAATGTGAGAGATGGACCATGAAGTCTGTGAGTAGAAGAATTGATACTTTCAAACTGTGGTGTTGGAGAAGACTCCTGAGAGTCCCTTGGGCAGCAGGAGATCAAACCAGTCAATCCTAAAAGAAATCAACCCTGAATATTCATTGAAAGGATTATCTCTGGAGTTCTAATACTTTGACCACATGATGTGGAGAGCCAACTGATTGGAAAAGACTCTGATGCTGGGAAAGATTGAAGGCAAAAGGAGAAGGGAGGCAGCAGAAAATAAAATTGTTAGATAGCATCACCGACTCAATGGATATGAGTTGGAGTAAATTCCGGGAAATAGTGGGGAACAGGGAAGCCTGGTGTGCTATAGGACATGGGGTTGCAAAGAGTTGGAATCTACTTAGAGACTGAACAACACCAAAACATATTTTACAACTTTTCTTTGAGAAATCAAAAGACAATGTTGAGATGTCATGTTGTTAATTGGCAAAGCACATTTAGAATAGGATTAGGGAATGATATTCATTTGATCAAATCATAAGAACCTGAGGACACAAATAGATATCTTTTCTTGGTTGTGTTTTACTTATGCTATTCTAAAATTCTTCTTTTTATATGTTACTCCAAACTGAAGTTTTATTTAGGTACAAGTTTGCAAAACAATTTCTCTTTCAGCCTGTTTAGTGTGATGTGAGCCCACCTTTAAGGGACAGAAAGAGGCCTGAAGGTCAGCTGAAAGTAATCAAAATAGTGTTTGATATACTGTGGTTAGAAAAGAATTACTGTACATTTCTTTTGAATTAATTTTATTCTGAAAAAACTGTAACTTCTTTTTCTATCTAAATATTCCCATTCCAACTTTGTCTCTTCAGTAGATATGGGTGAAAGTTTTAAAATAAATCCTTTTGTTACATTTAAATTTATTTAAATCCCTAATTGCATCCTCGGTAATTTCTGTTTTCTTTATTATATAAAAGAACAATTTGGGGGAACTGTATTATTTTATCTTGATTATATAGTAAAGACATATTAATCATCATTAAATAAGAATAAAACATAACGATTCTCCTAAGTGTTAACATTATCATAAAATGCCAGGACAATTCAGAATGTTAAGATTTTAGAAATTATTTGAAGGGACAATAAAAGGGTAAATTTAAGTTTTTTACATCTCCTCACATTTGTAGCTCTAGGCTGATGAGAATGATAATTTGGTAGGTTGTGATTAACAAAACATGCTAGCTTTTAGGCTTCAGAGAAAGAAGTGGGAGTTACAACTGGTAGCTATATTAACATTACCATACCATCATTTAATTATATTTCTTCCTCATTCACCAGAAATTTTTACTTATCTGTCATTAACCTCTATCTTTAAATAAGTTTTTGCTGTAAAATGACAAAATGTGTACATAATTTTCTCTTATGTATTATCTACAAAAATTTTATTTTTTGTGATCATATTTGCATTTATTTATTTTAAAAATTGTAGTATAGTTGATATAGTTTCAGATATACAGCATAGTGTTTGATATCTTTATAGATTACATATATAATATCAGAAAATAGGGCATCTGATGATTAGTATTTTACTGAAATTCTTGTTTCAAAGCTGTGTAAGTATATATATTTGTGTGTGTTTGCATGTACAGTAAATTACAATATAAACTGCATATCTCACCATATTTTGTGTCAAAACTGAACGCCAAGTTTCTAACCTATCAAGGGATGTATCAACAGGGCTTACAGCTCTGAATTAAGTTAAAAATACTCACTTATAATAATAATGTAAGAACAATATTGTAAGATAATACATGTAAGATAATATTGTTTAGCTTTTCTAAACAAAAGCTATTGTAAAACATTTTCTCACTGTCTTCTCAGATGGTACCTCCCTCAGTTTTACAGGAAGACTGTAGAAGTCAGGACCCAGAAATGAGAAACCACACATCAGCATTCAGTTTCATCCTCCAGGGATTAACAGATAACCTACAAATGCAGATTTTGACTTTTATATTTCTACTCATCACATACATGTTGAATATAATTGGAAACCTGGTCATCATAACCCTCATATTAGCGGATTCTCACCTTAAAACTGCGATGTACTTTTTTCTCCAAAATTTTTCCTTCTTAGAAATCTCATTCACTTCTGCCTGCATTCCTAGATTCTTGTACAGTATATTAACAGGAAACAGGACCGTTACTTATAACGCTCGCCTGTTCCAACTAGTTTTTAAATCTATGTTTGGTGTAACAGAATTCTTTCTCTTGGTCACCCTGTCCTATGATCGTTATGTAGCCATCTGCAAACCCCTGCATTACATGACCATCATGAACCACAGGTTCTGCAAAATGCTTATCTTCTGCTGTTGGATAACCACTTTCTTAATTGTTTTTCCACCGTTTTGCTTGGGACTGAATCTGGAATTCTGTGACTCTGTCATTGATCACGTTTTTTTGTGACATTTATCCACTCCTGAAGATCTCATGCTCAGATCCATGGTTCATGGAAGAGATAACTCTTGTTTGCTATGTGTTGATATTTATCACGACTCTTACATGTGTTGTTCTGTCCTACATATGTATCATCAGAACAGTTCTAAGATTCCCCTCTGCCTAGCAAAAGACAAAAGCTTTTTCCACCTGTTCTTCCCACTTTGTTGTGGTTTCTATCACCTATGGCAGCTGCATGTTTGTCTATATCAAACTTTCATCAAAAGATGAAATGACTATCAATAAGGAAGTAGTAATACTTACGACTTCCATTTCCCCCATGTTAAACCCATTTATTTATACTCTGAGAAACAAACAAGTGAAACAAGCATTTAGTGATTTACTCAAGAATTCTACAGGTCTCAAAGAACTAAGAGAATGTTGAAGTCAGGTTCCCTAAACAATTGTCTTATGTGTATATCCTCTATTATCTCTTCTTAAGTGAGATCTGGTCTTCTATTCTGATTAAGTCATTTCTTTTTTCTTTTTTTTTTTTTACTTAATATTCAACTTTATTTTCTCCTTGCTCAGTTTCATTTATTTATTTATGTTGTTTAACCATTTATCATTTGTTATTATTATTTTTTTTTACTTTACAATATTGTATTGGTTCTGCCATACATCAACATGAATCCAGCACGGGTGTACACATGTTCCCCATCTTGAACCCCCCTCCCACCTCCCTCCCCGTACCATCCCTGTGGGTCATCCCAGTGCACCAGCCCCAAGCATCCTGAATCCTGCATCAAACCTGGAAGGGCGACATAAATCACAGCAGGATCCTCTATGACCCACCTCCCAGAATACTGGAAATAAAAGTAAAAATAAACAAATGGGACCTAATTAAACTTAAAACTTCTGCACAACAAAGGAAACTATAAGCAAGGTGAAAAGACAGCCTTCGGAATGGGAGAAAATAATAGCAAATGAAGCAACTGACAAACAGCTAATCTCAAAAATATACAAGCCACTCCTGCAGCTCAATTCCAGAAAAATAAACGACCTAATCAAAAAATGGGCCAAAGAACTAAATAGACATTTCTCCAAAGAAGACATATAGATGGCTAACAAACACATGAAAAGATGCTCAACATGACTCATTATCAGAGAAATGCAAATCAAAACCACAATGAGGTACTATTTCACTTCAGTCAGAATTGCTGCAATCCAAAAGTCTACAAGCAATAAATGCTGGAGAGGGTGTGGAGGAAAGGGAACCCTCTTACACTGTTGGTGGGAATGCAAACTAGTACAGCCACTATGGAGAACAGTCTGGAGATTCCCTATATGAAATGAATCGCCAGTCCAGGTTCAATAGATGATGCTGGATGCTTGGGGCTGGTGCACTGAGACGACCCAGAGGGATGGTACGGGGAGGAAGGAGGGAGGGGGGTTCAGGATGGGAAACACGTGTATACCTGTGGTGGATTCATGCTGATGTATGGCAAAACCAATACAATATTGTAAAGTAATTAACCTCCAATTAAAATAGATAAATTTATATTTAAAACAAACAAACAAAAAAACCTGGAAATAGAACTGCCCTATGACTCAGCAATCCCACTGCTGGGCATACACATGGAAGAAACCAAGAATTGAAAGACACACGTGTACCCAAATGTTTGCATACAAAAATTTTAAATGATAGCTTGCTACAAAGAAAATAATTATGACAGTTTATCTCATAAAAGTACTTATTAGTTATTAAATATGAAATATACAGTATATAAAATAGTAGGTGTTTGCACAAATGTATAAGGAATAACTTCATAACATGTTTTATATATTACTTCAATTTTTTCTATGCCAATATGATATAAATTATGACATTTTATAACATAACAAAAGTTGAGAAGTGATGTCTACCCATAGAGTGACATGAGTTTGTTACATATTAAGGAAATTTCAAGGTAATCACAAAATGATTTGTTTTACCTAGATAATGAAATTGTTAACTTTTCTTTAATGTTGTAATTCATTGTATGAGACCACAGCTATAACAGGCGAAAGGGACTTGAGTATGAATTAAATCAAATATATTGAACAAGATGGCTTCCAGGATCTTTTATGTTATTCGACTACAATATGCATTTCATTTCACTGTGTAATAAAGACACTATACAGTACCAAATATACTATATATTTAGTCATATTAAATTATAAGACATATTTATAGTAAATTTGAATTTATTAATAAATATATATATCTTTATGCTTGAGACAAGTTATTTAATATTAAAATTGACCTATCAGCACTTGAAAATGGAGAAAACTTCAGCACTTACATATTTCATTTTAGTATGAGTTGTAGTTATTTGAAGAGTGTATGTCTTTTAACAGAATTCTGATTGGTATGTCTTTTATACAGTCACAGCTAAAAATAAGAAATAATATGTGCATGCATTTATATAGCACAACTTTTTATATTTCTAATCAACATTAAAGCATATCTTTTTATTTATTCAATTCTACATTTGAGTTCCTCTAAAATGTATAGAGCATTAATATTTTTTTCTAAGCTTTTATGTAGCAATTTTGTTACAATTAAAAGGCTGGAAATTTTTTGCTATGTTTTCTAAGCTATTGAATTTTGAATTTGAGTTTGTAATCTTCCACTTTTCAAAATCTCTCACTATACTTATTAATGTGGTTAATTATATAAATTATATAAAAGTGGTAAATTATACATAAATTATATATAAAATTATATAAACAATTTATAATTGCTTAATATTAAACCATAGTTTAATTATTGATGATAAATTAATTTTGATAAAGCATGATTTTTTTAACATGTTATTGTATTATATTTGCTAGTATTTCATTTAGGATTTTTCCATCAGTATTTGTAAGTTAAAAGTGATTTCCATGATAGTCACAATGGAGGAAGGAGGGGATGGGAAGAACTGAAAGCGTAGCTTTGACATGTGCTCACTACCTTGTGTACAACAGCTAGTGAGAAGCTGCTGTACAGCACAGGGGGCTCAGCTCTGTGTGCTGTGATGACCTAGAGGGCTGGGAAGGGGGTGAATAGGAGGGAGGCTCAAGAAGGAGGGGATATTTATTTACTTATAGTTGATTTAGGCTGTAGTATAGCATAAACTAACACACCATTGTAAAGCAATTATCATTCAATTAAACAAAGTAACTTCCAGTGTTCTTTTTTCCCCCTGCTATATCTTTATAAGACTTTTAACTACTGATGTTTTGATGTCATTATATTAAAAAAATGGAAAACTTTTAAAATAGCACCTATTTAGGATTTGATGTAGTTAGCAGAGCTGTGATATAAAGCATATCCTTACACAGTATCTGTAATTTTGCCTATTTATAAATATATTTTTATAAATTATATCTTCCTAGAAACATATCTTGGAGAAGGTAATGGCAACCCACTCCAGTACCCTTGCCTGGAAAATACCACGGACGGAGGAGCCTAGTAGGCTGCAGTCCATGGGGTCACGAAGAATCGGACACTTATTGAGCGACTTCACTTTCACTTTTCGCTTTCATGCATTGGAGAAGGAAATGGCAACCCACTCCAGTGTTCTTGCCTGGAGAATCCCAGGGACAGGGAGCCTCGTGGGCTGCCGTCTATGGGGTCGCACAGAGTCGGACACGACTGAAGCGACGCAGCAGCAGCAGCAGCAGAAACATATCTATTACATATAGGCTTTTGAATCCTTCTGCCTAGAGTTATGGTATGCCTTTAATATTTTAATCTCTTCTTTATTGGAAATCTTTACTCTCTTGATTAATCTTTTATGTTGTTGATCTTTTCTTTTCTCTAGAAAGATTAAGCATTTGAAATCTTTACTGATTTCTTTGCTGACCTTACCAATTCTGTAGTTTGCTTTCTAGTTAGTTAATTTCTGCTTTTATCTTTATTTCCTCTCTTCTAGATTTTTACATTAAAATATTCTGGTTATATACAGTTTTTAAAGATTTATATCTGCTTGTTTTTATTTCCCCTTTCTTCCTCCCTTCCTCCCTCCCTTTCTTTCTCTCTCCCAACCATGTTCAGCACTATGATTTTTCCTGTGAATAACATTTCAGACAGTCCTTATGTATTTTATAGATTTTCTGTTTTCAAGTTAGATTTTAATCAAAGGTTTTTTCTTTATGTTTGACTCATGAGTTTATTTCTAAATATTGTTTATATTGCCACTTAAATATTTTCTTTCATTGTCATTATATTCTGGGATTATTGAGTTCATGACAGAGAAAATAATTTATAATACTGCTGTTACATTATCTTTTCCTGATTGCTGTTTTCTTTGCTACTCCATAGGTAATTGATTAAAAAATTAGTCATATATAAAAAATACCCCTTATTTTTAAGGCAGAATTTTTTATATGTCAATCAATTATATTTTTGCTATTATTCAGCTTATGTATATAGTTAATATTATTTGACCTGTCAAGGTCAAATGTATGTTTCTACAACAGGTAATGCTACATACACAATTTCTAGATAATTATCTTTGCAATCCATGTTTATGTGTGCTCAGTTGCACAGTTGTGTCCAACTCTTTGCAACCCCATGAATGGTAGCCCACCAGGCTCTTCTGTCCATAAATTTTCCAGAGAAGAATACTGGAGCAGGTTGCCATTTTTTGCTTCTGGGGATCTTCCTGACCCAGGGACTGAACCTGTGTCTTACATCTCCTGCATTGGCGGGAGGATTCTTTACCACTGCACCACCTGGGAAGCTCCTCTTCTTCCTACTACTGTCAATTTGAAGTGACCATCTTTATTTCATGTATTGTTGCTACCTGAATTCAAATTAAAGGGTTGAAAAGATTATATAGGGCAGTGGCTAATGAGAAATTTTCCAGGTGGTCTTAACAGGAGGAGCAAAGTTCACAAGTCTCAAGCAATCTTTTACCAAGATAACCAACAAGTAACAAGTCCATCACTTAGGGCACTACCTAAATATAAAATATAAATGAGAAAATGTAAAATTCAAAAGTAATATAAATAAAATCCAGTTAAGAACTTGTCTCAGAATCTTCGTGTGACAATTAAAAAAAATGTTTGTGAACAGCTCTTAAAAAAAAAAATTAGCTTCTATGTTGTGTAAAAGGAGCACCAGCTTTTGTAATTAAATAGTTATATTGTCAACTACTTCCTATGATGAAAATGTCAAAGTAGGCTATACCTTATCAAAATAAGTCACATAAACACAATTTGGAGTTATAACAAAATATCATTTAAATCTTCCCTTTAAAAAAATACAATTAACAACCTATCAGAAGTAGAGTGCACAAGCTTCAAAAATACAATTAACTTCTTACGTCAAAGAAAAAAAAAATAGAAAACTAACTAACTAAATAAATTTGTCAAAGCCTTAAAAACAGGTTTTCTGCCCTAAAGTTCTGAGATAATTGAAGATCAGGGTCTTGAGAAACAAATGTTTTCTGCTATCCATGTATGCAGGTAATGTCATCAGTGAGGCGAATATCTATAGCAGATACACCATTTTCCTTTTGATCATTCAAATACAAGGAAGAATACAAAAAATACAGCATCAGGTCTGCTTTTCTTAATCTGCTAGAATTCAAGCTTTTATCCTTTAATATGTAATAAACATCATTACATATATATCTACAGTGAAAATCATTACTGCCCAATACCCTGTATTGCTGTACTAATGGTTCTTTTTCTCATACAGAAGGGAATATTTGGGAAAAATAAGGGACATTTTATTTCAAATGCATTTATGTATTGAGAAGATTCAAGGTAATTTAACATTGGTAGATGATACTCCATATAATTGAAAACTGAAATAAAAGATTAAAATTAATAGCATTTTCAAGGTATAATCCTCATAAATTTATGAGAAGATAACCTTATTAATCAAATTACATAAAATTCATCTGGGTCAATTTAGAGCCAAATTGTCCTTGAACTAGAAAAACATCAAAATGAACCTGTTTGCTTTTTAATTATTATGGATCAAGATGGAAAATTAAAATTTAGCCCTTTAAATCCTCTGGGGTTACCAAGGATTTTTGAAATTGTCATTTTAGTTTGCACAGATTATACACTGACTACTTCCACCTCACCCAAGCATTGGATTAAGCATCACATAAGGTTAGTATTTTTTGTTTGAAAATTACATTTATACAGAGAGAATGTAATGATGAGAACTCCAGTTCATGTTTCAAAATCACACAATCTAGTATAATGATTCTATAATGATTGACATTTTTTTGCACAGTTTGTAATCAGATATGCATAATGTTCAAATGTACTCTCTAAACTAAAGATTTAGTGTCCTATTTTCCTTTTCAATGGATATGTAACTGAAGAGAAAACTAACATCCTGTTTGTTTCACTTCTGATAGGAATGTGAGAAAAAGCTGTCTATCTCTTTTGTTCCCAGCCTACAAAGTTAAGTTTCATTTGTCTAGGAAAGATACTAATTTTTATATTTTGGCATACTGCTTTTTGAAATATCCTCAATTGGGAAAAACAAAACTGAATCTCAAGTCTAAAATTATCCTACGCATGATGTTTTAGAATGCCATGGTTGGCTGGAATTTCATGATATGATGAACTGGAACTTTCAAGTTACAAATCATAAGGCCATGTCAGAAAAAATCTGTTTCTGATTTCTTCAGCTACAGTTTACATTTTCCTCTTAACTCTGTCTTGGTCTGTCTGAGATTAATTTGCAGGAGATGTTCAGTAGAAAGAGCAAGACATTATTCACTTAAAATGTAAGATAAAAATATCCTTTTTTTGCAGTTGGTATAAAAATGTCATGGTCGTTCATTATTTTTCCCACACTTATTGAACAGGACATGAAATTTCAAAGTCTTAGAGGAGACAAAAATTCTTTGTAGCAACTTAAACATTTCCTTGGGTTTGATAGTGTGTAAGCTAGAGGTTCAACTCATTACCCCAAACTGATAGTCTGCTAAATTCTCTTTCATTTACTCTTTCAGGAAAGTGTCATTTGCTTGGCAAAAGAAAAGTGTGGATTAGGCAATAAGAGTTAGGTCTTGTACTTCACAGCCTGATGCAATAGAACAAACTGTGTTACTAGATTTGTTTCTTTGCTTGGAAAATCCCGTGGTCGGAGGAGCCTGGTAGGCTGCAGTCCATGGGGTCTAAGATTAGTCAGACACGACTGAGCGACTTCACTTTCACTTTTCACTTTCATGCATTGGAGAAGGAAATGGCAACCCACTCCAGTGTTCTTGCCTGGAGAATCCCAGGGACGGGGGAGCCTGGTGGGCTGCCGTCTATGGGGTCACACAGAGTCGGACATGACGGAAGCGACTTAGCAGGAGACTAAGTTTAAGTTTTTATTCCATGATTTTGATTTAACAGTGTGTAGAATTCTGAGCATGAAAAGTGTTAGTGAAAGTGTTAGTCACTCAGCTGTGTCCAACTCTTTCTGACCCTAGCCCACCAGACTCCTCTGTCCATGGAATTCTCCAGGCAAAAATATTGGCATGGGTTGCTATTCCTTTCTCCAGGGGATCTTTCCCACCCAGGGATTGAAACTGTGTCTCTCTTGCATTGCAGGCAGATTCTTGACCATCTGAGCCATCAGGGAAGCCCTTGGATCATGGAAAGAGCAGCCTGTTAACATTACTCTCAGTGTCACTTTATTCTTCCTTTCCTTTATTTCCCCTACCCAAGTACATCCTCACTTATTATTATTTTTACCATCTAGTATAACTGTTGTTATTATTTACAATATGCATTATATTTAGTTTTTGAATATAGGCATAGTTTAAATAAATACTAATAAATTGCTGGAATCTGGGAGGTTGTGAGGCTCAGCCTGTTCCTCTGCTCTGACAAAGATAAAAAGATTTAGGGGATAAAGCGTGTAGCAGGAGGACAGGAGAAGCAGAGCAAAGGGGTCTGTTCATATTCTCAAATTAGTAAAACTCGCTGTGGTGGAAAGTTACCACCAGAGGAATTCCTAAAGCAGAATGGTCCTCAAAACATTCTGGTCATGATTTCAATAGGTTTAAGGTCGCCTCCAGGTAGAAGTCACCTGAATCTCTAGCAAATCCTCACTTGTTACAATTGGCAGCTTACTCCTAGTGGAAAAAACTTTCAAGACTAACGATACACTTGCCTTCAAGATTCTAAAATCTCATCCTTTTCTCATCCATTACTCTCTAAAATAAAAATCAAATATTCAACAGGTCAAGTGCTTCTTCACAACTTCATCAGGTCAGGCAGAGTTTCCCTGTTAGAAGGGAAAGGGCTACCCATGTAATGAGATGAGGTATATACTTCTAAATTCAGAATCTTTCCTCTGATTCCTGCCAACACACTGACAATTCTGTCATCATAGATGAAAATTTTTGTGTCAACACACTAAGGCTTGTGATTGACCACTTCAGGGGACACATTTTGACAAAGCGACATCCCACATTAATTCCTTATATTATGTTAGTTAACCAGAGAGTAGTGTTTTCAAAAATTTGCAAAATTTGATACTGAAATACTTCTGGGAAGATTACATGATTTGGTACTGAGCCAAACATTGATAACAGGTTATTAAAAGCAAAAGCTTTAGAAAAGCTTTAAGTAGAAACCATTTATGACTGCTCCTGGAGTCCTATTACGATAAATACACCAGGTAGTGTCCTGATTGTGGTGCTGGGAGAAAAGGTGACAGTAGATGGAGCAATAAATGATTCCTGCTTTTATTAGGAGTTAGCAAGATAGAAGAAGAAGGATGTTCTTTGCAGAGGTAAGCATGTGGCTTGGGCATGAGAGAAACTTTTGGAAGAAACTTAAGATTCTTTTGCATCTCAAGGACCAAGAAAGGTGGTCTATTCTGGTCAGTGAAGGGTGTTCCTGTGGGGTAGAAAATGCTCTGAGAGGGACTGTGTCAGTCCAACAGCATTGGTGAGAAACTGATGGGTTTTGCATAAATTTACATTTTATGAAGATGTCTCTAAATGCTTTGTGGAGTATGAGAGAGAAGAAATAAAATTTGGAATCAGAGGGAAAACATGGTTACTGCAGAAATAGCCAACAGCAAGGATATTTTTTTCTCTATGTTTATTATTATTTTGCTAGGAATTAGACTAGGCTTATTTTATGAATAGGATAAAATTAACCTGCAGATTCAACTCCAGGCAAATGTTAGATAAAGATTTAACTCTTCATGAAGCACGGCATTCATCTTGCATCCCTTTATCTCTGTACATTGGAGTATGGCATAGTGCCATGGTTTTGTTTCCTAACTGTGAGCTGAAGCACCCCATGGCACCACAGTGACCTCACAAGAGCACTGTGGAACATTTTAGATTTGTCAGAGAGTCAGAGCAGTATTTGTTGAACACCACATGAACTACTAGCCAGTGACAGATCAGGGTTTCAATATTAGATCGCTCCACATTCCTCTCTGTGGTGCCATTACTTTGTGAATCTGGGGTTTCAGTATCTGCTGTGATAAAAAGCAAGTACCATGTAAATAGCAATGGGTAAATCATATGCCATTTTTTTCTAGAATCTTACTTATTTTGACATTTAAAAACTATAAAGGAACATTTTGGGCTTTTATTTCTGTTTTGTTCTGTTTCATCTTTTGTAAGATTCTCCATCAGTTCTATCATTCATTAACTATAATCTTCCTTCCTATCTAGGGCAATTATAAGAGAATTTGGATACTCCTTGTCATTCTTTTTTTTTTTCCCTTCTTCCAGTTTTATTGAGATATAATTGACATACAACACTATGTAAATTTGGAGCTTCCCAGGTGGCTCAGAGGTGAAAAGAATCCTCTTGTCAGTGCAGGATATTCTAGAGATTGGGTTCAATTCTTGAGTAGGGAAGATCCCCTGGAGTAGGAAATAGCAACCCGCTCCACTATTCTGGCCTGGAAAATCCCAGGGACAGAGAAGTCTGGTGGGTTATAGTTCATGGGGCTACAAAGAATCAGCTACAGCTGACTGACAGAGCATGCACTATATAAATTAAAAGTGTACAGCATAATAGCTTGACTTATGTACATCATGAAAAGAGGATCACAATAAGATTAAGGACCACGCTTCATCTCATATAGATAAAACATTAAGGAACTAGAAAATAATATATGATTTTTCCTTGTGAGAAAAACTCAAGATTTACTCTCAAGTTTTATGAATAATGGAATGAGAGAGTCCCTCAGTAGTGCCCAATTCTTTGCAACCCAATGGACTATACAGTCCACGGAATCCTCCAGACCAGAATACTGGAGTGGGAAGCTGTTCCCTTCTACAAGGGATTTTCCCGACCCAGGGATTGACTCCAGGCCTTCTTCATTGCAGGGGGATTCTTTACCATCTGAGCCACCAGGGAAGCCCAAGCAGTATTAATTTTATTTATCATGTTGTATGTTATATCCCTAGTACTTCTTTATTTACAGCTGGAAGTTCGTACCTTTTGACTACCTTCATCTGTTTTCCCTTCCACCTCAACCCTGCCTCTGGTAACAACAAATCTCATCTTTTTCTGTGAGTTTGATTCTTGCTAGAGAAAAGGATACATGGTCTGCATCTGGCCCATCAGTTCAGTTCAGTTCAGTCGCTCAGTCATGTCCAACTCTGCGACCCCATGAATTGCAGCACGCCAGGCCTCCCTGTCCGTCACCAACTCCTGGAGTTCAACTCAAACTCATGCCATCCAGTCATCTTATCCTCTGTCATCCCCTTCTCCTCCTGCCTGCAATCCCTCCCAGCATCAGGGTCTTTTCCAATGAGTCAACTCCTTGCATGAGGTGGCCAAAGTCCTGGAGTTTCATTCCTTCCAAAGAACACCCGGGACTGATCTCCTTTAGGATGGACTGGTTGGATCTCCTTGCAGTCCATGGGACTCTGAAGAGTCTTCTCCAACACCACAGTTCAAAAGCATCAATTCTTCAGCACTCAGCTTTCTTCACAGTCCAACTCTCACATCCATACTACTGGATGACTACTGGAAAAACCATAGCCTTGACTAGACAGACCTTTGTTGGCAAAGTAATGTCTCTGCTTTTTAATATGCTATCTAGGTTGGTCATAACTTTCCTCCCAAGGTGTAAGAGTCTTTTAATTTCATGGCTGCAATCACCATCTGCAGTGATTTTGGAGCCCCCCAAAATAAAGTCTGACACTGTTTCCACTGTTTCCCCATCTATTTCCCATGAAGCGATGGGACCAGATGCCATGATCTTCGTTTTCTGAATGTTGAGCTTTTAAGCATCTGGCCCATAGACATATTTTATTTTGAACCCATGGGCTGGGTTCAAATATACATGTAAGTAAATTTATCCATAAAGATTACACACTGTAATATTATGGACTATCTTTTAAAGTCAGATAATTTGACAACACTTGACTTACAGTTTTCCTGCATAGCAACAATCAGCAGAAAACACAGGCTGCTCCCTTCTGAAGAAAGTTTTTCTCCTCACTCTGGCACAGTTCCTACTAACTTACTCCGGACTGGTCTTAGTAGTTACTGGAGTTTGTCCCAATATAATGTGACAAGAGAGATTTAGGTTAGGGTTCATTACTTAAAACATGAAATTTTAGTGTGTTTTTGCCATGCATCTCTGAGTGATTCAGAGAGTGGAGGTAGTTCTGCAGCTATTAACACTAGTATTATTAGTCGATAAGGTGTTGTTGATATTATTCCACATATAACAGGCATTATTCTAAACACTTTACATTTATTATTTCGGTATACTCATAGCAATATTACAGTCACAAAAATTCTACAACATAGTGTTCTCACTTTTTAATTATGGTTGTGTCGAGAACTATGAATGTTCTCAGATTTTATCCTTCTCACAAGCTAACAAGTTAACTTGTCACAGCCTCATAGATGCTAGCAGAAGATCTGAAGCTCTTGGGTTAGAGACAAAGGAATGTATTGTCATTCAGCAGCTTGCAAGCACTGCAGCGTGCCCTGATTTCTCTTCCACTGAAGTGCCATGGCTACAGTGAGCGGTGGATTCCTGGGTGCTGTGGCACACAGTATGCATTTATCAGCCGAGGTCAGATACCCTCAGTCTTTTGTAATGGACTGCAAGAAGACTGGCCCACATCTGCCATTTGCCCTGAAGCAGACATCATCTTGACTGAGCTGGCCAGTAAACCAGCTGTCTGCCAAGAGGGAGATATTGTCTCTATCTTCTAAAGCTGTTGGCTAAACAAACATTTTTTAAATGGAAGAATGTCTTTTTACAATGGTCTGAGACAGAAAGGATAAATAAATAAAGACTAGTATATTGCTTTAAACCTTTTGTTTTCAAATAACATTTCAATTTTCTTGCACTAAACAATGATAGCATTATAAATTTGATGTAGAAACCTGCTGTAGGCAGTAGACAGAGGAGAGAACAAGACATCTACAAATTTTTTTTAAATGTAAATTTATTTATTTTAATTGGAGGCTAATTACTTTACAATATTGTATTAAATTTAATGGGAACATAAACTTTGAGAATAAAATGAGAATACTGAAACATTATTTTAAAGTATCCCATTTATGAACCAACTTTGAACTAGTAGTTCCTAAATCTTTCTGCTCCAGATAGCTTTAAAAATCATAGTTTCTATGAGTCAACCATAGGTCTATATATTAAAAATAAAGCTAAAATTTAATTTTAGAAAGTTCCCCAGGAGAATCTGATTTGTAGTCTTAAGAGAGCATGGAGATCATGTAGTTCTGAAGGATGATCTCCAAGTAGGAGAGTGAAGTTGAATCAAGGTGACTTGTGTATCACCTCCAGGAAGTAAAATGGAATAATGATTGTACTTAAGGAAATAATAAAATTAATACATCTTTCTACTCTATGAAAAATGTGTGTTAACAAATAGTGTAGTGTCAAAATGTAAGGAAAGCCCAAAGAATAGACTCTACTATATTAATTCATAAATATTCCATGAATTCTTGGGGACTCGAGAGCTTGTTTATTCGAAAGGTATAAGCTGTGGAAGCAGCACATCAGGCAAATACAAACTGATGAAATTGACTCCTTATGTTTTTATATCTTTGTATCCATGCTTACGTGATTAATAGTTAATTGTCCCAGGTACACTGCCATTAAGATAAAAGTGTCCTGGATTAAATAAGCAATTCAAGGTCCATCAGTATTTTAGATTCTTTCTCTCCTTCTTGGTGACTCCTGCTGCCATCCATCATAACTCTTCCTAACTCAGTGATAAAACTTCCAGTTTTCTTGAACAATTTTTCTATCAAGTTCACAATTAACTTTTCTAATAGAAATCCTATAATGACCTTGGGAAAGTCCCATATCCAGCTGAAAGAGACATTCAGAAGTCCACAGCTCTATACCAAAGGCTTACAAACTCATAGCTCCAGACTTGCATATCCTAGTATTAAATATTAAATTCTAATTTAACTATTATTTCATTGCTTTAAAACCTTTCTCATTCTGACTGAGTAGCAGCTGGGAAAACCATTCACATGGCCACCCTCTGGAATACCTAGATGTTTTCCACCTCAGATTTTTAATTCTAATAGTCTTTATTTGCCAACAAGCTCTTAATTTTGAGATGTTATAGTCCTTTACTTTCACTCTCTACTCCTCTTATTAAGTCCATCTGTTTGTTTAGTCTATTATTCTACTTTTTATTAAAAATCATCACTCATTAGAACCCTTGATCTCTTCCTTTTACATTTCTTGCATAATTTTGGTGCCTTTGCTTCTTCAATAAAGAATCTGCACATTCATTTAAAACATGACCTATTTAGAAATCCAAGAATAACAATAAAAAATTGTAATTTTGAACTACTACAAGTTCGTGGAATCCAATCTCAGTTGAACACTGAATTTTCTGCTCATTATATACTCTTTCTACCCGATCCTAAGCTCAGCTTTAACTGATTCTATACACCCAATGGGCTTCCCAGGTGGTGCTAGTGGTAAAGAACCCACCTGTTAATGCAGGAGATGTAAGAGAGACAGCTTTGATTCCTGGGTGGGGAAGATCCGCTGGAGGAAGGCATAGAAACCCACTCCAGTATTCCTCCCTAGAGAACCCCCTGGTGGGCCACAGTCCATGGGGTTGCAGAGAGTCGGACATGATTAAACCGACAGCATGCACACACATACACCTGATAACTACTCTTGAGTTCCAAATCCGTATATTTAATCATGTGTTCAATATCATGCCTCTATTTATAAATATCAAATATGCAAGCTTAATATACTTAAAACAAGCTCACAATTCTACATCACCAGTGTTACTTATCTCAGTAAATATTTCTGCCATCTATTAATGGTGTTTCTCTAAAATCTTATATGTTTGGTAACCTAGCTTGTGATATCCTGTTCTTTAGTCCATAGAACCAAAGAATTAGAAAAACTGCAGATTTACATGTTAAATTATTCTACCTTTCTGTCAGTAGTTCTAACAGCCTTGTCTAAACCACTGTCACCTCTCATTAGAATAGGTCCTTAACATTTCTCCCACTGTCCTCTCTTGCCCATCTCATAAATTTGTTCCCTTGTAGCCAGAAATATACATATCTGATTACAGTATCAATATTATTCTTTGCCTAAAACTCATTAGTTTCCTTTTTCCTTCTTCTTTCCCTCCTATCCTCCCTTCCCTTCCTACTTCTTTCTTCATTTTTTATTTTCTTCTGTTTTTCTTAGGATACAAGCTCAAATCCTGAAAATAAGTTTAAGGCTCTGCAGGATCTAACCCAACTAACTACCACTTACATTCAGTCTATTTTTTTGACAATCTGTATTCCAGTCCCAGTGGTACCCTTTCTGGATTTTTTTAAATAGCTACCTCTTCACTTCAGGACTTGTGTACCGGCTACATCCTGTTCTCGAAATACTCGTCTTCATCCTTGTCTTTTCATTCCTCAACATCACATCTTGCACAAATCCTTCATATCCAGCAAATATCACTTCCTGAGGATGATTACCTATGAGGTAATCTTTCTTGGAGCAAAGCAAGAGGGTGCTGTACATCTTTTAAATAGCATTTATGAGGACATTTACAGAGGCTCTTCTGGTAGCCTAGTGGTTAGGACTCTGGGCTTTCGGTGTTGTGACCTGGGTTCAATCCCTGGTTGCGGAACTGAGAACCCACAAGCCCTGCAGTGTGGCCAGGAAAAAAAAAAAAAAAGACACTGACTCTACCTTGTTTTTATTCAGTCCCCAAAGTTTGGCATAGTGTCTGATAGGAGTAGATGATAATTATTTGTGGAAAGAAGGAAGACATGTTTCCCAGAAACTTCAATGTGTTCCCCTCCAATGTATTTTTTTTTTTAATTTCTAAGGCATTCATTTCAGAACTTCACTGCTTTCTTAAAGATCCCTTCTATGCAATTTTTTTTTATCCATCTTGGTAAATTGTCTCTCCTACTTTACAGATAAAGCACAGGCCATTAAGTAAGAACTCTATTTCCTGAACACACTTCCCATTGTTGGCAAATTGGTATCTGCCATTTATTATTATCCTCTTTCCTCAGTTTCATTGTACAGAGGGTCTTATGTGATCAACAGTAATGCTTACAGTCAGATATAACTTATATAAAGTATATTATATTTTAAAATAATGTTAGATTTTATAGATAGATCTACAAATATATAAAATCATGACATTTTCAATATTTGGGGATTTATTTTATCTGCTTATCTGCTTAAAAACATTTTTTTCAACCTCTCTTTTTTTCCTAGCTCTATTCTTAACCATTAAAAAGAAGTGCTATATTTATATTACTCTTCAAAAATGGTAATTGACTTCATGCTGCCTTCTATCTGCTTTGTATCTCTACTTTTCTTCTCAGACAATGCTCTTGATAGATTACACTGACTTTCTCTACCTTTTACCTCCCATTCACTTCTCAAATTCTATTATCTGACTTTTATGCAACCATTTCATTAAAACTGCTTTTTCAAAACTCATCAAACTCTCCCAGTAAAAAATAAAAATAAAAAAACACTTTTCATGTGCTGTAACACTTGGCTTCTCCGAGTGATTTGGCACTATGGGCCTCCCTGATAGTTCTAAGAATTTCACACGCTAGGCTCACCAGATATCATCTTACCACTCAGGCCACAACTTTGCATCTTTGCATTTCTTAACATAACCTTTAGATCTTTTTTTTTTTTTTGGTGTTGTTCATTTTGCTTTTTAAATATCAGAGTATAACCTTTAGCATTCTTCTCTTTTTAATTTACACATTTAATAGAACATAATTTTAATAAAAGTTATAGTTAATCAAAAACTTACACTTCACCTATAGAAAAGTCTAAAATCTGTATTTCTATCCTGGATAATTTATATTTTATGTTCTAGTTAATAATTAAACAACTTCACTTAGTTCTTGGTAACGTATTTTTAAAATTACATGTTTACATGTAAAAACATGGAACATATCTCATTTAAATGAGAACATTTCTCATGGAACATGTCTCATTTCCCTCTAAAACACCAATCTTGTATTCTTTACTCTGATAAAGTACACCAAATACCCTGGAATCCAAGTTGAAATCCTGGGAGCCATTTTTGTATTTCCTACCCTTTTACATAAAATTTTTTACCTCATCACTTACAAAATCTGTCAGTTTTACTTTCCCAAATCTCTTGGCCTTTCCCTCTCCTCCATGCCTTTGGCACCTGCTCTTCTCAAAGTCCTCATTTTTAATTACCTGGATTTTTTCAATGGCTTCCTGCCTTTTCTGTTTTCCTCAATCACCTACCATCACACTCTTCAGACTCATCTTTCAAAAATCTAATCTAAACTTTCTTCATTTTAAATTATTGCTCTTGAGTAAACTCTAAACTTTTAAACATGACCTACACAATTTCTTATAATTTGCTCCTTCCTGGTCATAGAATAACTGCTTATTGAATCAATAAATGCATGGATAAATATTTGAAGGCTTCTTTCACCAGTGCTTCCTTTTTATGCTTAATGTTAGCCAAATTGAGTGTGTAACACTGTATCTATAAAAGGTTGCTTTGCACATTCTACTCTTCCCCTCGTCTTTTACATTTCCAAAGCCTAATTGCATTTGAAGACACATATCTTCCAGATAAAAACATTGTTGGAGGAACTGAGGAAGCATTATTCCCTAGGTTCTCAGAGAAGGTCAAATTGCACCTGCCAGAAATGTCATTAAAAAGTGTCAAAATTTAGAAAATTAGCTGCAGAAATAACAAAATCTAAATTGTCATTCTATTTGTTTTATCTCTATGAAAACAGGAGTACCTCAAGACAGAAGTGAAACATGTACGTATCACCTGCAAGAATTACACATGTATGCTTCTCTACTACCATTTCATAATTATTTTAATTATGCTTATCCTGTCTTTATCTGGTGAGATCACTAGGTTAAGAAGCTTCTTCATTTAATATTCATTTCACCCTTCTCTTCTTTCAAGTTATGTGTTTTTTTTCAGTGAAAGGTAGACCTCATATACTACTTATCATTACTGAATGCTTATGGTAAAATAAAGGTTCAAAAAATATATAAAGAATAAATTGATGAAAAATTATATATTTGTTTTTTTCTAAGGGCTTGATTTCCCTGGATTCATTGATATACTAATTTTCCTACTGATCAAAGTAAAGACCCAAATTATGGGCTTTGATGACTATTTTTAAAAGTACATGAAAAGCAAAAAACAAAACTAATGATGAATGGCTTAAGGAGTGTGAAAACATCACCTTCACTACATTTTAAATTATTAAATCATAACTTCAATATTATATAGATGACTTATATCAACCAAATACTATGGAGGCAAAAGTTCAATTGACTAAATTTAAAAAAAAATCCCATTAAAAAATAATATATTTTATTTGGGATTTTCTTAGAATATTAATGTTTTTCTTTTCCCAATTAAAAATATTAATGATTGATTCCTGGCCAATGGCAGTTTGAAATAAGTTTTAAAAAAATAGAACAGTGATGAGAAAGATATATTTGCAGTATTCTATCATATCTAGACAGTTCTCACATTTATAATTATGACCCCTGGTTTACAGATTATGGCTATATAGTCAAGAAGATGTAAAATTTAATGATTCTAATAACAAAAAAAGTTTTAGTTATGCAAATAATACAATGAACTTTCACTGAAGGTTCATCTTGGAGGCTTAAATTAATTCTTTATTCAGGTAATTATATTTATGTTGTTTTATCTTCTTTGTGTCTCATTGATCAAACTTTGAAAGATTTTCCCTTCAGTTTTTGAACACTTAAGCCGTTAGTTGTAATTTCAAAGAACACTTTCATTTTAAAGTCAAATTGCCCTGAGAGAAGAACGTGACAGCCTAGGCCTTGGATAGACTCTAGAAAGGTCATTTATGGAAAAGATAAAACAATTACAGCTCCACTTGGATAATAAAATGAGGCTTTCAGGACTAGGATGGGGTAAAGGAGAGATTAAGAATAATGGGAATGATCAACAGTGTGAGGACAGGATTTTCAGAAGAAATCCTTTATCTTGTTTTAACTAATACATTGCTAAAACTAGATATTTAGGAAAAACCAGTAAAATAACTAAACCCAATAATGTTTTGTTCAGATTTAAAAATTAGGTCCTGTCAGGTTGAGGTAGGGATGTACAGAAACTAACATATAAAGTGTAGTTGCTGAATTTTATGAAGAAGAATTTTATCTCAGAATATGGTGGCACTAGTGGTATAAACCCATCTGTCATTGCAAGAGACAAAAGAGAGGTGTGTTCAGTCCTGGGGTGGGAGATCCCCTGGAGAAGGGAATGGCAATCCACTCCAGTATTCTTGCCTGGAGAATCCCATGCACAGAGGAGCCTGACAGGGTACCATCCATAGGGTTGTAAAGATTTGGTCAGGATTGAAGTGACTGAGCATGTCTGTTATCTGTGTATTCCTGAAAGAATAGTAATAAGAATTCTATACAGGTATAAGTGTTTCAAAAAAAATTGTCCTTTTACATGAAGAAGGTCAAGAAATCAAAAAAGTTGTGGAATTAGAATCATTCACATAGTAAGATAATAATAATAGAAAAGTGATGAAGAAAATGCAAAATGGTTTCACATAAACAATTTTTAATAAACATTAAACATATATATACTTTAAAAAATTTTCTATGATAATATTTATAAAATGTAGCAGTTTGTCTCAAGCATCTGAAATAAAGATTAATCTTTTCCTTAATTTTGTTTAACAATTTTTAAACTAATTTATCTGTGATAAAATTGTTTAAAGTAAGAAACAAAGAAGAATGTTTTAGAATTACTAGGAATACAAGAAAAAATTGAAATTTAAGTAATCGATGAGAAGTAAGTCTGCTAAATCTTGAATGTGTTTAGGGTAATTTCCCAAACATTTTATAGAGTTCTTTAATTTCCTGGAGGAGGTTAAATATATTTTAATCAACTGAATTCATTAATGGGCTGTTTTATGCTAAGTGGCTTCATTAGGTCAATATATCAAAGATGAATATTAAGTTGTACTAATTATAGTAATAAAATATTTTAACATGAAAATGGTATCATTAGAAATTAATAAGCCTGAATTCTAAAAATGATTAACAGTATATAACTTCAACATATACTGTAATGATACCTCCTCCATATTTAGCAAATCATCCATATTGTAACAATACCAGAAAATCAATACTCAATAACCTTATGAGTAAATAATGTAATCATTTTAGAGATAAGGAAATTGGAACTTAAGGTATAACTCACATACCATGGACCAGGGATCCAACTTAGATGTTTCTGCTACTGAAGAACATTTAAATGCCTGTTAATGTGTTGTTAGAAAGCCAATTATAAATTAAATTACTTTTATTTAAAAAATGTTTCTGATTTGACAATTGATAGGTTGAACTAAATACTAAGCAATTGCACTGGGACTCTGCTTTATCTTATTCACTTTAATCACATGACAAATCCTTAAGTTTTAGAATTTGAAGAGGATTTATATGATTTAAAGGATGATCTATTGACCACACATTATAGCCTTCACTTAGCAATTGCCAGTTAATCTCATTGCCATTCACAAAGGTGCAGCCATTTTTGTCCTATATTGTTTTGTTAGTTAATTGGAAGAAAATTGATAATAAACATTATAAAATATAACACTTACTGAGTATTTGTTATGAGTAAAGCACTTTTGAAATATATTAAGTGTATGCTGCTGCTGCTTCTGTTAAGTTGCTTCAGTTGTGTCCAACTCTGTGCGAGCCCATAGATGGCAGCCCACCAGGCTTCCCCTTCCTGGGATTCTCCAGGCAAGAACACTGGAGTGGGTTGCCATTTTCTTCTCCAATGCATGAAAGTAAAAAGTGAAAGTGAAGTCGCTCAGCTGTGTGTATAAACATATTTAATTTTAAAAACTACATTATAAGGTTGGTACTATTATAATTTACCATGCTTTTTAGATTGGGAGATGGAGGCACGGAGAGTTTAAGGAAGGCCACATACCTGGGACAGCAAAGTGGAAAAAAGAGCCCAGATAATGTGAGTCCAGAAGCCATGATTTTTATCATTTTTCAATAATCATTTTAATTCGATGAACATGGATGTCAAACCAAAATAGGAAGGAGCATCAGAAAGTTTGTCTAAGCTGTGGATTTTGGCTACAAAGTGATTGATCATGAGAGACCTATAATCAGTTGAAGAACTGTGAAAATGGACCGTATACATTAGTTTTATGGATATTACAGCTAGAACTCAATATTTATTTTACTAATATAACATGATGTTAGAAATTTTACAGATAGGACAATGTTCAGGTGTATATAAAGTTTCTGAGAAAATACTGGAAGGAAATGAGTGTGTAAATTGAAGTGATGGGAGTAGAGATGGGCATATGGCTAGGAAACTGTGGCCAAAAGACCAAATACTGAGGTCAGTTCAGTCCAGTTTAGTCACTCAGTCGTGTCTGGCTGTTTGCAACCCCATAAACTGCAGCACACCAGGCCTCCCTGTCTACCACCAACTCCTGGAGTCCACCCAAACCCATATCCATTGAGTCAGTGAAGCCATCCAACCATCTCATCCTCTGTCATCCCCTTCTCCTCCTGCCCTCAATCTTTCCCAGCATCAGGGTCTTTTTAAATGAGTCATCTCTTTGCATCAGGTGGCCAAAGTATTGGAGTTTCAGCTTCAACATTAGTCCTTCCAACGAACACCCAGGACTGTTCTACTTTAAGATGGACTGGTTGGATCTCCTTGCAGTCCAAGGGACTCTCAAGAGTCTTCTCCAACACCACCGTTCAAAAGCATCAATTCTTCTGTGCTCAGCTTTCTTTATAATCCAACTCTCACATCCTTACATGACTACTGGAAAAACCATAGCCTTGACTAGACAGACCTTTGTGGACAAAGTAATGTCTCTGCTTTTTAATATGCTGTCTAGGTTGGTCATAAATTTCCTTCCAAGGAGAAAGTGTCTTTTAATTTCATGGCTGCAATCACCATCTGCAATGATTTTGGAGCCCCACCCCCCCAAAAAAATAAAAAAAAAATAAAAATAAAGTCAGTCACTGTTTCCACTGTTTCCCCATCTATTTGCCATGAAGTGATGGCACCAGGTGCCATGATCTTAGTTTCCTGAACTAAGGTCAGAGTCTGATAATTCATCTCTAATCTTTTAGCTTTTCAGAACATTCAAACAGAAATAAGTTGGAAGTGAAGAATTATGTTAAGTACGTTACTGACAGTATTTCGAATGACAAAGGGATTTTATCTACAAGTTCTCATTTTAAAATACCAGAAATTATACTGGTTCCTGAAATAGTGGTGCAGGACTCAACTTAAGAAACACCTTAGAATTCACAATGCCCACTGCTGCTAAGTCGCTTCAGTCGTGTCCAACTCTGTGCGACCCCATAGATGACAGCCCACCACACTTCCCTGTCCCTGGGATTCTCCAGGCAAGAACCCTGGAGTGGGTTGCCATTTCCTTCTCCAATGCTTGAAAGTGATAAGTGAAAGTGAAGTCACTCAGTCGTGTCCAACTCTAGTGACCCCATGGACTGCAGCCTACCAGACTCCTCCGTCCATGGGATTTTCCAGGCAAAAGTAGTGGAGTGGGGTGCCATTGCCTTCTCCAACAGTGCCCACTAGATAAGAAGAAATGAATTTACTTGCCTGAGATCACATGTCCAGAGGTCAAGTCAGGGGGACAGAAAAATATTCTGTGCTCAGAAGTTACTTTTACCATCTCATACTGAGTCCAGATGTGGCATATTTTGTTAACCTAGTAATCAATATTGGGTAGTGCACTATTTTCAGTTTTTAGTAAAGAATCATTTCTTTGAAATCATTACTTTAAAAACCCCACATTGATGAATTATCAAGGAAAACTCCTACACTGATATATTACCAAACTGAATAGAGAAATTAGAAATACGAAAATGTGTGCTCAGTCATGTCTGACTCTCTGCAACCCCACGGGCTGTAGCTCCAGACCCAGAGATTGAACGGCGTCTCTTGCATCTCCTGCATTGGCAGGAGGATTCTTTACCATTGCACCACCAGTGAAGCCCAGAAGTATGAATATGAAGTAGCAAAATGATCCCTTAGAACTTCCTTCTTATGTACATATCATTTTTTTCCAACTTGGAATTAAGATGGAATATATCTGGATTTAAGTTGTAAGAGTAAGAAATATGAAGATTCATTTTTGGTTCCCTAAAGCAGCATTTTGAGATGCAATGCTCGATTGCCAGCCAACTAAATCTCAAAACTCGGTGATAGAATAACTAGAAATACCAGAAAAATTAGACTGTCATTCTTGGTCCCTTTGAAAAACTATTCTAATATCCTACTCTAAACAAAACGTTCTGGCTTGTTTGTGGTAAAATGCCAAGGGACACAGCTATAGCCTGGGCAAACAAGTATAGCTTAGAGTAAAAACAAGCTGAATTGTTTTTATTTTACATGTTTCCAATCTACCAACTTAATTAATAATGTACACATACTTTAAAGACATCAAAGGGAGATACATAACATTATATATTAAAAACTGTGATCACTCTTTCTAAATTCTTCTCTCAAGAAAATGATTTTCTATTCTGAAAAGCTATTATCTCAGGACAGAAAATTATTTTTCTATGTGACACGAAAATACCTTAAATAGAAAGTTTATAAGACATATCTGTATCAGCTTATTATTAATTTATGGCTGGTTCGTTTTTAGAATTTTTCCTCTTGCAACTAATGTTTTCAAGGTTCTTAATTCAAACAAAAGAAATAGTCTGCATCCATACACATAAATTTGAGACTATTTCAAATGAGGAATCTCTCGCTACTTACTCAATGAATTAAATGGATACTCTTTACATCAAGATTAAAAATGATTTTCTCTTTTGAAGTAAGTTATTTAAATAATACACACATCTATTTTTAGATTTCTTTGTGTCTAATAACAAAGCCAACTCTATCAAGCTTCATAATCTACCTTCTATCATCTAAAGCGTTGTCTCTTTCTACCTTTAGGCTGGAGAGGAAAATCACATATTAAAATTAATTGGGAAGGCTGCTGTTTCACCATCATTTCTAGCCCCATCACTTGTTTTCTATTATATACTCGTACTGTGCATGCCTGTGAGAGAAATCCAAACCTAAAATAAAATCTGACATTTAATCACCCTTAGGGGACAAATTACATAAATTATTTTAAGCAAATTAGATGATGTTCTAAATATGTTTCCACTCTTTATGCTATATTTGGTCCCCAAATCCATCTTTCATTCTTTTTTTTTTTTAATTGGCCTTCAACTGTGCTCTAGAAATCCAACTTCCCTGCACTGCTCCACTTAAATTACTTAATCTCTGATATTTCAGAAGGATTCAATTAATGGAAAGTTACTAGAAGACAGGAGGAGAGAGGGAGATCTGAAATTGATCCCTGTGCTGTATCCTTTGACTACCTCTCTTTGCAAATACAACCCCTTTTCTGGCTCCAGTTCTTCTCTGACCAGGATAACCTGTTCTCTTTGGTCTTTCAGGCCCAGGGCTGGTTAACAGCATTTTGCTATTACAAGTTTGATTGTGCTTCTCCTTTATGAGTTCTCCAAATTCTGCCTATATTTCTGTGAAAGTGTCCTCGTTAAAAACCCTTTAGCTACCTTTCAGGACTGCCGTCAGTTCCTGTTGATATCCTGAGTCACACACAATCTAATGAGTAAAAAATAATAATCTTATAATCAGTATTTAGAAAACATGGCTTCAGGGAAATAAAATTATTAAGACCATCGTAATTTTCCTAGTTTGACACAGACTATCCTTGAAGAGCATCGTGCTTCTTTACTATAAAATCTTGGTTTTACACATCAAAAATGGTTCAAATGCTTTTGAAAGAAAAAAAAATGTTTCTCAGGGAATCTAATGCAATTCTTCACGTTAATTCAAAATTCATTTCTCCTTTCCTACTTAATCTTTCATTGATTAGTATCCCTTGCTTACTAATGGGTAAAATAAAAGGGCCTGGGAATATTTGAGTTCATCTCTTTTTCTAAAGTGAAAAATAACTGGTTTTAAATTGGGTATTCCCATTTATTTTATTGAACACTTTGAACAAAATTACCTTTACACTAATGTAATTCTTTAAACAGTATTGGTGAAGAAAGTTTAATTTCTGTTTTTACTCATCTCTTAGCATTTATAGTAACTTTCTTGACTCTCTTTTAACACTATTAACTCATATTTTTATGTGAAACTGCTACATATCATTGGTCTTGACAGGTTTCCTGGCAATAATTTAAACCTGAGCACCTAACTGGGACAATGCTTTTTCTTAGTCATTTTTCTTAATAATTTTATAAAGACATGCCTTTAGTTAAGAGTCAGTGTTATCACAACTTCAGCATAAGCAATTCTGATACTAAAATTGTATAAATATTATGTATGTATTTGAGAAGCCATTTGGAAAAATCTGTCTCCTTGCCCTGCAATCACCTTACATATACTTTGCATCAAGTAGCTTTTAATTTTCTGATCATAGCTTAATTTAAATGAGTACAGAAAACTCATGGGAGATTATTTAAAATCTAAAGAAATAAGAAACTACTTACTATTGAAGCAAGAGATGTTTTAAAATATTACAATTATCCCAGTACTTATTGCAATTTCATGAACTTACATTTAATAGATTGTGTTAGACCTTTTTCAGAAATCATGCTTTGTGGCATTTGCTCTTATTTACTGTCCTGGCAGAAAGTTCCAGCTGAAGTCAAGGTCACCTTCTATCCCAAAGTTGGTATAATTAGTATCAATTCAGTGTTTCTCCAAGCTTACACAGGAGGTTATTAACTGTGTTTCATGTGGAGTGTCAAAGAAGCAAAGGCAATGCCGGCAATCTTTTCAGCTTCAAAGGCACAACTCATAAATTTAATTCATTGGCTAGTAAGAAAGATACAACCTGTTTCGTTTATTAATGATTTTAAAAATAATTTCAGAGATGTTCTAGAAATACATTTATTCACATATGCAGGCCAAATTTTTAAATAAAAGACAAATTATCCTCCTAATAATAAGTAACTCATTTAGTCTTAATATTTTATGTGATGTGCTTTCTGGAATATAATAATTATGGAAATTTTAAAATTAATATTTATATGTACTTGCATATTCTATAAAATGAATTCAAGAAAAGGGCACATAGTCTACTATGGAACATTTTCTTTCTTAGAGGTTGTTTTGCAGGAAATGTATACATTTTTAAATTATATTAAATCTAGATTACCATAAAATCAGTGAAGACACTCCCACAGTCATGAAGTAGAAACAATATTAATAGAACTGTTTATTCAAAAGAAATATAAACTAATGGTACAAAGATTTCTGTTTAAATTGATTAAAGCCAAAGAAATAAATAAGCTTAAAATGAAACTCTTAAAAATATTTGATGTTTTAAACTGTACAAGCCACAAGAATGCCCGTGGAAAATAGAATAGAGCATAAGTGTTCTGCTTCCCTTACTAGGTGGTATGGAATACCAGTTTCTTCAAATATTTTCCTCACTGCCTAAAGAATAAGAAAATATTTAAAGATTTTCAAACTTTTTCAGAGTTCAGCTTCATTCAAGTCCAAGGCAAATGCTCCATTTAGATTCAGAAATGGTTATACATTACAAGGGATTCTTACTCCAAGGAATATCTACTAGAATAGAAATAATAACTTTAGCATCTTGGGCTTTCTTGGAATAACCTAATCTGAAACACTTTTGCTATTCCAATGCATAGATCGTAGCTGACAAAGAGACCAGGACCCCGAGTCAACACTCCCACCCATGTCTGGCCTGTAGTCACTACCTTCAGTATTATCAATATTGGTACCTGTAACAAGATTGACAGTGAGCGTACATTGTCCTTATTCTTTCCAAAGTATATACTGTGATTATTCTTTTCAAGCAAGAAGCATTTTAAATATCTTATTTCCAATAAGAACTATGTTTCACATATTTAATTTTGAAACAGTCAACTTTATATAATAATTATTGTTTTGTAAAAGATTAGTGGAAATTTAGCTACTTGGTTGGAGAAGGAAATGGCCACCCACTCTGGTATTCTTGCATAGAGAATCCTGTGGAAATGAGGAGCCTGGTGGGCTGCTGTCCATAGGGTGGAACAGAGTCTGATACAACTGAAGCGACTTAGCATGTATGCATGCATGGGAGAAGGAAATGGCAACCCACTCCAGTATTCTTGCCTGGAGAATGCCAGGGACAGAGGAGCCTGGTGGGCTGCCGTATATGGGGTTGCACAGAGTCAGACACGACAAGCAACTTAGAAGCAGCAGCAGTCTAAATGTGGAACCCTGTCTTTTTGCAGATAAGCAGGTCCCTCTATATAGACCATCTGGAGACTAAACTATTACTTAATTTTTTCCAAGCTTAGAAAAGCCCAACATATTGACACTTAATTTTTAAAAGCTCACAACACCATGCAAATTGTGTTTTATTACCATCAATAAAATCAGAAACATTTTAAATAGCTAAACACTCATAATACAAGCTCATAAACAATTTCTTGATTTGCACACTTAGGGATTTAACTGTGTCAAGATGATATATTTTACCATTGCAAATGCTCTATTTGAATGCATTTATTCTGACAAATCAGAGCTCTAATGATTTTACTCCACTCATTCTTTCTCAGTGCTAGGATTCTTTTTTCTTGTATTCTGAAAAATGTTTCTTTATCACTTTGTATTCTGTTTTTTAAGTATCTATGCCAAAAGAGCGAGGAGGGCACACATTAATGAAACCAAATAAAAACAAAATATAGACTAGATTTTTTTGACATAAAAGAAATAGACTTTAGAAGCACAAGTCAGATCATTATTGCTTTTTAACTTTACATAGTTAAATAGATGCTTCAGACAGTGGTTTGATGTGCTCAGGTATGCAATTTGTGTTTATTTTATGTTAGCATATTTTATTTTGAAACTAGAGAAATAAAACAACAATTGAAGTAAAGGAATCTGCATACAAAACTATTATGTCACAAACAACATTTTAGGCATAGTTCACTAAAAATGCTCACATTAAATATGAGTTGAATGTTACAATTCATCTCAATTTCTCTATACTGGCATAAAGTAAATACTTAAGCAATTTATTTTCATTGAACACAGCTTAGCTTCATGCATATGATTTTTTTTTTCCCACAAGTAACTAAGATTGCTTCAAGAAATCTTTAGCGAAGGGAGATCTTTCAAGTAGCAATATTTTGGGAATACACTTAATAGGATTATATTTAATGGCCAAACATGTTCCTAGATTTATAAACATTTAAATAGTCAATTTTGTATGATTTGTATGATTTTTAAATTATAAGGGCAGCATATGGACTAAAAATTATCGGCCTTTTATCCTAGTGTGGAGCTATAATCACTTTAGATGTATGCTAAATTCATTCAATTCTACTTGAATAATCTAAAATATTTTACTTGATATTACATTTTCAGACATAACTAACTAAATTAATGTGTAATTTAATTGTGAAGAATTTATATTAAGTTGTGTTGTGTGCTTAGTCTCAGTCGTGTCTGACTCTTCTCAATCCCATGGACTATAGTCCACCAGGCTTCTCTTTCCATTGGATTTCCCAGGCAAGAATACTGGAGTGGGTTGCCATGCCCTTCTCCAGGAGTTCTTCCCAACCCAGGGATCAAACCCAGGTATCCCACATTGCAGGCAGATTCTTTACCTTCTGAGCCACCAGAGAAACCCTACATTAAGTTAATGCTTGAAACTGAGCTTTTGATTGCGGAGATATACACTTCAAAAGAAATCCATCTTGAATAAATGTATTGTCAGCCTAGAAAAACAACCAGGTAAGGAACTAGGCTGCCCCACCTGTGAACTTCTTACTTTCAGAAAGTCCTGGGTAACCCAGACAACAGATCACCTTGAGAAACTGGCTCTCCCTTCCTATGCCTAATTCCCATTCTTAACAATTCAAATTTGACAATAATGATGTGAGTCCACAAAACTCTAGACACCCCACCTTTGAACTCTAATAAAGCCAGAGACCAAGTCTACTGTGTCTTTCTAACCGTGATTTCTCTAGGTGGTCCTTCAGAATCTGTGAGTAGTAATTTTGTTCCTCAATATTCTCTGTTGGATTTTTTTTGCTGAAGGGCATCCAATGACCATATTAAGAACAAGGGCTGGTCCAACGCTACTGGCCTCAGTATCAGGAAACGCCTGTAGGTGCTCCTAAACGCAACAGGAGCTGAGGCAAGTTTCTCAAGCAGTCATAGCCAAAAGCATCACTATCAATAGGCTGGGACCAAAACAGTAATTCATCTCTAAATTTTTTTATATTGGTCATACTTTTCTGGTTGTAGATAATTTGATAATAGTTGATTTGGTAATTTTTTTTTAAATGTATTTTTAAAGAAAAACATTTGCAGTGCCATTCTGAAGTAAAGAAAGTGAAAGTGAACTTGCTCAGTCGTGTCTGACTCTGCAACCCCGTGGACTGTAGCCCATCAGGTTCCTCCGTCCATGGGATTCTCCAGGCAAGAATACTGGAGTCGGTTGCAATTTTCTTCTCCAGGGGAATCTTCCCAACCCAGGGATCGAACCAAGGTCTCCTGTATTGCGGGCAGACGCTTTAACCTCTGAGCCACAAGGGAAGCCCATTCCGCAGTAAGGTCCAGTCCAATTACCTCGTTATAGTTAACAAATTGGTTGTAATCATAAGCAAAATTGTACAATTTTATTAACAAAAAATTATTTTTCCATTTTTAAGTCTGATGTAAAATAAATCAATACTTGAACCAATAATTCATTTGGATTTTTACATGGATTGTATAAACAACGTCATCATCACTTTTAGGATTTTTTTTTTTCTATCTAAAACATTGAAATGCATGAACTATTTGAACAGGACAAGGAGTATATTAGATATTTTATACCTTTTCTCCATATATGTCATTTCATTTCTGCACTTGTAGTTTACTTACAGTCTTAAAGAGGCAGAGACAGATAAGTAGGCATTTAGAGTTTTTCTGTCTTGGTAAGCACAAAGGCTTCAATTTTGAATTCTACTTTTAAAAATCATAATAAATAGATATAATCACTGATTTATCTCACTATGTCTCATACATGTTTCCTGAATTTTCAAATATTTATATCATGATCTGTAAATGAGGGTGCTGTTAAAGATGCCTAGATTATGAGATAGTTTATATAAAATTGAAAATATACAATATGATAAAACATGTTAGGGCTTTCCTGGTGGCTCAGTAGTGAAGGTTCTGACTGCCAATACAGGAGACACAGGTTCCATCCCTGATACAGGAAGATCCGGCAGGTTGTGGAGCACCAAGCCCATGTGCCACAACTACTGAGCCTGTGCTCAGAGCCTGGGAACTGCAACTACCGAGCCCACTGCAACTACAGAAGCTCACATGCCCCAGAGCCCATGCTCTGCAACAAGAGAAGCCACCGCAATTAAAAGCCCTTGCACTGCAACTAAAGTGTAGGCCCTGCTTGCTGGAACTAGAGAAAAGCCTGCGTGGCAAGGAAGATCCAGCTCAGCTAAAAATAAGTGAATAAGTAAAGAAATTATTTTAAAAAATTAAAAATGCTTTCAAAGTAAGCATACCATGCAAAAATTATATTAATTCTAGAAATCACATCAGGTCATTTGGAAGCATTTTGTAAATGATCATATTTAACTCATCAAAGTTTATCTCATTAAAAATTTATTAAAGTGATAAGAAAACCCCAAATTCATAAAAAAAGTATATATGGATAGTTGGATGGGTAGATAGATACAGATGTATAGATATATATCTTCTAAATTAGTTGATAGCATTAATCAGGCCACTAGCTTTAAAAAGTTGCAAGTTCTATAAGCAGAAAATGTGCTATAGCAATGATGTTTTGTAATGAAAAATATTTGAGAGATCTATAAAATGTTCAGATTTTAGATATATGATATAAATCAAAAATATTATGAACTTCTTAGACAATTTCTTAATTGTTATATTCAAGGATAGGTAAATTCCATATGTTCTAGTGCCATTTTATTATTTGATTTTAACTAATTAAAAGTAGGTTTGAAATTAAAATGCAATCGGTGCACTAACACCAAATAATTTTGCCAAAACTAGAATTACTATAGGAAAAATACACAATTTCATTAATTGTATGATGCAAACGTGAATATATTCATTTTACTTAAAAGAACTAAGCAATAATTGTCATACATTGAGTGCTGATTATGTTGCCAGAACTCTAAATATTATCCAGTCCTCAAGACAATCAGAATCGAGTGTTTCTCATTTTTCTGATGAAAATGCCAGTACTAAATTTGGTTCAACATCTACGACCAAAGACTGTGTAAACAGAAGAACCACAGCTCACACCTAAAGATATCTCCGGGACTCACTTATTCTCTGTCTTTCCCATATTTGGTAAGGTTTGCTCCTTTCTCACTTTTAGCACACTTATTTGTAACAAGATACTGCTAATTGCCAGCTTTCGTCCTTATGGTTGAAGCCCTTCTTCCTGCACACGAGGATGCATTTCACGTACAAACTGAAGAGATGTGCAAATTCTCGAGGTTATAACTGACAATTTGAGTAGCTTATTTTGTTCTATTTTATTTTGATTTTTAATACAGCTGCAGAACGATTCTTCATTTTTAAACTGGATGTTTATCATAGAGAAGAAAACCCAGCAATGGCAGGGGTGGTGAAAGAGTAGAAATGGAGATATGAATGGTGATTTATTTGTGGTAACTTATTAAATATGTCTGTACAGATAGAGATAAATGTTATATTTATGAAATCTGAAGAAATGATATTTAAAGCTAATAAGATTAAATATAGTTAGTTTACTTAAGATTACTAAATGAAAGGGATGAAGCAGATAAACTTTTTAAAAAAATTGGCAAGCTGGAAATATTTAGTCCTTAGCTTTTCTTAGACAACATATTTTTATTATGATATCTTTTAAATGATAATTTTGTAACATCTTTTGCCATTTCATAAATAAATGAATTCCACTAAAATATAATTGCATCTGAAAGCTCTAATTTAATAGGTAATGCACGGCTGAGTGAATATCATATAACTTATAAGCAGCAGAGTGCAAAAATCATAAAATATGTATATATTGACAAAATTCCCAACTCCCTCAAATATGGACTAGAACATTAAGCATGCTTGGTGACTTTCTTCAGTTCCCAGTTGTTTGCTGAAGTTAGCATGGAAAATAGACTTATACTAACATTTGATGTCAGTGTTACTATATTTTTCTGTATAAAATAGATGCTATGAATTGCCTAATTCATAAAATGTTTTCTTTTCACATATCTTGATGCCATTTGAAAAATGATATGTTTCAACAGTTAACTAAAGAAAGAGGGAATGGTGTGTATCTGTGTGTTTGTTTGTCTTCTTTGAGGTTTATTTATTCATGTGTTCCTTTGAAGGAAAAACAGTTTTTTTATAATTTTTAAATTTCATGGTGTAAAGTTTATAAAACATCTTAGGAAAGCTTTTAAAAATGAATTTACTTGAAAAAGCAGAAAACTGATTTCATTTTAGCAGGCTGATTAAAATGGAACCGGTAAGATTCACTTAAGATACATGTGAATAAATATAAAAAATTGTTGTTAAGCACTTCACTTTGAAATAAAATATTTTCTCTTATTTTGGCCTAATGTACATATACTCACAAAAGATATGAATGCCTTAACTAATTCAGCCCAGGTACTGATTATTTAGGGGAAAATGCATTAATTTGCTAGTGTTTTTAGATACAATGTTTAATATCCATAATTTTAGCCTTGGCATAGTGCTGTTTCTATAATATATATAACAGGTATTTAACAAATACTCATTGAAGAAATTAATTAGACTTTTTTTAAGCATGTCTTTTTAAAAAAATTAAACCAATATAGCCTTTTCCATCAAAGTGATTTCTTTGTACACTTAGAACTTAACATTACCATTGAGATTTTGTGGGTAAGCAATAGCTACATTTCATCTTAATTACTGTTTGTAAAAATCTTTAGAAAAACAATAAATAAAGCAAAGTAGAACATTAGATATTTTACATTTCATATATTATCATAAAGTGTTTTTTCTTCATTTTTAGTATTTTCCCACCCATTTCATACACATTGTTATAAGAATGATCTTTAAACTCTTCTACTTTTAGATTTAAATCAAATACAGTTTTTTTTTAATAATACTAGGTATTTTTAATGATTTTTATTGTTATCACCGTCAAGTTTTAGTTACCAATCTTGTACCCTGCATAACAGAATAAACCTAATGAACACTTACCAGATACTAAAATATTTTTCTGGAACAAGAGAAAAAATACTACAAACACTAAGTAAAAGCTAGCAGCAACTCAACATAATACTGAGAATTAATAAAAATTCTAAGAAACACAGAAGTCTAATTGAATAGTCTTTATAAGTGAAAACAATGTTAAGTGTATCCCTGATGAAACTTTAGAGATATATTTTTGTAAAGTCCTTATGAGCTCAAATTAAGTTGCTACATTTAACACATATTAGTACAGCCAACATGACATAAAACATGTATAAGCATGTATAAGAGTAAACGACAGACTAAAATAGGACACATTGTCTCTGAACATAGAAATAAACTTTAAATCGTGTATTTCTATAATGTGCTCAAAAATCTCAAAAAACTTTTCATTTCTTCATTATCTAACAATGACTTAACTACTCAGAAATATTTTTTTATGTTTTTGAACCGTGATATGATTTCTTGTTTGTTTTTTTTTTTTGCCCTTAAGAATTCCTTCAATATCTTTTTGCTTGCTGTGCTTCAGAAAAACATCTTATTAGTAATCAGACACCAGAAATTATTCCTAGAGCCAACCGTCAATTCCTGTCATCCTGGATAAGCCTAGAACATTTGCTTCTGGAACACTAATTACAAGAAGTAGCTCCACTCAGCTAATCACTTTAGGATGATATATTAAATATATACCTAAAAGTTCTATGTGGTAAATAACTTATAATGACCCCTGTCATGCTAATTTTAGAACAAACTCAACACTGCAGGCTTTTTAATCTAGTTGCAGAGAAATAAAAAATCATTGACACTAAAGTAGGGTCATAAAAAAGCAAAAACTACCTCTGCATTTTTGAACATCTTATCTCTTCGCTTGTTTTTATAAGGTAAAGTACCAAAAAAAAAAAAAAAAAGGCTCCCATGTTCACATTTTAAATTGTCAATGTTTCAGAGCTTCATATATTTTTTACCTATATTCTGAACATTTTCGTGAATCATATGACACTAAGAAAAATTAAAATATACCATCTTGTCTTATATTGTATTACAATAACCCTAACTGACAGTAACTGACTTGATTTAATTATTCCTTATAATTAAGTAAAATTGGATCTCAATTCCTCTACTCTTTAAAAAAGTAAGCCCTATAAATTTCTATTTAACGTGTTTTCTAGGCCATAACAAAGAAGCATACCGTACCTCTTATGTTGCTGGTTGTTGCAGATGTGGTTGGGCAGGTTGTTATGGCTACAGTGGTTGTGACTGTTGCAGTGGTAAGGGAGGGGATGATAGTAGTGGGAAGCAAAGTGTTGGGAACATCTGGTGAGTGGAAAAAAACAAAATATAAAACAAAATCATATCATGCAAACAAAACAGAAACATAAATGATTCAAATTATAAATACATATATCTTATTTAGGTTTAAATTTAACAGGCTTAAACAGATTATCTGGTACAAAGCTCCTTGTACCACACAGTTCTTGTCATTTTTTGTTCACTTATTTTTCATGCTCTTACACAAAGCAAAAACCGGGAGCAATGTTTGAAGACAAGCAGATTGCCTGCAATATTTTGAGTGAAATTTAAAATGACAAGAATTCATTTGTTCACTGAGTCATTTAAAATGTTTGACATGCAGTAGCAAAATACAGATAGGTAAAACAAAAATTGACATGCTTTGTCAAAGAAGTAAACAAAGAAACAACACAACAGAAAATATACACAAATAACACCACCATATAAGATTAAATAAACATTAACGATGGGTGAGTATATGCATGTTAAATACTTTTTGATATTTTTAGGCAAACGATAGGAAATAGGGTGAAAGCAATCTTTAGACACAAACAAAAAAGAAGCCAACTGTTATTATTATTACTATTATTTTGCTTTTCCTTTTCTCAGAAATGGTGTTAATGTACAGCTTAGAATCTTGCAATTCTTACCCTGGTTAGCTGGTAACGCCTTCTACAATTTTTCAGTACATAGGAGTCTTTAACAAGTATTGGGTCAACTAGCATGGAACTCAATATCTGAAATGTTTATGATTCATATTATTTGGCATACCTAGGAGAAGTTATTGAACATGATTTGAACCATAATATTCAACCCCTAGTCCATAAATAGTCAAAGTGACAAAAGTTGACAGTAGATTCAAGTACAGAGGACATAATAAACTGAACAAATAGCTCAGAGTTTACAAGATTTTCCTTCCTTTCACTCAAAAGCAGCTGAAATTTGGAAAAGCAGCATAAACACTGAAACAATATAGCCAGTGTCAAACAATGAGAATTTCAGTAAGATCCTAAGAGTCAACTCTTGTCTCAGGTGTATAGGCATATAATTTACACAGTGAGAAAATGAGAAACAGTTCACAAATTACCTGTAATTACTGTGCTGGGGTTTGATTTCACATGTTTGTTACACAGCCCCTATATATTCAGAGCATTTGACAGATTATTTTGCTATTAAAAGGCTTCTTGTCATTCCCTCAGTTAAACTCTGTGAGTCACACCAGAATTTTTCTAGTTCCTTACTTCTGATAAATAGCCCTACTCAATCCTCAGACTTTAACCTGCTGAATTGTCTAAGCTGGAGACATCAGAAAACAGCATGAGATTACTCTCTTATCTTTGGTATTGATGTTTACACCTGTTTTTCAACAGGGAAAATACTTCCTGGCCAGTCAAATTAAGAAAATAACCTTCTGAAAATCCAACGGTGCTACATCAGTCACTAGAGAAAATGGGTATTGCCTGGAGTGCAATTACCGTGATCATAAAGTAGCATTGACTTGAACAACATTATGAATGAATAAATATTATGTATACATGCATGTTCATCTCTTGTTTACTAATTTCTGTTATACCTTCTTATTTTCATTATAAGCCTCCTAAATAGGGTAGGCATGCTAGAGATAAATGAAAGACATTTTCTAAATTTTAAAAAAAAAGAGTGTAATTTGAACTTTTACAAATATTAAAATTAGAAAATAATACACTTTTTGTCAGTTAGCAAAATCATTTTCTCATTAGGATCTCCAAATATATGTATTTAATTAGTGTAAAGGGAAATATCTTACAGGGCTATCAAATATAAGAATGTACAATAATATTAGTCCCTTAAAACTCAGTGGAAAGAACTTGATATTACAAAACTATCACAGATTATAAAATATTAGATTATTTGCTATCAGACACTGGAGTGAAGAAAATTTCATTGGCTCTGAAAAGCAGTTTTTCAAAAGCATCTATATCATTTGATTCTCAGATGCAAATAACAGTATTTGGTGTTTTTATTTATTTATTTGTATAGCAAGAAATATCACATTGTTTAGATTTCTTTACCTTACTGTGTATTAACAAACATGGGCAATAACTAACTCTGATTAGTTTTGGAGACAATCTATATATTTTCTTGAGCATTCTTTTATAAAACAAGCAATATTCTATTTTCCATATGAAGATGCATGATATATAAGGGCTTCCAACCACATGCTAATATTAAAAAATATAAAAACAGTGGGTAGTTTTAATAATTGCTAACCTACTTTAAGACACCTGCCCTAGAGTCTTTTACAATGTCCACCTCTAGCAATTATAGACCCAAAATCTGGCTCTTGCTTATGTGATCATCATTTTCTCTAATCTTCTCCCCTTGACTTCAGTTCAGTTCAGTTCGGTTCAGTCACTCAATCATGTCTGACTCTTTGTGACCCTATGAATTGCAGCACGCCAGGCCTCCCTGTCCATCACCAACTCCTGGAGTTCACTCATACTCAGGTCCATTAAGTTGGTGATGCCATCCAGCCATCTCATCCTCTGTCGTCCCCTTCCTACCCCCAATCCCTCCCAGCATCAGAGTCTTTTCCAATGAGTCAAGTCTTCGCATGAGGTGGCCAAAGTACTGGAATTTCAGCTTTAGCATCAGTCTTTCCAATGAACACCCAGAATTGATCTCTTTTAGAATGGATTGGTTGGATCTCCTTGCAGTCCAAGCGACTCTCAAGAGTCTTCTCCAACACCATACTTCAAAAGCATCAGTTCTTCGGTGCTCAGCTTTTTTCACAGTCCAACTTTCACATTCATACAAGACCACTGGAAAAACCACAGCCTTGACTAGACGGACCTTTGTTGGCAAAGTAATATCCCTGCTTTTGAATATGCTATCTAGATTGGTCATAACTTTCCTTCCAAAGAGTAAGCATCTTTTAATTTCATAGCTGCAATCACCATCTGCAGTGATTTTGGAGCCCCCCAAAATAAAGTCTGACACTGTTTCCACTGTTTCTCCATCTATTTCCCATGAAGTGATGGGACCAGATGCCATGATCTTAGTTTTCTGAATGTTGAGCTTTAAGCCAACTTTTTCATTCTCCTCTTTCACTTTCATCAAGAGACTTTTTAGTTCCTCTTCACTTTCTGCCATAAGGGTGGTGTCATCTGCATATCTGACTTCATATGCACCTAAAAAGAAACTGGATGAGAAAAATTGATGGGAAGCACATTGGCTGATATGATAGTTGGGTCAAGAAAATGACTTGTCAAATAACAAATCTGTCACTTTTACATATTTTTAATCACTAGTACCATTATTTCATTATTGAACAGTATGAAAAGGCAAAATGATAGGATACTGAAAGAGGAACTCCCCAGGTTGGCAAGTGCCCAGTATGTACAAGAGATCAGTGGAGAAATAATTCCAGAAATAATTAAGGGATGGAGCCAAAGCAAAAACAATACCCAGCTGTGGATACAACTAGTGATAGAAGCAAGGTCCAATGCTGTAAAGAGCAATACTGCAAAGGAACCTGGAACGTTAGGTACATGAATCAAGGCAAGTTGGAAGTGGTCAAACATGAGAAGCAAAAGTGAATGTCGAGATTCTAGGAATCAGCAAACTAAAATGGACTGGAATGGGTGAATTTAACTCAGATGACCATCATATCTACTACTGTGGGCAGGAATCCCTTAGGAGAAATGGATTAGCCATCATGGTCAACAAAGAGTCCAAAATTCAGTGCTTGGATGCAATCTCAAAAACGACAGAATGATCTCTGTTCATTTCCAAGGCAAACCATTCAATATCATGGTGATCCAAGCCTAAGCCCCAACCAGTAATGCTGAAGAAGCTGAACTTGAACCATTCTATGAAAACCTACAAAGCCTTTTAGAACTAACACCAAAAAAAGATGTCCTTTTCATTATAGGGGACTGGAATGCAAAAGTAGGAAGTCAAGAAACACCTGGTGTAACAGGCAAATTTGGCCTTGGAGTACAGAATGTAGCAGGACAAAGGCTAATGGAGTTTTGCCAAGAGAACGCACCGGTCATAGAAAACACCCTCTTCCAACAACACAAGAGAAGACTCTACACATGGACATCACCAGATGGTCAACACCGAAATCAGATTGATTATATTCTTTGCAGCCAGAGATGAAGAAGCTCTTACAGTCAGCAAAAACAAGACCAGGAGCTGACTGTGGCTCAGCTCATGAACTCCTTATTGCCAAATTTAAATTGAAGAAAGTGGGGAAAACCACTAGACCATTCACGTATGACATAAATCAAATCCCTTATGATTATACAGTGGAAGTGAGAAATAGATTTAAGGGACTAGATCTGATCGACAGAGTGCCTGATGAACTATGGACAGAGGTTCGTGACATTGTACAGGAGACAGGGATCAAGACCATCCCCACCGAAAAAAGAAATGCAAAAAAGCAAAGTGGCTGTCTGAGGAGGCCTTACAAATAGCTGTGAAACGAGGAGAAATGAAAAGCAAAGGAGAAAAGGAAAGATATAAGCATCTGAATGCAGAGTGCCACAGAATAGCAAGGAGAGACAAGAAAGCCTTCCTCAGTGATCAATGCAAAGAAATAGAGGAAAATAATAGAATGGGAAAGACTAGAGATCTCTTCAAGAAAATTAGAGATACCAAGGGAATATTTCATGCAAAGATGGACTCAATAAAGACATAAATGGTATGGACCTAACAGAAGCAGAAGATATTAAGAAGAGGTGGCAAGAATACATAGGAGAACTGTACAAAAAAGATCTTCATGACCCAGATAATCACGATGATGTGATCACTCACCTAGAGCCAGACATCCTGGAATGTGAAGTCAAGTGGGCCTTAGAAAGCATCACTATGAACAAAGCTAGTGGAAGTGATGGAATTCCAGTTGAGCTGTTTCAAATCCTGAAAGATGATGCTGTGAAAGTGCTACACTCAATATGCCAGCAAATTTGGAAAACTCAGCAGTGGCCACAGGACTGGAAAAGATCAGTTTTCATTCTAATCCCAAAGAAAGGCAATGCCAAAGAATTCTCAAACTACTGCATAATTGCACTCATCTCACATGCTAATAGAGTAATGCTCAAAATTCTCCAAGCCAGGCTTCAGCAATAGGTGAACCGTGAACTTTCTGATGTTCAAGCTGGTTTTAGAAAAGGCAGAGGAGCAAGAGATCAAATTGCCAACATCTGCTAGATAATCAAAAAAGCAAGAGAGTTCCGGAAAATATCTACTTCTGCTTTCTTGACTATGCCAAAGCCTTTGACTGTGTGGATCACAATAAACTGTGGAAAATTCTGAAATAAATGGGAATACCAGACCACCTGAGCTGCCTCTTGAGAAACCTGTATGCAGGGCAGGAAGCAACAGTTAGAACTGGACATGGAACAACAGACTGGTTCCAAATAGGAACAGGAGTACGTCAAGGCTGTATATTGTCACCCTGCTTAATTAACTTATATGCAGAGTACATCATGAGAAACGCTGGGCTGGAAGAAGCACAGGCTGGAATCAAGATTGCCAGGAGAAATATCAATAACCTCAGACATGCAGATGACACCACCCTTGTGGCAGGAAGTGAAGAGGAACTAAAAAGCCTCTTGATGAAAGTGAAAGAGGAGAATGAAAAAATTGGCTTAAAGCTCAACATTCAGAAAACTAAGATCATGGCATCTGGTCCCTCACTTTATGGCAAATAGATGGGGAAACAGTGGAAACAGTGTCAGACTTTATTTTGGGGGGCTCCAAAATCCCTGCAGATGGTGACTGCAGCCATGAAATTAAAGATGCTCATCCTTGGAAGGAAAGTTGTGACCAACCTAACTAGCATATTGAAAAGCAGAGACATTGCTTTGCCAACAAAGGTCCTTCTAGTCAAGGCTATGATTTTTCCAGTGGTCATGTATGGATGTGAGAGTTGGACTTGAAGAAAGCTGAGTGCCAAAGAATTGATGCTTTGACCTGTGGTGTTGGAGAAAACTCTTGAGAGTCGCTTGGACTTCAAGGAGATCCAACCAGTCCTTTCTAATGAGACCAATTCTGAGTGTTCATTTGAAGGACTGATGCTAAAGCTGAAACTCCAATACTTTGGCCACCTCATGCAAAGAGCTGTCCAATTGGAAAAGACTCTGATGCTGGGAGGGATTGGGGGCAGGAGAAGAGGACGACTAGTATGAGATGTCTGGATGGCATCTCTGACTCAATGGACCTGAGTTTGAGTGAACTCCGGGAGTTGGTGATGGACAGGGAAGCCTGGCCTGCTGTGATTCATGGGGTCGCAAAGAGTTGGACAAGACTGAGTGACTGGAGTGAACTGAACTGAACATTATTTCAGCTAACTTGTTTGGAAACATTTTTGTTCTCGAAAAAAAGAGAAAATTGAGGGCTTCTTCATTCTGTTCTTTCTTCTCACCACACTGTCCATTCAATTATTTCAACTTTATTGTGAAACAGCAAACATTTAATCTTAATATTCAATTTCAGGATTTTAATCAGAATCAACTACAACTCAACCATGTAAGATTAGCTGGAATTAGTTCGAATTCTCAGAAAGATCAAGAGAATAGAGTGATATTTCTTTTGCCTAAACTTTCTATTGCTATGATTTTATTCATGTCAGTTTCAGCACTGGGCAATGAAGCTTTGAATGGAAGAATTTTGCCTGCTTTATTTTTGGTACATAGCACAATTTAGAAGGTCAGTAAAAATTTACTAAATGAATTTGTTCAGAACATTATAAGCATATAATTTATTTTAGGGGATCTAGAAAAGTCCACTTTTTGACTAGTTAATATAAAACTAAAATATTTCATTATGGCTGATCACAAAAAATTCTCTCTCCTTACTACTTACAGAAACTTTTTATTTTCTGAAGCATACATTTTCAAGACAACCTAAAACTTCTACAACCTAAAACTTCTTTCAGTAAATATCCTTGCTAACAAAATGAGGACTTCCCTGGTGACTCAGAGGTAAAGAATCCACCTGCCAATGCAGGAGATGCATGTTTGAACCCTGGGTCAAGAAGATCCCCCGGAGTAGAAAATGGCAATCCTCTCCACAATTCTCCCCTGGAAATTCCACAGACAGAGGAGCCTGGTGGGCTATAGTTCATGGGGCCACAAAGAGTCTCACAAGACTTAGTGATTAAGCAACAACAACAACAAACAACAAAACAAACTGTCTTTGCCTACATATTCTGTGGCTCTGAAAGCTGTGTGAGCCTGACCTGAGTTTCATGCACACCACATCTCCTTAGGAACTCCCTCCATTTTTACCTGACTTGAGACTTTCCAAGAAAGGGTGAAAGGCTAGGAGGGACCACTGAGTAACTCACTGTGATCAGCGGTCAATGATCAAAGCAAAATTGCGATAGTAATTGTCTATTACTATCCCCACTTAATGGATGAGAAGATTTTGAGATAGTTTCCTTGCTTTGAAAATTACAGAAACATATGCTATATCATAGAGAGAATTTTCTTAAATATATAAGCATACTGCAGAGACAAATTTCTCTAACATTATTTCCATCTCAAGATGATTTATCTGCCTGACTATAACTCTTGTCAAAGCAGAAATTAGTAAAATTCTGAGCTGTCTTACTAAGTTCAAACACCTACCTCTCTAGTTTTTACCCCTACATGTAAGCACCAACATTTGGCATCATTCAGCAATTATTTTAAAGGTTTTGGCCTTTTATTTAAGCATTGATAAAAACATTGATAATGAGAATGAAGGGGCTTCCCTGGTGGCTCAGACGGTAAAGCATCTGCCTGCAATGCAGGAGACCTGGGTTCGATCCCTGAATCAGGAAGATCCGTTGGAGAAGGAAATGGCAACCCACTCCAGTACTTTTGCCTGGAAAATTCCTTGGACAGAGGAGCCTTGTAAGCTACAGTCCATGGGGTTGCAAAGAGTCGAGTATGACTGAGCGACTTTACTTCACTTCACTTCAGTGAGAATGAAGCTATATTCCCACAAGGAAAAACAAAATTGGAAACACAAGTAATAGTCATTTACCTTATTCTTGAGGTGTCTAGAATCTTGTATATTTTAAAACCATTATGCTATTAGTATAAAGCATACTCAACCAAATATAGCACAGGATAAAAAATGAAGATCGCTTTCTCCTTTTCTACAGCACATTCATTTTTTATCTCTCCTTGTTGAAAAAAATACATTGTGTAGAATAAAAATACACTGATTCATGCAGAAGTATTACAAATGTGCCCATACATAATAAAAGTAACTTAATCCTGGTTCAACATCAATTTATTAATTCTGTTCATAAAGCCACATAATCTGCAGTCATATTAATATTATAAGTAATATGCTAAATATGACATCAATTTAGAAGATTTTTGCCTTACATGTTCACATCCTATGATTAAAGAGTATTTAAATGGGACACAAAAATAGCTATAAATAAAAAACAGAAAAAAATCAATGGTAAGTAATTTATGGATATTAACATTTAGAAATGGAAGCCATCTAATAAATCAGTCAATTAACTACATGATATTTCATCTCTGTTTTCTACAATACAAAGACTGGCTCAAATTTTTCATTGTCATTTTCCTTGGAGAGCATGTTAATCTAATTGAATATTGTTTATTTGCCTGGGAAAAATAAGTGGCTAAGAAGTTCAGCATTTATAATTTACAAAAGAAATTTAGTGTATTATATAATATATTTTCTAGATATTAATATATAAATGATGACCTAACAACTGATAAAACATGTAGTGGATGAAAAAAGCTATCTTCAGAAATGAGCAAAGTGAAAATAATTAGATTTTGTTTATTTTAGTTTAGATCTGATCAGAGAAATTAGTATATAGACCTAAAACCAAAAAGAGAAATTCCAATAAAGTTCTTCAAAATCAGAAATAATAAAACATCTTGTAGTTAGTAAGAAATTTGAATATGAAACAATAATAGCTTAAGTTGTTAAAAAAATTATTATCACAATATACACAAATGTGTAACACCGATTTCTCTAAAATTGTGATTATGTGTTTAAATCTTTTCCAAGCAGATTAAATCTTAGGGAACTACTCATTTACTATATACTATCATGGATAAAACTTGCTAAAATAATTTTGTGGTTTAAATAAGATATTTAAATGAATTTATAGAGGTCCATGGTTCATTATTTATTATTTGTTAATAAAATGTTATTGTTTTAGAAAACTATAGTAGCCATAATAAAATCAGGAACTTCCTTTAAAGAAAAAATTTGAGAATTTGTATTGATGGGGCGCTGAGAAAAATAAAGGTCTAAGACATGAAAATATTTGCCTATAGTTTTACCTACACATAAGAGGTAAATTAAAATAAATTACAATTTTCATCTTACTTGTAACCTATATAAAGTGTTACCCTAACATATAAGGAAAATTCAGGAATATTTCAATAATGTCAGACAAAACCTCAAATCTAGTCAATTGCACAACTGTATATTATGAAGGTAAGGTCTGAGTTGGCTGCAAAAGTTATTCATATGAGTGAATATTGAGTACAAATAAATGCAGTGTAAATACTGTGGGTTACTTCTATAAGAACCTATTCATTTTCAGAAACACAATTTCTGCTCATACAAAAAAGCTATTGAATCAGGAAACTAAATTCTGTGTTCCCAGGGACCATGGCTAAACTTTGCTATGACAGCTCATTGTCCATCACGTCTCCTGCTTAACCTCTATGATTCTCATGTGAACTCCGAACTATACTCACTTGAGCTGCCTCAGTGTTAAAGTTTTCTGGAACAACAGGGGCTAGAGTTCTTCAGCACATGTATGCTTGGCTTCTTTTCTTTATTTCTTATAACACCAGTTAGTGTAAACAGAAAAGCCAAAGCCTGGGATACAAGCCATCCGCCCTGACACAAGTCATTTCCCCAGATTTTAGACTCGATTCTTTCTGTTCTCTTTGTTGCATGTTCTCAGTTACATCCTGTTTCTCATTACTTTTCTCTGTCATGTGTAATATCTTCCCTCAATGTGCCTTCAAGCTCTTTACATGCACCTCTACACATGCTTGTTTTACATATTACCATGACACATATATTTATGTACCTATGTTTCTAATAAACTGTAAGCTCAATCTTTAGAAATCAGCATGTTCTTGCTTTTAAAAATACAACTTTGCCTTGGTACAAATTTACTCTGACTACCCCAATGGTATCACAGTCTCATCTTAAAGTTAGGACTTCCCTGGTGGCTCAGACGGTAGAGCATCTGTCTACAAGGTGGGAGACCTGGGTTTGAGCCCTGGGTCAGGAAGAGTCCCTGGAGAAGGAAATGCCTGCAAAATCCCATGGACAGAGGAGCCTGGTAGGCTACAGTATGGGGTTGCAAAGAGTCAGAGCGACTTCACGTTCATCTTAAAGCAGCCATCCCTTTTTTGATGTGCCTAGTGAAATGCTACTCTCAACTTTCAGCCTTATTCCTACCTGCTCTGTAAAGACTTCCTTGATCAACTAAACCCCAACTGATTTCCTTTTTCTGAACACTTTTCACGCTTTCTGAGTTTATCTAGTATTCCTGCATTTTGTTACCTATACCCCTCTACCATAAAATTATGGGCTTCTCTGGTGGCTCAAATGGTAAAGAATCTGCCTGCAATGAGGGAGACCTGGCTTCAGTCCCTGGTTTGGGAAGATCCCTTAGAGGAGGGCATGGCAACCCACTCCAGTATTCTTGCCTGGAAAATCCCATGGACAGAGGACCCTGGTGTATTGCCATAACAATATTGTTTACAGTCATGACCACACTATTGTGACCCCACCCAGAGTTATGTGCCTCTCGCTAGCTATATAGCTCTATCTTTCCTTCAGTGGAGAGCATCTATCAAAATACATGAGTAATATTAAGGTAAAATTTTAAAATTTACTTTAATTAACATAGTCATTAATACATTCAACTATTCTCTTATTAATAATAAAGTTCACAGTAAACAGAATACATACCATAGCTCTTTATGAAATTAGTGGTTGAAATCTGGGAAGCTATCACATTTACTTGGCAATTAATGCATTACTAGTTTTTTGTTTTTTATTTATGAGTATAAAAGATGATAAGATAACAGAGGAAATAGGTATCAAATCTATGGTATATTTCAGTGCTTCCTTAGGGTACTTAGCTCTAGGCTTTGAATTTGACTGATAATTTATAAATAATACATCTTTTGGTGGTAATAGCAATGTTGTCAGAACATAGGAAATGGCATCAATTTTAAAGATATGGATCAGTAATTGAGCCTTATACATGGTGGATCTCTGCAAAAAATTATCCCTTCTCCTTTTACCATTCATGAAGTTATTTTTAGGAATTTTTGCTAAGAATCTTCCAGTCTAAAAGATTAAAATGCACCATACTGAAGAATATTACATTCCAAATGCAGTTTTTCAATGTTTTTAAAAGTGTCAGAGCTCTAAATCATTATACTCAATTCAAAATAATAGAAAAAGGGTCCTTTTTCACATTCTAATGAAGGAATTCAAAAAATTCAACTATATTTTGTTATTGGAGCTTATTAGAGCACAACAGATCCTGTATAACCTTGTCAAAATGAAATCACTTCCAACAAGCACTGTATACAATAAACTCCTGAGTATTACAGCACCTTTTTCCCAATAACGAGCTTTTCAGGTTAAAGGTATATTCTGTTCTCTACAAATGCAGTGTACAATAATTTCTAACTTGTCAACCTGTTTTGTTTTGTGGCAGTTTCTCTTTTTAAAAATGGCATTCTGGCCCATTCAGATTGGATTTTTGAAGCAAAATTAAGTCTAAAGAGTCCCAGAAGCCCAAGCTGCTTGTTTCCTCTCCAAGGACTAGTATTCAATAGGGGGAAAAACTGCTACCATTTAGTCTGGATTCCATGTGTCTACTTCCTTTCCACTTTCTGTCACTAACTCCCCTGTATGGTCCTGGGATAATCAAGAGTGAATCCAAACCAAGGTTTATTATTGGAGATACAGAATATCATTAGTGGAATACTGTTGGCCAGAACTTGACATATTAATATAAGAAGTATCTTTCTGATAGAAATTATTCACATTCTCTAATTTTAAAAATAATAAGGCATCTTAAACTTTACCAATAATTACAGTGCCATTGGAAGCAACTGTAAGAGGAAAAGTTTACTGTATTTGCTTTTCTTGCCTGTGCAGAAGACATTTATCTGTTCCCATTATGTTCAGCTACTTATAACAGCCTATTTGGATTAGAGCATAAGAATGGATAACAGCACCAAGGCTCTTACTTAAACGGCTAACATCAGGTTGACAAGGCCTCAACAAGCCAGAGCTTGCCTCCTCCTCCAGAGCCATACGCTAACCTCATCTGCTTCATAAAAGGAACCCTTTCAAAAATTAGATTTGAATGCCTCCCTTTTCACTCCTCTGATAGCTTCAACTGGCTTCACATACTGAATGAAATCCTTATATAATAATAAAAAAAAGGCTGAAAAATGAAAACTACTGCAATTTTAAACTATAGGTGGCAACATAAAGTCTTATGTAATTACAAGAAAAGCTGATGAATAATATCAGTCTGTTATTTAAAAAAAAAGTACACTTTTTTCTCTTTAAAAATATTCTTTTACATTTCAAGCTGACAAAGGAAAGTGAAATTTAAAATGGAGGAAAAATTCCTTTGAAATGTATGATTCTATACTATTTAGCCCCACCTATTTCCATACTGGGAGTTCTTCCTAAAAGTACTTTGTTCTCAGTCTCTCAGTTGTGTCCAACTCTTTGTGGCCCCATAAACTATAGCCCACCAGGCTTTTCTGTCCATGGGATTTCCCAGGCAAGAATACTGGAGTGGGTTGCCATTTCCTTCTCCAGGAAAATTACTTTACCAAAAAGTAAATCAGATGATTTGATCAAATACTTTTTAAGTTCTGTAAGGATGTCAGTTTCCTTTGGGAGACTAGTAATGCTTCCCACTAGAAGAAAAAACTTAAATCAAATATAAATATACAACAAGGAGTGGTGTGATGTAGTAAAAAAGTAGTGCTTGAAAAATCAAGATGTTTTCATTTTTATTTAGGTTCTGTGACAAAATAATAGAGACATTTTGCCTACAGTTTAATCCTTTTTCACCTGTGCTTCTTCATCCAAAAAACAGAGTTCAGATCTGGTCTTTTATATAAGTCATTTTGGACCAAGTTTCTTTATTAGTGATGAGTAACAGTTGATTTCCTAAAAGAAAATATATTCACTCAGGAAATTTGTAGATGTGAAAAAATTTTGTATGACTTTAGGAGATTCATTCAGTCTTTAAAGATGGTACAGACTTAAAAATACAAGGAAGTTCAGTTCAGTTCAGTCACTGAGTCATGTCCAACTCTTTGCGACCCCATGAACCACAACATGCCAAGCCTCCCTGTCCATTACCAACTCTCAGAGTCCACCCAAACCCATGTCCATGGAGTCAGTGATGCCATTCACCCATCTCATCTTCTGTCGTCTTCTCCTACTGCCCTCAATCTTTCCCACCATCAGGGTCTTCTCCAGTGAGTCAGCTCTTCACGTCAGGTGGCCAAAGTATTGGAGTTTCATCGTCAACATCAGTCCTTCCAATGAATACCCAGGACTGATCTCATTTAAGATGGCCTGGTTGGAACTCCTTGCAGTCCAAGGGACTGTCAAGAGTCTTCTCCAATAACACAGTTCAAAAGCATCAATCCTTCTGCGCTCAGCTTTCTTTATAGTCCAACTCTCACATCCATACATGACCATTGGAAAAGCCATGGCCTTGACTAGATGGACCTTTGTTGATAAAGTAATGTCTCTGCTTTTTAATATGCTGTCTAGGTTGGTCATAACTTTCCTTCCAAGGAGTAAGTGTCTTCTAATTTCATGGCTGCAATCACCATCTACAGTGATTTTGGAGCCCACGAAAATAAAGTCTGACACTGTTTCCCCATCTATTTGCCATGCAGTGATGGGACCGTATACCATGATCTTAGTTTTCTGAATGTTGAGCTTTAAGCCAACTTTCTCACGCTCCTCTGTCACTTTCATCAAAGGTTCTTTAGTTCTTCTTCACTTTCTGCCATAAGTGTGGTATCATCTGCATATCTGAGGTTATTGATACTTCTCCCAGAAATCTTGATTCCAGCTTGTGCTTCTTCCAGCCCAGCATTTCTCATGATGTGCTCTGCATATAAGTTAGCTTCATATTGTAAATCATATCTCTCCCAACTTCAAGATAATCTTATGTGCGCTTTGAAATAGTAATGATAACATGAATGGAATACTAAGAAATGCGAAAATAAGTGAACTTTCAGGAGACAAAAATCACTCTTCACATTAAGACTCTCCTATTTAAATATGTCATGCTTACGACTAAAATCTCTCAGACTTTCTCTGCTTGGGCCTGTTTAGAAATGTTCATTTGCTCTTATGCAAAGTATTTCTGTAACTCATACTAACTTATATATATTATATAGTATATATATATGTATGTGTGTGTGTGTGTGTGTGTGTGTGTATATATACAGAGAGAGAGAGCTGCACCTCTATTGGCTCAGATGGCAAAAAATCTCCCTGCAATGCAGGAGACCCAGGTTTGATTGTTGGGTCAGGAAGATCCCTTGGAGAAGGGAATGACAACCCACACCATTATTCTTGCCTGTAGAATCCCATGGACAGAGGAGACTGGCAGACTACAGTCCATGGGGTCACAAAGAGTCAGACAAACAGCAACTAACACACACACACACACACACACACACACACGTTACTATATATATTTCTCATTGTGTAGAAATATTTCTAATTTTATCTTGATTCCTCTTCCTATTTAATACACAGATTCCATGAAAGAATAACTATGGGTTCTGGATTTTGAACCAAATATCCTTAAGGTGTAACTAAGTTGTGCTACTCTACTATGTTACCAACTTGTATAAGTTGAAAAAAGCTGTCATTAAATTGGAGTTTATCACACAGCATTAATTTTGGTGAATTCTAATTTTCACACATCTGTTTGTTGTCTGATCAATGCTTACAGGTAATAAAATGAATAAGATGGAAAACTCAGCAGTGGCCACAGGACAGGAAAAAGTCAGTTTTCATTCCAATCCCAAAGAAAGGCAATGCCAAAGAATGCTCAAACTACGCAAATTTCACTCATCTCACAAGCTAATCCCAGGGATGGCAGAACCTGGTGGGCTGCCGTCTATGGGGTCGCACAGAGTTGGACACGACTGAAGTGACTTAGCAGCAGCAGCAGCACACACTAGTAAAGCAATGCTCAAAATTCTCCAAGCTAGGTTTCAGCAATATGTGAACTGAGAACTTCCAGATGTTCAAGCTGGTTTTAGAAAAGGCAGAGAAACCAAAGATCAAATTTTGCCAAAATCAGCTGGATCATCAAAAAAGCTAGAGAGTTCCTAAAAACATCTATTTCTGCTTTATTGACTATGCTAAAGCCTTTGACGGTATGGATCACAATAAACTGTGAAAAATTCTGAAAGAGATGAGAATACCAGACCACCTGACCTGCCTCTTGAGAAACCTATATACAGGTCAGGAAGCAACAGTTAGAACTGGACATGGAACAACAGACCAGTTCCAAATAGAAAAGGATTACATCAGGGCTGTATATATTGTACCCCTGCTTATTTAAATTATATGCAGAATACATCATGAGAAACGCTGGGCTGGAAAAAGCACAAGCTGGAATTAAGATTGTCAGGAGAAATATCAATAACCTCAGATGTGCAGATGACACCACCCTTATGGCAGAAAGTGAAAAACTAAAGAGCCTCTTGAAGAAAGTGAAAGAAGAGAGTGAAAAAGTTGGCTCAAAGCTCAACATTCAGAAAACTAAGATAATGGCATACAGTCTCATCACTTCATGGAAAATAGATGGAGAAACAGTGGAAACAGAGGCTGACTTTATTTTGGGGGCCTTCAAAATCATTGCAGATGGCAGCCATCAAATTAAAAGACGCTTACTCCTTGGAAGGAAATTTATGACCAACCTAGACAGCATATAAAGAAGCAGAGACATTACTTTGTCAACAAAGGCCCATCTAGTCAAGGCTGTGGTTTTTCCAGTAGTCACGTATGGATGTGCGAATTGGACTATAAAGAAAGGTGAGTGCCAAAGAATCGATGCTTTTGAACTGTTGTGTTGGAGAAGGCTCTTGAGAGTCCCTTGGCCTGCAAGGAGATCCAACCAGTCCATCCTAAAGGAGATCAGTCCTGGGTGTTCATTGGAAGGACTGATGCTGAAGCTGAAACTCCAATACTTTGGCCACCTGATGAGAAGAGCTGACTCATTTGAAAAGACCCTGATGCTGGGAAAGATTGAGGGCAGGAGGAGAAGGGGACGACAGAGGGTAAGATGGTCGAATGGTATCACTGATTCAATGACATGAGTTTGGGTAAATTCTGTGAATTGATGATGGACAGGGAGGCCTGGCATGCTGCAGTTCATTGGGTCACAAAGAGTTGGACACAACTGAGTGACTGAACTGAACTGAACTGAATGAAACACATTGAAATATAATATTCAATATTACAATATAGAAGCTTATTTAAATAAAAATTAAAGGAGACTGGGGAATGTTTCAAAAATATTATTATTATAGTTACAATTTAACAAAACTAAAAAGAGCTATTTACTAAATATTTTTTGTGCAAGTATATTAATAATAGAATCTTTTTGATGTATGTAATCACAAGCTGAAATCAACATTGCCAGAAGAAATATCAATAACTTCAGATATTCAGATGACACCACTCTTATGGCAGAAAATAAAGAGGAAATAAGGAGACTCTTGATATGGGTGAAAGAAGAGAATACAAAAACTGGCTTGAAACTCAAAATTCAAAAATCCAAGATCATGGCAACTGGTCCCATCATTTCATGGCAAATAGAAGGGGAAAAAGTGGAAGCAGCAACAGAGTTTATTTTCTTGGGATTCAAAATCACTGCAGATGGTAACTACAGCAATGAAATTGAAAGACTCTTGCTTCTTGGAAGGAAAGCTATGAAAAACCTTGACAGTTATTAAAAAGCAGAGACATCACTTTGCCAGCAAAGGTCCATCTAGTCAAAGATATGGTTTTTCCAGCAGTCATGTACAGATGTGAGAGTTGGACTATAAAGAAGGCTGAGCACTGACTGAAGAATTGATGCTTTTGAAATGTGGTACTGGGGAAGATTCTTGAGAGTCCCTTGGACTGCAAGATCAAACCAGTCAATTCTAAAGGAAATCAACCCTGAATATTCATCGAAAGGACTGATGCTGAAGCTGAAACACCAATACTTTGGCCACCTGATGAAAAGAGCCGACTCATTGGAAAAGATCCTGATGCTGGGAAGGATTGAAGGCGAAAGGAGAAGGTGACACCAGAGGATGAGATGGTTACATAGCATCATCAGCTCCGTGGACATGAATTTGAGTAAGCTCCAGGAAACTGTGAAGGACAGGGTAGCATGGTGTGCTGCAGTCCATAGGGTCACAAATAGTCAGATATGACTTAGCAACTGAACAATAACAAGTAAATCAGGGACTGATAAGCTGTAATAAGGTTTGGGTTTTATACTAAGTGTATGAAATGCTTTTGGAAAAATTTAAATAGGATAAGACTGAAGACTATGAATATAAAATATTTATACATTTCATCCATGTGGGAACTAGACTGGTGCAGGGGAAGCAAGGAACCCATTAGCAATGTTACAATAGCCTAGGCGAGAGAGGATGGTGGAAAGAAGGAGACATACTCGGAAGATGGTCATGAAATAGTGTCAGCAGGATATGCTGTAGAACTGGAAAGAGAGGCAGAGAAAATTAGAGAATAATTCTTAGATTCTGGAATAAGTACATGATCTGTTGTTACAATATTTGTAAAAACTACATTTTTGTAAGAAGCTACAAAGTAGGTTTTCTGTAATACCTTCCTCTAGTTTAAAATGCCATTGCTTCTAAAAAGGAATGCCAAAAATGTCCCCCACAGGCCATTGAATACTGCTTGAATTTGCTAATGAATGAATGCATAGATACTCAGGGAGAAAAGTTCTATACACTTTACAAAGCTATAATCTAGGCTTTTTTGCACATAAAAAATCTAGAAAGCCTAAATGCCTCAGGTATAATACTTCTGTTCAGCTTACCTTACTGCAATTGATGAAAAAAATCATGTATAAAGAGTGCAAGAGAAAATATTTTAAATGTTGTATTTGTTGGGTGGTGAAGTCTTTCATCCCTTCAGACAGGAATGAGGGTTTTCCTCATAGACAGTTTAATCAGTGACCCATCTAGGTACCACAGACACATTTATTGATACTGCAGAGTGGTATCTCTGAATGAATTTTTGTCTTGAAAAGTGAAACTTTGTTCACTTTATGTTCATCTTAAAGAGATGGAATTTAGCCTCAGCTCCATGTTGAGTATGCTTGCACAAATCTACCTTTCAAAAAGCTTTATAATGAAAGCAGTGCCCTTGATTCCACTATTTGATCCATTCCACTTCTCTCTGTAGAGTTCAACAGCATATTCATCCAGTCAGAGGTACGCCTTTCCCACAGGCATCACAGTTCTCCCTGCTTATTCATGTCCAGAGATGCTATGCTTTATCTCAGCGATTAAAGAAGGCACTGTTTTAAGAGTCATTCGACTAGTTTACTGTCTGGAAACTCTCAACTGAAGATGAGAGCAGCAACCATGGGGCTCTTCCATTAGTGCACTGTTTGTTGTTCCATATGGATGTCTTTTTCTACCGTTTGCTTCCTACACTGTATATTTTTCCATCTATACTTCTAAAGAAAACTTCTCCAAAGGAAAATGCTCATTATGAGCACACAGAATTAATTTACCAACTGGCAGGTCTGTTTCTATATGAGGAAACAGATTTTAGCTGAATCCCTTTTGAATGTTTGCTAGGCTGTACATCTGTCCATAATCCAGTCTTCTCTTTCCTGCTCCCTACCCATTCATCTGAGCTCAAAGATTCACTCTCTTACTTTCATTCAGATCTGTATCACCCTTCCTAACAGCACAGTTAAGTTAAAAAAAAAATCGTGCAGATTCTCAATGTTTCTAAATGTTTGTTGCTGGATAATTATATCAGTAAATGTAGGTGTGACTGCCGAATTTTTAGTCTAGCTACATATTTACTATGAAGAACTGAGGTGCATTTTAATTTTAATTGATGAGAGTTATTAACTCTCAAAACATTGATAATCATAGCAGGAATATGTGAAGCATAAGACTAGTAAAGTATGTACACTTGCTCAGTTCTAAGGTAAGCTAACCTAAGCTAAGTCACTTCAGTTGTGTCTGACTCTGTGCGACCCAATAGACAGACGGCAGCCCAACAGGCTCCCCCGTCCCTGGGATTCTCCAGGCAAAAACACTAGAGTGGGTTGCCATTTCCTCCTCCAATGCATGGAATTGAAAAGTGAAAGTGAAGTCGCTCAGTCATGTCCAACCCTCAGCGCCCCCATGGACTGCAGCCCACCAGGCTCCTCTATCCATGGGATTTTCCAGGCAGGAGTACTGGAGTGGGGTGCCATTGACCTCTCAGAATAAGGCAAATTTAAAAACAAATTTAAGATATTACTTTATAGTAGTCCTAATCTGTTTCATAATTAGTACTGCGTGCATCTATATATGTATTATTTATTTTGCTAACTTTAGGATCATGTGCTAATAACAATAGAGCAATTGAATATATACTTTGCATATTTTTTAAATATTTGAAGGAGATAACAGATGGCTTGGAAATGTTTGTTAAAGTGAAAGAAAGGCTACACTCCATGACTCAATTTGTCTCTCTCCCATGATAAGCAAATTGACTAAAAGGAAGAATTAGCACCTAAAACGGGAAGTGAACTTGCATTTACCTATAGTCTCTGAAAGAAACAGAATCTAACTAAACAACATAGCTTCAAAGTTTGTCTTGATGCAAAAATCTGCAAAATCTTGGTGTACAACTTTCTGTCTCTCTGTATTTCTGACATTTATTATTAACAATAAAAGCAGAGTGAAATGAAAATAGCATTGATGTTTTTAAGTTGTAAAGGCATATTTGATAGCTTGATGCCTTTCACTAAACCAAAACACACAGATATTTCTAGCAGTAATATTCTCTCTTACTATAAAAATTAAAGACCTGAAACATTTTGTTACAATTGTTCTTACTAGCTAATGATAAAATGTGATGGATCTTATTCTACATATGTGTTATTCTGAGGTAGATTATCCTGGAAACAAACAAAAATCAATATCACATTTTTCACCAGTATTTATTTCAATAGATACATGAACAAGTATGTAAAACAAATTGTAACTGTCGAGTGATGCTTTAGGGATACAAAGTCAGCAACTGTCAGTAAACTGAGATTACATAAAAAAGCTTTTTACACTATTTCAGTTTCTACTATGATAATACTAGTTATGGAGAGTTTTACTTGTCATAAAGATGAAAGTTGCTAGAAAAAGCAAAATACGTATATAGAGAGAAAACTAAAAATGTGGGAAAGTGCAAGGTGAGCAATTTTACTCAAAATAAGAATAGCAAGAGTTAAGCTAATGAAGAAGTAATGAATTGTTATAAAAGTTTATTTACATAAGTCGATAAACAATGAAGTGATGGAACAAAAACAGTGGTAAAATAGTTTTAAATTTCATATAAGAGTGACTATGGTAATGTGAAAAGTAAATTCAAAGACAGATAGGGAATATCTTGAAAAACTTTCTGGAATAGTGCATCTCAACTCTGCCATGACTATATGAGACAGCATTGAGTTGGGTCCCAGGTGGAGTGGGTTCTCCGCTGAAACTCAAACTGGAATCCCTGTTACTCCCCTCTACAGTGTGGACCTGCCATAGTTAGTGCAGCTACTGGCAGAAGAAGAAATGTTACTCATGTTGTTGTTGTTGTTGTTGTTTTCTACTTATATTACTGTATTTCTTCCTGAATTCTGGGAAGGGTTTTGAGACTAGAGATGATAATAAAAGAGTTCCAACATCTCTGTCCATCTTTCATTTGTATTCTAAGATGGTTATGCATTTATCTGGCATGAATGTGAAGGGAGGTCAAAGGCACTGGAATAATTAAGGAGGAAGTAGTTTAGGACTTGGAAGGATGTGGCAATTTGTGTTTTTCACTCTTCAGAGATATTCTTTCAAAGTGTTCCAGGTACTGCATATTTCTGACACTTCCAAAAGAATATTTTTAAATCAGTGGATGACAAATAAATATAAGAATTTAAATTGCTTCCAAGCATAAAATAAGACTGGTATCAGACCAATTGCAATTATTGACAGCTGTTCTTTACGTGATGAATAGGTATCTTCTATGATCTCTGTGTCTATACAAAAAGATGCAGGTCTGGGTAGTCTCTCTTTGAAGAAAGAATATTTTATCTATACTTTCTGAATTCGATGTTGCATCAGAGGAACAAGAATAATTATAACTTCCACTCTGCTCTCTCTATATTACTAATTTGCTGTAGTGTTGATGTTTTTATGATCTCCTCTATTGCTTAGTTAATAAGAATATAGAATTTCCTCATTCTTTAATAGATAATTTAATTTATGCTCTGGGTACTACTCAGGGAAGATAATAGACGGTAAACTGTATACAACTCTTGTGTAAATTTTATACCAGAGGATTGGATTGAGATTGCCTTTGGTATCATAAGACTACTCAGTCAGTCAGTCAGTTCACTTGCTCAATTGTGTCCAACTCCTTGCAACCCCATGGACAGCATCATGCCAGGCTCCCCTGTCCATCAGCAACTTCTGGAGCTAACTCAAACTCATGTCCATTGAGTTGGTGATGCCATCCAATCATCTCATCCTCTGTCATCCCCTTCTCCTCCTGCCTTCAATCTTTCCCAACATCAGGGTCTTTTCCAGTGAGTCAGTTCTTCACATCAAATGGCCAAAGGATTGGAGTTTCACCTTCAGCATCAGTCCTCCCAATGAATATTCAGGACTGATTTCTTTTAGGATGGACTGGTTGGATCTCCTTGCAGTCCAAGGGACTCTAAAGAGTCTTCTCCAACACCACAGTTCAAAAGCATCAATTCTTCAGTGCTCAGCTTTCTTTATAGTCCAACTCTCATATACATACATGACTATTAGAAAAACCATAGCTTTGACTAGATGGACATTTATCAGTAAAGTAATGTCTCTGCTTTTTAATAAGCTATTTAGGTTGATCATAGCTTTTCTTCCAAGGAACAAATGTCTTTTAATTTGATGGCTGCAGTAACCATCTGCAGGGATTTTGGAGCCCCCCAAAAATAAAGTTGGTCATTGTTTCCATGGTTTCTCCATCTATTTGCCATGAAGTGATGGGACCAGATGGCATGATCTTTCTGAATGTTGAGTTTTAAGCCACACTCCTCTTTCACTTTCCTCTTTCACTTTCATCAAGAGGTTCTTCAGTTCCTTTCACTTTCTGCCATAAGGGTGGTATCTGAGTACATGACGTTACTGATATTTCTCCTGGCAATCTTTATTCCAGTCTGGGCTTCAATCACTCTGGTATTTCTCATTATGTACTCTGCATATAAGTTAAATAAACAGAGTTACAATATATAGCCTTGACATATTACTTTCCCAATTTGGAACCAGTATGTTGTTCCATGTTCGCTTCTAACTGTTGCTTCTTGACCTGCATACAGATTTCTCAGGAGGCAGGTAAGGTGGTTTGGTATTCCCATCTCTTGAAGAATTTTCCACACACAGTTTGTTGTGATCTACACACTCAAAGGCTTTGGCGTAATCAACAAAGCAGAAGTAGATGTTTTTCTGTAATTGTCTTGCTTTTTGGGATACAGTGGATGTTGGCAATTTGATTTCTGGTTCCACTAGCAATATTGTAATAGTAAAACTCTGATTTATTGTATCTATGTAACTGACACTGGTAGACACTTCTATTTATGTTGTATGCCATTTGTTTATGAATAATCCCGGAGTACTGTTACTTTTTTTTTTAATTAATTCCAGACACTTGGGCCATGTTGTCACAAACCCTGACATTTACGCTATTGTATATTCATCCTCCTAGAGCTCTTTGATTTTTGTACTATATTTACTTGGATGCTTATTTTCCATGTTTAAAGTTCTTGAGTGCTATTCACTTTTGCTCCTATAGTGCATTTTGCATTCAGTGGATAAATGTTAAATTTATTTGGCTAATGAAGGAATATTTCTGTTGATCTGAGTTCTTCAAGTAGCAAGAACAGCAATAGAACAACATACCATTAATATGGGACCATTAATATGGAAGTAATTAACCGTTCAAAAGAAATAAATAGCATGGTAACAAAACAATATGAGACTAACTTCAATATTTTTACATAGCAGCAGAAAACACAAAACTATTGTGGTCACAGGAATTAATAGTATAACAATGGCTAGCAATTTAACAGATTAATGTTTCCACTGCTGAGCTTGTTAATGAAAAATGCTATTTTTTTTCCTAATAGGATCTCTACAGTACAAATGTTTCAAAAGTGCAATGTTTTATCTTACAGGTATTTATATACTGAATTTTGTTAGGCTTTTCACTGAGAATGAGATTCAGACTGGTAGTTTCAAATTACTGTCTGTAGTTCTAATGCTTTAATTTCCAAAGGGGTCATTATAAGGAGTGAGGGGGGTGGGGACCCTCCAGTGTTGATGACACAAAATGTCAGTGCTGTTAACGATTAAATGTGAAAACATTTAAATAATCCTCTTGCACTGACACTCAAAGAATAAAATCTATTAGGATGGCATCTAGATAGCAGATGATTTCACAGCAAAGTGCTCCGACCTTCATCAAGTTAAGAATCAATAGAACTTAGGTAACTGTGGTAGAGTCAAAGATGGTCTCAGCTCATGAAAGGCCCTTCTGTGCTAGAGCTATATTAAATTATCACAGCTGATGCAAAATCAAACGGTGTAAAAGATAAAAGGGTAAAGTTCTCACAAACGATCACTTATCACTCCATTCCGAAATGCATACAGCATTCATTATAGATCGAAATGTCACTCAAATTTCATCATTTAGTCGGGTTTTGAAACAGCCAAACCATTAATAGAAGAGAGTAGCTTTTTATATTTATACAACCAGTGACTAATGAGGCATTATACCCTGTGTGCAAAGGAGAGAAAAAAAACTAAACTTTATTTTGTAATGAACCCAATTGGAGCCCTTTTAAAACACAGTGTAATGTGGTTTCACTGTTTCATCGAGCCTCTCATTACTTGTGTCAATAATCCTAGGTAAACCAGTGTTGAACTTCACAGCATTTATCTAGCAGCATGAATAGCACTAATCTATGGGGTGCTTTTTATGAACTGTAGTTCAAAAAGCAAAGCCAAAAATGACTTCTTACAAAGTGCTCAGAGAAATATTTATTAGAAACATGTCAACTGCCAACTACCTGAAGGTAGCTTGGCTCTTTAGGAAATCATACTGTTGGCTAGCTTGCAAACACTGAGAAAACATGAATTTTTCCCCATTTTAATTACTTAAAAAAAAAGAATGACTTTTTTATCAAAGTATATTATTTCTTCTGTCACTTCCCTTCTAATTGTCTATATTTTATGGCATATTGTTTTTGACAATGTGTCATATTTCGACAATGTGACATACTATGCAACATGCCCCAAGTTTCCCAAAAATTGTTAAGTGAATCAAGCACTTAAAGTTGAGGGTGAATCAGACTTCACTTCCATGACTGTAGTATCTAAACCTCCAGGTCAGCATGAACTGTAAGTGACTCCTGGATCCTGCTCTAAGGATCTAACTTCTTGACACACTCAGGGTTGTTACATTCTCTCTGGCAGTGAGCCTGGCAGGGTTTGTCTACAGGGGGTTACCACATTTAATTTCAATTTATCAGTCTAACTTGATCAGGCTGAACTTTCCCCAAAACTGAAATTTGCACAATTCATGAGATACCATAAATTACTCTCTCAGCTCCACTGTTTTCAAGATGTTTATATGTGGAAAGTCTATTCAGCACAAGCTGTTGTTTACCTTCAAGAGCAAATTGTTGCTAAGAACTGAGAAATGGTAGACACTAAAGCAATTTGAAAATAAGAAAGTTTTGTAAATTGATTTAATATATTATTGAGGCCTGTATCATAACAACATAAGTATCTTTGGAAAAACAAACAGGGTTATTTTTCCCCTAAAATTAAATCATTTTACAAAGAATTGGAACTTATCCCCCAAATTCCTCTTTTTGGAAAGTTATAGACTTAATCCATGTTTCTTACAGTTATTTTATACTTATTTCATGAGTAACATTTCAAATAACTGTACTCTGTAACTTCTAAGATCCACTAGAATTATTTCAGCTTTGTATAGATTTTACACAATACTCATTCAAATACTGTAATATTATGTAGAACATATTAGTCTTAGAAAATGTTTTCTTGGTGAAATATATGAGAAAAATCTTACTTTCTATAATGCTTTTTTTTCTATTTGAGATTCACATTATACCCTGTAAATAAACTCTGAGAAGTCTTGAAATTAAAAAAAAAAAAAGACTAACTTCATTTATTGTGATATTTACCAATTTCATAAAAGTTCATCTTCATAACAATATGTTAAAGCTACTTCATGAACAATTTGTCCTGACTTTTGGAGTTTACAGAAAATAGAAATTCTCTCTAATCTTGGGAATTGGCATGTCTTTTTGCCATTTTGCTATATTTACTCAAAATATGAGACTAATGAGAGGAGAAAAAAATGTTTGCGGGTGTTTTAATTATTATGCATAAGAAATTAGTGCAGTTGTCATTAGTACTGTATAGCTCTGTCTTTGCTGCATCTCGATGACATACTATCATTCTTTGTAAAACTACTAATAGTGATTATAAAATATACTTTTATGATAATTCTACCAAAATTAACTTAAGCAAAGTTTTCATGATTCTGATTTATTGTTAAAAGCATTTATTTGTAAAGCATAAAGAAAACCATTAATATGACTTACTAGTCACCATCAAATAATACACAGTATATTTGCAATTAAAAAATCATTTACAAAACAGCTTTTTATTTCCTAATATATGCTTTCATTTTATGTTATTATTTAATTTGAAACATATTAATTGTGAATTTTGGAGATATTTACACTTATGAGAAGTTCTGAAAGAAAATGAAAACCTGTTTACATTTGTTTATTATTCTAAAGATTTTGATAAATTTTAGCAGTTTTTCAGGTCATTCATTCTTACATGTATAATAATGTCAAAAAGGTACTCACCATGTACAATGAGAACATACTCTGCACTGCTTTGGCCAATAGTATTTGTAGCTTCACATCGGTATGTACCATTATCCGTTTTGTTGAGGAAAAGAATGTTTAGCTCCCTACCACTCACAACCATTCGGTCAGGATCTGGTAATTCTCCACCATCCTTTGTCCACAAAACAGGTTCTGGCCTATTGGATTTAAACATACATATAGATTTTTTTAAAAAAAGAAAGAAAAATATACACGAAATGTTACATATTGTGTGACTCAAATAAATCAAACAGTTTATATTTAACACCCATTTGGTGGATAGCCATGGACTTGCTAATTTCTGTTCTGTGCTGTACTTAGTCAATCAGTCGTGTTGACTCTTTGTGACCCCATGGACACACCAGGCTCCTCTGTACATGGGGATTTTCCAGGTAAGAACACTGGAGTGGGTTGCCATGCTCTTCTCCAGGGGATCTTCGCAATCCAGGGATAGAACCCAGGTGTCCCACATTGCAGGCAGATTCTTTACCATCTGAGCCACCAGGGAAGCCCTGCTAACTTCTATAAGATGCCAAAAGAACCATAATACACTCACTCAGAAGATTTGGAGATATAACAATTATAATTTAATTCTTTTCTCCTTAACGAAGGAGACATGTATTAAGGAACTAATTAGTACAGTCATTAGAGTAGTCACCAATAGACAACAGGTCCTGGGACCAGATTCTGTGGCTAAATGGCTCATACCTACTGGCTTCTGGAAGACTGTGTTTGGGCTATTGGAGCAGCCTTCCACAGAAATACCTGGAATTATACCTTTGCATTTGGGGCCGCCATAATGGCACAGCTTTGCCTGAAACCACCTGAAACTTCTCCCTCTTACATTTCTAGGGGTGTTTTCTCATCTCCCTAGAGGCTTTTTTTCCTGAAAGTTCTCTTTTTATTTCCCTTAGTTTTATTGAGATATAATTGACACATAACATTAAACTAGTTTAAAGTGCACAGAATAATGATTTGATATATATATAAATGTTGAAACGTGATTGCCACAATCAATTTACTTAATACCCATCACCTCACATAGTTATATTTTTTTCTTTTGATGAGAACTTTTAAGATCTACTCTCTTAATGCCTTTTATGATCAAATATTATTAATTATGGTCAGCATACTATACATTATATCCTCAGAATTTATCTTATAATTGGAATTTTGTACCTTTAAACCATCTTCACCCATTTCCCCTACCCCTACCCATGCCTCCAGCCACTTTTATTCAACATTGTACTGGGATTCCTAGCCATAGCACTTAAGCAGGAAAACAATCAAGTTGAAAATGAAGAAGTAAAATGAAGAAGTAAAACTGTCTTCATTTGAAGATGACATGAGAACATATATTAGAGAAGGAAACGTAACCCATTCTAGTATTCTTGCCTGGAGAATCTCATGCACAGAGGAGTCTGGTGGGCTATAATGGGGTCACAAAGACTTAGACATGACTTAGCAACTAAACACAGGAAACTCGAATAATTCCACTGAAAGAACCGCTAAAACTAATAAATGAATTTAAAGTTACAAATACAAAATTAATATTCAAAAATCAATTAAATTTATAAACACTATCAATGAAACATTGGAAACAGAAATTAAGAAAACAACCTATTTTACAATTGCATCAAAAAGAATAAAATACTTACAAAGAAAACTTGACCAAGAAAGTGAAAGATCTGTGCACTGAAAACTATAAGATATTAATGAAAGAAACCGAAGAGGACAAATAAATAGAGAAATAATCTGTGTTCATAGATTGAAAGAATTAATATTAAAAGTTCACAGTACCCTAAGCAATCTGCAAATTTAATGTAATCTTTATCAAAGTTCTAATGGCAACTTTTCATATAAAAATGACAATCTTAAAATATGTACAGAAAAACAAAAAGCCCCAAATAGGCAAGTAATCTTAAGAAAGGGGAAAAAAGCTAGAGGTTTCACACTTGCTGATTTCAAATGATATTTCAAAGAGACAGTAATTAAAATAGTATGATATCGGCAAAAATACAGACCCATAGATCAACGGAATAGAAAATTCAAAAATAAACTCACCCATATATGGTCATTTAATTGTTTACAAAGGAAGCAGGAATACACTATGCAAAAAGGGCAGTCTCTTTGGTAAATGGGGCTGGAAAAACTGAATGGCCACATGCAAAAAGTAAAACTGGGCCTCTGTTTTACATCGTAAAAGTCAACTCAAAATGTGTTAAACACTTGAATGTAAAACTGGAAACCTAAAACAGGAAAGAAGCTCCTTGACATTGATCTTGGTGATGATTTTTCTTGGATTTAACACCAAAAGCAAGGGCAACGAAAATTAAAAAAATAAACATATAGGAACACTTTAAATTACAAATCTTCAGCATAGCAAAAGAAACCACTTAAAAAATGAAAAGCAAACTATGGAAAGAGGGAAGTTATTTGCAACTATTATGTGTAGGTAAATAGGATAAAGAGTAAATATTCAAAATAAAGAAATAACTTACACAAGTCAATAACAAAAAATGACCTGATTAAAAATAGAGAATCGGGAGATATTTTTCCAAAGAAAGCATACAAATGGACAACAGGTACATGGAGAAATGTGAATCATCATTAATAACCAGGGAAATGCAAATCAAAGCCTGACGGAGATAACACTTCAATCTACTAGAATGGCTATCTTCATAAAAATAAATAATAACTGTTGAGGAGGATATGGGAAAAGGAAACCCTCCTAAATCATTAGTGGGAATATAAATTGGTGCAGCCACTATAACAATTAGTAAGGGGGTTCCTCAGGGGCTTCCCTGGTGGTTCATTGGTAAAGAATCTGCCTGCCAATGCAGGAGATGTGGGTTCAGTCCCTGGTCAGAAACATCTCCTGGGGAAGGAAGTGGCAAACCACTCCAGTATTCTTGCCTGGGAAATCCCGGGTGCAGAGGAGCCTGGTGGGCTATAGTTTATGGGACTGCAAAAGAAGATGGACAACACTTAGTGACTAAGCAACAAAACAGGAGATTCATCAAAAAATTAAAGATAGAACTACCATATGATCCACTGATTCTATTTGTTGGTATATATCCAAAGGAAAAGAAATCACTATTTTAAAGAGGTATCTGTACTTATATGCATTTTAGCACTATTCACAATAGCCAAGTCATAGACCCAACTGAACTTTTCACTGGCAAGTGAATGAATAAAGAAATTACAGGGGACAGGGAGGCCCCTAAGTGCAAAATAAAAGATACTTGAGTAGTTACAAAAAGAAAGAAAATAAATTACAAGGAATGGAATATTATTCAGTCATTCATAAAGAAATAAATTCCGACCCTTGTAACAATATGGATTAAACTTAAGGGGATTATACTAAGTGAAAAAGTCAGAGAGAGAAAGACAGCTACTATATTACTTCATTTATGTGTGGAATCTAAAAAACCTGAGCTCATAAAAATGGACAGTTCTCCTTTAATCAAATACTTGCAAAGAATTCTCAAAACCTGCTTTTGGGAAGAAAGGATAAATGAATCATGAATCTCTGTCTTCAAAGATTTCATTCTTACATAATTACTAATCATAGAAATAATTATTAGTATCTATCACTATGTTTGATAATGGTAGTTATCCTAATTACTTTACGTAGTTTCTATAATCCTCATAAGAACAAAGTTTTTAAAAAATGTAATGCAGATACTAATATAGAACATTAGAGATGCACTCAGACCCTCGTCTGACTGCACAATCAATGCTTTGTCCACTATCCCTTGTATTCTAACATGATGAATATTTTCCTAGTTCTTCTATGTTAAAATTTTCAACTTTAAACATGATTTTATCTTACCATTGGAAGTTATTTTCAAAAAAGCTTTAAATATTTATTTTGGTGAAAAACTGAACTTCTGTTTTGTTGTTGCAAATATATTTATTAATAGAACATAGGTCTTGATTGTGGTGCCTATGACCCTGGCAGCTTTTCTAAGATGAAGAATATTTTTTCATTCTGCAAACTTTCACAAAAAAGACAAAAGTTGTAAAACAATTAGTAATAAATGTTGTAAATTGTATCAAAATAAGCAGATCAGCAATGTGATGAAAAATCACTTACTCTTTTAGTAAAAACTTCTCCGAAAATGTTAGAATAATACACTAATTTATGTCATCATCCAGTTATATATACAACTTATTCTGATAGCATCTTTAATAAAAGTCAAACCTTAATACTTCTCAACTTTCTTTATATATCCCACATTTTATTGTTGCTGTTTTAGTTTACTAATTCTTATTTTAAAACTGACAAATGGGATAATCTTGAACCATTCTCATCCTTAACATTCTTTGAAGAAAAAAGCTGGCACAATAAAATTATGACACTGCATATAACAAATAACTAAAACTGTGTCCTTTCTACAAAGCCACATAAGACCAACATTAAAATAATGGTTACATTAAGGATAATTTGAATTTTAGAAAATTAATCTTTAAAATACTGCTCAACAGAACTATTTTATATTAAGAGGCAATGTTTTGTTAATGTATAAGTTAGGATTTTTAAACACACTGATAATTGTACACACATACCTATGCATTTCCATAAATAAATTATACTCCCCAAATCCAAACTGTCATCATTTTTTCTCTGTTAATGTTTGTAAGCTTAAAGTCACATCTAAAACATATTGGCCTGTAAATATGTAATTAAATTTAGATATATATTTAAATTTGTGTATAAAATAAAGATCTAGAAAAATTATTCATTGTTGCTATTTAAAATTTTTCTTCTAAAAAAGATAATTCTCCCTTTTAGGAAATAATGAACAAACACCTGGACAAATAGTTCCAGGAGATTCTAGCAGTATAAGTCACTGCTGACACCGAACATTACAGGATTCTCTATCATACACTGTATCATAAATCTTCAAGGTGGCAAAAGAAAGTTAACACCATAAAATGAAATTTTAACAAAATGGAAGTTAGAGTTTATGCATCAGTTAAAAATAGCCTACACATATTTGAATTAGTACTTAAAATGGTCAAGCTACTTAATATCACCATAAAAATATTAAGTGATTTAGCAAGTCTTGATACAATTTGTGTTTCATCTTAATAAAAAGGACCCCTAGGCTTTCTCTAATTGGAACCTAGAAATGATTGAGTTTCTTGCTGCAAAGGAATAAAAATCTTCCCTGCTGTTCAGGCAACCAAAGGAGATCATTTAAAAAGTGGTTCTAGTCTACAGTTACTCTGGGATAAGGCTGAGAAAGAATAGGAGCCAGACACCAGGAGTCACAGGACGGTGACAGAGCATCAGGCATCAGATAACACTGTGTAACTCCACACATATAACCCCACAGCAAGAATATTAACATCCTCAATCTGGAGAGTTGCCCCTTTCAAAGCAATTAACTTTCAATTAAAAGTTGAAATTTTTCATATGAGATAAAATTAGAACTATGTTCTGTCTACCAAATCTATAAGGCTCAAAAGATGTTTGTTTTTCTTCTACCCCTAAAGATAGCTGTGTAGCAGTTTCTTCCTTGGGCAAGAAGAAAAACAGCAAGAAAATTAATTTTTTTAAAAAGGAACCAAATATGATTGTATATTTACTATATTGTATTCTAAAGTCTTATTAACTTGCTTTTACTTCAACAGACTTAAAAAAAAATCTTTTATTAATTCACTATTTTGTTTTCTAGATATTTAAGATTGCCAGGAGAAATATCAGTTACCTCAGATATGCAGATGACACCACCCTTATGGCAGAAAGTGAAGAGGAACTAAAAAGCCTCTTGATGAAAGTGAAAGAGGAGAGTGAAAAAGTTGGCTTAAAGCTCAACATTCAGAAAACAAAGAGCATGGCAAGAGGTCCTATCACTTCATGGCAAATACATGGGGAAACAGTGGAAACAATGTCAGCCTTTATTTTTTGGGGCTCCAAAATCACTGCAGATGGTGATTGCAGCTATGAAATTAAAAGACGCTTACTCCTTGGAAGGAAAGTTATGACCAACCTAGATAGCATATTTAAAAGCAGAGACATTACTTTGCCAACAAAGATCCGTCTAGTCAAGGCTATGGTTTTTCCTGTGGTCATGTATGGATGTGAGAGTTGGACTGAAAACTGAGCGCTGAAGAATCGATGCTTTTGAACTGTTGTGTTGGAGAAGACTCTTGAGAGTCCCTTGGAGTGCAAGGAGATCCAACCAGTCCATCCTAAAGGAGACCAGTCCTGGGTGTTCATTGGAAAGACTGATGTGGGGGCTGAAGCTCCAGTACTTTGGCCACCTCATGAGAAGAGTTGACTCATTGGGAAAGACCCTGATGCTGGGAGGGATTGGGGGCAGGAGGAGAAGGGGACGACAGAGGATGAGATGGCTGGATGGTATCACCGATTCAATGCACATGAGTTTGGGTGAACTCCGGGAGCTGATGATTGACAGGGAGGTCTAGCGTGCTGCAATTCATGGGGTCACAAAGAGTCGGACACGACTGAGGGACTGAACTGAACTGAACTGAATAGGAGAATCTCATATCTTTAACAATTCCTTATTTATAAATTAGTGTTGGAAGGAATTGCCACAACTTTCTCAGACTATTGGTTTATTTAAAATTTGACCTTGATATAAACATGATTACTAATATCCACCCAAACTCTTGAGGAAGTCATTCAGATATTTTTTCTGTAAAGTTAGGCCACAGTAACAATCCCTCTAACTCTCCCAACAGTACATGAACTCATTCACTCCCTAGGTATTGATGAGAATACCTATTGCTGAGACTATTGATGAGTTTTGCCTTCAAAGCTCTCATTTTCCCCTTTAATGCTCAAGAAGAATAAAGAATAAGCAGTTCAGTTATAGAAATATCCGTCCCATAATACAGATTTTCTAAGAAAAGAATTTTAATATCCTTATAGATTTGGACGGAGGGTGGAGTCTTCCTTGGTAACTAAGTGGTAAAGAGTCTGCAGGCCAGTGCAGGAGACATGGGTTCAATCTCTGATCCAGGAAGATTCCATATGCCACGGAGCAGAGCAGCTGCACCCTGCACCACGACTACTATGCTTGTTCTCTAGAGCCCAGGAGCCACAACTACTGAGCCCATGTGCCACGACATCTGAAGTCTGTGCACCCTAAACCCCATGTCCTGCAAAAGAAGGAGTCCCACACATTGCAACTAAAAGGTGATTCTCTGCAATCACCACAACTAGAGAAAGCCCACGCAGCAATGAAGACCCAGTAAAATAAAAAACAAAAATTTAAGAAGTGGATAGTAGTAAAATATCTTCCGATTTTGGAATGGATATATGCTCTGGTGTCTTCTTTTTCCCGAATGGCTACATCCCCCTTGAATTCTGCAGTGACTTTTCCTCCAAAAGCACAGTGCATGTCGGGTTCTAATTTAAAAATTAATCCTATAAAAATTAACTTACTTTTTCTAGATGAAAGCCAAAACAAACAAACAAACAAAAAGTCACTGTAATAGCATACAAGTAAATGTCTTGTTCTGGTTCAAAGAAAAGGAAAGAAGTTACATACTATAATTACATATATCTTGTACTTCCTTTAATATAAGACAAAACATGAATGCATAGTTAATAACTTGGGACTTTATGCACTTTTATGGCACACGAAGATGACTGATGTTTTTATTTCAGTTTAGAAATTCCACTGGTGGCAGTAAATGTGATTGAAGCTTCCATAATCTGGGTTTTATTTTTAACCCTCTAATTCTTATCATATTTTTACCCTAATGAAAAAGAAGGTAGTGAGAGTTATATAAACATCTTGATTCTTTTTTTTTCTGTTTTAAATAAACTTTTTAGTCAAGAAATTATACCACAGAGTCTGTTATCAAAACCGTAGCATCATGCTATCAATTTTTTAGAGAACTGGAAGGAGAGAAATTAAATGCAAATTAATCAACAAGTGGGTTTGAAATCAGGTTCAAGTTTAGAATTTTAATTTTATTGGGTTCCTATAGGGAGTATTCTGAGAAAAATCTAGCCCAGATAATCTCTGTTGAGTACATGGAGATTACATTCATAAACCACAGTCAAACTATGTCAACCAAGTGAAGAGAAAAACAAAAAGAAAATATGAAAACAGAAGCTGGGGTTGCTTCCTCCTTTTTTAAAATTTAAAATATAAACACAAAGGAAGTTCAAGGAGTAGCCTTTCTTGAAGCTGTGAAACTAATTCAAGCTATAATTTTATAGTGAGTCTTAGTTTTAGGCAAAGGACATGGTATATAAACTAAGAGACTGAAAAGGATTACTTTGGAGTTATTCATTATGTTGATCATTTCAAAGTTAAAGATACATAAAGAGTTATTTTGTTACTGAGGATCAAACAAGGTATTTCTGACATAGTTTGTAAGTAACTTTTTATATTTATTCAAAGGCATATTCTTAATTATTGTAAAATATAGATCTAGGCCTTTGGAGAATACATCAAGCTGTGATTTTTCCTCAGATTTGATTGTTGTGCAACTTAATCATAATGAAATTTGTTTTCTTTTTTTTTCTGATATTGATTTTATACTTTTCATGGGAGCAATTCTTAAAACATCAAACAACTTTTCCTATTAGCCAACTTAACTTTGAATGTTTTACTTGTCACGATTGAGGTTTATTTAAAAACATGATCGATTAAACACTTATGTGTCTGTCTTTATAGATATGGTTTTGCTTAAGGCAAAACAAAACTTCAGACATGCTTATAGTAATCTTCAATGAGTCTTGAAGGGTTTAATTACCAGAAAATATCCTATTCTTACACTTACATCCTAACACACATAAGAAATCAATGAATATTTTTGTTGTTCTTAATTTAAATTTTCCTACATATTTTTGACTAGTTACTTCATAAGTTTGCACAATTATTATCTAATAAAGATCCATAAACAAGTCAGTGCAAGTTTTAAACCAGGAATTATGAGGGATATAAGGAAAATAAAATAATATCTGTTCTCTATGATTTACATTTTGGTAGTTTATATAAGATATATATAATCAAGCATAATATTTGGCAGGTTATATAAGTGGCAAAAATGAGTTATAAAACACAATAAAGAATCATCATATCTGTATTAACAGCACTGTACTGCAACAGGCTTTATGAAAGATATAGCTAGCTCTTGATTCATGTCTTAAATTATAGCAGGATTTTAAGTGTTAAAAATGAAAGATGCCAACTCAAGAGCAGTCAGAATCCAGGGGCCATACTGTTGAAGAGATGAATTTAAATGTCATGAATTCCAGGAAAGAGTATAGAGTTAATAGGTGATATTGTTATAGGCTAAGATAACAAATTAAGAAAGGGCAAAATTAAAAGTGCTTGATGTAATGACTGAGTTGGAAGTAATAAAATCAAAAGCCGAGATGTAAGTTGATATTAAGGAATAGGATCAAATATGCTAAGAAGCTTAGTCCAAGGCGAAGTTAATATGATATAAAGCTAAACATGAAAAATTATTATTTTAGTATTAGACCAGAAGACTGATGGTGCCGCTAACATGAGAGACAAAATGAAATATGATAGAGAAAATCTGGTCATAAAGAGGAGGGTGAAAAAAGGCAAAGAAACAGAAAAGTTTGGACTAGAAATGTGCAGGTTAAAAACACAATACATTTAGAATGGTACGTTAGTTAGCCTGGCACTCAACCCTGGCTTTGGGTATCATGTGAAAAATCCAGATATTCATTAAAAATAAAAATACTTTGTTAAGGCTTTTAAGAAGTAAATATTTCTGATAGGAGATATCTATGTTATTAAATAATATATCTGATAAAATTATTAATTTCTTTAAAAATATCAGTGTGAAATATCAGAAAAAGAAAAATTCAATGCAGAGCCAGTATACAGAGTTCTGAAGATAGAAAACAAAGTTTTACATAATTTTGGAATAATAATAAAGGAAAACACACAATAATAGGATAAAATAGGAGAGCCCTTGGGAAAATAAACATAACTTTTTGGAACCAGAAAATATATGGTGTAAATGAAAAGACATTTGAGAAATCAGTGAACTAAAATGGACTGGAAAGGGTGAATTTAATTCAGATGACCATTATATCTACTACTGTGGGTAAGAATCCCTTAGAAGAAATGGAGTAGCCCTAAAGTCAACAGAAGAGTCCAAAATGCAGTACTTGAGTGCAATCTCATAAATGACAGAATGAGCTCTGCTCATTTCCAAGGCAAACCATGAAATATAAGAGAAATCCAAATCTATGCCCCAACCACTAATGCTGAAGAAGCTGAAGTTGAATAGTTCTATGAAGACTTACAAGACTTTCTAGAACTAACACCCAAAAAAGATGTCCTTTTCATTATAGGAGACTGGAAAGAAAAGTAGGAAGTCAAGAGATGCCTGGAGTAACAGGCAAGTTTGGCCTAGGAGTACAAAATGAATCAGGGCAAAGGCTAACATAATTTTACCAAGAGAACACACTGGTCATAGCAAACACCCTCTTCCAATAGCACAAGAGATGACTTTACACATGGACATCACCAGAGCGTCAGTACTGAATTCTGATTGATTATATTCTTTGCAGCTGAAGATGGAGAAGCTCTATACAGTCAGAAAAAATAAAACCGGGAGCTGACTGTGGCTCAGATCATGAATGCTTTATTGCAAAATCAGACTTAAATTGAAGAAAGTAAGGAAAACCACTAGACCAATCAGGTATGACCTAAATCAAATCCCTTACAGTTATACAGTGGAAGTGAGAAATAGATTCAAGGGATTAGATTTGATAGACAGAGTGCCCGAAGAACTACAGAAAGAGGTTCCTGACATTATACAGGAGGCAGTGATCAAAAGCATCCTCAAGAAAAAGAAATGCAAAAAGGCAAAATGGTTGTCTGAGGAGGCCTTACAAATAACTGGCAAGAGAAGAGAAGCTAACAGCAAATGAGAAAAGGAAGGATATATCCATCTGAATGCAGAGTCCCAAAGAATGTCAAAGAGAGATAAGAAAGCCTTCCTCAATGATCAACGCAAAGAAATAGAGGAAAACAATAGAATAAGAAAGACTAGAGATCTCTTCAAGAAAATTAGACATACCAAGGAAGCATTTCATGCAAAAATGGGCACAATAAAGGACAGAAACAGAATGGATCTAACAGAAGCCAAAAATATTAAGAAAAGGTGGCAAGAATACACAGAAGAACTATACAAAAAAGATGTTAATGACCCAGATAACCACAATGGTGTGATCACTCCCCTAGAGCCAGATATCCAGGAGTCTGATGTTAAGTGGGCTTTAGGGAGCATCACTAAAAACAGATTTAGTGGAGGTGATGGAATTTCAGCTGAGCTATTTCAAGACCTAAAAGATAATGCTATTAAAGTGCTGCACTCAATATGTCAGCAAATTTGAAAAACTCAGCAGTGGTCACAGGACTGGAAAAGATCAATTTTCATTCCAATCCCAAAGAAAGGCAATGCCAAAGAATGCCCAAACTACTCCACAATTGCACTCGTTTCACATGCCAGCAAAGTAATAGTCAAAATTTTCCAAGCCAAGATTCAACAGCATGTGAACCATGAACTTCCAGATATTCAAGCTGGATTTAGAAAAGGGAGAGGAATCAGAGATCAAATTGCCGACATCCAGTCAATCATCAAAAAAGCAAGAGAGTTCCAGAAACATCTATTTCTGCTTTATTGACTATGACAAAGTCTTTGACTGCGTAGATCACAACAAACTGTGGGAAATTCCTAAGGAGATGGGAATGCCAGACCACCTGACCTGCCTCCTGAGAAAGCTACATGCAGGTCAAGAAGCAACAGTTAGAACCAGACATGAAACAATGGATTGATTTCAAATGGGGAAAGGAGTATGTCGAGGTTGTATATAGTCACCCGACTTATTTAACTTATATGCAGAATATATCATGTGAAATGCTGGGCTGGATCTAGCACAACCTGGAATCAAGATTGCCAGGAGAAATAGCAATAACCTTAGATACGCAGATGACACCACCCTTATGGCAGAAAGCAAAGAAGAACTGAAGAGCTTCCTGATGAAAGTGAAAGAGGAGAGTGAAAAAGCTGACTTAAAACACAACATTCAAAAAACTAAGATCATGGCACCCAGTTCCATCATTTCATGACAAATAGATGGGAAAACAATGAAAACAGTGACAGACTTTATTTTGGGGGGGCTCCAAAATCGCTTCAGATGGTAATTGTAGCCATGAAATTAAAAGATGCCTGCTCCTTAGGAAAAAAGCTATGACCAACCTAGACAGCATATTAAAAAGCATAGACTTTACTTTGCCAACAAAGGTCCATCTAGTCAAAGCTATGGTTTTTCCAGTAGTCATTTATGGATGTGAGAGTTGGACCATAAAGAAAGCTGAGTGCCAAAGAATTGATGCTTTTAAACTGTGGTGTTGGAGAAGACTCTTGAGAGTCCCTTGGACTGCAAGGAGATCTAACCAGTCAATCCTCAAGGAAATTGGTCCTGAATATTCATTGGAAAGCCTGATGCTGAAGCTGAAGCTCCAATACTTTGGCCACATGATGCAAAGAACCGGCGCATCGGAAAAACCCTGATTCTGGGAAAGATTGAAGGCAAGGGAAGGCGATAACAGAGAATGAGATGGTTGGGTGCTATCACCGACTTCATGGACATGAGTTTGAACAAGCTCTGGGAGTTGGTGGTGGACAGGGCAGTCTGGTGTTCTGCAGTCCATGGGGTCTCAAAGAGTCAGACACAACTGAGCAACTAAATAACTGAATGAAAAGAGAGGAGAAACTCTCTTTATGGAGTCTAATCTGTATCATAAGAACAATTCTAGTCCTAAATAGGAAAAAAATAACAATGCAAGACAGCCCAACTAATCAAATAAATGACAAACTAGCAAAACAAACCAGATTGGAAACAAACACTTAGAGCAGAAAGGAAAAGCTGATGATTTCATTTGTTATTTTGTTGTTTAGTTGTAAGTCCTGGCTGACTCTTTGTGAACACATGGACTGCATCCTGCCAGGCTCCATGTCCATGGAATTTTCCACCCATGAATACTAGGGTGGGTTGCTATTTCCTTTTCTAGGGTATCTTCCTGGCCCAAGGATTGAACCTGGATCTCTTATGTCTCCTGCTTTGGCAAAAGGATTTTCTATCACTAGCACCATATGAGAAAAGCTAAATTCAGTGCTAGAAGAAAGTTAAGAAATGCATATCTATCCAGCAATAAGGGAATGAGAAATTGGAAATTTGAGCATAGGGCAGGACTGGAGTATTTTATAGAGAGATTGGAGCCAAGCAAGTGTCCAAGCTGAGGAAAGAACACAAAAGAGCAGATTTACCAGATACATTAGAATACTTTTATTTAGGAAATGAGAAAAGAGAGAATGAAATCCAGTATGTCTGAGAGAAGTCAAAAGAAACTAATATCATAGGAACAAAAAAGAATTTCTTTAAAGATTCATTGACCTACATACTTACATTTAAATCACATCCAATATCTTGACCTCTCAGTTCCCCAAACTTCTCATTTTCAATAATCTTTTGTTAGCACTACTCAGCCATAACCCCACACTAAACTTCATCATTATCATTTCTTCACTTTCTTGTTTATTTCAGTTTTTTTCAATCTCAACCTCCCATTTTTCAGCTCACTATTCAGCTCATCATCAAAGCCTCCAATCCTAAATAGTGAGCCCACCGTTTACCTTTATTTTCTGATCCCTTGCTAATTTTACCTTTCATTAGTATTACTACGCTATTAATACTTTTTTTTCCCTTTCCCATCCATGGTAGTTAACTGGGTAATTATCAGCCCTAATGAACCCAACTTTTCTATCTTCTCTGTCAGAACATCTAAACTAATTGGAAAAAAAAAATAATGAAAAGGTGAATGGCTTGTTTTAAAAATACTGTTCTTGAAATTATCATGGAAGAATGCACACGAAGAGCAATGAAAGGCGATTTTAAAGCAAACTAAATTTCATTACTGGGTCTTTGAGAATTTCATGACTAAAAAAATAGTTTTGTTTTTCAGATAGGTGCAAATATGCCTCAAGAATTATCATAAATGATTGAAATATTATATCTACACCTTTCTGCCTTTTCTAACTCTTTAACATAATATTTTAAATATTTATTTTTTCAAAATCTATATTTTGATACAGCTGGTATCATCAACTGTTAAGTTGGCTCTGTCCTAACATTTCAAATATTTAGGGCTGGATTAGTACAGTAAGCGAAGAGGGGAAAAAATGAAAAAAAAATGACTTGAAATTACACAGTTAAAGAAAATTATTTAACTGCTTCTCCTTAAAATATGTAAATTTCCATTGTACTTCTAGCTTGTTGAAGTTATTTGCATCTCATTTAATAAATATATCCTTGTGTATTTGTGTGTGTGTGTGTGAGAGAGAGAGAGGGAGAAAGAGTAAAAGGGTTCTGTCCTTTCTTCTTCATTGGTCTCTACTCTCTTGATTTTAGACATCTCTGGGTGTGTTCTTCAATCTCTTGCTGTTTCTTGCTCAGAATAAACATGATATTTCCCATACTTGAAAAATTCTTTTCTATGAAAAGCAATTTTTTCCCTTCTACGGCAGTTTGAGAATCCCAGTGATTCCTGTTGAAAGGATCAACAATGAAGTCCCCTCTCAAATATCATCATCGGTACTTCTGCCTGATAGGGTCAAAGGTGTTTAATGCAGTGACGAATGAAGTTGGTTTGAAGCAGAAAATCCAGCCTGCTTGTTTCATTAAATTGCAAGTTGAAAGTCTGGTTCTGAATGTATCTACTCATGTAAATTCTGGAAATCAATGATTGTACTAGTATAGTGTCAAGTAGGAGGAGTATCATTACATTAAAGATTCAGTGTAAATGGGACAATATCATCAATGTTAACTTCATCATTAGACTTAAAATCTCAAGAGAAAATATAAAATGGATTTCTTCCATCCTGATTAATCTGAGCACATGCTACTTAATTCTGATTTTTTAAGGTACTTCTTGCCTACAAGTTTAAAAGCTTGCAGTAGAAATAGAAAATAACCTATATGCAAGAGGTAAGTGCTCTTTAAGACAACTTGAAAATAATGGCATTTTTTTAGAGTGCCTGTGAAATCCTGGACCACTTTTTACTGATAAGGTAGTGTTCGCTGATAATTATTGTAACACTTTTGAGAAACAGAGAATTCACAGTATAAACTGTATAATTCCAGACAATTTGTGGCACAACAAATAAAAGATTATCCCCAGAAAAGATAAGGTTGCTATGATCCCGAAGAAGTGACAGATTTTAGCACTGAAGGAAAAATATTCAAATTTGTGACAAATGCTTAAGCTAATCTCTCAAGGACTTTATGCTAAAGCAAAACAATTACCGATCCCTTATCTACACTTAACATTTTTTCCCCCGCTTTGGTAAACACAGAATATTAATTCCTGGTTAAAAGATCAAGAAATCTTAAGTAAACATTCATTCCCTCATCCAAACAATAATAAGACCCTCTGTGTATGTATATTAAGCTTAAAATCACTATGATATTTTTTTAATATTTTCTTAAGAAAATATTCAATGTCTTTGAAAATTAGTAATTCCTAGAAACTTCCTTTGACTAAGACAGACTTTGGAACATTTTCAGGTTGTTTAAATCAAGAACTTATGAGTCTGAGTTTCTCAGAATCTGTCACTTTCTCAACCTGTGTACATTATAAAATCAATTTGATACCATATGAAATGTATCTATAAGCATTCTATTCAGCCAGATGTATGAAAATTATTCAGATTAAAGGGCATGTTGCAATAAGAGGGTCCTATTTTTCATATAAGAGTTACTTTACAATCCATTACTTTCACTACTATAAAATTGTGTTAATTGACCTTATAAGATCTAATACTTATGTTAAACACTGTGTCACCATTACAGAACTGCTTCTGCTCCATGACTTATTTCTTTGCTAATATTAAAACCAATGGTCTTGGAAAAGTAAAAGTGCACATCATTTATCTGGTAACTGGGGAATTAAATCCTCCATGTAAGTAAATGCTGGAGATAATTGAAATTTAAGATGAAAACATTTGCAAGTATATTTTAATCATTTGAATGAAATCCTTCTCAAAGGATGGAATTTTTCTGCATTATTAATCACAACATACTTAGTGCCATTCAGTTGGTTTTTTGGAGCTAAGATCTCTTCAGTTAGAACACACATTTTTGTGTACTGATAGTTTTAGAGGAGCTAAAGTGATCAGGATTTAGCTTGTTCTTTTCCTGAATGTCCCCAAGACCCAGTTTCACCAGTTAGGGTTAACTTAACATTTTTCAAATCCTACAGGAAAAAATATATTTTACAGCTTTACATGATGCATAAGCATACGTACAAGAAATAAAAGCGTGTTCTTTTCCTATTCTATTTCATTCATATTTTTCTGTAATAGCTTATGGAAAAACCCAAACAAACTTTTTGGCCAGCTCAATATTATTTTTCCATTGTATTTTGGCTTTTAAAAAGGATTTTTAGGCTTCCCTGGTGGCACCAGTGGTAAAGAATCCACCTGCCAATGCAGGAAACACAAGAGACATGAGTTCAATCCCTGGGTCAAGAAGATCCCCTGGAGTAGGAAATGGCAACCCACTCCAGTATTCTTGCCTGGAAAGTTCCATGGACAAAGAATCCCAATCCATGGGATTGCAAAAAGTCGGACATAATGCAATTCAGTTTTTAAATCTGAAGTGTATTTAATTCACAATGTTCTTAGTTTCAAGTGTAAGCCTGTCAGAATTTAAAAGTGGGGGGTGGCAGTTAAAATTGATCTGATGACTCATTAATGTCACTTTTTGAAACTTCGAATTTGTGCCCTACTGCAGCTCCTATGGTCTCTAGGTCATTTTGTGCCTATGTGCAGTACGCAATGTACTCAGTTGCTCAGTCATGTCTCTGCAACCCCACGGACTGTAGCCCACCAGGCTCTTCTGTCCCTGCAACCCTCATTTCTTGCATCCCTGCATTGGCAGGTGGATTTTTTACCACTAGAGGCACCTGGGAAAGCCCCTTTGTCCCTAAACTCAAAACTATTATAGTTTTAATCTTGTTTCCTTATGGTCACCTCACTATGTTCATCTGTGTACCTGTAATTTTCAGGGGTGGTGCTGAAGTCCATCACAGCTCACCATTTTAAGAAAAATCTGCTGATCACAAGTCACAAGAGTCTGTCCTTTTCTCCTGCCTTTTTTCAATTTTATCTCTCTCTCTCCTTTCTCCTTTCCTTAAAATTTCCCAGAGATTTCTGGTACTTTGTATTTGAAAGAGTTTGGCTTTCAAGGCTATCAACAATCACTGACAGACTCTCTTCATTCTAATTGGAGGTATTTGCACATGTTCACTTTCTACAGTTTGGGAACTTGCTGTTTAAATCTTTTTCAAACTTCAAAGTTTAGAGGTTCATGAATGATAAAGTTATATCTAGAAAAGTGAGTCATTATATACCATACTGTGTTAAAACACATATAATGCAAGAAAATTTCTTTAGGTCATTCAAATAAATGGCTTTTCACAGTATAAAAATTTCCTCAGTTGCACCATTAATTGAAATAATACTAAATATATGCAGTGATTCTGAATTAATTCACATTTTGTTCTCTACATTTATTTGCAAAAATTATAGTCAAGAGATTTACCACAAGCACAAAGTAATGCACTTCAGAGTAAGCTAACTGGTGATCACTAGAAGGATATTATTAATAACTATAGCTTTATGAAACAAATAATATTATGGGAAAAAATGCAAAAAGAAAAAGCAATTCTTATTGAATGGGACTTGTTGAGCAATGGGTTAACATGCTTCTCAATCAAGGATAAAGTATAATATTTCAACTTTTATACATTAAGAGTGATTTTTGTTTCTATACCTTTTCTACAATTACCATTTTGATGACTGTTTTATACAAACACAAAAGCAGTGTTTACAGAGCTTTAAATAAAGGGTAACATGCTTAGGTGCAATCTCATAATTAATATATCAAAAAAACAGATTTTAAAGTCCATGAGCTCAAAAATTTAATCAAGTAAATGATGACATCGCTCCACAATGGGGTCTTAAAAATAGAGAGGATTCTTTAGTGTTGGAGTTTTCCACTGAACATTTACATAATCCCTCAAAATAACTGGGTTTCTGTTGCAAGAAAATTGCTTACCTGGAAATGTTCAAAAGTACATTTCCTCTATGGATCTATAATCATGATTCTGCAAGCTCTCGTGTGACTTTCATGAGACATAGGCTCATTTAATTGAAAATGATTGAGTGCCCAGCACACCACAGATGCCCAGCCTAAATAACAGCAGTGGAGATTACCAGGAGTCAGCTTCTTGTTTCAAAAACAAAAACAAATATATTCGGTCTCATTTCCAAGATAACCACTTATGTGTTTCCAGAGTGTCAATGTGTGATTAAATTTTGAAGCCATGAGATGGAAGCAAAAGACCATATGGGCCTCAGAAAAGCAATTCATATGAAAGGACAGCACATGGATATATATATATATATTTTAAATTATGAGCACTTAGAACTAATTGCCCAGTATTATTCCTTTAAAACACTTTACAAAAAAACTGATTATACTGCCTTTAATTTTTAATTAATTAATTGAGACAAGTTTATACCTCTCTAGATATCAGGACACAAAGTGGGGGGAAAAATGATTTAAATTCTCTGTAACATGTATCAATGAAGGACTAACTTTATGAGAGTTTGTAGATGAGTCCCTCATTATGTTTATTCCACGAATTATTTTGGTGACGTATTAAGGATTGCTTTTAGCAAGAAAGACACACTGTGGGGGAGTGTTCTCTTTGAGCTTCCTGCTTATTATAGTCAACCCCTGAGGCTGTGCATTGTAGTCTAATACACTGGTATTATGTTTGCATTGATATTGTTTTGTAGTTACAATGTGCAGGCCTAATCATCTCAAATATATAAAATTAAGAGCATAATATAATTAGCTTTTTAAAAACAAACATTTAATAATGGAATAATTATTATGTACATAATCATAAAATCTAGGCAGAACTATTTAGATATATGTAGAAATTCTTTATATAATATTTGGATATGCCAATGCAGGTTTCATTCATAACTGATAATCTTCTATAATTAACTAAAACGTAGGCATTCCTAAAGTTTATAAGAACTTTCTCATCCTTGTCAACTTCCCTGGGTTATCCTGAAAAGCCAACATGACAGAAGTGAAAATACTGTGAAAGTAAGAAAATGTAACCATCAGTGATGTTAAAATTTCTTAAAGTGTTTTTGTAATCCCCATTCTATCATTTATTTACTGTGTGACTAGAAAAGGTCATATAACCTCCACAAGGCCCACTGTCCTTATCGATAAAATGAAAACAGTCTAAGGGTCTTTGTAAACCTTTTACAACAGGGTAATTTGTGGTTAAAATAAGACTAGCATAAGGGAACTGGGAAACTTATGCTAGAACGAGGCTTTATACATTGCAAACCCTGGATTATCAACCACTCATGAACCATGTTATTCACTTAGTCTTGGTTTCTTAAAACCTTCCAGATCTCTTCTTTAGCTTTCTGCCAAACTAGCTAATGGTTAATCTCTTTCATCCCAGCTGAACTTCTTCATAGCAATAACTTTTCCACTTTGGGGAACCAGAACTCATTCTCTACCCATTCTAGTCCTTTCCAATTTTTCTAAGTGTTTTTTCTACCATAACAGTATGGAGGGGCTATTCCTATGTCCCAGGACTTTCTCATTTCTAGCCACATTTTATTCCTTAACAACTATTCATGCCTCTGTCTTTCTTTTCTATAGCTCATTATTATTATCATGATTATTATTATTAAACCTCAACAAAACTGCCATGCTGCCTGCCAGTTTTGCCATGACTTTAGTTTGGATTCCTTTGCTATTCAAACATGCTTTGAAAAGTCACAGATCATCATCAAAGAATGTGTTTATTCTGCTTATTACCTTGAATTTCAGAACTATGGAAGAAGTGTGAGATAATAACTCTGTTCCCAGGGTTGCCATAGTAGCCCAGTATCAGCACATATATTAAATACGTAAGCAAGACTTCTAAGTTTAAAAGTTGGTGAGGTACACTGTGTACTTTTTGACAAAATAATAACTTATCATCCTCATGGCTATTACTTATTATGAAATTACTTGGAGGCTGAAAGTGTTTTAAATATGGAAATATATGCGCAATTTGTTTATAAGGTTTTATTTTCTAATTTTAGAGAATAAAAAATACTTGGTATATTTACATTGGCAAACTATGGGCTTTGGGGTAAAAATGATAGGTTCATATAGATTCACTGTACTAAACATACCACTGCCATGAGGGATGTCAATAGTAGGACAGGTTGGACATGAGTGGGGATGAAGGTCACAGGGAAAATCTGCACTTTCCATTCAGTTTTACTGTGAACCTAAAAAGTAAAGTTTATTAACTAAAAAAAAATTGATTTGATTACGTGACTTTTTCAAGATCAGTCAGGCCACAGATATCTACAGATTTATAATTCAAAGTTACTTCCATTTCTCTTTCTACCACTCACACAGCTTTTTCTACCCCAGAGCATGATAACTTAGGCATTATATCTGAACATAAACAGAGACCTAGATGATTATTTAGTAGGCTTTCTATAGTACAGATGGAAGGAGAGAGACAATTATTGTGTAATTAACATCTGTTAGCATTAGGTCAAATCATATTAAATTGTTATCACTATAGATCATAGTCTTTTCTCAAAATTTGGGAAAGAAAAATCAAAATGGAGCCTGTATTGCTGATAGAGTTCCCTAAAGTGGAGCCAGGAGGCTATTAAGAATTGTGACTTTTACATATCTCAGCCTGAATGGGATCTAACTTTTTGATCTGTTATTGTCCTAGTTAATGTATACAGATCATCAGCTAGAAACTCAAGATAATTATTGGATCCATATCCTAAAATAACTTGTAGTAGTCTATCTACTTATTCAACTATCCTAAAATAATACGTGTTTCCTTACATACAAATATTTCCTGATTCACGTCAGAAACAGTTACAATTCTCAGCAGGCAACTTTTAACAACCTCATGGCTTTTTGGCTTTACAAGCCCCTGATTTTTTCTCTTCACCTGAACACTCTTTTGGTTTAACCAGAATCTCTGTCTACTGAATTGTAATTTCTAAGATCCCAAACAAACTATTTTATTATTTGCAGCCTTCTGCACTGTTTTTCAGTTGACAAATTCAAATTTTGTTCTGTTTGGGGTAGAACATTTCACTTGGCATAAATTGCTTTCTTTAACTCCTGGTTGTTTTCCTCATTTCTTTGGGCTGTGATTGGATTATGTGACAGGAAATAATCTGTGATTTGTAAAAAGGTACATATTAGACTGAAGAAAAAAAAAAACAGATGATATAAAACTGTTTTGCCTTAATGTACAATGCATTTTTAAATCTCTGTTATGCTAACAGGACAATGCACCAGTATGTTCTTAACAGATTCCTTCTTAAATTCTAGATCATTTTGAAAACGGATGTGTTCCTCTAAGTGTTCCCTTAAAACACCTCACTATAACATGTGATCTATCTTCTTAAGGATTAAAATCTTTCCTCTTATACAGAATAGCAATGGTATGTGCAATGCAATTACATAAACTACAGTCATATCAAGAACATAAAAAAATTGTGGTTACCAGAGGTAAAACAATAAATATAACATGAACATAATGCTGGAGGTATGGAAAAATTTATCAATACTTATAATTATTTTCTTTTATAGAATAAATACCAAATATACATTTATTTGGCCTACTTATTAGAGTGTTTTAGACATTTGATTAAAATGAATGATGATTATTTAGCTATAGCATGTAGAGAGCAACCCCACACCATTTAAAGTCATAATTTTATTATAATATAACATCTTTTTTTCCACCTGTACTTCTATAAATGGAGAACAGTGCTGCCTGAAAGCTGTCTGGGAATTCAGCCAAAGAAATAAGAGGTTGCAAAAACTCTAGGGACTTGAAAGAAAAGTAGCTGGCATTAGCTTGGTCCTCACTTTAAACTAAAATTAAAATAAAAGACAGACATGTACAGTAATCTCTCTTTTAAAGAAAAAATAGAATGCCTCTATAGTAATGTCAAGTGGAACAATTTGATCCTGGCCCAAGTTATACAGCTGTTCCACAGCAAAATAGCAAAAGGCTTCAGTCCAAAGCAGGCAAATAAGGCATGATTGTTCATAAACAGTCACTGGGGCCCTCACATTTAGAACAAAGAAAACAGCGTTAGCATACAGGAGGCCAGGTTAGGAACATGAGTCTCAGTATGAGATGAGTCACACCATCGTTTTGTGACTTATACAAAAAGCAGCGGTGAGTTTTTTGTCTATTAACTTGCATAATAATCATTAATTGATTCATTCTTTAGGAAATCATATATTGGTCAAATATTTTTAAGAAACAAAAATTTGTTCATGGGTTAAAGAAATTATTGAAGTCAGCAACAAAATGTGAAGAAATCATAGATTTATTATCCGTTCCCGATTCTCACCTGCTCATTAAAGGGGGATCAGATAAATGGTAATAATAACAGAAATTAGGTACTTCAGGAGTCAACTAGAAGCGTAGAAGCTAAGGCACAGTGTTGCTTCTCAGTGAATCCAAAATAACAGAATGAGGAATCAGGTGTAATGGAGAACTTTGACTGTGATTAACAGAATAAAATAGGAAATTCTAACCTGACCCTTGGGTAAATGTGATATTACAACTTCATTTTTACTCATACTCTTTACAGGCTCTTTCGATCCTATCTAAAATACGAACAGTCTCTCTACTATTTTTTTTTTTTAATCTTAAAACTTCTGTTTGATGCAGCATTCTTTTCTCAGCCCTTTTCAATTTTTCATGATTCATTTTCTGAAATGGGTTGGCTTCTCATTTTCTTTGCCTTCCCATCACCTAACTCCCTGATTGTTGTTGTTATTGTTCTGTCACTAAGTTGTATCTGTCCCTATGCGAACCCACGAACTGAAACACACCAGGCTCCTCTGTTCTCCACTATCTTCCACAGTTCGTTCAGATTCATTACAACTGAGTTGGTAATGCTATCTATCCATCTAATCCTCTGCTGCCCCCTCCTCCTTTTGCGTTCAGTCTTTCCCAGCATCAGAATCTTTTCCCATGGGTCAGCTCTTCACATCAGGTGGCCACAATATTGGAGCTTCAGCTTCAGTAACAATCCTTCCAATGAATATTCAGGGTTGGTTTCCTTTCGGATTGACTGGTTTGATCTCCTTGCACTTCTAGGGACTCTCGAGAGTCTTCTCCAGCACCACAATTCTAAAGCGTCAGTTCTTCTTTGGCACTTAAGCTTTTTTATGGTCCAACTCTTAAATCCATACGTAACTACTAGAAAAACCATAGCTTTGACTATAATAACTCCCTGATTAATCCATTTCAGTTCCCTTTCTGTTCTATTTGCTCTAGTGAGATTTGTTTTCTTCATAATCAGAAAGAGTATTCTCTTATTGTTTTGGCCCTAACTGCCTCATCTGGCATTGTTGGAGATGGAATGTAAACTAGAGAGGCTACCAATGAGACTGTCTTTAAAGATGCTAATGTCTTCATTTGTAGGAAATGACAGTTACTTTGAAAATGCAGAAGGGTGGATTTTAACAGAATTGGGACACTAGAGAAGTAGTGGCCTAAAGGCAAAAGGGAGTCAGAGAATTTGGCTATATCTTTAATGTCAATGGCCTGAAGGTCTACAAGGAAAGAAGAGAGTTGGGAATAAGAATATAATACAAGTGAATAAGTCAGTGTACATTTACTTTTGGACCATAGCATATAGAATAAAACAGTATGATCTATAACGATAAAGACTGAATATAATAATCATTTTAACCCATACAGAGCTTAGGAGCTAATTGCTCAGAAGACACTATACTAATTAGAGAATTTTCTATATGACTGTAAACTGTGCTAGAAATGGTCAGCTTGGTATGAATTTGGCAAGTTTCCAGAATGAGCATAAATACAGAAGAAAGTCTGATACAAAAAAAAATAGCAACAGTGAAATGTGTTTCGAGATGAGCCAGTTCTCAAGCATCTAGAGCTTCAGCATCAGTGCTGCTCATTATTGTAGGACCAATCCTATTTTTTCAAAAGTGACTTTGACTAACATAAGTGACAATGACTAACATAAGTGACATTGACTAACATAAGTGACAATTTAGACTCAGCAGTTGAAGTAGCAGAAAATAGCTGAAGAAATGTAATCTTTGGGCAATGATTGAACTGAGGGTTTGTTTTTTTTTTTTAACTTATAACATCATTCTTTTATTTCTAAAGAAGATCTCTAACTTGGGTATTGATAGCAAGGAAAGGTTACTGTTTGGTTCTTGTTGCTTATAATGACAATTAGGTTTTGATCAGCATTCAAACTTGGACACTAGGTAAATGACATGAACTTAAGTTTAAATCCTGACTCATCCATTTAAAATCTGGATGGATTGGGAAAATTGATTAACACTGAGCTTTAGTTTTCCTTTTTGTAAAATAAGAAGCCTTCTTATTTCCATTGCTGATGGCAAAGTGATATTAATCAGGATCTTTCTGAGAAAGATGACATTTTCTATTTCTTAAACTTCTGGGGCCTTTGTATTTTTAAGTAAAATAAATATATGAGATTACTATTTTTCATTCATCTGCAGTGCAAAGGATTATTGCATATCCAAGCTTATTTCCAGGTAACTGAAACAGAGACCCACAATAAGGCACTTTCATTCAGCCATATCTGAGCTGAGGAAAATGGATTATTTACATAACTAATTACATAGATCACAACATAAGTATTCACTGAAAAAAAAAAGATAGTGAAAGTGGATATAGAATTAAAGAGAAGATCACTGACAGGTAACTATGTGCTATTTGAGCTGGAATGTATTAATTCTCAAGCATTCTATATATTATACTTCCCATCTTCACCTCATTTAATTGTGTAAGTTGTACACATATTCCACATGTACACATACGTATTTTGGGGCAGAACTATGGAGAGAAGGTAAAAGTCAAACTCCTTTGCTATGTCCTGACCCCGATCATGTTTCTTCTTCATATCTCCAAATGCTGACCTCTGAGGTTACAGGAGAAAAAGAAGCAAAAGAGAGAGACAGGGAGAAGGGAAGAGGGAGAAATGGGGGAAAAAATCAAAAGGAATAAGAGAGGAAATGGAAGGGAAAGTTAGGAAAGAACCTCCGGTATGACAAATAGAGAATTGGGAGTAAAGAAATTGGATTTCATTATGTCTAAAGCAGACTAGGTGATGGAATTCCAGTGGAGCTATTTCAAAACCTGAAAGATGATGCTATGAAAGTGCTGCACTCAATATGCCAGCAAATTTGGAAAACTCAGCAGTGGCCACAGGACTGGAAAAGGTCAGTTGTCATTCCAATCCCAAAGAAAGGCAATGCCAAAGAATGCTCAAACTACCGCACAATTGCACTCATCTCACACGCTAGTAAAGTAACGCTCAAAATTCTCCAAGCCAGGCTTCAGCAATACGTGAACCGTGAACTTCGCGATGATCAAGCTGGTTTTAGAAAAGATAGAGGAACCAGAGATCAAATTGTCAACATCCGCTGGATCATGGAAAAAGCAAGAGAGTTCCAGAAAAACATCTATTTCTGCTTTCTTGACTATGCCAAAGCCTTTGACTGTGTGGATCACAATAAACTGTGGACAATTCTGAAAGAGATGGGAATACCAGACCACCTGACCTGCCTCTTGCGAAATCTGTATGCAGGCCAGGAAGCAACAGTTAGAACTGGACATGGAACAACAGACTGGTTCCAAATAGGAAAAGAAGTACGTCAAGGCTATATATTGTCACCCTGCTTATTTAATTTATATGCAGAGTACATCATGAGAAATGCTGGACTGGAAGAAACACAAGCTAGAATCAAGATTGCTGGGAGAAATATCAATAACCTCAGATACGCAGATGACACCACCCTTATGGCAGAAAGTGGAGAGGAACTAAAAAGCCTCTTGATGAAAGTAAAAGAGGAGAGCGAAAAAGTTGGCTTAAAGCTCAACATTCAGAAAATGAAGATCATGGCATCTGGTCCCATCACACCATGGGAAATAGATAGGGAAACAGTGGAAACAGTGTCAGACTTTATTTTTCTGGGCTCCAAAATCACTGCAGATGGTGATTGCAGCCATGAAATTAAAAGACGCTTACTCCTTGGAAGAAAGGTTATGAGCAAACTAGATAGTATCTTCAAAAGCAGAGCCATTACTTTGCCAACTAAGGTCCGTCTAGTCAAGGCTATGGTTTTTCCAGTAGTCATGTATGGTTGTGAGAGTTGGGCTGCGAAGAAGGCTGAGTGCCGAGGAATGATTCTTTTGAACTGTGGTGTTGGAGAAGACTCTTGAGAGTCCTTTGCACTGCAAAGAGATTCAACCAGTCCATTCTGAAGGAGATCAGCCCTGTGATTTCTTTGGAAGGAATGATGCTAAAGCTGAAGCTCCAGTACTTTGGTCACCTCATGGGAAGAGTTGACTCATTGGAAAAGACTTTGATGCTGGGAGGGATTGGGGGCAGGAGAAGAAGGGGATGGCAGAGGATGAGATGGCTGGATGGCATCACTGACTCGATGGACGCCAGGGAGGCCTGGCGTGCTGCAATTCATGGGGTCGCAAAGAGTCGGACACGACTGAGCAAATGGACTGAAAGCAGACTAGAGCTGATTACATTTCTTTCTTAGTTAAAGTACTGAATGATTAAGTGAAAGTCACAGTCAAGTCTGACTCTTACAGTTCATGGAATTCTCCAGGCCAGAATACTGGAGTGGGTAACCTTCCCCTTCTCCAGGGGATCATCCCAACCCAGGGATCAAACCCAGGTCTCCCCATTTCAGGCAGATTCTTTACCAACTGAGCTATGAGGGAAGCCCCTAAAATACTGAACTTATAGCTAAAAGTCTGCTGTAGCTGTAATACTGAAATGCAGTCACATTTAGAGAGCATACTAGTTGATAGTTGAAAAGTGTTTTGTATAAGCAATTTAAGCTTATCAGTGGTAAAAACTATGAAAGTGAATTGCACAGGATATATAGAGTAGAGCTACTAAAATGTTTCTTTAAAGAAAAAATGGTTAAATTGGCAAAATGCTCTTTGTCAGTATATTTTTAATCTCTAGAAAATAATTACTGGAAGAGAGAAGAGTTCTAAAATATCAATTCTGTAATTCTGTAACAACAAAAGCATGAATTCACATAGTGTGTTAAAAAATATAAGACAATAAAATTCAGGAAGCTGAAATTTCAGGCTTCTGTATTAAAATTACTTTAGAAAAGTTTCACATGTGTTACTATGAAATCTACACTTAAATATAAATGTTATTAGAAAAAAATTTTTAGTAAATAAGTTTGATTTGCACAAAAACTATCCCATACAGTTATATATGTTTCTTGTTGTTGTTTAGTCAAAGTTGTTTCTGACTCTTTGAGACCTCATGGACGGTAGCCTGCTAGGCTTCTCTGTCCATGGGATTTCCCAGGCAAGAACACTGGAGTGGTTAGCCATTTCCTTCTCCAAGGGATCTTCCTGAATCAGGGATGGAACCAGCATTTCATGTATTGGCAGGTGGATTCTTTACCACCTGGGAAGCCTATAGTTACATACAGAGAACAATAAAATACCTCCCATTATAATTTAAACAGAAATGCAAATCAATGGAAATATCTTAGAAGATCAAATAAATGACTTTCAGTTCCAAGTAGAGTGTTACCATAGAGTGATCAGAGCACTTTCCAAAGAAATAATCCTTATTTGACATCCCATACTTGAATTTTCTATTAATATATTTTCTATTGATATATTTCCAAGAGTTAACTTTCTATAAACATGAATGTCAAACATAAAATTTTAGAGTCAAAGCGATGTTAGAACTCATTATGCTAAAAGTGAAATCTCTTTTTAATTGAAAATATTTAGTCTCTGACCCTTTCATTCACATTAGCTCCAATTATAACACATCAACAAATTATGTCTCATGGGGTTACATTAAAAGTGTAGATTTGATTTCTCTTATGAAAATGATTTTCCATGTAACTAAAACATGGACATATTTTGAGGATTCAATGTTTTCAGAGCTTTTCATGAGAGAATTAAATTCAGCATATGTGACTTCTATCAATCTGATGATGTGAAAACAGTGATTGATGAAGTCTATACTCCTTTCAAATTGAAATAGTGGGGAAAAAAGGGGGGGGGATCTCGGTTGGAAATCTTCCCAGAAATTTCACTAAATGATAAAATACAAGACCAATCTTCCACAGACACTTAATGAAGACATGGTTCAGGGGGATTTCTTTTCTGAGATCATTTTGCCCAGCAAGAAAAGACATAAATTGTGGATTTTTGCAGTTAAATCCTGCAATCAAAGCAAGATAGGATAAAAAGTAAAAATTTTTATTGCTCATTAAATCACTTACAGTGGTTTTCCTTTGGATTCACAAGTCAAAATTAAAGGCTGTCCTTCTTGTGGAAAAGGAGTAGATGGTATAATCTTAACTGATGGTGTATCTAGAAAAAAAAAAGGAATATTAAGAAAGGTCATTAAACACATGTAAAGCTATATATTTAATAACTATATATCAGGGTATATGTTCAAGCCATTTCTTATAATTGTATATATTTATAAAAGGTCTCTTAGTGAAATAGGGTCTGAAGTTTAAGAAGCTACCATCCATCCAAGAAAAGCTTACAAAAATATCTGAGTACTTATGAGGGCCACTGCTGTATTATTTCTGAAATCTGAATTTAAAGGTGAAATTGCAAAAGTAGTTCAGATGAATATCAAGCATTTCATACAATTGTTTCTTCAACTATTATAGATGGCTATGAATACTATTATTATGGACTGAATGCATTTATGTACATTTGAATAACAACACTCTCATTGTTGCAGGAATACCAAGGACTCACAGTAAGAAACCCTAAAATAACTTGAGACCACTGTCTCACAAGAATTATGCAGAATCTTTTTGAAAATGCAGTAATGCCCCCCTTATCACACAGTTTGCTTCTTGTTGATGTATTACAAAACCAATACAATATTGTATAGTAATTAACCTCCAAGTAAAATAAATAAATTTATATTTAAAAAATTAAAAAAATAAATAAGGCACAGTTAGCAAATTATCTGAAATAGCTATTTAGAACATCAATAAATATTAAAATGTTGTTAACATAATTGTTAGAAAGTTATTTCCATTTAACAATAAAATCATCCTTGGTGCAAGAAGATACAAAAATACCTTGAGACATTTATATTTATAACTTTTATGCCATGTCAGTCATTTCAGTTCCTCAGTAGTGTCTGACTCTTAGCGACCACATGGACTGCAGCATGCCAGGCTTCCCTGTCCATCATCAACTCTCAGAGCTTATTCAAACTCATACCCACCGAGTTATGTCATGTAATGTCCTTTAACCAATCAGTCACTGTTTTTACATCATAATTACATTATGGAATCAATCATACTACATAGATAAAAAGGAAAATAAACTAGAAAAAAGAGTGTAAACAGGTTCATTCCTTTATGAGACATTGCTGGCCCTAGCTTTGTGTGGCTCCCAGTCAGCATGGAACTCTCTCCTTTTGTTTCCATATCTTCAACAATAAACAAAATAAGCTATGAATGCTCCATGAAGTCACAGCTATTCTCACCTTTCCCTTAGTTGTGAACTATCTTTAGGTTATATTCATACTCTGACTTTTATGGCAATTAAATAAGTATCAATCAATTGGGTACTGTTTAGGTTATTTGTCTAATTCAGGAAAGTATTCTGATTTGTCCTTAGAGAACAATGAACTGAAATTATAAAAAGAAAGAGGAAAGTGAAAGAGGAGAGTGAAAAAGCTGACTTAAAACTCAACATTCAAAAAACTAAGAACATGGCATCTGGTCCCATTACTCCTTGGCAAATAAATGGAGAAACAATGGAAACAGTGACAGACCTTATTTTCTTGGGTTCCAAAATCACTGCAGATGGTGACTGCAGCCATGAAATTAAAAGACCCTTGCTCCTTGAAAGAAAAGCTATGACCAACCTGGACAGCATATTAAAAAGCAGAGACATTACAGACAAAGGTCCATCTAGTCAAAGCTATGGTTTTTCCAGTAGTCATGTATGGATGTGAGAGTTGGACCATAAAGAAAGCTGAGCACAGAAGAATTGATGCTTTTGAACTGTGGTGTTGGAGAAGACTCTTGACAGTCCCATGGACAGCAAGATAAACCAGTCAATTGTAAGGGAAATTAGTCCTAAATATTCATTGGAAGGACTGATACTGAAGCTGAAGCTCCAATAGTTTGGCCACCTGATGCAAAGAACTGACTCATTTGAAAAGATCCTGATACTGGGAAAGACTGAAGGTGGGAGGAGAAGGGGATGACAGAAGATGAGATGGTTGAATAGCATTATCGACTCAATTTACATGAGTTTGAGCAAGCTCCAGGAGTTGGTGATGGACAGAGAAGCTTAGTGTGCTTCAGTCCATGGGACTGCAAACAGTTGGACACGACTGTGTGACTGAACTGAACTGAGAACAGTAAAGAAGATCCCATGGAAGGCCTTATATCATACTTATAAATTATTTATACTTTTCAAATACATTTTTTTCTAAATCCTCTAAAGAAAAAAATACATTGAAGACAATCAACAATAATATCCCATTTATAAATAGGCATGCCATGTATACCATGGTAAAATACTGTAGCATAAAATAAACCAGGAAGAAAAATTACTTCAAAGAAATATGATGTATATTGTCATATTTTTAAACAGTAGAGTCAGACACGACTGAAGTGACTTAACAGCAGCAGCAGCAGAAAAATAATTTAATAAAGAATTGAAATATACTCAAATTTTTATTACCATCATCATATTAATGGAACCAGTTACCATGATGATCATATAATTTTGCCCAAGTAGAACACTTTTAAAAGTGAAGAGGAAATATCTGTTTAATTATACAGAGAAACAAATATGAACCAGAATGATTCTGAGAAAATGAGGGCTATCATATTTTAAACTTTGACCATATGTAACATATACAAGGAGAAAGCAATGGCAGCCCACTCCAGTACTCTTGCCTGGAGAATCCCATGGATAGAGGAGCCTGGTGGGCTACAGTCCATGGGGTCACTAAGATTTGAACACAACTGAGCGACTTCACTTTGACTTTTCACTTTCATGCACTGGAGAAGGAAATGGCACCCCACTCCAGTGTTCTTGCCTGGAGAATCCCAGGGACGGGGAGCCTGATGGGCTGCTGTCTATGGGGTCGCACAGAGTCAGACACGACTGAAGCGACTTAGCAGCAGCAGCAGCAGCAGCAGCAACAACACATACAAAGTTCAGTTTCATTTTGACATAAAAATAAAGCTTCAGTTCCAGAGAAAAATGTTACAGAAGATCAGAAAAGTGTGATCCTTGGAAAGAGAGTTGTTAGCATGTGTATCTGTTGTTGCTGTTCAATCAGGGGTGTCTGATTCTTTATGACCCCATGGACTGCAGTGTGCTAGGATTCCCTGTTCTTCACTATCTTCCAGAGCTTGCTCAAACTCATGCCCACTGAGTCAGTGATACCATCCAACCATCTCATCTTCTGCAGTCACTTGCATCCAACCATCTCATCCTCTGCAGTCATCACTGCAGACAGTGACTGCAGCCATGAAATTAAAAGACAGTTGATTTGTGGAAGAAAAGCTATGACCGACCTGGACAGCATATTAAAAAGTGCAGACATTACTTTGACAACAAAGGTCAATCTAGTCAAACCCATGCTTAGATATGAAAGTTGGACCATAAAGAGAGCTGAGCACTGAATAACTGATGCTTTTGTACTGTGGTGTTGGAGATGACTCTTGAGAGTCCCTTGGATTGCAAGGAGATCCAGCCAGTCCATCCTAAAGGGAATCAGTCCTGAACATTCATTGAAAGCACTGACTCTGAAGCTGAAACTCTAATCCTTTGGCCACCTGATGCAAAGAGCTGACTCATTTGAAAAGACCTTGATGCTGAGAAAAATTGAAGGTGGGAGAAGAAAGGGACAACAGAGCATGAGATGGTTGGATGGTGTCACCGACTTGATGGACATGAGTTTGAGTAAGCTCTGGGAGTTGGCCATGGACAGGGAAGCCTGGTGTTCTGCAGCCCATGGGGTCACAAAGAATCGGACATGACTGAGCGACTGAATTGAACTGATCTCATCCTCTGTCTTCCCCTTCTCCTTTTCCTTCTGCCTTGAATCTTTCCCAGCATTGGGGTCTTTTCTAAGGAGTCAATTCTTCACATCAGGTGGCCAAAATACTGGAGCTTCAGCTTCATCATCAGTCCTTCCAAAACTATTCAGGATTGATTTCCTTTAGGATTAACAGATTTGATTTCCTTGCAGTCCAGGGGACTCTCAAGAGTCTTCTCAACACCACAGCACAAAAACAACTTCTTTGGTGCTCAGCCTTCTTTATTGTTCAACTCTCACATCAGTACATGACTACTGGAAAAACCATAGCTTTGACTAAAAGGTCTTTGTTGGCAAAGTGTACCTCTGTGTGTATCTGTGATGATTAATTTCACATATCTACTTGATACCATGGTGTATCCAGATATTTGACCAAACATTCATTATTCTGAGTGTTCTAGTGAGTGTTTTGGGAAGCAATTAACATTTCAATCAGTAGACTGAGTAAAGCAGATTTCTCTCCATAATATGGGTAAATTGTATCTGATAAAATTAAGGCCAGAATAGAACAAAAATGCTATTGTTGTTTAGTCGCTTAGTTAGGTCTGGCACTTTGTGACCCCCATGGACTGCACCACACCAGACTTTCCTGTCCTTCACTATTTCCCAGAGTTTGCTCAAAGTAACGACCACTGGATTGAGTCCATGATGCCATCCAAATATCTCATCCTCTGTTGCCGGCTTCTCCTCTTACTCTCAATCTTTTCCAGCATCAAGGTATTTTCCAATGAGTCAGCTCTTCACAAAGTATTTGGCCACCACATATTTTGGTGGCAAAAGTACTGGAGTTTCAACTTTAGCATCAGTCCTTCCAATGAATATTCAGGGTTGATTTCCTAGGATTAACTGGTTTGATCTCCTTACAGTCCAAGAGACTCTCAACAGTCTTCTCTAGCACCACAATTCAAAAGCATCAATTCTTCAGTGCTCAGACTTCTTTATGGCCCAACTCTTACATCTGTACATGACTGCTGGAAAATCCATAGCTTTGACTAGATAGACCTTTGTCAGCACAGTAATATCTCTGCTTTTTAATATGCTGTCTAGGTTGGTAATAGCTTTTCTTCCAAGGAGCAAGCATCTTTTAAATTTCTGGCTGCAGTCACTAACTGCAGTGATTTTGGAGCCCAAGAAAATAAAGTCTTTCACTGTTTCCATTGCTTCCCTATCAATTTGCCATGAAGTGATGGAACTGGATGCCATTATCTTAGTTCTTTAAATGATTAGTTTTAAGGCTGACCCTCCCACAAATAAGAGAGAATTCTTCCTGACAGCATTTGAGCTTGCACATCAGTCTTTTTCTTTCTGCAGATCAGAGTGAAATAGCTGCTCTTCTTGGGACTTGAGCCTACTGACTCTCAGACTAGAACTACAGCATCATCTCTTCTGGTTTCTCAAGACCTTTGCACTCACACTGGAACTGAGGCAGGGGATAGGTGGCATCCAGGCAGAACAGTTTCTCCCTTGTGGACAGAAATCCATAATAGCAGAAACTCTATAAAAGCAGGATGATGGAGGAGGCTGGGCCCTGCCTAAGTAGGAGACAAAAGACCATTCCTCATTCTCAAAGTCAAGGTGACCTCCATGACTACACAAGTGCAGAAAAGCTCCTTGGAGGTCAAAAAGGGAGCAGGTATCACCTCATAGTGATGTCAACTACCCATAAGCCTCTTCATTAGAATCCATCTTGGCTAAGAGATGAGTATCCATAAATGGGAGGTTCCTAAGATATAGCAAATGCAGACTCACAACCAGGCAAATCAAAATGACTGGAAAAGGAAACCCAGGAAAAAAACAGTCCCCATAAAGTGACTGAAACCACCACGAAGGCACAACTGTCTCTCTGAGTCCACCATGTGTCTATTCACACACCTGTACTCTTTCTCCTCCTAATAAATATTTTCACTTATTTCACTACTTTTCCTCTTCTTGGGAATTCTTTTTTCTGCTAAGTCAAAGGGTCAGGGCCTTTTCACTGACTACTGTTCTACTGGCTAGGGTTCTGTACTCTTATCATTGTGACCCAACCTCAATACCTGGCTGGGAACTGAAGCCCTTCTTCAAGCAACTGCATGCCACAGCCACTCAAAATCAGAACTAAGTCATCAGCTCTTCTGGGTCTCTAACTCACCAATTCAGCCTACACATCTCGGACTGGGTACTGTTTCTCTGTAGAATCCTGACAAATATAGAATCCTTATAAACATACCCTGAGATATTTCTTTTATGGAGAGTGACCTCAGGGTGCATTAGAAAGACAGGAATAGAAGGAAGTAGATCAAGCGTGTGTTACTGAGCTGATTACACCATAGGCACTTGCCATTCAGTCCTGCTGTGAAACTCAGACAGATTTGGGAAGGCTGAAAAGTCATTCCACTTGATGGATAAGGGAGAGGAGTATTTAGGGAATATTGACCAATACTCATTATAGATTGTTTGAGGATTTCTGGGGGGTGTTATTTTCCTGGGACTCCTGGTCTACTCAGTGCACAGGAATGGTGTATATCAAAAGGATATGGGAGTCCCCCCAGTATCTGCCTCTGCAAGGTAAAATACATAGTAGCAAGGAGTTGCTAGAAGAGAGGAAAACAGAATATAAGTTCATTTCTCTTAATTCTAAGTAGTTTATTAGAGGAACTTCCCCAGTAGTTCAGCTGGCAAAGAATCTTCCTGCAATGCAGGAGACCCTGGGTCAATTCCTGGATGGAGAAGATCCCCTGGAGAAGCAACCCAATCAGTATTCTGGGGCTTCCTTGGTGGCTCAGATGGTAAAGAATCCACCTGCAATGTGGAAGACCTCGGTTCAGTCCCTGATTTGGGAAGATCCCCTGGAGGAGAGCAAGGCAAGTTATTCCAGTATTCTTGTCTGGAGAATCCCCATGGACAGAGGAGCCTGGTGAACTACAGTTGGCATGGTTGCAAAGATTCGAACATGACTAAGCACAGCACAGCACAGTTTATTAGAGGTGAGAATTTGTATAACATACAGTCTCTTGAAGCATGGTTCAGCATTCCCTCTAGATACAAAATACAGAATTTGTATTATAGGCAAATGTAAAAGCAGATAATATGTTTAGCAAGATCACTAAATAATCATTAAACTTTTAGGAAGATCACTAAATAATCTTTAAGTTAGCAAAATCAAGTCGTATAATGTGCTGTGCTGTGCTTAGGCACTGGGTCATGTCTTACTCTTTGGGACCCCATTGTCTGGTTAACTTATCTATAATTAATTTTGAAATTTACTCATTTCATTTTTATAGCTCCACAACCTTTCTTTCATCTAGTCTACCATAACAGTAAATGGTCTCCTCCTGTGTCAACTTTTTATACCTCTAAATTGTACTTCTGGAACTAAACAAAATTGTTTTCTCAAACATATAACTGATGATATCAATTTTTATGTTAAGTCTTCACTCTTAAGATTAAAAGCAAAATAATCAGCATGACCTTTAAGTCCTCTCTCGATCTACACAGGTCTTTACTCTCATACTTTATAACACTCCATTCACTCTTTGAATTCCAGGTAATTACATTTTCTTCCATGTACTTTAATGAACATGTTTCATCTTAACTTTACACAAATTGTGTGAAATGCTTCATTTGGGGAGGATTGTTTGTCTTTTGAACTCTTTTAAACCTTAACCCAAACATCATTTACTGTGGAAAAACATTTATTACCCTTATATTAGGTCAGATATCTCTGTTGCATTTTCTCTTTTTCACCCATGTGCAATTTTTAAAAAGCATTGCTGTATCCTCAGTGTGTAGCATAGTGCTTTATACAGAATCTGTGCTTAATACATAAATTATTAAATGAAGAAACACATTAAATTTATTTCCTTATCACTTTAATTTCATAAATGTTAAAATATTTTAAAAAGTGATTATTTGAAATGTTATTGAGGTCTGCATTTGTATATAGAATTAATCTTAAATGTTCATGTCACGAAACTTAGATTGGCTTTTATTCTTAGCACATATTTAATTTAATTGTATACTGCTGATTATTTTCCTGGTATAAATTTTCTACATTAGATAATATTAGATAACAACTTTCCATGATTATACAAGTGACAATTTGTTTTTAATGTATATACCACATAAGGAAATGACTTTTCTCTCCTCAACTGACTTTGACAAGGGAAGTACTCAATTATGAAGAGGCTTTTCTTTTATAGAATCAGTCAAAATTCTAATTTATAATTTCATGAACTGTCAGTATTTCAAGTTTTCTATGTACTCAAAATTACATTTTTACCACAGCAAAACTACAATAATGTGATTACTATCCCAAACGAGACTCTTAAATATTCTTTTTTCAAGACAAAAAATCACTTGGGCGTTAATGAGATTTTTACTTAAAAACAAATATCTCTATCATTACGATTCCTATTATATTTTCATTGCTCACATTATTGTGTCCATAAGGAGCTCATTCAATATTGTTATCAAATTATCAATAACATTTTAGAAATATCTTTAAATTAGTATAAAACTCCTATTCTTACTCAGAAATCTGTTAGCCAACAAAAAAGACCAAAAAAGAAACCAAAAAACTGTAGTTATCTCAAAAACTGATTTAATTTTAAGAATCATGTTACCAGGATTTATTCAAAATATTTAATAATTACAGCCCCAATGTAAACATATTTTTCTTTTATTCATATATTAAAATAAATGGGAAATTTTCAGTAGCAACACAATGCACAATAGATAGTAATATTCTAAAATAGTATTCAAACTTATGCATATATTATTCCATTAATCTTTTTTATAATCCAGATATGACTAGTAGTCCAAGCCTTTCAATGCATGTCTTTACCAAGTTAGTATAAAGAATTACAGTGATTTTCCTGGCGGTCCAATGGTTAGGATTACATGCTTCCACTGCAGGGCACATGTGTTTATCCCTGGTCACAGGAACTAACATACCACATGCTGCATGGTGTGGCCAAGAAATTTTTTTTGTCCCTGTCCATATTTAGGTTCAGATAAGGCAATGGCACCCCACTCCAGTACTCTTTCCAGGAAAATCCTAGGGAGGGAGGAGCCTGGTAGGCTGTAGTCCATGGGTTCACTGAGTCAGGCTCCACTGAGCGACTTCACTTTCACTTTTCACATTCATGCACTGGAGAAGGAAATGGCAGCCCACTCCAGTGTTCTTGCCTGGAGAATCCCAGGGACAGAGGAGCCTGGTGGGCTGCCATCTATGGGGTCGCACAGAGTCAGACACGACTGACGTGATTTAGCAGCAACAGCATATTTAGGTTATTTGTAGATTTTCTTCTTGGTTCTACTTTTTCATTTCAAAAAGATAAGAAATACATTTTAAACAAAGTTTACTTGTACAGTAATTCCATGCTTGCTTTGGAAATAATCTCTCTATTTTCCAGTCTAGGTGCAATGTGAGCTGCATTTCATCCTGCTTCACTTCTTCAGAAAAGGGAATGACATATTTTATAATTTTCTTCAATATTTTGTGGATGTGTATGATGTTCTGTTTTAAAATTACTGATATAATGTATTGTACTATACCAATTAAACATTAAAAAATTAGGGAGTTAGTAGAAATGTATTATTATTACCATTACTAATTCACACTTGCTTTATACTATATGTTAAACTCAGATTTTTGCAAAGTAATAATTTCCATGTTGTTTTTAAGATGTCTTCGAACTATCGAACTAAGCCAACTGTAACAATATCATATTTACTAACCGTAAATTTATGCATACAGTAATATAATATTTATTGCATATAATATGGTAAACATATGTTTACCATATGTTACTATATACACACACAGATGAATGACAGGGAACAGTAAATAATTAGATTTAAGTTATTTCAGGATATATACTGCTATTATAAAACACTGTACTTAGTAAAATATATATTTTTTCACGTCTTCTTCATTCATCACATTTTGAATATCAAAATCTAAGACCTTAACCTATTCAATTGTGTGTTGTCAGATCCTAACAAAATGCTTACTACGTTGGAAGAGTTCTTTAAAGGTTAGATGAATATATGAATGAGTTACTTCTTACTTCTTTCAAAATGCAATCAAGTGAGGAAGTTTTGCAGAAGTATATAAAATATAGGGATGGAGTCATTCATCTACAAATTATTTTTCAGTAGTTATTGACAAGTAAAATATGCAGATACTTAAGGGTAATGTTTCCTCCCTAAGCTTTTTTCTATAGGAAAAATATACTTTAGCATTCGTCTTTAAAATTAAAGATGTTTTAAAACACACATTTTTAAAGTATTATTTATTTTACTTATCTGAAAGATTCTAGGGCTCATTTCTGTGTATGTGCATAGTCGCTCAGTTGTGTCCAACTCTTTGGACCCCATGGATTGTAGCCTGTCAGGCTCCTCTGTCCATGGGGATTCTCCAGGCGAGAATACTGGAATGGATTGCCTTGCCCTCCTCCAGGGAATCTTCCCAACCCAGGCATTGAACCCAGAACTCCTGCATTGCAGGCAGATTCTTTACCATTTGAGCCACAAGGGAAGCCCAAGAATACCGGAGTGGGTGGCCTATCCCTTCTCCAGGGGATCTTGCCAACCCAGGAATTGAACCAGGAATTATACCAGCTGAGCTACCAGCTCTCATTTATAAAGAAGCACAATTACTTTCAAGAGACAGATTAATGGACAAAATATTAGCTTTTAAATTATTATTCAAAAATTTTAAATTGTTGTGAACTTGAGATGTAAAGATACCTCCTATTTTATTTGAGTGATTCAGTATTTGAATCAAAGTAAAGATATTGATCCAGTGGAATGGATTTTCTATTTTTAACAAAGATTTTAGTAATTTGAAAAGATGTGACACATGACTGCTTTCCAAGATGTACAAAAAACTCTTAAAACTCAACAAAAAGAAAGACAAAACAACCCAATTAAAAAAAAATCATCAAAGATCTAAGCAGACCCCTCAACAAATATATACACAAAAGGAAAATAAGCATATGAAAAGGTGCTCAGCATCAAATGTCATTATGGAATTGCAAATTTAAACAACAATGAGATACCACTACACATTACTTGCCTGTGTGTGTGTGCTCAGGCTAGTCAGTAGTGTTTAACTCTTTGGGTTCCTATGGACTCTCGCCTGCATGTCTCCTCATGTCCATGGGATTCTTCAGGCAAGACTACTGGAGTGGGTTGCTGTGCCTTCCTCCAAGGGATCTTCCTGACCCAGAAACTGAACTGACGTCTCCTGCATTGCAGGTGGATTCTTTCAACCACAGAGTCATCTGGGAAACCCACACACTATACAGAGTGGACAAAATCCAAAAGAGTGACACCACCAAATGCTGATGAGTAGTTAGAGCAACAGGAACTCTCATTCACTGCTGGTGGGAATGCAAAATGGTTCAGCCACTTTAGGTGATAGTTTGCAGCTTCCTGAAAACTAACATGCCTTCCCATAATAATATATATGTAGTACAAGAGAAACATATTACTCTTTATATTCACCTAATTTATTTCCCTTTCACTAAAATGTGTTATAATTAAAATTCAAATAACTTTACTCAAAGGAGTCAAAAATTTATGTTTATGTTACCTATGAATATATACAGTAGTTATTTTCATAATTGCCAGAAATTAGAAGTAACTGATCCCTGGGTTGGGAAGATCTCCTGGAGAAGGAAATAGCAACCCACTCCAGTATCCTTGCCTGGAAAATCCCACGGACAGAGAAACCTGGTAGGCTATAGTTCATGGGGTTGCAAAGAGTCGGACACAACTGAAGTGACTTCGCAGCAGCAGGTACATACAGACAGTGAAATATTATTCAGCAGTAAGAAGAAATGTGCTATCAAGTCACAGGAAGATATATTGGAATCTTAAATGCATGTTGCTAAATGAAAGAGGACAGTCTGAAAAGGTTATATCCTATATAATTCCAACTAAGTTAAATCCTAGAAAAAAGCAAAACCACTGTCAATTAAAATATCAGTGATTATCAGGGAATTTGGGAGAGCAAAAGAGAAATCAAGAAGTAAAGCACAAGGGTTTAAGGACAGTGAAATTATTTTCTATGATATTATAAATAAAGCTACAAGCATTATTCATTGGTCAAGAACTATACAACATAAATAATGAATAATAAAGTAAGTTATAGATTTTAATTAACAATAATCTATTAACATTAGTTCATCAGCTGTAAAAATTATACTATAATAATGCAAAAGATTAACAATAGGAGAAACTGTGAGGAGATGGGATACCAGTGTATATGAGAACTTTGCTTTTCAATCCATCTTTCTGTTAAACAAAATCTGCTTTAAAGAATAAAGCCTATTGATTTAAAAGAAAGAAAAAAAAAGTCTATGAACCCAGATAGTAAAAACCATATCTGCTGATATATTAACAGCTAATACAATAAAGCTGAATATATCAATAGATTATACTAGTTTTCTAACCATATGTTTTTCTCTAAAAAATATCTCTGTGTGTATTATAGTTCATTCAGAAAATAGGGCTAGCATAATCTGAAAATACTGGGACCTTGAATAGGCAGCCTCTTAAAAAAATAAGCCGCTTTATCTTTTAAAAATAGACATATCTATTTTTTCCATGAATAACTGCTTTGCAGTGTTGTGTTTCTGCTGTAGGATGAAGTGAATCAGCTGTATGTACACATGGATCCCCTCTCCAGTGGACCCCACTGCCACTCTCCCATCCCGTCTCGGTCATCACAGAGCACTGAGCTGAGCTCCCTGTGCTGTGCAGCAGCTTCCCACTAGATAATCTATTTTACACATAATAGTGTATATATGTCAATCCTGATCTTCCAGTTGGTAGCACTTATGTGTGGGATCTAAAATACAACACAAATGAACTTATCTGCAAACCAGAAACAGACTTATAGACATAGAGAACAGATCTGTGGTTGCCAAGGGAATGGGGGCTAGGGAAGGGATGAATAGGGAGTTTGGAATTACCAGATGCAAGCTATCATACAGAGAATGAATAAACTAAAAGAACCTACTGTACAGCACAGAGAACTATATTCAATATCCTATATAAACCCTAATAAAAATATGAAAAAGAAAATATATATGTATATATGTATAACTGAATTATTTTGCTGTACAATAGAAATGAACTCAATATGATGAATCAATCATGCTATGCTTAGTCTCTCAGTCGTGTCCAGCTCTTTGCAACCCCATGGACTGTGTAGCCCGCTGGATCCTCTGTCCATGGGGATTCTCCAGGCAAGAATACTGGAGTGGGTTGCCATGCTCTTCTCCAGGGGATCTTCCCAACCCAAGGATTAAACCCAGAGCTCAGGTGGATTCTTTATCATCTGAGCTACCAGGGAAACCCAAATCAGCCATAATTCAATAAAAAAAGGAAAAGGTAAAGGAAAAGAGATTTATCAAATGGAATTAGTTATTAAATTGAAAGTTTAAAATACAAGGTATTAATGATTTATATGTATTTTCTCAATATTAGTTTTTACTTGCCAAAATCATTTCTGTCTCATTTTATTATCCAATTTTTATTCTATATTAAAATGACTTAAAGTTGTCTTCAAAACATACACCAACATCTATACTATACCTGGATCATATCATTTGGGGACCCTTTTTGACATATTTTCATGAAATTAATTTCTATGCTTAAAATAATGTTAAAACTTATACAATGTTTTTTACATACCTATTTTATGATAAGCTTGATCCAAGAAAGACCACTTGAGACTATATTATTTTGGCCTGTGAATTTGTTATGTTTTTAAATTATGGAATCTCTACTCACAAATATATACATTCTTCTTCACTGGGCTTTAATAACACAAGAAATGTTAATTCTATTAATAATATAAATTTTACAGTAACACTTTGAATTCCTGCAACCTAGATCACTTAAAATATTTGGTGATTCTATTACTTTTAACATTTTGGTACTGCAGGGACTAAATAAAACATTCCCATTACATATATAGAAAATTAACTCATGACCAGCATGTGCTGATATTACTATGGGTGATATACTAAATGAATGCATTTTCCCTGAAAAAGTTGAAAAATAGAGGTTGTACATTAGGCCAATTTTAATAATACAATTAACTGTATTTTTTTCTAAGTGACACACATACACACACATAGATCATTTTATGATTCTAGCATGTAAATATTTTATGAGCTTTGTTCTATTAAACACACTTCCAAAGCACCTTCATGCATAAATTGGCATTTTGTTAATCAAAACAACTTTATTTTATGTGGAAAATTTAATCTAAAGATAATTTTCATTTCACCTTTAACAGTTCTCCATTTATATCTGTGCTTCTGTACCATAGAAAATTTGTGGTAGATAAGATAATTAGAAAACCAACACTTTATAGATTAAGATGCCAGAGGAGTGAGAGATGCTACTTTAAAATGCAACTTGTAACATTCACCTTTATGTCTAATAAACTTTCAGTCATGCCTGACTCTTTACAACCCCATGGACTGTAGCCCACCAGGTTCCTCTGTCCATGGTCTTTTCCATACAAGAATACCAGAGTGGGTTGCCATGCTCTCCTCAGAAATAAAGTTACAAACAAAAAATAATCAAAGCTTCCAAGCTCATTTGTATTCAATCTCTCCTACTATAAACAGAATTTTATTTTTTATTCTATTTTATTGAGACAAGTAGAATCAAAGTAGAAATGATCAAGTACAAGAGATGGTCCCAGAAAATAGTAGATATATATAGTCAAGACTTCAGTTCCTCTAGGAACAAAGCAATTCTCTCTAAAAGACCAAAATAAGAAAGGAAACTCTTTAGAAATACAAAATTTTAATATAACATGTTAAAAAGAAAAAGGATTAGTTGTATTATTTATTTGCATGTTAACGAGAATGGAAATAAGAACCTCAAGAAGGTAAAGATCAGGACTGTAATTTGACCATTTAACTCCTTAAATTATTATGGAAATGAATCCAGGAGCTTTTTGGCTATTAAAAGTACATAATGGGTTTCTTATTTTTAGTCATTAACCTAATTGATCTCATTTAAACACACAGTTTCAACACTGAATCTTCCTAAGTCACTCTCTCCCTCCATTCCTTCCTCCCTCCTTTCCTCTCTTTTTTTTCTTACTAGGTTTCTCACAAATTCTCACACTGAATTTGTTTAGGCTCACAAGCAGGGGGTCTTCTATAACTTAAACTAGGTACTGTTTTAAAAGTTGATGTCTGTGTATGTGTGAATAGTTACTTCTTGTATAGGCAAATCATGGCAATGTTACACAATAAAATTACTAAACAAATATTATTGATAGCATAAGATTTCATGGCTCAATGATTATGTATATTTATACCTTACAACACACATACACATAACACTTAAAACCTGGGCTCTTATTTATCCAATCGGCCGTTCAGTGTCACAGTACTAAAATGTTTTATCAAAACACTCATTATCCTGAAATATTCTACTAATCTGTCTCTTGTGTTTTCATTTTCAATAACAGTTGATTTTTACATAATTGTGTCAATATCACACACAGAAATTGAATGTTTGGTTATTTTCTTATTTTCCGTGCTTTTACATAATTCTTTCTGTTAGTGGAGATAACATATTCCTACTGAGAATTAAACAAAATATGACTCATACAATCTATTCATCTAACAATTGAATCAGGAAAATAAAATATTATTGTTTTAAAGGGATTTATATAAAATAGTAAGATGAATTGGAAATTCCATTTAAAAAAGAGTGACTTTTTCCACTGCTCAGGTGCAACACATGCTATTACCTATTATTTGAAATTTGAAATCACTTGTGGTACACAGTGAAAAGTCTATATTTTCTTAAATTTCAAGTTTAAAGAAATTCTTTTCCATCTATGACATTAAAATCTAAGATTAATATTTTATAAAGCAATGAATGTTGCTGTGACATATTTTATAGGCTGAGTCCTACTAAACTGTATGTCGTAGTGTTACAGAATCAAAACATTTAGCTCTAGGAACATAATTCCTCGTCCAACGTGTTCTCATTATGCTCCTTAGCGCTATGTGTTTAATGCTTATGTCTTATTTTTCATCAAACTTACCTTTCCACAATAACACAAAATTTTTATTTCAGGTGCAGTCATAACTTCCCAAGTGCAGGAATGTATACTTACTCTTGTCAGTTGCCACAGAAAACAATGGCATCTCTTCTGCTCTAGGAATCCAAAAGCTGTTCCTCTATTCAGGCCAGTCTTTGTAATTAGTCATAATCAGGAACATTGTAAAATTTACGGAATTTCTAAATTTATGTCCCACAAAGTCGACTCATCATCTTTTTACTTTTCCAATTCTTCTTTCTAGTTTCCCCCACTTGCATCCACAGAATTTCCACATCATGCATACTGTACATGTGGACTTATATAGAGTCATAATCTATTGTCTCTGGACGTATTTACTGAGATCCTTTAATCACTATTCATAGGTGTTTAGGAAGACCACACCCAATTTGATCAGTTTGCTTTTATTTTGATGCAAATTGGTATTAAATGTCCCTCTTCACTTTTCATTCTTCATTCATCCCTGAGGAATGGTCTGCATCCCTAGAGGAACATTCGGTATTATCATCAGATAGTTTTAATTAACTTCACATACTTGAATGATAGTATGTGAGATGCTAGAAAAAATAATTTAAATAGATCTGGTCTCTGCCTTCTAACCATTTACATATTAAACCATGATAGATGAGGTTTTATTTTTAATTGGCCATCAAGTATAATATTTGTCATGTAAAACAATAAAAATTAGGCAATTCAATTGTGTTCCTCCGTGAAGATGAAGTTTGCTTAATAATGCACACTGAAATGTGATAAACAGCTAAAATTGCCCAGAAAGTATACACTTTCTGGGCATTTTTATGTAATAGTTCCATTTTGGACCCCGAAGAAAGTGAAAAGGACTATGGAAGCTAACAACTGGCATCTTACAGCTCACCTTGAATAATCTCAACAGTCATAAACAATTCTCTGCTGCTGCTAAGTCACTTCAGTCGTGTCCAACTCTGTGTGACCCCATAGACGGCAGCCCACCAGGCTTCCCCATCCCTGGGATTCTCCAGGCAAGGACACTGGAGTGTGTTGCCATTTCCTTCTCCAGTGCATAAAAGTGAAAAGTGAAAGTGAAGTCGCTCAGTCGTGTCCGACTCTTAGCGACCCCATGGCCTGCAGCCTACCAGGCTCCTCTGTCCATGGGATTTTCCAGGCAAGAGTACTGGAGTGGGGTGCCACTGCCTTCTCCAAACAATTCTCTAGAATCTAAAAAATAATCAGATAAAGTCACTCTATGCTTGGCGGGTGGCAAAAGAAAAGGCAAGTTTATTCTATGACCAGCTCTAAAAGACACTAATAGGTTTAGCAATTATAGAAATTAGCATGATTAACCCCATGTCTTTATAATAGCAGGTCTAGTTCTGCTTTAATATTTGTGCTTTGTAGGTAAAAATTATCAGCATACACATTACTGAATTGTCCCCAATTCTGCCAGAATCTAATTCAGAACCCTCTTCAGAATACTGAAAGTGTTTGTTGCTCAGTTGTATCCGGCTCTTTGTGACCCTGTGGACTGTAGCCTACCAGGCTTCTCCATCCATGGGATTCTCCAGGCAAGAATTCTGGAGTGGGATACCATTTCCTTCTCGAGATTATCTTCCTAACTCAGGGATCAAACCTAGGTCTCTTGCATTGAAGGCAGACTCTTTACCATCCGAGCCACCAGGGAAATCCTCAGAATATTTAAAACAAACCTAAATTCTCTAACAAATCTCTCCTAACTCTTTCTTATGTACAACCAAAGATTCAAATCGTCTTCTGTATGATTTTGCTAGACTGTTGGTAGGTTTCTGGTGATCTCTGGCTGGTGATCTTTAACATTCTTTAAGACAATTTTTATTATTTTTCTTTTACTATGCATTGAAAATTGCAGCTAGCCTAATAATCACAAATATTTTTAAACAGTCTTATTTGGCTTTGTATAAAGGTAAAAATAAAGTTAAAATTAAAATACTGATCATCAGGGTATTCTTGATATACTGAATACATAACATTTCATATTTTGAATGATATATTGATTAAATAAGAAGACATAGAAAAATGAAGAGGCTAGAGAATGAATGCTAATGTTTCCTCAAAGTTCCATACAGTCAGCAAAAATAAGACTGGGAGCTGACTGTGGCTCAGATCATGAACTCTTTATTGCACAATTCAGACTTAAATAGAAGAAAGTAGGGAACACCACTAGACGATTCAGATATGGCCTAAATAAAATCCTTATGATTATACTGTGGAAGTGACAAATGGATTCAAAGGATGAGATTTAATAGACAGAATGCTTGAAGAACTATGGATGGAGGTTCGTGACATGTACAGGAGGCAGTGATCAAGACTATCCCCAAGAAAAACAAACACAAAAAGGCAAAATGGTTGTCTGATGAGGCCTTACAAATAGCTGAGAAAAGAAGTTAAAAGCAAAGGAGACAAAGAAAGATATACCCGTTTGAATGCAGAGATCCAAAGAATAGCAAGGAGAGATAAGAAAGTCTTCCTCAATGATCAATGTAAAGAAATAGAGGGAATGACTAGGTAGAGCTCCCTTCAAGAAAATTAAAACACCAAGGGAACATTTCATGCAAAGATGGGAACAATGAAGGACAGAAATGATATGGACTGAACAGAAGCAGAATATATTAAGAGGTCGAAGGAATACACAGAAGAAATATACAAGAAGATTTTCATGAACCAGAAAACAACAATGGTGTAATCACTCACCTAGAGTCAGACATCCTGGAGTATGAAGTCGGTCTTAGGAAGCATCACGATAAACAAAGCTATACCAGACCACCTGACCTGCCTCTTGAGAAACTATATGCAGGTCAGGAAGCAACAGTTAGAACTGGACATGGAACAATAGACTGGTTCCAAATAGGAAAAGGAGTACGTCAAGGCTGCCTATTGTCACCCTGCGTATTTAGCTTATATGCAGAGTACATCATGAGGGACGCTGGGGTGGAAGAAGCATAGGCTGGAATCAACATTGCTGGTGAAATATCAATAACCTCAGATATGCAGATGATACCACCCTTATGGAAGAAAGTGAACAGGACTTAAAAAGCCTCTTGGTGAAAATGAAAGAGGAAAGAGAAAAAGTTGGCTTAAAGCTCAACATTCAGAAAACGAAGATCATGGCATCTGGTCCCATCACTTCATGGGAAATAGACGGGGAAACAGTGGAAATAGTGTCAGAGTTTATTTGGGGGGCTCCAGAATCACTGCAGATGGTGACTGCAGCCAGGAAACTAAAAGACACTTATTCCTTGGAAGGAAAGTTATGATCAACCTAGGTAGCATATTCAAAAGCAGAGACATTACATTGCCAACAAAGGTCCATCTAGTCAAGGCTATGGTTTTTCCAGTAGTCATGTATGCGTGTGAGAGTTGGATTGTGAAGAAAGCTGAGTGCTGAAGAATTGATGCTTTTAAACTGTGGTGTTGGAGAAGACTCTTGAGAGTCCCTTGGACTGCAAGGAGATCCAACCGGTCCATTCCGAAGGAGATCAACCCTGGGCTTTCTTTGGAAGGACTGATGCTAAAGCTGAAACTCCAATACTTTGACCACCTCATCCGAAGAGTTGACTCATTGGAAAAGACTCTGATGCTGGGAGAGATTGGGGGCAGGAGGAGAAGGGGAGGACAAGGATGAGATGGCTGGATGGCATGACTGACTCAATGGACATGAGTTTGAGTGAACTCCAGGAGTTGGTGATGGACAGGGAGGCCTGGCGTGCTGCAATTCATGGGGCCTCAAAGAGTCGGACAAGACTGAGCAACTGAACTGAACTGAACTGAACTGAATGGAGGTGATGGAATTCCAGTTGATCTATTTTAAATCCTAAAAGATGATGCTGTACAAGTGCTGCACTCAATATAGCAGCAAATCTGGAAAACTTAGCAGTGACAACAGGACTGGAAAAGGTCAGTTTTTATTCCAATCCCGAAGAAAGGCAATGCCAGAGAATGTTCAAACAGCTGCACAATTGCACTCATCTCACACACTAACAAAAATGCTCAAAATTCTCCAAGCCAGGCTTCAACAGTACGTGAACCATAAACTTCCAGATGTTTAAACTGGGTTTACAAAAGGCAGAGGAACCAGAAATTATATTGCCAACATCCACTGGATCATAAAAAAATCACAAGAATTCCACAAAAAATATATATTTCTGCTTTATCAACTGTGTCAAAGCCTTTGACTGTGTGGATCACAACAAACTATGGAAAATTCCCAAAGAGATGTGAATACCAGACCACATGACCTGTCTCCTGAGAAATCTGTATGCAGGTCAAGAAGCAACAGTTAGAACTGGCCACAGCACAAGAGACTGGTTCCAAATTAGGAAAGGAGTACATCAAAGCTGTATATTGTCACCTTGCTTATTTAACTTATATGCAGAGTACATCATGAGGAATGCCAGGCTGGATGAAGCACAAGCTGGAATGAAGATTGCTGGGAGAAATATCAATAACTCTAGATATGAAGATGACAGCATGCTTATTGCAGAAAATGAAGAAGTAAAGAGCCTCTTGATGAAAGTGGAAGAGGAGAGTGAAAATGTTGGCTTAAAACTAAACATTCAGAAAACTAAGATCATGGCATCCAGTCCCATCACCATGGCAAATAGATGGGGAAATAATGGAAACTAAATGAGAGAATTTAATTTTTGTGGTTCCAAAATCCCTGCAGATGGTGATTGCAGCCATGAAATTAAAAGACCCTTGCTCCTTGGAAGAAAAGTGTCAGACTTTATTTTTGGGGGCTCCAAAATCACTGCAGATGGTGATTGCAGCCATGAATTTAAAAGATACTTACTCCTCCTTGGAAGGAAAGTTATAACCAACTGAGATAGCATATTCAAAAGCAGAGACATTACTTTGCCAACAAAGGTCCCTCTCATCAAGGCTATGGTTTTCACACTGGTCATGTATGGATGTGAGAGTTGGACTGTGAAGAAAGCTGAGCACCGAAGAATTAATGCTTTTGAACTGTGGTGTTGGAGAAGACTCTTGAGAGTCCCTTGGACTGCAAGGAGATCCAACCAGTCCATTCTAAAGGAGATCAGTCCTGGGTGTTCATTGGAAGGACTGATGCTGAAGATGAAACTCCAATACTTTGGCCACCTCATGTGAAGAGTTGATTCATTGGAAGAGACCCTGATGCTGGGAGGGATTGGGGCCAGGAAGAGAAGGGGATGACAAGGATGAGATGGCTGGATGGCATCACTGACTCAGTGGACATAAGCTTGGGTAAACTCCAGGAGTTGGTGATGATCAGGGAGGCCTGGAGTGCTGCAATTCATGGGGTCCCAAAGAGTCGGACAAGACTGAGCGACTGAACTGAACTGAACTGAACTGAAACTAAGAATAAATAAAGTAATATGAGCAATAATTAAAAATAATGATCTGATTGATATTTTCTCTGTTACAAATTAAAAAACATCTCATCCTCCTGATACTTCTCTGATCTTTTCTCATGATACTCTCTACTCTCTAATCTGGTCTCACTGATATCCTTGCTATTTCTAGAAACATAAAAACAACACACACGTTCCAGGACATTTTTACTCGCCTTCTCTGTTAATTTTTGTATATGTATTTATTTAAAATTTAAACATACTAATTCAGTTAAAATATTTAAATATATTTATGTATATATTATATATAAATAAATTTTATATCATATAATATATTCATATAAATATTTCTAATACTATATTTAAATGTGTTAATACTATATAATATTATGATATAGTATATAATGATATAATTTGATGTGATATTATATGTGACAAATTATATATTTATATATAAATACATTATATATATGCTACATACTAATACAAACACACATTTGCTATCCTTGACTTCCATTCTAATTGCACTCACCACTCTCCTGCTTTGTTTTTTCCCTCACACTTAATGCTTATCATTCTATATGTTGTATTTATTTTGCTTTTCTGTCACTTCCACCTAGAACAGATGCTATAACGGTACTGGAATTCGTTGCTGTTTGTGACAGTGGTGCGGAGAAGGCAATGGCACCCCACTCCAGTACTCTTGCCTGGAAAATCCCATGGACAGAGGAGCCTGGTGGGCTGTGGTCCATGGGGTCACTATCGCTGAGTCGGACAGGACTGAGCAACGTCACTTTCAAGCATTGGAGAAGGAAATGGCAACCCACTCCAGTGTTCTTGCCTGGAGTATCCCAGGGACGGGGGAGCTTGGTGGGCTGCTGTCTACGGGGTCATACAGAGTCGGACATGACTGAAGTGACTTAGCAGCAGCAGCAGTGATAGTGGTGATTTTGGTACTTGGAGACAATCTCAACTTGTTTTGTTAAAGCTGTACTTTTTTGATCACCTCTGTAACCCCAGTGCCCAAAAGAACACCTGTTTCATAGTAGGTACTTGATGTATTCTTATTAAATAAATAAACAAAAACAAAATATGAGACATAGAAGACTAGGACCTAGACAACATTTAAGATTTAATGTAATTTCATACCACACACACACACAAATCCTAAACTCAAACTGTAATTTATCACAGATAACAAACTCCATAAAAAAATCTCTAATATTGGAAAAAATCAAGTAGTAGGATTCGGAAACATAATTATTTGTGCTATACTTTTCAACTTTGTTATATATTTCAGTTCATTCCTCTTCATTTTAATAAATATTTATAGATCACTTGCTATATCCCAAGGATATTGCTAACTACCAAAGTGTCATGATTGTAAGTTGAACATTTGCTAGTAGTGTGAACTTGGCCAAGTGATTCAATCACTATAATTTTCAGTGATCTTATTCATAAACTGAGTAAAGAGAAGTAACTGTTCATCAGGCTGTTATGCTGATGCCCTAACATAAAATAATACAAGTTAAGATGAGGCCAGCAAAACATGTCAGTACTGACCAGGCTGACCAGAGTCATCCAATTTATGTTCTTATCACTTGTGAACAATAATTATATTGATTAAAAAAAATAATATATATGTCCTTGTGTTCACAAAGACCTAGTATATTTTTAAAAATAGAAAAATATGTCTATTTTAAAAGAACAGATATGAAGCCATATTTGCATATAATAATGTTACATTTAGAAAGTTTATCAAGGCTTTCTCAGATTTCCACCTCTCATTGATTGCCAAAATTTCTGATCTTCCTGGCCAAAATTTGGAAGATAATTAGGAATGTTAACCTTTTGATATCGCCTTTGTATTTCCATTTTGTGAAGAATGTACAAGGACTCCTTTCCTTTGGGTGTGATTAATATCATGGAGGTTAGTTTTACTTCATTTGGCTGTAGATTTTGCTGCACACTTGCTGTAATTTCCATGTAATTTAAAAATAATTTTAAATGTAGATGTGGAGATTTGCCACCACGATAGAGAGTTATGGAATACCATTTACTTACAGTGTATTTCTAGCACCTGCATGGCCACCTGAGGGGTAGCATTGAGAGATTCATGGTCTACTCTGCAGATGACCGCCACGCCATCATCACTTCTGTCCACTCGGAAATCCAGTGTGCTGCTGACCGTGAACGTCTTGCGATTTGCATCCTCTTCCTTTAAATATTTTACATCTGAAAATAAAATATAAAATTTAAAAATCTGTGAAATTATCTTTGAGATGTAACAAATCTCATTTACTCAAGACACCACTGGAAGTGCTTTCTCCTTATCTTTATCCAATTATAAGAAGCAAATATTTGTTAGTCTGACATTTAACCCATTTCAAGTAAACAGAAATAAAACTACTTCAGATATATATTTTGAAAGTTAAATACAGAAATAAAAGGGCAAGTCATAGCCCCCTTTTTAATACTCCATTAGAAAAATCAGGCCATTTTACAATATTAGTCTCTTTTCTTTAGATTTAGATATTACTAAAAGATAATCTTGATTTTCTGAACCACAAGCACAGTGAGAAGAGCCACCTGGGTATGCCTAAAAGGAAGTACAATGCATTTGAGCTATGATTTTTAACATGAACAATGTGAGGTCAACATAATTGCTAAAAAATACCTAAAATGAGAAAGTTGTCATCTTTGGTAGAGAAGGAGGACAGTCATGTGAACATTTTGAATATTCAAATATCTATCTTTCTATATATATATTTGCAATGAAATTTCTGTTGAGATAAATGCTTTTCACTTAGCTGAAGAATTTGTTTCAGCCTGAATGAGAACACTTCCCTCAAGATGTGAATTTACATATCAGTATTTAAACTTATTGTGCACTGATTCAGATTCAACATTAAATGGTGCACTTAGGGATTATTTGTTCTCTATGGAAAAGAGATTTAATAATATTTTCATTTAATTTGAAATTTCTCAAATCTAAAGTAGCTGATAAGAAGAGGGTAATTTTAATGGATTAGAAATCAAAATGATAGTCTAAGGTTAAAATATCATTTTAACAAGATCTTAAATATAGTTGAAGGAGAAAGCTGTTCCAATTTCTTAGTGTTTCAATTCAAATGAACAATGATATGTTTAGGAAAAGAGTTCTTTTGCATAAAATATTTGATTCTAGCATGTATTAAATATGTTAAAACTATTTTAAAATATATCAATGATAACAAATTAACATAAATTCAGCTTTTCTATTGTTGTGCTCTATGCAAAGACTTGACTTAAAAAGGATATTGAATTTTATGTATTTGACAGGAAGATATTTGCATGGTCCATTGAGTTTTACTTATTTCCAGAGAAGAATGTCTTTATCTTATTGATTTTAAAAATAAAGTAAAATTAATAAAGGATGCACTTAATTGCTCAGCCGTGTCCAACTCTTTGCAGCCCCATGGACTGTAGCCTGCCAGGCTCCTCTGCCCATGGGGATTCTCCAGGTAAGAGTAATGAAATGGGTTGCCATTCCCTCCTCCAGGGGATCTTCCCAATGCAGGGATGGGACCTAGGTCTCCCACACTGCAGACAGGTTCTTTACTGTTTGAGCCACCAGGGAAGCCGTAATAAAGGATCAGCCTAGATAAACATCCCATGTCTTGTTTGGAAAATATCTGTTTATGATTTTGTTCAGAAATATCTAAGTTAAGACTTTTACCACAAATTTTTATGAGATTTCGGCAGATTTTTAGAGCAAGAATTTCTAACATTTAGAAAGAGAGGAAAGAGCATAGTATCTCAAATCTATTTCTTAACTATAAATTAATCATATAGGCTATAAAGCTTTCCATCAACATGTCTACTATGAAATATCTCATTTTTGTTAACCAAAGTCATTTCTGAGATTTTTGCATTTGAAAATTAGATTCAACTTCAGTTAAAAAATATTAGAGTGAAAGAGGAAATGATCTTCTTTTAGTCAAAATATGTCAAGCTAATACAGATGTATTTATAGTTCTTTGGCATATTAAAAAAATGAGGCTCTCTTACTTTTCAATGTCTCATAAATTTATACAAATTGTTGCCTCATTTTTATATTTTGTATCCTTGCCTATAAATCTATGCCAATGTTTTCTTGTTGAAAGTTCCAAGCAGTAGAAATTTAAGAAAATTTAGATCTCTTGACAAAATACTTTTATAATTATGTTACACAATATGTAAGAATTTATTCCAAAATATTATTTATATTCTTTAATTTTAATAACAGCTGCATTTTAAGAACCTACACATCTGCTTCCTTCAACTATTTTCTTCACAAAAATTCCATTTTTATGTAATATTAATTGGATACATAAAATCTGATAGCAATTGTATATAACATAAAATATTAATGAGCATCATTCAAGCAGAATAAATAAAAGTATAATTTGTTGTTTTTAATATTAGCTTATGAGACATCTTATAGGGTTACTAGAAGGCATAAGATAAACAGGAAAAAGTACTGAGAAGAGCTAGTTGTAATATCTTTGCCCATATTTCTGCTGACATCCTCCTCACCAAAAAGGAAATAGCACTTAAAATTTATTTTCATTTTGCTTTCTAGCTTTATAAAGTAACTGATGTATTACATAGTTACAGAATTCATAGAAATTTCTTCATGTGGCATAGTTAATCTGTTGATTCCATATATGTTCTTGTTTCATGCTCTGTATTGTTTTAGAGAGTTTCTATTTTTTTTCTTCTTTGGCAAGTCACAACATTACTTCATTGCTTTGTGATCTAAAACAGTGCTTCTCAAAAAATGGAATGTGCATCTGAATCATATTTGAATCTTGTTAAAATGCAGATTCTGATTCAATAGTGGTGAGGTAGAGTCTAAAAGTCTGTTGTTGGCCTACAGAATTATTTTCAAGAGCAAGGGTATAATGTATGCATTATCACTGTTGGTGATATGACCAAAGGTGAGTGAATACTGGAACTAACTTGACTCATCTTTCTCCCTCTCTCTCTTTTTATTGTCACTCTTTGTAAGCTTAGCATTCCTTCACTATTTCAACATATATTTCTCCTTTTTATTTACATTTTTGAAAATAGTCGTGTCATGTATTATATAATATGTTGGTTCAATGGCCAGTGAAACAAAGGGCAAACATTAAACACAGGAATTTGTAGGATTACTTTTTATTATATCCTGGAAGTCACCCTTCCATCTTTTTCCAAAGGAGATTATGGACATGTGAGCACTTGCTCTCAAGTAACCGGAAATATGATTGCTTTTGGTTGGTGGTGATTGTGTAACTCAGTAAGATACCATGGGGCCTGGGGAGGTGGAGTGGCAAGTCTTCCTCTATATCCTCTGCTTTAGCTCCTTTCTAAAGTACCTGCTGCTGCTACTAAGTCACTTCAGTCGTGTCCGACTCTGTGTGACCCCATAGACGGCAGCCCACCAGGCTCCCCCGTCCCTGGGATTCTCCAGGCAAGAACACTGGAGTGGGTTGCCATTTCCTTCTCTAATACATGAAAGTGAAAAGTGAAAGTGAAGTCCTCAGTCGTGTCCGACTCCCAGTGACCCCATGGCCTACAGCCCACCAGGCTCCTTCATCCATGGGATTTTCCAGGCAAGAGTACTGGAGTGGGTTGCCATTGCCTTCTCCTTCTGAAGTACCTAGATAACAGTATTTGATGCAAATTTTCTGAATTCTTTTGCAGATGTAAACTCCTACCTGCCTCAACCAAATGGAAGACGTTAACTATCTGATGACCCAGAGCACATCAGTCAGTTCAGTTCAGTGGCTCAGTCATGTCCGACTCTGCAGCACACCAGGCTTCCCTGCCCATCACCAACTCCCAGAGCTTACTCAAACTCATGTTCATCAAGTTAGCGATGCCATCCAACCAACTGACATCCTCAGTCATCCCCTTCTCCTCCTGCCTTCAAAATTTCCTGGAATCAGGGTCTTTTCTAATGAGTCAGCCCTTCACATCAGATGGCCAAAGTACTGGAGCTTCAGCTTCAGCCTCAGTCCTTGCAATGAATATTCAGGATTGATTTTGAGATTGACTGGTTAGATCTCCTTGCAGTTCAAGGGACTCTCAAGAGTCTTCTCCAACACCACAGTTCAAGAGTACATAAGGACTAACATTTGCTGAATCCTGGAGGGGAGCTTGAGCCTTTTTAGAATATGAGTCACCTCATCTCCTTGCATGACCATGCAATAAAAATTTCTCTGCTCCAAACTCTGACATTTCAGTTTGTTTGGCCTCACTGTGTGTCATTGTTGAGCACAGAAGCTTAACAGTTGCAAATTGTCTCACTATACTACTGTGTTTACACTGCATGCTTTAGAAATCTTCTATAAAGAACTGTGTTTAAATATCTGCCTGAAAATTCCTCACGTATACTTCTCGATCAAAGTTATTTTCTTGAAACTTTCATGGTGAAGTCTAAAGTAAAGATTTTCTATCAATATTTATAGTATGTATCTGTATCAGAGAGCTGGATCATAAAGAAAGCTGAGTGCCAAAGAACTGATGCTTTTGAATTGTGGCGCTGGAGAAGACTCTTAAGAGTCCTTGGGACTATAAGGGGATCAAACCTGTCAATCCTAAAGGAAATCAACCCTGAATATTTGAAACTTGAAACTAACACAACCTTGTAAATCAGCTATATTTATAAATACAAATTTAAAAATTAAATAAATAAAAAACCTGAGTCAAGTTATCCAGGGAATGAAACAAAAGGTTATCTGGACACTTTTACATTCAAATCTCTTTGAAAAGTCAGATCTCAGGAGATATCTCTAGATCCATTTTTTCCCCCAGATTTATAACATTAGGTTGCATGCATGCTAAGTCACTTCAGTTGAAGTGACTGACCCTATGAACCTTGACCTGCCAGGTTCCTCTGTCCCTGAGATTCTCCAAACAAGAATATCTGAGTGGGTTGCCATGCTCTCCTCCAGGAGAGCTTCTTGATCCAGAGATCGAACCCATGTCTCCTGCGTGGACAGGTAGGTTCTTTACCACTAGCACAACCTGAGAACCCCTAATATTAGGTTACCTGCCTCTGTATCTAGAGCTTCTGGCCACCTTTGTACTAGACTTTTAGAAAGAATATCCTTCTAAGGTGAAGTTTCTTTGGATGTTACTTTTCCTCCACAATGGTTCCAATCACCCTGAGCGTTGTGATCTGAACTTTTGTGATGTGTTTCCTTTCTGCTCTTTAGCGACTTTGATTTCCTTTAAACAGATCCAGAACGTATATAATCCCAGTTTTATAAAAGGAAATCTTGTCCTGAATCCTAGGTTAGCCGTATCTTTCAGACCTGCACCTGAAGACGACCAGTTTCCTTTTAAATGATTGCAAAGCCAATAAGCCACACTTGGAACAAGGTAGGGATTTAAATACAGTTCTGCCTTCTTGCCAATACTAGAAGGATCATACCTTCTCATAACTGGGATAAAGCTCTTGGAATTTTGTAGTATATTTTGTGACTTCTTCTCAACTATTTGGGCTTTAAATTTTTTGGTCATGAGCAAAGTTGCAAGATCTTAGTGTATACCCCAAATTTCTATGCTTATGTAGAATATGAACTCTGCTATTGTTTTCAGAGTCTGTGTTTGTAGGTGTTTTTTGAAGAATCAAATAACAGTTTCAACAAAAGATTTCAATAAATTTATTCTGAATCCATACACTGTTATTAATGGTGCTTTAAATGACACCATTGTTAGTAAGCTGAAAGAAGGTCTTCTTGCCATACAGGAGAGACAATGTGAGCATAAAATAAGATAACTTGTTTTTATTGCCAAAAACTTGGAGTGACCATATTGGATAAACGGGTATATTATATAATTCTTGTTTAAAAGAAGCTGTATAGATCCAAATTTATAAAAGTGAATGCATCATTTTTAGAAGGCAATCAACTCTCCCATTACTTAAAAAAAAATGACATAAAGTAACTATGCCTAGTTAACATATGTCAGTAACATAGATGTATATTTTAGAACTAATTTGTCTTGAAGGGATTGTTGGTACTTTTTCTTTTCTTATGGCTTGAGTGTACAACAGGATTTTTTTTTCAAATCATCTTTTATTAATTTTTTTACTCTTCAAGGTAAGCATTTGGTTTTATATCTGCTTCAAACCTTCTCCAGACCAAAAATACTGAGGCCATGTCTTATATAGCAAAACTTTAAAGTCTGGCAACCACTTTCATTTGCTCACTGGAGAAGACCTCAAAACAAATTCCTGAGGCAAATTTCAGTAATGCCTATGAGTATTCCTTCATCCTGGAGAAGGCAATGGCAACCTACTCCAGTATTCTTGCCTGGAGAATCCCATGGACAGAGGAACATGGCAGGCTACAGTTTGTGGGGTTGCAAGAGTCAGACACAACTTAGCGACTAAACTACTACTACTAAAATTCACACTGGAGAAAGAAATGGCAACCCACTACAGTATTCTTGCCTGGAGAATTCCACGGACAGAGGAGCCTGGAGGGCTGCAGTCCACAGGGTCACAGAGAGTCGGACATGACTAAGTGACTAACACACACAGATGCACACACACACACACACACACACACACACATACATATACACCTTCCTTCATACAACTCCAACTAGAATGCAACAGACTTTTACAAATCCTTTTTGCGATAGTCTACTTTTATAAGAAGGTGCCACTCATAATCCTGGTTTGTAAAGCTGTGGCTCTATCATTCACTAGCAATGCAAAATGTTTGTTTACTTGACAGGGAGTTTTATTGATGCTCGGTTCTTATTAATAGATTTCAAAAGCTCAGATGAGCAAAATAATATTTACAGAGGACTGATAAAGGGGGCATAATTTATTTATCTAAATATTCTAAAATTGCTTTAACTTTATTCAGATGAGTCAAATGTTATAGTCTTTATCAAATTCCTCATAAATGTTACCCCACAGGTATACATTCAGAGGTGATATAAGTACCCACTCTATGATATTTATTATATATAACTTGGTGGTGGTTTAGTCCCTAAGTCATGTCTGACTCTTGCGATCCCATGGACTGTAGCCTTCCAGGATCCTACGTCCATGGGATTTTCCAGCAAGAATACTGGAGTGGGTTGCCATTTCCTTCTCCAAGGGATTTCTGGACCCAAGAATCAAATGCAGGTCTCCTGAATTGGAGATGGATTCCTGCATTGCAGGTAAATTCTTTACCGACTGAACTTACTGTCAAATTATTTCAATACATAGACTTTTGTCCAAAACATATGAACTCAGAGAGAAATTCTCTTGACTCTTGGAACCATGAAATGTCAGATCTCTTGTACAAATGGTTTGTGAACATAGTACTTAACTCATCATGTCTCTCTTTTTGTACCATCTAAAGTCTACTAATAAAAGCTTGTGATTCACCACTGGCAAATGTGAAAATGTGAAAAGCTTTATAACAAGATTGCTTATTGATTTCACTTTAGGTTTCATCTTATTTTTCTGCAATAATTTAGCGGTTGTATCATATTCATGTATCAATTCATTCATATTACCTTTTATGTTATCAGTATTTTTGTATTTATGCAAATCCTTCTATAACATGAGGTATGAGTCACTTTCCCTCAAAAACATTGGATGTAGTTCAATCATTGCTTGATGGCTCCAAAAATTTAAATATTTGAATAGAAAATTTCTATTAAGATTACTTTAGAACATCACTAAGAAGAATACTGCTCAGTTTAGAAGAATTATCAGGAAGGAGAGTTACCTTCTCTTTAAATTTTTATTTAATTTTTATTTTTGAAGTTTTTTTGATGTATAACTTTTTTAAAAGTCTTTATTGAATCTGTTACAATATTGCTTCTGATTTGTTGTATTTTTTATTTCCTTTTGCTTTTCTGGCTGTGAGGCATGTGGGATCTTAGCTCCCTACCAGGTGTAGAATCTGTACCCCCTGCACTGGTAGGTAAAATCCTTACCGCTGAATCTCCAGGAAAATCCCCACAGTCATCTCCCTTGAAGATTATTGAGGTATATAGTCTTAGATCACTTTTCTCCAAGTGATTGCTTATTTCTATATTTAATTCTATATTTATATTTATTTAATTATCTATTTAGTGGTGTGCACCTTACAAGAATATCAAGAACTGGTTTGCTCAGTCCAGGAAAGCATTCAGAAGAGAAAAGAGTCACTTCCTTTAAAGTTATTAAGGTGAAGACAGAGAGCAATTTAACCTAAATGACTCACTTATTCTCCATATAAAAACCTTGTGCTCATATCATGTGTTAGATGACATGTTAGATTTTGCATGTGAAAACCTAAAGAAAGAAATCCCAGTCTGTTGAGAGAGACAGATATGTAGCCATGGTATTTAAATATTTTAAAGAACTTTTAGTGTGTTCAAAATACCAAAGAGAACATTGGGGTACATGTGTCTCTTTCAATTCTGGTTTCCTCGGTGTGTATGCCCAGAAGTGGGATTGCTGGGTCATAAGGTAGTTCTATTTGCAATTTGGAGCCGATTATACAGAGTGAAGTAAGCCAGAAAGAAAAACACCAATACAGTATACTAACACATATATATGGAATTTAGGAAGATGGCAATGACGACCCTGTATGCAAGACAGGGAAAGAGACACAGATGTGTATAATGGACTTTTGGACTCAGAGGGAGAGGGAGAGGGTGGGATGATTTGGGAGAATGACATTCTAACATGTATACTATCATGTGAAATGAATCGCCAGTCTATGTCGGACGCAGGATGCAGCATGCTTGGGGCTGGTGCATGGGGATGACCCAGGAAGATGTTATGGGGAGGGAGGTGGGAGGGGTGTTCATGTTTGGGAATGCATGTAAGAATTAAAGATTTTAAAATTTAAAAAAAAAAATAAAAAATAAATAAATAAATAAAAAATAAATAAAAAAAAACAAAAAAAAAAACAAAATACCAAAGAGAATAACAGTTTAAAGATTCATAATAATCAGATACACTCCCTGATCTTCACCCTATCAGATACCTCTTTTGAAAAAAGTATGGCAGACAGACTATTTTAGAAAAAAATGGCTCATTAGGAAATTAGTTCTTAATTGTGACCACCCAAGAGATTAGCTGGTTCTCAAGAAAATCTTAATTTTATTAGCACATTCTTTGAATATCCAGTAGCAATATGAATATTACTTATTATTTCTGTACCACTAATGTAATGAGCTGAAAACCAGAGTTTGCCAGTTTTAGCATAGTTTCCCTCTTTCTGACTTACCTGCCTTGTTCATGAGCTTTGAGGTATTAATATACTCAGCATACTTGCGGAACTTATCTTGGGCACTTTAGGCTTAGTTTATACCCTATCAAGTGTTCACAAATAAAACCTCAGAAGAAGGTAGGGTACAGAGAAATAGAAACATTTTTTTATATTTAATCCCAGAGCACAATTTTTTTTTATTTGAGACTCCTTAATATTTCGTATTTAACAGAATTATAGTAATTGAATCTAAAAGTTTTATCAACATGTAAAAATAAATCTGTAACCCTCTATAGTGTCTGTACTTGGTGAATTTGACTTCATAATGTTTGCCATAATCAGATTTTTGCTTTTTAATGGTAAATCCCTCTTCAATGTAATTTCTTTTGTAAATATTCCTTACTTAGAAATTTCCGTACTCTGTAGCCTAAGGCAATGGCACCCCACTCCAGTACTCTTGCCTGGAAAATCCCATGGATGGAGGAGCCTGGTAGGCTGCCATCTATGGGGTCACACAGAGTCGGACACAACTGAAGCAGCAGCATAGCCTAATTAAATTAAGTGTGATTAAATCTGAAGACATATCTGACCCCCAGTTATATGTAATTAAACCTGAAGAGGTACCTGACTCCCAGTACCTGACTCCCAGGTGCATAATATCCAGGGTAGAAAGTATGAAACTTTACTCCCAAACAGAACCAATGTAGTTAACTAGCCTGTTTCAGAATCTCTCTCATGTATCTCAATGCGATTTAAAACCTTGAAGAGTTCAAAGAAACTGAAGTAAAAACACATACTTGAGCACACACGTATACAAACATAGGCACACATATATAAGAAAGCTAATTTCAGGGAAGCCATGGTTTAGCTGATCTAATGAGAGAATATGATTAATGATGTACAGAAAGTGTGAGCAAAATAGAAGAAGAAGGAGAGAGCAGGGTGTTCTTACAGACCAAAGAAACTAAGTCACTACGAAGCCAGTCAATCAGTGAACTATTTATATATCCAGGGAATAACCTTTACGGTAATAAATAGGTTCCCCTGTGTTCCTTTCACTTGACAGTGGCCAGAAAAACCTTATAATAACCTCTTTCACTTGAGAGTAGGTTGAATGAATCTCAGTGCCATTAAACAAAAGTTTAGACATGAAAAATCAACTATCACTTGTAACCTCTTCTAAGAAAAGATTTTATATTTTGTGCACTATATCCTTAAGCTGACTGAAAAATATAATACCATCTGACTGAAAAATGTTATAAAAATGATTACCCAATTCTAAGCCTGATGCCTTAAGGTAGGCACTATAATTGCATAGATTATAAAGTCTTTCCTTCTATTGAAGATTTCTTTTATTTTCTATTAAAATAGTGTTTTAATGCAGGTCCAAAAGATGATAAAAGATGGCAGAAAAATGTTTAAAAGCCCAAGTAAACTCTATAAGAAAAATTTTAAAACTATCCAGTGAAGTAAATTCTATAAGTAGCAGGCAAGTGTGACTCCTTTGAAACACGTAATTTTCTAGCTATCAAAAATCCAGTTTATGAGATCTTGTAGCATTTAGAAAATATAAGAAAAATAAACATACTCCTTATCAACCTATTTTGAAAATGAGTCATTTGCACCAGTAAAACATCTGTAATGTGACATCACCCTTCTGAATACAAGTTTCTCTCTACTGCCTACTACCATTATTTTTCAGGGGTTATCTTGTTTTCTGAAGAACATGGTATTTTTAAATTCTAACTAAACACTGGAACATTCATAAGGTTCAATACAATTCATGTATTCTTAAATAAAGTACTATTTTTCATCTACTCTTCCTTTATTCTATTGTTATTGTTCAGTCACTAAGTTGTGTCTGACTCTTTTCAACCACATGGAGAGCAGGATGCTAAACTCCTCTGTCCTCCACTATCTCCCAGAGTTAGCTCAATTCATATCCATTGAGTCAGTGATGTTATCCAATCACCTCACTCTCTGTCCCTCCCCACTTCTCCTTTTGACTTCAATCTTTCCCAGCATCAGAGTCTTCCAATATATTGGCTCTTCACATCAGGTGGCCAAAGTATTGGAGCTGAAGCTCCAATTCAAAAGCATCAATTCTTTGGCCCTCAGCCTTCTTTTTGGTCCAACTCTCACATTCATAAATGACTACTAGAAAAATCATAGCTTTGGCTGTATGAGCCTTTGTCAGCAAGGTAATGTCTCTGCTTTTTAATACGCTGTTGAGATTTGTCATAGTTTTTCTTTCAAGGAGCAAGGGTCTTTTAGTTTCATGGCTGCAGTTACCAACTGCAGTGATTTTGGAGCTCAAGAAAATAAAATATTTCACTGCTTTCACTTTTTCCCCTTCTGTTTGCCATGAAGGGATGTGACTGCACACCATAATCTTAGTTTTTTGTATGTTGAGTTTCAAGCCAGCTTTTCATTCTCCTCTTTCACCCTCATCAAGAGACTCTTTAGTTCCGCTTCGCTTTCTTCCATTAGAGTGATATCATCTGCATATATGAGTTTGTTGGTGTTTCTCTCAGCAATCTTGATTTTAACTTGTGATTCATCCAGTCTGGCATTTCACATAATGAACTCTGCATATAAATTAAATAAGCAGGATGGCAATGTACAACCTTGCTGTACCCCTTTCTGTTGTTCAATGTGCAGTTCTGTTGCTTCTTGACCTGCATACAGGTTTCTCAGGAGGAAGATAAGGTAGTCTGGTATCACTATCTCTTCGAGAATTTTTCAGTTGGTTGTGATCCGCACAGTCAAAGGCATTAGCCTAGTCAGTGAAGTAGAAGTAGATATTTTTCTGAAACTTCCTTGCTTTCTCCATGATCCATTGAATGTCGGCAATTAAATATCTGGTTCCTCTGCCTTTTTTTAAATCTACCTTATACATCTGGAAGTTCTCAGTTCACATACTGTTGAAACCTAGGATTTTGACCCTTACCTTACTAGCTTGTGAAATGAGCTCAACTGTATGGAAGTTTGAGTATTCTTTGGGATTGAAATGAAAACTGACCTTTTCCAGTCTTGTGGCCACTTCTAATTTTCAAATTTGCTGACATATTGAGTGTAGCACTTTAACTGTATCATCTTTTAGGATTTTATTTATTTTTTAAAATTTCATTTATTTATTTTTTAATTTTACTTTACAATGCTGTTTTGGTTTTACCATACATTGACATGATTTTAAATAGCTCAGCTGGAATTCTGTCCGCTTCACTAGCACTGGTATTAATGCTTCCTAAGGCCCATTTGACTCACACTCGAGGATGTCCATTATTCTTTGTTGTTTGGTCACTTAGTTGTGTTCAACTCTTTGTGAACCCATGGACTGCAGCATGCCAGGTTTCCCTGTCCTTCATATCCCCTGGAATATGCTCAGACTGATGTTCATTGAGTCAATGATGCCATGCAACCATCTCATCCACTGTTGCTCCCTTGTCCCCCTGCCCTCAATCTTTCCCAGCATCAGAATCTTTTCCAATGAGACAGCTCTTTGCATCAGGTGGCCAAAGTATTGGAACTTCAACTTCAGCATCAGTCCTTCCAATGAATATATAGGGTTGATTTTCTTTAGGATTGACTGGTTTGATTTTCTTGCTGTCCAAGGGACTCTCAAGAACTTCTCCAGCACCACAGTTTGAAAGCATTGATTCTTCAGTGCTCAGCCTTCTTTATGGTCCAACTATCATATCTATGCATGCCTATTGGAAAAATCATAGCTTTGACTATATTGGCCTTTGCCAGCAAATGATGTGTGTGCTTTTGTATGCTGTCTGATAAAAGAATTAAATAATCATTTTTAGAAAGATTTGATTCATAAATTTCATAAAATATCTTCCTGAGTCCCAAGAAGATCATTTGCTAAAGCTGATGGTAATGAGACCATCTTTCCTTATATGGCACCAAAATCATAAGAAACTGTATTTCATGAAAAATCTAAAGCTCTTGAATGGGAGAGGCATCTTTCTTAGCACATGAAGAAATCATAAATTATCTTTTGAGAAGAACCTGAGGAGATTGTAAACAGTCTCTCCATTAGCAGATGGGAGCTAAAAAGTTAGTAGATCTGAATATTTATGTTAGTATAGTATCTCAACATTGCTTGTTGGCTGATAATTCATTGATAAGTGAAAGTTGCACTTTCTTTAACACAAGTTAAAAATAGTGACTAAAAGCATTAATAAACAATAAAACAGTTTTTGTTATTGATATAACTCTCCTTCTTAACAATAAGTGAAATCCAGTCAAAGATATCATTATATACCCACTGGAACTTCTCTTTCCATTCCCAGAACAACATATACCAGGACTGAATTTCTGTTATTATTTTATTCAAAATAACTTCTGACATTAAAACTATCAGAATTATTAATCTAAAATATTTTGCTAATGTGAGTATGAATATATTTTACACTTAATCATGTTCATCCTCTTAAAGTTATTATACTGTATAATCTTACAACAAATAAGCAGTCAAACAAAACTAAAACACCATTTAAATAAAAGTATTATTCTCTACATTTCAAAAACATAGGTAAAATACCATTTCCTTTCAGCCTAGCAGAGTAACAAGGCTGGATTTACTTCTTACCTGGAAAAAACAAGTTTCCAAGATATTGAACATCATCATAATGGACTGTTACCCCAGGAAGATGGAAAACGAATGAAATGAACCTTAAAATTTGTCTCTGCTTAATGCCTTGAGAGATTTTCCAGGCAATGAAGTGTGGAGGGAAAACCATGTATAATCTGGCAGCCTCCCTGAGTTATACTGATAGAGTTGAGCGTATAAGAAGCCCAAAGGGCTAAAGGTTACAGGGTTGTGTGCTCACTCGCTCAGTCATGTCTGACTTTTTGTGACCCCATGGGTTGTAGCTTATCAGGCTCCTCTGTCCATGGGATTTTCCACGCAAGACTACCAGAGTGGGTTGTCATTCCTTGAGAAAGCTCTAAGAATTTACGGGACAGAATATCAAAAAGGAAAGAGCTACATGAAGAGATGACTCCGGACATCTGCTGTGTCCCTCACAGTATTTGGTAAAGTAATTATTGATCAGTGTATCTGTGTGAGGAAAGCATTTGAAGCTAGGACAAGAACTATCAGAAAAAATTAGAGGAAATGGTACATGACGCTCACATAGGACAGAGAAATAGTGTCTGTTCTAACTAACATGATTTAAAAAAAAAAAACAAAAACTCACAATTCATACCTGGAGTACTCAGAAGATTTTGGAAGAACTGATGCTGAAGCTCCAACACTTTGGCCACCTGATGTGAAGTGCTAACTCATTGGGAAAGACTCTGATTCTGGGAAAGATTGAGGGCATGAGGAGAAAGGGGTGACAGAAGATGAAATGGTTGGATGGCATCATCAACTCAATGGATGTGAGTTTGCGGAAATACTGAAGGACAGGGTATCTTGGTGTGCTGCAATGCTTGTGGTCACAAAGAGTTAGACACAACTTAGCAACTGAGCAACAACAATGGGATTTAGGTAATTATTACAATAAAAGCTGCTCTGTCCCTCCTAAGAAATTTAAAGGATCCTCTGAAAGGGCTTCCCTGGTGGTTCAGACAGTAAAGATGGATACCTGCAATGCAGGAGACCTGGGTTCGATCCCTGGGTCAGGAAGATCCCTTGGAGAAGGGAATGGGTGCCCGCTCTAGTATTTTTGCTTGGAGAATTCCACGGATAGAGGAGCCTAGCAGGCTATTGTCCATGGGGTTACAAAGAGCTGGATATGACTGAGGAACTAACACAGTCACTTCTGAAAGCGTTAAACTCTTTCTAAGTTACTTAACCAGAACAAAACTTAAGAATTCTTATAGAATTAGAAGAATATTCAGCATCAGAAAGGTGAACATTTTAATGTCCCTAATCCAGTCAAAAACAAGTCTGCATTCAAAAGAAGTGGGAAAATATCATCTATAATGAGATCAGTCAATCTCTTGAAACTGACCTAGAAATAATATAGCTGAGAGAAGTAAAAGACAAGGGCATTGAAACATAAAAGCTCTCAAATTACATATAAAACCTAAAAATATAAAATTTATGGAAATAATTCTTTCTGATCTTGGATTAGGCAGAAACATCTTACATATACCAAAGCATGATTCATAATAGTAAAAAATAATAATAATGATACAACTTAGAATTTGAACTTCATGAAGTAGTACAACCACTTTGAAAAATAGTTTGGAAATACCTTTAAAAATTAAACATGTGTCTGCTCTATGACTCAGCCATTCTACTCCTAGATTTTTACCCAAGGTAAGTAAAAGTAGAACTATATACAAATACTTATATCTAAATGTTCATAGCAGCTTTATTGCAATGGCTCCAAACTGTAAACAACCTAAATGTCTATACCAGATAAATGGATAAACAAATTGTAGTACAGATGCATACAATAGAATACCTATCAGTAACACACAAAAGCTTTTTTATATGCAATATGGATGAATCTCAGAATATTTATCCTGAGAGAAATAAATTGAAGAGTGTATACTATATGACTTGATTTATATAAAATTCTAGAGAACATACTCTATAAACGCATAAAGTAGAATAGTGGTTTCCTGGAAGTGAGATGAGGTGGGGGTAGTGGTGGACAAAGAAGATCAGCAGGAAGGAATTATTAATGTGTATGAACAAACTTTTGTAGATGAGGAATATGTTCACTATCTTGATCATGGTGAAAATATACTAAAATGTACACTTAAAATATGTGCAGATTGCTTTTTGTCAATTATATCTCAACAGTTGCTTTTAAAAAATAAGAAACTTTAAAAAGGAAATGTTTCTCAAAGATTGTTGGTTATCATTTGCTTTCATTAGCTATTCACACTGAGATTAAACAATTGTTTTATCTCTTTCCATAAAGATGTCTTATGTTTCTCATTGTATCTTGAGAGAATCTTGAGCTAGTATATTCAACAGTGTTTAGAAAACCCAAAGTTGTATGTACACACATATGCCTCACTTACAGGTATTACAAATGCTATTTCTTTTTCTGATTTAATATGGGGTCCCTAATGATCCAGATTTAAATGGTAAGGATACTTTCAAAGTGGTAAATTTAAACAAACAAACAAAAAACTCAAAAATCCATTGATCTATGGACACAGTGACAGACTTTATTTTCTTGGGCTCCAAAGTCACTGCAGGTGGTGACTGCAGCCATGAAATTAAAAGATGCTTGCTCCTTGGAAGAAAAGCTATGAACAACTTAGACAGCATATTAAAAAGCAGAGATATTACTGTGCTGACAAAGGTCCATCTAGTTAAGGCTATGATTTTTCCAGTAGTCACATATGGATGTAAGAGTTGGACTATAAAGAAAGCTGAGAACCAAAGAATTGATGTTTCTGAATTGTGTCGGAGAAGACTCTTGAGAGTCCCATGAACAGCAGGGAGATCAAACCAATCAATCCTAAAGGAAATCAACCTTGACTATTTATTGGAAGGACTGATGCTGAAGCTGAAATTCCAATACTTTGGCCACCTGATGCAAAGAGCTGACTCACTGGGAAAGACCCTGATGCTGGGAAAGATTGAAGGTAGGAGGAGAAGGGGACAACAGAGGATAAGATGGTTGGATGGCATCACAGACTTGATGGACGTGAGTTTGAGCAAGCTCTGGGAGTTGGCGATGGACAGGGATCTGGCCTGGCATGCTGAAGTCCACGGGGTCGCAAATAGCTGGACACAAGTGAGCAACTGAAAGGAACTGAACTGAATGGTGTACACTGTAAGCTTAAATGACAACACTTTTAATTAATCTGTATCCTGCATGATACAGGAGCTTTAAACTCAGGGTACACAGATATCTCCCTTTTATTTTCTTTTGTGTTTAGCTCCAGGGAATTCACAATCTATGTATAATATGTTAATATTTCACTCATTTAAATTAAGGTTTTGTGCAACTGACATTAAATGAAGCATTAGGCCCAAACTAGTTTTACAATACCAGAGAGTATTTAAATTAAATATATAGCCTACCATTCCTCAAAGTAGAGTCCACAGAGTTCAGAGCAAGAAACACAAATTTTAAAAATCATCCAGCTAAAAATATTGCTAAGATATTGGCTAATGGAACTTTTACAGTTATTCTCAGGAATGTTGAAGCACTAACGTACATTTTTTGTTTAGTTTTAGAGAATCTCCTTCTAAGGATAGATCCATAAAGAACACAAAATATCAAATCATTTTCTAAACTTATGGATTAGGTCTCCTCTCTTTCTTTCTTTATCGATTAACGTTTGGCTAGCTGGTTTCTAATCTAATGCATTCTTAAACTATAGTGAGTCTAAGGATCAATAGAAGTAAAGTGAAAGTCACTCAGTCATGCCCGAGTCTTTGCGACCCCATGGATAGTCCATGGAATTCTCCAGGCCAGAATACTGGAGTAGATAGCCTTTCTCTTCTCCAGGGGATCTTTCTAACCCAGGGATTGAACCCAGGTTTCCCTCATTGCAGGTGGATTCTTTACCAGGTGAGCCAGAGGTACTTCATAAGTATTAGCACTTCTGGGCTTGACAACAGGAATTCTGATTTTAAAAGTCTTCACTGAGACCAAGAATCTGCATTTTGTAACTGTACCTCAGGTGATTCTAATTCTAAGCTGTTTTGAGGCTACCTTTTGAGAAACACAGCTTTCAGAAATTCACTCTCATGTTTCCAAATGCTGAAAAATTATTTACTTAGTAGTTTATAGTACAATTACACTATATGTAGCCAACTTGAAAATGAGCTGTGACATTATTTTTGATTAACATTTAAAGTGTACATCAAAATTTCTGTTCACACAGGGAAACACAGCTGAAATCAGCTTAAAATTGATGGTCCAACATTTGAAACAAATGTTGTTTAATAAGTAAAATAACACTTGAAGATGCAGACAATACTATCAGGAACTGACAAGCTTCAGTGACTCCCCACAAAGTTAAACTTTGATGGATAGGCAGGTTACAGCATAGCACGATTCTCAGGATCAGAATGACCTGAGTGGGTTTTTGTTGGGAATGTGCTGCACAGACAAAGAGTGATTATCTAAAAAGGCTAAAACTAAAAACGTCCTGTATTAGGAGATGGTAGACCTTTGTATTGTAAAATTTCCCGTCTTAATAATAAATCACCTAACTCCAAAAGCCTACTAAGCTTAAGTGTTAGATTTTATATAGTTATTTCAACCTCAAATTATACACATATTATCATTTATTTCTGAAGCAATTTCTCCTAATGCCTTATTTCCACATGTGCACTAACAAAGTCACTCAGGCACCCAAATTTTGTTGTCTCTGATCCTTGCTTCATCTCCCAGATTCATTCACCAAGTTCACCTGAAATTTGTCTTCTCTCTTAAATCCAACCATTTAAAAAATTCATTTCATCCATTATTTTAGGGCCGTGTTAGTTCATACTTGAAATGTCCCTTAAATATTCTTCCAGCCTTCCGCTTTCTTCCCAGACTCAAGTACTGGGTCTTAGAATCAGAATATTCAAGCTCAATCTTTGTCAAATATACGACTATGAGAAATCATTCTGCCTTTCTAGATATCAGCTTCCTGTTATTAATGCATAATAAATTATAATGAGTTTAGTGTCGTAAAACAATATTATTATCTCACAATATTTATGGATGATGAGTCCAGATAGAACTTAATCTGATCCTCTCCCCAGTGTCACCAGGTTGAAATCATGGTTTTGGCTGAGGCTGTGATTCCCATCTAAGTTTCAAATCCTCTACAAACTTACTGATTGTTGGCAAATTTACTTTCTTGATGTTGTATGTCCAAGGTCTCCATTTTCTTACTATCTGTCATTTAGGAACAACTTTCAGCTCCCAGAGGTCACCCACAGTTCTTTGTCACATGGCCCCTACCATCAGTTCACACATAACTATTTGCGGTCTTCTAGGCCGGGAGGAGAATGTCTGATTTTTCATTCTTTTATAAAGGTCTTAGCTTATTATGTTGGGCTTCCCTTGATAATCACCCTTTGATGAACTCAAAAAGGACCCATAATTACATCTGTAAAATCCCTTTTGCCATGTAAGGTGACATGATCAAGGCAATGATATAGCATGTATTTACAAGTTCTTTCTACATTCCAAGGGAAAAGATTATACAAAAATGTGGGTCACTGAGGGTTCTGATAAAATTCTGCCTAACACATTCATGAAAAAGCTAGTTGGCTGGAAAAGAAAATCTTAAGATTTTATGATGACAACTTCTCAAATTACAATTTACTAAACTTATACATGGAATGGAGAGTTTATATAAGTTCCCAGGATGCTGACAGATTTAGGAAAGCAATACACATTTTTTCCCCTATACTAAATGACAAATATTCAGATTTCAAAACTCCACAGAAGATTAAAAGCTACAGTGAAACTCCCTGCAGTTTTGCATACAGAGCTGCCCAGAGGCACCAAAGGATTTCTGAGTCAGACTTATGGGGAGGAAAAACAGTTAGAAGAAAATTATGCTTGTTCATTCCACTGTTCAAAGCATATGGCAGAAAATGTCTCATCACTGCCTACAAAATAAACTTCAAACTCCTGAATCTGGAATAAAATATCCATGATTAACTGTTCCCTATCTTCCCATTTACCTCTCAAGTCTGTATCACAGAAAGTTTCAGTTCCTTCAAACAATCAAATTCTTTTTACTCTCCATAAAGACACAGGTCTTCTTTTTAGAATGCTCTACCATCTACTTTTACCCACAAGCCATATGGTGAATCCCATTCATCCCTTAAGATCGAGTACCAATATGCATCAATAAACACTTGTCTTTACCTCTACCACAAAGTACGGCTTGTTTCTGCTTCTTGTTTTGTACAAAAACTAGCCAGTTCATAATTCTATTACCATACTTGTTAGATTTTATGCTTACATGTCCATCCTCCCAAAATGAATACATTAAAGGAGTAATTCTGTTTTGGTTATATTTCAAGGACTAATTCAGAGATTGTTAGAGCTCATCAATCATGGTTTGCTCAAGGTAGTAATAATAATGATAGCAATGATAACAATAATCTCTAAACTATATGCAGTGATTCCTTATACTATGAAAATACTTTATACATATCATTGTTCTTCAGTCACTAAGTCATGTCCAACTTTCTGTGACCCCCTGCACTGCAGCATGCCAGGTCTCTCTGTGCCTTCACTAACTCCCAGAGTTTTCTCAGACTCATGCCCATTGAGTTGGTGATGCCATCCAACCATCTCATCCACTGTTGCCCCCTTGTCCTCCTACCCTCAGTCTTTCCCAGCATCAGGATCTTTTCCAATGAGTTGGCTCTTTGCATCAGATGGTCAAAGTATTAGAGCTTCGGCTTCAACATTAGTCCTTCCAATGAATATTCAGAGTTAATTTCCTTTAGTATTGACTGGTTTGATCTCCTTGCTGTCCACCCTTGCAGAGGAAGAGTCCCTTCTCTCAAGAGTCTTCTCCAGCAGCATAGTTTGAAAGCATCAGTTCTTTGGCACTCAGCCGCCTTTATGGTCCAATTTGCAAATCCATACATGACTACTGGAGAAACCAAAGCTTTAACTATATGGAACTTTGTTGGCAAAGTGATGTCTCTGGTTTTTAATACAGTGTCAAGTTTTGTCATACAAGTTGGTTTGTATAGAATCCCTACAATAGCACTTTGAGGCAAGTTTTATAATCCTCATTTACTGGCTGAGAAACTAAAGTTCAAAGACAGAGGCAAGACTTCTATATGTTACTGATACTTCTATATGATATTGAACATTGTGTTCTTTATAGCAATGTGGCCCCAAAATAGGAGCGTCATCACCACTCACAAATTCAACACACAACACCACTCACAAATTCAACACACTGCTTAACATATACGTTCTTGGTTTCCAACCCAGTCCTACTCAATCAGAAAAATGGGGGTCAGACCCCTATAACCTGAGATTTACCAGGCCCTGGAGGTAATGATGGTACCTGCTAAAGTTTAAGGACCACAGCTCTAGAATCTAATATGGAAATACCCTGGCTAAGAAAATGTGATCAGCTAAGAATGTGAAACAACTTTCCTCATAAGATAAAGAATAATGGCAAAACAATGTATAGAAAAATGACTCCTCCTGAAATCAGACCACCTGACCAGCCTCTTGAGAAACCTATATGCAGCTCAGGAAGCAACAGTTAGAACTGGACATGGAACAACAGACTGGTTCCAAATAGGAAAAGTACGTCAAGGCTGTATATTGTCACCCTGCTTATTTAACTTCTATGCAGAGTACATCATGAGAAACGCTGGACTGGAAGAAACACAAGCTGGAATCAAGATTGCCGGGAGAAATATCAATAATCTCAGGTATGCAGATGACACCACCCTTATGGCAGAAAGTGAAGAGGAACTGAAAATCCTCTTGATGAAAGTGAAAGAGGAGAGTGAAAAAGCTGGCTTAAAGCTCAACATTCAGAAAAGTAAAATCATGGCATCCGGTCCCATCACTCCATGGGAAATAGATGGGGAAACAGTGGAAACAGTGTCAGACTTTATTTTTTTGGGCTCCAAAATCACTGCAGATGGTGATTGCAGCCATGAAATTAAAAGACGCTTACTCCTAGGAAAGAAAGTTATGACCAACTTAGACAGCATATTCAAAAGCTGAGACATTACTTTGCCAATAAAGGTCCATCTAGTCAAGGCTATGGTTTTTCCAGTGGTCATGTATGGATGTGAGAGTTGGACTGTGAAGAAAGCTGAGCACTGAAGAATTGATGCTTTTGAATTGTGGTGTTGGAGAAGACTCTTGAGAGTCCCTTGGAGTGCAAGGAGATCCAACCAGTCCATTCTGAAGATCAGCCCTGGGATCTCTCTGGAAGGAATGATGCTAAAGTTGAAACTCCAGTACTTTGGCCACCTCATGTGACGAGTTGACTCATTGGAAAAGACTCTGATGCTGGGAGGGATTGGGGGCAGGAGGAGAAGGGGACGACAGAGGATGGCTGGATGGCATTACCGACTCGATGGACGTGAGTTTGAGTGAACTCCAGGAGTTGGTGATGGACAAGGAAGCCTGACGTGCTTCGATTCATGGGGTCGCAATGAGTCGGTCATGACTGAGCGACTAAACTGAACTGAACTGAAATCAGAAATCACTTTCAATGCTCATAGCTCTATTAAATAGAATTTGAAATTTAACACAGTGTCAATATGTTGAACTGGTCAATGTTTAGTTAAAACATATGGCAAATTATCCTTTCCCCCGACAATATAGCTACTTTGAGATTTATTGTACATGATGCTACACATTCCTGTTTATAGGAAAATATTCCTCTTATCCGGTTTTATCATACCAAAGACATCTTAAACATCTCCAGGTCAAAGTTCTTGTTTTCTTTAGTTGGATATTCACTCAAGTGCCATAATTCTAGTTGGGAGATATTTAACAATTTCTTACTGAATTGAACTTAGCTAGGTTTGATTAGCCTCTCTATTCCCATTCTTTACACTAGGAAGTGTCTTTATAAAATGTCTCAAGTGATATTGTAGTAAAAACTGCTATATGGAAATAGGAAGTCAAATTCTGATTTCTGAAAAGACAAGAGTACAAGATAAGGATGGAACACTCCTTGTAGGGAGACATGTCTGCTGACGGATTTTAGAGTATATTTTCATTTCCCAGGTAGAGAGCAAGCAGTAGTGATGAATGTACATTCTGTATCAAGTACTGCATACAGCATAATTTGCATATACTCCTATTCAAACAGCTTAGAGGACTCAGGAAGTTCATTCTATCATCGTGTAGACAAACTAAGCATGCAAAAGAAGAGTCATGAACAAATAAAAAGCTATATAAACAAATGTAAGTATGCTGCTGCTGCTAAGTCACTTCAGTCGTGTCTGACTCTGTGTGACCCCATAGACGGTAGCCCACCAGGCTCTCCTGTCCCTGGGATTCTCCAGGCAAGAACACTGGAGTGGGTTGCCATTTCTTTCTCCAGTGCATGAAAGTGAAAAGTGAAAGTGAAGTCGTTCAGTCGTGTCTGACCCTCAGTGACCCCATGGACTGCAGCCTTCCAGGCTCTTCCGTCCAGGATTTTCCAGGCAAGAGTACTGGAGTGGGGTGCCATTGCCTTCTCCAAGTATAGGAACAACAAATGCTCCATTAATGGCCATGCACTGGTGAGAACAGGAAAAAGAAAGCTTCAGTACTTCTGAACCAAGCTTAGACACTTATGCTGATTCTGTTATACTGTTTTGTCTTGATTTTCATTCTAGCCTTGATTCAGATGATTTTGGACTATCGTGCTTATAAGATCAAAATTTCATGTTTTTATATATAAACAAAAGTCCTCTCTCTACTTAGTCTATGACCAAATCCAGTACTCAGAGCGGATGCCAAATTTGTCAAAAATTAAGATATTTTATAAAAATATTTTTCTGAAAATATCATGCATTTCTCATAAGGTTACAATGTTAAAAACAATCAATCAATATTAATGATTAGTATGTTAGTCTCTGATTTCCCTGAGGCTATATTTATCTAAAACACAAATAAAATGGTAAGAAATTAGGAGAAGCTGACTAATTCACTAACTAATTTAATGTCAGAATTCAGAAAAGGATGCATGTAGGTAATAATTTAACTAAAGGAGAGTATTTAAGAACATTCTAGCATAAACTGAGTCTTTGACATAGAAAAATATCTGATTTGTAAGAATTCACTGCCTGGAGCTTTTTTATAGGCCAAAGAAATCAGATTTTAAACTCATCCTCCAGGTTAGGGCTTTCAATCAGAAATGCTTATGCAGAAAAAGTGGCTGGATTAGAGCCTTGTCACACTAAGATAACTCTGGAGGGTTCATTTAGAAAAGGTCTAATCAAGACCAGACATTTAACACAAATACCTAAACAAATAAACCCTAAGGGTAGAATTAGAATGAATGGTACTGAGCCCTGGCAGACTATAAGAGCAAATTTAATTTAGCAAAGTGATGTATCTGACTTGTGAATTGGGTGCTTGTATTTCTCTAAATTTAGTCCAATAAAATGTATTTTAAAAGTTTTAAAGCCAAGACAGTGATTATGGATAAATTACAGATAGTTCCTTGTTTGGGGAAAAAATATATATATAGAGAGAAAGAGTAACTAAAATAGAAAAGAGGCAAGAATTATGGAAAAACCTGAATAAGCCTTTAGGCCAACCCAAAACTATAGACAATTCTATCTGTTAGACCTTCCTGTCCAAGTGAAATACATGAATTGCAATTTAATCAGAATGGTTTGCATAAGCCTATCTCCTAGAAGGAACTGTGGTGTTGGAGAACACTTTTGAGAGTACCTTGAACTTTAAGGGGATCAAACCAGTCCATCCTAAAGGAAATCAGTCCTGAATATTCATTGAAAGGACTGATGCTGAAGCTGAAGCTGAAGCTCCAATATTTTGGCCACCTGATGTGAAGAACTGACTCACTGGAAAAGACTCTGATGCTGGGAAAGATTGAAGGCAGGAGGAGAAGGGAACTACTGAGAATAAGTTGGTTGGATGACATCACTGATTCAATGGATATGAGTTTGAGCAAGCTCTGGAAGTTGGTTGACAAGGAAGCCCGGTGTGCTGCGGTCCATGAGGTCACAAAGAGTCCTACTCGACTGAGGTTGAACTGAACTGAGAAGGTTACCCTGAGAATAATACATATTGCTATATAAATAGGAAACATTTTCAACAAGCATAATAGATGATTTTATTAAAGTGAAAGTCACTCGGTCATGTCCAACTGTTTGCAACCCCCTGGGCTATACAGTTCATGGAATTCTCAAGCCAGAATACTGGAGAGAGTAGCCTTTCCCTTCCCCAGGGGATCTTCCCAACCCAGGGATCAAACCCAGGTCTCCTGTGTTGCAGGCGGATTCTTTACCACTGAACCACAAGGGAAGCCCAAGAATACTCGAGTGGATAGCCTATCCCATCTCTAGTGGATCTTCCCGACCCAGGAATCCAACTGGGGTCTCTAGCATTGCAGATGCATTGTTTACCAACTGAGCTTTCAGGGACCCCAGATGATTTTTATGCTTGGGTTTAAAAAGAAGCTCCAAGAACTGGTGATGGACAGGGAAGCCTGGCATCCATGGGGTAACAGAGTCAGAAATGACCGAGTGACTGAACTGAACCGATACTTGGGTTTTAACAGACATATGATTTCAGGTCCAAGATATCTGCATGTGGGGTAAAAAAGAAAAATCACTACTAACCTTAATAGTCATCTCCTCTATAAACTTATTCCACCTTAAAATAGTGTGTGTATGCATGTGTGTGTGTGTTTAAGGGTATGAAGGAGCAGAACTATGGTTAACATTTACATTTCTATGCATTTTTACTGAAACTAGTACATTTTTTGCCCTCTGTGAGAACTACTGAAAAACAAATTTATTAATGTTTAGCTAGTTTTATTCTCAGAAATTTGTATTTTCAGAACCAACAAGTTGAAGAAATAATTCATGGAATTTCTCTGTCTATAATCTACTATAGATGAGTTGTAAAATGGCCACATCTAACAAATACTTAGCCCTTACTATTGTCAAGCACAAACCTATGTGGCTTTTGTATATTGACTCATTTATTTCTCCAACTTTCCCACTAGATATATATCATTTTAAAACTGTTTTACATCAGAGAAAAATGGAGCACACAGAAATGGTATTCACATACCTTGTAAAATTACCCAATTTAAGGTAAATCTGGTTCAAATTACACTTAATCAGAAACTGACTACATTTGAAAAAGGAAATGTAAAACTCTGTGGGTCTAACATTTCATGCTAGTTTCAACACATTAATATGGATTAGGAGACTTTCCCCCAATCCTTACCTTTAATCTCTTTGTCGTTTTTGAACCATCTTATATCAGCTGCAGGTTTACTACCAGATGTTTTACAAGTCAGCTGCATCAAGTCTCCCTCCATAACTGGGGATGAAAATCCACTAATTTGAGGTTTCTCAGGAACACCTGAAATTTAGGCAAATGGATGAAATGAACATTAATCTCCAATGCTGATTTGTTTTCGTGACTATTACTTTCACAAACAAGCTAAACTGGGTGTTCAACAATAACTTCAGTCAAGAAAAATAAAATAAAACATAATAATAAAAAACTGCTATATAATACAATAAGTTACTTAAAATATATAGATATTATATATTATATATACATATACATACATACATACATATATATATATATATATATATATATATATACACACTATATATATACACACACACATACTGGAAAAAGAAATGGCAACCCACTCCAATACTGTTACCTGGAGAATCCCATGAAGGAGGAGCCTGGTGGGCTACAGTCCATGGGGTCACAGAAGAGTCAGACACGACTTAGTGACTCAACAACAACAAGAACATATATACATACATACACACACACATACAAACACATATGTATGTGTCTGTATAAATATACGTATGTGTGTATATTATCCAGAACGCATTTAAAATGCACTTAATTCCAAGTAGTTTTTTTTTAATTAAAATTTACCAGCAAAAATACTCATTGTAAATCTTAAAAACAAATATTCAATGTATCCTATGATTTACCGCCATGTGTATTTAAGAAGGGAGATTGCTTGCATCAGGGAAAAAAAAAAATCTGCAAACCTTATTTCTTCATTCTTTAGGAAACTGTGATTTAACCAAAATAGCACCTTTCTTTCCTGATTTCATAATTCTTAGAGCTTAAAAGATATTGTTTTCCTCTGTGTACATTTTTCTAGAAAATGCATTTTGGAATAAGGGATTCATCAATAATTGCAACTATACTGATTCTTCTGAGGGAAAGACTGTCTCTTGATGTCATTTGTATTAGAAATACAATTATAGTTTTGTGGAACATAGTATGTATTATTTTTAATTCTAGTTAATGCTAGCCACTTATTACCTTTTCTAGTCCAAATCATCCAGTGAATAAACAGATGGCTAATATGCAGAGATAGACATGGATGACTTAAATAATAGAACATTACACATTTTGGAGACAATAATATTCTGCTGTCATGATAGAGATTTATTAAAATTTCTTCTAAAAGTGTTCAATAATAAAAGCAGGCTGAAAGCTTCTTTACTGTACTATTTAATTCAGTTTGAAAAGAATAAGATGTAAGAATGTTGGAAGTCACTAATAAAAGAAATGCAAACTAAAAGAACAACAAGAACAATAAAGGTAAATGACAAATCAACATATTTCATTAGCTGGCTAGCTTTATTTATTTTTTTCTGTTCACTTCATACTGCTTTAAAAAAATTATGTTACATCACCATTTAATAAACTGAAAGTAGGCAATTGCCTATTTCTTGGGGTCTCAAGTTGGCTCTCTACAGAACAATGCATTAACCTTAGGCATCTGCTATCCTGAAATACTCCATTTAGTGGGTATATTTTGTCCTTAGTGGCAAACTTGTGAAGATTTTTATACAATCGTCTCAGTGGTACTTGCAAAGAAGCGTATTTCATAACCTATGCATAAAACAAATTCACTAGCTGGATTAACTTTAATATTCTCAACCAAAAAGAAAAACACCAGCATGCATTAGTTACTTTAAATACAGTGTTATGCCTTTATCTATCAAAGAACGGAAGGCAAGCTGAGGCAAAAAAAAAAAAAAATCAATCTTTAAATTCCTCTAACTTGTTCAGTACGCAGGTGTGTTTCAAAGAACTGCAGCAATTTCAGCTGATTGGGCCACTGACGTCTGTGGAATCACAGAGCTCTGAGCTGCAACTTTATTTCCCCAGAAACGCTATGAATGTATTGCTTTCTGATGTCACCATAACCTTTAGAAAAATGGCCCAATACTTAGAGAATAAAAACACAGAAGTTGCAAACTGTGTGCACAAGCAACTTAATTTCATTTCATTTAGCAATCTAGAAAAGTACAAAGTTAAAAAGCAAGAATTCAAATAGAAATGTCAGGGTCATTTAAATGCACTTAGATATACAAAGGGGTCATATTTGGAAGTCAAAAAATATTAGGAGGAGCCCATCAGGTAACTGATGATAAGACGGATGAGTGCACATAGACACATTGATTTCATTATGCTCATTATTCTATTGCTTTATAAAAGAATCACCATACATCCACTAAAGAGCTGATTTGACACAAAGGAACTTAGCTGAAAAATCAAAAAAACCTGTTATCTGTCCCTGGTTAAGAAACAAAATGGCTGTGTGCACTTGGGAAGTCATACAGACCTTTACACCTCTTTGTACCTATTTGAGAAATGGGAGAAATGACTGTGTGACTTTTTAAAAAGCCTTTTGATAATCCTCAAAGTGTAGATTTGTGATTGAATCATGTTGCTATATCTGTACACATCTCTCTGGCTTGGGATCACATAGTGTTAGTCCCTTGCACTTACCCAGGACAGTGAGATAGGCCTTGGAAGTTTTGACAGGCATTGTAAATAAAGAACAGGTGTACTGTCCTTCATCAGACAGAGAGACATCACTGACGCTGATACTCAGTTCATGCCAGGAAGCCCGAACCAGCTCGATTCTATTGTCTCTTAAGGCTGGAAAAAAGAAAATATTGAAAATGTGAATTACAACAGTAGACAAAGTCAGCACTGTAAGACCACATATTTTTAGCACAACATAACAAACTTGGACTATACAGCCCATGGAATTCTCCAGGCCAGAATACCGGAGAGGATAAGCCTTTCCCTTCTCCAGGGGATCTTCCCAACCCAGGACTTGAACCCAGGTCCCCCACACTGCAGGCAGATTCTTTACCAGCTGAGCCACAAGGGAAGCCCAAAAATATTGGAGTGGGTAGCCTATCCCTTCTCCAGCAGATCTTCCTTACCCAGCAATTGAACTGGGGTCTCCTGCATTCAGGCAGATTCTTTACCAACTGAGCTATCAGGGAATACTTCCTGGCCACAAGTATTATAAATATTATTTCCTGAAACGTTTTAAAGTAATGTTTACATATATTGAATTTTTAATCAGAGTTTTAAATCAAAGTCGAACTGTGCTCCTTAGTGTTCTCAGAAATAACTTTTTTTAATTAAGTGATTGCTTTGGATGAGGTAGATATTGATGGTGATAAAAATGGCTTTCCTTCACAGTCTTTCATGAGTTGCCAGTACCAAGAAAAGCTATAATAATAAAAAAAAAAATCATTAACTTCTATGCACAGACAAAATTAGGAAAACTATGACTGCTCATTTCCTTCTAGGAAACCAGCAATGAACCTAAGCATATTGTAAGTTTCTCTGGCCTAGGTGGACTCGCTTTTATCACAGATGAAATGGGATTGCCACCAAGAATTTTGGGAGAGATGAGGCCACCTCCAAGGGGATTCAAGTGGAAGTACGACTGCCATGGAACGTAATCTCTTTCTCCCTTGGGCGGCCATCAGGAAGCCCTTCCCTTTCCTACTGAGAGACAGCAATCAGTTGGACAGCACAGGCGGTGGATAACTCTATAACAATTCTAAAGCAATTACCCACCCCTTGAAGTGATCTTTGATAAGACTGGTGCAACTACCAGGGAAAATAACTCCCAGGTCTGCTCAAACTGACCAAATAGCACCACAAAGTCTCTGAAAACTAAATTGTCAGTGGTACCATAGCCCACAAATGTAAGCTAGGATCTGTGTGATGAATCTATATAGAACAGAACATGTAAATAGCATCCAGATTCTCCTAACATAATAGCCAAACTGTCCAGGACCTGATTAAAGAAAAAAAATTACTGGTCACACCAAATACTGAGAAAATCAAATCTTTAATGAGAACAAATAAGCAACAGATGCTAACACTGAGTTGAAATGGATGTTAAAATTATCTGACAAAAAGAATTTAAAGAAGTCATCGTAAATTTATTTTAACAGGCAATTGCTAATTATCTTGTAACAACAAAAAATAGAAAATCTCAGCAAAGTAAAGAAGTATTTAAAAAAGAACTAAAAGGAAATTATAGAAGTCAAAACTACAATAATCAAAATAAAAACTCGCTGGCTTGGATTAATAGTACAATGGTGACAACAGAGAATATAATCAGTGAACTTAAGGATAGAGAAATATAATTCACCTGATCCAAACAAGAGAGAGAAAATTGATTGGAAAACAAACAAACAAACAAAAACAGAATCTTAGAAACCTGAGGGAAAATGACACAGTATCCAACATTGTTACCATATGAGTTGCAAAAGATGAGAAAGAGAGTGGGGCTGAAATAATTTAGGAAATAATGGTCAAAAACTTCTCAACTTAGGCAAAAGAAAAAAAAATCAAGAGGAAGAGTAAATTGAAATAGGATAAACCAAAAGTCTATATCAAGATATAGCTAAATTAAAATTCTGAAATCCAAAGAAAATGAATAAAACCTTAAGAGTAGACACAGAGAAAGACATACTACCCATAAGAACCAATTCAAATGACAATATATTAATATTTCTCATTTGAAATTATGGAGGTCAGAGGCAGTGGCACATTTTTGAAGTGCTGAAAGAAAATATCGATAGTAAATTCTTATCCAGTGAAACCACCGTTCAGGAACCAGGGGGAAATAAATGTATTTTTGGAAGAAGGAAAACTAAAAAACATGTTCTTCTAGCAGATCTGTCTTAAAGAAAAGTTAAAGTTCTTCAAACAAAAAAGAAAAAAAAATGTGAAGCATTAAGAAGGAAGAAAGAACAAGTGACAGAAAAAAAAAAGGGTAAATACAATGTAGACTACTCTTCTGTGTTTCCCCAGTTATTGATAGTTGAGCAAAAATTATACCATCAACTGATGCAGTGTTCAACATGTAAAGATGGATTAGTCAAAGCAAATAAAACGTGGTAGGGCAAAGGGATCTAAAGAAGTAATGTTTTCATACTTTATCAGAAGTGGTAAAAGTGGTAGACTGTGATAAGTCATATATGTATAGCATTTCAATACCTGGAGCAACTACTAAGAAAATATACAAAGTGATACATTCAAAAACTCTATACATAAATTAAGATTAAGTCTATTTATATAGTGGCTTGAAATAACTAAAATTACAGAGCTGGAGAAAAGATTAATTCTTACCAAGGGTTAAGGTTAGTAAGAGGTGGAGGGAAGTGGAAGGGACATGAACGTGGTTATAAAACCAGAGCACAGGGGATCATTGTGGTGATAGAACTGTTTTGCATCTTGACTCTGGTGATGCATACATTAACCAACATATGCATAAAACTGAATATAAAAATATAAGCTATATAACTACATAATATTATCAAAGTCAAGCTAATATATTACATATACATGTAATATAATTACATATACAAGCTGATACATACAGATATTAAATGTTCAGATTTAAATTATTTGTGTGGAGTAAGGCTAAAAGCACAGGTTTTAGTATCAAAGATCTGCTTAAGGCAGTCATATAAGGTTAGGTTTCCTGTGGATAATAATTCCTCATTCATCTCTATCTTTGGATTATGATGAGAACTTTAATATCATGTTACATACAAAGTATTTTAAAACAAATCTGCAATGATATGCTAAAATATTTTGTATTTAGAATCCTGATGAGAAACCAAATATTTCGTCTGAAATGTCTCAACTGATTGAGATTACCAAATCCTATAATTTTTTGAGTTGTTTTATAATTGCTATCAGTCTTGACTAAAATTTAGGCTCTGAAAAGTAGAATACCTATATTGTAATGTAAGCTTTATGGGTTACCATATGAATGTAGGTGAATCACTTGTTGTGCACCACAGTTTGCTGAGTGTTAAGTGGAGATAATAATTGAGTGAAAATATAAGGAGTATGTCTTAGAGAAACGAATATATGAATATATATTCAAAACCTGAAAACATATTCCTCAAAAGAAAGAAAGTGACACAATTAGTAAAGATATTTTTGATCATGTAAATATTCTTGATAATTCATTTGTCAAAAAACATAAAGAGCTGCCTGAGGAGACTTTCATTGGACTGAACATTTTAAACGAATCCTACATCTACAGCGTTTATCTTTTCAATTTTGTAAATAGGATGCCATCTGCAGTTCACTTTATCACAGCACTTTAACTATGAAAGAATTAAGAGAAACCTTTTAAAGTCCAAAGAGGGATGTCATATAACTCAAAGGATTCCCTGTGAGAAGGATCCTTGTCTTGCTCATCTCAGCACTCTGCACCATCACTACCTGCACGGGAGGTTTTCAGTGAATGACTATCGAATTGAAGTTGAGAGCCAAACTGTCTGTTTATGATAACAGCATAGTGAAAAAGAAATGAATTAAGAAGTCCTTTTCGATAAATCTCCACGGGATCCCTTAAGGGAGAAAAGCCCCAAAAAAGAAGAAAAGGGTGTCATGTTTAGACACTGTTTAGCATAAAAGATCTAGAAACATGCTACACTTTTTTTTTAAATTTTTTTTACACTTTTTTTTAAACAAAGTAACATTTATTGAACAATTATTTGAAATACTAAATGAATGATCCATGAAGTTATTGTCATATTACTTTATGATTTCCAAATGAACAAAAAAGGTAGTAGGTACTTAGAAATAACCCCTACTTTCTACATAGTAAATTCCATATATTGATACTGAACCTGAATAAAGAATTATAATATAATATTGTTGGTTGGAGTGAATTCAATCTTTAATAAAATAGAAGTTTGGGAACACAGAATGTTCATGGTTATCCAAATATCCTTTTTAAACAATAAAAGCTCAAATATTTCATTGAAAAAAATTGTTAAAACTTACCCTAGGAACAATTAAGAGAACAAATGAGTGTGTAGAATAAAAGAAAGGTAACTGCTCACACACCGTGGAGATTAAAATGAGCCAGTGAACCAAGCAGCTACTCTGAGGTCAGACCTCATCAGTCATTAGGTGCCTGCCACCCAATGGTGAGTTGACTTAAGAGTTCAAAACCCTGCCCTCTGGAGAATTTAATTTTAGCTGTAAATAAGAAGCAGTAACCAATGAGTAAGAATCATTAAATAGGACTTAATGCAAGATAAAAATTATTTTCCCAATATACTATTGGTTCTAAATGGTTCATCAGTCATACATGCATATTTGAGATTCATAACAAGTAAAATAAAAATTCCTAAGATGATCACGTGAAGAATTTTAGACAAATTTTATACTGATTTCTGGCAAAGGTTACTGGCATAGCTAATAAGTTCTTTGTTTATTAATTAGTTTTAAACCAAATCAACATAATAACACTAGTACTATTGAATTTATCTGACATAATTCATTTAAGAACCAAATAGAAATTCATGTATACTGATATTAATAGTGCTCCTTCCGTTAGCGTGATATTTATAAAGGTGCTATTTATAAAGGCGGTCACATAACTTCTTGCCAGGTGGTCACATTTTCAAATATCTTTAAATTGATTCCCAGTGAGTAATAATTTATATCAAACTTTAGGGTGCTTAAATAATGATAAAAAGCATATCTTATTATATAATCACTTTCAAGAGACTATTAAAATGCAGCAAATAACGATTTCATTATGTTTGTATTTTTCCTAATTCATCCATCTGACCTAAAACTTTACCAAATCAGGATTATTTCTTTATATTTATTTCCATAAATATTTATGTTTATATTATCTACAGTTTTTTACACATAGCATGGTATATATAGATGCCCATTAAGTTTTATTGGATTAAATTAAATATGTGGGTCATCAGTCTTTTGTATGTAATAATGTTCTATAATCATACATAGTAACATCATTTTAGAAAATTCCATGTATTGAGTATTATATATTGAATGATTTTAGTTATTATAATTCACTATATCTTATAGAAAAAGTACTAACAGAAAAAGTCTACATCAAAATGATGTTTATTAATCTCTTAAAAATCCAGGAGAGTTCCCCAGCATGGCTATTAAAGAGCACACACACTTAGCCATATATTTAGAGAAATAAAGCATAAAATGTCTCACTCTACATGTAGTTTATGCTACCAAATTTGATTCAACTGACAAGTTTTTGTTGAGAATTCATGATATACCAGACACTATGCTAGGTGTCTTAGGGAAATAGGAGTTTAAAAATAGAATATTTTCCAACCACCTCCTGTCCAGCTGGGAGACACATGGTCCCACATGAAGACACTTCAAGTGTCAACTTGGTTACTTAAATTCTCAATGTCAAGCATATATTTTCAAGAGCATAGCACCCTACACTAGGCTTTACTCAAAGCAGTCACTGCGTATACTTAGAACGATTTTTAAACATGTTACTTTCCAATCATACATCACTTATGTGATGAGATTTCAAGAACCATAGATATGTCATTCTTCATTAAGTCCTCACCATCCGGGTGTCCCCATTTGATTCCTATAGGGAGTTTAGATATGTCAGTGCAAGCCAAGTTCTGCCTAGGGGAAGAAATATTAAGAATGCTGTGTATAGCCTTTGATTCAATACCAAGCTTCACTGTTGTCTGCTGACTAATAATATAGTCCTTCTCATGATTCTGACTGTGTTGTGTTAAGGTTGTCTGGACTAGCCCTCACCTTTGTGTCCCAACTTCTGCAACAGGCCTGTTCTCTCTGCACGTTATCCACTTAGACCTGTGCTAACTGCCTACTCTGGCTTTGCCCCTACTGATTTCTCCAGAAGTGATCACTAGCTAAATTGGCTTGGGCAATCTGCCAACCTGTTTTTTTCAGATGGAATATCTACTGTTCCCAAGGGTAAGAATTGGCTGAGTAATTAAGGCTTCAGTGACCAAGCCTTAACACCAAGGCTTTTGGTATACCAGGATTTTTTGTTTGTTTGTTTGCTTTTTAATATTAAATCTGTATCTTAATAAATCAGAAAAGAAAAATAAGTCAAATAAGCTCTAATAAAGTTTCAAGTGGATCATATATTCAGGGCTTGACTCTTACCGGACCTCAAAATTAGTGTATTGACATGTATGATGTCAAAATATGCCTCTAGAAATTGTAAACAGGAAAGACAAAGAAGGAAATTGAGATATTCTTACTCTTATTACGTGTGTGTGTGTGTGTGTGTGTGTGTGTGTGTGTGTGTTCTGTTTTGGTTAATAGCCACAATGTTTTATTTCTTAATAGCATAAGCATATACTGATTACATTCAGTATATGTTATTTGTAATTGTACAATGGACTGACAGAAATAAAGGAGTTAAACATACAGATGGAATAAATCACAAGATACTGAATCCTTTTCTGTTTTGTTCTTTTACAGTCATACAATATACAATAATCTAAATCAATCTCCTGGAAAATTGGTAAAAACAGCCATTGCTCCAGAGCTGATATTTGGTATACCAAGTTTCAGCTGGGACTAGATTTTTACTGAAACCACAGTAAATGGAGTCTTAGAAAAGAAATGTGAACAGAACCCAAGCAATAAATCTGGAAACTGTGTCACTGTTTGAAAGATGTTTTCCAAGTGGTAGAATTACAGTTTTTAAACCACAGCTTTACTTACTTCAAATGTATAAAAAACAAATATTCATTACTCTCTTCTCCATATTTGTAACCTGTTATGATGAAACATTTAAAAAGGCAAAAATATTGCCATACCTAACTAAAATGTACCCCAAATTAATAAACTTGGGTATGGAAAACGTATTAATATGTTTGAAGAATGAATATAGAGTCCATGGCGTTTCTGCTTTCCTTTTCCTTGTCTTTGTAAAGCTTGCCGCTTTTCCTCAGTGTCCTCCTCATGACATGTCCTGAGGGAACCCTTTCTATTCTTTCACTGCATTAAATTCCTAAAGCCCTGAATAAGAGATTGCATCCTTTAATACATCTCTGTGTGTGTGCACTCATTCGTATCCAACTCTTTGTGACCCCATGGATTGTAGCCTGACAGGCTACTCTATTCATGGGGTTTTCCAGCCAAGAATACTGGAGCAGGTTCCCGTTTCCTACTCCAGGGGATCTTCTATACACCTGTATCCCTACCCAATTTTCTCTTTTGTAAGATAATTTTAAAACTGTTTGCCATGTAACATAAGGCCCTAAATATCAGAAACATGTTTAATTTTCTAGCTTATTTCCCCATCCCTCCTTAAAATGCCTAACCATTTAGAAACACATAAGATTTTGTTCAAATATGGTGAGTAATACATTCTTCTTTACCTAAAGGCATATATTCCCTCTGCAAGTCTCCAGATCAGACCTTTCATTAAAGCTATCTAACATATTGCTTTCTTGATAACATTTTTCATGCTGTCCACCTCCAGACAGGGATGTGCATGAAGCTTAATAATAATTTGTTGAGCCAATGAGAGAGCAGTATATGGATGTGAGAGTTGGACCATAAAGAAGGTTGAGCACTGAAGAATTGATGCTTCTGAACAGTGGTGTTGGAGAAGACTCTTGAGAGTCCCTTGGACTGCAAGGAGATCAAACCAGTCAACCTTAAAGGAAATCAATCCTGAATACTCATTGGAAGGACTGATGATGAAGCTGAAGCTCCAACACTTAGGCCACCTGATATTAAAAGTCAACTCATTAGAAAAGCCCCTGATGCTGGGAAAGATTGAAGGCAAGAGGAGAAGGGGACGACAGAGGAAGAGACGGTATGGCTTCACTGACTCAATGGACATGAGTTTGTGCAAGCTGTGGGAGACAGTGAAGGACAGGGAAGACTGGTGTGCTGCAGTCCGTGAGGTTGCAAAGAGTTGGACATGACTGTGAACAAAATGAAAGAGTAAAAATGAAAATTATATGGTCCATTATTTATATGCTGATGAATACCATTTCAGATTATTGTTGAACTTCATGTACATTCCTCATATGTACCCTTTGGGCTTCCCTGATGGCTCATTAGTAAAGAATCTGCCTGCCAATGCAGGAGACATGGGTTTGATTCCCAGGTCAGAAGATCCCCTGGAAAGGGAAACAGCAATCCTTTGTAGTATTCTTGCCTGAAAAATTTCATAGATAGAGGAAATTTGCTGGCTACAGTCAATGGGGCTGCAAAGAGTTGGACACAACTGAGCACAGCACAATGCATAGACATGATAAATTTTCATTTTGCAAAAGTTGACTTAAAAGGAGTTTGAGCTTTTGATTTTTAGTTTTTAAATCTTTAGATTAGCTTTATCATTTTGTATTGTCAAAATAATATTAATAGGGATCAAAATTTTAAAAGTAAAATGATATTTTACAATTCAAACAAAACTCATTTTTCTAAGACCACATCTTAATTATATAACTTAACTTAAGTAACTGAAATTTGAAATAATCTAAGACAGTTAAATTGTCATGCTAAACTCTATAGTGGCCTATGCCTGTAGATCTTCTAAACCAAGGATTCAGACACTGAAAACTTTTTCTATGTCTTTAAAATTGTAAGTAGGCTTGTCTTGGGCTTCCTTTGTGGCTCAGCTGATAAAAGAATCTGTCTGCAATGCAAGAGACCTGGGTTTGATCCCCAGGTTGAGAAGATCCCTGGAGAAGGGAAACACTACCCACTCCAATAGTCTGGCCTGGAGAATTCCATGAACTGTATCGTCCCTGGGGTCACAAAGAGTTGGACACGACTGAGCAACTTTCACTTTCACTAAGTTTGTCTTATTCCTACTTTCACAATGTCCTATGGCAAGAAAACTTTGTAAAACCAAAGCAAATACACTTATGTCTTCTTTTATATCTCTAGATAAACATGCAGGTATCATTATTCCCACTAACTTTATAGTATGGATTAAATGTTGCATTTCAGTTGCTTACAACATAGGAATTTTTTTTTTAACATGTAACAATAAAGGACTACTCAAGGCCATTGATGGGTTACGATGTACATTCTACAAGCATCAGTAACATGCTAATATTGCCATCTTGAGACTATGAATGTCTTCTGAGTGGAAGTGAGCCTGGGGAAGCATGCATACAAAGTTTTAATGGCAGAGGCCTGGGAGCACACATAGCACACACACCCCATTCCATGTGCAGGCCTACAGCCATACTTCAAGGGAGACTGGTAAATGCAGTCTGGCTGTATGTATAGGAAGGAGAGATACTAGTGAGCAGTTGATACTTTCTGCCTTGATACTGCAGGCTTATATGTATCACTATGTCTATATATGCTAGTGCACCTATATAAAAATCAATGCATCCAGAAATGATAGAAAGTAATAGATAATATATTTTATCTAAAATAGTTATAATTTCAGTATGTTTGGAACATTCTACCTAGTTACTAAATTATTAAAAAGAATTATAAATTTATTTTTAATGAATATCTTCTCAATGCTACCTTAGATTCAGCAAGGGAGAAATATCAATAGAAGTAACACTATAGTCATTTTCTGTTAATTCTCAAGGTGATAAACATATTCCTAGTTTTAGCAAATGGAAGGTGAATTATTGTATATTATTTACTAAATTATGTTTTTAGAATAAAAACTATCCAGGATGGTTTATATAAATTATAAATGAATATTAATTCAGTTCAGTTCAGTTCAGTTCAGTCGCTCAGTCGTGTCTGACTCTTTGCAACCCCATGAATCGCAGCACACCAGGCTTCCCTGTCCATCACCAACTCCTGGAGTTCGCCGAGTCAGTGATGCCATCCAGCCATCTCATCCTCTGTTGTCCCCTTCTCCTCCTGCCCCCAATCCCTCCCAGCATCAAAGTCTTTTCCAATGAGTCAACTCTTTGCATGAGGTGGCCAAAGTACTGGAGTTTCAGCTTTAGCATCAGTCCTTTCAAAGAAATCCCAGGGCTGATCTCCTTCAGAATGCACTGGTTGGATCTCCTTGCAGTCCAAGGGACTCTCAAGTGTCTTCTCCAACACCACAGTTCAAGAGCATCAATTCTTCAGCGCTCAGCCTTCTTCACAGTCCAACTCTCACATCCATACATGACCACTGGAAAAACCATAGCCTTGACTAGACGAACCTTAGTTGGCAAAGTAATGTCTCTGCTTTTGAATATGCTATCTAGGTTGGTGATAACTTTTCTTCCAAAGAGTAAGCGTCTTTTAATTTCATGGCTGCAGTCACCATCTGCAGTGATTTTGGAGCCCCCCAAAATAAAGTCTGACACTGTTTCCACTGTTTCCCCATCTATTTCCCATAAAGTGATGGGACCAGATGCCATGATCTTTGTTTTCTGAATGTTGAGCTTTAATCCACCTTTTTCACTCTCCTCTTTCACTTTCATCAAGAGGCTTTTAGTTCCTCTTCACTTTCTGCCATAAGGGTAGTGTCATCTGCATATCTGAGGTTATTGATATTTCTCCCAGCAATCTTGATTCCAGCTTGTGTTTCTTCCAATCCAGCGTTTCTCATGATGTATTCTGCATATTAGTTAAATAAGCAGGGTGACAATATACAGCCTCGACACGCTCCTTTTCCTATTTGGAACCAGTGTGTTGTTCCATGTCCAGTTCTAACTGTTGCTTCCTGACCTGTATACAGATTTCTCAAGAGGCAGGTCAGGTGGTCTGTTATTCCCATCTCTCTCAGAAGTTTCCACAGTTTATTGTGATCCACACAGTCAAAGGCTTTGGCATAGTCAATAAAGCAGAAGTAGATGTTTTTCTGGAACTCTCTTGCTTTTTCCATGATCCAGCAGAGGTACATATATGTATACATATATATTTGGCAATTAAAATATTCAATATTTATTTCATTTCTGACATCAATTTGAAATAAAATTCTATATATCTTCTTAAATTAACTAATAATACACCTCCACTTCAATTTTGAAAGAAAAACTCTACAAACTCTCTATACAATGATGGAATCATCTAAAATGTGAACATGTTACTTGAAAATTCCAAATAAACTTTTGCTAAGATAACTTCTGGAAAAGAAAATACTCACAGATACATATACCTCACCCATAGATTATCAGTATGTACTAATTTCATCTCTTGGCCAATCCTTATTGTACATTTTGATAGAGAATAAAAGTAGTTCTAAATCTATAAACCCTATATTATATATATATATGTACATATATATACATATATATGTATTCTGCATGCATGCTAAGTTGCTTCAGTTGTGACCGGCTCTTTGAGACCCTATAGACTGTAGCTTGCCCGGCTCCTCTGTTCATAGGGATTCTCCAGGCAAGAATACTAGAGTGGGTTGCCATGTCCTCCTCCAGGGTATTTCCTGACCCAGGGATCAAACTCTCATCTCTTTTATTTCCTGCTTGGCAAGTGGATTCTTTACCACTAGTGTCACTAGGGAAGCTCGTGTTACAAAGCATATATATATATATATATATATATAGCTCAGATAATTAAGTATTTTTCAAAATATACATAAACACATAAATATATATATATATATATATATATATATATATATATGTTTCATTCTGGGAACATTTTTACTGAGAAAGTAAACACTGAATAGACTAAGTGGTTATTGGCCCCTGAATATGAGATCATATTTATGCTGCTCAAATTATTGAATGTTAGAAGCTACTGAGATGTTGATTTGGGTTTAATATAGAGACTGTCTTTCTATTTACTGAGTTCTTCACAATTGGTACTAAGCAAACTTATGAGATATGAGCTCTGTCAAAAAATTTGTTTAATTAATGGCTATTGGATCTCCTGCCGGGAATGATTAAATGTCTTTCTCTCATTGCATGAGAATATGTCCTAAGTGACTTTTGAAATCTCTTATAATGATTTTTAGGAAATCTATTTCTGAAATTTACTTAGGAGTAACTGTTAATGCTTTCAATCATAAATTGAATTCATATATTTATTCAATGGCAAATAAGTTCTGATTTTAGTAATCAGGAATCACTAACTCAATGGTATATTATACACAGTGTATGCTTTTATCCATTAAAAAGCTTCAGAGGATTATTAAGTTGCCTTCAGTGAGTTATACCTTAATTTTATTAATTACTAATAATTTAGTTAATTACTAATAATTTAATTAATTACTAATCTGCATTTTAAAATCATTTCACACTGATTTACACTTTGTGCTCAGTATGTATTTGTGATCAGACTGACCTCTATGCTGCAAATATTGTCATTTATGTTAATTATTCAACAAAGAACTGCTCAAATAAGCAAATATTTTTCAAAATTCCATCTTTAGAAAGTTAGTATACATACACTCAAAATGTTTTCTGTTTCTCCTAGATGTCAGCACTCTCATTGCTGCTGCTGCTGCTAAGTCACTTCAGTCGTGTCCGACTGACTGTTCGCGACCCCATGGACTGCAGCCTACCAGGCTCCTCTGTCCATGGGATTTTCCAGGCAAGAGTACCGGAGTGGGGTGCTATTGCCTTCTCCGAGCACGCTCATTAAATAAATACAAAAGTAAGTATTTGGAGGAGAGCAGCGTAAAATTATGAAAGAGTTGACACACATGTCTAGCTGGTTATGGTGAAATCCTAAACGACAAAATCCATTTTGGATGAGTTGAATGCCTCTATCTTTCTACCTGTGTCTATATCCCAATTAATATATTTGCGTATATGCGTGTGTATATAAAACTGCAATATATAAAATGTATTATATCAGATGATTCCTCTTCTCCAATATCATCTTGCTGGATAAAAATTAGAGGTATTTCATTCTTATTAACAATAGTGTATTGCTCTGCAAATAATAATAATAAGTTGAGGCAATAATAATATACCATCTGTCAGATGACATAAGAACATAATAGAAACTCAGTTTATGAAATTCATACTGAATGCCAAAAAATCATTTTTGTTTATGAAGCATTTGGAAAAAACTCAAATAAATATACACTCACTAGTACTAACATATCAATAAAAAAATTCTGCAAATAAGTGCCAAAGTCCAATTTTGTCTTAAGAATTCTCTTTACAACTTAAAACTCAAATAATTTATAAACATATATCAACTATGTCATTGTTGCTGCTGTTGTTGTTGTTCAGTTGCTAAGTTGTATCCAAGTCTTTGCAACCCAAAGAACTGCAACACACCAGGTCTCACTGTCCTTTACCATCTCCTGAATTTGCTCAAGTCCATTGAGTCAGTGATGCCATCCAACTATTTCATCCTCTGTCACCCCCTTCTCCTCTTGCCCTCAATCTTTCCCAGCATCGAGGTCTTTTCCGATGAGTCAACTCTTCACATCCCCGTAGCCAAAGTATTGGAGCTTCAGTATCAGTCCTTCCAAAAAATATTCAGGGTTGATATCTTTTAGGATTGCCTGGTTTGATCTCCTTGCTGACCTCAAGAGTCTTTTCCAGCACCAAGATTCAAAAACATCAATTATTTGGCACTCAGCCTTCTTTATGGTCTAACTCTCACATCCATACATGACTACTGGAAAAACTATAGCTTTGACTATACTGACCTTTGTTGGCAAAGTGATGTCTCTGCTTTTTAATACATTTGTCTAGGTTTGTCATAGCTTTTCTTCCAAGGAACAAGTGTCTTTTAATTTTGTGGCTGAAGTCACAATAGCAGTGATTTTGGAGCCCAAGAAAATACAATCTGTCACTGTTTTCACTTTTTCCCCATCTATTTGCCATGAAGTGTTGGGATCAGATGCCAAGATCTTAGTTTTCTGAAGGATAAGTGTTAAATCAGCTTCTTCACTCTCCTCTTTCAACGTCATCAAGAAGTTCTTTAGTTCCACTTCATTTTTTGCCATCAAAGTGGTTTTATCTGCCTATCTGAAGTTGCTGAAATCATAAACTGTGATTTGTTACTAATACCAAATGCCCAGATGCTGATATATGTTCAACTACATTGTAGTCTGGTGAATAAAGACCATTTATTCATTTATTCATAAGGCTTTACTAGAAGCCTTATCCTAAAATGAATACCATACAATTGTACTTAACATATATAAAATATGGGTAGTTTTATGAAGGATGATTGTTAATAGATAATCATCATAATTTAACAACTACAAAATTCTGATACACATTTTCAAAGGTCTTATACAACTTGTTTCCCTGTCTCTTCCAAATAAAAGTCTGTGAATATTTTGTTTGCTTCTGCAAAACAATATTTCTCTAGGTATTTGTCACATTATTTCTTATTTTTCTCGAGAAAATATCTTTCAGTATTTGATACAGCTCACTATTTGACTGGATTCAGAGAACAAGAAAATGATGTGGTATTTGAACTGAACAGTTTCTGTAAGCTTTCATTCTTTCCAACAGCCTACAATATAATGGTCTCCTTGTTGACATATGAGATTTATTTTTTACATCCCACCATAAAACCACCATATGTGGCCATGTGACATTACTCTCATCAAGCATTTTTATCAGAGACAAAAAGATTATATGCCATGCTATTATGGAAATGCATACACAAAGGTACATTGGGAATGGGAAACATTTACCTTCATTACAGAAACTAGCCTTTAGTATTTTTCATCTTTCAACTTTACAGGACCGCATACCCTGCAAAAGCTTTGCATTGCTATTTATAAAATACGAGGAGAAAATAACTCAAGACTATGTTGTGCATGTTTCCAATAACCCCAAAGTCTCATCTCCTATAACCTGAAATTTGGCTTAAATTTTCAGCTTTGCCTCCCTCTTGTGAAAAATATTAATGAAATACATTTTGTGGTACACGAACTTTGAAAATCTAGAAACCTGCTAGTACATTTAAGAAAATCACTTATATATTTGAAATTCAGGCACAATCACAAAAATCATCAATATAATAAATATTTCATTAATACTAGTCTATATATTTCTATGAGACAGTTTAATAGTTTTCATTTCCAATGTGCACTTGTTACTGGAAGTTTAAGAACTTAACTTTGATCTTGTACCTGTTCATGAGGTCTCAGTCTCTCTGCTTGATATTGTTTTTTCCCCTTCTTGTGGGAAGAAGGTTTATGTGAATCTTTAGAAATTAAATATTATCTCTGAAAAATCATCCAATAAATATTGACCATGAATATTATTTTTAAAATGTCTTGTTATATAAATCAACATTCAGAGGAGATATAATAAATCTTAGACTAGTAAAAAGTAAACAACAATTTGCTATGTAGAATTAAAAAGTTTATTTTTGTGTACGGTGTTAGAAAGTGATCTAGTTTCATTCTTTTACAAGTGGTTGACCAGTTTTCCCAGCACCACTTGTTAAAGAGATTGTCTTTACTCCATTGTATATTCTTGCCTCCTTTGTCAAAGATAAGGTGTCCATATGTGTGTGGATTTATCTCTGGGCTTTCTATTTTGTTCCATTGATCTATATGTCTGTCTTTGTGCCAGTACCATACTGTCTTGATGACTGTGGCTTTGTAGTACAGCCTGAAGTCAGGCAAGTTGATTCCTCCAGTTCCATTCTTCTTTCTCAAGATTGCTTTGGCTATTCGAGGTTTTTTGTATTTCCATACAAATCTTGAAATGATTTGTTCTAGTTCTGTGAAAAATGTGGCTGGTAGCTTGATAGGGATTGCATTGAATTTGTAAATTGCTTTGGGTAGTATACTCATTTTCACTATATTGATTCTTCCAATCCATGAACATGGTATATTTCTCCATCTATTAGTGTCCTCTTTGATTTCTTTCATCAGTGTTTTATAGTTTTCTATATATAGGTCTTTAGTTTCTTTAGGTAGATATATTCCTAAGTATTTTATTCTTTTCGTTGCAATGGTGAATGGAATTGTTTCCTTAATTTCTTTTTCTACTTTCTCATTATTTGTGTATAGGAATGCAAGGGATTTCTGTGTGTTGATTTTATATCCTGCAACTTTACTATATTCATTGATTAGCTCTAGTAATTTTCTGGTAGAGTGTTTAGGGTTTTCCATGTAGAGGATCACTAGATCACTTTCTAACACCGTACACAAAAATAAACTCAAAATGGATTAAAGATCTAAATGTAAGATCAGAAACTATAAAACTCCTAGAGGAGAACATAGGCAAAACACTCTCAGACATAAATCACAGCAGGATCCTCTATGATCCACCTCCCAGAATTCTGGAAATAAAAGCAAAAATAAACAAATGGGATCTAATTAAAATTAAAAGCTTCTGCACAACAAAGGAAAATATAAGCAAGGTGAAAAGACAGCCTTCTGAATGGGAGAAAATAATAGCAAATGAAGCAACTGACAAACAACTAATCTCAAAAATATACAAGCAACTTATGCAGCTCAATTCCAGAAAAATAAACGACCCAATCAAAAAATGGGCCAAAGAACTAAATAGACATTTCTCCAAAGAAGACATACGGATGGCTAACAAACACATGAAAAGATGCTCAACATCACTCATGATTAGAGAAATGCAAATCAAAACCACAATGAGGTACCACTTCACACCAGTCAGAATGGCTGCGATCCAAAAATCTGCAAGCAATAAATGCTGGAGAGGGTGTGGAGAAAAGGGAACCCTCCTACACTGTTGGTGGGAATGCAAACTAGTACAGCCACTATGGAGAACAGTGTGGAGATTCCTTAAAAAATTGCAAATAGAACTACCTTATGACCCAGCAATCCCACTTCTGGGCATACACACCGAGGAAACCAGAATGGAAAGAGACACATGTACCCCAATGTTCATCGCAGCACTGTTTATAATAGCCAGGACATGGAAACAACCTAGATGTCCATCAGCAGATGAATGGATAAGCAAGCTGTGGTACATATACACAATGGAGTATTACTCAGCCGTTAAAAAGAATTCATTTGAATCAGTTCTGATGAGATGGATGAAACTGGAGCCGATTATACAGAGTGAAGTAAGCCAGAAAGAAAAACACCAATACAGTATACTAACACATATATATGGAATTTAGGAAGATGGCAATGACGACCCTGTATGCAAGACAGGGAAAGAGACACAGATGTGTATAACGGACTTTTGGACTCAGAGGGAGAGGGAGAGGGTGGGATGATTTGGGAGAATGACATTCTAACATGTATACTATCATGTGAATTGAATCGCCAGTCTATGTCTGACGCAGGATGCAGCATGCTTGGGGCTGGTGCATGGGGATGACCCATAAAGATGTTAGGGGGAGGGCGGTGGGAGGGGGGGTTCATGTTTGGGAATGCATGTAAGAATTAAAGATTTTAAAATTTTAAAAATAAAAAAACTTAAAATTAAAAAATAAAAAAAAATAAAAATAAAAATAAAAATAAAAATAAAAGAATTAAAAAGTGACATCCTACATTCAAAAATAAAATTAAGACATTGATTTTTTCAGTCTTTAAATCATATAATTTGAGTATTATTTATTTTAGTTATCTAAATTAGTTTTTCAGTTTAGTTCAGTTGCTCAGGTTTGTCCAACACTTTGTGATCACCAGGGCTCCCTGTCCATCACCAACTCACAGAGCTTGCTCAAACTCTTGTCCATCAAGTCAATGATGCCATTCAACCTTCTCATCCTCTGCCGTCCCCTTCTCCTCCGGCCTTCAGTCTTTCCCAGAATCAGGGTCTTCTGCAATGAGTCAGTTCTTCCCATCAGTTCAGTTCAGTTCAGTCGCTCAGTTGTGTCTGACTCTTTGCGACCCCATGAATCGCAGCACGCCAGGCCTCCATGTCCATCACCAACTCCCGGAGTTCACTCAAACTCACATCCATCGAGTCAGTGATGCCATCCAGCCATCCTCTGTCGTCCCCTTCTCCTCCTGCCCCCAATCCCTCCCAGCATCAAAGTCTTTTCCAATGAGTCAACTCTTTGCATGAGGTGGCCAAAATACTGGAGTTTCAGCTTTAGCATCATTCCTTCCAAAGAAATCCCAGGGCTGATCTCCTTCAGAATGGACTGGTTGGATCTCCTTGCAGTCTCAATGAAACCAAGCCATGCCCGTGGGGCAACCCAAGATGGGAGGGTCATGGTGGAGAGGTCTGACAGAATGTAGTCCACTGGAGAATGGAATGGCAAGCCACTTCAGTATTCTTGCCTTGAGAACCCCATGAACAGTATAAAAAGGCAAAATGATAGGATACTGAAACAGGAACTCCCCAGGTCAGTAGGTGCCCAATATGCTACTGGAGATCAGTGGAGAAATAACCCCAGAAAGAATGAAGAGATGAAGCCAAAGCAAAAACAATACCCAGCTGTGGATGTGACTGGTGATAGAAGTAAGGTCTGATGCTGTGAAGAGCAATATTGCATAGGAACCTGGAATGTCAGGTCCATGAATCAAGGCAAATTGGAAGTGGTCAAACAAGAGATGGCAAGAGTGAACGTCGACATTCTAGGAATCAGTGAACTAAAATGAACTAGAATGGGTGAATTTAATTCAGATGACCATTATATCTACTACTGCAGGCAGGAATCCCTCAGAAGAAAGGAGTAGCCATCATGGTCAACAAAAGAGTCCGAAATGCAGTACTTGGATGCAATCTCAAAAATGACAGAATGATCTCTGTTCATCTCCAAGGCAAACAATTCAATATTATAGTTATCCAAGTCTTCCCATCAGGTGGGCAAAATATTGGAGCTTCACCATCCGTCCTTCCAAAGAATATTCAGGACTGATTACCTTTAGGATTGACTGGTTTGATCTTGCAGTCCAACTGACTCTCAAGAGTCTTCTCCAACACCCCATTTCAAAAGCAACAATTCTTTGGCACTCAGCTTTCTTTACGGTCCAACTCTTACACCTATACATGACAATTGGAGAAACCATAGCTTTGACTAGATGGACCTTTGTTGGCAAAGTAATGTCTTTGTTTTTTAATATTTTGTTTCAGGTCAGTTCAGTCGCCCAGTCGTGTCCGACTCTTTGCAACCCCATGAATTGCAGCACGCCAGGCCTCCCTGTCCATCACCAACTCCCAGAGTTCACCCAAACTCATGTCCATCGAATCAGTGATGCTATCTAGCCATCTCATCCTCTGTCGTCCCCTTCTCCTCCTGCCCCCAATCTCTCCCAGCATCAGAATCTTTTCCAATGAGTCAACTCTTCGGTTGAGGTGGCCAAAGTACTGGAGCTTCAGCATTAGTATCAATCCATCCAAAGAACACCCAGGACTGATCTCCTTCAGAATGGACTGGTTGGATCTCCTTGCAGTCCAAGGGACTCTCAAGAGTCTTCTCCAACACCACAGTTCAAAAGCATCAATTCTTCAGCACTCAGCTTTCTTCACAATCCAACTCTCACATCCATACATGACCACTGGAAAAACCATAGCCTTGACTAGAGGGACCTTAGTTGGCAAAGTAATGTCTCTGCTTTTGAATATGCTATCTAGGTTGGTCATAACTTTTCTTCCAAGGAGTAAGTGTCTTTTAATTTCATGGCTGCAGTCACCATCTGCAGTGATTTTGGAGCCCAAAAAAATACATTCTGACACTGTTTCCACTGTTTCCCCATCTATTTCCCATGAAGTGATGGGACTGGATGCCATGATCTTCGTTTTCTAAACGTTGAGCTTTAAGCCAACTTTTTCACTCTCCTCTTTCACTTTTATCGAGAGGCTTTTTAGTTACTCTTCACTAGCTTGATCATAATTTTTCTTCCAAGGAACAAGCAACTTTAATTTCAAGGCAGCAGTTACCATCTGCAGTGATTTTGGAGCCCAAGAAAATAAAGTATGTCACTGTTTCCCCATCTGTTTGCCATGAAGTTATGGGACTGGATGCCATGATCTTAGTTTTTTGAATGTTGAGTTTCAAGCCAGCTTTTCCACTCTCCTCTATCACTTTCATCAAGAGGCTCTTCAGTTTCTTTTTGCTTTCTACCATAAGGGTAGTATCATCTGCTTATCTGAGATTATTGACATTTCTTCCAGCAGTCTTGATTCCAGCTTGTGCTTCTTCCAGCCCAGTGTTTCTCATGATGTACTCTGCATATAAATTAAATAAGCAGGGTGACAATATACAGCCTTGATGAACTCCTTTCCCAATTTGGATCGAGTCTGTTGTCCCATGTCCAGTTCTAACTGTTGCTTCTTGACCTGCATACAGATTTCTCAGGAGGTAGGTAAGGTGGTCTCGTATTTCCATCTCTTGAAGAATTTTCTACAGTTTTTTGTGATCTACACAAAGGATTTGGTGTAGTCAATAAAGAAGAAGTAGATAATTTTCTCAAGCTGTTGTGCTTTCTCTATGATCCAACAGATATTGGCAATTTGATCTTTGATTCATCTGCCTTTTCTAAATCCAGCTTGAACATCTGGAAGTTCTTGGTTTACATACTGTTGAAGCCTAGCTTGGAGAATTTTGAGCATTTTTGCTAATGTGTGAGATGAGTGCAATTGTGCAGTAGTTTGAACATTCTTTGGGATTGCCTTTATTTGGGATTGGAATGAAAACTGACCTTTTCCAATCCTGCGGCTACTGCTGAGTTTTTCAAATTTGCTGAGATATTGAGTACAGCACTTTCACAGCATCATCTTTTAGGTTTTGAAGTAGCTCAGCTGGAATTCCATCACCTCCACTAATTTTGTTCATAGTGATGCTTTCTAAAGTCCACTTGGCTTCACACTCCAGCATGTCTGGCTCTAGGAGAGTGATTATACCATCGTGGTTATACATATCTATGCTCTTTTTTGTGTAGGTCTTCTGTGCATTCTTGCCACCTCTTCTTAATATCTTCTGCTTCTGTTAGGTCCATACCAATACTGTCCTTTATTGTGCCCATCTTTGCATGAAATATTCCCTTGGTATTTCTAATTTTTTTGAAGAGATATCTATTCTTCCCTATTCTATTATTTTCCTCTATTTCTGTGCAATGTCACAAAGTCCATCCATAGTTCTTCAGGGACTCTGTCTATCAAATCTAATCCCTCGAATTTATTTGTCACTTTCACTATATAATCATAAGGGATTTGATTTAGGTCATACCTGAATGGTCTAGTGGATTTCCCTACATTCTGCAACTTAAGTCTGAATTTGGCAATAAAGACTTCATGATCTGAATCTCAGTAAGCTCCTGGTATTATTTTTCCTAACTGTCTAGAGCTTCTCTATCTTTGACTACAAAGAATGAAATCAATATAACAGTATTGACCATCTGGTGATGTCCATCTGTAGAGTCATCTCTTGTGTTGTTGGAAGAGGGTGTTTGCTGTGACCAATGTGTTCTCTTGGCAAAGCTCTGTTAGCCTTTGCCTTGCTTCATTTTGTACTCCAAGGCCAAATGTGCCTGTTTCCAGGTATCTCTTGATTTTCTACTTTGCATTTCTTTCCCCTATGTTGAAAAGGACATATTTTTTTGGTGTTCATTTCAGAAGGTCTTGCTGTCAGGCTTCCCTGATAGCTCAGTTGGTAAAGAATCTTCCTGCAATGCAAGAGACCCTGGTTCAATTGCTGGGTCAGGAAGATCAACTGGAGAATGGATAGGCTACCCACTCCAGTATTCTTGAGCTTCCTGGTAAAGAATCTCCCTGCAATGTGGGAGACATGGGTTCGATCCCTGGGTTGGGAAGATCTCCTGGAGAAGGGAAAGGATACCCACTTCAGTATTCTGGCCTGGAGAACTCCATAAACTGTATAGTCCATGGGACCACAAAGAGTCAGACAGAGCTGAGTGATTTTTCACTTTTTAGAAGGTCTTGTAGGTCTTCATAGAACCGTTCAACTTCAGCTTCTTTGGGATTATGGTTAAGCACGGACTTGGATTACTGTGATATTGAATAGTTTGCTTTGGAAATGAACAGAGATCATTCTGTCATTTTTGGGATTGCACCCAAGTACTGGATTTCAAACTCTTTTGTTGACTATGAGAGCTACTCCATTTCCTCTAAGGGGTTCTTGCCCACAGTAGTAGATATAATGGTTATCTGACTTAAATTCACCCATTCCAGTCCATTTCGTCCCCTGATTCCTAAAATGTTGATGTTCACTCTTACCATCTTCTGTTTGACCACTTCTAGTTTACTTTGATTCAGGGACCTGACATTCCAGGTTTCTATGCAATATTGTTCTTTACAGCATCCAGTCGGAGGGGCAAAATCACCTTTAGAGTCAAACGCTATACTGGCCAGAGACATTAGGAAGGCTCAAACAAAATGTTGTGCACACCAGTACCAAGAGACCACAGAGGGACTGAGTGAGACAACCCACAAACTGCAGAACAATTATACCAAAGAAATTATTGCTCTGTTAAGAAAGTTCTAGTACCCACAACAGATTTCCCAACCTGGGGACCCAGCAAAGGGACTGAAAATCCCCAGGGGATTTGACTTTGGAGGCCAGTGTGATTTGATTACAGAACTTCCACATTACTGGGGAAACAGACTTTTGGAGGGCACAAACAATACCTTGTGTGCACCAGGAGAAAGGAACAGTATCTCCATGTCCATGCAAGAGACTGAGCCAGACTTGCCTGTGAGTGTCCAGGCATTTCCTGTGGAGGTGTGGGTCGACAGTGGCCTGCTGCAGGATCAGGAGCACCGAACACAAGAGTGTGTGCCCAAGTCTTTTTGAAGGAGGTCGCCATTATCTTCATTATCCCTACCATAGTTTGGCCTCAGGTCAAACAACAGGGTGGGAACACAGCCCTGGCCATCAACAGAAAACTGGATTAAAGATTTACTGAGCATGGCCCCACCCATCAGAACAAGATCCAGTCAGTCACTCCCATAACCTTCCATAAACCTCTTACCCTTATCCATCAGAGGGCAGACAGAGCGAGAGCCATAATCACAGAAAACTAATCAAACTGATCACATGTTCCACAGCCTTGTCTAACTCAGTGAAACTATGAGCCATGCCACCCAAGATGGATGGATCATAGTGGAGAGTTCTGAAAAAATGTGGTCCACTGGGAATGGCAAACAACTTCAGTAGTCTCACTTTGAGAACCCCATGAACAGCATGAACACTGTTTTTTTTTTTTTTAAATCTCTAATTAGTATTCAATAATATGCTAACATTTAGAAGTCTGGTAATGTGTAAAGAATATATGGCATTCAAATTTTGCTTGTAATTGATTTTAGCAAAAGGTAGATAAATTATGTGGCTAAAAAATAAGATACAACTTATCTTACTATAGACTTCCCTGGTGGCTCAGATGGTAAAGCGTCTGTTTACAATGCAGGAGACCTGGGTTCGATCCCTGGGTTAGAAAGATCCCCTGGAGAAGGAAATGATAATCTACTCTAGGACTATTGCCTGGAAAATCCCATGGACAGAGGAGCCTGGTAGGCTACAGTCCATGGGGTGCAAAGAGTCGGACATGACTGAGCAACTTCTCTTTCACTTTAGTCACTGCAACTAAAGTTTAATATTTTAGAAAATTTTCACATGTTTAACCAATACAGTATACTAACACATATATATGGAATTTAGAAAGATGGTAATGATAACCCTGTATGCGAGACAGCAAAAGAGACACAGATGTATAGAACAGTCTTTTTGGACTCTGTGGGAGAGGACGAGGGTGGGATGATTTGGGAGAATGGCATTGAAACATGTATAATATCATATAAGAAATGAATCGCCAGTCTAGGTTCGATGCAGGATACAGGATGCTTGGGGCTGGTGCACTGGGAGGGAGGTGAGAGGGGGGTTCAGGATTGGGAACACGTGTACACCCATGGCAGATTCATGTTGATGTATCGCAAAACCAATACAGTATTGTAAAGTAAATAAAGCAAAAAAAGAAAAAAAGAAAAAAATTTTTTCACGTTTAGAGTCTACTATATATATAATTTTATATGTACACAATAATTTATATTGTATATATAAGCTCATGTAATTTATATAAGCATATGTACTTCTGGGGATATACAATGTGTATATAAATAATCATAAAATAAATAAGGCAATTTAAAATAAAGTAGGAAAAATATCCATTGTACAACTAAAATGATTGAAGCTGAGAAGCCTAGGGCACATGAAGAGTGACTGATGAAAGCTAATTTGATAAAAGGCTTTTAGGAGTGAGTATGGAAAGAGAGTTTTTGTCAGTAATTCATACAAGTAATATTCCACTACTTATTGAAAAGATGAGAAAAAGTATACATCAAATTAGACATATGTGAAATCTATAATAAAAGAGCACATTGTGTTTTATTGCATTAAATACAATGGTTCAGCAGTAACCTTGAACTCCTACTTTGTAGCTGGGTTGAATTGAGATACACTGTGGAGGTGCCTTCTGAAACCCATAGAGAAAGTACATCCACACATTACTCTTACTAATTCTCAGGAGGGAGATCCTAGTGTGACATGCACTGCTTCAAAGACTCTTGTACTTCCTGACTCCCCAGCTTTCCTACGAAGCTCTGAGATCTGGACTTACAGCTTTGAGCTTGACTTGGCTTTGGAGACTGAGGCTGCCCAACAACCAGCCTACCCTGTGGAAAAGATCCTGGCTCTCTCTTGGAGAGCTTTCACTGAGATAATGAGTACCATATGAAAGGGAAGAGTGTATAAAACAGCCTTCCAATGCAGGAGAGAATAAGAAAAATATGTGTTTTAGATACAATCCGCTATAAAACTGTATTCCCTTACCTTCCGCAACACACTTGGAGCAGTCTTACTGTGAGAATACTTTCTGGGATTTCTCTGCTGGAGATACCAAAATGGTCTTCAATTACTAAGTAAGCCCTACTTTTTTAATCAACCAGAATTATGTTTCCACTGAGTCCTGGAGATCTTATGTTATAATAACTAGTTTGGCAAACTAAAAGCAATATCCTGACATCCAACTTGGTAGTAGCAGGGTTACCACAAGGAGGTTCAGAATTCACAAGTTAAATGTAAGAAGAAGATGGAGACATGGAGAGTTTTATAAATATGGCAGGAAGACTGCAGTGGTACTGAGATCCCAGAAAAATTAGGTCAATTGAGATACCATCTAAGATCAACAAGGCTACCTTTGATTAAGCAAGTTAGAGACTAAGAACTGTGTTAGGTGATAACATATTTATCTACCATCCAGTTGTAGAATAAGAAGGGAATGAAGAGAAATACTTAGATGTTGAATGGCATCATGCATTGGATCTGGGTAGAACTCTCCCTGTGAAGAAATGACAGGCTAAGATGACTAATTTTATACCAAAAGAAAGTGTTCTCCTTTGCATATTTAAATCAAGAAGGTAGTTGCCCAGTGCAGGTGTTGTCTCAGCAACCTCTTATTTTGGATTAAAACAATTTGACTAGATTTAGCCAATGAAAGGTGCTTCCCTGGTGGCTCAGACAGTAAAGAATCTGCCTGCAGTAGGGGAGACCTGGGTTAGATCCCTGGGTTGGGAAGATCCCCTGGAGGAGGGCTTGGCAACCCACTCCAGTATTCTTGCCTAGAGAATCCCCATGGACAGAGGAGCCTGGTGGGCTACAGTCCATGGGTCATAGTCAGACATGATGAGCGGCTAAGCACAGCACAGCAAAGCCAATGAAATGTGAATGAAGTGATACATTTCACTTCATTACTGAGGCTTTTAAGAAGTTGGCAGAGCTTCTTTTATTCCTTTTTTTCTTTAATTGAAGGATAACGCTTTACAGAATTATGTTAATTTCTGCCAAACATCAACATAAATCAGCCATAGGTATACATTTGTCCCCTCCCTCTTGAATCTCACTACCACCTCCCTCCCCATCCCACCCCTCCCGGTTGTTACAGAGCCCTGGTTTGAGTTCCCTGAGTCATACAGCAAATTCTCATTGGCTATCTATTTTACATAGGGTAATATTCCTTCTGCTTTGAAGTGGATGTTTCCAAAGCACTGGAAAAGGAAAAAACCACAAAATTGAAGAATTGTAGATCCCTGAGTCCTCACAGAGTAAAAGGTTACAGATATAAAAAAAAAAAAAAAACTTTTGTACTGGGTACTTCAGAGAAAATTAAAATTCTATTGCCTTTAACTTCTGAAATTTGTGAGTTTGTTAAAAATAATATGATTCCAATGAAAAATACTATTGATCAAAAGAAAGGGACATAATGCCAAAGAGTTACTGCAGGATTTGTTATAGAAACCAGAAAAATATATATTAAGTCTTAAGAAACCTCAGTAGGCTATAAGAAAACACAAACATTTTACAAAAGGAAGAAAGTTATTGGGGAAAAGTATGAAATATAATGAAAACAGGATACAATAAAAAAATGAAGATGAAGATGGATTTAAAATACATTTGCTCCTCACCAAAAGACTGAGAAGCAATAAGATAGATTTAAAATACAAAAGAATTCAAGTCCAAAGTAAAGGCAGTAGTCCAAGTTATATGCATGCATGGATGCTAAGCCATTAAGTAATGTCCAACTCTCTCTGACCCTATGAACTGTAGACTGCTAGGCTCCTCTGTCCATGGGATTCTTCAGGCAAGAATACTGGGGTGAGCTGCCATACCCTTCTCCAGGGTATCTTTCTGACCCAGGGATCAAACCCATATGTCTATGTCCCCTGTTCTGGAAGGTGAGTTATTATAAATATAGTGAAAATGGAAACAAAGATGTTAGATGACCATCTTGAGATCTATCAGAATGCAGAAGAAAAGGTAATACAAGCAACAAGGGAAATTACACATATAGCTTTTTGTTGTTGCGGTTGGTATGTGTATATGTGTGACTGTACCAGCAGAGAGAAATTGGTAAGAAAAATAATGCACTGACAACTGTATCTATACTTGCAGAATAATTTCTATGGCTAAAATTAACCTGTGTTTTTATTCTACAAGTAATTAAATCTCTGAAACAAATGAGCAATCTCATCACAACTTTGAGAATGAAAGGTTATTTAACAAAAGCTGTATATCCCAAACAATTCATCTCCCACATGATATTGCTATAAAAAAATTGCTAGATATGCAAGGTCTTAGTAAACTACCATCCGTTTCCCTTTCTTAAGAAAACCATTTGAAAATATTTTGTTGTAGAAAGGAAGAAAATCAAGAGAACAAGTTGTCTATTATAGGGGAATATTGACCTAGTCTCTCCATCCAAGTGAAAGTCATTTCAGTTTTAACCAAGATTTATGTAGAAAAACTAGTCATCATAACATGATTTATAATAACAAAAAAGTATAAATAAACTTAATATCCAATATTAGGTAACCAACTTTGATGGTGTATAAAAAGGCCTTCACATTATACACATGAAGACATTTAACAAAGAGAAATTATATAAACCTAATTGAAAACAAAAGGATGCAAAATTAAATGTTCAGTATGGTATCAATTTCATGATAAAATAAAATTTTAAAGTACCTAATGGAATGTTGGAATTTTGGATGACTTTTTTTCCTGCTTCTTTGTACTTTTCTGAATTTTTTCATTCCATCAACTAACACATCTATATTAAAAATATTAAACTTTAGAGAATACAGAATAAATAGCAATTTATATTTTGGTACTTTATTATATGGTTATTGAAATTGGTTATTAACTAATTATAGGGTCACTTTATTTATTTAGGCTGCTTTTTGGCAATAAACACACCATAAAAATCTCATTGTAATATATGGAAGCAGGAGAAAAGTAGATGGCACTCCAGAAAATAGAAAGAAAAAAAAGGAAGTAGTTACTATAATCTTATTGATCATATTAAAGTCTTCTTATACTTTCTACTTTACCATTTTATCACTATTACAGCTCAGATATCCATTTTCTAAACAAACATACAGTATTCAAATAACTATCCCATCTCCCATAAATTAAACATAATTTAAATTTTAAAAACGTAGTTCTTGTTGTAGCACTAAACATTTTGTGAGTTTATGACAAAAGTATTAAGATTTTTGTTTGATTTACATGTTACACAAATGTAGAACTTTTTTACAACTTTATTGTAAGATAGAATTTTGAACAGTAAAACCCACATCTTATTTAGGCTTTCATTTCTTTAAGACATTCATTTATTTATTTCTTTAAAACAAAACACCTCTATATTCTGGAGGCTTTGGCAGAAACATAAATGCTATCATCTGTGGTTGAAAACAACATACTGTAGGAAAATATTTCCCTGACAAAATAATATATAATAAAAGGTTTTCATAATTTATGAAGATTATGAGGAAAACAGCCTTTAAGACAAATAGAAGAATACACCAAATGTGACAGATTTAAATGATGACATAATACCCTTTGTCTGTGATGGTGACACAAAACAGCAAAGGACACAAAACTGTCAGTCTTGTTGTTTATCTTCTATCTGAGACTAATCAAAGAAGGAGGTGATTGATGGCACAAAGACACAAACACTGCCTTAGACATAGAGTTGTTACCTTTCATACATATATAAAAGTATTGTATTGGTGGTTTTAAGGACACCTTATGTTTCTAGCTTCCTAAGATGCTGTCTTTACCTAAAAGAGAAATAAAGGAACTGATAGTTTGGTTATATAAAAAGTTACACATTATCCCACTTAGATATTATCCCTTCTTGACATAACTCTTTGAACATGTTATATTTGGGCTCATGCGTGTGTGTGTATATATGTTCATATACATATCTAAATACTCAGGCAGAGAAAGAGTAAAACAGTCCTAGTGTGAGGAAGCACAGAGAAATAGAGACAAATGAGAAAAACAACCAAAACCAAATACTTCAGATGTGGATTCTTTTTTCTAGTATATGTTTCTTCCAAATACAAAATTAATTAAAACATTTGTTCAAAACACTGAATATGTATAGAGGAAGTTCCAAAGAAGTAGTAAGTGGCTGTAGTGATTTTTAAGAGCTTGCAATTTATCTGGAGGAGATTAAATGTACAGATATAAAATATGTAAGTGATAATTGCAAAGGAACATGAAAACAAGTGAATAATACTGCAGTGAAAAATTCTTAAATCAGAGCAAGGGAGAGCAAGTAATTAAATAGGAATCTAATGAGCTGAGAAAACTATTTTGGAAACTTTGAACATGGGGATAAGCCATGCATAGACTGGCAGCTATAAGCAGAGGAGGACAAAGATCAGAGAATTAGCTTCAGCGAAAGGAAGATAGTCTCAGTGTACAGGGTGGGTGGGTTCAGAAAAAGAGTATTTCTACAAACATAAATACATTCTGGTTTTTGCTCATCCATACCTATTCTGCTCATCCATGCCTTCTCAGCTAATTGTAAGTAGTTACCAGAAAACCTACAAACATCCTATTCTGGTCCCCTGTTCTCACAGCTCCTTCTGTCTGGGGTGCCTCCCTACAAAACTGACAATTCCAAATCTTTATCTTGAAAAACTGTCTCTGTCAAACAACTCTGCACAGAAGCTATGTTTCCCAATCTCATTAAGATGCTCTATTTCTCTTATTTTTTTAATGTAGTTTTAATTTGTGATTTATCAATTTTTCTATTATAATTTTCTGTCAATATAGTCTCTTATTTACTTTAAGTTCCTTAAGAGTGATATTTTGTATGTGCCTGATTCATCTATGTCTACCTCACAGCCTAATAAAAATCATGAAAAAAGATATTCTATAACAACTAAAAAATATTATATTCTTATCATTATAATAAATCTTCCTTTCAACAGAAATCAACCTTCTTTTCAACATCCCGCTGCAATACTTTCAAGACTGTTTTTCATCAATATAGCTCACTAAGAAGTTATTTGTTAGTATTGCATTTTTATATTTTACCAGCAAACATATAACCCATTAGGAAAAACTGATTCAAATACACTAGGGTTTCCAGGTAAGATGGTGCAGGGATTCATATTTTGACACATATATTTATTGCAAGCACATAATAATAGTTAAAAAAAAAAAAAGCTGGCCTACAAATAAAATAAGCAGAGAAGGACCATATAACAAAGTGGAGAGTGCTAGGGAAGCTGCAGGGTGGCTCAGCTTCAGGTCTGAAGCTTGCTCCTATGGAGTAAAAAGGATTTAAGTGCTCTCAAACAAACAGGACTAGGAATAGAAAATTCTTGAAGCCAAGGCCTGGAGTGAGGTTCCCCAACTCTAAAGTAAGCTAAAAATAGAACTCATTACCATCTGGGCTGGGGCTTCAAATAACCTGCGGGTCTCAGACTGTGAACACACAGACAAAGCCTTTTAATCAAGAACTGAGCAAGCTGGCTTTCTAACTAGATCACCATGCCCTGAAATGCCTTAATTAAAAAAAAAAAAAAAGTGGTTCTAAGCAGAGGGCCCAGGGAGATCAGTGATAAGAGATAAGATATCACCTCAAGACTGGAGAGGGTAAACACAGGAGATGGGAAAGTTGTGGGGTGGGGGATGTTGAGGAAAAAAATTCCCCACTTCCAAAGAATATTCAAAACAAAATTGTATATATACAGTGTCTTAGTAGAATAAAGAATATGAAATGAGTATGTATAAGATACTGCTAATAGTAAATGAAACTATAATTTCCATTAAGAAAAAGTAAGAAATCACAAAACAAAAACAGGCAGAAATGAAAAAATAATATACAGGTCAATGTGAAAAAAAAAAAATTTAAAAACTATTAGAGAAGGAAATGGCAACCCACTCCAGTGTTCTTGCCTGGAGAATCCCATGGATGGAGAAGCCTGGTGGGCTGCCGTCTATGGGGTCACACAGAGTCGGACACGACTGAAGCGACTTAGCAGCAGCAGCAGCAGCAGAATAGTAACTTAAAAACTGCTAGAATACAGTCACTGAAATTTAAAACTGGAATTATTGGATTTGTAGCTACTTTTGAGGAATTCAGTGGCAAATAGCTCAGAAAGACAGAGGTATTTACACATGTAAGTGACAGTAGTTGAACAAGCAGAGGCTACACTGAGAACCCTCAACATACGTCTAACGGTATATCTATTCTTTACCAAAACTGAATATATACTTTAAAAAAAGAGGTTACAAACTAATCTCTCATGAACATAAGTGTAAAGAATACTAAAAAGACATAGAGAAAAATTAACAAACTGAACTATGGGTATATATAAATGATAATTACTCCTTACCTATTTGGGTTTATTTCAATAATGCAAAGTCTTTATAAGTATAAGAAAATCAAACACTATCTTTAGCCATACCATCAAACATAAAGGAGGAAAAATCCTCAAATGCATAAGAGTAGCTTATGAAATTATTAACATTCATAGTAAAACTTTTAAGTCTTGAGATAGAAGGGAACTGGTGATTCTAATTATCACATAGATGATCATTCCTATCACGCTCATTGGTCCCTGATCTCCCTTATGAAAAACTTGTCCTCCATTCTCCTCAGGCCTTCTTTGTGGATGTGCTCTTCAATTCACCATAATGTGCAATACGTGCAGCCCTTCCATATGTTTCACACATCCCACTTTCTGATAACTTTTCCAGTGCATCCCTCTGATAATAAGTGATAAGTGAAGTCGCTCAGTCATGTCCAACTCTTTGTGACCCCATGGACTGTAGCCCACCATGCTCCTCTGTCATGGGATTTTCCAGGCAAGGGTACTGGAGTGGGTTGCCATTTCCTTCTCCAGGGGAATCTTTCCAACCCAGGGGCTGAGCCCGGATCTCCTACATTGCAGGCAGATGCTTTACTATCTGAGCAACCAAGGAAGCTCCTCATCCCAGAGAATGCATCCCTCTGGGACTCCATTAATTTAGCCAGAGCCTTAAATCCTTTGATCCTACCACGCTTTCATCATTACATATTTTCTTCATTCCTCTCTTCCTAGCTTAAGAAACAGTCAGCTTCTTAATCTATTCACTCAGCAAATGTCTATTATCAAGTGCTGTTTTGGATCTCTGGGGATACATCTACAACCAAGATTACTCCCTTGTTATTTACCCACAACTTCCTCATGTCTTGTTTACTTCAGTATCTCCGCACTTGATTCTTGAGTAGAATTCGGTCTACTTTGTTCATACCTATAATCTGCAAATAAAATGATTTAATCTTGTCTCATGACTTCAACACCATTAATATGCTGACAATTTCCATATTTATATCTCCCAACTGAACTTATTTTCCTGAATTTACAACCTATTTATTCAGCTAACTTGACACTGCTACTGAATGTCTCAAAATCTGCTTAGAATTAATAAGTCCAAAGCAGAATTCCTGAAATCATTTCCTCCTCAAACCAGCTCTTTCAGTCATCCACATCTCAGTTAACAACTCCAGTTAACAGTTTGCTTTGGCAAAAAAAAAAAAAAAAAAAAAATGTTTTGAGCTGTTCCTTTGCCTCTGTTTTTCACTTACAAAGCTTCAAATCTGTCAGCAAATGCTAACAGCTTTATACTCAAAATATGTCCCAGATTCACCACTGCTCACCTTGACTCTTTTCACCATGGACCAAGTGACCCTGACATCTTTGCTGGGTCACTAAACACATCTCTGATTCTACCCTTCCCTCTTCCATCTGTTTTCAATGTGGCAACTGGAATGATTCCATTAAAACATAAATCAAGAGTATGTTACTCTTTTGTTCAAAACACTTCAAGAACTTTCACTTAGAGGAATTTTAGGAGTCCTTCTTTTGATATTCTCATTGTTTGTTCAGCTTTATTCTCTCTTGCTACTTTATCTGTGTTCTTTTAGCAGCCACTTTACCTTCTCTCTCATTAGATCTTTACTGGGAAACAGTAACTCCTTCATGCCCTCCAGATCATTACTCAAATTCCACCTCTTCAGTAAAGACTTCTCTTGTCACCATTTCCAAGATTTCAATTCCTTCCTTCCCATTTCATGTTCTCTCTCCATGTCTTTTCCCCCCTTAGTGTTATTATCATCAGACAATTGTTTATCTCCTTTATTTTCTGTCTCCATCCACCAGAATTCAAGCTCTAAAAAGACAAAATCTTTCTTACGTTCATAAACAATGCCTAAGTACCTAAAATAGCAGTTCATGCAGACAAGGTGTCCATACATAATTAGATATGAGCAAATAAATAATAAATTGCCTGCAGGGAGATATTTCTTCTAGAAGAAAATGTAGAAAATATCTTTGTAACTTCAAGATAGTAACAGTTTTCTTAAAACACAAAAGCACAAAACATAGAGACTATTGTTGACTACAAAATATAAATTAACAGTTATACACTTTTGTGATTGGCAATATTGAATTAACAATATAAGCAAACAATAACAAAAGTACAGAATCATTGATTTCTTATACTTTGCTAGAAAGACTGTAAATTGATATAAATGCTTTAGAAAATAACTAGTGAATATCTAGAAAAGCTGAAGACAGTCTCACTTTTTAAATAACCATTTCCCAAATACAAGTAAATATGCTATAGAGATTCTTCTCACATGTGTAAGAACCTTCCTTATAATACTGTTTTAGTGTAAAGTTTTTAGTTTTTATTTTTATAGATAATTATAGGCACCTATGGTACTTTTTTCTATCGGAATAAAAATAGTAAAAATTAATGAATGTAAAACCTAAATTAATGTGGATAAATCTCAAAAACACAACAAAATGAGAAAGTAAAATTTCAGAAAAATACATATAATGTGCTTTTATTTGCGATATTTGAAAGATGTAAAGTAATATAGCTTATTGATACAAACATATGTAGCAAAAACATAAAACTCACAAAGAAATGATAAACATGTAAAGAATGTTGACTATTTTGTACAGAGAATGAAAAATAACATGATGAGGAATGAGGAAACAGGGGACTTCATTTGGGGATATTTTATTTTTCTATATAAAATGTGAAATAAATAACAATATAAAACAATTTTTATTGGATACTGGATAGGGCAAACACTGATATTTGTTATATGATTCACTATATATTAGGTCCTTTGAAAATAACTTAAAATACAAAGTAGCTGAAAAATTATATTCATCATCAAAAATAATTCATTGATGATTTCTGGCTTCTCTAAAATGCTTTTCTTTATTTTAACACAGAATATATTTTTTCAATAAACTGAAGCTAGTTTTTACAATAATTAAATAAAAACTTAATCTCGGTTAAAAATACACACTAAAAAAAAAAAAACAGAAAAAGAATACTGGTTCTCAGTCACTGAAAAACCAAATAGAGGTTAACTAATGCATATTGCATTTCATCTTATAATCAAAATAGTCTATAAAGAATAGTTTGCTATCCAGTGGCTCCTATTTACTTTCTATAAGATTAAAGTCTTGTATCGCTCATATGGGACAATTAACAGAGTAGATTAAAATAATATGCAAAAAAATTGTTATGATTAAAGTAAATCTCAATTTACATAAGCCTCACTTCAGTTCAGTTCAGTCACTCAGTCGTGTCTGACTCCTTGCGACCCCATGAATCGCAGCATGTCAGGACTCCCTGTCCATCACCAAATCCCGGAATTCACTCAGACTCACGTCCATCGAGTCCGTGATGCCATCCAGACATCTCATCCTCTGTCGTCCCCTTCTCCTCCTGCTCCCAATCCCTCCCAGCATCAGGGTCTTTTCCAGTGAGTCGACTCTTCGCATAAGTTGGCCAAAGTATTGGAGTTTCAGCTTCAGCATCATTCCCTCCGAAGAAATCCCAGGGCTGATATCCATCAGAAAGGACTGGTTGGATCTCCTTGCAGTCCAAGGGAACTCTCAAGAGTCTTCTCCAACACGACAGTTCAAAAGCATCAATTCGTCGGTGCTCAGCTTTCTTTATAGTCCAACTGTCACATCCATACATAACCACTAGAAAAACCATAGCCTTGACTAAACCGACCTGTGTTGACAAAGTAATGTCTCTGCTTTTTAATATGCTACCTAGGTTGGTCATAACTTTCCTTCCAAGGAGTAAGCGTCTTTTAATTTCATGGTTGCAATCACCATCTGCAGTGATTTTGGAGCCCAGAAAAATAAAGTCAGCCACTGTTTCCACTCCTTCCCCATCTATTTGCTATGAAGTGATGGGACTGGATGCCATGATCTTTGTTTTCTGAATGTTAAGCTTTAATCCAACTTTTTCACTCTCCTCTTTCACTTTCATCAAGAGGCTCCTTAATTCCTCTTCACTTTCTGCCATAAGGGTGGTGTCATCTGCATATCTGAGGTTATTGATATTTCTCCTGGCAATCTTGATTCCAGCTTGTGCTTCTTCCAACCCACTGTTTCTCATGATGTACTCTGCATATAAGTTAAATAAGCAGGGTAACAATATACAACCTTGACATACTACTTCCCCTATTTGTAACCAGTCTGTTGTGCCATGTCCGGTTCTAACTGTTGCTTCCTGACCTGCATAGAGGTTTCTCAAGAGGCGGGTCAGGTGATAATAAGTATGTAACTAATATCTAAGAGTTTATATAAAAACTCTTAAAATATAGATAGAATTCAACCATTTCTATATTTCATAATAAATATACAAATGTCAACAGATTCACAAGATAATAATCAAGATCAAGATATAATGAATAAAAGTTTCACTCATATATACAAACAATATTTTAGGAATAGGGTGTGTCTTCAAAACTTAGTTCATGGATGGCTTAAGTGGAAACAGAAAAAAAGCTGAATGGAAAATTCACTTTTGAAATAGAAAGAATGAATATCAGATGACAATACTTTCCAAATTAAAGGTTAACACAATTCCAGCCAAATTCCCTCGGATTTTATTTTTCAAAAACTCACGCAAATTAGCATAACATGAAAACTGACATAAGAACTACAAAGAAAATGTTTCATTTCCTCTAAGGACATTTAATATAAGGAACTGCTCTAGCAAGGGAAGTCAGAAGAATCACCCCTGAGAAACCTATGATTGAATTTGGATTGGAAGAAAGAAATTAAGAGTCAACAAGTTGAATGTGTTTGAGCATGAAGGAGGGTTCCTCATAAGAAGAATTTGCAGGAATGTTTAATGCAGGGGGAAGGTTTTGTTACATAAAAAAGTATAATATAACCTAAATAAATCCCCAGTGATGTTTACATGTAAAAAAAAAAGAAGGAAAAAAACAACACTAAAATGTGAACAGAGGTTGTATCATAGTGAAGGGATTGTGGGTGATGCGTATTCCTTTTCATCATTTCTGTACCTCTCAAATACAATACAACAGGCATGTTCTATTTTTATACTAAAAATGTTGCAAATGGAAAGCTTTTTGGCTGAGACCTTCAAATACATTCTTCTTGTTCATTGGTATTAGATAAAAACTATAACAGTCAAGTCATTCCTTTGGAGCATCCATTTGTTTATTGGCCTATCAAATAGCCCATTTAGTTGTTCTTTTCTGTATATTATAGTGGTGATAATACACTCCATGTCATGCTTCAGCACATGATTAATGTGTCAACAGGAAGATGCTTTAGTGGCCTTTGGCATTCTATTGTAAAGTGAACTCAGCAAAATCCAGCAAGACACATTTGCCAATCCTATAAAAATACAATATAAACTGTTGACTTGCCAGTTGCATACAGCAGCAAGTAAGGTATTACTTTATTCAGCTCACGTACACTGGGTAATAACAGAGTAGTTTATTATCATTGCAGGTGCAGAAACCTGCCTACATTTCAGCCATCTGGGCTTCCTCAGGGCGGTATACAAGCAAAATATATGAATGAAATATATGAGCTGAATATGGTTTCACTGTTTTTTCTATTTTTGTAGGAGACTAAAAAACCTGTTCTGTACATTTTGGAAAGTAATTCTGCAGTGTTAGTTTACTTTGGAAAGCCATTGACTTTTACTAATTTAAGCCCATTGATATGTTCATTAGATTGCTTATGTCTAAATGATAATGGACATTCCAATGGTATTTTACAACAAGAAAATTGTGGTAAATGTAATAAAACTGAACAAACAAAAGTTATAATTCCTGACGGGTTAATGAACAATCTATCTTACCGCATATTTCACCAACTGCAATATCATGGCATGGAGGCTCTATTAATTAGCACTCAAACATATGCAATTAAGCATTTCACAACTTAGAATATTTCACTCTTAGATTCATCCCTCATATCTAAAGTCATAGATATTGTGAGGGTCCAGACTATAATTTTTCAACTGAAATATGTTTATATCAAATCAATGGGTAATCAGATTTCTTTTCATTAGTAACACAAAACTAAGTAAAATGATTAGGACTGAAATTTAATGATAAGGTTAACAAATAACCTTATTATTCTTTCCACTTCTACACCTCTTGTGTCCAGAAGAGAGCATGGTAATACAACAAATAAGAAATATTTTTGAATGAATGAATGAATTTGCTATTAAGTATGTAAATAATGTCTTAGTATATGCTGAGACTCTTAAATTATATAGGATTCAACAGTTTCTTGGAGAAGGCAATGGCAACCCACGCCAGTACTCTTGCCTGGAAAATCCCATGGATGGAGGAGCCTGGTAGGCTGCAGTCCATGGGGTCGCGAAGAGTCGGAAACAACCTAACAACTTCACTTTCACTTTTCACTTGTATGCATTGGAGAAGGAAATGGCAACCCACTCCAGTGTTCTTACCTGGATAATCCCAGGGAAGGGAGAGCCTGGTGGGCTGCCGTCTATGGGGTCGCACAGAGTCGGACACAACTGAAGCAACTTAGCAGCAGTAGCAGCAGCAACAGTTTCTACACTTCATTATAAATACACATATGTCTATAGATCCATAATACGCAATCCAGTTCAAGATATATTAGATAAAATATTTACTTAAATATTAATAAAAATAACACTGAGAAACGATATGTTTTCAAAATGTTTCATGACTAGGTTAAATGAAAATGGAAAGATAAATGAATGAAAAATTCATTTATAATGAAAAGAGTGAATTTTACAAATATGGCAATACTTTTCTAATTATCAGTTTAATACAATTTCCAGAATAAGGGAAATGAATTAGACATTTTTGTTTTGTTTTGGCTGACAATGCAAGTGTAAGTAAACAAGGGTTTTTATTCTCCTTTAATCTGAATCTCTGATGATCAGTTCAGTTTTGTCTCTCAGTCGTGTCTGACTCTTTGCGACCTCATGGACTGCAGAAAGCCAGGCCTCCCTGTCCATCACCAACTCCCAGAGCTTACTCAAACTCAGGTCCATCATGTTGGTGATGCCATCAAGTAGTAAAACTTACATTTAATTAAATTTAAAATATTTTAATTATCAAGAAAACATTGATGCCAGGAGCCTCTAAAATAGTGTCAAACTGCTCTTAAGCTCCAAAGTCATGGAAATACTGTTAAAAGAACTGACTGCATCTTGTTAGCACTGACTTGTTCTCTTATGTGCATTGTGCAAGCTAGGGCTTTTCAGTCCTGTCCGACTCTTTGCGAACCTATGGATTGTAGCCCACCAGGCTCCCCCTTCCACGGGATTCTCTAGGCAAGCATACTGGAGTGGATTGCCTTGCTCTCCTCTGGGGATCTTCCTGATCCAGGGATCATATCCACGTCTCTTATATCTCCTGCATTGTCAGGTGGGTTCTTTACCACTAGGGGCCCTGGGAACCCCAATTTGTTCTCTTACTCCCCTTAAGCAAACTAGGCACTCACTATACAAGAGACCCTGGTATGGATATAAGGAAAATAAAGAAATTATATTAGGCACAAAGCACTCAGCTGTAAGTGTTCTTTACACTTCCCCTTCTTTTATTTTTATTTTTAATTGAAGGATAATTGCTTTACAATATTGTGCTGGTTTCTACCAAACATCAACATGTTAATCTTAGATTCCCTGAGCTTTTCTACCATAGTTTGGCTTGAATCTTGACTCTTAGACTTGGCTTGTATATTTTGCCCTTTGACCTCAACATCCTTCAGAAAAAGTCTTCAGAGCACTGCTTTTCCCATCTCATCACAGAAGGAGGAAAACCTAAGTCAACATCTTAAGTTTTGCATTTAACCTTTTCCAAACAATTCGTGACTAAGCATATGTTGATGCCTGTAATCCTTGATTACATTTCCAATAGTGAGTGAATGATATAGACCATAATAGAAAAGAAAATCTTAAATCTGTTATGATGTTCCTGAGGAAACAATGGGTTATACAGCAGGGATCCCCAACCTCTGGGGCCACAGGCCAGTACTGGTCTATAGCCTGTTAGGAATCAGGCTGCACAGCAGGAAGTGAGCAGTAGATGGGAGACTGCAGCTGCATTTGTTATTTATAGCTCTCCCATCGCTCACATTACTGCATTATCACAATGTAATCATAATAGAAATAAGGTGCACAATAAATGCAACGCACTGAATCATCCAGAAACTATCCCCACAAACCCCCACCCCAGTCAGCATAAAAATTGTCTTCCACAAAACTGGCCCCTAATACCAGAAGGGCTGTGGACTGCTGGTATACAGTTTGAGGTAATCTATTACTGTAGGGAAAGTATTTCATCACCTCAGGTTAAATAAGTCATGCTCACAGTAAGTTTATAGAAACTGGCCAAAATCCAATAAATTTTTTATGAAAGAGTACAGAGTGGCTATCAACAAACTAGAAAATTCTTAAAGAGATGGGAATACCAGACCACCTTACCTACCTCCTGTGAAACATGTATGCAGGTCAAGAAGCAAGTTAGAACTGGAAATAGAACAACAGACTGGTTCAAAATTGGTGAAGGAGTAGGTCAAGGCTGTAAATTGTCACCCTGCTTACTTAACTTCTTTGCAGAGTACATCATGAGAAATGCTGGGCTGGAGGAAGCACAAGCTGGAATCAAGACTGTGGGGAGAAATATCAATAACCTCAGATATGAAGATGACTCCACCCTTATGGCAAAAAATGAAGAGGAACTAAAGAGCCTCTTGATGAAGGTGAAAGAGGAGAGTGAAAAAGCTTGCTTGAAACTCATAATTAAAGAAAACAAAAGCAAAAAAACCAAAACCTAAGATTATGGCATCCAGTCCCATCATTTCATGACAAATAGATAGAGAAAAAATGGGAACAGTGACACTTTATTTTCTTGGGCTCCAAAATCACTGGGGATGGTGACTGCAACCATGAAATTAAGACACTGGCTCCTTGGAAGAAAAGCTATGACAAATCTAGAGAGTATATTAAAAAACAGACAATACTTTACTGACAAAGTTCCGTCTTGTCAAAACTATGATTTTTCCAGTAGTCATGTATGAATTTCAGAGTTGAATCATAAAGAAGGTTGAGCACTGAGGAATTGATGCTTTTGAACTGTTTTGAAACTGTTTCCTGTCCCTTGGACAGGAAAGAGATCAAACAAGTTAGTCCTAAAGGAAATCAATTGACTATTCATTGGAAGGACTGATGCTGAACCTGAAGCTCCAATACTTTGGCCACCTGATGGGAAGACCTGACTTATTAGAAAAGGCCCTGATGCTGGGAAGGATTGAAGGCAGAAAGAGAAGTGGACAACAGAGGACAAGATGGTTGGATGGCATCACTGACTCAATGGACATGAATTTGAGCAAGCTCCAGGAGATGGTGAAGAACAGGGAAGCCCGGCATGCTACAGTCCATAGGGTCGCAAAGAGTCAGACATGACTGAGTGACTTAATAGCAGAGTTGTTAACTAAATGTGTGTTATTTTCCTATATAATAACTATAGAATATTTGGTTTATCATCTGTATATTTGGAGAAAAATGGAGTAACAGATTTCTGAAAGGAATGAATGTAAAATATTGCTGATAAACAGGCTAAAAATTTACATTTAAAAAGATATCATTTTTATAGTGTTCACCTAAGTGGAAGTACACAGCTTTATATTTTTTTCACTACCAATGACAACTAGACTATAGCAAAGAGAAAATAATTTCTGTTATTAATGTAATATATTTCAATTCGAAGAATTGTAAAAGAGAAGCAGGAAATTAAAGGATAAGCTTGAATTAATGTAATGTGTTGCACTGATCTCTCTCTTAATCAGCATTTAAGTACTGTATGATTGCTTAAGATTAAAATCCTTCTTAAAAATGAAAAAAATGATAACTGTTTTAAATTCCTTGAAGTCTTTATGGATGAAAAAAATGGCAAATATTGCCAAATCCCTTTGGAATAAATCCCTCATTCTTTTGAAAAGGGAAGGCTGGATATCCATGCATCACTGAATCAGAACCCTCTGGATTTATATGAAATTTTAAATTAACAAGAGAAGAGAAACATAATCATCATGTAATGACATGTGCATATCTTATTTGTCAGACTCCTCTGAGGAGCAGAGCACGTTTCTTTAAGACTTAGTTAGCAGCAGCTAGGGCTGTGGTTGGAGAAGGCAACGGTACCCCACTCCAGTACTCTTGCCTGGAAAATCCCATGGACAGAGGAGGCTGGTGGGCTGCAGTCCATGGGGTCGCTAAGAGTCGGACACGACTGAAGTGACTTAGCAGCAGTAGCAGCAGCAGGGCTGTGGAAAGAGACCCAAGGGCAAGCTTGAGAAAGCTATAGGTGGTGATTTCACTAAATTCTATCCATTGGGTAGCAACTTGAATGGACTAGGAAAGAATTTAAGGAGATAAGACTGTGTAAGTCTGGATAGTGGAGGAGAGGATGTGGTAATGGGAGGGGAAGTATGCTAAGGTGCTTCACTCGTGTCTGACATTTTGTGACCTCATGGACTGTAGCCCGCCAGGCTCCTCTGTCCATGGAATTCTCCAGGCAAGAATACTGGAGTGGGTTACCATGCCCTCCTCCAGGGGATCTTCCTGACCTAGTGATGGAACCCGCATCTCTTATGTCTCCTGAATTGGCAGGCAGGTTCTTTACCACCATCACCTCCTGGGAAGCCCCAGTGGGAGGGGAGAGTAGGTTAGAAATCAGGAAAAACACTCATGATAGAATGAAAGGGGCAGGACTTTTGATGGAATCTGATAAAATGTTTCTCATGGGTATAAGATATAAACTTCTCCCCTTTTACTACAAAATACTTGGTAAATTCTACATAATACATTCATAAAGTATAATAGTCTGGGTCAATCTGGGAAGTTACTAAGATATATTCACATGGTTAAGGGGCCAAAGGCCTGGTGGACAGGGAGGCCTGGAGTGCTGCAGTCCATGGGGTCGCAGAGTCAGACATGACTGGGCAACTGAACTGAACTGAATTGATCTGAAGGGGCTCAAACAAACCAATCAACAAGAAACCCCACAAAAACAGGACTGTAGGTGGATATCTGAGTTAGAGCCATGATATACACGTGTATTATTTTAGAATTAATTTCAGGGTAATAGTGGAATATGGCATCTGGGAGGCAATTTCTGCTTTACATTTATATAATGACTAAGGTAAATAAACAGGTAACTTTTCTGAAGAGCTTTACATTGTTTTTCTATAATAAAACATAATTTCTTATTTTATCCTAGAAACTAGGTAATTCTACAGTCAACTGCCCATGCGTGCATCTGTTTCCTTTATTAAGTTCACTGGGTTCTAAGATCTTTAATGACATCACCACTGAATGGTATCTTTTACATTTATTTATTTATTTTATTTAAAGTTTGCCAACTCTAAAGGAGGAGGTTGGTTTCTGGAGAAGTTAGTCTTTGAGCAATGACTCAGAAAATTATATTGTGTTGTTTTATAAAACTAGAATATCAAGCATTATTTTATTCTATTCTAACTACCAATAGCATTTACCTGTTTTACTAATACCTCCTTTTTAAAATGTTCTATTAAAATATGTAAATATTAGATAAACTACTGTATGTTTTCTTATAATTAAAAAAAATTGTACAATTATTTATTTCAATCTCACTGTATAGTTTCCAATTTCTCTTGCACTGAAGAAATATTTCATATTTCTCTAAGTAACTCATTCTTTCTTTCTTTTCTTTCTCTTTGGGTGTATTACATGTTTACAAGAGGGATAAAAGAAAAGTAACCATGTGTGTCAAGGCCATTTTAATCAAGTCATTCTAGTAATTTCATAAACCTCAAGGGTAAGAGAATTATCTAGCTTATGTTTTTAGCTTAATAATATTAAGGCTTTGATACAAATTTTGCTTAATTGCCTTTAATTTTGCGTTGTATATTTAAAATAATGAAAAAGCTTAAAATAAGCCTCCTATTCATTATCATTATTTTTTATGTCTTTCTTTCTGTATATTTTGGGTTTTGCTTCTCTTGGCCTCCAAAGCTTCTTTTAATACCTATACAATTGATTATGTAGAAAATGTAAATTCCTTCCTGCCTATGATGCTTTATTGCTCTTTTTCAGCTGCCCAGTCATCTAGAACTTCCACTTATGGTTTTAATTACTGCTAATGTTCTAATGACAATGCTGGCAGAGAAACAATATTTTTTAGAAAGATTGCTTAAAATTAAAATCACTTGGCCAGTTGGGATTTTAAAATAATTCTTACCTGTATCCAGGATTTTTGCTAATTTTTTAGATTGAAAATGAATAATTACTGGCAGTAAGCATTCACTAATTCAATCAGGAAAAAAAAAAGGTAGTCATTGTTCATTGACTGCTGTATGCCATGTGCTGGGGAGAGTAGTAATTTGCACTCCATTGTGCAAATCATCTATAAGCAAATAAGTAGAGGAAAAAGTGTTTAGTTCTTATGTGCAAAGAATAATGGTAATTAGATTATTTTAGCTGAAACAAAATGTCACAAGATGCAATTTTTTGCACAGACATTATTACAAACTTCTGCTCTTTGTCTTTATGCCTTAACATTGCCAGTCCCTAGGGTTCATTACCTTTACTTTTCTGTATCTTTGTCTTATCCCTGTATATTAACACTTTTTCTTTAAATATTTTGTATGAAATGTGAAAAAGTAAATTAGATGGCCTTTTTTTTGGCAGACAGATTCTGGAACTGTTCAACTGAACCAGTGTATCTCACTTGAATATCCATGAATCAATGGGGATTTATTTAATGTCCATTAGTGTGTTACACATGGTAATGGATCTGGAAGACGATTAAGACAAGATCTTTGTCTGCAACTAGCTATCAGTCTTTTGGAGAAAGAAAAGACAAATATACATGTCTCACTGAAATCTGTAGTCTGTTTATCTATTCACTCTTTCATGCATGAAACAAACATTTACTGAGTGTCCATTATATACTTGTAGCAGTTATAGGCAATATCTTTTATCTTCAAGGAAATAAGTTAGAGAGGCCAGTCAAACAGATAGGTAGTGTATTTAATAAGCAAACAAATACAGTTAGCATTTGATGTATTCTGGACAGATGAAATGGAAATCTAACTTATTACAGGAGATGACAAAGACTACACATGGAGAGAAATACCAGTTATTCTGAAGGTTACTGGAATATTGCAGATAAGTTCATACATCTAGACTCATGAACCTACCTGAAACTTTCATGAGAAATATATTACAAGAATCTCAAACTTAAGAAACAACTAAAACAAGACACGTACTTATTCAACCTCCCCTCCACCTCTGACACACTTCTCTTTCATCCTTTATTATCTCACTAAATACCACCCCAGCCACCTAAGTTCCTCAGTCTAGAAATTTTCAATTTCTCTCTTCCCTTCATCTCCTATATTCATCAAAATTTATAAATTCTGTTTTCAAAATCTCTATCGATTCTGTTTATTCTCATTATCCCCTCTGCCACTCTGATGCTATAAGTTTAGCTAATAATAGCTAGTAATGTTATTACTTATTCTTATCTCAGCTAAATGCAATTTCTTAAGATAATCTTGTTTGTGCCAAATTCTCCCTTAGTCTACATTAGTAGACTCTTTGTCAAGATAACACTTCTCACAATTTACAATTGTGTTTTATGTGACAGGGTTTCTATGCGTGTGCTATCGTTTCAGTCATGTTCAATTCTGCGACTCCATAGACTATATAGCCCATCAGGCTCCTCTGTCCATGGGATTCTCCAGGCAAGGATACTGGAGTGGGTTGCCATTTCCTTGTGATAAGTATTTATTATTTGTCTCTGTCACTGGATTGTAAACATGTTGAAAGGAGAGAACACTACTGTTTTATCTGCAACCATGTATACTCAAACTTTAGACTTAATCTATAAATATATTTTCAATGAGCAAATGGCCATCAACACTTAAAATTAGGAACTGACACACAAAAAAATGGGCAGTTTTCACTCCCGTAGAAACTCAAACAAAGCCTGTACAGAAGTTTCTTCTAGAAGTTATGACTGAGAAGTGAATCTACACCCTGGGAATAAGAAAAGGAATAAGGGTTGAAGGAAATTGCAGGAAAGGTGTTTGAATAGTGGACAGCAAAAATAACCATTATCCCCTGAAGGCATATGGTATTAAAGCCTAGGAGAGCAGAACAAAGGAGATTCTTCTTTGAAAAATGGTGCGAAACAGACCCTGAATGATTAAAAAATAAAAAGAATCTGGAAAAGTAAAATGAAGTACTTAGTAAATAGGCAATTTAAAAGGCTTTGGAGATTTTACAGAAGAAATAATCTGAAAACAAAAATGTTTTAGGAAGATTAACCTAATCCTGACAATGAAATAAATAAAAGTGGGAATTCTCTGGTAATCCAGTTGCTAGGACTTTTCACTTATACTGCTATGGCCCCAACTTCAGTCCTTGGTTGGGGAACTAAGATCCCATAAGCTGTACAATGTAACCAAAACAATGAATAAATAAACAATTAAAAAAAAAACAAACGCACATACCCAGAAATGCAGGGATCAGTTTTGAAGTAATGGTGGAAATAATCTGTAGTATAGATTGACACTGGCAATGAACAGATAGGTTTGGTTATAGAAAATATTTACTTTTCTAGAAGCAACCAAATCATTTAAAACCTCTTTTTAAGAATTATTTTTGTTTTATTTTTACTTTTTAAACCGGCTAATCAGCTCATATTTGAAACAGTTCATACCAACTGTAACACCACGATAAGTAAACATGAATTTATAAAAACCAGATGGTTGGTTTTGGAGTTCTATAGTCAGAGGTAGCCTTCCCTGGTGGCTCAGATGGTGAAGTGTCTGCCTGTAATGCAGTAGACCCAGGTCCAATCCATGGGCTGGGAAGATCCCATGGAGAAGGAAATGGCAACCCATTCCAGTAGTCTTTCCTGAAAATCCCATGGACAGAAGAGCCTGGTAGGCTACAGTCCATGGGGTCACAAAGAGTTGGACACGACTGAGAGACTTCACTTAGAGATACAGATTTGATTTTTAATATTATTTTTGTAAAATCTGAATATCTTTATAAATACTGTTAATATGTATCTAGGTTGTGATGTCTAACTTAAAATTTGCATTTGCCTATATGATAAAACCTTTGATGGCAGAATATAGATTTCAGGAAATTTATATTAAGCTGAGCTTACAGTAGAAATTAAATTCATGAAAAATGATAAACTAGAATGATAGGAGTATTTTTGTTACCTTTGGAGTTTATAAAGTGGTACAAGACATGTTCATAAAATCTATTCTAGTTGCTAGGAAGAGATATGAATTATTTTACAACCTGGGGACATGGTAAGTGGCTGAACTTTCCCCCTTATTTGCAAAATTATTTTACATGAAAAGACAAATAGTAGAACAACAGTATGTAATTTAAGAAAAATCACACCAACAGAGAAATCACAGCTGGGAAGAATCTTTGCCTCCCTATGCTTATTTCAATTAATCATAAGAAACAATTATAAAATGTCACAACTGTCCTCTAGACTCTAAATTCAAACATGAAATAGCTCATTTGATTATAAAATTTTCCATAAAATAATCCAAACCATTATGTTATTGTGAACACAATCCAAATGTTTTAGTGTATTCTATAAAACAATGGGCTTGAAATTATTAAAAAGTTTACAGGGGAGTAAGTATTTCCAGGGTTACATTGGAAATGCTGCTATATCCAGTTTTCTTGAAGAGAGGACTACTTTCAGTTGGATTAAATTAGAAGTAAGATCCTTTCTTCAAGGGATTTTAAATGTCCTACAGTGTGCTGGAAGCCTCAGCAACCAGTATGCGACCACTGATACTCAGATGAGCAAGGCAGAATAACCATACTCTGTTTCCAGTGTTTTGCAGCAAGCAGCCACATTTGTGCAGAGCATATTGGAAGGAATCTTTGCTTTCACAAAGCTTTCTCAGGACCCTAAAATAAAGCTTGTAATTAAGATGAACCTTCAGACCACACAAGACACTATGGGAATGTCTGAGGCATGTGCAGTTCATGTGCTACATGGCAAGGGGAAAAAAGAGCTTTCAGCATTTCAAGATGCAATAAGTAAGAACTCATTATTATTCAACCCTCTGCAAATCGAAATAGTTCAAAGACACACACATTTGAATTGAAATAATTCAAAAGTACACATAAGGCACAGGGTGCAGTATCCAATGACTGATGCACCGTATGACAGGAAAATGACAATCAAATCACCAACACAGAGAGCAGTCACACAGCCTCACTGTTCTAGAGTTTGCCTGAGTTTTGTTGGGAAATACCACCCGTTCTAATGTGACTGCCCAACACAGTGATGATAATCCCCTCAGCCCCAGACAGGGCTGCTTGTGGTTGGAAGCTATGGGTAAGCTAGAGCCTGTCACCCATAATTTCCAGCCACGAGCAGCCTTACCTGTTTACCCCTATGTGCCATATAAATTTGGTCATTTTCTATCTGAGCCAAGACAGGGAAACACTTGGGAAGCATTGAGCTAATGGACTGTACAATATATGAAGTTTTCATTACTTATTATAGATTCAGTCATCCTTAATGCTCTTGATGGTATGCCTGAACTTAAGACACCTTCAGGGGTTTCCCTGGTGACTCAGTGGTAAAGATTCTGCCTATCAATGCGCAAGACCAATTGGTTCAATCCCTGGTCTGGGAAGATCCCACACTCCTTGGAACTAATAGACCTGTGCACTGCAGCTGCTGAACCTGTGTTCTAGAGGCTGGGAGCCGCAACCACTGATGCCTGAGCACCCGAGAGCCTGTGCTGCACAACAAAAGAAGCCACCGCAGTGAGAAGCCTGAGCACCACAGCCCAGCCGGAGCACAGCCGCCATCTGCTGCAGCTAGACAGAAGCTCTCATAGCAGTAAAGACCCCACACAGCCAAAATAACTAACTAAATAACACAATTTAAATCAATGATTAATTGATTAAATAAAACACATTCAGGTACGTTCAAGATGAGTAGTGTGTCCTAAACTGAAACATCTATCAGTAAAATCGTTTTCTTGGTGATACTTTGTGTGCAAGAACACCTGAGAACATCTCTAAGTCCTATACATAATCAATTTATTATACTCTCTTGAGTATAGTATGTACTAAATTTGGACAAATTTACCTCAGGGAACATCTGTTAAATTAAGGCCCAAAATTGTTCTATAGATACAAAACCAAACGAAACAACAAATAATTTCCCTAATTTGGAAATCTTGGTGCTAAGTAAATGCCTCAGCTGGGTTGGGTTTATGTGTAATTATTGATAGTCAAAACTGCTCCTAGTGAGCTGACCAGATAAAAAATATAGAAAGCTATTTTAACAGGGTTTATTTTTAACTGAGTGTGATATATATTCCATCAATTCACAAACAAGGTGTAACTGTTGCCAAATTTTGAAGCCAGAAGTACTTTTTTGGGAAAAGGTTATTTTGAAATTCAAAATAGGTTTTACAAGAATGCTGATTTTAATTAAAATAAATTCATTTAGGGTTAAACTTCTTCAGAAAATGGATTGTTAACAAATTCAGTAATCAGTGGTATATATACTTCCAAAGTAACAGTCATTGTTCAAATAGAAAACAGCATGATTATTGTTAAAACCATATGGTTCTATGAAAGCATGCAATCTTAACTGATCTTTCATAATACTGCTGAGACTGAATCTAATCAATGAACTGTCCAGTAGCATTTCCCTATACATAAATAACATTGGCTCATGTTTAGGTAGTATGACTGTGACACAGATGGCTGGCTGCCCTCCTAAAATGCAGGGTCTTCTACAATTCTGTGGAATTGTCTCTGGGAGGCAGAGACTACATTCCCCAATCTGCTTTCATCTCCCTGGATCATATGATTCATTTTTACTAAATAGGCTATGAGAAGTGTAGACTGCCTGGATTCATATATTGACTCTGCCAAACTATCAACTATGTGAATTTAATAAAGTTATTAAAATTCTCTGAGGCTCGGTTTTGTCATCTGTAACATAGTTTAATAAAAGACCTCATTTCTAGGTTGATCATGAGGAGTAAATAAAGCAGACCATGCTTGGCCCTCTAATGTAGAAAGTGAAAAGGAACTAAAGAGTCTCTTGATGAGAGTGAAAGGAGAGTGTAAAAGCTGCTTTGAATGTTGAAGCTCAACATTCAGATAACTAAGATCATGGCATCTGGTCCAATCACTCCATGGCAAATAGAAAGGGAAAAAGTGGAAGCAGAGAAAGATTTTATTTTCCTAGGCTCCAAAATGACTGTGAACAGTGACTGCAGCCATGAAATTGAAAGACGCTTGCTTCTTAGAAGGAAAGTTATGACAAACCTATTCCAAAGCAGCAATATCACTCTGCTGACAAATGTCCATATAGTTAAAACTGTGGTTTTCCAGTAGTCATGTATAGATGGGAGAGTTGGACCATCAAGAAAGCTGAGTGCCAAAGAATTGATGCTTTCAAATTGTGATGCTGGAGAAGACTCTTGAGAGTCCCTTGGACAGCAAGCAGATCAAACCAATCAGTCCTAAAAGAAGTCAACCCTGAATATTAGCAGAATTATTGCTAAAGCTGAAGCATCAATACTTTGGCCACTGGATGTGAAAAGTTGGCTCACTGGAAAGGACTCTAATGCTGGGAAAGACTGAAGGCTAAAGGAGGAGGGGGCAGCAGAGGATGAGATGGTTGGATGGCATCACTGACTCAATGGACATGAATTAGAGCAAACTCCAAGAGATAGTGGCGGAGAGATGAGACTGACTTGTTGTAGTCCATGGGATCACAAAGAGTCGGACACAACTTAGCAAATGAATAACAAGTTACATCTGGCAAATGGTAAGAACATGAAGTTGTTCATTAAATAAAGTTTTAAAAAATATTATTCATAATTTATTCTAGTTGTTTTGTGTATTTTCTAAATTTATATTCCAATCTGGGTGGGGGGAATTGTTTTAAAACATTATTAAATGACTGAAATAGGTGTGGAAAACTAAGAGTGACAAACTTTCAGTCACAACATAAATGAGTCATGGGTATGAAATGTAATATGGGGAAAATAGTCAACAATAATGTACTGTCTTTGTATGGGTGACATGGTAACTAGACGCACTGTGGTGATCACTTTGTAACACATCAAAATGTCAAATAACTCCTGTGCACAGGACTAATATGGTGTTGTAGGTAAATTATCCCTAATAAAAACAAAAAAACAAACAAAAATTCATAGGAAAGGTGATGAGGTTTGTATTTACCAGAGGCCTGAGGGGTATAGGGTGGGCATTAGATAAAGATAGCCAAAAGGAACAAACTTCCAGTTATAAGTAAGTGCTAGAGAATGTACAACATGATTAACATTATTAACACAGCTGTAAGTTATATATGAAAGTTGTTAAGAAGAGTAAATCCTTAGTTCTCATCATGAGAAACATGTTTTTCCTTTTTATTTTGTATCTATATGACAAGATGGCTATTGACGGAACATATTGTGTTAATCATTTGATAGTATATGTAAGTAAAAACATGTATGCTGTATACCTTAAAGTTATACAATGCTATATGTCAATTATATCTCAACAAAATTATAAGAAAAAAAGCACCATTTAGAAAAAATAGTGAAATAAAATGTACTATTTTTTAAATATTTTATTATGACTGAAAATTTAAGAAACCAAGAAAAAGCCAATAGCGCATGAACTTGGGCTGACTTCGGGATATGGTGAAGGACAGAAGGTCTGGCATGCTGCAGTCCATGGGGCTGCAAAGAGCCAGACCCCACTGGGTGACTGAACAATAACATATATATATATATATATGTATATATGTATATATGTATACACACACACATATATAAGATATTGCATTTTAATGATTTCCAGAATATACAATACTATCATAATGATGTTTTATTCCATTAACACATTTATCTCCTAAGGGAAAAATGGCCTGTGATTTCCTCATCACTTGGAATCTCCCCTTTCCAGTGACACAGTGGCAAGACCTGGTGTTGTCCAGCCAGTCTCCCTACTCCCACAACTGGGACCTTGGCTTTAGAGTCACCAGTAAAACCTAATTTTAACACAAAGTCAATACTCAGAGTCTGTATTTAAAAAAAAACAGACGTATAGGGCCTGGGTTTCTCAGGTGACGCAAAGAACCTGCCTGCCAATGCTGGAGATGTAAGAGGCACAGGTTCAATCCCTAGGTTGGGAAGATCCCCTTGAGAAGGAAATGGCAACCCACTCTAGTATTCTTGCCTGGGAAATCTCATGGACAGAAGAACCTGGCAGGCTAGATTTCATGGGTCACAGAGAGTCAGACACTATTGAACATGCATTCATGCATCCATGAGCAAGGGGGCAAGAACAGGACTACATTTCATAACAACATAAAAGTGCCTTTTTTTAAGATTAACTACTTTTGAGACACATATACAAGCGAACCATTTTCTGAAAATATTTCTAATAGAACTCTTGTTCAAGCCTAATTTTTGGAAAGTTATAAAGCACATTTGCATCAGAGTTCCTCCTGGAGTTTCAGCTTCTGCTGTTTACCAGGAGGATTGAGGTGACCTTCAAATGCACTGCTGGGTTTGGGCAAAAAGCCAGCTTAAATGTCTATTAATGATAATTTTGCTTATAGTTAGTTAACTCTCCCCCGTCTCCCACTTCTGTGATGGTACTTTCCTCATATTTATTAAACTGTTGAGAGAAAGTCAAACTATATATGTATTATCTTTGAAAGTCAAGATAATGGAATGGTTAGAAAATTAGAAAACCTCATCTAAATTTAAAAAACCTTTTTATTGCATGTTTTTTTCTAAACAGTAAAATAATGCATGATGATTTTTTAAAGTTATAAATAACCTTTTACTTCATAATGACAATTTAAAGAATTACCATATATCCTATTATAGACTCATACTAAGCACTGAAAGAAGAGAGGCGGAAAAAGAGAAAGAGAGCAAAATTGAGATCAATCATATCCTAAGAGATCAAGATAACTTCAGTTAGAAGGCAAAGATTCTGCTATTATTTTGATTTCATGCACCTAAAGTCAGCTAAAAAAACAAAAATTATCTCAACACAACATAAGATTTATCAGTTTTATAAATGTGATCTAAAGAACAATATATTTTGGTTATTATTCTGTGTTTTTCCAAAATACATTTTTAAAAAGATGCTTCTAGGTTATTTAAAGGTCATGGCAGTTTCCAGAGCCATAACTGTACTAAACATTTCATCATAGTTGTATGATTTCCTTTTCCTATTTTCTCTGCACATGTACACAGGTACTACTAGTACGCAATTAGTTAGCCACTTATATGTGGTTCTTACAGAGAGCACCTGTAACTAGCTGCTGTATGAATGCATGGTCACAATGATACATTTTTATAGTTTTTAATCTGCTATTTTAAGTATAGAGATCAATGCTAAATAATTTTTGTGTAGAGTAGCTACTCTAACAATTTATGAAAATCTGAATCCTGACTTCTGCAAAAAGCTAACAGTAAGGGCAAAATCATGACAACTGAAGGAGAGAAATAGGATGAGCTCAATTATCAGAAGGGAAGTTGAATTAAAACATATGTGACATCCTCTCTTTATCCTCCCTTTCTCAGCGGGACCTGCAGAGAAGAAGGCATATAGGGACACGGCTTCCTTGCTCCCTTATCTTGCCAAGAAGACGTGTAATGGGGCCTAGTATATAGGAGAGCTTTCAGAAAGAAATTTATATTTGAGATGAATTTAAGTGACCATGAACAGGAAATTATTTGACCCAAGAAGATAAGTCTCATTGATCCAAGTCTAGCTTTTGCCACGAAGCTTTGACCAAAAAAAAAAAAAAAAAAAAGCCCGTGTCCTGGTCTGAAAGGGCAAGGTTTTCTGAAAGAGGGTTGGGGAAAGCAGGCAAATATCACTTGCGTTCAAGCAGAACATTTTATTTTCTCTATCACCTCAGCTGTTGTTCCTTATCCCCAGAGGCTGCCAGCCAGGATCATTTGGGAAGTCACAATGGATCTATTCTATTCAATCCTCTTATGGGAATAGGCCATTACACCAGCAGTGTGGGACTTCCCAGAACAGATTTTCCTTCTAGTGCTAATTTGTTTTTCTCTGGAGCAATACGCAGAGGCACTAATCAGGATGGTTCATCGTGGATGTTTTCTTGGTAGACTTTTTTTAACCTCTGAAGCAGCTGCAAGATTGAAAAATATGTGCATTAAAGCAATTAAACATTTTTTAAAAACATGTAAAAGACATAACACATCAGTATTGTGTGTGTGTGTGTGATAGAGGGTTTATTATAGAAAATGAACATATATTAAAATTAGTTACAAAACAGAAACTGTTGATTTTACAAATCACATGCCCTGAAAATTTTCTAACACAATTATAAGGGCTTCTTAATAAAGGCATTTCAATGAAATTAGTGAGATTAGAAACATTTTGAGGTCAAAGAAAGATGTAATAGATTCTATGACTCTCTGCCTAACTATGAAACAAGGAAAGATTTTATAGGCATAGATCTCCATTGCTATATAATCTCTCTATTGATATGTAGTTTATTAATAAAGTTTGTTAATCTAAATAATTATCATGTTATTTTGAACCTTAATTATGTAGTGTATACTAGAGCAAAAGGGGGCTTCCCATGTGGCTCACTGGTAAAGAATCTGCCTGCTAAGGCAAGAGACACAGGAAATACGGGTTTGATCTCTGTGTTGGGAAGATCTCCTGGAGTAGGGAAATGGCAACCCATTCCAGTATTCTTGCCTGAGAAATTCCATAGACAGAGGAGCCTGGTGGGCTACAGTCCCTGGTAGGTTCCTTGACTACTGACCAAGTCCCTGAGATTGCAAAAAGTTGGGGCACACACAGCTCTAGAACAGTTAGTTGTATCTCCCTGGCCTGATCAGTTACTACCAATATGGGCTGAATGGGTACAGTTGGGACTCAAGTGTGAAATCATCACAGATTTTAGCTTCAAACCAGTATTTCAGGACTAGCTGAAGATAGTATGAACTAACTACCTTTAAAGATAGGAAGTTTTCTCTAATAGAAATATAGCTAAAATTTGAAGGAGCATTTGGAAGAACAATACAGAAATTTAAAAAAAAAATAGAAAGAAGTTATGTCTAGATGAACTTTAAGCTCCTTCAAATACCAGGATTCATATTTTCTAAGCAAGGTAAACTAAATTCATATGGTACTAGACTTGTTGTTCCTTATCTCTGTAATTCTATTTTGTTATATTACTCCCCTTTCCCTCCTTCCAACAAATAATTCTAGCCTCTCTTGGGAAAACACATTTAAATATGTACCAAATGGATGCAATTACCTGCAGAGCTCAATTTTTTTGTTTTGCAATTGTCAAATTTTTCTCTGTAGAGTTTCATGTTAGCAAGAGAGCATATCATAATGTTCCATTTAATCAATCCTCTAACTGAGCATCTACTTTTCTTATATTGAAACACAATAATTATGTTATACTGATTATTACTGATAAAATTATTATAATATGATTGCAATACAGAATATTGCAAACCAATTCATAACAGTTCATAGTATTTGAATGATTGTATGCACAATTACTTTGTTCTTATTCATTAATTTTTTTTTTTTGGGGGGGAGAAGTATTTGAAAATTTTAAATTTCCAGAGGTGACCTAGTTCATAATTCAAGTCACATGAAAAATATGAAAGAGTTAATAATATATATAGTATGAATGTATAATATCTTCCTCCAGTTCAGTTCAGTTTAGTTGCTCAGTCGTGCCCGACTCTTTGCGAACACATGGACTGCAGCACCCCCCAGGCCTCCCTGTCCATCACCAACTCCCGCAGTTTACTCAAACTCATGTCCATTGAGTTGGTGATGCCATCCAACCATCTCATCCTCTGTCATCTACTTCTCCTTCTACCCTCAATCTTTCCCAGCATCAGAGTCTTTTCAAATGAGTCAGCTCTTTGCATCAGGTGGCCAAAATATTGGAGTTTCAGCTTCAGTTAACTGTATATATATATATATATATAGTAAGAATGTTCAACCTAGGGATTGAACCCTCGTCTCCTGCAGCTCCTGCATTGCAGGCAGATTCTTTACTGCTGAACCACCAGGGAAGCCCAATGACTTATTACTTGCTGTTTTTTAAATATTTATTTAAGCCTAAGGAAATTACATTAGACAAAAATCTAATTTGAGCAATTTTCTTATTTGAGTTCAAAATGGGTTGTAAAGCAGTGGAGACAACTTGCAACATCAAGAAGGCATTTGGCCCAGGAACTGCTAATGAATGTACAGTACAATGGTGGCTCAAGAAGTTTTGCAAAGGAGACAAGAGACTTGAAAATGGGAAACATAATGGCCAGCCATCGTAAGTTGACAATGACCCACCGAGAGCAATCATCGAAGCTGATCCTCTTACAGCTACATGAGGAGTCGCCAAAGAACTCAATGTCTACCATTCTATGGTCATTTGTCACTTGAAGCAAATTTGAAAGGTGAAAAAGCTTGATAACTGAGTGCCTCATGAGGTGACCAAATATACATACATATATATATATACACATAATTTTGAAGTGTCATCTTTTCTTATTCTATGCAACAACAAACCACTTCTTGATGGGATTGCAATGTGTGATGAAAAGTGGATTTTATATGACAACTGGCAATGACCAAGTCAGTGGCTGGACTGAGAAGAATAGCCAATGCACTTCTCAAAGCTAAATTTGAGCCAAATAAAAGTCATGGCCTTTGGTGGTCTGCTGCCAGTCTGATCCACTATAGCTTTCTGAATCCCAGTGAAACCATTACATCCGAGAGTCTCAGCAAATTGGTGAGATGCACCAAAAACTGCAATACCTGCAGCTGGCATTGGTCAACAGAAAGGGCCTGATTCTTCTCCATGACAGCACCCGACCATAGGTTGCACAACCAACAGTTCAAAAGTTGAATGAATTGAGCTACAAAGTTTTGCCTCATCTGCCATATTCACCTGACATCTTGACAACTGACTAAGACCTCCTCAAACATCTTGATAACTTTTTGCATGGAAAATGCTTCCACAACCAGCAGGAGGCAGATGATGCCTTCCAAGATTTGGTCAAATTCCAAGGCATAGACTTTTATGCTACAGGAATAAACAACCTTGTTTCTTGTTGGCAAAAATGTGTTGATTGCAATGGTTCCTATTTTGGTTAATAAAGATGTGTTTGAGTCTAGGTCTGAAATGATTTAAAATCCACATTCTGAAATAGCAATTATGTCTGAACTAGCCTAATACTTACATACGTATTATTTAAAAAGAGCAAATATATTCAAGACATTAAAAAAAAAAATGACTCCTTAGCATTTGGTTACAAAAAGTAATTTGGGTGTCGTTTTTTAAAATAATTTTATTTATTTATGGCTGTTAACTTTTGGGACTTTGTTGCTGTGTTGTCTTTTCTCTAGTTGCAGTGTGAGGGCTCATCTCTAGCTGTGGTGCAGGAGATTCTCACTGACCTGGCTTCTCCTGTTTTGGATCATGGACTCTAGAGCAAGTGTGCTTCAGCAGTTGAGGCAGACAGGCTCAGCAGTTGCAATTCCTGGGCTCCAGAACACAGATTCAATAACTGTGGCACATGGACTTACTTACTCTGCAGCATGTGGGTTCTTCCTGGACCAGGCATCAAATCCGTGTCTCCTGCATTGGCAGGTGGATTCTTTATCACTGAGCCACCAGGGAAACTCTGGGTGTTATGTTGTCTAATGAATACTATAAGTAACAGTTTGGTTTGCCAAGGCAAAATGCACAATACATTTTTGAACAAAGAATATAGATATTTCATGTCATATAACTGAATACATAAGCATTAATGAGTTTAACTAAATTGATGGACAATGAGAATCCTAGAATTGTTTTAACTAAGTTTAGTCCTTTTAAACTAGAAAATCAAGTATACTATTTTTTTTAATAGTCAGAAGCAACTATAAATATGTAAGTACATGGGAATATTCCTAATGCAAATGAAAAGGCTCTAAGTCACCATCACTTTGTACTGCAAGTCTTAGGTGAGGGGTTCTGGCAAACACCAAGTTGTAAGTCATGGATATTCTCATAAAAACAAAGAAAGTGGGTGTCAACTTTTTTTTTTCCCTAAAAATGGAAGGGAAAACAGAAACAAGACTCAAAAACTAATTAAACTTGCTACAACAGAAATGAAAGCATTTTGATGCAACTTATTAAAAGGAAAATGCTGTGAAATTAAGAATAATCAAAAACTAATTAAGGTTGATGCAATAGGAATAGTCAAAGAATGCTTGATAACATTTATTGAACTAAAGTAACATGGCTGTCACAAAGGACACACATGGAATAAATTTCAAGTAATTACAGAAAAAGGCTAAAACATAAAATGCACTGGATTATTATGCACAAATAAAGAGAAAGTTGAAACGCACAATTTCTAATAGAATCTTGATTTTAGTTCGTATGTCTCCATGAGTAATAAGAAAGGGAAAGAAATGATGTTATCCTTTATTACTTCCCTTTTATTCCCTATAATTACTTGCAACTCCCAAATGGTAAAGATTAAATGGTTCTTTTTGACTGAATGAACTATTTCATAGTATTGGTAAAGAGTTAATAGCCATTTACTTAATCTAAGAGATGGTAACTGAATTCAGTAATTTTCTTGAATGAGCAATGCACAGACATAGGAGTTTGATGTTTTCCTTCTCACCATAAAATGAATAATCCTGACTTCCATATTTGAGGCTATAAAATATGATTGCCTTTACTCTTTCAGTCTCATTTCCCGTCAATTAGATAGAAATGTTAATGTCAATTACAAAGAAAGCTGGATTTTGCACATGAGGTAAGTATGCCAATTGCAATGTGCATTCATTGAGCTCCATAACATATACTACATAATAGCTAGTATAAAGAAAATAGCTGTAAAGTTAAAACAGAAAAAGGGCAAAGGATAATAACCACATGCTTTTATTGTTTATCATCATTCATTATTAGCCCTTTTTTTCCAAGCCTAAGTGCAAAGAAAAAACTATATATAGCCCATTAGAATAATTACTGTAAATATTATAACTGGGACAATGGTATATAAAAATAGTAATTTCCATATAATCGAGAATAATTATATTTAAATAAATAGAAGGGAAACTGCACTACTTCAGTAACTAAAAAGAGGTTGATACAGCCAGTCAGACCAAAAAAAAACAAAAGGAGATTTTTTATTCCTCCAAGGCACTATGCTACACAATGAGTTATAGTCACCAGGTGAGCAGCAATGCTAATTAAGGTACTAAAATCTCAGCTGTAAGATAAAGGTCAGGAAAAAAATAGCTATGAGAAGTAGGCATGTGGCAATAGACCATGGCTCTTAAACCTTCAAGCACATATGTTCAAGAGAGGAGCTTGGTAAAATACATACTCTGAGGCCTGTCCTCAGAGATTTTGATTCAGTAGGTCAGGTTAAGTCCAAGGCATCTGAGATTTGAATAAGCATTCCTAAGTGGATTTGCTGTAGGGGCCTTTCAATTACTTTCGAGCTGTAGCTTATAAGTCCTTTAAAAGCAATAACTGTTTATTCACCTTTATACCATCCAAGTCACCTCAATCACCTTCATAACCCCATCCTTATTTTATTTTTTTATTTTTTTCAGATTTTATTTTATTATTATTATTTTTTTACTTTACAATATTGTATTGGTTTTGCCATACATCAACATGAATCCACCACGGGTGTACACGTGTTACCCATCCTGAACCACCCCCCCCACCTCCCTCCCCATACCATCCCTCTGGGTCATCCCAGTGCACCAGCCCCAAGCATCCTGTATCCTGCATTGAACCTAGACTGGCGATTCGTTTCTTATATGATATTATACATGTTTCAATGCCATTCTCCCAAATCATCCCACCCTCGTCCTCTCCCACCGAGTCCAAAATACTGTTCTATACATCTGTGTCTCTTTTGCTGTCTCGCATACAGGGTTATGTTACCATCTTTCTAAATTCCGCATATATGTGTTAGTATACTGTATTGGTGTTTTACTTTCTGGCTTACTTCACTCTGTATAATCGGCTCCAGTTTCATCCACCTCATTAGAACTGATTCAAATGTATTCTTTTTAATGGCTGAGTAATACTCCATTGTGTATATGTACCATCCTTATTTTATTATTATAACTGAGTGAAAAACAAAGGCTTTTTAAAAAATCTATGACAGGTATTCTATATATTTCAAATTTAAAAATATTACACAAGAACAATGAGAAGTAATTTAGACAAATACCCCGGGGGTTGTCAACCTTGGTTGCACATCAAGCTCACCAGGGGGATGTGTAAAGTACTACTGCTCCACCAATCAAATTGGAATCTCAAGAGGTAAGCCCTGTACATCTGTATTTTTTTTAAATCTCCCCCTGTTGATACAGAGGCACAGCAGAGATGGAGAGTCAATGACAGTAGGATAGTCAGAGAAATCTATCAACAGTAATAAGTTTCTAATAAGAATTTTTGAAATTTCTGATAAACTTAATTACTATAGACTCTGGTTGACCTAGCACTTTCCCTTCCTTTCTGCTATGCTACAATGAAAATACTTGACATTTTTTTCCCCAAATTTTACTCAGTTGCTATTTTAAATCTCTAGGTTAATTTCTCCTTTCTTCAGAGAAGTTTTTAGCTTCTCTTTGGAACTTAATTAGCATGTCTGGCTTCACAATGGCTGCCATACTCTGGACACAGCTTCAATTCTCAATAACCATGCTTTTAATATCTTAAAAGCTATTATCTCAAACTCAACCATAATTTAGCAGTCTTGTGTGTAGTACTTGGATGGATGACCAAATACAGCAGAATCATACCTCTTTCCTTAAACCTTTTCCATAATGCAAAAATGGGAAATAAGTTCCTCTCTGCTCTTGGAAGGCAAATGATGTAAACATCAAAGTTGTTGAACTCTTTTTTTTCATGTTCAACAAGCCAGTGACTATTTCGAGAACATGAGGCAATAAGCACAAAAAGCAACAATATTAAAAAAGAGAGAGCAAGTGGTGTTTAAGTCCATGGTTACAGTTGATTCTGAGGCCTAATTTCATCGCAATCCTCCAAATTATATTACCAATATATTTCTGTTTTGTGTACCTGTATCAACTTGGGTTTCCATTGCTTGTGCCCAAAATATTCTGGATCTTAGATTCTTGATCTAAGCAATCTTTCTATAATCCAACATCTCATGATAACATTGCTTTCCTGAAAGATCTCCCCCCAAAAAAATCTTGTACTGAAGCTGAGTTCTGCTTTATTTGTCATCTCTTCCTGTTCTTTACATCTCCTTGGGATGAATAGCACGTTTCATTTGAAAGAGCCTGGATTTTCCAAGATAGTAGTTTGGTTTACTTACAATAACATTAAAATTTCAAAACAAAAACAAAATTAAGGTATTTTAAAAAAAAACAGAGCACTGAAGATTAAAAAAAATTAAGAAAATGATCAAAAATATTTTTGAGTGCTTTGTATGTGCTAGGAAATAGTCTATGTCTTTTTACCAATAAACTCATTTAATCTTCACAATTCCAAGCTTTGTCTCACAACGCAGTAGGGCTCCATGCTTGGCTAAAAGACTGCTGTTGATGGTTGCTAACCATGTTGTTGCTACCTAAAATTGGTCATGAATTTTGAACAGAGGGCCACACATTTTCAATTTTGCTGAGACCTGCAGATTAAGTAGCTTGTCTTGATCCACATGCAATCATTCACTTGATCCATGAATTTAAGACTTTGATTTCTGTTTTCTTTTAAAGATGCAGAAATTTCAAGTTCATTATTTAAATTCACAAAGATATTAAGTGATGCAATGAGATACCCACACTGGATATTTGGCTTCACTGACTGGTTCCTCAGTAACTCAAAATTCAGATTAAGCACATAGATTAAATCATTAGAAAATATAGTTGCCAAAAAAGAAAGGAAAATAAAGCTTGAAGCTTATCTATATGACCAAACCTGTTATCTGATTTATGTATGCTAATAACGAGAAACCTATATGCAGGTCAGCAAGCAACAGTTAGAACTGGACATGGAACAACAGACTGGTTCCAAATAGGAAAAGGAGTACATCAAGGCTATATATTGTTGCCCTTCTTATTTAACTTATATGCAGAGTGCATCATGAGAAACGCTGGACTGGAAGAAGCACAAGCTGGAATCAAGATTGCTGGGAGAAATATCAATAACCTCAGATATGCAGATGATACCACACTTATGGCAGAAAGTGAAGAGGAACTGAAAAGCCTCTTGATAAAAGTGAAAGAGGAGAGTGAAAAAGTTGGCTTAAGCTTAACATTCAGAAAACTAAGATCATGGCATCTGGTCCCATCACTTTATGGGAAATAGATGGGGAAACAGTGGAAACAGTGTCAGACTTTATTTTTTTGGGCTCCAAAATCACTGCAGATGGTGATTGCAGCCATGAAATTAAAAGACGCTTACTCCTTGGAAGGAAAGTTATGACCAACCTAGATGGCATATTCAAAAGCAGAGACATTAATTTGCCAACAAAGGTCTGTCTAGTCAAGGCTATGGTTTTTCCAATGGTCATGTATGGATGTCAGAGTTGGATTGTGAAGAAAGCTGAGCACCGAAGAACTGATGCTTTTGAACTGTGGTGTTGGAGAAGACTCTTGAGAGTCCCTTGAACTGCAAGGAGATCCAACCAGCCCATCCTAAAGGAGATCAGCCCTGGGTGTTCATTGGAAGGACTAATGCTAAAACTGAAACTCCAATACTTTGGCCACCTCATGCAAAGTGCTGACTCATTGGAAAAGAGCTGGAAGGGATTTGGGGGCAGGAGAAGAGGATGAGATTGTTGGATGGCACCACTGACTCGATGCACATGAGTCTGAGTAAACTCTGGGAGTTGGTGATGGACAGGGAGGTCTGGTGTGCTGTAATTCATGCAGTCGCAAAGAGTCGGACACGACTGAGTGACTGAACTGAACTAAACTGAACAGGCTTCCCTGGTGACTCAGTTGGTAAAGAATCTGCCTGCAATGCAGAAGTCCTTAGTTTGATCCCTGGGATGGGAAGATCCCCTGGAGAAGGGAACGGCTAACCACTCCAGCATTCTTGCCAGGAGAATCCCATGGACAGAAGAGCCTGGTGGGCTATAGTCCGTAGGGTCTCGAAGAATCAGACACAACTGAGGTGACTTAGCATGTGCTAATAACAACTGTCATGAATTAATATTGGTGTATGTTATACCAGTACGATATAGCTTATAAGGGCTCCAGAGGAAGGAACTATGTGAAGAATTAGCCATCAGGAAGACAACTTACTTCAGTCTTCTTTTATCACAGTATCTCAGTTAAATAAAAGACAGGATAACCTATATTTAAATTGTTATCTTTCAATAAAGTCCAATCTCAGAAGTCATATTTATGGTAAAAATACACCCTAAAAATATTTATACCAACAGAACAGCAAGAGAGTGGAGTATGTTTTAGTTAAATAGCCTAGTGTTTGTCTGAATTCACTTAGATATTTTTAAGAAATGCTTCTTGCTCTTGTCCAGGAGTCTCGTGTGTATAGAACCTCAAAAATGATTGCTGAAGCACGTCAGTCAGTTCCAGAGAATGATGATAAGACATAACTGACATGCACTTGACAAAACAAAAGAAAAATAAAAAACATTGTATACAAAAGTGTCTTTCTTTCACTTGCTATCTTCACTCTATCCAAATTCTGTCACTTTAAATCTACCACCATGAATTATTTTTCATTAAAGCTGTGGAATTTTTCTGTATTGAGTTTCTTTTCCTAGTGGAATTTTAGGCTAAAGGATAAAGACTATTATAAATGCTTAGATGAGTTTCTATTTCAGAAGCAGGAAATATTACATAATTTAGCTAAATAGTATATTTATCTTCACTTTATTTTCATGACATTAGTTCACATCACTGAATGAAGCAAAGATCCCCAAATTTAAGTAAATAGACATAAAATCAAATGTAATTAGCTATGTTAATTTGTATTTGTGTTGTATGAAGAATGAGTAATATTCTAAAACAAAGAATTTGTATATATTCCTTATCATGTCTCAGACTGTAAAATGTTTCTTATTAACCTATTCAGAGAATAGTATGTTGTTTTTGCCATTTGCCTTTTTTCTTTTTTTTAATTTATTAAACTATGCCATATGGAAACTGAAACTTTCATTCCTTTATTTTCAGGGATGAGGAAAATAATAGTCTCTCTCTAAAAATAATCATGATCAACAAGTTCAGTTTCTTTCTCAAAAGGTTAATTAGAAGTCACTTAAAATAGTGTGCCTGTTATCTGAACTACACTTGCTCCCTTGCTTTTAGTTGGTCAGCCACTAACACAGCTGTATCAGTGCTACTTTGCTCATATCAAAATCCTTACAGGTATAAACTCTGGAGTCAAAAGATTGATACTTAGTTTCATGCAAGAGGAAGATAATGTGTAAATGCCTATTCAGCTTCAGACATGCAGGAGGGATCCTCTTTGAAGTTTCCCAGACCACTTTCTTAGGGTGCACAACAAAAATTACTTCAGTTCAATTTCTATTACCCTCTATTCCAGGCCCATTAAATCTTTCCAAATAAATATCCTTTATGTCACACACATACAGTGAAATTCAAGGCCCTTTTTATCATGTAGTTAAGGGGTGCCACATACTGCTCTCAAACACAGAGAGCAATTTCCACATTTTAAAGCAACAAATTAATCCTGACCTCCACTATTGACATTTGAAGAAGCAGCCTGATCATCTAGGCCTTGATCAGTTTGCCTCTAAAAATTTCTAATTATTGTTAGCAGTCAGCAGAAGGTAGAGGGCATCAGAACCTGAAGCCATATGTGACCACAAAATTCTTTTTTCCTTCACTGGAATAAATTATCATCCACACCATTGACAAATGGTCATTTTTACAATCATGCCTTCTGGGCTTTTCCTTCGACTATTCTCAGCTCACTACGCTAGGAGAAAATGCACTTCACTAACAAATTACTATACTCTTTAAAGGAAGTTTTCTCTCTCTCCCCTGAAGGCTCTTTAAAATAGTGATGAGAAAAGGTCAGATACTATCAGCGTGCTTCAGTCCCTTCATTACAAGTCAATAATATCATTTTTATTCCACTTGGCTTCTCAAAACTAAAACTCTTTTTTTCAGAACTGACAATCTGTAGGCAATTATGATATCTAAAATATTTGTCTGCATGAGAGTAGTAGGGAAATATTTTCTTCATTGAGGGTTTTTAAATGTATGCAGTGCTTTATCCAGGAGTTACTAGGAAAACAGCGACATTCAGTAGAAATAAAAGGAATAACATGAAAGACCCTAATTAAAGGGAAAAAATCGACTAGTTAGAAGTTGATGACAAAGATAATATGCTGTAGTAAAATCAGTCTATACTTAATCTTTCTTTTATGAGTAAGAAATCTATATACATATGAGACTTGCTATAGCTACAAACAAGGTCTCTGCAATCCCCCTCAGGAATCAAATTGGAAGTTCTTTTGCTAAGAAAAGAATAAAACACAGTGTATAAGGTTCCTTAGATAAAACAACAAACAAAACACATTATAAATGTCTAAAATACACTTGATGTACAGGGAAAGCTAAATTCATTCAGAATTCACACAAAAATTTTAGTGATTCTGCTTTGCCTGCAGGTTCACAGTACCTAGCAGAGCTTCTTGATGTTTCCAAAATGAAAAATGCCCCTATAATCTCTACTTTAGGCAATCTTTGATTATTTCCCTATAGCTCAGAGTAAACAGTGAGTAACGGGATAAGGCCAACAAGTCAGGGGAAAAAAATGAAGCAGAAACTGTTCTTATAGTAGCTACCTCTAACACATTTCAAGTTTTAAAGTGAAGCTTTTTAAAAGCTATCAAAATATGTCTATCAACACATTAATCACAAGTATATGAGGAGAAAGAAAAGGCAACTCCAACAAAATTACTAGGGCTGTAGGCAGAGTAAAGCTTTTCTCTTTTTCCTTTCTTTTGTTTCTTTGTCCACTGCAGGTTCAAAGGAGTTAAATTGTCTAATTTTAATTTGCATCATCTCAGTGGGATGAATTTCCCCAGGTGACGCTAGTGGTGACCCTTCTGCCAATGCAGGAGACATGAGATTCGGGTTTGATCCCTGGGTCAGGAAAATCCTCTGGAGGAGGGCATGGCAACTACTCCAGTATTCTTGCCTGGAGCATCCCTTGGACAGAGGAGCCTGGTGGGCTACAGTCCATAGCGTCACAAAGAGTCAGACGTGACTAAAACAGCTTAACAAACATGCACAGTGGGATCAGGCAACTTAGCACTCATGCACACTGTGACTTTCTTATTCACACACATGCATTCTTGTGTGCTGCAGCACTCACACACCCATACACTGTGTGCGTATCCAACAAATTCATTTTAATTTCTTGGCTAATACAGTTATATATTGACTGTGCCTGTTAAGAGTTCTGTTGCTTTTCATAACTTACTTAACTTCTCTGGGTCTCTGTATTCTCAAACTGAGGTAACTGAAAATAAGCAGCTGTCTATGGAAACTCAATACCATCTGTGATGTGCAGAGATCATCTGTGAATGTTAATTCCATTACCATACACCCAAGGCCAAGCTTCTTTTCCAATAAAAGGAACAGAGAGAAGTGAGCAAGTAGTACTCAACCTTGCAAATGAGGTCACTGTTGTAAGCATTCTGCTTCCTGTGTGTCCTGTAGATTAACCATGTTCTGTTGGCTCAGGGGTCTTCCCTAGTGGCTCAGATGCGGGAGACCTGGATTCAATCCCTGAGTTGGGAAGATGCCCCTGGAGAAGGGAACGGCTACCTACTCTCGTATACTTGCTGGAAAAGCCTATGGACAGAGGAGACTGGTGGGTTACAGAGCCCATGGGGTCACAAACAGTCAGACATGACTGAGCAGCTAACACGTGTTACCTCAGGGACTGTAATTACAAGCCAAACTCAGGATGTGAATTAGAGGACCAAAAAATGAGTAAACACTAATGAGAAAAAATTATATCATTATTTCCAGAAAAATAGTTGATGGACACCAAGTGAATTAGAAAAGAAAGTGAAAAGTAAAACAGTATTAGTTGCTCAGTCCTGTCCAACACTTTGTGACCCCATTGACTATAGCCCACCAGTCTCTTCTGTCCATGGGATTCTCTAGGCAAGAATACTGGAATGGGTTGCTATTTCCTTCTCCAAGGGATCTTTCTAACCCAGGAATCAAAGCCAGGTCTCCTACACTGCAGGCAGATTCTTTACCATCTGAGCTACCAGGGAAGCCCCCAATATATTAAAATAACACAAACCACAATATGAAAGAAATGTGATTAAGAAGTAGAAAGTGCATTTTTCTATTTAGGTATACCCCAATTCATCTCATTAATTGATGATTTTTAACCTGTATATTTTTTCTCTGTGTGATAGCCAATTTTCTCAAGGCCATCTAATTAAAAACTCTAACCAATTAAAAGTCCCATGGAAATCTTTGATTGGCATATAGGATACTATTTGTTTAGCCTGTTTTTCTTAGATTTATGATTCTTAAGGACAAGTAGTGCAACATTTGTGAACATTAAAAGGTTTGTGAGAATATAGTAAAAATTTCTCTTATTTTAAGAGTCTAATGCAAAAATGTAAATCAGTACTAAATCCATGATATTTTGCCTTTAAAAAATCTTTGACAATCACAGCAATTCTAGTTTTGGTCTTTTGTTTTCTTAATAACGTATAACATTTCAAGTGATCCTCCCTGATCAATTGTCCCTTTAGTAGCATCTGGAATAACTCCTATATAATAAAATGAATGACTTTCTAAAGTGATAAAATGAGTTGAAAATAATTAAGCTTTCTACAAATAAAATCATCTCCCAAGTGCCTAATTTACTGAGACTCACTTGAATTTCTAAAGTTTATAATTTTCTTGTCAAAGTTTTTGATCCTAGACAAAATATTTCTCTATGAATCTACATAGCCCACTGCCCAATGTAGTATATAACTGCATGGAAAAGTAATACAAATGCATATTTTATAAAATGTTCTAGAAATGAAATGCACTAGAATTTAGACAGCCATTATAATTTTCTACTGAGTTACCAGCCACTATAACATTCGTAAGAGATTTGAATTTCTACAAGTACTACTGGAGGGCTATCAAGGTTTCATGGTCATATATTTTCATATTATGTTATCAAAAATGATTATCCATTTACTTAAATGTTCAATTTTATTCAAGAATGAGAATGATTTCAATGAAACCTGCTGTGATTTCCTTAATAATCTCTTTAAGGTCATTGGAAGAGGCAGTATTAGTGGTGCTTTTCAGAATCCTTGAAGCATTTTCTAGCCTGCTTATGTGATCTTCCATTTTGGGGTCAATTGGGATAACTTAGTGAGATTAGAATTTTCTGCAAAATCTCTGGAACACAATGATTACTGACTACATTTTTCTTGCAATCTGAATTTAACAACAATATCTCAATTCGAACTTTCACGATGTGTAATTGTAGTGATGCTTCTTTAAAAGTGGCAGCTCATTTTCAAGTAGAGGTACAGTTCTCCAAATGAGTTAAACAGAGCTCTCCCTCCAACAAAAATGAAACTTCCAATATACATTTTGAGGTGGGATAATAGCCTTTTTCATTTGGATAAAGGAGCACACACTGAGAGTCTCTTTCTGCCATCCGAGTAATCAATGAGCCAATATCATTGTAAATCTTCCAGAAATTCCCCTCAATTGAAAGACAGAGAAGTGTTTATTCTTCTCTGCACCCTATCCTTCATTTCTCTACTCTCATTTGGTACCTGTAGGGGTATTTTTTTCATGTTGCAATTAAGAGAAAGAGGAAGTATTTCACACTTACCTTAACAATTCCTGGCTATTTAAACAATCCCTACTATATGCATATATGCTAATCATGAAATATAAGTGATATGAAAAATATTTGGAAAAAAACTATAATAAAACCTACAATCAAGAAACCCATTAATTTTGTTATTGTTATTTTAATGATTCAACTATGAACATGCAATTTGTCATTATTTTAACAGAAGTAAGTGCAAATTAATGAGTAAGTCTACATCTGTCTGTTCATAAAATAGTATGGGGGCTACTTTACACAAAATATTAAGAGTTAGACTTGCCAATATTTACCCATATGCCATGATTAACTCACTAGTACTGTATATTGTTCCAAATGATTGATACTGTACTTGGAAAATTTATAATAAATGAGTCATATCAGAATGAGGGATTTTTTAAATTATACTGATTTTCTATAAAAGTATGTGATAATACAAAAAGTCAGTAATTATACTGTCTTGATACAATTACAAAACTAATCTCTTAGCTTTATTATTTTGCTTCCAAAGATTTATGACTCAGATTGTGAAACACAATATTTATTAACTAAAATAACTAATACTCTAAATCATTTACATATAGTTCACTTTTCTCACCAGTAAAGAAAACACCTAAAAGGCATTTAGAGCATTGAACATAAGCTTTAATACCTGACCATACTTCAAAGTAACTGCAAAAGTGACTTTAAAAAAGATAAAGATCCTTAGTAAGCATTAATAAAATATATATTCCGAATCCAACAGATAGTCCTTTTTAAGATTATTCAGTGAATAATATTGCTACTTATTGTGGTTACGTCTGATTTCACCAGTTTTATCTTCTGTACTCTACATGGCCTAAGCAACTGACCCCTCTGGAATGCATTTCCTCAAACACCCAGTCCTCAGCCTCTGCCCTCAGCCTTACCTCAGTTAGGTTTATGCAAAGAAAGGCAATGGCAGGAGATGCCAGGGGTGAAGAAGGGCAAGGTAGGGTATTTCTTTTGGCTCTGTAAATGGCTGCAATTTTGGTTACAATTTACATCACATGCCCTTTCAGGTTTAGAGGCAGCTTCTCACATTGTTAGTCCCTGAGTCATTGGCCTTTTATTGATTCTGTTAAGCCTTCTCACACCTCTGTAATGATACTTTCATTATTAAACCCTATTAGCTCGAACATTTTGATGATGCCATGTGTTTTCTGCTGGGATTTTACCACATATTCTCAAGGTAATTTCACTTTCAATGTTTATTAGTTTTCTATTGTTAAAACACTCAAACCAAGCATATTTCAGTTTATACAATAATACATTCATGCATGTAAATCATAATTTTCAATAAAAATTACTTTATTTTAAAAGGTTTTCAAAAACATTATTTTCTCTGTTTTCATCAATTTAATCTTTCTCCTTGCATTCATCTTCTTCTAAAGTCTTTATTCCTATTTAGAGCATCTCACACACAGAAATTTGAGACCTGAGTTATCACTGATTATTTTGACTCTCATCCTCAACTCCCTCCAAATCATACACGTGACCAGCTTATTGCCAACATAAATTCAAAGTTCTCAGTGCCCCTCACAGTTCTTTTTCTTTTCTTTTTCTGCTCTCTGATTTGGGTGGGTTGGGTCCTTACTTCTTCTCAGCTGAGTTACTTGGCCTTGCTCCAAATATGAAGGGCTGCCCCTCCACTCAGCCAAGCCGATAACCCAAAGTGGAAATGTGATATGAGGGATTCGGAGCTGCTCCTTCCACATACAGTCTTTCTTCTCACGTTCAGGGATGATTTCAGGTGTTTCGTGACTTCAAACAATTGAAACTTAGAGTTGATTTTCACTTTCATGTACTTTTTAGACCTAACCAAGGAATGAAACGAGGCTCCATCCTGCTTTTAGTCTCAATTCTTCATTTGCAGCCCTGCTCCTCACATGTGGCAGTGCCAGCTTGATCTTCCCAGCACTAGGGCAGTTATACCTCCTTCCCTCAGCCAGCTCTCACAGCTTACCTTGTATACCACGAACTCACCTTGAGTTGTGTTGGAAAAAACCCTTGCCCATTATTTTCCCTGTGTAAATTCACTCTAACCTTTCCTTTCTCCAATCCCACTTATTCCCCAGGAGAGAGCACTCTCTGGGGAATGTGCTGGGCCACACAGTGAGGTCACACTGCCAAGGACTGTATACTTATGTCACTGCCTACATAACACATTTAAGCAAGGGATTGAACTTGTCTCTGCTTCAGTAACCTTATATGTAAAATGCCCATAACAATACCTCCAATATGAGTATTTTGTAGTTTAGACTTAAGTTTAGTTTTTCGCTAAGTCGTGTCCAACTCTTTTGCAACCCCATGGACTGTAGCCCGTCAGGCTCCTCCATCCATGCAACTTCCCAGGCAGGAATACTAGCGTGGGTCACCATTTCCTTCCCCACGTTATCTTCTTGGCCCAGGGATTGAACCCGCATCTCCTGCATTGTCAGGCAGACTGTTTACCACCGAGCCACCAGGGACTTTGTAAACCCTCTCAGATGAGATAGACCACCGGTGATTTCCCCAGTATCTGCTATGTGGAGAAGAATGTGGCAGGAAAGGAGGATAACAACAAAACTCACAGAAAGCTTTGACTTAAATTGCAGCAGCTTGCTCTGCTATCTTTTTAAGCCAATCTCAAAATCCATCTTCTGTTTTGAGTTTCTTCTGATCCTCCTAATTTGATGCAATCATTCTGCATATGCTGTCACCATTCTCTAGTAGTCTATTCATTTTTCTCACAGGAAACACTCTTAATATTTTACCTATATCTTTATATATCTACATAGAGGTGCATAGGTATAGGTAGACACATACATTTCTCTATAAGACTGTCCACGTTTTTAAGTTCAGATAGATTTTTTGTAACTTTAGATGTGTTTAAAATGGACTATATGGTATAATGTGATTTAATAGTTCTTTTCAATCAAATGCCTACTACTTGATAGGTGCTATTCCAACATGATTGGTAATCTTAACCACACCTCTGCAAAGTAGCTGTTATCTCCATTTCATACACAACAATGTTTTTCAAAGTGCCAGTTACAAACTGTTTATTACTTACCAGCATAGAGATAACTACAGAAGTTCAGAATAAATGCTTAGAAACTTTTACAGCAATTTGACATTGCAATGACCTCCGAGTGTGTGATCGCTGTCAACAAATTTGTTCTGTGGCTCAAGTTTTCTGTAGAAAAAGACTGGCAAGCTACAAAGGCATGGAAACATTTTGGAACACTGTGATTATAGAGCAAATGCAGACCATGAACTAATGTACTTCTTCTTTCATCAAAAAAAGTCTTGCTACATGGTAAAAGAAAAATCAGCTGAATACCAGCATTCTTAGCAATGTGGTAAAAATTTTTGAATTATGTTAAAGCTAATGCATTAAATGAAAAATTATCCTCTTTCTTAGACAAGATAAAAGTTGATTATACATTTCTACTGCACCTTGAGGCACAAAAGTTTTTAGATGTGAGAACTTCTGTAGAGAATGTTGAACAACACAAAAACTCTTGTTTCTGCCAGATAAGAAATCAGCCCATTTCTAAATTTTTATGTGTGAGCTAGACAACCATCCTTCTTTATTTGTCTGATATGTTTGGTGTTTTGATAATCTTAATAGTACTTTCAAGGAAGAAATGCAACATGTTTTGTAATGGCAGGTAAAGTCAAAGGACAAAGCAAAAGTCCAAAGCTTAAAAGAACAGATTTTCTATAATTGTTTATGACATAGTTCATAAACTGAGCACAGTTGTCAGTAAAATATGCTAATAATCTTGATATTACTTATTGACAAAAAGTTATCACAGACTATTCTACAATACTGATATAATACTTTAAATTGTATGATATATTCCATCAAAAAATCCACATATATTCATAGATCCTAAAGGAATATATTTTATAAAAAATGTATTTAACTATAACTTTACAGGTTAAATCCTGGAACTGGCCACTCATAAAGAAATGAAAATGAATTTTGAAAATATAGCAAAATTTGCCTAATTTTGGTTTTAGATCACTGAAACTGCTTCAAAATCTCTTCTTCCATTCCTGCCAAAATACTCTTGTGAGATTCATTTCTCTGCTCTAATATAAAGCTGATAATATATAGCTCTGATAATATAAAGCTTGGAAGTAGTTTAGATTATGCATTATTCCCTGAAAAAAATGCTAAAACCAATCCAAGGCGATTAGATAAATTAATAAGAAAGAAGTATACGTCACACTAAAATAAATACTTGATATATATGATGTTCAATACAGGTTGATAACACGGACAATTACTGTTTATTTCATTACTTTTTGTTTCGCATTGATTACAGAGTTACAAAGGAAATTACAAACATTATAATAATTCTCTGCCCTAATGGCCCCTTACTCAATGCAACTTTGTAATTCTGTTCTCTTTTCATATGCCATGTTAATAAGACATAACAATAAAAAGTCAGAACTTTCATTTTATGTGCTTTATTTTTTTTTACTTTATAATAAGCTATTTTTACTGTACTTTACAAAAGTATGACTTGTGCTTGATTTAGGGAAAATAAAAGGCCCTCACCACAGAGGACTCAGAAGTACTGACGGGGGTCTAGGACAGAGGTTCATTTCTTATGGTCCAGCTCTCCACCTGGAACCTTGCTCTGAAAGTTTCAGGAAGCATATTCTAACTCCCTCTGTATGCAACAAAAATAAACAGCTCCCCTTCTTTCTGCTTCCTATAGGAAAATTGGATTAGGCTGAAGGAAGATTCATGTTGAGGGAATGTTTTGCTTTGCTATGATTGTTCTTGTTCTCACTGGTTTTTTTCAGTGATAGGAGGAAACTTAAGCTAACCAAAGAGTAAGAAGTAAGATGGTTCAATCCCATAATAAATTGCAGGTGTTCTTAGAAGCATTTGAGGATGTCCAGGGTCTTCTGGTAGATGCCATTTCTCTATCAGGGTCACTGATGTCTGTCTCCCCGGGAAACAGGACAAAGCTTTCTTTCCTGGCTATATATTACAAGATTTTGAGGGTGAATAAAACAGGGAAGGGCACACTTACGATAAAGGACTTCACCTAAGACACTTATAAGTGTGAAGAAACATGGAAGCAAGACATAGGCAGAGAACCACAATAGCATCAGTTTATTTTCTGGGCATGTATATAATGTAAATGATCATCAAAGGAAGTGAATGAAAGTTGGAATGTTTGCAACTATTAAATTGCAACTATTAAATGTTAATAAAATTTCTGTCCTATTACTATGTGTTTTTCAGAATCATTCCATAGGCCAAACGCCATAACATACAGAAAAAGTTTTGTAAACTTAAAAGTATATATATATATATATATATAAATATATATATATTTAAATTAATGATTCAAATGCTTTTTTTTTGTCTCACCTCCTTAACCTGTTGTTAGTGATGGATTCCAGGGTTCATTTCTTGGACTATTCTTCCCTAGACTCTCTTGGTAAACCATCCATTCTGATGACATATACATACTCAGTGTTTAAGATCTTCAACTTGAATCAGTCACTGGATTCCAAATTCTTATGCACAACTGCTTATTATATAACCACTCTTGTATGTGTAATAAGCTCAAATAGAACAGGGCCAAATCAGAACCTACCTCAATATAGTCATCACCCCTATTCTTTGTAATCCTGCCCATCTCCTTTTCAAATTATTTTATGTGTTCAAGTCAAAACTCTTGAAGTCATACATGACTTCTCTTTCACTCTTCTACCCCACATTCTGGCCACTAGCTAGTCAAAATACTTTAAAAGTACACAGAGAATTCCACTTATTCTCATCATATTCATTTCAATCTCTTTGGTCTAAGTCAACTTTATCTTTTACCTGGTTTATTTGAAATAGTTTCCTAACTGGTGTCTCTGCTTCTCATCCCATCCCTTATCATCATAGCTTATATTCCCCATAATAGCAAGAGTGATACTGTTAAAATGTTCATATGCTCACCTCATACCTTCTAGCTCTGCTCAACAATCTTCAATGGTTTCTAATTTTAATCAGAGATAAAGCCCTCCTTCAATACCCTCACATGCTCACACTTCCTATATCCTTATCTTTCTGCCCTCATTTCTTCTATGTGTTCACTCTGATCTGCCCACTCTGGCTGGGCTCTTCTCCAAATATATCCAGAGAGCACCCATCCTAGATGCTCCTCTGCATTACTCTCTGTCCCCAGAAGTGGTGGCATGTCCAGATCTTTACTCTCTCTTGGGTGTTTACTCCGATGTAACTTCCTTAATGAGGCATTCCCTCATAGCTTATTTAAAATGGCACTTCCTCTCTCTTCTTAACTTTTATTCTTTGTAGAATTCATCACCCTTGGACAAACTACATATGTACTTACTTCTTTTACTTATTGTCATTTTTCTCCCACCTGAATGTAAGTTACACATGGGCAGAGTTTTGCCTGTTTTGTTCTCTACTATATTCAAAAAGCCTAGAACAACTTCTGGCAAAAAGTAGCTCAGTATGTGTTATTGAATGAATGGCTGAATCTTAATTACTTAAGGTGCCTGTAAGGTCAAATTGTAAAGACATATTAAATGGATGTCTATTAATTTATTTGGAATTGATAATCTTAGTATCCCTTAGAAGCTGAGAATTAAAATTAATTTTCTCTGTCACACCTCCTCTGACATAAATAGATGGTGGTAGATTAGTAATAGAATCAATCATGTGACTACTCAAAATTAAACGCCTTTGCTCCTGGTTTGAAAGACTAGAAATTAATTTTTGGTTGACCAAGCCTAGTCAATTCCTTGCTTGAATACCTTTCAAATATATTCTTTCTCTCTATTACCTTAGCTCTCTTTTTGTTTCAGGTCATCATCATATTATACCTTGGCTGCTAAAATCATTTTCATTCTCCTTTTACCTTTCTTACTTAAAGCCTCCCTTCCCACAATTGTACAAAAAGTACTGATTTTTTTCTCTTATTTCCCTAATTTTAAAAGGATGCATACAATATATGATATGCTAAGGCACAAAAGTAGAGCTATAGCTGTTGAAAAGTCAGAAGCAGTTATTTGTAGACAACACAGGCTACTATAATGAGAAACCCCCAAAGAAGTTCAAACCACTATTAGAACTAGTAAGGAGGTAATAAACAAAATAGAAATGTGCATTTTTATTTGCTAGAAAACCAATCCGTATATAAAAGGAGGCAAAGACATTAGTTCAAGTAGCAGCCAGTGTTGAGGCACAAGAACTGGTTTTCAAGCTAGCTCCATGCCACTCTTAGTCACATGGACTCAGTGGCAGCTCTGCAGGTGAAATAGCCTTTTCAGCTCTTTATAAAAATCTCACACCATAAGAGCTCACACTCAACATAAAAAGAAGTGAGGCAGAAACACAAACTATTACGTGTAAGGTAAATAAGCTACATAGGGAACTCTGCTTGATGTTATGTGGCAGCCTGAATGGGATGGGAGTTTGTGGGAGACATGATACATGTATATGTATGGCTGAGTCCCTTTGCTGTCCACCTGAAACTATTACATCATTGTTAATTGACTATAAGCATATATTAAATAAAAAGTTTTTGAGATGGTGTGGAGAAAATATATATGTAAATAAGTAAGCTACCAGGATATATTGTACATTACTGGGAAAATAGTCAATATTTTATAACTTTAAATGAAGGATAATCTATAAAAATACTGAATCACTATGTTGTACATCTGAAACTAATATAACATTGTAAATCAACTAAAAAAATAACAGAAATGATCCAAAAAGGGCAGGGAAAGAACTCTTTTCATCCTACATTCTTTCATCCTTACTTGTATTCTTTTCCCCAAAGCCCTGAGGATAATGATGCAGCCTCCACATTAGAAACCTTTATTGCATTTCACCTTCAACATAGTTACAGCACCTAGGAAATGGTGAAGCTAAATAATACCATTTAAATACAGAATCTCTGCTTTATGTCTCAATAACTAAAAGGCCTGCTTCAGGTATTTACCCATTGACAGTCACTTTCAGTCTGAAGGTAGTATTTAAGATCTCAATTTCCTGTTAGAAAGTACTTATGACATTTGGCAGACTTCTGTTTGGCTTTTTATTTTGTTCGATGTTGCAGTATCGATTTTCAAACATCTCAAACCACACACAAATACACACAAGGAAAACCTCTGGAAAGAGTTTCTGCCATTACAACTGTACATAGGAGCAGGTGGCCCCTCACAACTCACTGGCCTCAAGAGACCTACGAGCTGGAACCAAGATTGGTTTATGTATTTTCTCAAGGTTGTTTCAAGATCACATACAAATCCATAATGAAACTAGAATCCAATCGCGGCTGTCCTGACTACCAGGCATGTAAACCTCAAGTATCCAATCCATCTGTAATGTTTGCAAATGTTTGTGAGGTAAGATTTTAAGTTACAAAGAAATATGTGACTAATAGCCAATTATCATCTCCATAGGAGAACACAGTTCTGGTTCCTAGAAGATATTTCTTATCATAATTCATGATTTAGAAAATAGCGCATTCATTCTCATGCCGTACAATTTTCAGCATTAAATGACAAGGTGGGCTGTACATATAAGAAAGTTTCGAAATCCAAACACAACATATAACATCTATATTCATACTACTCTCACTCTTTCTAAATTACAATCATTCTTTCCAAAATGTAAAAGTGAGTACTTCAGAATGTGCATACCAGTCAGTCAGCATTCCCCACCCTCACTCTCCATTTGTACTTGAGTTCACCTACTAGCCTCAATATAAATAGTTGTAAAACCAGAAGACTTAATTCTTACAATCACCCATACCTCAGTACTAAAATAACACTGCCTCCTACATTTCACAGCAAAATGTTCATCTACTGTGGTTTCCAAGGATCACTTACAAGAGCCTGCGGGGACTAAAACATACTAAATTAAGGAAAGTAGAGTACTCTGATTTATAACTCTTAATACTCACACACTACAAACAATATATTAAAAATATTTATTCAGGAAAAAGTATTTCTAAATTGTATTATTTTGTTTGAATAGCAGAAAAATAATACCTGAAGAGTCATGAAGCAGGAGAAATAGTCAGGATTTATAAATATAGGAAATAACTAAAATAGTTGAAGAAAACCAAGTGAATAAATTGAAAAGATCATAGTAACTTTTTAACCACAACAAATTCATAATTTAATAATATTTTAATTAGTATTACTATCAATACAAGAAACCCAGGTTTGATTCCTGGATTAGGAAGATCTCCTGGAGAAGGGAATAGCTACCCGCTTCAGTATCCTTTCTGGAGAATTCAATGCACAGAGGAGCCTGGTGGGCTACAGTCCATGGAGTTGCAAAGAGTTGAATAGGACTGAGGGACTAACTCACTTTTCCATCATTAATGAAATACTGTGTGTTTTTACTTCTACTTTTTGTTACTTAGACCAAAATTTCCAAATTACTTATAAAAAAAGCTCCTTGGGATTAAAAAGAGACTGTACTTACTAGGAAAATCCAAGTAATAATGTTGAAATGAGTTTTTTTAAATTAATTCTGTCCTTCAAGCTTCAATTATTTTCATATAATTATGCTACAAAGACAAAAGAATTCTGCATATATTCTGTATATTGAACCTATTGAGTAGGCCTGTCATTGAATGCGCCTGTCATTGAATGTCATTGAATGATATAAATTATTATGATTCCTGGGCTCTCTGGCCACACACCCCTGGTTATACCTTAAAGCACAGTAGAATAATATAGGATAAGCTAAACCAATTAATTTCTCTCTCTTAGGAACTTAAAACTAGAACAGAGTAATGCAGTGAACTATAAGTTTTGGAGTAGAATGACATTTATGTCACACTTCTAGGCCTAAGTTTTCATCAGTCTCAATTTAAAAAAATGAACAATATTTCAGCAATGTGGCTCCATGATATAATAGTATGACTCTTTCAAAGTCTGATGTAAAATATTAAAAAAAAAACACACATAATGATAAAATGCACTAAAATTTTAAATAGTTAAGCTTTAAACACTACATTTTATTTAAAATAGAATTATATTGGTATGAATAAAAATTATGTAGCCATAAATAAAATTAAACATACATATTACAGACATTATTTTTGATCCTGTTCAGATTTTCTTGTACTTACTAAGGAGCTATAACACTAATGCTATTTTGAAACTTACAAATATCTTAAATTCTCCATAGTCTCTGTGCTAATCCTCATAAAAAAGCTATTTAACATAGAGACCATATCAATATATCACAAGGAAATCAGGTTCATGCACAGCACATTAATACTTCCTAAATTAGACAAATAGCACATAGTATTTGTAGTTTATTTACAGTTGTTTTTTAAAAAAGTAATTTTATCAAAAAAGTAAATCATATGTATTTTCAAGTCACATCTTTTTCCTAGGTTCATATATGATATTTTTACCAATTATTTGGGCATGTTGTATCCTTGTCAATGAGGCTTATTATGCAACAAGGAGAATTGCATTTGTCTATCTCTAAAATGCTTTACCTAGTACTTTCCCTCTATATATTCCACTGTTCCAATATATAGATGATATATGACAGCTTGTTTTGGTGTGCTGTACTTAGTCTCTCAGTTGTGTCTGACTCTTTGCAACCCCATGGACTGTAGCCTGCCAGGCATCTCTGTCCATGGGGATTCTTCAGGCAAAAATACTAGAGTGGGTTGCTATGCCTTCCTCCAGGAAATCTTCCCAACCCAGGGATTGAAGCCAGGTTTCCTGCATTGCGGGTGGATTCTTTACCATCTGAATCATCACAGAAGCCCTTATTTTTCCTCTATATACTCCACCATTCCAATGTATAGATCATATATAACAACTTGCTCCTTAAGGGCAAAATCCATGTTTTATTTATTTTAGTAGTCCTAGTGCCCAGTATAATTCCTGGGACACAGCACTATTTTACTAATAATCACAGAATAGAACTGAAATTGTGACTTGGAAATCTTTTTTAAATATAAGCTTGGTGGGTGATCCATAGGATCACGAAGAGTCAGACATAACTGAGCGACTAAGCACACAGCCAGAACATGCTTAGATATTGACCTATTAAGAACAATTACCTAGCAGACTTCTTTCTTTAATGACTATTGAGTCCCAAAACTGAGGATCTGAAATATCACAAAAGTCATCAAGGAAATTACAAGAAAGTGGTTGGTCCTTGTTTAAATTTTATAAAGTGTTTTGGGAGATGGAAATACATGGCACAATGGTGATGGCTATCCACCCAGTCTACCTTTAGGCATCATCCCACTTCTACCTCCATGACGTAAAAAGCGGTATTCCCCAGATGGTTTGCTGACTATGTGCTGACTCTGTATGTCTTACCAAGATTATACATACATATATATATATATATATATATATGTATATAATATGTTCCCAGAAGCATACATGATCAGTAGAGAAAGGATATCAAATTTTAATCAGGTCAAGGTATCTTTCAAGTAGCTCTGTTCAACATAGAATAGACTCCTCAAAAATCAATGAGCTACAATAACTACAAACCACCTAATACAGTGCCTATCACACAGTAGATAGCAAATATTTATTGAATGAAAGATTAAGTAAATATGCAAGTTAATCATCAGAAAGTGGAATAAAATATTTCAGCGTTGTAGAAATACCTTTTCTTTTTTTGAGTTTTTTTATTTGTATTTTTTAAATATGAAATATGATAACTATGATAACATATTTACAGGAGACTTGGAAAATACAGAAAAAGGTAGCACATAGTCCCATTTTTATGAGGTTTTGCTAAAAAAAGGTTAGTGAACAGCAACATGCAAAAACTAAAAGGACTTAATTTAGGAATGTAGTTATTTATACAGAGGCACTTGATTTATTTGCAGTAAATTTTTCTTTATTTTAAAATAAAATCATTACAGGGAATTCCCTGACCATCCAGTGGTTAGGACTCTGTGCTTTCACTACTGAGGGCGTGGATTCAATCCCTGGCCTGGGAATTAAGATTCCACAAGCTGTGAAGAGTGGTCAAAAACAAAGTACTGTAAAAATTAGTAATATTAGTGGAACCTAATTTATCTAAAATGTAGTAATAAGTATGAAAATTATGCTGAATTCTAAAATGCTCAAATTAAAAATTGCTGAACATTTTCACACATACTTGTGGCCTTGAATGCCAAAAATCTAGATACAGATATCACAAAATGAGTACAATTTATAGTGTATAGTTCCCAAGAGCTCCAACTAGTCCATCCTAAAGGATATCAGTCCTGGGTATTCATTGGAAGGATTGATGTTGAAGCTGAAACTCCAATCCTTTGGGCCACCTGATGCAAAGAGCTGACTCATTTGAAAAGACCCTGATGCTGGGAAAGATTAAGGGCAGGAGGAGAAGGGAACGACAGAGGATGAGATGGTTGGATGGTATCACTGACTCAATGGACATGAGTTTGGGTAAACTCCGGGAGTTGGTGATGGACAGGGAGGCCTGCGTGCTGCAGTTCATGTGGTCGCAAAGAGTCGGACATGAATGAGTGACTGAACTGAACTGATAGTGTACATGATTATTTTTATGTTTTTCTTAATGATGTTGAGACTTTAGTATAGAGAGATGAAGATAGTAATCATATAATATACAACTGAAATTTTATTTATGCTTAGTGAGAATTTATAGTGATGGCTTTATTATTAGTAGATTAAGTGAAAGCAAGTTATTTCTTTAAAAAATATCATAGCATACACTTTAACATATATGTTAAATCAGGAATACAGCATTGAAAAATGTGTTTTGCAAGGGTACTGCATTGTTGCAATTTATTTCTCTCAAAATGAAGCAATTCAATGGAAAGTACTTGTGAACCTAGAGTGGCACATGTTTTTGATGGAAATTATCTTTACTGAAAATTGGAGAGGGAGAAATATCATCTATTTATATTTGGTAAATTGTGCTGGCTACTTTCTAGTTATCATTTCAGATCCATTGGATTCCTTGACCTGTGTTTTCCAATTGGGCTCAGCTCGTGGAAGTCAGATCTAAGGGCAGTAGGAAAGAGAAGTCAATTTTTGTATTTCCACACATCGCTCCTTCCTAAACAGTCTCAGCTTCTAACCAGAAGCCTTCTTTCCAAAACTTAGCTTTAGTTCTCTCTGTCGCCCTTTCAGACCCAAGGGTAGGCTGGCTTCCCACTGTCTCTAGGTCCTGGGTGCTGTATCATCTTGATGAGTTTCCTTAATTATGGCTGCACATCTGTAAACAGTGTGTTCCATACTTCATTAACTCAAGTGTATCATTTATTTCCTAGTGGGAACTGGATTCCTACTAATTTAATATGGATGCATTTGCTAGCACATCTGCTAATACAAACAAAATGATTAACTATGAGAGATGATGTGTTCAGATCTATCATTGAGATGATGACTTTGGAGTAAAGACCTAAAAGAAGTGATCATTTCCATAAGAAAAGTAAAAAATGATAAAATTCAAAAAGCAGTTAAAATGAAGTCCTCATAGTATGATATATCATGAAGTGAATTAGGCTTCACTTAAAAAAGTTCATGTCTTACCATCATTTTGTTGCTTACTACTAGAGTCATTCAAATCTGCAAACCTCAGTTTCTTCATATACAAAATGGGAATATTGACTATATAGGTCATTGTAGATCCAAGGAGAAGAGTTAATTATGCTGAAGTTATTTAAAAATTACCTTGCGCAACTGTAAGTTGTCATCATTGATTTCATATCTTTATTGTAACATACATTATATTTGATTTTATTTAAGAAAGCAAAAGGAAGGGTAAAATTGACCACTTAAATATCTGCTTTACAGAGTTTAATATTTGCTATTTTCAAGGCTGTCATATTGATTGAAACTAATGGGGAAAGACACTCAGATGGCACTGGTTGGCATGGAGCCAGGAGAACCTGTATCATTATTTTAGGTTCATCTCATTTTTATTCTCTTTATTACTGCTTATTCTAAGATATCTTTTTTTTCTAGGATATCTTATTCATGTTACTTCTCTCCTCAGTATTAATGTAAAATTATCAGCAGAATAATTAGAAAATTAACACCAGCATATTTTTTTGGCTATACCCTTAATAAAATTTATTTTAACTCATTCAGGAATAAAATTTCCTTAAAGATATTTTTGAGAATCATTGAAGTATAATTCAAAAAGGCAAAACTACTATAAAAAGAAATATCACAAACAGGTATGCATTTTATATTTTTATATAAAAACACATACAAGCACACAGAGATATGTCTGTTAAATGCATATACTATACTATGCACTCCTGGAGATGTTTGTACAAAGCATTTCCTGTCAATAATAAAATGGAATTGAAGTGTTCTTTCCTGAACATTAAGTGATCAGATTGTACTACTTCAATTGTTTTTTTTCCACACCTGCAGAGAAACAGACACAATGATCTAATTGATTTTTTTTTAATTTCTATTGTCAAATATCACAGAGTATTAATGTAAGGTTTCAGTGAACTCAGCTCCCTACTCTCTTTATCTCCCTGTGCTATGCTTAGTTGCTCAGTTGCCTCTAACTCTTTGCATGTAGCCTACCAGGTACCTTGGTCCATGGGGATTCTCTAGGCAAGAATACAGAGTGGGTTGCCATGCCCTCCTCCAAGGGATCTTCCAAGCGCAAGGACTGAACCCAGTTCTCCCCCATTGCAGGTGGATTCTCTACCATCTGAGCCACCAGGGAAGCCCAAGAATACTGGAGTGGGTAGCCTATCCCTTTCCCAGGGTATCTTCCCAACCCAGGAATCAAACTGGGGTCTTCTGCATTGCAGGCAAATTCTTGACCAGCTAAGCTACCAGGGAAGGACCCTCTATCTCCCTATACCCACTCTATTCTAAATGCTTACATACTGTTTATAACAGAACAGTAAATTTCGTGTAAAAAGAAACAGACGAGGGCCTGAATATGTGACAACATTTGATCTAAGTCCCTCTTATCCATAAGAACCTATAAATTTTCCTCTTGATTTTTATTTTTATTTAAATGTGCAGGCTCTGAAGTGTTATAGAAAAAAAAAACTTCATATAAAAAAACTATGCAGACATGAAATGTAATTGCAATTAAATATCTACTTCATAGGTTAATGATTTCTGGGTTTCAAGTGCAAACAAAGTAGATGGAAAAAATATTAAAGATGCAGCTCTGATCCAAAGACCAATACATCTAATTTGGTGGTGGTGCTGATAAACCTCTCTGATTTCTCGGCTGGTTGGTGTCAGAAGCAGAACTAGAAGTCAAATCCGACTCCATGTCTCCTGCGCTACAATGTCCCCATTCAGTTCAGTTCAGTCACTCAGTCATGTCTGACTGTTTGCGACCTCATGAACCGCAGCATGCCAGGCCTCCCTGTCTATCACCAACTCCCAGAGTTTACACAAACTCATGTCCATTGAGTCGGTGATGCCATCCAACCATCTCATCCTCTGTCGTCCCCTCTCCTCCTGCCTTCAATCTTTCCCAGCATCAGGGTCTTTTCAAATGAGTCAGCTCTTCGCATCAGGTGACCAAAATACTGGAGTTTCAACTTTAACATCAGTCCTTCCAAAGAACCTAGGACAGATTTCCCTTAGGACAGACTGGTTGGATCGCCTTGCAGTCCAAGGGACTCTCAAGAGTCTTCTCCAATACCACAGCTCAAAAGCATCAATTCTTCAGGGCTTAGCCCTGTTTATAGTCCAACTCTCACATCCATACATGACCCCTGGTAAATCCATAGCCTTGACTAGACGGACCTTTGTTGACAAAGTAAGGTCTCCACTTTTTAATATGCTGTCTAGGTTGGTCATAACTTCCCTACCAAGGAGTGAATGTCTTAATTTCATGGCTGCAATCACCATCTGCAAGGATTTTGGAGCCCCCCAAAATAAAGTCTGTCATGGTTTCCACTGTTTCCCCATCTATTTCCCATGAAGTGATGGGACCAGATGCCATGATCTTCATTTTCTGAATGTTGAGTTTTAAGTCAACTTTTTCACTCTCTTTCACTTTCATCAAAAGGCTCTTTAGTTCCTCTTCACTTTCTGCCATAAGGACGGTGTCATCTGCATATCTGAGGTTGTTGATATTTCTCCCAGCAATTTTGATTCCAGCCTGTGCTTCATCCAGCCCAGCATTTCTCATGATACACTCTGCATATAGGTTAAATAAGCAGGGTGACAATATACAGCCTTGATGTACTACTTCCCCTATTTGGAACCAGTATATTGTTCCATGTCCAGTTCTAACTGTTGCTTCCTGACCTGCATACAGGTTTCTCAAGAGGCAGGTTCAGGTGGTCTGTATTCCCATCTCTTTTCTTTTAATGTCCCCATTAAATCTGTGCAATTTAAACAGGAAAATTTCATTTACTTAATATTTGATTCGTTTTTATGATGACTTGTGGTTTTCTCAGTTGAAAAATGCATATTCTGCAGCCAAGGCTGGACTTGGGCAAGGTCTATTTTGGCATCTAAAGAGTGAATCACTGTCTAGAGCTGTGCTTCCCAAAATAGTAAATACACATGGTTTTTCAGTACTTGAAATACAGCTAGTATGACTAAAAAAACCCAAAGTTTTAATTATTTTAAAATTGACAAGTACCCACACATGACACTGGCTACAGAATTGTTCAATACAGATTTAGAACACTGCCATCACTGTGGAAAGTCCTATTGGGCAATGCTGACTATACTGCATCTCTCGGTCTTACTGTATGTACATCTTCAACAGTTGGGAGTAACTGCTGTTCTTAACTGGAGAAGGCAATGGCACCCCACTCCAGTACTCTTGCCTGGAAAAATCCCACGGATGGAGGAGCCTGATAAGCTGCAGTGCATGGGGTCGCTAAGCGTGGGACATGACTGAGCGACTTCACTTTCACTTTTCACTTTCATGCATTGGAGAAGGAAATGGCAACCCACTTCAGTGTTCTTGCCTGGAGAATCCCAGGGACAGGGGAACCTCGTGGGCTGCTGTCTATGGGGTCGCACAGAGTCGGACACGACTGAAGCGACTTAGCAGCAGCTGTTCTTAACTAAAAGGCAGCTGCTAAGATCAATGGCAGAAGGCACTTGGGTTATACTTAAAATGACCTGGTGCTGGGATACCTTTGTTTTCAGGGGCATTCTAGTTACTACACCTGGATTCAAATTCCTTCATTACCAGTCATTAGCAGAACGTCTGTGGACAAATTTTCCTGAATGTTTGACTCGATTTCTCCAGTTATAAATGGAATATTTACATATCACATAATGAATGTTCTCAAAGTAGCAAAAGCCTGAGATCACTGCCCTCTTTATTTTACCTGAATAATATATATTGTAATATTAGCTTCACTTAGCCAATTACGCTGGACATTTATCTCCCTTGTGAAGAAAGTCCTGAATATTCACATTCAACCACCTTGAGAAAAACTAAGAAAAGGAGTTCAGCTTAATTCTCCTTTAGCAGATCATCAATTGTCCACTCACAGCATACTTTTCTTTAGCTAATAATTCCAAGTAAACAACGAAGGGTTTTCTAGTTTTAATTGAACCAACGGGTCACTGTCTTGAGATCCTTGTTCAAACCCCACAGCCAGAATAGTCAGAGACCTGTGTAGCAGGAAAGGCTACTCAGAATGCCTTTTGGGTCTTATAGTGGCAACAGTGATATCAATGAGAAGCACATGTGTTGTTGTTCTGACTAACTTGCCCACTTGCTCCCTTCCTCTTTCCCTCCCTCTGTCCCTTTCCCCGTCCTTCTCATTACTCCATGTCAGTACAGAAATTAAAGCTCAGGGATACAGAACTCTGGCGAGAACTGACTTGCTAAACCCAATGCTTCTCAACCTCAGCTGTCTTTTACAATCATTTGAGACACAATTAAAACTCTGTGATACTGCATATGCCTGAAAGACTCTGTTTGGAAAGCTCCTGAGAACAACTGGCAACAAAATATGAGACAGAAATAAGAACAGAACTATGGATAAAGCCATTAACAGTGGCAGCCACCTGTAGAAGCTGGTGCAATCAGTGACACAGACAGCCCTTTCATTTTCTCTATTGTTCTCCTGAGCAGTTGTCACTTGCATAAGACATATGGGTTACGCTAGTCACGCTAACCCATGCTTAACTTCTACACTTAGACTGGCAAAATTTAGCACATTTGTCTGCAGACAAAAAGACAGTATGTGGAAATTGTGATATGAAATCTTCAAAAAACACTTTTATTTTCAAGCCCTTGCATTTGAGGGACATCACTATGGAGGATCCCTTCCACTACAATATCACAAGGAACCAAATCAAGGACTTGTGAAGGAATAGGCATGTTAGTTTGTCATTCATGAAAGGTTGCTTTATTCAATACTTTCCGCTATTCTGTTGCAACTGATGGTAGACCCACAACAGAAATAGAAAAAAGTCTAATAACAGAAATAGAAACCTATTATACTACACACATATACACACACATAAATGCACACACAAAGGCTTTTTTCAGCATAACTCTGTTAAGCAAATATTAAAAAAAAGAATACTTCAACAATTCATATGATCAGGTGTAGTTTGTAGCAGCGTAAAGATGTAGGAATATTGCTAAATATCCCAGATATACCATGATGGGTTTTTATCACCAGGACTATCCTTCAGAAAAAAAAAAAAAAAAAGGAGCTTCCTGGAAACAAAGTCTTTGCAAATCTGTATTACAAGTTGCTTCTATTTTCCACCGAAAAGTTGCATTAACTTGAAATACTCTGAATCAATGCTTATTTTAGACAATCTATAGAGAATATTTTATAGACTCACTAAAAGAGGAGGCAATGACATTTCATATAGATTTTGGTTTTGTGCCTGAGGATTTGACCTCACAATTGTAATGTCACTGTACACATGATTCTCAAAGATCTTAAAAAGCAGTACAACACATTGTTACATAGTGGAAATCATTACTATAATCCTGCAGGATGAATGCACAACAAATATAACTGTCCTAGTGTCACTCCAGTACTCTTGCCTGGAGAATCCCATGGAGGGAGGAGCCTGGTAGGCTACAGTCCATGGGGTCGCAAAGAGTGGGACACAGCTGAGCGTCTTTACTTACTTAGTGTTAAAAAAATAAAGTTGATTGAAACTTATTTCTCATTGACAGTATGTTATACTTTTTCAAAAGTACTGCTAAGCAAGATTATTTCATAAAATGCAGGGGTGTAAAAAAGCAATATTGCTAAATTAATATATTTTTATACTAATTTAAATGTTATTGTTTATGTTTAGTCATTAAGTTGTGTCTGATTCTTTTGTGACTCCATGGACTGTAATCCACCAGGCCCTTCTGTCCATGAGATTTCCCAGGCAAGAATTCTGGAGTGGGTTGCTGTTTCCTTCTCCAGAGAATTTTTCCAACCCAGGCACCAATCTGCATCTTCTGCACTGAAAGGTGGATTCTTTACCATTGAGCCACCAGGAAAATCCAGTTAAAATATTTACATATAATCAAGTTGATAAATTAAATAGTATACTATATGTTTAATTGTTCCATGAGCATCCGTAACAGTCTCTTGTCTCCCCAAACATTTTCTTTTGTGTTATATCATTGGGCAAATGAGAGGTTTCATTAAAACTGGAGTCTTCTTTTTATATTTGGGCACATATGTCTGAAATATTTATTTACAAATACTTGTAATCAATTACTGCCATGAGCACAAAGAAGTTGTTAAATATTTGTATATGTCTGTTTGCTTATGTATTTGAATTTTTAACTAACAGAACTTCCTTCTGGAAAGCAACATAGATCATTTGATTTAAAACTCCTTTAAACACCACCATGAAGGACTGAACTAAACACTAGAATTTTCTTTTCATATACATGAAAATATAGATGTTCATGTACATATACATATAGATGTGCCTTTAGGAATTTATGATCAAACCATAAGGCTTACATAATATTAGCATGATAAAACTTAAATATATTTTTGCTAGAAAAAAATGAAATCAAAAGAAATATTTAAGTTTTGTTTTCTATTTATATAGCTTTTATTTCCATTGAATATAGCTGAAATATAAACTAAATTATGTGGATTATACTTGTGACTTTTTAAAACAGCTAATTAATCCATAAAATTAACTGTTAATTCTTGAATGACATATTTTTCAAAAGGCTTAAAAATATCAAATTTAGATATTCCTTAGCTATTTCTCAAGTTGTGGAAAAACAAGTCACTTTACAGTCTCATAAAGCAGTATTAAAATTTTTCACAATGGAATAAAAACATCTTAATCAGAATAATTAAGTAATCAATAATAGTAATAAGGATTCAATTTATATTATTATTGCTATATTAACTGTTTAGCAAATGGATGTTTAAAAATCCATTTCCAGACATTTAAAGATATCCCTAAATACTAAAAAAAAAACAAACAAAAAACAACAAAACTCTATGACTGGAAGTCTCTGTTAAACATGAATGATTACACATCAAACACTCAAATCAAAACATAAATATGGAATCACAGTATTGGCTTTAAGTCTAGTCAATATTTAAGTCACAATATTTGTCATGATACTGTCTTTAAATCTTACATAGCTGTGAGAACTTTAACCCCTCCCTTCCACATGCTTCTATGAAAATGGTCTTTAGTGATAACTGTTCTATCTTTCAGACAGCAAAATAGAAACCCTTTATAAATATTAAAGTTCTACAGAAATGCTAGTATTCCTAACCCTTTCTCATAGTTAAGTTTATGTGTCAACTCATTAGGCCACAATATCTGGATGTTTGGCCAAATACCAGTCCGGTTATTGCTGTGAAAGTATTTTTAGATGAGATTACATTGCAATCAGTAGACTTTGAGTAAAGCACATCACCCTGCAAAATGCAGGTGGGCCTCATTCAATCAGTATAAGGCCTTCAGAGTAAAATAAAAACAAACCAACAAAAAAACAACTGAGGTTCCCTGAAGAAGAGATTTCCCTCCAGACTGCCTTCAGACTTGAGCTGCAATGTAACTCTTCCCTGAGTCTCCAGTCTACTGTCCTACCAGGCAGATTTCAGACTTGCCAGCTTCAACAATCACTTGTGCCAATTTCTAAGTATTAATCTCATTCTCTCCCTCTCTCTCTGTAGATGTTTATGTATTATCTATTTTAGCTAACCAGCTATCTAGAGAGAGAGAGAAAGAGAACACTTGTTTCCTGTCAATGTACTCTAAAATATATTTTGTTCATATGCTTGTTTAATTGTCTGGTTTCCACACTGGACTGCATATCCTCTATGGGCAGCGATTTTATCTGTCTGTTCTCTAACTCTTATGCCTTGTACAAAGAAACTCTCAAAATATATTCATTGAATTAATTAGATTTTTAACCAATCTTTCATATACTAAAGGTAAAAATAGAGTATTTGATTTTAAATTTAAAGTACATCAAAGAGGGAAAGTATAGAAATGCACAAAATATAGTGAATTTATATTTTAGGTGAAATGGGCACATTTATTGAACTAGTTTGACTACACTTCAATTATTGGATCCTATTTCAAATTATTTCACTATTATCTACATACATACATAAGGAATAAAGATATTAAGATGATGTTGAATATTTGGATATAAATATTTATATTTATATCCTATATAATTTATCTAAAGCAATAGATCCATATTTTTATTACAGTTCCTGAACTAATTTTCTCCCAACTCTTATACCAGTAGACAATTGCTTAAACATTCAGTATATGCTTTTAGTTGTTTGCTAGAATTATAAAATATAATGTGATTTAGTTCTCTAAAAACACTTAATCAAAATCTATCACCCAGTTAGAAACCCCAGTTAAGTCCAACTCAGTGTGTAAATACAGCTTCTTAATTTCAGTTTATTTTAGAAACAAGGAGAAACTTAAACTTATTATTGAAAAATATCATCTTTATAATTCTTACTTTTAAACTCAATTCATGAGAATAAAATAAAAAAAAACTTTCCAAAGTTACATGGTATTTTCTAAATATTTTAATTAAAGTTAATAAAAATAACACATCCTATTGCCAAGAGTGAGGAAAAAATATTCAATCTATATAAAACGCATCTAAAAGAGAACAAAAGCATGTGGTATCTGGAGAGATAATAAGTGTTAGGAGAAGATATAAAACTATTTTTGAAACAGAATTAGAACTGTTTATTTTATTAAAAAGTTGACATAGGTTATCTTTAGTGTTTATGACTTGCAAACTAAAGTATTTAATATTTAACATGTTTAAATACAAGCATCAGCAGTTTGGTAATCAAAAGGAATAATTTGAATCATCTCAGAAAAATAAATTCATTATAATTAGGATATTTTAGAATATGATTAAAACATTTAAAAGAAAATGTATTCACCTTTCTTGTCATCAAAGTACAGAGTCTGTTGAGCTGGATTTGACCACTGGAGGGAGGTGTTATCATTTTGATCAACCCTGCAGGTCAAAATTGCAGTTCCGCCTTCAACAACCGTTACATTCTGTGTAAGTGGAAACTGCCCTTGGCTGCCTAAAAAGGGATTAAAGAAAAAGTTGATTAAATGAAACTTATAAAATGATTAACTTTCCAAGAGGTACATGGGCTTAACTTCTCACCCCAAATAAAATTTAAACCAACCAAACAACAGCAAAACTATACATTAGAAAAAAGGCAAGATAATTGAAAACCTTTAATTAGAGGACAACAGTGTGGTATACTAGTAGGACTTCTTTACATTCCCTCACATGCTCCAGAAAACCTTCTTCTCCTCCTAGGCACACATAAAGATGTATATTTAAATAGTAACGTGATTATCATTAATTTCCCTTGGCCTTGCATTAATTATATGGTGCTGCTGCTGCTGGTAAGTCTCTTCAGTCGTGTCCGACTCTGTGCGACCCCAGAGATGGCAGCCTACCAGGCTCTTCTGTCCCTGGGTTTCTCCAGACAAGAACACCGGAGTGGGTTGCCATTTCCTTCTCCAATACATGAGAGTGAAAAGTGAAAGTGAAGTTGCTCAGTCATGTCCGACTTCGCGATCCCATGGACTGCAGCCCACCAGGCTCCTCCATCCATGGGATTTTCCAAGCAAGAATACCAGAGTGTGGTGTCATTGCCTTCTCCGATATGGTGCTAGACCTGGCTATTTTTGAAAATAATAATTCTGGATGAATATAACTCTTTTTAGTAGCAGAAGAAATACATTAAATACTTCCCTTGTAGCTTTTATAGTTCTGAATAAAGTGTATAAAATATGGATATTAGAATGTTAGATTCAACCTCTGATAGAAAAAATTAAAAAAAGAAGAATCCTCTTACACCAGGGTTTCTTGCAGACTTAGTTGTTTTTATAAATATAAAACATGTTGGGGAAAACAAGTGTTCATCTTATAAAATATCCATCAAAATATTAAAGTGATTACTCTAGCCCAAGAGGTAGAGATAATATTCTTTTTTGTTTCTTTCCGTTGTTTTCTGATGTTTTTTTTCCAATGAATATATATCCCTTTTTCAATCAAGGAAAAAATATCTATAAAGATCATTGGCAATTTGGGTATTATTATAATGTATTCAAGCTTTCTATCTTCTTAAGTGTCATACTAATTTATTATTTATTATTAATTCATGTAATAACATTTCTTAGTAAAAGTACTTCTAATAGTTAAAATTCATGCACATAGAAACATAATATATAAATTTCACTTCAGCAAGATGATCTGGAGATGAACTCTGCCAAGTCTGGAAACAATTAACAACATGGGTGAAAAATGACTTTCTAAAGCCAGGTTAAAATACTATTATGTGAGCAGGGCAGTTCATTAAGTCAAGGACAATTTACATATGCAAGAATATTATGATAATAGCACCCAGGAAATATATTTTCCTTTTCTTCTTTAATTTTATAATGATTCTGTTATTACTACAAGCACCATTTGAAGTTATACTGGAGCTACTGGCATAAAGATTCTTATTACCAAGAAGCCTGTTGATTGGCACTGTAAGAGAAGAGAAGAGCCTGAAGGGGAAAATTTCTTTCCAGACCTAAATGACACAAGCACAGAAGTTCGTGACCACATTATATAATTAAGCCTATCAAGTATAAAAATCTGCTATCGGTAGCTTTGTCTCCTCAATGCCAACCTCTTTGAGTCACTATGGCAACTCCCCAGGATATCTCCTTGTAATCTTTAGGGTAGAGTTTTTAAATTGAGGTTAGGCAATGTCTGGAATAAATTCTTTGATAGTTGACTTGAAAGTCAACAGGAGCCAGAATGGGATGTGTTTTGCCTTCAGCTCAGAGGTGACCTCTAGCAGGGAAACATGAAAAACTATCAGTCTTGTGAAGTGAGGTGAAGTGAAAAACTGCATCGGAGAAAACATGAGCTAAAACAGAAGGAAGGGGTAATTACCAAAGATATCAGATTAGCAGCTCATAAATATGAAGTTCAAATTGTTTTTAAGATGCTTTGCTCAGGTGCCCAGCTATTGACATAATGCATAAACTGAGCAGTCTAGGGGAGGAGGAGATCCTTTAAGTAATAAAAAGTGCACAACTGTTAATAAATATACATAGTTCATCCCAGATGACGATTTGACTATCAACTGGTACATAAATAATACTTCCTGCGTCTTCAAAGACGTGGAAAAAGAGCAGTGATGCTTGCAACAATTTCATCCACTGCATTTGCAAAATAATTTTCAAAACATCCCATAAGAAAATATTATCCTTCTCATTTCACAGATGGGTAAACTGACACTGGGAGGTTAAGTGATTTTTTCCATGGTGAAATGGAGTCAATGAACCATTTGGGGTTTGTTCTGAAAGTTCAACGTTTTATTCTTATTTTTCCACAAAGGCTGCTGGGTCATATCACTATTTGTTTAAATGTGAGTTAGATAACAATGAAAAAGAAAAAAAGAAAAGAGTATTCTTTTAGCAAAATAACCTTGAATTCATACCTAGCTGAACTACATCTTCAGATCAAATAAGGGAGATGCCAATGTTAATTTCCTTTCAATATCGTATCTTATCCAGAAATTGTTATTTGATAATTATTTCAGTCTTTCCTTATACACCCATAGAAGAAAGAAACTAATATTTGTCAGGGTGTTCTACATGACAGGGACTATACAGACTCCAGCACACCTATACCTTATCCTTCCAAGTATGCCATCAGGATGGCTCCTCTCCATCTTCTCCTCACTTGGGTTCAGACGTTAAAGTACTGACTTCAGTTCCCTGGAATCTTGCATCCTAAAATCCCTAAAGTTAAATAATTTAGTTTCTCCCAAAAGAGCAAACTCATGTTGAGAATTTACTAATCCTAAATACCCTTAGGATATGTGGTTTCCAAAATCAATTCAAAAACCAATGTTGTAGGCAGCCAAACTTCTCAAAGATTTATACTGCCTTTTATTTTTATAACCTGGAGACAGCATCAAGTTTGCTGCTACTTTTCTCTTTTAACCCCCTCCTTCCTTAAAGTTCACAAGTTGTCATTAAATTCAATCTCAGAGAGCCTTTCTAAAGACGTTACTGATTTTCCCAATTGGAAAAATTAATGTGTTACCAGCCTAAGGATTCATCCTCAATTTATTTTTCAAAATACTTTGGCCATCTGATGTGAAGAGCGGACTTGTGGAAAAAACCCTGATTCTTGAAAAGACTGAGGACAGGAGAGTAAAGGGGTGACAGAGGATGAGATGGTTCAGTTCAGTTCAGTCACTCAGTCGTGTCCAACTCTTTGCAACCCCATGGACTGCAGCATGCCAGGCCTCCCCATTCATCACCAGCTCCTGGAGTTTACGCAAACTCATGTCCATTGAGTCAGTGATGCCATCCAACCATCTCATCCTCTAAGGTTCCCTTCTCCTCACACCTTCAATCTTTCCCAGCACCAGGGTCTTTCCAAATGAGTCAGTTATTTGCATCAGATAGGCAAAGCATTGGAGTTTCAGCTTCAGCATCAGTCCTTCCAATGCATATTCAGGACTGATTTGCTTTAGGATGGTCTGGTTGGATCTCCTTGCAGTCCAAGGGACTTGCTGGAGTCTTCTCCAACACCACAGTTCAAAAGCATCAATTCTTTGGCGCTCAGCTTCCTTCATAGTCCAACGCTCACATTCATACATCACTACTGCAAAAACCATACGTATGGCAAGATGGACTTTTGTTGGCAAAGTAATGTCTCTGCTTTTTAATAAGCTGTCTAGATTGGTCATAACTTTTCTTCCAAGGAGCAAACATCTTTTAATTTCATGGCTACAGTTACCATCTGCAGGGATTTTGGAGCCCCCCAAAATAAAGTCAGCTACTGTTTCTACTGTTTCCCTACCTATTTGTCATGAAGTGATGGGACCGGATGCCATGATCTTAGTTTTCTGAATGTTGAGTTTTAAGCCAGCTTTTTCATTGTCCTCTTTCAGTTTCATCAAGAAGCTTTTTAGTTCCTCTTCACTTTCTGCCATAAGGGTGGAGTCATCTGCATATCTGAGGTTATTGATATTTCTCCCAGCAATCTTGATTCCAGCTTGTGCTTCCTCCAGCCCAGCATTTCTCATGATGTACTCTGCATATAGGTTAAATAAGCAGGATGACAATATACAGCCTTGATATACTACTTCCCCTATTTGGAACCAGTATGTTGTTCCATGTGCATTTCTAACTGTTGCTTCATGAACTGCATACAGATTTCTCAAGAGGTAGGTCAGATGGTCTTGTATTCCCATCTCTTGAAGAATTTTCCACAGTTTGTTGTGTTCCACATAGTCAAAGGCTTTGGCATAGTCAATAAAGCAGATGTTTTTCTGGAATTCTCTTGTTTTTTTTATAATCCAACTCATGTTGGCAACTTGATCTCTGGTTCTTCTGCCTTTTCTAAAACCAGCTTGAACATCCGGAAGTTCATGGCTCAGTTCAGTTCAGTTGCTGAGTCGTGTCTGACTTTTTGTGACCCCATGAATTGCAGCACGCCAGGCCTCCCTGTCCATCACCATCTCCTGGAGTTCACTCAAACTCATGTCCATTGAGTCAGTGATGTCATCCAGCCATTTCATCCTCTATCGTCTCCTTTTCCTCCTGACCCCAATCCCTCCCAGCATCAGAGTCTTTTCCTGTGAGTCAACTCTTCGCATATTCCAAGGAACACCCAGGGCCGATCTCCTCTAGAATGGACTGGTTGGATCTCCTTGCAGTCCAAGGGACTCTCAAGAGTCTTCTCCAACAACACAGTTCAAAAGCATCAATTCTTTGGCACTCAGCTTTCTTCACATTCCAACTCTCATATCCATACATGACCACTGGAAAAACCATGGTTCACGTACGGTTGAAGCCTGAGTTGTAGAATTTTGAGCATCACTTTGCTAGCCTGTGAGATGTGTGCAATTGTGCAGTAGTTTGAGAATTCGTTGGCATTGCCTTTCTTTGGGATTGGAATTAAACTGACCTTTTCCAGTCTAATGGCCACTGCTGAATTTTCCAACTTTGCTGGAATATTGAGTGCAGCACTTTCACAACATCATCTTTTAGGATTTGAAATAGTTCAACTGGAATTCCATCACCTCCACTAGCTTTGTTTATGGTGATGCTTCCTAAGGCACACTTGACTTCACATTCCAGGATGTCTGGCTCTAGGAGAGTGATTACACCATCGTGATTATCTGGAATGTGAAGATCTTTTTTGTATAGTTATTCTGTGTATTCTTGCCACCTCTTCTTAGTATCTTCTGCTTCTGTTAGATCCATACCATTTCTGTCCTTTATTGAGCCCGCCTTTGCATGAAGTGTTCCCTTGGTATCTCTAATTTTCTTGAAGAGATCACTAGTCTTTCTCATTCTATTGTTTTCCTCTATTTCTTTGCATTGATCACTGAGGAAGGCTTTCTTATCTCTCCTTGTTATTCTTTGGAACTCTATATTCAAATGGGTATATTTTTTCTTTTCTCCTTTGCCTTTCGCTCATCTTCTTTTCACAGCTCTTCGTAAGGCCTCCTCAGACAACCATTTTGCTTTTTGCATTTCTTTTTCTTGGAGAGGGTCTTGATCACTGCCTCCTGTAAAATGTCACAAACCTCTGTCCATAGTTCTTCAGACACTCTTCCTATCGGATCTGATCCCTGGAATCTATTTGTCACTTGTACTGTATAATCATAAGGGATTTGATTTAGGTCATGCCTGAATGGGTAGCGGTTTTCTGTGCCCTTCCTATGTTATCTCTTTGCTCAACCATCACTAAGCCAGCAGTAAACACATGAAAAATATAGCAAGTCTTCCCTGAGCGTTCACAATATGGTAGGCACTATTCTAAGTACATTTCCATTATCAAGGATTAAATCTTCATGTCAACATTGTCATTATCTCAGTCTTGAAGACAGGGATCTGATGCAAAGTGCGACTCAACGATGCGTCATAGTCATGTGGCTAGAAAGCACAGCAGCCAGGTATTCAACTTTTGCCCTGGGTTTTCAAACCTAACATGCTTAGCCTTAGAATTACTTTGAAAATAAAGTGAACTGAATTCTGACTCAGTCGCTCTTATAAAAGAAATATATAATATCTTTGTTTTTAGTTTTTCCTTATTATATTTTTAATTGGAGTTTAATTGCTTTATAATATTGTTAGTTTCTGCTCTACATCAAGATGAATTGGCAATAGGTATATGTATACTGCCCCCCTCCTTGAAACTCCCTCCCACTTCCCACACCATCCTACCACTTTAGGTTTTCACAGAGCACCTGGTTTCAGCCCCCCGTGAAAGTGAAAAATGAAAGTGAAGTCGCTCAGTCGTGTCCGACTCTTTGCCACCCCATGGACTGTAGCCTGCACCAGGATTCTCGGTCCATGGGATTTTCCACTCCGTGTCATACAGTAAATTCCCACTGTCTATTCTGCATATGGTAGTGTTTGTGCTTCAATGTTTCCCTTTCAATCTGTGCCTCCCTCACCTTCCCCCACTGCGTCCCACAAATCTGTTCTCTGTCTGTGTCTCCATTGTTTCCCTGCAGTCACCATCCACAGTTGTTTTAGAACCCAAGAAGAGAAATAGTGACCGCTGCCACCTTTTCCCCTTTTATTTGTCATGAAGTGATGGGACCAGTTGCTGTGATCTTAGTTTTTTTAATATTGACTTTTAAGCCAGCTTTTTCACTCACCTCTTCCATTCCCATCAAGAGGCTCTTTAGTTCCTCTCTGCTTTCTGCCATTAGAATGATATCATCTGTTTATTTGATGTTGTTGTTATTTTTCCTGGAAATCTTGATTCCAGCTTGTGAAGAATCCAACCCAGCATTTCTCATGATGCACTCTGCATATAAGTTAAATAAACAGGGTGGTGATATACAGCCCTGTCATACTCTGTTCCTGATTTTGAACCAATCAGTTGTTCTATGTAAGGTTCTAATTGTTTCTTCAGAAGCTGCACACAGGTTTCTCAGGAGAGTATCAGGTGGTCTGATACTCCCATTTCTTTAAGAGTTTTCCACAGTTTGTAGTGGTCCACACAGTCAAAGGCTTTAGAAGAGTCAATAAAACAGAAATAGATGTCTTTCTGGAATCCCCTTGCTTTATCTATGATCCAATGGATGTTGGTAATTTGATCTCTGGTTCCTCTGCCTTTTCTAAATCCCATTTGCACATCTGGAAGCTTTCAATTCAAGTACTGCTGAAGTCTAACTTGACGGATTTTGAGCATAACCTTACTAGCATGGGAAGTGAGTGAAATTGTCTGGTAGCCTAACATTCTTTATTACTGCCCTTCATGGGAAATGGATGAAGATTGACCTTTTCCAGTCCTGTGGCCACTGCTGGGTTTTCCAAATTTGCTGACATATTGAGTGTAGCATTTTCACAGCATCATCTTTTAGGATTTTAAATAACTCAGTGAAATTCTATCACCTCTCCTAGCTTTATTGGCAGCACTGCTTCATAAGGCCCACTTGACTTCACACTCTAGGATGTCTGGCTGTAAGTGAGTGACCACACCATCATGGTTATCTGGGTCATTAAGACCTTTTTTGTGGAGTTCTTCTGTGTATTACTTTCATCTCTTCTTGATCTCTTCTGCTTCTGTTAGATCTTTATTGTTTCTGTCCTTTATTGTGCCCATTTTTGCATGAAATTTTCCTTTGATATCTCTGATTTTCTTGAAAAGATCTCTAATCTTTCCCTTCTGTTTCCGCCCCCCCCCCCCCTGTTTCTTTGCATTGTTCATTGAAGAAAGACCTTCTTTTCCCTCCTTGCTGTTCTCTGGAACTTTGCATTCAGTTGATTATACATTTCCCTTTCTCCCTTGCTTTGCACTTTTCTTCTTTCTGCAGGTATCAGTAAAGCTTCTTAAAACAACAGCTATACCTTTTTGAATTTATTTTTCTTTGGGATGGTTTTGGTCTCTGACTCCTGAACAATGTTACAAACCTCTGCCCATAGTTCTTCATGCATGGTTTACCAGATCTAATCCCTTAAATCTATGCATCACCTCCACTGTATAATCATAGTGGATTTGATTTAAGTTGTATCTGAATGTCCTAGTGGTTTTCCCACTTTCTTCAGTTTAAGTCTGAATTTTGCTATAAGGAACTGATGATCTGAACATAGTCAGCTCCAGATCTTGCATGTGTGTGTGTATGTGTATATACACATATACCCTTGTGTATATGTATATACATATAATACATACATACATTATATATATATATATATATATTCTTTTGCAGATTCTTTTCCCATGTAGGTTATTACAGAATATTGAGTAGAGTTCCCTGTGCTATATATTAAATTCCTGTCCATTACCAACTTTATATATAGTAGTGTGTATATATTAATACCAACCTCCTAATTTATCCCTCCCCCCATTGAACTGACAGTTTTACTTAGATTATTGAATTTATTCCTCTCTATCCATGTCAGTGGTTGAAAACCATTTAGGATGCTTTCAGTAATGATATGTAAATAATTTTCTAATTTATTTTCTGTGAAAGACACTTTAATGAAGAATGATTAGTCAATATTTTGAAAAGATAGCTCTCTTGACCCTGTCTTTAAGTAGTTCCCATTATCCTTCAATGTTTCCACCTGTCATATACTTAGGAAAAGATTTGTTCAAATTGTTATTTGTCTAGATTAGGAATTACCAAGTTCAAAATCTAGTGGCCTGAAACTTAACTCCTGCTGACCTCAGTTAATTAAGAGTTGTCTTTTACTTTCATGCATGCCTTCTTGTCTGACCACCAGGAGTCTAGCACACTATCACACAGAACACAAAGAGACAAATTCTAAGATATGGGCACCTCAACCTTGGTGGCAGGCTGTGATGTGCCATTAGCATAAAGAAGCAATAAGCGTAACAGTGAAGAGAGATCTTTGAAGCCAGCAGTACTGCTGAAAGAGAGCAGACAGGTGAAGACACATGCTTGAACACTGATGCCAAAGCATGGCTCTGCTGTCATAAATGGCATTATTCAAGCCTTGCTATCTTTTGAATGAATGATGAGTGAAAGCAGTGGGCTTCTCCAGCTCTTTTCTTGTGCTAAAGATTAAATGTGGACCACAACAGTGGATCGGTGCACACTGCGCATGAGTGCTTGCTTACTAAGGACAATAATCACCTGAGATATATCTAGACAGACAGGCAGAGGTTGAGGCCCTGCACATCAGAGATGGAGGTACAGCCAATGATTTTTGAGGGTAAATGATCAAATTTTGTGGGTTATTTAACAGGAACTGCATACTTCATTATTTTTTCCTTTCTGAAAATGAGCAAAACTTTGTCAAAGAAGAATCACATTTAAAAGGGTAAATGGAAACAACAAGATATGAAGAGAATTTAAGATACAGTTTTTCAATAAAAAACTGCAAACTTGTTATGAGATTAAAAATGCTACATATTTTGATTCTTTCTTTTGGAATACATTTATATATAGCAAAAACTGTCAACTCTTTTTAAACATTTACTTAATTCTACAAGGTATTGGCACCTGTATCAAATAGCATGCATAATGCTTTGCTTTCTTTTAAAATCTTTTTGTATTCTCTCAAGAGCTCTATTTTAAATGTAGAATACAGGTCTCATGTTAGGTTCTCTTATTTTGGTTATAAAACCCAAATTCCAGATAGATCAATAGATACAAAATAGGTTAAAGATTCTTAAATATCAACCTCAATAAGAAAAGACAGAAATAGGTAACTCATTTTTAAATGAAATACAAAGATAGCCTACTATTATTTAGGGTCTTCCCCTCAACTATTCTTAGCACTGTGATTCTTTCTCTCCCTCATTTGTGCTATCAACTGGTTCTGAGTGTTTACACAAAGAACCCACATTTTAGAAAGTTCAAGATTATTCTTGTTGCTAAAATTAGAGTCTAAATATATACCTAAATGAACACACAGCATGCTATTACTTCCACTAAGTTACTGAAGGCATTCTAAACAAACTTTTAAGATGAAAGTTGTAGCTCAGTAGTTGTATAGACTGAAACACATACTAAAGCATATTGATATGAAAAGCACAGATGTCATTAATGTAGGCTTATAATTCTCAGGAGAAGTATGATGAATGCTCCAAAAATTAAGACTGATAACTAAGTGCAAAATGTTTCCACTTTGGGAATGCTGGTCTGTTCTTTCAAACACTTAGAATTCTCTAGTCATTTCTTTCCTCATTTCATTCTAACTTTTAGATTTGTCTAAAAAACTTTAAGTATGTTCTTTTCCTTGGCTACCACATATAATTTATTTTCCTTTGACTCGACTTCATTCTCTCAGATCCAGCTTGCCTTATAGAGTGTAACACCTGGTGTCCACCTTCTGTGCCACCTCTCTGCCCAGCCGCCATGGAACATGGCCATCAGTCTGGTGCTGCTTGCCAGTTTCCATAGAGACAGGAAGTACTTTGGAGACCTGTGTTCCTTTGTAACTGCCAGACCAATGCAGGGAAGAAACAAAGCTGGCGGGCAGTGGGTCTTGGAAGGCCAGGAAAGGTTGGAAGGGCTTTTTCATCCTGGTATCAGAGTGTAACAGTGCCAAATTGGAAGCTTCAGAAATACAATCCTGTAGACTAGATCCTGTGTTCACCATGGCCATTGTGAGAGACCCATTCTGCTCCCAACTCGTGGAGCAGAAACTCTTGTGTACCCAAAGGTTGGCCCTAGTCCTTTGTTGGCTTCTGATCCATGACAAAAGGCTCTTTCAGATTTACAGTGGCTCCTACAGCTCCTGACCAAAGAATCATAATTTTCCTGCAGAAATTTCACCTTTCTCTTTTCCAGACTCTAATGATAGGTTTTCCTGGACACTCTTAGCAGACCAGAAAACTTCTGAGATAGCCATAGGATGATTACCAATTGACCTACACTGTGACTGTGAGTAGATGATCCACTTAACTACTAACATATCAAGACTAGTCACCATCTGTTGCATCTATTACAATAATTATAATTTAGAGTTAATTCTTGATTATCAGGATCAAAGCTAGTCCTAGAGAAATTTGCAATACAGGTGAAATAAAATTTCATATGCCTTCCTTTGCATTTTAAAAATGTTTTTGTGTGATTGTATACCTCAGCCTTTTGTACTATACATATTTCCAGCATAGTTTTCTTTTTATATAAAGTAAGCTTCTCTAGTTTCTTTTATTAATTTTATATTGCTACACCACATCACAAAGTTTAGGTCTTCCCTAAATTAAACAATCCTAAGTAGAGAAAAAAAGTCTGAGCTGCAGAGAATATTTATAAAGTTCTGGGAAACATGTTTAATTGCCACTTTATAGTCTTACTTACTGGTTGTATTGCTTTATAATGCTTTAAAACATTATCCAATTTAAAAAAATTCCCAACACCTTTTTAACATGCATCTGTACCAATTCCATTCTTCATATCTTAGCTTATTTTTCTGTTTATTACCCTGCCAAAATGAACAATAAACAAAATTTGCTTATATACCATGGACCTTGTAAACTAGATTAAATAAAAATATATCTGGCTTTACAACCAAAATTGATTTTTATTTTAAAATTTCATTAATTTAGCCATAGTAAGTTCATTCACTAACATGTTTTATTTTTTTCCCCAAATTCAAACAATAATTTCTTGAATGACACATACAATTTTTCAAGAAAAAAGTGAAGTTTAGAGTTGTTCACATTTATATTCTTATCTTCCTATAGAGATAGATCTTCAAGTTTATGATGTGGAAGAATAAAATGCAAATGAAATAATTTTTCAATGAAAAGGAAACTCTATATTTTGTAAGGCAATATAAAAGAATAAGAGGGTTTTACTATAAAGTCAAAACAGGCTTTCATGGTAATTATCATGTGTGTATAAAGTCATTTTGTCTTTCTAGAATACTGTTTTCAGGGTGAATGAGCAAGACCTAGAACTGACTAGCTTTACTTGCTAACTGATGAACATTTGAGAGGCAGCCTTCCAGAGAAAAGAAATTTATGACCACAATCACAGTCTGGTTCACAGTGAACCTCAATCACATATCTAAATTCTAAATTGAGATGTCAACCTGGAGGAAATATTCTGGAAAGGAACACACAGATGGTAAGACTCTTCTGAAGACAGGGTGAGTAATATAATGCTGAGCATACAATAATCAATCTTCTGGAGACAAAAAAAAAAAAGGAATTGGGTGGGACATAACTATTTAATATTGAAACCACTGGGGAAATCTTCAATCTGATACTAAAAAGGGAAGAAATAATGCATATATTTTGTTTTATTCAATAGGTTTTAGAAGGTTGATATACTTTTAAAAGCAAAAAAAAACTTAATTGCAGTACATTTCAAAATATTTTATAATCTTAAGGAAAATAAAAATTCCTAGTAACATTTCTAGGAACAAGTCAAGTGGAAAAATAAAAGGTAAACAAATAAAGCCAGTATACCAAACCTTAATTTCAAATGTGCCTAGATTCAAAGATACATAATATAACTAGCAAAATAAGGTATAAATAGTGAGAAAAGTTGTAAACTGAGAAAATATTGACTTCTCTCTTGCTTTCATGCTAGTTTTCCCTAACTAAAACAAAGAATTGCTTTGGTTGTTTGAGGTTTTTTGTATTTCCATACAAATTGTGACATTATGGAAATACAAAAAGCCTTGAATAGCCAAAGCAATCTTGAGAAAGAAGAATGGAACTGGAGGAATCAACCTGCCTGACTTCAGGCTCTACTACAAAGCCACATTCATCAAGACAGTATGGTACTGGCACAAAGACAGAAATGTAGATCAATGGAACAAAATAGAAAGCCCAGAGACAAATCCATGCACCTATGGACACCTTATCTTTGACAAAGGAGGCAAGAATATACACTGGATTAAAGACAATTTCTTTAACAAGCGGTGCTGGGAAAACTGTAAAAGAATTGTACAAAGAATTGTAAAAGAATTTACAAAATTGTAAAAGAATCAGCCAATTGTAAAAGAATGAAACTAGAACACTTTCTAATATCATATACAAAAATAAACTCAAAATGGATTAAAGATCTAAATGTAAGACCAGAAACTATAAAACTCCTAGAGGAGAACATAGGTAAAACACTCTCCAAAATACATCACAGCAGGATCCTCTATGATCCACCTCCCAGAATATTGGCAATAAAAGCAAAAATAAACAAATAGGACCTAATTAAACACTTCTGCACAACAAAGGAAACTATAAGCAAGGTGAAAAGACAGCCTTCAGAATGGGAGAAAATAATAGCAAATGAAGCAACTGACAAACAACTAATCTCAAAAATATACAAGCAACTCCTGCAGCTCAATTCCAGAAAAATAAACGACCTAATCAAAAAATGGGCCAAAGAACTAAATAGACATTTCTCCAAAGAAGACATACAGATGGCTAACAAACACATGAAAAGATGCTCAACATCACTCATCATCAGAGAAATGCAAATCAAAACCACAATGAGGTACCATTTCACTCCAGTCAGAATGGCTGCAATCCAAAAGTCTATAAGCAATAAATGCTGGAGAGGGTGTGGAGAAAAGGGAACCCTCTTACACTGTTGGTGGGAATGCAAACTAGTACAGCCACTATGGAGAACAGTGTGGATATACCTTAAAAAACTGTAAATAGAACTGCCTTATGACCCAGCAATCTCACTGCTGGGCATACACACCGAGGAAACCAGAATAGAAAGAGACACGTGTACCCCAATGTTCATCACAGCCAGGACATGGAAGCAACCTAGATGTCCATCAGCAGATGAATGGATAAGAAAGCAATGGTACATATACACAATGGAGTATTACTCAGCCATTAAAAAGAGTACATTTGAATCAGTTCTAATGAGGTGGATGAAACTGGAGCCCATTATACAGAGTGAAGTAAGCCAGAAAGAAAAAACACCAATACAGTATAGTAACGCATATATATGGAATTTAGAAAGATGGTAGTGATAACCCTGTATGCGAGGCAGCAAAAGAGACACAGATGTATAGAACAGTATTTTGGACTCTGTGGGAGAGGACGAGGGTGGGATGATTTGAGAGAATGGCACTGAAACATGTATAATAACATATAACAAACGAATCGCCAGTGTAGGTTCAATGCATGATACTGCATGCTTGGGGCTAGTGCACTGAGACGACCCAGAGGGATGGTAGGGGGAGAGAGGAGGGTGGGGGGTTCAGGATGGGGAACACGTGTACACCTGTGGTGGATTCATGTTGATGTATGGCAAAACCAATACAATATTGTAAAGTAATTAACCTCCAGTTGAAAAAACAATTATATTAAAAAAAGAAAAAAAAATCTATACCAACTCTAATTATTAACGTATTGTTGCTAATTAATGATTTGACTTAGATTCAGTAGATGTATTTTGGTAACCTCTTTCTTTTAGATTGAATCACATCTATGCTAACTCTGAAAGCATCAAATAATATTGACCATTTCAAGTTTAGTTTAGTTCAGTGGCTCAGTTGTGTGACCCCATGACTCGCAGCATGCCAGACCTCCCTGTCCATCACCAACTTCCGGAGTTCACTCAGACTCATGTCCATCAAGTCAGTGATGCCATCCAGCCATCTCATCTTCTGTCGTCCCCTTCTCCTCCTGCCCCCAATCCCTCCCAGCATCAGAGTCTTTTCCAATGAGTCAACTCCTCACATGAGGTGGCCAAAGTACTGGAGTTTCAGCTTTAGCATCATTCCTTCCAAAGAAATCCCAGAGCTGATCTTTTTCAGAATGGACTGGTTGGATCTCCTTACAGTCCAAGGGACTCTCAAGAGTCTTCTCCAACACTACAGTTCAAAAGCATCAATTCTTTAGGACTCAGCCTTCTTCACAGTCCAACTCTCACATCCATACATGACCACAGGAAAAATCATAGCCTTGACTAGACGGACCTTAGTCGGCAAAGTATTGTCTCTGCTTTTGAATATGCTATCTAGGTTGGTCATAACTTTTCTTCCAAGGAGTAAGCGTCTTTTATTTTCATGGCTGCAATCACCATCTGCAGTGATTTTGGAGCTCAAAAAAGATAAAGTCTGACACTGTTTCCACTGTTTCCCCATCCATTTCCCATGAAGTGATGGGACCAGATGCCATGATCTTCATTTTCTGAATGTTGAGCTAAAAGCCAACTTTTTCACTCTTCACTTTCACTTTCATCAAGAGGCTTTTTAGTTTCTCTTCAATTTCTGCCATAAGGGTGGTGTCATCTGCATATCTGAGGTTATTGATATTTCTCCCAGCAATCTTGATTCCAGCTTGTGTTTCTTCCAGTCCAGCATTTCTCATGATGTACTCTGCATATAAGTTAAATAAGCAGGGTGACAATATACAGCCTTGATGTACTCCTTTTCCTATTTGAAACCAGTCTGTTGTTCCATGTCCAGTTCTAACTGTTGCTTCCTGACCTGCATACAGATTTCTCAAGAGGCAGGTCAGGTGGTCTGGGATTCCCATCTCTTTCAGAATTTTCCACAGTTTATTGTGATCCACACAGTCAAAGGCTTTGGCATAGTCAATAAAGCAGAAATAGATGTTTTTCTGGAACTCTCTTGCTTTTTCGATGATCCAGTAGATGTTGGCAATTTGATCTCTGGTTCCTCTGCCTTTTCTAAAGCCAGCTTGAACATCAGGAATTTCACGGTTCACGTATTGCTGAAGCCTGGCTTGGAGAATTTCAAGTTACCTATACTTTAATATTTTTCATGTATTAAATAATTGCATTGATGTACTCAATAGAGATACTCATATAAAAGAGTGACATAGATGTTTAGATTATAACTTTGGATTATGAGATATGATAGAAATTTTGAGATGACACTGATACAAGATACAGGTGAGAAAAAATGTGATATCAAACATTAGTCATTTAGTCATGTATAATCAGCTCATATTAGGCATATGAACTATATACATATTGTTCAACAGAAAAAATGCAGGCCCAAAATATCATCACCTATGCTAAAACCCAGGATATTGACTCAAATTTAATACCTAACCTAATTGCAGTTTTGACCTTCCTCAGAAAGTCTTAATCAAGCAGTTTGAAATTTTCTGCTCAGCACCAATGAAGTAATCTGGCACATGGGCCCTCTCCATCCTGCCAGTCCCCAGAATAAGAAATGATTTACAGATACAAGTTATTCAGGGCCCCTTGCACCCAAAAGAAGATGGCCGAGTCTAACAACAATCCTTTAATTGCTAACAACTTCCTTGTGCCACTTCTTCTTATAAAAACCTTCCATTTTGTACTACTCCCTGAAAGTGTCCTGCTTGTTGCTAATGGGATGCTGCCCCATCCATGAATTGCCTAATAAAGCCAATGAAATTTTCAAATTTACTTGGTTAAACATTATTTATTACATTATAAACATATACATTGTTATTGCTTTCTGAAATCTATCTTTCCATTTGTAATGGATTTGGCCTTATGAAATATATTTCCATGACATTAGTTTATTCAACAAAGATATATTTTGTGCCTAGAGAATGCTTCACATGGCAGGTGTTGGGGACAAACTGTGAACAAGGTAGAAATGATGTAAAGTTCTATCTTTAGAACTTCCAGCGTAAAGGTTGGAAGAAAAGAAAAAGCAAATATATAAATGGAAAATAGTGTTGATATTTCAGCTGCAATCCAAATAGCAAATCAGAGAAGACAATGGCAACCCACTCCAGTAATCTTGCCTGGAAAATCCCATGGATGGAGGAGCCTGATAGGCTGCAGTCCATGAGGTTGCTAAGTGTCGGACACGACTGAGTGACTTCACTTTCACTTTTCACCTTCATGCATTGGAGAAGGAAATGGCAACCCACTCCAGTGTTCTTGCCTAGAGAATCCCATGGATGGAGGAGCCTGGTGGGCTGCCGTCTACGGGGTTGCACAGAGTCAGACACGAATGAAGCGACTTAAGCAGCAGCAGCAGCAGCAGCAGCAGAGGACAAGAATACTTGGGAGGGAACTAGTATTTCAAAAAGTAAATTAGCTGATATAAAAGTCTTGAGCCAGAAGCAGGAAAAAGGTTGGCTATTCCTTCAATAATTTCAAATTGTTTGCCAGGGACAGTTTGAAATTTCAATTTTCAAAAATTTCAAATTGGTTACCAAGAAACAAACAAACCATGAAGAGAAACAGATGAGATGACCCAAGATAAGGTAGAAAGACGGTTAAGACAAATCATGCAGGGGTTTTTATATCATGATAAGAAGCTGATATATTTTCTACATTCAATTGTATTGAAGGAAGCCATTGCAGAAAGTGCCATGGCTCAATATATATACTCTCAGAAGATATGATTTTTCTGCTGCTTAATCATGATCCCTAAATCAAGGGTTCTTAATCTCAGAGATGAATCACTTTAAGAGTTGAATTGATGATAAAGAATTTTACTGAGAAAATAGCAAAAAATCCATGAATTCATGGGGATATATTGTAAAAGTAACCAGCTTCTTGGTATTTTTCATTCTACACTGTAAATAACTTTTCAGTAAATGAAGATCCATATTTTATTGACTTGAATTTATACTAAAACAAGAATGTTGCCCATATTTTCAAAGAACCCCTACTCTTTGATGGACAGTTTATCTCTTACTTTCACCCTAAAATGTCATTGCCTTGAGAAGTTTCTCTTATTAATAATGAAGGACTTTCATATCATTGTTTGTTTTTAAAGCTGCAATAGTTATCTGGGTTATACAGATGTAAATATTATGGTTAAAAGAGCTTTCTTTGTTTCAAAAATATATTTCCCTGGGTGGATAGCAATACTATGCTATCAAATAAATAATGAGTTCCCAAAACACAACAAAAGTGAGGAAACAAAATATTTGAGATTTTCTCCTGTATAATACTATATTTTATAAACTTTATAGCATAATTGCTCTGACTAATATCATAGAAATAAATGTTTTCCTTTCCAATAACTGAAATTTTATGCCCAGCTGAACCTGAGACATGTTTAAACCCCATAACAGAGGTAGAAGCATATCACTTTTCATTCTCTAATGAGCATAAGAAATTGCCTGGGACATTGTGGGGGCATAGTTTCGAACACAAGAACACTGCATTCAAAATGATATCACCTTAATTATTTAACTGTTGATCAATATGCAGTAACTTATGAATCAACTTGGAATATTCTCTAAGGAACAGCTCCCTTTTGAAAAAAATGTAAAAACACAGTGGTTAATAGGGTGTGTTTTTCACTGTTTGATCATTTCTGAATGCACAAAGATTTCATTAATGTTGATTTCACCCATCTTGTCCATGTTTACATGCTTTGATGTTCAAGTCCTTTGTACTGCCACATTAGATCTAGGGGAACACTGCCCTATGATAGCAAGTGAAAACTGCTGTGGGAAAACTTTAAATGAAAGGTGATACTTTGTATAGATTTATACAGATAACTCAGCTCAAACAATTATATATTTGATTAGGCAAATAACAAATTAATACTATCTTCTAATACCCTTTCTGGGGGTTACTACATTTTTAATCTGTCAATTAGAAAATTATAGTAAATTAAATTGTGTTCAGTGGAAACTATTAAAATTAAACTTTGATAAAATAAATTGAGGTGGAATTTTAAAATATCTAACTCCTTAATTCTGAGTAATGTTCTGGAGAGATTGTTGCAAAATGATAAATGGGAAATATATCCATAACAAAACCAATGGCCTCTTTACTAGAGTGTTGAAAAGAAAAGATTAACAGATGTTTCTTGTTCTTTTCTCTAGTCTTAGTAAATCCTAACAAGTTGACTCTGATTGAATTGTCTTTGCTATTCAAGGAATTCATGGATATCCTGGGTCTCAAATGAATGAGTTGCTACATACTGGGCTAAGCATCCACATTTCACTCTCAAGATTATTTATTCAATAATGAATTATCAATATTGATCAGATGAACTTGTATCAGATAATGGGAACTGACGGCATAATCCTAAAAAGGCATAAAAGCTGAAGGGATTCCAGAGCTGGAGCTTTCTTGAGATTATGAAGCCCACACAGATTCAGTCTAGTAAGGAATGACTGCCTATGCAGAAGCATTTCAGTGGGGCATAAAGTCACTGCTGGTTTTTGGCATCCTTGTGCCATCTGTCTTGTGACCTTTATGTAAACCTGATGTTAGATATCGCTTCTTGAGTCTCATGAGCATTATCATATATATATGAAACCAAGAATTATGTAGTTCTAGGAAAGTGGGCATTGTGACCAAAACATCAAGTTAACAAAGGTCAAAATGCATGTATACCTGTCTGCAGAATAAGGGCTCTTCAACAGGAGTACTCTTATGATTCAAGCTCAAAACTATTCCTATTTGTTTCCTTTCTATTTATCTGATTGGAGCTAAATAGACTATGGCATACTTCATGAATTCTATATACAATTTGTGCAACCACAGATTTCCATTTCAAAATCCTAGTCATATGTTTGATAGATATGAAATCAAAATATGTGTTATAATAGATGGATAGATTTAGAGATGTAGCTATCTTTCTCAGTATTCTTGCCTGGAGAATCCCATGGACAGAGGAGCCTGGAAGGCTACAGTCCACGGGGTTGCAAAGAGTCGGATACGACTGAGCAACTTCACTTTCTCTTTATATATACAATATGCTATATGAAAGTAGGTTGATAAGGAGTCAGGACCCTTGAGGAGGAGAAAGGGGTCTGGGACCCTCAAAGAGGAGAAAAGGACGAAGTTTTTTTCTACATTGCTTTATCTTAGTCGCATAAGGTGTTTTTTTCTTAAACTCTGAGTTGTTATGACAGCAGTCTTTAAGACTAACTTTCTTTAAGCCCAGAGCTAATGATTATACAGCAAAACAATTCATCTTGCTCAAGGGTATGTTTTTCCTTAAGCTCTGTACTAATGATTATATAGAAACAATGTAATTGTTCAAGGGCATGCTTCTCCTTCTTAACAAGAACCTTCTGACTAATCTTGTTATTTTAAGATATATGTTGTGGGAGTGGGTCTGGTAAGACCTTTCTGTTGTTAGTTCTAATCTTGTTATTTTAAGATGTATGTTGTGTAAGTGGGTCTGGTAAAAGTGTATAAGGCTTGACAAAACTAGTGTCTTGTTAAGACAGAGAGTGGGGCACTCTCTGTCTCCCTTGTGATGTCTATATCAGAAGCTTTCTGTCATTTTTCAGTGTAATAAAACTTCTGCCACACACAGTTTTGAGTGTATGAAGCCTGGTCCTGGTCCTGAAGCTAAATCTCCTTCTTCATAGATCACAAATCTGATATTGTTCACTGTAAGCTATCATATATTTATAAATTATATATAGACTCACATATATTTGACACAGGTATACATTAGTCTTAATAACTTATTCATCTGATAGCTCAACATTAGATATCTAAAGTGTTATGCTTTCAAAATTTTAAATAAATCATTTGAATTGCAATGATTTATCAAATATTTTCAAATGTAGGTCACTCAATAGGATGAGCCACAGACTCAATGGGCAATTGTAAAAATTTCCAAGGGACTAGAGTATTGGCAGCAACATGGGAATAAGTATGCAGTTTTAAATGAAAATACTTTCAGAATGGCAAGTATATGCGTATGTGTGTTAAAATTAATAATTACATTTAGTAACAATTCATTAAACTCATTTTGGGGACATTAATCCCAACTCTCATTATTAGAATCTTTGACCAGCTAATCTTAGAGTTACCTATAAGGATGACCTTATGAAAGAAAAAAATGATGCATATTTATTCCAACTTACTTTTTCTCACTGAGAACAATAACCATCTCCTCCAGTTTAAGGGTCAAATCTCTCTAAGTAAAGTTTTGAAGCATGGAGTCCATCCTTACTCAAAATGATCTAATTAACGGTAAAGTGATCCAATAAGCAGCTATTTGTTAAAATTTGAATTTCATTACTACTAAACACGTAATTTATAATGTCATGATGGTTACTTTTAAAAATATCATGCTTGTTTAATGAAGGAATTCCGACATGTAATGTACTTCCTTATTCTTTCTTGATTAAGCTTGTGTAGCCCCAGGGCACAGGAAATATCGACTCATATGGCAGGGTTGATAAGGATCAACTCTCCCTCCTCACTTGGACCAGCAAGCTGCTAGTGAATTCAGCAGATGTTTCTACTATCTGGGCCAATGGAAACCTTATGGACCTCTTTCCTTCATCTCCTCCCAGGAGCAAATGTTAACACAGCAGAAAGTTGGAAGCATACCAAATAGGAAGCAGAAGGGTTGGTGAGAAAGCAGGGTACACTCTTATCCATAAACAGCAGTCGTCCGTGGTTTGAATTGGTGATTGAGCCATTTTCATGGCTTATTTCTGTGCATTTGCTATTTCATTTAACCAAATCCCTACAGACCCTTATATTCTTATGTAACAGTGTTTACCTTAAACCTATACATTTAATCCTTGAATATGCTAGTTGTTTCAAGATACAAACCAAAAAAAAAAAAAAAGAATATGAATATATAAGGCAGGAAAATTGTTGATTTCTAACAATTTTTCTTATCTAAATAGAAAAACCACCTAATTGTAACTTGTAATTTACTAAACAATTTACATTTTTGATGTCATATTAAAAATAGCAATAATAGGCCCAGTTTCCATAACAATTTCCAAGAAAAACTAATTAAAGGGTTAAGCTTAGGACTCTTTATTGAGGATAATTCTTATTCAGTTGAATTTTAAATGTACTTTCTTAAGAACACAATTTGATTAAATTCATGTAATTGTTCCTCATCTCTCCCTCCATCTCCCCACACTCAATTACACTGACCCAGTGGAGTGAGTGCCCATCAATTTTGTATGATTTAGATGCTTCTCACACATATTCAAATTCTATAATTTAGAATTCTACTTTGCCTCTACGCAAGTTTTCTCTAACTAATACACTAATATAAAGAGAGAGAACATTTTTTAAAAGAGGTGGAGGTATATCTTAGACTCTAAAACTATATATTGCCTCAATTTATTTTAATACATCAGGATATATTTCCCACTGAAAAAGGGATAAAATGTTATGGAAGAAATTTGAGTAGAAAAATAATAATGTTGATTCATTTTTCATTTATTCTACCCTTGTTGATTGAATATTACTATGAGTAAGGCACGTTAAAAGCAAGTAAAAAGAAATAACTAAATGTTTAAGCACACAACTTAGTATAGTAATTGATGGGAGTTGCTTCAATAAAGTCAGCATTAACAATGTCCTATAATACATTCAATCAACTCCAAAAGCCATATTGAGAGGCTGCTCTACAAAAGGCTTGTTTCATCTGTTTCCATGATTACTTTAGAAAGGGCATGTTGTTTTGAGCAAAATAGCAAAGTGTAAGTAGCTAAAAAAAAAAAATGGCAGTTTTTAAATGCTTCCTATGTGTAGCATTTATGAAAGGTGTAGTTAGAAAAGATATTTACTTAAAAGTTTCAAATGCCAGATATTTAACAGTTTTTCCCTCTTTTATTCTAATTATCAGAAGCTTAATTTTAAATTCGTTTAAGGATTTTGTGGGTATTACTTCACTTTGTGAATGGGAATAATTCTGGGCAAGAAAGCTGGCAAACACAGCCATGAGACAGAGACACTACAGAGGTCAATTTACTACTGAGGAATTCTTTGCAAGCTGTCCAAACAGTCTTTGGTTAAACGAGGAATCGAGATGATGGAGATTTTACATCTGAGTGAAACAACCATGACACAATTTCTGGTTTTTATAATGAAAAACAACAACAACAACAACAAATAGACTATACTTTCATTCTCTATATAATCTTTTAGAAGGGAGACTACAAAAAACTTTCAGAGGCACAGAATTAATTAGATAACAAATAAAATAAAGGAATTAACAATAGGCTCATACCTGTATCATATAAGGCAGTCAGAAATACTGTGTGTTATGAAAGAGAAAGTGGAATATATAATCTAAAGAGGGAGAGAGGCATTTAAATCCACATTTAAATGAACAAAATCACTACTTCTAATTATTGAGGTTTAATCTAGCATATCAAAATATGTAACTTCATAAAATATTCAATCATATAAGTATCAAAATAATTTGAGGTTTACAGATAGTAGCACAACTTAAAAACCTATTAGATGAAAGAGAAAAATAGGGGAAAAAATTGAGAAAGACCCTGGATGTCCAGATAGAGTACAGGATAGATAATGATGCCTCTAATTAAGGTTTAGTTACAAAAGGGAACTTAGCATATCTGTTAAATTTTTCTCTTCAGCAAATCAATCCAAAACATAATGGCTTATATCAATAACCACTTTTGAGGTAAATTCACAGTTTTATGAAGTGACAATTTGTATGGTGCTCCACTTGGTATTTTTGATTTAAGCTGTGCTCCCTAACATATCTATAGTTGCCAATTATCTGTTTTGGGGAGCTCTAATTCTGAGGGAAGGCTGGCTGTCAGCAGTGGTGACTGATGATGACTGGGCTTGATTTCATAGCTCTTGCTTGACTGAGTACAGCAAACATTTTTCTAGTCTCTTCATGCTTTAAATTTGCTACCATCCCATTGGCCCAAACAAATCACAGTGTGAAGCCCAGAGTCACTGTGGAAAGAGACTACCCAAGGAAAAGGATGCAGGGTAACATGAACAAAATAGCAGCTCTTGGATAAGAAGACTAAAGTCGTTGATTATCAAAAAGAGAGGGATATATCCCAAAGTTTAAAAAAAAAAAAGAATTAAAGAGATTTTTTATATATCATATGTCACAGGAAAATTAAGTTTATAAAAAGCCAGACACTTGTCCAAGGGGACTTACCACCAGTATGTCTTACGGGCTTTGCTATGAAGAAGTTAACTTGAAAAATACAAACAGAAAGCATGACAGTGTTTTAGGAAGTGAATGAGAGGTGATCAAATGAAGATATTAAATGCAACCAAAACTTTTCAAGAAACTTGACAATAGATTTCACAAAAGTCAGACGGTAAAGAATTCACCTGCAATGCGGGAGATCTGGGTTCAATCCCTGGGTTTGGAAGATCCCTGGGGGAAGGCATGGCAACCCAGTCCAGTATTCTTGCCTGAAAAATCTGCATGGACAGAGGAGCCTGGTGGGCCACAGTCAATTTGTTGCAAAGAGTTGGAACACTGAGTGACTAAGCATAGCACAAGCACAAAGGAATACAGAGTTTGGAGAGAGATTTTTGTTCTTTTATTGTTTACTTTTTCATATGATTTAGTAGCATTAATTTTACATAGCATCAGTGAGACTCAGCTGACTTCTGTCTGTTCTGTAGAATAATTATTTCACATATGTTTGCTTGGACACACCAGACTGACTGTTAAGAGCGAGAGGAATTAGGACCATTGTTCTACCACTTCAAGACAAGCACTGCAAAACAGGTGCCATATATTTACACCAGTAGCGGATTATTGTTATAAGTCTAGACAGCATAGTCCTCTTCCAACGAAAGTGATAGACTGATGGTGACACTTAATTTTTTTTGCATGAGAACATTAACAGAACTTAAAAATACAAAGTATCAGAAAAGTAAATATTAATTAGAACATTTACGCATGACCTAACATTGCAAATCTCTCTTAAATAATGTCTTTATTTTGAAATTACTTGGTGACTCAGCTGGTAAAGAATCTGCCTGCAATGCAGGCAGATGTGATCCCTGGGTTGGGAAGATACTCTGGAAGAGGTCATGGCAACCCACTGAAGCATTCTCGCTTGGAGAATCCCCATGGACAGAGGAGTCTGGTGGGCTGCAGTCCATGGGGGTCTCAAAGAGTCGGACATGACTGAGCAACTAAGCACATACCACATTCATTCTCAAGTGCTGTGAAAGGCCATGAAATATTTCCTTTCTTCTTTATTGTATGTTGTTGTTTTTCAGTTGCTAGTTTGTGTCCAACTCTTTGCCACCCTATGGATTGCAGCACACCAGGGTTCCTTGTCCTTCCTCATCTCCTGGAGTTTGCTCAAACTCATGTCCATTGAGTCAGTGACACCATCCAACCACCTCATCCTCTGTCATCTCCTTCTCCTCCTGCCTTCAATCATTCCCAGCATCAGAGTCTTTTCCAATGATTTGGCTCTTTCAATCAGATAGCCAAAGTATTAGATCTTCAGCTTTAGATAAGTCCTTACAATGAATATTTAGGGTTGATTTCCTTTAGGATTGACCGGTTTATCTCCTTGCTGTCCAAAGGACTCTCAAGAGTATTCTCCAGCAGAATGATGTAAAAGCATCAATTATTTGGCATTCAGCTTTTTTTTATTGTCCAGGTTTCACATCGGTACATGACTACTGGGAAAAACATAACTTTGATTATATGGATATTTGTCAGCAAAGTGATGTCTCTGACTTTTAATACACTGTTTATGTCAGTCATAACTTTTCTTTCAAGAAGCAATGGTCTTTCATTTTCATGGCTGCAGTAATTGCAGTGATTTTGGAGGCCAAGAAAATAAAGTCTGATAGTTTCCAATTTCCCCCATCTATTTGACATGAAGTGATGGGACCAGACGCTATGATCTTAGTTTTTTGAATGTTGAAATTTAAGCCAGCTTTTTCATTCTCCTCTTTCACCTTCATCAAGAGGCTCTTTAGTTCCTCTTTGCTTTTTGCCATTAGGGTGGTATCATATGCATATCTGAGTTTACTTACATTTTCCCCATCAATCTTGATTCTAGCTTATGATTCATCCAGCCTAGCATTTCACAAAATTCACTCTGCATATAAGTTAAATGAGCAGGGAGACAATATACAACCTTGATGCATTTCTTTCCTTATTTGGAACCAGTCTGTTGTTCCATGTCCGGTTTTAACTGTTGCTTATTGACCTGCATACAGGTTCCTCAGGAGTCAGGTCAGGTGGTCTGGTATTCTCATCTCTTTGATAATTTCCCACAATTTGTTGTGATCCACAGAGTGAAAGGCTTTAGTATAGTTAATGAAGGAGAAGTGGACGTCTTTCTGGTATTCTCTTGCTTTTTCTATGATGCAGTAGATGTTGCCAATTTGGTCTCTGGTTCCTCTGCCTTTTCTAAATCTAGCTTTTACATCTGGAAGTTCTCAACTCACATATTGTTGAAACCAAGCTTGAAGGATTTTGATCATTTACCTTGATTCCATATGAAATGAGTGCAATTGTGTGGTAGTTTGAACATTCTTCGGCATTGCCCTTCTTTGAGATTGTAATAAAAACTGACATTTTCCAGTCCTGTGGCCACTGGTGAGTGCTTCAAATTTGTAGGCGTATAGTGTGCAGCACTTTAACAGCATCATCTTTTAGGATTTGAAACAGCTGGAATTCTATCACCTCCACTAACACTGTTTGGTAAGGCTTCTTAAGGCCCACTTGATTTCACACTCCAGAATGTCTGGCTCTAGGTGAATGACGACACCATCGTGGTTATCCAGGTCATTAAGGCCTTTTGGGGTACAGTTTTTCTGTTTATTCTTGCAACTTCTTTTTAATATCTTCTGCTTCTGTTAAATCCTTGCAGTTTTTGTCCTTTATTGTACCCATCTTTTCATGAAATTGTTCCTTGGTATCTCCGATGTTCTTGAAGAGATCTCTAGTCTTTCCTATTGTATTGTTTTCCTCAATATCTTTGCATCGCTCGCCTGAGAAGGCTTTCTTATCTCTCCTTGCTATTTTTTGTATCTGTGCATTCAGCTCGGTATATCTTTGCCTTTATCCTTTACTTTTCACCTCTCTTCTTTTCTCAGCTGTTTGTAAAGCCTCCTCAGACAAGCACTTTGCCTCCTTGCATTTCTTTTTCTTGGGGATAATTTTGGTCACCCCTTCCTATACAATGTTATGAATCTGTCCGTAGTTCTTCATGTACTCTGTCAAATCTAATCCCTTGAAACTGTCACTTCCACTGCATAATCATAAGGGATTCAATTTAGGTCATACCTGAATGCAGGAGCAGCCACCCCAAGTCCGAGGTCAGGGTTGGTGGCCAAGAGGAGCTACCCCACACCAGAGGTCAGGCGGGGCAGCCAAGAGGAGCAGCCCCACATCCAAGGAGTGGTGGCTGTACGAGCACAGGAGGGCCTGGAAGAGCTACTCCACGTTAAAGGTCAGGAGGGGTGGTGGTGAGGAGATACCCCTCGTTCAAGGTAAGGAGCAGCAGCTGCACTATGCTGGAGCAGCCATGAAGAGATACCCCAAGTGCAAGGTAAGAGATACCCCAAGTCCAAGGTAAGAGAAACCCAAGTAAGATGGTAGGTGTTGCAAGAGGGCATCACAGGGCAGACACACTGAAACCATAACCACAGAAAACTAGCCAATCTAATCACACTAGGACCACAGCCTTGTCTAACTCAATGAAACAAAGCCATGCCCTGTGGGGCCAACCAGATGGGAGGGTCATGGTGGAGAGGTCTGACAGAATGTGGTCCACTGGAGAAGGGAATGGCAAACCACTTCAGTATTCTTGCCTTGAGAACCCCATGAACAGTATGAAAAGGCAAAATGATAGGATACTGAAAGAGGAACTCCCCAGGTCAGTAGGTGCCCAATATGCTACTGGAGATCAGTGGAGAAATAACTCCAAAAAGAAATAAAGGATGGAGCCAGAGCAAAAACAATACCCAGTTGTGGATGTGCTTGGTGATAGAAGAAGGTCCAATGCTATAAAGAACAATATTTCATAGGAACCTGGAATGTTTAGTCCATGAATCAAGACAAATTGGTAGTGGCCAAACAGGAGATGCCAAGAGTGAACATCAGCATTCTAGGAATCACCTAACTAGAATGGACTGGAATGGGTGAATTTAACTCAGATGAACATTATTTCTACTACTGTGGGCAGGAATCCCTTAGAAGAAATGGAATAGCCATCATGGTCAACAAAAGAGTCCGAAATGCAGTACTTGGATGCAATCTCAAAAACGACAGAATGATCTCTATTGGTTTCCAAGGCGAACCATTTAATATCACGGTAATCCAAGTCTATGCCCCAACCAGTAACGCTGAAGAAGCTGAAGTTGAATGGTTCAATGAAGACCTACGAGACCTTTTAGAAATAACATCCTCAAAAGATGTCCTTTTCATTATAGGGGACTAGAATGCAAAAGCAGGAAGTCAACAACACCTGGAGTAACAGACAAATTGGCCTAGGAATATGGAATGAAGCAGGGCAAAGGCTAATGGAGTTTTGCCAAGAGAACGCACTGGTCATAGCAAACACCTTTCAACAACACAAGAGAAGACTCTACACATGGACATCACCAGATGGTCAACACCAAAATCAGACTGATTATATTCTCTGCAGCAAAAGATGGAGAAGCTTTATACAGTCAGCAAAAACAAGACCAGGAATTGACTGTGGCTCAGATCATGAGCTCCTTATTGCCAAATTCAGACTTATATTGAAGAAAGTAGGGAAAACCACTAGACCATTCAGGTATGACCTAGAGAAATAGATTTGAGGGCCTAGATCTGATAGAGTGCCTGATGAACTATGGAATGAGGTTCATGACATTGTACAGGAGACAGGGATCAAGACCATCACCATGGAAAAGAAATGCAAAAAAAACAAAATGACTGTCTGAGGAGGCCTAACAAATAGCTGTGAAAAGAAGAGAAGTGAAAAGCAAAAGAGAAAAGGAAAGATATAAGCATCTGAATGCAGAGTTCCAAAGAATAGCAAGAAGAGATAAGGAAGCCTTCCTCAGCAAACAATGCAAAGAAATAGAGGAGAAGAACAGAATGGGAAAGACTAGAGATCTCTTCAAGAAAATTAGACACACCAAGGGAATATTTCATGCAAAGGTGGGCTCGATAAAGGACAGAAATGTTATGGACCTAACAGAAGCAGAAGATATTAAGAAGAGGTGGCAAGAATAGACAGAAGAACAGTACAAAAAAGATCTTCATGACCAAGATAATCATGATGGTGTGATCACTCACCTAGAGCCAGACATCCTGGAATGTGAAGTCAAGTGGGCCTTAGAAAGCATCACTACAAACAAAGCTAGTGGAGGTGATGGAATTCCAGTTGAGCTGTTTCAAATCCTGAAAGATGATGCTGTGAAAGTGCTGCACTCAATATGCCAGCAAATTTGGAAAACTCAGCAGTGGCCACAGGACTGGAAAATGTCAGTTTTCATTCCAATTCCAAAGAAAGGCAATGCCAAAGAATGCTCAAACTACCGCACAATTGTACTCATCTCACATGCTAGTAAAGTAATGCTCAAAATTCTCCAAGCCAGGCTTCAGCAATACGTGAACCGTGAACTTCCAGATGTTCAAGTTGGTTTTAGAAAAGGCAGAGGAACCAGAGATCAAATTACCAACATCTGCTGGATCATGGAAAAAGCAAGAGTTCCAGAAAAAAACATCTATTTCTGCTTTAATGACTATTCCAAATCCTTGGACTGTGTGGATCACAATAAACTGGAAAATTCTGAAAGAGATGGGAATCCCAGACCACCTGACCTGCCTCTTGAGAAACCTATATGCAGGTCAGGAAGCAACAGTTAGAATTGGACATGGAACAACAGATTGATTCCAAATACGAAGAGGAGGACGTCAAGGCTGTATACTGTTACCCTGCTTATTTAACTTATATACAGAGTACATCATGAGAAACGCTGGACTGGAAGAAACACAAGCTGGAATCAAGATTGCTGGGAGAAATATCAATAACGTCAGATGTGCAAGTGACACCACCCTTATGGCAGAAAGTGAAGAGGAACTAAAAAGCTTCTTGATGAAAGTGAAAGAGGAGAGTGAAAAAGTTGGCTTAAAGCTCAACAGTCAGAAAATGAAGATCATGGCATCTGGTCCTATCACTTCATGGGAAATGGATGGGGAAACAGTGGAAATAGTGTCAGACTTAATTTTGGGGGGCTCTAAAATCACTGTAGACGGTGACTGTAGCCATGAAATTAAAAGATGCTTGCTCCTTGAAAGAAAAATTATGAGCAACCTAGATAGCATATTCAAAAGCAGAGACATTACTTTGCCGACAAATGTCCATGTAGTCAAGGCTATGGTTTTTCCAGTAGTCATGTATGGTTGTGAGAGTTGGACTGTGAAGAAAGCTGAGCACCGAAGAATTGATGCTTTTGAACTGTGGTGTGGGAGAAGACTCTTGAGAGTCCCTTGAACTGCAAGCAGATCCAAAAAGTCCATTCTGAAGGAGATCAGCTCTGGGATTTCTTTGGAAGGAGTGATGCTAAAGCTGCAACTCCAGTACTTTGGCCACCTGATGTGAAGAGTTAACTCACTGGAAAAGATTCTGATGCTGGGAGGGATTGGGGGCAGTAGGAAAAGGGGATGAGAGAGGATGATATGGTTGGATGGCATCACTGACTGGATGGACGTGAGTTTGAGTGAACTGTGGGAGTTGGTGATGGACAGGGAGGCCTGTTGCCATTCATTTGCAGTTTGCAAAGAGTTGGACATGACTGAATGACTGAACTGAACTGAATGATCTAGTAGTTTTCTTTACTTTCTTCCATTTAAGTCTGAATTTTCCTTTAGGAAGCTCATGATCTGAGCTACAGTCAGCTCCAGGTCTTGTTTAGCTGACTTTGATAAAGCTTCTTTATCTTTGGCTGCAAAGGATATAATCAATCTGATTTCAGTATTGACCATCTGGCGATGTCCTTGTGTAGACTCATCTCCTGTTTTTGGAAGAGAGTATTTGCTTTGGCCAGTGCATCCTCTTTTCAGAACTCTATTAGCCTTTGCCCTGCTTCATTTTGTACCCCAAGGCCAAACTTGCTTGTTACTCCAGGTATCTCTTGACTTCCTACCTTTGCATTCCAATCCCCTGTAATGAAAAGGATATCTTTTCATTATAGATGTTATAGATGTTATTAGTTATAGAAAATCTTGTAGGTCTTTATATAAGCTTTCAACTTCAGTTTCTTCAGCATTAGTGGTTGGGGTATAGACTTGGATTATTGTGATGACTGTGTTGTTGAATGGTTTGCCCTGGAAACAAGCCAATATAATTCTGTCATTTTTTGAGATTGTACCTAAGCACTGCATTTCAGACTGTTTTGTTGACTATGAGGGCTGGCCTACACCATTCCTTCTAAGGGATTTTTTCCCACAGTAGTAGATATAATGGTCATCTGAATTAAATTGCCCATTCCCATCCATTTTAGTTCACTGATTCCTAAAATATTAGTGTTCATTCTTGCTGTCTCCTGTTTGACCACATCCAATTCACCTTGATTCTTGGACCACATATTTTAGGTTCCTATGCAATATTGTTCTTTATATCATCAGACATTACTTTCACCACCAGATACTTCCACAACTGGGTTCATTTCTGCTTTGGTTCAGACTCTTCATTCTTTGTGGAGCTATTTCTCTGTTCTTTCCCGATAGCCTATTGGACATTAACTAACCTGGGAGGCTGATCTTCCAGTTTCATATCTTTTTGCCTTTTCATATTATTGATGGGGTCTTCAAGGCAAGAATACTGAAGCGGTTTGCCTTTCCTTTCTCCAGTGGACCACATTTTGTCAGAACTCTCCACCATGCCCTGTTTGTCTTGGTGGCCCTGCATGGCATGGCTCATGGCTTCACTGAGTTATACAAGGCTGTGATCCATGCAATTATTTTCACTGTTTTCTGTGATCATGGTTTTCATTCTGGAGGCCATAGGACTGTAATTCTTGTTTCTTCTGTCTCTCTTCTGATGGATAAGGATAAGAGGCTTGTGCAAGCTCCCTGATGGGTGGGACTGACTGTGGGGATAACTGGGTCTTGCTCTGGTGGATAAGACCATGCTCAGTAAATCTTCAATCCATGTTTCTGCTAATCAATGGGGTTATGCTTCCTCCTTGTAGTTTGGTGTGAGGCAGCCCAGTCCTGATTCTGCAGTCTCTATGACAGGGCTAATGGTAACCTTCTCCAAGAGGACTTATGCCAACACACTGTGCCTCCCAAGACGGCTGCTTCCAGTGCTCCTGTCCCCACAGCAGGCCACTGCTGGTCCATGCCTCCACAGGAAACTCTCAAACATTCACAGGCAGGCAGGACTGGCTCAGCCTTTTGTGTGAGTCAAATGCTATCAGTCCATTAGATGTTACTTTGCTATTTACATCTTTACCAGCCTAATCATTATTAACCCGGAGAGGGCAATTGCACCCCACTCCAGTACTCTTGCCTGGAAAATCCCATGGATGGAGGAGCATGGAAGCCTGCAGTCCATGGGGTCACTGAGGATTGGACACGACTGAGTGACTTCACTTTCACTTTTCACTTTCATGCATTGGAGAAGGAAATGGCAACCCACTCCAGCGTTCTTGCCTGGAGAATCCCAGGGACGGGGGAGCCTGGTGGGCTGCCGTCTATGGGGTCGAACAGAGTCAGACATGACTAAAGCGACTTAGCAGCAGCAGCAGCAGCAGTGTGCTAATTCCTTTCATTCTTAAGAAATGAGTAAAGAAATCTGGATTTCCCTAGTGGTGCAGTAGTTGAGAGTCCATCTGCGAATGCAGCAGACACAGGTTCAATCCCTTATCTAGGAAGATTCCACATGCAGTGAAGCAACTGGGCCTGTGTGCCACAATTACTGAGCTCACAGGCCTAGAACCCCTGCTCGTCAACAAAAGAGGCCACCACAATGAGCAGCCCATGCATCGCAGTGAAGAGAAGCCCCACACTTGCTACAGCTATAGAAAGCCTGCACACAGCAACAGAGACCCAACACAGCCAAAAGTAAACAGACAGATCTTAAAAAAAAAACAAACAAAAAAAAAACAAAAAAAACATAAATCTAACAGAAAATATAAGGAAATGCAGTTTCTCAGTGACTAACAATTCTAACATATGTACAACTTCTATCTGATTTTCTTTACGTATATGATAGAAACACACAATCCTGTGTATGCAACTATAGGGTACACATATTAAAATGAGATAGGCTATAACATTGGTGAGTTCATCCACTTTGATTTCAAAGTTTGCTTCACAAAGATTGTTCATCATTTCTTCATGACCCAGACTGGCTGGGTATTTATAAATACCCAGACTGGGGCATTTATAAAACCATTCTAAAAATCAGTTTGCCTATAAGTTAGATATTTTGAGATAAAATTCTTACTGAACACTGAGTTTAGATACTTACACTAAATAACATAAATTGTAGAATGGCATTTTATAAATTAAGTTTCATCTTAAATTAGTCATATTGAAATGAGATAGAGTTAGAAGATACAAGGAATAGCAGAGGAATATGAGCAAATGTGAGAGAAGAGTCAACCATGAAAATATGAGTTTAAAATATAGCAAATATGTTCCAGGCAACTGGATACATTTGGATGTGTTTGGATACACAATGTATCCAATGGATACACTGGAATGTTATAAGAAGAATGTCAAAAAAAACATTTCCTTATGAAAATGATAATGATGAAATATAAAATGAAAAATTTGCATAAGTATATGAAAGAGAAAGAAATATATGCATACTTATATCCATTTTGGAAATATAAGAAGCAATGAGTTTGAGATGGTTTAAAAGGAAACATGAATAAATAATGTATAACGACGTATAACAGAGAAACAAACAAAAAAAAACCAGGAATGAATTAAATTGTGATTCAAAGACCATATCAAATCAAATAATATCATTTAGCAGAACTTTTAGGCATATCAGAGATACAGTCTGGATTTCAAACACTTACTATACAAGTATAGTTATTTGTGATTCATATTTACATTTCAATGTGGAAATCTTCAGTTAAATAGATAAAATCACAATGATCAGAATGTTAAAACAATTACCAATAAGTGTTTATATAAGATATTAGAAATCAAATATTTTGTTAAAAATAATTTACCATTTTTGTTGAAACAGTATTCTGTAATGCACAAAAATGTATTTCTTTATAATTAAAGAGTACAATTAATATAAAGATGTATATTATTGTCATCATCAATATAAATTAAGATAAATCATATGTGAACAGCTACAAGTAAACAAGGAATGACATGATACAAATTTCAAACTAGGTCTTTTATGAAATAATTTTCTATTCAACTCTCCATTCAGAACCAATTTATTCAGTGTCCACTGTATGGCAAACATTATGATAGGCACAAAGTTATAAAATATTAAAAATAAAAGTGATTGAGTTTAGTATTGTACATGAATTTGAGACATCCAAGTAGAGATATTTAATAAAAGAGCATTTGTTCTCATTTTTCCCATGACTTTCTTTCTCTCCTGGGTTCTGAAATTTGCAATGTCCCTATTTTCATGTCTTAAGTGGTTACCAAGTCTTTTTATCATAAAAAAGTGGAAGATGTATTTTTCTATCAACATATTTAATTTTTTTAATATAGGAAAATTACAGTAAACTTAGAGTGATTCTTTTGCCATTTAAAAACATTTACTAATTTTTAATTAAGTAAAAGCTTGTATTTTTATTTTACTGAGATAAAATAATGAATACATAATTATTATTTTACTATGAAAAGCTCTCATATATTTTCATTACATGCAAAAAGGAGTTCATAGATTTTTTTTAAAAATTACTGAAATATAAGCAACTGGCTTGTATATTGATATGTGCATTAAAGTAATTTTCTAGATCAGCGAATTCATGTTAGAAATGGCTGCCTGTACTAAAATTACATTTCTTCTTTTGCTTTAAAAATCCTTTAATAAAAATCTTCTACTTTTTAAATTACTGAATTATTTTAAAGGTAATTTAGTACCTAATAACATGTAGACATGAATGGATTTATCTGAATAGTAACTGTGTGTTGGAGCATGCTTTTCTCATAAATGAGAGCATAATTCGTTTTGCATGTCAGTGAGTAAGTTTATTGTATCAGACTGCATATAACTGAAATAATGGAAGACCAACTTCTAGTAATCACGTAATAGACAAATTCACATAGTGTATCACTGAATCTATATTACAGAGATGAATTTGGAAGAAGCAATAATATCTAGGTGTTAAAGAACAGAAGTCAGCATAGATAAACAGAAAAAAAAGTTTATAAAATTCTGAATGAAAATAATTATCTTAATAAAGCATTCTGAATGGATTTTATTTTTCAGGTTTATAAGGCTATAAAATAATCATCACAGTCTGCTGAATACTAGGCAAATTTTTAAAACAACGTATTCAAGACCTGAGCCAGGTGCTAATATATTATTATTCCTTGAATTGATAGAATCAATAGCAACTGTAGTAATGCTATTATACTATTATATTGTAAAAAACCTTTTATATACGATGATTTTAATTGTTTTGCAAAAATGTAAAGGTACTCCTCTTTAAGATTTGAAACAATTACAAAGTTTACAAAGCAATTTCAGTGAATAAGCATTTGAAGTTTTGGGTCTCAACAATATTTGGCACTAAACTTCCTTACTGCTCTATATAGTGCAAAAGTGAATGTGTTAGTCGCTCAGTTGTGTCCAACTCTTCGCAACCCCATGGGACTATAGCCTGCCAGGCTTCTCTGTCCATGGGCTTCTCCAGGCAAAAATACTTTAGTTGGTTGCCATTCCCTTCTCCAGATAATCTTCCCAACCCAGGGATCGAACTTGGGTCTCTTGCTTTGCAGGCATATTCTTTACCATCTGAGCCACTAGGGAAGCCTTGCCCTATATAGATGCCTCCATAAGTACATGACTGTTAAACATGCTATTTATTTCTTTTTTTTAATTTTTATTTTTACCTTATATTATTTTGTTTATACTTAGTTTTGATGTAGGTTTATTAGAATCACATGGTGGAATTTCTATAGTGAAGGATTTATCTTCATTTTTATGGGGGTGTGTGTCTGTGCTTAGGTGCAGGTATAAAATTATATGTGTGTACATAATATATTTTTTTAGTTCAATTGAGTGGCAATAATTTAACAAAACATGCAGAAAAATTGAATAGAAGCTTTTTAAATCATTTTTGAATACCATGAAGATTTATAATACTAAGGCTGGTAGGCCTATTGGGTATTAGTCTCTCAATCATGCCCAACTCTTTGTTACCCCCATGGTCTGTGTGGCCTGCCAGGCTCCTCTGTCCATGGCATTCTCTAGACAAGAATACTGGAGTAGGTTCCATTCCTTTCTCCAGAGGACCGCCCTGACCCAGGGGTAGAACCAGGGTTTCCTCGTTGCAGGCATATTGTTTACATCCAAGCCACCAGGGAAGCCCTACTGAATATCAAATTTAAACTATACAACTCAGCTACTTTCCAAGGTTTTCCATGGTCTTCTTAGTCCTGACAGTAGTTTCTAATGCAATCCAAAGTTACTGTATGACATGATCTATGTCTGACTTTAATAAGATGATCTATTAGAATGGCAGTCTTCATTGTCTTTCAGGAAAATAAAGATTAAAAATTAAGTTTTAAACAAAACTTTATTTTTTCATAGTATAAAAAAATCAGTAACCTGTCTGGTTTCAAAAGATTGGTACAAATGTTTCATAAAGGTGTTATTTTTGCAACTGAAGGTAACAAAGAATGGGCATTAAATAAAATGTATATCAGAGCTGTTTTTAAAAGTGAAAATCACTTCCTCAGTATCTTTATATTAAAATGAATCTTCATGTATGCTGTTTTTTATATGATATCCATATGAACATATATAAGTGTTTTATAAAACCTTCTTTAAACTAGTGAAAATAGTTGCTTTTCTGTTATTAATTTCTTCTTTCTTTGACAAGAAATTTCACCATGAATGACACTGTATAAAATGTCTTCAGGCTACTCACATTACTTTAAAACATCCATATGCATACAAAATCAACTGAATGATATTTTCTTTTGTCCATCCAAACTAGGAGACTATACATTTGTTTGTTGACAGGCAATGTCTATCAAGATTGTTCTTATTAATAGATTCTCTGATATATTTTCAAATAGAGACGTAAAATTTCTTTCTCTTTTTTGGAGAAGGTAAAAAGATGTAACAAAAAGAGTGGTGTAAGGCTGATAAACACAGATAAAGAATGCAATGAGACTGCAAAGCTACATACCAAGGATAATCAAAGACAGGTTCCACAAATACAAGGTAACTTTCAAAACAAGAAGTATCACCTCAGAAACTAATGCAATGCTTTTTTTGGCTAGGCATAATGTCATTCCTTTAAAAGGGAAATATCCAGTTTATTGATGTTAATAATATAGCTATTACATAAAATAAACTGCATTTTATCAATTTTTAGTATTTTGCTCATTTGATACATATTCATACATATCATTTTAGTGCTTACCATGAACAATGCATCTTCTTTAATGTTAGGTATCAAAAATGATCAATATTGAAATGGATCCTAACATTCATTTAACTTAAAGTATGGGAAAATCAAGGACATTAAACCCATACACAGCAGTCTCCAGTCTTTTTCTGAAAGATATTCTATATGGCTGGACAAATCTCATAATAAATGTACCTGAAAACAATACAGCTGGATACAAAAAGTGAATTGCTAATTAAATTCCAAAAGCAAGAGAGTTTCAGAAAAACACCTATTTCTGCTTTATTGATTATGCCAAAGCCTTTGACTGTGTGGATCACAATAAACTGTGGACAATTCTGAAAGAGGTGGAAATACCAGACCACCTGACCTGCCTCTTGAGAAATCTGTATGCAGGTTAAGAAGCAACAGTTAGAACCAGAAATGGAACAACAGACTGGTTCCAAATAGGAAAGGGAATACGTCAAGGCTGTATATTGTCACCCTGCTTATTTAACTTCTATGCAGAGCACATTATGAGGAATGCTGGGCTGGAGGAAGCACAAGCTGGAATCAAGATTGCTGGGAGAAATATCAATAACCTCAGATATGCAGATGACACCACCCTTATGGCAGAAAGTGAAGAGGAACTAAAAAGCCTCTTGATGAAAGTAAAAGAGAAGAGTGAAAAAGTTGGCTTAAAGCTCAACATTCAGAAAATATCATGGCATCCAATCCCATCACTTCATAGCAAATAAATGGGGAAACTGTGGAAACAGTAGCTGATTTTTATTTTGGGGGGCTCCAAAATCACTGCAGATGGTGATTGCAGCCATGAAATTAAAAGACACTTACTCCTTGGAAGGAAAGCTATGACCAACCTAGATAGCATATTCAAAAGCAGAGACATGAGTTTGCCAACAAAGGTCCATCTAGTCAAGGTTATGCTTTTTTCAGTAGTCACATATGGATGTGAGAGTTGAAGTATAAAGAAAGCTGAGTGCAGAACTGATGCTTTTGAACTGTGGTGTTGGAGAAGACTCTTGAGAGTCCCTTGGACTACAGAGAAATCCAACCAGTCCATCCTAAAGCCGATCAGTCCTGGGTGTTCATCGAAAGGACTGATGTTGAAGCTGAAACTCCAATACTTTGGCCACCTGATGTGAAGAGCTGAATCATTGGAAAAGACCCTGATGCTGGGAAAGATTGAGGGCAGGAAGAGAAGGGGATGACAGAGGATGAGATTGTTGGATGGCACCACCCACTTGATGGACATGGGTTTGGGTAGACTCCCGGAGTTAGTGATGGACAGGGAGGCGTAGTGTGCTGTGGTTCATGGGGTCACAAAGAGTCAGACAAGACTGAGTGACTGAACTGAACTGAAGTAATTAACACATAAGCATATTTAACCTTTAAGGTTAAAAAATATATTGCTATATTGTATACAGAAACAAAAGACTTTAATGATCATTTTTCTCATCTGAAAATATAGATTTGGGAGGTAGGGTTTTTTTTTTGGCAGAATTAAGTGGACTAAAAGTAGCACTTAGTGTCATTTCTTATGCAGAGAAATTATTGTTCTTCCTCCCTTTCTGTTCTTACAGAGGACTGCATTGCCCATCCTAGTTTTCAATTAAATGTGACCAAATGGGTAAATAGCTAAGAATTGTGACACCAATGGATTTATTTTTTAGGCTTGATCTACTAAAAAGTCTTACAGCATTCTGCTGTGTTCTCCTTTCCTTCTCCCCTTTCTCTTTCCAGCTGACTGAGATGACAATCTAAGAGGTTTCTTTTTCTTCTTTTTTTTTTTTTTTCAGAAGATGACAAAGCCCTTGGTGGTCAGTTTCTTCTGTTTCTCTCAAACTTTTTTGAGAAGGACCACACCTCAGATCAGGAACACTCAGCTTAGATCAATAAGTGAACAAGAAAAAAAGTACCTTGAATATGTGTTTAAGTCATCTTACAACCTGGGGTCTATGTGTCATAGCATTGCCTAATAAATATATTTATGAGAGATTCATCCAACAAAAAAAGCACATGTTCAGATGGAAACAAAAACAAAGATGAAAATTTGGGATGAAGAATGAATAAAACTGGGAATGAAAACAGATCAAAAGGAGACCTCAACTGCCAAACAATAAAGACGGCATTCATCAAAAGTAAGAGAAAAATGAAAATCTGGACTCTAGACCAGACCAAGATGACCTCCCCAATGACTCAACAGTTAAGAATCCACCTGCAATACCAGGTGATGCAGGAGATGTGTGTTCAATCCCTGCATCAGGAAGATACCCTAGAGAAGGAACTGGCAACCCACTCAAGTATTCTTGCCTGGAAAATCCCAAGGACAGAAGAGCCTTGTGGGTTACAGTCCATGGGGTTACAAAGACATGACTGATAGACTAAGCATGTATGCACACACTAGACAAGATAGAAGTGGAATGCAGGTAGATACTTGTTGACATTCAATAGCACCTTGTATTTTAAGGTCTCCCTAAGTATCCTCCTCTCTGAAACTAAGTTTCTTATTTAACCACTGGATATGCCAGTGGTCCCTTCCCTGGTGGTCCAGAGGTTAAGACTTCATGCTTCCAATGAAAGGAATCTGGGTTTGATCCCTGGTTGGGGAAGTAAGATCTGCATACTGGGCAGTATGCCCACCCCCCACCCCACCCCACCCCCCCGCAAAAAAAAAATTGGCTACCCTGGCGGCTCAGTGGTAAAGAATCTGCCTATGCAGGAGACATGGTTCAATCTCTCATTTGGGAAGATACCCTAGAGAAGGAACTAGCAACCCACTCCAGTATTGTTGCCTGGAAAATCCCAAGGACAGATGAGTCTGGTGGGCTACATTCCATGGAGTCACAGAAGAGTCAGACATGGCTTAATGACTAAACAACAACAAATGCCAGTCCACTGGATACCAAAGGGGGGAAAAATGTAGGTAAATATACCTGGGGCTATACTTAGCTGCTAAGTATCAACTTAGTCACCAGTACTAAAAGATAGGAAACTGAATTAGAAATATACAATGTCCTTTGTTTCTGAAAGAAAATCTGTGTCTTCATTCATGGTTTAAATTTAAGAACTTAGATATTCCATTAATTTTCCTTAGATAAACACATATTCATATGAGACAAAGATAACATACACTTACTTTCCACATAGATCACTTAAATATAGATTTAACTAAACTAAAGAAATTTTTAACAAAGGCAAAATATCAAACCAAAAAATGATTAGAAAGAGATTTAGTGAAGAAAAAAGTTCAGTTAACACTATGAAATTTCTCTTTTTCCGTATGAATATACGTGCTTTACTTGCACAGGTTTAAAACTGGTCCAACTTGTTTTATGTTTCATAAATGCTTTGGTTAGGAATGATCCTGCTAACCTCAACTTCATTCTCTCACCATGACATTTCCACTTGCCTCCAATACTGTCAGAGGTGCACAGATCCTTTTATCAATATATTTTACACATATACCAAAAAATAAAATGCAATACTATACCAGCTTGTAAAGGTTTAGTGCCTTTACTACCCCCTTGCTGAAAAACTGCACCTTTCTTGATTTTTGCCATTCTGGTTCAACTTGGAAAGAAATTGAACTAGTTCTTTCTGATCATTGACAAAACACTCTTAGGAAAGATCAAAATCCCTTCTTCAGCTCATTATAGATCCACTATTCAGATAGATGGAATATGAAGAAAGAGAGATTTCATTTTGGAGGAAAAAAATGCTTTTAGGACATAATTCTATCAGCATGGCATAAATTTCTGACCCGTTCTCCAATTCTTTTGAATATTTACTGGACAAGGAAGAGCCTTTTTTGACTCTTTTGTTCATTCTCATCTACCTCTCTTCTTCATTTTCCCCAAACATTTCCTTCAAAAATATACATAATTTTAAAAGCATGTAACATCTGTGTGTAGAATCCAAACCTGAGGCCAGACTAAAAATATAAGTATGAAAAATTCAGGCAGATATATATTTTACTCAAATAACTTACAGTGCTTTATAAACCATGTTTTTTTAAAAATAAGCTATAAAGTTATAATCTTTATAAGCTATGTTTCCCCTAGCCAGACAACACAAAAATACTAAATTCTAGAATATCCCTCGAGAATATTTTCAGCTCATTCAAACTTAAGGTAGTGAAAACATATTCTGCTAATGCATCCATATAAGCATTAATTTTTACCTCACTTTTCTAAAGAACGATATGGATTGATTCATGGACTGACCAATGAGTTTAAGAAGTTCAGGAAGTGCTATTATTCTAACATGATAATTATTTAATGTTACTGAACCAATGAACTGTAATCTATGCTTCACTGAACAAAATGCTTAGGGTCTAATTTAGATTGATAAAGTGCTTACTTTCAGGGCTCACACACCTTCACTAGAAGAATTATTGTTTTCTAATTCATAAAAATCACAGGACTGTCTTACTCTGTATGAGAAAAGGGTTAGCAGAGCCATAGAGTAACATATTGTAAATGACATCTATAATGGAGCATATTTATCACAGACCTGAAGTCCAAATAGCACTTTACTTCATTGCACAATTAAGAACACTGTATCCCTGCCCTTGCTCTGCAACGAATTATCAAAGTGTATGAAAAAACATGCCTAGATTTAGAGGAGTGGAAAGCCATTTACTGGTTTTGAATGAGAGTATCAACAAGAAGGGAATAATATCATTTAGTGGAAAATAAAGAATTAGAAAAGATACTCCAGATATGTTTCCGATTATCTGCCATACTCTTGCTACTTTTACCTGGCTGTGATTTTCACATATTTCTAGAACAACAATCATAAAGCAGTGTTCATGTTTCATCTTACTACTGTATAAAATTATTATCTTTGGAGCTTCAATTTTAGTGGTCTGTACAACAGTGTGAAGATAACTTGAAAGCTTAGCCTCTTTTCCAAATAAGCACATAACATTGGGTTTTCATCTAGCAGTGACATTAGAGATTGTGCAGTTTTATTTTGTCATATTCCAAACGAGAACACTCAGGCCTCCAGAGGTGCAGTGATTGCCACCATGGCACAACTAGGTACTGGGAGAGCTGGCTGAGGCCCGAGTTTCCAGCTCCCCAGTCCAGTATCCTCTCTCTACAACATCCCATTGAAAGAGGCTGTAGAAAAGCTGTCTTTTCATGAATCACATATAAATTTCCAGTGAGCAAATACTTTTCATTTGAACTCATATTTTTAATTGAGCCATCAATATTTTATGTTGTAACAGCAAAATATCAAACAAAGCTAATTGCTCCTTTTTTTTTTTTTCCTCTCTCTCTCTCCCTCCTCTTTTCATTGTAGTCTGGGCACTGCAATGTAGATGTCACAAAATACTGCTTTTTTTTTTAAAACTTATAGGATAAAAACAAACAAAACCAAGCATTGTTGTCTATTAAAATGAAACAAAGATACAGTTCTTAATAACATGTGAAATCTAAAATTTATATATAATATATCTAGAAGAAAAGATTAAGCACAGAACATACATCATTGTCCTAGTAAAGTTTTTTTACATAACTTTTATAATAATCAGTGGTATAACAGTATTATCTGGACCAGAAAAACAGTTTATATGTATATATATACACATTCAAATACATATATACTCATACACATATACATGGAAATTGGAAGATTATTTACTAAATAAAGGAAAGATGGTATGGACCTAACAGAAGCAAAAGATATTAAGAAGAGGAGGTGGCAAGAATACACAGAAGAAGTGTACAAAAAAGATCTTCAAGACCAAGATAATCACGATGGTGTGATCACTCACCTAGAGCCAAATATCCTGGAATGTAAAGTCAAGTGGGCCTTAGAAAGCATCACCAGGAACAAAGCTAGTGGAGGTGATGGTATTCCAGTTGAGCTATTTCAAATCCTGAAAGATGATGCTGTGAAAGTGCTGCACTCATTATGCCAGCAAATTTGGAAAACTCAGCAGTGGCCACAGGACTGGAAAAGGTCAGTTTTCATTCCAATCCCAAAGAAAGGCACTCATCTCACACACTAGTAAAGCAATCCTCAAAATTCTCCAAGTCAGGCTTCAGCAATACGTGAACCGTGAACTTTCAGATGTTCAAGCTGGTTGTAGAAAAGGCAGAGGAACCAGAGGTCAAATTGCCAACATCTGCTGGATCATGGAAAAAGCAACAGAGTTCCAGAAAAACATCTATTTCTGTTTTAATGACTATGCCAAAGCCTTTGATTGTGTGGATCACAACAAACTGAACAATTCTGAAAGAGATGGGAATACCAGACCACCCGACCTGCCTCTTGAGAAACCTGTATGCAGGTCAGGTAGCAACAGTTAGAACTGGACATGGAACAACAGAGTGGTTCCAAATAAGAAAGGGAGCACGTCAAGGCTGTATATTGTCACCCTGATTATTTAACTTATATGCAGAGTACATCATGAGAAATGCTGGGCTGGAAGAAGCACAAGCTGGAATCAAGTTTGCTGGGAGAAATATCAATAACCTCAGATGTGCAAGTGACACCATCCTTCTGGCAGAAAGTGAAGAGGAACTAAAAAGCCTCTTGATGAAAGTGAAAGAGAAGAGTGAAAAAGGTGGCTTAAAGCTCAACCTTCAGAAAATGAAGATCATGGCATCTGGTCCCATCACTCCATGGGAAATAGATGGGGAAAGAGTGGAAGCAGTGTCAGACTTTATTTTAGGGGGCTCCAAAATCACTGCAGATGGTGACTGCAGCCATGAAATTAAAAGACGCTTACTCCTTGGAAGAAAATTTATGACCAACCTAGATAGTATATTCAAAAGCAGCAACATTACTTGGCCAACAAAGGTCTGTCTAGTCAAGGCCATTGTTTTTCCAGTTGTCTTATATGGATGTGACAGTTGGACTGTGAAGAAGGCTGAGTGCTGAAGAATTGATGCTTTTGAACTGTGGTGTTGGAGAAGACTCTTGAGAGTCCCTTGGACTGCAAGGAGATCCAACCAATCCATTCTGAAGGAGATCAGCCCTGGGCTTTCTTTGGAAGAATGATACTAAAGCTGAAGCTCCAGTACTTTGGCCACCTCATGCGAAGAGTTGACTCATTGGAAAAGACTCTGATGCTGGGAGGGATTGGGGGCAGGAGGAAAGGGGGATGACAGAGGATGAGATGGCTGGATGGCGTCACTGACTTGATGGATGTGAGTCTGAGTGAACTCTGGGAGTTCATTATGGACTGGGAGGCCTGGCGTGCTGCGATTCATGGGGTCCCAAAGAGTCAGACACGACTAAGTGACTGAACTGAACTCAATATACAATATACTATATATGTGTTTATAAATAACCTCTTAGTTTCCATAGCAAGTAGATATCTAGAAATAGTGTTCAATCTAGGAACTAAGATAATTTTAAAATATACATGTTAAAATTTATAGTGATTGTTTTGATATATATTAACAACTTGGCCAAGAAGTTTGGCTAAATACTGGTTGCTCCAAGTAAGGAAAAGAAAAGAAAAAAAAAGAAGAAAAGCCACAAACACAATTTTTCTCTTGTGACCTTGAATGAAACCAGTTATTATGGCATATTAGTCAAATACTAAACAGCTAGCATCCTATGTTTCACTTCTCAATAATGAGGATTTAAGGGTTCAAATGGCATATTAAATAGATTTATTTACCTCAGTGATAACATATCTCCATGTTCCCTGAAAACCACTTGTTGATGAGCTATCTCATCGTAAATGAATAAGTGTAAATTTTAATTGATGAATAATCATAGAAGCTATACAAGAAAGAAGCACTGAAAACAAACAAAAAAAAAGATGCATGATCCTCTGGACAATAATAAATTATGATCAATGTAATAAAAATTTAAGACTTTACACCTTGCATTACATAAAACTATTTTTAATAAAAAAACTAAAAGTGAAAGACTAGAAAAGATATATCAGTTTAGGATTGTAAAAATAACATCTGTTTTGACCACTTTTTAAACCATACAGATCTACTACCAATGTCTTATATGTTTTATTTTTGGTTAGACTTCTGGAGGCAACAGGAATAAAGAGGGAAAGGCAAGTGGGACTATCTTCTAATTTGTTTTGAAATGAGGCCAGAGGCTTTTTTGTGCATGCAAGTGTTAAAACTGTTTCTGTAATGCCGCTTTCAAGTTTGGGGGAAAGTGGAAATGCTACAAGGTCACGTTGTAAGTTGTCCCTTTCTCCTGGATGAAATGACATCTGCGACAGAGAAGATTACACATCAGTTGATGAAATAAAAGGTCATCATAGTCCCACCAGCTGCAACAAATTTATTGACAGAAAACTAATATTGTGGCTACTTTGAAACCATCATTCCTCTTCATCAATAGGCATGGGTGCATCTTAGTATACAATTAAGCATATGATTTAGAGCTAGATCATGATTTTACATTTTGAAACCTCTCTTGCTTAAGCAGACTTTAATCTTTTCACTAAGTACCTTTGAAGCAGCCATCCAGGTTATTTATACATTGAAAGCAGTGCCCTACTGGCTCATGCTCAGCATTAACACAGTCAGCCATTAAGAAGTTAAGAGTATATCAAGATGAATCAGACAATATATTTAAATCATTAGATTAAATTTAAAGGTGGCCACTAACAGAAGTAAATATGATACTTAGTGAATTTTCACTTTAAGGTACATACTTTGTTACTAGCAGTAAAACATTTGACACCTATTTATTGGTGTAGAGGGTTGACTTTCCAAGCAAGTAAAAACTATGATATGCTAAATATATTAATATTTATATAGAATGAATATACACATAAATATGTATTGAATCGATTGGTTGCTCCATATTCTCTAAGAATTGCTAATCTGCAGCAAAAATCATGGGGAAAAAGGAACACATTTAAATGTAATATGTAAAGAAAGTATGAAGTAGATTTTAACACATAAAGATATTACCAAACTGAATGAAGCAGAAACCGAAATTTATATAAAGTTTTGCTGGCACAGCTGAATTCAATTTCTTTCCTCAAACCAAAAATTAATTACAGAATCACACACATACACAATGAATATTCAAGGTAAAACTAGACAGTGGGACTCATCAATATATCACAAGCATTTCAGGAAAACATCTATGAATTACTAGGTTAAGAAAACTGAACTGAGATAATTAATTGCTAGTTTCCAATCTTATGCAATTATAGGAGCAAACTTCTAGAATTACAAAACTGAAACTTCCAAAGAGTTTCTTTGCTCCCAAAGTACAGTGTTTGAGGCACTGAATACTTAGTATCCATTCTTCTACTGCAAGGCAATTCCCGTTTCATGTCACAGAGCACTACCAGAACCTAGCTACTTCATTCTTAGAGTAAGGCCTCTTCTTTTAGATCCAACTGAAACATCCTAGAAATAGGGTGAATATACTCCCCAATTTGCCTGGGATAATTCTAGTACATGTTGGTTCCCTGGCATGGATATTAATAGAGGCGTTTTCACTCTCAGACCTTCCTTTTTTGGACAATACCTTGTATGTTTACCATACCAACAACATAGATGCTCTAGGTACAATATTTATACAGCTGGTTAGATGGGGTATTGGTAGTTGCTTGCAAAATCGGGAAGGAAATCCCAACATTTTAAAATAAAATAGACACAATTCAGAAAAGTCCTTTATTATTTTGTACTATTAGTACATAATAGTACTTCCAACATTCAGAGGATCAAGCAAAAAGACGATAAGAGTTGAAGAAGACCATCTTAACCTAACAGGTCTAATGTATTAATACTTATATGCCAACTAGATACCATCAACTGGTTCAGGAACTGTATATATCTTTTCCCATCTTGTTTGGATAAAAAGGATATTCATCCAATATTCATGCTGAAAGAAAATGGAATCAAAGGCAATCTGAGAACTCTAATGGAAAGCACAAAGCACACATTGGATAAAATTTCCTATTCATGGATGAATGAACAAAGCAAAAGCATAGATATGTCTTATCATGAATAATAACTCTTCCACAGATGAAAAATTTTAGCAACATACTAAATAGGAAACAAGGAAGATGGTCTCAATGAAGCAGAAGAATGATAAATAGAGTGATATGAAAAATGAACACCATAGGATGGAAAGAAAATATATAAAATAAGAAAGAATTGCAAGGAAATTTTAAAAAGCAACTGGAGAACCAAAATCTGACTTAAAGGTAATCAACAGCATCTTAACACTAGAAACCAAATTAAAAGAATTAGAAAAAATAATCAAAAGCTTCCAAGAATGTAGAAATAATGTGACAACTGAATTAAAACAGTGGGAAAGAAGATGATAGACATGATGGATAAGTTTAGGACTCAACTTTTGGAAAAATCTGAAGGACAGTTAATCATAATTGGGACTGTGAAGATTAAAATAAATCCTGAAGTAGAAATACAAATATCTGAAACTGATGTCTTTATCACCTCATAGGCAACATTAATGAACCCTCAATTAGTCAGATACCAGAAATGTTTAATATTTTAAGAATATATTTTAAAACTTTAGCATCATCCAACTGGGTAATTCTCAGAAGAGGAAGGAGGATTATGACTTATTTTCAGTAGCAATTGCCAGAAGACTAAAGTATAACAGCTTTGTTTCAGAGAAAAATTTCATACACACTAATGTACCTCATTGAGTTTAGTAATATATTATTTCCTATATACCAGGACATATACCAAACAAACAAGAAGGAAACAGCTATGAAGAATTTAAGATTGAAATTTCTTTGTTAGAAAAAATATGACATTTTTTGTCAACTCAACAAAGTCCACCTCCCTAACATGAGTAGAGAAACATAACAACAACAAAAGAGAATGAATCAGGTTAAGGTTTGGATGCCCTTTGCTAACAGTGCCATCTTCAGTAAATCATTTAACTTCTCTGACATTGGTTTATCCATTTATAAAGAGAATAATTATAATACCCTACTTCACAGTTTTGTTGTGAGCATAAAAGGCGATAATTAATATGAAAGTGATTTTATAACACTTTTGTTATACAAATATAAGGAACTATTATTAATCATTTCTGGGCTTGCAAATTGTTTAAGAGGAACAAGAGTCATTTTCACATTCTTTTCTGGAAATGACCCTATTTGTGGTGCTTTGATACTTCTTTCAACGAATAAGGAATATGGAAACAAATAAATATGTCACACAGGAAAACAATCCTCATTAAGTAGTTAAGTCTTTCAAATGCTAATTTTAGGTTTGGTTGTATAACAAGTACCTCTTGGTACTAAAGATTTGACTTTGAGCACAGATCATCTTGCTCAATTTTATGTATACAAAGTTATTCCTTTTTGTTCCTTTTAAGTTATAATCTAGCTGCTTAACAAATTCTTTATCTACTTTTTCCTTATACACAGCATGCTTATTCATGATGTCTTTCTATTTGTAGTTTCAAACTTCCTATCTTTTGATGACTCTATTTATTATTGATAATTATTAATACTTTTAAACTGATTACCTGAATTTTTCAAGCCTATTATTTCATTTTAAATTATATTTCAGAATAGAATGGAATACTGTATAGTGTATCTCCAAACACTTTAGTTTTCTTCTAGAAAAATGATGTTCACAGCACTTTTAGTATATGAAAAATAATTAAATAATTTAGCCAAAAAATACAAATTAGGCATAAAATTGGGATTGTATTTTTAACATAACTCAGAAAGAGGAAAAGAAACATGCTAACATAATGATTAGATAGTGTATTAAAAGGCAAAGAAATCACTTTGCTGACAAAGATCCGTATAGTCAAAGCTATGGTCTTTCCAGTAGTCATGTACAGATATGAGAGTTGGAGCATAAAAATGGCTGAGCACTGAAGAACTGATGCTTTCAAACTATGTTGCTGAAGGAGACTCTTGAGAGTCCCTTGGACAGCAAAGAGATCAATCCAGTCAAAGGAAATCAATCCTGAATATTCACTGAAGGACCGATGCTGAAGCTGAAGCTCTAATACTTTGGCCACTTGATGAGAAGAGCCAATTCATTGGAAAAGCCCCTGATTCTGGGAAAGATTGATGGCAAAAGGAGAAAAGGGCAGCAGAGAATGAAATGATTAGATAGCATCACCAACTCAATGGACATGAACTTGAACAGACTCTAGTGAAGCACACGGAGCCTGGTGTGCTGCAGTCCATGGGGTTTTAAAGAGACACGACTTAGCTACTGAAACAACAGTAACAACATAAGGATAACAGATATCCCTAGATGATAAAATTTTTTATTCTTTCGTTACTTCCCTCTATTTATATCAAAATTACATAATCATAGAATATGCTTATTAAAATATAATAAAGGAGGACAGAATTCTTGCAAGACAAGTCAGATAATGCATAGTAGAGAAAGGAAGGCAAAAGAATAATTGTGAAAAAGGGTGTAGGGACTAAGATCACCAAGAAATATCTGCAAAGATAGAGGTATGGACAGAGAAAACAAATGAAAACTCTTTGAAGAAAAATTTTGGATAGAAACTGTTATTCTCCAGTCTGATGTGTAGATTATGAATTTATAGAAAGAAAGGAGAAAAAGATCATAGTCAAGGACATGAGAGGAAAGGATAAGGAAAAGAGACAGGAACATGCACTCCATGACTAGGAAATGGAGGAGAGTTTCAAGAAAGGAGGATAGAAGTGAAGGCTTGGGGGAAAATGTGGAATGAGGTAGGACTTGAAAGATGGGAGGACTTGAAACAGAGGAAAGGAGGTAGAAATGCAGCATGAGAAATAACTTGTTTGTGAAATTAGTGTTCATTCCAGTAAATAATGAGTGCTTAAGAAAAAATTTGGAGTGGTGTCAAAAAAGCAACAGTGGAGAAGATATATAACTGGTGCCAAACGGTGAAGGGCCTTCAGGGCATCTCTTTGTTTGTTAACAGGATTCTCTTTTCATTTGTCACAGACTTTCCAACCCATCTGCTTTATGAAGTGGGGTTTCCTACTGGACTACAAATTTTCTTCTTCCATCATCTATTACTTGTTCCTGGGTTCACTGGCACATGTAAAGGATTTTGAGTGTTAAATTTTTTTAATTATACACTAGTTATTTGAACAATCTTTCCAACCCAAATCAAGATGCCTTCCTCTTTTCACTGTGTAATTCTTCAAAACCAAGGTTTGGTTTGGTTCGGTTCAGTTCACTCGCTCAGAGGTGTCTGACTCTTTGTGACCCCATGAATCGCAGCACGCCAGGCCTCCATGTCCATCACCAACTCCCGGAGTTCACTCAGACTCGTGTCCATTGAGTCGGTGATGCCATCCAGCCATCTCATCCTCTGTCGTCGCCTTCTCCTCCTGCCCCCAATCCCTCCCAGCATCAAAGTCTTTTCCAATGAGTCAACTCTTTGCATGAGGTGACCAAAGTATTGGAGTTTCAGCTTTAGCATCATTCCTTCCAAAGAAATCCCAGGGCTGATCTCCTTCAGAATGGACTGGTTGGATCTCCGTGCAGTCCATGGGACTCTCAAGAGACTTCTCCAACACCACAGTTCAAAAGCATCTATTCTTCAGCGCTCAGCCTTTTTCACAGTCCAACTCTCACATCCATACATGACCACTGGAAAAACCATAGCCTTGACTAGACGGACCTTAGTTGGCAAAGTAATGTCTCTGCTTCTGAATATGCTATCTAGGTTGCTCATAACATTTCTTCCAAGGAGTAAGCGTCTTTTAATTTCATGGCTGCAATCACCATCTGCAGTGATTTTGGAGTCCAAAAAAATAGTCTGACACTGTTTCCCCATCTATTTGTCATGAAGTGATGGGACCAGATGCCATGATCTTTGTTTTCTGAATGTTGAGCTTGAAGCCAACTTTTTCACTCTCTTCTTTCACTTTCATCAGGAGGCTTTTTAGTTCCTCTTCACTTTCTGCCATAAGAGTGGTGTCATCTGCATATCTGAGGTTATTGATATTTCTCCCAGCAATCTTGATTCCAGCTTGTGTTTCTTCCAGTCCAGCGTTTCTCATGATGTACTCTGCGTATAAGTTAAATAAACAGGGTGACAATATGCAGCCTTGACGTACTCCTTTTCCTATTTGGAACCAGTCTGTTGTTCCATGTCCAGTTCTCACTGTTGCTTCCTGACCTGCATACAGATTTCTCAAGGGGCAAGTTAGATGCTCTGGTATTCCCATCTCTCTCAGAAGTTTCCACAGTTTATTGTAATCCACACAGTCAAAGGCTTTGGCTTAGTCAATAAAGCAGAAATAGATGTTATTCTAAAACTCTCTTGCTTTTTCCATGATCCAGCGGATGTGGACAATTTGATCTCTGGTTCCTCTGCCTTTTCTAAAACCAGCTTGAACATCTGGAAGTTCACGGTTCATGTATTGCTGAAGCCTGGCTTGGAGAATTTTGAGCATTACTTTACTAGCATGTGAGATGAGTACAATTGTGCGGTAGTTTGAGCATTCTTTGGCATTGCCTTTCTTTGGGATTGGAATGAAAACTGACATTTTCCAGTCCTGTGGCTACTGCTGAATTTTCCAAATTTGCTGGCATATTGAGTGCAGCACTTTCACAGCATCATCTTTCAGGATTTGAAACAGCTCAACTGGAATTCCATCACCTCCACTAGCTTTGTTTGTAGTGATGCTTTCTAAGGCCCACTTGACTTCACATTCCAGGATGTCTGGCTCTAGGTGAGTGATCACATCATTGTGATTATCCGGGTCGTGAAGATCTTTTCTGTACAGTTCTTCTGTGTATTCTTGCCATCTCTTCTTATTATGTTCTGTTTCTGTTAGGTCCATAACATTTCTGTCCTTTATCGAGCCCATCTTTGCATGAAATGTTCCCTTGATGTCTCTAATTTTCTTGAAGAGATCTCTAGTCTTTCCCATTCTGTTCTTTTCCTCTATTTCTTTGCATTGATCACTGAAGAAGGCTTTCATATCTCTTCTTGCTATTCTTTGGAACTCTGCATTCAGATGCTTATATATTTCCTTTTCTCCTTGGCTTTTCACCTCTCTTCTTTTCACAGCTATTAGTAAGGCTTCCCCAGACAGCCATTTTGCTTTTTTGCATTTCTTCTCCATGGGGATGGTCTTGATCCCTGTCTCCTGTACAGTGTCATGAACCTCATTCCATAGTTCATCAGGCATTCTATCTATCAGATCTAGACCCTTAAATCTATTTCTCACTTCCACTGTATAATCATAAGGGATTTGACTTAGGTCATACCTGAATGGTCTAGCGGTTTTCCCTACTTTCTTCAATTTAAGTCTGAATTTGGTAATAAGGAGTTCATGATCTGAGCCACAGTCAGCTCCTGGTCTTGTTTTTGTTGACTGTATAGAGCTTCTCCATCTTTTGCGGCAGAGAATATAATCAATCTGATTTCAGTGTTGACCATCCAGTGATGTCCATGTGTAGAGTCTTCTCTTGTGCTGTTGGAAGAGGGTGTTTGCTATGGCCAGTGCATTTTCTTGGCAAAACTCTATTGCTCTTTGCCCTGCTTCATTCTGCATCCCAAGGCCAAATTTGCCAGTTACTCCAGGTGTTTCTTGACTTCCTACTTTTGCATTCCAGTCCCCTATAATGAAAAGGACATCTTTTTTGGGTGTTAGTTCTAAAAGGTCTTGTAGGTCTTCATAGAACCATTCAAATTCAGCTTCTTCAGCATTACTGGTTGGGGCATAGACTTGGATTACTGTGATATTGAATGGTTTGCCTTGGAAATGAACAGAGATCATTCTGTCGTTTTTGAGATTGCATCCAAGTACTGCATTTCGGACTCTTTTGTTGACCATGATGGCTACTCCATTTCTTCTGAGGGATTCCTGCCTGCAGTAGTATATAGAATGGTCATCTGAGTTAAATTCATCCATTCCAGTCCATTTTAGTTTGCTGATTCCTAGAATGCCGACGTTCACTCTTGGCATCTCCTGTTTGACCACTTCCAATTTACCTCGATTCATGGACCTGACATTCCAGATTCCTATGCAATATTGCTCTTTACAGCATCGGACCTTGTTTCTATCACCAGTCACATCCACAGCTGGGTATTGTTTTTGCTTTGGCTCCATCCTTTCATTCTTTTTGGAGTTATTTCTTCACTGATCTCCGATAGCATATTGGGCACCTATTGACCTGGGGAGTACCTCTTTTAGTATCCTATCATTTTGCCTTTTCCTACTGTTCATAGGGTTCTCAAGGAAAGAATACTGAAGTGGTTTGCCATTCCCTTCTCCAGTGGACCACATTCTGTCAGACCTCTCCACCATGACCCACCCGTCTTGGGTTCCCCCATGGGCATGGCTTAGTTTTGTTGAGTTAGACAAGGCTGTGGTCCTAGTATGATTAGATTGACTAGTTTTCTGAGTATGGTTTCAGTGTGTCTGCCTTCTGATGCCCTCTTGCTTAATAAACCAAGGTTATTCACTTACAACTCCCTGTGTTAGCCGCTCAGCGATGTCTGACTCTGCCACTTCATGGCCCACCAGATTCCTCTATCCATGGAATTCTCCAGGCAAGAATACTGTAGTGGATAGGCATTCCCTTTCCAGGGAATCTTCCCAAGCCAACAATTGAACCTGGGTCTCCTGCAGTGCAAGCAGATACTTTACCATCTGAGCTACCAGAGAAGCCCAGCATCTCCCTATCTTAATGTAAGCTAGGGAGAACAGATACTGATGGGCATCCCCCAGATCCCAGATACCCTGGAGAAGGAAATGGCAATCTACTCCAGTATTCTTGCCTGGTGAATCCCATGGACAGAGGGGCCTGGTGGGTTATAGTCCATGGAGTCACAAAGAGTTGGACATGATTGAGTGATTAACAGACGCACCAGATCCCACATCACACCTGAGGCACTCGTTCTGCACCAACTGGATAACTAAGCAACTCTCAACTGAGTCATTTGATTGGAATTGTCTTCAGTCAAAAGAAGCTAACTCACTGATGTCACACACACACCCCAACCATAAGCACGTTAAGGACTACAAAAAGGACAACTTTTAAAAGTTGTCCTAGCTCTATACCCCTGGACGGATTGGCTGAGACTTGCTGTGACTGCATTTCAACTTTAACTTCTGGCAAATCCTGCTTCCTTTGCATGCAAATGTCTATCTCAGAATCCTCTCAGAGTCCTTTCCTGGAGAATTCCACCAATGGGCAAATGTTATTTTTCCTTTCTACTAGGATATATAATTTAAATTCTTAGTGCATTGCTTTTATCTAACATTTAATTTATTTAGCAACCATTCTCAGATTCTTATCTGGCCATATAGATTACTGTCCATTGTTTGACTTATATTTTTGGTGATCATCAGAAAGCCTTTGAAGATTTTAAGTTCCTTGGGAACAGAGTTCAGAAGAGTTAAAAACCTGGTATGTTTGGAAGACAGCAAAATGATGTTGCTGAACTCATTATGCTGTTACTAACATAATGTCTTTTCTGCAAGATTTTATTTTACAGGATTAACAGTTTTTATTCATAGAACTAATTGTTTTTACTTTGGTTGTGTTTCTACTAACACTTGGAGAAAAATTATATTTATTTTGCCTTTTAAGGATATGGTAATTATTTTTTAAGGAAAATATAAACATGTTTTAGAGTTTCTAGAAAATAAGTTCCCAGCCCTATTTACGTGCCAAACCAAAAGAACACAAAATGTCTGATTATGATAAAAACATGTGGCTCAGTAGGGCAGAGTTTTGGAATGTGATGGTGGTGAGATGTGTTTTGTGAATGTTTCTGTAGATGATTCTTATTCCTACTTTTGCTCCTGCTTTGTAAAGAGTCAAGTTAAAATAATGGCCAAAGGCATGAACTCTGATAATATAAAATATTGCCAGCAGGACTTGTGCATGATATAAATCAATTTTCTTTTTCTTAGGAAGTAGCAAGTCCATGTGGTACAAGAAAAAGATGATGAGCTAAAAATCATGTTAACAAATGTTAAAGACTGTATACCTTTTACAGTGTTTCATTTTAGATCATGTGACTATATCACACATTTTAAAAATATTTTTAAGATATATGAATTTAATCACTACTAAATGCCTTCCAAGGAAATGCATATAAAACAGAAAATAATAAGATATGCCATGAAAATTTGTTTTAATATACTTTCTCTTAATGTATTACTTTTAAAATATTTCCAAAAAACTGTTAAGGGAACAAAATAACTCTATTAGGAACCATAAAATGTATCAGCTGCTTTGTGTAAATTATGTATAGAGAAAGCATATTTCCTTGTGCTGCTAATATTTTAGCACATCCCTGAATGACACTGACTTCTGAATGCTTCATGTTCTTTTGTAATGAATTATGCAGTAGTTCCATATCAGAACTATGCTAAGGTGCTAAAGTTCATGTCAATGAATTGTTTGTGACTCATATACATGTAGTGGACACACAGTATTTTTCTTTTACATTTAAGTCCAACATTTTATGTAGGATAAATGCCACTGACACACAAATGGATAAACTGAAAAGCAACTGCTCTGATAAAATGAATTAAAAAAGAAGGAAAAGAAGTAGGCATCTTTTAAGAACACAGCTGGGAAAAATTTCAGAGAAACTTGCAGTGCAAGTTATGCCTGCAAATCTCATTAACAGTAATGGAATTTTGAACATAACTACTAGCACGTTGATTTGAACATTTTCCCAACATGTACATTTTATTTTTAGAAAAGCATTTCTTTCAGAGCAGTGAGAGTTCAGAAAACTTTGTATTTCTCACAAATCTGACATAATATATGGATGATTCTTTTATAAAAAAATGAAATTATTAAAAAATTCTAGTATAAATCACAAAAGGTCTTTATAATATTTTATGAAATAGTAACACACTCAGAAAAAAAGTATTTGGGTCGCTTTCTCATAAATCTATATGTTATTTTTAAAGTTTTTATATTTACCATGAACATTTATTTACCATAAACCTTTTATTCTCATAGGAGATATTTACAATAGAGTTTAGAGAAAGTCCACGGGAAAAAGAGTTTGCAGTTCTGCTGTTTAAAAACTAGAAAATAAACATCAAAGTAGAGGGAGGACACAATATTCCCAAGGCAATATATGTGGTAGAGACTGCTAATCATTTCTCAATATCTGCTTTCCCTTCTCCAGCTTTATCTCAGCATGTGACCCCTAGTATAAACACCATATTTTGGGATTCTCTTGCAGGTATAAATGTGCAGATATAGTCATGGCTAGTGGAATATAAGCAGAAGTGTTATGTGAACTTATGAATAAACAGAATATAAATCCTTCCACTTACCTATTTATCCCTGCCTTGATGCCACAATTAATTGCCATTTACAACAATAGACTAGAGACTAGAAAAATTCTGGATATCAGTATTTCTAAATGTATATGTAAGAGTGATCATAATTGCTTATAAAATAGCATAAGTTACTTTATTGTGTTGTGTGTTATTATAGTATACTGTATTTCACCACAATCAAATGGTTTACATTTTATGTTTTTTCTTTCTCTTTTTTTTTTACTTGAATTTTAAATGGTTATACTTGAGGAAAGTTGGGATAATGAAGAAGAGAGTTAGGCAGGAATGAACAACTGTAAAAGAGGAATTCAAACAGTGCCTTTATATTCAGATAAAAATTTCTAACAATAATGAAGAATATTAAAATCGGAGCATTTATTGTAATTGTTTCAATTGTGTTTCTTTTTTCTTAAACTTAAAAAATAAAAATGAAATCAGCCTTTTGAGTTTCAAGTCAAACAGCGACTGAGAATCTGTCCCAAATAATAGGCTGAGCTACATATTTAATAATGTTCTTTATTTCTTATTATTAAGGTAAATTTAATTAGGTTTGAATTTAACCATACATAAATGATTTATTTTAACTTTTGGACCCACCTCTACTCTACTCTTTTCATGCTCAGGATCATGCATTAAAATGATATTTATATTTTTTCCTTTTTTTTGGGGGGGGGCAAAATAAAGAAACACATGGGTAAAATTTTCAATAGTCAAGCAAGAACATTGAGACTTGCAGTGCACACAAAAAAATGAGGAACTAATGTGAGATTGACAAGTTAAATTGGCAACATAGTAGTCAAAGAGATTAATCCTAGGTGAGACTATTGGTATATTGAAAGTCTCACTCACATTTAGCAATGTTTATCTTTAAATTCAATGGATTGTATACATAAACCTCTTTTTCAAATAAAACCAAACTAAATATTGAATCATCAGAAACACACACTGATAAGACATTCTGCTGGAAATAAAATGCATAAATAAATTTGCCTCTGTTTTCAAATGAAACACATGCTATTTTGAAGTACCTTACAGTCTAGATAATCATCAAAATAGTTCTCCACAAAGCTCCTTTGACTAATCACAATAAACATTTAAATTCTTCCCTAAATGGGGGTGGGAAATGCTAGTCACGTTTCTTTCTGAGTTTATAATTACCATCCACAAATATTTTTTGAGTCTCCTCTGTGCATGGCAGTATGGTAATAATGATCAGCTCACTGACCACCATCTAGATGTCCAATGCTAAATTAAGTTTCTCTGATTTATGTTCATTGCTTTATTTGTGCCCTGGCTCATCTGTTCTTACAAGCTGCTCTGTTGTACTCCTACCAGCAAATTATGTGACAATATCAACCTGTCGCTAATTTACTGAACTCTGTGCTACCAAGAAAACACTCTTCAGTATATATATATATATATATATATCCCTGTCCATTATTGTTTTTCCACCTCCCTTTGTCTCTAAGTGAGTACTGCCAAGCCAGTAATATATTTGCAGTAATTAAAAAACAAATAAAGCAACTCAACTTTATACTTCTCCATCTGTTGGTTTACAGTAGTTTACATCCTTCCCACACCCTGGTGAAATAAAACTTCCACTTACTAAATTTGGTTGGTCTAGGATAAAGCAAGCCTCTATTACCTAGAAATCCTTTTAAAACATCAATTTGAATAGTGTTAGTCATTCAGTTGTGTCTGACTCTTTGCAACTCCATGGACTGTAGCCTGCCAGGCTCCTCTGTCCATGGAATTCTCCAGGCAAAATTACTGGAGTGGGCAGCAATTCCCTTCTCCTGGATATCTTCCTGACCTAGGGATCAAACCTGGGTCTCCTGCATTGCAGACAGATTTTTTACCATCTGAACCACAAGGGAAGCAATTTAAATAGGTCATTTACTAATTAAAAAATTAATCATTGAAAAAACTGGCTTAAAACTCAACATCCAAAAAGCTAAAATCATAACATTTTGTTCCATCACTTCATGGCAAATAGAAGGGGAAAAAGTGGAAGCAGTGACAGATTTATTTTGTTGGGCTCCAAAATCACCGTGGATGGTGACTGCAGTGACAAAATTAAATGAGACTTGCTTCTTGGGAGGAAATCTATGACAAACCTGGAGAGCATATTAAAAAGCAAAGACATCACTTTTCCAACAAATGTCCGAATAGTCAGAGCTATGGCTTTTCTGAAAGTCATGTATGGATATGATAGTTGGGCCATTAAGACAGCTAAATGACCAATAATTGATGCTTTTGAGTTGTGATGCTGGAGAAGACTTTTGAGAGTCCCTTGGACAATGAGGAGATCAAACTCATCAGTCCTAAAGGATATCAACCCTGAATATTGATTGGAATGGTTGGTGCTGAATCTAAAGCTCCAGTACTTTGGCTACCTGATGCGAAGAGACAAAAATTGTAAAAGAGTCCAATGACATGGTTAGATAGCATCACTGACTCAATGGACATGAGTTTGAGCAAACTCTGGGAGACAGTGAAGGACGGGAAAGCCGGTTGCGCTGCAGTCCATAGGGTCACAAAGAGTATGACACAACTTAGAGACTGAGCAACAATGACAACAATGGATCATGAAGATTAAATTGAAAATCCTCCGTTAGTATCTGAATGGTCCTTCACTCTCCAGCCTCTTTTCCTTTCATTCTACTCTCTGTTCCATATACTTACGTCATTATATATTTAAAAAAAAAAATCAAAGCCACCAGAATCTACAGCACTATGACTCTTCCTAATGCATGTGTCTTCTTTAGCTCTTTCCTTTGGCATTTGTCTCAACTTCTATCAATCTTTCAAAGCTTACTCATCGCTCCTCTTATTCAGGCACTTACTCCAGTCTATGAAAAATGCCTCTACTTTTGTTTGTATAACATCCAATGACTGTAAATCTCTAAAATGTATCACACTGTATTTGAATTATGCATTTAATTATCTATCTCATTGATCATATTATTTGCTTCATAAAGTCAAAATCAAGGTCTTTGTGCCACTTCAACTGTAGTTCCTGAAACATATGGACTGTTTCTCTACTTTTATACTCCAATGACTTAGCACAATTTGCCTTTCATGTAGTAGCTGCTTAATTAAAAAAAAAAATGAATGCAGGAGTACAGAAAAGGATGAAGAAATGCACATATACAAGTCAAACTTTTATCTTTAGTTACTTTCATATAATATTTCAAGTATATTATAAATATTAATCTTCTTCTAATTGTTGTTGTATTTAAGTCTAAGTACATGGCAAATTCAATTAGTGGAGACTATCATTTACTTAATATTTTATGAAGCCATAAACAGCTAATATTCAGCAATTTCCACTGAAGATAATCTTCCTCTCTTGAGCTCATATAACCCAAACATAAATCAATGATTTATCTGAAATGACATTTTTATTAAAACCATGGTATCCTTCTCTTTCTAATGTGCAGGAGATTCAATTATATAAAATTTTTCTGTATTTTACACTTCCAACTTTTGGGAATAACAACCTTAAAAAAGTTCTTAAAATCACAGAGTTAAAGAATTTAAAAATAAAACAGAAATCCATTTTCTATCACAGGGAACTATTCAATAACGTTCAAATGGATCAAAATAACAGAAGACTAAAAAACTTTATAATGTATTTATGCTAAGACAATTTGAAATAATAGCAACTATTTCACATTAGTCTGATAGTTTTCATATTTAATATAGTGTCTATATATCTGAAAAATAATTGTAAGACATAATGTCAAGATCAAAATATCAAGCGATTATCACATGACTCTTTTTTACAAATATCATACTTGGATAAATATAATATGAAATAGAATTATTGTGATCAGTGTAGTTGAATAAGTTATTCATATGTCTATTCCACATGAAATGCTTTCAAATATTATGCATCTTGTAAGAATCTTGTCATTTAGAAATTACTTTTTATATCTTATTGCCAAACCATAATGAATATAATTGCATACCTTGCTGTTTTACATTTAAAATTTCACTGAAATCTATTTTTAAAAGAACAAAATAAATACCCCAATTGTTACAAGTCATTAAATTCATGTCACTTCAAAATAAGAAGTTGAAGGACTCATGGAAATATTCACCCTCCTATCTTTAGAGATCTAGAAGATTTTATCAAAATTAATCAGCTCCTTCATAAATCCTTAAAAACAAATTTATAAACAAGAAACATCACATGCTGAGTTGAAACATAAGTCTCAGTTTGTTCAATTATCATGCTAAATTAACAGTTCCTTTCAAAGACTGAGGGAAATTATTTTTCTAATTTTAAAGCAAAGCTTAAAATCAAAACATTAACTTCCTCTTGCAGTTGAAGTGGCTACTTAGTAACACAAGTTTATTTCTGCAAAGACATTTAAAAATTTCTGGAAAGAAGACTGTTAGAAGCAATAAAACATACTTTTGTAGCTTTCTATAAAAATAACTGAGAGATATTTATGAAATATTTATTCTCACTAATATTTAATGACTAACTCTAATACTCCAGGTTTTACTGTTTCTTTAATTGCCTCAAGTTCTACATACTGCTCAGTGTCTTACTATTGCCTTCTTTTCTTCATTAAAAATAATGCTTCAGGGAAATATCTCCAAAAGACTTGCAGTGGACATTTACCAATTTCTGTTCTCCCTAGCATCCTTTACTTTCAGATACGAAATTCATCAAAAAACACAGGGCTTGGGAGTGTCAAAAGGCAATCATTTGTTCCTGATTCCTTCCAAAGCAAACAATCCCAATTCTTCTGAAGTGGTAGTTAGTTCTAGAGAAGGCACATGGCCCAAAGTGGCCAAAATATGCCTTTAGTTCAGTTGCTATGTCGTGTCAAGTGCTTTGAGACCCCCATGGACTGCAGCACACCCAGTTTCTGTGTCTATTACTAACTCCTGAGGCTTGCTCAAATTTATGTCCATTGAGTCGGTGATGCCACCCAACCATCTCATCCTCTGTCATCCCCTTTTCCTCCTGCCTTCAAACTTTCCCAGCATCAGGGTCTTTTCAAATGAGTCAGTTCTTTGCATCAGGTAGCCAAAGTATTGGAGCTTCAGCTTCAGCATCACTCCTTTCATTGAATATTCAGATTTTATTTTCTTTAGGATTGACTGGTTTGAGCTCCTTGCAGTCCAAGGGACTCTCAAGAGTCTTCTCCAACACCATAGTTCAAAAGCATCAATTCTTTGGTGCTCAGCTTTCTTTATGGTCCAACTCTCACATCCATACTTGACTACTGGTGAAACCATACATTTGACTATATGGACCTTTGTGGATGAAGTAATGTCTCTGCTTTTTAATAGGCTGTCTAGGGTCCAAGGAGCAAGCATCTTTTAATTTCATGGCTTCAGTCACCATCTGCAGTAATTTTGGAGCCAAAAAAAAAAACACCTCTCATTGTTTTCATTGTTTCCCCATCTATTTGCCATGAAGTTATGGGCCCGTATGCCAAGAACTTCTCTTTTGAATATTGAGTTTCAAGCCAGCCTTTTCAGTCTCCTCTTTCACTCTCATCAAGAGGCTCTTTAATTCCTCTTTGCTTTCTGCCATGAGAGTGGTGTCATCTGCATATCTGAGGTTATTGATATTTCTCCCAGCAATCTTGACTGCAGCTTACACTTCATCCTTCCTGGAAATTCACATAGTGTACTCTGCATAAAAGTTAAAAAAGCGGGGTGACAATATACAGCCTTGACACACTCCTTTCCCTATTTGGAATCAGTTCATTGTTCCATGTCCAATTCTATCTATTGCTTCTTGACCTGCATACAGATTTCTCAGGAGGCAGCTAAGGTGGTTTGGTATCCCCACCTCTTTAAGAATTATCCAGTTTGTTGTGATCCACACAGTCAAAGATTTTAGTGTAGTCAATGAAGCAGAAGTAAATGTTTTCCTGTAATTATCTTGCTTTTTCTGTGATCCAACGGATGTTGGCAATTCAATCTCTGGTTCCTCTGCCTTTTCTAAATCCATCTTGAACACCTGGGGGTTCTCAGTTCATGAACTGTTGAAGCCTAACTTGGAGAATTTTGAACATTACTTTGGCAGCATGAGAGATAAGTGCAATTGTGTGGCAGTTTGAACATTCTTTGGCATTGCCTTTCTATGGGATTAAAATAAAAACTGACCTTTTCTAGTCCTGTGGCCACTGCTGAGTTTTCCAAATTTGCTGGCATATTGAGTGTAGCACTTTCACAGCATCATCTTTTGGGACTTGAAATAACTCAGCTAGAATTCTATCACCTCCACTAGCTGTGTTCATACTGATGCTTTCTAAGGCCCACTTGACTTTGCACTCTAGGATGTCTGGCTCTAGTTGTGTGATCACACCATCATGGTTATCTGGGTCATTAAGACCGTTTTTGTATAGTTTTGTATATACTTGACACCTCTCTTTAATATCTTCTGCTTCTATTAGGTCCACACATAACAGCTTCTTTTCTTAATTGTGCCCATCTTTGCATGAAATAGTCCCTTGGTATCTCTAATTTTCTTGAAGAGAACTCTAGTCTTCCCCATTCTATTGTTTTCCCCTATTTCTTTGCACTGATCACTGAAGAAGGCTTTTTTTCTCTCTCCTTGCTCTTCTTTGGAGCTCTCCATTCAAATGAATGTATCTTTCCTTTTCTCCTTTACCTTTTGCTTCTCTTTTCTCAGCTATTTGTAAGTCCTTCTCAAGCGACCATTTTGCCTTTTTGCATTTCTTCTTCTCAGGGATAGTTTTGATCACTGCCTCCTGTACAATGTTAGTAACTTCTGTCCATGGCTCTTCAGGCACTCTATCAGATCTAATCCCGTGAATCTATTTGTCACTTCCACTGTATAATCATTAAGGATTTGATTTTGGTCACACCTGAATGGTCTAGCGGTTTCCCCTTCTTTCTTCTGCCTTCAGAGATTTATAGAAACACACAAAGAGAAGGAGGGAAGGAGGGAAGGTGTGTGGAAGATAAGGAAAAAGAGAGAGAAAGAGAGAGGGGAAAGAGTGCATGCACAGGCATGAATCTGATTTTATCTCACTTTGACTTTCTGACTTTGGGAGAGACAACCATGTAACCTGGAACTAAAAGAATCTGTCATTCCCTACTATGGTCAGAGATCATCTAGGAATAAAGTGAAGTTAGCAAAAAGTAGAGCTAAAATTTGCCAAGAAAGAGATACAAGTCTTCCCTGATGGCTCACTGGTGAAGAATCTGCCTGACAGTACAGGGGCCACAGCTTGATCTCTGATCCAGTAAAACACCATGTGCAGGGGAGCAGCTCAGTCCATGCACCACAACTGTTGAGCCAGTGCTTTAGACTCCAGGAGCCACAACTACCAGGCCAAGGACCGGCAGCTGCTGAAGTCCATACACCCAAAGAAGCCACCATAAGGAGAAGCCTGCACATGGTAACTAGACAGCAACCCCATCTCTCACAGCGAGAGATAAGCGTGCACAGAAATGAAGAACCAAAACAGCCAAAAATAAAAATAAAATTATTAAAATATTTTCAAAAAAGAGAGCTACAATGATACTGGTATTATTTGAACACTTATGTGAACAGTTATGTCTAAAGCTAGGTTTAGCCTGAATTTTTTAGGCTTCTAAACCAATAAGTCCCTTCTTATGCTGTGATATATATAAATATAGATAGATAGGTAGATAGATAGGTAGATCTATATATAGATAGATATCTAGATATATCTAAATTTCTCTCTATCTATATCTATATCTATATCTATATCTATATCTATATCTATATCTATATATAGGGCTTCTAAACCAATAAGTCAATTCTTATGCTGTGGAAAAACAGACTGGTTCCAAATAAGAAAGGAGTATATCAAGGCTGTATATTGTCACCCTGCTTATTTAACTTCTATGCAGAGTACATCATGAGAAACCCTGGGCTGGAAGAAGCACAAGCAGGAATCAAGATTGCTGGGAGAAATATCAATAACCTCAGATATGCAGATAACATCACTCTTATGGCAAAAAGTGAAGAGGAACTAAAACGCCTCTTGATGAAAGTGAAAGAGGAGAGTGAAAAAGTTGGCTTAAAGCTCAACATTCAGAAAACGAAGATCATGGCATCTGGTCCCATCACTTCATGGGATATAGATGAGGAAACAGTGGAAACAGTGTCAGACTTTATTTTGGGGGGCTCCAAAATCACTGCAGATGGTGATTGCAGCCGTGAAATTAAAAGACGCTTACTCCTTGGAAGAAAAGTTATGACCAACCTAGATAGCATATTCAAAAGCAGAGACATTACTTTGCCGACTAAGGTCTGTCTAGTCAAGGCTATGGTTTTTCCAGTAGTCATGTATGGATGTGAGAGTTGGACTGTGAAGAAAGCTGAGTGCCGAAGAATTGATGCTTTTGAACTCTAGTGTTGGAGAAGACTCTTGAGAGTCCCTTGGACTGCAAGGAGATCCAACCAGTCCATTCTGAAGGAGATCAGCTCTGGAATTTCTTTGGAAGGAATGATGCTAAAGGTGAAACTCCAGTACTTTGGCCACCTCACGCGAAGTGTTGACTCATTGGAAAAGACTCTGATGCTGGGAGGGATTGGGGGCAGGAGGAGAAGGGGACAACAGAGGATGAGATGGCTGGATGGCATCACCAATAAGTGGACATGGGTTTGGGTGAACTCTGGGAGTTGGTGATGGACAGGGAGGCCTGGCGTGCTGCAGATCAAGGGGTCAAAAAGAGCTGGACACGACTGAGTGACTGAACTGAGCTGATAATATCATTTTTATAATATAAAATAAATATAAATAACAAGTAATCTTATCAGCAAAATAATTCATAAAGTGAGAAACGTGCATTAAATTTGTATATAACATAACCACATTTCTTTGAGTGTATTCCAATATCAACAGCAAAGTTCAGCAATGCAAAACCGCAATTACTTTTGCTCCAACTGATTTCTTAAAGAATAAAACATCCAAGATTCTTTTCCTTTCCACAGGTGGGGCAATCTGGCTTTCGTGTTTGAGTTCAGTTCAGTTCAGTTCAGTTCAGTCGCTCAGTCGTGTCCGATTCTTTGCGACCTCATGAATCGCAGCACACCAGGCCTCCCTGTCCATCACCAACTCCCGGAGTTCACTCAGACTCACATCCATCAAGTCAGTGACGCCATCCAGCCATCTCATCCTCTGTCATCCCCTTCTCCTCCTGCCTCCAATCTCTTCCAGCATCAGGGTCTTTTCCAATAAGTCAACTGTTCTCATGAGGTGGCCAAAGTATTGGAGTTTCAGTTTTAGCATCAGTCCTTCCAATGAACATCCAGGATTGATCTTCTTAGAATACACTGGTTGGAACCCCATGAACAGTATGAAAAGGTAAAATGATAGGATACTGAAAGAGGAACTCCCCAGGTCAGTAGGTGCCTAATATGCTGCTGGAGATCAGTGGAGAAATAACTCCAGAAAGAATGAAGGGATGGAGCCAAAGCAAAAACAATACCCAGTTGTGGATGTACTTGGTGATAGAAGCAAGGTCCGATGCTATAAAGAACAATATTGCATAGGAATCTGGAATGTTAGGGCCATGAATCAGGCAGGGCAAATTGGAAGTGGTCAAACAGGAGATGCCAAGAGTGAATGTCAACATTCTAGGAATCACCGAACTAAAATGGACTAGAATGGGTGAATTTAACTCAGATGACCATTCTATATACTACTGTGGGCAGGAATCCCTTATAAGAAATGGAGTAGCCACCATGGTCAATGAAAGAGTCCGAAATGCAGTACTTGGATGCAATCTCAAAAACAACAGAATGATCTCTGTTCATTTCCAAGGCAAACCATTCAATATCACAGTAATCCAAGTCTATGCCCTAACCAGTAACGCTGAAGAAGCTGAAGTTAAACGGTTCTATGAAGACCTACAAGACCTTTTAGAACTAACACCCAAAAAAGATGTTCTTTCCATTATAGGGGACTGGAATGCAAAATAGGACGTTAAGAAGCACAGTTTGGCCTTGGAATACTGAATGAAGCAGGGCAAAGGCTAATAGAGTTTTGCCAAGAGAATGCACTGGTCATAGCAAACACCCTCTTCCAGCAACACAAGAGAAGACTCTACACATGGGCATCACCAGATGGTCAACATCGAAATCAGATTGATTATATTCTTTGCAGCCAAAGATGGAGAAGCTCTATACAGTCAGCAAAAACAAGACTGGGAGCTGACTGTGGCTCAGATCATGAACTTATTGCCAAATTCGGACTTAAACTGAGGAAAGTAGGGAAAACCACTAGGCCATTCAGGTATGACCTAAATCAAATCCCTTATACAGTGAAAGTGAGAAATAGATTTAATGGACTATATCTGATAGATAGAGTGCCTGATGAACTATGGACTCGAGTTCGTGACATTGTACAGGAGACAGGGAGCAAGTCCATCCCCATGGAAAAGAAATACAGCGCCACATACACACATTCAAAGAGGAAGAGGGATTAAATTTTCCCTGTGAGAGATCCACACCTAGATCTTTAGCCCACATTCTACCCTTATCCTGTTTCTTCTCTGGGAGGCTGGCTTACAGGTTGGGATTTTAGGCTTTGGCTTCTATTTAAGTTAGACAAATACTGGACCCTTCCAGGAAATCAGAGCAAAGAAAGGAGAGAGAGGTCAGAATCTCACTTCCTATAGAGTCATATCCAGCCAGTTCTCACCTTTAAAGATGGACCTCTCTGTACTGTTTCTTTCTTATCTTGGAAATTATTATCTTCTCTAGTTCACTTTAAGACTGAAGGTTGATAACAACTTTCCTGTTAGCAACCATGGGGTACTACAAAGTCCCTTATGATTTTGCAACACACTGTACACTCCTCTGTTAACAGACTCACAGATACAAAGAACAAGCTTGTGGTTACCAGTGGGGAGGGTGTTGGGTGGGATCAAGATAGGGGTAGAGGATTAAGAGGTACAAACTACTATGTATAAAATAAATAAGCTACAAGGATGTATTGTATAATAAAGGAGATAGAGCCAATATTTTATAATAACTATAAATAGAGTGTGAACTTTAAAAACAGAGTCATTATGTTATCCATCTGACATATGTAACATTGTGCCTTTAATTATTGTTTTTGTTGTTTAGTCACTAAGTCATGTACGACTCTTTTGTGACCCTATGGACTGTAGACAACCAGGCTCCTCTATCCATGGGATTTCTCAAGCAAGAATACTGAAGAAGGTTACCATTTCTTTCTCCAGGGGATCTCCCTGATCCAGGAATTGAACCAGCATCTCCTGCATTGGCAAGCAAATTCTTTACCACTGAGCCACTGGGGAAGCCCATATCCAATTATACCTCAGTTAAAAAAAAAAAAAAGTTACTGTGGGCTTCCCTAATAGCTCAGTTGAAAAGAATCCTCCTGCAATGCAGGAAGTGCCAGTTCCATTCCTGAGTCAGAAAGATCTGCTGAAGAAGAGATAGGCTATCCATTCCAGTATTCTTGGGCTTCCCTTGTGGCTCAGCTGGTAAAGAATCTGCCTGCAGTGCAGAAGACCTGGGTTCCATCCCTAGGTTGGGAAGATTCCTTGGAGATGAGAAAGGCTACCCACTCCAGTATTCTGGCCTGGAGAATTCCATGGGGTCACAAAGAGCTGAACACAAATGAGCAATATTCATACTCACACACTGGGATAGCAGTTCTTGTAAAGGCTTTACATGTTTACCAAATAACCTCATTTAGTGCTAATTTTGAACTCTTATAGAAATCACCTGACGAAAACTTTATGGATAGAGCACTAAAAGTAGAAATTAACATGGACTTAATCATAAGCATATGACGAGAATTGCAAGGGATGGTTGTCTGTTCTTTAAAAGTGGCTTTAAGAAATATATTAAGTGATTTTGAAAGCTTCTCAGTCGTGTCCAACTCTTTGCAAGCCCATGGATTGTATAGTCCATGAAATTCTTCAGACCAGAATACTGAAGTGGGTAGCATCTCCCTTCTCCAAGGAATCTTCCTAACCTGGGGATCGAACTCAGGTCTCCTCCATTGCAGATGGATTCTTTACCAGCTGAGCCACAAAGGAAGCCCATATTAAGTGATTACCTTGTGTAAATTATGAATAACAGATATTTTAGACATGCACTAAAATTTCCAGTGTTAGGATCAAATCAAAACGTTTTATAATATCTTAAATAACTTGGATAAATGTGAAGCTGTGCTCTAAGAAAATCATTCTAGGTGACTCAGGTAGCTTCAGTGACAACAAGACTCTGACATCCAAGATAAATTATACTGGAGAACCTTGACTGAAAAACTATGTGAATTAGACATAAAGTACCATTTATTAATGGACTTTAAAAATATACTAATTTATATATATGGATTTTTACACTGATAAGTAACTACTACAAGAATATATCTAACCATGACAAGAATATCTTTAACAGATAACGTTAAAAATACTGAAACATTTGAAAACTACTTTCTTTTGGAAAAATGAAGCTCAGTTTACAACTGGCTCACTTTATGATCAGGCATATTTCATCCTTTTCCTCCCCAGACATGCTCCTTCCCTGAGTTTTAGGTTCATTGACTAGGGACAGGGTTAGGGTTAGATGTTAGGGCCAGGGGTTTTAAAGTGAGGCTGAAATTTAGATGCCTTTTCACACTCACTGCCTCTACTCCCTGCTTGCCTCAGCTGTGGAGTTTCTTAGTTCTGACTGAATCTCCGTAGTTTACCTTTCCAAATTTAATCTTTCTCAAGAATTCTTAATTACTTTTTAAAAAGATATATTGCCCTTATTTTAGTTAATATTGAATTTCTCTCTTTTTTTGAACTCCAAATTCTAATTTTGTAATGTCTTCTGAGAAAGAGAGTTGTAAATGTTTACATGTCATGAATCAACTTTATACTCAGCTTACTAAATTATGAGTTGTTTGAAGTTTAATGTTTGTTCTCCTATAGATAATCATGCTGATAGCGTGGGGGAAAAGTAGCTTAGTAGATTAGGAGATAAAATAATCGTCCAATTTTTTTTTCTCTTAGTGTCACAGCAACATCAGAGCAGTGTCCAAAACTCTAATTATCTTGCACCACTGCATTTGACATTTTTTCAACCTTAAAACAGGTTAATAAAACTTTAAAATAGGCTTAATAAAATAGATTTATTAAACTATAAAGCTGTCCAGCTGAAAGATCTAGTTCTTCTTACCACCGGAAAAAGAAATAATAAAAATGTTTCTCATTCTATTTTTCATATGTATTACAAGTATATTTTAAGAACATAAAAATTGAATATTGAATATATTTGCCATAATGCCTAATGCTGTAACTCAAAGTAATCTTCAGTGAATTACAAAATGTTTCAAATGTGGCAAGAAATCAAGAGGAAGAGTGTTTCAGAGAATTCTGCTCAATATTCTGTAGCAACTTAATTGGGTAAGGGATTTGAAAAATAACAGATATGTGTATATGTATGGGACTTCCCTGTAGCTCATATGGTAAAGAACCTGCCTCCAGTGCAGGAGACACGGCCTGCAATGCATATGTATACCTGAATCACTTTGTTGTATATCTGAAGCTACACAACACTGTTATACTCCAACATACAATAAACAGATTAAGAATAAAACAAAACCCCCCAAAATTAGCATAGAATGGTGATACAAATAACACTCCAAACAGAAAAAAATGAAGAAAAAAAACAAAAAGAGGAAGAGTGTATATTTAGTCTGTATGCTCTAACAATTTAGCTTTATTCCCAGGTTTACATGTGCAGGATTAAAGACAGAAGGACAAGTAGAAAATTTTAGAAAGGTTAGGGGATGACCTCACAAAATTAAGTAGCAGAGAAGATGGCACTCATGTTTCAGAAAATGCTAACCCAGGAGTTAAAAAGAACTCACTCAATATGAAAACACATCCCGAAATATATGGAGTTAGCAAGAAAATCACTAGACATTTTCAGCAAAATAAAAATGTATGATTAAGGTTGAACTTTGATATTAAAAGGAAGAGAACACAAAAAGTGTCATAAGATAGTTCAGTAAATTTCTCAGAACATAGTTTTAAAAGTGCTTACAATCATATCTAGTAGAGGATGGTAAGAGTAGTGTGTGGAGAAAAAAAAAAATCACCTTAAAGAAAAAGGTTTGCAATTCACTCCTGATCATTAATAAATAGAAAACAGAACAGTTAGATATTAAAACAAATACCATAAATAGAACAAATAAATATTAACAACAGCAGTAAAAAACTGATATCAAATGTATTTTCAAATCCTTCTAACTATACAAACAGAAATAATTTAAGTATAAGTAAATGTTTGCATTTGGAACTGAAAAAAATGGAATGATGGAATCATGATACATTTACTTTATTTTAATCCCAACTAGATTTCTGAACATCTGCATATAAAAACATTCTGAGTTTAATGATAGTGGCTTTGTGGTGGCTTTGTGACTTCTTTCTGGTGCATCATACAGAAATACACAAAATGTGTCTATTCGTTTACTTACTGCATGTGCTTCCCTGCCAACATTTTCTTTAATGTCATTTTCTACAAAGTGTTCTAAGATGCAGATATATCTTAAATTGTGTCTTATTTTAGAGCAGGTAATACTTTTTTTTAGGTTGGCAATTTATAACAAAATTGATCTGCACTTCATTAAAGCATTTAATAATAGGAAGATAAGTAGGAAAAATAAATAGGTTATACTAGGAAAGTGGAGATATGAGAAGAACAATTATCATGCAAATTATTTTCATAATACTGAAGCTCATAGCAATTCTCTTTCTTCTATGGTTGTAATAAAGATAAAATGAGATCATAGCTGAAAGTGGTTAGGAAAGCATCTGCACGTAGTAAGTGTTCAATAAGGGTTAGCTATTATTGTTTTCTTTATTGATACTTTTAGCCTTATATTTATAGCACATTTTATGCTTGGATTTATTTATGTGTGCTACTTGAATATCCCCATAAGTCATTTATTCTGAAGATATATAGTGAATACTTAAGGATTACTAGGCACTGCATTAGAGTCTAGTAGCATTTCTTACAGTTTTTGAAGCTAAAGGAACATATAAGTAGAGAAATCAATTGTGGTAAGTGTTATGAGAGAGGAAGGACAGGGGATCCTGAGAGTGCATAAAAGAACGCCACCCAATTGGGAACGACTTGAGATGCTAAAAATTGTCCAAGCCAGGCTTCAGCAATATGTGAACCGTGAACTTCCAGATGTTCAAGCTGGTTTTCGAAAAGGCAGAGGAACCAGAGATTAAGTTGCCAACTTCCGTTGGATCATGGAAAAAGCAAGAGAGTTCCAGAAAAACATCTACTTCTGCTTGATTGACTATGCCAAAGCCTTTGACTGTGTGGATCACAATAAACTGTGGAAAGTTCTGAAAGAGATGGGAATACCAGACCACCTGACCTGCCTCTTGAGAAATCTGTATGCAGGTCAGGAAGCAACAGTTAGAACTGGACATGGAACAACACACTGGTTCCAAATAGGAAAAGGAGTACGTCAAGGCTGTATATTGTCACCCTGCTTATTTAACTTATATGCAGAGTACATCATGAGAAATGCTGGACTGGAAGAAACACAAGCTGGAATCAAGATTGCTGGGAGAAATATCAATAACCTCAGATGTTCAAGTGACACCACCCTTATGGCAGAAAGTGAAGAGAAACTAAAAAGTTTCTTGATGAAAGTAAAAGAGGAGAGTGAAAAAATTGGCTTAAAGCTCAACATTCAGAAAACGAAGATCATGGCATCTGGTCCCATCACTCCATGGGAAATAGATGGGGAAACAGTGGAAACAGTGTCAGACTTTATTTTTTGGGGCTCCAAAATCACTGCAGATGGTGATTGCAGCCGTGAAATTAAAAGACGCTTACTCCTTGGAAGGAAAGTTATGACCAACCTAGATAGTATATTCAAAAGCAGAGACGTTACTTTGCCAACAAAGGTCTGTCAAGGCTATGGTTTTTCCAGTGGTCATGTATGGATGTGAGAGTTGGACTGTGAAGAAAGCTGAGCACTGAAGAATTGATGCTTTTGAACTCGTGTTGGAGAAGACTCTTGAGAGTCCCTTGGACTGCAAGGAGATCCAACCAGTCCATTCTGAAGGAGATCAGCCCTGGGATTTCTTTGGAAGGAATGATGCTAAAGCTGAAACTCCAGTACTTTGGCCACCTCATGCGAAGAGTTCACTCACTGGAAAAGACTTTGATGCTGGGCGGGATTGGGAGCAGGAGAAGAAGGGGACGACAGAGGATGAGATGGCTGGATGGCATCACTGACTCGATGGACATGAGTCTGAGTGAACTCCAGGAGATGGTGATGGACAGGGAGGCCTGGCGTGTTGCGATTCATGAGGTCGCAAAGAGTCGGACACGACTGAGTGACTGAACTGAACTGAACTGAACTGAGGACAGCTGCTGAAAGGCTGAGTAAACCAGCCAGAGAAAGTTTTTCAGATCAAGTAAAACTGAGCCATGTGTAGTATGCCTAACACAATCTCTCTTTCTCCTAGTCTCCTCATTCCATTTGCTTCTATAGCCCTGATGTTATTAGACTCAGATAAGTGAGTATTCAGCTGGAGTAGATACAGACAGAGTTCCTGCACAAACACAGATACCCATCAGAAACCTGGGTAGAAAAATAAATTGACTAGAAAGAAGAGACAAGGACAATTTAAGCTATTTTGCCTGCTTCATTTTCTTTTGGCAGTGCTGTGTGCTTATTTTTTTTTTAATGGCTGTCTAGACATAAATGAGATAAAGTTGATTAAAAGAAGAATACAATGAACTTTTCCATGCTTTTATTTTAAAACCTAACAATATTGAGACCTATTAAGGACAGTATGACAAGAGAAAGGCTTTGAAGTGTAGAATAGGAATGTTCCTGAAGAATTTTATAGAGAAAAAAAAATCTCTAAAAGTTTCATGAAGAGTCTTTTTTTTCTACTAATGGAGACATGCTTCAACAGAAAAAGAAAAAAAAAGAGTTCTCAACTTATAAAACAATTTCATACACATGACTTTTTAAAGACACATTGAAAGGATATTGGATATCATAGTAAAATTATTTAAAAAATTGCATTTCTCTTTGATTTGCATGCTATTACAGCTAATGGAGGAAACCCATTTACATCAAAGTTTTTAATATATCAATTGCTATATCTGCTTATATTGGGCCCATACTAATGTCATCCTAGAGCACATAATCTACCAGAAAACTTTCCCACATACTATGTAATATACAAAAAGAAATAAACATGACACTGATTATGCTATTTTGATGATCTTATTAACAGAGATTGAATGTTTGTGAATCTAACAATGTCTAAAGTTTTCATAAATCTGAAGATATTATATTTCAAATGATGAAAGTCTTCACATTACATCTGGGGCTAGTGATTTATACTTTTTATTGCACTGCTGCTATCATAAGTGTTTAACATCATTTGCTCAGCTATAAGCACTGGAACATCACAGAAGACTGATGTTTCGGAATTATTCCTATGCCCCTCACCCTCTTATTCCCACTGATTGCTCCTCCATTTTATCCAGCAATCTATCAACCTCTCATTATTTACTATAAGTGTTTATTCACCATTTCCTTTTAAATGGAGGGAGGAAAACTTATTTCTATTAATATACAAACATCTAAGAAATTGTAGGTAAAAAATTATTTGTCATGAAATAACAAAGATCTGCATTTCTGTAATGTGTTAGGTATCTACTCATAGATAACTCTAAAATAGATTACTTAAAATCTTTTAGTCATGCATTCCTCATCTATACAACTGTTATCTCACAAGGTTAAGTGAATTATAATTTTTAAAATATAAGTAAAAATTCTTGGTAAACATTTAAGGATCAGATAAGTATAGGATTTTGCTTGAAATATTCAGGTAGTTATTGTAATAAGGTGGCATAGACTTGAAATATTATTATTATATTTCTTTCATGCATCTCCTAATAGATTTAGGTTTCTTCTTCATCTTGATCCCTGCTCCTAAACTAGGCAGTAGTTAGGCTGTTCAATGTAACAACACAGGGAAAATAAATATGTTAAAAAATTAGAGGAAATGAAGTTATTCTGGTTCATTCAGATATTAAAGGCCTAGATCCTAAGAAGTTAAATTTGGACATAAAAAAAAAAATTTGGAGAGAAACATGATAGGGGTGAGGATGGGAGGTAAGACATACCCACGAGAAGAAAAGTCTGTTAGTAGGAGAGAAATTAGGGCTTCCTTGGTGGCTCAGTGGTAAAGAATCTGCCTGCAATGCAGAAGACCAGGGTTCGATCCTTGGGTCAGGAAGATCTCCTGGAGAAGGAAATGGCAACCCACTCCAGTATTTTTGCCTGGAGAATTCCAAGGACAGAGCAGTCTGGAAGGCTAAAATCCAGACATGACTGAGCAGCTAACACATACACACACACACACACACACACACACACACACACGGAACACACTGGTTCTCTGAGTCAGAGAAAGATAGAGAAGCCCCAGATGCATGTGAGGAATCCTTGAAAAGAAAATAGGGATGACTCTCTAATTTTAATTCACAGAATTTCATCTAAAATTATTTATATAACTTTCCGATCATTATTTTTAAAAATGATTCTGTTTTTAAAAATCAGCCAATGTAAACTAACAATAAATATATAGTTGAGCAGAATGTATAATTTGTCATTCTTTCAACTTCTTAATCTATGAATACAAAACCTTCTGATATCAGTTGTAAATATTATATTAAATTTGAAAAAAACCTATTAAGTTCTTAGCACCCTAACAAATATTGTTGTTTCTTTGAAATACTTTAAAAAAAGAGGATATTTTAAAATTTAATTTGCTAGAAGCACATGTTGAGTAATCATTATTTACTTTCAGAAAGATGGTTCAAAAATGCTTGGAGAATCCAGTAAATTATATCACGTACACAAGGATACCATAGAAGCAAGAATGTAATATTATTTAGCTATCAAGTTAGACAAAATACTTTTAAAAAAGTGATTCTATCTGATATTAGCTAAGATTCATGGGAGTGGAAACTCTTGCATTTGTGAATACGTGTTGGTAAAAAAGTGAATATTCACAATCTCATATGAAAGTAATTTGGAATAATGTAAAAACAGATTTTACAGATAGCTGTATAATTTAACCCAGCAGCCTAACTTCTTGGTACTCCTAGAAATAAAAAATTGAAATATTTAAAGCACCTTTATTGAAGCACTTTGCATAAAGGAGGAGGAGAGAGGAAACAACATATATTTCCCTATGAGTTGGGAAATATTTTGGATTATTACTATTATGAAGTATTATATAATTGTGTATCATTATGAATATTATGCATATATCTTATACATACATATATATCTATGAATAATGTCTATAGCATATACATATATATGTATGAATAATGTCTATAGCATATATTGGCTATTTACCTCAGCTGTGAAATATAGGATATCAACTATAAACTTTTCCATATACATATTTGTACATTATTTCTTGTAATTGTTCCACCTCAGCAAATCAGAAAGTCATCCTCCCTGTGGCATAGATCAAAGCCTTGTAGACATCTTGACTCTTTAATTTCTCTAGTATTCTGCCTCCAAACTATGAGAACATTTTACTGGCTATCTTTTTAAACCAACTGTGATTTCTTCTGCACCTTCATGCTAACACTTGATAAAAGCCACCACCAATACTTTCCTGTAATATTACATTATTATCTCCACCCCAATGTAGCAACCAGGCTTATCTTTTAAATACATAAGGCAGAACATGTCACTCTTCACTTCTAATGCTTTCCCATTAAAATTTAGTTTAAAAGTTGAGTCCATAAACCAACCATAAGCTTGGTCCATAGCAGACCAAAATCCTTTGTGAACAGGTCCAGCGGGCAATCTAATGTCCTCTACTCCTTCAACATCTCACTTCCTTTCTCTGCCTCAGTCTGCTCTACCCACACCAGTTTCCTTGCTCTTAAGTATGTAACACATCCTGAACTGTTCTGCTCTGGTCTTTCCCTTGACACGTGATCCTCTTCCCTCAATATCCTCACTGCCTGATCCCTCACTGTCTTCAGTTTGTTCAGATGTCATCTTCTCAGTAAAGCTTTCTCCTCACTGCTTCATTTTAAAATAGCAATGCTTATCACAACATTGAAAAGCAACTGTGGCTCAATAAAATTAATTTAAAAAAATAGCAATCCTCCCACCTCCAGGCACATCTAAACATTGCCTCTGTTTTCTTTATAGTACTAATCACCTTCAAACACAATTGTACTGTTTCCTTATTCTGCTGTGTTGTCGCTTGTCTACCCACCGTCTCCACCAGAACATATGTTCTGTAAGGATAGAAATTTTTTTCTCCTTTGTAATATACACCAGTGAAAATGAAACACCTGAAACAGAGTTTGGCCTACAGTTAACTTGGGGGTTGTGCTTATTCGTGTCAGACTGTGCAACCACATGGACTGTAGTCCATCAGACTCCTGTTTGTGAGATTCTCCAGGCAAGAATACTAGAGTGGGTAGCCATGTGCCGAATAATTATTTTAGAAGTTAATAAATAAGTATGAAGTATAAGGTCTTTAAAACATTATCTTATTAATATTCTTTTAAAATTATGTCTTGTAAATTAAAGCAGCCCTTCCCTTCTTAAGCCCACACCTAGACTGTTTTAATAAATGCATTTGAATTTCTCTCCAGGTGAGTTTAATCTTTGTGTTTAAACTGCTTTCACTCTCAAGCTGCCTTGTTGTGCTATTCAGTGTATGCATTCTTATGTCTGAGTTTGTGAGAATAGGCTTGTAGAATATTCCACCAAATACAAGAAAGATTGTGGATTCCTTTTATACCATAATCAATAGCCATCTGAATTGGACAGATTAAATTAGCTACAGGCTGGTTTGGAGGATGGACAGCTTCTGTGAGTCTCTTGTAGTTCTATACAAAGTGTTTATTAAAGTTTCAATGAGAAAAAAGGCACTAAAATGCAAAGGTAAATATTCTGCTTTAAAGTGATAGAGACAAAAGGCTTTCTACAACACAAACCTTTTCAGAGATGGTACAGATCATCTGCATTATGTTTTGTGTTGCCTGTGAAAGCGATGTGTGAAGAAAAGCACTACTTGAAATTCAGTTCCAATATCATGTTGGCTAAAAAGCTGTGTTTCTTAGTAAATCCAACCAAATATACTGACATTTTCAGAGTGTATCCGATGCATTTCAATAATTAATTCTTAAGTCAAGAAGGAGTCAAGAAATCAGATGAAGAAGTACAGTAGGCTGAAAATTGCCAGTGGGAAAAAATACAAAAAATCAGCCATAGATAGAACCTTTTCAAGCTGAAAAGAGGTCAGTGGGATACCACTGGGAACAGGGATAAAGCTTCAGGGGTTTTTATTATTATTATTTACATAAACCACCCAGAGAGTAATGTGCGTTGCTCAGGTCATAACTTTGCAGAAACTGGTAGACTCAGAAAAAGAAAGAAAAAAAAATGCAATCACATAGCAAGTAGAACAAAATTAATGAGGTACATAAAAGCAGACAGAGGAGAAAAATCTCATGCAGAAATATATTATCTTTTAAAGAAAATATTGTGGAATGATGGTGCTGCACAGAAACTTTTAGAACTGCTCCAACAAGCCCCTATCACGAAGCTTTATCTGTGTTCTGTAGATGACCTTTATCTTTGGATTCGAGGCTGTCACAGGGTTGCTGATTGAAACTCTAGAACTGTATTGGGACTTAAGTACTTTTTAATGTGGAAAAGATAAATTTCAGATCTGTTCTCCAAAAATAGTTTTCATGATGTCACAGATTATGTGTTTTAATCCTAAGTAATTACTAGGATTAAAAGTTCTAAGTAATTACTCTCTTGAATGGGCTTCCCAGGTGGTGCTAGTGATAAAGAAACTGCCTGCCAGTGCAGGAGTCATAAGAGACACAGGTTCAATCCCTCGGTTAGGAAGATCCCCTAGAAGGTTGCATGGAAACCCAATCCAGTATTCTTGTCTGGAGAACCCTAGGGACAGAGAAGCCTGAAGGGCTACAGTCTATATGGTCACAAAGAATCAGACATGACTGAAACAACTATGCAATGCACATACACTCACTTGAATGTTATCAATAAAGTATCAATAAAAACTGCAATACAGTTATAATTTAAGTTAAGGATATTTAATTTAAAAATACGAATTCAACTTATATTTTCATCTATTTCTTAAAGGTTCGCAATGGGCTTTATAGCATGGAGAGACAGATACAATCAGATCATTTTATTCAAGTGACCTATTGAGAATGTTTCTTTATAGTGGCTTTTAATACAAGGTTCCAAAAAGGTTAGTGTGTATAGAAAGATATGTATGCATAACATGTATAACTTGCTTTATCAGGTGAAATTCATTGGCTGGAAGTAAAATACCTATACAGGCAAGTGCCTATGATCTGGTGTAGGAACCACTAGATGACACTGTCATAATGCTAGTAGATCAATAAACCAAGCGTTTAACAAGGAAAATAAAATAACAGTATACTCATTTTAAAATTCTTGAAATATCAGTGTGCACTCTTGTATTCTATAATCTAGGAATAGGAAATGAGAGAGTATTAGATATTCCTAGACAAAGCCCTTTGTGTTCCTACCGGCTAGACCTGTGCTTAACACATAATAGATAATCAACTTATTAGAAAAAATATGTATCTTATATCCCTCAAGAAGTTTTAAGGAAGTAATAATTTGTAGAAAGAAGTGTTTTGAATTCAGAAATCCTCTACATGATTCCTTAAAATTCAAATGATTTATGAAATACTAGTTTCCAGTTGTCTTTATGAGCTACAGGATAACTTTTCAAGGAGAGTAAATTATATATACTTTAGCTTCAATTGTATTTCCTAAGTAAGTGAAAGAGTAAAACATATAACTCAAATAAGGGGAGTAACAAGTAGATTTTTAAATCTCAGTTTGAATAGTACAAGTGGTTCTGGCACAGATAGGAGAATTTTCCATATGTAAGATAATTTGTTATTTTGCAATCAAATAATAAGAGTGGCTCATTTTTTTTTTTCTCCAAGAGAAAATAAATTATCTGAGATAGGAATAGGTTACTTTGTACTAAGGCACTTATCAATCATATGAAGAAATTTTAAAAATAGAAACAGGGTACATCTTGGCTGAAATGATCTCCTTGTACTGAAAAAAAAAAAAAAAAGTCTAAACTTCCAAGATGCTTAAGTCACATGCTTGAAGAATTTCAACTCTTTGCTCATGGCTCTATTAATTTATATTTCAGAACTGAACAAAGCTCACAGCAACATTCAATTAAGTCATACTAAGTGACATTAGGTATCTCAGTAAGTAGCTATATGAAAGGCATATGAAGACACAAAGTTTCTGTCAACTTGTAGAAAGGGGAAGACAAATTTTTTCCCTGGACAATTTACTGATGCTTATTTGGACTCTTCTGGAACAGTTTTGAGAGAGTCATTTCCTAGGTAGGTTGATAAGAAGTCCGGGGTCCCAGAGGAGAAGGAGGAGGAGGAAAGAAGGGTCTGGAATTCTCACGGAGGCGGAAAGGGACAGAGTTTTTTTTTTCCTACATTCCTTAGTCTTAGTAAGGATTATATAACAATAATGTGTCCTGCTTGAAGACATGTTTCTCCTTCTTGAGAACCTTCTGACTAATCCTGTTATCTTAAAGTATATTTTCTGGAAGTGAGTCTAATAAGATCTTTACAAACTTGAGACAGTCTTTTGATTTATTGTAATAACCAATTTACAAAGTATGTAATTCCCTTACTAAGACTAGCGGGGCGGGGGGCAGTGCACTCTCCATCCCCCTTCAGGTGTCTGTCAGAAGCTTTATCTGTCCCTTTTTGTATTTTAATAAAACATGGCTACACAAATGCTCTTGAGTGATCAAGCTTGGTCCCTTGTCCCAAAGTTAAACCTTCTTCTGAGGTCACAAATCCTATACTGTTCCCCGTAAGCTATCATCTTAGGGGCTCATCTGGGATCTTCAGGACAAGATGAGAACACTCAAGAGCTGTAGCCTCTCTGCTTTCTCAGTATACACATTTTCTGCTTTACTTTACTAATTCTACAGTGTGCTTGTGTGAAGGAATGATACACCCTGCTAAGTAACCATTAAGTCTTGCTCTGCTGTTTCAAGGTGCCTCGTAATGACTGAAGGCAGCCCCAATAACAGAAGCTTTGTCAAGAGTTTATCCAAGCTTGCCAATGCCAAGAGACACCCAACGTCCCTGTGAGGGGAGCGGCCAGAAATGGGTGGGTGTATGGACTGAACTTTCCTTTCTCAGTCAGATTTTCCTGGTCTCTGCCCATTTCATAATTGCATGGGGAATTAGAACTACTAATCTAATCCGTCAGATCATAGACTTCCAAGGGACTTGTGATACATGCTATTGCTGTGTACTTTTACTTAGACCCCAAACGTGGTAGTCATGGGGAACCCAGGCTTGCTAAGAGCACATCTGGGAGCAAGGAGGAGCTCTAGCTCCAGGGACATCTCTCAGGCTAGAAGTCACTCTCTTGGCTGCATGCCTCAGGGGCCAGAGTCCCAAAAGTGAGTCCTTGTCATAGCTGTGCCTCCAAACTATATGTATGGAACTGCTGCTAGCAAGCACAAGGTTTCTAGGTCAAGAATCCCAGATTGGAAGTACAGCGGGCTTGTTCCTTTGGTAACGCTAGTTCTTAGTGGACCAGAGGAGGCTCTCTGATGTCTTTTGTCTGAAGTCCTTAGATATTCTTTTTGTGGAATATGTGGAAATGAACTGGAAGAATTGGCCCTAATAGCTTGAGGATAAAAATCACTCTTTCCTCACTGGTCAACCCTCCACCACCTCTTTCGCTATAATGGTGTGGTGACACTCAGAAAAGACATCTTGGTTGTTGCTCATCCCTTTATAACTCAATGCTTCTATTGCAGTCAAGACTGTACTCAAGAGTGTGCACAGGCCCATGGAATACGGATGCTTCCCTTAGTAGTCTGAGCTTGGGAGGCATTCTGGAAGGCTACTCTGATGCATTCCAGGTGGTATCAAAGGAAGGGCAAAAATTAGACTAAAGTCGTGGTGTTATGGAATTAAATCATTTTGGGATGCCATCAGGTCTATCCCTGGTGCATCTCCACCCCACCTTGGTGGTAGAACCAGGAGGGATGAGTAAGGTGCCTGCATCAGTAGGGACAGACTAAGTTTGACCAGGGAAGGAAAGCTTCAGTGGAAAGTCTGTCTACACCCCATCTAGAGCAGGGAGGGATGACTCCAATGGAAAGAAGCCATGCTGTGGATGCCACTTTTTTTCTTTCTTATAGATGCGAGCTAGCAGTTCCAGAACAATTTCTTTAAGATGTATTTTAAAAAACTGGGATGTTTGATCCCCAGAGTTTAAAAAAGACACACCTGATCTTCTTTTGTGATACTGAATGGCCACAGTATTCTTTGGAAGATGGGAAACACTGGCCTGTTGAAAGATCTCAATTATAATACTGTTTTACTATTAGACCAGTTCTGTAGAAAACAAGAGAAATGGGTAGAAGTGACATATGAATTGTTCTTTCTCTCTCTGCAAGACATGCCAGACTTATGTCCTAAGGGTGAAGATTTGGGTGTGAAACATTCAGCTGCCTCCTGTTCTCTTACTTTGCCCCTGTATCTGGGGCTCCCAACTGAACAGGCTGAGCAATTAGGACACCCTTCCAGGAAGGGTTGTCTCAGTCTTGGTAGAAATTCAAACAGTCCCAATTGCAGTCGTGATTATTTAAAGGATCCAAAAAGTACAGAGAAACCTTCACAGGACTAAGTTTATTTTATGAGCTTACTTGGAGAGATGAAGTGTTTGTCTTGGGACAGATGCTGACTCCTGACTCAAGAGCTTGAGTTTTAGGGAAGCTACTACTTTTGGAGATGAAAGGCTTGAAGGCAAGTGGAATGAGGGAACACGAAATAGCCCTCCTCCCTACTGGGAGGCAAGAAGTTCCCATAACAGAGCCTGTTTGTCAGATGTATTCTTGAAGGACTCAAGCAAGCACACAGTAAAACTTTAGACTATTCTAAACTGATTGACAAAGAACAGGGAGAGAAGGAAACTCCTGGTAAATTTCTAGATAGACTATGGGAGTCTCTCTGCAAGTTTAATGATGCTGATTCTGAAAGTGTAGAGGGAGGAATGATCGTAAAATATAGATTTCTCACTTAGTCAGCTCCAGATATCTGCTGTAAGTTATGAAAAAAAGGCATTTGGATAAAGTCAGTCTTACTGTTGCAACTGGCTTAGATGGTATACTATGGTAGAGAATATGAGCAGGAAAATAGGAGGCAAAAAAGAACCATGCAAAAGACTGAAGCCTCAAAATGGCTGTTAGATCTACTCTGAAACAGCCTGAGGAAAAATGTCCAGAGGGACCTAGGTGAAAAGGGACAGACTTGTTATTACTGTGGGAAGGAGGGGCATCTCAAACGGGCTGCCTCAGGCATCCATGTCCAGTCTGCTAGGACCACACTGGAGAAGAGACTGTCCTCTGAGGCGTAAGCCCCAGGGTTTGAACTCTCAAGACAATCAGGGCTAAAGGTGCCTGGGGGCCCCCATACAAGCCCCTGTCCAAATTACACCTGAGGAACCCTGAGTATTAATAGCTGTGGTGGGAGGGGGGCAATCAGTAGATTTCTCTGGACACTAGGGCAACTTTCTCTGTGCTCACTGAAGCCCCTGGTCTGCATTCCTACCATTATGGGGCTGTCTGGATGAGCCAAATACTATTATTTCACTCACCCTTTAAGCTGCAACTGGGACTATGTGCTATTTTCCTATTTTTTCATGAGTTTCTAATCATGCCAGAATTTCCCTCACCCCTTCTGGGGAGTGATATACTGAGCAAGGCCCAGGTCTCTGTTTTCATAAATATGGAATCCACTCTTTTTAATTTAAATCCTAGAGTGTGGACTGATGAAAAAAACTGTGGGTAAAGCACAAAATACTGTTCCTGTCTTTAACAAGCTCAAAGACCCTCACCTATTTTCACATTAAAAGCAGCATTCAATAAAGCCTGAGGTTAAGGAATGGGTGAAATCTTACTGACTTCTCATGATGTAAGGAGGAGACCTTAAACTCTAAAGTTCATAGCAACAATGCTCCATCTTTAAAGCTACTGTAACTCAAGGAGTGTTGAAAGCTCCAGGAATAAAATATCACTTACACTGTTCCTGGAGACCCCAATCTTCAAAAAAAGTTGAAAAGGCTAATGACATTATTAAAAGGCACCCATGTAAGCTAACTCAGGAAACACAAGACAGTTGGTTTAAAGTTTGACCCATAGCTTTAATGAGGGCTCAAACTGCCCCTAAGAAGAAGGGGCTGTATCTATGACAGACCGTTTTTGTGTACAGATATTGCCATAGATCCTGAAGCCTTAGAATTAGCTAACTATGTGACCCAGCTTTCAGCTTTTTAACAGACATTATGAGTACTCTGGGAGGTGACCCCTGACCCAGCTTCCACAATCAGTCTAATTGCTGCGTCTGTGGAATGCTCCCCACCCTTATCAACTGAAGACTTCCCATGGTGGTTTTCTCTGCTTCAAGGAAAGGACTTCCTTCAACTCTGCAAAAACCTTCACCAACAACAATATTATATGACATCTCTTCTTGATCTGATGACATCTAACAATCCTAAACTGGACTGATGTAACTATGGACATAATGCAACTTTTTAATTTTGATTTTGTTTTAATTTGGCTTAATGACTATTTTGCCTTACATCTGTAACTACATAGTGTGGTTTGTTTCTAACCGTCTGAAGGCTTTTAGGTTACAAATGGTTGTTCAAGCTCCTATGAAGGCCACAACCTCCCCCAACTATTACTTGGGGCCCCTGGATCAGAGACCCTCAGTATGAGGATTGGGAGAATATATTGCCTCAACAAATTAGGGACAGTGCCCCATCACAGCAGGAAGTAGTTATGAAATGAAAACGATGCCCCTCTCCCTTGGCAATATAAATCTCCTAAAAGAAAAGTGGGGGATGAGAGAGTCAATTCCTAGGTAGGTTGATAAGAAGTCTAGGGTCCCCAAGGAGGAGAGATGGTCTGGAATTCTCAAGGAGGAGGAAAGGACAAACTTTTTTTTCTACATTCTTTAGTCTTAGTAAGGATTATACAACAAAAATGGATCCTGCTTGAGGACATGTTTCTCCTTGAGAACCTTCTGACTAATCCTGTTACCGTAAATTGTATATTATGGGAGTGGGTCTAGTAAGTAAATTGTATATTATGGGAGTGGGTCTAGTAAGATCTTTACAACCTTAAGATAGTCTTTTGATTTATTGTAATAACCAGTTTTAAAAATATATAATTCCCTTGCTAAGACTAGCGAGGGGGCAATCTCTCTTCTCCTTCTGATGTCTATGTCAGAAGCTTTCTCTGTCTCTTTTTAAACTTTAATAAAACACTGCCACACAAAAGCTCTTGAGTGATCAAGCCTGGTCCCTGGTCCCAAAGCTAAATCTTCTCCTTCAGAGATCACAAATCCGACACTGTTCACCATAAGCTATCAGTTTCTAGATCAAGTGCATGTAGAGTTGAACTCTGAATGTAGAGAATATGATTTAAAAATAAACATACATATCAATATTAGATATGAGGAATTAATCTGAGCTGGGAAACTACAGAACTACTTAAGAAAGCCAGAAGGCAGTTGGCTTCAAGTATTTAGTGGTAGGGTTGGATGGCATCACTGACTCAATGGACATGAGTTTGAGCAAGCTCCGGGAGTTGGTGATGGACAGGGAAGCCTGGTGTGCTGCAGTCCATGGGGTCACAAATAGTCGGACACGACTGAGTGACTGAACTGAAATGAACCGTGGAGCAAATGCCTAGAAGAGCAATTAATGGAACGAAGATAGCTGACTTACAGAATTGAAATTTCTTTTGTTAAAGGGTTTTTTTTTTTTTTTTGATTGAAGTATAATTGATTTATAACGTGTTAGCTTCTGGTGTACAGCAAAGTGATTCAGTCCTTTTCCATTACATAAGATACTGGATACAGCAGGGACTTGTCCATACATAGTGATGTGAATTGTTATGGAAATTTGGAAAAACTAGAAAATCTTGGTAAACAGCCAGACAGTGCAAGATAATTAAGGCCTCCTATTCCTTATAGTTTCAGGGGAGAAGCAAAAATGAAGAGAGAGAATAAAAAGACAGTGATATTGGTATGGTAAGAACCCAAGTGGAGAAAAATTAGTCTCTCAACAAATATAAAGAAAAGTCACTGTACATTGAAAAAATACCCACAGAAGCAAACCTTTGGAATTAGTGTGAAAAAAAAAGTGAATTATTTGATGTCCACATTGTCAGAAAACATTTATTAGACCTAATTTATGACTTAAGCTATTGGACCAAACTAGTCAGCTTGTTAGTACAGCTCTCATTGGGGTAAAGCATGCAACCACAACAAATTGTTTATCTATTGGAAGAGTAAAACATTCCATAAATTAAAGTGAGTAGGAATACTTTATCTATAGGTAGCAGAGCTGTTTCCAAGGTAAAATTATCCAATTAAGCTAAATCTATTTGAAAGAGTAAGAATTAAATGTCTTCATCTCATATCAGAGATCTCATCTGCCCTGTGCTCATGACTCTTAATAACTGAAATACATTAATTGATAATTGTTTTGAATGCAGGCTTGGGTGTCACATTTTTAAAAAATTACCATTAATAGATTCTCTTATGAGATATCTAATTTTTTATTCATATTGAGGCAATTGTTTGATTTTACCTATTCTCAGTGCTTCCTCACCCGTAAATATAAGTGCTTTGACATTTAAAATTAAAGTAGTCTTATTATCTTCAAGATAAGAACATTCTCTGACACTGTGTTTCCCACAATGAATGCAACTTGCATTTTATATATATTTTCAATAATTTTATTGTCATCTTATTCATTTTCCAGCCATTTTATTATTTCCCCTTACTTTTCCTCTTTCTCAATTATATGTCCAAGTTAATTTTGGATCTGTCATATATATTTGTACAAAATACTGATGAAGTGAGGCAGTTATATAACTTTAAAAGTAAATGAATCCTGTTTAATGTGTTTAACCCACAGTAGTGTAGTCATTTCTCTGCCCGTTTTAGAAGTGATAATATGATTGATATCTTAAAACTTAGTGGCCATATTCTAACTTAGTTCAAGATGATAGTTTCTTTTAAGGCCACAGAGAAATTTTTGACAACAAAAACAATATGATTCTATTCTTTCAAAATTGCTTTTGTATGTAAATCAGTACTAGTCAAAGTTTAATAACAAAATATGTAAACTGATAATGCAATCTTCCATTCAATTATGTTATGTGGAAGTCAATTATAAACAAAATTCTCTAGGGCAAAATTGTGATGTTTATCTTTTGGGGAGAAGTTTTTGCAAAAATCAGTGTAATCTTTTGAAACTAAATCCTACAGATATATTCACGTTTGAACATGTCTTAATATTTTAGATTTTACTTTATATATAAAATATATTATCATTATTTTTAACTAGTAATTTACACACACATTCTGCAAATATTTTGGAAGTGAATAGAAGAATATTTAAATATGATTGAATGAATGTGTCACTAAATACATTTCCATACGTTGCTACATTTTAAAACAGAACAATTGCAGTTTATAAGGAATATACATTTTATTTCAGTATATCTCTATTGGCTGTGAGAATATTTGTTTTTGTTTTTAAGAAATCTCCTAAAACTTGCTAGGACCTTTTAAAACTTGACTTCTCTCAATTTGCCTTTTTATTAAAAAAAAAAAAACCTAGTTGAAGTGAATTAACCAGTTCATCCTAAAGGAGATCAGCCCTGGGATTTCTTTGGAAGGAATGATGCTAAAGCTGAAACTCCAGTACTTTGGCCACCTCATGTGAAGAGTTAACTCATTGGAAAAAAGCCACAGTCATCAAGACAGTATGGTACTGGCACAAAGACAGACATATAGATCAATGGAACAAAATAGAAAGCCCAGAAATAAATCCACACACATATGGACACCTTATCTTTGACAAAGGAGGCAAGAATATACAATGGAGTAAAGACAATCTCTTTAACAAGTGGTGCTGGGAAAACTGGTCAACCACTTGTAAAAGAATGAAACTAGATCACTTTCTAACACTGTACACAAAAATAAACTCAAAATGGATTAAAGATCTAAATGTAAGATCAGAAACTATAAAACTCCTAGAGGAGAATATAGGCAAAACACTCTCAGAAATAAATCACAGCAGGATCCTCTATGATCCACCTCCCAGAATTCTGGAAATAAAAGCAAAAATAAACAAATGGGATCTAATCAAAATTAAAAACTTCTGCACAACAAAGGAAACTATAAGCAAGGTGAAAAGACAGCCTTCTGAATGGGAGAAAATAATAGCAAATGAAGCAACTGACAAACAACTAATCTCAAAAATATACAAGCAACTTATGCAGCTCAACTCCAGAAAAATAAATGACCCAATCAAAAAATGGGCCAAAGAACTAAATAGACATTTCTCCAAAGAAGACATACGGATGGCTAACAAACACATGAAAAGATGCTCAACATCACTCATTATTAGAGAAATGCAAATCAAAAACACAATGAAGTACCACTTCACACCAGTCAGAATGGCTGCGATCCAAAAATCTGCAAGCAATAAATGCTGGAGAGGGTGTGGAGAAAAGGGAACCCTCCTACACTGTTGGTGGGAATGCACACTAGTACAGCCACTATGGAGAACAGTTTGGAGATTCCTTAAAAAATTGCAAATAGAACTACCTTATGACCCAGCAATCCCACTGCTGGGCATACACACCAAGGAAACCAGAATTGAAAGAGACACATGTACCCCAATGTTCATCGCAGCACTGTTTATAATAGCCAGGACATGGAAACAACCTAGATGTCCATCAGCAGATGAATGGATAAGAAAGCTGTGGTACATATACACAATGGAATATTACTCAGCCGTTAAAAAGAATTCATTTGAGTCAGTTCTGATGAGATGGATGAAACTGGAGCCAATTATACAGAGTGAAGTAAGCCAGAAAGAAAAACACCAATACAGTATACTAACACATATATATGGAATTTAGGAAGATGGCAATGACGACCCTGTATGCAAGACAGGAATAAAGACACAGATGTGTATAAAGAACTTTTGGACTCAGAGGGAGAGGGAGAGGGTGGGATGATTTGGGAGAATGGGAATTCTAACATGTATACTATCATGTAAGAACTGAATCGCCAGTCCATGTCTGACGTAGGGTGCAGCATGCTTGGGGCTGGTGCATGGGGATGACCCAGAGAGATGTTGTGGGGAGGGAGGCGGGAGGGGGGGTCATGTTTGGGAACGCATGTAAGAATTTAAAGATTTTAAAATTTAAAAAATAAATAAATAAATAAATAAATAAAATAAAATAAAAATGTATGGAAGATCTAAATAGGCATTTTCTAAAGAAATAATATACATGGACAAAAGGTAAGTAAAAATGAGCTCAGCATTAAAAATTATTAGAGGAATGTGAAGCAACACTACAATAAGGTATCATCTCACACTGGTCAGGTTGCTTATCATGAAAAATCTACAGACAATAAATTCTAGAGAGGGTGTGAAGAAAAGGTATTCCTCCTACACTGTTGGTGGGAATGTAGTTTTCCCTGGTAGTTCAGACAGTAAAGCATCTGCCTGAAATGTGGGAGACCCAGGTTCAATCCCTGGGTTGGGAAAATTCCCTGGAGAAGGAAATGGCAACTCACTCCAGTACTCTTGCCAGGAAAATTCCATGGATGGAGGAGACTGGTAGGCTACAGTCTATGGGATCACAGAGTCAGACACAACTGAACAATTTCACTTTGTACTTATGAAAAACAGTAGGGAAGTTCCTTAAAAAGCTAAAAATAGAGCTACCATATGATCCCATGGTATGCCGTCATTGCTGTGACACCAAAGCCATCCCACTCCTGGGCATATACCTGGGGAAAATCATAATTTGAAAAGATATGTACACTACAGTGTTCACTGGAGAACTATTTATAACAGTCAGGGCATGGAAACAATCTAAAGTCCATTAACAGAGGAATGATAAGGGAGATGTAGTGGTTATATACAATGAAATATTACTCAACCTTAATGAAGAACAAAATAATGCAGGAACATGGATAACCCTAGAGATTGTCATAGGCTTCCCCGGTAGCTCAGTAGTGAAGAATCTGCTTGCCAATGAAGGAGATGCAGGTTCAATCTCTGGGTCAGGGACGATCCTCTGGAGGAGGAAATTATTGCCTGGGAAATTATCATGGACAGAGGAGCTTAGCTGGCTATAGTCCATGGGGTTGCAAAAGAGTCAGACATGACTTAGCAACTAAACAGCAACAAAGAACTTTCATACTGGATGAAGTATGTGAGACAAAGACATATTATCACTTATATGTGGAATCTTAAAAAATGGTACAAATGAACTTATTTACAAAACAAAAATAGAGTCACAGATGTGGAAAACAATCTTATGGTTGCCAGAGAGGAAAGAGGGAAGATAAATTGGAAGACTGAGTTTTACATATGTGTGTGCTCAGTCAGTCATGTCTGACTCTTTGTGGCTCCATGGACTATAGCCTGCCAGGCTCCTCTGTCTATGGAATTTTCCAGGCAAGAATACTGGAGCAGATTGCCATTTCCTATTCCATGGGATCTTCCCACCCCAAGGATCGAACCTGAGTTTGTTGCATCTCCTGCATTGGCAGGTGGATTCTTTACCACTAGTTCCACTTGGGAAGCCCTTTACATATACACACTATTATATATGTGTGTGTGCTAAGTCTCTTCAGTCATGTCCATCTCTTTGTCACCCTATGAAGCATAGCCCGTCAGGCTCCTCTGTACACAAGATTCTCCAGGCAAGAATACTGGAGTGAGTTGCTGCACCCTCTTTCAGAGGATCTTCCCAACCCAGGGATCAAACCCAGGTCTCTTGTGTCTCTTGCATTTGCAGGTGGGTTCTTTACTGCTAGCACCACATAGGGAACCCATACACACATTATTATATATAAAATAGATAATTAATAAGGACCTGTTGCATAGCATAGCTTCCCTGGAGGCTCAGTTGGTAAAGAATCTTCCCGCAATGCAGGAGACCCAGGTTCGATCTCTGGGTGGGGAAGGTCCTCTGGAGAAGGAAATGGTAATCGACTCCAATATTCTTGCCTGGAAAGTGGGCTACTGTCCATGGGGCCGCAAAGAGTTGGACATGACTTAGAGACTAAACCACAATTTTATAGCACCATTGTAGATCATATGGAACTCTACTCAATACTCTGTAATAACCTATATGAGAAAATAATATAAAAGAGTGGATATATGTATAGTTGATTCATTTTACTATACAGCAGAAATTAACATAAAATTTTAAATCAATCAGACTCTAACAAAAATTTAAAATAAAAAAGTAAAATAAATTACCTTATATATTAATTGGTTGTTTTAAAGATACTTTCATATACTCTTTTGATCGTTGTAACTCTATAACATAGGTAATACTAATATTTTTATCCCTGTTTTACTGGTATGAGATAAGTAGAAGAGGAGATACTAAAACCCAGGTATTCTGATAACCTTCAAAGCCTTTAACATTACACTTTGCTCCTGATAAATATGTTACAGTATGCTGTCAAGTGAAAGGATTTTTTTCCATTAAAATCCTATAATAATAACTCTATCTGATTTGAAAAAATATACTTGAATTTATTTTTAGTGTAATTTAGCCATTAGCCTTATAGCACTTGTTCTGAAAATGCCCCGAAATGTCTCACTGTTATACATTGATCAGTGTCTTTCTCCTTATTACAGATTGCTTCTGTTTAGAAACTTGTAAGAAGCCACAAACCTTGGGGTTTTAATTACAGACTTTCTAAACCACCATACAACAGCTCTAGAATAAGTAAATACCAATTTTACTAACATAATAGAATGACACGAGCCAACTGAATAGCATCCCAGAAGATCTTGCCTTTCGGATGAGATGTATTTAGATAGAATAAAAAGTATTATAATGATTTATTTATAATGAAAATGAGGCTATAAACTTAAAGTAATGGTGTACAAAGTAATTGCTGTACAAAATTGTACCATGTTTTGGTGACAAACGAGTTAAGTTTATCCACATTTCCACAAGAAAACTCAAGACTGCATTTGAATTTTAAGAAGAAAGGAGAGGGGGATAAGAAGCTTCATAAAATCAAGTAAAAATAACATTCTTTTAAATTTGAAAATAAAATTTTCTTTCCATCCTGAACCATACTAGTTTGTAATGTGCAACCTGAAGAGGGGCAATTATAAAACAGTAAATACTGAGAATACAGATTTCCTCTTCTTAGGCTCCAAAATCAGAAAACAATTGCTTCTTGGCAGGAATGTGATGACAAACCTATACGGTATGTTGAAGAGCAGAGCAAGTACTTTGTTGACGAAAGTCAATGTAGTTAAGGCTATGATCTTCCCAGTGGTAACACATGGTTGTGAAAACTGGACCATAAGGAAAGGCAGAACACCAAAGAACTGATGCCTTTGAACTGTGGTGCTGGAGAAGAATCCTAAAAGTCACCTGGACAGCAAAATCAAGCCAATCAATCTTAAGGGAAATCAACCCCGAATACTCACTGGAAGGACTGATGCTGAAGCTGCAGTATTTTGGCCATCTGTTGTGAACAGATGACTCATTGAAAAAGTCCCTGATGCTGGGAAAGATCAAGAACAGAAGGAGAAGAGGACATAAGAGGATGAGATAGCTGGATGGCATCACTGATACAGTGAACATGAACTTGGGCAAACTCTAGGGAATGGTGAGGGACAGGGAGGCTTGGCATGCTGCAGTCCATGGGGAAGCAAAAAGTCAGACTGGGAGACTGAACAACAGAAACAAAATACCGAGAAACCCCACAAAGCAAATATAGTCAAAACCCTTGTACAGTGAGAAGTAAAAACCAGAAACGAGGTCAAATAAAACTTCAGTTTAAAAACAAGTAAAATTATCTGTATTTTGACCCACTGACTTATAATAAAATTTCATGAATATACTTTCTAACCCTGCTACCCTCTTCTGAGTAAAACATTTTAAATTAGTTACGCCTAAAGCTTTCCTAGAACATTATTCATCTTATTGAAATACTAATTACCTTCTCACTTTCCCATGAAGAAATAAGTGAGGTTAACATGAGGTGAGTGAATGAGAAAACCAAAAGAAAAAATAATAAGAATGAAAAACAACTAAAAGTGTACTGGGAGGATATTTTCTTCACCAATATACCCAAGAAGGTAAGTCCGATTCATTTTTTTCCCCTGATAACTGCTCACCACTATTCTGCTTTAGTGCCATTTCATCCCCAGCCCTACCTGGGTGGATGGAACCTAGATAAATGCACTGAAACAAATGAATCGGATTAGATGAATTGTTGTATTGATTAACCTGACATCTTTAGATGTTTTAAAAAATTAAGAGCTTGAATTCAGTAGTCAGTATGTCAGATTTGGAATTGTTCCCCTGCCTCTTAATCATTTTGTTAGCTTAAACATATTTCTTAACCCTTTGTTTTATTTTCCTCACTTTTATAAATGAGAATAATAAAAGCACCTATCTCAAATAGTTTTAGGAGGACTAAATTAGAAAACACATAACAAATGTTTAGTGTAATGCCTGGCATATAGGAAACATATTTGCAGTTATAATTTTTGTTGTCATCTAGAGAAAAATTGCATTAATAATTTATATCTTTAAAAACATTAGTGATTTATCATATATAGTGATGACTTTAGCAATTTTCATAAAGTGAGATAAACTAGAAATGGATTAAGGAAACAATCTTAATGCTCAACGTTGCTAATTATTAGAGAAATGCAAATCAAAACTACAATGAGATACCATCTCACACCAGTCAGAATGTCCACCACTAAAATGTCCACAAATAACAAATGCTGGGAAGGGTGCAGAGAAAAGGGAATCCACTTGCACTGGAGATGGAAACGTAAACTGGTGCATTGACTATGGAGAACAGTATGGGGGGTTCTTCAAAAAACTAAAAATAGAGTTGCCATATGGTGCTGCAATCCCACTCCTGGACATATACTTGGAGAAAACTCTAATTCCACAAGATACATGCACCCCAGTATTCATTGTAGCAGTATTTACAATAGTTTAAGACATAGAAACAAAGTTGAATAATCCTCAGTAAAAGAAATAATGCCATTTCCAGCAACATGGATAGTCCTAGATATTATCATACTAACTGAAGTATGTCAGAAAGAGAGAGGCAGATAGCATATGATATCATTTATATGTGAATCTAAAATGTGACACAAATGAACTTACCTATGAGATAGAAACAGACTCACAGACACAGAGAACAGACTTGTGGTTGCTAGCGGGGGAGGTGAGGGAGGCATTGATTGGGACTTTGGGATTAGCAGATGCACAGTATTATATATAAATAAGTGAACAGCAGGATCCTACTGCATAGCACAGGACTGTTCAATACCCTGTGTTAAAGCATAATGGAAAATAACATGAAAAATAATGCATGTATTTATATGTATAACTGAGTCACTTTGCTGAAACAGTAGAAACTATATATGTTTGTAAATCTACTATACTTCAATAAAATTGACATTAAAAAAATGAAAACAATCTTAATTTTATAAAAGGTACCATCTCAGGGCCTTCAACCTGGGACCCTTGTGTATGTTACCGAAACATAACATGTTTTAAATTCCCTTACATATTTCTAACATGTCCATCATATTTCCTTAGATTACCCTTAGGGATAAACAAATATAAGCTTCAATAACTGTTTCTTGAGTTATTTTGGATGAAGATTTTGTAGCTGTTACACAAGAGTTTGAATAAATCCTTGCATTTTTTAAAAATTAAAATCAAGCATAGGTTCAAGAAAAACGAGCTTAGATGTTTTCCAAAAAAAATTATATAGAACCTTATTCTTCAGTTTCTTCACTGATAGTAAAAACAAGTAATTTCTACATTTGAAACATTATATAAGCTTCTCTGGGACACAGTTTTTGCAATTTTTCTTTCTTTGATATTGAGTTGAAATTCTTTAATGATATCATTTATATACTTTGGATTTTAATTAAATATGAAGAAAGAAAAATACATATACTTACTGGATGCTTCACATTAAATTGTACATTTACTTTGTATTAGAATAAATATAAATATCTGAATGACACCATAAAAATAAACTACAGTTCACGTTCAAAGAAACATTTTAGTTGAGACTTGTCTTTACATGGTTTTTCATTTTCTACAGACATCATTTAAATAACAATGATGATAATAACAATAATGAGATAAAATGTATTGAGTGTTTATTATATGCCATTCCATAGGTTAATGTCTTTTTATACATAATCACATATAAATGTCACAACAACTGAATGTTGAGTGAATGTAATCAAATTGTTCAGGTATTGAAATCAGGTAAGTTGAAAAACCAGGAGTTGATCTATGCAATTCAGATTGCAAAGTGGAGCTTCTTAATATATAGTACAAACTGAAATATAAGTGTCTTATTTAAGATAAAATCTAACAATAGTTCAAAGCAATGCCTCAGTTTTAAACTCATATTTGTCTTTCAATGTACACTTGAAAAATGTGATGGGAAACCTGGGACACTAAATGTCATATTTTGGTTGAACAGCAGATTTTATATCCACAACTAAATGAATGACTTATTTAGTAATATTTTGTATGGCTATTATTTAAATACAGTAAATTTCAATATTGATTTTTCTCTAGACCACATATATCTCAGTTTAGATTGCTGAGTATTCTGTATTATCTTTAAATGCTTATATAATGTCAGAATAATTTGTGCTAATTTTTATTTGAGCACTAACGTATGATTATTTGATTGAAATAGCTAATGGCTAGTATCTTAGTGATGCCATAAAATGCTATTCCCCATTAAAGTCATTGTTTTGAATCAAAACTGAAGCCCAGAAATTAGGCTGGACACTAAATGTATGTTTACTAGATTAAAACAATTTAAAAATTGTGTGTAATTCTGGAACAGTATAAGTCATTTTGTTACATTTAGTCTACACATTTGTAATAGAGTTAAATAAAATCATTTTATACTAAAGAATTAGAAATACTCTAAGTTACCTTTTTCTCTCTCTAAGTGGTAAAGCCTTGATGATCTTATTGATATCTGAATGTAGGATAGATTATAATGGTGATATATGAATTCACTGTGATTTGAAGGTAGGAGTGTTGAGAATTCAATCAAGAAATGTTAGAACGATTCCAGGCAAGTTTTGAGGAATGAGTGTTTTGAAAAAAAGGATCCATGGAAATGCTTCTATTCCCATAATAAAATTAGGACAATAATTTTATTCTCAAAATTAGGATAATTTGATAATCAATTGGTTATGGGTAACATTAAAATGAAAGAGTCAAGATATTTCCAGTCTTTTAAATTAATGAATTAAATATTTGTTCATTGGAATAAAAATAAAATCATGAGGGTTCTGATGTACCAAAAAAAATGAGTTTCAGCTTTTAATATTCAGTTAGAAATGTTCAACAGGGTGACAGGAATATAAGTAGGAGCTTAGTAGTAAGAGCAAGTCTTGAAAAGTGATGTCTTGAAATCAACACAGAAAACTACAGAGAAAGAAAACAGTTGTCTTAATGCGTTGTCTTTTGATTACAAGCAAGAGAAACCTATTAAAATATCTTAATGAAAAGAGAGATGTGTCAGAGACCTAAAGGGTAAGAATAAAATAGAACCTTCTATTAGAACAAGGGACTTAAACACCATGAGGGCACTTTCTTACCCTCTTTTCACATTCTTGCATCATTCTTCTTTTATTTCTCAGAATTAACTCATCTTCTTGTTTGGTCTACATAAACATTTCATGGCTATAAAGTATGACAAAATTTATTTCCCATCTCTCTTCCTTACTCTTGCTCCTGTTGGCTTTCCCTCTCCCCTTTATTTCTTCTCCGTTGTAAGTTTCTAGAGGAAGAATCTGAATCATTTGTCTTTCTTTTAACAGTCAACAATAGCGAGAGTGGTTAGCTGTGGGTGCATAATCATGCAGAAAATGGTTGCTTTTTAAATGTAGAAAGTAAATATCACCTTCCAAAAAAGGATGTAGAGACTTGCAACACTGCAAGAAGTGATTTCTTCAGGGATCAAAGATAAAACCTGAATGAAACCTATATTCCAGAACAAGATAGAAAAGAAGAAGGAAAAATAAAAAAAGAAGAAAGAAAAGAAGCAAAGAGGAGTTAAAAAGAAAATTAAGTCTGTAACAGAGACACTGAAACCAAAGGAAATGAAAAATAAAAACAAACATTACATTCAGCAGAAAAACAATGATTACTCTGGGGACTGAGGAACCACCATTGGATCTGACCACTAAAGAATACCTAGTGAATTTCAGAATGGCATTTTCTGAAAAATAAGGGCTGAGTTGCTACATGTTTTGATGAAATTCTAATAGTATACTATTTGAATACTATACTATTGCCTTCAGACACTGGTATAATGTTTAATGCTCTCCCCCAAAAAATAAGGAGATGGGGAAAGTTAGGGAAATTTTGTATGCCATGACTAGTAACAGCTAACTCACTCCTAGTGAATTCTTTTAATCTAAGCACTCACAAATTGTTGGTTAAAGGGTTTAATAATTCTATTGGGAAGTTAATGTAAAATTTACCAGTCTATGTTTTCTCAAATATGATCCATTGTCCTTAAAAAATAATAGAGTACATGTCTCTGTCCAATATTGCAGGAGTTCCCCACATTTGGATGATTCCATAGGAGTGAATGAATGAAGTGTAAACCTCTACAAAACTTCCTCAGATTCCCTAGAATGTATTCTGTGTAGACCAGGAGAAATTTAGTACTTTTAAGTAACCTACTCTTTTATTATCCTGGGTTTTTATTCCTATTATCCACTTTTTTTTTTTTCTGTTTGAAGACCATTTGCTTTGACATAGAAATTGGACAGTAAAAGCATTGGGTAGTTCTCTTTGTTATCTATCTAATACACATCTGTTTCAATCATTAGAAATAAAACTTCAATTTTCTTCTCAAGGCATAGTTCATTTAGAGTTATTTCTTGTCTCTGTGACATCTTGTAGATGCAAAAATGCAGACACAAGGTAAACTATGTCTTAGATCCCCTTGCAATTTAATTTAGAACAGAAATGAAAAAAAAAAGAGAGAGAGAGAGAGAGAAATTCAGATAAAGTGGATAGGTGTGGGACAAGGCAATGACAATGTAGATGTCCTAAATGGAGCACAGTGGGCTTCCTTAGTGGCTCAGATGGTAAAGAATCTGCCTACAATGCAGGAGACCATGTTTCTATTCCTGTATTTAGAATATCCCCTGGAGAAGGGAATGGCAACCCACTCCATTATTCTTACTGTAAAATTCCATGGACAGAGAATCCTGGCCAGCTACAGTCCATAGGATCACAAAGAGTTGGACACGATTGAGCAACTAACACTTAAATATGTTTATAATGCAAAATCCTAGTCAGTCTGAGTCCTAATGTGACTTGGCAGACACTTACAATGTACGGCTGTAATTTTTCAGTGGTGAATTGGTTTCCTGTGTATTGTAATTATTGCCCATCATTTTTAAGAATTATAAAGTGAATACAGATATTATTACGAGAAGCTATAATTCATGATCATTCCATCATCAAATTTAATTTCCTCCACTCGCATAAAAACAGGTCTTATTCTTTTAAAAGATGTCCTCACTATATGAAATAAATGATACTCATTCCTGCCTCTATACTTATGCTTTCAAATTCCTGTTTTCCTGTTCTATATGCTACTTTTTGTACATATATTCTACCCTTCCTTCAAGAATCAGTTTAAGCTCCACTTCTCACATAAAGCATTCTCTGAGAACAAGGACTCCAACCTCAATATATACATCTTGCTAACTCCCTTTGTACTCAAATTCTATATTCCACAATTAATGTACTATATTTTACATCATTTTTAACTCTTCATTTCTAAAATGTAGATCTTAATCTCTTATTATGTAATATATTTCATAAATGTATATTCATTATCAAGTAATGTCTTGTTTTGTGAATGCATTTCTTTTGTCCATAGAAAATTACCATATCAAGAATTGGCTAATTTCAGTACATTTGTTGAAAAAGTGACTAGGATAAGTGTGGAGGATTAAATAGTGGGTTAAAAAAATTGCCATCTCATCTGTTACATTTTTAGTGTTCTATAAGATAAATTAATTCCTAAGAAATAGTATTTGCATATTAACTAAGCTATCAGGGAAGCCCTAGCCTTATAATTAGGGATCAGTTAACACTCCAAAGATAAATCTATGCACAGTACTAAAACTAGCTGTAAAATTAGTACCTGAGAGAGAGGAAGGGATAATACAGATGGGTGGCCTTGTGGTAGATCTGAATATGGGAGGGGCGGTCCTAAGATGGCAGAGGAATAGGAGGCGGAGACCACTTTCTCCCTGACAAATTCATTGAAAGAACATTTGAACGCTGAGCAAATTCCACAAGAAATTGTAAACGCTGGCAGAAAACATCAGGCATCCCGAAAGGCAGCCCATTGTCTTCGAAAGGAGGTAGGACAAAATATAAAAGATAAAAAGAGAGACAAAAGAGTTAGGGATGAAGACCTGTCCTGGGAAGGGAGTCTTTAAAGAGAAGTTTCCAAGCACTAGGAAACCCTCTCACTGGCAGGTCTGTGGGGAGTTTTGGAATCTTAGAGGGCAACATAACTGGGAGGGGGAAATATATAAATAAATAAATAAAACCCTCAGATTACATGCCTAACAGCAACTCCCAGCAGAGAAGTAGCCCAGACGCTAGCGGGCCACCAGTAAGCCAGGGCTGAACAGGGAGGAGCGGGCCTCATTGCTTAGGGTAAGGACCGGGCCTGAATGCCCTGGGGGCAATCTGAGGGAGCTAACGTGAGATAGCAACCCAAACTGTGGGACAGCCAGAGAAAGAGAGAGAGAGGAGAGAAGAGAGAAAGAGAGAGAGAGGAGAGAAGAGAGAAAGAGAGAGAGAATTATCCTGCAAAAAGGCCCTAACCTAAGGCACTGCCGGCTGGCTCACAGAACAAAGGACTGAGCAATACCAGAGGAGAGCTGGCTGGCTGTGAATTGCCCCATCCTCCGCCAGAGGCAGGGAAGCAAGCAGGCTGCCAGAGCCAGACAGCGACAAACTCGGCCTCAGAGATGGCATTCCCTACCAAACTGCAGGCAGGCTTCTGGTTGCTAACCAAGACTTCCTGGGATTTTGAATGGTTGACATCTGCCGGGAGGGTCGCAGCCAAACATCAGCTCCCCAATAGAGACACTGGCCACACTGAAGAAGATGCAACTGCTGCCACCTAGGAAACCGAGCGGCTGGGACCAGGGAGGTGATAAGACGCACCCGCCACCTCAGGAGAGTGTGCTCACCAAGCACCTGGTCACCTGAGCTGCTTGGACCTGGAAAGGGCACAAAACACAGGCCCAACCGAGTCTGCACCTTTTGGGAGTACCTAAGAACCTGAACCTGAAATGCTTAGACCTGGGAAGTGCATGCAACCCAGGGCCCATTTTAGACAGTTCACATGCAGAGCAACCTGAAGCCTGAGCAGTGTAGACTGGGAAAGCACACACTCCATGAGCGGAGGCAAACCCAGTGTTGCTGAGACACTGAAAGCACTCCCCTCACATGCCAGTGACATTTGTTTGCCGTGTTCCTCCCTCCCCACAGCATGACTAAACAAGTGAACCTAAGTAAGTGATCACCTTCGCCCCCTTGTGTCAGGGCAGAAATTAGACACTGAAGAGACCTGCAAACAGAAGAAGCCAAAATAAACAGAGGGAAACACTTTGGAAGTGACAGGTGCAACAGACTAAAACCCTGTAGTTAGCACCAACTACACTGGAAGGGGCCTGTAGATCTTCAAAAGTATAAGCTGGAAGAAGGAACTATCTGAAACTGAACTGACCCCACACTGCCCACAATAGCTCCAGAGTAATTCCTAGATATATTTTTACTATTATCATTTAAATTTTTTTAAAATTTTAAATCCTCTATTACTCCTTTAATTTTCATTTTATAACCTACTATTACCTTGCAAAAAAAGGACCTTATTTTTAAAGCAAACTTCATATATATATTTTATAATTTTTGTGATTTTTTAAAAAAATATTGTATTTTTGAGTCTAACCTCTACTCTAGATTTTTAATCTTTACTTATTTTTTTTTATCAATTTTGTACCTTTAAGAATCCAATCTTCAGTACCCATTTTTACTTAGGAGTGTGATTACTGGCTTGATTACTATCTCCCCCTTTTGACTCTCCTTTTTCTCCCCCAGGTCACCTCTATCTCCTCCCTCCCTCTTCTCTTCTCTACCCAATTTTGTGAATTTCTGTGTGTGTCTGGGCTGTGGAGAACACTTAGGGAACTGATTACTATCTAGATCTGTCTCTCTCCTTTTGCTCCCCCTTTTTCTCCTCCTGGTCACCTCTATCTCCCTCCTCCCTCTTCTCTTCTCCATGTAACTCTGTACCTCTCCAGGTGTCCCTCACTGTGGAGAATCTGTTCACCATTAACCTAGATGTTTTATCATCAGTGCTGTATGGATGGAGAAGTCTTGAGGCTGTTGTAAGTATAAGACTGAAAACCAGAGGCAAGAGGCTTAAGCCCTAAACCTGAGAACACTAGAGAACTCCTGACTCCAGGGAACATTAATCAATAACAGATCATCCAAAAGCCTCCATACCTACACTGAAACCAAGTATTACCCAAGGGCCAACAAGTTCCAGAGCAAGACCTACCACACAAATTCTCCAGCAATACAGGAACATAGCCCTTAGCTTCAATATACAGGCTGCACAAAGTCACACTAAACCCATAGACATCTAAAAACATACTACTGGACACTTCATTGCACTCCACAGAGAAGAAATCCAGCTCCACCCACCAGAACACCAACACAAGCTTCCCTAACCAGGAAACCTTGACAAGCCACTCATCCAACCCCACCCACAGGGAGGAACCTTCACAATAAAGAAGAACCACAAACTGCCAGAATACAGAAACCACCCCCAAAATAGCAATCTAAACAAGATGAAAAGGCAGAGAAATACTGAGCAGGTAAAGAAACATGATAAATGCTCACCAAACCAAAGAGGAGAAGATAGGGAGTCTACCTGAAAAAGAATTCAGATTAATGATAGTATGCTATGCTATGCTAAGTCACGTCAGTCGTGTCCGACTCTGTGCGACCCCATGGAAGGCGGCCCACCAGGCTCCCGTACCTGGGATTCTCCAGGCAAGCATGTTGGAGTGGGTTGCCATTTCCTTCTCCAGTGCATGAAACTGAAAAGTGAAAGTGAAGTTGCTCAGTCCTGTCCAACTCTTCACGATCCCATGGACTACAGCCTACCAGGCTCTTCCATCCATGGGATTTCCCAAGCAAGAGTACTGGAGTAGGTTGCCATTGCCTAAGAATGATCTAAAATCTTGAAAGAAAAAAAAAAATGGAGTTACAGATACATAGCCTGGAGACAAGGATTGAGAAGATGCAAGAAATTTTTAACAAGGATCTAGAAGAAATAAAAAAGTTAATCAATAATAAACAATGCAATAAATGATATCAAAAGCACTGTGGAGGGAACCAACAGTAGAATAACATTGGCATAAGATAGGATAAGTGAGATAGAAGATAGAATGATAGAAATAAATGAAGCAGATAGGAAAAAAGGAAAAAGAATTAGAAGAAATGAGGACAACTTCAGGGACCTCGGGGACAATGTTAAACACCCCAACATTCGAATCATTGGAGTCCAAGAAGAAGAAGACAAAAAGAAAGGCCGTGAGAAAATACTTGAGATAATAATTGAAAACTTCCCCAAAACGGGGAAGGAAACAGTCACCCAAGTCCAAGAAACAGAGAGAGTCCCAAACAGGATAAACCCAAGGTGAAACACCTTAAGACACATACTAATCAAATTAACAAAGATCAAACACAAAGAACAAATATTAAAAGCAGCAAGGGAAAAACAACAAATAACACACAAGGGGATTCCTATAAGGATAACAGCTGATCTTTCAATAGAAACTCTTCAGGCCAGAGGGACTGGCAAGACATACTTAAAGTGATGAAAGAGAAAAACCTACCACCCAGATTACTGTACCCAGCAACAATCTCATTCAGATATGAAAGAGAATTCAACATTTTTACAGACAAGCAAAAGCTGAGAGAAATCAGCACCACCAAACAGCTCTTCAGCTAAAGCCCAAAGGATTGTCTCTAGACAGGAAACACAGAAAGGATGTATAAACTCGAACCCAAAACAACAAAGTAAATGGCAACAGGATCATACTTATCAATAATTACCTTAAATTTAAATGGTTTGAATGCTCCAACCAAAAGACAAAGACTGGCTGAATGGATACAAGAACAAGACCCCTATATATTCTGTCTACAAGAGACCCACTTCAAAACAAGGGACACATACAGACTAAAAGTGAAGGGCTGGAAAAAGATTCTTCACACAAATGGAGACCAAAAGAAAGCAGGAGTAGCAATACTCATATCAGATAAAATAGACTTTAAAATAAAGGCTGTGAAAAGAGACAAAGATGGATACTACATAATGATCAAAGGATCAATCCAAGAAGATATAACAATTATAAATATATATGCACCCAACATAGCAGCACCACAATATGTAAGGCAAATGTTGACAAGTATGAAAGAGGAAATTAACAATAACACAATAATAGTGGGAGACTTTAATATGCCACTCACACCTATGGATAGATCAACTAAACAGAAAATTAACAAGTAAACACACACTTTAAATGATACAATGGACCAGTTAGACCTAATTGATAGCTATAGGACATTTCACCCCAAAACAATGAATTTCACCTTTTTCTCACATGCACACAGAACCTTCTCCAGGATAGATCACATCCTGGGCCATAAATCTAGCCTTGGTAAATTCAAAAAAAATTGAAATCATTCCAAGCATCTTTTCTGACCACAAGACAGTAAAATTAGATGTCAATTACAGGAAAAAAAAAACTATTAAAAATTCCAACATATGGAGGCTAAACAACATGCTTCTGAATAACCAGCAAATCACAGGAGAAATAAAAAAGAAATCAAAATATGGATAGAAACGAATGAAAATGAAAACACAACAACCCAAAACCTATGGGACACCATAAAAGCATTGCTAAGGGAAGGTTCATAGCAATACAGGCTTACTTCAGGAAACAAGAAAAAAGTCAAATAAATAGCCTAACTCTACATCTAAAGCAACTAGAAAAGGAATAAATGAAGAACCCCAGGGTTAGCAAAAGAAAAGAAATCTTAAAAATTAGAACAGAAATAAATGCAAAAGCAAAAAAAGAGACCATAACAAAAATCAACAAAGCTAAAAGCTGGTTCTTTGAGAAGATAAATAAAATTGACAAAACATTAGTCAGACTCATCAAGAAACAAATAGGGAAAAATCAAATCAACAAAATTAGAAATGAAAATGGAGAAATCACAATAGACAACACAGAAATATAAAGCATAATAAGAAACTATTATCAGCAACTATATGCCAATAAAATGGACAATTTGGAAGAAATGGACAAACTCTTAGAAAAGTATAACTTTCCAAAACTGAACCAGGAAGAGATAGAAAATCTTAACAGACCCATCACAAGCATGGAAATCGAAACTGTAATCAGAAATCTAGCAAACAGAAGCCCAGGACCAGACAGCTTCACAGCTGAAAACTACCAAAAATTTAGAGAAGAGCTAACACCTATCCTACTCAAACTCTTCCAGAAAATTGCAGAGGAAGGTAAACTTCCAAACTCATTCTACAAGGCCACCATCACCCTAATACCAAAACCAGACAAAGATGCCACAAAAACAGAAAACTACAGGCCAATATCACTGATGAACATAGATGCAAAAGTCCTTAACAAAATTCTAGCAATCAGAATCCAACAACACATTAGAAAGATCATACATCATGACCAAGTGGGCTTTATCCTAGGGATGCAAAGATTCTTTAATATCTGCAAATCAATCAATATAATACACTACACTAACAAACTGAAAGATAAACCATATGATTATCTCAATAAATGCAGAGAAAGCTGTTGACAAAATTCAGCATCCATTTATGATTAAAACACACACACACACACACACACACACACACACCAGAAAGCAGGAATAGCAGTAACATACCTCAACATAATAAAAGCTATATATGACAAACGCACAGCAAACATTATCCTCAATGGTGAAAAACTGAAAGCATTTCCTCTAAAGTTAGGAGCAAGACAAAGGTGCCCACCCTCACCACTACTATTCAACATAGTTTTGGATGTTTTGGCCACAACAATCAGAGCAGAAAAAGAAGTAAAAGGAAACCAAAGTGGAAAAGAAGAACTAAAATTCTCAATGTTTGCAGATGACATGATTCTCTACATAGAAAACCCTAAAGACTCCACCAGAAAATTACTAGGCCTAATCAATGAATATAGTAAAGTCGCAGGATATAAAGTTAACACACAGAAATCCCTTGCATTCCCATATAATAACAATGAGAAAACAGAAAGAGAAATAAAGGAAATAATTGCAACAAAAAGAATAAAATACTTAGGACTAAATCTACCTAAAGAAACAAAAGACCTATATATAGAAAACTATAAAACACTGATGAAAGAATTCAAAGAGGACACAAATAGACAGAGAAATATACCATATTGAAGGATCAGAAAAATCAATATAGTGAAAATGAGTATACCCAAAGCAATCTATAGATTCAATGCAATTCCAATCAAGCTACCAACGGTATTTTTCACAGAACTAGAAAAAATAATTTCACAATTTTTTGTATGGAATTACAAAAAACCGTGAATAGCCAGAGCAATCTTGAGAAAGAAGAATGGAACGGGAGGAACCAACCTGCCTGACTTCAGGCTATACTACAAAGCTACAGTCTACAGTCATCAAGACAGTATGGTACTGGCACAAAGACAGAAATATAGATCAATGAAAAAAAATAGAAAGCCCAGAGATAAATCCACGCACCTATGGACACCTTATCTTTGACAAAGGAGGAAAGAATATACAATGGAGAAAAGACAATCTCTGTAACAAGCGGTGCTGGGAAAACTGGTCAGCCACTTGTAAAAGAATGAAACAAGAACACTTTCTAACACCACACACAAAAATAAACTCAAAATGGATTAAGGATCTAAATATAAGACCAGAAACTATAAAACTCCTAGAGGAAAACATAACCAAAACACTCTCTGACATAAATCATAGCAGGCTCCTCTATGACCCACCTCCCAGAGTAATGGGAATAAAAACAAAAATAAACGAATGGGACCTAATTAAACTTAAAAGCTTTTGCACAACGAAGGAAACTCTAAGCAAAGTGAAAAGACAGCCTTCACAATGGGAGAAGATAATAACAAATGAAGCAATTGACAAAGAATTAATCTCAAAAATATACAAGCAACTCCTGCAGCTCAATTCCAGAAAAATAAACTACCTAATCAAAAAGTGGGCCATCCCTGTGCACCAGCCGGGGTTCATGTTTGGGATCGCATGTACACCCGTGGTGGATTCATGTCAATGTATGGAAAAACCAATACAGTATTGTAAAGTAAAATAAAGTAAAAATTAAAATTAAAAAAAAAAGTGGGCCAAAGAACTAAACAGACAGTTCTCCAAAAAAGACATACAGATGGCTAACAAACACATGAAAAAGTGCTCAACATCACTCATTATCAGAGAAATGCAAATCAAAACCACAATGAGGTACCACTTCACAATGGTCAGAATGGCTGCTATCCAAAAATCTACAAACAATAAATGCTGGAGAGGGTGAGGAGAAAAGGGAACCCTCTTATACTGTTGGTGGGAATGCAAACTAGTACAGCCACTATGGAGAACAGTGTGGAGATTCCTTAAAAAACTGGAAAAAAAAAAAACTGGAAATAGAACTGCCTTATGACCCAGCAATCCCACTGCTAGGCACATAAACCGAGGAAACCAGAATTGAAAGAGACACTTGCACCCCAATGTTCATCGCAGCACTGTTTATAATAGCCAGGACATGGAAGGAGACCTAGATGTTCATCAGCAGACAAATGGATAAGAAAGCTGTGGTACATATACACAATGGAGTATTTCTCAGCCATTAAAAATAACACATTTGAATTAGTTCTAATGAGGTGGATGAAACTGGAGCCTATCATACAGAGTGAAGTAAGTCAGAAAGAAAAACACCAATACAGTATTCTAACACATATATTTGAAATTTAGAAAGATAGTAATGATAACCCTATATGTGAGATAGCAAAAGAGACCCAGATGTATAGAACAGTCTTTTGGACTCTGTGGGAGAAGGCGAGAGTGGGATGATCTGAGAGAATACATTGAAACATATATTATCACATGTGAAACAGATCGCCAGGCCAAGTGCATGAGACAGGGTATTCAGGGTTGGTGCAGTGGGATGACCCAGAGGGATGGGATGGGAGGGAGGTGGGAGGGGGGTTCTGCATGGGGAACATATCTACACTCATGGCTGATTCATGTCAATGTATGGCAAAAACCACTACAATATTGTAAAGTAATTAGCCTCCAACTAAAATTAAAAAAAAAAAATCTGAATACCACAAGCTAAGAAAGAGACAAAACCCTCTGGGCATTCCTCCTGAGAACACAGGAGAAAATATTAGGCAGGGCAATATGGAATGATGAAGAGTCAGAAATTCCTCACAAAGAATAGACAGAAAAAGCTTGCATTGTTTAAATGCTTGTAGCATCAGGAAATTTATGAGTTGTTTTACATATTTTACTTAATCCTAGCAACAACTTTTTGAATTATTTGTTTTCACATTCTGTGGATGAGAAAACTTAAAATAACAAATGTATGACTAATAAAGTTATTACAGTGTTGCTAAATAAAAATAAATGAAAGAGGAAAAATATTATATATTAGAAATATAGGAAGGAGAAAACATTTTTTAAATGTATAGATTGTTCTAGAGAACATAAAATTGAAACACACAAGTTATAAACTTATGACGTAGTATTTTATATGTACATATATGTGTATATATATATATATACATTTGAATTATTTAAAACTCATAAAGACTTTGATACATCAAGCCAAAATTATTTTTCTCTCAGGGAGACATTCTGGTATTAGGCAAGCACATCCTCTCTCATGAAAATGTATTTTCATGATTCTAGCAAATGAAAACTTTATATAACTAGGAAATAGAAGAAAAGCCATAAATAGAAAATTGGAGTTTATAATATTCAATTTTTAAAGGATAAAATTTTCTTTTCACATAATTCTATAAAGGCATGTTCAATTCTGAGACTTTCCATCAGCTTTACTTTATGCTGTATTTTTCCAATTCACAATTTTATCAAGGAAACTAAAGTCAACAGGCAAAATGTTGGGCATAAAAGCACCTTATTCCACTCTGAATAAAGTAGAAAATAAAACAAGAAAATAAGCACACAATCATGCAAACACAGGCACATATCAGAAACTAAATAATTAAAATGATATATATTTGTAGAAATTTACAAATATCTACACACAGAACTGGTATTGTCATGAACAGAATTGGCTCTATTATTTAAGAGGATGCAGAAGACTGAGCAGAAAACAAACATGGTAAATCATGCAGAATGGAAAGTCGCTCAGTAGCTCACCTTTAACTTTATTCTTTGAAGCAGCCGCTGGTACCAAGAAAAGATTGCACAAGAAGAGAACAAGCATATTAGTATATTAGATAGTGTCTAACAAGAAAAAGAGATTTGTTATCACTATTAAGTCTTAAATGATACATTTATGATTACATGATGAACACACTTCAGATGACTAGGACTTATAATGAAGAAAATGACAGTTGGTTATATTTTGTTAATATATGATTAAAGTCTTCGGAAAAGAAAGAGTAAACTAGATAAGAGCCACAGATTGTAAGTAGCAATGCTGCAAGACACAGAATTCTTTTTAAGAACTGTGTATCTTTCTTTCTCTGTCCTTTTTAACTAAACTTTAGCTAATAATTCAATTAAAATACCAGTATAGTTTAGATATATTTCATGTTATTTAACAATTAAAGTGCAACTCATAACATATGGATAAAAAGCAAGGGCAGACCATTTGCATTTATTCAATGCTTACTTAGTTGTCAAAAACCTCACTATTTTTGGCTTCCCTAGTAGCTCAGTTGGTAAAGATTCATGCCTGAAACGCAGGAGACCTAGGTTCGATCCTTGGGTTAGGAAGATGCCCTGGAGAAGGGAAAGGCTATGTACTCCAGTATTCTGGCCAAGAGAATTCCATAGACTCTATAGTCCATGGGTTTGCAAAGAGTCGGACACAACTCAGAGACTTTCACTTTTGCTATGCTTACAAAAAACATAACAGATATACTTTGTGTATTTTGTTTCCAAAAACAAGATCATATTATACATAATTTTTTGCAGTCTGTTTTTTGCACATTTTTTCAGATTAACACACAGAGTTTTAATTCACTAGTTTTAATAGTTGCATATTTTCCTATAATGTGTATGAAGTATAGGACTATTTCCCTATTTATAGTGAATCAGGTTGCCTTTAGGGTTTTTGCTTGTTTTTACTGCTAATAACAAAGCTGCAAAACACAATCTGTGTCATATCCCTTATATACCATACTGGTGTTTTGCTTCCATTGGACAGATTCCCAGGTTGTTTTCATATAAATATTTCTATCCAGTTAACCACTGACAAAGAAGAATATTTTAAATATTGCTGATGGAACTGTAGAGGAAGTTGGGATAAAAATATGGAACTATATTATATGCTCTAAAATAAAAGAAAGCCAGCAAATGAAACAAACGAAAGTACAGAATCTAGTGCTCCAAATAACTGCTACACTAAGATGGTCTCAGACCTTTGAAACCACAAGCTATTTCATTTAACTTTTTTTAATATTTGCTTTTCAATTAAATTGTGTTGTTTCAAAGATTACACAAAGCTGAAGGACTTACTGTTAGATTATAAAAAAAATATTCTTTGACTAAATTTCAAAGAAAATATTTCAATGTATCAGTATATTGAATTGTTCATGTGAAAAGAAATTTTATATCACATTCAAATTCATCACTTAACATTTTTAGCACAAATTGAAAGTAAAATTGCCAAAAGACTTTAGAAATTTTTGAGGCAACAGTACCAAATATGTTAACAGATACAACTAATCTTTCACAAAAAATCAGCTTTTTATTAAAAATTAGTGACATAAAAATAGAGAAGGCAATCTTTACATTTCTCAGTGGGACCAAGATAAATTATTTAAAGTTGTCAAACATTACAGGAAAGCAGGTGGTTTTATTCTTAGATTATTGGTTAGGTAACAAAATAAAAAGGAAAGAAAAACAAAAGCTCAATGTTTGTTTCTGTGTGTGTTCAGGCAGCTAATACTAGACTAGGCTGGTTAATATAATTGGAAAGAGGCCAGGCTACCAGGCTTGTTAGCCCAATTATAATTCTCTGCATATTCAATAAAAGAAGCCAAGATGACAGCAAGACTGTCATAAATGTCATGTTCAATACTTGTAAGATTTTCCATTGTCAGCACAGTCCAATTATAAGTCAATTGTAAAGTGCACATACTACACTACCCAAAAGTGACCGAAAATTATTTTAAAAATACAATTTTAGTGGTTCACAGTTAAAATGAAAAGAAAGGAAGTAAAGGTACTTTACCAGAGAAAATTTTAGATATAACATTAACATTTCTTCACCTTTATGATAAAAGCAAGTTATAACTATAACATTATGGTTGTTCACATTGTTTTTCAGAGATGATTAGTTATAATATTAAATTTGTAACTGCCAATAATTATAGTAATAATGTGAAATTTTGTGTATGTATTTTTTGAAGAAAAATCATGTGATAATGATTGAAACATCAGAGTTATTTGCATATAGATGCTGAATAGTTAATGAATATTAGGCATTATATTAATGAGGTTTATCTTCAAAATCACCAATGCAGATGATCAAAAAGTAAAAATACAATTAATTCATTGTCACAAATTAATTAGTTCATTGAATTAATCAACTGTCTATTTGAAAGATATCACTAATAATTCTGCAGAAAATTGGTGAATCTAAAACAGTGATTCTCAAAATGAGTCATAGCAACAAGAAGTAGGGCAATGGGCATTCTCAGAGGACATTAGATGAATTTTACTTACCTCAAAATTTGTATGACCTAGTCACATTTTCCTTATTCTTTAATTTCTACTCTAATTTTAAGATTAATGTCATAACAAAATGGTGATATGTTTGTTAGTGTTTGCAATGTCTGAATAATATAGAACATACTAGATTAGTAGTTGCCGTTAGAAGTGTTTTACAAAAGGTTACTTAGCAATAAAACATTTAGTAAATAGCAAAAATATTACTGGAATTTATTCACAGAAAAAAACACTAAAATATTTTGGATCTTTTTATTCTGATATTATGTAGCCTTTAAACAATACCATAGTATTTTACCCAGTGTTTTTTTTTTTCTTTTATTCTTCCTTCCATAAACAAATTTATAGTTAGGGAACTGTTTCTTAATAGAGAAGCAATAAACTTAGCAAGTACTTTGACTTTCCAAGGAGACAGAGGTTCTTGACATCTGTAACTTCATACTCAGATACATTATGTTTTTTCCTGCCCAAGATATAATTAGACAAAACAAAACAAACAAAATCCCATTGCCATTGAAAGACACTGCACAGTATAATTTTTAAAATAAGAAAGTTCCTCTTATAGACATATGAGCAAACTGCAAAAATAAGAGAGAATATATTACATTACTTCCAAGTGAAAACTAAGAGATCCAAAATATTACAAAACTGGGAAGAAGAGACGTGACTTTTTCTAGCTCACAAATCTATTTGGTAGTAAAATTACAACCGAAAACAGTTTGCTGAGCATGTATATTTTAAAATCCACTGTGTGTGTGTGTGCATGTGCTCAGTTGTGTCCGACTCTTTGCCACCCTATGGACTGCAGCCCGCCAGACTCCTCTGTCCATGGAATTTCCCCTGCAAGAATACTGGAGCAGGTTGCTATTTCTTTCTCCAGAGGATATGTCTGACCCAGGGACTGAACCCACATCTCTTGCATCTTTTGCTTTGGTAGACAGGTTCCTTATCAGCTGGGCCACTGGGGAAGCCCCCAAATCCACTATATCAAAATGCAATCATTACATATAGTATAGCAATGTAATGCGAACCAATAACAGGTGAATTTTTTTCCTTTTTACAAAGGAGGAAATCACACTGATTTAAAAAGTACTATATCTGATTTATCAGACACTTACCACCTTATTATAGTCTTTTAAAGATATAGAAATTAAAATAATTGCATTTCAGAGCTAGATATCCACCCACATCTCTCTCTTCTTCACTAACTATCCAGAACAAAGTTAAACACATTTTTATACTAATCACTTGAGATTTATTAAAAATAACATTTTTCTTAGCTATCAACTAACATCATCTAAATATGAGAATTTTCTTCTAAGACTCATTAAAATCTGAAAACTTGAAAAAGTGTGACTTTACCTAATCGCTGTCACAAGTTTTTCTTTCTCAATAACTACACACTTTTCACAGTGGAAAAATGTGTAAAAATGATGCTTGAGAAAGAAATGCTTGCTAAAAGAGATATATTCAAGACAATCAAATATTTAATGAGTGGAAACTTCTCCTCACACTACTCTCCCAGTCAGTAAATAAAGAGGAAATAATATAACTCAAAAACCACCATTCTACAATCTTAAAAAAGTTTTTATATGTAAGCTTTAGGCCGATACATAGTAATACATAAAGTTAACATCATTAAAATGGAGACTATCAGAATCTTGGAAGTACACAATACCATTGAAGAAATACTTTTTTGCAATATAACCAAATCTGGATACAATTGTGACTCTACATAGAACTTCCAATGTCCAGTGCACACAAGGAACAAAAAACGCATTAAGTCAATGCAGTTAGTCTAACCTTGAATATGGAAACCACATGCAAGATATTTTAGTATTTGTTCATTTAGGAAAAAGATATTAGAGGAAAAAATACCAATTTAAGGGGCAACTTAAGAGACAAAATGAACAAATGACACACACAGATTACTTTGGATCCCTATTTGAACACTTGATAGTTCACAGTATTTAAGAACTGTTATTAATATTTAAGTGTAATCAGTTCGTTCAGTCGCTCAGTCAGGTCTGAGTCTTTGCTACCCCATGGACTGCAGCACGCCAGGGCTCCATATCCATCATTAACTCCCAGAGCTTATGCAAACTCATGTCCATCTTGTCGGTGATGCTATCCAACCATCTCACTCTCTGTCGTCCCTTTCTCCTCCCGCCTTCAATCTTTCCCAGAGTCGGACTTTTCCTATGAGTCAGTTCTTTGCATCAGGTGGCCAAAGTACTGGAGTTTCAGCTTTAGCATCAGTCCTTCTAATGAATATTCAGGACTGATTTCCTTTAGGGTGGACTGGTTGGATCTCCTTATGGTCCAAGGAACTCTCAAGAGTCTTCTCCAAAACCATAGTTCAAAAGCATCAATTGTTCAGTGCTCAGCTTTCTTTAGAGTCCAAGTCTCACATCCATACATGACTATTAGAAAAACCATAGCTTTGACTAGATGGACTGTTATTGGCAAAGTCATGTCTCTGCTTTTTAATACAGCCTTACAAATAGCTGTGAAAAGAAGGGAAGTGAAAAGCAAAGGAGAAAAGGAAAGATATACCCATTTGAGTGCAAAGTTCCAAAGAATAGCAAGGAGAGATAAGGAACCCTTCCTCAGTGATCAGTGCAAAGAAATAGAGGAAAACAATAGAATGGGAAAGACTAGAGATCTCTTCAAGAAAATTAAAGATACCAAGGGAACATTTCATGCAAAGATGGGCTCAATAAAGAACAGAAATGGTAGGAACCTAACAGGAGCAGAAGATAATAAGAAGAGGTGGCAAGAATACACAGAAGAACTGTACAGAAAAGATCTTCCTGACCCAGATATTCACGATGGAGTGATCACTCACTTGGAGTCAGACATCCTGGAATGTGAAATCAAGTGGGCCTTAGGAAGCATCACTACAAACAAAGCTAGTGGAGGTGATGGAATTCCAGTTGAGCTATTTCAATTCCTGAAAAACGATGCTGTGAAAGTGTTGCACTCAATATGCCAACAAATTTGGGAAACTCAGCAGTGGCCACAGGACTGGGAAAGGTCAGTCTTCATTCCAGTCCCAAAGAAAGGCAAACTGAAAGAATGCTCAAACTATCGTACAATAGCATTCATCTCACACAGTAGTGAAGTAATGCTTAAAATTCTCCAAGCCAGGCTTCAGCAATATGTGAACTGTGAACTTCCAGATGTTCAAGCTGATTTTAGAAAAGGCAGAGGAACCAGAGATCAAATTGCCAACATCCGCTGGATCATGGAAAAAGCAAGGGAGTTCCAGGAAAACATCTATTTCTGCTTTATTGACTATGCTAAAGCCTTTGACTGTGTGGATCACAATAAACTGTGGAAAATTCTGAAAGAGATGGGAATACCAGACCACCTGACCTGCCTCTTGAGAAACCCATATGCACGTCAGGAAGTAACAGTTAGAACTGGACATGGAACAACAGACTGGTTCTAAATAGGAAAAGGATTACATCAAGGCTGTATATTGTCACCCTGCTAATTTAACTTCTAGGCAGAGTACATCATGAGAGACACTGGGCTGGAGGAAACACAAGCTGGACTCAAGATTGTTGGGAGAAGTATCAATAACCTCATATATGCAGATGACACCACTCTTATGGCAGAAAGTGAAGAGGAACTAAAGAGCCTCTTGATGAAAGTGAAAGAGAAGAGTGAAAAGGTTAGCTTAAATATCAACATTTATAAAACTAAGATGATCATGGCATCCGATCCCATCACTTAATCGCAAATAGATGGGGAAACCATGGAAACAGTAGCTGACTTTATTTTTCTGGGCTCCAAAATCACTGCAGATATGATTGCAGCCATGAAATTAAAAGACACTTACTCCTTGGAAGGAAAGTTATGACCAACCTAGACAGCATATTCAAAAGCAGAGACATTATTTTGCCAACAATGGTCCATCTAGCTAAGGCTATGGTCTTTCCAGTGGTCATGTATGGACGTGAGAGTTGGACTCTAAAGAAAGCTGAACACCAAAGAATTGATGCTTTTGAACTGTGGTGTTGGAGAAGACTCTTGAGAGTCCCTTGGACTGCAAGGAAATCCAACCAGTCCATCCTAAAGGAGATCAGTTCTGAGTGTTCTTTGAAAGGACTAATGTTGAAGCTGAATCTCCAATACTTTAGCCACCTCATGCGAAGAGCTGACTCATTTCAAAAGACCCTGATACCGGGAAAGATTGAGGGCAGAAGGAGAAGGGGACGACAGAGAATGAGATGGTTGGATGGCATCACCAACTCGATGGACATTGGTTTGGGTGGACTCCGGGAGTTGGTGATGGACAGGGAGGCCTGGCATGCTGCAGTTCATGGGGTCACAAAGAGTTGAACACAACTGAGTGACTGAACTGAACTGAACTAAAGTTTGGTCATAGCCTTCCTAATTCTGAATGTTGTGTTTTAAGCCAACTTTTTCACTCTCCTCTTTCGTTTTCATCAAGTGAAATTTCATTAATGAAAATTTTAATGTCTTATAATAACTTTATTTTTAAGTGATTACCTTTTCTCAAAATTATCAAAATAGATCAGTTGTTGAGATTCCTTTTAATATAATCTTGAAATGCATAATGTTTATGATGTTTTCTATTTTTGTAGATAATTGAAACTTCTGATAAAAAAAGTTTAAAATCTAGCTTTATTTCTTGACATCAATATTGATATAATATGATTACATGCAGTAGTATATATAAAACAGAACAGTACTGATTATATATCAATATTTGTATTCAATGAGATCATTTCATCATGTAAGTAACATTTTACAGTTATATGCAAGGCAAACATGCACCATCAAAATAACTTTGGTTTATGAAACAGTCTCTAAAATGTGGGACACAGTAATTTCCTCTGTGAAATAACCATTTTGCTTCTACAGAAATGAAGCAGAAGCTTATTTTAAGCTTCTAAGTACATTATTCATGTGTATTTTGAGAATTAAGTTATCTATATAATTATTTCTTTTCCATGTTTTCTCAGTCTATAATGCTGAATTAATTATATGTATCAAAATAACTCTTATTTTGTATTAAGACTTTTTATCCACAGTTTTTATGATTCTAGCACTGATAGTTTACACATTAAATATTTATACTACTTTCTCTTATATTTATTTCTTTTGCTGTCAAGAGTCTCTTTAAACTTCATGACTCACTACCAATTTATAAATTTATTTTTCTTTTGCTATACTCCATACTGCCCAGAGGCTTATGACTTTTACCTTGATAAACATAGGAAGAGGATTTCAAGACTTTGTAAAAAAAAAAAATTGGACTCAAACTCATGCCTCTAAAAGATACTAAAAAATAACTTCAAACCGTTAGATGTATCAGTCATATATTATTATGAAAGCTTTGAGGCAGTACCAGAATAAAAGGTTCTCAATATATAAAGTACATGGGCATCCTTTGAAGTTATATTTTATGTCTGTTACTAAACCAGGAAGCTATTTTATAAATATCTTAAATCTATAACTGGAATAAAATATAGCACTGAGGATTAGTCTTCTATTAGTCCCCAAATCCTCAGAAGCTAATCTTAATGGGTAAATTTAGGATACATTCTTTAGATTGTTGCTAAGTACATGAAAACTATTAGATTTAAGACATGTTTTATAAAAAGACTTAGAAAACTAAATTCTAACATCAGTGAGATTGGTCATATTTCTTATTTTCTAGATGTTGTAATTATATTTTCAGTTTTTTCTATTAATTTGCTGTATTAATTAGAGACTTTCTGCTCAATAATTTAAAAAGATATTCTATTTTATTAGTTTAAACATATTTTTGGGACTTCAAAATCACTGCAGATGGTGACTGCAGCCATGAAATTAAAAGGTGCTTGCTCCTTGGAAGAAAAGTTATGACCAACCTAGACAGCATATTTAAAAGCAGAGACATGAGTTTGCCAACAAAGGTCTATCTAGTCGAAGCTATGGTTTTTCTAGTAGTCATGTATGTATGTGAGAGTAGGACTATAAAGAAAGCTGAGCAGAGAAGAATTGATGCTTTTGAACTATGGTGTTGAAGAAGACTTTTGAGAATCCCTTGGACTGCAAGGAGATCCAACCAGTCCTTCCTAAAGGAAATCAGTCTGAATATTCACTGGAAGGACTGATGCTGAAGCAGAAACTCCAATACTTGGCCACCTGATGTGAAGAACTGACTCACTGGAAAAGACCCTGATGCTGAGAAAGATTGAAGGCAGGAGGAGAAGGAGATGACAGAGGGTGAGATGGTTGGATGGCACCACTGATTCAATGGACACAAATATGAGTCATCTGTGACAGCTGGTGATGGACAAGAAGGTCTGACATTCTGTACTCCATGGGGTCACAAAGAGTCAGACATGATTGAGCGACCTAACTGAACTGAAGTAAATGATCCTTTTTTTATCCATAAACAGTAATGGGAAAATGATAAAGCAACTGTATAATGTTGAATACTTTTGGAGCCATCAATGTTCTCCAATTCTCATGTAGAACCAATAATGTTATGACATTTTCCAATAAGAGTTCACATTCCAAGGCAGATGGTGACATGAGAAAAATAATAGGACACAAACATTCTCTCCATGTGTGTCTGTGTTTATATATATATATATATAAATCTGTGTGTGTGTGTGTGTGTGTGTGTGTGCTTCTGTTTGCATGTGTGTGTGCTTATTCGTGTCCAACTCTTCATAGCCCCAGGAACTGTAGCCTGCCATGCTTCTCTGTCTATGGAATTTTCCAGGCAAGAATACTAGAGCAGGTTGCCATTTCCTTCTCCAGGGGATCTTCCTGGCCCAAGGATCAGACCTGTGCCGCTTGTGTCTACTACATTGGCAGGCAGGTTCTTTACTAGCTGAGCCACCAGAGAAGTCCTGTGTGTATATGTGTGTGTGTGTGTACACAGAAAACAATATTATGTAACCACTTTGCATAATCCTATGCATATATAACAGTTTACTCAGTTCTATATTGATATCTATTACTTTTTATTTAGAAAAATAACTGGACTCTGTGCTAGTGTTGAGAACAGTTTTCAATCAGAGAACAAAAGTAGCATCCAAGAAAACATATTTATTGACTGATAGCAAATTTGAAATCATTATCTTAAATGACTGGGATTCATTGATGTAAGGGAGATAATTTACACCACTTGGAATTTACATGGACCTCAAGAGTTTACAGCTTGGACTTCAGCGGAGTAGTGACAGGAAATGGGTCAAGGAGTGGGAACAGAAAAAAAAATGACAGAAATAATCAGATGTTTTCATGAGGTATTTTTGAGAAGGTATATAAATACAGAGTGATGTGAAACTCAGCACCATGTATTGATTTGGCCTATAGCATTCAAGAAAATAGTCATGAAGTAAACATGAACTCAGTGTACCCTAACTCCACTATTACTCCAGTAATTACTCCAGTAATTACTATTACTCTAGTAATACTCCAGTATTACTAGATACTGGGTTAATTCTGGAAAAGCTGTGAAAATAGAGAATGTGATTAGCAATAATTTAAGAGAATCTATCTAATCAGCCTCAGCATAAGAGCAGGTAACTTGTTCAGTTTCCAAGGGATCCAAGGGCAATTATTTCAGTGGGCTGGCCAAGTCAAGCTTCTCCATGCATAAGCATATGATCAAGAAATACTTGGTTTTAACCTCTGATGAATCATCCCAATGAGGAGCTCAAGCAAGGTGAAAGGTGACCCCCAGAATGTTGTGCATCAGACATTGTTGCTTCCATGATCTCATCCTGACTCATACTTCAGAAAGAAGCATGATTCCTTAAAATTAAGTCATCCACACTATAATAGCTCAGACCTGGAATACATACACTGACCATATATTCTTAATACATTTTAAGGCATACTAATTTAAGAAGCACTTAGAAGTCTATTTATTGTACATCACTTGTTTATAACAAGGGACAGGAATGTGACCATTTAGAAACATCAGTTTCAAATTCTTCAGATAGAATCTCTTGTAGCTTTTACTGTAATATTATACAATTAAGGTCTTCAGACAAATAGATGCTATTTTACTTACAGTCATAATGAGTAACAAGATAACTTCATTATTGATTGAACAGTAAATAGGTGGTACTGTTATATTGATAAATAAGTACTGGTACGTTGATATTTTGTCCCAGTGTGTTTTATGGCTTCCCAGGTCGTGCTAGTAGTAAACAACCCACCTGCCAATGTAGGTGGTGAAAGAAATTCAGGTTGGATTCCTTGGTTTGCGAAAATCCCCTGGACAGAGGCCTGGCAACCCACTCTAGTATTCTCGCCTGGAGAATACTGTCTACTGGCGGTACTGATGGAAGAACCAGGTGGGCTACACTGCATAAGGTCGCAAAGAGTTGGACAGAATTGAGGCAATTTGGCACATGCTCATGCCTGTTTTTGGAGAAGGCAATGGTAACCCGCTCCAGTACTCTTGCCTGGAAAATCCCACGCGGAGGAGCCTGGTGGGCTGCAATCCATGGGGTCGCTGAGTTGGATACAACTGAGCGACTTCACTTTCACTTTTCACTTTCATGCATTGGAGAAGGAAATGGCAGCCCAATCCAGTATCCTTGCCTAGAGAATCCCAGGGACGGGGAAGCCTTGTGGGCAGCCATCTATAGGGTTGCACAGAGTCGGACACGACTGAAGAGACTTAGCAGCAGAAGCAGCAGCAGCAGCGGCATGCGTGTTTTAAGGAGAATATCAATGGTAACTTCTCTTCCTATGTTTCTCTGCTTTTGCCTTTTATTTAACACTCTTATTTTATATTGATATTAGTAAGCCTCTTCTGTGTAATTTATTTTGCATGAAAATTCATTAGGTGCTATTACTCTCTTGGTTAATAGATGGGCCAATAGATACTATCATTCTAAGTTGATATTCTAATGCTAATTATAACATGAAATTTAGAGTAAGGAGTGGTTCCTTTTGAAATGTGGTTCCTTTTGAAATGTGGTTAATATTTGATTTAATACGTAAAAACCAATGTTGAGCAATTAAGGATCTACTTTGACCATATCTTATTTTAAATCCACCAGAATAAGAGTGACACAGGTAACATTCCTCAGAGATATTATGAGAGTCTCAAAACTCTATTTTAAGACACACAAAGAATGGAAACAAAATGTACCATAAATGCAGACCACTTCAGGAATTTGAGATAGTTTTAAAAGTGTATTTTAAAATTTACCTTAAAATTATTATGCAAATAAATTAAAAAAAAAACTCAACATGTCCAGATTTCTGTGTCAAATATAGTCTTAATATACATGAATATTCGGAGAAGACAATGACACCCCACTCCAGTACTCTTGCCTGGAAAATCCCATGGATGGAGGAGCCTGGTAGGCTGCAGTCCATGGGGTTGCTACTAGTCAGACACGACTGAGCGATTTCACTTTCACTTTTCACTTTCATGCATTGAAGAAAGACATGGCAACCCACTCCAGTGTTCTTGCCTGGAGAATCCCAGGGACAGGGGAGCCTGGTGGGCTGCCGTCCATGGGGTCACACAGAGTCGGACGTGACTGAAGCAACTTAGCAGCAGCAGCATAAGTGAATATTAATTGCAAAAAAAGACTGATATCTGAATTATACATATTTTCATCTGACAAATACTCTATGAATGGAGTATTATAGTGATAATTATTTCAATGTTTGGAGGAAAACATCTTCTAAACATTGTTTGCCTCAGTTGGGAAAATGCTCATAGGTAGTATTAATTGGATCATAATCAGATTGATTATATTCTCTGCAGCAAAAGATGGAGAAGCTCTATACAGTCAACAAAAACAAGACCAGGAACTGACTGTGGCTCAGATCATGAACTCCATATTACCAAATTCAGACTTAAATTGAAGAAAGCAGGGAAAACCGCTAGACCATTCAGGTATGACCTAAATCAAATCCCTTATGATTATGCAGTGGAAGTAAGAAAGAGATTTAAGGGCCTAGATCTGATAGATAGAGTGGCTGATGAACTATGGAATGAGGTTCGTGACATTGTACAGGAGACAGGGATCAAGACCATCCCCATGGAAAAGAAATGCAGAAAAGCAAAATGGCTGTCTGAGGAAGCCTTACAAATAGCTGTGAAAAGAAGAGAAGCAAAAAGCCAAAGAGATAAAAAAAAGATATAAGCATCTGAATGCAGAGTCCCAAAGAAAAGCAAGAAGAGATAAGAAAGCCTTCTTCAGCGATCAATGCAAAGAAATAGAGGAAAAGAACAGAATGAGAAAGACTAGAGATCTCTTCAAGAAAATAAGAGATACCAAGGGAACATTTCATGCAAAGATGGGCTCGATAAAGGACAGAAATGGTCTGGACCTAACAGAAGCAGAAGATATTAAGATGAGATGGCAAGAATACACAGAAGAACTGTACAAAACGGATCTTCATGACCTGGATAGTCATGATGGTGTGATCACTCATCTAGAACCAGACATGTTGGAATGTGAAGTCAAGTGGGCCTTAGAAAGCATCACTATGAACAAAGCTAATGGAGGTGATGGAATTCCAGTAGACCTATTTCAAGTCCTGAAGGATGATGCTATTGAAAGTGCTTCACTCAATATGCCAGCAAATTTGAAAAACTCAGCAGTGGCCACAGGACTGAAAATGTCAGTTTTCATTCCAATTCCAAAGGAAGGCAATGCCAAAGAATGCTCAAACTACCGCATAATTGCACTCATCTCACACGCTATTAAAGTAATGCTCAAAATTCTCCAAGCTAGGCTTGAACAATACGTGAACCGTGAACTTCCTGATGTCCAAACTGGTTTTAGAAAAGGCAAAGGAACCAGATATCAAATTGCCAACATCCACTGGATCATCACAAAAGCAAGAGAGTTCCAGGAAAACATCTATTTCTGCTTTATTGACTATGCCAAAGCCTTTGACTGTGTGGATCACAATAAACTGTGGAAAATTCTGAAAGAGATGGGAATACCAGACCACCTGACCTGCCTCTTGAGAAATCTGTATGCAGGCCAGGAAGCAATAGTTAGAACTGGACATGGAACAACAGACTTGTTCCAAATAGGAAAAGGAGTACATCAAGACTATATTGTCACCTTGCTTATTTAACTTATATGCAGAGTACATCATGAGAAATGCTGGGCTGGAAGAAACACAAGCTGGAATCAAGATTGTCGGGAGAAATATCAATAACCTCAGATATGCAGATGACACCACCCTTATGGTAGAAAGTGAAGAGGAACTAAAAAGCCTCATGATGAAAGTAAAAGAGGAGAGTGAAAAAGTTGGCTTAAAGCTCAACATTCAGAAAATGAAGATCATGGCATCTGGTCCCATCACTTCATGAGAAATAGATGGAGAAACAGTGGAAACAGTGTCAGACTATTTTTTGGGGGGGGCTCCAAAATCACTGCAGATGGTGACTGCAGCCATGAAATTAAAAGACGCTTACTCCTTGGAAGAAAAGTTATGACCAACCTAGATAGCATATTCAAAAGCAGAGACATTACTTTGCCAACAAAGGTCCATCTAGTCAAGGCTATGGTTTTTCCAGTAGTCATGTATGGATGTGAGATTTGGACTGTGAAGAAGACTGAGCACCGAAGAATTGATGCTTTTGAACTGTGGTTTTGGAGAAGACTCTTGAGAGTCCCTTGGACTGCAAGGACATCCAACCAGCCCATTCTGAAGGAGATCAGCCCTGGAATTTCTTTGGAAGGAATGATGCTAAAGCTGAAACTCCAGTACTTTGGCCACCTCATGTGAAGAACTGACTCATTGGAAAAGACTCTGATGCTGGGAAGGATTGGGGCAGCAGGAGAAGGGGATGACAGAGGATGAGATGGCTGGATGGCATCACTGACTCGATGGACATGAATCTGAGTGAACTCCGGGAGATGGTGATGGATGGGAGGCCTGGTATGCTGCGATTCATGGGGTCACAAGGAGTCGGACACAACTGAGAGACTGAACTGAACTGAATTACAAAATACATAATTACAACATACTAATAAAGCTACTTTGTATTTCGCATATAGAAGCAAGTATTACTTGCTCATTTGTGTCCAACTCTTTGCAGCCCCAGAGACTGTAGCCCATCCAGGCTCCTCTGTCCATGGAATTCTCCTGGCAAGCATACTGGAGTGGCTTGCCATTCCTTTCTCCAAAAGTGAAAGTGAAAGTCTCTCAGTCACGTCCAAATCTTTGCAACCGCATCAACTATACAATCAATGGAATTCTCCAGGCCAGAATACTGGAATGGGTAGTCTTTCCCTTCTCCAGGGGATCTTCCCAACCCAGGGATCAAACCCAGATCTCGTGCATTACAGGCAAATTGTTTAAGAACTGAGCCATGATAGAAGCAAATCAGGTTACAAATACCTTAGAACATCATGAATAGTCATGTTTAGTGTAGTGCAAAATGCTAGGAGAAAGACTAGTAAAAAAGCTTAGAAATAAAAAGCAGTGATCTAGATTTCAAGAACACTTAAGAAAACTGTTCTTACTTTATACTTTGATTAAGTAGTTTGGGGATTCCCAGGTGGATCAGATCAGAAAGAATCAGCCTGCCCCGCAGAAGACACAAGTTCAATTCCTGGGTTTGGAAGACCCCCTGGAGAAGGGAATGGTTACCCACTCCAGTATTCTTGCCTGGAGAATTCTATGGAAAGAGAAGCCTGGTGGGCTACAGTCCATAGGGTTGCAAAGAGTCAGACATGACTGAATGATTAACACTTTCACACTTTCAGGCAGTTTAAAATTACTGCCCTTTGAAATGAGCCTTTTCCGTGAAAAGAAGAACAAAATACATTTTGATGAAGTCAAGTACACAGAAATATGTTCTGAATCCTCATTTTCCTGGTACCTGCCACAGATTGCTACTAAGAACAAGTGGGAAGATTACATCAAACTGTGCTACAGATAGGTTAGCTGCTAGTTTGAAATTGTAAGATAATGCTCAGTTGGTGGATAATATGCTCATTTTACATACCAAATATTATTAGTTATAAAGTTTAAATATATGTCTATAAGATAATCATAATGATATTAAACTGTTTATATTTAATAAGATACTTAATAGTTAAAGAATATCATAGTTATTAACAGTTGTGTTTTTTTTAAAGCTGGTACATTTTACTTCAAAGTCTGTAATGGTCACATTCACAATGAAAAAGTGATAATTTTAACACTGACATGTTATGTGATCTCCTTGAATGACAGATATATTCAAACACACCAACTGGAGTTTAAAATGCAACTTAGGAAAGACAAGAAACCTAAAACAACAGCTTTATTAAATCAAATTGAAAATGAATTCTTAAAGTAAGAAAACTTCCTTTACATACAATATTTTATCCTAAGTTTTGTAGAGGTGATATTAGCACATCTCCCAGTTATAAAAGTAATTCACAAAGAAACTCTTGAGGTCAGACCCAGTTAATTCCTAATTGTAGATGTGGAAATGAAGGTCTGAGAGACAGTATAAGATTTTCTCAGAACTAATTAACTATTTGGAGGGGGATCTAGAAGTTTCTGAATCTTCCAATTCCCAGTACAGGAGCTTTCCCCTCACATCATACATCCTGACTTTTGGTACCCATGTAATGACTTTTCTTATCTATGGAACATAATCCATCTGCCCAGGAAATAAATATTCCTGTCATGATGCTATTTTCATAATTTCACAAATAGTTTTATATGTACATATTAATAAAAATGTTGAACAGTCCCAACAGTTTATAGGGAAATATATTTTAAGGAGAAGATAAAATCAGTTCACAGGATTTTAAAATGGTCAAACTGTAAGTAAATTAATGTAGGTTGTTTGCATTTGAATCCACTTCTGTTATCCCTAAAATTCCACCTAGGATGATTTCAGAGAAGCAGAGAATCTCAGAGATAGATGACACCTTTAAAGATTATGTGGTCTAACCTCCTTTGCAGCATTGATTATCAAATATGGTGCACTCTGAATAGAGGGGAAGAGACATTTATTCAACTGTATAAACTGAAACTGTTCATTAATTTTAAAACTCTAAAGCACTGCTTAAAAATTGAAATGAGCAAATTACAACCGAGCCTTTCAACTCACTCTCTGAAAACTAGGTCTAAACATGAGCTCCCTGTGCCAGATGAAAGTGAAAAGAAGATCCCTAAATAAGATGCTTTTCTTAAAACATAACCAATATTAAACTTCCCTCAATATTTCAAATATAAAAATAATTTTGAAGTTATAGTCCTTTATACAAACTGGGAGCAATATAAGACACATCTGTTGTTCCATTTAGGAGATACAGTGTGAGGGTAATTCAAGATAATCTAACATCCACTTATTGAGCATGCCCTGTAAATTACAGGGATCCTATTGCTCTGAAACAAAGAATGTGATTAATATAAGATCCTTGTCCTCAGGGAAACAGATATGTAAACAAGTCATTGAAAGGAATGTAAGTATAAAACTACTGGTAGTTGATTTAGTATAAAACTACTAATAGTGGATTAGGTTTTAGAACAATCAGCTACAGAAAGCTGGTTGGAAATCTAAAAAGAAAGGAGAGAGGATTTTCCAGGCAGCTACATCCATGCAAAAGTATTAAGGAGCGTACAATCATGGTGTTAGTGGAAGGAAGGTTTTTAGCTTGCTCTGCTACAAAGCAGGAGTGGGAGCTGGGTGTTCTGTTAATGGGCACCACTCACTTCTACATACACATCATCTATGTGAACTGATCCATATTATGCTAAAGTGAAGTGAAGTCGCTCAGTCGTGTCCGACTCTTTGCAACCCCGTGGACTGTAGCCCACCAGGCTCCTCCATCCATGGGATTCTCCAGGCAAGAATACTGGAGTGGGTTGCTATTTCCTTCTCCAGGGGATCTCCCTGATCCAGGGATTGAACCCAGGTCTCCAGCATTGCAGGCAGACGCTTTGACCTGTGAGCCACTTAAAGAGGTATATTATGCTACGTCAACTTTTTCTTCCAATAGACCCAGTGGTGGATGGAGTAAGGAAGGGTTGGACATTGGATTCCATTTCTAAAAGATCATCTTGGCTTGAGTACTCAGATAACACACTTTACAGGCTCTAGAATACTTTCAATGTGTAAAGGAAGTGTTCATATGCATGCAGGCAGTTACAGCATGCATTGACACTGGCAACACCACTATGACTACTCCTCCTTAAAACCTCATAAAACCTCCTCTTCAAAGAGATTTATGAATAAAGTGAACTAAATAATTCATGGGATTGCAGATGCTAGTCCAAATAGCCTCTTCTTTTTCAAGGTTTCAGTTTGTAGAACTGTGATCAAAAGCCTTCATCAGTCATGATAGTCACATTTGTCCTCACTCCAAACAAACTGTATTTGCATGTGAATGTTTTTCATTGAAATGAGATATATGATATGCCAGCCAAGGCCCAACTAAAAGGCATTTTATGCCATTTAAATTCAGTCAAATTAAAGGCTGAATGCAACCTAAAAGGTCTTCTCTCAGAACAGTAATTTGACATATCACAAATAAGAACCATTTTTTGTTATCGTAGGTTCAGCACTTGTCAGAAAATTGTACACAGCCATATTAACAAAGTGCTGTCTCTTAGGGAGAAATAAACTATAAGGAAAACCTTGTATGTAAGGCAACAAAACACTCAAAGAGTGTAATACAGTGTCACTGGCTCAAAGTTTGCATTTTTCACTGCTATTTATAGAAGAGGATAGAAACCATTTTAACCTGCTTGAATGCCAAGAGATATTGTCAAAAATAATTTTTTGTTTAAAATTTAAACAAAAATTATTTTTAGGAACAGGTGAATACACTGCCAGTTAGTTTAGGACACGTGGCTTTAATTCATCAACTTAGTGAAAACTGGAAAAACTGGTAAAGTTATAAACTAAAATGCCAAAATTAAGTGAAAAATATCAAATGTTTGGAAACATTATAACACTTTTTTTAAAGATCATGGTAATGTGGGGAGCTAAATTTTTACTGCATATTATGAACAAATGTTATGAATAATTTTCTATTTCTAATATAAAAATCACTGAGTTAAACTTATTGAGAAATTTTTACATGAAAATTGATAACTGCATTAAGCATTAGAATCCAAAGCTAGAGAAAGCTGTTGCAAAACAAACAAACAAAAAGACTGTCCCAACAAACTGTTGCACATATTTGACCTTATTTATTGATTATTTTTTAATTCATCCACTAACAACCTATGTGTCTTTGGGCAAGTCTATCTGTAATATTCAATCTTCTCCTGTCATTTCTATAACCTCAATAATGTTAATAAAAATGGCTTAAGATTGTATTTTCACATTTAACTATCTTCATGATGACTATATATGGCTCTCTATATATGTATATACATTCTTCCTATGTACTAAGGAGATTTGAGATGCTTATAGTACAGGAAATATATGACACTTCAAAAAATACATGGAAAAGTCTCTGGACATCAGATGTCTGTGTGTGTATTCAGTCACTCAATCATGTCTGACTCTTTGTGATGCCATGGGTTGTAGCCCACCAGGCTCCTCTGTCCATGGGATTTCCCAGGCAAGAATACTGGAGTGGGTTGTCTCTTTCTCCAGGGGATCTTCTTAACACAGGGATCAAATCCGCATCTCAAGTAACGCCACCCAAATTCTATTCACAGGCTTAGAATCAAATTTCTGAAATTCTAAAGGCAGAAAAATAACTATAACTATCTTATACCCCTACCAGCAAGTGATAGGAGGCCTACATTTGCAAGCAAGTGTTTTCCAAAGTCCTTTTTTGTAAAACAGAGAAGCTTTCAAAAAAACCCTTCACATCCAGCTATTATGGTACTCATGATACTGTCCACAGGGGTGAAGAGCATAAGAAAGTTAGAGGAAAATCCAGATTACAAATATTTTAACTGTAATTCTTTTCAAGTACATGCTGTTAGATTAATATAGATGTGAAAAAGAAAAAAAATTCTTTAAAAGGTATTTTATACTTTTTTTTGCTTGATAAAAATTGTGGAAAGTATAGGGGTTTACATATCTCCAGGAGATAAAATTGAAGTATTTTTATATGACTATATAAGATTAAATTAATTTATACAACATCATAATGTGCCTTTTTTTTCCAGTTATACTGCTTTTGGTGTAGATGTTATTCTTCAGGTTAAGAAAAGGCAAATAAGAAAGTCATTTAAAAAATATATACATACATACATATAATGTGGATAATGACTTTCACCTTTATGGAAATTTCCTAACAATATCAACTTATTTTTCAATGCCTATTTCACAGTAAAACTATACGAAAACATAGTCTTCTAAGGAAGTTTGCATTTTGGTGATCAAAGAAAATAACAGTAATGTATAAAATCTAAAAACCTTAATTTAAAATATCAGTGCCAAATCATAACTATAGAGAATGAGCAATTCCACAATTTCTTTGAAAATTTTACTATTTCATTTTGTCATTTTAGGGGTTGATATGCAGCAGGGATCATAATTAAATATTTATAAAGCATATAAAATATCAAGTAAACCTGCAAAGGTATATAGAATACAAAATATACCTGTGCTTACATAAGTATACATTCAAATATATATACATAAATGAATGAATATCCACTAGAATGTATTGGTTATGGCAGTTATCTAGACTACTTATTCTTGGTTCTGATTTAACAAATAATACACAAATTTTAATAGGTTTCAGGGTTTTTTTCATGAAAATTAAAGAGATATAAGCAGTGTTTTATGATGACCTAGATTTTCTTCTCTTCCTATACCAACTTGTGAATTGCTTATTCAGGTATTGAGCAATAAATACATTTTTTTCATATTTCAGTAATAGACGTCATCAATTCTGAAGCAGATGCAGTCATAGGTACATAATTCACAAAAAAAGTCCACACAAGGAAAATATGTAATATGCTAGGGAAATTAGGACAATTTTAATGCAAGGTATTGACTTTATAGGAAAACAACAAGGAATGGCTTGTGGCAGAAAAACACACCGTATCAGTGGGAATGTGAATGCTAATGAGAGGAACCAAAGGAAGGGGATATAGCAGCATATTTTGCAAGCAGACACTGATGAGGGCAGATGTAGAAAAATGATTATCAACTTTAGACCCCTAGAGCAACATGAATAAAATCACATCCTTGTGTTCTGGGAAATAAAACAGGCAACTTGGATAGGAATAAAGAGAGGCTTTAATTATCTAAAAGTAAATTGGGAGCAGCCCATGATAATACTGAAGTGGGGTTATTATAGAACACAATGTAGAGTTAATTCAGAAATCAGTTTGTTCAAAAACATCAACAGCTGGGTTTAATAATAGACACAATGAATCAGAAATGAATAAAACCTTGAGATGGAAGATTATCTGAGCAACTCTAATCATATTATTAGATTTACTAAGGAAAATAAAAAGACAAAGAATCTATGAAAGGGATTTATTTGTGTGAGTATAGTTTTAAGCAACATTTTAAAACAGATTAATCTGAGGTCATGCTAACAGTATACATATTTCATGACCACTTTTTCTAAATCATATGCCACGATGAGCAAATTATATGAATGAGAAGGGGTTCACCATAAATAATCAAACATAAAATGTGAGGGGAATATGAAACTGTAGAACACATTTTTCAAAGTTAAATTAGACTCCAAAGAGCTTCTCTTCTTTTGGCCTTTTGAATGTGAGGATTGGAGGTCAAATCACAAATTTCTCAGACTGTTAACAAATATTCAATGAGCCAAACTCACAAATAGCATGAAGTTTTGTGGAACAAGGTCTAGTTAAATGTCTCACCCACGTGAAGTTCAAGAGAACACATAATGAGGCCCCCGAAGAGCTTATGATCAGCAGTTGACTCTTTCTATAAGTAGACAAATCAAGGAATCATCATGAAAGAAATGGAAATGCAGAAACGGGTTTCTGCCAGGTGATTAATTTTCTATTACAATTGCCTACACAGTGTCTTTTATCATGTTCATGTGACATATCTACCCTCTAGAAGCAGTCAACACCCAGTCCAAAGTACCAGCTTCATCACTTACTCGTGTGAACTTGAACATGGTACACCACCTCTCTGTGCCACAAACTCTTCATCTCCAATATAGGATAAGAGTAACAGTACTGACTTGTATAATTATAATAAAAATATAAATGAATCTATATCCAGAAAGCACTCAGAACGGGCTTCCCTCATGGCTCAGACAGTAAAAAAATCCACCCATAATGTGGGAGATCTGGGATTGATTCCTGGGTTGGGAAGACCCCCTGGAGGAGGGCATGGCAACCCACTCCAGTATTCTTGCCTGGGGAATCCCCATGGACAGAGGAACCTGGCAGACTACAGTCCAGGGGGTTGCAAAGAGCGCCTAAGCACAGCACAGCACAACACTCAGAGCAGAGTCTGGCAGCATACTAACAGTATGTGCATATGCTAAGTCAAGTCAGTCGTGTAAGACTCCCTGCAATCCTGTGGACTCTAGCCCGCCAGGCTCCTCTGTCCACGGGGATTCTCCAGGCAAGAATACTGGAGTGGGTTGCCTTGCTCTCCTCCAGGGGATCTTCCTGACCCAGAGATCGAGCCCCTGTCTCTTATATCTTCTTCACTGTCAAGTGGGTTATTTACGACTATCACCACCTGGAAAGTCCTGACTAACATTATAGAAACTGCTATGTTTATTGTGTCATTATTGGCCTGGTATATAAATGATCTATGTCCTTTCTGTCTCTTTACTGAGGGCTTGGTTTTCTCTGTTCACTATTAAGAATCCATTTTCTTATATAGAACTCAGTGTGTGCTAGGAACTCAGGATGGTTTTTGAATAAATAAAGATGGAATACCTGCTATCTATCAAGCACATCCATTAACTCTGAAAAAATAAAAGATGAAAACAACAAAATCTTTGCCCGTTTTTTACTACACAATGATGTTATTTCTCATGTCCTCTATCCTTGTTTCTGCTTTGAGAAGAGTCAAAAAATTTTCAATTTTATCACATTTAAGTGCTCTATAAAAAACATATAAAAGTGGTTAAGGAACTTTTCCAATTTATCTAATACTGAGTCATTTTGCTTTGAAAAAAAAAATCCCCATGTAAAGTAGATAAGAAACCACTGAGGCAATTTTCTACTTCACGTTAAAATACAAAAGAAAATGAACCAGTGTAACTAGAACACATAATTGCCATATAAATAGATCCCATATTAGACACGGTTAGAGTTGCTTAACTCCACATTCTTATGCTGTATCTCACCTGGAGAATAGGGTAAGATAACCTTCCTCCAATGAAATGCTTGCTGAATGGCCCTATGTGTGAAGTCACTTCAGTCATGTCCAACACTAGGAGACCTTATGAACTTTGGCTCGCCAGGCTCCTCTGTCCATGGGGTTCTCCAGGCAAGAATATTGGTGTGGGTTGCCATTTCCTTCTCCAGAGGATCTTTCCAACCCAGGGACTGAACTCAGATCTCCTGCATTGGCAGGTAGGTATTTTACTGCTGAGCCACCAGGGAATAAGGCCTCTTGTAACTGGGTTTTATGTGTAACTGGGCAGTAAGGCCACCGTAGGAACTGAGGATCAGGAACTACATACAGTGTATTCCGAACCGTCAGACCCTCCTCTCTCTTCCGCATTGCTCAGTAGGAATCTGCCTCATCTGCAGGTTGTGGTCCTTCACCCCATTTGAAAACAGGAAAGACTTTGATAAGTCATTTGTACCGGTAAACTGATTATTCTCTTACTGACTGTATTTTAGATATATTGTATGTGGACTGGGTATGTGCATATAGGTATTTAATCTCTATTTACTGAAACTATGACTGAATTTAATTAAAGGAATATTAGTCATCAAAAAGCAGAGTGGAGAAAAATGTAGGATAATTGAAGGAGTCCTAAATTTTCACTTTTCCTAACACTAATCCTTAAATTGTCTGAATGATGTGTAGCTCTTTGGGTTTTGAGGTAAGATTATGACAAAAGTGTTTTGTCTTCTCTCTTCTGACTTTTCATTCATTGACTTGAATGTAAATAGTGTCACATTTACGGTGTCAAGGAAAGAAAGGTAGTATTAATAGCAGTAAGTAGAATCTCTATGGTTGCTGTTGTTGTTAAGTTGTTCGATTATGTTCGACTATTTGTGACCCCATGAACTGTAGCACCTCAGGCTTTCCTGTCCTTCAATATCTTCCAGAGTTTGCTCAAACTCATGTGAATCAAGTCGATGATGCCATCCAACCATCTCATCCTCTGTCATCCGCTTCTCCTGCCACCCTCCATCGTTCCCTGCCTCAGGGTCTTTTCCAGTAAGTCAGTTCTTCCCATCAGGTGGCCAAACTATTGGAGCTTTAACTTCAGCATCTGTCCTTCAGTAAATATTCAGGGTTGATTTCCTTTAGGATCAGCTGGCTTGATCGCCCTGCTGTCCAAGGTGTTCTCAAGAGTCTTCTCTAGTACCATAGTTCGAAGACATGGATTCATCAGCACTCAGCCTTCTTGGTGGCCCAATTCTCACATTCATATATGACTACTGGAAAAAATACAGCTTTGACTATATGGATCTTTGTTGGCAAAGTGATGTTTCTGCTTTTTAATATGCTGTCTAAATTTGTCATAACTTTTCTTTCAAGGAAAAAGTGTCTTTTAATTTGATGGCTGCAGTACCCTCTGCAGATATTGGAGTCCAAGAAAATAAAATCTGTCACTGTTTCCATTTTTCTCCATCTATCTGCCATGAAGTTATGGGACCAGAGGCTGTGATGTTAGTTTTCTGAATGTTGAGTTTTAAACCAATTTTTTCACTCTCTTCTTTTACCTTCATCAAGAAGCTCTTTAGTTCCTCTTGAGTTTCTGCCATTAGGGTGGTGTCACCTACATATTTGAGGTTACTGGTATTTTTCCAGACAACCTTGATTCCAGCTTGTGCCTCATCTAACCTGGAATTTCAAAAAATGTACTCTGATTAAAAATTAAATTAGCAGGGTGACAGTATACAACCTTGAGACACTCCTTTCTCAATTTTGAACCAGTCCATTGTTCCATGTCTCATTCTAACTGTTGTTTCTTGACCTGCATGCAGCTTTCTCAGGAGACAGGTAACGTGGTCTGGTGAATTCTATCTCGTGAAGAATTTTCCACACTTTGTGGTGAGTCTCTCAGTCAAAGGCAATGAAGCAGAAGTAGATGTTGTTCTAGAATTCCCTAGTTTTTTTTTTTTTTTTTTCATATTATCCAGTGAATGTTGGCAATATGATCTCTGGTTCCACTGTTTTTCCGAAGTCCAGCTTGTGTGACTGGAAGTTCTCAGTTCACAAACTGTTGAAGCTTAGCTTGGAGCATTCTGAGCATTACATTACGAGTATGTGAGATGAACACAATTATGCTGTAGCTTGAACATTCTTTGGCATTGCTCTTCTTTGGGACTGGAGTGAAAACTGACCTATTCCAGTCCTGTAATCACTGCTGAGTATTCCAAATTTGCTGGAATATTGTGTAGGACTATCATTACTGGGTTCCTGGGTCTTTTCTGTGACAGTTCAGTTCAGTCGCTCAGTCATGTCTGACTCTTTGTGAACCCATGAACTGCAGCACGCCAGGCCTCCCTGTCCATCACCAACACCCGGAGTTTACACAAACTCATGTCCATTGAGTTGGTGATGCCATCCAACCATCTCATCCTCTGACATCCCCTTCTCCTGCTGCCCTCAATCTTTCCCAGCATTGGGGTCTTTTCGAAAGAGTTAGCTCTTTGCATCAGGTGGCCAAAGTGTTGAAGTTTCACCTTCAACATCAGTCCTTCCAATGGACACTCAGGATTGATCTCCTTTAGGATGGACTGGTTGGATCTCTTTGCAGTCCAAGGGACTCTCCAGAGTCTTCTCCAACACCACAGTTCAAAAGCATCAATTCTTCAGCACTCAGCTTTCTTTATAGACAGCTTTCCACTCTCAGCTGTCCAACTCTCACATTCATACATGAATACTAGAAAAACAATAGCCTTGACTAGACTGGACCTTTGTCGGCAAAATAATGTTTCTGCTTTTTATTTGTTTATTTTTTTAAATTTATTATTTATTTATTTATTTATTTTTACTTTAAAATATTGTATTGGTTTTGCCACACATCAACATGAATCCACCAGAGGTGTACACGTGTTCCCAATCCCGAATCCCCCTCCCACATCCCCCCCCCCACACACCATCCCTCCAGGTCATCCCAGTGTACCAGCCCCAAGCATCCTGCATTCTGCTTTTTAATATGCTGTCTAGGTTGGTCTTAACTTTCCTTCCAAGGAGCAAGTGTCTTTTAATTTCATGGCTGCAATCACCATCTGCAGTGATTTTCAAGACCCCAAAAATACAGTCAGCTACTATTTCCACTGTTTACCCATCTATTTCCCATGAAGTGATGGGACCAGATGTCATGATCTTAGTTTTCTGAATGTTGAGCTTTAAGCCAACTTTCTCACTCTTCTCTTTCACTTTCATCAAGAGGCTTTTTAGTTCCTCTTCACTTTCTGCCATAAGGGTGATTTCATCTGCATATCTGAGGTTATTAATATTTCTTCCAGCAATCTTGATTCCAGCTTGTGCTTCCTCCAGTCCAGCATTTCTCATGATGTACTCTGCATAGAAGTTAAATTAGCAGGGTGACAATATACAGCTTTGTCATACTCCTTTTCCTATTTGGAAACAGTCTGTTGTTCCATGTCCTGTTCTAACTGTTGCTTCCTGACCTGCATATAGGTTTCTCAAGAGGCAGGTCAGGTGGTCTGGTATTCTTGTCTCTTTTTTCCCACAGTTTATTGTGATCCACACAGTCAAAGGCTTTGGCATAGTCAATCAAGCAGAAATAGATGTTTTTCTGGAACTCTCTTGCTTTTTTGATGATCCAGTGGATGTTGGCAATTTGATCTCTGGTTCCTCTGCCTTTTCTAAAACCAGCTTGAACATCAGGAAGTTCACGGTTCACGTATTGCTGAAGCCTGGCTTAAAGAATTTTAGGCATCAATTTACTAGCGTGTGAGAAGAGTGCAATTGTGCTACAGTTTGAGCATCCTTTGACGTTGCCTTTCTTTGGGACTGGAATGAAAACTGACCTTTTCCAGTCCTGTGGCCACTGCTGAGTTTTCCAAATGTGCTGGCATATTGAGTGCAGCACTTTCACAGCATCATCTTTCAGGATTTGAAATAGCTCAACTGGAATTCCATCACCTCCACTAGCTTTGTTCGTAGTGATGCTTTCTAAGGCTCACTTGACTTCACATTCCAAGATGTCTGGCTCTAGATTAGTGATCACATCATCATGATTATCTGGGTCATGAAGATCTTTTTTGTACAGCTCTTCTGTGTATTCTTGTCACCTCTTCTTAATATCTTCTGCTTCTGTTAGGTACCTATGATTTCTGTTCTTTATTGAGCCCATCTTTGCATGAAATGTTCCCTTGATATCTCTAATTTTCTTGAAGAGATCTCTAGTCTTTCCCATTCTATTGTTTTCCTCTATTTCTTTGCACTGATCCCTGAGAAAGGTTTTCTTATCTCCTTGCTATTCTTTGGAACTCTGCATTCAACTGGGTATATCTTTCCCTTTCTCCTTTGTTTTGGCTTCTCTTCTTTTCACAGCTATTTGTAAGGCAGCCATTTTGCCTTTTTGCATTTCTTTTTCTTGGGGATGGTCTTGATTCTTGGAAATGAACATGATACACATAAAAACATAGAGGCATTTACATGCTCATCTATGTACTGTAAAGTCTTTATGGCCCAAAATTTGATTCAGAAGTATTAAAACACAGATATAATGTATCTGTCTTAAAATATACACATGTATGTGTCTATGCCTGTATGTTTTTATGGGTACTGTCACAGAAGAGAGCCATAAACAATAGCAATTCAAGCAGCAATGAGCATCTCTAGTACAATAACTGAACTCTGTAAATACATTTCCATAAAAGAAAATGAGACCTCTTGGATAAATAGCTTTTAGGATGAAGAAATGTACAGCCTGGAAAACTGGGAAGCCATAAAAGCCTACTGATGTTATATGAAGAGAATGGAAGAGGCACTCACTGGTCAAATATGAGACTATTTGAGTAAGCACATCAGTGGATTACAAGACATAAGATATGCTTACATTTATGAACACATACTGTTCCTCAAAACAAAGAAAGGAGACAAACTTGTCTGGAAGATGCCAGAATACTAACTGGTGATTTTAAAACTCTCAAGAACAAACAAAAAGCATCAAACATTTATCATATCTTTCCCATATTAACATTAATTCAGGTATATAAATTATTGATTGAATTAACTTTATAGAAGTATTTAAGTTCATGGATGAATGAAAAAATGATAGAATACCATTGTTTTCTTGGAAAATAAACAAATCTTCTTTTATCTTTTCCGGATAAAAAATAAAACTGGATAGATAATGAAAAGATGAAACTGGACAGATCATGAATTGATAATTTGTGGTAATCAGATCATGAGAATATGGAGATCTGCGTTTATAGTTGTATTAATTTTTTAAAGCCTATTAGTTTTAGACCACATAAGAAGAAAGTGAGGATAATAACAATAAAAGCTGAACCAAAATAGTCTAAAAGAAAGAGCCAGCAGTACAAGTATGAGGAAATAAAGAGGAAAAGGACAAAAATAAATGATGCACAGTGAATTAGCTATATTCCTGACTGCAATCCAGATTGGCTAGCAACTTTTGGTTGGAAGTCTATGGAAATAGACACACAGAAACAAAACAAATAGGGAGTGCCTGTGACACTGGAGAGGAATTTCAAGGAGAATAAAGGCACATTTGCTCATGTGACAGGAGGCACAACTGTGAGCTATCCACATCATAAGCTTAGGCCATGACTTTGTTTCCAGCAGCATCTACACAAACTGGGAGAGAGAGATGATCTTTCCTTCCTTCCTTCTATCTCTCATCTATGTCTCATCTACCTATCTATCTATCCATCAATCTATCTATCTATGTAGTGAAAGACATACATCTGTGTTATAGCATTTAGCACTTCCTACATCTCAGGCATGTCCAACTCTTTGTGACCCTATGGACTATAGCCTGTGAGGCTCTTCTGGCCATGTGATTTCCCAGGCAAGAATGGGAATAGGTTGTCATTTCCTTCTCCAGGAGATCTACTAGACCCAGGGATTGAACCCATGTCTCCTGCATCTCTTGCATTGGCAAGCAGCTTCTTTACCACTGAACCATATCAGAGACCAATTTACCAATTTACACAGATGAAAGAGCCTTGAATGGTGGCAATAACATTTAAAGAAAATAAATAAAGTAGAGGGCACATTTTTTACAGAGCTTTTTTATGGGTCCTTATAGAATTACCAGTTTAGAATCTGACATGCAGAGACCTCTAGGAAACATGACTGAAAAAGTACACAGATATGTAACATTAATAAAATGATGGCACAAAACAGAATGCTATGTATGTGTGAGTATGGTGGTTTAAATATATGGCTGCAAATTTTTTGATACTCTTATCACTGAGATATGGGTCTTGCCCTGATCCTTTGAATTAAGGTAATCTTTGCCTAGTATAGTGCAGCCAAGGAGATGTTACATGACTTTGGAAGATAGGCCCTGCAGCTTCCATTTCGTTTGGTGGCCTGAGACTTCACTTAAGAATCTTACTGCCCTAAGACTTTCATGCAGCAAAAGCCAAAAGGTAGTAGTCATGTCAGTGGTGAATGACACTTCCTTGAACTCTACAGATCAGGCCTTCTGCAGCTGAATATCAGTGGGTTACTTTCTCTGATGCCATAAAAAATAGAATTCCCCTTTAGTGACCTGCTTAAATTCTTCTTCCTCAAAATCACGATATAGTAAAATGATTATTCCTTAAGTCATTATGTGTTTTGGTAGATAATTAGGCTAGGGGAGGTCATGAGCTCTGATCAGTGAGAATGATGAATCAAATCTGTCTGTAGTTGATCTTTAAGTTATTGAATCAGTGATTAAGCAACTCAAAGATACAACTAATTGGGTGGTTGTAACCTTCCAATTCCTCCCTGGTTCCTTGGTAGAACACACATTAACTTCAACAACTAATGTAGGATGAAGGAGCAAAGAAATCCGTCTCATTTCTTTTCCCTCTTAAATAAGCTTTAAATATAATATTTGAGCTATAAAAAATTATGCACACACACCATAAGTGTTAAAAAGTATTACAAAATAAACAAGAAGAATACAACAGCAATCCAAGAAATACAACATTACAAATAATTTGCATCTATACATGTGCTCCTCACCTATCCATACCCCAATCTCCTTTGATATCATTAGGGAAAGAGGAAGATTACAAAAAAGTTCTATCTACTGCCATATAAATAACTGATACACTACATCAAGAATTACACAGTTTAGAATCCTCACTAAAGAGGCACAACAAAAGCAAAATTCTTTTTCTTTAGTCATTGTTTCTATGTGCTATTTTACAAATATTCAAAGGCAGATCTTTTTTTTTTACTATTAATAAGATCTTTAACATTCATGCAATTAAAACATGATAATAAACTGGAATTAGATTATTTTCATTATCTTGTATGTCTACCTCAGCTGGAATAACTGTCATTTTTCAAGATTTACAGCTGTACAGTCATTGGGAGGTTATCTAGCTGTGTGAGATTTTATACATCTGTCAGTTAAATCACATATACAATTGCATTATCTAGCATCTGTGAACATTATGTAGATTCATGACACTCCCTAGGGAATTATGGATCTAGAAAACCATGAATGAATTACTAGGAGAAAAATATATTGCTTTCATCTATGACAGATATAATCTAGCTGCAATATTGTTCATATTATGTGCAGAGTAGCTAAATGGAGCTGCTTCATACCTGCAGTCAGAAACTTAGACAATAAAGTAGTGCTTGTGACAATAATTAGGGCTCTATCAAGTTTAGTTGGTGTTTCAGATATCCAACTTGTAACATAATCACAACTTTAATAATACTACTCTGTTTGTGTAAATGTTTCATAGAGATGTAAAACTTGAACCACAACATCTATTTCTTTATTTTTAAGATAAGGTGAAATATTTTTGAACATGTAGTCTAGATTTTATAGGCCACCCTGGTCATCACTTGGTACCTACACAACATTACAGTCCAATATAGACATGCACAAGATGTTATAATAATACTTATTGATTACTAATACTTTTGTAGATATCACAGTTTTAATAAATCTAAAGAAAACTTAAAGAATAAATACAATATTAAATTTTGTAAATATTAGTTCAGTTCAGTTTAGTTCAGTCACTCAGTCGAGTCTGACTCTTTGCCACCCCATGGATTGTAGCACGCCAGACCTCCCTGTCCATCACCAACTCCCGGAGTTCACTCAAACTCATGTCCATCTAGTCAGTGATGCCATCCAGCCATCTCATTCTCTGTCGTCCCCTTCTCCTCCTGCCCCTAATCCCTCCCAGCATCAGGGTCTTTTCCAATGAGTCAACTCTTCTCATGAGGTGGCCAAAGTAATGGAGTTTCAGTTTTAGCATCAGTCCTTCCAATTAGTATTCAGGACTGATTTGCTTTAGGTTGGACTGGTTGGATGTCCTTGAAGTCCAAGGGACTCTCAAGAGTCTTCTCCAACACCACAGTTCAAAAGCAGCAATTCTTTGGCACTCAGACTTCTTCACAGTCCAACTCTCACATCCGTACATGACCACTGGAAAAACCGTAGCCTTGACTAGACAGACCTTTGTTGGCAAAGCGGTGTCTCTGCTTTTTAATATGCTGTCTAGGTTGGTCATAATTTTCCTTCCAAGTAGTAAGTGTCTTTGAATTTCATGGCTGCAGTCACCATCTGCAGTGATTTTGGAGCCCAGAAAAACAAAGTCAGCCACTGTTTCCACTGTTTTCCCATCTATTTGTCATGAAGTGATGGGATTGGATACCATGATCTTAGTCCTCTGAATGTTGAGCTTTAAGCCAACTTTTTCATTCTTCTCTGTCACTTTCATCAAGAGGCTCTTTGGTTCTTCTTTGCTTTTTGCCATAAGGGTGGTGTCATCTTCATATCTGAGGTTATTGATATTTCTCCTGGCAATCCTGATTCCAGCTTGTGCTTCCTCCAGCCCGATGTTTCTCATGATATACTCTGCATATAAGTTAAGTAAGTAGGATGACAACATACAGCCTCCTTTCCCAATTTGGAACCAGTCTGTTGTTCCATGTCAAGTTCTAACTGTTGGTTCCTGACCTGCATACAGGTTTCTCAAGAGGCAGGTCAGGTGGTCTGGTCTTCCCATCTCTTCATAAATACCAAGGACCAAAAAATGTACTGACCAACTAACAAAAGTGTTTCATGGTTAAATATTAATCATTAGGAGTTCCAATCACTAAATAAAGTGAATACTATGTGCTAACATGTTTTTGTAAAACATACATAAAACGTAGCTTATGTTTTAATATGAAACTATATTTCAATTATTTTATATGCAATGCACTTTAAATTACAAATAATTTTAAAATCTGGAGTCAAATTAATGAACATATACAATCCATTTCTTACTATTATTTCACAGAAACAAGACAGTTCTCTGAAATTTAAGTTCACCAAAGAGACTGCAATTAATAGTGCAATGTGGTATGTGACAGTTATAACAGTTATAATCTAGGATTGATGTTGTTATTAGTCACTCAGTCATGTGTGACTCTTTGCGACCCCATGAACTGTAGCTCACCAAGCTCCTCTGTCCATGGAATTTTCCAGGCAAGAATACTGGAATGAGTTGTCATTCCCTTCTCCAGGAGATCTTCCTGATCCAGGGAATGAACCTAGGTCACCTGAATTGCAAGCAGATTCCTTACTGTAATCCAGGGAAGGATGGATTAGATCAAGTGTGAGAAGCAATTTATATTCATAATGATGATGGGATAATCCTATCAGAAGGAGATTGTTATGAGAGTTCAAATTTGAAAAATAAGTAGTGTCTTAATAAGTACAAGTCAGGTAGGAGTGTACTTCAAACCTCAAAACAGCACAGGCAAATAAGAAGTGTTTGAACATGGAGTGTTACACTCTTCCACTCTGAGTCTGAAGTACATGAGGAACCTGTGAGAGAGTTCAGAGCCAAAAGATAAAATGAAGGACCATATATATTATGCCAACTAATTGAACTGTAATTTGCAGATTCTAGGAACAGCTAATTTACTATTAATCTTTTAAAATGCTTTTTCCTTAGTAAAATATTAGCATCCGGTCCCATCACTTCATGGCAAACAGTTGGGGAAACAGTGGAAACAGTGTCAGACTTTATTTTGGGGGGCTCCAAAATCATTGCAGATTGTGATTGCAGCCATGAAATTAAAAGACGCTCACTCCTTGGAAGGAAAGTTATGACCAACCTAGACAACATATTAAAAAAGCAGAGACATTACTTTGTCAAAAAAGGTCTGTCTAGTCAAGGCTATGGTTTTTCCAGTAGTCATGTATGGATGTGAGAGTTGGACTGTGAAGAAAGCTGAGCACTGAAGAAATGATGCTTTCAAACTGTGGTGTTGGAGAAGACTCTTGAGAGTCCCTTGGACTGCAAGGAGATCCAACCAGTCCATTCTGAAGGAAATCAGTCCTGGGTGTTCTTTGGAAGGACTGATGCTAAAGCTGAAACTCCAGTACTTTGGCCACCTCATACGAAGAGTTGATTCTTTGGAAAAAGACTCTGATACTGGGAGGGATTGGGGGCAGGAGGAGAAGGGGACGACAGAGGATGAGATGGCTTGATGGCATCACCGACTCAATGGACGTGAGTTTGAGTGAACTCCGGGAGTTGGTGATGGACAGGGAGGCCTGGCGTGCTGCAATTCATGGGGTCGCAAAGAGTCAGACTTGACTGAGTGACTGAACTGAACTGAAACGAAGAAAGCGATTTTGTCATTAGTAAAAAGAATGAAGAAAATTAGACTACTCATGAAGCTTTTGTAATAGTTCAAACAAGTTATGATGAAGGCCTGAAGTAAATTATGTCAAGAAAAGTATAAATAAGAAGGCAACATATTTCTTTATACTAAAGGGCAAAATGATAATTTTTTTGCTAATTCAATTTTTAGTATGTATTTTTGGGGGAAATATTATGTGCTACACACTTCAAAACAAAGGAAGCCCAAGAAAAGAAGAATGAAAGGACCTAGAATCAAAAACAGGATTAATATCCTTGGCCTAAGAAGACTCTTTAACTTACTATTTAGTATACCTTTGATATTATCTTCCTAACTTCAAAACGGCAAGGCATATGTCATATACATGCATAATTTTGAAAATTTCTCTATCAACTGAAGTGAAATGTTAATACAAAATTGATAGAAATGTGTTAATATAGCTAATGTTAATAGGCAAAGGATATATGCTATATATATATATACACTATATCTATATATATTATATACATAAATAATAAAAAATTCTCACTTTTTTGGAAATTAAAGAATCATCACCATGAAACAATAACTATTAAAGTAATTATTTTGAACGTCTTTGAGGAGAGAATAGACTAAACAACAAAATTTTATGTTTTTCACAGTTCTAGAGACAATAATTTAAGAACATGGTGCTGGCAGGGTTTTTCCTGAGCCCACTCTCCTTGGCTTGTCAATAGCTACTTTTTGTTGTGTGCTCACATAGACTTTTTGCTGTGTGCAAGCCTCCCTGGAGTCTTTCCCTATTAATTTAAGGAGAATATGGTCATACTGGATTAAGAACCCACCTTTATAATCTTATTTAATCTTAATTGTCTTTTTAAAGGGCCCATCTCCAAATACAGTCATGTTAGGGACTAAAGGATCTAACATATAAATTCAGGGAGTGAGGGATATAGGTCAGTCCATAACAGAGAATATGTTGCTTTATATTTTATTTAAATCACTGTTGTTATCATCATAATAGTTGATAAAGACAAACTGCTCCTTAGTCTGAAGACAGATCTGATATCTTTTTAAAAAACACTATAGAAGGAATGATGCTAAAGCTGAAGCTCCAATACTTTGGCCACCTCATGAGAAGAGTTGACTCATTGGAAAAGACTCTGATGCTGGGAGGGATTGGGGGCAGGAGGAGAAGGGGACGACAGAGGATGAGATGGCTGGATGGCATCACGAACTCAATGGACGTGAGTCTGAGTGAACTTTGGGAGTTGGTGATGGACAGGGAGGCCTGGCATGCTGTGATTCATAGGGTCGCAAAGAGTCGGACACGACTGAGCGACTGAACTGAACTGATATACTTAAAAGGACATAGAAATATTTACTTCAGAATTTCCAAAAAAAACAAGTAAAAGTCTATTAGGTCTATACTTATACCTATTTCTCAAGAAAATAGTTTCCTTTCTTTGTAATTTTCCTGTGGAGTTTAGAACTGATAGGATAGCGACTGGGAGAAGGTGAAGGTGTCCTTTCAATTTGCACCATCGAATAAACTAATGAGCTTACATTAGGGAGAATAAACTAGAACTGGAATAAGTACTAAAATAGGATTACACACCAAACATTTCTTATCTGATAAGAAACGCTAATGGCCTCTGGACCTTGGAATAGAAAATAGCTTGTCATGAGTAACCAAAGAGTAAGTTACTGAACACTGATTGTATATAAACTTGATGCTGTAGATCAACTCATGTTTAAATTGATCATATTCCAAAATAAAAAATTCAATGAAGCAAGAAAAAGATTTAAACTGCAGGTTGAACTAATTAAAAAGAAAAGTGTGTTAGTCACTCAGTCATGCCCCACTCTTTGCAATCCCATGGACTGTACTCCGCCAGGCTCCTCTGTGCATGGAATTCTTCAGCCAAAAATACTGGAATGATATGCCATTCCCTTCTCCAAAAAATAAAAGACTAGGGATTAAAATATCTATAAAATAGGGATTAAAATTAAAATATAGTCTAAAAATTATAACATGCTCACTCTTTTTCTCAATATTTTCTATACCTGGATATTTTTTTTCTTTAGTGACTTCAACACTTTTAGTACATTAAAATCAAGACTTTATAAAACTTGTTGATCCAATGACCTTAATATATAATGCAAAATGTGCACTGTATAAATATGTCTGGCTAAATTTCAGCCTGCATCTAACTGACCAAGACATGACCCTAGAGCTGGCTGTGTGGAATCTAAGGAAATCTTTTCTTTGCTTCTTCCAAAGCTGCTATCCTCTTGCCAAGGCCTACACCCAACAGTGTGCACCCGCTTGCCAGGGAGAGGAAGCATCCTTTTCTAATCTGCTCTCTGAGATAGAAGTCTCTAATTCAAATCTTTAATTCATCAGCTCCAATCCTGAGAAAGTTGTACTATCATATTTCCTATAGTAGAAAATCATGAAGTGACTTTTTCCTAATCAACTGTCTATCATATTTCCCTAGTATCACTCTTTAAAATTATCAGCATAGAACCTCACACATTCTGACTTCTTTTCCTGTTCAAATCCAATCATATCCGCATGTTGAACTTTTCAGTTATTTTTTAGAACCTGCTCTGTTTCCCCACTCCTATTGCCTCCGTCTTACCAACCTTCTCATAACTCCATAAATTACTTCATACTTGTATTTCATATGTGTGTCTTTGGGAAGAAGAATCATGCTGTATTCATCATGTTCTCCACAGAACCTGCCTTTAAGCACAGTTGGATTTTATTGGCTCTTCCTGCACCTTTATAATTGCCTCATAAATGATCTGGTCATTTTCAGTATCTTTATTTTTTTCTATCAAATCTATATCAAATGTCATGACCTAGAAATTCCTTATTTTCAATGAAAAATCCATATTGTTTTCCAATCTATCCTCAACCTGTCTTTCTGTACCTATTTATTCTGCCCTCAATAACTCTTGATAACCTCTGCTCCAGTCAGCTGTCCTGAAGTACTTCATCTTATCTGTTCTCTATGATGCCTTGACCCTAACATCATTTTATACTTCACTTTCCATCTCTCCTTCTCTCTCTCTCTCCACACACACACACGTGCATACACACACACACACATAAATATAGAATGTTGAGCTGTTTTATTGTTTTGTGACTGGTGCTCAAAACATAATGAAAGGGTGACTGGTGCTCACCTTTTCATTATTCTATGTTTGCTGTATTTTCTAAAATAGCTTGAAGTATAAAAGTTACATGTGATAGGTCACACAATATGATCTATTGTGCTATAGATCACAATAGCCTTCAATTTGATATCACCCTCCTGCTTTTCCCTACACATATCTTCATTCCTAGGCAACATTAACATTTTTGTCATTATAGTTTAATTTTCTTTTTCTAGAATTTTATAAACTGAATGATACAATATGTGACTTTTTTTGGTCAGAATTTTTTTACTCAGTAAGAATGAGGTTTATCCATGTTGCTGCACACACTGACAGATGTTTACTTTGTATTTCTTAGTAGTATTTTATTTTATTTTATTTTTAATATAAATTTATTTATTTTAATTGGAGGTTAATTACTTTACAATATTGTATTGGTTTTGCCATACATCAATATGAATCCACCACAGGTATACACGTCCCAGAGGGATGGTACGGGGAGGGAGGAGGGAGGGGGGTTCAAGATGGGGAACAGGAGTAGTAATTTTTGTATGAGTGGTGTGATGCAATTCATGGGTCGCAAAAAGTCAGACATGACTGAGCGACTGAACTGAACTGAACTAAGCACAATTTTGGGTTTCTTTTGTAGCTCAGCTGGTAAAGAATCCATCTGCAATGCAGGAGACCCCAGTTTGATTTCTAGGTCGGGAAGTTCCCCTGGAGTAGTGATAGGCTACCCACTTCTGCCTGCAATGTGGGAGACCTGGGTTCAGCGACTGGGTTAGGAAGATACCTGGAGGAGGGTATGGTAACCCAGTCCTGTATTCTTGTCTGGAGAATCCCCATGGTCAAAGGATCCTGGCAGGCTACAGTCTATGTGGTCACAAAGAGTCAGACACAACTGTGACTAAGCACAGCACAATGTCACAATTTTTATCCATTCACTTGTTGATGCAGATTTGGGTTGTTTACAATTGAGAGTTAATAAAATTATAGTTACTGTGAACATTTTCATACAAGCCTTGACAAACATATATTTTCATTTCTCTTGGGTAAATTCCTAGGAGAGGAAATCTTGGATCTTATGATAAGAGTGTTTTAATTTTATAAACTTCTAAATAGTTTACAGAAGTAGTTGTAACATTTTTCATTTCCAGCAGTACTTTGAGTCCTAGTTCCTCGTTGTCATTGTTCAGTTGCTCAGTCATGTCTGACTCTTCGTGATCCCAAGGACTGCAAAACCAGGCTCCTTTGTCCTCCACTATCTCCTGGAGTTTTCTTAAATTTATGTTCATTGGGTCAGTGATGTCACCCAGCCATCTTATCCTTTGTTGTCACCTTCTCCTCCAGCCTTCAGTCTTTCCCAACATTAAGGTCTTTTCCAATGAGTCAGCTCTTCACATTAGGTGGCCAAAATATTAGATCTTCCACTTCAGTCCTTGCAATGAATATTTAGGGTTTATTTTCCTTTAGGATTGACAGGTTTTATCTCCTTGCAGTCCAAGGGACTCTTAAGGATCTTCTCCAGCATCAGAAACATTCAAAAGCATTAATTCTTCAGCACTCAGTCTTCTTTACAATCCAACTCCCACAACCAAGGGCTTCCCTTATGGCTCAGCTGGTAAAGAATCCACCTGCAATGCTGGAGACCTGGGTTCAGTCCTTGGGTTGGAAAGATCCCTTGGAGAAGGGAAAGGTTAACCATTCCAGTATTTTGGCCTAGAGGATTCCATGGACTCTATAGTCAATTTGGTTGCAAACAGTCGGACATGACTGAGTGACTTTCTCACATCCCTGCATGACTATTGGAAAAACCATAGCTTTGACTATATGGGCTATTTTTGGCAAAGTGATATTTCTATTTTTTAATATGTTGTCTAGGTTTGTCATAACTTTTCTTTCCAGAAGCAAGCGTCTTTTGATTTTATGGGTGCAGTCACAGTCCACAGTGATTTGGAGCCCAAGAAAATAAAATCTGCCACTGCTTCTACTTTCTCCCCTTCTATTTGCTATGAAGTGATGGGACTGGATGCCGTGATGTTAGATTTTTGATTTTTTTTTCACTACCACCCAATCAAGTAGATTTATTTTCATGGTTCCTCCTTTCTTTATTTTCTTTTAATTTATTTATGTATATTTTTAATTGAAGGATAATTGCTTTACAGAATTTTGCTTTCTGTCAAGCCTCAACATGAATTAACCATAGGTATGCATATATCCCCTCCTTTTTGAATCTCCCTCCCATATCCCTCCACTTCCCACCCCTCTAGATTGATACAGAGCCCCTGTTTGAGTTTTCTGAGCCATACAGCAAATCCCCATTGGTTATCTATTTTACATATTATAATGTAAGTTTCCATGTTACTTTTTCTATACATCTTATCTTCTCCTCTCCTCTCCTTATGTCTATAAGTCTATTCTCTATGTCTGTTTCTCCATTGCTGCCTTGTAAATAAATTCTTCAGTACCATTTTTCTAGATTCCTTATATATGTGTTAGAATACACTTTCTCTTTCTGACTTACTTCACTCTGTATAATAGGCTGTAGGTTCATCCACCTCATTAGAACTGACTCAAATGTGTCCCTTTTTATGACTGAGTAATATTCCTTTGTATATATGTACCACTACTTCTTCATCCATTCATCTGTTAGTGAACATCTATGTTGCTTCCATGTTCTAGCCACTCTAAGTAGTGCTGCAATGGACAGTGGGATACATGTGTCTTTTAAAATCTTGGTTTCCACAAGGTATATGCCTAAGAGTATGATTTCTGGGACATATGTTTGTTTTTCAGGAATCTAGTTTTTTAAGGAATCTCCATAGTGTCTTCTATAGTGGCTGTGTTATTCCCACCAACAGTGCAAGAGCATTCCCCTTTCTCCACACCCTCTCCAGCATTCATTGGTTGTAGACCCTTCGATGATGGCCATTCTGACTGGTGTGAGGTGATATCTCATTGTAGTTTTTATTTGCATTTCTCTAATAATGAGCAATGCTGAGCATCTTTTCATGTGTTTGTTAGCCATCTATATGTCTTCTTTGGAGAAATGTCCATTTAGGTCTTTTTCCCACTTTCTGATTGGGTTTTTTGTTGGTATTGAGTTGTATGAGGTGCTTGAATGTTTTGGAAATTGATCCTTTGTCAGTTATTTCATTTGCTATTATTTTCTCCCATTCTGAGTGTTGTCTTTTCATCTTGCTTATAGTTTCTTTTGCTGTGCAAAAGTTTCTAAGTTTAATCAGGTCCCACTTATTTACTTTTGTTTTTATTTCCATTACTCTAGGAGGTGGGTCACAGAGGATCTTGCTTTGATTTATGTCATAGAATGTTTTCTGCTTATGTTTTCCTCTAAGAGTTTTACAGTTTCTGGTATTACATTTAGGTTTTCAATTCATTTTGAGTTGATCTTTGTGTATGGTGTTAGAAATGTTCCAACCTAATTCTTTAACATGTAGTTGCCCAATTTTCCCAGCACCATTTATTGAAGAGGTTCTCTTTGCCCTATTGTATATTCTTGCCTTCTTTGTCAAAAATAAGGTACCCATAGGTGCATGGGTTTATTTCTGGGCTTTCTACCTTGTTCCATTGGTCTATATTTCTGTTTTTGTGCCAGTGCTATACTGTCTTGATGACTGTAACTTTGTAGTATAATCTGAAGTCAGGAAGGTTGACTCCTCCAGCTCCATTCTTCTTTCTCAAGACTGCTTTGGCTATTTAGGGTCTTTTGTGTTTCCATATGATTTGTGAAATTTTTTGTTCTAGTTCTGTGAAAAATGCCATTGGCAATTTGATAATGATCACATTGAATCTTTAGACTGTATTGGTGATATAGTCATTTTCACAATATTTATTCTTCCTGCCCAGGAACATGGAATATCTCTTTATCTATTTATGTCATCTTTGATTTCTTTCATCAGTGTCTTATAATTTTCTGTGTACAGTTCTTTTGTCTCTTTTGTAAGTTTATTCCTAGATATTTCATTCTTTGTGTTGCAATGGTGAATGGGATTGATTCCTTAATTTCTCTGGCAATAAATGGATAACAAATGGACAACCTGGAAGAAATGGACAGATTCTTAGAAAAGTTCAATCTTCCAAGACTGAACCAGAGAAAAATAGAAATTATGAATAATCCAATTACAGGCACTGAAATTGAAACTGTGATCAAAAATCTCCCAAAAGAACAAAAGCCCAGGACCAGATGGCTTCACAGGAGAATTCTATCAAATGTTTAGAGAAGAGCTAATGCCTATCCTTCTAAACTCTTTCAAAAAATTGCAGAGGAAGGAACACTTCCAAACTCATTCGACAAGGCCACCATCACCCTGATACAAAAACCACACAAAGACAACACACTAAAAAAACTACAGGCCAAAATCGCTGATGAACATAGATGCAAAAACCCTTACTGAAATTTTAGCAAACAGAATTCAGCAACACATCAAAAAGCTCATACACCATGATCAAGTTGGGTTTATTCCAGGGATGCAGAGATTCTTCAATATACACAAATCAATCAATGTAATACACAATATTAATAAATTGAAAGATAACAACCATATGATAATCTCAGCAGATGCAGAAAAAGCTTTTGACAAAATTCAGCACCCATTTATGATTAAAACTCTTCAAAAATTGGGCATAGAAGGAACCTACCTCAACATAGTAAAGGGCATAGATGATAAGCCTACAGCAAACATTATTCTTAATGGTGAAAAACTGAAAGCATTCCCCCTAAGATCAGGAACAAGGCCAGGGTGTCCACTTTCACCACTATTTTTCAAAATAGTTTTGGAAGTCCTAGCTATGGCAATCAGAGAAGAAAAATAAAAATAATCCAGATCGGAAAAGAGGTAAAGCTTTCACTGTTTGCAGATGACATGAAAACCCTAGAGAAAACCCTAAATATAGCATCAGAAAAGTATTAGAGATAATGAGTGAATTTAGCAAAGTTGAAGGATACAAAATCAATACTCAGAAATCACTTGCATTTCTATATACTAACACTGAATACTGGTTTTAAGCCAGATTTTTCACTCTCTTCTTTCACCCTCATTAAGAGGTTCTTTAGTTCCTCTTTACTTTCTGCCATTAGAGTGGTATCATCTACATATCTGAGATTGTTGATATTTCTCCTGTCAATCTTGATTCTAGCATGTGATTGATCCAACCTGGCATTTCACATGATGTAGTCTGCATAAAGTTTATAAGCAGAGTGAAAATATACAGCCTGACAAACTACTTTCCCAATTTTGAGCCAGTCCATTGTTCCATGTGCAGTTCTGTCATCCTCACATACACCTGGTATGCTCAAAGTTCTTCTCCTATTATAATAGGTATGTAATGGAACCTCACTGTGGTTTTAATTTGCATTTCCTAATGTCAAATGATATGAAGCATCTATTCATTTCCCTCTTTGCCATCATTTATCGTTTTTAATGAGGTGATTGTCCAAGTCTTCTACATCTTTTTGAATGGAATATTTATCTTATTATTGAGTTTTGAGTGAATGTACATGGACCTAGTGTCTATGGTCCATGAGTCCCCATGTTTTGGAATGGCTAGCTTTCTGTAAAATCAAGCTGAGGAACTCTAGACTGTTAACGGCAGAAGAAATATGGATATCTAAGTGATTTACGCATTTTAATTTTGTATTCTCAATTGGTGCATAGATTTATTCTACAGTGGAATGTCTTCCTCTTTCAAGGAGTAGAATAAAAATATTTGATGTGCTACTTATTAATCAATCACAACACTTATACACATATTTACTTCTAAGAATGTAAAAATTCCAATTTCCTTTATTTTCTTTTGAATTAAATTATTTCTAACAAATTTTTCATTCTTACATAAAACAAAAATCCATTCTATCATATTTTCCCTTATCACATTTTGAATTACTTCTTTTTCATCATAATAATTTATCTCCACAATCTTTCATTTCTTTGTGTGTTTCCTAACTTATATAAAGTTAAAGATGACTATTAACAATTATGAATATAAAAACACTGGCTGGATCAATTATATTTGACGTATTATAACTGCATTCTTTAAGTTTCCTAGCTACAAATCATTTTAAATATTCTAGTCTGTGGTCAGTAATCATAATTAATGAGGCTAAAATTCAGCTGGCCTAGTAAATGTAAATGGCTATCTATCTATATCTATATCTATATCTATTTAGTTGTATGACATACACTATTTTAATTCAGTTGAGATTTATTTTTAACAAATATTACATTTTAACTAGATATTTGATAGCAAATTAAAATTTTCTAAGCAAATTTTTGGTACCATACTTGATTATATTAAATGAACATAAGTGATTTAGAGATTTTAATATTTTCAGTAATTAATTACCATAGTTCATTAACAATTTTTAAGCCCAAATATTGATTGCCCTGTAACAGTAATTCTTCTTGATTTAGAAGTCAATATTCATTATCAAAAATAGTGCCATCAATCACATAATCCTTAAAGATACATGTTGAAAATATATTTCTAAATATTTAATTTATAAATGTATTAACATTTTAAGGATACCAGCTAGTATTTTTATTTTAATAGTACTTGTAAGGTAACTGCAACAAAAACTGGCCATTATATTATTTTTTTCAATATGTACATGATTAATGTTGGTAGAATGTAAAGAAAGACTTGAGGTAAAACTAAAAAAAAAAAATGATAAAACTTTAAGTGTAGTCTTCAATGTTAGAAACACATTAAATGCTAAACATAAGGCACTGTGCTGTAGTTTGTGCATTTATGCAGCTAGCATTTGGGCTATTTTCAACAGCTGCTTGTATACTTCATGTAACATAATGTATGTATTTATATATATATAACAGAACTTGAGATCATGCCTTTAAGGAGAAAACAAATAATAATAAATTTGTTTAACTCTTCACAGCCAAAATAGTCATTTGACTATTTAAAATTGAGGCCTCCATTTACAATTGTTATCTCCTGTCAGTGTGAGACGGGATGTTCGAAGTGCACAATATATTTACTCTATTAGAATACATCTTTGGTCTGAAATTTTATTTAAAAAACAAAAGAAACAAAATAGCCAGTTGCTACAGTGGTGACTAAGATATATCTTTATGTATGTTACAGCCTAGATTTGGAAGTTAGTGATATCACAGAGAGAAAAGTCTGAGAGTCAAAGGAGATATGCCCAGCTAGCATTAAGACAATGTCACTGCCATTTTTTAGATGGTTCTCAAACTCTTATGCACACAGGAATCACTGGATGCTTTAAAACAAAGATTCTGATTAGTTCTGAGGTGCAGCCAGAGATTCCACATTTGTAGCAACATTCCTTGTTTTACTGATTTCACTTATCAGTTCAGTTCAGTCGCTCAGTCATGTCCAACTCTTTGCGATCCCATGAATCGCAGCACGCCAGGCCTCCCTGTCCATCACCATCTCCTGGAGTTCACTCAGAATCATGTCCATCGAGTCCATGATGCCATCCAGCCATCTCATCCTGGGTCGTCCCCTTCTCCTCCTGCTCCCAACCCTCCCAGCATCAGAGTCTTTTCCAATGAGTCAACTCCTCGCATGAGGTGGCCAAAGTACTGGAGCTTCAGCTTTAGCATCATTCCTTCCAAAGAAATCCCAGGGTTGATCTCCTTCAGAATGGACTGGTTGGATCTCCTTGCAGTCCAAGGGACTCTCAAGAGTCTCCTCCAACACCACAGTTCAAAAACATAAATTCTTTGGCACTCAGCCTTCTTCATAGTCCAACTCTCACATCCATACATGACCACAGGAAAAAATATAGCCTTTACTGGACGGACCTTAGTCGGCAATGTCTCTGCTTTTAAATATACTATCTAGGTTGGTCATAACTTTTTTCCCAAGGAATAAGCGTCTTTTAATTTCATGGCTGCAGTCACCATCTGCAGTGATTTTGGATCCCCAAAAAATAAAGTCTGACACTGTTTCCACTGTTTCCCCATCTATTTCCCATGAAGTGATGGGACCAGGTGCCATGATCGTTTTCTGAATGTTGAGCTTTAAGCCAACTGTTTCACTCTCCCCTTTGACTTTCAACAAGATGCTTTTTAGTTCCTCTTCACTTTCTGCCATAAGAGTGGTGTCATCTGCATATCTGAGGTTATTGATATTTCTCCCAGTAATCTTGATTCCAGCTTGTGTTTCTTCCAGTCCAGCGTATCTCATGATGTGCTCTGCATATAAGTTAAATAAGCAGGGTGACAATATACAGCCTTGACATACTCCTTTTCCTATTTGGAACCAGTCTGTTGCTCCATGTCCAGTTCTAACTGTTGCTTCCTGACCTGCACACAGATTTCTCAAGAGGCAGGTCAAGTGGTCTGGTATTCCCATCTCTTTCAGAATTTCCCACAGTTTATTGTTATCCACACAGTCAAAGGCATTGGCATAGTCAATAAAGCAGAAATTGATGTTTTTCTGGAACTCTCTTACTTTTTCCATGATCCAGTGGATGTTGGCAGTTTGATCTGTGGTTCCTCTGCCTTTTCTAAAACCAGCTTGAACATCAGGAAGTTCACGGTTCACATATTGCTGAAGCCTGGCTTAGAGAATTTTAAGCATCAATTTACTAGCATGTGAGATAAGTGCAATTGTGCGGTAGTATGAGTATTCTTTTGCACTGCCCCTCTTTGGAATTGGAGTGAAAACTGACCTTTTCCAGTCCTGTGGCCACTGCTGAGTTTTCCAAATTTGCTGGCATAATGAGTGCAGCACTTTCACAGCATCATCTTTCAGGATTTGAAATAGCTCAACTGGAATTCCATCACCTCCACTAGCTTTGTTCGTAGTGATGCCTTCTAAGGCCCACTTGACTTCACATTCAAAGAGATTTGGCTCTAGATTGGTGATCACATCATCATGATTATCTGGGTCGTGAAGATATTTTTTGTACAGTTCTTCCGTGTGTTCTTGTCACCTCTTCTTAATATCTTCTGCTTCTGCTAGGTCCATACCATTTCTGTCCTTTATCGAGCCCATCTTTGCATGAAATGTTCCCTTGATATCTCTAATTTTCTTGAAGAGCTCTCTAGTCTTTCCCATTCTGTTCTTTTCCTCTATTTCTTGCATTGATCACTGAAGAAGGCTTTCATATCTCTTCTTTCTATTCTCTGGAACTCTGCATTCAGATGCTTATATCTTTCCTTTTCTCTTTTGCTTTTTGCCTGTCTTCTTTCCACAGCTATATGTAAGGCCTCCTCAGACAGCCATTTTGCTTTTTTGCTTTTCTTTTCCATGGGGATGGTCTTGATCCCTGTCTCCTATACAATGTCACAAACCTCATTCCATAGTTCATCAGGCACTCTATCAGATCTAGGCCCTCAAATCTATTTCTCACTTCCACTGTATAATCATAAGGGATTTGATTTAGGTCATACCTCAATGGTCTAGTGGTTTTCCCTACTTTCTTCAATTTGAGTCTGAATTTGGCAATAAGGAGTTCATGATCTGAGCCACAGTCAGCTCCTGGTCTTGTTTTTGTTGACTGTATAGAGCTTCTCCATCTTTTGCTGCAGAGAATATAATCAATCTGATTTTGGTGTTGGCCATCTGGTGATGTCCATATGTAGAGTCTTCTCTTGTGTTGTTGGAAGAGGGTATTTGCTATGACCAGTGCATTTTATTGGCAAAACTCTATTAGTATTTGCCCTGCTTCATTCTGCATTCCAAGGCCAAATTTGCCTGTTACTCCAAGTGTTTCTTGACTTCCTACTCTTGCATTCCAGTCTCCTAGAATGAAAAGGACATCTTTTTCGGGTGTTAGTTCCAAAAGGTCTTGTAGGTCTTCATAAAACCATTTTACTTCAGTTTCTTCAGCATTACTGGTTGGGGCATAGACTTAGATAACTGTGATATTGAATGGTTTGCCTTGGAGACAATCAGAGATAATTCTGTCGTTTTTGAAATTGCATCCAAGTACTGCATTTGGACTGTTTTGTTGACCATGATGGCTACTCCATTTCTTCTGAGGGATTAGGGAGCCATTTTGAATCACAAGTCTCCAGACTATTTTCCAAGTATGCAAGATCCTGGAACTAGCTGTTCAAATGACATTGAGTCATTTCAAAACATACAGCATCTTTCTTCTGGTTTGCCCACTGCTAAACTAATAGGCAATTGTCTTTTAAGTGTATGGGTACAGAACTGATATAGAATCTGGGGCATCCACAGTTTCAAGCAAAGACTCTTCTTAACAAAATGAGTAGTCTATGGTAGAAAAGTTATTAGATAGAGACCTGGGGCCAACTATATCTGCATCGCATGCTAAATGAGGTAGTCAAAGGAATCCAAATATCCTAAATTCAAATCCATTCTTCCAGATCACTAGGCCAATATATTTATCAAGGTAGTTAATTCATAATGTTTTAATTTATAGTTTATTATCATGATTTGAAAAATTTTAAATATTAAGATCCATTGTATGTGGGCTTCCATTTGTCTCTTCTTATATGACTGGCAAATATTAGTGCTGGTCTGTGAATAAGTGTGGACACACCGCATCATACTCTTTCCATTATATTTAGGAGAAATGGTTCCTATGTGTTACTGAAGAAGGTAGCTCTCTGCCACATGCACAGACAGAAACATATTCAAAGGCACACAGATCTAGACCTACTAATAATATAAATTGAATAATCATAGTGACAGCTTAACTAAAGGGCTTATTTTCTTAAAAGTCACATCTTACATATACATGCAATATACACTGGAAAAGACCCTGATGCTGGGAAGTATTGAAAGCAAGAGGATAAGGTGGGATGACAGGATGAGATGGTTAGATGACCTTACAGACTAAATGGGCATGAGTCTGAGCAAACTGGGAGACAGTGAAGGACAGGGAAGCCTGGTGTGCTGCAGTTCATGGGGTCACAAAGAGTTGGACATAACAAAAACAGCATATGCATATATCCATTTTCCTCCAAACTCCCATCCCATCCAGGCTGCCACATAATATTGATCAGAGTTCCCTGTGCTATACAGAAGGTCCTCGCCGGTTATCCATTTTAAATATAGCAGTGTGTGCATTTCAATCTCAAACTCCCTAACTATCCCTTCCCCCCCTTTACCTCCCTGGAAACCATAATCAATACATGTATATGTATCACTGAGTTCCTTTGCTGTCCACCTGAAATGAACACAGCATTGTTATTGTTGTTCTTCAGTCTCCCAATCGTGTCTGACTCTGGGAACCCACAGACTGCGGCTTGCCAGGTCTCTCTGTCCCTCACCATCTCCCAGAGTTTGCCCAAGTTCATACTGCAATATAAAATAATAAATTGAAAAAAAATGAATACCATCTTGTAGAAGTAAAGAGGAAGATAAACAATTAGGGTATTTGGATTTTACCAACATTTCAACTGTTTTTTTATATACCTGAGAGAATCAAGAACATAGTTAAAAGCACAAAAAGTTAGTTTCCTCTTGGTACCAGGTTGGTTCATTATTATCCTAGGAATTCTGAGGATTTTTGTCATATTAAATATTACTATAATTATTCAATAAAATAATTTGACTTTCAGCATCAGAAAGCAAAATCAGTCATAATTTGGAGAGCAAATTCAGGCTTTATATTTTGCTTTTCATATAATCTTAAAAATATAAGAGGTTATAATTTTAAGATAATTCATGAGAATAAGTAGAGCAAGATCAATCAATATTTTATGTCTAAATTGATTAGATTTCCACTAACAGTTCTATTCATCAAAAAAGACACACACAACTCCATTCCATCCTTCTCTTTTTAACCTAAGGCAGAGAAAGTACCACATAAGCAAATCAGACAACCATAAAGAACAATGTTGTGTGAGGATAATTCTGAATAAATACATTAGGGAACTTTGATGATTTTAGATGGAATAGCAAACTGTCAAAACTGTTTGCCTTCCCGACACCCTCCCAACTCCTTCACCTTGGAAAAAAAAAAGTTCAATGATTTAGGATGAAGCACCTTCTAAGATATACTTATGTGATCATATATACTTATTACCTAAGTGGCACTCACAGTAAAAATATTTTTATTCTGTTCATATTATTCTACCTTCACTGTATAAATATGCTGAGATAATGAATCCTGCAACCCTTTCTAAATAACTTTAAAAACTTAATCATAAAACAAGGAGAAAAGTATTGGCACATATTCAATAAGACATGAGATTAATTTTATCTTTGGGCATGTTGTTCTCACCAACCAAAATTTCCCAGACTTGAACTTACTTTTATTTTCTTATCCTACCATAACTGTGGAAATTAAACAAACAAAGGACACAAAAGTCATTAAATGTTCTGCTTGAAACAATACTAAAGAAAAATATGCAAAACTGCATTTAATAAAGTGGAACTTCAGACCGTCTTTTTACTAAATACAGAATGCTAATTTGGCTCAATATTTTAAAAAGGAAGCTTTCCAGTCAAGCTTATTTCAGAAATTATTAGAAGTCAATAAAACATTTTTTTAATTTATATTAAAAAATAAAAAATATTATTGCCAAATTACTGTACAAATGATTGTTTTTAGCTATCTTAAATTATGTATTCTTTATATGCAATGTAATCTGAAAATATGTAAATTAAATATTCTGGCCTCTAACTTCAGTTTGGTGAATATCTTCATACACGACACTGATGAAACAAGCTTGCAGTAATGCTCAAAAATAATCAAATCCTTTGGTTATCTTTTGAATAATCCAGGAAATAAGGAAAATTCCTATTAAAAATTCTATCACATTGTAAAAATGTGGGGAGATAACCTAACAGATTAGTGGAAAGAACTAGAATTTCCTGTATTTACAAAGGCAAAGATTTTAAAGGTGGACAGATTTTCAAAGAATTATTTACCTGTTTTATTCAGTTACTCAAGACTGATCAAACTAGTGATTTATTCCCAATCTTTCTTTTTTTCCAAATAGTTTTCCACTTTATTATTATGGATTTTTTAGTGCTCTGGATTTTATACTGGCAAGTGGATGCTCAATCAGACTATGACTTCTAGTTGTATCATTTAATTTTTCAGCTGAGCTTTAGGTAATAAATCTGTTGTCAGTCTCTCTATTTGTGTCACTATGAGACATATGAAGAATGAAGCTGTGAAAAAAGCAAACCAAAGCACATTCTTTGCTTCATGGCTAAAAGCAACAGATCAACAGCTAAATAAAAATGACTGTCCCTTGTATATTGCAAAGTACATGTTAAGCCCTTTAGCTCATTTCCCTTTACTTCCAAAACAAGCCATCTATATGAAATAGATCATGCATTTGCATAAGGACATTGTTACAGTTTTGCAATGATTTTAACCTGAAAATTAAATGATAAATAAGAACCAATGGAATAGAACATAATACGGAATTCTATAAGTAAAAGCGTGTTATTTAAAAATTTTTCCCCGTGATTATAGGAAGCTAAATGGGTTGATTATGCTCTGCTTAGTCATTCAGTTGTTTCTGACTCTTTGCAGCCCCGTAACTGTAGTCCACCAGCCTCCTCTGCCCATGGAAATTCTACAGGCAAGAATACTGGAGTGGGTTGCCATGCCCTCCTCCAGGGGATCTTCCCAACCCAGGGATCTAACCCAGTTCTCCTGCATTGTAGGCAGATTCTTTACCGTCTGAGCCATGGGGAAATAATATGAAAAAAAAAGAAAAAGTTTTAGAAATTTATCATGAAAACTTGAGAAATCATTTGACTCTACTGGTGTCAGTTTCATCATCTGCAAAATGAAACAGACAATTTTAGATTTCTAAGGTCACTTTCAGCTATAACATGCTATGCTCTTTTAATACCATAAATCACACACTGTCTCTCATTCACATATATATGACTTAAAGATGATTATCATCTAGAGAAAGCTGCACATTTAAGGTTAGCTGCTAACTCTGTATTACAATTCAATACGTTCATTAAATTTTGTTATAGATGGAAAATTCTTCAACCTCACCTGCAGCACTTAGCTCAAAGATTAGGCAGAAAGTGCTTTCCAAAATATACTTGCAAAAACTGATATTCTTCTTATCTCTCTATATTAATTTAATTCTGAATGTAATCAGCATGCCTAATGAACTGTAAATCTCACATCTGCCTCTGGACCCTATATGGTAACTTCATCTCATGATGCATCTTCTCTTCCATGCGTTTTGTTATTAATGTAAATTTTTTATTAATAGTGGTCAGTCATGAGAATCACTGCCTATATTTAGGCCCCAATGTGACAAAGTCTATTCTTGTATGCAGTGGTAGAATTTTTCATGACATGCTGAGTGTTTATTTACAGGGGCTGTCCAGCATATAAAAGAGCTCTGTTAACACAAACAAGACTTCAGGTTCTTCTCATTTACTGTCTGATGAAAATTGACTAACAGCATGCATACCAATGAAGGACCATGAATTTTTCATATATTTTAGTCCTTTTTGCTCCTTCAAACACCAATATTCTCTGAAGTGATTATATAGTCCTCTACAGGAAACTTATCCCTTGGGTGGCAAGAGGCCAAAGGAATACGAGCTTGAATTGACCTTTGGATAAGTTTGCACCATTTTTTGCAGCCTTGCAAGAATATCAGGCTAACTCCAGAAAGCAAGCAATTAAAGAATCAAGTAAACTAAGAAAGAGCAAAGTGATAGAGATTTTAAAAATTTCTCTAAATATAAATATAGTCTAAAGCAGTTTTATTAAAAAGACTGTATGCATATTTGCATGCATATATATACACATGTAATTTGTCAATTTATATTTCAGGGTGTGTGACAAAATTAGGCCTTTAATAATTATTTACTTATCCTATCATACAACAAATATTTATGGAGCACAGAGAACACTAACTATATGCTAAATACACTAAGAAACACTGAAGAAAGTAATGTAACAAGATATTAAAACAGCATACTTAAGTTACTGGAGATCAACTATATATGGGATATATAGCTGTTCATGTGTATGTGTGTGCTCTCAGTCATGTCTGACTCTTTACACCCCATGGACTGTAGCTCATCAGGCTTAATTTTCCAGGCAAGAATAATGCAGTGGGTTGCTATTCCCTCTCCAGGGATCTGCCCCACCCAAGGATTGAACTCATGTCTCTTGCAACTTTTGCACTGGCAGGTAGGTTCTTTACCAGCTGAGCCACCGGGGAAGCCCTATAGCTGTTCAAGGAGGTGTTTTATTTACTTATTACAATAAAATAGGTCATTCCTTTTATGAAATTTTAAAGATCAGACTTGTATCTTTTCTCTAGAAGAAGCTTAATCAAAATTCCAGTTTAGCCCAAGATGATTCTTTTATTTAAAATTATAAAAAGCATGTACCAATCTTTTTTTTTTAATGTGAAGAATTTGTGTATTTCACTGATCTATGCTCAACCGCACTTGATTTCATGTCCTTTGATTCTGTGAGAGCTTTGTTTCCTTGTAATAAACACTATTCTTTACTTGAGTAAAAAAATAAAATAAACTGACACCTTTATTTCCTTTACAAAATATAATAATAAATTTGGGAGTATTTGAAATGAGTCTTTTTAGAACATCTCCCTATGTCTTAAAAAGAACTTTTGAAGAAATTTCATTCTTCAATGTCAGTAATAACTGAAAATTTTTCACAAGAAAATCTCAGATCGCAAAGGGTTTTTCTTTTCTTTATTATATCCTAAAATATTTTATGAGTATTTATGTTAGTTTGCTCCTAGTAAAAAAATGTATTGTAATAATTCAGGATCTTATAAATCATCTGAATCTTTCTTTTAGCAAAGTGACTATTTGCCCTAATATTTAAACAATTTACAAATACTTAGAAAGGAAAATGGCACTTAGTAAGAATTCTTCAAGAAGAACAGAATCTATGGTTTTTATTCATATTCTAAAATAAGGCCAGCTGACAACAAGTGATTTACTCATACTAGTTGCATAAAAACTTCTTCAGTGCAGCCCCAGGCGGCCTGCAGACACGGTGACTGCCTGACAAATGGCAGTGCTCAGGCTGAGTCCGCAATGGGAAGCAATCCCTGAATTAATGGGAAAGTTTGTCACAGGCGTTACAATTCCCCTAAAGTGGAAATAGGCATAATACAATCTAGAAACTAGATTCCTAGGAAAAATGCTCAAGTCAAGTTAACAAGAAGTTATTGTGTATCTATCATGTTTTAATATTGTTCTAAGCACTCCACAGGATAAAAAACAAATACTGTACTTGCCATATTCTTCTCATGGAAATCTGCAAACTTATTCTGAGAGAAAAGATACACAGAAGAAAATCAGAGACGAGCTCCTCTCTCATCTCCATGTGTACCCAGCTCACTCTGGTCCGTTCACACTGGCTTTTCTCCTATTTTTCAAGTGAGTAATGCTTCTTCCTTCTTCAGATCTTCTGCATATGTGTAGCTTTGTGAACTCTTACTTTTCCATTAGATTTCAGTTTAAATATTGCTTTTTAAAAGGTTTCCCTGGCACTTCCTTGAAACAGAAACTAAATTAACTCCTCCAGTTTTATTCTTTTGTAGCACCCTATATATTATTTTCCATTGATTTATCACATTTAATAACTATGTATTTAATTTAGTGGTTATTGATTTTATATCTGCCTTCCAAACTAATAACAGAAGGTCTACGAGGGCAGAGATGTGTCTGATTTGTTGGGCATTACATCTGTTAACCTTACACCATGATATCTCAACCTTAAGGGATGGGACATGTGCTTCCAGATAATCTTTTAGAGTGAGGGCTGCTCTGTGTAGAGTAGATTTAGTAGCATTCCTGAATTCTACCCAACAGTTGTCAGTAGCCACTCCCCTCAAGTGTAACAAGCAAAAATACCCCTGAACATTGCCAAATGTCCCCAAGAGGGCAAAATTGTCCCAGTTGAAGTACACCATCCTATACCAGTGCCCAATACATAATACACATTTAATAAATGCTTGTTGAATTAGTAATCGAATGAAGGAACTGATCCAGACATCATACTATTAAATACTAGAAAGTTGGTGCCAAACTGAAGTTGTCAATTTCTTAGCTTATTTTTTTATGAGAATTAAACAAGATGATGCATGGAAGATGTTTGTTCAGTACCTTATATGTATTAAATCTTCAGTAAATAATTACTAGCAACATTATTATGGATGAAATTTACTATCAGGGTATATGGGACAGGCATGAACTACCGACCATCATTTTGAATTCTTAAATAAGCAGTATTTCTAATAGAAGATTGCTCTGACATGGTGTGTTGGATGAATAAAAGATAAGGACCCTAATGATTAGTATCAATGGGAAACTAAAGGTATGGAGACTAGTTGGCAATCAGCATGAAACTGGAACCATGAACCAGTACAAGTTGAAAGGTACCATTCTAGAATAGCCTGGGATCTTTACAACTTCTGGGTAGCAAAGTCCCTTAGAGGGAATAAGATCTTGAACTAAGGTGAGATGCCATGCAGATGGCTTTCTCATCCCCCTCACTGTCTTGTTGCTTTATGTTTCCATGGCTTACCATCTATTGAATATCTCCCCTGGAACATCTATCTTTCTCCTATTCTTGTCCTTCAAATCAACACTCAATTCCCATCTCTCAAAACAAACAAACAAACAAACAAACAAAGAAAACCTCATCTGACTCTTGGCCAACACAAATCTCTGGATTTCTGAGAAACATGACTTCTTTCTTGTCAATTCCAGGTAATGTGGCAAATCATTGTTTAACGTACTACCTCATTATTCTTTCATTTTTGTTAATTTCCTTTGAAGGTAGGCTTTCTGATTTCTTTGAGATATATAAGCACAGTTGTTGGTAAAGAAAGCAATGATTTTTCTTAAAACTCTATCCTTTACTTTCATAGAATATCAAAGATAGAAGGTAAAGAAAGCAATGCTTTTTAAAAAACTTTATCATGTCCTTTATTTTCATAGGATATCAAAGATAGAAAGAATGCAGAAGTCAGATATCAGACCTATCAGAAAATTCATGAATTCCCACCATAATCATAAGAAATATGGTTAATCAGATGATGCTTGTCTATTTCTAGTAACCTTCTAGGAAGTCTGTCCTTGAACATTTCTTCTAAGATATGCAAATATAAACTCTTTTTTTTTTTAATTTTTAGTTTTTTATTTTTTAAATTTTAAAATCTTTAATTCTTACATGCATTCCCAAACATGAACCCCCCTCCCCCCTCCCTCCCCTGAACATCTTTCTGGGTCATCCCCATGCACCAGCCCCAAGCATGCTGCATCCTGCGTCAGACATAGACTGGCGATTCAATTCACATGATAGTATACATGTTAGAATGTCATTCTCCCAAATCATCCCACCCTCTCCCTCTCCCTCTGAGTCCAAAAGTCCATTATACACATCTGTGTCTCTTTCCCTGTCTTGCATACAGGGTCATCATTGCCATCTTCCTAAATTCCATATATATGTGTTAGTATACTGTATTGGTGTTTTTCTTTCTGGCTTACTTCACTCTGTATAATCGGCTCCAGTTTCATCCATCTCATCAGAACTGATTCAAATGAATTCTTTTTAATGGCTGAGTAATACTCCATTGTGTATATGTACCACAGCTTTCTTATCCATTCATCTGCTGATGGAAATCTAGGTTGTTTCAACAGACAACGCAAATATAAACTCTTAAAGGATGCTTTGTATAGCCATTCATATTCCATTCAGAATATCTCCTTAGTTTCAATCTTTTACCATTAAGGTTACATTTTGCCCTTCTCAATTTGCTTTGTATTTGTTCAACTATATTTCCTCAAACATGATCCCTTATTTTATGTATTTTCTTATAATATGTATAAAACACTTAAGCCTAGGAATCCACTGTGTTTCTTTTAGTTTTTATTCCACTCCTAGCTTACCTTAATATAGTACGATATATTTTCAGTAAACATTTTTTCTATAATTTGAGGCTGTTTCCTCATTCACTATCATGTAAAATAGCTTCTCTACACTGTTATGTATATCTTTTAGTACTAACCAGTTCTCATTGCATCTGGAGAAAAAAAGGACATTATAGAGGGAGGATTTGGGTAAACATTGAAAATGACTCAAAGTTGGAAATAATGAAAAAAAAGAAGCAAAAAATACATGTACCTTTCTGACTTATCAAGCAGTTGGTTGAATCTAATCAGATGACAGTACCAAAACTTGTCAAATGATTCCTCTGGTTAAATACACAGACACACACAACTAAATAAATATATACTATAGATAGAAGGCAGTTTAACATAAGTATTTTAATGAGCAATAAAGTAAATATCTATAAACAGTGTGATAAAACTGAAAAAAGTTCATTCAGTTTTAGGTTACATTGTTGGAAGTGTCCTATGTGTGCCTGGGCAGGGTAATTATAGTCCCATGTCATTGTTCATTGTGCAGACAACACCTGAAAGATAATAGATAATCTAGGATGCCACACTTTTAAAATAACAAAAATAAAGGGGGCAACATAAATTTAGAAAAATGACAACAGACAACAAAAGTAAATGCAATTAAATGAATATAAAAAGAATAAAATAAAGGGGGAAAAGGAGGGTAGTGTTCAATGATGAACAAGATGACAAGGGCATATTAAAGCAAATGAAGATGGCTAACTTGGAAAGATAAGGTGCTTGATTAAACTTTAAAACTTCTGCACAACAAAGGAAACTATAAACAAGGTTAAAAGGATGATTTGGGAGAATGACATTCTAACATGTATACTATCATGTGAATTGAATCGCCAGTCTATGTCTGACGCAGGATGCAGCATGCTTGGGGCTGGTGCATGGGGCTGACCCAGAATGATGTTATGGGGAGGGAGGTGGGAGGGGGGGTTCATGTTGGGGAATGCATGTAAGAATTAAAGATTTTAAAATTTAAAAAATAAAAAATAAAAAAAAAATAACAACAACAACAACAACAAAAAAGACAGCCTTCGGAATGGGAGAAAATAATAGCAAATGAAGAAACTGACAAACAACTAATCTCAAAAATATACAAGCAACTCCTGCAGCTCAATTCCAGAAAAATAAATGACCCAATCAAAAAATAGGCCAAAGAGCTAAATAGACATTTCTCCAAAGAAGACATACAGATGGCTAACAGACACATGAAAAAATGCTTAACATCACTCATTTTCAGAGAAATGCAAATCAAAACCACAATCAGGTACCACCTCACGCCAGTCAGAACGGCTGTGATCCAAAAGGCTACAAGCAATAAATGCTGGAGAGGGTGTGGAGAAAAGGGAACCCTCTTACACTATTGGTGGGAATGCAAACTAGTACAGCCACTATGGAAAACAGTGTGGAGATTCCTTAAAAAACTGGAAATAGAACTGCCTTATGACCCAGCAATTCCACTGCTGGGCATACACACTGAGGAAACCAGAACTGAAAGAGACATGTGTACCCCAGTGTTCACTGCAGCACTGTTTATAATAGCCAGGACATGGAAGCAACTTAGATGTCCATCAGCAGATGAATGGATAAGAAAGTGGTGGTACATATACACAATGGAGTATTACTCAGCCATTTAAAAGAATACATTTGAATCAGTTCTAATGAGGTGGATGAAACTGGAGCCGCTTATACAGAGTGAAGTAAGCCAGAAAGAAAAACACCAATACAGTATACTAACGCATATATATGGAATTTAGAAAGATGGTAATGATAACCCTGTATGAGAGATAGCAGAAAAGACACAGATGTATAGAAAAGTCTATACATTGTTGGAAGTGTCCTATGTGTGCCTGGGCAGGGTAATTATTGTCCCTATAGAGAGGGAGAGGTTGGGATGATTTGGGAGAATGGCATTGAAACATGTATAATATCATATATGAAACGAATCGCCAGTCCAGGTTCAATGCATGATACTGGATGCTTGGGGCTGGTGCACTGAGAGGACCTAGAGGGATGGTACGGGGAGGGAGGAGGGAGGGGGATTCAGGATGGGGAACACGTGTATACCTGTGGTGGATTAATGATGATGTATGGCAAAACCAATACAATATTGTAAAATAATTAACCTCCAATTAAAATAAATAAATTTATATTTTTAAAAAAAGATGCTTGGAAAGAAGAATTTAGTGGAAGGATTGTCATGGGAGGAGGAATGATATATGTTTTTTATGAATAGATTATAATGGATTCTATGGGAAGAAAATAAATATCAACTTGATATAAGGAAGTTGTATGTAATAGTCAGTAGGACACTCAAGACAGAAGGTCCTATGTGACTGAGAAATGAGATTTCAGATGATATTAACAACTGACTTCTAAATTTCACTACTCTGTCCTATGTTACAATAATCTAAATTATATTTTTAATAAATAAATAATGTAAGACAAGTTAAAGTAAAAGAAGAGCATTCAAACTTTTCATTGCAAGATAGGATTACACTTTTAAATAATAGACATGGGTTCCTAGGGAGATATTATTATCAAGAGTTTCATAAATAATATAGATAGTGGGAAGCAGGGATTTTATGTCAAACAAAATTTAAGCCTTCTATGGGGGTTTGAGAGGAAAATAGACAAAATGATCATTACACCCTCAGAGTTTAGATTTCTATGATGTAAAACTAATTGATTCTAAGGGGAATGTAAGCCTATTTATTATAAAGGACAGAAGTTCCATGGAACTAATGGGCAGTGTCTCAAGACTTAGCATGGAGGCCTAATGCAATAGACCTGTCGGTTGGGAAGGGAATCAGGAAGGTACCAAAGTGAGGTCTCTGCTGTGGTGTCAATAGCCGTGAGCAGCCTGGTGAGTGCTCTCTACATTGATGCAAATGAATGCCAAACGTTAAATGATATTGGATCTTTTTTAAAAAAGGATGGTCTCTCTAATCAGCCTGTACATGCTGAAAATCTGATGATAGTTAAAACATGCAGGGATTATTTTGTCAAACTCAAGCTATGCAACTTATTTATTCTCCCTTCCATTTTCCACCCTCCAAACAAAACATGCATGCATACAACAAAAAAATTTACTTTTAATTATAAGGTTGTTTTTACCTCTACAGTTCTATGGTAAAATATATATAACTTTATGGTCACACATTTATACCATCTGAGATCAAAGAATATCTGCAGTGTGGATAGTTTTCCCCAGAACTTCATGTGAAATTCTTTGCTAACTTGTACCATACAGACACTCTGACTTGTCTATTTCTCAATCTTCATTACCACACAAAAAAATGTTATTAATAACTATTCTATACAAAGCATTAGAAAAATATCAGGAGAGAGGTATAAAATAGAGAAGTGCATGATGTATATGTGTGGGCATGAAAATAGAATAGATACAACAGTACACAAGTGTATCACTTGGCTTCTAAAAATCAGTTCTCTGTGCTGTGGTATAAACACAAAACAATGCTTATATTCATTACTCTTTTTTTTCTTTTTATATCTAAATTTCTTATTTAAAAAGTATATTTGGAAAAATGAAAGCATTTTCCCAAGAAGTTAAAATAGCTATAGTTAACAGTATGCATGGATTTATGGCTAGTGGAAGTTTGAAATTTGCAAAACCGTACCATCTCTGAAATTTTGTAAAATATTATTAAAGTTTAAGTGTTCTGATGTAGAAGAGCTAAAGTGAAAGTGAAAGCTGCTCAGTCATGTCTGACTTTTTGCGACCCCATGGACTATACAGTCCATGAATTCTCCAGCCCAGAATACTGGAATGGGTAGCCTTTCCCTTCTCCAGGGGATCTTCCCAACCCAGGGATAGAACCAGGGTCTCCTGCATTGCAGGCAGATTCTTTATCCACTTTGCTATCAGGGAAGCCCGATAGAAGAGCTAAATATAACCTTAAAATGGAAACTGGGAACATCCATATCTTGAAAACTTTTAAAATTATCATCAGTATCAGATTTGTTAGAATTTGATTTGTCATAACAACATAAAGGGAAAACTGGAGTGTGAATACTTTTAATTATTCAAGTAATAGGTGTAGTTAAGACTGAGACAAATAACTAAACATTAGTCAAATATTAGCAAATATTTGGTAAAATGTAAATAAAACTTAGCTGTGTAGATATGTGGACTTTTGCTGTATTCACAGAAAAGTTTAAGAATGGTAACTAACTCAAAAAGGTACTCAAAATATAACTGCTTACTTATAGACATAAAGGACAAAAATCTTTTTACTTTTTATAAACATGTAAATATGAAATGTCCCTTATGATGTTCATCATTCTATTCACATAAATGACACAAAAGTAGTGCTGTTTTCACCAAGAAGGATATTAATATGGTTATAAAGATTTTATGATGAACTTTGTAGGCAAATCAATACAAATCACTTAAAAAATACTACTAGAAATCCTGGTAGTATTATACTTGGACATATTTATTGCTCACATGACAACCATGTTCATCACAAACAAATTAATGATATTGTCTTCATCTATTTAAATGATCTCACTTTAATACTTCAAAAACCAAGAAGCTACAGCAAGAAAGCTAAATCAAATATAAAAGCAAACAGCTCTTTAGAGTCCAAACATTTCTATAGCAATTTTTCTTCTCTGTTTTATTTACATTTCTGATGACATTGCAAGATACCATAGAGATTTTAAAAGATTTCTATTTAGTCAATTATATCATAGCTCAAATGTAAAGCCTAATAATTCATTCTTTAGATAGTCAAAACACAAAATAAAAATAATTTCTACAAGACTATTTGAACCAAACACACAATAGAGAACTCTCAAAAATATTAATTTGGATGTAGTAATTAAAATATTTAGCTACATTTAGAAAATGTTTACCTATTCAATATAGTTTTCATTAATCATTTGAGGACATGCATTTCTGACCTCATCTCAGAAAGGTAAAATTTTTTAAAATTCAGATTATCTTATTCTAAATTGTTATTGGCAAACCAGTGGTTTTTAATTATCATTAAAATTAATTAATTAATTCATTACCATGAATTCTCCAGCCCAGAATACTGGAATGGGTAGCCTTTCCCTTCTCCAGGGGATCTTCCCAACCCAGGGATAGAACCAGGGTCTCCTGCATTGCAGGCAGATTCTTTATCCACTTTGCTATCAGGGAAGCCCGATAGAAGAGCTAAATATAACCTTAAAATGGAAACTGGGAACATCCATATCTTGAAAACTTTTAAAATTATCATCAGTATCAGATTTGTTAACCCTAGAATGTCATCGACTTTAAAATCACTGTGGGAAACCATCCAGAATTTTATTTGCTTTACATTATTCTTCCAGTGTTTTACAGGTAATGGGAAAGAAAAGGCTCTGAATGATGCAGGTGTGCCTCAGCCAGCCGTCTGCGATGCTTCCCTTGGGGCTGCAGGCCTCTGTGCTATCTTGGTCACTTTCTCTCTCTGCTATGCCTCTGTACTTTCTGTTTATCTCCTCTACACTCCTCTATGCTGTTCAGATATCTTTCTGAGTTAAAATCGACTAATATTGTATATATTTTAAATACACAACATGACATTTGATACACATATATACTGCAAAATGATTGCCACATAAGTTTGGTTAACACCTGCTCACATAATCACAATCAAATACCACATCTTTAAAAATCATTACTCGTTCCTCCAGACTAAGTATATACTTGTCATAAAAGAGAGGACTTTTCCATCATCACACTGATAATGTCTTTTTAAAATTTATATATATAGTTACCTTTATTTATACTTGTGTGTCTGTGTTTACAATAACTTGGTGCCTTTTTGTGTGGGTGTTATATTTTTATTAATATATGCCTTTTCTGTTAATATGTAATCTTCCAGAGCATAAGAACCCTTTCTATTTTCATTGACTGTTATATTCCCAACTTAATAGAGTGCCTGGCTCTTATCATGAGTTCATTAAATAAACATGTGACCCTGAGAAACAAAGAGTGAAGGTAGCTCATACGTAAACAACTTGAATGAATCTCAGGTAGATAGCATTCCAGACTCCTTTTTATTTACAGGTTTTCTGGACAAAATATTTCAATCACAATCCTACCATAAAGGTCTTAATTCAAATAAAATACTGAGCATTTCTGTTCAGCATCTTTTTCCCTATATTCTACACATCTCAAAGAAAGTACAAGGTTTAGCAAGATTGATTTGGGTTTAAATGAGCTGGTAAGCTAGAGTAGGCAGTGTACTATTTTACTTTCATCTCTTTCTCTCTTTGAGTCTCAGTCTTGCATCCCACTCCCCTCCCTCCCTTCCTCCTTTCTTTTTTTTTTTTTCCTACTAACATCCTAAATATAGGTCCTTCAGAGAGATCAGTACCGATATCTTTATCACACTGTAGTTCTATTTGGATTGGAGTGTCTTTAGGTACTTCTTCATACCTAATGGATAGAAATGATTATTTTAGCTTTGAGAGAAAGTTTTTTCCTACAACACTCTCTTCTCAGTAATCTAGATAAATTGCCAAGCAAGCACATTGTAACCTTGGTAAATTTATCTATGGGAACACTCACATAAGCTTGAAATTAGTATGCCCCTGGAGACTACTCTATTTTTCCTTCTTAATCAGACCTTTTAGATGGAACTTTAGTCTTAGAACTGAGCAGACAGAATTTGCAAGCTGAATAATGTTGGCTCACAGAATGCATTCTTTTACACATGGAAGAGAAATTGTGACTAAGTGACAGTGAGGTTTTTAACTTGCATGTTGTTGGTAACCTTCTGTTCCTATACAGGCAGAGGGCTTTTTTGGTTAATGGGCTGGGTTTGTGGAACACTTGTCCCTTGATGCTGTGTCTGAGCCCTCAGGTCAGGACACAGACAATTTACATCCGTTTACCTGACATTCTTTATACTCAGAGGCTACCAGTTTTGTCCCAGAAAGCCTGACCCTACCATGGTTTGATAAACAGGCAGGCAAGAAATATTGCATTAACACAGTTCTTATATTCAGTCAAGGGAAAAAGCAGGAGGTTTTATAACACTCTGCACTCATTCTGGTTTTACCAGGCTTTTAAACTGCCATTAGTGCTTAGAAAATCTTATTCAATTTAGATTAAATAAAGAAGAAAAATCGGTACATTTTCTAAATAACCCATCACTAAGACTGTTTAAACACTGCTTCATATACATAACCACTTCTGTTAACATATCAAAAAAGAAAAGGTATTTTATAACATTTCTATATTTATGGCATAATTCTAGAGGATTTAAAAATCAGTTGATCTAGTGGCTAAATGAATGGTTTCAATTGTAATACTTTTAGATTCGTAAAAGTTATCAGAAACTCAAGGGAATAGTTTATCGTTTCTCCTATAAAGGGATATTGATTTAAATATGTTACTTTAAGAGATACTGCTATTTAAGTAACCAGAAAGCCAAGGCTTATTTTCACCCAGCTCCTGAGTATCAGTGTAATCAGACTCATTAAAAAATACCTAGAAGTAAATTTTAGAGTCATGCAGATTTTATTTGCCTGTTTTTTTTTTCTCTCCTGACTTACCTTTGATGAACTTTATGAGAATTTCAAGTTATTTTCCTATACTAACTTTTGCTTCATTCATTCAATAAGCATTTATTGAATACCTACTCTATGACAGATGCTACAGTGGTTTTTGTCAGTTCTACAGTGACCAGGAGAGACAAGTTCTGTACTCATGAAATCTTACTTTGAAGGCATATTTTTAAAATAATAAAATAAAATGAATCAACATAGACTAATGTTCGATAGGACTAAGAACCATGAAAAAATAGAAGGAACTATTAGGGGATAAAGGGTAATGATAGCACTACTTTGGAAGAGTGATCAAAGACTGCACATATGAGGAGAAAAATTTTAATCCGAGATTTGAATAAACTGAGAGAGTGTATATGAGGGAAGATGTTCATAGATAGGGAATAGCAAAAGCAAAGGTCATGAGGAAGTGAATCATTTGAAGTATTCAAGAAGTAGGAAAACAACCTGTGTGGTTGGTGCAGATTTATAGGAGGAAAAAGAAAAAGTAGAACATGATGTCAGATTAGATAGGGTCTTCTTGGCTTAAAGACTATAGGATGCAGTGACTAGACCAATCCAGTTTTCATTTCTAACTTTATTCACTTATCAACTATTTACCACGTATAATTTTGAAAAAGGAGTAACTGCTTTGCACACAGAGGAGCAGTAGAAAATCTTAAGGAATTAAATCGATGCATTGTAAGAAAACAGGTCCTCTGCTCACCTGTAACAATCTCTCAGTGACCATTATCAGAGTAGGAAATAATATACAGTCAATTTCTCCCCTACTCTCATCCCAAGATAGAAAAGCTTTGAAATCAAACAACAAAAATGTATTATTTTAGTTAGTTTTTGCAGTCACAAGTTATAGAGTTGCAGTCACAAGTTATAGAGATTCAGTCATGTTGCTTCACGTGAGAGGAGATTTATTGAAAGTGTAAAGAAGAAACACCATGCAATTTAATGGGAACACTGATGGTCAAAAGTTCTTCCTTCTATGGGAGAATCATTATTCAGCTCCAGGGACTGGCAGCTCTTTTTGTTTCAAAAAAGCACTCTACTGCTCAGTTTGGCTAAGAAAGGCCAAATCTTCCAAACACTTAGCCTAAGTGGGGTTGTCTAGCAAAAAGATCACTGAATCACAGACACACACACACACACACACGAATCACACTAAGACTTTTCTTTGTTGGACTGGTAGACCTAGGGTGAGAGGATATTAGTATGTGGATGAGAAAGAGAAAGTGAAAGCCACTCAGTCATGTCAGACTCTTTGAGACCCCATGGACTATACAGTCCACGGCATTCTCCAAGCCAAAATATGGAAGTGGGTACCCTCTTTCCCTTCTCCTGGGGATCTTCCCAACCCAGAAATCGAACCCAGGTCTCCCACATTGTAGGCGGATTCTTTCTCAGCTGAGCCACAAGGGAAGCTCAAGAATACTGGAGTGGGTAGCCTACCCCTTCTCCAGCAGATCTTCTTCCTGACCCAAGAATCGAACTGGAGTCTCCCGCATTGTAGGTGGATCCTTCACAAATTGACCTATGAAGGAAGCCCTTATGAATGAGAAAGTCCAAGTAACTCAGCTTGGGAACAGTCAGAGCAGAGCAATAATGCAGAAAAAACAGGCCCCTAAGAGAGGTGACCACAGTAGTCACCCCAATGTGCTGCTCTATAAATGTCTTTGCTCTCCTGACAAGCAACTTCCTTATCTCTCTTCTTTATCAGATATGACTCTGCATCAGACTTAACACCACACAACTTCAAATCATATATGCTATCACATTCAACTCTTTTTTTCTTTTTTCATGTTGGTGTTTCACACTGAGCTTAACTACTGCTGATTTATAGTCTTGCAGCTTGCTGAGAAATGAATTTGGTTGACTTGGATCTGATCTGGCCTATGAAGGAATGAAGGGAGGTTGCAGATGGATAGAGTTTGGTGAATGGGAAGAATAATAAAATGCCATCAGCAGAAGAAGCAGAGATGTGAAAATTGTGGCTAACGAACACCAAGTAAGACAGAACCTTAGAAAAAGCATTGTATTTGGGACACTTGAGGCTGAACAAACAAGACAATTTAAGGCATGCTTTTTACTTTTTGATAGATTAAAACAAATATATGTTAACCTAGTTTATTTCTACTTAGTTATTCCCTCCTGAACAACAAAAAATATATAGATTTGTTTTTAATAAGAAGTAATTCACATGTGAACCTGAGAAATCACCTGAAGATTACTGCTCTTTATCCTTCACTGTTCACCAAGGTCAGACTGGTAGGTTCTAGGTCCTTTCCATGGGTACCAGAAGTAAGTTTACAACGGCATTAGAATTAGGGCATGTTTGTGCTGGAAAAGACCTCAGAGAGCATCCAATCAAGTTCTCTCATTTTAGAGATGAGGAAACTGAAGTTCAAGAAAATAATTTGAGTTTAGTGATATTACATTTAGTAGTGCAGCTAAGAGTGCAGAAATCTTTTCTCCCAGAGCAATATTTCCAAAATACCATCTTCTTCCATCATAAAAGTACAGACCTAACAAGAACACAATCTATATAACAGAAAGAGTATTCTGTGCTTTGGGCCTACCTTAGGTACTGCTGTGTTCAGTTGATGCTGCTTATTTTGCACTCTGTTTGCTTGTTAATAGTGTTGATCTTATCTATAGGCTGACAATGTGCTAGCCCAGGGATGCATGAACATCCTGCATGTAGTATTCTTTTGTCTATCATGACTGTTTTTTGCATATTACTGTTGATTGCATGCTTCTTTGTTCTCTGAAATTGCTCTAAAAGACAGGCATTCTTCTGTGACAATAAAAATTGCTTTTTGACTAACCATTGCTCAGATTTCAAGAATACAAGTAAAATTGTGCTTATTTTTTTTTAAGTTACATCTCTGCATTGTAACTGCATGTTCTTTATGCTTAATATCTCCTAATACCACTTACAAAAAGACCTTTAACCTTTTCACTGCTCTTTTCTTTTCACTGAGTGAAATACATCAGGCAATTTTCACATGTGCCGGTTCAACTTCTTTATGATGTCACAGATAATTGTTTTGGCCTCGGGGAAAGAATGTGCTTTCTGCTGCAAACCATGTGAGTTAAAAATGAACTAGTTGTGAAGTCTTAGGTTTCTTTATCTTATCAATTATTGAAGAAAGAAACTTTCTTTAGCACAAGGAGAATACTAAAAATGTTGAGATAAAATAATGGGAAATGAAGGTGAGCGTAGAAATTGGTACAGTAAACAAGTCTGGAGTCAACAAGTTCTTTAATGGTGGAGACAGAGTATATGCTAGCCACATTTACATTTTATCAGGTGAAATTATTTCCCTCTTTAAAACAATAAAAATGGAAATTGAGCTTTTACTACCAAGGGAAAAGTTGAGCCAAGTCTGTCATCTGTGAAATCCACATCTATTTCTTCCTGTGGAAATAAATGTATTTGATTATTGTGACAACGAGAATAACCAGAAGCTTTGTACAGAATCAAAGCACATAAGCTGTGTGGCATGTGCATTTATACTCGAGTAGATTGAGTTATAACCACACTGTCCATTTGAAAAACAATAATCTAATTTATTATGTTTAAACACTAGGTTTATTAGTACTTTTTGTTTGGGCAGTAGGGAAACATGACCGGTCTTTCCCATTTTCAGGGCAGATGTTGGTAAAGATCGGGGCTTGATATCTTATTTTCTGATTGTGCTATCAGAAAGAAGAAAAGCAGGAAGCCAAGAAAAGGAAAAAAAAAAAAAAAACAACAAAAAAAACCAACAGAAAAAACACCTTAACCACTGTCCACCATTATCACACAAGTGGTGGTTTTCTAAGGTTCATAAAACATCAAAATAATCAAAACTGGTAGTAAAAATGACCTTTAATTGATAGGCACTTTCCCATTAGCAAATGTCTTTTGAACGTCCACTATGAGACAACATTGTTAATATATCAGTCAGTCAGTTCAGTCACTCAGTCGTGTCTAAGTCTTTGAGACCCCATGGACTACAGCACACCAGGCCTCCCTGTCCATCACCAACTCCAGGAGTTTACTCAAACTCAGGTCCGTTGAGTCAGTGATGCCATCCAACCGTCCCATCCTCTGTCGTCCCCTTTTTCTTCTGCCTTCAATCTTTCCCAGCATCAGGATCTTTTCAAATGAGTCATTTCTTCACATCAGGTGACCAATATTGTTAATATATAATTTTAGGAATTAGTCTTGAAATATGAAAGGATAGATAACTCAGTTAACATTTATTGAGCAAAAACTGTTGACAAAGATGCTGCGCTTAAAAAAAAAAAAAAAGATGCTGTGCTTATCTGTTATCTGTTACTCTCAAAAAAAGTGTAAGTGAAAGTGACTCAGTCGTGTCCAACTCCTTGTGACCCCATGGACTATACAGTCCACGGAATTCTCCAAGCCAGAATACTGGAGCCCTTCCTCCAGGATATTTTCCCAACCCAGGGATTGAACCCAGGTCTCCGGCCATTCCCTTTCTCCAGGGGATCTTCCCAACCAAAGGATAGAATCCAGGTCTCCAGCATTGCAGGCAGACTCTTTACCAATCGAGCCACCAGAGAAGGCCAAGAATACTGGAGTGGGTAGCCTATCCCTTCTCCAGCGGATCTTCCCGACCCAGGAATCTAACCTGGGTGTCTTGCATTGCATGCAGATTCTTTACCAGCTGAGCTACCAAGGAAGCCCTTCTTACTCTCTTGATATCATTTAATTTCCACTGCAATTCTATGAGGAAAGTAATTTTGTGAATCCCATTTTATGGGTTAGGAAATCGAGATTTTAAAAATCAGAATTAATACTACTTAGACAGTAAGTAGTTTTGACAGATAACAAATCCTTTTCCCACACATCTATTCTGTCTGCTTTGAGTAGATTTAAGGCCTTTGGGGCAAGAATATTAGAAGATTAGTAGTAGCTCCTAAAATCAGAATATTCCCTGAGCAGGGACTGTGCCCCACTGTGAGAAAATTCAAGGAGGAATATCCATCTATATTTGGTTGGACATTCTTGGATGATATCTCTAGATACACAAACTGTTTTCTTCAAGGAAAGAGTGTTCTTTACTTATGTGTATGTTACCTTGAGCTACACTGTCCAATATAACAACCACTATGCACCAATGATAGCTGAACACTTGAAATGTGGCTAGTCTCAAGTAAAGTTACTGTAGATAGAAAGTATTTACAAAAAATAAAAAATGATAGACTTCAAAAACTTAGTACCTGAAAAATAAAAAATACCTCGGGAATATTGATTATATGTTGAAATGATAGCATTTTAGATATGTTGAACTCAGGATTTTAGTATAATTAATGTTGCCTTTTAAACATACTTTTTAAATGTTGCTACTGGAAAATTTTAAATTATATATGTGGTTCACATTATATTTTTGTTGTTGATCTAAAGTGCATTCTTCCAAGTTTTGCTTTTTGGAGAGATTTAGTGAGTTGTACTCCCTGTTTGTTCCCATTGTAATAATTTTTATGAGGAAACAAGAGGTCTAAGCTAAACTCTTTTGCTGTAAGAGCGTGAGGGGTCTTGTTATTCCCCCTTGCTTACCTTACAATCTCCTGTTTTTTTTCATTTACCAGCTATAATTAGCACTAGTCCTTTATTAAAAAAAGAAATGACAGTTTTATTTTAGAATGATAATAATAGAAGTCAGCATGGAAAACTATGCTATCCCCTTAGCCATACACATACACACATATTTTATATGCGTGCTGTTGTGTCTGACTCTCTGAAACCCCATGGACTGTACCTGCCAGACTCCAAGGGGTTTCTCAGGCAAGATACTGGAATGGGTTGTCATTTTCTTGTCAAGGGAATCTTCCTGACTCAGGGATCAAACACATCTTCTGCTTCTCCTTCATTTGCAGGCAGATTCTTTACCACTGAGCCACCTGGGAAGCTTATATATATATATAAACTTATATATATATGTATATATATAAGTTTATATATATAAAACACTTTGGGTTTCTGCAGAATATACAAGAAAACCTAAGTAATGTGTCTAAATCTGGTAAGAGATGGAAGGGCTGTATGTTGTGGTTTTAGGACATCTTTATAGATAGCATGATCAAAGTTAAAACAGTTCAACAGTGAGATGGTCTGGTTTGTTTTCTCAAAGAGGATAACAAAGCAAAAGCTTCCATATCATTAGTTGAGGGTAAAGATTTTATAATTGAGACTTAATTGAGAAGATTAGGATTAGTGTGGGGAGTAGCAAAGAATAATAACCCCTGGTGAGAATGAGAACTACAAAAATTTAATAAAAATAAAGGACACTTTTAAAGACACAAAAGACTTTGAAAAGAACAAGATCACTTGGCAATACAATATTGCTATTTTCATCACAACTGTTGGCAGTAAAGTAATGAGATAGCACAGCCTAGATATCAAAGCTAAATTTCTACCCTGCACTTTTATTTGAAAGACCCAAATTAAAAACAAAATTAGCTGTTATTGGAAATCTATTTTAAATAGCAACTAACTTTTAATGTGTAATAACAAAACAACACATATTAAGAACAAGCTCATACCCATCTTCTGTAAGATAGTATGATTTCAAGATATTACAATGTTTAAATGTTTTTCAAATTATCTAAATTATACTTAGCAAAATTGGAGATTTTAATATTTTTAATTTAAAATTTTAAGATTTTAGAAATGGTCATTTAATGTGTGACAAAAAGAAAGACTTTATAATTACAAAGGATATACATGTCAGTTGCTGCTAAGCAGCCTTCAAATAAGAAATACTTGTTTGATAAAAGAACCATGGAAAAGACACTTGAAAATAATAAGAGCTTCTATTTCACTTATTATTTACAAGTATTGAATGAGACATACCAGGTACAATTTAAGATTCTGCAGATTGGTAGTAAGCAAGGGAAGTTTTATTAAAAAAAAATGGTGATAACCTCAGATATGCAGATGACACCACCTTTATGGCAGAAAGTGAAGAAGAACTAAAGAGCCTCTTGATGAAAGTGAAAGAGGAGAGTGAAAAAGTTGGCTTAAAGCTCAGCATTCAGAAAATGAAGATCATGGCATCTGGTCCCATCACTTCATGGCAAATAGATGGGGAAACAGTGGAAACATTGGCTGACTTTATTTTTCTGGGCTCCAAAACCACTGTAGATGGTGATTGCAGCCATGAAATTAAAAGACACTTACTCCTTGGAAGGAAAGTTATGACCAACATAGATAGCATATTTAAAAGCAGAGATATTACTTTGCCAACAAAAGTCTGTCTAGTCAAGGCTATGGTTTTTCCAGTGGTCATGTATGGATGTGAGATTTGGACTGTGAAGAAAGCTGAGCACTGAAGAATTGATGCTTTTGAACTGTGGTGTTGGAGAAGACTCTGCGAGTCCTTTGGACTACAAGGAGATCCAACCAGTCCATCCTAAAGGAGACCCGTCCTGGATGTTCATTGGAAAGACTGATGCTGAAGCTGAAGCTCCAATATTTTGGCCACTTCATGCGAAGAGTTGACTGATTGGAAAAGACTCTGATGCTGGGAGGGATTGGAGGCAGGAGGAGAAGGGGATGACAGAGGATAAGATGGCTCAATGGCATCACCGACTCGATGGACTTGCGTATGAATAAACTCTGGGAGTTGGTGATGGACAGGGAGGCCTCACGTGCTGCGATTCATGTGGTTGCAAAGAGTCGGACATGACTGAGTGACTGAACTGAACTGAATTGAACTGAAGGCAGAAGAGGGAAGGGGCCCAGTGGCTGAAAATTTAGATGTTAGGGAGTTAAGTAGACACAGTCAAAAAGATGAGGAGCATCCTATGAGGAAGGAGGGGAGATCAGAAGGGTGGGTTACTGGCAGGCAACTGAATAATACATTTCCAGTAAGAATCAGTCATTTTCCTGGTGACTTAGCAGTAAAGAATATGCCTGCCAATGCAGGAGATACTGGTTTGATCCGCGGTCTGGGCAGATTCACTAGAGAAAGAAATGGCAACTCACTCCAGTATTGTTGCCTGGAAAATCCCATGGACAGAGGAGCCTGGAAAACCCCATGGACAGAGGAGCCTGGAAAACCCCCAAGTCCATGGGGGTCACAAAGAGTCAAACACTACTTAGTGACTAAATAAAGAGAAAAATAAGAGTCAGTGATTTACTGTGGAAAATACTGCTATTTTATTAAGGTGAAAATTCAAAATTTACCACTGACATTGTCTAGAACAGTCTTGATGGAGTGGTGGCAATGGGAGCTTGGTTGCAGTGAGTTCAAGCTAGCATGAAAGCATGGGAATGAACAGTACTGACAGCTTATCTGGGGAGTTTTGTTGTAAACAAATAGAGGAGAGAGTGAAGCAGTAGCTACAAAGGAATTGGGGCAAATAGTTTTTTAAGCGGAGAGAAACAAGAGCATGCTGTTATGCAAATAGGAAAGATTAAGTGGGAAGATGAAAACTTTTATGCTGATGTAGAAAGACAAAGAACAATTGCTGAGGCTTTGCAGCAGCACAGATGAGAGAAGATGAGGTCTGTACCTAATGGAGGTGTTGGTTTTTGCCCTGATAGCTAGTAATGACAGCCAGAGAAAATGCTCAGAGTTTGATAGGTGGATAGAAGTGTAGGTGACAGAGTATGCAAGGTTCAGTTCTGATTCCTTCTATTTTTCTCAGCAAAATAGAATCATCAGATGAAAGTAACAGTGAGAGAGGTGTTGAAGGTAAAGAGAAGAGAGAGGTACAGCATGATCACCCAGCTGAAAGAAGGAACAGACTGGGAATATAGTATGATTCCTGGAAACCTTCTAAGCCAGTGGACATAAATTTAAAGAGAATCCAAGCAACATGCCTTGTGTGTGCTCGTTTGCACCTTTATTAAAATTCAGGGGAGTATGGGATAATCTTCGCAACAGTCCTATTTGGTAGGTACTGTTACCACTCCCATTGTAGAGCTGAAGAAATGCAAGAACAAAGAGTGATTAAGGAAATTACCCAAGATCACAGCACTAGTAAGGGTCAGTCTGAATTCTAATCCATACATAGCTTCTAACGCTTACCACTACACCTACCGCTTTCATGAATTATGTATTCGTTGCATACGCTAAGTATCTGGTCAGGGCAATGAGAGGATCTTAGTGCCATTGTCCAAGTTACAGAGTGCAGAAATGGGAGAAAGTTCAAGTATGGGAATGAAGGAACTAGGAAATCATTGGAATTTAGTAGTGGAGGAGGCCTGTGGATTTTTCTGAAATAGAACAAGGTTCTGGCTCTCACAATATTCACATTTTAATGGAGAAACAAGCAATTAAAACTGATGTTCAATGGAACTAGAGAGGAGAAACGCTCACCACCCTTGAAGGATGTGGGAAGAAAAGGTGTCAAAACATACCTCCCAGATGGCAAGATGATTAGTCAGATTCTTGAAGAATGAACACAAAGTCCTTAGGTAAAGAACAGCACGTGCAAAGGCATGGAAAATGCCACTTGCAGGGTCCTGACAACACTCCATCTGGGAAGGATGATGAAAGTGTAGAGATTGCACAGAAAGGTGGGCAGGGGACAGCTGGAGAGCTATTTAAAAATGAGAGGGAGGGGTGTGGCATAGGAGGATTTGCATTTTATGAAGAAAACACTGGACTCAATTTGAAGGATATATTGGAAAGAGAATGGGAGGGACTATTTGAGACAATAAGACCATTTCAGTGATATTACAGCTGCACAGCAACTGGGAGTGAAGTAGCAATTATGAGGATGGAGAAGAGATAAATCCTTGACCAAAAGAAATCTCTTGAAATTGTTTCAGTTTTTACTATTCTGTTTTTTCTATCATCCTATTCTTGGCATATCTAGTATCCCTTACACACAAAAAACTATATTTCAGCACTTTGAAGTTAAAAAACTGCCTCAAATAGTTAAAATGTAATTGTTAATCAGTAATTAATAAGCGAACAGATATCAAACTCTATCAAACAACTGCATGTGATGTAGTTAACAATCTCAATTTGAAGATGACATGACATAGGGACATGAAATGACATAGGGATTTGTCACAGATTGATAATGATTAAAAATTGATAATTGATAATAAAAAACTCAAACATATTAAGTCTTTTTGGAGTAAAGATAAAGAAACATATAAATAATAAAGTTACCTAGTCTATATTTAATGACAGGAGAGAATTAATAACATAAAATGCCATTTTGCTTTCAGTTCAAGACAACAGTATATTATAAGAAGTGCATCTACTTCTGCTTCATTTGCTACATTAAAGCCTTTGACTGTGTGGATCACAACAAACTGTAGAAAATTCTTCAAGTGGTGGGGGTACCAGACCACCTTACCTGCATTCTGAGAAGCCTGTATGCAGGTAAAGAAACAACAGTTAAAACCAAACATGGAAAAAAAGACTGGTTCAAAATTGGGAAAGGACTACATCAAGGCTGTATATTGTCACCTTACTTATTCAACTTATATGCAGAGTACATTGTGTGAAATGCCAGGCTGAATGAAGCAAAAGCTGGAATCAAGATTGCCAGGAGTAATATCAATAACCTCAGATATGCAGATGACACCAACCTTATGGCAGGAAGCGAAGAGGAACTAAAAAGCATCTTGATGAAAATGGAAAAGGAGAGTGAAAAAGCTGGCTTAAAACTCAACATTCAGAAAACTAAGATCGTGATATCCGGTCCCATCATTTCATGATAAATAGATGGGGAAACAATGGAAACAGTGAGAGACTTTATTTTCTTGGGCTCCAAAATCACTGCAGATAGTGACTGCAGCCATAAAATAAAAAGACACTTGTTCCTTGGAAGAAAAGCTATGACCAACCTAGACAGTATATTAAAAAGCAGAGACTTTGCCAACAGAGGTCCTTCTAGTCAAAGCTATTGCTTTTCCAGTAGTCATGTATGCATGTTGGACCATACACAAAGCTGAGCACAGATGAACTAACGCTTTTGAATTATGGTGTCGGAATAGACTCTTGAGAGTCCCTGCAAGATCAAACCAATCAATCCCAAAAGGAATCAGTACTGAATATTTATTAGAAGAATTGATGCTGAAGCTCCGATATTTTGGCCACCTAATGTGAAGAACTGACTCATTGGAAAGACTGATGCTGGGAAAGATTGAAGGTAGGAGAAGGGGATGACAGAGGATGAGATGGTTGGATGACATCACCAACTCAATGGAGTTGGTAAGTTTGAGTAAGTTCCAGGAGTTGGTGATGGACAGGGAAGCCTGGCATGTTGCAGTCCATGGGGTCATAAACAACAGTCAGACATGAATGAGAGACTGAACTAAACATATTACATGTTTACTTCATGTGAAATTAAATATCGATATTGATCATTTTGCTAAAACATTAAAAAAATGGAACTGTGATGCCTAAAAATAATTCAAAAATCTACTATAAGCTTTGATATTATCTTTATTTTATCTTGAAAAACAGCTTGTGATTGTCTTTCCTAAAATTCTCTTCATTTAGTCATCTGAGCTAGCAGTCAGTTACTTTTTAGGATGAAATAGATTGTCCAGAATTTCCCCCTTCTTTATACAACAAGGGTAACAAAGAAGACATAGAGACATTTTGTGTCATGAAGAATCTAGGGATTGGTCAACTAAGGGATCTATCAATGAAGCTCCCACTGGATGCCTCACAGTAGAACTTTAGGAAGCAGGGGTATGCTCAAGGCAAATGTGTACATTGAGAATCTGGCTTAAGCAGCATCTTTTTTCTTCTAATTCCCTGTGCCCATAGTTGCCTTTCAAATTAAAAACTAGTTAAATTAAACTCAAACTCCCACATGATCTCATTTACCCCAAATTTTTAAAAATCTATAATTAGACACATCCCCAAGATCTATAGTGAAATCAATCCTTAATCTAATATGTTGACAGCCATAGTGAAAGGTCAGCAGCTGACAATCTTCACAGTATTGCCACTAAGAATATCTTCAAAACACCAAAGAAAGCCTATATTTTAATGTTAATTTATTATCATAGGAAAAGCTGCTTCTCCTGAATTACAAGCTATGGAAATGCAAATTAACAGTTCCTAAGTGGAGGATGAATAATGCAAGTTCACATAAAAGTAACCCTAAAATTACTGCATGCTCTAAAGTTCACTACTTTCAAAGGGCTGAATTCTTAAAATTTCATTTAATAACCCTAACCTTCATTTTGAAAATGATGTTTGCACAGTAAATGAAATTTAAAATTGAGTAGTTGTACCTCTCGCTTTCTTTTTAAAAAGGAGTTGATTATAGTTTGTAATCATCTAAGGACTGGAAGTCATAATTTTAAAGAGAAAAAGAGGGGGAAAGTGTACCATACATGCTGGTCAGTTTTCCCTTTGGAAGTATCTGATCTTATTCTGTGTCAAAGTCTATCTGTCCATGATGTTATTTTTAAACCTTGAAGAAGGAGGAAACTGATTGATCTTAAACGATTTCTAAAAATCTATGTTCCCCCCATACTTTGCCCATTATAAGCCACAGGGATCAACCTGCCCCCTGCTGATAAACTCCATAGTTTGAAAACACTAATCAAACAAGATAGTGAAATGATCAAAGTGTAGTAGTCTGATTCCTCCATTCAGTGTAGGACACATCTGTGAACCGAAGGAGAGCAGGAGATTTCAAATAAAGACTAAAAGAGCTCTTTTAAAGCATTTCTTTTGTACTTGAAAATTTGTTCATTTTGAGCTATAAAAAAACAGGAGCGCTAAAAGCCTAATAAATTCCTTTGATCTGGACATGGCAAGTTCTTAAAGAGAAAGTCTGAAAGGTTGCAGACTGTCTGCTGTTCTCTAAAAATTAAAATCCAGCAAACTATCACCTCATCTCCCCACTGCCTCCCTGCCTCCCACCAACATACTATATATTTCATCCATATTAGAAAGGATAGAAAACACTAGAAATGATTAGAATAAGATCTCAGCCTACTCAAATATTTTGAACAAGAATACAGGAACCTTTCACATTTTATAATCCCTGAAAGGGCATCTCTCACCCAGGACCTCTCCTGTTTAATCAGTCAGATTAATTAACGGAATCATTTGACTTGAAAAAAGGCAATGAATAGGCATCTAAACTCTAAATATTTCTTCGTGGAAAATTGATAATTTACATTTGAGAAGGAATAGACTTCTAAGTAACAAAGTATGGAATGGATAAATGAGAACATTTAAGTCCACAGGAAGGTATTTAAATCCATTTTCAAAAGTTGAAATTTTATGCTGACTACACAAAAATATGTCTGCAGCTAGATGTGATTGTCATTCTGTGCTCTAGTCTAAACCATGCTACTCAGAGTGAAGTCTACACATGAGCTCTATCAATTTCAACTTGCAACTTGCTAGATACACCAATTTTAGACCCTACCCTGGATCATTTTAAACAAAAACTGCATTTTAACAAGATCCTGAGTGACACGAATGAACATCAAACTTTGAGGAGCACTAGCCTGGAGGGATCATGCTTTTGATACCTGTCAAGTTTTAGTTCTAATACACACTGAATTTTTTGGTATAAATGTAAATCTTACAAAATGTTTTAGGAAATTTGCTCTAGAATTATGAACTATGGGAGGAAATAAAATTTCAATTGCATGCATTCCTGAAATGACTTTTCCCTTACATTTTTGGTGATTTCTCTGTGCCTCTGTGTGTGTGTGTGTGTGTGTGTGTGTGTGTGTGTGTGTGTGTTTGACACACACAGAGAGAGATTCATTTGTATGTTGTTCTGAATTACTCTTGCTGTTAAGTCAAGTTTATCCGAGAGCTTTTATAGAAATTTTTTCTTGAGCAATGTATTATTATGTGAGACAAAAAGATTAGCCACACATAGCCTACATCCTCAAGTTATAGAATATTAGGAGAAGAATAACTGATAATTCAAAACAAACACATAGTTAGTGTTTGGGCACCAGATATTAACATTATATTATAAAGGAAGAAAGTGTACTAGGCATGGTCTAGTATGCCAAAATATCTTCCTGGAGGTTGTCACCACTTTTACCAACTACAGTTATGATAAGCCTGTTCATTATATTTTCCAGAAGTGGGCTTACGATCCAGGAAAGGAAATTCTAGGACCATATTCTCCACAGTACAGCCAAATCTGGGCAAGAGATTCAAGCAGGGTCCGCCAGAAACTACCAAAATGACATAAAGATCACAAAAGAAATCAATTTTTTTAAAAAACTGGAATCATGAAAGATAAATATATACAAACACAGACACAAACTATTAATTTATATATGGAGAGAAAAGAATATATGCAAATATTTGTTCCAACACATTTATTTCTAGCAGTGTAAATATCTTTCAATACTGTTGTTGTTTAGCCATTAAGTTTTGTCTCACTCTTTTGCAACCCCATGAACTGTAGCCCACCGGGCTCCTCTGTTCATGGGATTTCCCAGGCAAGAATACTGGAGTGGGTTGCCATTTCTTACTCCAGGTGATCTTTCTGACCCAGGAATTGAACTTGAATCTCCCACATTGACAGGTAGATTATTTACCACTGAGCCATCAGGGAAGTCCATCTGTTAATATATATATGAGTAAAAGCCCTCAGACAGAAAGAAGCGTATTAAAGACTCCAGGAGACTTAGAGAAACAACAATAATGACATAATTTGTAACCTGGGGTCTAGATATGCCTAACTGTAATCCATTCCTGGTCTTTCAAGAAAGTAAAACATTGCATTCCACTTCTACGCATGGTAGTGCGGGTTAGATCTCTATAACTTAAAAATGTAAGATTCCTACCTATTACTAGAACTAACATTACTGACAATATTTTGTAGGAGTATACAATGATCTAGTAAATTCATTACTTGATTTATTTCTACAATTCACTCTATACAGCAACATAAATATTACCATCCTAATTTTACTGAAAAAATTTAGGCTGAGAAATTAAAAGTGGAGATAGTTATTCAGATATGAGTTTAAAACCCATCGATGTTTATGTTATCCATATATCTGTGTCACCTTAAATAGTTTGCTGAAAAAAGTACCAAAATTTTCTATAAAAGTTCTAAACAGGAGAGAGTATACAACTATCTAGGAATTTAGGAATGCTTTCATAGAGAAGATGCCTTTAATCTAAGGCCAGGGGCAGTGGTAGAATTCCAAAAAAGTAAAAAAAAATATTCTAGGAGATTGTAATAGTAGATTTCGTACATATTCAGAAGTAGTGCAAACATATTTTGAACATAGGGAGACAGAATTGGGAGACAAGACTGGACAGACTAATCGATTGTAAATCTCTAGATTCAAGGTGTTCAGTTTGTATATACTTTATTAGTCATTCGGAATTCACTAAAAATTCTTGAGCTGAGCCATGAACCACTGAAAATCACACTCAAGAGTAACTGATTTAGTTAAGATCTGCAGTTTGAATACAATGGAAAAATATAGAACATAGAATACTCATATAGGAAGAAATTTTAACAGTTTGTCTATTTTGCCTAAATATTTTAAATCTCCACAAATAAGCAATGGTGATTGATAAGGGTACATAGATCGATCTACGGGAGTTTTAGCTATGCTATATCTTTTTCTTTTATAATTTTTAAAGAACAAAAATATATTCATACCACGATATATAACCACAAAGAAATTTAAATAATCATACCCCCAAATTTGTTAAGATCATACTTGCTATTAAAGACGTAAATACACTTATTTAAAAATCCATGTACTCCAATGTTAGATATATGTTTCCAGAATATCCATGTTTCAAGGTGTGAAGGAGACTGTAGTAAGAGATGAAAGGCTTGAAACAGGATAATGAAGAGGAGAATAAAAAGAAAGACCCTTGAAGCAATATAAGGGAGGTATCTTTTGTACAGGGCTTTCCTGGTAGCTCAGCTGGTAAAGAATCCGCCTGCAATGCGGGAGACCTGGTTTCAATCCCTGGGTTGGGAAGATCCCCTGCAGGAAGGCATGGCAACCCACTCCAGTATTTTTGCCTAGAGAATCTCCATGGACAGAGAAGCCTGGTGGGCTACAGTTGACGGGGTCGCAAAGAATCTTACACAACTGAGCAACTAAGCACAGCACAACACATCTTCTGTAAAAGGAAGATAAACTCTAACAGTGGTTGTCAAAATGGGGTCTCTAGATCAGCAGCATCAGTATCAAGGAATAAATTGTTAGAAATAAATTTTCTTAGGCTTCACCTCAGATCTACTGACTGAAGAACTCAGAGAATAGTCTAACAAACTGTGTTTTATAAGCACCTCTGATGATTCTGATGCACTTCAAAGTTTGAGAGTCACTGTCTTCATCTGATTAAGAACAAGGCTCTATTAAAAAAAAAAAAAGAACAAGGCTCTAGGTTTGAATTCACAATTCTTTTACTAACTATATGGTTTAAATAAGTGACTTATATTGGGCAAGTTTCACAATTTCCATCTGTAGAAGTTCTCCCTTGATAGGGTAACTGTTAGAATTGCATAAAGTAGTTCTTACAAAGTGCTTAATGCAGTGCCTGCAGTGAATAGACACTAAACAATAATGTGTTAGTCGTTCAGCTATGTCTGACTCTTTGTGACCGCATAGACTGAGTTCACCAGGCTCCTCTGTCCATGGAATTCTCCAGACAAGGATACTGGAATGGATAGCTATTCCCTTCTCCAGGGGGTCTTCCCATCCCAAGGACTGAACCTGGGTCTCCTACATTGCGGGCATGTTCTTTACCATCTGAGCCACCAGGGAAGCCACTAAGCAAACAATGATTGTTCTTATAATAAGGTAACAATTAGAGAGATGTGACTCAGATAAATTACTAAAATCTATTCCTGATTCTCATTTTGATTGACAAGAAAAGATTATTGATAATTTTAAGAGAGGGAACCAGTATGAAATGTGATGTTTATAATACAGCGTAAGAATTTCCTCACCACTCTATAATAATCTGAACTAACTGTGATTTTAGGCAGTTCATTAACCTATACTATCATTATTTTTTTTCAATGTCAGTTACTGTGAATGGACTTAATTATTGCTAAGATTTTTTTTTTCAGTTCTACATGCCAGATTTTCTCTCATTTATCACTAAAGTTGTCAACCATTAACGATTAGGTTTAAAACACTTTGGCTATAATTTAGAGAATATAAGAATTACAAAAAGCCACTATGTGTGACAGTTAGACTTGGTATATGTGCATGAAAGATTAACTAACTTTAAAGACAGTATGTAGTATTTCAAGGGAGTGACCAAAAAAAAAAAAAAATCCTGGGAGTGGGGGGAAAAACCAGAGGCTGTCTAATATAATTTTAAATTCTTGGCCACTAATCTGAAGTTTTTATTGCTAAGCAGAATTCCTGTATTTCTCTAGGATATTCATTTTGCAAGCCTAGATGACTCTCTAGACCTTCTACTCACTCATCAAACCTCTTTATTACTTCCTTTAACCTTTCCTAGCTGATAGCCATACTTCTTAATTTCACTGAGAAAAATGAACACTCAGAAGAGAATTATGGTCAATTAACTTTTGAAAAAAAGAGGCAAGAAGACACAATGGAGAAAAAAGTCTCTTCACTAAATGGTGTTAGGAAAGCTGGGCAGCCTTATGTAGATCAATGAAGATAGAATACTTCCTCACATACACAAAGTAAATTCAAAATGGACAAAAGACAAATATAAGACATGACACCATAAGACTTCTAGAAGAGAGCAGAGACAAAACTTTATGTGACATAAATCTTAGCAATATTTTCTTAGGTCAGTCTCCCAAGGGAAAAAAATAATAAAAGCAAAAATAAATAAATGAAACAAGCTTATAAACTTTGGCACACCACAGAAAATAATAAACAAACAAACAAACAAAAAACAACTTATAGCCTGGGAGAAAATATTTGCAAACACTATGACTTAATAACAGAAGAGCTTAATTTCCAAAATATATAAACAGCTCATACAACCCAACATTTAAAAAACAAACAGCTTAATTATAAAATGGGCAGAACTACTAAATAAACATTTCTCCAAAGAAGACATACAGTTGGCCAATATTTAGTGATGCTCAACATCACTAAATATTAGATAAATGCAAATTGTCAGAATGATTATTATCAAAAAGACTACAAATCAAAATTATAAGTAAGGGTGAGAAAAAAACAGAATCTTCCTACACTGTTGGAGGGAATGTATGTTGATGCAGCCACTAAGGAAAACAGTGTGAAGTTTCCTTTAAAAATTAAAACTAAAGGCACTATATTGCCCCAGCAACCCCACTCTTGACCATATCCAGAAAAGACAAAAATTCTAATTGAAAAAGATATACATGCCCCAAAGCTCATAGCAGCACTTTTTACAATAGTTAAGACACAGAAGCACCTTGTGTCCATCAACAGGTGAGTGGATGAAGAAGATGTGACATACATATAGATGCATATATACGATGGGATATTAATCAACCATAAACAGAATGAAATATAGCCATTTTCAGAAACATGAGTGAACCTAGAGATTATCATACTGAGTGAAGTAAGTCAGACATAGAAAGACAAACATATGATATCACTTTTATGTGGAATGCAAAAAATTATACAAATTAATTAATTTACAAAACAAATAGACTAGCAGACATAGAAAACAAACTTATGGCTACCAAAAGGGAATGGGGGGGGGGAAGAAATAGTAACATGCGATTACTAGTACATATCACTATATATAAAATGAAGCACAAGGATTTACTGTATAACACAGGAAGCTATATTTCATATCTTATAATGCCTATAATGGAAAACAGTCTCAAAAATAATATATACATAACTGAATCACTTTGCTGTACACCTAAAACTGACACAGAGTTGTATATGAGCTATACTAACTGTAGCTCAATTTAAAAAAAAAAAAAGAACTATAGTAAATTCTCATTAGCACATCTTTTCACTATTTTGCCCATATATACTTCCTTATCTTCTGTTATTAGAATGCATGAATTTTCTGTATTTCTTTTTAAATCTGATATTCCTGTTATATATTTGTTCTTATATCCTCCTGTTAACTCAAGAACATTACTCCATTAACTGTCACCTTTTACCACTACTTAATCAGTTTTTTTTATTATTATTTTATTGGATATTCCCTATTGACAAACAGCCATGGTCTTATTTCTCCTCTTGACCTAGAGCTTCCCAGGGAGTGTTAGTGGTAAAGAACCCACCTGAAAGTGCAGGGGAGATAAGAGATTCCTATGGTAACCCATTCAAGTATTCTTGCTTAGAGAATTCCATGGACAGAGGAGCCCTGTGCGCTATAGTCCACGAGGTCACAAAGAGTTGGACGTGATTCAAGCAACTTAGCATGCATGCATGAAATAAATCTGTCTCTTGACCAACTCCCCTCCAGTGAACACCTAGTTTTTCTGCTTTCATTTACTGCAGAACTATTCCAAATAGTTACCTAGTCATCCAATCACCAGTTTATCCACTCTCAGTCTCTTAAGTTGGATCCAATAAGATACTTGCCCCTGCAAAGTCACTGAGTTTCTCTTATCAAGGTCATGAGTGACTTTTGGGATGCTAAATCTAATGTTCAACTGTCTAAGTCTTTCTTAAACTACATCAACATTTAACAACATTAATCACTCTTTAAGCACTTAAAATGCTTTCTTTGCTTGGCTTTTGGGGCTAGTACCTTCAGATTTTCTAAGTTACTACTTTCTCCCTTTGAGTCTTGCTTGCTGCCTTAGCCTTGTTTTATAAACCTCTTGAAGTTAAGCTGTTCCAATGTTTGGAGTAGTTCTCTAATAGAAATTATTCCTTAGGTGATTCCATGCATGCATATGTGATCAGTTGCTTCAGTAGTGTCTGAGTCTTTGCGACCCTATGGACTATAGTCCACCAGGCTCCTCTGTCCATGGGGATTCTCCAGGCAAGAATACTGGAGTGGGCTGGCATGCTCTCCTCCAGGGGATCTTCCTCACCCAGGAACTGAACCCATCTCTCTTACGTCTCCTGCATTGGCAAACAGGTTCTTTACCACTAGCACCACCTGGGAAGTCCAGGTGATGGGCTTATACTCTTATAAATTTAAAAAAGAACATCTATATAATGTTTATTTCTAAATTTATGTCTCCGGATATATCTATTCTATAAACTCCATAATAATGTATTTAACTGCAGTTGACTAGGATCTGCCCAAATAAGAACCAATCTATAACTGAACTGAGTCAACCAACTTTCAGAATTCAAACCATGAGACACAAAATGTGAATCAGCCCATAGCCAAGTCACATCAATGGCAGAACTCAACACAACAGAATTAATGGTTCCCTTGGTGGACTATAGCCCACGGGTCGCAAAGAGTCGGACACGACTAAGCGACTTCATTTGGTGATCTTAGGGTTGGTCTGGTAAATTCATTGTTAAGCTTTTCCTTTAGTTCTATGAGATACATAGCCTTAGAATAAATCCCCTTTCTCTTTAAGGTAACAAGTAAATATACTTATTGAGCTAAAGACATTTTAAAACAGTGATATCCAGAGTTAAATAATGATGGAATACAACTTAATATTGCTAGCTTTTACAATATATTTTTCTTCACATATTTCAAAACAAGGAAAGTAGAAGTTCTTGAAAAACAGAATGCAATATAAAAATTCAAAAGCAATGCACATCACAGACATACTACATGCCTACTTGTTAACATTTCTGTTCTATAAAATAATTAATTTAGAATGAACATGTGAAGGACTCTACAAAAAGATTACACTAACCAATGAGCACATATAATTATTTATTCTTAAATAACTAGAACGAACTCTTAAGAACATAGAAGTGGTCTCAGAAAGTACAGATTTGGGTTGAGATCTCCATTATAGAAAAAAAAAATAATAATGCTAATCTCTTCTCTTAAGAGTTAGTCAAGTATTCTAAATTCAAATAACACTTTTTGTAATATACTTATTTTCTAAATTGGTTTTACTATTGCTTTACAACATATACATTTTATTTTAAATGATCACAATTTCCATAAAGAAAAATCTTATACTATAAAAAATAATTCTTCCAGCCAGCTTGATTAACTTCTCTTTCTGAACAGAGGGCAAGTGGAATATGTAAATACATAAATCACCAAAACAGTAAGGTATTTCTTCTTTGTTACATGACAAGAATTCTACTGTGGGAGGGAAAAGAAGTTGAGAGCTTTTATGAATATGAATTTATGAGTAAAAATATAAGAAACTAAACTACATTCTTGACAGACTATTCACTTTTATGACTATTACATGGCTTTTACAAAAGAAAAATTCAGAAAAAAAATCAAAAGAAAAAATACTTTTATAATTGTGTTTGTATGTATGTATGTAAAAAAAAGCCATTTAGGGAAAATCTCAGTATTATAGAAAATGTTCAGTGTCTAAGAGGTATTAGACTTCTCCTCAGAGTGAATATAACATTAGTGTATAGATATTTCCTTAATAACATTCCTATGAAATTTCTTATCGGTTCAAACAAATCCAATATACTTATCTGTCCCATATCATAAGTGATCTTTATACAGTAAGGAGGACATAAAGAATCAGGATTAATTTAAGGATCCTATGCTGTGCTTAGTTGCTCAGTCATCTGACTCTTTGTGACCCCATGGACTATAGCCTGCCAGTTTATGGGGATTCTCTAGGCAAGAATATTGGAGTGGGTTGTCATGCTCTTCCAGAGGATCTTCCCAACCCGGGGATTGAACCCAGGTCCTCCACATTACAGGCAGATTCTTTACCAGCTGTGTTACCAGGGAAGCCCTAAGGAACCTATAGTCTTAAACTAATATTTTATTTACTACATTGTAGTAGGAGATATTAAACTACTATTCCTTACTTCCTTGGCTTTACATTACCCTTTTCTGATTTCCAGATATGAAAGAAAAAACACAAAACACCTTCAAGAACCAATTAAAATTGCTACATAAATGAAGTAAATAATAATAAAACACTCAGCTGTTCATAGACAAGAGGACAATTAAAATATCAAGATAGTATCTACTTAAAGATTACTTTAATAATTGCTATTTATTTGACAGACTAGCATAACTCATGTATTGCCTAGTGATAATGGTGAGGCATAAATAGGAGAAAATATGTCATATCAATGAAACTAATTGAAAGTGAAGAGATGGAAAATTTTAATTAACTTTGTGAACTGGCTTTGTCTCTGTCAATTACCTAAATTACACTGTGGAAACATGGGCAGAAATCTGTATTCAAGTTCAGACAAGATCTCTAAGAAATGATTGTTTGATGAGCAAGAAATAAATTATTTCAATTGTATATTAAATCAATCAATAAATGGAATGAATAGAAATTCAGAATAAATGAAGGAGTAGATATGTATGGGATACTAAGGAAATTATAAAAGTAGATTGAATTAAACCCAAGAAGGACCTGCTGGTATAAAAAACCTAATAGTCAGCCTGTCTTTTGATGCTTTGAAGCTAGGCATTGACTTCTCCTGAGAGAACTAGATGATGTCCTTTTCCAATATGAGTCTATTTAGTTTACATTGAAAATCTGCTTTTTAATGTAGCCACTGCCACTAATTATCTTGGCTAGATCTTCTTGATAACTTGATGGAGCTTCTATATCTATACTTGCTGCTTTACCTTGTGTTTTTACATTATGGAGATGGCTTGATTACTTTTCTTAAACCTCATGAACCAAGCTCTGCTAGTTTAAACGTTTCTTCCACTTCTTTCTCACTTCTGTTAGACTTCATAGAGTTGAAGAGAGTTAGGGTCTCGCTCTGGATTACATTTTGACTTAAGGTAATGTTGTGGCTGGTTTGATGACCTAATCAGACAACTAAAACTTTCCCCATATCAACAATAACAGTTTCACTTTCTTATCATCTGTGTGTTCACTGGAGTTTCACTTTTCATTTCTTTCAAGAACTTTTCCCTTGCACTCACAGCTTGGCTAACTGGTGCAAAAGGCTGAGCCTTCAGCATATTTTTGCTTTTGAAATGCCTTCCTTCCTAAGCTTAATCACTTCTAGCTTTTGACTTACAGGTCATTGTAAGGTTATTAATTGGCCTCATTTCTATATTATGTCTGAGGGAATAGGGATGCCAGAAGAGAAGGAGAGATGGGAAATGACTGATTATTGGAGCAATCAGAACTCATACATTTATTGAGCAAGTGTATTGTCCTATATGGGTGCGATTCAGGTTGTCCCAAAACAATTACAAGAGTAACATCAATGATCACTCATCACAGATCACCATAACAAATATAATTATAATAAAAAATGTTAGGATATGAGAATCACCAAAATGTGAGACTGAGACAAGGAACAAGCAAATGCTATTAGAAAAATGGCACTGATAGACTTGCGAGACACAGGGTTGCCACAAACCTTATCAGCAAAAAATGCAATATCTGTGAAGCACAACATGAAACACAACAAAACAGGCTCACCCTGTAACTGCTTCAACAATTCTGTCATATTTCTAAAGCTGATTTGTGTTTTAAATGCCTTACTTGAAAGAATAGAAAAACAGATGAGATGGGAAAAAAGATAAAACCCCTAAATATCAAATAAAATTAGACACAGTTTTAATTTACCACATATCAGAATTTTAATGTGACTATAAAGAATGATGCCTACATATGTCCCCTAGAACATTTTATAGTGGAATTTGTTTATAATTTATATTTTGAAAACCCAGAAACAGCTTTTTAAACTTTAGGATTTTTTTTTTAATTTTACTTTATCTTACTTTACAATACTCTATTGGTTTTGCCATACATCAACATGAATCCGCCAAGGATGTACACGTGTTCCCAATCCAGAACCCCCCTCCCACCTCCCTCCCCATACCATCTCTCTGGGTCATCCCAGTGCACCAGCCCCAAGCATCCTGTATCCTGCATCGAACCTAGACTGGTGATTCGTTTCTTATATGATATTATATATGTTTCAGTGCATTCTCCCAAATCATCCCACCCTCTCCCATTAGGATTATTAAGTATCTTTACAAATAGAATGCTTAAAACAATCTTCATGAGTAATATCATTATATAATTGGGCTAGTATCCCTAAGGAACCAGAAAAAAGTTTTTCTGAATATATAAACATTTTGAAACTTCTGGCTTTACCTAAAGTGAACGTGAAAGTGAAACCGCTCAGTCGCGTCTGACTCTTTGCAACCCCGTGCACCGTAACCTGCCAGGCTCCGCGGTCCATGGGATTTTCCAGGCAAGAATGCTGGAGTGGGCTGCCATTTCCTTCTCCAGGGGATCTTCCCAACCCAGAGATCGAACCCGGGTCTCCTGCATTGCAGACAGATGCTTTACCGTCTGAGACACTAGGTAAGCCTAGTGGCTTTATCTAGGGAGGGATGAATTACTGAATCACCAAACTACCAAACAATAGCTGACAGACAATGATGTGCTGCTGGTTTGACAGTTATTGAGACTTCAAATTTATGAAAATACATAAAATGAGTGCAAGTCAGTTCCTCGATTAATTTTGGCTAGGAGTCACCATGTTAACTGTTGAACAAAAGCTTGATATTAATAAATTTATATTTTTTTTAAAAAGTAAAAATAAAAATTTAAAAAAATTAATTTTTTTTAAAAAGTACACACATTTAGGAAAAAAATATATATATATATATAGATATAGTTAAAGGATACCAGATTACTACAAAATACTACTCATCAATTAAAAAACTGATATTACACATGTTTCAATGCCATTCTCCCAAATCATCCCAAATCATCCTAAATCATACATTGAAACATGTATAATATCATATATGAAATGAATCGCCAGTCCAGGTTCGACGCATGATACTGGATGCTTGGGGCTGGTGCACTGGGATGACCCAGAGGGATGGTACGGGGAGGGGGAAGGGAGGGGGATTCAGGATGGGGAACATGTGTATACCTGTGGCAGATTCATGTTGATGTATGGCAAAAGCAATACAATATTGTAAAATAATTAACCTCCAATTAAAATAAATAAATTTATATTAAAAAAATTTAAAAAAATAAAAAAAAATGCTTGGTATCTGTGACAATAACCCCCATTCTTTAAGGGTCAACTCTAGAAAGACGTCTTTAGCTCTGCCTGCTTTCTGCAGAAGTGCAAGGACACTTTAGGCTGTAAAATTTGTTGCTGTGTCTCTCATGGCCCCACAGCTGTAGTTGGCACTGATGTTCCCAGCCAGTAATGATTTTCTTCTCTTCTGCCATTTGTTTTTTTCTAATAAGTTTGTTATGTATAGAGACATTGATCAGGGGTAGTTATGAACTTAAATGTGTCCCCCACATTCACATATTGAAGTCTTAACCACTAATGCAATTGCAGTTAGAGACAGATCCAATGAGACAGTAGGTTCAGTTCAGTTCAGTTCAGTTCAGTCCCTCAGTCGTGTCTGACTCTTTGCGACCCCATGAATAGCAGCACGCCAGGCCTCCCTGTCCATCACCAACTCCCGGAGTTCACTCAGAATCGCATCCATGGAGTCAATGATGCATCCAGCCATCTCATTGTCTGTCATCCCCTTCTCCTCCTGCCCCCAATCCCTCTCAGCATCAGAGTCTTTTCCAATGAGTCAACTTTTCACATCAGGTGGCCAAAGTATTGGAGTTTCAGCTTTAGCATCATTCCTTCCAAAGAAATCCCAGGGTGATCTCCTTCAGAATGGACTGGTTGGATCTCCTTGCAGTCCAGGGACTCCCAAGAGTCTTCAACACCACAGTTCAAAAGCATCAATTCTTCAGCTCTCAGCTTTCTTTACAGTCCAACTCTCACATCCATACATGACCACTGGAAAAACTATAGCCTTGACTAGACAGACTTTTGTTGGCAAAGGAATGTCTCTGCTTTTCAATATGCTATCTAGGTTGGTCATAACTTTTCTTCCAAGGAGTAAGCATCTTTTAATTTCATGGCTGCAATCACCATCTGCAATGATTCTGGAGACAGTAGGTAATAAGGGTTAAATGAGGTGATAAAAGTGGGGCCCTAACATGACAGAACTTGTGTCCTAAGAAGAGGAAGAGAAACCAGTGTCCACCCCCCACCACTTTCTTGCACACAGAAGAAAGACTCCATGAAGACACAAAAGAAGGTGACCATCTATAACCCAAGGAGAAATTCCACACCAGACACCAATCTTCCTATCACTGTGATCTTAGATTTCCAGGCACCAGAAATGTAGGAAAGTATGATTCTCTTGCTTAGACCACCCAGCCTTTGCTATTTTCTAATTGCAGTCCCCATTGACTAACAGTGGTGTACAGTTTTCCTTTATTATTATATTATTACTGTGTGTGATATCATGTCCAACTATTTGCGCCCACCAGACTCCTCTATCCAAGAAATTTTCCAGGCAAGAATACTTGGGTGGGTTGCCATTTCCTACTCCAGAGAATTTTCCTGACCCAAGAATTGAACCCATGTCTCTTGTGTCTCTTGCACTGGCAGGTGAATTCTTTATCACTGCACCACCTGGGAAGCCTATTGTTTTCCTTTACCTGAATCTAAAATACCCAATCACTTAGTCATGGATCAGTATACTTTGCAAGGCTTTCATATCTAGGAATTGAAAAAAAAACCCCAAATATACTTGATGTATCCATTACTAAACAATGATTCTATACATATTTAAAGTGATCCTGAAAATGTTCCTTAAATGATCCTATATATATATATATATATATATATATATATATACACATACATACATACATACATATATATACACATACATACATATATATATATATATATATATATATACACTTTACATATATGTATATGTGCTTTCCTGGAAGCTCAGCTGTTAAAGAATCCACCTGTAATGCAGGAGACCCTGTTTAGAGTCCTGAGTCGGAAAGATCCCCTGGAGAAAGGATAGGCTACCAGTATTTATGGGCTTCCCTGTTGACTCAGATGGTAAAAAATCTGCCTGCAATGCAGGAGACCTACGTTTGACCCCTTGGTTGGGAAGATCCCCTGGAGGAGGGCATGGCAACCCACTCCAGTATTCTCTCCTGGAGAATCCCCATGGACAGAGGAGCCTGACGGGCTACAGTTTATGGGGTTGCAAAGATTTGGGCACAACTGAGCAACTAAGCACAGCACAGCGTGTGTGTGTGTGTGTGTGTGTGTGTGTGCATATATAGAGAGAGACCATTCTACTATATGTAACAATTATGAGAAGCTTCATTCCCAGAAAAATAAAAGTAAAATACTAATGTATAGCACTGCAGTATTATAAAGGAACAGAAAACTATGGTCAGGTTTAGAAAGTACTTTAAGTACAGAATACCTCTCCTGCCTTAACACAGGGCTACCCAGGTTACACTAGTGGTAAAGAATCCACCTGCCATTGCAGGAGATACAGCAGTATAAGGGTTCCATCCCTCGGTCAGGAAGATCCCCTGGGGGAGAGCGTGGTGACTCACTCCAGTATTCTTGCCTGGAGAATCCCATAGACAAAGAAGCCTGGCGTGCTATAGTCCGTAGAGTTGTAAAGAGTTGGACATGACTAAAATTACTTAGCATGCATGCACCCCTCCTGCCCTAGCATAGTAGACTCTCCTGTATCTGGAGTATAGAAAACTCCCCTCCCCCATTATTTAAACTGCATAAACTATAATTTTAGTAAATCAAGCAAAGAGCTAATCAAGTTTTGATTTGCTAATTACTTCTCAATTTGATTAGAGCTGGCAGCTAATCATCTCTGGATATTTAAAGTCAATCTTTCACTCACATTTGCAAATCAAGACTTCAGTATAAAACAACATTTGGAATATAGCATAAAAGCTCTTTGTGTTATAACAAGTAATTAATTTCTACTTGTTGCTACAATTTTAACAATAAAGAAAAATTTTCCAGGATGTTTCAACAAGTTGAATTATGCATGCAGTGTACCATCCTGTGCTGGAGAATTTAAAAAGTAAGCCAGTTTTATACAGTTTTGTGAAGCAGCCCACTCTGAGCCAGGGAAATGTGCATGCTACATTAAACAAATACAATATAATTCAAAGTCACAATTTTGTTTTTATGGTCAGCATTAGTTTGCAGAAGAAAGATCTTTCAAGAAATTGACCCATGAATGATCAGTATTATAATCATTTTGACAATTAAAACCAATCTTTAAAACATATTTAAAATTTATTAATATATCTAAGACTATATCTCCTTGAAAAATATGCCAAGGTAGGAAGAAGAATGTCACAGTCATTTAAATTCAACAAGGGAAAACATTATGATGAAACACTGTGAAAAAGAAAGCAAGGCAGATGAGTTTGTTCTAATTTCAGGGAAAATGTCTTTCCCAATCATTTCTCAAACACCGTATTTAAATTGTACCCTGTAAAAAAAAGGGTACAATTTCTTCTATCTTTGTCACTTTCTGCTGCTATCACAATTACACAACTTGAAAACTTGCTTGACTGTACTGCATTGAATAATGAATCATCTTTCTGGGAGGTATTTCATTATTACTACTGCCTCATTAACAGCATTTCCAGGCAGTATCTTGAGAAGTAAAGTTATATGAAACTTTGGACAGCTATATCTTACAAAGTTAGGTTGTCTAAGCAAGTAACAGATGCTTGATTTTTTTCCTAAACATTTTACCATCATAATTTAAGTCTTATTCTTTTACCCTATTCATCAAGGTAATGAGAAAGGACAACAGTTTTTTCATTAATTATTCTTTAAATTTTTCATTCTATTTTTCCCCTTGCTATGAAGTTCATATGTTTATTAACTTCAGTAGTTTTATCTTAGTGTTTTTCTTATGTAATTCTTTAATATTATAGTTGCTAATTTTAGTAGTAAATAAGTACTTCTTAGACTTATAGCTCAAATAATGCCTTATTCTATATTCTATCTTTGAATGATTTCACTGGTGAATAACTAATTTAGCCAGCTATCAGAGAGTAATATTAGGAAATCCTCTGTAGTAAAGTATGAGAAGACACTCCCCATACAACTCTGCAATGCAAACAGTAGCAGACTTCCATTAATCTTTGCCAAATGCATGAATGACTTCTTTCTCTCTCTCTTTTTTTTATGTATCTTCTTCCATCTGAGCTCTGTGAAGTGAATTTCAAAGTTCTCTTTTCAAGGTCAAAAAGAAGGAAAGCTCCAGAACTCTATCAAATGCACACACCTCATTTACACCTATACTCAAGCCATCAGAACTGATATTTCTATCCTTCACAGATTCAACAAAAATATCTTCTTTAAAATATTAGATGTAATTCAACTACATATTACCTCAAGGTTCTTTTCCTCCTCTACTAAAAGTAGAATTTTGGAAAAAAATGACCTAAGACTAAAACAGTAAGCTGCTTCAACCTGATTTTATTCTTTTCAGAAAATGCCCAGCTCTAATTATTCCCTCTTTCACATGAAAACCATCTTATTGGGAAACTTATTCTGGAAACCATTCTATTATGAAGTTTTTTACTGCAGTTCTATGTGCTATGTGATGCTAGAGATGGGAGGGTTGGGCAGGAAAGACACATATAGTGGATGATAACTGAACTGGAAAAACATAGCATTTTCTACTACCAGTTTATTTCAATGTAATATATTTAAAAAATATGTTGACAACATTTACTTCTGCAGTGTAAATTCTAATTTAAATTCAAACATGCTGTATGTTATAAAGCTTATTTTTAATAGCTTGAATCAGTGTCAGGACTCTGAACTCAGGCTAACAATATTACCTCCTTAGTGTGACTGTTCAAATGTTTGGGTGGGTGTAGAAAATTAGCATAAAGCAAAGTAGATTAGGCAAAGACTAGGATGGCATAGACCTACCTGCTGAAGCTAAGTAGAAATTTAGCTTGAAGATTTCCTTAAACCGCTGAGTATCTGTTAGACTCAGTATAAAAATCTCGCTTCAGACCTTAATAAATTTCCTCTTGGATTTCTATAACAATTCTAAACTTTCTCTTTTCCAACAATCCCTTTCCATTCATTTACCCTCTATGGTGCTAACAGAATGCTCTCTTTTCTGGACTGGGTAACCTCCAATGACACCCTGCTATCTTTAGGAAAGCATCTAAGTTATTTAGGGTAATGTCTGGGTCCTTTCATAATCTGGTCTCAACATACTTCTCCAGCCCACCAGTCCTATTCTCCAGATATGCCAATTCCCTTGTTCTCTAAAAATGTCATGCTTTCCTATACATTGTGGCCTCCTTATAACTATATTGACCCCTCCTCTTCAACTCTGGAAAATATCTGATTATGATTTAACAATCACCTAAATGTCACTTTCTCCATACAAATATTATAAAAATCTTCCGTAATACCGAAAGGAAAGTGTCAAAGTGTTAGTCAGTCATATCCGACTCTATGTGATCCCATGGACGGTAGCTCTCCAAGCTCCACTGTCCACGGGATTTCCCAGGGAAGAATACTGGAATGGGTAGCCATTCCCTTCTTTAGGAGATCTTCCTAACCCAGGGATAGAACACAGATTTCCCACATTGCAGGCAGATAGTTTACCTTCTGAGACACCGAGGAAGCTCCCTCCCATAATATACTCTCTCATAATCTCCAAAATAACACCCTTTGGGGTTTTGAATCTTATTTTGCAAAGATTTATAAGCCTGTATCCACTTCCTAGAGCAAGGATTGTCCTTTGCTCTTTCATTCAACAAACATTTGAGAGGCTGTAATTGGATTGGATCAAAATGTGAAGTCAAGTGCTCTTAGGAAGCATCACTACCAACAAAGCTAGCAGAGGTGATGGTATTCCAGTTGAGCTATTTCAAATACTAAAAGATGATGTTCTAAAAGTGCTGCACTAAATGTCAGCAAATTTGGAAAACTCAGCAGTGGCCACAGGACTGGAAAAGGTCAGTTTTCATTCCAATCCCAAAGAAAGGCAATGCCAAAGAATGTTCAAACTACTGCATAATTGCATTCACCTCACACGCTAGTAAAGTAATGCTCAAAATTCTCCAAGCCAGGCTTCAGCAATATGTGAAACTTGAAATTCCAGATGTTCAAGCTGGTTTTAGAAAAGGCAGAGGAACCAGAGATCAGATCGCCAACATCCACTGGATCATGGAAAAAGCAAGAGAGTTCCAGAAAAACATCTATTTCTGCTTTATTGACTATGCCAAAGCCTTTGACTGTGTAGATCACAATAAACTGTGGAAAATTCTGAAAGAGATGGGAACACCAGACCACCTGATCTGCCTCTTGAGAAACCTATATGCAGGTCAGGAAGTAACAGTTAGAACTGGACATGGAACAACGGACTGGTTCCAAATAGGAAAAGGGATATGACAAAGCTGTATATTGTCACCCTGCTTATTTAACTTATATGCAGAGTACATCATGAGAAATGCCGGGCTGGATGAAGTCCAAGCTGGAATCAAGATTGCCAGGGGAAATATCAATAACTTCAGATATGCAGATGACACCACCCTTATGGCAGAAAGTGAAGAAGAACTAAAGAGCCTCTTGATGAAAGTGAAAGAGGAGATTGAAAAAGTTGGTTTAAAGCTCAACATTCAGAAAACTAAGATCATGGCATCTGGTCTCATCACTTCATCGAAAATAGACGGGAAAACAGTGGAAACAGTGGCTGACTTTGTTTTTTTGGGCTCCAAAATCACTTCAGATGATTGCAAAATCATTGCAGCCATGAAATTAAAATATGATTACTCCTTGAAAGGAAAGTTATGACCAACCTAGACAGCATATTAAAATGCAGAGACATTACTTTGTCAACAAAGGTCCATCTAGTGAAGGCTATGGTTTTTCCAGTAGTCATGTTTGGATGTGAGAGTTGGACTATAAAGAAACCTGAGTGCCGAAGAATTGATGCTTTTGAACTGTGGTGTTGGAGAAGACTCTTGAGAGTCCCTTGGAGTGCAAGGAGATCCAAACAGTCCATCCTAAAGGAGATCAGCCCTGGGTGTTCCTTGGAAAGACTGATGTTGAAACTGAAACTCCATTAAGTTGGCCACCTGATGTGAAGAGCTCACTTATTTGAAAAGACCTTGATTCTGGGAAAGATTGAAGGTGGGAAGAGAAGGGGATGACAGAGGATGAGACGGTTGGATGGCATCACTGACTCAATCGACATGAGTTTGAGTAAACTCTGGGATTTGGTGATGGACTGGCAGGCCTGGTGTGCTGTGGTTCATGGAGCTGCAAAGAGTCAGACACGACTGAGCAACTGAAATGAACTGAACTGAACTGACTGTATAATAGTAGAGATACAAAAATGAGATTTAGGATATACAGTCTAGTGGGAAGAAAACAGAGAAGCAAACATATACTGAAATACCTAGTAATAAGTTCTCTAGCAGTGAAATGCACAGGATACTATGGGAGCACATGGCAGATGCAGAGTACCTTTGAGCAGCATGGAGGCATGGAAGGAACTGAGGGAAAATATCCTATCAGAGAAGTTGAGGTATGGCCTGATATGTGCTCATTAGATATTATTTGAATTAATTAATGAATAAATTAATAGGTAAAAGGTAACTTGGATACTGCACTACTATTTTATTTTAAATGCCTTATTTCCTAAAGTTTTGGACCATAAGGAATCTGGAGGTCAGGAAGAAAGATTCCGTATTTAATATTCAGTTCAGTTCAGGTCAGTCCCTCAGTCATGTATGACTCTTTGTGACCTCATGGACTGCAGCATGCCAGGCCTCCCTCTCCATCAACTCCCGGAGCTTACTCAAATTCATGTCCATTGAGTTGAAGATGCCATTCAACCATCTCATCTTCTGTCATCTCCTACTCCTCCTGCCTTCAATCTTTCCCAGCATCAGGGTCTTTTCAAATGAATCAGCTGTTTGCATCAGGTGGCCAAATTACTGGAGTTTCAGCTTCAATATCAGTCCTTCTAATGAATATTCAGGACTGATTTCCTTTAGGATGGACTGATTGGATCTCCTTGCAGTCCTAGGGACTCTCAAGAGTCTTCTCCAACACCAACAGTTCAAAAGCATCAATTCTTCGGCGCTCGTTTCTTTATAGTCCAACTCTCACATCCATACATGACCACTGGAAAAACCATAGCCTTGACTAGATGGACCTTTGTTGACAAAGTAATGTCTCTGCTTTTTAATATGCTGTCTAGGTTGGTCATAACTTTTTTTCCAAGGAGCAAGCATCTTTTAATATCATGGCTACAGTTACCATCTGCAGTGATTTTGAGCCCCCCAAGATAAAGTCTGTCCCTGTTTCTACTATTTTCCCATGCATTTGCCATGAAGTTATGGGACCAGATTGATCTTAGTTTTCTTAATGTTGAGTTCTAAGCCAACTTTTTCACTCTCCTCTTTCTATGGCAAGAATACACATAACTATAAAAAAAAAAAAATCTTCATGACCCAGATAATCATGATGGTGTGATCATTCACCTACAGCCAGACATCCTGGGATGTGAAGTCAAGCGGGCCTTAGGAAGCATTATTACAAACAAAGTTAGTGGAGGTGAGGGGATTCTAGTTGAGCTGTTTCAAATCCTAAAAGATGATGCTGTGAAAGTGCTGCACTCAATATGTCAGCAAATTTGGAAAACTCAGCAGTGGCCATAGGACTGGAAAAGATCAGTTTTCAATTTTATATATATATAAAGAAGATATATATATAAAGAAGATATATAAAGAAGATATATATATATATCAGAAGAAAATTTGTTTACTCTAAATTATTAATCTAATAGTATCAAAAATGTTTATTTGTTAATAAGAACTTAAATTTGAAGGAAAATTATAGACCTATTTTTCAGTTTCTAGAAAGCACAAAAATAAGAGCATCATGTTAAATGATACCGTGAAGAAACTAAGACAAATCCAATGTGTAAAGGAGTCTACAGATTAACTGTATTTGATACCTGAGAATGTAAATGGCATGTATAAAAAGTGTTTTCATGTGGTCAATACCTTTTCCTATACCTGGAAAATTTTGGCCCTGAGCTTAACGTGTGGTGTAACATATTAAAGCAAGCATGTAAATCCAATGTGTGATGTATTGTTTAGGTAATTATGATGTATAAATCTATCTTCCAAAATATCTGATTACTGTAAACTATTTAAACACATCTCTAATTTTGAATGCTTTGAAGACATTCACATATTGCCTTCTATTATATTGTATATCAAAGTAGAAAAACTAAAAGAAACTGTTAATTTTTAACTTCTTCGATATGAACTTTTTAAAGTAAGCTATCAATTTGTCTTCAATCTTAAATTTAAAATAATTTTTAATTTCTTATTTACTTTTTAAAAGGAATTATGCTGTAACTTCTATGTTTAGAATCACAAATATTCCTGCTTTAAAAAGTGTTCCACTCCTCTCTTCTCTCCTTTCCAAACCTATTTTCTAAATTTACACTGGGTGGAAATATCTTGTAAATTATAGTAAAGAAAACAATATCTGTCTTCTATGTATTTTACATACATGACTATGGGTTGCTGATATTATGAGATTAAAGAAAAAATTACTGTTCTTTAGACAGAAATAAAGTTTCAAGAAAGGAAAATATATATGGAATACTTATGGTACATACATCAAATTTAAGACACATTCAGTACTATTTTCAAGTTCTATCTATTAAAAAAATCTTCACAAAAAATCAGGTCAGTAAAAATTATCTGAAATATATTCTTTACATGAAATGTAGTGCAAATATCTTTGCTTTGCAATAGATTTAAAACATTGACATTCTGTGAATTTGTTAAGACATAAATGTTAAGTATTTCTACTGAAACATGGAAAAATTGTATGTAATAGAAAGAAAATTCCTCTTGTCCTGAACATCATAACTTTGGCCAAATACCATTCAATGTTTGAAAACATGTTTTGAATGTTTTCATATCATGAGCTGCATCTATTTTTTGGAGGTAGTTATTTGGTATTGGAATGTCTAAAATACAGAAATAAAATATTATAATTTTTGGAATAAGCCCAGAATTAGAGCAAATGTCTTTATTCATAATATAATACTCTTTCAATGTACTTTGAAATTTATGCATTTTATATAAATGTTTAAATTATAGCTTTACTTTAAAATTGAAATTTTCTAAAGAATATTCTCTCTGACTTAAATTGAGTTCTCAGGAGACATCTGTAGTATCTACATATTCAATTAATAGATAATAGTGATAGTTACAAATCAAAACCCGCTAAACATTCCTTAATTGCTAACAAAATTCTTTAAGGGAATTTATTTCATTAAACAGTCATTTTTTTGTCACAAGAATTTTGTTCTATAGAAATGTTATTTATGTGATGATATATTATCTTGCTCGTATATATGATCAACAGAATATAGCACAAAACACATGACTGTTAGAAGGTTTGGAATCTTTAAATAGACTTGATTCTACTGGACTAGGAGCTTTCTTCAGACCTTATTTTCTTATCAATACCTGCTTGAAAAAAATTTATATAAAATCTTCAAAACATTCAAAAAGTGTTTGAATCTTTTATTTCAAAATTAAATGGGTAAACAGAGTATCTAAATAATTTCTAAATTACTTATACAGTTTCTGTGATGAAATCTGCCTTTATCTGATCAAAAATTTGTTGTTGTTGCTCTTCAGTCACTAAGTCATGCCCAATCCTTTGAGACCTCATGGACCATAGCCCACCAAGCTCCTCTGTCCGTGGGGTTCACCAAGCAAGAATACTGGAGTGGGTTTGCATTTCCTTTTCCAGGGGATGTTCCCAAACCAGAAATTGAACCCACATCTCCTGCACTGACAGGCAGATTCTTTCCCACTCACCACCAGGGAAGTCCAATTAGAAAGTTAGCAGCTTGAAATTATAAATTTATATCCAAGATGATTAATTTGATATAGCATATGAAGAATTTGTTAGGTATACATACCTGATAGACATACTCAAACCCATATGGATAAAACTGTATTATCCAAAGATGAATCTTTTTTTTAAGAGGTCCATGCAGTAATTATCCCCAGCAAACAATGGTTTGCAAAAATACCCCAGAAATGTAAAAATGCACTAAGCTAAATTTGGTTTGACGGCAATATTTCAACATTTATGACATAGGTTGCTACAAAGACATTCTTCTTTTCTTCTTGGGAAACTATTTAAACCTCACATTATTGCAGTCAATAACTAGGTGCAACTTCCTTTTACAACAGACTGTTTCCATATAGGAAAAGGAAAGGCTGTATATTGTCACCCTGCTTATTTAACCTATATGCAGAGTACATCATGAGAAATGCTGGGCTGGAAGAAGCACAAACTGGAATCAAGATTGCCGGGAGAAATATCAATAACCTCAGATATGCAGATGATACCACCCTTATGGCAGAAAGTGAAGAGGAACTCAAAAGCCTCTTGATGAAAGTGAAAGAGGAGAGTGAAAAAGTTGGCTATAAGCTCAACATTCAGAAAATTAAGATTATGGCATCTGGTCCCATCACTTCATGAGAAATAGATGGGGAAACAGTGGAAACAGTGGCAAACTTCATTTTTTTTTCCTCCAAAATCACTGCAGATGGTGATTGCAGCCATGAAATTAAAAGATGCTTACTTCTTGGAAGAAAAGTTATGAACAACCTAGATAGCATATTCAAAAGCAGAGACATTACTGTGCCAACAAAGGTCTGTCTAGTTAAGGCTATGGTTTTCCCAGTGGTCATGTATGGATGTGAGATTTGGACTGTGAAGAAAGCTGAGTGCTGAAGAATTGATGCTTTTGAACTGTGGTGTTGGAGAAGACTCTTGAGGGTCCCTTGGACTACAAGGAGATCCAACCAGTCCATTCTAAAGGAGATCAGTCCTGGGTGTTCATTGGAAGGACTGATGCTGAAGCTGAAACTCCAATACTTTGGCCACCTGATGTGAAAAGTTGACTCATTGGAAAAGACTCTGATGCTGAGAGGGATTGGGGGCAAGAGGAGAAGGGGACGACAGAGGATGAGATGGCTGGATGGCATCACCGACTCAACGGACATGTGTGGGTTAACTCCAGGAGTTGGTGATGGACAGGGAGGCCTGGCATGCTGCAATTCACGGTGTCACAAAGTGTTGGACATGACTGAGCAACTGAACTGAATTGAAAAAATAAATAAATAAATAACTTTAAAAGCAATATTTAAAATAAAAATAAATCCTCAGAGGTCTTGAACTCAGTGTTTTGCTTATTCTTCCAACCTCATAACATACATGTGTATTGGAAACAAGAAAACTTTAAATTCATACTTGCAGCTCTTTTAAAATATTATGTAAGATAGTCTCTTTATAAGCAACTTGATGTATGAGAAGATAATAGTGCATTTTTGATACTTTACTGAAAAATAGGTAGGTTTACATCTAGTTCTTTCTTCTCTCCTACATTTGTGATATCTCTGCTTCATCTTGATTCTTAGCTGTGTGACTCAAAAAGCCCCTAATAGCAGTTTCAGGCAAAGGAGATTTTGCCTCTCACCTATAGATCCCTGGAATTTGAACTGAAAGAGTTAATTCCAAAACACTTCCACAACTTTTCTTTTCTTTTCTTCTTCTTCTTCTTTTTTTTTTTTTTTTTTTGCAGGGCATCAGCAGTTCAGTTCAGTTCAGTCACTCAGTCGTGTCCGACTCTTTGCGACCCCATGAATCGCTGCACGCCAGGCTTCCCTGTCCATCACCAACTCCTGGAGTTCACTCAGACTCACGTCCATCGAGTCAGTGATGCCATCCAGCCATCTCATGCTCTGTCGTCCCCTTCTCGAGATGGGAATACCAGACCACCTGACCTGCCTCTTGAGAAATCTGTATGCAGGTCAGGAAGCAACAGTTAGAACTGGACATGGAACAACAGACTGGTTCTACATAGGAAAAGGAGGACGTCAAGGCTGTATATTGTCACCCTGCTTATTTAACTTATATGCAGAGTACATCATGAGAAACGTTGGACTGGAAGAAACACAAGCTGGAATCAAGATTGCAGGGAGAAATATCAATAACCTCAGATATGCAGATGACACCACCCTTATGGCAGAAAGTGAAGAGGAACTAAAAAGCCTCTTGATGAAAGTGAAAAAGGAGAGTGAAAAAGTTGACTTAAAGCTCATCATTCAGAAAACTAAGATCATGGCATCTGGTCCCATCACTTTCAATAGTCAACCATAACAGAAACATAATAATTATATGGGAAAATGTGAAATAAAATTAGTTATAAAAGATCATAAGTAACAACAGCAAAAAAGTAAACTCAAGGTAGCAATGAGCCACAAATATTGCTCAACAATAAATATGATTAATCAAGATTTACTTTCAAAGAAAACTGAATTAATTGCATATATTGATATTGATGTTGTCCCTGGCTATGGAAATTACTATAGTTGTCAATAGATTTGACCAATAGCATACGTACTTGCCAATAGTTTGCTACACTGATTTGTTGAAGTTCTAGACTAGATTTCTAAGCACTACCATCCCAATTAACAGTAACCTTTCAAGAAAGACAAAACTCAATTTATTCTATTTTCTATTAGATTTTTGTCCAGAATGGTATAACTCACATTAATTTTACATGCAAAGATAACATTATACTTTCAAGAGATGAAATTTCAAGATAACATTTCGTGAAGAAAAGTTTTCCCTCCATCGTGACTCTAAAAATATTAACTGTGTACTCAGTGCTTATTGGAGGCACTGGAAAATTTCCAGAATACTCACAAAAGTGTACCATAATGGGAGTTATAAAAGTAAGGCATTGACCTCATGGGAATCTCTGGATGTATTGCTGTCACGGTCACAGCCTGAATTTAGCTTTTTATAATTTCTGCACTTATGGCTGAAGTTACAAACCATATGGTGTCAGAGAAAATTAGCCATATTTTAGAGAACCAGTCAAAAAGCTTTGCTTATTTAAGCCAACTAACATTCTCTTCCATAAAAGTATCTGGTCACAAACCAGCTCATCAAATGATCCTGATTTTGGCACTACCACTCATTTGCTTATTTCACACTGGAAGGCACTTAAATATTGTTTACATGACAAAGAAAAATCAAAACATAAGACAAAAAGCAAAGCACAACAAAATCAAAGTTATGAGACAAAGTCTAAGTCTTAGAACTAAAGGACTATGTTCCAGTCAATCTGTTGACATTTGGTAAATAATAACAAAATAAAATTTGTATAGAATTGGAACAGCACCACTATTATCTCTTGAGATTTAACTGGGCAACATTTACCAGAGGTACATATTTTAGTAAGCAATGATAGTTCACAATCTCCTTATTTTTGTTGATTTTAAAAATTAATTTCTATTAATAATAAAATTTAAAAATACACTGAAATTCTTAATGATTGTTGGCATCTTATTGCTTTAAATAGTTAGTCAATCAAGTATACCCAAGTAGCTATTTTAATGAAAAGTTAAGTTTGGAGAGAGACTGTCTTCTTAATTTTCTGCTCACCTCTTGATTTCCCTTATCTGTATTTTCATATAACTGCACTGGTAGATTGAACTGCAGAAATAGTTATTTGACTTGTGGAAGCCCCTATGGCCCAGTTTACCTTTTTATAATTGTTGAAAGACTTATTTCAACACACAAATATCAATAATTTAACCATCACATTCTGTAATCCATGGATTTTTGTAATAGACAGATAATAGATAACAGAATAGAGCTTCTACAATATGTAATCCACTCATTGAATGCTGTTGATTGAGCTCTTGTGTGTCAGCTGCTGTCCTAGGTGCTGAGAATACTGTGGCATAGCATGCAAACAGTCTGGAGGGAGGTGGTAGGAGATGCTTTAAACAGGGTGTTCAGGAATGCCTCTCTGAATAAATTATGTTGGGACTGAGACCAAAAATGAAGAGACTGAGCAAAGAGTGATTCCCTACCTAGGGAATAGTGGGGGCAAAAATGCTTATAGTGAATATGAGTTTGGTGGTTATGAGCAATTAAAAAGAGATTCAGTTGATATTTTAAAAGATTTCTCTGATTGCTCACTCTGGAGTAGGAAATAGCAACCCACTCCAGTATTCTCTCGTGGCTCCGTCAGTAAATAATCTTTCTGCAATACAGTAGACTCAGGTTTGATTCCTGGGCCAGGAAGAGCCCCTGGAAAAGGAATGGCAACCCACTTCAGTATTCTTGCCTGGAGAGAAGAGGCATGGACAGAGGAGCCTGGCAGGCTACAGTCCATAAGGTCACAAAGAGTTAGGTATGACTGAGCAACTAAGCCTACTCACTGTTCTATGGGTAGAGGATTATATGGAGAAATGTAATCAAAGATGAAAACGTACCTGGCATTTACAGATTTGAAGAGGCTAATGCTTAATTTTATTTCTTCAGAAATCTACTTTTAATGCCACATACACTGTGCCTACTGAATTATAAAGTAATTCTTAATATAAACTTTACATTTCCTCCTAATGTAGGGTTTCGTAAAGTATAGCCCTGGACTGTGTACATATCACTTGACTCAGTCAAAAATGCAGATTCTTTGACTTCATCTCATATGTTTTGAATTAGTGACTGGGCATGGATCTTTGGAATATATATTTTTAAAATGAACTACTCAGGTAAGTTTTATGCATATGAACATTTAAGAACCACTCTTCTGAGAAAAGGTTGTTCCTACAATGTAGAGATTACAAGTAAGAATTCCAACAAAAGAGATTCTTGAACTGAATCTTGAATGAAAAGTCAGTGTGTGCCAGACAGAAGAGACTATAAGGAAAGTCATTTTCATGCAACAAGTTACACAATTAAAGATGATCAGTCATGTGTCAGAATGGAAATTCATTCATTTATTCAAAGACTGTGTTGGAAAATCTTTGTTCTTTCCTGTTTTTCTTGTCCTACAACCACTGTTGAGCATTGTTTATCTTAACAAATGAGCCTAGAGTAATCTTTGGTTCCTCAAACCAAGTCTCTGATTTATGTCTGTGTTTGATCTTTAATTTATGCCATACTATAGAACACTCATGGTAGCCACTTGTATTTGGGGAAAAAAAAAATCAGAAAAAAAGTCAAGGAACAGAAAAATGTAGACATACATTTAAAAGACACTGTGAATTTAGCTAAAGTATTCCTATGCAACAGTGTTTTGAACTTTGCTTTTTCTTGCTATAGGATACTTGCATATATATATATATGTGTGTGTGTATACATATTTCTCAGAATATGTATGTATATATATATTTAGCAATCAAATGTGTATATGGAAAAAGAGAAGAAAGAATGAGAAACTATAAAAATACTTCTATATCATAGATAGCTATGATTAGTAAATAAAAACTGCAATGGAGTATTAGGAGTTAAGATTCTGAAATCCTAGATCGATTGCAGGAGTGAAATAGATGCCACTACATTTTTGTTTAGCAATAAAGTAGAAATAAAAAGAACATAAAATTCTTGGGTTTGATTGATATACCAACATGATGACTAAACAGAGCTGCAAGTAACAGCTGTAAATAACATCAGGTACTTCTAAAGCAGAGCCACCTTCTGCAAAGGCAGAATTATTATGTAATTATATCTACTTTTCCAAGTTACAAACTATTCCCTGGCAGGGATCCACTTCTTCATTCATTACGATTCAATATAATTTGAGCTGCTAAGGTAAAGTGTCTCCCGGCAGGAGGCTGCAAATGAATCCTGCTGATGCTTTTATTACTACCGATTCATACTGTTCAGCCGAACATTCAAACAACTCCAGCACATGGGGAAGCGTTTGCAAGTGTTTTACTTTGAAATAAAGCAGAGAACTACATCAGGATAAGAAAATCCAGGGAATCCAGTAAGAGTCATACCAATATGAAATCAATTTGCTATAACTGTTGACTGCACACAATAGTCCAAATTCTCTAACTAGTTTATATCTTCAATAAGAACTTTTATTTCAACAAAAATAAGAAATGAAATTCTGGACCGGGGGCGGGGGGGGTGGTGGCATTTTCTTTGCTGTACATTCTTTTTTTGGGGGTAGTTTTTTTGTTTTGTTTTGCTGTTGGGTTTTTTTTAAATCTCATTTTATTTTTTGTTATCAAATTTTAAGTAATGAGTATCAGAATTTTATTGCAGAAAAAGCCACAATTTTCTTTATTTGAGCACCTCTGGATATGTTGTAGCTGTATAGTTGGTCATTTCATAGGCTCACAATATAGAACACTAAGTTGGTTAAATCATTTTGATTCAAATAGACTTTTTCTATTTTCTTATATGATCATTTACATTTTTACATATCTACAGGAAATTCATTAGTGTGTGTACATACACACACACACAATTGGAACTTTATAGAAAAAAACAATCAAGACCCATTCCAAATTAGTGGTCTTTAATGTGCATTTCTGTAATGAAGGTGAAATGGTTTCTGTAAGGAAGCAGAAAGAAATTACAAAGCCAGCATCTAGAAGGCTTCATTGTTCTTGGGACTGAGTTACATTCGGTAATAGGAAGGTCACTTTACTGACCTGAGTAATGCTGACTGCAAGAGCCAGACACAATATTTCTAAACACTCACAAAATAATGAAGGTATATTTACCAAAAATAATTTTAATGAAGGTTTTAGTTTAGTGCTACTATTTTAAAGTGCAATGCAGGCTTTTCTTTGAGTCTCTTACTAATACTAATGAAAGCAATTTAACTAAAATTCTTATGCACTCTTCAATGAAAACTTCTCCAGTTTGACCCGAGAGGCTGTGCAAGCTACTTGAAGGACCAGAGCCTTGAGCTAAGACAGTTAAATATTCATCCACAGTAACTGGTTTCTTTTCTGCCCTCAGTGATTGAAGCCAAGCTATGTGCACTGACTTCATATGCTATCAGGCGATTTTAACTTCTCTTTTATGTGCATCTAACTGCTTTTAGGAAAAGAAAGCGAAAAAATGTGGCATCATTAACAATAGATTTCACAATGCTAAAAGTTAGGGGAAAAAAGATATTCATAGTAATAATTACAGTTCCTGCAATTTACAGATATTGAGTTAATAAGTGATATTTTTTCAACTGACGTTTCTGCTGTCAACATGAACTGACAAAGTAATTGCTGTTTTATTGACAATATTTTTAGAAAATCAGGTATAATTATAAGAAAATATTAAAAATTAAATAATGGATATAAATATCTACCTAGAAATAGCTTTCATTTTTTTCTAAGTGGGAGAAGACATTACTCAGTCATGGATGTCTTTTTCTCTTTATCAAAAGAAAGATAATTAACCTTCATGGGTGAGACATTTGATTTATTCTACTGAGATTCATTTAATTTCATTGTAAATTAACCTGTTTAATTCAACATTTTCAGTACTACCTGCTACTAAAGGGCATCAGTGATGACTAACAGTGAGTTGATAGATCAACTATATTCATATTAAATAGGATGTTTGCAATTATTGTCATAAGGTGGGCTGTCGCTCTGATATCATTTAATCTTCTTCCTTTCTTACGACCTTTCAGTTCAACTAAAAAGCATACTGGAATTGCAAATCTCCAATGTATACACAGTGTAAAATACTACTATACTATTCATGTTTATATATAATCCAATGAGCAATATACATTTGATCTCTAAGCATCTGTTATAAAACTGATATTTATGTTTACTAAAAGCCACAATAATATACATGGGTTAAAAATTTAAATTTGGAGGTTAATTACTTTACAATATTGTATTGGTTTTGCCATACATCAAAAAAAATTCTAATTTGGTTCTATCATTTTGAAATATTATTGTATAATTTCACAGATAAGGAAACTGAAGCTTAGATAAGCTAGAAAGTTATCCAATATTAAGCAGATATTTGAAGCCACATCTCTCTAATTGTGACACTCATCTACTTCCTCAGTGTATTACATGGGCTCACAATAAATGATGTTCATGAGACAGAAATATTTTTATAATTACTCTTTAGAGGTGGAGAATGATGCAAATAAAGTAGTAGATTAAAATCTCTATAACTCTCTAAAGTAAATTTAAAGACCAGTTTGTAGGATTTATTCTTAATGTGTCCCTACATACAAGGCAGGAGTATAATACAAAGGTGAGTGTCTATAAATGCATTCTATATTATGGAAGCCAACCCATTAAGTACTAGGTCTACAAACATCTAGCTTGATTTAATGATATCATTACATGGGTGGATTTTTTAAATTAACTGAATTTTCAATAGAAATTGTTCAAGTTCAAAATTGTTGCCAAATAACCTAAGTGTAGGTAGTATATATCCACATACATACTGTGAATATGTAATCAAGCATAGCAGCTTCTCAAACTACCATGAACATCTGTTACAAAGTAAACTTCTACAAAGCTACATGAATTGCCCTGTTTTCAAATATGCCTATTACATATTGAAGAATTATGCAAAATAAGAATTTTGGGTTTTAAAGTAGCTGACCTTAAGCCAACATTGCTGATAGTTAGCTACTACAACCACTAAATACATCAGCTATTCAAACACTCTTATAAATAACAAGAAAAAGCAGTCTGAAAATAAGACAATACATAGAACTCTTTTCCTAGTAGAGAAAAGTGAAAGTGAAGTCGCTCAGTCGTGTCCAACTCTTTGTGACCCCATGGACAGTAGCCTGCACCAAGCTCCTCCGTCCACTGGATTTTCAAGGCAAGAGTGCTGGAGTGGTTTGCCGTTTCCTTCTCCAGGGAATCTTCCCAACCCAGGGATCGAACCCGGGTCTCTCGCATTGCAGACAGACGCTTTACCTTCTGAGCCACCAGGGAAGTCCTACCTAGTAGAGAGTGTATCTCCAAATAATCCATAATGATTCCATAATTAGTTATCTTAAAAGAAAAATGAGACTATTAAGAAACTTTCAAATATTATATCTTTAGACTATTCATAAAATAAAACACTCTTGAAATAACACTTTAAAGCTTAAAAGAGAACTGTGAATGGAAATGTCTTTTAAATTTAAGTTGCTAGGTAATTATATTACTTAAATTGACATTTGGTGTTGTATTTTCAAAATTTTCCTGTTTATGGGCATACAAAATAAGTTCCTACAAAAACAAAACAAGAACTCAACATAAGATCATATATGTGGTGTTTCCCTAACATTTCATCTGCCCGCTAATCTCACCCTGTCTTCACACAACTAAGTACCTTTGTCCATTCTTAGCCCAGGGACTTCATACTTTTCATTGTGTGCCTGAATCTTTCAGTTTCTTTGCTTATAGTCTGTTTCTTTTACATTTTGAAGAAGACTACTTAGTACTGATGTTCTCATATGGTTAAAATAACATGTTTTTATTTAAATAAAATGAGTCAAGGGTCTTTAGCAAACATAATTAAAGACAGAAAATTTTCAAAAAAGTTTTTGAATTAACCTTGTAAACCTAAAAAGTCCTCCCACATCAACAAAGTTAATGCCCAATACCATAGTGAAGTGAAGTGAAAGTCGCTCAGTCGTATCCAACTCAGAACACTGGAGTGGGTAGCCTTTCCCTTCTCCAGGGGATCTTCCCAACCCAGGGATCAAACTCAGGTCTCCCACATTGCAGGTGGATTCTTCACCAACTGAGATACAAGGGAAGCCCTCCGATACCACAAGATTAAGCCAACTCAGGTGCTAAGTGTTGAGTAGTGTGCAGTTAATACATGCATTGAAAAGAAATAAAAACGTCTTTTTACTAGTTGTGGTTGATGACATTTTGTCTCAATTCTGCCTACATTGCCAGCCCATGCTATAACTTCATTGTTGTAGAATATGTTTCACTGCCCCATTGATTTTGGGTGTAGCCGTATGATTTGCTTTGACCACTGAAATACAGGCAGACATAAGCCATGTTGTCACACCAGAAACTTTAAATGTGTTTGTATATTATCTTGCCCTCTTCTACTCTTGCCAGTCACCATAAAAAGCACTTGTTCTAGTAACCAACCCATTGGTTCTTCAGTCTGGACCCAAAATGAGAGTCAGACCTAACCACAACTCAAAGTCAGAAGTCCATCCCAAATGAGTCCAGAAGAACCATAGAAATCCTACACTCATGAAATAAACACACAGCTACCTGAATCTTAGAGTTGTTTACAACACATTAATATTGCAATAACTGACCAGTGGTGGTTACAAACAAGTAAATTGATTGCAGAAAGAAGTGGGAAGTATGAATGATTCTCTAGTAGAGAAAGAAGTGGAGAGTAGGAACATTTAGAGTCACCAGCCCAAGTATGTAAGCTTAAATAGTCAAAGAAAACAAAATCAGTAGGTTAAAGCTAACATTTGTTGAAAGGGAAAGATGGTTAAAGAATAGCACATTTTCAGAGGAAGAATGAACTACAAAAACCAGCTAAAATTGTGTAGAAGATTGCAAATGATAACTACATAGAAAAATATAAGAACACACATACTTGATACCAGCAAGTTTAAATGAATTAAAATACCACAAAATACAAAAAAAAAATCCTATTTTTAAAATGTACACTTTACAACATACCTTTAATTTGGAGATAATAAATTAGTTTGGAACAGAAAATAAGATTAAAATTATATGCAGAATTTACATTTTGTGTATTAAAAAGAAATACTAGATAGCAGCTTCATATTTAAGGACAGAATATATAGTCTTGGTTATATGGTAAACTATTGTTATGCTATTCTTCCTTCCAAAAGAAAACTCACAAATCATTATTATTCTCAGTGGTGGGGGGATATCTATCATTAAAATCTATTTGTGAGAATTGAGACTTAGGTTTTTACCCATATGTGACCATATGAAAATAGGCTATCTTTCATTAAAGTAAGTGGCTCAGACAGTAAAGCGTTGCCTACAATGCAGGAGACCCAGGTTCAATCCCTGGGTGGGGAAGATCCCCTAGAGAAGGAAATGGCAACCCACTCCAGTATTCTTGACTGGAAAATTCCGTGGACGGAGGAGCCTGGTGGGCTAGAGTCCATGGGGTCGCAAAGAGTCAGACACGACTGAGCGACTTCACTTTCACCTTCACTTTCACTTTCACGCAATTGTTTGAATTTCTAAGTTCATAGTTTTATATGTATTCATATTTTTCATTTGACAGTTTTAACTTACATACTTCTATTTTTTAAAACCAAAGTAACCATTAGAGAAGACGTAAGCAATGGAATGCAAATGGGGAATTCTTTGTGCTTCTGTTGTGCAGTGTTTACTCACTTTTCACCTTGTTATCTACAAAACGTGAAAATGCCTTGGTAGGCACAGTACTTCATTCAGGCTGATAAGTTGTCATAATACTCAGGCCAGTGCTGGTTTTGTGATTGCTTGATGTGTCAAACACATTTGATGGATTTTTTTTTTAAACTGGAAAGTCTATGTTCATTATCCAAATCATAGGATTTTCTCAGATTTCCATGAGAAAGAAAATAAAAAAGACTTGAAGCAATAGGATTTAGTGGAAATGAATATCATCTCAAAGCACACTTGAGTCTATTTTATTACAGGCTTTCACTGTACAACAGAGTAAAGTAACTGCAGAGTAAAGAACCAAGAGAGCATGTATAAAGACACAATACATTTCAAGTATAAATTACTTTCTATTATAGGTACTAGACAAAATAAATTTAACAAACATTTAATTCAAATTTTCAGTCAGTTATCAATTTTGACAGGTAGCTTGTTTATAGATTATTAACACAGGAATATGATGTGCCTTTAAAATTATTTGTTCCCCATTTCTTTTAAAATATTTCATTCATAAACAGACATTATTATATTTTACGTAAAAAAACTCAGAACTTGAAAATAGCTTCATATACTGGTTTATATAAGATATTTATGAAGCATAATTCATTCTCACTCCTTTTTTAAAATATATTATTTTAAAATAAATTATTTTAAAATAATTATAAAACATATTTTTGATAATCTGAGAAATACTTATTTCATTACAATGTTACTAGAAAACCACTGCATACTGCTGTCACAACAGAAGACAATTTATGTACTTGTGCTTGACGACAGCACCATTATTAGAAGATTCCTCTCACTGTTGAAGAACATTATCTTGAAAGGACATTCTTTGGACTTTATTTTTTTTTAAGTAACAAAGATCATCTTTTTTCAAAATGGAAGTCATTGCAAAGTGCATGTCACCTGAAAATAACAATTAGAACTCAAAAAAACAAACAAAAGTATTCCCATATGAAATGGCATTCTTTCAAATTGTAGAGGTATTTGACTGTCAAAGTTACAAACTGTTCATCAGCACAGCCACCAAAAATATGCCAGCTATGGGAAGAGGTGGGGCTAAATACATTTTATGATATTTTAAATTTTTAATCATAGTCATACCCCCAGGACTGAGAGTTTGTGTCATAATCCAGATTATATCAAACCCATTGTTCAGTTCAGTTCAATTCAGTCGCTCAGTCATGTCCGACTCTTTGCGACCCTAGCAGCACTCTAGGCTTCCCAGTCCACCATCAGTTCCTGGAGTTTACTCAAACTCATGTCCATTACTAACAAGGTTATGTTTTAAGGATTGTACAAATATTTAAAACTGAGTTTTTCTTTGTTTAAAAATATTATCCTGTTAAGTTTAACACTTCAGCAAAATTTCTGGCTGGCACTGAGAGAATTGACAGTAGCAATATGAAGAAACATTATTCATAATTTTGTATCTGAAATTATGGATATTTGTTAAAAGAATCTCATTAAGTTTTTGTAGTAGTCCCAGTTTATGCCTTTATATCATCCTTATACATAGATACATGTTTGTGTGTGTGTGTTTATTGCTTGCTTTAAGAATTTAATATGAAAATCATGTAATTTTTATATTTATATAAATATAAAATCATAATATATAGTAAAATAGAAGTCAAATAACAAAGCTGTCTTGTTTATTTGATTACATTGACTCTTTTATGTTCTTTGTTTTAAAACAGTACATGATATAAGTATTTCTAGTTTTTTCATCCTGATATCATCTCTTTAATTTCTTTCCATATGAATTCATCACTCTGGTACCCATGGACTTGACAAGAGAGAGGATACTAGGCTATTGGATAAGAATCAACTCTGCTTGCCAACAGCTTAAAGCTTTGGCATCATATACATAGTATCTGTTCATATATTTGAGCATAACTATCAGTTTCATGAAAAGACATTTAATCATACTTTGTATTCTGGTTTTGTATAGTTGTAAAATGATTTTTATCAGTAGATGATTTGGTTTGTGTTTGTCTTTTTAGTGTTTCTGACAATCTGGGATTTAGGAGATTTAGTTACAAATTTTCTTTGCTCTTATGTAAGAGATGTTGATTACATCAGATGTTGATTTTAAGTTACTCATTGACATGCACTGAGGACAGAGGCAGTGGAATTCTTCCTTAAAGATAAGATGCACGATCACATTATTTAAATCTTTCTTCTAAAGGATGAAAAATAATTTTAAGTTTCAACTCTTGAGTGTAAAAGAAAAACATTTCTAAAAAAGCAAAGGCAAGGAATAAGTAATCTTCAGGGCATCTTAATTCTCAGAAGTCCTTTCACACCAACTCTTGAAATGACGCTGAAGGGTCAGATTCAGATAAACCAGTTTCTTCCCTCAGAAAGCTTATACTCAAAAGACCCAAACTGAATACAACCTATGATAACAAATATGAGGTGCTTATCTAACTGATAGACAGTGATCTCTACTGACCAGAGGATTTCTTGAGTGACATAGCAAGAATACTGGTAAAATGAGGGCAGTGTACTTGATTTAAAAGGATAATTTCTTTTCTTCTTTCCTCTTTCCACTCCTCTCTTCCTTCCCTTGCTTTCTTTGTTGACAGTTTAAGTTCCTATAGCATTGTTTCCCCTAAAGAATCCATTTCCAACAAGTAAATATCTATAAATCTTGGTGCTGGTGACGTGTATGTTTCTTTGATCTGAAGAGATACACTGTCTGAAATGATACTCATATTTACATCCATGTGTGCGAGTTGTCGCTCAGACCTGTCTGACTCTCTGTGACCCCTTGAACTGCACCCTGCCAGGTTCCACTGTTCAAGAGATTATTCAGGAAATCTTCCCAACCCAAGGATACAACCCAGGTCTCCTGAATCTGTGTCTCCTGAGGCTCCTGAATAAGCAAGTGTATTATTTACCACTGTGCCACCTGGGAGGCCCTATATTTATATCTACTGATGATTGATCCTCATGGTGCCTTCCGTGCTGAAGTAACAGGTATGGTGATAGTGCCTGCAATTTTAATAGTCTTCTCTATACACCCTATGCTATGCATGTATTCTGGAATAGGATTTATCAAATTGTATTTTTCCTTTTCAGGGGCATTTTTGTTTTCCTGTTATATATTAAGGATTTTAAAGCTCTAGCATATGTTTTGTTTTTCTTACCATTTATAATTTAACATGGTGTCTGGCCCTCTGGTGTTGATTTAATCTTTGTGCAGTTAATATTGTTAGAATGAGATGAAGATATATGTATGAGAAAATAATCATTACTAGCTATCTTTAGAGTACTTAAAATGTGCCAAGCACTTGTATGATACTATTACTACCATCATTCTATCAAACAGGAAGTTAAGGCAGAGAGAGGTTAAGTAAATTATCCATAATTAACGACCAATAAGTGGATTAGAACTCAGCCATAATTACTGGATTCCATACTTTTAACCACTGTGTTAGGCAGTAACAGGTGCAATTTAATGTGTGGCCAGGATTCATATCATACTTTGGTAAATGGCAACAGATAGTTTCAATGCATAATAAAAGGGCCAATCTGAATAGATGAGTGAACCGGCTCTGTCAGAGGACACCATTGCACATGATGACACAGAAGTGTGCAATCGAATCTGGGTCTTTATTTTGGGAATAAAATGAGAAATTTGGACACTAATAGTGTTTTGGATTTGGCAATCACTTTTATAACAATAAAATCTTATTATGTTAAAAAATTTAAAGAAATTAACTCAAATAACATTCTCTTGACAAGGCAACCTGAAGGCAATGAGAGACGTGACAAAATAGGCAACATTTGCTGCTTTGGTTTTTGGGTTTCTCAAAGTGCCTCTCTCTCTCTCTCTCTCTCTCTCTCTCATTTTTTGAGGTGGATTCTTATTTTTAATAATAGCTAGGAATATGGATGTATGAGTTCTGATTCTAGAATCAGTTGCTTCAGAAACTTTAAACCTCTAATGCCAAAGATTTTAGATACTTTGATTCATTTTTCTATAACACTTTATTTATAATAATGAATATTTGTTTCCCCAAATATTGATTTTCCTTATTTTCTATCCTACATATACTCCATTTTCAATACACCTACATAAACACTAGACAATTTTTGAATTTTTATTTATGGAAATAATTTTATTTATATTTATATTTTTCATGTATTTAAACATTCATATTTTTAAAAGATCTTACTATTTTTTACTGAAATCACTTAGATGTTAACATAAATATTAACAACTGTTAATAAATTCTATTTTCATGACATTATTTATTAAGGCAGACATATAAATTAATTATAATTTTTAGAGTATAAATGATTAAATTATGTAATTTTGAAATAGTGCATATGTTGGAAAAACCCACTGAGATCTAGATCACACAGACATGTACTCTCTCATTTCATATTTGCTAGATTTTGTGTCCACGTCTATAGAAGAGTGAGAACAATATCAATTACTTAAGGATTTAATATATAAAAATCATCTGGCACCATGATAAGATATTCAGAAACATCAAATTTAAAAACAAAACATGCAATGTTATAACCACTATATGTAACCAGAGTTATCTTTGTAGAAGTTACTTGTTTTCTGATAGCTTTATTTAACAGAAACAACGGAAACAATATTTCTGTTTTTGTGTCTGTATCATCTGAATTTATGTAAACTGATTTTATATCATGATTAATATTTTGCTTTGAAAAGACAGAATTAAATTGGGTAATTTGGATATTAATATTATGACTGCTTTAATAAATTTAACTTAAAAAGTAGTCCTCTGTTCTTGTAAACTGCTTTTATTCCAATATTGATATAGCATTTCAGATTGTAGTGTGTATCATTAATAAAGATTGCCAAATATTATTTTTAAATTTAGATCAGTTCAGTAATAAGTGCCTGACATACCACAGCTTAACTGAGCACACTCCCACTCAGCATCAGTTCAGTTCAGTTCAGTCACTCAGTCATGTCCGACTCTGCTACCCCATGAACTGTAGCACACTAGGCTTCCCTGTCCATCACCAACTCCCAGAGTCCACCCAAACCCATATCCATAGAGTTGGTGATGCCATCCAACCATCTCATCCTCTGTGGTCACCTTCTCCTCCTCCCCTCAATCTTTCCCTGCATCAGGGTCTTTTCAAATGAGTCAGCTCTTCATATCAGGTGGCAAAAATATTGGAGCTTCAGCTTCAACATCAGTCCTTCCAATGAACACCCAGGACTGATCTCCTTAAGGATGGACTGGTTGGATCGCCTTGCAGTCCAAGGGACTCTCAAGAGTCTTCTCCAACATTACAGTTTAAAAGCGTCAATTCTTCGACGCTCAGCTTTCTTCACAGTCCAACTCTCACATCCATACATGACCACTGGAAAAACCATAGCCTTGACTAGACAGACCTTTGTTGGCAAAGTAATGTCTCTGCTTTTGAATAAGCTGTCTAGGTTGTTCATAACATTCCTTCCAAGGAGTAAGCATCTTTTAATAGCATGGCTACAATCACCATCTGCCTGATTTTGGAGCCCAGAAAAATAAAGTCTGACACTGTTTCTACTGTTTCCCCATCTATTTGCCATGAAGTGATGGGACGTGATGCCATGCTCTTAGTTTTCTGAATGTTGAGCTTTGAGCCAACATTTTCACTCTCCTCTTTCACTTTCATCAAGAGGTTCTTTAGTTCTTCTTTACTTTGTGCCATAAGGGTGGTGTCATCTGCATATCTGAGGTTATTGATATTTCTCCCAGCAATCTTGATTCCAGCTTGGACTTCATCCAGCCCAGCATTTCTCATGATGTACTCTGCATATAAGTAAATAAGCAGGGTGACAATATACAGCCTTGATGTCCTCTTTTTCCTATTTGGATCCAGTCTGTTGTTCCATATCCAGTTCTAACTGTTGCTTCCTGACCTGCATATAGGTTTCTCAAGAGGCAGGTCAGGTGGTCTGGTGCTCCCATCTCTTTCAGAATTTTCCACAGTTTATTGTGATCCACACAGTCAAAGGCTTTGGCATAGTCAATAAAGCAGAAATACATGTTTTTCTCTAACTCTCTTGCTTTTTCAATGATCCAGCGGATGTTGGCCATTTGATCTCTGGTTCCTCTGCCTTTTCTAAAACCAGTTTGAACACCTGGAAGTTCACGGTTCACATATTGCTGAAGCCTGGCTTGGAGAATTTTGAGCATCACTTTACTAGTCTGTTAGATGAGTGCAATTGTGCTGTAGTTTGAGCTTTCTTTGGCATTGCCTTTCATAACTTCACACGATCAACTCTAATTAATTAGCTATTACTTAAAAGTCAGCCTGCCCTTTCCAGAGTGGTAGCTCAGACCTCTCCCTTCTACATTACATTTTTTAGTGGATTTTCAAAAATCTGATGAGTCAATGATTTCCTTGAAATTATATTTTATAACTATCTCTTTTTATAAGGTCTGAAGTGAGATAGAAAACAATTAAATGATGCTTTAAGTTCTATAAATTTATAAATTATATAAAGTCAATCTTTTCAGCATGTGACTGTCTGTAAATATTAAAGTCTTTTGGGAACTTAGAAAACTTTGAATCCAGAGGACAATATCAGGTGGATACAGAATTGGTGTTGCAAATGAAATCCCATGAGTTTAAAGAAATTATCTTAGTCTAGAAAAATGTCATCATTACTTCTGTTTCTAGTTTGCACTGCATATGTTTTCTGCACTAAAAAAAGATATTTACATGTTTAAGGTAATAAATAAAATTTATGAGTATTTATAATACATATAATTAATACGATCTATTTTGATTAGTCAATGCTGCCCTGTTTTTGAGGGAATAAATAATTATTATTATTCTAGTACATTGTATAGTTGAGGGTCATTCAAATTTTGTAATGTGGAAGTGGCTGAAAAGACCAGAAAAATTTACAACATCACAAAAGTTCATTGAAGCAGAAACATTTTCTAGTGACTACTGACCTTACGAAATCAAAGACTTTCTTCTCTCTTTCTCTCTTTTAAAATAGGTATTAAAGAGAATATCCAGAGGCACAAAGACATCTGGGTCAAAGATGTAAACAAATAACAGACATGAAATAGAATTACATAAGGAACATGAGATATACCAATGTCTATATATTAACAGTGAATGAATCTGAAGTCGCTCAGTCGTGTCTGACTCTTTGTGGCCCCATGGACTGTAGCCTATCAGGCTCCTTTGTCCATGGGATTTTCCAGGCAATGGTACTGGAGTGGATTGCCATTTCCTTCTCCAAGGGATCTTCCCAAACCAGGGATCGAACCCGGGTCTCCTGCATCATAGACAGATGCTTTATCATCTGAGCCACCAGGGAAGTCAGTGAATGAGGTGCAGATGTTCACTCAGCAGAACTTTTGAACAGCTATCCTAAGCGTCAAAAGCAATGCCACACACCTCATTTAGCCAAAAGACAATTCATCAATGGCTATTAGAGGTTACGACTATATTTCAGAATTGAACGTAGCCATCTTAACATATACATGAAAGACACTAAGTTCACCTAGAAACTAAAAAAGAAAAGAAAAGAGAAAAGACCTACTATAAGGACACCAACACACAATAAAAGCAAAATAAAATAAAAAAGTGGCTAGGTAGCCACAAAGCCACACAGATTTGTACCCAGATACTTTGTACATGCACAAAGTCAACTCTTTTTCACATGAGAAGTTTGCATGTTTGTAGTTATCTGGCAGTATATAGACACAGAGCAAAGTAAGCGATCATAAGTAAGATACTAGTATATCCTACAATACCTGAACTTTGGTGGCATTAATAAACTCTGAAATTGGTGTAGAAAACTATACACAAATTTATAAGAAAAACATTCTAAAGTGAAGGGAAGTAAAATATAAGTAAAACAATTGCTTTTTTTCTCTTTTGCTTTATTCATAATGTAAACCAATTGGGACCATTAAGCTGAAAAAGTTCCTTTTCAATCCATTACAGTATTTCTTAATGGAAACATTAAAATTATTTTTCTTAAAATATGAAAGTAGTACCATTTAAGGACAAAAAATATTCAGTCTTAATGAATTTATATAGCATGCCTGACACTTGACTGCTCGCCTGTTTTGAAATGCTGACACGTCCAACTCAGACTAAACACTATGTTACTAATACTCTGGTATTAATAAAATTTATTAACACAATTCTATGTTAATTATTTTATCTTACTAAATAATGTGGTAAGACAATCCAACTTTCCTTTTTATATAATCTAGTTCTGAATTAGCAATCATTTAGCTTTTTCTTTTTTTTTAGTAATTTTAATGATACACAACACTAGTCATAAAGAAGAAATTTTAAATTGTACTAAACATTATTCCACACTAAAACTCAAAAAGAATAAAAATTTTGTTTCTTGAACACTGGCATTTTAATCATTAAAACTTATGAAATTGACCAAAATCCAAAGTTATGGATTATAACTGTTAACATATGTCTAACAGTTTATATATATAATAATATATAACTGTTAATATAAATCTGTTAATGTTCAGGTATTTATGAATCTGATATAAGAACCTAAGTGTTGTATGAAAAGGAAGGACATTGAACTTTTATGAAGTGTTTCATCCTTACAATGAACTGATTCTTTTAAATATCAAAGGCTTATTGGGTGGGAAGTACTACATTGACATAGGATATATTAACTAAAAGTTAATAACTAGTTCTAAATCACTTATATTTACTTAACATTTTATTTAATTAAACTGTACAGTATATTTTTATTTATGGGTTAATATGTTACAAAATTTTCAACATTAAATTCTATATATATCTGTCTATTTTAAAATAAAATTTCTGGATAGATACAACTGATAGCATGCTTTTTTATTTCCTTATCCCTTAATATTCCCTTTATATTCTCATATTTGATTTATCAGTATATCTGTATGCATTGGAAATTGGAAAGGAACTTTTCACGTCATGAATCCATGAAAATACCTTATTCCTGCGTGTTTATATCCTTTTTCTATTCAGACTGTGAAATTTGCCATTAAGCCACAATCAGCCTGTGAAATCTGTATTCCCTCTCTGTAATTTATAGCAAAAGGCTCCATGATCAATTAGGACTATACTTAAACATGTAATCATCAGGATGACTGGTAATACTGCAAATTAAGAATCTTTTCAAAAACTTTATGTCAATTTAATAAGTTGGCTACTTTATTGTAAATATATATGTGTGTGTGATTAATACACTTACTGAGATTTAACTAAAAAGATAATAAAAATGTGTTGCCAATACAGCTAGTTTTTCCACTTTTTTCTATATTATAGTTATTATTCTTCAATAAATATGCCTCATATTAAACCTGTTAAATTCAAAGCTAAATTGCAATAGAATATGACTTTCTAATCTTCATGTGTAATATTTTATTTTGTTCACAGTGTATAAAAAATTTTGACATTATAGTTTTTAAATACTAAATTCACTAACTTGTGTTATAAACCTAACTTACTCAATGTATTTTTTTGAGTCCATCTTGAGCCAAGCATGGCCTTATTCATTTATGTATTCCTTTTCACATTCTATTATAGGTTAGGCACTCAATTAATTTTTCGCAAATTGAAATCTTGTGTGTGAGTGTGTGTGTGTGTGTGTGTGTGTGTGTGTATGTGATTTGCTGAGGTTTGTTATTAATAAATAATTTGCAGTATTTGGAAAGCTACCAAAAGAATGATTTTATAGGTAATGAAGACATTTTGGTAGCATCACCACCATCATATCATCATGAATGAGACAAATGTATGTTTTCATTGAAAAAATATTTTGTATTATGTATGGCAAAGCAGTGATCAAACATTCTAACATTTTACTGAAGTAAACCATTTTTTCTATATTCCAATCATGAAGTGAATGTTGAAAAGCATTATTTATGAATTTCCTTAATGCCCTGGATATTCTCTCTTTTAACTACTAATAGATATTCTCATCTCTTTTAATTTTATTACATTATTATTCTTATGCCACCAAATAAAGTTTCCATCTACGTGGTCAGTTATATTTGTTAATTCTAAAGTGAGTAATGAATGGAACCCAGAGATCTACAATTGTTTCATGTTTCACTGTGATACCAGAGAAAGGAGTATAGGATATTTTCTCATGTTTCAACACTCTTGAGGATGGGTGATACAAATGAAAAATCTATACAGATCTTCCTTGACTTATGATGGGGTTATCATGAAAAACTCATCAATACTTGAAAATATTTTAAGTGGAAAATGTATTTAAAATACCTAGTCTGCTTAGTGGAGAAGGAAATGGCACCCCACTCCAGTACTCTTGCCTGGAAAATCCCATGGATGGAGGAGCCTGGTAGGCTGCAGTCCATGGGGTCGCTAAGAGTCGGACACGACTCAGCGACTTCACTTTCACGCATTGGAAAAGGAAATGGCAACCCACTCCAGTGTTCTTGCCTGGAGAATCCCAGGGACGGGGGAGCCTGGTGGGCTGCCGTCTACGGGGTCGCACAGAGTCGGACATGACTGAAGTGACTTAGCAGCAGCAGCAGCTGTCTACTTGGATGTTAATACAAGCAGAGCTTAGCTGAGCCTACCTTAAATGTGCTCAAACACTTCAACACTAGTCTACAGTTGGACAAAATTGCCTGATACAAATCTTGTTTTATAGTAGAGTATTGATGTCTCTTGTAATTTATTGATACTATACTAAAAGTGAAAAATAATATTTGGGTACAGAATGATTTGTAAGTGTATACATTATTTATAATTGTGATTGTGTGGCTGACTGGAAGTTGTGGCTCATTGCCAATGCCCAGCATCATGAGACAGTATTGTATCACATACTGCTAGCCTGGGTAAAGATCATTCAGAATTCAAAGTACAGTTTCTACTGTATGTGAGTCATACCCATCATAAAGTCAAAAATTTCAAGCTAATTCATTATAAGTCAGGGATCATTTGTATTTAATTATCGTACTGAAAATAAAACATAAAATTGTCATAATCAATTCAAAATATTTAAAAATCTTTGCTACATTGATATTTTAATATGTCACCTTAATAATTGTAACAAATTAAAAATTCTTAAAACAATGTAAAGGTATAATTAACACATTTATTCCTGGTTGCCATAATGAAGTTGTTAACAGCAGTCAAAGGGGCAATATTTTTGACCTAAATATTTCTTCCTAGCTGTGTGAGCTTGATGATGATTCTTCAGTATTCTTGTGCCTTAACTTCCATCACATTTCACATGAATCAAATGAATTAAAACATATAAAGCAATTGTAAGGATGCTTGATATTTTACAGGCACTAAAAAGAGTTGCCTCATTATCCTGCTTTGCTTTTATTTTAATCAATTGACTATTACATCAGTTAATATCAACTCTTTAATATAATCTTTTCTCTGACATCATTACTTGTTCTAAAGATTAACTAAAAATTAAGTTGCCAAAAGAAACATTTTATAATTACACATAAGCATAAGTAGTGAACTATGTTTAAATACTTTGAATTCAAATAACATCATAATAAAGACCACTAGCACTTTGTATTCAAAGACCTTTCACAGTAAGATGTTTATGATAACTTTTACTTAGTATTTTAAGGTTTAGACAATTTTGTTAGAAATAAATAAATGTCTACAAAGCAGATGAGTCTCTTTAGTTCTTTAGAGCTCTGCCCAAAAGAATAAGTATCAGTTCAGTTCAGTCACTCAGTCGTGTCCAACTCTTTGCGACCCCATGAATCGCAGCACGCCAGGCCTCCCTGTCCATCATCAAAAGTTATGACCAACCTAGATAGTATATTCAAAAGCAGAGACATTACTTTGCCAAGTAAGGTCCGTCTAGTCACGGCTATGGTTTCTCCTGTGGTCATGTATGGATGTGAGAGTCGGACTGTGAAGAAGGCTGAGCGCTGAAGAATTGATGCTTTTGAACTGTGGTGTTGGAGAAGACTCTTGAGAGTCCCTTGGTCTGCAAGGAGATCCAACCAGTCCATTCTGAAGGAGATCAGCCCTGGGATTTCTTTGTAAGGACTGATGCTAAAGCTGAAACTCTGGTACTTTGGCCACCTCATGCGAAGAGTTGACTCATTGGAAAAGACTCTGATGCTGGGAGGGATTGGGGGCAGGAGGGGAAGGGGACGACAGAGGATGAGATGGCTGGATGGCATCACTGACTCGATGCATGTGAGTCTGAGTGTGTGTGTATATATGTATACACACATATCATGTTTATCATAGCAGAATAATTATAATTAAATCAGATGTTTGGCATCAAGCATGTCATAAATAAGTGGCAAAAATTATTCAGATAATATATGTGATTCCCTTCTGGAGCTTCTTCTTACATATAGTGACCTTTTAGAAAACATTCTTTTTGCCTCTATGATTGCTGCTTCTATTACTTTAATTCTCCTTCTGGAAAATAAAACTTGATTACAATGATTATTTTTTTTAATCAAAACACATTCTTATAATTCTCAGCTTAGAACCTCAGTTTGTACCAGGACTGCTGCAGAACAACTCTTAAGAGGTGCAGACATGATCTCCAAAATAGATTTGATTACAAAACAGGGTTATATATTTTCTCACTCTTCTTTTTTTCAAAACGAGTTATTGTAGCTTGAAAGCAATTAGACAGATAGTGTTAATATTCAAATTTCAAGCTCTAAATACCCAAGGCTTCTTCAGATTCAGCTGACACTTATTTTTAACAATGTATCTTGTGCCTATTGCTGTGCCAAGTTCTATAAAAATTAAAGAAAAAAAAATCACCGGTAATGGGCTTCTCTGACAGCTCAGTTGGTAGAGAATCCACCTGCAATGCAGGAGACCCCGGTTTGATTCCTGGGTGAGGAAGATCTGCTGGAGAAAGGATAAGCTACCCACTCCAGTATTCTTGAGCTTCCCTTGTGACTCAGCTGGTAAAGAATCTGACTGCAATGGGGAAGACTTGGGTTCAATCCCTGGGTTGGGAAGATCTCCTGGAGAAGGGAAAGGCTATCCACTCCAGTATTCTGGCCTAGAGAATTCCATGGACTGTATAGTCCACGGGGTCACAAAGAGTCAGACACAACTGAGTGACTGTCACTTTTTTCACTTCACCAGTAATACTACAGGTAAAATAAAGCTATAAAATGAGCTGGTTTGTTTAGAGATGAACATAATTTTTACTTTGGAAGTGTTTTTAGCACAAGAACATAGGAACTGAGAACAAGGAGTTTATTTTGTGCTGAGTAGCTGCATCCCAAGCAATAAAAATCCTGGTACTACAGTAGGCACATTTACTTTTATTTTTTTCTTTTTCTGAATGAATGAACATTTTGGCAATACTCCTAAATTTTTGGAAGTGATTACCTATTGTTGACCCTACTTGTTGGTCTTTATCTCCTATTTGATTCTATGTCATATTTCTCAAAACCAGTTATTTAATACTTCAAATGAGGAAGTAAACTGGGAGTTTCTATTTTTCCATATATATGAACTACTGTTGGGACTCTCTTTATAACTGTAGCCATAACAGCACCACATTTCTCCAAAATTATGCATTTTTTCATTATACAGCCTACTATTTATTTTCAAATTATATAAAATATTGTTTATTTAGTTATTAATAGGTCTAGTATATTTTGGTCATAATTTTAAAGAAACAGTCTTTCCCATTTTGCAGAGATGTATTAGGTGCAAAGGGCTTCCCCTGTGGCTAAGCAGTAATTAACCTGCAATGCAGGAGACACAGCAGACATGGATTCGATCCCTGGGTAGGGAAGATACTCTGGAAGAGGAAATAGCAATCTACTCCAGTGTTCTTGCCTGGAGAATTCCACGGACAGAGGAGATGCTGGTGGGCTACAATACACAGGGTTGCAAAGAATCGGACATGACTGAGTGACCGAGGAAACATATATGCATTAGGTACAAATATTTAAACCAAAATACCAAAAGTTATTGCCTTAATCTATCGTGAGCTGTTCTTCCCATTTAAGGATCAGAACAAAGTATGACCTTTTAACTGAAGAAGTAAACTTAAATATATTATAATCCTTTTTTGTATTCAACATACCTTCAACAATGTTTATTGAGAACTACCACACTAGCTGCCTGTCAACTTCCTACTGCCTCTCAGACTACAGAAATTCAATAAGTTAATATTTATGAAACGCAAGTTAGGAAATCATCTATTACACCTATCGGAATCTAGAGCAAGTCTATCTGGTGAGAGAGGGAGAGGATTTCTCACATGAGTCTGTGAGACAAACTGGGCGTTTTGCTAGAGCAGAGATAGAAAGCGGTTGAGGACAAACTATTAGAAAAGCATGAAGGACATTGGGATGCAGGGTCAATGAAAATGAAACAAAATTAAAAAATCAATTGAAATTAAGAATAAGGAAATAAACATTTAGATTATAATTTAGGTAAGTAGTATTGAAAATATGAAGTTAATTTACTTGAATTTTACTTGTTTTTCAAAGTCAGGCAAGCTGAAGAAAGTGACACTAACAAAGCTATTGAATACACATTTGTTTGATCTTTCCCCCTCTCATTTGGGGCTTTTTTGTTGACTAGATTATCACTTATCCTAAAGTAACTTCAAATTAAATTTAACTACTAACAAAGCAACAAGACAAGAGAAGTCTTAGTGATAAGACAGAACTTCAATTATCCTAGAGAGTATTCTACAGTGTATAATTAGTTTGATTAGCCTTGAAGTCTCTTAAATAATAACCTACAACTGAACTACCTTGACTTTTAGGCTGAAATGGCTGCTATGTTTGGATTCTTTATCCCATGTATTTTACAATGCCATTTGCTTGTGTCTGTTCTGAATTAACTAAATACAGCAAATCTAATTGACGTATGACCACTGTAGTTTTAAAAACCAGTCAATATTTTTCTTAACATTCCCTACAATGTTCAAATAAATAAAAGGCAAACAAAATCAAACGTTCCATATTCTTAACCAGAAAGCAATTTAACATGAGTAAATTCAGACTTTTAGAGCAGAGTGGTGATTTATAATAGATATGCCTATTAATAACTACCCAACTAGAACTTAATAAATAGGTGGTCCTACTCAAGAGACTATACCTTTCAGTCTAATATATTTATCCAAAATATATTACTTGGTAACATGTGAGTATATACAGCTTTAAAAATATAACTCTTATTTTTAATAGAAGGTTTTATCAGATGATTGATAATAAAGAGAAACTGCAAATTAACATTAATCAGTTAACATAAGAATAGATTCATTACATCCAACAGTTTGAAAATAGAGCACTGAAATATTAGGTAGTGTTAGGCAGCTTTATGTGTAATAGCTAAAACAATAACTCTACTGTGTGTCGTTTTAAATATTAATATCATTCAGTTCAGTTCAGTCACTCAGTCGTGTCTGACTCTTTGTGACCCCATGAACCACTGCACGCCTGGCCTCCCTGTCCATCACCAAGTCCTGGAGTTTACCCAGACTCATGTCCATTGAGTCAGTGATGCCATCCAACTATCTCATCCTCTGTCATCCCCTTCTCCTCCTGCCCTCAATCTTTCCCAGAAACAGGGTCTTTCCAAATGAGTCAGCTCTTCGCATCAGGTGGCCAAAGTATTGGAGTTTCAGCTTCAACATCAGTCCCTCCAGTGAACATCCAGGACTGATCTCCTTTAGGATGGACTGGTTGGATCTCCTTGCAGTCCAAGGGACTCTCAAGAGTCTTCTCCAACACCACAGTTCAAAAGCACCAATTCTTCCGCTCTCAGCTTTCTTTATAGTCCAACTCTCATGTCCATACGTGACACTGGAAAAACCATAGCCTTGACTCGATGGACCTTTGTTGGCAAAGTAATGTCTCTGCTTTTGAATATGCTGTCTAGATTGGTCATGACATTCCTCCCAAGAAGTAAGTGTCTTTTAATTTCATAGCTGCAATCACATGTGCAGTGATATTGGAGCCCCCCAAAATAAAGTCTGACAGTGTTTCTACTGTTTCCCCATCTATTTCCCATGAAGTGATGGGACGTGATGCCATGATCTTCGTTTTCTGAATGTTGAGCTTTAAGCCAGCTTTTTCACTCTCCTCTTTCACTTTCATCAAGAGGCTTTTTAGTTCTTTTTCACTTTCTGCCATAAGGGTGGTGTCATCTGCATATCTGAGGTTACTGATATTTCTCCCAGCAATCTTGATTCCAACTTGGGCTTCTTCCAGCCCAGCATCACTCATGATGTGCTCTGCATATAAGTTAAATAAGCAGGGTGACAATATACAGGTTTGATGTACTCCTTTTCCTATTTGGAATCAGTCTGTTGTTCCATGTCCAGTTCTAACTGTTGCTTCCTGACCTGCATACATGTTCCTCAAGAGGCAGGTTAGGTGGTCTGGTATTCCCATCTCTTTCAGAATTTTCCACAGTTTATTGTGATCCACACAGTCAAACGCTTTGGCCTAGTCAATAACGCAGAAATAGATGTTTTTTTTCTGAAACTCTCTTGCTTTTTCAATGATCCAGTGGATGTTGGTAGTTAATGTTATTATGAGTTTATAAATTGAGAGAACATTTGTTTCAAATAAACTTATAGTTGCTCAAGTATTAATAATTTTTCAAAACTCTAAATTCTCTGGGGATTTCTCATAATCTTTCACTTCCTTTCAACTTCATTGTTACCCTTGCTTAGTTAGCCTATTTTCCCATTCCTGCACCTCCAACCATCAAGTCATTCATTCCCATGTCTTCATGAACACACGAGAATCCCTTAGCTTACTGTGTCATCTTGTCATTTGTTTATGAAAATATAATTTTATTTTTGCATTCTTTGTTCTGTTTATAGTCTTCACCCCAGTGAAACAAGTGCTTACCAATGATCCTTCAACCATCATATGTTAACTACTCTTCATTTTCTTAAGTCTCTAAAAAGATTCCTCTTTTTTAAGGTTTGTATGAGCTTAGACAAATTATCTAACTGCTCTGAAGTTCAAAGTTTTTAATACGTTGATTCTCAATTTTTAGAGGTGTTGAATAACTTAAATCATATGCATAAAGTAGCCACTGCAAAAAAAGCTCAATAACACTCTTTATTATATTGTTTGCTATCATTGCCTTCTCATTGGTCTCTCCATCTTAATTTCTCTCATATTCAGTCATTATACTTTCTTTCTGCCAATGACATGAAAATACTATATCCAAGATCAAATTTCTTCAATATTCCCTACTTCCAATTATGCAGATTCAGTCTTTTTCTCTAGCTCATTCACACTCTATTCCCCAAAGATATTCAGAAAAATCAGTATGTTTCATATAACCTTCAACATGAACCTGTTACACTGTGTTTGCCTAAAATCAGTTCTTTCACTTCATCTTTTCAAAAATCTATACATACATTCATCTCTGGCTCTCTAGCTCCTTCATGAAACCTTTGTTGATCACCCCAGTAAGAAATGAGTAGTCTCATTATCTGATTGCCTATAGGACCCTGCAGTACCCTCAAGGCACTTGTCCCAACCTGCTTCACACTGTAGATATCATCTCCTTCTTCTGCTCCATAAACCTTCAGATTTCATTTTTGCCTCTTATCACTTAAGACAATGACTAGAAGAAATCAAATGTCTCTAAATATTATAAAATATACAAACTTATATTATATACGTACATTAGTTATTAAAATAGTGTGTTCTATTACAGGGGCTTCCCTGGTGGCTCAGCGGTTAAAGTGTCTGCCTCCAATGTGGGAGACCCGGGTTCAATCCCTGGGTCGGGAAGATCCCCTGGAAAAGGAAATGGTAACCCATTCCAGTATTCTTGCCTGGAGAATCCCATGGATGGAGAAGCCTGGTAGGCTACAGTCCATGGGGTCACAAAGAGTTGGACACAACTGCGTGACTTCACTATTCACTATAATTAAATTAATGTATTATAATAAGAAAACTAAAGGGATAGTGAAAGTTGCTCAGTCATGTCTGACTCTTTGCAACCCCATGAACTGTAGACTGACAGGTTCCTCTGTCCATGGAATTCTCCAGGCAAGAATATTGGGGTGGGTAGCCCTTCCCTTCTCCAGGGGATCTTCCCAACCCAGGGATCAAACCCAGGTTTCCAACATTGCAGGTGGATTGTTTACTGTCTGAGCCACCATGGAAGCCCAGGAAAACTAAAAGGTTGATTCCTTTAATTCACATATTTCAATGTGATTCCTGGTCACAAAATTTTAATACTATTTCAACATTCCAATGTGTGCATATATAAGTGTTTATTTCATATTATTTCAAAAGTGAGTTACATTAAATCATGATTCTATAGATACTAAGATGTGTGCTATAGGATTTTGTTATGTATATATTAATTTTCAGTTGTTGGTAAATGCGAAATGTAAAAACAGAGAGTGAGTGTGCTGGAGAGAATTCTAGTATACAGAGGGTAGTCTAGGAAAGCAAATATTGCATTAGGATTATTGGGAGGAGACATTTACACTAATAAGAGTTCAAAAATTTAAGGTTGTTGTTGTTTAGTCTCCAAATTGCGTCAGACTCTTCATTGACATGAACTGTAGCCCACCAGCTGCCTCTGTCCATGGGATTTCCCAGTCCAATATACTGCAGTAGGTTCCCATTTCATTCTCCAAGGGATCTTCCCAACCCCGGGATCAAACCTGCCTCTCCTGCGTTGGCAGGAAAATTCTTTACCACTGAGTCATGAGAAAAAATTATGCTTCACATGTGGTACTAGTAAAGAATCCACCTGCCAATGCAGGAAATGTGGGTTTGAGTCTCGGGTTGGGAAGATCCCCTGGAGAAGGAAATGGAAACCCACTTCAGTATTTCTGAAGGTATCAGGAAGTGGTGACCAAAATCATTCTTAAGAAAATGAAATACAGGAAGGCAAAACAGTTGCTTGAGCAGGGCTTACAAATAGATAGAAAAGATGAGAAACCAAAGGCAAAAGAGAAAGCGAATGCTTTAACTAACTAAATGCAGGGTTCAAGTGAATAGCAAAGAGAGATGGCAAGCCTTCTTAAGTGAACAATGTAAAGAAATAAAAGAAAACAATAGAATGGGAAAGACAAGAGATCTATTTAAGAAAATTGGAGAAACCAAAGGAATGTTTCACTCAAAGATGGGCACAATAAAGGACAGAAATGGCAAGGACTTAATGGAAGCAGAATAGGTTAAGAAGAGGTGGCAAGGATACACAAAATAACTATACAAAAAGATATTAATGACCCAGATGACTAAGATGGTGTGGTCATTCACCTAAAGCCAAACATTCTGGAATGTGAAGTCAAGTGGGTCTCTATGAACAAAGCTAATGGAGATGATGCAATTTCAGCTGAGCTATTTCAAATCCTCAAAGATGATGCTCTTGAAGTGCTATATTCAATATGTCAGCAACTTTGGAAAATTGAGCAGTGACTACAGGACTGGAAATATCAATTTTCATTCCAACCCCAAAGAAAGACAAGGCCAAAGAATGGTCAAACTACCACACAACTGCACTCATTTAACATGTGAGCAAGGTGATATTCAATATCCTTCAAGCTAGGCTACAACAGTATATGAACTAAGAAGTTCTAGATGTACAAGCTGGGTTTTGAAGAGGCAGAAGAACCAGAAATCAAATTGCCAACATGCTGGATCATAGAAAAATCAAGGGAAGTCCACCCCCCTCCAAAAAAATCTTCTCCTTCAATGACTACACTAAAGCTAACAACTGTGAGGATCACAACAAACTGTGGAAAATTCCTTAACAGATGAGAATATCAAACCATCTTACTTACCTCTTGATAAAACTGTACTCAGGCCAAGAAGCAGCAGTTAGAACCAGACATAGAACAAGGGACTTGTTCCAAATTGGAAAGGAGTATGTCAAGGCTGCAAATTGTCATCTTGCATATTTAACTTCTATGTTGAGTACATCATGAAAAATGCCAGGCTGGATGACTCACAATCTGGAATCAAGATTTTCTGGAGAAATATCAATAATCTCAGATATGCAGGTGATATGACTCTAATGGCAGAAAACAAAAAGGAATTAAAGAGGCTCTTGATGAGAATGAAAGATGAGAGTGAGAAAACTTTCTTAAAACTTAGCATTTAAAAAATAAAGATCATGGTATCCAATCCCATCACTTCATGCAAATAGATGGGGGAAAAGTGGAAACAGTGAAAGATTTTATTTTCTTGGGCCTCAAAAATCACTGTGGATGGTGACTGCAACCCTGACATTAAAAGACACTTGCTCCTTGGAAGAAAACCTATGACAAACCAAGACATTATCTTAAAAAGCAAAGACATCACTTTTCTGACAAAGTTCCATATAGTCAAAGCTATGGTTTTCCCAGTAGTCATATAGAGATGTGAGAGTTGGACCATGAAGAAGGCTGAGCACCAAATAATTGATGCTTTCAAACTGTGGTGCTGGAGAAGACTCCTGAGAGTCTGATCCTAAAGGAAATCAACTCTGAATATTCATTGGAAGGTTTGATGCTGAAGCTGCAGTTCCAATACGCTGGCCACCTGATACAAAGAGCCAATTCATTGGAAAAGACCCTGATGGTGGGAAAGACTGAGGGTAGAAGGACAAGTGGGTAACAGAGGATGAGATGGTTGGATGACGTCACTGACTCAATGGATATGAGTCTGAGCAGACTCCAGGAAATTGTAAAGGACAGGGAAGACTGGCATCTGCTGTTCATGGGGTCACAGAGTTGGACACGATTTAGCAACTGAACAATAATCCTATGGGCAGAGGAGCTTGGCAGGCTACAGTACACAGAGTCAGACACAACTGAGGGACTGAGCATGCATGAAGAGTTCAAATCCTAATCTGATACTCAATAGCTTTAAGATAATCAGTGAGTTATTTAACATCTCCACGCTTTCTTCATATATATATATAGACTGTGTAAAGAAGAGAAAGCTGATATCTGCAATGCTCTTAGTACCATGTTCAGTCTATATTGCATTTGTGACTGTTGCTATTATTATTGAGGAAAAATGTCCAATTGTGCCTAAGAAAAAACCGCTTCTAAAAAGTCTCTGAAAGTGAAGGAAGGAAGGTATGTCTTTCTCACTGACCTTCTTGTCTAAGTCTTCCTTAACTATTAAAGTTTCACAGTTAGACTTATCCTGGGGCCATGAGGCCTTATCTTCAAGGTTTGTTACTCAGGAAAGAATTGGAAAGAATTCTCCTTAAATTTCAATACAGGTGAGGTGATCATGTATTATTGTGCATGTATCCTTTGCTGAAATCAGGTGTAACAAAACATTAAGGGGAGTGGCAACAACATGACCTGAAGAGCTGGTCATGGAGAAGATTTTTAAAAAACTGAAAGGTTTATAAATAATCAAATTTTCTGCATTGCAGTTTTATTCAAAATTAGGGGATGGGGCTATGAGTACTCACAAGAGAGATCCAAGCTGGTTCTTTGTTAATGAGCATATGTGCCGGGAGCCACCATGGGAGATCCCATCCATGACAAGGTCATGTGGAAGAGAACTGTTAAGCAAGGCTTCAGAACTCAACGGGCTCCCTAGGCTTTCTTGAACATCTACCCCCAAATCAGAATCTGTCTGTTTTACTATTTCATGACTTTCACCAACTCCTCTGACATTAACAGGGGTCTATTCCTGACCACCTTTCTCTGGAGAAAATTAACTTAGGGCTATAGCTAATAAGTCTCCTGGACATGAGAGGAATATTTCCAATCAAAACCCCTCTGTTAGCATTTTAGCTTGCTTGGCAGATATATCCAGACTCTTGCAGCTACGCATGTGATTATTTACAGCCTCCCAACTGTGAGAGGCACAGAAAGCCTAAAACATAGAGCCTTTCAAAGAGTTAAAAGTTATCAGAGTAGTGCTAATGTAGGATTTCATTATTGGGCCAATGCTTGTTGCTAAGTTCCCATATCTCTTATCCACTGTGCACCTGGGAGTGCATTAGTTAACATAGTTGGAATGTAAGAAAAACAAGTGTAGCCTTGAATTTAACCACATCAGACTTTTGAGACAATTGGTTCTTTCTTGTAACTTTTACTCCGTGAGAAATGTAACTTGTTTAATACTTTTTGAGGCTGACATAGATTAGAAATATAAGAAAAAAACATTTCAGGGGAAAATAAGTTTTCTGGTTGAGAAGCCTTTATCAAAAGAGGGTCATAAAATGTTCACAGGCCTCCAAGGACAGAAGATAATGTACACAATATTGTTTATGGGAAAGGTTTGCAGAAAAACCCTGGTTTTGGTAAAGACAAAACAGATGTAGTGTTTGGGCTGACTCTGTATGACTCTGCATCTTTCATTTCCCTCTATGTACAAGTAAAATTATAAAAGACCCTTTTAAAAATAAAAACAAGGGGCCTCACTTGAAGAAGCTTGGTCACCCCGTGTTTTTCTTTTTCCTCTTTTTTTTTTTTCTCTCTTACTTTCTTTTTCAGGCTGATCTCTTGGAGCATAGAGGCTCCCTGCGTTCACTTATCTGCCCGGGTTTCTAAGAGCTGAACGGGAAGACGTTCTGCATCTTCACTCCCTTGGGAGACTGGGAAGGCACCTGTGGCCTCCATGAACAGGGCAAACTTCTTGTCTCGAAGTTTTATTGGCTTTCTATGTAAACAAAAAAATATCAGCCTCTTTCTCTCCTCTATTTTCCTTTTTTTGTTTTTGTTTTTAAATTTTTATTTTTACTTTATTTTACTTTAAAATACTCTATTGGTTTTGCCATACATTGACATGAATCCACCACGGGTGTACATGCGATCCCAAACATGAACCTCCCCTCCCACCTCCCTCCCCACAACATCCCTCTGGGTCATCCTCGTGCACCAGCCCCAAGCATGCTGTATCCTGCATCGGACATAGACTGGTGATTCGATTCTTACATGATAGTATACATGTTTCAATGCCATTCTCCCAAATCATCCCACCCTCTCCCTCTCCCTCTCCCTCTGAGTCCAAAAGTCCGCTATACACATCTGTGTCTTTTTTGCTGTCTTGCATACAGGGTCGTCATTGCCATCTTTCTAAATTCCATATATATGTGTTAGTATACTGTATTGGTGTTTTTCTTTCTGGCTTACTTCACTCTGTATAATTGGCTCCAGTTTCACCCATCTCATCAGAACTGATTCAAATGTATTCTTTTTAATGGCTGAGTAATACTCCATTGTGTATATGTAACACAGCTTTCTTATCCATTCATCTGCTGATGGACATCTAGGTTGTTTCCATGTCCTGGCTATTATAAACAGTGCTGCGATGAACATTGGGGTGCATGTGTCTCTTTCAATTCTGGTATACAATATTCTTTCCTTATCTCTCTCTAAATCAATCGTGGACGCCGTTTTTCCTTCAGGTTCCCCTGGATCCTGCGGGGGCTGGACCCTGGCACATATGTTTGCAGAGACCGGACAGAAACAGAAAACAGAGCATTTGGAGGCCTGGATTCTAGTATTTGCTTAGAAAGTTGCTATCTGTATAATTTAACCTTACTTAGCCTGCTTATCTATTAAATAACTGATTTGGATCATACGAGCTCTAAAATCCCTTTCAACATTTGAGCTTGTTTAGATGATTATACTGTCTTCAGCGTGACAGAAGTTCTTAATGATACTTATACTCACATTTTAAAAATCCTTCTCTTTTAATTCTATGAATATTTGTTCCCTAGATTAAATTTCAGACTACAAATATGAATACATGTTACTGGAGAGACAGGAAGAAATTTTCCTCTCTGTGTTTTTATAAGGTCTTTCAGTCATACTTTTTTCATGCTCTTTATAGTTTATTCTTCTTATTATAGTTGCTGGGGACTCTTTAATTTCATCCTTGGGTTGTATACACACATTATTGGTATTTTTAGAAGCACTTTATGAGTACAAAATCTATTCCCTGTGCCCTCATCAATTTGAAATTACCATTTTAAGGCTGATTAAATAAGGATTAGTGCCAATGTTCTACTTATTAGGCTGTGTCTTCAACTGGAACTGATGATGTAGTATTTGTCAATAACTAGTTCACAGCCTTAAATTTCACAAAATGAAACCTTTGCATCAGGGTCCATCTGTCTGAAAATTTTGAGGCAAGCTTCCATGAAGAGGAAAGCCATCTATTATATGATGATATAAGCATAAAGTGGCATGTATCACAGCTGTTTGATTACTGCTGGGGAGATGACTTGCATTCCCCCTAAGCCCTCTATCAGAATCCAACAGTGATAGATTGAATTACACTTGCCTCAGCATGATGATGGATTACTTTAGGAGAATATATAAGAACAGTAGAATCAAGGCAGAAATTAATTAACATCACAATGAAAAGATGCTAGCTTTGATCTTTACCATCATATGAAACTGATCTAAAGTATCAGGTAAAATACCCACTAAACTTTCTCAAAGTATAAATGATAAGATATTTATTTGTTCATTTTTCATTGATACCTCTTTCATTATCATATAGTAATTGCAAGGTTCAAAGTTTATGTTATTGTGAGATATTGCACACACACACACACACAGATTTCTTAAGGAGAAACCAACACAGTGTTCTGATGTAAGATTCACAGTGCTCGTTTGATAGTAGTGGTCTTTACGAATGACACTGGATATGTGACAGAAATGAAAACATTTGGTGGTGGATAGATTAGGAGGTAGGTGAAAAAGGCATCAAATTTGACACAAGATGAAATCAAGCCTTAGGACCTCAAAACAGACATGTTATTCACTTCTGCGGGCATCAGATCCTCCAGTGAAAATACTGTCATCTTCTTTGCCTATCTCATTGAGTGATTATGAAGATTAAATATTATAAAGTATAATAAATTTAAAGCATTAAATGAATCATGTACAAAAAGGAGTATGTTTGCTTCCATATTACTCTCTCCATACATCTCACACTCTCCTCTCCCCATGTCCATAAGTTTATACTTTATGTCTTTCTCCACTGCTGTCCTGCAAATAATTTCTTCAGTACCATATGTAAAATAGATAGCCAAAGGGAATTTGCTGTATGTTTTAGGAAATTTCAAACAGGGGCTCTGTATCAACCTAGAGGGTTAGGGATAGGGAAGGAGATGGGAGGGAGGTTCAAAAGGGAGGGGAGATATATACACATATGGCTGATTCATGTTGAGGTTTCAGAGAAAACAACAAAATTCTGTAGAGCAATTATTCTTCCGTTAAAAATAAATAAATAAAAAGGAGTATGTTAAGTTGCTTGTATATTTTTGAGATTAGTTGTTTGTCAGTTGCTTCATTTGCTATTATTTTCTCCCATTCAGAAGGCTGTCTTTTCACCTTGCTTATATTTTCCTTTGTTGTGCAGAAGCTTTTAATTTTAATTAGATCCCATTTGTTTAGTTTTGCTTGCAGCTCAATTACAGAAAAATAAACGACCCAATCAAAAAATGGGCCAAAGAACTAAATAGACATTTCTCCAAAGAAGACATACGGATGGCTAACAAACACATGAAAAGATGCTCAACATCACTCATTATTAGAGAAATGCAAATCAAAACCACAATGAGGTACCACTTCACACCAGTCAGAATGGCTGCGATCCAAAAATCTGCAAGCAATAAATGCTGGAGAGGGTGTGGAGAAAAGGGAACCCTCCTACACTGTTGGTGGGAATGCAAACTAGTACAGCCACTATGGAGAACAGTGTGGAGATTCCTTAAAAAATTGCAAATAGAACTACCTTATGACCCAGCAATCCCACTTCTGGGCATACACACCGAGGAAACCAGAATGGAAAGAGACACATGTACCCCAATGTTCATCGCAGCACTGTTTATAATAGCCAGGACATGGAAACAACCTAGATGTCCATCAGCAGATGAATGGATAAGAAAGCTGTGGTACATATACACAATGGAGTATTACTCAGCAGTTAAAAAGAATTCATTTGAATCAGTTCTGATGAGATGGATGAAACTGGAGCCGATTATACAGAGTGAAGTAAGCCAGAAAGAAAAACACCAATACAGTATACTAACACATATATATGGAATTTAGGAAGATGGCAATGACGACCCTGTATGCAAGACAGGGAAAGAGACACAGATGTGTATAACGGACTTTTGGACTCAGAGGGAGAGGGAGAGGGTGGGATGATTTGGGAGAATGACATTCTAACATGTATACTATCATGTGAATTGAATCGCCAGTCTATGTCTGACGCAGGATGCAGCATGCTTGGGGCTGGTGCATGGGGATGACCCAGAAAGATGTTATGGGGAGGGAGGTGGGAGGGTGGTTCATGTTTGGGAATGCATGTAAGAATTAAAGATTTTAAAATTTAAAAAAATAAAAAACTAAAATTAAAAAAAAAAAAGATTCAACAGCAAAAAAAAAAGGAGTATGTTATTTACCCTTTATCTCTTACATATAATAATTAAATAAATGAGAGGAAGGAAATCAGAGAAGCATAAGTAAAATAACCCATCTTGAATATTTATAGCAATATTCTATATTCTTTAATTGGAGAAAATGGTTTAAGAAAATATTTTCTAAATTTATACCTTACCCTAACTAAAATGCAAAAAAAAAAGAGAGAGAGATAGAGAGAAAGCAAATGACAGCCTTAAATACTTTCAATAGCAGAATTTTCTTTTAAGAAGAAAGGATTAAAAAGAGCAAAAAAGCTAACAGATGAGAAGAAAGTTCTTAAGAAGTCTAGTCTACTTTTTGTTGTGCTGATTAATTTGGAAAACCCCATTTCAAAATATTCAGGGAACTTTTAAAATATGTCTCAAGTATATTGCTTTAAATTCAACTTCTCAAAGTGGAAGGAAATCAGACCACAACAAAGAAGAGAAGAAACAGAAAATGTTAATAAAATGGAAATTGATCTGCCAGGAAGACAGGTGCTGAACCCATGAAAAGAGGTTAGTGACTAACAACGGTGCACAAGCCCTTTTTCCACGACCCCCCAGTTTTTTATTTTATTTTTTCAATTCAGTAACAGCAAGTGAGTTTCTGAGGGAATTACACAAGAAGGGAGAAGGCAATGGCACCCCACTCCAGTACTCCTGCCTGGGAAATCCCATGGAAGAAGGAGCCTGGTAGGCTGTAGTCCATGGGGTCGCTGAGGGTCGGACACGACTGAGCGACTTCACTTTCACTTTTCACTTTCACTTTTCACTTTCATGCATTGGAGAAGGAAATGGCAACCCACTCCAGTATTCTTGCCAGGAGAATCCCAGGGACGGGGGAGCCTGGTGGGCTGCCGTCTATGGGGTCGCACAGAGTCGGACACGACTGAAGTGACTTAGCAGTAGCAGTATACAAGAAGGCTGACAAAGTCCTGTGAACTGACATGTGAATTTGTTCTTAGAAATGATGAAAAACAAAGATTTTTATAGGCTGAGAACTTCTGGAAAAAATGAAAAGAAGTCATTTAAAAATATTGTGCTTGCAAAGTTAAGTAGTTGAACAAGTGCTCAAAGATAGGAAATACAGACCACATCTCCCATACTCTCAAGAGAAGTACTACCAATACTGCTAGTGGAAAAGATGTGGCAATGGGAACTGACTTTAAGCATGATTCAGTCTCAAGGGTGGGAGACTTCTACTCCTTTATGTATTCAGGGATTAAACATATATTTTCGATCCATTATGTGACAGATATCATGCTAGGTGCTAAGGATATAAACATGAAAAACATTGTTTTTGGCATTAAGAAATTTATAACCTAATAAAGTAAAGAGCATTACCAATAGAAATGAAGTACTATCACTAGTGATACAGTAGACAATAAACCTGGTGCTTAAAGATATTTTTGCTTAACTCTGCTTAAATGAATCAGTGCAAAGAAAAGACAACTGCAAAAGCAAAAAGCACTCCAAGTTAAGACCAGAAGTCTAGGAGGTTCTGAAGAAAATTGTTTCTTAAAAACAATGAACTTGAAATGTAAGAAAGTGGGTATTATCAAGGGTCAAATGCAAATTATACTGAAGGGATGATGTGACTGAACACCTTTGCTAGAATTAATTGCAAAATGTCACATTTAACAGTGCCTTTGCTGATCTTGATGCTAGTGTTGCTGACACCTCCGCAGCAGTACTTTATAGAGTTCTACAATTGAGCTCAGATTAATTTGGTCCATGAGAATAAAAAAAGGGCATTCTAATATACAAAACCTATTTAAATCACATGTTCAGCAACCAAGCTAAGAGAGACTCATGCTCTGTTTGGTGTTCAGTGAACACAAAGCTAAAATTCTTTATAAAATAGCAAGTTTGGAAAAAAGCAATGCCCCAAAATTTTAGATGGTGCTATATGATTTGTTATTTGATATGGTATGTGGAAACTACAACTTATTTTGCAAAAATGAATGATGATTCCTGTAATCTTTTCCATTTCTCTCTCAATCAATATTCAGTTACAAAACAAAAATTGTCTAACAGAACTCCATTGAGCAAAAGCCAGTTAATTTAAAACCTTTTTGTCCTAAATTATGTTCTTGTATTTCCTGGGTAATTTGTCACAGAATTTTGTCATAGTCATCAAGATAATTAAGTTCTGAAACAGGTTCTAACAGCAGGGAGTGATGGAACATAAATTAAAAGGGTTTTAAATAACCACATTTTATTTAAATCCACAACTGTACACTCTTAAACAAATTTACCTTTATAGCATTAAGAGACTTATATTGCTACTTTTTAATGAAAAATCAAAATTGAAAGCCTTTAATCATAATTGCTTTCAATTCTAAGTGAAAGTTTGAATTACAATAGTAGCCATTGAAAAGAAAGTGTGTTTGAAGTTGTTTCCTGCTGACAGTTTTAATTTGACAGTTTTGATTTTTTTTAAGGCCAAGATTTCAGCTGACTTCGCATCCATTTTAAGTCACAATTCTGTTTAAATAAATTTAAATACATAAATAGAAGATAATGAGGATAGCAACTAAAGAAAATAGAAATGGAAAAATTAACACAGTTAAAGACAGAATATGAAGTAATATGAACAACAGCCTCATGAAAATTGCTGAGATTAATGCATAATAAATGAATACACAAAAATTCAAAAGAAGTAGAGAAATCACATAAGGATATGAGCCAGATAAAAAGTAAATAAAAAAACAAGTAAATCAAACAGAGTCAAATACACATTAACCTGGGAATAAACTCTTAAATTAGTATACATTAACCTAAAGAAGAAAAAATTGAATATTTTCTTGTCTAAAAATATGATGATATTAATTAGTTCTGTGATTTGATCTAAAATTGGAATTTTTTAAATAATGAAAATAATAAAACATCCTACAGAATTAAGAAATATTCTATCATATGTGATGTTGCAAAACTCTGATATTTTGAGAACAACTTACATAAGTTAATGTGTCACGGCTGCAAAAGAATGGGTTATTTTCAATACTCTAAAAATAAATACCCTTCAATAAAAAGTCATGGGCTTCCCAGGTGGTGCTAATGGTAAAGAAGCTGCATGCCAGTGCCGGGGATACAAGGGACGCAGGTTCAATCCCTGGTTTGGGAAGATCCTCTGGAGGAAGAAATGGCAACCCACTACAGCATTCTTGCCTGGGAAATCCCATGGACAGAGGAGCCTGGCTGGCTAAGGGTTGGACACGACTGAGCACACACACTCGCACAAACAATAAAAACTCATATTTTAAGAATAACATTTCCAAATATTCAGTATAGAAAGTCATCACTTTCACAGAATCTCATGTCTCCTGTATCTCATTTGAGGGCAAATTATATATATATATATATATATATATGTAATATTATTTATATATAAACAATATTTTTCCTGCTCTAATGGAGTTCACAGAGCATAGTTCTACTTATCCCTTAGGACCTTAACTAGTTTATCTGAAAATGTCTAAATTAATCTATGATTGTCAAAGCTACTTTTGGGTCTAGAATTCTTCATTAATATGAAGAAGCAGTATATATGTTGGCATTCAAGCATATAAGGATGCTTAAAATGGCAAGCGATATCATAAGTCAAGAGCTACCAAGGACTAATTTTTATTTGAAAATAGAAAAATTTACCAAGTAAGCTGTATTGTCCATCAGGACTGCATCGTCTTAAATATTATTATTACTTTCGTGATTTTACTAATATACTTCTGAATGAAATTATTTTTATTTCATTCTATCTGGGGAAACAAATCTTTTTTATTTTTGGAGCTGTCCACAAAAATTGTAAGACAAAATTTAATGTAATCATTTATCTCTAGTCATATTAAAAAATAAAATTTTATTGTCCTGTGTTAAGTTCAGATAAATCTTGGTGTGCATTAGAAAAAAACAATGGTATATGAGAGTTTCAGTCATAAGCTTCATGAAATAGTCATAAATTTCGTGGTTAGTTTGCCTTTTCACATCCACCAGATTCTTGCTTATCTGCAATCAACATTGCTCTATTTTCATGTGTTGCTGTGCTCAGTTGCGTCTGACTCTGCAAGCCCATGGACTGTAGCCCGCCAAGCTTCTCTGTCCGTGGAGATTCTTCAGGCAAGAATACTGGAGTGCTTTGACATGCCCTCCTTTAGGGGATCTTCCAAACTGAGGGATGGAACCCACGTCTCCAGCATCTCAGGTGTATTCTTTACCTCTGAACCACCTAGCCTCTATTCTCATATCTGATAATAATCCTGTTTTGCGTTTAGCTGCTAACCTGAGTGCAACTCTTTGTGACACCCATGGACTGTAGCCCACCAGGCTCCTCTGTCCATGGGCTTGTACCAGCAAGAATACTGGAATGGTTTGCCATTTCCTTCTCCAGGGGATCTTCATGACTCAGGGATAGAACTTGCATCTCCTACAATGGCAGAGGGATTCTTTACCACTGAGCCACCAGGGAAGCCCAATAATTATGTTGCTAAGCTAATTTTTTTAAGCATGTGATTTTTTCTGGAAATATAATTTTGACAGAAAATAACTGTTGGGCTGGCTGCTGCTGCTGCTGCTGCTGCTAAGTCGCTTCAGTCTTGTCCAACTATGTGCAATCCCATAGACGGCAGCCCACCAGGCTCCTCTGTCCCTGGGATTCTCCAGGCAAGAGTACTGGAGTGGGTTGCCATTTCCTTCCCCAATGCATAAAAGTGAAAGTGAAATTGCTCAGTTGTGTCCAACTCCTCGCAATCCCACCAGGACTGTAGCCCACTAGGCTTCTCCGTCCATGGGATTTTCCAGGCAAGAGTACTGGAGTGGGTTGAACTGTTGGTGTAGAAATGGTTAAAATGCTATACCAACGTAGTACACTGTTAACATTAGGAGCAGGAAGAAATATGAAAGAAGGCAATACTAGCTCATATAAATGATGAGTTGTATGGTCATGAAGAACATAAGAGATTTGGACATAGTTCCAGCTCTGCTACCAAGTTACTATATGACCTTGTGCTAGATGATTAAAAACGCTGTGAAATTACAGGATAGAACAAGATGATCTTTAAGATCCATCTCAGGTAAAAAGACTAATTCTAACCATAATACAATGTTATAATTTAGCCCTTAAAGATACCTAAGTACTAATAGTGGCCTCTAGTCAGAGTAATTGCTAACCTTTGCTCTATAACAAATATAACTTTAACAGCAAGTAATTCTAAGAGGTAAGGACTCAAAGGATAAAAGAAAAGAAAATTAATAGGTTACATTGCCAAAAATAGTCTTAAGGTGGAAAACAAATCAGGTGTCTTCCCTAAATGCAACATGACAGTAAAGAAAGGTCATTGCTATACACAATAACAAATCTAGAGACAATAGTTACGTATTGTGCAACTCAGCATTTGAAATAGGAAGCTCATTAGGTTTCTAAAGTGTTAGGAATGATTTGATTAGTTAATTTAATTGATTTTATTATTGCTGATTTAAAACTAACAATAAAAATAATTTCCTTGCATATTATAGAGGTTCTCAGTATATATAATGCCTTGGATTAATATCTATATGTATCTATCTATCTACTTACGTAAGTATATGTATTCATGAAAGAGATAGCTACATACAAATATGGAAATTAAGCAATTTCCACAAGGATAATTGCTAAGATGTAAATTCATTAGATGGCAGAATTTGTAAATTATTTTTTCTACTGAATCATCAGCACCTAAAATAGGAAATCAGGCACATGCATAATACTTATTTATGCAAATAAACATTTTAAAAGATAACCAATAGACACATAACCAGTGCTAGAGTTCAAGTTTTCTAATTATCAAGCAGTAATATCTAGTGCCCTTTTTAAAAACTAAGTTATTACTGAAACTAAGGGAATTTTGCTCCAAATATGGTATATTAAATGTTTTACACTAGAACATGAAAATTAGTGACAAAAAAAATGGAGAAATAAGTGTGTTTAAGAACTTCAAGATAGTATTAATTCTGGATATTCATGAAATAGTATCCTGAAGAGGCTTAAAAAGGGTGTTTATCTTTAGGTAAATTTCAGGACTGCTTCAAGTTTCTGCATCTCTTGAATGCAGAAATCCATCTCCATCTCTGGTGGTGCTAGTGGTAAAGAATTCACCTACCCATGCAGGAGACATATGAGATGCAGGTTCAATCCCTAGGTGGAAGCTTCCCTGGAGAAGGGCCTGGGAACCCACTCTAGTATTCCTGCCTAGAGATTCAAATGGACAGAGGACCTAGAAGGCTACAGTCCACAGGGTCTCACAAAGTCAGACACAATTGAAGCAATTTAACACACATATAATACACACAAAAAAAATCTGGTTTTGGCTTGATAGGAAGATCTGAGGTCTGTGAGAGTTTCCAAAGAAAGATTAAAGCCTAGCCTGAATGCTGAATGCTGAAACCAAATAGGATCTGAGTTTTTTAAAGTGTCTTTCAGAATGCAGATTCCGGTGCTTTTAAAAAAAAATTAGCCCAGCGTCCACATTTACAAATATCAACCACAGTGTCAGTCCTAAGTCTCCTAAAATGTGTCTCCTAAGACACCTGAGAGAATCAGGCTAAGATATCAACCTTGCTAGATCTAGCATATAGTCTAAAATGATAGGATAAATCATTTAAATAATTTTCAAAGTGAAGAATTTATAATTTTAATTTATTCCAAACCCATACCTGCAAATAATTAAATGTTTAAAATTGCTTAATATTTAGACATATTTGCCCAAGTTAATAACTACAGATGGTTTTAAGGGATGTTAAATATAGCATGAAACATACTATTATTTGAATTTATGGCAGATAGTCATTAGATTTGTAGATTTTTTTTATTTTAAAGAGGGAAAAATATCCTCTAATCAGCTGTGCTGCTTTTAAATGATTTTTTAATTGAAGTCTGATAAATGTTTCAGATAGCTAAATATATTAAGATGTACTTCTGACAAAAAAATTTCATTATGATTCAAAATAGCACATTCTAACAGTTTGATTGAGTACCTGTAGCACTGTCTACATTTCAGAAGTTGAAACTAATAATTAATTTTAAAAGCAGAGATTTCTAGCTCCTGTAGGTATGAAAAACATCATAATTGCTTTGATAATTTGTTTTCCACTATCATACAATCTCTCAAGAGTTAGAAACTAAAATATTGGTGTTACACAGATAAAGCATAGAAGAAGGATGTGTAATAAAAATGTGACTTGCAAAAAAAAAAGATATGTACAGTATATACACACTTGCATTAATAAATAGCATTTAAGGTATGCACCTATCTAAAAAAGCACATTTAAGGCACAGTTTTCTTGCATTATTGCATAGCATTATTGTGGTACTAAGCAGATTTAGATAAGTTTAAGATGGTAACTAACCTTTCAAGTACCACATGGATTTGAGAATTTTACAAACTTTCTGTATTGAGTTACTTCTTGTATAGAGTAAATTTTAACCTCTTGACAATCTTGTAAAACTTTCTAGAAATGTCATAAAAATTATTTACTTTCTCTTCTCTCCAAAAACATGATATTATCTAATATACCACTAGAATCCTGGGCAATATAAGGCTATAATAATCATATACAGCAAATGTGGAGGATTTCTGGTCTATTCCAGTTTATACACTAAGAGTATATTAAAAAGATGAACAAATCAAAGTATTTTAAAGGAAAAAAAATGAAAATATTATAAAATAGATCTCCTATATCTGAATCTTTATAACAGAAAATGAAGTATATACCACTGAAGCATATTCTTTTTATAAGCAAATTACTTGCTGCTAGCATGTAAAAATAGAATGATTCTACACTATTCTGCACTTTAATGGAACTGGACAACATGTTTTCCCACAAATTTTCCATTGTTTGTCCCTAATGACTTGTTTTAGATCACTTTTTTTGGTCCAAGTTCAGTTCAGTTGCTCAGTCGTGTCCAACTCTTTGAGACCTCATGAACTGCAGCATGTCAGGCCTCCATGTCCATCACCAACTCCTGGAGTTTACTCAAACTCATAGCCATTGAGTCGGTGATGCCATCCAAACATCTCATGTTCTGTCATCCCTTTCTCATGCCTTCAATCTTTCCCAGCATTAGGGTCTTTCCAAATGGGTCAGTTCTTTGCATCAGTGGCCAAAGTATTGGAGTTTCAACTTCAGCATCAGTCCTTCCAATGAATATTCAGGACTGATTTCTTTCAGGATTGACTGGTTGGATCTCTTTACTGGCCGAAGGAGTCTTCTCTATCACCACAGTTCAAAAGCACAAATTCTTTGGCACACAGATTACTTTATAGTCCAACTCTTACACCATAAATGACTATTGGCAAAACCATAGCTTTGACTAGATGGACCTTTATTGGCAAAGTAATGTCTCTGCTTTTTAATATGCTGTCTAGGTTGGTCATCACTTTTCTTCCAAGGAGCAAGTGTCTTTTAATTTCATGGCTGCAGTCACCATCTGCAGTGATTTTGGAGCCCCCCGAAATAAAAAAGTCTGTTACTGTTTCCATTGCTTCCCCATCTATTTGCCATGAAGTGATGGAACCAGATGCCATGATCTTAGTTTTCTGAATATTGAGTTTTAAGCCAACTTTTTCACTCTCCTCTTTTGGTCCAAAGACATAGCATAATATTAAATAAATGATCAAAAGATGTGATTTTAAATCATTGCTCTTTTCTTTCCTTAAACAAAATTTCACCATTCTATAATTCAGTCCTCTTAACTACTAAATGCACATGGAAAAAATTAGTCATTATATTTTTCACTATCATTATGTTAATCAAAACATGTCTGGTTTCAATTAAGGTAAATCAAAATGACCTAACTTAAGGAAAAACAGAGGACTTGGCTGTAAAGCTATAAATGCCTTAAGAATGCAGTTGGATTTCACATGAGAAGGTTGGAATCATAAGTCAGGTCATGGAGGCCATAGGACACCATCTGTCTCTTCAGTAGGGGAACACTCTTCTCAATTCAGAGTAGAATATGGATAACCTACTACCTTTGACTTTACATCTACTCATTCTAGCCACATGTGTAGGATATTTCTATATACCAATATGCATTTCCCAAGATGAGAATTAGATGAGTCAATTATAAATTATATAAAATTATTATTATTGATTACATTTAAAAATAATAATTTATAACTACTATAAAATTATAAATTGACCCATCCAATGCTCATCTTAGGAAGTGGATATCGGTATATATATTTTAAATCAGTATATACATTTAAAATATATTTAAACCTAGACTGGGCATATATATAAGATTGGTATATATATTTTAAATTGGTACATGTATTTTATATATATTTTACATGTATTTTAAATAAATATATATATTAAAATACATATATACCAGTTGATAATATATATATACCAACTTTAATATATTTTAAAATATATATATAAAATATAAGATATGTACATATATTTTAAATTGGTGTGTTCATTTTTAATATATTTAAACCTAGACTGCACTTCCCTGGTGGCTCAGATGATAATTTTGCAATGCGGGAGACCTAGGTTTGATCCCTGGGGTGGAAAGATCCCTTGGAGGAGGGCATGGCAACCCACTCCAGTATTCTTTCCCAGAGAATCCCATGGACAGAGGAGCCTGGTGAGGTACAAGTCCACTGTGTTGCAAAAAGTCAGACATAACTGAGTGACTAAGCACAAACTTAAAATGATTAGAAGAGGTGGAAAAATACTCAGAAAAACTATACAAAAAAGATCTTAATGACCCAGATAACCATGATGGTGTGATCACTCACCTAGAGCCAGACATTCTGGAAAGTGAAGTCAAGTGGGCCTTAGGAAGCATCACTGTAAATGAAACTAGTGGAGGTGATGGAATTCCAGTTAAGTCATTTCAAATCCTAAAAGATGATGCTGTGAAAGTGCTACACTAAATATGCCAGCAAATTTGGAATAATCAGCAGTGGCCACAGGACTGGAAAATGTCAGTTTTCATTTCAATCCCAAAGAAAGGCAATACCAAAGAGTCTTCAAACAACTGCACAATTGTATTTATCTCACACACTAGCAAAGTAATCCTAAAAATTTAAGCAAGACTTCAACAGTACATGAACTGAGAACTCCCAGATATTCAAGCTAAATTTAGAAATGGCAGAGGAACCATAAATCAAAATTCCAACATCCATTGGCTCATATAAAAAGTAGGAGAGTTCCAGAGAAATATCTACTTCTGCTTTATTGACTATGCCAAAACCTTTGACTGTGTTGGTCACAGCAAACTGTGGAAAACTCTTAAAGATACAGGAATAACAGATGATGTGACCTGCTTCCTGAGAAATCTGTATGCAGGTCAAGAAGCAACAGTTAGAACCAGACATGGAACAATAGACTGGTTCCCAATTGGGAAACGAGCATGTCAAGGCTGTATATTGTCACCCTGCTTATTTAACTTATGCACAGAGCACATCATGTGAAATGCTGGACTGGATGAAGCACAAACTGGACTAAAGATTGCCAAGGGAAATATCAACAACCTCAGATATGCAGATGACACCACACTTATGGCAGAAAGGGAAGAGGAACTAAAGAGCCTCTTGATAAAAGTGAAAGAAGAGAGTGAAAAAGCTGGCTTAAACTCAGCATTCAAAAAACGAAGATCACGGCATCTGATCCCATCACTTCATGGCAAATAGAATGGCAAACAGTGGCAGACTTTATTTTTGGGGTTCTAAAATCACTGCAGATGGTGACTACAGCCATAAAATGAAAAGATGTTTGCTCTTTGGAAGAAAAGCTATGACCAACCTAGACAGCATATTAAAAAGCAGAGACATCACTTTGCCAACAAAAATCCATCTAGTCAAAGCTATGGTTTTATCAGCAATCATGTATGGATGTGAGAGCTGGACCATAAAGAAGGCTTATCACTGAATCATCGATGCTTTTTGACTGTGGTGTTGGAGAAGACTCTTGAGAATCCCTTGGACTGCAAAGATATCAAACCAGTCAGTCCTGAAGGAAATCAGTCCTAAATATTCATTGGAAGGACCGATGCTGAAGCAGAAGTTCCGATACTTTTGCCACCTGATGTGAAGAACTGACTCATTTGAAAAGACTCGGATGCTGGGAAAGAGTGAAGATAGGAGGAGAAGGAAATGGCAGAGGATGAGATGGTTGGAAGGCATTACCAACTCAATCAACATGAGTTTGAACAAGCTCTATGATTTGGTTATGGACTGTGAAACCTGGTATAGTGAAGTCCATCGGGGTCACAAAGAGTCAGAGGTGACTAAGCAACTGAACTGACCTGAGACTGATTAGGTAAAGACACAGAAGCAGATAAAACATCACAGTGTGAACTCAACCATGGTGGTCAAGGAGCAGCTATCAGAGAAGCAGGGGTGGAATTCAGGCTGAGAAGAGAGTCTCAAAGCATGTGAACCTCACTACTATCTTGATGGTCTATATGCCTTATAGAATAAGGCATTGCAGACCAATTCGTTATTCTCTAGTTGCTCAGACAACAAATAGTCTGCCTGCAATGCAGGAGATCTGGCTTCCATCCCTAGGTTGGGAAGATCCACTGGAGAATGGAAGGGTAACCCACTCCACTATTCTTGCCTGGAAAATCCCATAGGTGGAGGAGCCTGGTGGGCCCCAATCCATGGGGTTGCCAAGAGCCAGACACGACTGAGTCACTGACACACACTCACACTCTTACCATCTCATCACCAGTATTATGTACTTAAAGTTTTCAAACAGGATATATTTCCCAGTAACTGTTATTACTACAATTTTAAAAAGGTAGGTATGAGGTCGCAAAAAATTGGATATGGGGTCACAAAGAGTCTATCTTTGCTAAAGAGTCTAACATGACTTGGCAAGGAGTCTAACATGACTAGGTGACTGAACAACAACAACAGGTATGAGAAAACTTTCTAAATTGATAGATATGCTTATTACCATGATTGGGGTGATGGTTTGATAGGTATATATATAGAGATATAGATATACATATACATATATGCTGTGTGCTTCATTCTGTTAGTTGAGTCTGACTCTGTGACCCCTGGAGCATAGCCAGTCAGGTTTCTCTGTCCATGGGGATTCTCCAAGCAAGAATACCAGAGTGGGTTGCCATTCCCTTCTATGCAAGATTTTCCTTATCCAGGGATCGAACCCAGGTCTCCTGCATTGCAAGCAGATTCTTTACTGTCTGAGCCACCAGGAAAGCCCATATATATATATATATATATATATATATATATATATATATATATAATCAAAAATTCAATTTGTAACAGGAAATTTGTGTGTTTTGTGCATCAATTATACCTTAACAATGCTGCAAAATTTTTAAAAAGTATATGTTGTCAATCATATATTTTGAGGGGCTATTATTATATTAATAGTTTTATCTTAAAGTATTATTGACAAAATATGAAATATCTATACTATTGGATTTTTTGTAAGACTCTCTTTTTTAGAGAAGTTTTATTTTTACCTCAAAATTGAGAGGGAGGTAGAGAGCTGTCCCATATACCCACTATCTTCACACATGTATAGCCTTTCCTGATATCAACATCACTTACCAAAATGAGACATTTTTCTTGCCAAAGATGGACCTATATTGACACATTATAATCACCCAAAGTTCATAACTTACCTTAGGGTTCACTCTTGATATTTGCAGATTCTGTGGATTTGACTAATGTGAAATAACATATAACCATCATTATAGTACCACATGAAAAAGTTTCACTGCCCTAAAAATCCTCTATGCTCTGCCATTTTATCTCACTAACCTCTCACCCTTTTATCTCTCTAACCTCTCACAGCAAACAACGACTGATCTTCTTGCCCTCTTCCAGTCCCTTGTATAGTTCACTGCACTTATACATAAGCACACATATGCATATATATCTGTGTATAAATATATACACATACATAAGCATACATAGTTAAAAATGTTATTATTCTTAACAAATTGTTACATGTTAGATCACTTAAAAAGAAAAAGATATTTTATTTTACCTTCAACTTATTTTTTTCTTACGAGCTTTTAACTCATGTAAATGTTAATTTCTGTATTATTTTATGTCTCTCTAATGACCTTTTAATATTCTTGCAAGGGAAAATTGCTGATGACAAATTTCTTCAATTTTGGTTTGTTGGGAAAACTGTTTATTTTACTTTCACTTTTGAAGGATAATTTTACGAGGTACAAAAGTCTAGCTTGGTGGGATGTTTATCTCAACACTTTAAATATTTCATGCTCTTCTTGCTTGAATATTTTCTGAAGGTAAATCAGATAGAACTCTTATCTTTGCTCCTCTATAGGTAAAGTAATTTTCCCCTCTGGCTTCCCCACGATGTTATCTTTATCTTTTATTTTCTGTGGTTTAAAGATTATTTTTCTAGGTGTACTTTAAGCATTTATCCTGCTTGGTATTCTCTAAGGTTCCTGGATATGTAGTTTTGTGCATGTATACGTGCTCAGTCAGGAGAAGGCAATGGCACCCCACTCCAGTACTCTTGCCTGGAAAATCCCATGGACGGAGGAGCCTGGTAGGCTACAGTCCATGGGGTTGCAAAGAGTTGGACACAACTGAGCGACTTCACTTTCACTTTTCACTTTCATGCATTGGAGAAGGAAATGGCAACCCACTCCAGTGTTCTTGCATGGAGAATCCCAGGGATGGGGAGCCTGGTGGGCTGCCGTCTATGGGGTCGCACAGAGTTGGACACGACTGATGCGACTTAGCAGCAGCAGCAGCAGCAGCAGCACGTGCTCAGTCACTTTAGTCGTGTCTGATTCTTTGAGACCCTGTGAACTGTAGCCCTCCACGCTCCTCTGTCCATGAGATTTCCCAGGCAAGAATACTGGAGTGGGTTGCCATGCACTCCTCCAAGGGATCTTCCAGACCCAGGGACTGAACCCACATCTCCTATGTCTCCTACTTTGGCAGACAAATTATTTACCCACTGTGCTATCTAGGAAGCCCATGTAGTTTGGTATCTGACATTATATCTGAGGAAATTCTCTGCCACTATTATTTCAAATGTTCTTTTCCTTTCTCTGTTTCTTCTCCTGCTGGTATTCTCATTAAATTCATATTATACCTTTTGTAGTTGTCCCACAGTCCTTGGAAATTCTATATTTTAAATCTTTTTTCTCTTTGCTTTTCATTTTTCAGGATTTTATTGAGACATCCTCAAGCTCAGAGATTCTTTACTCATCTGTGTTCAGTCCATCAAAGGCATTCTTCATTTCTATTATAGTGGTTTTTATCTCTAGTATTTCTTTTTGACTCTTTCTTAACATTTTCACTCTGCTTCCAGTGACCATCTGCTGCTGCTTGCCATTTAGTTTATTCATTGGCACACTTAGCATATCAATAACTGTTGCTACAAATTCCAGGTCTGATCTATCCAATATCCTTGTTGTGTCTAATTCTGATGCTTGCTCTGTCTAAATTGTGCTTTTTTCACTTTTTGTCATGTCCTGTGATATTTTCTTGATAGCTGAGCATAATGTATTAATACTATGCAAAAAGGAATTAATGCAATCAGGCTTTTAATAAGCTGAGTCTGAGTGAACTCTGGGAGTTGGTGATGGACACGGAGGCCTGGCGTGCTGTGATTCATGGGGTCGCAAACAGTCGGACACGACTGAGCGACTGAACTGAACTGAACTGAACTGAAGATACACAGGGAGGGGAAACATTCAGTATTCCTATGATTAAGTCTCAGTCATCCAGTCAGTAGGGATCCTGTGCCCCTGAAGATACACAGGGAGGGGAAACATTCAGTATTCCTATGATTAAGTCTCAGTCATCCAGTCAGTAGGGATCCTGTGCCCCTGAAATGTAAACTTTACCAACTTCTCAGGGTTTGTTTTCATTGCTGTTTGTTTCTCCTGGTTTCAATGGGACAGGAAGAGGGCTGGAGTTGGGTCAGCTAGGCTCTGATCTTACACGAGCAGGTTTGGCTATCCTTAAGTACTGAGGGTAGGCCTTGTTAAGTGTCCAGTATATTTCAACATTGCTTCCTTCACTTCCCCTGTGTGGATGACAGGGAGGAGGTGGGGAAAGAGTACTTTTTTCTGTTTGCCTGGGGGACTCTTCTCTGATATTTACTGTGGAAATCTCTTCAAGCTTCTCGGGGGCAGGCGGTAAAAACCCACAATATTATAAGGGCCTCCTTATGGTTGAGGTCCCTAGAATTTTTTAACTCTCAGATTTGTATACACTAAGCTTCAGTATTTCGACAATTACAGTTCAGGTTTTCCTATCCTGTCAGCAATTTTTCAAGTCAATTTCTACTTGTGAGTATCTACTTGGATAAGTCTCAAAATCCTTAATTTGCTTGTCCTCTAAACTTGAGAACTCTGCCCTGTGTATTCCCCTCTCTGATGAATCTAAGAAGAGTTGTTGATTTTTTGGTTTGTTCAAATTTTTACTTATTAAGATGGAATGGCGACTTGCAAACTCCTTACATAAGAACCCATGATCTGCATTTTACTGGAAATAATTCATTCCTGATTTGTAAATTAGTCATTTGGTTCCTTAGTGACAAGATCAAGCTGGAGCTATGTTTCGTAAAAGATCTCAAGTGTGTTACTTATTGGACTTTCGTGGTCAAATAATAAAGTAATAAAATATATAAATAAACCAACAGAAAAACAGTCATGGAGATACATGTGGGTCAAAAATGAGTGGTATGTATTTTGTAGATAAGTAAATAAATATGCGAAAAACAAAAATATAAAATAATAATCTCATAAGAAATCAAACAGCAATTAATTTAAATAGCTCCCTAATTTACTTTAGGTTGAAGAAAATGCAACAGATAACTTGGTGTGGTGATAATGTAGTTTAGAAATACAAAAGCATATTTTAAAATTAATTTTATGTTTTGAATTTACTTTAATAATTTACAAAATTCTTTCACAGAAATGTGATTTTTTTTCATTTACCAGAGCTTCCTGGCTTAAAAAAAATAAAACAGTTAATACTTGAAGACCTCATCTTTGAAGACAAGGATTACTATGCATTATGTTTAAATATGACATTTTAAAATTATGAGTGAGATAAACATATTTCAGTTCTAGAGAAGAGAAGTTACTAGACGAAATGACATATTGAAATGATATATCTAAGAAGTGTTCAACTTCTACTATATGGTCCCTCCTCACAGAGAAGATTTAAGAATTTTATGAGGCTCTATTTTCATCACTAGTTTTATATTACATTCAGTTCAGTTCAGCTCAGTTGCTCAGTCGTGTCCGACTATTTGCAAGCCCATGAATCACAGCATGCCAGGCCTCCCTGTCCATCACCAATTCCCGGAGTTCACCCAGACTCAAGTCCATCAAGTCAGTGATGCCATCCAGCCATCTCATCCTCTGTCGTCCCCTTCTCCTCCTTCCCCCAATCCCTCCCAGCATCAAAATCTTTTCCAATGAGTCAACTCTTTGCATGAGGTGGCCAAAGTACTGGAGTTTAGCTTTAGCATCATTCCTTCCAAAGAAATCCCAGGGCTGATCTCCTTGAGAATGGCCTGGTTGGATCTCCTTGCAGTCCAAGGGACTCTCAAGAGTCTTCTCCAACATCACAGTTCAAAAGCATCAATTCTTCAGTGCCCAGCCTTCTTCACAGTCCAACTCTCACATCCATACATGACTACTGGAAAAACCATAGCCTTGACTAGACGGACCTTAGTTGGCAAAGTCATGTCTCTGCTTTTGAATATACTATCTAGGTTGGTCATAACTTTTCTTCCAAGGAGTAAGTGTCTTTTAATTTCATGGCTGCTATCACCATCTGCAGTGATTTTGGAGCCCCCCAAAATAAAGTCTGTCACTGTTTCCACTGTTTCCCCATCTATTTCCCCTGAAATGATGGGACCGGATGCCATGATCTTCGTTTTCTGAATGTTGAGCTTTAAGCCAACTTTTTCACTCTCCACTTTCACTTTCATCTTATAATCCAGAATCTGAAGCGTTTAAAACAGGACAATTCTTATGGTTCTCATCCACCTTACAGGAATACTATATAATACTGTGTGTATGAGGGCATGTGTCCTAAGTCGCTTCGGTCATGTCCGGCTCTGCGACCCTATGGACTATAGCCGGCCAGGCTCCTCTGTCCATGGGATTCTCCAGACAAGAAAACTAGAATGCATTGCCATGCCCTTCTCCAGGGGATCTTCCGGACTTAGGGATCAGAAACCGCGTTCTGTCTCCTACATTGGCAGGCAGTTTCTTTACCACTAGCGCCACCTGGAAAGCCCATCTGATACTATGCATGGTAGTTAATTTACAATTATATTCCCAGTGTGACTAATTTCTCACAGTCTATTCACTGAAAGACTATTCACAAAGTAGTAAGATTAAGGATATGCCAAATATTGATAGAACTATGGAAATAATTCAGTATAGCTTAATATACTGCTTGCCATTCTAACTTTGTCCTTCAATTGCACAATATTAGAATTCTCAGAATAATTTTCTGTGGACAAAGTAGATCAGTGAATATACTATTAAAAACACAAAGATGTCTGAAGGTGAACATTAGAGAACATACCATCCTATCTAGCTGCAGCTGCTACACTAATAGATAAATCTGTATGATTTATGTCATCTATAAATACTGCTGCTCAATCCCAAGAATGATATGAACAGACACTCAGTCCTTAAATGCATTCGTTCCTATTATAATTTATATACTCAATCAGCAGAATGAATAGAAGTAAAAAAGGCTTGGAAATCCTTGGGAGAAGTACTTGTTAAATGTAACCCGAAAGCAGAGTTGAAAATTTTCTCCTTTTAAATTTATTTTCCCAGGGTCCTAATAAATGAAAGCTGGGCTGCTATCCAGGTTCCAAGTCACTAGAGCCTGATTGTTTTCTATTTGTTTCAGTGTTTAAAGCCAACAAAAGCTGCATTAAAACTGACGGTGCCAAGTAGTAACAAGCATACTTTAAGCATGGCTAATGTATGAACCTACAGCCTCAGGTTATAATATTTCAAATACAACAGAATTTAAAGCCTGGGCTCTTTGTCATTGCATTTTAAGAGGCAAACTTTTTTTTTTAATATACTTTGTTTATGAAAACACAAAATATCTCCCTAATCACAGAATAACTTGTGATATTCTATGATCTCTATTATTTTACATTTCTAGTAACTTATTGCTTATACCACAACTGTCTTCTTTATACAAAACTGTATCTCTTTCATATAATTTTTTTAGTGCAAACACACACACACTCACACACCATTGGCTCTTGTGCTTTCTTTCTGATTTTTGAAAATGTTTCTAATTTTATTAATTCACATTCTTGCCAGTCACTTTTGAGCAACAAAACAACTCCCTACTGCCTCCATTTCAAAGTATGAAAAATATAATCATCATATTTTAAAAAATTTCTTGAGTTCTATTTCTATATTTTCATTTAAGTAAATAAATTAAATCATCTTGCTTAATTATCCTTAGAATTTTCATATTTTATTGTTCTTAATTTTGTCCAAAACAAAAACTTATATGTTAACATTATGAACCTTTGAGCTGAACAGATGAAAGATCTTTATGTATAATCTATGCAATTTTTATGCAATTTGTAATTACCTTTCTACTGTTTTTAGGTTAATAATGAAACTATTTCAAAGGTGGTATATTTTAAAGAACAGAGCTGAGAAGTCTGATACTATAATCACTGTTTTTCTGAATTTGCATGAACAAACAGGTAACCAGTTATGGCCAGGATTTGAAATAGAGCCTTCAGATATTTAACTATAATCTGCTTTACCTTTTTTTCCCTCCACTCTATTTGGCTGATACAACTCCAGTGTTAATCTTCAATTAACCTATATTAATTTGTCTAATGATTAACAGAAATAAATCTCTATTGTGGTTGTGCTTCCCTCTGTTCGTATTAGGAAAGGGGTGACAGTGAGAACTATTTCAAGTATTGGAAAGAGTCCTTGACCCAGTTAATAGATGATATACATTCTCTCATTTGATTCCTTCCTGCTTATCACTCCATAATGTAAAGATTCAAAGCCTTTTAGGGTGTACAAATCGCTATTCGAACATCATAGATTTGAAAGATATCTAAATTCATTCGTTTTTATATCAGATATTCTAGAAACCATTTAATTTTTATTTTATTAATTACAGTAGCACCCACAATCTTATATATGTGCAGTTGTTTATTCTGCCTATACAAAATGCCTCTCACATATTTTAATCTTTAGATCACTTTGAACAATTCCTTTGTTCATACCAACTGGTCTATGATTCTATAAAAATCCCTCACAAAGGCCAAGAATAAATCTATGTATTAAATTTTTAAATGATTAGTATATTAATAATCATCTGATCCACTCTGTTCATTTTATAGATGAAGAACTAAGGCTCTGGAATTTCAGTTGGCAGGACTGTTACTCAAGAGGAAAAAAGGAGGCTGATTTTAATTTTCTTTTTATTCTACTGTCTACACTTTCAGACAAAGAGAATCTTATGTTTAAAAAGCTAAGCTTAGTCTGTATATTGAGATACAGCCCTGAAAAATGTAAGAGCTATGTTCAAATGATAGGAAAAAAAATATTCCTTCAAACCAAGGCACTATATGACACAGGCCACTGGTAAAGCACTTGCAAGCAGATGGCGTACAGGCTATATGAAGTCCCTTTCAAATGTAGGACTTATAAAATTCTCATTAAGGTAGTTTCTCTAGTTATAGTCATGCCTAAATCAATGGCTATGATACTATCAAACTCACCGCAACACATGCCTTTTATTTTTTAAATGAAGGCCTCAATATAAAAGTTCAGTTCAGTTCAGTTCAGTCTGTCTGACTCTTTGCGACCCCATGAATCGCAGCAGAAAAGTATTGCTGACCAAAAATTAAGAAAAAAGAGTTAAACTTCATCCTCCAATTTGTGATTCCTTCAGAACAAATATCTGTTTGGTTACTGATTTTGTGGTTATGGATTTTTTATTCTATTCATATCAATGATGTTTTGAAAGTAACTTTCTTAGAATCTAGCTTCCCTTGTGGCTCAGCTGGTAAAGAATTCACTTGCAATGCAAGAGACCCGGGTTCGATCCCTGGGTTGGGAAGATCCCTGGGAGAAGGGACAGGCTAACTACTCTAGTATTCTGGCCTGGAGAACTCCACGGACTATTTATCCATGGGGTCGCAAAGAGTTGGACACGACTGAGCAACTTTCACCTTCTTAGAATCTGATATTGGACAACTAAACTGAGTCAGTCATTAAATGGCTCAATTTTGCTGTATGTTTCTTAGTAGAGGATGTGAAACTGTAGGTGTTGAGAGACTCACTTGATCTTCAGTATATCAAATTCTTTGTAATAAGGATCAATTACAGTAAACATCTATGATCATTAAAAACCCTTTATAATTTTCTCTTGTATTGGTATTTGCATTACATAATAATATAGTTTACTATTATTTCATTTTCTATTCTGTCATATTCAGTGTACAATTAATTTATAATTTTAATTACACTATAAATTTACTCTTCTAAAAAATGTTTTTGGATGGCTCGAAACACATTTAAACTATATTAAATAACATCTCTTAAAATCATTTTTCTCTATTGTTTCTATCATATATGTTGCAATAGATCCAAAGCATTACTTAATTTTTTAAAAAATTTGATTTCCTGTATATTTGATTGCTTTGTCTATGCCTTTTCTATTGTCTTATTGAATTATTATCCACAAGTCCTCTACTTACATGCACATTTCTCCTCACCATTCCTTCCCATCAAATACAGAGATTATTTTCTCTATATAGAATTCATTGGGAACAAAGTGTACTTTACAAGTATTATTAGATCTTTTGGTGTGATTCAGATGTGTGTACCATTCAGATGTGGTACACATCTGAAGGAGCTCTAGTCTAGCTAGAAAAGATGCAGCTGATGCTCTGAAAAATTATTCTCTCTTGGTGAAAAGTTAGCTTGCCACTGCCTTCCCTGCTGCATTATTAAACACGAAGGAGTGATTCCCTTAATCCCAACCATCTGCTCTTCCCCTACTAAAAAGTGAAAACATCCCCTTGTGTTTACAAATGTTGCTGCTAAAGCCTCACAAATTATAAGAGATGGTTGCAAAATTTCTGTATATACTACAAGATCAAAACAAAATCCTAGTCACCAAAAATCTGTAAGAAATAAACCAAATTTATATCACACGATAAACCCAACTGTGCTTTAATGTAATGCAATTATATATAAACTACAGTCTCAGAATGCAAATTATTTTAGCATCTCAGTATAATATTTGCATTTTAAACACACTCCTACTTGTCCAAACTTCCAAAAGTACATACATTAAAAAAAATGGATCATCTTCAATTCTTTTTAATTTTTGCAGATTTGTATAATGTACAGAATTTTAGCATCAGGAAAGGTTTAGTTTCATTGGAATTAAAGGCAAAGCAAAATATCTGACTGCTCAGATGAGTAACAGACTCAAAATCTCTAAACTAGAAAAGCAGGGGCAAGTGTCCCACTGTCCCTTTTAATTTTCAGGCAAGTGACTTACTCTAAAGCATTAGTAGGCAAAAACAGTGCTACTGCTTTGCCGTAAACTCATGTTTTCCTCACAAAAGATAAAGTTAGAATCATCCTACATTAAGAATTCCAAAATACCAATCAACTAACTCACCAGAAACAACATTACAAGCGAAACAAAATTTAAATCCCCAAATATTTCAGTTTGATACTCACTAAAAAGCATTGGTTATAGTGCAACCCAAAAGTTCTTCCTAGTTCTCTTTTGTTTATAGTATGAAAATATTTCAGTTAACTTTAAATTTATTTTTGTTGAAGACCAATTACTTTAGCTTCCTTTAGGACTCTCTGTCAACAGGCTAATTTCTACTTCATAACGTTTATTCTTTTTGTGCGTAGCAAATAATTCCTTATCACCTACCCTCCAGACCTTTTCACCCATTATTTTCCTTAGTATTTTTCCTTTAACTCTTTCCCCCACACATTCATCTACAACATTTCTGAAAATTTTCATTCTTACTTAAAATGGAATTTGTATAATTAGCTGTTTTATTGTCATGGTGCCCAGCAAATAAAATTGTTTTCTTTGCAAATCTTTCTTTCAAATATTCTTTCAATTCACTCTAACATACCATGTGTTTATTTTTCTAGTCCATTTACCTGTCCTAGTGATTTTCTTGCTTTCAATCTGAAAATTTGAATTGTTTAAGTAGTGAGTTCACTGTGGTCAAGCACAATGAAACATTTACCTTCTTATAGCTTCTATGCTTGTTGCCTTGAGACTTCACTCCTTGATATTTATGACCAATTATTTTTCGTACTAAATCACTATCTTTGGAGATATGTCACAGGCTACTTCAATACCGATGTAACTAGCAAAATATATTTCCCTAGGTAAATTTCCAGTTCTCTGGTTGACTGTACCTATTCTAAAAGTGTTTTAACCGGGATTCTGTAAGCTTTACAGAAAGGCTCCTTTTTATGTGAACTTTCAGTGACCACTAAGCTAATAGCTTCATGTCAAATTTACTCTGATCTAAACAAAACATACACTTTATGAGTCTGTTCTTAAATAACCGTTCATGACACTATCTCATAAGATATACTTTGTGCCATGTTTCTTTGTTTCTTATCCCTAACCTTGGAGTAACACTCATATTTTCTAATCCTGTTCTTGAACCCAGGTTAGCCTCCTGACATTTGCCTTTAAATATGCTGTTTATTTTCATTTCTACATTTTATTAACTTCTTACAGTAATGTACATTCAACTTTATGGCCTTACTCCTTCTTTATATTCACCTTAATTCCACTAAGTTTTATATAATTTAGTTAGGATTTTCCTGATGATTATAATTGTTCTTTTTATTTTTTAAATAGCTGTGATGCATTTAAAATAATTTAACTTTTTTTTAACAGAAGCAAAGATAAAATTACAAATATATGTCAATGTTAAAAAAAATATTCTTTATCTTTTCAATGTGTACATTCAGATGTTATTGTCATATCTATACACCAAGTTCAGCCAAGGATCCAGACCAGTGATAAACCAGCATAGGATATGGGCAAAGCACATGGTCCTGATTCCTAAGGAGGAGCAATTTTGCAATATGGAAGTCACATGGCAGAAGCATGATCATAGATTGGTTACAGTTAAATGATCCTGCAGTGAGGCAATAGTGGAACTGGCTATTACTTTATTATGCTTTCAGCTGGACCACAACTACTTTCCAGAGTGAAATGATTCAACTCAAAGCCATTTCATCTCAATAATTCAGCTTTTAGAATCAAGAACCCATATATTATGGCATGAAAACTCCGGATACATGGGAGCTCCCAAATGAGGTTTCAGCTCTCACTTCTGGGCAGTTATGGAAACAAAATAGTAAGTAATTAAAATGAAACATTCATTACATACCTCCCCCACACACATGCACCCATGCACTGAGACACAAACACGTTTCTCTTATTTATGATTTTCCTTACTGCTTCGCTAATCAAAACCTCTCAGGACCAGCTCTGGTGAGTCTGTTCATACTAAATTGTGTCTAACATAATTTATGGCTTTTTAACCCTCCCTGAGGTGTTTGTACTTAATAGGATAGCATTTTGGGGAATATAAGACTAAAAAGAATGAACATTTACCAGTGAGGTATTTAATGCATCAACCAGCAGTAGGTGGAACGGACAGGCATTTCCAAGACTGGAAATCTCACCAGGCGGGCAGTTACCTCCCACTGGTGCCTGGCGTGTGCTAAGTCTGACTTTTTGCCACCCTATGGATTGTAGCCTGCCAGGCTCCTCTGTCCATGGGATTCTCCAGGCAACAATATTGGAGTGGGTTACCCATGCTCTCCTCCAGGGCATCTTCCCAATCCAAGGGCTGAACCCGAGTCTCATATCTCCTGCATTGGTAAGCAGGCTCTTTACCACTAGTGCCACCTGGAAAGCCCCTAAATTTCCCACTCAGTGTTCTGCTTTTACAATCTAATCTAATTGGTTGTTTGTGCAGGTGCACTATTTACACACGGCATAGTGTCTGCCCTAATGCTGACATTTGCCTTTCCTTTGGCCTCAAATGTAGCCAAAGTAATCCCTCTAGCATACTGTTGCTACTGGAAACATAAGCTTAAGCTCTCTGATTTGCTGAGTAGGGCTGCATTAAAAAAAAAAAAATCAGTACACAGTACAGCTAAAGATGATGCAGAGGTACTTAGATGAAAACAGACAATTTTGCAGCAGATTGCCTAACATATTGGCAGTTCTCAAATCAAATCTCAAATCAGATGAAATAAGTTTCAGAAAGTTATTTAGCATGAAGAATACATTATTAAATTCAATATATAAAGTGTTAATGCAGATCTGCTGGCTCTTATTGCTGCTTGCTTGCAGTCCTCTCTCCTGCAACACTGGTATCATAAACTTAACTGTCAGTGTGGGGTGAGCATTCTCCCTCTAATCAACTAGCAAACATGCTTTTTAGACATCATCTCTGCATCCTTAACCACATGTAGGTCACCTTCCAGAACTAGTGAAATTAAAACTTCAGAGATTTAGAATAATTTTTTCTATGTACCATCAGAGTGGTCAGATTTTTAACACATTTGTTATCTTTCTGTTATCTGAATTTGTGTTTTTAGTCATATTTTGAGGAAATCACAATAGGTGAAGGGTGCATTATTTACTAGGACACATTTTATTTCTGAAATGAGGCAGCTTTAGATTTTCCAAATTACTATTAAAATTTTGCCATTAAATTTAGATTAATTCACATGGTTTTTCAGGCATGCTATTTCTTGTTGTCATTGTGGATATTTCTCAGAAGAGGCACTTCATGAAAGGCCAAGGAACTGGTGGAATAGAGGCAGCCATTTGAAGGAAAAGCAAGGAAAGCAGACCTGCAATTTCAAGGATCAGAGAAGATGACTATTTATTGTGACTCATAAGTAATTCCAATAGTGTCATCTTACTTTAATAGATGTTCAGTGCAAGTTGTATCAGAGCAGTTTTCCTAAGACAGTAAGATCTAAATTCTCTACCTAAGATACTTCATTTGTGTGTGGATGAAGTGACACCTAGCTTAAAATCATGAAAGAATTCATTTCTTAGGAATACACCCTAGTTTTACTGGGGCAAATAATTTTTTTCCTGTGTTCTCAGTTTTTTCTTGATGGATTAACAGTGTCTGACACGAGTAGCTTTATTTTGGACAACTGGCCTCGGTTTATGTTGAACATCCTTTTTCCAGAGATAATCACCTAGTATCTTCTATTGACAACACATTTCTTCCAGGCACTATCTCAGCTACTTTATAGACGAAATATTTTTAGTCCTTACAGATTCCCAGTGAGATAAGTATTACTATGCTCATTTTACAGATTAGAAAACTAAATCTCAGCAAGATTGGCCGATATAAGACTAGGATTTCACTTGTATAGTACCAAAACCATTTTATTACAGTGATTCCCATGTGCTATCCATTCTTCATTTTGCTTCCCATATACTGGAATGTTCATGTGGCAAACTTCCTAACTTTCATAGGGCCAATTCACATTGACTATATAAAGGCTGAAAGTTAATTCCTGATGTTATGGAAAACCATTAGGTGTATAAACAAGATTGTGAAGACAGACTATTTTGGGGTACTTGCTTGCTACAGTGTCCTGGGTAAATTTTCCCTTTTGTAATGAAATAATTATTCAAAGATAATGCTTAGCACTGTATTTTCAAAATGCTCCTACATTTAAATTTTTAAGATGTTATTTACTAAGCTTTAGTCACATTGACTAAAGCCAAAGCTTTAGTCACATTGCAGCTTTTAGCTACATTGAGAGATATACCTGTACTTCTTCTAGTTTTATTAATAATTGTAGATTTGAAATAATTATATTTGCCTTATTTTAATTGTTATTTGTACTTCCAAAAATGAATTTTATTCTCAGATATTGTAAAAATTGAGATCATTGATGTGTAACTGATTCACTTTACTGTATAACAGAAATTAACACAACATTGTAAATCAACTATACTCCAATACAAGTTGTTTGAGATATTTGTAACTGTACTTATTTTTCATGTCATCTTTTCTATTGAAATCTAAATGGGAAAATAGTTTTGTTATGAAATAGTATGTTTGTGATTATCCTTTTATCTTACATGGTATCATTCATATTTTCATTTGATTTTACATAGAAAATAAAAATGATACATTTGATTTTACATAGAAATTCTGTGTGCCTTTACTCTGTTTTTTAAAAATCTAGGCTTTTTATATGAATTGATTAGCATTTGGTTTATCCTTAATAAATGGAAAGCAATTCACCCGTAAGAAAACTGTGAAACTGTTTTGTCTCAGCAGGCTCCATTGTGAAAGCTCAGCATGAGCTAGAGGGATGTGAGACAGGCCATGCTGTAGCAGACTGTTGCTGTACATTTTAAATGCTCATGAATTACCATCAGTAGGTGATGGGTAAAAAACTGGACAAATGTGAACAGCATGAACATCAACCACACTTTAATTAGTGGTGGCTCCCCAGTACACAAAATCACACATTAAATTGCAGAGCAAAATTCCTAGAAGAAACATAACAAGGCTTCACTAAGTAGTATCGTATCCATTAAATGAATGGTAACATTTATGTTCACATGGCTAAATATTTACCAACAGCTTTTACACATGCATTTTCTTATCTAATTTTTACAATAGCCCTGGGGAATAAATAAGGTGTATTTTTTTGTACTCATGTTACAAGATCATAAGGCTCAGCTCATTATCCTAATGGAAAATTTTGCTTTAACCCTAACTTTAAAGCAATATGTTCTGTGAAAATGTATTCAAAATGTGCACCAAAACTTAAAACCAAGCTATTTTACACTTATTAAAGATCTAGAGGAATGCAAGAAAAAATCATAGAAGAACTAAAATCTTATTGTACAACTCACTTATTTCAAGAGATCAATTGGCTAGAAGCAGATCAAGGCTAACAATTCAAGATCTAAATATTATCGGTTACTCAGTTCTGTGATACCTTTTTCATTCAACAAACCAAGGCTTTCCCAGCTAAAATCTTTGCCAGTACATGATAAAGATGGCATTAGCCCATGGAGCCTCATCTGATTTCTGGAGCCCTTTAAGAAAGGTGGAATCTTAAAGAGCTTAAATAAAATAAATGTCTGTGGTTGGGGAAAAAAAAATTAACACATTGATTTCAAAGGATTCTTAATATATGGAAATAATTGAAATATTACCCATCTCAAAATATTTTGTCCTCACTTAAAGTATTATTTAAAAGTTTATATTCTCTCATTTATTTCCACATTTTAATAACTATTTATTATAACAAACATTTTTTTTTGGTTAACTATTTTATTTTATTTTATTTTAATTTTTATTTTTACTTTATTTTACTTTACAATACTCTATTGGTTTTGCCATACATTGACATGAATCCACCACGGGTGTACATGTGATCCCAAACATGAACCCCCCTCCCATCTCCCTCCCCACAACATCCCTCTGGGTCATCCCTGTGCACCAGCCCCAAGCATGCTGTATCCTGCATCGGACATAGACTGGTGATTCGATTCTTACATGATAGTATACATGTTTCAATGCCATTCTCCCAAATCATCCCACCCTCTCCCTCTCCCTCTGAGTCCAAAAGTCCATTATACACAACTGTGTATTTTTTGCTGTCTTGCATACAGGGTCATCATTGCCATCTTTCTAAATTCCATATATATGTGTTAGTATACTGTATTGGTGTTTTTCTTTCTGGCTTACTTCACTCTGTATAATCGGCTCCAGTTTCATCCATCTCAACAGAACTGATTCAAATGTATACTTTTTAACGGCTGAGTAATACTGCATTGTGTATATGTACCACAGCTTTCTTATCCATTCATCTGCTGAAGGACATCTAGGTTGCTTTCACGTCCTGGCTATTATAAACAGTGCTGCGATGAACATTGGGGTACATGTGTCTCTTTCAATTCTGGTTTCCTCGGTGTGTATGCCCAGCAGTGGGATTGCTGGGTCATATGGCAGTTCTATTTGCAATTTTTTAAGGAATCTCCACACTGTTTTCCATAGTGGCTGTACTAGTTTGCATAAAAATTTTTATTTATAATTCTAACTTGACTATGCCAAAGCCTTTGTGTGGACAACAATAAACTGGAAAATTATGAAAGTGATAGGAACACCAGACCACCTGACCTGCCTCTTGAGAAATCTATATGCAGGTCAGGAAGCAACAGTTACAACTGGACATGGAACAACAGACTGGTTCTAAATAGGAAAAGGAGGACATCAAAGCTGTATATTGTCACCCTGCTTACTTAATTTATATGCAGAGTACATCATGAGAAACGTTGGGCTGGAAAAAGCACAAGCTGGAACGGTCACATCACTTCATGGGAAATAGATGGGGAAACAGTGGAAACAGTGCCAGACTTTATTTTTTTGGGCTCCAAAATCACTTCAGATGGTGATTGCAGCCATGAAATTAAAAGACGCTTACTCCTTGGAAGGAAAGTTATGAACAACCTAGATAACATATTGAAAAACAGAAATATTACTTTGCCAACAAAGCTCCATCTAGTCAAGGCTATGGATTTTCCAGTGGTCATGTATAGATGTGAGAGTTGGACTGTGAAGAAAGCTGAGCGCCGAAGAACTGATGCTTTTGAACTATGGTGTTGGAGAAGACTCTTGAGAGTCCCTTGGACTGCAAGGAGATTCAACCAGTCCATTCTAAAGATCAGTCCTGAGTGTTTATTGGAGGGACTGATGCTAAAGCTAAAACTCCAATACTTTGGCCACCTCATGCGAAGATTTGGCTCATTGGAAAAGACCCTGATGCTGGGAGGGTTTGGGGGCAGGAGGAGAAGGGGACGACAGAGGATAAGGTGGCTGGATGGCATCACCGCCTCACTGGACATGGGTTTGAGTGAACTCCAGGAATGGTGATAGACAGGGAGGCCTGGCATGCTACAATTCATGGGGTCACAAAGGGTTGGACACGACTGAGCGACTGAACTAACTAACTAACTAATGACATTTAAAAAAATTTAGGTTCAGTCTTCTGGAACGATTATGATATGTAATCCTTTGCTCAGTTTTTACTGTATCTTGAGTGCTTTTTTTTGTATATTTTTTACTGTTTGTATGATGATATTTAAATCATTTGAGATATGCAAAAATACTGTTTTAACTTTCTCTCTATGTTGGCCCCTCACTATTGCTTCTGCAGAAAAATCATTTCTAAAAAGGAATCCTTAACTTAAAAGTTCAGTTCTAAACACAACTTTGTGAATCAGGTTAAATTAGCTTTGCTGGCCGATATACTGTTGTGCTTATATTTTAACTTCAATAAAAATCTAGTAATTTTCAAAAACTACTTATACAAAACTGGTTGACTAAATGAATGGAGATTTAATTAATGAAAGGAAGTCCCAAATCTGTAAAACCACACAAAGCTGAGACATGTTAGAGCTTTTATAATAGTTGTTTCTGTGGTATAGGAGACATTCAGGTTCAGACCGCCAAGGAATCCCTTAAGTTGGTAAGGACTTTGAAAGTGTTCTGGTTACATGTGTCTCTTTCAATTCTGGTTTCCTCGGTGTGTATGCCCAGCAGTGGGATTGCTGGGTCATAAGGTAGTTCTATTTGCAATTTTTTAAGGAATCTCCACACTGTTCTCCATAGTGGCTGTACTAGTTTGCATTCCCAGAAAGATGTTATGGGGAGGGAGGTGGGAGGGGGGTTCATGTTTGGGAATGCATGTAAGAATTAAAGATTTTAAAATTTAAAATAAAATAAAATAAAAAAAGAAAGTGTTCTGGTTAAAGTTCTCATAAGTTTTAGGCATTTATTTTAATTACTTTTGTTAACACATACGGAAAACATAAATACAAACATTTAGTTAGCGTTCCCTATATTCCAGGCACTATCTAAACAGCTAAGCACTTCATTTCTTACCATCCTAAGCATTTTCTTTTTTGGTAGGTATCATTATTTCCTTTATTTTACAAATGAGGAAATAAGCACAGAGAAGGGAGAGAAATTACTCTGCAATGATCACCGACACAGCTGTGATCTAATTCACTCTACTAGCCCTCCGTCTTGAGTCCAAAGACTTCTCAAGGTAACTAGCTCACGTGCTGATAATCTTAAACTAAGGGCTTGCTATGGACTGAACTGCGTCACGCTCAAATTCATATGCTGAAGCCCTTCCCCTAATGTGGCTATGTTTGGCAGTGAACCATTGAGAACTAATTAGGTTTGCATGCACTCGGAAGAGTGGGATGGCCATGCTGGATGTCCTCTCTCTCTCTGCCAGGTGAAGACACAGAAAAGGCAGCTACTTGCCAATCAATAAGAGAGCTTTCCAGAACCTGACCATCTTAGCGTCCTGATTTTGAACTTCTAGATTCAAGACTGTGAGAAAATGACTTTCCACTGTTTAAGCCACCACCCCTGTCTATGGTATTTTGTTATTGCAGCCCACATTGATTAAGACAGTACTTTCATACTACCTTTGTAATAAAAGGTCTTAAAAAGTCTCTGTTTACCAACCTTACTAAGTCAGTCATTTATCACCTGCTTGAACATTTTTGATTTGTTTATCTAATTATTTCTAGCTCATTATTACTTCTCGTACTTTGTTTAATTTTATTTAATTCTGCTTATTTTTTTCTCAAAATATTGTTGAGGGACTCTGAAATAACTACCACAAATTAAATACCATGGTTTAAAATTAATCTTTTTTTAATATAAATTTATTTATTTTAATTGGAGGCTAATTATGTTACAATATTGTATTGGTTTTGCCATACATTGTAATGAATCCACCACGGGTGTACATGTGTTAACCAGACTACCTTAAAACCTTCAATTCACGTTTCTTTGAAGCCTAAATACTCATGAAGCTCACTAAGCATTTTCAGTATCTAATAGTGTCTTTATTTGTCCCCATTTTTGTCTCAAAATTGTAAAGGTAATTATCAAATCACTGGGAAATAAAGGCATGATATCCCAGCTTTTCCATATGTAAGCAAGTTTATCCTTCTCTGAGGATTATTGGACAAGCTCTCAAGTGTTACAGAGTTCAATTCCAAAGCCTTCTTAAATGAAAAGTAATTTAACAAATGATTGTTTATGATTCTGCTGCAAATATAAAAGGAAAAAAAAATATGCTCTTTAAGTGACCAGAATTCTTGAAACATGCTTTCTTCCTATTCATGCCACTTGCTTCTTCTGCTTCATAAATTCCTACTTACTCATAAGAACTTTCCTTTTCCTTGAAGAAATTCTGACTTATTCAAGATGGATTTGCTCTAATTCTTGTATATATCTGCTTAGTAATTATAACCAGAGATAATTATTTTTATTCATATGATTCATTCTGCTTATTTCCTAAAGGGATGTTATAAACATTTGTTCACAGATCTAGTATTCAATACAGAATCACTTTTGCTTGTTGGTCTAATGAATGAAAGAATGCAGTGAAAATATTTTGAAAAAATATCCAGAAAATTATTGTAGAACAGCAGACGTGTTTCTTTTTTTTTTTATTTAAATTTTATTTTTTTACTTTACTGTATTGGTTTTGCCATACATTGACATGAATCCACCACGGGTGTACATGAGTTCCCAATCCTGAACCCCCCTCCCACCACCCTCCTCAAATCATCTCTCTGGGTCATCCCAGTGCACCAGCCCCAAGCATCCTGTATCCTGTATCGAACCTACACTAGCGATTCGTTTCTTACATGATAGTATACATGTTTCAGTGCCATTCTCCCAAATCATCCCACCCTCTCCCTCTCCCTCTGAGTCCAAAAGTCTGTTCTTTACATCTGTGTCTCTTTTGCTGTCTAGCATATAGGGTTATCATTACCATCTTTCTAAATTCCATATATATGTGTTAGTATACTGTATTGGTGTTTTTCTTTCTGGCTTACTTCACTCTGTATAATCAGCTCCAGTTTCATCCACCTCATTAGAACTGATTCAAATGTATTCTTTTTAATGTCTGAGTAATACTCCATAGTGTATATGTACCACAACTTTCTTATTCATTCGTCTGCTGATGGACATCTAGGTTGCTTCCAGCAATCCCACTGCTGGGCATATACACCGAGGAAACCAGAATTGAAAGAGACACGTGTATCCCAATGTTCATTGCAGCACTGTTTATAATAGCAGACATGTTTCTAATAAGCAGTGGGGAAAGAAATAATTTAAAAAGCAATCAATAGAAATATTTCATATAATGATAATTAAAGTTCAATAGTCTCAACATGTAAGAGCAAAAAATCCTGAAACCTTGTTGGATATGTAATATACTGCTTTTTAAAAATTTTTATATATAGAAAAATACACCTTTATGTATTGAAATGAATCTGCATTTAAGTAATAATACCTAACATTCTGAGCACTTAGCATTTGACAAATCTTCTTCTAAAATACTTACAAGTACTATGTTTTGCTTAGTTGCTCAGTCATGTCCGACTCTTTGCAATCCCATGGGACTGTGTCCATGGGGATTCTCCAGGCAAGGATACTGGAGTGGGTTGCCATGCCCTCCTCCAGTGGGTCTTCCTAACCCAGGGATCGAACCCAAGTCTCCAGCTATTGCAGGCATATTCTTTACCATCTAAGCCACGGAAGCCCATGAATACTGGAGAGGGTAGCCTATCCCTTCTCCAGGGGATCTTCCTGAGCTGGAATCAAACCAGGGGCTCCAGCATTGCAGGTGGATTCTTTACCAGTTGAGCTACAGGGAAGCCCCAAATCACTCAATTATCACAAATAAAATATACTAACTCAAGACTCTCATAAACAAAAATGTAGACAGTATTTTGAAAAATTTTGTAGATAGATTTGTCATACATTATTATTTAACAAAAACATAAATTTGTAAATAAATTAACCTTAGAAAAGTCACTTGACAAACTTCCATTTATCAGAAGTCTTTTATTTGAAAGCAGAAAAGATAGCAAAAATAGGTCAATATTTAGGTCAATTACACTAAGACCCTCCCTGGAATAAATCATATCTATATTTGAAAAAGGAAATTTGATTAGTAATTTATTCAATGCTAATTAGTTTCTAGCCACAAGCCACCTTTACCACCCACATCACCCCTTCATTCCAATACCTTTGGGTTAGTTCCAATCTCTTTCTAAATGTTGTTTAACCTAAAATGTCTTTAGGGGATAATTTTCTAACCATCTTTTAAACTACCACCCACAGTTTCTCTCAAACTAAGATGCATCAAAAAAGTTCTTTTTTTCTTTTTCCTAAATGAAACAAAGTTAATATTAAAACATAAGTGGTATATGACAATTTGATAGTTTCTAGTGAAGATAATGTTCTCCTGTATATAATATGGGAAATTGCATCTAAATTTTAGGTTAATGGCATTGCGGAAAACAACAAAATGATTAAATGAGTCAATAAATAGCCTAAACTTCAAAGTTTCCCAGTTTTAAATTATATGAATGATCTAAATTTCAAAGAACTGGTATAAACTGAAAAATATTATGGAACTCATTCTTTGCTGTCTTGGAAATTTTGATGTGAAAGCCACTAACAATAATTTAGTTAAGTAGAAATATTTACCAATTTAAGGTATTTGTCGATCAAGAAATCTGTTTGATAACTTCCTACTCTATGAATATTAAACATGTACATATACTACAGTATGTATATGTACACATACAGACACATATAATCATATTTATTTCAGTCAGAGATCTACACTGAGTCCCTCCCCTTTTTTGTACAAGGCCATCAATTATTTTAAATGTGCTTTATTAGGAAACTGCCTCTTATTTTACATTTCTTCTTTAACAATTTTAGTAACTGTAAAATTTTGAGTAATATGCCTTTTATTATAGATCTTATATATTAATATAAAATCTCATATGTACTGATTATAAAAGTCTTATGTGGATTGAAATTGTATTATCTTTCATTTTGTAATGAGCTAGTCCAACTCTTTGTGACTGCATGGACTATATAGTCCAGGCTAGAATATTTTCCATGCCTATATTCTCCAGGCCAGAATACTAGAGTGGGTACCCTTTCCCTTCTCCAGGGAACCTTCCCCACCTATGGATCGACCCCAGGTCTCCTGCATTGCAGGCATATTCTTTACCAGCTGAGCCACCGGGGAAACCCAATGAGAGAGTTACAAAATATTTAAAAGGTGCCTAGCATCTGATGGGGCTTCCTTGGTGGTTCTGCAGTAAAGAATCTGCCTGCAATGACAGGGAAATAGGTTTGATCTCTGGGTTCTGGAAGATCCCCTGCAGGAGGAAATGACAACCTTCTCCAGAATTCTTTCTGGGAAACTCTCATGGACAGAAGATCCCCAATGGGCTATATACAATCTGTGGGGGTCTCAAAGAGTCAGACACAATTGAATAATTAAGTGCAGAACACTAGCCTCTGATAAAGTTTTAACAATGACCTTTTAGTGACAATCAAAAGGCCTGAAATATCTGAAAACACACTGCCAGCGTTAAGTGATTATGATTCCAGTTATTACTAGATTCATAGTGATATGATACATCTTTCTCACTTTCTCCATTAGGCATTATTATCCCCATTTGACGAACGTAGAAACTAAGGCAGTCAAAAGGGAAGGGACTCATCAGTTAGTTAAGAGGAAAAACTAATGAGAGTCAATCAGCCAGTCTCCTGACTACCAGCAACCTGTCCACTGCCTTACACAGAAAGAGGGACAACCAGGAATTTTGAACACTTTTTTATAATACACATATGTCTAGTCTAAATGCTGTTAATTATAATGATATTTATATAATATCTGCACTGGTTTTTTGGAAGTAGTCAAATCTAATTAATATCAGTAGCTACTTCCATATTTACTTTCTACATCCTTTGGCTTATGGCATTGCTTCAATAACTTTGAGAATTTTACCATTATGCTCTCAAAATCAAAGTAAGCATAATTACCTGGAATAAATCAATAGCTATCTTATTCTATTTTCACAAACAGGATTCTATCACTAAGCAATGGAGAGGCATGGAGTACACTGACTAAATTTACATTTGAGATAAGTTGATTTAGCTGTGAAGAGTAAATTTGCTAATCAGATATGCCATCTAGGAGGATGTTGCAGGCAGAAAAGTGAGAGATGACAAGGCTCTAAACTGAGGCAGTGACAGTGGAACCAAATAAATGTGGGAGAGATAAGGAAGAGCAGTATGGAAAGCGTCTTAGAGTCAATGGATGCCTGAGATCCAATAGCTTGCAAAGAAAATACAGGGGAAAAAAATGAGGAAGAATGAAGGTCTGTAGGGAAGCTTTGTATTTTTATACAATTAGGTTTTAAGCACTATACTTTGGGTTCATGATTAAAATCTATTTGCTAAATTAATTAATATAAATATCTTATAAATGGTTGTTTCAGATATTAGCATAGAATTTAAGGTTCTAGAAAATCTTCTATTCATTCATTTTAAGGAGAAAATAAGACACAACTTAAAGTTAGCTTAAAACTTTCACCAGCTATAAGCTTCAACATACAAGATTGTGCTTTAATGTTTCTTAACTTGAAACATTTCACACTTAAATTTTAAGAGATTTTAATCCCTGTAAACTCAAAATACAAAAGAAAGAAAGAAAGAAAGAAATGTGTGACTAGCTTGACTTTGTATTCACAGATGGGAGGGTAAAAAACTAATATCAATAGCAATCGAAATTAGATACTAATCACCACTAATGTTAAATACAGATGGCATAGAACAGAATATCTAATCTGACTTAATTGAAATTTAAATTCATAGTATGCAAAAGAATAAGAATACAATCGTTCCCCTTTTATCTGCACATACAAGTAATATAAGGTTGCACAATCACATCCCACTGCAAAATATCATAATGCCATTTCATGAAGAATAGACAGAGAAAGTGATACTGATGAATAAACTATTGTTTCAAGTGCTTGAACTGCATATAAATTTACTTTCTAGAAGGGCTGTTAAACAAAAGTACTTGAGTGTTGATCTATTTATGTTGTAAAAAACAACAATGACAACAACAAATGAAACTGTATGGCCTTTGTCCTAATTTTAACCTCTTTTAGCTCTCATACCCACGCATCTCTATCATATCAGTATGAAAACCTGTTTTAAAGGAAATATTAGTCTCTCAGTCATGTCCAGCTCTTTGTGACCCCATGAACTATAGCCTGCCAGGCTCTTCAGTTCATGGACTTCTCCAGACAAGAATACTCAAGTGGGTTTTATTTCCTCCTCCAAGGAATATTCCTGACCCAGGCATTGAACTCAGGTCTCCTGCATTACAGGAAGATTCTTTTCCATCTGAGTCATTGCAGGCAGATTCTTTTCTATCTAGCATTCAATGCCTCATCTCAAAATGAGACTGTACACAATCCATTTGATGCTATGGTAGAGAGTTGGTTGGGGCTGAGTGGTGTAACTTTTGATCCAATTTAGAATATACTTTTCACTTTTACTTTTATTTTGAAACTATTACATAATCACCAGCACGTCTAATTATGCTAATTTCTTCTTAGCACATGAAAGTTATAATGGGAAAAATGAGGCAACGTCAAAAAGGAAGGTTTATATAATCCAATATTAGTTGAGAATGTTGAAATGGAACAGAGGTCCTGATTTGGGAAATTAAATGAACACATATTTTCTACACAGAATATATATTGTTTTTGAAGAAATGTTTTCTATTCATCTGACTTTACACAGAACTGTTTATAAAGAATTATTTCAGATAGTTCAGAAATTTATATTAAAACAACAACAACAACAAAACAACCATAAAATAGACTTCACAGCTTCAATGCTGTGTGCTGTGTGTGTGTTGTGCTTAGTCAGTCATGTCTGACCGCATGGACTGTAGCCTGCCAGGCTCCTCTGTCCATGGGGATTCTCCAGGCAAGAATACTGAAGTGGGTTGTCATGTCCTCCTCCAGGAGATCTTTCCAACCCAGGGATCAAAACCATGTCTCCTGCATTGCAGGAGGATTCTTTACCATCTGAGCCATCAGGGAAGCACCAAATTTAAGATATTTAAAATATATAAAATGCACCTAAAAGGAATGCAAATTTATAAGCAGTTTTTAAATTATAAAAATCCACAGTGTAAACTGAAAAATCCATTGTAAGTCAGCAAAACTGGAGAAACAAAAAAATATTCAGATGTATTAAACAGACTTCAGTGTCTATATAGGAAGTTTATTAGCCATTTCATTGATAGAGACAAATGACTTTTCCCTAGACTCTACATCTAGAAGACTTCTGTTTAAATGGTCTTTATTTCAGTTTACTAACAATAGAATGTTGTTCACAATTATCTGCTATTGTTGTTATCACTTCTTGGTGGCTCTTGGTGAAAGCTAAGGGACATAAAATACAATGAAGGAAATTGTTCACATGAATAGAGATCAAACATTTTCAAAAATTTGGTGTGAGGAGAAAGTACAATTATGAATGAAAATGTGAGAATTAAAATAAGACTGCCAACTCATTAATTTGAAAACTTAAAATATTAAATCCATATGAATAAAAAAAAAGAACCACAGTGCACTTTATAATTTTACAAAAGAAGGCACTATTCCAAGAGACAGAAAACATACTACATCAACAAACATGTATAGATTTGTGGACATCATATGAGATCTCAGAATTTTGAAGGTGGCTTTTGGAAAATACTGTAGCTTATCTTTAAATATATAATATATATATCAGTTTCAGGACTTTGAAAGAACTTAAATGGCAAAAATTCAGATTCGAAGTTTCCAGTAATTGTCAGATGTTCTTAGTTCTTACACAAAGCTGTCATGTAGTTTTAATCTTCACTATTTGTTTTCTTTTTCTTAATATAAATATATTTATTTTAATTGGAGGCTAATTACTTTACAATAGTGTTTTGGTTTTGCCATACATTGACATGAATCCACCACGGGTGTACATGTGTTCCCCATCCTGAACCCCTTCCCATCTCCCCCCCAATCCCATTTCTCTGGGTCATCCCAGTGCACCAGCCTTGAGCATCCTATATCATGCATCAAACTTGGACTGGCAATTCGTTTCACATATGATACATGTTTCAATGCCATTCTCCCAAATCACCCTACCCTTGCCCTCTCCCACAGAGTCCAAAAGATTGTTCTATACATCTGTGTCTCTTTTACTGTCTTGCATACAGGGTCATCATTACCATATTTCTAAATTCCATATATATGTGCTATTATACTGTATTGGAGCTTTTCTTTCTGGGTTACTTCACTCTGTATAATAGGCTCCAGTTTCATCCACCTCATTAGAACTGATTCAAATGTATTCTTTTTAATGGCTGAGTAATACTCCATTGTGTGTATGTATCACCGCTTTCTTGTCCATTCATCTGATGATGGACATCTAGGTTGCTTCCATGTTCTGGCTATTGTAAACAGTGCTGTGATGAACATTTGGGTACACGTATCTCTTTCAGTTCTGGATTCCTTGATGTGTATGCCCAGCCGTGGGATTGCTGGGTCGTATAGCAGTTCTATTTCCAGTTTTTTAAGGAATCTCCACATTGTTGTCCATAGTGGCTATATCAGTTTGCATTCCCACCAACAGTGTAAGAGGGTTCCCTTTTCTCTACACTCTCTCCAGCATTTATTGCTTATAGATTTTTTGATAGCAGCCATTCTGACTGGTGTGAAATGGTACCTCATTGTGGTTTTGATTTGCATTTCTCTGATAATGAGTGATATTGAATATCTTTTCATCTGTTTGTTAGCCATCTATATGTCTTCTTTGGAGAAATGTATGTTTAGTTCTTTGGCCCATTTTTTGATTGGGTCATTTATTTTTCTGGAATTGTGCTGCAGGAGTTGCTTGTATATTTTTGAGATTAATTCTTTGTCAGTTGCTTCATTTACTATTCTTTTCTCCCATTCTGAAGGCTGTCTTTTCACCTTGCTTATAGTTTCCTTTGTTGTGCAGAAGCTTTTAATTTTAATTAGGCCCCATTTGTTTATTTTTGCTTTTATTTCCAATATTCTGGGAAGTGGGTCATAGAGGATCTTGCTGTGATTTATGTCAGAGAGTGTAATCTTCACTACTTTGAACCCTTTCTCAGCTATGAGGACCATATGTCTGCAGTTCTAAGATAATACCACTAGAGGCCAGTCTTGCTTAGCTCCTCAGGCAAATGATATCGTAATAGAGTTGATTTTCTCCACAAAATTATCATTTTATTGAAAAGATACAAACGCATTGCTTACATAACTAGGTTTTTTTTCATAATATAAAAATTGTGGTTAAAACAAAATTGACATCTGGGGGATATACTAGGAGATTAACATAATTCATTATCTCTATAAATGCAATGCCATTTACTGAGCATTTGGTTGAGCACGTTCCACGACTTGTATTAAGACTCACAAAACTCTTCAGGAAAGATACCATTATCATCTCCATGTCCAAAATGGAAGTAAGGTTCAGATAGGTTAGAAATGTCTTCCTAGTCTAACATCTGCTTACATGCTGAGTGTCATATTTAGTTCTAAACTCATGCTATGTTGACTTACTTGCAGCTTCCTGAAAATTCTCATCTCACATACTTGTGCATGTTATTTTAAGAATACATTTGTAGTATGCTTCCACTCACAGGAATCCTTCCTTTCCTATACTCAGCAGTTTAACATGTTACTATCCTACAAGTGTCATCTTAAATCATATTTTCTGTGGAGAAACCTATCCGGCACACAAATAGGTTATATTTATACAGTTCTGATAAGTTATAATTTTCCATACTATTATCAAGCATGCAATTACAAATAATAAATGCTAAATCATATTAAAGGATATATCCCATACCATCTTATTTTATCCTGAAAGAAAATTTACCAAACTATTATATTTCCAAACTATTAGCAATCATTTCTGAAGAGCAGTTTTCTGGCAAGTTAAATTCTCTTGCTTAGAGGATTCTAACTGAAACTAGATTAAGCAAACAAAACAAACTTCCTATTGGTACATAAAATGGAAATTACAGGAGTAGTCTCATTTAAAAACTGGCTTGATCTAGACATACACATCTTTCTTCATTACCAGCTATATTTCATACTTAGGTTGGCACTGTCAGGGAAAGATGGCCATTAACTAACAAAGAGTTAAATATCCTTACAGAAGGTGATTTTAAAAAAAGAAGAGATTCTTACTCCCTTAGGGTCCATTTAATCTCAGTGAGGGACTCAATTTTGGTTAATAAATATTCCTCTGGAGAAAAGGATGAGTTTTGTGATTGGCTAGGGTGGGGTCAGTTGTGCCCTCGAGTGACTAGAGAGTGTACAGTGCATTAATTAATTTCATCAGAAATACCTGGAATGAGTGAGAAACAAAAATTCCCAATGCATAGATGGGGATGCTAACATACAAAATATTAAATATCCACCAGAGATGCATAGCTAAAGAAATATATCATGCAATAAAAGATTTCAGGCTGAGCATATATTTTCTTTTGCACATTTTTGTTTAAAATAGATTCATATTTGAATATTTCTGTACTGCTGAAAGAAAAGAAACCACTAAGTTCTTAAAGGTTAGCAATGTCATGGGAGGTTAGACAGATTGTGGATCTGTACATGATTCCTCCAGGGAATATTTTTTGTGGATGATCCTGCCCTAGAGACAACAGGAACACAATCTTGTGACTATGTATTATTTTATAGAAATGAAACAGTGTAATGGATTGATAATAAGTGGACCTGAAATGGAGAGAATAAACCAAGTTGCTACAGGCAAAGTACACTTGCAGATTAAAATCCACAAAGCTAGAAGCCAAATTTCTGCTGCCTTAGCAGTACCCCAACCAAAGATGTATTAATTACATAGGGAGATAAACTGTTGCTAAAGCCAACCTATCCTTTGTTTATGGTAAGGCTTTGAGTGACAACAGTGAGCATCAAGACCAAATTCCAGTCATCATGCATAAAGAGTAAGGAAATGTCCCAAACTAAAACCCTTGCCAGAACTGAGGATGAGAAATACAGTCTTTGCTAGAAATTCAAGTGAAAGGGTGGTCTGACCCCAAATAGGTGAGGACACTAGGTGAAGTGGAGTAAAAAACAAAATGATAAAGTGAATAATTCATGGATAGATTCATTAGAGCATAATCTGGAATAGCCCATCCAACTATGGACAGCTAGAAACAGCAGAGTCTAAATTTTAGAACCAGTACTTACCTCCTACATAAATCACAAAAAAGACTCTTAATTGGTATTAAATATCAGTAATATGGTGAGAGATGATGGGGACTAGACATTGCCAGTAGAAATGCCATAAAGACTGTAACAGTAAAATGATTTATAATGATGAAAATTCTAAAAAGGGTAAAGCAGGGAACAAGAGCAGATGAACTTGTAGGTTGTCAGCAAGCCACTGTGAATGTTACGGTTTATTTGTAGATATTTTAGGTCTAGATGCTAATCTGGCTACTTAATTCAACGGACAAAGATGTATAAGAAAAATTACCTTCCCAAGATCACATATTTGCACAAGGTCACAACTTGGATTATAATTCAAGAGATTTATAATCTGGTGTCTTTCATTATATCATACTGATTACCATAAAAAGAACTACAGTCATTAAAAACATACATTTTTCTACATTTATTGTTACTAACATTTGAGTCTTGAATTAAACTACATTTTTGCCTAAGAATAAGAACTTTCTCACTTCTGACAATGAGTCATTTTTACTAAAGTTTCATTTACTGAAGTCACTATTTTAGATACACTCTTAGAGCATTATGCACATGTACTCAAATATATGTGTCTGTATGCCTAGATTTTAAGTTATTTTACTGGATGATATCATAGTTCTGCTTTTAGTTTTTTTATGGAATCTCCATACTGCTCTAGCTAGTGACTGTACCAATTTACACTACCAACAATGGGGTAGGAAGGTTTTGTTTTTCTTCACATTCTTTCCACCATTTATTGCTTGTAGAGTTTTTGAGACTGGTAATTCTTTCTGGTGAGAGGTGACACCTCATTGTAGTTTCAATTTGTATTTCAAGAGAGTTCCAGAAAAACATCTATTTCTGCTTTACTGACTATGCCAAAGCCTCTGATGTATGGATCACAATAAAATGTGGAAAATTCTGAAAGAGATGGAAATACCAGACCACCTGACCTGCCTCTTGAGAAACATATATGCAGGTCAGGAAGCACAGCTAGAACTGGATACGGAACAACAGACTGGTTCCAAATAGGAAGAGGAGGACGTCAAGGCTGTATATTGTCACCCTGCTTATTTAACTCATATGCAGAGTACATCATGAGAAACGCTGGGCTGGAAGAAGCACAAGCTGGAATCAAGATTGCCAGGAGAAATATCAATAACCACAGATATGCAGATGACACCACTCTTATGGTAGAAAGTGAAAAGGAACTAAAGAGCCTCTTGATGAAAGTGAAAGAAGAGAGTGAAAATGTTTGCCTAAAGCTCAACATTCAGAACACGAAGATCATAGCATCTGGTCCCATCTCTTAATGGCAAATAGATGGAGAAACAGTGGAAACAGTGTCAAACTTCATTTTTTTTGCTCCAACATCACTGCAGATGGTGATTGCAGCCATGAAATTAACAGAAGCTTACTCCTTGGAAGGAAAGTTATGAACAACCTAGATAGCACATTCAAAAGCAAAGATATTACTTTACCAACAAAGGTCGTCTAGTCAAAGCTATGGTTTTTCCAGTGGTCATGTATGGATGTGAGAGTTGGACTGTGATGAAAGCTGAGAACTGAAGAATAGATGCTTTTGAATTGTGGTGTTGGAGAAGACTCTTGAGAGTCCCTTGGACTGCAAGGAGATTCAACCAGTCCATTCTAAAGGAGATCAGCCTTGGGTGTTATTTGGAAGTAATGATGCTAAAGCTGAAACTCCAATACTTTGGCCACCTCATGCAAAGAGTTGACTCATTGGAAAAGACCCTGATGCTGGGAGGGATTGGGGCAGGAGGAGAACGGTACAACAGAGGATGAGATGGATGGAGGGCATCACTGACTCAACGGACGTGAGTTTAAGTAAATTCCGGGAGTTGGTGATGGACAGGGAGGCCTGGCGTGCTGCTGTTCATGGGGTCACAAAGAGTCAGACATGATTGAGCGACTGAACTGAACTGAATCACCATTAATAATAAAACAATTAATTTTAAGCCACCAATTTGTTACTTTTATAATTCTATTTTTTCATTAATGTTTATATACATCACACACATCTCAAATTATCATTTCCCTAAATGAGTACTTACAAAATTTCATAAGAAAATATACTGTTTAGAAGATTATATTGCAAATTTTAAGTGTAACAAAATCCAAGCACATAATTTTATTTTACTAAGCTTTATAACTGATGAAAGCCATTTGAGAAGAGAAATTATATAAAATGATACACCCTGGCCTGAATTATTAACATCTTCAAAGTACATTCATATAGATAATTTATAAGGTTAATATTCTTCACAGATTCAATGGTAAAACTGTTAGAATTTTATGTCAAATACAGATCTTTGCGTGGAATCATTACTTCAGAATGTTACAAATAAAAGTACAGAGAGTAACAAATTCAAATAGTAACCTTGTGTGCAATAAACAAGAACTATTGGACTGCAAGGAGATCCAACCAGTCCATTCTAAAGGAGATCAGCCTTGGGTGCTATTTGGAAGTAATGATGCTAAAGCTGAAACTCCAGTACTTTGGCCACCTGATGTGAAGGGTTGACTCATTGGAAAAGACTTTGATGCTGGGAGGGATTGGGGGCAGGAGGAGAAGGGGACAACAGAGGATGAGATGGCTGGATGGCATCACCGACTTGATGGACGTGAATTTGAGTGAACTCCGGGAGGTGGTGATGGACAGGGAGGTCTGGTGTGCTGTGATTCATGGGGTCACAGAGAGTTGGACAGGACTGAGACTGAACTGATACTGATGTTTTCTAGAGTAGCCTCTTAGCAGTTTCAGAAGGCAATGGCAACCCACTCCAGTACTCTTGCCTAGAAAATCCCATGGATGGAGGAACCTGGTACTCTGCAGTCCATGGTGTCTTGAGGAGTCAGATATGAGCTAGAGATTTTACTTTCACTTTTCACTTGCATGCATTGGAGAAGGAAATGGCAACCCACTCCAGTGTTCTTGCCTGGAGAATCCCAGGGATGGAGGAGCCTGGTGAGTTGCCATCTATGGGGTCACACAGAGTCAGACACAACTGAAGTGACTTAGCAGCAGCAGCAGCCCCATATTTTACCATTAGTTTTGCATAGTTAAAAAGGATAAGAAAACAATGATCAAAATTTTCCTTTACCTTTTCTGAACTGCAAATCTTACTTTTCAGTAATACTCCACATGACTAGACTTACACATAATCTCCATAATACTATTACTGGAAGATGGTGTAGCAGATAAATTATCAAGTAACCATTTACTCTCCAAAACAAGTTTTATTGATTTTTGGATTTGTGAAAATAGATTCTATCTGTAATGAAAGAACCCAGAATTCTATATTTTTCCCTTAGATAATAAGGCAACAATCTCTAATAATGTACAGTATATCCAATCATTGTGTTAGTTTACGTATTTTTCAATACTCTAAGTCTCAAAATCAGTTTTTTAAAAAAGCTACCTAAATTTGTGCTCACAAAAAACTCTATACACCAGGAAAGAATTCACATTAGAGCATGAAAGTGAAAATGAAAGTTATTCAGTCATGTCCCACTCTTTGTAACCCCATGGACTGTAGTCTGCCAGGTTCCTCTGTCCATGGAATTGCCCAGGCAAGAATACTGAAGTGGGTTGCCATTCCTTTCTGCAGGAGATCTTCCCAACCCAGGCATTGAACCCAGGTCTCCTGCATTGTCAGGTGGATTCTTTACCATCTGAGCCACCAGGGATGGCCATGTTAGAGCATGGAGAAATTTAATAGCATAATTTAGATATTAGTTGTTTTGTGTCTATAAAAGTGAAACTAAATATAGTATTCTATTGTGCATTGATGAAACCTGTTGGTTAAGCTCCTTAAAGAATTATGTTACTCCTTTTTTGATTCTTTGTGTTAATCTTATGTGTTTCACAAACTTATTACCTTTTTTCTTTATAACATATTTTCTCCGTATGATTGGTATTTTCTGTGGTAGCTATTTCATATGTATCAGCTATTAACCCATGTTTATTAAGGTTACTTTTAGAATTACAAAAATTCCCCAAGAAAAGTGCAATAAAAACAAAAACAAATAAAAGGGACTAAGTCAAACTAAAAACTCTTTTCACAGTGAAGGAAACCACCAAAAAATGAAAAGGCAATCTACTGAATCGGAGAAGATATTTGCAAAAGATATCTCCAATAAGGGGTTGATGACCGCAGTAAATAAAGAACTCATATAACTCTTAAGGTGAAAAGACAGCCTTCTGAATGGGAGAAAATAATAGCAAATGAAGCAACTGACAAACAACTAATCTCAAAAATATACAAGCAACTTATGCAGCTCAATTCCAGAAAAATAAACGACCCAATCAAAAAATGGGCCAAAGAACTAAATAGACATTTCTCCAAAGAAGACATATGGATGGCTAACAAACACATGAAAAGATGCTCAACATCACTCATTATTAGAGAAATGCAAATCAAAACCACAATGAGGTACCACTTCACACCAGTCAGAATGTCTGCGATCCAAAAATCTGCAAGCAATAAATGCTGGAGAGGGTGTGGAGAAAAGGGAACCCTCCTACACTGTTGGTGGGAATGCAAACTAGTACAGCCACTATGGAGAACAGTGTGGAGATTCCTTAAAAAAATGCAAATAGAACTACCTTATGACCCAGCAATCCCACTTCTGGGCATACACACCAAGGAAACCAGAATGGAAAGAGACACATGTACCCCAATGTTCATCGCAGCACTGTTTATAATAGCCAGGACATGGAAACAACCTAGATGTCCATCAGCAGATGAATGGATAAGAAAGCTGTGGTACATATACACAATGGAGTATTACTCAGCCATTAAAAAGAATTCATTTGAATCAGTTCTGATGAGATGGATGAAACTGGAGCCGATTATACAGAGTGAAGTAAGCCAGAAAGAAAAACACCAATACAGTATACTAACACATATATATGGAATTTAGGAAGATGGCAATGACAACCCTGTATGCAAGACAGGAAAAAAGACACAGATGTGTATAACGGACTTTTGGACTCAGAGGGAGAGGGAGAGGGTGGGATGATTTGGGAGAATGGCATTCTAACATGTATACTATCATGTAAGAATTGAATCGCCAGTCTATGTCTGACGCAGGATACAGCATGCTTGGGGCTGGTGCATGGGGATGACCCAGAGAGATGTTATGGGGAGGGAGGTGGGAGGGGGGTTCATGTTTGGGAACGCATGTAAGAATTGAAGATTTTAAAATTTAAAAAATAAAAAAACTAAGAAAAAACAAACAAAAAAAACCTGATTTTTAAAAATGGACAGAGGACCTGAGTAGACATTTTTCCAAAGATGGTATACAGATGGTGAATAAGCACATGAAAAAGTACTCAACATCAATGGGAAATATAACTCAAAATCTTAATGGGATACCAACTCACACCTAACAGAATAATACTCTATCCATGTGATTTTCCTGGCAAGAGTACTGGACTAGGTTGCTGTGCTCTCCTCTAGGGATCTTCACAACCCAGGGATTGAATCCACATCTTCTGCATTGCAGGCTGGGGAAACCCTCTATCAGAATAGCTGTTATCAAAATGATAAAAAAAAAGAAAAATTATTGGCAAGGATGTGGAGAAAACAGAACCCTCAAGCAATGCTGGAGGGAGTGTAAATATTCATAGCCACCAAGGAAAATAGTTAAGGAAGTTCTTAAGAAAAAAAAAAAAAGAAGAAGAGCTATACAATATAGCAATTCTATATCTGGGTATTTGTTCAAAGATTAAAAAAAAACACTAATTCAAAAAGATATATGTACCCCTTTGTTCAGCTATTTACAATAGCTAAGATATGGAAGCAACTTAAGTGTCCAACGAGATATTAATGGATAAAGGAGATGTAATGAGTTTGTATAATGGATGGACCTGGAGGGTATTGGGTTAAGCAAAATAATTCTAACAGAGAAAGATGCCCCAGATATCTTTTAATGGTTGAATGAATAAGTACATTGCAGTATATGTTACCATAGAATGCTGGTCAGTGATCAAAAGGAGCAAATCACTGAGTTATGCAGCAACTTGTATGGATCCATAGGAACTAGGCCAAAAACAAAACAAAAAACAAAAAACTAACTAAATTCTAAAGTTACATACTATATGAATCCATTTATATTTGTTAGTGATAGCCAGCGATCAGGAATAGGAACAGAGAGGAGGTAGATGTGGCTATAAACAGACACACCAGGGATCCATGTGGTGATAGAATGGTTTTGAGTCTTGACTGTATCATGTTAATATCCTCATTGTGATATCATACCCTAGCTATGCAAGATGTTTATTATTTGTGTTCTACTAGTCACGGGGTCACAAAGAGTCGGACACGACTGAGCGACTTCACCTCACCTCACCTCACCTCATCTCACTGGATAAAGGGTATATGGGATTTCTCTGTATTTTTTCTTAACATTTCATTTGTATCTCTAACTATCTCAAAACTAGAACTTTTATTAAAGCCAACCAAACAAGAAAGCAGTAATAACTTCACAGTGCCTACAGAAAGTAGTTCAATGTCCTCAAAATTCTAGTAAGGGCTGTCAGAATGTAATATTTGCACATATATTATCCTCATCACTGTTACTTTCTTTGCTTCCTCTCCTTACCTCTACTCTATATTTCAATATTTCATGCATGTTAAACTGTAAAAGCTTTCTTGCATCACTCTTACACCTGACTAGAGTGATTTTTGATTATGTATACTGTGGTTTTAATCAGTACCAGTAAATTCTAAAAACGTGCTTTCTGCCCACAGCCTTCATCCTCTTCTCCTCGAAAACAATACGTACTAACAAACAATTTCACGATAGACACAAAGAAGAGAAGAGACAGTTTTCAAATAATGAGATATTTTTCTCTAAAGAACATGTACAGTATACAATCTAGTTTTAGGGGAAATTTTTCTCAATTTTTATTTATTTTATTACTTGCATGGTACTATCAAAATAATTTAAGATCAGCAACAAAATGCAGACAATATAGCAAATTTAATACTTTAAAAGAACTACAAAAAATATACTAAAGGGAAAATGGGAAAATACCATAAGAAAAATAGAATTGGGTTAGGTATATTGATGACATGTCCTATATTGCTCAACTCCAACAGTCCTTATTTATAACATGCACAATCATGCAGCATCCTGATGAGGTGTGCACTCATCAATAATATGCTTTCAATATTTCCAACTATCAAGCATTACTTTATATGCTTCAAAAATGTCAGTCCATTTAAAAATCAATGATTACTACCTGTGAAATAATTATCTCCTTTACACAACAGAGAAGTTGAAGCTCAGGGAGAGAATTGACACTGGATTCAAACCCAGGTCTACTTGACTATAAACAGTGTACATTTAATCCCCTAAAATGGGAAACACAGTTCAGTTCAGTTCAGTCACTCAGTTGTGTCCGACTCTTTGCGACCCCATGAATCGCAGCACACCAAGCCTTCCTGTCCATCACCAACTCCCGGAGTTCACTCAGACTCACGGCTATAAGCTTTCTAGGAGCCAATTCAAAGAGGAAAACAGACTCACTTAAAATGTTATAGTGTTCATTATGTAAAAAAAAAAAAAAAGTTGTTTGTGAAAACCATCTATGTTATTGAAACTAGCAACAGATTGATTTTGCCTGTTCTTCCTAAAACAAAGGAAACCACTAAAACCAGTGTACAGAATCCCCAATAGCATCCTTTTCATTTTCAATAGCAATTAACTACATTATCAAATGATGCTGCATAGATCATTTTAAAGTACCGAAAATTTGTAATCAATTTCAACTTAAATTTAAAAAAAATCAAAACTTTCAGATTCTAATATATTTAGAAGCTTTTCCAAATTTTGAATCACTAAGGTTAGGTGATTTTATACTTGATTTTCCATATAGCTTGTTAGCAGTTTAAAGTCTTAGCTTAGCAAGCATGCTGAATATCCAGTTTCAGAGACTACAATTTTGGATCACTGTCTTCTTCAAAGCAGAATTAGTGTTCAACAAGACATTTTACTTGTTTGAAGTTGGGACTAACTGAGTAATATATTCTGCAAGTTGCTTGTTCTGTGTAAGTATTGTTGCTCAGTCCCCCAGTTGTATCCAACTCTTTGCAACCTCATGGACTGCAGCATGCGAGGCCCCCTAGTTCCTCACCATTTCCTGAATTTTGCCCAAGTTTATGTCTATTGCAATGGTGATGCCAACCAGCCATCTCATCCTCTGACACCCTCTTCTCCTTTCGCCCTCAACCTTTCCCAGCATCAGGGACTTATCCAATGAGTCAGCTATTCACATCAGATGACAAAAATATTGGGAGGTTTAGCTTCATCATCAGTGCTTCCAATGAGAATTCAGGGTTGATTTCCTTGACATTGACTGGCTTGATCTCCTTGCTGCCCAAGGCACTCTCAGAAGTCTTCTCCAGCACCACAGTTCAAAGGCATTGATTCTTTTGCATTCTACCTTCTTTACCGTCCAGTTCTCACAACTGTAAGTAACAACTGGGAAGACCATAGCCTTGACTATACAGACCTTTGTTGGCAGAGTAATGTCTCTGCTTTTCAGAACACTGTCTAGGTTTGTCACAGCTTTCCTGCCAAGAAGCAAATATCTCCTGATTTCATAGCTGCAGTCACCATCCACAGTGATTTTACAGCCTAAGAGGAAATCTGTCACTACTTCCACATTTACCCCCTCTATTTGCTATGAAGCAATGGGGCTGGATGCCGCGATCTTAGTTTTTTGTTTTTTAATATTTCATTTTAAGCCAGCTATTTCACTCTTCTCCTTCACCCTCATCAAGAGGCTGTTAGTTCCTCATCCCTTTCTGCCATTAGAGTGGTATTATCCGCATATCTGAGGTTATTGATGTTTCTCCTGCCTATCTTGATTCCAGCTTGTAACTCATCCAGCCTGGCATTTTTCATAAGCTGCTCAACATATAGATTAAACAAACAAGGTGACAGCAGACAGCCCTGTCATACTCTTTTCTTAATCTTGAACCAGCCAGTTGTTCCATACAGATTCTAGCTGTTGCTCCTTGACCCATGTACAGATTTCTCAGGAGACAGGTTAAAGGGTCTGGTATTCCAATCTCTTCAAGAGCTTTCCACAGTTTATTATGACCCACACAGTCAAAGGATTTGGTGTAGTCGATGAAAGAGGTAGATGTTTCTCTGGAATTTCCTAGCTTTCTTTATGATCCAGAGAATGTTGGCAATTTGATCTCTGGTTCCTCTTCCGTTTCTAAACCCAGCTTGGCCATCTGGAAGTTCTTGATTCACATAATGCTGAAATCGAGCATGCAAGGTTTTAAGCATGATCTTACTAGCACGGAAAATGAGTGAAACTGTCTGATGGTTAGCACATTCTTAATTGCTACCATTTCTGGGAATTGGGAAGAGGATTGACATTTTCCAGCCCTGCGGTCGCTGCTGGGTCTTCCACATTTGCTGACATACCGAGTGGAACACCTTGATGGCATTGTCCTTTAGAGTTTTGAACAGTTCTGGAATTTCATCGCATCCACTAGCTTTATTAACAGCAGTGCTTCCTCAGGTCCACTTGACTTCGTGTAAGTATTAGAACACTTCTGAGAAGAATTTTAAAGTAAAAGTCCATATTCTCCTCAATCATTACACCCAAAAACAAATTAAAGAAGCATCTCAGTATGAGGTAATTTGATTTGTTAATAAGTTTCTGTTTTTTTTAGAGAAAATGTTTTGTTTAATATATTTTCACATTGACCCAAAAATGGGAGATCAGGTTATATACACTCAACTTAAAATATGATAAATAATTATTTAAATTCAAGTAAACTTTTACAATGAAAAGGAATGATTCAGAGATTAAATTATTACTTTATAATTCCCCATTTATATAGTTGATATTTAAAAATATGATTCTAGTTGCTTACTTTTTACTTCACAAAATGATTCATCTTTCACTTACCCTTAAGAGTGTCTGGGACTTACTTCAAATAAGATTTAAAGTATGCTGTCAGGTTAAAACCAAATAAATAGTTAATAGATAAATTATTTTTAGAGTGGGTGAAAAGATGAGAGTTTTTTTTCATAACTTAAAATATACTTCAAATGAATTTGATAGACTCAAATTAGTTCTCAGCTTTTAAGTCTGAAAATATATCATTTGCCATGAGGAATTTAAGTAAAGTGCATCACTTCTTATTTTGTTCTTTTATTACTAACACATGTTTTGATGAGATCTTATGTGGAATCTGTTTTGAAACAGATTCATGAAACTAAATGTAAAAAAAAAATGTGCTATGTATTTGAAAACTTTATAGACCATTTGCAAAATTACAACTTTGAATATTTTGTCAAGCAATAATTTAGTTAACAAAATGAAATATTAAGCAATAATTTTTAAAATTTACTGGTGTCTTATTGTCACTCCAAAGTTATTACACAGCCCAAATGAGGCATGGGGAGAGATGGTTTGCCAGCTAGCAATTGCTTTGAGTCATATTCTATATTCTACATTCTGGTGGACATTTAAGTACTTATAAACAAGTTCAATTCCTAAACCAAACAAGTATAAACAGAAAAAATAAGATTAAATAAATAAATAAAATAAAGATGTTTGGGAAATAAATAAAAATAAAGCATAAAATAATTCTAAAAATGTATTTAATTGATTATCATTGTCTTAGACCTAAGAAGAGATTGTCTTTTTCCATGTTTACACAGCTAATAAGTAGTCATTTAAAATCTTCATTTTTTCCTTTTAGGGAGATTAGAGATATGAATCACAAAGAGATATCATTTTTTTTTATTAATCTAGACATTTTTATAGGGTAGAAGAGTTAACATACATCAAATGTAATGAGTTAACTCTAAAAATAAACAGTTCTGTGCTTTAAAATGGATTCATTTATTTCATTAATAATTGCCATAATTTATAAGTCTGAGAAGTACCCTGAAGATGTAACATTCTTTCAGTAGACATTATTAGCAAATGTCACATTGCAGTTTTCTTCATATATAAACAGAAGCCTCAGGAGACAAAGATGAAACTTCTTACATGAAAGATTATGCACTCTAAATGTCAGTCTCTTAAAATATTCTAAACTTGTCTTAAAGATAGTTAATGCAAATAGCCTAAAATGTGCCTTCAGTTATATTTCAAAGTATTTTTCCCTAGACAAACAGGTTGGCAGACACATGAACAATTTATGAAGCCAAACAACTCTATGAGCCGTTATAAACAGTTCTATTCATTGAGCATACACATAAGAGCTTCATGAAGTATGAAGAAATTGGCATGATACCATCTACAACTAAGAACACCATAACCAAGCTAATTGTTTTGTTCACAATGGCTAGTGAATCCTTGTCCAGCCTCTAAAATTCCCAGATGTATCCTGATTGCCATAAATTAGGTCTACATATATGTGAATTTTGAGCTATATATCTTGCATCTGTGTAGAATTTTTAAGTTTTTTTTTTTAATATAGCTCAATACTAACCAATGGAATAATCATTCAACATATGTAGTCCACAAATCTCAAAGTCCATATTTAGCAGACAGGTATTTCTTAGGTGAACTATTTCTTAACCACTTATTGACCAGAGGCATATACGTATATCTTTTGCTGCCCATACATTTTTGCCTGGGGTGGGGTGTTTCAATATCCTCTTACATAATAGATCTCCAGTCACAGGCACTAGTTTCTGCAAATTTCTCATCAATAATGTGTTTACATGCCAAGTTAGTTTTCATGTTTCAATCATGAATTCATATATCAGTGCACCTCTAACATATTCTGAATTTCTATTCCTATAATTTATAATATCTAAGTATTTACATGTAACTTTTTTAAAGAATCCATCAATATATTTCCTTATTTATAGAAAAACATATAAACATGCATATTAGAACTATTTCCAGTGAGCAATGCATATAAATATGCGATCTGATGCCCTGAAGATGAAATCATAATATATCTACCATTGTACAGCTAAAGTGTAGAATAAAGAGTCTATGAACTTGTAAAATCAAGCAAAAGATTGTAGGAGATAATTTCCATGTTGAGGTAGGTTTGTAGGAGTATCAATTTAAGGATAGAATTGTGTAGTGATAGAGATGTTTATCTGAGTTAACTTTACTGATTTGTGAAGTTACTATGTGAGTTAACTTTGATAAGGTTGGCCATGGGAATACTCATGCTAAACTCTCCTCCACAACTTCTCATTTCCTAGAGGCACATATCATCTCCAAGATTTCTATCCTCTAATTATTATTAAAATCCAACTGTTTTCAGAAAGCAGGCTTATGAACATGAACATAATTCATGCCACAGAATTGCACACTTATAACGATTAAACTGTTAAATATTATGCTATATATATACAATAAAAACACTAAAAATATGACATATCATTCTTTACATGTTACTTATATGAAAGATTCAGTTAACAGCTTTGAACAAATCCAATGTTGCTAAAGAAATTGAGGGGACAATATTGTTAAGATACTCCTGGAACAAATCTGTGGTTCCATATGTAACCAAAGACCTTGAATCAAACCTTGGAATTCTGTTTCCTTTTTTTAAGTTCCCCAGAGAACTGCCCCTACAACTCCTTAGTGTGACTTCTACTGGTCCTTTATAGATTAGGGGCTGGGTTCAAGAGGATCATTACAGACTATACATATACATCAATAGAACTGGAAATAAATCTTAGCTATACAAACTCTTTTATTAAAAACTATTTTGCTCAGGTATAAGACCAGTATTGGGATTGCAGAGTTACATGTTAGTTCTATTGTTAGCTTTTTAAAGAACCTGTATATCTTTCTCTATAGTGGCTGTATCAATTTACATTCCCACCAACATTGCAAGAGAGTTTCCATTTCTCCACACTTTCTCTCACATTTATTGTTTATAGATTTTTTTTTGATGATGGCCATTCTGAGTAGTGTGATATGATATCTCATTTTGATTTTCATTTCTCTATTAATTAATGATGTTGGGCATCTTTTTGTGTGCCCCCTGTACATCTGTAGTCTTATTTGGAGAAAGGTCTATTTAGGTTTTCTGCCTATTTTTTTTTTTCCCCTTCTTTTTTTTTTTTTTTTCTTTGATATTGAGCTGCATGAGCTATAATTGTGGAGCGGGTTTGGAGATTAATCCTTATTAGTTGCTTCATTTGTAAATATTTTCTCCCATATGTGGGATGCCTTTACATCTTGTTTATGGTTTTATTTGCATGTACCCTGAGAAACCTTAATTCAAAAAGACACATGCACCCTAATGTTCACTGAAGCACTGTTTATAATAGTCAGGATATGGGAGCAACCTAAATGTCCATTGAAAGATAAATGGATAAAGAAGATGTACAATGAACTCTTACAAGCCATAAAAAGGAGAAAAAATGGATCATGTTTAGAGTTGTGGATGGATCTGAAGTCTATCATACAGAGTGAAGTAAGTCAGAAATAGAAAAGTATATATTCCATATTAAGGCATATTTGTTGAATCCAGAAAAATGGTACTTATGACCTATCTGCATGGAGAAATAGAGATGCAGACACATAGACATGGGGTGGGGGACGGAATTACGGGATGAACTGAGAGATTGGGATTGACATATATATGCTGCTATGTGTAAAACAGCTAGTGGGAACCTGCTATATAGTGCAAGCTGCTCAACGTAGTACTGTGTGGTGAGCTAGATGGGTAGGATGTGGTAGGGGTGCAGAGAATTCCAACAGGGAGGCAATACATGTATATACATATATAGCTGATTCATCTGTTGTAATTCAGAAACTAACACAACATTGTAAAACAACTATCCCTAATTTTTTAAAAAGTCACTGTATGGACCAGGAATTATTTAAGCATCTATATTATTGTTGTTATTCAAGTTGTGTCCTTACGTCCTTGTTATTCAAGTTGTTGTTGCTAACATTTGTCCAACTCTTTGTGACCCTCTGTACTTTAGCACACCAGGCTCCTCTGTCTCCCACTGTCTGCCAGAGAATGCTGAGATTCATGACAACTGAGTCAGTGATGCTATCTAACCATCTCATCCTCTCCTGCATTCTTTGCCTTTTGCTTTCAATCCTTCCCAGCATCAGGGTCTTTCCAAATGAGTCGGTTTTTGCATCAGGTGGTTAAAGTACTGGAGTTTCAGCTTCAGCATCAGCCTTTCCAATGAGTTTTCAGGGTTGAGTTCCTTTGAGATTGACTGGTTTGCTCTCCTTGCAGTCCAAGGGACTCTCAAGAGTCTTCTCCAGCATCACAGTTCGAACGTATCAATTCTTTGGCCCTCAGCCTTCACTGTGGTCCAACTTTATGAAAAAAATTACTCTGTGTTGTATTTTCTCGGAGAGATTTCAATTCAGTCCCTATGTCCTGGTTTCAGTTCTATTGTAGAACTAAAAAACATCCTTTACATCATGATATAAGCCGTAAAAATGAGTAGTAGCCACTGATTCTCCCCAAGTTTGAAAAATAAAACTATTATTAATTATATTATCTCCACATATAAAAATTAACTATTTTGCTGGAACTTTTAGGGAGGAACAAAACAAGTGGTTTCCCTCTTCTTTTGAAGCACTAATACACTGCTGTCGAAGTCTTCAAATACAATCGCTGTTATTCACTCAGTCATGTCCAACTCTGCATCCCCATGGACTGCAGCATGTCAGGCCTCCCTGACCCTCACCATCTCCCGGAGTTTGCTAAAACTTATGTCCACTGAGTCAAGAATAATAAATCATGTATTTTTATCAATGCAAAAAGTCCTACTACACTCCTATTTCAGTCTTATAACAATCTTACTTGATTAGATTTGTCATGCTTTGCTTTAAAATATTTACTATTTTTGGTTTAACTGAAACTTAAGGTAGATTTTAAAGACATGGCTCCATTCTAAAAATGTTACATGAGAATAGCTACCTATGGAATGCATAATTTCCCATCTTTAGAATACTCCAGTGTTTTCCTCCTTTTATTTATTTTGTCTCATTATAATTAAGCAGCATTAACTGAACAGTTTAGTTTTGGTCTCCAGTTTTAAGTAAATTATTTTTCCCCACAAAAATTCCCTGTTCTTGCAATATATAGAACTATTCTCTAAGTCTTAAACAATCCAAAATGGTGGTGTGGGAAGGTAGGTTTTTTATTTCATATCAAATTTTTATTTCATATCAAGTCTTCTCACTCAGCTTCTGAAAATCAATATTAGATAAGCAGATTTTACTGCAGGTACTCTGCCAGACTTGCTAATGTTTAAGTTAATTTTATGTAATACTGTCCTTCTCTTAACCCCAACAGAATTTCATGTTTTTAATAATTTATTAAGGCCATTTGCTAGGTGACTTTAACATTCTGGCAGAGTTGTGCTACCTAATAATTTTCAAATAAATAGCATCTATTTTCCCATGATGATCTTGTAGAATCAGTTTCAATTTATAAATTGAGAAAGACAATAGAAACCAAATGTTACAGAATAGTACTGCGATCACAATTCAAGGAAACTGATTAGAAGTTGTAAGGACATCATTTCCTTTTATGCACAATAACTTTATTGGAATAAATGTTATTAAGTCACAAATTAGATATTTTTGCACGTCGGATAACTTCACAGTGAAGAATAAAATAGAGGCTGTGGCATAATTACATATGAGCAACTCTCTAGGATTTATCGACGGTTTGCATTATAACAGGAATAAACTATAGTAACCCCATTTTATTTTCTGTTTATTCATTTGTTACCATTTAGTTCCCAAAAAGTGAATAGAGGAAAAAGATGAGTGATGTGTATTTTAGAAAAAGCTGTAAAAGGTGGAGAGAAATTAATCTTGCTAGGAAACTAATAAGAAAACTAGTGATTATTAAAATTCTACAATGATTTAGAATTATGCTAAACAATGTATGCATGTCTTCAGAGTTGAAGTAGGCATTATTATTCTGATTTCACAGTTAATAGTCATGAGAAGTTTCATAAGACTGATAGATTCACATCTAGATGTTTTTAGTTCCATGAAATGAGTGAGTGAGTGAAAGTCACTTAGTCCTGTCTCTTTTGCGACTCCAAGGGCTATACAGTCCATGGAATTCTCCAGGCCAGAATACTGGAGTGGGTAGCCTTTCCCTTCTCCTGGAGGTCTTCCCAACCAGGGATTGAACCCAGCTAAACCACAAGGTAAGCCAAAGAATACTGGAGTGGTAGCCTATCCCTTTTTCAGAAGATCTTCCCAGTCCAGGAATCGAACCAGGGTCTCCTGCATTGCAGGTGGATTCTTTACCAACTGAGCTATAAGGGAATCCCTTTAATTCCATACTCCCTCCCAAACCATCTATAGTATTTAAGGTGCAATTTTATCTGTGCATACTGAATGTTATCCAGCTTCAAGTACCAAGGTTGACATAAATATATGGTAATGTCTTTAGCCCTACTGAAACTATTATTTCACTTAGAATCAGAAGTGTTTTATGAAATTATCTTCAGATTTTCTTATTATTATCACCTCCTAACCAAATGGTTTTATTCTTTCTTACTTATTTTCTGCTTATAATCCAAGAAGTGCTATTTCTTTAAAATAGTAAACCTGGCCTAGTAAGTAGAAGCAAGACATTTAGTAAATTTGAGTAAGGTCTTAAATTAGATGAGCTATAAGTGCCTATATATTATTTGCCTTTAACATTTTAGCACTCAGCAGAATATCTGTACACAAAAAGTATAGGAATAATACATTTTAATTGAGTGATGAAAAGATGGACAGATTTTTTTTTTTTTCTTGACTGTATCCCCGTTGCCCACAACAGTAGTTGGTAAATAAAAGGCACTCAAAAACATATGAGTTTCCTCTTGTTTTGAACTCCTAAACAATTTTGTATAATTCAGGGTCTTACTATTATGGAGGATCAAATCAGTCTATTTGTATACCCCTGGGAGACTGAAATTACATGTCCTGTCAAGCTGATTTTTTTTAAGTGAGGATTTCCTTAGCTAAGAAACGCATTTAATCTGTATTAACTGAGATTATTTCTGATATTGATGAAAATATAATATTTATTATTCTAAGTAATTTAACATCCTCTAGTTGAGCAAATTACACTGCATACAAAAAACATTGTAGCAAGGGACTGATGGTTACCTTAATTTGGAATTTTGATTTAAAGATTATTGGATACTCTCAAATAGTTAAAAAAAAAAAAGGAAAGAAAGAACATAAATGGACATTAAGGTGATTAAAAAAAAAAAAACTTGTTTAGTCACACACTGGATTGCCATCTAGCATCTTAAAAGCCTAAACATGAATAAATATAAAATAAATATATTATTGAATGAATGAGAAAAATGCAGAGATAACATCAGTGCATTAAGACTTGTTCAGTCAAAACACTTGATTTCCCCTTTGAAGAATCCTTCATGCAGACGCTACTATTCTAGGCAAGGCTTGTAATAGAATGAACAAACAATATACATTTTAAACTAAATAGTTTATATTTTCACGAGAACCTAATAATGTAACAAAATTCAAATATGCACATGGCAGTGATATTGCTAAGTTTCTTTCATTTTTTAAAATCTGAAGAAAATATGGCAATATGCAAACATGTTTGCATTTGATATTTGGGACTAGGTTCATGAGTGACTGCCATTTTATTTTTCTTGACATTTTAAAGTTTAATTATTTTACAAGTAAAGCTATTTTAATAACCTTATACACATATAAATATGGTCTAAATACATAAACAAACCACAGCAATTTGGTGACTGAGAGTTAAGAACATTGATCTTTGATTTAAACAGGAGGAAATAAAAGAAATGCCTCATTGTGAAAGAAGAAAAGGAAAACATCCTGTTCTTGCACAGTTCAGAATTTGAGTTAGCAGTCTGCTTTCAGTTTCGGCATTGACTTTTCAGTCGTTCCAGCTTCCTCTACCCAGCGCTTCTGCTTCTGGAGTAGCAGCAGCTCTCATGGCTTCGTTGGCTGTATTTGGCAGTCATAATATAAGAAATAAGCCAAGCGCTTGAATGTGTGTGTGTGTGTGTGTGTGTGTTTTAATTCATTCTTCCTTTTCTCTATGCTTTTAAAACAATATCTAGTACCTCAAACGATTCGTTGGCAAATTGTATCATGCTTGGATCACCATCAATAATGGTGTTAACACAAAATGACTACTGCCAGAAGCTCACGTTCTGTGGCACCAGTGGCCTTACTGGTCAGCAAGCCAGTGCACCTGCTGCTTGAGCAGAATCAGGCTGTTGATAAAACTGTAATCCCCTCATGGTTCATCAGTTTAGCGTTGAAAGCAACCACAGGCATGTAGGAATGTTTCAAGGAAAGCGTGAACACATTCCCAGGATTTATTTTTTTCTGTAAGGTTTTTATCTACATTTTCCTAATCCATGCATGCATGCTAAACCACTTGAGTTGTGTCCAGTTCTTTGTGACACTATGGACTGAAGCACCCCAGGTTCCTCTGTCTATGGGATTCTCCAGGCAAGAATACTGGAGTGGGTTGCCATGCCCTCCTGCAGAGGCTATTCTTGATTCAGGGATCAAACATGCGTCTCTTCAGGCTCCTGGATTTCAGGCAGATTCTTTATTGCTGAGCCACCAGGGAAGCCCCCTCTTAATCCATAAATAATTTTATGCATTTCAGAACTAGTAGAAGAGTGAGTTAAGTCTTCAAACTGGAAACAGGACTCAAATAACTTCCTTTTCCAGTTATTTCAGCTGTCAACATGGGCATGTTTATATTCATCCTTAAGGGTGCATATTAGGAGGCATTTGGGGTAAAATTTCTCTTAGATGTAAAACCCTAATCTGAAAATTTCTTCCTTCTTTAAATTTCCTACTTGAATTAATATTATCATTCAAAATATTGCCATCACTGAATGAAGTTTCCCTCAGTCTATCTCTCAACAACACTTGGCTTGTTTTCAATGCAAAAGAAGTGAAATTTCAATTGTTGTTGGAGAATCACTGTTCAGGTAATAAAAAAATAATTTTCTAGAAAGCTGTGTGTTCTGATGCTTAATGCTCCCATTACAAGAAAAGAAGCTTGGCTAAAACCACACTTACTATAAAATTCCTCACCAATCCTCAGTCTCACGGAAATAGCTGTGGCTTATGAGTGTGTTAATATATATTAACTTATGAACTTAATAAAACATTGATAGTTCATTTCACCAAAAAATATATACTGCATTCTAATAAAGCAGAAACTCAAGGAGACAGGTCATTTATATTTAGATCTTAAGTAGGAAAATTTGCAGAATATTTTATCAAGGTAGATAACATACATAAAAACAAAATATAAAAAATAACTTTACATATTAAAACCATTACTGATTAAGATTTAGATAAAATACTTATGTGTTGTTGTTCAGTCACAAAATTGTGTCTGACTCTTTGCAACCCCATAGACTGCAGCATGCCAGGCTTTCCTGTCCCTCACCATCTCCTGGAATATGCTGAGATTCATGTCCACTGAGTCGGTAATGCTGTCTAACCATCTCATCCTCTCCTGCCCACTTCTCCTGCCTTCAATCTGTCCCAGCAATCAGAATCTTTCTCAATGAATCGGCTCTTCACATCAATTGCACAAAGTATTGGAGCTTCAGCTTCAGCATCAGTCCTTCCAATGAATATTCACAGTTGATTTCCTTTAGGATTGACTGATTTGAGTTCCTTGCAGTCGAAGAGACACTCAAGAGTCTTCTCCAACATCAGAGTTTGAAAGTAGCAAATCTTCGGCGCTCAGCCTTCTTTATGGTCCAGCTCTCATACCTGCGCATGACTACTGGAAAGACCATAGCCTTGACTATACAGAACTTCATCAGCAAAGTGATGTCTTTGCTTTTTAACACACTGTCTAGGTTTATAATAACTTTTCTGCCAAGAATCAACTGGCTTCTAATTTCATGCAGTCACCATCCAAGAACAGGAAATTTGTGACGGCTTCCACATGTTCCCCTTCCATTTGCCGTGAAATTATGGGACCAGATGCCATGATCTATGTTTTTTAATATTGATGTATGCTTATATTTAGTATGTATATATTAGATATGTTCATGAACATGTTTATATGTGTTATATACTATGTTTATATGTTATAATATGTTTATATTATGCTGTATATAACAGCATAACAAATAAACAGTAAAATCTGATGGTGTCAGAAAGCAGACATAAGATATTTGAGAGTTATTTTACAATAATCAAGAAAGTATATGCATAAACAAAAATAACATTACCCAAACAAACATAATTCAATCTAACTTTCATATAATTACATGCATACTTATCTGTCTTTTCCTTGGCCTTTACAAGTGGATATGGCTTACTGTCTTTTGAATAAACTTTATTTTTGACAAATATTTTATACATGAGATTTGGTTTATTTTCATAAAATTAAAATTTAAAGACCACTTCTTTCCATGATTGTTTTGATGCCTGTAACTTCCAAATGAAGGAAATGCTTTCACCATACGGATGGGGTTAAAATGCCATCTGTACCCTGCATGGGGCCTCATACATACTAAATATTGGGATAGCTTTTCAATAACACTTCTCCAAATTGAAAAGTAATATAAAGGGATACTCTATATATATTCAAATTATTGTTACCATGAAGCTGCCAGGATATAATATGCAAATATTCAAAACATAAGATATATTAGAAAATATTCCTTTGTAAAACTGATGAGATTATCAGAACTGTAGATTTATATATAAGCAGAATTTTAAATTAATTCATAATGTATAAATTAGCCTCCAATTAAAATAAATAAGTAAATATTAAATAAAAATAAATCTCGTTAGAAAAAAGCATTATTATATTAAGTATACAGGTAGATATTTCAAATGTCATTTTGAAAAGGAGATTCATTCTAGATTTTGTATGGTAGAATCAACATCATTATCACTATTTGTTTTTTATTCTCTATTAGCCATTATTTGCTGCAAACCATGAAATTAGTTCATTTTTACCTTAAGGTACAAAATTTAGATGCAAAGCAATAGACTGAGGTTTCCTCCTTCAGATATATTTACATTTCTTATAATAATTTGATTCTATCTAACAAATAGCACGTAATTAGTTAGAAATTACTAATAACAGTACTGTGAAATTATAAACAAAGAAAACACAATCACTCCTCTAGCCCTCTCTCTCTGTCACACACACACGGAAAATGTCTCTGTTTCTAAGGTATGACTAGGACTGGCTTTATGAGCAGACAAGTAAATATGAAAAATATCTTAAAGAACTCCATCTGCTCCTTTTTCTTAGTCGTCAAATGCTTTGTCTCAAGACTGGCTTTGTGTTTACAAATAAAGATTTATTTCTATGAGATTAAGCAAGAAGTTAATTTATTAGTAACATCTATTAACTATTATCATCATAAAAACAGTAAAATAATTTCTTATGAAAGCTAAGTCTTGTGGGCAGTGAACATGGGATATAGGATGAGGAGCAGACTCAGTATTAGATTAAGTGCTCTCAAATGCCTTCTGCCTTTTTTTTTTCTCTAAGTAATGGGGACTGAGTTTCCTAAAACTAAGTGAATAATTATATGTGTCAAAACACTGGTTTCAAACACATGTGTACACCTGTGGGAAATTCATGTTGATGTATGGCTGAAGTCAAACCAATATTGTAAAGCAGTTATGCTCAATTAAAAATAAATAAATTTTTAAAAGTGCAAAACTATTGTTGTTACAGTGGAATACTTAGATGTATGCATGCTAAGTAGCTTCAATCGTGTCCGAATCTTTGAGACCCCGTAAACTGTAGACTGCCAGGCCCTCCTGACTGTGGGATTCCCCAGGCAAAAATAATAGAGTGAGTTGCCAAGCCTTCTTCTAGGAGTTCGTCCTAGACCAGGGATTGAATCCTCATTTCCTGAGTCTCCTGCATTGCAGGTGGATTCTTTACTGTGAGCCACCAAGGAAACATATGTGTGATCTTACCCTTATGGAAACCATGGCAGAAATGTATTTTCTGTTTAATTCTTAAACAGAACCACAAATTGGGTTCTACATCAGGGACAATTATATTTAACTATCTTTGGTTTTTCTAAGACATCCATGTTCAAAAGTGGAAAGAAGAATTAAAGGAATAAAATCAATATGGTATACACCAACTTAAGCTTTTCTATTATTTTGAAAAGTTGACAGTCTATACTTTCAATAGTCATAAGTTGCTTATTTTGTTTTTATACCTATGTAATTTTAGAGGAATCCCATAGGCAGAGGAGTTAGGGAGGCTATAGTCCATAAGATTATGTAGAGCCTGACACGACTGAAGCTACTGAGCATGTATTTTATTCCTATATCATTTCACTGATCTCTCTGTTCTCTTCAAATTCATAAGTAGTGGACATAGTTTTAATCTTAGTTACAATTAAGCATACCTGCACATATATAAATACATTTATGTATGTATACATATGTATGTTGTTAACTTCAATTTATTTTTGTCACCTCAGCTAATGTTTATAGGTAATTTTTGAAACATTAAAGCAAATCTGATTGTAACATGATTTTCTTCTATCTTCACTAAAAGGAAAAAAAAATGTACTTGTTGATTTGTAACTCTATTCTGCCCCTGTGCTGATCTCTTTTTCTAGTTTTTGTTACGTAGTCACAAGGTTACCACAAAGTGACATGAAAATTGTATTAAAATAATAAAGCCAATAATTCAGAGTAAATGGTTTAGGAGTCCTGCTTGAATACCTTTCAAATTTGTTCATGAATAAAGAACCTTATTTTATTGGACTAAATATATTCTCAAAATCTAAAAATTTATTCACATTGACACTGTGAATTATTTTCTAAGTTCAGTAATTTTGATGCCTGTCCTGATTTGTAAATCAGCATATTGTTGCCTAAGCAGGCACAGGGTATTATGTGCATTGTAAAATGAGCAGTACATGATTTTCTGTACTGTTGTTCTTAATGAGAGAATATAAAGTTATTCAGAGAGCTACAACTGTGAAATAGTTTCTCTGCTGACCTAGAGTAATCTATGCTCTATCTCAACTGAGTTGACGTACATTAAAATTATGGGAGTTAAGTTTCAATATTTAAGGAACTACTGCTACCACTCTAAACTGCCTGGAACTTTACAATTTATTTATCTTACATAGCTCTTTTAATTTTCCTTAAAACATTATGAATAGTAAAATTAAAATAAATCCATAAACATTTAAAAGTTTACAATATAGTTTTCAAGGTTGTACTTTTAAGATATATAGAATAAATATGATACACTTCTATATATATAAAATGTATCTAGGCAAAACAAGTTATTTAAATGTTAGGACTACCTCTGGGCTTTAGTTAAATATAAAAATCTATACATATATAAAAATGTTAACCTTAGAATATTTAAATCTTAAAGATAAATATTTTGAAGATGGAAATATCAGGGATACATTGGATGATTTGAATTGACATATATATATATATACACAATATATGTGTATGTGTATATATACAAGTATATGTATATATGTATATACAATGCCTGTATATGTATATATACATATATATATATAGAATATATAGAATAGATAACTAATAAGGACCTGCTGTATAGCACAAGGAACCCTACTCAATACTCTGTAGACCTATATGGAAAAGAATCTAAAACAGACTGATATTCATCTTGCTATATATCTGAAAATAATACAAAATTATAAATCAACTATACACCAATTAAAAAAAAAAGAACATAGTGAAAATCTCTTTCAGACTTCTAAAATGAACATTGGAATCTGATCCATAGCTAATGCGTATAAATATAGTTATTATTATTGTTAATAAAGAATAATTGAGATGATAATATATGAATCTTGTCCTACATGTAGCTTTGGAGATTTGATTTGAAATAGATTGTAAAGCAAATGACAACCTGAAAGTGCATTCAATAGGAAATTATAAGCTATTTCTATGTTTTATATAATTCATTAATATTTTCCTTGGAAACATATGGAACAATTTAAAAGTGCAATTTAGACTTAAAAAATAACACTAGATTTCAGAATAAGTTTCATTTCTTTCCCACTTTCATGTGTATCATCTTACAACATAATTACTTTTGGTTACATAAAGTATATTTAAATTAAATCAACATGAATCACATTGAAAGACAAGAAATGCTACTGTATATCTTTGTCGCTATTTTTGTCAGTATCCTGACCAAAGTAGCTATTTTAAATCAAGAATAAAAGCATCTAAGTCCTTGGCGGGGTGGTGGGGGGGTGGGAAGGGAAGAACTACCTTGCATTGTAAATGCTAAGCAAGACAACAGGAGTGTGATGGAAGAAGCACAGATTATTTTAAATTGCTGAAAAGCATCACCTAGCAATTATTTAAGACCATGTACACACACACTAAGTATGAAGGCAATGGCATACATATATATTTAAATAAAATCATTCAATTTTAAGTGGAGCATTACAATAATTTGAATTATATTTTTAAAGACAAATAGAGTCAGACACGACTGAAGCGACTTAGCAGCAGCAGCAGCAGAGTCAGAATAAGGGCTTCCTAGGTGATGCAGTGGTTAAAAAAAAAATCTGCCTGCCAATACAGAAGACTCAGGATAAGTGGGTTTGATCCCTGGTTTGGAAAGATATCCCGGAGGAAAAAATGGCAGCCCACTTCAGTATTCTTACCTGGAAAATTCCCATGGACAGAGGAACCTGGCAGGCTGCAGTCCATGGGTAGGAAAGAGTAGGACACCACCAAGAAACTGAACATGCACATACACACAGAGTCAGAATAAGCTAATGTCAGCTTTAAAACAAATTAAATTTAAATAATACCATATAAGAAACAAATTGCCAGTCTAGGTTCCATGCAGGGTGCAGGATGCTTGGGGCTGGTGCACTGGGATGACCTGGAGGGATGGTGTTGGGGGGGAGGTAAGAGGGGGGTTCGGGATTGGGAACAGGTGTACACCCGTGGCAGATTCATGTTGATGTGTGGCAAAACCAATACAATATTGTAAAGTAAAAAAATAATAATAATAAATAAATTTTTAAAAATTTAAAAAAGAAAAAAATTCTTGTATGCCCTTTTATTTAGACACACATTTTAACAGAAATATGACAATTTTTCACCCTTCTACATCTATACATGATGATAAATTTTAAATATATAAAGCTCGTCTGAACTATATTCAATTTCTAGCATCCATGTTTAAAAGTCTTCTCATTCAATAAAATCTCAAAGAAAATACAAAACATCCTAGAACATAGATAATATTAATTTTGAAGTACAAGCAGTAGATTAATGTACTATCTATTTACTACACTGAGTTTTTATTCCAACATATACCATGAGCTCTTTTGACTCTGAGCAAGTACTTTGGTTCTTTTCTGATAAAGTAGCTGAGTGAATAATTTGTTTCATGCCTGTTGGGGATAGTTTTGGATGCTTACTCCTAGAGCTAGGGAGTGAAATTTTTATAGTACTTATTTTTAATGTTCTAATAGCTTTAAGAGTTTAGTTTTAATGGTTTTCTTAGTCACTAAGGTACTGGGGCCACCTTCACTTCTGAATGTGGATATATAAATACAGATTACTAGGTTCCACATTAGTCCCGAATCAAAATCTCTGGCTCCTGAGAAGGCATTTTGAACAGAGTGAAGTAAGCCAGAAAGAAAAACACCAATACAGTATACTAACTCACTGCAGGTGGTGACTGAAGCCACGAAATTAAAAGATGCTTACTCCTTGGAAGAAAAGTTATGACCAACCTAGATAGCATATTTAAAAGCAGAGACATTACTTTGCCGACTAAGGTCCATCTAGCCAAGGCTATGGTTTTTCCTGTGGTCATGTATGGATGTGAGAGTTGGACTGTGAAGAAGGCTAAGCACCGAAGAATTGATGCTTTTGAACTGTGGTGTTGGAGAAGACTCTTGAGAGTCCCTTGGTCTGCAAGGAGATCCAACCTGTCCATTCTGAAGGAGATCAACCCTGGGATTTCTTTGGAAGGACTGATGCTAAAGCTGAAACTCCAGTACTTTGGCTACCTCATGCAAAGAGTTGACTCATTGGAAAAGATTTTAATGCTGTGAGGGATTGGGGGCAGGAGAAGAAGGGGACGACCGAGGATGAGATGGCTGGATGGCATCACTGACTCATTGGATGCGAGTCTGAGTGAACTCCGGGAGTTGGTGATGGACAGGGAGGCCTGGCATGCTGCAATTCATGGGGTCTCAAAGAGTCAGACACCACTGAGCGACTGAACTGAACTGAACACATATATATGGAATTTAGAAAGATGGTAATGATAACCCTGTATGCGAGACAGCAAAAGAGACTCAGATGTTTAGAATGGACTTTTGGACTCTGTGGGAGAGGGAGAGGGTGGGATGATTTGGGAGAATGGCACTGAAACATGTATACTATCAGGTAAGAAACGAATTGCCAGTCTATGTTCGATACAGGATACAGGATGCTTGGGGCTGGTGCACGGGGATGATCCAGAGACATGATATAGGGTGGGAGGTGGGAGGGGGATTCAGGATGGGGAACTCATGTACATCCGTGGCTGATTTATGTTAATGTATGGCAAAACCAATACAATATTGTAAAGCAAAATAACGTAAAACTAAAAATAAAAAAAAAGAAAAGAAAAGAAAAAAATAAAATAAATGAATAAACAAGTTAAAAAAAAAAGAAAAGAAAATGTTTTCCTGGGATTCTTAGTTTTACAACCACTGCCTTATTTAAGAATATTAGAATGCTTTACAGATTTCACAAATATCAGTTAAGCAGAATCAAATAATTCTAAGTAACTTTCCCAGGTAACAGTACATAGTATGTGTAGCAGAGTGTCTCAAATCAGTTTTTCTCAAAATCAGATATCCCTGCAGCACTGAACAATTACATAACTATGGGAAAACCATATATCTACAGATAGAAAGAATATTATCTGCCTCTATTTTTTAAACAGAATGCAATGAAATGTCTAAAGTATCTGATATATGGTAGATGCTCAGTAATTAAGTACTATCATCAAAAGCATCATGATCAACTTTCCAGTCCTAACTCCAGCTCTTTTGTAGAAGTGTAACTATGCTTCCTTCTCTCATGTTCACCTGTCTACTGATTTAGCTACTCCTAGTGTTGTTTATTTAATTATGCATGTGAAAATTTTACCTTCATTATAGAAAATAAGAAGTTACATTTATAAGAACATAATGCTAACATATGGAAGCAAGCATATGTAGTCAAAAATATATTTTTAATATAAATGTATTTATTTTAATTGGAGGCTAATTACTTTACAATATTGTATTGGTTTTGCCATACATCAACATGAATCTGCCACGGGTGTACACATATTCCCCATCGTGGACCCCCTTCCCACTTTCCTCCCCGTAACAAAAATTAAAACCAAAATGCATCTCTAAAGGAACAAATAGTTGTAACATCCCATTCCAATGAAATTGACCTACATAATTTATGTCTTCTTAAAAGGTTTTCAGAGTGATTTAATCATAAATTTTGTGGATTTTGATACATGATAAAATACGACAGTATCCAATTTGTGTTTTTAAATGGCAACAAACATTGCAGAAATGATTTCTAATTTTAGCTTTACTTCCTAATTGTTTGATCTCTAATGAATCAATTATCACATTTAGATCTTAGTTCCATCACTCATAAATAAAATGTCTGGAGAGTTAATATTCAAAGTTCTTTGCACTTTCAAATTTTTAGAATTCTAAGCACTGCATTTTTTAATCCATAAATTTTACACTGCTTATCCCACTGATTGACTCAGATAAACTGAAAAAGTAGCATGAATGATAAAAATTTTAAATAGTAATTACAATATATCTTTATTTACAATTTAAGAATGATACTGCAAATTTGAAATATTTCATTTCTATGAAAAAAAGATACACATGTATAATCACAAAAACATTTTAATTAATTTAGGATTCCTTTTACCAAATCAATAATTATATGTAAAGCACTTGGAATTAAAAGAAGTAAAATGGAAGTAATACATGATTCCTTTAATTCATTGAACAAGGCCTTTTCCTTTTTATAGGAAAGAAGGCCACTTATGGTACATTCCAAACTCACAGTCCAGCAGAAGGGACAGATATAAATCATATCAGTAATTACAAAATTCAAACACAGTATAGGCTTCAAAAGTGACATTATCACAGCTATAAAATAAGGGTTTGTTAATCACATCCATCAGTGAAGGATTTTTAAGGAAATAATCATTAAATTCAAGTCTAAGACTTACAGATTTTAGTAGAGAAGAAGATAAAAATATTATTATTTAGCTTTGGGAAAGGCATGTACAAAGACTTGTGGAGTGAAATGACATTATCACAAGGGACTGACCAGCCTGTGGCCAGGACAAAGAGTTCCAAGGGGAGCTTAGTTCAAGATGAGCCTAGAGAGGAAGGTAGAGGAATGAGAAAGCAAGATTTTCTAGGTCAAGTTAAGAAATTTTATCTTTTGCTTCATAATAATGGAAACTTTTGGTGAAAAGAGGCTTTTTGGATTTAGCAATACAATTAGCTGCTTTAAAAATCTTGTATATGAGTTTAGGGAATTTAAGAATAAGTTTATTTGATTTGTGATAATCTAATTTACCAATAACAAAGAGCATGGGTTACCCAGCACATTGGAATCACCCAGAGGACTTAATATCACATTTCTCATTCAATATGTATAGGTTAGATTTTGAGAATTTATACTTGCAGCAGATTCTAAGGTGCTGTCATGTGCTGCTACGGAGACAACATACGGAGAACCACTGATCTCAATGCATGTATTACAGATCTAAACTTTTGAATCTCCTAAGTATCAGATTCTTTTGTGAGCTTTCCTGAACTAGATCAAAATCAATTCATAGCTTACTGTCTTTGAATCTAAAATATACAATGCAACCTGTATCTCTTCAACCCCAGAAATATTGGACAGTGGTAGTGTGCATGTGTGTTCTTACTTGCTTAGTTGTGTCCAATTCTTTGACTGTAGCTGCCAGGCTTCTCCATCCATTGTATTTTCTAGGCAAAAATACTGGAGTGAGTTGTCATTTTCTTCTCCAGGGTGTCTTCCTGACCTAGGGATCTAACCCACATCTTTTATATCTCCTGCATGGGCAGGCAGATTCTTTACCACTGGAGCTATCTGGGAAGTTCCAGATAAAGTTGTGGTACAAAGTAATTAATTAAAGCACAAATGCTGGGAGCATACCACTTGGGTTCAAATCCTAAAGTCACCAAAGTTTTGTGACCTTAAGTTACTCCTTCACCACTCCCTACCTCATCTGTAGAAGTCTATGGCAATAACTACCTCCAAAGTCTGTGGTTGGAGAAGAAATGGAAAACCACTCCAATATTCTTATCCAGAAAATCCCATGGACAGAGGAGCCTAGTGGGCTACTATCTATGGGGTTTCAAAGAGTTGAACACAACGTAGTGACTAAACAACAGTCTGTGGGGATTATTAAATAAGTTAATATATAAGTGATGTATGTGTTGCTATTATTATTATCATTTTTCTTTTCTCATTTTTAATAAAAATAAATCAGTTTAAATTTCTTTAACAACTAAAGAGTATGAATAGTACACATGTTTATTAGTCACTTGTGTTTCTTCTTTAATCAAGTATATGTTCTTGTTCCTTAATGTTCTTCTACTGATTATTTACTTACTATAAACTACGTGGAAAAACTCTGTTATATGAATATGTGTATATATAAATAGTCCTTGTTATCCCTTTTATGCACATAACTGTTTTTAAGTTCAAGAGCAGTTCAAAATTAACTAGCACTTGTATCATGCATGTGTCTCCAATTCAGTATTTATCAGACCAGGCACTCCTGTTACATTTGTCTTTTGTGTATTCTCTGTCTTAATATTAGTTTATATTCATTGTGACTTTCATTTCACTACTGTTAACTCTGCAGGTTGCTTTGCCCTTCTGCGTGTTTCCTGACTAATTTGATTCTGGTATCAGAAAATGAATTCCACAGATGTGAGTATGTCATTAGCCAAATATTTAGCATGTGCTAATATGGGCCCCTTGAGACTTCCTGCAGATCTCTACTTAGAGGGCTTGCATTTATTGATTATGCTTACTCTTATGACCAAGTTTTCTTTCAGGTATTTATCCAATTAATTTATAGGTGTCTATTATGTAGTACTAAACAAACGCCTTTCTCAAACTTAAGCGTGTAATGTCCTTTCATTACTTTTACCTCCTAAGTTAGGAGAGATGTCAATGAAGGCTATTACAATGTATGACGTGACCTACTTTTAACTAATTCATATTTGCCACTTGCTTTATTAGACACCTTTCTCCCCGGTGTTCACATTTGGACTCTTTAATTATATGCTCAGCCAAAGGCTTCTAATATATGAAGGCAATTTAGGAGGCAAGGAAGTAAAGTTCTGCAGGCATTTCAAGATACAAAAATAAAGACAAAAGGAGGGGAAAAAATAGTATTGCAATTCTAGAAGGATTAGCCTTTCTGTAATCTTCAGCCTTAAAATTGTCTTTAAGATACTAGGTTATTTCTAATTTTGGCCCTTAAATTACATCCTACACATTCCAGCCAGGACTGTCTTTCTCTGCTTTTTCTTATTATTATTCTGATTGTTTAATGCATTGCAAATGGGAACTTGGAGACTCCAGACTTCTTTCTCCCCCTTGAAACCTCTAAATAATTAATTAGGCTGTCGAGCTTTCACTGCTGAAAATTGCCCCTTCATGTTGGCTAGGGTGGCACACATTTGCCCTTAGGCAAAGCTACAGGCTAAAACAGTTTTATATTAGCTAAACATCTTAAACTATGCCATGCTATCTCTGAGGTCATAACATGAAATCACTCAAGCCCAGTAAAAGAGGGTGAAATCAGTAGAGCCTTCAGATATATGTGAGGATTAAATGAGTGTTCCAAGCAAGCTGCCAGCAACTTGAAGTCCAAATCACCTGTGACTTAAAAAGATGGTATGTGTTTAATAGTACCACAGAGAAGGTCTGAGACCCACAGTCTTATATAACACACTGTCTAAAGTGTTTCAAAGGAGCAGAGACAGATGGTGGTTTGTTTATTAAGTCTTCCTCCAAAATCTTAAAAGTGTCCATTATGATCCTTTTTAAACTAAAATAGGATACTGTGGTTTCCCTGGTGGCTCAGTTGGTAAAGAGTCTGCCCACAAAGCAGGAGATCTTGGTTCCATCTCTAGGTCTGGAAGATCCCCTGGAGAAGGAAATGGCAAACCACTCCAGTATTCTTGCCTGGAGATTTCCATGGACAGAGGAGACTGCTAGTCTACAGTCCACGGCATCACAGAAGAGTCGGATACGACTAAGTAACTAACTTTCAACTTTCATAGAAAATGTCTGAAATTCTCCAATTCATTGTATGATCTATATATTGGTTGTAGGTAAATAATAGGGGCCTCTCTTGGTAGCTTCTCCCACAGGAGAGACACAAATATACTATGGGACAGTCCGCTTCTCTTCTCAATATATAAAGTTATCAGCCATGCTGCAGCACCACTCCTGAGAGCGGAGGAGGGGCTGGACCATGAATGAGTGGCCGTGCCCTTCGGGCAGGCCATAGAGCAGTAGCAGAGGCAGTGGGAAGAAGCCTGTTTCAGGGGCCTCTGTTTTCCCTGGTTTGTGGTTAGACAAACTGTTCATTTTCAACAGTGTCCTAATCTTGCAAAGCAGAATTAGAGGCTTTCTCTGTAACAGTCAACACTCTTATGTACTCTATACTGTATGCTATTCTGTGGAACAAAGATAAGCTATTTGGTCTAACTTAAAACGGGATGCATAAAGCCTCAATCAATAAGCACACCCCTACCAGACTCTAGAAGTTTACTCTTGGATATTCGTTAAAACACAAAACACAAACAAATGGAAATGAGCCAATTTGCTGGGAAAAATATACAGAAACTCCAGGGATTTCATCATCTCAGCAGCGTAACGAGAGAGTAAATTCTCTCCTATTTAGAGAATATGATGGAAGACAATGTGCATTAATTTATGTCATCCACTCTTAATCTCCTATCCTTCTTTCCCTTCACAGCAAATACTTTCTGTCATAATAATTCTGAATTCAGTTACTGGGCACTTCTTGTCTGGTAAGCACTATGGAAGTCCTCTATAAAGTTCATTATTTCTCTAGTCATTCTAAAACACTATTAAGTAGGAACCATTTTACAGATAAAGAAACTAACTCTAACAAAGTAAAATAACTCTACTCAGTTAACGTAACAAGAGCCAGAGACAAGGCTGGATGCAACTCAACTCTGATAACTGAAATGTAGTTCATAAACAAAGCATGACACTACATTCTCTGTTATGTTCATAATGTGCATCAATTATCCACATAAAGTTCTCCTCCCTTGCCCAGCCACTGAATGGAAGAATGGGTCTTTAAAAAAAAAATGTCTTATTTAATCCATCATAACAAAAATATAATTTCAATGTGTTAACAATATTTAAGGAATGAGACATTTTGCTCTTTTGGTATTGTTTTAAAAGACAAGTATGTTTTAGATTCATCTGATCTGTAGGTTTCATAAAATGTACAGTTGAAAAAATAGATTCAAATACCCAAATTTCTAACATACTTAAAAATGTTTTCTGATAACTGAATCAAGTTAATAGTTTTAAAACCTAAATATATTAAAACAAAAAATTCAGATATATCATTTCACTGACTCCATTTAACATACTCCATAACATAATGGCCAGTGACTTCAATACTGTTTCAGACAAATGCAGAATAGTGGTTTGTCTAAGTGTGATATCCAGACCAGCCTTGGTCTTGTTGCTGAATGATATGGGTGATTGTTGCCTTACCTATCTAGGCTAATTTATTCTAAAAGTAAATCTATGATTGTGGAGATGACTTATGATCTCCATGCTAAGATCTTTGCTGCTATTTTCAATGTTTGTCTAAATATTGACTGTCTTAATCATAAATTGTGTTAATAATACCTTGAAAGAAAAAGAAAATAGTTAATTACTCAGTTGTGTCCACTCTTTGTGACCCCGTGGACTGTAGTGTGCCAGGCTCCTCTTTCCATGGAATTGTCCAGGCAAGAATACTGGAATGGGTAGCCATTCCCTTCTCCAGAGGATGTTCCTCACCCAGGGATCAAACCTGTGTCTCCTGCACCACAGACATATTCTTCACCATATGAGCCACCTGGGAAGCCCTTGCTGTTATTGTTCAGTCACTAAGTCATGTCCAGTTCTTTGTGACCCTATGGGCTGCAGCACACCAGGCTTCCCTGTCCTTCATTATCTCCTGGAGTTTGCTCAGATTTATGTCCGTTGAGTCAGTGACGCTATCTAATCATTTCATCCTCTGCCTCTCTCTTCTTTTGCCTTCAATTTTTCCCAGCATCAGGGTCTCTTCCAATGAGTCAGCTCTTCTCATCAGTACTCAGAAGTGTAGACCTTATGTCACCTTAAATGATACTTCGCACGTTGGTCAAAGTGGAGTTTCAACTTTGTGCCTGTTATTTATTTTTTTTTAATAAGTGTTACAAAGACTTATAACATTTTTTGACCTGGAATGGACCTAATAATTCATCAAGTCCTTCTGTTTTAAAGCCAAATAACTTATGAGGGAATCAGACACTAAATAGGTTAGTTTTGGAATTGACAGTAGAATCAGGATCCCTAATTGGGAGGTCAATTTTCTTTCCACAATATCAGACAGCGTCCTATGACAAAAAATAAAGCAAGTCTTGCTGAATTATTAAATGTTGCAAGTGGATTTTCAATATGTAATTACTGCTTAGATTCTGATTTAATTATTTGGATAATTCACTTCATATTTTCTTGGTTAATTGCTGCCATCCATTGCACTGTATAATTCTAACAATCATAAATAGCCTTGAATCTTATGAAATCACCATGCCAAAATTTCCAAGTACTTAGTACAGAACAAATATTTGCAAAGAACTACCCATTTGCTGGCTAGGAAATTGCAGATCTACTTCCACTAGCTTGAAAAAAACTATTTTTCAAATGAAATTTTATATTAAAAATGCTCAATTTACTTTATACATATTTATCAAACTAATACATACTCAACAAAATATATTATGTTTAAAACTTTGAATCCCTACTTCAAGACTTATTTTAAAATTAAGAAAAAATTAAATCTCCTTGTTTTCACTTTAACCACAAAAAGCTTACAAAATAAAAAACAAAAGTTTGTTAGATAATATCAAATATAAAACTCTGTGATAGAAAAAGATAGTGTTTGATACATTTTTCTCTGCTAAGTATAAGTAGAGTCTTTAACTTTATGTCTCATAATTTTTTCCACTGCTGCTGCTAAGTTGCTTCTGTCGTGTCCGACTCTGTGCAGCCCTATAGATAGCAGCCCACCAGCTCCCCTGTCCCTGGGATTCTCAAGGCAAGAACACTGGAGTGGGCTGCCATTTCCTTCTCCAATGCATGAAAGTGAAAAGTGAAAGTGAAGTCGCTCAGTCATGTCCAACTCTTAGCGACCCCATGGACTACAGCCTACTAGGCTCCTCCATCCATGGGATTTTCCAGGCAAGAGTACTGGAATGGGCTGCCATTGCCTTCGTTTTTTCACTGACTACTCCTTAAATTATATAATGCTCCATTTATTTTCTCAGTTTCCTTTGACTCACTTCTTTCCTTTTGATTGAATGATCCATGCTTCCCCAGCAAAGAAGATAAACATTAACAGGGACTAACCTCAATGAGGTGGCTATCATTTAGGATTCTGGACAACTAGATTCTTTATTTGAGTAAATTGCAGTTGATAATCTACAGCTCAGTTTACTATATTTTCTATCCTTTTTTTAGTCTTTTTATCCAATTAATCTTTTCTTCATATAACTTAATGATAGCTGTATCCTCTTTTATTTCCATGGACACATTCCAGTGTTAATGCAAATGCTATGTTGCATATCTTTGGAATATCTTTCTTCTGGTCAGCTTTTAAAACAAAAGAAGACTAAGCTGGGAAGGATGAAAAACAAAGAAGGCAGAAATGCCTCCTACATCTGTCATCAAGTGGAAAGAGAAGGAGGTGGTATGATTAGCTGTTTTAATTGTTCATTTGAAGTCCCATTTAAATAAAATCTGGATGATGCTATCAAAGAAGCAACTCAAAATGTAAAAATTCCAGGCAAACCTTAGTTTCTCTGTAGGTGATTAATTGCCTTAAAAAATTAAAGAGATGTCAAGATTGACAAACAACAGGCCTACCCAAGATTTGCTCAGCATGATACTAGAATTTTGAAGAGCATCCTTATCAGATCACCCTCTTAGGTATGTAAAAATCTATATATCCCAGTGAGTTGAGCAAAAGGCAATGAAGTAATAGAATTTAGGACATTCTTAAGAGCTATTCCTGTGTTATGAGCTGCCATAGTCAGGTATATTCCAGTTAACCACATTACTACTCTCTGCAGTATGCACTATTTAATTCAAAGAAAATAAGATCTTCCCCTAAGAAGTGTGAATTTCTCCATATGTGGTCATCTGTGCTTGTGCTAGGAAACTGGACAGAAAGAAAAAAAAAACTGAACTGAAACTAGAAGGCATTCTTATCTACACATTTTCATTCTAAGATTTAGATGTTTGGTATGTTGAGAGTCTAAGACAGAGTTCCTGATTCTTGTTCATCCAACTTAGTTGGTAAAAAGACCTCAGCTCTTTTTTTTTTTTTTTTTTTTAAGGAAGTTGGAAAGGAAATAAATGATACCTTGGAAAGCATTAGGTTTCATAGTTCTGAACCCAAGCAACAATTATGGATATTCAGGATATGTAACAGTGATGATATTTCTGTCCAAGGCTGTTCTGCCAATATTGGATGTATTCACCCTAGATATGACAAAAAGATCTTTTACAAGTTGCAAAGCATCTAAGTAATATGAGATTGAATGGGTGAATAAAAAGATCCTCCCTATCTTCTTCCGTTAACTCCCTTTATCACCTCCTTTCTTTATTTTTTGACACTTCATAAAAGTGATCCATTGTCTATTATGTCCAATCTTGAAATTCTACTCTGGTAGTGATTTATTGCATCACTTGTCCCATTTTCATGCATCTCTTTGATCTTTTGCTTGGGCTTCCACACTTTTAGATTTAATGCTAAAGGAACTATAATACTATTCAGCACACTGCCTGGAATATAATCACTAGTGCTTGGAATTTTATAAAAATAAACTGCATTAATGATAAGGTTAAATGATAAACTACCACACAATTGCACTCATCTCACATGCTGGTAAAGTAATGCTAAAAATTTTCCAAGCCAAGGCTTCAACAATACCTGAACCGTGAACTTCTAGATGTTCAAGGTGGTTTTAGAAAAGGCAGAAGAACCAGAGATCCAATTGCCAACATCTGTTGGATCACTGGAAAAGCAGGAGAATTGCAGAAAAACATCTATTTCTGCTTTATTGACTATGCCAAGGCCTTTGCCTGTCTTCAGTTCAGTTCAGTCACTCAGCTATGTCTGACTCTTTGCGACCCCATGAACCGCAACACTCCAGGCCTCCCTGTCCATCACCAGCTTCCAGAGTCTACCCAAACCCATGTCCATCGAGTCTGTGATGCCATCCAACCATCCCATCATCTGTCATCCCATTCTCCTCCTGCCCTCAATTTTTTCCAGCATCAGGGTCTTTTCAAATGAGTCAACTCTTTGCAGCAGGTGGCCAAACTATTGGAGTTTCAGCTTCAACAGTCCTTCCAATGAACACCCAGGACTGATCTTTAGGATGGACTGACTGGATCTCCTTGCAGTCCAAAGGACTCTCAAGAGTCTTCTCCAACAACACAGTTCAAAAGCATCAATTCTTTGGCACTCAGCTTTCTTTATAGTTCAACTCTCACATCCATACATGACCACTGGAAAAACCATAACCTTGACTAGACGGACCTTTGTTGACAAAGTAATGTCTCTTCTTTTTAATGTGCTGTCTAGGTTGGTCATAACTTTACTTCCAAGGAGTAAGCATCTTTTAATTTCATGGCTGCAGTCACCATCTGCAGTGATTTTGGAGCTCAGAAAAATAAAGTCCGCCACTGTTTACACTATGTTCCCATGTATTTGCCATGAAGTGATGGGATCAGATGCCGTGATAGTTTCCTGAATGTTGAGCTTTAAGCCAACTTTTTCACTCTCCTCTTTAACTTTCATCAAGAGGCCCTTTAGTTCTTCTTCACTTTCTGCCACAAGGGTGGTATCATCTGCATATGAGGTTATTAATATTTCTCCCAGAAAATTTTGAAAGAGATGGGAATACCAGTCCACCTGACCTGCCTTTTGAGAAATCTGTATGCAAGTCAGGAAGCAACAGTTGAAACTGGACATGGAACAACAGACTGGTTCCAAATAGGAAAAGGAGTACATCAAGGCTGTGTATTGTCATCCTGCTTATTTAACTTATATGCAGAGTACATCATGAGAAATGCTTGGTTGGATGAAGCACAAGCTGGCATCAAGATTGCTGGGACAAATATCAAAAACCTCAGATATGCAGATGAAACCTCCTTTGTTGCAGAAAGTAAAGAGGAACTAAAGAGCCCCTTGATGAAAGTGAAAGAGGAGAGTGAAAAAATTGGCTTATAGCTCAACATTCAGAAAACTAAGATCAAGGCATCCAGTTCCATCACTTCAGGGAAAATAGACGTGGAAACAGGAAACAGTGACAGATTTTATTTAATTAATTTATTTAGGGCTTCAAAATCGCTGCAGATGGTTACTGCAGCCAAGAAATTAAGACACTTGTTCTTTGGAAGGAAAGTTATGACCAACCTAGATAGCATGTTAAAAAGCAGAGGCATTACTTTGCCAACAACGGGCCATTTAGTCAGGGCTATGGTGTTTCCAGGAGTCCTGTATGGATGTAAGAGTTGGACTATAAAGAAAGCTGATTGCCAAACAACTGATGCTTTTGAACTGTGTTGTTTTTGAAGACTCTTGAGAGTCCCTTGGACTGCAAGGAGATCCAACCAGCCCATCCTAAAGGAAATCAGTCCTGAATGCTTATTGGAAGGACTGATGTTGAAGCTGAAACTCCAATACTTTGGCCACCTGCTGCAAAGAGCTGACTCATTTGAAAAGACTGATGCTGGGAAAGATTGAGGGCAGGATGAGAAGGGGACAACAGAGGATGAGATGGTTGTATGGTATCACTGATTTGATGGACCTGAGTTTGAGTAAACTCTGGGAATTGGTGATGGACAGTGAGGCCTGTTGTGCTGCAGTCCATGGGGTCTCAAAGAATCGGACATGACTGAGTGACTGAACTGAACATTAAGGTGAACTCTTTGATGGAGGATAGATTAGAGAATTCTGGCAGTAAGAAGTTGTTTTCCTCTTGGTGTTTCTTTGGTACTGTTCTCCTACTGTGCCCACATTCTAGGGCAAGGTTAAGTGTTGTTTGTTGTTGTTGCTTTTTTTGGTTCAATCAGTGAGAGACAGCTCTGAAATCTGGGAGAGGTATGTCAGAGCATCTTAATTTTTTCCATTTTTAAGACCAGTAAAATGTATGGGCTGTCATAATCCAATCAATTCACAGGAAGAGAAAGGCAGTAAGTCATTCTAGGAAAAGATAGATTATGTTAGTGGAGAGCAATTGAGTGAAAGCTACTACTATACTTTAATAAGAGAATATTTGGAGAGGTTGATTTTCTAAATTACTAAGAAAATATTAACTGTGTATACGACTGCTTGTCCTTCTCTTTGCCCACTTTTTATTTCTCCTTAAACCCTCAGATAATAGTAAGGGATATTTAGGGGCCTTTTCAGAGAAGGCAATGGCAACCCACTCCAGTACTCTTGCCTGGAAAATCCCATGGACGGAGAGGCCTGGTAGGGTGCAGTCCATGGGGTCGCTAAAAGTCGGGCACGACTGAGCGACTTCACTTTCACTTTTAACTTTCGTGCGTTGGAGAAGGAAATGGCAACCCACTCCAGTGTTCTTGCCTAAAGAATCTCAGGGACAGAGGAGCCTGATGTGCTGCCGTCTATGGGGTTGCACAGAGTCGGACACGACTGAAGCGACTTAGCAGCAGCAGCAGATAATTTCATTAAGAATTTAGGTTGCTATAATTACTATTACTAATTATAGGAAGAATTAACTGATCTAGATTATACATTAAGTGGAGCCAAAATTAAAACCTATTCTGTCTCCCTCTCAAACAAAACACCTACCATCCTGCTTGACTGCCTCCAGTCACTTTTAAAAAATTGCTCTCTTATTGTTCCTTTCTAAATCCTGCTCTAGCCCCTACTGTCATTTCTCTGTTAGTGATATATACCTAAACTCTGAGAAAAATTTATACATATCACAAAAAAAATTCATATAATGCCTTCTATAAGTTTTTGAATGCACATATATATATAAATGTGTGTGTATATGTGTCCATACACACAATGCATATTATGAATATATAAATACATTTACTTTTGCTAAATTAGCTGGTGAGTATTTGAGGGAGAGATTATATTTTAATAATCATTTACTTGGATGTAATATTTATTATGAACTGAATTGTATCACTTTAAAATCTGTGTTGAAGTCCTAACCCCAAATATAACTATAACTTGACATAGGGCCTCTATGAAGATCGATAAGTTTAAATGGATCAGAAAACTGTGTTCTAATCCTATAGAACTGGTATTCTTTTAAGAGGAAGAGACACCAGGAGTGTGTGCACCAATACAAGCCCATGTGAGGACACAGGGTTTAGACAGCCATCTGCAAGCTCAGGAGAGACGCCTCGGAAAAACTCAAATGTGCTGATACCATCATCCTAAACTTACAGCCTCCAGAAATGTGAGAAAATGAATTTCTGTTGTTTAAATCACTCAGTCTGGGGTATTTTGCTATGGTACCCCTACAGACTAATATAGTATCTTCACATTAAATGCTTTCAATAAAATAATTATTTGACAATTGTACATGGAATTTATTCATTGTTTGGGGGTGATAATGGGACTCATCCTTACACTGAATATACTAGTTTGGACTAACCTCTGTTTGATGTACTGTGTAGTACTCTGAACCCAGGTCTAGACTCAAAAATTACTGTGCTGTAGATGTTGATCCTATTTCCACTGGCATAAAGTTGAGAATGACTGTATGAATGGTCATATTTGTCATTTCTAACCTATTTTAGAGTCAATATGCTTTAAATAGCCTCCAGTCTAACATGGAAATGATCTGTTCTTAGAGATGTCAATAAAATATTGTAGTAATCTCTGTTCACTTCTGTGTCCATCAAAAACCTACAAAAAATCCAGAACCTAAAATAATCAAAGTACCAAGTGGACTGCTGGTAATAGGCTCTGGTGTATAAATATTGGGAAATCAGAAGAGATTTGGGTGTGCCTTATTTGCTACAGGTGATAACCTATTATGGTTTTAATCACCTTTATCCTACAGATTTTAATGAAAATTAATATACTCATATTGGATTTCATTTGGCTTTAGTGATAATATGAATAATATGAAAAAGTTATAATATGCAACTTGAGAGTAAAACTTTCATAAAAATCACACTTAATGGAAGGATAGATTTAGCATGATGAAGATCCCAGGTCCAGGCTGGTCTTTCTTTTACTCTCTCCTGAGATAATCTGAACTCTTCCACAAATCAGATATTATTACCCTTAGTGATTTTTCTTTCTCACTCTAGATTTATACTTTGAACTTTCTTAGTAACATTTCTACCTTGAAGTCACAGAGGCAATTCAAACTTAATATTCAACATCTCTTTATTACACTTTACTTTGTCTATTTCCCCCAGTTTTAAAAGATAGTACTGGCATCCATCTAGATGCTCAAGTCAAAACCATTGGTAGTCTTTAATTGATCCTCCTTTCTTATCTGATTCGTTTCATTTTTACCTCTCATTTCTATTTGAAAAAAAAAAAAAACTGACGAATGGAGGAATATTTTAACAAAAACATATCAGTAATCAACAAGAGAATGAATGGATTATTTATAAAGATTTGATTGAATTTACCTGGTAGACTTTGAACAAAACAGAGTTATAGATAAATATACTAACATGGAATGGAGTAGGGAATGATACAGCTGGCGAATGAACACAAGTAAGTCAAGGGGTGGGGAACTAGGGATAGAAATGAAAATAAATTCCTGTATAGTTTTTATCATGAGGAGTGGGGAAGCAAACAGAATTGCAGAAAGTTAAAATTTCAAAGGTTTCATATATTCCTGAAACATTTCATAGCACTTCTTAAAAATGAGAAATTGTTGCAAAAATTTAGTGTCATCTTAAAATATTGCTTTACTGATAACATTAGGGCACTGTGACTTTTCAAGTGATGTTGATTTATGTGTCAGTATGATCGATCTTACTCACACCAATCTATGGCATTGTTATGTGTCAGCATACTTAGCAAAGGTGTGAAACCACAATTCACAACTGGAAGAATCTCACAAAGCTGTGTTTTGTTGTTTGGTTTTGTTAATGTAACTTTAATAATTTTGATCTAAATAGTAGTTATTATGAAAGCTTAAGTATCATTTAAACCAAGAATATGATGCTTATGAATCCATAATTGATTGAACTGAATTGAAAATATTGAAGAAAAATTACATTGAAAATATTGGGAAAATCTCCTAGCTTTTCCCTTCTCCAGGAGATCTTTCCAACCCAGGGATTGAACTCAGGTCTCCTGCATTGCAGGCAATTTCTTTACCAACTGAGCTATGAGGGAAGCCCTTATGAATTCATCATAGAGCTATTAAATCCAGACTTCCCTATCTAAAATAAGGCAAAGCAACTCATAATCAGAGTGTTGTATTAAAAAGCTTTTCCTACTTACAAATATATTCTGTCTTGTAAAGCATACATTTCAAATTCCTCTGCCTCCTCCTCTGTAATCTAATGTATTTACTTTATAGTATTATTGTACTTACAGGTCAGTGTAGCTGATTAGACAGCCATTCCTGAATCCCAACCATCACCCCTTTCTCTCCTACATCAGACTGACGTGGCAGAAACCCAAGTATATCCAACAGAATCGCGTCTACAGAAGCAGTGATGTGGAGCAATTTTAGCGCTATGAGTTTATTAGAAAAGACTAGAAATTGCACTCACAATTTCCTGACAATAGTATTCTTAAGAAAAATTTCATACAACAGTGTCTGTCATCTGACCCTGACCTTCAGACCTATGGGTTTTATCTCCAAAATTTTTACCAGCATCTCAAAGTCCTCAGTGATATTTTTTTTTTCCCCAAGCATTAAAGCAAGCATGAACAAAGCAGACTTTTTCCACTTTCATTCATATAAGCAACTGTGGGGAAGTAGAAAGGGCACAGCTACTTTCAAGACCTGGAGCTAAGTGTCAGCACAGTCCTTTCACACCCATGCACCCTTGTACAAGAAGCCTCAGCGTCTGCACCTGTATCATGAATCTAATGAGACTCTCTCTTCAGAGAGTTGTTGACAAGGTCAATAGGATCAAAAGGGAACCATGAAAATTAAAGTGTTTCCGACACTGGAAATGAAGTGGTGTGCTATTAAAAGACTATATAGGTGAGAGTTCTTCTTAGAATTGTGTCTCTTGGTACTTGAAAGAACAACTTCCTACACCTTCTCTCCAAGACTAATCACCTCATAACTCCATACCCAAAGAGGACCTATTGGAAGGACTAATTAAAACTGCAATATTCAGATAAATCTTACATATCTTGATTTACATTAATAAACAAAATAATGATACAACTTTTAAATAAAACAGTGTAGACTTTTGTTTGAATCAAGCTTTTGTCAAGGGTAGCTGGGTTCAAATCCTGACACTGCCACTTGCTATCTGTGACCATTATCATAGTAATCAAACCTCTGAGTCTAAGTTTATCACAAGTATGGAGTATAAATGTTGCTTCTAATTCAAGATTCTGATAAGGCTAGAATAAGATGATGCTAAATTTCTCACACATAATGAGTTCTTACTTCACAGTAGCTAGCATTGTTTTATATGGAATCAGGGGATGAAGTCATTAAATTCAGTTTGCAGTCTTCTTTACCAAAATTAGAATATCACTCAATTTAACTTGTTATAATCCTGACACTTTAAAATATTCACTATATAGTATGATGATTATATTTATAGAAGGAAAAACATTTTCTTGTTATATTAATAGTAACATTTTATTATCTCTTTCTCTCTCACACACAGACACACACATATTATCACCAATCTGCCTTTGTAACCACATATATCATGACATATTGGGTTTTCCAAAAAAGTACAGAGAAACCTGAATAAACTTTTTGGCCAACACAATATATTCTACTTTATATATCACAGCAATAGAATTCTGAATTGCATTTGCTAACTGGATAGCAAATTCAATTGTTAATCTCCTAATTTTTAACAATGTTCTAGCAATGCTAATATATGCAAAGGTAGATAATTCCATATACACTGAATACTTTAAAACCTTTTAAATGCTTGTTAAAAAACCTTGGTATTAGTGATTTTAATACTCCAATATGCTAGAATATGTATAATTCTGTTTAATTCAAAACATTATCTCTTGAGAAAACATTACAAATTGTGAGGACCAAGCATGCTCTTTCTCTCATCAGACAATTATTGTATTAAGTAAAAATTCAAAAACAATTCTTAGAAGTATAAAAGGTTATTTACATATTTTACATAACAAACTCCTTATGAGAAATGAGAATATTAAAATTTCAAAAGTATAGTCACAGCAAGTGGTAGGCAAGGCATAAAGATAAATCAAATCCTATTTTTTGTCATGCTGTGAAAAGACTGCTGGCTTTTAATCATCCTGATGTGCCATATGTAAATTCCATCAAAAAAGAAGTTTGGTAAATGTTATATTACAAAACCACAGGGAGTAAAGCTATTTATAAACATCAATTAAAATACGTACCATAGTCTAAAATCATTAATAATATTCTACTAAGCTGGCTGTATAAATATCTCATATTTATTAAATCTTTCCCCTACTTTGTTGTGCAGAAAACAAATCTCTGAAATATCAGGTGTCTTCTTACATACTTCTAGTTTACTCAAGGTCATTACAATTTTCTTCTGTGAAAAAGCTACGAAACTCCTTACTAAGAAATTCAGTGAAAACAAAAAGTAAGTAGTGTTTACCTCAGAAGAGTATCTTGTATAAAATGTGATGTAATCAACAAGAAATAAGAATAGTTCCAAAACTTGGAAAGAATACATTTCACTTTGGATTAAAGAAAAAAAGAACATAATAGAGCAATTAAAAGTATCAAAAAAGGCCCATCTTAAACATCAACATCAATTAAAAAACAAAAAGAATATTTGTCTGCTAAGGACTTATCAAGCCAATACCATAATTTATTTTACTCTTTTATTGGATTATTTAGTCTTCCAAAGGAGAATTCATCCTTTCCTTATGAATCCCAGGTTAGCGTTATCCTTTCTCACATTTGAATATTAATTTAATTCTCTCTTCTCTACAACTTTTCCATATTCTTATCATTTTTCTTCAAACCTGGGTTTCCCTCCTATCAGTTAAATTCTTAAACAAAAAGCGTCTTTGTTTCCTTTCCAAATTTTGCTCTCTAAATACCCCAGAACTTCCTACTGGTCCAAGGCTCCCCCACTACTATATCCCTTCTCCTGTAGTACAGCTGCCCATGTCACTGCTGTGACAAACAAGAGTCCCCATGTTTTACTCTTTTTCATAAACTGTTTAGTAATGCTTCGAGGACCACATGAGGACACCAGTCCACAGCCCTAAAATATTATTCCTTCTGGTCTTCCCTGGTGGCTTAGAAGGTAAAGAATCTGCCTGTAATGTAGGAGACTCGAGTTCGATTCTGGGTCAGGAAGATTCCCTAGAGAAGGAAATGGCTGTTTTCCCAGTATTACTGACTGGAGAATTCCAGGGACAAAGGAGCCTGGCAGGCTACAGTCTGTGAGGCACAGAGTTGGACAAGACTGAATGATTGAGAATTTCACTTTCAAACACAGAATTAGTATGTAATGGAAATTGAGCCTATAAGGTTACCCTATTTGAGGGTTCCTTTTCCACCTAACCATTAATTTCCCTTCTGTGGCTTTCAGGAATAAATTCTCGCCTGCAGAGTCATGCTATACATTTCCTCTTTCCCTAAAGCTGAGAGTCAGTGGACAGAAAGAAGCTGGTTTGAAAAGAAGAAATAACGGCATCCTACAAGGGGGACATACAGCACCAAGGATCACAGGGGTAAACAACATAATGATCCTTGTCATTCCCCATGACCAGAGGCAATGACAAGAGGAAACAAATTCCTTCAAAGGGGATGGAATCATGTTAGATGCAAGGAGTTACCACAAAAGATACTTGCAAAGCAAAGTTTTATTATACTGTACTTCAGACTTGCAAACAGAAATTGCCTAATTCACAAACTACTGCAAACCACATGGAAAATGGAATCAGCATTCTCAGGTGTCTATTTTAGATGAACAATTTTATTACAGGGAGTTTGCTATTTAGGGCCCACGGAGGAATTGATAGTAAAGAGTTTTAAATCCCCAGCATATCCAATAGTCATATGTGCATAAAGTGAATCCTGTCATATCTGTCTTCTGATTAACAGAAATTTAATGCTTCAGCTCTTTGTAATGTTTGTTGTTTTTGTTATAGCTGATGTGTAGATTGAATGGCAGGTGATATTTCATAAGATTTAAATAAGGTAAGAAATTAATCAAATTAACATACTGCTTTTCTAAAGTATAATGAGTCATTTGCATATAAAGTGCAATTGAATCTGTAAATACAAAATGAACCTGAAATTACTGAGGAACATCGTGAACTGAATTTGTTACATATTATAAGACAGACATGAAAATAGAGACGTGTAAATATTTCCAATCCAAACTGATTTATGATATATTTTGTGGCTGTAACGGTAGGCTTAGCCATTGTAATACCTAGCATTCCCTGTATCTACAGAATTTATGACTTCAATTTGACATAAACAACAAAAGTAGCCATTCCTTGCAACCATTTTCCTACCTGGATCTGAAAAGGCACTTAAGGCTATCACTCTGCAAGGAGAGCCCAAAAGAGGAGAAGACAGAGACCAGAGACCTTGAAACATATTTACATAAAACATGCATTACATAAAACATAAAAGAATGGAAAGCAAAGGTCAAGAGCTACTCATTTTCATAGCTCTTAAAAATGTATTTTAGACAATGGTCTAGATCAGAATTCAACAGACACCTTTTGCAAAGGGCCAGACAAACGGCAAATATTTTAGGTTTTGCGGGAGATATTGTTATCTGTCACAAATATTATACACTGCCTTTGCAGAGTTAAGCATGCACTTAATGAATGGGCATGGTTGAATGCCCATTAAAATTTATTCATAATAACAGTGTGCTGGATTTGACTAGTGGGCCATAGTTTACTGACAAGTGGTCTAGACTAGTGTTGTCATATACCACTTTCTCTGATGATGGAAGCAATCTGTATCTTTTAGAGACTTGAAATATAGCCAGTGTAACTAAGGAAATTCATTTTTAATAGTTTTAATTATAGATATTTTAAATTCAAATTTAAATAGCTATACGTAGTCAGTGGCTACTGTATTGAACAGTACAGATATAGAAAGTTCTATATGATACTAACAGTTGAATAACAAGAGTTACGAAAACATTATCATTCCTAGACAATGGAGTGTTTTAAGATATCAGATAACAAAAGTTCAATAAATGTTGCTTAAACAGATATAAATTTAGTATTTTCCTAAGTGGATAATGAACTTTTTAAATAAGAATACCAAAAAAGAAAAGATCAACATACGGTGCACATCTGAGTAAATATGAAGATTTCAGATTTGCTAGGGTTGAACTATGTCATTTGTATCTTGTATTCTATGACAGTGGTATTTCTAAAATGAAATACCACTTAGAATACTTTACTATAATAACAAGAGATCTAAAGAAAGGGAGATTTCCAGCTTATTTATAGAAAGACTTTCTTGTCCTAGAATTTAAGGACTTATCCCAAATTAAATAAAAATCAGTGACTAGAATTTAAACTAACTTTCCGGCATCCAGATGGCCTCCGTGGTACAGGGCTCTTGATCTGGCTAGAAATCAAACTAACCTTCTGCTTCTTGATCTGTCTCTAAAGCTGGCCCTTGATTATAGTTAATAACCCTCAGCTGTAACAATTCCTTAACATGCTATTTGTTCTATTTCTGTCTGGATTCATAGGGCCTTACTTCTTTTAAGAGAACAGCATTTGTAATGATCACTAAGACACTGAAATAAACATGCTTGATTTTTTTCTTTTTTTAGAAATGATTATGTCTTGGCACATGCCACTTGCCATGTGAATAAAATTCATACATGCCAAATTTTCATTTGTGTCTAAATTTGATGAAATCTCCAAAAATCTGTTCTGCTGGAACCATATTTTTGCCTCTTCAGAAATATTTAAAAATTAGTTTTCATTTATGTGTCAATATTGGACATTTTAAAGTATATAAATAAATTTCTCATATAAATCATTAATTGTTAGGTAAGAAGTTGGGCATGAGCAACTGGGCTGGCTGAAATAGATAAAAGCTGATCTCTAAATCCTAAACCAGAAATGCCCCAGTGCAGCCCAGGAGAACTCACAGACATGCTGGAAAATAACCACAGAGACTTTTCCAACTCCGACACATGAGCCCTAGGTGCACAGTGGATGCAAACTAGCCACAGCGACTTCTCCAACACCAGCACATATGCCCTCGATGTACGGCTGTGTCCCCAAGTGACCTTAGGCAGTAGGGCGCCTATTCAGGGTTTATAAAATCCACCTGCATTGTGGGAGAATTGGGTTCAATCGCTGGGTTGGGAAGATTCCCTAGAGAAGGAAACGGCTACCCACTCCAGTATTCTGGCCTGGAGAATTCCATGAACTGTATAGTCCATGGGGTCACAAAGAGTCAGACAGGACTGAGCGACTTTCACTTTCACTTTCAAATATTCTATACATAACATACATCTGATTAAGACAGACTTAATTATGGGACAGACAAGCTCAGTGGAACCTGTTGCTATGTAACTTCCAACTGCCAATCAAAACTGTCAGTCCACACCCACCTAGATAAATATGTGAAGGCTCTATTTTAAAAACCCCATACTTCATCATTCTGGTGTCGGTGCTTCTCTTGGCTTGACTACCTCCCCCTTGAGGTGCTCTTTCTGTTATTTCTTCAGTAAACTTGTTTTTGCTATGGGTAAGACCTCAGATTCTTTTTTATGTCCTTACCGAGACCTGAAACCCATGAGGAAGGATTCTCTGCGACTCTTCCCTATCTGCCAACATTAATCAAGCTTATTTGTGCTCTAAATGACTGCTTCAGAAAAGATAATCGTTATTGTCCTCTGGACATCAGAAAATAGGAAATATATTGTTTACTTACAAAGGAAACCACACAGACCAAGTTTCCTAGGTGACTCATTTGGATATGGCCAACATGCAAAGAAACAGCTGTCCAGAGAGTGTTTAAGGCAATAATATTGTTTGAAGAGCCAGTGAAATCTGGAGGCTTCAGTCATTTCCCACCACTTCTATTTAAAAAATAGAAAAAACAGTCTTTACATGTGTAAAGATGAATAAGCATGAGTAACTAGAGCAGAGTGGGGTTAACTACTGGAGGGCTGTAGTTCCCAAAGAGTGATTTACTCTACTGAGCTATTCAAAGATTTCTAAAATGCAAGAAATGTGTTAAACACACATAAATTTAACTAAAGAACAAAAGATGAAAACCTTGCTCTAGGGCGCAGGGATGGTGCACATATACTTATGAAGATGGCGTTTTTCTCAGTTTTATATATTTCAAGTCAACAGTAATGAGTACTTTGAATTATTACAATTTGAGCAGGGAAAATCCTGCTTGTAGTTTCTGCAATATTAGCATTAAAACACTGCTTGCCTACATTGCTCCATATCTTTATTTGTGTCATTTATAAAATTTTTAAAACCTAATTGTGTACCATAATTATGACAATTGGAGGACTGACCTATATAGAGAAAGCCTACTCTGTTTCGTTTCATATACCTTTTTCTGACTTCTCATTTTTATTTCTTTTCTTTATAGAACATGAATATATCTTTAGATTTGGGTGAAAATCACTTTGCAAGTGAGTATTTTCCTAGTTACCTTTATTAAATAAAATGTTTTTAGGGGAAGGTATTAGAGAATAGAGCAAGAAAACTGGAGAGTTACAAACATAGTAGGAAGAACACTCTTGCAAATGTTAAGTTACTTAAAAATATCGGTCTGAGTGAAATTTGTAACTAATATGACTAGTTCCCAAACTCTTAAAGTCTCTCATTTATGCCGTTTACATCTATTCTTTCAAGTGCTAAGTTATTCTCAGACCACAAAAAACTAGCATCTCCAAGTAGTTTACCAGAGCTCAGAGTGCCAGGAAACAGACACGTTAAAACGGAAACAACCATCACAACACAAAGATGCCTACTTAAAGCTTCCTGTTTCTCATCTTCATTTCACTTCAGTTCAGTCGCTCAGTGGTGTCAGACTCGTTGCGACCCCATGGACTGCACCACGACAGGCCTCACTGTCTATCATCAACTCCTAGAGCTTACTCAAACTCATGTCCATCAATTAAGTGATGCCATCCAACCATTTCATCCTCTGTCGTCCGCTTCTCCTCCCACCTTCAATCTTTCCCAGCATAAGGGTCTTTACAAATGAGTCAGTTCTTCGCATCCGGTGGCCAAAGTATTGGAGTTTCAGCTTAAACATCAGTCCTTCCAGTGAAAATTCAGGACTGATTTCCTTTAGGATGGACTGGTTGGATCTCCTTGCAGTCCAAGGGACTCTCAAGAGTCTTCTCCAATGCCACAGTTCAAAGCCATCCATTTTTTGGCACTCAGATTTCTTTATAGTCCAATTCTCACATCCATACCTGACTACTGGAAAAATAAAAAAGCCTTGACTAGACAGTCCTTTATTGGCAAAGTAATGTCTCTGCTTTTAAATATGCTGTCTAGGTTGGTCATAACTTTCCTTACAAGGAGTAAGCATCTTTTAATTTCATGGCTGCAATCACCATCTGCAGTGATTTTGGTGCCCCTCAAAATAAAGTCTGACACTGTTTCCACTCTTTCCCCATCTATTTCCCATGAAGTGATGGGACCAGATGCCATGATCTTCATTTTCTGAATGTTGGGCTTTAAGCCAACATTTTCACTCTCTTCTTTCGCCTTCATCAAGAAGCTCTCTAGTTCCTCTTCGCTTTCTCTCATAAGGATGGTGTCTGCATATCTGAGGTTATTGATATTTCTCCTGGCAATCTTGATTCCAGCCTGTGCTTCATCCAGCCGAGGGTCTCTCATGATGTACTCTGCATATATGTTAAATAAGCAGGGTGACAATATACAGCCTTGATGTACTCCTTTTCTTATTTGGAATCAGTCTATTGTTCCATGTCCAGTTGTTACTGTTGCTTCCTGACCTGCATATAGGTTTCTCAAGAGGCAGGTCAGGTGGTCTGGTGTTCCCATCTCGTTCAGATTTCCCACAGTTTGTTCTGGTCCACACAGTCAAAGGCTTTGGCATAGTCAATAAAGCAGAAATAGATGTTTTTCTGGAACTCTTGCTTTTTCATTGATCCAACAGATGTTGGCAATTTGATCTCTGGTTCCTCTGCCTTTTCTAAAATCATCTTGAACATCTGGAAGTTCATGGTTCACATATTGCTGAAGCCTGGCTTGGAGAATTTTGAGCATTACTTTGCTAGCATGTGAGATGAGCACAATTGTGTGGTAGTTTGAACATTCTTTGGCATTGTCTTTTTACGGGATTGGAATGAAAACTGACCTTTTCCAGTCCTGTGGCCACTGTTGAGTTTTCCAAATTTACTGGCATATTGAGTGCAGCACTTTCACAGCATCATCTTTTAGGATTTGAAATAGTTCAACTGGAATTCCATCATGTCCTTTGACCTTCTTCATAGTGATGCTTCCTAAGGTCCACTTTATTTCACTTTCCAGGATGTCTGGCTCTAGGTGAGTGACCACACCATCACATTTATCTGGGTTGTGAAGATCCTTTTTGTACAGTTCTTATGTGTATTCATGCCACCTCTTCTTAATATCTTCTACTTCTACTAGATTCATACCATTTCTGTCCTTTGTTGAGCCAATCTTTGCATGAAATGTTCCCTTGTTATCTTTAATTTACTTGAAGAGATCTCTAGTCTTGCCTATTCTCTTGTTTTCCTCTATTTGCATTGATTGCTGAGGAATGCTTTCCTATCTGTTGTTGCTATTCTTTGGAACTGTGCACTGAACTGGATATATCTTTCTTTTTCTCCTTTGCTTTTTGCTTCTCTTCTTTTCACAGCTATTTGTAAGGCCTCCTCAAACAACCATTTTTGCTTTTTTTTGCATTCTTTTCCTTGGGGATGGTTTTGCTCCCTGTTTTCTGTACAATGTCATGAACCTCCATCCATAGTTCATCAGGCACTGTGTCTATCAGATCTAGTCCCTTAAGTCTATTTCTCACTTCCACTGTATAATTGTAATGGATTTGATTTAGGTCATACCTGAATGGTCTAGTGGTTTTCCCCACTTTCTTCAATTTAAGTCTGAATTTGGCAATAAGGAGTTCATGATCTGAGCCATAGTCAGCTCCTGGTCTTGTTTTTGCTGACTGTATAGAGCTTCTCCATCTTTGGCTGCAAGAAATATAATCAATCTGATTTTGGTGTTGACCATCTGGTGATGTCCATGTGTATAGAGTCTTCTCTGCACATGGAAGAGGGTAGTTTTTTGTTGGAAGAGGGTGTTTGCTATGACCAGCAAACACTTCTCATCTTCAAAGGTGACTAAAAACTATAATTATTCTATAATTTACTGAAAGTGAGAAATTAATACCATGTCTAGTCATGAGTGTATGAGCAAAAACATAAATAAATAAAAATAAAAACAAATCAAAATAATCAACAATTAGAAGAAAACTAGAGAACTACTCTTATAAGGCAACTGTGATTGTAGTGAAAAGATATCCAGTGAATATCATTCACACGTAAAATTCAGTACTAAGTTTTGAAAGGAAAGAAATGGAAACAAACACTTACTGAGCCAGAAAGTTTATATTTCATTCTCAAGATATTCTGATGAGGAGGGTTATTTATACCTATGTTTCCAACAAGGGATCTGAATTTCAAGTATAGTAACAAATCCTCCTGAAATCACACAGTTGTTATCTTTTTTTTTTTTTAATGTATACCAATTTTATTCTAAAGCCCATATAATTTTATTTGTTAAGTTAATATATACCTTTTTATTTATATATTCCCTTATTAATAATTATTTACTAGGTGCCTCCTATGTGTCAAGGCTCTGCCTGGAGCTGAGATTCTGATGTTTAACTTTCCCCCACAGAGTTTACCAGGTAGAAATCTCTTTACCAGATGGAAAACTTTTCTTTTTTCATTGATGATACCTTTTCCTACAGTTTTAAATTGGAACATATCTTGCCTCAGGAAGCTTTAAATTGTTATTACAAGCTTTTCCCTGATGAAGTGTTCTTGTCTACATTTATTTGGAATTGTGCCCTACCAGTCCTCCACCAGCTGTACTGTCCTTCCAGGATGATTTTCTGTTGCACCTTGCAACAGAAGTCATTGCATCTTACTCATTTGCATTTAATTCATTATGCAGATAAATGTAATAAATGTGTAATTATGTATTTTGACAAATACTATGATGAAAAAATAGGGGTTTAATAGAAAAAAATAAGAGAAGGATTTAATTTTTGAGATATTAAAATTCAGAGGGGGCTCTCTAGGAAGTAATCATTGAGAAGGAACCTGAAGGTGAATTAAATAGAAGGGGAGTGAACATGAATGTCACAGGAAGGGGGAACTACTTCAAGAAACATCAATCCCTGAGGTAAAAAATACATTCCAAGAACTGAATTAGGTCAGCCTGGAAAGGAGCAATGAATGACAGCATGGGAACCCACAGGAGGCTGCAGTAATTGCAGTATTAACTTAGGGGGAGTACAATGGAACACACTTTAATTTTCTTTTTTATTGATGAGTTAGAAACAGAAAAGCAATATGATTGTTATGGACTGAATGCTTATGTCCCTCCTCAAACTCATGTGTTGAAGCCTTAACCCTCAGTGCAATGATATTTGAAGGTAGAGCCTTTGGGAGATACTTCAGTTTAGTTGAGGTCCATGAGGATGGGATGCTATGATGGTATTAGTTTCCTTAAAAAACAAAGAAGAAACCAAAGCTCACCCTCACAGAAAGAAGGCAGATGTCTGTGATTGGAAGCCAGGAAGAGAGCTCTTACCAGGGTATCATGATCTTAGACTTCCCATCCTCCAGAACTATGACAAATAAATTTCTGTTGTTAAGCCACCTAGTCTATGGTATTTTGTTATATTAGCACAAACTGAAACAATGATATAGACCATAACCTATATATGATTTTAAATAATCGTAGCAATACTATTTAGCACTAAGTGAATAGCATACTAAAAGGAAAATAAGGTCTCATATACTGAATATTAACTAATTTATTGAATGAATCAATGGATTTAAGATAAGAATTGGCAGCTCTCTTTGCTCTGACCTGAAAAGGCGTGTGCTATCCTGTCTACGGTTTAACTGTTTCACAAGACTTGAGAAAGCCCTAGAAACATAGGTTGTCAATTATAAACAGAAACTGCAGGTGTACTTAGAAACTGGCTAGCTGTTCAAAATACCTTTCCAATCAGTTAGTGTTTCTCAATCAGAAATTCCATATTTGTATATAAGATTTCAGCTCTTTATCTCTGGAACCAGAAAAGACTGGACTTGATAATTAATACCAACACGTACATTGTATGTAGTCTTGGACAAACAATTCTACTCTTTATTAACTTTGAAAACTTTATTTGTAAAATAGTACAATAATATTTCCTTGAAAGGGTAGTTAGCTGACTTAAAAAGATAATAGATGTAAAATTTTGTAATACTTATAAATGTATTTAATAAAGCTAATTATTTTCCTTGTTTTATTATCCACCGTTTTTTAAGTATAAAGTTCTAAAATAAATATTATTTATTATCATGGTTAAAAATCATATTTTACTTTCTGATTATTTCATTATTTTGTTTTTCCTAAGAGAACATGCTTATGAGAAGGGAATAAATAACGTTAGTAGGGATGCTCTAGATTCAGGGTTAGTATGAGAGAGAATCATGACATGAGTCACACAAATCTCCAAAATCAATACTTTGCTTCTGGTATACTTGTGCCTACATGAATCTTAACTTTTACTGTGATAGCGATGCAAAAGTAATGTTAGTAGCATTAGCTATAGCAGTCATCATAACTCATGTTTACATGATAACTATTACATATTAGGCCCTCTTCTAAGTACAATACTCATAGATAAGTACATTAATTACTCCCATTTTATTACTAAGAAGATTGAAACACAAGGTTAAGCAATTTGTCAAATGTTACACAATTATTTCTTAAACAGTTAAGATTTACAACTGAAACTAATGCAATATTTGTTAATCAACTATATTTCAATTTAAAAAATAGAAAAGCTGGGCTTTGAACTCAGAAAGGTATAAAGAGAAAGATTTATATGTATTTGTCCATATGTGTTTGTGGATATGATGATGATTCCCTACTGTTTCCCTAGAGCTAAATTATTGTAGGATTTTCTCAAAATAGAATGGGCAAGAAAGGTATCAAACTGGTACACGGCACTTAGGATGTCTACTATAATCACATGAAAAAGGTGATAGGAGAGATTCCTGAGAAGACAAATATGAAAAAATAACATGATATGTTGCTGAGAGTTTGATCAGAGGAAAATATATAAATCTGAAATGTGATACGAGGATGGATTTCTGTGCTTCTGAGGTTGTGGAGAAAGCGGCATTTGTCTTTAAGTTCAGATAGGAGACATGAAATCATACTTAGAACTACAAAGATCATAATATGAAAAATGGTCTGTTATAATATTTTACCAAGGAATATTTGACAGAAAGGGAGATGAACTCAAAATAGACTAAAAGAACGTGTCACACTGAAAAAGCCTAAAATACTACTGTTGGGGGGAAGTAAAATCCTCACTATAATGATTCAGAATGCTTCTAATACAAAATGTTTTAAAGTGCTATCATAAAATAGTAGCATGTGATTTTAAGAGTGGTTATGACATCTGACAGTCTTCAAAAATGCTGCTTTTTTGACAGTGTCAATTGGTAGTGCATATAACAAAAATTTATGTTATATCATAAAGAATAACCAAAACATACTGAATCATAAACTATAACAAGCAATAGCTGTTTTCTCATGGGTGTCCATTTTGATAATTTTTCAGACTTTAATCAAGAGTTTTTTGAGAGTGTGATGGCCAAAAGTAATATTTTAAAGAAAATTATCTTTTTTCTTTTAGTTAAACATATTAATTTTGTGTATAAAATTAAGCTCACTTACTGAGAAAAGCATTTTGGATAGTCATTATAATGGCAGATTTATGGAAGTGGTAGTTTATAACTGTAGGTTTTATATAATTTTGGATATAATATTTAGCACATGAAATAGCAAATGGTAGTCAAGAGTGTTTGAAAATTCTGATATTGGATCTATATCTCTAACATGAAAATATCTTTGGAAATTACTTTGTGTAAAGGAAGCTAAATTGCAGGGAGAAGTTAAAAAAAAAAGGAAAAATATGAGGGTTCAGATCCTACAGAAAATGCTTACTCATTTTGTATATTCAGCCATGACTATGTTATTTGATTCCCTTAGCTACAAAATGGGGTGATAGTTTATTTTTATAGTTTAAAAATGGCAAATTATTATACATACCAGTAGCTTAACATATTAGGCACTGAAATTTATGCATGTTAACATGAAATCACAACCATTTTAATGGAGAAATAAACAAGCATTTTAAAATCTCTGTAATGAGGTAAATAGTGTGCTTGGTGTTTTGGTCTTCAGCATAATCTTGTGAGATTGGCATTATTAATTTGGTTTTTCGTATGAGAAAAACTATTCTAGAGAATATTCTGTTCAGATACAAAGTTATAGTCCTGGATTTTAATCCAGGTTATCAGACCCAAGCCCAGTCTCCCTTTTTTACCTTATGACTACATAGCATTAATTTCTTGTCTTTATTATTTTTTTAAATATACTTCTGTAATTCCTAGTATAAGGAGGCATGGGATTTAAGGAGCTAAATTCCTGTGTGTGTGTTTCTGTGAGGTTCTAACTTTCTGCTAGATTACTTGTAAAATACCAATATTCACAAGATGTATTCTACTCAATTTATTTTAGATGGTCAAAAGACAATAACAAGGATGGATTTACTCTTCCACTGGAATAAACAAAAATACGAAGTAGCAGCTTGCAAACCATCGTTCATTGGACAACAAATAAAGGATAGTGAGCCCTGAAGATGGATAAACACAGTGAGAACTTGAAATACTCCAGTTCACTGTATTGAGAGAATTTCCTAGTTTCACTGCAGGGATAAGAAAGCCAGGAGGAGCCTGGCTAACTCCCAATGTAGCCATAGTTTTCAGAACAGAGTGCTGGAGAGAAAAGATAATTGGGTTTTTATAAAAATTATAATAATATGCTGTGGAATTTTATAAATAGTAAAAGTAAACTGTGTGGCAATAATAGAACAAGGGTTGCAAAAGGAGAAAAAAAATAAAACTGTAATGTTCTTTTACTCTGTTTGAAGTGGCATAATACCATTTGCATGTACACTGTGAAAAGTTAAAGATTTAGACTAAAAAGACTAAAGCAATTGCTCAAAAAATTTTTAAAAAAGCTATTGATAATTAGCCAAAAATAGAAAAAATAAAATAAAAGAAACATTCGATCTTAAAGCACAAAATGGAGAACAAATTAAAATTTAAATAAGAGAAAACAAATAGCAAGATGGTAACTTAAAGGTTACCAGATCAATAATTACATTTATTTAAATGTATTTAAATAATTTAAAAAGTCAAAATTGCCCTTAATTAAAATCAAAGATTGTCAAGTGGGGAAAAAGAGTAAGACCTAACTAGAAGGAACATAAACTTTAAATAAAATGACACAAATAAGTTAAAAGTAATGATATAAGACACAGCATTCTAACACTAATAAAAGAAAGATGGAAATTATCACAGATAAGAAAAGCCCAAGGAAACCTAACTGCCAAGTGTAATGAGGTGTCCTGCGTGGGATGCTGGCAGAGAAAAATGACATTAAGATAAAACTAAGAATCTGAACAAAGTATGGACTACAGTTAATAATAACCTTTTATTATTGGGAAGATCCCCAGGAGAAAGAAATAGCAACCCACTCCAGTATTCTTGCTTGGGAAATCCCATACACAAAGGAGCCTGGTCGGTTACAGTCCATGGGGTCACAAGAATTGAACACAACATAGCAAATAAACCACCACATTGATTTATTAATAGTAAGAAATTATGTATTATGGGGTAGATGGAGGCTCTCTGTAGTACTTTATAATCTTTTCTATAAGCCTCAAAGAGTTTTAAAATGAAAAAAGTTATAAGAAAGCAATAATAATGAATTGACTGTATTAATGTTAGATAAAGTAGATTTCAGATAATAAATATTATCAGGAAAGAAGAATATCACTTCTCAATAATAAAAGTGTTCATTAGTCACGAGGATATGAAAGTGAAAGTGAAGTCGTTCAGTCATGTCTGACTCTTTGCGACCCCATGGACTGTAACCTACCAGGCTCCTCTGTCCATGGGATTTTCCAGGCCATAGCACTGGAGTAGATTGCCGTTTCCTTCTCCAGCGGATCTTCCTGAACCAGGGATCGAACCCAGGTCTCCCGCATTGCACCACGAGGATATAGAACCCTAACAATATCTGCATATACTAGCATAAATTCAAATACATGAAACAAAAATTGATGGAACTACAAGGATAAACAAATCCACAATCATAACCTGAGCTTTTAAAACTTCTGTTATACACTCGATGTTTGTGTTCCCAACCCAATTCATATGTTGGAATTCTAACCCCTAATGTGATGGCTTAGGAATCAGGGCCTTTGGGAGGTGATTAGTTTCTGAGGAAGGAGACTTCACCATTAGGATTAGTGTTCATATGAAAGAAACCCCATAGAGCTCCCTTGCTCCTTATGCAATGTGAGAATACACACAAAAAAGACGGTCACTATGAAACTCAAAGTAGGTTCATCAAATCTGCCAGTATCTTGATATTAGACTCCCCAGCCTCCAGAGCTATGAGAAAAATTTCCTGTTGTCTATATGGTACCCAATCTGCCAGTCTGTTATAGCAACTTGAACAGACTAAGATAACCCCTTTATCAAAATTTGATTAACAAGTGGACATAGTATCAATAAGGATATAGTACATGTGAACAACTTTATCAATCAAATGAACCTAACTGACAAATTTGGAACATTCCATCCAAACGCAGATTATTATACTTTCTTCCCAAGTGCACACAAAATCATTTACCAAGATAGGATATATACTTGACAGGAAAACAAACTTTCATAAATTTAAAAGTATTTAAGTCAGGTAAAGTGTATCTTTGAATAATGAAATTAAGTTGAAAAACAGTATTTTCTTGTTAATACCCAAATATTAGAAACTAACATGTATGTGCTCAGTTGCTTAGTCGTGTCCAACTCAGAGACTCAGTAGACTTTAGCCTGCCAATCTCCTCTGCCCATGGTATTTCCCAGGCAAGAATACGAGAGTGGGTTGCCATTTCCTTCTCATGGGGACCTTTCTGACTACCGGACTGAGCCAGTGTCTCTTGAGTTTCCTGCCTTGGCAAGTGAATTCTTTATCACTGTACCACCTAGGAAGCCCAGAAACTAACATACATCTAAATAGATTGAATAAAAATAAAAATACATGACAATGTTTGAGATGCTGCTAAAGCGTAGTTCGGAGGGAATTTATAGCATTGCGCTAAGTCTCTTCAGTCATGTATGACTCTTTGTGACACTATGGACTGTAGCCTGCCAGGCTCATCTGTCCATGGGATTTTCCAGGTAAAAATACTGAAGGGGGTTGCCCGGATCTTCCTGACCCAGGGATCAAATCTGCATCTCTTTTGTCTCCTGCATTGGCAGGCTGGTTCTTTACGAATAAAGCTGTACTTTGGAGGGAATTTATAGCATTAACTAGCTATATTAGAAAAAGATTTAATGATTTGCTTATAACCTGGCTGGGTTTCTATACCTGGACACCTATAACTGAATAGCTGGTCAAATTATATCTGTCCCTAATTCCCATCACTTCATGGCAAACAGATGGGGAAACAGTGGAAACAGTGTCAGACTTTATTTTTTGGGGCTCCAAAATCACTGCAGATGGTGATTGCAGCCATGAAATTAAAAGACGCTTACTCCTTGGAAGAAAAGTTATGACCAACCTAGATAGCACATTCAAAAGCAGAGACATTACTTTGCCAACAAAGGTCTGTCTAGTCAAGGCTATGGTTTTTCACGTGGTCATGTATGGCTGTGAGAGTTGGACTGTGAAGAAAGCTGAGCACCGAAGAACTGATGCTTTTGAACTGTGGTGTTGGAGAAGACTCTTGAGAGTCCCTTGGACTGCAAGGAGATCCAACCAGTCCATTCTAAAGGAGACCAGTCCTAGGTGTTCTTTGGAAGGAATGATGCTAAAGCTGAAACTCCAGTACTTTGGCCACCTCATGGAAGAGTTGACTCATTGGAAAAGACTCTGATGCTGGGAAGGATTGTGGGCAGGAGGAGAAGGGGACAACAGAGGATGAGATGGCTGGATGGAATCACTGACTCAATGGACGTGAGTTTGAGTGAACTCCGGGAGTTGGTGATGGACAGGGAGGCCTGGCGTGCTGCAATTCATGGGGTCGCAAAGAGTCAGGCACAACTGAGTGACTGAACTGAACTGAACTGAATTACTTAACAATATAGTAAATGTATTTTTTATTTGACAAACCAATAAATAATGTTTCATTTTTTAATTGGGTTAAAACTATGCACCATGATTATCTACATATAGATAAACAAAACTCTATTTAACTACTGCTTCCATTTTTGCTCTATAGTCATGTCTTGTCCCATGATAGATGCAGTACCTTCCTATACTCCAATGCTTTCCTCTCCAGGAAAAGAGAAATGAAAAAAATTAGTTTATTATAATTTTCAGTCATATTGATATATTATTTCTTTTACTAAGGACATTTGTAATTGGAGTTAGAGAAAAATTTTCAGATAAGTGAACAATTAGATATATATTTTGGAAAAAAGTTATTTTCCTTGCCAGTAACAAATTACATGCATGTGTATACATATTTAAATATATACAGTTGTCATTTTATTGACTACTTTATATTGTCTCTTATATCTAAATAATTATACTTTCATGTTCCAATCGTCTGTTTATTAATCTTTTTTTTCATAAGGGAAAAGAATATTAGCTTATATATCTTGCCCTAGTTCATATACAAATGATGAATCTAGAAGTCAGACATACTCAGACTTCATCCTTGATGCTGCCTTCCTTCCTCTATGATTGATATGAAATTAACTCACTACATATTGGAGGCTACTACATATTGGAGGCTACTTCAGAGATGCTCTCTTTTAAGTGTAGCAAAACACAAACTGACTTTAACAAAAGAGGCTTTTTCCCAAACCCACAAGCCCTCATTCAGTGTCCTGTGAAGATAATGTGCTAACTAGCATCCTTTGAAGAATGGCTATCACTACTTCTCCTGGATCCACACCCTTGCAGGAGGACTCCTCATTAGTAGGAGTGGTTCATCAGAGTACTCTTTAATTATGTACTTGGTACTTGACTATCACCCTATAAGCATATAGAAAAATAATATTTTATATAATTTCTGCTATTTCATTTTTTTTAATGATCTTCCATAAATTTTCTAAACTGTCTGCCAGAATTCCTCAGTTCCTCATCTGTCAATGTGAATGAATTCTATGGTCTTACTGAATATCTAAATTAGCTACATGGTTTTAAATTTTTTGCAGAAGATGGGTTATCTTAAATGTCCATTGTGCTTCAAACAATAATTAGGAGCTTTAAAAATCCATTTGCTTAGTTTTGTTAGTCTTTAATTACTTTCCATTTCCAAAATATTCATTTATAGAAAGGAATTACTTTCAGTGAAAATTATAAGCTTACAACTGTTAATGCAAGCAAAGACTAAAGAGTGCTTTACTTCAATAAACAAAGATGCAAACATAAAAGAGTGACTTAAATCATCACACTTAAATGCAAATTATGTTAATAAACATATAGTCATAAGTAGCTGATAATAAAGAGTGTAAAAATGGGATACAGATAACTAAGATCTAGAAAGTTTTCATATATGGATACACAGTTCTTCTAGGGGAAAAAATGTTAATTTCTTGAGAAGAGGCCATTTATTATAGTTGTCTTAGTTAAATTATATAATGGATTTCCTAGCGTTAAGGGAAAAAATAGAATCATATATGCTTGAGATATACCCAAAGTGAAGCAGAAAACACAAATAAGCATGAGATACCTGTCTTAAAAGATTTCTTTTTTTTTTTTTTTTCAATTTTCTAGATATTTTGAGGCAGAGTGAATTTTACATTGGCTTTTTCTAGACAGTTACTTTCATTTTTCACTCTGCTAATAGAAAATTGATTATGTTAGGCAAAGTAGATTACTGAATAATTTTAGTAATTAACATAGGAAAGTATTGGAGAAGGCAATGGCACCCCACTCCAGTACTCTTGCCTGGAAAATTCCATGGACGGAGGAGCCTGGAAAGCTGCAGTTTATGGGGTTGCTAAGGGTCGGACACGACTGACCAGGTTCCCTTTCACTTTTCACTTTCATGCATTGGAGAAGGAAATGGCAACCTACTCCAGTGTTCTTGCCTGGAGAATCCTAGGGACGGGGGAGCCTGGTGGGCTGCCGTCTATGGGGTCGCACAGAGTTGGACACAGCTGAAGTGACTTAGCAGCAGTAACAGCATTAAAGTATACGGTATGTTAGGTACCTTCATGGTAGATAGTCAATCATTTTGGAAGATAGGTTATGCTACATAGCGTTTTTAATGAAATAGGACATATTCTCACTATGCTGTCACTTTAGTTGTGTCCAACTCTGTTCGACCCTATAGACCATAATTCACCAGGCTCTTCCATCCACGGGATTCTCCAGGCAAGAATACTGGAGTAGGTTGCCATGCCATCTTCCAGGGTATCTCAACCCAGAGATCCAACCCACTTCTCCTGCAATGGCATGTGGGTTCACCTGTAATGTGGGCAGATCTGGGTTCCATCCCTGGGTTGGGAAGATCCCCTGGAAAGGGGAAAGGCTACCCAATCTAGTATCCTGGCCTGGAGAATTCCATGTACTGTACAATCCATGGGGTTGCAAAGAGTCGGACATGACTGAGCGACTTTCACTTTCACACTTTCTTTACCAGCAGCACCACCTGGGAAGTCCCATATTCTCACTAGAAACTGGAAATATCCAATCTAAATCATCAGAGCTTAGCATACTGAGGACGATGATGTGTTCAACTTCTCAGTTGTGTCTGACTCTCTGACCTCATGAACTATACATTGCCAGGTCTCTCTGTCCATGGAATTCTCCAGCCAAGAGTACTGGAGTGGGTTGCCACTTCTTACTCCAGGCGATTTTTCCCGACCCAGTGATCTAACCTGTGTCTCTTGCATCTTCTGCTTTGGCAGGCAGATTCTTTACCCCTAGTGCCACCTGGGAAGCCTCAGCTCAGTTCAGTTGCTCAGTCATGTCCAACTCTTTGCCACCTCATGGACTGCAGCACTCCAGGCCTCCCTGTCCATCAACAACTCCCAGAGTTTACTCAAACTCATGCCCATTGAGTCGATGATGCCATCCAACCATCTCATCTTCTGTCGTCCCCTTCTCCTCTTCAATCTTTCCCAGCCTCAAGATCTTTCAAATGAGTCAGCTCTTCACATCAGGTGGCCAAAGTATTGGAGTTTCAGCTTCAACATCTGTCCTTCCAATGAACACCCAGGACTGATTTCCTTTAGGATGGACTGGTTGGATGTCCTTGCCATCCAAGGGACTCTCAAGAGTCTTCTCTAACACCACAGTTCAAAAGAATCAAGTCTTCAGTGTGCATCTTTCTTTATGGCCCAACTCTCACATCCATGCATGACTACTGGAAAAACCACAGCCTTGAAAGACCTTTGTTGGCGAAAGTAATACTGTCTAGGTTTAATATGCTGTTGTGGGAAGACTAAATCATACCAAAAACTTTTCTGCAATGGACAAGCATGTTATTCACCTCCCCATCTACAATAATATGGAAGTAAGATGCTTTTAGTAAATAATTAAAAAAAAAAGAAAACCACAAAACCATGTGCATTACTAGGAGGACAGGGAAGCCTAGCGAGTTGTAGTCCATGGGGTTGCAAAAAGTCAGACACGACTAAACGACTGAATAACAATTTACTATCTGGTGTGTCTAAAAGTTTCTAGTTCAAATTTGCCTAAAATCACTATTATTTTTTAATGTATTCATTTGAAAGAATATATTAAGAAAATCAAACTAATTTGTGTTACTTTTTCCCATATGACCTAAGCTGCTGCTGCTAGGTCACTTCACTCTTGTCTGACTCTGTGTGACTCCACAGACAGCAGCCCACCAGGCTCCGCCATCCCTGGGATTTTCCAGGCAAGAACACTGGAGTGGGTTGCCAATCCTCTCTCCAATGCATGGAAGTGAAAAGTGAAAGTGAAGTCACTCAGTCATATCCGACTCTTCGCAACTCTATGGACTGCAGCCTACTATGCTCCTCCGTCCATGGAATTTTCCAGGCAAGAGTACTGGAGTGGGTTGCCATTGCTTTCTCCTAAGACCTAAGCGAGAGATGGCTTATGAGGGTACAACAGAAAATGAATCCATGCAAACACCCAAATGTCCAATTATTTATAATCATGATTCAAGTAGAAAACTGGGATTGTTTAGTGTACTTAATAAGATAACTGTAGAAACAGTTAGATAGATATTCTATGTCACAGTACAAAATAAAGAATAAGTGTTTAAAAACATTAGTTTCCTTCATATTTGTTGGCTATGAAAATCCAAAATTTGCATTATATACATAAAATAACTAGTGTATTTATATATATTCTTGCAAAAATCATTTTTGTAAAGAAATGATAAAAGCTACTTTATTTTCATGTGTGTTATTCATTTATTAAACACAAACAATATTATTAAAATAACAGTTTTCCACAAAAAATATATAATTGGGTTTCTTTACAAGTAGACATTTGATGAAAATTTGTGGAACTTGTATCTATGAAATTTCAAAAGTAGTGTGTTCACTCAGTTATAAATCGGTTAAACTTTATATCTGTAACAATGTCCTTTAATTAATCATACATACTAATTAAGCATATCATGCATAAAATGAAAATGAATAAACATATGGATATTTCATATATGTCTCCAGGGACAATAGCATTGTTGGCATATTTTAGTGTGTACGATTGAGAAAATTAATATTAATTATTAATAAAAACACATGTTCTGTTTTGCAATGCATTTTGCATTTTTTACTCACTGAAGTAAAACCTTCTTACATTATGCAAGCTCTTTCCAAATTCAGTGGGCATAAAGAAAACAACCTGTACTGAATTGTCTTCTCTAATTTCTCTTCATATATTTAAAATTGTACTAGGAAATTTGCCAAATAATGTAACATTTCCTCCAAATCAAAAATCAAGTTAACTGTTACTTAACTCTACAACTCAATGTTTTTTCTCTGTTTATACTGAGTTTTAATCACAGACTTATTGTCCAACCTCTCTACAGAACTTCAACTTAAACACAAATCAGATGTCATGCTTATTAGTATCTTAATGAATCAGGATAAATGGCAGCAAAAATAATAATGCTTGACCTCAGTAACAAAAAGTTAGTCATACAATAGTAGATTTTCACAATGAACATGTGAAGTAGTTATTATTCTAAGCTAAAGAAGAAACACGAAGTCAGAGACCTAATAAGTGGAAGAGTCGGAACTAGCTGATAAAAAAATCCAACATTACTGTTATGAAAGGAATCTGCAATATTATATAAATAATAAAATAATACATTAACTTTAAGGGGGTGACATTGCTTACATATATATTTACTTCTTATTGCTTATTTTTCCAGTGATCATAGGGTATCTGATATTACTACAGTTGACTATGAAAGGCAAATATGACATGATTTTGCAACAACTCCCACATACAACACCATTTCCTGTTAAGCCTGGATGTGGACTTGAAGCTGCTTCTTTTTTAAAAAAAAAATATTTATTTTAATTGGAGGTTATTACTTTACAATATTGTATTGGTTTTGCCATACATCAACATGAATCTGCCACATGTATACACGTTCCCCATTCTGAAACCCCCTCCTCCCTCCCTCCCCGTACCATCCCTCTGGGTCGTCCCAGTGCACCAGCCCCAAGCATCCAGAAGCTGCTTCTTAATTGAGCCACTAGCATTCAGTTGGAACTGGCCAAGGAAATTAAAAGTTTCTACTATGCCTAATCTATATTATTGCCTAATGTTGGGCTTTAAATATACTCATAATATATAATTTATATTATATTCAGTGATATAATAAAAATATAAATAGTCCTGAAGTAATTTAAAAGATATATACAACTTTCTTAGTAGCAGGAACTGGTAAGCAGAATTCTAAGATGGTACCTGTGTAAACTGAAAGTGCCCCCTGGAGATAGTTGTCCTAAAGTTACCTTGTGAATTTATTAATAAGAAAAATAAAGGGGGGGGTTGATGATGTGACTAAATTGAAGATCTTGAGATGGAGAGATTAACCTGGATTATCTCTATGGGCCTTAAATGCCACTGTAATATCTTTATGAGAGACAACAGAGAGAGATTTGAAACACAGAAAAGAAGAGGAGGGTATGTGACCACAAGTGCAGCACGAGGAAAGCCAGCCGCTACCAGAAGTTGGAAGGGGCAAGGAATGTGTTCATTTCTAAAGCCTGCAAAGGGAGCATAGCCCTCCAGACACTTTGGTTTTGGCTTAGTCATACTAATTTCAAACTTCGGGCTTCCAGAACTGTGGGAGAATATATATATATATATATATATATATATATATATATATATATATATATATATATATATTTGGTGTATGCGTTGATTGTGGTGATTTATTATAGTAGTCGCAAGTAACTGATACAAATTTTGATAACTAAAACTAGTGTGCTATACAAAATACCTGAAAATGGCAAAGTGACTTTAGAACCTGCTAACAGGTAGAAGCTGAAAGACATTTGAAACATTTGATAGAAATAAACTAGACTATTTAAAATAGAATGTTGGTGGAAATAGGGATTTAAAAGATGTTTTGTTTGAGGGCTTGAAAGGAAATGAAGTACATGTTATGGAAATCTGAAGAAAAGTTGGTTCTTATAATGGCAGAAAACTTCACTGAATTATCATATAGTTATGTGTTTGTTTTTCCAAATAATTAAGAAGATTGTGCACTCACTATCATTAAAAGAATATTCGAATCAGAATTTACAATGGGAGATAGTATTTGACTCAGTGAGAAATAGATGGTGTGCTCACGTGAGAAATGATATTTGACTCAGTGGCAATAATCTCCACAGTGTTTGAAACTGGGGTACATATAATGTATGCACTTCTTTCTCAATATTTATTTTTTTATTAGTCTGTGTGTGTGTGTGTGTGTGTGTGTGTGTTAGTTGCTCAGCTTTGTCTGACTCTGCGACTCCATAGACTGTACCCCACCAGACTCTGTCCATGGAGTTCTCCAGGCAAGAATACTGAATTAGCCAGCCATTCCCTTCTTCAGGGTTTTATTATTCTAGCTGTCATTAAATATTTTTATTAAATGAAAGGGAAAGGTTTCTGGAAAGCATCCTTGATGCTCTCTATGGTAATAATTTAGTAGTTAAGTCGTGTCCGACTTTTGCTACCCCGTTGACATAGCCCGCCAGGCTCCTCTGACCATGGGATTTCCCAGGTAAGAATACTGGAGTGGGTTTCCATTTCCTTCTCTAAGTGATCTTCCCGATTGAGGGATAAAACCCACATCTCTTATGTCTTCTGCATTGCAGGGAGATTCTGTACCAGTTGAGTCACCAAGAAAACCCCAATTTTATCTATAAAACTGCGAAACTAAAAGAGCAAACTAAAAGTCAAAATATTGAAATATAGAGTCAATGATAGTCATAGTTGTCATGTTTTAAAAATCAGGACAATGATTCAATTCTAGTATTACTTACAGCCCAAAATTCCTGATGCAAGATGACTGAATAATTTAATCTGGAACACAGAGGGTATGTTTTTAGCTGAGAATGAACATATGGATAGGAATAGATTCCTACTGATTATGCACTTGGCTTAAGAATAATTTATATCAGAGTTTTTATATTTAATGGAGAGACATGTAAGTAGAGAAAAATAATAGTTTTGCATTGTTTCAGTATATGAATCCCAGAATGTATTAAAAATTCTTAATATTCAATGATGAACATTCTAAAATGTTAAAAATGAATTAATTTGAAATCGTTCTGACACTATAAGTATTAAAGCTAACTATAAGCAGCTGTAAGATCAAGATTTTATGGAAAACTTTTCTTAAATTTCTTCATGTAGAAATAGGAGAAAATTGAAATTCAAATGTTAATATTTAAAAAAAAACCCTTAACCATTATATTATCATCTAATGCTTATGATCCTATAAGATAATTCAAAGAGCATTCTTTTAAATGTAGAATAACCAGAGCAGTATATTTCTCTATATGCTTGTATATTTTTAGAGAACAATGCATGAGTAATGATGACAAAACCTTCAAGAAGTAACAGAAAACAGGTATTCTTCAATATGAGCCTGAAAAATAATGGAAGAAGAATGGGTTTAGGTAAAATATATACTGCAAATAGTGTTAAACAAAAAAATTTTATTTAATTTTGAATTTACCCACGCAACCTCAAAAATGACAGAATGATCTCTGTTTGTTTCCAAGGCAAATCATTCAATATCACAGTAATCCAAGTCTATGCCCCAACCAGTAATGCTGAAGAGGCTGAGCAGTTCTATGAAGACCTACAAGACCTCCTAGAACTAACACCCAAAAAAGATGTTCTTCTCATTATAGGGGACCAGAATGTGAAAGTAGAGAGTCAAGAGATACCTGGAGTAACAGGTAAATTTGGTATTGGAGTACTAAATGAAGCAGGGTAAAGGTGAACAGAGTTTTTGCCTAGAGAATGTATTGGTTATAGCAAACACCCTCTTCCAGCAACACAAGAGATGGCTCTACACATGGACATCACATGATGGTCAAATCAAAATCAGATTGATCATATTTATGCAGCCAAATATTGAAAAGCTCTATACAGTCAGAAAAAACAAGACCAGGAGCTGACTGTGGCTCAGATCATGAACTCTTTATTGCCAAATTCATATTAAATTGAAGAAAGTTGGGAAAATGACCACACCATTCAGGTATGACCTAAATCAAATCCCTCATGATTATACAGTGGAAGTGACAAATAGATTCAAGAGATTAGATCAGATAGACAGAGTGCCTGAAGAACTATTGACAGAGGTTCGTGACATTGTACAGGAGGCAGTGATCAAGACCATGCCCAATGAAAAGAAATGAAAAAAGGCAAAACGGTTGTCTGAGAAGGACTTAAACAAATAGCTGTGAAAAGAAGAGAAGTTAAAGGCAAAGGAGAAAAGAAAAGATATACCCGTTTGAATGCAGAGTTTCAAAGAATAGCAAGGACAAATAAGAAAACCTTCCTCAGTGATGAACACAAAGAAATAGAGGAAAACAATACAATGGAAAAGACTATAAATCTCTTCAAAAAAATTAGAGATGCCAAGGAACATTTCATGCAAGATGGGCACAATAAAGGACAAAAATGTTGTGCACCTAACAAAAGGAGAAGATACTAAGAGGTGGCAAGAATACAAGGAAGAATTATACAAAAAATATATTTATGATCCAGATAGCCATGATGGTGTGATCACTCACCTAGAGCCAGACATCCTGGAATGTGAAGTCAAGTGAGTTTAGGAAACATCACTACGAACAAAGCTAGTGGAAGTGATGGAATTCCAGTTGAGCTATTTCAAATCTTCAAAATGATGCTGTGAAAGTGCTGCACTCAGTATGTCAGCAAATTTGGAAAACTCAGCAGTGGCTGAGTCCTAGTTCCACAGGACTAGAAGAAGTCAGTTTTAATTCCAATTCCAAAGAAAGGTAATACCAAAGAATGTTCAAACTACTGCATAATTGCACTCATCTCACACTCTAGCAAAGTAATGTTCAAAATTCTCTAAGCCAGGCTTCAATAGTACATGAACTGTGAACTTCCAGATGTTCATGCTGGATTTAGAAAAGGCAGAGAAACCAGAGATCAAATTACCAATATCAGTTGGTTCATCAAAAAAGCAAGAGAGTTCCAAAAAAAAAAAAAATCTACTTCTGCTTTATTGACTATGCCAAAGCCTTTTACTGTGTGGACCCCAACTAACTGTGAAAAATTCTGAAAGAGATGGGAATACCAGACCGCCTGACCTGCCTCCTGAGAAACCTGTATGCAAGTCAAGCAACAGTTAGAACTGGACATGGAACAACAGACTGGTTCCAAATTGAGAAAGGAGTATGTCAAGGCTGCATATTGTCACGCTGCTTATTTAACTTATATGCAGAGTACATCATGAGAAACGCTTGGCTGGATGAAGCACAAGCTGAATTCAAGATTGCTGGGGGAAATATCAATAATCTCAGATATGCAGATGACACCACTCTTATGGCAGAAAATTAAGAAAAACTAAATAGCCTCTGACGAAAGTGAAAGTGCAGAATAAAATATTTGGCTTAAAGCTCAACATTCAGAAAATAACATCATGGCATCCAGCCCAATCACTTCATTGCAAATAGATGGGAAAACAATGGAAACAGTGACAGATTTTATTTTGGGGGGCTCCAAAATCCCTGCAGATGGTGACTGCGGCCATGAAATCAAAGGATACTTGCTCTTTGGAAGAAAAGTTATGACCAACTTGGACAGCATAATAAAAAGCAGAGACATTACTTTGCCAACAAAGGGCTGTCTAGTCAAAGCTGTGGTTTTTCCAGTTGTCATGTATGGTTGTGAGAGTTGGACTATAAAGAAATCTAAGCGCCAAAAAACTGATGCTTTTGAACTGTGGTGTTATAAAAGACTGTTGAGAGTCTCTTGGTCTGCAAGGAGATCCAACCAGTCCTATCTTAAAGGAAATCAATCCTGAATATTCATTGGAAGTACTGATGCTGAAGCTGAAACTCCAGTGCTTTGGCTATGTGACGCGAAAAATTGACTCACTGGAAAAGACTCTGTATGCTAATGCATACATGTGGAATTTAGAAAGATGGTAACGATAACCCTGTATGCAAGAAAGTAAAAAAGACACAGATGTATAAAACAGTCTTTTGGACTCTGTGGGAGAGGGCGAGGGTGGGATGATTTGGGAGAATGGCATTGAAATGTGTATATTATTATATGTGAAATGAATTGCCAGTCCACATTCGACGCATGAGACAGGGTGCTCAGGGCTGGTGCACTGGGGTGACCTAGAGGAATGGGAAGGGGAGGGAGGTGGGAGGGGGTTTCAGGATGGGAAACACATGTACACCAGTGGCGGATTAATGTCATTGTATGGCAAAACCACTACAATATTGCAAAGTAATTAGCCTCCAATTCAAATAAAAAATGTATATTAATAAAATAAAATAAAAATTCATAACTTTAAATTCAGATATTAGAAAGGAAGATAACCTGTAGGTCAGTAATCTATAAATTTCTAGAAGTTAGAAAATGAACAGAAAATTAAATCCCATCATAAACCATGGAATAAAATAAATATAAACTATAAACTTTAAAAAAAAAGAAAAGACCCTGATGCTGGGAAAGATTGGAGGCGGGAGGTGAAGGTGAGGTGAGAATGAGGTGGTTGGATGGCATCACTGACTCGATGGAGATGAGTGTGACTAAACTCCAGGAATTAGTGATGGACAGGGAGACTTGGTGTGCAGCAGTCCATTGGGCTGTAAAGAGTCGGACACGACTGCGTGACTGAACTGATGCATTTATTCAATTGTTAGTGTTATACCGATAAACCAGGTAGTTCAAAGTTACAAGTTTGGAGATATGGTTTTTAAAACAAAATATTCTTGTTCATTTAGAAGTTATTTGCCCCCCAAAATATTCTTGTTCATTTAGAAGTTATTTGCCCCCCAAAATATTCTTGTTCATTTAGAAGTTATTTGCCCCAACTGGACAATATTTCCTACATCTCTTCTTATTAAAAAAAAAAAAATCTCACATGCTTATTTTTTGTTCAACAATAGATCATGACTTTTTGATAACAGATTTCATGCTATCTCCTTTGTATATCTTAAGAACCTGACATAGCTTCCAGAATCAGAAAGAAAAAAGAAAAAAGAAAAAAAGATTGCACAGTGAATATTTACAGATTAACTTCTTATTTAGAAAGTGTATTAATACTAATGGTTACATTTCTAAAATCTCTAGTAATTTAAAAGACTATGATAAGGAACAATTATTTTTAAAGAAAGCTTTTTTTTTTATCTTTCTATCCATCTATGTTGGTAGATGGGTAGGTAAGTAGGAAGGTAGGTATCTTTGAACCAGCCTGACTACCTACTTTCCCTTGCCTCATGTAAGGACTTTAAGATAGATGAATTGTAATAAACAGTTTATTAAATTCCATTATGCTTAGATTATATGAAACCTGACATATGTCAATATAGATTTTTTTCTTTGTAAAATAATCTAATAAATGTATGTGCCAATAGCAACAACAAAAATATTCATAAGTGTCTAAAAATGTGCCAGGTAAAAGAGAATCACTAAGGGAAATGGGACACAGCTTCTCCACTCAGGCCACAGCCAGTGACTTGGACTAAATTTGACCACTCATTGCTTATTCACATAAAAGCTTCAAACATTTAAGGTCTATAGCAGTGATGTCAGGATGATCATGAGTATTATGACATTTTTATGACTGTCTATTTATTGTCCCCTTGAAACTTTAAAATACTTAATCATTTTTGTTACAATTATGTTTGATTTCCTTTCCATAATAAGTATGATGGTTTGTGTCATTTAAAATTAAACCTCCCACCATCTTATAAGAACAAAAACAAAGGCTAAACTGCCTTATTTTAATTTTAGAACAGGAAAATGTATATTGGTATTGCCTCATTACTGAGCTGGGATGAGAATATACTTAAAGAACAACATGTTAACTTTAAAGATGGGGTGACATATTCAGTCTATTCCAGAGAAACATTTAGGTAGAAAAATAAAATCTAAAAGGTAACTCTAGCTTTGTTATCTGATCTCATTCTCTCTCCTAAATTATAGCCTAGATTGGGTTGGTTAGCTCAATTGTTTAGAGTACCATTCTGAGTAGACTAAGATCACAGCTTTGATTTTCAGGTGAGTTTCTTAATAGATGTTTATCCGCTGATCACAAAAAGGTTGAGTTAGTAAGAACCTAGTTGAGATGGCTCAAAATCTTTTATTACCAAGTAAACAGCATAATGTATATATTCTACTATTGCAGTACCATTAATTTTGCTTACATATGCAAAAGACGGCACATCTCTGAATGATCTCCATAGAAAAGGATGTATTTCTCTTTCAGTGAATGTGACTAATAGAATAATATAATAAAGATGTACTTTATCATATTACATTAATCATGTCTATGTTGCATGAAACCCCCTAGAACTTTAGTAGAAAAGTTAAATCATGGCTTACCAAAATAGGAAAGGATAAAATGGTGAAGAAAGAAAAGTTAATTTCAAGCTTCAAAGAAGATATTACAGGTAATGGAGGTTAAAATAAAATTGAGACTATAAAAGCAATTAAGGATGTCCCTTTAAGGAGTAGTGCATTAGAGGCTCTGATAGTATGAAATTATTCATATTTGCATAGAAAAGTTCACAAGATATCATTGGATTGTTAACACTGAGCAAGAAACTTCCTTGGAAAAGGGGAATCTGATGCATATTCTGTTACAGGACACTAGGTTTCCTTAGAATTACAATACACATAATCAGTGGCATGGCATTATATAAGTATCATATTTTTAGGACAAATATACTTTTGTTTGATTTTTACAGATATTCTGTCAGAAAAGCCTTGTTCAGACCTCTTTAATATTCAGCATGATCACTTCTTATATTTATCCTAAATCCCTTTGTGTCCCCACATAAACTATGAAGCAATGTAATTCAGTTACAATTACAGCAGTTTTTATTGTGTTGCTGCATATTACAAAACGTGAATAGAGAATTAAATTAACAGTAGTGTTTGTCTCTGGGTATTTTTCTCATTACAACTCTGTACATGTGACAGATTTGAAATACAATGACAGACATAGGAAAGAATATCATTTTGATGACATATATTGTTGTGTTTTCATTAATTCTCCAAGAGCATTAAAAGGAAGGACTGCTAATTGGAAAAATGACTCTAGATGCCTTGAAACATAAAAGAACTCTACATCAGTTTATGGAGTAAGTGATTCAAAGTGTTTGCCCATTGTTGTTCTTATTAAAGTTAATGATGTTTGACCCAGTCTATAGACATTTGCTTGACTAAAGCTGCATACAATTGCTAATTATAATACCTGTGCATAAATAGCAATAGTATTTTTCTGTCAAGGCTACATGTCATGTGAGTAAATCAAAGTACATGTTGAATTTCAAGGAAGAGCATCTGCTTGGCATGTATCAGACAACAACAGATGTTGCTAAATCAAATAACTATCAATCTTGAACTCATAATGTCATTGTTGGGTGTTTACATTCAAAGTATAGCCTCAAATGGACAAAGAACATATATCATGTACTCTGGAATACTAACATTAAGTAAAGAACCAATTAGTTGGAATCCAACTAACAATAAATGCAAAAAACCTTGTTGTGCTTTTTATTTTAGAGGAAATGCAAAATGAAAATTACATAGTTAAGAATATTTTGGCATAGTTAAGAACATTTCATATTTTTGTTTTTTGCTTTTGTTACTTATTTTCTTTGTTTTGGTGAAAGTACATCTACCTATATCTTTCACTCTTATTATGTTCTATTAAAAGGTTTACTACAATGGACCCTGACACATGGCATAATTCACAATCATCAGAAAAAGTTTAAATTATATTTCTAATTCTTCAGTTAAACAGAAAACTATGCTAATTTTATGAAAAAAGTTTAAAATATTTTCTGTTTAAGATTTGTTTAATCAAAAATATGAGATTATGCACTTGAATTTTATGTTTCTGAATATGTTAACAGTAAGTCAAAATATTTTGTTTTGAGGTCATAATGTAGTTTTGATGCATATTTCTATAAAATTATCTATATCTGATTATCATTATAAACAGTGGTCACATTTGCAAAAATTTTGAACTTTTTCTCCCTTCCTGATACATTTTGAGATGAGGAAAAATATTTTTTTACTTAAATGTATGATTTCAAATATTAACTTCAATACTCACTCAAACAGATGTTGCTAAACCTTTCCAGAGAAACACAATTAGGAAGCATTTAGAAAGTTTCTCATACTTTCTAACATTGTAGACATTTATCTATGTTAATAGAAACAAGTCTCAATTTAACTTATTAAATATTAGCTTCTAATTAAAACAAAAAGCATATATTTTACCAGAGTCCCAACAACTCACATTATCGGAAGGGTAAAATGGTAAATGAGGAGCAAAACACTAGCCAAACAATACTTCTATGCTTCTCAATCCAACATAATTATTTAAGAATAAAAGTAAATTTTAGCCTCACTACTTGCGTTCACATGTTTGTTTAGAAGAAGGAGAACACCTTTGCTGCATAACTTAGATCTTTTAATTTTGATATACTATAATGAACAATGATGGTATTTCTTCTAAGTAAAAATACTTTGTTCTTTCCGGAGATAATGAGACTTCACCTCCCCTTCCAGAACTGCTGGGCTCAAAAGCAATAAATTCTAAAGAAATGTAGATTCCTGAACTATCAATTTGTTATCTTTGTTACAGAAACAAATAATTTGGTCTTGTGTCCCTAAGAGCGCCTGATTATACTGCACAGGATATGCTCCTACAAACTTGAATTCTCTTGGCCTTCAGTGCAAAAAGTTAGCGAAACAAGCTAAATTGCAAATAATTATAAACACTCTTTTATTTCATTTTGAAATTAAAATTGAAAATGGAACAAGTTTTCTATAATATATAATATAAACATTACATGTATTTCTAGAAATTGATATTACTTATATTACCCTGTAACTATTATTAAATTTGGATTTTTCAGTTGTGACTACCAAAACAGCATGCTTAACTATGAGTTAAGTAATTATAGAAAAAATAATATGAATTTTATGGACCATAGCACATTCCTCCTAGAAAAATAATTTATTTTCAGGAGAAATTACTTCCTAATGTTAGCTGATAACTAATATTCAGAGTGACAAATAAAATTGATTCATATTACTCTATTTTTCCTAGATAAAAGTTTAATGCATAAAATATATATCCTTTAAAATAACTATTGCACATTCATATATTTGAAAATCACTTCTTTGTTATATTTCAATTTATTTTTAAATCAAATATGTGCAATCAATACATTAATTTGCATATTGACAACAAATGTGCTTATATAATGTTTTGTGTGTAAAATATTCTGGTTTGCATTTCTCTTTAAAATATGAGAAATAACCTAATAGCATTAGCAAGTAATAAACATTTTTAACACTCCATATGGGACATACTTTTATTGGTTAGTTTATATCTCTGATATCAGAATAAAACAAACCAAAAAACAACATTTAGATTTTCTGTTTTCTAAGGTATTTTCAGTATTGAGTTCCAAAAAGAAACTTGGTCTTAACCATTTTTTCTAAAACTTCATATATATTTACATACTGATCATTCTTATGAAACATAAATTTACCTTGATGCTCTCTGATTATACCAGGAATAATTAATGTGCTTACCTAAAACAGAAAGAAACAATATACGCTGTTAGTTCCAAAATAATAATTGTCTGATGCTTGCAGTACACAAAATAAGACATAGCAAATAAATAATCACAACTTATTCCAATCTCTATTTTTCTTTACATCCTAGAGATCTTTATGGCTGTGACAAAATCAAACGGTATAAGTGTTTCCAAAACTGCATAGGAAAAGGACTTTTACAGATGACTTGGCAGTGAGTCCATTTCTACTGATTTGAAGAAATCTATTTTTGTCACTTATTTTATGTCATCAGCATATAAGGTATCAAAATTTTAAAAAATCAGCAAAAGCCTTGTGGAATTGTATTATTTCCCCAAAGATCTTAGAAATATCTTCACCATTGATGTATTGTTCATGGTTCTACTACAGTAGCAATCATCCTATCCACATTTACCAGCCTGGAAAATTCTACAGTTCAGATATCTTTAAATTCAGTAATAATGAAAGTGAAAGTGTGAAACTGTATCAGTTTTAGCAATAATGAAAGTGTGAAACTAACAGTCACTCTGTTGTGTCAAGCTCTTTGCAACCCCATTAACTGTAGCCCACCAGGCCCCTCTGTCCATGAGATTCTCTAGGCAAGAATGCAGAAGTGGAAATAACTATATAACACGTTATAATTATACCACATCTATGAATTACATATTGCATGCCATGTACATTATACACGTTTATGTGTATGAAATAAAAAAAGAAATGGCCATGAACTTTCTTTAGATGCTTTCTTTTTTGTATTCATTCTGTTTTGTGTGCCATGAGATCAGAAATCCTATGTATTTTTTTGACTCTAACATCCAGCAGTGTAAATATGTAGTGGAAACTCAAAACATGTTCTTTTCAGATGGATAAAAGAATATTTGAATGAATCACAGAAAAACTAAAATTAGGAAGTTAAATTATTGTCCAGTGAAATCCAGAACTGAATGCTCTATACCCAAGGTATCTTTGTTTATTTGGTTATTTGGCTTTTAGTTGATTAAAGTCAGAGAACAATGTTTCACTACGTTTTTTAAAAATTAAAAATGGAAATAAAACAACAGTGTTTTGTGGCTCAATAAACGAAAATGGCACATCAATAGGACATTAGGGAGTAATTTGGAGCACTTTTTGGCATGTAAAACAATAATTCCGGCTTGCTATTTACCAATAAAAATGTAACTCATTTCATATAGTGTCTTTTAAGAGGTAGAATTTCTAACTGGGATATGCTGATTTTCCAATTAAAATAGTTAAGGCAGATTTGCACATTTTGAGTAGATCATTGTTTCCTTGGGTGATATTTCTCCTACATGTCAATGGTGGAAGGACAGGTATCTTCCCTTTTTTTTTTTTTTTTAATTTATCTCAAATGGACTTCTAAAGAATTCTAAAGAAAAAAGTCATAATATACAGATACACATAACTTTTTATAAAAAAAGATTCATGAGAGGCCTGTACTTATATTTGACCATGGTTTTATCCAATTACTGTTCGTTTTTTACCCTTCTCATGGAGTCAGTTGTACTTATAAGTATTTCTTTCTTTCTTTGCTCCATTTTGCATATTTGTGATAATCTGGGCAGTGAGCCCAGATTGATTTATTCATTGTTTATTATTTGTAGACTGTCCTAGGTTCTTTTCAAATGGCATATTCTAAATTATTATTATCATAATTATAGGAATATTGGCATTCTGTGAGATTATAAGAAGATTCTCTCATTATTGATAATGAGCTAAATACTATACTTTTTAAATGAGTGATGTATTGCATGGATAGAGCATTTTAATTTTACTACTGCCTACATGCCTAGACTGTGTTCAGGACATAATATAATTTTAACTGTGTGACACTTTCATGTGAAATAAGAGTCTTATCTACGGACCAATTTTATTTCATTTATGTAATAATTTATGTATTTACTATCGTCACATGTTCTATGATATTCCTCTTGAAAACATGGCATTGTTAACAAACTATAACTTTTAACACAGTACAGACTATTCCTAATCTCACAAACAAAACAATTAAATGCTTTTAAATTGTATGTATGGGGGTATTATATTTTGAAAAACTGAAAACAATAAAGGTGACTTGAATCCTTTAGGCATGTGATCTGATTGTTTCTATGTCTATTTTTTAAAATACTATCACTGGGGATAGCAAAATAGTATATTAATATCCTAACAAGACCACAGTGGCCTCCTAGGATAAAAATTGCAATGTTGTTTGGGCCACAGTAATGATAATGATACCATCAGGCATTATGTTTCCATCATACTCTGCCGTCTGGCTCTTATGGAAACTTTGCACCATTAGTTCATGGTTAAAGACTTCCACTTTCTCTTATTAGGATTTATTTATATATAACCTAGTTCCATAATGCTTGGATAGATATATAATTATAATACTGAAAGGAACTTAGGTATGTTCTACATATTAAATATGAAACAGTAATGTCTAGACAGATTGAATGACTTGCCTTGAGTCCTACAGATCTTGATTTCTAGCTCAATGGCCTTTTCATTTTAGTTCAGACATCATAATCCCTTCTTCACTCTCTTAAAATAAATTATCAAGAAAATATCAAATATGGTATATATTCATAGCATACTTGTGACATATACAATTTGGCTTCATTTCAGCAATGATCTTTAGCCACTCTTTCTGAAAACATTCTCACATGGAGTCAAAGGTATAAACACACACACACACACACACACACACACACTACACTGACATCCTTTTGGGATCAGGGTGTTCATTTCTAATTCACTCTGCACATCAATTCTACTGAACTGTTTTCAAATATTAAAATCTCTCACGTTCTGAACTACTGGGGTTAAATTCCTCCTATAAAGTTCAAAACATGACCAAGGAATTGTTCATTTTTCACTTACATGATTCCCACTGAACTTGTAGACCCAAATTAAGTGGTATTAGTCTTCCTACTTGGATCAGCTCCCATTGGATCATTTCCCCTTTTGAATTCTTTCATTCCAAAAAACTTTCTTTTCACTCTAATTGAGGTCTTTATTGTTACACCAACACATCTCAGGTTCTAGCACCTTTCCAAGTAACTATAAGTTGAAAGTTAATTTGTCTTTTTAAAGCATAATGCCTGCTTTTGAACAAGATTTGCTAATAAACATTTTTATGCACAGAGCAACTAGCGGTCTCTTTATGTACCCTCATGAGTGTTAAGTCGCATCAGTTATGTCTTATGATGTGCGACCCTATGGACTTCAGCCTGCCAGGCTCCTCTGTTCATGGGATTCTCCAGCAAGAATACTGGAGTGAGTTGCCATGTCTGCCTTCAGAAGACCTTCCCTGCCCAAGGATCAAACCTGTGTCTCTAATGTCTCCTGCATTGGCAGGCAGGTTCTTTAACACTAGTGCCACTTGAGAAGCCCCTTCTCTTTATAAAATATGCATTATTTACAGCATCGTGTTGCCTGGGATCAGCAACTTATTTCTATAAAGGTATATAGTATGCTAACCATTGGTATTAGCTATTTTGGAAAAAATGATTTAATGATACCTAGCTTACCAACTCACAATACTGTGGGCATCAAGTGAAATAATGTGTTAGAAACAGCAAAAAAGAAACAATAAACGATATGTATTTGTGGAGCTGTGTTTCAGGAGTAGCCATGAAGATAATTCCAGAGTCTCACCAATTTGTACTTTGCTTCCTGATCTATATACTGAAGGAAGATGGCTAAAATAATCTCTGAATATCTTTCATACTGAGACATCGTGGGGAATGCCAGAAATCATTGTTATTGATAAATAAACTCATTACTGTGTAAAAATGAGCAAAGCACAAACCTAAGACAAAATTCCACAGACATCTATAACTCCTATAACTTGGATAAACAATAATTGCACTTTAAAAGGCTAGAAAATTCTATTTGTAATTGTATACAATACAATAAAATTGGATGTTGTCTTGAGCGTAAAATTAGTTACTGGTTAAATTATTTCTAAAAGACAGATATAATTACTAACATTTTCTTACATATTTGAGATTATGAGAGGCTATTGATAGGTAAAAATCTATAAATAATGTATTTCTGAGGAAGCTGAAGGACTAAATTCCTCCTTCCTTCCACTTACTCTCTTAAATATCATGGGAGGCTCTAGAACTATGAACACAAATATTCAGAATAAAATTCTTTTCTTGAAGGAAAATATTCTCTAACAGAGGAGCTGGACTTGTAAACTGACAAATATGAAGATTTTTACAGTGTCTGAATACAAAGGATCTTTCATAATAAAGATATTACCACCTTGCTGTTTTTAAAAAGAAGTTGATATGTGTCTCATTCACAATAATAAACAGGTTTACAACTGCACCTGTATAAAATGATTCAAATACAAGCTTTGAATAAAATCATCTTAGTTACCTTCATACATTTATCTTACTATTATAATTAATATTTTTTGTACTTTTTTGGATAAATTATGTCAGAAACTGTTTTCAAGTAAAGAGACTGCGTGATAGGATATCTGTGCTTGGTCTGTTACTTTTGAAAATGTTAGATAATATATATATTAGCATTTAATTCTATAAAATAATTTTACTTTTAATAAACAGATGAATGTTTTTGCCACAACTATTGAAACCACCAACCCAACATCTATTTAGAAATTTGGCAACTGATTTTTCATGAAGTATGTAGCAGTTAAAGTATAGTTAACACAAAGGGAAAACAGAAAACCCAAACAGACTGCAGAATAAATATCAGAATTTTGTCAAATGAATGTAAAAAATTTGAAATTAGTTATTTTCAAATTCATGCTGTGTTCATTTTAAATTTCCACACATGCTGCTGAAGACTGACCTTCTGTTATTGAAAGCAAACAGGACTAAGGCTGGAAAGTTAGTCTTGCATAACTTGGTCCTGCTCACACATTTTAAATAGATGTCAAACTTATTCACATCACTTGGGCTGGTCAAACTTGTTTATATCATTTAGATCTTCTCTGAATTTGACTTCCCACTGACTTTGAGAGTTACAAGCTAAAGAGCAGCTAAATTAAGCAGAACAAAGCCAACTGCAACAGGACAAAAACAAAACAAAACACTGAAGTCCAAATCTACTCATTTCACTTAGTGGATGCAGTCTCAGAGACCTCTGGGACAACATTAAGCACACCAATATTTGAATTATGGGCCCCAGATGAATAAGAGAAAAAGAAAAGATATGAGAAAATATTTGAGGAGATTACAGCTGAAAACTTCCCTATGAAAAGTGAGAGACTGGAAATACAGAAAATTACAGAGGAAGGAAAGTTACCAAACTCATTTCACAAGGCCACCATCACCCTGCTACCAAAACCAGACAAAGATACCACTACACACACAAAAAAGAAAATTACAAGCCTGTATCACTGATGAACATAGATGCAAAAATCCTCAATAAAATATTAGCCAACTGAACCCAACAACACAATAAAAAGATCATACATCATGATCAAGATGGCTTTATCCCCCAAATTCAAGGATTCTTCAATATATGCAAATCAATCAATGTGATACACCATATTAACCAACTGAGAGATAAAAACCATGTAATCATCTCAAAGGGCTTCTCCAGTGGCTCAGTCAGTAAAGAATCCTCTTGCATTGTGGGAGACCTGGGTTTGATCCCTGGGTTGGGAAGATCCCCTGGAGAAAGTGTGGCAGCCCACTCCAGTATTCTTGAGTGGTGAATCCCCATGGACAGAGGAGCCTGGTAGCCTGCAGTTTATGGGGTCACTAATAGTCCAAAGAGTCAGACACAACTGAGCGACTAAAGCATAGCACAACCATCTCAATAGATTCAGAGAAAGTTTTTGACAGAATTCAATATTCATTTATGATAAAAACTCTCTAGAAGGTAGGAATAGAAGGAACCTTTCTCAACATAATGAAGGCCATATACAACAAAGCCACAGCAAACAGTATTTTTTCCAAACATGAGACACCCTACATACAAAACAACAGGTGGCAAGTAGTGATAAGTGACAAGTGCAGGGGACCTGTTTATTTCTCACAAGTATTCAGTGTCCTCAATCTTTGCATATCTCTCCACTAATGCTAGAAATTTTATACTCATTATAATAAAATGTTGTCATTCACCTTGAGTAAAAACATAAAGCAGACTTGACTGTAAAAAAGAGGAAGAAGATAATGTAATCATTGAGGATTCATAAAAGAAAAGTTGATCTTTAGGTGAAAAGAAACATGAAACTGTGAAATTCTCTTCAATTAATATTTGACTAAAGTGAACCAGCAATTAACTGAAGGAGGATGGAAAAAAATAACTATGATATTCTTAATGTGTCCAAAACTTTTACTCTTTCCTCTGTGATACTCTTCTAATTGACTGATACACAAGTAAACATTTGTAAAAGCATAGAATATATTTATAACACCTGAAAGTCACTTAAATGATTTTTAGACTTGGCTCAAGTATCCCTTTCCATTTATTAATTTGTAGTTTTCAATGTGTAGATATTCTCAAACTTTCTAAGATACAAACTGTCATAAATCACAAAGTGAAAGCAAAAAGACTTTTTAAAAATTATCATGATTGCTACTCTATGGTAGAGGTTCTGTAATTGGCTTCACATCTTAATCACTTGGAGAGCACTAAAAAAAAAAAAAAAAAAAGGCACATCTACCTGGCCTCATATCAAGTGTGGGGATTTATAGATTTGATTAGAAACCATTCATCTATACTTATCAAAAACATCTCAGGTAGTTCTAGCAAGCAGCAGCAGAGATGAGAACCCTGTCCTAAAGTCTTAACTTTCTCAAATGGAGGCTTAGTTTAATTGTTGTTGCTATATTAATCACTGATCCCTCCCTTGGTCTCCACGCTAGCAACTTTCATAGCAATTTCAACCCACAGTTAAGAAAGGTACTGTGTGATGCGATCAGATGAACATATTTGCATGTGTGGTATATGTATATATGTGTGTTTTTATATATTTTTTTTCTAAAATACACTTCATAAAATAATCATTTTATACTTGAGTATTTTTATTCTTTTCTATTTTTAAATGTTGGTTATAAACACTTAAATTGTTATCATGACTTACTAATAGACCACAATCTACAGTTTGAAAATCACTGTTCACTTTTCATATACATGGAGCACACTATGTATGCATGGACACAATGCACTCTAAGAAAATTAGAAAAACCCAGGAAAGATTTTTGCCTATGTTTGTAGACTCCAGAAGATAGTCATCCATTGTGTTGCTTATGTACACATAATAATTCAAAAACTAAGCCTCAATGAACATGTGTATTGAACAAGAGTTTGGGAGTTTCTCAGCTGATTGCCCAATACATGTACCATCTCGTCACATCACATATTTTTTAAAGGCAAAAGTGGCAAAACATTAAGCATCTACCTACATATTTACCATTTGACCTGACCTATTATTCATATAGATGTGTGCAAAAGTATACAGTGTATCAGTGATGCACAATTACCATTCAACAATTAATCCGTGCTGCTGTTCCTGCAGTCGCTTCATTCGTGCCCGACTCTGTGCGACCCCATAGATGGCAGCCCGCGAGGCTCTGCCGCCCCTGGGATTCTCCAGGCAAGAATGCTGGAGTGGGTGGCCATTTCTTTCTCCAGTGCATGAAAGTGAAAAGTGAAAGTGAGTTGCTCAGTTGTGTCCAACTCTTCCCGTCCCCATGGACTGCAGCCCACCAGGCTCCTCCATCCATGGGATTTTCCAGGCAAGAGTACTGGAGTGGGTTGCCATTGCCTTCTCCAAATTAATGCATACGTACATATAAAAGTACTCAAACAGTATAGAAAATAACATTCCTTCAAAGAAAGAAAGAACAATGTCAGCATGATCACAGTGGTGTTATATTCACATGAAGTAAATAAATATGTACAATGAAACCTAACTTTCTACCATTTATTTCTAGGTAATGACAAAAAACAATCTTAGCTTTACGTTGGTCTTTATGTAATACTGTAAAACTGGTAGACATTTTTAAAATTTGTCAAATAGTGACATAAAAATTAATGCAACTACTTTGGCAATGCCTTTGCTTTTCTGATCATGTTTTCCAAGAGCAGCAAAGTTATACAGTTGCAGAAATATGCATATGATCTTTTTTAATTTATGAAGAAATTTATTACTTGGTGATTTAAATGTTTCTAACAATCCAGAGTTTTTCTTAATTCCATTATTTTTCCCAATTGTTCATTTTTCAATATACACAAATATTTGAATAAAGATATATTCAGTTCAGTTCAGTCGCTCAGTCGTGTCCGACCCTTTGTGACCCCATGAAATGCAGCACACCAGGCCTCCCTGTCCATCACCAATTCCCAAAGTTCACTCAAACTCACGTCCATTGAGTCGGTGATGCCATCCAGCCATCTCATCCTCTGTCATCCCTTTTTCCTCCTGCCCCCAATCCCTCCCAGCATCAGAGTCTTTTCCAATGAGTCAACTCTTCACATGAGATGGCCAAAGTACTGGAGTTTCAGCTTTAGCATCATTCCTTCCAAAGAACACCCAGGACCAATCTCCTTTAGAATGGACTGATTGGATCTCCTTGCAGTCCATAGGAATATGATTAAATATGTGTGGCTACTGTGTCATCTAAAGCTTGGATATGAAACACATCTGAAAATCCTTTTAAAAGCTAAGTAACTTTCAGTTTCTGTTTAAAAAACCACACACATTAAAAAAAAAAACAAACAACAACTTCTGTGATCTACAGTCCTTTTTTTAAAAGTCACTTAAATAAATCCTCAAAAAGAGGTTATATCATGAGGGAATAGAGGAAGTACTTTCTGTTGACATAAACAATAATTGATAAGGTTTTCTTGAATACTTTCATAGAAATGCTGATGTATTACACTTAGGATTACTAGTTAGCTCTCATTTCCTTTCAACTTTTGCCTCTGGATAAGCTCAGCTATTCCCAGGAAGAAACACTGATCAAGTACATTTGTCATGCAAGCAACTATAATAAGGTAATTCATCATAGTCTGTCAGAGTTTTATTCTAGAAAGCCTGCTGAATTTTTATCCTTGTTTAAAAATCTGCTGTCACTCTTGCTGAAAATTTGGTAGACATTTTGGACATGTTTAAAAGCCCTTCCAACTGATAGTGGCAGATAATTAAATTATCAGGTATCAACGCTTTTTTTTTTTTTTTTCTGAAATATGTATGACACCATGAACCCATCTGGCTAGCTTAATCTGACCTGTTCACAGAGCATGATCCCTTGTTCCCTTTCCTTTTTCCTCCTTAATAGTAGCCAATGACCAAAGTAATTCACAATGACAAATGAAGCCTTTCTCAAGAGTCTCATTGAGCAATTTTGTTTTCCTTTGCAAGACCAGAAGTCCACAACATTCTGAACTTCATTTGCTAAGGGGCAAGAAATAGCAGTTACGAGGCAACTAGGTAGATTAAGGGTTTCTGAAGAACAAATAAATAAACTCAGCTTAGGTGTACTACATTATATCTCAGTAATATTTCTTGTCACTCAATTCATCTACTCACTTACTCACTCCATGTGTGTCCTTTACTTGAAACCAATGAGGTCTCATTTGGATAGGCACTTTATTAAATCCTAAAGTCTGTTACTTCTCTAGCTTTTATAAGACTTTCCTCATCTTTCAGTGTTTAAATTAGTTTGTTTTTAAAGGAAGAAATATATCAGACTTTTATCAATTTATGGCATTTTTGTATACTATCTTAGAAATAGATTTTTGTGGTTTAAGGAGAAGGAGACTTCATAAGTATTTATTAATTTGACTTCCTTTTCAAACTCAATTACATTATTCTCATGGAATATACATTTTATATCATTAATTAATTATCACAACCAAAACCATGCCCTCTTTGGCACCAAAGCCCTGACAGTTCAGTTAAACATAAGGATATGCATATGTGTGTATGTATATATAAATCTGCCTAATACAAAAATTATATAAATATAAATACACGCAAAACATATCAGTTCAGTTTAGTTCAGTCGCTCAGTTGTGTCCGACTCTTTGCGACCCCATGAATCGCAGCATGCCAGGCCTCCCTGTCCATCACTGAAATAAATATTTTTTATTCTCTTCTAGTAATTTGTATTTTTCAAGCTAATAATCAATGTTTAACTAAGATACAAGTTTTATAAATATTAATATATTTGGATATTTTTATTATCCTCTATTTTTAAATACTGGTTATAAACATTTACACTGTATCATAACTTACAAAAGATTACAATCTGAAGTTTGATAATCACTGCTCAGTAATTCTGTAAAGTTCACAGAGCTCTAATGATGATTCTTTGTTCTCTTAGTCTAAAATTTTTATTGAGTACCTGATATAATCCCAGTACTATTTTCATCACAAGGAAAGCCTGATAAGCTTCTTTGAAAAATATTAGTTTTTCATTATTTTTTCCAATACAACAAGGGACAAAAGACATAGGTGAAATTGTTTTACTATATGTCAGTTAGCCATCTGCAAAACATCATCATCTGCTCAATTTTTTCTCCCATCTCTCAGGAAATAATTTTCAAACTTTTTGAGCAATTATGATTTATTACTGACCTTATAATAAAATTGATGTTAAACTATTCTAATTATCATATTTTTTGTAAATCTTCAGTATTTACTTTGACCAAATGCTGTAGGATTTGATACAAGATATTTCTGGTTATCTTTTTTTTTTTTCTATTTTTTACCTGAAAAAAGTAAAACTGTATTCAATACCTGCATAGACACTTTAGATTTCTGGTTAATCCCTCCAGGCATGTATAAAATGTTTGGGAGCATGGTGACCCATGCAGTATTCTTGCCTGGAGAATCACATGGAGAGAGGAACTTGGCAGGCTGCAGTCCATAGGGTTGCAAAGAGTCAGGCACAATTGAAGCAACTTGGCACACACAAAACCAAAGGTCACATACAAATGCATAGAACCCAAAATTAAATGACATCATTACTTAATATTTAGCGCTTTAATAGATTTAAATAATTAGCATTTTAATAATTTGTGAGGGCATGTACAAACATATGCACATTTTTTTTTTATTATAAATGCCCTTAAGTATTATTTGTAAAGAGGAATAAGTCCTGTAACATTTGAAAGGCAACTGAATCACTTTCAATTTTTTTTTACCCTTGTTATTTCCCTTCCCAACTACCGAATGCATAGGGAATTTTGATATTACCAAAAGTGCTTCAGTATTCTCAGTATTTTATTATAACTCTAAGTAAAGCAGGAAAAAATAATTTTTTATTTTATAATACTAACCCACAAATTTTCTTTCCCTCTTCTTTTTTTTCAAATTAGTATATCCTGAAATATAAGTTAAACAGAAACCAGAGAGAGCCAAAAATGTGCTATTATGAAATTGAAGCAACAGTTAGAACTGGACATGGAACAACAGACTGGTTCCAAATAGGAAAAGGAGTACGTCAAGGCTGTATATTGTCACCCTGCTTATTTAACTTATATACAGAGTACATCATGAGAAACGCTGGACTTGAAGACACACAAGCTTCAAGATTGCTGGGAAAAATATCAATAACCTCAGATATGCAGATGACACCACCCTTATGGCAGAAAGTGAAGAGGAGCTAAAAAGCCTCTTGATGAAAGTGAAAGAGGAAAGCAAAAATGTTGGCTTAAAGCTCAACATTCAGAAAATGAAGATCATGGCATCTGGTCCCACCACTTCATGGGAAATAGATGGGGAAACAGTGGAAACAGTGTCAGAATTTATTTTTTCGGCTCCAGAATCACTGCAGATGGTGACTGCAACCATGAAATTAAAAGACGCTTACTCCTTGGAAGAAAAGTTATGACCAACCTAGATAGCATATTCAAAAGCAGAGACATTACTTTGCCGACTAAGGTCCATCTAGTCAAGGCTATGGCTTTTCCTGTGGTCATGCATGAATGTGAGAGGTGGACTGTGAAGAAGGCTGAACACTGAAGAATTGATGCTTTTGAACTGTGGTGTTGGAGAAGACTCTTGAGAGTCCCTTGGACTGCAAGGAGATTCAACCAGTCCATTCTGAAGGAGATCAACCCTGGGATTTCTTTGGAAGGAATGATGCTAAAGCTGAAAATCCAGTACTTTGGCCACCTCATGGGAAGAGTTGGCTCATTGTAAAAGACTCTGATGCTGGGAGGGATCGGGGGCAGGAGAAGAAGGGGACGACAGAGGATAAGATGGCTGGATGGCATCACTGACTCGATGGAGGTGAGTCTGAGTGAACTCTGGGAGTTGGTGATGGACAGGGAGGCCTGGCGTGCTGTGATTCATGGGGTCGCAAAGAGTCAGACACGACTGAGCAACTGAACTGAACTGAAGGCAATTGTAAAGCTAAGTTGCAACTGCTTTGGAATATGTTCATTCACTCTAAGGATTGTTAAGTCTTTGATAATATATCTGAAATTATTATAAGAGAATTGCCCATTTTTTGTTTGTACTATTAGACTGAATTAAGAAACTCATTTTGAGGAAATAAGACCTTGAGAAATGTAAATGATCAGATGGCAAACATTATCCCAATTATAGGAACTCAAGTCAACACAAAAACAACGTTATACCCACTTATCAAAAATGTATCAGAAAAGGAATTATTTCAGCAAAAACAATAAGCCATCAATTATAAGACACATCATAATTTTATGTATCACTATGAAAGAAGCTTCAACAATTGAACTTCAATGCATCATCTATTATTAAACACATCTCAATTTCAGAGATGGAAAATATTGCCTCTTAGAATAGATGAACTATAACAGGAATTTCTTAGAAAAGGACTTCTTAATGATCTCTGAAGGCTACTAAAAACTAACTGGTTTTCCCCAAGAGAAAGAATTGCAAAAAAGCAAAATGGTTGTCTGAGGAGGCCTTACAAATAGCTGTGAAAAGAAGAGAAGCAAAAAGCAGAGGAGAAAAGGAAAGACATACCCATTTGAAAGCAGAGTTCCAAAGAATATCAAGGAGAGATAAGAAAGCTTTTCTCAGTGATCAATACAAATAAATAGAGGAAAACAATAGAATGGGATAGACTAGAGATATCAAGAAAATTAGAGATACCAAGGGAACATTTCATGCAAAGATGAGCACAATAATTGAGAGGAATGGTATAGACCTAACAGAAGCAGAAGATATTAAGAAGACGTGGCAAGAATATACAGAACTATAAAGAAAGATCTTCATGACCCAGATAATTATGATGTTAAGATCATCACCTAGAGCCAAATATCCTGGAATACAAAGTCAAGTGGGCATTAGGAAGCATCACTATGACCAAAACTAGTGGAGGTGATGGAATTCCAGCTGAGCTATTTCAAATTCTAAAAGATGATGTTGTGAAAATGCTGCACTCAATATGCCAGCAAATATGGAAAACTCAGCAGTGGCCACAGGACTGGAAATGTCAGTTTTCTTTCCAAACCCAGAGAAAGGCAATGCCAAAGAATGCTCAAACTACCACAAAATTGCACTTACCTCACACCCTAGTAAAGTAATGCTCAAAATTCTCCAAGCTAGTATTCAGCAGTAAGTGAGCCATGACCTTCCAGATGTTCCAGCTAGATTTAGAAAAGGCAGAGGAACCAGAGATCAAATTACCAACATCCACTGGATCACTGAAAAAGCAAGAGAGTTCCAGGAAAAAAATCTACTTTTGCTTTATTGACTATGCCAAAGCCTTTGACTGTGTGGATCACAAAAAAAATGTGGAAAATTGTTAAGGAGATGGGAATACTAGACCACCTGACCTACCTCTTGAGAAGTCTGTATGCAGGTCTGGAAGCAACAGTTAGAACTGGACATGGAAACAGACTGGTTCCAAATAAGAAAAGGAGTATATCAAGGCTGTACATTGTCACCCTGCTTATTTAACTTATATGCAGAGTACATTATGAGAAACTCTTGGCTGGATGAAGCACAAGCTGGAATCAAGATTGTGGAGAGAAATATCAATAACTTCATATATGCAGATGACAATCAAGATTGCTGGAATAAATATCAGTAGCATCAGATAAGCAGACAACACCCTTATGGCAGAAAGTGAAGAAGAAGAAAAGAGCCTCTTGATGAAAGTGAAAGAGGAGAGTGAAAAAGTTGGCTTAAAACTTAACAATTCAGAAGACTAAGATCAGGGCATCCAGTCCCATCACTTCATGGCAAATAGATGGGGAAAGGTAGAAACAATGACTGACTTTATTTTTGGAGGCCCCAAAATCACTGCAGATGGTGACGACAGCCTTGAAATTAAAAGATGCTTACTCCTTGGAATGAAAGTCATGACCAACGCAGACAGCATATTAAAAAGCTGAGACATTACTTTGCCAACAAAGGTCTGTCTAGTCAAGGCTATGGTTTTTCCAGTGGTCATGTATGGATGTGAGAGTTGGACTGTGAAGAAAGCTGAGCACTGAAAAATTGATGCTTTTGAAATGTGGTGTTGTAGAAGACTCTTGAGAGTCCCTTGGACTGAAAGGAAATCCAACCAGTCCATCCTAAAGGAGATCAGTCCTGGGTGTTCACTGGAAGGACGGATGTTGAAGCTGAAACGCCAATACTCTGGACACCTGGGGCGAAGAGCTGACTCATTTGGAAAGATCCTGATGCTGAGAAAGACTGAGGGCAGGAGGAGAAGGGGATGACAGGGGATCAGATGGTTAGATGGCATCACCGATTCTATGGACATGAGTTTGAGTAAACGCCAGGAGTCAGTGTTAGACAGGGAGGCCTGACATGCTGCAGTCTATGGGGCTGCAAAGACTCAGACATGATTGAGTGACTGAACTGAACTGATGCAGATGATACCACCTTTATGGCAGAAACTGAAGAAGAACTAAAGAGCATCTTGAACATGAAAATGGAAAGTGAAAAGTTGGCTTAAAACTCTACATTAGCCAGAGTCATCAAGAAAAAAAAGGAGAAGAATCAAATCAACAAAATTAGAAATGAAAATGGAGAAATCACAACAGACAACACAGAAATACAAAAGATCATCAGAGACTACTATCAGCAACTAAGTGACAATAAAATGGACAAATTGGATGAAATGGACAAATTCTTAAAAAGTATAACCTGCCAAAACTGAACCAGGAAGAAACAGAAAATCTTAACAGACCCATAAGAAGCAAAGAAATTGAAACTCTAGTCAAAAATTTTCCAGCAAACAAAAGCCCTAGGACCAGATGGCTTCACAGGTCAATACTTCCAAAAATTTAGAGAAGAGCTAACACCTATTCTATGCAAACTGTTCCATAGAATTGCAGAGGAAGGTAAACTGCCAAACTTATTCTATGAGGCCAACCTCACCCTAATACCAAAACTAGACAAAAATGCCACCAAAACAGAAAACTACAGGCCAATATCACTGATGAACATAGATGCAAAAATCCTCAACAAAACTATAGCAAACAGAATCCAATAACATATTAAAAAAGTCATACATCATGACCAAGTGGGCTTGATCCCAGTGATGCAAAAATTCTTCAGTATTTTCAAATCAAATGTGATACACCACATTAACAAATTGAAAAATAAAAAAAAAAACATATGATTGTAGATGCAGAGAAATCCTTTGACAAAATTCAACATCCATTTATGATGAAAACCCTCCAGAAAGCAGGCACAGAAGGAAGATACCTCAACATAATAAAAGCCATATATGATAAACCCACAGTAAACACTATCCTCAATGGTAAAGAATTTAAAACATTTCCCCTGAAGTCAGGAACAAGACAAGGGTGTCCACTCTCACCACTACTATTCAACATAGTTTTGGAATTTTTTGCCACCGCTATCAGGGAGGAAAAAGAAATAAATGGAATCCATATTGAAAAAAAGAAGTAAACTCGCACTGTTTGCAGATGACATGATCCTCTACACAGAAAACCCTGAAGACACCAACAGAAAATTACTAGAGCTAATCAATGAATATAGTAAAGTTGCAAGATATAAAATTAACACACAGAAATCCCTTGCATGCCTATACATTAACAATGACCAAACAGAAAGATAATTAAGGAAACAATTACATTCACCATTACAACAAAAAGAACAAAATACTTAGGAATAAATTTACCTAAAGAAACAAAAGACCTATATATAGAAAAATATAAAACACTGATGAAAGAAATCAAAGATGATGCAAATAGGTGGAGAAATATATTATGTTCATGGATCAGAAGAATCAATATAGGGAAAATGAATATATTAACCAAAGCAATCCACAGATTCAATACAATCCCTATCAAGCTACCAATGATAGTTTTTATAGAACTAGAACAAATAATTTCACAATTCGTATGGAAATACAAAAAAATCTCAAATAGCCAAAGCAATCTTAAGAAAGAATGAAACTGGAAGAATCAAACTGCCTGACTTCAGACTATACTACAAAACTACAGTCATCAAGACAGTATAATACTGGCACAAAGACAGAAATATAGATCAATGGAACAAAATAGAAAGCCCAGAGATAAATCCACACACATATGGACACCTTAACACTGACAAAGGAGGCAAGAATATACAATGGAGAAAAGACAATCTCTTTAACAAGTGGTTCTGGGAAAACTGGTCAACCACTTGTAAAAGAATGAAACTAAAACACTTTCTAACACCATACACAAAAATGAACTAAAATGGATTAAAAATCTAAATGTAAAACTGGAAACTATAAAACTCCTGGAGGAAATCATAGGCAAACACTCTCTGACATAAATCACAGCCTGATCCTCTATTACCCACCTCCCAAAGTAATGGAAATAAAAGCAAAAATAAAGAAATAGGACCTTTTGCACAATGAAGGAAATTGTAAGCAAAGTGAAAAGACAGCCTTCAGAATGGGAGAAAATAATAGCAAATGAAGCAACTGACAAACAACTAATCTCAAAAATATACAAGCAGCTCATGCAGCTCAATTCCAGAAAAATAAACGACCAATAAAAAAATGGCCCAAAGAATTAAACAGACATTTCTCCAAAGAAGACATACAGATGGCTAACAAACACATGAAAAGATACTCAACGTCACTCATTATCAGAGAAATACAAATCAAAACCACAATGAGGTACCATCTCATGCCGATCAGAATGGCTACTGTCAAAAAGTCTACAAGCAATAAATGCTGGAGAAGGTGTGGAGAAAAGAGAACACTCTTACACTGTTGGTGGGAATGCAAACTAGTACAGCCACTGCAGAGAACACTGTGGAGATTCCTTAAAAAACTGGAAATAGAACTGCATAAGAACCAGCAATCCCACTTCTGGGCATACACACCAAGAAAACCAGAACTGAAAGAGACAGGTGTACCCCAATATTCATCACAGCATCGTTTCCAATAGCTAGGACATGGAAGCAACCTAGACGTCCATCATCAGACCAATGGATAAGAAAGCTGTGGTACATATGCACAATGGAATATCACTCAGCTATTAAAAATAACAAATTTGAATCAGTTTTAATGAGGTGAATGAAACTGGAGCCTATCGTACAGAGTGAAGTAAGTCAGAAAGAAAAACACCAATACAGTATATTAACCATTATATATGGAATTTAGAAATATGGTAATGATAACCCTATATCAGAGACAGCAAAAGATACGCAAATGCAAAGAACAGACTTTTGGACTCCGTGTGAGAAGGCAAGGGTGGGATGATTTGAGAGAACAGCATTGAAACATGTATATTATCATATGTGAAATAGATCGCCAGTCCAGGTTAGATGCATGGGACAGGGTGCTCAGGGCCGGTGCACTGGGACAACTCTGAGGCATGGGATGGGGAGGAAGGTGGGAGGGGGATTCAGGATAGGGGACACATGTACACCCATGGCTGATTCATGTCAATAGCAAAACCCACTACAATATTGTAAAGTAATTAGCCTCCAATTAAAATAAATAAATTAATTTTTAAAAAATTTAAAAAAAAAAAAAACCTCCCAGAGAGGGCAGGGGCTGGGTGAGGCTGTGAAGGGGGTCTCAGCACAAAAGAAAACTAAGAGAACTAAGATCATGGCATCTGGTCCCATCACTTCATGGCAAATAGATGGGGAAACAGTGGAAACAGTGGCAGACTTTATTTTTCTGGGCTCCAAAATCACTGCAGATGGTGACGGGAGCCATGAAATTAAAAGATACTTGCTCCTTGGAAGAAAAGTTATGACCAACCTAGACAGTATATTAAATGGCAGAGACATCACTTTGCTAACAAACGTCCATCGAGTCAAAACTATGGTTTTTCCAGTAGTCATGTATAGATGTGAGATTTGGGCTATAAAGAAAGCTGAGCTCCAAATAATTGATGCTTTTGATCTGTCGTGTTGGAGAAGACTTTTGAGAGTCTTTTAGACTGCAAGGAGATCTAACCAGTCCATCCTAAGGGAAATCAGTCCTGAATATTCATTGGAAGGACTGATGCTGAAGCTGAAACTCCAATACTTTGGCCACTTGATGCGAAGAACTGACTCATTGGAAAAGACCCTGATGCTGGGAAAGGTTTAAAGCATGAGGAGAAGGGGATGACAGACGTGAGATGGTTGGATGACATGAGCAACTCAATGGACAAGAGTTTGAGTAAACTCCAGGAGTTGGTGATTGACAGGGAGGCTTGTTGTCTGCAGTCCATGGGGTCTCAAAGAGTCAGACACAACTGAGTGACTGAACTGAACTGAACACTAAATATTCTACTTTTTTACTCTCTGGGGAAAAAAAAAAGTGCTTCAAAAGGCAGTGGATATTTGTAACAAGTTGCTCAATAAACTTTTAATAGAATTAGGACAAACAGTGGAAAGTGTATAGAGGTAAAATAAATGCAAGGTGCATGCTCAATCATGTCCAACTCTTTGCAACCCCATGGATTGTAGCCAGCCAGGTTTCTCTGTGCATGGAATTCTCTAGGCAAGAATATTCATGTGGGTTGCCATTTTCTTCTCCAAGGAATCTTCCCAACCCAGGGATTGAACCCGGTCTCCTGCATTGCAAGCCAATTCTTTATCTCTGAGCCACCAGGGAAAGGGCTGTAGTTAAATATGGTAATATCACATCTTTACTCACAAAAATACCTACTGATCAATAAATTAAAAATGGAATCTATAGGTTAAATCTTTCTATCACAATATTTCTAAATAATATCAATAAAGTCTAATTAGAGAACTAAGCAGCATTCACTAATTTTATCATTTTTAATTAATATTTTACCTAGTTTCCTATAGATTTTATCAGTTCTCCATATAGAGTTTAACCTAAAGTACATATATTTTGGAAACCCCAATCAGAATTTTCTGGCTATCAAAATCAGAAAAAAAAAAAAAAGCTAATCTGAATTTTGTAGATTGCTAGGGAGAAGGCAATGGCAACCCACTCCAGTACTCCTGCCTGGAAAATCCCATGGGAGAAGCCTGGTAGGCTGCAGTCCATGGGGTCGCTAAGAGTTGGACACGACTGAGTGACTTCACTTTCACTTTACACTTTCATGCATTGGAGAAAGAAATGGCAACCCACTCCAGTGTTCTTGCCTGGAGAATCCCAGGGATGGGGGAGCCTGGTGGGCTGCCATCTATGGGGTGGCACAGAGTCGGACACGACTGAAGTGACTTAGCAGGGAAATTATAAAATGATAAAATTTTAAAGCGACCCCAGAGATGTTCTAGCAACAATGTCCTGTCTACCATAACCATCATTAAAGAATTATTTAAGTACTTACTTTCCTTTTATGAAGGAATATCATGGCTCAGTGGTAAAGAATCTGACTGCCAAAGCAAGAGACACAAGTTCAATCCCTGGGTTGGGAAGATCTTGTGAAAAAAGAAATGGCAACCCATTCCAGCTGTCTTTCCTGGGAAATCCCATGCAGAGAAGAGCCTGGCAGGCTGCAGTCCATGGGGTCACAAAGAGTTGGACATGACTTAGCAATTAAACAACAATTAACAGCAACAAAATGTGAACCCAGACCAAAAAAACTACAACAGCTTTATGAGAAATATGTTCATATTCAAATAAACTAATATCAGTATCAATTTTCACATGCAGATAAGGTGATTATTTTTTTAAATTATACTGCCAATGTGAATGTCAGATTACAAAGTTGAGACAACTTGTATCTCAAAAGAGTGAATCTATCATGGGAGTAGTAGGACAGCTTAACCAGTGGTGACCTTTAAATACCTGACCTCTTCACCACAAACCAAAAATCATGGTGTGTTAAAAACAAAACACTGTCAGATTATGACATTCACTAAAAAAGAATTCAAATCATGTGAGAATGCTCCATCATTCCCTGTGATTACTTTTGACACCCTGTCTGTCACACTGTGTCCTTGAAATATAACAGTGTATTTTATTGTTGTCATTATTGTGATTGTTGTCAGTGTTTTTGCTGTTCTAGGAAGAAGCAACAAGAACAGTCTAAAATTTGTGAGATAATTAAAATGTATAATTACAGAAGTTCTAATTATATTCAAAATATACAATTGAAGATACAACGAGCTCAGAATTAGTACTCAGTATACATACATAAACACTGTTGCCTCAGAATAACGTTTTAAATATCAACAAAATCTGGTTCCCTGTCTCTAATACACCTGAAAACTGTAAATTCCTAGCATGTAAACCATGCAAATATCCGTTATTACTGTTAATTCTCTAAAGTGACATATTGAACTCTGAAAAAAGTCAATAACACTCAGTGAATATGTGAAAGTGAAAGTGAAAGTGAAAATGAAGTCGCTCAGTCGTGTCCGACTCTGCGACACTGTGGACTGTAGCCCACCAGGCTCCTCTGTCCATGGGATTCTCCAGGCAAGAATACTGGAGTGGGTTGCCATTTCCTTCTCCAGATATATATATGTACAGATATTTATATATCTATATTTATGTATGCATATATGTGTAGCCAATTCCCATTATTCATAGTTGTTATTTCCTATTGTGTCTTTGTGGACACTGAATTAATAAATACTGAGCCACTGCTCCCAGAAAAAGCAGAATTAGGTTCCTGTGAGCCTCTGGTTTAAAACATTTTTGTCATTCAATCATTATATGACATTATTTCATGGTAACTTATTTAATATATATTTCTTATAAACAATAATATGCACTACCTATTTGTAATATACCACTAGTTGTGAAAGGTTTAATGTTTTCCTGACTCTGGGTGATATGACCATACACTTCTTGGCTTTCAGTCCAACAATGTTATCTACTGTGCAGTTTTTAGTAGATCATAATATCATGAAGCCATAAATTTAGCCATATTTCCATTTTTACCATAGTTTCATCATATGATATAGATGTTACTTTAGCACTTTTCTGAGAGGACTCATGTACATATTATAAATTTTCTTTTTCTCTTTCTGGATGTACCATATTGTGGATTGATTAGCATTTAACTCAAGATCATCAGCATCATAACTCATGCCTGACATTTTTCTTATAAGGCATATTAGAAGCTTCTTGTCTTAGGAATATTAGGCAGTACTTCAGTACAATGTTGTTGAGGGGATCAGTTTTAGCCAACAAAGCACCAACACCAACAATAAAACATAAAAATGCAAAGTACATTACATCTACACTAAATAGACCGTAGAAAGAAGAAGACAGTTTACAGTATGAGAACTGAAACTAAAGACAGATATCATTTTGTTTGAGTTTAGCTGAGAATACATCCTGGTGGGGAAGCTCGAAATTTTACCATTCTGCATGTCCATGAGTGAGCAAGAAAATGCTATGGGTTTAATTTTTGGTGTTACAAATAAGTTTTAGTGACTAGATTTCACAAATATGAAAACCATAATTAATGAGGATGAAATATGTATCTATGTGCATCCTAGTTGCTCTGATGAACAGTTTTATTCCCTCTCTTAAAAAGATGAATGTGTTCATAAATGATTCCCAGTTATGGCCGTATTAATTGTCCTAAAAGCCAAAATAGATGTTTTGGAGACATAATATATTTTGACATAAAATAATAAAGGTCCTAGATATGTAAACTTGGATCTTCCCACTCTTTGCTTTGACTCACACAAATTGAAGTCAAGTACAAAATAATAAAATTAATAATAATAATAACATAATCCATTAACACAGAGACTCTAAAAAATAAACCAGTTCTAATGACAATAAAAAGTATTATTCTATAATATTTAAGAAAAATGCTTAAACTACAATAAATTATAATTTTAGAAGAAAATGTACTAAAGATTAATGAATATTACAGGTATCCTTAGATCTTATTTATCTTTGAATGATTTGAATTTATAAATAAACAATTCAATGCTTGATAAACAAAATAATTAAAGAGTTAGGGGTCCATAGTTTTTGGAAAAGGGTGCAGGATTAACAGACAAAAAGAAAACTATAGTTGCTTAATTGCTTTTTGCTTTGATTTTCTCTAAAAGATAATTTTAAGGTAGGAATAATAGGGGAAATACATAATACAGGCAAATGAATAGGTCTGGTCCCAGATCTGTGGGGAAGCCCCTCATTGCTCAGTCGGTAAAGAATCTGCCTGCAGTGCAGGAGATCTGGGTTCAGTTCCTGTGTATTCATGGAATAATATATGCATGCAGGCTTTCTCAGTTGTATCCAACTCTTTGCGACCCCATGGACAGTAAGTAGCCCACCAGGCTCCTCTGTCCATGGAGTTTTCCAGGCAAGAATACGAGAGTGGATTGCCATTTCCTATGCCAAACTAATTGTTTTCACTTTTTATTTTGTATGTACACCAATATTTTTAAAGAGGATTCCATAAATCAAGCTACAATATCTATATTTTCATAAATAATGGTATCAATTATCTTTAGTTATCTTTGGGAATGAGATGAAGGAACATGATTTGAAGGTCATAAAACAAAATACTTCTACAGCAATTAAAGCACTTTAACAAAAAAATGTGAATTATTACATCAATATACATTTGAAGGGGACCTCTGTTTTCTTATTTTAACTAGTCTTCAATAAGAAAGGTAAGACCTTCAAATTATCTTGGAAAATTTCAGAATAAGGCGGGGGTGGGGAGAGAATGATAAGAAGGCCAGTCCAATCAGGCAAGATATAAAAGAGAACTTATGATTATGCAGAGTTTACAGGGACTGTAGTATACAATTGTGGATAGAAGTGACAGGTGGCTGCTGAATGTCTTAAGTCACTAGCTTCATTGAAACACTAAATCTTTATACTTAAAGATATGAACAAAAGCTGAAAGCATCTAGTGAGTCTAGTGATTTTCACCTTAAAAAGTAGAAAAATTAGAATGAGATAAAAGCACCCTTCAAGTATCTGAAGTATTTTTCCAAGGCAGAATCAGGAGACATACTCCACTGTAGTCCTAAGGGTATACACCAGGAACAAATGTTAGAAGCTACTGAAAAGTAGATTTTCCTTCAATTTTAGTAAAAATTTTAAATTCAACATGTCCAATAAGAATCTAGCTTTTGTCATATGTGAGTATTTATCAATAGATGAAAAGGAGAAAAGTGAAATGACCCATGTTTTAGAAGGTGCAGAAAGAATTCCTCCAATGAGAGAAACGACTTCTAAGTATATTCCAGTTTTCTACATTTTTTTTTCTCTTAGCATATAGTGGTTTTCAACAAAAATATCATTGCCAAATATATACAAGGCAAAATTATTCTATTCTTTATAAAATGCATTTCCATTATGATTTGCAACATGCAAACACATTTCATAAAGCGTAATAATTATTGAGAAAAGAAGTAGGTAACAATTTGTAAATCTCATAATAACAATTATCATCCTACTGATTGCATTATTAAAATATTGAGGATGACTTGTTCAACAAATATACAATTATTGGTGGAACCAGTTCTATTGATTGGCAAATTGAGAGTCTTGGAGAATAATTTAAACAGATTTTGTAACTAATGAATAAGGGACTGCATTACATAAGAAAATTTAGTTTTCCACAAATATAGATAGAAAATACTCAAAATCTGTCTATAAATTATATATAAGATAAATAACATCAATATTTCTACCTCCCTAGAGAGGAGAACATGGTATGTTAAAATGTGCATGTTAGTCGCTCAGTGGTGACTGACTCTTCGTGACCCCACAGATTGTTGCCTGCCAGGCTCCTCTGTCCATGGAATTCTCCAGGAAAGAATACTGGAGTAGGTTGCCATGTCCTTCTCAAGGAGATCTTCTTGACCCAGGGATCAAACCTGGCTCTCCTGCATGGTGGGCAGATTCTTTACTGTCTGAGCCCACCTGGGAAGCACCTATGTTAAAACAAACACATATTTAAAATTAAATCTAGAAATAAAATGGAGAAGGAAATGGCAACTCTCTATGCTTAAAATTCTCCAAGCCAGGCTTCAGCAATATGTGAACCATGAACTTCCAGATATTCAAGCTGGTTTTAAGAAAGGCAGAGGAACCAGAAATCAAATTGTCAATATCCACTGGATCATTGAAAAAGCAAGAGAGTTCCAGAAAAACATCTATTTCTGCTTTATTAACTATGGCAAAGTCTTTGACTGTGTGGATCACAATAAACTGCAGAAAATTCTGAAAGAGATGGGAATACCAGACCACCTGACCTGCCTCTTGAGAAACCTGTATGCAGGTCAGGAAGCAACAGTTAGAACTGGACATGGAACAACAGACTGGTTCCAAATAGGAAAAGCAGTATGTCAGGCTGTATATTATCACCCTGCTAATTTAACTTATATGCAGAGTACATCATGAGAAACGCTGGACTGGAAGAAACACAAGCGGGAATCAAGATTGGCGGGAGAAGCATCATTAACCTCAGATATGCAGATGACACCACCCTTATGGCAGAAAGTGAAGAAGAAGAACAGAGCCTCTTAATGAAAATGAAAGAGGAGAGTGAAAAAGTTGGCTTAAAGCTCAACATTCAGAAAACGAAGATCATGGCATCAGGTCCTATCACTTCATGGGAAATAGATGGGGGAACAGTGGAAACAATGGCTGACTTTCTTTTGTGGGCTCCAAAATCACTGCAGATGGTGATTGCAGCCATGAAATTAAAGACGCTGACTCCTTAGAAGGAAAGTTATGACCAACCTAGACAGCATATTAAAAAGAAGAGACATTACTTTGCCAACAACGCTCTATCTAGTCAAGGCTATGGTTTTTCCTGTGGTCATGTATGGATGTGACAGTTGGACTATAAAGAAAGCTGAGCACAGAAGAATTGATACTTTTGAAATGTGGTGTTGGAGAAGACTCTTGAGAGTCCCTTGGACTGCAAGGAGATACAACCAATCCATCCTAAAGGAGATTATTCCTGGGTGTTCATTGGAAGGACTGATGTTGAAGCTGAAACTCCAATACATTGGCCACCTGATGTGAAGAGCTGATTCATTTGAAAAGATCCTCATGCTGGGAAAGATTGAGGGCAGTAGGAGAAGTGGACGACAGAGAATAAGATGGTTGCTTGGCATCACCAACTCAATGGAAATGGGTTTGAGTAGACTCCCACAGTTGGTGATGGACAGGGAGGCCTGGCTTGCTGTGGTTCATGGGGTCTCACAGAGTTGGACACAACTAAGTGACTGAACTGAACTGAACTGAATGAATGAAAAAAGAAATTTCTTAAGTTGATGGTTATTATCCAAAATTTTATTTAAAATAAAGCAGAAAAAAAATGGTAGCTCTAAGTATTCCTATATTGATGAGTAAAAATGCATTACTTGATTTGAGACGTTTCCTAAGAGTGCTATGTTTCAGAAATCAAAAAAAGAAGTTCTAAAGCTTTTAAGAAATTAAGGTATATCACACTTTGCATAAAGTATCTTAAATGGGATACTCAGAATACTTTTGCCATGCTGTTTAAAGATGACCAAAGAGCTCCTGACCTGGGACCATTTATTTGGTCTCAGGCTAGAATACATCAGCAGAATAAGAAAGATCAAGCAGGGAATAGATTCTTAGCTAGAGAAAAAAAGCAGAATGACATGAGACCAATCCACAGATGCATAATCTGAACTGATAATTCTAGAACTTTTCCTTTCTAATTTGAATTCCTTTGGGGCACTTCACACTACACTTTAAGCTAAATGTAGAAACAATAAAGAATGTGAATCTATGCTCTGTCCAAACTTTATAAATCTTTTCAAGGTTGTATATAAATGATTTAAGGGGATGTCTGTTATTCTAAATTATCTGCCCCACTGAGCCCTTACAAAAGTGCAGCTCATCAAGCATGAGCTGAATAAAGATATTCATGGAGGAACAGAAAATTAGCATTAATTGTAACTTGGAAGAACCTGTCAGTGTCTGCTCTACCACAGCCATCACCCATTTCTTTTTTACTATTTCCAGGCTATTTAGTTGGAAGTTTAATCATGTCTTCTGTTTAAACTCACTGTCACATCCAGATTTACCTGATTGGGAAATGTGCCACTTCATACAGTGCACAACCAAATTACACACACACACACACACACACACATGTACACAGGTTAGAAAAAAAAAAAAAGACTCTATCAACTACTAATTGGCATGTATAATGGTAAAACAAGAAAATATAATACTTTTATTTCTTTTTTAATTGAAGGATAGTTGCTTTACAGAATTTTTTTTTTATTTTCTGCCAAACATTAACATGAATTAGCCACAGGATAACATATGTCCTCTCCCTCTTGAACCTCCCTTCCATCTTCCTCTCCATCCCACCCTTCTAGGTTATTACAAAACCTCTCTTTAGTTCCCTGAGTCATACAGCAGATTTTCATTGGCTATCTACTTTACATATGGTAATGTAAGTTTCCATATAATACTTTTTGAAATGTAAATCGTGTCTAACGTTTTGTTTCTTCCTGTTCATCCTCTAGTTGATTGGCTTTCTCTTCAGCAGCGTGACATCAGCAACAACCTACACAGGAATTATAGCAATGCATTTTTCCTTTGGGCCACCATTTATACTATAAATGATGAACACATTATTATGCTGGCACTTTGATTTTGAAGAGCTTATGTTAATTAAAGGCTAAGAAAGCACACATGCAGCACAATTATTTTTAATTAAGATTAAAATAATTCAGTATGTCAATACAGCCCTCAATGGGAATGATGGCTTAATGCATCACCTCAATTTCTTGTCTATGTAGTACAGACATGTCTAATGCTTGGCTTTAGTTTCTCACCTTTTAAGGATACAAACCTCAAGGTCACTCAGAGGTCAACCTCGGGCTTGAGACAGTGCTGCATACAACCAATTCTGGAGTGAACATTATGTACTAAAAATTATCTTTTTGAAATAGATACAAAAATGTAAAATATAAGATTCTACATATTAGGAATTTGTAAACATGTCTTAGATGTTCTCTGAATTTGTTACTAAAATGGAGACTAATTATTTTTGTATAAATTTAAGTAGAATAATAAATGGCAAACAACAAATGAATGAGAACCATATTAGAGAACAAATCTATTTGACCACAATACTTTAAGAAGTGTGACATTTCAGACTTTTTCCTGAAATTTAGCATTAAGGAACTGGGAGGTAACTTTAATTTAAAAGTAAGCCCAGCTAATTTGTTTTCTTTTTAAATTGTAATAAAAGTAAATATTACATAATTGAGTAAACTTTACTTCTTTAAATTAGAATAATTCCAAATTCCCCATGTCTGCCAAGTTTATAAAAAACAGAAAAGTTGATCTTGCAACATATTTAACAAATACTCTCATTCCAAAAAGCACTAAAACCTCCAAGTCATGGCATTTCTAGGCAATAAACGTTCCAGTCTTGCGTTCTTACATGTGAGGATTTGTTTCTCCATCAAATAAGGCATCATAAGCATTTAAATGGCAGTTTCCATAAAAATAGAACTTTTGTAATCCATCAGTTAGGAAAAGTCATGTCCCACGCAGGGATATGCTCAAGTGACTTTTTTTTTTTTTTATTCCTGCCAGAAGTGCAAATCTTAGGGCTAACAAGAAATCTAAATGTTTAATTTTGTTATAGTCTCAAATCAGTAGACAGACAAAGCAAGGACCACATTCCTGAAGACAGGTGAGCAACAAGAGATTTCTCAGAGAACTCTGGAGCTGAACCAGTCAGAGCAGAGTGACCACATTTATGTAGTTGGGACTCAGTACAAAGAAAAGACAAAGTCAAGATGAAGAAAGCATAATTAACATTTTTCGTGTGACAGTTTACTTCACTTTAATTGGCAACTTAACACCTGTGCTTGTTTGAGTGGCAAAGGTCTATTTTTAATAAGAGACATTGTTCCTTCACAGATAACTCTAGTATATTACACAGGGGAAAAAATATGCAGTGCCTGATAAAAACATGAAATTCAATAAACATTGATATATACCTTATAGAATATTTGTATTATTTAAACTTGGCCCTTTCATGAGGATTAATAGTTGTGCCAGAACAAGAGGATAAAACTGAACACACTGGGGAATAACAGAGAATTATACACACAGTGAAGAAGAACTTTAAATTTCAGTTGGTAACAACAAAAAATTACTTGGAAAAACATTAAAATCAGTTTCTTGAGATACATCTATTCTATGCTGTTTTTATTGGAAGCTAATATATACTGTTATTGTTTAGTTGCTCAATCATGTTAGACTTTTTGCAACCCCGTGGACTTAGGTTCCTCTGGCCATGGGGATTTTCAGGCAACAATACTGGAGCGGGTTGCTAGTTCCTCCTCCAGGGCATCTTCCCAAACCTGGGATTGAACTTGTGTTTCCTGCATTGCAGGTAAAATTTTTTTGTTTTTGTAAACCACTATGCCAATATATATTGAAATAAAACTAAAGGACTTCATTTATGACTATTATTAACAATGCTTGCAAAAATGCATTTTAGCATATCCAATGAAAAAGCAAAACCACCATTAAACAGTTGGTTTTCATTTTTTATTGGATAGAACTCTTTTGCCTGGGTAGCCTAAAGAGCCATAACCAATTATTTTCCTTCTAACCAATCTTCCTTCTAGGTCTTCCTTGACTGGTTAATATCTCTTAATTTATACAGCTATTGAAATAATATTACTCTAGTACCAGAATAAACAAGAACTCATATGCTCCCATTTTTGACTTTCCTGTCCTTTCCTATAAAATGTTTCTTGAACTTTGATAATGCCTTTGCAGTTTGACAAAAAATTCTAAGAATCTTTGGGGCTTCCCTTGTGGCTCAGAGGGCAAAGAATCTGCCTACAATGCAAGATACCCAGGTTCAATGCCTGGGTCTGGAAGATCCCGTGGAAAAGGGCATGGCTACCCACTCCTGTATTCTTACCTGGAGAATTCCTAGGATAGAAGTGTCTGGTTGGCTACAGTCCATGGGATTGCAAAGAGTCATACAACTGAGTGACTGACACTTTTTCAAGAACCTTTGGCATTATTTCTTTTTAAATTTTCAGATGTAAGCCTTTATTAATGGAAGTTATTAATTAAGATATAATGTTTCAGTGATAAGTATTATCTTTGCTAGATTAGTAAAAATAATAAGCACATAATTTTATTCTGAATGGAATGTCTCTACCTAGAAACAATGAATTTACAAAGTGAAAAGCCTTACTTACATGCATGTAAAGGGGAGGGGGAGAAAAAACTTGAAAAGTGTAGTTCAAGTATAAAGTTTCTTGATACATTAAATAATTTACTTATGGATTTTTGTTTTAATATTTTTGTTTAGAAATAAATATGTAGGAACAACTGTTGTTTCTTAAAATATGAGACAATAAGAATTTATTTTTTAATAGTTCCTAAGGCTTCAGCAATACGTGAACTGTGAACTCCCTGATGTTCAAGCTGGTTTTAGAAAATGCAGAGGAACCAGAGATCAAATTGGCAACATCCGCTGGATCATGGAAAAGGCAAGAGAGTTCCAGAAAAACATCTACTTCTGCTTTATTGACTATACCAAAGCCTTTGACTGTGTGGATCACAAGAAACTGTGGAAAATTCTGAAAGAGATGGGAATACCAGACCACCTGACCTGCCTCTTTAGAAATCTGTATGCAGGCCAGGAAGCAACAGTTAGAACTGGACATGGAACAACAGACTGGTTCCAAATAGGAAAGAGAGTACCTCAAGGCTATATATTGTCACACTGATATTTAACTTATATGCAGAGTACATCATGAGAAACGCTGGACTGGAAGAAACACAAGCTGGAATCAAGACTGCCAGGAGAAATATCAATAACCTCAGTTATGCAGATTACACCACCCTTATGGCAGAAAGTGAAGAGGAACTAAAAAGCCTCTTGATGAAAGTGAAAGAGGAAAGCGAAAACGTTGGCTTAAAGCTCAACATTCAGAAAATGAAGATCATGGCATCTGGTCCCATCACTTCATGGGAAATAGGTGGGGAAACAGTGGAAACAGTGGCAGACTTTATTTTTTGGGCTCCAGAATCACTGCAGATGGTGACTGCAGCCATGAAATTAAAAGACGCTTACTCCTTGGAAGAAAAGTTATGACCAACCTAGATAGTATATTCAAAAGCAGAGACATTACTTTGCCAACTAAGGTCCATCTAGTCAAGGCTATGGCTTTTCCTGTGGTCATGCATGAATGTGAGAGGTGGGCTGTGAAGAAGGCTGAGCGCTGAAGAATTGATGCTTTTGAACTGTGGTGTTGGAGAAGACTCTTGAGAGTCCCTTGGACTGCAAGGAGATCCAACCAGTCCATTCTGAAGGAAATCAACCCTGGGATTTCTTTGGAAGGAATGATGCTAAAGCTGAAAATCCAGTACTTTGGCCACCTCATGGGAAGAGTTGACTCATTGGAAAAGACTCTGATGCTGGGAGGGATCGGGGGCAGGAGGAGAAGGGGACGACAGAGGATGAGATGGCTGGATGGCATCACTGACTCGATGGAGGTGAATCTGAGTGAACTCTAGGAGATGGTGATGGACAGGGAGGCCTGGCGTGCTGCAGTTCATGGGCTCGCAAAGAGTCGGACACGACTGAGTGACTGAACTGAACTGAAGATTAGAATGGGGACTTCCCTGGTGGTACAGTGTATAAGAATCCTTCTGCCAATGTAGGTAGAGGCTGCTGCTACTGCTAAGTCACTTCAGTCGTGTCCGACTCTGGGTGTCCCCATAGACAGCAGCCCACCAAGCTCCCCCATCCCTGGGATTCTCTAGGCAAGAACACTGGAGTGAGTTGCCATTTCCTTCTCCAATGCACGAAAGTGAAAAGTGAAAGTGAAGTCGCTCAGTCGTGTCCGACTCTGCGTGACCCCATGGACTGCAGCCCACCAGGCTCCTCCATACATGGGATTTTCCAGGCAAGAGTACTGGACTGGGGTGCCAGTAGGCAGAAGACACAGGTCAATTCATGGTCCAGGAAGATTCCACATGCCTCAAAGCAACTAAGCCCTTCTGCTACAATTATTGAGCCTGCACTCTAGAGTCCACAAGCCACAGCTACTGAAGCCAGCATGCTCTAGGGTCCACAGGCCAAAATTCCTGAGCCTGAATGCCACAACTACTAAAAGTTTCATGGCCTAAAGCCTGTGTATAACAAGAGAAGCCACTGAAATTAGAAGCCCCTGCACCACAAAGAGTAGCCCCTGCTTTCTGAAAACAGAGAAAGCCCACACAAAGCAATGAAGACCCAGCACAGCCATAGATAAATAAATATATTCATAATTTTTAAAACCCATAAAATTAGAGTGTAATGAATTATTTAATGTTGAAATCTTTTATAGAAGACAACGAAGCTATCCAGATTAAACCTTTGAGTCGCCACAAGAGTGGATGTGACCACAATTGGTATATTGCTAAGAAAAATGAAGCAAAGGAGAAGACATAACTAGCTATTCACACAATTTAAATAAGTATTCTAAACTTTTAGGAAATAACTTTTGCAACTTCAAAAGTTTTTATGCCACATATGCTGTCATGTTGTGCTGTATTTCTGGGTTTCTTTAATAGCTGTGATTTTATTAGAAAACTGTGGAGTTGGAGAAAACTCTTGAGAATCCCTTGGACTGCAAGGAGATCCAGCCAGTCCATCCTAAAGGAGATCAGTCCTGAATATTCGTTGGAGGGACTGATGAAGCTGAAACTCCAATACTTTGGCCACCTGATGAGAAGAACTGACTCATCTGAAAAGACCCTGATGCTGGGAAATATTGAAGGCAGGAGGAGAAGGGAACAACAGAGGATGAGATGGTTGGATGGCATCACTGACTCAATGGACATGAGTTTGAGTAAACTCTGAGAGTTGGTGATGGACGGGGAGTCCTGGCATGCTGCAGTACATGGGATTGCAAAGAGTCAAACATGGCTGAGCAACTGAACTGAACTGAACTATTAGAAAAAAATATAAAGCTAATAAATTTCCCATAAAGCAAAAGCTATAATACTATGGAAACAAATTCAAATTAAGTAAGCAACCTCCTTGGCATTTTTATTATATTTTTTTCCATGTTCACATTACTTAAAAACATTTTCAAATCCGTATAACTCCAATGTGCATTCCATCTGGAAAAAAGCAGGTTTCCATCTCAATTTTCATGAACTGCAAGCATATTTGGTCTATATCCCATACTTTGATCTAAGGCAAGTGTTTTACATGTTTGCTTTGAAAATGAGCAAAGTATCACAATCATCAAACACACCTATTATCTGCACAAGACATTCGTCAAGTTGCAGGTTATGTGGCATAATACATGCTTTAGTGCTTTGACTTAAAATGACAGTGATCTAAGAACTCAGAGAAAAAGAGCAAGAAAATTGTGTTTATTTTTAAAATATTAAAAAAAAAATTTTAAATACCTATCTAGATGGGGCTTGGATTTTTTTTTTCCTGCTGCTATCTTCATTTAAGCATATTTGTACTATTTTTTTTTCTCTTAAAGCTAATAGTTAATATTTTGCTTGGTAAAAAGGTCACATATTAGTGATTCAAAAACTCTGAACTGCAATTACTCTTGCAAAGCATTTATTGTGAAAACACCTCAGAAATGTTCAATTTTCTGTTCTTGGTATCAGGAATAAGAGTGGGTCATTTAAACACGGCAGGTTTTTTATTAAGCAGAATACTGAGTGAAAGAAATACTTGATTAACTGAATTTTTTTGAGTTAAAACATTTTAAAAAATGACTCTTGAAATAGATATTTTCCCTAAAATGTCTGTTAGCAGATATATTATAATTTGTACAGTCAAACACAGAAATTTGAAGTCAAAGGATTTAAGTCCTGCATCTATGACCTTAGGTATGGACCTTAAATCAAGGATCTAAGGCAAATAGTCTAGTCCAATTGAGTTTAGATTTTACATGTGTACAATAGGAATATGAATATCTGTTCAAATGACTTTGCATGAATTAAAAATAAATATATGTAGAAGTGGCTTATAAAAAGCAAAGAACTTTAAGAAGCTTAAGATTTTACAAGATTTGCTAGTGGATATAATCAACTACGTTAAATGACTCAAAATCTTTGTAGAAATTTAGAAGTATGACTCAAAATAAAAATTTGCATTATACAGAATTTCAGTGATGAATATAAAAGGCACATAGTATTTGTTTGACCATGTACTGACTCTAGGAAGATATACGGTTCATTTTGTACATATAAATCTACATATTAGCTTGGTTCAAAATTACTTCTCTCCCCCAATTTAGAATCTATCCTCTTTAAAAAATAAAAATAAATAAGTTTTTGGAGGCTCATTATTCTGCAGTTCTTTCCTCTAAAGTACTAATGCTGATATATTAATTGATGATACAAATTATTACAAAATAATTTTTAAAGTATGTTTAAGAGATTATTGAGTTTAAGAATATCAAACTCATGAATCTATTAAACTAAAAACTGTAACATCATTGCTTTAAATATACAGAGTGAGAGTACTATGCTCTCATGATCTCAGTCTACAGAGGTACTATATAATGTAAGCAAATGAATCATTTTATTTTTATTTTTATAAATTTTATTCTCCATTACTCTAATTGCAGAAGCACAAGGTTAATTTTTACTTAGCCATTCATAGCAGTTATTCTACGCTGGTATAAAAACAAATGCCTCAGGCTTCAGCTTCAAGTTATAAAAATTATGTAAGTGATGTAAGATAAGGCTTACAGTCCTCTTTCTTAAAATGTTGTTAGTTTTAATTATTCTGAGTTGACAATAATAAAACTGAAGTTTTCATTTGTTAAATAGATATGGCACTTGACCCATGATTGGAGTTTTGAAATACTTAGCAGCATTTGGTGTATTTTACTTATTTTTTAGCTCTCCTTACTCCTTATTTATTATATCTCTTATGTAAAAGCATTAATATCAAAAAACATTTAAAGCACTTCATAACACACAATTTCAGATAATAATTTTACATAGTGTGTTTTAGATGCAGCCCTTCTGAGAATGATGAGATGATGTGGGTAATTTTATTATTTTTTTCTTTTTTATTTTTCTTCAGTATTACCAAGGGAAGATTGAAGATTGAGATGGTATTTGTACTTTATACATGAAAGATAGAGTAAAATATAATTACAGACCTTAATAACAAAGAGAAACTGTTTTTTCTTCTTTGTATCACTTAAGTTTAATAAATTTTTTCAAAATATTATGGCTGTTTATATCTTTGCATGGGTACTATCTGATAAGATTCTCAAGATAGTACCCATGGGAAAATATAAATAAATACCATAATATGCTGAACAAATTTATTAAATTTATTAATAGTTTCTACATTTAGTGTATCTGAAGATGCTCCAGTACTTGTCCTAAAGATATACCAAATATACAAGTTTAATATAAAATATTTAATATATGTAAAAATGATTTCCCTTTGTTTTATTCCTTTAGTGGAATAAAAGTTTTTGAATTGAAAAAACTAATTTAACTTACATATATACTTCTTTTCCTCATCTAATAGTCAACATAAATTTGAACAAGGGAGAAATTGAGTGGCTCTCAGGCTTAGTCATTTCTACCTTACCTTCACTATTGTGTGTGATTTTTTAATGTCTTTCTTTAACAGAAGAATGATTCTTCATTATATAAATACAGAAAATAGCATTTCATTTTATTTTTATGTTAATTTCTATAATTGGTTTATTACTGCTGTATAAAGCATTTAAAAATTTTATATCAATGAGATTCTGGATAATGTCTTTCTAAAATGGATGCAAATAAAGAGAACAGGGGAAGTAAAGGGAATGTTACATCCACTGCAATCTGGAGAGGCAAAAGAAACAAAACTTCATACTAGCAAAGAACGGGTCCGATGTGGAAATTAGATTGCTGATGATGGAAGTAAATAATAAGGTGCTGTTTTTCAGATAGCTTCTGTTAGGCATTAAATGCCTTGGTTTCCTACTAGATTATTATTGTGCTTATTCTCATAGTGTGTGCACACACACTTACGGAGAATAGAGGTCCCTTTGAAAATTTCCAGTCTTGCATCTACTGATACAGGGAGAAAAGGGTTTTTCAAACATATCTCTGGCAGATTAAAAAGATCAGAGTATTTCTGGAAGCCCAGACTTGGTGGTAGCATTGACTACTATCTAATGAGAAAAATAAGGCAAAAAAAAAAAGTGATATTTCAGAGAGATTTTTTTCAGCCCTGTAAAACTATAACAAATGGTTTCCTATCCTTAAGGAGCATCCAGTCAGTGAAATAAAAGGGATGCCCCACTACAAATTTTTATTTTTAATTAAAACTATTAGCATTCTATTTTCAAAGAGAAAAAAAAAAACTTAAGGATTATGATTTGATCTTATATTTCTTTGTATTTGACAAACACCGCAGAAATTCATGCTTGAGAATGGCATGTGTTCATTTCTATTATTTTAGGATTCTGTAAGTTGCTTAGATTCAGATATAGTTCTCTCTGCCTACTGAGAATTTTCTACCATAAAATAACTTTAAAATATATGCATTTCAATTGATATCACTATTGTACACCTACATCTGCAGGATAATTAAACCTGTTGGAAACCTTTTTAATAGAACCTATTGGAAAGCATTTGCTATTCTGTAGTCGACTGCTTGGATGCAGTTTGATATTACAAAATAGAGAATGGGAAAACATAGCTTTTTCTCAATAATACTTAAAATTTTCCAACTAAAGAAAGTAACAGTGCAAATAAAATTTGGGTTTCATCTAGTAAGGCATTTATGCCTTAACTAGATTAATTAATATCTTTCCACCCAAGCTATTATAACACATTTTCAATTTGGAAATCAAACATATTTATTAAAAAATATTATGATAGTCTTACAATATGACTTTATACATTTCCCTTATTGATCAAAAAAGTTTCCATTTCTTATTATTACCTGCTATAATTGCCTATGAAAATGCATGCCTTTGCAATGCAAATTGTATAAGCTACAAAAATTAAGATGGAGTTGTTTTTCATAATTCTTACAGATGAATCTTTTTAAGAAATTATTTTCTGAAGATAGCAGTTTAACATCTAGATCACTTAAATACTTTGCAATATAAAAATTACAAATCATATGTTTCATTGGGTAGCCAATGAATATTACTGTAAATGGGCCTAAGTTACCTGCTGTGACCCTGATGTCATCATTTTCCACTCTGCTATTCTGTTCCTAACTCAGCAGCAATAAATAAGAGCAAGTTTTGAAGGTCATTATTAACTTTAAGTGTGAATTGTACTGAATGTAAAATACTGTTTCTGATGCTAGCAGAGCCTTTGAATTCTGAAACAGTACATTATGAGATTTTGTATTACCACATACTCATCATCTTTTTCCATAAACACCACTGAATTTCCAATGAATCACCCATAGGCACAGAGTTAAACATGTCTCCTGTGGTAAAACCTTTTATTTCTTCTTATAATGACTCTTTAGAAGGGGAAAAATGAATCAGAGAGCTTTTTAATTTATAGGTTTTATTTAATGCAATAAATGGTTACTTTTCATGTTACTAAAATATAATTATGTTGGCAAAAGGGTAGTTTATAGGCAATTAATTTTGATTTTGCTGATGTCAATTTGAATTCTAGGGCCTCAATGAAATTTATGGATGCCACTGCCGCATGTAGTTGCTCAAATAACTGTGGCCTACCACACATGCAGGATGATGATGTGTTTGATTTATTCCTATAGATGTGGTTATTTTTCCAGTTATCAATCACCTGCTGGTTTTCTTTAAGGAGTAATTTGAAGCCTGTGTCTGAATAGATGCAGTGAACCAGAAAGGAAAGGAAGTTAACAATGCTTTGGGTCTGGGCCAACTTTGAAATATAAATTTATATAGAGAGGTAAATCCAAATGATTATAGAGAAAAAATGTCTTTTCTTCAAATACATAGTAATTTATTCTCAAAACATGGGACTCAAAACAATAGCTTTAATTTTTAAAAGTCGAAAACACTTAAGATTTATACATCTGAGTATAAGTTAATGGGTACCTGATATATCTGATGCCTTTTTGTGTTCCTAAACCTGTGATCGTGCTCAACACATAACAGATTCTCACTGAATATTTATTGAATGTTAAAACATATTTTATTGTTAATATTAAGAGGGTGTAAATACTCATACTGATTATTAATCCTATTTTGCATTTTGCAGAACATGAATTATATTCTATTAAATCATTCTGAAGAGTTACAATGCTTTTAAAAGATGCTACTGCTGTTTTTATTTAAATGTTACTATATTGACAAGGATCTTTGAGTATTAAAGGCTATACAGTCACTGCTATTCTATATTGGAAAATCACATGAAGGATAATGAATGACAATTTCAGTTAAATATAAGCAAAAATATAAAGTCTATCAAAATATATAGTCTATGACTATATGATTATGGGAGATGTATGTAAATAAGATTACATTTGAGTTTTTAAAAATAATTTATCAGAGGATCTATGAGGCCAATGAAGAATTAAGGATAAGGAATGTCAGAGTAATTTACAATAGTTGCATTTTTCAGATCCGAAATTAAACTCATCCTCATACTGATAAGGTCAGAAATGTTAAGGAGGTAGGGATATGATTTTAAAGGTATTGTTGTGAGAAGCAGATTTCTGATTTCAATGCAACAGTGAGGATTAAAAGGAAAAATAGTAATTAGTCATATGTTAAACACCCTACAACAGAAAAATCTTATCAGCCTAAATGTAGTTGATGACACTTCATAAATACAGACTAAATTAAAAACAAAAAAAAAAGTCTGGAAAGGGGACCTTCCTGGCAGTAAAGTGGTTAAGATGCCACACTCTCAATGCAGGGAGAAAGGGTTCAATTATTAGTCAGGGGACTAAAATCCTGTATACTGTGTAGTACAGTCAAATAAATGAATAAATAATCAATCTTAAAAATGAAATATATATGTATATATAACTAGAGTTTGATTTGGGAGAAGGCTAGATTCTATGGGACTGATACTTTTCCTTCATCAAATACTTTGTCTTTAGGTTTATATAATTCTAAGAAATACATATCCTATAGCTGTGCATAAAGCCAAAGGCCTTTAACTTAGGGAAAGGGATATTCTTAAGTAAATACTGAGCATAAGCAGCACAAACACCAAGAAATCTTCAGTACTAAAGTCAGTGCCTCCTTAGGAGCATTTTGATGTTCATAATAATATATATTAGCCAATTCAAAGTACTTTGTTCAAACACCTCCAGGAAAGTAAAAGTTTGTAGCCTGTATCTTTGTTAAAATAAAGTGTACAGAGGGTAAGCACAAAGGAAAAATCCATAACCTATATATACATTGGACTTGCTCCTAAGTTACTGTAAACTATTGGGGAAAAATACTGGATATTTTCAGAGCTGACATTTTAATGGAAAAGGAAGAAAAAACTGAATATTATATAGTTTAAAAATAAAAGTAGTAGATACATTTAGTCACCCAATTTTTTGGGAAATTACAAACATTAGAGCTTTTTGAGACAGAAAATACTATAATATAAAGGTAACTTCTATTAATGAGTTATAATACAAATATAAACTCAGGAATACATTTAAAAGTAAAAATATAAATTTTACTTTCTGCCATTAGAGTAGTATCATCTACATATCTGAAGTGGTTGATATTTCACATGGTAATCTTGATTCCAGCTTGTGACTCATCTAGCCTGGCATATCATTTGATGTACTCTGCATATAAGTTAACTAAGCAAGATGACAATATACAAGCCTTGTTGTACTCCTTTCCCACTTTTGAACCAGTTCATTGTTCCATGTCCAGTTCTGTTGCTTCTTGACCTGCATACAGGTCTCTCAGGAGATGTGTAAGATGGTCTGTTACTCCCATCACTTTCAGAATTTTTCAGTTTGTTGTGATACACATAGTCAAAGGATTTAGCATAGTCAGTGGAGTAGAAGTGCATGTTTTCCTGAAATTCCTTTGCTTTCTCCGTGATCCAGCAGATGTTGGCAATTTGATCTCTGGTTCCTCTGCTTTTTCTAAATGAAGCTTGTACATCTGGAAGTTCTCATAAGCACGATTCTATGGTAGTTTAAACAGTCTTTCGCATTGCCTTTCTTTGGGATTAGACTGAAAACCCACTTATTTAAGTCCTGTGGCCACTGCTGAGTTTCCCAAATTTGCTGGCATATTGAGTGCAACACTGTTGCAGCTTCACCTTTTAGGATTTTATATAGCTCATCTGGCATTCCATCATCTCCACTAGCTTCGTTTGTAGTAATACTTCCTAAGGCCCACTTGACTTTACATTTCAGGATGTGTGGCTCTGGGTGGGTGAACACATCACTGCACTCACACGGGTCATTAAGATCTGTTTTGTACAGTTCTTCTGTATATTCTTGCACTTCTAAACCTCTTCTGCTTCTGTTGAAGTGTAGTTGCTCAGTCGTGTCCGACTCTTTGCGACCCCACAGACTGTAGCCTACCAGGCTTCTCTATCCGTGGGATTTTCCAGGCAATAGTACTGGAGTGGATTGCCATTTCCCTCTCCAGGGGCTCTTCCCAACCCAGGGCTCAAACCTGGGTCTCCCGCATTGTAGACAGATGCTTTACCGTCTGAGCCACCAGGGGAGTCTGCTTCTGTTAGGTCCTTACAATTTCTGTCCTTTATCATGCCCATCCTTGCATGAAATGTTCCCTTGGTACCTCCAATTTTCTTGAAGAGATCGCTGGTCTTTCCTATTCTATTGTTTTCCACTATTTCTTTGCACTATTCATTTAAGAAGGCTTTCTCATCTCTCCTTGCTATTCTCTGGAACTCTGCGTTGAGTTCAGTATATCTTTCCCTTTCTCCCTTGCTGTTTGCTTCTCTTTTTCCTCAGCTATTTGTTAAACCTTCTCAATTACTTTATCTTCTTACATTCATTTTTTCTCGGGGATGGTTTTGGTCATTGCCTCCTTTACAATGTTATGAAACTCCATCCATAATTCTTCAGGCACTCTACCGGACCTAATACCTTGAATCTATTCATCACCTGTACTGTATAATCACAAGGGATTTGATTTAGGTTAGCATACCAGAGTGGGCTAGTTGTTTTGTTTTGTTTTTGGTTTTTTTTCTTGCTTTCTTCAACTTAAGCTTGAATTTTGCAATAAGGAGCTCATGATCTGAGTCAGCTCCACAGTCAGCTCCAGGTCTTGTATTTGCTAACTCTATAGAGTTTCTTTATCTTTGGCTACAAATAATATAATCAATTTGATTTTGGTATTGACCATTTGGTGGTGTCCATTTTTGGAGTTGTCTTGTGTTGTTGGAAACAGGTGTTTGTCAGAGCATTCTTTTGACAAAACTCTGTTAGCCTTTGCCTTGCTTCATTTTTGCTTCATATATACCAGTAAAGCATATTAATATGTACACATAGAATTAAAAATACTCTGCAATGTGTCCATGTCTGACGCACTTAAAATATGCCATACAAAACTGAATTAATCCTCAAAATATGCAACACAGTGATGGACCATATGATAAATGGATAAGTCAAAAATAGCTTCTTGATATTTTATATATATACTACACACATACACATGTGTATACATATACACATAAGCATGCACACATATGCAAAATTATAGAATAATTATTTTATATTTTATAAATTATAGAAAACTAAATTTTAAAAATAAAGAAATTGCAATTTACTATTCATTATAATGGGTGGAGATTTTCTGTCTAGGGTGATAAAAAATCTTTGGAAATTAATAGTGTTGCTGAACAATATTATGAATAAAACCAATACCACTGAATTGTACTCTTAAAATTGTTAAAATGGTAAATTTTGTGTTATATATATTTTAGCAAATTTGAAGGGAAAAAAAAGCATGATTTTAAAAACATACTATGCTATATCATCTTTCAGACAAATCAGGTTTCAGGGAATACAGAAACAGCAATTTTATAAGTGTTGATTTGTCAAGATTGAATATGTCTGAGGAAGCAACGTAAATAGCTATCAATAGAGGAATGTAAATGGCAACCCACTCCAGTGTTCTTGCTTGGAGAATCCCAGGGATGGGGGAGCCTGGTGGGCTGCCGTCTATGGGGTGGCGCAGAGTCAGACACGACTGAAGCGACTTAGCAGCAGCAGCAGCAGCAGAGGAATGCATAAAGAAGATGTGGTACATATATACCATGGAATACTACTGAGCCATAAACAAGAATTCAATAATGGCATTTAGAGCAACATGACTGGATATAGACATTATCCTGCTACGTGAAATACGTAAGAAGGAGAAAAACAAACACCATATGATATCGCTTATACTTGGGATCTAACTAGAAGATTCAGATGAACTCATTTACAGAACAGAAACAAACTCGGAGACGTAAGGAAACTTATGGCTACCGAAGGAGAAAGATGGGGAGATGAATAGATTAGGAGTTTGATATGAACATATACAGATTACTATATATAAAAATAAAGAACAAGGACCAACTGTATGGCATAGGAAACTCTACTCAATATTCTATAATAAACTGTATGTGAAATAATTTGAAAAATAATGGCTGTATGCATATTTATAACAATCAGTTTGCTGTATACCTGAAACTAACACAACAATGTAAATTAAATATATGCCAATATAAAATAAAAATTAAACTATAAAACTGAATAAGTGCTTAGATTCTAACAGTAAGCTCAAGGGAACAATTTTAATAATTATTTATAATTTCCTTAAATGTTTATGAATCCATAAGATACTTTTAAGGAATTGTTAGTACATACATGCAGAAGTTGTCTCAATATATCTTTGATATTATTTTCAAATAAAAATTCACTTTAAATATAAACATTTTAAAGTTAATTTTTTCTACCTTCATTACTATTTTACTCAAAGTATGTATCTTTTCTATGTTAAAAACTATAAAATATAGGCATTGGGAATGTACTTTCTAGTTGATAATGTCCCCTTTATCATTATAATCTCATGAGTGTTAGCCTAAGATGAGACCATTTCTTTCTTTATGAACCATCAATAAAAAAGCATTAAATTGTCTTTTTGAAAAATATCAAACTAAACAGCACACACAACATGTTTAAATTTATCTGTATCAATGCCTTTCAGCTGTAGGTTACCTTACTCCAGTCACATGTTCAGCATGGTACTACACTTTTTAAATATAAAATCACACATCATAATCAGGGGTAAAAAGTTAAGAAGACTGCTGGGTAAAACAAGGCCTTTAAAATCTTCTTAGGAGAAAGTAAGGAATGGCTTTAATTGTTCCACTATTTTTGGAATTCCCAAAACATTCCCCAAAACTATGGAATATGCAGAACCCCAGAAATATGCTTGTAGTGAAAATGAATCCAAAGTGTTTGATTAAACATAGAATTTGGTATTTTCACTAGTTGATTTCCATTTCTCTCTGTCTGAGAGAGAGCTAGTGTTACGGTACATTTTGGTACTAGTGATGCGGCAGAGAATTCCCCATATTTACAGAAATGCTACAAATCAATAAATCAACATTAGGAATATTAAATGCACACTAAGAATAAAAGAAATAATTTAAATCAATAAACATTAACAAAAACAAAGTCTTTCTTTCTCTAACAAGTATTCTAATAAGTCAAATCATCTTGTACACTTTCCCTTTTACATTTGTAACATACGAAATCGCCCAGTAGGAAGGATAACAGTGTACATTGTCCCATTGATCTCTGTTTATTGTTTTGCATTTTCAACTCTGACTTCTTTTGAAGTATGACTTTTTTCCCAACTTAAAAAAAGAAAAAAAACACTAATAACATCAACAGAGTGTTCATCAGGGTATTTATATTTTAAGAGTAAGATAAAAAAATGAAATTCTTTTCAATACCTGAAAGAAGAAAGTTTCACTTTGATTGTTATCTTGTGCTGACAGAAATTCTAGCAGAAGAATTTAAATATACTTGAAAGAATCTGACATTGTGCTGAGTGAGTGCTGAGTTGCTTCAGTCACATCTGACTCTTATGGACTGTAACCTGCCAGGCTGCTCTGTGCATGGGATTCTCCAGGCACTAATACTGCCTTGGATTTTCATGCCATCCTTCAGGGGATCTTCCCAACCCAGGGACTGAAACCCTGTCTCTTAAATCTGCTTCATTGGCAGGCAGGTTCTTCACCACAAGTGCCACCTGACATTATGCTAGGGAATATGAAATCTTTTTCCCCCTAAAATCTTGATGGTAATTCTCTTCATTATAATAGAGAAAAAGTTTTTTACCCTGTACCCTCCATGTTTACAGGTGGGAATCACAAAAGTTTTACCAAGTTGAAAACAAATAAAAATGCCCTTCCTGAGTTGTCAATTAAATCTTTCCAGCATTTTTATTCACCATCTTAATAGTCATCCTGTTAATAGATTATATCCAACTAAGAAAGCTGCTCACTTAAATAAGAGTCTATTCGCTCATAGAATTCACAGTAGAGGGTTAAGAAGAATGAAGAAAAAATTACTTATCTGTCAATATGAGAGCAGTTTTCTAGATAATTGGTGATAAATTAATCATTTTAATATATATTTTGAATAATTTTGATCACACACATAAATACTAAACACTCTGGATTGATTTCTTGTCAACACAAAACATAAGACATGGTGTACCCATAATATACAATATACATATATGCCATATATATATATGTATTATAGTCATTTAAAAGATTTATATCATTAGATTTAAAACTTGTAAGCAAATATATACTGGGAATTAAAAACATTGTTACATTTATTTCTATTTTGCTACCTCCTCTTGTATGATAATATAGGCCTTAAATCATAAGATGAAATTCAATCAAGTTCAGACTCCAACTGTGTTGTTTATAAGAAAAAAAATGTGTTACCAAACCTAAAGGATAACATTGCTAATGTAAATATTTTGAGAAAAAATAAAATACAAGGGATATAAGAGTTCTTTGCTTTTAAATAAAATGATGCATTCATCTGCCCTAAAATGTTGCTCTTCTACATCTGTTCATCATATAACAGAAGTTGGCTTAAAGCTCAACATTCAGAAAACGAAGATCATGCCATCCAGTCCCATCACTTCATGGGAAATAGATGGGGAAACAGTGGAAACAGTGTCAGACTTTATTTTTGGGGGCTCCCAAATCACTGCAGATGGTGACTGCAGCCATGAAATTAAAAGACACTTACTCGTTGGAAGAAAAGTTGTGACCAACTTAGATAGCATATTCAAAAGCAGAGATACTACTTTGCCAATTAAGGTCTGTCTAGTCAAGGCTATGGTTTTCCCAGCGGTCATGTATGGATGTGAGAGTTGGACTGTGAAGAAAGCTCAGCACCGAAGAATTGATGCTTTTGAACTGTGGTGTTGGAGAAGACTCTTGAGAGTCCCTTGGACTGCAAGGAGATCCAACCAGTCCATTCTGAAGGAGATCAGCCCTGGGATTTCTTTGGAAGGAATGATGCTAAAGCTGAAACTCCAGTACTCTGGCCACCTATGGGAAGAGTAGACTTCATTGGAAAAGACTCTGATGCTGGGAAGGATTGAGGGCAGGAGGAGAAGGGGACGACAGAGGATGAGATGGCTGGATGGCATCAGGGACTTGATGCATGTGAGTCTGAGTGAACTCTGGGAGTTGGTGATGGACAGGGAGGCCTGGCGTGCTGCGATTCATGGGGTTGCAAAGAGTCGGCCGCGACTGAGCGGATGAACTGAACTGAACTAAACCTATAGTAAATTGACTGTGTCATTATCCTTCTCTCAAAAGACAAAATGACTCTGTCATGAGATTCTACACAGAAAGTAGTATACATTATATAGATATTAATAGTTTACAGATCAGCCTAATCAAAGAAGATTGCTATATTTAGAAATTGAAAGAGCAAAACCCTCTATAATACTTATTGTAGCAGTGGATAAAAATAATCTGATTAAATTTTCTTTCGGAAAAATGAAAGCTGGAAAGATCCAGTGGTACAGACAATGACCCAAACAACAATATACGTTTATATTACTCTTTGCATTTTGGTCACCTCTCCTATCTGAATGGTAAAATTACTTTTATCTTAGAGCCATGAACTCACATTAGGATTATATTTGTATGCTCTACACCTTATGTAAGGTTTTAAAATTGGCATAAAATCTATAAATATTATCTAAAATTATGTCCCCTACAAACCAAAAGTTACATAATAAATGAAAAACTAGCACAAATTCAAATTAACTAGACAACAACAATCTTTGTTTTCATTCTAGATTTGGCTGCACTTCAGCCAGAAGTTTTGGAATTTAGGGAAAATAAAATAAAGCACCTTTTCTCCAAGTTTAGGAGTGAAGGTTGACAGTAAGAGTACACTTTAGTAATACAGTACCACTTATCTAGGTAATTGGGACAGATCTACTGTAGAGAGATCTGACAATCTGTGCCTTAGAGTGAATAAGTTATAAACTCAGCATTTCAAATAACTGACATTAGAGATCAATTCAAGGGAGAAGCAGTGGTGGGGAAGCACTGAGGTGTCATGAAACTACAGGGACTGGCAGACTGAGAAATCTAAATATGAGTCCCTGCTATAGTACTATCTTGCTATGTGATCTAGGGAAGTTAGTGTGTCTTTCTGAGTCTATTATTTCTCTCATGTAAAATCAGAAACAGCAAATATCACCTGTGAAAGAGTATTGTCAGGATTGTATGTAATACAGTTCGATAGAACAGTTAACACAGGCTGGTGTATCATAGCAGCTTAGTTCCCCTTCATCACTCTACTTACGTCAAATTTCTTCTGAAATTTGTCTTCTGGATGGAAGGCTTCCTAATCAATATCTACATTTTTCACTATGCAATGGCTTTAACACTTGCTACTTAACATATGTAGTCCAAAGAGTAATAAATGTTTATAAAAATCCTGACATAAAGTTTGGTGCATTGTAAATATTTAGTACTTAAACAACAATGATACACTATTTCCTACTGTCAATTATGAGGCAACAATGGAAGCAGTGAGAGATTTTATTTTCTTGGGCTCCAAAATCACTGCAGATGGTGACTACTGCCGTGAAATTAAAAGACACTTGCTCCTTGGAAGAAAAGCTATGACAAACCTAGATAGCACATTAAAAAACAGAGACATTACGTTGCTGTCAAATATTCATAGAGTCAAAGCTATGTTTTTTTCGGTAGTCATGTATGGATATAAAAGTTGGACCATTAAGAAAGCTGACCACTGAAAAATTGATGTTTTTGAACTGTGGTGTTGGAGAAGACTCTTGAGAGCCCCTTGGATGGCAAAGAGGTCACAACAGTCAATCTGAAGGAAATCAGTCCTGAATATTCATTGGAAGTTCAGTTCAGTTCAGTCACTCAGTCATGTCCGACTCTTTGCAACCCCATGAACTGTAGCACAGCAGGCCTCCCTGTCCATCACAAACTCCTGGAGTCTACCCAAAACCAAGTCCATCGAGTCAATGATGCCATCCAACAATCTCATCCTTTGTCGTCCCCTTCTCCTCCTGCCCTCAATCTTTTCCAGCACCAGGGTCTTTTCAAATGAGTCAGCTCTTTGCATCAGGTGGCCAAAGTATTGGAGTTTCAGCTTCAGCATCAGTCCTTCCAATGAACACCCAAGGCTGATCTCCTTTAGGATGGACTGGTTGGATCTCCTTGAAGTCCAAGGGACTCTCAAGAGTCTTCTCCAACACCACAGTCCAAAAGCATCAATTCTTTGGCACTCAGCTTTCTTTATAGTCCAACTCTCACATCCATACATGACTACTGGAAAAACCATAGCCTTAACTAGACGGACCTTTGTTGGCAAAGTAATGTCTCTACTTTTTAATATGCTGTCTAGTCTGGTCATAACTTTCCTTCCAAGGAGTAAGCATCTTTTAATTTCATGGCTGCATTGGAAGGGCTGATGCTAAGGCTGAGGCTTCAATAGTTTGGCCACTTGATGCGAAGAACTGACTCAGAAAATATTCTGATGCTGGGAAAGATAGAAGGCAGGAGGAGAAGGGGAAAACAGAGGATGAGATGGTTGAATGGCATCACTGACTTGATGGACATGAGTTTGAGCAAGCTCTGGGAGTTAGCAATGGACAGGGAAGCCTGGCCTGTTATAGTCCATAGGGTCACAAAGAGTCAGACACAACTGAGTGACTGAAGTGAACTGAACTGAACAATACACTGTTTCCTACTGCCAATTTTTCTTTGGCCTTGTCCAGTATCTCCTCCTTAGTCCATCTCCTGTTTTCCATCTATCCTGCTTCTCTAGCTTTACAACTCATCAGATTTCAAGGCAGTCTCAAGACATTAGGAAAATGAAAGAGTTTCATTTCAATAAAACATTATAATGTTTATAACTTATTAAACTTGTTTCTGCAATAATCCCCAGGTTGCTTCCTACCCTAGGAAATGGATAAGCTCCCCCCACAATACCTTTTTTTTTTTTTTTTAATTTTTGGTCAATTCTTCTAACCAGTCAAGAAGGTGAAATGAAGTATCAAATCCCACTGCCACTTAAACCAACAAAATTTACTCAGCACTCAAAAACATCTTGTTCAATTACTATATTACTGCATTGAACTTTCAGAGACTTTATACATATAGTTTGTGTATGTGTATGTGTTAGGCAGTCAGTCATGTCTGACTATTTGTGACCCTATTGACTGTAGCCCACAGACTCCTCTATCCATGGAATTGTCCAGGCAAGGATACCACAGTGAGTTGCCATTCTCTTCTCCAGGGGATCTTCCTGACCCAGGGATTGAACCCAGGTCCCCTACATTACAGAGAGATTCTTTTTACCATCTGAGCCACCAGGGGAGTCCCTCACATTATGACTCAGATTTGAAAGCAAAATCGTTAATATCAAGGGCTCAGTTCTTTTATTTAATATAAACCAAAAGGATTCCATGTTGCTTAACACATCATTGTTGTCATTGTTGAAAAATCTCAGTTTTAAAATTGTTACAATTGTTCCACATTTAATCAACAGATTTCCAGACAGAGAACTTTAGACTACATTGATAATTTTGCATTTAGACTGTTATATAATATGTTGTGGAAAACTTTATCAAATGCATGAAAATAGTTTTATAAATAACTTCTATATAAAATGTCTCCATGGTCTGGAAATGATTATAATCATTCTATCTGGAGCTTTCATTTCAAATTGTCATATCAAGAAGATATTTAAGCCTTATTACAAAAACTATATAGAGGTTCAATAATTTAATATTTCAAAAGATCTCCTCTTTGCATTATGATGAATCGTTAATAGCTTTCCAACTGTTTTTAAAATGAAACCTTAAAATACCTAAGGATTTTAAAACTTTGCTGCTAACATCAACTGGAATGATATATGAGGACAGAGCCAGATGGAGCTGCTGTTAAACTACTCAAATATCAGATTATGTGATCTGTTCATTGAACCTATAGTGCAGGCTTCTATCATCATGTTTGTAAGAGGAAAGTCCAGTACAGTATCTAGATAGCTCAGAAAAGATCATTAAGGAATTGTTAGAGAAATATACATTTCAGAAGAAGTGGACCTAAACCATTCCATCTCATTCTATTATTTTATAATACTTAACACCATATAACATCACCTTGTTCCTTTGTATTGTCTTATCTCCTTTAAATGTAAGTTCCATGAGGATGCAGAAAAAATAATACATGGATGGGAATAGGATCTCATCTACTCTTCCATAATCTATAAAAGTGCTATGTATATTCTACCCACCTTTATTTACAGTGTCATTTATCCACTTCTAGAAATTTTAACATATCATTTTTTTCTTATATAAATTGTCTCTCATTTAAATCTCTTGCTTACATGAATATACAAGGAGGTTGATGTCAGGTGCTGGAGAAAGGGACTATTAATAAAGAAGTTCCCATAAATAGCAAATACTGGTATGTAAAAAAAGAGGATGAGACCAGTTAAACAGTGAAAAGTAAACTTTTAACAATTCTTTTAGCCATTAATAGAAAGGAAACACATGATTTTTTGACAATGTGGTATTCTTGCCTCTTCAAGTTTGAAAAACATTTACCTAATGGTTATACCTTCAGGCAAAAGTCTTAACTAATCAAGCTACTAATCTGCTGTTCAATGTAACATGCTGCAAACCCTGTGGGCTGAAAATAGAGGGTCATTAAAGAGGTTTCCTATATGGCTATGTTAAATTCCAAAATAGAGAGGAAATGATTACCTGTCCGAAATGTTGTAACTGCCCCGCCCCAGATTAGCAGGCGGAAGGGTGCAAAGGTGTCTAAAATATCTATTAAAGAAGTATATCCACACTCCTAAGATTTTAGACATGTTCATAGATATAGTTAGATAAGTAAATAGACAGACAGACAAAACTAGCATAATTATCTTTAATGATAGAGTTTTAAAGTAGATTTTGCTCCTTCTGTGACTCTAAATTATTTTGCAAGCCAAGCATTCAGAATAAGAGTGTATTGTGTATATGACTGATTAATAAAAATGAAAGAATGGATTTTAGCAGGTTGTGAAGTTTGCAGAATCTGCTCTTCTCTGATATCTTGTAGTGTTTACTGGCAAATCTTTGACCTTGGACTACAATAGGCAATGTGTCTGCGGCATGAAAAAGTCTAAAAGGAAAGAGTGAACAAAAAACAAAACAGAAACTAAGTTTATTCACCTATCCTCTTCAACCTGACATTTCTCTAGTCTCTCTTGGAGCTCTCCTATATTCCTTTAAAAATGACATTACTTCATACGTGGAGAAATATTTTTTTCAATGTATGTATTATTAAAGATGAAAGAGAAAGTAGCATAAACAGATAACTTAATACTGGAAAATGTTTCCATGTAATTGTTAGGCTAGAATAAAAGTTAAAAGTGTCCCTTACCCTTTTTATAAAGATTTATGAAGACGCTCTCTCTTTTCAACAGTTCTCAAAACTTTGTATGCCAGCATAGTAATACAACTTTACCCAATAGATGCAATATATTTATACAATTTTACCCAATAGATGCAATAACAGGTCTGCTAAAGCAAATATCTTTTTGAAAAACAAAATAAACATCTCAATAGATTGGTGAATCATTTGAGGTAGTGTATAGTTAGATTGAAATATAGACAACCTGCAGACAATTTTCCTTCAGTGATTCATTATTTTGTCTTACTTAGATGATAGGCAGGAACTCAGGTTTCTGGGTTTTTTTTTTCCTAAGTATCTCATGTGCAATTAATATAACAGACATTCTAATCTGAATATTTTGAATATTTCTAGCTCTGCCAAATAATAAACTCTTTCAATTGATTTTAATTAAAGTAATGCAATAATAACCCATTTAGAAAATTAAAACAACAAAAATAGTGCTTGGTTCCTAAAATTTTCCTTCATAGATATAAATTTCCATTAATTTTAGAGCTTAACATTTTTTTAAATCTGAGCACTGTAAATGATTAAATAAACATATTATTTGCTTCTAAAATATTCATAAATAATTAGGTAGATCTGTCTTTACTTATGGATGGATACAATCCTTAGAACTCAATACATTATTGCCTAAAAATCCATGTAGTTTAGCAAAAACTTACACATATTCTAGACACATAAAGAATGAATACATTCTAATATAACCCAATCAGATAAATGTAGCTTGTATGTGGGTCCTCAATCAAAGAAGTAGAAAAGATGTGTCTTTTTAAAATTTCTTTCCATTATAAAGATGATTTATAATTCTAGATTATTGCAGGATTGATCATTCAGTATAAAGGTTAGCATAACACTATACACCAATTGATAAAGTCACAGAGCTGAACAGAACAGATTACAGGTCAGATACACACAAGCCAGAAGAAGGGCAATGCCCAGGCAAACATCTGCTTCTTCCTATTGCAATTAAATAACTGAGGCAAACCTCAACTGTAAAGGTCTAAATAGCTGAATTCTCAACTTTCTATGTATCCTATACTTACTCTGCCAATATTAAAATCATGTAAAAATAATCTGAACACTTGCCTAACCCTTATACTGCCAAATAAACTTCTGAAAATAAACTTGCAGGAAAGGAAAAATTCCCTGTGACTTTAACCAGAGCCTCCTTAGTCTTCCATTTGTTATTCTTCACAAGGAGATTTATTTTCTCAATATTAAGGTAGATTGGAGAGTTTTGTAGGTGTCTGCCAGTCATGTGTTACTGTCATTTCGCCTGACAGTACACCTGTGAAATTCTTCCTTGAACTCCAAGGATGGTGAGTCTGTGGGTGAGGAATATTAACACATGGAATTCTTCTGTTGGCCGGGAAGCTGAGTAACACAGTTGTGTCACATGCCGACTAAATCATTTTAATGAAAATAATAATTTATAACATATATAGCGTCCTTACAATTTGCTAGCTGTTTCAAGTGCTTTACACAGATCCACTCATTAACTGCAAAACAGCCCTCTAAGTGGATATCTGGCTTCCTCAGTGGCTCAGCAGTAAAGCAACTGCCTGCTCTGCAGGAGACTCAGGAGACCTGGGTTTGACCCCTGGATCTGGAAGATCCCTTCTAGAACAGAATGGCAACCCACTCCAGTAATCTTGCCTGGAGAATTCCCATGGAAAAAGAGCCTAGCAGGCTACAGTCCATGGGGTCACAAAGAGTAGGATACGACTGAGCCTGAGCAACTAAGCACAGCACCACCTCCCCTACCCTTCTCTCTGTATGTATACACATCCTGTTGCTTCTATTTTAATGAAGAATTCTGACAAATATGGGTAAAGAAGATATAATAATACTTTTAAATAGTGCATGCCATCACTTAAGCTTTCATTTCTTTTGATAGTAAAAACACTCTTGATCTTTACAACAATACTTAAGGAATGCAAGGAAAGGATTATATTTAAAGATATTGTATTGATTAGAGAACTGTAGCTGAAAGAGGTTATATAAACCACCTGAGAGCTCAAGTTTCGAGGCATTATTGTTGCTCTGTCACTAGTCATGTCCGACTCTGCAACCCCATGGACTGCAGCATGCCAGACTTCCCTGTCCTTCACTGTCTCCCTGGAGCTTGCTCAAACCCGTGTCCATTGAGTCAGTGATACCATCCAACCATCTCATCCTCTTTCATCCCCTTCTCCTCCTGCCCTCAGTCTTTTCCAGCGACTGCTTGTTACTGGTCTTTTGTTCTTGTCTCCATAAGCTGGTAATTGTTTTTCAGTTCCCAGGTCCTTAACAGAAATGGAAGCTCATGAGCACTCTCCATTTGACATAATTTCAGTTGGCATAATTTATTCCTTGGCAAATAGAAGAGAACTGACTGCAGAGGTAGAAATAAGTGATGCCCCATACTCATATGCTTCCTTCCCTCCATGGATTGGAAAAAAAAGGAAGAAAAGAAAAAAAAATTACATTTAAGTTGATGCTTATTATTAAACTTAACAAAAATTATGAGAGAAGTTTGAATTTGTATCCACAAAAGTATGATAACTAACACCATCTCCTTTCCACTAGCTTCCCTCTCTCTTAATTTCACATTGTGGAAACCACCTTGACAAAATGAAATATAAAATAAGGTTAAACATTTTAAATAAAAGTTTCTTCCTCCACATTTAATTGATATTATATAAGAATTCTAACTCCAAAGAATTTCAGCCTTGCTTTATGGGGCCTAAAAGGTGCAAAGGAAATAAAATATATGTATCCATATCTTAAATTATTCTGTTGCTTCTACACTCTATAAACAAGATAATTCAAAGTCTGTCACAAAGGAAAAATGAAGAGCATATGCAAGGCAGCGGCTCTCAAATACCTCAATGATCAGGGCTTCATGTAAGCCCCTGGTTAGGATAAGGGGTTGCCTGAAAAAAGACGCAGTAATCTGTATCTATATTCTTGAGCAATATTCACCCTCTAAAGAGCTGGAAAATGTGACAGAATATCAGCAGAGTTTTTCATAAAACAACGTGAAATCTCTCATTAAATATACTCAATTATTTTTAAATACTGGTTTGAAGGTATTTATTATTTTTTAATTTATTTATCCTAAAGAAGATTAGTCCTGGGTGTTCATTGGAAGGACTGATGTTGAAGCTGAAACTCCAATACTTTGGCCACCTGATGCGAAGAACTGACTCATTTAAAAAGACCCTGATGCTAGAAAAGATTGAAGGCAGGCAGAGAAGGGGACGACAGAGGATGAGATGGTTGGATGCCATCACCGACTCAATGGACATGAGTTTGGGTAGACTCTAGGAGTTGGCAATGGACAGGGATGCCTGGCATGCTACAGTCCATGGGGTTGCAAAGAGTAGGGCACGACTGGGCAACTAAACTGAACTGAACTGAACTCGAAAGTATCTTCTAGGTTTTGGTGTCAAAATGCTTGATTTGACACATTTACTTTTTACTTCACCTCAAGCCCTATGTGAAAGGTACATAGTTTTCTTAAAAAGCATTAAGTGCTCAAGTTAAGGGTAACAGAGGAGAAAAGAGGGGGGAAAAGAGGAGGAATATTTGTAATCTGGAAAACAGAGGAACATGCGGTATGTTGCTTCTTAGATCCTGGGATGGAACAGAATCCTAAACTGGTAATTGGCAAAGGTCAAACCAAATTGATTTGCAGAGCAAAATGTCCCCAAAGCTTGGGCTTTGGAGGGATCCTCACTGCTACAAATGGAAGGTGGAGTGAAAAGGTGTAATGTCTGTTCAGGAGACTAACAAAAGCTCCTCTCTCATTCTACCCATGTAAAAACTGATGACTTATTCTTGTAAAAGGTGAACAAGAGAGTCTCTGAATTGAGAGAGTCTGGGACAAAGTAGAATACTTCAAATATACATCATGGATGCTGCAACTAAATTTTTATTTCAAATATTTAACTATCCCTTCTAAATGGTTTCCTTTCTGTTTTATATTATTCATTAGATTGTGGAGAGATGACACAACATTATGAAAATACATCAAGAAAGCAAACTAAAGCAATCCATTAGTTAGTTCTATTGGCCTAGAAAAAAAATGTGCCCAACATTTGCCAGGCACTGTTCCAGGAACTTAATCTATATTAATGCATTTCATCAGTATACCTCTAATGAGGCAAGTTTGTTACTTTTATCTTCAAGATGAGAAACCAGGAGCATAGAGATGTTATAGAGTTTGCCCAAGTGATGAAGTGAAGTGAAGTGAAGTCGCTCAGTCGTGTCCTACTCTTTGCGAACTCATAGACTGTAGCCTATCAGGCTCCTCCGTCCATGGGATTTTCCAGGCAAGAGTGCTGGAGTGGATTGCCATTTTGTTCTCCAGGGGATCTTCCCGACCCAGGAATTAAACCTGGGTCTCCCGCATTGCAGGCAGACGCTTTACCACCTGAGCCACTAGGGAAGCCCAGTGAGAAACCAGGAGCGTAGAGATATTATAGTGTTTGCCCAAGTGATAGAGACTGATATTTTCATATAAAAAGCTTGGGTCCACAGTCTTTACACTGGAAAACTACCCTTTACTGCCTGGTAGGAAAGAATGAATGTGAAAGTCGCTCATTCCTGTCTGACTGCGACCCCATGGACTGTCCATGGAATTCTCCAGGCCAGAATACTGGAATGGGTCGACTTTTCCTTCTCCAGGGGATCTTCCCAACCCAGGGATCGAACCCAGGTCTCCAGCATTATAGCAGGATTCTTTACCAGCTGAGTCACAAGAGAAGCCAAAGAACATTGGAGTGGGCAGCCTATCCCTTCTCCAGGGTATCTTGCTGACCCAGGAATCTAACTGGGGTCTCCCACAGTGCAGGCAGATTCATTACCAACTGAGCTATCAGGGAAGCCCTGGTAGCAAAGAATACAGGCTCCAAAATTGAACCAGATTAAAAAAAACAAAAAAACAAACAAACAAAAAAAACTGTGAGAAACAGAAAAACTATGAACTGTTCCCCAAAACGTTACCATCAACAAACTTAAAGATCTACAACTATCTCCAGATGGTGACTGACTGCATGACAAAATTGTTCATCACAGGTATTTTGATGTTTTGATGGTGTATATCTGGTCAATTCTTCCAACCAGTCAAGAAGGTGAAATGAAGTACCAAATCCCACTGCCACTTAAACCAACAAAATTTACTCAGCACTCAAAAACATCTTGTTCAATTACTGTATTACTGCATTCAACTTTCAGAGACTTTATACATATAGTTTGTGTGTGTGTATGTGTTAGGCACTCAGTCATGTCTGACTCTTTGTGATCCTATTGACTGTAGCCCACAGACTCCTCTATCCATGGAACTGTCCAGGCAAGAATACCAGAGTGAGTTGTCATTCCCTTCTCCAGGGAATCTTCCTGACCCAGGGATCGAACCCAGGTCTCCTGCATTACAGACAGATCTTCTTTACCATCTGAGCCATCAGGGAAGTCCATACACATTGTGACTCAGATTTGAAAGCAAAATCATGATGCTATGTATAGAAAATTCTAAAGAGGCCACCAGAAAACTGCTGATTTTAAACAATGAATTTGGCAAAGTTGCAGGATACAAAATTAATACACAAAAATCTCTTGCATTCCTATACCCTAACAACAAAATATCAGAAAGAAAAATTAAGGAAACAATCTCTTTTACCATTGCTACAAAAAGAATAAAATATCTAGAAATAAACTTACCTAAGGAAGCAAAATACCTGTACTGAGAAAACTATAAGATACTGATGAAAGAAATAAAAAATAACACAAATAGATGGAGGGATCATTCTTATGTCTTAAACTTATTTTTCATAGTGTCAATATTTTTCCTTCCTTGGTATTATCTAATAGCAATAACTTTGAATGTTACATGTTATAATAATAAGCATAATTTGTCCATAATAATAAAAACTTATCTGTAAATATGTCCTGACTCACGAGTCCTATGTAATTTACCTTGGTCAGTTATATCTTCAAATTCTGAAATGAAAAATTTTGATTCTAAAATCAGTACTTCTTATAAAGTATCATATTTAAAGTATTGATAATGGGATAATTATGAAAATGGATTTGTTTCTCAATTTTATAAGGTATATTTTCAAATTTTATTGGCATGCAATAGTAGCAAATTTATTCATATAAGTTCAAGTATTCTCTTAGAATCTAAAACCCGTTTGCATCCCACCACAAAACTGGTTCACCACCTCATTTCACAGATTAAATAATAAAGTTGCCATTCTTTGCTAACCATGGTTCAAATCTTTTTCTATTTACACCCAGCATTTCAGGATTGAGGATTAAAAGTTTAGTAAACCTGATTAACTGAAGGTCAGTTTTCTCTTGCTATTGAAATGCAAACATGTTTCCTTGATACTGTACATGGAGAAATTTCCAAAGCATGGATCTATTTTGAGTAGCTTCCAGAAACATCTCTTTGTAACACCTTCTTAACTATGATTTCCTAATCACTATGCAGAAGATTTCACTGCCTAATTAAAGGACTGGTGCAGTGATGAAGATAAAGAATACAGAGCAGGGCTGCAAGCTAATCTACAAGCAAAACACAGGAGCTACTTGTCAACTGTAAGGGCATATTTTATCGACAGCTGTGTCCAATAAGACTGAGTTATGCAGTAAATATTTAATATTAATGCATTTTTGCCATGATTGTTACATCCTTCATTATATCTCACTGTGTTCAGTAAAATAATTAATACAGTCATTTATTGAAATTGCACTTTAAATGGCAGAATTTTTGAAGAATAATATTTATTTTCAATGGAAATGTAATCCTCATTGTAGTAACCAACAATATATAAATTCAATGAAATAGTTAACTGTTCAATTTATTGATAAAATTCTGTTTTGAATATATGAGATAGATACAGTATTAATACGCATATATGATAGACACTATTGAAATAATTGTCATTGCTATTGCATGAGAAACTAGTAGCTCAATATGCCAGTGAAAATGTAGCATTAATTTACAAAGGGGATGTACATATTGTGATAGAATAGAAGGACCCCCAATTTAGAGCCAGGTACTCTACCAAATGTTAGCTCAATAGAATTATCAGTTTACTTTAACCTCCCTTGACTTAATTTCCTGTCTTTTGAAAAAGAGAGGAGTAATAATACTGTCTACCATGTGGAGATTTTGTGGCTTCAATAACAGGTACATAAAACACATGGGGCATACTAGGCTTTTAATCAATGTTTCTCTCCTCCAACACAGATAACACGGTACCAGTTCCAAATTAAGCAAGTTAAAAGCAAAGAATGATGAATATTTTAAACATAATCACTGAAGTTTATATCTAAAATCTTTCATATTTAATGTATAATTTTAATAAATGTATAATGTATTTTCTAATATGACTTGGATTCTGTAAATATCAGTGGCAATATCATAAATTAGATATAGGAGCACAGAGTAGAATTATATATATCTACATCCCTGTCCATCTCTGTATTACTATATCTATCTGTATATTGACACCAATATTACCTAGATTTCTGTATCCATATCTATATATTTTATCTACAAACATGTGTGTGTATAAAAATCCACATTTTATATACTTACTTCAGAGCAAGTGAGAACAGTAAAGAAAAATATTTTCCATAATTTAAAAAGTTTTTAAATTATGTTTTAATAAGCGAGTAAATGAACAAGAGGTCAATAATGGAGAAATGAAAACTATATAATAAATAACAAGTTCAAATTTTTTTGAATAGTAAGTGGAATACTGTGATGTAAAAAATATATATCACTAAAAATAAATCATTCCATTAAGCTATTTCACCAGAAATAAGAGAAGCCTGAATTGCTTTAAAACACATCTAGCTTCTACCATCAATTTTTATACATTCTGTAAAGAATCCTCTTATTCTTGCCTAGAGATTGAAGGCTAAATTTGAATTTGGGTTTCTTAGAGCCCTAAAGTATAGAAAAAAACATGAAGAATAAAATGAGCTGATGTATTAGAATTAGGAGATTTTTTCCTTCATGTACAAATTGATACTATTTTTAAAATACAGTTATCAAAAATTTTAAACAAAAATAACATTTTATAATTCTAATGCCAGTTAGTTCTATTTTGTCTCAGACAGAGACACTTTCTCAGTATAATCACAAAGACACCAAAAATGTAACTAGGAAAGAAAATGAGGGCGGGGGATTAGATTGTCCTTAAATCAACTATGATAATTTCGTGTTTCTTTGTTTATGAAAAGATTAATACTCTTAGGGAAATGTAACTTTAAAAAATTCAAACACCATGAGGACTTGAGTAGGTTGATACCTCATGTTCTGCCTTTTATTTTAGGTGTTTGGCACAGATTGCTTGTTGTTCACCTGATTTTGGTTTTCCATCTCTCCTTAGCAGGGCAGATGGCTGCCAGCCTCCCTTGAAGTTCAGTGTAATTAAATTTTAGTTGACAGAATTAAGAAGTAAAGCATATCACTTCTGAGTCAGAGACTTTACACCTTGATCTTGTTTTCTTCCAAGAAACAAGACCACTTTGTGGAAACTGAACCCAGTGGATTCACCACTGGGGTCATGTAGAGAAGAATTCAGCATTGTGTATTATGGAAGACAGACCAGATTGATTAAGCCTGCATCCTTGAGTCATGATATAAAATTGAGACTGCCAACAGCTTGAAACATTCCCTCACTTTAAGGGTTTTGCACAAGAGAAAAATAAAAATCCATGTTGTTTAAATCACTATATTTCAAAATGTTTGTTAGAACAGCTTTAGTCTCTGCCCTAAGTGATACAGTGAACCACTGAATATCATCTTAATTAAAAATACCATGAGTAAAATGAAAAATCTGCAGCATACAGCTGTGGAATTCTCATATATTCTAAAGTTGTTTATATCACATAAATATCATTTCACATTAATTGAGTATGACAATATGTTAAACACTGGAATTTTTTCAAGGTCTAAGAATGTGCAGTGTAATTTTAAGAGATTGTGATGGAGCTAAAAATGAAGAAATATTCTTCTATTTATTTATTTATTAGCCATTTATTTCTGACTTTTTGGTTCTTATACCATAATAGTGTTCCTGTTTGTGCCACCCTAGTCATATCGTCATCTGAAATCTAATAACACATTGGTGACATCACTGAATAATGAATTTTATATTACAAATAACCTTGAAAAATATTTCCTTACTCTCCAATTGCTGAAAATTTTGCTTTAAATCCTGAAAAACCATCAGTTACTCTTTGAACATTTCCAGAACATTACCAGTTGAATTTTTTCTGTTTTAAATTACGAAACTCTCACAAACCCTCCCTTTCCTAAATTCAGCTGTACTAAAATTCCATGTAATTCCTTTCTCTGCTCCTTTTTTGCTTCCCTTTTCTACTGAGTCACAAAGTCCACTTATATTTCACCAGAAAGATTTGTTTAAATTTTGGAAATTATCCCAACATCCCCCCTTTTAAACTTTATTCCTAGGTTATAATTATTTCAGACCAACTGGTCCTTGCTTGCTAACTCTTCATATGAGTTTCTGCATCACCACTTCATGAAGTACATGTTTTTTGCATTGTCATTTGATTGTATAAAATGCAAAAATATTTTATATCCATAAAAATTTTGTGAGTTATTTGAAGACAATGTTAAATAATGATATGCCTCATTTTTCTAAGATTATGTAATCTAAACTGAATTAAATCTAAATTTTATTCAAGGTGTAATTCAAACAGGCAGTTCAAATATAAATAGACATTATTAATTCCAATGAAAATTTGAAGTAAGTCACTTTTTAGTATTGAAGATTAAATAGTTTTGCTGAATTCCTTTTCTGACTTTCTCTAACACCATCTCCTTTTCCAAAAATGTTCTTTGACTGGGTCATCATGTTACATCACTCCAACAAACAGATGGGAATACACATTTGTCCATTCTATTAATACCTATCTAGCACCTTCTGTATGTCAGACACAGTTCTAATTTATTCACATTTATGAATAAACAGACTATGTTAACTCTTGTATTTAAATGCTGTAGTCAATTCTAGCCTTACTTGAAAGATGAGACTTCTGTTTAGTTTTTCTGTTTTTAATTTTTATTTGTGATATTACATGGTACACAACACATCCTAATTGTGAGTTGCAGCCGATTTGATATCTTTCCTTAACTGACATTGAATTCTTTTTTTCCTTTCTTTTGCTTACCAAGTTTCTATAGCGCTGCACATTTCTGCCTTATTCCCAAGTAAAACCCTACAGATCCTATTTGATGCTGTGACGAAACCCAGTCCTAACCACTTCTATTGTTTGAATTAAACTTTTGGGTCCTGTTGAATGCCATTCCTGCATGGCATGCCTGCCTACATAGGTCTGTGTCACTTTTCTATAGATTTTTACAGTAACAAGCAGCTTCCTGTTTGACTCCAGTTCAATCACATTCTGAACAGAAAACATGTTGCCAAAGTACCACTATGTTCAACATTCTAATTTAAATGATTACGTCACTTCCACAAATCATTTTATCCCACTGTCTTATTATGTATGCTAAATATCTGTGAAGATGATGCTTTTTACTCTTCTCATTTGCATATCAAAAACTTAGCCCATGTTTAACAGAATCTGTGGATTCTCTGCTCATATATCCTATCCATAGCATTCACTGACCCCTCACACTTTTTATTTTTGCTATAAATTCTTGCAACATTAAGCCTGAAAGCTTTTTCAGATTTTCATAGGTTTGGATTAAGCAGTGGAGCAGGCATTAATTGGCAGGGCATTAACATCTTTAGCCAATGACAGAGATTGCTGTCTATCAACCTGTCTGCTGCCTGGGAGATGGCAAACTATCCAGGAACTCTCAACTTTCTTCACATTGGATAGGATGACTCTGAGCCATATTCTGCACATTCCCCCAGCAGTTGCCCACAAGCTTGTGCTCCAGTTGCCCACAGTGGTAACCTGTTTGTTAGCACATGTCCACTTTATTTCTTTCCCCTAACAGAAGCACTTCCTTATTATATGATCAGTGCTTCCTCATATTCCTACCTAAATCAATTACTTGCGCACAAGTCTCTACTTCAGGGTCAGGTCAGGTTTTGTAGGAACCCAAAGAGTCGGACACAACTGAGTGACTGAACTGAACTGAACTGAAAGTTAAACAATGGTTAAGATGAAAAGACATGTGCATCGATGTATTTAACCAGTCTTGTTATGTCTTTTAGGCTTCCCGGGTGGCTCAGCAGTCAGGAATCCTCCTGAGATACAGAAGATGCAGGAGATGCCACAGGTTCGATTCTTGATTGGGGAAGATCCCCTGGAGGAGGGCATGGCAATTCACTCCAGTAATTCTTGCTTTGGAGAATCCCATGAACAGAGGAGCCTGACAGGCTACAGTCCATAGGGTCACACAGAGTCGGACATGACTGAGCATGCATGTAATAAATCTTACATGTTTTCCAACATAATTCACACATTGGAAAAAACATTAGTAGTTTCTTCAAAGTACCAAAATAATATTTCAAAGAGATAAATAGAATATTTTTAAAAATAAGCTCATAATCTTGTATGTTCTGTAATTTTGGTATATGCTCAACTTTCCTGATATACCTAATACTTCTCAAGGACTTGGGTCATATTTTCTGGTCAGAAAAATTTGAATTAAATGTGTAATTTACTATGTAGCACTGTGACAAGTTATCAATGATAATAACTATCCTTAACTTTTTAATATTTGAGGTATTCAATATTATAAAACAATACATTTTTAGGGTCGACATGAGTAGCATTTCTGAACTGTTTCATAATATTTCACAAGGTGATAATATGATACAAAATAATTTTAATAAATATAGCATACCAAAATTGTAAACTCTTATTTTTAACAGTTATACACTAAGAGACAAATTGTGTCACTCAAAAAATAATTAATAAACAATGCAAATTCTCCACCATTTTTTGTTAGAATTCAGTTTGTTTTTACCCTACAAATTCTGGCTTAGCACACTTTTACATTAAAAAAAAAAGAGATTTTATAGCTTGCTGTCAACATAGGGCAGTTGTTTTAAGAATTTAGGTTGTATATCTGGACAGGAGCGTTTTTAACCCCAACATATGTACTGTGATATTGTTTTCCACATAACATTTAGAGAATTCTAAAAAAGCATTGAAGTTGGCAGTTATTCACAATATTGGCTGCTACTGCTACTGCTAAGTCACTTCAGTCGTGTCCGACTCTGTGCGACCTCATAGACGGCAGTCCACCAGGCTCCCCCATCCCTGGGATTCTCCAGGCGAGAACACTGGAGTGGTTTGCCATTTCCTTCTCCAATGTGTGAAAGTGAAAAGTGAAAGTGAAGTCGCTCAGTCGTGTCCAACTCTTAGCGACGCCATGGACTGCAGCCCACCAGGCTCCTCCATCCATGGGATTTTCCAGGCAAGAGTACTGGAGTGGGGTGCCATTGCCTTCTCCACAGTATTAACTATAGTAAACCAATTCTCTGCTGGATCAAAATGTTAAGTTAGTTCCAAGAGAGAATGTGAGAGGAAGGTAAAAGCAATTTCTTTCTCTTCTGCGTTTAGGAATTCACATTTTCCAAGGGTGTCCGCAAACATTTTCTATCAGTTGATACCATCCAATGGAAGAAAACTGTTGGAGAAAGGAAAGTGCAGAAAAGCAATATGACTTCTGTTAAAAAATTAAAGAAAAAAACAAAAAACTAAAGTCAGTATTTTTGTTAACAAAATGCTGTTGTTGCTGTTTAATTGTCAAGTCATGTCCAATTCTTTTGCAACTCCATGGACTGTAGTCCACGAGGTTCCTCTGTCCATGGGATCCACAGGCAAGAATACTGGAGTAGTTGCCATTTCCTTCTCCAGGGGATCTTCCCCACCCACGGACTGAACCTGCATCTCTGGGGTCTCCTGTACTGCAAGTGGATTCTTTACCACTGAGCCACTAGGGAAGACCCCAACAAAATGTTTAGCCCTTAAACATATTTTTCAGCTAAATATTTTTTTCTTATATTTATCTATGCAATAAATTTGATACTACTACACAGATCATTGTGGGCTAGTTTGAACATTCTTTGGCATTGCCTTTCTTTGGAATTGGAATGAAAACTGACCTTTTCCAGTCCTGTGGCCACTGCTGAGTTTTCCAAATTTGCTGGCATATTGAGTGCAGCACTTTCACAGCATCATCTTTCAGGATTTGAAACAGCTCAACTGGAATTCCATCACCTCCACTAGCTTTGTTCGTAGTGATGCTTTCTAAGACCCACTTGACTTCACATTCCATTCCAAGATGTCTGGCTCTAGATTAGTGATCACATCATCATGATTATCTGGGTCATGAAGATCTTTTTTGTACAGTTCTTCCATGTATTCTTGCCACCTCTTCTTAATATCTTCTCCTTCTGTTAGGTCCATACCATGTCTGTCCTTTATCGAGCCCATCTTTGCATGAAATGTTCCCTTGGTATATTTAATTTTCTTGAAGAGATCTCTAGTCTTTCCCATTCTGTTGTTTTCCTCTATTTCTTTGCATTGATCACTGAAAAAGGCTTTCTTATCTCTTCTTGCTATTCTTTGGAACTCTGCATTCAGATGCTTATATATTTCCTTTTCTCCTTTGCTTTTCACCTCTCTTCTTCTCACAGCTATTTGTAAGCCCCCCCCGCCAGACAGCCATTTTGCTTTTTTGCATTTCTTTTCCATGGGGATGGTCTTCATCCCTGTCTCCTGTACAATGTCATGAACCTCAGTCCATAGTTCATCAGGCACTCTATCTATCGGATCTAGGCCCTTAAATCTATTTCTCACTTCCACTGTATAATCATAAGGGATTTGATTTAGGTCATACCTGAATGGTCTATCGGTTTTCCCTACTTTCTTCAATTTGAGTCTGAATTTGGTAATAAGGAGTTCATGATCTGAGCCACAGTCAGCTCCTGGTCTTGTTTTTGTTGACTGTACAGAGCTTCTCCATCTTTGGCTGCAAAGAATATAATCAATCTGATTTCAGTGTTGACCATCTGGTGATGTCCATGTGTAGTCTTCTCTTGTGTTGTTGGAAGAGGGTGTTTGCTATGATTAGTGCATTTTCTTGGCAAAACTCTATTAGTCTTTTCCCTGCTTCATTCCACATTCCAAGGCCAAATTTGCCTGTTACTCCAGGTGTTTCTTGACTTCCTACTTTTGCATTCCAGTCCCTTATAATGAAAAAGACATCTTTTGGGGGTGCACAATTGCACTCATCTCACATGCTAGTAAAGTAATGCTCAAAATTCTCCAAGACAGGCTACAGCAATACGTGAACTGTGAAATCCCTGATGTTCAAGCTGGTGTTAGAGAAGGCAGAAAACCAGAGATCAAATTGCCAACATCTGCTGGATCATGGAAAAGCAAGAGAGTTCCAGAAAAACATCTATTTCTGCTTGATTGACTACACCAAAGCCTTTGACTGTGTGGATCACAAGAAACTGTGGAAAATTCTGAAAGAGATGGGAACACCAGACCACCTAACCTGCCTCTTGAGAAATCTGTATGCAGGTCAGGAAGCAACAGTTAGAACTGGACATGGAACAACAGACTGGTTCCAAATAGGAAAGGGAGTACGTCAAGGCTGTATATTGTCACCCTGCTTATTTAACTTCTATGCAGAGTACATCATGAGAAACATTGGACTGGAAGAAACACAAGCTGGAATCAAGATTGTCAGGAGAAACATCAATAACCTCAGTTATGCAGATGACACCACCCTTATGGCAGAAAGTGAAGAGGAACTAAAAAGCCTCTTGATGAAAGTGAAAGAGGAGAGTGAAAAAGTTGGCTTAGAGCTCAACATTCAGAAAACGAAGATCATGGCATCTGGTCCCATCACTTCATGGGAAATAGGTGGGGAAACAGTGGAAACAGTGGCAGACTTTATTTCTCTGGGCTCCAAAATCACTGCAGATGGTGACTGCAGCCATGAAATTAAAAGACGCTTACTCCTTGGAAGAAAAGTTATGACCAACCTAGATAGAATATTCAAAAGCAGAGACATTACTTTGCTGACTAAGGTCCATCTAGTCAAGGCTATGGTTTTTCCTGTGGTCATGTATGGATGTGAGAGGTGGACTGTGAAGAAGGCTGAGCGCCAAAGAATTGATGCTTTTGAACTGTGGTGTTGGAGAAGACTCTTGAGAGTCCCTTGGACTGCAAGGAGATCCGACCAGTCCATTCTGAAGGAGATCAACCCGGGAATTTCTTTGAAAGGAATGATGCTAAAGCTGAAGCTCCAGTACTTTGGCCACCGCATGGGAAGAGTTGACTCATTGGAAAAGACTCTGATGCTGGGAGGGTTAGGAGCAGGAGGAGAAGGGGACAACCGAGGATGGATGACATCACGGACTCGATGGACGTGAGTCTGAGTGAACTCCGGGAGATGGTGATGGACAGGGAGGCCTGGCGTGCTGCGATTCATGGGGTCACAAAGAGTCGGACATGACTGAGCGACTGAACTGAACTGAACTGACACACATCATTAAAGTTCCGTGTTTTCCACTGAGATTAAAACAACCTATAGTTGATGAATTAAGATGACTGGCAGGGAGGAGAGAGGACAGGCTAGACTTGATGAGTGCTAAATGAGAATATAGACAAAAAGGATAATTACATTTTTCTGCTAGAAAAAAGTCAATGCTTTTCTTAATACCTGTCTTATAATTCCATTTCTCCTAAAAAAAATAGTTTCACATGGATACATTTCCCAAAAATTCATGCTCTACTTATTTAATGTTAAAATAATTTGGAAAAACTCCTCCTGAAATTAACCTTTGATCAAATTATAACCCTCAAATGACAAAAAAATGTATAAAATTGGGGAAGATAAATTTAGTCTGAAATTACTGAAAGCCTTCATTAAGCCTTAATATATGCTGTCAGCTTTAAACTAAATAATAGATGAGATTTTAACATAATCAGAAGAAAACTGCTGCTACCTGCCTCTGTTACTGTCACAATGAAATTGACAAGATAATTTTGAAAATAAGGTCTTCTCCAAGTCACTTCATGGATCTGACAAGCACACAGTATTTAAAATTACATCTATTCATACAGAAAAAAAATATATGAAAGGATATAAGATCAGTGAATTGAAGATCAAATATATTCTTTAGAAAATGTGGTTTCACTTGCTTTGACAAACACAAGTATTTCATATGTTAGCAATATCCTGCTTTTAGAACAGATTTCATTTTCTGTACCTTCTGTAATGGTCTTTAAGTAACTTTTTGCAGTTAGATAGCCTTCAAGTAATCTACAAAGGCTTGGCCTATATATATTATGCTGAGTTATGTGCTCACTTGATCTCTTAAGATTTTCTATATATTATTCATGTGAAAGTGAATTGGAAAGTGAAAGTGAAGTCGCTCAATCGTGTCCCAGTCTTTGTGACCTCATGGACTGTAGCCTACCAAGCTCCTCCATCCATGGGATTTTCCAGGCAAGAATACTGCAGTGGGTTGCCATTGCCTTCTCCAGGAGATCTTCCCAACCCAGGGATTGAACCCATGTCTCCCACATTGTAGGCAGATGCTTTATGTTTGAGCCACCAGCGAAGTCTACATATATAGAATGGTAATTATGACTACTAATAGGTAGTCGTTGACTAGTTCTCTCATTATAGGGAAAGGGTATAAAGTAACAAAGAAAAGTCATATATGCCTATAATTTTCAAAGATATGCATTAGGACAAAGCTACAATTTAAGCATAAAAATATTATTATCTTTCTTTTCAACTGTGTAAGACATAAAATTTCCAAAAGATTTATCTTTTTATACAGGTGAATATAACTCATAGAAAATACTGACATGTTTTTAAACTTGGTATACATCAAGTTGGATTTGGTAAAGAGGTGTTATGAACTAAAGTCATTTAGTTTTATATATATATATATATATATACATACACATATAAAAATATATATGACATGTTATTTGGCATTTTCATTGCTCATAAGTTATATTTTGATCATAAACATTTACATCTCAATTTCACTATATGACCAGATGCTGAATGGTGGTGCATCTGTTAATGACTATAGTACTTGAAACCAGATATCTCTAGCTCTTTGAAACAATATTTAAGTAAAAAGTGGGTTCTATCTATTATATGACTGTGCAGTTATGCTTGCTAATATTGCCATATGACTACACACAAAAACATATTAGATCTTAAAACCAGTGGATCATTCTTTGGTGATGGAGCACAGGTGAATAAAGAAACAGAATTTTGCTGTAAGACATTTAATCAAACAAACTAAAGTTTTCCCCTTTAGAACTGAAAAGCCTTTTCCACATTAAAACACTAAATATAACTTTATATTTACTTTAGATACAGGGCTGTAAACTTGTATTATTCAGATATTGTACTTTGTTTTCAAAAGGTAAAACTAATAGCATTCTCAAATAAACTCTGCTGTTAAAACACAGAGAAAAATCACTATTATTCTCCTGTCTGCCTAAAATGGCACAGGAAAGGGACACAGCAGGAAGAAACTCATGAACTCACCTGAAAGTTAAGTACAATAGACAGGTCACATTTTTGAATTGCCAACTTTGATGTGCCTTTACTTCTACATTACAAATCATGTCATATTCAGAAAGTTTAAACGTTGAGGGATCTATTGAGTTCTATCCCTGATCTTCAAGAAACCTGAATTTCCAAAGAGACACACAGATGGGATTTTTTTTTTCTTTTTGTCCTTTTCATTAAATGTCTCCAAGCAAAAAGTTCAAGATGCAGAGGGAAAAAAGAAAGTTCTAGGAGTTTGATCTAAAGTGACCATTTTTGTATCAGAATAGCAAAGAAAAAAGAAAAAAAAAAACAGCTTGAAAAAGAGGACATATACTCACACTTCAAATCTGTCTAAATTTTATATACACATGGAAAGATACAGATATTTAGCATGTCACAGTCATTCATAAATACCTAAAAAGTTTTAGTAACTAAGTTTCATTACTCATCAAGATTCTTTTCAGAGCTTCATATCCAGAATATGCTCATTATGAGGGGAAAGGAAATCATATGCTTCAGTGCTCATACCTCATCTTGGAGAATTACATATTGATCCCCAAAGCAGAAAAAGGAATGTGTGGTGTATCAAAGTAAGAGTAAAATTTACATTTGTATCAGATATTAGACTTCAATGACATTAAGCCCACGGAAATAATATATTTAAAAGTTTGAGGTAAGAGTAGATGTGAAAGCTATTGCAGTTTTTGAACCTTCACTTTTCCTTGGCAGGAATATAAAGAATATAGTAGCATAAAGGTTTTGAAGAACTAAAGAAGAACTGAAAATGATAAAAACAATATTGAACTTTTTTTTAAATCTACTTTTGAAATCTCCTGTAAAATCATTCCCTGAACAATTTTTAAAGCAAATTTCAGGCAAATGACACATCTATGCATTCAAGAGGCAGGACTGGAGGTTGAAATGTAGAGCAGATAATTTTATCTCACTCATCTGTAGGTATTTATTGATTACATTTTGAAAATTTGTAAACCACTATAATCCTTTCCTAACAAAAAGACAATAGGACATTATGATAGCAGGAATTTACTGGGGCTGAAAACAGTGAATCTTCAAGCTTGCTCTGACTCTGAATCAATGAATAATTTTTGACTTAAAGTCTATGAAATATTGGAAAGGCATTCACTGAGAAAGAGATTGATCCGAGAATGATCTCTGTTCATTTCCGAGGCAAACCATTCAATATCAGAGTAATCCAGGTATTTGCCCTGACCAGTAATACTGAAGTTGAACGGTTCTATGAAGACCTACAAGACCTTCTAGAGCTAACACCCCAAAAAGATGTCCTCTTCATTATAGGAAACTGGAATGCCAAAGTAGGAAGTCAAGAAATACCTGGAGTAACAGACAAATTTGTCCTTGGCGTACAGAATGAGGCAAGGAAAATGCTAACAGAGTATTGCCAAGAGAATGCACAGGTCATAGCAAACACCCTCTTCCAAATACAAGAGAAGACTCTACATGGGGACATCACCAGATGGTCAATACTGAAATCAGGTTGATTATATTCTTTGCAGCCAAAATGGGGAAGGTCTATGCAGTCAGCAAAGTGGAGCTGACTGTACAGGAGCTGACTGTGGCTCAGATCATGAACTCCTTATTGCCAAATTCAGACTTAAATTGAAGAAAATAGGGAAAACCACTAGACCATTCAGGTATGATCTAAATCAAATCCCTTACAATTATACAGTAGAAGTGAGAAATAGTTTTAAGGGATTAGAGCTGATAGACAGAGTGCCTGAACAACTATGGGCAGAGGTTCATGACGTTGTACAGGGGGCAGGGATCAAGGCCATCCCCAAGAAAAATAAATTAAAAAAGGAAAATGGTTGTCTGAAGAGGCCTTGCAAATAGCTGTGAAAAGAAGAGAAGTGAAAGGCAAAGGACAAAAGGAAAGATATACCTATTTGAATGCAGAGTTCCAAAGAATAAAAAGGAGAGATAAGAAAGTGTTCCTCAGCGATCAATGCAAAGAAATAGAGGAAAACAATAGAATGGGAAAGACTAGAGATCTCTTCAAGAAAATTAGAGATAACAAGGGAACTTTTCATGCAAAGATGGACACAATAAAGGCCAGAAATGTTATGGAACTAACAGAAGCAGAAGATATTAAGAAGAGGTCGCATGGATACACAGAAGAACTGTACAAAAAAAAAAAAAAAAAAAACAACACTTTACGACCCAGATAATCATGATGATCCCTCACCTAGAGCCAGACTTCCTGGAATGGGAAGTTAAGTGGGCCTTAGGAAGCATCACTACGAACAAAGCTAGTGGAGGTAATGAAATTCCAGTTGAGCTGTTTTAAAGCCTAAAAGATGATGCTGTGAAAGTGCTACACTCAATATGCCAGCAAACTTGGAAAACTCAGCAGTGGCCACAGGACTGGAAAAGGTCAGTTTTCATTCCAGTCCCAAAGAAAAGCAATGCCAAAGAAAGTTCAAACTATCACACAATTGCACTCATCTCACATTACTCTGAGCTATCAAATTAATGCTCAAAACTCTCCAACCCAGGCTTCAACAGTACGTGAACTGTGAACTTCCAGATGTCCAAGCTGGATTTAGAAAAGGAACCAGAGATCAAATGGCCAGTGATCCATTGGATCATCAAAAAAGCAAGAGAGCTCCAGAAAAATATCTACTTCTGTTTTATTGACTATGCCAAAGCCTTTGACTGTGTGGATCAAAACAAAACATGGAAAATTCTTAGAGAGATGGGAATACCAGGAAACCTGACCTGTCTCCTGAGAAATCTGTAATGTCAAGGCTGTATATTGTCACCCTGCTTATTTAACTTACATGAAGAGTACATTATGAGAAATGCTGGGCTGAATGAAGCACAAGGTGGAATTAGGATTGCTGGGAGAAATGTCAATAACCTCAGATATGCCGATGATACCACCCTTATGGCAGAAAGCGAAGAAGAACTAAAGAGCCTCTTAATGAAAATGAAAGAGGAGAGTGAAAAAGTTGGCTTAAAGCTGAACATTCAGAAAACTGAGATCATGGCATCCGATCCCAAAACGTCATGGCAAAAAGTTGGGGAAACAGTGGAAACGGTGACAGACTTTCTTTTGGGGGGCTCCAAAATCACTGCAGATGGTGACTGCAGCCATGAAATTAAAAGATGCTCCTTGAAAGAAAAGTCATGACCAATGCATGCAGCATCTTAAAAAGCAGAGACATTACTTTGCCATCAAAGGTCTGTCTAGTTAAAGCTATGGTTTTTCCAGTGGTCATGTATGGATGTAAGAGTTGGATTAAAGAAAGCTGAACACCGAAGAACTGATGCTTTTGAACTGTGGTATTGGAGAAGACTCTTGAGAGTCCCTTGGACTGCAAGGAGATCCAACCAGTCCATTCCAAAGAAAATCAGTCCTGAATGTTCATTGGAAAGACTGATGTTGAAGCTGAAACTCTAACACTTTGGCCATTTGATGGGAAGAACTGACTCATTGGAAAAGATCCTGATGCTGGGAAAGATTGAAGGCAGGAGGAGAAGGGGACAACAGGGGATGAAATGGTTGGATGGCATCACCAATGCAATAGACATGAGTTTGAGCATACTCCAGGAGTTGGTGATGGACAGGGAGTCCTGGCCTGCTGCATTCCATCGGGTCCCAAAGAGTCAGACACGACTGAGTGACTGAACTGGCTGGTTGACTGACTGAGGAGAGATTTGTTCAGACCAACCAAATCAAGCCAGATAAAGTTTTATACTCACTCTCACCTTACAATGAAAGCATATAAGAAGATCCATTTTGAGAGAATCTGCTTTTTAAAATCTGTTAGAATAATGAGGAAATATTTTAGCATGCTCTAACCCCAGGAAAATTTTTTACATTCAGAAGACCCCTGAAATTGGCAAGACTCTTGAGGTCTTGGCAAAATTATAAAGAAGTGAAGCAAAAAATCTCTGACTTCCAAATCTGCTGCAATAGCCATCATTTGAGAATACATAATAAGAAAAACTAAATTTGCTATGTGTAATGTTCTAAGCACTCTATATGTGTTAAATAAATTAAACCTCTCAACAGTGTATTATACTCTCCTTTAACAGATGGGGAAACTGAGGAATCACATGGCATGATAACTATCCTTTGTCAGAAATGAAACTCTGACCAAGTTCTCTAACACAAATATCTCTTAAACTACATCTACTAAGTTAACACTGATACAGTTTTAAGGAAATGTGGTCATATTACTGTCACAATACAAAAGGTTTACATGATATGAGTCTGGTTAATGAGAGTATGCAGTGCACACCAAAAACCTTAGAGTTCAGTGTTAATGCTTTAACATTTTTATTTTCTATAATTGCACATACAATTTTAGACTAAAAGTAACTGAGAACTTTTTTCTTACATAGGAATTTACTGATGGGATCTTTCTCAAGTATGATTCCCAAAGGTATTGATGTATAATATTAGTATTTTGTATCTTTAGTGTCCAGATATTGGGATGATTAAAACTAATCTAGACAAATTTTTGCAGCAGGATAAATAATTTTGCTGAAGTCAGCAAGAAATAATGTCTAACACAGATTCCAAAAAAGACCATCACTGAATTAATTAAGCAGAAGCTTAAAAAAAAGTGTGTCAAACTGACTTAATTTCTTAATAACTTAATTTTTTAATCTGTGGGTGACTTAGATTACTTTTTTCAGGATGTGCCTCAAGAAATATAGTTTAATGGAATTGCCATGTCTTGGTGTAGAATTAGAAATGCGGATTTGTCAAATTGCTACAGGTGTTCTGGTCTTAGGAGAGCAAGTCACTAGAGATAAAGTCACACGAGGCTAATTCATAAATTGGATGCCAATGTTTTAAATTATGTTGGAGAGACATTCTGGGGCTTGACAACTGGGACAAGTCATCTGCAAGGGCATACCCTCTTGGGTAGGTAAATTCTCTGAGGAGATGAAATTTTAGGCTTGATGTTTCTCTTGAGAGCACAGAATTAGAACAAAGGGAATTGAGTGATGTTAAGGGATCATTTTATCAGGCAGTAGTAACCTGATTAATTGCCCTTCCTGCCTGTTCTGCTGATGTTTCTATCTAAATAACTGGGCCAAGGTACTGTGGAATCAGAGCACCTTTCTCCAGTTTATTTCTACAGAACCAGTAGAGACTCCAGACCCCTCAATAATCATTACTTTCTTCTACTTCATGCTGTTAGATATGCTATATATTTATTAAATTAATTTTATCTGACATAGGCCTATCTTCCTGTCCTCTATTTCTGTCTAATCAATATCAAATTTTATGTCCAGAAATAGAGGACAGGAAGATAGGCAAGAAAAGTTTTATTCTTTTTCTTTCAATGTAGATAATTGGCTGTGTAAAATTCATGATTTGGGAATATTCATTGATGGTATTAAATAGAATGGATCAAAACAGGTCAAGATTGAAAAATAAAAGATTATTGTAAAACCCAGCCCAAAGGCATGGAGAACTTGACATGGGATTTTGGGTAATTAGAGATGGAAGTAAAAGAACAGGAACAAAAAACATTTGAGAATAGAAAATTACAATTTTTTTCTGTTGAGTTATAATATGACTGAGTACTCAGAGCCGTAGACTCATTGCAGCTAAACTTCTTTTTTTTTAAAAAACAAAATAAATATCAGTAAAAAATTCAGTACAAACCTCAGTAAAAGTGTATGTTATAAGAAGTTGTAGGAAAGAAAGTAACAGTGTAAAGGATAATAAATTCAAATTATTTTAAGATATTCTTCACTACCTTTCCTCTTAATATGATCTCTGCTTGTCTTTGCTAAACTTGCTGACTTGTGTCTGAAATCTCAAAGAGATTATCTGAGAAAGTGTAATATTCCATTTGTTGGGTTGTCTGAGTGAGGGAGCAAGCCTGTCTATGTGTAAAACTGCTGTGCTTAAACACTTCTTTAAAGTGTGGGCCTCTCATACCAAAATAAGAGCAAGTACTTCTTTGATAAAAACTGAAAATAAATGAGGATAGGGAGTATACAGGGATCCTATACTTTCTTCTCAATTTTGCTATGAACCTAAAACTGCTTTAAAAATAAAGTTTATTAATTAACAAAATAAAACAAGATAAATTGAGAATGAAATCACAGGCAAAAATAATACAACCTTTCTCCTCTCCATTCCCAGATCTTTGATTTTCTCAATTGAGGACAGAACTCATATTCATTGCAACAAGGAACAATCTGTTTCTTTTCCTGCTTTAGTACTTTTCTCTAGAGGGGTGCTTCAGTGCTTTGCCTCTCCAAAAACTACTTCACAGCTTTGTCCTTACTTTCCACAAATCTGAGCTCCCCTCTGTCCTCTTATCAACTTTCCAGTTTTGTGAAGAAAATTCCTTATAGGATAGTCACATTTTTCTTGAAGATAACCTATAACACAAATGTGAATAAAGTACACCAAAACATTGTAACTATTTTATAGTGTACATTTTCCTTATCTACCTTTCAAGGGAATGGGGATGGTAGTAGGATGTTGGTTTTATATATTCATATACTACATTAACAATTCAAAATGCAGTAGTTAAATTTGATATTTAATTTTACCAGGCTTCCTAAGTACTATTACCAAGAAGCTTTTCATGTGAAAAAGATCATAATGATAAACCAAAATACCAAATCTCACAAAAGAAATTTAAAGACATCCACATGAAAATATGGATTAGAGTGTATGCTTGCATCCTTTCAAATCTCCTGCAAAAACGAAAGATTTCCCTGCATTCTAAAACTTCAGCTACATTTTGAAATGCAAGACAGCTTAAAAATAGCTTTTGGAGGTCTTTTAATTATAGATCAATAAGTGTGTCTGAGTGCAAAATCAATTATTAATTTATGTAAGCTGAAAAATTGGCATATTTTATGAAGTTGAGTTCTACAGAGTAGTCGTTGGATTTTGGAAACAAATTAAATGGATATTGCAATCTTTCTGAACCTCTAATGGTTCACTATTTTAAGAAGTGTTCACCACTGAGTTCGTTAGAAATTCTGAACTTTGACACATGTAAAATATACTATGAACATTAAATGGAAACATATAAATGCTAAGTTCTCAGACTGTAATTCTACAAGCTGGTTTACTACAGTTTAAAATGTTACTATATGGTAGAAAGAGATGAAAATATTTCCATAGTATCTAATGTTTCCTCACATAAAATCTAAAAATAATTTATCTTTTGGTTAAGTGAATCTATTTAAACTATGTTCATCTTTTTTTTCCTCTGGAAGATATAAAATAGAAATAAAGAGATGAAACAATGCAGTAACAAAAGGCCATGCTTGGTGGACATAAAAACAAGCATCAAAGAAGGGAAAAATACAAGCACATCTTGATTCATACTATACATAAATGGCACCAACGATCAAAAATGCATACCGAGTTCAAACAGACTTATTTTTAATCTTTCTTCAAAAGGCAAAGTAGTAAATGAATATGAATAAACTGAAAATGAATCAGCAATAAAACAAGTGAAATGCAATTAACCACTTGCAATATTAATATTGTAAGAAAAGGAAATCATAAATGAAAATGATACAGTTTTATTCAAAATAACTGCTTTAAATATAGTTTATTTCAGCATCTAGCTAGGGCACATTAATTTAATCTAGATAAGAATCTGGCTTTTTTTGTTTTCTTTTTAAACATTCCTCCTCAGTGTTATTTCTCCATTGCTATTTAGTGCAAAGCAGTCATTTCTCTATCTTCTCTTTCCTGGCAGAGTTCACCACATTTGATAGAAGATGAAAAGCCAACATGCTCCCTATAATTTCTAGTCTCTCTTATTAATAAGAGTGTGGCCATCAGCCCACACCTGAGGAAGGTGGGCTGACAGATTTGGGATATTTTTGTTCCCTGTCAAAAGGAAACAGATATGAAGAAAATATATTTTCCCTCTTGGATTTATGACAAAATCTTGAGAGGTCAAGATGCTTGGGGCCAACTTGTTCCCAAAAGAGGAAGATGCAGAGAATCTCAAAGAAGATGGGCTATTGAACCAACCAGGAACACTATTCTCCAAGCAGCTTTTACTTGAATATTCTTGTGTCAGAAAACAACTGAGTGTTCATTTACCTTTTTATTAATAAAGAAATTCAACCCTGCATATATCCTAAATTATTTGGCCTCCAGGAACACTATACATTATATAGTATGTATGTTAGTCATTCAGTCATGCCCAACTCTTTGTGATCCCACAGACTGCAGCCCACCAGTCTCCTCTGTCCCTGGGATTTTCCAGGCAAGGATGGTGGAATGGCTTGGCATTTCCTTCTCCAGGGGATCTTCCTGACCCAGGAATCAAACTCAGATCTCCTGCCCTGCAGGCATATTCTTTACTGACTGAGCTATACCTTATATAATCATGCCCACTTTTCAGTAACTTAAATGATACAATTTTCTTTAAATCGTAACATTGCAAAAAAGTTCCATTTTGAATACTGACAGTGATTAATCACAAAATCAATGCAATAAAATAATGCAGTATAATTCACATATCTGAGATTGCCTTCTTTCTTAGAACTGTTTCTTTCCACCTTGGTTTTCAGCTGCATTTTTCTCTCCTTTTTTTCCGCAGAATGCTAATAGTAAACCAAGAAAGAATGTCCTGATGAAAGAGGAAGAAGGTAGAGTCACAGAGCTTACTCCCCCGTTTAGTTCTCAATTCTTTTCCCTTTCAATAACTCTTAAGTGAAAGTGGGGAACACACATTTAAAATCACTTTTTTAGTCTCAGAGTGGAAGCAAAAAGGCATTGAGAGGATAAATCAAATTGATCTCTAACCTATGGGATTTGACACAAAGTTCAATCAGGTTTTCCCATAACGTTATGAAAAACCTGAACAAATATTTTAACCAACCTAATACATTCTGGAGAAGAATGGCAAAATGCAGGTCAATATGACCTTTTCTTATTCTCTACCTTCCAACTCAGGTAGAACACAGATAACCACAGGAGATCAATACATATTTGTTGAATGAATGAATAAAGTTTTTAGACCAATGGGTTGCAGATTGAGCCCAGGCTTATTGTTGTTTTTGTAGCAGGACTTTTCATTATGCAAAGATGTCCTTCCTACAGGCAAAGGAGTGGTATAACAGAAAATAGTAAATGCATATATTTGTGGATTCCCTGTTATGTGCACGGCATCAAGCTAGACATTTCCAGGGAACAATGAGTAGATAAGATTCAGTCCCTGTTAAGAAAGAATGTTTTTTTAGTAGGAGAGACAAGATACAGTGTGAGCAACCACAAGATACATGTAGAAAATAAATGACCCCAGATAAGTTAAAAGCATTTTTTAAGAACAAGTGTTTATATCATGTAAGGAGGAATATACTTGAAGAGACATCTGAGATCGACCTTGAAGGAGGGATTGAATGTCAGAAGGAGAAACATAAAGAGAGTTTTTGATAGAAGAGATGATAAAGTTATTCTGAGTAAAATAGTAGCCCAATTTTCCTTAAACTTCAAAAACATAAAGAGAACCAAGGGAAATGAAAGTGCAAAAGTACTTGAAGGTTGTATTTTGGGAATCTTTGAATGCTACAAAGAATTCTGATTTGGAGATCCCCTCAAAATACATCCAAAATCATTTCAAATTATACAGCCTAAATGAAAAATTTGAAATACTTTCCATAAAATAAAAATACATTTAAAACAAATCTTTTGATTTTATTATTCTATGTAGCCCAACAGGCTCCACTGTCCATGGAATTTCCCACGAATACTGGAGTGGGTTGTCATGCTCTCCTCTAGGGGATCTCTTCTCTACCCAGGGATTGAACCCACCTAGGGATCAAATCCACTGAACCCACGTCTCCTGCAGCTCCCACATTGCAGGCAGATTCTTTACTGCTGAGCCACCGGGGAATCCCCTGCAGTACAATGGTGGTTTAGTCACTAAGTCGTGTCTGACTCTTGCAACTCCAGGGACTGCAGCCTGCCAGGCTCCTCTTTTCAAGAGATTCTCAAGGCAAGAATACTGGAGTGGGCTGCCATTTCCTTCTCCAGAGGATCCTCCCAATCCATGAATCGAACCCAGGTCTCCTGCATTGCAGGCTGATTCTTTACCTACTAGCTACGAGGGAAGCTCCAATAGTGTTCACTAGTAAATAGAAAAGCTGTTTGCATTAGACTTCAATTTATAATATTTGTAACTGGGTCCTCAACTACTTTTTTTAAGTGTCTAAGAAATAAGATAATGGTTGATATGTTTTATATATATTGTAAATTGTCTGTAAAAATCATGATCATTTGATGCTCATTTTTTAATTTATTTTTATTGAAGGATAACTGTTTACAAAATGTTGCTGTTTTTGTCAAACCTCAGACATGAATCAGCCATAGGTATACATATACCTCCTCCCTTTTGAAACTCCCTCCCATCTCCCTTCCCATCCCGTCATCCCTCTAGGTTGATACAGAGCCCTTGTGTGAGTTTCCTGAGCCATACAGCAAATTCCTGTTAGCTATCTCTTTTACATATGGTAATGAAATTTCCATGTTACTCTTTCCATACATCCTACCCTCTCCGTTCCTCTCCCCATGCCCATAAGTCTATTCTCTATGTCTGCTGAGACCTAATGGTAAACTAAAACAAGTGAAACATAGAAAGTAAGGCATACTAACTAATGTTTTAATTCTTCCTTTCATGCTAATATTCAAATGTTAAAATATGAGATTTATGGTAAATCTTTTCTTTTAAAGAATCTGATAACAGATTTTAGGAGGGCTATAAATAATGTCCAAAAAAACACCACTTGGTTTTCAGCAGTACATCTTAATTGGCATATGTCTGAAAATAAAAATTGCTCAAAGTTGTATAGAAATAAATTGCCCTAATTTGCCTCTACATTACAGTATCAGCTGTTTTAAAAGTGGAAAAATCTATGTTTGCCATTAAACAGTTTGACAGTTTGAATCCTGCATTATAGAAAGGAAGCTCTAAAACAAATGTGATCTTGTGAGGAAAACTTGTAATTTTTCAGTAAATGATCTGGCAGTTTTGAATTTAAATTTGTATACTTACTGCTTTGTGTACATCAACTTTGTCCTGTGTCTGAATAAGGCTAGCCTTTCAATTTGACTATTTCTTGGGTATCATAGACAGTATTATGATGAAACTGATTTTAAAAATCAAAGTAAACTTTATATTTGAGTAATGAGTTAAAATATTCTCCTCAATAAAAATTCAAAAGAATTAAGTAATAATTTTGCCCTTTGAAAGTGTACCTTGTATTAAAATAGCAAAGTAAAATAACAACACCATAAACACATTGTGTTGTTGCTAACTTTTGGTAAAAACATAATATTATATTCAATATTATTGATATTAGCCATGTGAATATATTTAAATTTTAAATCAGTTTACTCATTTTTCATATATACCCTGTCAACTTTCAAAATGGATTTTCAGCTGTTCCTAATAAAGTCATCCAAACAATGAAAATCTTAAAGTACAAGAAGCAGAGAAAAAATCTAGAAGGTTGAGAACAAAATTATATTGGTGCATCCTGGAAGTTCAGGAAAAGGGGAAAACATAATTTGAAATGATTATCTTATAATTATTGTACAGTTATAATTAAATGGATACTCGGATAAGGAAAACGGATTGATATTTTATGCTATGTCTTAAATAGATATGCAAAAGACTCATGAATAATTTTATACAGTTATCTTTACTCACATATGAAACCTAATAGCTAACAGTTACATGATACTGTCTATATGGTATTGTGTGGTCTAGAAACCTAATTTTACAGTAACTCAAGTAGGTATAGGGCCAGAGCTCAGACACTGTCTAAGAATGACTGCCAAATAGACTATCAATCTCAAGTATCATTTGTCTCAACCAGGCTTAGGCTGACTATATAATGAATGGTTCAAAATGGTGTCTGCTGATACTAAACATTGCTGACTTTTTGTTATAAAATGCTTATAATCAGAAAATCAGCCAAGATCAGCAGAGGTGTGTTTTGGATGCACTTACAGGCAGATCCAAAAAACTCCTTTGAAAACAGCTTCTGATCTCTTTCTGGGACAAAAATAGTTAGGTAAAGATGCAATTTTTTGCACTATGGAGCATGGAAAGAAAGTCATTTAAAGTCATTTTTAAATTTTTGTCTGTGGTAGTTGTTACTTTTCATTTCACATATTTTTAAATGATATTGGTCTTGGTTGGGTTATTCTGGATACTTTATCTCCTCTGTCTTCGATATCACGAGGTAAAATTTCCTTACAGATTGACCAGTATTTTTTTTTTTTTAAATTTCCCTGTGGAAACCAGTCATATAATTGTTTGAGCTCATGGGCTTTGTGTTTCTACTGGCTGCTGTCCAGCACTGAAAGAACTCAATCATTAATAGAATACCCCTTCTACTGAGAAGACCTTTGTGAAGCTTCCAGTTGCATCTACAGGATAATATGATATTAAGTAAGAGTTATAATGGACACACTAAAAATGAGCATTCATATGTCACTGACAGTAAGAATTGTGTTAAATTGGTTTCTGTTGCAAGTCTTTCTTTGAATATCTTTACCCAAGCTATCAAGTCCATCCAGGCCTCAGGCTTATGTTCTTTAAACTGAGATATTTTTCTACTTAACAACTTACAAGTTCTTTACTGGTAAAACTGTGACAGCACTTTCTTTGAAGACATCAGTAGGGTAGATGTAACAGAATAGTGTTTGATCACAATATAAAACCTGTTTTTGTCACTTAATTACTCATGCTATGAAAGATGAAGGTAATAAATGTGACAAAATAATAATTAGTGTAATTAGCAACATGTACTGAGTTACTTACAATATTTCCCCAAATACCCCTTACTTTTGAATCCAAAGAGAATTTCAAATCTTATATATTTATGCTTTATTGTGGTTTAAATTTTTAAACTTTTAAACTAAATTAATGAGGTAGATTATTTTCATGGAAACTATATTGGGAAAACATTTATTAAAACTTATTAACTTATTCAGAATACAATATAGACTACAACTGTGCTGACAACAGCAGAGCTTGTCAGTACAGGGAAGTTGTTTTGATTATGAATATGGATCAAGCAATGAGCAAAGGCTTATACCAGTCAAGTCACCATCAAAAGCTATGGCAGCTTTGGGACAGTAAAACACCTAAGGAAGAAATAACTTACATTGCACCATTGTTTTTTGCAGCATATATCATGATCTATGTATATGTTTATATATGCTAATGCTTATTTAATAACTAATATTCCCTACTCAACTCTGCTGCTACTGCTGCTAAGTCTGCTAAGTCTCTTCAGTCGTGTCTGACCCTGTGCGACCCCATAGACGGCAGCCCACCAGGCTCCCCGGTCCCCGGGATTCTCCAGGCAAGAACACAGGAGCGGGTTGCCATTTCCTTCTCCAATGCATGAAAGTGAAGAGTGAAAGTGAAGTCGCTCAGTCATGTCTGACCCTGAGCGACCGCATGGACTGCAGCCTATCAGGCTCCTCTGCCCATGGGATTTTCTAGGCAAGAGCATATGTTTATAGCATATGTTTATATATGCTAATACTTGTTTAATAACTAATATTCCCTACTCAACTCTAAGTTCCCTAAATGCAAGAACAATGATGCTTGTATCCAATGTTCAAGCACTTCAGATTGGTTTATAGTAGGTGCTTGACAAACGTTTGTTAAATTAGTGGGTAAACATTATTGGGTGAATATTTAATAAGAAAATTGAATGTGAATCTTTATTTTGTGTAAAGAATTTTGGTACTATCATTTTGATGTAGTGAATAATTTAATGCCAGTCTTTTGACACCAACAGACACTTTGATTCATATTTGGTTTCCATTTCAAACATTGGGTTTTTTTTTTTGCCTTCAGACCTAAGAGTGGTAATGATTTTGTATTTTTTTCAGTCCTTTGATCATTAACTCCTTCATTCCCTCAGCACTCTTTCAGTTTGATATCTATTTTCTCAGTGGGACTCTGTCTACTAAAAGTGTTAATTATTTTTCATATATTTTGAAAAATTGCAACTGCAAGCTTGGTTTAATTTGTATACTCATTTACATTTAATAAACTTTCCTTTTATTAAGGTATAATATTACCAATTACATATAACATTTTTTACCATATGAAATATTGTCATTTTCAGTTTTAATGTTGATGGCTGTTTCTACCTGTAATATTATAGTGAAATAGATGAAAGATTAATAATCAAACTTTCAAAGTATTCAGTCTGTGGAGAAGCTGTGACTATTTCCTTTCATATATTACAGTATTGTTCCATCATTTGAGATCAGTATATTTTAAATAAAATTCCTTCATACACCTCCTATACTTTTAAAGTTATACATTAAAGAAAATTTCAGGTAAGTGAAGACAAAAAATATGTTTTACATTATTTTGATTCATACATAATCATTTTTCATAGTATATATTTACTATCACTTAAGACCCTGATGCTGGGAAGGATCGGGGGCAGGAGGAGAAAGGGATGACAGAGGATGAGATGGCTGGATGGCATCACCAACTTGATGGACATGAATTTGAGTAAACTCCGGGAGTTGGTTATGGACAGGGAGGCCTGGCGAGCTATGATTCATGGGGTCACAAAGAGTCGGACAAGACTGAGCGACTGAACTGAACTGAACTAAAAATAGGATTTAACAGCTAAAATCATACTAATTTAAGTATTTTAAATATACTAAAGGAAAACAGACACAAAAATAATATTAATATATGAAATTCATGTTAAAGGGGGTAAAAGGACTGTGGAATTATTTTTAAAAGAAATATTATTTTTATTACATATATTTATTTCATCACTGCATATTAGGAAAAAAGTACACAAGAAAAAGTTAAATGAAATAATTTATGTATTTAATGACCTACTTATATATACTAATGAAGTCATTTTATAATAAAGAAGTAAAGGTTAACTTTATATTTTGTTTTGTTTTTTAAATACTGGCAGTTTTGCGACCTGTGAAACATATGGAGTGGGTAGCCTTTTACTTCTCTCGGGGAGCTTTCCAATCCATGGATCAAACCCAGGTCTCTCACATTGCAGGCAGATTCTTTACTAGCTGAGCCACAAAGGAAGCCAAGAATAACGGAGTGGGTAGCTTGTCCCTTCTTCAGCATATCTTCCTGAGTCAAGAATCGAGCAGGAGTCTCCTGAATTGCATGCATGTTCTTTACCAACTGAACTATCAGGGAAGCCCAAAGACTTAAAGGTTGACTGGGAGTTGTTTTTTTTTTTTTTTAATACTGACAGTTTTACAATCTGTGAAACACTGGACACTTTAAATTGTAAAATACTATTTTGGTTAGGAAATTCATTTGTTTACAAATGACTCTTCTAACCAAAATGTGAGTGTGTGTCTGTGTGTTTAAGTCTGCATGTTTGTTTGTGTATATAAGTGTGATTCTTCCTTTTCATAAAATTATACCCTCATAACTTTTAGGCAAAGTTTTGATAAAACTGTTATTACTTTCCCAAAATAGTCACCGTTTAAAAAATAGAACAATGGGCAGTACATCACATCTTCCGCAACAAGACAACTTCTGAAACTGGAACTGCCCCTGACATTTTGTCTGTGGATTATTTCTTGGGATGAATCAGGGAAGAATATCTACAGAGGCTTAAAGAAAGATAATTTTTTAAAAGATCTTTCAAAGAACAGACTGATAGCTTGGTACAATTATTTGTGTCTCTCTTTTTTTAAATTGCCTTAAACAACACTGGTACATGTTGAATACATTGGAAAACATGCAACAAATGAAACATGCAAGATGAAAACAAAAATAAATGAACAAAAGCAGAATAAAAAGGCAAGTGATGTTACAGGTTTTGTGGATATCAGTAAGCTTTCTTTAATCCAAATTGTTCTCTTTCTACCTTGTCTTTAAATATCCATTATTGCTGCTGTTGTTCTAGTAATGACATTTTTATATCATGTTAAAGAAAAGAGCATAGCAGGGCAAAAGCACTTGACATGATACTGTTAGTCTTGCCTGCCAATTCTCACACCTCCACTCACCTAGCAGTTGAAATCTTTGGCAAAAAAGCTGAAATTCTTGGATATTTAATCTGTAAAATGGACTTTAAAAATCCCGATAAAAAATACTGGTGCTGTCCTATGAATCAAACAAAACAATACTCTGAGAGCTTTTAAAACAGCTACATGCTAGGAAAAGTGTTATTTGAGCCACAAAATCACATGAGAAAGTGTTGTGTAATGTAGATATTTCAAGTTAGAATGTAAGGAAGCATTGCTCTCTAATTTAAAGCCAGAGTCATCTAGACTTGCGGCAGAGTGAACTAGTGAAGCATTTAGCTTAGAAATTGAGTGCTTTGGACTGCACATAAGTACTTTAAAACTCTTTTAAATAAATGCTTCCATATCATCCATTTCACAGGATGGATCCCTGGTGAAATGACACTTCACATTAATAGCGAAATTATTGACCACTGTTAATGTGTTCCTAAATACAAAATGGATTTAAAGATATCTAGAATAACATTGTTGGGTAGTAATTTAAATAAAATATCATTTTAAAGACACCAGCATCGTCCACAGAATAGCAAACAGAAAACTGGCAATTCATTCGTTTGCTATCCAAAAAAATTATTAAGAGCAAGCACTGTGAAAGTTGCTGTGCTAGGGACTCAGATTTTTCAAAAGGAAAGAGACAATGAGTTTATGGACTGGAAGGGACTATATGATGGGTCTGGTATCCCTATTTTACAAGGGAGTAATTGAGGTATGCAGAAAATGTACACGAAAATGTGATGGGTCTTCAGCGACAGAACTCTGACTTCTGGTTAGAATAAACAGGGAATATTTTCAATGGAGTTATAAAAATGCAGATTACAGATGATTATTAAACATCTTTGAAATATGTCCTTTTCCTGAGATAAGTATTGGTTCAATCATAAGTAATTTGAGTATTGTGTGATTTCATTTTTGCACATTGGATCTCCATAAATTCTGACAATTTTAAAAATTTCTTAAAATATAGAAGCAGTCACAATTCTCCAACTGAAACAACATGACCTTTTTAATTGTCTCATTTTTAAGTGTTCATTTTATGTTGAATACATTATACAAAGAAAATGTAAATTAAAGGACCACAATCTGTTTTTCTTTACATGTATAGTGAGTGAAAGTCACTATGTTATGTCCGACTATTTGTGACTCCATGGACAGCAGCCCGCCGGGCTCCTCTGTCCATGGAATCTTCCAAGCAAGAATACTGGAGTAGATTGCCATTCCCTTCGTCAGGGATTTTCCTGACCCAGGGATTGAACTCAGATCTCTTGCATTTCAGGCAGATTCTTTACCACCTGAGCCACCAGGGAAGCCCCACTTTAAATGTATAAAAATGTGCAAACATTTACTCTTAAGAATGCTAGACTTCTATATTCAATTGAATATTTAATTATCTACTGTCTAGTGGCACCCCACTCCAGTGCTCTTGCCTGGAAAATCCCATGGACGGAGGAGTCTGGTAGGCTGCAGTTCATGAGTGGCAAAGAGTCGGACACGACTGAGCGACTTCACTTTCACTTTTCACTTTCATGCATTGGAGAAGGAAATGGCAACCCATTCCAGTGTTCTTGCCTGGAGAATCCCAGGGACAGGGGAGCCTGGTGGGCTGCCGTCTCTGGGGTTGCACAGAGTCAGACACGACTGAAGTGACTTAGCAGCAGCAGCAGTCTTTGTAAGTTAAGATTTATATCCAGACAAAATGTTGAGAGTCTAGAGTTTATTTAAAGAAAAAAAAAACTAAATTAGCCTATCTTTTTATCTGTCATCTAATTTTCACCACTATTCCAGTTAATGATATTTAAGCAGGAATTAAGGTGATTAGGAAATTTGTTTAAGAAATATACCCAGAGAGATCATATGGGGAGAGAGGTGGGAGGGGGGTTCAGGATTGGGAACTCATGTACACCTGTGGTGGATTCATGTCAATGTATGGCAAAACCAATACAGTAAAGTTAAAAAAAAAAAAAAAAGAAATATACCTGAATTCTAATCCAGCTCTATATGAATTTGAAATTCATACTCTTCACACTTTTTTCCAGACATGGTGTTTCAATTAATTATTTACTATTGCACAACACTCTAAAAAATTCCTAAAGTGCAATTAACAAATTGAACATATTCAGATAAAATTATGATTTGCTTATATAAAGGTACCAATGAATCTATAGTTTGAGGTTTTATGCTTTTATGATATAAAATTTCAGCACATCTAATATCAAGTGTACTTCAAAATTATATAGTAAAATTAGTCATTTGTCCTATATTTTATTTATTATAGCATTATTCTATGCTTTTTATTTATTATTTATTTTGCATTTCAATTTATGTTCTAAATTGTTAATCTGAACAGCAGGCCTAAATCTATTGTTCAACATGAATTTCTATAATTTAATTTGAGATTAAAACTCACATTTGTGTACTTGTGTGTATTTATATACAAGGTTATAACAGATAAAATCAAATAAAGTAATTTTTCCTGAGTTCCAGCAAGCAGGCATGGTGATGTATTTACTCCATTTATTGAACTGTATTTCTGAGACAAGTAAATTAGGTTGTGATTATACATGACATTAAAAAATTTTACTCTAGGTGCTTTTAACAGTCCCCTACATAATGCAGTCCAAATACACCAAGAGTATACCTTTCCTTGGTTGATAGGTTTTTCTTTATTTGATGTTTTTGGTTTCATTGGAATAGAAAGTTTAATCCTTTAGATCTTCTCGCAGGAACCAGGCAAGCAGCTCATTTATTTTGATGGGAAAAAAAAAACTTTTCAGTCTTTTTCTGTTTACCTATTTCCTAACCTTATTCTGACATCCCAGGCTTTTTACTTGCCATCTGTAAGGCAAGTACTCATTTAAAATTAATCCACTGGAACCAATTTGCATTGAAAGTGAAGCAGTCTGGTATGCTAGCAAGATCACTGAACTGGGACAAAAATGTCTAGTATCAACTGTGCTACCATTTAGCTGAGAGACCATGGAAATCTACTTCTATCCTTTTTCCTTCATTTTTCCACTGTCTGGAAAATGAAATACCTGGATTAATGTCTAAATTCTCTTAAGCCCATAATATTCTCGTGGACATATTAAAATTTAAGAACTGATAGTCTGTTTTATACATTCACTTTAATATAAATTAATAGAATTAGTTTTAGGAAAAAACAATCATATTTGTAAGATTGTATTGTATCTGATAAAGACTTTTTACAATCAGATTTTAGGGTCATGCTTCCAAATATTCTTTAGCTTTATTCTTTATAACTTAAAACTGTGTAACACATAAGGAAACCTCATTCAAAGTAATTATTGCCAAACTTATGTGAATAGCCATGATGCCTCTCTTGACATTGATAATTCATATGTGTACTTTGACATAATAAAAGGAACACTTTCTAAACCTCTATGAAATATTTAACTGTGATGAGCTAGTTTTTTAGTAAAGAAATTTTCATCCAGACCCTTATATTTTTATTTTTATTTTATTTTTTTTAGTTTTTTATTTTTTAAATTTTAAAATCTTTAATTCTTACATGCATTCCCAAACATGAACCCCCCTCCCACCTCCCTCCCCAGAACATCTTTCTGGGTCATCCCCATGCACCAGCCCCAAGCATGCTGCATCCTGCGTCAGACATAGACTGGCGATTCAATTCACATGATAGTATACATGTTAGAATGTCATTCTCCCAAATCATCCCACCCTCTCCCTCTCCCTCTGAGTCCAAAAGTCCATTATACACATCTGTGTCTCTTTCCCTGTCTTGCATACAGGGTCATCATTGCCATCTTCCTAAATTCCATATATATGTGTTAGTATACTGTATTGGTGTTTTTCTTTCTGGCTTACTTCACTCTGTATAATCGGCTCCAGTTTCATCCATCTCATCAGAACTGATTCAAATGAATTCTTTTTAACGGCTGAGTAATACTCCATTGTGTATATGTACCACAGCTTTCTTATCCATTCATCTGCTGATGGACATCTAGGTTGTTTCCATGTCCTGGCTATTATAAACAGTGCTGCGATGAACATTGGGGTACATGTGTCTCTTTCAATTCTGGTTTCCTCGGTGTGTATGCCCAGAAGTGGGATTGCTGGGTCATAAGGTAGTTCTATTTGCAATTTTTTAAGGAATCTCCACACTGTTCTCCATAGTGGCTGTACTAGTTTGCATTCCCACCAACAGTGTAGGAGGGTTCCCTTTTCTCCACACCCTCTCCAGCATTTATTGCTTGCAGATTTTTGGATTGCAGCCATTCTGACTGGTGTGAAGTGGTACCTCAATAGAACAAATAATTTCAAGCTTTGTATGGAAATACAAAAAACCTCGAATAGCCAAAGCAATCTTGAGAAAGAAGAATGGAGCTGGAGGAATCAACTTGCCTGACTTCAGGCTCTACTACAAAGCCACAGTCATCAAGACAGTATGGTACTGGCACAAAGACAGACATATAGATCAATGGAACAAAATAGAAAGCCCAGAGATAAATCCACACACATATGGACACCTTATCTTTGACAAAGGAGGCAAGAATATACAATGGAGTAAAGACAATCTCTTTAACAAGTGGTGCTGGGAAAACTGGTCAACCACTTGTAAAAGAATGAAACTAGATCACTTTCTAACACCGCACACAAAAATAAACTCAAAATGGATTAAAGATCTAAATGTAAGATCAGAAACTATAAAACTCCTAGAGGAGAACATAGGCAAAACACTCTCAGACATAAATCACAGCAGGATCCTCTATGATCCACCTCCCAGAATTCTGGAAATAAAAGCAAAAATAAACAAATGGGATCTAATTAAAATTAAAAGCTTCTGCACAACAAAGGAAAATATAAGCAAGGTGAAAAGACAGCCATCTGAATGGGAGAAAATAATAGCAAATGAAGCAACTGACAAACAACTAATCTAAAAAATATACAAGCAACTTCTGCAGCTCAACTCCAGAAAAATAAACGACCCAATCAGACCCTTATATTTTTAATACTTAAAAGGTCTTCATTTAATAGCCCTCATGAAAAACTATAAAATGACATGCTGAAGACTAGTTTATCCCTAAAAACAAACAAAAAAAAGAACCCATGAGAATCAACATAGACTGATAGAATAATGCAATTATATAATTTATTATTTATTAAAAAGTTATAGAAGATTTGAGCAGTCAGTTTGTAATCTTTCTGCTTGATGAATAAGACAACTGATGCCGATGTAGATTAAATGACTAAGTGACTTGGACTAGGTCATGAATCTATTTAAAGGAAAAATCAAGATGTAGCATTATATGTGCGGGTGCATACACAGACACACACACATAAACACACAAACACCAAGCACAATGACTATTTTAAAGGGAGAATCACTAGATTTGACTGTGTTGTACATAAACTGGCACTCTGCCATGTAAGACTGAATTTTTCAATTATTTGTTTAGAATCATGAAGATACATACTCAAGATAAATAATAGACAATAAAAATTTAAATAGCATTATAAAAAGCACAAGAACACCAGTTGTAAGTCAAAATACAGTTACCTATATTTGCTAAAATTATATACAATTAAATCATCATCTTTCATTTTGTTTTATATTCTTTCATATAACACCTGGCACAAAAAGACCTAAGATAACAAAGGTTTTGACTTGCCTTAATTAAAAACACATAAGAACTGCTGCCTTATAAAATACATTGGCCAATATAAAATTACTAACTAGACTTTAATGTTGAACAGAATCTCATAGACATAATGAAAACGATACATTGAACCCATGCCTTTAAATACAAATATGTAAAAGCCTTGGAACCCCTGAATCAGGAATGTTTTTGATTCAGCACAACAGGCTGTGATGTATTACTGAATGTCATTTGCTTAGTCACAGCACTGGGGCATGGAGGTAATAAAAATTCTGTGAGAAGTTTTGCAAAATATAAATGTTTAAGCAATTCTTTTTAGCCACAACTTGTGGTGTAGATTGATTGCAATCTTGAATAAACAAGATGAATGAAGTGAAGGGTAACCACTGCTTTATCATTCTTTATGTAGGGTTCAGAACTACAGAATCCAACGTCTAGGGGGCAAAACTTTATGATTCTGAACAATGGGACCATATTTTAAAGTCACATTAAAAGCAAATTAATTATTAAGCTTAGCAGAATGGAAATATTGAATGGAATCTAAAATCAAGTAACTTACCATAGAACTAACATTATGGTAAGGTTGCTGCCGCATGTGTCCTCAGTCATGTGAGACTCTGCAGCCCCATGAACTGTATGGAGCCCACCAGGCTCCTCTGTCCATGGGATTTCCCAGGCAAGAATACTGAATGGGTTGCCTTTCCTCTCCCAGAATGTCTTCCCAACCCAGGGATCAAACACATCGCCTATGTCTCTTGCATTGACAGGAGGATTCTTTACCCCTAGGACACGTGGGAAGCCGTATGGTAAGGTTATCTCAAACTATAATATTGAAAACGTAAGTTGCTAAAACGGATTATCTAAAATGTTCTCTTACATGTCATATTCCATTTCTCCATATACAGGTTTCCCAAACAGTTTCTAGGATGATGCTGATTTCTGTTTTATGGCACCTGTCCCCAGGATTTGACACTTACTCCTTGAATTGTAGATCTTCTCCTCTCAGGACAATATGGCAACTTAAAAAAATCAATCCAACTCACAACATACTTTCAAGTTTTATTAATGTATGTACTATAACTACAAAGTTGAAAAACAAATCCTGTTATTTAAATATTTAGCTGACAGAAGTGATATATAAACATATTACTAAAGAGGCACTGAAAATCTTTCATAAAATATTCTAATAACCTTTTTATCCTTATCTTCAAACACTAGCTCTTTTTCAAATAAGGAAAGCTGAAAAGCAGAGCAAATGTTTAACTTTCTGTCAGTCAGTGGTTAAATGGTGCTGCAAAAAAGATTTTCTGAAATCAGAGGAATTCATTCAGAAAGATCCACCTGACCATCGTCTTACTGTGACATAAATAATACTTTAAAAACACATGTTTGGGAATGCATGTAAGAATTAAAGATTTTAAAATTTAAAAAATAAAAAACTAAAAAAAAAAAATCCAAAAAAATAAATAAATAAATAAAAACACAATTATGTGACATTGTTATATCTCCTTGTGAGACTTGATGAATACATAACTCTTCTGTAAATTTTAATTAAATTAATGCCTCAAACCCTGATTTTACCTTTATTTTTTATCATTGAATAACAAAGTTTATTTCATTAATTTATGAGTTTACTAATTTCTTACTTCCTTCTGTGTTTAAAACACTCTGATAAGTACAGTGGAGTTAGAAAAAAGAAAAAAAAAGAAAGAAACAGATATCTGTCCTCAACAAACTTATAGTCTATTGGAGAAAGTAGGAAGTATCACACAACTATACCACAGAGTAAAATGTAGTAGATGTTCATGTGAGATAAAATAGTGTGATGACTAACTAGGGTGCCCCCATCCCTTTTGCGATTATTAAAATCAGAGAAACATTTGCTTCTGGTCTGTACTTCTGAGGATGAGCATATTTTCAACAGAGTCTCATATTTTACGAACATTATATAATGTATTTATGTAACAAATAGTTTCATATTATTTCAAAAAAGAGTTACTCCCTTTCATCTGCTTAGTTTTTTCTTTTTTTTCTTTTTTATTTTTAATGCTCAGCTCCTGGTCACCCTTTCTGAGAAGGCAATCTATTATCTCATTGCATTGCATTCATACTTTAATCATAGCCTGTATCAAAATGCAATGTAATCATCTCTTCTTTTCAATCCTTTTCATTTCTGACCCTCCCCTGAGATGGGAACTCTTCAATGTTGTCCTCTTGCTTCCAAAATTTAGAATGCAACTGAAGTATTTCGGGTATTCAATAAATACTTGTGAATGGAATAAATAGTACATAAACAATCTGAGTTCCTCAGCAAACTACATTTCCTATCCTATTTTAACTCATGTTTAATATTAATTGAATCAAATTGCCCTTGAGATTTACTAATGAGACTGACATATTTGTATCCAATTTTTATTTGTCTAAATATTGTTATAGACAGCCTACTAATATTCCATTAGACAGGGTATAATTTAAGAATTTTGGTGGATTAAATTTTACTGTCAGGGTACAACTTTTACAGTTTTACAGTAGAATATTTTTTCTACAAACTAATGCAAATTCAGACTCTGCACTGAGTATACAAAGTGTACCATATTTTATTAGTATATTAAACTGTTTTTGAAGCAAAACAATGGAAATCAATTATAGTATAATGAAAAAGTGCAAGTGCTAGAGGCAAGGAGATCTAAATTTTCATATTAACTTTGCATCAGACTAGACGTTTCCTTCAGCAGTTATTGAAATTCCCTAAGTTTCAGCTTGTTCATCAACAAAATGATAATACCCAATAGTACTTTCTTTCAGGGTTGTTGTGATACAGAAAATGACTCATTATTATGTACTCATATTTACTAATAGTTATGATAATGATTATGATGATATTACTGATAGAGAACAGGAATACTCATAACAAACACATAGTACTTACAGTTATCCACTCATTATTCTAAATATTTATATCTACCATCTAAGGATCAATGGGAACATGTCAAGAATGTCTTCCTTGTTGGACTGCAACCCCTGCTGGACATGGACAAATGGTGCTTGTATGTTTTTTAATGATTTGTATTAATTAATTCATCTAACAAAAACTGTCGTAGATGTGATCATAGGACAGGATTAGTCTGAAAAAAAAAAACAGTACTCATAGGGCTTAGTTACTATTTTGGAGATAGGCAATATAGGAAGGAAATAAGTAAATTATATAGTATGTTATGATAATAGATGCAGCAAATTATAATAGAAATTGTGGAAGGAAGAACTGAGGCTTGCAGTGTTAAATGACACAAGATGGGATGCTTTCTGAAGGGAAATGACCTACCCTTACTTATGTGTCTGCAAGATCACCCTGGTTGCTGTGATGCAAGTTGATTTAGGGGAGCAAACCTTGAGAGTAGAAACCAGAAGATGGCTATGTGGCTTTTGCAGTAACCCCAAGAAAGACATGGTGGTACTTTGGATCACAGTACCAATTCTGTAGATTGTTAACATATAATTTTTAAAATCTGAAATATTTTCATGTAAAGCCAACAAGATTCTTAATGGGTAGCATGTGGGGTATGAAAGAGAGGTTTTTGTGACACAAGCAACTAGATAGTTGGAGTGGCTGATATTGTTGCTTAGTTTCTCAGTCATGTCTGACTCTTTTGTGATCACATGGACAGTAGCCCACTAGACTCCTCGGACAGAGGAGTCTAGTGGGCTACTGTCCATGGGATTTCCCAGGCAAGAATACTGGGGTGGGTTGTCATTTCCTTCTCCATGGGATCTTCCCGATCCAGGGATCGAACCTAGGTCTCCTGTATTGGCAGACAGATTTTTACCACTGAGCCATCTGGGAAGACCCCCGCTAGGTGGAAATTGGTTGTGAGGATGTGAATTAGGAGAAAATTTTAGGATTGATTAAGATTGAGACGTCTGATAGCTATCTACATGGACATGCTAAGTAGGCAACAAAGGAAAGATCTGAGCCAGAGATATAAATAAACTTAAAGCTATGAGACTTGAAGAGATCATCAAGAAATTGCAAGGAGAAAGGGGTTTATGGGCAGATATTGGATGCTTCACTGTCACCAGTCAGTAAGATGAGAAGGAATAAAGTGCCTGTTGGGCTTTCCAGGTGGCACTAGTTGTAAAGAATCCACCTGCCACTGCAGAAGACACAAGAGCTGCAGGAGCCATGGGTGTGATCTCTGGGTTGAGAAGATCACCTAGAGTAAGGAATGGCAACCCACTCCAGTATTCTTACCTGGAAAATTCCATGGACAGAAGAGACTGGCAAGCTACAGTCCATGGGGCCACAAAGAGTTGACACAGTTGAGTGACTAAGCACCACAACCCAGGAGTGGCCACTTAGGCTGAAACAGAGTCAATCAATGTGGAGTTATCATGGAGGGGCAGAGTAATCAACTAGGTCCTAACTGCCAGTCAGTAAATAATATGAAAAATAGAAAAGTGGGTTTCACAGTGTGGAAGGCATTGGTGATCTTAACAAAAACACAATCAGTAAAGGAGTAGGAGTTAAAGTCTGAAGGGAATTAGCTGAGCAAAGAAAGAGAAGAAAGCACTGAAGTGATCTCTGTTGAGGAGTTTGACTGTAAATGTGTGCAGAGAAATGAGGTGCGGCTGGAGAATATACTGGGCTGCACAGTAGCCCTTCAAAAGGTTAGTTAGTTTCACTGAAACATGAATTTTATGAATATTATTTCCCTATAATTTGTTCCATAGCACCAATTCAGTGAAGTATGTTTTCATATAACTTATGGGTAAAATTATATTAGGTTTGTAATACATATAATTTAAATTTACTTAATAATTCATAATTCAATTAAAAGAAAAAAACATGAAATAACCGTGTAACATGCAGCATTTACGTCCTGTTTGAGGTATGTAAGAAATCAAACTTGCTCAGAATTCAACCCAATGTTATTTATTACAATATAGCTTATTAAACAATTGAGTATATTGGTTTACTTTACAAAATTGTACGGTGATTATTTATAGAATAGATTTAAACAATTTATTGTTCAGACCCCATGGACTGCAGCACACCAGGCTTCCCTGTCCTTCACCATCTGAAGAGTTTGCTCAAACACATATCCACTGAGTCAGTGGTGCCATCCAAACATTTCATCCACTGTCTTCTAGTTCTCTTCTTGCCTTCAGTCTTTCCCAGAATCAGGATTTTTTCCAATGAGTCAGCTCTTTGCATCAGGTGGCCAAAATACTGGAGCTTCAGAATCAGTCCTTCCAGTGAATATTTCAGGACTGATCTCCTTTAGGATTGACTGGTTTGATCTCCTTGCAGTCCAAGGGACTCTCAAGAGTCTTCTCCAACACCAGTTTGAAAGCATTAATTCTTTGGTGCTCAGCTTTGTTACGGTCCAACTCTCACAAGGCATCCATATATAACTACTGGAAAAACCATAGTTTTGACTACATAGACCTTTGTCATCAAAGTATTGTCTCTGTTTTTAATAATCTGTCTAGATTTTTCATAACTTTTCTTCCAAGGAGCAAGTGTCTTTTGTTTCATGGATGCAGTCACTCTCACCAGTGATTTTGGAGCCCAAGAAAATAAAGTCTCTCATGGCTCCCATTGTTACCCAATCTATTTGGCACAAAATGATGGGACCAGATACCATTATCTTAGTTTTCTGAATGTTGAGTTTTAAGCCAGCTTTTTCACTCTCCTCTTTTACTCTCATCAAGAGGCTCTTTAGTTCCACTTTGCTTTCTGCCATAAGAGTGGTTCCATCTGCATATCTGAGGTTATTGGTATTTCTCCTGGCAATCCTTATTCCAGCTTATGCTTCATCCAGCCTGGCATTTTGCATGATGTACTCTGCATATAAGTTAAATAACCAAGGTGACAAGATACAACCTTGATGTATTCCTTTCCCAGTTTGGAACCAGTCCATTTCTAACTGTTGCTTTTTGTCATACATACAGGTTTCTCAAGAGGCGGGTAAGATGATCTGATATTCCCATCTCTTGAAGAATTTTCCACAGTTTGTTGCCGAAGGCTTTCGCATAGTGAATTAAGCAGAAGTATTTATTTTATTTTTATTTTTTGCTTTTTCTATGATCCAATGGATGTTGGCAATTTGATCTCTGGTTCCTTTGCCTTTTCTAAATCTAGCTTGTATATCTGGAAGTTCTCAGTTTACATACTGTTGAAGTCTAGCTTGAGGGATTTTGAGCATTAACTTGTTAACATGTGAAATGTTAACAATGTCAGTGGAGGAGATGTAAGAGACACAGGTTCCATCCCTGGGTTGGGAAGATTCCCCTGGAGCAGGAAATGGCAACCCGCTTCAGTATTCTTGCCTAGAGAATCCCAAGGACAGAGGAGCCTGGGGTTGCAAAGAGTCTGACACAACTGAAGTGACTTAACACCCTCCACTACCATTCAACAACTAAAATCTATTTTGCATAAATAGGAAGCAATACTTTGGAAAGCAATACTTTTAATAGAATTCGGGCTTTGATTTCACATTTTAAATATTCTTTCCTATTCTATTTCCTCTCATTTTGCTTTGAAGCAAAAGAGAATTATCTATTGCATTTTCCTTCTTAATTTAGGTATATGCACTTGGGCATCCCTGGTAACTCAGGTGGTAAAGAATCTGCCTGCAATGCTGGAGACCTGAGTTCGATCCCTGGGTTATGAAGATCCCCTAGAGAAGGGAATGGCTACCCACTCCAATATTCTTGCCTGGAGAATTCCATGGATAGAGGAGCCTTGGCAAGCTACAGTCCATGTGGTCACAAAGAGTCCAACAAGACTGAATGACTTTCACTTTGTTTTGAGGGCTTCCCTGGTAACTTGGCTGGTAAAGAATCCACCGGCAATGCTGGAAAACTCGGTTCAATTCCTGGGTCAAAAAGATCCCCTGCAGAAGGCATAGGCTTCCCACTCCAGTATTCTGACCTGGAAAATTCCATGGACAGAGGGGCCTGGTAGGCTACAATCCGTAGAGTCACAGAGTTGACCACAGCTTTCACTTTCACTATGCACTTTTTAATGTACAAATCAATGTCTTTGACATTTTGGCAGACTTAAATATTCTGTAGCCATTTACTCTGCTATATTCAGTCAAATGGCATGTAGCATAGATTACTGTGAATTATTTTAAAGTTCACTGGAGGAAGGTTGGGGGTGGTTTCCTCAGTATAGAGGAACAAAATGAGAGGAACCAGGGGTAAGGTATTTGTGTGTTTAACTACTCAGTTGTGTCCAACTGTTTGCAACCACAATGGGACTCCCGACAGGCTCCTCTGTCCACAGGATTCTCCAGCAAGAATACTAGAGTGGGTAGTCTTTCCCTTATTTGGGGGATGTTCCAAATGCAGGTATTGAACCCAGCGCTCCTGCACTGCAACAGACTCTTTACCATCTGAGTCACCAGGGAAGCCAAGTTATTTCCCGATCATCAACAAGGAGAAAACATTGTCAGGCTAGGGAGAGGGCAAGGAAGATATAACGAGAGATGACCAAAATAGTTCCTTTTTAAAGAGGTACATGAAAAATTTCCTGGAGCATCTGTATCATGTTATGTGAATAAAATTAGGCTCATGGCAGATTTTGTCCATTTAATATGCTTTCCCTGGCTTTGTCTACATAAATTAATATTTATAGGCAGTAAACTTCAAACACAAACTGTAACATTAGAATTAGAGTAGGTCTCTGCCTAAGCTTACACAGATTTTCCATTATTGTTCTTTTTTTATTCTTTGTATGTTTACAGTGTGGCCTCTTCTCTCTGTTCCTCACTTTCTTTTATTACTTCTTCTACACAATTCTATTAATTCTACAATGTTTAAAGTTCTTTATGAACTCCACGTTGCTCTTTACATAACTTTCTTATCTCCTCTGTCATAACCTCCTGTCTTATTCCAGTCAGTTAGCTCCATTTTTTTCAACATGTAATTTTTTTCTTGCCACCACTGTGGCTAGTCTCTCTACATGAGATACTTGCTTGTAAAAATATTTTTAGAAAAGTGTGGTTGCATGCTTTTTCTCGGTGCTTAGGCAATATTGCCATACAGGGAGGGAGGGGCAGATTTTGTACCAATTTATAAATCCAGAATGTCAATAAAGAGAAAATTAAAATCAAATTCATCTTTATCTTTGTGAGCAGTGTTAGTTAAAATAAAGAAAATTAACCTGCATAGACTATATTAAAATATAACTCCACCTAATAGGAGAGTCAATCAAAAAAGTGCAAAACATTTTGTTAATGCTATTTCATTTATTTCTAACATCAATCCAAAAAAAAAATGAATTTATAAATATTATGTTTACTTGTACTTATAATACTGGCAATAATATTAATTATAAATGAGTATAAAACTTTGAATAGCAATGTGAAAAAATATCAATTTATGAGTCTTAATTTTCATGTTAAGTGGCATTGTTAAAAACAAGGAGATTAATATATATAAATATATTATATATATATATATTAAAGTTCAGGTGCTCAGTCATGTCCAACTCTTTGCCAACCTATGAGCCCATGGGTTTGCGACCCCATGACCCCATGAGCCATGGCTGTAGCACGCCAGGCTTCCCTGTCCATCACTAACTCCCAGAGCTTGCTCAAACTCATGTCCATTGAGTCAGTGATGCCATCCAACCATCTCATCCTCTGTCATCCCCTTCTCCTGCCTTCAATCTTTCCCATCATCAGGGTCTTTTCCAATGACTCAGTTATTTGTATCAGGTGGCCAAAGTATTAGAGCTTCAGCTTTAGCATTAGTCCTTCCAATGAATATTCAGGACCGATTTCCTTTACGATGGACTGGTTGGATCTCTGTGCAGTCAAGGGACTCTCAAGAGTCTTCTCCAATATCACAGTTCAAAAACATCAATTCTTTGGCACTCAGCTTTCTTTATGGTACAAATCTCACATCCATACATGACTGCTGGAAAAACCATAGCTTTGACTAGACAGACCTTTGTTGGCAAAGTATGTCTCTGCTTTTTAATATGCTGTCTAGGTTGGTCATAGCTTTTCTTCCAAGGATCAAGTGTCTTTTAATTTCATGGCTGCAGTCACCATCTGCAGTGAGTTTGGAGCATAAGAAACAAGTTTGTCACTATTTCCAGTGTTTCCCCACCTACTGCCATGAAGTAATGGGACCAGATGCTGTGATCTTAGTTTTTTGAATGTTGAGTTTTAAGCCAGTGTTTTCACTCTCATCTTTCACTTTCATCAAGAGGCTAAGTTCCTCTTTGCTTTCTGTGATAAGGGTTGTTCCATTTACATATCTGAGGTTATTAAGTCATTGATATTTCTCCTGGCATTCTTGATTTGAGCTTGTGCTTTATCCAGCCCAGCATGGTGTACTCTGCATATAAGTTCAATAAGCAGGGTGACAATATACAGTCTTGACACACTCATTTCCCGATTTGGAACCAGTCCATTGTTCCATGTCCGGTTCTAACTGTTATTTCTTGACCTGGATACAGATTTCTCAGGAGGCACATAAGGTGATCTGGTATTCCCATCTCTTGAAGAATTTCCTACAGTTTCTTCTGATCCACACAGTCATATGCTTTAGCATAGTCAATAAAGCAGTTGTAGATGTTTCTGGGACTCTTGTTTTTTGATAATCCAATAGATTTTGGCAATTTGATCATTGCTTCCTCTGCCTTTTTTAAATCCAGCTTGAATATCTGGAAGTCCTCAGTTCGTGTAGTGTTGAACCCCTGCTTGGAGAATTTTGAGCATTACTTTGCTAGCATGTGAGAGGAATGCAATTCTGTGTTAGTTTGTATGTTTGTACATTCTTTGACATTGCCTTTCTTGGCGATTGGAATGAAAACTGACCTTTTCCAGTCCTGTGGCCGCTGCTGAGTTTTCCAAATCTGCTGGGATATTGAGTGTAACACTTAACAGCAACATCTTTTAGGACTTGAAATAGCTGAGCTGGAATTCCATTATCTCCACTAGCTTTGTTTGTAGGGGTGCTTCCTGAGGTCCACTTTACTTCGGATTCCAGGATGTCTGGCTCTAGGTGAATGATCACACCATCGTGGTTAGGTGTGTGTGAGTGTGTGCGTGTGTGCATGTGCACACAGTGTCAGTTGTGTCTGGCTCTTTGCAACCTCATGGCGTATGTATATGAGTATAAATATATATAATTGAATCACTTTGCTATACACTAGAAACTAACACAACTTTGTAAATCAACTATACTTCAATAAAAATAAAATCCAAAGAGGAAAATACTGAAGACAAAAAAAATATACAAAATATTTGAGTTCATGGGTGAATTAGTTATGCATATTATATACATGAAAATATAATAATATGTAATATTTAAAACACTGACTATCAAAAAACAAATTAATAAAATGTGATGGAAACAGAATTCACATAGCTCCATTTTTCAACTAAGAAAATCAAAGTACCTATGCTATTCTCATGAGTGTTAGGCAGAAAATAAATCTCAGAGATCATAAGACTGAAATTTGGTGACCACATTGAGACCTGAGTTTCCCTGGTGGCTCAGCTAGTAAAAAATCCACCTGCAACTCAGGAGACCCTGGTTCATTTCCTGGATTGGGAAGATCCCCTGGAGAAGGGAAAGACTACCAGTCCAGAATTCTGGCCTGGAGAATTCCTTGGATTGTACAGTCTACACGGTTGAAAGAGTTGGGCATGGCTGAGCAACTTTCATTTTCACACCGAAACCTAAGGTCTCATAATTTTTCAGCAGCAGAGCAAGGTAAAGACTAGGTTGGTGATTGTACTTGTTGCCCTCAGCTGCCTCTTCATTTAAATTTTTACACTCAGTGTTTTAGTAAAGTAGATTAATAGATTTTTAGACTTAGAAGAATTCCTATAAAAGGCTGTTAATTTTATAGATAGAAGCCTAAGACCAAGAGGAGCTAAGGCTTGAATGCTCTGGAGGAGACTGAGAAGCTGAATAATGAACTGGGGCACATTTCATCTCTAGGTTTTTCCAACCTTAAGTATCAACCAAGTTTCCTAATTATGAGTAGAATGAAAATGACAACATTTTTGGACCTGGGAAACAGATCAAGTGATATAACTTCTTCAATATCAGACACAAGTTCATGCATCTGTGCCATTGTTCCTACTGTGGAATGCATGAATTTAGAAGTGTATCTACAAAAGCCACAGAAATACTTTAAGGTACTCTGACTTATAATTGCAATGCATTAGTCTCACCTTTTAATCTTAAAATATATTGTATGTAAGTAGTTCTCCTAATGGAATTAGATTAGATTGAATTCCTCCAAAAGTTATGTAATAAAATGAAATAATTACTTTGATTTATAAGAATGTTTTACATGAAATAAAACCACCTTGATTTTATATCTTAACAGGCAAGAAGACTTTGAGTCTGAATTTAAATTGCTTTAACCTTTTACTTTATGTTCCTGATAACTGAATATTTTGATTAGAAAATTCCTAATATGCAAATGCCATCACTACATTGCTCTTTCAAATATGTATTCTTTGTCTTAGTAGATTGTCTGTGAAGTTTCAGGGGCAGTGAAGTGGCCCAAAATACTTGGCATAGTGGAGAATAGAAGGGCTGATTGAGTTAATTGACTGAAATCACTTTGGCTAGAGAAATTAAAGTGATTAAATATGCTGATTTTCTGCTAAATTGTTGAATAGTTTCACTATTACAGAGAAAAATTATAGGACAAAAGGAGAACTTGTTTGCAACTCATAGAGAAGGTAATAAATTAATTTACATGCAATCAGAATTTCACACTTACTAAAATCAACTCATTAGTAAGTCATATGTAAACTTCCCTCCTATTTTCCATCAAAATATATTTTCCAAAGCTCATTTCAAATTATTGCTATATATGAATTATCTATTGAGCTTTGTCTTTGTGAACAGCAAGTGTTAAAATGGAACCATAATCACTGAGCAAGAAAATGATTATCAATCTGTCTTTCATGACTATTTTTGTATATACAGTACAGATAATTAAAATTTTAAAATGTTTCATTATATGCTACATAGCCCTTAACTATCATTCCTTTGTCTAAGTAGGAGAAGACTGATTACCTATAACTGCTTCTGAGAGGAAATTATTAACCATAATTCTTACTAAGTTGATTGCCAAAGGATGGACACACGAATCATTCTTTACTTAAGTTCATAGAAAATTGTTAAAGGTGGCTGTTTTCAAACACTAGGAGTTGAAAACCCAGCAGACCAAAGGTGCAGATAAATGAAGTATTAGAAGCCAACTGAATGCCCTCAGGGGATGATTAAATCATTTTTTTTTAAATAACGGTAGGAGATTTTTGGTAATTAAACTATAACATTGATAAATTTTAGTGGCTAGAAATATACTCAAAACTAATATTAAGCAAAATATAAGAACAGAAGAAGAATTCAAAGTCATTATTTGCCTTGATTCCAATTTTAAATTATTATTATTACTATTAATATTAGCTCCTATTAAGAAAATACTGAAAGAAAACATACTGAGATGTACTGAAGCACTGACACATATTTTTCAGCACAACAATTGTAGAGGATCAGGAGTATTGTTAATATTTTGCACAATGAAGTGTTTAGTGATTTTTCTTTCACTCAGTATATTGTTTTCATAAGAATAATACTTTCTTTTTATATTCAGAAAGTAATAAAATTTTGTTTAAAAAGTCTATGCATTATTATTAATAAAATGGCTATTTAAACAAACATGTTTAGTTAATAAGGAAAGATTTCTATTGTTTCTGTTGCAGTTTCATATAAGAGAAAAGACTTGGAAGGGTATCATGGAAAAGTAAACATAGCAGTTCTGATGTATGGAGTTATGAATGTCATTTAGGTAAAAGGGATGCCCACCTTCAATGAAAATATTTATTCAAAGGAAAACACTTGGCTTTCTGGAATGTTTAACTATATTTTCAAATTCCTTCTCATTTTGCTGTATTATACTTTTTGAAGTGAAGTTTAGTTGCATTTTTAGCTTTAGTAAAATAAAATCGCATGGTATCTACCCATTGTTGCGAAACTATACTCTTTATAATACTGGTAGGTTGCTGATAGTTATTAGGCTTCCCAGGTGGTGCTAGCTATAAAGAACCCACCTACCAATACAGGTAGGTATAAAGGATGAGAATTCAATCACTGGGTAAGGAAGATCCCATGGAAGAGGGCTCAGCAACCCACTCCGTACTCTTACCTGAGAAATCTCTAGGACAGAGGAGCTTGTCAGGCTATAGTCCAGAGGGTCACAAAGAGTCCAGCACAACTGAAGTGACTTAGCATGCACACTGATAGCTGTTAGATGCATGTATAATGTTTTTTATTTTTACTTTTTTTTTTTTTACTGGAAATATGTTCAAATAAAAATAGAAAAATAAAAATCACCTCTACTGTACTAAAACCCTACTGGAATCTGAATTTAAAGACTATGTACCAGGTGTTTAAAGTCTTTCAGCTACTCCAACAAAGAAAAAACATTTCAAAACTCTTAATCAGTGCTATAATTAGTTTATTAAATAAGTTCTATTGTTAATTTATATCTTTTTATTTTTTTTTTTTAACCATTGTATTCTATAGTCATTTCCATCTCACTGGACTTCAGAATCCTGGCTAAGGTGGTTAAAAAAAAAATTTTTTTTAAAAAGAGTGCAGCACTTATTTATATCAGGCCCAGCCTAATCACAGAAATACCAAGGCTCTCTCCCCATGTTTATCTAATTTGATCACACATTATCTTCTCATTACCTTAAATCAAAGTGTGCTCTTCTCTCTTCATTTTATTATTGGATTGAAAGAACCATTGACCCACAATTCATTAAAGATTCAATGATTCAATAGTTTAAAGTGTAACAGCCCCATTATGACTCCTACCATTTATTGAGTATCAATTGTGTGCCAAACACAGTTCAAAGCAATTTATATGATTACCGACTGAGGGAGAAGCAGGAATATGACAGATAAAGATACTGAGAGTCAGAGAAATTCAAATTTGCTCAAGGTAACCAGGCCATAAAGTCACAGAGCTTTTTCCAAAAAGCTGGATGTACCTGACTCTATGTGCTAAGTAGCTTCAGTCGTGTCCAACTCTCTGAGACGCTATGTACCATAGCCCATCAGACTGTGTATGGCATAGTCTGTGTATGCCATGTGTATGGCATTCTCCAGGCAAGAATACTGGAGTGGATTGCCATGCCCTCCTCCAGGAGATCTTCCTGACCCAGGCATCAAACATTAATTTTATCTTAAGTCTGCCTGAATTGGCAGATGGGTTCTTTACCACTAATGCCACTTGAGCTTTTCAGCTCTTCAACATGGCAAAAAACATGTGGAAAACTAGAAATCATAGTCAAGAATGTCATGTGAATAAAATATGAAATAATTTCTATGAATAGTAATTATGCTGAATTATCATCTATTATTTGAATAACTGAAAAAAGAACCTGAAAAATAAAATATTCAAATCTAGATTTGTACATAATCCCTAAATGAAAGTTATTGGCTAGTTAGAAACAATCATCATATTCTAGTAAACCTTACTTGGAGAAGGAAATGGCAACCCACTCCAGTATTCTTGTCTAGAAAATTCCATGGACAGAGCAGCCTGAAGGGCTATAGTCTATGGGCTCCTAAAGAGTTGGACTAGAGGAGGAAATGGCAACCCACTCCAGTATTCTTGCCTGGAGAATCCCATGGACAGAGGAGCCTATCAGGCTACAGTCTATGGGGTCGCAAGAGTCAGACACAACTGTGCGACTAAGCATAGCACACATATCTTGCTATCTTCATGAACAATACATCCGCCCCGAAATGGATAGAAGATACCAGAGACAGACAATGAGACAGTAAGACAGAAAGACATTAGGAGTCCGTTTAGCTTTAAAATGGCTCACTGTAACATGAGCAAGTAATTTAGGCATTCAGGAATCATGGCCACATAATTTTATTTTTGTTTTTAGATAATACTAAATTAAGTTAGAATGGTTAGAATTTCAGAGGATAATATTGAGATTAGTTTAAAAATGTCCATTAAGTTTAGATGTTGTAAGACATATAAGAGACATTGTACAAAGCCAAAGCAGAATCAGTTCAGTTCAGTTCAGTCACTCAGTCTTGACAATATATAATTTGGGTAGTCAACAATCCTTGTAGGAATGTAGACTTCAAAGTGCAGTTAACAGTATGAATAAAACAATAATTTGCTTTTCCATACCTGCTATATTCCCAATGTGCATTAAAGTTTCTAAAACATAATGAGCTCTTATTTGTTGAACTCTTAACTATGACAGTATTTTAATAATAGTTTTTGGTTTCTACTACCATATATTTAGATTGGAGGTTTAACTCCCCATGCCCCAAATTAAAAAGTTAAGCCAGGTTAGGAGACAGGTAAGATATACTATAAAATTAAGAAATTGATATCTAAGTAAAAATTAAATTATACATTGATTTTAGTTGATAAAATAGTGAAAGTCTTTTTAAAAATATAAAGTTAGTAATATAAAAATAATTATAGAAATGTATGTCTTTTTTACTGAAAAAATAGGAAATTTTCTTAAACTGAAGAAGAGATTAGGAAAACTTCATATCGTTAATCTTGCTAAGATTTAGCAAACAATAAAATTTGGCAAAATTTAAAAAAATAAATTGATACATATCATCATTTATGAAAAAAAAATGTTTACTGATTGCCTACAGATATCAGAAACTATAATAGTCACTAGAAATATAAAGAAAGCTTAGAGATGCAACCTGGTCTCAGGTTTTCAAAAGAATGATTCTGAACCCAGCCAGAAAATGAATTAGATACTCTTCAAATTGTAATCTCTGAGTGCTGTGATGTCTGTGCGCTGGTATGATTCTAAGCATCAAGCATCATTTCCTGTAGAAGTTCTCTTTTGATTCATTCAAAATAATACAATTCACAGATAGTTAAACTTGTAGCTCTAAAGCACTATTCAAAGAAAAAAAAAACTGATTGTTAGTCTAGCCATATTTCTATATAACCTATAATTGGAGAAAACAATTCCATTCTCTGGGTCTATGGGGCAATATGCAAATCAAAATTCATCTGCATAGTGGAGTTTTGTGATTTCTCTCAGCGTAACCTATCTTTATTTTCTAGCTCCTTACATGACAGAGGGTTCAATAACCCCCAGTTTTCCAGCACTCTGGCAAAGGAGCAAGAGATTGCTTTCCAGGTGGGTAGTCACAAGTAAGCAATTTCAGGAATCCTCTAATGAGGCAATCCATAATGGTTTTCCTCACTGAGTCCATCCACCAACCACAGGCAAAAAAAAAAAAAAAAAAAGAAAAGTAATTCTAGCAGCCTGTTTTAAGAAGGAAAACACACACACACACTTTCCTTTTGTTAAAAAAAAAAAAAGAAAGAAAGAAAGAAAAGAAATGCATAGATGAAATGATCATGATATAGGGTTGTCTTGGACAACAATTTATGCAGGCCTTTATCTCTAGGCTTCGGCTAAATTTGGACTTCAAAGAGGACCTTGTTGTTTTATTATATTTTGTATTTAATATTTTACTGCTTAAAATCCTCCTTTTCAGAAAGAAAAAGACCCAGAAATAAATGGATGTCTGTATTTTAAATTGAGATCTCAATGCCCATTTGATCAATATATATTTATTGCTTATAAGTCAAGACAATGAAATGCATTAGCCTCAAGTGTTTATTGTAGTCACTCAGAATTTTGCTGTTTTCTGCTCTCAAAGGAATAATGAATATTATGCTCAGAACACAGTGATTATTTTTTCTGTGTAGTAGTGTCAGAAAACTGTTAAGTAACATGAGATTAATATGACCTTGGAAATACAGCTAGATATAATAGGGTAATGTTAGAGATTTTAGGATTTAGTTTATATGCTATGGATATATGTGTAAAGCTTATTAATTGCTGCGAGGAAGGCTTTTTTCTAAAAATATAAGATGCCCTTTCAAAGGCATCTGAACCAGTAAGTGTAGGATTGGGATATGGAATTTGTATTTTGAGTACTCTTTTGGCAATGTTTTATGTACACTAATATACTGATAAAATTACACTAAATAGGTCTCATCTCTTCCTCCAATGCATAAAATAAAACCCTCTAATTTCAATTATTATTAGTATAAATTACCACAAAATTCTAGAATTGAAAACGACCACATAATTCAACCATTCTAACCCTTCCTACAATTTGTGGAGAGGGAGCTCAGCCCAATTTTCTATTTACAATCTTGAAGCTAATCATTTCTACAAGATCCTTGACTATGCTCTAAAATGCAAGCCCCTCAGGCAACAGTTTTCTGGTAACTCCATTCCTCTGCCACTGTTCTGTGGCCTCTGCTGACTGTACACTCACCCTCCACTGTTCACTGAAGAAACTTATATCTTCTTCCCATAGCTATACCTAGAATGTATCACAAGCCATAATGGATCTGACACTTTCAGTGGGAACTTTGATGTCAATCTTGGGCTTCCCAAGTGGCACTAGTGGTAAAGAACTCACCTGACAATGCAGGAAACATAAGAGACTTAGATTCTATCCCTGGGTCAGGAAGATTCTCTGGAGGAGGACATGGCAACCCACTCCAGTATTCTTGCCTGGAGAATCCTTTGGACAGAGGAGCCTGGTGGGCTACAGTCCATAGGGTTGCAAAGAGTTGGACATGACTGAAGCGACTTAACACATAACACCCACCAGTTCTTGGCCCAAGTCTTTCTAGGTCTCTTACTCATTCATTGCCAATCCCCAAATTCTTCAAATTCACGGGGATTTCCAAATCCTTTAACCTTCTATTTTCTCTCAATTTTAAGAAAGCCACATTCTGGCACTGTTATATTCATAATCAACATACTATGTCATAGTCATGGGTTTCATGAGAGCTCAGTTGGTAAAGAATCTGCCTGCAATGCAGGAGACCTGGGTTCGATCCCTGGGTTGGGAAGATCTGCTGGAGAAGGGATAGGCTACCCAATCCAATATTCTTGGGCTTCCACTGTGCCTCATCTGCTGAAGAATCTGCCTGCAGTGCAGGAGAAGTGGATATATATATATATATATACATGCTGCTGTTAAGTCGCTTCAGTTGTGTCCGCCTCTGTGCAATCCCATAGACGGCAGCCCACCAGGCTCCCCCATCCCAGGGATTCTCCAGGCAAGAACACTGGAGTGGGTTACCATTTCCTTCTCAAATGCATGAAGGTGAAAGTGAAGTCACTCAGTCATGTCCAACCCTCAGAGACCCCATGGACTTCAGCCTTCCAGGCTCCTGCGTCCATGGGATTTTCCAGGCAAGAGTACTGGAGTGGGGTGCCATTGCCTTCTCCGATAGATATATATAAGCTTCCCTGGTAGCTCAGATGGTAAGGAGTCTGCCTGCAATGTGGGAGACCTGGGTTTGATCCCTGGATTGGGAAGATTCCCCTGGAGAAGTGAATGGCTATCCACTCCAGTATGCCTGCCTGGAGATTTCCATGGACAGAGGAGCCTGGCAGGCTACAGTCATGGGGTCACAAAGAGTCAGACACAATTGAGTGACTTTCACCAGGTTATATATGTATATTTATATTTATACTTATATGGCTGAATCCCTTTGCTATACAGCAGAAATTAACACAGCATTGTATATCAAGTATACTTCATTAAAATTTTTAAGAAAGATGCCATGTCATCTTATATGTCAGCAATGTCCTCAACTTTACAAAAGATTCTACTTCATCTTATCCTCCTTTCTAGTTTGTTCCCTGAAAACTTACCCCTTCATTTATTGATGTAGACAAAGGAGAGAGAATAGATGAAGAAAGCTATGCAATTAACCATAAGTCAATGGTTTTAAACTCAGCTGGCCCCTCAGTTACTCACAAGTGCTTTCATTTCTTATTTATTTCTCCATTCCATAGTCACTCTAAAATTTCATGCCCATTCTTATACTTGCTGCCTACATCCCATGCAAATCAGTAAACTTATTGCACTGATAGATTATCATCAACAGTAATCTTTTTTTTTTTTCTTCCATTCATCTTGTTTGGGCTTCAGATGAACATTTTCATCTCCTCAGGGTTGCCTCCATATCAACCAACCACTGTACCACATGTTTGTAGTTTCTCCATGTCTTTACCATATATACAGACTGGTTCCAAATCATGAAAGGAGTACATCAAGGCTGGATATTGTCACCCTGTTTATTTAACTTATATGCAGAGTACATCATGAGAAACACTGAGCTGGATGAAGCACAAGCTGAAATCAAGATTGTGGGGAGAAATATCAACCTCAGATATGCATATGACACCACCCTTATGGCAGAAAGTGAAGAGGAACCAAAAAGTATCTTGATGAAAGTGAATAAGGGTAATGAAAAAGTTGGCTTAAAGCTCAACATTCAGAAAACTAAGGTCATGGCATCTGGTCCCATTCCTTCATGGCAAATAGATGGGTAAACAGTGGAAAAAGTGACATACTTTATTTTGGGGGCTCCAAAATCACTGCAGATGGTCATTGCAGCCATAAAATTAAAAGAACTTGCTACTTGGAAGAAAAGTTATGACCAACCTAGACAACATATTAAAAAGCAGAGACATTACTTTACCAGCAATGGTCTGTCTAGTCAAAGCTATGGTTTTTCCAGTAGTCATGTATGGATGTGAGAGTTGGACTATAAAGAAAGCTGAGAGCTGAAGAATTGATGCTTTTGAACTGTGGTGTTGGTGAAGACTATTGAGAGTCCCTTGGACTGCAAGGAGATCCAACCAGTCAATCCTAAAGGAAATCAGTCCTGAATATTCATTGGAAGGACTGATACTGAAGCTGAAACTCCAATACTTTGGCCATCTGATGTGAAGAACTGACTCATTGGAAAAGTTCCTGATGCTGGGAAAGATTGAAGGTGGGAAAGGGGACGACAGTTGGATGGCATCATGGACTCAATGGACATGAGTTTGAGTAAACTCCTGGAGTTGGTGATGAACAGGGAGGTCTGACATGCTGCAGTCCATGAGGTCAAAGAGAGTTGGACATGACTGGACAGCTGAATTGACTGACTGACTGACAGACTCCTCTTAGCAGCTGCATAATGTAAATGCTGTACAGTGGTTTGGTAGGCTGAGTGTATATCTGTGTGCATCTGATTCATTGTAGAGAAAGGCAGAGAGAAGATTCAAGAATAAAAACAAGCATCTCTACTTGAAAAACTCTCACTGACCACAGATCTTGTGATATAAGCTCTTTACCAATATGTCCCTGAAAATCTCTAAAGATGAGTGTTATCCTAATTTTACAGAAGAGAAATCTGAGATTCAGGTTTTGAAACTTGTCCAATTGTGTAGAAATAGATAATATTAATTTAGTTCTTACTACTTACTGGGCATAGTGAAACTTTTTTATTCAATAACATAATCTTCTCGATAAGCTTATTAAGTAAATAGCCATACAATCTCCATTTATAATTGAGGAAATATCACCCAATCCTACCTTATTAGACCAAATTCTTGAAAGCATTATCTATCTTCAATTTTTTCTCCTTCATTTTACATGGACTCTTGTCAGCTATTTTCCCATCAAGCTCCTTTCGCTATCACAAAGGTGCAACATTTGTGATTTTTTGTGAAACTAAAAAAAGCATTTTTGTTTTTCTGTTGTTTCTCTATCTCTCTCCTTCTAGTCTCTCTGTTTCTCTGCTTATTCACAATTCTCAGAGTATAGTGATAGTCTGTTACCAACATATTTATTGTCATCTGAGTATCCCTTCTAAAACTAAAACATAATCATAATCGGTTTGTCCTTTTTTTTTTGTCCACTACTGGATTCTACTAGTTTTAGGATAAAATTTTCCTGGCATGACATAAAAGGCTTGCATTTCAGTCTTCCTGAACTAATTGAATTTTCTGGACTTGTTCTCACCTCCCATAAATTTGAATACTCTGCTTTTCTTCCCAAACTATTACACACACTCACACACACAGAGTTACACTCCTGTCTATTTAACTGTAGATATTATCCACACTACAGGATCCATTGGATACTCATGTAGAGTTTTCCTAACTTCCTTTACAAAGCACCTATTCATACTTCATTCACTCTGTCATCATTGTGGATCAAGTCTCAACAAACTCTCCTGTGAGGGCCAGATTATATGCTATATGGGTCTACAGGCAAAAATTTGCAACTTTTTTCCCAGAAAGGCTAATAGTCTGTTTAAATTTCACACTTTATATTTAAAAATGTAAAAAATCATTTTGACCTCTCAAGCCATACGAAAGCAAACAGTGGGTCTGATTTGGTTCATAGGGCATAATTTGACAATATTTTTCCTAGATTATAATAATTTTATAATTTATGTTTTTCCCATTTTACAGTGAGAATGTACAGAATGTATCTTCTATCTTTTTTTTAATTTTTTATTGATTACCTCAGTATTTGGTGCACATTGCTCATTTAATAGATATTAATTCATATAAAGCATGATGCTTTTGAACTGTGGTGTTAAAGAAGACTCTTGAGAGTCCCTTGGACTGCAAGGAGATCCAACCAGTTCATTTTAAAGGAAATCAGTCCTGGGTGTCCTATGGAAGGACTAACGCTAAAGCTGAAACTCCAATACTTTGGCCACCTCATGCAAAGAGTTGACTCATTGGAAAAGGGATTGGGGGCAGGAGGAAAAGGGGATGACAGAGGACGAGATGGCTGGATGGCATCATTGACTCGATGGACACACAAGTTTGAGTGAACTCCGGGAGTTGGTGATGGACAGGGAGGCCTGGCGTGCTCCGATTCATGGGGTCACAGTCGGACACGACTTAGTGACCAAAGTGAACTGAGTATAAAGCAAATAAGTGATATTTAATCTTGAGTCTGTGCCAAAAATGCAGGCAATCATTTCAATTTATATAAATAACTTATATAGAGAAAAATGTTACCTAAGCTTACTGTTTATAGCAATTATAAATATACATTTATACTTAACAATATATTGTCAGTGCACTATAATATATAGTGCATATTTCTTACTCATTGAGACAGAAGGTTTTGTATTATTCCTTTGTTTATTGTAAGTTCAGCATTGAGAAACATAATTTATAATCATGGAATTGCTTTCATCATGTGGTACATAAAATGCTTTATAATATATTATATATTTTTGCATCATAAAAGAATTCTATGAAGAAGATACCGTTATCCTTACACTATAAATGATAAAACTGACTATAGAGAGATTGTGTGACTTATCTAATACAACACAGTTGCAACATGGCAGAATTAGGACACACACCCAGTCTTCTGATCCTTATATCTAGGACTTCTTCATTATAAATGAGCTGTTTCCACACCAAAAGTGAAACATTTGTTGAACTCTTTAATGAAGCACTTTCAAAATTCAAAAAAAAAAAATTCAAATGATATTTTATTGCCAAAATGACAGTCAATTAAACTGGGACCTTAAAATTTTTTCAGCCAAAGGGATAATTTTCTCCCTGAGTTTGCAGTGTTTATCAAAGAAGTTCACTATTAATGCCTAAAAATGTTTTGGTTTTTTTTTTTTCCATTCAGCAAACAGGGTCTCTGCCATGATTAAGCTTTTAGGATAGCCCCTAATCTTATCAATAACTCAAGTCACCTAAAAAGGTAAAATAATGTGAGGAAAAAACTACATTGGATCACCAGACTCTGGAAATGGATAATGCATGCCGATTGTTACAAAAATACCTTACAATCAGTTTTATATAATGCACATTCCTTTAGTCACTGATAAATACATTTATTTCAATTTTTGCATCTTTAGTGAGAAAGTTGTTTAGCCATTAAGGGTGAATATTTTTTATGAATTTGTTTACCTTGTGCCTTTTAAGTTTTTTCAATCTAGATATAAATTATACACATATTCATCATCAATATAAATTTTAGAATATGAGAAAGCATTCAATTGTTAATAGTGAAATACCAGCATTACCTCAACAATGGTACATTTTGTACAAAGTGACTTGGAAAGCATTAATGGAGAAGCACTACGGGCATAACAAGAGTGAGGACCCAGCTACAGTGGAAATAATAGAAAAGCTATCTCTGAGTTAACTAGAATGGAAACAACTTGCTTCATGGCTTCAAATGACATATCGCAAATCATGCAATTCCATTGGAGTTATAGAAGCACAAAACAAGGGTTTCCATGTTCATCTCTAAGAAATAAACAATGACTGTCTCCTCAACGTTAGAATTAACCAAGCAAAATGTAATTACCTACTAGTAGGAACTTGTTTTCAATAGCCTTTACATGGAGATTTAAACATATTAAAAATTACCACAGAAGTTTTGCATGAAATTAATTATTGGTTGGAGATAATGCTGGCACTACTGTGACTTTTAAAAACTGCTGGAAGATTACAACGGTTTCCAAGGATGAATTGATAACAGAGCTGTTCCATTCAGAATGAAGGATTTCAGACACAAACAATACCTGCTGTTTCATTTCCTAATATTTTACTATGAATTCAAAAAGCAATGACTCTTAAACCTGAGTGATCCAATAAAAGGAATTATGACATACAGTGTTGGTTTTTAGACTATCAGTGGATTGACTGGAGCGTTCTTATTGTACTCTTAAGAAGAGGCATGCTCTCAAAAATCTAGGATCTAGTAAACGAGTTTCAGGAAGGAGTGGTGGATAGTTTCTGTTCTACTATTAGTTCTGCTAATCAAACAATGTTGACTCAAAAAATATATTCAGCTTTAACATTCCACCCACAGAAGAACCTGGGTAAAATGAGCTAGTATGTTTTTCTTTCAAGTACTATTTTATTTAACTGGTGAAAGTGTTAATCGCTCAGTTTTGTCTGACTCTTTGTGATCCTATGAACTACAGCCAACCAGACTCCTCTGTCCATGGAATTCTCTGGGCAAAAATACTGGAGTCATTCCCTTCTCCAGGGGATCTTCTCAACCCAGGGACTGAACTTGGGTCTCCGGCATTGCAGGCAAATTCTTTACCATCTGAGCTACTTGTCCAAATGTTTAGTCAGCTGTAGTTTCTTTACTTTGTATTTCCTCCAAATGTATTCAGCAATTTCCTGCCAAATTATTATAGCTACAAATTTATTATATAGTTCTAAAACAGAAGTGAATAATGTTACAACTTAATAAATTATTCCAGTTTTAGGGGTCACTAAAGTGATTCTGGAGGTTAAATTTCATTTAAATATATAATTAATAATAAACATGGAAACAGTTTCATAGATCATTCTCCCCTTAGATATAATGTGGTAAGCAAGTTGAAGTATTATGATTTTAAAATATCATGCCTATTAAATTTTAAAGACTCAATTTGAGAAAAAATCATAAAGAAAATCACAGATTAAATGTATGATGCCAACTTCTTCTCTTCATAATCCTAAAGTGCTCATGCATTTCTTTCTAAAAGCTGTGTTCATATTTCAGGTCAAGTAGGAAGTTTTGGATCTTTTACTAGAAACTTGCTTAGAAATCCTATCACAAAAAGAGTTCTCAAAAGACAATCTGATATCAAGATATCTCGATTGCATTATCCCTGTGCATGGTTATTCAAGAAAAAAAAAGCAGATAATAGGACATGAGGAAAATATAAAAACACTGTACATCTTCAATTAACTAGCCATTACTGTCCTCAAGAGAGAATCATTACGTCTGGAAATTTATATCTGAACATTTTTATATCACTTTATCTATTTAAAATTAAATTAAGTATGTATGACAGAGAAGGTGGGGAAAAAGGCAAACATATTGATTAGAAGAGTCAGACACGACTGAGAGACTAAACTGAACTGAACTGATTAGAAATGTACCAATTTATTATCTGAGTAAAACAGTACATTTGTGACCTCTTATATCTATATCCTCAGAGAAGGAAATGGCACCCCACTCCAGTACTCTTGCCTGGAAAATCCCATGGACAGAGGAGCCTGGTAGGCTGCAGTCCATGGGGTCACTAAGAGTCGGACATGACTGAGCGACGTCACTTTCACTGTTCACTTTCATGCATTGGAGAAGGAAATGGCAACCCACTCCAGTGTTCTTGCCTGGAGAATCCCAGGGATGGGGGAGCCTGGTCGGCTGCCATCTATGGGGTCGCACAGAGTCAGACATGACTGAAGCGACGCAGCAGCAGCAGCAGCATATGTATATCCTAATAAGACATGAATTGACACATGTGACAGACTTTGTTTTCTTGGGCTCCAAAATCACTATGGATGGTGACCGCAGCCATGAAATTAAAAGATGCTTGCTCCTTGGAAGAAAAGCTATGACAAACATACGAAATATATTAAAATCAGAGACATTTCTTTGCCTACAAAGGTCCATATAGTCAATGCTATGTTTTTCCAGCAGTCATGTAAGGACATGAGAGTTGCACAAGAAAAAGGGCTGAGCACCCAAGAACTGATGCCTTTGAACTTTGGTGCTAGAGAAGATTCTTGGGAGTCCCTTGGACAGCAAAGAGATCAAGCCAGTCATCTAAAGGAAACCAGTACTGAATGTTCCTTGAAAGGACAGAGGCTGAAGCTGAAGCTCCAACACTTTGGCCACCTGATGGGAAGTCAACTTAAAAAAAAAAAAAACCCTGATGCTGGGAAAGACTGAAGGCAGGAGGAGAGGGGACAACAGAGGATGAGATAGTTGGATGACATCACCAACTCAATGGACATGAGTTTGAGCAAGCTCCAGCAGATGGTGGAGGACAGAGAAGCCTGGTGTGCTACAGTCCACGGGGTCACAAAGAATCAGACATGACTGAGTGACCAACCAAGGAGACATGTGCTTCTCTCACTTGGAGGAATACCAGATGGATTTTCTTTTTATATTTTTCTATTTTAGCCCTCTTAGCATTGCTATCCTTAAATCTTGTTTTTATTAATCAGTCTTATATTAATCAATATTTATGAAATCTTATCAGATATTAATATATGAAGTTTAGCATATAATGGGAAACATGCTTTTCAATTAATTAAATTTTCAAAAGTTTATGAAAATATTTTATATAGGTTAGTATGTTTTACTTTAGTTACAAAAGTGATGATTTAAACATTAGAAATCATAAAATCAAAGAAATTTTTAAATAGACATAAGAAAACTGCCCAGTAATACATATAACAGTAAGTTAGAATCTCTTGAAGGGCAGACCCAATTTAAAAATCATTTAAGAAGCCAGGAATCCAGACCTAGACTCACCAGATAGGATAATGTTTGGAATACATGGCAGGAGATCCAGAGCCCTTTATTTCAGCTTTGTGTGGTACTTGTCAATTAAGACAAACGTGTGTGTGTATGTGTGTCTGTGTGTGTTTGTGTCTGTGTGTTTATGCTGTTTCACTGGACAACCTTGATATACTATGACAAAGTCTTATCTCTAGCATGTCATGTTGTTGGTAATCTGGGGTCATATATGGTTTGACTGACATACTTACTCAGCTTTTGTCCACTAGGAGTGTCTGACCTGATTTTTTCCTGCAGTGTTTGAATCTCTTCAGATATGAATTAATACTTCTTTTATCCCAAAGTGAATGTACTATGTTAATAAATGCCAAACTTACATACTTTCAACTTTTCTTATATTGAGGAGCATTTGTATAATTGTATAATCTCTCTGTATAGAATTAAGCCATTTTAAAAATAATGTTTTGTCTTACTTACTTGTCAGGGTATTAGAGAAGAAGTTTAAAACTTGGTAAGAAGATAAAATAAAATGATTTTTCAAGTTCTTACCAAGTAGAATTTTTGTTTATTAGAGTCTACTAAATCTATATGCTTTCAAATATAATACACAATATTCTTGTAATCTCAAATTAGTTAAATTACAAGTGCTACTTTGAGACTCTGATGAGCAGTTTTTTAAAAGTCTGAGCCTAATTTACATCAAAATTTCTCTAAATAAAATATATTTCTCACAAAAATCTTCTAGTGTAGTGTTAACTTATTGGCAGCATTCTACATATTACAATATAATAATAATAATTTTCTTATGTTTTTAAAATATAATGTATTAGCAGGCAGATTTTACTCCTATGAAGAATTGGGTGATAAAGGACAAGGCAGGGAAGGTTAAAAAAGGTTTCTGGCAGATATCACAAGCTCATGTAAGTAAAAGACAGGAGTTAAATCTGATAGGGAAGACCAAGTATAAATTTTCAGAAAAGAAATTAGTGTCTGAGACCTGGCAACTCTGCTCATGTGGAGACCAGCAAATTATTATAGCATAATTAGATTCATATGCAAAATCTAAAATTCAGTAAATGAAACTAACAGTGAGAGAATACATAGCAATGAGAGCTACACGCTACTGAACTTTTAAGAGGCCACATAAGGCTCAGGTCACTAAAAATTACAAGGACTAGCAAAATTCTAGTGAAAAAACAAACAGTTGCTAATTAAGACAAACACTCAACAGCCACACCCCAAATTCTGCTTCCTGGCAACAAACACAAGCTTTTGTACTAATGCCATTTGCTTCAGGGAAAGTCAAGTCCTTCAGGGAAAGTCAAGTCTCAGAGGTGAAATTAGATTATTCTAGGTTGGCCTCCTTCACTACCTGGCAGATTCTTTACCACTGAGCCACCTGGGAAGCTTGGGCATCAGTGAGATCAAACCAGACAATCTTAAGGGAAATCAACCCTGAATATTCATTTGAAGGATGGATGAAGCTGATCCAGTATTTTGGTCATCTGATGGTAACAGCCAACTCATTGGAAATGTCACTGATGCTGGGAAAGATTGAACAGGGCATCAGAGGATGAGATGGCTGGATAGTATCACTGATTCAATGGATATGAACTTGGGGAAACTTTGGGAGATGGGGAAGGACAAAGAGGTCTGGGGTTCTGCAGCCCATGGTGTTACAAATAATCGGACACAACTGTGTGACTGAAAAACAGGTTGGGCTATTGTGGTACTTTATTACCCTTTTCTATCTCTGGTTTGCAAAGAGACATGAGTTAATATTCATAAATTAGTCATACACCTCTGAAATATATACCAGTATGCAAAAATCTTTATATATGAATAGTCCTATTAAACAATATAAGTAGGAGTGAAATGAAGCTATAATACAGAAGTATTTTAGAAGACTGAGATGTTATTTTAATTGCAAATGATTAATCTTACTCCTGGCATTCAAGAATAATAATGATTTTTGTTTTTTGAAGAGATTTTTAAGCAAATTACAAAACTTTAAAAATATCATGAACTGTTATTACAATCCTGTGTGGTTCATGTATATTTATAGATATTCTAAAAGTTTCATATGTGCAGATTATAATACATAATTAATTAACACTTTTAATTAAAATATGAGTGAAATATGTATGTATACGCAAAAACTTGCATTGAACTCTAATGTCAGTCCCTTAGGGAAAGAACAAAGACACAAACTGAAGTTATCAGTCACAAATGAGGAACAAACAAACTTTCAACTTTTTTCTTTCTCAACTTTTTCTATAAAATAATAGCAACAAAAAATGTCAAGAAATAGATTAAATTTGTTTTGATACTTAATGCCACCATACTGATTAAACAAAAAAGGAATTATATGCCATAGTTACTGACATAATTACTGCACTTTTCTCTCTTGTCTTGTAAACCACTCAATACAAATTAATCTATACAAAAGTATGCAGACAACAATTACCCATGGTGACCAATATGTGAGTAAATATGGCAAATGAACCAAAACACTGCACACATCAGCAAAGCACAAATAGTATGCTGAATATAAAAAAAGAAAATATCTTAACTGGAAAGGAAAAGATGCAAGAGCATCAGATATAGGTAATCAGTTTGCATGTGTGTTTGTAGGATACTTACCACAAAAGAATAATTCTGACTAATCATGTGCAGCTTGAGAAGATACATATGAGAGTAAATGTTTCTTATCCTTCTTGGCTTTGAAAACATGATTTTTCTTCATAAATTAATTTCTACAAGTTACATAATTAATTTGAAAAATGACAACCATACTTTAAATTAGTTCCTAAATACTGCCTAGATTCATAAAATTAGAAACACCTGTATACAGAAATATTTTAAAACAACAAGCAATAGCTGATGATTACTTTTAATGAGAATTACTCCATCTTTAACAACAGGAATGTACATAAGAAGAGTGTAATAATATAGGATGGACTGAAAACAAATCTCCATGAGGTAAAAAGCACCAAAATTCCCCAATATTCCTCAGCTCTGCCTGTCTAGTTGCCTACAATTCTTTGACCATGAATATACCTTTTCTTAAAGTCACATTATAGCATCTTTCTTCACCTTAAGTCTGATCTTTTAATCGCTGAGTCTAAACATATTGATAGGCATTCATACTATGCTTTGGGTAAAGAAAATATCAATGTTGATTCTTCTTCTAATTAAATAACACAAATTACACATATTTTGCTAATGCTATTGCAAGTGAGATTCTATGAAACAAAAGCTTTTAGGAGGTCTGTGGCTCACAAAAGTACCCCAAAATATTTACCTTGTTTTTCACACATACTCTGATGCTCACTGCAGCACTCTTTATGATAGGCAAGACAAGGAAGCAACCTAGATGTCCACTGACAGATCAATGGATAAAGAAGTTGTGGTCCATATATATAATTACCCAACCATAAAAATAAACAAATTGAAGTCAGTTCTAGTGAAGTGGATGAACCTAGAGCCTGTTATACAGAGTGAAGTAAATCATAAAAAGAATAACAAATATAGTATATTAACACATATATATATGAAATCTAAAAAAATGGTACTGATGAACCTATTTGTAGGGAGCAACAGAGATACAGACATAGAGAACAGGCTTGTGGGAGCAGCCTGGGAGTGTAGCATTGAAATATGTAAATCGCCATACATAAAACAGACAGTCAAAGCTATGGTTTCTCCAGTAGTCATGTGCGGATATGAGAGCTGGACCATAAACAGGACTGAGCACTGAAGAACTGATGCTTTCAAAGTGGTGTTGGAGAAGATATTGAGAGTCCCTTGGACTGAAGGGAAATCAACCAATCAATCATAAAGAAAATCAACCCTAAATATTCATTGGAAAGACTGATTCTGAAGCTGAAGTTCCAATACTTTGGTCACCTGATACGAAGAGCCATCAGTCTTTCCCTGGTGCTGGGAAAGACTGAAACCAGGAGGAGAGGGGACGACAGAGGATGAGATTGTTGGACAACGTCACCGACTCAATGGACATGAGTTTAAACAAGCTCTGGAAGATAGTGAAGGACAGGGAAGCCTGGCATGCTGCCGTCAATAGGGTCCCAAAGAGTCAGATATGACTGAGCAACTGAACAACAAAAAATAGATAGCCAGTGAGAATTTTCTGTATAACTCAGGGAGTTCAACTGAGTGCTCTGTGACAACCTAGTGGGGAGGAGAGGGGTGGGGGGTGGGTGTTGGGAGGAAGGTTCAAGAGGGAGGGTACACATGTTTATTTATGGCTGCTTCATGTTGATGTATGGCAGAAACCAGCACAGCACTGTAAAACAATTATCCTCCAATTAAGAATTACATATATATATATGTGTGTGTGTGTGTGTGTGTGTGTTTACCTCATCTTTAAACATCTGAAAGCCAAATATAACACAACATCAGCTAACAGAGGTGAAATAACCATTGTTGTGTTAGTCGCTCAGTTGTGCCCGACTCTGCGACCCCATGGACTGCAGCCCTCCAGGCCCCTCTGTCCATGAGATTTTCCAGGCAAGGATACTGGAGTGGGTTGCCATTTCCTTCTCCAGGGGATCTTCCCAACCCAGGGATCAAACCCGGGTCTCCTGCACTACAGGCAGATTCTTTACCAACTGAGCTACAAGGGAAGCCCTAAAATAAACATAACTCTTACAAATTTAAAAAAAAAAAAAAAAAAGAAGCCAAAAAAACTTTTTGTTTCAGTCACTGTCATCCTTTTCTTTGAAATGCTCTTTAGCTTTATTTTCCTTTTGGTTTGAAGAAATGTGATAAACAAAAATATTTTATGTCTCCCTTTACCAATCTGCATAGACTTTCTATTTCAGATTGTCAATATTTTGTCTCAGCTGTCACCTGTTCCTAACAATTTCCAACCTAAAAAGAAAAAAAAAAAAAGTCTTGTTTCTTTGAAGAGAAGTCCTTTGGGCTATACTTTTTTTTCCCAAGGACATACAAACAGAAACCCTGAAAAATTAATCATCATTCTACCACATATTCACTATGGAAATTAAAGTAAGTCCCTTATGTCCTATCTTTTATTTTTATGGATTTTTATGGATTCTTTTCTAATATGAAATGTAGAACTAAATTTAAAATATATTTTAGAGATTAATGATTGGAAGAAATATATCAGAAAATGATTTTATATTAGATATGAGTGAGTAAATCTGTTCATAAGGTCATAATAACATGTATTAAGGGTTATTTCTAATTTTAGTCCAGTAAAATTCTGAAAAAATTCTGAGTACCAATGTAGACATGTTAAATAACAAGTAGCTCTTTCTTAGGCAACTTTCCTTTAAAACTATTTTAGAAAAAACCTTGACAAATGCCTAACTGTCATAAGTGAACCTTTTTCCACTATGAAAACTTCTTAATATCTTAAAGCTTAAACATGATTTGTTATCAATGATTTGATTTAGTATAGAGGTTCTCAAGCCATGGTCCTGAGGTCAAAACACTGGCATATTTTCCATGAGCTTTATAGAAATACACATCATAGATCCTACCCTGATCTATGGAATCAGAATCACTGTTTTAGTAGATGCCGAGTTTAATGATAAAAAGCGGTTTATTATTATGTTATTGTCATTTGTTGTTGTTGTAGTAGCAGTAGTCATATTTCTATAATGGGTTGTAAGATATTATATTTTTTACAATTATTCAAGGCACATGAAAAATAAACTGGGAATGCTAATTGACATCTGTCATAATATGATGCATGTCGTCATGCATAGGAGAAAAGTTAGTCTTCATTTCATCCAGCTTATGCTTATATTGTGCAATATTCAAGACTCAAAGTAGCCTTTGAAACTTGGTATTCTAGAACCCAAGAATAGCAGCTCATGATACTAAGTGACACATATCTTTAGCCATATTTTACTTACAACAAATGGTCAGTAGTGTGACAATTAGATGGTCTATATGAGTGAGGCCAGTTTTGACAGGGTGGAAATATAAGTAGCCATATAATATACGCATGCTCAGTCACTAAGTTGTGTATGCTCTTTGACACCCAATGGACTCTAGTCTGCCATACTCCTCAGTCCATGGGATTTTCCAGGCAAGAACACTAGAATAGGTTGCCATTTCCTCCTCCAAGTGATCTTCCAGACCCAGGTATCGAGCCTGAGTCTCTTGCATCTCCTACATTGGCAGGCGGATCCCTTACCACTGGGCCACCAGGAAGCCATCTATATAATAGGTCAATCTGAAACATGGGCAAAGAAATTACTGACTGTACTTATCTGAAATCTTTTCATTCTTTGTTTTCTAATCTTTCTCATCTTGTCAGTGAGCCAGTAAGATTAAAAAAAATTAGAATGATAAGTTAAACATAGCCTTAATAGTGATAAAAAATGTAGACAGAGAATCTATATATTCTACTATTGTTAAATTGTCACTATTGTTTAACAGTAACATTTGTAACACTTGCCTAGGTGAATTTCTTTAATTAATATAATTTTTTAAAAATACTTTCAAGTTTGCAAAAAATTGAAAAGACAGACAGTTCCCTTATACTACTCATTCCCTTTAATATCTTGCAATAACATGGTACACTTGTTATAGCTGATGAACCAATATTGATACTTTATTATAGGGTTCTTTTTCTGTGTTGTTCATTCTATGGATTTTGACAAATGTATAACATGAATCTACCAGTATTATGGCATTTGGTCCCATCACTTCATTGCAAATAGATGGGGAAACAATGGAAACAGTGACAGACTTTATTTTAGGGGGGAGTCCAAAATCACTGTGGACGGTGACTGCAGCCATGAAACTAAAAGACGCTTGCTCCTTGGAAGAAAAGCTATGACAAAACTAGACTGCATATTAACAAGCAGAGACATCACTTTGTTGACAAAGGTCCATATAGTCAAAGCTATGGTTTTTCCAGGTTAATGTATGGATGTGAGAGTTGGATCATAAAGAAGGTGAGCACCAAAGAATTGATGCTTTCAAACTACAGTGTTGAAGAAGACTCTTGAGAGTTTCTTGGACTGCAAGGAGACCAAACTAATCAATCCTAAAGGAAATCAGCCCTGAATATTAATTGGAAGGACTGATGCTGAAGCTCCAATACTTTGGTCATCTGATGTGAAGAACTGACTCATTGGAAAAGACAATGATGCTTGGAAAGATTGAAGGTAGGAGAAAAATGGGATGATAGAGGATGAGATGGTTGGATGGTATCACTGACTCGGTGGACATGAGTTTGAGCAAGCTCCAGAAGATGGTGGACAAGGAAGCCTGGCCTGCTGCAGTCCTTGGGCTTGCAAAGAGATGCACATGATTGAGCAACTGAACAACAACAATGACCACTATTATACAGAATAGTTTAACTGCCCTAAAATCTCCTCACCAGACAATTTTAAATTTTGTTATATTGTTAAAACAGTTTAAAATCTATTTCAAATAGGTATAGGAGATATTTAATACATGTTCTTTACTGAAATCTAAAGAATGCTTCCAGTAAATCTTATATTCATATGAAAACATATGGTTCAGACTTGGTAACACTTTGCTACTTGCCTTGGTCTGCTCTGCTAAAACAAATTCCCTTAGACTGAGTGGCTAAACACCAATTATTTATTTCTCACATTTCTGGGGGCTGGAAATTTAAAGAACAAATCTACTTTGCCAATACCTTGAATTTGGACTTTCCAGCCTCTAGAACTGTGAGAAATCAAAGTGCAATATAAATGAACAAGAATGAAATAAAAGGCAGGATTTGCAAACAGGTTTGACAAATGGATTTAGTTTCCATGTTGATTTGGGTTAAATACACTATGCAATAACTAGTAAAGAATGTATAAATACAAATTGTACATTTTTGTGACTTTAAAATTTTAAACTCAAAACTTTCCTGTTTTCTCTTCTTACTATTTTTGATGAACTTTGCACAAACTTTTCAATTATCTATTCAATTGTGTAGACACAATTGAATATTTTTCTATATGTTAACACTTAATTATCTTATGCAAAATCTTAAATTGCAAAATTGGAAATGCACATCACAGATTTTTACAACTAGAGACTTTATTTGAATAAACCCAGAACTGAAAAGTAAAGCTGAGATACTCAAAAGTTAAGACTCAACCTACTTTTCATGATCCCTTTAACTTCACTTGAGATTAACTTAGCACAGTCAGCATATTGAGACCACCTGGGATATAGGATATTTTCATGATAATACATACCTTCCGATTTGTTAATGAATAATTTCAATTTATGTATTTGGTGTATATCTATATGCATCAATATTAATCACCACCATCAACAACAAATATATATTTCTATTTACTTAGAAAAAAATAAATTACGCAGACAGATATTTGTGAAACTTATCCACAGTTAAAATTCATCCCTGGTACCAACACAAAAGTTCTTAACTGCTATAAGCAGCACTCAGTTTATTTGTTTTCACTGCAAAGCAGAGTCCTGAAGAGCAGTGGCAATTTAAGACCACTTTTAAAATGCATGGCACCCTGTTCCATAACCTTTCTCTATTGTACACATACTTGTATGTGAATTTTTTCCTGTTTTCTAGTCTCTGAAGGATACATGCTGAAATCTTTATTTTGGAGGGTATAAGGACTTCTAAGTCTAACAGTATTTTAACTTCTGAGATGGAAATATTGTAAGTTAATGAATTTAATTTATGTTTGGTCCTACTGGCGAAAAAAGGACAATTTAACTGAAAAAGCATCATCAAAAATATAAAAATAATTAAATAATTAAAATATTTCTAAATATTATATTTAGTTCTTGCTACAAGTATGAGTTTCCTATTAAACAGAAAATCTTGGAAATACAGTTTGTTAGAGTATCTACTTTTTAAATGAATTTTAGATAGCTGGATTTTATTTCAGATATTTCTTTCATTACAAAAAACAATACTTTGTATCACAACATGTGGTTCATCTAGCTATTTTATAAAGAAATACCTACAGGAAAAGTTAAATTTTTGACAAAGAGAAGTTTTAGTATAAAACGACAAGATTTCTGTTGAGTTTCTGTCCTGTGGATAGTTCTATTTTAATTCTTTAGCTTCTAAATGGCTTTGGCATTATTATGATGTTGCTTAATCTAGCATGAAATGCCACAATAAATAATATATTATACACTGCCCCCCCTACAAATTTGCAATAATTAAATATTCTTGTTGCTTTATCCCTAGGAGAAACTCTAATATATTTATGTATGATGCTGACAACACAACTCTCCCTTACAGGCTTTGATCCTACTGCAGATGAGTCTTAAATCCCTTATTTGTATACAAATCATAACCTTTAAATCAAGGCATTAGGCTAAAGTTTTGTTTGAAGTACAAAGCTTGTCTCAGAAATGCAATTAATAGCTTTCATGAATTCATGCTCTAAAATGTGCAACATTAGTAATATTTTGTAAAGTGTGCTTTTTAAAGTAAGCTATGGCTAATATTATCTGATAAACAGAGGGATAATACCTGAAGAAGCTGTCTAGAAAAGTTATTTTTTATCAGCTACTATATCTTGTCAAATCATCTGAAGGAAAAAAAAAAATGTCAGAGGAACAGTTTGATAAGATTTTTTTCTTCACTGAATTGATTATTTCCTAAGCCAGGTTTTGCAAAGCCTGTCCATTTGCCAGTTTGCGAACCTTCCTGAATTGGAATTCCTGGGTTGGGGTACCCTGGAAACACGTTTCAACAAACACTTCAGGTGATTTTTAAACTCACTAAATTTGAGAACCATGGCCTTAAACTATATATGTAAACGTGTTCAAATATTTAGTCAGGTAACTCTTTACATTTCCTGAAGATGGAAAGTGTAAACAAACTGGCACCAGTTTCCTTGAGTAACTCTATTTGTAGCTATAATGATAAGAAATATGTATACATAGTTAAACACAGGTTTCATAGAGGAGGTTAAACTACACATAGGCTTTCCAGGTGGCTCAGTGGTAAAGAATCCACTGGCCAGTGCAGGAGACCCGGGTTCCATCCCTTATCCCAGAAGATCCCCTGGAGAAGGAAATGACAACCCATTCAGTATTCCTGCCTGGGAAATCCCATGGACAGAGGAGCCTGGCAGACTGCAGTCCATGGGGTCACAAAGAGCTGAACATGACTGAGCAACTAAACTACAACACTACATAGAGCAAACTCCAGAGGATCAGAATGAGGTTCTTTCAAATTACTGTCACACCAAAACTGCCTGGTTAGCTGGTGAAGGTATTTGCACTTTACAAGCTACTTTCAGTTTTGCACAATTTACTTTTTCAAAACTAAAAAACACAAATTTTTCAGGCTAATAGTAAGAATTTTGGCTAACAAGTCAAAACAACTCGACAGAGTTCTCAGGAAAATGTATGCCTCGAAACCAAATACTTTGTGCTTAAAGGAGAAATAGCATTTCAGCTCCACTCTTTTCCCCAAAAACACAGAGGCAGAAAGAAGAGAGTTTCAGAAACATATGAGAAATGACAGGCAATGTAAAATACAATTTGAGTAGAAAATGTGAAAAGCTTGAGATGGTTGCATAAATCCATATGGGAATGAGTGAAATGCTTATTAGAATTATCAGCTTAAAAAAAATTGCATGATAAGAATGTAAATCAAAAGTTGTCCCTGGATTGCTTAGCCAACAGAAAGAACTGAGACTAGAGGATTGAACATTACTCTTTAGCTAGAAAAAAGAAAAATCTAACATGTACAGATTGAAGAAAGACAAAGAGGGGGAAAAGAGAGAGAGAGAGAGAGAGAGAGAGAGAGAGAGAGGAGAGAAACAGAAAAGAAAAACTAAAATGCTTCAGAAGCTGGGGGAGAACTACCCTCCAAATTCAGCTTTACTCACGTAACAAACATTTCACTCTACAGATGAAACTACATAGTGGTTCTAACCATTGAATGGCCACAAATTATGTCTGTAAAGAGTTAATTTTTTTCCAGTTTGCTTTGGTTTTACTTTGGGCTTTCCTAGTGGCTCGAAGAATTTACCTAGGTAGGATTTGAAGGCCAATTTTATTTGTTGACTCCTGTTTGGAGTCTTTACTTGTATTGAAGATCAATTCGCCATGGTGTTAATTAATCAGTGAAGGTTTACTGTGAGAAGAAACTGCCTTAAAGCACTGGTTCCCATACTTTTTGGCACCAGGGACCAATTCAGTAGAAGACAATTGTTACGTTTTATTTCTAATCTGATTCCACTGCTGATCTAACAGAGGTACCAGGCCACAGTTCAGAGGTTGGGGGCCCCTTCCTTAAAGGACATGTTATGATTAGCTATGATCATTTACTAATACCACAAGTGAATTAATTTATTGAAATATTTAGCCAGTCTCCTAGCCACCACCCAAATCTGTGAAATACGGAATTTTGTTTCCATGCCAACAGGAAGTCCCTCTATCAACACTTTTACTATTTTACCTCCCGTTTTATTTTCTTACAATTGCACTTTTCTTCGTCTAATCATACGCACAAACTATGGAAAATATTTTTGTTTCTCATGTTTTTCTTGAAATGTCAATTAAATAACATTAAAATAAATCAGGATTTTAGTAATGAAAACCCACATCAATCTTGCAACCCATACCCAAATTATCCATAATTGTAGTATGATGTATTTTGCTAATTACCTGTACTGTGTGACCTTAAACAAATTTCATTTCCTCTATCAATGCCATATTCTTAATTTTGTATTTATTTATTTTTATTATAATTTTCAACAGCACAATGATTTTGCAGCAAGGATATTCCTAATCTCCACCAGACTTCAACTTGTTCCTTTAGTAGAGACAACATTTATTTGATTTAATTATGACTTTTCCATTATATTGGTAATAGAAGAGCATAAAACATTGAAATATCTTGGGGCTAGAAGATGTCAGATATGAAGTTAATACAAACTGGCCATATGCCATTGAGATAATTCATTTTATGGTTTTGACTGGTGACCTTCTATCCCTAAAAACTGCCAGTTCTAAAATCCTAAAGTTTATCTATACTATATTAATGATTTTAATTTAAGAGACAACATTTTCAGTCAAATTATTCTGATTCTGAATTCCCTTTTTCTGCATTTTTTTTTTTTACAGAAAATCATGATATGACATCTTTCTTGAAATGACATTTTTAATCTAAAGTCTATGATGTTCTGGAGTTGGTTCCTACCAGATTTGTGAGAGCACATTGCATGCATCATTTCTCAAAACTCTGTCTTTAGTTTTATGCCAGTTTCTCTTGAAATCAGCTAGAGTTGAAGTATTTTAACCATGGAATTTGGTAAATGCGCAAATCCTGGCTTTTTGATCCCAGAGAGTCACTTAGTAGGCATTTACCAGCATACCACTTGGATTGGACTGAAACTATCTCTATTATGCCAACTTCCCTGTAGCTCAGATGGTAAAGAAACTATCTCCAATGCAGGAGACCTGGGTTTGGTGCCTGAGTTGGGAAGATTCTCTGGAGAAGAGAATGAAAACCCACTCTGGTATTCTTGCTTGGAGGGTCCCATGGACAGAAGAGCCTGGTGGGCTACAGTATGTGGGATCACAAAGAGTCCAACATGACTGAGAGACTAGCATTATGTTATTTTTTAATCATAATCCATGATATGGTAATTAGTTTATCTCAGAAATGAATAATCCCACTTATTTAAATAGGTATGTTTTAAATCACAAAACCTAGTTTAACACACTGAAGTATATAGAACTTTTATTGATGTTACCAGTACTATAAAGTTCTAAACTTTGAAGTTTCTATGAACATTTAACCCAGCAGGTGAAGCACACGTGGTTTGTTGGGATTTCGAGGCATGTTCCTGAATCCTATTGCAGCTCAGCACAAATTCAACTTTCCCAAGTCTTGTGTTTGCTTCCTAAGCCTTTATATACTCTAATAAGACCCCTAGAGTAACCTCCTTTCTAAATCATATTGCTTTTTCACTCTATCAGCCATCATACAATAGATCAGTTTATAACAGCATGTCTTCTTGCTACTTTGTCAAACTATATATAACCTCCAGTAACACATTTTCAAAGGCAGAATGCATTTTTGTATTTCAGGGTGCCCTTGTCAAAGTGTGGCTTGAGCAGTTATCCTTTGTATTGAAAAAGGACAGCTTTGCATCCTTCGTATGGAATATCTATTGATAAGGCTACTGGCCTAAACAATTTGGTCTGCCATTAGAAGCAAACTGTATCAAACAACCCTCAGGTGGGTCACTAGATCTATTGTTTGAGACTATTTTTTCTTTGTGGTTCTGCCTGTCTCCTAGTATATACTCTTCTTCACCAATACCATTATATTTACTCTGTACACTTGTTTCTTGTCTGTCATTACTACTAACTAAGAGTTTTAATTCACGATATACTTCAATATCTCTGAAATATTTTTACTCCTTCACTCTAATGATCTTTTTCATTGTATAACTTGACTGCTTCTCAAAGCAACTTGTTCTCAATGGAATTAACTGTTTTTAATTAATTTGCCAAATGAGACAGCATATATAGTTTTACTAGCTTGTTTCACTAGATTCTTTTAAAAGCAAAGTTCATTTAAAAAGTTATGTGATTAAAGTAGAAAATTGTGGAGATCAATCTGATAATAGTGCATATGAAACTTTCACAAAAATGGCAAAAATGTTTGAAAGTGAGCTATATAAGAAAACAGCATATAATGACATTCAAAAAGTAAAAGAAGAGATAGATATAAAAAAGAAATGAGTCTGAAATCAGATAAGTGCTCAGGAGTACATTTGCCTAAAAGGTTCCCTAATGCTAGAGGCTATATTAGCATAACTCTAGATTTGGCATAATTCCAGAATAAACATAAACATTCTTTAAAAGCCACTTGGTAAGAAATAAGTTCACAAATCATGGGACATGATGGGCCTCAGGGGTGGTATGCATACAAATGCACAGTGTTAAGCACTTAACTGTTTTAACTGAGGTTTGAGATGAGAACGTAATCCGGAGTAGCTCTGTGTTACTTCTTGTATAGCTGGATCACACTTGGTAACTAACATGTGTTCCTTCTTCTCCTTCTGCCTTTACATATCAAGTACTATGATTAAACTAGGGAAGATGCAAAGAGAAGTAATCAGCGGGCTGAAAGGAGAAAAAGAGTGACTACCGAGTATAAAAGAGACATCACTAGTGCAGAATTTGCATGCAAAACTGCTCAGAAAGCAAAATAGAGTGGTGTTAATATCTTCACCTTTTCTACTCTCAAATCTACCATCAATTCTTGATTTATTTTTCTAAAATATAGTTGTTCTAGATAATTTAGGGCCAACTAACTTCTGACATGCCAGCAACCTTCACATCTAGTCACAGGGTTTGCTCAATTTAATTTTATGAATATGTTTGCATTTAATGTTAACTCTTCACAGTGGCCTTCATCATCTTTAACCCAATTTAAGGCAACAGTCTATTAATAGGTCTTCCTTCTCTAGTCCCTTTCCTCTTACATTCTCTGCTATGCTTTCCAAAGTAGTTCTGTAAAATGTACATCTGATCATACCATTCTTCCCTTTAACTTCCTTGATGAATCATTATCACTTGTAATGCCAAGTTGAAATTCCATGGTATAGCACAAAGTTTCTTTGTAATGTGGCACCTGTCTACATTTCTATAACACCATTTATCCCCTTAATAAGCAAGCAGACTTCTCAACTCTTGAATTCATTAGCATTCAACTCTACTACTACTTTCTTTGATCCCCAGGGCTTAATATGATACAGACAATAATTAAATTTCAGGAAAATCTGATTTAAAGTCTCCACTTCCATGAGGAAAATCTTACATCAATTATACCTGCCTTCCAGAAGATGAGAAAAATAAAATAAACACTTGGGATCTTTACCATAGATAATGTGACATTTTTGTAACTGAAAATGCCAAAAAGTATTTTTTCAGAGCTTGCAAATATTAAAGTCTCCACAATGTGGGTCACTGGATTAAGCCAGAAATTGTGTGAAAGCCACAAGTTGGCTTTTAGCTAATATTTTGTGCTTGTTTATTTTTAAACTTTATGGAAAGACTATTAGTTGCATTTTTCTCTATCTCCAAATAAGGCTGTGGTAGTATCTAATTGGACCAAGATATCTCCTTAAGGGGTTTTCAAATATGCTTGCTCTTACAGATGTATGAAAAAAGAAAACAGATGCCCTTAAGAGACAGAAAATAGCCCAGCCCCCTGCTGAGAGAACATCTCTTTATCCACTGTTCGAATGAGGAGGATAACTCTATTACTTAGACATCTGTTACTTGGGTGCATCTCAGACTGGGGATTTTGGGCAATCTAATTCTGGTTGGATGGCAGAAAAACAAAAGTGATATCTCTGTAGTTTGTATAATAGAAATAATTTTTTTAAAGTATTTCTCTACTCTCTTTCATCTCTTCTAATTCATCAAAATTCAAACATAGCAAATTCAGAAGTGAAGGAATAACTGGTCTATGAAAAAGATACATTAAATTTTAAAATAATTTTGTCATCTATTCTAGAGCTATATTAGAGTCACTTTCAACTATTATTTGCCTGGCTTTTACATTCAAACACTGATGCACTTTTTGTTCATCTAATTGAACATTTAGGGTTAGTATTTTCTTCTATGGGTAAGTCACTCTGGTTCTCCAAGCTACACTTAGTGCATGGAATGTCCACTCTCCTTACAAATGTGTCTGTTATAGCCATCTGAAGGAAAATATTCCTGAACTTTATGATACATCGTTGCTTTTTCCTCATAAATCCCCCCCAAAAAAACACCCACAAGCTTTTTTTTTGCTATTTTCCCATATTTCTATTGTATAATTCAATTATATTGTCTCATTTTTCTCATAAAGTTATTACTAATTAGTTCTTCACACGCTTATGTCTATGGAAGATGAACATACTTCCTTTTTCTAGAAGCTCTCTAAACATCATGGCTCAATAGCTTTCTTTTTGACCCCAAAATCATCTAGGCATGATCTGGTAAAGAAGAAAGGACTGTTTTTAGAAAATGATGTTTGTTTTTTTTTTTTAATTTTTAAAGATTATATGGAATTCACTAATAAGATATGGGGGGTGGCGCAAGGAAAGGCTATACTCTGAAGTGGTATGTTTGGGAACGCATGTAAGAATTAAAGATTTTAAAATTAAAAAAATAAAAAAATAAAAAAATAAAATAAAATAAGGCAAATTCTAAAAAAAAAAAAAAAAAGGTTATGAGAGAAAAGGAATGTGTTATCTATGAAAACCTGCAGTAAAGCCAAAGTTAACAGTGTGTGAGTAACAATGTGAAAAGTAACACAAAATGGATTTGGAATGATAAGAAGAGGCCAAACTGTACAGAGTTTACTATTTCTATTTGGATCTATACTTTGAATCAATAAGAATTCAATGAATGGTTTTAAAAATGGCATGCTGTCATCAGATTTCATTTGCAATTAAAAGAATGTATTCTGTATGGAGAAGAAATTGAAGGATAAAAAGAAGTGGCATAGAAATACCAGAGTAAGACAAGTATAGTTCAGTCAAGAAATGACAGTTCTAGAAAGATAAAAATAGAAAATGTGAATAATACTAAGTAGGTCAAATGGATAGGCTTTGTGATGGAACATGAAGAAAAAAATAGTGTCAACATGATGTTATATGTATAGAAGGTAGTCTCATTTACAAAGACATTGGAGGAGGACCAGATTTGGAATAGAACATCATGAGTTAATACTTGGAAATGAGAAGAACTCAATTAGATAGTTAAGTATATTGTGTTTTTTTTTTTTTTTGAGACAATTAAGTATATTGTTCTGACTTTTAGAGGAAAATAATGCAAACAAGCATGGCAAAGAGTTATTATTACAGCTGTATGTTAAATTTGAGTTTGAATTTTATCCAAGCTAAGAATAAAGTAGTACACACTATAACGTTCAGTTGAAGAAAGGTCAGGATTTTTGTTTTTATTTTATTTTATTTTATTTTTCAGTGTAGGAGCATTTCTACAATTTTATAAGAATATTTTCAAATGAATTTTTATAATATAATAAAAAGAGTATCTTTCAGAAAAAAATTCATATGTGTAGTAGATATTCTTCAAAAAGAACTTCATGGTATTTCCTCTTCTCCAAAGCAGAAGTATGATGAAGTCCTAAGGGAAAGAGCTTTCTAGAGGAATTGAGATGACACCAACCAACTGTGCAGCATTTGAATAATCAAAGCAGTCATAAAGCTTAATACAAATTTAGTGAAATAGATAGAAAATTGTTTCCCCCAGATCAACTGCTTTCTGATCACATGGATCACAGTCTTGTCTAACTCAATGAGACTGTAAGCCATGCCATGTAGGGCCACCTAAGATGGATGGGTCATGGTGGAGAGTTCTGACAAAACGTGGTCCACTGGAGAAAGGAATGGCAAACCACTTCAGTATTCGTGCCTTGAGAACCCCATGAACAGCATGAAAAGGCAAAAAGTTATGACACTGAAATATGAACTCCCCAGGTTAATAGGTGCCCAATATGTTACTGGAGAAGAATGGAGAAATAACTCATAAGACACAATGAAGAGAAAGCCAAAGCAAAAACACTGCACAGTTGTCGATGTGACTGGTGATGGAAGTAAAGTCAGCTGCTGTAAATATTGCCTACGAACCTGGAATGTTAGGTTAATGAATCAAGGTAAATTGGAAGTGGTCAAACAGGACATGGCAAGGGTAAACATCCACATTTTAGGAATCAGTGAACTAAAATGAACTGGAATGGGCAAATTTAATTCAGATGACTATTACATCTACTACTGTGGGCAAGAACTGCTTGAAAGAAATGGGAAAGCCCTCACAGTCAACAAAAGAATTCAAAATGCAGTATTGGGTGCAATCTCAAAAGTGACGGAATGATCACTGTTTCCAAGGCAAACCACTCAATATCACAATAATCCAAGTCTATACCACAACCACTAAAGCTGAAGAAGCTGAAGTTGAATGGTTCTATGATGACCTACAAGACCTTCTAGAAATAACACCAAAAAAAGATGTTCTTTTCATTATAGGGGACCATAATGGAAAAGTAGGAAGTCAAGAGAAAGAAAGAAAACAGGAGAAAACTCTTGACTGTTCAGATATGACCTAAATCAAATGTCTGAGAAAAAATGTGAAAAGAAGAAAAGTGAAAAGGAAAGACATACCGATCTCAATGCAGAGTTTCAAAGGATAGAAAGGATAATAAAAAAGCCTTCCTATGTGATCAACACAAAGAAATAAAGGAAAACAATAGAATGGGAAAAACTAGAGATCTCTTCAAGAAAATTAGAGAGGCCAAGGGATATTTCATGCAAAGGTGGGCACAATAAAGGACAGAAACAGTATGGACCTAACAGAAGCAGAAGATATTAAGAAGATGTGGCAAGAATACAAAGAACTATACAAAAAACATCTTAATGAACTAGATAATCATGATGACGTGATCAGTCACCTAAAGACAGATACATTGGAGTGCAAAGTCAAGTGGGCCTAAGGAAGCATCACTATGAACAAAGCTAGTGGAGGTGATGGAATTTCAGCTGAGTTTTTTCAAATCTTAAAAGATGATTCTGTGAAAGTAGTGCATTCAGTATGCTAGCAAATTTGGAAAACAGTAAGCAATAGCTACAGGACTGGAAAAGGTCACTTTTCACTCCAATCCCAAAGAAACGCAATGTCAATGAATGTTCAAACTACTGCACAATTGCACTGCTCTCAGAAGCTAGCAAAGTAATGCTCAAAATTCTCCAAGACAGGCTTCAACAGTAAGTGAACCAAAAACTTCCAGATGTTCAAGCTGGATTTAGAAAAAGCAGAGGGACCAGAGATAAATTGCCAACATCCATTGAATCATAGAAAGCAGGATAATTCCAGAAAAAAAAAAATCTACCTCTGCTTTATTGACTATATCAAAGTCTTTGTGTGAACCACAACAAGCAGTGGATTTTTCTTAAAGAAATGGGATGCTTACAACCTTACTTGCTTCCTGAGAATTCTGTGTGCTGGTGAAGAAGCAAAATAACTAGACATGGAAAAATAGACTGGTTCCAAATTGGGAAAAGAGTACATTGAGGTTATATATTGCTACCCTGCTAATTTAAATGAAGAATAGATCATGTGAAATTCTGGGCTGGATGAATCATAAGCTGGAGTCACGTTTGCCAAGAGAAATATTAATAACCTCAGATATTCAGATGACACCACCCTTATTACAGAAAGTGAAGAGAAACTAATGAGCCTCTTGATGAAAGTGAAAGAGGAGAGTGAATAAACTGGCTTCAAAGTCAACATTCACAAAATGAAGACCACGGCATCTGGTCTCGTCTCTTAATGGCAAACAGGTAGGGAAAAATGGAAACAGTAACAGACTTTATATTCTTGGGCTCCAAAATCATTGCAGATGGTGACTCCAGCCATGAAATTAAAAGATGGTTGCTTCTTGGAAGAAAAGTTGTGACCAACCTAGACAGCATATTAGAAAGCAAAGACATTGCTTTGCTGACAAAGGTTCATCTAATTAAAGCTATGGTTTTCCAATAGTCATATATGGATGTGAGAATTTGGACCATAAGGAGAGCTGCTGCTGCTAAGTCACTTCAGTTGTGTCCAACTCTGTGCGACCCCATAGACAGCAGCCCACCAGGCTCCCCTGTCCCTGGGATTATCCAGGGAAGAACACTGGAGTGGGTTGCCATTTCTTTCTCCAAAGCATGAAAGTGAAAAGTGAAAGTGAAATCGCTCAGTCGTTTAAGAGAGCTGAGTATCGAAGAATTGATGCTTTTGAACTGTGGTGTTGGAGAAGACTCTTGAGAGTCACTTGGACGAAAAAGAGATCAAACCAGTCATTCCTAAAGGGAATCAGTCCTGAATATTCATTGGAAGGACTAATGTTGAAGCTGAAACTCCAATATTTTGGCCACCTGATAAGAAGAACTGAGTCATTAGAAAGTAACCTGATGCTGGGAAAGATTGAAGGCCATAGGAGAAGGGCATGACAGAGGATGAGATGGTTGGATGGTATCACCAACTTGATGCACATGAGTTTGAGCAAACTCTGGGAATTGGTGATGGACAGGGAAGCCATTAGTGTTGCAGTCCATTGGAACGCCAACAGTTGGACATAACTGAGTGACTGAACTGAACTGAAATCAACTACTTTAAATCATTTCTACAAAGTTTTTTTTTAAGTTACTCATTACTAAAACTATGAAGGCCTGAACTATCTCTATATATCTCTAATGGCTTATATTTTACATAATATTCCATATAGAGACACATTTAGAGATTAGGGATATAGAATCTCATTTTATTTGAAAATGTAGGAGCTTTTAATAGGTGCTAACTCAGAAAAGGCTTTTCGAGTTATAAAACAATGATATTTTCATAATTACATTTATGTCAAGCTAACACTGAGAAAAATTATTGAGTTTGTTAAGGGTTTGAGTCAGAGAAACTATATCACAAACATATTTAAGATTTGAAGTATGACTGATTAGAGCAAGTTGCCTTCCACCCATAAAGGGTACCATAGAGGGTGGTTAGTTCCAATCTCTGGCTCTTAATCTTTCCTGCTGCTTTCCAGAATAATAATAGTTGTGCCATGAACATAAAACGAGATAATTAAAAAACTCTCCAAGGACAGGGTTAGGAATAGAGTAATGGCTCAGTTAAGTTATTTTTATTATTAATAATCAGTAACCCTAGGCAGAGTACATCATGAGAAATGCTCGACTGGAAGAAACACAAGCTGGAATCAAGATTGCCAGGAGAAATATCAATAACCTCAGATACGCAGATGGCACCACCCTTATGGCAGAAAGTGAAGAGGAGTTAAAAAGCCTCTTGATGAAAGTGAAAGCGGAGAGTGAAAAAGTTGGCTTAAAGATCAACATTCAGAAAAGGAAGATCATGGCATCCGGTCCCATCACTTCATGGCAAATAGAAGGGGAAATAGTGGAAACAGTGTCAGACTTTATTTTGGGGGGCCCCAAAATCACTGCAGATGGTGACTGCAGCCAGGAAATTAAAAGACGCTTACTCCTTGGAAGAAAAGTTATGACCAACCTAGATAGCATTTTCAAAAGCAGAGACATTACTTTGCCGACTAAGGTTCATCTAGTCAAGGCTATGGTTTTTCCTGTGGTCATGTATGGATGTGAGAGTTGGACTGTGAAGAAGGCTGAGCACCGAAGAATTGATGCTTTTGATGCTTTTGAACTGTGGTGTTGGAGAAGACTCTTGAGGGTCCCTTGGACTGCAAGGAGATCCAACCAGTCCATTCTGAAGATTAGCCCTGGGATTTCTTTGGAAGGAATGATGCTAAAGCTGAAACTTCAATACTTTGGCCACTCATGCGAACAGTTGACTCACTGGAAAAGACTCTGATGCTGGGAGGGATTGGGGGCAGGAGAAGGGGATGACCGAGGATGAGATGGCTGGATGGCATCACGGACTCGATGGACATGAGTCTGAGTGAACTCCGGGAGCTGGTGATGGATAGAGAGGCCTGGCATGCTGCGATTCATGGGGTCACAAAGAGTCGGACACGACTGAGTGACTGAACTGAACTGAACTGAACTGAACCCTAGGTCAGACCACTGAAGCCCATCTAGTTTAAAGAAATAAAGAGAGGTCTTTCAGAGTGACCAATTGTAACACGACCCCAAAAAATAACTGTTTTCACAAGTTCTCTAGTATTACATGTTTAACTCCTGAAGATGTTTGAACATTTACATTAAAGATTTATCCAACAGTTAACTATTTCTTAAAATCATCTCTACTTTTCATAATTTGTCATGATGGTAGCATATGTCCAATATACTCTATGTGTCTCTCATGTGCAATACAATTTTAACATAAGCAAACCTATGTAAACTGCTAAACTGTTTTTTTTTTTTTTAACTACTTCAAAATGTGTCAAAACCATTTTCTCCCACAGTGGTTTTGGCAGTAATAAACTTTAAAAGAGATAAAGTTTGATCAAAATTTTACTGAAAGTAAGCAAGCGAGCAAATTTTGCACATTTATAATGCTTATATTAGTATCATATCAGGATATATAAAGAAAAGGCCATGAATATTTACTCTATGCAGATGTCCTCAAATTTATTGGCATTTTTATTTTAGGAAGATTTAACTCAAGCAGTTAGATCTCAAAACAGAAATGTTGCCATCACATGGGTCTTCCCAGGTGGTGCTATTGGTAAAGAATATTTCTGCCAAAGCAGGAGACTTAAGAGATATGGATTCAATGCCTGGGTTAAGAAGGTCCTCTAGAGTAGGAAATGGCAACCTACTCCAGTATTCTTGCCTGGGAAATCCCATGAAGAGAGGAGACTGGTGCGCTACAGTCCATGGATTTGCAAAGAGTCGGGCACGACTGAACATCTGAGCATACAATCTTCACTTAGATTTGCCTTCAAGATTGACTTTTTTTTCTAAAATGTATAGAAACTTATAGTATCTGGAAAGTTTGGAATGATCAAATAAATATAAAAAATAGTTTATTCTGATAATCATTGAAAATGTTTTCTGAAAAAGACTGTAAAAACATCATTCCTAATGCTTCTCCTGTACTCTTTTCCAAAGTCTGAATTTATTAAAAAATCCAATTATCTTTTTATAATTGATTATTTCTTATAAGGAATTTAGAATGTACACACATCCATGCAGTATACAAATTTGTATGTAATCACTAAAACTATCACTAGGTCATAACAGCCAGAGAAAATGAAACGGACAAGACAGATATCTTATAGAGAAAGAAGGCTATGCTAAATGAAGAGTGCGACAGGGAGGGAGATGATCTGATGATGACATGCAAAATTTCAAAAAAAAATTCTTGACTCTTTCAAAAGTTTAAAATTCCAAGGCAGTTTCAAGCTTGCAAGCTAAGTAAAAGAATTAAAAACTAGAATGGTAAACAAAGTGTATGGATGTGAGAGTTGGACTATGAAGAAAACTGAGCACTGAAGAATTGATGCTTTTGAACTGTGGTGTTGGAGAAGACTCTTGAGAGTCCCTTGGACTGCAAGGAGATCCAAACAGTCCATTCTAAAAGAGATCAGCCCTGGGATTTCTTTGGAGGGAATGATGCTGAAGCTGAAACTCCAGTACTTTGGCCACCTCATGAGAAGAGTGGACTCATTGGAAAAGACTCTGATGCTGGGAGGGATTGGGGGCAGGAGGAGAAGGGGATGACAGAGGATGAGATGGCTGGATGGCATCACTGCCTCGATGGATGTGAGTCTGAGTGAACTCCGGGAGTTGGTGATGGACAGGGGGGCCTGGTGTGCTGCGATTCATGAGGTCACAAAGAGTTGGCCACAACTGAGCGACTGAACTGAACTGAATCGTTATTTTTAAATTTGATTACTTATGGCTATATTATAAATATGCATACTATATATATACATGTAATATATGTTTTATAGATAGACTCTAACTAAAATTAGTTTGATTTCCACTTCCAAGTAAAATTCCATGCTTGCATTTTACATTTCAACTGGTGGAGGCCAGTTTTTGAACATTTGATTAGTTTTCACATAATATGTAATTCAGTTACAAAACTTGACAGAGTCAAGTTGATAAAATGTTGTTATTGACAAAAAGTACAATATTTATAGATTTTAAAAATTCAATGCATTTTTATCATGTCATATCAATACAGCCTTTGTCCTCAGCACTCTTCAGCTGAACACATATGACAACTTAGGGTAGATAAAAGTGTGGTAAAAAATGCTTTGTTTATATGTGTGTGTGCTTAGTTGGTCAGTTGTGTCCAACTCTTGTGACCCCATAAACTTGGAGACCCTATGGACTGTAGCCTGCCAGGCTTCTCTGCCCATGGGATTCTCCAGGCAATACTGAAGTGGGTTGCCATTTCCTTCTCCACGGGATCTTCCTGACCTAAGAATTGAACCCAGGTCTCCTGCATTGCAAGCAGATTCTTTACCGACTGAGCTACAAGGGAAGTTTGTATAGGATCTTCTAAAAGTTAGAAATCTAAGAATCAAGATATGTGCACATGTCAAAATATATATACTCCCATAAATAACCTGAGTGTCTGCATTTGAGTTTCTGATAGTATCTAAGTTGCTTACATTAATCAAAGGGCTTCTAGTAAGTTTCCTGTTGTCAAAACCAGAAAATGTTCCTTATCAAAAACAAGATCTCTCCTAAGATGTTTCTATATTATATTATATGAAAACTGTAAGTCAGAAGAGATCCTTGCTGTCTCATATGGTCAAGTTATTTTATTTCCCACAAAACTGTTCCCAAGAAGATGCACAAATATACTGGTATACACATTAACTCTTGAGGAATTAGGTCCAAGAAGAACTTCCCCTGAGGAAGAGGATGTGAAATTCAGCACATGAGGATCTCACTGAAGTGTTTGGTCCGGTGCACTTTCTATTTAATTTCACTGTCTGATATGCAGTGAAGAACTACATCTTTAAAATTTAAAGAATACATTGTCATTTAATTCACATAGAAACAACTCAAGCAATATAAAGTGGTATGAGGTAGGAAGTGAAAATCTAGTAGGGTTCTAGAATACAAAAAAAAAAAAAAGCTAAAGTAATACAGGCATGTTTTCTTGAAATCTAGCACATCAGAAAATAAAATACACAGCAAAAAAAATATCAAAAAGTAAAATTTCATTTTAGCCTTTCAAGTATGTTTACTGAGGTAACAATGATGCTGAAAACATGGTTTCTAGAAAATCATTAAACCATTACATTATCAAAAGAAATTATGTGTGTGTATATTATGTGTATATACATATGCACACATGTTTATGTAAACATTAGACAACAGATCAATTTGGAAATGATTTACTAGTCCTTCAGAAGGAGTGAAATACAATTTCTTTTTTGTTTTTGCAGGTTCTTGTCCCAAGGGGTTGAGATTGATTGCTTTGTACAATTCATGATGACAAAAAGATTTACAGTTTTTGATCATATCTCCTAGTATAGGCATCAGCATCTTGAGGTATTACTTGAAAGACTGTGCTCATTTTAAGATAAATTGGTCCAGAGCAGAACCTCTGGTGAGCTCCCAGGCTCATACTGCAAAGTCACAATTTGTTCTGACATTGTGTTTCACTGCTTTGGTCAGCCCTCCTAGTTCATACATTTAATAACAAGTTGATGGAGATATATATATATATATATTTGGTGGTTCAAAGTTTCTTTAGAAAAATGTTCTGTTGTGATCCACAAAAAAGTAACATATGGAGAAACAATACCCAACACTGGATATAAACAAAGAAATCCTAAGATGAAAATCTATAAAGGAGGTGACCTACAAATAATTAGTAAACCTTTTGAGCTTGTCCTTTCAAATATGAGTGTAGTTATATAAAAGGAGCATAAATTTAGGTAGGAATTGAACTCATAACTGAATTTATCTAATTTTCAAAAATCTACCTACTATTACAGTGGCAAAATCCTGCCCTTTCCTGTAATTATTAGCGGCTAATTCTGTTGAAGATAGAATGTGGGGAAAAAAAAGTAGAATATGTTTTGAATGTTAAATTTAAGAATCTAAATAGATTGGTTTGTTGTTTACACTACTATAACTCCTTTTTTTGAATTTCATTTTTAATAGAGAAGGCCTTTATTGTTGCCAATGTCTTCATGTAATAATTTAAAAAATAGTGTTTCTTTAATTTAAATAAAAATATAATACATACACTATTCTAGAAGGTCCAATAAAGTAGAAATTTTGTATCCATAGAATTATATTAAACAAATCTGTACTTGAAAAATATTTAGATATTAAACTTTATCACAATTTAATAAGAACATTTATAGTATCAATTAAATAACAAGAGTTAAACTAAAGATATACATCAAAATTACTTTTAAAGAGAAAAAACACAAGCAAATGTCATGATATCATTGTGGCGTCCAGGGTTGGCTACTGTGAAAGTTTAATTAAACCTGCATGTGGCCCTAAATCCTTGAGCCTTTCCAGCATGAGTGATCCTTCTTCTTTCTGGGAGCTGGAAGATCCTGGGGACCTCTGATACTTGCAGAATTCTGTGTGCTGTGAGTGGAACCAACAGGATCACAGAGGTCACTCAGAAAAGGCTGAAACTTACAGTCCTATTTCACTAGTATCTTTTCTTTGATTGGTGATCTTTCTGTCAAGAGAGCTACCATTCAATTTTAAACTCTTTCCTCATAGAAAAAAGTCTGATTTTGATAGAAGGAAATGGTTCTTTCCAATTCTTTGTCCATGTCTTTGGGCGTCATCCTATAGAAGTTGCCCTTCAAATATGTGTAGTTTATATTTCTATACATTTTGGGATATTTCTTCTCTATTTCTAAGCAGTGAATTCTTTCTTCAATTGATTTTCTATGAAGTTGCAATCCATGTTCATACTTCGGGCAGTATTTGATGTTTCATCTAAAGTTTGTCAATCTTACTTTCAAGATTGAGAATACTTGTGTATTTTCTGACTAAAGATACTTTCTCAGTTTGGACACTTCTTATTTCTCCTGTAAATTCTTCATTCATTTCATTTTATTCACCTAACTTCCTGGATGCTTTATGGTGGGGGTTGCGGGTGGGTGGGGGGGGGGGTGGTTGTTTTGCTTTCTCAGCCGTGCTGAGCGTCTTGTGAGATCTTAGTTCCCTGACTAGAGATAGAACCCAGGCCCCTAGCAGTGAAAGCAGGGAGTCCTAACCACTGGATCAGCAGGTAATTCTTTCTTTTTGTTATTTTTTCTTTTCTTTTTTTTTTTTTAAAGGAAACAACATCATCAGTAAGTTTTGTTTGGATTTTTTTTTTCCTCAGATCAAATCCTGACTCTAGCTAGACCCATCTTCTGATTTAGTGTTTTCGTATAATTTCAAGTCACCATCAATCATGCAATATTCTCTAAAGAGATTGGGCAAATTTATGACATTCAGCATGGCTTCTGTCAGAGATTTTTTTATAGCCTCTCTACCACTTTGTGTGTTTGTCTTATGCATTTTGAGTTTTCAGGCATTTATTTCTGTTCCTTCTGTTCCTGCATTCTGCTTCCATCCTGCATTTTCTTGAGCAACCAGTTGCAGACTTCCCATATGGTGAGTATTTTCATTTGAATCCTCCTTATTTTCTTCAAAAGTTGTTCTGCATTGGTCTAAAAAGCTTTCAAGATGATTTTTCCATTAGTCATTTGTGACTGGGAGGGCTGGTGAGGGGGTTCTGATGCATTTTTGAGTGATTTTGTCTGCTCTTGAAGGCAAACCATCATCAGTCTATGAAATGAAAGTGTAAGGGCTTACTTTTCTGTACTTTTTTGAGGAAGTCTACTGTGTTCATTCCAATCCCAAAGAAAGGCAATGCCAAAGAATGCTCAAACTATCGCACTATTGCACTCATCTCACATGCTAGTAAAGTAATGTTCAAAATTCTCCAAGCCAGGCTTCAGCAATACGTGAACCGTGAACTCCCTGATGTTCAAGCTGGTTTTAGAAAAGGCAGAGGAACCAGAGATCAAATTGCCAACATCTGCTGGATCATGGAAAAACCAAGAGAATCCCAGAAAAACATTTCTTTCTGCTTTATAGACTATTTCAAAATCTTTGACTGTGTGGATCACAATAAACTGTGGAAAATTCTGAAAGAGATGGGAACACCAGACCACCTGACCTCCCTCTTGAGAAATCTGTATGCAGGTCAGGAAGCAACAGTTACAACTGGACAGGGAACAACAGACTAGTTCCGAATAGGAAAAGGAGTACATCAAGGCTGTATATTGTCACCCTGCTTATTTAACTTCTATGCAGAGTACATTATGAGAAACGCTGGACTGGAAGAAGCACAAGCTGGAATCAAGATTGCCAGGAGAAATATCAATAACCTCAGTTATGCAGATGACACCACCCTTATGGCAGAAAGTGAAGAGGAACTAAAAAGTCTCCTGATGAAAGTGAAAGAGGAGAGTGAAAAAGTTGGCTTAAAGCTCAACATTCAGAAAATGAAGATCATGGCATCCGGTCCCATCACTTCATGGCAAATAGATGGGGAAATTGTGGAAACAGTGTAAGACTTTATTTTTTGGGGCTCCAAAATCACTGCAGATGGTGACTGCAGCCAGGAAATTAAAAGACGCTTACTCCTTGGAAGAAAAGTTATGACCAACCTAGATAGCATTTTCAAAAGCAGAGACATTACTTTGCCGACTAAGATTCATCTAGTCAAGGCTATGGTTTTTCCAGTGGTCATGTATGGATGTGAGAGTTGGACTGTGAAGAAAGCTCAGCACCAATGAATTGATGCTTTTGAACTGTGGTGTTGGAGAAGACTCTTGAGAGTCCCTTGGAGTAAAAGGAGATCCAACCAGTCCATTCTGAAGGAGATCAGCCCTGGGATTTCTTTGGAAGGAATGATGCTGAAGCTGAAACTCCAGTACTTTGGCCACCTCATGAGAAGAGTTGACTCATTGGAAAAGACTCTGATGCTGGGAGGGATTGGGGGCAGGAGGAGAAGGGGAAGACAGAGGATGAGATGGCTGGATGGCATCACTGCCTCGATGGATGTGAGTCTGAGTGAACTCCGGGAGTTGGAGATGGACAGGGAGGCCTGGTGTGCTGCGATTCATGGGGTCGCAAATAGTCGGTCATGACTGAGCGACTGAACTGAACTGAACTGAACTGTGTCCTAAAGTGATGACCTGTTCACATTTTTAAGTGCTGCCAAATACAGCATTTATAACTTCAGAGTGTTGGCCGCCACAACAGGCAACTTGAGGGCTTCATAGCTTGTGTAATTAGCTGTCTTCTCACTGATTTTTTGATACTTCAACCCAGGCAGAAAACCTTTAGAGTAGCATTTTTATTTTGAAGCATGTCAGTTCTTTAATATAAAAACCACTATAGCAGTAAATACTAGCATCCTCCAGAGACCTGAGACAAGAGTGACTGATCCCCGGGACCTTTACACAGTGTGAGAAACAAGAGAACCGTTAGCTTGATCCTCAAGGTGTACCAGGTTTCAGGCTTCAGCACCCTTTCTGCCATAGTGGATGTGGTAGACAGAGGTTCTGGCCAGACTCACTGACTGTTTCTTAAAGGAAAGAATTCAGCTACTATCTGGGGTAGGAAGGAAGAGACAGAGGATTTCAGTCTAGACTCTGGTCTCTGATGACACGAACACATAGCAAGCAGCTTAAGCCAAAATAGGGAGTTAAAGTAAGACTACTGGAAGGGGGAGAAGGGGCAGGGCTACAGGTGCCAGGGTGCCCTGGAACCTCAAATTGGAACCGACTTGCTGTCCCAAGTGTGTCCCTGTAGCAGAGGAAGGTCTCTGGGTGCCTGTGGGTAGAGTTTACTCTCTGAAGTTTGTCCTCTGGTAGAAAGACAGCTGACAGCATCTGCAGTCTCTGTTTTAAACACAGCGGTTTGTGTTTGTTTTTTCACTGTGGTAAAATACATATAAAATTTCCCATTTTTCCCATTTTTAAGTGTGTAGCTCTGTAACAGTGAGCACCTTCACATGGTTGTTCAACTGTCACCACTATCCATCTTCAGGAATTTCATAATTCCAAACAGAAACTCTGTAACCATAGGCAAAGAACCCCATTCCTGCCTCTCAACAGCCCCCAGTACTCTCTATTCTACTTTCCGTCTCTATCAATTTGTCTATTTTGGTTGCCTCATCTTTTTGTGTCTGGTTTATTTCACTTTGCATCATGTTTTCAAAGTTCATCATGTGGTAGCATGTGTCACAATTTTCTACATTTTTAAGGCTGAATATCGTTTCATTGTATGTATACAATGTATGTTGTTTATTTATCAGTTGATAGACATTTGGGTTGTTTCCATCTTTCAATTATTGTGAGCAATTCTTCCATGAACACTTGTGTGCAAGTATCTCTTTAGGTCTCTGCTTTCAATTATTTTGGGTCCATATCCAGTAATAGAATTGCTGAATTATTTGGTAATTCTATGTTTAGCTGAAGAATTATCAATGGTTTTATATTGTATTGCACAGGATTCCAGTTTCTCTATATCCTCACTAACTCTAATGCATGTGAGATGCTATCTTATTTTGGTTTTGTTTTAAATTTACCTGATGGTTTGTAGCATTGATCATCATTTCATGTGCTTATGAACCATCTGTACACTTCCTTAAAGAAATACTTATTCAAGTTCTTTATCCATTTTTGAATTGGATTATTTGTTTCTTATTGAGTAGCAGGAGCTCTTTATACACTCTGGATATTCTTTATCAGATATATGCTTTACAAATATTTGTTCTGGGAATTGTTATTTCATTTTCTTTTTTAAAAAAATATACATTTATTTATTTTAATTGGAGGTTAATTACAATATTGTATTTGTTTTTCCATACATCAACATGAATCCACCATAGGTATACACGTGTTCCCCATCCTGAACCCCCCTTCCTCCTCTCTCCCCGTTCATTTTCTTAAAGTACTTTTGATGTACAAAAGTTCTGTTTCATTTTATTTTTTAAATTTAGTGAAGTTCAATTTATCTGTTTTCTTGTTGTTTCTGAGCTTTGGTGTCATATTCAATAAATTATTGCCAAATACAAAGTTATGATGCTTCCCACATGTTTCCTCTAAGAGTTTTATAGTTTAAGCCCTATGTTTAGGTTTCATTTTGAATATATGTTGGTATATTTGTAATGTAACAGTGCAGTTTCATTCTTTAGCATGTTCAATTCAGTGGCTCAGTCATGTCTGACTCTTTGAGACCCTATGGACTGCAACAGGCCAGGCTTTGCTGTTCATTAGCAACTCCCGAAGCTTGCTCAAACTCATGTCCATTGAGGTGGTGATGCCATCTAACCATCTCATTCCCTGTCATCCTTTTCTCCTCCTGTCTTCATTCTTTCCCAGAATCAGGGTCTTTTCTAATGAGTCAGTTCTTTGGCTCAGGTGGCCAAATATATTTAGCATGTAGATAACCAGTTTACTAGCACCATTTGTTGAAAAGTCTGTCCTTTTACCATTATCTTATTATTTCAAAAGATAAACATTATAGTGTGCCTTCATAATTTTGAAAGTAACACATAAAGCTAACACTAGTTATATTTATAGACTGTATAAATGGAACCTCAGTAAATATGGGATAACTACAAAATATAGACATTGTGATCTTTTGCACTCATAAAATAATAATTACTATCAGTCTCCTGAGAAACACTAAAACTTAGTAATACAGTTATGAATAACATTATCAAACAAAAGAACAACTTATTGTTCCTGCTATTATAGTAAATGCAGAAATGGTGAATCACAAAACATTTAGATAATAGTTAAACATATTTTGTCAATAAAAATTAAATTTGAGCATTGCCTATATAAATTAAATAAACAAACAGTAAATTATTAAAAATCTTCAATTACTTAAAAGTAATAGTTAAGTTCTCAATATGGTTGAGGAAAAATTCTGTTGAAAGGTTGGACTTCTGACTACAGAAACAATATTGAAAGTATAATTGGATATTTATTTCATAAACAAATTAATTATCAAGTTATCACTAGTTTAAAGTAGGTTAATGTTAACTGTATGCTTATTCTCTTTGGCAGATAAGAATTTATAACATGAGCATAGTCTTTTGTAACTGCATAAACTGTAATCTTAAAGAAATATTGAAAGTTGGTCTAAAATTTGTGAAGAATAACTTTAAATCACATATAATTTTTATAACTGTAACTCGTAAATTATATAAACTTCACAATGATTCTTTATTATCCTATGAGAATGTTAGCTTCAATGGGACTTCTCTAGCCAATACATAAAATATTGTTCTCATTACCCAGAACAGTTTATGTTCTCCTTTGTATTTTTACTCTTCTGTAAGGAATACACAAACTTTTCCTGAGAGGCATAAAATTCCATGTGAAGTAAAGTTTCAACCTTACCTGTATGTATGTATTTTAATGTGGGAATTATCTTCACTTATATTTATTAAATTATTGCTGACCATTTATCAATTTTGAATTATAGTATTTTTATTTATTCAAATCTGTATTGAAATCAATCCATTTTAAAAGAAATTACATTAGATTTAATTATTTTCAGCACTGAAATAATCAATTTTCAAGACTTTTTTAAACCATACATATATATTTAATTATGCATTCCTTTTTATTTGGCTGTTTCTGTTTCCCAGCAGTAAGATAACATTATAAAAATAGTCTAAAACAATGGCTTCTTTTGCTGAATTTTCAAAGTATCAGATGTTGAATGTTATGTTCTCTTAGGAGAAAAATATGGAAAAGTAGTTTTGTGAAGATCAGTAAATATAAACTTGTAACTGGAGATTGTGTTTTTTCCTTTGCTTGAAAATCATCTTATAATTCTATGTGTTAGATGTGCTGAGCATTCCCAAGCAGAAATGGGGATGAGAATAGATAAAAGAACTTAGCAGTAATTATACTCTACAAACTCTGTTCTTTCCTCTGACACAATGACTAGCTTATAAATAATGCTCCAATACATATATTAATCATGATATATGAAATACAAAGAAGAGAATGCAAAATGTGGACTGGGTCTAAATTAGGCCAAGGTTATGTGAGTACAATCAGTTCAGTTAACTTTATTCAGATTAATTAGCTATATGAGGACTGAAGGTTAAAAAAGTTGTGAAATTAATGCCAAATTTAAGAAGCATAGTAATACACTTAACCTCTTAAAGATAAAGGTTTGAGAATAAAACTGTCTGGAAATAGGTAAGGGCAAATATATCACCATTTAAAAAATGAATGTAATGAATATTTTAGTGTTAACAGCAAAAAGTGTTACAATTTATCTATTATTTATTTTATAAATAATATTAGACAACTCCACTAGCAAGAACACTTGAAAGACAAGTTCAATATTTTCTGTTCTATATCAGTTCATCTCTTTCTTATACATTGACTTTTCCACGGGTTTTCATATGGAAGCTTGAGCTTCCTTAATCTTAAGCACTTCCTTAAGATTTTTCTCTTTAGGCTGGTATACAACTTATGATACCCATGAGTTTATCATTTTATGTAAATGTATGTCTCTTAGATGATTCTGAGTCTTTTTTCATGCTTCAGATAACATTTCTGCATCGATGACAATTAGGTATCTACCTTTATCATTCACCTTAATTCTGCAATTTATAACAGCTTTTTCCCACCACCTTTATGTGATTTGGAAATTTCTTTTTGCATCACCATCACTTCAAAATTAATGTATCTAAAATATGTGTCCTTGATTCCAATCACCTTTTCTTTTGGGCTTCAATATACCTGTCAATATTACTATCAGGTTCTAATTATCCAAACTCAAAACCTAACAGTCTAGTTACTTTTTGACTCATTCCTTTTCCTTATTACATAGATCTAGTAAGCCACTATTTTTGTTAATTTGAATTTTTACTGCTTTTTGTTCTGTTATTGTTTTTACTACTAGAGTCTTAGCCTAGGACTGTTTCACCTAATATCCAGACTACGACAATTATTTTCCAACAATCCCTCTAGCCTCCAATTTTTCTGAACTTCATTTCAACCTGAACATTACATCTTCTGAAAGAAACTGTTCATGAAACTTAGCCTTGCAAGTTTATCGAAACTTTATTTGCTCCCAATGTGCTAAATGCAGCATGGAATCATTGTCTATATCGTTCTCAGTAAGCTACAGGATGAGCTGAGCCAAAATCAAAGATGATAATAGCTAATAAGACTAAATATGAAGGTTTCCACATGGGTAAGAAAAATGCTACTCTAGGTGACAGGAAGCTGGCTGAACAGAGATTTGAGTTTGGTTTCTGTTTGATTTTTAGGTAGACTTGAATTGACTCTAAACTTATTAAGCATTTTTTGTGAAATGAAGTTGCCCATAAGGAGAGTTAATATTTCTTTTGTCCAGAAAAAATAACTCCACTTTACTTCATACTGGCCAGAATGTATCTTGAGATTTGCTTTAAATTTGGGGGGAGGGGAGCTGCTTTCATAATGTAATAAACTAAATGTCATAAGCGAAAGAGTTAGAAAGATGTATGTTCCGCCTAAAGAGAAGAGTTAGAAGGCTCATAGTAGCTCTATTGAAATATTTAAAGGCTGTCATGTAGAAGACAAATTAAATTTATTTTGTAGACTCTAGAGAACAGAGTAAGATATTAGTAATTTTTTTGTCTCATATAAATTAAAAATTGATAATAATTGTAGCTGTTAGTTCCTATAGCCTGCATTGCAGTTATATATCTACATTGGTGGAAAAACTTTAGTTAATATCTATTAGGAAAGTTATCTCAGCTCTACCAAGTGAGAAAACATCTAGGTGAGTGAAAGGACTTCTCCAATCTCTTTCCAAATACTTTGTATACTGGATTTGGATATTTAGATTTAGCTTAAAAAAGATCACTCCTTGATAAATCAGGAAAAATCCAGCAAGACATCCTTACATAACTCAAACCTTCAGCTTTACTGAATATTGTAAAGTGCAGTTCCAAAGTTATGTATTCTTTATATTTTATCTTTTTTAAACTGTTTTACAGAAATATTATTGTTTCTCCTCTACTAGCAGTTTAATCTATAATTTTTCTCTTCACAACTCCCAATTTTCTCATTTTCCAATGATAACACCCTTCCAAAATGTGATGCACAGTTTAAAATATAGGTTATATGGCATTTTTAAGTATAAAAACAGAGATTGGTATTTCCCATCTCAAATTCATTGTAGAGGGAATTGATTCTTAGTGATAGGTTTTAGAATGATCTAGCCACAATCTCTGCAGCTTTTGCATCAATATGGATGCAGCTAACCCAAATGGTGAGGGAGAGAAAATCAGCTACCTCGCCTTCGTATGTGCGGGTTCTAAAACGTCTGAGAAGATCACATTTTCAGGCAAAGAATACAAAAAAAAAAAAAAAAAAAGGTAACTGATCTCCGTTTCAGAGGATGAGATGGTTACGCTTCCTTGTCATGAACTGCCTGCTTAGTTGACACTTAGATCAAGAAATATTTTAATATCCTTACCAAAACCAAGATTGCAGTACTATATAGTACAAAATAATTCCCATTTACATCCTCTGTTCTGTCATATCTGCACTGTTAATTTTCCTTTAGGCATGTCATTTTCAAACGAGGTTCATATTATGCTCTATTAACTTTGCAGTCCTTTCATGGTCTAGCTTGCCTAAGGAAGAGCACAACAACAAAAACAAAACAAATGAGCCTCAAGTTTTTACTTTTACCTAAAAGCCCTGAATTCTGTCATTCATTTCAGTCATCCTATTCCCACAAAATCTGGATTAAATTTCTGCTTCTACCAGAGAATCTCTTCTAATTATTCCTGAACATCCCTGAAAGCTTCCCTTTAAAAGTCTTCTTTGTCTTTATCTTGCTGATGGATACAGCTTTGGAACTACTTGTCCTTCGTTTAAAAATTTCTGTACCCTCTTTTCACAACTAAGTATACTATTTCTCTTCTCTACTTTTTTTTGTTCTTGTCTTCCTTTTTTTGGGTATATTTTTTCATCAGAGGGTAAAGTGTCTGCCTGCAGTGCGGAAGACTGGGGTTTGATCCCTGCGTCAGGAAGATGTGCTGGTGAAAGAAACAGCAACCCACTCCAGGACTCTTGCCTGGAGAATCCCATGGACACAGGAGCCAGGTGGGCTACAGTCCACTGGGTCACAAAGAGTCCGATACTGAGTGACTTCACTTTCACTTTCAAAAGTAATTGATGTCTTCATAACTTCATAAATGAAGTCAGCTTTAGAATATACATTTATAGAGACAAGAGACACAGTTCACACCTTCTGTAAACTCTCAACCTGTTGGGAAGGAGAAATAAATGACTTTCAAATTCAGTCTGATGATAAGTACTTCAGTAGAGGTATCAACAAGTGGTACTGAAGTCCAGACACTACAGTTTTCAACTCTAATCACTATAAATTTAAACTAAACCTGGTTTCTCATAGGTGGATATATTCATCTTTCTGAAACATTTTTCTTCACTTTCTTCCTAATATCTCACGAATATAACTAGAGACCTGCCCTAAATAAATAGTGTGTGTTTGCAAACCTACTCATGAAGTCCTGCCCAACTCTTTATGGGCTCTCTGTCCATGGGATCTCCCAGGCAAGAACACTGGAGCGGGTTGCTATTTCCTTTCCCAGGAAATCTTCCTGACCCAGGGACTGAACCCATGCCTGCTGAATTGCAGGTGGATTCTTTACCACTGAGCCTCCTGTGAAGCCCCAAATAAATGATAGTGACATTGAAAATGATAGAAGTAAAAATTAACCTTTAAAATTTGGCTATGAATGGAGGAGACTGTTGTGTATGGGAAATTCATAGAGATGAGAAGTTTTTAAAATTATCTTTAAGTTGCTTGAGACTTGAGAATGTTTTTACACTTAAAAATTGTCAGTAGGGCAGAGATCATTTATCATATACTTGAATACATTTTATGTATATTCATTTTCAAGACAAAAACTGGTTAATTTTTAACAAATAAGCAGAACCAAAACAGAGTTAAACCTACCAAATAATTGTTAGAGGAAATGTCTGAAACAAAAAGAAGGAGTAGGAGGAAGCAAGGAGAGTCTTTGAATCAGATTTAAGTCTCTTACCTCTGAAAATGAGAAGAGAAAGAAAGGAGAGTCAGATAGGAAATCTTAGGCTGCAGCACAGGTCTAAGGGAGTCTGGGCCAGGCTGACATAACGAATGGAGAGAGACTTCTAGGAATACTGAGAGGCATGTGTGTGTGTGTGTGTGTGTGTGTGATTTTCATCTTCAATTCCTTTAAAAGGAGAAAGAAAACAACCAAAAGATCCATGGTTAAAAGAACAATTAGTTAATATCAAAAAGAGCTAACCAATGATTTTAAAGTTTGTGAGTTTTTGAAATGGAAGTGAAGGCAAATGGAGTTGTTTCTTCAGAGCAAGATGCAAAATGCATTTAAAATTTTTTTTAAAAATATTTTTGAGTCTACCATCATGTCTTATATTAAATAAATAAATATTTTCTGACAGAGAAATGTATAATAAAAAATGTTGTGATATATTTTCACATCATCTGCCTATTCCTTTGTACAGGTATTTTCACAGGTTTGATTTACCCTGTCAGTTGCGGCTTCAGAAATCACAGTGCTGAGTCATTTTTTTACTTGAGAAGAATTTGAAAAAAATATACATACATTTTTAACATTTACTTGCCCTTTTATCAATGATTTTCTTCAGAAAATTATTAAATAGGAAGAGTGGAAATAATATGAATTGCATTTATCACAAAAGTACTTTGCAAATATCAAGTGAATAGTCACATACTTGGCCTTGAAATTTTGAAGGCAACTTTTGTTTTTCCATTTGATTGCACACATTATATGGAATTTAATATTTTTATACTGCATAATATAATGAGACAAAGGAAAAATATTCTACTAGAGAACTGTTGTTAAGGAGAATCAGAAAAAGAAAATATTTTGTTGACTAAATTCCCTGACAAAAAAAGGATCTGAGGGGCATAGGTGGTCTATTCTAAATCTAAAAGATTGGGACTTGGTTTAGAATGCAAAATATAGAGTACATATAGAATACTGAACATATAGAATACAGATCGAAATGTAATATGGAGACTAAATATAGGAAAATAATGAACTAGCTAGGTTATTATCAAGAACATCTAATAAGTATGATGAGCAAAATGTCTGACCTGAAATATAAAGTGAGCTGTATAGAGGACAGAGAAGGAAATGGCAAGCCACTCCAGTATTTTTGCCTAGAGAATCCCACAGACAGAGGAGCCTGGTGGGCTGCTGTCTATAGAGTCACATAGAGTCAGACACAACTGAAGCGACTTAGCAGCAGCAACAGCAGTATGGAGAATATGGAAAGGAAGGAATAACATATTAAGTTCACACTAAGAAATGTCTAGGATAAAGACTTCAGGAAACTGCCATAATTTATTGGGTGAAAAGGCTTCCCTGGTGGCTCAGCAGTAAAGAATCTTCCTACAATGCAGAAGATGCAAGAAACGCAGGTTCAATCCCTTGGTCTGGAAGATCACTTGGAGGAGTGAATGGCAATTCAGTCCATTATTCTTGCCTGGAGAATCCCATGGACAGAGGAGCCAGGCAGGCTACAATCCATGGGGTCACAAAGAGTCTAACATGACGAAGCAACTGAACACACAGGCACGTTGGTGAAAGCAACTGGAAGGCAATAGAAATATACTTGTGGACACACATATAAAAGCATACTAATAGCATTATTATGAATGAGATAAGTGATATGTTGTTTTTTCCAAATAAGTCAACGTTAATGTTTCCTGCATTGCAGATTTTTTACTATCTGAGCCACCAGGGAAGACTCATACATACACTGAGTGAGTGACTGAAGTCGCTCAGTCGTGTCCGACTCTTTGAGACCCCATGGACTGTAGCTACCAGGCCCCTCCCTCCATGGGATTCTCCAGGCAAGAGTACTGGAGTGGGTTGCCATTTCCTCTCCAGGGGATCTTCCCGACCCAGAGATCGAACCTGGGTCTCCTGCATTCCAGGCAGACGCTTTAACCTCTGAGCCACCAGGGAAGCCCCAGTTGGATTAGAAACACAGGTTGGAAGACATTTGTGAAGAGATGACTCCAAAACATGTTAGAGTATATACCAAGAAATTTGCATGCTAAGTCACTTCAGTGTGTCCGACTCTTTGCAACCCTATGGACTGTAGCCCTCCAGTCTCCTCAGTCCTTGTAATTTTCCAGGCAAGAATACTGGAGTGGATTGCCATGTCCTTCTCCAGGGGATCTTCCCAACCCAGAGATGGAACCCAAGTCTCCTGTGGCTCCTGCATTGCAGGTGGATTCTTTCCTGCTGAGCCACCAGGGAAGCCCATACAAGGAATTCAGCCTTACTCAAACAGGTCTAGTCTTTATCCTTTGCTTGTGAGAGGTAACCTCTAAACCCTTGAAATTTCCTAAATGATAGGAGTGTCTTTGTTATTCAAGGTGAGCTCCTCTGACCACACCTAGTGGTTTTATGTTAAAAAGATGATTCAGGTTGAGGCTGACCTCACCTAATTGTCTTAGAGTAGTGTTTTTCAGAGGGATTGGGGGCAGGAGGAGAAGGGGACAACCGAGGATGAGATGGTTGGATGGCATCACAGACTCGATGGACGTGAGTCTGAGTGAATTCCGGGAGATGGTGATGAACAGGGAGGCCTGGCGTGCTGCGATTCATGGGGTCGCAAAGGGTTGGACACGACTGAGCGAGTGAACTGAACTGAGGGTTTGGCCACAATAGAAAGACCAGTCATAGGAGAAAGGTAGTATGAGTTAGGGTGGGGACTTTGACCACTTGATGTCAACTCCTTCTGGGTGGAAGGATAGTACAGGAGTCCCTAACTCCAAAGCTATAGATCAGTACCAGTTCATGGCCTGTAAGGAACTGGGGCACACAGCAGGAGGTGAGCAAACAAAACTTCATTTGCTACCTCCCATCTCTCACATTACTGCCTGAACCATCCCCCTCTGTGGCCTATGTTGCTGTTCCTGTTGCTAAGTCACTTCAGTCATGTCTGACTCTGTGAGACCCCATAGAAGGCAACCCACGAGGCTCCCCCATCCCTGGGATTCTCCAGGCAAGAACACTGGAGTGGATTGCCATTTCCTTCTCCAATGCATGCAAGTGAAAAGTCAAAGTGAAGACGCTCATTCGTATCCGACTCTTAGCGACCCCATGGACTTCAGCCTACCAGGCTCCTCCATCCATGGGATTTTCCAGGCAAGAGTACTGGAGTGGGTTGCTATTGCCTTCTCTGGTGGCCTATGTTGACCACTGTCTTATTTTTGAACCACATCTCTTGGCTTCCAAGATGTTATACTTTTCTTCTTAACTCCATTCTTGTTGCCTTTCAATATATATATTTTTTTCCTGTCTTATTCCCTACATACAAGTTGTCACCAGGTTTTTTCTTTGTTCCCTTTCTCCTTTCTCTATAATTGACCATTTGCCATCTCATTCATTTTCATGGTTATCTCTTGTGCACATACCTCTTGGATCTACTAATTCACCCCAAATTCTTTTCTAATTCTTGCTATTTTGGGAAGCTTATCTACACATCATCTCTTGGGTGTCCCATAACTACAGATTCAAAATATCCCAAAGTGGCCGTTAACTTTCTCATAAGTAAAATATTCTGTTCTTGGAAGTAGAAAAACTTCCACAGTTTTATTTCAATCAGGGAAAAAATAAGATTTGAGTAAAAAAAAAAAAATTTTCTTTGAATCAATATAATTTGTCATTTCACATTAAATTAGATTTCTTATGCCTTATTCATCACTGTCATATATAGCTATGCTTGCAGTAAGTACAATATAAAGTGTATTATATGTAATGTATATACATATAAGTGTGTGTGTATATATATATATATACACACAGAAGATACTCAATAGATAATTACAACTTGGATTAATTATTCTTCATTTTAACTTTGTTGTTCTAGTCAGGTGTTTCTAGTTTTTGACTCACAATTGTACAAATAAATCTCACAAATAAATGTCTTTTCTTAAGTGTTAACCTCCTTTAAATGTAGACCATTATTGAGTTATTTAATGCTGCCCTGACATTTTTTTTACACATTACTTATTATACTATTATAGCATCATGTTATTGGAACAATTACATTCAATAATATGCCCTACTACTCTGTTCTGATTGTGACTACTTTATTGAGAAAAATTATGGGCACACAGTAGACCTCCTAGAATAATTTTTGAATGATTAGTCAATCTAATTACTCTATAGTATCTTAGAAATGTACCTGGATGATGTGTCATGCCTAAAAGAGGGCTTTCCAAAGCTTAGGTTTAAATTAGAGAATCAATGTGAAGAATTTATTTTAAGCAACAGCTAAGAAATTACTCCAGTGTCATTGGAAATATATCAAGTTTACCAGGTTACTGGGGAAAGGATATTATAACTTCCATTTATCTAGTTCCTCTAGTGGATCTAGGTTAAGTACTTTCATTATAATATGTATTGTCTTTAGAAGGCAACTTATTGTAAAATATTACCTAATATGCAGTCATTATTATGGTATGCACAGGGGAGAAAAATCAAAGCTCTTAATGCCGTTTGAAAAGGTACCAGATGGACAAATATGATTTTTCTATTTGTGTTTTTTTTTAATGGTGGAGGTGGGGTGGTTGTCAATTTTTATTTGATTGATGGTTCTCCTTATTCCTTCTTAATTGGCCAAAATTTCCTAGCTATGGTAAGGTTGGACTAGATAAAACATCAATCACTCTGGGAATTGCTGTTCCCTATAATCAGAAATAGTATATAATAGGGTTGTATATTCCATGCATTGCATAACTTTCTTTAGTTTCCTGAAAAAAGATATTAAAGTGAAGAGTGCTATCATCTCACAAAGATGTCATATATACTATATACATACATATAGGCATACATATGTATGCAAACACATATGTGCTATTTCCTAAACCTATTTTTATGCTTTAAAACCACATTTTTGAGAGCTTCAAAAGCTGTACAAAGAAATCAACAACTTTCTTTGAGGCTTTAAGGAAATAACCTATTCTCAGAGTGACTAATCCCTTAGAAAATTATTTCTTCTCTCCCGATTTGTCTTACCTTTAAGATGATCTGACACTAAACTATTAGTGGATGCTTCACAGAAAAAAGAAAGAATTGAAGGATCTTAAAAAGCAAAATCAAAGTGGCTACATAGAGATTCCAGTATCTCCATTGTTGTACTTAAGCTTCTACTTTTATATTTCTGTGTCCGTAGTTCATATGCACTAAGTAAAATAAATAATTTTGAAAGAAATGATGACTGAACTTTTAATTATTTAGAAAAATACCTATAATGTTATGTTCTCAGTCACTCAGTCATATCTGACTCTTTGCAGCTCCATGGACTGTAGCCTACCCGGATCCTCTGTCCATGGGATTTTCCCAGCAAGAATACTGGAGTGGATTGCCATTCCCAACTCCAGGAGTTCTTTCTGGCCCAGGAATTGAACCAGGTTTCTTGCATCTCGTGCACTGGCAGGTAGATTCTTAATCACTGCTGCTGCTAAGTCACTTTAGTCGTGTCTGATTCTGTGCGACCCCATAGACAGCAGCCCATGAGGCTTCCCCATCCCTGGGACTCTCCAGGCAAGAATACTGGGAGTGGGTTGCCATTTCCTTCTCCAATGCAAGAAAGTGAAACTGAGACTGAAGTCATTCAGTCATGTCCGACTCTGAGCAACAGCATGGACTGCAGCCTACCAGGCTCCTTCATCCATGGGATTTTCCAGGCAAGGGTACTGAAGTGGGTTGCCATTGACTCCTCCATCTTAACCACTAGTACCACCTAAAAAGCCCATACTGGTTGGTATACGTATAATAATAGTTTCCTACATATTTATTAAAATATAAAATTTTATTTTAAAAACTTTATATATGAAAATTATATGAAACATATAGAAAAAATTAACATAAAATTTTACTTTAGAGAATTCTGCCTCACAAATTTTAATTTTAGTGTTTTAACTAATCAGTTATTTATTTGTCAGTATTAGAAAAATAATTGCAGCAATATACGATTCAGTTCTGTTCAGTTCAGTCACTGAGTCATGTCCAACTTTTTGTGACCCCATGGACTGTAGCAGGCCAGGACTCTGTTGTCTATCACCAACTCTCGGAGTTTACTCAAACTCATGCCCATTGCCTTGGTGATGCCATCCAACCATCTCATCCTCTGGTGTCCCCTTCTCCTCATGCCTTCAATCTTTCCCAGTATCAGTGTCTTTTCCAAAGAGTTCTTCACATCAAATGGCCAAAGCATTGGAGTTTCAGCTTCAACAATAGTCTTTCCAATGAACACTCAGGACTGATCTCCTTTAGGATGGACTGGTTGGATCTCCTTGCAGTCCAAGGGACTCTCAAGAGTCTTCTCCAACACCACAGTTCAAAAGCATCAATTCTTTGGTACTCAGCTTTCTTCACAGTCCAACTCTCACATCCATGCATGACTACTGGAAAAACGATAGTTTTGACTAGATGGACCTTTGTTGGCAAAGTGATGTCTCTGCTTTTGAATATGTTATCTAGGTTGGCCATAACTTTCCTTCCAAGGAGTAAGCGTCTTTTAATTTCATGGCTGCAGTCACCACCTGCAGTGATTTTGGAGTGCAAAGAAATCAAGTCTGCCACTGTTTCCACTGTTTCTCCATCGATTTTCCAGGAAGTGATAGGACTGGATTCCATGATCTTAGTTTTCTGAATGTTGAGCTTTAAGCCAACTTTTCATTCTCCTCTTTCACTTTCATCAAGACAATCTTTAGTTCTTCTTCAGTTTCTGCCATAAGAGTGGTGTCATCTGCATATCTGAGGTAATTAATATTTCTCCCAGCCATCTTTATTCCAACTTGTGCTTCATCCAGCCCAGCATTTCTCATGATGTACTTTCAGAAAACTAAGATCATGGCATCTGCCCCCTCACTTCATGGGAAATAAATGGGGAAACAGTGGAAACAGTGTCAGACTTTATTTTTTTGGGCTCCAAAATCACTGCAGATGATGATTGCAGCCATGAAATTAAAAGATGCTTACTCCTTGGAAGGAAAGTTATGACCAACCTAGATAGCATATTGAAAAGCAGAGACATTTCTTTGTCAACAAATGTCCATCTAGTCAAAGCTATAGGTTTTCCAGTGGTGATGTATGGATGTGAGAGTTGGACTGTGAAGAAAGCTGAGCACCAAAGATTTGATGCTTTTGAACTGTAGTGTTGGAGAAGACTCTTGAGAGTCCCTTGGACAGCAAGGAGATCCAACCAGTCCATTCTAAAGGAGATCAGTCCTGAGTGTTCATTGGAAGGATTGATGCTGAAGCTGAAACTCCAATATTTTGGCCACCTTATGTGAAGAGTTGACTCATTCAAAAAGATCATGATGCTGGGAGGGTTTGGGGGCAGGAGGAGAAGGGGACGACAGAGGATGAGATGACTGGATGGCATCACCAACTTGATGGACATGAGTCTGAGTAAACTCCGGGTGTTGGTGATGGACAGGGAGGCCTGGTGCATTGTAGTCCATGAGATCTCAGAGAGTCAGAATCGACTTAGTGACTGAGCTGCATGGAGACTTCATTTATTATCTAATCTGCTTTTACTCCCTCCTTGTTGCTTTTGACAGGGCTTCCCTGATACCTCAGTTAGTAAAGAATCTGCCTGCAATGTGGGAGACCTGGGTTGGGAAGATCTGGAGAAGGGAAAATCTACCCACTCCATTATTCTGGCCTAGACAATTCCATGGACTGTGTAGTCCATGGGTTCGCAGAGTGGGACATGACTGAACAATTTTTACTTTGCTACTTTTGGCAGATACCTTAATTTATGTACCCTTGTCCCAAGTATTCCATCCCAGCTCCCAGAGTTTGCCCTGCTTAAACTAAAATTATCTCAGCCCTCCAATTTAAGGCGACTGCTTTAGGAACCCTGACCTTAGCCTATAGGATCTGCCTCTGATGAAAACTGGGAATGAACAATGAAACACTTTGTCCTGGTTTTGTTTTTTGTTTTTTTGCTGGGTTTGGGGCAAATTGGATTTTTTTTAATTAAAATTTGTGCTTAGTAAATTTGTCAGTCCCTCCATTCTCTACCACCAAAGCTCTAATTTTTTAATAGTGATCTTTATTATGCAAAAGAGAGTATCAAGGTGCCCAGACTTCATTATCTCCTTTATCATTGCAACCCTGGGCTATTGCACCACAAGTTACCAGATTAAAAACAAACTAACAAACCAATCAAACCAAAAAGCTAAAGCATTAAAACATTTAAAATTTTCTGCCCATTGAATATAGTACATGTACACATTTCTAGTTTAAAATGGATAACCTACAAGGAACAAGGATAAAGGATAAAATGGATAACCAACAAGGATATAGCACATGGAACTCTGCTCAATTTTATGTGGCAGCCTGGATAGAAGGGGAAACTAAAGGACCATAGATATATGTATTTAAATGTCTCAGTCCCATTTCCTGTCCATCTGAAACCACCACAACATTGTTAATCATCTATACCCCCCCAAAAATATTTTTTTTAATAAATAATAGAGTGCTGATGAGGAGCCCAGCCAATGCTTGAAAGCATGTTCTCTTTTTCTACCTAATTCTACCTGGACAAGGATGAGTTATGAATCTGGGCCCTCAGATACACAGATATTAAAAAAAAAAAAAAAAAAGCAAACAGACACTTTGCATTTCCAACCCACTATGTTGATTTCATAATTCAGAGCTTGTTCAGGTGCCCTGCCTATTGGCTGTTCTACTCCATCCCTCCCATTCAGTTTCCAGATAGTAACCTCATTTCTCTAGTGTCCTAGTCTTCCTTTTGTCCTCTTTTCTAGGAGATCACATACCCTAAATCTCAGCTAGTTTGTGAGGGATTTATTCACTGAGGGTATATTCCTCAAAATAACAACCCCTCAAATGACTTTCAAATTAAGTAGCTACATTGAATTTAACTATGCTGCATCTCCAAGCGTAAAATCACACCTAAAATACTTGTATAATCTAATCTTTGCAGCCTGGCAAGCACCAGGAAAAAGATGAAAATAGTTAAAAGAAAAAAGAGAATCCTTCAACAAAGAACACATCATAAAGATAATGTAACTCCATACAACACAATTTTTCATATGGACCGTGGTCCTATATTTATATTACATGTTTTAAGCATAATCATTGATACAAATCAGAATGTCTCCACTTATCTTTAAAATGTGACTATAATTGTGACATACAAAATCAGCATGTGTATTATGCCCAGTAGAAACATTTTGAGAGTAGCATACACAATTGTAAGTCAAGGGGAAACTGCTGTTCAATTTTACAATCTTACAGTGTCCAGTTTGTCAAAAATGGTCTGTATCCAAAACATGAAAACACTTGTAAAATAGTCAAGTGTTTCTTAAAGGGTATTTTCAGGTTACAAAAAGTCAGTGTTCCACATAATTTTAAAAAAAATCACATTCACTCTCTGCTGGAAAAAAAAATGGGGATCTCTCAAATAAATGGCTCTTAACAATGTTGAACTTGCCCAAAAATCAATTTTTTCCTGTGCTATTATTCATTTGATAGATTTTACTACATCATAGCCCAACCTCATAAAACAAGGATGAACACGATATTTACCAAACTATACCCATGATTAAGTTTTATTTGTTTGTGTAAAGCCATAGGACATGCACCTCTAAACATGAACAAATGGGCCACGTCTCCGATTCTCTCTCCTGCTGTCAGTTAATCTATACATTCTCAATCTCCCTGATCCATACACCCACAAACAACAGATATTTCTTTTGTTTTGGAAAATTCATCATATTGTTTTCGGGTTTGTTTGTTTGTTTGTTTTGCACTGGCCAGCATGGTTACAAATAAATGAAGCTTTTATCAGCAAATACAGGAAACTATTTCTATGCACTTGAAGGAAATGACCAATAGATTCCACTACACTGAAGTTTAAAATGTGTATATATCAGAGGCTAGAATACAAAAAGAAAAGCCACATCCAATGGAAGATAGTTGCTATATTTAAACTAGTGTTAGTTTCTTGAAAAATTATTTGATCCTGTCCTCTAAATTTGAATATTAGCCTATTATTTAATCTAGCAATACTGTTATTGGAAATCAAGTACTTCATTTATAACACTTTTCAGGTAAGCACAGTTTTTAAGAGAAAACAAAACTTGAAAAAACTTAAATATTCAAAAGAGAAGGCAGGATAAATTGCAGTAAGTTATATTCATTAAGCATAATACTATATAGCAGTGAAAAATCAATTAGTGAATAAATAAAGGGAAAAGTCATGAAAATGAAATATTGATAGAGGAGAAGAGAAGAATACATTTGGAATCATTTATATAAAATTAAAGATTACAACATATTTATAATAAAAAGGAAGAAATATAAAAATGAGTGGTTAATCTTAAGAATGAACATCAATGGAGAGAAGCATGTGGCAAATGTAATAGTTTGGTTATTAGTCAATTACTAACTGAAAATTCGATAATGGATAAAACATACCACTAAGAGAAACTAAAGAGCCTCTTGATGAAAGTGAAAGAGGAGAGTGAAAAAGCTGGCTTAAAACTCAATATGAAAAAAACTGAGATCAAGGTATCCGGTCCCATCACTACATGGTAAATAAATGGAAAACAATGGAAACAGTGACAGACTTTATTTTTTTGGGCTCCAAAATCACTGCAGACATGATTGCAGCCATGAAGTTAAAAGGTGCTTGCTCCTTGGAAGAAAAACTATGACCAACCTAGACAGCATATTAAAAAACAGAGACATTACTTTGCCAACAAAGGTCCATCTAGTCAAAGCTATGATTTTTCCAGTAGTCATGCATGGATGTGAGAGTTGGACCATGAAGAAAGCTGAGTGCTGAAGAATTGATGTTTTTGAACTGTAGTGCTGGAGAAGACTCTTGAGATACCCTTGAAGTGCAAGGAAAAAATTTTCCCTAAAGGAAATCAACCCTGAATATTCACTGGAAGCACTGATGCTGAAGCTGAAGTTCCAGTACTTTGGCCACCTGATGCAATGAACTGACTCATTGGAAAAGATCCTGGTGCTGGGAAAGATTGAAGGCAGGAGGAGAAGGGGACAAGAGAGGATGAGATAGTTGGATGGCATCACCAACTCAATGGACATGAGTTTGAGCAGGCTCTTGGAGTTGGTGATGGACGGGGCAGCCTGGTGTGCTGCAGTCCATGGGGTTGCAAAGAGTTGGACATGACTGAGTTGACTAAATTGAACTGAAAATGTACCAGGTAAATATGCAGTAACCATGAGTCAGGAAGCAGAACAAAGGTAAGAACACTACTTTTAGACTATTTATAGAGTTTAACCAGGTACCTGGTGCTGTTTTAATGTTATTTAATTCCACCTTTGTTTAAGTGGGTCTATCTACTGCTTATTGACTTCTGTTACCTCAGGACTATCCTTATGCTTGTTGTTTACACTCAAGAGTTCTCTTTTCAGTACAGATTACCCTATAAACCACATAAACATTTTCTACAGGCTAATGTCACCAATAGCCTAGAATGATCTTAACTCATTTTGAATATAATTTACTTTGTTTTTATTTGTGCTGTTGTTATTATTTTAGCTTTTTTCATTTTTATTTAAAAAAAGGAATTATCATATAGTAAACCTCCAATGTAATTAAAGGATTGTAATTTTTAGACAATCATTTTTAGAGAAACTCACTGCAATGTTTTAGGAATGACTTTTTATTTTTGATTGATCATACTTGATTTTTAGGATAGCAATGAAACAGTGGGTTTGGTGAGTTTAACTAAATGCATGGCAGTGGTTTCCTGCTGTTTCCGGAGAGAGTATGATGTCTGCTGCAAAATCCATACCTATGAAGGTCCTTTCTGCCTTAATCACCTTATGGGGGCCCAAACTCATTTCTACAGCTAAAAAGGAAAAAAAAAAAAAAAAAAGGCCAAGAAGGCCTTATCTTCTCCAATCCTCCAGCCTTCTTTCCATGGTTTGAGATCTAGGCAATTGTTTTCTGAGTCTTTCCAAGATAACAGCATTATGAAAGAGCAATGAAGATAAGAAGGCCAAAGGCATGGCATTCCCTGAAGAATGAACCCTTGTATGCCAAAGATTCACCCTGCATCTCAGGCCACTACAAGGTCCTGTGGCAATCTGAAACTGATGGAATCGAATGTTACTTGATTGGACAAAGTGTACACTCTCAAAAATACTTCATCACTAAAACCACATCTCATTTCAAGCTGAATTTTGGGAAAATCCTTTGGTTGTTTTAATGAAAAAGAATGAATACATACAATTTCCATTTCTAAAATGTATTTTAGTATCTAAAATAAATTCAGTTCAGTCACTCAGTCGTGTCCGACTCTTTGCGACCCCATGAATCGCAGCACGCCAGGCCTCCCTGTCCATCACCATCTCCCGGAGTTCACTCAGACTCACGTCCATCGAGTCAGTGATGCCATCCAGCCATCTCATCCTTTGTAGTCCCCTTCTCCTCCTGCCCCCAATCCCTCCTAGCATCAGAGTCTTTTCCAATGAGTCAACTCTTCGCATCAGGTGTCCAAAGTACTGGAGCTTTAGTTTTAGCATCATTCCTTCCAAAGAAATCCCAGGATTGATCTCCTTCAGAATGGACTCGTTGGATCTCCTTGCAGTCCAAGGGACTCTCAAGAGTCTTCTCCAATACCACAGTTCAAATGCTTCAATTCTTCGGTGCTCAACCTTCTTCACAGTCCAACTCTCACATCCATACGTGACCACAGGAAAAACCATAGCCTTGACTAGATGGACCTTAGTCGGCAAAGTAATGTCTCTGCTTTTGAATATGCTATCTAGGTTGGTCGTAACTTTTCTTCCAAGGAGTAAGCGTCTTTTAATTTCCTGGCTGCAGTCACCATCTGCAGTGATTTTGGAGCCCAAAAACATAAAGTCTGACACTGTTTCCACTGTTTCCTCATCTATTTCCCATGAAGTGAAGGGACCAGGTGCCATGATCTTCCTTTTCTGAATGTTGAGCTTTAAGCCAACTTTTTCACTCTCCTCTTTCACTTTCATCAGGAGGCTTTTTAGCTCCTCTTCACTTTCTGCCATAAGGGTGGTGTCATCTGCATATCTGAGGTTATTGATATTTCTCCCTGCAATCTTGATTCCAGCTTGTGTTTCTTCCAGTCTAGCATTTCTCATGATGTACTCTGCATATAAGTTAAATAAGCAGGGTGACAATATACAGCCTTGACACACTCCTTATCCCATTTGGAACCAGTCTGTTGTTCCATGTCCAGTTGTAACTGTTGCTTCCTGACCTGCATACAGATTACTCAAGAGGCAGGTCAGGTGGTCTGGTATTCCCATCTCTAGAAGAATTTTCCACAGTTTATTGTGATCCACACAGTCAAAGGCTTTGGCATAGTCAATCAAGCAGAAATAGATATTTTTCTGGAACTCCCTTGCTTTTTCGATGATCCAGTGGATGTTGGCAATTTGATCTCTGGTTCCTCTGCATTTTCTAAAACCAGCTTGAACATCAGGGAGTTCACGGTTCACGTATTGCTGAAGCCTGGCTTGGAGAATTTTGAGCATTATTTACTAGCATGTGAGATGAGTGCAACTGTGCGGTAGTTTGAGCATTCTTTGGCATTGCCTTTCTTTGGAATTGGAATGAAAACTGACCTTTTCCAGTCCTGTGGCCACTGCTGAGTTTTCCAAACTTGCTGGTATATTGAGTGCAGCACTTTCACAGCATCATCTTTCAGGATTTGAAACAGCTTAACTGGAATTCCATCACCTCCACTAGCTTTGTTTGTAGTGATGCTTTCTAAGGCCCACTTGACTTCACATTCCAAGATGTCTGGCTCTAGATTAGTGATCACATCATTATAATTCTCTGGGTCATGAAGATCTTTTTTGTACAGTTCTTCCATGTATTCTTGCCACCTCTTCTTAATATCTTCTGCTTCTGTTAGGTCCAGACCATTTCTATCCTTTATTGAGCCCATCTTTGCATGAAATGTTCCCTTGGTATCTCTAATTTTCTTGAAGAGATCTCTAGTCTTTCCCATTCTGTTGTTTTCGTCTATGCCTGCACTTAGTGAGCTGGCTCGCAGCCGCCTGCCCTAAAATAAATAACCAAACACTTTATACTTGATACTATTTTATATACGATTCAGACCTATCAGTTTGATCTTTCTACCCTCAGTTTCATCTCCAAAGAAATCAAAAGCCAAAATCTCGCAGATAGTGTACAATCTGAAGCCCCCAAACAAGCAGAATGTGTCATTCAGAAATGTTTCAATCAACCATATTTGTTTCGCATGTTTTGTATTACTCCTTTATATATATGATACATGAATAAATACACACACAAGTTCTATGTTTAAAAAAAACAAAATATTTGGGCATCAGTATTTAGTAACATAAATATTTACTAGTAAATACTAGCTCTTCATTTAGTTAATGATTTCATTAACTAAAAGGACTTTCATTTTGTCTTCATTTTCTAAAATAATGTTTGATGTTAGAAGCTCTTATTTTTGCCTTCTCCTTTTAGGATTATACTATTGTTGTTGCTGTGTAGTCTGTAAATCATGTCCAACTCTTGCAACCCCCTGGACTGCAGCCCACCAGGCTCCTCTGTCCATGAAATTTCCAAGGCAAAAATGCTAAAGTGGGTTGCCATTTCCTTCTCCAGGGGATCTTCCAAACCAAGGGGTCAAACCCATGTCTCCTGTGTTGTAGGCAGATTCTTTACTGCTGAGCCACCAGGGAAGCCCCAGGATTACACTATTACATAAAAGTATTAGTTGGGCAGTTATTGTATGAGATTCATATGAGCTATTTTAACTTCCTTTAATTAATAAGGATGATATCTATGCTACACTTTTTTATGGCTTTTTTATTATTTTGCTCTGTTCTTAGTATCTGTTTTCAGAGAAAACTGAGTATCTGAATCAGAAGAATGTGAATTGCAAACTATCCAGAGTTAAGAAAAGCAATGATTTACAAACATCCACACTTATTTGATATTAAAATACAAATGTATTAAGGTTTAACTGGATTTTTGTCATGTAGTTATTTGGATGCATATGTTTGTACTCATTTATAGACAGAAGAGGGAAAAAGTAAGAGACACATTGATTTTCCTGAGTATACTTTTGAGTTTACAATACTTAATTGAAATTAACATTTTAAATAATTTAAAGTTAGATTTCACATTAAATATAACCCTTAAAACAGCTATATATAATGTATATGCAAAATAACTTTATCCCTTAAAACTGTTAAAATAATTGATGTTCTTTTAATGATTCACATAATGAAAACTGACATTTACATTGATTGTAAAGCAAAGATATCATATTTTTTTTATCCATTTTTAAAATCTTATGATTATCTGGTGTGCTACAGTTCCTGGCATCGCAAAGTCAGACATTATTCAGCAACTGAGCTGAACTGATTATCTTTCATATGACATTTTAACATTATCTTGAAAAGGTGTGGTAATTCTAAATCTTTGATCAAGGATCACTGCTCATTTCTCTGACTTCTTACTTTTCATGGTGGTCAGAAGAAGCTTTATGCTCTTGAAAATGTAATACCACTGATAGTTTTGATTAATATTTACATTTTATTCATTGCATACCATAAAAGCATGCCTAATTAAATATTATTAACTGTTTATATTATCTATATAACAATATCAATGACATATATATTCTTATAATATGGATCTAATGTTATGATCCATATTAATGTGCATATAATAAAGTGAAGTCGCTAAGTCTTGTCCTGCTCTTTGCGACCCCATCGACTGCAGCCTGCCAGGCTACTCCATTCATGGGATTTCCAGACAAGAATACTGGAGTGGGTTGCCATTTCCTTCTCCAGGGGATCTTCCTGACTCAGGGATCAAACCCTGGTCTCCTGCACTGCAGGCAGACTATTTACCATCTGAGCCACCAGGGAAGAATAAGCAAGGTAATTTATTTAATAGGTGTGACTGCTCAGTCATGTCTGACTCTCTGTGATCCTGTGGACTGTGCTCCTCTGCTCATGGCACTTTCCAGGCAAGAATACCAGAGCAGTTTGCCATTTCCTACTCTTGAAATCTTTCTGACCCAGGGATTGAACCAGTGTCTCCTGCATCTCTTGCATCAGCAGGCAGATGGAGAAGATATCTAAACTCTGCTCTTTGAAATGGGACTCAGCAATCTGCTTTTCATTATGCATCATATTTTCCAGAAATACTCATCCATTCAGCTGCTGCTGTCTTCTACAAACAGATTGAAAAACAGGAATATTTTCAAAGCTCTCTAGCATAGGATGTGCATTTTTCAAAAGATGTCAGAGAATAGGATGGGTCACAGGAAAGAATGAAAGCCGAATGTGGCATCGACTCCAGTTATAGAATAAAAGACACTGTTTTAGTCTTTATAGTGTAACAGTTGCCAGTAGTATAAAATGAATTTGATGGAGCACCAAAAACATAACAAGTTGAATAAAATGTATTTTTGTTGATGAAAAAAGAAAACAATCTTGTGGGTCACAATTTCTTGATCTTGTGAATTCAGATTCCTTTGAAGGGTATAATATTGATTTGTGGAGTGTCTTGTTATTACTAAAAGCTATTCCCTTTATTCTGATACTTTTCTCTGGCAAAAAAGAAATGAGATTATACAGCTGATATCATTAAAGCAAGAACAAAATTGCATTAAAATGAAATGTTTTCAGAATTGAACATGAAAGTCAAAGAGTCTGCCTCCCCATCTAAATTTCTCAAGCCTAGAAACACATCACAGAGTAAACTGAGATCAATTCCCAAAGGAAAATAAAACAGCTGACCTTTATTTTCAAAGTTCTTTTTCTTCAGTTAGTTAAGAAAATATAAACATTTATTTTACCTTAATCTAAAACCTACAGTTTAAAATAAATAGAATTACATTTAAAGGGTTATATTACTTCAAAAATAAGTTCTACAAGAATGCAAAGCTATCTGGTATGACAAGTTTTTTGATATTATTTAGATAACAGTGTTTCCTTATTAGAAACACTCAAGCAATCTTCATGAAGTTGTAAATAAATAACAACATTAAGTTTTGGGGTCAGTTTTGGATTTTGAAGTCACCTGATTATGTTATTATCATTATTATCAATAAAATAAATATTTCTATTATTGCAAATATAGCAAAGCCATGCTGCTTGATTCTTCATACAATACTTTTAATCATTTTTCTTCACTATATTTTATTATCTTCATTAGTAAAAGCTTCAAAATACAACCTTATCATAGTTAATATTGTATTACATTGATGATTGCTTTCAGTTAGTCAATACCACTTATTTCTTGAAAGTAACTTGCTCTGTTTACCTTGTTTCTCTTTTCTTGAGTTGTTACTTTTTAGGGAAGAGTGAAAAGGAACAGAAAAGTCTCTCCTCTTAGCCAATTTTTCTCAGTTTTTATGACAGAATCATGAGTATTTATTCAAAGATACGTTCAGAATACCTACTTTGTGGCAGGTGCCATTGGGTGCTGGGGTTCTGATGATGAACGAGATAAATATAGCTTGTCCTTACATAGCTTATTGTCACACATAAGCTAATTTTAGAAAGTGGGAACCACTACCCAGGGTGCCAAGAGAGGTATCAGTAGGAACAGCAGACCTTAGAAAAGACAAGGGAAGGAAGATCACTCTGAAGAGAGAAAATTGACCCTGGGGTTGAAAAGACAGCCTCCTGCCAAGAGGGAAAAAGTTAGAAAGATACTGAAGGGCCAAACAACTTGACATGTTTAAAGGAAGAAAACAGTAGCATGGGTGAAGCAAAGAGCAGACTGACAGATGTGCTATAAGGTCAAGGACCAAGACAGAGCTGGGCCAGGTACCTTCCTATTCTTTCCAGTAAGGAGTTGAGCTTCCATTTTTTGGGCAAGAGGAAACCATTCAAATTAGAAGGAGTGGTAGGAATGGAGATTTATTGAAAACACTACATTGTGTTAACAACAATGATAGAACATTTCAATTATCGTTCTATGGGAAACCAGCTACACAAAATGATTCCTGAAAAATTCAGAAAATGCTAGATATCAAGCTATACTTTTGGACAATTACAGTATCATTAAATACAGAATATTCTCATAATGTTAAAAGTTGCTTAAAATTTTACTCAAATCCCCAAATATATCTGACCTCAAAGTTTAATTTCTGGTGGTATCTGGCATCTCTTTCTGAAATCACACTTTGGAAAATACTGATATAGAAAAAAGTGATCGGTATTACTCAAGTGAGTCATATCATTGGAATTCTTTTGCTTTATCTCAAAATTCCTAACTACTAAAAAATTAAATTTTAAAAACTTACATTCATGTTAAGAATATGCCTTACATTCATTACTTTTCATACACCTGAATAAGTCACTCATAATGCAATTAACCCATTGTAAGGCATGAATGGGATAATTTCTCCATGAGCTCTATTCTATTTCATGTTCTCATAAGGCAACTTTGGCATTAAATATGGATAAAGTAATAGTTTTCATAAGGATATCCAGTATTAGAGTGTTAGGATGATTTTAATTAGTCTCCATCAGCAGGATAGGTTTACCTGTGTGCTTGTCCATGTGAAGTGCATGTAAATCCTGAACCATCACCTATGAATTTAAATCAGAAAGCTCATCAACTTCTATTGGCAAGGTGAAAGATAAAAGCCACAGAAGGACCTTCCTAGCCTCTGTCAGTAATGATAAACAGCATTAACTGCTTCTGTAGACACTAATGCTGCTATCTTGGGAACACAGGCAGCTACCATGAGAACTTTACAGCTTCACTAATCATACTTTTGTTTGTCACAAAACAGAAAATAAAATCTCAACAAAGAAGCAATAAATATTAGCATTTATGAACAAAAGAAGGTCACATAAATATGTATATCTCTGAATATGCAATGCATTCTTCATTAACTGAATATCATGTTCATTATTATAAGCTGTTATTCTAGGAGATGGAGACTACAGAAGTAGGAGCAAATTAAATGAAAGCTGGGACAGAGTCAGATGTGTAGGAAGTATTTTCCATAAAAAGATCCAGTGACTGCAATAAAAATCAATGCTTAATGTTGTGAAGTTATTTATTATTTATTTGCTTAAAGGGGTTTTCAGTAGTGATAAATATTCCAAATTCTGTGACATCAAAATACCAAACTTTTCTTCTAGCTCATTGAAAAATTTGTGTTTGTGGCATTATATTTTAAATTCAAATATTATATTAAAATTCTAGTTTCTTCACTTCAAGGCAAAATATTCACGTTGGATTAATTTAATAACATTGCTTACAAAGTTTAAACAACATGCATGGTAATTTTGATATTTAATATAGAGATAGCCAAACAATATTCTCCCTTAAAAGCATACCAGGATGTTATATCATTGAACTACAAAAACACCAACAAGTTTGAAAAAGAAAATAAGACATCATGCATATCTTTTTATTTTCAAATACCTATGCCTGTAAAGTTTTTGTGATAGTTTACTTTTCATCTTCTTACACAATATTAAAACCCTAGCTCTTTGAAAGACTTCTCTTATGTTTAATGGTTTCATTTTCCTTTTACAGTTTTCCTTCTTTATATTATATTTCTAATATATTTTACTTTTTTTTTTCTCCTCTGCTACATTCCAACATGACTGATAAGGTGAAAGTTCAAGTAGTCAGATTAATCAACTGATTAATTCTATGCTACTAATTCTACAAAAAATCTTATGTCACTGCTGTTATACTATTACTTCAGTTGCTAAATGCTATCGGGATATAATTAATGATGTTATGTTAAAACTCAAGTGCTGCTAGGTAACGTGCATGAAATTTAGAAGACATGCATAACAATTCTGAGCATGTCTTTTAAAAGTGCACCTAAAAACAATCTACGGTAGATGACCTACAGTCCAAGGGTTAGGGTGTTTGTTTGTTTGTTTTCCCATAAGCATTATTTTTATTACCTGTAAAATGGGTTAATAATAGTACCTATTTCATATAATCCCTGTAAGAATTATTACCTATGTATATGAAATGCTTAGGATAAAAACTGATCACACAGAGACTATTAGTTATTATGATCTACTTGGATAAATTCAAATGTGGTTATTGAAACATACAAAATAATAGAATAATTGCAAGTGTATTCACTGGTACAAATATACTGTACTGTATTACACGAATATCATATAATTGCCTAGGGGATATGATATTAAAGTATTAGTGGGAGGGGTTAATAGGCTGAGTTATCTGGAGAAAGGAATTAGAAACTAAGTCTTTTATATAATGTTCAGAAATAAAAAGATTACAAAATTTAGAAAAGAGAACATGTTGTACATTCCGTAGTTATTAGACAAGAAATCTGAATTGATCTCAATTTAAAGTCTGCTTTTTTCTTAGTTTTTATTTTCAGCTTACATAAAAAAAAATAACCTTCTTTCACTACCTTATTGGGAAGAGAGTGAAAGGATTTTATTGGGAAAGAGAATAGAGATCAGAAGAAAACTTCCAACTCTCACCACACTTTTGAGAAGATTATAGTGATTGATTTCAGGTACTTTCTAACTGCAGATTGCTAACTCCTGGTTGTATCCCTATATAAGTATATGATATATGTGGTGTGGTAGGAGCCTCTTGATGAAAGTGAAAGAGGAGAGTAAAAAAGTTGGCTTAAGACTCAACATTCAGAAAACTAAGATCATGGTATCTGGTCCCATCACTTCATGGCAAATAGATGGGAAAACAGTGGAAACAGTGTCAGACTTTATTTTGAAGGGCTCCCAAATCAGTGCAGATGCTGACTGCAGCCGTGAAATTAAAAGACGCTTACTCCTTGGAAGGAAAGTTATAAACAACCTAGACAGCATATTAAAAAGCAGAGACATTACTTTGTCAGCAAAAGTCCATCTAGTCAAAGTTATGGTTTTCAAAGTAGTCATGTATGGATGTGAGAGTTGGGACTATAAATAAAGCTGAGCACCAAAGAATTGATGCTTTTGAACTGTGGTGTTGGAGAAGGCTTTTGAGAGACTCTTGGACTGCAAGGAGATCCAACCAGTCCATCCTAAAAGATACCAGTCCTGGATGTTCATTGGAAGGACTGATGTTGAAGCTGAAACTCCAATACTTTGGCCACCTGATGACTCACTGGAAAAGACCCTGACGCTGGGAAAGATTGACGGCAGGAGGAGAAGGGGATGACAGAGGATGAGATGGTTGGATGGCATCACTGACTCAATGGACATGAGTTTGAGTAAACTCCTGAAGTTGCTGATGGACAGGGAGGCCTGGCATACTGTAATCCATGGCGTCACAAAGAGTCAGACACGACTGAAAGACTGAACTGAACTGAACTGAGGAGCCTTAGGGGCAGGATGGTAGTAAACAAAGATTTGTATTATACAACCACATTTATTTGAGTCTCACTCCTTTTGATCCAAGTCATAGGGTTAAAAGTAGGTAGAGCAGCACAGAATGCATGTAATGCTGACCTTAGAAATATATGTAGTATGTAAGTACTCTGCATTCCATTAGTTTTCCCCTAATTCTTATAGCATTTAAGGATTTAGTCAACCCACTCGGTGAAAGAACTATTATTTGATCCTGTATTACTGCCAGACACTACCCTGGGAGCTAATGATATAATGGTGAAGAAACAGGGTCACTTCCCAAGGAGTTTATGATCTTCATTTGTTTCCAAGCAGCTCACAGACAATGGCAAAATAGTTTTAACATTGTGGAAACACATGGAAAGAGTGATTTATTTACTAAGCCTTGGTGTTATTGTATTTCTAAATAAAAAAGCTCAGGAGAGTATATTCTATTTCTTTTGTATCACTTCTGCATATTACTTTAGTGTCAGATAGGTAAAAAATAAATATTTATGAAACTGAAATAATAATATAATACATTTTCCTTTTTAATTGATTAGCAATAAACAAATGTTGACTGGAAGTGAACTAAAAATACTTTACTTTTATGTAATTGGTTATTCAATATGAAGGACAGTCTTCCTCAAAATTTAATGATGTCATTAAAATAATATAATCAGAGAGTACATGATATGAAATATATGGATGTTACTTAATTCGGATATTACATATCAAAACATCCATCAACAATTGGGAGGTTTCCCTGATGGTTCAGCAGTAAAGAATCCACCTGTCAATGCAGGGGACGTGGGTTTGATCCCTGAATCAAGAGTTTCCCACATGCCGTGTGCACCACTATTAAGCCCATGCACCACAAGTATGTAGCCTGTGCTCTAGAGCCCAGGAGTCGCTTCAGCGCTTTACTGAAGCCCTCGTGGAGAGCCAGTAATCCTCAACAAGCAAAACCACTGCAATAAGAAAGCCACACACTATAACTAGAGAGTAGCCCCCACTCTATGCAAGTAGACAAAGCCCACATAAGGAGCAACAAAGACTCAGCACAGCCATAAGTAAAATTATTAAAAGAATTAGACATAACAATTTATGATATGACATATTTAATTTCTTTGTCACAAAATATGTTTCCTTTGAGAAATCAGTCAAAAACACATGTAAGGGTGCTATCTAAAAAATAATAGCCAATGAGATAACTAAGCTGTTGTAATAATTTTAAATCTAGTTACTTCAATGTCTATTTTAAATAAGAACATTGATAGAAGATTAAAATTATTCTTTATATTCCCCAATTTTTATTCCTATTATTTAGTAGAAGTCTAAGAGATAGGTATAAATAAAAAGAAAGATAATAAAATATACATATATATGAAACTATACAGTGAAAATATTAATTCTTCTATTAGTTATATGTCATTCATAGAGTGACAGATAAAAATTTTAGTAATATTTGACATGAATTTCCTTAAAAGAGGCAAATTTAAGGCATTTAAATCAAATGCTACTATTAAATTAGTGTATCTGTTTTTATTTGAATTAATTAGGATACAAAGAGTCTTATTTATACAGTATGGTGACATCTCTCCTGTGGTTAAATTTTTTTTCTGATAAAAGCTTTAGCACTTTCTCCTTTCAAAGACTATAAATGAAAAATTACAACAAATAACAAGCCTAACAAAACAACATTCTGACTGTATTGTCATATTTATTATAAAATACTTGGCTCACTGCATTTTGGCATTTTATACAACTGGTTCTGACAGTGATTAACATGGTTTGGGCTTCTGCAGTTTCACCCAAGAGAAATAAAACACCAAAATCTCTGCAGGTGTGTAATGGGCCAGAGATTTACAATCTGTTCTGCAAAGTCAGACTTCAAAGACTTGAAAAAAAAATCTTAAAGTTGGCAATGCCTCTATCATCACTATTATTTAAGATGTTTTCTATATTTCAGAAGGAACTGTGTAGCTAATTGCAAAGATTTCATCTCCAATTTGACTTCTGTGCAGCTCTCCTCAGAAGACAATTTTCATTATGCATCTGCACATTCCAGGTGAAACAGGCATCACCTTTATGAAGCAGCAAACTAAATAATTATTTACTTCTACTTCCAAGGAGACTTCACTTGAAGTATACTGCATAATTTAACTGATACCAAGGAGTAGTTGGGAAGTACCAAGGTAATTACCAAATGACAATCAGGCGGCAGCACCTGGGCTATGGCAGCCCCAGGACAAGTGCCCATAATTGCTTCCATGATTGCTTGGTGTGAACCTAATATAAAGCTTACCCAATTAGGGTCAGAATACGCATGATAATTTCAATTATAGGAATGTTCATCTGCCTGAGAGCTGCTCACAGAAGAAAAAGTTCAAATAGTGCTACTTAAATTTTTAATATGAGAGTTTACCCATTTTCGTGGATATCAGGTCTATGCGTATGCCTGACGGAGTGCAAATGGCTCCATCTTTTAGAATTTTCCACTTATGTATTTTCAAATGTCATCTCTGTAGTTTATTACCATTCCATGAGTAAACAAACAATGAACAAACAACGTAAAGGAATATCATTTTAGTGATAAGACCCTCAGAAAATCAGTAGTAGGTTGCTTTCTTTAAACTTGAATTCTGTTTATACATTTCAATGAAAGCACCCAGTAATCTCTGTCATCCACGGCTATTACTAACAGAAATGAAATGAATTGAATAATGGGCCAATATTTTTAGTCAGTTTAATCACCAAAGATTTTGATTGCTATGATATTTTGCCTGAAGTATAGTTCTCTTCTATTCAAGTACGTTTGTTGAAAATTGTCAAGGTCATAGATGCACACATTAACCGTATCAGTCAGGGTGGCAAAGAGAAAAGCTTTCTTCCATTAGAGCAGATTGCAGCCTTCATTCGAATATTTTCCGTCATCTCATCAACTTTGTTTAAAAGAGGGGATAATGTTAAACGAAACAAAAGGGGAAAACGAAAAAAAAAATCCTTCAAATTCTTCATCCATAAAGAACTCCATGTATAGTCTCTCAAAATATATACAGCATGTATACTGTACAAAATATATACTATCATGTAAGAATTGAATCGCCAGTCTATGTCTGACGCAGGATACAGCATGCTTGGGGCTGGTGCATGGGGATGACCCACAGAGATGTTATGGGGAGGGAGCTGGGTGGGGGATTCATGTTTGGGAACGCATGTAAGAATTAAATATTTTAAAATTAAAAGAATAAAAAACTAAAAAAAAATAAAAAAATATATACAGCATATGTAGTTTATATTTATATATATAATATAGAACAGATACAAATTTGAAAACTGTCACACTACTCATTTTTAAGCTTTAATTTTTTAGGATATAAATAAGAATAAAATATTCATTTATCAAAATTACTTATTAAAAACGGAAACCGACGTGATACCTAATCACACATTGTACTATCAAATTTTGCATTAGTATGTGAACAATATTATCTGTCATTTACCAGTGTTATACAATTCTACATTTGATTATCTTCTGTTTTTTCTAGGTTTTTGCAGTAGGAACAAGCATACTATCCAGAACAAACATCAGAACCACGATGTGTTCCTTGGCTTGGTTTCCTGACCGAAGTTGTAGCATTGTATCTGCCAGGATGCTTTAGCAAATTTCAATCAATAATGTCAACCTGAAGCCAGCACTGACCTTACTGAACTTGAACTCACTGAAACATTTTATCACAAATATTGGAGGTTGTAATAATTCATTGCTTTAAAGTAAAAAATAGATCCTTTTAGATTCATATAAAAGCCATAATTTATGTAGTGGTGTTAATGTTGAGTGTATGATGTGCTTCAGTCTCTCTGATTTTGCTTGCCATTTTGTGACAGAAATGCTGAAGCCATCTGAAGGTTACAAACAATGTTCACTAATAATGAGCTCTTATGTCCTTGCAGGTTTCACTTTGATGGATATCCATAGTGTTTCTCCATGACATAATTCTACTGAGGAAAAACATGTCTTGAAAACACAGTCTGTGGTTTCACCTTCAAAGATAACTAGCATGATTTTAAAAACAATGGTAAACTAAAAATGAGAAATAAATGTACATTATTATCATAATGTGCATTTAATCACTTTTATTACATATACTTCCAAATTTAATTGACAAAAAATAAAGATGCTATAGAAAGAACACTTTATAGAGTGTTTCCTTGATTATTATTTTTAAAATCTACCCTTTTAGTCATAAAACAGTAATGCCACTCTAATGAGACACACACAGCATGTTTCTCTGAAAAAGCTATCTGTTGTTTAATAGTCTTACATAAACAAGTCTCCGCATTTCAATGTCCATTTTTGCATATGCTGAAGAACTTCAAGAACCCCTTTATATTTCCACTACCTGTCAGTTCATATTATAACCGTAAAACAATGAAGATGACAGCAACGAAAGAAACAAATGAAGATTCTCTCAAGTGCTTCTATAGTCCATATAAAAATATAGAATCAAGGCCTTACAGTACATTACATAATCAATAGTAGAAAACCATAAATGTTAAGATGTACATGATTTGGGTAAAGACTAAAATCAGATTTCAAATGAGACTTCTGAATTGCTAGCATTGGCAGATTGGTGTTTGGAAACTTTAATTTTAGTGTAGTTCAACATGAAATGGTATCAATTGAACCCACAGGTGTTTTAAATAGAAGTTAGTATTCAATTTGCATTAGAATTGGCTTCCATACATTGTCCCACGGATTTCAATTAAAATGACCTCATTGGTTTACCTCTAACAGATGTCTATTTCAGTAAATTATGTAGGTTGTCTTCTTTCTCAATATACAGAGACTATGAAATGACCTTATATAAAACTTTATACAAGGAGGATTAAATTATTTGGAAATTCTGCTTGAGATGATCACAAAAACCCACTATTTGACTAAAAATTTAATGCCTCCACTGCGATGCAGCACTGTATAACCTAGGGACTCCATAAATACAGGATGATACACAGACATTGATAAGACTTAATACTCAGGCAGAAAATAGTTGTTGTAACTCATGTACAAATTTAGATATTATCCATGACACCATTTTGGCATAAATGATTTACTTAAAGTATGTAATGAACTCAAAGAAGGTGCCCTGAGAACCTGAGAATCTTCACATGAAACACTTAGATTCCTCACAGATGTGTGTATGAATTGTTTGTTTCTATGTATTTCTTTTTATATTGTAATTCAATTGTCTCAGTGCTACTGCAAATGTGACACTAGAAAATTCATAACTGAATAAGACTCAACATGTGAAGGAAACACCTTTATATATACATAATGACAATAAATGTATAAATGATATAAACAAGCAGGATACACATTTCAGCTCACATTTTTAAAATTAATAGAACAAGATGAAACCTCCTTTTTTTCCTCCTTGTGCATTTCATTATGTAAAAGATTTTAATGCTGATTTATAGGTGAACATAAAGGGAAGTTATTAAGGACAGTCTTTCTTTAGGTTTTTGAAAAGTAGTTTCTAAATATATGCATGTCAGTTTAATGAAAAGAGTGATGATAGTAATTTCTAAATGACCTACAGATGTGTTTATATAGCACCTGCCTATTTCTGTTGGGTAAGTTTTTTTCATTTAATTTCACATATATCAAATGGCAGAGTGCAGGCAATTGCAGATATAGTTCTTTGATATTTGTATAAAGAAATCTAGCAATTTATTTAAAAATTACATTTTTGATAAGTGAAACTTGAGCAGTATATTGAAAGGTAGAAAAGAGACTTTCTTTTTTATTCCAAATTGTAGTATGTGAAAGTAGAACTGTTTAAAGACATTCCACCTGCTTCAGCAAACATGCACTTCTCCCTGTACTGGGGAACATCTGGTTTTAAGAAGGTAAAATGTAATTACTGAAGGGAGATCTGAGCTATTCCATATGCCTAATCTCATTGGGCAGGTCCTACAATTTGCTAGAGGTCCAAACAAAAGTTGCATGGGCTTAATTACTTTTGAAAATCATTCCCAAAGCTGATGCTACCTCAAAGCATATCCGGAATTGTCAGTTAAAAAAAAAATTATACCTAAGAATCTCTTCCAGATAACTGAAATCCAGAAAATGTTAGTTTTCTGAAATACAACACTTATATTCTTGCTTTCTTAAGTCATGTGGTAGAGATGGCTAGCTATCTCACAAATATTAAGAAGGAAGACTTTTGGTGGATATAACTTCCCAGACAATGATTACATTTCCCTGCTCTACTTCAGTCATAGCCTTGTGACTAGCTTTGCTAATGTATGGTTTTTAAGAGTATTTCTTTTCCATTTCCTAAAATTCCTGCTGATGACCAGAAGGAAAAAAAAAAAGATTTCAAGACTCTCTGCAATGTGAAACTACAAGATAGAATGATGTTTTATCCTGAAAAGCCACCCCCTGACATGCAATGATCATGTTGGTTGGTTAGGTAGCAAAAAAGAAAAAAAAAATAGCATCTATTCTGCTTAACCACCATAATTTTGGAGATATTTGCTCTAGCTGCACGTATTATTCTCAGAAGGTCAGCACCATCATTGTACTTGCCAACTGTGTCTCAGAAGATCTATCCAATAATCACTCAGTACTTGCTAGAGACCAAGAATGGTGCTAGTTCTTTGGAATGAAACATGACTATGACACAGTTTTTTTTTTTTCCTTATGATCTAAACGAGAAAAACATAAATAAATGCAGAATAATAAATGATATAGTATATGCTGGGGGAGTTAGGGAGGATAAACCTGTAGGTGGTAACATGATCAAAGGCAATAAACAAGAAATTATATGCTTAGGATGTTATATAGCAGGTGAGTCTTTTAGGTGCAGGATGATTCTGAGGGAAGGGAATGGTTTTATGAGCTCTACAACAGGTGGATGAATATATTGAGGGCAACAAAGTCTAGAGCTGAGAATAGCAATAATCAATGCTCTTGTAATGCTCTAATAAAATGTAATGAGGGTGGTATATTTCTCCATCTATTAGTGTCCTCTTTGATTTCTTTCATCAGTGTTTTATAGTTTTCTATATATAGGTCTTTAGTTTCTTTAGGTAGATATATTCCTAAGTATTTTATTCTTTTCGTTGCAATGGTGAATGGAATTGTTTCCTTAATTTCTTTTTCTACTTTCTCATTATTCGTGTGTAGGAATGCAAGGGATTTCTGTGTGTTGATTTTATATCCTGCAACTTTACTATATTCATTGATGAGCTCTAGTAATTTTCTGGTGGAGTCTTTAGGGTTTTCCATGTAGAGGATCATGTCATCTGCAAACAGTGAGAGTTTTACTTCTTCTTTTCCAATTTGGATTCCTTTTATTTCTTTTTCTGCTCTGATTGCTGTGGCCAAAACTTCCAGAACTATGTTGAATAGTAGCGGTGAAAGTGGACACCCTTGTCTTGTTCCTGACTTTAGGGGAAATGCTTTCAATTTTTCACCATTGAGGATAATGTTTGCTGTGGGTTTGTCATAGATAGCTTTTATTATGTTGAGATATGTTCAGAGGACACTAATAGATGGAGAAATATACCATGTTCATGGATTGGAAGAATCAATATAGTGAAAATGAGTATACTACCCAAAGCAATTTACAAATTCAATGCAATCCCTATCAAGCTACCAGGCACATTTTTCACAGAACTAGAACAAAAAATTTCAAGATTTGTATGGAAATACAAAAAACCTCGAATAGTCAAAGCAATCTTGAGAAAGAAGAATGGAACTGGAGGAATCAACTTGCCTGACTTCAGGCTCTACTACAAAGCCACAGTCATCAAGACAGTATGGTACTGGCACAAAGACAGACATATAGATCAATGGAACAAAATAGAAAGCCCAGAGATAAATCCACACACATATGGACACCTTATCTTTGACAAAGGAGGCAAGAATATACAATGGAGTAAAGACAATCTCTTTAACAAGTGGTGCTGGGAAAACTGGTCAACCACTTGTAAAAGAATGAAACTAGATCACTTTCTAACACCGCACACAAAAATAAACTCAAAATGGATTAAAGATCTAAATGTAAGATCAGAAACTATAAAACTCCTAGAGGAGAACATAGGCAAAACACTCTCAGACATAAATCACAGCAGGATCCTCTATGATCCACCTCCCAGAATGCTGGAAATAAAAGCAAAAATAAACAAATGGGATCTAATTAAAATTAAAAGCTTCTGCACAACAAAGGAAAATATAAGCAAGGTGAAAAGACAGCCTTCTGAATGGGAGAAAATAATAGCAAATGAAGCAACTGACAAACAACTAATCTCAAAAATATACAAGCAACTTATGCAGCTCAACTCCAGAAAAATAAACGACCCAATCAAAAAATGGGCCAAAGAACTAAATAGACATTTCTCCAAAGAAGACATACGGATGGCTAACAAACACATGAAAAGATGCTCAACATCACTCATTATTAGAGAAATGCAAATCAAAACCACAATGAGGTACCACTTCACACCAGTCAGAATGGCTGCGACCCAAAAATCTGCAAGCAATAAATGCTGGAGAGGGTGTGGAGAAAAGGGAACCCTCCTACACTGTTGGTGGGAATGCAAACTAGTACAGCCACTATGGAGAACAGTGTGGAGATTCCTTAAAAAATTGCAAATAGAACTACCTTATGACCCAGCAATCCCACTTCTGGGCATACACACCGAGGAAACCAGAATTGAAAGAGACACATGTACCCCAATGTTCATCGCAGCACTGTTTATAATAGCCAGGACGTGGAAACAACCTAGATGTCCATCAGCAGGTGAATGGATAAGAAAGCTGTGGTACATATACACAATGGAGTATTACTCAGCCGTTAAAAAGAATTCATTTGAATCAGTTCTGATGAGATGGATGAAACTGGAGCCGATTATACAGAGTGAAGTAAGCCAGAAAGAAAAACACCAATACAGTATACTAACACATATATATGGAATTTAGGAAGATGGCAATGACGACCCTGTATGCAAGACAGGGAAAGAGACACAGATGTGTATAACGGACTTTTGGACTCAGAGGGAGAGGGAGAGGGTGGGATGATTTGGGAGAATGACATTCTAACATGTATACTATCATGTGAATTGAATCGCCAGTCTATGTCTGACGCAGGATGCAGCATGCTTGGGGCTGGTGCATGGGGATGACCCAGAAAGATGTTATGGGGAGGGAGGTGGGAGGGGGGTTCATGTTTGGGAATGCATGTAAGAATTAAAGATTTTAAAATTTAAAAAAAAAAATGTAATGAGGGTCCACATCAAGGTAGTGTTGGTAGAAATGATTAAATTGATTGATTGGATTTGGAAGAGAGGGTGATAGTTTAGCTTACTCTAAATGGTTGTACCAAAAATTAAATGTTCAAGAAGAGGACAATTTATTAATAGTAGAAAACTTGATTTATTCAGTTATTATTTGTTAAGTTTCAACTATCCATATGCTATAGAAGTTATGATGACCACCCAGCAGTGAAATGCATAAATCCAAAGATCAAAGAGGAACTAAACAGCCTCTTGATGAAAGTGAAAGAGGAGAGTGAAAAAGTTGGCTTTAAGCTCAACATTCAGAAAATGAAGTTCATGGCAAATACATGGGAAAACAGTGGAAACAGTGTCAGACTTTATTTTGGGGGGCTCCAAATTTACTGTAGATGGTGATTGCAGCCATGAAATTAAAAGACACTTACTCCTTGGAAGGAAAGTTATGACCAACTTAGACAGCATATTAAAAAGCAGAGACATTACTTTGACAACAAAGGTCCATCTAGTCAAGGCTATAATTTTTCCAGTAGTCATGTATGGATGTGAGGGTTGGACTTCATGAAAGCTGAGCACCGAAGAATTGATGTTTTTGAACTGTGGTGTTGGAGAAGACTCTTGAGAGTCCCTTGGACTGCATGGAGATCTAACCAGTCCATCCTAAAGGAGATCAGTCCTGGGTGTTCATTGGAAGGACTGATGTTGAAGCTGAAACTCCAGTACTTTGGCCACCTGATGCAAAGAGCTGACTCATTGGAAAAGACCCTGATGCTGGGAAAGACTAAGGGCAGGAGGAGAAGGGGACGACAGAGGATGAGATGGTTGGATGGCATCACCGACTCAATGTACATGGGTTTGGGTGGACTCCAGGAGTTGGTGATAGACAGGGGGCCTGGCATACTGCGGTCCTTGGGGTCGCAAAGAGTCAGACACAACTGAGCGACTGAACTGACGAACTGACTCACTGAAAGATCAAATATGTCTGGCCTGAAAAGAATATTTGATTTATGGGAGTCAGATTTGTGTTTTTGCTTACTTCTAAATTTATACATAAGTTTTGAATATTTATGTTGTTAAAGATACTACCTTTTAATATAATGGAAAGATCATTATTTTTGAACTTATTTTATATTTGTTTAGTTATTAGGCAACTCTATTACATGAGTGGCTAGTATTGTAAATCCTAAACTTTGTCAGAAATACATGTTTTCTATGTTCTGCTTACTAACAGTTCTCAATGCTATCTTTAGTAATAATCCATAATATTTAATCTGCTTATTTTATTGAAGTCATTTGTATTCTAGAAACTGAGAGAAGTTCTATCTGGTATTTTCAAAAATGAATAAATTATTTTGTATTTATCTTTGAATGTGTATATACTTATTTTGGGGCTTCCCAGATGACTCAGCAATTAAGAATTTTCCTATATCCCTGGGCTAGGAAGATCTCCTGGAGGAGGAAATGGCAACGCACTCCATTATTCTTGACTGAGAAATCCCATTGACAGGAGGTAGACTATAGTCTATAGAGTAACAAAAAATTAGACACGATTGAACATGCATTTGTATGCATAATTACTTTCTGGGACTTCACTGGTGGTTCAGTGGTAAAGAATCTGGCAATGTGGGAGATGTGAGTTCGAACCCTGGGTCAGGAAGATCCCCTGGAGAAGGAAATGGCAACCCACTCCAGTATTTTTGCCTGGGAAATCCCAAGGACAGAGGAGCCTGGTGGGCTACAGTCCATGGGGCTGCAAAGATTCGGACATGACTTAGCAAGATCAATATTTATGCTTTAATTTTAATTTCCTATATAATATAGAATAATTATCATATTATCAGAATCCCTGGGTACACCAGCATTACAGGAAAACCGAATTTAAATACTTCACTGAAGATTTGAAGATATGTTTCGCTAAACAGACTTTGATAATCTGCCTGGTAGAATAGTATTTATGCTTAAATTTAACAATTTAATTTTTAAAGGAAGTTTTTGTTTCCACAGACCTAGGGTAACATTTTTTGTAACACTTGCAATATGCTAGGCACAGTGGACGATGCTACAGATCCTAATAAATTTTGCTCTCTCAATTTGTTTATTGTCCATTAGTGGTTATAAGAGTTATAGTCTCCCTCCTTTCCCCTCTCAAATCTGTGTCCACACTGGCCTGGAAAAAAGAGAATCATAAAAAGAACTATTAGATCTGATCTAAAATAAGAAGGATTTGTTTTTAGTATGATGTCAGGATCCTTCCCTATCCCAACAAGAATTCCAATCCCTGACTCATAATTTGGCCAAAGATTATGCTCTAGAATACATCTCGGAATATCTGATTTCCAAAAGGTTTAGTCCTTAATTCATTTCTAGTCTAGGCACATTGTTTCTGCCCTTTGTTATTCTTGTCCTTGTCCAATGTCAGGGTACCTCTTGATAAAAGTGCTCTGCTCTGTGTCACTTTAGATATGCAGTACAATGCTATACTGAGAATACTATACTTCATGGATTAGAAATTTTCAACAAAAGGATAATAAGACCAGACAGAGATTAATCCATTTCTTTTAAAATGTTGCCTTTTATTCCCAGGTAAATATGCTCATTTGCATGGCTGAAATATAGCATACTGAGTTCTTCAGCCCCTTCCACCCTTCTCAGTCAAGCCTAACACCCATGAATCACTGGCAAGTGTAATGAGGCTGTAAAAGAAAATGTGCTGGTAAAAAGATTGTGCCAGGTCCCTTTGGACTTTTCAGACAATGATTTATATTTGTTTGAGTTTACATAACACCACTGTCACACTATAAAGTGGTTCAAAGTGACCAAATGCTAACCTGCAGTTGATTTTGCCCAATTTCAGATCAAGCACAACTCACTGTCTACAAGCTTCTTTCCCATTTGCAGCTTCAATTTTTCATTGAAATCAATGTTTGGTTAACCAAGCACTAAAATAGTTTCCAAATCTTAAGTTATCCATTTCTGTACTACACATATATTATACTCTTAATTTACAATTTACTTAACAGCATGCAGTGGATATGTCTTCATAATGAATATTTCTTGCAGATGTTACACACAAACAGCTTTTCTAAAATTAGTGCTCATTTTATCCCAAATTTGTTATCAATTTTATTGGCTATGCAATTTCTTTCCTTTGGTCAATCACTCTTTAAATTGGCTAGTTTAATGCATCACAGCAAATGATTTTCAGAAATCATTAGGCACGTGAAAATGCATATTCAGCTCACACAGTTTTAATTGACCCCATTCACACCTACCAATGGCACTGCTGCACAATCTGTCAACTTCGCTGCTCTTCATTTCATTAAAGTCTGAATATACAAGTTACTTGTAAAAATCTTTTCCCTGGACTTGCGTTATATTACCTCTTTGAAAAGAATGGATATGACACTCTTTTGTTAATAAGGCTTGCCTTGGTTTAACCAACAAGTTCTTAGATAAGTGAATCTAGAAAGTAAAACTTGGAATAGTTTACAATGATGATTTTCAAAGAGGTGAATTTGCTCCTCTGGGGATGTGTTTGCAGATGTTTTTGATTGTCACAGTGGGAGAGGGGTTGCTACTGAGTATCTGGTGGGTAGAAACTAGGGATTTTACTCAGTTTTTGTATAGATCAGTCTCCTACAGCAAAGAAAAACCCAGTTTAAAATGGCAATAGTATTAGATTGAGATACTCTAGTGTACAGTGTCTTATAAAAATGCATTTGAGTTGTGGGAGGTGGGAGGAAGGCTCAAGAAGGAGGGGACATATGTACACCTATAGCTGATCCAAGTTAATGCATGGCATAAACTAGCACAATATTGTAATTGTCCTTCAATTAAAAATAAATAAACAAAAAACCCTAATACACATACAATGAACAAAAACTATGTATTATCAGTTAAAAAAAATTTATTTGAGTTACATAGGATAAGGGCTGGTCATGAAATCTACTGTGAAGTCAGAGAAATTTGAGTTTCTCTGTCATGCTCCCCTTCCTCCATTTGATGTTACAGTCTAAGTTCTTGTCCTGATTACCCTTCTGTCTTATAAACCTTCCTGGTTGTAACCCACTCCCTTAGAGCCACTTTTTACCTTATGCATATAAACATTAAATAAATAAATAAATAACAGTTTTCCAATAGTCTTATTAACCATAGAAAAACTTGTGATAATCAATCCCTGTAGCTCTATGCCAGTAGAAAGTGGAAAGTCAAAGACATCATAATTCCTCTCATTTAGTTTGTTTTTAAAACAACTATTCAGAATTTTATCTTGGAGAACCCATTTAAAATTTTCCAACACTTCTGTTTAATTTTGTATTTATAAATAATCGTATTCTGTCACTGTGTGAAATGCTCCTTTTAGAGGCTTCATAAAATAGTAAGAATTGAGTAAAATAGTGGTAAAATAAACAAATGCAAAGGCAAAACTGAACAGAGTATTAAAGGCATGGCATTTGAACATTTCTAATTGAAGTGCTTCGATCTGTGCTATGGAATTTGTTAATGTACCTTGCAAAGGACTATTTTGAATGTAATTCTTTCTCATACCTTGTGAGGTACTGAACATCGACAATTTACACACTTTATGTGTTTTTTCAAACTGCAGTTCCTATCGTACTATTATTCACTGAAAATCTTTCACTACTTTCCAATTACCAAACCACCAGAGCCCCTCTCAAGCCTGCAGATTCAGGATGAGGACTGGCCTTAGACTAGCTCTCCAACCTCTCTTCACTCTCTCCTGGAGCTCTGCATACCCTGGCCTTCATCCCACCACAGCTCTCTCTATCATTCCTTAGTGTTTTGTTTTGTTCTTTTCTTATGCTTTTCTCCATGCTATCTCTTAATCATTCCTCAATATTGCTTGTAGAATTCAACTATTTGTATGGGAATACATCCCTGAACACTGTGGCATGGAACATTTTTAACCTAGCTTACTAAATCATCCTGCTATATCTTCTGTTGAAATTTTTTGATAGTGTATCTACATATTCACTAGATAAGCAGATGTTGAAAGCTGGTCTATTAAAATTTTCACTTCAGTCAAAATTTGTATATAAGATATATAGTTTTATATATTATATAATTATAAAATACATAATTTAGTATAGTAATAAGTGTATACTTTATAAATATATAATTATAATTTGTATATATTTTGTTTATAAGACATGTTCCATAGTATTAGAATGAATTAATTAGTTCAAAACATTGTTTAAAATGTCTTATTCAGCAGATCACAGTATTCATACCTCTACTTAAGTTTAGGGTTGACCCTCTATTTTTTGACCAGGCATCTTATTTCCAGCTCATGTTCCAAGAAAAATATAACTTGGGCAGCAGGCCTCCAGATTTGTTCAGAGCAAGCTGAGTAAACAAACAGCTATCTCAATCCTTTTCTTCTTAAACAAGAGCGGCTCTTTCACTGTCAAAAACAATAAACCTGCTCTTTCCTTGTGTCTTATCAATTGCTAAAACATTCTTTCTTCAGATAACTTCAAAAGCCACCCTACATTAATCACAATTCCATCTTTTCCCTGTTTTATTCTCTGCTTAGCTCTTACTCCTATTACTATACTAAATATGTGACTCATTTACCACGTTTTATCATCTATATATCCAGTACAATATAAATTTCTTGAGTGTGAAGTGAGCTTTAATTCCTTCGTCCCTGAACCTAGAATAGTACCTGACACACAGCAAACACTCAGCAAACACTTGTGAAAGAAAATGAATGGAAAAAGAGGCCTAGATAAAATGTGTTGTTAAATTATACTGAAAGAAAATAGTCTAATTTTTTTGAAAGTCAGGATCTACATACAAAGTCAGTTTAACTTTTGTGATCTTAGCAAAATAACAAGCTTGGCTTTCTGGTATTTTTTATACAATGGCATGTGTATTTAAAACATACACACTATGGAGAACAGTGTAGAGATTCCTTAAAAAATTGCAAATAGAACTGCCTTATGACCCAGCAACCCCACTGCTGGGCATACACACAGGGGAAACCAGAATTGAAAGAGACACATGTACCCCTATGTTCATTGCAGCACTGTTTATAATAGCCAGGACATGGAAACAACCTAGATGTCCATCAGCAGATGAATGGATAAGAAAGCTCTGGTACATATACACAATGGAGTATTACTCAGCCATTAAAAAGAATACATTTGAATCAGTTCTAATGAGGTGGATGAAACTGGAGCCGATTATACAGAGTGAAGTAAGCCAGAAAGAAAAACACCAATACAGTATACTAACACATATATATGGAATTTAGAAAGATAGTAATGATGACCCTGTATGCAAGACAGCAAAAAAGACACAGATGTGTAGAGCAGACTTTTGGACTCATAGGGAGAGGGAGAGGGTGGGATGATTTGGGAGAATGGCATTGAAACATGTATACTATCATGTAAGAAACGAATCACCAGTCTATGTTCGATGCAGGATACAGGATGCTTGGGGCTGGTGCACGGGGATGATCCAGAGAGATGCTACAGGGTGAGAGGTGGGAGGGGGGTTCATGTTTGGGAACTCATGTACACCTGTGGTGGATTCATGTCAATGTATAGCAAAACCAATACAGTATTGTAAAGTAAAGTAAAAATAAAAATTAATAAATAAATAAATAAATAAATAAAACATACACATGCACACAAACTTACTTCTTTGCCTCTGAAATAGAGAAGAACTTTCGTTAGATATATTTTGCATATGAATAACTAATTTTCTAAAATTTCATATATGAATCAATGACTTTATAAATATTGGATAATTTAACCAGTATAAAACAATAATTTTGTTATGTTAGTTTATCTAAAGATAAAAACCTTTCATTATATCACGTACTTGAACATTAAATAGGTATATTTTTAAAGTTGATACATCAAAAATTATAAATCTGTTTCATTCCTGATTCATAATATCCTCCTAAAATTATATTTAAAAGTAAAGGATTATATTTGCACTTAGATTTCAATTAAGAAAAAAGTACATATATGTACATATATGTATAATTGCATCCCTCTTGAGCCAAAAATAATCTAAAATTTACTGAAATTAAAGATTTGGTATTCTCTTCTGTCTTCAAAACAAAATTAAACAATATAAACATTTTTATTTGTAGAATTCAAGTAGTACAATTATTAAAACCCCCATTGCAGGAGGATTCTTTATCAGCTGAGCCGTGAGGGAAGACCAAGAATACTGGAGTGGGTAGCTTATTTTTTCTTCAGCAGATCTTACTGACCCAGGAATCTAACTAGGGTCTCCCATGCATTGCAGACAGATTCTTTACCAGCTTAGCTAAGAGGGAAGCCCACTATAAAACAAGGATAAGTAATTTATTGCTTAATCATTCACTAACTTCAAATCCATTGATTTTGGAACTAGATTAGAAAAAAATATTGAGTGGAAAGAAAAAAAACTAAGCAAGAAAGCCATCTAATGAGTGCACTTTACCACTGACATAGAAATCAAATTACATTGGAATATGATAACTGAAAATATTTTGAAATGAGTACAACTTAGGGGGGCTTCCCTGGGGGCTCAGAAGTTAAAGCGTCTGCCTGCAATGCGGGAGACCTGGGTTCGATCCCTGGGTCGGGAAGATTACCCTGGAGAAGGAAATGGCAACCCACTCCAGTATTCTTGCCTGGAGAATCCCATGGACAGAGGAGCCTGATGGGCTACAGTCCATGGGGTCGCAAAGAGTGGGACACGACTGAGCGACTTCACTTTCACTTTCACTTAGAGGAAAAACAAGATACAAGGGAAAAGAAACCAAAAATGTTTTAAGAATGATTCACTATGATAGAACAACTTACAGAAAAAAACCTTTGAAGCCAAATATTTCGAATTAATTAAACTGAAAAATAAAGGACAAAATTATGTCCTTTAAGCTTTAAAGTTATGAGTATTTGCATGTGAAATAAAGGAGTGAGGGATGAAGTTGAAAGGGCAAGAACAAATGGAAGGAAACATAAAATTTAGAAACAATTGTTATTTTCATAAAGTTTCCACATTGTAATTCAGATGGGGGCAATTGCATAACTGAGATTCTTTACTGAAGTGTTCTAATAGGATGGGATCCTGCTGCATGTTTCTCCTGAGTTACAATAGCTGCCAACTTCAAGTTTGTTAAGGGTGGGCTGAATTTTCAGATTCTTCTAGTCCATAAGATATGACTTTTATCTTCAGTTATTTAAAGCAGAAAAAAATAAGCAAAAATATTATCCAGAAAAATGATAGGTGCAACAAATTCTGCTATTAGAAATTCGCTAAGAGTAGATTTGGAGAAGGAAATGGCAACCCACTCCAGTGTTCTTGCCTGGAGAATCCCAGGGATAGGGGAGCCTGGTAGGCTGCTGTCTATGGGGTCACACAGAGTCGGACACGACTGAAGAGACTTAGCAGCAGCAAGAGTAGATTAGCACTCACCCTAGAGAAGATCCAGTGGAACATGGTCATAGTGTAGACATAAAAGTTTTAGAAACCCATTGGGGTAGAAAAACAAGAAAACAGTGTAGACTGCCTTAAAAAAAATTCTACTTAAGGATTCACTAAGTGAAAGTCATTCAGCCGTATCCAACTCTTTGCCCACTCCAGGGACTCTAGCCTACCAGCCTCCTCTGTCCATAGAATTCTCCAGGCAAGCATACTGGAGTGGGTAGCTTGTTCCCTTCTCCAGATCTTTCCAACCCAGGGATCGAACCTAGGTCTCCCACTTTGCAGCTGCTTCTTTACTGTCTGAGCCACCAGGGAAGCCCAGGTAGAACTCACTAGTATTAAATTAAAATTTCTCTAAAATTTCACACGAATCTATAAACATCAGTATAGCATGTTATTTGATCTTTGAGGAAGAACAATTCAAGTCTATTAATGACCAGAACTGCATGGATGCAGTAGATCCAGATAATACAACATTATTTAAAAAGTTAAACTGGGTTTGACATGGTCATTCAGTCACTTTAGACAGAAGGTGATTTTATCTATAAGTCATAATATTATAAACACTAAAAAGACATGTAAGTGATCTGGATACTGTGGAAGTAACATTAGTATTTTACCCTTTTGCCACTGTCTGTGCATCACATTCCAAAACAGAAAGTAAGGAAACAAAAATAAAAATAACAATGTGTGCATCCTAAGTTGCTTCAGTTGTGGATGACTCTTTGAGACCTTATGGACTGTAGCCCGCCAGTCTCCTCTGTCCATGTGATTCTCCTGGCAAGAATACTAGAGCAGGTTGCCATTTCTGTTACTGGGAATCTTCCTTACCCTGGGATCGAACCAGGATCTCCTGCATTGCAGGTGGATTCTTTACCACTGGGCCAGCTGGGAAGCCCTAATAATAATAATAGCAGCACCAATTTAACTCTGAGAAAAAAACAAGAAGATCAAGTCAAGTTCTGATTCTTCAAATAAAGAAAATTGTGAGAGTACCATTTAAGTCTGAATTTTTGATGAAAACTACATTTATCGCTGACTTTAAAATGTTATAATTATACAAGATATTTGCTATTTCCCACAATTAACACATTAACATAAACTTGTTACTTAGATAATCTTGCAGTTATTTTCCTATATTTCACTTGGCACGATAGTTCTACTAAAGTCAGACACACAGCTTAAAATAAAAAGTATACTGGTATTGTTTTCTAAATGTGTTTGCGTTCAGCTGTTACTTCCACAATACAGAAAATAACAACACAATTAATATGTACATATCCTATAAAGTTATTTTGGATGTATCAGAATAACATATCATTGTAACATGAATTATAGTGCTTTAACTACTAAAGTTTTAAGAACCATTGAAATTACACCAGTATGTGAGTTACATGCACTTTTACATCAAGGGATAAAACATCATAATCGTATATTATTGATCATTTAAGGAGATAAAGTCAACTTCAAGGTATAGATTACTCAGTATTTCTAAATAACTACCATTATATGTATACATTTATATATATACAAATTTTATATTTATATATATTTGAAGTGAAATATGCAGAAAGTGAAGTGAAAGTCACTCAGTCATGTCTGACTCTTTGTGACTCCATGGACTTCACTCAGTCATGTCCGACTCTTTGCGACTCCATGGACTATACAGTCCATGGAATTCTCCAGGCCAGAATACTGGAGCGTGTAGCCCTTCTCTTCTCCAGGGGATTTTCTCCACCTAGGGATCAAACCAAGGTCTCCCTCATTGCAGGCAGATTCTTTACCAGCTGAGCCACAAGGGAAGGCCAAGAATACTTGAGTAGCCTATCCCTTCTCCCGCAGATCGTCCCGACCCAAGAATATATATTTAGGATATGCATATTAACAGATACACACACACATAATTTTTCACTTTTGTTCTAACAAGGGCTCTAGCTCTATATAAGCATTCAAGAGAGTAAATATACAAGGAAATCAGTGACTCACTAATTAAGCAAAACTCTCTCCACAATTTTTATATAGTTTCCCTTGAAAAGACAATCCCACCCAAGAGAATGATATTCTAAATCTCATTTTAATAAAATACAGTTAGAGTTAGGCCTTAAAAACTGTTAGCTCATTTAGAATCACTTTCCCAAGTTTTTAGAACTAGACATATTCGCCAGCAGCTGAGCAATTCCCTCATTCCCTCAGCCTGTGCAGTAAACTTTACATATGTGGGAAGCATACTGTTGTTAGGCCTTACCCAGGCAGCTTCTCAGAGTCTTGCATTTCCCGATTAAACTGAGCAGGTGGTTATATATTCAAGGTCACTTGAGGGACAAAGTTTAATGTAGTTCATGGAAAAATGTAAAGAACATGAAGGAAAAAGCAGCATTACTTTACTCCTTTTACCAGCTTATATCACTTCAACAACCTAAGGAAGCATCAGTTATTGCTTTTCGTATAAATTATGCTTATTCTGATGTGATACCATTTTGATGTTCCTGCTTGACTGGAAGGAGTAAATGTGAAATATTTCCTCCACTGTGGTAAGTAATACCAGCTGATAGGAACCACCTTTGAAGTTCAATCAGAAACACTTTGTCAGAAGTGACCCTTTTACTTAGTTCTATCATGCCGAATTTAGGAATATTTTATTTGAGTAAACATCTGGAATATAGTTCATCAAATAATCAGTAGATTTAATGCATATATGTATCAAATGTTCACACACTCCACAGAGGAAGGTACTAAGTGATAAACATGAAAAGGTAGAAATAGCCTATTAAATCAAATACTTGCTTCAGTATATCTGAGATTTGCCTTTAAAATGACTGTTTGAGAACATTTTTCTTGCTCTTTGAAAATACTTTCTATTTGATCATAGCTATATTCAAAATATCACCAACATTCTTTCAATACTCTCATGCTTCAAATAAACACCCCTTGTTTCAAGTTATCCTTTGTTCTACAGACAAATATCAACCCATCTGTCAAGACAACATAAAGCCACCTCTTCCATGAAGTGGGGAAATTATCTCCTTTTCCTTCCCCATTTTTCCTTGAAAATAATCCAAATTTTCTTGTCTCAGAGAATGGATATAATCTCACTACTGAGCTGAATATTCTTTAAGGGTGGAGATATGGCTGACTTCCCTCTTCATGCCCATACTTTAGTTTATATTAAATACACAGTATTTTTGACCTTCTGAATAATATAATTGAATAAATGAAAGACAGATATTACATAAGTACTTTTAGTGTAGTATATGTTACAGTAAAATGGGAAAATAATAAAATAAGAGGTTTTCCTGGAAGATAATTGAATAAAAGTACACTATGGAAAAATGTGAAAGCACTGGCTATGTAATGACTCTAAGTAAACTAGGAATAAATCAAAGTTCACAGAAAAATGGCAATCTTATCAAAAAGAATGATAGGATATGTATTTGATTTTGTGAATACCAATTTCAAAAGTAGCCTCATTATCGGACACATATTTTATTATGGAACCAAGTTACACTGAATTTCAAATACTCTGTATTCACTTTGGATATGAAACAAATTCACATAAGGAAGCATAAGCATTTTTTGGCTATTTGAGAACTAATAATTATATCTTTGCTGTATACTCAGCAGAGATACTAAGATCTGAAACCACATCAAATTGTTAATGTTAATAGGACTTTGTGCTATTCCTGTCTTCATTATCTTGACTTTATTATTTCAGAGTCTACTGACCAGGCAAAGGGTTTGATTATCCAAATTTTGTTTGCAACGAACAAATGTTTGTTTGAAACATCCAATTTTCAGTAAATTCTGACTTGATCTTCTCCACCACGAGGCACTATGTGTACTATCTAGGTTTGGGTAAGTTTTGTTTTCTACCTCCACCATGGTAAGCAATAAGTTCAAATTTGTCTTATTTCTTATCAATAAGTTGCATTGGTGATATTTGGGGAGTAAGTTTAGGACATAGTCAACTTACATTATATATTCACATAGACTTTTATATATTCAAAGAGAAAAAAAATAAAAGTAAAATAAAGATGATCATTCTCAGGACATTATAGGGACATTTCCTTCTCCCGCCTCAATGTTGAAAGTAAATATAGATTGTTGAAGAAGAAAGAAATGGGAAGAGGAGGGAATGAGGAGTAGAAAGGTTTAGCTTTAGAAATAAATGCCTGGGATAAATATTTGTGAACAATGAAACCCTGAAAATTACAGCACTTCTATCTAATGTCCTAGTATCAGCTTCACTGACGTTCACACACAAACACATGAAGAAACAGAAGAAATTGAAGTAGGCAAGAAATGCCACTTAGACCAAGAAGACAGCTTCATTTCATTTAACTGTCTCATTCATGGTTCAACCTCTGGACACTGAAACTTAATAAATGCTGAGAGGCTGTGTGAAGGGAAAACAATCTCTGATTCTTAAGAGAGCAATTGAAATCTCTGAATAGGAGATAAAACATTCCATTTAGAGCAGTGTAGGCAATGATCGCATTACAAATTTCTTGACAGAGATTGCTAAAACAGACTCCATACTAGATAATTCTAACAATGCAGGAAAACACAGAAAATTATGATTTCTTAAATGTATATGAAAGCCTTGTTATCACAGAAAATACTACTATGAGTTTAATAGGGCAAATATTATTTTTCTTTGTTTCTCTGCCCTTGAATCAAATGAACAGAAGAAATATAATGAAATACGAAAGTGAAAGTCTCTCAGTCATGTCCAACTCTTTGCAACCCCATGGACTATACAGTTCATGGAATTCTCCAGCCCAGAATACTGGAGTAGGTAGCCATTCCATTCTCCAAGGAATCTTCCCAACCCAGGGATCAAACCCGGGTCTCCCGCATTGCAGGTGGTGGATTCTTTACCAGCTGAGCCACAAGGGAAGCCCAAGAATACTGGAGTGGGTAGCCTATCCCTTTGCCAGCAGATCTTCCCAGCCGAGGAATCAAGGAATCAAACCAGGGTCTCCTGAATTGCAGGTGGATTCTTTACCAACTGAGCCATTAGGGAAGCCCATATTAAAAGGATGAATCACTTTTGTATGTGTGAAATTATATTATTTACAAAGAAAAAAGACATTTTAAAATCTCTTGAGTAGGGTTTAGGTTAAAGGTTTTCATGATTTTTTTTTTTTTTAACAAGACCTATCATTTTTCAGGGCTTCTCTGGTGGCTCAGATGGTAAAGAATCCGCCTGCAATGTGGGAGACCTGGGTTCAATCCCTGGGTTGGGAAGATCACCTGGAGACAGAACAGGCTTCCCACTCCAGTATTAAAACTCTCATACTTTCACCCATTATCGCCTAATTCTAACTGAGCTTGTTGGTATTTAAATATTTCATACGTCTTATTATCATAACAATAGGGTCATACTTTTGACTGGCAGTTCATAAAGAAGAATGGGCTTCTGAGTATACATTTTTGTTTGTCTGTTCATTTTGTTGCACTGCATTTAAGGATACTTGTAGGAAAACAACTTTACTACTAAAAATTGATATCCCAAGGGGCTTACATGAAATTCCTTTGCTAAGATGTGATGGTTATTTTATTTGTCATTTGACTGGGCCATGTAATGCCCAAATATCTGGTCAAATATTATTCTGGGTATTTTTGTAAGGCTGATTTGGATAAGATTACCATTTAAATTGGTATATTGAGTAAAACAAATTGCCCTGGGGCTTCCTAGGTGGCACAGTGGTAAAGAATCCACCTGCCAATGCAAAAGAAACAAGAGACATGGATTTGATTCTTAGGTCAGGAAGATCCCCTGGAGAAGAAAATGATGACCCACTCCAGTATTCTTGCCTAGAGAAAGGCATGGACAGAGGAGCCTGGTGGGCTACAGTCCATGGGGCAAGTAGTTGGACATGGCTGAGTGACTGAGCCTGGGCGTGAAAGTGTTCTCTATAATACAGAGTAAACCTCATTATACTAGTTCAAAGCGTGAATTATAAGAGAGAATATTTTCTGTCTAATCATCTTTTGAATGAGACGTTGGATTTTTCCCACCTCTTGACTTGATCTGAACCAACTTTCCTGGTTCTTGAAACTGCGGACTTTTGGACTAGAAACACATCATCAGTCTCTTGGGTTTCCAGTTTGCCAAATCACCTGCAGACCTTGGGGCTCACCAGCCTCCATAATGATGTGAACTTATGTTCTTCTATTGGTTTTGTTTATTTCAAGAATTATGATTACTAATGCATAAGGTCAATTAACAGAGAACTTTAAACTAATTTACATGAACAGATAAAAGATTAGTTGTTAGCAACTGACCTAGCCTAAATAAAGATTGAAGAAAGCATATCTCTGAAAGAATGAGGGTAAATCTATTATTTCTGATAATATCAGGGGAATAAAAAGGAATGGGGCATTTTGCAGTTGATTGGGGACTGCAGAACAGAGCACTGCACACCTGCTGACAATATGACACCTTCAGAGGAGGTAATGGGATGTAGGAAAGAGAAAGAGAAGAGGTTAAGAGAGGCTGAGAGATGAAAGGATTCATCAGAAGTAGGGGCCAGTTGAATCTGATGACTCCCTTCCTTAGTTAATAATCTTGCCTGACAACACCTGGCTTGGAGGTAAGCTCCCTGGAAGGAAATTTTCCTGAAAGTACAGAGGTAAATGCTTTTGTGTTTTTGTACTAAAAGATCCTACTCTAGTTCCAGGCTTAGTAACTTCTCTGGACAAAGGTCTGTGGGTAGAGTCATTGGTGCACTACAGTCTAGAACAATTTTAGTACCTAACTATGACAGTCACTGCAATAGAGTATTTAGGATTTTTATGTCATTTTAAAGCAATAGAAAAATAACAGAGTTAAGATTTGAAAAATATCTTAGGAAGATTTTGAAGTTTCTAGTCCATGCTTCAGTAGCCTTTATTCAACATCTCTACTCAGTTTTGACAGTGTGCTTTCTCCATATGCACACGGGGATCCACGTTTGCTTGTTGAAGCATGGCTTAGTCAAACGGCACGAACAGTAGAATAAAACATTTTTGAGTGTGAATCCTAGCATGGCTACTTTCTATCTGAATAACACTGGCTTTTTTATTTTACCTTGTTTTTCAGTCTCTGTATTTTTTAAATGTGAGCAGTACTATTTTAAATCTTATTGTAGACATTAAAGATGGGAAATAAAAATGGAGCAAAAAATGCATGTTTACGGTATCCCTGTCAGCCTAAAGTTTCTCATGGAATTGTCTCCCTGTCAAGCTCAGTGTCGTGCCTGAATTCTGCTCCCCAACACCCTCCTTTCAGATCTTTCCATCCTGTGTCATACTACCAGTAATCCTTGTTCATTGGTTGATTACGATAACTGAAAAATATCTGCTGAGGTCTTAAACTGAAAGCATTAGCCCCTCAGTCATGTCCAACTCCTTGTGACCACATGGACTATAGTCTGCCAGGCTCCTCTGTCTATGAGTTTCTCCAGGCAAGAATACTACAGTGGTAGTGTTCCCTTCTCCAGAGGATCTTCTGGACTCAGGAATCTGTTAGATAGTTAAATAGGAAAAAGGAGCCTAAAATGGTGGTGGCTAAAAGACAAAGCAGGGAAAAGCCTGTGAAAATAGAACAAAGGAAGGTTCAAAGACTGGAACAAGGACCTCAAGTAAAACAAACAGCCCTCCTGGCTAGCCCAATTTTCATAGGACAGGCTCAGGGGGAAGAGAATAATAATATATATATATAAAGAGGAGCCAAATTGGGCTGGGATCTACTTTTCTCTTCAAGTCTTTTGGGTTGGCCTGTGCTCATGCCTGGAGGATGTATTTTCCTTTGCTTTCTAAATAAAACTGAGCTGTAACAATGGTCCATCCAAGGAAATTACACTGTGCTGTGACACTGGTCTGCCCATTGCTTCAAATTTTTGTTGTGACAAAACAGAACTGAGGAAATTACAAACTTATCCAACAACTCAAACCTGGGTCTCCTGCATTGCAGGCAGACTCTTTGCCATCTTAGCCACCAAGGAAGCCCTGAGGTCTTAAAAGCCTAGCATTTATGCCTTCTTTAAATACAATATTTGTACTTAATTTTTAAGAATTTAAAAGCTAATCAGAAACATTAATACAATAAAGGTGATTTCTCATAAAATAGGGGCAATAAAGGCTTGGATGTACCTTGGATGCACCGTTTACAGCCATCAGTTTCATTCAGAGGACTGGATCATTAAGTATGTGTGTGTGGTGCGGGGGGAGGTAGGTGTGTGTGATAGACAGAGAGAGAGAGAGAGAGAGAGAGTGGCTATAAGAATGCAATTATGTTTTTCAGCATACCTTTACAAAGATAAAATTTGTGAAGGAACCAAGGAAGGAGAAGAGATGGTCCTTAAAGAGAGAAATAAGCCCAGTTTTCAGGTTTTAATTGTGACTCAAAGATGTTCATGGACGAAGCACAGAAGATTCAAGAAGCACAGTTAGAAATCTCTTCTTTGCCTTTTGTACTCACATAAAAAATTCTGGTATTTAATGTAGAATAAAAAAATAAATTTAATAACAAATGCTGGAGAGGGTTTGGAAAAAGGGAACACTCCTACACTTGAGAAAGTCAATTTCTAGGTATATTGATAAGAAGCCCCAGGTCCTGAGGAGGAGAGAGGGGTCTGGAATTCTCAAGGAGAAAAAAGGACAAAAATACATTCCTTAGTCTTAGTCACATAAAGCTTTTTTTTTTTTTTCTTTTAAGCCCAGAGCTGGTGATTGCACAACAAAATAACCCAGGTTAAATTCTGTGCTAAGGATTGTATAACAATAATGTATCCTGCTTGAGGACAGTTTCTCCTTCTTAACAACCTTCTGACTAATCCTGTTATCTTAAAATGTATATGATGGGAGTGGGTCTGGTAAGATCTGTACAGCCTTCAGGCATTCTTTTGATTTATTGTAATAACCAATTTAAAAAGTATATAGCTCCCTTGCTAAGACTAGCGGGTAGGGGGGCACTCTCCATGCCCATTTTGATGTATATTTCAGAAGCTTTCTCGGTCCGTTTTAACTTTAATAAAACTCTGGTACACAAAAGCTCTTGAGTGACAAAGCCTAGTCCGTGGTCCAGAACCTAAATCTCCTTTGGAGATCACGAATTCAACACTGTTCACCATAAGCTATCACACTGTTGGTGGGAATGTAAGTTGGTATGGGAACAGAATGGAAGTTCCTAAAAAAAAACGAAAAATAGAGTTGCCACACTAGTGTTAGTCACTCAGTCATATCCAACTCTTTGTGACTCCATGGACTTCAGCACACCAGTTTCCTCTCTCCATGGAAATCTTCAGACAAGAACACTGAAGTGGGTTCCCTTCTCCAGGAGATCTTCCCAACCCAGGGATCAAACTTGGGTCTCCTACATTGCCATAAGATCCAGTAATTCCAGTCCTGGGTATATATCTGAATGAAACTATAATTCAAAAAGATACATGCACCCCTATGTTTATAGCAGCATTATTTATAGTAGCCAAGATATTTAGGCAATATAATTGTCTATCAACAGAGGAATGGATAAAGAAGATTCAGTATGCATATATATATATATATATATGTGTGTGTGTGTGTGTGTGTGTGTGTGTACGTCAAGGCTGTATATTGTCACCCTGCTTATTTAACTTATATTCAGAGTACATCATGAGAAACGCTGAACTGGAAGAAACACAAGCTGGAATCAAGATTGCCAGGAGAAATATCAATAACCTCAGATATGCAGATGACACCACCCTTATGGCAGAAAGTGAAGAGGAACTAAAAAGCCTCTTGATGAAAGTGAAAGAGGAGAGCAAAAAACTTGGCTTAAAGCTCAACATTCAGAAAACGAAGATCATGGCATCCAGTCCCATCACTTCATGGCAAATAGATGGAGAAACAGTGGAAACAGTGTCAGACTTTGTTTTGGGGGGCTCAAAAATCACTGCAGATGGTGATTGCAGCCATGAAATTAAAAGACGCTTACTCCTTGGAAGAAAAGTTATGACCAATCTAGATAGCATATTCAAAAGCAGAGACATTACTTTGCTGACTAAGGTCCGCCTAGTTAAGGCTATGGTTTTTCCCGTGGTCATGTATGGATGTGAGAGTTGGACTGTGAAGAAGGCTGAGTGCCGAAAAACTGATGCTTTTGAACTGTGGTGTTGGAGAAGACTCTTGAGAGTCCCTTGGACTACAAGGAGATCCAACCAGTCCATTCTGAAGGAGATCAACCCTGGGATTTCTTTGGAAGGAATAATGCTAAAGCTGAAGCTCCAGTACTTTGGCCACCTCATGCGAAGAGTTGACTCATTGGAAAAGACTCTGATGCTGGGAGGGATTGGGGGCAGGAGAAGAAGGGGACGACCGAGGATGAGATGGCTGGATGGCATCATGGACAAGATGGACGTGAGTCTGAGTGAACTTCAGGAAATGGTGATGGACAGGGAGGCCTGGCGTGCTGCAATCCATGGGGTGGCAAAGAGTTGGACACGACTGAGTGACTGAACTGAACTGAACTGATACATATATATGTATTAGAATATTACTCAGTCATAAAAAATAATGAAATAATGTCATTTCCAACATGATATCACTTATACATGGTATCTAAAATATTGCAAAATGAACATATCTACAAACAGAAACAGTCTCATAGAGAACACACTTGTGGCTGTCAAGGGGGACAGAAGTGAGGGGAGGGATAGATTAGGAGTTTGGAGGTAGCAGATATAAACTGTTACATAATATATAGAATGAATACACAACAAGGTCCTAATGCATTGCACAGGGAATTATACTCAATATCTTGTGATAAACCATAATGGAAAAAAAAAACATGAAAATGTATTTGTATGTTTGTATATATATAACAATCATTTTGATGTACATTAGAGATTAACCAGAGAAGGCAATGGCAACCTACTCCAGTACTCTTGCCTGGAACCCCATGGACGGAGAAGCCTAGTGGGCTGCAGTCTATAGGGTTGCTAAGAGTCAGACATGACTGAGCGACTTCACTTTCACTTTTCACTTTCATGCATTGGAGAAGGAAATGGCAACCCACTCTAATATTCTTGCCTGGAGAATCCCAGGGACAGGGGAAGCCTGGTGGGCTGCCATCTATGGGGTCACACAGCGTCGGACAAGACTGAAGTGACTTAGCAGCAGCAGCAGCAGAGATTAACACTTCATTGTACATCAACTATATTTAAATTAAAAAATAAAATTTAAGCCTTTAAAAGGTGGCATATACTTTCAAATATAAATTTGAATTTGAATTATGTCATTCTTATGACATAAAATCAATTTTCCTTGGTATCTGAAATTTACCTGAAATATGGTATTGTATACTTTTCTGAAGGTTTGAAATGTAGACACGTGCTGTCAAACCTTGCTAATTCTCACTTTCTAATGTAAAAATTTAATGATTCTCACAAACTCCTCCAATATCTCAACTGTCTTCCCTGAAACTACTTCAGGAAAGGATTGCATAATAATTAAAAACTTACCAATTTTGCAGAAACTTCAATATAGGTAATTTTTCATATTCTATGATAGAATACATTTAAAACAAATTCTAAACAAAACATTGTTTGAGAGTTTCAACTGATATGTTTGTTGCATTTGTACACACAGTGGCTTAGTTGAATGAGTTAATTTAAGTAAATAATAAAATGCTCTAGTACTGTCTAGTACTGGAGAGGGCAATGGCACCCCAGTCCAGTACTCCTGCCTTGAAACTCCCATGGACGGAGGAGCCTGGTAGGCTGCAGTCCATGGGGTCGCTAAGAGTCGGATGCGACTGAGTGACTTCACTTTCACTTTGCACTTTCATGCATTGGAGAAGGAAATGGCAACCCACTCCAGTGTTCTTGCCTGGAGAATCCCAGGGAAGGGGGAGCCTAGTGGGCTGCCGTCTATGGGGTCACACAGAGTCGAACACGACTGACTTAACCTAGCAGCAGCAGCAGCAGTACTGTCTTAAAAAAATTAGCTACTTGATATTGTTTTTCTTCACTATGGGTTGCTTTTCTTAATTTCTTAATGGTATTTTTAAAAGATTATGCCTCAAAATTATTGTTATTCCTTAATAAGCAAAAGGGACTGAAAATTACCTCTAGCTTATACACTAATTACATCATTTCCCTTATTTTTGAAGATTTTGAAAAGAATTAGTGCATATTATTTTATAATTTCCCAATATCTGCCTTTTTCCTACTGCTAGATGACAACCATTAGTGAATATGTATATTTCTTTTCCAGATAAAAATGCACAGAGAGTAATGAAGACCTACTACCTTTCTTCAGTACTGTTGTCCTTATTCTGAAAAAGTGTTCTGTGGCAACTATTTCACTATAGACTATAAAATAAACTACAAGTACCTTTACCTGACTGAGAATCATTATTACACATCTGACCAACTAGGCCAACCAAAGTTTTCACTGATGGTATGAGTGTTTGAATATTGTCTATTGTAGATATAAACAAAGAAAAACATGTGTTGAATCTTATAAACATAGTGCCCTTCTCCCACAAAAATTTCAAAGCAACTCAGTAGCAGTCTTATTTGTCTACTTTATTCTCCATAGAAAGTTATTTAAAACAAATTCAAATGGTGGTGTGAGAATTTCATGGCAACTTCTCAGGGAAATGGAGACAGTTTTAATAAAGATTTCAACACCTTAATTTAAGTGTAGAGTTAAATTATAGCTTTGTTTCCTTTAAACACAATTTGTTTTTTCCACTGTTTGCTGAAATATCTTCTCTGTGACTTGATTCTCCTAAAGGCTTTTATTGTAAAACAATCTCAACTTTAGAAAACCAATAGAAAAAGAAAATTCTGTCAGGGGGAGTGTGTAATTTCCTTGGTTCTGTCTCACTGCAGCAAAAATTTGAAGCAACAGACAGACCAGTGTTATAGCTCAGTTTTACTGGCAAGCAAAGCCAAACACATCCTAGAGACATGAGGGTGGGCTGACCCAAAAGATTTGAAGAAAAGGGAAGCTCCTGGCCCAATTTTGGCTCCTCTTTTTATATGCTTTTTCTCCTCCCCCTGAGCCTGCCCTATGTAAATTGGGCTAGCCAGGAGGGCTGTTTGGTCTACTTGAGGTCCTCACTCAGGTCCTCAGATCTTCCTTTGTTCTATTTTCACGGGCTTATCCCTTCTTTGTCTTTTAGCCACTGCCATTTTGGACTACTTTTTCCTAGTCTAACTACCTAACACTTCAAATCCAGATTCCCAATTATGGACATTTTATATCATTTGCTTCAATTTTCTATCATACATAAATGTATTCATATTATTGTTTTCTCTGAACAAGTTGATATTATTCTGATTACTACAGTGCCTATTTTCTACAAGTAAGGATAATCCTATACAAAATTACAGTCCAAAAATTAAAATCAGGAAACTGATGTTTATATATGACCCAATTCACAGAAAAATTTAAATTATACTAATTGTCCAGTAATCGTCTTTACAACAAATAGACCCAAACCAGTCCTGCTTGGCATTTAGTTGTTAAGCTTCCCATGTTCCCTTCAATTCCAAACAGTTCCTTGACTTTTATGACTGGCATTTTTTTAAATAATTAAAGACTAATTATTTTATAGAAAGTCATTCAATTAGGGCTTGTTGGATGTTTTGCCATGGTTAAATTCATATTATGCATGTGGAAAGAAATGAAACAGAAGTCATGCTATATTTTCATTGCATCCTATCAAGACACTGCTTTTGATTTTTCCTACCACTGGAGATGATAACTTTGTTTGCTTTTAAAGATGTTTTGTTCCTGGATTCCTCCCAAAAGATGTAAAATTATACTCCTCATCCTTTTGACTCATATTTAGGGACAGATTCACTGAAATTATATAATCCTTCCATTCTTCGTCAGATTTTCTCCCATTAGTTTTTGCATCTGCTGAACAGTTTGGACTAAAGTCAAAGTGTTGTTTTTCTAATTCCACCTTCATTCATTAGCCAGTATCTTCCTGTAAGAAAGAGTTTTCTCTTCTTCCAAAGGATTCATTCATTTATTTATTTACATCAATATGGATTCAGAGTTTCTTATTTTATTTAAGAGGTTATAATCCATCACATCCATTATTTATTTTGATGTTCAAATTATCCTTTACTTGGTCAGTTGGGACTTATTATTCTTTGAGCCCTTCTTTAATTTCTGACACAACAAAATATTCTAGGATTTTATTCTAAGATTCTATTCATTTTAAAGTTTTTCTCTCTGAACTCTAGAATAAATCATTTCTCTAAGAAGAAACCCAGATCTAGGTGTCAGGTGTTGCTCTTTGCTATTGGGATAACAAGGCTTCTCAAGGAGGAAAATGTGTGCTTACCGCCCCCCAACACACACACACACATATATATATATATATGGTTATAGTTATTTCTTTTTCCATCTATATGTAAGACTATAATATATAATGGTAGAGTTTGAAAATCTTGGCATTTTTGAAGCTTTTCATATTTGTAATTTCTCCAATTGTGGAAATTTTGACACACATTAGTGACATATATTCTATTTACTCTATTAGTAACCAATTTCCTAACTGTGCCAGGCTGCCACTCAACTCAGCCTCCTACCTTGATAAGTGCCGACCCCTACTAAGCAATGATATTGCTTGGTCACCTTTTTACTTGGCTCCTATTAATATATTTCACAGATCAATTTTGTTCTCTTTTCTTCTTACTTTTTCTTTTTAAATTAATTCCTCATCAGAAATAAGGAAGGAAAGAAGTTGGTTTGGGAGGAGGAGGAGAAGAAAAGGAAGAAGGAAGGAGAAAATAAAGGAGGAAAAGAAAGGGATAATGGAGGAGGAGAATTGCTTGTTTAAAATAGTAAGTTTGCCAATGAGCCTCAAGGTGTCCCTGCATCTTGTAGCATAAGACTACACAAAGTAGAGGCTTCTATCATCTTCTAACCTTTGGTGAACTTGATTGTGTGCTATTTCCACAGTGTTCTCCCTGTCTTTCTCGTCCTACCTTTTGTTCCAGCCATCCTCATCATTTCCACGCCACGCCCCCCCCACCTTGTTTATGTTATTCTTCCTTCCATATCCATCTTCTCTCTGAACACTCTCCCCAGTTTCCTTGTACAACTTTGAATATTTCAAAAGATCTAATATTTTCTTGTATATAATGGTCACATCCATTTAGTTCATTCACTGCGATTACAAAGTGGTTAAGGCAAAAAGACTTTCTTTTCCCAGAGCATTAGGATCTTTCATAGTATTTATTACAAGCCTTTAATGGTAAATTTTCAAGTTTCCTAAGCTGTATTTTCTCTTTGAAATGATTTAAATGAGTAACTGGTTCTCAGAAAATTATAATTTTGAACGGTTAACATTTGAAGATTACTAAAGATCACTTTTGGAATCAGGCCTTGCTCTATTTTTTAAAAGCCAAGCAGTCCTCTTTTTTCACCAATAACTGAGTATAACATTAAGGAAAACAACGTGAAATGGTTTCTGGAAATTGTACAAAAATTATCTAGGAGCTAGACCTGTTTTCAACAACATTTCTATCTTCACAAGAATCAGATCTTTAAAAAATATTTAAAGTAACCTGCATGATTAAATACCACCCTCCATATCCAGATAAATAAATAGGTAAGTGAACAGATAGATAGATAGATAGGCATTTAGAAGGGTAGGAGAATCATTAAGGAACATTAAGCATTACAGATCATCTTTATTGATCTGTTATTTGCAATAAGAAGTTGTTAGATATACTCAAATGGCATTCTAAGAATAATCATAATATGTTGTCTTCCCAGTAAAACTAAATTATTTAATGAAATGACATTCTAAAAAACTTATCTCCCAAGATAAATTACTCTGTGAAGGTTATCTCAAGATTTATAGAACTGTGTTGTTCCATGTGTGTACACAGAATTTCACAAAGAAATATTTGCATATACTTTTTGTTCATAATTCAAACTTAATATTTTAAAACATGTCCAATTATTAGAAATTCTAGGGTTTCAAACCAAATAATCTCCATATTTATTCATGACTGGCTAAACATGAAGACATAAAAATCAGAGTTTGATCCCTGGGAGGATCCCCTGGAGGAGGGCATGGCAATCTACTCCAGTACATCTGCCTGGAGAATCTCATGGACAGAGGAGCCAGGTGAGCTACAGTCAATATTGTTGCAAAGAATCAGATATGACTGAAGTGAGTTAACACGCACATGTGTGTTAAAACTTCCATTTTTGAAGTTTTAAAAATGTGTTTGGCTCAACCCAACTATAAAAAAAATTAAAGATTTTAACATGCACTGAATCTTTACCATACAGTAGACACTGTGTTACACATATTTTAATATTCACAATATTTTTATCATTATGTTGCCAATTTGTAAAAAGCAGAAACCAAAAAATCTCTTTGGGATTTAAACATTTTGGTCTAACTTCAGAGCCCCTGCTCTTAAGTACTAGAATAATCATCTTTCATTCAGACCTATCTCCCGAGATATTATCTGACAAATTATGTGAGTATGTGATATTTATGTATTATCATATTATTATCAGACATTGTTAGACTGCTAAAAGGGAGAGTTCCTATACAGGTGGATTTAAGAAAGGAATCTATCCCTAGATTATTCTAGGTTTAGGTTTGGGTGTCCTAGTTTATTGTTTATGGTAAAATTATAGTTACAAATTTCTTACCTAAAACAAATCCTACAATCAATAGTAATAGTTAATTGTTTAACTAGCAAATTAATCTACATAAAGAGTGTGCAAATATATAAAAGCCAATGAATTTCCTGTAAGCAACCTTGATGCAGTATCAAGAGGTGAAAATGTCTTTCACACTGTGAACATATATTTTGAAATACATATTTATAAGTCAAATTTTGCAAAGAAAAAGAGAAAGCATTTCAGTGAGAAACTATCATGCTCACTTTCACACCTTATGACTTCATCCTGATTGATCTTCCAATTCCCCATGTATTTACAGCAACCCATCTAACCTAGTTTAGTTTATGCCCCATCTCCATTCAAATACTTGCCTGTTCTTTGCATCCTAAAAACAAACAAACAAAAAACTTCTGTATTTTGGGACTGAGAGTTTTTGCTTTATTTTGTTTGACTATTCATATAATATTTTAACATTTAATTGTATACTGGGCTTCCCAGGTGGCTCAGTTTTAAAGAATCCTCCTGCCAGTGCAGGAATCAGAGGAGACATGGGTTCAATCCTTGGGTGGGGAATATCCCCTGGAGGAGGAAATGGCAACCTACGCCAGTATTCTTGATGGTATAATCCCATGAACGGAGGAGCCTGGTGGGCTAAATTCCTCTGGATCACAAAGAGTCAGACACAACTGAGCGACTGAGCATGAAACACACAACAACCATATACTACCTTAAGTTTATTCATATATTTTCTTTTACTGTTACATATTATAGCTTTTAGTAGCATAATCATGCCTTGTCTTTTAGTAGATTTTATCTTTTTGCAGGTAAAATTTCTGTAAAATACTTCCAGCAAAGTGTCTATCAAAGAGCTAAATACACAGTACATTCTCAATAAATATATAGAGAACGGAACCAAATTAAAACAAAAATTGAAAAAGGAAAGATGTTATGAGGGTGAAATAGATACTAAAACAAGATAGTGCCAAAACAGATCAAGAGCACTATAAGTCTCAAATCCAAAATAGCTTCCTCTTTGCAGTTTTCCTCCACAATGCAAACAGTCTATGATTCTCTTTTATGACCTACCTCAATCTTCCCTGGTGGCTCAGAGGTTAAAGCGTCTGCCTCCAATGCGGGAGACCCGTCGGGAAGATCCCCTGGAGAAGGAAATGGCAACCCACTCCAGTATTCTTGCCTGGAGAATCCCATGGACTGAGGAGCCTGGTGGCTGCAGTCCACAGGGTCACAAAGAGTCTGACACGACTGAATGACTTTACTTACTTACTTACTTACTTCAGTAGATGCTATTAAGCCAACACAATTGAACATTGTTATGTCTTATTTATATTATTCATCTTCTACCTTTTTTTTTTTTTCAGTCCACAATCTAATGTGATGCTAAAATAGAACAGGGACTGAGAGAATGCTGATGGGTTGGATGAATGATTTATTTGCTACACTGAGTAGAAGATTTAACAGTTGGTTAGAGAGGGGAGAGAAAGTAAGGAAATTCTTATTGTGTTCCCATTTATAAAAAGTGCTATTAAATATTTGGTGTTCTTGAATAACTTGAAGGAAAGATTCATTCTAGAAGATATGTAGAATCTCTAGGATAGCGTTAAGCAAGCGGTTTCCCAGATTATGAGTTCCTATTCTAGTCTTATGAATTTGGAATTTTTGCATAACCTCTCTTTGGATCAGTTTTATTAGCTATAAACCTTTGTTTCCCTGGTGGCTCAGAGGGTAAAGTGCCTGCCTGCAATGCAGGAGACCCAGGTTGGATCCCTGGGTCGGGAAGTTCCCCTGGAGAAGGAAATGGCAATCCCTTCCAGTATTCTTGCCTGGAGAATCCCACGGATGGAAGAGCCTGGTGGGCTACAGTCCATGGGGTCGGAAAGAGTCGGACATGACTGAGCAAGCTCACTTCACTTCATTTTTGTTATATTAGCATGTATGTTAAATTGCTGCTGTGAGGTTTAAATGTATTATTATGTATCACCATGTAGAACAGAATTTCTCAACCACAGCACACTTGACACAGATAATTCTTTGGTGTGCGAAGCTGTACTGTATATGTAAGATGTCTAGTAACAGTCTAGACTTTACCCATTAGATGCCTATAGCACTCCCACTCCCAACATTCAACAATGGCGCCAGACATTGCCAAATGTCTCCTGGAGAAAGAACCACCCTCAATTAAGAAATTCTGTCTAGATGTTGTTATACATTATAGAAAAAAAATTAGTGCTCATCTATTATATATCAGTGTTTTTCAGTCACTAAGTCATGCCTGACTCTTTGTGACCACATGGATTGCAGCAAACCAGGCTTCTCTGTTCTCCCCTATCTCCTGGAATGTGCTCAAATTTATGTCCATTGAGCTGGTGATGTTGTCTAACCATCTCATCTCAATATATAACTAGTATATATCAGCACTAGTTTAAGATCAGAAGGTTGAAAAGTCTATAATGTGAAGCTCAATTTGTAGAACATGATCTCTAAATAAATATTGGGAATTTTTTTTTTATTAGGGAAACAATGATGATACAGTTGGAGAATACCAAAACGGTACTCAATTATTTACTCAGTGATTCTAGAATTTTAGAAAATGTAAAAGCTGACTATATAAAAAGTTACATTTATATATAAAGTAATATATAAGTTAAAATATTGCCTCATTTGGCCAAGAACAAGGATATAGGGAGATAATAGATAAAATAGATAGTAACTTCGGTGTTTATTTGATAATGAAGGTAGTATTATCCTGAATCAGTGGTTATCCACAGACTATTTTATGAAGTAAATGACAGTTACTGAGAACTGTTTTTGTAGTAGGATATGGCCACACTAAATAAAATACTGATGTTGAAAGAAGGCTGGCAAATGGCAGAGTTGAGCAGCACAAATAAGAACAGACAAGAACTTGACTGATTTTAAAAAGGCAGAGAAGAGATGCATTGCAAAATTAATTCCTACCCCCAGTTACAGATTGCTCCCCAATGACTTTATATGACTCTCTTTTGGTGGTGTCATAGGTTGGGATGAAACACTTCCTACTTTCACATATGCTTGTGTGTGACAAAAACTCATATCCACTCTTTCAGCCTCACCTTCCATTTTGTAAGATTTGATTTTAAAAATTAAGATAACTTCTCATAAAAGGAGAGAAAACTAACTCAAAAGTAGAGCCTGTTCAAATACACACAACTAATAAGGATCAAAGACCACACTCAATATCCCAATCCTCATTCTAATCTTTTTTTTTTAAATAAAAAAGTATCTTTTATTGAGATGTAATCAACATGTTATATTAGTTTCAGGTTTACAACATAATGATTCAATATTTATATATATTGTGAAATAGTTGCCAAAATAAGTCTAGATAATACACATCACCAAGTGTAGATATAATTTTTATCTTGATAGAAACTTTTAAGATTTACTCTATTAGCAACTTTCAAATATGTAATGCAGTATTATTAACTATTGTCATGAAAGGCCTGCCCAAAAAATGTCCCTATGAAAAATTCAAAAATCATGCTCTATTTGCATTTTGCCTCTGTGTCTCCTTCACTAAATGAGATTGCTTTGCTGTGTTGTGATTTTCTCTAATCAAATATCTGACTTTAATAAACTATTAACTATTATTTGAGGTAATAATCTATAAAATAATATTTTGTTGAATAAATATATTGTATTATTCCATTTTAAAAGGTAATTTTCCTATTAAAAGGTAGATTTTGCCTTTTCCACTATGCACATTAAGTGTTTAGACTATGTGTAAATGAATTCTTTTATAAGGGGATCAAATTTCCTTTTCAGTAGAAAATATGTGTTTGGTTCTTTTAGTAATTTGTATCTCCAGTGCCCAGTCAAGTAACTGACATAATACAATACTATCAATATTTACTGAATAAATAAATAAAACCTTATTCTTTCTGTCTTTAGACATCATTACTTTCCAGTTAATTTTTAAGCTTCATACATGCAAGGAATATTACTTGCTCTGATTTCTTATCTTTCATAGAATTTATATATGATGCATTTAGCAATTTTTCTAACTTATTTTTTCCAAGTTCTTTGTGTGTGTGTGTGTGTGTGCTAAACTTAGAGAGACAGTTGAGCCAAATACATATTGTGCTAACATTTTTAAAATTCTGTAAATAAATGCCTCTTTTGATACTAAAGCATCTTTACTTTATCAAGTTTGATAATATCCTTTAACCTTTAATTACATTTCACATCCTCCTCATTCCTTTCTTCAATTCAAAGTCTTGATATAATATACATTTTTATAAAATACCAAAATAGCTAAAACATTTCAAATTTCAGATTCTTCATTACAAGTTTAAAAAATTTTTTGTTCAGTGTTTTTATGTTCTGTATATTACTGATTTATTTGTATCACTTTATTTTGTAACAAGCTTTGAAAGAAAAAGGAGAGATAACTGAAACATAAACATAAGGGGGAAAAAGACCCTGAATAATAAATTTTAATGCCATTGTCACATTGGGGCCTGAGAACTGCAATACAATGACTGAGTTTTTAAGATTACAAAAATGTATATTCTAGCTTTCTGCTGATAAATTCCCTAACCTTGTAAGCCTTAATTAAAGGTAATTTGAGGGTAGAGGGAACTTTGCAGAATATATGCAAGATGAGTTAAAAAGTCTCATCAATGACAGCAAATAACACAATAATTAATCTCCAAAGACAGTGATGATTATTCTTCAAGGATTTCATAAATCCATCACCTCCAAAGATTATTAAATTCTGTATATGGGCTTTCAAATAAGAATAGCTATGTAAATTGACAATATTTCCCATGGCTGCTAAAGATATTTTTAAGAAAGTAAAACCTCAGTGTTTTTCTACTCATTTTTATCAATCTGAGGTGCTCAGAAAAGTTTTGTTATCTTGCTTTTAATAAATTAAACCAATAAAATAAAAAAAGAAAGGGATCATGAAAAATACATTCAAGGTACAAATACTTAAAAAATATAAGTACTAGCTTTGTCAATATATTCAAATGTTCATATATTACTTGTTTTGGTATGTATACACATATGTATGCTTATATATGTATGTACACACACACACAAAGAATGTAATTTTATTGAATAAGCACTTAGAAGCAACCACAAGGGGAAAAAAAAAGTTCTTCATAATCCCTAAAATTTCTTCCTGTGGAAATTGCAGAGAACATTATGTGGTTATAAAATTTCCTGTTAAACATCACATATGAGGTGCTTTCATTTTTAGTGGTTTTATTTCTTTATAAAAATTTGTAGCCAAATGGCTTCTATTAGAAATCCAATATGTCCTAAGCTATATTCATATCATTATATACAACACTTTAAAAAATATATGCAGCATTAAGATGCACTTTTTCAGACAATTCTAAACCCGTTAGTCAAATTATTATCTCCATTCCTAATGACTCATTTGATAGAAAAAAGCATTCATACGATTTTCTAGTATTCCATTACCTTGACTTCTCTATAGAAAAATAATAAAATATATCATATTTTAATAAGCTCTAAATATTCTGTTTTCCTTAATCATGACATTCATTAATTCTTAATTCATTTTATACAATAGAGTTGTATCATAGATTATAAAAGTAGAATGATTAAAAATATCAGAAGAGATTTTAGAACTAAGATAAATGAAAAAGAAACTTTATCTCTTGGAGAAATATTCACTGAGCACTAAGGAACCAGTGATTATATAGGTTGCCATATTTTTTTTCCACTACTCTTACCACCTCAGAACAATAAGGCCCCAAATTTCCTTTATATAAATAATTATCCTAAACTTTGGGTAAACTTGACTTGTAGTCGATGCCTTAGAAACAGTTAGCATAGCCTAATCCATCTAGTCAAGGCTATGGTTTTTCCAGTGGTCATGTATGGATGTCAGAGTTGGACTATAAAGAAAGCTGAACGCCAAAGAATTGATGCTTTTGAATTGCGGTGTTGGAGAAGAATCTTGAGAGTTCCTTGGACTGCAAGGAGATCCAACCAGTCCATCCTAAAGGAGATCAGTCCTGGGTGTTCATTGGAAAGACTGATGTTGAAGGTGAACCTGTAATACTTTGGCCACCTGATGCAAAGCTGATTCATTTGAAAAGACCCTGATGCTGGGAAAGATTGGGGGCAGAAGGAGCAGGGGATGATAGAGGATGAGATGGTTAGATGACATCACCGATTCAATGGACACGGGTTTGGGTGGACTCCAGGAGTTGGTGATGTACAGGGAGCCTGGCGTGCAGTAGTTCATCGGGTCATAAAGAGTCGGACACGACTGAGCAACTGAACTAAACTGAACTGAATGATACTAAGTCACTAAAGGTATTTTGGAAACTCAATTATGCCAACAAAATTAACCTAGTGATTTGAGATAATGCTTGCAATTTAATGTTTGTGGCACATGAAGAAAATATTAATAAAAAAGAAAAATAATAATTAAACAGTAAAGTAAAGGGGGAAAAAAGGAAAAGAAGCAAAAGACAGAGAAACAAAAAAGATTAAATTGCATAAATTTCTATTCCTGAGGAGACCAAGAGATACCATTAATAAGAAATGACTCAAGAAATTAGACAAAGAAAAATAGATACATTCTCCATTTATTTAATATGTACTATATGTAATTGCACTTACTCTCTTAGAATTACATTTTCCTTTCAGTATTTTAAATCTATTCTTTAAATAGCTTGTCTATAGGTTATTAGAGATGCATTATTTATTTTTATTCAAATAGTAATATCTGACATTTGATGCATATTTACTATGTGCAGACATAGTACAGAGTGCTCTGCACATATTTTAAAATGGGGTTATTATCTCTTTACAAATCAAGTAGCACAGAAGTTGAATATTTTAAACAGCCTCACTATATCATAAAGGTTAGCTATCAGATTTAAACTTTTCAGAGTGATGCAAAGGCATTTTAAATTATCTCAAATGTGTAAGATTCTTCTTGGTCTCATCTAGGTTTTGAATTTCCAAAGACTAGATGAAAATTAAAGACTATTTAAAACTTAATCATCTGAACGGAACTGAACTGCTAACTCTTCTGGTTAGCAGCATAATAAATGCAACATATTTGAAGTACATTTAACTAGGCCCCTCTGTTCTATTCAAGTAACTAAAATTTCATTGAGATTATTGAATAATCTAGAACCAAAATCCGCTGCCCTGTGTCATCATTGTTAGTGCATTTTCAGTTCCTATAGTAGTCAGTCATAAAAACGTCAGTCAGACAAAAGAATACTTAAGAATCAGGAAAACTGGATTTTTAAGTTTTGCCAAATTCTAGCTCTTTACCTTGGGAAATTCAAAAATCTGCTGAAAAAAGAAGAATTTAACATGTATTGATAATCTGCTATGTAGCAAAAAATATTATCTCATGGGGTTTTACTGAAATAAATAAAATATTGCAAATATAAATAAAACTTACTACAACATTATGTAATTTAAGTTGTCAGAGTAATAGATGATAATTATTAAATTACTAATATTACTGCTCTGTCTAGAGCTATTTCATAATTACTTCATATGAAGATTGAAGATTGTGCCCACTAATACAATGTTTAAACAAAATTAAAATATAGTTTTAGAAATATATCTAGGTATAAAGTTGGATAATATGAAGCAGTTACTAAATCATTTCCATTAAACAGATGGAAATCAACATGTATCTAATAAGCATCTTTTTTGTATACAGAGTGCTAGGCTTTGCCAGAGACATGGGACAGGCAATTTTAGTGTGAAAAAGCTTATATGTAAACCAGCTGATAAGGTTTGCTGTTCCTGCAGGCACACACATCCTCTATGCAAGTCATTCTTCTATTATACTCAATCAATTAATTCAGTATGATCAGTTCAGTTCAGTATGATAAGGAATGTTAATATCACTTTAGAGTAAACAGGCATCTGTTAATAGATCTTTCCAGATATTTGGCATATGCAGAGGCACTGATGGAGGCAGTGATGCTTAAGGCAGTATTTTGAATGACTGTAACAAAATGCAATATGTTTTGAACACTTTAAATATCTCCCTAAAGTATAATGTCTAGATACTAATATAGAAATGGTTTCAAGAGATTTAAGTATGTGAGACAATATGAATGTCACAACATTATTTATAAAAAGGACCTGTAAAACAAAGAACCTATGAAACAAGGAAGAGAGTCAAGGTGGAGAAAATGAAAATTCTATTTTAAACAAATGCTCATTTAGTATGCTCCCTGCATGCTCTATTACTCAGGATCTAGGATTACACTCTAGAGTATAATTTGAGTGTTTAGAATTTTTTCTAAGATTGCAAATATACTTAGATCTTGGTCCATTTGCTTCATTTACGCAAAGGCTAGACTGTCAAAGTGGCAACTAGTATTTAGAGAGTTTGATTCAGCTTTCTTGTTAAGCCCATTTCTAGAATATAGCAGGTTCATCTGAGGGCAGAAATCCTATGATAAACAGTTATTTGAAGGTCAGAGAGGGTAACTCAGTTATGTTCTTCAGTCACTAGGCTTTAGAAATTATATGAATTACAATAATATAAGTATTTCTTTCCTATTTCTTTCTATAATACCAATTAACTGTGATACATATGACAGCTCACAAAGCTATTTCTTAAGACAGTATTTTTAGAGGAATCTGTGGAATTGTAAACTGGCTTACTCTTTAAAGTATTCATCAAAATAAAAATTAGATTTAAACCATATCATTTACACTGTGCCACACACAAAAATTCAGATAAATCATCACATTGAGATATGAACGTCTGCTTGAGTCTGAGGCTAAAGATGTGACAATTTAATATTTTTATTTTTTGGCTTTTAAATCAAGCTTTATTGGCTAGTGCCATGTTGAAAGTGAGATGTAATAAATGGTCAAAATATTAAATATGTTTCCAATTGCACAGTAAAATTCTAGTAATGAAATATATATGTAAACTTTATTCATAGCAACTATTCCTTATTATGACTTTGCTATTTTATATCAATGTTAAGAACAATTATATATTTAAAAAGGCAAGAAATTACTAAAACCCCTAAAATCTCTCATAAGTTTCTAAAAGTAAATTATGACAATTTCATATTTAACACATGATGAGAAACACTGGGCAGGATGAAGCACAAGTTGGAATCAAGATTGTTGGGAGAAATATCAGTAACCTCAGATATGCAGATGACACCACTCTTAAGGCAGAAAGCAAAGAAGAACTAAAGAGCCTCTTGATGAAAGTGAAAGAGGAGAGTGAAAAAGTTGGCTTAAAACTCACCATTCAGATAATGAAGATCATGGGATTTGTTCCCGTCACTTCATGACAAATAGATGGAGAAACAGTGGAAACAGTAACAGACGTTAGTTTTTGGGCTCCAAAATCACTGTAGTAATGTATGGATGTGAGAGTTGCACTGTATAGAAAGCTGAGTGCCAAAGAATTTATGCTTTAGGAACTGTGGTGTTAGAAAAGACTCTTGAGAGTCCCTTGGACTGCAAGATCAAACCAGTCAATCCTAAAGGAAATTAGTCCTGAATATTCATTGGAAAGACTGATGCTGAAGCTGGTAACTCCAATATGTTGGCCACCTGATGCGAAGAACTGACTCATTTGAAGAGACCCTGATGCTGGGAAAGATTGAAGACAGGAAGGGAAGGGGATGACAGAGGATGAGATGGTTGGATGGCATCACTGACTCTATGGACATGAGTTTGAGCAAGCTCTGGGAGCTGGTAATGGACAGAGAAGCCTGAAGTTCTGCAGTCCATGGGGTCACAAAGAGGTGGACATGACTGAGCAACTGAACTGAACTGAAGGACCTATTGTATAATACAGGGAGCTATACTCAATACTCTGTATTACTTATATGGGAAAAGAATCTAAAAAAGAGTGGGTGTACATTTAAGTGTAACTGGACTAGCACTGTAAATCAATTATACCCCAATACATTTTTTTTAATGTTTTCCCTTTTGTGGTTTTATTGTTGCTTGCTTTACTCTTTTAATTTATACTGTAAAGAGAAACAGAAAATAAAGTTCACTTAACAGACTCTGGATTCCCCATACTGCTTCCAAATACACAAACTACTCAGAGAAATTTTGAAACACTCAAGAATCCAATCTTGCTGAAATTACAGATCATGTAATCCATATAAATGGACAACCTCCTCACAGAAGAGCAAGCAGATCATAAAGGCAAAATAAAAAGGCAGAAGCTATAAACTTGGTTGCACCGTTTTTTAAGAGTCAAAAAAAAGACTTGACAAGGAGAGGATGGAGAGGTCTGGTTAATATCAAGGAGTAACTGATAGTAAAAGCAAAGAGAATATTTAATGGACAGAAGGGCCAAACAATAAAGAGATATGAAACAGGAGGTCACTGATTTTGGAAATTAGGAGCTAATTGCTGTCTTGTGATAGCTTTTTAAAATTTATTTATTTATTTTAATGCTGATGGACAATGTAAACCAGATTGCAATGGACTGAGATGTCAGCTGGAAGTGAAGGTGTCAAGAATGGGTTAGAAATGGTAAAAAATTAATTTGTGGTTTGACAGGAAAACTTATTCTCAGGGAGACTAAATGGTTTTGGTTTACAGGGCTTTATTTTCTTTGCATATCTTTTTTTTCTGGTGCATATCTATAGCATAGAAGTAATCCAATAAGTAATTTTTTCCCATTTTTCTATTTTGATCTAAGTTACTTTCCTGTCAATCTGGTTAATTTGAAGGCTTTATTTTGATTAATTTTTGGAAATATAACTCTCTGAATTACAGTGGATAATTTATTTCTGGCATCTCCCTTCATATTATTTTTCACTCTTAATGTGTAACCACGTTAATGATTGGGGGGAGCCACACCTTCTAATGGCTTTTCCATGGTTTAATTTAACCTCAATATTTGAGGGGAAGCTAAACTTACATTGAAAAAGAAATTAAGATACAAAAAGTCTAGTTATTTAGGTAGGTAATCTAATATCACAGCACTTTTTAAGAAATTATGGAGGATCTCATTCAAATACGAAGGAGAAATCAAAAGCTTTACAGACAAGCAAAAGCTGAGAGAATCAGCACCACCAAACCAGCTCTCCAACAAATTCTAAAGGATATTCTCTAGACAGGAAACACAAAAAGGGTGTATAAACCCGAACCCAACACAATAAAGTAAATGGTAACGGGATCACACTTATCAATAATTACCTTAAACATAAATGGGTTGAATGCCCCAACCAAAAGACAAAGACAGGCTGAATGGTTACAAAAACAAGACCCCTCTATATGCTGTTTACAAGAGACCCACCTCAAAACAAGGGACACATATGGACTGAAAGTGAAGGGCTGGAAAACGATATTCCACGCAAATAGAGACCAAAAGAAAGCAGGAGTGGCAATACTCATATCCGATAAAATAGACTTTAAAACAAAGGCTGTGAAAAGAGACAAAGAAGGCCACTACATAATGATCAAAGGATCAATCCAAGAAGAAGATATAACAATTATAAATATATATGCACCCAATATAGGAGCACCGCAATATGTAAGACAAATGCTAACAAGTATGAAAGGGGAAATTAACAATAACACAATAATAGTGGGAGACTTTAATACCCCACTCACACCTATGGACAGATCAACTAAACAAAAAATTAACAAAGAAACACAAACTTTAAATGATACAATAGACCAGTTAGACCTAATTGATATCTATAGGACATTTCACCCCAAAACAATGAATTTCACCTTTTTCTCAAGTGCTTACGGAACCTTCTCCAGGATAGATCACATCCTGGGCCATAAATCTAAACTTGATAAATTCAAAAAAATCGAAATCATTCCAAGCATCTTTTCTGACCATAATGCATTAAGATTAGATCTCAATTACAGGAGAAAAACTATTAAAAATTCCAACATATGGAGGTTGAACAACACACTTCTGAATAACCAACAAATCACAGAAGAAATCAAAAAAGAAATCAAAATATGCATAGAAACTAATGAAAATGAAAACACAACAACCCAAAACCTGTGGGACACTATAAAAGCAGTGCTAAAAGGAAAGTTCATAGTAATGCAGGCATACCTCAAGAAACAAGAAAAAAGTCAAATAAATAACCAATGCTACACCTAAAGCAACTAGAAAAGGAAGAAATGGAGAATCCCAGAGTTAGTAGAAGGAAAGAAATCTTAAAAATTAGGCCAGAAATAAATGCAAAAGAAACAAAAGAGACCATAGCAAAAATCAACAAAGCCAAAAGCTGGTTCTTTGAAAGGATAAATAAAATTGACAAACCATTAGCCAGACTCATCAAGGAACAAAGAGAGGAAAATCAAATCAATAAAATTAGAAATGAAAATGGAGAGATCACAACAGACAACACAGAAATACAAAGGATCATAAGAGACTACTATCAGCAATTATATGCCAATAAAATGGACAACGTGGAAGAAATGGACAAATTCTTAGAAAAGTACAACTTTCCAAAATTGAACCAGGAAGAAATAGAAAATCTTAATAGACCCATCACAAGCACAGAAGTTGAAACTGTAATCAGAAATCTTCCAGCAAACAAAAGCCCAGGTCCAGATGGCTTCACAGCTGAATTCTACCAAAAATTTCGAGAAGAGCTAACACCTATCCTACTCAAATTCTTCCAGAAAATTGCAGAGGAAGGTAAACTTCCCAACTCATTCTATGAGGCCACCATCACCCTAATACCAAAACCTGACAAAGACACTACAAAAAAAGAAAACTACAGGCAAATATCACTGATGAACATAAATGCAAAAGTCCTCAACAAAATTCTAGCAATCAGAATCCAACAACACATTAAAAAGATCATACACCATGACCAAGTGGGCTTTATCCCAGGGATGCAAGGATTCTTCAATATCCGCAAATCAATCAACGTAATTCACCACATTAACAAATTGAAAAATAAAAGCCGTATGATAATCTCAGTAGATGCAGAGAAGGCCTTTGACAAAATTCAACATCCATTTATGATAAAAACTCTCCAGAAAGCAGGAATAGAAGGAACATACCTCAACATAATGAAAGCTATATATAACAAACCCACAGCAAACATTATCCTCAATGGTGAAAAATTGAAAGCATTTCCCCTAAAGTCAGAAACAAGACAAGGGTGCCCACTTTCACCGCTACTATTCAACATAGTTCTGGAAGTTTTGAACACAGCAATCAGAGCAGAAAAAGAAATAAAAGGAATCCAAATTGGAAAAGAAGAAGTAAAATTCTCACTGTTTGCAGATGACATGATCCTCTACATAGAAAACCCTAAGGACTCCACCAGAAAATTACTAGAGCTAATCAATGAATATAGTAAAGTTGCAGGATATAAAATCAACACACAGAAATCCCTTGCATTCCTATACACTAATAATGAGAAAGTAGAAAAAGAAATTAAGGAAACAATTCCATTCACCATTGCAACGAAAAGAATAAAATACTTAGGAATATATCTACCTAAAGAAACTAAAGACCTATATATAGAAAACTATAAAACAATGGTGAAAGAAATCAAAGAGGACACTAATAGATGGAGAAATATACCATGTTCATGGATCAGAAGAATCAATACAGTAAAAATGAGTATACTACCCAAAGCAAGCTACAAATTCAATGCAATCCCTATCAAGCTACCAGCGATATTTTTCACAGAGCAAGAACAAATCATTTCAAGATTTGTATGGAAATACAAAAAACCTCGAATACCCAAAGCAATCTTGATAAAGAAGAATGGAACTGGAGGAATCAACCTGCCTAACTTCAGGCTCTACTACAAAGCCACAGTCATCAAGACAGTATGGTACGGGCACAAAGACAAAAATATAGATCAATGGAACAAAACAGAAAACCCAGAGATAAATCCACACACATATGAACACCTTATCTTTGACAACGGAGGCAAGAATATACAATGGAGTAAAGACAATCTCTTTAACAAGTGGTGCTGGGAAAACTGGTCAACCACTTGTAAAAGAATGAAACTAGATCACTTTCTAACACCGCACACAAAAATAAACTCAAAATGGATTAAAGATCTAAATGTAAGACCAGAAACTATAAAACTCCTAGAGGAGAACATAGGCAAAACACTCTCTGACATAAATCACAGCAGGATCCTCTATGATCCACCCCCCAGAATTCTGGAAATAAAAGCAAAAAGAAACAAATGGGATCTAATTAAAATTAAAAGCTTCTGCACAACAAAGGAAAATATAAGTAAGGTGAAAAGACAGCCTTCTGAATGGGAGAAAATAATAGCAAATGAAGCAACTGACAAACAACTAATCTCAAAAATATACAAGCAATTAATGAAGCTCAATTCTAGAAAAATAAATGACCCAATCAAAAAATGGGCCAATGAACTAAATAGACATTTCTCCAAAGAAGACATCTGGATGGCTAACAAACACATGAAAAGATGCTTAACATCACTGATTATTAGAGAAATGCAAATCAAGACCACAATGAGGTACCACTTCACACCAGTCAGAATGTCTGCAATCCAAAAGTCTGCAAGCAATAAATGCTGGAGAGGGTGTGGAGAAAAGGGAACCCTCCTGCACTGTTGGTGGGAATGCAAACTAGTACAGCCATTATGGAGAACAGTGTGGAGATTCTTTAAAAAATTGCAAATAGAACTACCTTATGACCCAGCAATCCCACTGCTGGGCATACACACAGGGGAAACCAGAATAGAAAGAGACACATGTAACCCAATGTTCATTGCAGCACTGTTTATAATAGCCAGGACATGGAAACAACCTAGATGTCCATCAGCAGATGAATGGATAAGAAAGCTCTGGTACATATACACAATGGAGTATTACTCAGCCATTGAAAAGAATACATTTGAATCAGTTCTAATGAGATGGATGAAACTGGAGCCGATTATACAGAGTGAAGTAAGCCAGAAAGAAAAACACCAATACAGTATACTAACACATATATATGGAATTTAGAAAGATGGCAATGATGACCCTGTATGCAAGACAGCAAAAGAGACACAGATGTGTAGAGTGGACTTTTGGACTCATAGGGAGAGGGAGAGGGTGGGATGATTTGGGAGAATGGCATTTAAACATGTATACTATCATGTAGGAAACGAATCGCCAGTCCATGTCCGATGCAGGATACAGCATGCTTGGGGCTGGTGCATGGGGGTGATCTAGGGAGATGTTATGGGGAGGGAGGTGGGAGGGGGGGTTCATGTTTGGGAACTCATGTACACCCATGGTGGATTCATGTCAATGTATGGCAAAACCAATACAGTATTGTAAAGTAAAATAAAGTAAAAATTAAAATTAAAAAAAAGAAAAGAAAAGAAATTATGGCATAATAATATTTAAAAACTTGTAGAAGCAACATTTTCACCTACTCTAAAAGATAATAAAATATAGTTAAGTTTTAGACTCATTTTGCTAAGAGGTGTGAGAATGGTTAAGTGATTAATCAAGCCAATGATGCAGTAATATAGGTGTATGCTAACTGTCTTACTGCACTTTATCATTTAACCAGGAAAAGTGCACTATCACACTATGATACAAATTTTTTTTATCAAAATCTTTCCTATTTTCCTTTTCCCTGAGCTTGCAATTGCTGTTACAAACCATCCTGAAATAAATATCTCTCACTGAAGTCAATCTAAATTATTCTGATGTCCATATGTCATTTTTCAGATATAAGCCTGAAACATCATTAGCACTAATGATGTGAGGCTGCTTCTTGTTGATACCTATTGCTATTTAATGACCCAACTACCCGAGGCAGTTTTGATAACTTGAAAAAAATAATAGAAAATCATCGAGCATTTGCTCCAGGAGAGATTTGATTACAAGTTGTTGACTAAGCAAGCCTACATAAAAGGTTTTCTGCTATCCTAGCAAAAATGATGAAAAACCTAGGCCTTCAAATTATTTTTGTTTGCCTCAAATGCAAATATTAGGTATTACATTTCAGTTATAGTTCATATAAATTATTTACTTTTTCATGTTTAATGGAAATGAAGGTCATATTTTATTATCAAGATTTTTTTTCAACTCTTTTGCAGAGGCACACAATTATAAGGAAATTAATTTTATGCACTAAGATTTTTCTGGTTAAGAAACTGAATAGAATGCAACCATAAGTACATGGACAACTTGAATACATCATTGGGACAGCTAATATTTGTCCCATATTACTAGCTCTTCTCAAATTAACTTGACATGATATCTTTTTCTGTACCAATCATAAACTTTTATAAAATGAATTCCTTAATGAGATATAGTGACCCAATCACCTGTTTGAATTTCAGGTTGTGATCTGAGTCTTCAATGTTGGAAGACCATGCTACAGACATTTTCAGTAGCAATTTCAAAACTACAGCAGGAACAGAGAAACATGTTTCTTCAATAACAAAAAATATTTAAAATCATTAACCTAATTAACATTTTCACCTGGTCTTCATTTAATGTGCAAAGAGGCAGTTGACGATAATAATTACTCAACTACAAACTAAGTGGTCAATTTGATACACAATTACCCAATTTGCATGCACAGAAGTGAATGTTATCACTAAAATTATTCCTAAGCATTAAAAAAATAATATACATACAAAATTTAGTCTATAATTAAACAATGTAACCATCAATTTTTTCTAAATGTGACCTGAAGATACCCTGTCATACTTACTATTAAAATGACCTTCACTTTACAAATAATAGAAGAATGATATAGATATTTTGAGAAATTAAGCTTATTGTTTTTTATGTATATCACCATTTCAGCATATCATCCACCTATTCAAATCAGTTCATACAATTATCCATTTATTCCTTTAATTGATACATTGAATACTGAGTCTTCTACTGCAAGATTCTATTCTGTGTGTAATGCAAAGATTAAGACTCACAGGGTACTATGTTTAGTACCAAGGGGTGATATACATATGTGTCACAGAGGTAAAAGCAATAATAAGAGAAAAAATAAAGTATGTAAATAACTTTTTTACATATGAAATAAGCTTTACTTAGACAGTATTGAAAATGTTGAAGATACTTGATGGGACAATGAGAACAGTACATTAACTCACCCAATGATTCATAATTATCTATCAATTACCTACAGGATATACATCATTGCACTAAAAGATGGGGATAAGAATGTCTGTTTGGAGGGTTTTTGTAATCAAATCCTTCATCCTACTTGTAAGCTAGCAGTGGATCTTTCATCTTCCTTTAACTATTTGAGTTTCCACAACATTTTTATAACAGAGAAATTATGTGGAATTCAGTTTAAGACTCTAATAATATATATTTTACACAGCACTTTAGTTTTTTTAGAAATTAGAGTTTTCACTTGAAAGTAATATATACATTTCACTTCATTTTTATATAATAAGAAATGGAAATAATGTAACTAAGTCAAACTGCTCTAAATTCATAGACCCAGATTGTGTCCTGAAAGAATGTCAGTAAATCTCCTCCATATTATCCATTATTTAAAAGGTCAAGCCTACAAACTCAGGGAAAAATCGATACCAACACATTTTTCTAGGATTTTTTGGTACCAGGATTTTCAACAGATTTTCATCTAAGCAGCACTGACTGACATATTTCTCTAGTAGATCACACTTTAAACTGAAAACTTTAACTTTCCCTACAATATAGGCCTATGCTCACTCAGTTCAGTTCAGTCGCTCAGCCATGTCTGACTCTCTGCAACCCCATGAACCGCAGCACGCCAGGCCTCCCTGACCATCACCAACTCCTGGAGTCTACCCAAACCAATGTCCATTGAGTCGGTGATGCCATCCAACTATCTCATCCTATGTTGTCCCCTTCTCCTCCAACCTTCAATCTTTCCCAGGATCAGGGTCTTTTCAAATGAGTCAGCTCTTCATATCAGGTGGCCAAAGTATTGGAGTTTCAGCTTCAGCATCAGTTCTTCCAATGAACATCCAGGACCCATTTCCCTTAGGATGGACTGGTTGGATCTCCTTGCAGTCCAAGGGACTCTTTTTTTTTTTTTTTTAGTATTTATTTATTTTTTTTTATTTTTTTTTATTTATTTTTTTTTAATTTTAGTTTTTTTATTTTTAAAATTTTAAAATCTTTAATTCTTACATGCATTCCCAAACATGAACCCCCCCCTCCCACCTCCCTCCCCATAACATCTTTCTGGGTCATCCCCATGCACCAGCCCCAAGCATGCTGCATCCTGCGTCAGACATAGACTGGCGATTCAATTCACATGATAGTATACATGTTAGAATGTCATTCTCCCAAATCATCCCACCCTCTCCCTCTCCCTCTGAGTCCAAAAGTCTGTTATACACATCTGTGTCTCTTTCCCTGTCTTGCATACAGGGTCGTCATTGCCATCTTCCTAAATTCCATATATATGTGTTAGTATACTGTATTGGTGTTTTTCTTTCTGGCTTACTTCACTCTGTATAATCGGCTCCAGTTTCATCCATCTCATCAGAACTGATTCAAATGAATTCTTTTTAACGGCTGAGTAATACTCCATTGTGTATATGTACCACAAATGAAAATGGAGAGATCACAACAGACAACACAGAAATACAAAGGATCATAAGAGACTACTATCAGCAGTTGTATGCCAATAAAATGGACAACGTGGAAGAAATGGACAAATTCTTAGAAAAGTACAATTTTCCAAAACTGAACCAGGAAGAAATAGAAAATCTTAACAGACCCATCACAAGCACTGAAATTGATACTGTAATCAGAAATCTTCCAGCAAACAAAAGCCCAGGTCCAGATGGCTTCATAGCTGAATTCTACCAAAAATTTCGAGAAGAGCTAACACCTATCCTCCTCAAACTCTTCCAGAAAATTGCAGAGGAAGGTAAACTTCCAAACTCATTCTATGAGGCCACCATCACCCTAATACCAAAACCTGACAAAGATGTCACAAAAAAAGAAAACTACAGGCCAATATCCCTGATGAACATAGATGCAAAAATCCTCAACAAAATTCTAGCAATCAGAATCCAACAACACATTAAAAAGATCATACACCATGACCAAGTGGGCTTTATCCCAGGGATGCAAGGATTCTTCAATATCCGCAAATCAATCAATGTAATTCACCACATTAACAAATTGAAAAATAAAAACCATATGATTATCTCAATAGATGCAGAGAAGGCCTTTGACAAAATTCAACATCCATTTATGATAAAAACTCTCCAGAAAGCAGGAATAGAAGGAACATACCTCAACATAATAAAAGCTATCTATGACAAACCCACAGCAAACATTGTCCTCAATGGTGAAAAATTGAAAGCATTTCCCCTAAAGTCAGGAACAAGACAAGGGTGTCCACTTTCACCGCTACTATTCAACATAGTTCTGGAAGTTTTGGCCACAGCAATCAGAGCAGAAAAAGAAATAAAAGGAATCCAAATTGGAAAAGAAGAAGTAAAACTCTCACTGTTTGCAGATGACATGATCCTCTACATGGAAAACCCTAAAGACTCTACCAGAAAATTACTAGAGCTAATCAATGAATATAGTAAAGTTGCAGGATATAAAATCAACACACAGAAATCCCTTGCATTCCTATACACTAATAATGAGAAAGTAGAAAAAGAAATTAAGGAAACAATTCCATTCACCATTGCAACGAAAAGAATAAAATACTTAGGAATATATCTACCTAAAGAAACTAAAGACCTATATATAGAAAACTATAAAACACTGATGAAAGAAATCAAAGAGGACACTAATAGATGGAGAAATATACCATGTTCATGGATTGGAAGAATCAATATAGTGAAAATGAGTATACTACCCAAAGCAATTTACAAATTCAATGCAATCCCTATCAAGCTACCAGCCACATTTTTCACAGAGCTAGAACAAATCATTTCAAGATTTGTATGGAAATACAAAAAACCTCGAATAGCCAAAGCAATCTTGAGAAAGAAGAATGGAACTGGAGGAATCAACTTGCCTGACTTCAGGCTCTACTACAAAGCCACAGTCATCAAGACAGTATGGTACTGGCACAAAGACAGACATATAGATCAAGGGACTCTTAAAAGTCTTCTCCAACAAAACAGTTCAAAAGCATCAATTCTTTGGTGTTCAGCTTCCTTTATAGTCCAACTCTCACATCCATGCATGACCACTGGAAAAACCATAACCTTGGCTAGACGAACCTTTGTTGGCAAATTAATGCCTCTGCTTTTTAATATGCTCTCTAGGTTGGTAATAACTTTCCTTCCAAAGAGTAAGCATCCTTTAATTTCAAGGCTGCAATCACCATTTGCAGTGATTTTGGAGTCCAGAAAAATAGTCTGACACTGTTTCCACTGTTTCCCCATCTATTTGTCAAAAAATGATGGGACCAGATGCCATGATCTTAGTTTTCTGAATGTTGAGCTTTAAGCCAACTTTTTCACTGTCCTCTTTCACTTTCATCAAGAGGCTTTTTAGTTCCTCTTCACTTTCTGCCATAATGGTGGTGTCAACTGCATATCTAAGGTTATAGATATTTCTCCTGGAAATCTTGATTCCAGCTTGTGCTTCATCCAGTCCAGCGTTTCTCATGATGTACTATGAATATAAGTTAAATAATCAGGATGACAATATACATCCTTGATGTCCTCCTTTTCCTATTTGGAACCAGTCTGTTGTTCCATGTCCAGTTCTAACTGTTGCTTCCTGACCTGCATACAGGTTTCTCATCCCCAATAAAAAGAAATGCAAAAAAAGCAAAATGGCTGTCTGAGAAGGCCTAACAAATAGCTGTGAAAAGAAGAGAGGTGAAAAGCAAAGGAGAGGAAGGAAAGATATACACATTTGAATGCAGAGTTCCAAAGAATAGCAAGGAGAGATAAGAAAGCCATCCTCAGCGATCAATGCAAAGAAACAGAGGAAAACAACAGAATGGGAAAGACTAGAGATCTCTTCAAGAAAATTAAAGGTAACAAGGGAACATTTCATGCAAAGATGGGCTCAATAAAGGACAGAAATCGTAGGGATCTAAGAGAAGCAGAAGATATTAAGAGACTTGGCAAGAATACACAGAAGAACTGTACAAAAAAGATCTTCATGACCCAGATAATCAGGATGGCGTGATCTCTCACACTCACCTAGAGCCAGACAATCCTGGAGTGTGAAGTCAAGTGGGCCTTAGGAAGCATCTGTTCGAACAAAGCTATTGGAGGTAATGGAATTCCAGTTGAGCTATTTCAAATACTAGAAGATGATGCTGTAAAAGTGCTGCACTCAACATGTCAGCAAATTTGGAAAACTCAGCAGTGGCCACAGGACTGGAAAAGGTCAGTTTTCATTCCAATCCCAAAGGAAGACAATGCTAAAGAATGCTCCGACTACTGCACAATTGCGCTCATCTCACACGCTAGCAAAGTTATGCTCAAAATTCTCCAAGCCAGGCTTCAGCAATATGTGAACCGTGAACTTCCAGATGTTCAAGCTGGTTTTAGAAAAGGCAGAGGAATCAGAAATCAAATTGCCAACATTTGCTGGAGAATGGAAAAAGCAAAAGAGTTCCAAAAAAACATCTATTTCTGATTTATTGACTATGCTCATTGAAAGTGAAAGTGAAGTCGCTCAGTCGTGTCCGACTCTTTGTGACCCCATGAACGGTAGCCTACCAGGCTCCGCCGTCCACGGGATTTTCCAGGCAAGAATACTGGAGTGGACTGCCATTTCCTTCTCCAGGGGACCTTCCCAACCCGGGGATCGAACCCGGGTCTCATGCATTGCAGACAGACGCTTTACCATCTGAGCCACCAGGGAAGTGTTTTCCAAGTCTCCTGTAAACGTGTTATCACAAGTTTATAATTTATAAATTAAAAAAAAAAGAAGTGAAAGAGGAAGAAGAGTGATGGAAAGGTAAGCAGACATCACCGTAAGACTGCTGTCTTAGCTTTGTAAATGTTTTTTCAAACAATTGATTCTGCTTTGGGTGGCTCACTTATGACTCATATAACTGTTTCTTCTGAGTGGCCTGGATTGGGACGGTTATCTCAAGAATAACTGTAATACAACTGCTTGGGTTAGTGAGTGTTTAATTATTTGAATGCAGGAGACTAGAACCTCTATTAGTTAGTTAATAAGCACTCATTGAGCATATACTGTGTACTCAAAAACTGAGCCTTGCTGAAAGCAGGAGCTTTGCTTGTCTCTTTTTAATTTTTGAACTTTCATTTTTGCAGTTGCTTGGGTACTCAGCAAATGCTTATTAATGAATTCTGATCTTATACATGGCCATGGAGGATTGCTTCCAGTATCCCTAAATTCAGCAGCATGACTTTTCAATGCACGGTTAAAGGCTACCAGGTAGACACTTCTGAAAGTTTTCTGGCACCAGCTACAGAAGCAGCAATAGATGAGATAAAGTGGACTTATTTAAAGAGATGCTTTTTTTCTTTTACAAATAGTAAAATACAACAGCCCTCACTTGGAAAGTTTAAATGTGGGTACCCAGAATTTAAACTTATTTTCTCTAAGATTCATTTTATGGATACTTACATAAAGTACCTTAAGTTACTTTTCAATCCTTCTTTTTGAAACACGATCAGTTTTTCAGAGACAATTCAATTTTTTTAAACCATACTCATTGAAAAATGCTGGGGCAGAGAGCAAATTAAAATTACTTAATAATCAAGTACAGATTGAGGTTGTGTATGTGTTGAGGAAAAGAGGGCAGAAGACAAGTTTTACTAGCCTCTACTGCTCAGTTTCACAGTATAATTTTCAAACTCTCCAATTTTTTTTCTATGTAACTATAGAATATAGTATTGTGGTATTGGGAAAATTATTTTAGACATAAATGTGATAAAAGACCTGCAAATTAAAAGTACTGAGATTATGTATTAAATTTCAGAGGAATCCAAGAAAAAATTTTAGGCCACTAGACATACCCATCAATAGGTAAGATTTTAATATCAATAAGAAAGTGGGAAAGTACATTGAAAGTGAGACTTTAAAGCTAAATGCACAAAAGTTGTGTATGAATAAGGAAAAAATGTGGGGTGGTGAGATTATAGATTATCACTGGTGATAGAATTAAGGATTATTAAAATATTTTTCATTCTTTCATTTTGTGAATATGAAATTTTCTATTCTATGTGTTAATTTTTTTAATTTAGTTTTTTAAATTGATGAATAATTGCTTTACAGAATTTTGTTGTTTTCTGTCAAACCTCAGCATGAATGAGCCATAGGTATACATATTATGTATTAGTTTTATAACCAAGAAAACGCATGAAAATAAATCCACAGCATCAGATTATCAATTATTAACAAACAAGTTTCTACTCACGTTTAATCTTTTTCAGGCCCTCCATTATTGAATGCACTTTAACCTTCCCATGATAGGTAAACCAAAATATTTGTTACTTTCTCATTCAAAAACTTGAGAGCCTGAATTTCTCAGGATCCAGTACTATAAAGTATGTTTATACCGACTCTTGACCAGTTTTATCTGCAATTACATTTTGAGCAATTAGCCTGGATTATTTGGTACTTTTATTGATACTTTCTCAGGCTTTCTCTCAAAAGACAGGAATCCACCATAGGTTTAACTGCATGAAGTTCATATTCAATTCGGGCCATCAAACTTGTATCTATAGTTGAACACTACCAAGAAAAGCAGATCAGAATAAAAGTCTTCTAATAGATGTAGAAACACTTCATTTTCAGTTTATACAATTGTCACTATGGTTAGGTCATAGAATAAGTGTGTTTAACTTTTTAATAAACTGTCAGAAATGCTGGTTTCTCCTTGAGCTCCGCAGTTGAAGTTTTTATTTATGTGCAAATAATACTGTGGTACTATTAAAACAATAATAACTCGGTTTCACAGACTGATGGGAATAGATCTCTAATGACAGTATTTCCAGAAAGAAGAATCAATAGTTTTGGAATGAGGGCTATTGTTATTTATAGATATGATTTTAAAGTTTTCAAATGAGCATTGAGTTTATCTGACTCATTTTCAAAGGTAATCATATTACTATCAATTTTTTCTTGGAAGATAAAACAGATAGGCACACCATGCAACTTTAATGTTGTCTTGAAAATATTTTTTAAACTGAAAGTAGTGCAGTTTATAATTTCTTTAATAGTTTTGAAAGTGAAGTCGCTCAGTCGTGTCCAGCTCTTTGTGATCCCATGGACTGTAGCCTACTAGGCTCCTCTCTCCATGGGATTCTCCAGGCAAGAATACTGGATTGGGTTGCCAACCCAGGGATTGAACACAGGTCTCCTGCATTGCAGGCAGATGCTTTAACCACTGAGCCACCATGGAATAATATTTTGCTTCTCAAATTATTTCAGTTCAGTTCAGTCCAGTCGCTCAGTCGTGTCCGACTCTTTGTGACCCCATGAATCGCATCATGCCAGGCCTCCCTGTCCATCACCAACTCTCGGAGTTCACTCAGATTCACGTCCATTGAGTGCGTGATGCCATCCAGCCATCTCATCCTCTGTCGTCCCCTTCTCCTCCTGCCCCCAGTCCCTCCCAGCATCAAAGTCTTTTCCAGTGAGTCAGCTCTTTGCATGAGGTGGCCAAAGTACTGGATCCATTCATATGCTATTAATATAGAAATCTATTTTTTTTTTCTGGGGTATTATGCTCTCGACTCTTTATACTGAGGTTAGATGATCTTCTTTTAGCAATATCTTCATTAGGGTCCTCAATTTTCACAAGAAGTCACTCTTCTAAATCAATTGGGCATTAAAGCATATATGTCATTGAGAAACTCAATACTATTACATTTTAAAATAATTTTATAATTTTGAATAATCTGAAGATTTTATTTGTCATTTCCTCCAGATTAGGAGTTTTTAAGCTTAAATTGTTCAGAAATGTCACCTTGAGTACTTGCTAAAAATCTGAATTATCTAACATTAAATTAATAGACGAGGGCTGGATCTAGAACTTTTCATATTAAGTAAGTATAACAAGTAATTCTCATACTGTGGATAGGAGCTTAAGTTTGGTTCATATCAATTCAGTTCAGTTCAGTCACTCAGTCATGTCCGACTCTTTGCGACCCCATGAATTGCAGCGCACCAGGCCTCCCTGTCCATCAAAAACTCCAGGAGTTCACGCAAACTCACGTCCATTGAGTCAGCGATGCCATCCAGCCATTTCATCCTCTGTCGTCCCCTTCTCCTCCTGCCCCCAATCCCTCCCAGCATCAGAGTCTTTTCCAGTGAGTCAACTCTTCCCATGAGGCGGCCAAAGTATTGCAGTTTCAGCTTTAGCATCATTCCTTCCAAAGAACACCCAGGGCTGATCTCCTTTAGGATGGACTGGTTGGATCTCCTTGCAGTCCAAGGGACTCTCAAGAGTCTTCTCTAACATCACAGTTCAAAAGCATCAATTCTTCGGCACTCAGCTTTCTTCACAGTCCAACTCTCACATCCATACATGACCACAGGAAAAACCATAGCCTTAACTAGACGGACCTTTGTTGGCAAAGTAATGTCTCTGCTTTGGAATATGCTATCTAGATGGGTCATAACTTTCCTTCCAAGGAGTAAGCATTTTTTAATTTCATGGCAGCAATCACCACCTGCAGTGATTTTGGAGCCCCCCAAAATAAAGTCTGACACTGTTTCCACTGGTTCCCCATCTATTTCCCATGAAGTGATGGGACCAGATGCCATGATCTTCGTTTTCTGAATGCTGAGCTTTAAGCCAACTTTTTCACTCTCCTCTTTCGCTTTCATCAAGAGGCCTTTTAGCTCCTCTTCAATTTCTGCCATAAGGGTGATGTCATCTGCATATTTGAGGTTATTGATATTTCTCCTGGCAATCTTGATTCCAGCCTGTGCTTCTTCCAGCCCAGCGTTTCTCATGATGTACTCTGAATATAAGTGAAATAAGCAGGGTGACAATATACAGCCTTGACGTATTCCTTTTCCTATTTGGAACTAGTCTGTTGTTCCATGTCCAGTTCTAGCTGTTGCTTCCTGACCTACATACAGGTTTCTCAAGAGGCAGGTCAGGTGGTCTGGTAGTCCCATCTCTTTCAGAATTTTCCACAGTTTATTGTGATCCACTCAGTCAAATGCTTTGGCATAGTCAATGAAGCCGAAATAGATGTTTTTCTGGAACTCTCTTGCTTTTTCCATGATCCAGCGGATGTTGGCAATTTGATCTCTGGTTCCTCTGCCTTTTCTAAAACCAGCTTGAACATTTGGAATTTCACCATTCACATATTGCTGAAGCCTGTCTTGGAGAATTTTGAGCATTACTTTACTAGCATGTGAGAGGAGTGCAATTGTGCTGTAGTTTTAGCATTTTTGGTATTTATATATATATATATATATATGCACATACATATATATGTACATATATATGTAAGCATATATATATTCTTATAGTATATATACTATAACTATCATTATACTATATGTATTAAGCCATATTTGTATGAAGAGTATATTGCACAGTTTTTCTTTGACATAATTACATTGACACTAGAGGTAATGTAGCAAAGTAGACAGTGAAAATGAAGGAAAGTGTTACTTGCTCAGTCATCAGACTATTTGTGATCCCATGGACTTCAGAGTCCACCAGACTCCCCTTTTCATGGGATTTTTCAGGCAAGAATACTAGAGTGGGTTACCATTATCTTCTCCAGGGAGATCTTCCTGACCCAGGGATTTAACCTGGGTCTCCAGCATTACAGGCAGATTCTTTACCATCTAAGCCAACAAGGAAGCCCTAAAGTAGATGGTAGTATACACCTGAATAGTGTTTTCTTTTTGAAGAGTTTTACTGAGACATAATTTACAGAATAAACTACAAAGATCAACTGCACAACAAACATACACCCATGAAATGGTAACCACAATCAAGATAATAAACATATTTATCACTTTCAAACTGTTTTGTGTCACCTTTATAAACCCTTTGTTTGTGCCTCATCAATCCCACTTTTTCACACAAACATTCATGTATTTTCTGTTACTATAGAATTTAACAGAAGTATATGGACAGAGGAGCCTGGCGGGTTGCAGTCCATGGTGTCACAAAAGAGTTGGACATGACTTAGCAACTAAACAACAAAAAATTCTACAGCAAATATTCTCTTTATACTTTTGCATAATATTTTGAGATTCATCAATATTATTATGTGTATTGAATGTTCATTATGTTATAGTATTCCATTGTCCATATAAAGCTTTCTCCAGTTGATGGATTGTTGGATTACTTCCAGTTTGTGGCTAATACACACAAAACAGCTATTAACATTTGTATACACATCTTTGTATTGAAAGCTACATGAATAACTACATTCTCTTTGGTAAATAGCTACATATAAAATGGCTGGGTTATATAAAGGATAGATGTTTAACATTTTAGGAAATTGCCAAAGTTATTGGAACATTTTATGTACACATTAGCAATGTACAACTACTTCATGTCCTCCACTTTGCTTATAAACATTTGATATTAAATACCTATTATAAAAGCTGAAATTAATAAGTCTTCTCAAGTCTTTTAAAAACACTTTCATTTCTTACTGAATTTTGAGAGTTTTTAAAAATGTATTCTAAAAACAAATATTTTATCACATAAAGTTCAAACAATATTTTCCCCTACCTATGTTTTATTCCAGAATTTTTTTTTTTTTTAGTTTTAGGTTTCATTTAGTCATTAATTTTCAGCACAATGTATGCTATAGATATACCCAAATGAATGCAGAGTTCCAGAGAATAGCAAGGAGAGATAAGAAAGCCTAAAACAAGAAGTCTTCTTAATGCAAAGAAATAGAGGAAAACAATTGAATGGGGAAGACTACATACCTTTTCAAGAAAATTAGAGAAACCAAGGGAACACTTCATGTAAAGATGGGCACAATAAAGGATAGAAAAGACAAGGACATAAGAGGCTAATATAAGATTAAGAAGAAGTGGCAAGAATACAAACTTTACAAAAAAGGTCTTAATGATCTGGATAACCACAATGGTGTGGTCACCTACCTGGGGCCAGACATCCTGGAATGTGAAGCCTTTAAGTGGGCCTTAGGAAGCATCACTATGAGCAAAGCTGGTGGAGGTGATGGAATTCCAGCTGGGCTGTTTCAAATCCTAAAAGATGATGCTGTTAAAGTGCTGCACTCAATGTGTCAGCAAATTTGTAAAACTCAGCAATAGCCACAGTACTGGAAAATGTCAGTTTTCATTTCAATCCCAAATAAAGGCAATGCCAAAGAATGTTGAAATTACTATACAGTTTCATTCATTTCACATGCTAGCAAAGTGATGTTCAAAATCCTTCAAGCTAGGTTTCAATAGTATGTGAACAGAGAACTTCCAGATGTACAAGCTGAATTTAGAAAAGACAGTCATCCATTGGATTATAGAAAAAGGAAGAGAATTCCAGTAAAACATCTACTTCTGCTTCATTGACTGTGGTAAAGTGTGACAGTGTGGATCACAACAAACTGTTGAAAATTCTAAAAGAGATGGGAATCCCAGACCACCTTATCTGCCTCCTGTAAAACCTGTATATGCAGGTCAAGAAGCAACAGTTAGAACTGGATATGGAATAATGGATGGATTCAAAATTGGGAAAGGAGTATGTTAAGAATGTATATTGTCACCCCGTTTATTTAACCCTGCATATTTTATATGTAGAGTACAATATGCAAAATGTCATGCTGGATGACTCAGAAGCTGGAATCAAGATTCCCAGGAGTAATATCAACAACCTCATATAGTGCTCTCGTGGAAGAAACCAAAGAACAACTAAAGAGTCTCTTGATGTGGGTGAAAGAGGAGTGAAAAAGCTGGCTTACAGCTCAGCATTCAGAAAATAAGATCATGGCATCCAGTCCCATTACTTCATGTCAAATAGATGGGGAAACAATGGAAACAGTGTCAAACTTTGACTTTGCATAAATGATATAAATATGTTGAGTCTCAATCCCATATACTGCTGCTGCTGCTGCTGCTGCTGCTAAGCCGCTTCAGTCGTGTCCGACTCTGTGCGACCCCATAGACGGCAGCCCACCAGGCTCCCCCGTCCCTGGGATTCTCCAGGCAAGAACACTGGAGTGGGTTACCATTTCCTCCTCCAATGCATGAAAGTAAACAGTGAAAGTGAAATCTCTCAGTCGTGTCCGACTCTTCGCAATCCCATGGACTGCAGCCCACCAGGCTCTTCCATCCATGGGATTTTCCAGGCTGCTAGTAACAGTCAAAAGCATATTTTCCTCAAAGATAGAGAAAGAAGAGTGAAAACACTTTGTGAATAGTAATAATAGTTGTAAAAATCTCCATTGTTCTCGTTATTCATATTTATCCAAATATATCTTGAGTACTAATTTCTGAACCAGCACTATGATAGATACAGCAGACATACAATAGACTTTTAAGTCATTAACTTTCTCACTACTGAAGGCTAATGAGAGGGGTAGAAAGAATTATAAATACAGTGTCTTTATTAACAGTAGCAAAGCCAGCATTATTCTGGATGTTAGGTTCTATATTAGGAACTTTACTTAGGTAATTTCATATTATACTTTCAAGAGCCTTACTCTTTCAGCAACTATTATCCTCATACTGCAATAGACAGGCTACTATGGGAAGAAATGAAAGCTAGTTTAATCAGTCATGTACTTCAGCAAGATGACTGTGACTTTTCTAGAGAAACCATAATAATGGGCAAGAATACTGGAGCAAGGATAACAACATATTTTTAGCATTATAATTTGTTAGTAATTTTATATATTTTGAATATTTTAGCTAAAAATTGGGATATTTTAGCATTATTATGAAATGCAGAGATGTTTCCTATAAGCATGTATAATGATTCTAGAAATATATTGGAGGTAGAATTGACATGATTTTGTAATTGCATATTGTGGTGGTGAGAGAGGCTTATACAGAGATGTGGTAGGAAGATGGGAGGATTTGTTTAGTTTTGAACATGTAAAGTCCCCATGGTATGTGCAAGCAGAATTGTCAGGTAGGCAGTGTAATACACAGGTCATGAGTGAGATCTGAACTGTTGAGTGATAGGAGATGACAGCTATGTATGACACAATCTGGAGGAACACCAATATAACAGAGCAGAAGAAAGTGGAACCTGCACGTGAGGCCGAAAATCAGTGTGAAGATAAGCAAAAGGAATCCTAAGAAAACACTGAGACAGAGAAGTTAAAGGGACAGAGTATTTCAAGAAATATATATATATATGTATAATATATATAGTGAATCTATATGGTAACATATACAGACTTCCCAGGTGGTGCAGTGGTAAAGAATGTGCTTGCCAATGGAGGAAATGCAAAAGATCCCTGGGTCAAAAGATCCTCTGGAACAGGAAATGGTAACCCACCCCAGTATTCTTGCCTGGAAAATTCCATGGGCAGTGGAGCATCGAAGGCTACAGTCCATGGGGTCACAAAGAGTTGGACACTTTGCGCAAAGAGTTGGACACACTGAGCGCACACACACACACACACACACACACACACGTCTATAAAATTACAAGTAAATGCTGTCAAAAAGGTCTAGCTTAAGTAAGATGTTACAGATTTCTTTTGAACTCCGTCTAAAGGAAGTTGTTGATAAGATTTGTGAAATATGGGCTTCCCTGGCAGCTCAGATGGTAAAGAATCTGCCTGCAAAGCAGGAGATCTGGCCTCCATCGCTAGGTCAGGAAGAACCCCTGGAGAAGGGAATGGCAACCCACTTCGGTATTCTGGCCTGGAGAATCTCAAGGACAGAGGAGCCTGGCAGGCTACAGGGCATGGGGTAGCAAAGAGTGGGACACAACTGAGAGAATAACACTTTCACTTTCTGTTACTTTGTGAAATACATTGAGAGGAATGGGAAGAAAGTAGTAAAGAAGAATACGAGCCAAAAGGAAAACTACTTCTCTCTTTCTCTCTCCTCACAACATTTCTGACACAAAATATGTAGATTTTCTCCTATACCAACCGATTCTCTAGCTCTTGGGATACCACCAGCTTGGTACTCTACAATTCAGATCTGAAACTCTCCTTATTTAGCAAAATCCCCTACTCCCACCACACCTGGTTAAGGGTGGAGTCCCAAAAGACTGCTTCCCATTTCAGATGTCAGTCACAGGTGTGGATCTCTTGTACTCCTGATTCACTTGCCATTAATATAAACCATAGGGTGCCATGACCTCCTCCTTGGGTTGGATAATCTGCTATAAGGACTCACAGACCTCAGAAAAGCACTGCACTAACTATTACCAGTTTATTATAAAGGATACAACTTAGAAACAACCAAATGGATGAACTTACATATGAAAAGGTTTGTGAGAAGGAATCTGGAGTTTCCCTGTCCTCAAAGAGCACCACCCTCCAGAATCTCAATGTGTTCAGCGACCTGGAAGCACTTCAAATCTCCTTCATCTAGGTTTTTATGGACTTCACATTATGTGGACAGGACTGACTAAGTCTTTGGCCATTGATGATTAACTCAGTGCCCAGTCCATCTCCCAGCCCTAATGGTTTTAGAGTTCCAACTCTCTGGTAATGTGGTTGGTTCCTCAGGCAACCAATTCTTATCCTCCAAATTTTACTTAATTAGTATAAACTCAGGTTTGGTTCAGTGGAGAAGGCAATGGCACCCCACTCCAGTACTCTTGCCTGGAAAATCCCATGGACAGAGGAGCCTGGCGGGCTGCACTCCATGGGGTCGCTAAGAGTAGGACAACTGAGCGACTTCACTTTCACTTTTCACTTTCATGCATTGGAGAAGGAAATGGCAACCCACTCCAGTATTCTTGCCTAGAGAATCCCAGGGACGGGGGAGCCTTGTGGGCTTCTGTCTGTGGGGTTGCACAGAGTCGGACACGACTGAAGCGACTTAGCAGCAGCAGGTTTGGTTTGCAGAAGGCAACAGCACCCCACTCCAGTACTCTTACCTGGAAAATCCCATGGATGGAGGAGCCTGGAAGGCTGCAGTCTATGAGGTCGCTGAGGGTAGGACACAACTGAGTGACCTCACTTTTACTTTTCACTTTCATGCATTGGAGAAGGAAATGGCAACCCACTCCAGTGTTCTTGCCTAGAGAATCACAGGGATGGGGGAGCCTTGTGGGCCTCTGTCTGTGGGGTCACACAGAGTCGGACACGACTGAAGTGACTTACCAGCAGCAGGTTTGGTTAAAAGGGCAATTACGAACAAGAATATATGCTCTTTATACCTCTATGACTTAGGAAATTCTAAGGGTTTTAGAAGCCCTCTGCCAAGGACCTGGAACAAAGATTAAATGTACACTTCTTATTATATCACAGATAGAGATTGCATTAGATTTCAGTGTGAGTGATGAGTGAAGAAATGAAGTGAGCAACTTTTCAAGAATCCATTCTATGGGGAGTCAGGATTAGAAAGGCTATGAAGGCTGAATTAAAAAGAGAAAAATGCTTTGTAGGAATTGTATGAAGTGTTACAAATGTTAGTTGCTCAGTTGTATCCAACTCATTTGCCATCCTATGGATGAGGCAAGAATATTGGAGGAGGTTGCCATTCCTGTCTCCAGGGGATCCTCCCCACCCAGAGATTGAACCTAGGTCTCCTGCATTGCAGGTGGTTTCTTTACCATCTGAGGCACCAGGGAGGGAAGCCCTCTATTTTAAATGAATAGGTAAAATGGGCAGGACAAATCCACAGACTTAGAGAAACTCAGGCAGAGATGACTCATCACAATGAAAGAATAATGACAGTAATTGTCCGTGGAATCAACAGTGACTTTTACTGGCTACCCCAAAGTGTCTGAGTAGCAAGTGATTTCATGTCTTTAAGGATTAGTTCTCAGTTAACAAGTTTGAACTTCTTGTCCCATCCAAGAGCCTCTTGTCATTGATTCTCTGGAAGGCCTTAACTCTTGTCTTAATCTGGGCTCCATTCAGATATCCACATCATTAGAATGGGTCTCACTTATTAGTCTTGGAGCCCATTTTCAAGAATTCTGTCTGAAGACAGAGATTTCCTTAAAAAGGAAAAGAATAAAAGAAATAATTAAACACACACATGCACAAACTAAAGATGTCATATACAGAACAGAAATCAATATACTATTTTCCCCATTATTTTTGCATACTTATCTGTTTACACTTTCAGAATGGACAATTCTAACAGTCTCCTGAGCCTGATGACAATTCACAGGCAAGGGACTGTGGCATTATGAGCAAAAGCTTTATGTCATCAGGCTGCCAACAGGTACAAATGAAACACTTTTCACCAAAGGTGTTGACTCCTTGTGAGGAGAATTACAGGCTGTGAATTAGAAAGCATTCCTCTACATGAGATGTGTGTTCAAGTGTAGAGCCTGAAACCCATGCCTTGAGTTTTGCATGGAAAGATGAAGACATGATTGAAAGATGACAACAAATAAAGTAATATCTTGAGGTAAAAAGAACAGGATATGCTTTCTAAAACAAGAAGGACATATAAAACTGGATATTTTTAAGAGTTATATTTTTATGTAATATTGAGTTATATTTTCATAGCATTTTTGAGACTAACAAACTCACCAGAAGTCATTTATATTACATTGCAACTAATAGTATTTTGAAATGTGTTTTGACCTCAGATAAATAAGTTGCTTCCATAAAGCATTACTTAACTCTAGACTTAATTTATCACAAAATTCTAGATATTTCTGTTCTTTGGATATATATGTAAATAACATTTTTAGAATGGCAAAACCTATAGATTCTAGTTTATTAAATAATACATATGATTTAGGATAAATGTATAAAATACTACTCCATGTTTTAAGTGTGGAAAAATACATCAGGAATACAAATTACTTGGTTTAAAAAAACATAGTATTTATACAATGAGATCTAAAATTTAGAAGTTTTATATTTTATTTAGAACTTATTATTCTGCAACATATCTCCTTAGGCTTCATTTCCTCTTAATTCTGAAAAACAGCATTCTTTATTCATGTACTGACTGATCAAAGACTCCTATGTAGCACAGTTTAGATGAGAAAAACAGATCTTGAGATTCATAAACCCAATTCATGAAAAATTAATAGGGTCAAATCATATTGTTTTCCATATTTTGTTGGGAAAAACATGAAAAAACTAAAATTGAGGACAAATAATACCACATATAATTTTAAAGAGACAGTGATATTTTTAACCAATAGACACAACCTCTGTAATACTAGCTAAAATAAAGATAAATAGGAATACATTTTAAGAAATATAGTTTTTATTTTTCTTGATCTAACTAAATATTATTCCATTTAAAATACTAGTTGTATCATCTTACAACTTACATAAAAAAATCCTAAATTAGAACAATATTATACCAGATACTGGTAGAATTTTAAAGTTATCAAATAAAAATAAGGCACCACTGTGGGAAATTTCATTTTCAATATGCTTCCTTTTAGAGATATGGACCATGATAACTGGTATCTGAAATACAGTGATCGATGTGATAAAATCCTGGAAAGTATTTTGAATTAAAAATAAATGAGCTAGACCCCAAAAGGAAGTTACAGAAAACAAAATAAATGCTTTATCAGCACTAGAGCAAGCTACATTACTGAGGGATTGCTGACACTGGAAAAGATAAGGCATTAATACTTAAAAGGAAGTGTGTCAATGTATTTTATTATTTTTGTCTCAATATAAATGGATGTAAAATTCTGAAACTGGAGGGCGCAAAGCAGAAGTCTGTTGGCCTGGCATGCATCTGCTATGTTGTCAAGACTGTCTCCTTGAACCAATCTGATGTCAGGGGACAGTTGCCAACAGCTATGGAAATCATACTATGGAGGCTGCCTGCAGAGAGACAACTTTCATACTGTAGTTTGTGTCATGTGAAAAATACCAAGCATCTGAATGCTGAGCTTTCTGCTCAACATTCAGAAAACTAAGATTTTGGCATATGGTCCCATCAGTTCAGTCAGTCAGTTCACTCGCTCAGTTGTGTCCGACTCTTTGCAACCCCATGAATTGCAGCACACCAGGCCTCCCTGTCCATCACCATCTCCTGGAGCTCGCTCTAACTCACGTCAGTCAAGTCAGTGATGCCATCTAGCCATCTCATCCTCTGTCGTCCCCTTCTCCTCCTGCACCCAATCCCTCCCAGCATCAGAGTCTTTTCCAATGAGTCAATTCTTCGCATGAGATGGCCAAAGTATTGCAGTTTCAGCTTTAGCATCATTCCTTCCTAAGAAATCTCAGCGCTGATCTCCTTTAGTATGGACTGGTTGGATCTCCTTGCAGTCCAAGGGACTCTCAAGAGTCTTCTCCAACACCACAGTTCAAAAGCATCAATTCTTCAGTGCTCAGCCTTCTTCACAGTCCAACTCTCACATCCATACATGATCACAGGAAAAACCATAGCCATGACTAGATGGATCTTTGTTGGCAAAGTAATGTCTCTGCTTTTGAATATACTATCTAGGTTGGTCATAACTTTTCTTCCAAGGAGTAAGCATATTTTAATTTCATGGCTGCAATCACCATCTGCAGTGATTTTGGAGCCCCCCAAAATAAAGTCTGACACTGTTTCCACTGTTTCGCCATCTATTTCCCATGAAGTGATGGGACCAGATGCCATGATCTTCGTTTTCTGAATGTTGAGCATTAAGCTAACTTTTTTACTCTCTTCTTTCACTTTCATCTTCTTTCACTTTCTGCCATAAGGGTGGTGTCATCTGCATATCTGAGGTTATTGATATTTCTCCTGGCAATCTTGATTCCAGCCTGTGCTTCTTCCAGCCCAGCGTTTCTCATGATGTACTCTGCATATAAGTGAAATAAGCAGGGTGACAATACACAGCCTTGACGTATTCATTTTCTCATTTGGAACCAGTCTGTTGTTCCATGTCCAGTTCTAACTGTTGCTTCCTGATCTGCATATAGGTTTCTCAAGAGGGAGGTCAGGTGGTATGGTAGTCCCATCTCTTTCAGAATTTTCCACAGTTTATTGTGATCCACTCAGTCAAAGGCTTTGGCTTAGTCAATAAAGCAGAAGTAAATATTTTTCTGGAACTCTCTTGCTTTTTCCATGATCCAGCAGATGTTGGCAATTTAATCTCTGGTTCCTCTGCTTTTTCTAAAGCCAGCTTGAACATCTGGAAGTTCACAGTTCACGTATTGCTGAAGCCTGGCTTGGAGAATTTCGAGCATTACTTTACTAGCATGTGAGATGAGTGCAATTGTGTGGTAGTTTGAGCATTCTTTGGCATTGCCTTTCTTTGGGATTGGAATGAAAACTGACCTTTTCCAGTCCTGTGGCCACTGCTGAGTTTTCTAAATTTGCTGGCATATTAAGTGCAGCACTTTCACAGCATCATCTTTCAGGATTTGAAATAGCTCAACTGGAATTCCATCACCATTCCCACCACCTCATGACAGATAGATGGGTAAATAGCAGAAACAGTGACAGATTTTATTTTGGGGGGCTCTAGAATCACTGCAGATGGTGACTGCAGTCATGAAATTAAAAGACACTTGCTCCTTGGAAGAAAAGTTATGACCAACATAAACAGCATATTAAAAAGCAGAGACATTACTTTACCAACAAAGGTCTGTCTAGTCAAGGATATGGTTTTTCCAGTAGTCATGTATGGATGTGAGAGTTGAACTACAAAGAAAGCTGAGTGCGGAAGAATTGATGCTTTTCAACTGCGGTGTTGGAGAAGACTCTTGGGAGTCCCTTGGGCTGCAAGGAGATCCAACCAGTCCATCCTAAAGTAAATCAGTCCTGAATATTCATTGGAAGGACTGATGTTGAGGCTGAAACTCCAATAGTTTGGCTACCTGATGTGAAGAACTGACTCATTAGAAAAGACTGTGATGCTGGGAAAGATTGGGGGCGGGAGGAGAAGGGGATGACAGAGGATGAGATGATTGGAAGCCATCACCAACTCAACAGATATGAGTTTGAGTAAACCCCAGGAGTTGGTAATGAACAGGGAGACCTGGTGTGCTGCAGTCCATGGGGTAGCAAAGAGTCAGACATGACTGAGGGACTGAACCCACCTGAACTGAACCAAGCATCTATGAGAAGTCTGTTGTTCTAAACCACAGAGAATACTACAGAAAAATGAAGCTTGCGTTTTTGCTGTGCTTTGTTTTAAACAGATGAAGCATATTTTTTATTGCTCAATTTGATCAGCATTTGATATTATTGAGAGCAGGGTTGCTCAGCTGTGTCACTACTGACATTATAAATTGGATAATTCTTTGTTGTGGGGAATCTTCTTGTGCATTGCAAGGTGTTTAGCAATATTCCTGATGTCTACCCACCAGATCCAGGGGCATCCCTGCTCCTGAGTTAAGACAAACAAAAAAATCTCCAGATATTATGAAAGTAAAACACCTTTCAGGACATATTTTCCCTTGCTGAGAAACACTGTTCTAGAGTAATGATGTTAGTTATAGCAATGTGACAAAAAGATTAATTGATTTATTTTTACTTCTGTATCATTTCCATAAAAAGGAGATTTTTAATAGTACTTATGTTAAGGGACTGACAAAGCATAAGTGACAAAATGAATAAAAGTGTAACGTGTGTAAGTGTGCAAAGTTGCTGGACTGCCAGTTTCTTCTGTTGATGAGATTTTCTAGGATCTTTCCTCCCTGCCTTCCCCCACCCACTCCACTGAAACTTTGTGTCTTATCTCTCCTATATTGTCAGGCAAGTTCTTTACCACTAGCGCCACCTGGGAAGCCCAATATTTTATATTAAGTAAATAAAAGCTGAATACTCATTGGAAAGACTGATGCTGAAGCGGAAACTCCAGTATGTGGACCAACTGATGTGAAGAACTGACTCATTGGAAAATGATGCTGATGCTGGGAAAGATTGAAGGCAAGAGAAGACTGGGACGACAGAGGATGAGATGGTTGGATGTCATCACCGACTCGATGGACATGAGTTTGAGCAAACTCTAGGAGCTGGTGTTGGACAGGGAAGCCTGGCGTGCTGCAGTCCATGGGATTACAAATAGTCAGACATGACTGAGTGAGCAAACTGAAATAAAAGCTATTATTATTGATCATCAGAACTTCTAATATAGCATCTGTTATTATAACATGCTTTTAGCCTAATTTTAATTTTTAAAAACTTTTATTTACACTTAACTTTAAAAAAGAAAATGGATGTATGAAGCTGCTCCTTTAAGTTTTATTGTCTCATAAAACATTATTTGAAAGAAGCAATGGTTTAATCATATGATCTAAAGTTAAGAGCCTTACAGTTGCCATGTTAATAATAAATTTAATAAGTAAATTATGTTATTTATTTTGTTGGATGAAATATAATATTAAATTGTATCATATTATTAGAAAAGGAGCCTAATGATGGATATGTTAATAGAAACTCACGATGTTGTCTTTTGTTTTAATTAATACACTGAATCATTCTTTAATGCTTTACTCGCTCTATACCACTTCCTTATTCATCACTTTCTCTGAATGTTGTAAGTCAGTTTTAAAATTCCACTGAAATAAAGATGTTCAATTTACTTCAATTTTAACTTTTAAAAAATATTCATATGTGAAATGAGTACTTGAGGAAATCTGAAGATTTATACTATTTCTTGGCATTCATTTTTTACTGATAAGGAATCTACTGCTTTAAAAATCTTGTTATCTTTTATTTATTTTTCCATTTTGATTTATTTATTTTTCTATCAATGTTTTCTGAAGTGTTATTACAATAGGTTTCAGTCTAAGTTAAGGCTAAGTGTGCCTCTTCAAATTTAGGATTTGTATCTTGTTTTTGTAACTATAGATATTTATGTGCTATTACTGTTCTCGGTATTCTCAAGGCAAGAATACTGAAGTAGTTTGCCATTCCCTTCTCCAGTGGACCACGTTTTGTCAGAACTCTCCACCATGACCTGTCCTTCTTGGGTGGCCCTACATGGCATGGCTCACAGTTTCACTGAGTTAGACAAGGCTGTGGTCCATGTGATCAGTTTGGTTAGTTTTCTGTAACTGTGGTTTTCATTGTCTTCTTTCTGATGGATGAGGATAAGAGGCTTATGGAAGCTTCCTAATGGGAGAGACTGACTGAGGGAGAAACTGGGTCTTGTTCTGATGGGCAGGGCCATGTTCAGTAAACCTTTAATCCAATTTTCTGTTGATTTTCTTCAAGGCTGTGTTTCCTCCCTGTTATTTGACCTGAGATCCAACTATGGTGGCAGTAATGAAGATAATGGTGACCTCCTTCAAAAGGTCCCATGAATGCACTGCCACACTCAGTGACCTGGACCCTGCAGCAGGCCACTGCGGACCCACACCTCTGCCACAGACTCCTGGACACTCACAGGCAAGTCTGGGTCAGCCTCTTGTGGGGTTGCTGCTCCTTTCTTCTGGGTCCTGGTGCTCAAAAGGTTTTGTTTGTGCCCTCCAAGAAAATACTTTGGCAACCTGATGTGAAGAACTGACTCATTTGAAAAGACGCTGATGCTGGGTAAGATTGAAGGTGGGAGGAGAAGAGGACGACAGAGGGTGAGATGGTTGGATGGCATCATTAATTCGATGGACATGAATTTGTGTAGGCTCTGAGAGTTGGTGGTGGACAGGGAAACCTGGCGTGCTACAGTCCATGGGCTTGCAAAGAGTTGGACACAACTGAGCGATTAAACTAAACTGAACTGATCTGCCATTATCTTAAAATATTTCCTCTCCTCATTTCTTTTCTTGTCTTTTTACTGCTCTATTTTATCATTCATATGTCTTTGCCTGGGCTCCCCTGGTAGCTCAGTGGTAAAACATCTGCCCGCCAATACAGGAGACATGGGTTCAATCTCAAGTTTGAAAGATCCCCTGGCAAAGGAAACTGCAACCCACTCCATTGTTCTTGCCTCAGAAATCCCATGAACAGAGAAGTCTGGCAGGCTGAAGTCCATGGTATTGCAAAAGAGTCAGACACCACTTAGCTACAGCAACATGCCTTCACTTCCCTGATATATTTATTTCCTTTACTCTTCAGTGCTACACCTATGTACTTTATACTATCTTCCACTTCAATAATTTGCTTTTGTTCTAGAACCTACTGTTTAATCCATAGTTTGAAAGTCAGCATTGATGTCTACATTTTCAAGTCTAGAAGATATTATTTCAAATATGACTCTTTTTTTGTTATGTCTCCCTTTCATATTATTTTAAATTTTAACCTGTTTGAGTTAAACGTTATTCTTTCATTATCCCTTTCACATGATTCTGTTATCAAATGTTTATGTTATGTTACTTATCTATATATATTTTTGGGGCTGCTTTTCCTCATATAGTTTATATACTATTACTATTAGTATATGTTTAATATTTTAAACATATTGGGATTGGGCTCAAATAAGATAATAGCAACATCTTTACAAAATGTATCTGCCAGGTCCCTAGGAATTTCACAGGTTCCCAATGAGGTATTTAATTGATATCTTGGTTTGTGCATGTACCTGTGTGTTTTACTTGCTTGGTCACATCTGACTCTTTGTAACGCCATGGAACACCCACCAGTCTCCTCTGCATATGAAATTTTCCAGGTAAGAATACTGGAGTGGGTAGCCATTCCCTTCTCCAGGGGATCTTCCCAACCCAGGGATTGAACCTGAGTCTCCTGCATTGCCTGCAATTTCTTTACCATTTGAGCCTACTGAGAAGCTCATGCTTGGACCTAACAGATTATAAAAGTTGAGAAAATCACACCCATTGTAGTTTTGTGTAACACTTATCAAAGAGAATTATATTTTTTTTTTTAGCGCTCAGAGATATAGAAATGCAGACAAGCTTCTTCCTGACAATAATTTTATTCTTATCGCAGCTTTATGGCTATTGGCGGTTCTCATAGTTTCCCAGGTTTACTCATAAATCTCAGTTTTATCTATTTCACACTGGTTCAAAGCCACGTTACCCAAATCAATCTTGGCATCAAAACTCAAAACTGAATTTACAGTCATTCTGTGTTATTGGAGCACACATCTAGACTCCCAGAGCATTAGGTTGTGCCCTTAATACCCTGGTTTTGGTTCTTGCCCTGTTTTGCCACTTGGGAATATTCCCCTTACTTTCTTCTGAGGTTGGCTGTAATTAACTGGCTTTTGTTTCAGCTGCTTTATTTTTTGTAGCATTTATACATGAATGGAACTGAAGCCAGTATGTGTCAACTCAGTTCACTATGTTACCAGGGTACTCCTCCTTTTCTTATTTAAATAAACAAATCTAAACCTTAATGATTTTTTTAAAACAAGTTTAAAATTAAATGAATTAAGTAGCAAGAAAATATACTCCATTACAAATAAAGGCCAAGAGGCATTACAGACCATAATTACATTATGTGAATCTATTTGACAGAAGAAGGGACAACCTATTAACAAATGTTTCCCCAAAGCACTCAAAATGTAGTTTTCAATGTGGTTACTAAACATGGAGAAAGCCACAGCTGAGATGAAACAATGAAATCTTTGCTACTGACAGACAACAGTCAATGCCTCATTTCAGCTGCATACTAAACAGAAGATTAGAATACCTCTGAGTTAACCTGTGATTATATTTCACTATTTAATCACAAGTGAATGTATATATTCTTGGAACGACACACGACAATGAAAATTATTGTAAAGGGGATGTTTTTCAAAAATTTTATACTCTTAGGTGATTTGGAAGCAATTTGGTTGTACAGTTTTCACAGCATAGACATGAAGTATTTGCAGGAAACTCAGATGAGGAAACTGATGTCCAGGGAGTTTAGTAATAGAGACAGAGAGACAAATAGGACCTGTATTATTTCACTCTTTATCTGAAATTAGTTCATTTAAATTGGAATTTTACAAAAAATAAAATGGATTATTTTTAGTATATTATTTTCTTAATATCACTTGCTATTTGTTTATGTTTGCAGTTAGAAGACAGTTTGTGAGTACTTCTCTTTTGTAAATATCTTCCTTCTTGACGTGTCCTTAATATATATAACACCCTTCATTAAATAATAAATTAGTGTGTCAAAGTTTAGTTAAGGGGAAATATATTTTATGTTGCTAATATATTTTTAAAAATTCCCCAAACTTGAGCTTTTCTAAAGAAAGAAATTCTTATCTTAAATACAATTTGTAAATGCTGTGTCATAGGCAGTAATTGGAAGGACTGATGCTGAAGTTGAAACTCCAATACTTTAGCCACCTGTTGCAAAGAGCTGACTCAATGGAAAAATCCTGATTCTGGAAAGAAAGGGCAGGAGGTGAAGCGGGTGATAGGATAAGATGGTTGAATAGAATCACAGATTCAATGGACATTAATTTGACCAAAATCTGGGAGATAGTGAAGGACAGGGAAGCCTGGCGTGCTGCAGTCCATGGGATTGCAGAGTTAGACACAACTGAGACATTGAACAACAAAAACTTATTGAACACCTAGCAATGATAAGGTACTATTTTTGCTGTATTTGAACAAAGGAGTGAAAGATAAAGAATAGTGTAAAGCAAGGTAACTAATTCGTGAATGGAGAGGCACACAAAGCTAAATACAAATTACAGATAATGTTTCACTACATGTATTGCATTTTGTAAATAATTATCTTAAGAGAGAAAGTAATATAACCAGAAGAGAATAGTAAACATCTATCACCATATGACTCACACAGAACTACTTCTCATCAGTTGTGATGCTTTTTGTGTATGGAATGTGGGGGCTTCATATATAAGTTCAGCCACAGGACATGGAAGCAGACTATCATCCAACCAGTGACCACAGCTATATAGGAATTCACTGGTCTGGTAAGTGGCTGCCACTGCACATCTTGACAGCAGATAGCATCTCCTCACCTCAAGGTTGCAGGAGACTGTTAAGTATTCTCATCAGAAAGGCATATTTGACCATGAGAAGGGAGCAAAAATTTTGGTTTTTACAATGTTTTATCCTCCTCCTTTAAGAGGAGGAAAAACAAAATCAAAATCAATAACTCTGGAAATACATCCTGTGGCTCATAGGAGAGGCATTTTAACATTTTAAATATTTTTAACTTTGCTTTAAAAAGTCCTGTTAAATTGGTTTAGAGAAATAAAGATAAATAAAGCTCAACTCTTGACCCAACTAATCGGATTTCCTGTGAGTCGTATGTGCATCAGTTGCTAGTAGCAGGTAGCAAGCACTGCATTCTCTCTGTGTGTATCCGTCAGTTTTCAGAAGTATTAGAAGCTTCACAGAGAGCCGCTTGCCTAGAGAGAAAGCAAGGCTCTCCTCATTAGCACATGGTAGTGATCCACAGGGTAGCCAGCATTTGATTATTAATATGAACTGTTTGGGCCATTAGCTGTCACCTGTTTCAAAAACTTGTGTGGTGCTATTTAGCCCTGGACTTTCTTTCCTGCTGTCAAATTTAGTTAAAATGTGCCTCTGGGATCAAATGTCGTAAGGGGAAATGCACAGTTGGAACAATTTCATAAGTCTTCCTCCTGTAGGAATCTTGGTTGAAAACTAAATTAATTCTTAATACATAATATTTTGTACTAGCTTCATAGCTCCCTAAACCTTAGGATAGAAACAATATTTATTAATAATGTCCTGAGGTTTTTAGTCAGTATGCACTCTTATAATTCATTTTATCTCTTTTGAAATAGCATTGCTATAAATTGATTTATTCCCCAGACATTGATGTCTGAAGTTGCTGTCAGAGAACTTTTTTAAATTTTAATTTTTGTTAATTACATTAATTCCAGGATTCTGTTAGATTTTTTACAGTGAGTATTAACAAAGTAAACTTGGAAAAACAGAATGCATCTTTTGCTATTAATGTTCCTCTAATAATCAACATGAACATTCCAAATAGAAACTCATACCAAAAGAAAAACATTCCTATGAGTAACTTACAGCAGGTAAAATGATGATATCAAATCATACTTTGTTATGTACACATATACACATTTTACAGAATGAAAGATCTAGAACTGGAAAGATTAGGTTTGTTCAATGTTTAACCTATCTATGCCTTTCTTATAGGCAGAACTATGTACTTAAACATCATCAACCTATGGCAGAAACCGACACAACTCTGTAAAGTAATTTTCCTCCAATCAAAAAATAAATTAAAAGCAAAATCATCAACTAATCTCTGCCACAAAGAACAAACAATTATTAGCTTAAATTTGAATATCAAATGGCATTCTATTTAATTAATTTTAGATTACTTTGTTAATCTTTTAAACTATCATAATTAAGTCATAAGCCACTGATATTTAGGAGGAAAGATGTGCATTAATGATCAGTCATGTCTGACTCTTTGCGACTCCATGGTCTGTAGCCACCAGGCTCCACTGTCCATTGAATTTTCCAGGGAAGAATACTGGAGTGGGTTGTCATTTTCTACTCCAGGGGTTCTTTCAGACCCTGGGATCAAACTCAAGTCTCCTGGACCTCTTGCATTTTCAGGCATATTCTTTATTGATGATTCACCTCAGAAGCCCATTTAGGAAAAAACATGATCATTTTTATATGAGGTACTTCTATAAGCTATTTTTTTTTTAACCAATAAAGAAATGATTTAGCAGCAAAAGACAGGATTCTCAATTTTGGAAGCTGAAGAGCAGGCAGAATGTTCTTTCTAATGAGCATACAAATGAGTAAAAAAATACAAGAATAGGTGAATAAAAAAGATACGTCTCTAGAATGCTTCCCTGGTGGCTCAGACAGTAAAGAATCCCCCTGCAACATGGGAGACCTGGGTTTAATCCCTGAGTTGGGAAGATCACCTGGAGAAGGGAAGAGCTACCCACTCCAGTATTCTTGCCTGGAGAATTTCATGGACAGAGGAGCCTGGCAGGCAGACCATAGTGTTGCAAAGAGTTGGACACAACTGAGTGACTTTCACTTTAGAACACAAAGAACTCTTAGTACCTTCTGGCTAGCAAAATGTTACAGTATACACTCTAATGGAGTCCAGAGTCTTGCCTAAAATGCTGAACCAGAAGTACGCAGTCACGTTTGTGAAATTTGTATTGCTTTATAAGTCCACAGCTGTTACCTGCTGGGGGATTTATTGTGATTTCAGGTCTGTGAAAACCATTTAGACTTTGAGATTTTACCTGGGGGAAAAATCCATAGTGTATTATTTATCTTTCATTTTGTTTTGTTGTGTGAATTGTAGTGACTCAGAACTAAGTGAAGTTTTTATTGTTGTTGTTGTGGTTGTTTGTTTTTCCCTTTTGGAGGTAGAGGGCCAGCTGCATTTATTAGTACCAACTTTGGAACAAAAATGATTATAAGGCTAATGGGCCCAAACAAAAATATACATACTGGCTATTTCAGTTTTTAAATAAGAATGCTGTTAATAGCAAAAGACCATGCTTCAAATTAAGATCTAACTTTTGACTTTTAGACTTACCAGTGACAGAGTCGTATTATTACTGGTGTTTAATCAGAAGTAATTATTGGTAAACATGATTTCAGTGGTTATTTGGGATAAGTAATGCATGTATACACTGGTTTTTTAGAAATCGTTGAGGTAAAAGATACATGATTACTGATACTTATAAAGTTATTTTCTTTAAGACAGTCCTGCCTGTTGACAGTTTTGGCTGATATGTACATTGTTTTCCAATCTGGAGATTAACCATTTTTCATGTTATTGGCATCCAGAAGAGTTTAGAAGCACTCACTATTTCATAGATTGACTATACACCCTTCACTATGAGAACAATATTTCAAGCTCTACAGTACAGAATATATATATATATATATATTTATTTATTTATTTATTTATTTATAAACTGACAGAAGCAGTTCTCATATTTATCTATTTCTATGGTGAAGAGAACAGACTCTGAGAAAGGACTAGTGTTACTAATACTTCTGAGCATCCCTGTGGCCATCACCAGGCCCTGTGGTAACACTAGAGTGAATGGATGTAGGCAGTATATTTCAGAAAGTTTGGGGAAAGGACTGAGGGAGGTTGTGAAAATCTATTTTCTTTTGCTCTTGTTAGCTTTCAAGGAAAGTTTGCTTCAAGTTTTGCAAGCTCTTTTATAAATATTCAAGGAGCTCTTCTACCTAAAGTAATGTTGTAGGGGCTGTTGTGTCATATTCTACCATTTATGAAAATGGTCTTGATTACAGAGATGAACTTAACAGGGAAAAATTCTTAAGCCTGAAAAGAGGTGCCCAAATGCTTAGATTCTAGATAAGTATAACTCTTCCACATCAATGTTTTTTGAAACAGTGAGCAGTCCAAAGAGTCAGCGATCTGCCACTTTGCAACTCCTTGTTTACAGGATGTAATTGCAAAGCTCTCTGCCCTCCGAAAAGTTCGGGCCTTGAAATTTTATATCATTAACAGTACATCCCTTTTCCCTCTCTTGGATGTAATCTTTCTGTATGCAAATATTCCCTATTAAGGAAACCTTTTACATTTGAAACAGGAAAGGGAAAATGGACATATCGGTTTTCTTTCTTCCCTGACCATGGAAATAAGTGGCTGGAAACATTTTCTAGAACTGTATTTGTTGAAAAGAATCTTCTATTTATTATTAAAGCCCTTGCTACTTCCCAAAAGGATGAGGCACTTTAAAACAAAAGAACAGATATACTAAAGTCATTATACTTTACCGTAAGAAGAATTTATAGCAAGAGCCTTTTGTCTAAGGGACATTAAAGACTAGAATGGACAGTATCTTCAATAGTAGTTTTACAAAAAGAAGATAGGCATTCTTCATATGGCCATTTCTTGCACTGACCTTTGATAGGAAGCCAAGGGCATGATGCCAAATCATAGCTCTGTGAAGGGATTTCTGAAGGGAGCTAACGGAATACAATCCTGGTATGTACCATTCTGATGATCTGACTTGATACACGAATAAAACCTAGAGAATCTGGAGAGATGAATGGTTGACATGTCCAAAGGCTGCCGATTCCTCTGGAATTTCAATCGACTCAGTTATCAGACCATTGAAAATGGAAACTTCTGTTGGGCATCAAAATGTTTTTTCCTGTGATGCACATTTCTAGAGACCTATATAATAAAAACTATAATGACATCAACAACAAATAAAATAATATTAGCTAACAATTAAGAATTTGCTATGTCCCAGGTCCTGTGCTAGTTAATTTGCATGACTTATTTAAGGCTCACCACAATCAGGTGAAGTAGATATTTTTTAAATCATGTTCACTTTATAAAAGAATACATTGAAGCTTATAGAGGTTCAGTAGATTGTACATGCTACTACAGTAGTAAGTCCAAGAGGTGGGATTTTGAATCCAAGTACCCTCCCTACAAATCTCAGTGGCATTAGTCTTTATGAGCTTATATTTTACACAGAGAAATTATAGGTGAAAAAAGTCTTCCCTTTGTAACTAAATAAAATAGATTTGCTTATAGTCTTCTTCACTGAAGATTCATTTTATATCTTCATAGAAGTAAGCTTCAGAAGTATCTCTAGAAACAGTCATGATTTTCAAAACTGAGGGTGAATCTACCTAACTTGAACCTAATTTTTGGCTCTTTGGACCATTTCAATTGAGGTCATTGAGGACCAGAACTTCATTGGTATTACTTATCACTGATAAGTGTCTGTTACTAAAAATAATATTTTTCCTACCTTCTTGTACTTATTTGAATTATCCTGTACTGTAGTAGTGAGAAAGTTAACAAAGATATGATTGCCTGTCTTATGTGATGTGGTAGATGGATATACTTATAAGGAACCAAAAAATGAATCAAGTACTGAGTAAACCTATAAGAAAAGATGTTCCTGTTGGTAGGGGCTAGTACATGGTTCCATTTTATACTAAAAACCCTTTCTATAGACAGTAATTCTATAGATGGTATTGGAGTAAGGGTCTCTGAAAAATAATAAAAGATCTTGTCATCTATATTGAGTTAATGGCTTTAAGAATTTAATAGTCAAGCAATAGATCCTATAGAACATTAGTCTTATCATTGAGATAATACACTGGGTAACTAAGCTCCATAATTGGAGAGCTATACCTTAGTCTTCCTTGGAGTCCTTCAAAAAATTTAACTGATGCTAGTTTGGTATATAATTGAATAAAAAGAATATCTGTGCATTGATGGGATAATAAAAAAAGACTAGTAGGTTTATAACTTGGGGGAAAAATACATCTGAAAAAACTTAAATTTGTGAATAAACAATTGGAAAATTATGATAGGATTGCTCCAGAGCCTGGTCCCCTCTTTAGCAAGACAAAATGAGCAAGAAGTAAGAGGAAAATTGTCCAACAAGAGAATGACTTTTCCCAAATGCTTATGCAGTTTAAAACACGTGGCCACCAAAACAAAAGTAGTTATTGAGTCTTGGTTTAATAGCATCTGGTAGCTTCAAGATATGTAACACTAAAAAAAAAAATTATAAATGTTACATATTTGTACAGGGTGAGGTTAGGTAAATTTCATACAAATTCCACACATTTAAACATTATTACAATTAGAGAAAACAAATTTACTGTTTATTCAGGGGTGTACTTTTGGAAAAAAAGATATAATTATTGTTAATATAAGCATTTTAATATTCCAATCAAATTCAATTCTAATTCTAAAGGAAATTTGTCAATATGTTTTATTTTTAAGTTAAAATAATTTTCTTTTAGCTGATATCCTAGTTTTTTTGAAACATTTAATTTTTCTGAGTTGTAAATATTTATACATAATTAGTAATATTAAATTTGATCTTTTTATGAGATAACAGAAGGGTGCATCATTAGTAAGCTGGGGATTGTTTCTCTCATATCACAAAGCACTATCTTAACAAAGAATAGAGAAGCATGTTTGATATTTTGACATTAAAAGACAATGAAATAAAATTGCAACTTAAAATTTTTTATTGTAATAAAGATTGATTTTTGTTTGTTTGCTTTGTTGTTATTTTCATAATGAACTTCAGCCGAGTAGGATGAAATATTTACAAGACAAGCTTTGGAAAGAGGTATGCATGCCCACGTGCTAAGTTGCTTCAGTCATGACTAACACTTTCTGACCCTTGAACTGGTGCCTTCCAGGCTCCTCTATCCATGGGATTCTCCAGGCAAGTATACTAGAGTGGGTTGGCATGCCTTCCTTCAGGGGATCTTCCTGACCCAAGGATGGAACCTGTGGTTCTTACGTCTCCTGCATTTGTAGGTGGGTTCTTTACCACTGGTGCCACCAGGGAAGCCAGAGAAGAGGTATACTCTAGTAGATAAACCATTGGTCTAGGGGTCAAAGAACAAAGAAATTCAGTGATGATTTCAGAAATGACTCACTCTTTCACCTTAGACCAGTATAACCTCTCTCTGATATTCATTGAGTAACTGTTCATAAAAATTGCTGGATTTCAGTGCTTCCTAGTATATTTGAACAAAAAGCGCTAAGCATAACACAAAATTCTGAAACTTGAAAAATAAGGCAAACAATACCAATCTGAAATAGAAATATACATAGGTAAATTATAATTAACATTAAAGTATTTGATGTTACATAACTATAATTTGAATTGATATATGAAGGGAAACACCTCCCCTGAAATTTGTGAAAATTAACACAGTTCAGTTTAGTTCAGTTTAGTCACTCAGTCGTGTTCAACTCTTTGCCATCCCATGAATTGCAGCAAACAAGGCCTCCCTGACCATCACCAACTCCTGGAGTTCACCCAACCTCATGTGCATCGAGTTGGTGATGTCATCCAGCCATCTCATCCTCTGTCGTCCCCTTCTCCTCCTGCCCTCAATCCTTCCCAGCATCAGGGTCTTTTCCAATGAGTCAAGTCTTCGCATGAGATAGCCAAAGTATTGGAGTTTCACCCTCAGCATCAGTCCTTCCAATGAACACCAGGACTGGTCTCCTTTAGGATGGACTGGTTAAATCTCCTTGCAATCCAAGGGACTCACAAGAGTCTTCTCCAACACCACAGTTCAAAAGCATCAATTCTTCAGGGCTCAGCTTTCTTCACAGTCCAACCCTTTCATCCATACATGACCACTGGAAAAACCATAGCCTTGACTAGACGGACCTTAGTCGGCAAAGTAATGTCTCTGCTTTTGAATATGCTATCTAGGTTGGTCATAACTTTCCTTCCAAGGAGTAAGCATTTTTTTAATTTCATGACTGCAGTCACCATCTGCAGTGATTTTGGAGCCCCCCAAAATAAAGTCTGACACTGTTTCCACTGTTTCCCCATTTATTTCCCATGAAGTGATGGGAACAGATGCCATGATCTTTGTTTTTAGAATGTTGAGCTTTAAGCCAACTTTTTCACTCTCCTCTTTCACTTTCATCAAGAGGCTTTTTAGTTCCTCTTCACTTTCTGCCATAAGGGTGGTGTCATGTGCATATCTGAGGTTATTGATATTTCTCCTGGCAATCTTGATTCCAGCCTGTGCTTCTTCCAGCCCAGCGTTTCTCATGACGTACTCTCTGCATAGAAGTTAAATAAGCAGGGTGACAATATACAGCCTTGACATACTCCTTTTCTTATTTGGAACCAGTCTATTGTTCCATGTCCAGTTCTAACTGTTGCTTCCTGACCTGCATACAGGTTTCTCAGGAGGCAGGTCAGGTGGTCTAGTATGCCCATCTCTCTCAAAATTTTCCACAGTGTATTGTGAGCCACACAGTCAAAGGCTTTGACATAGTCAATAAAGCAGAAATAGATGTTTTTCTGGAACTCTCTTGCTTTTTCCATGATTCAGAGATGTTGGCAATTTGATCTCTGGTTCCTTTGCCTTTCCTAAAACCAGCTTGAACATCTGGAAGTTCATGGTTCATCCATTGCTGAAGCCTGGCTTAGAGAATTTTCAGCATTAATTTACTAGCGTGTGCTGCTGCTGCTGCTGCTGCTGCTGCTAAGTCGCTACAGTCGTGTCCGACTCTATATGACCCCGTAGACAGCAGCCCACCAGGCTCCCCCGTCCCCAGGATTCTCCAGGCAAGAATACTGAAGTGGTTGTCATTTCCCTCTCCAACGCATGAAAGTGAAAAGTGAAAGTGAAGTCGCTCAGTAGTGTCCGACTCTTCGCAGCCCCATGGACTGCAGCCCACCAGGCTCCTCCGACCATGGGATTTTTCAGGCAAGAGTACTGGAGTGGGGTGCCACTGCCTTCTCCACTAGCGTGTGAGATGAGTGCAATTGTGCGGTAGTTTGAGCATTCTTTGGCATTGCCTTTCTTTGGGACTGGAATGAAAACTAACCTTTTCCAGTCCTGTGGCCACTGCTGAGTTTTCCAAATTTGCTGGCATATTGAATGCAGCACTTTCACAGCATCTTTCAGGATTTGAAATAGCTCAACTGGAATTTTATCACCTCCACTAGCTTTTCTCATAGTGTTGCTTTCTAAGGCCCACTTGACTTCCCATTCCAGGATGTCTGGCTCTAGGTGAGTGTAAGTGATCACACCATGGTGATTATCTGGGTCGTGAAGATCTTTTTTGTACAGTTCTGTGTATTTTTGCCACCTCGTCTTAATATCTTCTGCTTCTGTTAGGTCCATACCTTTTCTTTCCTTTATCGAACCCATCTTTGCATGAAATGTTCCCTTGGTATCTCTAATTTTCTTAAAACAGGGATCTATATAAATGAAGTTCAAGAACAGGACAAAGTTTCTTTGGAGATAGAGGTTAAATAATTGTTACATTTGGGAGAGGGTATACTGATGGAGAAAGAGCGTTAAGAATGTTGAAGCATTATACCTTTTTCCTCTTATATACCTAGGTCTGTGCTCAATTGCTAAGTCGTGTCCTACTCATTATGACTGCATGAACTGTAGCCCACCAGGCTCCTCTATCCATGGGATTATCCCAGTAATCTTCCCAGCCCACTGATCCAACCTGCCTCTCCTGAAACTGTGGCTCGTGCACTGCCAAGCAAATTCTTTACCATTGCACTGCCTGGGAAGCCCATACAAGGTCTACACATCTATAAGAGGAATTAAGCTGTACATTTAAGGTTTGGGTATTTAATTGTGTGTGTGTTGCAATTAAAGGAAATATAAGCAACCTGTGTGTGTTACAGACTAGGCATAAAAATAGTATTCTCTCTAGTTTATATAATGATTTTGTGAAATTAGCAGGGCACTACCCTACAAAGCAGGGTACAAAGTTTGGCTAACAGGAAAAAGCAGAATTTTAGCTGCTTTTTACTAGGAAGAGCCTACAGAATGGTATATCTGCAGTGCTGCAGAAAAAAATATATATATTAAGGAGGAAGAAACAAAACATTGGCTTGTATTAGTTTAATCACATCTTAAAGTTTGATGAAAATTATTTCACATCAAAATGTTTTAGAACTAGTAAAGTGAAAACATTTTTAATTGTTTAACATATTTTAATACATAAATTTTATTTATATAGTTAACTGCTATTCAAAACTTACTCAAGAAAAGTGACCTAAATATAGATTATAATTTCCTTCATGTGAAAGACATGCTCAAAAATCTGTTTATTTGATTAGTGGTCATAGAGAAATTGTTTGTATCCATATTACTCACAAATCAATTATTTAATAAGGCTTTCAATTAAGTAAGATGTATTTAAAGTAATAATCAGAAAACAAAGAATAAAATTATTTAATAAAATTATTTTTGTTGAAATTAAAAAATTCTGATTATATATTTGGGTAATTACTGTGGAAATCTGTGATTGTAAGTCTTGGGTATATCCCTTTGATAGAACAAAAATATTTTGAACAACCTTTGGACAATTCATCTCAGAAATTATAATAGGAGGAAATTTGGGATTTTCTTTCTAGCATTAATTTCTGAGCTTTTGGCCTGTTTCTCTGGAGATCTTGGGCATGAAGCTGTATATAATGTGTTGGTTAAGATTGATAAGCAGATTCTGTCATGTTGAGTGATAGTACATCCATCCATTGCTGGATCCTGTTAAGATAAACTTGCTTTCTAAAAGTAGTACCTACTTTTTAGAAAATAAAGAAGCTTGCTAGTATGTGTTTTTATTTGTTGGATTTGTTTACTTGAAGTGTGTTCTAAGAAATAGGCTTAATTAAATTGCTTAAACTTGAATAAACTAAACTTCAGTGGGTGAATTGTGAATTCCCAATAAAAGATACAAAAGACCTAAAAAATATTAGAAATTAACTATCTCATTTACGTGATGGTGATAAAATTTATGTACTGCATTGTCAATATCCTGACTTTGAAAAGGTCTATATTTTTAATATTATTCCATTTTGCAATTTAGATTCAATAATGTACAGATTTAATAAACATAATTGTTGGTAACTGGTAATTTTAATCACTAAATTGATTATCAAATTACTATTTCTTCTGTAATTAGCTACATAATCCTTCAGGATTAGTTACTTTCACAAGTCCTATTAACTAATTCTGAAATTTGGCAAGAAATTGCTTCTATTAATTCTCTATTAATGGCTGTCTGTACATAGAAAAATGTATTACAGGATCTCTGGCTAGGTAGTTCACACATATCAAGGTTAAGTTCTGTTTTGTTTTGTTTGGTAAAATCAGAAAGAAAAGAAAAATTGGGAATTTTTTTCCCTTTCAGATAAAGAGAAATTATTTTAAATTCCAAATATGGATAAGCCACTGATGTTAAGAAGAAACTGAAATAATCTCATGATGGGCTATTTAACAAGGGATTTAATAAAATATCTGCAGAAGGAATTGGCAACCAACTTCAGTATTCTTGCCTGGAGTTTCCCATGGACAGAGGAACCTGGCGGGCTACAGCCAAAGAGTCGGACACAACTGAGCAACTAACACTTTAATAAAATACCTTCCTTTTAGGACTAAGGGAAAACTATTCTCTAGTAGATAGATCATTTAAAAAATTCATTTTGTATCAGTAATTTATTCACTGCTGCAAACCTGAAGGGGAAAAATGTTTAAAATATAAAATAAAAGTAGGGAACACCACTATTTGTGGAGACAAATAAATAATAGAGGTAAAAAGTCAATTTTTTAAACTGTTAATTGCTCTAGTAAATTGTCTTTCAATAGCTATAATAATGTTTATTACTTCAAAACCATTATTATCTTCAGTGGCAAATAATTATTATTCACCTATTTTGAATAAAGGTATTGTTTTTCACTGTGGGAACAAATAGTTATATGTAAAAGCCTATGTCCTTCAAGGATTTAGTATAATTAGGAGGAAAGTATATTAAAAAAAACAAAGTTAAGTGTATGGTCAGGCAAAAGAAAGTTGAGTATTAAAACCATTTATTTTCCCTCCTTCATATGCTATTCTTTTCCTATGGAAACCCATGCCCTCTTGTGGACAGGACTATTAGTTTAAAGAATTTCAAAGGTGACCCCATTTATTCTTAATATCAATAAGTGTATGTTAGAAGAGGAATATTACTGTCAGTATCAGATGGTTTTAGTATCTTAAATGTCATTGTATTAACATTTTTACAAGATAATTTTTTACACAGTTATATAAACATAATCTCATTCTTAGAAAATTCTAGAAATTTCTAAGACACTGAAAGGATTTTCTTTGTAATTGTGATTTCCTATTTGAAATTTCTAAAAACAATAATATAAGCATCTAGTATTTCAAGATCATATACAAAGGTCTAAGGTACTCTTTCCATATGCTCCTTTCACTGCTGACAATCACAAATTTCTAGAATTTGGACATCTATTTTTCACATTTCTTAGCAAACCCAAAGCAAATCTAAATATCTGCCAACTTCCTAAAACAATCAAGGCTTTATAGGATGGAGTTGTGAGGAAATTTTCTCTTAATATATATGTCTTAAAAATGGAATGAAATAGCATCATTTGTAAAAGTCTGTATCTCTAAGATTTAAAAGAGATGAGCACTAGGATTGAGAGACAGGTCTCACTGTCAAAGGACTTAGATTAAAGTTTTTAGTAATGTGTTTGTTTTCGGGGGTGTTCATTGACATTGCTGTTTTTACTTTGTGTTTCTATTTACTAAATAGTTTTACATTATCCAAATTATTTAAATATCAGTCACATTGCAATGAAAACCTGAATTTCATGTTTTTAAGCAAACAACATACACATATTAGCAGCCATCATTAAATTCTTGCTCCTAAGTCCTTATCTTTAAAAAAAAAAAAAAGACATTCATTGCACTTGACACTATATACATTATTTGATACAAAGAGAAAGTCAAATGTTCTCTCTCCTTAAAGAGAATGCTAAATAATATATATCGTATGACCTGAAGTTTACAGGCAGAAAGCATTTTACATTGGTTTCTTATTCAAATTTTAGAGATTTTTCACAAGCAATTTATGTAGGTACAAGCTTCTTAAAATGTCCTTTGGGCACATCTGTCTTCCCAATTTCATCAATTCAGCTGAATATAATACCCGTGTCCCCAGGTAAAAGTCATGATGCAATTCTATCAGACAGTTGCTGTACTTTGCGCAGTGTGGGTGTGAGAGCTAATTTTGTCCTTAGATTCAGAAGCTTCATTAACAGTCTTAACACATTCACTGCAGCTTTCTAAACCTCTCAGGCTTTAACACTTACACTACTGCGGAACTGGGGAGAAAGAAAAATAAAATGTTTTCCTTGTTTTGAAAACACATTCTGCTGACTGGCAACAATTACAGTTCTTTTGTGCTCTTCCAAATCCGAGTTGCAACAGTGTCATGCTATGGATTCCCTTCAGTAATGTACAGTTAATATTATGAAAAAAGTACTTTATATACACATAAAAATTTTATACAAACATAAATGAAAAAAAAAAAGAAACAACTCCAAAACTTGACTATAGGAATTGTGTAAAGCTACAGAAGAACATTATTTTTCATAAGTGATCTTTTTTACTGCATTTTAAAATCTGAATTCCATACTTTTGCAATTATTCAATATTAATATTAATTTTTTAGATTTCAATGATTAATAGTCCTACAAAATGCTTCTTTAAATGAAAACATTTATTAAAGTCTAGCCTTTGATTCTCAATATCTATACGCAATGGTTATGACAGTAAGTACATATAGTTGTATTTTACAGATGTTGAGGGAAAAATTTAAAATATTTCCATAGCAATTATGGCAAGCTTTGTCAGACTCAGTCACACAGATAAACTGGAGTGATATAACAGAAAATATTGCCATACTTGTATAGCATTCTACTTTTCAATTTATTAACAATATACTATAATTGTATTTCATACAGCATCCAATTTAATAGTCTAAACTTTGGGATGTAGGTATGAAAAATGCCAGAGTTGGTTAATGAAAAAACACATACAAATTTCAATTTATGTATATTAACATTTCAAAAATTAAAAGTGTTCAAGATGGGAGAGAATATGTATGGAAACTTCAGCAATTACTTATTTTAATTCTTAGTGTATATACTCTTCATTTTCTTAGACAACATAATGAAACCTCTAACTATGTAAAGTCATGTTTTTAATGGACATACTCAGGATTTCTACATTTCTTAAACATTTAAATAGAAAAAGCTGTTGAGTGTTTTTTTGGGGGTACTAATCTAAAAATCTATCTTGGATTTTTGGAAATATTTTGGAAATAGGTTCAAACATTAATTTAAAAATTGAATAAAGCAATTTCAGACATATCTACAGTGAAAGTTATGAAAACAATGCATACCATTCATATTTAAACACTATGTAATGACATATCAATGACAAAAAGCATAGATTGGATCATAGTGGCAAAAAATTCTATTCATTCTGTGGTATACTCCTTAACACAAAGTTATTTACTTATTTGCATGGCAAAGACACATATTAGAATACACTATTAATCTGATATCATTACACCTGATTTTCTAGCAAGACATTCTAAGGAACCAACACCTAAATTGAAGGGAAAATTATTTTCAAAAATACATTTCAGAAAAGATAAGCATATAAAATGTCAGCTATTAAAGAACCACAGATAACCTTCTTTTTACTTTTCTTCTGAATTTAAGAAGGTCCAGAAACTGAAAATGCACTCCTCGGAAGTCCTTTTTAACACAGGTATTAGAAGACATGACTCCACTCAGCAAAGGAGATAAATATATGATAATATGACAGACACCAACCCTATCGCTAACTTTGCTGAGCACCTGTGAAGTGCAGTATTCTACAGCATTCTACAGGCATAATTTTTCTCTCTTTAGGGGACATCTTAAACTCATATATAAAGTTATTATAAAAAATAGACTATATGAAAAATATTAAATTACATGAAAATGTACTCCCAACTCATCCCCAGGTAAACTGAAGGTTTAGGAATCATCTTCTATAGCTTATTTATTTTAATCCTCAATGCTTTAATCTCAAGCATTTTTGCTGAGTGCTAGCATAAAAGCACATAAATAGTAGTAGGCATTAAAAATTGAAGGTAAATTTATAGAAGAAAATATTAAATTGAGAAAATTCTATTTATAATCTTACCCTCTCCCTTCCTCCATCCTTCCTTCTCCACAGTACCTAGCAGTGGGGAAGACTAACATTATCCATTTTAGCAGCTATATATCTTAACTCACCCTATGTTCTTTGTAATAAGTTGAGAAGTGAAGCGAAGTGAAATGAATTGAAAGTCATTCAGTCGTGTCCGACTCTTGGCGACCCCATGGACTATATAGTCCATGGGATTCTCCAGGCCAGAATCCTGGAGCAGGTAGCTGTTCCCTTCTCCAGGTGAAAAGTGAAGGGAAGAACTATTTGGAGGGATTCCCTTTTGACTGGCCAGGATAGCATGGGCTAGGTCTACACTGATAGTCAGTTGAGGAGCTTTCCTGGTGGCTCATATGGCAAAGAATCTGCCTGCAATGCAGGACACCTGGGTTCGATCCCTGGGGCAGGAAGATCTCGAGAAGGGACTGGCTACCCACTCCAGAATTCTTGCCTGGAGAATTCCATGGACAGAGGAGCCTGAGAGGCTAGAGTCCAGGGGGTCACAAAGAGTCGGACACTATTGAGCAACTAACACTTTCACAAGCATAGGGCAATGAGACTTCCTGAAACGTAGGCTTCTTGTGGTGTCATCTGGACTGTGTCCTATTTTCCCTATTGATTGTGCCATTGATATATATAGCATTCATCTCAATGGAGATCCTCACCATAGATTTATTACTAAAAGTTTCCCCTGAAAATAACTTTCTTCCTATGGGATCTTGATTTCCTTGTTTCTTATTCCAATACCCTGACTCTCCTTTCTGCTTTCTCTCTTATGTGGCATTCTGATCTCTGGTTTCTTGAACCTGGATCTTTTCCAGATGCTAATTAGATTAGAGCTGCTCAGAAAAAGGACCAGAATGTTCCCTCAACAATAAGTCTGGTGTCTACAAGAGATCTGGGGAGTACCAGATGCCAATTTTACTATCAACACATTTCTCTGTTACAGTGGATATGGTATTTTCTATTCTATAACCAGTGTGTTAAAAACAAGTGGTAGCTGATTTGAAGTCTCCATACATATGAACGTTGTCAAGTAAGAGCTCTTAAAAATGTTGACTATATAATATCACTCTATAAAAAGGGTATTTTAACACCGAAGAAGTAGGAAAGACAATCTCAGAATAACATATGTGATCTTTGTGAAAGCAGCACTATGTGAATTTTACAAATAAATTCTCTCATTTTTCCACACACCTATGGAACATTTTCCAGAGTTCTCATCTAATCTAGAGACCAGCAATTGGAAATCACTGTCATAGTATTGCATTACACTTGAGTTACAGTTTATAACATAATAGAAAGTGTCAGAACAAGAAATCATGATGCTTCAGAGCAAAGATCCTTAGAGTTTTCATATGAAAATGAGGTTAAAACATCTATTATTCATGTCTTTCAAGATAAGTAAAGAAGAAAATATATGTAAAAGATTATTAGAAATAATAGAATGCTTTGTTAAGGTCATCCACTTAGTTATTAGTGCTGAAGATATTGGTCAGATTATTGAAAATTTCTGTTACACTTTTTGTCTTTTTGATAGATTGACTGCAAAGGAAACAAAAATACTTCTACTTCAGGGTCCACCTGAATTTATAGAGTACAGAGTAGGAAAACAAACTGCACTAGAATAATCTGCTGCTGACTCTTTAAAAACAAGTTAAGTTTCAGGTACTATAGCTGTCATATGCTCTGGAACAATCATAAGTCAATGACATAAATCAAATGGGAATCAACAAATTGGTTCTTTTGGATTTGAGGGCCTTCTACTACCCACATCTCCATCAGGGCAGTGGGCAGTAAGGAAGCCTGGGACCACAGCTCTATAGCAGAGTCTCCACTGAAAGGTGAACTCACTTGAACTAGTACTTTTTAAACTAAATATTGAAATCTCTTGATCCACACCACATTTTCTGTGTCTCCCTTAGGATTACACTCTTGTCATTATCCTCCAAATATAATATGTGAATATTTGCATATATTAATGCAACAGAACAGGAAGCAGCTTAAGGATTGGGGATTTATGCAAGGAATCGACATGTCTTCACGATGCCATCTTATATTAGAGAACTATATAAACCCTAAATACTTGGAGATGGAGTACAGTGTATTTATTTCAGCCATATACACCCTCATTCTTTAATTCATAGACATTTTCAGTTAGTCCTTCTCCAAGAAGCTAGGTCTTTAAAGTGGCATTTGTATTTACTAAGCAGTACTTACCTGTTTAAGTATTAATATAAAATGTCTGATACATAAATAAAAGGGCTCCAAGGTTTTAAAATAATTTTAATAATTTTTAAAATAATAATTTTTAAAGTAATTTAATAATAATAAAACAAGAGACATAGAGGCAAAATTAAAAGCAGACAATAAATGTTTGAAAATTATAAAAGTGCTCCAAAGAAATATTGCAACAATACATTGTCTTCTGGTGGATAAAATCGCAATAATCTCAATTTTCTGGGGGATAGAGGTGCATTACGCTGTTTGTGAGGAACTTAAAAGACCCCGTAGACATGCTCACATTAAACTCACTGTCTGGTTCTGTATTTGAAAGATTTTGCCTTGTAGGTCTCTTTCCTCTGGCATTTTTAGTAAATGACTACAGTTTGTCTTAATGGAATTTCTGCTTCAAAATGAGCTGATTCAACAAATTAATTTCAACATTTGAGTATGTGGTGGCTTAAGTGATAAAGCATCTGTCTACAATGCAGGAGACCTGGGTTCGATCCCTGGGTTGGGAAGATCCCCCGAAGAAGGAAATGGCAATCTGCTCCAGTACTATTGCCTGGAAAATCCCATGGACAGAGGAGCCTGGTGGGCTACAGGTCATGGGGTCGCAAAGAGTCAGACACGACTGAGCGACTTCACTTTCACTTTCATTTTATTAATTAAAATTGTGTGTATGTTTGTGTATCCTTCCTTATTTGTGAGATTCAATCATTTTGTTTGGTGACCACATTCAGCTGAGCCATAGGGCTGGCAAAAGAAAACTGCTCCTTGCCTTTAAGGAGCTTCCTCTCCCCTGAGGTTTGCTTTCAAATATCTTTCTAGATCTCTTTCTAGTTGGAATCCCTGGGCTGTTCAGAATCCGTTCTCAAGAAAAATGTCAATAATATCAACAAATCTGCATTTACTAAGTATATGCCCATTTTCAATGATAGGATAACACAGACTCACCTGAAAAGAGTAGTAAATACTACATGTAGGTTGCAGACATGACAGGCTCCTTGATGTCTGAGGAAGAAGAGCTTTTTGTGGGCTGGGCTGGTCAAGTGAAGTTTCGTTTTCCTTCACAGAGTGTTTCTGTCCTGTCTTCTGTTCCAGGTGTATGCCAGGTAATACCCATTAAACTACTTGATTCTAAGCATCAGTAACATCACATGGTTTGAGGCATTCAGCATGGCCAATCTGCAAATGAAATCTCTTCCAGTCTCTCAGCTAATTTAACCTAACCCTAACATGAGAGTAGATGCTACCACACACAAAAAATGTGGGGATGCATCTTTTCAGGTCATGAGACTAAATAATATGGAAGTAGACAGGAACACAATCTTTGAGTAATGTAGCAGGATAAAACCCACATTTATGTATCTTACATAAATCGGTTGATAGTAGCTTCTTCCAAGTCAGCTAACCGATATTTATGAGTGTATGGGGTCGCACAGAGTTGGATACGACTGAAGCGACTTAGCAGCAGTAGCAGCATCCTATGGTCAGGCAGTTTGTTAGGCTCTTGGGTTACACAAGCATGTTCAGGACAGTGTCCTTGTCTTTAAACGGCTTATATTTCCAATAAACAAAATAGTTTATCATTATTCAAAAAAACAAATAAATATAAAAGTTGTTCTCAGTGGAAGATGAGTGCTATGAAGATCTCACAGGTTATTATGAAGCTTTCTATGGGGAGTTAAACACAATGGAGTCATGAGTGGTGAGAAGGAAGTAATTATGCGGTGATCTGCAGAATTCAGAAGGGTATAAGAAGCCAAAGCAAACTAGAATCAGCTCAAGGCCCACAGCTGGCAGCTCTTAAGGCTTTTCCCTAAAGCTCACTTGCTTGTCTGGGACTCCCTTATCCTGTCTGGTTTTCCCTCACTGCTCCCTATTTTATTTCAGCCATCTTACTCAAAATTGAGTGCACTCCTAAAACCATGAGGAGTCTCCACATTACCACCACCCTAGAAAAACCTGTTGTACTCCTCCATCTCCTCACTGATTATATATATATATATATATACATATATATATATATAATATATATATCTCCTTACAGATAAATGCCAGCCAAGATGAAGCCCAAGTTCACTCCACCTCTTAAATATTATAGACTAAAGCTTTGTGAATAATATAGTTACATCCAGAAAGACATGAGTTTTTGTATGTTTGTTTTGTTTTTTTTTCTTTTTTGAATCAGGAAGAAGAAGTGAAGTCACTCAGTCGTGTCCGACTCTTTGCAACCCCATGGACTGTAGCCTAACAAGATCCTCTGTCCATGGGATTTTCCAGGCAAGAGTACTGGAGTGGATTAACATTTCCTTCTCCAGGGGATCTTCCCGACCCAGGGATCGAACCTAGGTCTCCTGCATAGTAGAAGATGCTGTCTGAGCCATCAGGGAAGGGATTTGGTATAAACCCTTGTCAACACAATCATAAGAAATAACTTAATTTTTTTGACTTCTAATGTTTTTATCCAGTAGAAAATGTTGGTCTATCTTAGTCTATTTAATAAATTTAATTTTAGAAAGATTATAAGCAAGGTAGTTTGGAGTATACTAAGATTGATATAAGACATTGCTTTTTCATTAAATCTTCATAGCATCGTATAAAGGTGATAAAGTACATACAAAAATTATGAGTCTCATTAGGAAATAAAGCTGGAAAGGAAATAGGCAAAATATAATTAGAAGTAGAGTATAAAAATATATTACTTTTTTAGCTGGGGAACTAAAAATTGGTGAGATTATCTTCATGTGTTAGACCTTGAATCATAGCCTAATTTCAATTTGCAGTCAACAGATAAGGGTGTATGTATACATCAGCATGAAAGAAACAATGTGGAATATAAAGACATGGAAATGAAAAATTATGGGGCTTGTTTGAAGAGTATTTCCTTATCCAGTTTGATCAGATCTTTTAAAGAAAAGAAAATAGTGAGAATAAAGCTGAGAATGCAGTTTGGGATATTGAATTTTATTTCAAATGAGCAAGTATATACTATCCATAGAAGGTCAGCAAGAACGATATTCCTTAAAATAAACCCACAGTGCTTAATTGTATTAATAATATATTAAATGATAATAGGAAAGGTCTGTACTTAGAACTTTAAACAATTATTACATTTAAGGTATACATTATTTGTCTGCAAACATGTCATATCTACTAATTATAGCACTACCTCTATTAAGAAGAAGTACTGCTACTGAGGTCTTAGCTGTACTTCTCCTTCATAAACTCAAACTATAAATTTACTTTTTTAAAGTTATTATTTGTCTCTCTGGATTAATGCTCTAAAAATTTATAACTGCAGATATGGATTGGTGAATTTGATACCATATTCCACACATTTCAATATTTTCAAAAAATTAACAATCTTTTAGTCTATTATGGATATTGTCATAAATAAAAACTACAAATAGACTCCTCTAGTAATTATACAAAATTTCATACTGAGCTTTAGTCGTGAGCTTTAGATAGAAATATTTGCCATGCTTTATAGAAAGATTTACATCCTGAGTTTACTATTTTCTAGGTATGTGTGTGAGTACTGTGTGCTTAGTCACTACAGTCATGGCTGACTCTTTGTGGCCCTATGGACCATATCCTGCCCCTTGGTTCATGGTTTTCTCCAGGCAGGAATACTGGAGTGGGTTGCCATGACCCACTCCAGGGGACCTTCCTGATCCAGAGATTGAAACTACATCTTTGGCATCTTCTGCATATAACCTTGTTTAATTTATTTCATCTCTCTACTTTCCTGACTTTTAAAACGAGATGATTTTGGTACCTAACTGATAGGACTAAATAGGTTAATAAAAGTAAAATTATTTAAATAGTCTTAGTACTAAGTGATTGTTAAAAACATAATATTTGTTATGTATATACTAGGCACTTTCTCCTCTCAAAGGGCAATTTTGTTTTATAAATAAGTTTTTAAATTTCAGAAACTGATTTGTAGAAGGGGGAAAATTAGCCATATGCCATAGAAACATTATTTTTATTTAACTAAAGTCTGTAGGAATCAAAGTAAAAGAAAAGTTAGCAATCAACAAATCAATTTAAACTAAGTACAGTTAACTCAGATTATATACACTAAAGAGGGTTCATGTTGGGGCTTGACTGGCTGTCTACATTGACAAATTAACCAGATAATTGACATTTCTTATCTTAATGCTAGTATCGTAAGCATATAGGAAAGTCCTAGTCTAAATGCCACGCAGTATTTCAACACTTAAGTGATTCTGAAATAAAATGTTCACTAGTTTTGCTTTCATTAACCCACTGACATTCCTGTCGCCAATCTCATTTAAAAAAGAAATTCCATAGAGGTTTAGTAGAATTCAAAGGAAATGTAGTCTATGTACTTCACCCCTCCATAATTAGCAATGTGGATACAGCATATTATAATATGAATGGAAGTCGGGATACATTCAAAGTCTTTCTTGCTCTGTAACTAACTAGGTTTGTAAATGTAAGCAAATCACTCAAGTGCATCTTATTTTTTTCATCTATAAAATGGAAGTTGGACAGACGATAAGAAAGAGGTACTCAGTAAAGGAAATTCACAGACAAGCCCTCTGTTTTAGGATCTTTGGTGCTTGGCAAAATGTATGACAAATAGTAAGAAGAAATAAAGATTTAGAGACCCAAACCCAATGCTTCCAGCTGAAAAATGTATGATTTGTATTCATCCCCTGTAATATTCGTATATCAAGGAGTCTACTTAAATTGTGAATGCATTGTCTAGGAAGAAACCAAAAAAATTAAAAAACAGTAATAGTCAAGGTTGTCAATTTAATCTATCTCTGTAAAATTAGCCATGATGAAAAATAATATATTGGTAAAGTAGAATACTGGAGGAAATAAAACTAATGCTGAGGTGTCTTCAAAATAATATACATATAAACTGCAGCATTCAAATTTGCATTTGGATTTTACCTTTGAGTTCTACATGTGTTCATACAAATCAGGTATAGCTTAGCTAATTTTCCATTTCATCTGAGCAATTACTTGAAATATGCATGTGATTGAATATATTTCAAATTCTGTAGATGCAATTTATATGCCAGCATAAAGACTGTGCCATTTCTCCAAATTTTAAATGAACTTAGCAATAATTATTATACATTGTAATATGTTATAAAGTACTTAAAATATTTAACACATGTATATAATATATATGTATGTATATTCTAAACAACAACAATAATACTAACAAAGCCACCTAATTCAAATCAGCCATGGAAATATATAGGGAAAAATCACATTTCTAAAAGCTGACAAATGGTAATGGTTGCAGTTTTCTTTACACAGAAGGCATTTTTTACTTTATCTACTTTAATTCAGTATATTCCTGGCATTAAATAACTCTTCTATATGCACTTTAATGAATTCTCAGAGTAATATTCCAAGGTGGAGCATGGGACTAATTTTAGAGGTGAGGATACAGAAGTTCAGATAGTTTATGCGCTTTCTTAAAGTGCCCACTAGCAAGAGGCTGCTCTGAGATTTATAAGTTAGGACTGATTAAATTCAGTTCCAGTGATAGTTTCTTTATGTTATAGGAATCTAATTTTCCTTCAAAGTATACAGGAAATTATAATTGGAACACTTCATGAAGCTATATTCCAAAATTATTAAAGGAAATACTTAGTTTTCCTAATAAGTAATAATGGCAACTATCCAGAAGAATAAACTCTATGCATATTTGTAATAAACAGTCAGAAGAATGACTTTTGTTATTGTTCTGATGTCACAGGACTGATAAATACCAATGAATAATCTATTTTTTAGGAAATTGATTCTGAGAAGGAAACTAAAAGAAATCTCATGAGTTTTCAATTATTATTACTATAATTAGCAAGCCAAACAACCTCATTTCTCCATTAAGATGCATGTTGAACAGCACAAATATGAAACTGCCTGATAAAACTATTAAAAGAATGTAAAAGTTCTTTTATGATTAAGTATCAGTCTGCCTATTCTATTCAAAGGAAAATATGTTACTTTCTGGAATAGTCATTACTGACTAACTTGAAAAAGAAATAATCTGGGTATAGATAGAGGATATTGCTCCAGTAGTTTAAAGTCTAGAATTTGTCAAATGATTAGCTGGGAAACAATGCAATGATGATACTAACAGCAGATTTAATTAACCCCTTGTTGGTTTGAATACATTTTCTTTTGATTTCTTACTCATTATATTGCCACCGATTCAACTGAGAGCAGGACTGCAATAAATCTGTAGTTATTTGTCCAGTTAAATTCTGAATTTGCACCACTCTGAATGAAGTTACAAGTCATAAACAGTAAATCTTAAGAAGTAAGTAAGTAAATTCCAATAATTGGTCTGAGTCTTTCTGGTTTGGTTCTTAAGTATAAATTTCTAAGACTTCAAGTTACTGCTATGAAATAATAACTTAAATATTCTGAAATAATTTGCCCTTGATAATAGATTAGCATAGACACTATCCCATACCTCTAACCCAAAGCACATCACAATAGAGAAATAGTGCAATTTTTGCTTAAATAAGATTCAAGATCAGGTCAGTAAGCAGCCATCAGTAACTTATTTGGGCTTTAGTTATCAAAGGATAGTTTAGAATATATATTACCTTTAGCTAAAGTAGCCTTTAACTATACTGTAGTCTTTCTAGATTTAAGACTACAATTTAAATAACAGCAAGCAAACTTTGGCCTTTATTTATATTGGATTTGAAACCATAATTTTATTTTTTGCACATAGTCTAAATTCCTATTCATATATCAGTTACTTATCTATAACAAGTTAAATTACATGTGGTCATTAAATTTTAATTACAAAGGTTCATCTTTGCTTTCTAACTCACTTCCAAATATGATCACATAATTTCCTTCATCATTTACATCCAATATCTCCATGTGGGTATCGAGCAGGATTCTTAACCCAGATTTGTCCAGACCTCAAATCCCGATTTTCCCTTTGTGAATAAACATCAATTTTGTATTTCAAATTGCTCTTTCCAGTAACCCTGAAACCCACCCTTTACTTTCTCTCACATTCCACACTGAGGACATCAGCAAACCTTATTTGCGCTACCTTCATCATACAGTGCTATCTCATCTCAGTGCTGCCTGTTTATCTAAGAACTGTTTTTCCCCTGAATTACTTCAGTGGCCCACAAACTGATTTGCTTACTTCTTCCATTGCTCTTTCCCTAACCCTCCACACAATGCAATACCATGTCATGGCTCTGTTCAAAACCTGCCAAAATCACTACTTAAGAGGAAAAAAAAATATCTCACTTTCTCATTTAGAAAGCTTACAAGGTCCTACAAAATCTCTGGTGATCTGCCACCTACTGCTCCCACACCCATTCCCTGACATTTAACTCCCTCCCCCATATGCTGCTTATTTCAAATCAACATCAATCTCCCGTTCACCAGTTCGGTAGTTCTGATTATCCTAACTAGTAAACACTGGAATCTTTTTTAACAGATCCTGAATGAAGCACGTAACTCCTGTCTCAAGATAGTATCTTTTGCTCTTCCTTTTACCTGGAATGCTCCTGCCTCAGCAATCCACATAACTTATTTCATCAATCAGTGGGGCAACATATTTTACCCAAATTCTCAAGAAAGAATGTTTGGAATACATTGTAAAATTTTAACTTACACATTCTATATAGTTATATCATCAGACTTTTAAATTTTAAAAAGAGTTCATTTTGTATAATCTTTCTTAAATTCTGGACTTCAATATTAATCCTATTGTCATCTTTTACTAAGCTGTTACAACACCCTCTCTTCATGTACACAGATTCAACACTTTTAGCAAAGTATTGCCACAGCATCAAAAGAGTTAGCTTTGGCAATTTTTACTTACATTTCCAGACTCCTTCTTCGGAGGCTTTGAAAAGCTATCCTCCAAATTCTACGTGATGATTTGCTTCCAAATTACTACTTGGCTGTCCTTGAATTTCTCAATAAGCCTTGTTCTAGTTCATATACATTTGGCTCAATTTCACGCTCTAGAAGCATAATGTGCATTGCAGATATCGTCTAAACAACTTTCAGGCAAATTGTAGGATTCATTCGATATATGCTTTTTTTATAAAATATGTCATACTTAAATATAACAAGTCACAGTATTGGTGAGAATCACAATAAAAGAACTAAAGTGTAATATTTATTTAATGTCTATGACTGCATTTCAAGTATTACTATCAATGTAAACATCAAATGTATAATTCTAGTTATTTGGTATATAATGGATCTTTTCTGCTTGTTTTATGTTATGGACCTAAAAGTATTTCTAGTTCTATTTCTCAAAAACAACTTTTTCAGTGCATATAGACAAAACATACATAATCCTTACATAAAGTAGAATAAATATACAGATTTTAATTATTAGAAAAATGTATTCATGAGAATGTGACATTCCTATGAAAATAGTAATATTTTAACTTTGTAAAAATTATTACCAATATTATTAATGTAATAATTTCAGGAAAAAATAAAAGGAGAAAAGGAAACACTAAATTGTAACATTAGAACTTTTTCAATTGAAAAAGCTAAACTTAAAAATAGTTTAAAAATATGAACTATAACAACTTGAAAAACATCAAAGAGATTCACCATTCCATACACATAAAATTTAACTTGCTATAAAAGTAAATATAAATCTCTCACTGTATATGTTCTAAACAAATATTAACATCTGTTGCATTCTTTTTTGAAAGTGTATAGAAGAATCTGGCATAATTTAATTCATATTATTTTAATAAACAAAATATACAGAATGAAATTGAAACAGAAATATTCCTATTTTGAGGTATAGTATTAGCAAATATATGTCTTTTTAATGGCTGAGTCCCTTCATCATTCACCTGAAACTACCGCAACATTGTTAATAAGTTATACCCCAATACAAAATGTTTTAGGTGTTAAAAACTAAATAAATAAAATGACTGAATAAAATACCACCTCACTTTTTATTTGTTACAATCAGTATAGGTTAGTTTAGGGTAAAATTATATTTGAAGTAAATATTTTGTCAAGCATTGACTCTGGTTTACATAACACTGTCCAGAAGCTGTTTATAATTCACAAATTATCTTGTTAGAATTGGTTAATATTTCATAGTGAAAGAGCTTTATTCTATATATGTAAAATATATTTTTTAAACATATGCTTTATGTATATTATTAATGCAACATTTTAAGCACAGATTAGCTATATTTTGAACAACTGTCCAGGTAAATATAATTTGCCTTATTGTGGAGTAGGGTTTAAGACTTTTTTCTTCACTCATAGAACTTTCAGTGTAATGAGATTTTATAAACAGTATGACAAACCATTTAAAGTTAGAAACGAGCAAACAGGTGTACAGCTTGTGACTAATAGGCCTTCCCTTAGTTTCACAGTCTGATAATTTTCTTTGCATACTGACTTGACCTGATTATTCATGACTTTTTGCATAATGAGAGAAAGCTTTTAGACATGTTAGGTATGACATACAAAATCTGCAGCTATTCAAGCATTCTAAGAAGTCCTGTTGATTTTTTTTAGGTAGATTTAGCAGTCAAATAATAATTTGATGAAACATGATTAAAATGTTGAACCAATTTAGTGAATTCTTTGGAAACACAAAACATCTTACAATATTACACTGAATCACTCTATGCACGAAACTATTCTCATACTTGCTTAAAGATGTTTAAACGAGCAATTAACACACGGCTTGCCATCCTTAAAAAGTTCTCTGAAGCGTACTTTTCTGCATGAAATTTGTACCTTAGCCCAGTATTAAAAAAATTGGTTTGAAATAATATTCTATGGGGAGGGAGGCGGGAGCAGGATTGAGGATTAGGAACATGGGTACACCTGTGGTGGATTCATGTTGATGTATGACAAAACAAATACAGTATTGTAAAGTAAAATAAAGTAAAATAAAAACCAACAACAAAAACAACAAAAAAAATATTTGTAAATCAGATTTTGAACCATAAAACTTCCAGGGGTAAGTCAAATTAACTAATCCTGACAATACTTTATGCTAACATGCTTTACGATGAAATTTTAAATAACATTAGAATTTGGATATCATTTATATATTTGTCTCTTCCTTTTTCAGTTATTTTTATTATTTGAAATAGTGCTAAAATGTTTATCTACATCTTTATTTTTCAATTATCTTAAGTTACTGTGTCAAAAGGTTTAAATATACCTTTTACATACACTGAAAATATATTTATAATTGAATATATTAATCTATACTCAATCCTAGATGATGGAGTGTTGAACTGAGAGTTCCCTTTGAGCTTTTGTTTCTTTTTCCTGGACTTATTTAGAAAATAGTATTTTTGTTATTTTTTTTCTTGTAATTCTTTTTCATTTTACTACCACCTTAGCTAGTAAATTTCAAGTGGAGAGCATGGGAGGCAAATTTCTAAAACCCTTCCATTAAAATACATATCTCTTTGTCTATACTTTTGTTTTTATTTTCACTGCTTTGCTAGCTATATAATTTTAAACAAAAGTTACTGCTTTTGTGTGGAACTGAGGAAATATTTATATTTTTCTCTCTATATCATCTGCTACTGCTAATGAAGTTTCTAATACCAATACAATTATCAGTCAAATTTAGTAATCTGTTATGGAACTATAGGGAAATTTAGGAGGGTTTTTCTTTCTTTAAAATTATTTTTATCTAGTTTTCCCTGTTTCGTTTTGCTTATATTCACATTGCTTAGCGCTGGTGGGCCTTTTCAACCTGAAGATGTATATTCTATTTTAGTTTAGAAATACTGTATATACTTTTCTGGGCTTTCATTTTTATTGATTTTTATTCACAACTTCTTTCAGTACAATTTAAAACCTTATTCCCATTTGCAGTCTGATTATATGAGTGCTAAATGGCATAAAGATCTAGAGTAAATAAATTAAAAAAAAAAAAGCAAATCTGTGAAACTAACTTGCATGCAACATGTCTAAAGGGGCTGAGGGAGTAGCTGGGAAATTAAATAGAGTTAGATAAAATAATTGGGAAGCGTTAGCTGAAATCCTTTCAATCACATTTGTCTTTTGCTCCTTGTTCAAAGATGCACATGAACTCAATGTAATTGAAATTCTCCTTTGTGTCTCTGTGTGTGTGTATTTCTCATTTTAAGGGGAATAATTAGTTCAACTTCAGGAGAATATGTAAAATAAAATAAAAAAATAAATAAATTTTATTTCCTCAAAAAAAATCTAAAGATTTCCATTAAAGATAAATACACACACACACACACACACACACACACACACACACATATATATATAATCTTCCTTATAGAAGAGTTGATTGTATCCCCTATCTAATATTTTTATGGTTAATGCATGTATCAGATACCATATTTTCAATTGTCAAAGACAAAAGCGGGTAAAAATGTCCCGGCTTGTTTGCATAGAGGGTTACTGACTATTATAGTGCACTCAGAGCAATTTATCTATTGCTGTAAAAAGGTTACTAATAGGACAAGATTATCCTGGCCTCTAGGTCTCATAAAATATTTATTGAAGTGATTGGCAGCTGGGATTTCCATGACAGAGATTTATACTACAGAAAACCACATGCTGCATTTTTGCCACACTGATAAAACATCATTGATTTTTATGAATTTAAGTAAAACCATGTTCCTTACCACTTATACCTCAAAATAAACAGTATATTCACACCTTGTTTGCTATTGAATGACTATTCTATAATTATTTATGTATAAACTATATGAATATCCAAAATTTGATTTCCTTTCCAAATCTGCACTATTCTTTTAGTGGTAGATAAGGCAAAGCCACGGATCAGTATTATCACATAATATACCATAACTTGGGTTGTAAAGCTGCTCACATTAAGCCAGAAACACTTCTAATATATAAAAGACATAAACTATTATTGGTCTATAAAGCATTTTGCAATGATGCTTAAACCATTGTTACTTTTCCTAAAACTACCAATACACATATACACACAAGCACACACACACACTAAAATCAACAGCATTACATCCCTAGATATATATCTGTGTTTGAAGAGAGCCTGGGGGATCTTCTGGTGGTCCAGTGGTTAAGACCTCACCTTACAACACAGGGACTGCCGGCTCAATCCCTGGTCAAGGAGCCAAGATCCCACATGCCTTGTGGCCAAAAGAAAATAAAAAAAAACAAAAGCAATATTGTAACAAATTTAATAAAACTGAAAAAAAAAAAGAAGAATATAAGAAGAGAGCTTGAGGCACTTTATAACCAAAAATGATGCAATATGTTCTATAAGGCACAATGTTAGGTGCAGGAAAGACAAAGAAGAATAAAATAATGCAAGTCATCTATGAGGATTAAAGAGATATTTTGGAAGAAAGGAGTAGGTGTAAAATTTTAATACCAATGTAAGTAATGTGTTGAAAGTGAGTCTCTCAGTCGTGTCCTACTCTCTGCAGCCCCATGGACTATATAGTCCAGAGAATTCTCCAGGCTAGAATACTGGCGTGGGTAGCCTTTCCCTTCTCTAGGGGATCTTCCCAACCCAGGGATTGACCCCAGGTCTCCCACATTGGAGGCAGATTCTTTACCAGCTGAGCCACCAGGGAAACCCAAGAGTATTAGAGTGGATAGCCTATCCCTTCTCCAGCAGATCTTCCCAACCCAGGAATCAAACTGGGGTCTACTACATTGCAAGAGGATTCTTTTACTAGCTGAGCTACTAGAGAACCCCAGGGAATGTATTCAGTTCAGCTCAGTTCAGTCGCTCAGTCGTGTCTGACTCTTTGCGACCCCATGAATTGCAGCATGCCAGGCCTCCCTGTCCATCACCAACTCCCAGAGTTCTCTCAGACTCATGTCCATCGAGTCAGTGATGCCATCCAGCCATCTCATCCTCTGTCGTCCCCTTCTCCTCCTGCCCCCAATCCCTCCCAGCATCAGTCTTTTCCAATGAGTCAACTCTTCTCATGAGGTGGTCAAAGGACTGGAGTTTCAGCTTTAGCATCATTCCTTCCAAAGAAATCCCAGGGCTGATCTCCTTCAGAATGGCCTGGTTGGATCTCCTTGCAGTCCAAGGGACTCTCAAGAGTCTTCTCAAACACCACAGTTCAAAAGCATTAATTCTTCGGCGCTCGCCATTCTTCACAGTCCAACTCTCACATCCATACATGACTACCGGAAAAACCATAGCCTTGACTATGTGTCAAATGAGTGGGACGAGTCCTATCACACCTAAACATTTTAAAGGAGACACTTCAAGTTTTCAAACAGTGACCTAAATTCTACTTTAGAATGTAAGCAGAGGTAATATGAATGGAAAGACAAATGAGATAGCATTATATGTAATGATTAAGCAATGCTGTAGAGCTTGGTGGCTCAGACAGTAAAGCGTCTGTCTACGATGCGGGAGACCCAGGTTCGATCCCTGGGTTGGGAAGATCCCTTGCAGAAGGAAATGGCAACCCATTCCAGTACCATTGCCTGGAAAATCCCATGGGCAGAGGAGCCTGGTAGGCTACAGTCCACGGGGTCACAAAGAGTCAGACACGACTGAGCAACTTCAGGTTCAGGTAGAGCTTGGAGTGGGATGAAATAATATTTAGGAAATAATTGGGCTTCCCTCATACCTCAGTTGGTAAAGAATCTGCCTGCAATGCAGAAGACCCGGGTTTGATTCCTGGGTCAGGAAGATGCCCTAGAAAAGGGAAAGGCTACCCACTTCAGTATTCTGGCCTGGAGAATTCCATAGACTGTATGACCCATGGGGTTGCAAAGAGTCAGACAGGATTGAACGATTTTCATTTCACTTCACTTCACTTAACTTCATTTCACCCAGATTGTTTATTGGGAAAGGTAATTTTCAGGTTGAAAGTGGTTGAACTTGGCAAAACCAATACAATATTGTAATTAACCTCCAATTAAAATAAATAAATTTATATTAAAAAAGAAATAACTTTTAAAATAGAATTAATCTTTAAGTATTAGATGTCATTTTTAAACTTTATTATATCTATTATATTAAAAAGCTAGGACAAATGTATAGCAAAGATTTTAGAAAAGACACTAGAATTAGTGAAATAAAAATGAATTTGTGGAGTCTTGGGGAAAAATGTAGTTTTTATTGAAATAGAGATTCAGGAGATTAAGAAACGATCACCAGGACTGTCACTCACATATGTATAGAGTCATATATGGATATCAAGATTTTAGCTTAAGAGAGTAGAAAAATAAAATTTCAGACAAAGAGAACAAAGTTTAGATGCAGAGTTATTTGTGAAGGAGCAGAAAAGTGGGATGCGATGCATTCATAAACTAATTCAATTCATCCAGTTCTAATTTTTATAAAGAATCATTTCAGATGGAATTAAAAAGGCAATACACTATAAATTTTAATAAGTATAATAGTCAATTCTAGCCACAGAAAGGAAAAGATTCATCAGAAAGGCAAACAATTTGCTTATTGCACAATAGATTTGTTGATTTGTATCTGGTACAATAAAACAAAATACAGAGTTAAATGATTCTCATTTGACAAAACAGCATTGCCAATGTTTGGAAATTTTTTTTAACTTAAACTTTCAAAATTATGCAAAATTTAAGGAAAAATTAACAAGAGCATGTTGGTCAAGCAACATTTACACTCCAGTGAGAAGCTACAGTTAGAAATGTTAATCTGGCAGGATATTATGGAAGTGGTAAGTGAAGCCATTCAATAGATAAACTTTCTAAGAAATTTTAAACAGAAAATTAGAGAACTAAAGAACTAGCCTGGGAGGGTCTCCGGTTAGAGAGGGAAGAATGATATCCTGCTTCACTGTCCATTGACACTTGTACAGCTTTGAGCTTATTATATAAGCTTTTGAAGATCCTTTTTTTTTTTCCATATATAAAGAGGATACTGAGAGTTTGTTTATCATGAGATAGTTTTGAGATAGTACAGATAAAGGGTCACTCCAATGTTTGAAAATGAGTTTATTTTGAAAATATCATCATTCCATGTCCACTTTTCTTGCCATCATTCTAATTGAAACATTATTAAATTATCAATGACTAACCACATAATATTTTATGTTTTTCTTATTTTTCATACTCATTTATTCTACCTTAACATTCATATTTATAAAGATTAAATTGAACATATACATACCTTATTAAAATTTTACTAAATGAAAGCTTAAAATTTTAGTCAGATATTCATAGTCCTTCAGAATATTTTCTTAACTTACCTTTTCAGTCTAATCTAATCTCCATCAATCCCTTCCACATTTTGAATATTTTTGTCAAATTGGGCTGTTTAAAGTATTTAGGCATAGTAACATTTCCACTTCCATTCCTCTATGCATGCTATTCTTTTTCCATAGAATATATTTCATCTATTCCTACTGATACATGTCTAAGATTTTCCCACAAACATCTGTCTTTCATGTACATAGCATTTAACACAATTAGCTTTATACTGTTTTTTTTTTTTAATTCAGTTCAAAGTAGATGCAAACTCTTGACAAGCAATAATGTTGGACATGTTGGGAAACTACAACTGACAAAAGGTACACTGAGATTGCTAAACATAAGTGAGAAATTATTAGGAGTCAGAAACAGAATATAAATGAGAAAGTAAGAATTCTAAATTAACAGTTGTGTGATGGGTGACCAATTGATAGGGATATAAGAAAAACTTAAATCCAAGATGTGGGGTTGATCCAAATGATTTTTTAAAGGATCTTCCAATTTTATTTTTCAATTACATTAAGTATATAGTTTTAGTAGCAAGGGCTACTGAAGTCAGCTACGAGGATTAAGGGCTATGTAAAGTCATATAGATATAAATGCCCTGAATGTAGTCAAGAGAAAGAATTTAAGCTTAAATTAACATCAAGGTCAAAGAAAATGTGTGTGTATACATGCGCACACTCCTGTATGTTTGCTTGTTTCTTGTTTTTGCTTTGTAGGAAACACTGGAACAAATGATTATATATCTTAATAGTTCATCATATAACATTAACATTATTTTTGTGAAATATCATTACATAACAAGCATCTTGATCTTTTTCTATGAAAATAGTGATCTACTGACAGAAACGCTAGTAGATGGCTCACTGTTTGACAAAGAAATTTTAAATTATTCAGAAATACTAATAATAGTACTCATTTTTATATAATGCTATAGCTCACACATCATGACGCTAAGATTCTTTGTAATAAGTGTAATTTGTCAAAAAAATGAGTCTGCTTTATATCTAAATTCAAGAAGTAAAATAGCTTTGAAACTATGAAATCAGAGTCAATTTTATATTAATTTATTTATTATTAAATATGTTCTTGGCTTCAATAAAGAAAATCAGTGATATTATGATCATTAGTTCAGCATCTAAAAAAATCACTTAGCAAATGTAAGTATTAAAAGAGAACATTTGGCAAAATATGTAATTGTAACAGTTTGAAAGCAGAAGCCAGATCAGTGGGAAAATGTATGTAACTGAATGTTTAATCAAGATTTTCAAATCCATGCAAAGCTTTTGTATATATCTGGATTTTATATTTTCATTAAAAAAGATAAAAGTGCAATGCAAAATGACATGCAGATTATAAATATATATATACACACTAAAATTTATCATAAAGGTGACCAAACCCAGCATATACCCTTACTACTAAATTACCTTTAATTTTATGTATAATTAAAAGCATTTTAGAAATTATCTTAGGAATTTATAAAGTACCTTTTTCAAATTTTATGTGTGCAAAATGTAGAAGAAAAAGCATCTAGTATTAACACTAGAACCACGTTTAATATTTTCATAATTGTTGAGAATGAATTAAAGAAGGTAGTTTCATACATGAGAATGCCTGAATTACTCTTCTGTTTCAAAGCCTTTGCCAGAGTTTTTAGACAAAAAATATAATATCTGAAACAGACTTAATTTGTCTCCTGATTCCCTTTTCAGGCAAGTCTCTTGCCTCTCCCCTCTTTATGGTCTGATATTATGGCTAGGCTTCCTTCTTTCTCCATGACTCCAAGAGCCTTCCCTTCTCAAAGTTCTCATACAATCTCTGGTGGGATCCTCTCATACTCAGACCCAATTTCCAAGCACTTTTAGCGCTGCTTCAGAGACGCCTTAGCAGTCTCTTGCACCAGGCTATCATGTGTCAGAATCTTTTTTCACAACTGCAGACTTTTTAGTTTATCTGCATAATTACATATTTAATTCCTCTTTCAAATGCTCCATGAAATTTCTTGAAGGCAAGAAATTTGTCTATTGAGTTTACTACAGTTTCCCCAGTGGCTACTGCAGTATTTACTTACTGAATGAAAATGTCAGAATCATGAGCAAGAGGCACAAATGTGTCCTGTCCTAGAATACTGGCAATAGGTAGATGATATTTAGATTACTCTGTCAGCATCTCATTTAAGATTGTTTCAGCTCCATATAGGGGAAAAATATTTAGGATGAATCTGTTGAAATACTGTGCCCATGACCTGGGTCTAAGTCCCAGTGCTGCCATTTACAAGCTGGGTGATATGGGAAAATAATTCTATCTCAACTAGATTGTTTTCTTATCTTAAAATGGAGACAATTATATTTAACAGCTAAGATGAAAGAGGTTAATAAAACACTACATGAACACCTAGGAATAGTTTCCCAGGTGGCGCTGGTGGTAAAGAACTTGTCTGCCCATGCAGGAGACATGAGATGAGGGTTCGATCTTTGGGTCCAATTTCTGGGTCTGAAATGTTCCTAGGAAGTGCATGGCAACCCACTCCAGTATCCTTGCCTGGAGAATCCCATGGACAGAGAAACCTGGCAGGCTACAGTCCATAGTGTTGTGAAGAGTGGGCCACAACTGAAGTGACTTAGCACACACACAGGTGCATGAATAACAAATCCATCTTCAAGTGAAGTTAGAGCAAGTATGAAAACAATCTTGATTTCCTTGTTTCCAGTCAAGAAATATGTTCATAGTCTCTTTACCTACTTTCTTTACTGAATCCTAGCTCTCTCCTCTGGGGAGTTCTTTTCTTGATCTTCTCACTTCCAAAATCCTTTTGTCACTGGTCTGTGAAGTGGACATGTGCTCTACCTTGCCTCTTCCAAAGTACTCTTCCCATCTCAGTGTCAGGCTTCCCACTTTTAATCACACCTCCTTTTTCTCCTGTTCAATTTCTCCAAGTTAATTTAACAGCATATGGACCTTTAAATCAATAAACCTCCCATCTTTTCACTATTACTCACTCCCACACATTCTCACTTTCTCAGGTAGGTCACTTCAGTTTCATGACTACCATTTTGATCACTTCCCTGCATGTACCTTCACCTTCCTTGACCCCTTTCCCTCTTCTGTCATCCTTACTCAGACAAATCATAATCACAGTTAAACCTAACTCTAAATCCATTCCATCCTTGTACCCACACAGCTAAATGTGGCTAAACAAAAGCATACACATAAAAATACACTCTTTTATTAAGAGTATAATCATCTACTTCAAGTGTACTTTTAATGCTTCAAGTAAAGATACTGCACTATCAGAATCTTTCTCTTCTATTCTCCAAGTGAAACATTTTTAACTTTTCATCTCACATCAAAACTCCTTCATCCTGTCTCCATCCTAGCTTAGCTGATAATCTTGCTTCCAAACCCCTTAGACTATAAAATGAGTTAGAAGGGAACTTCTACAAGTTACTAGCAACTCATCTCCTGCTATCCTGAATTTATGCCCATATCTTTGCTTATTAAATAGATCTGTGCTCTCAGCTTTAGGTGTGTGCTCTTTGCCATTTGTGTCCCAGAATCCACTCTTTCTTGATGTTCAAGGACATCAATTCAGTGACCCAAGTTCACGAGGACATCACAACTCCATCAATCTTTTCCTCACTCTTTCTTACATCAATAATTTCCACTTGTATTATTCCCACAGTTTTAGACATGCTGCTATTCCAAACTACCTTTTTAAAACTCAGTCCACTCTACAAATACTACTCAATCTCTCTGTTATCATTTCAACAAAACTCTTTTAAATGAGTTGTACTCACTATCTTTAATTCCTCACCTCCCAATTTCTCTTTAGCTCACAATGTCAATGAAATTGCTCTTGTCACACTTGCCTATGTCCTTCACAGTGCTGAATTTTATTTCCAATTCTCAGTGAATTGAAATTTCAATTCTATTTGACATACTAATAGCATTTGACCTGGTTTGATCTTTTGCACCACCTTGAAATACTCTATATGATTTCTATGAAATCTCACTTTTCTGGTTCTTTTGCTACCACACCAGTGGCTCCTTCTCATTCTCCTTTAATGTTTCCTCTTTAACTTTCTCTCCCATATACTTTAGAATATTCCAGAGCACAGATTTTGAATATAACCTCCTCTGGTGTGCATTCCTCCCTTGGTGATATCATCCAGTTTCAAGGCTTTAATTACCATTTCTATGATAATAACTCATAAACTTTATCACCCACATGGGCCTCATCTTAGTGCACAAATCTGAGTGTTTATTCAACATTTCCATTTAAATATCTACAAGCTATCTCAAAGTTAATATTGAAAAAAAGAAAATTCTGATCTACTCTCCAAACAACTGCTCTCAATTTCTTCTGTTTTAACGAATGTCAACTTCATACATAAAGGTGCTCAGATCAAGTCTTAGAGTCTTCTCAGTTTTCCTATTTTTTTTCCTATTTTTTTAATTCAGTGGTCGAGAATCCAACCATTTTCACCACCTGCACTGCAACCATGCTGATAAAAGCCACCGTCACCTTTTTTATCATTACAGTAACTTTTTAATTGTGATAACTCTTCTTTTTAGTTTATTCTCAACACAGCTGTCAGAGTGATTTTGTTAAAATGTAAGTTAGACTGTGCTCCTCTTCTGCTCAAAATTTTTCAGTATCTTCCCATCTGATGGGGAAAAAAAGTTCAGTGGCCCATGGGAATTTATCAGATAAGATTTTCATTCATTTTTACCTTATTATATTTTACTAGTCTCTTCCTTGTTCACTCAGTGCTCATCACACTGGCCTATTTTTCATTTCCTTAAATATGCCATACACAGTCTTGCCATGGGGTCTTTGCCATTTATGTTCTATCTGACTGCATCCTTTTCCTCCAACTATCCACAGGCGACTGATTCTCTTACTTCCTTCATCACCACCTCAGTGAGGTCTTCTCTGAATTCCAATCTTACCCCCTCTTCATTTATTTGGCACTTCCTTCAACCTCTTCCCTGATTTTGTTCTTGTTATTCTCCATGCCACCCAGTTTGCTCTAAATGTATTTCATTTATTTATTTTGTTCAGTGCCTGAAAACTTTGTTAGGGCAGGGGTTTTTGTCTGGATTTTGTTCATGGTTATATCTCCAGGGTTTGGAAGGAAGGGTATTGGTAAGTATTTCTTAACTGAGTGGATGAATAAGCACAGGAGAAATGTTGGCTTAATCGTGAAGAAACTCTTCACAGTTAGTCAGTTCAGTTCAGTCACTCAATCATGTCTGACTCCTTGCAGCTGCATGGACTGCAGCACGCCAGGCTTCCCTGTCCATCACCAACTCCCGGAGCTTGGTCATACTTACTGAGTCAGTGATGCCATCCAACCATCTCATCCTCTGTCATTCCCTTCTCCTCCTGCCCTCAATCTTTCCCAACATCAGGGTGTTTTCCAATGAGCCAGTTATTCACATCAGTGGCCAAAGGACTGGAGTTTAAGCTTCAGCATCAGTCCTTCCAATGAATATTTAGGACAGATTTCCTTTAGATTTGACTGGTTTGATCTTCTTGCAGTTCAAAGGACTCTCAAGAGTCTTTGCCAACACGACAGTTCAAAAGCATCATTTCTTTGGTGCTCAGCTTTCTTTATAGTCCAATTCTCACAGCCGTACATGACTACTGGAAAAACCATAGCTTTGGCCAGATGGACCTGTGTTGGCAGAGTAATGTCTCTGTTTTTTTTTAATATGCTGTCTAGTTTGGTCATAGCTTTTCTTCCAAGGAGTAAAAGTCTTTTATTTCATGGCTTCAGTCACCAGCTGCAGTGATTTTGGAGCCCAAGAAAATAAAGTCTATCACTGTTTCCATCATTTCCCCATATATTTGCCATGAAGTGATGGGACCGGATGCCCTGATCTTAGTTTTTTGAATGTTGAGTTTTAAGCCAACTTTTTCACTCTCCTCTTCCACTTTCGTCGAGAGGCTCTTTAGTTCTTCACTTTCTGCCATAAAGGTGGTTCCATCTGCATATCTGAAGTTATTGATATTTCTCCCGGTAATCTTGATTCCAGTTTGTGTTTCATCCAGTGCAGCATTTCTCATGATGTGCTCCATATATAAGTTAAATAAGCAGGATAACAATATACAGCCTTGATGTACTCCTTTCCCTATTTGGAACCAGTCTGTTTTTCCATGTCCAGTTCTAGCTGTTGCTTCTTGGCCTAGATATAGATTTCTTAGGAGGCAGGTAAGGTGGTCTGGTATCCCCATCTATTTCAGAATTTTCCACAATTTGTTGTGATCCACACAGTAAAGGCTTTGGCATAATCAATAAAGAGTACTTAATAATCACAGTTATAAAGTAATATAATTCAGTAACTGCAAACACGAATGTGGGGAGCAAAACATAAGAGGATTGGTACTATTTTGTTTCATTCCAGTTATGAGTCACTGAAGAGATAAAATATCACTGGTATCACACATAATAATGAATCAAATAAATTTAAATTCTGTATTTATTATTGTTTTTATTTTTTTATTAGAGAAAAGCATTTCTATAGAAAGCTGTTTTAATACAATTGTGTAAACAGCTGCCTTTTTCCTTAATTATTTGATTTAAAATATTCTTCATCATAAAATAATAGAATATAGTTTTAACTGATATATATATATGTATATTTTAAGAAAAATGTAGCACAATTTATATACACTCTTTAATAGGAAGATATTTTATGTATGCTTGCTTTTCCTTTTTCTTTTTTTGCATTTCAAAGTTTTGTTCTTAAAGTAACTTATTTTCTCTTTGCTGAAGCTGTTTGGTATTGTAGAAAGAACATCTGCAATCTGTCATTTCTATGCCTTACTGTGCCATTTTCTTGTCCTCTAATCTTGGGTCATTCTAGGAAATTTTTTTTTTCTCTCATGTTTTTAAAACCTGTAAAATAGGTGTTTATGAGGTCAGATAACTTAGAACAGCATTCCTCAGTCAAAAGTTAGATTAGTTTGCTAGTGTTTGGGACGTTTTTTGGTTTAGAAATATAACAAAAATAACAAAAATAAGGATCAATTGTACAGTACATGATTTTTAGATTAAAAATAATTATATGAAGGGGACTTCTAAAAATTACTCTTAGATATTTTATATTTTTAGATGGTTTTCTTTTTTATTGTTTTTATTTTATAGTTATTTAATTTTACTTTTGGATTTTGTATTTGATGAAGCTAAAACTCTGAAAATTCCATGACAATACTCTGATTTAATATTTCAGTTTTAATTTAAAAGATACCATGACGCTCAAAAATCTATGAATGACTAAGTTAACATAGTATTATTCAAATTTTGACAACTGAGACAAACAAGTTAGTGGTAGAGGCCAAAGGAATGATTATTATTCTTGTTCTACCAAAGCAGCATCACCTGGGATGACCAACTAATGCTTTCCATCCCTCTAGTTCTAATTCTATAAAATGAAAAAAATAGAATGGAGGATTTTAGAGATTCCTTCTGGTTCAAGACTTACAATTAAATCATACTATGCCACTTTCTATCTTGATATTTCCTAATTCCAGCACGTTTTTGTACCATATTTATCTGCCCTAAAAAATGAGGAAATTGATAATAAACTGATTCATAAAAATTTCTTATGGCATTTATTAGTATAGCAAATCTTATATTGATCTCTGGTAATACATGTTTTAAATAAATAAAAACAAATGCAAGATTATAACAAAACACAAATGTATGTTTGTTTTTTTGTTTGTTTGTTTGTTTGTTTTTACCATACAGCAATGTTTGGGCTTCCCTGGTGGCTCAGAGGTTAAAGCATCTGCCTCTAATGTGGGAGACCCGGGTTCAATTCCAGGGTCAGGAAGATCCTCTGGAGAAGGAAATGGTAACCCACTCCAGTATTCTTGCCTGGAGAATCCCATGGACAGAGAAGCCTGGTAGGCTACAGTCCACAGGGTTGCAAAGAGTTGGACACGACTGAGCGACTTTTACTTTCACAGCAGTATTCAGATAAGAGGGTGAAGTCTAAGCTCTCTTCTATTCAGTAGGCGATTTTTCTCAAGACCAACTGCTAATCATTCATCTCTTCAGATGACATTGACTTTTAGCCAGAAACTCTGAGGTTTTAAAGTGTTATATGGTGTTCCAGTCAGAGTAATTGTGTAAAAAAACACATGAAAGAGTTTAACAGCAATTAACCTTCCCTGGTTTAAAAAAGAAAAAAATTGAAAGCAAACCAGAAAATGTGAACCCATAGGTCAGACATGGCAATGATCATTTTCATTATTTGTCCATGTTCACCCTCATTTTATGGAACTTACACTTAATTTAACTATTTTCATAAAATTTATGTTTGAGGTAGGAGTATTTAGAAAAAGTGCTTAGATCTGAGATTTTATTTCTCCCCTTCTTTAAACATGGTTATAGATATTTGTGCAGTGATTTGCATCCAGAAGAATCTTATGCACTGGACAAATAGTGGGGACATAGTATTTTAGTTTTTGTTTTTTTTCCTTTCTGCTGGTAACGTGAGATTTGGTGGAAAACCAGAAATCACTCAGCTTTTTCTTACCACACCATGACCAGCTGCATAGATTTGAAATGTTGATGGCAAAGACTAAATAGAACATACAGCAAGACAGCATGATCACACGCATTTTAGTCGTAAAGCTTAAAATGTCATCTAAATAATATAAAACTAGAGTTCTAAACAGAATATTTTAGACAAGGGTCTGTGACCTTGTAAAAAATGTTAAATATTTACCTCCAACCTAAGTACAAAATAACTGGACTATATCACACACACTACACTTATATACAGGTATAAAACCCTCCCCCATACACATATACATACACCCACAAAATTTAATTTCTTTCTCAAGTGGCTGTGGTAATAAACTAGACCTTAGAAAATTCAATAAAATCAAGATTTTCCTGAATTCTTCATGTAAGTCTAAATATTCTGGAAACTACATGTATAAAGTATGATGAATGTATGAAGAAATGACACGTTTCATTACTGAATATGTCAACAGGATTGAATACCTTATAAAAATATTTTATATATTAAAATACCTTATAAAATATTTCAGTTCAGGTAAATCTACTGAGTGATTTAGGGGTGAAATTTTTGAGGTAATTATAAAAAGCAAATACAATTCAATAATATATTAGGTGGACCCCAGTACTTTATAGTACTCTAAAAAAAAATTCTCGATAAAGGATTAATATGCTCCTTTTATTTGCCAGAAACTTAAATGTCTCAAGAAAAATCTTCTTTTTCCAGAAAATGGAATCACTAGTCATAACATGGCAGAAAAGACAGCTTGGCGGTTAATACATTTTTGTATGACTGAAATTAAATTAAAAAAAGGTAAAACTCAAAAGACAGAAATATAAACAGAAGACATGATGAAAAAAAAGAAATTAAAAATATTCATTTTCCACCTGAAACAGATGGTTTGTATTGATTTGGCCTCCAAAGAGAAAGAAAGTGAAATGGAGGGTTCTTAGGGCCATGTTGCTGCTAAGTCGCTTCAGTCGTGTCCGACTCTGAGCGACTCCATGGACTGCAGCCTACCATGCTCTTCTGTCCATGGGATTTTCCAGGCAAGAGTACTGGAGTGGGGTGCCATTGCCTTCTCCTCTTAGGGCCATATGTCCTTTATATATATATAGGTCTTTTTGTCACATGGAGCATAGTGATCCCAAGAGGTATCAGAGAATTAGTGGTATCCATCTCAGCATACCAGAGAAAAGGAAATATTCAGTCAATTGCTCAAAATAGACTATAGAAATAACCAAGAGGTCCTACTGGTGAGAAGCTACAGTTTACACATGATTTTTAAACACACTCTTTCCTCAAATAGTAGATTTATGTTAACATTTTTATACTAATATTAACCATTCAACATTTGAAGATAAGACTGAATAATTTATCTTGTGTTGTGGTATAATATTCCATATTTAATTTTTAAAATTCAAAATAGCTTTTAATTCTGTTTAAGTGAAAAAAAGGTGAATAGCTAAATTTCAAGACATTATTTTATTTAAAAGTTATATTTTAAATGGATAACTAGATAATTTTGTAGGAGTCAGTATTCCATCATATCCTCTTATTAGTAGGTTTTAGAGATAAGTTCAAATTATTACTTTTATATTTCTAGCTTTAATGTTACTTTAAATATTTAAAATTTTCCCTGAGCATTTAAATTTATCTTCTTCATTAGCATGATACTATCTCTAGTATTTTTTAGTTGCTAATTCTGACTCAGAATAACTTTTTAATTTTAGGGTATTTAAGAGTGAAAACTTCCAGGAGGTTTTCATTGATGTTGTTTGCTTTTTAAATGTCAAATTAGAAGGCATAAATAAAATCTGATTCATTTACTCGCATGGAGAATGCATTTTTACAGATTGGTGATTAGCAGTACCATTATAGAGTAATCCAGAGAAAAGTTTTAATATAATAAAGACAGAGAATTATATACTAGTGCACACTAAGACACTTCAGTTATGTCCGACTCTGTGCTACCATATGGAATGTATCCCACCAGCCTCCTCTCTTCATGGGACTCACCAGACAAGAATACTGGAGTGAGTAGTCTTTCCCTCCTCTGGGGTATCTTCCTGACCCAGACACTGAACCTGAAGCTCCTGTGACTCCCACATTACAGGCAGATTCTTTACCGCTGAATCTGTAAACCAGGAAACCCTATACACTAGTAAGCAATGTTTTATTTCATCTCTTTATATTTCACTTCAATACTTGAAAAATATTTATCCCTCAGATAACATAACTTTAATGATTTTCCTTAATTCTAATTTTCTTTATAATGGCCAGAAATTCTGGCAACATGGCAAAGATGACAATAAGCTTGGAGTCATAAAATTTGAATATTTGAGCCTACTAGGCTTCTGTTCCTTTGGTTTTTATATTTTTGTGAATATCAAATGAGAGCATATATGTAAATGTGTATTAAAATTTGAAAGGCCTCATACATTCATGGTATTCTTTGGATGAGATGTCTACATTGTATATTCAAGGAATCATGTATTAAATTAATTTACAAAATTGAAGTAAACCATCAAAAGTATCAATTTGTGAAGCATCTATTTCCTTCTTGATTAACAGAAATTATTCCTTTTGAATACTTTCAGTATTTCCCTATTTCATTCTTTAAAAGAGACTTCACATTGTGTTTAATTTTGTTTAATAAATGTTGCAAATATGCAACACAAAGTAAATCCTATTGAAAATCATTTGACTCTAAAGTATTTCAAATTAAATAAAATAATTTGTATTAATGGGAGTGAATGCAGTCTATCAAGTTGCTCCAATTTGCCAGTTTTTGCACCTTTGTTTCCCCCGACACACTATTTCCAGTCCTTTCTTCTTTACCTAGTAGCCAATACCAACCAATTCATTTTCAGATGTCAGTTTTTTTTTTTAATTTGTATTCTGTCTCATGATATCATTTTTGTTTCCTTAAACTTAAAGTTTTTATTTTGTATTGGGGTATAGCCGATCAGGCTTCCCTGGTGGCTCAGCATTAAAGAATCTGCCTGCGATGCAGGAAACTCAGGAGACACAGGTTTGATCCCTGAGTCAGGAAGATCCCCTGGAGGAAGGCATGGCAACCCACTCCAGCATTCTTGCCTGGAGAATCCCATGTAAAGAGGAGCCGGGTGGGCTACAGTCCATAGGATAGAATGTATGTGAAGGTGAAAGAAAGTAAAAATCGCTCAGTCATGTCCAACCCTTCGAGACCCAACAGACTATACAATCCATGGAATTCTCCAGGCAGAATACTGGAGTGAGCAGCCTTTCCCTTCTTCAGGGGCTCTTCCTAACCCAGGGATCAAACCCAGGTCTCCCACATTGCTGGCAGATTCTTTACCAGCTGAGCCACAGTGGGAAGCCCAAAAATACTGGAGTGGGTAGCCTACCTTTCTCCAGTGGATCTTCCCAATCCAGGAATCAAACAGAGGTCTCCTGCATGGCAGGTGGATTCTTTACCAATTGAGCTATCAGAGAAACTCATAGCTAATTAAAAATGTTGCAGCAGTTTCAGGTGAACAGAAAAGGGACTCAGCCATATGTACATGTATCCTTTCTTCCCCCAACCCCTCTCTCATCCAGGCTGGCACATTACATTGAGCAGAGTTCCCTGTGCTATACAGTAGTTCCTTGTTGGTTATCCCTTTTAAACATAGCAGTGTGTACGTGACCTTCCCAAAGTCCCTAAATATTCCACATGGATGGACATAGAGAGTGTCATACTGAGTGAAGTAAGTCAGAGGAGAGAAGGAGAAATACCATTCAACATCTGTTATATGTGGAATCTAAAAAGAAATAATACAAATTGACTTACTTACATAACAGAAAGACACTCACAGATTAAGAAGACAAACATGATTACCAGGGGGATCAGATGTCAGTTTAATCATCACTTCTTCAGGGCGCTCTTCTCTGATATTCCAAACTAAGTCTGATCATCCTATTATAGATTTTAATAAGATTCAGTGATAACATCTGTAAGTTCATTTTTGGGGTGTGTGGTCTAAACAGTCCTAAACCTGTTTCCCTTACTTGTTACAGGCTTCAACGTATCCATGGTATTTACATAGTGTCTAATGCACTATAGGGCTTCCCTGGTATGTCTGTGGTAAAGAATCCATCTGCCAATGTAGGAGACATGTATTAAATCTATGGGTTGAAAAATCCCCTGGAGAAGGAACCAGCAACCCACTCCAGTATCCTTGTCTGGGAAATCCCATGGACAGAGGAGCCTGGATGACTACAGTCCATGAGGTTGCAAAAGAGACAGAAATGACTCAGTGACTAAACACACTCACACAATATACTGTAGGAGTTTTATCATTTTCCTTTGAATAAATACATTTATAAATGAATGCATACTGTATATTACTAATAAGAACTAGGTCAATATTTTGTAATAAATGTACTGTATGAAATGTAAGCTTTAAAATTGTATTAAAATAAAAAGTGAAAAAGAATTAAGGCTTTTAAATGGTGAGATAAATATATTCTGCCCATTTCAAAAAAATACTTTAAATCACTAATACTGCACATATGAAAATTTCAAATTTGTTATTTAGATGGCAAATAAACTCTAGTTGGGATCAGTATTTGTCTATGCTCAATAATGAGCTCCTCAACTTATATCATGCATATTTAGTTCATTTGATTCAGTTTTTAAAGGTATTATGTGGCAGACTTAGTAGCTCAGTTGGTAAAGAATCTGCCTACAATGCAGGAGACCGGGGTTTGATCCCTGGGTCAATAAGATCCCCTGGAGAAGGAAATGGCAACCCACTCCAGTATTCTTGCCTGGAGAATTCCATGGACAGAGGAGCTTGGCAAGATATTGTCCATGGGATCACAAAGAGTTGGACACAATCGTACAACTAAATTTACAATATTGTAAAGTAATTAACCTCTAATTAAAATAAATAAATTTATATTTACTTTCAGCTTTCATGTGGCAGACATTGTGCTAGTCATTGAGGAGACAGTGCCTAGCAATTCCGGGCCATTATGAAACATTTTCTACTTGGCAGGAGGCATATAATAAATAAAGTAAAATAATACATTCCATGATGAATGATAAGTGAACAAACCGAAATAAACAGAGTTGGAAATTTTGAATATGGTAGATAAAGAAGACTTCTCTAAGTCGGTAACATTCAAGTTATAATCTGAAGAATGTGAGGAAATGAAACATGGAGAGATCAGAGGGTGACTTTTGAGGTAGAGAAAAAACATCTATTAAAAAAAAGTAAGCAAGCATTTGCAAAACAGGGGAGAGACAGAGAAGAGAAATCCTTAATTCAAACTGTAGCTAGACTAGGCTATGTTTCAGATGCTACTTACAAAGAGCTCCCTTATTTTACCTACCATTTCTGAGCTGTACTACTGAAAAATGGGCAAAGAATTAGGGATATTACTTTGTGCAGAAATTTACTGTTTAAAATAACTTTATTAATTGTTAATTTTTCAATTGCACCCTACATTGAGACTAAAATGTAGTCTTGACTTTGCTTAGCTAGATCCTTTATATAAAAGATACATATTTTTCATCTTTACTGATGTGGAAGAATCATTAAAAAACTATAGTCTAGTATTATCCTAGTATTGTTTTTAATTAATACTGTTGCCCTATGTTTAACAATATGATACCTAATTATTAAAAGGACATATTTATAACTTATTGAAAATACTTCTGAAAAGATAGCTGCTTGCAACTTTTTTTAAAGTTATTAGTAAACTTTGGTCTTTGTCTACGGTATAATGTTAAATCCCCATGCACATTACTTTATGAAGAGAAATTCTCTAATATACTGGACAACTCTCTACATAATTAGAGCACTGCTGTTGATTACAGATGAAGAACTTCTAGTTAGATTTTTAAATAGATGTTTTTATGCTTTGAGTTGACTAACAATGTCAACTCATTGATCCAACATTGGTTTTCCCCTCTATTTCCCCTTCAAAAATAATCTGACACTTCTATAATATTGAAGCAATAAAATTGCTGATTACCCAAAGGAATGTCATGAAAATAGATCATTAAACATAGCTCAATAAGAAATGCCCAGTATCTGTTCCTATATTTCTACCTTAATAAAATGATATCTGGTATTTTTGAGACATATGCAGAGGCAGTTAAAACTTTACAGTCTTGACTTTGCTTAGCTAGATCCTTAATATAAAAGATACATATTTTTCATCTTTAGCTGATGTGGAAGAATCATTAAAAAACTATAGTCTAGTATTATCCTAGTATTGTTTTTAATTAATACTGATGCCCTATGTTTAACAATATGATACCTAATTATTAAAAGCAGCCTATTTACCTGACAAACTTCTCTTATAGGCTGAATCTATATATTATTGATACTATAAATTATATAGTTAGCTGAGAATGGCTCAAAAATATTTCAAATTAAATAATTATAACCTAATTTTTCTTCCTTGTATCATTTTAAAATTCATTTACTTTTATTTATAATTTTAAACACTTCTAGGTTAGAGAAATGTCTCTTAAGTTTGAAGAGCTCAACTTTGAGATTACAAAAACCCAGTGGGAAATAGAAAAAAAAAATGTTACTTACAGAATATTTATCCACAAACCCCATTTTCTATTGTTAGGAAACCTTCTAAACACCTCTAGACATGTAGCAAACCATACCCTGATAAAAATCAAGCCATTTATGGATTCAGAAAGCCAGCTTACTACTTTCTATGAGACTATTTTCTTTCAAACCTTAGAGCATAGAAAACAAGTTACTATTTGAAAAGTTGGCAGTTTTGGCTCTGTTAAGGTAGAAACAGCTACCTTCGAACATGTGGATGAATAATAAAATCTCTTCATACCTAATAATGGAAGGTAGAGGAAGGAGGTTGACAAAACATATATTTATTATATGATACAAAGAAAGTAGTTTGACAAAACTGAAAGCTATGATTCGAAATTAATATTCCCATTTAAAGTTTCAAAGTGTTCTACATAATATTCTGTTTTTTGGAATCTTCTCAGGTATTAGAGCTTGAAATGTGCCTTGAGGAAAACAAATCCACAAAGTTACTCATAAAGAAAATTATTCCTATTAGTACACTTACAACCAGAGAGGTGTAAATAACTCAGATAAGTTAAAATGAATAAACAACAACATTTTATGTAATGTTTTGAAATAATGCAATGAGTCTTAAATGTTGTCTTGATAAGCCTTATATTAAATTTAAGATAATATGGATATTGGTCTTTCTGACTATTACGTAGGCAGATTTATGTTTTGTTTTGTTTTTTAAATGGGAGCCAAACAATCCACTAGTAAGTACTTTCCATGTTCTGAAAGTTGTTCTAAGGGCTTTACCTATGTAATTTTATCTAGTTCTCACAAACGAAGAAATCTGTGGCTCAGTAAGGTTAAATAACATGCCAGGGAAATACTGAGTAAACTGAGATTTCAAGCATTTCAGTGGATACTACAAACATTTTGTATTGGCTTGAGAGAGCAAATTATTAAAATTTCAGGAATTTGGTTGGCTTATCAAAAACAAAAATTATTAAAAATCAAACATTTAAAGTAACATTTGCAACTCAGAATTCAGGTGACAGCTTAGTAGCTAACCACAGAAACTGATAAATATTATAAATCATGGCGTTACATATATTTTGTTGATTGTCTAAACTCTATACTTAAGTAATGGAGATTTAATAATGCATATCACATTTTAGAAATCTCTATAGCTGTTACATAGTGAATAGCATGAAAAGATTGAGAATATGTTCTTATAGTATTCAAAAACCATTGTCCAAGTCAACAAGAAGTCACTCACATCATTGACTAATGCTTGTAATTCTAAGATATCTCTTCTTTGTTTCAGTGATGTCTTTCTATTAATATGAATGAAAATATCAGCCACGATTTTTAGCAGAAGTCTGCTTGTTTATAAGGTGCCACCATGGTATGGCTATGGGCTGAAGATTTAGGCAAAAATTAACAGATTCTATGAAAACAAATTGGTCATAAGCATTGTTCAGTGAATAATATACATTTAATCATTTTCTGAAAATTATGTTACACATCCTTCTTTTCAATAAAATTTGTAATAATATCATGTAAGTAGACACACACACATACTTTTTCCAGAGAGCCAATTGTTTAAAACATCACTGGCGTCCCCTCAAAAATGGTATTTCACACAACACTATAGTGTTCCACTTCAAAATAAATGTAATATAATTAGCCCACCCAATGTGAAAGGTACTGAAGAACATAGACTAGAATTTTAAGTGGGCCTGATAAACAGAAAACAAATGCTCATTAATTCATACATGGCATCTACACATCAAAATTGGTTGAGAAGTCATGACATAGGATGCAGAGAAAACCAATTTTTGTCATATTCTGGACTAGCTACAGCATATCTGGCTACAGTCCTTTCAAAAGCTGTAGCATTAGCATGTGTGTTCAATATTAGCATGTGAACTTATGGTCAGCTATGAAGCTACAGAGATCTGCTAGCACAAATTAAGTAAAAAAAAAAAAAAACTAATTGGAGAAAATCAATAGTTCCTAGATGAACTACAGGAATATAGTCTGAGAAGAAAGCCCAAAGAAGACTCAAAGGAGAATGAGCTCAAGCAAAATTTCTGCCTGTTTCACTAGGTTGAGTGCAATATGTCCCAAAGCAGACAGGAAAGAAATAATTTTACTACTAGTGGTAACAAGTATAAGGTTTTTCCCATATAGTTGAACTGGAGATGTGTGTATGCTGTCATGTCCAGCTCTTGGCAATCCCATGAACTGTAAATCACCAGGCTCCTGTGTTCATGGGATTTACCAGGCAAGAATAGTGGATTGTGTTGTCATTTCTTACTCCAAGGGATTTTCCCCACCTAGGAATCGAACCAGAATCTCTTGTGCCTCCCACGTTGGGAGGTGGATTCTTTACCACTAGCACCACGTAGGAAGCCTGAGAAGTTGAATTGGACACTATGAAAAAGTAGTGTTTTATCCATTATGTGGCATAAAACATTAGAAAAGCAATAGCACATGGAAGAAATGCATTAAAATGAAGAGAAGTTCCTTCCACACTATTTCCCTATAATCAGTATGTTTGGATTGGGAAAAAGGATGCATGTAGCTTAAAAATCAATTTTAGGTTTGCTGTGGATTTTGAATACACAGAACACACGTGTGGAACTCAGAAGATAGGACTAGAGAATGAATATGAAAATCTGCGCTGAGCTTTTAAAACACAACAAAACACACCTGCTGTAATTTTCTTGCAACTATGGTTAGAAAAAGGGAGCTAAGAAAAGTCAGGCACATTAGCATATGCTTTAATAATGACAGAGGACAGAAAGCTTATAGAAATCCTTAACTCCTGTTTTCCTTCCGTATCCATCCCCACCAGAATGAACTTGAAACTGGGAGTGAGTGAAAAAAATTTAAAAGTCAGGGTATATTATAAGAGAGCTAGCAGATATACCAATAAATAAATATTTTGAATGCATTTAAATATCTAGAAAGTTATATCCAATATTATGTAGTTTTAGAAAGAAAATAGTTGCAGATATGAATGAAGAGACACTATTTTCAATTTTTTAAAATCTCAGAAAAACAAAGTTCAAAAGATTAGAGATGCTAAAGTTTCTAATTTTCAAAGTGGACAAATGATGACCATTACACATTAGAAGAGCCTGATCCTGATGTCATTACTGGGAAATATTCTGATTGGATTTCTTTCTCTCTTTCTTTTATTTTTTTTCCTTTTGGCTACACTGGGTTTTCATTGCTCTACACTGGCTCCTGTCTCGGGGGCTACTCTCTACTTGCTGAGTGTGGGCTTCTCATCGCACTGGCTTCCCCTGTAGCAAAGCATGGGCTCTAGAGCTGAGGGCTTCAGTTGTCGTGCCTCACAGACATATATGCCCCGCAGTGTGTGGAGTCTTACCAGACCAGAGATTGAATGTGTGTCCCCTGCATCGGTAGGGAAATTCTTAACCACCTGACCACTGGGGAGGTTCTGGATTTTACATATATTTCCTTTTAGAGGAAAATACACTTCAGTAATACGCTAATGTTTAAGAGCATTGAGGCTGTCGTCAGGGAGATCTGAATTTAAATCCTGCACTGCTACTTACTAGCTATGTGATTGCAAAATAAAAGTACCCCTCCAAATCTTATTTTCCTCAATTCTAATATAAAGATTATGGCTATCCAAAAATTGAATAATATAGCATGAATGAGCAGGATCAAGAAAATATTAAATGTGAATCACTTGGTATGGTACCAAGTAAATAGTTAAAGGATTAAGTTTCATTATTGATTCCAGATACGCAGTTAATTCTCTAACAAGGAGGGTTTAGGAGCTCTGAGTGCAGTCAAAAATCTTTAATGTAGGCCCTTTTTATCCACAATTATAGCTCCACAATGATGGATTCAACCAACCTGAGACTGTGTATTACCATTGTATGTATTTACTGAAAATCATCCACGTATAAGTGAACCTGCACAGTTTAAACCTATACGATTCAAGGGTCAACTGCAGGTAGATAGATAATAGATAAGGTTAACAAAATAGATAGATATTCATAGAGAGAGCTTTCTCTATATATGTATATGTAGAGATATCTATGGAGAAGGCAATGGCACCCCACTCCAGTACTCTTGCCTGGAAAATCCCATGGGCAGAGGAGCCTGGTGGGCTGCAGTAGATGGGGTCGCTGAGTCAGACACGACAGAGCGACTTCACTTTCATTTTTCACTTTCATGCATTGGAGAAGGAAATAGCAATCCACTCCAGTGTTCTTGCCTGGAAAATCCCAGGGATGGGGGAGCCTGGTGGGCTGCCATCTATGGGGTCACACAGAGTCGGACACGACTGAAGCAACTTAGCTGCAGAAGCAGCAGCAGAGATATCTATATGTAAATAGGTCTATATATCTACACATGCACCTACACATATATATATTAAATATACATGTGTGTATATATATCCTTATATATATATATAGATATAGATAATAACATCACATAAATATAAAGGCGAAAAATAATAATTATCTTCTGAAATAATATGATTTTACACATTTACATGGTATTTATTTTATCTTTATTTTCTGAAAATGTTTGTGTAGGGTTTATTTTTTCTATTTAAATAGATGTGATAACTCAGAGGAGGAAAATGGGAGGGGGATTTGTGTACTGGAAAATTCCCTGGACATCAGGATGCTTCCTTCACAGTTCTATATGTGTAAACTATGATTTTTCATAGGCTATTTAACTCTGAGTTTCAATTTCCATACTCTGGAAGGGGAATAATATTGCCTAATTCACAGGGTTTTGTGAAAATAAATTTAGAGTCTTTACATAAAAGCACTTTTTATACTAGGGAACTATTTAAATAAAATATATAATTAATCTTGGTTTTATTATGGATTTTTCCAAGGAAATATAATAAATTCAGTTTCATTGAATAAATAGGTTTTAATACCATTAAATAAAGAATCCATGTCAATATCATCTGATCAGTCCTTGGTTTAGCATATTTAATCAAATATTTGACTAGAGTCGGAAAAAATGCAATCTTTAAGAGTCTAGACTGCTGGGTGCCAGAATTAAGATTCAAAACCATCTCAAGTATTGATAGGAAATTATGATACATAATAAGAATAAATGAGAATAAAATGAGAATTGTTAAACTGGGTTAAAATGCTTGATATGTCATTTTAGGAAAAAAATAAATTGGGTCTAGTTTGAATCTATGAAGCTTAATTTCATCAAAATTAAATTTGGATTAGTATTCTAGCCCTAAAACCAAATTCATGGTTAAGAGATATTTAAATTGCCAAAGAAGCTTGTCTGTTTTATTCTTTTGCTTTCAATTTATTTATTTTTATCTGGAAGATAATCGCTTTACAATATGTGGTGGTTTCTGCCGTATGTCAACATGAATCAGCCACAGGTATAAGTATGTTCCCTCCCTCTTGAACATCTCTCCCACCTCTCAGACCATCCTATCCTTCTAAATTTTCACAGAGCATGAGATCTGAGCTCCCTGTGTCATTCAGTAAGTTTCCACTGGCTATCTAATTTTCCATATGGTAATGTATATTTCATTGTTACTTTCTCAAATCATGTATGTTCCTCCGTATGTTAAGTAGTATAACGTGATCCTTGAAAAATCCTTTCTTTAAAATGATTTAAATATCACTTCCAAATTATCACAGTTGTTAGTAGATACATATAAGTGAAACACTAGATTGAATATGTAAACAGTCAATATCAACTTATAAAAAACAAAATTAGAATATTCACTGAAGGACATAGAAAAACTATTCATAAAAGTTACTAATGCAAAATGAAAAAAAGGATAAAAAATGATTAGTAAACTGATCCACAAAAAAGAAAAAGGAAAACTGAAAGTGTTAGTCACTCAGTCATGTCTGAGCTCTTTGTGACCCCATGGAGTGCAGGCCGCCAGGCTCCTCTGTCTATGGGATTCTCCAGGCAAGAATACTGGAGTGGGTTGCCATGCCCTCCCTCAGGGGTTCTACCCAACCCAGGGAGCCAACACTTGTCTCCTTACATCTACCTGCATTGGCAGGCAGGTTCTTTACCATTAGAACCACCTGGGAAGCCCAAAATAGTACACAGGAAATTGCACACAACCTGGGATCATCCTGACCAAGTGCATTTTGTGGTGAAAGTGAAAGTGTTAGTCACTCAGTCACGTCCAGCTCTTTGCAATCCAATGGCCTGTAGCCCACCAGACTCTTTTGTCCATGGAATTCTCCAGGCAAGAATACTGGAGTGGGCAGGATGGTGCAAAGTGAATGGCTTCTGAGGCCCACTTCAAGTGCTACTTATTACTTAGGAACTTTTATGCAATCAATGTATTTTAGGTATGCCATTAAAATACCTACAATTATTTATAAATGCAAAGAAAGCAATTAGCTTTCACATTTAGTGAAAGTCTTAGCTTTCACACTTCTGAAATGTGTTTTGTTATATTGAGGATTTCTCCATTTTCTTTTGTACAAAACTTAAATTTCCAAAGTAAAAGATGATATAAAAAAGCAATTGAACATATTTGGTTTGGAAAGTGTTTCTAATGTTTGTGTCAATAATAATAATCAATGTAATTGCCTGAAAACTTTGGCTTTTATTATTTATAAATTATCAAATCAAACTAAAATGATTGACCTAGTATAATCACGTATATTTATGCCAAACTAATTTTAATCATTTTTTCATATTCATTGTTGTGATTACATGGATTGTTGTGTTCTGCTGAATTGTGGAACAGTATTCATTTCAGAAAAATAATATTTAAAATTTGTTTTGAAGCAAAATGGATTTTTGAAGAGGCAAACTAACTGAGGAAGGAGTTTCTACTTCTCAGTTCTAAACAGTGCTCAAGTGGCTTTAAGAGGTCACTCATTTTCAGATGACTGACCCTGTAGATTGTGTCTGGACTAGGAAACACTGGCACAATGATTTTGGAATGAGCCAAGTTCTCAAAACACAATTATATGTTATTATTTTTTCCATCTTATGTTAGACCCATAATCAGATTGGAAATCTATAGTTGTGATAATAGAGCACTGAGACAATTGTCCATATCATTCAAGCCAAAGAAATACTTTGATTTGAAATTCTGTACCTAAATGATTGAGGCCAAAGTGCTCCTTTGGTTTGAATGATTTGGATAATTGTTTCAGTTCTCCACTTCATCTTGCTTGTGTAATATAAATTGCTCAGAAGCAAATGTATGAGGTACCATATTCATTCAGCGCAGTGAAAATATGTACACATTTTGTGGCATATAAAGTTTGTAAATGTTTAAAGGAAAATAGAACTGAAAACTACTGAAGGTATTATTTACATATTTTCAATACCTCCTTTACAGAAAATGAATTACAGTATGCAGGCTCATGCATGTTCACTAAATTGCATTTTAGTGTAGCTATTTATCACTAAACTATTTCTGAAAATTAAGCAACTCAAAATTGGATCATCACAAATAATGAAAAAAGAAACCAATAAAAATATTCTAAGCTAAACATGATTAAGAACAAAACATAAATTCACTTAGTGTCCACAGTTACCAGAGTAAAATGTTCATAAGCCTGAGAACCAGAGTAAGTGAAGAAACATCTAGCTTCATTGTTGCCATGCTCCATGCTATTGGTGTTTTGTTGCCATGTATTATGGCTGCTATGTACTAAATGATAAGCGGAAGCCAACTGCACTTCCCAAAGTGGATCACTGTACTTGTTTTAGCTTCCCTTTGTAAAACCTAAGGTCTGATCTGTACCGCAAGCACAAAGGCAATCAATGCTGATGAATGACTAGAAATGGTTTCTTTATTCCAGTCCTCGAAGAATAGAAAGTTTCCATTATCTCGTTCAACATCTTCACTCTATCAATCTGACAAGGGCAGGCAGTTGCACACTTCACTGCTTTCACTTTGGAGCAGTAGTCTACTTATCTATATGTTTCTAAAATGGAAGAAAAATGAAAAATAATAAAGTCTGGTGAAAACTTCCCATTTGTTCACATGCAAATGCTGCCTTTCGTTCTTCTTTTAATTGTTGCTCAGTTTTATTTGAAACATAATCATTTAAAAGAAAGTGGCAGAAAAAATTATAGACATACAGCCCAATTTTTAATGTTAGGTAAAATAAATCAAGTTTTGCCTGTTGAAAAGGAAAAAAACGACAACAACAACATTACCTTCTGTACCTTTTTGATCCTAATGGATATGGTACTTTTGTTCACTTTTCAAGGACTGGATAGCATCTTGGCATCCTCCTGAGGCTTTTTTCTGGCAACCTGGCAGCTTAGAAAGTCACCCAATATGCACATATTGGTGCTGTGTGAGTTTTTTTCCTCTTCCTTTTGTAAGTATTGTCTATCTCTACGGAGCAGAAGAGCACGTTGGAAAAAAGGCAAGGTGTGAACGAGCCTCTCTTTGGCAGCTAGTCAGTAGGCTTTTGAGAAGAAAAGCATCCAAGGTAACAGCCCAAGATATCAGAAGGAAACTTTTTAGAACAAAAATGGGGAAAACCATGGAAATTTCTTGGACATTAATTATCACAAATGGCCATTTACAACATTTTTTCCTCTGCCAGAACTTTCTTAATGCTGCAAAGACAGTCTTCTAGTGTGCTCAGAGCACATTCTTTGCAGGAACAAGGTCGAGCCTCAAAATATGCTGAATAACTGGCCATGCACACAAACTTGGCCATGTTGCCTCTTACACAGGCAGTGAACTCTGGGGAATCTGAATTCATGCCACAAAGAAAGATAATCCTCTTTCCCTACTCTCTCCTGAACTTTGTATGCTTTCATATACATTTCTGATAACTGCCTCTGTGGAATAAAGATCCTTTTGAAATGAAAAGAGCTGCTCAGGTTTAAAGAAAAGAGAATTATATGACAGCAAATTATCTGAATTATAATCTGAAATATGTCACTAACTACATGTTTATACAGTATCAGTGATATGACTTTTTATTTTATTTTGGTTGGTATCAATACACACACACATAAGAGGTATATATGGATATATGGATTTATATATATTTGGATTTTGTAAAATCAATTGAGAAGAAAAAAATCATAAAAATAGGAAATTAACAGAATTTAATTCCCATCTCCTACATAACACTGGTGAAGGAGATATAGCTAAGGGTACCACATCTCTTCCTGGGAATGGCTACCCACTCCAGTAACTTTCCTGGGGAACTCCATGGACAGTAGAACCTGGCAAGCTATAGCCTATGGGGTCACAAAGAGACAGACATGATTGAGCATCTAATACCATATCTCTAGGAAGTAACTATGATATTCCAGATAATAATCCTGGGGTGGGACACTAACCAGTCAATGAACATTCTAAGCATTTACTTTCTCTTCTGGCAGTGAAAAAACTTTTGTTTCAAAATTCTATTTTCAGACACTGATGATAATACTATCTTCAAAACTTAACAAATAGACAAAAGAAAAATAGATAGACCTTATTAGAGGGAGTAAATCAGTGACTGATTTTCACCATTTTAATCTGTCTGTTCTTGAGCTATAGTATCAGTTCAGTTATGTACACTTATGCTGTCTTAGATTGATTATATTAATGCAGGTGTTTTTTTTTTAAGAAAAAGTGGAATATTCTATCATGCATGCATACATATACAGCTATTAATATATGTAAAATAGATTTGACACACAGATAAGAACAGATAATAGTATTTTGAGGGTTTTTTTCACCACATATCAGTAAAAGCATTCTCCTATATTAGTACTTTGTATATACTTTGGGGTCAGATATAGAAATGTGACTTACAAATACAAATAATAAGGTAGTTAAGAGCAGGCATTTGAATGGTGCCTGCCTTCAATTCCTGACTCTGCCATCTACCAGCTGCATGAATTTCTTAACATACTTAACCTCCCTGTTCCTCAGTTTCCTAATTGGTAAAATGGGACAAAGCAATTGTGCTTATTACCCAGAGATGTTAGGCAAATGAAAAAAGTTAATATCTTTAAAATGGCCAAGAGTACCTGGAATATAGTGAACCCACTATAAATATTGGCAAAAGTTATTTTCAAAAGACCATTTTTTAGTAAATATTGACAAAAATTTATATATATATATTTTCCAATAAGTAAGTAGCAGAATAAAATCAAAGTCAAACCACGGAAAGTAAGTACAACTGTTTTTACAATGTGGTGAAATACCACAAAATCAGAAAAGCAATAGAGTAACCAAAACAGTTATAAATGGAAAGAGTGCACTAAATATGCACTTAAGCTCTTGATATAATTGTAATGAGCCTTTATAATCTTCGACCCTTGGTGTTAATCAAAATTAGACTTTGTGAGTGTTAAAAGGACTTGTAAATAATGAGATTTCTGAAGGAGGGAAGATACCAATAATTGAGTGATTTCTGAAATTCAACAATTTACTTTTGGCTGGGTAGAAATATTTTATAGCATTCTGTAGAAAGTCAATATCCAAAAACTCATTTTCTATTGGTTTAGCTTAGGCCTTTGGCTTCAGAGTTACAGCTTTCTGAATGGGAGTTCTTGCTTAGTTTCCACAGGTGCATCTTCCCGGTAGATTTATATGCCTCATAAAAGCTTTATATCGCTCATAAATGCAGACTTTCAATCCTACAGGTACCTCTGATCTGGAAGTTTTATTTTATCTTTCAGGCTGATGAAAATGACACATCCTTGTTGGGAAATGCTACTATGAATGCCAGAGCAATGGAATAAAAATGGAAGAGAGTGATCCTGATGGAAAAAAAGAAAAGCTGGGAGAGAAACTGTGAAGTAGAAGTCCACAGGGAGAGTGGGAAGTTTTAACTGGGAGCTGCAGGGGAGGAACACATCATAGTAAGAACCTGAAGAAGAAACAGTGTGCGCTGCTGCCTGAGAAAGCAGGAGTGAGGAAATGGAATCACGTATCATGGGGAAAGGATATAGCTGGAAATATGCAGTATACTTGGACTTCCCTACAGTAATGTGTATTTATTCTTAGGATACTCTAGGTACTTTCACATTTCAAGATAATGGAATTCAGAGTTTTGTTACATGGGGTGAGGAATTTCAAAATACCTTAACAACAAACTTTTCTAGAAACATGGATATAATATTAGTAAATGTTTATTACATATGTGGTGAAATAGAAACAGCATATATGCTATTTCTCTGTGTAGGGAATTAGGATTACAAGTAGGGGAAGACTAAAAGAAGAAAATGGATAAGGACTTATTTTTATAGTCCAGCAAGAACTAAAGGCTGTCATAGGTGCTGGTGGGGGAATGTGGCAAAAGATTGAGACATATTTTGAATGTGAAATGATGTACATAATGTTTAATGCATACCAGAACTTTTCTAAGAGTTTTACACACATCCATTTACTCCTCAAGAAGATCCAATAAAGCAGATACTGTTATTATCCCCTCACTTACAGAAAAGAAAATTTCTTAGCCTTTGTAGAAGGGCTAAAGTAAGTCTACTAGTTATGAAATAACAGAGCTATGATTTCAGGGCCTTTGTGTATGATTGTACTGGTCCTTCATTTCAGGTAGAAGTGGTTTCATTGGGGCTGGAAACTAGTTCATGCTCCATTAATGAAGTCATGGATTATTTACCACCTAAAGGAACAAAGCTTCTTCTGATTTGTTTGAAGGTTTCTCTTGGGCTAATAACAATCTTACAGTATTTGGATCCAGGAACTCAGATAAGACCCCCATTTTAATGATCAAGCTAAATTCATTATTTATGGGGAATAAAGGTATATGAGGAATCAAGGGTGATTTCTAAGTTTCTCTTTTAAACAATTGGACACATGTCGGTACTATGTACTTTTAGCAGGGAATAATTTATAATTTGGGTGTGATTATTATGTTAATAATGGACATGAATTTGAGCAAACTCCAGGAAATGGAGGACAGAGGGGCTCGGCAGCCTAATAGTCCATGGGAGTGCAAAGAGCTGGACTTAACTTAGCAACTGAAGAATAACATTAAGTTGCATATTACTTGTATCACATGTAATATGATTTAATTTCATGTTTACAAAACCTAGTAGGGTAGGAAAGGTGTCTTCATCCCTCACAAACTTACTTTCAGTCTCAGATATGACTTGCATGAATCATATCAATAGTTCTGGCTCCTGGGTGAGACTAACCATTGGGAAGCACTGACCAGAAATAGGAAGGAGGGAAGGAGGAACTTTAGGACATTTATTTGCTCAGTTGGCCACCTCCCTCAACCAGAAAATCAGAGCTCCTTCCAAACAACCTTTTCTACACAACTTCCTCTCTCTTTTTATCTTGTTGTTGTGTTTAGTCACAAAGCTGTGTTCAGTTCTTGTATGACCCCTCAGACTGTTGCCTGCCAGGTTTCTCTGTCCATGGGATTTTCCAGGCAAGAATACTGGAGGGGTTTCCTTCTCCAGGATATCTTCCCAACCAGGTGATCGAACCCGGGTTTCCTGCATTGCAGGCAGATTTCTTTACCACTGAGCCACTTGGAAATCTCCCTTTCTTTTTATTCCATTCCACAAAGTGTGCCTCCCTTAGCCCTTTGGGATATAGGGATGGTCAGAACCTCCTATTGTTACTTACAATATACAGCACTATTTTTCTGGTCTTCCCACATTTATAAATGAACACTTTATTAAATTATCCTTAAACGCAATTTAATTACTTATATTATCCAATCTCTTTCTTGACAGGACTCTGACCCATGTAGTATTGTAGTGACCCAACTTACATCTAAGGAAACTGGAGGCCACAAATTTAACATGTTCAATTCAGTTTGACAAGTACATGATCTTCAGCTACAAAGATAACAAAGCAGCAAACTTTGAGGACTTAAGGAAAAAGTTTTACAAGGTATCTTAAAAGTTTTAGGATTTCATGTGTTCAACAAACAGAAAAGGCATTATAACCAAAGAGCATTCTGTGCAAAAGCAGGGAAGAATAAGCTAAAGGAAGACTGAGGGGACTACAAATAGATCTTTGATGCTGCCTTGCAGGGAACCAGGAATGGTGAACAATGAACTTGTAAAGGTATCCAAAGACTAGATAACAAGAGGGAAGAAAAGGGGTGGCCATCAACAAAGGAAACTATAGGATTTTACCAGGAACATAACCCTGAGTGAGTAGAAAATTTAACTTGATTTCGCAAAGCCTGATCATAATCACACAATAACTTTGATTTTCAAGATAGTAATATGTATGCCCACATTAGCATACATTTCCTCTGCAATCATGTATCTATTGTATACATATTGATAGGCCATACTGTAGTTATGTATCTCTGTACTAAGTGAAAACTACATATTCTGCTGGTATTACCTAAAACCCAAATAGTTTTAAAGTGAAGGAACAAAATTTTACATGTAGAGTGACGCACTTTAGAGAATACTGTCTTTTGGCTTTTGGTTTAATTTAGCTTTTACTGGAAGGTATATACTGCAGTCTTCAATGCGAGTTAAACTGTGACTGTATTTGGAAAAGAAAACATTATCTTAATACATGGGCTTGTACAAAAATCTCAAATTTGCAAAATTTCATTTGATAACATTTTAATCTAATTACTAGGTTATTAAATTAGATTACATGATTGGTCTTCTTGAGGAGTATGATTTTGAAAACCACTTCATGGTCAGAAGAAAAGGTAGATAGTAGAGCAGATAATGCAGAGTGTTGATGAGTTCTAGATTAAATTGGCTTCAATGACAGACATGAAGAGGATGGGTCCTGCACTTGGATTTCTTGAGACAGAACAGTGTTTTAACCTCTGTGTCTTTTTTTCTAATTAAAAGATGACAATAATAATAGCATCTGCTTCATTGTATGTGAAGATAGTCTGGAGAATAATATAATGAAGCACTAAGAATAATAATTGATAGATGGTGAGCACCATGCAAGTACTATGTTTTATGATTAAAGATATTAGCATATTACCTGTCATGTTCTAATAATATTAGTTATTTTAAACTAACATTAACTAAAATAAAAAAAATAAATTCCACTTAGATGTAAAACACAATGCTAGCAAATTCTAGAGAATGTGATACCCAATATTTGAATAAAGTCTCACATCCAGCTTGTTCTCTCTTCTCTATCCCTTGATTATTATCACAAAGTTACTTGGTGGTGTCAAATGATCCTTTCGAGCTTTGGATTTTTTAAAGATGACACATGAAATTCCACTTTTCTTTGAGTTTGTCTCAAAATAATTGGTGCCATATGTAGCCATAAGCAATTCAAATTATTTTATAGCATCCATGATAAACTGTATAAGCTGTTAAGTCATACCTGTTTTCGTTTAATGGGTATAGAAGAAAAAAAAATAATGAGATTTTGGGAGCTATGAGTGAAACAAAGCTTGGCAACTTTTCTCATTCTGTGCTAATTTTCATTACTCTCTCCCTTAAATCTTATGAGAGTTGATGGGAAATACTAGCCTTGTGACAAGGTGATTAAGAGTGTTAACATGACAAATTACTGATATGATAGTGGAAATTATTTTCCAATATGAATATATATATATATATATTTCCTTTATCAGGGATGGGAAAGATCATTCATGTTGACTTGCTAATTCTTCCAACTCTCTAGTTAGAGAATACTTTTTTCAAAAGTCCTCCAAAGGCCTCACAATTTCTTCTAGAGTTTAAGCACATTTTATATAAAATAATTGCTGACTATCTTTAAATATCACATCAGAAAACTTCTATGTGGTAACAGAATATGGCTATTCTGTCTTTACTTGAAAGGATAAATATGCTGATTATTAGGGATGCAGGGATGTCCCAGAATATATACCTAGTACCATGAGTTAGATATGAATCAACTAGTTCACTTTAGGCAATTTCCTTCATTCACAGAATTGTTACATTAAACCATCTGAAAATATTGTTTTTGTAGTTCAAAATGGTTGAAGATTGACAATGTCAAATGACTCTACGTAATATATGTGTATATACTTGATCAGTTTGCATCGTTGTGTACTATTGGCTATATAATAGTATTATCATTCATAGATTCTTACATTGATTTTAAAGTGTCTTTGAAAAACATTAGTACTTTTATTCTTTATTTATATAGAGAAAAATAAAACACTTTCTATTTTTCTGAATAAAAATTAGCAGGACTTTTTGCTGGCTGCTTACCAAATGCTGGCTTAAAGAAATAGAATATTGTATGCTGAGCATACAATCGTATATTGCAATTTCATACTTACATACTGAATAAGAGTTTCTGATAATTCAAGTAAATTCCATTTCCTATCAACTTATAAGGATAGGAGGTAGTTCAACTTTATTATTGGAGGCTTACTTAGATCAAGCCAGTAGAACAACTTGACTAAAATATTCCTTAGTTTTAGTGAATAAAAAGAAGAAGCAAATATGGTGATGCAAAATATACTTAATATATAATAAATATTTGGGATTTTAAAACTAAAATAAAAAGCAGAGACATTACTTTGCCAACAAAGGTCTGTCTAAGCAAAGCTATGGTTTTTCCAATAGTCATCTATGGATGTCAGAGTTGGACTATAAAGAAAGCTGAGTGCTGAAGAATTGATGCTTTTGAACTGTGGCATTGGAGAAGACTCTTGAGAGTCACTTGGATTGCAAGGAGATCAAACCAGTCAATCCTAAAGGATATCAGTCTTGAATATTCATTGGAAGGACTGATACTGAAGCTGAAAGTCCAGGACTTTTGGCCACCTGATGCAAAGAACTGACTCACTTTAAAAGACCCTGTTGCTGGGGAAGATTGAAGGCAGGAGAAGGGGAAAACAGAGGATGAGATGGTCAGATGGCATCACCAACCTGATGGACATGAGTTTGAATAAACTCCAGGAGTTGGTGTTGTACAGGAAAGCCTGGTGTGCTGAAGTCTATGCAGTTGCATGACTGACCAACTGAACTGATAAACTGAAATAATGATCAATGGTGAGAGTGTTAGTTGTTAAGTCATGTCTGACTCTTTGCAACCCCATGAACTGTAGCCAACCAGACTCCTCTATCCATGGAATTCTAGAGGCAAGAGTACTAGAGTGGGTTGCCAGTCCCTTTTCCAGGGGATCTTCCTGACCTAGGGATCAAACCCTGGTCTCCCACATTGAAGGCAGAGTCTTTGTCATCTGTGCCACCAGGGAAGCCCCTGATCTCTACCACTTACAAAATACTGGTGAATTAAAAATGTTCAGATGTAAGAAGTTTGTTTCATTTATATTGTATTATGGTATCATCAATATGGTCATGATAGAATTCATTAGAAATTTAATGAGGATCCTTTATAAAGGTTTTCTATTTTTTTTAATGTTAAGTTTCCTTCTGTAACAGAAAGTAAATTAATGAGAATTACAGCTATTAACTCAGAATGTGTTGATGACAAATGTTGGTTTAATCCATTAAATTTGTATAACACTTCTGGAAGGACTGAGCAAATGAGATTAGAAAATAAATTATGGAAAATAATAAATTTAAATTGTATAGGTTGAAATTTATGGTATTGTTATTATATGCTTTATTCTATGTGAAAGTTGGCCTATAACATTATTTTGGCTTCTATATATATATATATATATATATATATATATATATATATATATATATATGTTTTTTTTTGTTTGTTTGTTTGTTTTCCCTCAGTGGACAAATGGAAGGTGCTCCAGCAATGTAAAAAAAAAATTAACGTAATAATGGAAAAAGCAAGAGAGTTCCAGGAAAACATTTATTTCTGCTTTCTTTAGTATGCCAAAGCCTTTGACTGTGTGAATCACAATAAACTGTGGACAATTCTGAAAGAGATGGAAATACCAGACCACCTATCCAGCCTCTTGAGAAACCTATTCGCAGGTCAGGAAGCAACAGTTAGAACTGGATATGGAACAACAGACTGGTTCCAAATAGGAAAAGGAGTACATCAAGGCTGTATATTGTCACCCTGCTTATTTAACTTCTATGCAGAGTATATCATGAGAAATGCTGGGCTGGAAGAAGCACAAGCTGGAATCAAGATTGCCGGGAGAAATATCAATAACCTCAGATATGCAGATGACACCACCCTTATGGCAGAAAGTGAAGAGGAACTAAAGAGCCTCTTGATGAACGTGAAAGAGGAGGGTGAAAAAGCTGGCTTAAAGCTCAACATTCAAAAAATTACGATCATGGCATCCTGTCCCAACACTTCATGGGAAATAGATGGGAAAACAGTGAAAACAGTGTCAGACTTTATTTTGGGGGACTCCAAAATCACTGCAGATGGTGACTGCAGCCATGAAATTAAAAGAGGTTTACTCCTTGGAAGGAAAGTTATGACCAACCTAGATAGCATATTGAAAAGCAAAGACATTACTTTTCCAACAAAGGTCCTTCTAGTCAAGGCTATGGTTTTTCCAGTGGTCATGTATGGATGTGAGAATTGGACTATAAAGAAAGCTGAGTGCTGAAGAACTGATGCTTTCGAACTGTGGTGTCGGAGAAGAATCTTGAGAGTCCCTTGAACTGCAAGGAGAGCCAACCAGTCGATTCTGAAGGAGATCAGCCCTGAGTGTTCATTGGAAGGACTGAGGCTAAAGCTGAAACTCCAGTACTTTGGCCGCTCATGCAAAGAGTTGACTCATTGGAAAAGAGTCTGATGCTGGGAGGGATTGAGGGCAGGAAGAAAAGGGGACAACAGAGGCTGAGATGGCTGGATGGCATCACCGACTTGATGGACATGAGTTTGAGTGAACTCCAGGAGTTGGTGATGGGCACGGAGGCCTGGTGTGCTACGATTCATGGGGTCACAAAGAGTCAACACAACTGAGCGACTGAACTGAACTGAATATTAGGTAAGCTAGAATAGACAGTGTAAGTACTGAAACAGCCATGATTTAATTAGATATTAGAGCCATCAAATTCCCTATGTATTTCAAATTCTAGTATCTTTTCTTCTCCCAGTTGTTTCAAAGTGGTGAGGATTGCTTTGCAAAAACATTATCTAAACTAGATAGTTACTATTAAAAAAATAAAATAGAAAGAAAGAAAAGTTAGGAATATTCTGGGTGGGATGTAACCAGTAATTTTTTTATATTGTTATTAGCTCAGCATACTGAGTGGGTAGCCTATCCCTTCTCCAGTAGATCTTACCAACCCAGGAATTGAACCAGGTAATTCTATATGAGCTGAGCTACTAGGGAGGATCATTGTTAGCCTAGTTAATCTTAAATATCTTAGAGGATAGCTAAATAGAAATAGCCAAGTTTGAAAAAATTATAATAAATCAGAATCTGATGTAAGCATAAGCCAAACAATAGCTGAATTTGGGAGAAGAAGATGCTACCATATGAATACTCGATCTAATATAATTAAATAACATACAAAAGAAAACATTAAATTATAATGATATAGAAAAATAATTTGATAACATCTTTTTTCTCACACTAATAATACAGCAAGGAATATTCAATTAAACTGCATCATAACAAAGATTAAAGAGGCATGGCAAATTTTTCTTAAAGCTAAATAATTGCTCCCCTGAAATTAAATAGTTTTGTAACATGTCCTTTTCATTATAGGGGACTGGAATGAAAAAGTAGGAAGTCAAGAAACACCTGGAGTAACAGGCAAATTGGCCTTGAAGTACAGAATGAAGCGGGGCAAAGGCTAATAGAGTCTTGCCAAGAGAACACACTGGTCATAGCAAATATCCTCTTCCAGCAACACAAGAGAAGACTACACATGGACATAACCAAATGGTCAATACTGAATCAGATTGATTATATTCTTTGCAGCAAACGATGGAAAAGTTCTTTACAGTCAGCAAAAAGAAAAAAAAAAGAAAAGACCGGGAACTGACTGTGGCACAGACCATGAACTCCTTATTGCCAACTTCAGACTTAAATGGAAGAAACTAGGGAAAACCACTAGACCATTCAAGTAACCTTATGATTATACTATGGAAATGACAAATAGATTTAAGGGACTAGATCTGATAGACAGAGTGCTTGATGAACTATTGATGGAGGTTCCTGACATTGTACAGGAGACAGGGATCAAGCACATCCCCAAGGAAAAACTTCAAAAAGGCAAAAATGGTTGTCTGAGGAGGTCTTACATATAGCTGTGAAAAGAAGAGAAGTGAAAGGCAATGCAGAGTTCTAAAGAATAGCAAGGAGAGATACGAAAGCCTTCCTCAGTAATCAAGGCAAAGAAATAGAGGAAAACAATAGAATGGGAAAGTCTAGAGATCGCTTCAAGAAAATTAGAGATACCAAAGGAAAATTTCATGCAAAGATGGGCTCAATAAAGGACAGAAATGGTATGGACCTAACAGAAGCAGAAGATATTAAGAAGAGGTGGCAGGAATACACAGAATAACTATACAAAAAAGACCTTCATGACCCAGATAATCATGATGGTGTGATCAGCAACCTAGAGCCAGACATCGTGGAATGTGAAGTCAACTGGGCATTAGGAAGCATTACTATGAATAAAGCTAGTGGAGGTGACGGAATGCCAGTTGAGCTATTTCAAATGCTAAAAGACGATGCTGTGAAAGTGCTGCACTCAATATGCCAGCAAATTTGGAAAACTCAGCAGTGGCCACAGAACTGGAAAAGGTTAGTTTTCACTCCAATCCCAAAAAAGGCAATGTCAAAGAATTCTCAAACTACCACACAATTGCACTAATCTCACACACTACTAAAATAATTCGCAAAATTTTCAAAGCTAGGCTTCAGCAATACATGAACTGTAAATTTCCAGATGTTCAATCTAGGTTTAGAAAAGGCAGAGGAACCAGAGATCAATTTGCCAAAATCTTTTGGATCTTTGAAAAAAGCAAGAGAGTCCCAGAGAAACATCTATTTCTGCTTTATTGACTATGACAAAGCCTTTGACTGTGTGGACCAGAACAAACCGTGGAAAATCTGAAAGATATGGGAGTACCAGACCACCTGACCTGCCTCTTGATAAATCTGTATGCAAGTCAGGAAGCAACAGTTACAACTGGACATGGAACAACACACTGCTTTCAAATCAGGAAAGCAGTACATAAAGGCTGTATATTGTCACCCTGCTTATTTAACTTACGTGCAGTGTACATCATGAGAAATCCTGGGCTGGATGAAGCACAAGCTGGAATCGAGATAGCCTGGAGAATATCAGTAACTTCAGATACACAAATGACACCACACTTATGACAGAAGGTGAAGAGAAACTAAAGACTCTCTAGTTGAAAATGAAAGAGGAGAGTGAAAAAGTTGGCTTAAAACTCAACATTAAGGAAACTAAGATCATGGCATCTGGTCCCATCACTTCATGGCAAATAGATGGGGAAACAGTGACAGAGTTTATTTTTGTGGACTCCAAAATCACTGCAGATGGTGACTGCAGCCATGAAATTAAAAGACGCTTGTCTTTTGGAAGAAAAGTTATGACCAACCCACACAGTACATTAAAAAGCAAAGAAAAACTTTGCCAACAAAGTTCCATCCAGTCAAAGCTGTGTTTTTTTTCATTAGTCATCTATGGATCCAAGAAGGCGATGGCAACCCACTCCAGTACTCTTGCCCGGAAAATTTCATGGACAGAGGAGCCTGGTAGGCTGCAGTCCATGGGGTCATGAAGAGTCGGACATGACTGAGTGACTTCACTTTCACTTTTCACTTTCACAGATTGGAGAAGGAAATGGGAACCCGCTCCAGTGTCCTTGCCTGGTAAATCCCATAGACGGGGGAGCCTGGTGGGCTGCTGTCTATGTGGTCACAGAGAGTCAGACACGACTGAAGCAACTTTGCAGCAGCATCTATGGATGTGAAAATTGGACTATAAAGAAAGCTGAATGCAGAAGAATTGATGCTTTTGAACTGTGGTGTTGGAGAAGGCTCTTGAGAGTCCTTTGGATTGCAAGGAGATCCAATCAGTCCATCTTAAAAGAAATTGGTCCTGAATTTTCACTGGAAAGACTGATGCTGAAGCTGAAACTCCAATACTTCTGCCACCTGATGCAAAGGACTGATTTTTTCAAAAAGACTCTGATCCTGAGAAAGATTGAAGGCTAGAGGAGAAGGGGACAACATAGGATATGGTTTGGATGGCGTCACTGACTCAATGGAGATGAGTTTGTGTAAATTCTTGTAGTTGGCAATGGATAGGGAGGCCTGGCGTGCTGCAGTCCATGGGGTCACAAAGTGTTGAATACAACTGAGCTACTGAACTGATACTGAATTAATTCTAAATTATTCCCTGCCCCCAAATCAGGTAGCATACTTTTAACTGTTTTTACATCCAGGTTAAAATAAGCCTTTTCTATGATTGAACACACAACAAAAAAGTTCATTTATTCAATACACCTAAAAATGACATCAGATATTTTCATTTGGGTCAATGGATCATATGTCCATGAAAAATTTTATTTATCATCAAACTATCGACAGTAAGTAATTTTATTCTGGGTATTGCTTCTATTCTATCCTTGATCCACTGCTGATATAATTTTTTTGCCCTCCCATCTGTCACCCTTATTTGCAGACAGTGAATATACAAAATTATAACTTAACACAATGGCATTCTCATAGAAGGCAGTTAATAAACATTTGTGTAATGAATAAATATTTGTTAAATAAATATGTATGTGAATGGTGCAGGAGTTCATAGAGAGTACATGAGAGAAAATTCAGAAGACAACTGTTCAGTGTGCAACAGAAGAAAATTATTTTCATTTTGTTTGAACATAAAGTTGCAATTAATATTAAAATATTTGAAATAATATTCATATTTAAAAATTTTGCTACAAAATAAAATATTCATAAATAAGTAATTGTAAAATATAATAGATTGAGGAATTTTCAAATGTTAAAGAAGAGGACACATCTTTATAATATTATATAGATATGAACTTTTTTGTTGAATTGAACAATTCTAATGAATTATAACAAAATTAAATGATTCATATATATCAAGAATCGTATATCCATTTTACAAGGGACACTGAACTAGCATCTCTGTTAAATCCATTATAGTTTTGTATTATAATACATGCTTCACAAATACTTCTTGAATTGAAATTAATTTGAAATATATTTCCTTTCATTTTTAATTATGCATTATGATAAAGGAAGAAACAAGGTGGTTACATCAGCATCAGCAAAGATTTTGCAAATCTGACTTTGTCAAAATTAGAATGACATAAAGATAATTTACACTATTCAAAGTAAATAATCTTTAAATTATCAGAGATTTGCATTTTAAGGTTGGAGTTACTGACCTATTTTATAATAATTCTTAGAAAGATTTCGCTATATCAAATACAAAAATATAATTTTGTATATTTAAGGTTTCTGCTTTTAGAAAAAGGAAAATTCTTAAAATTATTTATATTTGTTCAATGTAAAAACAAATTCTAGTACTCCAAAAATCCTCTGTAAATTATGTCCAAATTCTTTTTGTATTTGAAACTCTTTACACTACACTAAGAGTAATTTTAGTGTAAATAGAAAAACATATTATTCATTCAAATATCTTGTTTCATACTTTGAGCAATTAATCCCCCATTCACTGATTTTAAAACAAATACTTTATTTTGCTTTAGTATTTATAAGAAAATCTAATAAAACACAATACTTAATTTATTATGAGTTTTGGTATATCAATTACATTGAAATTAATATAATTTAATGCTTTATAGTATATCTTTTCTCTATGCCTTTTTCAGAATATGACAGAAGTTAATCATATTTTAGTCATGTCATTTATTCTATCATTCATAGTATCATGTGCAGTTCCAATTGCAATAACAAGCTCCTCATTATTAACTGTTATATCTTAACTATTTAAACTCAATTTCTTCATGTCAAGGAATAGAAGTCAGATCCTATTAAAATCAATATATCTCATAGAAATTAAAATATAATTAAATTGATTTTTAATAAATCAGTACGTGTATAAAAAATACCAATAAAAATATAAAGAGTTATAGCAATACGATTTTTCTCTCACACAAACAAACAGCAATAAAAATACAAACAAATTTCAGAACTCTAAAAGCGATTTAAAGTCAAAGTAACTTTGTCAGAAGTTTTTTTCTGAGTCTTTTACTGAATGAGAGCAGCGAAATGAACTCTTGCTTTTCCTTCACAATTTAGTCTGACTAAACAACCACATGTATAGCCTGTTCAATAAATCTAACTGTATTTTTGAAGGATGTTTATTAGAAATCTGGTTAGCTTCTTACAAATTCTTATTTATTAATTATTGAAAAGATTCTCATCTCACATCAGACAACTTTATATTTTTCAGCTTTTCTAAGGATTATTTTTCATTTCAAATGTCAAAATTTAAATGACTCCTAATTTTAACTTGTATTATTTACTGTTATCAGTGTAATCAATACACCTTAATTCCATGACAATTTTAAAAAATTTAAATAGTAGTGTTTAAAACACACACACAAACAGACTAACCAAATCTATTTACATTACCAATCTTTAACTTTCTGGATTGTGTAATGCAAATATAGAGGGAAAGCATAGACATTGTAATAAGATAAATTTGGGTTTTAATTCTCTCATCAATACTTACTAGCTAGGTGACCTGTGACTTTTAATTAATCATTATGAGTCTCCATTATTCACAGGTAAATTAATAACCTCTCTCATGCTAGGCTCTTAGCAAAGAAACATTTACCCTTAAATGTTGATCAAAAGGTCAGTTCCAAGGGAGACCACCTACAGGGGCAAATGTTTGGAAAGGTGGTGGGTGAAGAAGAAACCGTCAGGCTGAATTCTCATTTAGCTGGGATTTAGTTGATTCTCCAACTGTTTTAGGGTTTTATTGCATGTTCTTGAATCCACAGAGTGCTGATCCAGACTTAAGCACTCTAGGATCATTTTTCCTTGATGGTTCACAGGGCAACTTCATCATAGTTGCTAGGATTTCCCTAGTTATGTATTGTCTAATTTTCCTGGCAAGACTCCTGCCTATAAAAACAATGGTGTGGAAACAGCTGCTGTATTGTACTTGAAACTAAGACTGCTTTCCAGGTATTATTTTTGTCTTTTGTAAAATAGATAAAAATAATTGGGATTTGATCAATGTATATATTTGTGGGGGAAAAAATCAAACTATACTATTTCTAGTCATCGTCCAAATTTCAATACTTGGCTACACTTTGTAAAGACTTATTAAAGTCTACCAATATTTTTTCTATAGTCTTCAAAATTTTAGCAAATTAATGTTTGATGGCAGGATGGTGGCAACTGTGGGAGTAAAGGACTTTTTCAACAAGTGAATATAATGGATTCAATAACCTCAGAAACCTCTGACATCCTTGCTGCTGCTGCTGCTAAGTCACTTTAGTAGTGTCTGACTCTATGCGACCCCGTAGAAGGCAGCCTACCAGGCTCCCCCGTCCCTGGGATTCTCCAGGCAAGAACACTGGAATGGGTTGCCATTTCCTTCTCCGGTGCATGAAAATGAAAAGTGAAGTTGCTCAGTCATGTTCGACTCTTCACGATCCCATGGACTGCAACCTACCAGGCTCCTCTGGCCATGGGATTTTCCAGGCAAGAGTACTGGTGTGGGTTGCCATTGACATCCTTGAGGGTCCTACAGAAAGAGATACTTACGGATGGCAGTCTGCAGTGGAAAGAAACTAAATTGTATCTGAGGATTTCTACCTAGGCTTTTGCTCTAAATCACAGCTTCAAAAATGAGAAATAATAGCTAATAAGAAATAATTGTCAAATTGTTACAAACATAACAAAGTATTCTGCAAAAGTTACATTTTCACAAAACATTTTTTGCAAGATTAATAAAAAAATCTAAAATAAAACTTTACAGTTTTATCTAATATTATTTAATGTACAGCTGTCAAGGATAAACAAATAAAAATATCTGTGTATTTGATTTAAATAAGTTGAACCAGAAGTTCAATCAATGCTTATTTTAAAACCTTTTACTGTGCAAGGTTTTGGCTGAGGTTTTACCTCTCTTTATTCAAAAGGACCCAAGGGAGACATTATCCTTCAGTCAAGTACACAGCCCTTGTATCTTGCTGAAATTTTTACCTCACTATTTGTTATAATAAACTAGAGACTGAAAAAGTGGTCAGCATGATTAGCCATGTAGCCAACCTTATCATACACAAAATGACTTTAATACATATTTAAAAGGAAATTCATATTTAGAAGAGGAGATTTTTTTAGCTATATAAAAGACATTAGAGTCAGTGTAGAAAATATTACAACATTTAGCTTTGATATGGAACAATATTCAATTACCACAGTTCATTTTTCTGTAGGATATTATAGGAAGGGATAAACAATTTGTTTTGAACTTACATATTTAATTTCATAAGGTTTTTAATATAAATATTTGCCTATTAAATATTTAAATAAGAACAACAGCAAGGAAGAGGATTAGATCTGATCAGAATAAAATATTGTCTGAATTTTTTTGTGACAGTAACTAACCTGGGAAGAAAGGATTATGCAAAGTACATTAAGAGGACACTGGGACTATCCCAAGAAATTTTGATTCTAATATAACTGAGAATGTTGTTTTTTTTTCCTTCATTTATTATGGGCAGGTCTCTACTAGACATATATTCACCTTGGTTTAAGAGAACATTAGTTATGGCTGAACACTCTGATTCCTCACTCCATCTGGACAATTTAATGAGCAGGCTCCCTTTTTCAAGACCAAATGAGATAATGCATGCAAATCACTTTGAAGAACATAAAGTGCTTTACAAATGCAAAGTATTATTACTTTGAGATAAGTAATTAGTGCTTTTAGTAATAAAGAAGTACCACTTGGCAACATTAATATATGAATGACAGTTCTTTAGAAATGACCTTCTAATCAGCTGGGCACACACCTAGCTGTATAGTAAAATAAGTTATACTATCTCACATTCCTGATGAGAATTCAAGAAATTTTATAAGAACAAGATACATCAGACTATAAATATATACTGCCTTGTATTTTTCACTGAACATCTACAACCCTAGAATATAGTCATTAAGCAAATCATTCATAAATATTTGCTACTAACTACTTAAAATATGTGTAATGCTACTGATTTTCCAGTAGTCATGTATGGATGTGAGAGTTGGACTGTAAAGAAAGCTGAGAACAAAAGAATTGATGCTTTTGAACTGTGGTGTTGGAGAAGACTCCTGAGAGTCCCTCGGACTGATAGGAGATCCAACCAGTCTATCCTAAAGGAGATCAGTCCTGGATGTTCATTGGAAGGACTGATGCTGAAGCTGAAACTCCAATACTTTGGCCACCTGATGCAAAGAGCTGACTCATTTGAAAAGATCCTGATGCTGGTAAAGATTGAGGGCAGGAGAAGAACGGGATGACAGAGGATGAGATGGTTGGATAGCATCACTGACTCAATGGATATAAGATTGAGTAAACTCTGGGAGTTGGTGATGGTCAGAGAGGCCTGGCGTGCTGCAGTCAATGGGGTCACAGAGAGTCAGAAATGATTGAGAGACTGAACTGAACTGAACGCTACTGAAAAGCAGTGGAAATAACACAAATATTTTATAAGAGAAAGCGTATATGTTTAATTCAATTTACTTTTTTTAAACTCAAAATCTCTCTAATTATATGTTTATTTGTGAATTTGAGTGACAGTGCAAGCCTATTTTTCTTTCTAAATGGGTACATTTCCTTTTTCTTAATTTTAGTCTTACTATTGATGTTTCAATAAACCAATACTTGAGTTATTTTCTTTCATTTATAAAGTAATTTTTGATCACATGTTTTGAGTATATTCTAAATAAAATGAAGTTATTGGTATGTAGTAATTTCAGATCTTATGAAGAATTACACATAATGAATTGAATCTCTAGGGAAATTAAAAAAAAAGAAATAACTATAGGAGAATTGGAATAATATTATCACTAACAATAATATTTTTTGTGAATGGTCACCTAGACTTAAAGTGTCAGAAGCAGAATTATGTAAAAGTTTATGTAGGATGTAACTTTATGACCAAAATATAATGATAATATTTACAAATATATCTACTACAACAATATAATGTTAAAACCCAGGTATCTCCTGAGGTAAAGAGTCAATTCAAAATTCAGAGGGTGAAAATCTCAATATCAAAAGACCCCTAATAAGTTTTAATCTTTTCAAAATGTGTTCAATATTTTATAATTTAATTATTTCTTATATGAATATCTTAAAAAGATATGTGTTCATCTTTTTAAATTTAAACAGTTGATATACAATGTTATGTTAGTTTCAGATGTATTACACAGTGATCTGACACTTGCATGCATTATGAGATGATCACCACAATCTCTGGTAACCACTAGTCCCTAATACTGTAATACTAAATTATTATGACATTATAGACCATATCCCTTATGCTCCATTGTATAACCCTGTGGTTTGTTTACTTTATAACTATATATCTGTACCTCTTAATCCTCTCTACCTACTTTACCTCCCTCCTTCCTATCCAAATTTACCTCAGCACTCCTTTGTTCTCTTTTGTCCCCATGAATTTGTCACTTTTTTGTTTTGATTCTTAAATTCCATATATAAATGAGATAATATTTTATTTCTCTTTCTCTAACTTATTTCACTTAAATGAAAAAGTGGACTGGATGGGTGAATTTAACTCAGATGATTCTTATATCTACTACTGTGGGCAAGAATGCCTTAGAAGAAATGGAGTACCCATCACAGACAACAAAAGAGTCCAAAATGTAGTACTTGGATGCAGTCTCAAAAACAACAGAAGGATCTCTGTTCGTTTCCAAAGCAAACCATTCAATATCATGGTAATCCAAGTCTATGCCCCAACCAGTAATGCTGAAGAAGCTGAAGTTGAATGGTTCTATGAAGACCTACAAGACCTTCTAGAATTAAAACCTAAAAAAGATGTCCTTTTCATTATAGGGGACTGGAATGCAAAAGTAAGAAGTCAAGAAACACCTGGAGTAACAGGCAAATTGGTCTTGGAGTACAGAATGAAGCAGGGCAAAGGCTAATAGAGTTCTGCCAAGAGAACACACTGGTCATAGCAAACACCCTCTTCCAACAACACAGAAGACTCTACACATGGACAGCACCAGATGGTCAACAGTGAAATTAGATTAATTATATTATTTGCAGCCAAAGATGGAGAAGCTCTATACAGTCAGCAAAAACAATACTGGGAGCTGACTGCGGCTCAGATCATGGACTTCTTATTGCCAAATTCAGACTGAAATTGGAGAAAGTAGGGAAAACCACTAGACTATTCAGTTATGACCTAAAACAAATCCCTAATGATTATATGGTGGAAGTTACAAATAGATTTAAGGGACTAGATTTGATAGACAGAGTACCTGATGAACTATGGACAGAGATTAGTGACATTGTACAGGGGACATGGATCAAGACCCTCCCAAGAAAAAGAAATGGAAAAAAAGCAAAATGGCTGTCTGAGGAGGGCTTACAAATAGCTGTGAAAAGAAGAGAAGCAAAAAGCAAAGGAGAAAAGAAAAGCTATACTCATTTGAATGCAGAGTTCCGAAGACGAGCAAGCAGAAATAAGAAAGCCTTCCTAAGTGAGCAATGAAAAGAAATAGAGGAAAGCAATAGAATGGGAAAGAATAGAGACCTCCTCAAGAAAATTAGAGATACCAAGGGAACATATCATGCAAAGATGGGCTCAATAACCGACAGAAATGGTATGGACCTAACAGAAACAGAAGATATTAAGAAGAGGTGGCAAGAACACAGAAGAACTGTACAAAAAAGATCTTCATGACCCAGATAACCGTGATGGTGTGATCACACCTAAAGACAGACATTCTGGAATGTGAAGTCAAGAGGGCCTTTGGAATCATCACTATGAAGAACAGTAGTGGAGGTGATGGAATTCCAGTTGAGCTATTTCAAATGCTAAAAGATGATGCTGTGAAAGGGCTGCCCTCAATATGCCAGCAAATTTGGAAAACTCAGCAGTGGCCACAGGACTGGAAAAGGTCAGTTTTCATTCCAATCACTAAGAAAGGCAAGGCCAAAGAATGTTCAAACTACTGCACAATTGCACTCATCTCACACTCTAGCATATTAATGCTCAAAACTCTCAAAGCCAGGCTTCAACAATACATGAGCCATGAAATTCCAGATGCTCAAGATGGATTTAGAAAAGGCAGAGGAACCAGAGATTAAATTGCCAACATCTGATCGATCGTCAAAAATGCAAGAGTTCCAGAAAAACCATCTATTTCTACTTTATTGACTATGCCAAAGCCTTTGACTGTGTAGATCACAATAAACAGGAAAATTCTTAAGGAGATGGGAATACTAGACCATCTGATGTGCCTCTTGAGAAATACGTAGAGAAGTCAGGAAGCAACAGTTAGAACTGGACATGGAACAACAGACTGGTTCCAAATAGGAAAAGGAGTATGTCAAGGCTGTATATTGTCACCCTGCTTAGTTAACTCATATGCAGAGTACATCATGAGAAACACTGGGCAGGATGAAGCACAAGCTGGAATCAAGATTGCTGGGAGAAATAATATCCTCCGATATGCGGATAACACCACCCTTAAGGCAGAAAACGAACTAAAGAGCCTCTTAATGAAACTGAAAGAGGAGAGTGGAAAAGTTGGTTTAAAGCTCAACATTCAGAAAATGAAGATCATGGCATCTGGTCCCATCACTTCATGGGAAATAGATGGGGAAACAGTGGAAACAGTGACAGACTTTATTTTGGGGGGCTCCAAAATCACTGCATATGGTGACTGCAGCCATGATATTAAAAGACGGTTGCCGCATGGAAGAAAAGTTATGATCAACCTACACAGCATATTAAAAAGCAATGACATTACTTTGTCAACAAAGGTCCATCTAGTCAAGGCTATGGTTTTTCCAGTAGTCATGTATGGATGTGAGAGTTGGACTATAGAGAAAGTTGAATGCCGAAGAATTGATGCTTTTGAACTGTGGTGTTGGGGAAGACTCTTGAGAGTCCCTTGGACTGCAACAAAATCCAACCAGTCAATCGTGAAGAAAATTAATCCTGAAAGTTTATTGGAAAGATTCATGTTGAAGCTGAAACTCCAATACTTTGGCCACCTGATGTGAAGAGCTGACTCATTGGAAAAGTCCCTGATACTGGGAAAGACTGAAGGCGAGAGGAGAAGGGGATGACAGAAGATGAGATGGTTGGATGGCATACCCGACTCAATGGACATGAGTTTGAGTAAACTCTGGTAGTTGATGACATACAGGGAGTCCTGGCGTGCTGCAGTCCATGGGGTTGCAGAGAGTCAGACATGACTCAGTGACTGAACTGAACTGAACTGAACTGATTTCACTTAGCATACTATTATCTACACCCATCCATCTTGTAACAAAAGGCAAAATAACACTTTTGATGGCTGAGTAATATTCCATTGTGCATATATACCACTTCTTTTTTATCTATCCATCTATCCCTTGATATTAAGGTGACTTCCAAATCTTGGCTATTGTAAATAATGCTGCAGTGGACACTACTGTGCATATATCTTTTTAAAATAGTACTTTTGCCTTTTTCAGGTCAATACCTAGACATGAAATTGCTGGATCATATGGCAAATCTCTATCCTATAGTGGCTGCATCAATTTTCAATTCTGCTTTTCTACAGATATGTGAAAGAGTCAGACAAGACTGAGAGACTTTCACTTTCACTATGGGCTTCCCTTGTGGCTCAGCTGGTAAAGAATCTGCCTGCAGTGCGGGAGACTGGAGTTTGATCCCTGAGTTGGGAAGATCCCTTGGAGAAGGGAAAGACTACCCACTCCAGTATTCTGGCCTGAAGAATTCCATGGACTGTATAGTCCTTAGGGTCACAAAGAGTCGAACACAACTGAGTGACTTTTACTTTCATAGATATGTGGTAGTCTTAATACATGGTTTAAAGGCTCAGTAAAATAAAGAAGTGAATATATTTTTGTAAACCTAAGAAATGTATTTCATGATGTTTCTTTAAACAATGTTTTATATTTTCAGAATAAAATCAAGCTTTTTCAAAATGGAGATTATATAGCAATATGATACTTTTAACCTTTATGAAAACACAATACCCTCCATATTAAAAACAAGAAACAAATAACAACAAAATCCTGAGCAAGTGTAATAACAAAAAGAAATGCCTAGAACTTAACAGGAAAAAAAATGGAGAACTTAAATTATAGTAATTTGATTTCCTATAACATATCTTTATCTAGGCAGTAAAGAAGTCCATGTAAAAAAGTTTTATACCACAGAAGTTTATACTACTTCATGAGAATATATAGAAAAATCTTTATATAAAGACTCTTCTGATTCTAAATTTTATATAAGAAACATTCATATTGAATTTTGATTTCCTTAACTAAACAGAAAAAAAAAACCAAACTAAGGGATGTTATCATGGGCATGCAGCTGTCCTATTATTATCAACTGAATCACCTTTCACAAGACTCTCAAAATAAAGATATACAGAGGGAGATTGTATTGTGATTTTTTTCAAGTAAATTTATTGTATGCTGGTTCTGGATAGAGGACATAACTTTAGCTTTACCTCCATATTTTAAAATGAATATTCTTATTGATAATCTACATGTACCAAAAGATAAATTATCATTCAAGTTTTAGTGATATTATCTAGTGGTATTGTTAACCTAAATTATCCTATCACCTATGTTTTGTTCACTAACTGAACATTTAAGTTTTGATTACTGCTCATTCTTAAACAATAAATAACATCAACTGGTTGATATTATCCTAAGGGTCTATTTCATAAGCCCAGTTCATTTTGATTGAAAATTTCATTTTAATTGATGAAAAAATATTTTAAGAATCTAAATTATCTTGATTATTACATTTCAACTTTAAGCTTTCTTTTAAAAATATGTGTCTATAGTGTAATTTTCTCCAGAGTAAATCTTTTCATAAAGCCAGAATCTTCTCTGAAATCAAAGGCATATCCTGTATTTCCTCAATAATGAATGCCTGTCCCCTCATCATCTAGGCTAATCTACTTTCTAATATTCTCTTATTTTCAAGCACTGAACTTTTGCTGATGTTATATGGAGGTCATACTCAAGTTTATTATACTTAATAAAATTTTATTGCTATTTTTCTGTCAGTCTCAAGAGTAAGTTAAACCTATACATTTATAATAAAACACATGGATGTCTAGGAACTAATTATCAAATAATAAAAGGGTTAAATCATAGCATTTACTTTTCTATACGTTCAAAATGTATACTACATTTGATTTTGATGCTTTAGACCCAAGTGTTTATAAATAAATATTGTGAGCACATTAGAATGATGATAAATTCTGAAATAATAGGTGTGTATATCTCCCAACATAAAAATTGTCTCCTAGGTATTCTCACAGTCTGAGAAAATAAACAATTTTGAAACAGCTTATTCTCAGAACTACCTGGTAATTTTGCCCCATTGAGAATGCTGTACCAAACTCAAACACAGCTTCCATATTACAAATATCCCTGGACCTTTCATTTTCTCATATAAACGCCTTCAAAATCAGAGCCATCAACCAAGTCTGATGAGACTGAATATATTACTGAAGTTGGTTTAAGTAAATATTTTATAGACAGAAACCATTATGTCAAAAGTTGGGATATAATGCACAAATACACATTTTGTTGAAGCAATTTTTATGGTTTTTAGAGATAATTTTCACAAATTATAGTAAATACATAATCTTATCATAAGTAGATCATTTCAAGAAATAACCTTTTCAATGTTTAAAAAAATATTGCAAAGTAAAATAAAGTAAAAATAAAAATTTAAAAAAAAAAAAGCCAGATACATCAAGTCATAAAGGTAAACCAAGAGATAAATATTATTTAGTTACCCTCTATCTACTTCCTGGTGTAACAATATATTCAATAAAATAACAATATTAAATAGTTATTTAAACTTTTATCTAAAAGATTTATCATTATACTATCCTTAAATTTGCTAATAAAACTAATATCACATTTTATGAATGCTAGTAAACCAGAGGCAGACAAACACAAGGAGAAGAAAAAATTCCTTACAAAATGGCTTCATACAATCAGGTTAGAAACCTCATCTAACCACACTATGAAGATTTCTCTGGTATATATTTCTCTGGAATATATTCTTTAAATAATATAATATATTAATGCTACAATCAAATCTTAAAGGTACTGATTCTTCAATTTTTAAAGTAGATTTTCAGCTCATAAATCTCAATGTGCACTAATAACCTCCATCAATGCAAGTAATCAGTAATAAAGAAGCCTTCCCTGACATTTGAATTTTACTGTAAAAGCTGTTTTCTCTTTTGAAATGATTCTTGAAGAGTCACTTATTTAAAATACTTTTTATATGTTAGACCAAATCAGTACTTGTTAAAAAATGACTGCAAAAGAAAATAATTCCCTAATTCTACAAAATTTTTAATAAAATAATGTTTTTTCCCATAAAATTTTAAGAATAGAATGATTCATTCATTTTCTCTTAAAATCTTTGTTCTTAAACATTTTTCATTTGATTTATATTTAATATTACATTGGTTTAAAAATAAAATCCATCATATTTCCTAGGTTAAAAATCTAAATTCTAAAGGCTTCTTAGCAAAGCAGTCTTTATTTATAGACTTAATATAATTTTATTTTCCACAATTTTTATATAGACCTATCAGTGTTAATTGGTGAAACAGTCAAAATCACATCTCCATTTATGGTTTTCTGAAAAATCTTCCATTTGAGATAACATCCACTGAGGCAAGATATGTCAGAACAAGTTATGGGTATTCAAATATAAAGCACCCTAATTTACTTATGTGTTAATTTGGAACGACGCAGTTTTAAAACCTAGAAAGTAGAAAATATTCACCTCCTCAGTATTCATGGGTCTAACTTAAATAGTTTTTAAATATTTGGTCATGACTTTCAGTAATAAAGTGCCACAACTCATTAATTTATATCTTTGCATGATTCAGCATCCAATCCAGTGCTTAAGTCAAGTTTGTTTCTTTACTTACCCACAGGACACCAATTAAAAAGCACATAATACTTCATATCCAGGAATTCTGATTTTAACCTTCAGTTACTCACCTATAAGAGAGGGAAGAAAGGAAAGATAATGATTAGCATTAAAAATGTTTGGTGTTTTGTAACACTCACAGAGCATCCATTATGATATAAAAGGACATTCCTTATTGCCTTGTAATTTGAGATATACATACATATATATATATATATATAGCTATTTATAGGACAATTTTGCAAAGTCAATTACATTTGAGGATTTTGTAGTGTTAAGATTTTAGGAAGGTCTTTCTTTTTCTACATCAACTTCCTTGAAAAAAATTAGCTTTGGCAGGAAATAATCAGCTTTGTCACCTGAACAAAGTATCTTAATGTTTCAAATGCATCACCTTAAACAATATTTTATTAAATTGCTTCATTAAAGCAAATATTCTAGTCGAGCATTTGTTCACTGTTATTTAAGCTGTTGAGTGGGCTAGCTGAATTTTCCCTTTGGGCCCTTCCCTACACTCAAGGAAAGACAGGTGATCCCAAGGGAAGTTCAAACTTCACTTTTCTAGCCTCTGGAAGCTGAACCACCACAAGTTTAAATCCTTCACTGGTCTGAGACCACACTATTTTCTTTCCAGAATACTTCCTATACCATTTATTTGTTCATACCATAAATAAGTGTTAAAATGATGAGGATGGTTTGAGCTGAAAAGTACAAAATTTGACATAACAAGTGAAAAATAACCTACAGAAATTATTAGTTTAATGCACATCCATTAAAATGAGGGTTCTACACCCTCCTAGAAAGTAGGAGGGTTTTGACAAACTGGTATGTTTTTAAGGTAAATTCTAGAGAGTTAGAGGTTTCTTTCCTCTAATTTAAATATTAACACAATATTTTATTTTAGCACTAATAAAAATCTATTGTATTTTTTAGAAAAAATTGCTACATTTCTTGAATTTATGATATGCCATCCCAGAAGATTTTCATAAACTCCATTGCAATTAATTCTGACAATAACAAGAGATATTATCATTTCTATTTCCAAATTAAGAAAATAAACAACAGTGGTATTAAACACTGGGACTAATATTAGAACCCAAAGTATTTTTCAAAAAAAGAAAGGATCCAAAGAATAGTAACTAATTATGCAACATTAATCACTTCTCAAATAACAACACTGATTATTAAAGACCAGAATTTTCAAAAGCTCCCAAAACTCTCCACCATAAAATATATCTTTACCTCATGTTTATAAAAGGCATAGTACATGAAAACATAAAATTTGATGTCTTGATATTTTCAGTTCAGTCACTCAGTCGTGTCTGACTCTGATCCCATGTACTGCGGCACGCCAGGCTTCCTTGTCCATCACCAACTCCCAGAACTTACTCAAACTCATCTACTTAATTTTGTTTGTTTGCTTTGTTTTTTTGGCCACACCAAGTGCTTTGGAATCTTAGACCAGGGATTGAAGCCAGGCCCTCAAAATTTAAAGAACAGATTTCTAACCACTGGACTGCCAGGAAATTGTCATTTCCACTTTAGCTTTTAAGAAGCACAATGTTTCAAAAAAATGAAAGAAAAGTAAAAGAGAGAGAGAGACAAAGAATTAAGGTGGTAAGCAATTATCCTGAACTTGTACTATTATATACATGGTTATTATATAGAAATTAATTTAAACAATTAGAAAAACTTTTTAGTTGTTAGGTTGTGAGATGCTTTTTAAATCTGTTCAATTTTCCATTATATGTAAAGAATGAAACGTTGTCAACTATAAGGGAATACAGATAAACATTCTGATACCCTTATTTGTAAAATGGAAATGTATTCGTAAATAAATTACTATTTCTTAGAGGTTACTTTCAAACCACAAATCACTGAAATAGTGTGTTACTTAAGTATGTTTCTAATACATGCAGGTATATTTAAACCTAATAGATATTTATAATTATCAGTAGGAGTTGATTTCACCCTTCTGCATTCTCTTTATTCTGTCTGATCTAGTAGTTAAGAGCTGTGATGCTCTGGAATTTGGTTGGCCTGAGTTTGAATTCTACTCTCTGACCTTTGGTATTTGTGTGTCCTTGGGGAAACTAACAGTGTTAAGCCTCAAAATGGCTATAGTGGCCGTACTTAAAATTTGTTTTATAAATATTAGCTATGCACTCAAAAATAGTGCTTAAGGGCCTACTTAAAATGTTAGATTCTATATAAATATCTGGAGTTGCTTAGAGTCTAGTTCACAGTTTTAATTGTTTATGCTTGCAAAAAGTTCATCTCTTAAGAGAAGAGATTATGTATTGCTTGTTTCTATAACCCTTCCTGGGAAAGAGTTCTCTATCAGCTGAGAATCTCAATTACACTTACATCAACCTCACACAGTGACTTTTCTCACACAGAATCCATCAATAGTTTGAAATCTATCAATACCTAGAAATACATCAATATGTGTGTAAAGAAACAGCACACTTAAGTGGTAAACACAACTATTTTCATATTTTGCAATTAATTTAATCATTATAAATATCCTTTAAAAGTAAGCTTTAGAAAACTATGTGAGTGAAATATTTTAATATAATTATGAAACAAAAAATATCCAGCAAAATAGATATTTTTATTCAGTTATTCTGCTCACCTTGTATAATTGGTTATGCCTAGAAAGGACATCTTAATCTCTCTCTCACTTGTAAGAAATGTTACAGAAGTCAGAAAGAATAATAATTCCAATAATTAACATATATAAGAACACCTGAGATGGTGTTTAATCCTTTGTAAGGAATAGCAGTAGGGAGTTCAATAGGAGTGAGTGCTACTATAGATAAATTATTACCTAGGTCAATTCTGAGTTGTACTTTTGCTCTCCCACTATGCCCAGGGAATAAATCATCTATCCTGAAAAATACTGTGAGGCCGCATAACAACAGAGACCTCCCAGTGCCAGCCAGGTGTCAACTGGATGACAGCAGGGTAGCAGTAGAACCTGATGTGGCTGGAGAGCAGATAACAGCAGATGCAGGTCAATTTACCCAGAAGAATCTACAAGGACAATCAAGCAAAATCTACCCAGAGCAAAAAAGAGCTATCAGCATGACTGCCTACAGGATCGACTTTTAGAAGTCCACTACACCCTCTTATATCACTAATTACCCACCAAAAAAATAATGAGATATTGTTACAGAGGCAAAGAAAGCAAAAGAGGAGGGAAAATGAAAATGTCTGTAGAATTATATCAAGAAATTAGGGAATTTTACCATGGTGGGATGGTATGCAAAAATAACATATATTTGTAATGAAATTACAATGAAATTTTTAATACAATTTTGAAGACATTAATGAGATTATAAATGCCTATAAATATTATGCCAATTATTAAGATAAGAGCAAATTGAATAAAATATATTGCTTTTAATAGCATATACATTTTGTGTTTTGCAGTTTATTATTCTAGAAATTGATAAATCTCACAATGGGCTGCTGTCTATGGGGTCACACAGAGTCGGACACGTCTGAAGTGACTTAGCAGCAGCAGCAGCAGCACACCAAATTACAGTGTGGAGACATGATCAGCTTCTGAAAGACATCATTTGGGTGGTTTCCTTTTATTCCATTCCATTAGAATTAATCACTAAATAGAATTTAGGGTTGCACTACAAATGTTTTATCACTTGAACATAGACTCCAAGGCATAGAGGTCCCAGGAGGTCAAATGTCACCCAAACTTCCATGATGGCAAGAAACTGCTGATCAAAAAGCAATATAACAAATAATTGTGGTCAGAAAATGTTCAGTCTTATTATAGTGGAAACATCAAAGAGCCACTCACATGAAATATTCTATATTTGATTTCCTCTCAAAGTGGGATGTGACTATTTTTTCAGTTCAGAGATTTGGCCTCCATCTCACTTTTTTGTAGATTGTACAATAAGGAGAATGAGAGAAAGAGACTGAGACAGATTGATAGAAGCCACTAATAATAACTGAAACCAGAGAATCAATTTTTAAGAGAGAAAATGACAACATGATTGCCATATCCAGTGGCTACCACACAGATAGAGCTCATTAGTTCAGACTAGTTTTTCAATTATTCCACTGAATAATTTTATTCCATTGTTATATTTTATTCAGTTAGCAGGAACAGCTCACTTTCCATCCACGCAGTTAACAGTTTATTACTTTCAATTGAACATGTTTGCAATGGCAAAAAAAACACTGAAATTACTGTTCCTGAGGACAGTTCTAGATAATATAAATTACCGTCACTGGTCAGTATTTACTATATGTCCTATGTTTTTAGACACTTTAAGATGTCTGCAACACATGGGGCAGATTACATTCTTCTGTAGAGCAGTTTGCAACTTTCATGTCCACAGCACAGAAATGTATACATTTTTTTTTACAAACATAAAGTGATAGTTTATATTTTTAGTTTCAGAGCTAACAAAATATTTCACCTATTATATAGTTGACAATAGGGTTCACCCCTTGTATTGTAAAGGGCTGATGAATTTTGATAAATATGTAATGTCATATAACCACCATTATGGTATTATACAGAATAGTTTCAATGACCTATGCATTTCCCATATTCCATATGTTCTGCCATTCTTCCCTCTCTCTAAACCCATGGCAACAACTAGTCTTTTTACTATCTCTATAGTTTTGCCTATTTCAGAATACCATATAGCTGGATATAGATGGTGTATAGCACTTTCACTATATGAACTTTCACAATATAAGTGTATATTGTCACCTTGATTATTTAACTGATATGGAGAATACAGCATTCAAAATGCCAGGCTGGATGAAGCACAAGAGGAAATCAAGATTGCTAGGATAAATATTAATAAGCTCAGGTAGGCAGATTATACCACTTTAAGGGAAGAACGTGAAGAGGAATTAAAGAGCTTTTTGATGAAGGTGAAAGAGGAGAGTGACAAAGCTGACTTAAAACTCAACATTCAAAAAAGGAAGATCATTGCATCTGGTCTCATCACTTATTGGCAAATAGATGGTAAAACAATGGAAACAGTGACAGACTTTATTTTCTTGGACTCCAAAATCACTGCAAATGGTGACTACAGCCATGAAATTAAAAGACACGCTCCTTCAAAGACAAGATATGACAAACCTAGACAGTGTGTTAAAAAGCAGAGACATTATTTTGCCGACAAAGATCCATATGGTCAAAGCTATGGCTTTTACAGTAGTCATGTACAGATGTGAGAGATGGACAATACAAAAAGCTGAGGGCCAAAGAACTGATGACTTTGATTTACAAGCTGGAATCAAGATTGCCAGGAGAAACATCAACAACGTCAGATATGCAGATAATAATACTCCAGTAGAAGAAATCAAAGAACTAAAGAGTCTCTTGATGTCGGTGAAAGAGGAGTGAAAAAGCTGTCTTAAAACTCAACATTCAAAAAACAAGATTCTGGCATCCAGTCCCATCACTTCATGGCAAATGGATGGGGAAACAAGAGAAACAATGACAGACTTTGTTTTCTCAGGCTCCCAAACAAATATGGATGGTGAGAGCAACCATGAACTTTAAAGAGACTTGCTCCTAGGAAGAAAAACTTATGAGAAACACAGTGTATTAAAAGACAGAGATATCACATTGTGACAAAGGTCTGTCTAGTTAAAGCTATCATTTTTCCAGTAGTCATGTACTGATGTGAGAGTTGGAACATAAAGAAGGCTGAGCATCTAAGAATTAATGCTTTCAAATTGTGATCTGGAGAAGACTCTTGAGAGTCTCTCGGATAGCAAAGAGATCAAACCAGTCAATCCTGAATGAAATCAACCCTGAATAGTCATTAGAAGGACTGATGCTGAAGCTGAAGCTCCAATACTTTTGTTCCTTGATGTTAAGTGTCAGGTCATTGGAAAAGACTGGTACTGGGAAAGACTGAAGGCAGGACGAGAATGGGACAACAAAGGATGAGATGGTTGGATGGCATCACTGACTTGATGGACATGAGTTTGAGCAGACCTTGGGAAACAGTGAAGGACAGGACATCCTGGCCTACTGCAGTCCATAGGGTCACAAAGAGTCGGACACGACTGAGTGACTGAATGACAACAATAGCCTTTTCAGACTAGCTTCTTTTACTTAGTAAGATGTACTTAATGTTTTGTCCACATCTTTTGTGGCTTGAGAGCTCACATCTCAGTGTAGAATTATATGCCATTGTATGGAAGTATCACAGCTTATACATTAACTATTGAAAGACATCTTGTTTTCTTACAATATTCAGCAATTATGAATAAACACTGGTACATAAGTTTTAGTGTACCATAAACTACCAAATAATTTGGGTAAATATATAGGTGCAATCACTGTGTTATTTGGTAAATCTGTGTTTAGCTTTGTAAGAAAAGGCCAACTTGGCTTCCAAAGTAGCTATAATATTGGCATTCCTACCAGCAATTAATGAGCGCTTTTGCTATTTCACATTTTGGCTAGCATTTGGCAAAGTCAGTGTTTTTGGTTTTAGTTTTCTTAAGAGTGTGTAATGATGGCTCATGTTGTTTTACTTTGCAATTTCCTAAAATAATATAGCAGATGTCCCTGGTGATTCAGTGGTAAAGAATCCACGTGCAATGCAGGAAACGTGGATTCTATCCCTGGGTTGGGAAGATCCCCTAGATAAAACCCACAGAGATACTGACTGTAATATCTTAGAGGTCCTGATCTGTGTTTGACCATCCCTGAACTCATTTTCCTTTCTTTTCTTATACTCACCATTTTCCTTTTTTCCAACTTGGTCTGTTTTGATTATTCCATGTTTAAATACAGCCTGTACAATTCGCTAGAAATTAGAAAAGCAAGTAGCTATGGAAATCCAAAGTTGGGATACAGAATTATCATAAGTGATTTCACTATATAGCCTCTCCCTCACATGAATTAAGGATATTTCTCAAATAAAGAAAAATACGCATTTCATAGACAGAAAAAAGTTCCCTGATTTTATGAGTCAGATTGTTGTTCAGTTGCTCAGTACTGTCCGACTTGTTGCAACCCCATAGACTTCAGCATGCCAGGTTTTCCTGTCCTTCACCATCTCCCAGAGTTTGCTCAAACTCATGTACACTGAGTTGGTATGCCATGCAACCATCTTGTCCTCCTGTCTTCAGTCTTTTCCAGCAGCAGGGTCTTCCCTAATGAGTCAGCTCTTTGCATCAAGTGATCAAGTATTGGAATGTCAACTTCAGCATCACTCCTTCCAATGAATATTCAGGGTTGATCTCCTTTAGGATTGACTGGTTTGATCTCCTTGTAGTCCAAGGGACTCTCAAGTGTCTTCTCCAACAGCACAGTTCAAAAGGAGCAATTGTTTGGTGCTCAGCCTTCTTTATGATCCAACTCTTATATCCATACATGACTACTGGATTGTGATCTCCCAAATTCACAGGTTTAAATCCTAGCCCTTAGTAATTCAAGAGGTGACTGGATTTGTAGATACAGTTTTTAGAGGTAATTAAGGTAAAAATATAGGTGGGCCTTAATCAAATATAATTGGTGTACTTATAACAAAAATAAATTAGGATGGAGAAAACAAATAGACCTGAGGACACTTAGAAAGTAGGCATCTGCAATGCATGATAAGTCTCAGAAGAAACCAACCCTGCCGGAATTGTGTGAAAATTAACTTCTGTTTAAGTAACTGAGTTTATGGTATTTTGTTATAGCACCCCTAGCATATTAATATACCAAAATTCCTCATTTGTCTGCCTATTAACAATCAGAAGATGACATGAGGCTAAGATTGTAAACCAAACAAACGAAAAAACACCAACTCGTCCTTGTACTTAAAATATTTTTGAGGGTTATTCAGGATGCTTAATATCTTCCAATTTTCCCTGTGTGAGCAGTATGTGATAGTTAATACTGCTCTTAATGAGACGTAAAAATAAAGAACAGCAGTAGGAAGGGTCTTCTGAAGCATTTGATGGAGCTGTTCCTTTCTCTCTGCGCCTGCTTAGTTAAGCTTTATAAGCACAAGTCTATTTGTTACATAGCTGGATAATGACTTAATTTGAATGAGTTAACAATTTCACACCTTCTAAGCATAAGGTGAATACTAAGTAAAATCGCTAATCTAATATCCTCACATAGGTCACTTTTATTACCTATAATGGAACAATGAGATAAACTTACACTTTCAAATTCAAACACTCGATTACTTGCACTAATGGAGGGGATAAGAAACATAGATAATCTGAGACAGTGTCACTTAGGCTTAGTTTTGGAATATGTCTTATATTTTTATTCCTTCATGTTTGGTAGTCTAAGAATCCACATCCATTCAAATAATGATGTTACAGTATTTAAAACAAATACCAGAATCTCTGAAGCCTACCACCAGATACCTGTGCCTGAGATTTGTTTCTTGTTCAGAAAGCAATAGACAAATCCTGTAGGTTTTTGGAAAAGGGAATAAATCATGTAAGGTATTTTTTTTTTTCCCGTATGACATTTATCAGGCCAGGCCAGGGTGTGGGGAGGAGGATCTCCCATTATATTTCTATCACCTAATCTCTGCTACTCCCAGTCTGAATTGATTTCCCAGCATCCCAGTTACAGATGTGAGTTAAATATGGGAAAGGTCATTATTTTCTGAGACCCTAAAGTACTTCTCATCAGTTTAATAGTTTTACCTTAGGGGTTCATTATTAATGCTGAAAAATACTGGAGAGACTGCTTTCAAAGAGATAAAAGGCATGATTAGTAAGCTATAGTGGTAATAGGTACAGCACATTGTAAATCTTTGGTACAACAAATATAGGATTCTGTTTCAGAATAGACCTTAAATCTCAACCCCAATATCTTCACAGAGTATCCATGGCAATCAATATAAAACACACTGCCTGTTCTGTCAATGCATACTTAAATCTATAAATGGTTTCTCACTGTACTTGACAGAAAAAACAAACTTTTCTATGGTGAATTTCTGCTTGATATGACCTCTGACTATCAGCAAACGAACTTAAAACATTTAACTAACATTTATTGATACCTTAGGTTCCAGATCCTCAGAAATGCAAATATGGGTGAGAGAGAAACCCAGACCCAATTATATTTTCCATACAGGATGAGGCAGTTGAAAAATAAAGGGTGATCATTCAAGAAAAAAATATTTTAAGTGTACTAGCAGTTTTGAAGAAGAAAAAAATACATTTTAAAATTTTATGAAAGAGGTGGCCTTAACAATTGTTCTAATAAATGATGCAGGAGTTAGCTATGTGTAGATAGAGAGGGTAATTTGAGGGCACAATGTGAATAAGAGTGGTGAGACCAAATAACTTAACTGTTTGATTTGGCTAGAGAGTAATAACAGACACTAGGAGAAGGCAATGGCAACCCACTCCAGTACTCTTGCCTCGAAAATCCCATGGACGGAGGAGCCTGGAAGGCTGCAGTCCATGGGATCACTGAGAGTCGGACATGACTGAGTGACTTCACTTTCACTTTTCACTTGCATGCATTGGAGAAGGAAATGGCAACCCACTCCAGTGTTCTTGCCTGGAGTTTCCCAGAGACAGGGGAGCCTGGTTGGCTGCCGTCTATGGGGTCGCACAGAGTCGGAGATGACTGAAGTGACTTAGCAGCAGCAGCAGCATTATGTAAGCAAAATACCATATTTTCATTGATGAGATCATATAGTTTTCATACTAACCAAATAAATTACGTATTATTATCTCCAATTTATAGATGAGTAAACTGAATGAACCCACATATCCTGCATTGTAGGTGGATTCTGGCAGGTTACAGTCCATGAAGTGGCAAAAAGAGTTAGATACCACTTAGCAACTAGAAAACAACAAACAGAATGAAATGGAAAAAATCTGAGTAACCTATCAGTCCAGATCTTCCAGGAAGCAGATGCTGAGAAATGACTACGTGTGCAACAGATTTATGAGAGAAAACATCTCTGTTGCTATTGGTTAAAGATGTGAGGGCCAGTAGAACCTGGGACTGTCCACTTGTGAGACAGGCCTAATCCTAATGAAGGGGGAGGAAGAAGGAAGAAAAACTGAACGGAAACAATGAATGCAATGAAATTTCAAGGAAACTTTGGCAAAGCTATCTCGTATTCTTCAAGAGAATCACCTAGAGGATTCATGTGCCTTTCCAGATTGGACATGTCCTATCCCTGCCATATTGTTCAATAATGGGTTGGGAGCACCCAATTTGGAAATACTGCTTCAACACCAACTACTGTGATGGATTTCAGAGCGCTGAACCTGGAGTGATAGGTCAATTAGCTCCTCTCTCTCCTAGAGACCGGAAAGGAGTATTCTCAAGGTCACTACAGTAACAAACTGAGCAAGGCACTAAACTGGTATTTCAGGCAAGTCTATGCAATGAATTTAACCAAAATACAAAAGAAATACACACACAATTATGTGTACATTTTTTTCTCTCATGGAATAAGTCTGTCAATAAGAATATGGCTTTTAAATACTCTTTTTTAACCATTAATTTAGTCATTTTACCATTAATTTAACAAATTGATTTCTTGTTAAATTTTCTTCAACTTAGATTGCATTTACTAAGATTCTATAGTTTTGATTCTCGAATATTTTCAAATAGTAACAAAATTTCAGGTTTCAGATGTGTAGATTGACCTAGAGGTCAGTTAAGCCAAACCATTCACGTTATAGATGAACTAATTCAGGCCACGGGAGATTTCATGCCTCACTCTGAATCACCAAAATGATTAGTGACAGTTGGGATTGAGTGCAGATGTCCTGACTCATGTTTAAAGTGAGTCACCGTTATTTTTTCCTCTCATTTCTCCTCATTTATTCAGTTTTACTTTCCTTATATGTAATTACTTCTATCACAATATACTTATAAATTCATTTATCCTTATAAATTAGTGCCCTGGTTACTATTACATAAGAACCAGTATCCTTAAAGATACAGTATACTTTCCACGTTGTTGCTAAGTCACTAAGTCGCGTCTGATTCTGCGATTCCCTGTCATTCTCTATCTCCTGGAGTTTGTTCAAATTCATGTCCATTGAGTGGGTGATGCTGTCTAAGGATCTCAAACTCTTCCACTCCCTTCTCGTTTTGCCTTCAATCTTTCCTAACATGAGAGTCTTTTCCAACGATTCAGCTTTTTGCATCAGGTGGTCAAAGTATTGGAGCATCAGTGTTACTCTTCAATGTTTAAAGAATTTTCATAAATACATGTAATCTGTGTTTTTTTTTTTTTTGGTTGAGTTATTGTTTGCTTCTCTATTTGACCAACAACTATAAGAAATTTAATTAAGTAAAAGTAATCTGATATATTAGCAATTAGCTTAATTTATTTATTTTTTTCATCGTTGTGACCAATCCAACTACTAGTGAAACACAGGGCACCTCTTGAATTTGGCTTCAATTTTGCTAAATGAGCAAAACAGGAGATTAATAGCATATTTGGGGGGGTACTGAATTCTGTTTTAGAGCATAGTTTCAGGAAACCATGAGTGTAAATGAAACTGCCTGAAACTGCTACTATTTAACCATTTTGAACCTATAAGGCTTGCAGTTTCATAGATTTCAACTTAATAGATTTCTGTCTTGAACATTTGGAACACTGAAACATTTGGGGAAGTTTATCACAAGGAAATAGTTCAGTTATAAAATTCACAGAACATCAAAATCATTTAAGTCTATAGAGATTTCCTCATCCAATTCTTCATTCCAGGCATGAACTCTATAGTCTCCAAGGTAACTTGTGTCATCTGCTCTTTGAAGATATCTAACAAGAACAGCACATTTTAATTTCAGACAGCCACGATTTTCAGGGAATTCTATCTCACATTGAATTTTTTAGCAGTTTTACCCACTGCTCTTAGTTATTTCCTGTACTGTATAGGCTCAGGTTAGAGTGTCATCTACAGGACAATGAATTCAATATTAAAAAAGAAAGTTTTCCTAACCAATCATTTTCTTCATAAATTTGAACTTCTTTTTTTAATTTTATTTTTACTTTATTTTACTTTACAATACTGTATTGCTTTTATTAACACTGTTCATTCTTCTCTTTCTATGAAGTTCTCTTGTCATTCTGGTCATTGCCCTATGGATGCCTCAGTTTAAATGCCTCAGTTTATCAGTATCTCCCTCAAAATATGGTTCCAATGACTGAACACAGTATACCAGATATGATTTTTTCTGAGGCGATTGAAATATAATATGATTCTTACTTCCTTGGCACAGTCAATATAGTGAATAATTATCATCAAAAATTACAAATATAAACCCTAAATGCCAGACATTGAGGTGTTTCCAAGGATCTGAACTGTATGTTTGACATTACAGAGACCTTCATAAAAAGATTTTTTTTTCACTTTCTATTTAAATGTGTTGGCATTGACAGACTATGTCACATTTAGACAGTGCTATAGAATGCTGAGTATATTGGTCTTTGTCTGTATCCAGAGGAAACATGTCATCAAATTTCCCACAAAAATTATTTTATATTAGAGACCACGTCATGAATATCATCATCAAAATTGGAACTAATTGGCACTTTTCTCAGTTGAAATCTCAGGAACCAAAAAAACCTGGAGATTGCCTGAGGCTCATAAGCAATATCTTAAAAAAAAAAATCTAGTATTTTGATGGAATATCTAGATAGGTTTCCACTGTATTTCACTAGAGGTGTGGGAAATAAGTGAACATTAACAACTTATTAGTCAAAATTTGTGACTAAGTCAATAAACATAAGATAATGTTTCTTTCATTAGTCCCTATTATAACTGTTAATATTTAAAGCTGCTAATACAATTTCATATGCATACCTACTTATTAAAAACTCCATGGAGCTTAAGATAAATTTGAAAGAATTAATTTTCCTCAAATTATATGTAGTTGTATTATAATAATATCATGTGTCAGCTCCATTATAAACCCAACCACTAAAATGTACTTAGCCAATACACTCTTTTTTTTTAACTCAGAAATGTAGAATGTTTTTCAAATGGAAAACAGTTTCTTTATACAGGTGAGGTTGTGAACAGTAGTTGTTTTGGTATCATGCAGGTTACAAGAATTTTTTAAAAATCAATATCAAGGTCACTGTATAGCATATAACCAATTTTATTCACTTTTTTGACTAATGACTACAATTTTCTTTCACAGTAGCATAACAGAGAAATGTATTTGCTTTAAAGGCTTATTCACTGTATTAGCTTCCTTTGAAATACACGTTGAAAGAAGATACCAGGTTTTTTATATAAAAATAATGTATATTTAGACAGAGTTGATGGCTACTTTTAAAGTGACAGTTACCTTAAATTACTAGTGGCATCTCTGTGACATAGCAAGTACAGTTCTGTTTTAACTGAACAGTTTTCAACTGAACAGTTTAGGTTATGACAAGGTCAGTGTATTTTTGCAGTCTGTTTCCTAGGGCATTACATTCAGGAGTGGTTGAGCTTCTCAATCCATTAAATTTTACTAAAAATATAAATAAAATAAAAACCAAAATGAAGAAACACAACAAATCTCTCTGATTAGGAAACAAAGTTTCTGCTTCATGTAAAGGCATTCAATGTTTATATTTGGAGTGCTCTTCCTTTCTTCACTCCTGATGTTAACATTCTTTTGATCAGTGACTCAAAACAACTACTATGATACCTCCTATGTATTCTATAGTCTTTTCTTTCAAATTGCTCTTAGAATATATATATATATATATATATATATATATATATATATATATATATATATATATACACACACACACACAGAGGCTGTGGGGTCGCAGGAGGGAGACACTTCCCAGATGGCACTAGTGGTAAAGAATTCTCCTGCCAATGAAGGAGACTTAAAGATGTGGGTTCCATCTCTGGGTCTGGAAGATCCCCTGCAGAAGGGCATGGCAACCCTTTCCAGTTTCTTTTGCCTGGAGGAACCCATAGACAGAGGATCCTGGTGTCCTAGAGTCAATATGGTCCCAAAGAATTGGATATGACTGAAGTGACTTAACACGCACGCATGCATATATATAGAGAAATCTTAGCATTTTATACAGCTATCTACAAAATATTCAAGTTAATCATTGTTTGTAACCTTTTTAACTTTCTTAGTCTCATTTTTTTGTAGGAGGTAAGGTAGACCAAGTTTCATGGATAGCCACTCAGGGTAACTTGGCTATAATCCTATGTTTCCAATAATAATTCAAAATACCATTTAAAAAATTTATTTAAATACCAAGCTGATTGCCTCTGCCTTAAGGATGCAGTCCTGGAAATAGGAGAGCAAGTTTCATGAGAAATGTTGAGTCATTGCAGTTTGGTCACCTGTTTATGTGTGCCAGACATTTTTTACAACCATTTAAACAATAGAGGAGCTTATAATAATGTGTCTTTTCTTGTCTAAATTATTTTTATATTGGTCTAATGGTACATTTGGCTAAGAGTGGAATATGACTCACTTCCATGTGACCTCTCACTTATATCAAGATAGCATACAATTTCCATTTTTATAACTATTCTTAAAAAGCTACATTATATTTTGCATAAGCTATGCTTGTTTCATAAACCATTATATTAAAAATAAAATTATTATCAAATGACAAAAGACATGAGAAAAGGCATTTATTACAAAAAAGAATTTTGTTTGGATAGAAACATTTTTTAAAGTTTGATTTATAGATACAAAGCTGAATGCCTGATTTATAGATATATAACAAATTTCTTTAAAGAGGAAATAGAAACTGACCAAATTTTAAAATTATAGAAACATTTTAAGTAAGTGTAATCTCTTATCATTGATTGAAACATCTGTAAAGGAAACAACATTATTATCATATTTAATTTTTTCAATTTCCATTTATACTTGTCATGGCACTTAAATTCTATTTCTTATTTTCCTGAAAACAGAATGAAACAGTCTGATATAATTTGAAAGCATTATATTTACAAGAACAAAGATAACATTAAATAGCCATAAATGATTCCTTAAATGTCGATAATTATACTGTTGTAACTTATTTCCAATGATTGCTATCATTATGTTGGTATTAAGTGTTATAATATTTTCATGCAGTGAAAGACTATTGTTTCTATTTATAAGAAAAGTCTCACAGATTAATATGTAAATATAGGTGACCTGGCATTACTATTTTCTAAAACAATTCTACTTTTAATTGCAAATTATTAAAAAAAAGAAATTGTTTTCAGTTCGAAGTAGTTGCTTTTTAACTTGATTTGTGTGTCTAAGTATTAAGATACCCTTACATTCTGAAGTGCTCACATCCTTGATCTCTTACTGTGTTTTACATGAATCTATAATGACATAGATTTACTTATTCTTTTCTACCTTGATTTCAGCTGCAGCTCTGTAAAAATAAAACTGACACTATTTATTTTATGGCTTTGTTGAAAAAATCAGCAAACAGTTATTCTATAATTTAATGTTAATTCTATAGGTATAAAATAAAGATATACATAGGCAAATAAATACTCTTCCATATTACCCACTGTGTTTAGTATTTTCTAAGCATTCTAACCTTTAATGAAAAACTATTTAATATGAATATACTTTAATTTTTCATTCAGTTTATTTGAGAATCTATATAAGTATAAGGAAGAGCATACTGTCAATTAAATTATAAGTATTCTTTAAAGAAAAAAAAATGAGAAGAGATAATGGAAATGATAGACATATCAATGCAAATTTTGAGAACAAGTACAAAAAAGTATCATTATAATGAACTTTTCATTTTTTTATTACCTTTTGTCATATTTCTCCCTCTTTTATAAGAATACTTATTTGTTATGGTTGGCTACCCTACTAAAAATTATATCTGAAATATGCAATGCTGCAAAGAGTTAAAGTTTCACAAATAATTATAAACACCACCTTTATAGTGGTATAAACAATATTTTTGGAAGGGCAATTTGTAAAATTTCTTTTTTTATGCTTTTTTTTTTTTAACCAAAGGTTGAATGAGACAACAATAAGAACAATGATATATTTACCTAACAATTGTACAGAATAAGCCGATACTTGGTAGCTTTTGGCAATCTAAATACTAGGTTTATTGTATCAAAGGATTTGATTTTCTGTGGCATCTTATTTATGATCTCTGAATTTAGAGTGAAATATAATCATTCTTCATAAATTAACATTTATATAGGCAATATTCAAACTATGCATGAGTGCATTAAATCTTGTTTAGAAGTAGAAAGCTTATATAAATCATTTAAATATTAACTAGGACTTCAAAGTAGTTTATAAATATATTCTTTATAATTTGGGGAAATATTTTCCCATTGAAATGATATTATAGAAAGGTAGTGATGATTTCAGATACAAGTATTTAAATTCTGCTAATATCTCTAGAATATAGAAGATAGTATATATATATATATGAAGTGGGATGGTATATATATATATGGATATAGATATCTGTTAATCCACAAATGGAAGATAATCTCTCTCCTCTCACCACTCATTCAAAAAAAATTAGGTAGGTGGCATCATCACCAAGCAATTTTAAGTAGCAGGTTCTAACCCCTGTATGAAAGACATATCTCAAAGAGAGATGAACAAGTCTATGTTTTATTTTCTGAAAAGCTCAAGTATCTAAATAAATGTGGGTTAAAAAGTAGAAATAAAGAAACAAAAGAGATCATAAAGAGATAATTTCAGTTTCAAGAAGATTCATAGCAAAAGCTTCCCTAGTATTTCATGGAATATAAATTGAGACTGGCTTCCATACATCTCTAGATTTATCTTGTTATTTGATTTCTTTTTAATTCCTACAATTACTTTGCAGGAAAGGTATCTCCTATATGTCTAGTCCAATAGGGGCAGCATGAGTTAACTTTATTATACCATAACATATTAACTTACTGCTATCCTGACACTTTTAGTTTTAGGGAGATGCAGTCACCTTGGTGTGTATGGATTAGGCAAAAAATCTGGCAACATCTCTGAGAAAGCCTTGTGGGCAAGATGAAGAAACAGACTGGATGTAAAGAAAACTGACTGCACTGATAGACAGTGCAAATGAGTAAGCTGAAGGACAGTTGTAACATGATGGTGGAGAAGGACATGTGCTAATCTTCTATGAGAACACCAAAATCAGAAACTAGTTGTTGAACAAAAATATATGACACTGAAAGATGAGCATCCCGGGTCAGCAGGTGTCCAATATGCTACTGGGGAGGGGCAGAGAAATAGCACCACAAAGAATGAAGTGGATAGGGCAAAATGAAAACGATGCTTGGTTTGGATGTGTCTGATGGTGAAAATAAAGTCTGTTGCTATAAAGAACAATATTGCATAGGAACCCAAAATGTTACGTCCATGAATTAAGATAAATTGAACATGGTCAACCAGGAGATGGCAAGAGTGAACACTGACATTTTTGGAATCACTGAACTAAAATGGACAGGAATGGGCAAATTTAATTCAGATGGCCATTATATCTACTATTGTGAGTAAGGATCCCTTGAAAGAAATGGAGTAACCTTCATAATTAACAAAAGTCCAAAACATAGTACTTGGGTACAATTTCATAAATGACAGAATGATCTTGGTTAATTTCCAAGGCAAACCATTCAACATCACAGTAATCTGAGTCTGTTCCCCAACCACTAATCCCAAAGAAGCTGAAGTGGAACACTTCTAGGAAGACCTGCAATACCCTCTAGAACTTACACACACACACACACACAATTTCTTTTTCATCATAGGGAACTGTAATACAAAAATAGGAAGTCAAGAGATATCTGGAATGACAGGAAAGTTTGGCTTTGGAATACAAAATGAAGTAGGGCAAAGGCTAACAGAGTTTTGCCAAGAGAATGCACTGGTCATAGCAAACACATTCTTCCAACAATGCAAGAGATGACCCTACACATGGATATGACCAGATGGTGAATACTGAATTCAGACTGATTGATACTCCTTGCAGCCAAAGATAGAGGAGCCATACACAGTCAGCAATAAGAAGATCTGGAGCTGACTGTGGCTAAAGAAGAGTGGAGCTGACTACTTACAGCAAAATTCAGGATTAAATTTAAGAAAGTAAGGGAAACCACTAGGCCATTAAGGTATGACCTAAATAAAATCTCTTATGATTATACAGTGGAGAAGACAAATAGATTAAAGGGATTAGATCTGATAGAGTGCCTAAAGAACTATGGACAGAGGTTCAGATCACTGTACAGCAGGTTATGGCCAAAACCATACACAAGAAGAAGAAATGCAACAAGGCAAAGTGGTTGTCTCGGGAAGTCTTATGAATAGCTGAGAAAAGAAGTGAAAGGCAAAGGAGAAAACAAAAGATATATCCATCTGATTTCAGAGTTCCAAAGAATAGCAAGGTAAGACAAGAAAGACTTCTTAAGTGAACAACACAAAGAAACAGAGAAAAACAATAGAATGAGAAAAACTAGAGATATCTTCAAGAAAATCAGAGATACCAAGGGAGCATTTCATGCAAAGATGGACACAATAAAGGAGAGAAATGATAAGGACCTAACAGAAGCAGAAGAGATTAAGAAGAGGGGGCAAGAATACACAGAAGAACTATACAAAAAACTTCTTCTTGACCCAGAGAACCACAATGGTGTGATCACTCACCTACAGCCAGACATCTTGGAATGCAAAGTCAAGCAAGCCTTATGAGGCGTTACTACAAACAAAGCTGGTGGAGCTGATAGAATTCCAGCTGAGCTATTTCAAGTCCTGAAAGATGATGCTGTGAAAGTGCTGCACTCAATATGCCAGAAAATTTAGAAAACTCAGCAGTGGCCACAGGAATGGCAAAGGTCCATTTTCATTCTAATCCCAAAGAAGGGCAATACCTAAGAATGTTAAAACTACTGCATAAATACACTCATTTCACATACTAGAAAGGTAATGCTCAAAATCCTTCAAGCATGGCTTCAGCAGTATGTGAACCAAGAACTTCCAGATGTACAAGATGGATTTAGAAAAGGCAGAGGAACCAGAGATCAAATTGCCAATATCCACCAGATCATAGAAACAGCAAGGGAATTCCAGCAAAACACCTACTTTGCTTCATTGACTACACTAAAGTCTTTGATTGTGTGGACAACAACAAACTGGCAAATTCTTAAAAATATGGGGATAACAGACTGCCTTGCCTGTCTTCTGAGAAACCTGCATGGAGGTCAAGAGGCAGCAGTTAACCATACATGGAAGAACAAATTGGTTCTCAATTGGGAAAGGTGTACGTCAAGGCTGTATATTGTCTCCCTGCTTATTTAACTTACTCTGCTTATTTAACTTATATATAGAGTACATCATTTGAAACACTGAGCTGGATTAATCAGAAGCTACATTCAAGATTGCCAGGAGAAATATCAACAACCTCAGATATGCAGATAATACCACTGTAATGGCAGAAAGTGAAAAAAAAAAAAAACTACAGAGCCTCTTGATAACAGTGAAGGAGGAGACTGAAAAAGCTGGCTTTAAACTCAACATTCTAAAAAGTAAATCATGGCTTCTGGCCCCATCATTTCATGGCAAACAGATGAGGAAAAAATGGAAATAATGACAGAAAATGTCTTCTTGGTCTCCAACATCACTGCAGATGGTGACTGCAGCCATGAAATTAAATGACATTTGCTCCTTAGAAGAAAAGCTATGACAGACCTAGATAGTATATTAAAAAACAAGGACGTCACGTTGCCAACAAAGCTCTGTAGAGCCAAGGGTATGGATTTTCCAGTAGTCGTGTATGGATGTGAAAATAGGACCACAAAGAAGGCTGAGAATTAAAGACTTGATACTTTCAAATTGTAGTGCTGAAGGAGACTCTTGTGGGTCCCTTGGACAGCAAGGGAACCAAACTAATCAATCCTCAAGGAAATCAACCTGAAAATTCATTGGGAGGGCTGATCTTAAAGCTGAAGCTCCAATATCTTGGCCACCTGATGGAAAGAGCTAACTCATTGGAAAAAGGCCAAGGAAGAGAAGGAAACAACAGAGAATCAGATAGTTGGGTGGCATCACCAACTCAATGGATATGAGTTTGAGAAAATTCTGGGAGATAATGAACGACAGGGAAGCCTGGTGTGCTGCAGTCCATGGGGTCATAAAGAGTCGAACATGACTCGACAACTGAAGATCAATAACAAGCTGAAAGTCTAACTAAGGGGCAATACCAATGTCACACTGGGAGGAGTAGCTATAAGACTTCTGAAAATTCTGTTCTCAATATATTAATAGGTAGATATTGTCTTTATTAATTATTTATTAGAAACAAACACTATTCCTTATGAAATTTGATGAAAATTATGCTATAAGTGATTTTCAAAATGCAAAAGATTAAAGTTGGTTTCACAAAGGTCTCATAGGCTTATATGATCATCCAAATAAATTAGAATAAAATATCTAAGGCTTTAACACCAAAATATTTCATTTGTTTGAAAACTTCTAAAATATGATTATGACACTATCAGACTTTTACTATCTGATATTCTCCTTCAATTCCCATTTATTTTGTTCCAGATATCCTTGACCTTCATGAGTTAATGATGGTTTAAAAAAATGTATTAGAATCACCCTAGTAATTACAATATGTTGCTGGATATTTCCTGTTCATCTGTCTTCTCTCTGTCATTTTGTGTTTTTATCTTCTATAAGCTTGTCAATTATATATATTTTTTAATTTATTTATTTTAATTGGAGGCTAATTACTTTACAATATTGTATTGGTTTTGCCATACATCAACATGAATCCACCATGGGTGTACACGTGTTACCCATCCTGAACACCCCTCCACCACCTCCCCATACCATCCCTCTGGGTCATCCCAGTGCAACAGCCCCAAGCATCCTGTATCCTGCATCAAACCTGGACTGGCAATTTTTTTCTTATATGATATTATACATGTTTCGATGCCATTCTCCCAAATCATCCCACCCTCTCCCTCTCCCACAGAGTCCAAAAGACTGTTCTATACATCTGTGTCTCTTTTGCTGTCTCACATACAGGGTTATCATTACCATCTTTCTAAATTCCATATATATGTGTTAGTATACTGTATTGGTATTTTTCTTTCTGGCTTACTTCACTCTGTATAATAGGCTCCAGTTTCATCCACCTCATTAGAACTGATTCAAATGTATTCTTTTTAATGACTGAGTAATACTCCATTGTGTATATGTACCACAGCTTTCTTACCCATTCATCTGCTGATGGACATCTAGGTTGTTTCCATGTCCTGGCTATTATAAACAGTGCTGCAATGAACATTGGGGTACACGTATCTCCTTCAATTCTGGTTTCCTCAGTGTGTATGCCCAGCAGTGGGATTGCTGGGTTATAAGGCAGTTCTATTTTGAGGTTTTAAGGAATCTCCACACTGTTCTCCATAGTGGCTGTACTAGTTTGCATTCCCACCAACAGTGTAAGAGGGTTCCCTTTTCTCCACACCCTCTCCAGCATTTATTGCTTATAGACTTTTGGATCGCAGCCATTCTGACTGGGGTGAGATAGTACCTTGTTGGGGTTTTTATTTGCATTTCTCTGATAATGAGTGATGTTGAGCATTTTATCATGTGCTTGTTAGCCATCTGTATGTCTTCTTGGGAGACGTCTCTGTTTAGTTCTTTGGCTAACTTTTTGATTGGGTCTTTTATTTTTCTGGAATTGAGCTGCAGGAGTTGCTTGTATATTTTTGAGATTAATTCTTTGTCAGTTGCTTCATTTGCTATTATTTCCACCCATTCTGAAGGCTGTCTTTTCACCTTGCTTACAGTTTCCTTTGTTGTACAGAAGCTTTTAATTAGGTCCAATTTGTTTATTTTTGCTTTTATTTCCAATATTCTGGGAGGTGGGTCATAAAGAATCCTGCTGTGATTTATGTCAGAGAGTGTTTTGCCTATGTTCTCCTTTAGGTGTTTTATAGGTTCTTATCTTATGTTTAGATCTTTAATACATTTTGAGTTTATTTTTGTGTATGGTGTTAGAAAGTGTTCTAGTTTCATTCTTTTACAAGTGGTTGACCAGTTTTCCCAGCACCACTTGCTAAAGAGATTGTCTTTCCTCCATTTTATGTTTTTGCCTCCTTTGTCAAAGATAAGGCGTCCATAGGTGCATGGATTTATCTCTGGCCTTTCTGTTTTGTTCCATTGATCTATATTTCTGTCTTTGTGCCCGTACCATACTGTCTTGATGACTGTGGCTTTGTAGTAGAGCCTGAAGTTAGGCAGGTTGATTCCTCCAGTTCCATTCTTCTTTCTCAAGATTGCTTTGGCTATTCGAGGTTTTTGTATTTCCATACAAATTGTGAATTTATTTGTTCTAGCTCTGTGAAAAATACCGTTGGTAGCTTGATAGGGATTGCATGGAATTTATAGATTGCCTTGAGTAGTATACTCATTTTCACTACATTGATTCTTCTGATCCATGAACATGGTATATTTCTCCATCTATTAGTGTCCTCTTTGATTACTTTCATCAGTGCTTTATAGTTTTCTATATATAGGTCTTTAGTTTTTTTAGGTAGATACATTCTTAAGAATTTTATTCTTTCATTGCAATGGTGAATGGACTTGTTTCCTTAATTTCTCTTTCTATTTTCTCATTATTAGTGTATAGGAATGAAAGGGATTTCTGTGTGTTGATTTTATATCCTGCAACTTTATTATGTTCATTGATTCAGTTCAGTTCAGTTCAGTCGCTCAGTCGTGTCTGACTCTTTGCGACCCTATGAATCGCAGCACGCCAGGCCTCCCTGTCCATCACCATCTCCCAGACTTCATTCAAACTCACGTCAGTCGAGTCGGTGATGCCATCTAGCCATCTCATCCTCTGTCATCCCCTTCTCCTACTGCCCCCAATCCCTCCCAGCATCAGAGTCTTTTCCACTGAGTCAACTCTTTGCATGAGATGCCCAAAGTATTGGAGTTTCAGCTTTAACATGATTCCTTCCAAAGAACATCCAGGGCTGATCTCCTTTAGAATGGACAGGTTGGATCTCCTTGCAGTCCAAGGGATTCTCAAGAGTCTTCTCCAACACCACAGTTCAAAAGCATCAATTCTTCGGCGCTCAGCTTTCTTCACAGTCCAATTCTCACATCCATACATGACCACTGGAAAAACCATAGCCTTGACTAGACGGACATTTGTTGGCAAAGTAATGTCTCTGCTTTTGAATATGCTATCCAGGTTGGTCATAAATTTTCTTCCAAAGAGTAAGTGTCTTTTAATTTCATGGCTGCAGTCACCATCTGCAGTGATTTTGGATTATCTCTAATAGTTTTCTGGTGGAGTCTTTAGGGTTTTCTATGTAGAGGATCATGTCATCTGCACACAGTGAGAGTTTTACTTCTGCTTTTCCTATTTGGATTCCTTTTATTTCTTTTTCTGCTCTGATTGCTGTGGCCAAAACTTCCAAAACTATGTTGAATAGTGGTGTTGAAAGTTGGCTCCCTTGTCTTGTTCCTGACTTTAGGGGAAATGCTTTCAATTTTTCACCATTGAGGATAATGTTTGCTGTGGGTTTGTCATATATAGCTTTCATTATGTTGAGGTATGTTCCTTCTATTCCTGGTTTCTGGGGAGTTTTTATCATAAATGGATGTTGAATTTTGTCAGAGGCTTTCTCTGCATCTATTGAGATAATCATATGGCTTTTATTTTTCAATTTGTTAATGTGGTGTATTACATTGATTGATTTGCAGATATCGAAGAATCCTTGCATCCCTGGGATAAAGCCCACTTGGTCATGGTGTATGATCTTTTTAATGTGTTGTTGGATTCTGATTGCTAGAATTTTGTTAAGCATTTTTGCATCTAAGTTCATCAGTGATACTGGCCTGTAGTTTTCTTTTTTTGTGGTGTCTTTGGCAGGTTTTGATATTAGGGTGATGGTGGCCTCATAGAAAGAGTTTGGAAGTTTACCTTCCTCTGCAATTTTCTGGAAGAGTTTGAGTAGGATAGGTGTCAGCTCTTCTCTAAATTTTTTTAGAATTCAGCTGTGAAGCCATCTGGACCTGGGCTTTTGTTTGCTGGAAGATTTCTGATTACAGTTTCAATTTCCATGCTTGTGATGAGTCTGTTAAGATTTTCTATTTCTTCCTGGTTCAGTTTTGGAAAGTTGTACTTTTCTAAGAATTTGTCCATTTCTTCCAAGTTGTTCATTTTATTGGCATATATTTGCTGATAGTAGTCTCTTATGATCCTTTGTATTTCTGTGTTGTCTGTTGTGATCTCTCCATTTTCATTTCTAATTTTATTGATTTGATTTTTCTCCCTGGTTTCTTGATGAGTCTGGCTAATAGTTATCAATTTTATTTATCCTTTCAAAGAACCAGCTTTTGGCTTTGTTGATTTTTGCTATGGTCTCTTTTGTTTCTTTTTATTTATTTGTGCCCTAATTTTTAAGGTTTCTTTCCTTCTACTAACCCTGGGTTTCTTAATTTCTTCCTTTTCTAGTTGCTTTAGGTGTAGAGTTAGTTTATTAATTTTACTTTTTTCTTGTTTCTATGCCTGTATTTCTATGAACTTTCCCCTTAGCACTGCTTTTACAGTGTCCCACAGGTTTTGGGTTGTTGTGTTTTCATTTTCATTCATTTCTATGCATATTTTGATTTCTTCTGTGATTTGTTGACTATTCAGCAGCGTGTTGTTCAGCCTCTATATTTGGAATTTTTAATAGTTTTTCTCCTGTAATTGAGATCTAATCTTACTGCATTGTGGTCAGAAAAGATGCTTGGAATGATTTAAATTTTTTTGAATTTACCAAGGCTAGATTTACGGCCCATGATATGATCTATCCTGGAGAAGTTTCCATGTGCACTTGAGAAAAAGGTGAAATTCATTGTTTTGGGGTGAAATGTCCTATAGATATCAATTAGGTCTAACTGATCTATTGTATCATTTAAAGGTTGTGTTTCCTTGTTAATTTTCTGTTTAGTTGATCTATCCATAGGTGTGAGTGGGGCATTAAAGTCTCCCACTATTATTGTGTTATTGTTAATTTCCCCTTTCATACTTGTTAGCATTTGTCTTTCATATTGTGGTACTCCTATGTGTCAATTATATTTTTCATTCATAATTTCTTGATAAGATTAGAGAGTCTCTGTCTGTGATCTACTCAAAGATTTTAGATAAACCAGAGCTTGTAGTATTCTAAATTAAGTCAAGTTCCTTCATTTTCAGACTAACAGAATGTGAAAGTAGTGTGCAACAATGTTTCAAAGAATCTCCACCCCCTTTCTTTTATACAAATGGTTGAAGAAACTGACTCTGTCATTTAAGCAGTAGAAATAAATGTACTTGTGATTCTTGATGCTTTATTTTCAGACTATAAAGTCAAATTGGTGGATGAAGAGTGACAGGAGTGAACATCAATACATTTTCAAAATTATATCATTAGTCCTTTCCAGATAAATTTGAGAAACAATCCTTATACAGGTACTTAGTTATGCATAGATATTGTTTTCTAGAGAATTCTAAGGGCCAGTCCTGTTTTTGTCATTGAGTTTCTTTTTGATCTTGGGAAATCAGGTTAATCTTCCAGGACTTCAGTTACTTTATCTACTAAACAGGTACAATATCTTCCTCATAGGACCTTTACTGGGAAAAGTAAATGCACACAAGGCACCTAGCATATTGCCTGCCTGAATAACTTGATAAATGCTCATTTTCTTCCCCAAATCTGAACAATATATTTAGCAGACTATGTACTTGAGGTTCCTAAAACCATAGGCCTTAAATATCATTTTAAAGAAGGAATGATTAATATCACAGTTCTATTTGATTTGTTGTAGTATTTGGAGAAAACAAGAAAAAGCATCTTTATTTTCTCTAAACCTGATCATGAAAAACAAGCTCTATACAGGCATAAGCCTCCTAAAGCCAGTGTTTCATTTATTTTCTATGTTTACAATTTTCAGAAAGCTTAATCTACTTAATATGTTCAAGATTCAAAAGATTCTTTAAAAAATACATGGCGTAAATATGCAGTGTAGGTTTGGGATGTGTTAGGATGAACACCAGAGAATGTTCTCTCTGATTGGGAATAGTGTTTTTTATCTGGAGTGACATCAGGTGACACCGTGAATGTTATTTTTAAATCATTGGATATGCTTGTTGTTCCAACTGCACAAGCACCTGGTGAAATATGCAGCTGAGGGGACTTGGCAATGTTAAAATGAGTGAATCAGAGATTATTTTTAATTTCAAATGCTATAATCACCTGTATTTAATATTAACCATATTTAGACAAGCTGCCTGTCTCCACTTAAATGTATCCTCTTTACTTCTGTCATTCTGCAAGTCAACATTTTAACTGCTTTCTTTCAATATGTAGATTTATCTTCTCCCATGGCTGAGTTGTCATCAAAACTGCCACAAACTAATTATTTATGTATACCTATTTATTATTAAACCAGTAAAATCTTCACCCCCTCTGACAGCCTTTCTCTCAGGTCACCTTGTGAGCAAAACTTTGCATTTTTCAATCCACTATTGGTTTCCCTTCCATCTGTGTGTATATTAAAGCTGCTCTAGGTTCCTTATGGAAAGTCTTATCTAAGTAATACACCTTCCAGTATTGCTATCCTTTTGTTACAGTCTTACCATTGTACTTTATTAAAACATTTCTACTAACAGCACATAAAAGGGTGTTATAACAAAGTATCCCTAAATCATAAAATTAAATTTGAGTTTTGAAATATCTGTGAATTGACCTAGAGCCTGGAAAATTTAAGTCATACATAGAAGCAAAACTCAAAACTCAAGCATTTCAATAATGTGAAAAGTACAAGGTAAGTCACTGTTTTTGAGATGCTAATATTTAGTGCCTTTGGGTGACATTTGAGTCATCATACCATGTTAGAGTAAAGACTTTATATAAGGCATTAGGTGTTAGGCATTGTCAGGGAAGCAAGAATGAAAAAAAAGAAAAATAAACAAACAAAAAAAACAGCCTTTACTCTTACAAAGAACTTATGGTCTATTAGAGGATTGCATGTGCATCTAATTAGAACAAAGGTTAATGATAATAATAGTAAAATAAATACATAAAACAAAGGGAGGGGAGGAGGATAGAGATTTCTCAGCCTTGATTTTTTAAAGTCCTTTGAAGAGATATAGTTTATTTTCTTGCAAGGGTGAGCATATTAATAACTAAACAAACCAAATGGTCAAACTGAATTTTAGACTCTATAATTCATACTCTTAACTGAACTTAAATATCTTTATTTCTTTTTCATCTACTTTAAATTATATTTCTTATTCTTTTTCAGTCACCATTAAGTGAGTAAGATATAGAAACATTTAGATATATGTTATAATCTTGAATTCTGAATGATGATCTTGAACTTTAGGATTGATGGCTGCTAAAAGAATAGTAGTAAAGTTTGGAATTTTCTGGAAAGAATGATTCTACTATAGGGTTGATATAAAATCAAAGAGATAGACATAAGAAAAAATTCTAGATATGAAACATGTGTACTAAAATATAATGTTTTACTAAAATCAAAATATAAATCTTATAAAAGGTCATATCAGTTACCCACTATATAAAACAGAAATAACTCTAAAAATGAAAAGTAATATTCAGAGGAGGAAGCAAATAACCAGAGATGGCCCATTCATTTACTCACATCCTGAGAGATTTGCAACAGACAGTTTGGATTGATATCATTGGGGATAAAAAGACTTACCCTTCACAAAGGAAATGAGAACCAACATTTATCATTCTGACAAAAGGTCATGTGCTTACTTCAAAACATGTTCCATCCAAATATTTAAACATATGGCTTAAAACCTCTCAAATAACTTGTTATTGTTTAATAGTAAAATAATTATTTGTAACCGACCTGTGTGTGTCTGTATCTGTGTATGTGTTTGTGCATTTTTTAAGTGACTGATTTTGCCTAGTAAACTCTTTACTTTAATGTTGTTTCTTTGTAGGGTCTTAAAGATCATTTTCCTAGATGAGGTCAAGATAGTAATCAGGTTCTATTTCAAATATTATGATTGTGAATTTAATTAAAAATACTTCCAATCCAAGGTCCTTCTTTTTCGTAACAATTTAGTATTATTTGTAATCTTCAATAGTTTACTTGTTTATAAAATCTAAAATATATAAACTGTCACTTTTACATAAAATCAAAGCAGATATAAAATAGATGCTAGTGATAAAGAATCTGCCTGCCAGTGCAGGAGATGCAAGAGACATGGGGTTGATCCCTGGGTAGGGAAGATCCTCTGGAGAAGGAAATCACAGCCTGCTCTAGTATTCTTATCTGGGAATCCTGTGGACAGAGAAGCCTGGTGGGCTTCGGCACAGAGGGTCACAAAGAGTCAGTCATGGCTGAGAAGCAGAAAGTTACATTGAACATTTATAACAGGAAAAAAAAAAAAAGAAAAATCTTAGCTTTTGAAGAAAATCTTAACTAATTTTTTATGACAGGCTGAAAAAAAGTCACAAATCAGTTTATAAAATGACCTAAATTCTTCTCGTGAGATTTGTTTGTATGATTTGACAAGTTAAAATTTCATTGTATAAAAGAATGACTTCGGAGATCACATATTCCAATGTCTGTTTTGAAAAATGAGTAAAATTTGGTTAAAAAACTAAATTTTACCATAAGTAACAATCAGTTCATTTCAGTAGCTCAGTCTTTGCGACCCCATGAATTGCAGCATGCCAGGCTTCCCTGTACATCACCAACTCCCGGAGTTCACTCAGACTCACATCCATTGAGTCCGTGATGCCATCCAGCCATCTCATCCTCTGTCATCCCCTTCTCCTGCCCTCAATCCCGCCCAGCATCAATGTCTTTTCCAATGAGTCAACTCTTCACATGAGGTGGCCAAATTATTGGAGTTTCAGCTTCAGCATCAGTCCTTCCAATGAACACTCAGGACTGATCTCCTTTAGGATGGACTGGTTGGATCTCCTTGCAGTCCAAGGGACTCTCAAGAGTCTTCTCCAACACCACAGTTCAAAGGCATCAATTCTTCGGCGCTCAGCTTTCTTCACAGTCCAACTGTTTCATCCATACATGACCACTGGAAAAACCATAGCTTTGACTAGATGGACCTTTGTTGGCAAAGTAATATCTCTGCTTTTCAATATGCTATGTAAGTTGTTCATAACTTTCCTTCCAAGGAAGTTTTTTAATTTCATGGCTGCAGTCACCATCTGCAGTGATTTTGGAGCCCAGAAAAATAAAGTCAGCCAATGTTTCCCCATCTATTTTCCATGAAGTGATGGGACCAGATGCCATGATCTTAGTTTTCTGAATGTTGAGCTGTAAGCCAACTTTTTCACTCTCCTCTTGCACTTTCATCAAGAGGCTCTTTAGTTCTTCTTCACTTTCTGCCACAAGGGTGGTATCATCTGCATATCTGAGGTTATTGATATTTCTCCCGACAATCTTGATTCCAGCTTGTGCTTCTTCCAGCCCAGCATTTCTCATGATGTACTCTGCATATAAGTTAAATAAGCAGGGTGACAATATACAGCCTTGACGTACTCCTTTTCCTACTTGGAACCAGTCTGTTGTTCCCTGTCCAGTTGCTTCCCTAACTGTTGCTTCCTCATTTGCATACAGGTTTCTCAAGAGGCAGGTCAAGTGGTCTGGTATTCCCATCTCTTTCAGAATTTTCCACAGTTTATTGTGATCCACATAATAATGAGTTTCTATAATCCAGCTTAACTAATATTCTATTCAAAATTTTTATTTTCTTTCTTAACAGAATTTAGTTTCTAGTTCTAAAATGATGACTTATTATTTCTTTATTACATATTTTAAAACCTCCAAATCTCAGTGGAAAAATAATGTGTACTTCCACGTGGATACTTTGCAAATACACAGAAAGCTTCTGTAGAAAACTCTAACAGTAACAGCATTATATAAACATTTGTAGTAATGTATATTTATGGACATAGGGTTAAATTCTGCTTCAAAAAGCAGGGAGATCAGAAAGTAAAAAAAATAATTAGTACACGATTCAATTCTGGAAGTAACAATGATGACAGGCTTTTTATAAACTACAGTTAAAATGGAACATTCAAAGTGATACATTTATGTTCTCTGAAAGGTCTATGATTTTGGTCACAAGATACATTGGTGTTTTAGTGTAAAATCATTTATTGAAATTTTAAATTTTGTTTTCCAAAGTTATTTCTGTCATTGTTTTAACCTTACTTTATTTCTTAATTTAATAGCCTTATCTTTCTTCTGCCAAAGGAAAAGTTTTAGTTCTAGTTCTTTCATGGTGCTTTTAGATTTTTCTTGAACTCTGAAGATATTAGGACAAAATTTCCTATGCATGTACATAATCAAAATTCCTAGCACAATGTCATGCACAGGGACTTAATTTGTGTTTTAAATTATCTATATTGGTTCAATTTGGTGCCATGAAAATTGTTTGAGCATTGTGCTAGACATTGTGGGGAATTTTTTAGAAACCTAATTTTAGTCAAAGAGGAGGTCAGAAAGTTAAAAAAAAAAAATTAGATCACAATGCAATTTTGAAAGTAACATAAAGTACACAAATATAGACAGAAAGGAATGATTAATTTTTCTGTGGTTATAAGACAGAGCTTCATGGAAGAAAAAAAAACAAAAAACAAAACAAGTGTTAAAGGCAAAATAAGATGTCTGTGCTTCCCTGGTAGCTCAGTTGGTAACGAATCTGGCCTACAATGCAGGAGACTGAGGTTCTATCCCTGGGTGGGGATGAACCCCTAGAGAAGGAAATGGCAACCCACTCTAATATTCTTGTGTGGAAAATCTCATGGACAGAGAAGCCTGGCAGGCTTCAGTCCATGGGGTTGCCAAGAATCAGACACAACTTAGCGACTAAACCACTATTGTACTGTCACTCTTATGGAAATAAAAAAAAATTAATGGTTCCACATTACTGCAGAGTAAACTGTGACTTGTAGAGTGGCAAGGTGCATATTATTAATCAGCAAACAAACAACTACTTCTTTCATTTCTAAAATAGTTGAGCATTGAATCAATAAAATAAAAAGTTATAAAAGATACAACAAATGTAAACCAATTTCCTAAAATATCTGTTACAACATATTCATATTGAATGTCCAAAACCTGAGAGTTGCAATTTTATAAAGTTTTATCAAACTTTATAAAGTTTTATCAAAACTTCTTATAGATGTTTATAATTTTATAAGCATTATCCTTTTGCTCATTGTTCATCAAGCCTGATATTAAATTAAAATTGGAAAATTTTGTTTTAAATGGCCTGTAAAATATTTTTTTATCGACACTTTCAAATAACTAGGAGGATTGGTATTTGCTTAACAGACTAAAGGCCTAAACTAATAAATACGGCCAGTAATTTACAGAACCCACTTTACTTGGTAGAGCTAACACGGATGATCACATTAATCATTCTTATCCAACAGATGAAACTTTCTAGTATAAAACATGCTATGAGAGAAAAATGTGTAAAAATGGTTAAATTTATTTCCAGAATTGCTTATATGTGAAATCCCCAAAAAAGAATACAAATGAATTTACCTACAAAACATAAATAGAATTATAGATGTATAAAACAAATTTAGGAGAAAGAAATGGCACCCCACTCCAGTATTCTTGCCTGGAGAATCTCAAAGACAGAGGAACCTGGCGGGCTACAGTCCATGGGGTTGCAAAGAGTCAGACATGACTGAGGGACTAAACACACACGCAAAACAAATTTATGGTTACCAGGGAGTAAGCAGGGTTAGGGATAAATTGGGAGATCAGAATTTACATATACCCACTACTATATATAAAATAGACAACTAAAAAGCACCTACTGTATGGCACAGGAAACTCTACTCAATATTCTGTAGTGGCCAATAGAAGAAAATAATCTAAAAAAGAGTAGATTTATGTGTGTGTGTGTATATATATATATATATATATCTGATTCATTTTGCTATGCAGCAGAAAGTAACACAACACTGTAAATCACCTATAGTCTAGTAAATTGTTTTAAGTCATTAATTATTGTTTATTTATCACAGGGCTATTGATAAGAAACATCTTATATAATTGCTTTCATGTGACGTAAGAACATATACATTTGTATTAAAATAGTGAAAATGGCTAAGAATACCATACCTTTCGAGATAGATTCAAAATGGGTGTAAATTTTAAATGATTAGATATTCCTCTATATAATAAAACTTTCTATAGGAACTTCAGTTACTAGAAATGCCACACAACCTTTGCATATTACATGTTCTGGACTCTTTACAGAATCTACATTGCCCATGAAATCTGGATTTGTAAAAATCCAATACAGAGATTTGTACCTCACTATGCAGTTGAGCATGAACACCACTTATGTGGTCTCTTTAATTCTTCAGTTGATTTCTTTGCTTCGTTAATCTCCTATTTGGAGTATTACCTTGATATGACTCTGTCACTATTGTATCTCTGTATATGTCATGAGAGTCAGTAATTATTTGTTGACTGTTCTCTTTTAGAAAGACTTTCAGGACCACTGTACTTCTACACTTGGAGCAAGTGAGATGCACCTCTTGTCCTTAATTCTAAACATTCTTCATTGACTCAAACTTCTTCATTCTCAAACCAGAATGTGAGCTCGAATTCTTTCTAACTCTGTGTCACATATTACTAGCATCTGGTAAATAATAGGTGCTCCAGTGCAGTGAAGTTGCTCAGTCGTGTCCGACTCTTTGCGACCCCATAGACTGTAGCCTATCAGGGTCCTTTGTCCATGGGGTTTTCCAGGCAATAGTACTAGAGTGGATTGCCATTTCCTTCTCCAGGGGATCTTCCCAACCCATTGCTCGAACCCAGGTCTCCCACATTGTAGACAGACGCTTTACCATCTGAGCCACCAGGGAAGTCTGTTCCCTTAAATGAGTGAAAATATTTTTCCAAAAAGAGTCACTAAGGGGATTTCATTAAAAATTAACACTTTTGCATACCAACTATTATTTCTTTCATATCTATGAATTTTTATACTTTCCTCAACAAATCTTAAAGGTGAGCCATATTCTATTTTACAAATCAGAAACTTGAGTTTCCAAACAGTTAGAGACTAGCCTACAATCATATATATTAGCTAAAGACTCCACGTGAATCTTTCCACTGTTTTCAATTAATTCTAGAAAGAGCAATTAGGACATAAAAATAAATATTTCTAATTACAAAATCAATTATGTGCATGTATTTTCTTCAAAATTAGCACTGAAACATGCATTGTGCAATTTTATCTAAATATAACATCCATTAATTTGATAGTTAAGAGCTCATAAGACGCATATATATATATATATATATTTTTTTTCTTTTAAGATGCACTTGAAGGGTAACTTTTTCTATGTAGTGTCAGTTTCTTTCACTATTCCTTTCAAATAATTTTTTCCCCCAAAAAGACTTTTATTGAGCCATAAATCATATATCATACAATTAATTCATTTAAAGTGTACTATTCAATGTTCATCTTAGTATTTTCACAGAATTATACAACCGTCACCAAAATCAGTGTTTTCTTACATTTTTATTGGAGTCGATTTGCTTTACATTGCTGGTCATTTTCTGCTATGCAGCAAAGTGAATCAGACATAGGTATCTGATATATATATCCTTTTTGGATTTCCTTCCAATTGAAGTATCACCACAGAACCCCAAGTAGAGTTCCCTGTGCTATATACAGTAGGTTTTCATTAGTATCTGTTTTATATATAGTAGTGTGTATATGTCAATCCCAGTCTTCCAATTCATATGGCTCCCACTAACACCCTGGAGTCCATATGTTTGTCCTCTTCATCTGTGTCTCTATTTCTACCAGGAAAATAAAATTATCTATGCCATTTTCCTATGTCAATATAAATGTCAATATTTATATATCTCTAAATTGGGCTTTCTGGACTGATTAGTTTTATTTCTCTCACTTGATCATGACAGTCTTGATGTTAGGAATCTCAGGGACTTCTTAATGTATTTAATAAATTCTAATGACTCAGTGACTTTACTTTGACTTTTCACTTTCATGCATTGGAGAAGGAAATGGCAACCCACTCCTGTGTTCTTGCCTGGAGAATCCCAGGGACGGTGGAGCCTGGTGGGCTGCAGTCTATGGGGTTGCACAGAGTCAGACACGACTGAAGTGACTTAGCAGCAGCAGCAGCAGCAGTAGCAGCAAGCCTTTGTTAAGCCCTCTGTGTATTGCTAATTTATCAGAAAACATTATGGTTCAATTCCTTCATCACATCTGTAAGAGGTGTGTAAATTCAATTTACCTGTTTTGCTATGAACATATATAGTACTAGACACTGAGGGGAAGATATAATAAAAAACTTACATTTCAAATATGTAAAAAATTTTAAGTCTAATATAAATACATTTTTGAAATATCTAATGAAATAATTATTTTCTCTCTTCATATTTGTCAGTTTCTGCCTATCACATTTTCTCTGCTTTACTCTGTCTCTTTGTTTTAGTCTATCTCTTCCTTTCTCAGACACTCACATACAGACACCCACAGACACACCACAGAATTCAGATGACATTCTCTATCCCCTTCTCCTTCCCACATTGTTAATCCATAGTGAGAAGATCCCAGCCGTAATAGCACAAATTATAACATGAATGTAAGCAGCTATAATCACCAATTGCTCACTGTAGATCATTTAACATTTTATGCACACTCCAGTGCATATTAAAATTCTCATGAAAAAACCCCTGTAACATGGTAGTAATAAATGTTAAGACAACATGAATCATAACAGGACAATGTATTGTAATGGATCAGTAAAGATCAAATGATGGAAATTATAATAGAAGTTAAAGCCATAAATAGCTGCACTCTCACAAAGGAGGAAAGTTAAGCACCTAGCAATTAAAGAAAAGTAAAGGCAACATTTAATTCACGTGACGAGCAATAAGTGAACTTATGCAGTCAAGGACAATAGGAGAATCAATACATTTTGTTGTCCACATTTTGTTGAACTGACTGTCAACTAGTGTTACATATATGTGTAAATACCTATTTAATAAAATGGCTAGCTGAAATTAAGATGTAAATTACAAGTTAACAAATTATTTTTAATCAAACTTCAAAATCGCCTTGAGATTTATTTTAGCATAGTTTGTCATATGATGTTAGGAAAGTGATACTGCTAATGTGAACTATGCCTGATTTATGGCATTATATTTAAGGAGAGGTATAGTTGTAATGCAAAAACAAAAACAAAACATCCTACTAACATTACTGTAAGCACATTAGAAAGGTAAATTAGGTTGTAAATAGTCACAGAAAGAGGGTATATGATGATATAAGAAAATAGAATATATCACTCCTACAGTGTGTATTGGGGTTTCCCATGTGGTGCAGTTGTAAAGAATCCATCTGCCAGTGCAGGAGACATGAGCGACTCAGGTTTGATCCTGGTTCAAGAGGATTCCATGGAATAGGAAATGGAAACTTGCTCCAGTATTCTTGCCTGGAAAATTCCAAGGACAGAGGAACCTGGCAGGATACAGTCCATGGGGTCACAAGCAGTCATATGTAACTGAGCACATGCACACATGAACACACACACACACACACACACACACATACAGAGTGTGTACAATGGGCATTTTAATGTTGCTAAAAATGCTATACTGACAATTATTTTGAAAATGTGAAATGACATAAATTATAAGTGTTTGTAAATCTGCTAGGAAATTTAGAGTACCATTGCTTCTCTAAATACTGGAAGACAATAATAATTATCAAATTTTTAATCTTTATGAACTAGGACAATTTGTTTCAACATGTGTCCTGAGTGCTAGTTTGTCCAAGGCTCTGTGCTAAATACTGAAGAGGATAAGCATAAAAGAGGAGCAAAATTAAATAAATCATAACACTAGCTGCATTGGAGCAACTAAATAGGCCAAGCCAAGACACCAGGGAAATGTTTATAGAAGTAAGTACCGATGAGAATTTATGGGAAAACCATTGTCATCAGCAATGCAGCCTGCCCGAAGACAAAAGACTTCATACAGATGATGGATCTAAGATGTGTTTATAGTAGCAATAGGCATTGCAAACAGTGTGAGCACTCACTTGGGTAGGTTACACTTTTAACTATATTCAACGTATGTCCTCCTAAGAGGCACTGTTCAAAAAAGTAGAATATAGGGCAGCACCATGATAAGAAGTAAACATTATAATCCTTAGAAAAAATAACACCTGAGTTAGGTAATTCTCTTGAGCAGATTTATGTTGTTTACACTGTACATACTGAATTCCCCCAAATGGAAGTACCTCTTAACAATCTCCAATGTAAGGGTCTAAACAAATTAGAGGGAGCAGCACAGTGGTGTCAGACATACTTGGGTTGGAGTCATGGTTAATATACTATCTGTATATTTTAAGACAAGAAACCTTATCCCTTGGAATTTTTATTTCTCTATCTGTAAACTGGAGAAAACACAGATGTAAGGTTGTCTCAACCTATCTTATGTATTTACATTTATCTCTGGTGTCAAACAGAATGGCACAAAGTATACGCTAAACATTTCTTGAATAAAAATACTTATAAAAATTCCTGGTACACTGCTTCTGTTTTGTTGGCTATGGTGTTAGTTTACCTTGTTAAGCTAACTGCATTGATCACAACTGGGATTATAAAATTATTTATTTTAACATTGTTTTTAATTCCTCTACCTTTAACTAGACATAACCCAATAAACATATGCTTAGTCTATAAGATAAGAATCAAATCATCCATTTGACTCTTTTTCTTGATTTAAATACAAAAAGAAACAAACAAAAAAGAGTCTTACCAACTTATTAGGGTATGATTTAATTGATAACTGCCAACAGTTGTATTAAAACACAGAGAAGGCTTTCCCTAGACCAAATTAAGTTCTCCTTCTTTACTGAAACTCATAAAACAATTCTTTATCATTTATACTTTCATATTTATATTCTAATTTGAGTTATTCATTCATTATCAAACACTGAGGTGCCTATTATCTACCAGCGAATTAAAGTCCCTGCCTACATCGTGCCCACAATTTGTCAAGAAACTGAGTCATTTTTTTTCTCAAAAAACCTTGTGATATAATCATGACATCTATTTTTAGCATAATGTACAGATTACTGAACAAAAACTTAAAGATATCTAAATGACTTTTCCCAGATGAAAATAGGTGTCACGATCTTCTAAGAATAGAATTCTTTCCACACACTGTTTTCTTATGTATTTTCACGTCTGTCATCCACCAAAACAACACTTCGTGTTTTGCAAAATAGAAATCAATACGCTGCTTTATTTTCTCTTTCCTAGGATAAACTATTTTAAACTTAACCTCTTTACAACTTTTCTATATCCTCTTAGCTTCACCAAATATTATTAAAATTAAACCAGTATCCCAATGAGTTATAATTTTTACATGTAAGCATCTTATATATAAAAATTTGTGTTTGATTACACATTGAATTGTGGCTCATGACAATATACGATAGAAGAGATAAAAAAATCAGTATTCACTACCTTTTAAAATTTGAATATACTGAGCAAATTATCAGAAATTATAATTAATTTTTATTTTTGTTAACACAGAAGAGAAGCTCATGCAGGGTGTTTGCCCATAACAGTCTATGTCTGAAGCCACCTCATATTTTTGGCACTCATTTTCAATCGTGTTCATAACAACATGTTTAAAATGAAGGCAAGCTGTCATAAGGCAAGCTGGGGGTAAAAAGAGTTTGGCAATTAAAAAGCTCCAGCACATTACCAATCTGAATATTCAAGAACTGTAAATCATTAATCATAAGTAAACCACCTCCTGGGGACACTCTAAGCCAGGATAAAGATTTGCTATGTGCACAATTGTCAATTTTAGATTTAAATTTTATCCAGGGAACAATAGTATTCAAAATTATTTGGATGAAACTTTTATTAATTTTAAAATAAAAATAATTGTACTCTTCACTGTATTTCAAATATTGCAATAGTCATGTTTAATATGACAATTGTTTTATATTCTATTACATTTTTGACAATTATTGAATAGCTCACTCTTACATGTGATAATATTTGATCATTTTATATGTGAGGATTTTAAATTCTCCATAACAAGCATCATTTTGTTTCTCCACAGCTTTGACCTTTTAGCTTCCCACTCATTTTACTTTCTCATTATTTTATCCTTATTTCTATCATGTATATATATTTTCTTCCTTCATTCCACACTTTAGTCAAATATAGGCATTTACTACATTTCTTTCTTCTTAGATTTTCAAGCTCACAACTATCATCACATCTGTCCTAGCAAGGACTCATTGGTCTCTTTTGTCTGCCCAGATTTATTGCTCTCTGCCAACTCACCACCCTTTTTCTAAATTCATTTCTGATCATGCCACCTTCTTACATAAAACCTTTCATTAGTTTATCAATGTTTCAGAATAAACTTACTGGTTTAAAAGTCCAGTGTGTTCTATCCCCTCTCAGGAGTGTTATTTTGTGACATTCTGCCCCACAGTCCATTATAGACTAACTGAAAATTTTAGTACACTGTCTCCCAGCATAATTCTGCATCTGATGTGACTTTGCACATGCTCTCCTCCCTAGAATCCTAGATTATGAGAACCTCAGTCTTCTTTCATCAGTCTATCCTCCAGGTTTATTTTCTAGATTGTTTCCATAGGTAGTCTTTCAGACCTCCCTGCTGGGTAAAATTCCTATTACACTACCTCCCATTACACTACCTCCCAAATTCCTCAGTGACACTTTTCACAAATGCAAGTTTACACTTGTGATATAATTATGAGGTTAGCATCAGTCTTCTCTATTGGATTTGAGGCTCCATGGCAGCAGGTACCACACCAGGATTTGCTTTTCTGATCCTTCCCAGTCAGTGCTTGGCAAATTTTAGGTGATCAGTGCATACATATGTTAAATGTATTAAATATTAAAAGGGTGCTTTGTGCTCCTAGGTAATTGGCAACTATTCAATGGACAAAAGGGTGACAAATTTTGTAAACTGGGCATAACATGATCAGATATGTAATGTAAGAAGATGCTCTACAGCAGCGGGAGATTGCCCTGGGGAGGGAATAGGCTGGAAGTGAGGAAAGAGATCAGAGAGCTACTGTATCAGTCTAGGTTAGAAAGGATGAGGGTCCAGACAAGGGCTAGGGTTTGGGGAGGTGGGGGACTAAAGTTTCAGAGCAATATGGGAATAATGGGGATCATTGATCAATGTGTATGCAGAAACAAGGAGAATGAGATATCAGGGAAGTATATCATAAGGACATACAGATCTTGAAGAAAAGCATAAGATATGGTTGAAAATAGTGAGTTATTCATGAAAAGCTTTTACAATTATTGTGGATAGATCTGCTGCTCAAAATCTTCATTGGCATAAAGGTAGACAATGGGGAAAAAAAAGGAAAAAGCCTTATAAATTCAAAGTCACAAAGTTCTGTGACTCCTGTAAAAATGTCTCATCTCTATCATATATACTTGCTATTTTAATATTTGTCTTGCTATATCAAGCTTCTTGAAAATGCAGTCAATCTACTTCATTTACATTATCATAATTTCTAAAAACTAGAAGCCTCTTTATATGGCCACAAAGGGCTGAAGCATTTCTTTTTATAGATGGTTCTCATCTCTTAGGTCCACTATCCATATAATCCATCATTCATTATCCTGCCAGACAAATTTCCTTAAAAGCTGCTTTCAACTTAGAATAATTTGCAATGGTTTTCTGTTGTCTTGCACATGGAAGTCAATTGTTTTTTTAAGGCCCTCGAAAACATATAGGTCTTAACTCGTTTGTCTACCATGGATCCTGTAGTAAGTTAAGTCTTATGATTACAAAATCGCTGCTTTTTTTCCATCTCCTTTTTTTTCAAATTTCATGTCAGTCATGTCATCACTTTAAAAGCATGATAAAAATCAGATTTCCCATCTCCTTCACAGATACTCTCAACTTTTCACATTTCACAATAATCTGTACTTATTCAATTTTTAAAATTATTTTTTTAAAAATTTTTATTTTTACTTTATTTTGCTTTACAATACTGTATTGGTTTTGCCATACATTGACATGAATCCGCCACAGGTGTACATGAGTTCCCAATCCTGAACCCCCCTCCTACCTCCCACCCCATATCATTGCTCTGGATCATCCCCGTGCACCAGCCCCAAGCATCCTGTATCCTGTATTGAACCTAGACTGGCGATTTTTTTCTTACATGATAGTATACATGTTTCAATGCCATTCTCCCAAATCATCCCACGCTCTCCCGCAGAGTCCAAAAGTCCATTCTATACATCTGTGTCTCTTTTGCTGTCTCCCATACAGGGCTTATTTTGAAACTTTTGGTATATATTTTCACATTTAAACCTCTTTGTGGTTACTTTTTACCCATCTACTTGGCAACCCACATGGCATATAGCAAGGCATTAAGCATGTGCCGGGTTCTCAGTACACTCTCCCAGTGATACCTAAGGGAAGATGAACTCTTGTGAATTCACAAAGAGGACAATGGGGGAAAAAATGAGGTTTGACAAATGGCTTTATTTTAATGTCAACATGACACTTGGAAATCCACTACTGAGCAAAACAGAAGTATAAGTGCTGCTTTTACCCAAATAATTGAATTCTAAAAGACTTTTGTTTAAAAGTTGAAGAAAAAGCAATTAGAATTTCCCAGTAAAGAATACTTCAGATCTTGAAAATCCAATTTTGTGTATCATAATTGTACCATTTAGTACACCCTAAAGTTGATTTGACAGGCCTCTTATTTCTGCCTTTATTTCTTGACAATGTGATGTGTTTTCATTATGAATGATGATATAAGTTGTCAATAAGTATATCATTTTACCAGTAAAATTCCATTTTATCTGAACAAATTGAGTTTATGGGCCAATGTGACAACAAAGTTAGACGGAGCTTTGTGTGGGTAATGAAAAATAGCTGCCTCATTTTATTATTTGTTCAGAAGCAGCTCTTCTATAAGATGAGTTTGATGACCCCGCATGTGGAAGCTTTCCAGAATCAAGTTTTACACTAATTCAAAACAAACACTTCAGCAAATTAACAAAAAACTATCTCTGATGACTGTTTTTTGTAAATACTAGATCATCATTTAGGTTTTCTGAATTCAGTGATGCTTATTAAAACCCCAACTAGTCACATAACACATTTATACATTCATTTATTCACTCATTCACTAACTATTTGGATATATAGTGGACTGTGAGTAAAGCCTCTGCTTTTATAGTATTTTTATTTAAAGCCACTGATTTACATAGACCACTCTGGTTTTGCAATTAAACCACAATCTATTTACAAGCACAAACCTTTATAGGTTCAGTCCAAGCTGTGGGCAAATTACTTAAAGTATTTGTGTCTCAGTTTGCTTATCTGAAAAGTAGGGATTACAACAGTATTTTTGTTAAAACATTGTACTGAAGATTAAATATGTTAATATTATCAAAACACTAAAAAAAAGTTACTGTCACACAGTCAATACAAAATAAAAGTTGGCTATAGTTTGAGGTTATAAGATTATATTTTATAAGGTTATAGTATAAGATTATTACAAACAATGTGTATTTACTGTAAAAGTAAGTTGACAATTGTTGATGACTCAAAAACAAGGTGCAATCTATCTAAAAGTACATAAATAAAAAAAAGTGAGGAGACAGACCTTTGATTAGACTATGCACAAATAAACAGGGGGCAACTCTAGAAGGATGTAACTTTACAAAACTATTTATTTTCAAAGATAATTAATAGCTTCCACTCCTATATATTTCACTTTCCTAAAAATAAAATTTGAAATAAAAAAAAATAGTTGCTACACAATTTAGGTCTTTATAGATCTGTATTTTGACTCTATTTTTAAAGATCAAATTAAATGAACACTAGGGGTTTTATATGTACTTGACTAATTAATTGGTGCAGTTACCAACCTCATTGCATTTATTAAGAAAACTTTATGAGAACAATAAATCCTAGTTCATCAAGGGAAATTAAAACTTATGGAAGTTCATGAGAAGTAATCACTGCATTCTACAAGTTGAGGATAGCAACACATAGGAGGGTGTTCCCTTGTTACATCAGTGATTCAGATTTGATGAAGGTTAATTTGCTCAAAACTCTCCTACCACTTCTTGTTCTCTGCCATCTCTAAAGATACCCTGCTCAAAATTATCTCAAAATATTTTTAAAATTTCTGCAGGCATTGATTCTGCACATTTTGGGAATAACATAATGTCATGGGCAACTCTCACTAATTAATTTTTTTTAATTCATATTAAGTCCAACAGCAATATAGCCATGTCATTCAGAACACACCACTGCATAATACAAAGAATATCCAATTTAACAAATGAATGTCTCTACCAAGTCTCACTGGAAAATCCCCTGTGGCTAGGAAAGAAAGAAAGCAGGAGAAAGAGACAACAAAGGATGAGCTGGTTGGGTGGCATCACCGACTCAATGAACATAAGTTTGAGCAAGCTCCAGGTGATAGTGAAGGAAGGGGAAACCTGGAATGCTGCAGTCCATGGATACGACTGCAAAGAGTCAGACATGACCGAGCGTCTGAACAACAACTAAATCTCACATTTAAGATGACTGAGGAGATGCGGTTATCAAGCTTTACAGAATATGGAACATGTATGTGGTGAAGGAAAAAAATGTAATGTCTTTGTTGATGGGGGAAAAGGACATAACTCCAAAAGGAAAGGAGAAGAAAGGCTTTAGCTTAGAAGAGGACAGGCATACTGAGAGCTGGTGGTGCTGTGGTAGGCAACCTCTAAAATGACCCCCAGTGCTCCTTGCCTCTGAATATTCATGATAGTGAAAGTGAAAGTATTAGTCGCTCAGTTATGTTGCCTCTTTTCAAGCCCATGGACTGTAGCCTGACAGTCTCCTTTATTCACAGGGTTCTCCAAGCAAGAATCTTGGAGTGGGTTGCCATTTCCTTCTCCAGGTGATCTTCCCAACCCAGGGATTGAACTTGGGTCTCCTGTATTTGCAGGCAGATTCTTTATTGTCTCAGCCACCAGGGAAGATAGCTGAATATCCATACCTTGTTGCAATTCCCTCTTTTTAAGTGTAGACATAAGAAATCATTTCTGAAGAATGCTGCCGCTGCTAAATCACTTCAGTCATGTCTGACTCTGTGCGACCCCATAGATGGTAGCCCACCAGGCTTCCCCGTCCCTGGGATTCTCCAGGCAAGAACATTGGAGTGGGTTGCCATTTCCTTCTCCAACGCATGAAAGTGAAAAGTGAAAGTGAAGTCTCTCAGTCATCTCCAACTCTTCACGACCACATGGACTGTAGCCTACCAGACTCCTGTGTCCATGGGATTTTTCAGGCAAGAATACTGGAGGAGGTTGCCATTGCCTTCTCCGTTCTGAAGAATACAATATGGTAAAAGTAGTAGGATGTCACTCCTGAGATTAGATTACAAAAGACTCTGGCTTTTGCCTTGCTGCCCCCTCTCTGGCTCCCTCTTACATGTGCTGAGGGAAACCAGCTGCCATGTTTGAGCTGCTCAGTGGAAAATTGATACATCTGGGCAACCAGTCACTGAATACCTGAAATGTGCCAACAGCCCATGTGAGTGAGCTTGGAGGAGGAAATCAGATGAACTTTAAATCAGCTGTTACCTCATCTACACTTTGATTGCAGCTTTGGGAGAGCCTCTGAAACAGAGGTCCCAGCTAAGGTTTGCCTACATTTCTGACTTCGAGAAATTATGAGATATTAATTTTATGTTGTTCCAAATGGACCATCAGTTACTCTTCTTATCCAAAATCATCTGTTCCTACACACATCCATGCATTTTCTGTTAAAATGCTAAACTTCTGGATGAATATAAATGCATATCAATTTATTTAATGTCTTCTCTTGATGAGCACAATATGATTTTCTATCAAAATGAGCTACTGATTTGAACTTTAATTACGTAAATAATTGTGTCAAACCCCTGGTTCACTTTAGGTCTTATCTGGTGACTCAGAAGGTAAAGAATCTGCCTGCAATTCAGGAGACCCAGATTTGGTCCCTGTGTCAGGAAAATCCCCTTTAAAAGAGAATGGCAACCCACTCTAGTATTCTAGTATTCTGGAGAATCCCATGGACAGAGGAGCCTGGTAGGCTACAGTCCATGGGGTCTCAAAGAGTCAGACACAACTGAAAGACTAACACACAGTGGGTATGAAAAATTATTTATTCAAAGTTCAGACTCCTTCCACTTGTCACTTTAAAAAAAGCAAACACAAAAACTTGAAACTTAAACGTGAAGAATGGAAAGTTGATACCAAATCCTCTGTCAGAGAAAACAGCTACCTGTCAAATCACAAGAAACCAAAAGCATTAAATGTCATTCTACATGGTTTCACTTACAGTTAATTCCATAAATTGTGATTAGTTGAATATATATAATATTAATAGCTTACTTTCTGCATCAACAGATGAAACTTCAAAAACCCTTGTCTATTTACTTTTCATTTTTAAAATGTTTGCTTAAAAGATATAATATCAGGGCTTTTCATGCTTAGAAAAAGACAGATAGCCAAATGTAATCCTCTGGTAGTATTCCTGTTTAACTTGGTTATAATGATTGACACATACAGGATATTTTTATGAGCATACAAATAGAAGAAAAATAAATACACTCATAGAATTTCATAATTCTGAAAAAGAGATGTCTATCTGTGGAAACTACAAATCAACATATGAGGTTCCTGTATCTACCTAATAAAAAAAATAGGCAGAAAACATTCTAAGCAACTATAGAAATAATTATAACTGTAAACTTATTATTCTGATTTTTTAATCAAGTACATTTTGAGTATCTATGTTAGTCTAAAAGCCTATTCTTACAACCAATAAACTTATGTGATGGATAAATAGCAGTTCTGTGATCATATAAATATGTACATTTGAAAGGATTTATCAGATATATTTCAAATGCTGTGTATATACACAAAGCAATAAAACAAAAACCAAATAACTTGTCAAAATATGACAGCAGAAAAAGCTATACTGAAAACATTTTATAAGTACATGTCTTTCACAGGCTTTTTAAACCATTTAATCATAAGCAATGGAAATTACATTAGCAATTAATGCTATTATTTAAATTACTTAACATATAAATGAACATTTCTTGGATCAAAATTTTAAAACATTGACATGTTTTGATATTTCTCATTAAATTTTTGTGCAATTGAATATAAATATCAATTGTAATCTGCATCATCATTTTATGTACTTATAAGGGAAAAATAGTGCCAATTAAACTCTGATATAAAAGGGATTTTAATATGCTTCACCAATTCAAATATGTTGAAATGTGAAACTAAAAGTGTGCCTGTTACCGTTAAAGATGATAATAACATCATATGCCTATACAAAAATGTCCCAAAACGGTTTCAGGGACTGCAGAGATTTGATGAAAGTAGGTCTTCATGTTTTAAAAAGGAAAAAAATCCACAAAAATCATTTTAAGCTACCTTTTTTTTAAGACAAAATTTCTAGTTATGTACTTGTAAAAATCCACATTGGTTTCTAATGAACATCAATTACACTTCAGTTTTTCATATTACTCCTGAAAGAATATACTATAGACTTCTTTACAGAACTTCCAATTGCAATTTACTTTGGCTCTTTCAGGTAAAGGAAGGTTCATGAATCAGCATGTTGAGCATTTATTAAATGACAAAGAAAAAATTACAAATTAATACTATAAACCAATGCTTTCCTTCAAAAAACAAATTTAATATAGTTTAACATAAAAAAGTTTTCTAAAAATTATGAAGGAACATTTCTTTTTGCACTTGAGTTATATTATTGGACAGATTCCCATGGAATAGAAAAACTGTTTGGAAAAATCATTAGTATTAATCGTTTTAAAATTTCACTGAATAGCATGTCTGAATCCATTTGGAAATTTTAAAAATCATAGCAGTTTAAATATTATGTTGTAACAGACTGGTTCCAAATTGGGAAAGGAGTACGTCAAGGCTGTATACTGTCACCCTGCTATTTAATTTACATGCAGAGTAAATCATGAGGAATGCCAGGCTGGATGAAACACAAGCTGGAATCAAGATTGCCAGGAGAAATATCAATAACCTCAGATATGCAGATGACATCACGCTTGTGGCAGAAAGTGAAGAACTAAAGAGCTTCTTGGTGAAAGTGAAAGAGGAGACAGAAAAAATTGGCTTAAAAATCAACGTTTAGAAAACTAAGATCATGGGATCTGGTCCCATCACTTTATGCCAAATAGATGAGGAAACAATGGAAACAGTGACAGACTTTATTTTGGGGGGTTTCAAAATCACTGTAGATGGTGACTGCAGCCATGAAATTAAAAGACATTTGCTCCTTGGAAGAAAGGTTATGACCAACCTAAATAGCATATTAAAAGGCAGAGACATTACTTTGTCAACAAAGGTCTGTCTAGTCAAGGCTATGGTTTTTCCAATGGTCATGTGTGGATGTGAGAGTTGGACTATAAAAGAAAGCTGAGTGCCAAAGAATTGATGCTTTTGAACTGTGTTGAAGAAGACTCTTGAGAGTCCCTTGGACTGTAAGAAGATCCAACCTGTCAATGCTAGAGGAAATCAGTCCTAAATATTCAGTGGAAAGACTGATGCTGAAGCTGAAACTATGGCCACCTGATGCGAAGAACTGATGATGGAAAAATGGAAGGAGGGAGGAGAAGGGGACGACAGAGAATGAGATGGTTGGATGGCATCACTGACTCAATGGACATGAGTTTGAGTAAGCTCCAGGAGCTGGTGATGGACAGGGAAGCCTAGTGTGCTGCAGTTCATGGGGTCGCAAAGAGTCAGACACAACTGAGTGACTGAACTGAACTGAACTGAACTGAAATATGTTGTAGGTCTACGAACATAGATATGATAAAGTATTTTCTTAACAACTCCCTAAACCACATAATTTCACAGTATTGTCAAAGAAAGGCAACCTGTTTTACTAAAAATAAATAAATAAATAAAGAGAGCTGACTTTTGGTTCTAGTTGTGTGAACTTAGTTAAGTCCTCTGGAAATTAACTTCTATAACTGTGAAATGTACATTCCATATATATATATATAATGTACAATGACTAGTTCAATGGCTTAAGCTTATTTCCTATTCCTTGTGAAAGGAACTTGCATTATTTTACAAGAACATAAAAAGAAACATCATGTAATAATCATTCACTTAATACTAACACAATAGCAATTGTCTAATATTTCAAAATATTAAAATGAAGAAAGCTTACCTTCCTTCAATATACTCTTATGGAAATTACCTGTTACAACTAAGGGAAATACATATCTATAATAATATGTAACTACAGAACTACATATATAATCTGTCAGTAGCCTAGTCACTATCCTTGTGGGATAGTGACATTACATTTGATAATGTCTGCGGATGTTTTTGATTGTCAAGACTAGGGAGGGTCTCGTACTGTCACATCCATTGCATATAGATCAGGGATGCTATTAAACATCTTAAGATACACAAGAGTATCCTGAAAATAAGGAATGCTGCTGCTGCTAAGTTGCTTCAGTCGTGTCCAACTCTGTGCGACCCAATAGATGGCAGCCCACCAGGCTCCCCCGTCCCTGGGATTCTCCAGGCAAGAACACTGGAGTGGGTTGCCATTTCCTTCTCCAATGCATGAAAGTGAAAAGTGAAAGTGAAGTCGCTCAGTCGTGTCTGACTCCTAGCGACCCCATGGACTGCAGCCTACCAGGCTCCTCCCTCCATGGGATTCTCCAGGCAAGAGTACTGGAGTGGGGTGCCATTGCTTTCTCCAAAAATAAGGAATATAGCTCCAAATCTCAATCACGTTGTGGCTGAGAGACTTGGTGTTAGCTAGGTGTTTCTGTAGAGAACAATTATACTATGTAAAGAAATGAATTATAATAATTACAGTGATAGAAACATGTCTGAAAAGGAAAAAAAAAGTTTCTATAGGTATTTCTTATCAGGAAATATAAGGGGAAATATTTGAATTTTTTAAAAAGGAGTTTGCTAGTGTCATTGTGTTATCTACTTGTTAGTCATAGGATTTAAGGTTAGAAAGTATTCTAGTTTTTCTTTCCAAAATCAAGTTTGTGACCAGTAGTACCATTTGACTATTGCACTAGAAGGTGATTATAGGCTCTTTCCCAGATGCACAAGATTTAATAATTTTGGCAAAATCTATCTCATTTCCCACCTTGAAAGAAAAAAAAAAAGAAGAAGATAACATTCACAGCAAATCAAAGGATCTATTTTGTGTCAGGAACTGTCATCTCTTTTTGTTCTGGTTTAAAAATATACATTGTTTTAACCTACTGTATTGTCAGCAATCATATTCACATGCCTGTGTCATACCAAATTCCGTGCTGAGACAAGCCACCTTACAATGGCAGGACCTTTTATCTACCAGGCAGCCTACTGAATGCTACATCAGTTCAGTTCAGTTCAGTCACTCAGTCGTGTCTCACTCTTCGGGACCCCGTGAACCACAACATGCCAGGCCTCCCTGCCCATCACCAACTCCAGGAGTCCACCCAAACTCATGTCCATTGAGTCAATGATATCATCCAACCATCTCATCCTCTGTTGTTCCCTTCTTCTCCTGCCCTCAGTCTTTCCCAGCATCAGGGTCTTTTCCAATGAGTAAGCTCTTCACATCAGGTGGCCAAAATATTGGTGTTTCAGCTTCAACATCGGTCCTTCCAATGAACACCCAGGACTGATTTCCTTTAGGATGGACAGGCTGGATCTCCTTGTAGTACAAGGGACTCTCAAGGGTCTTCTCCAACACCACAGTTCAAAAGCATCAATTCTGCACTCAGCTTTCTTTATAGTCCAACTCTCACATCCATACATGACCAATGGAAAAACCATAGCCTTGACTAGATGGACCTTTGTTGACAAAGTAATGTCTCTGTCTTTTAAAATGCTGTCTAGCATACAGGGTTATTGTTATCATCTATCATATAAGAAATGAATCACCAGTCCAGGTTTGATACAGGATCCTTGGGGCTGGTACACTGGCATGACCTGGGGGGATGGTAGGGGGAGGGAGGTGGGAGGGAGGTTCAGGATGGGGAACACGTGTACGCATGGGGCAGATTCATGTTGATGTGTGGCAGAACCAATACAATATTGTAATTAGCCTCCAATTAAAATAAATATATTTAAAATTAAAAAAAAAATAAAGTAAAATGCTATCTAGGTTGATCATAACTTTCCTTCCAAGGAGTAAGCATCTTTTAATTTCATGGCTGCAGTCACCATCTGCAGTGATTTTGGAGCCCCCCAAAATAAAGTTTGTCACTGTTTCTACTGTTCCCCCATCTATTTGCCATGAAGTGATAGGACCACATGCCATGATCTGTTTTCTGAATGTTGAGCTTTAAGCCAACTTTCATATATGAAGCTAAATTGTCATAGGACCTTCCTTCTAAAAGCTGCAGAATACCTTTTGTGGTTGAAGAATAATCAATTACTTAATTCAATTCACCAAATATTTATTAAACATTCATTCATTCTTTTGTTTCTCCCCCCGTAGGCTGCAATTCTTAAAAGCAACTGAAGAAACAAATGATTCCCATTTATTAAAGACTTTCATTTTAAAGTTGCTTAAGTGCAGTTCACAGCTCTTCAACTACTCTTACCAAATCCTCAGAGGCTCCTTGTAGCGGAAATTCATGTTCCATCATAGAGAAACAAGAGTAATGTGCTCCCTTCGTATTTTGTCGAGAAAACAACATTATACCTGGAAGATGGATATGCAGAGTAGAGATTGTATGTCTTAAGTATATCATATGCTGCTGCTGCTGCTGCTAAGTCACTTCAGTCGTGTCCGACTCTGCAACCCCATAGACGGAGACCACCAGGCTTCCCCGTCCCTGGGATTCTCCAGGCAAGAACACTGGAGTGGGTCGCCATTTCCTCCTCCAACACATGAAAGTGAAAAGTGAAAGGGAAGTCGGTCAGTTGTGTCCGACTCTTCGCGACCCCATGGACTGCAGCCTACCAGGCTCCTCCGTCCATGGGATATTACTATAAATAAGTTTATTTATAAACTTGTTAAAATAATAAATGCAAATTTATTTTTCAAAAATTCTATGTAGGTTAAGTGTTTATACTGCATATTATATGAAAAAAGAGCATATTTTGTTTATTACATTTTAATTGCTCCTGGTTTGTATCAAGGTTTGGATAATACAAAAGCCTGTTAAATATTTTGTGAAACATATGCTCCTATTTCCAATAAAAACTACCACATTTTTTTTCCTCCTGAAGAGCAGAGCAAGTAGTTAGATGCCAATCTTAAAATAAATATTCTTTATTTGGATCGATATATAGATGATTCCTTCCAAGAACATTAGTCATAGTACTGCTGGGAACTGTCTCCAGATTTATTCCAGCCACAAAAAAAAAAAAAAAAAGTAGAGCATCATCTTTAGAGAATCCATGTGGATTTATTTTTCCCACCTTGGGACTCAGAAGAGTACTCCAGTACATTATCTTGGGAATGTAAAAAATAATAGCCTTTCTGTCATCTGTCTTGGAGCCAGGGTTATGTTTTTCCAATAGGAGGCCTATTGCTTTAGCATTTTGTAAGGTTTTTCAAAGTCGAACATGCCATGACTCTCAAAGAGTAGTCCTAAGTATACCACAAAGGCACATGTTTTCTCTTAGTTTGGAACGGTCTCACTGAACTATTTAGGCAGATGAAAGTTCTGGACAGAGCTCATCATCCTAGAGGTAAAGCCCTGAGGTCTAAGATATTCACCAATCCAATCTTCTAGATTCCTCACAAACATAAAAATGCACACTTATTGCAATCATTAATGATGCACATTAAACTTAATTTTCTAAGCATGGCATTAAAATCACTTACTAACCTGATTTCAACCAAGTTTTCTGTCTCTCCTTCCACCCCCTAGTACATGTAATGAATTATGTTATGTATTTTAAAGCATGATCATCCTTATAATATATACTTTGCTATTATGTCTCAAATACCATTTTTCAAATATCATTTTCCTAAGGAAAGGGAGCATATCTTGTTCATTTTAATGTATCCATAATGCCTACGGTTTTTCCAATAGTCATGTATGGATGTGAGAATTGGAATGTAAAGAAGACTGAACACTAAGGAATTGATGCTTTTGAGCTGTGGTGTTGGAGAAGACTCTGAGCATTCCTTGGACTGCAAGGAGATCAAACCAGTTAATCCTAAAGGAAATTAATTCTGAATATTCATTGGAAAGACTGATGATGAAGCTGAAACTCCAATACTTTGGCCACCTGATGTGAACAACTGACATCATTGGAAAAGACCTTGATGCTAGGAAAGATCAAAGGCAGGAGGAGAATGTGATGACAGAGGATGAGATGGTTGGATGGCATCACCGACTTGATGGACACGAGTTTGAGAAAGCTCCAGGAGATGCTGAAGGACAAGGAAGCCTGGCATGGTTTGAGACTATGAGGTCTCAAAGATGCAAAGAGTTGGACCCGACTGAGCAACTGAGCAACAAATAGTGCCTAACACTATAATCTGTTCAGAGTAGAAATCTAGTAAATGTTTGAAGAACTGGAAATAATAAGTAAAATAAAACAAAACAAGTTGGCATATTTTCATTGTAAAAAGCAAAACAAACAAAAAAACAAACAAACAATGAAATAAAACATTAGATCATTTCTCAGTCCTAAAAGGTAATCAGTTTTTAAAGGAATGTTGGCCTTTGGACAACCATCCTTTCCTGCATTATCCCATTTACCAAAAGACATGCCTACACCTGCATTTCTTTGCAAATACATTAAAACTTTTATATCAAAGGCCACTTACAGTCTCACGATCAAAAATATCTTTCTCATTTCTTTTCTCTTTCAATGTCCTTAATATGTTTGCCTCTCATATATACATCTTAAACAACCTTCACAATCTCATTTCTTGATTTCTTTTTCCTCTTACTTTCTCCACTCACTTCTTAACTTCATAATCACCTAATTATTGTTTTATTAATGGCCTGCCATTTAAACACTTTAACGTCTATCTATGTTTATTCTTTATTTTCATAACTTTTTTCTAGTTAATGCAATATTTTAACTTATATGTTCAGTTCAGTTCAATTGCTCAGTCATGTCCTACTCTTTGCAAGTCCATGGACTGCAGCAAGCCAGGCTTCCCTGTTCATCACCATCTCCTGGAGCTTACTCAAAGAAAGCCTTCACTTTTTCAAGTCCCACTAAGTTGCTGCTGTTAAGTCACTTCAGTCGTGTCCGACTCTGTGCGACCCCATAGACAGCAGCCGGTCAGGCTCACCCGTCCCTGGGATTGTCCAGGCAAGAACTCTGGAGTGGGTTGCCATTTCCTTCTCCAATGCATGAAAGTGAAAAGTGAAACTGAAGTTGCTCAGTCATGTCCAACTCTTAGCGACCGCATGGACTTCAGCCTACCAGGCTCCTCCGTTCATGGGATTTTCCAGGCAAGAGTACGGGAGTTGGGTGCCATTGCCTTCTCCCCCCACTAAGTTAATGCTTATTAAATTAATTTGAGTGTATCATTCACTGACTATATCATCACTGTTACAAAATCGTAAGCAAAATATTCCATTCCTTATTTTGAAACTGTCTTCTGCAAATTGGGCCTCACATTATCAACTTCAGGGTTTGAGGTGTTATTAATACCTAATAAGCAAAGATTGCTTTTTTGTGATCCATTATATAGCTCTATTTTATATGAAACAGTAAGATTTATAGAGAGGTTAGTCTATTATCTTCAAATCTGAATGTGTTCAAAATAGCCATTATTTCAAAAAGCTGTTTCAGCAGAAAGGGCTTTCTGAAGGCACTGGTGGGATTGGGCTAAACATCAGCAGGTTAGAAAGTATGTCAGACATAGAAACTACTGTGCATCTAGCTTCTTCCAGCACCTAAATATGTAATATATTGAAATGGAACATATTGCTTGTTCTTTTTTTCGCTGTGAAGTCTTTAAATAAATTTGGAAAAGATACCCTATCACGTTTTCTCATAGGGTAATATTTCAAGACCACAATTACAAGAACAACAGAACATTTTGCACAAGCATGCTCTATTTTTATCTCTGTTTGTATTAATAATCACATGCAACATTCCTTTGTAGAAGCAAATTTTTCAAGAAAATAATAAAAGTATGTTCGTGGTTCAATAAATGAATCTCAGATGCATAATCACACAACAGATTTTAGCCTCTAATGCTTTAATCATTCCCCAACATTACTGCTGCAGTCTCTGAAAAGCTAAGTATTAATTTAAGAGTATCATTTTTGTTTACATCATCTGGAAAGAAGGATTCAGAGTGCTTCCTGTGTAAATTGCAATTATATATAGCATACTTTGTAGAGTCACTTTTCATATATACTTTACATAATTTAATTTGAGTCACCTGATTATTTTTATATGCGAATGAATGATACAGTCAAAACATGTCATTAAAATTACAATAAAACAATGTGCTTTCTAAATAGATGCGTAAAAGTTATCTGGGCAAGATAATTCTCCATTCCAGATTAAAAATGAAGTATTTAACAGGAAATTATAGAGAGAATAACAATCTTTAAAATACTTAGCCATAAATAATTGGTATTTTTAGAGGGAGGGGATATATGTGTACCTATGCCTGATTCATGTTAAGGTATGCAGAAACCAGCACAATATTATGAAGCAATTCTCCTCCAATTAAAAATAAATATAATTTTAAAAAACAACTGGTACTTTATAAATGTTTTACTTTGAAATAATGTGAGATTTACAAGAGAGGTGCAAAGATATTATAGAAGATCCCACATATCCTTCACCTAGTTTCCCCTAATTTTGACACCTAACAAAATAGTGGAACTTTTATCAAATTAAACATTATGTTCTTGGGGTCAATATACTGTGTTGCATTTAATCATCATATCTCCTTGGTTTCTTCGAATCTGGGAATTCTTGTCATTGACACTTTTGAAGACTAATGGTTAGCTGTTCTGTGGACTATCCCTCAGTTCCAGATTGCCTATGTTTTTTCATGATTAGATGTCGTGATTGATTTTAGGAGAAAATATCATGAAAGTGAAATTCCCTTTGCATCATATTATATTATGGCTACAGATAACAATGTGACATTACTTGTTAACTTAGATGTCTCAGTTAAGATAGTATCTGCCATGTTTTTCTCGTATACCATTATTATTTTACTTTTTCTAGACTCCATAAAAAATTAGTCACTAAATCTGTTCCTCACTCAAGCAGTTAGCTAATGCCTTTCTCCTGGAGGGAGTAGTTTCAAAGAATTGTAGACATATGTAAAAGCATGTAATAAATAATAAGTATTTAGGGAGAGATACGGAGAAGGCTGGAAGAAGCACAAGCTGGAATCAACATTACCAGGAGAAATATCAATAACATCAGATATGCAGATGACACCACCCTTATGGCAGAAAGTGAAGAGGAACTAAAAACCCTCTGGATGAAAGTGAAAGTGGAGAGTGAAAAAGTTGGCTTAAAGCTCAACATTCAGAAAATGAAGATCATGGCATCTGGTCCCATCACTTCATGGAAAATAGATGGGGAAACAGTGGAAACAGTGTCCGACTTTATTTTTGGGGGGCTCCAAAACCACTGCAGATGGTGATTGCAGCCATGAAATTAAAAGACGCTTACTCCTTGGAAGGAAAGTTATGACCAACCTAGATAGCATATTCAAAAGCAGAGATATTACTTTTCCAACAAAGGTCTGTCTAGTCAAGGCTATGGTTTTTCCAGTGGTCATGTATGGATGTGAGAGTTGGACTGTGAAGAAAGCTGAGCGCCGAAGAATTGATGCTTTTGAACTGTGGTGTTGGAGCAGACTCTTGAGAGTTCCATGGACTGCAAGGAGATTCAACCAGTCCATTCTAAAGGAGATCAGTCCTGGGTGTTCTTTGGAAGGATGCTAAAGCTGAAACTCCAGTACTTTGGCCACCTCATGCTAATTGTCTCATTGGAAAAGACTCTAATGCTGGGAAGGATTGGGGACAGGAGAAAAAGGGGACGACAGAAGATGAGATGGCTGGATGACATCACTGACTGGATGGACGTGGGTTTGGGTGAACTCCAGGAGTTGGTGATGGACAGGGAGGCCTGGCGTGCTGCAATTCATGGGGTCGCAAAGAGTCGGACACGACTGAGTGACTGAACTGAACCAACCGAACCAAGAAGGCAATGATGACCCACTCCAGTACTCTTGCCGGGAAAATCCCATGGACGCAGGAGCCTGGTAGGCTGCAGTCCATGGGGTCGCTGGTACGGACACGACTGGGCGACTTCACTTTCACTTTTCAGTTTCATGCATTGGAGAAGGAAATAGCAACCCTCTCCAGTATTCTTGCCTGGAGAATCCCAGGGACGGGAGAGCCTGGTGGGCTGCCGTCTATGGGGTAGCACAGAATCGGACACGACTGAAGCGACTTTACAGCAGCAACAGCAGCAGCAGGAGGAGATACTTAAGGCTATACGTATATGTTATTTGTGTTTATGTATTTTCCCTTCTTTTGGCATTCATATTACTATTTTATATCATAGGATATATATATAGAGAGAGTGTATATATGACAAGTATAATGAGACATATTTACATGAAAAATTGTTTAATATAAGTAATGATATTAACATATTTGTATGCAAAGAATAGATATATTGTTTTGATTCCTCTCAGTCATTTTATTGGCATCATCTTGTCCATGAATATCCTACAGAATTTTTATGTGGTAAATTGATACCAATTAAAATATTTATATTATATATGTACATATAATAAAATATTATTAAATGAATCAATACAAAATAATTCTGTTGGTAAAGTCCTTGATATCTCTATAAGAGTTTAAAAATATTAATAAACTGGATGCAAATTTGCCCATTGAGGAACTAATATGGGCTAAATTTGTACTATTGTCCTATTCATAGAGATATTTAATCCCCAAGATTTTCAAAGGAGTTATACCTTTACATTCAAATGCCAACATATATGCTATCTCCTCAAAAAGAATTTAGTTAACTCTTTAGTATATTAGCCTCTCCAAAGTTACTCTCTCTCATATAGGTCTTCTATTTTCTAGCAAATATTATCTTAATTATTTTTTCTCATCTCAATGGAAATTAAGCTCTAGAAGATCACAGAGGCAACACTGGCCACTTACTAGCCTTCCCATAGATTTTTATTGATTAATTGAATGAATGAACTAATGATGCTTGAAAGAAGTCTCCTAGGAGAAATTTTTAATAAAATTTCCAGTTGCATTTCCATCTTATAAAAATCAACCTGACTTTTTAAGTGGATATGGCATTGCTTATTTGTATGCATAATCCATTGTGCCTTCATAAAATTGTCATCAGATTATTCCTTTATTACCAATCAGTTTTGTATTTAGAACTGTATTAATTTAAACACTTCAACTAAATTTTTTGTATGTGTTTATTTAGTTTCTGTGTACTATTTCACATACAACTTTCTCAAAGATGAATCATAGACACTGTTTTTTTCTTCTACCTAAATTCATGAAAATTATCCATTATGCTTCCTTTAGGAGCTAATCACTTATACACTCCAAAAATAATAGTATCACAGATCCCCTAAGGATCTGTGTCTGTCTGTCTTAGCCACAAAATTCTTCTGGATTACATTTCAAGATATATACAGTGATAAATAAAGATCTGAATTCACATCAGAAAAACAAACAGCACTATATACTGGAGGTTTAAATGTTATTCTTTTTCTATTATTGCTAAAGAGAACAATTTATCTATTTCTAACATTTTACTACAGACATTGCCCAATATTGGACTTCTGTAATATTCCATCCTGAGTCTCTCTGACTTTAGAGATCATGGCCATTACAATCAACCTCTCTTTCTCCCTCCTCTCATTCTTTCTCTCTCTAGCTACCCTCATCCCTACTCCTCACCTTCTCTCTCCATCTGTTGCCTTTCTCTCTTTCTCTGTTTTGGTTCTAATACAGTCTCTCATCAAGTTCTACTGATGATCAGTATATTCTAATAGTATTAATACATCAGATATCCTATATAACTGACTTTTAAATAGCAACCTTGAAAACTAAACACTTGAATTAAAGGGAAAATTGAATCTAAGTGTTTAGAAGTGAACAAATCAGAAAAAGTAGAGTGGGCATTTTCCCTCCCTCTTTTTGTTTTAGCCTGAAAAGATCTTTTCCAATGCTATGCTTTCTTGAGGTATCAAAAGTCATCTTTGTTAATGAGGTATTTAAAATTATTTGATCTATGTATATTGTACTTATTTATTATGATTATCTGCTCTGTTAGATAGAATATAAGATAAAAGAGATACTATTATTTTACTATGTATTGTAATATATTGTCGCTATTAATCTTTTCTTATGTAATTTTCTGTGTTCTCAGGACTGTCTTTTTTACACTTCTGTAGCCTTGGTGCTTGCAATATTGTTTTCCACATCATAGGTGCTCAATAAATCTTTGTGGGACTATAAATATGAATATAGTGCTAAATCCTCTCAAATAAGTGAAGCTGAATTTGTATAATTGATCATATTAGCATGCTGTTAAATTAAAAAAAAATCTCTACATAAACACTAAAATGGGGCTAGCTTAGAATTATATATCCAAACTGTAAGTCAAATTTAATTGCGTGCTTCAAGTTGTTTTTACATGTATTTGACCATTTGATGTCAATTTCATATATTTGATCATATACCAACCATTTATTGTCAATTTCTAAGTACACATGGAAGGATAATATCCAAAAACTATCTTCTAAAGACCTTATTAGACTTGAAAAAGATGATAATGTCTTCTAAATACTTTCTACACTCTTATGAAAAAATAAATACTATACTAAAACATGAACCTAGAAGCTGTATGTTTAGAAAAAACTAAGAGAACAACATTTATGTGAAAAAAAATACATTTTTGCACTGATTTTGCTTTCATGCTAAAAATGCAACTCATTTTATAAATTATAAATGCAAGAAGATTTTTTAAAAACAGCAAAAGAAAAACACCTTCAGGGAGACAGGATAGCAACTATTCTATACAAACATGTACTAAATCCTATACACTCAATAGGAAGATATGTAGTTACACACATTTTCCTTTTAATTTTACTAAATTTGTAGGAGTTTAAATATGTGTGTTCCCTGCTCACTGATTAGAAGCAACATCTAGAAAGGGAAAGATACTGATATAGATCATCTCATTGACTGCTGCTTATAGGGTCAAATTGGAAGACAATTAGAAACACAAGAAATCAAAAAAGAACAAAGATAAGTATCAATAACCTTTGCAATACATGGAGAAGACATCCAGACACTTTTATAAAAAGGCAATGCATCACTGTATATTTTAAGTTTATTTACACATTACTAATAACTGAATTATCAAGAAAAGTAAAATTATATTGATTTCATTTTTTAGTTGTAGAAGACTGCAGTGTGCTTTAACTGATTTGTGTCAAAATTAGTAAAATGTTTTATATTCAAAAGTATACATTTACATTTTATTTTTATTATTCAAGAACATTTTAAGTCTAATTGGTGCAATAGGCACTATAGCCCCTTCGTAGAAGAAAAGTTATCACAGTTTTTGTTATTCACAAGAGAATTTTCAGAAATAAATGTTATCTGAGGCTTAAGTAGATTCACAGATATTTATAGTTTTTTGTAATAGATATAAATAGACATATATTATATTAAACAGATATAAATAGGATCCATTTAAGTATTGAAAAATAACCCTAGGAATTGAAAAATCATATTTCCACAGCAGTTTATTGAAAAAATTCCTGTACTATATTTAAAAATCTGGATTTAAACATAAGCAAAAGAAACTTCTCTGCAAATTTTATTCAAAACCTCTGAATTAGGAAATGATCCTTTATTGTCATAAATTTTACATTTGTGTAATTTACTATTTAAAAAAGACTATGACTCAGTTGATAGTATAATGAAGATTAATAGGTATAAATGTTTCCAAAAAGATGTAGTAAAGAAATCAGTACACAATTTGTTAATAATTTAAAGCATATTCTAAGACATTTTCCCAAGTAATATTTTATGTATAAATGTTTAATTTCCCTATTTATTCATAAATCTCTCATATAATTTGTAGCAATTATGGAAATTCAATAAAAGTAACATATGTGTGTATATATATATATATATATATATATATATATATATATATACATACATATCCTTCAGGTTATATTTGGTTGTGTCTTCCAGGCAAATAGCTTTAATTTAAATCATTGAAATGTACATTAGTCAAAATGCTACATTTAATGCTTAATCAGCATGTATGAAAGAGAGAAATATTCTCTATGTTTATTTGCAATATCTTCTAATGTTATATAATTTATTGCTATCACTCCTAGATTGTAGCTAACTAGATATTGGATTATAGACTTTTTTCAGAACAATGTTAAGGATTTTTGTATGTCTAATATAAAATCTCTATTCAATTGCAAACTAAGACATAATGGTTTGAAAGTCAATGGCCTCTCACTCACAAAGAGGAGAACTTAACTCCCCCAACACCAGGAGTGAGTTTTCTCCCCAAGGGGTTTTGGAGTATCATTCTGAACATGGGATAACTGAAAGAAGTGAAATGACTGTATCTATATATAGAAGTCAGTCACAACAAGTGAACAAATATTCCTATTATATTAAACAGTCACACACTTCTTGTCTCCTAGGACTTGTTAGATTTAAGCAGGGTAGACAGACTACTGCCATAGATAGAGAATGAGCCCACACTGTCTTATACATACTTGTCTTTCCTCAGCCAAACTTCAAGTGGCCACAGATTAATGCCTACAGAAATTGATTAATGGGCAGTCAGCCTTTGGTTTTAAAAACACACATATCACACTTATTTTTAACATCAAAGATAGCTGTTAAGTTTTGCTTCTCTATGTGAGTGCATTCATCACTTCATATTCATTTGGCCTCAGAAACTCAAACCCTGCCAACTCTAGTGTTATATGTGTATCTAAAGTAGAAAATAATTTTTCCAGCTTTATCTTTTGTGATAGTTTCATCAAACAGATATCAAAAGCCTACAGAGCATTAGTCAGGGACAGGGTGATTAGTTTCTCTCTTTATGGATGGGTAATTAATATAAAAAGGATGGAAAAAAATCCTTAATCCCATTACACTTGATCCATCATTTAGCAATGCTTTTTGACTCTTCAAGGTAAAATCTGCATGTGAATTTCCCCAAAGCAATCAAATCGTCAGTTTCAGAAAATTATAAAATCCCACAGCAAACTGCACATCACTGATAGAAAAAAGTGAGGTTTCTGACATTCATCTAAGAGTATCTCATTGAATAACACTGTTTCAAAGATATCACTTCTAAAATTATTCCTGTTAGAACTGACCTAATTTTACTTTAGCTTATGCAATCCAGGATAAAGGCAATACCTGCATAGCAGAAAACATGTTATATCAAGAGGGCTAGAAATAAATCTATACACAATCCTTATGAGTTGGCAAAGGGGTTGTGGCTCATAGATGGGCATGCAGTGTTGCAAAATGACAGATAGTCAACTGCATCTTAAAGACAGGCCTTTCTCAGAATGCTCAAGATAACCTTTCAAAACCTATGAAATGGATCTATCAAGATTGTATTGACTTGATTCACATTTTAAAATATTATTGTTTTGTCTTCTTGCTTATTTCCATCTTCTAATGCACCATGTCATATGATTAGAATATGACTCAGATGGACTGTCCTAAAATGCATACAAATTGTTGGATGTGGCACATTATATACACATATGCACACATATTAATACATGCTTTTGTTGGAATTTTCTTTACTCTCATTACTCCCCTTTTCATATTACTTCATTTTCTTAGAATAAGCAACTGCATCTGTTATAAACTATGGTGAGATATATATATATATACATATATAACATAAAATTTACCATCTTAATTGTACAATTCTTTGAGATTAAGTATGTCAACATTACTGTGCAACCTTCACCACCTATCTCTAGGAGGTTTTCATATTCTGCACTGAAGTCTGTATCATTAACCATCTATATATCAGATTTTGTTTCCTTTTTAAGGCTGAATAATATTTTACTGTATTTATACATCACATCTTGTTTAGAAATGCACCTGTTGATGAACACTTGGGTTGCTTTTATCTTTTGGCTTTTGGTAAACAATGCACTATCAACATGGATGTACAGATATTTTTGATTCTCTGCTTTCACTTCTGTTGGTACATTCCCTGAAATGGAGTTGCTGGATCATGTGGTAAGTTTGTATTGATTTTTTAAGGTATTGCAATAATATTTTCAATAAGGTAAATGTGGAAAATATTTTCATTTTACATCCCCATCAACAATGCACACAGTTGCAATTTCTTCACAATTTAACCAACACTTATTTTCTGCTAGCTTGTTTGCTGGCTTTTTGATAATAGCTATGCTAATGGACACCACCCTTTATGGCAGAAAGCAAAGAACTAAAGAGCCTCTTGATGAAAGTGAAAGAGGAGAGTGAAAAAGTTGGCTTAAAGCTCAACATTCAGAAAACTAAGATCACGGCACCTGGTCCCATCACTTCATGGCAAATAGATGGGGAAGCCAGTGGACACAGTAACAGACTATATTTTTTGGGCTTCAAAATCACTGCAGATGGTGACGGCAGCCATGAAATTAAAAGACACTTGCTCCTTGGAAGAAAAATTTTGACCAACCTAGACAGCATATTAAAAAGCAGACACATTACTTTGCAAAGAAGGTCCATCTAGTCAAGACTATGATTTTTCCAGTAGTCATGTATGGATGTGAGAGTTGGACTATACAGAAAGCTGAGCACTGAAGAGTTGATGCTTTTAATCTGGATTGTTGGAGAAGACTCTTGAGAGTCCCTTGGCCTGCAAGGAGATCCAACCAGTTCATCCTAAAGGAAATCAGTCCTGAATATTCATTGGAAGGACTGATGCTGAAGCTGAAACTCCAATACTTTGGCCACCTGATGCAAAGAACTGACTCATTTGAAAAGACCCTAAATGCTGAGAAAGATTGGAGGCAGAAGCAGAAGGGAATGACAGAGGATGGATGAGATGGTTGGATGGCATCACTGATTCAATGGACATGAGTTCCAGTAAACTCTTGGAGTTGGTGATGGACAGGGAATCCTGGCGTGCTGTAGTCCATGACATCGTAAAGAGTCAGACACAGCAGAGTGACTGAACTGAAATGGATAGAAAGCAGCATCTATTTATGGTTTTAATTTTCATCTCCCTAATGATCAGTGATGATGAGCATCTTTTCATGTGTTTACTGGCCATTTGTATGCCTTCTTTAGAGAAATGTATATTCAAATTATTTGCCTATTTTTAATTGGGCTTTTTTGTTTTGTTTTTCTTCTCAAGTTGTAACAGCAATCTTTTGAGTACAGAATAATAGGGCATAAATGCTGTACTCCTGCCCCATTTTCTAATTTTGATACATTATCATCTTATTAGATGAAGGCAATCTTCTATTTTCCCTTTTCTTTCACATCACATTTAAACACAATCTATGCATGCGTGCTAAGTTGCTTCAGTTTGTCCCACTCTTTGTGACCCTTTGAACTGTAGCCTGCCAGGCTCTTCTGTCCATGGGATTCTCCAGGCAAGAATACTGGAATGGGTTGACATCTCCAGGGGATCTTCCCAACCCAGGGATAAAAACCAAGTATCTAATGTCTCCTTAATTGGCATGTGGATTCTTAGCGCTAGCAACACGTGGGAGTCCCAAACATAATACTAATGACTGGGAAATATGTCTTTAAATCTTATGATGTCAATACTGAAATTTTAGTAAATTTAAGAGAAAAGATAGATTTTTATTATAGATTAATTTTTATAATACAGAAGAATTTAAAAACAAGTTCTGAATATTAGTTGAATTTAATTCAGCTATTTGGTTCTCTTAAGTTCATCCTTATGCTTTTATTTGACTGCTTTAAAAATCAGACAACTAGTGATGTGCTGTGTTGTGCTTAGTCACTCAGTCATATCCGACTCTTTGTGACCCCATATACTGTAGTCCGCCAGGTTCCTCTGTCCATGGGGATTCTCCAGGCAAGAATACTGGAATGGATTGCCATGTCCTCCTCCACGGGATCTTCCCAACCTTGGAATCACATCCAGGTCTCCTTCATTGCAGCCAGATTCTTTACAGTCTGAGCCACCAGGGAAGCCCATCTAGTGATAAGAAGCTACAAACAAAATTTTTTTCATATGGGGAAAAACCAACCCAGATTAATGCAGCAGGACACAATAAATCATTCTCATCCTCTAAACAAATAAATAAACAAAAGAACATATACAACAAATGGAAGAACTTATCCCACTTATAGGTACACTCATGCTCTTACAGGGCACAACAGCAGTCCTCGATATTTGAAAGTCTATTATGTTCAAGAAAAATTAACTCCTGTTTTTCCCAAGAAAGCAAACAGCCATGTTTAGGAATTAAAATGACGCAAATTCCATCTCAATTTAATAATGATATTTCTAATCCCAAGAACTGTACAACAATGAAGTGGATGCTTTGGAAAGGAGTTGAGCTCTCCATTCATTTTCAAGGATAAACTAGAGAATCAGAAGTCAGGAGTACCACAAAAGCTTTTTTTTTTTTTTTTAATTATTTCTTCTGCTTGTTTTGTTTTTTAACCAGGAGTTTAGACTATATGACCTCTTAAGTTCTTTAAAATTCCCATGTTTCTTTGATCCCAAGGCTCATCTAAACAGTGTACGGAAAATAAAAAGACAAAGTTTTACCCTAAGGACTGAATAAATAAATTCAGATTTAAACAAAATAATGATTAACAATAATACAACTGTGATATGTAGGTATGAAAGCTCTATACAAAACAATCAGGCGTTATTTGGAAAGTAATTGGTTTTAAAAACAGATTTTGCCTGTAGTTACAGCCTTAAAACTGAATTTCTTGTATTGTGGCTAGGCTCAAATGCCTCATTCTCTTGTGCTTCAGTGGGTTTTCTTTATATAAAATGAAATTTTTACTCTTCAAAATATCATCCTATAATTTCTCATTTGTAGATTATCAAATATATGTGTGGGCTTCCTGAGTGGCTTAGCAAGCAGGAGAAGTAGGCAATGCAGGAGATGTGGGTTCAATACCTGGGTTGGGAAGATCCCCTGGAGGAGGAAATGACAACCCAATCCAGCATTCTTGTCTGGAGAATTCCATAAAGAGAGGAGCCTGGCAGCCTATAGTCCATGGTGTCACAAAGAGTCATACACAACTAAGTGACTGAGCATGCACACAAATATATATGTACATAAACATGTATATGTAAACATTTATCAGAAATGTATCCTATTATCAAACATTCAATGAAAACTTAGTGATTGAACATCCTAAATTTTCAGAGATACATATTATACTTGGTCAACATAAAATTCAAGTATCTTTAGAAAAAATGGTTGAATTAAAGAATAAGTAACATTTGGATTAAAAAAAAAAAAACCTTGTTCAAAAATTAAAGTCCATATTGTTACATGAACAAGTTAAATCCATCATTCATGATTTACAATTACATGAAACCCTATAGTTTGAAGAGTTTTTTAATTGATTTACCAAATGGCCTTAGAAATCTACATAAATGGTGAGATAACATTGTCTCCTCTTTATTTTTCTTCTAGAATCTTTCAATTCTTGTCAGTTCAACTTTTAAAATACAAGTACAAGTATCGATGAGTTTGCAAGGTTCAGAGGTTGAGTGATTCATCCTCTGATGTTTCAGAGGTTTATATACACATATATTTATTACTCACTGCCATTGTTCTAGCTCAGACTTTTTCATCTTAAGGCATCTTCCAATAGCAACAACCATAAGTCATGTGATTACCTACACCCGCATTTTAAAACAGTCAATGTATGGCCATTTCCTAGGGAAAAAAAAATCATTCAATCTTCTTAAGACTTGTCATCAAAGACTTTCACAATTAGTTCTGTCAGGTAGTTAGAATAGGAAAAAGGAGTCCAGAATGGTGGTAGCTAAAAGACAAAGAAGGGAAAAGCCCACTAAACAGAACAAAGGAAGGTCTGAAGACTGGAGTGAAAATCTTACATAAAACAAACAGCCCTCCTGGCTAGGTCAATTTACATAGGGCAGGCTCTGGAGGGAGGAGAAAAAAGCATAAAAAGAGGAGCCAAAATTGGGACCTGGGCTTCTCTTCTCTTCACATCCTTTGGGTCAGCCCACCCTCACACCTGGAGGATGTATTTTCTTTTGCTTCCTAATTAAAAAAAAAAAAAAAAAAAAAAGGATGTTTTTGAGCTGCAACATGGAGCTGTCACACAGGTCCATCCGAGGAAATTACATGGGGCTGTAACACTGATCCATCCTTCACTTCAGATTTTTGTTGCAAAGAGACAGAACTGAGGAAATTACAAACTCCCCCAACTGTTCCAGAATATTTTTCTCTACTCCATATGAGGCCATCATTACCATTACACGTCTTACTCTTGTATGAGTGATCATACTTTCTCTTCCACCTACAGTCCTGCCTGCTCTCTTCTATTGATGTTCTATCACTTTCAAATTCTTCTAAATGTCACCTCAACCACTTTTCATTCAAACACATTATCTCTGAGTTAACTATCTGAAAGTAATCACCTGCACTTTAAATTATATAAATTATATGAATTTTATGAGAATAGTTACATTTATAATGCCTTTTCCACTAGAAACTTAGTCTCTTAAGAGACTTAAGTCTCTTAAGACTTAAGTCTCTTAAGACTACAACCTTTCATTAGTTTTGTTCTCTCTCTTTTTTTTTTTTTTTGTATATATTTCTTGGCTAGTAAGTGATCAAAAATATGTGTTGAATTGAACTCTCTTTTTATAACTGAGAAAATAAAAGTTAAGACTGTTAAAAAGCATTGCAGAAGATTAGACTGGGCATTACTGGGTGATTCTAAGAATAGAATCTGGGCTCACCAGTGACTGCAGTCTGGTGATCTTACCATTAGAGAACATTCATCCCCAGGTAACCTAATTTTTTTTGACAGTAGGCAATGCTTTGCAACTCTAATACAAAAATAATTACTTAAAGAAATCATAATGTGAGACTAACTTACTAGAATTATACACTTAACTTTAGTTTTTAAAGTTAGATTTCTGAAAATTTCACAGGAAGGTAAAAGCTAATTATTCCTAATTTAAAGCTGAAGTTTAATACAATATTAGTTTAATTATATATTCTTCTTGAACTATAAATTCAGACAAATTGATATTTTAGACACACAAAACTAAGTTAGTTACTGTTTATAATGCTACATGAAATTGCTGCTTGAGACTAACTCACACCATGAGACTGCCGTATATTGTTTGATTTGAAATTATATTCAATGATTAAGTAAAATATTCATATTTGTATTGTTAAACTTAAAATGCCTATTTTATGTGCGATTATGGAAGAATGAATAAGAGCCAAATATAGGTGAATAATCTGAGAACCATCTCTACATATCTGTGTCAATAAGCAAGAAGATAAAACACTGTGTCTCATCTCTATAATAAGGATTATAATGCTTACTTCAGTGGAAGGTCATAAGGATTAACTAGTATGTATGAAACATTTTAAATGTGAAAAGCTATTTTTGACTCCATACATGTATAAAGATATGCATTATTCCATCCCTAAGAATAATTTATCAAGTGGTACTAGTTAATGAGAAACCCTTAAAATACAACACATATAAGGAATAATGGTTCTTTTCTTTTACTGGAAATATGTCAAGATACTTTAAGCTCATAATTATCACAAAGCCAGTAGTTACTCTTAAAACTCTTCCTAGACTTGATATTTTCAATGATGTTCACTATTTTACGGTGACCACATTACAACAGTTATTCAAATGAAAAATTCTAAGGTATAAGTGACCTAATATATCCATATGTGCATGTGCTCAGTTGCTCAGTCTTGTCTGATGCTTTGTGACCCCATGGACTGTAGCCTACAAGGTTCTTCTGTCCATGGCATTTTCTAGGCAAGAATGGTGGAGTCGGTTGCCATTTCCTACTCCAGGGGATCTTCCCAACCCAGGGATCGAACCCCTGTCTCTTGCATCTCTTGCATTACCAGGCAGACTTCCTACCACTATGATATATATACCCAAGGTTAATTATTTAACAATACAGTTAAATGGGAAATGACAGTGGAAGATGTCAAGCACAATTTTACAAACACATGTAAGTAACTTCAGGTTATTAACTGTAGAAAAGCCCCCCTTTGCTTTCTAATATGATTAATATATATATCTTTAAAAATCCCTGAAAACAGTTGTTTCAGGGACTAAAACTTTGTCATCTTAGGTCACTGCTCCAAAGTTCTGGCTTGGTTTAGGTATAAAATCTTAATTAGCTAAGGAAATGAATTGGCTGCACAAAAACTTCACGCTTTAGATACTTGAGTAAAACAATCATGTTGTTTACTAAATCACCACACATTAACATACTTTGTGGTGTTGGTAGCTGAAGATAGCATTAAAGTACAACTTTGCTATGTAAAGAGATTTCCAAGACTCTTGATTGAACACGCAACTTATTCAGGTAAATGGACTTAGTGAGAGCTGTCTGAGCCAAGAATTCTTTTCCTGTAAAAGCAGATCTAGGTCATCTTCATATAACATAAGGAAAAACAAGCATACACAGCCTACAATTTTAACACTGCAGAGAAAGGGCACATAAATTTCCCTTGGAAAATTTTAAAAACAGACATTACTTATCTACCATCATACTCATTGAAAAAATTCTTAATATTTTATCCAGGATACATCTAATTTTTCTTCCACATAACTTAAAAGTCTGCAGGGTAAAGTAATAGCAAAATGTATTCTCAGGTAAATAAATAATTTGACCCAGCCAGAGTGATATTGGATATATGCCAAGTCAACATCAGAGGAGAGATTTTAAAAATGTTGTTGTTGTTTTATTTTAAAGTAGTTAATCTCAAACTATTATTTCTGGTATAGATAGTAGGGTCATTTTTTTCTGTTGAGGGTTCTTAATTTGTGACAATAATACCATATTATTAACACAGGAGAAAGAACACCCTTTGAATTGTCTGTTGCAAAGAAATGTAATTTGCTAGACACTTTCTGTACATAAATAATTTTTTCAAAGCAAAATATTTCCACAATAAAATAGTACTATCATAGCCTTATTTGATGAACTGTTTTCTCAATACACTTAAAATCTTTATATAATTTTAGCAATCTTATTTCAAATTTCATTTGATTGTTTTAATAGGAAAAAATATGAGTATGGAGACTTTCTGCCTCCTATAGGGAAATCATCTTTCATCATTTTACATTATAATTGTTATGAAGAGTTATATGAGGTTGTTTATGTTTCAAGTTTTACTATTATTTGGCCTACCTAAAATTTGCTTTCTACATAATACATTGGAGGTGGTGGACAAGATAGGTGAAAGAATTAATAAGTACAAACTTTCAGCTATAGAGAAAAAAAGTCAAAGTTATGTCTTGTAACATAAGGAATGTAGTCAATAATACTGTAACAGCACTATAAGGTAATGGATGGTATCTGAACTTATTGTGGTGATTATTTCATAACATGTAAAATATCAAAACTCTGTGCAGTACATCTGAAACTGATTCCTCAAAGGCTAAAGTATTTGTTATTGTTTTGATACTGAGAATAAAACAATTATGTTTCAATATTTTTATTCCAGAATCTAGAGATACTCATACTTTATGCTTTCTATCTCATTACAGAATAATTGGATTTCCATGCTATACACACTTTTAAAATATGTTTTTTAATACTGTTTAATACATAATCACATTGAATTAAAATTTCCAAAAATTATAGTACTTGGGATAGTGCGGGCATGGGGTGTTTTAAATCTTTGTTTTCTAAAGATTAACGCATTTCATTTATATTGTTTTGCTACATAATTTAGCAAATACAAAGGCAGATTCAATATAACAGAGTAGAGCTTCACTGAGTTATCAACACTAATTTTAATCCCAGCTTTATAAATGATATTATGATTGTAGGCCTACATTTCAAACCTTCAGTGCCTTAAAGAAATATATCTGGGTTATGGGAATTGACTCTGTGAGACTGTTGGGAAAGAAAAATAAAGAGTGCCTTTATAGATAGCTACTAGACAAATGTAAGATATAATCTATCAGAACGTAATTTTCTTTATTTTACAATGAAGCTACATGGCTACATCTCATGTGCCAAAATGCCCCAAGATAGTTCATATATCCACTGAGAATATTACATTTAGAAAACTATAATTACTAGTTAGTAATTTAATTTTCCTAAGAGGCAAATACTGTATCACTCACTTTCTGAGAAAAATAGTAACCAATTTTAAATGCAACTTGGACATTTTATAGACTGTTGCCTGCATTCTTTGAAAATATAGCTTAAGCTGGTAAATTTTGTATCTTAAAGGATAATTTTAATCACATATTTATCACATTTATTCATTACTTAAGATATGCAAAAGCAAAGGAATCCCTAGATACTGTTTTTTTTTTTTTCCTCCATTAGAAGTATATATCACAATGGAAAGAAAAACACATATTAAAATTGCATACATTTAAGCATACATTACATTATATGAAAAACATTTATTTCCTCTTTTAAATTTATTAAGTGAAGCCTAAAGCAATATAGTTTTTAAAATAGAAATAGTTTTAAATAGTAGAAATAGTTTTTAAATAGTGTAAAATAGTTTAAAAATAGAAATAGTTTTTAAAATAGTTTGGGACTTCCTTTTAAAGTTCATTCCTAAGTTCTTAAAAATTTCTTAGATCACTGAGTAAACTTTCTTATAGATCTGTGAACATATTTCACTTTATTTACATGATAAATAAACGTTGTGGAAGCAATATTGTTTCATGGAGGGATGGAGAAGTTTAACATCTGTGCTTTGTGATATGTTCTGCATATTTGCAAGGATAAATGTAATTCAGGAGCTCTGATTATATGAACTAAAAATAAATATATGAAATTGGTGAGATAGCTTATTACATTTCTCTGTTAGTAGATTTAACTTAAAATAGTTTTCTTGTATTCTGGGATTCTTTTTCATGGAGATTTACCTTCTTTATCATGTCTATTTACCTTTGGACTTTTAGGTATTTTTTTCAACATTTTTCATTCCATATGATGTACAGATTGATACGAAATGTGAATGTGTGTATTAAAAATATTTTTAACGTTTAAGGAAGTTCTTGTCTAATTCTATGCAATATTTTGTTGAAAAACATATCACATGGTCTTAAGCTTGAAAACAAGTTTGTTATTTAAAAATGGAAATAAATTTTTCATATAAAATGCACTATTCTACAAAACTAATGTATAAATATCATCATGTTTAAACATGTGAAAGATAAATCACCAAGTAAGGGCACATCCTAGTGTGTCTATTCATTTGGGGCAGATTCTCATTCTAAAGGAAATAATAAAGCAATTGCAGAGATTTGCCTATACAAATCAAGGCATGCCTGATTGCATTCTGAACAAGTCTCAGGAGATGTATGCCTACAGCATCCTTTATCAGAAAATGAAAAAGAAATTTAACTTTAAATACTGGATTTCAGTGGGGCCAGGCATTCCCCTGATGGACTGCTAGTTGGGTATTTAGGATTCTGAAAATAAGATCTCTGCCAGAGAGTTGATTGGAGGCAAAGTCTAGAGTTAGAATTAAGCCCAAAAAGGAACAAAGATTTACCTAGACATCTTTCAATATTGTCTATATCTCTTCTCTCCTTAAGGGAGAAAGTATGCTTTATATCTTGATAGTGTCTGTAATGTCATATCCTTAAACCATTGTAAAAATACAACACCAGGAAGAAACTAAATATTTCATGATACTTGCCAGTATTTGCTAGTCATCTTTTTTGTCCACCATAAGCCAGATCACCTTCACACAGCTATCTCAATATTGCACATGGAAAGTATATAAGATAAGCAAAGATGGCAAAGAAATCCAAGGACAGAAGTGAATCTGGTGACTATTGATTAAACAGTAGCCGTTTCTTCAAATATAATATATACAATTAATGGTATCAATTTTAAGTAGTGAAATTAATACTAAAGTTTATGACATATAATAACTACTTCTAAGATATTACATGATACAGGTAGAGATTAAAAAAAAAACTAAGTGAAATAATTTAAAGTAAAAAGGCAAACAAATAAGGATTGTTCTAGTCTTTATGTTTTAACACATACTGATTCTCATGGTGGGGGCAGTGGTAGGTAGATGTGTTACATATGTATTTTTTATAACCTAAATACATTTCTTTATGTTATGAAGGTACAAAGACTTAAGGGTCCATTTTTCTCATCAAATTGATTTTAAATTCTATATCATTCAATCCATTTACAGCCTGACAGCCACTGACATATCAATTTATCTTTTGTGTAGCTAAGAGCCACTACTCAGTGTTCATTGAACTTTTCCCCTTTTGTTCACTTCAGTTTATGTGGTTCCCAGTGCCCAAAATGTTTTTCAATCCCCTTTCTCAACTTGCTAAATGAAAGTTTTAATAGAGTTTTAAGATCTATCTCAAATGTTATCTGGTAAATACCTACTTAATTAGCTATGAATCCTAATAAATGAACTGCTTGTAATACATTCAACCTACAAAGCCTTTCAAAGACTTTTACAGTCTTTTTAACATGGATTAGGGAGCTGCAACTTACAGAAATGCAATACTATATTACTGTTTTTTGCTAATGAAATGATCATTCTAATTACAAATTTCATAATGTGATTATTGAATGACATGTAATAACATGACCATATTGCATAGAGAATGACAACTGAATCACCATTATGTATAACTATTTCAAATTTTTATAGCAACTTTGAAGTTACTTAAAATTTACTAGAAAGCTATTTATTTCAAGTGACCTGCATATATATGTTTATTTTCTTTAAAATATTTCTATTTGGCATCACTTCATGGCAAATAGATGGGAAAGAGTGGAAAAAGTGGCTGACTTTATTTTTCTGGGCTCCAAAACCACTGCAGATGGTGATTGCAGCCATGAAATTAAGACACTTACTCCTTGAAAGGAAAGTTATGACCAATCTAGACAGCATATTAAAAAGCAGAGACATTACTTTGTCAACAAAGGTCCATCTAGTCAAGGCTATGGTTTTTCCAGTGGTCATGTATGGATGTGAGAGTTGGATTATAAAGGAAGCTGAGCACAGAATTGATGCTTCTGACCTGTGGTGTTAGAGAAGACTCTTGAGAGTCCCTTGGACTGAAAGGATATCCAACCTGTCCATCCTAAAGGAAATCAGTCCTGGGTGTTCACTGGAAGGATTGGTGTTGAAGCTGAAATTCCAATATTTTGGCCACCTGATGTAAAGAGCTGACTCATTTGAAAAGACCCTGATATTGAGAAAGAATGAAGGCAAGAGGAGAAGGGGATGACAGAGGATGAGATGGTTAGATGGCATCACTGACTCAATGGATATGAGTTTGGGTAAACTCTTGGAGTTGTTGATTGACAGGGAGGCCTGGCATGCTCTAGTTCATAAGGTCACAAAGAGTCAGACACGACTGAGCGACTGAACTGAACTGAACACATATATGTTTATTTTCTTTAAAATATGTCTCTCCATTCACATAATATATACAGCTATTTGATATTATAGTGACACTATTTAACCTAAAAATATGTTGTTGTTATGGATCATCAATCAATACATGATTTATATAAGAATAAATCTTTATGACTTACAGGTAAATATATTTGCTGCGTAATTTGAATCTATAAGTAAAAGCTGAAATCCTAAGATTGAATCCCAAGTAAAATTATAATATGTAAACTCTAGAGATACGACTATTTTAAAATTTTACTAATAAATAATGTAACTCATGGAAGTTAACTTATTGGCAGACAAGGTTTTCTTTTTATAAACCCTAGAAATACAGACCTCAACCATATTTTTTTAATGGCTGGTATCTATTAAATAACTTTGACTCAGCTTTTGAAACTTCAAAATAATGGTCCTTCTAGTTAAGTCTAATGCTACCAGAATCGTTAAATTAACAGGTAAAATGAGCAAAATTATTTGGAAGTGTAATCCTATGCAAACAAAAAGAAATTTTCTGATACATTTGTAGGTATAAAAAGTCATCATTTATTTCATGGTGATCAAGAATATTTGGTAAACACTCTATATAAGTCCCTTCAATTAGGATTATTTGCATGTAGCAGAATTCTTATTACAATATTCGTATTTTTCCTGTTGAAGCAGTTCTTTGATCACATATGCATTCTTTACCTCATAGCAACACAGATTTTGAAATGTACTTAAAGACTAAATTTTAAGAACTCACTCACACCCCAGAATATACACAAGAACTTCACCTATTGTGTAAACTGTTAAATGCCTATCAGTTAGAAGATACCAGGTCTATCTAGTGAGCTCAGAAAATATTTCTGCAACAACACTTTTTGATTAAAAAAAAAACACTACTTAGTTTTCCTATTTATATCCTGATTTAATATATCCTTATCTTCCTACTTGTATCAACAATATGACTTAGACATATTTTATGTCTGTCTGTCTATATCTATATATGCCTTATGTCTATGACTTAGACATCTTATCTTTCAGCAGCCAAATATATCCCATCCCCAGGTTTCTGCATCCACACTTTGTTGTTGTTGATTAAACTCAGGATAACTGACAGGGTGTTCTATGTACTTGACCTAGAATGTAATAGACTGTGTCCCTGAGCCCTGAAACTGTAGATGCCCCGTGCATAGCAGGATAGCATGCTAACCAAGCTTTTTCAGTGGGAACCTCAAAGCTGGCAGAGGGTTTTAAGAAAATGGAAGCCCCAGGACCACCCTTTCGAATACAGAATTAGAAGAAAATCCCTCTGCTGACTTCCTTCCAGATTCCACATAGCATAAGCACTCACCCAGGGAAGATGAGCTGTTTGACACCTGCCCCTTCAATTTTCCAACTAAATCCTTGAAAATGTTTGTTCATTTTTTTTTTCCACAGCTCTAAAGTAAATGTTTAAAACTTGAATATACTGACATTCATTTCAGCAAAACAAATCAATAAATGCTATGATATAAAATGTTTTCTGGTTCAGCTAAAGTGATCAATAATAGAAAACAGCAGAGCATAGTTTTTTAAAACAGAATGAGACAAATAGAATTAGTATCTCATCTATATTATATTTAATAGAATCAAGACAAAAAATGGCTTTACCAAGAGACACATCTGTCCTGCAGCTTTCCAAGCTCCCTTTGACTCTGAGACAGTCCACAGAAAAAGGAAACTGGCTAGTAACTTAGGGTTCATGTCAAAGTAATGATACAAATTATTCCATCGCTTTCATTTTACATTCAGGACAGGAGTATTGTTTATTTCCTCTTTCTCCCATTAGATGTGAAACTCTTCCAATTATTAAATTCCTTAGCTAATTACACAATTCCTTAGAGCCTTATTTCTACATGGGAACACTAATTATTGCATAAATGTCAATTCCTTAAGGATTTATGTAAACTTAAACAAAATAACAACTGAGTATTTTAAACTTGAAATAGTAATTTAAATTTTATCTGAAAGCATAAACAGAAGAAAATATCCAAGAAAAATTTCACTAATGATCATGAATGAGAGGGCTTCTCCATTCGATATTTAAATGTCTCTTTTTTAAAAAGTCTACATATTGAGCAGTAAATAGACAGTCTTCAAGATAATTCGGATGGAGATGTAGATGTGTACATGGGTGAGTGTCTGTGTATTTGTATCAGTTCATGTGAACTGTGTAAAGGCAACTTATAAAACAATGAGAAAATTATAGTTCTGTTTCTCATTAGAAACAGCTTTATTTGAAAAAATAAAATTAGGATTCTTATTTTGTATTCATCACAATGAATTCCAAATGCAGTTCAGTGCAGTTCAGTGCAGTTCAGTGCAGTTCAGTTCAGTTCAGTCGCTCAGTCGTGTCCGACTCTGCGACCCCATGAACAGCAGAACGCCAGGCCTCCCTGTCCATCACCAGCTCCCAGAGTTCACTCAGAGTCACGTCCATCAAGTCAGTGATGCCATCCAGCCATCTCATCCTCGGTCGTCCCCTTCTCCTCCTGCCCCCAATCCTTCCCAGCATCAAAGACTTCTCCAATGAGTCAACTCTTCACATGAGGTGGCCAAAGTACTGGAGTTTCAGCTTTTGCATCATTTCTTTCAAAGAGATCCCTCCGTTGATCTCCTTTAGAATGGACTGGTTGGATCTCCTTGCCGTCCAAGGGACTCTCAAGAGTGTTCTCCAACACCACAGTTCAAAAGCATCAATTCTTTGGCACTCAGGCTTCTTCACAGTCCAACTCTCACATCCATACATGACTACTGGAAAAACCATAGTCTTGAGTAGACAGACCTTAGTCGGCAAAGTAATGTCTCTGCTTTTCAATATGCTATCTAGGTTGCTCATAACTTTTCTTCCAAGGAGTAAGCATCTTTTAATTTCATGGCTGCAATCACCATCTACAGTGATTTTGGAGCCCAAAAAAATAAAGTCAGCCACTGTTTCCATTTCTCCATCTATTTCCCATGGAGTGATGGGACCAGGTGCCATGATATTAGTTTTCTGAATGTTGAGCTTTAAGCCAACTTTTTCACTCTCCTCTTTTACTTTCATCAAGAGGCTTTTTAGTTCCTCTTCGCTTTCTGACATAAGGGTGGTGTACTCTGCGTATCTGAGGTTATTGATATTTTTCCCGGCAATCTTGATTCCAGCTTGTGTTTCTTCCAGTCCAGCGTTTCTCATGATGTACTCTGCATAGAAGTTAAATAAGCAGGGTGACAATATACAGCCTTGACGTACTTCTTTTCCTATTTGGAACCAGTCTGTTGTTCCATGTCTAGTTCTAACTGTTGCTTCCTGACCTGCATACAGATTTCTCAAGAGGCAGGTTAGGTGGTCTGGTATTCCCATCTCTTCCAGAATTTTCCACAGTTTATTGTGATCCACACAGTCAAAGGCTTTGGCATAGTCAATCAAGCAGAAATAGATGTTTTTCTGGAACTCTCTTGCTTTTTCCATGATCCAGCAGATGTTGGCAATTTGATCTCTGGTTCCTCTGCCTTTTCGAAACCAGCTTGAACATCTGGAAGTTCACAGTTCACGTATTGCTGAAGCCTGGCTTGGAGAATTTTGAGCATTACTTTACTAGCGTGTGAGATGAGTGCAATTGTGTGGTAGTTTGAGCATTCTTTGGCATTGACTTTTTTGGGACTGAAATGAAAACTGACCTTTTCCAGTCCTGTGGCCACTGCTGAGTTTTCCAAATTTGCTGGCATATTGAGTGCAGCACTTTCAGAGTATCATCTTTCAGGATTTGAAATAGCTCAACTGGAATTCCATCACCTCCACTAGCTTTGTTCATAGTGATGATTTCTAAGGCCCACATGACTTCACATTCCAGGATGTCTGGCTCTAGATGAGTGATCACACCATCGTGATTATCCGGGTCATGAAGATCCTTTTTGTACAGTTCTTCTGTGTATTCTTGCCATCTATTCTTAATATCTTCTGCTTCTTTTAGGTCCATACCATTTCTGTCCTTTATCGAGCCCATCTTTGCATGAAATGTTCCAGATGCATAAAAGGGTTAAATGATAATTAAAATTATAGAAATGAAAATATAAGAAGATGTGAATAACCAATTTTAAGATTGAGAAGAAATTTATAAGTGTAAGAGTAATGGAGAAATATTTACATAGATTTATTTTATAACAGCATAAATATTGATAGTAAAACATGAGAAGTGTTGAAAACTCTCATTCAGAAGAAAGAAGAAATTTATAACATAGATAATATTCCATCTCAATAATAATAAAAAGATCAATATTTTGATGCCATTTTCAGCTACCAACCTTCCCCTGCATATGTATGCATATATGTATATATGTATAGATAGATATCTACATCTATCTATATTTAATCATATTAATGATTATTTTTAAAAAGCAAAGTTAAATTGCTGAAAACAATTGCAAAGAATAAAACTTTGTGAAAAGTAAATTGTCAAAATTATAATGTGTGTGTGTGGTTTTTATTAATGGTATACTTTTAACTCCAGGAAATTCCTCCCCTAATATCACATGATTTCTAATTAAACATTTATGTAAGACGTAGATTATAAAACTTTTAATAGTATGAACTGTAAACAACACCAGAATAGTTAATAACATGTCCTATTGCTTACTTAGACTCTGATGCAGTCACTACAAAATTATTTTTGAAATCTATTGATATGGAAGAAAGGTAGAAATACAAATGGTTAAATTAAAAAAAATTATGAAATACATTCATGGTCAATTGGTGAGATATATATAGACACATATGCTACTGGTTTGAATGTAAACTATTTTGTTTAAATAGGTCTCAGATCTCATGCTCACTTACTTGCACAATATCCCTCTCCTCCTCGCCACACAAAAATATCATTCCCTCACAAACACACCTACCTGCTCACAACAGAAAACCAAAATTAAAAAAAGCAGTCTCCAATACGATTAATTTTTATTCCCATTGTCAGAATTTTCTTCTCCAAATTATCAAGGAATATTTTTTAATATTTCTTTTCTGAATGCAACTGTATTAGAACGAATGTATCACAGAAGGTTATCTGTGTAGTCACATTTGGTAGCTAAAAAATAATTTAGAAGGAAATTTGGTGGGAGGAGGTATATAACCTCAAAACTGCACAGTCATTCAATGCTAAGGAACAACAAAAAAACCCTGCTCTGATGAACAAGATAAAGTGCTGTAAGTAAATGCAGCATAAGAGAATCTAATAGCCCCAGTCACCACTGCTGCTACTGCTGCTAAGTCATTTCAGTCGTGTCTGACTCTGTGCGACCCACAGATGGCAGCCCACCAGGCTCCTCCAGGATCCCCAGAATCCCCTGGGATTCTCCAGGCAAGAACACTGGAGTGGGTTGTCATTTCCTTCTCCAATGAATGCAAGTGAAAAGTGAAAGTGAAGTCTCTCTGTCGTGTCCAAGTCTTCACGACCCCATGGACTGCAGCCCACCCAGCTCCTCCATCCGTGGGATTTTCCAGGCAAGAGTACTGGAGTGGGTTGCCATTGCCTTCTCCGCCAGTCACCACAGATTCAATCAAAGGCAGGGTAATGGAGCAGGCAATGGGCCCACATGCAAGTTACCATAACTACAGTCTCCTTCAGGCGTACATTTTTGCAAATGCATGATATACCCACCAGCCTAACACACTCATATGTGTGCACAGGCACAGCCTCCAGTTAAGAGTAATCACAGATATGGAAAATATGCACGAAAGTAGAGTAGCTTTAAATAGTATTATATAGACTAGTATTAAATAATATGAAATAGGTTTAGACTAGACTGGTATTAAAAAGTTGAACGATGAATTAATAATACATAAAATAGGTCTTCTGTCCTCAAAGGAAGAGAGAAAATAAGAAATGAAACAATTTGAGATTTATAACATATATAATTTAGATTGCAAGGGATTTTTAAAATACTGCAATTAACAACAACAGGTATTTGAAACCAAATTAACCTTTTCCTAATGCATATAATATTTGATAACCTAAAAGCTCTTTAATATACTAAATTTTTCCATCCAAACAGTATTAAAATATTGCTTTAAGCTCTATGCTAATATGTCTCAAATCGATGTGCTCTGAGGTATAAACCTGTAATAACTTAGGCCAACCTAGTTGCTGTCTTACCCTAAGTGTATTAGAATACAGCACACATTGTGTTAGGAAGATTGGATGATGAAGGGCAAGCGCTTGTTAAATTTATGAGAAAAAGAATACAGGTAGTTTCAAATGAAACTATGCTTTTCCAAAGTTTCTTCATAAGTTATCTCAAACTAGAAACACATACATCCAAAGAAGAAATATGTGTAATAAAAAGCTAATTTTCTAGCTTATCCTCCCCAACCTCTTCCCCACAAGAACCACCAAAATATTGATACTAATATTAATGTGTACTGTCTCAAGCATCTTAATCTTTTACATGATTAAGGGAGCACAAGACAAAATACTTAACATCTTTTAGTGACTATTAGGATCACCTACAGAGTTTAAAAAAAAAAAAAAAGAATTATTGCTGGGGTCCCAAACACAGAGATTCTGATTTCACTGGCTAGAATGAGTGAATTGCTATTCCACTGGTATGCAAAGGTAAAATCATTTGCCTTATTTTAAAATCAATCCTGATTTTAGGATCTCTCAAGTTGATTTTGATGTTCAGATTGGGTCAGAGTTCATTGGGCCATGGAATCCAATAGACACTATTTTGTAACTTGGGCAATTTTTTAAATCTCTCTCAGACTCAGTTCTGCTGTTACAAAACTGAGATTTTAGTAGATTCTAACCAAGTGTATCTGTTTTTATAACATACCACATACAGGTGAATAAAGATACAGAACCAACCAGTGTCATAATTTATGCCTCTACTAAATCCATTCAGAGTTTTACTTACCATCAATAACAGCTATTTGCTTTAGAAAGAGTAATGAGAAACCCTAAGGACTTCAAATTTCTACAAAATGTCAAGTCTACTAGGGATGCATGCCACAAGAAGGCTATCCAGGATGAATAAACAGCCTTGACAGCGAAAATGGTGAGGGAACTGCCTTGGCTTTTGATTTTAGGAATGGAGTGAGAAGTTGATGTGTGCAGCTTCCCAGTGACTAGCAACTCTTAGGCAATGTGCTGAGAGGATGAATGCCTTTATTTGGAAGAATAGCCCATTATACCTACTACTGTGGGCAGGATTCCCTTAGAAGAAATGGAGTACCCATCATAGTCAACAAAAGAATCCAAAATGCTGTACTTGGATGCAATCTCAAAAATGACAGAATGATCTCTGTTCATTTCCAAAGCAAACCATTCAATATCATGGTAATCCAAGTCTATTCCCCAACCAGTAACACTGAAGAAGCTGAAGTTTAACGGTTCTATGAAGACCTACAAGACCTTCTAGAACTAACACCCAAATAGATGTCTTTTCCTTTATAGGGGACTTGAATGAAAAAGTAGGAAGTCAAGAAACACCTGGAGTAACAGGCAAATTTGGACTTGGAGTGCAGAATGAAGCAAGACAAAGGCTAATAGAGTTCTGCCAAGAGAACACACTGGTCATAGCAAACAACCTCTTCCAGCAACACAAGAGAAGACCCTATACATGGACATCACCAGATGGTCAACACTGAAATCAGAGTGATTATATTCTTTGTAGCCAAAGATGGAATCTCTATACAGTCAGCAAAAGAAGACTGAGAGCTGACTGTGGCTCAGATCATGAACATGTTATTGCCAAATTCAGACTTAAATTGAAAAAAGTAGGGAAAACCACTAGACCATTCAGTTCAGTTTCTCAGTCGTGTCTGACTCTTTGTGATCCCATGAATTGCAGCATGCCAGGCCTCCCTGTCCATCACCAACTCCCGGAGTTCACTCAGACTCAAGTCCATCGAGTCAGTGATGCCATCCAGCCATCTCATGCTTTGTCGTCCCCTTCTCCTCCTGCCCCCAATCCCTCCCAGCATCAGAGTCTTTTCCAATGAGTCATGACCTAAATCAAATCCCTTACAACTATACAGTGGAAGTGAGAAATAGATTTAAGGGAATAGATCTGATAGACAGAGTGCCTGATGAACTATGGATGGAGGTTTGTGACATTGTACAGGAAACAGGAATTAGGACCAGCCCCAAGAAAAAGAAATGCATGAAAGCAAAATGGCTGTCTGAGGAGGGCTTACAAATAGTAGTAAAAAGAAGAGAAGGGAAAAGCAAATGAGAAAAGGAAAGATATACACATTTGAATGCAGAATTCCAAACAATAGCAAAAAGCGATAAGAAAGCCTTCAAACAATAGGATGGGAAAGACTAGAGATCTCTTCAAGAAAATTAGTGATAATTTTCTAGAGAAAGATTTCATGCAAAGATGTGCTCAATAATGGATAGAAATGGTAGGGTCCTAACAGAAGCAGAAGATATTAAGAAGAGGTGGCAAGAATACACAGAAGAACTGTACAAAAAAGATCTTCATGACCCAGATAATCATGATGGTGTGATCACTCACCTAGAGGCAGACATCCTGGAATGTGAAGTTAAGAGGGTCTTTGGAAGAATCACTATGAACAAAGCTAGTGGAGGTGATGGAATTCCAGTTGAGGTATTTCAAATCCTGAAAGATGATACTCTGAAAGTGCTGCACTCAATATGTCAGCAAATTTGGAAAACTCATCAGTGGCCACAGGACTGGAAAAGGTCAGCTTTCATTCCAATTCCTAAGAAAGGCAATGCCAAAGAATGCTCAAACTACTGTACAATTGCACTCATGTCACACACTAGTAAAGTAACACATGTGACAATTCAAAATTCAAAATTCTCCAAACCAGGCTTTAGCAATACTTGAACCATGAACTTCTAGATGTTCAAGCTGGTTTTAGAAAAGGCAGAGGAACCAGAGATCAAATTGCCAACATCCACTGGATCATCAAAAAAGCAATTCCAGAAAAAAACATCTATTTCTGCTTTATTGACTATGTGAAAGTCTTTGACCGTGCAGATCACAATAAACTGTGGAAAATTCTGGAAGAGATTGTAATACCAGACCACCTGACCTGCCACTTGAGAAACCTGTATGCAGGTCAGGAATCAACAGTTAGAACTGGACATGGAACAACAGACTGGTTCCAAACAGGAAAAGGAGTACGTCAATGCTGTATATTGTCACCCTGCTTATTTAACTTCTATTCAGAGTACATCATGAGAAATGCTGGACTGGACGAAGCACAAGCTGGAATCAAGATTGCAGGGAGAAATATCAGTAACCTCAGATATGCAGATGACACCACCCTTATGTCAGAAAGTGAAGATGAACTAAAGAGCCTCTTGATGAAAGTGAATGAGGACAGTGAAAAAGTTGGCTTAAAGCTTAACATTCAGAAAACTAAGATCATGGCACCTGGTCCCATCACTTCATGGCAAATAAATGGGGAAACAATGGAAACAGTGGCTGACTTTATTTTTCTGGGCTCCAAAATCGCTGTAGATGGTGAATGCAGCCATGAAATTAAAAGATGCAATTACTTTGTCAACAAATGTCCGTCTAGTCAAGGCTGTGGTTTTTCCAGTAGTCATGTATGGATGTGAGAAGTGAATGAAGTGAAGTTGCTCAGTCGTGTCCGACTCTTTGCGACCCCGTGGACTGTAGCCTACCAGGCTCCTCCGTCCATGGGATTCTCCAGGCAAGAATACTGGAGTGGGGTGCCATTTACTGTAAAGAATGCTGAGAGCCAAAGAATTGATGCTTTTGAACTGTGGTGTTGGAGAAGACTCTTGAGAGTCCCTTGGACTGCAAGGAAATCAAACCAGTCAATCCTAAAGGAAATTAGTCCTGAATATTCATTGGATGGACTGATGCTGATGCTGAAGCTCCAATCTTTTGGCCAGCTGATGCACAAACAGTTGACTCTTTTGAAAATACCCTGATGCTGGGAAAGATTGAGGACAAGAGGGGCAGGGGACCGCAGAGCATGAGATGGTTGGATGGCATCATTAACTCAATGGACATGGGTTTGGGTGGACTCTGGAAGTTCTGATGGACAAGGAGGTCTGGCGTCCTGTGGTTCATGGGGTCACAAAGAGTTGGACACGACTGAGCTACTGAACAAAACTGAACTGAACCCATAAATATATTAACATTTGCGAGAAAGTGTGTTCATCTTTTACTTTGGACTGAAATAACAAAGGGCTCCTAAACTGGATAAACATTTTTAAGTTTTCAGTACCAAAAAATATATATTTATAGTGAGAGTAAATAAAAGGGCAAAACGAACAGTGAGTGGGCTTCCCTGGTAACTCAGCTGGTAAAGAATCTGCCTGCAATGCAGGAGACCCGATTTTGATTTCTGGGTTGGGAAGACCCCGTGGAGAAAAGATAGGCTATCCACTCCAGTCTTCATGGGCTTCCCTGGTGCCTCAGACAATAATGAATCTGCCTGCAACGTGGGAGACCTGAGTTTGATCCCTGCGTTGGGAAGATTCCACTGGTGGAGGGTGTGGCAACCCAGTCCAGTATTCTTGCCTGGAGAATCCCTATGGAAAGAGGAGCCTGGTGGGCCTACCATCCATGGATTTCAAAGAGTCAGGCACGACTGAATGACTAATCACAGCACAGCAGTGAGAAGACCAGATCAGATAGGTACAAAACCAGAGTGGAAAAAAAAAGAAAAGAAAAATCCATACTTACCAACAAGGATACTTTTGGACAGAACAGTTCAAAGTACAGGAGTGAGGCCAGGGTTACAGTGATGTATGAGTAAAGAAAAGCTCAAAATTAAATAGAGAGAGGAATCTGAGCAGTCTCTATTGTTTGTTTGTTTGTTTGTTTTTTAAGTTGCTCAGCCGTGTCCAAATCTTTGTGATCCCATGGACTGTAGCCTATCAGACTCCTCCGTCCATGTGATTTTCCAGGCAAGAGTGCTGGAGTGGATTGCCATTTCCTTCTCCAGCACTCTATGGCATGCCCCAAAACAGGGACAATAACAATTTGGAGACTAAGCTGGAGATATGTGTATAATTTCACACCCATGCTCATTTGCTCTTTGTTACATCTTTGTGTTCCAGTCTATCATTGCTCTGCTCATGGAACTTGAAGGCAAATTCCAAGATGTGAGACTCAACAAATGAAGGAAAAATTTGCCCTTTCATATAATTAGATGCTGTACCTGCATTAGATTCTGCAAACATGCTTGCCATCTGATTTATTTTCTTAATGGATTGAATTTCAGCAAACAAACTTAAAATCCTAGCTCAGTAAATTGGTAAGGGCAATTATCACACCTATATGCTAACTGTTTTATAATGTAATAAGAAAAATATTTTTTCTTCAAAAGGAAGTTTCTGGCTTCTCAGAAATATTGTCACATAAAAATAAGTGATTATTTTGTTACTGACACCTATAATTTAAATGTCCTTTAAAAGTACATTATCTCTATCTGTTTGAGTGTAGTAATGCCTTTTGTATATCATTTCCCAGCAGCAGTAAGACTATATACACCATCTTCTTCCTCTGACTGCCCTTTATAGCAAAGGGCCCTTATGGAAAACCCCTTAGTTCTCCAGGGTCACTACTTATTACGGTAAATACAGACAAAAAGGTCCTGTCATCCTATAAAACCTTTCAGTTTCTGAAAGCTAAAATTTAATTCCCTGTGCAAATTCAAATATAACTCAAGAATAGAACAGCTTCTCTATGTAGTGGATAGGATTATGACAAAAGGGTAGAAGAATTGATTTTTCAACTGTAGTGAGAAATTAAGTTAACCTTAACCTTCAGTCGGATATACATGCTGGTGTACCAGAAAAGATCATGTAGCTTCTTTCTAGTTATCAGAAAATTCAACCTACCAATATCCATTGTTAAGACACTGTGAAAATAGACAGGAGGATAGTCTGTGCTTGAGAGAATTGTGATGCTCTGATAGTCTGAATATAAGGGTCGATTTGCTATTTAACAGATTCAGACAATAAATACAAAGAATTTTATGCAGATTATTTAAACTAGGTGGACTAAATGGACGCTTTTAAAAATTAAAAGCAAACGATTATAATGTCAATGCTTATTAATTCTTTATCTGTCTTATTTTAAAATGCTGTGATAAAATGACACTCTTTGAACTTGGACAGTTCTTTTCAGCATTACGGTTTATTATGTGTTCCAACTACAGGATACCTTCATGGAATACTTTTTGAGGTATTGCTGGTCTCGCAGAGTCTAGAGAGTCTCTGAAGATATAATCATCCTCTCTCCACCCTGCTTTCCCACATAACTGGAGAGGAGTGGGTGAGAAATGGAGCATAAACTTCTCAAAGAATAGTTAAGCACTCCAGAGGAAGAAATGCTCCTTAATCTGCAAGAAAATGACTTTTATTCTTTCAGTGTTACTACTTTGCAAGGTATCAAGACTTCCTAAGAATCTACAGTGATATAATTCGTGATATTCTAGAAGAGACAGAACAGAGCACAGAGAGAAACCAACACATCAATGCAATTGGACTATATGACAGAATTTGCACTTCAGCTTTATGGAGAAAGAGAAACTATTCACAAATACAGCCTGAGACAAGTAGTTACCCATGTGTTAAGAACTAAAATTAGTCTTACTTCCCATCATACGCAAAATATCAGTTAAAGGGGGGTTAAAGTGTTAATTTTGCAAATCAAAATAGTGGAGTGACTATAAGAGAAAAATACATTTCTCCTAATTGAAACTTCTTAAACAAGTCACAAAATAGCACTAGCCATACAAAATTCAAATTTGACTATACTACAGTCAAGAACTTGTGCTCATCACAGGAACCATAAAGAAATTGAAAATACAGCCATAGACTGGGAGAAAATATTTGTCTCAAAATTGTTTTCTAGGAGTTCTTTAAAATTCAGGAAATTAAAATTTTGCTATGTATGTCATTACTAAAACTAAAATAAAACGCTATACTCTTTTTAAATATTATGAATTTGTGTACAATAACTGTGATTTTTGTGTGACACACGCAGCATATGCAGTATACAAAAACAATACACATTTACCTGGAAGTTGAAAATGTATTAGTTTTTTTAAAAAAAATTTGTTTAGCCATGTTTTTCATAGATCTTGAGATAAGCAACATGCTGCCCCTCTTCTCAAGTAGTGCTGAGAGGGAGATTGCTTAGGTACTGCCCAGGTGTTCCTTTTATAGCAGCCTAAGCCACTCCTCTATCTATTGGACTAGCTTTGGAATTTAGAAAGGGCTCAGCTGCCCATAAAGCTCAGAGAATCAACCTATGCTGACCTCATTTTAGGCTAATGCTTTTTTGAACCTGACATGTCTGTTTACACACTATGATATTCATTAAATGACCTGTCCAGGTGATATTGGGTCAATATCATGCCTAACAATAAAATTGTGACTGCTGAAACATATGATGTATTAAGTTTGCAACTTTAACTGTGATCATCGCTCAAATGACAGCAACTTGGTATAATTATACATTCTAAGTTCATTGGCCACAGGACTGGAAAAGGTCGGTTTTCATTTAAATCCCTAAGAAAGGCAATGCCAAAGAATGTTCAAACTACTAGACAGTTGCAGTCATCTCACATGCTAATAAAGTAATGCTCAAAATTCTCCAAGCCAGGCTTCAGCAATATGTGAACCATGAATTTCCAGATGTTCAAGCTGGTTTTAGAAAAGACAGAGGAACCAGAGTTCAAATTGCCAACAACCGCTGGATCATCGAAAAAGCAGGAGAGTTCCAAAAAAACATCTGTTTCTGCTTGATTGACCATGCCAAAGTCTTTGACTATGTGGATCACAAAAAAAACTGTGGAAAATTCTGAAAGAGATGGCAATACCAGACTACCTGACCTGCCTCTTGAGAAACCTGTATGCTGGTCAGGAAGCAACAGTTAGAACTGGACATGGAACAACAGACTGGTTCCAAATATGGAAAGGAGTACGTCAAGGATATATTTTCACCGTGCTTATTTAATTTATATGCAGAGTACATGATGAGAAATGCTGGATGAAGCACAAGCTGGAATCAAGATTGCTGAGAGAACTATCAATAACCTTACATATGCAGACGACACCACCCTTATTGCAGAAAGTCAAGAACTAAACCTCTTGATGAACGTGAAAGAGGAGAGTGAAAAAGTTGGCTTAAAGCTCAACATTCAGAAAACAAAGATCTTGGCATCTGGTCCCATAACTTCAAGGCAAATAGGTGGAGAAACAGTGGAAACAGTGGCAGACTTTAATTTTGGGGGGGCTCCAAAATCACTGCAGATCGTGGCTGCAGTCATGAAATAAAAAGAGGCTTATTCCTCAGAAAAAAAAATTATGACCAACCTAGATAGCATATTAAAAAGCAGAGACATTGCTTTGCCAAGAAAGGTTTGTCTAGTCAAAGCTATGGTTTTTCCAGTAGTCATATATGGATGTGAGAGTTGGACTATAAAGAAAGCTGAGCATCAAAAACTTAGTGTTTTTGAGCTATGATGTTGGAGAAGACTCTTGATAGTCCCTTAAACTGCAAGGAGATCCGACCTGTCAATCCTAGAAGAAATCAGTCCTGAATATTCATTGGAAGGACTGATGCTGAAGCTGAAACTCCAGTACTTTGGCCACCTGATGTGAAGAACTGACTCATTTGAAAAGACCCTGAAACTGGGAAATATTAAGGCGGGAGGAGGAAGGGACGACAGAGGATGAGATGGTTGGATGGTATCATAGACTCAATGGACATGAGTTTGAGTAGGCTCCGGGTGTTGGTGATGGACAGGGAAGCCTGGGGTCCTGCAGTCCATTGGGTCACAAAGAGTCGAACAGAACTGAGTGACTGAACTGAACTGAACTTATGATGTTAGGGCAATATTCCAGAATAGAATTTGAGACAGAGTTAGAAGTTAAAAACTGGCTTTTGGACTTTTCTTGAAAGAGAAGTGATAGTTTGGGAATTAATTAACATGGTATTAATCATTCACAGCAGTGTTTTTTGGTACATCATTAGAAATTAGATTTTAAAAACATTTAAAAATATTTTAAATGTATGTTTATTGTCACAATGGGATTATTTTTCTTCATTTAATATTATTTAAAATTATTTTAAAAAACTAAAACTAAAATGCTTTTTTTAGCGTTTGAGTTGTAAACCCTTGCCTGGATTTGTACTTTTGTTTTCCTCACCATTATCCAGAAGCTCTTGAATTGTAATTGCAATCTCTTCCCTAAGAAAATTTACAACATACTTGCAAGAAACTTTACAATATATCTTTAAATACTTTATCAAATGAGATAATGAGATAAATTGTAAAAAATAATTACTTTCTAAACACACAAAATGAAATCTTTGCCTTTACACTTCAGCAAACCCCACTAAGTGGTGGGCAATCTGTTCATTAAGGTCATCGCCCTGATTTATATTGACTCTGAGAGACTGTGTAGGAATTATCATGGCTGGTTAATATAGCTGAAATTAACAGATTGACTCTGCCATGCCCTATTCATTTTCCATGAAGGGATTCAGTTAAAAGGTGCCTAGCTTATGATTCTTCATTTTACAGGGATGAAAGGTAGATCATCACCTAAATTTGATGCAATTTATCCTCACTTTAACTCATTGGGAATAATTAGTTCATTTTCTTCTTCATAATAACTGTAAGTCTATAACCATTTAAACTATTTCAATAAAAATAATCCTGAAATATCCATAGCAATTATAGACATATTATAAGCAATGGAAGTGGGGAAAAGATTCCCATATGCATTCACAGTGCTAAGAGGCTCTCTGCCAGCAACAAAACCTTTTGGACAACTTCCATTATTCATTCATATTCTCATATCCTCAAACAAAAAGTATGCTTAGTAAAGCTACTGAAGCTTAAGAAAAATTCCACATTCAGATCAAGAGTTGGTATATTTTTAACTCTTTCATGGTATATATTAATTTTATTGGGAAACTCAATTTAAAAGCCAGTGGCTATGCAACAGTGCCAAAGAGAAGATAAGCTAGTTCCCAGCGTGAAGATCATGAGAGCCCTTTCCAAGAAGTCTTCGACACAGAAAGAATTGCAACTATTTTTCTTCCTTTGAAGTGAGGTGTAACTGTGCAATTTGCTTTGGCTGAAGAAACATGGGCAAGAGTGATATGAGCTGCTTCTTGTCAGTAGTTTTAGAACCTCTCCTACTTCACCATCTCCCTGCCTCATGACAGGGGAAGCATAGAGACCCATGCTGATTTGCGGTCTTAGGAGCCTGGATTCCTGAATGGGGAAAATAAATAGCTTCTTCTTCTAAACCATGTTGGGTGATCTAGCTTGATCACAAACAAACCTCCATTAAGGGAAGCCACTGAGATTCAGGGTTTGTTAATAAATTCAAGGATTATATTGTAGCTGAACAGACAAAGCAAGTAATCTTACTCCTATCAAAGGAAGCAACTGGTAACAGGACTGGGGAGAGTAGCTAGACTGAGCTGTGAAAACCCGCTAAATTGCCCAAAACTCAAGAGACTATGAGGCCAAGGGGAGTTTCAGATGATTGTGTTTTATCTAAAGAAATTTTAAACTATTTTTATTAGCACATCTCCCTCTGTCTATATTTCTGGAGTATATGTTGGAATGAAAAAGGGTTGGAAGTCAGTCAGAGTTGTCACTAAAATCTTGTGGACAAAAGTATATTTTTATGTTAGAAATATGCTATGTAATGGGGTTTACTTTTGCGAAGCAAAAGGTTTTGGTAGAATCATATCAGTAGTTTCCACAGCCTTTTTCCAGTGTGAAACAACCACTATCATTGTCACTACTACTACTCAAGTACTAGGAACAGAACAAATATTTTACAATGCTTTCTGTAAGACACATCCTGTTAAAGCATGTGTTAAATATTTAATTCTCACAAATAGTATCCTACCAGTAAGGTACTGTTCTTTGTCTCAACTTTAGAGATTTGAGGAAACTGAGTCACTATCAGTTCAACAGGTTTGCCCAGTGATATACAGTTAGTAGGGCTTGCCAGGTGGCACTAGTGGTAAAGAACCCACCTGCCAATCCAGGAGACATAAGAGATGCAGACTCAATCCTTGGGTGCAGAAGATCCCCTGAAGGAGGGCACAACAACTCACTCCAGTATGCTTTCCTATAGAATCCCATGGACAGAGGGCCTGGTGGGCTACAGTCAATAGGGGTGCACAGAATCCGACATGACTGAAGCGATTTAGCGCTCACACATGCACGCATACAGGTAATAACTGGCAGGATGAGATTTCAACCCAAGCATTCTAACTCCAGAGTCTGTGCTTTGAAAACTGTAATCTACTGATGTTCAGTAAAGATTGATAGTTAATTTCTTTCACTGTATTAAAAAAAAAAGACTAGTTCTTATATTAAATCCAGAGTTTTGCATAAGATGAAGCCAGACAGAGGAAAACGACTGAGTACTATGGAATCCACATGTCTAGTTCCTGATTAAACTTCCTTTCAAGATCACAAATTCAAGGGTGAAGGACCTGGATCGGACATCATGGGTTTTATGTAAGTTGGTTTCAGTAAGGACCAGGGTGCTCCGAAGAGCAGAGTCTCTTGGTTCCCATATCCCTAAGGAGTAAGAACAGCTAATTTAGATAACCAAAGTTTATAATTAGCTAATTAAAAGCAAGTCTGTGAATCCTGTCAGGTTAAAGACATGCTGTGATATTCTGCCAAGCAGCTGAGAAGCAGCAGCAATTTTAAAAGGACATATGACCCAGAGAAACTGCTTAGTTCTAAGTCCAAACTGTCTGAATAACTTTTTAATCACTCAGTGTGCGAATTTTAGTAAGTTACTTAACCTTTTTAAGCCACCAAAACCTCAAGATAATAATGCTACCTCAGGATCAATGCAGAATTAAGTGAGATAATGTTTGCAAAGCACTTGGAACATCTCCAGGCATGTTTCTACATATGACAGGGTTTATAAGGACAGAGTTAAATGGGTTCTTGAGAATACAGCTATATTTTAAATCCTAATATATATCATCGATTTATATATTTAGGTTCTATTTGGAATATAATTTGTCCTGTAACTTCCATTTCATCCATAACCTTCTTACTTTCCTCATGATCTACTAAATGCATATTAAAGAAACTGTATCTGCTACATTTTCTATGCCCTTAGAAATTTCTTACAGAAAAAGTTATTGTTTCCTAATAAATAATTTAATTTGTATTAACTTGTATTAACATTAACCAGTCAATCCTAAAGGAAATCAGTCCTGAGTGTTCATTGGAAGGACTGATGCTGAAGCTCCAATACTTTGGCCACCTGATGCGAAAAACTGACTCATTGGAAAAGACCCTGATGCTGGGAAAGATTGAAGGCAGGAGGAGAAGGAGACGACGGAGGATGAGATGGTTGGATGGCATCACCAGCTCAATGAACATGAGTTTCATCAAGCTCTGAGAGTTGGTGATGAGCAGGGAAGCCTGCTGGCACAGTCCATGGGGTCTCAAAGAATCAGACACAACTGAATGACTGAACTGAACTATATTAACGTGACTAACTACATTTTCTAATTTTTACATCTCAAAGATTAATGAATCGCAGTTGCACTGGATGAGGTTAAATATGCTTTAAATGCTATATTATTGCCATATTCAGTTCAGTTCAGTTCAGTTCAGTTGCTCAGTCATGTCTGACTCTTTGCGACCCCATGAATCGCAGCACGCCAGGCCTCCCTGTCCATCACCATCTCCCGGAGTTCACTCAAACTCACGTCCATTGAGGCAGTGATGCCATCCAGCCATCTCATCCTCTGTCGTCCCCTTCTCCTCCTGCCCCCAATCCCTCCCAGCATCAGAATCTTTTCCAATGAGTCAACTCTTCGCATGAGGGGGCCAAAGTACTGGAGTTTCAGCTTTACCGTCATTCCTTCCAAAGAAATCCCAGGGCTGATCTCTTCAGAATGGACTGGTTGGATCTCCTTGCAGTCCAAGGGACTCTCAAGAGTCTTCTCCAATACCACAGTTCAAGGCATCAATTCTTCAGCACTCAGCTTTCTTCACAGTCCAACTCTCACATCCATAAATGAGCACTGGAAAATCCATAGCCTTGACTAGATGGACCTTTGTTGGCCAAGTAATGTCTCTGCTTTTCAATATGCTATTTAGGTTGGTCATAACTTTTCTTCCAAGGAGTAAGTGTCTTTTAATTTCATGGCTGCAGTCACCATCTGCAGTGATTTTAGAGCCCAAAAAGATAGTCTGACACTGTTTCTACTGTTCCCCATCTATTTCCCATGAAATGATGGGACCAGATGCCATGATCTTCGTTTTCTGAATGTTGAGCTTTAAGCCAACTTTTTCACTCTCCTCTTACACGTTTATCAAGAGACTTTTTAGTTCCTCTTCACTTTCTGCCATAAGGGTGATGTCATCTGCATATCTGAGTTATTGATATTTCTCCCGGCAATCTTGATTCCAGCTTGTGCTTCTTCCAGCCCAGCGTTTCTCTGCATACAAGTTAAATAAGCAGGGTGACAATATACAGCCTTGACGTACTCCTTTTCCTATTTGGAACCAGTCTGTTGTTCCATGTCCAGTTCTAACTGTTACTTCCTGACCTGCATACTATATATATTTTGATGTATGTGAATTACATAATTCTTATGTAATTTTATTAATGACTCAATAAAACCTGGTAGAGTGCAAGTCTTTTAAAACTATATGTATAGCTTTCTGAGGACTGAGCCCACATTTTTAAATGGCTCTCTGGTTCCTGAATCTTAATGTAATACAGGTTTAAGGAATCTCATCATAAGGCAATTATGTATTTGTGACCATCTGCTGACAGCTCTCCCTCTCCACTGGCCTTGAAGTCCAGCCTGAATATAAACCTGTCATCCGTTCTGCACAGCCGCCTTTCCCTGTCCTCTTTCATTTCCAGATAGCACCTCACCTGTTCTTGTATTGATACTTCTATATCCCTCCACAGGTAAGATGTTTCTCCCTTGCAAGGTAATCCACCTTTGTAAAGCAAAAACCCTTATAATGTCATCAATGTAATTATCTCTCATTTCAGAGAGAAAATTGAGCCCCTAGATTATCTCTCATTCTTGCTAAAATTACCAGATCCCATAGAAATGGACACAATTTCTCATTAGTTAACATCAGATATCATATTCCAACTTAACATTTTTACTGACTATAATCTGACATTTTTGATGACCTCTATAAGCTTCTTTGTAGCTTTTGTGCATAACCTATAACTCTCATAAATAAAACATACATATTATATATGTGTGTGTGTGTATGCATGTATGATTTGGTCTACAGAGAAAAACCACAGCTTTAAAGACAAAATACGCCCATAAAATCTATCAGTTGTATAGGCTGGTAAAGCACAAAGATTGAGATAAGAATTTATCATGTGCCAACTATGTAATGTAATTACAAACAAATAAATATTGATTGAAGAAAAGAAATAACTCAAAAGCCAAAATATGACCTTTAGATGAAACTTCTCATAAACATGAATGGTCTTGTTGTAAGTGGTATATTTGAGGATATGATTTTTGATAATTCAAAAAGCACCAAGGGTCTTGCTCCTTATTCACAGGAGAAAATATATGTTATATGCTGTGTGTGTGTGTTGCCATTGTTAAAATGTGTATATAATACAATAAGTTTATTCCTCCTTTTTAAGGATATTTCAAATTTTTAGAGGAGCTCAAGAGAGTAAAATTTCAAAAGACCAATAGAAACTCCAATATTATTTCAGAAGAGTTACTAGCAGGATTGGTTCTGTGTCCTATCCCTCATATTCCAGACAGAAAATTCTCCACATGCATACTGGACACCGATGTTGGACACAGTATCTTCTCCTTGTAATGAGCTCAATTTGCCAAAGTCAAACTTGCTCTACTACTTCCACTTATCCTACCATTTCTCAAAGTTTCCCTTAGCTTCCCAATTTCAGATTAAAGAAACCACAGCTGCCTTTGAATTCATTCAATACTATAATTTACTATCTGACAAAGCAACTAAAGCCAAGGGAATACGAATGCAGTGCTCAGTGTGATGGTACTAGGGTATATTCTAGTACCTGCTACGGGAAGCGTGACACTGCTGCTACAGCTCTAGTACCTAGTATACTCCATCACATTGGGCTGTATCCTCCAGGATGGTAAATCTAAGTGAATAATAAAATACTCTTATAAAGACAAAATAATTTTTGATGTTCACCGTTTATTTTTTACAAATTGTATTTATCAGTTATTACTGATAAGGTACTAAATTTTTGTCTAGTGATTGAAATTACCAGTAGAGTAAAATATGCTAATAGCTGCAATCATAAATTACCTTTTCCAAAAGTATTGAAAAATTATGAAGAAAAACACCTCATTAGATATTAAATTTTTGTTTAAAGTGATATTTTAGCACAATGATCTGTGGGTTATAAATCTTTACTTCTGAATACCCAACACATTTTTGAAAATAAAATGCAAGCAGTTCACTAATACCACAAAACAAAACAAAACAAGACAGAAAACCTAAAAGAACCCTATGAGTCTTGCCTGTATTTTCTAACACATTGAGTGTTCTTTGTAATTTCCAAAAGCATTTCCTTTCCACGCTTAAAAGTCTTTGTAACCCATTACTGAGAGTACATGATAAGTATAAAAATCTATTGCATGATGCTGCAGATAAATATATTGGTATAGTTTTCCCTAATGGGTTCAGAATACAGCAAAGAAAAGAACAGTTGAAAACAATGACATGACTCACTGAGTAATTCTGACTCTACCTGCTGAATTACCAGTAACCAGAATTTACTCCATCCTGAGAATTATGAAAATAAATTTATCCTGCTCTTTCTGATAAGGTAGAAGGTAGTCAACATAGAAAATAAATGCCAACTATTTTAATATTGTATATAAATGCATATTCATATAAATACAAACCTTTTAGCTGTCTGCTTCAAGATTAAAATCACTAACGATTCTGTATGTGCATATTATATAATGTGCATTAATTTTGAATATGTATATTTATTCAATATGTATTTATGAATATATGTTTATATTCATAAACATATTTTTGCAATTATGCAACTGAGATTCAAATTTTCTTGATATTCTAAAACCATAACAAGTACCTTCCAATACTAAAATTATCTTTTAATATAAATGCCTCAAATCATTCTGTACAATTACTTCTATCACTAATGACCATTTTTCATTTAAATCATGGAAGTTTAAACCTACAAAACTAAATCATCTCAAAGTTCATTGGTAAAAACTCTGGAAACTTAGAAAGTTACATTAATTAGTATTTATATCCTGGTATCATCTACATATCAAGGTTTATAATAAATCACCAGGATAGAAAACAAATATTTGTAAAATTATTCAAACACCAGAAACTGCTAAATCAAAATGTGTTTTACATTATTAAACTACAAAAAATACCTGAATATTCAGTAAAAAGATGCTGTTGTATTTGATAATAAAACTAAGTACATATTTGCACTTTATTTTATCCACTAAATGCATTCTTCTAAACCACTGTGGATCTGGAAAAATATTATTTGACAACAGTACAAATGGCAGAGAGTGTGAAATGAGAGTGAGAGAGAGAGTGTGATGATATAAGAATTTTCATATAATAAAGTTTTTACAATTGATAAATTTAAAAATAAATACATTTTTTTCAGTTTGAGAAATTAAGGATTTCCAATTGTTCATTTCTTTCAGCACTTAGATTGAAAAAAATCTACTTCACTGTTTAATTGGTATCTTAATGATGTGTCATACCCTCAGGAAAATAGAAACAAAACAATTCCAAAGACATCCTGGGTAGATTACATTAATTATTTATACTTTCATGTTATGATACCCCAGTATAATCTACAACTGGGTTTTAAAGGAAAATATATTTATATTTGTTCTTAATTGCTGTTGGTACTTAATTGTGAGAAGTATCTTATTTGCACCAACTTTTAAATATAAAAAATGGCCTATTACAAATTAACATGTTAAAGTTGCTACAATGCAAACTGAACCTCATAATTCACATAATACAATATGTCAAAAAGGTGATGTAATTGGAATGCATTTTTATATTCTATGAATTTATGCTTAAAAAAAAGAGCAGATTCAGAATGCCTACTTAAATGTAAAATTGCAATTTTGTGGGAATTATTTATTCAAATGCATATTGAAAACTAGTTGACTTATTTTCCTTAAAGTTAGTTGATGCATTCCTAAATAATATGCTCTAAGCTTTTTCTTTAACATGAAGATAACTTCTAGGATGAAATATTATTCATACTAAGGTATATCATCTTCCCTTGTGACTCAGCTGGTAAAGAATCTGCCTGCAATGTGGGAGACCTGGGTTTGATCCCTGGGTTGGGAAGATCCCCTGGAGAAGGAAAAGGCTACCCACTCCAATATTCCGGCCTGGAGAATTCCATGGACTCTATAGTCCTTGGGGGTCTCAAAGAGGAGGACACGACTAAGCGACTTCCGGTTCACTTCACTTCACTTTCTGGAGAAGAGAAAGGCTCCCCACTCCAGTATTCTGACCTGGAAGATTCGAAGGAAATGGCAACCCACTCCAGTACTCTTGCCTAGAAAGTTCCATGGACTGAGGAGCCTGGTAGGCTGCAGCCTATGGGGTCACATAGAGTCGGACACAACTGAGCAACTTCACTTCACTCATAGTCCATGGGATCACAAACAGTCGGATATGACTGAGCAACTTTCACTTCACTTCACTTCATACATCTTCAAACTTTATCCTAAAGTATTTGTATTGTAATTCTAAAGTATCTGATTATTATTGTGTTTCTACTGATCAGAATTTTTAAGGTAGCCCCATTGCTAATATGAATATCCCAATCATTGAGTAGAATTCAGTAGAAGGAAGGATCTATGGATATTTCCTTCAATCAAAATACATAAATTCAGGACACTATCTGTCAAATAATAGACTAAAAGGAAATTTTTCATTATATCATTTAAAAAGAATATTATCATTTTTCAAAGGGTCATAATGGTATAAAGCAGAATGGCATGCTTAGTTAAGTTACCTATATTCTCTGAAATACTGAGAATATTAATGGCTAAGTATTTAAAATGACTATTATAGAATCTGCACTCCGGTAGTAAATTAATTTATTTACCTGTAAAATATGTGTGAAAACATTTCACAGAGATATTATAATTATCCTTTGAAAGATATATTAAAACTAGGAAGTACTACATAAAGTAATGAGATTTATTATCTTTTAACTGGTTTGAAATAAATCGGTGAATGATGAGAATGTAGTGACCAAATATTTTGGATTTAAAAATAAACATGTTCTGTTTCAATATAAGAGAAACAGAGATATTTACATGTTCTCACACTTCTTCCATCTATCTACAAATCTATCTTGCTTCCTTCTGCTGCTGCTGCTAAGTCGATTCAGTCGTGTCCGACTCTGTGTGACCCCATAGACGGCAGCCCACCAGGCTTCCCCGTTCCTGGGATTCTCTGAACAAGAACACTAGAGTGGGTTGCCATTTCCTTCTCCAATGCATGAAAGTGAAAAGTGAAAATGAAGTCGCTAAGTCGTGTCTGACTCTTGGTGACCCCATGCACTGCAGCCTACCAGGCTCTTCCATCCATGGGATTTTCCAGGCAAGAGTACTGGAGTGGGTTGCCATTGTCTTGCTTTCTTAAACCATAATAATTTCTAAGAGCCAAGGGAATTTTCAACTTCTCTTAAAATCTTCATTGACTTTAGTCATTACCTTCTGTTGAAATTTTAATTGTGCAAAATTTATTTCTACAAGGAGTCCCTTGGACTGCAAGGATACCAAATCAGTCAATCTCAAAGGAAATCAGTTCTGAATATTCATTGGAAGGACTGATGCTGAAGCTGAAACTCCAGTACTCTGGCCACCTGATGAGAAGAACTGACTCATTGGAAAAGGCCCTGATGCTGGAAAAGATTGAAGGCAGGAGGAGAAGCGGACAACCAGAGATGAGATGGTCAGACGGCTTCACCAATTGGATGGACATCAGTTTGAGCAAGCTTCAGGAGCTGGTAGTGGACAGGGAGGCCTGGCATGCTGCAGTCCATGGGGTCGTAGAGAGTCGGACACAACTGAGGGACTGAACTGAACTGAAAAGTTATTTCCATATATCTAAATTAAATACTACTTATCATGACCTATGAACCTTATAATTAAATTTTATATCAAATATGTAAATTATGCTACATGTAAAAGTTCATATAATTTGAGTAAAACTTTCTATTGGTAATTAAAGGTGAATAAAAGAGATGATAAAGTCTGCTTATGAAAAGAATGGATTTCAAGAGTCCATAATTTTAAATACCTTGTAATATTAGGACCTACAGATGGTGACTGCAGCCATTAAATTAAAAGACGTTTACTCCTTGGAAGAAAAGCTATGACCAAACTAGACAGTATATTAAAAAGCACAGACATTACTTTGCCAACAAAGGTCTGTCTAGTCAAAGCTATGGTTTTTCCAGTAGTCATGCATGGATGAGAGAGTTGGGCTATAAAGAAGGCTGAGCGCTGAAGAATTTATGTTTTTGGACTGTGGTGTTGGAGAAGACTCTTGAGAATCCCTTGGACTACATGGAGATCCAACCAGTCCATCCTAAAGAAAATCAGTCCTGAGTTTTCACTGGAAGGGCTCATGTTGAAGCTGAAACTCCAATACTTTGGCCACCTGATGTGAAGAGCTGACTCATATGAGAAGAACCTGATGCTGGGAAAGATTAGGGGCAGGAGGAGAAGGGGACGGCAAAAGATGAGATGGTTGGATGGCATCACCAACTCAATGGACATGAGTTTGGGTAAACTCTGAGAGTTGGTGATGGAGAGTCGGACATGACTAAGCAACTGAACTGAACTTAATATTAGGACTAACACAAATTATTTCCATTCACATACTCCACATGACCAATTATTTTACACAGGGACACAATCTCTTTATCTTGAAAACTTTGTAGAAGTACTGTATAATTAATCACTATGATGTATCCAACTTCATCAATATTAGATTGAATAAATTTACACATTACTTAGGAACTGACCTTAATTAGAAACATTGGACATTTCACTAAAAAATATCCATTGGAGATTTATTTGCTTCTATATTTGCAAATTTTCCTGGATTTAGGAAATATATCTCTGTGATGTTCAGATTATATCCTTAACAATGATAAGACTACAATAAAAGTGTAGAGAAAACAATGCTAGTTGGCAGTTTAAGATAAACTTGTTTTAAATACATCTTAGGTGGTAATATATATTAACATTAATTTTCTAGGAGTGCTGTATTGTAAATGGGGAGATTAAATCCCTCTTACAGAATCTTTAAAGATCACGGAAACAGAGACATATAAATTCCACTTGACACATATGAAATTAAAGGATTTTTTTTTAAATTCACAGATCCTAAAAGAAGGGGGTATGGACACGACTGAGCGACTGAACTGAACTGAACTGATGGCATGCTATGCAGGGGAACAGATGAGAGGAGTTCCAAGTATCCTTTATCAGAGACTGGGGTGGAATACATAAGCAAAATGAAAGGATTTCACTGGAGTATTTGAATGTCAGTAGTTCACTATGAGAGAACAAGAAGGGGAACCTGTGGCAGGTACTAACCTTATCACCCTGGAGTCCTTGACCACTAGGGTAAGATGCTCATTCTGTTTCTGAGAATGTTGAGGCATCAGGAAAATACAAGTATTAAAATTTTACAAATGCCAACTTGATTTGTATTCAACAAATAATCTTGACTATGGCAATAAGCACATTTCTAGGGAAATAATATGCCAATATTGTGACAAAGAGAAGCCTGAAAGCACAATTAGAACAAAGGTGTCATAAAATAAGTCAGACTTGTTTTGGGATGTGTATATAAAGGGTTTAACTATACGTTTGTACATTCTTTCACCTTTGTGTTCAGATTGTTTTCAAGTGTGGATTCAATATGCATAAAACTATTGCTCTATTATGACACAAAGGTCTCAGAATATTTTTGGCATAGAGTAAATTATAGGAAAAGAAGGATAAATTAAAGTGATAAGGTAACCTTTTCTTAAATAAGTAATTGCCTACATACAAGAAACAAAAAAGAGAAGTTAAATAAAATTAAAAACAGCAATTATAAAGTTTAGAGGGTGCAAACAATTAGCACTGAATGAAAATCCAAAAGAGAATTTAAAGATTATTGTGTAAGCAAGATCCATGGCTTTTTTTTTTTTCACTTTGGCTATACTGTAGAGGACCACCTTTTCCAGGAAAAATAAGGTTAAAGACTATTTCCAAGATGCTCTATTGAGTTACCCTAACTTACTCTTCCTTGACCCAAACATTGATCTAATATAATGGCCCCAGGGCAGGTCCAAGTGTCACTATTGCAATACATATCACTTGAGGATATGTATATTTTGGTGTGTCAGCAAGAAAACGAACACAAACCTCAAAAAGGAGAGGATGATTAGAGTTGGAAGCACGTGAAAATTAAAGAGACCATATCTGCTAGTTGGTAAGTTTACTTTTAAACCTTGGTATCTGATATAGATACTCTAAGAATCATAATTGATTTTGGGGAAGGAACTACATAGGAAATGAACTGAATGGTATTGATAATTTCTGTCCCACCATAAAAAAAAATAGACATTATATAATGATCTTCTTTAAAATTCTGCTTTTATTTCTTATAACAATAGAAGTTATTTCTACTGTACCTTCATGAAGAAGTACTAGATTAGTCTTAACATGTTCTTTTACCTAGTTTATAGGTAATCAGATCTTTTGGCAGCCTAATCCCAAAATTAACTCACAAGAGGGTTGGAAGAGGAATTAACTAGTACATATTTATGGCCTACAACTTATCTATCTTAATAACAACGTTCACCTGCTGAGAGTCTTGAGCTTTATCAGACTAACTTAAGGTCTTTAAGATACAAATTTAACTTAGCTGAATTGTGTACTCTACAATCTCACTGTGGACAGTGACTGCAGCTATGAAATTGAAAGATGCTTGCTCCTTAGATGAAAAGCTATGACAAACCTAGACAATGTGTTAAAAAGCACAGACATCACTTTGCTGACAAAGGCCCATATAGTCAAGGCTATGATCTTTCCAGTAGTCAAGTATGACCGTGAGAGCTGGACCATAAAGAAGACTGAGCACCAAAGAACTGATGCTTTCTAACTGTGGTGTTGTAGAAGAGTCTTCAGAGTCCCTTGGACAGCAAGATCAAACCAATCAATCCTAAAGATTCATTGGAAGGACTGATGATGAAACTGAAGCTCAACTACTTTGGCTACCTGATGCGAAGAGCTGACTCATTAGAAATGACCCTAATACTAAGAAAGGTTGAAGGCAGGGGGAGAAGGAGGAGACAGAAGATGAGATGGTTGGATGGCATCATCAACTCAATGGACGTGATGATTCTGAGCAAACTGTGGGACAGTGAAGGACAGGGAAGCCTGGCGTGCAGCAGTCCATGGGGTCGCAAAGAGCAGGACATGACTGAGCAACTGAACAACAACTATTTCTCATAACTAAGGTTCTTGGAGATTTTAAAATATGAGATATTTTAAGGAAAGCCATTAAATACTTAGGTCACATTGCAAAATCTATATACATTCATATATTTTTTAAAAAGAATTAAATATAATTTCTGAATATCCTAATAATTATCTTATTTTTATAAATGAACCCGACTGCAAAGTTTGTTTCATGTTGCAGGGTCAATGATGAGAAGATTACAAAATTGAAAATATGGCATTATAAATTGCCCATGTTCTTGGGACACTGAACTTTCAAAAAGCATCCTATTTGGTGTCAATACATCTTGAGTCTGGTTTCAGCTTTGCTATTCCCTGGGCTGTAAGAACTTACACAGACTTTTAAAATTTAAAGTTCAGTTCCATTATTAACCAGGAAGAAATATATGAATTAGTCTTGTTCAATATAACTACCTGCAATAATGGAAATGTTCTGTATCTTTACCATACCACTGTCATCTCTAGCCACCTGTGGTTCTTAAAGATCCAAAATTGGGCTAATATGATGGAGGAACTAAAATTTTAATGTAATTAATTTAAAAAATAAATAAATATAAACAAATAGTCACAGGCAGCTAGTGGATATCATATTGGGCAGTGAAAACATACATAGTATCAATACTTGATCACATTTTTTGGAAAGAGTGATAAGAATCATGGGTTGTTATCATAAATGTATATGTTGTTAATGAATTTTTAAAAACAAACATATTTCATATTTCAGATGTCCAAGGAGAAATGTATGATCTAAATCAATCCTTAAAGATATAGGTAGTCCAGGCTGATACTTGACTTAAATGAATATTCAGAAAAAACTTAATTGAAAGGATCAATTTGCAGAAGAAAATAAAAACCACATTACAGCAATGTCAAAGGGATTTTTAAAGGAAGAATTATGATTCAAATTTTCCAGGAAGAATTACAAATATATTATTGAGTAAATATGGAATTCAGAACTTTTTAAAACAAGTCAGTTATAAGCCCCTTCTTTCCTAGCTAGTTCCCTGATATTTATCATATAATGTGGAGCCAATCAGAGTTGAGATTTGTCCTATGGGCCATATATAAGAGCACAGCTTCCAAGAACTCCATATAAACTTACAGCTGATTTTACCCAAACATGGATTAGCTTTCTAATCCAGTACAGAATTAGGTCCATAACTGTGGATTCTATTTTTCAAAAATCTCCTACTATAGCTGTTCCATTGTAGGATACTTTTATTCAAAGAAGTCTTAATACATGTAAATATATTTTAGTATATATTTTCCATACATTAGAGAATAAAGGCTGGTTTTCTCTCTAATTATGCTTAGAAAATGGATTGCATATGCTGAATGCTGATAATTACATTTTATAATAAAGGTTAACAATTATATCATTTAGAATTCATCATAGCTCCACTAAAAAAAGTCCTTAAAAATAATGTTCTCTAAATCTTATTTATTGCATAATGAAATTATAATATTCTTGACAGATACTTAGTACCCAAATAATATGCAATTCATGCACATATTATATAGCTATTTGCATAATGAAATTAGTTTTTAAACTCTTGATCCAGGTGCTTTTCCTCTATACTAGAAAAAATAAATTAACAGGATAACTGACAGAAATAAAATCCCCCATCCAAAATAACAATGAACCAAAGAGACAAAGCAATATATATAATAAACAAAAATATAATAACATCTACTTCTTTTGTGTTCTTAATTTGTCTTAGAAATAATGCAAACTTGTAACAATATGTTACAATGTCACATCATATTTGACAGGTTATAAATTTAAGATTACTACAATCTTAGTAATTTTCTTAATTTTAAGTATGTATGCCACATATGGTTAATACAAAAATAGATAATTCAATGGGAATAAAAACAGTATATTTTATAATATGAAATACCTAAGCTAAGATTTTTAAAGGCAGTATATTTTCAATAAACAAACAACTTTGTAACAGAAAATGTTTTATGTTATTTTTTTTTTAATTTCAACCCCTGAACCACCTAATTTCTGATTTTTATTCCATTGCACTTACAATCTTAAAATATACTGAGTTTTTTTTTTTCCCCAGACTCTACCCACTAGGAATGTGAGATTTGTCACTGCTTAATTTACTACTCTATTCCTAGCTCCTAAAACAAAGTCTTAAACATAGTAAGAAGAAAATAAATATTTTGAATTAAAAATTAAATTACAATTTATACTAATTGTATCTATTAAAATGTTAAGGAGAAAAATTGCCTATAAATAAATTCTTGGGACTCTTTTCAACAATGGAGCTATCCTAATACAGTATTGAATGCTACTAAAAAGGTAATCCACACTATTCTTATTTATGTTTAAGTGATAGCTTATGATAATGTATAATTATTATTACTATGGAATTAATTACTTTCCCTGCAATGATCTGGGGAATAAAAAGATAGAAAGATACTGAAAATAGTGTACAATTCTTTTAAAATAAGAAAATGACATTTTAACCATGGGTTAATTTTGGATTTAAGAATAAACATTTTAAACTTAGGGCAATACAACATTTTTTATTCAGAGTTCATTTTTATTTGTTACATTTATAACTAAATAAATATATACTAAGTGTGTCCATGCTATGATTTTTATTCAAGATGCATATATGATACATAGAACTATATTTTTCAATTATGACTATGATCTTATTCCTTTATTTTCACAATGCATCAATCATTATGAAATAAATCAGTTTCAAAAACTGAAAAAATTCACTAATTATCTTCCCACTTCAGACAAAATAAAATTAATGTTTTCTCTATGTATTATTATATAATAATTTTAATTCCTAGAACAAAAACATTAATATCAAACTAATAAAATTTATTAAGTACATAAACAGCTGAAATCATACAGAACAAATTGCAAATGTCAATTTATCATATTTTCAGTCTCTCAAAAGTTTTTAAAGATTGTTTTAAATATTCCTGCAAAAGTATGATGTACTTGGTGATGGACAGGGAGGCCTGGTGTGCTGCAGTCCATGGGATCACAAAGAGTTGGACACGACTGAGTGACGGAACTGAAACTGAATATATTGTAAAGAAAAAAAGAGGTTTAAGGAAAGATAAAAATATTAGCCCCTAAACTAATCATTTTATTTTAGCTAAGGTATCTCTCCCTTAGAATTTTCAGATTTTTTAGAGAAGTTCTCTTTAAGGACTTACAAAAATGCAAAACACTTTTTTACAACTCTATAGTTTTCCTTATTAATCTAATGCCGTGTTTCTTTCACTTATTTTAATTAAATTATGGAACATTGGAAGGGAGTAGATAAAACACAGAAGTTGTTTAAGTGACTTATGAGTTCCCAAGCATCTAAGATAATGTACATCTTACTTTTCCTCTGAGATTCTTTTTTTCTCTCTCTCTCTCTTTTTTTTAATTTGCAACATCTATTACAGTGTCACCTACATGAACTTTTTTAAAATATGCAAACTCACAAGAAATGCTACACTCTGTTTCTTCATTAAGGTAAACTGGTTCATCATGCTTCTTTCCCCCTAACTGATGTCTTCAGTTCTGTCACTCTGAGGCAGATTTCATATCAAAAAGGAACTACAGGCATATTCCTATATTTAACATGTATCTATAGAATTTTAATATTCTTAAAATGCCCATTAACCAAGATGGTTTAATGTTTCCCTCAGGTTGACTAGACTTTATACCTGACATCCCCCTACCATATATTTTTTAACAAATTTCCTTTAGTTCTTTCTCTGCTCCTTTGAGATACATGTAGATCTCTTTAAAAACCTCTTGTCAGTTTTACTACCCAAAAATAATTTTTCAAGGTCCTGGGATCCATCCTCTGAAATGTGGTCATTTAGAAAAATAGCATGCATATCCTTGGTCTCTGTTGTAGGCTGGAAGCCTAAATTTCATGGATATCAATTAGCAGATACAGATGGCCCAATCAGAGAGAAATGTTTACAAATGAAGAAAATAACCCACTGTTCTCCACACATCCCACTGGCCAATTTCTTCCATAACACTCTCCGAATACTACCTTATCCCAGCTCACCTTTGAAAACCTTCCACCCGTCGTGCCATTAGAGTTGAATTTAGACGTGGATGTGGCCTTTTTCCACTATTGCAAAAGCTTTGAGTAAAATTTTCCTTGTCTAATTAATTTTGTGCTGTGCAATTTTTGCTTTGAAACCATCTCTTAAATATAAGATCTAAATCACCTATGACTTTGGATGACATTATGTGACTTTTGAACATTCATGGTGCAAAACCCAAGAGTTTCAGAAAGAATTGACCAAAATAAATAAAACTAAGCTCAGAAAGGCAGAACCTCACCATGCCTATTGCACACAGAGAGAGAGAAAAAGAAGGAGAGAGAGAGAGAGAGAGAGGACTTTTAAGATTTGGCAGAATTTAGTCTTTAACACAAGTTAAGTGATATTCAATACTACTTATATTAGTGTTAGTCGCCCAACTGTGTCTCTTTTCAATCCCATGAAATCTAGCCCACCAGGCTCCTCTGCTCATTAAATTTCCTAGGCAAGAATCGGAGAAGGCAATGGCACCCCACTCCAGTACTCTTGCCTGGAAAATCCCATGGATGGAGGAGCCTGGTGTGTTACAGTCCATGGGGTCGCTAAGAGTCGGATAGGACTGAACGACTTCAGTTTCACTTTTCAATTTCATGCATTGGAGAAGGAAATGGTAACCCACACCAGTGTTCTTGCCTTGAGAATCCCAGGGATGGGGGAGCCTAGTGGGCTGCCTTCTATGGGGTCATACAGAGTCGGACACGACCGAAGTGACATAGCAGCAGCAGCAGCAGGCAAGAATACTGGAGTGGGTAGCCATTTCCTTCTCCAGGGATCTTCCTGCCCGAGGGATTGAGCCTGGGTCTCCTGTATTGTAGAAGATTCTTTACCATCTGAGCCATGAGATGCTCTATACCAATAAAATAATAATGTAAAAGCATTTAAAGATAAATTTTATGACAATCCATTGAAGTGAGGAAATATCCTGAGTAAAAAAACAATGATTGATGAACTATTCAAGACGTCTCCTTGCTTTGCTTTTTGCAAACTCTAAGGGCAGATAAAAGCATTATTTCTTCACTTCATTTTAATAGTGATATCACTTTGAAGCTATTGACAAATCAATAAATAAGGTCCAACAATACAGTGTCAGTTAATTTGCCCAGAAGCTGTTTGGGGTTTTGTGGCTTTTTTTCTTATTAAGGATGAAAAAGCCATGAGGATCTTAGTTTAAAACTGATGGACTAAATTCAGATAAATTCAATAAACATTTGTTGATTATGAGAGATGTGTCAGTCAGCCACTGGTAAGTGCTGAGATAATGAATACCATCATTGGTTGATAACCATATAAGAATATTGTGTTGTTTTATTGTTGTAAATGAAATGTTAGATATCCATGAGATAATAGAGGAGAATACTTAGCTCAATCTGAGGTTTAATGGTAATTTTTAAAGACAGTAGCTCTCATAAAGAGTTAAATGTGGATAAAATTGAACAAGTTAGCCAAATGATGAATCTGGAATTTAACATGATATCAAGTTATTTTTTCTTGAGTGACTAGCTAGTACTATCAAATGGGATTAGACAAGAAATGAAAAAAAGAAAGAAAGAGAAACAGATATTGATGTGTTTCAGAGAGCTGTGGGACCTCCAAGTGGATATGTCCAGAATTAAGTGTAAGAATGCATATAAAGTCAGGAAACAGACCTGGATTGAAGACGTAGATTTGGGAATGATCAGAGCCATTCATGGTTCATGCATAAAACTTGAAAAAGACATGACACAGTCCAGAGAAAGACAATAATAATAAATTAATGACAGTACGGTGGGCAAACCTAATATATGAGAGTGATAGGCAGAGTAGGAGCCCATGCATGAAGAACACATAAACAATAAAACAGAGTTCCAGAGAACAGAGAGCTCTGGAAAGTCATGCCTGGCAAACAGTATACAATGGAGAGGTCCAGTAAATCAAATACAAAGTTCCTTCTATATTTGGCAATACTGAGTCATTGTTGAATTCCACTTTAGATGTTTAGTTGGAGTGGTGAAGACTGAAACAAATTGCAGTGTGTTGGTGAGTTGATTAAATCTGAGAGATTAGAGATGGAAAATATGCTTAAGAGTGTATACAGTTAACAAAAAGCTTTTTATTTGAAGAGGAACATGGAAAGGAGAGACAGAAAACTTTTATACAAAGGATGAGAAAAATGACTGTAAGAGTTAAGAAGTCAAAGAGAAATGAAATTGAGGAGATATGGATGGAATAAAGTCCATTAATTTATTGCTGAATAAAGCCTTTTACTTGTTGACAAGACGAGAGATGAGGTCAAATAAAAATGCCTAAGTATTTGGTCTTGATCAAGAGAAGAAGCACCTCATCTCCTGTGAATGAGATGAGAAAATAAAGATAAATTGCAGATAAATGATTATGTTGATACTTTTGAAAGAGGAAGGATAACACTACATTCAGTTCAGTTCAGTTCAGTTCAGTTGCTCAGTCATGTCCGACTTTGTGACCCCATGGACTGCAGCACACCAAGCCTCCCTGTCCATCACCAACTCCTGGAGTTTACTCAAACTCATGTCCATTGAGGCAGTGATGCCATCCAGCCATCTCATCCTCTGTTGTCCCCTTCTCCTCCTGCCCCCAATCCCTCCCAGCATTAGTCATTTTCAATGAGTCAACTCTTCACATGACGTGGCCAAAGTATTGGAGTTTCAGCTTCAACATCAGTCCTTCCAATGAACACGCAGGACCGATCTCCTTTAGGATGGACTGATTGGATCTCCTTGCAGTCCAAGGGACTCTCAAGAGTCTTCTCCAACACCACAGTTCAAAAGCATCAATTCTTTGGTGCTCAGCTTTCTTCACAGTCCAACTCTCACATCCATACATGACCACTGGAAAAACCATAGCCTTGACTAGACGGACCTTTGTTGGCAAAGTAATGTCTCTGCTTTTGAATATGCTATCTAGGTTGCTCATAACTTTCCTTCCAAGGAGTAAGTGGCTTTTAATTTCATGGCTGCAGTCACCATCTGCAGTGATTTTGGAGCCCCCCAAAATAAAACACTAGATTAGATTATGCTAAATAACTTTAATGATGAGTTTTAATTTATTGGTATGTCAGCAATAAGAAAAGTATGGGTGGGTAGGATACTTAAGGATATAACTAATGGGTGATTTAGTCAGATAAGGAAATGGAAGAACTGCCCAAAGACAGGTAAAATTACAGATGAATAGTATTGAAGACTAAATAGCACAGATTACCTCTAAATCCGTTACTGATTTCTCTCTTGTTCTCTGCATTACTTAGGTCATGCATGGGACTCTTTGAGTTATTATCTCATGATCATATTATTTGTCTGCTAAAGCTGAGACCCACATTTTGAGCTTCCCATGTATTCCTATCTCTCCATCTCATTCAGATCTCTCTCTTACCACCTCTTGGTTGTCACCACCCACCCACTTTCGATGTTCTGTTTCCCTAAAGACTAGCATGATATGTGATTGTTTCTTCCTCTGTATTTCAAATTCTTCTTCAGTATCTCCTTCACTTCTTTGTCCAAAGACAGTAAATAAGTCCTCTTTTAAATTTTCAGTTTCACTACTAGTGAGTATGGGAAAACAGGCAGCATATAACAAAAAGTATACTTTATACACATGTCAAAATGATAGTAAGTGGTTTAAAGTTACTGATAACCAAGAAAGAACTATGAATGGATACCACCTAGTATTTTTCCCTCTGCCTTTATTACAATGAAGACAGTGCTCATGAAAATAATCCCTTCCTTCTGTTTTCTCATTTACTGAAAATGAAGCCTGACGATGTAATCAAGGCAGAACAACAGGGCCCCCTTGTCTCAAGTGAATTGTTTGCATCTTGAAGTATCTCTGGATTCTAGGTGATGACTTTTCCAAGGGGGTTAAGCTTCTTCCTGTAAGATCACTTTTGGAATTTGCTTCACAGTATGTTTCACTAGAATTGCCTTTTATTACACTGAAGATTTGTTAAGTGATTGTGCCCAGCTGAGATTTCCAGAGATGCAGGCCCATCTATCTTATATAGCTGTGTGCCAGCCCTAGGGAACCTCTCAGCATAAATACATAAAGCCCAAGTAAACAATTAAATTAATTTAACCCTTCAAAGAAATGACAGTGAACTCCAAAAAGTAAAACAATGAAACATTATTATAGAGAGAAACAATTCTGCTCCAGATAAAAATATATTACTCTCATAGAGTCTAATAAGTTTCAGATTTAATTTATATTAAAAAACAACAACAACCAAACATTTAAACACATACACGACTATATATAAGATAGATAAACAACAAGGACCTACTATACAGCACAGGGAACTCTATTCACTATTCTTGGATGACACAAATCTTTTTTCTCAGAAAAAAGAAACTAAAAAAGACAATATATGTATACATCAATATATATATAAATGTATAGCTGAATCATGTTGTTTTGCATTTGAAACTAATAAAATAATGTAATTAATGATACTCCAATAAAAATAAAATATAAAAAGTATACATATAAAAATATAACCATTTATTTTAAAAATCAGTAATATACTGTTATTTTAATAAATGAACTTTAAATTAATATTATAAACTCCAATGAATGTGTGTTGATTATATATCTTACATCAGTCAATTCAGTCACTCAGTTGTGTCTGAATCTTTGTGATCCCATGGACTACAGCACGCCAGGCTTCACTGTTCCTCACCAACTCCCGGAGCTTGCCCAAACTCAAGTCCATTGAGTTGGTGATGCCATCCAAACATCTCATCCTCTGTCCTCCCCTTCTCCTCCCACCTTCAATCTTTCTCAGCATCACAGTCTTTTCCAATGAGTCAGTTCTTCCCATCAGGAGGCCAAATTATTGGTGTTTCAACCTCAGCATCAATCCTTCCAATGAACATTCAGGACCGATCTCCTTTAGGATGGACCGGTTGGATCTCCTTGCAGTCCAAGGGACTCTCAAGAGTCTTCTCCAAGACCAAAGTTCAAAAGCATCAGTTCTTTTTTTTTTTTTTTAATTTTAGTTTTTTTATTTTTTAAATTTTAAACTCTTTAATTCTTACATGCATTCCCAAACATGAACCCCCCTCCCACCTCCCTCACCATAGCACTCAGCTTTCTTTATAGTCAAACTCTCACATCCATACATGACTACGGGAAAAAACATAGCCTTGACTAGACGGACTTTTGTTGGCAAAGTAATGTCTCTAATTTCTAATATGCTATTTAGATTGGTCATAGCTTTCCTTTCAAGGAGCAAGCATCTTTTAATTTCTTGGCAGTTACCATCTGTGGTGATTTTGGAGCCCCCCAAAATAAAGTCTCCCACTGTTTCCACTGTTTCCCCATTTATGTGCTATGAAGTGATGGGACCAGATGATATGATCTTCATTTTCTGAATGTTGAGCTTTAAGCCAACTTTTTCACTCTCCTCTTGCACTTTCATCAAGAAGCTCTTTAGTTCTTCATTTTCTGCCATAAGGGTGGTGCCATCCGTATATCTGAGGTTATTGATAGTTCTCCAAGAAATCTTGATTTCAGCTTGCACATCATCCCGTCCGGCATTTCACATGATGTACTGTGCATGTAAGTTAAATAAGCAGTGTGACAATACACAGCCTTGAAATTCTCCTTTCCCGATTTGGGAGCAGTCTGTTGTTCCATGTCCAGTTCTAACTGTTGCTTCTTGACCTGCATTCAGATTGCTCAAGAGGCAGGTCAGGTGGTCTGGTATTCCCATTTCTTGAAGAATTTCCACAGTTTATTGTGATGCACACAGTCAATGTCTTTGTCATAGTCAATAAAGCAGAAGTAGATGTTTTTCTGGAATTCTCTTGCTTTTTTGATGATTCAACGGATGTTGGTAATTTGATCTCTGGTTTCCTCTGACTTTTCTAAATCCAACTTGAACATCTGAAAGTTCACAGTTCATGTATTGTTGAAGCCTGGCTTGGAGACTTTTGAGCATTACTTTGATAGCATATGAGATGAGTGCAACTGTCTGGTAGTTTGAACATTCTTTGGCATTGCCTTTCTTAGGGATTGGAATGAAGACTGACATTTTCCCGTCCTGTGGCCACTGCTGAGTTTTCCAAATTTCCTGGTATATTGAGTGCAGCACTTTCACAGCATCATCTTTTAGGATTTGAAATAGCTCAACTGGAATTCTATCACCTCCACTAACTTTGTTCAGTGACACTTCCTAAGGCCCACTTGACTTCACATTCCAGGATGTCTGGCTCTAAGTGAGTGATCACACCATTGTGGTTATCTGGGTCATGATGATCTTTTTTGTATAATTCTTCTCTGTATTCTTACCAACTCTTCTCTATATCTTCTACTTCTGTTAGGTCCATACTAGTTCTGTCCCTTATTGTGCCCATCTTTGCATGACATATTCCGTTGGTATCTCTAATTTTCTTGAAGAGATCTCTAGTCTTTCCCATTCTGTTGTTATCTTCTATTTCTTTGCATTGTCCCCTGAGATAGTCTTTCTTCTCTCTACTTGCTTTTCTTTGGAACTCTTCATTCAGATGGGTATATCTTTCCTTTTCTTGTTTGCCTTTAGCTTCTCTTCTTTTCTCAGCTATTTGTAAGGCCTTGTCAGACAACCATTTTGGCTTTTTCATTTGCTTTTCCTGGAGATGATCTTGATCCATGCCTCCTGTACAATGTCAGGAATCTCTGTCCATAATCCTTCAGGTACTCTGTCTATCACATCTAATCCTTTGAATTTATTTGTCACTTCCATTGTATAATCATAAGGAATCTGATTTACAAAATGTTGAGAGAATTAACTACCAAATGGTTTAAAGTCACAATGCTTAAAGAACTTACAACATATTGAAGATTAAGAGAATATGCCTTATGGAAGGCAAAACCATCCAAAGTTCTAAATAAAAAGGTGGTGTGCAGGGAGGAGAGTTTGAAGGAAATACTTTAGCAAAAGTGACTGGCAATTCAGCTGATGCAAAATTTGAAAACATACATCAATTCAGGAGTATAAAAAACAAGGTTTGGAAGAGAAAGGCATTTTCTGAAACCTCGTTGAGCCTCATGACACTTTACCATAACTAGGTGAAATCAACTGCCATTTCAGAAACCATAAATGAAAATTCCCCAAAGAATATTAAAAAATCAAATAACCATTATCTGCATATATAGGAGGAAAACAAATAGTGATATAGGTAACTTCTGTAGATATTTAAAACCTCAAATCTTATAGCTGCCCTACTTACTTATAGCTTCCCTTGTGACTCAGCTGGTAATGAATCTGCCTTGCAATGCTGAAGGCCTGGGTTTAATCCCTGGATTGGGGAAATCCCCTGGAGAAGGGAAAAGCTACCCACTCCAGTATTCTGGCCTAGAGAATTCCATGGACTGTATAGTCTATGGGGTCTCAAAGAGTCTGACACAACTGAGTGACTTTCACTTCACTTATAAAATAAATGGAAAATGAATGACTTAGGTTTGGGAAAAAAACTATTATTTGATTAAAAAAACCTTAATCCTTATTAATATTCATCATAAATAATTTTTTAGTGAAAAACAATTCATTAGTGACATTATGTTTGTCATTTTTAATCAACTTTAATGCCATGTTAAAATCTGACAAATAAACTTCAGATAGATTAAAACAAAATGAAACAAACACACAAAATCCTAAGGCTTTTGGTGGCATTCCAGCCTATAGAACCTATTGTTTTTTACACTAATCCATAACTGATGGCTCATGACATTGCCATTTTCAAGTCATTAGTTACACAATAACAATGCTAACTGTGTTTTAATTAAGTGATCTATATTTTAGCTTGGAATATTTTAACTTTCTTTTAGAGATAGATGGTATTTCCTAGGGTCACTTTCACTTATATCTATTTTTAAATCCTCCTTTACTGTCTTTGACGTATTTAGAATTAATATTGACCATGGAGAAACATGTTTTCATATTATCAGCTGTTTGCTATTGAAATCATTCATACTGCATCATATACCAGAACATAATTCCTAAGACAAGGACATGATTTTTTTGATGATGACTATTTCTACAAATTTGATGCAGTCAAATTTGTTCAACTCTTTTGCTAATTTTACTTCATAAGAGTATAAATTATATTTTAGTGACTAGTAAATGTATGAAAGCTAACAACTTTGCTACCACTGGAGCTTAAATTTTACTATTATAATTTTCTCACTTTGAAAGTAGTACCACAAATAAATAAAAATATAATTCCTCTATTTAAGAACATGTGTATATTCATATAAAGTTGGCAGTTTGTCAATTACTTGGATCCTATTCCTAAAGAATACAAAGTCATGAATGTATCAGTGATGTGATTCAGTTAATAGAATCATCTAGCTCCCACCCATATCAACAAATATTCTGCTCTAAGACATATACAGGAGGGACCATATGAGAAGGAGTGATCTATTTCAGCACATAGTTTTCATTACCATGAACTTACAGGTCTTGTACTATGGGTAACATTATATCAACATGAAAAGCCTTATGATTTAGATTAAGAAGATAATAAAGCAGACACTGTGAGGATAACAAGCATATCACATGTAGAAAACCATTATCATATATAGAAAAATAAATTACTCACTTTAAAGTTGCACATTAATAATCATTTAATCATTAATAATCTTTGAAATTGGCATAATAAATTTGTGGGCATTTATCCTAGATTTTTACAAATGATGAAGTTCAGAAACATTCAATCACCTGTTCAAGGTCATGCAGCTGGTAAGTGCTTATCCTGGATCTTGAACCTAGCCCTATTTGACTTTGGAGTCCATGTCCATTCTACTCTTCCTCCCAGGAGGGAGGACTAACAAACAAGGAGGACAGGCAGAGAGAAGCAGGTAATACACTCACGTCTATGTCCCCAGCTCATACTGGCTTTATAAATAATAGATATGCATTAAAAATATTAATGAACTTTCTACTTTTAATGTCCTGACATAATTCAAACCTTAGAAGAGTATTACTGAGGAAACAGTGAAAATTCTAATTAGCAATTCATCTGCTGCTCTTGAGGGTCATTTTTTTAATTCTGCTTATTAACTTATAGCATTTCCCTTCTCAGACTGACTGTCATTTTCAGGAATAAGTTAAGGTAGATCAGACCTTGTATGGTAGCAAGTAGTAGGACGTTATTAAAAAGAGCATTTAAGTAGTTAAAGAAGAAGTAGAAATTTATCAGAAGTAAATTGGCTATTAAATCATCATCAGCTGTTCTCTCATTTGAAATTTTAAGCATTCCAGGTGGATATAAATGAAATAACATTTAAGACTTCATTAAGAGTTTGGAGAATGTACAAGAATAGTAAAAAGGCCTGTATAAAATATTTCAGTGCAGTTATGGTAGGCCCCATTTATATGAATAACCTACACATGAATATTTCTATATATGAACTAAAATCCAAATTCCCCTAAACCTTTCTCTTTATTAACATAATGAACGGTTACAGAAAAAGCACTGAATGTTTTTTATGTGACAGGCACTGCATTAACCAACACAGACATTATTATCCTGATTTCACATATCAAGGAACTATGTCTTGCAGAAGTTAAGGAACTTGTCGAAGGTCGTATGGTTAATAGGTGGGAGAGCAGTCTTTGAACATCAACCTTTCTCACACCAGATCTGTTGCTCACTGAACTATCTAAGCAGTTAATGACAATAAGCACTAGCCAATTATGTATGAATTCAACAAGAAATAGCCAGCTCATCATACTGTAGCCCAGTTATTCACAGCCACAGAGTTCTTGAACCATTCTTGGGCATGTTAATTGTGTTTCCTGTGATTTCCAGGTCTGGACTCTCTATCTCTGAAGACTGTAGCCAAGACCCAATTTTTCCAGTGTCCTCAGTAAGGAAGGGCAGCGTGAACAGAGTGTCTTTTATTTGCTCTCCTGAACACATTAACTCCTCCTCACTTACCCACACCTACTCTGAAAGTACCTATCTTCCCTATCTTCACACCGACTTTCATCACAACCCATCCTTCTTGTCCCATCAATTCAAGTCACAGGGTTTCCCTGTGCTCCTTCATCACTCACTGCCTACGTTCCCCATACCCTCATCCTATGATGAGCTAGGCTTGTGATCCTAAACAGAGAAATTTCAGAGATAGCATTTGTCAGAGCTCACTTCCAAAGTTCTTGTGGCTCCTACTATAGCTGCTTCTGCTGCGGCTGAGTCGCTTCAATTGTGTCTGACTCTGTGCGACCCCATAGACGGCATCCCACCAGGCTCCCCGGCCCCTGGGATTCTCCAGTCAAGAACTCTGGAGTGGGTTGCCATTTCCTTCTCCAATGCATGAAAGTGAAAAATGAAAGGGAAGTTGCTCAGTCTTGTCCTACTCTTAGCAACTCCATGGACTGCAGCCCACCAGGCGCCTCCGTCCATGGGATTTTCCAGGCAAGAGTACTGGAGTGGGGTGCCATTGCCTTCTCCACCTACTATAGCTACCTATTGTGTATTATATAATCATGCTTTATCTGGCAAAAATAATAAGATTTTTAACACAAACATCAGTTCAGTCACTCAGTCACGTCTAACTCTTTGTGACTCCATGGACTTCAGCACGCCAGGCTTCCCTGTCCATCACCAACTCCCAGAGCTTGCTTAAACTCATGTCCATTGAGTTGATCATGCCATCCAACCATCTCATCCTCTGTCATCCTCTTCTCCTTCTGCCTTCAATCTTTCCCAGCATCAGGGTCTTTTCCCACATAAACATACCACTAAGACTATTCTCTATCAGTATCAAGATTGATTGTTTAGTTAAGAATGATTCTAAAGTGGAAAGGAAATTACCTTAGTGTATGAGACAAAATTTTATTTTTCTTTCATGCCATCACCTTGCATAATCTTTGACTATTGAAACTCAGAAAGACTTGAGAGAAACGTACAATGAAGTTGTAATTTCATAAATTTAAAAAATACTATATTTCTCTCCCTTTCTGTTGTCACTTCCATGATACAGACTTGAACAGGTCTGACCTCACATTAAATCCTGATAAGTAGGAAAGTCTAACAGCACCAAATAATAAATGCCATGTGCTGCGCTTAGTCACTCAGTAGTGGCCGACTCTTTGCGACCACACGGACTGTAGCCCACTAGGCTTCTCTGTCCATGGGGATTCTCCAGGCAAGAATACTTGAGTGGGTTGCCATGCCCTCCTCCAGGGGATCTTCTCAATGCAGGGATGAACCCAAGTTTCCCACAATGCAGACAGATTCTTTACCATCTGAGCCACCAGGGAATATATATATATATATATATATATATATATATATAATGATTTAAAACTATTAAAATACATTGCTTTATTCATATTGGGAAAGATATAACACAAAATATTTTAGAGTATAATTTTAATATTCAATATGGCTAGTATCAAGATTATATACTGTTGCTTTGCTTTATATTATACTGATTTTTTTATACTGATGTTCTTAAAAGTATGATCTTTTTCTCTTACTCTAAGAATCATTTTAGTGGGTGTTTTTTCTTTACACCACCCTGTTCACACTCACTAAAAATATAGTGGCATGTACTACTAGGTCACAGGCATACTACATTCTTTATTTCTTTTTATCTTATCAGTAATTCCAATAGGAAGATATTGTTAACTTATTTTCAGTTAAATTGCCCAAGATCAGTCAGTTAGTCATGAACCTGTTTTCAATTTCAAATTTTTTTTAATCTGCTACAAATTACCAAGGCATCAGAGCCAAACATTTTAGCATCTTTTTTGTTTCTCATTCAGTAAAAGAGAAACTGATTGGCAGTCTGCCTGAAACAAAGTAATCACTCACTAAATGAACAAATTAATAGTTGTGTGTGTGTGTGTGTGTGTGTGTGTGTGTGTGTTTGGAAGATATAGGAGACAGCAGCAGAGTGGAAAACCAAGGAACAAGGTGAAATTCATGTTGAAGGAGAAGGTATCACAGCCAACTGAAACAAAGATTTTGAACAAGGTTTATCTCTACGTAAAAGGTTGAGTGAATAATCCAATTCAGATATGTATAATTCAGTAAGTTGTAAATTGCATATATACACATAATACAAATTATACAGACATGTACAATAATATATTTTCTGAGCTTTTTAAATTATTGCACCATATTGTATTTTGTTGTTGTTGTTTTCTTTTTAATTTTTGGAGAATATTGTAGCTACAAATGGACACATATAGCTTCAAGACACCCTAATGTTAGTACTGCTAATATTCAATGTATATAAACTGTTCAAGACAGCTTAATGTTATTAATATTGCTTTTATGAAAAGATTCTATCTGCATGCAAAAAAAAAAGTATTTGCAGTAAAAGTCTTTAGAAATAAAATGTTTTTGTTGTTGTTGTTATTGTTTTAAATTTCCTTTATTGCAATCTCTTTTTATTTTATAAGCAAAATAAGCTTTTCAAAAAGGAAGACTTTAGAATATTGCAGAATTTAATTAATAATTCACCTACAGAAATGTTATAAGGATGTAATAATTATAGACTAATTCTACACATGGGGAAAATTGCATTATAATCATTTTTCTGCTACTTCTTGGTAATTCAGCTATACAGTAGGACATAAAAAATTCTGAAACACCAAAGAATCTTCAATGCTTTATGATTTTAGTCATAAAACTTACTTATACAATGTGTTTTAGTTAAAGCTCAAAGCTCTTAAAATGCCAAAACATAATTTTATTCTTTCCCCAGAATTTTCAAATAAGGCAGCTTTCTGGAATTTTATGCTTAATACATCAGTCCTGTTATCTATGTGGTACACATTGGGCAGCATATATACAGTTGCCCATTGGTTTTCAGTGAATGTTGATAAGATACGATGATAAGGTCTCTGATTATTTCAGCATTTGTGAAACAAGAGGTATGTTATCATTTTATGTTTCAAGAATTTTCACCAGGAGCCCTTTTCCACTTATTAATATCTTTGAAACCAGAAAATTTGTGGAGAGGCAGTAAGGGGATGCTTTTTAATTAAGAAATATTATTAAGAACTTAGAATTTAATAGGAGACTTAGTGTTTAGAGATCTAAACCCTGTCATATTTTAAGGCATGGGATCTCAAACTCTGGGATCTAATGCCTGATGATCTGAGGTGGAGCTGAGGTAATGATAATATAAATAAAGTGCACAATAAATGTAAAGTGCTTGAATCATCCCTAAACCATCTCCCCCGCTCATGAAAGAAAAATTGTCTTTCATGAAATTCATTCTTGGTGCCAAAAAGGATGGGGACCACTATTTTAAGGTATTTGTTCTAATGGAATTTCTTCCCTCTCCTGTTTCATTTCAATTAATCCCAGCCTTCATAGAATGAAGCACAGAATCCTAAATGGTATGCAGAAACGACAATTGGCTATTATTTATGCAGCTTAGTAATGCTGAGATAAATTGAAAGTTGGTGACATTTATAACGGACACCAGTACATATTTTTTGTCAAAATACTTCAGAATGCTCATTCACACCTAGGTAGATTGGTATAATGTAAAGATACCACAGTACTGAATATAAGAATGTACATTTGAACCCTGGATATGCATATTGGCTATATCATATTTAATGTGTTAACTTTTCTAAGATTATGCATCTTATCCATAAAATCAGAAGAACTAAATATGATAAAGCAGTGTAAGTTATAATTCTTATATCTATATATATATGTGTGTGTGTGTATATGTATATATATATATATATATACTAAGATACTCTGAACATTAGTTATTATCACATTGTGATATAATAAGTTGTGAATAAATTTCAAACTAACCTCTTAAACCATGCGGCCTCTTGATAAAGAAAACTGAAATTTGAAAAGGAAATGTTAGTTTTCGTAAAAACAATTTAAACCACTTTGGGAAAAATCTCATATATATTTGAATTTTATCTGATTTGAATTCTGTTATCTTCACCACCAATATTACAATGAGAAAGACATTTTACAAATGTGTGAAATATTATGTCATACCTATGTGGTTTGCAATGCTCAGAAGGAAGGCAGATTCCTTTAAGAAGCAAGTTGGTCTGGGATTAAAATATATTATACATCTGCAAGAGTGATCTGATAGCCCAAAGTAGTCCCTCATGCTATGTTATCTATAATGAAGAGGAAAATGTAGAATAGGAATATTCACTGATGTCCTGAATAACTGAAAGAGCATACTTCTAGAAATTCCTAAAATATTAGGAGAGAATCATTATGGATATATATAAACAGAAACCAAATGGCTTCAGGTTTGTTGCTTAGTTTGTGAACTTGAAAGAGACAGATCATAGACAACTGGACATTTTAATAACCATTCAAGTAGGAGGCTTTGAGATCTTTCCTCCTTCTTTGCCCTTTTGTTATACCCTTCTGCTCCTGGTATGTCTCCACTGAGATAATTCCATAAGTAGCTAGCCTCATATCTCTAAACTGAACAAAACAGAGAAGCCTGTGAATTTGCAACAGTGCCAACATTTTTAGTTAAAACACAATTTTTGATCTATTTAAAATCTTTTGCGGATTTATACTTTGCATTATAATACGTAGTTTCTAATGAGTAATTTTTAATTTGAAGGATTCTCCTCTTTGTTTACCCTTCTTTTCCCATTTTCAGAACTACATGTGTTTTAGATAGTGGTAGTAGTAGTGTTAGTTGCTCAGTTGTGTCTGATTCTTTGCAGTCCCATGGACTGTAGCCCTTGCGTTCTTCTGTCCATGGGATTTTCCAGTCTAGAATACTGGAATGGGTTGCCATTACCTTCTCCAGAGGTGTTTCAGATAAAGAACTGACAAGTATAAAAGCATCAGATTAAGAAATGAGCATGATGTTTCTCTGTCTTGATTCTGTTCAGATCAAAAGTGGACAAAGGAAGAAAAAAAAAAAAAAAAGAATGGAGCAGGTAGAAATGAAATCTGCCCTAACTACTCCTCTTGGAGTCTTAATTGGATTATTGCTGTTGTTGAATCACTAAGTTATGTCTGACTCTTTTGCAACCCCATGGACTGTAGTCCACCAGGCTCTACTGTCCAGCGGTTTTTCCAGGCAAGAATACTGAAATGGATTGCCATTTCAATCTCAGCGGATTTTCCCAACCCAGGGATAAAACCCATCTCTCCTGCATTGGTAGGCAAATTCTTCATCACCAAGCCACCAGGGAAGCCCAATTGGATCATTAGTCCCTCTTAATTGTTTTCTTTCTCCTTTTCATAAAACTATTCTTGCCCAGACTGTTTTCCTCTCAGTGGTATAAGAGATGCCTTGCTTGAGATGAAACAATTATACAACAATCATGAATAGCCTCATCAATGAGTATTTATCTCTTTCTCAGTGTCTCTTAGATAAGATATTGACTGCAGACCATCACCTAGTCTTACTGCAATGTGTACGTAAATAAGAATCATTTTAAAGTGGGTTATATTTTCTCATACAAAGTGTGTTGACACACTTCAAATTAAAGACTTAGTATCAAATATTATTCAGCCATTTAAAACAATATCTTACAAACAATAGAATACAATTTGACATCAGTGTTATATATAAACATAAATTTGCTATACATATTGATTATACACAGTGCTATAGACTAAATGTCTGTGTCTCCTTCAATTCATATGTTGAAATTCTAACCTCCAAAATAATGTATTAGAAGTGGAACCTTTGGGAAATGGTTAGTCATTATCCACATGAATGGGATTAGTACTCTTAAATGATTCCAGAAAGATCTCTCTCATTCTTATGACATCAAGTGAGGATACAATGAAAAAACAAAAAACAGCCATCTGCAATCCAGACAAAAAGTTCTCACAAGAACTTCACCACACTAGTACCTTTATCTCAGGCATCCTGTCTTCAGGACTGTGACAATTTCTGTTGTTTATAAGCCCTGGGATTTCTTTGGAAGGAATGATGCTAAACCTGAAAATCCAGTAGTTTGGCCTCCTCATGCGAAGAATTGACTCATTGGAAAAGACTCTGATGCTGGGAGGGATTGGGGGGCAAGAGGAGAAGGGGATGATCCAGGATGAGATGGGGGGATGGCATCACCGCCTCGATGGATGTGAGTCTGAGTGAACTCCAGGAGTTGGTTATGGGCAGGGAGGCCTGGTGTGCTGTAATTCATGGGGTCCCAAAGAGTCAGACACAACTGGGCGACTGAACTGAACTGAACTGAATCTAGGTCCATGGTGTTCTATAATAGCAATCTGAACTAAGACTCATGGTCAACAAAAATATCAAAATTGTACGTAAGATCATATTCTACCCTACCACAAATATTTATTTGAAAATAATATGCTGTGGTAAGCAATTACTTAAGAACCATCTCTTCCTCTTTCTTTAGAAATCAAAAGGTTTGGAGTCAATGTGGTACTATCTTTACCTCTTTATTTTCCCCTGATAATGATACTTTTAAAAAATAATAATGCTTTAACAGTAGTACTCCAAGTTGTCCAAACAGGGAATATTCTTGCCATATCATCCCATTTTAGCCCATTAGACCATTAAATGTCTAAGGCTATAAATGCAAATATCCAAAATCTTCACTTTTTTTAGACCCTTTATCATCCACAAAATTAGCCTTAAATAGAGTACCATACTCTTGAGGAACTGCAATTTAAGCCTGATGTCTCAGTGCATGTATTTATAGCACGTTTGTCATACATTTGCTGACTAAATGGAGCTTCTACATCTTTGACTGTAAAAAATATAATCAATCTGATTTTGGTATGGACCATCTGGTGATGTCCATCTATAGAGTCTTCCCTTGTGTTGTTGGAGAAGGGTGTTTGCTATTACTAAAACTCTGTTAGCCTTTGCACTGCTTCATTTTGTACTCAAGAGCCAACTTTGCCTGTTACTCTTGGTATCTCTTGACTTCCTACTTTTGCATTCCAGTCCCCTATAATGAAAAGGACATCTTTTTTGGGTGTTAGTTCTATAAGGTCTTCTAGGTCTTCATAGAATTATTCAACTTCAGCAATCATTCAACTTCAGCTCTATACAGTAAGCAAAACAAGACCAGAAGCTGACTGGGGCTCAGATCATGAACTCCTTGTTGCCAAATCAGACTTAAAATACAAAAAAGTATGGAAAACCACTAGACCATTCAGGTGTGACCTAAATCAAATGCCTTATTATTATACAGTGGAAGTGACATATAGATTCAAGGGATTAGATCTGATAGACAGAGTGCCTGAATAAATAGACAGAGCTTCCTGACATTGTACAGGAAGCAGGGATCAAGACCATCCCCAAGAAAAAGAAGTGAAAAAAGGCAAAATGGTTGTCTGACAAGGCCTTACAAGTAGCTGAGAAAAGAAGAGAAGCAAAAGGCAAAGGAGAAAAGGAAAGATATACCCATTTGAATGCAGAGTTCCAAAGAATAGCAAGAAGAAAGAATACCTCAGTGAACAATGCAAAGAAATAGAGGAAAACAATAGGTTGGGAAAGACTAGAGATCTCTTCCAAAAAAATTGGAGATATCGAAGGAATATTTCATGCAAATATGGGCACAATAAAGGACAGAAATGGTATAGACCTAACAGAAGCAGAAGATATTAACGAGAGGTGGCAAGAATACACAGAACTACCAAAAAAGGTCTTCATGACCCAGATAACCATGATGGTGTGATCACTCACCAAGAGCCAGATATCCTGGAATGCAAAGTCAAGTGGGCCTTAGAAAGTATCACTACGAACAAAGCTAGTGGAGGTGATCGAATTCCAGTTGAGCTATTTCAAATCCTAAAGGATGATGCTCTGAAAGTGCTACACTCAATATGCTAGAAAATTTAGAAAATTCAGCTGCGGCCACAGGACTGGAAAACATCAGTTTTTATTCCAGTTCCAAAGAGAGGCAACACCAGAGAAAGTTCAAATTACCTCACAATTGCACTCATCTTACACATTAACAACTTAATGCTCAAAATTCTCCTAGCCAGGCTTCAGCAGTACTGTTGAACCGTGAAGTTCCAGGTGTTCAAACTAGATTTATAAAAGGTGGAGGAACCAGAGATCAAATTCCTAACATCCACTGGATCATTGAAAAAGCAAGAGAGTTCCAGAAAAACATCTACGTTTGCTTTACTGGCTATGTCAAAGCATTTGACTAAGTGGATCAAAAGAAACTGTGGAAAATTCTTCAAGAGATGGGAATACCAGACCACCTTGCCTGCCTCTTCAGAAATCTGTATGGCATGTCAAGAAGCAACAGGTAGAACTGAATGTGGAACAACAGACTGGTTCCAAATAGGGAAAGGAGTACATCAAGGCTGTATATTGTTATCCTGCTTATTTAACTTATATTCAGAGTACATCATGCAAAATGCCAGGCTGGATGAAGGACAGGCTGGAATTAAGATTTCTGGGAGAACTATCAATAACCTCAGATACGCAGATGACACCACCATTACAGTAGAAAGGGAAGAAGAACTGAAGAGCCTCTTGATAAAAGTGAAAGAAGAGAGTGAACATGTTGGCTTAAAACCCAACATTTAGAAAATTAAGATCATGGCATCCGCTCCCATCACTTCATGCAAATAGATGGGGAAACAATGGAAACAGTGACAGACTTTACTTTTTTGGGCTCCAGAATCACTGCAGATGGTGACTGTAGTCATGAAATTAAAAGACTCTTACTCCTTGGAAGAAAAGCTATAACCAATGTAGGCAGCATATTAAAAAGCAGAGACAATAGTTTTCCTTAGACATTACTTTTCTAAGGATCCATCCACATACTTTAAAAATTTATTTTATAATACTCTCAAATTTAAAAACATGGTTACTTTTATCCAAAGCGCTACAATAGTTTCTTCTTAAATTTACATATTCTCAAATTCTTGCTTAACCTGCCTTCTGTCTATTTTTCAGAATTTTATTATTTTGGTGAAATATACATGATACAAACTTTACCATTTTAACATTTCTAAAATGTCCAGTTTAGTGGCATGCAATACTTTCTCATTTTGTGCAACCATTACCACCATTCATCCCCAGAATATCTTCATATTGAAAAGATGGCCTAGAAATGAAATTCTGTAACCATTACAAATAAGTCCCATTTACCCTCTTGTCTCTCAGACCTCATAAACACTATTCTACTTTCTGTCTTTACAAATTTGACTATTTTAGATACTTCATATAAGTGGACTAATTCAATAGTTGTTCTTATTTCACTTAGCATAATGTCTTCAAGGTTCATCCATATTACAGTATGTATCAGAATTTTATTCCTTTAGAGCCTGATTAACATTTTGTTGTATGTTCAGAACCATACATATATTTCATATATGTTTTCATATATTGGACATTTAATGTTTTTTCCAGTTTCTATCATAAATAATGCTATTATGAACATAAATATAGAACTCCCATTTTCTATTATTTGGGATATATACCCAGAAGTGTAACTGATGATTCACACGGCATTCATGTATGTTTTTTGTTTGTTTGTTTGTTTTAGGAATTCCCATACCATTTTCCACAGTGGCTATGGGAAATATTTTATTATCACCACTGCACAGTTCTAATTTCTCCATATCCTAATCAACACATTATTTTCTCTTTTATTTTCTGTTTTAAAATAGTCATCTTTGTGGCTATGAAGTGTTATGTCATTGTGATTTTTATTTATATTTCCCTAAATATAAAATTAATATATTTTGTTTATATTTCCCATCTTACCTGTGGTTTAGCCATTTGTGAACAGATATGCTTTTTTTCTTTTATTACCAAATTCTAAAATGGTTAGATATACCACTGCTATTTTCTGCAAATCTTTTTCATCCTCTCTACCTCAATTTTCAGCTCATGGCCCTGTATTAAGTTGGTGCCAATAAACATTCTCTGCCCTTGTTATATAGGCCAGTGATAGCAGGGTCAAATTATAACTTCCTTGTGACCATCAGTTGCTAACTTACATGTCTGGCTATTACTTTCTCCCCATCTTCACTTCTCCTTTTCCTCCTCCTACTCCCTGTACCTTATGTGGATATTTCCAAACAATATACATACATTAAATCTTTTCTGTTTCTCATAATAATTTGCCTCTATAAAATCATACAAACTTAAGCCTTGTCTAAACGCCTAACTGTTATGACTTGTCAAAGCTAATTTTCCCCAGCTTTGACAAGTAATATGTTGAATGCTGAGTATATACGCTATTCATTCTCTATTCAGTCAATCAGTCAGTCAGTTCAGTCGCTCAGTTGTGTCCGACTCTTTGTGACCTCATGGAGTCCAGCACACCAGGATTACCTGTCCATCACCAACTCCTGGAGCCTACTCAAACTCATGTCCATCACATGGATGATGCCATCAAACAATCTCATCCTATGTCATTTCCTTTCCCCCTGCCTTCAATCTTTCCCAGCATCAGGGTCTTTTCAAATGAGTCAGCTCTTTGAATAGGGTGACCAAAGTATTGGAATTTCAGCTTCAGGATCAGTCTTTCCAATAAACATTCAGGACTGATCTCCTTCAGAATGGACTGGTTGGATGTGCTTGTAGGTCAAGGGACTGTCAAGAGTCTTCTCCAACACCACAGTTCAAAAGCATCAATTCTTCAGCCCTCAGCTTTCTTTATAGTCCAACTATCACATCCATACATGACTACTGGAAAAACCATATCTCTGACTAGATGGACCTTTGCTGGCAAGGTAATGTCTCTGCTTTTTAATATGCTGCCCAGGTTGATCATAGCTTTTCTTCCAATGAATAACTGTCTTTTAATCTCATGGCTGCAATCACAATCTGCAGCGATTCTGAAGCCCAAAAAAGTAAAGTCAGTCACTGTTTCCATTGTTTCCCCATCTATTTGCCATGAAGTGATGGGAGCAGATGCCATGATCTTAATTTTCTAAATGTTGAGTTTTAAGCCAACATGTTTACTCTCTTCTTTCACTTTTATCAAGAGGCTCTTCAGTTCTTCTTCCCTTTCTGCCATAATGGTGGTGTCATCTGTGTATCTGAGGTTATTGATAGTTCTCCCAGAAATCTTGATTCCAGCCTGTCCTTCATCCAGCCTGGCATTTTGCATGATGTACTCTGAATATAAGTTAAATAAGCAGGATGACAATATACAGCCTTGATGTACTCCTTTCCCTATTTGGAACCAGTCTGTTGTTCCACCTTCAGTTCTACCTGTTGCTTCCTGACCTGCATACAGATTTCTGAAGAGGCAGGCAAGGTGGTCTGGTATTCCCATCTCTTGAAGAATTTTCCACAGTTTCTTTTGATCCACACAGTCAAAGGCTTTGGCATAGCCAATAAAGCAAACGTAGATGTTTTTCTGGAACTCTCTTGCTTTTTCAATGATCCAGTGGATGTTAGGAATTTGATCTCTGGTTCCTCCACCTTTTATAAATCTAGTTTGAACACCTGGAATTTCACTGTTCAACAGTACTGCTGAAGCCTGGCTAGGAGAATTTTGAGCATTAGTTAGTGTGTGATATGAGTGCAATTGTGAGGTAACTTTCTTTGGTTCTTTTTTTCTTTCTTAACTGAGCTTTCTTTGGTGTTGCCTCTCTTTGGAATTGGAATAAAAACTGATGTTTTCCAGTCCTGTGGCCGCAGGTGAATTTTCCAAATTTTCTAGCATATTGAGTGTAGCACTTTCAGAGCATCATCCTTTAGGATTTGAAATAGCTCAACTGGAATTCCATCACCTCCATTAGCTTTGTTCATAGTGATGCTTCCTAGGGCCCACTTGACTTTGCATTCCAGGATACCTGGCTCTTGGTGAGTGATCACACCATCGTGATTATAGGGGTCAGGAAGATCTTTTTTGTGTAGTTCTTCTGTGTATTCTTGCCACCTCTTCTTAATATCTTCTGCTTCTGTTAAGTCTATATCATTTCTGTCCTTTGTTGGTCCCATCTTTAAATGAAATATTCCCTCAGTATCGCCAATTTTTTAAAGAGATCTCTAGTCTTTCCCAACCTATTGTTTTCCTCTATTTCTTTGCATTGTCAGCTGAGGTAGTCTTTCTTCTCCTTGCTATTCTTTGGAACTCTGCATTCAAATGGGTATATCTTTCCTTTTCTCCTTTGCCTTTCACTTCTCTTCTTTTCTCAGCTATTTGTAAGGCCTTGTCAGACAACCATTTTGCCTTTTTTCACTTCTTTTTCTTGGGGATGGTCTTGATCCCTGCCTCCTGTACAATGTCAAGATCCTCTGTCCATAGTTACTTAGGCAGTCTATCTGATCTAGTCCTTTAAATATATTTGTCACTTCCACTGTATAATCTTAAGGTATTTGATTTATGTCACACCAGAATGGTCTAGAGGTTTTCTGTAGTTTCTTCAATTTAAGTTTGAATTTGGCAATAAGGAGTTCATGATCTGAGCCACAGTCAGCTCCCAGTTTTGTTTTTGCTAACTGTATAGAGCTTCTCCATCTTTGGCTTCAATGAATACAATCAATCTGATTTTGGTATTGACCATCTTGTGATGTCCATGTGTAGAGTCTTCTCTTGTGTTATTGAAAGAGGGTGTTTGCTATTACCAGTGTATTCTCTTAGGAAAATTCTGTTAGCCTTTTCCCTGCTTCATTTTTACTCCAAGTCAAATGAGCCTGCTACTCCAGGTAGCTCTTGACTTCCTACTTTTGCTTTCCAGTCACCTATAATGAAGACTTCTTCTTTGTGTGTGTGTGTGTGTTAGATCTAGAAGGTCATGTAGGTCTCCCTATTCTCTCTTGGTTAATTCTTGATTAAAGTGCCTAGAATTCACTCCCATAGTAAGTTCCTGATAGAACAGAGCTGAGCTTCCTCCATTCTTATTTCCATTGCACTGTATGAATTTCCAAATCCTAACCTACACATACTGAATTATAATTGACTGTTTAAAGGGATATGTCCTCAATTAGATTATACATAGGAGAGACATATGTATTATTAGTCATAATTTCCCCAGAGATTACATAGTGCCTATCACATAATAGAGCATAGTATTTATTTTTGAAATAAGAGAATATGGGACATCTGTAACTGTGAACTTCCAGATGTTCAAGCTGGTTTTAGAAAAGGCAGAGGAACCAGAGATCAAATTGCCAGCATCCACTGGATCAATCTGCTAAATCCCACTTCCCTGGTATTGTCTGCTAATTGGTCCATTATCTCTGTGGACATTGTCTCTGTGATGCCACAGAAAAGCAGAATCCACAGAGACAATGTCCACAGAGATAATGGACCAATTAGCAGACAATATCAGGGAAGGGGGATTTAGCAGATGAACAAGAAACTGTACACGTCTCTAGAAACTAGCAAAATTTCTTTGCAGCATAAGTGACACATCTCCTAAGAACTCCCAGAAATAATTATTGTCAGGGACATTGCAAGACCAAGGACCTTCTCAGAGGAATAAGAGCAAGAGTCATCAGAAGAAAATTACCACTAATGAAGGGACCCTGTTTAAATCTGTGTTTAACTGGAGTAACTAGCTTATCCCAAGCAACATATGATAATTATTTATTTGCTCCTTTGAATTATGAGAGAGAGAAAGAGAGGAAGATCTTACTATGCCATTGAAAATCTTTAGAAACTCTACAGTCATCTATAAACCCTTAAATAAATTCAATAATTTACTGGTTATAATAATTTGAATCCATTTCCTTTTAAGTATCCATTTCCTTGTTCAATAAAGTTAGCTCCGTTAATAGATTACCCTCCTTACAAAGTAAGGATCTCTGCAATCATTTATAGATCTGTATGATTTTAAAAAGCAAGTGCATTCCTCCATCCACCTATTAGGGCAGGCCTGTGTTCCAGTTAGGAATGATAGACTCCTGAAGAGGTCAATGGACACTGTGGCTCTCATCTGCCCATTGCAGGGGAGGGAGGATTATTTTTCCTCTATTCATTCACCATTCATATCCTGCAGATATTTCAGTTGTGACCATCATCAACATACTGAAATATGGACTCAAGTAACTGTATATAATGAAATCCCCAATCCTATTCACTTATGCTATCAACCTAAGTTTTGTATAATTGAAATCGTCCAACCAAAGATCAAATACCCAATTAAACTCAGGAACATCATCAAATGAGTGTATAATGTTCACTATCCCCTAAATAGGGGCTTCCCTGGTGGTTCAGTGGTAAAGAACACACCTGCCAATGCAGGCGATGCGGGTTTGACCCAGGGTTGTGAAGATCCACTGGAAAATGAAATGGCAACTCACTCCAGCATTCTTGCCTGGGAAATTCCATGGACAAAGGAGCTTGGCAGACTACAGTTCATGGTGTCATAAAAGGGTCAGACATGACTTAATGAAGAAATAACAATAATAATAACCTGTAAATATAATTTTAGAAACACACTTCAAAGTTCTAGTCATGTAATTTCCCCCCAAAAAAAGTTTAGGAATTTTTTAAAGAAGTACTTTAAAAGAAATGGATTAGACACATACATTTCTTATATTAGTACCTATTATGTTTGATGATTTTAATAGCATAACGCATATAAGATGAAACATCCTCATGTACAATATTAAAATGATAACTGTGCAAGAAAATCTAGGTTTAAAAGTATAACAAACTACATTCTGAGATGCTAAGTGGGCTGCTTTTTATCTTTCATAAGGCTGTGTATCATAGACCACATCCTGACAGAATAATGAGCTATTACAAAGCAACCACAGAAGACTAGCAACATAAAATAGCATTTGACTAGTTTGTTGATCTGTGTGACATTTTATTCTTTGCTTAAGATTACTTCTAATATTCAGTAGTAGATGAATGTCACTTGACAAAAGGATATAATAGCCCTATATGATTTTTGAGACCACTTTATACAAGATCTAACTTACATATGACATCACTGAATAGCAGTTTTTGAATTACATGTACTAAAAATGCTGATTCTGAAAATGCAGTTGGTGAGGGGTTTTCCATCTTACTTTCCCTGGTGGCTCAGATGGTAAAGAGTCAGCTTACATTCTCTTCCCTGGAGAAGAGAATGGCAACCCCGCCACTATTTTTGCCTGGAGAATTCCATGGACAGAGGAGCCTGGCAAGCTACTGTCCATGGAGTGGCAAATAGTCAGATATGACTGAGCGACTTTTACTCACTCACTTTATGCAGCTGCAAGAGATCCATTCCAGAATATTTACAAGTCCCCTGATATCAGGAATTTTAGGAAAATAATTTAAATTTTTAAGTTAAAATGCAAATTCATTTAAAGTCTTGAATATGTTTTTCATGTTTTAATTATATTCTTGTAATATTTAGAAAAATAGTCCTATAGAACAGGGGTCCCCACCTCCAAGATCTAACGCCTTATCTGAGGTGGAGCCGATATAAGAATAATGGAAACAAAGCGCACAATAAATGTAATGCACTTGAATCATCCCCAAACCATTCCTACCCCTCCAGCTCCAGTCCAGGGAAAAATTGTCTTCAATGAAACCAGTCCCTGGTGCCAAAAAAGTTGGGGCCTGCTGCATAGAACACTGGGTGTGAACCAATATTTAGCTTATTCATTGACTTTCAAATTTACCACACTCAAAAAGATAAATCCTAGTTTGGCTTAGAAATAGTTTTTTAACCGGTTCTGAGAAATAAGGTATTTGAGGGCAAATTTTTAATTTTTAGCAAACGATAAGAAAAATGTTATAAGAAAATAATATATAGCTATACTAACGACTGCAAGCTTGAAATAGTGTTCTACCCTGCTTAATGAGGTAACCTATGACTGATCAGTTATGTAGACAAGCAGAATTTAATTAGACATGTAGAACAAATGTGATTTAAAATAGCAACTAAAATCACTTTAGCTCTACAGCTATTTCAAAAGCACATTTAGATCCTGGAGTGGAAAAGAAATAGTATTACAAGAAAGCCATGAAGCTATCACTGGGGGATTTTCCTTCTTTAATAGTGGAACAGAGTTTTACCTAAGGAAAAAAATGTTGAGGAGCAGAAACCCAAGGAGAGAAACTGTAACAGCCACCCATGCTTCTTGAGACTAAAGATTGGATGGCTTCAGGCTCCCTTAGTCAGCAGGAAAGCAGAAGGAGAAGCAAAGCAATGAGAAAAATACAGTGAGAAATGAAGAAAAGTTCAACTCTAAACTTCAAAGATGAGCAATGATAGAGATACTTTAATGTAAACTCACTACTGCTCTGGTCCCCTCCTTTCCAAGAAAACTCAAGAATGAGAAGCGTATGCTGTCATTTTAAGTTTGCATTCCTAGGCTGCTACATTGCCACATGTACAAAGCATTTGAGTAAAACAGAATCACAAAAGAGAAAAGTTGAGAAAATGGGTTTGACACACTGGCCTGAAATGCTATCATTAGTAATCAGTAACAAATTTTGTAAATTATTTAAAGAGAGTGAGACCCCTGTGCTCTATAGTAGAATACATGGGGAAATGTAGGCTGGGGTGGTATGCACAAATGGGTTAAACAACCATTCTAGAAATGCCCAATTGATGGTAGTGGAGCAGTGGGAGCAGAAGATACAAGGATTCTTTGATACTTCTTGTAAAAAAATGCTCAAGAACTTAGAATGAAGATAAAACAAGTTTATCAAATGTTTAGATATTGCTAAATTGGTTTTAGAAATAACTGTAGTTATTAAATTATAAAATAAATTCAAAATAAAAAAATTAAATATGCTAGTTGAGCACAGTTGAACAAGTTAAAATTTGATATAGATAATGCTAATTGTTTGGTTATATTAAAAATATTACAGAGCCCCTGTTTGAGTTCCTTGAGTCATACAGCATATTCCCATTGGCTATCTATTTTACATTCATCATTGTAAATTTCCATGTTACTCTCTCCATACATCTCCCCTTCTCTCTCCTCCCCTTCTCTCTCCTCCCCTCCCTCCATGTCCATAGGTCTGTTCTCTATGTCTGTTTTTCCACTGCTGTGGAGAATGATGAATTAATTCATCAGTGCCATCTTTTTAGATTTCATATATATGTGTGTCAGTATATGATATTTGTATTTCTCTTTCTGACTTCACTGAAGAGTGGGATGGGAGGGAGGTTCAGGATGGAGGGAACATGAGTGGTATACCTATGACTGATTCTTCTAGATGTATGACAGAAAACCACAAAATTCTGTAAAGCAATTATCCTTAAAAAAATTTTTTTTAAAGACTGACAGAGAAATTCTAATATACACAGGCCTTGTTGTCAGTTAAAAAATATATTATTATAATTTATAATAACACACAACAGGAATGGCATTACTTAGCAAGATTCTATGGGAAGTGGGACTGTCTTGGAATTTTTCCCGTTAACATGTAACAATAGATGATACTAAAAAATTTAAATCCATCTCAGGCTACATGAAAAGTTATTCTGGATCTTGGGAAGTTAGAGAAGTCTCTGTTCTGGTCGACCTAGAACACAGACCTAGGTTGTGTAGTCCTACACAATTTGTCAGTTTGATAACACTGAAAAATTAGTGCATTGTCAGATGATGAGAGATCTTCAAAAATAAAGCTAAGAAAATTCCAAGGGATTATCAAATGGACTCATAAAATTAAAGGTACTTTCCTGGTGGTCCAGTGGTTAAGAATCTGCCTTCCAGTGCAGAGGACACAGACTTTATCCCCGGTCAAGAGCTAAGATTCCACATGTGACACAGAGCATCTAAGCCTGTGCACCTCAACTACTGAGCCTGTGTACTCTGGAGTCCATGCACCATAGCTAGAGAGAGGCCCATGTGCTGCAACAAAGAGTCTGCATACTTTAACAAAGACACTGTCACAGCCAAAAACTACTATTTTTAAATTAAAGTTTGAAAGTTCCCTAGAGAAGATCTAATCTGAGCTTTTCATTCAAAGATAAGATTGACTTAGAAGTTATAGTCAAAACTAGAAAGAATACAAAAGATACACCTTACTTGACACCAAGTTTCTATCATTTGGAACAGTAAACATGAAAAACTGAAGCTACAGACTTCATCTTGGTATCCTACCACTTTGTGCATGATCAGTAAATGCTTGCTAAAATAATTATGTGGTATCTGAAATAACCCCCATTTATACTAATTTCTCCGATAAAACTATAGACCAATGATAGATCTCTGAGCTCTTCAACTTTTAATTTTCTTTAATATCCTAATCAACAGTGAATATTTGAGGAAATATCAAAGAAAATTTTTGAAGTAAAATGTGCAAAAATACCTTATCTTCTGAATGTAGGATAAACATTATTTATTTAGCTGGAAATGAAGATGAAGGTAGGCCATGAACATTTTAGTATCTATATTATACCTCACAAAATTAGACTTTGAGTCTAATACAAATAAAATAAAATAAAATTGATTGCATATTTCACGAAGTAAATGGCTTTATATTAAGTATTCCAGCTGTTATAATGAAGTCATGGTATGATTTTACTTAATAAGTTATTCTTTTATATTTAGAGTAAAAGAATCAAGTAATTTATAGGTATTTTGTGCTTTAAAATGTTCATTTCTTACAGAAAAAGATCTGATTTGAAAGTGTTTTACCGTTTGAGAACTTTGAAAATCAATGCTCTGTTTAAAAAAAAAAAAATTAAATGCTATTTTGGAAAATGCTTTACACAGAATTTTAAACAGACACTACACTTTTATTTCCATATATTATACATCATAAATTTATTTTGCCAAGTGATTAATAAATTTAGAATTTTTCATGAAAGTTTTATACTCAGTGTTACATTTCACTGAAATTTAACAGTAGATGTAACTCATTTTCTGACTTATCTGGTCATTAAGAAGTGAAAGTCAAGGTTCTGTACATAATAACAGGGATTTTTAAAATGAATTATAAAATTTGAAAACTGACTTATATTACTCTGAATCTTTTGGATATTAATTTAAATTTTTTTGCATATGTTTTTTAAAGTTTATTTAATATTTCTCCCCTCATTTCTTTAATAAACTATATTGGGAATCACCGTTTGAGCAAAGCTTTTCTGAAAGTGTATCTAAACAAATTACTTTTTGTTTTCATGAGAATGATATGTTTATCATAAATGTGCAGAGACTCAATCTTTCATGTAAAAATATCAAAAGTGAGAGATACTTGTGCTGTTCATGGAAAATATCATGCCAGTACTAGACTTAAAGCATATTGAAGCATATGAAGGTAATTACAGATATTTACATGGATCTGCAATGTACATGTGAGTGTATACATATCTTTCGAATACCATATGAGTTCCAATCAAAAATAAAACAGTACAAGAAATTATACCCATCTATTTCTGCATTTCTGTTGGATTGGGAAAGGATATCCCTTATGATTATATAGTGGAAGTGAGAAATAGACTTAAGGGCCTAGATCTGATAGATAGAGTGCCTGATGAACTATGGAATGAGGTTCGTGACATTGTACAGGAGACAGGGATCAAGACCATCCCCATGGAAAAGAAATGCAAAAAAGCAAAATGGCGGTCTGGGGAGGCCTTACAAATAGCTGTGAAAAGAAGAGAGGTGAAAAGCAAAGGAGAAAAGGAAAGATATAAGCATATGAATGCAGAGTTCCAGAGAATAGCAAGAAGAGATAAGAAAGCCTTCTTCAGTTATCAATGCAAAGAAATAGAGGAAAACAAAAGAATGGGAAAGACTAGAGATCTCTTCAAGAAAATTAGGGAACACTTCATGCAAAGATGGGCTCAATAAAGGACAGAAATGGTATGGACCTAACAGAAGCGGAAGATATTAAGAAGAGGTGGCAAGAATACACAGAAGAACTACACAAAAAAAGATCTTCATGACCCAGATAATCATGATGGTGTGATCACTAATCTAGAGCATCCTGGAATTTGAAATCAAGTGGGCCTTGGAAAGCATCACTATGAACAAAGCTAGTGGAGGTGGTGGAATTCCAGTTGAGCTATTTCAAATCCTGAAAGATGATGCTGTGAAAGTGCTGCACTCAACATGCTAGAAAATTTGGAAAACTCAGCAGTGGCCACAGGACAGGAAAAGGTCAGTTTTCATTCTAATCCCAAAGAAAGGCAATGACAAAGAATGCTCAAGCCACTGCACAATTGCACTCATCTCACATGCTAGTAAAGTAATGCTCAAAATTCTCCAAGCCAGGCTTCAGCAATACGTGAACCGTGAACTTCCAGATGTTCAAGCTTGTTTTAGAAAAGGCAGAGGAACCAGAGATCAAATTGCCAACATCCACTGGATCATCAAAAAAGCAAGAGAGTTCCAGAAGCACATCTATTTCTGCTTGATTGACTATGCCAAAGCCTTTGACTGTGTGGATCACAATAAACTGTGGAACATTCTGAGAGAGATGGGAATACCAGACCACCTGACCTGCCTCTTGAGAAATCTGTATGCAGGTCAGGAAGCAACAGTTAGAACTGGACATGGAACAACAGACTGGTTCCAAATAGGAAAAGGAGTACGTCAAGGCTTTATATGGCCACCCTGCTTATTTAACTTATATGCAGAGTACATCATGAGAAACGCTGGACTGGAAGAAACACAAGCTGGAATCAAGATTGCTGGGAGAAATATCAATAACCTCAGATATACAGATGACTCCACCCTTGTGGCAGAAAGTAAAAGGAACTAAAAAACCTCTTGATGAAAGTAAAAGAGGAGAATGAAAAAGTTGGCTTAAAGCTCAACATTCAGAAAATGAAGATCATGGCATCCGGTCCCATCACTTCATGGGAAATAGATAGGGAAACAGTGGAAACAGTGCCAGACTTTATTTTTCTGGGCTCCTAAATCACTGAAGATGGTGATTGCAGCCATGATATTAAAAGACACTTTGTAAAAGTTATGACCATCCTAGATAGCATATTCAAAAGCAGAGACATTGCTAAGGTCCGTCTAGTCAAGGCTATGGTTTTTCCAGTAGTCATGTATGGATGTGAGAGTTGGACTGTGAAGAAGGCTGAGCGCCAAAGAACTGATGCTTTTGAACTGTGGTGTTGGAGAAGACTCTTGAAGGTCCATTGGACTGCAAGGAGATCCAACCAGTCCATTCTGAAGGAGATCAGCCCTGGGATTTCTTTGGAAGGACTGATGCTAAAGTTGAAACTCCAGTACGTTGGCCACCTCATGTGAAGAGTTGACTCATTGGAAAAGACTTTGATGCTGGGAGGGATTGAGGGCAGGAGGAGAAGGGGATGACCGAGGATGAGATGGCTGGATGGCATCATGGACTCAATGGACATGAGTCTGATTGAACTCTGGGAGTTAGTGATGGACAAGGAGGCCTGGCATGCTGTGACTCATGGTGTCGCAAAGAGTCGGACACGACTGAGTGACTGAACTGAACTGAACTGAACTGAACTACAAAATTGTTTATTGTCACCCTGTATATTTAACTTATATGAAAAGCATAGCATGACCAATGCTGGGTTGGATGAGTTACAAGCTGGAATCAAGACTCCTGTGAGAAATATCACATGATATGCACATGATACTGTTCTAATTGTGGAAAGCAAAGAGGAGCTAAAGAACCCTCTTGATAAGGGTGAAAGAGAAGAGTGAAAAAGCCAGCTTAAAACTAAATATGAAAAAAAGAAAAAACTAAGATTATGGCACCCAGCCCCATCACTTCATGGCAAATAGAAGGGGAAAAAAATGGAAGCAGTGACAGATTTTCTCTTCTTGGGCTCTAAAATCACTGAATGGTGACTTCAGCCATGAAATCAGAAGACAATTCCTTCTTGGTGGGAACGCTATTACAAACCTACACTGTATTAGAAAGCAAAGACAACATTTTACTGACAAAGGTCCATATAGTCAAGGCTATGGTCTTTCCAGTAGTAGTGTACAGTTGTGAAATCTGAACCATAAAGAAGCCAAAGCACCAAAATTGACGCTTTCAAACTGGGGTGCTGGAGAAGACTCTCTTGAGAGTCCCTTGGACAGCATGGAGATTAAACCAGTCAATCTTAAAGGAAATCAACCCTGAATATTAATCTGAAGGACTGATGCTAAAGCTGAAGCTCCAATACTTTGGTCACCTGATGTGAAGAGCTGACTCATTGAAAAGACCCTGATTCTGGGAAAGATTGAAGGCAGGAGGACAAGAGCGGTACAGAGGAGAAGACGGCTGGATGGCATCACTGATGCAATGGACATGAACTTGGGCAAACTCCAGGAGATGGTAAGGGACAGGAAGCCTGGTGTACTGCAGTCCATGGAGTCGTGAACATTCAGACACAACTAGGTGAATGAACAACAAAATTTCTGCCAATTTTATCCTGATATAAGTATCAATCACTTGGAATTACAAATGCACTCTATTAGATGAATATTAATAACTGAATAGTATAACTACAGAAAATTACTTAACACAAATAGATACATGCATATTGTATATGTACATATATATTTTGTTTCTAATTTATAAGCAAGTACTCTTAAAACAGTAAGGTAGTTTGTGACAATCATGAGATATTAATTAATCCAGCATACTTATTTAGACATCATTAGATAAGCAGATATTTTTTGAGAAATTTTGTATTGAGAATTTTTTAATTAAAGTTTTATCTATCAAAAATTAGTTAGCATTCATTAAAGGACATATCTAATATCACTTTCAGTCTTGTTTTAAAGTTGCTATTTTGATATAGCTCTAAGCATTTTGATAAAGGGCTCTCTATAAATATATATTTGTAGGAGGCTATGAAAAAGAATATGGTTGCTTAACAATGATATAATATCTTAAATATGTTATCATAGTTTATATGTTTCCTCTCATTTAAGAGAATATAAGCCTCTGTTTTTAATCCATGTGAAGGTTCACACACCTTTAAGTATGTATTGGCTTATATTAAGAGCTTTAGTTCATGTTACACAGCAAGTTACTGAAACTAAGGGATAGATTTTAATTAAATATCTCACATATTTCCCTTGATTGTCTTATTAACATTATGCTTCCAGAGAAATATTTAGCTACAAGCAAACCATTAAAACCCTGGAAGTAAAACCTTATGCCATTTTAAGTTATTGAACTTTCAGAAAATATCCTTTCATTACAACCCCTTCTCTGTCCTCTGTATGAAAGAGGAACATCCTCCTACAGACACCAGATGCCTTGTCCTTGGGGACAAATGAATTATGTCTTCTATATAGAACATGTATGTTTGATATTGTTAGTTTTTTCCTTTTTTTGTCTAGCCCTGAAGGGCAAAAGGAGTACATATTTATATGCTCTGTTCTGTGCCAGTAGAGTTCTTGCTGAATTTCTATTCTTATGACCACTTGAAAGTAATTGTGATATGAAATGTTTAAGAGAATAGTCTTCCATCAGAAAAAAACAGTTCCAAGCATTGATTCCTCCCTCAACTTTTAAAAAATTTATTTCTCATAAAGTCCAAACTATTTTTATGAATAGATGACAAAAACAAAACAAAGCCTATATCTAGGCTTGTGATTACTACACTGTGTTTGCTATTACCCATGAAGCTTGGTTATGGTGGTTATGGTCAACACGGAGTTTTCTGTGAAGTTCTTCTTCTTTAAGATATTTACTCTTTTAGTATATAATCTAATCATATCTATGAAAACAGTGTTAATGTTTCACAGATGTACATTTCTGTAGCTTAATATCGAAATATTATAGATTCAATCTGAACTCCATGTATATTGTATGGAATCAGATAAACTCAAGAAACTTTCAGGTAAGAAGTGTATGAAAACAAAACCTTTAACAAAATAAAAATAGCTCTGTGCACAAGAAGGAAATCATGGTAAATATTAGTAAGCAGCATGTATCAAACTGCTGTAAAATTGGTAATTTGTAGCTCTCTGTAAATTCTTATAAAATTATATAATTATATCAAAATTCTTATAAAATCATATCATAATTTTTAGAAAACTAAATATCTAGCTTTTAGAAAGTAATGAGAAAATAAATTATAATAACCAAATCACTCCCTTAGTTCCAAATTCAGTATATATGAGTTAGAAGACATTTTGATATCATCTAATCCATATAAAAGACTTTGAAATTAAGGTTCAAAAGGTGAAATGATTTATGCAAGGTTATACAATTTGGTAAGTGGTAGATTAAAGACAGTTAAATTTCCTTGGGCTAGTCTGGTATATTCTCTCCTTACTTTTATCTTCTGTATGTATTTTGTAGCTTTTGGTTTAGAGTAAAATCCTAGAAAAAAAACAAGACTTTTGTTTTCTTGAAGGTGATAGCCCATGTGGAAGAATAAATAATCCAGGAATTCAATAATTTGTGTCTAACAAGCAATAGGTTGTGCTTCCTTTCCTTCCCAATCTAGAATGTGCTTTGGATGCTTCTATCATTCAAGCAAAACTTAAGGCCAAGCACAATGATGCAGGGAAATGTCATGCTGTGCCATGTCAATTCTTGTATCTTAGAAACCAATTTCGTTTCTTCTAGTGCAAAGTTGTTCTCCAATTATTTACAACTTCTTTTTCCCAGTTTATGTTTAAGAGAGAGTTTATTCCAAGTTCCTAGGGTATAGTTTAGATCCTACTAATTTATCAAGTTTGTGAATGAGGTCCAGAAATTAGCACACTAGATGATTTAAAAACAAGCACACTAGATGATTTTCATGGAAAACAAAACTTGAGAATGATAAACTTAGGAGTTGTTATGGATGATAGGGACAGAGGTAACATGGATGAAAGAATAAATGCAAAGAAGATGCCATTTTAAGATTATCCTACTTTTTGGTATATGAATTTGAGATAATCAAGGGATCAAATGAGTAGGTGAAAATCACTGTGAAGAGAAAAGTTGTCAATTTCAGCTGTACATAAGATCAAAGATACATATAACAAAACTCCTTTAAATCCAAGTGGGACTTCAAAGATACTGGCATGTTGTTAACATTTTCAAAATCTTTCTGTTAGGCAGTTGGAATAGGAAAAAGGAGTCCAAAATGGCGGTGGCTAAAAGACAAAGAAGGGAAAAGCTTGTGAAAATAGAACAAAGGAAGGTCCAAACACCAGAGTGAAGACCTCAGGTAAAACAAACAGCACTCCTGGCTAGCCCAATTTACATAGGGAAGGCTCAGGAGGAGAAAAAAAAAACATAAAAAGAGGAGCCAAATTGGGCCAGGGGCCTCTCTTCTCTTCAGGTCTTTTGGGTCCGCATGCCTTCACACCTCAAGGATGTATTTTCCTTTATTTTCTAAATAAAACTGAGCTGTCACAGGACTGTAACACTGGCCCATCCAAAGGCTTAAGGCTGGTCAGTCCGTCGCTTCAATTTTTTGTTGTGACGAGACAGAACCAAGGAAATTACACACTCCTCCAACATTTCCAATCCCTTAGAAATAATAAATAAATAAAATTAATAATAATAACCACAAAAAATAACTTGGCAGCCCAAATTCTCTGGAGACCAAAGAAACAATAAGAGTAACATGAGATGAACATGAAGAAGACATTAGCTAGTAGTAGCCATGTGTTAGTAAATGTTATACATTGCATACAAGGGAGAATACATTCACTGAAATGTTTAGAGATCTACATCTGCGTTCCCAGGGCTGAGAATAGTTCTCATCTTTATTTCACAGAAATATTATGCTGTTCTTACTATAAAATTTATATAAAATTATTTTCAAAAAACAAGTCAAAAGTTAATTCACTGCATTAACACTTTAATAGATATATTGACATTCTGACATGTTAAATATAGATAAATTAACGTGAGTCCATAAATCAAACACTTATTTACCTAATATCTTAGAATGAATGTCTAGAACTACTTATTAAGAATCTCTCTTCCAGTATAACAATTCTGATTAGACATCAAACAATCCACATTGACCCCACCCCCAATCTCAGATCTATCACACTAATAGCAGCACAGAGTTTAGTATTTAAACTCAAATTGAAATCATGAAGAATTGGAACTGGAGGAGTCATTAGAGAGTACCTACCCCAAGTCACCTAATATATTACAACTGGAGACAGTAAGGCTGAGAGTTTAAATGACTCTTGTCATTTTGTAATTGAGCTTGTAAGTTAAGTTCCACCACTTGTCCACTGGATGTGCTCAAGAAACTCTAGCCCTTTGTAGGATGACAAAAGGAATTTGGACAGGAACAATCATGCTTAATGTTGAATAATTTTGGAAAACTGAATTTTAAAAATAATCATGTTTCTTAGCAGGAGTTTTCAAACAAATGTTAGTCAAATAAGCTTTAAGTTAATAGATATATATTAATAGACATGTGGGGAATAGGTGCTATTTTGAGTTTGTTCTTTCTAGTTACAACATAAGTATCTTTTAAATGAGGACTATGCATTCTCCTCCAAAATCTAGCAAAGTATGTCATAAATATTCTTTTAAGGATCAATTTATCTTTAATTAAACACATATAGGTCCATGAATCAAAGCAAATTGGAACTGGTCAAACAAGGGATGGAAAAAGTGAACGTCACCATTCTAGGAATCAGTGAACTAAAATGGACTAGAATGGGTGAATTTAACTCAGATGACCATTATATCTACTACTGTGAGCAGGAATCCCTTAGAAGAAATGGAGTAGCCATCATACTCAACAAAAGAGTCTGAAATGCAGTACTTGGATGCAATCTCAAAAACGACAGAATGATCTCTGTTCATTTCCAAGGCAAACCATTCGATATCACTGTAATACAAGTCTATGCTCTGGCCAATAACAATGAAGAAGCTGAAGTTGAACAGTTCTATGAAGACCTACAGGATCTTTTAGAACACCCCCCAAAGATATCATTTTCATTATAGAGGATGGGAATGCAAAAGTAGGAAGTCAAGAAACACTTGAAGTAACAAGCAAATTTGGCCTTGGGTACAGAATGAAGCAGGCAAAGGCAAATAGAGTTTTGCCAAGAAAATGCACTGGTCATAGCAAACAACCTCTTCCAACAACACAAGAGAAGACTCTACACATGGACATCACCAAATGGTCAACACTGAAATCAGATTGATTATATCCTTTGCAGCAAAAGATGGAAATGGTCTAAACAGTCATAAATAAGATGTGGAGCTGACTGTGGCTCAGATTATGAACTCCTTATCGCCAAATTCTGACTTAAATTGAAGAAAGTGGGGAAAACCACTAGACCATTCAGGTATGACCTAAATCAAATCCCTTATGATTGTACAGTGGAAGTGAGAAATAGATTTAAGGGCCTAATCTGATAGACAGAGTGCCTGATGAACTATGGATGGAAGTTAGTGACATTGTACAAAGGCATGGATCAAGAGCATTCTGAAGAAAAAGAAATGCAAAAAAGCAAAATGACACTCTGAGGTGGCCTTACAAATAGCTGTGAGAAGAAGGGAAGCAAAAAGCAAAGGAGAAAAGGAGAGATATATCCATTTGAATGCAGAGTTCCAAAGAATAGCAAGGAGAGATAAGAAAGACTTGCTCAGCGATCAATGCAAAAAAAAAAAAAAAAGAGGAAAAAAATAGGATGGGAAAGACTAGAAATTTCTTTAAGAAAATTAGAGATAGCAAGGGAACATTTCATGCAAATATGGGCTCAATAAAGGACAGAAATGGTATGGACCTAACAGAAGCAGAAGACATTAAGATGAGGTGGTAAGAATACACAGAAGAACTACACAAAAAAGATCTTCACGACCCAGATAATCACGATGGTGTGATCACTCATCTAGAACCAGACATCCTGGAATATGAAGTCAAGTAGGCCTTGGAAAGCATGACTACGAACTAAGCTAGTGGAGGGGATGGAATTCCAGTTGAGCTATTTCAAATGCTCAAAGATGATGCTGTGAAAATGCTGCACTCAATATGCCAGCAAATCTGGAAAACTCAGCAGTGGCCACAGGATTGGAAAAGGTCAGTTTTCATTCCAATCTCAAAGAAAGGCAATGCCAAAGAATGCTCAAACTACCGCACAATTGCACTCATCTCACACACTAGTAAAGTAATGCTCAAAATTCTCCAAGGCAGGCTTCAGCAATATGTGAACTGTGAAATTCCTGATGTTCAAGCTGATCTTCAAAAAGGCAGAGGAACCAGAGATCAAATTGCCAACATCCGCTGGATCATTGAAAAAGCAAGAGAATTCCAGAAAAACATCTATTTCTGCTTTATTGACTATACCAAAGGCTTTGACTGTGTGGATCACAATAAACTGTGGAACATTCTGAAAGAGATGGGAATACCAGACCACCTAACCTGCCTCTTGAGAAATCTGTATGCAGGTCAGGAAGCAACAGTTAGAACTGGACATGGAACAACAGACTGGTTCCAAATAGGAAAAGGAGTACGTCAAGGCTATATATTGCCACCCTGATTATTTAACTTATATGCAGAGTGCATCATGAGAAACGTGGGACTGGGAGAAACGCTGGACTGAAAGAAACACAAGCTGGAATCAAGATTGCTGGGAGAAATATCAATAACCTCAGATATCCAGATGACACCACCCTTGTGGCAGAAAGTGAAGAGGAACTAAAAAGCCTCTTGATGAAAGTGAAAGAGGAGAATGAAAAAGTTGGCTTAAAGCTCACCATTCAGAAAACGAGGATCATGGCATCCAGTCCCATCACTTCATGGGAAATAGATAGGGAAACAGTGGAAACAGTGTCAGACTTTATTTTTTCTGGGCTCCAAAATCACTGCAGATGGTGACTGCAGCCATGAAATTAAAAGACGCTTACTCTTCGGAAGAAAAGTTATGACCAACCTAGATAGCATATTGAAAAGCAGAGACGTCACTTTGCAGATTAAGGTCCGTCTAGTCAAGGCTATGGTTTTTCCTGTGGTCATGTATGGATGTGAGAGTTGGACTGTGAAGAAGGCTGAGCGCCGAAGAATTGATGCTTTTGAACTGTGGTATTGGAGAAGACTCTTGAGGGTCCCTTGGACTGCAAGGAGATTCAACCAGTCCATTCTGAAGGAGATCAGCCCTGGGATTTCTTTGGAAGGAATGACGGTAAAGCTGAAACTCCAGTACTTTGGCCACCTCATGTGAAGAGTTGACTCATTGGAAAAGACTCTGATTCTGGGAGGGATTGGGAGCAGGAGGAGAAGGGGACAACAGAGGATGAGACGGCTGGATGGCATCACTGACTAGATGGACGCGAGTCTGAGTGAATTCCGGGAGATGGTGATGGACAGGAAGGCCTGGTGTGCCGCGATTCATGGGGTCGCAAAGAGTCGGACACGACTGAGCGACTGAACTGAATTGAACTGAACTGAAAACTTAGTCAAAAACACAAAAGAGTAAAGATCTATTTTTCTTGACAAGCCACAAATAAAATATTTTAAGAATTACTTTTAATACCACATGTAGTTTATAAAGATATCAATTTCAATCCACTAAGTATGAGAGTCCAAATTCTATAAGTAATCCACTGAGAAAGAATAGAAATATGTGAAACAAATTCAGAAGTAATTAATGTCAAGATATTTTCATCTCATAAGCCAGGGATTCAGATAAATGACCCTTAAGAGTCCAACACTTATTAATGTTTATTTTTTGTTTGAAGTTAGTCTATTTTCTCAACATTCTCCAGTTAGTACTGGCACCTCAATTTTTTCTTAATAGCAAACAAGTAGCTATTACACATTAGAATAACATATTTGATAAAGTAGTTAATGTGGCTTTGTCACCTTTTAGCACTGTGGATAGTCTTATCATTTAAATATATCTGAGCAAAAGTACAAAAAGAAAAATATTCTGAATGTCAAACTCTAGTTCCCTAGAAGAAAAATCAGTGATTACATGTAAAATATGAGTTTCATAAAAAAAAATATTATTGATCAATGTTTGTTAATCTATTTGTCTTAGCTTTAAATTTCCTCAGCTGACTTAGAAAGTTATCATCATTGTAATGAAAATTCAGTGAAACTAGTGACACATATTCAGAAAGAAAATACTTTTTAAATTTTATTTTTATTTTTTACATTTCCCCAACAATAAAGGACAGTAGATTGATCTCTACCACACTTCACTCCTGCTTTGTATATGCAGCTATGCAGTCATGCATATGTATGGAAATGAATGTACATTTACAAAATGATTGGCCATCAGAAAGGTGGTAATTTATTACCTTGGCAGACAATGTTACTAGGTGAACACAGGCCTTAACTTATTGTGTTGAACTCATTAAGACTTACTCCTTAGGTAATTATTTTTGTATAGGTGTAATGACTAGGTGAGCCGCTACATGTTTGCTAGGTTGCTTCAGTTGTGTCCGACGCTCTGGGACTCCTGGACTGTAGCCCTCCAGTCCCCCTCTGTCTATGGGATTCTCCAGGCAAGAATATTGGAGTGGTTTGTTATGGCCTCCTCCAGGTGATCCTCCTGACCTAGGGGTCAAACCAGCATTGGCAGGTGGGTTTTTACCACTTAGCCACCTGGGGAGCCCAGGTAAGCCCTTTGAAGTCGTTCAGTCATGTTTGACTCTTTGCGACCCCATGGACTGCAGCCTACCAGGCTCCTCTGTCCATGGGATTTTCCAGGCAATAGTACTGAAATGGATTGCCATTTCCTTCTCCAGTGGATCTTCCCGACCCAGGGATGGAACCCAGGTCTCCTGCATTGTAGACAGATGCTTTACCAAGCCCTTAGAAGGAGCTTATTTATAAAAGATTTTTAAAAACATACATTTGTTTCCTGTCCAAATTGGGAGAAATAATGTCAATATACTCCACTCTTCTCATTTTCATAAGTTGCGTCAGTTTAGCTGAGAAGTGTGAGTAAATGTAGGCCTCTATTTTAATAAATTTGGCAGACATCAAATTTGCTTCATTATATTTTAATTTCATTTTAAATGGAAACCTATTACGCCACTGTACAAATGGGGATATCACTTACAGATTCATCTCAGAAACTGCCCTAGAAGCACCTCTCCTCCCACCTAGCTTTGCTAATTGCCTTACCTTCAATTTTTACCTGTCAGCCCTCCTGAAGGAAAGGACTCATTTATTTCCATCCTCCCCCAGTCATCATCTCCTCTCCCAGCACACTTACCCTCCCCAAGGAAATTCGGCAAAACCATGTTTTGAAAAACCTGTCTGAATTTTAAAATAACATTTTCACTCTCAGAGTATAGTGGATATATGACTTAGAGTAGATATTTGATATGCAGGAGTTTTTCTCTAAAAGCATTTGTAATGATTATAACAGACATTTATACAAACAAATTTCTTCTAAATTTGATTCTTTTAGTTTCCTTTTATTAATAGCTTGCAAATATCATATAACCTTCTTTCTATACCCATTTGTTTGCTAATATTATGTTTAGTAAATAAAACCTATAATGAAATCATCATAAAACTTAACAGTCCACGTGAAGATATAGTCGCTTGTAAGATTGTGTCATAACCTAGTCATCTTATCATTATAAAAGGATAAAATCTTGTTATATGTGTCAGCACCAGTGAAGTTGGTGGTTGCTACGGTAGAAATATAATACTATGATCTATATAATAGAATGTTGGGGTTTTGAAATTTGTCTAGGGATATCCAGGAAGGTAACAAAAATTAAACTGAGAGAGAAAGTAGATGTTATGCATAGAAGGGGGAAGAATGTGCCAGAAAGAAGGGAAAATTTGTGCAAAGTCCCAGTGTAACAAAAGACATATACTTTACGTAAAACAAAACAAACAAACAAAAACAAACAAACAAACAGAAAAGGTTAAAAGAACTATAGATTCTAAGGTGGAGAATAACAAGGGTAAATTTGCAGCAGTAAAAAGACATCAGAATATGCATAATATTGTAAAACTTGGATTAATTTTAAAGGTGAAAGGAACACAGAGTTTCAAATCATGGAGTGATATGATAAGTACTATAGAACATGTAGAACATATTTCAGGTGGTGGCTGTAAAAGAGAAGGGATTTGGAATTAAAGAGATTAAACTGTTGAAATAATCTGAGCAAGGGTGAGGGGTTCATTCTCAGAAAAAAAAAGTAATAATAAAATATGTGGAATATGTGTGCAATGGCAAGGTTCTGTCCATAGTCACCTGTACATCTCAAGCAATATTCATACATGCACTCACTCATCCATGTTTACTGGACACCTGCAAGATGATAAATGTCATACATCATCAGCAATGCAAGATGCTAAAGATGTGGTGGATATTTTATACATGAACATTACTCATGAACAAAATTTAAAAGTTTAGAAATTAGAAGAGGAGATAGACTTTTTTTAGAAAGCACAATTTACAAATTGTGATGAATGCTACATCAGAAATTAATTTTAATTAAGACTGTGATCTCTTTTATAAGATTTTTGTTTGTTTGTTTATAAATCAGTATGTTGCATTGGAGAAAAATTCTGGGAGTGTGAAAATGAACACCTATAGGAGCAAAAGTAGCAGGAAGGAGTTAGATGTCAATAAACAAAAATAGTGGAAGATGAGATAGAAAAAAAGAAGACAGATTCAAGATATTCCAGAGGTAAGAGCAATGAGAATTTTAAATAGTTTAAATGTTTAAAAAAAAGGGAAAAAATAAAAATTAAAGAATCATTCTGAGGACTTTGACCTGGAAATGAGATCAAGCAATTTATTGAGATGGAGTAATTTGTTTAAATATGCTTAAGGCTAGAACCATTGCTGAGTTTTAGACATGGCAAAATTGTTAGACACACAACAATGGGACTAAACTTGGCAGCTGAGCTAGTTTGATCTAGAGACCTAGATGATTGAATTATTTCAGACAGTAAATAGCCATCAGATCAATCACAAAATAATGTCTATAAAAATGTCAGCAATTTAGCTATCTTTTCTCTAATTCATAAAGTATCTACATAGTCCAATTTTATTAAAATGAAAAGATCAAACAACTCATCCAAAAACCAAAATAAATATTCAAATTAATCGAGGGTCAAGGAAATAATGTAGCAGAAGACCATTGTCTAGGTTTCTTTTTTCTAGAATTGATTCAGTGGTATTATTGACATAATATAATATTAAGCATAAGCATCTATAAAATAATTTTCTATGTTGCATTAATAAATAGATGTCTCTAAAATAAATTATTTTCCCTTAGGCTACAATTCATGTTCTACATTCAACAACTTACATAAATTGGCTAATGCTTCCCAGGTGTTGCTAGTGGTAAAGAACCCATCTGCCAATGCAGGAGACGTAAGGAACACAAATTCAATCCCTGAGTTTGGAAGACCCCCTGGAGAAGGAAATGGCAACCCACTCCAGCATTCTTGCCTGGAGAATTCCATGAACAGAGGAGCCTGATGGGCTATAGTCCATAGGGTCACAAAGAGTCAGACTGACTGAAGTGACTTAGCAGGCACACATTCTTCTTACACAGAAGAGGTCACAAAACTTGCTTGTTGAAAATACACCAAGAAAAAATGTAACACTTATCATAGGTTTCAGACAAGAAGTCATGTAAACTTTAGAATGAGTTCCTGCTATTTTATTATGCCTTTTTATCTTCCAGCTATCATCAAAATACAAAAATATTTTTAAGTATAGGGTTCATTATTTGCATTATTTACGAATGGCTACTTCATGAAGCTACAAACAAAAGAGCAAAATAAATGTTATTAATAAATATTAAATATAACTAAAACAAAAACATTTCAAATGTTAAATGGTAAATTTGAGTAAAATCAGATCAGATTTTGAAAATCTAGTCACATATACAACTACTTCCTCAATTACCATAAGTTCTCTAGGATAAAGAGACATATTAAGTTTTTTTGAACTAATGTTTAAAGATTGTTCCCCATAATCATTAGATGAAATTCAGTGGCTGAAGCAAAAACATGATTAGATATTTTCAAGCAAAAATTTAGAAACACATTATAATGCTATTTCCAAGATAAATATTTATATGGGACATCTCATATTGTTTAAGTATTTCTGGGACAATTTTTTAAACATTTTTAGCAAATATTTCCCTATTTAAATCACTGAAACTTTAAAATGATATATAGAAAACTTAGTTCAATAGGATTTATGACAAATATATTTTAACACATAACTACAAAAATAATTTAATATTTAAATTTTAAAACAGTTTCAAATTTGAAGTTATTTTTTTAATTTTAATACATGCAGACTATTGATAACTATGTTTACCTTCATGATAACTTTCAATATTTGAAACATTTGAAATGTTTTCTGCAAAGTAATTCTTACCTACTACTATGAGTTATTATTATGCTCCTGTTTTGTATATAATATATAGTCCCAAACTATAGATACATTTGTTGTAAAGCTACAAGATTTTTTTTCACAAATTATGTATAAATAGATTAGTTAGCTGTCACTGAAGATCTTTCCAGATTTGCTTGTAAAGGATTTCTGTCCTCAGATATTCCTGGTGAATTTGACAAGTCACTGAAGTTTTGACTATTTCTCATGCCCCTGTGATCCCCCAAAAACAAATTATATTTTTAATTCATTGATGTCTTTAATGATTTAAAACAACATGTATAGGAATAACCTATAGATTTGACAGAGTTACTGTTCGATCAGGTTGGTTTTGTATCCATGCATTCTGTATTTTAACAAGCCCCCATGTTAATTTACTCCTAATTGTTCTCTTTCACACTTTAGAAACATTGCCCTACTGTGCTATGAATATGGAACAATGGAAGCAGTGCTTTTTGGTTGGAGAGCATAGAATTTACTAGAGTTTAAGGCTGATACTGGAGAAATTAAAAATGCTAATAGGCTAACAAGATTGCTTTTCATCTTTTTGTTTTTTATTATTAGTACATAGAAAAGTCCACTATCAATTTATAGTACTAATATTTCCTAGTAAAGCAAAAACAGGAAAAAACTGAGAGACATTTCCATAAGAATTGACTTCTGCAAATGATCACTGTCAATTTCAATACTTAATTAGAATTATCATATCTAATATTGCATAGCTATCAGATTGAGAAATAAATTTGAAAAGTATACTTATATAGTCTTACAATTAGCTCACACAAAATGAATGTTTCACATGGTGACTATTTTTAATATCCAATAAAATTTGTCAGTATCAAAGAAAAAAATCAGGAAAAAAATGAAGTCATACTCCCAAAATATGAGAACTCTACTGTATGAAAACCTACTGGATACAAGTCCCTCTCATATTCAATTTAAATTTCAATGCATTACATGCTTGGGAAAAAAAAATTGTGGATAACCTTAAAAAAGGATAAAATATTTGCATTTAGCAATGCTGAACCATTTAGTTCATAGGACTAAAATGCATTGATAAACAATAGCTATACAGAAATCCAGAAAAGCATCCTGTTCCAGCCAAAAGAGATGTAGAAGGAAAAAGAAATTCAATTTGCTTGGCACGTCAACTTTTCAATGAGGAAAAAAGGAACATTTTTCAGTATATGAAGATAAACATAGTACAAATAGAAAAGAACTGTGGGCGAGAACAACTCATGCTGTCCTATTTTACTCTGTTTTCTTTAGGGGATTAAAAATTCAAACCCCAAGCTTGTTTTCAGTAAGGACAGTCTGGAAGCCTAACAGTAAATAAATGTACCCTAATTAAGGAAAAAAAAAAATGTTCTAGTTAAAGGATAGAAATACTACTGTTCATTCCCCTTACCTGAACTATCATTTTCTAATAATCAAAATAAAAACTCCTCTGACCAAGTTTAATCCTCTGACATAAATTTAACTATAATTTATTGAAAATCATTTATATGAGTCAAAGGTTTAGTTGATAATGAACTTTTGGACTAAACTGCTGGACTTGGACACAATTTGGTGGAAAACCAGCACTGAGGAAAGAATTTAAATGACTTGGATGTGAGGAATGAAGCATTGTATTAAGTTCTTAAATACTCAAATTACTTCATTGTAGTTCTCTTGCAAAATATGCAAGACAGGAAAATGGGACACTTTTCTAAGTAATTGAGACTGGAGGAGATAATTTAATGCCAAAATTTACTAAAACATATTCTTTAACATGAAAATAAAAATCATGCTTAGAGAATTAACCACAATTTTAAAGTTAAAAGTCTGCCTCATCATCAGATTTCTTCAGAATATTGACAACCTGCATGAGGTCAAGAGATCAACTTAGGCAGAGGGTTGTTTATTTATGACTAAGTAAAAATTAGTTTCATTAATAATAATTAAGTGCAGTTATGCAGAAGACATTCAGTTTTAAGACTGATGTTTCAGGTAGACTAGAGTACTATCTTCGGAGAAGGCAATGGCACCCCACTCCAGTACTCTTGCCTGGAAAATCCCATGGACAGAGAAACCTGGTAGGCTGCAGTCCATGGGGTCGCTAAGAGTTGGATACGACTGAGCGACTTCGCTTTCACTTTTCACTTTCATGCATCGGAGAAGGAACACTCCAGTGTTCTTGCCTGGAGAATCCCAGGGACTGGGGAGCCTGGTGGGCTTCCGTCTGTGGGGTCACACAGAGTCGGACATGACTGAAGTGACTTAGCAGCAGCAGCAGCAGAGCACTATCTTATAAATAATCATTTAAAATCAACAAATTGTCATCTATTAACAAATTTCCTCAGTTGTCTTATAAATTTCCCATGGTTACAACATACTTCTGATAATGATTACTCTAGGATAAAAATGCTATGGAAGCACACATTTCATGCCAGCTGAGAGTACCAATTAAAAACTACCTAATCATGAAACTATCAAAGGAATCACTTAATAAACTTAAATCACTTAATAAAATACCTGTCATCACTTAATAAACAAATAGGTGTAGTATAATGCACTCTTAGCTTTCTTTATAAAGGAGATTTTTATGTCAAATTAGTATGTCTTAGTTTTGATTAATACTATATGCCTCTTATACCATCATAAAGTGAAATGAAATCGCTCAGTCGTGTCCAACTCCTTGCAACCCCATGGACAAGGTTATTCAATTTTGACTATGTGAACCTTAGCTATAATCTTTAAATCTCCATTTTCCTCCTTCTGTTTAAATAAAGTCTCTCAGTCAGACCCCATGGACTGTAGCCTACCAGGCTCCTCATTCCATGGAATTTTCCAGACAAGAGTACTGGAGAGGGTTGTCATTTAATTCTCCAGGGGATCTTCCCAACCCAGGGATTGAACCCAGGTCTCCCTAACCCTAACCCTAAGCAGGCAGATGCTTTACTGTCTGAGCCACCAAGGAAGCTTCATGATTACATGATTCAAATAAATACCAGTAGGCAGTTGTTTTCAGGAACCAATTTCCTAATTAGGATTAGTTATTCTGCTATTACTCTTTCAACTCTGAGCGCATTACCATATGTGTCAATACAAATAAATGATGGTTTCAAATAAACTTCATTAATAATATCATCAAATGTAGTTTTTCAGACTCTTGCCAGCCTTGCATGCTTTTTAATTTTGCTAATGATAAAAACTATATTTAACAGATTATCACACCAAAATGCATTTTGTGTTTACCTACAGTTTTACAGCTGATATTCTAAAGAATTTTATAAGTAAAGGTTTACAAAGGTTTTCATTTGTGGATACATGTGTCATAGCTGGTTTAGGAATTGAGCTACCACACTGCATGTAAGGAAACTGGAAGGAAGCAATATGCATTTAGTAGCTGATCCAGCAAGCAGAATTAATCAACTGAAAAAGTATATAAAATTTATAGACAGCTGTCTGAATGGAATAGTAGGTAACAATACCTTCACTCAGGAATAGAAAAAAATTGCCTGACCAACCTATCTGGTCCTTGGGCTTCTGATTTGCTATGAAATAATCATCATGTAATGAACAAATATTTACAGAACACCATGGGTGCTGTGAATATGTCAAAGAAATGATACACATTTTCTGCAGTCAAACAGGCATTAACTGTAAATAAAATAAGTGCTATTGGAAAAATATGTAGAAAATGGTAAGAAAACTTTAAAAACATTAAAGGGCCTAGCAGCTACTTCTATTTTGGCTTCTCTATAGAATATGTAAGAATGTATGACGATGTAATATTAGGTAGAGATTTCGAAGTTTTCCTCTGAAATAATGAATAACACTGTATGAACATGTTTGTACTCAACAAATGGTCACAAAAATATGTGAAGCTTCTGAATTACCAAAAGAGAAATAAGATGATTTGCAGCTATGGACCAGATTACTATCTCCTAAATTAAGACACTTTGTAATATTTATTATTATATCGAAAGAATTATTTGTGATAAAAATCCAAAATGACCTAATTGGGGTAAAAAGAAACTTCCATTCCCAACTCTATAATCTCTGTGTACTGGTGATCCTAGAAGATTAAAAACTAATATTTATAAACCTCAGTCAAGTCTTTCTTGTTTGAAGTAAAATAATTATATTTGCCTACAACAATATAAATAGAATAACTTATGGTGTAAGTATGACTGTTACATAAGATTTGTTTACATATGGCCAAACATATCCAGATGGAAATAGGAAAAACTATAATTAATCATAAATTTTTGTTATCCTACACCAAATATATAACTATCTAGAATCATGTGAAAGTCTGGCTTCATGTAGCTAAAGCCCTTGAGACAGTCAGTAAACTACTCTCTGACCTTTCTGTTAACTGAGATTCATGAATGCAAGTATCATCTTTTAGATCCTACAAAAAGGATTACTTTTTTCTGTTATCATCAGAAGTTTTGACCTTTCTGTTTCTTCCCGAAAGAAAATGTTCTAGAATTCCAATTTTATTTTAATATTTCAGTGTACAAGTCACAAAAAAAAAATTTTTTTTTCCACCGAAGCATCATCCCTCTACTGGTTTCCAGTGTTTTGCACATTTGTGATTCTGAGAAAACTGGACTCAAACATTTAATGTTCCAATACCCGTTGGATCATCAAAAAAGCAAGAAAGTTCCAGAAAAACATCTACTTCTGATTTATTGACTATGTCAAAGACTTTGAATGTGTGGATCACAGCAAACTGTGACAAATTCTTAAAGAGATGGGAATAACCGACCATCTTACCTACCTCCTGAGAAATCTGTATGCAGGTCAAGAAGCAACAGGTAGAAATGGACATGGAACAACAGACTGGTTCCAAATGGGGAAAGGAAAACCTCAAGGCTGTATATTGTCATCCTGCTTATTTAACTTATATGTAGAGTACATCATGAGAAATGCTGGAGTGGATGAATCACAAGCTAGAATCAAGATTACTGGGAGAAATATCATTAACGTCAGATTTGCAGATGACACCACCCTTATGGCAGAAAGTGAAGAAGAACTAAAGAGCCTCTTGATAAAAGTGAAAGAGGAGAGTGAAAAAGTTGGCTTAAAACTTGTTTTCAGAAAACTAAGATCACGGCATCCAGTCCCATCACAGTGAAAGACTTTATTTTGAGGGGCTACTAAATCACTGCAGATGGTGGCTGAAGCTATGAAATTAAAAGATGCTTGCTCCTTGGAAGAAAAGCTGTGACCAACCTAGACAGCATATTAAAAAGCAGGGACATTACTTTGCCAACAAAGGTCCGTCTAGTCAAAGCTGTGGTTCTTCCACAGTAACCATGTATGGATGTGAGAGTTGGACTATAAAGAAAGCTGAGCACCAAAGAAATGATGCTTTTGAAATGTAGAGTTGGAGAAGACTCTTGAGAGTCCCTTGGCCTGTAAGGAGATCCAACCAGTCAATTCTAAAGGAAATCAGTCTTGAATATTCATTGGTAGGACTGATGCTGAAGCTTAAACTCCAATACTTTGACCACCTGATGTGAAGAACTGACTCATTTGAAAAGATCCTGATGCTGGGAAAGACTGAAGGCAAAAGGAGAAGGGGACGACAGGAGATGAGATGGCAGGATGGCATCATCAACTCAATGGACATGAGTTTGAGCAAGCTCCAAGAGTTGTTGATGGACAGGGAGGCCTGGCATGCTGCAGTCCACAGGGTCGCAAAGAGTCACACACAACTGAGCAACTGAACTGAAAGGAACTGAAGTTATGCCAACTATAATTTGCTTAAAAATTAGATACTACTAAAGTTTCCCAGTCACGTCAGACTCTTTGTGACCCCATGTACTATACACTCCGTGGAATTCTCCAGGCCAGAATACTGGCCTTTCTCTTGTCCTGAGGATCTTCCCAACTCAGGGATACAATCCAGGTCTCCCTGATTGCAAGCAGACTCTTTACCAGTTAAGCCACAAGGGAAGCCCAAGAATATTGGAATGAGTAGCCTCTCCCTTCTCCAGCATATCTTCCTGGCCCAGGAATCAAACCAGGGTCTCCTTCTTTGTAGATGGACTCTTTACCAACTGAGCTATCAGGGAAGCCTAATAATCAGATACCACATCAGATAAAAAATATTAATGAAGATCTGACTTGATAAAATAGATTAAATATCTGTATTAATATGGTTTAATTAATGTTAATCTGTAAAATGCAGATTATATTTTTCATAGAGCTTTTCCTTTTATATTTCAGTATTTCATTAGGGGGAATGAATGCATATTTTATTTTAAAATATGTATCATTTAATGTACTGCACCAGATAGCAAATGCCTACTGGTCTTCTTTGGAGAGACTTGGATGGAAGGGTTAGGGTAGGGAGATGCATGGTATTTATTCTGTGAACACTTCTTTGCACTTGCATTTGGATTTCTCACCAGAGTTTCTATTGAAACATAAAATGTATTTCACTTCTTGGAGAAAATAATGTACATAAACATTTTTAACTTTTTTTTTTCTCTATAAGCTATTTATGGGATAAAAGGCCTATTCTTGAGAATCTTTAATAGCAACATTTAATACCTCATCTTAAGATTTTTCAATTCCAATCTTAAATTGTCATACTGGGTACTGTGCTGAAATTTTTCCTATTAATTTAAAAGTTTCATTAAAATTTGGTAGAAGATATGAGAACCCTTTTTTCAGTAGAAAAAAGAGCCATTTTGTTCTTGGATATCCTCATGATTTATCAAAAAATAAAATCCAAATCTAGACTGTCTTCATTGTGATAATGTGCCATTTTTAACCCTTGCTTCCAATCACCATGCCCAACATGATACTGTACCCATGAACAATTGTACTTTGAATCTTCCTAGGTATTTTTACGTACCGCTCATAGGCAGACTGAAAAAAAAGTGAAATAACTGGCATGATGTTTTGGAGGAATTAATTGCTGGTGCATCAGGGTCCTTTCCAATGAGTCTGCTATTTGCAACAGATGGCCAAAGTATTGGAGAGTCCACTTTAGCATCAGTACTTCTAGTGACTATTCAAGGATGATTTCATTTAGGATTGACTGGTTTGCTCTCCTTGCTGTCCAAGGGACTCTCAAGAGCCTTCTCAAGCACCACAATTTGAAATCATCAGTCTTTGGCTCTAGCCTTCCTTCTGGTCCAACTCTCACATGTATATATGACTAATGGAAAGAAAAAAACAACAACAAAGCTTTGACTATACAGACCTTTGTAGCCACATTTTAAAAATTAAAAAAAAAAACCCACCTTGTGCACTTATTTTATTAACATATTTAACACAGTTTATTAAAATGTCACCATTTCACCATGTGATCATTATCAATGTTATTAATGAGATATTTTATAGTGTTAATATTTCATACTAACTCTTCAAAATCTCAGCTTGGATTAGCCACAGCTGAATTGGTCATGTGGGCTAACGGCCTCTGTATTGGCAATAGTGGTTTAATATGTTCCTGTCCTGAAGGTCTTTTGTTTTTCCTAAGAAAACTGTACAAAAGTGAGAGTTGAATACTGAAGGACCTTACAATTAAATTCCATTCACCTGTCTTAACATAAAAAAAGACTGCTCACTCTTTAAAAACCAAAAATAACATTGTTTTTGGCTAACTTTAGTGTAAGCATTCCAGATAATCTAAGAGAAAAAATGAAAAGAAATAAACTCTGGTGTTATATGAAGAACAACAGCAACAACAACAACACAAAATTCTAAGCATTCTTTTGCTGTGTAAATGGTTTTAAAAGCAAAAGCATGGCTCATGCTATTAGCACTGACTTGGAACTGAAGAAAAGCCTAAGGAAGTCAGAAAGCATATCAGCTTAGCAGACCAGTCACAGAAAGAGAGATGCCTTTCACAACATGCAGGTTCTTTCAAACTGAGGACTGACATTCTGCAAGAGTTGAAAACAGCAGGATATATAATAATTGGGTACTTCATTGCATGCTAATGATTCAGTCAGTATATCAATAAAAGTATTTAATGTGGGTAGAAATACAATCGATCATTATAGGTTTATTTTTTAATGGGTTATATCTTTCCATAGGAATTTAACTTCATTGCTAATACCTTAATCTGTTTCTATGTAATACATGTTGTGCCATTCTATGATAGTAAAGCACTTAAATTTGTGACAGTTTGTGTTTACATGGCTTTATTTTGCTTGTGAAATACAGGATCCACAATATTTAGGGTGAAAAAAAAGACATTGAAAATAATAAAGGAGATTTTTTTTTTTAAGTGTAGCTTCTCTGGAAGTAGAGAAAAATATTTTGATAAGTTGCATATCATTGGCTGAATTCATCAAAACTATAAATTATAAAACATTGTGTAGGGGATTTTAGAGTAAGATATTCTTAATTGTATCTCCAGGAGCAAGAAAACAATGAACTTGATTAAGAACTGTCGCTACTGGGATGTCCCTGGTAGTCGGATGGCTAAGACTCCACACTTGCAATGCAGGGGCTCAGGTTTGATCTCTGGTCAGGGAATTTAGATCCCACATGTTGCAACTAAGAATCCACATGCCACAATGATCAAGGATACTACATGCTGCAATTAATACCTGAACAGCCAAACAAATACATATTTAAAAAATAACTGTCTCTCCTAAGGTTGTGATCCATTTATATTCAAGAGCATATATGTAAAAGGAGAAAACATTTCAAAAGCAATTAGTCTCTAAAATCCTTACCCAAAATTAGGTAAAAGAGATAGGAAAGGGAAACATAAGGTTTGTTACATAGAATAAATTCATTCTTAATATTGCATTTTTGGATTTAACTTCAATGAGAAATGTCTTTTCATTTTGTGGTCAACCATTTTCCCCATCCTAATTTTATTGTAAAAAGGTCCGTTTTCATTCCAATCCCAAAGAAAGGCAATGCCAAAGAATGTTCACACTACCATACAATTCACATTCCAGTAAGGTTATGCTCAAAACTCCTTCAATCTAGGCTTCAGCAGTACGTGAACTGAGAACTTTCAGATATGTAAGCTGGATTTAGAAAAGGCTGAGGAACCAGAGATAAAATTGCCAACATTCATTGGATCATGGAAAAAGCAAGAGAATTCTGGAAAAATATCTACTTCTGCTTCCTTAATTGCATTAAAGCCTTTGACTATGTGGATAACAATAAACTGTGGAAAATTCTTAAAGAGATGGGAATACCAGACCACCTTACTTGTCTCCTGAAAAACCTGTATGCAGGTCAAGAAACAATAGTTAGAACTGGACAGGAAAGAACAGACTGGTTAAAAATTGGGAAAAAAGTACATCAAGGCTGTACATTGTCACCTTGCTTATTAACTTATATGCAGAATACATCATGTGAAATGCTGGGCTGAATGAAGCATAAGTTGGAATCAAGATTGCTGGGAGAAATATCAACATCAGATATGCAGATGATACCACTCTAATGGCACAAAATGAAGAGAAACTAAAGAGCTTCTTAATGAGGGTGAAAGATGGGAGTGAAAAAGCTGGCTTAAAACTCAACATTCAAAAAACAAAGATCATGGCATTCAGTTCCATCACTTCCTAGCTAAAAGAGAGGGAAAAGTGGAAGCAGTGACAGAGTTTATTTTCTTGGGTTCCAAAATCACTGTGGATGGTGACTGCAGTCGTGAAATTAAAAGACGCTTGCTCCCTGGAAGCAAAGCTATGACAAAACTAGACAGTGTATTAAAAAGCAGGGACATCACTTCTCCAACAAAGGTCCATATAGTCAAAGCTATGGTTTTCCAATAGTCATGCATGGATATGAGAGTTGGACCATATAGAAAGCTGAGAGCTGAAGAATTGATGCTTTCAAATTGTGGTGCTGGAGAAGACTCTTGAGAGTCCCTTGGACTGTAAGGAGATCAAACCTGTCAATCCTAAAAGAAATCAACCCTGAATATGCATTGGAAGGACTAATGCTGAAGCTGAAGCTCGAAAACTTCAGCCACCTGATGCGAAGAGACTCCTCATTGGAAAAGACCCTGATGCTGGGAAAGAGTGAACGCTAAAGGAGAACGAGGCAACAGAGGATGAGGTAGTTAGATAGCATCACCAACTCAATGGACATGAATTTGAGCAAATAGTGGGAGATAGTGAACAACAGAGGAGCCTGCTGTGCTGTATGTAGTTCATGGGGCTGCAAAGGGCTGGACATGACTTAGCGACTGAAAAACAACAATTCTATCCAGTCTGGTTTTATCAAAGTCAAGAACTGACACCTATATACCAAGTGAATGATAATAAGCTTTCATATCCAGATGACAAACACTTATACTTTTAATTTATCTCTCTCTCTATGCACACATACACACACACACACACACACATATTTATACTTATAAATATATATATATATATGTGAAAGTGAAAGTGAAGTCACCCAGTCATGTCCAACTCTTTGCGACCCCATGGACTGTAGCCTGCCAGACTCCTCTGTCCATGGGATTTTCCAGGCAAGAATACTGGAGTGGGTTGCCATTTCCTTCTCTAGGAGATCTCCCGACCCAGGGATTGAACCCCGGTCTCTCGCACTGTAGGCAGACACTTTACCATGTGAGCCACCAGGGAAGTCCCTATATATTAATATAAAATATACATATATATTTAAGAGATTGGGAACACACAGATGGCTATAATCGACTAAATGCAGCATTCTCAAAGTGATGAAATGCTATTTAAAACATGAAAACTACAACTTGGAAATTTTTTTGCAAAAACATCTCTCTAAAAATTTCTTTAGGATATATGCAGTTAGCTGGATTCCATTGAATAGCATGTGTTTGAGGAAGGGGTAGGGAAGTTTTGTGTTTGCTGCCAACATTGCTACACATTTCCCCATAATCAAATATGCTTTTGTTCTTGCAGATTATGTTTTCAGATTGTAATGTGATGTGCCCTTGTTCAGGCTTTTACTGGAAAATTACTCACTGCACCTGTGCAAAAATTCTACCAGTGCTCCTTAAACTCTACCCATCTATAAGAAAACCTTCATTGTTATGTATTCAAGCATCCAGGCACCTAGTTATGGAGTCACTTCTATGTCACAGGTCAAAAAATGTGTTAAGTTTTAGAAAAGTTCAGCAAGTTATGCCATTAACTGAGAGGAAAAATAACTATGGAGAGCAAAGGGCTTTGCATTTTTCAATCTGTAGTCACTGTTCTAAAGAAAGAACGTGGCCTTTTAGAACTATGAAATAACTTTGTCCTTCATAAAGAGTCACATTATGTCCATATATTGCAAAACACTATGTCCTGAGCTTTGGAGTTCAGCAAGAATCATAACTACTTTGTAAAGCTGCATGCAGTTTAATTTATCTTGCAAAAATATGAAACATGATATTCAACAAGGCCCTAAACCAAGTATATATTAATCTGTTCAATATCATTTCTCTCTTGCCTCCTTACAATGCTTTTTCTCTGCCTTGGAGTAACTAGTTTCATGGTATTTATAAACACTAGATAAATATGGACCAAATGACAAAAGGCCTGGTTTAGATCTGAATTTGTCATTTACTAATTGGGCAAACTTGAGTAAGAAATTTAACTAGCCTGTTTTTCCTCTATCCCTATATTATGTGGGAATTTATAAATATTCCAATAAAATCTTGAAATTATTATGAGGAATAAAAAGATGATATTTATGAGAGTTTTGTGTCATACTCTCAAGAATCTATCACAACTGTTTTATTATCAAGCTGACAAATGTTTAACTGATATATTGGTAACTTTTTTGCTACATACTCAGGCTTTCTTTTGTTTTATGAGCACTGAATAATTTATGCTTTTGAACTGTAGTGTTGGAGAAGACTATTGAGAAACCCTTGGACTGCAAGCAGATCAAACCAGTCAATCCTAAAGGAAATCAGTCCTGAATATTCATGGGAAGGACTGATACTGAAGCTGAAGCTTCAATAGCTTAGCCACCTGATGCAAAGAACTGACTGACTGGAAAAGACCCTGATGCTGGGAAAGACTGTGGGCAGGAGGAGAAGGGGACAAGAGATTACGAGATTGTTGGATGGACATGAGTTTGATTAAACTCTAGGAGTTGGTGATGGACAGGGAAGCCTGGCATGCTGCAGTCCATGGGTCACAAAGAATGGGACATGACTGAGCTGATTTGAAAAACTCTTCATTTATATACAGACAGATCTGCATCACAGGCAGTGGTACACACTCTGCTGTGATCATCCCATGTGTAAGAAGTTTTTGCTAAGCATGGAGGAGAAACTGGCCTTTCTCATCCCCAAAGCCCTGAGTAGAACTGTTAAGACAGAAGCTAAGGAACAGGAATTAGACAGGAACCAGGCTCTCTCCCACTCTATACACATAGTGGGATCTTACTTACTTCCTATCTTAGTCTGTTGGGACTGTTATAACAAAATACCACAAACTGGATGGCTTTTAAACAACAGAAACTTATTCCTCCCAGTTCTGGGTGCTGGAAATTAAAGATCATGGTGGTGAAGATTCTATGTTGGGAAGCTCACACTTCCTCCCCAGCAGCCATTTGCTCTGTGGCCTCATGTGGTGGGAGGTGCAAGGGAAACATTCTCCTGCCTCTTTTTGTCCTTTCTTTAGTGGTTAAGTCTTGTCTGACTCGTTTATGACCCCAAGGACTATAGCCCACCAGGCTCCTCTCTCAATGGGATTTTCCAGGCAAGAATACTAAATAAAGTGGATCTCCTCCTCGGATCTCCTTCACCCAGGAATCAGACCCAAGTCTCCTACGTTGGCTGGAGGGTTCTTTAGAGACACCAGGGGCATCCCAGGCCTCTTTTACAAGGGCAATAATCCCCTTTATAAGGATTCCACCTTCATGACCTAATCAATTCCCCCTAATACCATCAATTTGAAGGTTAGCATTTCAGCATATGAATTTGGGGACACACAGATATTCAGAATATAGAACTTCCCAAGCACAAAGGGAATCATTGAGATGAATAAACCTGGAAAGGTATTTCATAGCTTATTTTCTAAGTAGAAATTAAATAAAAAATTTTTATCCTCAGAATATAGAAAAACTCTCCTTTCTTCTATGTATATACATTTTTTAAGACACTAGTCAACATGCAACCACTGAGGGGATGACACTGCCAGATATTATGTTCCTACTAGGTGTTATGCACTCTGAATGGGACTTCACACAGGGTAACTCATAGTTTTAGGCATAAGTTAACTGGGGACACGGAAGTTCTGAAATTTTCCCATGATCAGATAGCAGGTAAGTAGCTGGATGATGACACTTACTCACATGTGTCCAAAGCAACAGTCACCATCTTAACAGAAGAGTAAATGATTTAATATAAAATAAACCTCAATGGACAGGAGTTTGGGCAAATTCTGGGAAGCCTGAATAGTGAAGAACAGGGAAGCCTGTAACGCTGTAGTCCATGGGAGTCAGTTACATGACCGAGTAACTGAACAACAAAACTGCAAATAAAATGCACTCCAGTCAACATTATAAAGGTGTTCACCTATCATAATACATATCATAATTTTAATGAAAGAAAGCAAAAATTCTATAATGTACTTCAAAATACCAGATATGTAAGTATCACTTGTAAAATAAAGTGGAGGTGATGACTCAGAATCCTTAAATTCAGAAACATTTAATTCTTCAGCATGAGGAAATATGTCCAATTTCTCTGTACTATACACACAATTTCATTTCAATCATTAGTTTCACTTAAAAGAAAGGGAATATGAATACTATTTTCAATTCAGTTCAGTCACTCAGTCGTGTCCGACTCTTTGCGATCCCATGAATCGCAGCATGGCAGGCCTCCCTGTCCATCACCAACTCCTGGAGTTCACTCAGACTCACGTCCATTGAGTCCGTGATGCCATCCAGCCATCTCATCCTCGGTCGTCCCCCTTCTCCTCCTGCCCCTAATCCCTCCCAGCATCAGAGTCTTTTCCAATGAGTCAACTCTTCGCATGAGGTGGCCAAAGTACTAGAGTTTCAGCTTTAGCATCATTCCTTCCAAAGAAATCCCAGGGTTGATCTCCTTCAAAGTGGACTGATTGGATCTCCTTGCAGTCCAAGGGACTCTCAAGAGTCTTCTCCAACACCACAGTTCAAAAGCATCAATTCTTTGGTGCTCAGCCTTCTTCACAGTCCAGCTCTCAAATCCATACATGACTACTGGAAAAACCATAGCCTTGACTAGACGGACCTTAGTCAGCAAAGAAATGTCTCTGCTTTTGAATATGCTATCTAGGTTACTCATAACTTTTCTTCCAAGGAGTAAGTATCTTTTAATTTCATGGCTATTTTAGAAACATAAATAATATTTTTGATTAAAATTTTATGGTAGTAATTTACTTTATGACAGCAACCTAAAGTTTTTCAATATAGGGCTAAAAATCCTGGACGAAGAGGCATGGTACAGGATAAGTCTATCTAAATTTAAGTAGCTACATTGGAATGGAACAAGTCGAGTGTCATCTGACAATTTTTTAAACCACAATATACAATAAAAAATTATTTTAAAATTTGCATGTGCCATCAGCACGAAAAGAGAGGATACATGATTATGATATTTCAAATATATTTATGTTAGAGAGAGAAAACTGAGGTAATATTTATTAAGATTTTTATTTGGATATTTCCACTGAAAATTCTGAACTTAGAAATTGGTAATCTCTGATTATATGATATATAATCTCTCTGATGTATATGGCAGTTGAAGCTATATCCTTTGTGCTATCTGACTTGAAAATACTATTTAATGCATGTTGAATTCCACTCCTCTTTGAGCACTTAAATCACTTTGACATGCCAGCTAAACAGAAAGAATATGTATTTTGCTAGGATTTTGATCAAGTATGAATCCATATAGTTTGCTAAAGTTACTATACAGTGAAATATTTACATGAAATAGGAGTTGAGGCATGTAATAAAGTTTCTAAAGGTAGCTATCTTCCTATATATCTAACAAGATTATAATAATTAGTCTGACCAGTTACAGAACAGATTATGACATGAGAAAGTTTGCAATCAAACAGCTAATTGATGTAGTAAATTGATGCATTTGATTTTGCATTTCATTTCTGGGTATTTAAAAATCCTTCCAATAGTAAAAAAATAAATAAATGTCTGTTGCACCCAAAAGAGTGTAATATATGTCTCAAAATTGCTTTACTTTATTAAATTAAATTATATGTGCTTATATGTTTAAATCTCTACTATTTTATAGGAATGTCTAGGTTACCAAAATAGTTATCACTAAGAATGATTTTTTTTTTTTTGGAGAATAACACTTAAAGAATAATTATAAATCCGATTTAAACAACCCATTTGGATTTACTGGATTTTCTTAGTTATCAGTAATTCAATATAACCATTAAATAGAAACCCAGTGTGGTAAAAATCAGATCACTTAGAACATTCCTTTTTTATAGAGTTAGTTGTAACAGCAATAATTCAAAATACTTTGTTAACATTTCTGTGTTACTTTAGAAATTCCAGAATTGCAGACTACCTAAAGTTTATTGCCCTATGGCAAGAGTGAAAATGAAAGAAAGCCTTTTGACAGGAAAGAAAAACAAGTTTGCGAATAGTATTAAGTGATGTCCTATATACACTTGAACATGTTCAAGAGGGAAAATGTCTATATCTTTCTCTAATAGATTGTAAAAGGCTCATTTTAAGAAGGAACGAAATAATGGAACGTTGCAGAGAACATCTATTCACTAGGCTCTTCTGAATGGAAATTATGAATGTAAAATTGGGAGACAGTTTCTGGGCTTTTTGCAGATAAGATATCTGCATATGAATGCTCTTTGTTTCAATGATTCCTGTAAGGCTTTACATTGAGGATGTAATGCTATATAACTGTCGTTGCTTCAGCTTTTTATATAATTATATACAAATGTTATAAAAGATGCTGTGTTAATCCAAAATTGAACATCTTTTTTCGTTCTTCTCAGCTCTGAAAGCTGGTGAATGATCCCAAATCACAATGGCAACCTTATAGCTGTAGGAGGAACGGGTTTATTTGTATTAATGCCATGGAGTTCAACATGATTTGTTTTCAGAGACATCCAAAAAAATAAAAAGGAATTGTTATTGGTTGATTACTAAACGTGGATTTTCAGTTCTTTCCTTTCCTCCAAGACAAGTTTTTAAAATAGGATCATTTAAAGGAAGTCAGTGGCACAAAGAACTAAAAATGCTTAGAGGATAGCTATAGGGCATTTATTCCTTACTAAATGATTCCCTATCACTAAGGTCGCTGGCAATGTTAATTTGAACCATATTTCCACACATATTCTCTATAAAATCTGATGCACATAAGTCTACATTAAAAAATTAAGTATTGAAATCAATCAGTGGAGCAAAATTTGCAGAGGCAATTTATTTTTTCTTGGTAGAGTTTTTGTGGGCGAAACATGAAACCAAGATTTTACTTCTATATAACAGTGAAAATATATTATATGATATTAAATAGTTTAACTGTGCTCTACTAAAGAATGTTTTTCCATATCTAATTTTGCTTACTATTAACACTCAGATAAGAATTTGCTATTAACCCACAATAGCATAGCAAGCAGCAAAAAAAAAAAAAAAAAAGTGTTACACAATTGTATACAAAAGTTGATTAAATATTTACTCTCAAGTACTTTTATTTGAAGAATAAACTTAAAAATATATTTAAAATACATGTGCTTGTATTTTGGTAGATTTAAAAAATAATTTTAATATATACTTGTGAAATCAGTGGAGATTTTATAGTTTTGATTTATAAATATATAGTCATCATCATCTCAAAAGGAATCACCTGTGATAGAGTGACTACATATCTAAAATGATAAAGACTAAATCATTTAGTACTTGAACATAACAGTTATAGTAGGGCTACTTGAAAAACATAAGGTATCTGGAAATACTAGTGTCCAAAGACAATTTTTAGCACTCAGAAAAACTGATAGCATATCTTATACATATTTCTTACTACTATTAATAAATATTTAGCTACCCTTTCCAATAAAAATGTTTCATTATAATAAAATACTTCCTAACACATGAGTATTGTGAAAGAACCTCAATTAAATAATCACTGAACACATCAAAGCAATTTTTTAATTACTTTGGACCTTGGCTAGATGTAATGGGTAACCTCCACGTAAAGAGTTCTTGGTCTATTAATAATCCTGAGAAGTCATATACCTTCCATGAACAGAACCAATATTATGAGGATTAGATTTGATTTCTCAAGGAATTTAGATTGGTACATTTTAAACAAGATACATGGCATATATTATAAAATTGTTGGTAAAATTAGCATCTGTTTCAACAGGTTTTTTTTTTTTCTGTAGTTTGGTAAGTCAATAGTTGTGTGTGTGTGTGTGTGTGTGTGTGTGTGTGTGTGCGTGCGCGCGCCCGCACACCCACGCACCCGCACACCCACGCACTCGGTCATGTCTGACTTTTTGTGACCCCATGGACTGTAGCCCGCCAGGCTCCTCTATCCATGGGATTCTCCTGGCAAGAATACTGGGGTGGGTTGCCGTTTCCTCCTCCAGGGGATCTTACCAACCCAGGAATCAAATCCACGTCTACCTGCATTGGCAGGCAGATTCTTTACAGTGGTTAGCATCAAATTTTCTCAGTTCAAATCCTGGATACTAAAAAAAAAAAGGAAGACGTTTTCACCACTTCCAAGAAGAGGAAAAAATAAAAAATAATAAAAAAAGGCTAATTAGCCTGGCTGTCCTAAGATACTATAATATGGATGAGAATGGCAAAATCAGTCACCATTATCAGGAGTGCCCTTCAGAGGAATGTGGTGTTCGAGTTTTTAATGTCCTGCCATGTTACAGACATCATTGTGGCAAACTTTAATGACCCAGAAGACAAGTAATTAAAAGAAACTCACAACAAAAATACAAAATTCTATAAGCTTTTAAACTACTTAGTGCCTTAATTTTCTCTTAAGCTATTTGAGGGGATAATAATAGAAACTGCCACATAAGATTAAGGATTTAAATGAGATGAGCATCAGAAAAGTACTTGCCACATGTACATTATGTATATGAACACATAATGTTCATTACTTAAACATTTTCTGAACCTATATAATCTTGACATTTTATCAACAGAGTTGAATAATTTTTTGACTTATCCACTTTCCCTAGTCATTAGCATTTTATATTATTACATTTGGTACCACAAAAAGAGGAACTAAAAAGCCTCTTGATGTGAAAAAGTTGGCCTAAAGCTCAACATTCAAAAAACGAAGACATGGCATCTGGTCCTATCACTTCAAGGGAAATAAATGGGGAAACAGTGGAAACAGTGTCAGATTTTATTTTGGGGGGGCTCCAAAATCACTGCTGATGGTGATTGCAGCCATGAAATAAAAAGACGCTTACTCCTTGGAAGAAAAGTAATGACCAACCTAGATAGCATATTCAAAAGCAGAGACATTGCTTTGCCAACAAAGGTCCGTCTAGTCAAGGCTATGGTTTTTCCAGTGGTCATGGATGGATGTGAGAGTTGGACTGTGAAGAAAGCTGAGCACCGAAGATTTGATGCTTTTGAACTGTGGTGTTGGAGAAGACTCTTGAGAGTTCCTTGGACTGCAAGGAGATTCAACCAGTCCATTCTGAAGGAGATCAGCCCTGGGATTTCTTTGGAAGGAATGATGGTAAAGCTGAAACTCCAGTACTTTGGCCACCTCATGCGAAGAGTTGACTCATTGGAAAAGACTCTGATGCTGGGAGGGATTGGGGGCAGGAGGAGAAGGGGATGACCGAGGATGAAATGTCTGGATGGCATCACGGACTCGATGGATGTGAGTCTGGGTGAACTCCGGGAGTTGGTGATGGACAGGGAGACCTGGCTGCTGCGATTCATGGGGTCGCAAAGAGTCGGACACGACTGAGCGACTGAACTGAACTGAAACCTCATGTTTCATTCAGATTTCATTAGTTTTTCCCTATTACCTCTTTTTCTTTTCCAGTATCCCAGCTTGATAACACATTGCATTTAGTCTTTAACTAAGACTTCGTTTAACAAAAACAAAGCTTCCAACAAAAATGAGAAAAATGTACAGAGATTTCTCATTTATTCCCTGCAACCACACAAACATAGAATTCCCATTATCAACATCTCCCTGCCCTACCAGAGTAGTACATTTGTTATAATTGATAAAATCCTTAGCTTTTTTTCCCTAAAATATATAGCTTTTTGTATTTTTAAAATTTTTGCACACATTAATTAAATCATATATCCTAACTTGGCTGTTTCACCGTTAACCATTGCAATTTTTATCATGGTTAATTAGTCAATTCTATTATGATTTTTTTATGAAACTACATTTGACAATGCCTCTGTGTGGCTGTCTAGCTGAATATGTGGGGAAATAATTCTGGCATGTAATAAGCGCTCAATAATTTAATAAATTTTAATTCAATGGTTGAGTTAAATTTTGAGATAATTAGCTTGCTATGCTTTAGTATGACATTTTTCTCCCAAGAAATAATGACTAATTTTGGTAAATAAGATTAACTTCCAAACAGCTTTAAATTCCTGGTTTTAAGTATACTTTTTGTACATGGATGAGACACACTTGACTAAATAGTGGTAGCTTTACATTAAAGGAACTCATGTACTTATTCCCATAATAAATACTAACATGTTAAACATTGTGCTCATTTAGAAAAGATAATCTGAAGAAGAATAGATATATGTACATTTATAACTGAGTTAATTTGCTATATACCTGAAACAGAAAGAACAGTAAAAATAATATATGTAACGGCAATATATATACAAACACCTTGATAATACTGCACCCTGGAAACATTTTTTGTTTTTCCCTTAAGACTCTAACTTGATTTACTATAGAGAGAAGATGTATCTGAGAGTCTTATTATTTAAGAAATTTCAAACTGGCTTCTTTCTTGGGTATCTCTACTTTAACCTACAACACTTTTGAATAGACTTAACCTGATGGATATTGCCAGGAATATAGGTGACATAAATTATTAAATGGGCACTTTATTTTCTGATTAGTTTTCAGTAGTATTAATGCACATCTGTAAAAGAATTTAAAATATCAGCTAATGACTTTGGTGTTATAATAATCAGCACTTTTTAAATCCTTAAATTTGATTTAATCAATCATCACTGTTTTCTCCTTTGTTTTTTCAAGTACTGAATTCTTACCTTTTGCTTAAGAGAAGATAGGAGAGATCACTTTTTATTATTTTCTTTCATAGCTTATATTATCACTTCAATTATATCACTTCAATTCAATTATAATTGAATGTATACAAAACACACATATATAAATATGGAAATAAATTATAAAATTGGAAATTGATTCTAGTTTCTCACTCCTAAAGTTTTATACATTCTTATATTTACTACCAAATTAGGTAGATGATAAAAAAAATGACAAGAAAAAATAAACTGAGAATATTAAATAAATGTAATGAGATATAAGTTAAAATGCTCTGATAATGTCCCTCTAATGAAATTGATCTTTTCTGTTATGAATGATTTCTCCTAATCTCTGGATCCTATTAAAATCTGTATGTCTCATACAGAAATTTCCACATTCTGCTTTATATATCATTTTAAATATTTTCTTCTTAACTAAAAACTCCCTAATTTCAGAGGGTTACTTATTTTCATATTTTTGTATGGCATACAGTACTCTATCTATAGAAGAAAATCTGAACATAGCAAGTTATATTATTTCCAGGCTTTGCTAAACTTCTATTAGTTCAAATTATGTTCTATGACCTCAGGATTTTAAAAAATTTGCTTGGACTTGAACATTAAATTCTACATATTTTAATATATTTTAAACTTATGTCTCTCAATAGGAGTTCTGCACAATCATAAATGCCCTATTCATTGTCTTTAGTATTGGCTATGCCAATTTTCTCTCATTTATTTTTTCATTGTTTCTCTATTATGGGCTAAGCTTATACTGTGCTCTCTGGAGTGCAGAGCCTCGCAAATATGTACAGCATCAGATTGCTTACCGAGCTATGCTAAATTGCATTTTGCTCCCAGTGAATGGATTTATTCAAACTTCTTTTTTTTTGCGGGGGGGGGAAGTGCTGTTTGAGAGCAATAGCTCTGAGTAGGATTTTTAGAAATGGGAGGAAATTCAGTGATGCCTGTTCTGTTTTCCTCATAATACAGAGAAGAAAAAATATCTATCCTGGAATTGTTACTTGTCTCAACTGAGGATACACAGCAAGAGATGAAAACAGAGATTAGGTCTCCAGGCTCTCTCTCCAATGGGTCTCTGAACTTCTCCTTTACTCAGTGGACATTTAGTTAAGGAGAAATCTGGCTAATTTAAACAGAATATTATGAAGAGGGTCCATTATCTGTCCCTCAGTTTGCAAACCCAAACTGTAGGAAGCCATTTTATTATTAACTCAACAAAAACTTACTAAACACCAATTATATGCCAAATACTGTTCTACCTGCTTGGTACACATCATTAAAGAAAAGGCATAAAAATTCCCCTGAATCTTGAAGCATATATCCTACTTATGGGAAAAAGAACATAGACAATCAACATTTTTAAAGAATAAATTATTTAGGGTGTTGGCAAGCGATAAGTTGCAAGGAGAAAAGAATGAAAGCAAGATAAATGTAGAGCTGAGGGAGTGATTTTTCTACTAGCAGGGTCAGGGTAAACCCCACTGAGAAGCTGAGGTTTGAACAAAGGTTTAAGGAAGCTGTGGAAGTTAGTCATGGTGATATCTGTAGAAGAAGCACTGTAAGCAAAAGAAAGAGTACAAAGGCCCCGAGGTAGAGAATGCAAGAGTTGGAGGCAAGGAAAAGCAGCTGATGTGATTCAAAGTGGGAAAGAAAGTAGTAGATAATGAGGTCAGAGTGATAACCAAAGCTTTACCAAAGCCACACCATGCAGTTTGGGAACCACTAGCAACAAATACCCACTGAGCACTTGAAATGTGCCTAATACACATCAAAATCAAGGTTTAACATGATTTTAATGAATTTATATTTTGTACTGATAGTTAAATGTATAGTTTAAAACTGAAGCATCTGTCAATATGGATGTAGATATAACTAGGACTGTATTTTATAGTAAATTCAGTTACTGGAAAACTCCTGAGTATACTTAAAACTTAGAATATACTTAAAATATCTTGAGTATGTGAATCTATTTTTTCAATTGGAAATTTTATGAACTCCAAGTAACGAGTATCCCTGTAAAACTTAGCATCCAAACTGAAAAGAGCTATTGGGTGTGAAATATCCACTAGACTTCAAAGATGAGTATATAAGTATGGATTATTTATTGAGTTGGTATGTTAGATATACCAGTTGAAATATAAATTAAATCATAAATCATATTAAATAATATAAAATTATATATCATACAAAGTAAAAATTAAACATATAATGTATAAATTATATCATTTATAGCTATATAAGTATATTCAGTTCAGTTCAGTCACTCAGTCGTGTCCAGTTCTTTGCAACCCTATGGACTGTAGCACGCCAGGCCTCCCTGTCCATCATCAACTCCCGGCGTTTACTCACGTCCATTGAGTCAGTGATGCCATCCAACCGTCTCATCCTCTGCCATCCCCTTCTCCTCTCACCTTCAATCTTTCCCAGCATCAGGGTCTTTTCAAATGAGTCAGCTCTTTGCATCAGGTAGCCAAAGTATTGGAGTTTCAGCTTCAATATCAGTCCTTCCAATGAACACCCAGGACTAATCTCCTTTAGGATGGACTGGTTGGATCTCCTTGCAGTCCAAGGGATTCTCAAGAGTCTTCCCCAACACCACAGTTCAAAAGCATCAATTCTTCAGTGCTCAGCCTTCTTTATAGTCCAACCCTCATATTCATAAATGACTACTGGAAAAACCATAGCCTTGACTAGAAGGATATTTGCTGGCAAAGTAATGCCTTTGCTTTTTAATATGCTGTCTAGGTTGGTAATAACTTTCCTTCCAAGGAGCAAGTATCTTTTAATTTCATGGCTGAAGTCACCATCTGCAGTGATTTTGGAGCCCAAAAAATAAAGTCAGCCAATGTTTCCCCATCTATTTTAGATAAGCATAATTCAAATATTTGTCTTTATTAATGCAATTACTAGAAAATTCATAATCACTTATATTTCTTATATTCTATTGAATTTTATTTTTATTTAAATTGAGAGCACAATAGGACATAAGAGATTGGCTTTTGCTCTAGGTGAAATGGAGATTCCTTGGAAGGGCTCCAGCAAGAGAGAAATAAGATCTATTTCTTCATTTAATTATAGCTATTATTTACATATCTCATATAAATTCATAGCTAGATCCATACTTTGTCCATATTATATCACAAATAAAGCACAATTGGGTTAATTAGACAAGTGATTTATCATTTTCTCAATTATATTACTTACTACTAGTTTTCATAAATTTATCTAATCATGAAAGAGGATAGTCCACATAAACATTGTAAATTATCTCATTCTAACTTATCTTAGATCTGGACAACCCTAGCAAGTTGTGTGCATTTTCTTCAGAAACAAAAGTCAGAGTACCTTCAAAGTTTTATGCTAATTCCCAACTGATACATCAAGTAGCTCATCAAAAATGTCCATATGACTGCCATATTATGTATAAATTTCACTTCTGAATATTCATTGGAAGAAAACCAAAACACTAGTTTGAAATGAAACATGAACTCCAAATTGTTGTAGCATTATTTGCAATAGCCAAGGTATGGAAACAACCTAACTGTCCTACAACAGAAGAATGGATACAGAAAATATTGTGTATATATACGTTATGGTATATGTATACATAAAGAACAGTGGTAGCTTGCCACTTGTGACCAGATGGATAGATCATGAGGGCATTACACTAAATGAAATAAATCAGAAAAAAACAAATATCATATGATCTCACATGTGGAAACTTATAAAAAGAAGTCATAAAATAGATACAAAGAATAGATTGTTGATTACCAAAGGTAAGGGTTGGGGAGTGGATGAAAATGGGGGAAGGAAGCCAAAAAATATGAACTTACAGCTATAAAGGAAGTCACAAGAATGTAATGTACAGTATGACATTACAGTTAGTAATACTGTACTGAATATTTGAAAGTTTACAGCAAAGTAGATCTTAAAAGTTCTCATAACAAAAAAAATAATTCTGTAACTGTATATGGTGACAGATGTTAACTAAATAATCTAGTGATCTTTTCACAATATATACAGACGCCAAATCATTATGTTGTACACCTGAAACTGATACAATGTTGTACGTCAACTAGACCTCAATATAAGAAGCTAAGTAGTTGAAAAATGTCCACATATTTTGCTTTTGCAATCAATCAATAAGCCAGAGAAATTATTTTGACAAATTGCCACCAGTGCCTTAAATATTCTCTTACACTAATATTGGAATTAAATATTCTCTACACTAATATTGGAATTAAGTTAGATAGAGTCAAATATAGCCTAAAATCAAAGAAAAAAAAGATATTTTAAATGTTTAATCTATGGAAAGCGGTAGTTTTATGCTTTCAATGGTCTATAACACAATACTTATCAATTTCATAACTTGTAATGATACCATAAACAATATATAAAATTAAACCCAAATAACTATATTCAGAAAAATGAAAAAACTCAGTAATTTTTAGGCTGTCATTCTAAGAGGATTTGAAATGAAACAGATTCTTCTAAAGTAAAACTGTCAATAGTTTAAATATCTTTGTTATAGAATTTCTAAATTTTTGCCTAAATTCACATTTTTACACAGGAAAGGGGCATGTAGCTAATAGGAAAAGAGACAATTTCTTTCAAATGTATTTCTGTTTTATGCACAAAATTACCATTAGTATTAATGGGAGTTAAACACATAAATTCATTTTGCATCAATAGAAGAGCGGAAGCTATAATCTATAAAATGAATGAATTAAATCATTATGAGTAATTCTTTAGCACATGACCTCCTCTAAGTGCTATGAAGTATACAATCTGACTTTTTGAGATGACACTTAAAAAGGTTTTAAACTCTAATTGAACAGCCATTCACTTGGCTTATTTTTTACTTAGATCTCTCCTAATACCTGTGAAGTAGCGGTTTTAAAATAGGAGACTGGATGGTAAATGCAGTAATTTCTCATCAGGGAATATTTAATAAATGGAAGCTATTAGCCAACTAAAGGACACAAAATAGATTAATCTTTCAAAGACACATCCTTTTGGGACTATAAATTGTTCAGTCTTCAGGGGGAAAAATCTTCCTGACAGTTGTGTAAGGACAGACTTACATTCAATATTTTCATAATATATGAAAAAAGATTATTTTAATTTTTAACAACAAACATTTACTAAGATTATTTGAAACTATCCAGAGGTAAAGTAAGTAAAAATTATCCCACTTGTGTAACAATTTAGTTCTTATAGATTGTAATGCATTTTTGCTTGAAGATGGTGTTATGAAAGCTAACTTTTGGGTATATATTTTATTTTATAATATTTATATAATACTGTTATGATATACCATAAAATCTAACTCTATGCCCCTTTACTGTGGTTATAAAAAAAGATAACCAGAAAACTTGTTAACAAAGCTATGGTTTCTATTAAATATATCTTTTGCCCTTAAAGATATTCATATATCAATAGCTTTTTCAAAGAATCATGAACAAAATGTAACTAAAGAAAATAGATTTTTCATTTTATTTTGAGTTAAACTTAGAATCTAGGCTCAATTCACACATACTTTAAAATTTTGTATCAACTATTTTGACTTAATTGTCCAGCCCCTATAAAACACTGCATATGTACTCTTATCATCCAAAGATCTTGAAAAGCACATGTACAGATAATTTTCTATTTACTGCAATAAGCTAAACTCAAGAACACCTATAAGGTAATCTGTGAGGTTATATCTATTTTAGGAGAATATAGAATTGAATACAGGAATCTCAACATTGTTAAAATCTGGGAACACTGTTGAAAATTTACTACTTAGATTTTCCCATCCCATTATCAGAGGCAAAACTGACTATAAGAAATTTAGTAATACAAAAAATAACATGTCCTTCTCCAATGTGTTTTATAAGAAATTGTCCTGGCATCTGTACCTCAGGAAAATCCTTTTCCTTGACATTCTCTCCCTCCTGTCCTCTCCTCCATTCTTCTTTCCCACTCCCCTTTCATCTGTCCATCCATCGCTCCTTCCTTCCTTCTTCTCTCACGTTGCCACATTTTTGTTTTCTGGGTTTTATGTCAATGCATATATATTTTTTGCATTGATAAAAAACCATTTTAAAAAGTATTTTTGTTGCTCTTGTATAGTTGCTGAGTCACGTTGAACTCTTTAAGACCCCATGAACTGCAGCCCACCAGGCTCTTCTGTCCGTGGGATTCTCCAGGCAAGAATACTGGAGTGGGTTGCAATTTCCTTCTCCTGGGAATCTTCCCAATTCAGGGATCAAACTCATGTCTTCTGCAGTGGAACATCACCGAGCTACCAGGGAAGCCCTTAAAAGTATTTTAATATTTGCTTAATAATTATATAATATTGCTTATAGAGAGTTTTACTTTATGCTAATTACTGTAGAAAACATTGGAAATGTTTTTAAAATACTAACAAATAGAACACAAAAGACTAGAGATCTCTTCAAGAAAATTAGAGATACCAAGGAAACATTTCATGCAAAGACAGGTACAATAGTGATATAAATGGTATGGACCCAAAAGAAGTAGAAGATACTAGGAAGAGAGGGCAACAATACACAGAAGAACTATACAAAAAAAGATCTTAATGACCCAGATAACTATGGTGGTGTGATCACTCAACTAGAGACAGACATCCTGAGGTGTGAAGTCAAGTGGGCCTTAGCAAGCATCACTGAGAACTAAACTAGGGGAGATTATGTAGTTCCAGCTGAAATACCCTTAATTTCGGATATTTCAAATCCTCAAAGATGATGCTGTGAAGGTGCTGCACTCAATATGCCAGCAAATTTGGAAAACTCAGCAGTGACCACAGGTATGGAAAGGTCAGTTTCATTCCAATCTTAAAGAAGGGCAATGCCAAAGAATGTTCAAACTATGGCACAACTGCACTTATTTCACATGCTAGCAAAGTAATGCTCAAAATCCTTCAAGGAGACTTCAGCAGTATGTGAACCGAGAACTTCCAGATGTCCAAGCTGGATTTAGAAAAGGCAGGGAAACCATAGATCAAATTGCCAACATCCACTGGATCACAGAAAAATCAAGAGAACTAAAATAAAAAAAAAAATCTACTTCTGCTTCATTGACTATGCTAAACCCATTGACTGCATGGATCACAACAAATTGTGGAAAATTCTTCAAGAGATGGGGATACCAGAACTCCTTAACTGCCTCCTGAGAAATCTGTACACACCTCAAGAAGCAAGAGTTAGAATTGGACATGGAACAATGGACTGGTTCTAAATTGGGAAAGGAGTATGTCAAGGCTGTATACTGCCACCTTGCTTATTTAACTCTTATGCACAGTACATCATGTGAAATGCTGGGCTGGATGAAGCACAATCTAGAATCAAGATTGCCAGTAGAAATATCAATAATTTCAGGTGTGCAGATGACACCACCCTTATGGAAGAAAGTAAAGAGAAATTAAAGAGCTTCTTGATGAAGATTAAAGAGGAGAGTGAAAAAGTTGAGTTAAAACTCAACATTCGAAAAATGGAGATCATGGCATCTGGTCCCATCACTTCAGGGCAAACAGATGGGAAAACAATGGAAATAGTGGTAGACTTTATTTTCTTGGACTCCAAATCACTGTGGACACTGACTGCAGCCATGGAATTAAAAGATGCTTGCTCCTTGGAAGAAAAGCAATGACAAACCTAGACAGAATATTAAAAAGCAGACACATTACTTTGCCTACAATGGTCTGTATAACCAAAGTTATGGTTTTTCCAGTAGTCACGTATGGATGTGAGAGTTGGATGATAAAGAAGTCTGAGGGCCAAAGAACTGATGCCTTTGAACTGTGGTGCTAGGAAAGATATTTGAGAGTCCCTTGGACAACAAGGAGATCAAGCCAGTCAATCCCAAAGGAAGTCAATTATGAATACTCATTGGGAGAACTAATGCTGAAGCTGAAGCTCCAATCCTTTGGCCACTTGATGCAAAAAGCAGACTCATTGGAAAAGACCCTGATGCTGAGAAAGACAAACGACAGGAGGAGAAGGGGACGACAGAGGATGAGATGGTGGGATGGCATCATCGACTAAATGGACATGAGTTTGAGCAAACTCCAGGAAATGTTAGACAGGGAAATTTGGCATGCTGCAGTCCAAGGGGTTGCAAAGATTTGACTGAGCAACTGAACAACACCAACAATGAATAGAAACCTTATGAAGTTGAAAGTATAAGTATATCCATTTTATTTATCCACAGAGACACTCAGGCACAGAGCTCTTAAGCAGCTTGCTGAAGACCACATTATTATTAAGTGCAAGGGTAAGGATTAGAATCAAGGTCCTATCACTCAGATTTGTGTTATTAACTATCATACTATAGTGCTATAATAAGAAAACTTATAATAAGGAAATCGTTAAAGTAAGTCAGAGATAGGTTTATTCGGTCCAAGAATTGCTAGCAAATTTCCGGATGTTAGCTTTAGAAGATGGTTTACTTGAAACTCTTTTAAGAATCCTTTTTGATTCTGTGGTCATACATCTATTTAAGACATTTTGAATTAAATTCCATTTCCTTTCTAAACCACATACTGTGAGTATTAGTCTTTGGCATCGAGTATCAGTTGCAAGAAATAATGCACTTCATTTCTTTTCTTATTTACTCTCACTTCATTTTAATATTCAGGTTATAGTGAAAAGTATTTCTTACTAGTATAGAAATAAAATTCTTATTTTAAAAACTGCAACCTTTAAAAAGGTAATCTAAAATTTGTTTTTCAGTCAAAGGTTTTAAAAGTTAACAGATAAAACTAATTTTCTCATTTAATTGTTTCAGCATGTTATTCTAGATAACCTGGAGAAGTAGAATGGAATCTTTCTCTAAAAATAAATTTCTGAGAAGTACGGTGATGCTGCATATTTTAGAAATTTGTGTTAAATGAATAAAAGAGAAATTCACATAATTTTCTCTGTCTTTTCACATTTCATATTCAATCATTTGAGCATATGTAGAAAAATCAATAATTCTAGCCCACACAATCTCCACATTTTGAGATAAAGGGCACTGCTTAGCTGGGTAAAGAAGAATGCAAGTAGATAAAATCAGATGGGGGTATAATATAAAACATAGTAAAATGTCATTATTTAGGATACTCTGATCATTTATGTACAACAAAACACTTTAAAAATTCTGCTTATCCAAAATGCAAAATCAGTCATTTTGAAATTTAACAGGAAACAATGGCTAACATGTGATTGCATTAGAATACTATTACCAGAGAAGAATGAAATCACTGAATTTGCCCCCCATAAAAGGTGATTGTAAAAACCCAAGTCCTAGCAAAAACAATACAGCTCACATTACAGCAACCATAATCAAGTTTAGGATAGTCACACGAGTATATTCAGATATATTCACACTCAGAATCATAAAATGGCCCTAATGGTTATGTCATGTCTGGTCATTAAGGAAAATAATATGCAGCTCACATGTTTATATCCTTTTTACTCCCAGGCTTCACAGAGCTGTAGTCCATGATAGGTATGATTAATAGCCATTTCTTTGGAATATTTGATTTTTACAGGTAGTGAATGCAGAACAAATTACAAAGAGTGAAGATTAAAAGTAAAAGCAAATATTCTAAGTCAGCACTGATTTTCTAACTCTTGCCAAAAAAAAATTATCATCAAAGGAAAAGTTTGGTCTTGCTAGAAAGCTTAAAACAACTTAAAAAAAAAATCCATGTTTAACTTGTGCTTATAAGAGGGTCCTGACTTCTTTGTTACCAAAAAAAAAAAAAAAAGAGTGAATTCATTGTTTCACATATGTATAATTATATATGTAGATTATTCACAAATATCTGTGTGCTCTTTTGGCAAAAAGTGAATTTTGGGCAGAGATAATTTTTTAAATTAATAAATAAGACAAACACAATGTCCTAAGATTATAGGTAAATCACAAATGAATATAATTCAACAGTCAAGGGAACAAAAATTCAAGCTAAAATACTGAACTCTAAATCTATAAATCTCAAATCTCTCTTTATTTTTCCTCTCATCTGTTATTCTTCCCCATGGGGATCATCTAAGTTTTGCCCACAGTAATTCAGAAGCACTGGTCCTGAAATAGAGGGGAAAGGCATCAACAGCCATAATTGAGCCATTCACTCAGCTTTCCTTTGAGAGCATATTTGATTGGCATAATAAAAAATAGAATACACATTTAGAAATAGACTTAAAACTGCTCTTGAAATGGGGACTAAATGGTTCATGAGATTGATGAGATAAAGATCCTATTACTCCAAATCATTGATTTGAGTGTAGCTCTCATGAAAATGACTAATTCATTACCATCGGACAATCTTCAGAAACTGATGCGATGTTAAAGTCTCCATATGACATATGATGAAATCTTTCAACAAATGCTACTTACAAAAACAAAAGCAAAACTAAATTAAAGCATGTATCCTGAATTTTGTAGATGTTCCGAAAACATCCTGAATATTTGTGATTAGGAAGTCACTTTATTTTGAATGCTTGTACACATGGTTCCTGAGCCTCTGTTGCATCAAGGATTGGGTAGAAGATTACAGACAGAACAAAGTTAGATCACACAATGCCAGAGGGACTATTGGTGAGCACTATTTCCATTGTGTTTTCTGACTAAACAGGCTATTGGGATTATTTCTTATTTCTTCAGTGCTCTAAGACTAAATTCGTGTTTCACAGTTGGAATCTCAACCTTGAAATCTAACTTAATGAATGGAGTTCACCAACAACTTAGACGGATCCTGTCCTATATAACACCGGTTCCCCAGCCTTTTTGGGAACAGGAACGGGTTTGTGGAGGACGATTTTTCCAGACACCAGTGTTGGGGGGTGGGGGAATGTTTAGAGGATAATTCAAAAATATTAAACTTATTGTGGACTTTTATTTCTATCATTATTACATCAGCTCCACCTCAGATCATCAGATATTAGACCCTGGAGGTTGGGGAGCCCTGCCTTATAAAGTGCTGTGTCTCTTTCTTTGTCTAGAGTACAGTGCTGCTACTGATGTCCTTTCCCAATTCCTTCAGCTCTTACGTGTGCACTTCCTGACTCTTGGTTGGAGAGATAATAGATGACTGCATGGTAGGATAGACTGAATAATGGACAGAAAAAAATGATGAATATTATCCTTGTTTTCTTTTAAGGAGGGAACCAATGTAAAATAGGTATTCCCAAAACAATTTTCCCATTGTTAGAGTTGCCAGGAAAACATCACAACTGAGAGTTTGCTCAGTATCTATACATGATCCCCTAAAGCATATACTAAATAAAGTATGTAGGTGCTACCTGAAACAACTCTTCTCCCTCCACGCCACTCCCCGAACAAAAGAAAAATAAACACACTCACACATACAAACATAACTGAGGGGGATGTTTGGTGATAAATCATTAAATAAATAGTCCTTAAGCATGCCACAATGCCTTGTGTACAAAGACAGCCCACATAAATCTTACTTACTTCTCACTTTATTGAAAATTACAGTAGCTGAATTTCTTGAGAAAAAAATATATAAATAAGTATTTCAAAAATAAAAAGCGGCTTAGACTAATTCTGTCCCCAGTGTAGAAACAAGCTTCCCTAGATGGAAAATACTAATAATTATTTGATGCAAACACCTGAAAGAGATGGTAAATGAAAATCCAACTCCATTGAAAAGCTTACAGAAGCAAAACAAACGGAAAAGACTCTCTTGTGATTGGGCATTAATGATGCTTCCATAGAGGTGGCAATCAGTTCAGTTCAGTTGAGTCATGTCAGACTCTTTGCAACCCCATGGACAGCAGCACACCAGGTCTCCCTATCCACCACCATCTCCCGAAGTCACTCAAATTCATGTCCATTGAGTCAGTGATGCCATCCAATCATCTCATCCTCTGTCGTCCCCTTCTCCTCCCACCTTCAATCTTTCCCAGCATCAGGGTCTTTTCAAATGAGTCAGTTCTTCACACCAGGTGGCCAAAGTATTGGAGTTTCAGCTTTAACATCAGTCCTTCCAATGAACACCCAGGACTGATCTCCTTTAGGATGGACTGGTTGGATCTTCTTGCATTCCAAGGGACTCTCAAGAGTTTTCTCCAACACCATAGTTCAAAAGCATCAGTTCTTCAGTGTTCAGCCTTCTTTATAATCCAACTCTCACATCCATACATGACTACTAGGAAAAACATAGCCTTGGCTAGATGGACCTTTGTTGGCAGAGTAATGTCTCTGCTTTTTAATATGTTGTCTATGTTGGTCATAACTTTTCTTCCAACCTAAAATAAATTATATTGGCTCACAGTGCTGCCAGATTCAAACTGTTCTTACTTCTCTGGGTAAAACCACTAAGAGACACCCTCCCATTACACGTTTTTCATATAGAGAATCGTGAATATATTCTATAAACTTCCAGCATAAATGAAATAACTGTTCCTGTTAGAATGCCAACAATAAATAGATTAGGGAGGCAATGTTTCAAATGATATTAAAAAGCCTACACTTTAGACTTTCCTGGTGGTCCAGTGGGTAAGAATATGTCTGCCAATGCAGGAGAGATGGGTTTGGTTACTGATGTTGGAAGATCCCACATGCCACCAGGCAACTACGCCTATGTGCTGAAACTACTGAACCCGTGCTCTAGAACCTGTGCTTTGCAACAAAAGAAGCCACTATAGTGAGAAGCCCATGGATCACCTCTAGAGTGTAGCCCCTGCTTCCTACAACTAAACTCCATGTGCAGCAATGAAGACCCAGCAGAGCCTGCATATATGTAATATGTATGTGTGTGTGTGTACATGAATATATATATATATTCAAGTTTTTGTTTCTCTTTGGAAAGTATGTCTTTGGACCTGGAATGTTTAATACACACACAAACACATACATACACACATGCATTCACACACACATGAATTAGGTTCACATTGCTTTGAAACTACTGTAGGCAATACTATAATATTAGCTGCCTTTTCCTAAAAACAGTGACACTTTAAATATTTAATATCATGAGAACTCAGACAACAAACACTGTTAGGAAAATTCAGCCGAATAAATGCAGTCAATGAATAAATTTTTAAATATATACAAAAACCAGTATGTTAATTAAAAGGGGAATAGAAGGTTTGTAGCCAATAATTTTCTTAAGCTTACTAACCTGTATTAAATGATTCATATCTTATCTTAAACATACAAAAAGTACTAATACAGCACTATGAAATTAAAAAAAAAATTTCCCCAAAGCACTTTAAGATTTCAATAAATGAGGAAAATAAGAGGTGGCACCAGTGGTAAAGAACCTGCTTGCCAATGCAAAAGATGTAAGAACAGCAGGATTGATTCCTGGGTTGGGAACATCCCTAGGGGAGGGCATGGCAACCCACTCCAGTATCCTTGCCTGGAGAATACCATGAACAGAGGAGTCTGGCAGGCTAGGGTCCAGGGTTACAAACAGACAGACATGACTGAAGCAACTTAGAAAAGCACTCACAAGGCAAAATATAATATACTAAAAAGGAAAAATGTGCAACGATGTAAGAATAAAAGGCTCAGTCTGTGAAACAAGGGCTTCCCTGGTGGCTCAGACAGTAAAGAATCCTCTTGCAATGCGGGAGACCTGGCTTCGCTCCTTGGGTTGGGAAGATCCCCTGAAGAAGGGAACAGCTATTCACTCCAGTATTCTGGCCTGGAGAATTCCATGGACTGTACATTCCATGGGGTCACAAAATAAAGCTTAAGGTGAACCCAGGTTAGCAGTTTATAGAGGATTTGCTAAGGGGCTTTACCTTGAAAGCAGTACTAACTATTAATGAAAAAAAAAATAAATTTTTGGAAGGACTGATGTTGAAGCTAAAATAAAAAAAGAAAAAAGAAAAAAGAAAAAAAAAATAAAAAAGAAAAAAATAAATTTATCCAGCACAGCTTAACTAGACTGGGGTGAAACCTAGCTTGTAACTTTGGAATTTATATAAAAGGCTGATTTTCAGAAGGCAATGGAGAGTTGTACACAACAGTCCTATTATTAAAAATAATCTAGTGCAAAGTAAACTGTGAATTACAGACTTGTTATTTTAAAGACAGTAATACAAAGATAGTTACTACTGCATTAGAAAAAAATATTCAATGAGTCAACATATGGTAGAAAACCCCATAGATTATCTTAATTTTAAGTAAAATATCAAGAAAATTTATTTTGATAAAATAATGGAAAATGGATACTGCAAAATTATGAATTAAAAAAGAATGGAATTTTTTATATTATTCTTTAAAAGTTTTTGTGATAGTGGTAATGGCACACGTTTATCACTGTATGTGTATCACTACCGTGTATATTCATTGGAGGGAGGAATTTTATTGTGTTTAAAAGGTGAGACTGAAAAGATTGGTGATGTCAAATTATAAAGGCAAAATATCTTTTAACAGCTTGAACCCCAAATAGTTTTCCAAAATGTTTGCATATGATATCACTTAGTGAATTAAAAAAAAAAATACCAATCCCAGAGTTCTGTTCAGGTGGGGACAGGAACATCCATTAGTTTTGGCCCACTCAATGTCCCTAGTGTGGTTCCCTGGTATCTCAGTTGGTAAAGAATTTGCCTGCAATGCAGGAGACCCAGGTTGACTGGGATGTTTAAGGCAACCTCTTCAGAGTTTACTTCCCAGACCACACTTTCTGAAGTTGTCGGCCAGTTACTTGATGACTCCTTAGGTATTTTTTAAAAAGGGATATTGTAGCATTTTAGCCTATTTACTCGTTCAAGTATTTGTTTTCTGTCTAGTCCCACCCCCACTCCATTCACATATACATACTCGAATGATAGCTGAAAGAGAGAAAACATGACCAGTAGTTTTAGGGCTTATTTACTTAGCTCTTAGAATGCTGTGTGTCATAGGAGTACGTTCTCAACAAATTGTTGTTAAGGTTTAAGCAAAAAATTATTAACTCTTTATATAAACCAAATCTAGAAGTGAAGTTCTGCATCTTATTCTGGGGCAAACATCATTGAAGTTGATGGCTAAGGAAATAATTCCTTTGTGAAGATGGCTAGAATAGGCTATATACATACTCTGGAGCCCTGGTTACCTGTTCATGAATAGAAGGATAAGTATCAGCACAAATACTGGGTCAGTTTTTAGTCATTCCACATTTTCAGTCATTCAACATTTTTCCCTCCAAAAAAAAGACCTACGATCTAACTTCAAATGCCTTGAAATTAATCTTTATTATTAATTAATTAATTAGCAAATGCTAATTATGACCTTGATACCATTTAAAAGCACTGTTATAAATCAAGGAAGTTCAGAACATTAAGGTGAGGTTGAGATTTTCTGTTCAATCTGTTTATTTTACAACTGTGAAACTTGGGACTAGAAAGAAAAAATGATTAAAAAAAAGAAGCTATTAATTAATCAGTTAAATTTTGCATATCAAGAACTAATTAATTTTAAATTGAAACAATATCAACTCAATATATTTTGAAATTAAATAATCTAACTATAGACTAAAATCATAGTAATTTTAGCATATAAAATATAGTTTCAGCTTGATTCCATTCACTAGATCTATATGCATCTATATATATTTTATCCTCAAATTAATTGTAAATTATGTAATGAGAAACATCAGATGAAGTTATTTCAGATTACAACCATCACTGTACTACTTATTTCCATAATAAATAAAGGTTTACTAATTTATTTGCAAATTAAAGGAAAATTAACATTATCTATAAAAAGAATTTATTGCTGTATACTTCTCTGGGGGCTCAGATGGTAAAGAATCTGCCTGGCATGCAGAAGACCTGAGTTTGATCTAGGGTTCAGGAAGATTCCTTGGAGAAGTAAGTGACACCTCACTCCAGTATTCTTGCCTGGAGAATCCCATGGACAGAGGAGCCTGGAGGGCCACAGTCCATGGTGGTGTAAAGGGTCGGACATGACTAACTAACTCACACTTTCAATAAATAGCTTTATTTTAAACCTCCATGTCTGTAAAAATAAGAGTAAGTTTCCTAAATTATTTTTATTATGGTCAATAGATAATGTGATACATAAGTCAGTTCACTTCAGTTCAGTTCAGTCATTCAGTCATGTCTGACTCTTTGCGACCCCATGAATCAAAGCACACCAGGCCTCCTTGTCCATCACCAACTCCCAGAGTTCACCCAGACTCACATCCATCGAGTCAGTGATGCCATCCAGCCACCTCATACTCGGTCATCCCCTTCTCCTTCTGCCCCCAATCCCTCCCAGCATCAAAGTCTTTTCCAGCGAGTCAACTCTTCGCATGAGGTGGCCAAAGTACTGGAGTTTCAACTTTAGCATAATTCCTTCCAAAGAATACCCAGGGCTGATCTCCTTTAGAATGGACTGGTTGGATCTCCTTGCAGTCCAAGGGACTCTCAAGAGTCTTCTCCAACACCACAGTTCAAAACCATCAATTCTTCGGTGCTCAGCTTTCTTCACAGTCCAATTTTCATATCAATACATGACCACTGGAAAAAACATAGCCTTGACTAGACGGACCTTTGTTGGCAAAGTAATGTCTCTGCTTTTCAATATGCTATCTAGGTTGGTCATAACTCTTTCTTCCAAGGAGTAAGCGTCTCTTAATTTCGTGGCTGCAATCACCATCTGCAGTGATTCTGGAGCCCAAAAAGATAAAGTCTGACACTGTTTCCATTGTTTCCCCATCTATTTCCTTGAAGTGATTGGACCAGATGCCATGATCTTTGTTTTTTGAATGTTGAGCTTTAAGCCAACTTCTTCATACTCCACATTCACTTTCATCAAGAGGCTTTTTAGCTCCTCTTCACTTTCTGCCATAAGGGTGGTGTCATCTGCATATTTGAGGTTATTGATAGCTCTCCCGGCAATCTTGATTCCAGCTTGTGATTCTCATGATGTACTCTGCATATAAGTTAAATAAGCAGGGTGACAATATACAGCCTTGACGTACTCCTTTTCCTATTTGGAACCAGTCTGTTGTTCCATGTCCAGTGCTAACTGTTGCTTCCTGAACTGCATATAGGTTTCTCAAGAGACAGGTCAGGTGGTCTGATATTCCCATCTCTTTCAGAATTTTCCACAGTTTATTGTGATCCACAGAGTTAAAGGCTTTGGCATAGTCAATAAAGCAGAAATAGATGTTTTGTGGCACTCTCTTGCTTTTTCCATGATCCAGTGGATGTTGGCAATTTGATCTCTGGTTCCTCTGCCTTTTCTAAAATAAGCTTGAACATCTGGAAGTTCACGATTCACGTATGGCTGAAGCCTGGCTTGGAGAATTTTGAGCATTACTTTACAAGCATGTGAGATGAGTGCAATTGTGCAGTAGTTTGAGGATTGTTTGGCATTGCCTTTCTTTGGGATTGGAATGAAAACTGACATTTTCGAGTCCTGTGGCCACTGCTGAGTTTTCCAAATTTGCTGGCATATTGAGTGCAGCACTTTCACAGCATCATCTTTCAGGAGTTGAAATAGCTCAACTGGAATTCCACCACCTCCACTAGCTTAGTTCGTAGTTATGCTTTCTAAGGCCCACTTGATTTCAAATTCCAGGATGTCTGGCTCTAGATGAGTGATCACACCATCATGATTATCTGGGTTGTGAAGATCTTTTTTGTACAGTTCTTCTGTGTATTCTTGCCACCTCTTCTTAATATCTTCTGCTTCTGTTAGGCCCATACCATTTCTGTCCTTTATTGAGCCCATCTTTGCATGAAATGTTCCCTTGGTGTCTCTAATTTTCTTGAAGAGATCTCTAGTCTTTCCCATTCTGTTGTTTTCCTCGATTTCTTTGCCTTGATCGCTGAGGAAGGCTTTCTTATCTCTTCTTGCTATTCTTTGGAACTCCGCATTCAGATGCTTGTATCTTTCCTTTTCTCCTTTGCCTTTCACTTCTCTTCTTTTCACAGCTATTTGTAAGGCCTCCTCAGACAGCCATTTTGCTTTTTTGCATTTCTTTTCCATGGGGATGGTCTTGATCCCTGTCTCCTGTACAATGTCACAAACCTCCATCCATAGTTCATCAGGCATTCTACCTATAGTATTTTGAAAACATATCCAGAAAGCAAAACACCATGCATGAGGCACACTAGTTAAGAGAAAATGTGCATATAACCTATTAAACCCTAATAAAATGGTTTCCCTGGTGGCTCAGACAGTAAAGAATCCACCTGCAAAATGAGAAACTTGCTCTCACTCCCTGGGTTGGGAAGATCCCCTGTAGGAGCGGGGCATGGCAACCCACTCCAGTATTCTTGCCTGGAGAATCCCATGGACAGAGGAGCGTGGTGGAGCACAGTCCATGGGGTTGCAAGAGTCAGACATGACTGAGCAACTAATCACAAGCCCTAATAAAATAATCTTAATTAAACCAGTTAAAGTTGTATTCCATCCTGCTAGAAGAGTAGTCCTCATCTATTATTCAGTCAGCCAACCAGGAAGGGAGTGGAATAAAACTATATAAAGAAGGGTTCTAGTCTGAGTGATGTTATCAGACATGTTATTGCCACAGTGCCTAAACACTCCCTAAAAATTGTCATGTCTCTAAAGTTCCCTTGGCCTTCCCTGGCGACTCAGTGGTAAAGAATACACCTGCCAATGTGGGATCCCTGATCTGGAAGATCCCACATGCCCTGGATTAACCAAGCCAAGAGTCACATCAATTCAGCTGGGGCCCTAAAGCCCCAGAGCCGCAACTACTGAGTCCACGTTCCACAACTACTCAAGCCCATATGATCCACAGCTGGTGCTCTGGAACAAGAGAAGCAACTGCAATGAGAAGCCTGTGCATCACAACTTAAAGAAAGGCCCATGCAGTGGTGAACATCTGGAGCAGTCAAAAGTTAATTAATTAATTACAGTTTCTTTATAAGTGAGACCAAAAAAAAAAAAAAGAGATACAAGATTGAGAAAAATGGTGGCTATGATCACAAACCCTATGAAAATGTGTATAGCTTTATTTAGCAACTACAAATTATAGTTCAGAGTAAACATCTGAAAGTCTCCTTTATTATTTTGTATAAGATTCTATTTATCTTCACTAAACCATAAATTCAAAAGTAAAAATAATCTCATTGAGGAAAAGAATAGATGATCACAAGAGAAAAGTAAATCATTTGTTATTCTTGAGTAAAAATATAAACAAATGAGAAAGTCTATGTCAGAATCATGTAAATGGTCCTTTTCCAGAACATGTACTCTTCCAATATTCCTCTTTAAAGAATATCTCAAAATCTTAAATCTTACTAGTATGAAACAGAATACTCTGTGGAGAAAGAATGGCAGCAGCAGTGTTAGTCCAACTCTATCTCATACTGGAAACAGAATGCAAAACAATTGATTCAAATTTTCTTCCTAGAGCAAGGTTAGCAATGGCAAAGAAATTCTTTGAGAATTCCTTGAAGAAAAGAAGGAAGTTGTACCAAAAACAATTGAACAGATTATGTCGACTATCCAAAGTAATCCATTTCCTTCAATATCTTATCATTTCTCTACACAGCAAGAGACATAGAACAACAGCAATAACTTGAAGAATGAAGTTTGAAGACCTACTGGGGAGGGGACCTGAAACGTACTAAATATATTTGTGGCAGAATTAATTCCAACACCCAGGAGGAAGCTGCTAATGCGTTAGAGTGAGCTGTCAAGTGAAACAGGGAATTTTTCCCATGCATTTTCTAATGAGTTTTAATACACCCCCAGTATTTATTTTAAGACATTCTGCTTGTCAAGGTAGAACTTCTGTTCTCATTTTCAGATAATTGACTAGTTTAAAAAAATCTTTATTCCATTTCAAAATATTAATAAAATAGTCCACTTCAAATACAATTCCCTTTGTCCCAAAGGCACCGGATTATTTTTAAAGACAAATAAGAGAGCCCACTGAAAGTCTGTATGATTATTACGTCTTTTTTCTTTCATTCTAACTTACGACTCAGATTTCATAACTTTATCTAGTTCTATGATCCAAATACTTGGATAAATATCTAAGGTTGATAGTCAGGAAGATCTATGTCATCTCATATGTCGCTTTGATTATGACATTTAGTACATGGCATTAGCTCTGTATTTCTAAAATCTGCTGTTCTGTTTGCTGGTTATGACACTAAAATCTTTTCTTTCATTTTTTTTGCTTTGGATCATCAGAGAGTAAATTCAGAAAACATATATGCCCAGTTGAGTGAATTTCATTTAAATCAAGACATTTAGAAATTCATTTAAATTATTAGTCAAGAAGATTAAATTTACATTGAAAGCTTATTGTAACTTGATAGAAATATGTTTCTATGACTCAGAGGTAAGTTAGCTTCAATCTTAGAAAGTATATAAGAAATGTATCAAAGTTTTTATTTTGATTAATATCAAAGTGATATTAGAAAACTGAACATTATTATTTGTATGATATTAAAGTTAATTGCAGTTTATGTTTGTAAATATATTTGTAGTTTAAAAATCAGATTACCATGAGATTCCTGAATATTATGTTATTCAAATTCCTCTTATTTATTCACTTATTCCAAGTGAAGCTTCAATTAAATCCATAAAGTCCATAGTAACCAATAGTAGAATAGTAAACTCATTTAGAACAAAAAATAAATATATACTTAAATAAAATCTATTTCTGATATTATTTGTAGGTTGAGATTTAATTTTAAAATAATTCCATAATGAATATAAGTATCATTGTCATTGGGGATTTAGAATTTTCTGAATTTTTATGTTATAGAAGTGTGATATTTAACTAAAGTTCTGAGCACAGTATTCAATAACTGAAAGAAAAATAAGATAATACCTTATTTATGCATTTTCAAAACTTCAAATATTAAATTACTGTATTTTATTCTATATAAAAATTTATAATTTGTTATCCAATTAATCACTTTTCATGAGCTTTTAAATAATTCAAGCTTTTAAATGAAAATAAGTAAAAATTATTTAAAAGCTAAATGACAATTTCAACTCATTTGATTTTTTCTTGACTCTGTCCTGTAAGTATTTTCCCTTTATTTTAAATGCAATATTTTCAATTTAAAGTCACTTAGAATAAGAATACATACAGAAATGATTTTAAAAACACATATGTTTAATTTCTGTGTATTAAATAATGATAAGAAAGAAAATTATGGGAACTTTTTGTTAACCTGTTTTTCATTTATTTATTTTTTTCATTTGCTTAGGTCTGTCTGCAAGTTTTTGAGCATTTTCACCCTTAAATATTAAAGATAAAATATCTTTATAATGTTGATCGAATAACAGTTTATTTTATAGTACTTTGAAAAAGTTAGGATTTAGTTAATATAGCAGCGGACTATAAGTTTGGAAACAAGTGTGTTGGGAGTAGGGATCAGGATCTGCCTTCATGCATGTGTGAGTGTGTTTAAGCTCTTAGTAATGAACTGGAATTTTCTACTCCTCCTCAAAAGTTTCCTTTTTTTTTTTTTTCCTTATGATGTGTTCTTATATGCGCATGCTCAGTCACTCAATCCTGTTCAACTGTTTGTGACTCCATGTACTGTAGCCTGCCAGGCTCCTCTCTCCATGGGATGTTCCAGGCAAGAATAATGGAGTGAGTTGCCATTCCTATCTTCCTGACCCAGGAATCAAACCCAGGTCTCCTGCAATGAATGTGTATTCTTTACTGTCTGAGCCACCAGGGAAGCCCATAGTGTGTTCTTAGGGGGAAAAAAAATCTATTGCTCTCACTTGTACTGTTTGCTTCTGAAGTGAAGGAAATATGTAGCTAAGCAAATCAACAAACAAGCAATCAAAAATAAAACAAGATATTCCTACTTCATTGGAATACCAAATACAAATAAATGGTATTGTATCCTGTATATATTTTTATTATTATTTTTTGTTACTTTACAATATTGTATTGGTTTTGCCACACATCAGCATGAATCCACCACAGATGTACACGTGTTCTCAATCCCGAACATCCCTCCCACCTCCCCCCCAACACCATCCCTCCGGGTCATCCCAGTGCACCAGCCCCAAGCATCCTGCACCCTGCCTCAAACCTAGACTGGCGATTCGTATCTTATATGATATTATACATGTTTCAGTGCCATTTTCCCAAATCATCTCACCCTCTCCCTCTCCCTATGAGTCCAAAAGTCTGTTCTATTCATCTGTGTCTCTTTTGCTGTCTCACATACAGGGTTATTGTTACCATCTTTCCAAATTCCATATATATGCATTAGTATACTGTATTGGTGTTTTTCTTTCTGGCTTACTTCACTCTGTATAATCGGCTCCAGTTTCATCCACCTCATTAGAACTGATTCTAATGTATTCTTTTTAATGGCTGAGTAATACTCCATTGTGTATATGTACCACAGCTTTCTTATCCATTCATCTGCTGATGGACATCTAGGTTGCTTCCATGTCCTGGCTATTATAAACAGTGCTGCAATGAACATTGGAGTACAAGTGTATCCTGTATTTTATTTGTGCTTTATTTATATTTTTCACATATTCATCGCTGTGCCTGAGGTATAGGAGGTACTACTTGCATTTGACCTGAAAGAATAAAGCAGAAATGAAGCACTCCGTAGAAACAATAATTAAAATCTGCTTTCCTGTTTAGTTAGATTGTCCATGACCATCAATTGTGACTTATTCACAAACTGTAAGCTTCTGCTGCCCAGATATATCTTTGAATAGACTTAAAGGAAATAGACCAGGTAGGGATCATCTAAATTTGGTGAGATATCTTTAATGACAAACTAATCATTTAAGCTGGAGAAGGAAATGGCAACCTGCTCCAGTATTCTTGCCTAGAGAATCCTGTGGACAGAGGAGCCTGGTGGGCTGCTGTCCATAGGGTTGCACAGAGTCAGACACGACTGAAGTAACTTAGCATGCATGTATGCATTGGAGAAGGAGATGGCAATGCACCTAAGTATTCTTGACTGGAGAATCCCAGGGACAGAGGAGCCTGATGGGCTGCCATCTATGGGGTCCCACAGATTTGGACACAACTGAAGCAACTTAGCATCAGCAGCAGCAATCATTTAAGCAATGTATAAACTAATTCCCACCTTAATTTAAGAAATCAGATATTGACGGTGTATGTACTATTGCCAGTAGTATCATTACTATAAGGTTCTGGTAATAATATATATTATTTGAGGTATATGCAGGCCATTCATATGCATCTCTGATATGGATTGTAATGCTGAAAGTAACTCCTTGTAACATGGTCTCCCTTGCAAGGTCCATGACTAGAAATGAGCATTTTAAGCTGTTATGAGTAGTCTTCTTTCCTTTTTTCCATTAAAAGAGGCATTTAAAATACTATGCTAAAGGGACATAGTTTCTGGCAGAAATTACAGATAACCCTTGGCAACTCACAGATTGGGGGAACCGTCAACAGAGTCTGAAATGCTCCTGTAATTTATAGTCAGTCCTCCATGTGGGTGATTCCTCCTTATCTGAGTGGCATCTGTGGATTCAAACATTCCTGGAATGGGATCATGCAGAACTGTGTCAATTACTATTGAAAAAAATAAATTGGACCAGCTCAGTTCAAACCCTCTTGTTTAAGGGTTGAAAATATTCAATATTGCTATGAAAGCCAGTGGGGAAGAATAAGTTAATTTAGAAATATTATTTTTAAAGAAACATTTTGGGAATAAGAATCTATCATTTTTGATAGTGCTTCTTTGTTATCATTGTTATAAACGAATAGTCCTTCAGTAACTGTTCTCAGTTCAGTAACATTTTTTTGTGCATTTATTGCTAGAAGTGTTCTCATACAATGGTATTTTGGATGGGACTATTCTTTCATCTAGTCAAGGCTATGATTTTCCAGTAGTCATGTATGGATGTGAGAGTTGGACTATAAAGAGAGCTGAGTGCCAAAGAATTGATGCTTTTGAACTGTGGTGTTGGAGAAGACACTTGGGGGTCCCTTGGACTGCAAGGAGATCCAACCAGTCCATCCTGAAGGAAATCAGTCCTGGGTGTTCATTGGAAGGACTGATGCTGAAACTGAAACTCCAATATTTTGACCACCTGATGTGAAGAGCTGACTCATTTGAAAAGACCCTGATGTTGAGGAAGACTAAAGGCAGGAGGAGAAGGGGATGACAGAGGATGAGATGGTTAGATGGCATCACCGACTCAATGGACATGAGTTTGCGTAAACTCCTGGAGTTGGTGATGGACAGGGAGACCTGGTGTGCTGCGGTTCATGGGGTCACAAAGAGTCGGACACAACTGAGCAACTGGACTGAACTGAACTGATTTTCCTATAATGTTTTAACTGGTTTTTGTTAATACAAAGTAACAGTATTGATTTGAGGATGCTGATCTTATACCAGTCTACCCTGATAGATTCTCTTATTAGCTCTAATAGTTTGTTCATAAACTCACTTGGAATTTTGAGGCTATATCACCTGCAAATAATGAATACTTTCTCTTCTTTTTAATTGTTAAAATTTTTATATATTTTATTGCATTCATTCATTAGCTAGAGTCTCAAGAAAACACTGAATAATAGCAACAATAGCACACTTCTATTCTTCAGGATATAGTGGGATTTCCATTGTATTACATGTATAATTTTATGTTTTCTTGCACTCAAGAATATTACTTACCATGATAAAATTATTTTTGCTGAGGTATTTTAATAGATATTTATCAAACATATAATAAAATAATCCTTGTTTAAACTACAATTTTAGAATTACTTTTCTTAAAAATATTCTTACATTATAAAGAGATTTCAGTATTAAATAAACATGAACATTGTTGGCTATCACATAAAGACTTGGATTTGTATCTCTGGTTTAAAATTTCAGCAAAAGAAGAAGTATGAAAATGATAGCTACTTTTGATTAATGATTGGCTGAAAACATATAAGGTTTTAAATATATATATTTTTAATATATACTTTCATTACCACAAAATAACTCCAAAGTAAATTTATTCTTAATTTTTATGATTAGGGCATATTTCAGGATGTTTTAAGCAGAAATAAAACCAATATTTATTTTTGGCACCAACAAAAGCCTGAGGAGTACAAAAATGTTTCAGGCATATTGAATCCGGATCTCTGGTAGTGTGACACAGGAAATCAGAAAGACTGAAATAGAGAGTCACTGAAATTAAAGCATCATAGTGAGATATGAAGGCAAAGAACTGACTTTTAAACCTGGCTCTCCTTTTAAGTATGTAATTGTGGGTTCACTATTTATTTTCTGTAGATGACGATCAGTCTATCCATAAAACAAAAACTGAAACACATGATTCTATTTATCATCAAATAGAGCTTTTGTGTGATTTATTTATCCACTCTCCGATATCTGTTATCATACTTTATCAATAAATCACAGTATTTAAAGAAAAAATGACAAAAAATAAATTGTTCTCTATATCCTAAACACATTTATCTTCATTTTTTTGAAGGTTAACCCATAAGTATTTATAAAAATGCAGTTTTTAAAAATTGTTTCTGATATCTTTAAATATTAATTATATAAAAATACAAGTTAATAAAATTCAAACTAGAATGGAATTACATTCTATCAAATTATACATATAAGATGGAAGCACTGATATTAATTCTAAAACAATTTCAACAATAACAAAAACCTTCATCAATATGACACATCAAAAGGACCTCAAACTGGAGTGAGAATAAAGTCATGAATGGATTCATATATGCGTGTGTATGCATACATCCACCTATATCCATACTTTCCTACAGTCACATGCGCACATATATATTAATGCCTCCCCTTTTCTTTTCTTCACATCGGTCTAGAAATATTATCTTTTTATGCAACTATTTTTATTTTTTCTTCTGCTAAATCTATAATAAATTTATAGTTTGATTGCCTGAATAAACCAATTTTGTACTTCATAAATTTTACAACCAAATAATTACTCTTTAACAAATTTACACACATGGATTGCACACACACACATAGGATAGACAGATAGAAAGAGATACACAAAAATAGAATGATAATTACATGCAAAGAGTCTATGAGAATTCTTTGCTGCACTAATTTAAGATGAGTCTATCTAAATCTTGAGTCAGAGGCCTTTGAAAAATGTCTAATCCCTACTTTGGAAGAAAAACCCTCCAGTAAAAGTGTTATCAACAAAAATATAAAGCTTCTGGAGAAATTTCAAGTGTACTGGAAAAAAAAAATTTCTGCTATAAAAAAATCCACATTCAAGGCACTTACTAATTATGAATCTTGTAGAAATAAGATAGGGATTATACAGAAAAGGAGCTGATTTTATTCTTTGGTATTAGAAGGCCCCAGTGGCCACAATATACAATATTAAAGCTGCTTTATTTTAGTTTTTCATTTGCTCAAACTATGAAACATTTTCTGTCTTGCTTATTTGTAAATAAGCAACTATATACTGCTCAATTTGAATACTTAAGTATGAGAAGTTATAACTATTGTAAGATGTGCCAACAATGAAGAAAAATAATTCAAATCACAAATATGATTCTATATTTAAATGATAACTAAATCAAATATTTGTATTATTAGAATATCCTAATATACTCATTTAATTAATAATTTTATGACTGTCATGATGCATATCCTAAATTTGTGTAAGATTGAAAATGACATATTTTTTTAAAATGAAGAACTATAATAACACATGAACTAACAGGAAGATTCTATAACAACAAATCAATTCAGAAAGCGGTGAGTTTCTGATTAATAATTATCCTTAAATGACTTTTGCTGCTGTTGTTTGGAAGCCTTTTTTCCACTGAAAATATGTTATTTGGATTTCACTGAGTATTGCCTTAAATTTGATGGGTGAGCACGTTTGTGCATAATAAGTGTACTCACATATAATAATAAGTGTACTCACATACAAGTTGTTGACAGGGCTTGAATTTCATCTGTTTAAGAAATCTGTCAATATATTCTGTTCATTTATAGCATTTGCCAACAATGAATTCAAGAGCTTATCTGCAAGAGAGTTTCAACTGTAGTTGCACATTAGAATTACATAAAAGCTTTTCAAAATCTGATGCCTGAAGATTACCCCAGACCAATTAATTCTGAAACTCTGTGGAAAGGGCCTGGACATGGGTATTTTCACAGCCTTCAAAGGTGATGATTCTGAGCAAGCATTATCTGTAACCACAGATCCATACATTTTACTTATGTCCTTCCATCAGCATCCATGAGAAGTCAGCTGATAATATAAAATACTTAGAACAATAAACAGCTATTCTAGGATCAAGAATATTGCCAGATGAATACATTCAGGTTAAAAAGTCTTGTAATTAGAGGCATATTTAATTATCTGTTAGATAATCCTCAAGAATGTGAAAGCATTTTAAAATTTGTAACCCTTTATATAACCAATGTTATGTTATTATAGATACCAGTGTTATGAAGAAGTATAGGCCTTCATTATCTAAATGTAATATCCTTCAAAACATTATCAATAAATACACTTGTGCTATTTTACTATTTTAGTTAGAGAAGATAAAACTAATTAAAAGAGCCAATAACTAATGACTTTCATGTATTACTAGAAAAGGAAATGGGAACCCACTCCAGTATTCTTGCCTGGAGAATCCCATGGAGGAAAGGAGCCTGGTAGGCTACAGTCCATGGGGTCACAAAGAGTCAGACACGACTGAGTGACTAACACTTCATGTATAAGGCATTATATACAAGATACAGTAAATATATTCTTTAATTCTCACAACAGTGCCATAGAGATATTAAGTACAAACAATAAATTGCTTAGAGCCAAACAACTTCTGTAAATGGCAAGCATGTCTGAATTCAAAATTCATCTTTTTAACCTTAACTCCCTTGTCTATTTATATCCATGAAACCCTGGTAATATCAAGACTTCAGTGTGTTTATAATGACAAATGAATAAAAACTCTTACTATGAATATTATTCCTAAAATTTTATTATTGAAAACATTAGATACAATCTAGTTCACATTTACCTCCTCATTTAAGTAAGAGGAACTGAAACTCTGAAGTGTTTAATTTGCCTCACAGAATGTCACTAACACAAAATAGAGTTAGATTATAAACCATTTCTCTCACCTTCCATCTTTCTGCTGCCTGACACTGTCCACCCTCATTTGTGATGAAGGAGTACTGCCTTTCTTTAACAGATGACACCATTTTAAAAATTGCTTTACAAAGGTGAAAGCACCAGTGGATACTAGGAACTGCTGTTGCTGCTAAGTCTCTTCAATCGTGTCCCAACTCTTAGCAACCCCATGGACTGCAGCCTCCCAGGCTCCTCCGTCCATGGGATTTTCCAGGCAAGAGTACTGGAGTGGGGTGCCATTGCCTTCTCCAGATACTAGGAGAGGAATTACTAAATGTATACTCAGGAACTGTCACTTAAGGAATAATTAATTTGTACCATAACTTTCACCTGAGTGGTTCAGCAATCATGAACAAAAGCATAATATTCATCACATTTGTATGGTTATATTTTATATTCAAAGAGAAGTGAAGCACACTCAACTTTCTCTTGTTATAAAACTTGGCTATAATAATTTGATTCCCAACCAGTTTACAATGCAAACTAAATATAGAAGTGGTTCTCAAAGCTTACAGGGCATATGAATCAAATGGGAATCTTATTACCCCGCAGCTTCAGATTCAGTAGTTCTGGACTAGGGCCTACTGCTACTGCTAATCACTTCAGTCGTGTCCGACTCTGTGCGACCCCATAGACAGCAGCCCACTAGGCTTCCCTGTCCCTGGGATTCTCCAAGCAAGAACACTGGAATGGGCTACCATTTCCTTCTCCAATGTATGAAAGTGAAAAGTGAAAGTGAAGTCGCTCAGTCGTGTCCGACTCTTGGCGACCCCATGGACTGCAGCCTACCAGGCTCCTCCAACCATGGGATTTTCCAGGCAAGAGTACTGGAGTGGGGTGCCATTGCCTTCTCCAGACTAGGGCTTAAGGTACTATATATTAACAAGCTTTCAGGTGATGCCAATGCTACTCAAAATGTGGTCCATGCATCTCATTTCGTCAAGCAAGTTAACAGAAACCTATCACATCATCCTATAGAATCATTAACTGTGATACTTATTAAAAATATTTTTTACATCAAAAAAAAAAAGAAAGCCAGTAGAAGACAGCAGATCTGCAATGAAAAAAGTTCAGCTAGTCTGCTACAATGGACACCCAATTATAAGGATGAAATAATTCAGGAATTACAACAGACTCTAAAAACTGTCATAAAAGTTCAAGAATAGACATACTGCCAAAATATGCATACAAAATTTGTAAGCAAATCCTCACTTGAATTTAAAATGAAAGTACTTAGTACATGGATGCTTTTAATAAATCCTACTTGATGATGACACTCACTTTCTAATAATGTGGATGATGATGGGAGTAAAGGAAGGCATGCATGCAATTTCATTTTATTAACTTGATATGTCTGAAAACAGATTTTTCATGACTTGCAAAAGAAAGTTTCTAAGGACTGCTTTAGAATAACAAGCATGCCACATGAATAGTTTCGTGTCCTTGATCCATATGCTATGATTAAACCTTAAAACATGTTGTCATACTGGTTTTTAAACAGTTCTAGGAACAGTCAATTGAACTCTCAGCCTTAAGACTACGTAGTCCTTTCTCATTTATCCTAACCTTGTATGACTCTACTTGCCTTTTAGTTCATTATTATAAGTACGAATACACTGAAAGAAATGAACAGAATGATGGTCCGGTGGGGTCATGGCAAGAGTAGAGTGACAGGACCCATCAAATGCTGTAGTTTAAAATACTTTCAATACATTAGGGACAAATGAAAACCCTTTCAGCACTTGATATTAAGTACATTAAATATTCTGTTTATAAGCCCTCATCCACTGTGTGCTGTGGTAGTCATAATCATTTTTCACACCAGTGAAGCCTCTCAAATATTTAATAAATATTTCTTCCTCAAGATCCATATAGACTTGAGGCTGTTTACTCAAGTACATCAAGCATCACAAAGAGAAGCAATTGTTTTATGTTTTCAGTAGTGTTTCCAAGCAAGTGTCGTTTATCATCAAGAATACTTACACATGCTTCAATAGATAAAGTCTGTATCTGTACATCTGGTGGCCAAAATGATTATCAGACCTCTTCTGGAAGCATCTTTTCTAAGCAATGACCTTCCAGAGTTTCCAAATGTGACTTAAGAACAAAGAACACATTTCACTTTTCCAACCACCACCACCATTTCAAAATTATTAAGACAATTTTATAACCTCACAACTGGTGATTCTGAAGCCAGACTTTCTCCCTTTTTAATCCATGTCACATAATTCATAAAATCAATTTTTTCTAATCCTATTGCTCACCTACTCATAGTTCTTAATCATTCCTTGTTGCCTACAGAATTAAGTACAAAGTGCCTTAGCCTTAACAGAGCTATACTTGAGATACCCTAATCATATCTCCAGAGTTGTTCCTCAGCTTACTGAGGTCATGACTTACTGTAAGTTTTATGTGTTTCCTCATTTCTGTTTCTGCCAGCTGCTTCCTTTATTTGGATTATTTTCTCTGTCTCTGCCAAGTCAAATAATTTCCATATCCCTTATTTTAAATATCACCTCCCTTTTCATTCCCTCATGAAGCTTTTCCTCATTTTCTAATGAAATAAACTTTTATTCTTTTCTTTCATTTCTTTTTCTTTACTTTTTCCTCCCTTCCTGTAGGCTTCCCTGGTGGCTCAGGGGAAAAGAATCCGCCTGCCAATGCCAGAGACAAGGGTTCAGTCCCTGGGTCAGGAAGATCCCCTAAAGAAGGAAATGGCAACCTACTTCAGTATTCTTGCCTGGGAAATTCCATGGACAGAGGAGCCTTTCAGGCCACAGTCCATGAGGTTGCAAAGAGTCAGACACAACTAAAAGCAACAAATACTGATGACAACATATTAAACTATATACTTCTTACAGTAGATGATTAGTATGATAATTAGATAAGCATTTTAAAATTACTTAGTTCTTTTAACAGAAGAAATATCACAGAAGGTTTATTGCAATCATGAGGATGACAGGAATCTGTTCTGTTAAAATAAGAAATTCAATTAACTAAAAACATTTCCATCTGAAAAGAGACCTTGCAATTTGATTGGCTGTTCCAATTAAACATGAGGGTGGCAGCCATTCCAGATGGTGAAGACATATTTATAAAAAGTTTTACATAGAGAACCTCAGTGTAAGAAGGGACATTTAAGTTCATCTAGTTTAAACCAATATCTGAATCATTTCTTCTACAATTATCTGATCCTGAGTTCTTCTTAATCCTCTCCCCACACTGGGAATCCACTATACTTCAAATGGCCTTTTCACTTTAACAACAAATCTAATTTCTCGAATTTTCTTTATATAAAGTTGTGTTGCCTTGTTTGCCCAACAACCATCTTTTGGAACAACACTCATCTGTTTTTCACAATAAAGCCCTTTACTATTTGAAAACCGTGACACTGGGCACCATAAATTCTGCCTTTTCCTAATTTATTCTCAATTCTTATAATGAATTTGTCAGTTTTACTTTTTTTATTTGACTTCTTGGAAACTGTCTGTATATGCTAGCATATAATTTTGTCAAGATAATTCTTAATACAATTTCCAGACTACAAGGATGGGTGAAAGAGAAGAATATTTTCACCATTTGATGACAGGGTATTATACTTGTATTCTCTCAAATTTACCATTGATATTTTGACAGTCTTGTGATACAATTAACTACTTTTGACCATATAATAACTCCAAACTTTTGATTCAGCTCTAAAAAGTATAGCTTTAATTATATAAATTAAATCATTTTTGCTAGCATGGCAAAAACATCTTATTATAAGTAATTTTGAACCATATTTGGCATCCTACTGGAAAATTCTTGATACTAGTATTTGTCTTCCAGATTCTTAAAATCATGGTTTCATTTCCTTAATACAGTACTGGTCTCTTCACACTAACTGAAGTTTTTGCATTCAGAGCCAAATGAGCTATTCTGAGTTGTGCCAAGGAAGCTTACTGTAGCTACTCATTGAAATTATAGCAAACAAGAAAATGTGTCACCGCTTATAATGCAGGACTAATTCATTTTTCATGTCTGAAAACTATAATTATATATTTTTAATATAAAAGATATCACTGTATATATATAGCATAGACATTTTGCAAATCTAAACTAATGGAAATACATGTTTTAAAAGTAGAGTGGTTTTTAAGTTACAAGTTACATAAATTAGAAATTCAAGAAAATTTTATTATCTAAATACTTATGGAACTCCTGTACAAAACCATTTTGTTCTATGGGACAGGGTAAAAATTTAAGTTAATGGTATATCTGATTTAAGTCAATGGTTTTTGGATAGAGTTGGATACCTTCCACAGATTCATTCATCAGAGATTTTCTTAAATTTGTACATAACTTTAGCTTCAGTAGTGTATTTACCCTCACCATTATCTAGTCAGGCAAATTTGGCTCTGGGAAGTAAATGATGTAACTAGAAGAAAAATTTCCTTGATCTGTAGTATCTTAAAGGGACATTTATTTCTAAGCGAGCCCATAGAAATAATTTACAGTCAGCCCTCTGTATCCGTGGATATGCACACTAAGCCACACTACACAACAGACTTGGGCATCTGTGAATTTTGATACTTGTGGAGGTCCTGAAACCAATTGTGTGAGGATAACAAGGGCCTTACTGTAATAGCTTTACTTCCTAGTCCTGACAACCTGTTTTCATTATTAATTTAATGATGAGTTGTAATTAAAGTAAATATTATGGGCACTCTAGAAGAGAAATAAATTGAAAAGTGATTAATATTTGCCTCAAGGACAGATTGATGTTTATGGTTATTTATGGAAATGTGCAGGGCATGTCCACCCACCTTGCTTTCATAGGAGGGCGGGTGTTATTCTTGAGTATTTCCAATGTATACTGACACTTAAAAGAAAATTGTTGGTGGAGATACCAACATTTCTTCCATCAGTATTCTTAAGATGCTGTCAAACCACCAGCAATCCAGCCTTTAAAAACATGAGATCTTGGATATTCATTTCAGTTAGCTATATTGTGGGAACAACTTTGACCTTTATAAAAAGAGATTTCTGATATACCTCTAGTCATAACATAAACGACCGACAGTTCCCTACTCTATCTAAAGTATCTATTATATATATCCAAAGACATTTTCATTTAATATAATTGTAAAGTATTTATGGAAAGAGGGAAAAATTCTACACTGAAATAGTGAAGATCTATGGACATAGATGAAGAGCCTTCATAACACCCCCAGCCATTATTTTGGAGGTAGTAATATGAGGCAGGACTTAATTTTTTTTCAAACTATATTTAGAGTCACTTAATGACCTTAAATTTTCACCTAGAAGGACTTGTACAAAGTTTCTGAATGTCAGGGCAGCTTAAGTGACAGATGAGAAAGTCATCAAGCCATTCTGAATCCCAGAAGTCTGGCTAGTCTCCATACAATCTTTGGAAAGGCCTGGAGCTTTTTTGTTCATTCCTTTAAGAATAGCATGAAGCAGGCTGGCAGGCTTTCTGCAGCAGTTGAGTGAATTCTGACAGTCCTTGCATACTCCTTCATGCCAAGTTTAAACTGACATGAGAAAGGGGCTTATCCCTGCACCCTTTGTCATGTGTGCCTGGAATATGTAACTTGAAGAATTTAAAGCTTCTTGTCTTTTCTCTTTAGACAACAAGTATGCAAAACCATCAGAAGTTTTAAAATAGATGAGGGAAGAGTGAGAAAGGACAATTTAACATACTTTCCACAATTTGATTACCTCATTACTAAATTTTCAAGAACATAAAGTTGTGTGCAGATATCATCATGGCATAATTTCCTATAATTAGCTTGAAATACTGGATTCTAGAAATGTGTCTGCTACCTACAGGCCTTTACAATATTTGGGCAAGTCAATTAATTTCTAGATCTCTCATATCTCCACTTCTTCAACTGTAAAATGCTTATAACACTTCCTTTACTACTTAATGGAATTTGTTTCTAGTATCTACTAATAATGAGACAAAATATGCTTTTTATAGAACTCTCTGTAATTGATTTATTATAATAAGTCACAGGGAAATCCTCAACTTGCATTCCATTTTAGCCCATGCCAGATTTTGCAGTGTTGGTCATTTTCTAGTCCCCCCCACCCCGAATATGTGTTTTTTTAAGTTTATTTCATTGTATTTCCTATTAACTCTAGGTCAGACCTGCTCAACTAAGTTCTGCATATAGGGTGCAGGTGTCCTTGAAGATGCTGATCCCCTGACTCATTGGTGCAAAGCAGTTTGAGCCTCCAACCTGAGCATTCAAGCTTGAACAGCCTGTTAGATTCCACGAGAGGTATCAGAGGCTAATAGTTTCCTATGAGTGAGCATGATGAGCAACATACAGTAATCCACAGCTCTCTCTCCACACTGAAGATGTTCTATTTTCTCAACATCTGCCGCAGGAGCTCTACATGGAGTACACTGATCCCCAAGAGAACTGGTGTAGTGACTGAAGAATATCTCTCTTTTAGTGATCATAAGGAGGGAGGCCAACCTAGTGTGTGGTTATTGGGGTGATGGAGAGTGCAGCTGGGGATTCCTACTAAATGTGGCAGCTCTGAATCTTTGTCTTCATACAAAATGTTTTCCATTTACTGCTGATCTGTTGTTTTTGTGGTGTCTGGGAAAACTGCAGGGTTACAGTCCTAATCCTGAATTCCAATTCTGGAAATCAGAGATTCATCAATATTTTTAATAGCTGATACTAGATTTTCATTGCATTAGAAACGTAAAACCTGACAACAAACATTTTGTTAGAAATGTTAAACAAATTCAATATATATTATCTTCATTTATCATTTTATAAAAACTTTATCACAATATTTGACGTGAAGATGAGAAATATTCACCAATACTGGTAGCCCATTTCACGCTAGTATTAACCAGTATGTTGTTGCTTGCTGCTGCTGCTGCTGCTGCTGCTGCTGTTTCTTCAGTCATGTCGGACTCTTTGTGACCCCATAGACAGCAGCCCACCAGACTCCCTCATCCCTGGGATTTTCAGGGCAAGAACACTTGGAGTGGGTTGCCATTTCCTTTTACAATGCATGAAAGTGAAAAGTGAAAGTGAAGTCTCTCAGTCGTGTTTGACTCCAGTGACCCCATGGACTATAGCCTACCAGGCTCCTCCATCCATGGGATTTTCCAGGCAAGAGTACTGGAGTGGGGTGCCATTGCTTTCTCCGATACTGTTGCTTAGTCGCTAAGTAATGTCTGACTCTTTTGCAACGGTATTGACTGTAGCCTGTCAGGCTCCTCTGTCCATGGGATTTTCCCAGCAAGAATACTGGAGTAGGTTGCCATTTCCTTCTCCAGGGGATCCTCCCCACCTAGGAATCAAACCCACATCTCTTGGACTGGCAGGCAGATTCTTTACCCCTGAGCCACCTGGGAAGCAGCTATTAATCAGTATGGTTAAAAATTTTAAAAAATAAGTTTGTCTATGTTTGTGAAAAATACTGGGCAGCACTGCTTTAAGGTTATCAAGGGTTTTACCATTTAAAATATTCACTAGTATAAAAATATTTTAGGGGAGTCATTTTAAAAGAAATGTTTTCTAACTATGAAATGTATACTCTGCCAAGCACTGAAAATTCTAAAAATTAACTTCCCTAAAGCTTTTTAAACAACATTTACTCTTAACCTAATCATTTAAAAGAAAATATTTTTGTTTTAGGAAGAAACAAATTAGCAGTTGTTTGAAATTCAGATCCTCTGCTGGGATAGAAAATTTTGAAAGGGTGAACATTTATTTTGGAAATTGTGGAAAGCTTTTATATAAATTTTCTTATTTAATATTTACAAGTATATTTGAAATCAATTCCCCATTTTCATGCAAGGAAACTGAGATTAAGTAACCTGACAAAGATTTTGATGGTAATTCTTTGAATAATTTGAATTTAAATCCTAGAACTTGATTCTTACAGCATGTGATTTTCAACACTCTGCTGTGGAAGATGGCTTATACTAGTAACATTATATATATGTCACAATATATGAATATATTTTATATATACTAGTAGCTTATGATATACTTCTTTCTTCACCCCAAAGAAAATGCTTTTAATTACAAGATATATAATAGTTTAAGATGGCAAAGTGTCAAAGCACGACTATATTATAGAAACTTGCTGTCTAAATGACATTTTTTAAATGCAAGAGTATTATAGGAAAAAAAGTTAACATTATATCACTGAAATTATGTTATCGAAAAAATTGTATGAGAATTTATCTACCTAATGTTCATCTTATCATTTGTTTCAGGAAAAACTGAATACCATATCATCTAGGTGTTAATATTTATCTTTTTAAAAGTCATTCCTGCAATCTAAATATAGATACTAAATGCAGAATTTTTAATAATACATTCAGATTTCAAGAAGACAGATAAAACATTAAACATGAAACCCATATAAATTAAATTATCTTTATTGCTTGTCACACTCAAGTTCTTGAAAAAGTATTATACTTATTGCCCTACTGCTACTCTTCCAATTCATGAGGCCCAGTAAAGATAACTTCCATCAGTACTACTTTCACTGAAACTGTCCCCACTAAGGTCTTCAATGATCTAAATGCCAAAGTCAATGAACCACCTACCCATTATCGGCATCATAATGAACCACTGTATTATTTAACACAATGAAGCACTTCCTTCTCCCTGTAATTTTCCCCATTCTTTACTTCATTCAATTTGACCATGTGATCCTCTTCCTACTATCTACTATTTTTTTCCTAATGACTCTTAAATGTTAAATTTCTGCACATTCAATTCTTGGCCATCTTTTTCTTCCAGGTTTCCTTTGGAATATTCCTCCCTGCTGAATTTCTTTATGCCTAAAACTTAACTATCATTGCAGATTCTGAATTTTCTCTTTCCAACCTAGATATGTATATGGCTATTACTCGTTAAAGTGAAGAGGAACTAAAAAGCCTCTTGATGAAAGTGAAAGTGGAGAGTGAAAAAGTTGGCTTGAAGCTCAATTCAGAAAATGAAGATCATGGCATCCGGTCCTATCACTTCATGGGAAATAGATGGGGAAACAGTGGAAACAATGTCAGACTTTATTTTGGGGGGCTCCAAAATCACTGCAGATTGTGACTGCAGCCATGAAATTAAGACGCTTACTCCTTGAAAGAAAAGTTATGACCAACCTAAATAGCATATTCAAAAGCAGAGACATTGCTTTGCCAACAAAGGTCCGTCTAGTAAAGGCTATGGTTTTTCCAGTGGTCATGTATGGATGTGAGAGTTGGACTGTGATTAAAGCTGAGTGCAGAGGAATTGATGCTTTTGAACTGTGGTGGTGGAGAAGACTCTTGAGAGTCCCTTGGACTGCAAGGAGATCCAACCAGTCCATTCTAAAAGAGATCAGCCCTGGTATTTCTTTGGAGGGAATGATGCTGAAGCTGAAACTCCAGTACTTTGGCCACCTCATGCGAAGAGTTGACTCATTGGAAAAGACTCTGATGATGGGAGGGATTGGGGACAGGAGGAGAAGGGGACGACAGAGGATGAGATGGCTGGATGGCATCACAGACTTGATGGACGTCAGTCCGAGTGAACTCCGGGAGTTGGTGATGGACAAGGAGGCCTGGCATGCTGCGATTCATGGGGTCACAAAGAGTCAGACACAACTGAGCGACTGAACTGAACTGAATTACTAGTTATCTCCTTTCACAGTTCACAGAATCTCAAACTTGGCTACATCTGAATGGAACTCATCACCCTCTCTTATATATCTTGGGAATCTTAGGGAGTTCCATAGACAGTTGTTTTTTCCTCATATCGTGTAACTGATCACTACTGCTGCTGCTGCTGCTGCTGCTGCTGCTGAGTCGCTTCAGTCATGTCCGACTCTGTGTGACCCCATAGACGGCAGCCCACCAGGCTCCCTCATCCCTGGGATTCTCCAGGCAAGAACACTGGAGTGGGTTGCCATTTCCTTCTCCAATGCATGAAAGTGAAAAGTGAAAGTGAAGTCGCTGAGTCGTGCTGGACTCTTAGCAACTCCATTTACTGTAGCCTATCAGGGTCCTCCGTCCACTGATCACTAAGTCTTCTCAATTATACCTCCTAACTTTATCTTGAGAACTTTTGAGTCCTTCTTCATCCCTATGACAGTTGTCCCAATTCGAATTCTAAAGAACACCTTATCTTGATTATTTCAACAGTTGAGCTGCCTTGTTTTCTCAAGATTGATCCTTGCTATAGCATTTTATATCTTCTTTCTAGATAGTCCTTCTCAGTTACCAGCATAATCATTTTATTCCTGTGTAGTTCAAACTCCTTACCATGAATGATAAGCTCTGGGATATCTTGTCTGTCCACTTTTCATACTTAAGTTTCCTATGTTCATCTACAGTTTCAGGTACTTTATGCAATCTCTTGAAACTGAATATGCTTTTTTCTATCTAGAATATCTTCCTCCATCCCCTTTGTCCACAGACTCATACTCATCTTTCAAGACAGATGTCAAAATTTATTTACTATATAAACCAAATCAAATCCCTCTCCTATTGTTTATAATATTATATCCTTCTTTTCTTGTGAACAAATAATCTCTTCATGCATCCTTTTATCACTCAGAATACTGATTTTGAACTATTCCTGCAATGAGTTGAGAGGTTCTTGAAAAAATATTTTGAATTTTTATTTTTCATGTAAGTACATTTCACAGTGCTTAAGCATATCATATATGTCCAAAAAGTGTGGGAGATGTACATGAGTCAAAAGATGGTAATACACTTTGCATGGTCTCACTTTTCTCAAAGCTTACTCTGCATGTCATAGTGTTCTAGATAATTCAAAGGTGGTCATAGCTGTGTTATGTGATCAGAAGTAAACTGTTTTATAAGAATTGGACATACAAGTTCAAGTAAACCATTGAATAAAACATTTTATGATCTTTAGCTTCAATTTCTTTTGTATTGTATGTTAAAGCAAAATATTAATTTTAAAAACACTTGTGAAATTTAATAATTTATATAAAATATTAACATTATTTCTAGCATACAGTATATATCCAATACATTTTACTTCCTTTTGTAATTTTCTTTTCCAACACAGCACCCTCATTACAAACATGCTCCTTAATTTTGTTTCAATTTTTTAAAGATAAATATATAAATTTCTATAAGAGTTACCATTTATTGAAAATACAATTAGTAAATTGAAATAAACTTTGGGAAACTTTTAACATAGTTTCCATTGTCAGAGAGACTTTATTACTATGACTACAGTCAGAATCCACCATAAGGATTAATATTGCAATTCCCTTTTGGAGACATATGAGACTGTAGTAGCTTATAAAGCAAGAGTAGAAAACTGATTATATTCATATTAGAATAATGATTTGTGTGTGTGTGTGCTCTCTGTGTATGAAATATTGGTAGGACACAAAGGACAATAATATGGTGAAACAGTGGCCAACAAGGACATCAGTGCTCTACAGCAGAAGCAAATGCAGTGTCTCTGGTGACAGAAATAATGAAAAAGAACTGGAGCCAAGGTATATGATGACAGAAAATTGGATAGGATTTATTGCATGAGGGGATATGATATAAAAAGAAACTATCTTCTGGAATATGTTACTAAATCTTTTTTTGATGTTACATAACATGTAATAGTTTATTTAATATCTATTTAATTGACTCCATGTTAAAAAATAAACCTGAAGGACCCCTAATTTCTTATTTTGGGGGTGTATGCTAAATTATTGCTCATTATGGTACATGATTGTTAAGATATTTTCAGGCTCATGGAAAAATTCTCCCTTAGATTTGCGATGTGCTAATCATTGAAAGAAAATATATATCCTAACCGCTAGTTAAAGTAACAATAGTCTTCACATGTAATTGATAGTATTTTTAAAGCTGTATTTTCATTATTTACCTTTGTGTTAGGCAATCTTTCCAAAAACTCCAAAAGTATTATTGCAGCTAAAATGCAATTGCAAAAAATATTTTATATTAATTTCATAATTGTTCTAAGTTGTATTTAGTCACTTTTATAGTCACATAACATGAGGGTTTTAAGATGCTATTCTAAAATTACATTTCTTTATAAATTATTTCTTTAATTTGATTTATTCTGTTAGAGATAAGGCAAATTTGCATTTTTCTACTAATTAGTAGATGCTTACATGCTGAAAAATATAATTATAATTGAGTATTAGCAACCGATATACTGTACTTTACACTTTAGAAGATACAATCAACAAAGAAGACCAATAACTATAATTGACCCCGTGGGTTTTTCCTGTTGGTTGTGAAAATGGTAGTTTAATTTCATGCCTCGGGTCACAATGAATTAATGGATCTATCTTTAACTCTCAAAAAAATTAAAGAAATACATGATGGATTTGGGAACATAGCAGCTGAAAGAGAAGCAAAGTTTTGGTTCACTGAATATTTGTATATATTTTAGAATAATGCAACATGGTAAGGTCCTTTGGTTATTTTAAATAAATCACCACCAGAGGCCAATCGAATGAGTATGACTTCTGACTGACCGTAAAGTTCCTTAAAAATAATTAGACCCCTCAGGAATGGGATTTGTGTACATTGTTTGCTAGTGCCAATGCATCAACCATTATTTATAATCAAGACACAGATAGTATAGTTTTAATTAACATAAGCACCTGCTCTGGCTTCTTCTGTCTTCCTACTTTTCAATCTTTGTGACACTTTCAACTGGAAAAAAACACTGATAGTATTAGTGTTCCTCAGATGGTTATTTGGGAAATGCTGCTAAATAGACCTGAAAATATACAAGAGATTATGGAATGTGTTTTTTAGTTAAATTATATGACCCTTTTCCCAATATGTAATTTTTAAGAAAAAAATCCAAATCATGCTTTATGGTATTGATACTAAATACCTCCTTGCATCAGAGGAGTGCTGGATATTTATCAGTATATCACTTAATAAAAGAGTACTGAAAGATTGCCATTAATTATGTTTCTTACGTTTTTTAATTGCACATTCATAGCAAAAAAAAAAGTCTACACACACTACCCATATATGCATGCTTTTATTTATAAAATGTACACATATACTACCCTCTTATTCACTATACATAGTATAAAATATACATAAAATCAATTTTAAAATAAGGTGGGATGAAAATAAACAGAAATAAATTTTCTAATATTTTTTCTATGTTAGAGCAGATTATCTTGTATACAGCCCACAATGTAGACTACAATATACCCATATCAAGAAGCATGAAAACAAGGAGGGCAACATTCAAATGAACTAGACCAAAAACTGGACATCTTTTGAAAAGTTATGTAAATAGAACATTTTATTTCCTACTGCTAAATGTGCATCTTAAATAAAAATTATCTACAATGAAATTGCCATGTCAAGTTTTCTGTCATGAGTTTCTAGAAGGAAACAAGAATGCCAAAATAAATCTTTCTTGCACCACATTAATAGTATATGTAGGTTCAGGATTTCTGCCGTTATTCAGTAAGTTAAAGTAGGGTAATTGAAGCTAGGTTCCAGAATAAATATTTGAAAGATAAACTGTACTGCAACATCAAATGATGTGATAAAGCAATGAGCTGCTGAGAAACAATTGTAAAAAGTCAAGCCTAACAGTCAAAGATGGGGTAGCTTTTTAAAAGAATATCTCCTGCCTACCAGGTCATGTAGAGGCAGGGTGACATTTCACAGTGCCAGACACTCTATGCAGTGACAGCTATAATGAACCAAAGGATATTCTTTGTATGAGTCCACTTTTGAAGAGTGTTGGGAACAGTTTGAGGGATTATTTTTCTTTTCAAACCCATATCCATTCACTATCTATCAGTTGAGATTCTCAAAAAAAAAAAAAAAAGCCACTAAAACTTTTTAAAAAATGAGATGTTCTTAGCTTCAGTGCCAAATATCCACCCAAGAATTTCACTGATTTTTCTTGGCAACTGACTTTCCTGGAACCATCCCTGTCTGATTGGTAAGTCTTTCCTAAAAGGTAAAAACAGTATATAATATCTTAGCTCCGAAAAGACTTGGCAGAAAGTATAAGAGAGAAATATAACCTATATCAAAGAATATCCTCACTGCTGAGAGGAAGCAATTTTAGAAAGTTGATATACCAACCATAGCTAATTTCTTCTGGAACTCATCCCTCTATGATGAAGAGAGGACAGACCCTTCCAACTGACCTGAATTCCTTTGCCAGAAGCAAGTTTCATCACTCAGTGCTATAACAAATCATCACGAAGCAGAAAAGCCAAACTGCCTTGGGGATTACATTTTATATCTCACAATCCCAAACTCTTTTTAGAGATTAATTCCATTTACAAAAAATAGATATGCTCCTGTACTGAGTATGGTTTTGGCGGGCTGCTACAAATAGGAAACATCCCTCACCTCACCCCTATTGAATGCACAAGTCCCAGAATCTTAATCTCATATCATAGGCACAGGAGCTTTTGTAGTACTGGCCAGAATGGAAGAAGTCTCAGTAATAGAGAGTGAAAGAGAAAGTCACTCAGTTGTGTCTGACTCCTTTTGTGATCCCATGGACTGTAGCCTGCCAGGCTCCTCTATCCATGGAATTCTTCAGGCCAGAATACTGGAGTGGGTAGCCATTCCCTCCTCCAGGGGATCTTCCCAACCCAAGGATCCAACTCAGGTCTCCTGCAGGATTCTTTACTGTCTGAAGCAAGAGGGAAGCTCCAGTAATAGAGAAGCTAGGTTCACTAAGGTGGCGGTAACTGTCCTTATCCAGGCCACAAGAAACTTGAGGAAAACATCGATAGACTATTCTGATCACCTTGCAAGCGATGGGCACAAAGAGATTCAGAGTTCCAAGGACACACTGTGACTTAAAGTAGGGAAGAAAATACTCCTCTTATTTATGACTGGAACCAGAGCTCTTTTTTGGTGCTCAAAGAATTAAACTCTTGAGAGCATCCAAATATAGCTCCAGTGTATAGATAATAGATTTTACTTCACAGATAATGTGAGGTATGGTTTCTTCAAGTGGCTTTGGACACCCTGAACAAAATAAAAGTAAACAACCAGGAAAGGAAGATGGTGATGGTTGTTGGGGGAAACCACATAGTGCCTGATGTTGAAAGACCTGGTTACAGGCATTTATGGCCACACACTTCCCTTTAGGTTGCTTACTCAAATGACCATGAGAGCAGTTTGGAAGATGACTGAGACTGCTGCTATTCATGTACTATCAAGCTGGGTGGAATCTGGAGTGGACAAAATAATTCTGCTTGCAATGAACATAGAAAGAGACACTTCCATGTACCATTCATTTAAAAAGATGAGAGAAATTTTTCAAATAACAGAGACATGGAAGAAATGACACCTGACCAAAAAAGGCTTAGTTTTGAATTGCAAAGGGCTTCTCTGATGGCTCAGCTGGTAAAGAATCTTTCTGCAATGTGGAGACCTGGGTTCTATCCCTGAGTTGGGAAGAGTCCCTTGGAGAAAGAAACAGCTTCCCACTTCAGTATCTGGTGTGGAGAATTCCATGGACTATATAGTACATAGAGTTGCAAAGAGCTGGACACAACTGAGTGACTTTCACTTTCACGTATTGCAGAGCTTCTAAAAGGCAGAAAAAAAAGAAAGAGTGGAAAAATATGAAGATGTCAAAAAATCACTCAAAATCCCATAAACAAAATCTAAAATTAAGTTACTGTTCATTAAACAAGCAGTGTCACTGCCTTATTTAAATATGAGCTGCAAACTAATAAATAAGTTGAAACCAACAGTTCACACTTTTAAGCTGGAAGATTACTTTAAGCATAAGACAAATAATAGCTGGGTTGAAGCAGTTGTTCTCAAAAAGAATGCACAAAATTAATAGGCTCTCACTCTCCCCGTCGACATTTGTTTTCCTGATTTGTAAGCACTGCACCTCTGAATGTGCATTTATGAAAGTGGGTATGGAAGAATGGAAGGCTGCTGGAGAAATTATTTTTTGGCCTCTGATGAAGAAGAGTGAGTGATAGGGTAATGTATGGTAATTACATTCTGAAGGAATGTACACCAATATTTAAAGCTCATTTCCTTTCAATATTATGCATATGTGAAACAAATCTTTATTCTCCATCAAATGCTCCTTTATAGTTTGGTGCCTATTATAGCAAATAGCAGAAAATAAGCAAAGTGACAACTGTCACTAACTTTTAAGACATTTTTTTCCCCTCTAAATTCTGACATTTTCCATCATTTCTACAATTAGCCTACGGACCTGGCTGAAAAGTCACTGCCTGTCTGCCACGACACAATGAAAGCACAAAATAGTAACACCATTTTCTTCCTGCCAAAGATGACAAACCTCCCAAAGGGATAATTTCTCTCTGGGGATAAAGCCACACAAGGCTCTGAATTGGATCTGTTTTAAGAGTCTTCAGAGCCTGAATGCCAATTATGCTTGAAATAGTGCGGGAACTACTATAGATGACTAAATCCCCTCTCTTAGAGGTTAGAAACAAGAGCTTTGGTACCTGGAAGACAATGCGAAACATGTGAGCCACATATGAAAGGTGAAAAAGAAATAAGATTTTACAAATCTAAAAAATTCAAGAACAGAATACTACAAATGAATTCCCTTATTCTTTTCTCTTTTCTCTCTTACTTCCACTCCATCTGTTTTTTACCTTCCGTCCCCCTTTCTCCTTCTCTCTCTTTCCCCACTGTTGTCCCTATCCCACAGCAACCCTCACCCAAAAACTCAATGAAACACTAAGTGCTAATTGTGTGAATAATAATAAAAAAGAATAAATATGGATATATGACTAAAATTACACCCTGATAAAAATTTAGAGATTAAAGAGCATGCAAAAAGATGAAATATAAGGCAGATTTAAGTTGCTAAGCAACTTGGCGTTCACATGAAATCAGATACAGCAATTTGCTTTGGCAAGACTACATGATAAGTTTAAAGAAACAAAACCAGTTATTAGCTTGAGCTACTAAGTAATTAAAGGAAGAAGAATTAAAAGATTGAACTGAATTAAGTCAGTGTTTAACATATAAGAATACAACCAATTTGTCTCAGAGGCCTGAGGGTCCAAACTGATATTTAATTACAAGACAAAAGATGACTGTCAATTTGACAAAGGCAAAAATAGATTAAAACATGATACTATATTTAAATCTGATCTTGTACAATGAGTTTTGATTTCCTGCCAAACTCCTGTAGCATCATTTCTTACATCATGTAATAAAATGCTCATGTAATAAAAATCTCCCTGGTACATAGATTCCAATTTATGCATTCTTTCTGCTGGATCTAAAGTATGCCACCTTAGCAGAGATTATAGTGCTGGAATATCCAGAACATTTATCACTTTGCTTCTGAAAGAATAAAAATATGCATTATTATTAAACTTTGGGAATGTGCTTGTGTTGTTGCCATCAGCTACCATAATCAGAATGCAAAGTAGCAGAACATCTATTCCAAGGATGGGTAATATGCTCCTTTATAAACACCACAGAAAAAAAGAATTAAGCCTGTTGTTTGTTTTTTTGAGATGGCTTAATTCTCCTCTAGTAACTAGCCCCTTGGCTTTTCTTAACTCAAGAGAATATTTGGGAAAAGAAAACAAGAATTGCTATCTATAAGTGTTGCTCACTTTCAGAACACTAATCTGCATTAATGAGTCTCTATCACTTCAGTTTCAGGTAATAGCAGCAATGGTACAAGGATAGACTTGACTCAAACAAGCAAGCAAACAAGTTAACAAAGGCAAGGAACAAATAAATTATTTAACGGATGTTCCAGTTAACGAACATTTAATTCTCTGATCAGCTTATCTGTACTGCTCAAGTACTTTATGTGTTTAGCAATTTTAGTTTATCATAACTCTATGCAAAGTTTAGACAAAGCACAAAACCAAAATGTAATTTAACTGTAAAGAAGTCATGTTTGTCCAAAATCTTCGTGTGAAATGTTCCTTTTTTTCAGGTTCACTATTAGGCTCCCAAATATTCAATACTTGTGTGCTCACATATCTCATCATGTGAAAACTCATGGAATTTTATCCTCAGTAGAGTGAGAATCTTGGAACTACAATCAATGACACACTGCCTGAAGGTTTGTAATTATTGAAATTAACCTAAGGTTTGGAACGTTTGCTTTTTATTGTCTAAAGGTGGTACTGAGTTTTGGCTTCCAAGACTACGGCTGGATAATGTTTATTTCTTTTTTTTTTTTTTTCGGTCATTGCCACTCAGTTTAGACAAGGAGCAGCAAGTGCCTGGACCACACTGAGATTCTTGATGTTGAAAGTGGAGGGCCAGGTGATTGATTTTTTCTTCAATATTTAACTTAACTAGATACTGGCAACATTAAAGATGGAACAGACTCTCCAACTCATCTCTTCACTCTCTATTCACCTTTGTACTTTTCTTTCAAGAAAGGTAGTATTGATGGGACTCAGAGAGAAAAATACAGGTTAAGAGGATGACAGGTGAAAGGAGAAATAAAATGTGCGTAGCTATAGGGCATTTAAATATAGTTAAAGTACATTTTCTGTTCTGAGTACACTATATCCTTAAAAAACTTATAAAATACATAAATTATTTATGACAAGTTGAAACTTAATTACTAGAACTACAAGGATAGAGGGGTATATTGTAATATAGAACTTATGTATTTAGACTTTTCCCTCGATGATAATCAGTTTATATCAAAAGAATATCATTATTCTAGAAATCAATCACAGAAAAAAACTCTACAATTTGATGAATATTTTTCTAGTATTCTTTGTGTCAGTAATATTGTCACAGATTTACCCAAAGCATTCCTTAATTTGAGGTCATTTTTGTGCGTATGTGTTTTATTTTATTCTTTTATGGAAAATGAGAAAACAGCATATGTATATAAAATGATGAAAGACTTTTAAAAGACTTTAGGAAATCCATCTTTGACAAAAATTCCTCCACTTGAATTTGGATTTATAATTCTAAAGGATTGGAAAAAATTTATATTTGTATTTATAATAGAGATAATCCTATGTCAAAATAGTATTTATTCTTCATTCTCATGTTACAGCCAACTCTCAGGAGGTTATCAGATTATTTATGTGGAAATATTTCCACTAGATTATAATTATGTGATTTGCTGAGTGAAGGCAGGAGAAGGGAACAACAGAGGATGAGATAGTTGGATGGCACCATTGACTCAATGGACACGAGTTTGAGCAACTTCCAGGAGTTGGTGATGGACAGGGGAGCAGGGAATGCTGCAGTCCATTGGGTCACAAAGAGTCGGACACAACTGAGCGACTGAACTGAACTGAGTATTTACTATATACTAAATCCTGAAAGATGATGCTGTGAAAGTGCTGCACTCAATATGCCAGCAAATTTGGAAAACTCAGCAGTGGCCATAGGACTGGAAAAGGTCAGTTTTCATTCGAATCCCAAAGAAAGGCACTGCCAAAGAATGCTCAAACTACCACACAATTGCACTCATCTCACACACTAGTAAAGTAATGCTCAAAATTCTCGAAGGAAGGCTTCAGCAATATGTGAACCGTAAACTTCCAGATGTTCAAGCTGGTTTTAGAAAAGGCAGAGGAACCAGAGATCAAATTGCCAACATCTGCTGGATCATGGAAAAAGCAAGAGAGTTCCAGAAAAACATCTATTTCTGCTTGATTGACTATGCCAAAGCCTTTGACTGTGTGGATCACAATAAACTAGAAAATTCTGAAAGAGATGGGAATACCAGACCACCTGACCTGACTCTTGAGAAATCTGTATGCAGGTCAGGAAGCAACAGTTAGAACTGGACATGGAACAACAGACTGGTTCCAAATAGGAAAAGGAATACATTAAGGCTGTATATTGTCACCCTGCTTATTTAACTTATATGCAGAGTACATCATGAGAAATGCTGGGCTGGAAGAAGCACAAGCTGGAATCAAGATTGCTGGGAGAAATATCAATAACCTCAGATATGCAGATGACACCACCCTTATGGCAGAAAGTGAAGAGGAACTAAAAAGCCTCTTGATGAAAGTGAAAGAGGAGAGTGAAAAAGTTGGCTTAAAGCTCAACATTCAGAAAACGAAGATCATGGCATCCGGTCCCATCACTTCATGGGAAATAGATGGGAAAACGGTGGAAACAGTGTCAGACTTTATGTTTTTGGGCTCCAAAATCACTGCAGATGGTGACTGCAGCCATGAAATTAAAAGATGCTTACTCCTTGGAAGGAAAGTTATGACCAACCTAGACAGCATATTGAAAAGCAGAGACATTACTTTGCCGACTAAGGTCCGTCTAGCCAAGGCTATGGTTTTCCCAGTAGTCATATATGGATGTGAGAGTTGGACTGTGAAGAAGGCTGAGCACCAAAGAGTTGATGCTTTTGAACTGTGGTGCTGGAGAAGACTCTTGAGAGTCCCTTGGACTGCAAGGAGATCCAACCAGTCCATTCTGAAGGAGATCAGCCCTGGAATTTCTTTGGAAGGAATGATGCTAAAGCTGAAACTCCAGTATTTTGGCCACCTCATGCGAACAGTTGACTCATTGGAAAAGACTATGATGATGGGAGGGATTGGGGACAGGAGGAGAAGGGGACGACCGAGGATGAGATGGCTGGATGGCATCACTGACTCGATGGTCGTGAGTCTGAGTGAACTCCGGGAGTTGGTGATAGACAGGGAGGCCTAGCGTGCTGTGATTCATGGGGTTGCAAAGAGTCGGACACGACTGAGTGACTGAACTGAACTGAACTGAACTGAAATAGACTGCTTATTTTTACACATCAAAATAAGCTTAAAGTATTTTAATAACTAGGTAAAATTTACATGTTTATAAGTATCAAAGATTGGATTGGGCTCTTAAAGGTGCAAATCCCACATCTCAGCACCTAATCACTGAGGTCTGTTTTTCAATAGCATCAGAACCACCTGTTGAGACTCATTTAAAATGTGCATTCCTGTATGTAAATCCCCATATCAGACCCAGGGAATGCATACTTTGTAACAAACATGTTTGACAATTCTCAAGTATGGCATTGCCTCAGTATCCCCTGGGGTATATAGCATACAATAAGACAGAATAAAGTTAGCCATACTTCTGTATTGAGTACCTACTATGTCCAAGGGCAGGAATTAAACTGCATACATGTCATATATTTTCATTATTTAGTTTTTATACAATACCCTGTGTGTGCAAATATCCTTCACTTTGCTTGGAAAAATTCCACACCAAAGCAATGTGCCTAAGGCCTCATGAATTAGAAACAGTGATCACACTGGTCTTTTTGCTCTTTTGTACCTGTGCTTAAATACTTGCATGAAAAACTGAGATGAATTTTCAGAATTTCAGAGGAAGTTAAGTAATTCATGGAATCATCATTTAGCAGACCAAGTATCAATACCAAGACTGAAAAGTATCATAGACCTTCATGTTTTTACTTTGTCTGTTTTAAGAAACTTTCTTTTGTCTTTACCTTGTCCCCTAAGGACACAATACCTTTTTTTGTTTCTTATGTTTTCATTTTCAGGCCACCAGAGAGACTAATATCATCCCTGGTAATTATCTTTGTTATTAAAAACTGGATGAAATGGAAGAAGAAAAAAGTTAAAACAAGAAAGGGAGATTGTAAAAGAAGAGAAAGAACAGAAAAAAGAGGGAGCTGTGAACAAGAGGCATTTGTAGATAGGAGAACTTCTCATACATAGAGACTGTGAGTTGATTTGTGTTTTAAATTAAGTACAATGGCAACCCACTCCAGTAGTCTTGCCGGGAAAATTCCATGGACGTGGGAGCCTGGTAGGCTGTAGTCCATGGGGTCGCTCAGAGTCGGACACGACTGAGCGACTTCCCTTTCACTTTTCAGTTTCATGCGTTGGAGAAGGAAATGGCAACCCACTCCAGTGTTCTTGTCTGGAGAATCCCAGGGACAGGAGAGCCTGGTGGGCTGCCATCTGTGGGGTTGCACAGAGTCGGACACGACTGAAGCGACTTAGCAGCAGTAGCAGCAGCAATATTACTAGACAAGGCTCTATCCCAGAGCCTTTATAAAGTTATAACATAAAGGGAGCAGAAGTGAAGAAAAGCTCTTCTTAGTTAGGGAGACGGTCTAACAGGCAGTCATGCTGGATGACAGTCTTTTAAAGAGACAGGGATGTAGACTCCCACCCTCCATGCCACTATAGAGGTAGAAGGCATTTGCAGAGATCATTTGAAAGAGGTAACAAAAAAAATCAGCGCACCTCCTGCAGTACCTGAATAAAAAAATATATCTGTACAAAGCTACTATGAGCAGAAATAGAAAAGGCAATAGCGACATGCTGTTGGTGATCTCTAATCTAGGCCTAGCACTTGTACTTTCAAGAATGAATTTTGGGTAACTCCATACAGAAACAGTGAATGTCCTTGCAAATTTAACACATTGGCATTCATCTGGTGAATCTGCATGTCCACTGTGCAAAGTGGAAAATGTAGGTCAGAAAACCAGTAGTAGTGAAATTCAAGAATTATTAACAGAAACCATTCGTACTTATCGCCCTCAGTAATCTTGGCTATAGCCAACCCTAAAAAGATAAGAAAGTAGAAAATGTGTTAATATAAAGTCCCACACTGTAGAATTACCAGAAACATTATAAGAAATTCCACAATGTGGATGGAGTTTTTCTCACCATATTTGGCCCTAAGTTGGAAGAATTTTTTTTTTTCAAATAATGTAAGAAAGATATGTGAACTGGATTAGATGACCTAATGGACTTTTAATACTTATCTTTATCTCCCAATTGAGTAGAAAAGTTAATTATAACTATTATTTGCCAATAGTCCAGGATCCTTACATTTTTTTCCATCTTACCTCTGAATCAATTGTTCATAATTAAAATTTATCATTTTTATTTTGAAACATTCTTAGCATTCTAATACACTTATTATCTGAAGGTATATTTATCTTTTTGTGTAATCTGAAAAACCAGGAATTTTTATATCTGGCATTTAAATTTAATGTAACAGATAATATATATCAGGAAGAGTGATCAGCACTGTTCTTTGAATGCAGTAGGCAGACAAAAATGGTAGTTATGATTAATCATTCTATAACTTCAGATTGCTTAAAAGAACGAATATGTTTTCCTGAAGAACATCTTGAAAGAAAAACATTGGAAGGCTATGGAGAGTCACTATTTGAAAAATGGGATAGCTAAATATAATGACCAGAGACATTAGAGAACCAATATCAGCATATTATAAATGGATGCAAACAAATGCAGATGTGGATATATCCAATAATGCTTTCAAGTTAGACAGTAAAAGAAAATCCAGAAATAGATTTCATAAACTGTCTTGTGATATTCTGAGAGTGGTGAATCAACAGGTGCTTTTGATTCCCAACCACTTAGACCACTTCTCCTTTTGATGCAGTTATATTATGCTCATGCCTTCTCTTTTCTCCATGAAGAAGCCACCATGTTCACAAATGTTTAATTGGTGTCAGAACAGTTTCATACAATTTCAAACTGTCATTCTTTCTCATGCTCCTATATCCCAGTCCTTTCACAAAATTTCCCTCTTTAAACAATTCTTTTCTTATTTGCTCTGGCAATTCTGTTGCCCAGCATTATAACCCCATCATGAAATAAAGTAAACATTCTGTATCAACAGTTTTAAGGAATGAGAAGAGAAAGAGAATAAGGCTTGTCTTGGGTATATTTCAGCAAACATATAACAACTTTATGTAGAGTGCTGAAAATTCTCTGCATTGGCATTTAGTCATAGCTGTTGCCAAGAATTTGAAAGTAAACAATACAAATACAAAGGAGTTACCTAAAAATAAACTTTAAATTCCCATTCAATGACTACCTTGGGAGTAAAATCCTATCAGGAACGTGTGAAATGTAATGTGTAGTTAGGGAATAAAACCACCTTTTAATTACTGCTGGCAGCTAGAGAATACAGTCCTCACAACTAGCTAATTTTACTTTTTTTTTTTTTTTTTTCAGTGAAAGCAACATGACTTTATCACCTCAAAAAGCATATATGATAACAAATAGGAATATGGCATATCTCTCTGGCTTAAATAAAAATAAAAGTGAAACATATCAGCTATGTTCCTTTATCTGCAAATTTAAGTGAACAAAGCAGAATTTTCCCTTGTCCTTTCCAAATACAAAACACTGATAGTTTTGAAGAAAAAAAAAATAGAGAGATAGAGAGACAGTGAGAGAGAATATATTGAGGATCTCTCAGCATTATAGGAAAAAAAAAGTAAGAGAGTTTTATAATATTAAGATAAAGAAATGTTCTTTTCTCACAATTGCTGTGACAAGGTTAATGCATAATCTTTCTTTAACGGGGAAGCAAAGAAAGGCCCTGAAGTCACAGCACATGTAGTTAGTATATTTCACTATTTCTGTCAAGGTAAGTCATGCAGGAATGCCTATATAGCATGTGAACAATGCAATCATTGGAAAGAAATATTCCTAAAAGTCAAAGTATGATATTCCACATGATCAATTTGATAAAAGCTACCCAAATGCAAGTTTCAATACAGCAATGCAGACTCTTTCTTGGGTGATTAAAAGGCAAGGCAGCTAAATATTTCATTGTAACATATACATGATTGACAGATAACATTACAGAGAAAAGCACACAGCAGACTAAATTTATATATTTTAATTCAAAATGATTATACTGAGATCATTTCCGTCACATTTTTTTCTGTAAAAATAACAGCACAATTTTAGTAAATTCTGCATGTCTTTAGTGGTAAATTTGTCTCTTTTGATTCTGTGTGTCCCTACATAACTTCCCCTGTCTGTGTGTTTTTGCAGCATTGAAATAAAAATGAAAAGCTGCATTTTCCAAAGCATAATGCAGTCCTCTGCACACAGATTCCTTTGAATTGTCTTTGATGCCCATGCTATCTTTGTAACCTTGCTTCCAGGTCATTCTTTCCAATTTATGTAACTCAAGATAAAATGTAGTAACTTTTAATGGGATACTGAACCTTCTAGAAAGTGATTTTCATTTCTAGAAAAAATGAATAGCCCCTTATTCATTTAGTTCTCAAGGAGATTACCCACAACAAATTATATTCCATATATGGCACTGTTGGCTCCTTCCAGCTGGTTTATAGATTGTGTGATGTCCTTCAAGTTGCTCCCTCTTGACAACTAAACTCACACAGTGTGATAACCTGTGATTGCACTGTTTTCATCAGTCACATTTTTACAAATAGGTAGACTCATTCATTGGAGAAGGTGATGGCACCCCACTCCAGTACTCTTGCCTGGAAAATCCCATGGACAGAGGAGCCTGGTGGGCTGCAGTCCATGGGGTCGCGAAGGGTTGGACATGACTGAGCGACTTCCCTTTCCCTTTCCCTTTCCCCTATATGGCACTGTTACAGCAGTTATCAGTAGGAAACTCAGTACAGGGAGAAAGACAAATGATATGCAAATTAATATAACACTTCATTACTGACTATCTAACATTAACCAAGCAACAAATAAGTATAGAATATGTGAAGACAAATGGGATGGAATCCTTGCTGTATAGGTTCTTGCAGGATCATAAAATGAAAAAATTTCTTTGTTGGGGATATACAAGATTTAATGGAAAATAGAAGAGGGGTGATTAACAACCTGGCAAAAATTAAATATAATATTAGAAATCAGACATTTAAATTGGCTAATGGAGATGAATTTCAGGAGCTTGAAAGGAAAAGCAACATCAGTCTAGGCTGGGGCAACACGTGTGACTGCCCAGAGAGCATCCTAAAAGAGTTGGGAGCCTCCTAGACCCTTTGTTCTGAGATCAGCAAGTTATTTAGAAGAGCTAAGAAAGTAAAAATATATAACATTAAGACATGATGAACGTCCTTCATTTCCTCCTTCAGATTCAACTTCCATCTTTTTCTAACCTGTTCTATGCTCTGCAAAGCTGATATACTATTTAATCAGCTCCCTTGCCCTCTGTCTGCCTGCATTAAGCCAATGGAAAGCACTGGTAGGAGACTAAAGATAGGATAGAGATTTGGATTCTGAGTCTGAGTACTGTATTTATTACTTTAGATCCATATCTGTGAGTGGGACAGTGGCTGCATCCATTAACCGAAAGTCACAGCTGCTGCCAGGAAGGCCTTTCCCTGCCTCTTAGCCTAGGTAGCACATCCTCCCGTTATATTCTCAGCCTTTAGATGGTAGAGCACCCCTCTGTCACTAGTCCCCAATACTTCACTGTCCCTTATGCTTTCCCTGCATCCTACCTACCTCTCTATATAAACTCCTTTAGGAAGTTCTACTAAGATTAAACTAAATTTAGCATACCATCTGTTATCTGCTGCAATCCAGACTGATAAGCAGACTAAAAAGAGATTATAGGCTGTAGAGTGGGAGTGTCCTAGGGAATGACAGAAAGAGTTTTCAGAGAAGAAAAATTAACTGACAAACCAAGATCATGGAGGAGTCAGGTGATCCAGGATTGAAGAGCTATCCAGAAAGGAAATGTGTGGGCTGTAAACAGAGATCTCTTCCTCAGACACTGGAAGGAGGAATAAAAAGGTCACAAGAAGTTAAGGAAACTCATGACTTATTCTTTTAAGTAGATGGCATGGTAATTTCTTACCATCAAGGGAGCACAGGCCAGCAAGGTTATGCTCAAAATCGTTCAAGCCAGGCTTCAGCAGTACATAAACCGAGAACTTCTAGATGTATAAGCTGGGTTTAGAAAAGGCAGAGGAACCAGAGATCAAATTCTTAACCTTTCTTGGATTATGGAGAAAGCAAGGAAATTAAAAAAAAAAAAAAAAAAAAAACTTCTGCTTCTTTGACTTTGCTAAAGCCTTTGACTGTGTGGGTCACAGCAAACTGGAAAATTCTTAAAGAGATGGGGATACCAGACCACCTTACCTGTCTCCTGAGTAACTGATATGTGGGTCAAGAAGCAACAGTTAGAAGTGAATATGGAAAAAAAACAAAAAAAGGTCAAAATTGAGAAAGGAGTACATAAGAACTGCACGTTGTCACCCTGCCTTCTTAACTTATATGCAGGGTACATCATGTGAAATGCCAGGCTGGGTGAATTACAAGCTGGAATCAAGATAGTCAGGAGAAATAACAACCTTAGATATGCAGCCAATACCACTCTCACAGCGTAAAGTGAAGAGAAACTAAAGAGCCTCTTGTTGCAAGTGAACTAGGAGACTGAAAAAACTGGCTTGAAATTCAACATTAAAAAAAAATAAGAAGAAGATCATTACATCCACCCCCATCACTTCATGGCAAATAGAAGGCGAAAAAGTGGAAGCAGTGACAGATTTTATTTTATTTGGCTGCAAAATCACTGTGCATGGTGACTGTGCCCACAAACTTAAAAGATGCTTGCTCCTTGAAAGGCAAGCTTTGTTAAATCTAGACAGTGTATTAAAAAGCAGAGACACCACTTTGCCAACAAAGGGCTGCCTATGTCAAAGCTATGGTTTTTCCCGCTGTCATGTATGGATGTGAGAGTTGGATCATAAAGAAGGCTGAGTACCAAAGAACTGATGCTTTCAATTGTGGTGCTGTAGAAGACTCTTGAGAGTCCTTTGGACTGCAAGGAGATCAGATCAGTCAATCCTAAAGGATATCAATGCTGAATACTCATTGGATGGCTTGATTTTGAAGCTCTAATACTTTGGCCACTTGATGTGAAGAGCTGACTCATTGGAAAAGACCCTGATGCTGGGATATATTGAAGGCAAGAGGAGAAGGGGGAGGCAAAGGATGAGATGGTTGGATATTAGTACCATCCCCAACTCAATGGACATTAATTTGAGCAAACTTCAGAAGATAGAAGAGGACAGAGGAGCCTGGATTGCTGCAGTCCATGAGGGCTCAAAGAGTTAGACATGACTTAGCAACTGAACTAGGGACCAGAAGATAAGTTAAAAAGTTAGGGAAAACAAGAATGATTTTGATTAGTTGTGGGGAAGGGGGCCAGTTATCAACAATGATAAATATTAATAACCATCTCCGTGTGAAAATCATCCATGGATAAATGTATTCATCTGTATGGCCTGATCATTTTCTCCAGTGGGGTCTTACAACTGATGTTAGGATACATCTCTAGGGGCAGATAAGGGATGAGAACTACAGAAAAAACAGATGAAAAGCCCTGGTGAGAGATAAGCCAGATTATTTCACTGTTTTATTCTGGTTATGTTATTTTTAAAAAAAAGAAAAGAAAAGAAAAGAAATGAAAGTGAAATGGCTGGCATAGTAGAGAGCAGTTAATAGTCTAAGTGATTTAAAAGGTGAAACAAGGGAGATAGCATTATCAAAACTGAAAGAGGTAGTTAGAGAGTGGGTCTTGGAGTTTGAAACATTAAATATAAAGTGGTTTTGGAAATGATAATGTCCTGGGACCAGAAGTATGGGTTCCTGAAGTAGACTGGAGCAGAGGATGTGAGAATAAAACAATCTGTGAAAGATAAGAACTTGACATCTGCAGATGATGGAAATACTTTAACATAAGGTCCAATTTTGAAGTTACAAGGATGAGCTATAAGATGATAAATAAGTGCCAGTGAATATCAGCCCTGTGTAAAATGCAAGGTGCAGGCACATGGGAAATGGCCTGTTAAAAGTCTTTGATGAGAACCAGTCTCACTAGTCAAATTCAAGGTGAAGATTCAGCTTAATGGTGGAAGGTTTTCAGAGAACAGAATACCAAGAGTTTGAAGCAAGATGAACAGATTGAGAATGCATCTAAGGAGTGAGGCCTGAAGTGAAAAAGAATGACAAATCTGAAGATAGAAGTCCACTGAACTTTAGCACTGAATGAATATTTCACTTCAAGATCATGAAGGTAAAGAATCCATTGCACAGTTACATAAACAAAATGGATACACATGAGTGACTGTGGTCATCACCGATATCTATTCTTTCCAAGATTTCTACTGCCCAAGATACACTTTTTTTTCTGCCTTGTGAGATTTAGCAAAGTAAGTCTACTAAAAGAAAACAATTGGCATCTGTTTTATCAAGTGGACATCATTTAGGAAAAAGAGAATCAAGAAAAAGATCCTCACTCCATCTAATAACTACTATCTTATCATAGAGGAGTCATTGTTTTAATTAGACTTAAAATTTAATTTGGATTGATGAAATGCTGAGCATGATGAATAGTTCAGCCAGTAAGCAGCCACAATACTTAAATAAACTATGTTTAATTTATTGCTATTATATGCACAGAACACAAGTAAAATTTAAAAAAAAACTTTAATACCATTTTATAACAACAAAAAACAAAAAAAAGGCAAAAGCACGTTTCATTCTTCCATATATTAAAGAAAAACACTTCTAAAATAGTTTCTGCTCTTTAAATAGAAATAGAATTCTGGAGTATAATTCTACTTAATAACTAGCTGATAAGTAGTCAGCCTGTGGTCTAAAATCTGTGAGTAAGAAAATAAATGCTATAAAAAAGTATTGAAACACATTTAAATTACTATGCTTAAGCAAAATTCTAAGTGAATAAATTTGAGTATCCAATTAATAAGCTATACATATTCTAGAGATGTAGATAACAATGTTGATTTTTTTTCTTTAAAGTTGACATGATAAATTGATTGCAGTCTTGGCATGGAAATTGGTAATATGAGGATCATTTTACCTTGTTTCCTGATTTCATGAGTTTTCCCTGTGCTGTTTAAACTTCAGAGTTGTCCAATACAGAGATGGGATTCTTAATTCTTACATAGGAGAGTATACCAGTCTTCTGTGCTCTGACACCATATATCACCAGATTTATATTATTTCTTGACCGTACTGAAATATATTTGCTTTCCTCTGCATTAAAATAGAAGCCCCAAACCAAGGTCTTCAGACATTTTGATATTAGATTTTTTTTTTCATAAAAGCTACTGATTAGTACTGTAAGATTTTAAATAAATTATACAAATCCTCTGATCCTCAGTGTTCTTAGGGGTAAAATGAAAATAATGATTCCTACAACACATGTTCTTGTGGAAATTAAATGAGACAAACTAATGAAAATATATTCTACAAGGCTGATACATGTTATGTATTTATCAGACATTATTGATTCTCTCCCCATTTTGAGAAAAGTGGTTTAGGGAGAAAGTGACAGTCACAGGTGGCTGGTTCCACGTAAAGAACAAAGTTATTGATGTTCTACTGCATTGAGTTTAAATCTTGCCTCTATTGTGTGTCATTTGTCAAGCTTTGATATGTTTAAACTCTCCCAGGATAAGTTTCCTCATTTGTAAAGTGGGAACAATAATATCTAGCTCAGATTATCCTACAGAGGATTAAATAGGAAATCTATGAAAAGAACTAACATAGTGCCTCTCATTTACTAGCAATTCAAGGAGTATGCTTTTTCCATCTGTCTCCTTTAAAAATATGTATTTTTAAAAATATAACAGCAACATGATTTAAAAGGGAGAAAATAAGAAAATAAGATTCTGTATGTTTATATAAATAGAATTTTTAAATCAAACTAATTTTATGATATTGATTTATGTTAAATGATTTAAAGATGGAGCTTTATATTAAAGTTAAGACTGACTCAGGCAAGTATGTCAAGAGACCTGAATTCAAAACCTCTTGGCCACTAACATGCTATGCAAACATGGGCAAAATCATTAATATCACTGTTCTAATGTCTATAATATAATGTCTAACATCTATAGAATAACTACTTCAAAAGTTTGATTAGCGTAATAAATAAAATACTTTATGTAAAGCTTTTTATACAATGCCTATCCTAAGGGTAAGTTATTTGAAAATATTAGACTTTATTATTCTGACATTCCAATTTTCAAATCAAAATGTGCCTGTGTAAAGAATACTTTTGCTCATTTTTAATTGTAGAAATATTAAAAATAAAATATGCTCCTAAATATAAAAGAACATAATTATAAAGCATGATTATTAAGACAATTTTATATTTATAGCACAATAAAAATTATTCCAATGAAACATCTCACTTACTCCACCTACTTACACAGAAAGAATTTTTAAAAGAGCTAAGAATGGAGTCCTAAAAGCATCACATGAATAGATATTAAGAACACTAAGCAGAAAAAATGTGCTAAGAGAAAGAGATCCTGCAAAAAGCTGATGCCTAAATTTCATTAGTCTCTCATTGCCGTAAGTCAAGTAAAAGCAGTATGTAAAATAGCTGCTTATAGGAAATTTATTACAGGATGTCTACACTAGCATGTTTAAAATAAAAAAAAAAAGAATAATGCAGAACATGTAGTTATCTCCCTATCATAATTTCGACACAGTATAAAAATAATGCTTTCTAAAAAGTGTTGCCAGCTCTGAGAACAAATAACTTGTTGCTCACTTTCCCCATGGGCAACTTTGTTATTCAGTTAAGGATGTGTTGAAGACTTATTGCCATTTATGGTACATAGCCTTTTTGGGCTACACATAGAAGATATACTTCACCAATGCATTTTGTTTTTAGTTTCTCTTAAGATTCAATTCTGTGTAATAAATCATGAAGATTGGTAGTACGAGCACAAAGGAAAATTATCATAATATGAAGAAAATATCAAACTACAAGGAGGATTAATCTCAACATTTCATAAACTATCAAGTTAAATAGCAAATAACTAGAAATACTTCATTCAGTTTTAGAAATATTTTAAATATGATTAGAAACTATGCAATCATTTGGATACAAATATATTTGCAAAATATTTTAATTTTTTAAATAAGCAATCATTGTTCTATGTTTCATTTAGCTACTGGCTTAAAATTAAATTTGTGTAAGTAGCCAATTTGTCCAGATAAATGAAACAACATGTGACTTTCATACAATGAATATTAATATAAAATAACAGAAAATATTCTTAGAAATCAATATAAAATTTACAAAGAATTCTGAAACTGCTGTGAAAACTTGAAAATTATGTAATTTTCTTGAAAATAATAGAAATTCTTCTGAAAGGAAATATTTACTCTGAACTTACTATTCTTGCAAGTCTGAGATTGACATACAATGAGTTAGGTCCACTGTTTAGGGTTTTGTCATTCACTAGCTTGACAATGAAGTCCTTGAGTACTACCTTTGAAAAATGTGTTGTCAAGGTGAGAAGGTAAATGAGTTGGAAGCCAGAAAACTTTTATATTTTTGAACAAGTCATTACATTTTCATGGAGCTAACTTTTTAAATCCTGTTGTTGAAGTTCTAGAAGTAGTTGTTTATGAAATATGATACAGTGAATACAGCAAGACCAGTAATGTTGTTTAATACTAATCCCAGCTCTTGCCATTTGAGAAAATTTAGGAGAAACAAACTAAGATCATGGCATCTGGTCCCATCACTTCATGGCAAATAGATGGGGAAACAGTGGAAAGAGTGGGTGACTTTATTTTTGCTGCTGCTGCTGCTGCTAAGTCACTTCAGTCGTGTCCGACTCTGTGCGACCCCATAGATGGCAGCCCACGACGCTCCCCCATTGCTGGTATTCTCCAGGCAAGAACACTGGAGTGGGTTGCCATTTCCTTCTCCAATGCATGAAAGTGAAAAGTGAAAGGGAAGTCGCTGAGTCTTGTCCAACTCTTAGTGACCCCATGGACTGCGGCCCACCAGGCTCCTCTATCCATGAGATTTTCCAGGCAAGAGAGCTGGAGTGCGGTGCCATTGCCTTCTCCAGATTTTATTTTTTTGGGTTCCAAAATCACTGCAGATGGTGACTGTAGCCATCAAATTAAAAGACGCTTACTCCTTGGAAGGAAAGTTATGACCAATCTAGACAGCATATTAAAAAGCAAAGACGTTACTTTTTCCACAAAGGTCCGTCTAGTCAAGGCTATGGTTTTTCCAGTAGTCATGTGTGGATGTAAGAGTTGGACTATAAAGAAAGCTGAGCGCAGAAGAATTAATGCTTTTGAACTGTGGTGTTGGAGAAGACTCTTGAGAGTCCCTTGGACTGCAAGGAGATCCAACCAGTCCATCCTAAAGGAGACCAGTCCTGGGTGTTCATTGGAAGGACTGATGTTGAAGCTGAAGCTTCAATACTCTGGCCATCTAATGCAAAGAGCTGACTCATTTGAAAAGACCCTGATGCTGGGAAAGATTGAGGGCAGGAGGAGAAGGGGACAACAGAGGATGAGATGGTTGGATGGCATCACCGACTTAATGGACATAGGTTTGGGTAAACTCCAACAGTTGGTGATGGATGGGAGGCCTGGCGTGCTGCAGTTCATGGGGTTGCAGAGTCGGACATGACTGAGAGACTGAATTGAATTGAACTGAACTGAACAATGAATGTTTATTGCATTGGATGTTTTGAGAACCAAGGGAACTAGCATTTGTAACAATGAATTTTAAACTCAAATATACTACACAAACTTATCTGTTAACTCCATTGTTCAATGTTTGCAAATATTTATTGGCGAGCAGGAGAGGACATACAAGTAGACAATGACTGGGGTAAAAGCTAACAATCTCAAGTTGTCAGGTTAAAGCTGGGGGCCCCAACCTCCAGGATCCAATGCCTGATGTTCTAAAATGGAACTGATATAATAATGATAAAAATAAAGTACACAGTAAATGTAGTGTGATTGAATCATTTGGAAACCATTCCCCATCCCCTCAGACTATGGAAAAATTGTCTTCACCAAATTGATCCCTGGTACCAAAAAGGTTTGGGACCTCTGGGTAAAAGTAATGTATGTATCAGCTATATTTTGTTTAATATGGGCAATTTTTTTTCTAAAGTTTATTTATGGAAAGAGAACAAATAACCCTAGAAAGTAAAGAGTATGGCATCTTTGAACTTGGACTAAACTATGCTTACTATATCTCCAAACTTTCCATGATTTTGACATTTGAATCAGCAAGTTTCTTAACTGTAACTATTTTCACATGGCCTCAGTTAACCTGCCAGTAGCCTTAAGAACACAGTCAAAAGTTCTATTCCAATTAGTATAAGCCAAAAATAATTTAACTGACTCAACTGAAATATTAAAGAGCCTCGTTTCCCTTGGATTAACATTACCTCATAGTTTTACAGATCACTGAATTTCTGTACTTTGAAAAGATGAACTGAATAAGGAATGTTTAGTAGTGTAATTATTTTTTCAGTTTCAATTGACAAATCTTGTTAGTTTCAATTAACTATAGAAAATACCTGGCTTAATTTGTTTCTTGGCTGATGAAACTGTTTCAAGGCTGAATGACATTTATCTAGGTTTATACTTAATGATCAAATAAGTAAAAGAAAACTTCAACTAAAACATAGTCTTTCCTTAACTACCTGCTGCTGCTGCTGCTGCTGCTGCTAAGTCCCTTCAGTCATGTCCTACTCTGTGGGACCCCATAGACAGCAGCCCACCAGGCTTGGCCGTCCCTGGGATTCTCCAGGCAAGAACACTGGAGTGGATTGCCATTTCCTTCTCCAATGCATGAAAGTGAAAAGTGAACGTGAAGTTGCTCAGTCGTGTCCGACTTGTAGCGACCCCATGGACTGCAGCCTACCAGGCTCCTCCATCCATGGGATTTTCCAGGCAAGAGTACTGGAGTGGGGTGCCATCGCCTTCTCCGGCCTTAACTACCTACTAGATCTCATATGTCCTTGAATATCTATATGATATTTAGTAAACCTATTGTATATGGCATATTAACCAAATTTGTCTTCTGAATCAAATAGACATATATGTACACACAAATTCAGAAATTACTTTCTTCAAATATATATTTTATTCTACTGCTCTTAAATCAAATAGAGTTCCATTGTATTTCTGTTAGAAAAGAGATAATCAAATTTTGGGTAGAAGGTCAGGACTGGAAAATTAGTCATAGGTGTTCTTGCATAGCAATTATTGCTGAAAGTGTAAATGATCAATTTATCAGAGGACTCATAGGAGAATAACTGCTAATGTTATTTCATATGAGATTGTCTATGCTATTGCCTGTTGACTTCCAATTAGTACTTTTAATCAAGCTCATCCAGATCAGAGGATGGAAAAAATGGCAGTTTGGTACAGCTAATATAAATTGTATGCTTAGGTTTATAATAATTAGTGGATAAAATACAGGAAGAGAAATTCATATTGTGCAAGTCAGGGTTAAGGCTAGCACTGGTGCAATAATATATATATAAATATTTTAAAAATGAAATTAAAATGTGACTTCTAAAAATGTTAAAATTAACAAAAGAAAAAAAAAAAGAAATTGCTTCCTTTACTTAGTTCTTTAAGCTTGTAGTGTTTTTTAAAACAATGCTTTAGCTATGTTTTTCCATCAGTAATTCAAAAAAATATTAAATAAAACACTATAATACTGTATCATAGTATCCCTTATTATAACAACTATAGATCTATATTAATAGCTCATAATTGGTCTTCTAATGTTGTTCACATAACTTGTTATGTAGATAAGGGTGTTACTATTTATTTTGGGGCAAGTAGTAGAGTATTTTCACTCTATGCACTATTAGAAGTTTTAATAATTTACTAAAATAGTCATGGATAGTAATTATAGGATTATGATTAAGAGACAAGCTGTGTAATCAGATAGACCTGGATTTTTCATCATAACCTCCCCATTAAGTAGCTACATAGTCTTGAGCAACTGAGTTTAAAATTCCCATGCTTCCCTTTCCTGTCCATGAAATCAGAAAAGTAACATGACCCACCTCAAATAATCTACCTGAAGGTAAAATGAGAGGAGGCACAGGACAGTGTTGGGCTCCCAGAGTTCACCATTAAATAAGAATTATTGTTACTTGTATTTTTTCTTTTATTACATATAATCATAGATAGAATATTTGTGTCTTTCATATCTGTAGACAAAAATGAGTTCTACTTGGTTTTACTAATACTTAACGCTCACTAGAGCACTCCAATTCTGTATTTTTGAATTGCTAAACATTAATAGTGCTGCAGCTGTAAAAACGAATATTGTATGTATTTTATACTTTCATATTCTGGCCACACAAAATATGAAAAAGACAAATTAATTGATTTCATTCATATTATACAGAATATTCATAAATGTATTTTGTTTAGGAGAGATCGCTTCTTATTCTAGGTTCTGCACAACTTCCATTCTAAATGTTTAAAGCTATAATACTTATTATCTAAATAATAAGAGATGCTTTATGTTCTTGGCTTGAATAAAATGGTGGTTTAAGTTTAAAAAAAAAATCCAATTCAAGTAAAGGGAGAGAGGCTGAGACCTTTTTCCTCCAGACTCGTGAAACAAGGAATCCAATCTGTACAACTAGTAATAAACCTACTGGGAACACCGATAGGGCAGGTGGAAAAAAACATGAAATTGGTGCAATCTATACAACCCTGTTTCAGGAAGAGAGGAAAGAGAAAAATTGCCTAAGAAATCACAAATAAAAAGCATGTTTGAAAAGATAGAAGACATATTAAAAGGAAAAATTGCCCTACAGCCCAATCCTACTGAGGTAATAAGTACAAATGGTAGAGAGGATTTCTTAGCTGAAGCAGGATAAAAATAAAAATACCAAAAACCCCAAAAACAAGTAGGAAAAAACTAACAGCAACAACAAGACACTAAGTAAAATCTTTGCAGTGTCTCTCTTTCAAGAGTCTGATCTATATCCATTTTAATATCAAACAGTTCTACAGTTCTCATCCATGTTGATGGCACTTAACTCCAAACTTAACTCACTTTTTTACTAGAAATATTTTGTTTATGCTATTAATTAATCTGAAAGCATTTTAACAATTAAATGGCCTTAGATATCTCATATAGAGTAAAACAGCCATTTTTAAAATAGGAAATTTAAATCATAGCATGATGATTTCATGTTAAGATGATTAAATGATTAAGGCTGAGGATCTAATAAGGATAACACATGAAGACAATTTATGGGAAAAGTTTGGGAACTAAATAAATAACAATTGAGGCACTTTTCTAGGAGATCAGAAATCTACTTTTGCTGTTGAATGAAGACCACTAGGAAACTTAAAAAAAAAAAAAGAAGGAAAAGAAGACCATTTCCATGTTGCTGCTCAGAAAATCAAGACCATTCTATATTTGTCCTATACCCTGAAGTTACCAGCTTAAAATGTATCCAAGCTTCAAGTAACTCCATAACCAGTATAAAATATATGATAAAAATAAGAGCTACTTAGAACATCTGCTTATGTGTATTTTGGGAAGCCGGATCTTCTCAAGGGAATTCCTATAAACAAATTTAGAAGAGAATGTTAACTCTGGCAGTGTTCCAGTTGATTTCATGTAAAGCTGATTCCTCCTCTTTTTGTCAATGACATCTATAAGTCCCTGGTTCTTAAGCTATTTTGTTCTTATGTTATTTCCTTCCCTCTGTTAGTAGTTTAGTGACACTGACAGAAAAACACAGTGATCTTAGAGGAAAGGTATGCATATTAGAATGTGTCAGCCCCTGCATGGGGAAATCTAGTTTAAGAGATGAGCTTGTTGTGCTTCTATCAGAACAACATAACTCCATTAGCAATTACCAAACTGAGTTTTGTGAGATCAAAATATAGGTGCTTTTCAAACAACAGAAATAGATGCTAACAATATTTTTCTCTATACAATATTTTCAAATATGAGAAGGAAAAAAAACCATATCATATTTCTATAGCTTGGCTTATCCCATGCTTATCCCTTTCAGAATGGTGCTATTCTTGATGAATCCCAAGATGTTACTTGTAAAGTCATTTGATGCACCAAGTTGGTTCTTTTGTTCACTGATGTATCAGATCCATTTACAAATTTACTGGGCAATGGATGTTGAATCTGAAAAGAAAGATCCTGGGCTTTACAAACTGCAATAAAATCAGAAAAAAAAACTGGACTATTTCACTGTAAAGATGATATAAGCAGCTTTGCTTCTAAAGACAGAAAGATAAAGCTATATAAGATGAATCCCTGAATGATATAAGAAGTAACCAAAATGTACAGCTCTAATTTTCCCTTCTGCTACAAAATAACTGTCAATATAGCATTTTTACATTATACTGCAATGATAATAAAATACAAGAAATACATTTGTATACATGTATAATATGCTATATATATAAATTATATACTATATGTGTATACTACATACACTACATATTATGTACACACATATATGATGTTTTATCTAATTTCTCAACTTCTAATTTCTCAACTTGGCTAATATTAAGCTGATATGTGACAGAGACATGGAAATATGTTCTCATTTTTATATGGTACTTTTTAAATTGAATATTATAACCAAAATGCTAAATGAAAGATGTTTTTCTTCATCATTTTGTACTCTTTATTCTTTTTTTAATATAAATTTATTTATTTTAATTGGAGGTTAATTACTTTACAATATTGTATTGGTTTTTACCATACATCAACATGAATCTGCCACAGGTATATAATGTTCCCCATCCTGAATCCCCCTCCCACCTCCCTCCCCGTACCATCCCTCTGGGTCGTCCCAGTGCACCAGCCCCAAGCATCCAGTATCACGCATCTAACCTGGACTGGAGATTCATTTCATATATGATATTATGCATGTTTCAATGCCATTCTCCCAAATGATCCCATCCTCTCCCTCTCCCTCTCCCACAGAGTCCAAAAGACTGTTCTATACATCTGTGTCTCTTTTGCTGTCTCGCATACAGGGTTCTTAATTAGATGTTACTTGATATGTTTCTTTTTCACTCACTTGTAAAGTATATCATAAATAAAATGAAAGTGTTCATTACAAGTATAAACATATGCACATTATTTTACTTCAAATTTGACTAATGTGTTCATTTTATTTCATGATCTATTGCTGATATTTGGGTGCCTATCTTTTACTTTTTAAATTGTTACATGATCAGTGAGAATTAAACCCACTCCAGTGTTCTTGCCTGGAGAATCCCAGGGACGGAGGAGCCTTGTGGGCTGCCGCCTATGGGGTCACATCGAGTCCGGACACGACTGAAGTGACTTAGCAGCAGCAGCAGCAGCAATCCAAACATCCAAAGCATTTCTTACCCAATCCTACAGCAAATATCAGTAAAGATACTTAATTCTATTTAGGTGGTATTTCTTCTGATATTTTCAATAGGAATTCAAAATGTTTCCCATTGAAGATACCAAGCAACATAAGCGGGGTCTACATTATAATAATAATCTTGGTATTTAAAACTTTGATTGCTTATTTTAGGATTAGTTCTAGATATAAAAATTTTTACTTTATATTAAACGCCATTCCAAGTCCCTTATTAAGAGAAAATATAGAAAAATTGTTCCAGAAATTGTATTTTAAAGCTCAAATGTTAATCAACAAAATATCTCTATTTGGGAGATGATTATATTTGTATAAACTTAAAATGAGTTCATGTCATCTTAAGTGTACATTTCTGTGTGTATATACATACACAGGTTCTCATCTAAGATCAGTGACCTAAAGGAAAGAATCTGACATTTGCAACTGTTTTAGAATCTTGTCTACTTCTTATGAAAGTATGATTTTGGACTGCTCAGTTAACCTTTTGAACCTCCATCACTTTGAATGGAGCACTTTTTATGCTTTACTGGGCTATTCTCATAGTGATAGCATATAATTTGCTTGGCACACTGAAAGCTCTTAATTAATGAAGATTATTAAAACAGTGGTTTGTTATTGCTTATTCCCTGGGCTAGTTTCAGGTTTAAACTGTGAAGGCTAGATAATATTTTGGAGTTCTGGTTGCTATTCTTGTTTCTCCTTTATAAAATGTAAACCTATATCCACAACACATTTCCTTCAATCCTGTGGAGAGCATAGTTGACAGAGCTGGACTAGTCTACCATCCTGGTTTGCTCAGGATGATGAGCTTCCCAAAATTCAGAACGTTCAATGCTAAAACTGGGCAGTAGTAGTAGCAGTTAGTTGTTCAATCCCGTTCAGTTCTTTGTGACTCTATAGACTGTAGCTCGCCAGGCTCATCTGTCCATGGGCTTCTCCAGGCAAGAATACTGGAGTGGATTGCCATTCCCTTCTCCAGAGGATCTTCCCAACCCAGGGACTGAAACTGGGTGTCTTGCATTGCAGGCAGATTCTTTACTATTTGAGCTACAGGGGAGTCCTTAAAACTGGGAAAATTTCAAGTATATTAGAAAGGTTGGGCACTCTACAGTGATGACCCAAATTTTTTCCTCTTTTTTTTCTTAACAATATTTTAGCCAGAAAATTTCCTAGCATCTCGCTATCTCAGTTGGACCCTCTAACTAGTTCCCATCAATGGAATAAGGTGTGCACTGCTGAGCCAGGTAGTTAAGTATCCAAGGTACCTCTCCAACGCTCTTTGCTTTTTATCTGCTAGCAGGTGATAACAAGTATGGTGATCACAAAGCCACAAGATCACTGATCCCCACAAGATGGAGATAGCCTGGGGTTCTGAATCACTGCTTGGAGGAGTTTTGTTTTGTTTTGTTTTTTGTTTTTTTCCAAACCTCATCAAATTGCAGTGAGAGATAAATAAAATTCATTATGTTAACTTATTGAGATTTTGGAGTTGTCTGCTGCATTAGATGGTGTGCCTAATTAAAACACAGAACTTATTTTTAAGCAATATTGGAAGCAAATGTCATTTATCAATTTTTCTTGCCATAAGAGATGGCACACATGGCAGCTACAGAAGGGCTGGTCTTCATTAACAATACACTACTCTAGAAAAAGTTCCCCTAGCAACTTCAAATTATTCACAGATTTATTTATTGCTTTCAATAGCCTGAACAGACAACTATATCATTTCCTTCATTCTAGAAGATTAAAAAAAAAAAAAAAAGACTGAGTGGTCACTTATTTCCTCCTAATTTGCACAGATAAACACCAATCCAAAGAATAAACTTGTGAATTCTGATATGTTTTTTGATTAAGCTATTTTACACAGTCTATAGTAATATATACATACACACATATCACATATATATTGTAGAGCAATAATTATAGTGAAAATATGTTCATTTCAAGTGAAGATATCTATTACTGTTGGACTAGAATGTTATCAGGTGTTGCAAAAACTGATAGTCTAACAATTTCTTATAAATACGGCCATTCTGAGAACATGCATTCACCACACATTATGTGTGCATGCTCAGTCACTTCAGTCCTGTTCAACTCTTTGCTCCTCTGTCCATAGGATTCTCCAGACATGAATACTAGCGTTGGTTGCCATTCCCCCTTCCAGGGAATCTTCCCGACCCAGGGATCGAATCCATGTCTTCTGCATCTCGTGCATTGCAGGTGGATTCTTTACCACTGAGCCACTGGGAAAGCCCACTTCACGTTATGCAGCACTGTTAAGAGGTTTGGGTTTTATTGTTTGTTTTTTTCAAGTTTTCTGGTTCCCTGTCTTAAGTCATATTTATTCCAGTTCCTATGATATCCCTCTTTCTATCTGTCAGTGACCTTTAACTCAAATAGTCATAACATAATGAAAGCATTAAGTTAAAGAAACTAATGTTCCTTTCCTCCATGTCATGGAAACAAGTCTGAAACTTAAACACAGTAATCCTATTTAAAATTAAGAGTTGAAACTTATTACATTCTAATTTAAAAAAAAAATTTAGCATTAGAGGTGACAATAGTGGGTTTTAAAATCAAAACAAGGTGAGAAGAGGCAGGATTATGTTGAAGTAAGAAAAATATGAGACTGAATCTATTGTTTAAAAATTAATACTTAGCAAAATTATTTCAGGATAAGAATAATTTGTTTTTATAGCTGAAATAAGACTTTAACTGGGGAAACACTTATTTTCACATGAAGATAAAAGTGAGAAAGAAACATTACAATATATTGCTGGATTAGATCACCATTTCAGCTTTATGTCAAAGTATCTAGAGTTGAGACTATTTTCAAAAATTCTATTCTCCATCCAAAACCTGATTTGTTTGCAATCTCCAAAGTAATTTCATCTTTAATATCTCCCTATACTATCACATCCCTTGTTCTTTTTACCCTTACTTCCTCAATGAGTGGTACTTTTCCAGTTATTACATTTACTAGTAGCTCCTTTTTTAAATCCATATACTCTGTCTTCAGCCATCACATTTTCTCTATGGCTGTGTCTTTAAAAATAATAAATTATCCACCTTCTAAAATTATCTATGGCATCTGGAATTGCTGACTATCCATTCCTTTAAATGCTTAGAATCTTGGTGGTGGTGGTGGTGGTTTAGTCGCTAAGTTGTGTCCAACTCTTGCAAACCCACTGACTGTAGCCTGCCAGGCTCCTCTATCCATGGGATTCTCCAGGCAAGAATACTGGAATGGGTTGTCATTTCCTTCTCCAGCATAGAATCTTAGGCACAGCATAAAAGGTACTAGGTATTTCTCCAAATGCTTGATCTCACTTTTGATGGGTTTCTCTATTTCTACCATCCTCAGGACATAGATGCCCCTTAAGGGTGCTTTTCACTCTCTAGTGCTCTTTCATTCAAGTATTTATCTCTAGTCACTTTTATTTACCTTCAATTTACCTCTATTCAAAACTGTGGTCTTTGGCTCTAGATCCAAGTTTTACTTGAAATACAAACTGACAGATGTTTGCTGCTGCTGCTGCTAAATCGCTTCAGTCGTGTCCGACTCTGCAACCCCATAGACGGCAGCCCACCAGGCTCCCCCATCCCTGGGATTCTCCAGGCAAGAACACTGGAGTGGGTTGCCATTTCCTTCTCCAATGCATGAAAGTGAAAAGTGAAAGGAGTCACTTTCACTCAGCCGTGTCTGACTCTTAGCAACCCCGTGGAGTGCAGCCTTGAGTTAAAATATGCAGAGGATGTACTGAGTCCAACATCCATTGGGCTAAATTCAAACTCTTAGTTATATCCCATAATCCATCATTTCTCTTTATTTCCCTTTATTCTGATCATTTCAATTGGTTTAACTTGTTTAGAATATTTTTTAAACTTTTAATTGCTTATAAAAATGTATTCATATAATTAATGTTTCTGCATGCTTCTCACTCCACTTCCTTCTTCCTATTCTCACTGTGAACATCCCAGCAGAGATCCTCACTCAAGTATGCATATAATATAGGAACAAATCAGTTTTAGATTAATCTTAGCTCATATCTGCTCCTGTCTCTCTCTTGCTCAAAGTGGATCTCCTTTTCTTTCCAAATTAAGAATTAACACTGAAACTAGAAGCTTCCTCAATACTCCTTAGAAGGGCCTTTAAACTTACTGTTTAAGTTTCTGTTTAAATTTACTGTTTAAGTTTAAACTTAAGTTAAACTTAAGTTACTGTTTAAACTTACTGTTTAAGCCAAGCAAGACGGTTTTTGCACTCCCCAAAAAGGCTCCTTGCTCCTGCTAGTTCTACACTTTCCACCTAGTCAGTTCTACTTCAGTTTTGAAAACTTTAAGACCTACCTCTAAAAATCCACAAAAGTTTTATATCTCCCTTAACCAAAGGCCATTTGATAACCCTCTTCCTTGAACCCACAAAGCACTTTCTTTGTATTTCACTTATGATATTCATCTTACCTCAAATAAAGGAATTTCCTGTGAATTGGCTTTTTCCTAAAGATGATTAAAAGTTTCTTGTGTGCAGTCATTATATACTAATGATCTTGTATTTCTCAAGCATTTAGCATGTTATTTTATACACACAGTATTTCCTAAAAAGAGGTTCATCTAAATGGAAGAGTATCCAGTGTAAGGCATTGTTTTAGAGACAACTGAAATACCAAATTGTCTAAATATACATACTTGAGAGTATATATAGAGTGTATAGTGTATAGTGATTTAGATGCAGTAAAACTTGAATAAAGTTAGATGATTATGTAGCTAATTCATTCTGAGTAAGTATCATGTGATGATGAACAAGTTTTCATCTAGTAAAAAAAAAAAAAAATGGAACTAAAAGAAAAAGACCTTATTTTTTGAAAGTGCCATGGATTTCCAAGGCACAGTTACACCATAAAAACTAACATAGAATTTTTTCTGATTTAGGTAAAGCAATATAAATCTCTTACACATCTATATATATTTATATATATATATATGTATATATACATATGGTATAACATAAAAATGAAATATTCTGTTAAAATGTAAAAATATTGTCAATTTGAACTTTTAAAACATAAAGAGTATTATACTATCAAACAGTTAAATTTTCTCTTCAAATTTATCAGATGATTTGTATTTCTAAGAAGTAAATATAAAAAAAAGCAGAAGATCCTAGGCAGGCTCCAAAATATCTCCCAGTGCTTCTTACCTTCTGGTATTTATATCTTTATGTAAACTCTTTCCAAACTGTACTAGAGTTGTTAAGTGTGACCAAAAGCTTGTAGCAGAAGTGATGGTATGTAATTTCCTAGATTAAATTATAAAGGACAACAGCTTCCATTTAGACACTCACCTGCTCGCTTGCTCTCTCTCACCCATGCTCTGAGAGAGCAAGTTGTTCTTTTGCAAGAAGTCTGGGGCCAAGTCTTCATAGCTAGGAATTGCAGCTTCTGGTCAAATCACTGGGGAACTAAGGCATATGACAAACTAAAGACTGCCATCAGCCATGTGAGCAGACTTGTAAGCACCACTTGAGCCTTGAGGTAAACTACAACCTTGTGAGGAACCCTGAGCCAAAACCAGCAAACCTGATAACTAACCCTCAGAAACTTTGTGAAAAAATGGATGTGTATTTTAAGCTGCTTAAAGGGATACTTTGTCATGAAACAATAGGTGCTAACTATAGGTATACAGATATGGAATTGATAACCAATAATGTGTATCTTAAGATTTTGTTGACTATGATTTTTATTAACTGTATTAAGTATACTAAATATAAGCATTTATATTATAAGAATTTAGACTCCATTTAATAAAAGTAATTGCAACCTGTTACTTACTAAAGATCTGACTTCTTGGAGTTCATAAAACCATGACAACTGTGGGTTATTTTTCTCTTTTTACAAAATCTTAAGGACTTTTGTTTACTTTAGTATTTCTCAAAATAAGGATCCCAGGTAAGTTTCAATGTGTACTTGAAGATCAGAAATACAGAATTTTCAACAACTGTTTGGGCATAGCAGGAAAGAGCCACAGGTCACATGAAAAAGATAAAATAGACTTCTTCCCAGATCCCTTCTTGTGTTTTCTTAAACTCAGCTTTTAGATTTGCTACAGGCAAGACAGACCACAGATTTCTCTCCTCCATGATTCAATGAAACATATATATGTATGTATGTATTTATTTATTTCCAGTGGGTTTCTGGGATTCTCAGAGTAGGTCAGATCATAAAATGAAATAAATTAATCCATTAATATTGTGTATGTAAATTAATGCTATGGTATATTCATCATTATATCAAGACTTTATCATAAAATATTGCTTAAAAGATTTAAAAGCACTTTAAATTTAATTCTAATACTGATTTTCTTGATATCTCCAAAATTTCATATTCTTCCTAGTAAAACACCAATGGAAAACAGAATAAATGTATACTATATATCATATAAATGAGTCTTGGTACTTTTTTGTGTCCTACAGCAATGCTGTAAATTGGCTCCATCAATCTAAATGATACTGTGATACTGAGATTTTATTAATAAGGTGACTATCAGATGATTTATAATTTGTATAATTCAGAAATAAATTTTAACTTAATTCATTATATATAATATTATGTCATTTCCATAAATATGGAATACCTTCATTAGAGGAAAGTTGGCCCTTTTTTATTATTATCATACTTTATGTGAATGCATATAAAATTTTTAAAGTTTTATATTTTCTTATTACTAAACGTGAAAAGAAAGCGAATTCTTTATAGCAGAGTGTTTCAGGTTACCTACATAGCTAAACTTTATATATGTTATTTTATATTATAAAAAATGAAAATGTTAATAAGCTAAAATATGAACTAATGATTATTTAAATCATTTTGAAAATAAACATAAGGCAATACTGGAAGAAAACAGACTTTTGAAAAAACTTTATGTTTACTACAGGAGATACACCATTAATGTTGTCAGAGCCAAAGTATCCATCAACCACCATTATTTTTAAAAACTGACTGTAACAAAAGTAAAAATAAAAATGTCTTAATGCTTTGCATTGAACTACTGTTAGTTAATTCATGTATGAAAAATGATTTTTATATTTCTCCATTTAAAATATCAAGAAAAGTAGATTCTGCCATTATATTGCAATCATTGAACTCTTTTCTTCTGTAGAATTTAAATCAAAAGTTGAATTGGTATATTAATCTTTTATAGCTGAATACTTTCTACATGCAAACAGCATTTCTGCTTAAAACAAGAAGCATGTGTCCTTTTCTGGTAGGCAGAAGATAGCTAGCCTCTACTGATCTTGGGAAAACAAGCATAATGCTTATTTTTGTTTGTTTTTTCATATAACTTACTTTAAAAACAAATTACTACATCCTAAAACAGGCTACATGGAATTCATATGTTCATTTTTTAAGTTATACAATTATTTCTATAGTGCTATTTATGATTTTACACTCAAGAAGCTTAATTTTATTCCATAATTAATTTTGAAGTTTGTACAGTAAAAATTTCCTATCAATATCCTGCATATAAGCAAATCAGAGATGAATACCCTACCTAACTAAATTTTTTAAAAATCACTTTAATAAAAAACTCTGTAACATGGTATAGGAAACAAAGAGATAAGTAGATGCACAAATGGACTATTAAGGTAGACAAATCAAGTGGATTGGTAGCTTTACTGAAGGTCAGAATATGACATACACAGAGTGGCTTTTGAAAACTGTAAAAAAAAAAAAAAGAGTTTCAGAAAGCTTACCAAGAAAATCCTTATATTATTTTTGCATTGTCCACTGAAATATAAATTAGCTAGCGTATTTATGTGTTCTAAGGTGCATATGACAGTCCTTAAATACTTACCACAGAAACGGAAAAACAAGGATAGATCAAAGTCAAGCCTAGGGAAGGAATTTGAAAGGTGTACTAAAGATTTTTCTTTTTCTTTTTATCCTAAAGGTGAATTTAATGCTAAGAATTGATAAAGTCCTATATGCTTGGAATCAGGAGTTAGATTATTTTATTTTACCTTCAGGATTCCCTGATGGCTCAGAAGGTAATGAGTCTGCCCCCAGTGTTCAATCCCTGGGTGGGGAAGATCCCCTGGCGAAGGAAATGGCAACCCATTCCAGTAATCTTGTCTGGAAAATTCCATGGCCGGAGGACCCTGGCTGGCAACAGCCCAGAGTATTTCAAAGAGTCAGACACTACTGAGCAACTTCATTCAGTGTCAGTAATAGAATCAAAAATATTAGATGTAAAAGTACTTTTAGATCTTAATATGAAGTGGTGAGATGGCTTAGGTTATTCTGTTTGTTTTGTAGTGCTAGCCTCTGTGTGTAATAAAATATAGGACTTTACTTTCTAGTTACTATATCAAACATCCTGTTAAATTTCATTTTTTTGTTTGTTTGCTTTTTATTGTTCTCTTGTATTGATTTGTGCTGGTTTAGTCCCTAAGTCTTGTCTGACTCTTGCAACCCTGTGGACAGTAGTTCCCCAGGCTCTTCTGTCCATGGGATTTTCCAGGCAAGAGTACTGGAGTGGGTTGCCATTTCCTCCTCCAGGGGATCTTCCCGACCCAGGAATCGAACCTAGGTCTCCTGCCTTGCAGGTAGATTCTTTACCAACTGAGCTCAAGGGAAGATTTAATTTGTCTTAACCTCAATTTTTGTGCCAAAACACATTTTCATATTTTATAACAAGTTCTTTTTGACTGCAGGATATCATTCAAGCTCATCTCTACTCTATACATGTACAAAGATGGACTGTTTGGATCACAATAAATTGTGGAAAATTCTGAAGAAGATGGGAATACCAGACCACCTGGCCTGCCTCTTGAGAAACCTGTATGCAGGTCGGGAAGCAATAGTTAGAACTGGACATGGAAAAACAGACAGGTTCCAAATAGGAAAAGGAGTACGTCAAGGCTGTATATTGTCACCCTGCTTATTTAACTTGTATGCAGAGTATATCATGAGAAACGCTGAGCTGGAGGTAGCACAAGCTGGAATCAAGATTGCTGGGAGAAATATCAATAACCTCAGATATGCAGATGACACAACCCTTATGGCAGAAAGTGAAGAGGAACTTAAAAGCCTCTTGATGAAAGTGAAAGAGGAGAGTGAAAAAGTTGGCTTAAAGCTAAACATTCAGAAAATGAAAATCATAGCATCTGGTCTCACCATTTCATGGCAAATAGATGGGGAAACAGTGGAAACAGTGGCTGACTTTATTTTTGGGGGCTTCAAAATCACTGCAGACGGTGACTGCAGCCATGAAATTAAAAGACGCTTACTCCTTGGAAGGAAAGTTATGCCCAACCTAGACAGCATATTAAAAAGCAGAGAAATTACTTTGTCAACAAAGGTACATCTTGTCAAGACTATGGTTTTTCCAGTAGTCATGTATGGATGTGAGAGTTGGACTGTGAAGAAAGCTGAGTGCCAAAGAATTGATGCTTTTGAACTGTGGTGCTGAAGAAGACTCTTGAGAGTCCGTTGGACTACAAGGAGATACAACCAGTCCATCCTAAGGGAGATCAGTCCTGGGTGTTCATTGGAAGGACTGATGTTGAAGCTGAAACTTCAATACCTCGGCTACCTTATGCAAAGAGCTGACTCATTGGAAAAGACCCTGATGCTGGGAAAGGTTGAAGGCAGGAGGAGAAGGGGACAACAGAGGATGAGATGGCTAGATGGCATCACCGATTCAATGGACATTGGTTTGGGTAGACTCCGGGAGTTGGTGATGGAGAGGGAGGCCTGGTGTGCTGCGATTCATGGGGTTGCAAAGTTGAACACAACTGAGCAACTGAACTGAACTGAACTGAACAAAGATGGAAACTGAACTGAACAAAGATGGAAAACATGAGCCCCAAATGTACTTTACTTGAAATCTTTAAGAAAAAAAAATAAACAGAAGGACGTATGGGTAAGGCCATCAGACACATTCTTTACATAAAAATATATATACATGCTTTAAACTTTCCTAATTCTTCTGCTGCCTTTTTCAACCTTTGTAGCCAAGTAATTATTCTCTCTAGTTTTATTTATGTCCTTTTTTCTCTCATTGATTTTTACATGTCTCTACTCTGATCGCAATTCCCTGTATTTTTTTTTCTTGAGGATATATATGAAAATATACCCTCAAGACTTCCAAATGAAGTTTAAAATCTTGTCACGCAATAAAATTCTGAGAATATGTGTGCCCAGTATGCAGCTTAACAAAAAGCAGCCTGTCAGTTAGTACCAAGTCATGGAAAGTTAAATGTGAAATGTAAGGTAACTCAACACTGAACTGAAACTTTAATGCCGTTAAAAGAAGACATATCTAACTGGAGAGAAAAGTACATATGTTCTTCCTTCATATGAAAACTTTCAAAATAAAATAAAAACAAATGCAATTTGTACTAATATATACATGAATAGAAAAATTTACATTCAAATACTTAGCTAGGAACTAGTTAAGAGGTCCCCTGCTACATTCCATCATTTGAAAACTAACAGAAGTAAACTCTGGAGTTAGTGCCATCTTCAAACATAATTTGCGTGTGGCAATGGCAGCAGCTTAGGTAGCTGAACCAGCTGATCTGAGGCATTGATCCTTGCCAGACTCAGTCCTTTCTATTTATGAATATTTATCCACTGTGAAATCTCCTGGAATATCCAACCCTACTCCCAAATTCCAGAAATTCGGCATTTCTATTAGCTCTTCTGGCAAAGTCAGGCAGGCCAGTGACTGTCTCCAGGCCACTTATTTTCTACTTGTCACCAGAAGCATTTTTGTAACATAGAACTGTCATTTCACTCCCTTGATGCTAATTAATGGGTTCTCAATAAATGCCAAATTCTTTAGAATTCTATATGAGGCACTAACCACATTGCCAACCTCATCCCTAAATACACATACTGTATTGCAATGCCAAATACAAGAGCTGTTTAAATACATTATGGTATTTGTGTGTGCTTGTGTTCAGAAGTTTTCAACTGCTCTTCTCTATTTTTTTTCTAGCTAATTTCTAATTATTTGAATATTCATTTAAAATGTCAAATTCTGCTAAAGCAATCGGAGTAAATTGAACAAAGCTGAAGATATCAGGTTCCCTGACTTCAGATTATAATACAAAGCTACAGTCATTTTATATATATATACATATACATATACACACACACACACACACACACATATACATATATATGGTACTGGTACAAAAACAGACACATCAGTGGAACAGAATTAAGAGCCCAGAAATAAATCTGCAAACCTCTGGTCATTTAATCTAAAACAAAGGAGGCAAGAATATATAATCCATTATATACAATTAACTTATTTATACATAAATAACTTATACAACTCAATATAAAAAATAGTTTAAAAATGGGCAGAAGAATTGAATGGAACTTTTTCCAGAGAAGGTAAACAGCTAACCAGCACCTGTAAAGATGATAAACATCACTAATAACAGAGAAATGCAAATAAAAAAAAACACAATGAAGTATCACCTCACACCTGTCAGAATGGCTAGCATCAAAAAGTCTAGAAATAAGCAGCATTGCCAAGGTTGTGGAGAAAAGGAACACTTGTACAATGTTAGTGGGAAGGTAAACTAGTGAAGCCACTATGGAAAACAGTATAAAAGTTCCTCAAAAAACTCAAAATAGAGCTACTATGTAATCTAGTAATTTCACTCCTGGGTATATATCCAAAGTAAACAAAAACACTGCACTTCGATGTTCATAGCATTGTTATGCACAATAGCCAAGATATGAAAACAACCCTAGCGTCCATTCAAAGATGATGCTTACAGAGGAATATTATAAATATATATGTGGAATTTTACTCAGTCATAAAAAAAATAATAAAATTCTGCCACTTGCAACAACATGGATGTACCTGGCAGTTATGGTTAGTGAAATGGTTAGAAATTATATATATATTTATATATAAATATAATTATATATATAATTATCAATAATATAAAAACATATATATATAATTTCTAACATGGTTAGAAATTATGGTCAAAGACACATACTGAGTTATCACTTATATGTGCGATCTAAAAAAATAAAATGAATGAATCAAACAAAACAGAAACAGACTTACACATATAGAGGAGTGGAGAGAGAGAAGGGGGAGGGGCAAATTAGGGGTAGGGGATTAAGAGGTACAAATTACTATGTATAAAACAAATAAATAACAAGGATACATTGTACTGCTCACAGAAATACAGTCATTATTTTATAATAACTTTAAATGGAGTAGAATCTATAAAAATATAGAATCACTTTGTACACTCAAAACTAATATACTGTAAATCAACTATACTTCAATAAAATAAATAAACAAAAATAAAATGAAATGCCAAATTCTGTGTAAAGCATTCCCTCAGATAAATTCAAACTCTGCATCCTTTAATTACCTCCCTTCTAGTACTCTCACATTAAATTTAATGATTTCCTTATATGTCCTTTATCACCCACTAGACCAAGGGTTGATTGAGAAACTTTAGATACTGGACCCCACATATATTTGATCTTAATTTGTAAACAGAGCTTTATATTATTACAGTCATATTATTGAGTCCAATTTTTGTCTATAAACTATTTTGTGTAAGAGCGCAAAATTAAGTAGTTATCACAGGGATATAACACAATCCTAAAATAATCACTGTCTGTCCCTGTACAGAAAAAGTTTGTCGACCTGTGCATTGACTGAAAATTCTTAAATATGATATCCTGTGCCACATTTATCTTTGTATATTCACAAGCTTGTATAATATCTGAGGAAAGGATAAAAATAGTTGTTGAATGAATGGGTGGATTTTTCTTAATTTTTCCATATTTCTTAGTATTTATTTATGCCCCTCTCATCTACAGAAAGTAATTCTATTGAAGAAACTGAATGATTCCTGTAACCCTAGTAAGAAGTGAAGTGAAGTCACTCAGTCGTGTCCAACTCTTTGCAACCCCATGGACTGACTGTAGCCTATCAGGCTCCTCCGTCCATGGGATTTTCCAGGCAAGAATACTGGAGTGGGTTGCCATTTCCTTTTTTTTTTTTTTTTTTTTTAAGTTGAAAATCATACTTTACTAGTTTCAAGGGGGATGACGCTGCTGCTGCTGCTAAGTTACTTCAGTCGTGTCTGACTCTGCGCGTCCTCATAGATGGCAGCCCACCAGGCTCCCCCGTCCCTGGGATTCTCCAGGCGAGAACACTGGAGTGGGATGCCATTTCCTTTTCCAGTGCATGAAAGGGAAAAGAAGGGGAAGTCGCTCAGTCGTGTCTTGACTCTTCGCGACCCCATGGACTGCAGCTTACCAGGCACCTGCACCCATGGGATTTTCCAGGCAAGAGTACTGGAGTGGGGTGCCATTGCCTTCTCCAGCCATTTCCTTCTCCAGGGGATCTTTCCCACCAAGGGACTGAACCCGGGTCTCCCACATTGTAGGCAGACGCTTTACTGTCTGAGCCACCAGGGAAGTCTTAGTATATTCGTTGCTAATTATATATACAATAAATATATAGAAAAATGAATCTGAATAAGTTTTCAAATCTAAGCAATATATTATTAAACACTAACTAACATATGTAAAATATCTGAAGGGTATTTAATGCAGGAATATATGATGGTTAAGATGAAGTAAGAGAGATCAGGTTGTCAATTTAAGAAATACTAGAGGACATAGATATTCAAATTAAGCAGACAAAAATAATGGCATAAGTGATTTCTTTTTTATATTCTATCTTCTATTTTTCAAAACATTATTATAATGGGTTCTCTAGAAGTATTCAGTTCAGTTGCTCAGTCGTGTCCGACTCTGCGACCCCATGAATCGCAGCACGCCAGGCCTCCCTGTCCATCACCAACTCCCAGAGTTCATTCAAACTCACGTCCATCGAGTTGGCAATGCCATCTAGCCATCTCATCCTCAGTTGTCCCCTTCTCCTCCTGCCCCCAATCCCTCCCAGCATCGAGTCTTTTCCAATGAGTCAACTCTTCGCATGAGGTGGCCGAAGTACTGAAGTTTCAGCTTCAGCATCAGTCTTTCCAAAGAACACCCAGGACTGATCTCCTTCAGAATGGACTGGTTGGATCTCCTTGCCGTCCAAGGGACTCTCAAGAGTCTTCTCCAACACCACAGTTCAAAAGCATCAATTCTTCGGCGCTCAGCTTTCTATATAGTCCAACTCTCACATCCATACATGACCACTGGAAAAACCATAGCCTTGACTAGACGGACCTTTGTTGGCAAAGTAATGTGTCTGCTTTGCACTAGGTTGGTCATAACTTTCCTTCCAAGGAGTACGCGTCTTTTAATTTCATGGCTAGAAGTAATCATTAAATACTAACTGAAAATGTAGTGGTTAAAGATGACATTATGTATCTCAATGTATATATATTACATTCAGGAAATATAGTTTCTTACATAAAGGTTAGTCAAAGTGTGGATAACCAAACCAGGCATGCTTTTCTGTCCTCGACTACATTCCTGGCATTTATCATGAAGAAACATTCAGATACAGAACTAAAGGAATTGCATTTCAAAAAGCTATACTTCCAACAATTTGATTTTTTTAAGTTAGAATAATTCATAAATTTAATTGTGATTAAAAATAAAGAACATTTCCAACCATATCATTGCTTTTGTTTTGTTTTTTTCTTTTTTTCTTTTTTCATATACCACTAAGGGAAAAAAGGGACTTTTTTGATGCTTCCTTCCAGGTGTGCAGACAATCTCTCTGACAGCAAATGTCTTCTAAAGTTGTGTAGCTCCAACAGCCAATGTGTTAGTCTGGTCAAAAACTTCATTTGGGTTTTTCTGCAACATCTTATGGAAAAACTCAAACAAAATTTTGGGCCAACCCAATAGTTCCCAAAATGCTTTCCTCACTGGGCACATGAAAAATATATTCTTGGATTACAATCTTTAGCCTCCTTCTTTAAGACCTGTTTCTGCTCATAAATCTTTTGGGCTCAGAGTCAAGTCCAAGTTTGTTTTAGGTTAAAAGAATTCCTTAAAGCTGCATGCAAGGTTATCTGCTGGCAGCTTTGATTTCACAGCTATCCAGCTATGTCACATTGTTTGCATCTGTGTTTTAGTAAATCTTAAAAGCACTTTTTTTTCCCTATGACTCTGCAATTACTTCGGCTGATCATACATCTATTCATACTAGAAGGAGAGCATTCTCTTTAGTATTTGTTAATAAGGCAGCAATTAGAATTAATATTAGACTCCTATTTAATTAAAATGTCATAAGAAAAAATTTAATGGTAAAGTTACAATTGCATTCCATTTTAAGTTAAGAAATTAAAAATCTGTTGCTAAACCACTCAGAGTTGGCAACTGAAAAACAAAACATAATTCCATTAAAAAAGACATAACACTAGCACCCACATCCTGGTCCTAATACAAACCATATCAATGAAGAGCAGATAGACAAATACACAGATATGCCAGAAAAATGCTTATTATAACTTAGAATCTCTGGTTCTTGGTAACACATGTTACACTATCTCTGGACTTCGTATTCCCAGATACTGCTGCTGTCTCATCATGATAAATGCATAAAATGCTGTTATTCTAACTGTCTAAGTGGATTTGCCCTGATTTATCTCCTCATAGTTTTGTCTCTCTGTGTATGACCATGGCATAAATTAATGACATTTAAAAAACAACTAGGGGAAATATATATATATGTATGTATATTTTTCCCCCAAACAGTGTACTTAGTGAAGTCAAAGGTCACCTCTGTCCACTGAATGTAGTGAAGCTAAAGTATTGTGGTTGTAATTAAATCAGTCATACATTTGTCTACGGCTACTTTCTGGCTATAAGAGGAATGTTAGGTATTAACACTTTCACCAGAGACCTAAAGGCCAGGCCACCTAAAGATCCCTTAAAGAAAAGTTTGCCAACAGCTTCTCTGGAATATTGGACTCTGAGGCAGTGGTCTCAGATCAGTTCTGCTCTCTGATTACCAAGGGCATTGGAAGTTAAATTGGACCAGATACTTATTCCTGGAGCTATAAATGTAACACTGACATGGACCATTGTTTCTTATGACATTAGACTGACACCTTTTCTGAATCTAAGACCATAGCACTTAACTGACCACTTGTCATTTCACCTTGGACATAACCAACTGATCAACTTCTCTTCCTTTTCCCAGATATTAATCTTAACTATCTTCTGGTTATTCCTTCAAACTGCTGCCACAGAAAGCTTTGAGGAGACAAAATTGGCATGGATAGCTTCAATTCAGTTCAGTCGCTCAGTCACGTCCGACTCTTTGCGACCCCATGAATCGTGGCACGCCAGGCCACCCCATCCATCATCAACTCCCAGAGTTCACTCAGACTCACGTCCATTGAGTCCGTGATGCCATCCAGCCATCTCATCCTCTGTTGTCCCCTTTTCCTCCTGCCCTCAATCCCTCCCAGCATCAGAGTCTTTTCCAATGAGTCAACACTTCGCATGAGGTGGCCAAAGTACTGGAGATTCAGCTTTACCATCGTTCCTTCCAAAGAAATCCCAGGGTTGATCTCCTTCAGAATGGACTGGTTGGATCTCCTTGCAGTCCAAAGGACTCTCAAGAGTCTTCTCCAACACCACAGTTCAAAAGTATCAATTCTTCGGCGTTCAGCCTTAGATCCAACTAATTAATAAACTCACTACTTGAAAGTCCTCTCTTGCTTCAGGGACTTCATGTAGTAGTCCACTATCTCAACCTCTGCCTGACCAAAGACTCATTCAAAGTATCATCTACCAAGAAAATATACTAAATTTACCCTAACCGCAATGTATGTAAGGCATCCCAAATCTTATAATCATATACTGTCATGACAGTATAACCTTATAGTGAAGTAGTTTTATTTACTTTTCTCATTGGGTTGTTAAAAGGTAAGCTTCTTAAGGGTAGTGTCTTATTTTATTTTTATTTTAATTTCCAATTTCTCAATGCTTAAAACAAAGAAAGTCCTTTTCAAATACTAAATGAGCAGAGAATACTGATTCTGCTTTCATGAGTCACAAGTGCCTGGTAGTGTTTTAGTCACTCAGTCGTGTCTGACTCTTGTGACCCCATGGACTGTAGCCTGCCAGGCTCCTCTGTCCATGGGATTCTCCAGGCAAAAATACAGAAGTGGGTTGCCATTCCCTTTTCCAGGGGATCTTCCCGAACCAGGAATCAAACCCAGGTCTCCTTCACTGCAGGCAGATTCTTTACCAACTGAGCTATGAGGGAAGCCCAAGTGCCTAGTGGAAAATAATTCTTGCACAGAAGTTTTAGAATGAGAAAAAGCTATTTTTGTGATACATGTTCTAATTAACAATAGCTTCTTTGACTTTTCTCTTCTAAAACCATGACTCTAAATACTGTAGGTAATTTTTGAGAAAAAGTGAATAAAACAATGACCAACTGAACAAAATAAATTCTAACCTTTTCATCTTATCAGCAATCAATATTTCAATTATATAAGATATTATGTTACCACAAGACTATTTTATGGAAAAAGGGAAACTTAAACTCCTTAAAAAGTTTATGAACTGAGAAACAAAATTTTATCCTACCTGCAAATATTATTAATATAGTTACTAGAGAGCTCTAGTTTTATAACTCAGAAGCTATAATTACAGTTTGCACATTCAAAGTAACTTATTATCAACATTTTACAGATGAGGAAACATACATACACAGGTAAGTTAAGCCATCTCTTTCAAGGCCATAAGGTAAGAATAAGTGCATAAATTTTCATCTCCTAAGCAGGGCTAATGCTTAAAATTAGGATTTTAGTTATCATAGTTTTTCTTTATAAAGTTTTCAATAGTAATGTAAGAGCTATTTGTATAATAATACACCAAAGAATTCCCTGGGAGTCCTTTATTATTGCACAAGAGTCTGTAAGAAATGTGTATATCTTAGAAAAATCATGAAAACCGATTTTTAGTCTAAATAGTCACATTTGTAACAGACTATAATAATAAAACTTGCTAACTTTAACAGCCTAACAGATTACAACAAAAGGCTCTACTTCCAAAAATAGATTTCATTTTGCTGTCTGATCCATATCTTTCACCAAATATGGTGAATTCTATATCTTAGCTATCTAATAATTTCAATGCTTCCAGTTACTTTTCTAGCTTTCCCACAGAATTTCTAGCCACGTAAGTTGTAATATCTTTGAAAAAAGCATCCCATCTTTGAAAACAAACAAGTAACAATAGATCATTGTGGCAAAATACATTACTTATTTCTAAACAAAGAACAATCTGAAACAAGTTTTTCTTAACTCAGAAATCATATAATTCCATACCAAATAAAATGAGAAGAAAGGTGAATTGAGACTGGGAAGAAATTATTTTAATGAAAAATTAGGATAGCCTTTTAAATATTTGATGCTTTAATTTCTAGCTATCAAGTTGTAACAGGTACGTCTTTCTTATGATGAAGGTCCTCCAAGGAAAGCCAGGTAAAAGACACTTCCTAGAAATTCTCCTAAATGACTCTGCAAACAGAAACTTTTAACTTCAATATGTTCACTGGATCAATGTGTTCATTGTTAGAATGCCAAAGTTGTAAGTGAAGAAAACCCAAAAGCAAAAAATGGGAAGTAATACATACTCCAGAAAATTGTTCTCTAAATAACTTGTAGTTCTAAACATACAGGACATTTTTTAATGACATCTTAAAATTGGTCAGTTTCTGCTTCTTTAGAATAAATCTATATGCTTTCACAATATGTTGTCTTCTGGGTGTGAGGGGCAGAAAAGTGAAACAGACTCTAATTCTGATCCTTATAACACTAACTTTAACAAGATCAAAAGTCTAGGAAATTCCTCTTTGCTGTCATCCACTGACAGAAATGTATATAATAGTGCCCAGCAGGAGGTGCAACCTTGAAAAATACCAAGGGACATCATAATAAAGCACCACCGAAGTAAAGGACAAGTATCCTTGGGGAAAGAACAGAATGCATGTACAGCAGAGATAGGAAAACTGGGAGGACACGGCCAGAAAAGATAACGTTGACAGATGCAAATATTAGGGTAGAAGTTCACAAAAAATATTTATAAATGAAATTAACTTTATATAAACTTCAGATTGAGCAAAGCATGCTAAGGATAAAGAATTTATGGTACTAAAAAAATGAATGTATACTGCTAATGCAGAATGAAAATTTTAAAGTATCAGTTTACCTAACCAATACCTATTAATCAAAGAAGTTACCTCAGGTCTTCCTTCATGGGCCAGTGGTAAAGGATCTGGCTTGCAATGCAGTGGATGTAGTTTCAATCCCTGGTCAGAGAACTAAGATCCCATATGCCCTGCAGCAAATAAGCCAACAGGATCTGAAACAGCTATTTACTAAAAAATTTAAAAAAAAAAGTCACTTCAGTTTTTCTTGATTATATTAATATTGCCAACAAAATATTTAGCAGTTTTTCTTGATTATATTAACATTGCCAGCAAAATATTTAGCAGTTTCAGTTCAGCTGAGTGTGTCTGGTAATGTGAATAATATATTGGAAAGTATTTGTATCCAATTGGGGTACATGTGTCTAAGGGAGGGTGGGTGCTACAGACTGAAAGAGTGTATTCCTAAAATGTATGTGTTGAAACAGAAAGTGATGGTACTTGCAGTTTGAGCCCTTGGGATTAGGGTGATTTGGTCATCAGAGTACAGACCTCATGAATGGGGTTGTGACTTTATAAAAGGGACTCCAGAGTAATTCCCTGCCCCTTCCACCATGTGAGGTTACAATGAGAAGGTTACCCATGAACCAGGAAGAAATTCCTTATGTAGGTGACATAGAATTAGGATGCCATGATCTTGGACGTTTCAGCCTCCAGAACTGAGAAATAAATTTCTGTTGTTCATAAGCCACCCATTTTTGTTATGATAGCCTGACTAGATGAATACAATGAGATACAGAATATTTATATAATTTTTAATATCTGACATAAAATAAACTGTGTTCAAAAGGAAAAATAATTCAAAGGTTTCAAGAACAATAATGCTCTAAAGTTATTTAACATTACTTTCCTCTATCAAGCTATCAGTATCCTTCTAGAAGGTACTGTGATGTTTGTAATCTTTTGTTGCAATGATTCTAATATCACGTATCTTTAATAAACCTCTGTGAGATAAACAGTCATTCACATCTGTAGAGTTGTGAAACAGTCAATTAACAAATGACCATCTCCAGGAGAACAAAGAAGAGAACTCACCTTCCTGATCTTTGGTCAGTGTTTCTTATTTTAAGTCAAATAAACTTGACAAAGAATAAGTTTGTGTGTTTAGGAAATCATAAGCTATAATGTGGGAGACCCCAGTTTGATCCCTGGGTCAGGAAGATCCCCTAGAGAAGGAAATGGCAACCCACTCCAGTATTCTTGCCCTTGAGAATCCCATGGAGGAAAGGAGCCTGGTAGGCTACAGTCCATGGAGTCACAAAGAGTCAGACACAAATGAGTGACTAACACTTCATGTATAAGGCATTATATACAGGATACAGTAAATATATTCTCTAATTCTCACAACAGTGCCATAGACATATTAAGTACAAAAAATAAATTGCTTTGAGCCAAACAACTTCTGTAAATGCTACTTCACTTTCACTTTCAAGCTGTTATAGTAATGTCCCCAAGAGGTAAGTAGCTGGATAGTTAGGTAGGTAGGTAGGTAGGTAGGTGGATAGACAGACAGATAGACAGACAGATTGAAATGGGTAAAGAGAAAGTGTTAAGACTATTAAATAGGCTTTTGGTTCAAGATGGCAAAGTAGAAGGACTTGCGTTCATCTCCTCCTGTGAGAGCACCAAAATCAAAACTGACTGTTGAACAACCATCAACAGGAGAATGCTAGAACCCACCAAAAATTAAGTTCAAAGACAAAGTAGAAGCCACAGCAAAATGTTAAGAATGGCACAATCATGATAAAATCAAATCTCATACCTGCCTGGTGGGTGACCCACAAACTGGAGAACAATAACACGAAAGAAGTTTTCTCACTTTTGTGAAGTTTCTGAACCCTACCTCAAGCTTCTCAGCCTGGGGATCTAACAAAGGACTGTGAATCCCCAGGGAATCTGACCTTGAAGTGGGACTTGATTATAGGACCTCCACAGGACCAGGCGAAACAGAGACTTCAGTCTTAGAGAGCACAAACAAAATCTTGCATGCACCAAGACCCAGAGGAAAGGAGCAGTGACCGCCACAGAAGACAGAACCAAAACTATTTGTTAGAGCTGGAGGGTCTCCTGTGAAGGTGTGGGCTCACCATGGGGATAAGGGCACTGGCAGCAGCAGTCCTGGAAGGTCCCTCTTGGAGGTTGTCATTAACCCTACCATAGAGCCCATAGAACCCAGGGCTGGGTGGCCTCAGGTCAAAACACCAACAGGGAGGGAGTACAACCCCACCCATCAACAGATAGTTGGATTAAAGCTTTACTGAGCAAGGCCCTGCCCACCAGAGCAAGACCCAGTTTTTTCCATCATTAGTCCCTCCCATATCAGGAAGCTTACACAAGCCTCTTATCAGAGGACAGACAGAAGAAGCAAGAAGAACCATAGTGCCATGTAGCTAGAACAAAAACCACATTACAGAAAGTTAATTAGGATGAAAAAGCAGAAAGTTATGTCCCAGATGAAGGGATAAGATAAAGCCCCAGAAAAACAACTAAATGAAGTGGAGATAGGCAACCTTCAAGAAAAAGAATTCAGAATAATGATAGTGAAGATAATCCAGGATCTCTGGAAAACAATGGAGAAGATGCAAGAATTGTTTTCCAAAGACCTGGAAGAACTAAAGAACAGAGATGAATAATACCCTAGAAGGAATTCATAGCAGAACAACTGAGGCAGAATAAGAGATAAATGACCTTGAGGACAGAATGGTGGAAATCACTGATGCAGAATAGAATATATAAAAAAGAATGAAAAAAAATGAAGATAGACTAAGAGCCATCTGGGACAATATTAAATACACCAACATTCACATTATAGGGGTCCCAGAAGCAGAAGAGAGAGAGAACAGACCTGAGAAAATATTTGAAGAGATAATAGCTGAAAACTTCCCTAACAGAGGAAAGGACATAGTCAACCAAGTCCAGGAAGCATAGAGAGTCCCAGGCAGGATAATTCAAGAAGGGACACACCAAGACATATAGTAATCAAACTGACGAAAATTAAAGACAAAAATAAAATATTGAAAGCAACAAGGGAAAAATGACAAATAACATACAAGGGAACTCCCATCATATTATCAGTAGATTTCCTAACAGAAACTCTACAAACAAGAAGGGAATGGCATGATATGCTTAAAGTGATGAAAGGGAAGAAGCTACAACAAAGAGTACTCTACGAAGCAAGACTCTCATTCAGATTTGATGGAGAAATTAAAAGCTTTCCAGACAAGCAAAAGTTAAGACAATTCAACACGACCAAACTAGCTTAACAACAGATGCTAAACAAACTTCTCTAGGCAGGAAGCTCAAGACAAGGAAAAGACCTACAAAAAATAAGCCAAGACAACTAAGAAAATGCTAATAGGATTATACATATCAATAATTACTTTAACTGTAAATGGATTAAATGCACCAACCAAAAGACAGACACTGGCAGGGAATATGTGTATTTATGCACTTCCACTTAGCACATCACTCTGCTTGACCACCCAAATTGCATGTAATCATTTTATATTGTTAGGTTAATCATGTTCCCATTAAGGCTTGCAATTGTAATTACTTTTATTTTCTGTCTGGCTATTGATTATGAAAACTGATCAACATGTTTAATTATTGTGAAAAAAAAAAAAAGAATATTGAATAGGGTCACAGATAGGATAAATTTTGGTATGAACTCAAAAACAGAGAGCTTAAAATTTGAATAACTTTAAAGAAATTAAAGACTTATGGATAGAGAAAGAAGGTAAGAAAAGAAACACAGTGAGAAAATGCCAAATGACCAATTATAAGACATATAAATTCAAATAGATTCTAAAGAGTTATTTTTTACCCACTTCAATTTGTTAATGAAATTTTAAAAGTCCAAGGACAGATTGAGTTATCTATGTTAATATAACAATATGAATATACACAAAATCTTATTCTGTGGGCAGAAGGCAGAGAAAAGTGCACTGACCATGAAAAACTGCACAATGGTACGATGTTTACCCTTTGTAAGATCAATTTTAATTAATGAACCCACTTACTTTCTTTCCCTGTTGGTAATATCTGAATTGCCAACTATGGCACAAGGTATATACACATATACATCTGTAAAAATATATTTGTATGCAGTATGAACACACACAACTACACAAACCTTTTGATGTGTAATCATTGTGTGTGTGTGTTTTCAAAAAAGCATATGGAAAAAGCAACTGAGGATAGAAACAAAATGTGAATTTCTATCAGTTAACTGATTTGTAGAATACTGAACAAAAAGTCACACCCAGCCATGATACAAAGCTTTAAAACTTTGTGCTTAAGACTCTCCTGCTTAGCTTTTATTACCATATTCAACAAATTGAATGAAGGCACAGAAAAGAACACAAGTACTGAAAAATCTTAATGAATTCCCTGGTGGTCCATTGGTTACGAATCTTCCTGCCAATGCAGGGGAGATGGGTTTGATCCCTTGTTTAGAAAAATTCCATTTGCTGAGAGACAACTAAACCCATTCACCACAACTAGTGAGCCCATGCTCTGCAACTACTGAAGCCCAAGTACCCTCGAGTTCCTGCTATACCGCAAGAGAAGCACATACATCGCAACTAGAGAGTAAATTCCACTCTTCACAGCTAGAGAAAGCCTGCACCCAGCAACAAGGATCCAGCAGAGCCAAAAATAAATAAATAAATTACAAGTAAACAAATAAATAAATGATAGTAGCTCTAGAGTAGGCACCAGTGAAATAAAAAACACATTAAAAAAAAAAAAAAAGAAATCTTAAGGAGACAGTTCACTCAGGAAAACATCAGCATATTAGCAAACTTGAATTTCTAAAGTATTTTTTACATGAACGAAAAAAAGGACTTATGTTCTATAGCTTGAAAAGATGAGAAGTAGAATCAACCATACAGGTTATATTAAAACAACCAAAACTCATAGTCAGTGTCTATAATTTATAGACCCAATCGTGATAAAAGTTAAAGCTTAAATTAGATTTAAGAGATAGTTTATAGGAAATTTCTACCTGTTATGGTGGTTTAAACTAGTTGATTTCAAAGATCACTACCAATTTAAAAATGTTATAATTGTGTTTCAGAACTAAGAGGAAGCACCATGACAGTCATTATAGACACAAATACAGTTAAAAAACCATTCTGATTGACAACATATGGTACAGCAGAGCCTCATTATTCCCAGATTTCATAGTTTGCAGTTCACCCACTTGCTAAAACTTATATGTAACCCTAAAATTGATACTTGCAATGCTTTCAGAGTCATTTGTGGAGATATGCAGAATAACAAAAAATTAAGTTGCCTCATGTACACATTCCCAGCTTAGGTTGAAAAAGGAATCACCCTGCCTGCTGGTTTAGCTTTCATACTCTAAAAAATGTTCTTCATAAGGTCTATTAGTGCCACATTTTTGCAATCCTGTGCTTTATGTTGATGATCTCATTCTTTAAAATGGGCCCAAGCATCATAATAAAGTACTGTGTAGGGGTTACTAAGCACAGGAAGGTGGGAAATCTGCCTTAGGAAGAAAATACATGTATAAGATAACCTTTGTTGAGAGGTGTGTTACAATGCTTTTGGCCTTGAGTTTAATGTTAATGAATCAACAATATATATTAAACGTAGTTTCTTCAAATAGAAACATACATAAACAAGGTTATGTACTGACCCATTCATTGACAAAATGTTGTGACAAGAGACTCACAGGAATCTCCTCTATTTTTCCAAGAAGCAAAGATTCATTGTTATTTAGTTGTTTGATCATGTCCAGTGCTTTTGTGACTCCATGGACTGTAGTTCAAAAGGCTCCTCTGTCCAAGGGATTTCCCAGGAAAGAATACTGGACTGGGTTCCTTCTTCAGGGATCAAATGGGTTCAGTGGGTTCCAGTGGGTTCCTTCTCAACCCTGGGATCAAATCTGTGTCTCCTGCATTGCAGGCAGATTCTTTGCTGCTGAGCCACCAGGGAAGTCCTAAGCAAGGGATCACTATATCAGTGTTCAGAAACTTTATATTTCATAACTAGTGCAAATAATGAGAATAGATTGTATTTCCCTACATAAAGCTAAGAACTATAAATTTCTCCAAAGGTGTGTGCAGTTAGGAAGTGGAAATGATCTAGGTTAAAATTAGCTTCACAAATGAATACATTATGGCCTGGTATCCCTAGTGCATACTTTGTGAACCAGTTCCTAGCTCTGTGATGGAAAATCTTGCCATACTCCAGATACATAAGTAAGTTACTATGTCACACCCTTACTCCCACAGTATGAGATCAAAATATCTAGGGAACAAGAGATAGTGTTGCAGCATATAAAGTATTTTAGCATTTATATCTTTATAGTGAAAGCTATAACTATCATTCAACCAGGTGGCCATTTATTAGTGCCAAATTGAGATCAGTAAATCTGAGCCTCTGGCTGCCTGCCCTTGATCACAGAGGAAAACATGCACTGCTCAGTGTATGTTCTTGGAAACCTCCAAGCCAAACTTTTCATATGGCTGTTATGAAGGCTGAGAAATCCAAAGAGTTGTTAAGCAATTGTTAGCACTAGTTGCAACACCCAAAACTTACTGTAAATACTTACAGAGCAACAAACTAGTCAAATCCACATTCTTGCTCAATTATAAACAATACTAAAAAATAAAATTTTAGTTTGCAATCACACCAATAGTTGTATAGGTTCTGAGATTTCTTCTTCAGTATCTTCACCTGTTAAACTTTTTCCTCTAGTCCTGTACTTCAAGTATTTAAAAGGGAACATTATGATCATAAAATTATGGTTCCAGTAAACATATTTACTATATTAAAACTGTCAGCAAAATCTATTATCAATTTATACTATGAGCTTAAAATGTGAACAAAAGATTATCTTTACGTTTGTAAACTTATTCTAATAGAAAGACAATTTTTGGAAGATCATGATATGTGACAAGGTTACAAAAAATAATGTCCTTCATTTGATTATCTGAGTCTCATAAAAATGTGATACTGTACTTCAACTAGACTGAAAGTAAACCTTTATGAAAAATAACAGATAAGGAAGGCTTAGATTCCATTTTATTGTGAAATCTACATATTGCCTTTTCCTATGAAGAACAAATTAACAAGATAGAGCCCATTTGCAAAAGACAGAACCCCCCCCAAATCAAGTTAAAAGGCCCCTTGCAATTTTACATATGAAAAAATTTACTTCACAGTCAAATAAAATGAGGTTCATCACGAAGACAAACTAAGAAATAGGTTTCAGAATGTTCTTTCCTCAGTAGTCAGCAACAGCTTTCTGATATTGAGTGCCACTGTCTTTAATCTTTTCTTGAATTATCAAATAAAAATGAACCCAGCATCACCCATTTCATTATAATATATCAGAACCATGTTGTTGGTTTAGGTTTTTTGAAATTTCTATATATCATTTTGGATATATATATAAACCTAGACAGCATATTAAACAGCAGAAATATTACTTTGCCGATAAAGGTCTGTATAGTCAAAGCTATGGTTTTTCCAGTAGTCATATATGGATGGGAAAGTTGGACCATAAAGAAGGCTGAGTATCAAAGGATTGACGCTTTGGGGCTGTGGTGTAAGAGAAGACTTTTGAGAATCCCTTGGACTGCAAGGACACCAAACCAGTCCATCCTAAGGGAAATCAGTCCTGAATATTCATTGGAAGGACCGATGCTGAAGCTGAAGTTTTAATACCTTTGCCACCTGATGCAAAGAACTGACTCAATGGAAAAGACCCTGATGCTGAGGAAGATTGAAGGCAGTAGAAGGGGCTGACAGAGGATACAACACATGGATAAAATATACAAAGTGTGGTTTTACTTAATGGGGAAATGAATAACACTTTTTACCATTACTATCATTTAATGAGTGCCCTAGCTTTAAAAAAAAATAACAAAGCAATATAAATAAAACTTCCAGAACTAGTTTTTTTCTGTCAGTCTAATTAAGACCAGTCCAGAAATGACAGTTGAAGAGATAGTATGTACTTACTATAATAATGTCCTTTTTATACAGGTAAACTAACTATAAGGTGAAACACAGATTAGGGAAATTAAGCACACTAATGTGTTTGAGTTGCATCATTATTTCCTCATAATCATACTTCAAGCATTAATAAGGTGATTTAACTTAATTTTAAAAACCTGTCATTTGCTAAGGAAGACAAGTTTTATATCCAATTCATATTTTAAGCATAAAGATGATTCACTTTTTAAAAAAATCTATATTACTTTTTAATATAAGTAAACTTGGTATTATCCACAATTGCTCTGAAACTTTGGACATATAAAGTGAATAATACCACCAAGGAGCAGGTCTAGGAAGGTAGACACATCAGATCATGCTTGAGCTGAAAGACCTTGTACATGTAATTAACTCAAACAATAGTTTTAATTAACTAGTAATTAACTGCTAATAACTAACTCCAACAATAGTTATAGTCTCTTACATCACTGGAGCTTTCATCATTTTTCTCAATTCCCTTCAAGTGATGAAAAACCTATCATTTGATTTGTTCCAAGGACAAATAACAAAAAATCAGAAAATTCATCACAGAATAAACAAGGATTATTAATTAGACATTTGTTTTCCACATTTCTGAAATTTTGGCAATATTTGACCAACTTTAAATAATCTAGATGGCAGAAAGCAAAGGGGAACTAAAAAGCCTCTTGATGAGGGTGAAGGAGGAGAGAGAAAGAGCTGACTTAAAAACTCAATATCAAAGAAACTAAGATTATGGTATCGGGTCCCAGCACTTCCTGGAAAATAGAAGGGGAAAAAGTGGAAGCAGTGACACATTTCCTTTTCTTGGGCTCTAAAATCACTGTGGATGGTGGTTGCAGCCATGAAATTAGAAGGCAGCTCTTTCTTGGCAGGAAACCTATGACAAGTCTAGATAGTGTGTTAAAAAGCAAAGACATCACTTTGCCAACAAAGGTCCGTATAGTCAAGGCTATCGTCTTTCCAGTAGTCATCTACAGATGTGAGAGCTGGACAATAAAGAAGGCAGAGCTCCGAAGAACTGATGCTTTCAGATTGTGGTCCTGGAAAAGACTCTTGAGTCCCTTGGAAAGCAAGGACATCAGTCAATCCTAAAGGAACTCAACTCTGAATACTCTTTGAAAGGACTGATGCTGAAGCTGCAGTTTCAATACTTTGGCCACCTGACACAAAAAGCTGACTCATTGGAAAAGACCCTGATGCTGGGAAAGATTGAAGGTAGAAGGAGAAGGGGATGACAGAAGATGAGACGGTTGGATAGGATCATCAATTCACTGCACATGAACTTGGGCAAACTCTGGGAGATGATGTTGGACAGAGAAGTCTGCAATCCATGGGGTCTCAAATAGTTGGACATGACTTGGTGACTGAACAACAAATAATCTAGGTTCTTCTATGGAGAAATGAATCCCACACATGCTTAAAAGCCAGTGGTGAGAACAAGAAGCCAGAGGAATGGTCAAAATTCTCACTCATGGAAGGAAATAATATATTAATTTTTATTATGGACAAGTGTTAGGTATAATCCCCAACAATTGTATTATTATCCTGTTTTATAGATGAAGAGACTGAGACTTGGAAAGATTAATCAAGTTCCATAAATTTACCTATAGCTAGAATTCAAACCCAGGACCTCAAAATCAAATTTAACTTTCTTTTTCCTATAGAGCAGTCACATTTGAATTAAGTAAATCTCAACTGCTGGAAATTCTCTTACTTCACATATTTTAAAATTATATTAATCTCAGAAATTATAACATTTGCTAAGAATCACATAATCTCAAAGTTGTAGAATAAATTAATAAACTGTGTTTGCTCTTTTAGCTGGCTAACAAGTATACTGGGTTGGCTAAAAAGTTTGTTCCAGAAGCTCTTGCAAAAGCCCAAGTGAACTTTTTGGCCAATCCAATATTTACCATCCTCCATAGGGATCAGTTTTAAATTACATTAGTCTTAAATCACAGCCAGTCTTCAGCAACAATGTACTCTTATAGAATGTCACCAACCTATGCTGCCTCAATTATTTTAGATAAAATTCGCTTCTGACAGTGTTTGCCCTTATGTAGAAAGATTTTTTTAAATGTCTCCAGGGAAAAATAAATAAATAAATAAATGTCTCCAGGGAAAAAAAATTTTCTGGATAGCAAATTCTTATATATTCTAAATTAGTTAAAAAGTTTTTGATATATCCAGCAATAATAAAATTTATTTTAAAACAGTAAATCATTCTCTACACATCTTGATGTTATGCTAATGTTAAGGGAAGAAAACAGGATATAATATCGCATGTAATATTTATATGATTTCAACTAAAACCAAAAAGCAGTTTAAAAAAGACAAAAGTAATGTTCTAAATTTTAAATGTTTTAAATTATAGGCTTTAGGGGAATTTTAACTACCTTCCCACTTACCTAAATACACAGAAATCTTAACTGAAATCAGGCTTTTACATGTGTTTCTTAATGAGTGATCAAGTAATAACCAATGCTGTCTTTATCATTTGCAAATGTTGAGGTATGCTGTAAATACAGTCTAAATGTATTTATTCAAAATATTAGTAAAAACCATAACTAATTAAACTACTCTTGTCATAACACATACAATATTGACACGTGAAATAAGGGAACTTCAAAAATTGGTGAAAATATATTTATTAGGATGTATTTATATTGATCTTGGCAGGAACTCTTCAAGCTTAGAGAATTAAAGTGGAAATGTGATGTCTGTGCCAAATTCCTTCAGAAATATTACACACTCTAATACAGTGTACATGAGAAGCCTGAAGTGTTGAAATGAGGCCATTTGAATTATCTCAGCACACACACAAAAAAAGGAATCGGGAAAATTACCTAACAACTGAAACATCCTATTCACATTTTCTGGAATCTCATAATACTGAAAGGATGTTCAGCAGGTCCCAAGTTTACACTAATTTGCAAGCTTTTGAACAAGTATAACAATTCCAAAGAATAGGTTGCATTTGGTGGATGTATCACTAATGAAATATGATTTTAACAGAAGAAAAAGAACTCTAGCCTTAATTTTGTTACTTTTGTGTTACAATTCTTAATATAACATTAATATATAGTGTCATATTAAGGTGCATTTAGAGATAATAGCTGGAAACAAGGGTCATAGTTCATTCTTTGTTCTGGTCCCTATGGCTACCAAGCATGGAATGAGCAAATGAAACAATCTAATTCCTTTTAGAACATTTCTGAAATAAAAAAACGACAGTTTACATCAGCCAGTGTGCTTTGGCTGATCACTTTCATATGTTCACTTCAGGGGTTGGAATCAAGGTGTTTACCATGGAAAACCCACACCTTTATGACTTTCCATTCTCCTTCCCCTAAATGGCACACCACTGACCACTAATAGTTCAAAACCTACACTTTAAAGTGAAAGCCCAGAGATAAATCCACACACCTATGGAAACGTTATCTTTGACAAAGGAGGCAAGAATATACAAAGAAATTAAAGACAATCTCATTAACAAGTGGTGCTGGGAAAACTGGTCAACCACTTGTAAAAGAATGAAACGAACACTTTCTAACACCATACACAAAAATAAACTCAAAATGGATTAAAGATCTAAATGTAAGACCAGAAACTACAAAACTCTTAGAGGAGAACATAGGCAAAACACTCTCCGACATAAATCACAGCAGGATCCTCTATGATCCACTTCCCAGAATACTGGAAATAAAAGCAAAAATAAACAAATGGGATCTAATTAAAATTAAAAGCTTCTGCACAACAAAGGAAACTATAAGCAAGGTGAAAAGACAAACTTTGGAATGGGAGAAAATAATAGCAAATGAAGCAACTGACAAACAACTAATCTCAAAAATATACAAGCAACTTATGCAGCTCAAGTCCAGAAAAATAAATGACCCAATCAAAACATAGGCCAAAGAACTAAATAGACATTTCCCCAAAGAAGACGTACAGATGGCTAACAAACACATGTAAAGATGCTCAACATCACTCATTATCAGAGAAATGCAAATCAAGACCACAATGAGGTACCATTCACACCAGTCAGCATGGCTGTGATCCAAAAGTCTACAAGCAATAAATGCTGGAGAGGGTGTGGAGAAAAGGGAACCCTCCTACACTATTGGTGGGAATGCAAACTAGTACAGCCACTATGGAGAACAGTGTGGAGATTCCTTAAAAAACTGGAAATAGAATCGCCTTATGACCCAGCAATCCCATTGCTGGGCATACACACTGAGGAAACCAGAATTGAAAGAGACACGTGTACCCCAATGTTCATCGCAGCACTGTTTATAATAGCCAGGACATGGAAGCAACCTAGATGTCCATCAGCAGATGAATGGATAAGAAAGCTGTGGTATATATACACAATGGAGTATTATGCAGCCATTAAAAGAATACATTAGAATCAGTTCTAATGAGATGGATGAAACTGGAGCCGATTATACAGAGTGAAATAAGCCAGAAAGAAAAACACCAATACAGTATACTAACACATATATATGGAATTTAGAAAGATGATAACAATAACCCTCTATGCGAGACAGTGAAAGAGACACAGATGTATAGAACAGACTTTTGGACTCATAGGGAGAGGGAGAGGGTGGGATGATTTGGGAGAATGGCATTGAAACATGTATACTATCATGTAAGAAATGAATCACCAGTCTAGGTTTGATACAGGATACAGGATGCGTGGGGCTGGTGCACTGGGATGACCCAGAGAGATGATATGGGGAGGGTGGTGGGAGGGGGGTTCAAGATTGGAAACTCATGTTACACCCGTGGTGGATTCATGTCAATGTATGGCAAAACCAATACAGTATTGTAAAGTAAAATAATAATAATACTAAATAAAATAAAATAAAGTGACCCTGTAACAGTCACAACTAGGACTTGCAGTAAGGCAATGGCACCCCACTCCAGTACTCTTGCTTGGAAAATCCCATGGATGGAGGAGCCTGGTAGGCTGCAGTCTATGGGGTCGCTAGGAGTCGGACACGACTGAGCTACTTCACTTTCACTTTTCACTCTCATGCATTGGAGGAGGAAATGGCAACCCACTCCAGTGTTCTTGCCCGGAGAATGCCAGGGACTGGGGAGCGTGGTGGGCTGCCGTCTATGGGGTCACACAGAGTCGGACACAACTGAAGCGACTTAGCAGCAGCAGCAATCTTTATTACCACCCCGTTTCCCCCCACAGTCAGTACTATCTCTTTCCACCCAGTGTTTCTTTTTCCTTGTCTAGAAACTACTCCAGATGATCTAGGAGCAATACTTTAACCATTAAGGTGGCTCCTGGTACCTGATCATACCAAGTGGCAAAATATTAGTATCTACCAGTATCTCTGGTAGATACTGAAGATTACTGTAGTGGACTATGGTGTGTGCAGGCTAAGTCACTTCAGTCATGTCCAACTCTTTGTTGCCCCATGAACTGTAGCCCACCAGACTCCTCTGTCCACAGACTCTCTGGGCAAGAATAATGGAGTGAGTTGCCACGCCTGCCTCCAGAGGATCTTCCCAACCCAGGGAGTAAACTTACATCTCTTATGTCTCCTGCATTAGCAAGTGGGTTCTTTAGCACTAGCACAACCTGGGAAGCCCAGTGGACTCTCTCTCCCAGGCACAATCCTATCTCTCTTTTGGAAACAATTGCCTTCCCATCCCTGCTTTCTTTTGGGACTCTCTTCTCCAACTCTGCATTCCCACTGGAGCTAGAAATAGTAGACTATTGAACCAGCCTTGGCTAATGATAAACTGGTTCATATTTTGTCTCTGAAGCTAGTTTCTAAGAGTTGAAACTACTAGAGTTGCTTAGATTACTAAACCATACATCCAGGGTCAACAACATTCAACATTCAGTCTAAACATGAGAATCAATCTTAATGTTGTGGCATGAGATTCACTACTTGAAAAGGATGCTTCTCTCTACATACATCTCTTGTACAAATTCTCACATTCACCACATCTGTTATTATAACAAAGCAAGTTGTTTGTTGGGGTTTTTTTTTGCCACTTCTGAATATTAGTGTCCACTATATGGGAAACGTGGGTCTCTGATAGCAGAGTTAGTCTTATTGATCAGCAGCTGCCTTTATAATATGACTTGAGGTACAAAAATCATGAGCCTAGCTATGTGACTCGATCCAGAAATCAAAGAGACTAATAATTTTACTAAAGATCCATTTCTGTATCTTAAGCAGCATTTTCTAAAGACTTCATTTTTAATGCAAATTCTATAAATGAATCTAAAACATTGACTATTATTTTTTCCTAGGATTTGTGATTTATTTTGTTTATCAAATTACTTTGTGATATTAAGAGAGATCATGAAAATTTTGACGAGAAAAGCAGCCATCCAGAAAGTTTAAAAATACCAGAAATGCTCTCTGCCATTTCACAATTTTGCTCCCAGCTCATTTGCAGGATAAGCTCAATATGTAGGTTGCAAGCTAGGAAGTACTGCATCTAGAATATGGGTCAAGTTCAAGAATGACCCTGTGGTCCAGTGAATATTTCACTACAGTTCAGAGCCCTACATAGATTTGGAACTTCTTAAGTATAAAGCAGACCATAATCCTGTATGCGAGACAGCAAAAGAGACACAGATGTATAGAATGGACTTTTGGACTCATAGGGAGAGGGAGAGGGTGGGATGATGTGGGAGAATGGCATTGAAACATGTATACTATCACGTAAGAAACGAATCGCCAGTCTATGTTCAATACAGGATACAGGATGCTTGGGGCTGGTGCACGGGGATGATCCAGAGAGATTATACGGGGTGGGAGGTGGGAGAGGGGTTCAGGATTGGGAACTCATGTACACCCGTGGTGGATTCATGTCAATGTATGGCAAAACCAATACAGTATTGTAAAGTAAAATAAAGGAAAAATAAAAATAAAATAGAACCTAAAGGATCTCTATAGAGATCTGAAATACTGGAGATGCTAGGCCACAAGGCTAACATAGATACAGAACTACAAAACAGTTTAGAAATGAGATGAATAAACCTGGTGGCTCAGGAATTATCTTGAAATAATTCATCTTGGCTCATCCAACAGGGTGAAAGTTGGTAAAAAAGAGATTTAATGTGTTCCTTTTGACATATACCAAAATAAAAAGTTAGAGAGTAGCAACCATTACATGGGGCTTTCCCGGTGTCTCAGGTAGTAAAGAATCTGCCTGCAATGCAGGAGATCGGGTTAGATTCCTGTGTGGGGAAGATCCCCTGGAGAAAGGAATGGCTACACACTCCAGAATTCTTGCCTAGAGAATCCCATGGATAGAGGAGCCTGATGGGATACAGTCTATGGGACTGCAAAGAGTCAGATTCAACTGAGTGACTAACACTTTCACTCTTTTTCCAACTCATTACACATCTATATATTATTTAACCTTATTTCTCAAATAAAACAATTAGAAAAAAAATGACACAGCATTTATAAAATATCTAATCAGGGAAGTCTTTGGTCGTCCAGTGGTTAGGACTTTGCACTTTCACTGCCACAAGCCTGGGTTCAGTCCCTGGTCAGGGAACTAAGATCCCATAAGCAAAAAAGTAAATAAATAAATAAAATAAAATACCTAATCAATACAGTGTCAAATGCTTTTCTCTTTGTGATTAGTAATCTCATAAAACAGAGTTAAGAATCTGTAAGCTTATAAATTAATAAGTGAACTTTTTCTGCATTTGATTTTTTTTCCTTTGAACAGAGTGTGGAGTTGGAAAAACAACTGTATAAGGTATATTAGACTAAGAGTAAATTAAAATCAATGTGATTCCTATAGAGATATCTTCTCTGAGTCACTGTCATTAAACATATAATTTAAAATTATTAAATTTATCTTTTGTTTAGTATTGCAAAACAAATTTTAGTAAGTGAACCAAACATTAGCTTCTTTGTCACTTTGGGACAAAATGAAAACAGTATTTTTTCACATAATGCTATAGGAATAAGCCAGTTAAAATCATAAATTGTTTTTTTTTTTTAATACAGGAAAGAAATTTCAAAATTCTTTTAAAATCCATGCTTTATACTTTAATATTAAAATATCATAAAATGTGTTATAGTTATTGTAGCTAGATACTTTAGAATTAAAACAGCACTTCCAAACCAAAATAAAATAAAACAAAATACAATTCTGTAAAACTGTATTGGATTAATTGCTCAAATAAAAATAATATATAAATAATTTCAGTAAAATGTTTAGTTCAATTACTTAAAGCACCAATAAATTCAGACAAGACTTTTGGAGGTCATTTTAATATATTATAAATGTGCTTAGTCTTTATGGACAATTACACTCATTTACATGAAACCTTTCTGTTAATGGATAGAATTATATTCTTGAAATCCATACCCTCTTATATTTTATTAAATATAATGAGATCATTAAATTTTGAATACTTCCTTCAGTAGAATATTGTAAGAATATACAAAATGCAGTGAACTAAGTTCTGCACTTAAGTATTCATCAATTGTCTTTTTAAGAATCTGTAACCCTATTAAATTTTGTCCTTAGTTCATTTCTTCTGTTTTTACATAGCTAAGTTTCCTTCTTTAATTGCCATTTTATAATGGTTCTTTAAAAACAGGTATGTGTAGAAATAAGGAATGAGTTAAGGAAGAAAATAATCATAATACTTAAAATTTATAGAAGTCTTACCATGTAACAGGCATGGTGTTAGGTTAAAAATTTTATTTCAGTTAATTTTCATGTTAATGCTATGAGGTAGATGGTCCCATTAAACCCAACCTTGTAGCATTAAAGATGAAGAAACTAAGACATATACACAAAAGCTCATGAAATTTAGTGGGAAAGAGCCAGGTTATTAAGAGTTTTAATACTGACAAAAATAAGTAAATTGACTACTATGAAGATATTAGGTTTTAAAATGTACATTAGATAAACAAGCATTTATTTGCACATACATAAAAATAAACACTAAAGAAAAGCATAAAATGAACCATTTTCCTAGAACACAAGATGAAACTTTAAGTCATCTATCCATTACCAACAATCGGGTTTGCCCATTATAAATCAGAGTTCTTACTTTGCCAACAAAAGTCCATCTACTAAAGCTATGGTTTTTCCAGTGGTTATGTATGGATGTGAGAGTTGGACTCTAAAGAAAGCTGAGCGCCGAAGAATTGATGCTTTTGAACTGTGGTGTTGGAGAACACTCTTGAGAGTCCCTTGGACTGCAAGGGGATCCAACCAGTCCACCTTAAGGAGATAAGCTCTGAATATACATTGGAAGGACTGATGCTGAAGCTGAAACTCCAATACTCTAGCCACCTGATGCAAAGAACTGACTCATTGGAAGAGACCCTGATGCTGGGAAAGATTAAAGGCAGAAAGAGAAGGGGATAGCAGAGGAAGAGATGGTTGGTTAGCATCACCAACTTGGTGGACATGAGTTTGAGTAAGCTCGGGGAGTTGGTGATGGTCAGGGAAGGCTGGCATGCTGCAGTTCATGGGGTCACAAAGAGTCGGACACGACTGAGCGACTGGACTGAACTGAAAATACACCAAAGCGGCTAAAATTTTTTTGCAGAATATATTAATTTTAATTGCCATTGCTAGTGACTTACCTGTTTAAACAATTACATATTTTAAAATGTTAACCTGATAATCCATTAGAAAACTAATGCAGGCTTAATGTCAACTACAATGAAACCTATCCTAAAAGGCAAAATGATTGAAGGGATTTAAAACCTAGTTGAAAACTCTATGGAATATTTTGATGAATTTTGCTTCAAATCATTAATAATTATTTTTTTAAATCTGATGCCATTTAACATAGAGATAATTTAAGTCGTAAAGCCATGAGAGACTTCAGATATGGTACAATATATCGACTTGTTTTTCACATAAAAAATGACATTTGTGCTCCAAGCTTGTGTAAACAAGAATTCTACAATAGCCAGGAATGGCACTTTAACCAAGACACTGTACTGCCTCTAATTTGTCTTTTGTTTCTGTCTATTTCCCCAAGTCTAGAACTATATCTAGAACCTGGCAGGTGTTCAATACACATTTCCTAAATTATTATTTTTTTAAATGACAACAAGTTAAGCAGATGGAGAGATTAACCACATCCTTTATTTAAGTAAGGAAACAATATATATATAATATAGGACTTTAAGACTAAATTAAAAAGTTTTATGGGAATGGGTTACTGAGTCAAAAATATAATAACCAACATGTTCAAAGCTTACTAAAAGTTTGAATTAAAGGAGCTATGTGAGCAAATTAATTCAGTTAAATATAACTTTGACTGAGAGTAGTAGAGAGATAAATAAGGAAAAAGCTAAAGAAATGTAGATGCTCAAAATAGCAAATGAGGATATCAAACAAAAGAACCTAAAGTAAACTGTACAATAATATTGTGTGATCTTAAAAATGTAATCTAAGTTGAAAAAAGCTAAATTTATATCATGGCAACCAATTTTTACTGAAAATGTACTATATGTTGGGACTGTGCAAGGTGTTAGAACAGAGCAATGAATAAAATAGTTAAAAATCCTGGTCCTTAATGAGATTATAAAGGGATAAGAAGTCTATAACTATTAAGTTACAAAAATAATACTGGTGAGCGATGGCTAGAATTTGGCCTAAGGTCAATCTATCAAGGATGCTGTGAAGGAAAAGGAAACAGAGGTAGTAGATAAAATGTATACCGTGGAGGTTGATACCAAATCAAAGGACACGAAGATCTGGCATCTAACTAAAATGTTCTAGAGGAGAAGGAAATGCTCCTCTTAGAAACCGAATGTTTCTCAGTTTCTGAAATGTTTCTCAGTCAGAAACTGAAACAGATAAGCAGAAGATCCAAAAATAGCATCTACCCATCTACCCCAGCTCTGGTTGTGTGGTGGTCAGAAAGTGGGTGGGGAGCCTGTTTATTTATTTATTTATTTATTTTCATGTTCACAGCTCCAAATCAGAATCCTCCCTAGAGATAATTTTCATCATTCTACCCCCAGATAAGGGCTACATTCAGTGAGTTTATGAAGCACAAATACACCCGCAGGGGGGAATGGGGCTCATTTATCCTTATCAGTTCCAGCAATTAGGAAAACAGATGCATCATAGAACAGTTGTGGTACATTAGTAGATGGCAAGGCCCTGCATGGTCTAGGGAGTTGGGGAGACAGCTGGGCTAGGCATAAACAAATATGAGTTGCTGACTGCTTGAAAAGTTCTATAGACACCATAACTTTTAACAAACACACATTAATAATCACAGTTAACACTATTGTGGCTACATAATCAACAAAATCAGGCCAGATTATCTAATTTTAATTCAAATCACACCACCTCCTGAAGGCCTACCAAGTTCAAGCAGATTACAAAACAGAAGAGTAAAGGAATAAAACTTGCAAGCTAGTCTTTAGCAGGCCTGTCAGCTGGTGGGCAAGACATTCATACTAATAATATGAAGAAGACTATGATTAAGTCTACTCAGAGTCCTCTAGAAGAGAAATTCAGAGCATCAGAGAAAATTTCCTAAGAGAATTGGAGCTGAACTTTAGTTCTCCTTCACAGCTAGTAGAGAAAACCCTTTATACTCAGCAAATTATCTTGCATTGCACAAAGAAGCGAAGACTAGCAGTTTAAAATGGCATCTGGTTGGCAGAGTTCCTTGTTCAGTTTCCCAACTTCCCAGGACAAACATCAAAAGACACCACCTCAGTGAGGGCATCTAGTGAGCCAGGCTATGACACAAATACCCATTTCTAGAATCAAGAAAAATTGTTCTACTCCATACAAAACCAATGGATGTGGAATCCAAATGCACTTAGTGATCCAATCACACTCATCTTAAGGTAGGCAGGAAGTCTATCATCTTTCTTCAAATATCTGCTCTCTGATTTAGAAATACAAGGTCAATTTCAAACAGAAGATCAGAAGTAACTTTCTAATGCAGTTTGTTGTTCATGCCTGAGTAAGTCGTGCCTGAGTCTTTGTGACCCCATGGACTGCAGCAGCCAGGCTTCCCTATCTTTCACTATCTTCCAGAATTTGCTTAAATGCATACCCGTTGAGTTGATACCACCCGACCACATTATCCTCTGTTGCCCTCTTCTCATCCTATTCTGTCTTCCCCAATGAGGTAGAAATTGCTAGGCAGCCAGTGTAGGGCTCTGAGACCTAGGTCTTGTTTTCAATAAATATCTCACTGCAATAACCTAAAGTTGTACCCTTTATCCCATATTCCTGTAATGTGTCCTTGGTCTGATAAATTATCAACCCTCAGATTCAGGGAAGGACAGTAACTAACTTCTGTTTCATAGGCCTGAGGGGGGAAAAAACAAAACAAAACTGGCGATCATTAATCGATAGCACATACATCTGGTCCATTGAAAAATGGCCAGGGTGCATGAAAAAGGGTGATGACTTAATCTGAGGATCAAGAGAAGCCATAAAGATGTTAAAATAAACATCTTGACCTTTAAACTAATTGATTACAAATAATGACTTTTAAGGACAGGAGCCAACCAAAAATGTACAAATTAATAGTAGTAAGGATGTAAATTTCTATAAGTCCTGCCTCTGGTAGACTTTTTACCCCCTCTCAGTGCCTATGTTGAGAGCTTTGTACTTTGTTTCCCTTTAATATATTCTATTCACTTGCTACCATGAGTATTTGTGTGTTTGTGAAGTTCATTCTTAGGCTCAGTGAACAAGAACTCAGATTCCCATTTCACTAGCATCAGGGTTGTTTCTAATGAGTCAGCTCTTTGCATTAGGTGGCCAAACTGATGCTTCAGCTTTGGCATCAGTACTTCCAAAGAATATTCAGAGTTGATTTCCTTTGAAATGGACTGGTTTGATCTCCTGCTGTCCAAAGGACTCTCAAGAGTCATCTCCAGGACCACAATATGAAAGCATTGATTCTTTGATGTTCAGCTTTTTTTATGGTCCATCCAAGTCTTACATTAGTACATGACTATTGGAAAAACTATAGCTTTGCATGTATGGACCTTTTTCAGTAATGTTTTGGAGAAGGAAATGGCAACCCACTCCAGTATTCTTGCCTGGAGAATCCCAGGGACAGGGGAGCCTGGTGGGCTGCCATTCATGGAGTTGCACAGAGTTGAACACAGCTAAAGCAACTTAGCAGCAGCAGCAGCGGCAGTCAGTAATGTGATGTCTCTGCTTTTTAATATGCTGTCTGATTGTCATAGCTTTTCTTCCAAGCTTTGTGGCTGCAGTCACCATCTACAGTGATTGATTTTGGAGCCCAAGAAAATAAAATATGTCACTATTTCCATATTTTGCTCATCTATTTGTCATGAAGTGATTGGAACAGATGCCATGATCTTAGCTTTTTGAATGCTGAGTTTTAAACCAGCTTTTTCATTCTCCTCTTTTACCCTCAGCCAAGAGGCTCCTTAGTTCCTCTTCATTTTTTTTATTTTTGCAATTAGAGTGATATCATCTGCATATCTGAGGTTGTTGATGTTTCTTCCAGCAAACTTGATTCCAGCTTGTGATTCATGCAGCCCAGCATTTTGCATGATGTACCCTGTATATAAGTTAAATAAGCAGGGTGACGATATACAGCCTTGACATACTCCTTTCCCAATTTGAACAAGTCCATTGTTCCATGTCCAGGCATAACTATTGCTTCTTGACCCTCAAACAGGTTTCTCAGAAGACAGACAATATGGTCTAGTATTCCCATCTCTTTAAGAATTTCCTACAGTTTGTTGTGATCCACAGTGTCAAAGGGTTTAGCATAGTCAATGAAGCAGAGTAGATGTTTTTCTAGAACTCCCTTGCTTTTTCTATTATTCAAGAGATGTTGGCAATTTGATCTCTGGTTCCTATAACTTTTCTAAATTCAGCCTTCACATCTGATAATTCTCAGTTCACATACTGCTGAAGCCTAGCTTGAACGATTTTGAGCATTATCTTGCTAGCATGTGAAATGAGCACAACTGTACAGCAGTTTGAACATTCTTTGTCATTGCCTTTCACTGGGATTGCAATCAAAACTGAAATTGTCCAGTTCTGTGACTACTGATGAGTTTTCCAAATTTTCTGACCTTCTGAATGCAGCATTTTAATAGCATCATCTTTAAGAATTTGAAAAACCTCAACTGAAATTCTATCACCTCCACTAGCTTGGTTTGTAGTAATGCTTGAAAAGGCCCACTTGAATTCACATTCCAGGATGTCTGGTTCTAGGTGAGTGACCACACAATCGTTGTTACCTGTGTCACTAAGACCTTTTTTGTATATTTCTTCTGTGTATTCTTGCCACTTCTTATCCTCTTCTGCTTCTGTTAGGTCCTTGCCATTTCTGTCCTTTATTGAGCCCATCTTTGCATGATCCCTTGGTATCTCCAATTTTCATGAAGAGATCTCTAGTCTTTCCCATTCTACTGTTTTCCTTTTTTTTTTTTTTGCATTCTCCACTTAAGAAGGGTTTCTTATCTCTCCTTGCTATTCTTTGAAATTCTGCATTAAGTTGCATGTATCTTTCCCTTTCTCCTTTGACTTTTGCTTCTCTCTTTTCTCAGCTATCTGTAAGTCCTCCTTGAACATCCACTTTCCCTTCCTGCATCAGTTTTTCTTTTGGATGGTTTTGGTCATCACCTCCTGTATAATGTTATGAACCTCCATCCATAGTTCTTTAGGTACTCTGTCTACCAGCTCTAATGTCATGAATCTATTTGTCACCTCCAATGTATAATCATAAAGGATTCGATTTAGGCCATTGCTAAATGTGAATGGTCTTCAGATTTGCCCTACTTTCTTCAATTTAAGCCTGAATTTTGCAATGAGGATAATAATAATAATATAATAGTAATGACAATTTTGCAATAGTAATCCATAGGTGTGTTACTGTGGCAAACTCCTAATACTTTCCTTTCTACTGCCACATGAGAAGTGCATTTTAATATTAGTAATGGTGGCGGGAGATGGAGTGGGGCCACTGCCCTGCCCACAAAATAGACACACAAAGGTACCAGTCACTAAAATAATTAAGAGGGAAACTAAAACATTCTGATAACTCTGCAAGTCACATCACTAATATCTGACAAAATCTGAATAAACACCTCGCTAGAAAAAAAGTTAATATCCAATAAAAAGGTTAGATATTGAAGGACAGGGAAGCCTGGCGTGTTGTAGTTCATGGGGTCACAAAGAGCTGGGCTCTACTGAGTGACAGGACAACAACAAAAAGTTACGCTCTTTATTTCAAATGGAATAATTATGGTTACTTGATAAATTACTGTCCCTCTCTTCAATCCAGTACTTCCTCAATCTCCTTGTTAAATATCTTGATTGTTTTTATTCAGTTCTCCTTTTCTGAAGTTAAACAATAGAAGTTGTCTGATGAAGTTCATTCAAAGGCTTTCAGAAAAGCTTATTCAGCAGCAACTGGCTACACCAAAGGAAGGTTGTATCTCACTAATGGGGTCAGCTAAGTCATGGACCACTTAAAAAATATGAAATCATACTCTGAATTTAAAGCAGTCAATATGAACAAGATCTTTCCTTAGGTTAGATTAGAATCTTTTAATTGCATTGAAGGTACATCACTTACTGATGCATTAACTGAAGTACATCCAATTTAGACCACTAGCAATTATCAGGTCAGCACTGCTGTTAAAATAGCTGCTTTTATTAAAGAGCAAAAAAATGATATAGAATAGTTTGCTTTTAGTGACATTATGGCTTACTTCCCATACATCTGGAAGAGTGAAGAATATATCAAAATATCTTAAATAAAATATGTGTAATCATTTTATATTGCAGAAGCAAACACCAATGAACATGTATTTTTCTTTTCCATTCATCTTAATTATTATTAATGAGCCATGATTAAAAATTAATTTCTAGAGTTATTCAAATCTCTATGACACAGTATAATACTTTTAGCCATTCTATTAACTTAATAAAAAATATACTTTTAAAATTTTACAATATTCCTAAATAGTTTTAATCAACCTTATTTTGACTCATATTTTGTAAGTCTAATTAAGAATTAAGATATCTGCTGACTAGAAGTGCTTTGTTTTTTTAAAATACATTAACTTCAAATACTGAGTTATAATCATGATCTAGTTCATAAGGTTATAAAAAGAATACTATCAGCTAAATACTACAATATGAAAAATATACAGATATACTCAGACCTGAAAAAGTTCACAACTTTGGCTTTAAGTATTGGAGTTACTTAATTAAATTAAAAAACTAATCACATGTAGAACAATAATTCATGAAACCAAAGCATGAACCCACAAGGACAAATCCCTACCCCCAAAATCTGCTTCCTTTAATTTTATTTTGTTTCTTTCTTTTGATAGCTATAGAGAACTAGGTTCACAAATTCATTACCTACTAAATTTTACTATTATAAATGTTTTCTCATAAAGTTCTGGGCATCCAATACAGCTTATTTTCAAGATTACTTCAAGTTCTACATGAATTGATTAATATATTCACTTACCTGTTAATGTTTGGCATGTGAAAGGGATAAAAACCTATTAAAATGTGTATACTTTGGGAAATGCTTCAAGTTAGTGGAAAATAAGATTCAAAGACTGGGTGAGGTGGTTAGTAGTAAGTGAGTAGCATTTGGGGGCAGAATAGGGACATCTTTTTCTGTCACACTTAATAATTCATACTTAATTTTACAATTAGTGTTGAGAAAATAAACTCTACAGTGAGTTTTACACAGAAGAGAAAAAGCATCCAGACCTCTTCCACTACTGCCATTCCAGGAATGTAACCAAGGAGACACTGTGTAGGATACAGGGTATGAGGACAGATTGATAAGAGAATGCAGCAATAGTACAGATGAAACAATGCAAGAATTCAAACATGGTCCTGATAATGGACCAATATACTACTGGAGATCAGTAGAGAAATAACTCCAGAAAAAATGAAGAGATGGAGTCAAAGCAAAAAGAACACCCAGTTGTGGATGTGACTGGTGATGGAAGTAAAGTCTGATGATGTAAAGAGCAATATTAATAGGAGCCAGGAATATTAGGTCCATAACTCAAGGCAAATTGGAAGTGGTCAAACAGAAGATAGCAAGAGTAGACATCGATATTTTAGGAATCAGCAAACTGAAATGGACTGGAATGGGTGAACTTAGCTCAGATGACTGTTATATCTATTACTGTGGGCAAGAATCCCTTTGAAGAAATGGAGTAGCCATCATACTCAACAAAAGAGTCCAAAATGCAATACTTGGATGCAATCTCAAAAATGACAGAATGATTCATTTCCAAGGCAAAACATTCAATATCACAGTAATCCAAGTCTATGCCTGAATCAGTAATACTGAAGAATCTGAAGTTGAAAGTTTCTGTGAAGACTTACAAGACCTTCAAGAAATAACACCCAAAAAAGATGTCCTTCATTATAGGGATGTCCTTTTCAAAAGTAGGAAGTCAAGAAATACCTGGAGTAACAGGCAAATTTGGCCTTGGAGCACAGAATTAAGCAAGGCAAAGACTAATAGAGTTTTGTCAAGAGAACACACTAGTCATAGCAAACACCCTCTTCCAACAACACAAGAGAAGACTCTACACATGGACATCATGAGATGGTCAATACTGTAATCAGATTGATTATATTCTTTGCAACCAAAGATGGATAAGCTCTACAAAGTCAGCAAAAATAAATAAATAAATAAATAAACAAGACCAGGAGTTGACTGTAGCTCAGATTATGAACCTCTTATTGTCAAATTCAGACTTGAATTGAAGAGAGTAGGGTAAAACACTAGGCCATTCAGGTGTGATCTAAATCATATCCCTTAAGATTATATAATGGAAGTGGCAAATAGACTTAAGGGACTCTATCTGATAGACAGAGTGCCTGATGAACTACTGACAGAGATTCATGACACTGTACAGGAGGCAGTGATAAAGACAATACCCAAGAAAAAGAAATACAAAACGGCAAAATGTTTGTTTGAGGAGGCCTTACAAATATCTGTGAAAAGAAGAGAGTGAAAGGCAAAGGAGAAAAGGAAAGATATATCCAATTGAATGCAGAGTCCCAAAGAATAGCAAAAAGAGATAAGCAAGTCTTCCTCAGTGATCACTGGGGGGTGGGGTGGGGGGGAACAGAGGAAAATAATAGCATGGGGAAGACTAGAGATCTCTTTAAGAAAATCAGGTACCAAGGGAACATTTCATGCAAAGATGGGCTCAATAAAGGACAGAAATGGCAAGGACCTAACAGAAGAGAAGATATTAAGAAGAGGTGGCAAGAATACACAGAAGAACTGTACAAAAAGGATCTTCATAATTCAAATAACCATGATGGTGTGATCACTCAACTAGAGCCAGACATCTTGGAATGTGAAGTCAAGTGGGCATTAGGAAACATCACTAGGAACAAAGCTAGTGGAAGTGATAGAATTACAGCTGAGCTGTTTCAAATCCTAAAAGATGAGGCTTTGAAAGTGCTGCACTCAATATGCCAGCAAATTTGGAAAACTCAGCAGTGGCCACAGGACTGGAAAAGGTCAGTTTTCATTCCAATCCCAAAGAAAGGTAATAGCAAAGAATGCTCAAACAACAACACCAATTCGCTCATCTCACATGCTAGCAAAGTAATGCTCAATATTCTCCCAGCCAGGCTTCAACAGTACGTGAACTGTGAAATTCCAAATGTTCAAGCTGGATTTAGAAAAGGCCAAGCTACCAGAGATCAAATTGCCAACATCTGTTGGATCATCGAAAAAGCAACAGAGTTCCAGGAAAACATCTATTTCTGCTTTATTGACTATGCCAAAGCCTTTGACTGTTTGGATCACAATAAACTGTGGACAATTCTTCAAGAGATGGAAATACCAGACCACCTGACCTGCTTCCTGAGAAACCTGTATGCAGGTCAGGAAGCAACATTTAGAAGTGGACATGGAAAAAGAGATTGGTTCCAAATCGGGAAAGGAGTATGTCAAGGGAGTATTGTCACCCTGCTTATTTAACGTATTTGCAAAATATATTATGAGAAACGCTGAGCTGTATGAAGCGCAGGTCAGGAAGCAACATTTAGAAGTGGACATGGAAAAAGAGATTGGTTCCAAATCGGGAAAGGAGTATGTCAAGGACGTATTGTCACCCTGCTTATTTAACGTATTTGCAAAATATATTATGAGAAACGCTGAGCTGTATGAAGCACAAACTGGAATCAAGATTGCTGGGAGAAATACCAATAATCTCAGATATGCAGATGACACCACCCTTACAGCAGAAAGTGAAGAACTAAAGGGCCTCTTGATGAAAGTGAAAGAGGAGAGTGAAAATGTTTGCTTAAAACTCAACATTCAGAAAACTAAGATCATGCATCTGGTACCATCAGTTCATGGTAAATAAATGGGTAAACAATGGAAACAGTGACAGACTTTATTTTGGGGGGCCCCACAATATCTGTAGATGGTGACTGCAGCCATGAAATTAAAATACACTTGATCCTTGGAAGAAAAGCTATGACCAACCTAGACAGCATATTAAAAAGCAGAGACATTACTTTGCCAACAAAGGTCCATGTAGTCAAAGCTATGGTTTTTCCAGTAGTCATGTATGGATGTGAGAGTTGGACTATGAAGAAAGCTGAGTGTTGAAGAATTGATGCTTTTGAATTGTGGTGATGGAGAAGACTCTTGAGAGTCGCTTGGACAGCAAGGAGATCCAACCAGTTCATCCTAAAGGAAATCAGTCCTGAATATTCATTAGAAAGGCTGATCCTGAAGCTGAAACTCCAATACTTTGACCACCTGATGTGAAGAACTGACTCATTTGAAAGGACCCTGATGCTGGGGAAGATTGAAGGTGGGAGAAGGGGGGACGACAGAGGATGAGATGGTTGGATGGCATCACTGACTCAATCGACATGAGCTTGAATAAACTTAGGGGGTTAGTGATGGACAGGGTGGCCTGGAGTGCTACAGTCCATGGGGTTGCAAAGAGTAGGACAAAATTGAGCGACTAAACTGAACTGAACTCTCAATGGAAATGAAAAATAAAGGCCACATGGAAAATCAGAGATAGAGATGTTAAGAACAACACCAAGTTTTTGTGTGTGTATGTGTGTGTGTGTGTATGTGTGTGTGTTTTAGCATATTTGTTAGGGCAGCTATCATGGCATTAACTGAAATAGAGTATTCCAGAAATGGAAGGACTGAGAGGGTGTGGCTAAACAGAAAAATAATAAGTTAAGTATTTGGTGGATCTGCTATGTTTTTTTGTGCCTACACATCTTTTGGTAAGGATATCCAGGAGGCAGTTAAAAGTAAGAGGTTGGTAAATGCAAACAGTTCAGGCCTAGATAACTAGATTTGTTGGATTAGTGAGCACTAGGCCTCAGGCTCTTATTTATGCCTTATTAAATAAGTCAATCAATATATTATTTAAGTGGATTTTAACACTTTTTTTTTTCTTTTTGATCTGCATTCCTGACATCAAATTGTGAAGAGAAGTCACGGGCATGACTGTAAAAGGCAAGCATAATGCATGATTAACAGAAAGGCATGAAAAGCTTAAAAACATCTGTAGAATTCTGTTGTCCAGTATAGCAGAGTACCAGATGATATGCCCCTGAGACAGTGAGAAAATATATTATTTTTTACATTTTCCAGAAAAGAGGATACTATAGTAGAGAAAGGCTTCCATTAAACTTGGTAAATAGAATTTTCCAGGTGCATATAAAGCTTTTATGAATCAAAAAACATTTCCCCAAGATGCTGGCTATGTTATGGTAACTCTAAAGTCAGAACTTTAAATATAACATTTATATTCCTGTTATTAGTAGATGAAAAGTGAAAAAAATCAGATGAAAAGTGAAACATATCTAAGTGAACTGATTTCTTAAGGTTGTCTGTTTGGGAGCCCACATGTTAGAACATTGACGTAGGCAGAAGACACACAAAGATTTCCTCACTATAGGAATTCCATCTCCTGGAATTCTTCATTCAGCCTAATCACTGGAAAAAATATTGCATTAGTTCCCTTCTAAATTATCTTTCCAAATAAATTGAAAAATAAAATAAATCCTTAGTGTTGCATTAACAGCATGTGATGATTAACTACAATGAAGAAAGCATTTGTAAAGACAGAAAATTCGAAGATGATTTAAAATCCTGGGCAATTTTCTCTATACAAAATAATTTTTAGAAGTTGATAATTGCATGTATGTCCATCACACTCTCTGGATGTTTTGATATTCAGAGAACACATTTTTTTTTCCAATTTGCATTCATAAAGCTAAGATATTTATATTTAAAGACCCAATCATGTTGTATATTGAAGCTTTAAGAATGAAAAATAAAAATCATAATACAATGCAAAGGCTAATGATTGACAGAAAACGCTTCTGACTGCCACGTCTGAGTTGACAAGTTAAAAGGCAAAATAATATGGATTAAATGCCTTTACATCCTAGCAGGTGTCTAGTCATCAATAATATTCACTGAAAGCCATTGTGTGCAGAGCACTTCTCTTCATTTCCTAATTCCCTGCTTGGCTTTCTACAGAAAGAAAGAGAGGTAGAGGATGATTTCTGACACTTCTAAAAAACTCTGCACAGAAAAAAGCTTTCCTCGAAATGCACAGATATCATGTCATCAACATTCTCTGTAAAATTATTTCCTGTAAAATTTTTGTTTTATTAGAAATTGACATTTGTGGAATTCCAGGTATAGAAGTAAAATTCTACAGGAATGAGAAAATCTGTGTGCATATTCAATGGACAAGAAAAACAGATGTAAACAGGGACTCTTCTAGAGAAGAAACAAACTGGTTTTATAAGTATTTGATTTTAGCATCACACAGAGTAAAAGATGTGATCTCTAAATATTTGTACAAAATAAGAAACTGATGAAAAACAATGGAATATCCATTTTAGTGGTCTTAAAGTTATAGAACAAAAATAACACATGCAAAAATAAAACATCAAGACTTTAATATTCAAATGGAATATATAGAACTGAACTTCCATTTCAAAAGGGGTACCATGTAGAGCCACCTCAACTAAAGTAACATTTTTAAAAACTGCAGGCCTTGTAATTTTTATGTGTATCTCAGTACAATATATTAACATTTTGTTCATATATTTTTGACATTTTGTCAAATTCAGAACTACTCTTTTTACTAAAGAGCATGCATGCAAATAAAAATGCTTCATATTCTTCATATTAGTTTATATTTTTTATGACAACTGGTTATTGGCCAACTCAGCAGATTAGGAATAAAATATTTTCATTTTCTTGTTAAATATCTATCAATGTTATTAGTACTGTTATGTGTCTAGTTAACGAATGTGATGATGGGATTAAAATTATGCTCTGAAATAATCCTTGCCTTCTTGGACTGCCATTCTCAGTGTGCATTGTGAGCTTTAGATAATCACATCACATAAGGAAGCTAGAGACTTTACATCATGTGTCAGTTCTTATGTTTTGTACACTTTTGTGCTGAATAATTAGTCTATTTTATCAGATAAAAGTAATTTTGTATTGTTTATTAGTTTCATAGATTCACGCTATTATTATTTTTTTAAATCCCAGCTCAAATTCTAAAGAACTCTGTGAAAGAAAAAAGATGATATTGCTATTGTACATATAGTATTCACACACATAACCAAAGAAATTCCAATCCTAATCCTTTTCTCCATATAAACACATACTTCTTTTCCATAATATTTACTCAATTAAAAATATGTGTGCATTTCTCTTATAAAAACTCAGTTTGATTATATGCTTGGTAAAAATTACTAATCTTGGATTTTAGCTTTATATCTAGATATTTAGTTCATGTTGATATAGACTATCATAAAAATGTTATATGCATTTAAAACACTATTCTAAAATTTTTATTTTATATTAATTTTGAAATTCTAAAAGTGGATTGCATTATACAGGTACATCTAGAAACAGAAATTAATATTTCATTTAGTAAAAACCTGGCCTATGTGCATATTCTATAATTTTGAAAATGATGAATACTAAAAAGATATTTTCTCACCAAGAAAGTGTCCTTCTAGTGTAACATCAGAAGGACAAACAAATCCACATTGGTCTTAATTTAACCTAAAAGTCAATGAGTAAGGGAAGATATCAAATTTTGTTATCCCAAATGTGTGCAGAGCAGATCAACTACAAAGTTCCAAGATGGCTATTTAAAATTTCATTAGATTATTTAAATGGAACTGTTTAAAGAGAAGCTCAAAGACATGTGAGCAAGGATTCTTTTGTGGTTTAAAATAATACCTTCTACTGAAATATAATGGTACTTGAAATCAGAAGAATAAGGAATGTGATTGCCCAGTAGATCTTGGCAACAGCTCCCATTTGAGTAATACAGTTTTTGGCTATGTTGTTGATATTTGTTTTCATTTAATTTCTGAAATCCATCCATACAAAAGTAAGATGATTCTTTCTAGGAATGCATTTAATACTTTGAAAAAAGAAATGGACTCTCCCCAATACATTCAGATTTATAGGAAGAAAGGAAGGAAGGGAGGGTAGGAGGGTGGGAGGGAAAGAAGATAGGCAAGTAGAAGCTGTCTACACTCAAATACAGAAGCAATCTTCAAACTGTTTTGATAGTTATGGAATATCTAAATGCAAGTTACTTATTTAAAGCATACTGCTGTTAAAACATTTTATGGCCACTTTTCTCCCAATACTTAAATATAGATTTATAAAGAGCAATATACTACATTATACCCTGCTTCATACTTCTTTCTATATTCCTCCCTTCTCTAGAACTCCTGCCCAAACTACTGTACACTATGAAATTAAAGAATATACTGTTATATCCTTTAAAAATTTTGTGTGATTATTTTCAGGATTCTTCAGTGTTTCTCATTTGATTATCTTCAATTTCTTTAATATTCTCTTTAAAATATTTTATGAAATATCACTGAGCAATGCACATTCAAAATTCTGAGGATCTAATGCAAACTTCTGATTTTTAAAATTTTCTCTCACAATGTATTGAGTGCCATAATTTCCTGAACATGATTACCAGGCATTTTACTCTGTTTATTAAATAACCCTCACAATTACCTGTAAGATGGCTATCATAATTCTCATTTTTCAGGTGAAATACCTTAGCCTCAGAGAGGTAACATTGCTTGCTCAAAGTTACACAGTAGAGCAAGATCAAAGGTCAGTCCGGTGTAATTTCGAAAAGAACAACATACTACCACCCTCTGCATCTGTGGTTATGATTCTCTAACTGCAGATAATAGTAAGATAACAGTATGACATAAAATGGTTACTTTTATTATTCTGATTGTTATTACCAGATATCCAAAAAAAAATAAATAAAAATAAAAATGAATAAAATAGAACTGAGCCTGGGAAGATAGTCTCAGCAAATTACTTTCCAAAATGTGACTACACAGAGTATTTGAGAACATGCCCATGTCATAAGCTCTTCTTATGTTTATATTTTGCTGTTCATAATACATTAATTTGAAACTCATTAATAGGGTAAGTGAGGTGATCATCACCCTGAATTACATTTCCTAATTCTGTTCTTTCCATGGCAATTGTAAAATCCACAGGCTTATCACTGGGTGGGAAAAAAGAATGTTCCCTGCAGCTGCAGCTGACTTTCTGGCAGACTCGGAAAGCACTGTTCTGGCAGCTTAACCAAGCATCTGGGGCGGTTGGTGAATTAGTCTGAGTACTGACCTTCTAGATCGCCTATAAACATTCTGCATTCGCCTTGCTCCAATGAAAGGAATTTAACTCTTTGTACAATTATGATTAGAGGTTATTATAAAATCCTCTTTAAATTAATCAATGTAACCTTTCTTTAATGACATACTTACAAAGGAAATAGGGATTTAGCTGTCTGAAAAACAAATTCTGCTTGAAAAAAGTGAAATTTGGGGTTTGTTAGAACTTGTGCAAACTGGTTTCATGACGAGCTATCTCATGATTTGAGGCCTTTCCGTTCTCTTTATTTCTAAGTGGGCACACTTTTAAGTCATTCAGTAAAGATGAAAAAGATATATATCTATCCTTTTAGACACCAAGAAAGCATTTCACCACTTCCTATTCTGGAAATTATTTCTTAACTGAAGCATAAAGTACTCTTGGAGTAGTTTAAAAACATTATCTTTGTTTTGACCCTTAATGAACATAAAAAACAGTTGTTTATGGCACTTAGTGCAAAATAATCTTCATTTACTGAAGCCTATTCCTGGAATCGCCAAGCTTGTTGTTTTTCTGTATCATTTTTGGGCTAATAATTTCTAATAGTTTAAGATTTTTCTTGAAAGTATTTTACAAGATGAATGAGTCTTCAATTATACCCCTTCCAGTTATTCATGTCTCTCTTAACAGCAAACAGAGTGAAAAGTCAGAAATGCAATAAATTATTAAACACACATATTTTTAAAACAAGTGAAATAAAAATAAGGTTTATTGGTTTATATACTGATATATCTATAGAATGCCAATATAACAATACATTATGAATATATATACACATAATAAACATGCACTTATAAGACACATTATTTGTGTATCAGAATTTTACAAGCACAGCTTGTAACTGACTTCATCATTTTAAAACACTTTTATATAATGAAAACTTTTCACTTAATGATGAAGACATAATCATATCCTGACCTTTGCAAGGGGGTTTATCTGTTTATCTTAACTGTAGACTCAGGGTCAGTCACCAAGTTGAAAGACCCCTGGGAGACGATCCAAGTCTAACATCATCTGAGTAACTGACCCCTAGAGATGAGCTGTTTCCCTAGGTGATAGATCCGATGCCATAGTCATTATCAAAACTTAAATTCTTGATGCCTTATCCCTTCTACTTTCCATTTACACTATGCTGTCTCTGAAATAAGATTTAAATAGGGTTGAAATGAGATCATGTTTAAATCTAAAGAACCCCAGAGCTTATTTTAAATTTCCATCCAATTTTACTTTGTTTCTTATGTAGAATTTCCCCTATGGCCTATTACCTTTGGTTTTATTTTTTTCACATAATGCAATCATGGTTTCATGACTTCAGAAAAATTTTTGACACAAATAATGGACACACATACACACACTCTGAATTATATATTAGCAATGATAAAGAGCTAATATGGAGAATATATTAATATATTGTAAAATGTTCTTATGGCATTTTAACACATAAGTTCCCCTGTTCTATGTTAATTTATTGTTTTAAATGAGCAATAGCAATATTGTGCTTTATTACAAGTCTAATGCCATAAACACAAATCATAAAAGTTCTAAAATAACAAATGGTCTAGAATCAAATGTGGGACATGATATGTCTCAAAAAAGAACTTAAAAAATTTTCTTACATATTAACTAATTTTAAGTGTACTTTAAATATGTGTTAATCTGTTTTCTGTTCACTATAGGAAGCTGCTTTAAAAAAGTATTTTATTTAAAAAATAAATCAAAAGCATCATATTGATCATGTAAAAAATGTATTGAACAACTGTGTGCCACACAATATTCCAAATGTGGAAGATAAAAACAGTAAACAATATATTTGTACTCACAGAGCTTAGTGTCTACAGAGAAAAAACAGAAAATAAAAACAATTTAGCAAGACAACAAGATAATTCCTGATAATGATGTTAATGTCTTTGATAATGTCAGAAGAACTACTTTTGCTTATTAGTACATTTGGATTAATTTCTTGATGTTTAGATTAGCCAATATACCATTTTGATTTCTAAATGCTTGTCACATTTCTCTAATTTATGATATTAGAGAATACTAATACAAATATTTTTGTTTAAGTGAAATAAAACAAATTTTTTATACGTGTGTTAATACTCTTTCAAAAGTTTTTATTTTTAGACTTTTGGATAAAGATGGATCCCTAAAATGTCAAGTTCTCACTAATTTTTAAAAGTTTAGTTTCACACAAGCAATGTTCCCTTTGCAGCACCTGCTGATTGACACATTAGAGATTAAATGTAGAGACTGCTTTTGTAAGTTTTGCTTTGTTTTATTTTGTTTTAAAGTCAATCTCTCATGAAACAAATCAATGATTAAACCATTGGCCTGTATTTAAGAGCTGCTCTGCTGAGATGTTTTCCCCAGTTTAACAACTGAGTGTATATGGCCAATAATAAGACAGTAAGTAGCTAGGGTTATGGGATTCCCAAAGAAAGAGAAGCAGGTATAGCTTTAGGGACACAGGAGAAGCTATTTTCGGCCTAAGCCATTTCGTAATCTAAGCCTGGTCACAAAGTTTGTCCTTGAACAGATCTCAGTAATTAATGATCTTAAGGTAACAAAAGAATGTGGGAACAAATGACTGTTATCAGGAAGAGAAGTAACAATAGCAAAGATCATATGCCAGTTGTTAAGATTCCCAGTTTTGTTTGATAAGATTAGCCTGAAGCACTCAGTTACTGGATGAACCAGAACCTAAAGGATAATGGACATGAGTTTGAGCAAACTCACAGAGATAGTAAAGGACAGGGAAGCCTGGTGTGCTGCAGTCCATGGGGTCATAAAAACAGATGGACATGACTTAGAGACTAAAGAACAACAACGAAAGGATGATGATGCTTTTTCTGAACCTCCTGATTTCAGTTATACTAAAGCTTAGGCTCTGTAGATTTTTGCCCCAATTGTATGCTGAATTCTCCTTGATGCAAGCCTATTCATGAATATGCATATTTCTTTACCTTAAAACTTTGGCAGTTTTGTTCTTAGGGAAACACTCCTTTGGGTAGGATCTCCAGTGTTTCCCTTATTTGCTGCAAGTATCAGTAAGAAATCCTTTATTTTCCTGATCCTTATCTTGGTTGTGTCTTTTGGCTAAACACCTACCAAGAGGCAAGCCGAGTTTTTCAGGTAAAGATACTTTCTAAGAAGTTGACAATTTGTAAACTACAAAGCCACAATAAGAAAAGCTTCTCCTGAGACTGACCTTCAAAAACAAGTACTTGTTAAGTATTTCATTTCTTTCATTCATGTTAATGCCAACATAGGAAGATGAGGGTTCAAATTTTAAGACAAATCAGATCTTGACACAATCAAAGCCAACTACTGCTGCTGCTGCTGCTACTGCTAAATCGCTTCAGTCGTGTCCAACTCTGTGCCACCCCATAGATGGAAGCCCACCAGGCGCACCCCCATCCCTGGGATTCTCCAGGCAAGAATACTGGAGTGGGTTGCCATTTCCTCCTCCAATCAAAGCCAACTATAGGAGATATTTTAAGAAAGTTTTCTATTAAGTTGTATACGAAGGTATAATAAGCTTATGATAAAACATTTTCTCCAAAGGCCATTCATTGTGTTCTTCTTAGTCATTTGCAACTAATATCAATTATACCTACCTGTAACAGTGTTAGAATTCTTCATTACTTGTGCTGTCTCAGTACAATTAAGTTCTGCAGTAAAGGTCATCCAAAATTCATATTTAGTTATATGCTCATCTCCTTCACCATGTAGAAGGTCTCTGTTAGGTCCATCAAAAATCAACTATAATTTTACATCAAGATTCATTTGAAGACTCTATTTTCTATCTGCCTGATAAGGAAAAATATACTTAAAGATACAAACATATACCTCCATCCTCTCCATGAGACTGTTGCTTTTACTCTCTTAATTATCACTACTCTCTTTTTGACTTTTTCAGCTATTCTGCTTTCTGACTCAGATTTCAAAAGAAATCCAGAAATCCCTTACTTATTGCTGTTTTCTTTCTTTCTTTACTTCGCTTTACTTTTTAAAGTGAAAAACATCTCTAGATCCATGAGCTATAAATCTTTCATCATTGATAAAACACGACAAGATGAAAAGGATCTTTGTCAGAAGTTTCCAAAGGAGCATGTGGAAAGATAAAATGACATGCCAAGTAATCTACTTGCTGCCACTGATTACTAACAGTCAATGGCTTATGCTACATTGCTTGAGATTAATCTTCATAAAAAATAATTGTGAAGAAAGCCTCTTCTTATTCTAATACTAGATCTCTAATAAATAAATAACCAGAATAAATTATGAAAAAAGTGTACAATATTTTTTGTGCTAATTCTGGAGCCTAAGTCCAAGAAAATAGTATATTGCCAGAGATGTGTTTTAGTCTCTTCCTTCCAATTTACCTCTAAAGCACTAAGCTATTACAGAGTTACAATATAGGGTTTTGTATTTTTGACATTAAAGAAATGAAATAATCTGTATACTTTCTGTATCATGGGAGAAAAAATAAGCTTAAAATATACCCACTTTATGATTTAAACATGTTTCACCAAATACTATGCTTTATTTAACGTATGGTGTATTTTAAAAGTAGGCTATCTACAAAGGATTAGTCCAATGACAGTGCTGTTTAACTTTTCAAAAGATAAATCTGGCATTTAATATATTAAAGTTAAGTATTTTATTAGTAGTATTGCTGTCAAAATGTCAACTTTCAACAAAGTGGAAATCATAAACTATATTCTTGAGCAAGCAGATATGGCAAATCTATGAATAACTTTCATAATTTCTTTATCAAATCCAAGATTTACTCTCATAATGACATCATCTAAAAGTTAGAAAGTATTTTTGCAATACTGACAAAACAAAAATACTGATTTTTTAATCTAATCCCAAAGTGTTTATTTACCATTAGTTTTCTTCACAATTTAAGGTTATGGCAGTATAAAATGGGAGTTATCTAATCCTTCTTAGGAAGTTTTTCATTTGATACAAAATGAAGGCCTTCTTGTGAATGAATAATCTCAATTCCCTTATGCAGCTTTCCCAATCTGAACTCTTAGTTGACAAATGATTAGCCACTGGTATCCATCTTAATACTTGTAACTTCCATTTTATTCCAGGAGACCAGACATGAGCACAGAAGTATAGCAGCACTTTCAGTTAGGTTTATTAGCCTAGCAGATGTTCATCTCAGAGATTATCTCTCTGCACTATAAGATGACATGCCATGGACCCATTCTGAAATTCCACATTGATTCTGTCTTCTAAAGATAAAAGATTTCAGAGATAACAGAAAACACAAAGTTGTCTCTAAAACATTCACTTTTCTATTAAAGATAAATCTTGAACATCTTATGATTAAAATAGTAAGGAGGGTTGATTATGTCAGGAAAAAAATAATATAAATTATTTTTGTCCCCATTCAAAATGACAGAACTATGAGTCTACAAGAAAACACATGGGTAGAACTCTTGAAGTACTTCATCCTTATTTCATATCCAGATTTATATTAGAAAATTAATTATACAATAAACTCTTCTCTAAAGGTATTTAAAAATTAAGAAACACAACTTACAAGATGATTATTTTTGGAAAAAGCTGCAACCCTTTTAAAGTTTTCTCATATCTAATTCTCTAAGCCTAAGGGTATCCATAAGTCAAAATTCTTACTAAGAAAATATACCCCCAAAATACCAGTATACCAAAAATACATGGACAGTGGAGTAACTTTATTTGTTTTTATTTAGCCTGAAATAAGAGACTTATTTGGACTATCAAGTACCACCAAGATCATAAGACAAAATTAACTGAATATCTAGAAACAAGAAAAGATTAACTGATGGCCTAATTGAGGTTACTTTTCTTATATGTAAGAAAAGTAAGCAACCAATTTATTTTCAAGGGAAAGTTTTACTTTTCTTTGTTTAAAGTTTTAGTTGATTTTTTTTTTTAGTATTTCAAAAATACAATTAAGTTTGCCTTGAGCTTATGCATTTTGTGATATTTTTATATTAAATCAACTCTGCACAAAAATTTCACCACTTTAAATTTTGATTAAAGCAATCATAAGTATTTTTACAAGTAAAATAGCCAAAGAATTCAAAAACACATAATATAAATATTCAAGGATCTCAGAATTATATATAATAATTTAAATGATGAAGAAATAAAAAAGACATTTTAAACTGTAATATAGCTTACTGCTTAGGAAGAAAGTTTCTATCTGTTGTACAAAAATACTGCTGAAAAGAAAAGGTTCAAGATCAACATAAACTTCATTGGTTAACAAAAATAAGGCCACTGTAGACCAAAAGTATATCTTACCTATTGCACAAGTGTTTAATGAACTGAGAAAAGAATCAAAGAAGTCACTAAGACACAAAGATGACAGAACAGCACCACCTAGTTCCCTCTAGAAAAGTTCCAAATATGTATGCCTCTCTGATTTACTTTGAAAAATTGAATATACTCTCAAAATAAATCACTTGCTATACAACTACACTCCTGCAAATCATTACCTGCAACAAAGCATTTACTTGAATTGCTTTAATTTTAAAGTTTCCTTTAAAATATAAAGAAAGCAAAATTAAAGATAATAGTTAAGCTGAGGTTTTTCTGTCTTTGCAATGTACAGTTGAGTGAAATCCAAAAAAATAAATCACTAAATACAGTACTATACAGGCTAAACCACCGCCATTATGATTTCCAGAGTATATATCAATTTTTTAATCTTATCTATTACAAGATACATATCACCTACTCCTGGGATCCTACTGGCTAGTAAGTGACACTATTCAAAAATACCATACAATCTCTTAGAAATATGACATAATTTGCATATTGAAGCCATCAGTCAAAGTTAAATATTAAAGAAAGCAATATAAAGATAGCAAGAATATTTGTAGCCTGTTTGTATGATTTTGCATTTTCTCTATAACACTCAAAATAATTGCATAAAATTCACTTTATTAAAAACATTTAATTGTATCCTATCCATTCACGAGCTTTGTTTACCAGGTGATTAATATTTCAATCCTATTCAGAGAGATTCAGCAGGAGGAAATATTTCAGGAGCGACATTTAATCGGCACTCTCAAGAAGTCACATTACAGTAGTACAGGTTTTAATCAGGCATGATGTACTGTAATATAAGCGAGGGACGGAGTTTTAATATATATGACACAGTACAAGGAACATTGTTTCTAGATAGGACACTTTAAAAATGTTTTCCCTGAGGCATCAGCAGCTCTTTAAATGACTGTTGCTGGTAACATCAGAATTGCTCAAGCAGAACTTCAGCTCTAAAAAACTAAATATTGTTGCTTGTTACATAGATCCTTCTCACAGACCTCTTCTCCCCTACATTCCCTCCGCTGACCTGGTCATCTACAGTTCTGGCCCACTGATCCTTTATGAAATTAAATGAATCATCCTCTTGAACAAATCAGTTAGAATAGAGCGTGCTTAAATATTTCTTGTTCACTTGTCAGCTTCTTTCAACTTGTATTAATAAAATAAAGAAAGAAACGGCATCATACTGAGAATGTTTTCAGGATAAACGACTGAAGGAAATGAGACCTCTTTAATCCAACCTTATGCAAAAATGTTAAAAGCTCAGTGAGGTTTATAATATTGTTGATAAGCCAGTGATTTTATATTCTCACTGATATATCCGCATTTTTTTCTGTGAAAAATATATTAGCATAAAAATATTTTATTTCAGAAAAAAGAATTAAGGCATTATAATATTTTGATTTGTTTATTCTGTGTCTCAGTCACTAGAGTATAGGCTCCGTAAAGTTAGAAACTATTTCTATCTTGTCTAATTGTATATCCAACGTTTACAACACTGACTTCAAGTACATATTTGTTGAAAAACGAATCAATAAATGAATGCTATGTTTAAGAAAATCAGTGGCTATGAAAAATAATATGACTGTAGAAATTTTTACATACATGTAAATTAAATGCACAGGAAAACAAAACTAAACTCAAAATTAAAACTTAATTCAATACACTCCCCAATAAAAATGACTAACATATCAATACTAATTTTCAAAACTGATTTATGGATGTAATTTCATTAAAAAATAAATGTGTGGCCCAAATTCAGGTTGATGGCAGCAAAATTAACTTATAAAACTCACTGACCTAGGGGGAAAAAAAGGTTCTGAAATTTATAGACACATGCATCAGAATAACAATCTCTTAATGTGTAAAAACAATATACTAAATAACACTTGAGTAGCTATAAAAAATAAATTTTAGTAAAATATATTTTTAAGAGCACACATTTCATGTTATACTGACTGTATTTTAAAAGATCTTTAGGTGGAAAGTAAAAAAGAAAACACCATTTTTTTCAGTGTGTCATCATCCATAAGATCCTATGCTACATAGTGCCGAAGAACAGATTTGTTTCCAATCTCTCAATCCACAGATGAAAAAACTAAGCTGCCAGAGAAGTATCTTACTCATCTCCAAAATGGTGGCATGGCTTTGATAAGAACTTGGGTCCCTTGATTGCTACCATTACATCTTGATGCTGCAGGGCACTTGCAAAAATCAAAGTCTAAAATTATTCCAGGGGTATCTCTGGACTTTCACTACAAAATAAAAGACATTCACCAGGCTAACATGACTCCCACTCCCACAATAAATGTATTTTGATATGGCAGTTGATGATATTCCACTCAAGGATTATGGGTATCCATTATTGTCTCTTCCTCTATCACCAAATCACTCCCATTCTCTATCTCTGTACACCAAGATGATGAGAAGCTCTCAGAAGGAAAGATTCCTAATGCCAGATCATGTTTACTCTATTTTATAGTAAGAGTATGATAAAATGATAAAAAATTATCAGTCTTTCCAATCTATCTGTACCCAACTGTCAAACATGGTTGACATATTATAAAACACTATCACTTCCTTCAAAGATAATCTGTTTCGCCTTGTTGGTAGTCTGTATCTGAACAGTCAATAAAATTAGGTAAAGCAAAACAAAAATTTAAAGTAAATTTGACTTCAATGTCCTCTATCAGACCTTTAAAAATTTATGAACTTATCCCTCTACCAATATCTTTACCTTAGCTATTACACAGAAGTGAAAGGATACGGAGAATTGAAATTCACAATACCATTAGTCTTACTTCACTCACAGCATTTCTATATTACATATATAATATATAAATATATATATTATATATATATATAAAACAAACCAGTGGACAAGAAACTATCCTCTATAAATGTTTCTTGACCTTTAAAAATGCATTTGTAAATATTATTGAACACACAACTTATTATTCATGCTAGTTATCATAAAATCTTTTTATATAAAGACAATGCACTTTAGTACAATATCATTTTGGTGAATATTATGGAAGTTGTTCCAAATTTGGTGACCTTAACAAGAATGTTGATCTGAAACGCTTTAGCATTTAAAGTGACAGAGGTACTTCCCTTATATCAAATTGAAAATTCAATTTCTGAGTGGGTCATTATGACAACAATGCTGAGTTATATAAAGGTATGATAATTCCATACATTTCCAGTGTTTCGGATACTATATAGTTACACATTAAAAAGTTAAAATATGTCACTTCTAATCATAGATTTATAGGAATATCTCAATATAATGAATAAAATTCAGTAACATATTAAAATAATTTTTCATAAAAATAGTGACAGAGTCAACAAAGTTGATTCCCAAACTATCTTCCCTTTTTGTCACTAGGCTCTGAAAAGTGGATTATCGGGGCTGAACAAAAGCCACATTAAAGATGAGGTTATCCTTGCCTGAATGCTACATCATACTGACACATCTCCATATAAAGCAAGATTTTAGGTAGTAACAGAAACTATGCAAGAATATAATTCTTAATATTAACTTTATAAAGTGGCAGCAGCCCTCAATGAATTGAGATAGTTTAATCTACTTTGAATATCTGTTAACTGAATGCTTATTTCTACATGAATTGATTTGGCTTCAAATGAATCTTAACACAGCTAATTTTCTTTTGAATGGCAAGAGTCAGGAAAGAGTCAAAAATCCAAAAGACAATGGTAAAATTGATTTTTTAAATTTGAAAGAACTACGTAACTTTTAAGAAAACCTATATTTCTCTGGGACATTTTCAAAAAAGCATTCTTAAAACACTTTATGTGGAAATAGAGTCACTACAAATTGTAGAAAGTCTTTTCACCCCTGGAATTCAGCACTAGTAACTATATTTAAATTCTCTTTAAAAAAATAGTAAATATTTCCATTCTAGCTCCCACTGTCTTCAAAATGCAAAAAGAAAGCTAAATCAAATTCAACTACAGCAAACATGTGTCTTCAACTGTAGAAGTATGGCTAAGCATTTTGTGTGTGTATATATATATATATATATATATATATATATATATATGTATATAATTTATTTAAAAGCCCTTTTAAATAAAATGAATGGAATCTCCCTGAGTTAAACTGAGAAAAATATACCCTGAATCTGTAGGACTACTCAGAGCACCTTTACTCTACAGCTTGGCAGTAACAAAAGCAGGTCAGTCCTCACTGATAATCTGGCAGATCAAGGTCAGTCCGTAATTCCTCTTTGTTTATACATTTATCCAGAAATACTAGCTACTCTAAATAGAACAATAAGATGATCAGACTTCATGTTTACCCAAAGTCACCATCAGGAATATTTTAGGGGACAAGAATTATTAAAAAAAAGACAAGAGGTTACAATGCCCAGAGAAATCGGGGAGTTCAAAGCCATGATTCAAATGTTTTCAGGGCAAATCTGAAGTGACTACCTTAACTGAAAGAAGTGATTCTACATTTTTTTTGTGAAGTATGTCATTATTAAGCATTATATTTCTTGGTATCCTTTTTTTTTTCCTTCTTCCTGTAGTTTAAAATGAAAATTGATTGCAAATATTTAGTCTATTCAGAATACTGTATTGGCATTTTGGCAATTATAAGTACTTAAATATTATTTGGAACCAATTAAAAAGATGCGTCAAGATTAAATAGACTGGAAGAGAACTAATCAATCAGTGAAATGAAAACATTAAAAAAAGACACAGGCCAGACATTTGATTAGGCACCTGAAATAAAATGAAGACTAAGACCTAGCAATCTAGGGGCTTATAGTCCACTAGAGGAGACATTCAAAATGCTATAAGAAAAATCCATGTAGGGGTTATATAGATCATAACATAGACAAAATAAAATGCTTAGTTCTCTCATAAACTAAGAAAACATAAATGCTTAAAATATTCAATAAAGGGCAGATGGTAATCTTTTGTCTACTAAAACACATCAGATTCCGGTCCAAAATTCCCACGAAAAAAACTCCTATGTGTTCCTGAATATTAGCACTTTTAGCTACCATCAATAATAATATGGTATGGAAAATAATTCAGTTGTGTAAAATAATGAAACAAAAATTGGTTACAACTGTTAGTATATTAACTCATAAAATGCTTTTATATTGTAATGATCAGAAAAAAAGAATGGTTGCATTTACAAGTTAAACTTAAATTTTCTGATTATATGTAACACACAAATACAAGCAAGTCAAGGGGTACAATTAAGTAAACTTTCAAATTCATGCAATGTAGGAAAATGTTCTCTTTATAAATGGTGACATGTACTAAAATGAGCAAATTATTGCAGCTATCCCTCCACAAATGTAGTCTCAATACATACATATTTTCCTCTTTCTCCTTCTCTCTCTTTCGTTCAACATTCCTATATATTTTCACAGTTCTCCACACTGCATCCAAATCAAAAAGTGAAAATATGTCTCAAATTTGCCAATGTGCTGACATTTAGCAGCCCATGAAGACTGCAGACTATCAATACTATCTAAAAATCTATAGCCTCAAATAATAAACAGTATAACTTCGAAATCCCACCATAGCAAGATGTGTTAATGGGCTAGTTAGGGAATAGAGTATTGATTTAGGAACAATTTCTGATTCTTCTTTTTGTTTGGGAAAGTGAAAGGAACAATTCCTATTCAGGATAAGGGATACACATTTTCACTCATTATTTTTTTTTCAATCCCAAAGCAAAGAACTATTTAGAAATAACAGATACTGTATTCTTTATTACAATGGTGAATCTCATTCTGCCTTGGCAGAGTAACTAGTTTAAGTGTAGAAATGCGAGTAACTTCTTGCTATACTAGAGTCATTGCCTTCAGAAACAGGCTTCTCTGAATACCACCTACACATTAATACATGACAGTGAACTTACAGCCAGACCCCTGTTCTATCCACATGATCCCTGAAAAGGCTTTGAAATGAGGACACACGCATAATTAAGGCACAGTGAATATCACAGTACATGTAACAAACTAGAGTATTATGAATCCTTAGGGAAACCTCATAGAATTAATACATTTTCTAGAGAAAGCTGCACATGAGTAAAGAGAGCCTAAAATGCTAATTAGATCCTCTCAGTGAAGGCTATAGAAAAGTTGATTCTTGAATCCTGAAGTTGGGCACAGAATGGAACATTTGTATACAGAAAGACTGAAGGGGGTGGGGGGAAGAATTTGGCATAAAAGCTCTTCAATAGATGATGTACATAATTCTTGAGAAAATAAATGAAGCAAAATAAAAATGTAACAGTAGGCGAATCCCAAATCTCCTGAAAGAGTTAAGTAGGAGAAGTGATTTCCTATTAGAAAAGGGTTATGTAACAACAGAGGGAAATACTCAGCCTAGCATATGCTAATTTAGTCGGCTTTGCCAGGCGTTTCTGTGTGTTTGGCTGGCTGACTCACATTCCTTCTCTCTTCTTTTTGCCATTTTTATTATGAGACTAAGGAGGTTGAATGCTCACAAAAAGCAATAATAACAATAACAAAAACAACTAAAAGCACATTGTATGTGTTTTATCTTTGCTAAAACACTGGGATACAAGCCTTGGAGGTTGAGAGAAAAAACACCCAATCTGGACGTATTCAGTACATAGGTTTGGTTAAGATTCCTTTTAACTGTTCTTCACTCCCTGTGAATTTATTTTAATGGGTCTTTCAGGTTGATAGAACAGTGCAGAGGGGGGTATATTATATTCCTAGAGAGTGTAAAGGAAGCTGAGTTACTATTCAGACTTCGGTCCATAAAATATAGATTGCAATAAGGGAATGACAAATCAGAAGCTTACTGTGCATTTTATTTGCTTTTAAATACAAATATTCTAATCATCCCTCATTTCAGCCTGTCTACTACTTAAAATTAAAAGCAGAAGACATATAAAGTATAGGAAGGAACGGAAGGTAAAGGTGTCAGGACATTTTCTCCTGGGGCAATATAGGACAAGCTAACGTAAAATATGAATTTATTACAAAAGTAGAAACATATTTTACACACCATAAATTTTAGGCTTTGATGTTTGAGTAAGCATTAAGGGAGGTACTTGCATCTTTAAAGGCAAACAATTTTAGCAAAGAAGCTAAAAATATTCCCTTACAAGAACAAATTAATTGGCTTTATAAATTATACTGAATCAATATAACAGTTATACACTTAGCAGTCGGCAACACATCTTTCTCAGGAAAGGTGCTTTCTTAACTCGGTTCTCAAAGATGACTTTAGATAAACAATGCACCGTTACCATTAATAAACCCTCATCAAATCTATAAAACTAGGGGGGTTATTTAACCTATAAAAATACTTTTATATCTGTATGTGAAGTTATTTGCACTATACAATTACACTTAGCTTTAAGTTTTTTTGTTCCTCAAAGCAAATAAATGCTTATTCTTGTTTTCTAAACAATCCCTAGTGAAATCAGTATCTAACCCCTAGAATAACAGCATAACTGTGGCTAAACAGGGGCATCCCCCTCAGCATTCAAATGGCTGAAAGATAATTTCAATATTCAAATGAAAATGATTTGCTGACTCAGAAAGAGTAATCCTCAATGCTTAATAATAACTGTCTTAATATTTACTTCAAAGACTTCTGAAATAGAATGTGAATAATTAATGGCCGGCTCTTTCCAAGGCAGATCTCCTTACAACCTCAGCCCTGCCTCTCTATTCAGGTAGCAGTAAGTTCTCATCACTTAGTTTCTTAAACACAAAGAAGATCCAGAATAAATGCTCAGCTCTATTGCAAATTCAGAAACTGTAAACCTTGCGTGTGTGTTTTTAAGTGGAAAAGTTAATCACTGCTGCAGCCTAAAAAAATGAATTCAAAAAATACCTTTTTCAACCTTCAGAAATAAGGTTAAATAAGCAAAACAAAATAAACTTTTCCTTTTTCCTCACACTTCATCCCTGAGTGCTCCAAACTCTAATTACACGCAAAATTATAAAGATGTTCTTCAGACCGAAAAATAACTGTAAATTTTAGGCTTGTACATATGTGCATATATAGAGATAAATGATTGAAGAATATTTCCTTTCTCAATAATTACATCTCTGATTTTGGCATTAATATTTAACTCATACCTAATTAAACAGAATATTTAGTTTCCTAACATATATATATGTATTACATATTACTAAGATAAAACTATTTCATATCATCTAAAGAAACTCACTGAATACATGAACAGGACCAATTGGACTCATTACTAGGATGAAAATCAATATGCATAATAGGCTCAATAATTTTGTTTGATAGCAAATGGAATCAAGATAAACAATGCTACACTAGTTATTGTCATCTGATAGGCTTCTCTCATAGTCTGCCCATAATAATTGTCCCACAACTCTTGCTTTTATTAAGGAACATATTTGACGCTTTTGCCCGTGTGATATATAAAATTTTTTAGAAAAGAGATATTCTCTACTGGTTTTGTCATGCGAGTGTATGATGTTAACAAAAATTCCAATTTATGTCACTAAATAAATGGTAAAAACATACATTGAACAATTAATTCCTATTTCTTTTAAGACTACTGTATTCTCCCCAACAGGAAATGCTCTAATAAGGAAAAAAAAAAAAAGCAACTAACTCCTTACTCGCTAAAGGAAGAGAAAGATAACAGTATTTGCCAGCTTAACATTCATTAGGTCCAACACATGTAAATAACTGCATAAGAATTAGAATTCCTAGAAGCCTTAGAATGCATAAGGATTTTATTTTAACTTGGCTATTTATTTTCATTAAACTGAACTGTGGTCCTGATAGTTTGCAAGATAGTTGCAAGTTTGCACAATTCATTTGATGAAAATGTTGATAATTATGTTAGGATTTATTACATTAATCTCTAAATAAATTATATATTCTCTCTTTAGCTTTGCCATGAGCTCAAGTGATTAGAAATACTCTTTGGATTATTTCTGGTCATGAAGAGTTGAAGGATGGTTCATGTCCACTACAAGCTATGAAATATGAAAAGACTTCCTATTTCAGTCACGCCACATGACTGCTTTCCTGCATGCGTTTTGCCTGCCGCTGCAGAGCACATTAGGCCTGAGATGCCATTTGCATCATCACACAGCAGGGGGCTTCAGCTGCCACAGCTCTAGGTTAATCCTCACCCACCTCTTTACACAAGGAATTTGCAGAAAATGTCGTTTTTTGATACTACAGAACTACACTCCAAAAACGTTTGACATTTTCAAATCAAATGTTGGTAATGAACTTGTCCTTTTAAATATTTTAGGTTAAATAAGTAAATTTAAATTATGTCTTCTCTTCCCCCCCAACCATGAATTGAGTTTGTGATCTTATGCAAATATCTTGATTTTTTAATTATGGAAAAGAAAAAAATGGGTAGGGAAACATCATGTCAAAGAACAACTGATCAAATTACATTCATTTAAAGATGTATATCAACAGCTATCACTATGATAATTTTCTATAGGAAAATTGTTTCCTAAACCAATAAGATCTATAAAATGTTAAAATTAACTCATATATGTGTGGGTATGTGTGTATATATATATATATATATATAAAACAAAGTATGAGTGCTGATGTGTTATGAAAAGATACCACTTAACTAGATCATACCTAACTGTGAATCTAAAACTATTTATTATGCATTTACTAAATTGAGAATAAGCAAAGCTCAGGGCTTGCCCTCAAGAAGCTTAATATAAACAAGGTAGTAGAGTTGTTTTTAGGAGGGTAAACAAACCTGTAACTGACAATTCCACAAAGGATTTCTGCAGTTTGTGAGTTCCACGTCCTTCATTTGTAATTTCCCTTCTCGCTGCTTCCTCACCTACTCAGCCAGTTGCTACACAATGGGTGATTTTGCCAAGAAGGTTTAATGAAGTCTATTAAAACAAGGACTCTCTATCAATAAATCTCATAGAATGCATGTCAACATGATCCAATAAAACAATAACATGATGTGTCTATGTTATATTACAAATGTACCCCAAATCCTTCACAATATATAAATTTTACTTCTCTCAATCATTTTATACCCCATAGACTCTTTATTTTCTAAAGAAAATTGATTTCTATTTGATGTTGATTTCAGGCCATTTTAAAATGCATGCTTAGGATGTCTTCCAACATTATTGCACAAGTATTTTCTGTTTAAGTGATTTAAGTAAGTTTTTCTTTAAGAAAAACGACTATCTCATTAGTTAAATCTGGGAAAAATATTTTTCACATATTTGATCTTCTTGTGGAAAACGAAGGAAGAGACTATCTCAGTTGATGCTTACCTTTGTCATGTTGGGCTACCAGAGTTCTACTAGTTGTAGACACAAGGGAAAAGACAACAAAATAAACTTCCATATCTTGATACTAAATTAGCCTAGGAACGCCTCATATCTGCAAAGAGATTTTCTTAATTACTAAGTGTCTGGTGTTTCTGTAAGTCATAGTCATTGACTCCTGTATAAAACTTACTTTTCAAAGTTTCCACTGTTAATCAAAACAGGGAGGAGTGAGCTGTATCTCAGGAACTGCATTCAGCATAAAAGATGCGCTCATCATGACTAAGGTAGAAGTAAAGAAGCAAGAGAGACACGCTTTGGGGAAATATTAGGTTATCAGAATTTTATTTAGTTTGTATGTATATTTTGCATTACCACATGCTTTCTAAAAATGTAAGGGGAGGTACATGACACATACTGAGGCAAGTACTATGCATGTCGAACAGACCTTTAACTTGAGGATATTTCTTTTTACACACAACTAATTACTTACTACAATGTCCCACAGCAAAACACACACATCCACAAACCCTAAAACCCCAAAATTAGTACTGGATGTGTTTTTTGTATAACACCAACACTGAACAAGGAAATAAAGTTCTCAACAAAATCAGAATCTCTCTATGCATGTCTATTTTGCCCTTCTTTCCTTTTTGTCCTTTCTCAGATTGTTTCCTGTGCTAAACAAGAGAGTCTCCATCTTTCCAGTGTTGCTTCAGGCATAGAAAGGAGCACAGCTACAAAGAGGGTCAGCAACTGAACTGAATCTACCCTGTAGACAAGAAGAGGTCTTAGTTACAGGTGGTAAGTTTTTACACTCCTCATTCTAAAGAAATGTTTTTTCTCTAATGTGTCCCTTGCCCTTGTCCAGCTTTTCCCTCTATATCCAATAGAGGAAAATTTAAAAAAAAAAAGGGGGGGGGGTGCTGTATAGCTTAACACTGAATCAAATTTTGTTATCTAAGTAGTCTACATTCCAAGTTATACTCTGGTCAGAAACATGTTTATTTTCTATCTAACTATTCATTGCCTAAAGACTTGTTGAGGATGAACTAGTAGGTGTCGTAGAATAGAACTATTTAAACCTTTTTTTACAAAGACTCATTTTATCATGATCTTGAATCGTACCACTGACTTACCACTTTACATATTAACAAGCCAAAAGACTGAGTCTGCTTCCCAGGAAAAGTAAAAAAAAAAAAAAAAATGGTGACAATATAAAACAGTGAAACTACAGAGAAAATGTGTTAAATTGAGTCTTCCAGTCTAAAATGATGCATACTGCAAGAAAGGGGATAAATACAAAGGATAAATATATTGATTAGTATGACTTAAGTGATAAAACCACTCTAGTGCTGATAATGCTAAAAATAAGAAGCTGTAGACAGACTGCCTATAGTATTTGCCAAGTCATAACTACTAACAGGCAGAGCAGACTACCCCGGGCCAAAATCAGTTGCTCACTAGTTCCCCCGCTACCTCTCCTTCCCTGTACATAGGAAAGACCTGCTAAATATTTAATCTATGTCCAGGAAATCAAGCTTTCATTCTACAACCTAACCAAGTCCTAATAAAACAGAGTGGTGGGAGAAACATAAACCTGGACCCTGAAGCAACGTTTTTAGCCAAGACCAAGACAAGGAAGGCACAAGCAATTTGTTTGAGCAGGAACTGACATATCAACAAAGTGTGATGTGTCTGTGGAGCAGTGTTTGATAAATGTGAGGCAGCCATAAACATGAGAAGACAATCCAGTGGGTCTTTGTACCTCCTCCCACTTCTAGTTTTTTCTTTCTTTTTTTTTCCCTTAAATCCTATTCTCTCTCTCCTTTAGTGTATTAATACAGCCATCTAAGGTGCTCAGAAGTACACATATATCCTTGAGCTGGTTCTCTCTGCCTGGTTGCTGTGATAGGACACTTATTTATTTGGGCCTGCCGCTGGTGCTGCTGCTGGCTGCAGTGGCGCGTTTGCTCTGGTATACCCACACCCCTTCCACCCTTCTCCCCCAGTCTGCTGTGAAAAGCAGCACTGTCTTAACACTTGGTATACATACTTAATAAAAGAAACCCATGCCCTTAATAAAAAAGAATGCAGCTGAAGGAATCTCTCTGAGTAGAGAAAGTAAATCCTCCTTCAGGCTGAGAGAGAGACAGGGAGAGAGAGGCACCAGCAGACAGTTATTTTGCAGTGCACTGAATAGACAATTCACAGGGAAATGTTGAAGGCAGAGAGGAGGCGACCCCCAAGTGCAGTCCGTTGCCCACATGCTCTATAATAAATAATCTTGCACCAGCCCAGTAGTGTGTGCAGTGACGTGCCGGGGCCAGCATACACAGATTGGCAGGGAAAACACATCCAGCGGTGTCGAATGTTCATCACAATCACCAAATTAACTGATTTCCCCACATCACACTCCCCTTACCCGGCGTGGTGCGCTCATGCGCGCGCGCGGGACGCACACACACACACACACACACACACACATAGCAGAGCTGAGAAATGCAAGTTACTGAGAGGTGAACTGGGGTCTCTAGGAGGATGTTTCAGGACAGATTAGAAATCCAAGTAATGTGTCAGCCACGGGATTACTTGCGCGAGGGTGGGGGTGTAAGCGCTGGGGAATGGGACCAGAGGGTGGGGGTGTAGGCGCTGGGGAATGGGACCAGGCGGCGTTAAGCAGGAAGAACAGGCTGTCTGCCTTCTCAGGGATTCTGGCACATGACAGATCAAAAATTTACATCAAACATAAAATACACAAAATTACCCCGAAATATTCCAAGAAATACCTCTGCAAGTTTGGTTAGTTAATTCAGGAAAATTCTGCCCACTATCTCTTTTACATTCATAAATATGCATAAATAAAATACGGTCATGGTCTATATCCTGGAGGAGGCTAGGAAACAGGATGCATTCCAAGAACTTGCTGAAAGATGGTTCATTGACCTCATTTAAATCCTCCAAAGGCCGATTGTATGCCTGTGGTTCTATATGTCTTACTTTCAGATTCCTTTTATCCAGGGACAAATACATTTGATCAACTTATCTCTCCTACAAATATACAAATGATGGAAGAGAGGTTAAAGGTGGGCAAAGATTTATGAAGAAATCGAGTCATCTAGCTTAAAAAAAATCATATGGACCATAATTTCACATCCATCCTCCCTGTATTTCACTCAAGCCACATCCCTACACCACTCTCTTCAAAGCAACAATCTTCTGCCTTACAGCCCCTGCCCACTCATTCCTAGCATGCCGCCTCTGCCTCTACCACCACCCAAAGTGTGCTCTTCCCAGGCACTTTTACTCCATACATTGCCGTGTATTTCATAATCATCATCATCCTCCCACTGCACACAGCCCCCTCCCTCCTTCAAAAGCAAGGATCTGGCGAAAAGTGCACCCCAGTTCGCTAGCCAGTCTGCATCCAAGCCCAATGATTTGCATAATAACAGTGTTTTGTGCGGTTTCCCTCCGCTGCGGTCACAGGGGTTCTTACATTTCACCTGAAAGGATGATATTAATTATGGAAAAGAAGCGTCAGAGAGCGGGATGGAAAGGTAGGGAATTAAGCTAAAATCCCTTAGCACTAAAGTAACTGCCAGGGTGCACATATTTCTTGGCTTCAGAAAAATGAAAAAGAAAACCACACGGGCTGAATAATAAAAAGTCAGTTGGTTAATAAAGTGGCTTTGGGTCTTTTAATTCTTCCCTTCCGTGGCCCTATTTCCTGCTTTATTTATTCATTCTTCCTTTTTCCTTTTACTCTTTTTCGTTCGTTCTTTTTCTTCCTTCCTTGCTTATCTCTCTCTTTCGTTTTTTTTCTTTTTTCTTTTTTTTTTTTTTAACCTCAGACAGTCTTCTCTCTCTTCCTAGGTGAATGACACTTCTCACAACACATCCTCCCCCCCGCCCTCCGCCCCCGGGGATGTTATTGCAATGCACACGGTGCCGCCGCTGCTGCTGTTCTCGCCGTCTCGGCAGCTCGCTCCCAGGCTCTCACACACTTTTTAAAGGCACACGAATATGCTGATGGTGGGAAGAAGGGGCAAAAGAAAGGCGACACGAAGAGGGGGAGGTTAAAGAGATGACAAGAGATGCAGAGGGTCGGTCGGGAGCGTGATGTGGGAGGCGGCTGGTGGGGGTTGGTGGGAGGGTGGAATGTTCAGAGAAGGCACAAGTTGCCAGCCAAAAGGCGTGGGAGTGTGTATGTGAAGGGTGAGGGGAGTGCTGGCGAGCATGGAGAGTGAGAGATGTAGGAAGCTCAGGTGAATGAAAAGGCGAAAGGTGCCCATAAGGGACTGACTGCCGAGACAGCAGGGTTGAGCCAGCGCTAGAGATTCGAGGGGCTGGAGCAAACTGCCACTGCCCCCCGCCGCACCGGGAAGTAGGGGGAGGGGGTGGAATTCGCCGGGGACTGGGGGACTGTAAGGGGGAGAGTGGAAATATGGGGTGGAGTGAGGATGATGGGGAATGGGCGTGAAGTTGATGCTCCCCGCGGCGGGGCGGGGATTACCTTGTAGCAGGAGCCCGCAGACACTGTAGAAGCGGAGAACGGCGCTGCGTTTCCAAATCATGGTCCCTTTTCTAAAGGGTTGAGAATGAACGAGGGGGGCAAAGAGATGCTGGTGAGCAGGGCACCAGAGTGCTGGGCTCCGCCGGTGTCTCCTTCGCGGAGCCCGCCGGACCCAGGGTCCTCGCCGCTGCGGTGCTCGAACCTGCGGACGCGGATCAGATGGCAGCAGCAGAAGCGGCAACGGCGAAGCACCCTCAGAATGAGGTTTCTCTGGGCAAAATAGTTTATTTTCCTCCTCCTCTTGCTGGTGGTGCAGCCGCGACAGTCCTTCTGCCAGGCACGGGTTTGGAGCTTGCCTTCTTCCCGGCGCGCACCCGGGGCTGTCCGAGCAGGTGGTGCAGGGATGCCGGGGTGTCGGAGAAGATGCAGACGAGGGCTGTAAGGAGTGGGTAGGTCACGCAAGGGAAAGGCGGGGAATAAGGGGAGCAAGCAAGCAGCAGCCGCCGCTCGAGCTTGAGGTGTCTCGGGGTCCTGGGAGGGGAGGTGGCAGAGGTGGAAGCGGCGCTAGAGGCGATAGCGGCGGCGGCGGCTGCTCCCGGATGCTCGGGCTGCAGCAGCGACGGCGGCTGTAGCGGCGACGGCAGCTCTACAGAGCACCAGACACAAGGGCAAGCTCAGCACGGTGGAGGCCCCGCCCCCACCATGGCCAGGGACAGACACCGCCCCCCGGCCAATGGGGACACACCCGCCCACCAGGTCTAGCCAATGAGAGAAAGGGATGGGTGGAGACAGGCGCCGGGAAAAACAAACAGGCTTCTCAAGGACCCTTCGGGCAGGAAGGACTGAATCCCCCATTCACACACCCCGGCGGGTCTCACCTCCTTGGAGAGTCTCAGCCTAACTTTCTGAGACAGAGCCTTCATTAATAAGTGCCTAGCATTCGGGAAGGGTTCAGCCAATCGCCACCGCGAGGGGGCGGGGTTTTCCATGTCCCCAGCAGGTTCTGGAACCCGTGGTGGTGCCTGGGACAGGTCTTGGGTGCGAAGTTGTGCGTATTTGGACTCCTAGAGCAGATGGTGGCTGCACCTGCCCACTCACCAGCTGCAGTAGCTCTCTGAAGCTCCCAGCAGCAAAAGGGAAAAATTTAAGAGGACGTGGGAGAGGCTAAGTATAGGGAACAGAACACCTACCTGCCTACAAGAACTTGTGTGACAAGGAAAAAAAGAGTTAGAGGTGGAGGAAATTAAGTTTTTGTTGTTGTTCCTGAGAATTTGACTTAATCTAGACATAAAATCTCAATAGACGCTAGCGGGTGACAGTATCCTTTCGGTCAGTACTGAGATCAGGTAGGTCTAGGTTCAAATCCCATAGCTGTCACTTCTAGCTTCACAATGTTTGATGATTTTACTTGAACATTTAAATCTGAAGCCTCATCTGTAAAACAGGGATAATAATAGAACTTAACTCTTGAAGTTATACGGCCCTGGATTGCTACAAGGCCAAGCATCTGTAAATGCTATATAAAAGGAGACTTTAGCGCGGTTCAGTGGGATTTCTATAATTCAAGATAGCACAAAATCTTAGGCAATCTTTCATATGTGCCTTAATTGTAGCCTTAAGGAAGGGACAAAAAGCATAACTGTGCTTTTTTCAAGGACCTAACCAAAGGTGGTCATGGAAAGAAAATTCAGGAATCCGGAAAGAACCATCTCTATAAATCAGCACCCTGGATGTGCCCTTTAGAGGAGGAGATATAAATGAACAGGACATAAATTAATCAGAAGTTGTGTTTCCAAATGAACTTAATTCCAGGCTTTTCCCTATGACCAGTTTTTAATTGGACCAAATTAGCAGATGATAGACTAGTTCAGTAGTGTTAAATCAGTCACACCATAAATAGTCTGCTTTGTTCAAGAGACTACACAATAGAAACCTGCAAGCAAGGAGACAGAGGGAAAGATGAGAGGCAGGATCAATATTGAGGCCCTGGGCTCTTTCTCATTTGTTGCTTACTTAGCCACAACCTTTTATGACTTCACCCTTGCCTTTTAACTAATGACCCATTCATTTCTATGTCCACCTTTCTCTCCAGGTTCTCAAAATTAAGGAGCAAAATGTCCATAATAAAACTGCAAGTGGACTCTAGAAGAAAGAGGATATGTGAATACTCTTATTATTGTAAGAGACAGTTGCCTACTATGAGTTTTAGCTGTTAGGAAAGTCAGCAAGTCCAAGGATACTGCTATCATTTAAACTATTGTGAGCATCAAAAGGTGAAATTCTAATCATTATTGACTCATGCTTTGTTTTGTGTCAGAGAGTATAAATAAAAATGGAACTGCCAAAAAGTTAGGGTTTCTTTATTGACATAGTAGTTAGGGTTCCTCCATTCTGGCACACAACCTGCTGCCAGCTATATGACTGTGGGCATGTACTCAACTTCCCTGATCCTCAGTTTCCTCAATGATAGTATGACAGAGCTGCATTTGATGACTTCTAAAGTCTCACTGAGTTAAAAAAAAAAATTCATTATTCTAAGATTGCTATATTCAAGAAAATGTCCCAGTTGAACATAAGTAGCTCAACGCTTGTGATCAATACTCAAAAGCAAATCATGTTTTTGTTCTTGTTGGTAACAAGAAAAATTAAGATTCTATAGTGAAATAGTCTATAGGTTTGCTATGTAGTATGTGATGTCAGACCAACATCACCACCATCACTTGGGAATTTGTTAGAACTACAGAGTCCCAACTTCTACCCTATGCACGGAGTCAGAGTCTTCATTTTAACAAGATTCCAGGGTGATTTATATGCCCACCAAGTTTGAGACATTCTAGTCTTTAACAGTGTTTTACTATACACTTGACCCAGGGAGAATTTCATGGGTGTTGTATGAAATGGAGGAGACCAAAAAGTCCAGATTATTTTTGTTAAATTGTTATTTTCAGGAACCCTGGGAGTCTCCTTGTCATCATAACACAAACGTAACTCTTCTTGTAAACTATAGAAGGAACAGATTATTTTAATTAGATAAGTTTAAAAATGGCTGCAAGCTTGATTGTGATGAGAGTCATAAACTTCAATGTGATTAAGATTCTCCTAGCCCACACACCTAGAGGGTTGGAAGCCAGCATGTGTTTATTTCAGTCCCAAAGGGGGCAAAAAAGAAAAAAAAAATCAAAGCATAAGCTCTGGTCATTTGGATAAATAATGTCATCTTCATATACAGAAAACCGATAATTCTCTATTTTCTAAATAAAGTCTATTCTTAGATTTTATTAATCAGTTAAAAAAATCAAATGCTAAATGGTTGTAAGATCTTTCAATGTTTTAAAATGAGACAAGAGTCTATACGTTATAGAGCTGTCAGTGTATGAGTAAATTCATTTCTAAAACTCAAAACATTTCTTAGAATGCAATTAAATATTTTTAAATCTCTTCATTTCATAGTTTTAAGGCTATTATTGTCTACATATATTATCAGTGTCTCAAATAAATGTACAAATTAACTGACCTCTTATGAATCATCAGACAATGAATTAGTTTTATAAATTGCCAAAAGATGGCATCTGTCCATGCCTCCCTATATGAAATAGTCTAAAATATTAAACCTATTTGAAATTTTTCTGTATTTTTTAAATTTTTTAAGCCTTGTATTCTTCCCTTCATAGCAAAAATATTTTTCAGTATTTCATGTTTTGAAGTAAATTCTTAAATGAAGTTAAAGTAATGTTTTAAATTTAAGTCATTCATTCAATACTCATTTTAAAAGTTATACAAAGATAACACATATGTTTTCCTTGCCTTGGGATTGAAGGTTCTCTTTGCTTATACTGTCCACAGAATAGGATTGCAGTATCATCCTTCTGCAATAGTACCCTAGACATTATATTCCTTTTCACATATGTTTCACAGAGGAAATCGCAGTTAGCTTGCACTTTAGGACTTTTTTCGCCAATTTTAAATAAATGTTATTATTCTGAATGTGATGTTTATGACTTTTTCATTCCACTAGGAAAAATGAACTTTGTCAGCAGTTTTAAGGTGATGAATATAATTAGACGGGCCAATCTTTTCACAATATATACATATATTAAATCATCACAACATGCACTTTAAATATTACAAATTTGTTAATTATCTGTCAAGGCTGAAAAAAACAAACAAACAAGGTTTAATTGTGGCAAAATTTTTAAAATAAGAGTAGGAAAATTATTGTGTCAAATTTTTCCAACCATGGATAAATTTACTGGGATTTCACATGGTTAATAGAAATATTTATATTTCTTTTTTAAAATATTAAATTTAAGTAAAATATCTAAACATTTGAAATACATAGTCATTATAGATACTCAGGATTAAAAATTTTAAAATCTATGCTAAATTGACTCTCATAGCAAATTGACTCTTGCAGCAAATCGACCTAGAAAAAGAAATTTCATGGCCTGGTGAAAATGTAGACCATTGTGAAAGAAAATTGGCTTATTGAGTTCTGGAAGCATTGATTGTCATTCTCCATGCTCACTAGCATTTTAAATATGAGGTCAGCTATCTTTGTTGCAGAGATGTTAAGAATTCTTGGGTTTGGTATATATTTAGTATAATACACAGTATATAGTATTATTTGTAAATATATATGTGTGTATATATAGAGAATACATGTGATGATATATAACAATATTTGCTGCCTTTAAATGCATTTTTAATGGCATTTTGCTACTGGTTACAAAACACACTATCCTTTGAGTTATGATACATTATTTTATCCCACTACATCTCAAATACCTTATAGCTAGAATTTTAACTTATACTGATGAAGGTATATAAATGTTGAAAAGAAATTCACAAATGTTCAGAAATTTACAATCTCAAGATGAGCTGTTTCTGCATTTTTTACATGAATAAACCAAGTGGCAATGTGACAAGCATCCTCTCATTTTAAAATATGAAATTGCAATATATAGAGTAAAAATGATTTTGTGATGTTAGTATAATTTCTATCTCTACAGTGATTGGATCTAAATGATCTGAGGTATGTGGTCATCACACTTTCTTACACTCATAAAAGGGATGATTCCTTTTCTTGCATTTCCCCCAAATAAGCAAACATTCGTCCTACCTTATTTATTTATTGTTTTTGGCTGCACAGCATGAAGGATCTTAGCTCGAGGACCAGAGATTGAACCTATGCCCCTTGCAGTGGGAGCGCAGAGTCCTAACCATTGGATCACCAGGGAAGTCTTATACTTCATATAAGATCATATAACCCAAGAGTTTAATAGCAGCTAATATGCAAAGCAGTAACTTTTTGAATGACCAAAGTTAAGTGGAAATATTCTGGAGATAACTTCCAACTTTTAGACACTGATATTGAAGATGGGCTTTATTTAAAATAAATAAATAAATAAAATAATAAAAGATATTGACCCTATTTATTCATGACAATTTCATACCTGCCACATGGATTTTGTATGTGGAGTGTTTTATACTTGGAACACTTTTCTATGAACAGCATGTGAGTAATTTACTTACTTTACCAAGGGTTCTGCTCATATGTGCCACTCCCAGGAGTCATTTACTGATTCTCTTCTGCTTTTCCACCCTCAATCCATCTACTCACTCCTTGAACATCTACCTGTTTTATTTTTTGTGTGCGTGCCCTTTGTAAACTTGAATTTATGTGTTATTTAATTCAGTTGTTTACTTGTGTATTAATTTTTTTTCCCCAACTGGAATGTAACGAAAAAATGCAGGGACTTTAACTTATTGACTGAATTTTCAGCAGCTAGAAAAGAGTTGAAATATATTGATCATTCAACATATATTTGCTGAAGGAATGAGTATATCCATTCTAACTACCATCTGGCTTACTGTATATAAATATGGATTCACTTATCTTCCCTCCTTGTATCATTTTTTAGGCATTATTTTCTTTAATAAATAATTCTAAGTATTATTAAATGGAACCATTCAAACTAAAAATTTAGCACTTATAAAAAATTAGATTTAGATTTTATCTACATATGAGTTGGAAAAATACAAACTACCTGGTAATAGATAAAATAAATAAAACATATACTCAGTGAAAGTTATTTTAGTGATTTTACTCCACATACGTAACCACTGTTGATCACTGTTAACTATCCCTGATGTTTTTCAACAGCAAAAAGTTTTGGAATAAATGAGCCTACACAACTGTTTTTTAGTATCTTTGTAGTCCCTTGTTTTAGAAGGTTCTTAATATTTGTACTAGGGCATCCCTGATAGCTCAGCTGGAAAAGAATCCGCCTGCAATGTGGGAGACCTGGATTCGATTCCTGGGTTGGGAAGATCCCCTGGAGAAGGATATGGTAACCCACTCCAGTATTCTTGCCTGGAAAATCCCATGGACTGAGGAGACTGGCAGGCTACAGTCCATGGGGGTCACAAGAGTCAGACACAGTTCTTAGTATTTATACTAATATTTAATATAATTCATGTTAGGGATATTGCATAGGTCCATGAAATGAGCTAGGTCAGGCTAACAGTGCTAAAACCAACTTGAGGACCCAATTTTTGATCCAGATTGACCACGTGAAAGGAGCTATGGAAACTGAAAGTAGCTCAGTTGTATTTGACTATTTGCAGCCCCATAGACTATACAATCCATGGAATTCTCTAGGCTAGAATACTGGAGTAGGTAACTCTTTGAAATCCCAGGCCAGAATACTGGAGTGGGTAGCTGTTCCCTTCTCCAGGGGATCATCCCAACCCAGGGATCGAACCCAAGTCTCCCACATTGAAGGCAGATTCTTTACCAGCTGAGCCACCAGGGAAGCCCAAGAATATTAGAGTGGGTAGTCTATCTCTTCTCCAGTGGATCTTCCTCACTCAGGAATCAAACTGGGTCTCCTGCATTGTAGGCAGGTTCTTCACCAGTTGAGTTACCAGGGAAGCCACAAAAGGAGCTGTCTTGGATGCTAAATAGCTGTAATAAGGAATTGTGAAGAACTCTATGATACTTCTTGATTCCTAGTGGGATTTTAAGCTATTTTATAATTTCAATGGCAAAACAGTGAATCATTAATCTACATCTCTAAGGAACATCCTTCATAAAATAAAAAATAAAAAAAAAATAGAATAATAAGGCATCTCGAAGAAGCAAACAAATACTAAAAGAACATGGGAGAATAGAAAGAAATAAGTGTGGAAAGTGAAATACAAGAATACAAAAAATACAACAAACTGTGGCTTGTTCCTAGAGCTGCAGACTCTAACACTGTGTGACTATTTAAATTCAAATTAAGTAACACAAGATAAAATTTTAAGCTATGCATCTTAGTCATATTACTCATATTTTAAGTACTCAGTAGGCATATGTGATTAATGACTTACTCTACTGGACAACACAGGTCGACAACATTCCCATCATCACAGAAAGTTTTACTAGACAGTGCTATGAAAATTTGTATTAGTCTAGGTTCTCTAGAGAAATAGAATCAACAGAATAGATAGATAGGTAGATATTGATTTATTGTTAAGTAGCTAACTTATGCAGTTATGGTAAATAAGAAGTCCCAATGTCTGCAGTCAATAAGTTGGAGACCCAGAAGATCTGAGGGTGGAGTTCCAGTTTGAGACCAAAGGCCTAAATCAGGATAGCCCATGATGTAAGTTCCAAATTAAGCCCAGGAGGCAGGAGAAGGCTAACGTCTAGATAGAAAACAGTCAGATGGAGAAAGAAAATTCTTCCTTAATGAAACTTACATTTTACTCAGACCTTCAACAGAACTGATGATGTCCACTGATATGAGGAGAGTGTATTAAACGGAACTGAGAAAGAGAGAAAGAGAGAAACTGATTTATTATGCATTTATGCAATTATGGAGGCCAAGAAGTCCCATAGTATGCTTGTTCTCTGCAAACTGAAGACTAAGGAAAATCAGTAATATAATTCCAGTTCAAGTTTGAAGGCCTGGGAATTGAGAAGCTGATAGTATTAATCTCAGTCCAAGACAAGAAAAGACAGATGTCTCAGCTCAGTCAGGCAGGCAGAAAGAGGAAATATTTTCTCTTCCTCTGTTTTTAGTTCTCTTTAGCACCTCAAGGGATTAGACAATGCTGCCCACATTGGGGAAGACTATCTGTTTTACAAAATTCACTGATTCAAGTGCTAATCTCATCTGGAAACACCAGACATAATATTTAATCTGGTCACCACATGGCTTGTCAAGTTGACATACAAAATTAACCATCACAGAGGGGAATCTACTCACTCTGCTGATTAAAACGTTAAAATCATCCAGAAACACACTTCCAGTTACACCCAGAAATAATATTTACACAAATGCCTCAGCACCCTGTGTCCGAGGTAAGTTGATACATAAAATTAACCATCACACTTTTTGTTTGATAAATATCATGTTGGCACTCAATATCACCACTGTAATATTTTCACAACTCTAGTCTAAATCCAACACATTAACACTGATGTGCTCAGTCGTGTCTGACTCCGTGAGCCAATGGAGTGAAGCCCCCCAGCTCCTCTGTCCATGTAATTTTACAGGCAAGAATACTGGAGTGGATTGACATTTCCCACTCAAGGGGATCTTCCTGACCCAAGGATCTTCCATCTCCTACATTGGTAGGCAGATTCTTTTACTGCTGTGTCACCTTGAAAGCTCAGACATTAAAACCCAAAGTAAACAAGATTAACATTTAAGATATGAGAAGAAAGTTTTAGTTGCTCAGTCATGTCTGACTCTGCAACCCCCATGGACTGTAGCCCACCAGGCTCCCCTGTGGAATTCTCCAGGCAAGAATACTGTAGTGGGTAGCCATTCCCTTCTCCAGGGAATCTTCCCGACCTGAGGATCAAGCCCAATCTCCCACATTGCAGGCAGCTTGTATGACAAGGTCCTACCTAATACATTTTGTTCATTTTGCCATAGATCTGCCTCTTTCTCATAACACTATGTGTAAAAATACCCATTCTTTTGGTGGTGAAGAAATGAGGAGAACCTCATAACCAGATCTTATACTATGTCTCTATTAGAATAATCACCAATGAATGTGTTAGTCTAAACTAAAGTCAAATTAGCTTAAACAAAAACCAAAATAATAGCACAAAATTATTAGTTAATTTAACTTAAAAGTCCATTGTTGGGAGTTATTTCAGTCCATTATGATCCAGAGTTGGCTGATTCAATGGGCATGAGTTTGGGTGAGGGACAGGGAGGCTTGGTGTGCTGCAGTCCATGGGGTCGCAAAGAGTCAGACATGGTTTAGTGATGGAATAACAACAACATGATTCAAAGGCTTAAGTGATATCATCAAAGTTATGTTTCATTATATCCAAGATTGAACTCTTATTTTCTTAATATTAATTAAAGCTTAAGCTAGTGTTCTGCACAGAAAAGCCAAGAGGGTCAACACATTTTTAGGCTTACCCTACAGTTTTATTGTGGAGTTTCAGAGAAAAGGAAGACCTGTTTCTTCCTAACCCTGACAAGAGCCCTGGTTCGTCTTGGAAACAGCTCATCTTTCATTACATGCCCATCCTTCAGTCACTCACTCTTCCTGATTGTGTAGTGACAGTCAAGGTGTGAATGTGTGACTAATTTAACAATCTCATTAAAACAGAGAGAACAATTTCTAAATTAAGAGAGGCAAGACAGACAAAATGTGATATATGTCCAATACAGAATACAATTATAGAATGTGATACAGGAGACATTTATAAGTACATGCTTCCCAAGTGGTGTTAGTGGTAAAGAACCCACCTGCCAAAGCAGGAGACATAAGAGACGTGGATTCGATCTCTGGATTGGAAAGAATCCCTGAAGAAGGGCATGGCAACCCACTCCAGTATTACTGCCTGGAGAATCCCACGGACAGACGATCCTGGAGAGCTCTAGTCTGTAGAGTTGTAGAGTCGGACACAATTGAAGCGACTTTTAGAATGCATGGTAATTAGAAGAAGTATCACATGATAATCTATAGCAATTCACACTCTAAGCAGTAGGTCTCAGTAAATAATTACGAAAGCAAACAAACATAATTCAGGAATAAAGTTCTCACTACTGGCAAAATTTAGAAGAGGATTATCCTCAGATTTTACAGAGCCAAAATATTACTTCTCTGCTTTGCTATGATAGCTCTTATAATACTGTGTATCTAAGTGTCATATCAGCTCTTGAAAATTAAAAAGTTTAATGCTGATTAATTTTTAGCTTCTCTCCCCTATAGTTTCCATACTTTTTTTTTTTTCACAATTGCTTAGAGTCATTTCTGTGCCTCTTGTATGTATCCTTAGTCAATTTCCCTTATGTACTACCCTGCACTTGTCACTATTAAATTTCATACTGCTTTTGATGGATGACTTCTCTAATTTGTCAAGGTTATTCAAAATTCTAGTTTAGGCTTCTAAGATGAGATCAGCTTGACCCAACTCAATATCACATTGGATGTGTTCTTAATTCCATTATCTGTCTTTACAACACACACACACACACACAAACACACACACACACACACACACACACACACACCATGTGAATCCTAATCATGAACTATTCTACTATACTATTTGGTACTACAGAAAAAGATTATTATTTTTAAGCAATTTAGACTCAACAGTTAGGTGAAATGGAAATTACTTGCAAGCTCTCTATATTGTGTGGGACTTCTTGCAGGAAAAAAAAATCAGTTTAGGAAGGTAGACAGATATATGTCTATGTTGTTATATGAGTGAAAGTGTAAGGTGGCCAGGATTCTGAAACCTAGGATCAAAGAAAATGAAATGCAAACTTGAAGACCCAAAAGAAATTCTTAGCAGCATGAAAGCAGAAATTTGAGAATACAATGCTCAGATCACAAGTTCAAAACAAAGTTATGAGAACTTGATTATGAACTAAATAAATTTTACATATGGATTTCTAATTAGCTTCTTGCTCAGAATAAAGAAAACAGATTCAGAATTTGGGTGATCCTGAGTGCTCTGGTAGAGACATTAGGTACCACTGCCCAGAATGTGGGAAACGGGGTTTGAGATTTAGGAAATTCCAAATCCATGCTTAAAAGTTTATTGTGTCTGTTCCAGTTTGTTCTGTATTTAAGCTAAATGAAAATATGCAGATTATTTTAGCCAACCATTTTTATAGAATTAAAAGATACAAGAGATACATAAAGAGGTTAATGACTTGTCTAAGGTCACATAACTTTTTAAATCGGAAGAGAATTATAGTTCAAAATGTCTTTTGATGTACAGCCAAAAGTTAAAGATAGCACATTTTCACAGTGTTTTCTCACTGTGTGCTTAGGTATTTTGATGCTCACCGGATAGTTTTGGCACAAATGGTAAATTACTTACCTCTGAAAATGTCTCTTGGCTTCCCAGGTGGCTTAGCAGGTAATCAGTATGATTCCAGTGCAGGAGACACAGGTGATGCAGATTAGATCTCTGAGTTGGGAAGATCTCTTAGAGGAGGAGATGCAACTCATTCCAATATTCTTGCCTGAAAAATCCCATAGACAGAGGACACTGGCAAATCACAGTTCAAAGAAGCTCAAAGAAACATCTCATGGACAGAAAAATGTCTCTTATTATGTGAGATCCACTTGGAAATTGAGAGACCACATTGGTATTCTACAACAACACATTTAGATAGTTTCAAAAATTATTATCTAAAAATGCCCTGCTTAACAACAATCACATGTTTATATGACTATTTTAGCAAGTGGCATTATATAGAATGCGACAAGTTGGAAATGAATTACACTGTTCTTTCAGTAAAGGATTATGAGCGAGGAGAAATAGATCTAGTATTTATCTGCATACTTTTTTTTATGTGAGATGCCATATACAATCCTTAACAACCTTATAAAATATATCGGTATGACTATCATTTCATAAATGGTAAATCTGAACTTAGGAAGCTTAAATAACTTAATCAAATTGCAAAGGTAGTAAATGACAGACCAATTCAACTTTAAACCATGAATATCTCCATTACTTTTTTCTTTGTCCTCAATGAAGCACAAGAAAAGAGAGATACAAAATTATTACTACAAAATAAACCTTGTTCCATGTACACAGAGTCCATGATGGGCAAGACCTACTTGCATTTTTCAGCACCATGATCAAATTCATACCCCCGAATAAAAACTTGAGTCCTGCTGGAGAATAAGAAATATATGGATAAGTGTAAAAGTTATTTGAACCCAAAGTGATATTTTGCCTCAGTATACATTAGAATACCAGGATATCCATTCTATAAAGTGAAAACCAGCATTGTTTTTTTAAAGACTTCTTAGTTGTCTCTAAAGACTTCCCAAGGAAAACTTTCCACAGGTTTCTCATGCAAAAGGTTTCTGTACTTAAAACATATTTACAGAAATGGCATTATCAAATATCATTTGAAAATGTCAATGCCTTTCCTTAGGCACACAAGGTTTCTATATTTTTCATTTTCCCACTTGTGCTCCTATTATTTCCATAGTACATATTATCCTTCTAGCTCATAAACTAGGCTCCATGCTTTCATTATCAGTCTGCATTCCAAAAACCCTAGAGGGATTTTATCCTTACCACATATTCCACTGTGCATCATTTAAAAGGAAAAAAAAAAATGTTTCACACTCCTTCTCTGGACCTTCCAAAGCATCATTCAATAACAATAAAAAATCTTATGTCTTGAATAATTATATAAACAACTTACAGATAATATATTCAACCAAAATTTCCAGTATGATAGTTCTTAACCAATTCTTCCTCCATGAATAAATTTTATTCATGGTGAATTTTTCATTCACCATGAATAAAAACAGTATCAGCGTAAGTTAGTACCTAAAATCAGAATTACTCATGTCTATTTAAATATGGACTAATATTTTTTCCATGTCTGCATAATCTGATCACATCATTCCCTAGATTCTGAGGTACGCTGATTTAAATGAGAGTGAATTTTGCTCACAGCTACCGTGTGTTTTTGAAGAAACAGCCTGCAGCTAAAGTTGCCTTTTCTGCTGGCTTTCCACATAGAAAGAATTGTAGAGTTAGAGCTGGTTTTCAGCAACCTAAACTTAGTGTTTTGAGTTATAAAAAATTATTTGTGTTTTTAAAGGCAACTACAAAATTATAGTTTTAATCACAACTTGAGTTCTGAAAATTTTGAGAAAAAGACGAAGAATATGGCATTAGAGCTCAAAATATTAGCTTTATCATTAGCAAATTATAAATTGGGGCATTTATGTTAGTCTCACAGTCAAGGGGGTGCTGAACCCCAGAAGTACATAGACACTCCTGCCATCAGATATCCTGTGGTATCAGAGGCTAGTCCATCTAAAACAAAACCTGGAGGGAAGTTTAGATGAGCGGGAGAAATAGTGACCAGCCCAAATTAGATTTATAAAACTGAAATCAAAATCCTCAGCAAAATGGAATGTCTTTTCCTTGTGAGAATTTCACTTCTTAAATGAAAATGGGACAAGCTGATTATGTCAGAATTATTATTCCAAAAATTATTCATCAATAATCATGGTATCTCCATTGATATAGACAAAGGCCAAGAGTTTCATGGTTATTGATGTTTCTACACAGGCAGAAAACCTTGGGAAAGAGAAGATATGTTCCCAGTGATTCAGTTCAGTTCAGTTCAGTTGCTCAGTTGTGTCTGACTGATTCTTCGCGACCCCATGAACCGCAGCACACCAGGCCTCCCTGTCTATCACCAACTCCCAGAGTTTACTCAAACTCATGTCCATTGAGTTGGTAATGCCATCCAACCACGTCATCCTCTATTGTCCCCTTCTCGTCCCGCCTTCAATCTTTCCCAGCATCAGGGTGTTTTCCAGTGAGTTAGCTCTTCGTATCAGGTGGCCAAAATATTGGAGTTTCAGCTTCAGCATCAGTCCTTCCAATGAACACCCAGGACTTATCTCCTTTAGGATGGACTGGTTGGATCTCTTTGCAGTCCAAGAGATAATCAAGAGTCTTCTTCAACATCACAGTTCAAAAGCATCAATTCTTTGGCACTCAGCTTTCTTTATAGTCCAACTCTCACATCCGTACATGACTACTGGAAAAACTATAGCTTTGACTAGACGGACCTTGGCTGGAAAAGTAATGTCTTTGCTTTTTAATATGCTGTCTAGGTTGGTCATAAGTTTCTCCTTCCAAGGAGAAAGTGTCTTTTAATTTCATGGCTGCAGTCACCATCTGCAGTGATTTGGGAGTCCCCCAAAATAAAGTCTCTCACTGTTTCCATTGTTTCCCCATCTATTTGCCATGAAGTGATGGGACCGAATGCCATGATCTTAGTTTTCTGAATGTTGAGCTTTAGGCCAAATTTTTCAGTCTCCTCTTTCACTTTCATCAAGGGTTCCCACTGATGTCATCACCCTAATATGGCAAAGTTTTGTTTGCTTTTATTTCTGTTGTTCTTTTAACTAGCTGAGCATCACCATTAAATCCATAGCCAAGCAGGGTTCTGATTATTTTTTCTTTGGGGAAAAGATGGAAAGTATTTATGGACAGTTCTGCTCCCACATTTATGATGCTGAGCTCCAATCAAAATCATTATACTTTTGTTACCTGTCTGGCATCACCAAAGGAGGCAAGTAGATAAAAATACATTAATTGGATCAACTGCAAGCCTTCACTTTACTAAGGCTAAATAGACATTCTTTATTCTGTTTCTCACTGCAAATATTATGTATTCACTTAGTCCAATATAAATCATCTAAGTCCTCCCATGAAATTGAAGACAGCATACACCAAGAACAAAATACATAGCTACTGCAATAAAATGCCAGCAACCAAGAGATGACCTAAATTTGAATATAATTTCTGTTATGAATTTCCAAAGGAAAATTAAAATCTTGAAGATTAAATGTTATCACAAATTAAAAGCTTAAAATCCTAAAACTCAGAGAAATTAAAGTCCGAAATAAAATTCTCTTTGTCCTTGCAATACCATATTTCAAATACATTAATGTAAAATCTCACCCTTCCAACCTTATATTTTATTCAGTCTCAGATGGGCTGCCATCTATGGGGTCGCACAGAGTTGGACACGACTGAAGTGACTTAGCAGCAGCAGCAGCAGATAGATGGATGTTAACATCTGAGTTTTGTTTCTTCAGTAGTTATAACTAGAACTCTCTCTCTTGGAAATAGATGTAGGTCTTAGAGCCTTTGGAGTTGCACTATCTTAACATACCTTACTCTTATAGAGTACAAAGAGAACATAATATTTCAAAACGCAGGATCTAATCTCACCAAATGTAGAACAGAAATCTCTCTAGGACATGTTAGCCCTGGAAAAATTTTGTTCACATAACTCATTTTTTCATGCTGTAGAAACCATAGTGGAGGTTTGGCATTAAGTGAGTAAAGGGGGAAGTGAAAGTGAAAGTCACTCAGTCGTGTCTGACTCTTTGTGACCCCATGGACTGTCCATGGAATTCTCCAGGCCAGAATTCTTCCCAACTCAGGGATCCAACCCAGGTCTCCCGCATTGCAGGCAGATTCTTTACCAGATGAGCTATTAGGGATGTCATAAATCTTGACAATGGTCTTCCTGGAATGACCTGGAGAAAACTCATTCTGTATCACGTCTCCAAACTCTTCCGAACTAAAATTCATTCCTATCAAGTGATTAATCATGGAGCTGTAGTTACCACATTGTTATTTCCCCCTCAAGCCCTGTGTTTTTGTGCCAATACTGATTTGAGTATATATTCCATCTGGTGATGTAGAGACCATGCTCTCACAGAACATGCATTTTTGTTTCTGAATCATTTTCTACTTCTTTCAGTGCATTCTCCTAAGCCTAAGAAACCTACTTCCTAGAAAAAGCTTACTTTCCCACTTTGGTTTAGGCTAAAATGACGTACTCTACAGCTGAAACTGTTGTTGATGTTTTTGAAGCAAAGCCCCTAGGGGGCTAATAAAAATCAACATGTCTTCCTTTTGCTTTAATATTACTAACTTTGAATAGCATTTCCTTGTTGCTGCATTTTCTGCAGTAGAGGGCTAAATGGCTAGTATTTTGTTTGTTTTGTGTTTGTTTTTGTATGAGTGTGTTTTTCCCATTATCTCATTTTGTTCATCTATTCTAGAAGAAATCCCATGGACGGAGGCGCCTGGTAGGCTATAGTCCATGGGGTTGCAAAGAGTCAGACAGGACTGAGAGTTAAATGAAATAGGAGAGCCCAATCCAGTGCCATTTTCTCAGGTCTGGAACTCACAATTTAAAGCTAGAACCTCCCTAGTGCTACTAATACATGTGGAACATAGCTGCTGCAGAGTTTTAAGGTAGCAAATATTGTGCTGCCAACCAGTGACTGAATGGCCTATAAAGACACTCTTTTCCTATAATTGTGTATTTGCCTCAGCTGTGCCTGATTACTGAGGCTTCTGTGATTTGCCAGCATCTGCCAAAGCACCTGGTAAAGCCCTGGCTGCCAGCATATATACTATAAGTGTAGTTTAAGATAAAGCTGCAGCAGCCTGTGTCCTCAAGTCCCCTGAATTTGGTCAAGGCCAGCCGTGCTTCTGTTGAGGCCCATGTGGCTCAAGCTTTTTCCTGCTAATCCTCCCTTGCTATCATCTGCCAAGACACCTGTACTCTGAAGCCTCTTGCCTACTCCACAGGAGTTAAAAGCCAATAGCGCCACGATAAATGCCCTCTAGCCCCAAATTAGCCCCTCACACTAAGGTCAAAATGCCATAGTGCACAAGACTCAAAGACATATATTCTAGCTCTATCAAATCCCCCTGTCTGTGTCTTTTCCCCTCAAATGGTTATCTTTTGTTTTGTATCTTAGAGTTCCTTAACTCTGAAACTCTTTTTGGGGTCATTGAAGGACTCAATATTTATCACTGTTCTTTTTTGACTTGAATCTAAAGTATTTATTTATTTATTCTACATATTTTTGTGTGTTCTGTTTATTATTATTTATTCATTCTATTTACTTTAAACTACTTATTGAGACGTAAGATAATTACTAAAGTGTTTGGAAGCAAAAATAGTAACCTGAGTACTAATAAGACAGAAGTTGAAAACATAGCTTAATAAGGGGTGTGTCGGGGTGGGGGAGGGTGGGGTATAGAGGAGAACATGACCAACTACTACTTAGCACCTGGAGAAGCAGCATGCTGAAGGCATGCTCTATGCAAACTTTTTAAAATATGATTTGAGACAGTTGAATATGTCCAGCTTATTCTCCCCAAGTCCACTGAAATGGAGGAAGAAAAGGGGTGGAAAATGCCCTGAGTGATACAGTAATTGAGAGCTGTCAACAGCAAGGAAACATCTGGAATGCAGTAGAAGCATATCATCCTAAAAAACAGAATTTTTAAAATATTTTTTTCTGAAATGTAGACATTTTTTCTACAAAAGTATCATACATAATTCATGTTTAATCCCCTAGGTTGGTCCATTTCAACTATTTTAAGTAAAAAAAAAAAAAGAAAGAAAGAAAAAAGAAAACTACCTGAAGCAAAATAGAGTAATTGGAAGACCTACAGAAACTATCATTTACAGTTGTATTTAGAAGTAATGCATTGCACAGTGATTTGGATACCACAAAATCCATTTTTCCTCTAACATTCTGGTGGGGTTGCCCCAAGCTTCCAGCAACTGTTCATAACACCTATGTCTGAGGGCTGGTTCTTTTGTAAATAGGATGTGAGGTGGTAGGGAAAGCAATGGCTCTGAGGATAGGTGCTAAGACCCAGGTGGTAATTCTGGGGGAATGATGAGTTTATAGGATAGGGAATAAATCAGGCAGAGAAGATACAAGGGTGTTCATAGAGGGGAATAAATATGGTGGACTGTGGAGAGCTGATGGATTGTGGAGTTACTAGAGTTTTTGAGTATCTGGATGATGGTTTCAAAGAAAAGAATGCATGAAGGCACTCTTCCAGTATTTCCATCATCATCTTCATCTGTCACTATCTCCCGAATTAATCACCACTTTGGAAAAGTACAGTCAACAATGTTTTCAGTATGGAAGGGATTAGAGGTAGAGGAATTTCTAGCTGAAAAAGAAAGAGGTTCTTGGGCTATTTTGTTGGGCAATTCACTTACTTAACAAATATAGGGATGTTATGACTGCACCAAAATATGTTTAATTAAATATCATTCTATAATATTAAATTTTGTACAGGATGATATAGTAAAATACGTATATAACAGAAAGAATATTCTTTCAGACCATTTATAAAAGATAATTTTACAGCAGTCATTATAACAATCAGATCAGATGTCAACACTGCAACAGTTTTTAAAATTTGTGTGGTATTACTAGGTGTTTTGGCAAATTAGATTAGTGTTTGACATGCTTAAAAAAAAAAACAAAAAACAGCAACCCATGCATCCTACCATTCAGATTCTGAGTTTTCTAAATCTCTACTTAACTACAACTTTGGTGTCGTAGTTAAAAATGCATCTTTTAATTCAGTCACCTCAGCATCTTTAATGACATGCAATTTCCATGAATGGAAGTCCAGTTTGGATTTCATGATTTTGTCATTTAAACTTCTTTAAATGGGAATATTTCAATCCCATCTTAAGGAAATTTCCATTATGTACAATTTATTGTTAACATCTTAAATTAAATTTATAGAACCCTAAATAAAACTTGAAAAATACATGCTAACTTATTTTCAATTTTGAATTTAACACTGAGTGCCTAACTGACAATCTCCACTGATGGCAGGACATAGAAAAATGCATATTTGATGACAGATGAATATATTTATATAGGATGAAATACCTTAGAATAGATAGATAGATGATATATTTTTCAGAAATTATAATAGAATGATTTCTGTTTTTTTTTTTTTAAATTTGAGGTTTATTGCAATGAGCAGGAACACTCTCCACCTGTATTTTGTGACTTAAAATATATGTTGTTTATGTACAAATAAAATTAATCTTAATTATAATTATGCTTACTTGAAATAATGTATCAGAACTTATATTACATATATGTTCAAACACCTTATCTGCTCCTACCCTACACACAAATGATATCCTGACTGAAAAAAAACAATTCATTAAAATGGTAATAATTTTTAAAAATAATATGAACTGCTTTGTTGAATCTTGTATTTGAGTTTGTTTTACATTTTATTCTTAAAGTTCCTACATTTGAGTTGACATTTACTTTTATATAGCTTCCATTAAGCTTTTACTTTTTGTTATAAACTCTGAATTAAGGGGAAAATGTGTTTTTTTTAATTGTTAATCTTTAATGATCATTATGCTCATTTCAAAGTTGTAATATTTCATAGCAAATGGCTTTTTAGAGAGCTTTGCCTATTTGCAATTTGTTTTATCAGACATTTCTTCAACTTTTATTTTCCCAATTATTCTCTTTGAAATTAAAGAACTGTATAATCGTATCTTCATTTCTTTAAAATAGCAGTTAAGACATTTGTAACAATTTTCAACCATTTCCTACATTCTTACTCAGCATTTTATTAAAGTTACCTCAGCTTAAATCATTAATTTTCTTTCTGTTTTCTTTAATGTGATAAGAACCAACTCTCAAAATCGATGCATGCTTTTTTTCTCAAATTCTTTTTGTTTTGGTGTTAACCATAACTCTAAAATATGAGTGTGTATGTAATACATAACATATTACATATATAAAACTATATATAAAATTATATAATCTTATGTAATTTTATACTTGGATATATGTATGTGTCTGGAGAAGGGAATGCCAACCCACTCCATTATTCTTGCCTAGAGAATTCCATGGATAGAGGAGCCAGACAGATTACAGTCCATGGGGTCGCAAAAGGGACATGACTGAGTGACTAACACATATGTATGTGTATGTATATATATGTATATATACACACATATAAAAAAATAATAAATATATAAGTTTATTATATAAATATAAATAAATAATATGTAAGTTATATATCAATAATAAATAAATATTTATTTATTTATTCCTTCCTAATGCTACATTTGGAGAAGGCAATGACAACCCACTCCAATGTTCTTGCCTGGAGAATCCCGAGGACGGGGGATCCAGGTGGGCTGCTGTCTATGGGGGTTGCACAGAGTCAGACACAACTGAAGCGACTTAGCAGCAGCAGCAGCAGCAGCAGCAGCAGTGCTACATTGCCTGTACACCCCTTATTGCATGCATTTTAACATTTTAAAGTCCTTTCTCTATCCTTCCTTTCATAATATTGTGTAGTGTACGTTTCCCTTGCTTCATCATTAACCTCTAGGGTATTATTTTGTTCAAGGGCTTCCCTGGTGGCTCAGATGGTTAAGAATCTGCCTGCAATTCAGGAGACCTGGGTTCAGTCCCTTGGTCGGGAAGATCTCCTGGAAAGGAAATGGCAACCCACTTCAGTATTCTTACCTGGAAAATCCCATGGTCGGAGAATCCTGGTAGGCTACATTCCATGGGGTGGCAATTAGTTGGACACGACTGAGCGACTTCACTTTCACTTTTGACTTTCATGCATTGGAGAAGGAAATGGCAAACCACTCCAGTGTTCTTGCCTGGAGAATCCCAGGGATGGGGGAGCATGGTGGGCTGCCATCTATGGGGTCGCACAGAGTCGGACACGACTGAAGCATGTGCAGCTTCAGTCTTAGCTGCACAGCAGCTAAGCTAAGACTTAGAAGCAGCAGTTGCTAAGTGGTGTCTGACTCTTTGCGACCCCACGGACTGTAGCCCACCAGGCTCTGCTGTCCATGGAACTTCCCAGCCAAGAATACTGTAAAGGGTTGTTATTTCCTCCTCCAAGGTATCTTCCTGACCCAGGGATCCACCCTGTATCTCTGCATCTCCTGCACTGGAGGTAGATTCTTTACCGCTGAGCCACCAGGGAAGTCCTAACTTCTGACTATGCTCCTTGTTTGTTATTTTACTTCCCTTTCAAAATTGCTCCACTTCAGTATGCTTCTATGAGAAAGTATTTTTATTAATACCACATGCCTAATTTCTTGTTAGGTTTCTTTAGAGAAACCTCATCTCTCTCTTGTCTCTCTCTCTCCCTTTCTCTCTCTCTAATACACATTTTGATAGATTCTGCCTCCAACATTGTTTATTGACAGCTTTCTCTCTCTCTATATATAGATAAACAGATAGATAGGTATATAGATAGGTTCTATCTCAAACATTGTTTAGTTAGTGTTTTCATCAGAGACAATGCACTTAAAATTTCTGGGCTAGAGAAGCAAAAACTAAGTAAACATAGACTCTGCTAAAATGTATTGTATTTCTGTTAACTGGATTAATTGTGATTGAATTAGTGAATGAGAATTGGAAAATTGAAGTACCTCAAAATCCAGAATTTGACATACATTATCAGTAAGGAAAGCAAAAAAAAAAAAATTATATATGCTAATTATTCTTTTTAAAAAATGTCATGTTGACTTGGAAGACTAGAGAACTTTTGAAATTCCTACTTGAAAATGCATACTAGAAATAACATACTGCATGTTTTCCACATAATAATTTTAGTTCTAGTTATTAAAACACCTGATGAATCTATATTTTAAAATATTCCCATTATTTCTTTCAGTGAATTTACAAAACTCAAACATGTCTCTTTGTCTTTCTTCAGTCTATCTTCCTAATTAACTTTCAACTATATGCAGCATTTGGATTTCTAAGAAAGTTTATATAAAAGATATTTTGCATGGACCCTTGCACCAGTATCCAGTTGTGCTAAAAATTGAAAACTGGATTAGGTCTATTTAATCTCTTATGATAAAATTCTACTTAAAACTTATTTCTCTTGTCTACTAGCTTTCTGATTATTACAAGCAGTTTAGTTTTTCCTCTAAGATTCTTTTACATGTATTCATGTTTTACATGTCAGCTACTTCAGAAGATACACGTTAATTTTTTTTAAACAAAATAACTTACTCTTTTTAACAGCATCACTCACCAAAAAGTCCATATTTCTACCTGCAATGCCAAGATACTGCATCCAATATTTAGAGATAATACAACTTTTTCAATCTCTGCATCATTTTCAGTGAGGAGTTTGAATTTTCTACACACTCCTTTTCCATACTTTTACAATTTGGGGGCTCACATATTTCAGGTAAGAAGGAAGAGGGCTGCTGATTGTGACATAAAACTTTACTAGGCAACTGTGTCAAGAGTTCCCAAGACCAGTACCAGATTTCATGATTTGCTGGAAGAGACATAAGGTTCAGAGGTCACTGGACTCATAATTATGGTTAATTATGGCAAATGGATAAAAAACAAAATCACCAAAGGGAAAACTGTTGTGCGTGGGGCAAAGTCTGGAGGAAACTAGATGTAAGCTTCCAAAAGTTTTCTCTTAGTGTAGTCAGATAGGACATACTTAATAGCTCCAGCAAAAAAACAAAACAAACAAACAAACAAAAAAAACAAGGAAATATATATGAACTATTATCTACCAGAGAAGTCATCTGAGCCTAAGATTCTAGGGTTTTTATTGGGGGTCCATCATATGGGTAACCAGTGATTACCAGCCTACCTGCCCAATTATTGAGGCTGCAGATAGCCAGAAGAAAGGTGAATGCTCAACATAAATCACATTGCTTGCACATTTTCTAGACAGACAGGTTTAAGGACAAAGGTATGCAAAACAATTTATTGGTGATAAATCATATATTTTTTAACAACTTTATTTAAATATACCTCATATGACGTACAAATCACCCATTTAAAGTGTGTAATTCCTATGGCTTTATTCTATTCACAGAAATATGCAACCATCACCAAAATTTTATGATATTTTCATCATTTCAAAATGAAATCCTGGATTTTTGGTTTCTAGTTCTACATGTAAGGAGCTTGAAAGTCCATACTCTGTCCTAACAATAAATAAAAAACTGGACAGAATGAAAAATCAACAACTCTTCTCAAATCCACAGAGAGAGGAGGACACAATGCCAACCACTACCTCCAGGACTAGAGAGATGGGCAGATGAATGTAGGGAGCCATGCCTTAACTGGAGCAGACACTCACAAGTGGAAAGCCTTGTGGAAACCAGTGCTGAGATAGGAAAATTTGAATTGTAATTATTAAGTTCCTGGAGACTGAATGTACACAACTCTTGAAAGTCATAGTGTGGCTCCCATGATATTAGTTTTACCTTCAGAAGCTCCATTAGATTCCCACAGTGAATATCAGGGGGGAAAAAAGTCTCTTGGAGCTTCTAGCAGGGACAGGGGAAAAGAAGCCATTTTGAAGCATGTCACAACAGAACACTCTGTTCTCCTTAACAGGCCTGTCCTCAGGAGAAATTAAACAAAGCCTAACCTGCTGAGGTATTATCAGAGCCAAATTCAACTGAGGAAGAGAAACAATGGACTCCAGCTCACATGAGCCATCCTGTGCCTCAGAGAAAGCCCTGTTAAGTTCATTGCACAAATGCGCAGGCTCACTAAAAGACTTAGACCTAAACATAGAACAATGGAGAGCTTCTCCTCTCCCTTACAACTCACTACCACATTACTGAAGACCTATTTCCAGCATTTTTTTAAAGCCAGTATACCATATCTAGCTATCAATAAAAAATTGCAAGATACATCAGAAGACAACAAATATAATTTTAAGGGCGAGTATCGGAATATCAGAAACCAAATTGGCAGGGATATTGACTTATCAGGCAGAAATTTAAAACAACTGTGATTAATATTCTAAGTGTTCCAATGGCTAAAGTAGACATCAAGCAATAATGAATTGGTAGTGTAATCAGAGAATGAAAATGTTAGGGAAAAATAAAGAAACACTGGGGAAAAACAAAAATAAACACTATAACAGAAATGAAGAATGCCTTTGATGGGCGTGTTAGTAGACTGGAGACTGTTGAGGAAAGAATTTCTGAGCTTCAGAATCTCTCAGTAACAACCACTGAATCTAGAAAGCAAAGGAAACAGAGACTGGAATACCAATACAAAAAGACAAAGAAAAAAAAAAAAACCAGAGTATTCAAGGACTGTGGAACAACTGCAAAAGATGCAACATAAGCATAATGAGACTTTCAGAAAAGGAAAGAGAGAAAGGAAGAAAATAAATATTTGAAATAATAATGCTGAGAATTTCCCCAAATCTATGTCAGACATCAAGTCACAGATTCAGGAAAAAATACCAAAACAGATAAATGTAACAAACAACAAGCCCTGCTCTCCCCACAAAAACCTACACTTGGCATTCAAATTATAGAAAACAAAAATAAGCAAAACCTTCTGAAACAAACCAGAGGGAAAAGAAACCCTACACATAATAGAGCAGAGATAAGAATTACATTTGACTTCTCAGAAAAATGCAAGCAGAAAAAGTAGAATGAATTATTTAAATCATTGAGAAAAAAAAGAGACTTAGAATTCTGCATCCTGTGAAATTATTTTTAAAAAATGGAGAAATATTTTCTCAAACAAACAAATTTAAGGGAATTTATTGACAAGACTTGCTTTGCAAGAAATGTTTAAAGCAAATTATGTAGAGTAAAGAAAAATAATATAGCTTTGAAAGTCAGATCTACACAGAGAAAGGAAGAGGACTGGAAAAAGAATAATTGAAGATAAAATAAAACATTTCACTTCTCTTATTTTTTTCCTTTGAATTATGTTGATGTACAATATTGCATTATTTTCAGGTATACAACATAATGATTCAATATTTTTATAGATTATACCTCATTTAAAGTTATCATAAAATATTGACTATATTCCTTGCATTGTACATTACATTTTCATACTTTAAATATTTTATACCTAGTAGTTTGCATCTCCTAATCCCCTATGTAGACCCTACCCTCTCCCATCTCCCCACTGCTAACCGTTAGTTTGTCCTCTGTATCACGTTTGCTTCTATTTTGTTGTATTTGTTTGTTTTATTTTTCAGATATGAGATAACACACAGTTTTTTTATTTCTCTGTCTTCTTTCACCAAGCATAATATTCTCCAGGCGCATCCACGTTGTTACAAATGGCAAATTTTCATTCTTTTTTCATAGGGCTTCCCTGGTAATGGCAATCCATTCCAGTACTCTTGCCTGGAAAATCCCACAGACAGAGGAGCCTGGTAGGCTACAGTCCATGGGGTCACAAAGAGTCGGACACAACTGAGTGACTTCACTTTCACTTTCCCTGGTAATTCAGCAGGTAAAGAATCCTCCTGCAATGCAGGAGACCCTGGTTCGATTCTTGGGTTGGGAAGATCTGCTGGAGAAGGCAAATAGCAAATTTTCATTCTTTTTTACAGCTGAGTAATATTCTTATGTGTGTATATGCATATTATTTCTTCTTTACCCATTCATCTCTTGATGGACACTTGGGTTGCTTTCATGTCTTGGCTGTTGTAAATAATGCTGTTACGAATGTTAGGGTGCATGGATCTTTTCTAATTAATGTTTTCATTTTCTTCTGCTATCCACCCAGTGTTGGAATTCCTGGATCATGTGGTAGTTCTATTTTTAGCTTTTTGAGGAACCTCTGTAATGTAATGTGGCTGCACCAATTTACATTCCAAACAATGGTGTACTGTATTAGCATACTGTTTTCAACACTTTATTGCCAACATTTGCTATCTGCTGTCTTTTTAACAATAGCCATTTTGACTGTGAATTGGTATATCATTGAAGTTTTGATTTGCATTTCCATGATGATTAGTGATGCTGAGCATCTTTTCATGTACCTCAGGGCCATCTATATGTCTTATATTGGGAGAAAAAATATATTCAGGTCTTCTGCCCATTATTTCACTGGGTTGTTAGGTTTGTGTGATATTGAGTTGTATGAACTGATAATATATGTTGGATATTAACCCCTTATCAGACATATCATTCACAAATGTGTCTTCCAATTCACTAGGTTGTCTTTTCATGCTGTCATGGTTTCCTTTGCTGTGAAAAGACTTAAGTTAAATTAGGTCCCATTTGTTTATCTTTGCTTTTGTTCCTTGACTAATGAAACAGATCCAAAACTATATTGCTAAGACATGTCAAAAATACACTGCCTATCTTTTATTCTAGGAGTTTTAGGGTTTCTGATATTACATTTAGATCTTTAATGTATTTTGAGTTTATTTTTATATACTGTTTGAGAAAATGTTCTAATTGCATCCTTCTTTATGCGGCTATCCAGTTTTTCCAGCACTGCTTACTAAACTGACTGTCTCCATTGTATATTACTGCTTCCTTTGTCATAGACTCACCGACCATATGAACATGGTTTTGTTTCTGGGCTTTCTATTTTGTTCCATTGATCTATGTGCCTGTGTTTGTGTCAGTACTATACTCTTTTGATTAATGTAGCTTTATGTATTCTGAAGTCGGGGGTGTGATACCCCTAGATTTGTTCTTTTTTTCGCAAGATTATTTTGGCTTTTGGGGGGTCTTTAACAGTTTGACATAATTTTTATGATTATTTGTTCTAGTTTGGTAATAACTATATGGGTATTTGATAGAAATTGCATTAAATCTGTAGATTGCTTCAGGTAGTATGGACTTTTTAAACATATTAAATATTCTAATCCATGAACATGGGATATCTTCCCACTTATTTGTATCATCTTCAATTTCATTCATCAATGTCTTATAGTTTTCAGAGCATATATAGCTTTTCACCTTCTTGGTTAAAGCTGTTCTTAGTTATTTTAATCTTTTTGATGTGATTTTAAGTGGGATTATATTCTTGCTTTCTCTTTGTGGTAGTTCATTATTAGTGTGTGGAAAAGCAATAAATTTATGTACATTAATCTTGTATTTGGCAACTCTGACTTTGGAGTACCTTTTGTACTCAATTGTGTGACTTTTTGTGACCCCATGGACCGTAGCCCGCCAGGACCCCTCTGTCTATGGAATTTTCTAGGCAAGAATACTGGAGTGAGTTACCATTTCCAACTTCAGAGGATCTAACCTACCCAGGGATAGAACCCGAGTCTCTTTCATTTTCTGAATTGGCAAGTGAGTTCTTTATTATTAGTGCCACCTGGGAAGCCCTCTGCAACTCTAGTGTATTCATTTAATAGCTCTAGTATTTTTGGTTTTTAACTTTTTGTTGTTTTCTTTATTCTTTTTGGTGCAGTATTTAAGGTTTTCTATGTAGAGAAATATATATCATGTCATCTGCAAACAGTGACAATTTTAATTCTTGTCTTCCAGTTTGGATGTCTTTTATCTCTTTTTCTTGTCTGATTGCTATTTCTAGGACTACCAATACTAAGTTAAATACAAGTGGTAAGAGTGGGCAAACTTGTCTTGTTCTTGACCTTTTAAGAAAAGCTGAAAGCTTTTCATCATTCAGTATGTATTTAGCTATGGATTTGTCATAGATGGACTTTATTATGCTGAGCCATGTTTCTTGTATTACTAACTTGAATGAAGGATTTTTGGTTTTAGTCATAAATGCATTTTGTATGTCAACAAAATGTCAAATGCTTTTCTGTCTATATTGAGATGTTCATATGATTTTAAAATTCATTTTTCTAATGTGATATATCATCTTCTCTAGAATTTTCTTTTATTTGTAGTGTTTGTATACTTTTAATATCAGGTAATGATGATCTCATAGAATAATTCAAGGAGTATTTACTCCTCTTTAATTTTTAGAAGAGTTTGAGAAGGGTTAGTATTACGTCTTATTCATATGTATAATAGAGTTTCCCTGTGAATTTATCTGGTGCTGTACCTTTGTAATTTTTACTTTTTCAGAGTTTTAGACTATTCACTTAATTTTAATACTAGTCATTAGTCTGTGCAAATAATCTATTTTTTCCTGATTCAGTTGTGGAAAATTGTATATTTCTATAAATTTGTTCATTTCTTTTAGGTTGTTCAATTCGTAGGCATATAGATGTTTGCAGCATTCTATTATGATTATAATCATCATCTGCAGTGATTTTGGAGCCCCCAAAAATAAGGTTTGCCACTCTTTCCACTGTTTCTCTACCTATTTGCCATGAAGTGATGGGAGTGAATCACCATTATATTGTAGTAGCTCCTATTTTATATTTTGTTTATTTGAGTCCTCCCTCTTTTGTTCTTCGTGAGCCTGGATAAAAGTTTATCAATTTTATCTTTAAAAAAGAAGGCATTTTGATTGATATTTTCTTTTCTTTAGTCTCTATTTTATTATTTTTAATAAAATTGGTTCCTATTTTATTGTTATCAATTTCCTCTGTGATCTATATTACTCGCTTCATTTGTCAGACTTTCAGTTCAGATCATTTCAGTCGTTCAATAGTGTCCAACTCTTTGTGACCCCATGGATTGCAGCACAGCAGGCCTCCCTGTCCATCACTAACTCCGGGAGTTCACTCAGACTCACGGCTACTGAGTCCGTGATGTCATCCAGCCATCTCATCCTCTGTCTTCCCCTTCTCCTCCTGCCCCCAATCCCTCCCAGCATCAAACTCTTTTCCAATGAGTCAACTCTTCGCATGAGGTGGCCAAAGTACTGGAGTTTCAGCTTTAACATCATTCCTTCCAAAGAAATCCCAGGGCAGATCTCCTTCAGAATGGACTGGTTGGACCTCCTTGCAGTCCAAGGGACTCTCAAGAGTCTTCTCCAACACCACAGTTCAAAAGTATCAATTCTTCGGTGCTCAGCCTTCTTCACAGTCCAACTCTCACATCCATCCATGACCACAGGAGAAACCATAGCCTTGACTAGACAGAACTTAGTCAGCAAAGTCATGTCTCTGCTTTTGAATATGGGATCTAGGTTGGTCATAACTTTTCTGCCAAGGAGTAAGCGTCTTTTAATTTCATGGCTGCAGTCACCATCTACAGTGATTTTGGAGCTCAAAAAAATAAAGTCTGACGCTGTTTCCACTGTTTCCCCATCTATTTCCCATGAAGTGATGGAACCAGATGCCATGAGCTTCGTTTTCTGAATGTTGAGCTTTAAGCCAAGTTTTTCATTCTCCACTTTCATTTCATCAAGAGGCTTTTTAGTTCCTCTACACTTTCTGCCATAAGGGTGGTGTCATCTGCATATCTAAGGTTTTGATAGTTCTCCCAGCACTCTTGATTCCAGTCCATTGTTTCTCATGATGTACTCTGCATATAAGTTGAATAAGCAGGGTGACAATATACAGCCTTGACGCACTCCTTTTCCTATTTGGAACCAGTCTGTTGTTCCATGTCCAGTTCTAACTGTTGCTTCCTGACCTGCATACAGATTTCTCAAGAGGCAGGTCAGGTAGTGTGGTATTCCCACCTCTCTCAGAATTTTCCACAGTTTATTGTGATCCACACAGTCAAAGGCTTTGGCATAGTCAATCAAGCAGAAATATATGTTTTTCTGGAACTCTCTTTCTTTTTCCATGATCCAGCAGATGTTGGCAATTTGATCTCTGGTTCCTCTGCCTTTTCTAAAACCAGCTTGAACATCAGGGAGTTCATGGTTCACGTATTGCTGAAGCCTGGCTTGGAGAATTTTGAGCATTGCTTTACTAGCATGTGAGATGAGTGCAATTGGGTGGTAGTTTGAGCATTCTTTGGCATTGCCTTTCTTTGGGATTGGAATGAAAACTGATCTTTTCCAGTCCTGTGGCCACTGCTGCATTTTCCAAATTTGCTGGCATATTGAGTGCAGCACTTTCACAGCATCATCTTTCAGGATTTGAAACAGCTCAACTGGAATTCCATCACCTCCACTAGCTTTGTTCATAACGATGCTTTCCAAGGCCCACTTGACTTCACATTCCAGGATGTCTGGCTCTAGATGAGTGATCACACCATCGTGATTATCTGGGTCATGAAGATCTTTGTTCTACAGTTCTTCTGTGTATTCTTGCCACTTCTTCTTCATATCTTCTGCTTCTGTTAGGTCCAGACCATTTCTGTCCTTTATCGAGCCCATCTTTGCATGAAATGTTCCTTTGGTATCTCTAATTTTCTTGAAGAGATCTCTAGTCTTTCCTATTGTGTTCTTTTCCTCTTTTTCTTTGTATTGATCACTGAAGAAGTCTTTCTTATCTCTTGCTATTCTCTGGAACTCTGCATTCAGATGCTTATATCTTTCCTTTTCTCCTTTGCTTTTCACCTCTCTTCTTTTCACAGCTATTTGTAAGTCCTCCCCAGACAGCCATTTTACTTTTTTGCATTTCTTTTCCATACAGATGGTCTTGATCCCTGTCTCCTGTACAATGTGATGAACCTCATTCCATAGTTCATCAAGCACTCTATCTATAAGATCTAGGCCCTTAAATCTATTTCTCACTTTCACTGTATAATCATAAGGGATTTGATTTAGGTCATACCTGAATGGTCTAGTGGCTTTCCCTACTTTCTTCAATTTGAGTCTGAATTTGTTAATAAGGAGTTCATGATCTGAGCCATAGTCATCTCCTGGTCTCTTTTTTGTTGACTGTATAGAGCTTCTCCATCTTTGGCTGCAAAGAATATAATCAATCTGATTTCGGTGTTGACCATCTGCTGATGTCCATGTGTAGAGTCTTCTCTTGTGTTGTTGGAAGAGGGTGTTTGCTATGACCAGTGCATTTTCTTGGCAAACCTCTATTAGTCTTTGCCTGGCTTCATTCTTCATTCCAAGGCCAAATTTGCCTGTTACTCCAGGTGTTTCCTGACTTCCTACTTTTGCATTCCAGTCCCCTATAATGAAAAGGACAACTTTTTTGGGTGTTAGGTCTAAAAGGTCGTGTAGGTCTTCATAAAACCATTCAACTTCAGCTTCTTCAGCATTACTGGTTGGGGTATAGGCTTGGATAACTGTGATATTGAATGGTTTGCCTTAGAGATGAACAAAAATCATTCTGTCGTTTTTGAGATTGCATCCAAGTACTGCATTTTGGACTCTTTTGTTGACCATGATGGCTACTCCATTTCTTCTGAGGGATCCCTGTCCACAGTATTAGATATAATGGCCATCTGAGTTAAATTCACCCATTCTAGTCCATTTTAGTTCACTGATTCCTAGAATGTTGATATTCACCCTTGCCATCTCTTGTTTGACCACTTCCAATTTGCCTTGATTCATGGACCTGACATTCCAGGTTCCTATGCAATATTGCCCTTTACAGCATCGGACCTTGCTTCTATCACCAGTCACATCCACAGCTGTGTATTGTTTTTGCTTTGGCTCCATCCCTTCATTCTTTCTGGAGTTATTTCTCCACTAATCTCCAGTAGCATATTGGGCACCTACTGACCTGGGGAGTTCCTCTTTCCTATTATTTTGCCTTTTCATACTGTTCATGGGGTTCTCAAGGCAAGAATACTGAAGTGGTTTGCCATTCCCTTCTCCAGTGGACCACATTCTATGAGAAAGCTCTTAGCATCAGATATCCAAAGTACTGGAGTTTCAGCTTCAACCTCAGTCCTTCCAACGGGCATTGAGGAGTGATTTCCTTTAGGATGGACTGGATGGATCTCCTTGCAGTCCAAGGGACTCTCAAGAGTCTTCTCCAACACCGCAGTTCAAAGCATCAACTCTTCAGAAGTCAGCTTTCTTTACAGTCCAACTCTCATATACATACATGACTACTGGAAAAACAATGGCCTTGTCTAGATGGACATTTGTTGGCAAAGTAATGTGTCTGCTTTTTCATATGCTTTCTAGGTTGGTCATAAATTTTCTTCCAAGGAGTAAGTATGTTTTTATTTCATGGCTGCAGTGACCATCTGCAGTGATTTGGAGCCCCCCAAAATGAAGTCTGCCACTGTTTCCACTGTTTCTCCATCTATTTGCCATGAAGTGATGGGACTGGATGTCATGATCTTTGTTTTCTGAATTTTGAACTTTAAGCCAAATTTTTCACTCTCCTCTTTCCCTTTCATCAAGAGGCTCTTTAATTCTTCTTCATTTTCTGTCATAAGAGTGGTGTCATCTCCGTATTTGAGGTTATTGATATTTCTCACAGCAATCTTGATTCCAGCTTGTGCTTCATCCAGCCCAGATTTTCCCATGATGCACTTTGCATATAAGTTGAATAAGCAAGGTTACAGTATACAGCCTTGACAAATTCCTTTCCCTATTTGAGACCAGTCTGTTGTTCCATATCCAGTTCTAACTGTTGCTTCCTGACCTGCATACAGGTTTCTCAAGAGGCAGGTCAGGCGGTCTGATTGTTCCATCTCTTGAAGAATTTTCCACAGTTTATTGTGATTCACACAGTCAAAAGCTTTGGCATAGTCAATAAAACAGAAATAGATCTTTCTCTGGAACTCTCTTCCTTTTCTGATGATCCAGCATATGTTGGCAATTTGATATCTGGTTCCTCTGCCTTTTCTAATGCCAGCTAGAACATCTGGAAGTTCATGGTTCATGTGTTGCTGAAGCCTGGCTTGGAGAATTTTGAGTATTACATTAACAGCGTGTGAGATGAGTGCAATTGTGTGATAGTTTGAACATTCTTTTGCTTTGCTTTTCTTTGAGACTGGAATGTAAACTGACCTTTTTCAGTCCTGTGGCCACTGCTGAGTTTTCCAAATTTGCTTACATATTGAGTGTAGCTCTTTCACAACATTATCTTTAGCATTTGAAATAGCTTAGCTGGAATATCGTCACCTCACTAGTTCTGTTCATAGTGATGCTTCCTAAGGCCCACTCCAGACATAAACTGAAGAAAGTGGGGAAAACCACTAGATCATTCAGGTATGAACTAAATCAAATCTCTAATGATTATACAGTGGAAGTGAGAAATAGATGTAAGGGACTAGACAGAGTGCCTGATGAACTGTGAACGAAGAATCGTGACATTGTACAGGAGACAGGGAACAAAACCATCCCCAAGAAAAAGAAATGCAAAAAGACAAAATACCTGTCTGAGGAAGCCTTACAAAGAAGGCTATGAAAAGAAGAGAAGTGAAAAACAAAGGAGATAAGGAAAGATATACACATCTGAATGCAGAGTTGCAAAGAATAACAAGGAGAGATAAGTGATCAGTGCAAAGAAAAGGGAGAAAGCAATAGAATGGGAAAGATTAGAGATCTCTTCAAGAAAATTAGAGATACCAAGGGAATATTTGATGCAAAAATGGGCACAATAAAGGACAGAAATTATCCAGACCTAACAGAAGAAGATATTAAGAACAGGTGGCAATAATACACAGTAGAACTATACAAAAAAGATCTTCACGACCCAGATAATCACGATGGTGTGATCAGTCACCTAGAGCCAGACATCCTGGAATGTGAAGTTAAGTGGGCTTTAGGAAGCATCACTATGAACAAAGCTAGTGGAGGTGATAGAATTCCAGTTGACCTATTTCAAATCCTAACAGATGATGCTGTGAAAGAGCTGCACATTATATGTCAGCAATATTAAATAAATAGAATCAATAATTTTAAACCTTCCTGAAATAATCATTTTCCAATAATATTTTTAAAAATAAATAAAATAAACCTTCCAAAACAGAGAGCATTAGATCCAAAAAGGTTCACTGTTGAATTATCCCAAACTTTTAATGAAACAATTATAACAATACTGTACAATCTCTTTTAGATGATAGAAGCTAAAGGAATACTTCTTAATTAAGTCTAGAATTCAACATCACCTTGATAGCAAAAACAAACAAAGACACTACAAGAAAAGTAAACTGCAGGCCAATGTCTCTCACAAAAACAGATATAAAAATCCTCTATAAAATAATAACAAATTGAGTCCAACAATGTAGAAAAATAATTATACATCATGACCAACTGAGATTTATGTTAGGTATGCAAGAATAATTTAACATTTGAAAATCTATTAATGTAATCCAGCACATTGACCGACTAAAAAAATCACATGATCATAACAAAAGATGTTGTAAAAACATTTGACAAAATCCAGCAGTCATTTATGGTAAGGAATGAAAATAAAAAACCTCTCAGTTAACAAGGAATAGAGAATAACGGTTTCAACCTGAAAAAGACTCTCTACAAAAACCTGCATTTAACATCATACTTGACGGTGAGAAACTTGAAGTTTTCCCAGTAAGATCAGGTACAAGTCAAGCAAGCCCTCTCTTCGCACTCTTTTTCAACATTATACAGTAAATTCTTGCTAATGCAATATGGTAAGAAAGGAAGTGAAAGTACATTTATTGAAAGGAAGATATAAAAGTCTTGTTTGCAGATGGTATGATAATCTATATAAAAAATCTGAAAGAATCAACAAGAAAATTCCTGGAACTAATAAGTGATTTTAATAAGGCTACAGGATACAAAATTAATATACAAAAGTCAGTTCCTTCCATATATATAAGCAAAAAACAAGTGGAACTTGAAATTAAAAGCATAATATCATTTACATTAACACTGAATGAAATAAAATAGGCATAAATTTAACAAATAAGATGGTTAGATGGCATCACTAACTCAATGGACATGAGTTTGAGTAAACTCCAGGGGTTGATGATGGACAGAGAGTCGTGGTGTGCTGTAGTCCATAGGGTCGCAAAGAGTCAGACACAGCTGAGTGACTGAACTGATAAGATCTATATGAGGAAATCAACAAAACTCTGGTGAACAACAATAAAAATAACTAAATAAATGGAGAGATATTCTATAGTCATGAAAAGGAAGACTCAATATTGTCAAGCTATCAATTCTTCCCAATTTCATATCTGTCTTCAATGCAATCTCTGTCAAAATACCAGCAGTTTACTTTATGAATATTGAAAAACTGATTCTAAAATTTACATGGAGAGGGAAAAGACCCAGAATATCCAACGCAATATTGAAGGAGAATAAATTTGGAAGAATGATGCTAACTGACTCACTGCAAAACTATAATAATCCAGACAATATGGTATTGGCAAAAGAACAGACAAATTGATCAATGAAACAGAACAGAGATCCTAGAAATAGACAGACAAACATATATAGAAACAACTGATCTTTGACAAAGGGAACAAAGGTAATTGATTCAACAAATGGTGCAGAAAGCTGGATATCCACATGCAAAAAACATAAATCTAGATGCAAACCTTACATATTTAGTGTCTCCAGTGTGGAAACACTGGAACCCTTGTATACGGTGGGAATGTCAGCTCATGCCTCTGATATGAAGAACAGTATGGAGGTTTCTCAAAACTTAAAAAAAAAGAACTATTGTACGATCCAGCAATCCTACTTTTGGATCTATATCTCAAAGAACTGAAAATAGAATCTTGAAGAGATACTTATACCTTCATGTTCTTAGAAATATTATTCATAAGAGGATAGAGAGGAAAATAATATAAATATCCACAGATAGATGGACAGATAATAAAAATTTAAGTATATATTGAATACATACACTAATATTATTCAGACTTGATAAAAGAAGAAAAACTTGCCACATTGAACAACATGGCAGACATTATGCTAAGTGAAAAAGCCAATCACAAAAAGACAAACTGCATGGTTCCACTTATATTAGATATTGAATATGGTCAAACTCATAGAAACAGAGAATAAAGTGATTATTTCCAGCAACTAGAGGCAGGGTAAAATGGGTAGTTGCTGTTTAATGGGTAAATATTCAGTTAGGCTAAGACAAATAAGTTCCAGTCCCATCACTTCATGGCAAATAGATGGGGAAACAGTGGAAACAGTAGAAGACTTTATTTTGGGGGGCTCCAAAACCATGGTACATGGTTACCGCAGCCATGAAATTAAAAGACACTTACTCCTTGGAAGGAAAGTTATGACTAACCTAGACAAAATGTGAAAAAGCAGAGACATTACTTTGCCAACAAAGATCCATCTACTGAAGGTTATGGTTTTTCCAGTAGTCATGTATGGATGTGAGAGTTGGACTATAAGGAAAGCTGAACACTGATGAATTGATGCCTTTGAACTGTGTTGTTGGAGAAGACTCTTGAGAGTCCCTTGGACTGCAAGGCGATCCAATCAGCCCATTCTAAAGGAGATCAGTCCTGGGTGTTCATTGGAACAACTGATGTTGAGACTGAAACTCTAATACTTTGGCCACCTCATGTGAAGAGTTGACTCATTGGAAAAGACCCTGATTCTTGGAGGGATTGGGGGCAGGAGGTGAAGGGGATGACAGAGGATGAGATGGCTGGATGGCATCACCGGCTCGATGGACATGAGTGTGGGTAAACTCCGGGAGTTGGTGATGGGCAGGGAGGCCTGGCTTGCTGCAGTTCATGGGGTCACAAGGGGTCGGACACGACTGAGCCACTGAACTGAACTGCATATTAATTGTAATCAATTGATTACCAGTTACCATTTACTTAACTATATCCCCTGAAAATGACTTTTTAAATTGCAATACTGACAGTTGCCCAGGGACTGCGTGTACTATGGCAGCCTTCTCACTGCTCTAGGCATATAAATAAATAGGCAACTTGATGACACATATCAAAAGCCTTAAGAATATAAGAAAATATAGATATTGCTCCCAATTTCTGGCTAAGGTAAGCAATGATTTGTTGTGCCCAAGGTCCAGTAGCTTTCCCCAATCTATTTGGCATATATCAATCATCTAGTGTTAATTTTTAACATATGCATAAATAATATTTTCCATATTTTTTGACTATATAATTCAATTTGCTAATGCTGATTTCATAACAGCCCATGTTTTCATTTGATGGTAAAAAGTATCAGAAAACAATTTTTAACTTGATATTTTCTTTCCCTTTTGCTTTTTGCTTTTGCTTTCCCTTTTGCTTTGAGAAAAAGAACAGTACATGGCTGTCCATGTGCTTCCTCAAAATGAACTTTCATTCAGCAACTGCTGATAAGGTACAGTGTTGTATCAGGTACAGTGCTGTACCTTGTATCAGGTACAGTGTTAGGTGCTAGGGCTAAGGCAGTGAATTACAAAAACAAGCAAAAACTCTGTCTTTATAGAGCACTAATCCCAAAGAAAGTGAAAGGGAAAGTTGCTCAGTCATGTCCGACTCATTGCAACCCGATGGACTATACAGTCCATGAAATTCTCCTGGCCAGAATACAGGAGTGGATAGTCTTTCCCTTCTCCAGGGGGGTCTTCCCAACCCAGGGATTGAACCCAGGTATCCCACATTGTAGGCAGATTCTTTACCAGCAGAGTTACAAGGGAAGCCCATTCCCAAAGAAAGGCAATGCCAAAGAATGTTCAAACTACTGCACAATTGCACTCATCTCATAAGCTAGCAATGTAATAATTAAAATTCTCCAAGCTAGGCTTCAACAGTATGTGAACCAAGAACTTCAGATGTTCAACCTGGATTTAGAAAAGGCAGAGGAGCCAAAAATCAGATTGCCAACATCTGTTGGATCATAGAAAAAGCAAGAGAATTTCAGAAAAAGGATCTACTTCTTCATTGCTATGCTAAAACCTTTGACTGTGTGTATCACAACAAACTGGAATATTCTTAGAGATGGGAATATCAGACCACCTGACCTACCTCCTGAGAAATCTGTATGCAGGTCAAGAATCAACAGTTAGAACTGGTCATGTAAGAATAGGCTGGTTCTAAATTGGGAAAAGAGTATGCCAAGACTGTATATTGTCACTCTGTTTATTTAACTTATATGCAGAGTACATTGTGCAAAATACTGGACTGGATGAAGCACCAGCTGGAATCAAGATTGCCAGGAAAAATATAAATAGCCTCAGATATGCAGATGATACTACGCTTATGGCAGAAAGTGAAGAGGAACTAAAAAGCTTCTTGATGAAGATGAAGAGGAGAGGAAAAAAGTTGGCTTAAAATTCAACATTTAAAAATCTAAGATCATGGCATCTGGTTCCATCACTTCATGGCAAATAGGTGGGGAAACAGTGGAAACTGTGACAGACTCTATTTTTAGGGGCTCATGGACATGAGTTTGAGCAAACTCCAGGAGTTGGTGATGGACAGGGAAGTCTGGCCTGCTACAGTCCATGGGGTCACATAGTAAGACACAACAGAGCAACTGAACTGAACTGAACTGAGATGGACTATATTAAGGTAAAACATGTTCAAGCACTCAGGGTCATCATTGACACATATACTTCACTATATTCACTTGTATTATATCTATAATCCTATATCAAACACTGCACTTGCCTAGAGATACAGTTAACAGTATTTACAATAAAGAAAATCTGCATTGTAAGACTTGGAATGTGAAAGTGGTTTCAGAATGTTTCCTACTATTCATCAACATTCGAGTTTTCTCCATCTTTTTCTTGATTCTAGTGTGATATGTTTGCTATGTTAGATTTTGTATTTATTTGTGGTTATGTTTTGGAGAAGGCAATGGCAACCCACTCCAGTACTCTTGCCTGGAAAATCCCATGGATGGAGGAGCCTGGTGGGCTGCAGTCCATGGGGTCGCTAAGAGTTGGACATGACTGAGCGACTTCACTTTCACTTTTCACTTTCATACATAGGAGAAGGAAATGGCAGCCCATTCCAGTGTTCTTGCCTGGAGAATCCCAGGGATGGGAGCCTGGTGGGCTGCCATCTATGGTTCCAATAGAGTTGGACATGAATGAAGAGGCTTTGCAGCAGCAGCAGCAGCAGTGCTTATGTTTGTGTTTCTGAGTGTGTGTGTGTGTGTGTGTGTGTGTGTGTGTGCGTGTATGTGTATGTCCCCACATATGTAGGGCTTCCCTGGTAGCTCAGCTGGTAAAGTGGTCCCCTGGAGAAGGGAATGGCAAACCACTTCAGTATTCTTGCCTTGAGAACCCTATGAACAGTGTGAATTGTATAAAACACTTAAGACCCCTCTCTTTAACTACTTGTTATTAGCAAAAAAAGGAAACTTGCACCATCTTCCTCAATCCTTCCCTTTTCTCCACAACTCAGTTTTAACAGTTTTTATTTTATATAAACTCTATATACTTTAATCACTGAATTTCTCACGAAAGATACCCTTTGACTTCAAGCTATTAAACATAAGCTAATAAAAAGGATTATTTCCAATTAATTAATTAATTTTTATTTGTTCACTTATTCAGTTTGAAATTATCATTTTAAAATTATTTTGAAATAATTTTTAAAGCATTAATTTTTAAATTATTTTGAAATTGTTTTTATTATAATATTTTTAGCCTATTCTCTTATTCTTATTCCTGCCTTGTTTTTTATCAATTTGATTTTTAGTTGAATATATTAATTTCTCACTACTAGTCCTTTGCTAGGGTTTTCCAAAACACTTCTTAGCTGACTGTAGCTTTTCTTCAACAAGGGTTAATATGAAAAATATATGTTGTTTTTTACAGCCAATATAATTTTGTCTATATTCTTTGTAGCTTGGAGACAGCTTTGGTAGATATAAGTTCCTAATATCACATTTTTCTCTTGAGTCTTTTTATACTGTTGATCTGTTATGTTTTGGCAATGAATATTGTAGCCAAACTGATTATCTGAGTCTTCATGTTTAATCTATCTGATTTCCATTTCAAGTAACATACACTTTTTCACCTAGAAGAGATTCTTTCATTATAAATCCAATAAATATACTATGATACGTTTTAGTGTATCTGTGTTCCTTTACTTTGATATTCTCCTTCACAATTTCAACTTTTCATATATTGCATCTTTGATGGTCTTTATCATTAGTTATTCTTTAATTATTTTAACTTGGTTTCCTTTTGACAATTTCTATGTCAACTCCTCTGTGAACTCTACTCTTCAGTTTCCTTTCTTCCTATATATCCTCTTCATTTGCTGTTTTTTCCCTCAGTTCTTAACTGATTTTCATTAAAGTTGTGATCAAATTCTACTAGTTTTGTATTAATGTTAGAATGTTGGGTTAAAGTCTTTATCTGCTTCAAAGTCTCAGTTTTCTATGCGTGTTATTTTTCTGTAGATAAGTTTACTTTTCCCCCTCCCCAAACATGTTTTCTTGTAGTAATGTATACAATACTTTACCTATTCCTCATTTTTGGGGATATTTTTCTTTGAGTTGGGTTGTATGAGAAGAAAATAGCAGGGGATAACAATTGTTGTTTAGTGGCTAAGTCATGTCTGTCTCCTTTGTGACCCCCTGGACTATAGCCCTCCAGGTTCCTCTGTCCATGGGATTTCCCAGGCAAGAATACTAGAGTGAGTTGCCATTTCCTTCTCCAGGGGATAACAATGGCCATATGATGTTTGCCACTTTATTTGTTGATATTAAGAGCCTATATATATATAACATAAATATGGGTCTTCCCAGGTGGTACAGCAGTAAAAATTCTGCCTGCCAATGTAGGAAATACAGGAGACGCAGGCTCGATCCCTGGATCAGGAAGATGCCATGAAGCAGGAAATGGCAACCCATTTCATTATTCTTTCCTGGAAAATGCCATGGACAGAAGAACCTGGCAGGCTACAGTCCATGGGGTTGCAAAGAGTTGGATATAACTCAGCCACTGAGCACACATGCATAAGTATATATATTAGCAACTATTTTTTCATATGCAGTCATGCCATACTTTAATAAGTGTAGAACACCATATAGTAATACTTTATACATCTTTATAAATTCTCATTTACTGAAGTTAAAACCTTTTATCATAGACAGTTCTATCAGAATACCATAAACCTCTTTAAACCTTGAAAGCAGTAAGAAGTTCAGCACAGAAAATTAACTGCTCTCAAATGTGTTGAAAAGACTGAGGAGTAAAGGTTAGGGAAAGCCACCAATGGATCTCAGTTTGCTACTAGCTTTGGGGGAATTATGAAGTTGCTATTTTGAACACAGCTCAAAAGGTACAGGAAATCACGACTGATGGTTACTGTAGTGCTGGCTGTAGCACCAAGAAAGTGATTCTTAGGGACAATGGCCAGTGCACACTAAAATCTCATGTCCTCTATATCCATGCTTTCCCTTGCTGTTGCAAGAGGAAGAAAAGAGCTGTGTTTCACTTCTGCCTTCCAGATCTAACAAGAGGGAATTCATGTTATTATGATCTAAACCAAAGCCCCACAACAAAAGATTCCAGGAAATTTGTTTCCCAGACATCAACTTTGAAACTATAGAAGAGAGCACAGAAGGTGGTGAAAATGGCCCTGACTACCAACAATCAGTCTGGCACAATCATCCTTTGGTTGCTTAGCACCAATACATAGCCTCCTACTCAACTGCATCTCCCAAACAACAATGGCAATAAGATCCCATGACTACCTAGCATCAAGTGACTATTTGGTGTTTCCTCAAATTCCCGTCAAGTCCTATATGCAGCATTAGATGATGTTTATATCTTTTCTAATTCATTCAGAGATACAATGTTTTGCAAACTAAAGACTGAAAAATAAAAGTCACTTTCATCAACATACTTTATATAAAGTTGCTTGGAAAAGAGAAAGACTTTTATTTTTATTTTCTTTTTTTTTGAGTAAAAGAGGTTTTATTTTTATTTATTTTATTTATACATATTTTTATTTTACTTTATTTTAGTTTACAATTCTGTATTGGTTTTGCCATACATCAACATGAATCCGCCATGGGTGTACACGTGTTCCCAATCCTGAACCCCCCTCCCACCTACCTCCCCGTACCATCTCTCTGGGTCATCCCTGTGCACCAGCCCCAAGCATCCTGTATCCTGCATTGAACCTAGACTGGTGATTCGTTTCTTACATGATAGTATACATGTTTCAATGCCATTCTCCCAAATCATCCCACCCTCTCCCTCTCCCACAGAGTCCAAAAGACTGTTTTGAGAAAGACTTTTAAAAAGGCAATTGATATGATACAAAACAGTGAAGAAAATAAGCATATTTCTTTAGTCTTCTCTTAACAATTGGTATTTATTGCTATTTAAAATTTCTCTACCTATGGCTGATTCATGCTGAGGTTTGACAGAAGACAACAACATTCTGTAAAGCAATTATCCTTCAATTAATAAATTAAAACATAGTAAAAAAAAATTAGCTGTCATCTTTCACTTTTCACTCTATGCTGCATTTGTCCATAGCATCTCAAAACTTCGCTGTATTTTGTTTTGTATAGTGACTCAAATTTTTATTCCCAAAGTGTCTGATCTTGCTTGTATTTGATTGTTGTAGTTTTTTCTTTTTGTAATCATTAGTTGTGGAAATACTAAGAAGCTTTCAGAGAATCTACTGGTTGACAAAATCCTCTCTGCCCCACTTAGGTAACATAAATTCTATTACTCTTTCAATTAGGATTATAACTGCAAACAGTTGGCCTTTACCTGTTAGTTTTGTTCCACTATAAACTTATAAGATAGTTTTCTCTCATTACTAATTCATTGAAATCATCACTGTGTCCTTGTAAAAGTATTTCTCCATTGGGAACTAAGACTTCTAAACTATCAAGAGCAGTCAATAATATACAGGGGAAACAAGAAATTCTTGAGGGGAAACCCAGGTTCTGTCCTTGGGTTGGGAAGATCCCCTGGAGGAGGACATAGCAACTCACGCCAGTATTCTTGCCTGGAGAACTCCATGGACACAGGAACTAGTGGGCTACAGTCCATGGGGTCACAAAGAGTCAGACACCACTGAGCGATTAACATGAACTTCAGGGATTATAAAGAAAGAGGTCACTCTCATTTTAACCATTGATTCTCCAATCTGGTTTCTTACTAAGATATTAAAAGCATCATTTATGGTTGTCAGAGCATAAAGTAACATTTTTAGAACATTTCTCCAAGGTAACTGTTATTATGTATAAAATAGCATAAATAAGTCTTATCTAAGCCACTCTACTGTATTACTGGACCAACTGCTTCTGGGTGATGAAGTAAAGAGTAAGGTAAATGATCCCCTTGGGTATGTGTCTATTGCTTCACTCCTTTCCTATAAAACGAATGCCTTGATCAGGAGGAACATAGTATATAGCATCATGGCAGCAAACAATGCATTCTGTAGATCCATGGATGATCATGAGGGAAGAAAAATTAGAGGAAGAGAATGGAAATTCTTATCTAGAGTAAGTGGCAGTACCAAGGGGTGGGGGGAAGGGATTTCTGCCCCTTCTACGATTCAAAGGGTAAAAATTCATTAAACTTCCCTAGAACTTACTGCCACTCTTCCCTCCATGAGCATATGGTATATGTAGGGTGCCTAGTTGATCTTCACCGTAGGAATTTGGTCATTAAGCAGCGGAAGTAGCCAGATTTACCATGGTGATGAGAAGCTTATGTATTTGAGACTGAGTCAATTCTATACCAGCATGTTTTCAGTTTGTTAATGAGCTTACTGAGTAAGCACTAGGTGACAGGTAAAGAGGCAGATTAACAGCCACAATATGAGAAATCTTATTTTACTTGATTATTGCAAGTCTCCTCCACAAAAGCATTCTTTTGAAAACATTTACTTAAGCAATGAATATCTTTGCATCCTTTGCCAATTTTTAGAAGTTCACCCTTAAGCTTTTTACCTAAATCTTTCCCTAATGTTTTAATTGCACTGCTTCTAAGGTGCTTACTACTGGATGAGTCATTAGTCCTGCACCTGATTGCTAATCTCCAAGAACTGATGTATATTTGACCTCCAGCAAATACTTTTTCCAACCAAAATGAACAACCAGATGCCATGCTCAACATTCTGCCCCTAAGAGGATTTCCCTTCATTATTATCCTTTAGGATTATGATGATTAATTTTATGTGTCAACTTTACTGGTCTGAGGGGTATCCAAATATTTGGTCAAACATTATTCTGAGTGTTTCTGTGAGGGTGTAGTTGTGGATGAGATTAACATTTGAATCAGTAGACTGAGTAAAGTAGATTGCCTTTCCTAGTGTGGGTGGGCCTCATTCAATCTGTTAAAGTCTGGAATGGAACAAAAAAGCTGTTCCTCTCATGAATAAGCAAAACTCCTCCTGCCTGCCTGATTGAATAGGAGCATAAATATTTTCTTGCCTTTATGCTCAAACTAAAACTTCAGTTCTTCTTGGGTCTGATGCTTACCAGCTCTCAGACTGCAGCTACACCATTGAAGCTTCTGGATCTCCAGTTTGTTGACTACAGATCTTGAGTCCTCTTAGTCTCCATAGTCACACAAGATAATTCCTTATAAAAATGAATAAATAACTTATGTGTATGTTTGTATATGTGTATGTTTGTATATGTGTATGTTTGTATATGTGTATATGTGTACATGTAAATTTCTTCTCCCTGTCAGTTGTTTCTGTGAAATTTCATATCAGACTACATGAGTGAATTGGAGGAGAGATGACAGTTCAGTAGAATTAGGTCCCATGAGAGTCTGAGCTACCTGATCATGTAACTTATTCATGGTTCCAGAAACTGTAAAGGCCTGACTCTAGGGATCTGTGTATCTGATAAAAGCTAATCATGTTGCATAGCTGAAATCATATGGTTATTAGGTCAGATGTCTCATACAGTCTATACTAAGTTTCTTTAGTAAAGTTGGAGATTTTTTATTATTTTCTTTTCCTTATGTTTTAATTGGAGGATAATTGCTTTACAATATTGTGTAGTTTCTGCTTTACAAGGGAGTCTTTTTAAATATGAGAGTAATTATCTGCAGAAGAAAAGGCATGTGTTTGCTCTTAGAAATTTATTTTTCTCTTCTTGTGAATTATTAAAGGGTTCTCACTGGTTATCTCTAATTGTCCAGACATTTTATGTATTCTTAGATTGACTGAATCATACCCCAAGTGGAGGAGCGGCTACTCATTCAACCTTATTTTGTTCTGTACTCAAGTCAATTTAGTAGCCTTGCTTAACATACAGGTCATAGAAGTATACTTCTTAAAAAAAAAAAAAAAGCAATGGAGAGCAATATACTTTTTGCTAACAACTAGGAAGGTAAGTTATAGTATAGACTTGCAACAGTGTTGCAGGGTGTTTTATTGAGGGATTCAGCTTACTCTGTATTTAAGGGATCTGTGGCTATGACCAAAAGAACTTCTCCTTCCAAAATGGTTATTCAAATAAGGTCTCTGGGTAGAGATTTTCTCTTTTATCTTCATTTTTAAAATGTGACATTGCATTTCAGTCTGGTGCTCATTCATTTCAGTGCTAGAATCTCTATGATCAATATGTTCTACCAGAAGTACCTAAAGTAAAAATTATTACTGTACAAGCTCCACTGTACACATAAGTAACCACACTGCCTGTTAAATCACTGACAGTTAAGGGTTGTGGTTTGGCTTCTCCTAATCTGGAATACTGGCATGATCATTAATAACAAGGAGTCTATTCTCCCCCTTGTTATCCCCTGCCTGAAGAAGACATCTAATGTAGAAGCTTTAAGAACACTGATGCTGGCTTCATAAGTTTTCTATGCTATGGTGATATAAATATATAAATGTCCCCTGAAGACCTCCAAAGAGATATTACAAAAGATAAATCCATTACAGCATCCTTGTATCTTTTAGATATAAGATTTATTCACAGACATTATATCAAAAAAAGTTATGGCACTTCAAATTCATTTAAAATGGGATACAGTTTAGGTTAGGTTTTGATTATCCATTCAAGCACATCAGCCAAGCAACACATTTAATCCAGAATTTCTAGTAGTGGAAAATACTGTTAAAGTCAGCCCACTTTAAATTATTTTTTCTCCTTGAATGTTTTTGTGTATTTGGAACAAATTTCTATACATATTGGCCCATAATTTGGCTGATATAAATGATCAAAACTTTGTTCTTTGCGTACCTGCTCTGTCCTCTAAGTTCATACTTTGGACTCAATCCTATCAGAAATTCTTGAAGTTAATTACTTTTGGATGTGATAATAATTGATAAAATGGATATTGTAAAGGTCAGTGATTGTTTTAGGTGAAGATAATACAGGATCTTCAAATAAAAAGAGTATAATCTCATTGAAAGTGAAAAAAAAGAAGTGAAAATGTTAGTCACTCAGTCATATCTGACTCTTTGCCACCCCATGGATTGTAGCCCACCAGGCTCCTTTGTCCGTGGATTCTCCAGGCAAGAATACTGGAGAAGGTAACCATTCCCTTTTCCACGGGATCTTCTCAACCCAGCAGTCAAACCCAGGTCTCCTTCATTGCAGGTGGATTCTTCACCTATCCATCTGAGCCCTTAGGGAAGCCCCTGTCTTAGACAGAAGAAAAGGAATTGGTAAGGAAGGATCGGTAAGATATGGGTATTCCATGTACTTGGATTCATCCAAATCTTTTCAAATGTCCTCAGTATGATCTTTAAGACATTACTATTTCTTAGCCAACAAAACATCTTAAGAGTTCTGAGTTAAACTTGTTTATAGTTCTGTCTTGCATTATGAAACTTCAGATATGGCTTGAGAAACATTGACTTTTTTGTTATAAGACATAAAATATACTTTCAGATAAAGCACACAAGCATGTTCTTTGTGCCATGAACTGAGTATTTGAAGGCCTAAAATTGCCATTTTATTATTTTTGTTAATTCTCTACTGCATCCAGAATAAAAGCTTAATATATATGTATATGTGTATGTATATATATATATAATCATTTCTACTACAGAACTATTGCACAGCAGTCATTTGGTGACTTAATCCATTGTCTTCCCTAGGCACATTATTCCAGGCTGCTACCAGCTAATGAAATATTTTCTGTGACATTCCAGGGACTAAAAGTATCCCATATTCCACTAAAGATGAGAGATTACTATTACATTAGTATCCAAGAAGTTCAGATACCATAAAAACTAGATACACACATATAAAATTATATGTATGTTTAAATTTACATATTTCTTAATTCTTGATTCCAAGAGATACTTGTGTTTATAACTGCTTTTGATATTTAAAACCTAGTTCAACAAATTTAACATATACAGGTCCTAGGATCAGGGAAATAACAAATTAGAACTATAATTTTACAGCTGAAGGTATTTTTTTCCCTTATTATTTTTACTATGATATGTTTTTTAGGAAAATGGTGCCAAGCTAATTCAAAAGAGGGAAATTTTACTATAAATAAAAACACAAAAACAAGCCTCAGGAAAAGTGTGATACAGGGCTTTTGTGGGACTTTTGGCAAAAAGAAATTATTAGACTTTCATTGTGACATTTTGTTACTAATGAGATCTTAGTTACCATTTACTCTTTGGTGTGTTAGTACTATTTAGTTCAGCTTCTCAAGGAAGGTAAACCACTGTGGTTGCTGATTAGCAAAGAATTTCCCCGGGATCATATGGTCACATTTGAAACAACAGCTATGACTACAGAGGAAGGATCATGAGGCACAACAGTGCTCTCAGACCCACTCTTTCAATCAGGTACACGTAGTGTTCACTTCCAGAAGAATATAACACAGACGGAAGCAGCCAAAAGATCTACTTTATACATTTCCTCTTCATTTAATTTTTATTTATTTTTTAGAAGCTTTGTTTAGCTAGTTTGCTGTGGGAGAAAATTATCATGGTATAGAATGCTATGCTTGAAAACTACCAAAACCAGACTGATTCAGCAATGTGGTTTTGGGAAGATGTGGCCCCAGCTAAAAGAACTTAAGCTCCAAAGTGAATTTGAAGCTTCCAAGTTACCTGTGAAGAGTAGAGTCTTTTCTGAGTAATTAGAGTGATTCCAAAATTCCTATAAGATTTCCAGGTGATTTGAATAGGAATCTCAGGAAAAAATAAAAGAGAACACATCATAATCCATTAATGCTTTTAAAGAATTCCTAGAACTTATCCATTCAATTTATGTCAAAATTCAATACTTAGTGTTTTTTATTATCAGATATTATAAGAATGACTTGAAACAAGCCTGAGTCATCTGATAATGTTATAAGTGCGTGCTGATGAAATGTGCGGGATCCGTAATACTGCAGTTGCCCATGTATAAAGTTGCTCAGACCAGTGATGTTGTGATACCCTATCAGACAGACTACCGTTATTTCTATTTGCTTTTATGTGCCCAGTATAGACACAAAATCTTTATCCAGAATTAAATCAAATATCTGTAATTTCACCAATCTTTGAATCTTTATAGCACTTTATGCTTGCTTAGGAGAAGGAAATGGCAACCCACTCCAGTGTTCTTGCCTGGAGAATCCCAGGGATGGGGAAGCCTGGTGGGCTGCCGTCTCTGGGGTTGCACAGAGTCGGGCATGACTGAAGCGACTTAGCAGCAGCAGCACCATGCTTGTTTAGGACTCTGATCTACTCTATACAGTTTTTTTTTTTTTTTTAACCTCTTATTTTCATTTTACCATGAGGGAAAAATTATGTCTTATTTATTATAGCATCTTCCACAACACTTTATGCACAATACTCTGTGCATAATAGGTCCACAATACAAGCTTCATTTACACTAATTAATAAGAAAATACTGTATTTTGAAGAAAAGACTGACTTCATTATATTTTTCCTTTAAGAAAAATTGTCATGCATACTTGGGAGCAGTAGTTATTAATTACAGTAAAAAATATGTCACACCTATTTATTCCTATCCATAAAAGGTGTACATAGGGCAATCTGTTCATCAGTCCATCTTAAATACTCAATTCTTATCACCAACTCTATTACCATTGTAAGAAGTCCCTACAACTTGCAGGAAATTCTCATTATGGAACATCAGACTTGCAAGCTCCTTGTTATTACTGTAGATGGCACCATGAAAAGAAGCTCTTCTTGTTTTCTGAAAGCCATACCTGTATCATTTTCTGTCCAAACTTACTGGCTTTTCTCTACTGTCATGGGGAGTTTTGATTTATGTCGCTCACTGTGAGGATTCAGAGAATAAGTTGATGCCAGTTCCTGTGTACTCTCTGGTACACATATAACAGTTTGTCTGCTACTGTCATTTTCCTTTCACGTGACATTACAAATTGACAAAAAGGAAACTACTGGTAATCACACATACACACACACATGCATCTATGCAACAAATATGCATACATATACAAATAATCAACACGTATTGGCCTTAGTTAGAAAAGAAAAGTAAAATAAAAACTTAATGAAATTTACAGAAGAAGAGATACTTAATAAAGTTTATAATTCATTTAATTCCCTCCCTCACCATACAAAATTTTCTTGAATTGTGTATGTATCATGATTATTTTATTAGTACGTGGAAATTTGCAACATTATGTCTTGAATATTGCCTAAGCTAAAACTTTCCAAAATTGGTCTAAAATCTTAATGATGAGAAATATCCTGTGACTTTCAAAGATCTTTTTTAAAAGTTCATGCTTGGAATATTCCATCATAAGGTCATTAGCCATAGACACATATATACAGGTATATATCACTCACTATGAGCATTCAGTAAATAAGTCAATGTGTGTTCCCCTGTACTCTGTGATACACAGGAAAACAAATGGTCTCAACACAAATGGTTTTTATTAAAAAAGTAACATTTTAAAATGTGCATAAATATGTAATTATTAAAGGTTTAGATGGATGTTTAAAACCAAATGACTGCTACTTCCAGTAGAGTTTCATTCTGAAACAGTGTTTTGCAGTGGTTAAATATATGGGCTTTACCAATAGATCATTGTTTCTAAATACAGGTTATACCAAATAAAAAATGTGGGACCTTAGGCTAATTAATATCTCATAAACTCAGTTTTCTTATTTTTAAAATCAGAGTAATGAGTACCTACTTCATAAGATTGTTGTAAGGATTCAATATCAGTGCCTGCACTTTTAATGAATGTAAGCTATTGTTACTATCATAATAAGTTCACACAAATGGAAAGCAGAGAAAATATAAAAACCTGGTAAAAACCTGTGGATATGTTGAATTATTTCCTTTGACAATACAAAGCATAATTTCAATTATTTTCTTCTCAGGATATACAAAGATAAAAAAAATGAGACTAGAAGAAAATAGATTGGTAGCTAGATTATAATGTGATAGCTTGAATTCCTTAGAAGAAGAAAAGTATATAGTTCATTCTACAGATACTGAGCTTTGCTTTGATGTGATTTTACTCTCGCCAATGGGATGTGAGTCAGAATCTAGTTAGAAATATAAACTACACAATTCAGATAATTGAATGTCAATTAATGTTAATAACTAACTATTGGAAGGAAATTGGTTAAAAAGCAAAAAGAAATCCTTCTTCATCATGGAGATATTAATAATAACTGTGTGAAAGCAATTACCATCCCTAAAGCTGAGGATGAAAAGGGAAGATGTTGAAATTGTTAAAATAAAAGTTTAAAAGAAAACCTTCATGGATGTGGAGTCTACACTGTTATAAAGGTTGGTTCCAGTACCTTAGAACCTCTGATAATGGACTCCAGAGAAAGAACTTGAATACAAACCTTAAGGGGCAGTACTTGCTTGATATAAATTCCTTTGGAGTTCAAAAGAAGGACTTCACTGTAAGTGGAATATACACATTTGAGGATGGGACTTTGATTAGCTGGTCCTGGTGGCCCTGAACAGGCACAGAGACAAGACGCTGGTTTTAGACATTTCAGAGAACTCCAATTTGCAGTCAACTAGTACTACAAAGGTAATGATGAATGCTGGGGCCGTTCATGGGGAGAGTAGTTTCTTTTTCCTCCTTCACACTTTGACTCCTGATCTCCTCTATAACTGGATCTGTAGCTGTCCAGAAGAGCCCTGCCTAGATTAACTAACTTCTTGGTGACCACCAGACAAATAAGCAATAATTTCATGGCAAATAGTTGTTATATGTCACTGAGTTTTAGAGTAGTTTGTTACAGAGTAACAGACGACTCATACAACTCAAACAGTTCAGTTCAGTTCAGTCGCTCAGTCGTGTCCGATTCTTTGCGACCCCATGAATCGCAGCACGCCAGGTCTCCCTGTCCATCACCAACGCCAGGAGTTCACTCAGACTCACATCCATTGAGTCAGTGATGCCATCCAGCCATCTAATCCTCGGTCATCCCCTTCTCCTCCTGCCCCAATCCCTTCCAGCATCAGAGTCTTTTCCAATGAGTCAACTCATCGCATGAGGTGGCCAAAGTACTGGAGTTTCAGCTTTAGCATCATTCCCTCCAAAGAAATCCCAGGGTTGATCTCCTTCAGAATGGACTGGCTGAATCTCCTTGCAGTCCAAGGGACTCTCAAGAGTCTTCTCCAACACCACAGTTCAAAAGCATCAATCCTTCGGCGCTCAGCCTTCTTCGCAGTCCAACTCTCATATCCATACCTGACCACAGGAAAAACCATAGCCTTGACTAGACAGACCTTAGTCGGCAAATACAACTCAATAGGTAGTTAAATAAGAATGAAAATGAATAGGTGGATAATAGAGCAACATCTGTAAGAGCAGGGATTTCATTTATTTGAGTTACCATTATATTTCCTTCTTTATTAAAATAGTGCCTGATAAATAGTGATCATCAAAATAATTAACAACTGAATGAATATATGATTATAAATATTTAAATCTAGTATGTTTAATTTTGTATAATTAATATTTTCCAGTTATTAAAAATTCTTGCAAATTTTAATTCCCAAAGACATTTAAGGATATACCATAATGTGCTCTATAATCTCTTGGAGAGGAACATTTAGTTGGTTTCTAATTTGCTTTATTATGATTGCAGTGCAGTAAATAATTTAATAACTGCATATAATCCATTATCTCTAATTTTTTCATTTGGGTTTTATTTATAAAAGTGAAATTCTGGGTCAAAATGTATACACATCATATATATGAAGATACATACTTAGATATTACATATATTATTTTATTACAAATATTAAATATTGTGTATACAAAAGATGGCAATAAATCTATCTATATAAGTACTATATAGAAAAATTAACATTTGGAATTACATTTTATATTTAAGTCTATGATCCTTTAGAGCTGTAATGTATTTATTCATAAAGTCCTATGTTTGGCTCATATTACCTTTATAATTTAGAAATTTGAATCAATTTTTTTCTTACAATTTTCACCATCTATGAAGTGGGTGTTGTAAAGTTACTTAATGGATATATTTGATGACTAAATTAGTTAATTTATCTAACATGCTTTGTGGTGAAACATACTAGCATTATTGATTTATGGTTGACTTTTAAATAATAGATTCAATTGACATGGGACAATATTCTACATGATATTTTTCACTTAATATTAAGTTTATTACAGTTACAAAGAGAATTGAAACTTATTAAGACATTAAAATATTTAGACAAAAATAAGCTATGAGTAACAGATTACTTGCCCACAGTAGTAGATATAATGGTCATCTGAGTTAAATTCACCCATTCCAGTCCATTTTAGTTCACTGATTCTTAAATGTCCACATTCACTCTTGCCATCTCCTGTTTGACCACTTTCAATTTGCCTTGATTCATGGATCTACCAGTCCAGGTTCCTATGCAATATTGCTCTTTACAGCATTGGACCTTGCTTCCATCACCAGTCACATCCACAATTGGGTACTGTTCTTGCTTTGGCTCTGTATCTTTATTCTTTCTGGAGTTATTTCTCTACTGATCTCCAGTATCATATTGGGCACCTACTGACCTGATAGTTCATCTTTCAGTGTCCTATCTTTTTGCCTTTGCATACTGTTCATGGGGTTCTCAAGGCAAGAATACTGAATTGGTTTGCTTCCCTTCTCCAGTGGGAATTTTGTCACAACTCTCCACAATATCCCATTCCTATTGTATGGCCCTACACAGCATGGTTCATAGTTTCATTCAGTCAGACAAGGCTGTGATCCATGTGATTAGATTGGTTAGTCTTCTGTGATTGTAGATTTCAGTCTGCCCTCTGATGGAGAAAGATAAGAGGCTTATGAAAGCTTCTTGATGGGATAGACTGACTGAGGGGGATTTTGGTCTTGTTCCCAGGGCCATGCTCAGTAAACCTTTAATCCAATTTTCTGTTGATGGGTGGAGCTGTGTCCCCTCCCTGCAATTTCAGTTCAGTTCAGTTCAGTCGCTCAATCGTGTCCCACTCTTTGCGACCCCATGAAGCACAGCACGCCAGGCCTCCCTGTCCATCACCAACTCAAGGAGTTCACTCAGACTCACATCCATTGAGTCAGTGATGCCATCCAGCCATCTCATTCTCTGTTGTCCCCTTCTTCTCCTGCCCCCAATTCCTCCCAGCATCAGAGTCTTTTCCAATGAGTCAACTCTTCGCATGATGGAGAGCTTTACCATCATTCCCTCCAAAGAAATCCCAGGGCTGATCTCCTTCAGAATGGACTCGTTGGATCTCCTTGCAGTCCAAGGGACTCTCAAGAGTCTTCTCCAACACCACAGTTCAAAAGCATCAATACTTCGATGCTCAGCCTTCTTCACAGTCCAACTCTCACATCCATGACCACAGGAGAAACCATAGCCTTGACTAGATGGACCTTAGTCAGCAAAGTAATGTCTCTGCTTTTCAACATACTATCTAGGTTGGTCATAACTTTTCTTCCGAGGAGTAAGCGTCTTTTAATTTCATGGCTGCAGTCACCATCTGCAGTGATTCTGGAGCCCCCAAAAATAAAGTCAGCCACTGTTTCCACGGTTTCCCCATCTATTTCCCATGAAGTGATGGGACCAGATGCCATGATCTTAGTTTTCTCAATGTTGAGCTTTAAGCCAACTTTTTCACTCTCCTCTTTCACTTTCATCAAGAGGCTTTTTAGTTCCTCTTCACTTTCTGCCATAAGGGTGGTGTCATCTGCATATCTGAGATTATTGGTATTTCTCCTGGCAATCTTGATTCCAGCTTGTGTTTCTTCCAGTCCAGCATTTCTCATGATGTACTCTGCATATAAGTTAAATAAGCAGATTGACAATATACAGCCTTGACGTCCTCCTTTTCCTATTTGGAACCAGTCTGTTGTTCCCTGTCCAGTTCTAACTGTTGCTTCCTGACCTGCATACAGATTTCTCAAGAGGCAGGTCAAGTTGTCTGGTATTACCATCTCTCTCAGAATTTTCCACAGTTTATTGTGATCCACACAATCAAAGGTTTTGACATAGTCAATAAAGCAGAAATAGATGTTTTTCTGGAACTCTCTTGCTTTCCAAACCATGGTGGGGGCTTCCCTTGTAGCTCAGTCCATAAAGAATCTGCCTGCAGTGCCAGAGATCTGGATTCAATCCCTGGGTCTGGAAGATCCCCTGGAGAAAGAAATGGAAACTCACTCCAGTATCCATTTTCCAGTATTTTCCCTGGAAAATCTCATGGACAGAAGATCATGGTGGGCTGCAGTTCACAAGGTTGCAAAGAGCTGGGCACGACTGGGAAACTAACACTTATTTACACTTAAACCATGGGGGAGGTAATGAAAATAATGGTGACCTCCTTTAAAAGATCCCACGCATGTACTGCTACACTCAGTGCCCCCACCCCATGCAGCAGACCACCAGCCACCCACGCTTCTGCTGGAGACTCCTTGACACTCACAGACAAGTCTGGGTCAGTCTCTTGTAGGGCCAGTGCTCTTTTGTCTCGGGTCCTGGTGCACAAGGTTCTGTTTGTGCCCTCCAAGAGTCTATTTCCCATTCCTGTGTAAATTCTGGCAGCTCTATGGTGGGGTTAATGGTGACCTCCTCCAAGATGGCTTATGCCATACCCAAGTCTGCTGCACCCAGAGCCCCTGTCCCTGTGGCAGTCCACTGCTAACCCATATCTCCACAGGAGATGCTCAAACACAGTTCTGTATCAGTCTCTGTGGGGTCCCTGGGTCCTGGTGCATACAAGGTTTGTTTGAGCCCTCTGAGCATGTATGGTGGGAATGGGGTTTGATTCTAAACATGAATTCGTCCCTCCTACCATCTTGCTGGGGCTTCTCCTTTGCCATTGGACATGCAGTATCTCCTCAGAGCCATTCCAGCGCCTACTGTCTTACTGCGGTTTCTCTGACTTTGGATGTGGGGTATCTCTTCTCAGCTAGCCGCTGCTCCAGGGCTGCACAGCCGCCAGCTGCCGCTGGAATAGGTGAATTTAACTTAGGTGACCGTTATATCTACTACTGTTGGCAAGAATCCATTAGAAGAAAAGGAGTAGCCATCATAGTCAATGAAAGAGTCCAAAATGCAGTACTTGGATGCAGTCCCAAAAATGACAGAATGATCTCTGTTCATTTCCATGGCAAATCATTCAATATCAAGATAATCCAAGTCTATGCCCTGACCAGTAATGCTGAAGAATCTAAAATTGAACAATTCTATGAAGACCTACAAGACCTTTTAGAACTAACACCCCAAAAATATGTCCTTTTCATTATAGAGGACTGGAATGCAAAAGTAGGAAGTCAAGAAGCACCTGGAGTAAACAGGCAAATTTGGCCTTGGAGTATAGAATAAAGGGGGAGGGAAAAGCCCTATTTAGCTAATAGAATTTTGCTAAGATAATACACTGGTCATAGCAAACACCCTCTTCCAACAACACAAGAGAAGACTACATATGGATATCATCAGATGATCAACACTGAAATCAGATTGATTATATTCTTTTCAGCCAAAGAAGAAGAAACTCTATACAGTCACCAAAAAGACAGCAGGAGCTGACTGTGTCTCAGATCATGAACTGTTTATTGTCAAATTCAGACTTAAATTGAATAAAGTAGGGAAAACCACTAGATCATTCAGGTATGACCTAAATCAAATCCCTAACAATTATGCAGTGGAAGTGAGAAATAGATTTAAGGGACTAGATCTGACAGACAGAATGCCTGATGAACTATGGACCAAGGTTTATGACATGGTTCAGGAGACAGGGATCAGGACCATCCCTAAGAAAAAGAAATGCAAAAAAGCAAAATGAGTATCTGAGTAGGCCTTACAAATAACTATGAAAAGAATAGAAGTGAAAAACAAAGGAGAAAAAGAAAGATATAAGCATCTGAATGCAGAGTTCCAAAGAATAGCAAGAAGAGAGCAGAAAGCCTTCCTCAGTGATCAGTGCAAAGAAATAAAGGAAAACAATAGAAAGGGAAAGACTAGAAATCTATTCAAGAAAACTAGAGATACCAAGGGAACATTCCATGCAAAGATGGGCTCAATAAAGGACAGAAATGGTCTGGACTTAACAGAAGCAGAAGATATTAAGAAGAGGAGGCAAGAATACACTGAAGAACTACACAAAAAAGATCTTCATGGCCCAGATAATCACGATGGTGTGATCACTCACCCAGAGCCAGACATCTTAGAATGTGAAGTCAAGTGGGCCTTAGGAAGCATCACTATCAACAAAGCTAGTGGAGGTGATGGAATTCCAGTTGAACTATTTCAAAGCCTAAAAGATGAAGCTGTGAAAGAGCGCACTCAATGTGCCAACAAATTTGGAAAACTGAGCAGTGGCCACAGGACTGGAAAAGGTCAGTTTTCATTCCAATCCCAAAGAAAGGCAATGCCAAAGAATGCTCAAACTACTGCACAATTGCACTCATCTCACACGCTAGCAAAGTAATGCTCAAAATTCTCCAAGCCAGGCTTCAACAATATGTGAACCGTGAACTTTCAGATGTTCAAGCTGGTTTTAGAAAAGGCAAAGGAAACCAGAGATCAAATAACCAACATCCACTGGATCATCAGAAAAGCAAGAGAGCTCCAGAAAAACATCTATTTCTGCTTGATTGACTATGCCAAAGCCTTTGAGTGTGTGTATCACAATGAACTGGAAAATTCTGAAGGAGATGGGAATACCAGACCACCTAACCTGCCTCTTGAGAAATCTGTATGCAGGTCAGGAAGCAACAGTTAGAACTGGACATGGAACAACAGATTGGTTCCAAATAGGAAAAGGAGTAGGTCAAGGCTGTATATTGTCACCCTGCTTATTTAACTTCTATGCAGAGTACATCATGAGAAAATCTGGGCTGGATGAAGCACAAGCTGGAATCAAGATTGCTGGGAGAAATATCAATAATCTCAGATATGCAGATGACACCACCCTTATGGCAGGAAGTGAAGAAGAACTAAAAAGCCTCTTGATGAAAGTGAAAGAGGAAAGTGAAAAAGTTGGCTTAAAGCTCAACATTGAGAAAACTAAGATCATGGCATCTGGTCCCATCACTTCATGGGAAATAGATGGGGAAACCGTGGAAACAGTGACCCACTTTATTTTTTTGAGCTCAAAAATCACTGCAGATGGTGACTGTAGTCATGAAATGAAAAGACACTTACTCCTTGGAAGGGAAGTTACGACTGAAATCGACAGTATGTTAAAAAGCAGAGACATTACTTTGCCAACAAAGGTCCATCTAGTCAAGGCTGCTGGTTCTTCTAGCAGTCATGTATGGATGTGAGATTTGAACTATAAAGAAAGCTGAGGTACGAAGTACTGATGCTTTTGTACTGTCATGTTGGAGAAGACTCTTGAGCATCTCTTGGACTGCAAGAAGATCCAATCAATCCATCCTAAAGGAAATCAGTCCTGAATTTTCATTGGAAGGGCTGATGCTGAAGCTGAAGCTCCAATACTTTGGCCACCTGATGCGAGGAAGTGACTCTCTGGACAAGACCCTGATGCTGGGAAAGATTGAAGGTGGAAGAAGGGGATGACAGAGGATGAGATGGTTGTATGGCATCACTGACTCAATGGACATGAGTCTGGGTAAACTCTGAAGTTTGTGATGCACAGAGTGGCCTGATGTGCTGAAGTCCATGGGGTTGCAAAGCATCAGACATGACTGAACAACTGAACTGAACAGATTGCTTAGTTGAAGTGCTAGATATTTTTCCTTTGACTTATTTTATGCTAAGTACACTTAGTAGTACATATTATATCCTTACATCTTCTGTTTTTCTGATAATAAAATTTTTCAATTCAAAATATGAAATATTAAATGAAGATGAGTCAAGATGACAAATGAGTAGGAGAACTCTGAGTCACCCTTCCCATGAACGTATCAAATATACATCTACAAATGATATAATTCTCACAGAGCGCTGGCTGAACACTAGCAGAGGACCTCAGACACCTGTATAGACAAGAAAGATTCCAGCTCAACCAAATAGGATGAAAGAAAGAAGAAGAGAAAAAGAAGAGGAGAGAAAGCAGGATGGAACCTACAACATTTTAGGGGGGGAGTTTAAGGAGAAGAGAGGTTTCCACATCTGGGGAAACCCTCTCAGTGATGGGGAGATCAATTGAGACAGAAGAGGATAGTCAGCGTCCATTGGAGGAGAGCTCAACAACTGGTCTGTGGCAGGCAGAGCAGAATGAGACATACACAGATGGTCCATGCCATAGCCCTACATGTCCTAGCCTGAGACATGTATCTATTGATGTGGACAGGTGCTGGGTGCTCGAAAGTGGGGTTTTGTCTGGAGTTAGAGCTGCCCCCATAACACATCCAAATCCATGATTACAATCCTGGGACCTAATTTCAGTGGATCTACCTTGGTGGCCTGGTGAAAACAACATCTGAGAGATACCAGAGTCAATTGTTGGCATGAGAGCACTGCCAACAACAGTGTAATCTGATAGCTTGCACGATGGGTGAAAGGTGTCACAACAGAGCACACTCAAAGGTGAAACAGCTCCAGAAGAGGAATACTCAGTGTCTTCCTTCTTAGTGGGAAAGCTTCAATCCCACCTACCTTTTTACCGCAGACCAGAAACACAGCTAAGAAACAGATCTGTGAATCTTTACTGCAACAACCAGGGAGTAGACTTCACCTGTGATAGTAAAGTGACAACCAAAAAGCAAAGGGGAGGCCCTACTCAATATCTAGTGCAAGTTCTTGTCAAAACATCAGTCATGTTTCCTATCTAAGGGATAATCACAAACAGAGGAAAGAAGTCACAGAAAACTATACTAAAAACATCCTTCACACCAAAAAAAATATTAAACTCATGCAAGCCACACAAGAGAGTTCTCAAATAATAATAGCCCTCCAAGATAATCTTAAGGTCTAGCAACAGGAGAAAGAACCCCAAGGGCATTTGGCCTTGAAGACCAGCAGTGCTGGAGCTCCAGGGCTGGAGGAAATAAAGACTCCACTCTCAAAGTGTGCATTGGGACCCAGCACAAAAGCAGTACCTCCATGGGAACCTGGGCCACACCTTCTTGGAGTCCTGGGGTGTCTCCAGGGGCAGTGCAGGTCAACTATAGCCCACTGTGTGGACAAGGTCACTGGCAGCAGAAACCACAAGGAATATTGAGTACAGAGGTTCACATTTCAGCACCAAGAACTGGCCCCCTCAACAATCTGCAGGCTCAAGTGCTGGAAAGTCACAGAGCAAACAACAAGATAGGAATACAACCCCTCCCATCAGAAAACAGGCTGCAAAAAGTCATACTGACCTCATGCCATCTCAAAAGACACACTTGATATGGCCATGCCCATCAGAACAACAAAGACACAACTCCATCCACCAGAGAGCAGGCACAAGTCCCTGACACTAAGAAGCACACACAAGCCCCTAAACCAAACTCACCCACCAGGGGACAGACACAAGAAACAAGAGGAACTATGATCCTGTAGCCTGTGGAATGAAGGACAAAAACGCAAAAAGTTAGACAAAACAAGACTACAGAGAAATATGTTGCAAACAAAGGAACAAGGAAAAAACTCAGAACAACAAAATGAAGAGGGGATTGGCAAACTACATGGAAAATAATTCAGCATAATGATAGTAAAGAGGATCCAAAATCTCATAAAAAGATGGAGGTACAAATGGAGATGATATAAGAAGTGTTCAACAAGGAGCCAGAAGATTTAAAGAATAAACAAACAGAAATGAATAATACAATAACTTAAATAAAAAGGGAAGGAATCAAGCAATAAACTGAGACAGAAGAATAGTGATCTGAAAATCAGAGTGGTAGAAATCAGTGCCACAGAACAGAATAAAGAAAAAAGAATGAAAAGAAATGAAGACAGTCTCATAAACCTCTGGGGAAGCATTAAATACACCAACATTAGCATTATAGGGGGACCCAGAAGGAGAAGAGAAAGAGAAAGGGCTTGAGAAAATATTTGAAGATACTATAGCTGAAAATTTCCCTAAGAAATTTTCATGAGAAAGGAAACACTCACTCAAGTCCAGGAAGTTCAAAGAGTCCCATGCAGGATGAAACCAAGGAGGAACACACTGAGACACATATTAATCAAACTGACAAAAATTAAAGACAAAAGTATTAAAAGAAACAAGGGAAAAGCAACAAATAGCATACAGGGAATACCCATAACGTTATGAGCTGATCTCTCAGCAGAAACTCTGCAGGTCAGAAGGGAATGGCATGATATACTTCAAATGATGAGAGGGAAAAACCTACAACCAGAAATACTCCACCCAGCAAGGCTCTCATTCAGATTTGATGGAGAAATCAAAAGCTTGACAGACAAGCAAAAGCTAAGATAATTCAGCATCACCAAACCAGCTTTAGAGTAAATTCTTAGGGAACTTTTGTAGGCAGGAGAGAGACCAGCAACTTAAAATAATCTTGGCCATAATAGACTGCTATATCAAAGCCTCATTGGAACAATAAATCCAAAAGCTACAATAGATACACACACACAAAGAAAAAGCAACTCAAACACAACACTAAAGATGGTCATCAAACAGAAGAGAACACAATGGAAGAGGGAAGAAAAAAGACCTACAAAAACAATCTGAAACAAGAAAATTGCAAAAGGAACATACATATTGATAATTATCTTAAATGTAAATGGACTAAATGCTCCAACCAAAAGATATAAATTGACTGAATTGATACAAAAACATCTGTATATGTACTGTCTACAAGAGACCCTCCCCAGACCCAAGAACATACAGAGTGAAGATGAGGGGACAGAAAAAAAGACAGCCCATGCAAAAGGACATAAAACAAGTTGGAGTATTATTACTGCTATCAGACAAAATTGATTTTATGGATGAAGCACAAGCTGGAATCAAGATTGCTGGGAGAAATATCAATAACCTTAGATATGCAGATGACACCACCCTTACTAAAGAGCCTCTTGACAAAAGTGAAACAGGAGAGTGGAAAAGTTGGCTTAAAGCTCAACATTCAGAAAACTAAGATCATGGCATTTGGCCCCTTCACTTCATGGCAAATAGATGGGGAAACAGTGGAAACAGTCGCTGACTTTATTTTGGGGGGCTCCAGAATCACTGCAGATGGTGATTGCAGCCATGAAATTAAAAGATGCTTACTTCTTGGAAGGAAAGTTATGACCAAAGTAGACAGCATATTAAAAAGCAGAGACAGTACTTTGCCAACAAAGGTCTGTCTAGTCAAGGCTATGGTTTTTCCAGTGGTCATGTATGGATGTGAGAGTTGGACTATAAAGAAAGTTGAGTGCTGAAGAATTGATGCCTTTGAACTGTGGTGTTGGAGAAGACTCTTGAGAGTCCCTTGGACTGCAAGGAGATCCAACCAGTACATCCTAAAGGAAATCAGTCCTTGGTGTTCTTTAGAAGGACTGATGTTGAAGCTGAAACTCCAATATTTGGCCACCTTATGTGAAGAGCTGACTCATTTGAAAAGACCCTGATGCAGGGAAAGATTGAAGGCGGGAGGAGAAGGGGACGACAGAGGATGAGATGGATAGATGGCATCACCAACTCAATGGACATGAGTTTGGGTAAACTCCGGGAGTTGGTGATGGACAGGGAAGCCTAGCGTGCTGCAGTTCATGGGGTCGCATTGAGTCAGACACGACTGGGTGTCTGAACTGAACTGAACTGATAGGAGACAGGGAAGGACACTACATAATGATCAAGGTATCAATACAAGAATGTGCAACAATTGTAAGTATATATGCATGCAACGCTGAAGCACCTCAATATATAAGGCAAATGCTAACAGCCACAAAAGAGGAAATTGACATAAAGACAATAATAGTTGAGGGGTTTAACACATCACTTACACCAAAGGACAGATCATTCAGACAGAAAATTAATAAGGGAACACAGAGTTAAATGACACATAAGACCAGATAGACTTAACATCTATAGGATATTTCATTCAGAAGCAGCAGAATACACTTTCCTCTCACGTGGGCATGAAATATTCTCCATGATAGATCACATCGTGGGCTACAAGTCAAGTCTTGGTAAATTTAAGAAAACTGAAATTGTTTCAAGCATTTTTTCCAACCACAATTGTATCCGAATAGAAATCAATAAAAGAAAAGCAAAAATTGCAGAAAAACATAAACACATGGAGGCTAAGAAATATGTTACTGAACAACCAATGGATCACTGAAGAAATCAAACAAGAAATTTAAAAAAAAAAACAAACTAGAGACAAATTACAACAAAACACAATGATCCAAAATCTATGAAAAGTGAAAGTCACTCAGTCGTGTCCGATTCTTTGCGACCCCTTGGATATCTCCCAGCCAGAATACTGGAGTGGATAGCCTTTCCCTTCTCCAGGAGATCTTTCCAATCCAGAGATTTAACCCAGGTCCCTCACACTGCAGGCAGATTCTTTACCAGCTGAGCCACAAGGGAAGCCCAAGAATACTGGAGTGGGTGGCTTATCCCTTCTCCAGCAGATCTTTCCGACACAGGAATCGAAATGGGGTCTCCTGCATTGCAGGCATATTCTTTTCAACTGAGCTATGGGATACAGAAAAAGTAGTTCTAAGAGGGAAGTTTATGACAATACAGTCTTAAGTCAAGAAATAAAAATAATCTCAAATAAATAACCTAACATTATAACTAAAGCAACTAGAGAAAGAACAAAGAAAAGTAGAACGAAAAAAAAATCATAAATATCAGAGCAGAAGTAAATGAACAGAGATGAAGAAAACAATAACAAGGAACAATGAAACCAAAAGCTGGTTCTTTGAGAGATAAACAAAACTGATAAAACTTTAGCCAGGTTCATCAAGTAAAACATGGAGAGGACTCAAATAAATAAAATTAGAGATGAAAATGGAAAAATTAACAATGGACACCACAGAAATACAAATGATCATACTATAAGCAACTGTATACCAACAAAATGGACCACCTCGAAGAAATGTACAAAAAGGTACAGCGTTTCAAGACTGAACCAGGAAAAAAATAGAATATATATATACAGATCAATTACAAGTTCTGAAGTTGAAAGTGTAATTAAAAATCTTCTAACAAACCAAATTCCAGGGCTGGATGACTTCATCATGAATTCTACTAAATATTTATTAATAGGTAAGAATTAACACCTATCCTTTTCTAACTATTCAAAAAAAAAGCTGCAGAGGAAGGAACACTCCTAAGCTGTGAGGGCCCCCTTACCCTGATACTGAAACCAGACAAAGGTATCATGAAAAATAAAATTACAGACCAATATCATTGATGAATGTAGATGAAAAAATCCTCTACAAAATACTAGCAAACCAATCCAACAACACATTAAAGTGATCATACCCCATAGTCAAGTGGAATTTAGATTCTTCAACATAAATCAATTAATGTGATACATTACATCAACAAACTGAAGAATAAAAACCATATGATTATTTCAATAGATGCAGAAAAAGCTTTTGACAAAATGCAATACCCATTTATGATATTAAATAAAAACTCTCCCAAGAGTGGGCATAGAGGGAACATTAAAGTGAAAGTGTTGGTTGCTCAATATTGTCCCACTCTTTGTGACCCCATGGACTAACCCTCTAGGCTCCTCTGTTCATGGAATTCTCTAGATAGGAATACTGAAGTGGGTAGCCATTCCCTTCTCTGGGGGATCTTCCCGATACAGGGATTGAACCCAGGTCTCCTGTATTGCAGGCAGATTCTTTACCATCTGAGCCACTAGGGGATCCCCAAAGATGGGAGTGAATGTTTGTTAAGTTGCTTCAGTACTGTCCAACTCTATGCAATGTTATGGACTGTAGCCTGCCAGGCTCATCTGTCCATGGGATTCTCTGGGCAAGAATACTGTAGTGGAATGCCACGCCCTCCTCCAGGGAATCTTCTCCACCCAAGGACTGAACACATGTCTCTTTAGTCTCCTTCACTGGCAGGCAGGTTCTTTATCACTAGTGCCTCATACCTGTATATAACAAAGGCCACACATGACAAACCCAAAACAAACGTCATTCTCAACAGTGAAAACCTGAAGCATTTTCTCTAAGGAACAAGTATTTCCATTAGAAACAAGACAAGGATGTTCACTCTTGCCACTTTTGTTTAAAATAGTTTTGGAAGCCCTAGCCACAGCAATCAGAGAAGACAAAGCAATAAAAGGAATCCAGATTGGAAAAGAAGTAAAACTGTCACTGTTTGCAGATGACACCATGCTATACTTCAAAAATCCTAGAAATGCCACAAAAAAAATACTAGAACTTATTTATGAATTCAGGAAATTTCAGGATACAAAATTAATATACAGAAAACTGTTGCATTCCTATAGAATAGGACTTCCTTGGTAGCTCAGAGGTTAAAGCATCTGCCTGGAATGCGAGAGACCCGGGTTCAATCCCTGGGTCGGGATGATCCGCTGGAGAAGGAAATGGCAACCCACTCCAGTACTCTTGCCTGGAGAATCCCATGAAGGGAGGAGACTGGTAGGCTACAGTCCATGGGGTCGCAAAGAGTCGGACACGACTGAGCGACTTCACTTTCACTTTCACTTTCCTATAGACTAACAATAAACTATCAGAAAGTGAAAAAGAAACAATTCCTTTCCAATCACTTCAAAAATAATAAAATATTTAGGAATAATCCTACTTAAGGAAGAAAACTATATGACATTGATGAAAGAAAATGAATATGTGCCAAATAGATAGAAAGATATGCCCTACTCATGAATTAGAAAAGTACTTTTTTTCCAACCAAACCTATTTTTGTTTTTGAATTCCTGTTAACTCCAGCACAGACAACTCAATCATGTTACTTTAAGTAAGTTCATAAAAATACACATCAATTTAATTATTTATGTTAGATAATTTAGTATTCTCAAATTGTTTCTAATCCAATTTGCAAATAAAATTTAATGTTATTTTTTTTTTTAACTGCTACTTGATGTCTCTCATGTGCAAATAACAGAGCAAGATTGCTCCTGGCATAAGGCATATAGAAACAAGAGGAGCCTGAGTTCACCAAGGAGCCACAGCCTAGTGAATTATGAAATCTACAGGTTTATGATCCTCAGAGAAACATCATTCATGGATAACTTGAATAATGAAAGTCAGGGAAGAATCAGGAGGCCAATTGGGAGGAGAAAAATTTTAGCTATGATACAAAAAAAAAAAAAGTAAAATGAAGCATGCAGTTTTACTTCTACTACCGTGTTACTACCATTCATTCAAATAAGAACATAGGCAAATGTACTGCCATCAGAGCTACCACTAGGAATGACCTGCGCCAAGAGAACCAATCAGGTGGACATCAGCAGCTGAAGCCAATAAGGACACAAACTTGGGCTCTATTTTCTGGTTCCTCATCTTCAACAGAGGCCCCATCATGCCAACTGACTTTTCCCCATCCCATGTTACTTTCCAATGCTGGCATTTTGTGAAGGACCTGAGGCTGTGGCTGAACCAAAAAAAAAAAAAAAAAAATTAGATATGGCTTCCCTTGTGGCTCAGCTGGTAAAGATCTGCCTGCAATGTGGGAGACCTGGGTTTGATCCCGGGGTTGGGAAGATCCCCTGGAGAAGGGAAAGGCTACCCACTCCAGTACTCTGGTCTGGAGAATTCCATGAACTCTGTAGACCATGTGGTCACAAAGAGTCAGACAGGACTGAGCAGCTTTCACTTTCACAGTCTAGATTGAAATTATGCTGTGAATCCTGAATTTGCTGATTTCATAATGGAATTAATCAAATGTGCTTGATGGTGTCTAGATTTAGTTACCTAAAGATACTAGAAACACCAAGGAACAAAGTGTCTACTTGACAAATAAAACTATTTTTTACATTCTTGCTCTCAAGAATATTTTTTCTCATTCTTGCAGACACCATCTGCATCCAAACCAAATCACTGGTTTTGACAGTTTCCAAATACAATATTGAAAAGTTCTATTTAGAAAGTCAATTCATTTCTGAAGAGATATTTTGCATCTGACTCCCCTTTGTGGACCAATCACCTGGCCATGCTTCATTAAATATAGCAAATCTAAAGGGGTCTGTAACAGGGTGAGATTACTTTTCTTTTTTTTCTTTTTACTATTAGGAGCCTGCTGTTATTAGCAGCCCTTAGAGATTTCTAGGCCCAAACCTTCTCTTCCATGATTCATGGCTCAGTAATTTGAGATCTGGCACAAATATTTTTCCCACTTTTAAAAATGTTTTACTCTATGCAGGACCTTGCAACTGAGTTTGTGTAGTACTGCCATGATCCCCGTTTAGTCAAGAAACTAACTACACATGCTTATCTCCTTTTTTTCAAAAGTACCTTACTTTCATTGCTTATAGATCTGTATAACCCCTTTAGTGAATACTGTACCAGGTCTGCAGTGGAGCACCAAGGGCTCAATTCTAATTTCTGGAATTGATATTCTGATATTTGCGGTTACTTATTCACTAACTCAATTCTCTGTTTTGTATACTCTATCATGTATTAAGATGTAGGCGTAAATACTTATATATTTGAGCCTTAATAGTTTACCTTCCTCATATTTTGCCTTGAAATAGTTGTGCTTATAATGTGCCTCCAACTTTTATTGATCTGAAACTTAAAAAGCTGTATGAAATGATTGTTATTTATGCTAACCTATTGTTGAAGATATCATATAGTATGTGGTCTAATGCCATTTCAAAAGGAAGAGTTCAATGAAGGGTTTTTAGAATCAGCAGAATATGAAGTTTCAAACCTTCAGAAAAATGGTACCATTTCTTCTTTCAAATGATGAGTATCTTACAATCCATTGCATTTACTTACTCAGTTTTTAAAAATCCAAGTGTAAATCTTAATTTTAAATCATATCATATAATTGTAGCTGGATGAAAAAACTAACTCTGCAGCTGGAAACAGAATTTCTCTTAAAAAAACTGTCTTTGTTCTAGGCAAATGTTCCCCCCAAATTAATAATTATTGAATCTTTACAATTTCAACATGGACTCATTTGTCCTTTGACATTAAAATTGACTTTTTAAAATGAATTTTATTTGAAAACAGAATTTTAAGTGTTCTAAATGGAAAGAAATTCAAGCAAAAATGATTTTTAAAAAAGTCACATTTTACTAGATACATTTGGCTTCTGGAGCCCTTGGTTGATGCTTGCTTTTTGTTGTCATTGTTTGTTCATTTGCCTTTAATGATATCAACTAATGGCAGAAAATGTTAAAGGCATAATAACCATAAACTGATCAGTTCCTCCTGATTTCAAAAGAAATATTGAAATAAGTTTCTCATAATGGGAAGCTCTACACTTTGATTTGAAACTATCTAATATTTTCTTCTTTATCCTCTAAAACGATATCAGTTCTATTGGGAAAGGCTAGTTAGCAGGAGCTGAAAAACATTAAATACATAAAATATTTTAAAATAAAATTGCACAATATGGGGGTTGGTAAAGTTGCTAGATGCAATATATGAGGGCAAGCAATAAGAGAGGGTTGGACTGAATTTTATGCTTAACTTTCCATTTAAGCATACATCAGTATGATATCAGCCCCATTTGTCTCAAAAACTTCAATCATCATTCACATATGTGAAATTTATGTATGCAAGTTCATGGGCAATGCATCAAGGTATGCAAATCAGAAGAAGTGACTAAGTGCCACATTTATTTTGATATGGCATGAAAAAACAATCATATATAAATTTGAAAAACTAGAAAGTGAAAGTGTTAGTTGCTCAGTCATATCTGACTCTTTGTAACCTCATGGACTGTAGCCCTCCAGGCTCCCCAGTTTAAGAAATTTTCCAGGCAAGTATACTGGAGTAGGTTGCCATTTCCTTCTCCAGGCGAACTTGCTGATCCATGGATTGAACCCGGGTCTCCTGCATTACAGGCAGATTCTTTACCGTCTGAGCCACCAGGAAGCCCCTAAGGATGAGCCATTTTATAAAGTGAACAGATTTAGAGGAGTGAACTTTGAAGCAATCATGATAATGAGATAAGTTAACTGTGAATTTACAAAATATTATGAAAGCAGAAGATATTAAGAAGTTCAGTTCAGTTCAGTCACTCAGTTGTGTCTGACTCTGCGAACCCATGAACCACAGCACGCCAGGCCTCCCTGCTGCTGCGGCTGCTAAGCTCCTTCAGTCGTGTCTGACTGTGCGACACCATAGATGGCAGCCCACTGGCTCCACCATCCCTGGGATTCTCCAGGCGAGAACACTGGAGTGGGTTGCCATTTCCTTCTCCAATGCATGAAAGTGAAAGTGAAGTCGCTCAGTTGTGTCTGACTCTTAGCAACCCTATGGACTGAAGCCTGCCAGTCTCCTCCATCCATGGGATTTTCCAGGCAAAAGAGTACTGGAGTGGGTTTCCATTGCCCTCTCCGCTAGGCCTCCCTGTCCATCACCAACTGCCAGAAACTACCCAAACCCATGTCCATTGAGTCGGTGATGGCATACAACCATCTCATCCTCTGCTGAGTTTTCAAAATTTGCTGACATATTGAGTGCATATTAAGAAGAGGTGGCAAGAATATACAGAAGAACTACACAAAAAAGATCTTCACGACCCAGATGATCACAAGTGTGTGATCACTCACCTAGAGCCAGACATCCTGGAGTCTGAAGTCAAGTAGGCCTTAGGAAGCATCACAGGAACAAAGCTAGTGGAGGTGATGGAATTCCAGTTGAGCTATTTCAAATCCTAAAAGATGATGCTGTGAAATTGCTGCACTCAAAATGTTAGCAAATTTTGAAAACTCAGCAGTGGCCACAGGAATGGAAAAGATCAGTTTTCATTCCAATCCCAAAGAAAGGCAATGCCAAAGAATGCTCAAACTACCACACAATTGCACTCATCTCAGATGCTAGCAAAGTAATTCTCACAATTCTCCAAGCCAGGCTTCAACAGTATGTGAACCATGAACTTCTAGATGTTCAAGCTGGTTTTAGAAAAGGCAGAGGAGCTGGAGATCAAATTGCCAATATCCACTGGATCATCAAAAAAGCAAGAGAGCTCCAGAAAATTATCTACTTTTGTGTGATTGACTATGCCAAAGCCTTTAACTGTGTGGATCACAACAAACTGGAAAATTCTTAATGAGATGGGAATACCAGACCACCTGACCTGCCTCTTGAGAAATCTGTATGCAGATCAGGAAGCAACAGTTAGAACTGGACATGGAACAACAGAATGGTTCCAGTATGTCAAGGCTGTATATTGTCACTCTGCTTATTTAACTTATATGCAGAGTAGATCAAGAGAAACGCTGGGTTGGATTAAGCACAGCTGGAATCAAGATTGCCAGGAGAAATATCAATAACCTCAGATATGCAGATGACACCACTCTTATGGCAGAAAGTGAAGAAGAACTAAAGAGCTTCTTGATGAAAGTGAAGAAGAGAGTGAAAACGTTGGCTTAAAGCTCAACATTCAGAAAACTAAGATCATGGCATCCTGTGTTATCATTTCATGGCAAATAGATGGGGAAAGAGTGGAAACAGTGGCAGACTTTATTTTGGGGGGCTCCAAAATCACTGCAGATGGTGGCTGTAGTGTTGACATAAAAAGATTCTTATTCCTTGGAAGAAAATTTATGACCAAACTAGACAGCATGTTAAAAAGCAGAGATATTACTTTGCCAACAAATGTGTCTAGTTAAGGCTCTGGTTTTTTCCAGTAGCCATGTATGGATGTGAGAGTTGGACTATAAAGAAAGCTGAGCACCAAAGAATTGATGCTTCCTTTGAACTGTGGTGTTGGAGAAGACTCTTGAGAGTCCCTTGGACTGCAAAGAGATCCAGCCAGTCCATCCTAAAGGATATCAGTCCTGAGTGATCATTGGAAGGAGTGATGTTGAAGCTGAAACTCCAATACTTTGGCCACCTGATGCAAAGAACTGACTCATTTGAAAAGACCCTGATGCTGGGAAAGAATGAATTTGGGAGGAAAAGTGGATGACAGAGGATGAGATGATTGGGTGGCATCACCTACTCAATGGACATGAGTTGGGGTAAACTGCAGGAGTTGGTGATGATCCATGGGGTTACGACTGAGGGACTGAACTGAACTGAACTGACGAAAGCATTAAACATTGCATAAAGAGTGGTGTAGATATTTCAGACATTTTATAGATCTTAATGAATAGGATTGCTTCAGCCTGTATTTGGATACATATCAGTTCAGTTCAGGTTAGTAACTCAGCTGTGTCCAACTCTTTGTGACCCTGTGGACTGCAGCAGGCCAGGCTTTCTCACCCTCTGTCAGCTCCTTCTCCTACTGCCTTCAATCTTTCTTAGCAACAGGGTCTTTTCCAATGAGTTACTTCTTTGCATAAAGTGGCCAATGTATTGGAGCTTCAGCTTCAGCATCAGTCCTTCAGATGTATATTCAGGACTGATTTCCTTGAGGATTGACTGGTTTGATCTCCTTGCAGTCTAAGGGACTCTCAAGATTCTTCTCTAATACCACATTCTTTGGTTCTCAGCTTTCTTGCTTAGCTTTCTTTATGGTCCAATTGTCACATCCATACATATTAGAGTCAATTTTTAAATGTTACTTGCTTTGTATCATTTAAATCTTTGTAACATTTAAATTTCCCTGAACCTATTATAGTGTATATACTCAATTATGGTTTGTTGGTTTGAACAAAATTTGATTTTTCTAAGTCTCAGGATAAAATGTATAAAAACGCATACCTTTTATAAATAAATAAAGTTTTATTTATTAAGAAATAAAAATGTATCCAGCTTTGAGATATAACTGACATTTATTGTTGTTTAGTCTCTAAATCATGCCCAACTCTTTTGTGATTTCATGAACTGTACCCACCAGGTTCATCTATCGATATAATTTCCCGGGCAAGAATTCCGGACTGTGTTGCCACTTACTTCTCCAGGGAATCTTCTCCACCTGGGGATCAAATCCACATCTCCTGCATTGTCAGACTGATTCTTTACCACTGAGCTACCAGGGAAGCCCAAATAATTGGCATATGACATTGTATAAGTTTCTGGTTTACATAGTGATTTTATGTACGTATAAACTGCAAAATCATTTCCATAATAGGTTTAGTTAACACATCCATAACCTCACATAGGTATAATTTAAGTGTGTTTATATGTTGGAAACTTTAAATAAATCTACCATAAATCTATTTTTATCATATTGTTAACTATATTCATCATGCTGTACATTATATCTTCAGAACTTATTCACTTTATAACTGGCAATGTGTCCTCTTTGACCACCTTCAGCCATTTCCCCATCCCCCATTCCTTGCCTTTGGCAACTAACAATTTGTCCTTAGTTTCTATGAGGTTTCTTTTTTTTTAAGATTCCACATATCTGTCTTTCTCTGTCTGAAATATCTCACTTTGCCTAATGCCTTCAAGTTTTATCCAAGTTGTTCCAAATGGCAAAATTTCCTTTTTCCTTGTCTTGGCTATCGTTACTAAAGCTAAAAGGAACATAGGGGTGCAGATATCTCTTCAAGGTAGTGATTTCATTTCCTTTGGATATGTATCCAGAAGTGAAATTGCTATAACATATTTTTTAATTTTTTGAGGAAACTTCACACTGCTTTGCAAGAAAGAAATCCTAGTATTAGTTTTAAATGCATACTTATTCATTTTATCCCATAATTATGTGATGCTCTAATGAATTCAATATATAATTATTAAATACTATTTTTTAGCAAAATTTCTCTACCCATTTTTCATGATTTTTAAAACATTTTACAAGTTACAAATACATTATTTTAAAGTATTTTATAAATATTTAAATGTTATAAGTGTGTATGTAATTAAGAAATTATTATAAAATCTTCACTCTTGGGAAAGTAGATTTAGACAGATTTTTAATTGTTTTAAGTTTAGTTAGCCTAATATGCTTGCATGTATTTTAGAATATATTCAGAATATTGTTTTTAAGTAAGTTGATCCTATAATATTGTCACATTATATCTAGTCTTTGTGTTTTGTTAACTTATCTTCTGTTTTGTTAATCATTTATGCAAAAATCATATGAGCATGCTTGGATCTAAACCCCTTCTCCCAGTTGATGTGACTTGGCAACATTTAACATTTGAAAGCAAGGAGAAGTTGTTTATTTGAAAAATACAGAGTTTGAAATTTTTTTACAGGCTTACTTTAGAAATAGTAAAACTAATTTTCTTGACTAGTAACTGATTTTTTTTTTTTTTTTAAGATTTTCCTGTTGCTAAAGTTTTGGGCACACATATTTTTATCATGCCTAACTCAGAAGCAGTTTTAGATGCTGAAACTTTTGAATGCTGTATAATTGTTGGTGTATATGTATTGACCACAAATATGTATATCACTAAATCAATGTTTTACAAAATGGTATTTGGTCAATCTGTACAAGTGCAGGGGCAAAAAAAAAAAAAAAAAAAAAGGAGGAAGTAGCTGTTCTTCCTTCAACTCTATAGAAAATAATATTACATATCCAGGGAAAAGAGTCATTTACTGTAGATACATCCTATCCCATCATATTGCCATACCTTGACCTAAAATCAGGTTACTTCATACACAAAAAGCAGGATGCCAAAATAACCTATTTTCAATCTGAAGAAACAAACAGAGAAGGGACATTTATACTTCATTCAAGAATTTTTATCTTCCCATTTTGTACTTAGCTCTGTGAAAGTGAAAGTGGTTCAGTCGTGTCCAGTCATGTCCTATACAGTCTATGGAATTCTCCAGGCCAGAATACTGAAGTGGCTAGCTATTCCCTTCTCCAGGAGATCTTCCCAACCCAGGGACTGAAGCTGGGTCTCCTGTACTGCAGGCAGATTCTTTATCAGCTGAACCACTTAACTCTAGAACTAGTGTTTAATTGATTAAATACATGGTTTTGAGATTTGTCATATTTGGGTTCAATTCTTAGTTTTTTTATTTACTAAATAAATTTGAAAAATATGAAAATGCTTCTAAACCTTATTTTATTAACTGCAAAGTGAGGGATAGTAAAACAAATCTCATAAAGTTATTATTCATATTAAATATATAATCTCTGAAAATCTATTGGTACATGATAAGCACTCTATAAATGGTAACCCACTATTATTATTTTTTTGATGTTTCATGTTAATAGTTTCCTTTAAATTTCTCCTTTCTCTCTGTAGAAGTTAGGATTGTTTTATGAATTTTTATTATTGTTGGAAACTATGTTCTAAGTTTCATTCAACCGAAGATTTCAAACCCATTAGAAACACAGTTTAATTGCTTTCTTTCAACTAAATATTATGTTGAACACTACTACTTGAACAATCCATAGAAAAGTTGGAGGAATATACAAAATACAAAAGAAATTCTGCATTTTGGAATGTATGCTCAAGGATAACTACAGTGTCTTGTAGGTAATACTGAAAGTGAAAGTCACTCAGTTGTGTCTGACTCCTTGCGACCCCATGGATTATACAGTCCATGGAATTCTCTAGGTCAGAATACCAGAGTGGGTAGCCTTTCCCATCTTTAGGGGATCTTCTCAACCCAGGGATCAAACCCAGGTCTCCTGCATGGCAGGCGAATTCTTTACCAGCTGCTCATTTCAGTACAGCCACTCAGTCATGTCCGACTCTGCCACCCCATGAACCGCAACACACCAGGCTTCCCTGTCCACCACCAACTCCTGGAGTTTAACCAAAGTCATATCCATTGAGTTGGTGATGCCATCCAACCATCTCATCCTCTGTCGTCCCCTTCTGTTCCTGCCTTCAATCTTTCCCAACATCAGGGTCTTTTCAAATGAATCAGCTCTTCGCATCAGGTGGCCAAAATATTGAAACTTCAGCTTCAGCATCAGTCCTTCCAATGAACACCCAGGACTGATCTTTAGGATGGACAGGCTGGATCTCCTTGCAGTCCAAGGGACTCTCAAGAGTCTTCTCCAAAACTACAGTTTAAAAGCATGAATTCTTCTGTGCTCTTCTACAGTGGAGAAGGGAATGGCAAACCACTTCAGTATTCTTGCTTTGAGAACCCCATGAACAGTATGAAAAGGCAAAATAATAGGATACTGAAAGAGGAACTCCCCAGGTAAATAGGTGCCCAATATGCTACTGGAGATCAGTGGAGAAATAACTCCAGAAAGAATGAAGGGATGGAGCCAAAGCAAAAACAATACCCAGCTGTGGATGTGACTGGTGATAGAAGCAAGGTCCGATGCTGTAAAGAGCAATATTGTATAGGAACCTGGAATGTCAGGTCCATGAATCAAGGCAAATTGGAAGTGGTCAAACGAGATGGCAAGAGAGAACATTGACATTCTAGGAATCAGCAAACTAAAATGGACTGGAATGGGTGAATTTAACTCAGATGACCATTATATCTACTACTGTGGGCAGGAATCCCTCAGAAGAAATGGAGTAGCCATCATGGTCAACAGAAGAGTCCAAAATGCAGTACTTGGATGCAGTCTCAGAAATGACAGAATGATCTCTGTTCATCTCCAAGGCAAAGCATTCAATATCACAGTTATCAAAGTCTATGCCCCAACCAGTAACGCTGAAGAAGCTGAAGGTGAATGGTTTTATGAAGACCTACAAGACCTTTTAGAACTAACACCCAAAAGAGATGTCCTTTTCATTCTAGGGGACTGGAATGCAAAAGCAGGAAGTCAGTAAACACCTGGAGTAACAGGCAAATTTGGTCTTGGAATGCGGAATGAAGCAGGGTAAAGACTAACAGAGTTATGCCAAGAAAGTGCACTGGTCATAGCAAACACCCTCTTCTGACAACACAAGAGAAGTCTCTACACATGGACATCACCAGATGGTCAACACCGAAATCAGATTGATTATATTCTTTGCAGCCAAAGATGGAGAAGCTCTATACAGTCAACACAAACAAGACCAGGACCTGACTGTGGCTCAGATCATGAACTCCTTATTACCAAATTCAAACTCAAACTGAAGAAAGTAGGGAAAACTGCTAGGCCATTCAGGTATGACCTAAATCAAATCCCTTATGATTATACAGTGGAAGTGAGAAATAGATTTAAGAGCCTAGATCTGATAGATAGAGTGCCTGATGAACTATGGAATGAGGTTCGTGACATTGTATAGGAGACAGGGATCAAGACCATCCCCATGGAAAAGAAATGCAAAAATAGCAAAATGGCTGTCTGGAGAGGCCTTACAAAAGCAGTGAAAAGAAGAGCGGCAGAAAGCAAAGGAGAAAAGGAAAGATATAAGCATCTGAATGCAGAGTTCCAGAGAAAAGCAAGAAGAGATAAGAAAGCCTTCTTCAGTGATCAATGCAGAGAAATAGAGGAAAACAACAGAATGGGAAAGACTAGAGATCTCTTTAAGAAAATTAGAGATTCCAAGGGAACATTTCATGCAAAGATGGGCTTGATAAAGGACAGAAATGGTCTGGACCTAACAGAAGCAGAAGATATTAAGAAGCGGTGGCAAGAATACATAGAAGACCTGTAGAAAAAAAGATCTTCACAACCCAGATAATCATGATGGTGTGATCACTAAACTAGAGCCAGACATCCTGGAATGTGAAGTCAAGTGGGCCTTGGAAAGCATCACTACGAACAAAGCTAGTGAAGGTGATGGCATTCCAGTTGAGCTATTTCAAATCCTGAGAGATGATGCTGTGAAAGTGCTGCACTTAATATGCCAGCAAATTTGGAAAACTCAGCAGTGGCCACAGGACTGGAAAAGATCAGTTTTCATTCCAATCCCAAAGAAAGGCTATGCCAAAGAATGCTCAAACTACTGCACAATTGTACTCATCTCACATGCTAGTAAAGTAATGCTCAAAATTCTCCAAGACAGGCTTCAGCAATACATGAACCATGAACTCCCTGATGTTCAAGCTGGCTTTAGAAAAAGCAGAGGAACCAGAGATCAAATTGCCAGCATCTGCTGGATTGTGGAAAAAGGAAGAGAGTTCCAGAAAAACATCTATTTCTGCTTGATTGACTATGCCAAAGCCTTTGACTGTGTGGATCACAATAAACTGTGGAAACTTCTGAAAGAGATGGGAATACCAGACCACCTGACCTGCCTCTTGAGATATCTGTATGCAGGTCAGGAAGCAACAGTTAGAATTGGACATGGAACAACAGACTGGTTCCAAATAGGAAAAGGAGTGCGCCAAGGCTGTATATTGTCACCCTGCTTATTTAACTTCTATACAGAGTACATCATGAGAAACGCTTGACTGGAAGAAACACAAGCTGGAATCAAGATTGCTGGGAGAAATATCAATAATCTCAGATATGCAGATGACACCACCCTTGTGGCAGAAAGTGAAAAGGAACTAAAAAGCCTCTTGATGAAAGTGAAAGTGGAGAGTGAAAAAGTTGACCTAAAGTTCAATATTCAGAAAACGAAGATCATGGCGTCTGGTCCCATCACTTCATGAGAAATAGATGGGGAAACAGTGGAAACAGTGTCAGACTTAATTTTTTTGGACTCCAAAATCACTGCAGATGGTGTTTGCAGCCATGAAATTAAAAGACGCTTACTCCTTGGAAGAAAAGTTATGACCAACCTAGATAGTATATTGAAAAGCAGAGACATTACTTTGCCGACTAAGGTCCGTCTAGTCAAGGCTATGGTTTTTCCTGTGGTCATGTACGGATGTGAGAGTTGGACCGTGTAGAAGGCTGGGCGCCGAGGAATTGATGCTTTTGAACTGTGGTGTTGGAGAAGACTCTTGAGAGTCCCTTCGACTGCAAGGAGATCCAACCAGTCCATTCTGAAGGAGATCAGTCCTGGGATTTCTTTGGAAAGAATGATGCTGAAGCTGAAACTCCAGTACTTTGGCCACCTCATGCGAACAGTTGACTCATTGGAAAAGACTCTGATGCTGGGTGGGATTCGGGGCAGGAGGAGAAGGGGATGACAGAGGATGAGATGGCTGGATGGCATTACCGACTCCATGGACATGAGTCTGAATGAGCTCCGGGAGTTGGTGATAGACAGGGAGGCCTGGCGTGCTGCAATTCGGACACTACTGAGCGACTGAACTTAACTGAACTGAACTTCTGTGCTCAGTTTTCTTTATTGGCCAACTCTCACATCCATATATGACCACTGGAAAAACCATAGCTTTGTCTAGACGGACATTTGTTGGCAAAGTAATGTCTCTGCTTTTTAATATGCTGTCTAGGTTGATCATAAGTTTCCTTCCAAGGAGTAAGAATCTTTTAATTTCGTGGCTGCAATATCCATCTGCAATGATTTTGAAGCCCAATCTGTTCTCACCATTTCCCCATCCATTTGCCATGAAGTGATGGGACCAAATGCCATGATCTTAGTTTTCTGAATATTGAGCTTTAAGCCAGGTTTTCACTCTCCTCTTTCACTTTCAGCAAGAGGCTCTTTAGTTCTTCTTCACTTTCTGCCATAAGGTTGGTGTCATCTGCATATCTGAGGTTATTGGTATTTCTCCCGGCAATCTTGATTCTAGCTTGTGCTTCCTCCAGCCCAGCGTATTTTTATGATGTACTCTGCATATAAGTTAAATAAGCAGGATGACAATATACAGCCTTGATGTACTCCTTTCCCTATTTGGAACCAGTCTGTTGTTCCATGTCCAGCTGAGCCACAAATAAATATACAATAAATACATATTTAGCAAATGGTTGAATAAACATCTTGCTATTTGCTTTTTTAATTTAACTTTTGTGTCTGTGTCATCATTTATAAAGAGCAGTCTTATAAATTTGACTCAGAATTTGGCTTAGCAAGCATTAGATTCTTTGTATTTTCAACAAGTTCACACTGGGTCAGGAAATATATATATATAAAAAGATTGAATTTGAGTTTTGGTCATATTATCTACTAGTTAGTTTGAACTCAACTTTTTCTGCCTCAGTGAAATTGAAAAATAATGGTCATACTTCACAAGACTATTATGAAGATTAAATAATATAGTGTAGGATGTAACACTTGCTAAAGGACCAAAAAATATTAACTTGTATAATTGTTATAACAGTCAGTCATTCAGTTCAGTCGCTCAGTCATGTCCGACTCTTTGCAACCCCATGAATCATAGCATGCCAGGCCTCCCTGTCCATCACCAACTCCCGGAGTTTACCCAAAATCATGTCCATCAAGTTGGTGATGCGATCCAGCCATCTCATCCTCTGTCATCCCCTTCTCCTCCTGCTCCCAATCCCTCCCAGCATCAGAGTCTTTTCCAATGAGTCAACTGTTCGTGTGAGGTGGCCAAAGTATTGGAGTTTCAGCTGTAGCATCAGTCCTTCCAATGAACAGCCAGGACTGATCTTAGGATGGACTGGCTGGACCTCCTTGCAATCCAAGGGACTTTCAAGAGTCTTCTCCAACACCACAGTTCAAAAGTAAAAGGAGAAAAATTTTAAATTGAAGGAACCATGCTAGGATGCAGATGTTTAAAAATTGGGCAGAATAGAAAGTTTCCAAATAATTTATATCATGTAGAAAAGAAGGCTACTTCAATATATTATAGCTTTTTAATGAATGAAATATAATTGGGGCATTAAAAAGAATAATGCAAATTTATCTACAAATATGGAAGGATCCTGAAGGTATATTAAGTGAAAAAAGTCAAGATATAGAAGAGTATGTGTAAAATGGTCTTTTTAAAAATATGCATCTGTCTTTCTATAAATATATTATTTCTCATATATGCATAGGAGAGCTTGAAGAATATGTAAGCAATTGAAAATAATGTTTATTTTCAGAGCAAGGACTTTGAGAAAAAGCAGTATTAATTTTCACTGGAGGTTTTGGCTTTTGTACTTTTCTGTAACAGTTAGCTACATATCAGTTAGCTGCACCCTAACTTAACAGCTTTAAACAGTTATCATTTGTTCTATTTTCTGGTACCTGTGGGTTGGCTGAACTTCAGTTGATCTGTGCTTGGCTGAATTGGGTTTGAGTCTAAGCTTCACACTGTGTCCAGGTATACTTCACGTGTTTCTTATCCTTCCTGGGTGAGTATCTAACATATTTTCTGCTCAGAATGATGCCAGAAGCACAAGAATAAATATTTCACCATGCAGGCATGTTTCAAGCCTTTGCTTCTGTTACAACAATTGATATTCCATGGGCTAAAGCATTTGATTTGACCAAGCCTAAAATCTTGGGGAGAGAAACAGTTCACTCACCATGAAATCAAATAGAGTTTCATTGTCAAAACCAGCATCAGTGGAGAGGAGAAGTATACCCCTACTTTTATGTAGGTGAGGAAAGGAAATGATTAGTAGCCTAAAAATAATCTCATCTATCATGTCTGTGAATGCATTAAATATATATTATTCTTGTAAAAATAACAACCAAGGGTATAAATAAGTGTGTCTGAATCTCTTGGATTACCAGAAGAACAAATCAGTCATTCCTAAAGGAAACCAACTGTGAATATTCATTGAAATGACTGATGCTGAAGCTGAAGCTCCAATACTTCGGCCACCTGATGAAAGAGCAGATTCTTTGGAAAAGACCCTGATGCTGGGAAAGACTGAAGGTGAAAGGAGAAAGGGGTGGCAGAGGATGAGATGGTTAGATAGCATCACCGACTCAATGCACATGTCTTTGAGCAAACTCTGGGAGGTAGTGGAGGTCAAAAGAGCCTGATATGCTACGGTCCATGGGGTTGCAATGAGTTGGACACTACTCAGCAACCGATCAACAATAACTTTAGTCTACCCACAGGAGAGAGCAGTACCTAATAGTAGAAGTGTCAGACTAAAGATCTCTCTTTTAATTTTTCTATAGGGATGAGAAAAGCACAACATTTGACAAAATTATCATATGTACAGATTATCTAAGTAGCTAAGATGACTTGAGGAGGTAAAAAAAAAAAGGAACTTTAATTTGAAGACCCACTATTATCTTGCTTTAATCTTATATACAGGGAATTCATCCTTAATATTACACAGTGACAGAATGATTTTTATCATTTTGAAGCATGTAATTTATTACAAAAATAGTTTCCAGTCTGTTTTTTGTTGAGAGAGGTCATTTATTTATTTCATGTTTCTATCATTGGACATTGTTCTAGTGCACAAATTTGCATTTGTTTGCTCCTGCTCTGTTTGCAATTAAAAACAAAACACGAACAATGGAGACACCCTGCAGTTTTCAGGTAACTTTGCATTATTTTTCTTCCACTCTGTTATTATTAGTCTTCATTAAGAATTAGGTAAATAATAGATTTTTTCAAAAGTGTGCTTATTTTCAAAATTTTAAAGCTTATAATTAAAGGAAATCAATCTTGAACAGAAGAAGAAAAAGTGAGGAGCCATAGAAACTGAAACCATGAAGAAGGCTGAGCACCAAAGAATTGATGCCTTTGAACTGTGGTGCTGGAAAAGGCTCTTAGCTCTTAAGAGTCTCTTGGACTGTAAAGAGATCAAACCAGTCAATCTTAAAGGAAATCAACCCTGAATATTCATTAGAAGGACTGCTGCTGAAGCTGAAGCATCCAATACAAGATGGGAAGAGCTGACACATTGGAAAAGACCCTGATTCTGGGAAAGACTGAAGCCAGAAGAAGGAGATGACAGAGGATGAGATGGTTGTATGGCATCACTGACTCAATGGATATGTATTTGAATAAGCTCCGGAAGATAGTAAAGGACAGGTAAGCCTGGTGTGCCACAGTCCATGAGTTCGCAGTGTCAGACACTACTGAAGTAACTTAGCATGCACACACACATTTATATTTATAAAAGAATGCCACAAATAGACAAAAACACTAGAAGTCCAAAACAAAAACTAACAAAAATATTTATTTTATACAGGGAGGCAGAGAATATATGGAGAGAACTGTAATGAGACTAAAATGTTTCTGAGAATATATTGTTGTCAATTTTGATTTAAAACATAGACATTTTAATATATTACAAATAAATTTACATAAAAATATAATTCTTAAACACTGAAATGAACTGAAACAAATAAACACATCATGTTGGTGATATAACTACAAAGACAAAAAGCCATTTTGACAAGTTTCTGAATATATATTTTATACATTCTTAAAAGTAATGATTGCAAACAAACAAATCTAACATTACAAACATTAATTTTATTTAGTTTTATTGCTCTAGCTTTAAACTTTGCTTACATATGTTATAGAATAACGTTATAAAAAGGTAGTAATTTTAGAATGTTCAATGTAAAAGGGAGAGGTGTAAAGTATAAAATTTCAAAAAGTTTAAAATTATACAATACTGGATTTGATATTAAGCATAACTTCATAGTTTGTTTTGTTTAAAATATACTTCCCCTCTGTCTACTAAGAAAGGCCAAGAAGCTACATCAACTCATTATCTCTAAATTTCCAATGCATATGTCATGATGTCTAAATATTATTCTCACTGAAAATTATTAGGGTTCTTAGAAAAATAACTTGTTCGGGTCTGGTAGAAAATGTACAAAAATAACAGAGAAGAATTTGCTATGCTAGAAATAAAGGAAGGTATCAAAGACTAATGTGGGGTCATGTCAAAAAAAGTCACAGTTAACACTCTTAAGGTGATTACACTGTTAATGAAGGGATTATTTAAAAGCCATAAAAAGTAACAACTGAATCTAATTTGAAATACTAAATACACATTTTATATTTATGGTATTAAAAGTTGTTATGAAACATTAGAAATCAAAACAAGGCAAACTGTCCTTAGCATTTTGATATATATCAAACATACAAATAATTTACTCAAAAAATCAGTAATAAAATTAAAATTTTCTTTCATTTTCTAGTACATTTACTAATAAGAAAAAACTTATTTATATGTGAATTCAAGTAGATATATTTGAAGGAAAAATAGAATTAGAAATCCACCATTTTGTAGCCACTATTGTAATGATTATACCAAGCAATATCTTTATTTGTTTTAGTTGTGTGAAAAGTGTCATTAATATTTTGACATGGATCACACTGAATATATAGACTGTCTTGGGTATTATTATCGTTTTAGCAATTAATTCCTCCAATCCATGAACATGGTCTGTCTTTCCTCTTTAATATTTTTCATGAGTATCTTACAGTGTTCTGGACATGAGTCCTTTACCTCCTTAGCTAGAATTATTTCTAGGTGTTTTTATTTCTTTATTTTGATGCAATTGCAACTGTTATTGCTTATTTCTCTTTTGGACAGTTTACTGTTAATACATAGAAACACAATAGATTATTGTATATTAATTTGATATCCTGCAATTTTGCCAAATTCATTGGCAAGATCTAATTTGTTTTTTTTTATGATGTCTTTAGTATTTTTCTATATTTAGTATTATACTATCTGCAAACAGAGATGGTTCACACTTTTCTTTCCAATCTGGATTTTTTTTTTCCCCTTGTCTGCTATGGCTAAGATTTGCAATGCTATGTTAAATAAAAGTGACAAGACTAGTCATTTTTTCTTGTGCCTTATCTTAGAGGAAATACTTTCAGCTTTTAATCCTTGAGTATGATGGTAGCTGTGGACTTGTAATTAATTGCCTTTATTATATTGAGATGTGTTCTTTCTTGGAATGTAGAAGAGTTTGGATAGACAAAATAATCTTGAGAAAGAACAAAACTAGAGTTATCATAATCTCGGATTTAAAAATTACCATTTAAAGCTATAGTAATCAAAACAGTATGGCACTGGCAGAAAAATCAGACATGTGAATTAATGGGACAGAAGAGAGAGGCCAGAAATGAGCCCACACTTACATGAGCAATTACTCTATGACAAAGGAAGCATTAATGTACAATAGAGGAAAAATATTCCCTTCAATAAATGACATTGGGAAGACTGGACAACTACATGTGAAAGAATAAAACTGGACTACACTCTCATACTGTGCACAAAAGTAAATTCAAAATTGACTAAAGATTTAAACCTAAGACCTGAAACCATAAAAATTCTAGAAGGAAACACAGGCAGTAAGATCTTTGACATCAATCAGGGATTTTTGGGTGGATATGTTGCCTCAGGCAAGGGAAACAAAATGTAAACAAGTAGGACTACACCATGGAGTTCTCAAGGCTAGAATATTGAAATGGTTTGCCATTCCCTTCTCCAGTGGGCCACATCTTATCAGAACTCTCCACCATAACTTGTCCATCTTGGGTGGCACTACACAGCATTGGTCATAGTTTCATTGAGATAGACAAGACTGTGGTCCATGTGATCAGTTTGATTAATTTTCTGTGATTATGGTTTTCATTCTGTCTGCCCTCTGATGGATAAGAATAAGAGGCTTATGGAGCTGGTGAAGGACAGAGAAGCCTGGTGTGTTGGAGTCCATGGCATCGCAAGGAGCAACTGATTCAGTTCAGTCACTCAGTCGTGTCTGACTCCTTGCGACCCCAAGAATTGCAGCACACCAGGCCTCCTTGTCCATCGCCAACTCCCGGAGTTCACTCAAACTCATGTGCATCTAGTCGGTGATGGCATCCAGCCATCTCATCCTCTGTCGTCCCCTTCTCCTCCTGCCCCGAATCCCTCCCAGCATCAGAGTCTTTTCCAATGAGTCAACTCTTCGTATGAGGTGGCCAAAAGTCCTGGAGTTTCAGCTTTAGTATCAGTCCTTTCAAAGAACACTCAGGACTGATCTCCTTCAGAATGGACTGGTTGGATCTCCTTGCAGTCCAAGGGACTCTCAAGAGTCTTCTCCAGCACCACAGTTCAAAAGCATCAATTCTTCAGCACTCAGCTTTCTTCACAGTCCAACTCTCACATCCATCCATGACCACTGGAAAAACCATAGCCTTGACTAGACGGACCTTTGTTGGCAAAGTAATGTCTGCTTTTTTAATATGCTATCTAGGTTAGTCATAACTTTCCTTCCAAAGAGTAAGCGTCTTTTAACTTCATGGCTGCAATCACCATCTGCAGTGATTTTGGAGCTAAAAAAAATAAAGTCGTACACTGTTTCCACTGTTTCCCCATCTATTTCCCACGAAGTGATGGGACTGGATGCCATGATCTTTGTTTTCTGAATGTTGAGCTTTAAGCCGACTTTTCCAGTCTCCTCTTTCACTTTTATCAAGAGGCTTTTTAGTTCCTCTTCATTTTCTGCCATAAGGGTGGTGACATGTGCATGTCTGAGGTTATATTGATATTTCTCCTGGCAACCTTGATTCCAGCTATGCTTCTTCCAGCCCAGCGTTTCTCATGATGTACTCTGCATATAAATTAAATAAACAGGGTGACAATACACAGCCTTGACGTCCTCCTTTTCCTATTTGGAACCAGTCTGTTGTTCCATGTCCAATTCTAACTGTTGCTTCCTGACCTGCATCTAGGTTTCTCAAGAGGCAGGTCAGGTGGTCTGGTATTCCCATCTCTTTCAGAATTTTCCAGTTTATTGTGATTCACACAGTCAAAGGCTTTGGCATATTCAATCAAGCAGAAATAGATGCTTTTCTGGAACTCTCTTCCTTTTTCCGTGATCCAGCAGATGTTGGCAATTTGATCTCTGAGGACTATATCAAACTAAAAAAACTATTGCAGGTCTAAGGAAATGATCAATAAAATGAAAGTCACCTACTGAGTAACAGAATATATTTACAAATAATACAACCAATATGGAGGTAATATATAAAATGTATGAAGAATTCATAGAACTCAAGATCCAAAAAAAAAAAAAAAAACCAGTTTGATTAAAAAACTGGCAGAGGTTCTGGACATTTTTCCAAAAAACAAATACAGATGGCCAACAGGTACATAAAAAGAAGCTCAACATCATCAATCATCAGGGAAATGGTTATTAAAGTCATAATGAGATATCATTTGACCCCTGTCAGAATGGTTATTATAAAAAATACAACAGATAACAAGTTTTAATGATGATGTGGAGAAAAAGCAAGCCTCATGCACTGTTGGTAAGAATGCAAAATGGTGTAGCCATTATGGAGAAGAGTATGAAGGTCCCTTAGAAACTTAAAAATAGTCCTGCATATGATCCAGTAATTTCATGCCTGTATATTTATCTGAAAACACTCATTAGAAAATATACATGAGCCCTTATGTTCATTACAATACTATTTACAATACCCAAGATATGAAAACAACCTAAGTGTTCACAGATAGAAATATGGATAATATATGGCATATATACATACACATGCACAATGGAATACTACGTACACATAAGAATGAATAAGTCTTGTTCTTTGCAACAGCATAAATGGACTTAGAGAGCATTAAAAGGCACACAGAGAAAGAAAACGTATAATTTTATTTAAATATGGAACCTAAAAAACAAATGAACAAACATAATAAAACAGAAATAGATTCTTAGATACAGAAAACAAACAGGTGGTTGCCCATTTGAGGGAAAGGGTGTGTGGGAAGGAAAAAATAGGTAAGGGAGATTAAAAGGTATAAACTTGTAGTTGCAAAAGAAAAGAGTCACCAGTAGGGAATATAGTCAATAACTTGTAATACCTTTGCATGATAACATATCATAACTAAACACCATGTAAATCATTTTGAAATGTACAGAAATATCAAATAACCACATTGTGTAACAGAAATTAACATAGTGTTGTAGATAAATTGTTATACTTCAAAAACAAACTCATAGAAAAAGAGATCATATTTGTGGTTTTCACATGTAAGGTGGGGAGGGAAAATTGGATGAAGGTAGTCAAACATTACAAACTTCTAATTATAGATGAATAAGTACTAGGAATATAATATAGAACATGGTAAATATAACTAACACTGCTTTATGTTATGCTTAAAAGATAAGAGCATAAATTCTGAGTTATAAATTTTTTCTATTATATAAATTTGTGTCTGTATGAGATGATGTAGGTTCACTAAACTTACTGTGATAATTATTTCATGATGAAGTAAGTAAAATTATTATGCTGTGCACTTTAAACATACAGAGTACTGTATGTCAGTTGTATCTCAGTAAAACTGGAAGAAAAAAGGGAATATTTAAAGTATATTTTAAAATGTTTCATGTGAAGTTGACAGGGTTTGATTATTCTAAAGAGCAAAAGCATTACCCCAAGTATTATTTACTGATTTCAAGATGAAAAACAAACCAAAAAAAATCATGACTTTGGAATAGAGGGAACAAGTTATCACTTCCTGAAGTAACTGATCAACCATTAATAATGGGACAGCTAGATGCTATGTGTTTCTTGACAGGATGCGGTATAACATACAGAGCACCACCTAGAAAATATTTCTGCCAAAATGCTGAGTATAAATCTAATCGGTCTTTATATATCATTTCTGGTTTACAGGGAGTTAGAGAAATAAAATTAAATGGCACTACTCATTGGAAAAGACTTTGATACTGGGAGGGATTGGGGGCAGGAGGAGAAGGGGATGACAGAGGATGAGATGGCTGGATTGCATCACTGACTTGATGGACGTGAGTCTGAGTGAACTCCGGGAGTTGGTGATGGACACGGAGGCCTGGCGTGCTGCGATTCATGGGGTCGCAAAGAGTCGGACACGACTGAGTGACTGAACTGACTGACAAAGAAGTAATGTGGGTCATTTTATAAGATAATTGATCAGTTTTTATCTGCAAGTGAATACCATTAAAAAGAGGCATTTTTGTCTCTTAGGGGAAAAAATGCAATATTTAGACCTTTTATGGAGCATGATTTGAACACCAAGTATAAAAAAAAAACATTTTTGAGACAACTGAGATATGGAATTTGTGTTATATTATATTATATTAAAGACTTCTGTGTTCTCAAAATATAGCGTCAAACTTGTTTGACCCTCCTATCATTGAGAGATTCAATAATGCTGAATCTGGACAGGCTTATTGCTGGTTTGAACAATAGAGTGCATCAAAAGTAACTCCATGTGATTTCAGGAGTTAGGTAATTTAAAAAGCCATGTGTTTTCTGTCTGGTAATACTGGGTGAGTCACTCAAGTGCAATCAACCTCTAAGTAGGAAGTCCAGCTACTTGATGACTGCCATGCTGGAAAATATACATGTAACCCTTTCTTTCCTCAATCCAGGTCATCTCTGATGTAGGAAAAGGGTAAATTAGTCCAGATGGCATGCTAAGGCTCTCTCACCCCATAGCCTCTGGCTCTTGCCCCATGTTTTGTAAATAGTGATTACGGAACAGCTGAAATCACTTATAGCACTGCACTTCTTGTGATGCGCACGTGCACTTCATGAGGTGCTTGACTGGTCACAGGCTACTTTGTGCCATATGCCTGTATGAGATTCATCATGAAAGCCCTGGCTGCTGCTGCACTGCGGCTACATTTTACAGACATCAACGTTATACTATATGAGGTTATATTATGGCTCCTTTATGGTTATGTTGTGGCTGTTGCTACGACTGCTGCATCATCCAGGAGAGTGGCTGTGCTATAGCTGCCATGCCAGCCAGGAGAGAAGAAACATGTTTGCAGTTCCCATGGCTCCTTGCCTTTTCTTCCAGCCTCTTAGCTTGAGTCTTGCCTAACCTGGGTTCAGCAAACAGTGTGACCAGTGTGAACTGCAAGACAATTGGTACTGTGAACAGGATGAACAGCAACTGGCATAGTCGGCAGGATACTCAGCAGGTAGGGAAGCCTGAGGCTCCACTGGATGGAGGAAGCCAGTGGCCAACAGATAACATGTGGTACTGTGTGTCTGTGACCCTCATGGCATGGGCTCCAGTGGAAGACTGGGAGGCAGTGGACAAGTCACCAAACAGCACTGAAAAGACGTTAGAGGTGGTGAGTTCCGGTTTGCCAAACAAGGCTGCGTGTACTGCCACTGGCACAGTGGGGTGGATTTCCTGACTGCCTTGAAGGTGACTATGGACCGTGCCTGATGTGATGCTGCACTAGTGCATAATATGAGGAGAAGCTTGGAAGAACTAGAGCAACATATATTGGCATTAGAGCAAGAACCTCATGACCCTGAAGAACTTAGCATCTCTGACAGCAAAGTGGTAAGCGACGGTGATGAGGAACCTTATGAAAATGCAGGTCCATGCTTGGCAGAGAGGAACATTTACAGCAGAAAGTGAAGCAAGAGCAGCCTATGGCCCAGGGGAGGCATTCTCAAGGGGTCAGTGTGACTGAGTTTACAGACCGTATACTCAGGTGAAGTTTGTTAACTTGGCAGTGCCAGTTTTGCAAAAGCAAGGAGAACATTTGGCAGCATGGTTCTCACGACTTTGTGACACAGGGGTGTTGCTGTTCAATCACTCATTTGCAACCCCATGGACTGCAGCAGGCAAGGCTTCCTTGTCCTTCACCAACTTCTGGAGTTTGCTCAAACTCATGTCCTTTGAGTTGGTGATGCTATCCAACCATCTGTCATCCCCTTCTTTTCCTGCCTTTAAACTTTCCCAGCCTAAAGATCTTTTCCAGTGAGTCAGCTCTTTCCATAAAGTGGCCAAAATATTGGAGTTTCAGCTTCAGCAGCAGTCCTTGCAATGAATATTCAGGGTTGATTTCCCTTATGATTGACTGGCTTGATCTCCTTGGGGCGGTTGTCCAAGGGACACTTAAGAGTCTTCTCCAGTACCACAGTTTGAAGCTATCAATTCTTTAGCACTCAGCCTTTTTTATTGTCCAGCTCTCATATCCATACATGACCACTGGAAAAACCATAGCTTGGACTAGATGGACCTTTGTAGGCAAAGTAATGTCTCTGCTTTTTTTTTTTTTTTATAATACTTACAACAGAAAATTGACTAATATTTCAGTGCAATAGTTTTTTTTTTATGATTTTATATTGAAGTTTCTTTTTTTTTCTCTTATCTTTATTAATTTTTTTATTTTAGTTTTTTATTTTTTAAATTTTAAAATCTTTAATTCTTACATGCATTCCCAAACATGAACCCCTCTCCCACCTCCCTGCTTTTTAATAGGCTGTCTAGGTTGATCATAGCTTTTTTCCAAGAAGCAAGCTTCTTTTAATTTCATGGCTGCAGTCACTGTCCACAGTGATTTTGGAGCCCAATAAAATAAAAGGTCTGTCACTGTCTCCACTGTTTCCCTGCCTATTTGCCATGACATGATGGGACTAGATGCCATGATTTTTGTTTTTTGAATGTTGAGTTTTAAGCCAAATTTTTCACTCTCTTATTTCTCCTTCATCAAGAGACTCTTTAATTCCTCTTCACTCTTTGCCATAGAGTGGTGTCATCTGCATATCTGAGGTTATTGATATTTCTCTCCATTAATATCGAGTTTCCTTGGTGGCTCAGATGGTAAAGAATCTGCTTGCAATGCAGAAGACTCAGGTTTGAGCCCTGTGTCAGGAAGATCCCCTGGAAAAGGAAATGCCTACCTATACCAGTATTCTTGCCTGGAGAATTCTAGGTATAGAGGAGCCTTGTGGGCTACAGTCCGTGGGGTCGTAAAGAGTTAGACACAACTGAGCAACTAACGTTTTCTATGTTAATATCTGGGATTTGGATGAAATGAAGCATATATGACTAAATAATTCTAACCATTGACTCTTTATTATGTGTATATGAGAGCTTATTGCATCATACTATTTTTTTTTTTATTAGAAAAGTTTTATAATAGCTTTCAAAGATGACCCACCGGAAGAAAAAGTAAAGATTTGTTATAACTTAAGTTAGGGCAGAGGAACAAAGAACTGTGGTGTCTTGTAATTTAATCTAATCCTAGAAGAAAGGTAGAATTAACATAAGACTTGAAAAGGAGTTAGAGAATAGATCTGGGAAGAATTAAAGATAGAATGAAAACTAAGAGATTGAAAAGAACCTCAAAGATATGATAAAATCACTTTGTACTGTAATTGTATGTTTCATGTGGGTGTACCTCCCACTAGTTTGTGAAATCATCTGAGCAAGGACATTATCTTCACCTTATTGCCAGTGTCTAGCTTATTGGCTGGTGTGTTTTAGGTTCTCAGTAAATGTAGCAAAAAAGGAAGAACAAAAGTTTGGATAATTTGGAATTTAAAATACTGGATATATTGGTTTGAAAACTCAAAATCAAATTCGTCAAGGGAGTGTACTGAGGTTAAAGTTCCGTACTCAGTACTCTGTGCACCTGTCATGTTAAAGTGTATATTATGGATGTGCAGAGCAAGACATTCAAACTGTACAATGTATGATTGGAGATGAAAAATGGATAGAGAAAAATAAACGTTGTAAATTAAGTAAATTTACCACCCACTTAAAATAAATACAAATGTTTTAAGCACATAATATCTTCTTACAATGTTAAAAAGCAGCTGATATTAGGAGATATTTTAGGTTTCTCTCAGATAAAAATAGCATAGTGAAAGAATAAACTTTAAAAGGTAAATTATGATGGTAGCAATCATCATGATCACCAATACAGCCTATTACTGAGTATCAGGTACTTTACAATCATTATTGCTAATATATACAACATCTTTGCAAGGGAATTATTATTATTTTAATTTTAAAGATAAGGAAATGAAAGGTCAGAGATTTAAGTATCTTGCTAAAAGTCTCGCAGGCAATACACACGTTTGACATGTGACAAGAACAAGACAGTTAACAAAAGTAAACAAAAACCACAGTTAATAATATCTCTATTTCTCCAAGAGAAAATTGAGATATGCAATCATGTAATTCATAAGTGGTTAGATTTTGAGGTCTTCTTAACTCCAAAATACTTGGCAATAAAATCAAAAGTGTAAACCAATCTGTAATACCAGATTGAAGGATGCTAATTTAGATACACATGCTTATAGTCGTGAATATTTATCCCAAAATCTCTGGAAAAGTGGGTCAGAGAAACTGACGGTATTTTTATAGAAGGAAAAATAGAGGTTGAATAATGCAATGTGAAAGATATTAGGTTTTCAGATTCTGCTATGATAATAGCTAAAATTAATTTCTCAGAAGCTGAGGAATTTGGCAGAGGTATTTGGAGGTTGAGAATATCCCTATGAGAACAAGAAGAAATTAAAAAATATACGAGAGATGATCAAGCATAGAGAATCCCTGCTCACCTTTCCAGATGTCACAAAGTGGTGGCTCATATTTGAAGAATGATATGAAGAAAATTCCCCAGGGAAGAAATCAAACCAACAGCTTTAAAGAGCAAAATAGCTGCAGAAATGTTTAAAGGAGTACACAGACTGAGAAAACCAGGGTGAGGACTCAGTAGCAGAAATCCATACAGAAATAACAAATCTGTAAAGATAGTCAGGGTGATGAGAGAAGAAAGAGAAGGCCAGACAAGAATAAAGACACTTCTCACAGATGTCTAAGGTTGCACAGGGAAATAAGACGCAGTGGAGAATGAAAGAGTCATAGACAGGTTAATTTGATAGTAAAGAAAAACAATAGTGATGCTGGTGATTCTTGCATTCTCTTAATAATGGGCGTGATCTGTAAAAAATTCAGAAACAAGAAAGAAAAAGGAATCTCAGCTGATGTAAGGTACCAACAAAGAATAAGTAATTTATTGGAAACTCACAGTTCAAGAAGTGAGTTCAAGGAAGAAAGTACTCAAAAGAAATGCTGTAGTTAAATCAAGTACATTTTAGAAATCACTAAATATTTGATGATCACCATGACTAGATATTGTTTGACATTTTCTTTAAAGAATTAATAGATATTTGTTAAAAGTCAGGGACTATGAAACTAAACATTGACTTTAAGATTTTTTGAAGCAACAGGAACCATGGTAGAAGAGGAAAAAGCTGTTGGATTGAGGACTCTGAAGAGATGTCATGGTTTAATAACATTAATTTTATTTCCATGAAGCAAATGTTTGATCATGCAAACAACAACAACACAAATAGTTTCTCTTTAAGACCATCTGTCTAAACATTGCTGAAATATGTGAAGACATTTCCCTCCAACACCATCAGCAGCCCATACACAACAGTGGGGGGATGTTTGTGAAGGGTGTGTAATTCAAGGTGCCAGAGAAAAGAGACAAGACTGCTTTTCTAGTTTTTCCCTGTGTGTATGGTCTGAAGATTATTTTGCAAGGAAATTCTTAGGCACTTTCAAGGAAGTAAAATACACATATGGAAGTGAGATGCTACTATATAGTCTGAAATGAATGTTACTTCATGCAGATGACATTGGTCTTTGAGTTACAAGAGGAAAACAGGATGTAGACAAATATCAATAGTGTTCTCCAAAGAGCTGTAGGAAGTACAATTAAACAGATCAATGTAGCAAAACCATAAATGTGGTACTATATGCAAAAATGGCTCTGTGAAATGTGACAATAGAGGCTGACTCAGGGGTATTACTGGCATACACTTTATGAAAAAAAAAAAAAAGAGGACTATCATGCAAAATAAAATTCAGTTCAGTTCAGTCGCTCAGTCGTGTCCGACTCTTTGTGACCCCATGAATCACAACACCCCAGGCCTCCCTGTCCCTCCAGTGAACTGCTGGAGTTCACTCAAACTCATGTCTATTGAGTTGGTGATGCCATCCAGCCATCTCATCCTCTGTCATCCCCTTCTCCTCTTGCCTTCAATCCCTCCAGCATCAGGGTCTTTTCCAATGAGTCAACTCTTCACATGAGTTGGCCAAAGTATTGAAGTTTGAGCTTTAGCATCAGTCCTTTCAATGAACACTCAGGACTGATTTCCTTTAGGATGGACTGGTTGGATCTCCTTGCAGTCCAAGGGACTCTCAAGAGTCTTCTCCAAACCACAGTCCAAAAGATCAGTTCTTCAGTGCTCAGCTTTCTTCACAGTCCAACTCACATCCATACATGACCACTGGAAAAACCATAACCTTGACTAGATGGACCTTTGTTGGCAAAGTAATATCTCTTCTTTTTAATATGCTATCTAGGTTGGTCATAACTTTCCTTCCAAGGAGTAAGTGTCTTTTAATTTCATGTCTGAAATCACCATGTGCAGTGCTTTTGGAGCCCCAAAATACAAAGTCTGCCACTGTTTCCCCATCTATTTCCCATGACATGGAATATTGAAGTGGGGTGCCATTTCCTATTCCAGGGGTTGCCATTTCCTACTCTGGGGATCTTCTAGAACCAAGGGATTGAACCCAAGTCTTTTGCATCTCCTGCATCAGCAGATGGATTCTTTACCACTAGTGCCACCTGGAAAGTCCAAGACATGGAAGAGGAAAGAGGAAGAAATAAAGAGGAAATCCACTATTAGAAAACAAGGCTAAGTAAACAACTTTCAGTGATGGTATTTTTGTGCCTGTGCCATAGTTTTATGTGGTCCCTCAACAGGAATGTGTCTCTTCTGGCAGAGGCTTTTTCGGGTTCCACTGAAACACAGGTATAAATTAAAGGAGGGTTATGTACCTGTTGAAAGGAGGAATATACAAGTTATTATCATGTTTCCATATTTCAAAGGAACTGAAACAACACTTTAGGGAACAAATGTGAAATTCCACCAGCTCATGTGAAGAATCAAGGGAATGGCAGTGCATTACTCAAGGTTAAAAAAAAAAAAAAAAGAAGGAAGAAAAGGAGAAAGTATGAAAAGATTATGGTGAAGTATTAGTAGAGGACAGTGTAGAATGTAAAGCTTAAGACTTAAAAAGGAAAACCAGGAAAATATCACATTTAGGAACATCAAAGTAGATCACATGTATAAGCATAAATAGATAATCCTGGGGATGAAGATATTAGAAAAAAGGTTTTAAACATTTAAGGAAAGTAGCCTGGTGGGCTGTCGTCTATGGGATCTCACAGAGTCGGACACAACTGAAGCGACTTAGCAGCAGCAGCAGCAGCAGCCGTGAAAGTGAAAGTGTTAGTTGCTCAGTGATGTCCAACTACTTGCAACCTCATGGACTGTAGCTCACCATGTTCCTCTGTCCATGAACTCTTCAGGCAAGAATATGAGAATGGGTTGCCATTTTCTCTCCAGGGAGCTTCCTGACCCAGGGATCAAACCCAGGTCTCTTGAATTATAGGCAGATTCTTTACTGTCTGAGCCACAGGAAAGTACCAGGTCAGAGATCTTTTGTAAATGAACAAACTTCTGGATAAAATACATATAATGTTCCACCAAAAAGAACCAGGAGAAGATGAGACCAAGGAACACATACTAAATAACTGTGAAGTACTTAAGAATCAGATGACTCAGATTTAATAATGATATTACAGACATATACACATACACATGAATATATATATATATATATATATGTGTGTGTGTTCAAAATAATGTTTAAAATAATCCTTCAGTCTGGAAGAACAGTTAAAATGTTTTAAAATAATCCTTCACTCTGTTTACAATAATCCTTCAGTCTAGAAGATCAGCTACCATAATTTCCATTTTACAGGTGAAAACAGCTATGTTCAAAGAAATCTATCAATATGTCCATGAAAAAATAACAGAATCATTGGAAAAGATGCTGATGCTGGCAAAGACTGAAAGCAAAAGGAGAAGGAGGTAGAAGAGAAGGCAGAGACTAAGATGGTTAGAGAGCATCATTGACTCAATGGACATGAATTTGAGCAAACTCTGGGAGATAATGAAGGACAGGGGAGCCTGATGTGCTGCAGTCCATGGAGCTGTAGAGTCAGACATGATTTAGCAACTAAACAGTGCACACACAAATATATCTTGTTTATATAATTTAAGTATCTTTTATCATTTTATATATTATGGACACTTTTTCTAATAATTCAGTAGTCCTCTATGATATCATTTTAATGCCTGAATATTTTTTTTATTTTTCCAGTAGATATATGTCTATATATTCCTGTGTAATTAATTTAATCATTCTCTTTGTTGGGTATATCACTGTCAGCATTTCACCATTATGAAAATGTTGTATTAGGTATACTTGAGATAAACATGAACATATCTGTCAATATTTCTTCTAATTAATCCCTAGCCTTCTAATTGTCAGATTTAATGTTTTGCACAGATTGGGGACTTCTACTTATACTGCTCTTAAAGAATTTTCCACAGCTTGTTGTGATCCACACGGTCAAAAGATTTAGCATAGTCAGTGAAGAGGAGGTAGATGTTTTTCTGGAATTCTCTTGCCTTTTCTGTGATCCAATGGATGTTGGCAATTTGATCTCTGGTTCCTCTGCTTTTTCTATCCAGCTTGAACATTAGGAAGTTCTCAGTTCACATACAGTTGAAGCTTGGAGGATTTTGAGCATTACTTTGCTAGCATCTGAGATGAGTGCAATTGTGCAGTAGTTTGAACATTCTTTGGCACTGACTTTCTTTGGGATTGGCATGAAAGCTGACCTGTTTTAGTCCTGTGACCACTGCTGAGTTTTCCAAATTTGCTGGCATATTGTGTGCAGCACTTCCAAAGCATCATCTTTTAAGATTTGAAATAGCTCAGCTGGAATTCCATCACCTCCACTAGCTTTACTCCTAGTGATGCTTCTTAAGGCCCACTTGACTTCACACTCTAGGTTGTCTGGCTCTAGGTGAGTGATCACATAATTGTGGTTATCTCAGTTTTGTATAGTTCATCTATACAAAAGAAGATGTATTCTTGCCACCTCTTCTTAATATCTTCTGCTTCTGTTAGGTCCATACCATTTCCGCCCTTTATTGTACCCATCTTTGCATGAAATATTCCCTTGGTATCTCTAATTTTCTTGTAGAGATCTCTAGACTTTTCCATTCTATTGTTTTCCTCTATTTCTTTGCATTGATCACTGAGGAAGGCTTTCTTATTTCTCCTTGCTATTTTTTTTAACTCTGCATTCAGATGGGTATATGTTCCTTTTCTCCTTTGCCTTTAGCTTTTTTGCTTTCCTCAGATATTTGTAAGGTCTCTTCAGACAACCATTTAGCATTTTTGTATTTCTTTTTCTGGGGATGGTTTCGATCACTGCCAAACCTCCCTCCATAGTTCTTCAGGCACTATGTCTATCAGATCTAATCCTTTGAATATATTTGCCACTTCCACTGGACAACTGTAAGGGTTTTGAACTGTGGAAAATTCTTAAAGAGATGGGAATACCAAACCACTTAACCTGCCTCCTGAGAAATCTGTAGGAAGATCAAGAAGCAACAGTTAGAACTGGACGTGGAACCACAGACTGGTTCCAAATTGAGAGAGGAGTATGTGAAGGTTGCATATTGTCACCTTGCTTATTTAACTTACATGCAGAGTACATCATGCAAAATGCTGGACTGGATGAAGCACAAGCTGGAATCAAGATTGCTGGGAGAAATATCAATAACCTCAGATATGCAGATGACATCACCTTTATGACAGAAAGCAAAGAGGAACTAAAAACCCTCTTGATGAAAGTGAAAGAGGAGAGTGAAAAAGTTGGCCTAAAATTCAACATTCAAAAAAACAAAGATCATGGTGTCTAGTGCCATCACTTCATGGCAAATAGATGGGGAAACAATGGAAACAGATTTTATTTTCCTGGGTCCAAAATCACTGCAGATAGTGTCTGCAGCCATTAAATTAAAAGACTCTTGATCCTTGGCAGAAAAGCTATTACAAACCTAGACAGTATATTAAAATACAGAGACATTACTTTAACGACAGGGTTCTGTGTAGACAAAGCTATGGTTTTTCCAGCGGTCATGTATGGATGTGAAAGTTGGACCGTAAAGAGGGCTGAGCACAGAAGAATTTATTCTTTTGAACTGTGGTGGTGGATAAGACTCTAGAGAGTTCCTTGGATTGCAAGAGATCAAACCCATCAATCCTAAAGGAAATCAGTCCTTAATATTCATTGGAAGGACTGATGCTGAAGCTGAAACTCCAATACTTTGGCTACCTGATGCAAAGAACAGACTCACTGGAAAAGACCCTAATGCTAGGAAAGACTGAAGGCAGGTGAAGGGGATGCCAGAAGATGAGATGGCTGGATGGCATCACTGACTCAATGGAAATGAGTTGAGAAAGCTCAGGGAGTTGGTGATGGACATGGAAGCCTGGCATGCTGCAGTCCATTGGGTTGCAAAGAGACAGACACGACTGAGTGAGTGAACTGACTGACTGAACTCATACTGCTAAATTGCACTATAGGTAAGCTTGAACAATTTTTTTTCTGAAATGAGTTAGAAATGAGTGCCCATTTTTTCACACCTTGGTGAAAAATGGGCATTATTAAACTGTTTCTAAAAGACCAAAATAAAATATAAAAATTAAAAGGAGGAGAGTGAGTGAGTGAATGAAGTCGCTCAGTTGTGTCTGACTCTTTGTGATCCCATGGACTGTAGCTTACAAGGCTCCTCTGTCCATGGAATTTTCCAGGCAAGAATACTGGAGTGGGTTGCCATATCATTCTCGAGGAGATCTTCCTGACCTAGGGATTGAATCCGGGTCTCCCACATTGTAGGTAGACGCTTTACTGTCTGCACCATCAGGAAAGTTTAAAAGGAGTAGAGGGAAATGGCAATCCACTCTGCTATTCTTGCCTGGGAAATCCCATGGACAGAGGAGTCTAGAGGGCTGCAGTCCATGGAGTTATAAAAGAGTTGGACACAACTTACTGACTACAACAATTGAAAAATGGCAAAAAGTAGTGTAACAGAATACTGAATATGCTGTTAAATAAAGTCCTTGTTAAAAATGAAAAAAAATATATATATAAATAAAAAGGGGAATGACTGTTTTTCTTTCAAATTTATTTCTACTCACACAATCATCTTTTTCTCTCAATATAATGTATCTTTTCTATTCTGTATGTTTATTTCTACCTCTACAAGTTTTTAACATATGTGTGTGTGTGTGTGCATGTGTGTACACACACACACGTTGTTCTTTCGCTAAGTGTGTGATTCTTCGAATCCTCATGAACTGTAGCACACCAGGCCTCCCTGTCCTTTACTATCTCCCTGAATTTGCTCAAACTCATTTCCATTGAGCTGGTGATGCAATCCAGCCATCATATCCTCTGGCATCCTCCTCTCCTCTTACCTTCTATCTTTCCCAGCATGGGGGCTTTTTCAATGAATTGGCTGTTAGCATCAGGAAGGCAAAGTATTGGAGCTTCCACTTCAGATCAATCCTTCCAATGAATATTTAGGGCTGATTTCCTTTAGGATGGACTGGTTTGATCTCCTTACTGTCCAAGGGACTCTCAAGAGTCTTTTCCAGCATCACAATACAAAAGCATCGATTCTTTGGCACTCAGCCTTCTTTATGGTCTGATTCTCACATCCATAATGACTAGTGAAAAACCATAGCTTTACCTCACCCATTCCTCATTGATGAACCATCTAAGCCCTTAGCTCTTAACTTTGAAGTTATACCTATATCTATACCTGTACCTATATCTGTATATATCCTGATAGAGATCTAGGTCTAAGCTACTATATTCCATGTGCTGAACTCTGGGATTTCAGTGACTCCAGGTCACCAAACTTTCCTATAGTTGTCTGGTGAATTGAGTGGAATGTATTTATGGGAAGAACAGCTGGGGATGAAGACAATGCATGATCCTGTCTATAATGGGAAGACGACTTTAGGAAAAGTCTAAGGAGGTGACAAATTTGGAAGCAAATTAAGGTTTGTGGCTGCTAGGGAAAGGAATTATTTAGAGATAAGTCAATGCACTGAAGTGGCTGTGATGGAAGCATTAATTGAAAATGTGTTTCTGAGGACAACTCCTTGAACTTAAAGGTAACTAAGGGAAGGAAAAAGCATTCCTACATCTGTTTTGTAACACTTTTTATGACACAGAACTGTGTCTGGAATTTCACTACGAGAAAATTTATTATGGTTAGCATGTACCCTGTTTTCCAATATAAATAAACAGAAAGAATTTTAAGTCATTAATTAATCATCGCTAAGTCACTTCAGTCGTGTCCGACTCTGTGCGACCCCATAGACGGCAGCCCACCAGGCTCCCCCATCCCTGGGATTCTCCAGGCAAGAACACTGGAGTGGGTTGCCATTTCCTTCTCCAATGCATGAAAGTGAAAAGTGAAAGGGAAGTTGCTCACTTGTGTCTGACCCTTAGCAGGGACTGCAGCCTACCAGGCTCCTCCATCCATGGGATATTCCAGGCAAGAGTACTGGAGTGGGGTGCCATTGCGTTCTCCGAATTAATCATATGCTAATGCAAATAAGCTTTTTCCTGACAAACATAAAGTAAGTTACTCATCACAAAGTGAAATTGTAATTCAATCTGAGTTTGCAGTTCTTTTGGATGTGGATTATATTCACATAGGTAAGTGAGAACTTTTCCTTATTCTCAAAGTAGGGACCTAGAGAAATATAGAGAATGTAGAGAATCAAACATTTGCAAGAATTTGAGACTGAGACTATCATTGCCAGAGTCAGGTATTATAGAACTACCTTATGACCCAGCAATCCCACTTCTGGGCATACACACCGAGGAAACCAGAATTGAAAGAGACACATGTACCCCAATGTTCATCGCAGCACTGTTTATAATAGCCAGGACATGGAAACAACCTAGATGTCCATCAGCAGATGAATGGATAAGAAAGCTGTGGTACATATACACAATGGAGTATTACTCAGCCATTAAAAAGAATTCATTTGAATCAGTTCTGATGAGATGGATGAAACTGGAGCCGATTATACAGAGTGAAGTAAGCCAGAAAGAAAAACACCAATACAGTATACTAACACATATATATGGAATTTAGGAAGATGGCAATGACGACCCTGTATGCAAGACAGGGAAAGAGACACAGATGTGTATAACGGACTTTTGGACTCAGAGGGAGAGGGAGAGGGTGGGATGATTTGGGAGAATGACATTCTAACATGTATACTATCATGTGAATTGAATCGCCAGTCTATGTCTGACGCAGGATACAGCATGCTTGGGGCTGGTGCATGGGGATGACCCAGAAAGATGTTCTGGGGAGGGAGGTGGGAGGGGGGTTCATGTTTGGGAATCCATGTAATAATTAAATATTTTAAAATTTAAAAAAATAAAAATAAAAATAAAAAAAAAAAAAAAAAAAAAAAAAAAAAAAAAAAACTGTGCCTAAGGTTGTTGCTATGGGAGAAAATGAGGCGAAAACAGCACCTTTCCTGAAGTTCTAGACAGATGCTTCTAACACTCAAAATACAGGTTATTATAATTATAACGTTAATTTGACTACAAGGTCATTTACATGCAGTTCTTGGTGAGACCTGTGTTTCTAACTACCATACATAATAAGCATTCAATGGAAATATGTCTTCCAATATCACATCATCAGATACATTTTTGTCTCTTCCTGCTATTTTCAAACAGCAGTTCTAGTTATTAATGATGCTACAGAGAAAAAAAAAAAAGTTAAGTCCCTTCCTATAAACACAAAATTTTCAATCTGGCTTTAAATATAGTGGGAATTCTTAGTGCCAGGAAAGACCAAAAAAGAGGGTGAACCCCTCATTTATACATTCGTTATCAGGATATCTCTTCACCAAAAACTTGAGTCTCCCAGTATTTATGTGTGGTTTGAAAAAAGTAGATGTCATACTAATTCAGGGTATAATTATTTCTACTGAAAGTAAACAGGTAATTTCTTTTTTCAGCTTTAACAAACTCATGACTCATTTAAAGAAGAGGTACAATTCAGGATCATATTCATATCATTTTCACACAAATGTGAAAAGATTATCTATTTGCAAACAAGCCTAAAATTATTTCAACACCAAAAATATGCATACTTATGGCTGATTCATGTTGAGGTTTGAGAGAAAACAGCAAAATTCTGGAAAGCAATTATCCTTCAATAAAAAATAAATTAATTTAAAAAAAAACAATTTCAATTCTCTATCTGCTTTCTTTTTCATTTTCTCCAGTTGTTTTGAAAAATTATTTTTTGGTGAGTACTTTTCTAATATGGGATAAACATACATACATGAATGATACTGAAAAGGTAAATAATTACTTGAAAAAGTGTTTTTAGGCTGAGTTAAATAGTCATATGGCTTCCCAGGTGGTACTAGTGGTAAACAACTGATTTGCCAATGCAGGAGATAAAAGCCTACCTGTTCCATCTCTGGGTCCAAAAGATCATCTGGAGAAGGGTATGGCAACCTACTACGGTATTCTTGCCTAGAGAATCCCCTGGACAGAGGACCCTGGTGGACTACGGTCCATGGGGTCCCAAACAGTTGGACGTGACTGAAGTGACTTAGAGCATCCGCTAGTGTGGATGCACACACGCACACAGACAGACACACACATACTTCCCAGGAGGCGCAGTGGTAAAGAATTTACCAGCCAGTGCAGGAGACGAAGAGACGTGGGTTCGATCCATGGGCCCGGAAGATGGCCTGGAGCAGGAAATGGCAACTTACTCCATTATTCTTGCCTGGAAAATTCCATGGATAGAGGAGTTTGGCCAGCTACAGTTCATGGGGTCACAAAGAGTCGGATATTCCTGAGCGACTGAGCACACACACACAGAATCATATACTATGTAGAGTAAATAAAATTCTCAACTTTCTTTTGGAAAGAATTTTTCATTTTGTGAGGTATAATTCTCATTGCTATAGAGTCTGTCTATAAATGGGGTATGTATGCCAGCTTCAAGCTAGGTTAGAGTTGTTTCCAGAGCCACAGGTCACCAGGTCACCATCCTGTGTATGTGTGTATGTGTCTGTGTGATTGTGTATGTGAGAGAGAGAGAGAGAGAGAGAGAGAGAGAGAATGGGAGATGAGAGGGAGAGGAGAATATTTTGTTGTACTCCTGTAAACAATGCATTGCATGGTTGACCTTTATTTGATTGCTATTTTGTGTTCTTTCTTTCTAGTATCACCTTACTTATTTCTTTTCTCCCTGTGGCATCTTTGTGCCAGGATATCTATTAACACCTCTTCATTTTAAAATATGATGCTATAACTAAATCTGCAAGTGTTCATAGCCTGCACAGCAGCTGGCTTGTAAGGCATCCAGCAGTGAACTTACCTGCACACATATGTGTGTGTAATAGTTTCTTCTTTACCTAGATTTTAAAATAATTTCATAATAAAATATTTGGTATTTGGGAATGCATTTTAAATTTGCCACCAAAAATCACTGAGTTTATATCCATTACATTTCATTTAATAAAATAAGCCAGAATGTTTCATTGTTACTATTAAATTGGAAATCCCAAAGAAATAAAAATTCTGAGAGTTCCTTCCGTAAAATTGATTTGTTGAATTTCTGAGCCTGAGTTTTCATGATTTAATTTCTTCACTGATAGACAAATAGATATATATAATGATCCCCTACTCTCAGCTTTGCTATCTAGGGACAAAAGTTGCCAGATAAGCATGTAAGTAAGCATTTTGGTCATTCTAGCTTGATTGTTTTCCTTCAGAAATGGACAATTTAATTTCCTATCACATTTATACTCATCATATTTGAAAAAGGGCAAAATAGGTTAATGAAATCATTATAATTTCATTCAAATGATATATATTTTAAAAGCTCAATTAGAGAAACAGATACCAGGGCACCACATTTTATTTTTGCCTTATGGAGACCATTGCTCTGTAGCACCTGTGAAAGACATTGAAAAAAACACATTTCCCAATGATAAAATGAATGTAAAATCATTATCATCACTAAACTTATCCATAAAATAAATTTATTATGAAAATAGATGAAACTTCATTTGGTCTTTCATCTATTCAATGCATGTTTTATCAAATTATACTCTTTAAGGTAGCATAACAAAGCGGTTCCTAAGGAGTACTCAGAAATTAGCCTAAGCTGGAATTTTAACTTCATCACTTATTACATTTTAAGCAAGGTAATAAAACTCTTTAATCATCAGTCTCTTTATCTGTAAGATGGACATATTAGTAATATTATTCCCACTGTGATGACAGAAAGAGATAATAAATATAAAACCATGGTGACTGATATACAGTGAGGTATTAATAAATTTTGTCTCATCATTATAGTTATTGTTACTATTATGTCACAGTTTTTAGGGCTATGGAACATTAAGAGGTCATAATACAATTCCTTCAGTTTACCAGTGTTCAGGTGAGAGAGCAGAAATAATATTAGTATGTTAATATTGTGGCAATATCTGATGTGAAGGCTTTATTGATATTAACTAATTTCCCTTGTCAATGTCTGTATTAAATAAGATTTGTGGTACTCTAATTGTACAACTAAAGAAATAGGGGCATGATATGATAACGGGTTGCTATAAATTATACAGCTAATTAGAGTTGAATTAAAAAATGAACCCAGAAAGTCTAGATCTAGAGTCATCATATTTTTTGGTTTATTTGTTTTCTCTATAGCATTATAATTGCATATGTGTGACTGTCAGTCACTTAGTCATATCCAACTCTTTGTGACCCAAGGACTGTAGCCAACTAGACACCTCTGTCTATGGAATTCTCTAGGCAAGAATACTGTAGTGGGTAGCCGTTCTCTCTCCAGGGCATCTTCCCAACCTGGGGATGGAACATGTGTCTCCTGCATTACAAGCAGATTCTTTACATATGAGTCATCAGGGAAGCCCAATAATTGTATCAATTTAGTTCAGCCACTCAGTTGTGTCTGACTCTTTGCAACCCCATGGGGGGCAGCACACTAGGCCTCCCCGTCCATGGCCAACTCCCAGTGTTTACTCAACCTCATGTTCATTGAGTCAGTGATGCCATCCAATCATCTCATCCTCTGTCATCCCCTTCTCTTCCTGCCTTCAGTCTTTCCCAGCATCAGGGTCTTCTCCAATGAGTCAGTTTTTTGCATCAGGTGGCCAAAGTATTGGAGTTTCAGCTTCAGCATTAGTCCTTCCAATGAATATTCAAGACTGATTTCCTTTAGGATGGACTGGTTGGATTTCCTTGCAGTCCAAGGGACTCTCCAGCATCACAGTTCAAAAGCATCCATTCTTCAATAGTCAGCTTTCTTTATAGTCCAAATCTCACATCCATACATGACTACTGAAAAAACCATAGCTTTGACTAAATGGACCTTTGTTGGCAAAGTAATGTCTCTGTTTTTTTTTTTTTTTTGTCTCTGCTTTTTAATATGCTATCTAGGTTGGTCATAACTTTTCTTCCAACGAGTAAGGGTCTTTTAATTTTATGGCTGCAGTCACCATATGCAGTGATTTTGGAGCCCTCCAAAATAAAGTCTGTCACTGTTTCCACTGTTTACCCATCTATTTGCCATGAAGTGATGGGACTGCATGCCATGATCTTAGTATTCTGAATGTTGAGTTTGAAGCCGACTTTTTTACTCTTGTCTTTCACTTTCATCAAGAGGTTCTTTAGTTCGTCCTCACTCTCTGCCATAAGGGTGGTGTCATCTGTATATCTGAGGTTATCAATATTTCTCCTGGCAATCTTGATTCCAGCTTGTGCTTCATCCAGCCCAGAGTTTCTCATGATGTACTCTGCATATAAGTTAAATAAGTAGGATGATAATATATAGCCTCGATGTACTCCTTTTCTGATTTGGAACCAGTGTGGCATTCCATGTCCAGTTCTAACTGTTGCTTCTTGACCTGCATACAGCTTTCTCACGAGGCAGGTCAGGTGGTCTGGTATTCTCAACTCTTTAAGAACTTTCCAGAGTATGTTGCGGTCCACACAGTCAAAGGCTTTGGCATAGTCAATAAAGCAGATGATTTTCTGGATCTCTCTTGCTTTTTTGATGATCCAGCAGATGTTGGCAATTTGATCTCTTGTTCCTCTGCCTTTTGTAAATCCAGGTTGAACATCTGGAAGTTCATGGTTCACATACTGTTGAAGCCTGTTTTCGAAAATTTTGAGCATTATTTTACTAGCGCATGAGATGAGAGCAATTGTGCGGTAGTTTGAACATTCTTTGGCATTGCCTTTCTTTGCGATTGGAATGAAAACTGATCTTTTCCAGTCCTGTGGCCACTGCTGAGTTTTCCAAGTTTGCTGGCATATTGAGTGCAGCACTTTCACAGCATCATCTTTTAGGATTTGAAATAGTTCAACTGGAATTCCATCACCTCCACTAGCTTTGTTCATAGTGAACTCTTCCTAAGGCATACTTGACTTCGCATTCCAGGATGTCTGGTTCTAGGTTGGTGATCACACCATTATGATCATCTGGGTCATGAAGATCTTTTTTGTATAGTTCTGTGTATTCTTGCCACCTCTTCTTAATATCTTCTGCTTCTTTTAGTTCCATATCATTTCTGTCCTTTATTGAGCCCATCTTTTCATGAAATGTTCCCTTGGTATCTCTAATTTTCTTGTAGAGATCTCTAGTCTTTCCCATGCTATTGTTTTCCTCTATTTCTTTGCATTGATCACTGAGGAAAGCTTTTCAATCTCTCCTTGCCATTCTTTGGAACTCTGCATTCAGATAGGTATATCTTTCCTTTTTTCTTTGTCTTTTACTTCTCTTCTATTCACAGCTATTTGTAAGGCCTCCTCAGACATTTTGCCTTTTTTTTTGCAAAATAGTTGATAATTGTATGTGTGTGTGCATGCACACACATATTCAGTTGCTAAGTTATGTCCAATTATTTTGTGACTCCATGGTGCATAGCCCACCAGGCTCCTCTGTCCATGGGATTTCCCAGACAAGAATACTGAAGATGATGTTCATTTTCTTCTCCAGGGGATCTTCCCCTACTTAGGAATTGAACATCTTTTGTGTCTCCCGCATTGGCAGCAGATTCTTTACTACTATGCCATCTGGGAAGCCCTGTCTATGAACCTCAGGTAAATACAACTTCCTTTTATAGAAAGTGGAATGGCTCTCCTCAACCACATTCAATACTTTTCCTCTAGTTTTACCTCAGCAACCAGGAAACCTATCTCTGTTCACAAAATCTCGCAAATTTCCAGTGTGTTAAGGAGTTTCTTCACACTGTATAATTATTCCAGCATCCCTTGCCTGGACAGCAAAACTCTCAAGGGCATTCAGCTATGACCTTATCTTTAAGCAGTACCACTGCTTCTGGCACAAATGATCCATGTTCTCCATCTACGTCATTTACTGCATATCTACTCTGGGCCCAGTGCAAGGCAAGAAAATGAGAGGAATTCAATGCTACTATCCCTACTTTCTGAATGCTTACAACCTATTAAAACAAATATGCAACTATAATGCATGACCCTATTATGGAATCCTGGAAGAAGAATAATGTCTGTTTCTAATATATATATATATATAATTGCTAAATTGTGTCTGACTGTTTTGTGACCTCATAGACTATAGCCTGCCAGATTTCTCTTTCATCTATAAGATTTCCCGGGCAAGAATACCAGAGTAGGTTGCCATTTCCATATATAAATATGTATGTATATGTATCACATTGTGTTTTATTCATGTTTTTATATATATATATATATATATATATATATATATATATATATATATTTACACATACACACATACAAAACATTTGACCATAAGTATACCGAAGAACTATGGCTTTCCTGGTAGCTTGTCTAGTAAAGAATCCACCTGCAATGTGGGAGACCTGGGTTCTATCCCTGGGTTGAGAAGATCCCCTGGAGAAGGGTACAGCTACCCACTCCAGTATTCTGGCCTGGAGAATACCATGGACTGTATAGTCCATGGGGCCGCAAAGAGTCAGACACAACTGAGAGACTTTCACTTCACTTCATGTCTCCTTTAGAATTATTTCCTACCCTCCATTAAAAAAATAACAAGAATCTGGTCATTATTCATTTTCATTGATGGGGATGGAATATAATTTCTATTTCATCCTTAAAGAGATTAGGTATTTTCTGGAGAATCCCAGTTTTATGAGGGTATATTTTGACTAAGTTTTTTCTCAACCAACTACACTGTTTTCTCAACATATTATATAGTTTTTCTCAACACTTCTGCCACTGGATTTGTGGGGTTTTCCACACACTAAGCTATTTTCCTGTTTTTTGCAGACATCAACTAACTGTCTTACATTGTAGTTTAATTCTGATACTAATTACCTGGAGTTAATGCAGATCCTTTAGGTTAAGAGCTCAGCGTGCCTTACTTCAGATGCAAATCACAAGCAGTGGGTCCAAGTTATGTACACCTCTGTCTGAATTGGCTACAAATCAGTAGTTCTCATGACTCCCTCCTCAGGTTTGATAGTATGCTTTAGTGGCTAACAGAACTCAGGGAAACACTTTTTACTATTACCAGTTAATTATGAAGGATATGACAGGATATAAACAAATAGCCAGATGAAGAGTATACTCAAAATAGTAGGTTCAAAAGAGTCTCAAGAGCAGGAGCTTCTATCCTCATGGAACCAGGGTTCACTACCCTCCAGGCATGTAGATGTGATCATTAAAAGGAAGTTCTCCAAATGCCATAGTTAAGGGATTTTTATGGAGACTTCATCACATAGGCATGATAATAACTAACTGTGCAACCTCTCTCCCCTTCCCAGGGAATGCAGCAATGGTACTGATAGTTCAAAGTTCCTAATGATGGCTTAGTCTTTTTGATGACTACTGAAACTATCCCAGGAGTCCACCAAGGGTTGCTAACAAGAGATGTTCCTATGCCCTGGAAATTCCAAGGAATTTCGGAGTTAAGACATTGCTATTACTTCATTACCCAGAAAATTACAAGGGTTTTAGGAGGTCTATGTCAGGAACTAGGGAGAAAGGCTAAACATCTATCTGTTATTTTGTAATAGTCATTACACCTTGCTTAGTTGTAGTAATCACGAAAGCATCCTGCTTAGATAATTCTTCAGGAGAACTTGCTGGAATGACTGTATGTAGCTGATAGCCTCCAGCTACCACTGATGGTGACTGCCGCCATGAACTTAAAAGATGCTTGCTCCTTGGAACAAATCTATGACAAACCTAGACAGCATATTAAAAAGCAAAGACAGTACTTTGCCATGTAGTCATACCTATGGTTTTCCCAGAAGTCATGTATGGATGTGAGAGTTGGACCATAAAGAAGGCTGAGCATCAAAGAACTGATGTTTTTGAACTGTGGTTTTGAAGAAGACTCTTGAGAGTCCCTTGGACTGAAAGGAAATCAGACCAGTCAATTCTAAAGGAAATTAATCATGTATATTCATTGGAAGGGCTGATGCTAAAATTGAAGCTTCAATACTTTGGCCACCTGATGCAAAGAGCTGACTCATTAGAAAAAAACTCTGATGCTGGGAAAAATTGAAGGCAGGAGAAGGGGGCAATGGAGGATGAGATGGTTGGATGGCATCACTGACTCAATGGAGATGAGTTTGAGCAAGATCTGGGAGATAGTGAAGGACAGGGAGACCTGGTGTGCTGCAGTCAATGGGGTCGCAAAGAGTCAGACACAACTGAATGACTGAACACAAACACAACCACACCTCCAGATCAGCCACTGATTCATGAGATTGCTCTTCATGGGCTCATCTCAGCCAGTGATGGAGCACAGACACGGAAACAGGAGAGTCACCTTTGCTGATGCAGGACCCTTCTAACAGGAAGGACCTTGAAGCTCCTCCTAGGACAGGCAGAGACTTTCACATCATTGGGCCTGTGTTGTTGTCTAAAGACTCTGTCTGCCTATTTTTAATCCTTCCCCTATTTATCTCTCACAGTTGATTGTGTTACTTTCATGTGTTTCTGAGAAGTTACTAACTGACAGCAGGCCTTGCATTTATGTTCTGTCCTATAAGAAACATGATGTCTGGAAACTAAAGTGGAAGGTCTCTCAACCTGGAGGGGGGCGGGGGGAGAAATCAGGGATCACCTACAGCATTGGTTTCTCATTTACACTTAGTTTTTGCAATAACTACTGTGTACTATCTATGATATCATGAATGCATTTAAATAAATAACTACATTTAAATATGCTACCCATTATTTCCAGTTTCTGTATTTCTTAGTATTTTGTGAATAGGAATGTTGGTGTGGGACTTAGTCTGCCTTCTTTCTCAACAGTTCATAACCATACCCTAGCTCTTACAGTTGAATGAAATTGAAAAAAAACAAACAAACAAACAAACACAAAACTATCTGACAATTAAAAGCAAACAGAAAATGTAACTATTTTAAAGTGGCTCAAGACTTTTATTGCACCTAATTTCTTGATTAAAAACAAAACAAAATAGTGCTTGAAATAATCCTTTTCCAAGGATAAAGAAATTTCCGAGGAGAAAAATGAGGAAATTTACAAATCGTAAGGGGCTTCCCTGGTGGCTCAGCTGGTAAAGAACCTGCCTGCCAATGTAGGAGATGCAAGAGACACAAGAATTCGACTGCTGTGTCAACATGATCCCCTGGAGAAGGAAATGGCAACCTGCTCCAGTATTCTTGTCTGGAAAATTCCATGGACAGAGGAGCCTGGCAGGCTACAGTCCATGGGGTCTCAGAGTCAGACACGACTGAGCACATGCACACACACACAAATCATAAAATCCACAGGGAAACAAAGCACAGAAGAGTGACAATCCAAGAATCAACAAATAGAATGCTGCTGCTGCTAAGTCGCTTCAGTCGTATCTGACTCTGGGCGACCCCATAGACAGCAGCCCACTGGGCTCCCCCATCCCCGGGATTCTCTAGGCAAGAATACCGGAGTGGGTTGCCATTTCCTTCTCCAGTGGAATAAGACTCACCAAAAATCTGGATGCACACAATCTGAAACTTCAGACAGAAGAAAAATAATCTCACATTATATGGTCTAATATGCCTGATGAAATAAAGAGCTAAGAAATTAGTTAATTAGTGTGCAAGTCAAACACTATGTCTAGGAGAAAATGATAATGAATTATGATATTAAAAGAAAGATTGAACTAAGTAGGTGATAATAGCATATAAATTGAGAGAGAGTGATTGGGATTTAAGTGTTCTTAAATCCTACTAATACTCAGAAGTGGGGTACAGATAACATTAAGAGAGATTGTATTAAGTGTGCATATTAAAATTTCTAGGGTAGCCACTAAAAAAATAAATTGGTGAATATAACTTTTATTCAAATGAGAAAAAAAGTAAATTAAATCGGACCCTGATTATTCACATTATAAACTAAAATCAGCTCCAAGTGGAATAATGACAAATGTAAAAGATTAAATTATAAATCTTTCAGAAGTCACTTCAGGAATATATTTATGTACTGAAGATAGCAAAAAAAAATTGGCACGAAGCACAAAACAAAAACAGAGAAAAGAAAACATTGAATATGAAATATAACTATGTAAGTGACTTATCAAAAGACCATACAAATGAAAATAATCTCATATTAATAAAAATAATTTTAATACATATAAATGACAAATTGAGAAAACTCAGAATGTGTAACAAACCAATCACAAAAACATAAAAAAAAAAAATTATAAAATAAACAGTGAAGATTCAAACTACCCTTGACAGAAGGGGAAATCTGAATCATAATTCAAATACTTAAAAAATATGCACAAATCTATTAGCAATATGAAAATCCAAACAAAAATCATAATGTGGTACCATTTTCCATATAACCACATTGCTGTAAAACTTCAGTCTTTAAATAACAAATCCTGGTGATGATTTGAAATGACAGGACTTTCATATGTTGCTGGCAGTAAGGAATATAAATTAGTATAAGCACTTCAGAAAACTTTATTTGGCATTATCGAAATAATTTGTTGACATTTATGCCCAATGATTAGAAATTATAATTCTCAATATTTATCTTAAAGAGTCCCTTGTATTAACTACTCCAAGAGTCACAAAATGGATAAACAATGTCACATTTATACAATGTAACACTATAGAGCAATACAAATGAATGAACTTCAGCTGTCTGAAATAACACAGAGGTGAAAACCTGAAGTTCAAAGACCTCAAGCTGAGCTACAAAAGCAAGTTTTTGATAAATATATGCAATTTTATTATATTTTAATAAATTTTAGAAGTATGTGAAATAAACAACTACTTAGAAACTCAAAATGAGTCACAACATTTTTCTAAAGTATATGAAAAATAAATCTAAAAGTCACGATAGAGGTACCTTTTGTAATAAAGAAGTTGAGGTAGGGGAAAAAGGGTGCAAAGAAGATGTTAAAGACAATGAGACTGTTTTCTCCCTTAAGCCGGGTAATGTGTATGTAATAATTTATCATGGTTTTTGTGCTTTATGCTTCTTTTTGTGAGTGTGTGATTTTGATTATTATATACATTTTCTTTTTTAATTTTAATTCATTTTTTATTAAAGCATAATTGTTTTACAGAATTTTATTGTTTTCTGTCAAATCTCAACATGAATCAGCCATCAGTTCAGTTCGGTTCAGTTCAGTCACTCAGTCGTGTCCAACTCTTTGCGACCCCATGAATCATAGCGCGCCAGGCCTCCCTGTACATCACCAACTCCCGGAGTTCACGCAGACTCACGTCCATCGAGTCAGTGATGCCATCCAGCCATCTCATCCTCTGTCGTCCCCTTCTCCTCCTGCCCCCAATCCCTCCCAGTATCAGAGTCTTTTCCAATGAGTCAGCTCTTTGCATGAGGTGGCCAAAGTACTGGAGTTTCAGCTTTAGCATCAGTACTTCCAATGAACACCCAGAACTGATGTCCTTTAGAATGGACTGGTTGGATCTCCTTGAAGTCCAAGGGACTCTCAAGAGTCTCCTTCAACACCACAGTTCAAAAGCATCAATTCTTTGGTGCTCAGCTTTCTTCACAGTCCAACTCTCGCATCCACACATGATCTCTGGAAAAACCATAGCCTTGACTAGATGGACCTTTGTTGGCAAAGTAATGTCTCTGCTTCTGAATATGCTATCTAGGTTGGTCATAACTTTTCTTCCAAGGAGTAGTGTCTTTTAATTATATTCCCTCCCTTTTGAATCTTCCTACCATCTCCTTCCCCATCCCACCCCTCTAGGTTGATACAGAGCACCTGTTTGAGTTTCCTGAGCCATATAGCAAATTCCCATTGGCTATCTATTTTATATATGGTAATGTAAGTTTCCATGTTACTCTTTCCATACATCTCACCCTCTCTTCCCCTCTCCCTATGTCCATAAGTATATTCTCTCTGTCTGTTTGTCCACTTCTGTCCTGTAAATAAATTCTTCAGTACCATTTTTCTAGATTCCATATATATGTGTTAGAATATGATATTTATCTTTCTCTTTCTGATTCACTTCACTCTGTATAATAGGTTCTAGGTTCAACCACCTCATCAGAACTGACTGAAATGTGTTCCTTTTTATGGCTGAGTAATATTCCATTGTGTATATGTACCACAACTTCTTTATCCATTCATCTGTCGATGAACATTTAGGTTGCTTCCATGTTCTAGCTGTTGTAAAAAGTGCTGCAATGAATAATGGGATACATGTGTCTTTTTCAACTTTGGCTTGCTCCGGGTATACGCTAAGGAGTGGGATCACTGGGTTGTATGGTGGTTTTATTCCTAGTTTTTAAAGGAATCTCCATACCGTCTTTCATAGCGGCTGTATCAATTTACATTCCCACTAACAGTGCAGAAGCGTTCCCTTTTCTCCACACCTTCTTCAGGATTTATTGTTTATACACATTTTGATGATGGCCATTCTGACTGGTGTGAGGTGATATCTCATTGTGGTTTTAATTTGCATTTCTTTTGACTGTATGGATCACAATAAACTGTGGAAAATTCTGAAAGAGATGGGAATAACAGACCACCTGATCTGCCTCTTGAGAAATCTGTATGCAGGTCAGGAAGCAACAGTTAGAACTGGACATGGAACAACAGACTGGTTCCAAATAGGAAAAGGAGTATGTCAAGGTTGTATATTGTCACCCTGCTTATTTAACTTATATGCAGAGTACATCATGTGAAATGCTGGGCTGGATGAAGCACAGGCTGGAATCAAGATTGCCAGGAGAAATGTCAATAACCTCAGATATGCAGATGACACCACCCTTATGGCAGAAAGTGAAGAGGAACTAAAAAGCCTCTCAATGAAAGTGAAAGAGGAGAGTGAAAAAGTTGGCTTAAATCTCAACATTCAGAAAACGGAGATCATGGCATCCAGTCCCATCACTTCATGGGAAATAGATGGGTAAACAGTGGAAACAGTGGCAGACTTTATTTTTTGGGGCTCCAAAATCACTGCAGATGGTGATTGCAGCCATGTAATTAAAAGACGCTTACTCCTTGGAAGAAAAGTTATGATTTACCTAGATAGCTTATTCAAAAGCAGATACATTACTTTGCCGACTAAGGTCCGTCTAGTCAATGCTATGGTTTTTCCTGTGGTCATGTATGGATGTGAGAGTTGGACTCTGAAGAAAGCTGAGTGCTGAAGAATTGATGGTTTTGAACTGTGGTGTTGGAGAAGACTCTTGGGAGTCCCTTGGACTGCAAGGAGATCCAACTAGTCCATTCTGAAGGAGATCATCCCTGGGATTTCTTTGGAGGGAATGATGCTAAAGCCGAAACTCCAGTATTTTGGCCACCTCATGCAAAGAGTTGACTCATTGGAAAAGACTCTGATGCTGCGAGGGATTGGTGGCAGGAGGAGAAGGGGACGACAGAGGATGAGATGGCTGGATGGCATCACTGACTCGATGGATGTGAGTCTGAGTGAACTTAGAGTTGGTGATGGATAGGGAGGCCTGGTGTGCTGTGATTCATGGGGTCGCAAAGAGTGGGGCACTGCTGAGCGACTGAACTGAAATGAACTGAACAGTGAGCGATGTTGAGCATATTTTCATGTGTTTGTTAGTCATCTTTATGTCTTCTTTGGAAAAATGTCTGTTTAGGTCTTTCCCCCACTTTTTGATTGGGTTGTTTATTTTACTGCCATTGACTTGCATAAACTGCTTGTATATTTTGGAAATTAATCCTTTGTGAGTTGTTTCATTTGCTATTATTTTCTCCCATTCTGAGGATTGTCTTTTCACCTTGCTTATAGTTTCCTTTGTTGTGCAAAAGCTTTTAAGTTTAACCAGGTACCTCTTGTTTACCTTTGTTTTTATTTCCGTGACTTTAGGAGTTGGGTCATAGAGGATCTTGCTTTGATTTATGTCATTGAGTGTTCTGCCTATGTTTTCCTCTATGTTTTATAGTTTCTGGTCTTACATTTAGGCCTTTAATACATTTTGAGTTTATCTTTGTGTATTGTGTTAGGAAGTGTTCTAATTTCATTCTTCTACATGTAGCTGTCCAGTTTTCCCAGCACCATTTATTGAAGAGGCTGTCTTTGCCCCTTCGTATATCCTCCTTTGTCAAAAATAAGTTTCATGGGTTTATTTCTGGACTTTCTATATTGTTCCATTGGTCTATATTTCTGTTTTTGTGGACCATACTGTCACAGTACCATAGTAACATATTGTCTTGATGACCGTAGCTTTGTAGAATGATCTGAATTCAGGCAGGTTGATTCCTCCAGCTCCATTCTTCTTTCTCAAGACTGCTTTAGCTATTCGGGGTCTTTTGTGTTTCCATATGAATTGTGAAAAATATTGTTTTAGTTCTGTGAAAAAAGCCATTGGTAATTTGATAGAGATCACATTGAATCTATAGATTGCATTGGATAGTAAAGTCATTTTCATAATATTGATTCTTTTTGCCCAGGAACATGGACTATCTCTCCATCTGTTTATGTCATCTTTGATTTCTTTCATCAGTGTCTTATAATTTTCTCTGTACAGTTCTTTTGTCTCCTTAGGTAAGTTTATTACTAGATATTTAATTCTTTTTGTTGCAATGGTGAATGGGATTGATTCCTTAATTTCTCTTTCTGATTTTTCTTTGTTAGTATATAGACATGCAAGTGATTTTTCTGTATTGATTTTGTATCCTACAACTTTGCTAAATTTTCTCATAATTACTAAATCTAGTAATTTTCTCATACTATCTTGAGGGTTTTCTATGTACAGTGTCATGTCACCTGCAAACAGTGAGAGCTTTACTTCTTTTCCAATCTGGATTCCTTTTATTTCTTTTTCTTCTCTGATTGCTGTAGCTAGGAGTTCCAGAACTATGTTGAATAATAGTAGGGAAAGTGGACACCCTGTCTTCTTCCTGATCTTAGGGGGAATGCTTTCAGTTTTTCACCATTGAAAATAATGTTTGCTGTAGGCTTATCATATATGACCTTGACTCTCTGTTGAGGTAAGTTTCTTCTATGCCTGTTTTGAAGAATTTTAATCTTAAATGGGTGTTAAATTTTGTCAAAGGCTTTTAATGAATCCATTGAGATTATCATATGGTTTTCATCTTTCAGTTTGTTAATATTGTGTATGACAATGATTAATTTGCATATGTTAAAGAATCCTTGCATTCCTGGAATAAAACCCAACTTGAGCATGGTGTATGAGCTATTTGATGTGTTGCTAAATTCTGTTTGCTAAAGTTTTGTTAAGGATTTTTGCATCTATGTTCATCAGTGATATTGGCCTGTAGTTTTCTTTTTTTGTGTTGTCTTTCTGGTTTTGGCATCAGGATGATGGTGGCCTCATAGAATAAGTTAGAAAGTGTTCCTTCCCCTGCAAATTTTTTGAAACAGTTTTAACACATGTAAACCCATAGCTGATTCATGTCAATGTATGGCAAAAACCACTACAATACTGTAAAGTAATTAGCCTCCAATTAAAATAAGTAAATTTAAAAAAAATTTAAAAAATAAAAATAAAATAAATATTAGCTTGTCTCTAAATGTTTGATAGAAAACTTCTGTGAAGCCATCTGGTCCTGGGCTTTTGTTCTTTGGGAGATTTTTGATCACAGCTTCAATTTCAGTGCTTATAATTGGGTTATTCATAATTTCTATTTCTTCCTGGTTCAGGCTTATAAGATTGAACTTTTCTAAGAATCTGCCCATTTCTTCCAGGTTATCCATTTTATTGACATATAGTTGCTCATAATAGTATCTTATAATCCTTTGTATTTCTGCATTGTCTCTTGTAACCTCTCATTTTTCATTTTTAATTTTGTTGATTTGATTCTTCCCTCTTTTTTTCTTGATGAGTCTGGCTAAAGTCAATTTTGTTTATCTTCTCTAAGAACTAGCTTTTAGTTTTATTAATTTTTACTACAGTTTTTTAAAATTTCTTTTTCATTTATTTTTGCTTGGATCTTTATGATTTCTTTCCTTCTACTAATTTTGGGTTTCTTTTGTTCTTTTTTTTCCAGTTGTTTTAGGTGTAAAGTTAGGTTGTCTATTTGATGCTTTTCTTGTTTCTTAAGGTAGGATTGTATTGATATAAACTTCCCTCTTAGGACTGCTTTTGCTGCATCCCATAGGTTTTGAGTTGTTGTGTTTTCATTGTCATTTGTTTCTAGAAATTTTTCTATTTCCCTTTTGATTTCTTTAGTAACCTGTTGGTTATGGTTATTTAGAAATGTGTTGTTTAATTTCCATGTGTTTGTGTTTTCTATAGTTTTTTTTTTTTTTTTCTCCTCTTCTTGTAATTGATATCTAGTCTCATAGCATTGTGGTCAGAGAAGATGCTTGATACAATTTCAATTTTCTTAAATTTATTGAGGTTTTATTTGTGACCAAAGATGTGGCCTATCCTGGAGAATGTTCTATGTGCACTTGAGAAGAAGTTGTATTCTTCTACATTTGGATGGAATGTCCTGAAGATATCAATGAGATCCATCTCATCTAATGCATCATTTAAGGCTTGTGTTTCCTTATTAATTTTCTGTTTTGATTATCTGTCCATTGGTGTGAGTGTGGTGATAAAGTCTCCTACTATTATTGTGTTACTATAAATTTCTCCTTTTATGTCAGTTAGTGTTTGTCTTATGTACTGAGGTGCTCCTATGTTGGGTGCATAGATATTTAAAATTGTTATGTCTTCCTCTTGGATTGGTCCCTTGATCATTATGTAGTATCCTTCCTTATCTCTTGTAATTTTCTATATTTTAAGTTCTATTTTGTCTGACATGAGGATTACTACTCCAGTTTTCTTTTGCTTCCCATTTGCATGGAATATATTTTTCCATTCTCTCACTTTCAGTCTATATGTGTCTTGAGGTCTGAAGTGGATTTCTTGTAGACAGCATATATATGGGTCTTGTTTTTGTATCCATTCAGCCAATCTATGTATTTTGTTTGGAGCATGTAATTTATTTACATTTAAAGTAATTATTGATATATTTTTTCTTATTACCATTTTCTCAATTGTTTGGGATTGATTTTGTTCTTTTTTCTTCTCTTGTGTTTCTTGACTATATAAGTCCATTTAACATTTCTTGTAAAGCTGGTAAGGTGGTACTGAATTTTCTTTAACTTTTGCTTGTCTGAAAAACTTTATTTTTCCATCAATTTTGAATAAGATCTTTGCCAGGTACAGTAATCGTAGTTGTAGATATGTTCCCTTCAGTACTTTAGGTATATCATGCTATTGCCTTCTGGCCTGCAGAAGTCCCACTGAAAGATCAGCTGTTAAGCGTATGGGGTTTCCCTTGTATATTGCTTATTGCTTGTCCCTTGCTGCTTTTAATATTCTTTCCTTATGTTTAGTCTTCGTTAGTTTGATTAGTATGTGTCTTGGAGTGTTTCTCCTTGGATTTATCCTGTATGAGACTCTTTGTGCCTCTTGGACTTGATTGACTATTTCCTTTTCCATGTTGGGGAAAATTTCAACTATAATCTCTTCAAAAAGTTTCTCATACCTTTTCTTTTTCTCTTCTTCAATGATCCCAATAATTTGAATGTTGATGCATTTGATATTGTCACAGAGGTCTCTGAGACTATCCCCAGTTCTTTTCATCCTTTTTACTTTATTCTGCCCTTTGGAAGTTATTTTCACCATTTGATCTTCCAGCTCACTGATTCATTCTTCTGCTTCAGATATTCTGCTATTGATTCCTTCTGGAGTATTTTTAATTTCAGCAATTGTGTTGTTTGTCTCTGCCTGTTTATTCCTTAATTCTTCTAGGTCTTTGTTAACTGATTCTTGCATTTTCTCCATTGTGTTTTCAAGGTTTTTGATCATCTTTTCTATCATTATTCTGAATTCTTTTTCAGGTAGTTTGCCTACTTCCTCCTCATTTGTTTGGATTTCTGTATTTCTAGTTTGTTCCTTCATTTGTGTAGTATTTTTCTGCCTTTTCATTATTATATATATATTTTAAACTTATTGTATATGAGGTCTTCTATTCCCAGGCTTCAGATTTGAATTCTTTCTTCCTTTTGGTTTCTGTCCTCCTAAGGTTGGTCCAGTGGTTTGTATAAGCTTTGTATAGGGTGAGATTTGTGCTGAGTTTTTGTTTGTTTGCTTGTTTTTCCTATGATGGGCAAGGATGTTCAGTTCAGTTCAGTCACTCAGTCGTGTCTGACTCTTTGTGACCCCATGAATTGCAGCACACCAGGGCTCCCTGTCCATCACCAACTCCCAGAGTTCACTCAGGCTCACATCCATTGAGTGAGTGATGCCATCCAGTCATCTCATCCTCTGTCATCCCGTTCTCCTCCTGTCTCCAATCCCTCCCAGCATCAGAGTCTTTTCCAACGAGTCAACTTGTCACATGAGGTGGCCAGAGTACTGAGTTTCAGCTTTAGCATCATTCCTTCCAAAGAAATCCCAGGGCTGATCTTCTTCAGAATGGACTGGTTGGATCTCCTTGCAGTCCAAGGGACTCTCAAGAGTCTTCTCCAACACCACAGTTCAAAGGCATCAGTTCTTCGGTGCTCAGCTTTCTTCACAGTCCAACTCTCACATCCATAAATGATCACAGGAAAAACCATAGCATTGACTAGACGGACCTTAGTCGGCAAAGTAATGTCTCCGCTTTTGAATATGCTATCTAGGTTGATCATAACTTTTCTTCCAAGGAGTAAGCATCTTTTAATTACATGGCTGCAGTCACCATCTGCAGTGATTTTGGAGCCCAAAAAATAAAGTCTGACACTGTTTCCACTGTTTCCTCATCTATTTCCCATGAAATGATGGGACCAGATGCCATGATCTTTGTTTTCTGAATGTTGAGCTTTAAGCCAACTTTTTCACTCTCCTCTTTCACTTTCATCAAGAGGCTTTTTAGTTTCTCTTCACTTTCTGCCATAAGAGTGGTGGCATCTGCATATCTGAGGCTATTGACATTTCTCCTGGCAATCTTGATTCCAGCTTGTGCTTCATCCAGCCCAGCGTTTCTCATGATGTACTCTGCCTAGAAGTTAAATAAGCAGGGTAACAATGTACAGCCTTGATGTACTCCTTTTCCTATTTGGAACCAGTCTGTTGTTCCATGTCCAGTCTTAACTGTTGATTCCTGACTTGCATACAGATTTCTCAAGAGGCAGATCAGGTGGTCTTGTATTCCCATCTCTCTCAGAATTTTACAGTTTATTGTGATCCACACAGTCAAAGGCTTTGGCATAGTCAATAAAGCAGAAATAGATGTTTTTCTGGAACTCTCTTCCTTTTTCCACAATCCAGCAGATGCTGGCAATTTGATCTCTGGTTCCTCTGCTTTTTCTAAAACCAGCTTCAACATCAGGAATTTCATAGTTCACATATTGCTGAAGCCTGGCTTGGAGAATTTTGAGCATTACTTTACTAGCATGTGAGATGAGTGCAACTGTGCGGTAGTTTGAGCATTCTTTGGCAGTGACTTTCTTTGGGATTGGAATGAAAACTGACCTTTTCCAGTCCTGTGGCCACTGCTGAGTTTTCCAAATGTGCTGGCATATTGAGTGCAGCACTTTCAAAGCATCATCTTTCAGGATTTGAAATAGCTCAACTGGAATGCCATCACCTCCACTATCTTTGCTCGTAGTGATGCTTTCTAAGGCCCACTTGACTTCACATTCCAGGATGTCTGGCTCTAGATGAGTGATCACGCCATTGTGATTATCCGGGTTGTGAAGATCTTTTCTGTACAGTTCTTCTGTGTATTCTTGCCACCTCTTCTTAATATCTTCTGCTTCTGTTAGGTCCAGACCATTTCTGTCCTTTATCTAGCCCATCTTTGCATGAAATGTTCCCTTGGAATCTCTAATTTTCTTGAAGAGATCTCTAGTCTTTCCCATTCTGTTCTTTTCCTCTATTTCTTTGCATTGATCACTGAAGAAGGCTTTCTTGTCTCTTCTTGCTATTCTCTGGAACTCTGCATTCAGATACTTATATCTTTCCTTTTCTCCTTTGCTTTTCACTTCTCTTCTTTTCACAGCTATTTGTAAGTCCTCCCTAGACAGCCATTTTACTTTTTTGCATTTCTTTTCCATGGGGATGGTCTTGATCCCTGTCTCCTGTACAGTGTCATGAACTTCATTCCATAGTTCATCAGGCACTCTGTCTATCAGATCTAGGCCCTTAAATCTATTTCTCACTTCCACTGTATAATCATAAGGAATTTGATTTAGGTCATACCTGAATGGCCTAGCGGTTTTCCCTACTTTCTTCTATTTGACTCTGAATTTGGTAATAAGGAGTTCATGATCTGAGCCACAGTCAGCTCCTGGTCTTGTTTTTGTTGACTGAATAGAGCTTCTCCATCTTTGGCTAGAAAGGATATGATCAATCTGATTTCGGTGTTGACCATCTGGTGATGTTCATGTGTATCGTCTTCTCTTCTGTTGTTGGAAGAGGGTGTTTGCTATGACCAGTGCATTTTCTTGGCAAAACTCTTATTAGTCTTTGCCCTGCTTCATTCTGCATTTCAAGGCCAAATGTACCTGTTACTCCAGATGTTTCTTGACTTCTTACTTTTGCATTCCAGTTCCCTAGAATGAAAAGGACATCTTTTTTTTGGGTGTTAGTTCTAAAAGGTCTTGTAGGTCTTCATAGAACCGTTCAACTTCAGCTTCTTCAGCGTTACTGGTTGGGGCATAGACTTGAATTACTGTGATATTGAATGGTTTGCCTTGGAAACGAACAGAGTTCATTCTGTTGTTTTTGAGATTGCATCCAAGTACTGCATTTCAGACTCTTTTGTTGACCATGATGGCTACTCCATTTCTTCTGAGGGATTCTTGCCTGCAGTAGTAGATATAATGGTCATCTGAGTTGAATTCACCTATTCCAGTCCATTTTAGTTCGCTGATTCCTAGAATGTCGACGTTCACTCTTGCCATCTCTTGTTTGACCACTTTCAATTTGCCTTGATTCATGGACCTGACATTCCAGGTTCCTATGCAATATTGCTCTTTACAACATCAGACCTTGCTTCTATCACCAGTCACATCCACAGCTGGGTATTGTTTTTGCTTTGGCTCCATCCCCCATCATTCTTTCTGGAGTTATTTCTCCACTAATCTCCAGTAGCATATTGGGCACCTACTGACCTGGGGAGTTCCTCTTTCAATATCCTATCATTTTGCCTTTTCATACTGTTCATGGGGTTCTCAAGGCAAGAATAATGAAGTGGTTTGCCATTCCCTTCTCCAGTGGACCACATTCTGTGAGAGCTCTCCACCATGACCCACCCATCTTGGGCTGCCTTGGGGGCATGGCTTAGTTTTAATGACTTAAACAAGTTAATCCTAGTGTGATTATATTGACTAGTTTTCTGTGAGTATGATTTCAGTATGTCTGCCCTCTGATGCCCTCTTGCAACACCTACCATCTTTCTTGGGTTTCTCTTACCTTGGGTATGGGGTATCTCTCCATGGCTGCTCCAGCAAATCACAGCCACTGCTCCTTACCTTGGATGAGCGGTATCTCCTCACTGCTTCCTGACCTTCAGCCTGGGATAGGCTGAGTGAGGTCTTAATCCTGTCTGCTGATGATTGGGTTTGTATTTTTGGTTCGTTTGTTGTTTAGATAAGGTGTCCTGCACAGGGTGTTACTGGTAGTTGGGTGATGCTGGGTCTTGTATTCCAGTGGTGTCTTTTGTGTGAGTTACACTATTTGATACCCCCTAGGGTTAGTTATGTCATAGACTAGGGTCTTGGAGTCAGTGCTCCCATGACAAAAGGCTCAAAATTCACGCAAATATTAATTAAAATAATGAAATGTACACATATACATATATACCCATGAGCCAAGTCAAAACAATCTAACAAAAATAAAGTACAATAGATTGACTCAGGAAACAAAGGAAATCAAAAGTTATATTTACCAGTTAAGAACAAAGCTAACTAAAGCACAAACTAGAAAAGAAAACTAAAGCAAGGTGCCAAGTGGGGAATGACACTAACAAATATGTTGAGAGGAAAGGAAGGAAAGAAAAGAAAGAAATAATAGATATGCAAAGTTAAATAGAGGTAGATGAAGATTTATATACATTGAAGAGTAACTGCACAGGGAAAAGAACAGTAGGAAAAGCAAACAAAGAAATAAATGTAGGAAACAAAATAATAGTTTTAAAAATTAAAAACGAAGAGACAAAAAAACAGAAAAGGCAAACTCCACAGAACTGCAAAAGCCCAACATAGAGGCAGAAATTTATAAAAACAATACAAAATGTGACTGAGGAAAAAAAAAAAAAAAGCTCAAAAACTTAATTAGATTTCATAGTGCCAATAAAATTGACAACTACAACAGAGAAAGGCCAAAAAAAAAAAAAAAGAAAAGGAAAAATCAAACTCTACAGAACAAGTCAAAACGCTATAATAATAAATGCTTTTCTTGAGTCACTTCTGTCAGAGTCCTTTCCTTCTCTGGGATCACAGTCCACCTCACCTCCCTAGGATGCCCTCTAACAATGTGCTGATCTCTGGATCTGCTGTGAGAGCAGCTCAGATTCTAAGCTGGTCTGCTTCTCTGTGTTCTTGCCTCCACTATTCACCGCTTTCAGAACTAGTGTGGTTCCTTTTGTGGGAGCCCTCAATGACCTTTTATATATTCCATAGACACAGAGTCTGCCTAATTGATCGTATGGATTCAATCTGCAGCTTGTATAGCTGATGGGAGGGTTTTGAGTTTTCTTCCTTAGTCACACTGCACCTGGGTTTCAACTGTGGTTTTAGTTCCACGTCTGCAAGTGGGTTGTCCCCTGGGGTTTGTTCCTGAGGCTGCCCTGGAGGACTTGGGTTTGCCCTTGTGAGGTCCAATTGTGGAAGTGGTGCAGTTGCTTGGGTTTCAGGGGTTCTGGAAGCAGCAGGTACTCAGGGGAGTTGGCAGCTAGGGCAGCAGGAAATATAGTGCTGTAGAAAGATATGGCAACCAGTATTGGCCAGTACACTTCAGTATTCTTGACTGGAGAACTCGTCTCCCTGACAGAGAAGCCTGACAGGCTATAGTCCACAAGGCCACAAAGATCAGACACTACGGAAGTGACCCTGTGCACATAGGAGCAAAAATTTTTTTTGCCTGTGGCAGCTCTGCCCCTGTGAAAGTTGAGTGTGAAGGTGGTGCAGCTGCTTGGCTTGTGGGGACCCTGGCAGCGCCAAGTGTTCAGAGACACTGACTGCCTCCACTGAAGGAGTCATGGCCCTATCAGAGTCTTTTTTTTGTAACTATTGTAGCTGGCAATCAGAAGGCCTCTTTGACCAGTGTTTCTCCATAGCTCCGCCTGTTCAAGCACTTAGAGTGCTTCCTTGTTTGGGGTCCTTCTCTGTAGTTTGGTGCTTCAGTCACTTACAGAAGCACCCTGGGTAGGGTCCCACTCTGTATTTAATGGTCAGGCATTTGATGGTCAGCCTATATCTAAGGTTCAGTTGCCAATGCTGGTGTGTTGGGGGAGAGAGGCTATAGTGATGGCTCCACCCACTATGTGTGACTCAGCAGTATTGCCTTGCTTTCATGGCTGCCCCGCTTTCCTCAACAGGCATTTTTCACCACAATCTCCTCTCTCACATCCCCTTGATCCATCTCTCCACAGTCAACAGCAGCCCTTGCCTGGGATTTCTCCATAATCCCTAAACTCCCCCTCTCAGCCACTGCAACTTCCAGGGAATCCTCATCCCTGTCTGGGGTATGTATGGTTGTGGCAAAGACTGTCTGATTCTCATTCCATTTAGGCTGCCAAAGATCAGCTGTTTCACTCTCAGCCTTAAATGTTTCTTCTCTGACTCAGACAATTGCCCTGATGTGGGGATTGGAACCCTGGTTCAGTCCTCCACCCACCAAGGGCAGGTCCAGTCCTTCTAACACTTCCTGTTTTCCCCTTTGTTCCTTCATCCTACTGAATTTTGTGTGGGTCTGTAAGGTAGTTAGAATAGGAAAAACGAGTCCAGAATGGCAGTGGCTAAAAGATAAGGAAGGGAAAAGCCCGTGAAGATAGAATGAAGAAAGGTCTGAGGACCGGAGTGAGGACCTCAGGTAAAACAAACAGCACTCCTGGCTAGCCCAGTTTACACAGTGCAGGCCCAGGGGGAGGATATATATATATATATATATATATATATATATATATATATATATATATATAAAGATGACTCCATATCCACCTACTTTTCTGCCATCTTGTTCTCCCTCTTTGCTTATTTTTAGTGTACATATGCTTTAAATAACAAAATTACTTTTAAAATTAGCTGTTTTCAAGTACAAATATAATTTTTAAATGGTCTAAAATGAAAATCTATAGCAATCAATATTTAAGAAGTTATATGTAAATCATTATATAATGCATGTAAAATAAACACATTTGACTGATACAAAATATCAATTTAATTTCCCTGGTTAATAAAATGATACATAGTTATGATAATTCACATATTGGCTTGAAAATTAACTTATGTAAGTTATGAAATGCATTTTTTATTATACCTAAAAAGTAAGTGCCAGTTTCTTTAGACTTTAGCTTAAAAAATAAAAAAATTTGGCTCATGCTTAGTTGGAATCTGATTAAAGTAGATTTCAAAGACATACTGCTCCTTTCCATGTAAACTTTCCTAATACAGATATTCTCAGTAATTTATATACAATTTAATATATTACCCATGCTTAGAATTTTCAAATAACCAATAACCGAGCAATCATTTAAAATATCACCACTATAAAAACTGTTTCCTTTCCTAACTAAACCCCAGAGTTGAATGAAATCCCACTTGTAGACTTAATTTTCCCCAAAATATCTTTCAGTGAATTAGCCTCACTTGGAAATTGCTATTTTTTCCCTCTCTTTTTAGAAACTAGGTTATAAGCTCCTTGAGAATAGGAATTATATCTGTCCTATTCACCTATCCTGGGTCTATTATAGCGTCTCATAAATGGTAGATGCTTGACAAATGTTTATTAAATCAACAAATGTATATCATCACAATGTCAGTGAACAAAGGTGGGATAAAGACAAGAGACAATGTTTTAAAAGTAACAAAACATATTCATTATTCCTCCTACTATAGGCTTAAGTAGCCACATGGTTCCAAGAAGATTCATTTTATTTTTATTAAATAAAATTTTAATATATATTTGGCAACATATTCACCTGGATCAAATTTAAGTAAACTATATACACTGAGAAAACTTGATTGCACTTATTTTTTCTACCAAATTTCTCCCCTTCTACTTCCTAAAATAGTGAAGTCTCTCAGTGATGTCTGACTCTTTGCGACCCCATGGGTTATAGGCTACCAGGCTCCTTCATCCATGGGGTTTTCCAGCAAGAGGACTGGAGTGGGTTGCCATTTCCTTCTCCAGGGGATCTTCCCAACCAAGGGATCGAACCTGGGTCTCCCACGTTGCAGGCAGACACTTTACTGTCTGAGCCACCAGGGAAGCACTTTTTTTTTTTTTTAAATATATTTTTTACTTCCTAAAGTAATTATACTTCTAATATATTAGGGAGTCTTTTAATGTTCCATTATGCAAATATAAGCAGGTATGAAAAAATATTTGTATTACCTTTCTCCCCTTTTTAATTACATAGTGGCTATATATGCTATAAACAGTTTTATTGTTTACTATCATTTGTTAAAAATATGTTCTAAAGATCTTTCTATATTGGCACACTGACAACTGCCTTGATCTTTTGTATAGGTACTTGGCATTTCATTTTATGAATGTGCAATATTTTACTGAAATCCTTCCCTTGTGTTGTTTCTGATCTTGTGCTGTTAACAGTGATATGGTGATTTATAACTTTTGCGCATATATCCTTTTGGATTCTTGCAGTTACATCCAGAGGATAAATTTTCAGAGCTAGAATTTCCAGATCAGAATAAGTACATTTTCAACAATGCCACTCCACAGTGATTGTGCTATTCAGTATGCCCATAGTGTCTTTAAACTAGGTCTTCCAAGAAACAAATACCAAGATAGAGACACCATAATATTTGTATTTTATGACAAGACAAGAAAAATTAAAACGAACATTTTTCTGCCCATATGTACCTCCTCCCTTCCCTTTAATATGTATTGTACATCTGCATTTACCAGATCTCCTTAGGAGATAACCTGCTTTCTTAACTCTTGTAAGGGATCATGATGACCCACTACTCACTCTGTATGCACAGATGTACATTGTATAAACTGTCAGTTGACATATAACCCTTTGTCTCAAAAAAATATATGACTATGCTTTGACCTCTAATGGGCAGAACAGTTCTTAGAGCTTTGTGAAAGACAGTCTCCTGGTTTGGCTCAAAATTCTGTTCCTTTTTTTGAACAACAATTGACTAGTCTTTTTGTCAACAATGACATTAAGCATGAAAGGATTTTATTTAAATAAATGTCTGGAAAGTGATGGAGAGGGAGTTAGGTAAGCCTGAAAAAGTCTTTAGATAGGAATGCGTGTCTTCTCTCAGTGAAGAGAGAGAGAGGGAAAGATTGAGTGGAACCATCCTAGTCAGTTATGCTGTTTAAGAAAGGTAAATCTAAAGCTAGCTAACAAAGGGCTCTTTCTTCTTGACAGAATGGATCTGCTTTAGAATCCTTGTTTGGTCTCAGTCAGTAACAGATGACAGCAAGGGGAGGTCAAAAAACAGTAGTTTAGGAACTTAGGTCAACCAACTCCTTAGTTGGAAGCTTGCTTAGTGTGTAAAAACAAATACAAAGTAAAACTGAGAGGCTTAATTCTCTCTCCCTGTTGAAAATTAGAGAAAAGATTTTCCTCCCTCTCCTTTTTCTTTTAGAACATTTACCTTAGAATACTTTTAATTATAAGTGTTTTCTCATGTTTTTGAAATGTATGTAAATCCTTTTGAAGACTAGATAGACCTTTTGTCAGACCTTTTGTTCTAGGAATGAATTTTTCAACAACAGGAGAGTATTTCTTTGAAATGTAAAGATCATGGGGGACAGCATCCAGTTCTCCCAGTTTCTGTAGGAGAGTAGCAGCCTACTTTAGGCTACTTAAGCATCTTGTTGCAAGTTACAAAACTACTTCCTGTCATAAACAGATGAGAAGTTTATTTTTCCTCAGGATAAAACCAATGAGCTAACACAGATGGTCATCCTAATTACCAGGTAAATTTAGATGAACAGCCCTGCGCTGTGCTGTGCTGTGCTCAATCATGTCCGACTCTTTGAGACTCCATGGACTGTAGCCCACCAGTCTCCTCTGTCCATGAGATTTCCCAGGCAAGAATACTGGAGTGGGTTGCCATGTCCTCCTCCAGGGGATCTTCCCCACCTAGGGATGGAACCTGCATCTCTTGTGTCTCCTGCATTGGCAAATTGATTCTTTACTACTGTACAACCTGAAAAGACCCTAGAATGAACTATATGTGACAAATAGTGTTGTTCAATCCTCTTACTTGAGGAGTAGTTATTATTTATCTTGAAAACATGTATATGATGGTGTGTATCTGCTTGGATATACAAGGGAGTGAGGTTTCTTTCTGCATTTACAAATTCTTAATGAATTCCCTGTAATGCCCATTGCATTCTGGTTTAATGTTTATTCTGAAAATAACATTACTGGAATATACCATTTACCATATTACCATTATAGATAGGATTTCTGGGTTGGGAGAGGACTCGATATTTAATTATATATATATTTTTTTAACAATGGTTGCAACAGACAGGTACTTTGGTGTTAATTCACCACTGTCTTAAATTTTTCACTTGTTGAGGTACTCAGCTTTCTTGTCTTCAAATGGACATAACTTCACTCATTTATTCATCTGTATCACTGTGTGGTAAGAAGAGGCTAAACGAAGTTTGAAAAGAATACAACTTTGAAAATATAAAGCACTATGTGTGTATAAGTTTATAAATTTTTACTTTTATCAACACTAGTTGAAAGCATCACTTTGGAGACATTTATGATTTATTATTACCAAATGTTTAGAAAAGCATAAAATATACTGGAAAGATTTATATACCATAAATAAATTTAGCAAATTATGTTTACTGCAAGGTCCAGAAAAGCATTTTTTAGCACTTCAATTTAACATGAATGGAATTTGCATGAATAGATGAGGAAAAACATTGAGTCCTTAGTAGCAGAGAAATACAGGGAGAAATATTAGAGATTTTAAGCAGTAAAAGGGCTTTGCATGAATTAATAAATAAGCTACTTGGTAATGATAATTATAACATTCAACTTTACCTTTGTATGATGATATAAATACATCTTGGAAAAGCAAATAGACATAAGGTGGGGAAACATAACATTAATATAGCATATCACATAATAGCTCTTAGTTGAAGGACTGCACTCACTTTAAATAGAACAAGTAGAAAATTATGAATTCCATAACTGAAAGGTTTCTCTTCTTCTATTCTTTTTAATATCCTTGCTGAAACCCAATTGTGACATAATACATTATTTCTTTTGTTGAACTGACTTTCTTCATTCTGTCACTTTTAAGCTATCTTTAAAGAAAACCGTCTTTAGTGATGTAGGCATCGTAGCTTTGGCAGAACCTCATTCACTTGTAATATGAGCATTGTGCCAGGCAAACACCATTTAGATACTACCATTGTTATGCTCAACAATCAATGAAACAAAACACTTAATCTAAAATAGAGGCACTTAAATACATATTCACAGTGGAAAATTCTCTATTCAAATTACTTAACAAACAGCTTGAAAACCAAGTCTGGCACTGAATCCTATACATCTAGACTGAGATGTGTGCCATTATCTTTATGCCTTTCCTGTTGTGTTTTTCCCGTGGGGCACATTTACCTATTCTGCCTTCGATCTCGGTAACTTTCTTTGACCTTTTCTTGCTTTCATTTCACTCCTTCTGATTTACAAATCCTTTTCAATCTATAGCAAATGCAATGGATAAATAGCACAATTTTAACTTCTCACCTCTTTATTTTAAATACACTTTCTGCAAACCGCTGGTAGTATTTATAGCAACATACCAATATTCAAATTTTCCATAAGAGATAACAGTCAATATTCACTAAAGCTTTAATCTTCTCCATTCCAGACAAAGGAAAAAACTATTTTGGTTTAACTAAGTAGGAAAAATTTAAAAGACAAGAATGTACTACAAATTCTAAGATGCTAACAACTCATTTGCCATTTAAAAATGTGGATATGGCATTAATTATCTATATTAAAGGAGACACTTAAAATAAATTACTAAATTATTGTTTCAAAGCTCTCCCTGATTTCTTTTAAAAAGGTGTTTTAATCCTTTCCACTCAAGATGCTACATGTGTTTTTTCACCTACTCCAGCAGTAGATATTGACTAAAATAATCAAATGACTCTTAATTAGCAAAATAGTTTCTGTAAAGGCACTCATGGAGAAATGTTTCAATTTTTAAAAAGAAAATAACAATATAATAATAACAAAAATGTTCCTAGTAATCTGCACATCAAATATAAAATTTTATGTATTATTTAGGATCATATCAAATAAACTATAGATATTACATTCTATTCCAAATCTTTCCTCATTAAAAGCCTGTGGTGTCCTCTTAGCTCACTTTGGATTCTATACTTTTCATCCAAGTACTGATGATTTTTCTCAAGTGGAGAAACAAGGATCCTTTGATGTTGCTTTTTTTTTTTTCTATCGGGGCCCAGGTTTCGCATTTCTTTTCTGTAAAATGCTTCATCCATATTTTGTAATTGCTAAACAATTACAATTTTAAAAAAGATAGCATGGCATTTATTCCCTATTCCTAACTTGTCTTTCAGTTTGAAATGTCTATGCCCATAATTCTCCTTCTCTCTCTCCCTCTTAAAAAGCAGCAGGGAAAGTCTGAGTTCTATTTGCTTCTGCTGGAAATAGACCTATTTGGTCCCAGGGCTGTTGTGTGGTAAGCTTATCTAATTCTGTTCCTCTGTTTTGGGGAGCAGCTGTACCCACATACATATTCTTTATTTATTTATCTATTTTTATTGTTGCAAATGGTTTTTTTTTTTCTTTATCATACATATTCTGTAATAGCAACCCTATCAGATCTCCATCAGCCAAATACTTTTGTCTTATTTCTCAACTTGTTCAGTGTCTGGGCAGAGATAAGGGGCAATATTATTGGCATACTTTAAAAATATCATCTCAATTTATTTGCTGGATTTTCATTTAAAGTATCCTGTTTGAAAAGATCCTGTTGCCTAATATATACAACAAGGAATATACACTCTCTATTTTTTTTTACAGTATTAAAAATTTCTGTTTAGCTTTTCTTAATTTCAATTTTTTGGGCACATTGTGATTTAGGGTACTGTGGAGATAATTTAAAAATAAACTTTTTTTTTCAAAAAATTATGTCATGTTATTATTTAACTAGCATCTGGACACAAGTTTATTAGATTCCCCAGACCTGGTTCTCACATCCTGCTTTCTATTTTGCATTCAGTTTGGCTCTGTTCATTTGCTATTAAGCTGTGGATGAGTTTATTCCAACTAACTCAAAAGAAAAAAATGAAACATCTTTAAAGAATATACAATCAATTAAAATTTACCTGTTCATACAACTAAAATAATTTTTAAATCATATATTTAAGATAAAGATTAGCATTTAAATACCATTTAATATCTCAATTTCTCTGCTGACTTGGAGACTCTTCTAATATTAACTTGCCATTATTATTAGACTTGACTGCCTGCTGTGAACCACCTTGAAGCACACAGAAAAATCTCACTACAGGCAAATGCAAGCGCTGAGATTTTAATGGCTGTTAAGTAAATGTGAACTTAAAAATAAACAAAAAGCCTAACAGAGGCTTAATTGCAGTCAGATGCAGTGTTTTTAAAAAATATATATTTATCCCCTATCATAAAAATATACTTTCTCTTAAAGAAAAATCTTACTTGTATTTTAAAATATGGGCTCTGCTAAGCAGCCAAGTACTTCAGTTTAATTGTTGATTAATTTCCTTTAGGGATAAGACCAGTCTTACAGATGGGATAAATTTAGACCATCAACTACAAAAATGTAGTATAAAGATATATACTACTTTGAGTCATATACACTCATGTGTCAGCTTCTTCTGATTCTTATAATATTGGTAGAGTTAGAACTTCATTTTGGTCTATGTTCTATGTGCCTTTTTTTTTTTTAACTGCAACTGCTAGATTTTTATTGATCGCAGTTTCATGTTGATATCTTGAGTATATATACAAAGACATACTTGAGTACATCTACAAAGACTTTGTCTTTTTCATATTACTGATTCATCTACCCACATGTCTAATTGGTCAAGAAGTCACAGATTTGGCCAAAGGGAAATATTAAAAATCATTTCTTTCAATCCATCAGTTTACAGTTGATCAAAATGAGGCAAGAAGAGGTCAACACACAGGTGATTTGTGATGTAACAACAACTCAATGCAATATTACAGATGCTAAGGATATAAAACTATTACATTTTATTTACAACAGGATGACCTCTCACGCCCAGATCAGAAAGCTATTAGCATATTGGGTAGATCCCTCTCCAAAAATTATTGCATAAAGTTAAAGTCTGGGAAAATATCTTACCCCCTAGTGTGTAAGATATATTAATATGATCTTTCAGATATAGTTTCCTTTCTTTTCTTTTAAGAAAATCATCTTTCAAAAAGAACCCTTTTACACTGTTGGTGGGAATGCAAACTAGTACAGCCTCTATGTAGAACAGTGTGGAGATTCCTTAAACAACTGGAAATAGAACTACCATACAACCCAGCAATCCCACTGCTGGGCATACACACTAAGGAAACCAATTGAGAGAGACATGGGTACCCCAATGTTCATCACATCGTTTACAATAGCCAGGACATGGAAGCACCCTAGATGTCCATCGGCAGAAGAATGGATAAGAAGGCTGTGGTACATATACACAATGGAATATTACTCAGCTATTAAAAAGAATTCATTTGAATCAGTTCTAATGAGGTGGATAAAACTAGAGCCTGTTACACAGAGTGAAGCAAGTCACAAAGAAAAACACCAATACAGTATATTAATGTATATATATGGAATTTAGAAAGATGGTAACGATGACCCTTATGCGAGATAGCAGAAGAGACACAGATGTAAAGAACAGACTTTTAGACTCTATGGAAGAAGGCAAGGGTGGGATGATTTGAGAGAATAGCATTGAAACATGCATATTATTATATGTGAAATAAACCGCCAGTCCAGGTTCAATGCATGAGGCAGGGTGCTCAGGGCTGGTACACTGGGATGACCTTGAGGGATGGGATAAGGAGGGAGGTGGGAAGGGGGTTCAGGAGGGGGAACACATGTATACCCATGGCTGATTCATGTGAATATATGGCAAAAACCACCACAATATTGTAAAGTAATTAGACTCCAATTAAAATAGATAAATTAAATAAATGAATAAATGCTAAAAAAATAATCTTTCAAAAATTTAATTATAAGATGCATATACTAAAGGAAACACATGATACTTATTCAGTCTGATGAATATTTGCAAATATAGTCTATGTGCATATCATAAGATATGAAATATTACCACCATCCCAGGAGCCTTTTTTTTAGCTCTTCACAGTAACTTCATAGGAACCATGACTCTGATTTCTATCATGCCAGATTGGCAGCTCAGATGGTAAAATATCTGTCTGCAGTGGGGGTCTGGGTCCCATCCCCGGATTGGGAAGATCCCCTGAAGAGAATGGCAACCCACTCCAGTATTCTTGACTGGACAATCCATGGACAGAGAAGACATGGCAGGATACATATAGTCCATGAGGTCACTAAGAGCTAGACACAACTGAGCCATAACACTTTCATATTAATTTACCTCTTTTTGAATATTATGTAAATGAAAAGATACTTTCTCTTTTTTTTTAAGTGTTTGGCTTATTTCAGTAATCACTATTTGTGAATTCCATCCATGTTGTTGAATGTTTTATTTCATTGCTATACTGTATGGATCATATGAATATACCATAATTTATACATTTATTCCACTATTGGTGGGCATTTGGATTATTTCTGCTTTTGACTATTATAGTGTGGTTATTAATATCCTTGTGCAGTCTTTTGGTACACAAAATAATACACTTCTAGATGTTCAGAGATGAAATAGTCTGGTCATAGATTGTACTTAGTTTTGGCAAGATATGTCAAAGTTATATCAATTTACAGTCTGGAGAGCAATATATTACAGTTTGGATTGCTCTATATCCTTAGCAATCTCTAGCCATATCATTTTTTTATCCTGTGATTCTGTTTTTTAAATAGTCTAATAAGTCATAGAGTGTTATTTTGCTTTAAATTTCATTTCCTTAAGGACAAATTATGCTAAACACCCTTTTGTTCATTAGATATATTTTTTCACTCCATTCAGATCTGTTCTTCATGCCTCCCTCTTCAGCTCTATGTCCTTAGAGGCTAACTTGTACTGACTACACCTACAGACCCCCTTCCCTCCTGGGTTCCATCGCTGGGGATTACTGCTAGTGGATAGAAGAGAGACAAGGAGGGAATGGAATTAGACATTTATTCTCTATTCTCTTCCTTTGGTTAGGCTACAAACTATGACCTTCCACAGAAAGGCTTCAGCTTCTACAGATTACATACCTCATATATCTATGTTCACTTTCCTACTCTTGTTGTTGTTCCATTGCTCAGTCATGTCTAACTCTTTGGGACTCCATGGACTGCAATATGCCAGGCTTCCCTGTCCTTCACCATCTCCCAGAGCTTGCTCAAACTCATGTCCATTGAGTCAGTGATGCCATCCAATTTCATCTGCTATACCCTTCTCCTTCTGCCTTCAATCTTTCCCAGCATCAGGGTCTTTTCCAATAAGTTGACTCTTCACATCAGGTGGTCAGAATTTTGGAGCTTCAGCTTCAGCATCAGTCCATCTAAAGAATATTCAGTATTTATTTCCTTTAGGATTGACTTGTTTGATCTGCTTGCAGTCCAAGGGGCACTCAAGAGTATTCTTCAACTACACAGGCCCAAAACATCAGCTCTTTGGTATTCAGCCTTCTTTATGGTCCAACTTTCACATCCATTTCACTATAGGAAAAACCATAGCTTTGACCATTCAGACCTTTGTTGACAAAGTAACATCTCTGTATTTTAATATGCTGTCTAGGTTTATCATAGCTTTTGTTCCAAGGAGCAAGAGTCTTTTAATTTCATGGCTGCAGTCACCATCTGGAGTGATTTTGGAGCCCAAGAAAATAAGGTTGTCACTGTTTCCATTGTTTCCCCATCTATCTGGCATGAAATGACGGGACCAGATGCAATAATCTTTCTTAGTTTTTGAAATTGAGTTTTAAGTCAGCTTTTTCACTCTCCTCTTTCACTTTCATCAAGAGGCTCTTTAGTTCCTCTTCACTCTCTGCTATAAGGGTGGTGTCATCTGAATATCGGAGGTTATTGATATTCTCCCAGCAGTCTTGACTCCAGCTTGTGTTTCATCCAGCCTAGCATTTCACATGATGTACTTTGCATATAAGTTAAATAAGTAAGCCTGGAATGTACAGCCTGGAAGTACTCCTTTCCCAATTTGGAACCAGTCGGTTGTTCCATGTCCAGTTCTAATTGTTGCTTCTTGTCCTGCATGCAGGTTTCTCAGGAGAAAGATAGGGTGGTTTGGTATTCCTATCCAATTGATGTTGGCAATTTGATCTCTGGTTTCTCTGCCTTTTCTAAATCCAGCTTGAACATCTGGAAGTTCTCAGTTCATGTACTGTTGAAGCCTGGTTTGAAGAATGATGACCATTATTTTGCTAGCGTGTGAGATGAGTGCAATTGTGCAGTAGTTTGAACATTCTTTGGCATTGCCTTTCTTTGCTATTGGAATGAAAACTGACCTTTTCCAGTCCTGTGGCCACTGCTGAGTTATCCAAATTTGCTGACATATAGAGTGCAGCATTTTCACAGCATCATCTTTTAGGAATTGAAATAGCTCAGCTGGAATTCCATCACCTCCACTAGCTTTGCTCCTACTGATGCTTCCTAAGGCTTACTTGAGGTCACACTCCAAGATGTCTGGCTGTAGGTGAGTGATCACACCATGTTGGTTATCTGCTCATTATGATCTTTTTGTATAGTCCTTCTGTGTATTCTTGCCACCTCTTCATAATATCTTCTGTTCTTGTTAGTTCCATACCATTTCTGTCCTTTATTGTGTCCATCTTTGTGTGAAATGTTCCCTTGGTATCTCTAATTTTCTTGAAGAGATCTCTGGTCTCTCCCATTCTATTATTTTCCTCTATTTCTTTGCATTGATCACTGAGGAAGGCTTTCTTATCTCTCTTCACTATTCTTTGGAACTCAGCATTTAGATGGATATATCGTTCCTTTCGGAGAAGGAAATGGCACCCCACTCCAGTACTCTTGCCTGGAAAATCCCATGGACGGAGGAGCTTGGTAGGCTGCAGTCCATGGGATCGCTAAGAGTCTGATACGCCTGAGCGACTTCACTTTGACTTTTCACTTTCATGCATTGGAGAAGGAAATGGCAACCCACTCCAGTGATCTTGCCTGGAGAATCCCAGGGACGGGGGAGCCTGGTGGGCTGCCGTCTATGGGGTTGCACAGAGTTGGACACGACTGAAGCGACTCAGTAGCAGCAGCAGCAGCAGCAGCATTCCTTTTTCAATAACACAAGAGATAACTCTACACATGGACATCACCAGGTCAATACCAAAATCAGATTGATTATATTCTTTGCAGCCTTTTCTTCTTCTTTTCTTTTTGCTTCTGTTCTTTTCTTTGCTATTTGTAAGGCCTCTTCAGACAACCATTTTGCCTTTTTTCATTTCTTCTTATTGGGGATGGTTTCCATCACTGACTCCTGTACAATGTCATGAACCTCCATCCATAGTTCTTCAGGGACTCTATCAGATCTAATCTCTCGAATCTATTTGTCACTTGCACTGTATAATACTAAGGGATTTGACTTAAGTCATACCTTAATGGTCTAGTAGTTTTCCCTACTTTCAATTTAAGTCTGAATTTTGCAATAAGGAGTTCATGATCTGAGCCACAGTCAGTTCCTGGCCTTTTTTTATTTTTATTTTTTGCTAACTGTATAGAGCTTCTCCATCTTCAGCTGCAAAGAATATAATCAATCTGATTTTGGTATTGACCTGGTGATGTCCATGTATAGAGTCATCTCTTGTGTTGTTGGAAGAGGGGTTTTCTATGACCAGTGCATTCTTTTGGCAAAATTCTGTTAGCCTCTGCCCTGCTTCATTTTGTACTCCAAGACCAAACTTGCCTGTTATTCCAATATCTCTTGACTTCTTACTTTTGCATTTCAATTTCCTACTAACAAATTCTTATTCCATCCAAAAAGAGCGTTATGGGAACCTTGCTAGCTTTTTCATATTTTACTTTCTCTTGTGATTTTTCTGTCTTCTCCAAAACTATGTATATAGTTCTTTTGAGCCCTGTATATATCCAAATTTGAATGTGCTTATTTCCTGCTGCAAATAAAAACAAGAGGCATTACTATTTCCAAATCATACTGACCATGTGTGGGACGATAGTGTATGCATGGTGGAAATTTGAAAATTGCAAATTAAGTAAAAGATATTAAGTAGAAGGGCTCTCCAGGTAGCACTAGTGGTAAAGAACCCACTTGCCAATGCAGGAGACCTAAGAGATGAGGGTTTGATCCTTGGATTGGGAAGATCCCCTGGAGGATGACATGGCAACCCACTCTAGCATTCTTTCCCAGAGAACCTATGGATAGAGAGGCCTGGAGGGCTATGGGGTAGCAAAGAGATGGACACAACTGAAGTGATTTAAGCATGCAGAGTAAAAGTTACAGTATTTTAGAATAGACCTCCACCAAGATCGTAAGTAATAAATGTTTGAAAGAAAGTGAAAGTGTTTGTTGCTCAGTCATGTTTGACTTTTCGAGACCTCACAGACTTTAGCCCACTAGGCTTCTCTGTCCATGGAATTCTTCAGGCATCAATACTGGACTGGGTAGCCATTCCACAATCCAGGGGATCTTCCTAACCCAGGGATCAATCCCGGGTCTCTGGCATTGCAGGCAGGTTTTTTTTTACCATCTGAGCCAAAAATACTTATCATCAGGGTAGAACTCATGTTTAAGCAAATACACTATTATAAAATATGCTATTATACTGACATATAATGTTGTGTCTTTAGGCAGGTTGCAGTTTCTTTTAGAGTAATTTAACCTATGTTTTATAGCAACAAAATTTGAATTAATACATGTATTGAGATCTTAAAGGGCTCAAAGGCGTGTATACCAGATTTGCTTAAGGATTTTATTAGTGTCATAAATTCTATTCATTGTCTATTCACTAGTCCTAAGGTAAGGCATCTAACAATTAAAAGCACTATCTTCTGAAATGATGGTATTCCTCATGTGTTCTAATGTACTTTAAAATTTTGTCTCAGATATTACATTCAAACCTGATTCAACTAAATATCTTTCTTTGAGGAGTCAAATAGCCTTTATAGTTGCATATAAACCAAATCATTCAGAGAGAAGGGAGGACTTATAGGGGCTGAAAATGTATAAATATACAGGAAGAGTGAAAGTGATGACTGTAATTTCAGTTTTAAATATATTTGAGCCTGGGGCCTAATCTCTTAAGTATTAGTTAAGGAGGGGACTCATCAGTTCAGTCCAGTTGCTCAGTCATGTCTGACTCTGCAACCCCATGGACTGCAGCACACCAGGCCTCCCTGTCCATCACCAATTCCTGGAGTTTACCAAAACTCATATCCATTGAATCAGTGATGCCATCCAACCATCTCATCCTTTGTTGTCCCCTATTCCTCCTGCCCTCAATCTTCCCCAGCGTCAAGGTCTTTTCAAATGAGTCAGCTGTTCACATCAGGTGGCCAAAATATTGGAGTTTCAGCTTCAACATCAGTCCTTCCAATGAACACCCAGGACTTATTTCCTTTAGGATGGACTGGTTGGATCTCCTTGCAGTCCAAGGGACTCTCAAGAGTCTTCTCCAACACCACAGTGAAAAAGCATCAATTTTGCATCGCTCAGCTTTCTTTAAAGTCCAACTCTTACATCCATACATGACTACTGGAAAAACCATAGCCTTGACTAGATGTATATTTGTTGGCAAAGTAATGTCTCTAATTTTTAATATGCTGTCTAGGTTGGTCATAATCTTTCTTCTAAGGAATAAGCATCTTTTAATTTCATGACTGCAATCACCATCTGCAGAGATTTTGGAGCCCCCCAAAATAAAGTCAGCCACTGTTTCCACTGTTTCCCCATCTTTTGCCATGAAGTAATGGGACTGGATGCCATGATCTTACTTCTCATAGTTATGAAAAACAAACAAACAAACAAACAAACAAAAACACAAATAGGCCTAACAGCAACCTGGAGTACCAACCTGGAGCTAATTCAAGTTGAAGTTTAACAGAGTTTTATGGTAGCACTACTCTGCAACCCCATAGACTGTACGTAGCCCACCAGCCTCCTCTGTCAATAGAATTTTTCAGGCAAGATTGTTGCAGTGGGTTGCCATTTCCTACTGCAGGGGATCTTCCTGACCCAGGGATTGAACATGTGTCTCTTGCATCTCCTGCATTGGCAGGCAGAGTCTTTACCACTGTGCCACCAGGGAAGCCAGAACTGATGTACAAATTGACAATTGAGGATATTTTCATGCAATTACCAGTTCTTCATCCTCTAGTTTACTCCCCTATCCATTTCAAGTTGGTATCATCCTCAAACATTCCTTTGATAACTAATCTAAAAGTCGATAATGAGCTTGTAATTCTAAGTCTTCTCTATATGTATGCAACAAGTAATAGTGTAGCCCATTCCTTCCCTTTGTAAACTCAGTGATACAATATCTAGTCTCTTAATTTGATTCTCTCCTTTCTGGCCACTCCTTTTTTTGCTCTCTTTCCTGATTTCCCTTTCACTATCTACCTCTGAAGCATTATTCATGAGATTCAATTATTGGTTCATTTCTCTGCTCATTTGACATTTTAGTGGACTAAATTAATAGGTTCATAAGAGTGATGAGTGATACTTTATTTCAATGATCTCCAAACTGTTATTTACAATAACCCCTTTCATGGGATATTGACATGTATTCTAGAATGGCTTTGTAGATATATTTCATATGGAATATATAAAACTCATGTCCCCCCAAAGACTTGAGTTTCAACACATTCCAGGTTATCTTCTTCTCCAAAGCTGTTCTTTCCTCTTTATTACTTTTCAGTTAATAAAATCACTATTCCATGAGTCACCCAAGCTAGAAAAGCTCATTATGATGCTCAACTCATCCATTTATCTCATCTCTCACATTCAGTCAGTCAGCACATCATTCTAATTCCGTCCCCTGAGTATCTTTGGGAGCTATCTTCTAGTTTTCATTCCCACAGTTACATCTCTTGCTTGCAGGCTCATCATCCTTTTCTGGTTTGCAATGCTGAGTTACTAATTTCCCTGCCTGTTATGGTTGACTGATGGATATTGATACCTTCCATTATCTTTGGCATTGCTATATATGTGTCTTTCTAAAACATAAATCAAATTATATACCACTCTTACTTTAAAAGCTCCAATTACAGAATTAAACACATACTATATAGATCTGAAGAAAGCAATTCCAAAGAATGCTCAAACTACCACACAATCGCACTCATCTCACACGCTAGTAAAGTAATGCTCAAAATTCTCCAAACCAGATTTCAGCAATACATGAACTATGAACTCCCAGATGTTCAAGCTGGTTTTAGGAAAGGCAGAGGAACAAGAGATCAAATTGCTGACATCCACTGGATCATGGTAAAAGCAAGAGAGTTCCAGAAAAACATCTATTTCTGCTTGATTGACTATGCCAAAGCCTTTGATTGTGTGGATCACAGTAAACTGTGGAAAATTCTGAAAGAGATGGGAATACCAGACCACTTGACCTGCCTCTTAGAAACCTATATGTGGGTCAGGAAGCAACAGTTAGAATTGGACATGGAACAACAGACTGGTTCCAAATGGAAAAAGGAGTATGTCAAGGCTGTATATTGTCACCCTGCTTATTTAACTTCTATACAGAGTACATCCTGAGAAACGCTGGACTGGAAGAAACACGAGCTGAAATCAAGATTGCCGGGAGAAATGTCAATAACCTCAGATATGCAGATGACATCACCCTTATGGCAGAAAGTGAAGAGGAACTAAAAAGCCTCTTGATGAAAGTGAAAGTGGAGAGTGAAAAAGTTGGCTTAAAGCTCAACATTCAGAAAATGAAGATCATGGCATCTGGTCCTGTCACTTCATGGAAAATAGATGGGGAAACAATGGAAATAGTGACAGACTTTATGTTTTTGGGCTCCAAAATCACTGCAGATGGTGACTGCAGCCATGAAATTAAAAGACGCTTACTCCTTGGAAGGAAAGTTATGATTTACCTAGATAGCATATTCAAAAGCAGAGACATTACTTTGCTGACTCAGGTCCGTCTAGTCAAGGCTATGGTTTTTCCTGTGGTCATGTATGGATGTGAGAGTTGGACTGTGAAAAAAGCTGAGCGCTGAAGAATTGAGAGTTTTGAACTGTGGTGTTGGAGAAGACTCTTGAGAGTCCCTTGGACTGCAAGGAGATCCAACCAGTCCATTCTCAAGGAGATCAGCCCTGGGATTTCTTTGGAGGGAATGATGCTAAAGCTGAAACTCCAGTACTTTGGCCACCTCATGCAAAGAGTTGATTCATTGGAAAAGACTCTGATACTGGGAGGAATTGAGGGCAGGAGGAGAAGGGGATGACAGGATGAGATGGCTGGATGGCATCACTCACTCAATGGATGTGAGTCTGAGTGAACTCTGGGAGTTGGTGATGGACAGGGAGGCCTGATGTGCTGCGATTCATGGGGTCGCAAAGAGTCGGACACGACTGAGTGACTGAACTGATATAGATCTGACTTGAAGAAGTATTCTAATATTTTCTTTGAAGAGGAAACATAAGAGAAAAAGTGGCTCTTCCCAAAGAAAAACATAGAAAATGTATAAGAAGCACTTTTATTAACTTTTAATGCTGTGTTGAACACTATAGTTCTTTTTAAATCTTACATTGTTTACTTTTAAAGATTATAATATAATTTTTTTATATTCATTGTTCTTTTTATATTTTCTCCTTACACAAAATTATTCTGTGGTCACCTTCACACATACAAACACACATATGTACATATATATATATATATAATTTATATATATTTGCATGTGTATTTATATATTTTATTTAAGAAACAATCTCTGTGAAAAAAATTTATGAATTCATAAAAATGTATGAATTCATTAAAAATAAGTCTAAACTATCTAATTAGATTTATTTATTTATTTTTTGGAAAGAACTAACTCTTGGGGTGTACTGAAAAAATGAAAATTGTTTCTAATCAGCACTTTTCCCCTTAATGAATAGGGCCAACGAGTTGGTATTAAAATGTGCATTTATAAATAGGCTTCTGCAGACATGTGACATTACACACCTGCCCAATAGCTTTAAATTGCAAATGCAGCCTTTCCTTTCCTTTTCTATTTTGTACATATTTATAGCAATTGATCAATTTGTTTTTCATATGTGATAAGACTTCTATTACTTTCTGTTATTTAACATTTCCAGTGCTCTGCTTAATAGTAATATGCTGGCTAACTTTAGGTATTAATAGTAGTATCAAATAAAGAAAATAGGTAGATTGCAATTCATAAATTATCATTATGCTATGTATTTAGAAAAATGATTTGATTTTAAAAATGTTTTATCACTAAAGAAGTTGCTTATGCCCCTCTTTTCTTCCTGAAATGCCTTTAAAAATTTTAGATTTGACGTCTTACAGAGACACTGTAAACTCGTAAAGTGTAGAATGAATATATGGACAAGTGTATGATTATGGATTAAGACTATGAACAGCTTTGGTTGCCATGACTCTCCTCTATTAAGGAGTGAAAGAGCAGCAAAATAAAAACTTTTTGCATCTTGATAATTAATTATTAGTGAGTAGAATAAATACCTTATTGATAAAAGGCAGACCCACTGAAGTTGTAAAGAATTATTCTGGAGTCTTAGTATGTTTTATCTATGCAAAATATTCTAATATGAGTAACAGACACCAGAGTGACAAGAACTATAGTAGAAGGACATTATTTGATAATTTATCTACCTGGAAATTAACATCAAGACTATAAAGATCACTTCAGTATAATGACTCAAATACAGTGAAAAATCAATGTGCAGATTATCATAACTAACAAACAATGTTCCTTGGATTAGTGATTAAACTGATAAGTGGGAACAAGGATATACTTTTGTCTTGATATTGCTACAGATAATATTAAAGAGACTCACACTGTTTTCCTTACTTCTTCAAGAACACAAACTGAAATAACATATAATCAAGATTATAGTCCAGATCACTCCCATCTTTGGGATGAACTCCCATCTTTGCATCTTTTTTTTTTTTAATCGGAGTCTGAATCTGATAAAGTCTAGTCAGATATATCAACTTAAGAGCTTTGGTAATGAAGAGACTCCCTTCTCCACTTGCCCTCAATTTTTCCCAGCAACATGGTCTTTTCTATGAGTCGGCTCTATGCATCAGGGGCGAAAGGATTGGAGCTCTAGCTTCAGCATCAGTCCTTCCAATGAATATTCAGGATTGAATTTATTTTGAATTGACTGATTTGATCTCCTTGCTGTCCAAGAGAATCTCAAGAATCTTCTCCAGTACCACAGTTTGAATTCTTTTTTTTTTTTTTGATAGTTGGTTTTATTTACTTTTTAATTTTTATTATTTTTTTTAATTTTTATTTTTACTTTATTTTGCTTTACAATACTGTATTGGTTTTGCCATACATTGACATGAATTGGGTGCTCAAATTCTTTGGACCTTTGGGCCTTCTTTATGGTCCAGCTCTCACATTCATATATGACTACTGGAAAAACCATAGCTTTGACTATACAGACTTTTGTTGGCAAAGAGTTATCTCTGCTTTGTAATATGCTCTCTAGACATAGCTATTCTTCCAAGGAACAAGTGTCTTAACTTCATGGCTGCAGTCACCATCTGCAGTGATTTTGGAGCCAAGAAAATGAAATCTGACACTGTTTCCACATTTTTCCCATTTATTTGTTACGAAGTGATAAGACTGGATGCCATAATTTTTTTTTTTTTTTGAATGTTGAGTTTTAGGCCAGCATTTTTACTCTCTTATTTCACCTTCATTAAGAAACTCCTTAGTTCCCTTCACTTTCTGCCATTAAAGTGGTATAATCTGCATATCTGAGGTTATTGATATTTCTTCCAAAAATCTTGATTCCAGCTTGTGCTTCTTCCAGCCCAGACTTTCTCATGATGTACTCTGCATATAAGTAAAATAAGCAGGGTGACAATATACAGCCTTGTCATACTTCTTTCCCGATTTGTAACCAGTCTACTGTTTCATGTCCAGTTCTAACTGTTGCTTCTTATCCTGCATACAGATTTTCAGGAGGTGGGTAAGGTGGTCTGGTATTCCCATCTCTTTCAGAATATTACATGGTTTGTTGTAATCTACATAATCAAAAGCTTTGGCATACTCAATGAAGCAGAAGTAGATGGATTTTTTTGTTTGGAAACCCCTTTGTTTGTCTAGATCCATGCTGGCCATCTGATTTCTGGTTCCCATACCTTTTCTAAATCCAGCTTGTACATCTGGGAATTCTTGGTTCATGTATTCCTGAAGCCTAGCTTGAAGGATTTTGAATAAAATCTTGCAGGCATGTGAAATGAGTGCAGTTGTAAAGACTTAGACAACACAAATGTTTGCCTAACATTCAGGTAATGTGGTCCTATAACAGTGGGTTGCTTAGCTAATGAAACATACAAAAAAACAATTTCAGGTAGAATGTATGTTCATCAGATATACTTATAAATGTGAAAGTCCATCAACAAATCAGAAGGACTTCATAATATATAAAACTAGCATAGCATATATCCAGAATAAATACTAAATGATTCCTATAAATCAATAAAATTTTAGCTATAGAAATAATCAGAAATTTTACTTAAGAAAAACAAATGGCCCATAAAACTTACAAAAAGATGTTAAATTAATAATCAGGGAAATGAAAATTAAAACCACAATTTAGCATTCATTAGATAGATAATGGAGAAGGAAAAGGCAACCCACTCCAGTTCTTGTGCTTGGAAAATCCCATGGATGGAGGAGCCTGGTAGGCTACAGTCCATGGAGTCTCAAAGAGTCCAACAGGACTGAGTGACTTCACTTTCACTTTTCACTTTCTTGCATTGGAGAAGGAAATGGCAACCCATTCCAGTGTTCTTGCCTAGAGAATCCCAGGGATGGGGGAGCCTGGTGGGCTGCCATCTATGGGGTCGTGCAAAGTTGGACATGACTGAAGCGACTTAGCAGCAGGTAGATAAAGTCAGATAATACCATATTTTGACACAGAAGTCTGTTGATGGGAATTTTAATGGTTACCACCATGCTGGAAATCAGGTTAGTGCAACCTAGTAAATTTCGACATGTACATTCATATTCTAAAACTACCTCCTTCTTATTATCTACTCTAGAAAAGCTCTTGCACACAAGTGTCAAGACATCTGTAAAAATACCTTATACTACTGCTGTCTGTGACAACAAATTGTACAATCTCCCAGCATTACCCACAAGGGGAATAATAATTTACAGTGTATTCTTGCAATAATTATAATACAGATGTGAATATGAAATATCTAGAGCAATAAATATCAAAGTAGATGAACTGAAAGTTAAATTTTTGAGCTCAAGGAACATCTCATAAAAGTATATACAGTAGCATTATATTTTCTTAAGATAGTATTTGATAAGTTGACCTGGAAAACTACCCATTATAGTTTTTTTAATCTTTAAATGACATGTTTGTTTCCATGCCCGATTCTGATGTATGTTATATTTTAGATTTTAAAAATCAGTGTATAAAAAGGCAAGGTTGGTGAAGGAAGAGAGCACATAAGAAGGAAAAGCATTTGGGGGACTTTTCTCATGCAATTTACTCAATTCTCTTTCAAAACCTTATTTTTCTAAATTTATTTCCACAATTTCTACCATTTGCAATTAACTCTGAATACTCATTGGAAAGACTGATGCTGAAGCTGAAGCTCCAATACTTTGGCCACCTGATGCAAACAGCCAACTCATTGGAAAAGACCATGATGTTGGGAAAGATTGAAGGCAAGAGGAGAGGGAGATGACATAGGTAATTGGTTAAATGGCATTACCAACCCGGTGAACATAAGTTTGAGCAAATTCAGGGAGACAGTGAAGGGCAGGGAAGCCTGGCATGCTGCAGTTCATGGTGTCACAAAAAGTCAGACATGATTTAGCAACTAAATAACAGCAATGACCCTCACCTCAGATCTCTACTTTTATTTTTTTTTCACATAAACTATAGAAATTTTGATAAAAGAAGGAATAAGAGCAAAAGAGCTGGTTTTCTATAGTCCCCTTGGAAGGCGGAGTTTCAAGCGTCATGTTATTGACATTGGTATCAGTGTATGAACTATTAAGAAGAAGACATCAGCAAGGTCAACAGCATTGGCATTGGTGGAGAAGCCAGTGGTGGTGACAGCATTGAGTTAAACCTTAAAGATAAATAAAGCTAACTAAAGAAACAATTTCACATGCTTGCAAAGTAATGATCAAAATTTGCCAAGCTATGCTTCAACAGTATGTGGACCAAGAATTTCCAGGCATTCAAGGTGGATTTAGAAAAGGCAGAGGAACTAGAGATCAAATTGCCAACATCTGTTGGATCATAGAAAAAAACAAGAGAATTCCAGAAAGTCATCTACTTCTGCTTCATTGTCTGTGCTAAAGCCCTTGACTGTGTGGATTGCAACAAACTGTGGAAAATTCTGAAAGAGATGGGAATTCCAGAGTACCTTACATGCCTCCTGAGAAACCTGTATGCAGCACAAGACGCAACAGTTACAACCAGACATGGAACAATGGACTAGTTCCAAATTGGGAAGGGAGTACATCAAAGCCGAATATTGTCACCCTGCTTATTTAACTTCTATGCAGAGTACATCATGAGAAATTCCAGGCTAAATGATGCACAAGCTGGAATCAAGATTTCTGGGTGAAATATCAATAACCTCAGATATGCAGATAACACCACCCTTATGGCAGAAAGCAAAGAGGAACTACAGGGCCTCTTGATGAAGGTGAAAGAAGAGAGTGAAAAAGTTGGCTTCAGTTCAGTTCAGTTCAGTTCATTTCAGTCGCTCAGTCATGTCCAACTCTTTGCGACCCCATGAATTGCAGCACATCAGGCCTCCCTGTCCATCACCAACTCCCAGAGTTCACTCAGACTCACGTCCATAGAGTCAGTGATGCCATCCAGCCATCTCATCCTCTGTCATCCCCTTCTCCTCCTGCCCCAAATCCCTCTCAGCCTCAGAGTCTTTTCCAATGAGTCAACTCTTCTCATGAGGTGGCCAAACTACTGGAGTTTTAGCTTCAGCATCATTCCTTCCAAAGAAATCCCAGGGCTGATCTCCTTCAGAATGGACTGGTTGGATCTCTTTGCAGTCCAAGGGACTCTCAAGAGTCTTCTCCAACACCATAGTTCAAAACCATCAATTCTTTGGTGCTCAGCTTTTTTCATTGTCCAACTCTCACATCCATACATGACCACTAGAAAAACCATAGCCTTGACAAGACGAACCTTTGTTGGCAAAGTAATGTCTCTGCTTTTGAATATGCTATCTAGATTGGTCATAACTTTTCTTCCAAGGAGTAAGCGTCTTTTAATTTCATGGCTGCAGTCACCATCTGCACTGATTCTGGAGCCCCCCAAAATAAAGTCTGACTTAAAAGCATTCAAAAGATGAAGATCTTGGCATTGGGTCCATTCATTTTGTGGCAAATAGATGGGGAAACAGTGGAATCAGTAACAGACTTTACTTTCTTGGGTTCCAAACTCATTGAGGATGGTGCCTGCAGCCATGAAATTAAAAAGTGCTTGCTCCTTGGAAGAAAAGCTATGTACAAACTAGACAGCATATTAAAAAAAAGAAGAGATATTACTTTGCTGACAAAAATCCATCTAGTCAAGGCTATGGTTTTTCCAGTAGTCACGTATGGATGTGAGAGTTGGACCATAAATAAGGTTGAACACCAAAGAATAGATGCTTTTGAACTGTGATATTATAGAAGACTATTGAGAGTCCCTTGGACTGCAAGGAGATAAAACCAGTCAATTCTAAAGGAAATCAATACTGAATATTGATTTGAAGGATTGATGCTGAAGCTGAAGCTCCAATACTTTGGCCACCTGATGTGAACTGCTGACTCATTAGAAAAGACCCCATTGCTGGGAAATATTAAAGGCAGGAAAAGTGGATGACAGAGGATAAGATGGCTTAATGGCATCACTGACTTAATGGACTGAGTTTAAGCAACCTCTGTGAGATGACAAAGGACAGGGAAGCCTGGCATGCTGCAATCCATGGGTCGCAAAAAGTCAGATATGACTGAGCAACTGAACACAACCAAAGAAGCAATACTGCTGGTGGTCACCATTGGCAGGACTGACATTTTAAGAATGGTTAATTGAAAATGCATAATAATCAGATACTAAATCAAGGAGTATTGAACTAAAAGAGAAAAGGAGGAAAATAGCAGTTAGACTAAAGCAATATATCTCATACTGCCTTGTAGGTTAAGTTCTCAAAGTACACATGGAGTCGTTGGAGACCTCCCAGCACAATTTTAGAAAAACTTAAGGAATTTCAAGTTGTCTTGTTAGAAAAAAAAACAAATGGAATGCAATGGCTCCAGCTTTGGGAGGGTTGTTCCCAAAACAGATATATATTTTAAAACATATTTATTTTGTCATACCTATCAATTTCTTACACCCAAATCTCTGTAGTCTTGGAAATATGGGTTCAGTCATTTTGCAAACATAAATGTATTTCTCTTCATAAACAGTGTGGTAACTCTGTGACACCACATAGTCAAAAACATTGTTTAAGAGGATTTTTGGTATTATGTTGATTCTGTAAATGCAATTTTCAATATTGTTTTCCAGTGAGAATACATTTAGGTATTAAATAACTAACTTAGAATGGACATTTGAAATAAACCATACTTATATATTGAGATATGTCTACATATGAACACAGAAATTTATAGAAGGTATATTGTGTTGGTAAACATTAAATAGGAATATTTTTTGAAACCATAGTGTATTTTAGGCGCCTGAAGAAGGAATGCAGAATGCTGAATGAATGGGGCCCCTTCTAGAGAATAGAAGTGATCACAAACCACTGAAAAGGGGGACAAGACACTTACCTAGAAAGAGAGAGGAAACAAAGAATGATGCGTTTCCCTTTCCCAGATGAGATGAAGGAATGTTCATTGACAGAAGAGGCCTGGATTTTAGAATAAGGAAATCAAGCCCACAAAGCTAAGTCAGCATCCAACCATGAATGCCAAGCAACAGTAATGATAACAATAATATCAAGCAGTAATTCTGAGAGATATCAATATTGTGATGTTATATATATATATATATATATATATATATTTGTTTTTGCTTATCTGTTTTGTTTTGAAGAAGTCCAAATGCAATAATTTCTTATACAGTCAAACAAGGTTATCTTCCTATCTTATAGACTCTAAAAATTAGGTAATTGACAGAATGAATGGAGTTAGTTTTACCAGTTTCATAAATGCATGTCACTAAAATGTTGTTGCTTTTACTAGCCAAAGTTTGTTAATATAATTCCATGGTAAGAATATCTATTCCGAATTTCAGATTGCTATCAGACTGGAGGGATAAAGGACTTTAGGTGCTTGCTCAATACCCTTTCATTAAATGGCCTAGTGCTGTCAGCCCTCCATATTCATGGAAGAATAATCTGTGAATATGATGGGTGGACTGTATTTCATCAAACTAAGTATTTGTGTAAATGCAAGGAAAGAATACAATACACAGGCAGGGCCTATGTTGATGTATTAAAATCCAAGAAACATTAAAACAATTACATGAAAAAACTTATAATCATCATTCAAATATTGGAAATAGGAGTTGGAGTAACATCTTTAATAGCTCTTATTTATAATATTATAATATCAAAATAACCATGATTATAACTTAATGTTTATGTTATCTAGACTTTGTTGCTTGCAAGACTATATTTATTTTAATCTTCTGTTTAAATGGTTGCTTATGTAACAGTTACATATTATAATTGATTATTTAGCTGGAAAAGAAGTGTGTGGCAGGGGTAGTTTTTGATGTAGATAAAAATTCAGAATGATACTTTGGTGGTGAGTTTTTTGATATAACTATGAAGGAACATGTATTAAAAAATACATTTTACATATAGTCATTAAACAAATATATACTAAATGGTTTTAGGCATGCTTTTATATGTCTAGAATATAGCCATGAATAAAACAAAGAAATTACTTCCCTCTTAGGATTTTAATTCTATTTCACAAAATTTTTCTAAAGCTGTATTTTTTCCACTTAAATATGCAGCATCCCATGGTATTTAATAATTATGAATTGCCAATCACTAACTAAAACAGGAAAAAGTGAAGAAATGTTATTTTTTATTGTTAGCATTAACATTAAGAATGGCAATCAAAATTTGCTCTTGTAGAGTCACTCTCATTCATGTTTCTCAAAGAGCTATAACATTCTAATTAATTTTACAGCACCCAAGAGAGACAGATAAGTATTATTAGTCCAATTTCACAAATGAGGGAATTGTAACATAGAAGCTGAATTCACATTTTTTTCTCCATACCTCAATAACTACTGCAGAGCTTCAGCTCATGTATTGCTATGTACTTCTGTGGCACTTTTTTTATTACTCAAGATAGACACTGTTTGGAAAGTGACACAGAAGAAATCTTTATGGGAATTATTTTTCTGAACAATATTATATAGCTTATGGGACTTACTCAGAAACTTAAAGAGTTAAGGTGGACTGGTGTATGCTCACTTCTTATTCAATCACTAAAAGATCTAAAGACAAATAAACATTTGGTACAGAGAAAATGAGACCATTTGTCCCAGACCTCTTGATTCTATAACTTGGGTACTTAGTCACTCAGTCGTGTCTGACTCTTTGCAATCACATGGACTGTAGCCTACCTGGCTTCTCTACTCATGGAATTCTCCATGCAAGAATACTGGATTGGGTAGCCGTTCTCTTCTTGAGGAGATCCTCCAAACCCAGGGATTGAACCCAGGTCTCCAGCATTGCAGGCAAATTCCTTACCAACTGAGCCCAGGGAAGCCATTGTAACTGGGGAGACCCAAATAAAACATTAAGACAATGTCTTCAACACAACAAAAACTAACCAAATGAAAGAAAAAGGAGAAAAACTAAATTTTCTCTTTACAATAAACTGACAAATTAATTATTGCTGTATCCTAAAGAATGAGTTTGTGCTCAAATACTTCATAGTAAAGGCTGAGAATAGAAGAACTGATACTTTTGAATTAGGGTGCTGGAGAAGGCTCTTGAGAGTCCCTTGGACAGCAAAGAGATCAAACCAGTCAATCCTAAAGGAAATCAGTACTGAATATTCATTGGAAGGACTGCTGCTGAAGCTTCAATACTTTGGACACCTGATGTGAAGAACCAATTCACTGCAAAAAAAAAAAAAAAAAACAAACAAACAAAAAAAAACCCTGATGCTGGGAAAGATTGAGGGCAAGAGGAGAAAGAAGTGACAGAGGATGAGATAGATGAACGGCATCACTGACTCAATGGACATGAGTTTCAGCAAAGTCAGGGAGATGGTGAAGGACAGGAATGCCTGGAGTGCTGCAGTTCATGGGGTTACAAAGAGTCAGACATGACTTAGTGACTGAAATTCATAGTGTAAAAATAAGTAACCAAATCAGTCAGTAGTCAGGGATTCTAAAACAAATGAAAAAGACACCAGGCAGTTCAATAGAGGGGGTAAAATGAAACGACTCAAATAATGACGTTAGATTTTCTGAGATCAAACAAATGGGGAGGCGAGGTGAGTAGAGATCAGCAAAATGTAAGAAACTAATAAACATAGCTCTAGAGAGATTTAAGAATGAGGTGGTACAGGAACCTTGGTTGCCAGATTTGAGGAATGGAGCAGATAGTCACTACTTTTTGGTAAATATTCAAATAAGATACAAATATCCTTATACTCCATTATCTTTTTGAGAGGTCAAAAACAAATGCCTTTCCCCCAAACTTCCTTGATACAAATCTTCCAATTTGGTCTCTCCAATTTCCATATAAACTAAATAAATAATTAGCCAATACCCACATCAGTATCTTAGAAAGTCTTTTTCCTACCATGCAAAATGAAGAACTAGTTGTGTGGTTCAATGTTCACTTCATTGGCGGTATTTACTTTTAGGGACGCACTGACTGTATCATTCACGTATCGCTGAAGCCTGGTTTGGAGAATTTTGAGCATCGCTTTACTAGCGTGTGAGATGAGTGCAATTGTGCGGTAGTTTGAGCATTCTTTGACATTGCCTTTCTTTGGGATTGGAATGAAAACTGACCTTTTCCAGTCCTGTGGCCACTGCTGAGTTTTCCAAATTTGCTGGCATATTGAGTGCAGCACTTTCAAAGCATCATCTTTCAGGATTTGAAATAGTTCAACTGGAATGCCATCACTTCCACTAACTTTGTTTGTAGTGATGCTTTCTAAGGCCCACTTGACTTCACATTCCAGGATGTCTGGCTCTAGGTGAGTCATCACATCATCGTGATTATCTTGGTCTTGAAGCTCTTTTTTGTACAGTTCTTCTGTGTATTCTTGCCACCTTTTCTTAATATCTTCTGCTTCTGTTAGATCCATACCATTTCTGTCCTTTATTGAGCCTATCTTTGCATGAAATGTACCCTTGGTATCTCTAATTTTCTTGAGGAGATCTCTAGTCTTTCCCATTCTGTTGTTTTCCTCTATTTCTTTGCATTGATCCCTGAGGACGGCTTTCTTATCTCTCTTTGTTATTCTTTGGAACTCTGCATTCAGATGCATATATCTTTCCTTTTCTCCTTTGCTTTTCACTTCTCTTCTTTTCACAGCTATTGTAAGTCCTCCCCAGATAGCCATTTTGCTTTTTTGCATTTCTTTTCCATGGGGATGGTCTTGATCCCTGTCTCCTGTACAATGTTATGAACCTCCATGTCGGGAGCTGCATTAGGCATTACTGACAAAATGGAGGCAACCACCTCTCCTCATCTCACAGGCACAGTCCTGGGATGAAAGATTTAGGTCTTGTGATTCTGACTTGTTCTTTCCTTTCTTTGGTTGAGTTGGCTGGAAAGAATGCTAAGGTGCTTATTGTTCTTGAGAGAAGCATGAGAAAGCACAAACCTTCTGCAGCTATGCCCAGGAAATAATTTATAAAGTAACAACTGACATTTGTTCAAGCATCTTTACAAAGAGTGTTCCAGGATGAGCACGTAGGCTGCAGCTTGAGGCCATGGGAAGGATTGTTATCTGAGACCTGTTTGTGAGGGAGATGTTTATGGCAAAAGAAGTTTGCTGAGCTTAGGGTTTAGGAATAATTAAGAATAGATAGAAGTCTTTTTATGAGATAGTGATCTTAAGATGTTAGAGGCAAACAATTTAGAAAGATAAGAAATAAACTGAGGAATGTAGCATGAGTTACAATGTAATCACAAGTTAAGTATAGGACACATAAGAAGAAGTATATAATAGATCTTAAAGTCAATTCTGAGAGAATTGCTAAAGCAGGAACTCTGTAGGGCAACAGTGATTTCTGGAGACAATAAATCTGGGAAACTAAAAATGTCAAACCTCTGACCTAATGCTTTTGTCAAAGTATAAGAGAAAATCTGAAGCTTGAAATAAACATGTAATCCTGTACCTTGAGTCAGAGGCTACATCATTGTCCACCGACACGGCTCACCCCTTCAGGCTGATTCCCTGACTGCTGGAGCTGGACTCCGGCAACTCCATCCATAGTTCACCAGGCACTCTATCTATCAGATCTAGTCCCTTAAATTTATTTCTCACTTCCACTGTATAATCGTAAGGCACTTCCAGATGCTCAAGCTTGTTTTAGAAAAGGCAGAGGAACCAGAGATCAAATTGCCAATATCCACTGGATCATCGAAAAAGGAAGAGCATCCCAGAAAAACATCTATTTCTGCTTTATTGACTATGCCAAAGCCTTTGACTGTGTGGATCACAATAAACTGTGGAAAATTCTGAAAGAGATGAGACCTTCCTCTTAAAAACACCTGTATACACAGGAAGCCAAATTCCTGACCTAGTCAAAAGATAATATGTGACTGGGGCTTGCCTTAACTCTGTGAAGCTTCCTAGCATTTTAAAAATTAAATATAAAAGAAAGATTTTATTCAAACCTATTGTAATAGTGAGTGGGAGAGAAATTGAACTTAACTCCACTGAAACAAAGGGCTGGAGAGTTTTTAACAGCTGAGGGATGGGGAAATCATTGGTCATGTGTTTTTTAATTGGCCTTACAAAAGAAATACAAAATTTCACCTATCCCTCTGGCTTCATGATAGTTGGTAGTTTTTTTTTTTTTTTTTTAACTTGGAGCAATGCACTCACCAGAACCAAACTGCTACCCTCTCACAGAGTCTGGGAGATAGGGGTGTTATCTATTTCAATGTTTACATTTCAAAGGGATGGTTCCCCTGTCCTTGAGAAAGACATTCCCTGGATTGTAAAACTGGCAAAACACTGGGAGGAGATTTACATATATATCAAAGAAGAACAGAAAGAATTTACAGCCATAAATTTTCTAAAATAAATGCTTTTAGAAAAGGGAGGTCATGGACCTAGGGTCAGAAAGAAGGCTGTCCAAAGTTTAGTCAAGCTGAGGGAAATGATGAGTCCTTCTTGGTCAGTACCTATTCTCCTATCTTCAGTGTCAAAACTTCAGCATCCTCCCTGTTCTTTAAACATATTAAAAACATCTTTGTTTTATAATATTTGTACCTGCTTCATGCTTTGTCTGAATTTTTTTTTTTCCAATTTACTGCATGAATTGTTCTCTTTTTCCTTTTGATTTACGCTCGCATGTCAACTAACCAGAGAGGTCTTTCATGACTACACTATTTAAAATATCAAGCTTTCAAGGGGTTGGCATTCTCTGTATCCTTTGCTGTGATTCATTTTCCTCTACATAACAACAGCTGATACTTCATCTATAGTGTTAGTCGTTCAGTTGTGTTCAACTCTTTGGGATTCTATGGAATATAGCCCACCAGGCTCATCTGTCCATGGGATTCTCCAGGCAAGAATATTAGAGTGGGTTGTCATTTCCTTCTCCAACTTAATCTGTAATTTAAGCACTAAGAACCTAGATGGCTCTCTGCATGCATGCATGTTCAGTCATGTCTGATTCTTTGCAACCCCATGGATTATAGCCCACCAGGATCCTCTGTCAAAGGCATTCTATAAGCAAGAATACTGGAGCCTGTTGCCATTTCTTCCTCCTCCAGAGTGTCTTCCTGACCTAGGGATTAAACCCATTGTCTCCAGAGTCTCCTGCATTGGTAGGCATATTCTTTACCACTGTGATGTTTGGGATGTGCTTAAGAAACAAGATACTTAGGTTGTATCATTTTCTCACATATCTTCAGAACTTAGCATGCCATAGGTGTTCATGGCTCAATAAATTCTTATTGAATAAATGAATTAATACAGCAATTATTAGCATTTTTTGGTTTTCAAAATAAGTAAAATGAGGCATAAACATTATAAACAAAGTACTTAGAGCCATAAAGTCATTAAGTGATGGAGTTATCTATTAATTTATATAATTTCTGCCTGACTTCAAATCTGCAAGCTTAGCTACCAATTAAAAAACAATGGATTAGGAATTGTAGCTTCTGAACAAACTCACTGTAATACATATAACTTAATATGGTAAAGCGGAATAGCCATTCAGCTTGAATGTGATTTTTGTGTTGTCTCCACATATTATCCGTAGCACCTACCACAGTGCCTTGACTAAAATGAAAGCTATGCAAGCAATAACAAAATGAATAAGTCAATGGCTGGAGTTATGTCATCTGGATTCTTGTCAATGGTTATGTAAACTGAGATATTTGGCTAACGTTTCTGTTGGATGGTCTCTGTAGTAGTGATGACTTGCTAGCCACCAAAATTCATACTTCCCCTTTCCATACACTGAGGGAGCTTGTGCTGAAAAGTAATTGCCCAACCACAGAATATATCTCCCATTCTCCTTCCACCTAGGACACATCACATTCTATTGGTATATGAATGAAAATAATATATGTATATCACTCTGAACTGAGGTTTAAAGAAGCATTGCATCTTTTCCACACTTCCTTTACCTTTCTACAGGATGAATTTAGAGATCTTCAAGGCCTTAATGAGAGAAAAAATATGTAAACCTAAGTTATCATGTTGAAGAAAGTCACTCACTCATCAGTAACACCTGAACAATTGTTTGAGTGTAAAATAACATTCCATTTGATTTTATTTATTATAAACATTTGATTTTATTTATTATGGTGGTTTAGTCACTAAGTCATGTCCTACTATTGTGACCCCATGGACTGTAGCCTGCCAGGCTCCTCTGTCCTTGGGATTTTCCAGGCAAGAATACTGGAGTAGATTGTCATTTCCTTCTCCAGGGGATCTTCCTGACCCAGTAATCAAACCCAGGAATTGAACCCAGGAATCGAACCCAGGTCTCCTGCATTGCAGGCAGATTCTTTACCTACTGAATTATGACAGCTAGTAATGACTTGAATATTATATAAATACCATTTTCTTTACCTCATATCAAATTAGTAATTTTTTAACCTTAAAGATAATTCTCAGGCATAAAACAAAATAAAGTAGTAATGTGGCAATTATTTTCAGTTTTCAGTACTACAAGCCCTAATTCCAGTCCTAATTAGCTAACCTTTAATGTCCATATAGTTTCAAATGGTCTTCTTTATTCAACTATTTTCATCCTTCAAAATATCCTCACTAATAGTATTTCATAGTTATTTTTTAAATCATGTATTGATCTTTTTAAATGGTATAGACAGAAGTGCTTGATTGGCTTTTAATCTTTTCCAAACATAGCTATCTAGAGTTCATCTTCTAGTACTCTGCAGTGTAGATCTTTGACTTCAAACAGATCTTTTACCCACACCCCTTAAAATCAGCTATGATTATTCACCCCATGAAAACTTTACCATTCCTTCCACTGAAATTCTTTTCATCTCTGCTACGTGTGTTTTAAGACCTATACAGTAACATATTTTCTTTGAAGACTCCAAAATATATTCTAATTAATGTTGATTTGATCTATTTATACTTTGATTCCTATTATTTTATGGCAGGAATGGAAAATGCTTCATTTTTATTCTACCACCTTGAGCTTAATCCTGCTTCTTTCATTATGACAATCTTTCCAATTGATGTTATAAAAACAGATTCTGAATACAAACGAGGGGTTCAAACTGAAACCATCAATTAGAACAGCATGAAAATTGAGGTCCATTGGCCCATCTACACTTGTAAGGTTATACCATTTAATTCTATTAAAATGTCTTTCTTATGTATATATAATGGTTTAGGTAATAGTTCAACTATGTTATAATATTATTTTATTAAAAAAGGGTTTCTATAATAGTGTTAAACAAATATTTCTTTTAAAAAATATTAAAAATGGTCACTATTTTTTCGAAGTCCTCAATATCTAAAAACAAGAAAAAAAAGTAAACCAAGATTTCAAATATTCAAATACATCTAGTATGCCTGAAACACCGATCAAGAACAACCCAGACTGGGAGTAGTGGGGTATGATATTTTAGATACTCTGTGCTCTGCTCAACGGCAGTGTAAAAAGAAAACATTTGAAGTTTATATTTAGAGATAATATTTGTAAAAAAAAATCCATTAAAGTGTCACAATGTAGAAAATATGTTCCCTTTATTTTGCTTCAATTGAGTACAAAATTATTAAAAGAGAAGTCAGAGCAGAGAAAAATTATGGTACCAGGGTAATACTTATCTGATTGATTGACTGGTTGGTTAGTTTATCTATTTTAGAAAGCAAGTCAGGTGATCTGTAAATAAATTAAGGCAAAAATAAAATGTTATTATGCTTAAATGCTATGCTAATGGAAACAACAATGTTAAAAATATTTTACTGGTAAACATAAGAACTGAATAACCAAAAGAAAGTACTTTCAAGTGTTTGGGGAAGTTTTTTGTTTTTGTTTTTGTTTTGGTATGTACTATATAAAATTAATACAAAGTTACATATTTCCTACCAATGGCATCATAACAAAAGTGCTTCTTTCTTCAAAATAGTCCTCAGTAAGTAGAAAATATAATTAACTTATGATTTCTTTCTTAAATTTCTTTAAATTAATTTGTTGGAGCAATTGTAGTAAACTTTGATAAAGGAGTGTAAAATTAAGGATAAGTAATGCATATGCAGCCAAGTAATAATAAATTATTCATTATTATAGGTAAATATAAATTTTGTCTGTTAAATTTTTAAATATTTAATACATTGTTAAAAATTGCAAACATTTCACATTTAAGTAGAAAATAAAATAAGTAAATTTGGTTTATTATGAAAATTTGAACTTTTTGGTGTAAAACTTTTCAAATTAATGTTTAGAATTACACAAATAACTAGTCTCCATGATTTAAATGAAAAACTACTCAATGGTTGTGATTTTTCTCCTCTAAACATTTACAGAAATGCCAATGACATACAAAAAAGGGTAAAAATACAATTTATTTTGTGTTTATCTTTTCAGTCAAGTTCAAGTGTTCTGTCAATTACAACTTAAAACTAATTCAAGACATCTACATAATGTATTCTTATCAGTGTTGAGAGAAAAATCAGGGTTGATAAACAGATTCAGGAACATAGTGGCAGGTTAAAAATGAGTATGCTTCCAGGTGGCATGCAGAATGCCGGGCTTAAGTTGGGAAATTGCAGAAATGCTTTGTTACACAGGTGAGTATGATAAAACTTTGGCATTATAACAGTAACTTGCCATAAAATGGTCTGAATTAGTCCTGTCAGTGCTCAGTCATATCTCTTTGTGACTGACTCCATAGACTGCATCATGCCAGTCTTTCCTGTCCATCACCAACTCCCAGAGCCTGCTCAAACTCATGTCCATTGAGTCAGTGATGCCATCCAACCATCTCATCCTCTGCCATCCCTTTGTTCTCCTGCCTTCAATCTTTCCCAGCATCAGGGTCTTTTCCAATGAGTTACCTCTTCCCATCAGGTGGTCAAAATACTGGAATTTCAGCTTCAGCATCAGTCCTTCCAATGAATATTCAGGACTGACTTCTTTCAGGATTGAATGGTTGGATTTCCTGGCAGTCCAAGGGACTCTCAAGAGTCTTCTGTAACAAAATTGTTCAAAAGCATCAGCTCTTTTGTACTCAGCTTTTTTTATGGTCCAACTTTCACATCCATACAAGAGTTTTGGAAAAACCACAGCTTTGACTAGATGGACCTTTGTTGGCTAAGCAATGTCTCTGCTTTTAAATATACTGTCTAGTTTTGTCATAGTTTTCTTCCAAGGAGCAAACGTCTTTTAATTTCATGGCTACAATCACCATCCGCAGTGATTTTGGAGCCCAAGAAAATAAAATCTGTCACTGTTTCCATTGTTTCCCCATCTATTTCCCATGAAGTGATGGGACCAGATGCCATGATTTTGGTCTTTTGAATGTTGAGTTTTAAGTCAGCTTTTTCACTCTCCTCTTTCAGTTTCATCAAGAGGCTCTTTAGCTTCTCTTTGCTTTCTGCCATAAGGTTGGTGTCATCAGCATATCTGAGGTTATTAATATTTCTCCCAGCAATCTTGATTCCTTCTTGTGCCTCATGTAGCCTGGCATCTCACATGATGTATTCTACATATAAGTTAAATAATCAAGGTGAAAATATACAGTCTTGACACACTTGTTTCCCAATTTGGATCCAGTCCATTTTTCCATGTCCGGTACTAACGCTTGCTTCTTGACTTGCATGCAGATTTCTCAGGAGGCAGGTCAGCTGGTCTGGCATTCTCATCTCTTGAAGACTTTTTCACAGTTCATTGTAATCCACATGAAGTAGTAGTAGATGTTTTTCTGGAATTCTATTGCTTTTTCTATGATCCAATGGATGTTGGCAATTTGATTTCTGATTTCTCTGCCTTTTCTAAATCCAACTTGAACATCTGGAAGTTCTCAGTTCACATACTATTGAAGCCTAGCTTGGAGAATTTTGAGCATTACTTTGCTAGCATGTATGATGAGTGCAATTGTGCAACAATTTGAAAATTTTTGGCATTTCCTTTCTTTGGGAATGGAAAGAAAATTGACTTTTTCTAGTCCTGTGGCCACTGCTGAGTTTTCCAAATTTGCTGGCATAGAGAGTGCAGCACTTTAACAGCATCATCTTTTAGTATTTGAAATAGCTTAGCTGAATTCCACTAGCTTTATTTGTAGTGATGGCTTCCCAAGGTTCACTTTACTTTGCACTCCAAGATTTCTGGCTCTAGGTGAGTGACCACACCATCATGGATATCTGGGTCATTAAGATCTCTTTTGCATAGCTCTTCTGTGTATCCTTGTTACTTCTTGATATCTTCTGCTTCTGTCAAATGCATACCATTTCTGTCCTTTACTGTGGCCATCTTTGTATTTGTAAGGCCTCCTCAGACAACCATTTCCTGTGCAATGTCACAAACCTCACTCCATAATTCTTCAAGGTCTATCACATCTAATCCCTTGAATCTATTTGTCACTTCCACTGTATAACCATAAGTGATTTCATTTAGGTCATACCTGAATGGCCTAGTGGTTTTCCCTACTTTCTTCAACACTTGCATTGGAGTCTTTGAGTGTCTCCTGCAGAGGTATGGGTCAGCAGCGGCCTGTTGTGGGGGCAGGGGCTCTGATTGAAGCTGACCTGGGTCACACAGCATGTGGCATAAGCCCTCTTGGAAAAGGTTTCCATTAGGCCCACCATAGAGCTGCCACGCAGAGGACCCACAAACTGAAGAATGATTATATCAAAGAAATTCTCACACTGTTAAGAAAGTTCTAGGGCCACGGCATATTTCCCAACCTGGGGATCTGGCAAAAGGACTGAGAACCCCCAGGGAATTTGACTTTGGAAGCCAGTGGTATTTGATTACAGAACTTCCACAGGACTGGGGAAATAAACTCTTGGAGGACACAAAACCTTTTGCACACCAGGAGCCAGGAGAAAGGAACAGTGAGTGCACAAGAGACTGAGCCAGACTTGCGTGTTAGTGTCCAGGAGTCTCCTGTGGAGACCTGGGTCAACGATGACCTGATGCAGGGTCAGGCATACTAAATACAACAGTGAATGCACCATCCTTTTGAAGGATTTTGCCATTATCTTCATTAACTTTACCATAGTTTGGCCTCAGGACAAACAACAAGGAGGGAACACAGCCCCACCCATCAACACAAACTGGATTAAAGATTTACTGAGCTTGGCCATCTTCATCAGAACAAGACCCAATTTCCCCCACAGTCAATCTCCCCCATCAGGAAGCTTCCATAAGCCTCTTATCATTATCCATCAGAGGGTAGACAGAATGAATTAGGCCTGTATCTTGAAATAAAGACATCTCAGTGAGAATACTAATTTGTCACTGGTTTCAGATCCTCTTATACACAGGTTAGGAGGAATGGGGTAAACCCTTTCAGTTCAGTTCAGTCGCTCAGTCGTGTCCGACTCTTTGCGACCCCATGAATCGCAGCACGCCACGCCTCCCTGTCCGTCACCAACTCCCGGAGTTCACTCAGACTCATGTCCATCGAGTCAGTGATGCCATCCAGCCACCTCACCCTCGGTTGTCCCCTTCTCCTCCTGCCCCAAATCCCTCCCAGCATCAGAGTCTTTTCCAATGAGTCAACGCTTCGCATGAGGTGGCCAAAGTACTGGAGTTTCAGCTTTAGCATCATTCCTTCCAAAGAAATCCCAGGGCTGATCTCCTTCAGAATGGACTGGTTGGATCTCCTTGCAGTCCAAGGGACTTTCAAGAGTTTTCTCCAACACCACAGTTCAAAAGCATCAATTCTTCAGCGCTCAGCCTTCTTCACAGTCCAACTCTCACATCCATACATGACCACTGGAAAAACCATAGCTTTGACTAGATGGACCTTTGTTGGCAAAGTAATGTCTCTGCTTTTGAATATGCTATCTAGGTTGGTCATAACTTTTCTTCCAAGGAGTAAGCGTCTTTTAATTTCATGGCTGCAGTCACCATCTGCAGTGATTTTGGAGCCCCAAAAAATAAAGTCTGATGCTGTTTCCACTGTTTCCCCATCTATTTCCCATGAAGTGATGGGACCAGATGCCATGACCTTTGTTTTCTGAATGTCGAGCTTTAAGCCAACTTTTTCACTCTCCTCTTTCACTTTAATCAAGAGGCTTTTTAGTTCCTCTTCACTTTCTGCCGTAAGGGTGGTGTCATCTGCATATCTGAGGTTATTGATAGTTCTCCTGGCAATCTTGATTCCAGCTTGTGTTTCTTCCAGTCCAATGTTTCTCATGATGTACTCTGAATAGAAGTTAAATAAGCACGGTGACCAATATACAGCCTTGACGTACTCCTTTTCCTATCTGGAACCAGTCTGTTGTTCCATGTCCAGTTCTAACTGTTGCTTCCTGGTCTGCATACAGATTTCTCAAGAAGCAGGTCAGGTGGTCTGGTATTCCCATCTCTCTCAGAATTTTCCACAGTTTATCGTGATCCACACAGTCAAAGGCTTTGGCATTGTCATTCAAGCAAAAATAGATGTTTTTCTGGAACTCTCTTGCTTTTTCCATGATCCAGCGGATGTTGACAATTTGATCTCTGGTTCCTCTGCCTTTTCTAAAGCCAGCTTGAACATCAGGAAGTTCACAGTTCATGTATTGTCGAAGCCTGGCTTGGAGAATTTTAAGCATTACTTTACTAGCATGTGAGATGAGTGCAATTATATGGTAATTGGAGCATTCTTTGGCATTGCCTTTCTTTGGGATTTGAATGAAACCTGACCTTTTCCTTTTTTAAAAGGTAAACCCTTTAAAAGGTAGCTAAGTTTCTCCAAGAAACTTGGAGGTTTCCATTTTCAGGAATTTGCTCTAGTTTCCTGAAGCTGGCAGATGGTCAGAGCAGCTGGTTTAGGAAGCTGTTGTATAGCCACCTCCCCAGCTTCTGCAACTGCTGAGAACAAATCTGGGCTATATACCTGATATTTGTGGAATTCTCTGTCTTGCTCACCCACATGGCCAGCCACAAACTAATTAACCCTAGCCTCCATTTCAAGTACACAAGTCTTTTCTAGGACTTTGAAGAATTAATACCTCTCTGAAAATGCTCTGTATTGAGGAAATACCTCATTAAATCATGACAGTCAAGCATAATCATGAGAAAATCCATTAAAAAAGACCAAACCATTATAGACATAACTAGGAATGGGATTCATAGGTAACACCTATCTGAACTTGCCCTAAGTGCAATAATGGACATTTATCTGGAAACATAGAGATCAGCATACCGATAGACCTTTGTTTTCCGAATTTCTTTAGTTCTGGAATTAGCAGCTACATATCTGGACACCACTATTATGTTTCTGTGCTATAGTTAAACCCAAGACAGTCAAGGACAGCTAATCTGAGACCAGCATAGATATTATCCTTGCTCTCTACCCTCCTTACCGCTCCCCCCTCACCCAATTTCTTTTAGGAGAAAAGAAAGCTTTTCTCTTAAAAAAATAAGAGACAAAACTTCAATGTTGTCCCTGAAAGCAGGAATGAAGTAAGAGACTCACTCTCTAGATCTCATGATCCTTGCACCTTCTACCATCAGAGAAGTTACATAAAATTAATATTACTCAGGATAACATTCTGTTCCTTGCTTTTTTTTCCCATTCAACATTCTGCTTAAAAGTCTATGCCTGTTGGTTATATAGAGTCTAGTTCACTCCTTTTAGGTCCTCTGTGGTATTCCACTGAATAAATAAACCCCAGTTTATATATTGATTTCATTACTGATGGAGACATTTGGATTATTTCAAATTTTTCACCTCCAAAAACAATATTTCAGGGCTCATTCCTGTGCATATTTTCTTTTCAATAGGTGAGAGAATTTCAGTAGGGTATATAATGAAAGTATAATGGCTATGTCACAGATTATGTCTGTGTTCAATTATCCTAGGATGACTGAAACTTCTAACCTAAGTGGTACTACCACTATACTCTTCAACAGAAATATATGAGAGCTTTATTTCTCTAACATCCCACAAACATTTGATATTGCCAGATTCATTTTTATTTTGCTAATTACATGAGCATTAAAAGAATCTCATTTTTCAAAATTTGCATTTCCCTACAGAAATGCAAAACGGTTGAGTCTTTTCATATGTTTATTGGCCATTGTATTTCCTTGTTTGCTAATTCCTCTTTATATCCTTTGCACATATTTCCTTTTTAGCTATTTCTCTTTTATTATTGATTTGTAGCAGTTATTTTTATCTTCTCAATACTTTTTATTTTTTATAAATGTTGAAAATATCTTCTTTTTATTTATGGATGGTACTCTTTGTTTAAGTTATACTTATTGGTTTTTTAGATTATGTTATGTGACACAATTATATTAATCAATATCTAAGTTTTACTTTGTGTTCTTGTATCTCGTATAGTATTAGAGAATGAATTGAGTCCCCACAAAATTTATATGTTGAAGCCCTCACTCTCAGTGTGAATATATTTAGAGATAGGGCCTTTAGCAGGTAAAGTTTAGTTAGCTCAAAAGAGTGGTGTCTTACCCTGCTCAGCTGTCATAACAAGACACAGACTGGGTGACTTAAACAACAAAACTTTATTTCTTTGAGTTATAAAGGCTTGGAAATGCAAATTCAAGGTGCTGGTAAGTTAGGTTTCATACTGAGGCCTCTTCTATTGTGTAACCATGGCTTCCATCTTGACATGCGCTCTCTTGGCTCCATGTGTGCACAAAAAAAGAGATCAGCTCTCTAGTGTCTCTTATTCAGTTCAGTTCAGTCGCTCAGTCGTGTCCGACTCTTTGTGACCCCATGAATTGCAGCACGCCAGGCCTCCCTGTCCATCACCAACTCCCGGAGTTCACTCAGACTCACGTCCATAGAGTCAGTGATGCCATCCAGCCACCTCAGCCTCTGTTGTCCCCTTCTCCTCCTGCCCCAAATCCCTCCAAGCATCAGAGTCTTTTCCAATGAGTCAATTCTGCATGAGGTGGCCAAAGTACTGGAGTTTTAGCTTCAGCATCATTCCTTCCAAAGAAATCCCAGGGCTGATCTCCTTCAGAATGGACTGGTTGGATCTCCTTGCAGTCCAAGGGACTCTCAAGAGTCTTCTCCAACACCACAGTTCAAAAGCATCGATTCTTCAGTGCTCAGCTTTAATCACAGTCCAACTCTCACATCCATGCATGACTACTGGAAAAACCATGGCCTTGACTAGACGGACCTTTGTTGGCAAAGTAATGTCTCTGCTTTTCAATATGCTATCTAGGTTGGTCATAACTTTTCTTCCAAGGAGTAAGCATCTTTTAATTTCATGGCTGCAGTCACCATCTGCAGTGATTTTGGAGCCCCCAAAAATAAAGTCTGACACTGTTTCCACTGTTTCCCCATCTATTTCCCATGAAGTGATGGGACCGGATGCCATGATCTTTGTTTTCTGAATGTCGAGCTTTAAGCCAACTTTTTCACTCTCCTCTTTCACTTTAATCAAGAGGCTTTTTAGTTCCTCTTCACTTTCTGCCATAAGGGTGGTGTCATCTGCATATCTGAGGTTATTGATATTTCTCCTGGCAATCTTGATTCCAGCTTGTGTTTCTTCCAGTCCAGCGTTTCTCATGATGTACTCTGTGTAGAAGTTAAATGAGCAGGGTGACAATATACAGCCTTGACATACTCCTTTTCCTATTTGGGACCAGTCTGTTGTTCCATGTCCAGTTCTAACTGTTGCTTCCTGGCCTGCATACAGATTTCTCAAGAGGCAGGTCAAGTGGTCTGATATTCCCATCTCTTTCAAAATTTTCCACAGTTTATTGTGATCCACACAGTCAAAGGCTTTGGCATAGCCAATCAAGCAGAAATAGATGTTTTTCTGGAACTCTCTTGCTTTTTTGGTGATCCAGCGGATGTTGGCAATTTGATCTCTGGTTCCGCTGCCTTTCCTAAAACCAGCTTGAATACCTGGAAGTTCATGGTTCACGTAATGCTGAAGCCTGGCTTGGAGAATTTTGAGCATTACTTTACTAGCATGTGAGATGAGTGCAACTGTGCGGTAGTTTGAGCATTCTTTGGCAGTGACTTTCTTTGGGATTGGAATGAAAACTGACCTTTTCCAGTCCTGTGGCCAAATTTACTGAGATTTCCAAATTTGCTGGCATATTGAGTGTAACACTTTCAAAGCATCATCTTTCAGGATTTGAAATAGCTCAACTGGAATGACATCACCTCCACTAGCTTTGTTCGTAGTGATGCTTTCTAAGGCCCACTTGACTTCACATTCCAGGGTATCTGGCACTAGGTGAGTGATCACACCATCATGATTATCTTGGTCTTGAAGCTCTTTTTCGTATAGTTCTTCTGTGTATTCTTGCCACCTCTTCTTAACATCTTCTGCTTCTGTTAGGTCCACACCATTTCTGTCCTTTATCAAGTCCATCTTTGCTTGAAATGTTTCCTTGGTATCTCTAATTTTCTTGAAGAGATCTCTAGTCTCTCCCATTCTGTTCTTTTCCTCTATTTCTTTGCATTGATCGCTGAAGAAGGCTTTCTTGTCTCTTCTTGCTATTCTTTGGAACTCTGCAGTCAGATGCTTATATCTTTCCTTTTCTCCTTTGCTTTTCACTTATCTTCTTTTCACAGCTATTTGTAAGGCTTCCCCAGACAGTCATTTTGCATTTTTGCATTTCTTTTCCATGGGGATGGTCTTCATCCCTGTCTCCTGTACAATGTCATGAACTTCCATCCATAGTTCATCAGGCACTCTGTCTATCAGATCTAGGCCCTTAAATCTATTTCTCACTTCCACTGTATAATCCTAAGAGATTTGATTTAGGTCATAGCTGAATGGTCTAGTGGTTTTCTCCACTGTCTTCAATTTAAGTCTGAATTTGGCAATAAGGAGTTCATGATCTGAGCCACAGTCAGCTCCTGGTCTTGTTTTTGTTGACTGTATAGAGCTTCTCCATCTTTGGCTGCAGAGAATATAATCAATCTGATTTCGGTGTTGACCTTCTGGTGATGTCCATGTGTATCATCTTCTCTCGTGTTGTTGGAAGAGGGTGTTTGCTATGACCAGTGCATTTTCTTGGCAAAACTCTATTAGTCTGTGCCTGCTTCATTCTGCATTCCAAGGCCAAATTTGCCTGTTACTCCAGGTGTTTCCTGACTTCCTACTTTTGCATTCCAGTTCCCTATAATGAAAAGGACATCTCTTTTGGGTGTTAGTTCTAAAAGGTCTTGTAGGTCTTCATCGAACCCTTCAACTTCAGCTTCTTCAGCGTTACTGGTTGGGGCATAGACTTGGATTACTGTGATATTGAATGGTTTACCTTGGAAACGAATAGAGATCATTCTGTTGTTTTTGAGATTGCATCCAAGTATTCCATTTCGGACTCTTGTTGACCATGATGGCTACTCCATTTCTGCTAAGGGATTCCTGCCTGCAGTAGTAGATATAATGGTCATCTTATTATAAGGACACTAATCTTATCAGATCAGGGTCTTACTCTTATAACTTAATCTGTTACCTCCTTAAAGGTCCTCTTCCCCAAAACAGTCAAAATGGAAGTTGGAGCTTCAACATATAAATTTTGGGGTACACAAACATTCAGTTCATAACAGGTGGAGCCCTAATCTGACATGACTGGTAGCCTTATAAAAAGATAGAAGATGTCTCCTGTGTCCTTCCCAAAATGAGGAAAGGCCATGTGAGGAGAAAGTGGCCATTTGCAATCCAGAATGACAGTTCACAACATAAACCAAATCTGCTAAAAGTGATCTTGGATTTCTAGACTCTAGAACTGTGAAAAAATAATATTCTATTGTTTACCTAGTCTGCAGTATTTTGTTATAGTGGCCCAAGCTGACTAATGCATATAGTGGATACTTCCTTTCACAAAACTCAGAAAAATATTTGCTTTAATTGCTTTTACTATTCATAAAATCTTGCTTTTCATGTGTAGGACATTTGATCAATAACTGATATATATGACATACATACATATGACATATATATGCATACATACACATGGCATATATGACATATATGTGTACATACACACATACATATAGTTATCTCAGAGATATTTATTGACTATGACTAAATGACATCATCATTGACTTGTAAAATTTCATCTATCATATAATAATATCATGATATTTATGTAAAATAAGGTCTATTTCTACTATATATTTTGTTGCATGGACCATCTATTCATGTATCAATGCTTTTTTGCCTTAAATGTTATCCTAGTAATATTAAGTCTTGATATCTTGTAGGGCAAGAAACTCCAATTCCTGTTATTTCTGTTCTTTAAGTAGTTTGGTTATTTTTAGATTTCTGAAAAATTGCTGCTTCTCAAACTTTAGTGTCCATGTAAAGCATCTGTGGTCTGGATGATTCCAGTAGATCTGGAATAGGGCCTGAGACTCTGCATTTTCTCTCCAGCTCCTAGATTTTGATAGTGAGCAAGACCATATCTGAAATAGTCTGTCAAATTTCATTTTTTAAGTAGTTGAAAAAGTTGAAATATTGATGTGAACGGCATTAATCCAAAAAATAATTTAGTGTAAAGTGATTTTGTTTTTAAATATTGATTCCTTTCATAAAGGTATGGGGTATATTTTTTAGACGTTTTTGGTATCCATGAATACTGTGTTTTAATTTTCTTCATAAAAGGACATCCATTATTAGAGCTCTATCCAGATACCAAATGTTTCATATTGCTTTTGAAAATTATATTATTTTCCCCTATTGTAATACCATCTGAGCCACAAGGAAAACCCTTGCGGTTTGGATAGTAAAGAATCTGCCTGCAATATGGGAGACACAGGTTTGATCCCTGGATTGGGACTATCCCCTGGAAAAGCACATGGCTACCCACACCAATATTCTTGCCTGGGTAATTCCATGGACAAAGGAGTCTGGCACTGTGCAGTTCACAGGATCACAAAGAGTCAGACACGACCGAGCAACTACCACTTTCACTTTCATTGTAATACCTAAATAGATAAATTGATAGAATATGTTACTCATTTTTGTATGCTGATCTCATAGTCATAAACCCCACTGAACTCTCATTAATTCTAGTAGTGAGATAGCTGAAATTTTATTTCCTTGCAATAACCTTGCTTGTGTTTTTTATTAGAGTTATGCTGACCACATAGAGTGATTATCTTTTTCATTTTCTACAAATTCAGGGTTATCTATTCTAGACAAATTAGTAAAGCTTGTCTGGATCTAGCATCCTACCTGCCCTGTCCCCTTTGGTTAGGAATGAAATTGTCAGAAGTTTTTGATTACTAGTATTTTAAAGGTGACAGATTTAGTCATTTCTGGTTTTTGGTTTTTTTTTTTTTTGACTCAAATTTGTTTGTATATTTTTTTTTTCCTGTAGAACAGCTTGTCTCAGAATGTGTTCCAGGAACCCTTGGAGTTTCTGAAGAAATTTTCAGAAGGTCTGTGAGATAAAAAAAATATTTTCACAATTATACTATACAATATTATTTATCTTTTTTCATTCTTTTTATCTCATAAGTTTATAGTAGAATATTTCAATGTTTCAGAGAGAGAGCTGTGATATTTAAGCAGATCTAATGTGATATTAATCCAAATTTTAAAGATACATAGACAGTATTCTCACTACTAGTTTTTGTTTTAAAAAGTTACAGCTACTATTTTGTAAATTACATTCTTTATATTTATAGACATATAATGTGGTTTTTATATTATAAAAGAAATTAATACATGTGCTTTAACAATTTTATTTTATTTTTAAACTGTAAATGTTGATACAAATTGCTTGCATAAATAAAAGCTCTTTGGGGTCCTCAATAATTTTTAGTGCAGAATTCATAAGACCAATATGTTGAAAACTATTATAGAAAATTATTTATTATGTCTGTAGTTTAAAACTTTATTAACATAAAGGTCTTCATTATTTACTTATCTTTTTGAAACACAGATATAGTAATAACATTTTTAACTGAGCTGGATATGAAACGTTTATGTTCTTTGACTTCAAATAATCTTTTAGTTTTATTTTTCTCTCTTTTAATGCCTTTTGATTCATTTTCTCCTTATATTTCTTTTTGGTTTTACTTTTGCATTGTTATTCTAGCTTCATGAACACCAATTAAATCATACATGTTTTCTTTTTTTTAAAGAAATTCCACACAATTCAGTGAGCCAAATTAGTTTTTGACTAGTTATCATTTCTACAAAATTCCAAAGGGCTGTATATTTTTAGAGGAGCATTTTGGTGCTTAGTAAATTCCATAACTTTTACAATTGTCAATTTGGTTGTACTGAAGAAAGGCATTTCATTACAACTATTGAGAGTAAAAAAAGATTGAGATATATTTTAAAGAAATCTTCAGAGAAATGAGACTGCTAAGTCGCTTCAGTTTTGTGTGACTCTGTGCGCCCCCATAGACAGCAGCCCACCAGGCTCCCCGTCTCTGGGATTCTCCAGGCAAGAACACTGGAGTGGGTGGCCATTTCCTTCTCCAATGCATGAAAGTGAAAAGTGAAAGTGAAGTCCCTCAGTTGTGTCCAACTCTTAGGGACCGCATGAACTGAAGCCTACCAGGGTCCTCTGTCCATGGGATTTTCCAGGCAAGAGTACTGGAGTGGGGTGCCATCACCCTCTCTGAAAAATGAGACTAGTCAAGTTAAATCTCACCATCTCACCAGAAAAAAAGCAAACAAACTTTTATTGTTAACGTTATGACACGTTTACTAATGAAATCAGCGTTGTCATTAACTTTTCTAATAGCAACCAGAAATGTATTTGTGGCTTGCTGCATATCTTCAGAGAAGAAAATTGCTTTTAGTTTGAAGTCTTCTGTGGTAGTTCAGTTCAGTTCAGTCGCTCAGTCATGTCCGACTCTGTGACCCCATGAACCGCAGCACGCCAGGCCTCCCTGTCCATCACCAACTCCCGGAGTTCACCAAAACCAGGTCCGTTGAGCCAGTGATGCCATCCAACCATCTCATCCTCTGTCGTCCCCTTCTCCTGCCCTCAATCTGTGGTAGACAGACTTCTAAAATGGACTAAACTGATCTTCAATTTCTAGTTTTCCAGCCATTTTGTAAATCTCATCCTCTTGAATGTGACATGGATATAGTGAGTTCTAACCAATATAATATAGCAAAGTGGGTGAAATGTCACTTTCATGATTGTTACAAAAGATAGATGACATATCTTGTTAGCCAACTTTCTTGCTGGCTTTCATTGAGAAAGTTGCTGTGTTGGAGAGGACCCTGTGGTAATGTACTGAGAGCAGTCTTTGACTAACAGCTAGCATGGAACTGAAGTCCTCCATTTGACAACATCCCTTGAAGAACTAAGTCCTACCAACAATCACTTAAAGCAAGGTTAGGTGTGGATCTATCCTCATTGGAGACACGAGATACCTCCCGAGCCTTGGCCAGCCTGAATTGGAAGACCTTGCTGAGCTGTACCCAGATTTCTGATACACAGAAACTATGAGATGATAAATTGCTGTTTTTAGCTACTGAGTTTTTGGGTAATTTGTTACACATCAATAGATACTGAATAGGACTTCCATGACTTTTAACTGAAGCATTACATTATTTCCTTATGAATGCTGCTGCTGCTAAATCGCTTCAGTCTTGTCCGACTCTGTGCAACTCCATAGATGGCAACCCACCAGGCTCCCCCGTCCCTGGGATTCTCCAGGCAAGAACACTGGAGTGGGTTGCCATTTCCTTCTCCAATGCATGAAAGTGAAAAGTGAAAGTGAAGTCTCCCAGTCGCGTCTGACTCCTAGCGACCCCATGGACTGCAGCCTACCAGGCTCCTCCGTCCATGGGATTTGCCAGGCAAGGGTACTGGAGTGGGGTGCCATTGCCTTCTCCACTTATGAATGCTACAGTCTCTTTATTCAGACTGCTAATACAGACTTTGTCATATTATATTATTTCCCCTTTCATTCAAGTTGAAATTCTGGAGGGCAAAGATCAATATTCTTAAAGCATGCCCCTAAATCTAGTGGAGTTTTGACTTGAATTCAGTTCCATTTTCTGTTTGGAAGAGGAGGGATACACAAATCTGTCTAGGTTCTATGTGTATATATCATTGCTATCAATTAGAATGAAACAAAAAATGAATACATATGATGTCATGTTTCATCTAAAAAAATTCATAATATGAGTAATATAATAAACAAGTTTTGTTTAGCTATTCTACTTGACTAGCCCATTTCTGTTCTGTGATATTTGGGAAATTTTTGCTTTTATGTTTGTATACTAGCTTTCTCCTGGTTGTTTTTCTGTGTCATTACTTTCTGGGGATGTCTCAAGCTATAGTAGAAAAAAAAATACATAAAGTTTTTAAAAAATAGTTTCCACCAAGTTTTTCACTTTATATATTATTTAAGCATTTCTCTTCTGATTTCAATTAGCTGATTGTGGCCTTTTAAATTGTAGTTTTAAAATTGATGATCCTGTATCTAACAATTTGAGACGAATTTTTCCCCATGACAGAAACTGAAGACTGAAACTACTCCCTGTGGTTTCTTTTATTCATTACTCAATGCTTCTGTCAGTGAATAGTACACAGAGTTGAAATTTTTCTAAGCTAACTTAACTTGACTCAGCAGGGCCTCGGGAATCTAGCCACAAGGGATAAAATGGATAAGGCAAGAGACATCATATGCCTATAAGGCAAACACCTGTATGAATGTCTTTTCTTAACCAATTTTTTGTCAGTTAAAACACTGAAATTCATTTGCACATGAAACCACAATCTAAGAAGCAAAGAACAGGAAGTCCTGAGAGTTTATTTGATTCTAAATCAATAATACAGGTAAACCCTGTGGGGTAGGAAAAAAAAAAAATGATGCATTAGTGAAAGGCCAATTTTTTTTTTTTTGAACTTAGAGAAGGGAGATCTTGGAGATGTTATCTAACCTGTTTCCCTAATGCTATATGAATTAATAAATAAATCTACACAACTATTTTGCATTCAATAGAAAATTAGGGGATCACATGATTCCAGGAGATTTGCCCAAAGAGCAATTATGTATTTTCAGCATTAAACCTTGTGTGTTTTCTTTGGGCTTTTAATGCCTTCATGTTCAATTTATGTTTTCTGACACAGGTGGCGGCAGAGTCTCATGGGTCCAGTGTAGTGAGCGTGCTGATCTCAATCCAAGTTGATCACCTCAGCTTAAACATTTTTAAAACATATGTTTATTCTTTTTAATTTTACTCTTAAACTAGGTTTTCTAAACATAAAAATAATATACAGTATGGTGTAAATATTTCATACCAAGTTGCAGATAGTAATAATTAAAAGTTGCTTCACTGTGGCACTAGCAACTTCACAGGACAATTCACAGGATATAACATTTACACTATTTTCTTAAGCATAGATAATTTCTATACAAAATCTGAGTATTTCAAAAATATTAAAAAATTATATTTAGACACTGCTGAGCAACTTGATTTTTAAAATTAATATTCTTTCAATTATGCTGTAAAATGGCTAATTCTTATTCCATAGTAGTCCATTAATACATTAAATCAATTACATATTCTTTTTTCTTTTTTCCCCATTTTTCCTTCATTATTTTGCTTGTCTTTTTGTTTGTTTTTAGAGGTTTGAGGGGTTTTGTGTTTTTGTTTTTAACTATTTAAAGGAAAATGCAATAAGCACCAATTCATTTATGTCTTTGTGTCAATGTTTGAATTTAAAGGTAGAATAAATTTCCCAAAGTTGAACTGCTAGCTCTTAGGGAGTTTTCATAGGAGAAAAAGGTTGAATGAATTTTAACTTTAACTAATAATGTTCAAGAATGCTTACTTTTCTCAAAAGACAGTCAATATTGATTATAAATCTTAGCTAATACAATAAACTAAAAATGTATGTCTTATTGTTGCTGTTTTACTTTGCATTCTGTAAAGATGAGTGAAGCTGAGCATATTGTCTTGTGTTAACTATTTATATTTATTTTCTTTGAACCAGAATTTTGAGTTTTATAAGTCATCTTTTACTGTGATACGCAATCTTACTTCTCAGTGTTTTCTGACAAAATTCATTTATTTCTCACTTATATTATAAAAGGATATGAGTTTATATTGATTGTTCTGGGATCAGCTCTGTGAGTAAAATAATTTTGAAACACAGGTTGCAGGCAAGGTCAATATCTAGAATCTGGAATTCTCATAGATGGGAAGCTGAGCAAGTGGCCCATGTCAAGGTACACAATAACATCTAAAACTGGAAAGATGTGGGAGCATCTAAGATGTGACAAAATATCCCTTTTAAATTCCATTGCCAAATTGTGTCACAAGTTAAGAACAATTTCAGTGGGAGTTGGGCACATGAAGAGACTATGGAGAAAAATATTGTGAACACATAATTCAATCTTTCATTATGTTCTTTATCAGTTTTTCTTATTGGCCTATTTTATTACTTATGTATTCATAACATATTTACATATTGAAGAAGTATTATTTTATTAAATTTGTTACAAATATTTTTGCTGTTAGTTTTCATATACCTGTGACTTTATATAGATACTTTTACACATTACTTTAATGCTATATATAATTTTAAAATATAAAGATTTACTAATATTTACTTGTATGGCCTCATATTGGTTTAGAAAGAATATCCTTACTCCTTGACTATGAAAACAACTAAATAATAAATTCCTAGTAAAAAAAAAAATCCTAAAAGATGATGCTGTGAAAGTGCTGCATTCAACATACCAGCAAATTTGGAAATCTCAGCAGTGGCCACAGGACTGGAAAAAGTTTTCATTCCAATCCCAAAGAAAGGCAATGCCAAAGAATGTTCAAACTACAGCACAATTGCACTCATTTCAATTGCTAGCATAGTAATGCTCAAAATTCTCCAAGCTAAGCTGGAGAACTTCCAGATGTTCAAGCCAAATTTAGAAAAGGCAGAGGAGCCAGATAACAAATTGCCAACATCCATTGGATCATAGAAAAATCAAGAGAATTTCAGAAAAGCATCTACTTCTGCTTTATTGACTACACCAAAGCCTTTGACTGTGTGGATCACACAAACTGTGGAAAGTTCAGGAAAAGATGGGAATACCAGACCATCTTGCCTGCCTCCTGAGAAACCAGTATGGAGGTCAAGAAGCAACAGTTAGCATAGGACATGGAACAATGAACTGGTTCCAAATTGGGAAAGAAGTATGTCAAGGCTGTATACTATCACTCTGTTTATTTAACATAAATGCAGAGTGTATCATGTGAAATGCCAAGCTGGATGAAGTCAAATTGGAATGAAGATTTCTGGAGAAAATATCAGTAACTTCAGATATGCAGATGACACCACCCTTATGTCAGAAAGTGAAGAGGAACTAAAGAGCCTCTTGATGAAAGTGAAAGAGGAGAGTGAAAAAGCTGGCTTAAGACTCAACATTCAATAAACTAAGACATTGGCATCCAGTCCCATCACTTTATGGCAAATAGATGGAAAAACAATGGAAACAGTGACATATTTTATTTTCTTGGGCACCAAAGTCACTGCCGATGGTGACCATAGCCATGAAATTAAAAGACACTTGCTCCTTGCAAGAAAAGCTATGACCAACCTAGACAGCATATTAAAAAGCAGAGACATAACTTTGCTGACAGAGGTCCAGTCAAAGCTTCTTTGCCATCTAGTCAAAGCTATGGTTGGTCCAGTATTCATGTATGGATTTGAGAGATAGACTATAAAGAAAGCTGAGCACTGAAGACCTGATGATTTTGGAAAATACTCTTGAGAGTCCCTTGGACTGCAAGGAGATCAAATCAGTCAATCCTCAAGGAATCCTGAATATTCATTGGAAAGACTGATGCTGAATCTGAAGCCCCAACAGTTTGGCTACCTGATGCAAATAACTGACTCAATGGAAAAGACCTTGATGTTGGAAAAGATTAAAGGCAGGAAGAGAAGGGGATGACAGAGGATGAAATGGTTGGATCGCATCACTGACTCTATGGACATGAATTTGATCAAGCTCCAGGAGTTGGTGATGGTCAGGGAAACCTGGTGTGCTGCAGTCTATAGGGTAGCAAAGAGTTGGACACGAGTGAGTGACTCAACTGAACTGAACTGATTTCTAACACCACCCTCCACCAAGGCAGTGAGCTACATTGTACCCAAAAGAAATCCTGGCAGGCTCTAGATTCAGCCCTGTCTCTGCCTCCCATCAAGGCAGTAGCTTCTGATGCACCCTGGGAGAAGCATCAGCCATGCTTACCACAAGTCTGCTTTGTACCACAACTACTGAGCCAGTACTTTAGAGCACACAAACCACAACTATAGATCTTATGCACCCAAACTAATGAAGCCCACACACCTAGAGCCCAGGCTCTGCATCAAGAGAAGTTATCACAATGAGAATACAATATCTCATTGTATTGCTACTAGAGAAAGCCCACATGCAGCAACAAAAAGCCAACACAGTCAAATAAATAAATAAATACTTTTTTTTAATTAAAAAAAAAAAAAGAAACCTGGGGTAGTAATACTCGTATCAGACAAAGTAGATTTCCGAAACAATGACTAAAACAAAAGACAAAGAATGGCCCTACATATTATGAATGAGTCTGTCCAAAAGAGAATATAACATTTATGCATCTAACACAGGAGCACCTAAATATGTAAAGTAAATATTAACAGACAATGATAGAGAAATTGACAGTAATAAAATATAAGAGATGTTAATATCATATTTACATCAATAAATAGATCATCCAGACCAAAAAATCAATAAGGAAAAAGTGGCCTTGAACAACAAAGTGGGCCAGATGGACTTAGTAGATATCTACAAAAAATAATACATCCATAAACAGCAAAATAGATTTTTTTTTTCAAGTGCACATGGAAAATTCTACAAGATAAATCACAGTTAGCCACAAACCACATCTCAGTATATTTAAGAAGACAAATCATATCAAGCATCTTTTACTATAAAGACATGAAACTAGAAATCAATTTTAGAAAGAAAAAATGAAAAGCAGAAACATACAGAGACTAAACAGCATGCTACTATAATCACTGGGTCATTGAAGAAATCAAAGAAGAAAATTTTTTAAAAAGTATTTTGTGATATGTGAAAATATAAACACATCTTTTCAAAATGTATGAGACACAGAAAAATCACTTCTAAGAGGAAAACTTATAGTGTACAGGCTTACCTCAAGAAAAAATCTCAGATAAACAACCTGACTTTACACCTAAGTGAAATAGAAAAAGAAGAATCAACAAAGTTTAAAGTTACTAGAAGGAAATAGTATAGATCAGAGCAGAAGTAAATAAAAGAGAAACCAAAAGAAAATGATAAAAAGATCAATGAAACTATCAAAGAAACAGTCATAAGAGAAAGCTATAATTAAAGGCCAGAAAATTGGACAACCAGAAAAATATGAATATTCCAAATCAGAATATTCTAAATATTCCAAATCAGGAAGAAATAGGAAACCTGAACAGACCAACACTACTAATGAATTTAATCATTAATTTAAAAGCTCTTAAAAAACGGAAGTCCAGGACTGGACAACTTGCTCATAAGGAAATTCTATCAAACAGTAAAGTAACAATTAATACCTGTACTTCTCAAACTATTCCAAAAAATGGAAGAAGAGAAAACACTTTAAAACTCATTATAAAAGTCCTGAATTACCTTGAAACCATAAACAGAAAATGGACTCTCAAATGTAAGAAAGTTACAGGTCAATATCCCTGATGAATTTAGATGCAAAAATTTCAACAAAATAGTAATAAACCAAATTCAATAATAAATTAAAAGGATTACACATCACGACAAAGTGAGATTTAGTTCAGTGATACAAGGATGGTTCAATATCCATAAGAAATCAAAATGACATGCCATATTGGAAGGCATCACCAATTCAATGGACATGAGTTTGAGTAAACTCCCAGAGTTAGTGATGGACAGGGAGGCTTGGTGTGCTGCAGTCCATGGGGTCATGAAGAGGTGAACACAACTGAGTGACTGAACTAAACTGAACTGATTAATGAAAGAGGGATAAGACACATGGTCATATCAATAGATGCAAAAAATATTGACAAAATTCAACATCAATTTTTAATTTAAAATTCTCAGTAAGATTCATATAGGAGTAAGGCAGTACAAAAATGTCATTTATGACAAACCCTCAGCTAATATCATATTCCATGATGAAAGCTGAAAGCTTTTCCTCCAGTATCAGCAACAAGAGTTGTGTATTCCCAACTTTTTATTTAACAGTTTAACATAGTATCAGAAGCTCTAATAACAGCAAGATAAGAAAGGGAAATAAAAGCTATTCAAATTGTAAGTGAAAAGGTAAATCTGTCACTATTTTCAGATGGCATGTACTATATGTAGAAAATCCTAAAATCTCTACCAAAGAACTAGAAGTAGTAAATGAATTCAGTAAAGTTGAAGGATACAAAATTAATATAACAATATTTATTGCATTTCTAAAATTCATAATGAACTAGTATAAACAAAAATTAAGAAAACAATACAATTAACAGTTATAACAAAAAGGATAAAAACCTGAAATTAAACTTAACCAAAGATGTGAAAAATCTGTACCCTGAAAATTATAAGACATGGATGAAATAATTTGAAAATAACACAAATAATGGAAAGATATACCATGATCATGAATCAGAAGAATTAATATTGTTAACTGCTTCACAGTGAAGTTCTGTCAAACAGTAAAATAAGAATTACAATCTCTATCAAAATACCCATGGCCTTTTTCAAAGAACTAAACAAATAATCCTTAAATTTGTATGAAAATGCAAAAGACTCTGAATTGCCAAAACAATTGTGAGAAAAAAGTTAAAAGCTAGGAGTATCATTCTCCCTGATTTTAAACTATATTACAAAGCTATAATAATCAAATACTAATCAAATACTAATATAATAATCAATCAAAACAGTATCGTACTGGCACAAAAACTGATGATGTATAGGTCAGTGGAACAGATAGACACCACAGAAGTAATCCCCTACATATATGATCAATTGATCTACCATAAAGGAAGTATATATACAGTGAAGAAAAGATAGAATCTTCATAAGTGATATTGGCAAACTGGACAACTGTATGTAAAACAATGAAACTAAGCCATTTTCTTATATTACATCAAAAAGTAAACTCAAATGGACTAAAGACTTAAATATAAAACCTGCAACAATTAAACTAAATGAAAACATAAGGATAATGTTTTTTGTTCAATTCATTTCAGCAATATTTTTTGGACATGTCTCCTCAGGCAAGGGCAACAGAAGCAAAAATAAACTATTTGACTATATCAAAATAAAAAGGATATTTTACAGCAAAAGAAAGCTCAAAAATAGGGCACCTAGTGAATGAGAGAAGATAATTGCAATTGATATGTCTGATAAGGGTTTAGAATCCAAAATATATAAAAAACATACAATTCAATATCAAAGAAATTAACAATCCAACTAAAAAATAGACAGAGGACCTGAATAAGCATTCTTACAAAAAAGGTACAGATGGCCAACATCCAAAATAAAGATGTTCAACAACACTGATCAATCAGTTCAGTTCAGTTCAGTTCAGTTGCTCAGTCGTGTCTGACTCTTTGAGACCAGAAAATGCAAATTAAAACCATGAAGTAATCCCTTCACAACTGTCGGGATGGCTATGATTAAAAAGACAAGAGATAACAAGTGTTGACAAGGATGCAGAGAAAAATGAACCCTAGTGTACTGTTGGTGGGAAGGTAAATTGGTACAACTGCTATGGAAAAGAGTAGAGGTTTCTCTTGAAAAATTAAAGATCTAGGTAATCCTGGGTGTCTATCTGAAGAAAACAAAAACATTAAGTCAAAGAATATATGCCCCCTCCCTATGTTCATTATATTATTATTTACAAAAGTCAAGACATGGAAACAATCTAAGTAGTGTTCACTGACAGATGAATAGTTTAATAAAATATATGAGTCACCTGGGTAAAATGTACAGCCTAGAATACTGTCAATAATACTATAATAAATTTGTATGGTGTGTCAACTATATTTCAATACAAAATAAATAATTTTTAATAAGGAGAATTTTACCTTCATTCTTAGATTTGAACATCTCTGCTACATATGCCTGGTCACTTTAAGTTACCAATAGCTAACTAAGCAGTTTTAAAAGAAATTTAACTTTGCTAGGAAATAATTTTTTTTCTTTCTTTTTTTTTTTTTAACATTTCCTAGTGTTGCTATCTATTTTCCTGGTAAAGAAAATATATTTGTGAGATTCTAGTGATGTGTGTGTGCACTTTATAAAGATGGAAGATAAGATATCTACCCTGTTTATTTGCCATTTAATACACTATAATCATATGAAGTAGGAGGTCTCTTCTCTCCCTTTCTCATTCTACTTAGGAATCTAAAATGTGAATCAAGAAACATATGTATTAACAGAAAACAAAAAAGTATATTGGAGAGTATATTAAAGACTAGAGTGAATAGTTTAATGGCTTGTTCCATCACTGTGGGCCAAAGTAGACAGCTGAAGAGTATCATCAATTATTTTAGCTAAACTTTTTTTAAAACTGACAAAACAAAGTGGTTCTAAAAGCAATCTGTTTTTAAGAAACTTTTTGAACAGATAAATTATTTAGTCATTAGATCATTTATCCAGGAAAACCTATGCATGGAATTATATTTTATTTGACCTTGAATTATATGGTGGAAGTGAGAAACAGATCTAATAGAAAGAGTGCCTGATGAACTATGAACGGAGGTTCGTGACACTGTACAAGAGACAGGGAGAAAGATCATCCCCCCCAAAAAAAATGCAAAAAAGCAAAATCACTCTGAAGAGGCCTTACAAATAGCTGTGCAAAGAAGAGAAGCAAAAGGCAAAGGAGAAAAGGAAAGATAGAGGAAAAAAATAGAATAGGAAAGACTAGAGATCTCTTCAGAAAATTAGAGATACCAAGGGAACATTTCATGCAAAGATGGGTTCAATAAAGGACAGAAATTGTACAGACCTAACAGAAGCGGAAGATATTCAGAAGAGGTGTCAAGAACACACAGAAAAATTGTACAAACAGATCTTCATGACCCAGATGATCACGATGGTGTGATCACTCATCTGAAGCCAGACATCCTGGAATGTGAGGTTAAGTGGGCTTTAGGAAGCATCATTATGGACAAAACTAGTGGAGGTGATGGAATTCCAGTTGAGCTGTTTCAAATCCTGAAAGATGATGCTGTGAAAGTGCTGCACTCAATATGTCAGCAAATCTGGAAAACTCAACAGTGGCTATAGGACTGGAAAAGGCCAGTTTTCTTTCCAATCCCAAAGAAAGGCAATGCCAAAGAATGCTCAAACTACTGTATAATTGCACTCATCTCAAACACTAGTAAAGTAGTGCTTAAAATTCTGCAAGCCAGGCTTCAGCAATATGTGAACCGTGGACTTCCAGATGTTCAAGCTGGTTTTAGAAAAGGCAGAGGAACCAGAGATCAAATTGCCAACATCTGCTCGATCATCAAAAAAGCAAGAGAGTTCCAGAAAAACATCTATTTCTACTTTATTGAATATGCCAAAGCTATTGACTGTGTGGATCACAGTAAACTGTGGAAAATTCTGAAGGAGATGGGAATTGACCATTTGACCTGCCTCTTGAGAAACCTGTATGCAGGTCAGGAAGCAACAGTTAGAAGTGGACATGGAACAACAAACTGGTTCCAAATTGGAAAAGGAGTACGTCAGACTGTATATTGTTACCCTGCATATTTAACTTCTATGCAGAGTACATCATGAGAAATGCTGGGCTGGATGAAGCACAAGCTGGAATCAAGATTGCCAGGAGAAATATCAATAACCTCAGATATACAGAGGACAACACCCTTATGGCAGAAATTGAAGAATAACTAAAGAGCCTCTTAATGAAAGTGAAAGAGGAGAGTAAAAAAGTTGACTTAAAGCTTGACATTCAGAAAACTAAGATCATGGCATCTGGTCCCATCTCCTCATGGCAAATAGATGGGGAAACAGTGGAAACAGTGGCTGACTTTATTTTTGGAGGCTCCAAAATTACTGCAGATGGTGAAAGCAGCCATGAAATTAAAAGATGCTTACTCTTTGGAAGGAAAGTTATGACCAACCTAAACAGCATATTAAAAAGCAGTGGCAGTACTTTGCCAACAAAGGTCCATCTAGTGAAGGCTATGATTCTTCCAGTAGTCACATATGGATGTGAGAGTGGGACTATAAAGAAAGTTGAGTGCAGAAGAATTGATCCTTTTCAACAGTGGCGTTGGAGAAAACTCTTGTGAGTCCCTTGGACTTCAAGGAGATCCAACCAGTCTATCCTAAAGGAGATCAGTCCTGGGTGTTCATTGGAAAGACTTATGCTGAAGTTGAAACTCCAATACTTTGGCCACCTGATGTGAAGAGCTGACTCATTTGAAAAGACCCTGGTGTTTGGAAAGATTGAAGGCAGGAGGAGAAGGGGATGACAGAGGATGACATGGTTAGATTCCATCATCAACTCAATGGACATGAGTTTGAGTAAATTCTGGGAGCTGGTGATGGACAGGGAAGCCTGGCTTTCTGTGGTTCATGGGGTTGCAAAGAGTCGGACATGACTGAGCAACTGAACTGAACTGAACTGACTGACAAACTTGAGTGTCCTGTGTTAAACTGGAACTTCTGCAGCTGCAAGTAATGGAATATTGAAAATCGTTGGTGAGGAAGGATTTCTTTTATACATTCTGGGCATTTGGTATCCTTTCTAAAACAAAACAAAACAAACAAACAACACTTCCTTGAAAGGTGGATGTACAGGAAATACATTTACAAGTGCAAGAAATTCTAATACAAATGTCCAGGTCACCATTAAGAAGGAATTTGAAGTGGGAATACATTTTATCTTTTTGTAAATGAGAATTGATTATTGATGATGCAAAAAGCCCATAATAATTAATTTACTGGACATATAAAATGTGCTAGATTCTTTTTATTTAAGTGAAATGATAGCCAGTAAAACCTAATTTATATGGTCATGTTTATTAATTTATACTTGGCTTATATACCCATGTTATAAAAGCAGAAGCCTTTTCCATTTGTTTATTATATTTCTATGTAAGTAAATTGATAGAAATATAATAAATACAGTAAACTCCAAAAATAAAGTTTCCTGTGACAGAGATGGTGACAAAGACTAAAATTCTTTGCTAGCCTTTAATTAGTTATAAAATAGCCTATCCTTAATATTAATTTCAACATACTGTGACTTATAAAATAACTGAATGTACAACCAACTCTTTAAAGGTCACAGAGAATTGAAAAGGGGTGGATGGGTAAGATGGTTAAATGTGTTTTTTTTTTTTTAGGGTATGAGTTTTTCTGCAAAGCCTTAGAAAAACCTTTGGCCCAGAAAGTTGAGTAGGGATTAAGTTCTTGCAGGGGAAAAAAAAACAAAAAAAATGTGTGTTCCCTTAAGGTATTATAAGGATCCCAGCTGTTGGAGTACATACTCCCTGGTTATGATTGGTATTGAAATGTCAAAGCTCAAAATCCCAAACCATTAAATTGCATGCCTTGATCAAGCATGTTTGTCTACACTCATTGTTCTAGATCAGCCAAGAACTGCCTGAGTTTCTTTCATTCTTTTGGCTGGGTAGACACCTCCCCCTGCCCTTCAGTTGTATAGTTTATGTTTTTTCCCCCAAAGAAAGTCAGTAATTTTCCCCCTATTATACTTATTCATCAAACCTTTACTTATAAAACTCTTATGTGTTAACTATAAAGAGAATGAGGAAAAGAAATATGACCACTGAATTGATCAAACAAGAGTATACTTTGACTGTATGTATCTAGATGTATCAGAGGAGAAATACATATAAACAAAACACTTTAATATTGATTCATAAAGTAGTTTATAAATACAAAAGATAGAAAATACAAAAGATAGCAATATATATATATATATATATATATATATATATATATATATATATACATCCCTGTGATACAGATGTTGGTATCTACAGATCTATAGATACATATATATACAGAGAATTAATAGCATGCTAGGCAGGCCTTGATTGAGAAGGAAATGGCAACCCACTCCAGTATTCTTGCCTGGAGAATCCCATGGACAGACGAGCCTGGCAGGCTATAGTCCATGGGGTCACAATAATTGGACATGACTTAGCGAAAAAACCATCACCACCACCAGGCAGGCCTTGAATGCTATTTCAGTTCAGTCCAATTCAGTCGCTCAGTCATGTCTGACTCTTTGAGACCCCATGGACTGCAGCACACAAGGCCTCCCTGTTTATCACCAATTTCTGAAGTTTACCCAAACTCGCATCCATTGAGTTGGTGATAGCATCCAACCATCTCATCCTCTGTCATCCCCTTCTCCTCTTGCCCTCAATCTTTCCCAGCATCAGGGTCTTTACAAATGAGTCAGCTCTTCGCATCACATAGCCAAAGTATTGGAGTTTCAGCTTTAGCATCAGTCCTTCCAATGAATATTCAGGGCTCATCTCCTTTAGGATAGACTGGTTGGATCTCCTTGTAGTTCAAGGGACTCTCAAGAGTCTTCTCCAGCACCACAGTTCAAAATCACCAATTCTTTGGCACTCAGCTTTCTTTACAGTCCAACTCTCACATCCATACATGACTACTGGAAAAAACATAGCCTTGACTAGACGGACCTTTGTTGACAAAGTAATGTCTCTGCTTCTTAATATGCTGTTTAGGTTAGTTGTAACTTTCCTTCCAAAGAGTAAGGGTCTTTTAATTTCATGGCTGCATTTGCCATCTGCAGTGATTTTGGAGCCCAGAAAAATAAAGTATGACTCTGTTTCAGTGTTTCCTCATCTATTTCCCATGAAGTGATGGGACCAGAAGCCATGATCTTCATTTTCTGAGTGTTGAGCTTTAAGCCAACTTTTTCAATCTCCTCTTTCACTTTCATCAAGAGATTCTTTAGTTCTTCTTCACTTTCTGCCATAAGGGTGGTGTCATCTGCATATCTGAGGTTATTGATATTTCTCCCTGCAATCTTGACTCCAGCTTGTTCTTTCTCCAGCCCAGCATTTCCCATGATGTACTCTGCATATAAGTTAAATAAGCAGGGTGACAATATACAGCCTTGATGTACTTCTTTTCCTATTTGGAACCAATCTGTTGTTCCATGTCCAATTCTAATTGTTACTTCCTGACTTGCATACAGATTTCTCAAGAGGCAGGTCAGGTGGTCTGGTATTCCCATCTTCTTCAGGATTTTCCACAGTTTATTGTGATCCACACAGCCAAAGGCTTTGGTATAGTCAATAAAGCAAAAATAGATATTTTTTGGAACTCTCTTGCTTTTTTACTGATCGAGCAGATGTTTGCAATTTGATCTCTGGTTCCTCTGCCTTCTCTAAAACCAGCTTGAACATCTGAAAGTTCATAATTCACATATTGGTGAAATCTGGCTTGGAGAATTTGGGGCATTCTTTGCTAGTGTGTGAGATCAGTGCAATTGTGTGGTAGTTTGAGCATTCTTTGGCATTGCCTTTCTTTGAGATTGTAATGAAAAATGACCTTTTCAACGTGGCCACTGCTGAGTTTTCCAAATTTACTGGTCTATTGAGTACAGCACCTTCACAGCATCGTCCTTTAGGATTTGAAATAGCTCAACTGGAATTCCGTCACCTCCACTAGCTTTGTATTAATGCTATTTACATGGGATATATATATATTAGACTTGATTCTTCAGTAGGCTAGTGTGTTTTATACTTTTAAAAATTATAAAGTATACTTTATACTTTTAAAAATTTGGTCATAACAGGCAGTCTGGCTTATAATTTAAAAAAAAAAATAAAAAAGACTTGTTTGCTGATTCATCCCAATGATGTCTGAAGACTTTTTTTCCCCATTCTATAACAGGCAAGCAAATTGTTTGAAATGTATGGCACACATTATTAATTATCTAAAACAGAAAGCTTGCATGAAAAAATCAACTTCAGTCTCTCTCTGCTGTCCTATAAACCAGTGCACTTTGATGTGCACAACTTAGGGAGTTTGTTAAACTGAAAATTATAATTCACAGAGTACTGGGTAGGCCATGAGCTTCTCCGGGTTTGGTTTAGTCATTGAGTTATGTCTGAGCCTTTGTGATCCCATGGATTGTAGCCCACCAGGCTCATCTGTACATGGGATTTCCCAAGTAAGAATACTAGAGTGATTTTCTATTTCCTTCTCCAAGGGATCTTCCTGAACCAGGGATCAAACCATATTTTCTGCATCTCTGAATTGCTAGGCAAATTCTTTATCATTGAGCCACCTGGAAAACCACAAACTCCTATGTGCTGCTGCTGCTGTTGTGTAGATCATACTTGGAAGAATGAGGCTGTAAGTTGTGTTTCAAAAAATTCTTTCTTCTTCCTGTATATAAGCCTGTGTGGATTTCACTGTTTTCTGGTTGGCTGTAGGTTTTTAAAAGTCTTCTGCTGCTGCTAAGACACTTCAGTCATGTTTGACTGTTGCATCTCTATGGACTGTAGCCTGCTAGGTTCCTCCCTCCCTGGTGTTCTCCCAACAAGAACACTGGAGTGGGTTGCCATGCCCTCTTCCAGAGGATCTTCCCCATCCAGGTATCGAACATGTGTCTCCTGTGGCTCCTGCATTGCAGACAAATTCTTTACTGCTGTGCCACCAGGGAAGCCCAAAAAGTCTACTAGGCTAGTTTAAAGAAATCTATTGGATTAAGCTTATCTCTCCCCAAAGCACAGCTCTTATTCAGCTTAGGTTACTGGAAGTGAGATTGTTGGGCATCAGACATTGGTGTCATTTCCTCCAGATTCAGAGATAATAATTAAAGATATCAGCAGCAGCAAAATGCCTTTAAGAGTATACAGGGAGGAAAACAAATAGGAAAAAATAATTACTTGTGATGACATTTGAAATCATAATGGAGTAATCCTAGTTCTGGCAAACATAACAGAGCTGGGTGGCCATTGAGGATCTGGTCTGAAACACGTTTTGCACCACAAAAAACTTGAACTTCCTGAACTATGCCAAATCACAACCTTTTAAGAACACCAGTCATTTTTGTTCAGAAATTATTAACCAATTACTGGTGCCCATTTGTGTGTCAGCTATCCACATGCTTTTTTGATTGTGGCTTTCTCAAAAAATTCATTTTTGGCTGTAGTCCATATTATTAAACCCTTGTGTAGATTTTATGCCTAGAATCACAGCAAATCTGTTTATGAACACATGGAAGGAATTCAGAGTACCTCATATGAAATTTGGACTGATATCCCCAGCACAAGTCATCTAAACTGCATACTTCTACAATGGACTTATTTCGATGGACATTTATGGAAGATATGATTTTCTCAGTCTCTTTGGCCATTCTAAAATATCCAACCTTGGCATATACTCCGACCACTTACTTTGTTGTTGTTTAGTCACTCAGTCATGTGCAACTCTTTGTGACTGCATGGACTACAACACATAAGGCTTCTCTGTCCTTAGCCATCTCCTGGAACTTGCGCAAACTCATGTCCACTGAATTGGTGATGGTATCCAATCATCTCATTCTCTGCCATCCCTTTCTCCTCCTGCCTTCAATCCTTCCCACTTACTAACATTTACCAATTTGCTTCTTCCTTCCGGGCTCTGCATCATCTGGCCAGACTATTAGCAACTACATAAACTGCTGTAGTTCATGAAATAACTGCTGCAGCCATAAAATAAAAAGATGCTCGCTCCTTGGAAGAAAAATTATGACCAACCTAGATAGCATATTAAAAAGCAGAGACATTACTTTGCCAACAAATGCCTGTTTAGTCAAGGCTATGGTTTTTCCAGTAGTCATGTATGGATGTGAGAGTTGGACTGTAAAGAAAGTTGAGTGCAGAAGAATTGAGGCTTTTGAACTGTGGTGTTGGAGAAGACTCTTGAGAGTCCCTTGGACTGCAAGGAGATCCAACCAGTCCATTCTAAAGGAGATCAGTCCTGGGTGTTCATTGGAAAGACTGATGCTGAAGCTGAAACTCCAGTACTTTGGCAACCTCATGTGAAGAGTTGACTCATTGGAAAAGACCCTGATGCTGGGGGAATTGGGGGCAGGAGGAGAAGGGGATGACAGATGATGAGATGGTTGGATGGCATCACCGACTCAATGGACATGAGTTTGAGTAAACTCTGGGAATTGGTGATGGACAGGGAAGACTTGTGTGCTTCGGTTCATAGGGTCACAAAGAGTTGGACATGACTGAGCGACGGTACTGAGTTTATGAACTTTAGTTTAAAAGTTTTGATTTCTCAGTGTCATTTGGTATAGATCAGAAATGGGCCCATCAAACTGTTTGGATCCTTATTCAAAATTACCAAATTGACTCATAAACTTTACATATGAACAAGTTCCAGATGAGACAAAATTATGTCTCATTCATCTCTGTTGTGTGTGTGTTAGTTGCTCAGTTGTGTCCGACTCTTTGCAACCCAATGGAATGTAACTCACCAGGCTCCTCTGTCCATGGAATTCTCCAGGCAAGAATACTGGAGTGGGTTGACATTTCCTCCTCCAAGGGATCTTTCCAACCTAGGGATTGAACCCAGGTCTCCCTAATTGAAGGCAGACTTTACTGTCTGAGCCACCAGGGAAGCCCATCTTTGTTGAGCATCTTCCAAATCCTATTCCTATAAATTTGCCACATATGTTTATAGATGAAAATTGGTAAAAATCCTTAAATTCTTTATGAATGTAACATTTTTATTTCTTGCTGTTACTATAAATTTTACTGTAATCTCCCACTCAAGGTCATGTTAACTATATTCTATTTATTTGCTATTCTATATTCAGTCACTGAGGAAACATTTCTCCACTTGGGAATGTCTTCAGTCAAGGATGACGCTATTTTTAAAAGAGGTGCATAGTGAAATGCACTTCACTGGAAATTTGGGGATCAGCCTATTTCCTGCCTTTCAATTATTCTGCAGTATCCTCATAACAGTTAGCAAAACTCTAATCCTTTCTGACCAATGCCTTAACTTTCACATAGGAGATATGGTAAAGCTGTAATTCAGCTGGTACTGTAATTCTGCAAGTTTAAGACCAATATCTGGGTCTGGTCTTCAGTGATTTCTGTTCTCAGATGTGCCCTAGACTTCAGTAAGTCACAACCAACTGTTATGTTATCTCTATCATTAGGATATAATTTAAGAATTTCATTTGTTTGTTTATTTAGTTTTATTTATCAAATACTGTATGAACTAATTTTAACTCCTCCATGGTAGAGGGAATCTAAGTCCCCTCGTTTCATCCTAACTCAGAGACAGTTGTTTGCTTTCACAGCAGCCATTCGCCTGTACTTCCTTTCCTAGATGCACCAACAGTTTAATTTCCCATTAAGTCCTTGCGCAGAAGCTGACTTCATTCCAGTTCTGGAGAAGAGCTCTGATTTTCCTTACACAGTCAGTACATTTCATCCCCCTAACAACATTCCAACTTAGTCATGGGTGGATATGTAACATAGTTTGTTCATTTAGGCTGAATACAAAGATTAATATTGGAATACTGGGAAAATGATACACTCATATGAAGGTTAGAGTTGCTTGGTCATTTTTTGTGTATGTGCAATTAGAGAAGCAGAGTAAGAAAAAGGCTACACATAACACAGAAGCAAGAGGAGAAATGCGCAGATAAGCGGCATCTGGAGCCCAATGAGATAATGTGTGAAGATTGTTCTATCACTTTTGGTTTTTACAGTTACACTCCACACTTCCCAATCTCCACCTTAAAAAACACATCTTAATAAGCCAATTGGAACTGGGGTTTCTATGGCATAAGAGAATAAAGAGTATTACTGCTATATCCTCAATGAGTACATGGTTCTAAGTAATCACAAGCAATAAATTCATATGCTAGTTTATCACTGAATCCTATGGAAACTTAGAAACTTGTACTAGATTATAAACAGATATTTTGTTTTCTCTCATTCCAACTTAGCTTAATGAACAATTCTAAATACCACATCTTCCTAATTTTTTAAACTCATTTACTGTATTTGTCATGACTTTAGTGTCATGAACATAAAAAGCTTAAACTGTTTTAAGCAAAAAGAGGGAATTATAATCATATCTTATGAAAGTTCATAATAACAAAACTGATTCCTGGGGTCACAAAGAGTTGTATACAACTTAGCAACTGAACAACAACCGAAAGACATAAATAAGTATCATGAGTTAAAATGATATTATGACTTTCTCTCCTTCATCTCTACCATCTCTCAGTTTTCCACCTTTCTTCACTGGGCTTTCTCTTAACTGTGATTTATCCTTGACTGAGTTAGATGGTGACTGGTTCCACTGTGTTTATATCAGTTACTCTAGCCAGGAATTTGAACTATCTGGATTGAATGGGTTTTAGATACATGTGCACAGATGGACGATAGATTGGGGAAAAGTCCCACTGAAACAACATATATTAAAACGTGGGAAGAAATAGTTTGCCAAGGGAAAATGTATGTGGTGATACCTTAAATTTAAATTCTGATTGTGTTACAAACTTTTGGTGTGTATGTAGTTTAGATTAGATTTTAGAAGAAAAAGAACGGAGAGAGAGCTATTATAACATCCTCCTATTCTTTGGGTCTGTTTCTCCTACTCTCTGTGTCTGATCCTGTGAGAAATACTGCACACAGAGATAGGCTTAGGAACTGACAGGATGCATTTTAAGATGAGTTCACTGGCAGCCAACTATTCACATTCTCACACCCTCCACTGTAGGGAGTTTGAGGGATTTGGGGGTGGTTAAGGATAAAATATGACCACAAGGTGGCAGTAGTACACACAAACTGTATTTGAGTGCTTTAACAGATTTCACTCAGAATGAGATCCTTTAGGAGGGCATGGAAAGCCATTCCAGTATTCTTGCCCGGAGAATCCCATGAACGGAGGGTCCTGGTGGGTTACAGGCCATAAGGTCCAAAAAATAGGACACACCTGAAGTGACTTAGCACACATGCATGCTGAGGCTATTGTAGGGGTATCACTATTCAGAAGAGGAGAAAGCCAAGGGAACTACCTAAGAAAGGGAAGTCAGAGTGGGAACGTGTATGTCTAGATAATGTCACTAGAAGTGTTGTGCGGAGCTTCCGGGTCTGAGAATTTCAAAGGGAAGCAGTGACTTGATCTCTTTATGTCTCTGCAGTTAATTTTACTATAGTTAATGAGTGTTAGGCTTAGTTTCATGGGTTATACAAAGCAAACAGGCTCTATATGGCTAAATGTACTTATTTGGGCTATGTTTAAAATAATTGGGTGTGTAAAAATCTGCATTCACCAGGCTTCTGAGCTAACAAGCCTTAGCATGCTGTGAAGAAGTAAACAACCTAGAAGCCAATATACAGAGGACATCTTTGGCTCATTTATATAACACCAACCAAATGTCATTATGCGGAGAGTGTGTTTATGAAATGTGAAAAGCAAGGTGGAATTTTTGAATCCCACCAGATGTTTCATTAAATTCACTTGGAGCCATTTTTTTTTGCAACCCCTCTACTGTATTTGGTGTAGTTGCTCATTCTTACTGATTTATTTCTTTTTAAAAGTCCCTTCTAATCACTTCTCTGTCATAAGTGTATGCCTTTTTGTATTTCTGTTTCCGTTTTGCTGTTGTTTTGTTTTAACCTGAGCATTGGAGAGAATAAGAGGCAAACATAAAATCACAATCAACTAATCTACTGAAAGAATGGAAACTAAGTATTTTCAACAAATATTTAATACCCACCATGTGCACAGCAGTAATTAAAACCCATAAAATACCTTGTTCTCATGGGCATGTCAGTATAGTGGATTGCAAATATTTAGCCTGGATTTATTTTATTATTATTTTTTTTTAGCCTGGATTTAAATACAGGAATCAGAATATCACTACTTACTGAGTAAATGGAGGTAACATTTACATATATTCTAGTGTATCTCAAGTAAATAAATAACATCAATTAGATTAATTATATTTATTTAATATAGTCTAAAGACTTTATTTTTTGGGCTCCAAAATCACTGCAGATGGTATTGCAGCCATGAAATTAAAAGATGCTTACTCCTTGGAAGGAAAGTTATGACCAACCTAGACAGCATTTTCAAAACCAGAGACATTACTTTGCCAACAAAGGTCCATCTAGTCAAAGCTATGGTTTTTCCAGTTGTCATGTATGATGTGAGAGTTGGACTGTGAAGAAAGCTGAGTGACAAAGAATTGATGTTTTTGAACTGTGGTGTTGGAGAAGACTCTTGAGAGTCCCTTGGACTGCAAGGAGATCCAACCAATCCATCCTAAAAGAGATCAGTCCTGGGTGTTCTTTGGAAGGACTGATGCTAAAGCTGAAACTCCAATACTTTGGCCACCTCATGTGAAGAATTGACTCATTGGAAAAGACTCTGATGCTGGGAGGGATTGGGGGCAGGAGAAGAAGGAGACGACAGAGGATGAGATAGCTGGATGGCATCACTTACTTGATGGACGTGAGTCTGAGTGAACTCTGGGAGTTGGTGATGGACAGGGAGGCCTGGCGTGCTGTGATTCATGGGGTCACAAAGAGTCGGACACGACTGAACTGAGCTGAACTGAATTTAATTTTTATAAGAATGTTTGTGGTCTTATAGTCAGAATTTAATTCTTTAGATTAATACCTCATTCTTGAATCACAATTACATTAAAATCCTTATTCTTGAAGTTATTTTTCATCTTATTTACTAAAGGTTGGAATTTATTTAAAGGTACTCCTTTAGTCACATAATAAATGGATATATATCCATTTATATATATTTATGTGGATATTATAAATGGATATATATCCATTTATCTATATTTATGTGGATATTATATCCACATAATAAATGGATTATATATCCTATGATGACATGCACAAATTTTCTCAATGTTTCTACAACATTCAACATCCGTAGTATACTAAGACATTTATTTGTTGATGATTGTTAAATGAGGAATCAAATTTCATCTTAACGCTTTCTTGAGTTGACAGCAATAGAAATTTATCCATTATTATTTTTGCATAAATAAAGTTGCACATTTAGGTATAATTTAATCCTTATACTCCTCTGTATTTCCTACACAAACAATAAACATTTTTAAAATTCAAATTTATTAGTTACTCTCTGTTATTTCCTTCTGACTGGGTCATCTGTATATTGGGATACTTTTATTTCTAACAAAATATTTGGCTCAATTTGGTTTAATCAATAAAAAATTCATTATTTCACATAATCAGAAAGTGAAGAGACAAGATGGACCACTCTTATGGCAGAAAGTGAAGAAGAAATAAAGAGCCTCTTGATGAAAGTGATAGAGGAGAGTGAAAAAGTTGGCTTAAAACTCAACACTCAGAAAACTAAGATCATGGCATCTGGTCCCATCACTTCATTGCAAATAGATAGGGAAACAGTGGCAGACTTTATTTAGGGGGACTCCAAAACCACAGCAGATGGTGACTAGAGCCATGAAATTAAAAGGTGTTTACTCTTTGGAAGGAAAGTTACAACCAACCTAAACAGCATATTAAGAAGCAGAGACATTACTTTGTCAACAAAGGTCCGTCTAGTCAAGGCTATGTTTTTTCCAGTAGTCATGTATGGATGTGAGAGTTGGACTATAAAGAAAGCTGAGCGCCGAAGAAATCGAAGCTTTTGAACTGTGGTGTTGGAGAAGACTCTTGAGAGTAACTTGGACTGCAAGGAGATCCAAGCACTCCATCGTAAAGGAGATCAGTCCTGAATATTCATTGGAAGGACTGATGCTGAAGCTGAAACTCCAATACTTTGGCCACCTGATACAAAAAGCTGACTCATTTGAAAAGACACTGATGCTAGGAAAGATTAAAGGCAGGAGGAGAAGGGGACGACAGAGGATGAGATGGTTGGATGGAATCACTGACTCAATGGGCATAAGTTTGAGTGAACTCTGGGAGTTGGTGATGGACAGGGAGGCCTGGTGTGCTTCAGTCCATGGGGTTGCAGAGTCGTACACGACTGAGTGACTGAACTGAACTGAATTGATACACAGTAGGATCAAGAATCTGGGGCCATTTTCTGCCATTTTCTAGGTTACATCTTCTTTGCTTGTAAACTTTCACTTCAGAGTAGCTTTCTTCATGGTCTGATTATCGCAATATTTAGGACAACAGTTTTCCTCGTTTATGTACTGGGTATGTGTGTTTATCCTTCAAATGAAGAAAAAAAGCCATCCTCTCCATCTTACCAGGTCAACTCACATCATATGCCCAGTTTTTGACCAATAACAAATGGCAGGGGAATTATTGGTCCTGGCTGATTTCACAGTAACTGGTTTAGGAAAGTAGCACCATCCTCTCTGGAACTAGAGATAGACTGAGTAACTTGGAAGGAAGAGGGGAGAAAATTGATAATAGACAAGAGATTGGAGAAATATTGCATTAGTTTATATTACTGTGTAACAGAGTAGCACAGATTTAGTGATTTAAAACGATATCCATTTATTATGTCATGATTTCTGAAGATCATAAGTCTGGATAGGCATGACTGAGATCTCTGCTCAGTTCTCAAAGGGGTGATATTGAAGTATTGGCAGATTGTGTTCTCTGGATCACAGAGACCTCTTTCAAGCTCACTGAGTTCAGCAGAATTGGTTATGGTTGTAGGACTGAAATTCTTATTTCCCTGTTATCAGCTGGGGACTATTCTCAGCTCCTAGTCAGTTCAGTTCAGTTGCTCAGTCAGGTCCAACTGTTTAAAACCTCATGGACTGCAACACTCCAGGCTTCCCTGTCCATCACCAACTCCCAGAGCTTGCTCAAACTCATGTCCATCGAGTCAGTGATGCCATCCAACCATTTCCTCCTCTGACGTCCCCTTCTCTTCCCACCTTCAATCTTTCCCAGCATCAGGGTCTTTCCAGTGAGTCAGTATTGGAGCTTCAGCTTCAGCATCAATCCTTCCAATGAATATTCAGGACTGATTTCCTTGAGGATTTACTGGCTTTATCTCCTTGTTGTCCAAAGGACTCTCAAGAGTCTTCTACAAGCACAGTTCAAAAGCATCAGTTCTTTGGTGCTCAGATTTCTTTATGGTCCAACTCTCACATACATACATGACTACTGGAAAAACCATAGCCTTGACTAGATGGACCTTTGTTGGCAAAATAATGTTTATGCTTTTTAATATACTGTCTAGGTTGGGCATAGATTTTCTTCCAAAGAGTGTCTTTTAATTTCAGGGCTGGAGTCACCATCTGCAGTGATTTTGGAGCCCCAGAAAATAAAATCTGTCACTGTTTCAATTGTTTCCCCATCTATTTGGCATGAAGTGATGCAACTGGATGTCATGATCTTTATTTTATGAGTTCTAGGTTTAAAGCCAGCTTTTTCACTCTCCTCTTTCACTTTCATCAAGAGACTCATTAGTTCTTCTTTGCTTTCTGCCATAAGGGTGGTATCATCTGCATAGCTGAGATTATTGATATTTATTCCTGCAATCTTGATTCCAGCTTGAGCTTCATCCAGCCTGGCATTTCACATGGTGTACTCTGCATTTAAGCTAAATAAGCAGAGTGAAAATACATAGCCTTGACATACTCCTTTCCCAACTTATACCCAGTCTGTTGTTCCATGTCCAGTTCTAACTGTTGCTTCTTGACCTGCATACAGGTTTCTCAGGAGTCAGGTGAGATGATCTGGTATTTCCATCTCTTTCAGAATTTTCCACAGTTTATTGTGATCCACACAGTCAAAGGCTTTGGCATAGCCAATAAAGCAGAATTAGATGTTTCTCTGGAATTCTCTTGCCTTTTTTATGATACAACAGTTGTTGGCAATTTGATCTCTGGTTCCTCTGCCTTTTCTAAATACGGCTTGCACATCTGGAAGTTCTTGTTTCACATACTGTTGAAGACTAACTTGGAAAATGTTGAGCATTTCTTTGCTAGTGTGTGAGATGAATGCAATTTTGCAGTGGTTTGAACATTCTTTGGCATTGCCTTTCTTTGGGAATGGAATGAAAACTGACCTTTTCCAGTCCCAAGGCCACTAATGAGTTTTCCAAATTTGCTGGCAAATTGAGTGCAGCATGTTAACAGCATCATCTTTAGGATTTAAAATATCTCAGCTGGAATTCCATCACTTCCACTAGCTTCATTCGTAGTGATCCTTCTTAAGGCCCACTTTCCTTTGCACTCCAGGATGTCAGGCTCTAGGTGAGTAATCACACCATCATGGTTATTTGGGTCATTAAAATCTTTTTTGTGTATTTTTTGTACCAGTTCCTGGTTGTTACCTACATGTCTTGCAATATAGTCTCCTCCAATTTAAAAGACCAACATAGAGAATCTCTCTTACACTGAATTCCTCTCAGGTATTCCTCTGTATTTCTTCTGGGTTAGAGTCCCTTTTATGGGCTTATCTGACAAGGAGAGGCCCACTGAATAATTTTCTTCTCTTAAGGTCAACTGTATCCTGCATGATAACATAATCATAAGGGTTGTTTTCTATTATATTCATATATATTGCTCATAGTCAAGAAAAATAAATTATACAGTGCATTTACCTCAGAGATCAGGGATTTGGGGGGAGGGGTGGGCATCATTCAATTTTGCTACCTCAAATATCTTTTAGAAAACAGATGTGCACTACTGAAGGAAAATAAAGAAGAAATAATAGAATGATTTCCTGATTTCACAAATGTATGACTATCTTTCCAATTTTTTTCCAAACTGAAATTTGGTTAAAAACATGGAGAAATGGAGGTTATAGGTAAAATCATAGGTTCAATTTGATATGTAATGCTTGAGATGTTTTCAAGGACTACTTCAAAAAATTCACTGGTAATTTTAGAACATGAAAAAAAAAATTCAGCTGCCTGCATCTACTTGTAGGGTCTAGCTAACTTGTATCCTCTGTCTCATTTCTAAACGAATAATTTGGGAAGACTCTAGCAAAATCATTAAATTTTAACAAATTTAAAATCCTGTATTGAATAAGAATAGATAAGACCTTGAAGAGACTTACTTCACATAGAAATCCCCGTGTCAGTAACTGAGAAATGAGGCATGGAGAACAGGAAACACAGAGCCATCTAAGAAGTGGAGTCTACTTCCATTCCATCGGCTACTTCTCTAAGATAAGCAGAGTCCCTGTTTGTCAAAGTTCACTGTGAGAATTCTCTCTTACCACTGTTTCTCTGTGTTATTGCTCAAAGTGGCTATAGGTCAATCAGATAATCCATTTTAATCTTGAATTCACGTGCCAAAAAATCTCTGAGCTAAACTTGTATTTGTTTTTCCTCCTCTGTCAGCTAATCTTAAGGAACTCCTCCAGAGGCCATTGGTCTGAGCTTAGGGGGAGATATTCATGCAATAGGAGAAGGGATGATGGAGATCTGTGAGATTCCATATTTTTGCTGCTTATCATGCCTTCTAGATCTGTTCAACTTCCCAGGCGGCCCAGTGGCAATTCAGGAGATTTAGGAGACATGGGTTTGATCCCTGGGTCAGGAAAATCTCCTGGAGGAGGAAATGGTAACCCATTCCAACATTGTTTCCTGGAAAATTCCATGGACAGAGGAAACTGGAGGGCTACTATGAGGTCTATCAGGTGGCAAAGAGTCAGATATCATTGATCAACTGAACATGATCTGTTTGGTGTCATCTCTGATTTTCACTCTGGATTCAGGATAGAGTACTGCTGGACTTTGATGTATTCAGATCATTTAGGACAGTTTTGGCTACACAGTTACTTGGTATCCCACTGTAAAATGTTCCATACATATCAGCTCAGTACAGCACTGTTTTTTTTATTTTTTCTTTTTTGTTGAAGTCTATAGTTTTATGATAAAGACAGCATTACCATGCTTTAGAGCTTGAGTTCTGACTTTCTTACTAAGGGTTGGTGGAGGCATCCTGTCTTTCTCTGTCCACTAAATCATATGTTCTAATCAGATCTGTTTGTATAATAGTCTGAACATGCTTTGGTATTCTTTTATTTTGTTTTGTTTTGGGGTATCATTAAAAAGTGATAGAAATACACATAAAAATAAATGCACTGGAGTGGTAGTTTCAAGCAAAAGATATACTACTGCTCCCAAAACCCAAAGGACTTTCTTAGAAAAAAGTAGTTAGAAGAAACTAACTACATTAGTTAACTTAGGTTGAAGTTAAAAGGAATAATATAGTGTCCTTTACTTGTCTGGCATACTTCAAATGACTAGATTCCTAAAACCTAATATGATAGGCCCTAAAACCATGTCAGTTTATTTCTCATTGAACAGAGATGCTGTTTCTTACCAAAGAACCGAGAAAATGTGTTACTTTTTGTTCACAGTACTGATATACATAATATCATCCATAGCGCTCAGTGCTCAGTCGTGTTTGGCTTTTTGAAATGCCATGGACTCTAGACCAGGTTCCTCTGTTCACAGGATTTCCCAGGCAAGAGTACTGGAGTAGCTTTCCACATTCTACTCCACAGGATCTTTCCAATCCAGGGATAGAGTGTGTGTTTCCTATGTCCCCAATATTGGCAGGCAAATTCTTTACCACTGGCGATATCATCAGTAAAATGAACCAAACTGATCTATTCAGAATATCTTAAAGGTCCAAATCCCTTCTGACTATATTACAACAGATAAAAAGAAAATTAATATATCTCTGGAACATGTATTATCTCCATTATTTGGAAATAACAATTTGGTCACCAAGAGTCAGACACAACTGAGCGACTGAACAACAATGACAAAAATTTGGAAGCAAATATAAATGACTATTAGGTGAGGCAATGGAAACTGTGTACTCAAAGTAAGATGGATTTAGTCCAGGATTCCATTTCTTACCTGTATTTGTTTCCTATTACTGCTATAACATTTTACTATGAGCTTGGTAGGTTAAAATACACATTTATTATATTACAGCTTTAGAGATCAGTAGTCCATACAGTTCACTAGGCTAAAGTCAAAGTGTCAGTAGGGCTGGTTCCTTCTGAAGCCTTAAGGGAGAATCTGCATCCTTGCATTTTTTAGGTTCCGGTGGCCACCTTGGCTTGCAGCCCAATTCTACATTTTCAATGCAAATCACTCCAATCTCTGCTTTCACTTTCACATCCCTCTTCCTCTGTCTAATTACTCTTTATAAGGACCATCGTGATTACATTGGGCCCACCTGGGTAATCCTCATTTCAAGACAATTAATAACATGTGAAGTAATAACAGGTATAACAGGTAACCTTAACAGGTTCTAAACATTAGGATGTAAACATATTTTGGATGCCATTATACCAACCTACTTCCTGCTGTTAAAGTGCTCTACTCAATATGCTAGCAAATTTGGAAAACTCAGGAGTGGCCACAGGGCTGGAAAAGGTCAGTTTTCATTCCAATCCCAAAGAAAGGCAATACCAAAGAATGCTTAAATTACTGCACAATTGCACTCATCTCACATGCTAGTAAAGTAATGCTCAAAATTCTCCAAGCCAGGCTTCAGCAATACGTGAACAGTGAACTTCCAGATGTTCAAGCTGGTTTTAGATAAGGCAGAGGAACCAGAGATCAAATTTCCAACATCTGCTGGATCATGGAAAAAGCCAGAGAGTTCCAGAAAAACATCTGTTTCTGCTTTATTAACTATGCCAAAGCCTTTGACTGGTGTGGATTACAATAAACTGTGGAAAATTCTGAAAGAGATGGGAATACCAGACCACCTGACCTGCCTCTTGAGAAACCTGTATGCAGGTCAGGAAGCAACAGTTAGAACTGGACATGGAACAACAGACTGGTCCCAAATAGGAAAAGGAGGATGCCAAGGCTGTATATTGTCACCCTGCTTATTTAACATATATGCAGAGTACATCATGAGAAATGCTGGACTGGAAGAAACACAAGCTGGAATCTAGATTGCCAGGAGAAATATCAGTAACCTCAGATATGCAGATGACACCACCCTTATGGCAGAAAGTGAAGAGGAACTAAAAAGCCTCTTGATGAAAGTGAAAGAGGACAGTGAAAAAGTTGGCTTAAAGCTCAGCATTCAGAAAATGAAGATCATGGCATCTGGTCCCATCATTTCATGGGAAATAGATGGGGAAACAGTGGAAACAGTGTCAGACTTTATTTTTCTGGGCTCCAAAATCACTGCAGATGGTTTTTGCAGCCATGAAATTAAAAGACGCTTACTGCTTGGAAGGAAAATTATGACCAACCTAGATAGCATATTCAAAAGCAGAGACCTTACTTTGCCAGCAAATGTCTGTCTAATTAAGGCTATGGTTGTTCCGGTGGTCATGTATGGATGTGAGAGTTGGACTGTGAAGAAAGCTGAGTCCTGAAGAATTGATGCTTTGAACTGCGGTGTTGGGGAAGACTCTTCCTTGGACTGCAAGGAAATCCAACCAGTCCATCCTAAAGGAGATCAGCCCTGGGTGTTCTTTGGAAGGACTGATGCTAAAGCTGAAACTCCAGTACTTTGGCCACCTCATGCGAAGAATTGACTCATTGGAAAAGACTCTGATGCTGGGAGGAATTGGGGGCAGGAGGAGAAGGGGATGACAGAGGATGAGATGGTTGGATGGCGTCACTGACTCGATGGACATGAGTTTGAGTGAACTCCGGGAGTTGGTGATGGATAGGGAGGCCTGGCATGCTGCAATTCATGGTCGCAAAGAGTCGGACACGAATGAGCGACTGAACTGAACTGAACTGAACTTCCTGCTGAAACAGGGATGTCATGATAGCATGAGTGCTGGGTTTGAATTTGAAATTTCCAAATCCCTTTGAAATTTCTACATATTTTTCTTTATTCTATGTATAGCTTCTGAGTAAATGATCATAAATTTTCCTGCACACTTGGACAATTGCTTCTACTCCTGCTATTGTATTGCAAAGTCTTTTCTCATGAAGATCCAACTTTGCCTTAAGTACATGAGTTCTGGGTTTGAGAACTAGCTTACTGCTGGAAACCTGGTAATTGACCGAAACTTTCCATTGTGTCTTACTTCAGTTTGCTGATACTCCACACTTTGATCTCTTTGATTGCATACATTAGACAATATCTTCCTTGGCTGTCTGTCCATTTAATGTGCCTTTAAAAATACCTTGTCTGTGTCTTCTCCATAGGGCCTTCCCAAAGGGTCAGGCCCCCTGCCCTGTCATTTCAACCCAGATTACTTACCAAGCTAGTAATTACCAAATTAGTATTTACTATAAATGGCAAATTAGCATACCAGGTTAAATGTCTAGGGTACATCTTGTGTAATTCCATCTCAAGATGCAGAGTTCCACTCCTTTCTTATGTGTGACTTGATTTTGGATAGGAGATTTGCTCAAGGTGCAAACCCTGCCTTCTCTGACATTTTGGCACCCTGAAAATTAAGTTCTATGCCTGATCTTTAGTCACACATGACCTTCAGAGGCAGGAGATAAAATCTTCTTAAGTGCTGCCAAAGAATATCACTAACTCACACTTTTTTGAAAATTGTTGATAAACACACTTAAAGTATGATGAACACACTTGAAGCATGCAACTATGAAAATAATATTTACTGAATATTTTCCATATATCACAAATATTCCATAAATGGCGGTAACATTTACAGAAATGAAATTGGAAAATGTTACAAATTAGGTCTTTTCCTCTGGCGCAGAAAGTGAAAGTGAAATTCTCTAGTCATGTCTGACTCTTTGTGACCCCATGGACTGTAGCTTGCTAGGCTCCTTTGTCCATGGGATTCTCCAGGCAGAATACTGCAGTGGGTATCCCGGAGATTCCCTTCTCCAGGGGATCTTCTCAACCCAGGGATCAAACCCAGGCCTTCCGCATTGCAGATGGATTCTTTGATATCTTAGCCACCAGGGAAGCCCTCTGTCACAGAGGGAATCCATTATTTATCAGAAAATGTTTAAATCCATAAACATTTACCAGTACATCATTATGTATTCAAAAATGAACCAGAATCTAAGTTGGGGTACAATAAATCTTGTGATATGGCTCTTACTATTGAGATTTTAATCTAGAAAAGCATAGGAAACTCATATATTTGACTAGGATATCACAGAATTATTATTATATGGTTATACATTCTTTTAGCCATTCTGTCATTAGTTTAATTTTATTAAATTTTATTATAAAATATATCACATATGGGTTTATAAAACTATGGACAAATTTTAAAATTATATATGAAGAACTGTGTAAACACTACAGAATGTAGAAAGAAAACAGTCATTGCCTCAGAAATCTTCCAAGTACCCTTGAATTTCTTCTGTAAGTATAACATTGAAAAGATTCTAAAGGACTTTAAGAAATCATTTGGGGTTTTAGAGACCTGCATCTTGTTAGAGACCCTCCCATTATATCACACTTCCTCCTATTAAATCCCTTTCTTAAAGAACCCAGTTTTACAGTATATTCTTTTGTGACTTTTTTCTTTTAATTAACATTATGTCTGGCTATTCTTCCTTGTTGCTGCATGTAGCCATGTTTCACTCATTTACACTAACATGTAATAAGGATTTACTTCAGTTCATTGTTCTATTCTTTAAAAAATTAAATATGATTCAAAAGAATACCCTTATACATTAGTAGTCACAATTCATTGCCTTCCCAACGTCACTCTACTCCAGACCCTGACAGTTGCTAAATATACTCTCTGTCTCTATGGATTTGCCTGTTCTGAACATTTACCATAAATGGAATCATGAGATTATGTGACTTTCTGTGTCTGGGCTCTTTCACTTAGCATAATTTCTTGAAGTTTACTGATGCTGTAGCATATATCAGTAGTTCATTTCTTTCTACTGCTATATAATATTTGATTGGATGAATTACGTTTTTAATTTCCATTCATCATTTGATGGAAATTTGGATCATTGCCCCTTTTTATCGCTATGAATAATGCTCTATGAAATTTGTAATTTTTGTTGAGACATATATTTCATTTTTCTCAGATATACATCTATTTGCAGAATTGCTTGCTGGGTCATATGATGAAACTACATTTAATATCAGTAGGAACTGATGAAGTTTTACCTTTTCTTTTTTTCTTTGTTCACTCTTTTTGAACTTTTTTCTTTTGAAAATTACCATCTATTTCTGACATTACCTGTAATATTTTTTCCACTTTTATTGGGAAATGCCAAAGTTTTCCAAATAAACTGTATCATTTTCCATTCCCACCAATAATGTGTGATGGTTCCAATTTCTCCACATTCTTACCAAGATTGTTATAGCATGCAATTTTACTATAGCCATATCTTGGGTGTGAAGTGATATCTCATTGTGTTTTGATTTGCATTTACCTAACATTTAATGAAAGTGATGTTTAAATATCTTTTCATGTGCTTAATGGCCATTTGTATGCCTATTCTGCAGCAATTTCTATTCAAATATACTATCCATTTTCAATTGGGTTGTCATTTCATTAAGTTGTAAGGGTTCTTTATATATTCTGGATACTAGTTCATTATCAAATATATAATCTAAAAATATATTCTCGTATTCTATGGATGTTTTTCACTTTTTTTGACAGCACCTAAGCACAAAAGTTTATCATTTTTTATAAAGTACAGCTTTCTTTTTTTCTTTTTTGTTTGTAGTGTTGTATCTAAGAAACTACTCACTTATCCATGGTCATGCAGGTATGTCTATGTTTTTTCCCAAGGGCTTTATAGTTTTAAAAGTTATATTTGGAAATGTGATCAACTTTGTGTTAATTTTTTATGGGGTATGAGGTAGGGGCTCATATTCATTTTTTGGAAATTTTTTTAAAGGCTTTTTGTTTTGTTTTGTTTTTTGAGGGTGGATACCCAGCTGTCCTGGAACATTTGTTGAAAAGACAAATTCCCACTAATTATCTGAGCACCTTTACTGAAAAATTACAGACCATAAGGGTAACTCTCAGCTCTATTAATAGATCTGTATGCCTTTCTGAAACCAGTACTACCTCATCTAGATTACTATATTTCTGTCTAAAATTTCAAATCTTTTTTTTTTTTTTTTAAGTATTTTGACTTTGGGGCCCCTTGCATTTCTATCTGAACTGTGGGATCAGCTTCTCAATTAATGCTCCCCAAACTGCAGTTGGGGTTTTAATATGAATTGTGTTGAATATGTAGATCAACATCAAAATTTTAAATCTATGAACACAGTAACTTTCCATTGATTTAGTTTTCTTTAGTTTCTTTCAACAATATTTTGTAATTTTCAGTGTATATTTTGTATTTCATTTGTTAAATTTAATCTTAAGTATTTTACTTCTTTTCAATACTATTGTAAGCAGAATTGTTTCATAACTTCTCAGATTGTTCATTGCTAGTTGTAGAAACACAATTGATTTTTTACAATAACTTTGAAGCTTATAACAATTGATGAAAGGGTTATTAGATATAATTTTGTGCAGTCTCTTTAAGGATGTTCTGTATGCCAAGATCATATCATCTACAAATAGTTACAGTTTTACTTTTCCTTTCTACCTGGAAAACTTTTAATTATTTTATTATTATTATTTTTTTGGTTAGCTATCATGACTAGAACCTCCAGTACAGTGTTTAATAGATCTATTGACAATTGCTATTTTTGCCTTGTTTCCTGATCCTATGAGAAAAATGTTCAGTCTTTTAGCATTAAGTATGTCAGTGCTAGATTTTTCTTCCTTTCCTTTATAAAGTTGAAGTTTCACTGTACTTTTATTGTTGAGTTTTTTTTTCTTCTTTTAATGAAAGGATTTGGACTTTTGTCATTGTTTTCTGTGTCTAGTGAGATGACAGTGTTTGGGGACATTTATTCTATTTATTTTTTATATTTATATTTATGTATATGTTTATTATATTATATCTATAGATTTGCTACAGTGATAAGGTTTTGCTGAACTAACCTTATATTCTGGAGAAGGCAATGGCAACCCACTCCAATACTCTTGCCTGGAAAATTATATTCATGGAATAAATACCACTTGATTGTGGTTATGCTATGTTTTATACATAGTTGGATTCAGTTTGCTATCATTTTGTTTAGGATTTTTCTGTCTATATTCCATAGGGATATTGGATTTGGGTTTAGTAGCAAGAAAACTGGAGAAGGCAATGGCACCCCACTCCAGTACTCTTGCCTGGAAAATCCAATGGATGGAGGAGCCTGGTGGGCTGCAGTCCATGGGGTCAAGAAGAGTCAGACATGCCTGAGCGACTTCACTTTCACTTTTCACTTTCATGCTTTGGAGAAGGAAATGGAAACCCACTCCAGTGTTCTTGCCTGGAGAATCCCAGGGAAGGGGGAGCCTGGTGGGCTGCTGCCTGTGGGGTCGCACAGAGTCGGACACAACTGAAGCGACTTAGCTGCAGCGAGAAAACACTGGCTTCAAACTTTTGTCTCTAGCAACAATTTTATCTTGAGGTCTATTTTTTCTCATATTAGTATTGCCTCAGTGCTCTGTGGTTACCATGTACATTGCATATTTTACTGTTCTTTTACTTACAAACTATTTGTACCTTTTACTTTCAACTTATATTTGTATCATACAATATAAAGTATGGCTCTTTTAGACAATATGTAATTGGATAAGACAGCTTAAGCCATTTTTAATATCTGTCTTTTTACTGATGTGTTAAATCCATACAATTACCAGGAAGGCTAAACTGAGTACATATGCCATGTTGCTATATGTTTTAGTCTTTTTGATTCCCCAGATATTCCAATACTGCTTTATTTTGTGTTGAAAATATATTTTCCTGTGTATTGTTTTATGTCATTTGTCATGTCTTACTATATGTGAGTGATTTTCTTAGTGCTTGCCCTGGAATTTTCCAAGTGGTCTACTCAAAAATTTAAATAAAACAATCTGTTTTGGCTTAATACCAACTTAATTTCAATAGAATCCAAAAATTTGTTCCTACTCTCTCCCGTGAAAGTGAAAGTTGCTCAGTCATGTCCAACTCTTTGCAACCCCGTGGACTATACAGTCCATGGAATTCTCCAGGCCTGAATACTGGAGTGGATAATCTTTCCCGTTTCCAGGGAATCTTCCCAACTCAGGGATCGAACCCAGGTCTCCCACGTTGCAGATTCCCCTACTCTGTGCTATTATCATAAAATTACTATTTATATATTATATACCTATCAGTACATACTTATATTTATTGCCTTTTAAAAGACAAGAAAAATAATTACAAATAAAATTATTTTATATTATCTTTTATTCTTTAGCTAAGTAGTGACTTTTACCAGTATTCTTCACTTCTTTATGTGGATTTGTAACTTTTTGGTATCCTTTCATTTCAGTGCAAAACTTATATAGCATTTCTTTTAAAGCATGTATGCTAGGAACATATTTGTTTATCTGAGAATTTCTCAATTTCTCTTTTATTTTTTGAGGGATAGTTTTGCTGAAAATAGAACTCTTGGTTATCAGTATTTTTCCTCACCATTTTGATTATATCACATTATTGTTTTCTGACTTCCTCTGGATTCTGATTAGAAACCAACTGTTCATCTTATTGAGGATTTTGCATGTTTGATAAGTCATTTGCCTTTTACTCTTTTCAGCTTCATCTTGCCTTTCAATAATTTGAATATGATATCTAAGTGTGCCTCTCTTTCAATGTTTAAATTATTGGAACTCATTGAAATTCTTAGATATTTCTCATCAAAATTGAAAATATTTTGGACATTAGTTCTTAAAATATTATTTCTGTATCTTTCTCTCCTCTTTTGGAACTTTCATTATGCATATATTTGTATGCTTGATGATAGTAATTTAGAAAGTGCCTCCTAACCACTGGACTACCAGGGAAACACCCTAGCTTTTCCTGAAAGTGTTTTTGGACAGCTTGTTTGCCTCAACTACTACTGCTGCTGCTGACAGCTGTGATTTAAACAGTTGTTGCTGAATATTTTTGACAAGCCCTCCTCAGGAATAAGCTATTTGCCCTAAGTAAGCTTTGAGTCAATCAAAGAGGGCAAGATCTGCAAATTGGGGTCTTCCTAAAACTTTCAGAGAGATTCAATAATCACAATTTTCTGAAAATTCTGCTTTTGAGAGCTCTAACACCAGTATGTCCCTGCCAGTGGCTGCTAGGGTGTTGCCTTTCATTGTAGGGATCCTAGTTTTTGAGACTACCATGAAGTCAAGAGTAAGGTAATAGGAATAAGACAAATTAATACACCACAAAGATCACTGTGTTTAAGATTCAACCTTTATTTCTGAATAGCTCGTTGGATTGTTGCTAGTTTTGAGGTAATTACAAGAGTACTGAAAATGTTGATATTTACAGTTTTTTGGGGTCAGTATTCTTGTTGATTTTATGAAGCAGTAGATTTTTGTAAGTTCTTGCTCCTCTATTTCCATTGACACTTGTCAATTTATTTTTATATTTTAATAGTGATGGTATTCAAGTAATTTACAGTTTTAGGTTATTACAAAAAATGTTGTTTTGGATGTTCATGTTCATGTCTTTAAGTACATACACTCATGATTTTTTAAGGTCACATTTGGGGCTTACCAAGTGGCACTAGTGGTAAATAATCTGCAGGCCAATGCAGGAGACACAAGTGATGTGGGTTTGACCCCTGGGTCAGGAAGAACCCCTGGAGTAGGAAACAGTATCCCACTCCAGTATTCTTACCTGGAAAAATCCATGGCCAGAGAAGGCTGGGGTTTACAGTCCATGGGGCTTCAAAGAGTCAGACACGACTGTGTGACCAAGCCCATGGTAGACTTGTTGTTGTTCAGTCATTCAGTCATGTCCAGCTCTTTGTGACTGTATGGACTGCAGCATGCCAAGTTTCCCTGTACTTCACCATCTCCTGGAGTTAGCGTGAACTCATGTTTATTGAGTCAGTGATTTCAACCAACCATTTTGTCCTCTGCAGTCATCTCCTCCTGCCTTCGAATTCCCAACATCAGGATCTTTTCCAATGAGTCAGCTCTTTGTATCAGGGGGCCAAAATATTGGAGCTTCAGCTTTAGCAACAGTCCTTCCAATGATTACTCAAGACTGATTTCCTTTCGGATTGACTGGTTCAATCTCCTTGCTGTCCAAGGGACTCTCAAAATCCTTCTTCAACAGCACAGTTTGAAGGCATCAATTCTTTGGCACTTAGCCTTCTTTATGGTCCAACTTAAGAGTCCATACATGACTAATGGAAAAACCATAGCTTTGACTAGACGGAACTTTGTCAAAAAATATAATATTTCTGCTTCTTAAATATATAATTTCTGCTTCTAAAATATATAATATTTCTGCTTCTTAATATGCTAGTTTTGTCATAACTTTTCTTCCAAGGAGCAAGAGTCTTTTAACTTCATGGCTGCAGTCACCATCTGTAGTGATTTGGGAGCCCAAGAAAAGAAAGTCTCTCACTGTTTGCATTGTTTCCCCATCTATTTGCAATGAAGGGATGGAGCCAGACGCCATGATCTTAGTTTTCTGAATGTTTCATTTTAAGCCAGGTTTTGTCACTCTCCTCTTTTACCATCACCAAGGGTCTCTTTAGTCCCTCTTCATTTTCTGTCATAAGGATGGTGTCATCTGCATACTTGTATTTTTCCTGGTAGATTTCTAGTGTTCATCAATTTCTATTTCCCTTTCTTTCAGTCACAAGAGTGCTATGGAAGAATTCTATATTTGCTGACTCTTTGAAAATAAGTTGAACCATATCACACTTCAGGCCAAGGGGCTGTTTAAGCATAATCAATATGACTTTCAGACAAAAGCGCATAATCATAGGCAAATAATATCTTCTCTTTTGTCACTATTATGGAAAAACACTTTTGTTTTGAGGTTAAGGTCAAAAGATCATTGCTTTCTGGATTATCTGAGTCACTGAATAAAGAATATGAGCACAAGAGGGCCTTTGTATTTCCACATAAACTTTAAAACCACTTTGTCAATTTCCTCATAAAAGCTTGATGAAATATTGAGTAGGATATTTTGTCTCATTTTAGAGAGAACTGAGCTTTTCGGGATACTGAATCTTCCAATCCATGAATATGTAATATTTATTGATTTAGTTATTCAATTTATATTAAGATACTTTCTAATCTTTAGTATACAGCTTACATATCTTTTCTTAAATTTATTCCTAAGGATTTTTGTACTATTGTAAATAATAACTTTTATGACTATATTTTCTATTTTCTGGTTGCTATTATATAGGAATATAATTATTTTTCTATATTTTTATCTTACAATATTGCACTTATTAGTTTTAGTAGTTGCTTGAGGACTACTTTAGATTTATTTATTCACAGTCTTGTCACCTCTTGATAAAATTATTTTACTTCATCTTTTACAATATTTATGATTCTTATTTCCTTTTCTTTCTCTAGTACTCTAGCTAGACTCTCCAATACACTGTCAAATACAAATAGCTTAATAGGACATCTTAATGATCTTCTTTTATATTAATTTTGGTATTAGCAATTATTTTTTGATAGATGTCCTTTATATGATTGAAGTATACAAAAAAAAAAAAGAAAGAAAAGCAAAATAAAATAAAAGCAAAAATCTATGTCATATCAAGTACAGGATCATGCAGAGATTCTTTAATGAATATAAGCAAACTGAGCTCACCAATATATAATAAGAAAAATACATCATTACCAATTGATTATATCACAAGAATACACTTAAAATGTTACCAACAATATAGGTCATTGTACAAAGGTAACCAATACATCAGGCTTCCCTCCTGGCTCAGTAGGTAAAGAATCTGCCTGCAATACAGGAGACCTTGGTTTGATTCCTAGGTTCGATTCCTGGGTCGGGAAGAAGAAAAACTGTAAATATCAACATTGAAAAAAGAGGAAGTTCCCTTCCATTCATAGTTTGCAGAGTTTTAATTATATCTATATATGCTAAATGGTGTCAAGTGTCAAGTTTTTCAGTATATATTAAAATGGTATATCGATTATTGTTGGTGGTGGTGGTTTAGTCGCTAAATGGTGTCAAACTCTTACGAGCCCATGGACTGTAGCCCGCCAGGCTCCTCTGTCCATAGGATTTTCCAGGCAAGAATAGTGGAGTGGATTGCCATTTTTTTCTCTAAGAAAGGTTTACAATTGTTCCTTTGAACATAATAAGTAAATATTTTCTGTAAATTCGAATACTGAAAACTATAGGTCTATTTCTATTGTCTGTTCTTTTCTTTGATTTTTTCTTATGATTCCATCTTTACATAGCTGATTTTTCAATGTAATTTGATTATTTTTCTCAGGAAAATTTTTTTCTTAATCGAAGTTCTTGGTTGCTTGGAAGAAGGGGTTGCTTCTTCTAGCCACTTGGTGGCAAAGCAAACCAGAATAATTTTAAGTAAAATATGCACCTTGAATTTTCTCTTACATTTTTTTTTACCATGATGATGTGAGTTTTCAAATCTGAAAATAATGGAAAATTATCTTATATGTCTTTAATTATATAAAATTATGCAACATAAATTTTGTCCCATTTTATATTTAGTGTCAAATAAATTATTTTATGATACTGTGTCATGTATCATAACATGTATCATAACATAACACAGTTATGTTATATTTATTTATTTATTTCTGATCCACAATTAAAGCGAAGGTGCTGAATTTGGGTTCTGCGTTTTATCAAAGGAATGTTTGATACATGACTCTGCAACTTGCACAAGTCTTGGGCTTTTTCTTTTTCTCTGTAAAACTAAAACATCTTTTGAAAGCCATAGTTCAAAGTTTCACAGTTTGGCAGGCGTACTTTGGGCAAGAGTGCCTTCAGTGAGATCAACTTTATACCTGAATTCCAACCTTCATTCAGTATTTAGCCTGATATTTCTTTCTCATCTTTCTTCAGCTAGTTTAACAAGAAAGTTCTATTTGTTATTTTTTAGCTTTTTGGTTACTTTCAACAGGAAGGTACGTCTGAATAATTAACCTATCACATTCCTGGACATAATTAATTTAAAACATTTTTTTGAAGATTTGTATTTCTGAAATTTCAGGATGAATAAGACAAAGTTTTGACCACTTGGAACTTATATTTCTATAGCAAAAACACATAAACAAGAAAAAATATAAACTAAATAAAAGTTATACAATAAAAAATGTAGAGGAACCTTGAAATCACCTAGATTAATATCCTCACTCAAGAGACTGTGAGATGTTGATTAGACGTTTTAAACTGTAAACTCAAAACTCAATCCCAGATCAAGGTTTTTTCACTCTACCATGTTGATATACTTCAGTTCGCTGTTTGCCATTGTTTCTAATAGAAGTATTCTGTTTCACCCTGATTATGGGTTGAAGTTCTTTAAGAGCTCGTTACAAATTCTCTGAAGAAAACACTTGCATAAGGTTTAAAAATATAAACTGCTAAAGATGTATGTTCTTTTGAGTACTACAAAGATGGTAGGCCCACTTAAGTCCGCTTGATGTATTCTAATAAACTAGAGTAAGATAATAAAAGTGTAATTTTGCATAAAGTTTCAAAGGAGAAAATGAATATAGATTGGAGGTCTAGTCAGAGCTACAGGCGTAAACTAGAACAGGGAAGAGAAAGCACACAAAGAATTAAGAAACCATCTCTACAAGTTATTAATTAATAGATATTCAAAAGTGTGGGGACAGATGCAAATTGAAATTTTTCTTTTTCCTCAATGAGTTGCCCATTGATTCCCTAATGAACACCTTTGCCATATGGGTCAGAATATCTTATTAGACAATTTTGCAGGATAGTCTGTTTTTTCCATAAACATTTTTTCTACCTTCTGGCTAGATTTTTACAACTGCTGTTCTCAGTCAAACATTTGACATTTTACCACAGAACATTTAATTACCACACCTCCCACCCACACAAATGTTCTCCTTTCAAATTTATTTTAAGAACCTCTATTCCCACAAAACTCATTACTTTGGGGAAGCCTTTCCATATTAGCAATGACCAGAGGCAAGAATTCTGTACTTTTCTAATTATTACTTAAAAGTAGTTAAATTTTATATGGACATTAAATCTGCTTTTTTGACTGCTTGTCTGTCTGGCTGTGAAAGAAGTGTTTCTTTACTTATGTAAATAAATATATGGTAAAAATCCTAGATATCACTTATGTAGTAATAATAATTTCTTTCATCTATTTAAAAATTTCTGTCAGTCACTCCAAGTAATTATTTCTGTGGAGCTCCTTTATTTCTCACATCAATACTCTAAAATAAGTACTGCTATTTGCACTATTTTACAGTAAGAAAGCAGAGATTCACAAAGGTGAAGTAACCTGCTCAAGGGCATACAGGTATCAAATGACAGAGCAGAGATTTGAGCCAATACAATCTGGTCTAGAGTTTACATGCTTTAGCATTTGCTATATGGTCTTCCATTTGCTATATATACTTGGGTCAAACAAGGTCTTCTTTTGGATAGGTTTATAGTCTTTTATTTTATTATGAGCATCCATAATTAACTTGGATTATTTTCTGATTTTAGAAATTTATTTTTTTTTAATTTAAAATGTAGGCTTTTGTAAGATAAAAACCATGTGTCTTTATTATATCTACTACACAACATCCATTATAATACCTATAAAATACCCATGAACATAATACACAGTCACATGCATACACATATATGTCACAGTTCACACATTTTGATACTATACTATTTAAAACATTTTGTTTAACTTTCTTTTCATATGTCATAAAATTAAATAAGAATTCCATATCATTAAATGTTAATAAGAACAGAAACATGATTTAAAAGACTTCTTAGGTATTCATCACATGAGTGTTTATGCAACCATCAATTCACATTTCTTCATTTCACTACAACTGAAAAATACTTCAATCTTTATATTCAGTCATTGTTCATCTTCTACCTAGGGAACCATTCATATATTATTTATTTTTGTATGCCTATAATCTTCATCAAAAATGTTATTTTCTTTTGCTTCTAATGACTTATTACCATAAAATGTTGAAAGATTTTCCACAAGAATTAGAAGATCCATTCTGCAAGCAGAAAGGAGACTTGGTCTAGTAGATTATATCCTCATATAGTGTTCAGTTCAATTCAGTCGCTCAGTCATGTCCAATTCTTTGAGACCCCATGAATTGCAGCACGCCAGGCCTCTCTGTCCATCATCAACTCCCGGAGTTCACTCAGACTCACGTCCATCGAGTCAGTGATGCCATCCAGCCATCTCATCCTCTGTTGTCCCCTTCTTCTCCTGCCTCCAGTCCCTCCCAGCTTCAGAGTCTTTTCCAATGAGTCAACTCTTTGCATGAGGTGGCCAAAGTACTGGAGTTTCAGCATTAGCATCAGTCCTTCCAAAGAACACCCAGGGCTGATCTCCTTCAGAATGGACTGGTTGGATCCCCTTGCAGTCCAAGGGACTCTCAAGAGTCTTCTCCAACACCACAGTTCAAAAGTATCAATTCCTCGGCGCCCAGCCTTCTTCACAGTCCAATTCTCACATCCATACATGACCACAGGAAAAACCATAGCCTGAACTAGATGGACCTTTGTTGGCAAAGTAATGTCTCTGCTTTTCAATATGCTATCTAGGTTGGTCATAACTTTTCTTCCAAGGAGTAAGCGTCTTTTAATTTCATGGCTGCAGTCACCATTTGCAGTGATTTTGGAGCCCAACAAAATAAAGTCTGACACTCTTTCCATTGTTTTCCCATCTATTTGCCATGAAGTGATGGGACCAGATGCCATGATCTCCGTTTTCTGAATGTTGAGCTTTAAGTCAACTTTTTCACTGTCCTCTTTCACTTTCATCAAAAGGCTTTTTAGTTCCTCTTCACTTTCTGCCGCAAGGGTGGTGTCATCTGCATATCTGAGGTTATTGATATTTCTCCTGGCAATCTTGATTCCAGCTTGTGTTTCTTCCAGTCCAGCGTTTCTCATGATGTATTCTGCATAGAAGTTAAATAAGCAGGGTGACAATATACAGCCTTGGCATACTCCTTTTCCTATTTGGACCAGCCTGTTGTTCCATGTCCAGTTCTAACTGTTGCTTCCTGACCTGCATACATATTTCTCAAGAGGCAGATCAGGTGGTCTGGTATTCCCATCTCTTTCAGAATTTTCCACAGTTTATTGTGATCCACACAGTCAAAGGCTTTGGCATAGTCAATAAAGCAGAAATAGATGGTTTTTTTTTTTTTTCCTGGAACTCTCTTGCTTTTTCCATGATCCAGCGGATGTTGGCAATTTGATCTCTGGTTCCTCTGCCTTTTTGAAAACCAGCTTGAACATCAGGAAGTTCACAGTTCACATATTGTTGAAGCCTGGCTTGGAGAATTTTGAGCATTACTTTACTAGCATGTGAGATGAGTGCGATTGTGCGGTAGTTTGAGCATTCTTTGGCATTGCCTTTCTTTGGGATTGGAATGAAAACTGACCTTTTCCAGTCCTGTGGCCACTGCTGAGTTTACCAAATTTGCTGGCATATTGAGTGCAGCACTTTCACAGCCTCAGATTTCAGGATTTGAAATAGCTCCACTGGAATGCTATCACCTCCACTAGTTTTGTTCATAGTGATGCTTTCTAAGGCCCACTTGACTTCACATTCCAGCATGTCTGTCTCTAGATGAGTGATCACACCATCATGATTATCTGGGTTGTGAATATCTTTTTTGTACAGTTCTTCTGTGTATTCTTGCCACCTCTTCTTAATATCTTCTGCTTCTGTTAGATCCAGACCATTTCTATCCTTTATCAAGCCCATCTTTGTATGAAATGTTCCCTTGGTATCTCTTATTTTCTTGAAGAGATCTCTAGTCTTTCCCATTCTGTTGTTTTCCTCTATTTCTTTGCGTTGATTGATGAAGAAGGCTTTCTTATCTCTTCTTGCTATTCTCTGGAACTCTGCATTCAGATGCTTATATCTTTCCTTTCCTCCTTTGCTTTTAGCTTCTCTTCTTTTCACAGCTATTTGTAAGGCTTCCCCAGACAACCTTTTTGCTTTTCTGCATTTCTTTTGCATGGGGATGGTCTCGATCCCTGTCTCCTCTACAATGTCATGAACCTCATTCCATAGTTCATCAGGCACTCTATCTATCAGATCTAGGCCCTTAAATCTATTTCTCACTTCCACTGTATAATCATAAGGGATTTGATTTAGGTCATAGCTGAATGGTCTAGCGGTTTTCCCTACTTTCTTCAATTTAAGTCTGAATTTGGCAATAAGAAGTTCATGATCTGAGCGACCGTCAGCTCCTGGTCTTGTTTTTGTTGACTGTATAGAGCTTCTCCATCTTTGGCTGGAAAAGATAAAATCAATCTGATTTCGGTGATGACCATCTGGTGATGTCCATGTATAGAGTCTTCTCTTGTGTTGTTGGAGGAGGGTGTTTGCTATGACCAGTGCATTTTCTTGGCAAAACTCTATTAATCTTTGCCCTGCTTCATTCTGGATTCCAAGGCCAAATGTGCCGGTTACTCCAGGTGTTTCTTGGCTTTCTACTTTTGCATTCCAGTCCCCTATAATGATAAGGACATCTTTTTTTGCATGTTAGTTCTACAAGGTCTTGTAGGTCTTTATAGAACCGTTCAACTTCAGCTTCTTCAGCATTACTGGTTGGGGCATAGACTTGGATTACGGTGATATTGAATGGTTTGCCTTGGAAATGAATAGAGATCATTCTGCCATTCTTGAGACTGCATCCAAGTACTGCATTTTGGACTCTTCTGTTGACCATGATGGCTACTCCATTTCTTCTGAGGGATTCCTGCCCTCAGTAGTTGATATAATGGTCATCTGAGTTAAATTCACCCATTCCAGTCCATATTAGTTTGCTGATTCCTAGAATGTCGACGTTCACTCTTGCCATCTCTTTTTTGACCACTTCCAATTTGCCTTGATTAATGGACCTGACATTCCAGGTTCCTATGCAATATTGCTCTTTATAGCATCGGACCTTGCTTCTATCATGACTCCCATCCACAGCTGTCTATTGTTTTTGCTTTGGCTCCATCCCTTCTTTCTTTCTGGAGTTATTTCTCCACTGATCTCCTGTAGCATATTGGGCACTTACTGACCTGAGGAGTTCCTCATTCAGTATCCTATCATTTTGCCTTTTCACACTGTTCATGGGGTTCTCAAGGAGTGAATTCTGAAGTGGTTTGCCATTCCCTTCTCCAGTGGACCACATTGTATCAGACCTCTCCACCATGACCCGCCTGTCTTGGATTGCCCCGTGGGCATGGCTTGGTTTCATTGAGTTAGACAAGGCTGTGGTCCTAGTGTGATTAGATTGACTAGTTTTCTGTGAGTATGGTTTCAGTGTGTCTGCCCTCTGATGCCCTCTTGCAACACCTACCATCTTACTTGGGTTTCTCTTACCTTGGGCATGGATATCTCTTCATGGCTGCTCTAGCAAAATGCAGTCACTGCTCCTTACCTTGGACAAAGCGTATCTCCTCACCACCGCCCTTCCTGACCTTCAACGTGTGATAGCTCCTCTAGGCCCTCCTGCGCCAGTGCAGCCACCGCTCCTTGGACGTGGGTTGATCTTCCCGGCCACCGCCCCTGGCCTCGTACATGGGGTGGCTCCTCCGGGCCGCAGTCCCTGGCCTCATACGCGGGGTAGCTCCTCCAGACCATTGCCCCTGACCTCGGACACAGGGTGGCTTCTCTTTGCTGTTCCTGCGCCATCGCAGCCTGGCACTCTCGGTCGCTGCCCCTGACCTTGGACATGGGGTAGCTCCTCTCGGCCGCGCTGAGCACGACAGCCATGGCAGCCGCTTGCGCTGAGTGCACCGGCCGTCGCAGGGTGCTTAAGTATAAAAGCCCAGTTTGATCAGTTTGAGACAACCTTTAATCATGGTCTAGATTCTAGTCTAGAACAGCCTTTCAGGATTAATTTAAAGCTTGCGTGCTGCCTGAAATATTGTCTTGCTGAATTTATTTCCCCTTCCCTGTCCTATGAATTTACTTCCTTACTGGCTTCCCCTGGGAGCACTTTCTCAATTAAGCATTTACAGATAAATTCTCAGATTTAGGATTGGCTTTGAGAAAACATTATATAAGACAGAATATCTTTATATATATATTTTTGCACATAACTTTCATAATATTCTTAACATTTTTTCTTAGATTTGGAATGACTGTGTCAAAAAAATGTAAATATTTTATTGCTTTGGCATTTGTACTAATATACATTTTTCCCAGTTATAAAAGTGCCAATATAGCAGCACTTTCTACAGTTATTTACTGCAATATGTAGTGTATAATTTTATCTCATTTCTAACACCGATAGAAAATTTCTTCTATTTCCTACTGGCCATTGTCATGAGGTTATGAGAAGGAATAGATAGACACCAGTGTTCATGTTACTATTTTATTTGTAATTTCAAATCTTCATGATCAGCATTAAATTTAATTTAAGTGGGTTCTACATGTATTTTGATAGAAAATTAATGTTTAATTTAAATCTTACACATGTCTCTACCTGTGGGTCTATGATAATGTTTCTCTTCTACTTCCCCTTTGTTTACTAAACCTTGGAAGTGTGATGGTACTACTTTGTCTGCATAGATACATTTGTGTCCTACAAATGTTTATTGATTACCTTATACTTGCTGGAATTGGTTCCAAGATAATGGTAAATGAGACAGATACAAGTTCAGTTCATTTGTTCAGTCACATCTGACTCTTTGCAACCCACGAATTGTAACATGCAAGGCCTTTGAGTCCATCACCAACTCCTGGTGCTTGCTTAAAATCGTGTCTATTGATTTGGTGATGCCATCCAAATATTTCATCCTATGTCATCCCCTTCTCCTTCTGCCATCAATATTTCCCACCATCGGGGTCTTTTCCAATGAGGCAGTACTTTGCATCAGGTGGCCAAGGTACTGGAACTTCAGCTTCAGCATCAGTTCTTTCAATGAATATTCAGACTGATTTCCTTTAGGATTGACTGGTTTGATCTCCTTGCTGTCCAACGAAGTCTCAAGAATCTTCTCTAAGTACAGTTCAAAAGTATCAGTTCTTCAGAACTCAGCTTTCTTTATGGTCCAACTCTCACATTCATACTTGACTACTGGAAAAATCATAGCTTTAACTATACAGACCTTTGTCTGCAAATTAGTGTCTCTGCCTTTTAAAACATTGTCCAGGTTTGTCATCGCTTTTCTTCCAAGGAGCAAGTGTCTTTGAATTTCATGGCTGCAGCCACCATATGCAGTGATTTTGGAGCACAAGAAAATAAAGTATGTCACTCTTCCATTGTTTTCCCATATATTTGCCATGAAGTGATGGGATCAAATGCCATGATCTTAGATTTCTGAACGTTGAGTTTTAAGCCAGCTTTTTCACTCTCCTCATTCACTTCATCAAGAGGCTCTTTATTTCTTCACTTTCTGCCATTTGGGTGATGTAATCTGCCTATCGGAGGTTATTGATATTTCTCCTGGCAATCTTGATTCCAGATTCTGCTTCATCTACCCTGGCATTTTGCATTGTGTAATCTGCATATAATTAAATAAGCAGGGTGACAATATATAGCCTTGACATACTCCTTTCCCAATTTGGCACCAGTCTGTTGTTTCATGCCCTATCCTAACTGTTGCTTCTTGACCTGCATACAGGTTCTCAGGAGGCAGGTGAGATGGACTGTTTGTTAGTCCCACATAATTTAGAATTTTCCACAGTTTGTTGTGAACCACACAGTCAATGTTTAGCATTTTCAGTGGAGCAGAAGAAGATATTTTTCTGTAATTTTCTTGCTTTTTCTATGATCCAACAGATGTTGGCAATTTGATATCTGGTTTCTCTGCCTTTTCTAAATCCAGCTTGAACATCTGGAAGTTCTTGGTTTATGTACTGTTGAAGCTTGGAGAATTATTTTTAATATAAATTAATTTATTTTAATTGGAGGTTAATTACTTTACAATATTGTATTGGTTTTGCCATACATCAACATGAATCCACCACAGGTATACACATGGTCCCCATCCTGAACACTGCTCCCTCCTCCCTCCCCATACCATCCCTCTGGGTCATCTCAGTGCACCAGCCCCAAGCATCCTGTATCCTGCATCGAACCTGTATTGGCCATTCATTTTGTATATGATATTATATATGTTTCAATGCCATTCTCCCAAATCATCCCATCTTCTCCCTCTTCCACAGAGTCCAAAAGACTGTTATATACATTTGTGTCTCTTTTGCTGTCTCAATACAGGGTTTATCATTATCATCTTTCTAAATTCCATATATATGCATTAGTATACTGTATTGGTGTTTTTCTTTCTGGCTTACTTCACTCTGGATAATAGGCTCCATTTCATCCACCTCATTAGAATTGATTCAAATGTATTCTTTTTAATGGCTGAGTAATACTCCATTGTGTATATGTACCACAGCTTTTTTGTCTATTCATCTGCTGATGGACATCTAGGTTGTTTCCATGTCCTGGCTATTATAAACAGTGCTGCGGTGAACATTGGGGTACACGTGTCTCTTACAATTCTAGTTTCCTCGGTGTGCATGCTCAGCAGTGGGATTGCTGGGTCATAAGGCAGTTCTATTTCCAGTTTTTTAAGGAATCTCCACACTGTTCTCCATAGTGGCTCTACTAGTTTGAATTCCCACCAACAGTGTGACAGGGTTCCCTTTTCTCCACACCTTCTCCAGCAATTATTGCTTGTAGACTTTTGGATCACAGCCATTCTAACTGGCATGAAATGGTACCTCATTGTGGTTTTTATTTGCATTTCTCTGATAATGAGTGATGTTGAGCATCTTTTCATGTGTTTGTTAGCCATCCGTATGTCTTCTTTGGAGAAATGTTTGTTTAGTTCTTTGGCCCATTTTTTGATTGGGTTGTTTATTTTTCTGGAATTGAGCTGTAGGAGTTGCTAGTATATTTTTGAGATTAGTTGTTTGTCAGTTGCTTCATTTGTTATTATTTTCTCCCATTCTGAAGGCTGTCTTTTCACCTTGCTTATAGTTTCCTTTGTTGTGCAGAAGCTTTCAATTTTAAATAGGTCCTGTTTGTTCCTTTTTTGCTTTTATTTCCAATATTCTGGGATGTGGGTCGTAGAGGACCCTGCTGTGATGTATTTTGGAGAGTGTTTTGCCTATGTTCTCCTCTAGGAGTTTTATAGTTTATGGTCTTATGTTTAGATCTTTAATCCATTTTGAGTTTATTTTTGTGTATGGTGTTAGAAAGTGTTCTAGTTTCATTCTTTTACAAGTGGTTGACCAGGTTTCCCAGCACCACTTGTTAAAGAGATTGTCTTTAATCCATTGTATATTCTTGCCTCCTTTGTCAAAGATAAGGTGTCCATAGATGCATGGATTTATCTTTGGGCATTCTATTTTGTTCCATTGATCTATATTCCTGTCTTTGTGCCAGTACCATACTGTCTTGATGACTGTGCTTTGTAGTAGAGCCTGAAGTCAGGCAGGTTGATTCCTCCAGTTCCATTCTTCTTTCACAAGATTGCTTTGGCTATTAGAGGTTTTTTTTGTATTTCCATACAAATTGTGAAATTATTTGTTCTAGCTCTGTGAAAAATACCGTTGGTAGCTTGATAGGGATTGCATTGAATCTATAAATTGCCTTGGGTAATATACTCATTTTCACTATATTGATTCTTCCAATCCATGAACATGGTATATTTCTCCGTCTATTAGTGTCCTCTGATTTCTTTCACCAGTGTTTTATAGTTTTCTATATATAGGTCTTTAGTTTCTTTACGTAGATATATTCCTAAATATTTTATTGTTTTCATTGTGATGGTGAATGGAATTGTTTCCTTAATTTCTCTTTCTATTTTCTCATTATTAGTGTATAGGAATGCAAGGGATTTCTGTGTGTTGATTTTATATCCTGCAAATTTACTATATTCATTGATTAACTCTAGTAATTTTCTGGTGGAGTCTTTAGGGTTTTCTATGTATAGGATCATGTCATCTGCAAACAGTGAGTTTTACTTCCTTTCCAATTTGAATTCCTTTTATTTCTTTTTCTGCTCTGATTGCTGTGGCCAAAACTTCCAAAACTATGTTGAATAGTAATGGTGAAAGTGGGCTCTCTTGTCTTGTTCCTGACTTTAGGGGAAATGCTATCAATTTTTCACCAGTGAGGATAATGTTTGCTGTGGGTTTGTCATATATAGCTTTTATTATGTTGAGGTATATTCCTTCTATTCCTGCTTTCTGGAGAATTTTGAGCATTACTTTCCTGGAATGTGAAACGAGTGCAATTTGTGGTAGTCTGAACATTCTTTGGCATTGTCTTTCTTTGGGATTGGAATGAAAGCTGACCTTTTCAAGTCCTATGGTCACTGCTGAATTTTCCAAATTTGCTGGCATATTGAGCACAGCACTTTCACAGCATCATATATTTTAGGATTTGAAATAGCTCAACTGGAATTCCATCACCTCCACTAGCTTTGTTCTTAGGGATGCCTCTTACTTGACTTCACACCCCAGGTTGTCTGCCTCTAGGTGAGTGATAACACCATTTTGGTTATCTGAGTCATTAAGATCTTTTTTGTATAGTTCTTCTGTGTATTCTTGCCACCTCTTCTTAATATCTTGTGCTTTTGTTAGATCTATGCCATTTCTGTTCTTTATTGTGCCCATCTTGTATGGAATGTTCCCTTGGTATCTCTAATTTTCTTGAAGAGATCTCTGGCCTTTCTTATTCTGTTGCTTTCCTCTATTTCTTTGCATTGACCACTAGGAAGGCTTTCTTATTTCTCCTTGCTATTCTTTGGAATTCTGCATTCAGATAATTATATCACTCCTTTTCTCCTTTGCCTTTAGCTTCTCTTGACTCAGCTATTTGTAAGGCTTCCTCAGACAACCATTTTGCATTTCTTATTTTTGGGGATGGTTTTGATTACCATCTCCTGTATAGTGGTATGATGTTCCAGCCATAGTTCTCCTGGCACTCCATCTATCAGATCTAATCTCATGAATATATTTGTCAGTTTCACTGTATAATCATAAGTGATTTGATTTAGGCCATACCTGAATGATGTAGTGGTTTTCCCTACTTTCTTCAATTTAATTCTGAATTTTGCAATAAAGAGTTCATGATCTGAACCCCAGTCAGCTTCTAGTCTTGTTTTTGCTGACTCTACAAAGCTTCTCCATCTTCAGCTGCAAAGAATGCAATCTGATTTTGGTATTGACCTTTGGTGATGCCCATGTTTAGAGTTGTCTCTTGTGTTGTTGGAGTAAGGTTTTTGCTATGACCAGTGGGTTCTCTTGGCAAAACTCTCAGCCTTTCCCTGCTTCATTTTGTACTTCAAGGCCAAACTTTCCTGTTACTCTAGATATCTCTTGACTTTCTATTTTTTTATTTCAGTTCTGTATGATGAAAAGGACCTACAAGACCTTCTAGAACTAACCAAAACAATGTCTTTCATCATACAGAATTGGAATGCAAAAGTATGATCCAACAGATGTTGGCAATTTGGTCCCTGGTTCCTCTGCCTTTTCAAAATCCACTTTGAACATCTGGAAATTCTCAGTTCATGTACCGTTGTCATCTAACTTAGAGAACTTTTAGCATTACTTTGCTAACTTGTAAGATGCATCTTCAGGGGAGGCGTGGGTTGACTCTAGTTTGCTATGGGTCAGAGGCACTGAATACAACAATTCTGGGAGCCATGGCATGCTTTCATAAGTCCTTTTGAAGGACGTTGCCATTATTGCCATTGCCCCTACCATAGTTTGGCCTCAGGGAAATCTACAGAGAGGGAACACAGCCCAACCCATCAACAGAAAATTGGATTTAAGATTCACTGAGCGTGGCCCTGACCATGGGAGCAAGACCTAGTTTTCCCCATGGTCAGTACCCACCATCAGGAAGCGTCCACAAGCCTCTTACCTTATCCATCAGAAGGCAAACAGAATGGAAACCACAATTACAGAAAACTAACCAAACTGATCACGTGGATCACAGCCTTGAATAACTTAGTGAAACTATGAGGCATGCCATATAGAGCCACCCAGGACAGACAGGTCATGGTGAAGAGTTCTGACAAAATGTGATTTACTGGAAAAGAGAATGGCAAACTGCTTCTCTATTCGTGCATTGAGGACCCCATGAACAGTATAAAAAGGCAAAAAGATATGAACTGAAAGATGAACTCCCCAGGTTGGTAGGTGCCCAATACACTACTGTAAGAGTGGAGAAATATCTCCAGAAACTATGAAGAGGCTGAGCCAAAGCAATAACAAAGCCTAGCTGTGGATATGACTGGTGATAGAAGTAAAGTCTGATGCTGTGAAGAACAATATTTTATAGGAACCTAGAATGTTCGGTGCATGAGTCAAGATAAATTGGAAGTGGTCAAACAGGAGAAGACAAGATTGAACATCAACCTTTTAAGAATCAGTGAACTAAAATGGGCTGGAACGGGAAAATTTAATTCAGATGACCATTATATCTACTACTGTGGGCAAGAATTCCTTAGAAAAAGTTGAGTAGCCTTCATAGCCGATGAAAGAGTATGAACTGCAGTACTTGGGTGCAATCTCAAAAATGACATAATGATATCTGTTTGTTTCCAAGGCAAACCATTCATTATCACAGTAATCCAAATCTATGTCCCAACCACTAATGCTGAAGAAACATTAAGGCATCCTACTAATTTCTAATAATGAATTAGACAATCACATAGGGCAAATAAAAGGCACTATGTGAGGTGCTTTACTGAAGAATGTAGAATTTGGTCCAGATGGCACTTTGGAAAACATTTAAAAAATTTTTTAAAAATCCTCTAAAAAAGATGTCTAAATTGAATGAAGAATTGGAATTAGTATGCTGGAAATAAGGAATGGACCAAGAGGATTTATGAAGAGTTTTTTTGGGCAAATTATAACTTTAGAGACAAGTAAAATGCATGCTCTTATGTAAGGGAAAGATTGTTTCTGTTGGAGAAAGTCTCAGAAGCCAGTTGATGAGGAATCTTGAGGATCAATTAAGAAGTTTAAAATTACACAAAAAGGCATGGGGATTTATTGATAAATTTTGGACTTAGAGAAAAAAAATAATATTAGGTTTCCATGTTTGAAATATAATTCATGGAGATATGGCTTTGGGAAAGCAAGTGTTCCCCTTACATGTTTACAAGTAATAAATTCTTTCATCTCTAGGGAAAAAGTATAATTCAGTCTGGTACATGTAGAATTGACTAGAGGAAGGTTAAGTCAGGAGAGGGAAGTAGTAAGTTAGGAAGTAGCTTCAATTTTTCAGATGAGAAATAATTTGGTGTCAATTATTATTTGGCTGTAGTGTAGATAGAGAAACAATAATAATAAAATGTATTTCTATGTAAAATTCAAGGTGTTTGTGGTTGAATGGATATGGGGAAAATGGAAGAGGAAAGAGGAAGGGATGATATGAAGATTTTTGTCTTTGGTAATTTGGTAGAAATCTATGTTATTATTCAAGGCAAGGAACACAGTGAAGAATAGGCTTGAAACTGAATGAAGCCTTCATTTTTGGAAATTCTGAGTCTGAGATGTTAGTAGAAGAGTCAAAATATGTTTGAAACGAAAATTGAGATATGGATCATGTTTTAACATTCAATCATTTCTAGGAGGGAGATCCAGGTTTGAGAGACATTCAGGCACTGGAAAAACTGGAGGAGGGTGTGAAAGTCTAGAAAGCATGATTAGAATGAGGGGAAAAAATGTTGAAACGGAATCATGGGAAAGGTAGATTAAAAACTACTGTGGAGGAGTGGTCATAAAGGAAGAAAATGTTCTAAGAAAAGGAAGCAATTATTGGAGAGGTCAGATACAATAAGGACTGGTGATAGTCCATAGATTACCACAAGGATTGGTCACAATGGAGGGAGTTACTTAGCAAAGTTATGGGGATTGTAGATAGATTAAAGTAGTTGAGGTACAAATGGGCAGTAGAAAAGTGGAGACAATGAGTATACAGAATCTTTTTTTTTTTTTTTTTTTTTTTCAGAAAGATGACTTTGTAGAACAGGAGAGATATATAATTTTTTGAACAAGTAGAAGGATGGATTTTAGAAAGGAGGAAGAATTCCTTTATACATCTATAAACAGAAAGAGGAAAGGGTAGATAAAAATGTAAAGAAATTCACACTGGTGACACAACCTGGAATGCTGATTTTATAGATTATCTTTATTAAATGTATTACATGTTGAGGTCATTCACTGAGAGAGATTGGAAGGAGAAAAGGAAATAAGATTTGAAAGAGCTGCTGAGGAGAATTCGAGTAAGAACTATATATATTTCTGTTGCAAACATCTAAATTTTATTTCAGATTGTATTCAGTAGTTAATTGAAAGAAAATAATATGTTTTGAATTGTTTAAGATTTTACTTTTTCAGAGCAGAATAGGTTTACAACAAAATTGAGAGAGAGGTACAGATGTTTCTATATATCATTTGCTCAAGCACATTTTTAGTTTCTCCATTATCAACGTCACTCATGAGAACATGAGAATTATATATATATATATATATATATATAATATATAATGTGTGTGTGTGTGTATATATATATATATACAAAGACCCACCTTGACACATTGTAATCACCTAAAGTCCATAGTTTTGCTTAGGGTTTACTCATAACATTGTACAGTCTATAGATTTGGACAAATGTGATATATATCCACAAGTATAATATTTTATTGCCATAAAACTGTGTTCTCCCTGTATTCATCTGTTCTACTTCTTCCACTTTTAGCAACTTATATATACATATATATATATATATATATATATATATAAGTTTTGCCTTTTTCAGAATGTTACATAGTTGTAATCATATAGCCTTATTTGATTAGTTTCTTTGACTTACTAATATACACTGAAAGTTCCTCCATGTCTTTTCGTGGTCTGATAGCTCAAGTGCCAAGTAATGTTACATTGTTTGGATTTACCACAGTTTATTTATCCATTCAACTACTAAAAGACATCTTGGTTCCTTCCAAGTTTTGTCAATTATGAATAAAGTTGCTACAAACATCTGTGGGCAGATTTTTATATTTTCCACTCCTCTGGGAAAATACTGAAGAGCATAAATGCAGGATCAGATGGTAAGAGTATATTTAGTTTTGTAAGATGCCACCAAACTGTCTTTCGAAGTGGCTGTGTTATTTTGCTTTCTCATCAGCAAAGTATTCTAATTTTTGCTGCTCCATATCCTTACCAACATTTGGTATTGACAGTGTTCCTGATTTTGGCCACTCTGATAGGTGTGTAGTTGTATTTCATTGTTGTTTTAATTTGTAGTTCCCTGGTGATGTATGATATAGAACACATTTTCATATGTTTATTTGCCATCTGTGTATCTTCTTTGGTGAAGTGTTTGTCAAGGCTTTTGATTAATTTTTAAAATCAGGTTGTTTTTTTCTTACTGTGAATTTGTATTTATATAATAAAAGAGGGCAGTTTGTTGAGTTAAGGCAAATAAAAAATAAAGTGAAGATGCTTCAATTGTATGACTGCTAAGTCCCTGTATATCATTTCTCATAAATTTTCTATAATTCTAGAATAATCTTCATAGTTTATAAAGTATTTTCACAGCTATTTAACTCTTACAAGAGATTTGGGATACATATAAGGAAAAATGTTTGCTTTGACTGTTTAGTTAAGATAACTAACATTTAGTAATTGTATATCTGTCCTCTTCCTTGTCACTTGGCAGAGCTGACTCTAATTTAGCTTTTCTTTCAATTTATCCTGTCTTTTCCTGTGGTTAATTTCTGTTCATATATTTAAATTTTATTAGAAGTTGAGAAGGGAGAGAGCTTAGGAATCACAGGAAAGGTGTCTTCAGTTAGAATTTACATTTTGTAATCTATACAGGTAACTTGTTTCGAAGTGAAGACCTGAGCTCTAATCCTAATTTGGCTTCTCACTGGCTGTGAAACCTTTATTCAGTCACTAAACAGCTCTAGATGCCAGTTTCCTCACTTAGGCAACACATGAGTTGATTTTGGAAATCTCTAGGATAATACCCAACTCTGACATTCTCAGTTCAGTTCAGCTGCTTGGTCATGTCCGATTCTTTGCAACCCCATGGGCTGCAGGATTCCAGGCTTCCTTGTCCATTACCAACTCCCAGAGCTTGCTCAATCTCATGTCCGTAGAGTCAGTGATGCCATCTAAACATCTCCTCCTCTGTCATTCCCTTCTCCTCCTGCCTTCAATCTTTCCCAGCATCAGGGTCTTTTCCAATGAGTTAGTACTTCACAACAGGTGGCCAAACTATTGAAGGTTCATCATCAGTTCTTCCAATGAATATTCTTTGCAATTCTTATTAATTTAACCAATTAATGATTCTTTTGGTTTACTGATTGCATAGAATGCAGTTACATAAGAAAATTTCAATATAATCACACATATTTAAATGCAAAACACTGTTTTACATTTCTTTTTTAGCTAATAAAGCAACAAATACCATTACTGTTCACATATATAGTTGAATGGTTCACTTCCCCCATCTTTCTGACTTTGTTCTGTTTTTTCTTTTATGGCCTCAGAAGACACTTTACTCAAAAAAAAAAAAGGTTGTTTATTTCAGCACTATTCTGACTTAGGGTCAAAGTAAGAGGTGTCTAGTTGGTTCTTTCTTGAGTGGGTACAGCTACCTTCTCACTGCCATCACTTTTCTTTGGTTCCATTGCTCCTTTTTTATTAGTGAAGAGAAAATTTTATGTGTGTTCTAGATCCTTATTTGGAGCTTCATGATGTGGTGGGACCTAGGCACAGTACAGGCAAAGAGATATTCATTACTCAGATGTGATTTTACTGTAATACTAATGGACTTAACAATCAGGGAGGCTCACTAACAAAAGTCCCTTCAAGTTTCTGAGAGAGGCCTTAGTAACATCCATATGCTATTTTTCTTTTCTTTTCTGTTTTTAAAAGAGGGGGTAGAATTGAACAACAATACAATTTAAACAGAAGGATCCACAAAAACTGATTCATCTCTGTTCTTGCTGGTCACCTAACTGAACATATGTTGGCTTCATTTAACTGATAGCCTCAATGCTGCTGCTGCTGCTGCTAAGTCGCTTCAGTCGTGTCCGACTCTGTGCGACCCCATAGACGGCAGCCCACCAGGCTCCCCCGTCCCTGGGATTCTCCAGGCAAGAACACTGGAGTGGGTTGCCATTTCCTTCTCCAATGCATGAAAGTGAAAAGTGAAAGTGAAGTCCCTCAGTTGTGTCCGACTCTTAGCGACCCCATGGATAGCAGCCCATCAGGCTCCTCCATCCATGGGATTTTCCAGGCAAGAGTACTGGAGTAGGGTGCCATTGCCTTCTCTGGATAGCCTCAATAGATGATAACTAAGCACTAACTTAAAATCTCTATGGTTTCTTGTTAGTGACAACGAATGATGATTATTCAAGAAAGCCTTCTCATTTTTAATCTCCTGCTGTTTCTGTTCCTTTGACCAGTAAGCCCCTTGTAACCAGTTCCTGATGACTTTTATTGTGGCTTTTATCCAAGGAAAATAAAACTAATAATGGTTGCTTTTATCTAAACTTTTCTTTTTTTAAAACCTAAATAATTATACTTATGATATATTTTCCACCTTTTGGCTCTTGTGCCATACATATCCTCTCCAGTGGGTAATATACCTACTTTTAGTCTAAGTAGGACATTTGCAATATAACCTCAGATATTTAATAATTCTCAGTGTATTTGCAGGGAATTGTGCAATAGTCTTGAATCACGTATGATAGATTCCCTTGGATAAACTACCTAGTTGCCTTGGAGATATTAATTCTTAAAATCATATGGCTAATCTGAACTATTTTTTTTTAATTTAAAAGTTCTCATTATTATGGAGATATTTTCATTTGATGTGTCAACAGAATTTGTTCTGATTTAACCTTATTAAAATTTAAAATTTTTTATTTAGCAACATAACAGAGACTTTGAGAAAATAAATTCTTCATTTTGTCTGTTCATTTGGGTCAGTACATCTTTTTATATTATTTGAGATATTTAGCATCTTAAGGATTTACTTACACTTAGTATGCACAGGTATGGCTTTGATAAATGCTTATAAATATATCCCAGATGGTTGGGGCACAAAAGACATTTATTCTACATAGTTTATTTTCTAATGAGTATTTTCATAACTATGATATGGCATTAAATTCACAATTAGAAAGATAGGGAATTGACAATGAAATATAGATGAAAAGATCAACATTTTAAAGGCAGCTTTGCATTTTCAACATAAAAGGCAAATTATTTGGATAAAAATGGTTACCCAGTTGAATATACTATATAATTATAATATTAAACTGCAATGTGTGATATTACACCATTTATGTAACTTTAAATAACTGGTGATTGTTGTTTAGTCACCAACGCATGTTCAACAATTGTGACCCCATGGACTGTAGCTCTCCATGCTCTTTTGTTCATAGGATCTTCCAGGCAAGAATATGGAGTGGGTTGCCATTTCCTTCTCCAAATAACACTGGAATTCTTTTTTATTATAGTCAACTATGCTAAGTAATATTATTACTGACTTTAAAAACACATTATGAAGACATATATCAATGAAAACAACCGTCATAATTGAGCCCAAATTAAACCCAAACAGAAGTAAATCAGTTATCTTAACATTCCCTTTACTGATTACTATTATCATTTGCAATGTAAAAGATTTCCTTCATGGATGTTGTCTCTCAGTCTGAATTTATTATGTAAATCTTAGCATTTACTCTGGTTCCTAAAAACCCAGAGTGTTCTAAAAAAACATATGCATATTGTGCTTCTACAGTGAAGATAGTTCTGACATATAATAGGCTACTTCCCACAAGAATAATGATTCATGAAGAACAAGGTATAAAGATTGTTTGTTTCACTTATTCTACAGCCTATGTTTTGTTCTTGGTTAAAAAGAGTTGGCAGAGAGTGTTTATTATTTATGTTAGAGTTGGAGAAAGCAATTAGATTAGATTCATATGAATAACCTATAGATAAGGGCTAGTAATCAAGGATCAGGAACATAGTCAACAGAAAATATGCCACTGACAGCAGAAAAATAAAAATGAATAAATAACTGGTCTAAAGCATAACATAGAAAACAAAAAGTTTAAATAGACCTCAGGAAAAATATTAGATGAGATAAAGCTTAATCTGAGCCAGACTCTGTCCTCTTGAACAAAGGAAGCAGCTGGAAGGTAAGCAGCTATATATTACCAACCTAAGATATTGCTGAGTTATTGCTGTTGCATGAAACAGTGCATCAGCTTCCCCTCCACTAGTAGGTGAAATAAAAGTATTTTGTGCAATCTAGAGGACAAGATAAGCAGAGTTGGTACTTAGATTAAAAAATATTTACAGAGAGAAAAAACATTATGCAAAAGTAGATATAGTAAGCATATTTGGTATAATGCTATACCAAGGATATAAGGATAATAAGGATATAAGGATAATCATTCAAAATATAAAGTATAAATGTAATTATAATTTACTGTATAAAGCAACAATAGTAGCTGCAGATGATGTCCTGTCTGTACCCATTTTACCGGCTGGTACACTCATCAAGTGAGTCTGCATTAAAAGCTCCCACTTGGAACAGATGGTACACTGCTTACCACAGGGCAGTCAAGTGACTCAGATTTGGGGCACTATGGTCTATTTTCCCTGCCACAAGAAGATGACTCTACAATGCAATTTACATTGCAAAGCATGCTTACCAAGCAGAAGGCTCCTAGAATTTGTGTTGGACTATTCTCTTTCTCAGCTCCTTCCCTTTCTCTATTTTACTTGCCTCATTCATATGCTTTCCTGAAAGAAGCTGCCTTAATTAATCTCATACACCTGAATCCCTGACTCTGGCTCTGCTTTCCTGGTGCCTTCGGTAGCAGCAGTGGTCCTGGGAAGAACACTAAGGAGTTGATTCTGAAAATGGCTTACCAGCTAGCTACCTGACAATGAGCAAACTGTCACTGAAGGTATGTGGAATATTAATTATTCTTAACATTCTATAGTAGTTGGTGGTTAAGATATTTACCCTTAGTGAATTGGGAAAGGATTGGAGGGGAAGAAGATGTACTCGTTCACATAACAGTAATAACTCTGGCACTGGAAAAGAACAGGGAAGATATTAATAATAAGGACAGCCAAACTACATAGGTATCGCTGAGCAGCAGCAATGCTTCCTAGAGAGAATATGCTCAATATTCACCAATTTAATACAAAAATATGAAAATCAGAGAGCCTCAATGGCAGCATTTAAAGAAATGTGAATCTATAGCTGGAGGATGGATCATACTGAGAAGTAGTCTTAGGAACTACACTTAAGAACAGTAAAATTCCACAAAGTGTTGAAAATACAGCTCCAGAAAGTCTCCTATGGCTGATAGGTAAGAAGTAGGACTGAGAGTGAAAATATGGGGATTACCTGAATAAATGCCCTTGAGAACACCTAGATTCCCTTGACACTCTAGGCTTCTAGATGTGACCCACTACCTCATGTTAGAAGGTAGAAGCTCCCTCCCATCTTCCTTTTCCTTCAATAGCCAACATTATATGAAGTAGGAATTCCAGATCTACCTAAGAGATGATAGAGAAAGAGGTAAAACTACTCAGAAATGTAGGCATATTAAAGTGAATTAATCATGTAAGACCAGAAGAGCTATGTCTTCTGCATAAATTTCTTGAAAAGACCATCCATTTGTCAAAGCAGGAAGGGATATTCAAGTCAAGGGAGACAACAATGACAATGAGAGGCTCTGGAAGCTGGGTTTTATGGTAGGAGATTCTGGCTAATAACTGTAATCACTGACACCCCAAATAAGAAAGGCCAGGTAGCAATACTTAACAATTAGAAGTAAGATAAGGCATAATCACCCTAATGGTCATCAATTTCTAAATGTCAGCCAGGGTTATATAACAGGTGGGGATATGTAACAATTACAACAAATTATGGTTTTCCTAGAGAACTGTCAGATAAAAATACAGAAATTGCAGTAAAATTTAAATTTCAGATTAAAAAAACACTTAAATTTTTAGTATAATTATGTCTCAAATATTACGAGGAACATACTTATACTGAAAGCATCTTCACTATTTATCTGAAATTCAAATTTAACTAGTGTCCTGTTTTTATTTGCTGTATCAGGCGCACTGCCCTTAGCGAAAAATGTACAGTCCACAAGGGTACTGTCCAATATATATAATTAAAGGTTTCAAGAATGGATGAATAGAAGGCTTAGGTCAGCCAGCCCCTATGGAAGGGTCATTATGTTTTTCCCAGATTCCAGCATTAAGCAAGTTTCACCTGGGGCATTCATTAGTTAATGGAATCACTGAGGTCGCCTTGAGGGTGGAGTAGTTTGCATATTAAGGAATCACCTAACTGCTTTCCAAAGAGGTCTATGTGCTTTTATTCAGGTAATCATTCTCCATGGAAAAGAGAAAGCCTAGACCTTTCAAAGGCTAGACCTAGGCTTTCAAATGCAGACTTTGAATTTATATCAAAGACAGAATCATAACACCATCATGGCACACCTCTTAGAGTATCAATGGCATGAGAATGGGCTAATGAACGAATCCTGACCCAGGTCTGTCTTACAGCAGATACACTGAGCCTACATGATCATCTCTGGCCAATTCTGAGTTGCCTTCAACTGCCATTTTTACTGTATCCTACAAAGTGTTTGAATGTTATTTAAATTCTTGTTCTGATGCCTCAAAGTAGAGATCTGGGTCAACTTAGCCTGCCCTCTTAGACAAGAAATACTACCTGAAAGAGAAGACACTCAGAAATGAGAGGTAGAGAGGAAGATGATGAGAGTCAGTTAAAGCCTCTCAGCAAACTGCAGCATCAAGAGGTATAGCTTGCCCCACCATTCATTTTCTGATAAGTTTTCCCAGAAACTGTGATCAACCATCCCTCATAGCTCAGTCAGTAAAGAATCTGCCTGCCATGCAGAAGACACAGGTTCAATTCCTGGGTTGGGAAGATCCCCTGGAGAAGGAAATGGCTATCCACTCCAGTATTCTTGCCTGGAAAATCCCATGGACAGAGGAGCTCAGCAGGCTATAGTCCATGGGGTCAAGAGTCAGATATGACTTAGCGACTAAACCACCATCATCCTTGAGATACTGTCTTCTTAAAGTGAACTTAATTTGGTAAGTAAGCAGATTCATCAGTTTAGAGCAAGGAGCTGACTTCAGTAGAGGCTGTTGCCATTTATCAATTACCATACCTTTTGTACCTTGCTGCTGTCTCATCATCTGTTGTCCCCTTCTCCTCCTACATTCGGTCTTTCCCAGGATCAGGGTCTTTTCCAATGAGTCAGTACTTTGCATCAGGTGGTGAAAGTATTGGAACTTAAGCTTCAGTATCAGTTCTTCCAATGAATATTCAGGACTGATTTCCTTGAGGATTGACTGGTTGGGTCTCCTTGCAGTCCAAGGGACTGTCAAGAGTCTTCTTCAACACCACAGTTCAAAAGTATCAATTCTTTGGCACTCAGCTTTCTTCAGAGTCCAACTCTCATATCCATAAATGACTACTGGAAAACCATAGCTTTGACTGAATGGACCTTTGTTGGCAAAGTAATGCCTCTGCTTTTTAATACATTGTCTAAGTCTGTCAAAGCTTTTCTTCCAAGAAGCAAGTGTCTTTTAATTCCATGGCAGCAGTCACCATCTGCAGTGATTTTGTAGCCCAAGAAAATAAAACCTATTACTGTTTTCATTGTTTCCTCATCTATTTACCATGAAGTGATGGGACTGGATCATTAGTAGAATCACCAAAATTACCCAATTTAAATTTCATAACTCATACATGTGTAAAGATGTATAATAGGACATGGAAGATAGAAATAGCTTTCAGTTCAGTTTAGTCCTGCAGTCATGTCCAATTCTTTATGACCCCATAGACTGCAGCACACCAGGCTTCCCTATCTATCACCAACTCCTGGAGCTTGCTCAAACTCATGTCTATCAAATTGGTGATGCCATCCAACCATCTCATCCTCTGTCATCCCCTTCTCTTCCTGCCTTCAATCTTTCCCAGCATCAGGGTCTTTTCCAGTGAGATATAGCTTTAGCCAACTTTGTTGCTCTACTTGACACTTCTCCCCACGTTATACATAAATGGGTCAAAACCCTCATATTCTGACAATAGCTCCTCCACTTAACATGACCTCTTATCAGAATATTTCAGAATGCCGATAACTCCAACTCCTGCTAAAAGGTCACTTCTCTCCAACCCTGTTGTGAGGCAATGTGATTGAGAGGCATAATTATCTCTTTCACTTTAGCTTCCTTCGTTTTCCAGAATGCAATATTATAAAAGCCTCTGTGCTCAGCTTTACTTTCCTTTTTCTTTTTTCATTCCAAATACCTGCATTTTAATTATTCTTACAAAATATATCAACTGGTTTCATCCAGTACCTGAGGGCATGCTAATAGTATACAGTTTGGAAGCCATCCATTGATGCAATTTTCCCTTGTTAATAAACACTCTTCCACCAACCAATTATCACAATCCCCAATGCATATACACTTGGTTCTCACACTGTGGTTCTCAATACATTTTTTCTTTCATTTAGTCCTTCTAATCTTTCCTTCCAACATTTTATGCAACTAATAGTATTTAGGTGTTTCCTTTGTTTTATACCCTTGCCAACAAATAATGTTGTCAGATTTGGGCCATATACTGTGTGTAAAATGGTACCTCACTGTGATTTTAATTAGCATTTCATTAATTGCTAAGTGAGTTTGACATATTTTCATATGTATATTGCCCATTTGGGTTTTCTATGAAATGCCTTTTACTCATACTTCGAAAGGCTTCTTTAAGTGGAATCTAGATAACTTTTTCCTTTTTCTTACCATACTTGAAATTTTTTACCAATTAAAAACTCAAACACCTTAAGTTTTTTAAGGGAAAAACCTACAATCAAGCTTACTCTACCCAACAAGAATCTCATTCAGACTTGATGGAGAAACCAAATTCCCTAAAGACAATCAAAAGCTAAGAGAATTCAGCACCACTGAAACAGCTTTACAACAAATGCTACAGGAATGTCTTCAGCTGGGAAACACAAGAGAGGAAAAAATCTTACAAAATAAACACAAAACAATTAACAAAATTGTAATAGGATCATACATATTGAAATTACCTTAAATATAAATAGATTACATGGTTCCACCAAACGACACAGACTGGCTGAATGGATGTACAACAGGACCCATATATATATCCTGTTGACAAGAGACCCAGTTCAGACCTACGGACCCATACGACTGAAAGTGAGGGGGTGGAAAAAAGTATTCCATGAAAACAGATATCAAAAGAAAGTTGGAGTAGCAATACTCATATCAGAAAAAAAATACACTTTAAAATAAAGACTATTACAAGAGAAAAGGAAGAGTACTACATAATGATCATGAAATCAACCCAAGAATAAGATATACCAACTGTAAATATTTAGACAGTCAACACAGGAGAAATCAACAGTAACACAATAGTAGTGAAGGACTATAATACTTCACTTACACCAATGGAGAGATCATCCAAATAGAAATTTAAAAGGAAACACAAGCTATACATGACATATTAGGCCATATAGGATTAATTGACATTTATAGGGCATTCCATCTAAAATCAGCAGAATACACTGTCTTCTCAAGTGCACATGGACCATTCTCTGGCATGGATCACGTTTTGGGTCACAGATCAAGCCTTGGTAAATTTAATAAAGCTATAATTGTGTTAAGCATCTTTTTTGACTACAATACTATGAGATTAGAAATGAATTACAGGGTAAAAAAGTGAAAAAAGCACAAACATATGTAGGCTAAATAACGTGCTACTACATAACCAAGAAATCACTGAAGAAGTCCAAAAGGAAGTCAAAGACACTTAGGAAAAAAAAAAAAAAAAAGAAGACAACCAAAACACTATGACCCCAAACCAGTGGGATGTAGCAAAAGCAGCACTAAGATGAATAGAATTCTACTTCAAGAAACAAGAAGTCTCAAATAACCTAATCTTAAACTGAAACAACTAGAGAAAGTAGAGCAACAACAAAAACCCAAAGTTAGTAGCAAAAAAAAAAAAAAAAAAAGAAGAAGAAGAAGAAGAAAGAAAGAAAATAAATCATAAAGACCAGAGCTGAAATAACTGAAAAAGAAATGAAGCAATGATAGCAAAGATTAATAAAACTAAAAGCTGGTTCTTTGACCAGGAAAACAAAATTGATAAACCTTTAGGCAGACTTATCCAGGAAAAAAGTGAGAAAACTCAAATCAATAAAATTAGAAATGAAAAAGAAGTTACAACTGACACTGCAGCAATACAGACTCATAAGAGACTACTACACTATATGCCAGTAAGATACAATATGCAAATAAACCTGGAAGAAATGGACAAATTCTTAGAAAACGACAACCTTCCAAGACTGAACCAAGAAAAAAAAAATGGCATACCAATAACAAGTAATGTAATTGAAACTGTGATTAAAAATCTTCAAACAAATAACACTCCAAGAGCAGATGGCTTCACAGACTAATTTTATCAAACCTTCAGAAAAGAGCTAACACTTATTCTTTTCAAAGTCTTCCAAAAAGCTTCAAAAAGAGGAACACTCCCAAGTTCATTTAGCAATGTCATCATCACACTGATGCCAAAGCTAGGCAAAGATATAACACACAAAAAGAGAAAATTACAGATTAATATTACTGATGAATACAGATAGAAAAATCCACAACAAAATACAAGCAAATCAAATCCAACAACATTAAAGTGATCATACACCATGATGTAGTGGATTTATTCCAGGGATGCAAGAATTCATCACTATATGCAAATCAATCAATGCGATACACTATATTAACAAACTGAGGAATAAAATTCCATATGATCATCTTAATAGATGTAGAAAAGCTTTTGACAAAATTTAACACTGATTTATGATAAAAAGTAACTGAAAACTGGGCAAAGAGGAAACCTGCCTCAATGTAATAAAGTCCACATAAGACAAACCCACAGCAAACATTCTCATAAGTGTTTCTCAAAAACAGAAAGCATTTCCTCTGAGATCAAGAACAAGACAAGGATGTCCATTCTCAAAACTATTATTCAAAATAGTTTTGGAAGTTCTAGCTACAGCTATCAGAAAAGAGAAATAAAAGGAACCCACATTGGAAAGGAAGTAAAATAGTCATGTTTGCAGAGGACATATGGAAAACCCTATAGAAAACTCTAAGAAGTCCACCAGAAAACTAGAAGAGTTAATTAATGAATTTAGTAAAGTCACAGGATACAAAATAAATACACAGAAATTTCTTACATTCCTATACACTAACAACAAAGATCAGCAAGAGAAATTAAAGAAAGAATCCCATAGAAAACTACATCATACTGATGAAAGAAATCAAAGATGATACAAACATGAAGAAACATACCATGTTCTGGGATTGAAATAATTAATATTGTGAAATTGGCTATACTACCCAAATCAATTTTGGAATTCAATTTTGCAGATTCAATGCAATTCCTATCAAATCACCAATGGCATTTCTCACAGAAACAGAACAAAACATTTTACAATTTGTATGGAAATACAAAAGACCCTGAATAGCAAAAGCAACCTTGAGAAAGAAAAATGGAGCTGGAGGAATCAGGCTCCCTGACTTCAGACTGTATTATAAAGCTTCAGTAATCAAGATAGTATGGCAGTGGCACAAAAAAGAAATATAGAGCAATGTCAGAGGATAGAAACCCAGGAATAAACCTATGTAGTTATGGTCAAAGGAGTCAAGGATATACAATGGAGAAAAGACAGTCTTCAATAAATGGTGCTGGGAAAATTGGACATCTACATGTAAAAGAATGTAATTAGAACACTCCCTAACACTATACACAAAAAGTAAACTCAAAATGGACTGAAGACCTAAATGTAAGGCTGAGCACTATGTAAGTGTTAGAGGAAAACATAGAACTCCCTCTGACAAACCTCAGCAGTATCTCTTTTGACCTACCTCCTAAAGCAATGAACATAAAAACTAAAATTAACAAATGGGACTTAATTAAACTTAAAAGCTTCTGCACAGAAAAGGAAATCATAAACAAGATGAAACAACAACCCTCAGAATAGAAGAAAATATTTGCAAATGAAACAAGCAACAAGGGATTAATCTCCAAAATATACAAACAATTCATGAGGCTCAATATCAAAACAACAAAAAACTCAAACAAACAAACAAATTAAAAAACTGGACAGAAAACCTAAAGAGACATTTTCTCCAAAGACATGCAGATGATCAAAAAACACATGAAATAATGCTTAACACCCATAAGTCTTAGAGAAATGTAACTCAAAACTACAATGAGGTATCACTTCACACCTGTCAGAATGGCCGTCATCAAGAAATCCACAAACAATAAATGCTGGAGTGGATGTGAAGAAAAGGGAACCCTCTTACACTGTTGGTGGGAGTTGATACAGCCACTATGGTGAACAATATGGAGGTTCCTTTAAAAAAAAAAAACCTAAACTAAACATAGTACTACCATATGATCCAGAAATCCCACTCCTGCTATGTACCCTGAAAAAACCATAATTCAAAAAGATGCATGCACCCAGTGTTCACTGAAGCACTGTCTGCAATAGCCTAAACATGGAAGCAACCCAAATGTCCAAAAGAGGAATGGATAAAGAAGCTGTGGTACATATATAGAATGGAATATTATTCAGCCATAAAAGGAAATAGTGTCATTTGCAGAAACAAGGAGAAAAGATATAGATTGATATCATCAAGGGAGTGGCAAGGTTTCTAAGCATATGAACAGGTATTTAAGTAGTTAGACTGTGAATGACAGGTACCTTTACTTAAAGCTTGTGACAATTAGAAAAATATTTTCTACTTATAATAATTGGTTGCATCATTTTGTGTGTGTATGTATGAGATTGATCCTTTATTGAATCTGTAACTATAAATGATATAGTTATTAGTTATATTAGTAAAAATAGAATCGATGGCAAACTAAGTCAGGACATCTAATAACTGAGAAGGTAATAGGGCAGAGGAGGAGGCTCTGTGAGAGGGGTTGTGGTTGGGAAGGGAATTGTGTTGATAGAAATTAAATCTCTGTATGCTGGATGCCTTTCAAAAAATGATGCAGTTTTTTCTTTTTTATAATACTTCTCAGTTAAAAGATGCTTGTTCCAGTGTTCATGAAAAAGATGCTTGAACTTATGTGTGCTTCATATCTTTTTGGATTTGATTTGAGACCTAGTAATAATATAGATTAAAGAGTGCTCTTCAGAGCTCAAGTCAAAGAATCAGATCAATGGCAGGCAATGGAGCATTTGGAAGGGGGTAAATGGGACCAGATCTCTGAAGAAAGGGAAGACAGAGACTGTTGAATATAAAGCAATTCCAAATAGAAAAGGTATTAATATAAGGAAATAAATCATGGTATAGGAAAAGTAATGACGTGCTTTGGAGGCAAACTAACCTAGACGTACCAAAGTTTGAGCTACATTTTTATTAGCTTGTGAAATAAGACAATTTGCTTTTTTGTGTCTTATTTGCTATATACAACTGAACACAGAAACCAGCAATTATGAAATCTACCTCATAGAGTTATTGTAAAGACTATTAGTCTATAGAAGAACAATATGCTTGGCACATAATAAGGACTCAAAAATTATAAATTTTTCTTATCCATAGTCCATATTAATATTAGAAAACCCTGGTGATGAATATATGTAGCCTAAGATATATCTCTGTTTCTCTGCCTTTATTTTTCCATCAGTCATATGTATATATTTAACCATATATTAATATTCGTATTTTGATTGTGAAAATTTTCTCAAGTCCTCTACAGCAAGTAGGGTTTTTTTTTTTTTTTCCAGGAAGAATGTGAACCTCTTCGAAATACTATTTAACATAGTCTTAAAACTGTCTATAATATATAGTGTTATTTTTATCTCTGGCCATAAACTTGTGTTCTTATTATGTACATTGATTTCGTTGTTGTTTTTCAGTCACTAAGTTGTTTGCCTCTCTTTGTGACCCCATGAACTGCAGCACACCAGGCTTCCCTTTCCTTCACTATCTCCCTGAGTTTGCTCATACTCATGTCCATTGAGTCAGTAATGTCATCCAACCATCTCATCTTCTGTTGTTCCCTTCCCATCTTGCCTGCAATCTTTCCCAGCATCAGGGTCTTTTCCAATGAGTCAGCACTTTGCATCAGGTGGTCAAAGCATTGGAACTTCAGCCTCAGCATTAGTCCTTCCAATGAATATTCAGAGTTGATTTCCTTGAAGATTGATCTCCTTGCAGTCCAAGGGACTCTCAAGAGACTTGTCCAGTAGTTCAAAAGCATCAGTTCTTTGGTGCTCCACCTTCTTTATGGTCCAACTCTCACATCCATACATGACCACTGGAAAGAGCATAACTTTGACTATACACACTTTTGTTTGCAGAGTGATGTCTTTGATTTTAATACAGTGTCTAGTCTTGCCATTATATACATAAAATTTATTTATTTATATAAAGCAAACATGAAATATCCAGTATATTTCGGTTTGTGGATCAAATATATTCTTGAATATCACCCCAGGTAAAGAACAAATGATCAAATACCTACAGCTATTAGATGGTTTTCAGTTACAAATTATACTGACTTAATGTTCAGACTTGGTTACTTTTTTGATTCATCTAATAAAGTAAAATAGAATAAGAAGTCTTTGCCACTTCAATTTGTTAGATAATTTTTCAAATTGAGATTCTTTTTTAAAAGAGAAATGACATTATAATTGAATACTATGTTTACTCATTACATAAAAGTATGCTGTGGTGTCATTACTAAATTTGCTTTTGATTTTCACGAAGTTGAGCATTTATATAAATATTCAGAAAAGCAGAAAAAGGAGAGGAGAGGTAAGAAAAGAGAAGTTAGATTTGGTGAGTAAAAATTAGTCATTCAAGCTAATACATGAAAGTCAAAAGTACTTATAGAAAACTTATAAAGAATATTTTATTCTCTATTTATTTGATAATATCTACAGAAGATTTTAGTTATTAAGATAAGTGAAAAATCATGAATGCAAATTTCTCAGCAAGATAATTTGTAAAATCAACATCTTGTTGAGTAGCAATAAGTATTACCAATACATTTGATGTGTATCATGATTCTCTACAAATTACATAATGGCCTGTCATTTTAATATTTTATTATTAATAACTAGTCAATATATTTTAATATAATATAATAATGTTTTATATAATGTTGTTTATTCAATACATTATAAACTCATTTATGACTTTTAAAATGTAAAATAATGATGCTAATTGTTTTGCTCATGTATTTATTCTTTAAACACTTCTGTGCCTAGAATTGGACCTGGCTCCAAGAAGCTCTCAATTTAATGTAAGATATCAACATCAACAAAATTCAATCTACAAACCAAGCTTTTCATGTCATTTGACTAGGTAGTAGACTGAATTGTTGGTTCCATGTCTTTACGTCACATTCTTGCCACAGATGCATGATAGGCCTTACCTTGGCCTTAGCTATATGCCATGATTTTTGTCAACTAGAGATTAGAAGACTCAATATTAAGTGGGGGCTTGGAATGTGCATATATGCCTGGACAGTTTTGTTGAGTTCCTGACATCACCACGAGGAGAACACACTTCATGTCTGTATCTTTACCTTAGGCTCTGATATGAGACATGGAGCATATTTGAACTTGAGCTATAGCCTGAAGCCAATCTGACTAGGTTCAGTCAAGCCCTGTTGATGGTGGCCAGATCCCATCTGACACCTATGTCTCTGAGTGAGAAAAACAAACATTCGTCATTAAAAGCCATTAAATATTTGATAGTATTTGTCATATATCATTATTGTGAAAATAATTTATATAGAGTTTAAGGATTAAGCAAAATAAATAGTTAAACATTAGTATATACCAAAGATTCTCAACTGAGGAATATTATTTTGCTCCCAAGAAGACATTTGGCAGCATCTAAAGACATTTTTGCTTGTCACAAATTGAGAGGTTAGCTGTTGGCAACCAACCCAAGGTATCAATATTGCCCAAAATGGTCATTCTTGTTTTATAAATTTAAATTAGGTATTGAAATAATTCAAATATATAAGAAAAATATTTAGTTTTTAAATATACAAATATGAATTATTGACTAAATATTCACCCAAAACTCAAGGAATGTAGCCACTAAATTGTCATATATCACTTATAATATTATGCTTTGGGATGCTTTTTAGATTCCAGCATTGCTCATAATTCTAATCTACCTTGTACACTGTTGCTAGTCTAATCTTTTATAAAAGTTACATTTGGATCATATACTACAGATAATTTGTATAGGTAATTTTTATAACTTTTAAAACCTTTTATATCTTGGCTAAGTTGACTAGATTCTAGAATCTGCTTCAAGAAACTCAAACCCACTGTGTCATACACATAGTGTTTGTTTTCATTGAATATTTACTCATTAATTCTCACATTGAATCTATTTTTAATGCTTGTTCAAGTTGAATCATCTATGCAAAGCAATTTATTTCCTTCAAAGAAAAGGCTTAAAGCATGTGCGTGTGTGTGTGTGTGTGTGTGTCTGTGTGTGTGTCTGTGTTTGTAATGTAGATATATAAGAATGAGTGTATAATATGTGAATATACATGCATGTGAGTTTATTTGGACCTGCTTTTACGACTGCACCAAAATATCCTCCCTTATTCTGACATCTAATTTATTATTTATTTCGCTTTAAATTTGGTAAGTATAAGAAAGAAAAACAGTATTTCAATATTTTAAAATTGCAAACCTTGAGTAATGGAAGAAATCTATGGACACAGTATAACGATGTATATATAAAAATTAAAGGCAGGGATTACAGAGTCAAATTTTGAATAGATAATTAGAATGATCTAAGACTGTCATTAGTTTGACACGTATAAATAAATTAAGTCAAATTACACAGTGTTGATGGGAAAGGAGGCTTAAAGGTTACGTTTTGAGTGAAATTTTCTACCATAGCACTTATTATAAATGCATTATTTTTGTCTATTTACTGTGTCTTTCTCCCTTATGTCTGAAACCCGTAGAACTACCATGTATATTTGTGTTTATTATAAATTTTTATATCTAAAATATATCACAAAGCCTGGACAATAGCAAGTGCACAAGTTTGTTATTGAATAACTGAATGAATACGTGCCTATATTTCTATTAAATCTTTTTAAAAAGATGTTTAGAAAAAATGATATTTAGGAGTCAGTATATTCAAATAATGTATGTAATTAATCTACATAATAATTTCATTAAGCACTGACTTGAAAATATTCAAAGAAAATTCATATTTACTTATTTATTCCAGTGTCTGATAGAATGTCTGAAATCATTTCATGTGAATTTTTGTTTAGGTATTTATTGTTTGGAACCATTGGACTTCCTTGTAGGTTATAACTCTATAAACAATCCTAACCAATTCTTATTTTTTTCAGTGAAGTATCATAATGAACAAGTATTATTCATCATGAGTTTCTCTTGTAAAATTCAGATCAAGCCATATTTTTTCCTGCTTTGTTGAAAAACTAGCGTATATCACTATGTAAGTTTAAAATACACAACACAATGGTTTGACATACATATATTGTAAAATGATTGTGACAACAGGTTCAGCTAACATCCATCTTCTCCTATAGATACAAGAAAAAGAAAAGAAAAAGGAAAAAAATCTCATTTTGTTTTTTCTTTCCTATATACCATACAACAGTTTTAGCTATAATCATCACATTGTACATTCATTCCTAGTACATTATGTACTTTTTATTCACCTTCCCCTATTCCTCCTCCTCTGACCCTGTGCCTCTGGTAACTAAGACTCTGACCTCTATTTCTATGACTTTTTTTAAGATGCCAAATACAAGAGATCATGCAGTATTTGCCTTTCTCTGTATCATTTAGCATCCACGTGTCTGTGATTTTTATAGTTTTATTTTCCTGTAATTGAGTCCTAATTTCGTGTCATGGTAATTGAAAAAGATGCTTGATATGATTTCAATTTTCTTAAATCTATAAAGGCTTGATTTGTGACACAATATGTGATATATCCCAGAAGAAAGTGTCTTTTGACACTTTCAGATGGAATGTCCTATAAATATAAATTAAATCTGCTTGGTGTATTATATCATTTATAGCTTTTGTTTTCTTACTTATTTTCTTCTGGATGATGTCCACCAGTGCATGTGGGGTGTTAAAATTCCCTACTATTAATTAGGTAATTGTTACTATTAATTGACAGTAATTGTTACTGTCAATTTCCCCTTTTATGAACGTTAGCATTTATCTTATGTATTGAGGTGCTGCTACAGTAAATTCACAGCACTAGGTAGGAGGGAATAAAAGCAATCAAACCAGGATCTCTTCTCCTGGGAGGGGACTCAGAGAAATAGGAAGATTATATGAGAAAATATCAACTCTAAGAGTGAGTGCTTCAAGTCCCATTGGACACTCTAGTCCTGGGGTTCTAAATTGAGAAGACAACTCCCCTTAGCTGATTGGAAGGATTCTGGACTAACAGGAGGGCCTTGGGAAGCTTAGACTCAACTTTCAAGGAACATGTGTGCACTGGTTTGCCCCCAGGCAGTGCATAAAGTGTGGCTAGAAAACTGCTAAAATTGCTGCTGAGTTTTGCACTGTTGCCTTGGTGCATGCCTCAGTCTGAGCTGAGTGAATACCTCAACCCTGTTTATTCCACATTGCATTGCAGCACTGGATCTATGGCTTGGGAGAAAGCTTGGCCGTAGAACACAAAGGTAACTTGGTTCAGAGCCAGCCTCTGGGCAGCATTGGCCATTTTTCTATTCTTTTCAAGCAGCATATCAGATGCATCTCAGAACTATGATAGTAGCAGGTCCACCACAGCTCATAGACAAATACACACAGAGAGTCCATGCAGTCCCCTCCTGCCCTGCAGTACAGCTCCACAATGGGGAGAAGCTGGTGAGGGATGGGAGGTGTGGCCAGCCATGAGGCACAAAGGGGGCTTGGATCTAAGCCTTCATCTGAACAGAGTGAGGGGTAAATATGCTCGTTATGCAAAAGCAGCACATTGGAGACAGCTTGGATTTCAGTCTGTAGCCAACACAGGATGAGAAGCTGCACAGGCTCCCATCCTTCAGCGCTCTCCTCTCCTGGGGCAAGAATCATGGTGATAGAAGAGGAGAAAGTACACACTTAAAGGGAACAAAGCTAGCTCACTGCTCCAAAGGCTTGGGCTCAGATCCCACACCTGATAGAATGGTGATAACAGTGAGCAGAGAGAAAGTCCTGCCTCACACCAGGCTCTAGTTCCAGTCCCTTAATCTCTGGTCCCACCTAAACCAAATTTATAGCTGCCAGCTAGCTCACTGTGAGGAAAGACATGATTTGTGTCCATGTAAAATCTAACTCTCCCACCAAAGGCACTGGATAGACAAAATCTGTATTGGAAAGCTACAACATAAGGACACTACTTTAAGAAAACACTAGATAACTGATTTCACTTAAATTGACAGAGACAGAGAAAGTTACATAAAACAAAAAAGACAGAGGTACTACTTTCAAATGAAAGAGCAAGAAAAGCCTTGAAAAGATAAGTAATGGGACAGAAATAAACAAGCTACAAATAAATAATTCAAAGCACTAGTATAAAGAATGTTAACTGAATTAAGGGAAAGAATAGATAAATGCTATGAGATTTCTTCGCAAGTACCTAGAAAATATAAAAAAAAGACCTAATCAGAAATGAATAATTTAATAACTGAAATTAAAAAACACACAAGAAGGAATGAATCACAGGACTAAGTACACAGAAGAACATACAAGTTATCTGGAAGATAGAAAAATGGAAATCAACCAATCAGGACAACAAAATGAAAAATAAAGTTACAAAGAAATGAGAACAAACATAAAGTACCAGTTGCATAACACAAAGCATTCCAAAATTCACATTATAGGAGCCTCAGAGAAGAGAGCAAGAAAGGGAATGGAAAATATTTTTGATGAAATTATGGCTGAAATTTTCCCAAAACTGAAGAAGGAAAATGATATCCTGGTACAGGAAGCACAGATAATCCCACACAAAATGAACTTAAATAGCCCCATAGCAAGACATATTATAATTAAAATCGCACAAGTTAAATGTAAGAGTTAATACAAAAGGAAGCAAGAGAAAATGAAGAGTCATAAACAAGGGAATCCCAAAAAAAGCTACCAGTTTCTTTTTTCTACAGAAAATTTTCAAGGCAGAAGGGAGAGACATGATAATATTCTAAGTGTCGAAAGGGAAAACCCTGAAATCTAGAGTATTCTACCCTACAGTGTTATCATCTAGAACTGAAGGAGAGATAAAAGAACTTTTCAGACATGCAAAAACTACTAAAATAAATATTAAAGGATCTTCTCTAATTGGAAAGTAAGTCATTTTTAACAAGGAAAATTCCTACTAGAAAAGATAAATATACAATAATGGCTGAAGTTCAACCAACAAAATAATCTACTACAAAAATACAAAAAATATGTTGAAAGCAACTGTAACTACAATAAATAGTTCAGAAATATATGTAAGAATGTAAAATATAACCTCAAAAATATAAAATGTGGAGAATTGGAGTAAATTATATCAATATTTTAGGATATGTCTGAACTTAAGTGACTCCCAGTTTAAGACAAATATATATAGGACAACATATATGAACTCATGGTAAACAAAAATTAAAAACCTATAATAAGGGACTTCCCTGGTGGTCTGATAGTTAGGAATCTGCCTGCCAATACAGGGTATATAGATTTGGTCCCTGGTCCAGGAGGATTCCACATGTGGCAGGGAAACTAAGAACATGGGCTGCAATTAGTGAGCCTGTGTTTGGCAGCTAATAAAGCCCATGTTCCCTAGAGCTTGTGCTCTGCAGTGAGAAGTCACCTTAACAAGAAGCCTGTCTCCTGCAAGTAGAGAGTGGCCTCTGCTTGCCAGAACTAAAGAAAGCCTGTACACAGCAAAAGAAACCAAGACACAATATAGTAAAACAAACAAACAAACAAACAAAAAGCCTTACAAAAGGTACAGAAAAGCTATGAAAAAGAAACATAAGCATACTACTAAAGAAAATAATCTTAACACAAGGGACAAACAACAAGGAGAATAAATAGATAGAAAAGAAGTATAAAAACAACCAGAAAAAAGTTATCAAGTTGCAATAAGTACACACATATCAATCACTATTTAAAATGTCAATGGAATAAATCTTCCAATCAAATGCCATAGGGTGCCTGATTGGATAAAAGAACAAAACCTATCTATATGCTGTGTGTAAGAGATGAACTTCAGAACTAAAGACACAGACTGAAAATGAAAAGATTATAAAAGATAATTCATGCAAATAGAAATGACAAGAAAGCTGGGTAGCAATACCAATATGAGACAAAAGAGACCTTAAAGCAAAGGCTATAACAAAAGATAAAAAATAAGGTATCATATAAAGGATTCAATTTAAAAAACAGTGTATCACACTTGTTACATATATGCACGCAATAAGGAGCACCTGGTGGTCTGCCCTCTATGGGGTAGCACAGAGTCAGACATGACTGAAGCAACTTAGCAGCAGCAGCAGAAGCAGCAGCAGCAAATATATAAAGCAAATATTAACAAGTATAAAATTAATTGACATTAATACCTTAATATAGAGGACAGTAATGTCACATACATAGATGGATAGATCATCCAGACAGAAATCCATAAAGCAACAAGGGTCTTAAATGACACAATAGACCAGTTAGATTTAATTGGCATCTGTAGGACATTAACATCCAAAAGTTGCAGAATACACAGTTCTTTTCAAGTGTCTATGTAATATTCTCTCAAACAGATCATATACTAGGCTACAGAACAAGTCTAGCCAATTTATTAGGGTAGAAATTATATCAAACAGTTTTTCAATCACAGTGGTAAAAAATTAGAAATAAACTATACAAAGAAATAATGAGAAAAGAACCAACATATGACGAGTAGGCAACATGTTACTAAATAACCAAAGAGTCAAAGAAGAAACCAATCCAGAAATCAGAAAATAACTCAAGACAAATGAAAGTGGAAACAGAACTTTCCGAAACCTGTGGGAAGCAGCAAAAGTGAATCAAAGGGTTAAGTTTATACTCACAGAGGCCTTCCTCAGGAAACGAGGAAAATCTAAAATAAACAGCCTAACAACCTCCTAGAGTATTTAGAAAAGGAAGAACAGAGCACAAAGTTAGTAAAAGGAAGGAAATAATAGAAATTAGAGAATAAATAAATAAAACAGAGACCAAAAATAATAGAAAAGATCAATCGAACAACATAGCTGCTTTTTTACAGAAAAAACTGATAAACTTTAGTCATGCTTACCAAGAAGAAAAGAGAAAGGACCCAAATAAAATTAGAAATGAAAGGAAAAAAGTCACAATTAATATCACAGAGATACAAAAAAAATCATGAGAACACAATGAATAATTATACACCAAAAAATTGGATGTTCTAGAAAAAATGGATACATTTCTAAAACATACAACCTTCCAAGAAAGAATCAAGAAGATACAATTTGAACAGGTAGATAATTAGGAGTGATATTTAATTTGTTAAAAAAAAACAAAACAAAAACTCCCAGCAAATAAATTCTAGGACTGAATGGCTTCACAGGAAAATTCTACCAAGCATATAATGAAGAGCTTATAAATGTTCTTCTCAAAATATTTCAAAAATTCAAGAGGAAAGAACACTCTCAAATTCATTCTACAAGTCCTGATACCAAAACCAAATGAGATACAACAAAAAGAAAACTATAGGCCAAGATTTTTGAAATACATATTTTTAAAAATCTTTTAAATATATTAGAAAACCAAATCCCACAAGATGCAAAAATATCATATACTATGAGCAAGTGAGATTTATTCCATGGATGCAAGCATGGCTCAATATTTGCAAATCAGTTAATGGGATGCACCATATTAATAAAATAAAGGATAAAAATCATATAATCATCTCAATAGATACAGCATTTGACAATGTTCAACGTGCATTCATGATAAAAAAACTCACAACAAAGTAGCTATAGAGCAAATATAATCTAAAAATAAAAATAGGTTATTTATGCTAAGCCCATAGTTTATATAATTTCATTGGTGAAATGTTGAAGCCTTTTCTCTACCAATAAACAAATAAATAAACAAACAAAACTAGGAGGCCCACAGACAATACTTTTATTTAAAATAATATTGGAGGTGCTACCTACAGCAATCAGACAGAAATAGAAAATAAGGCATCCACATTTGAAGAAAATAAGTAAACTGTCACTATTTACAGATTACAAGGCTGTATATAGAAAACTTGAAATTCTCTATCAAAAAACCAAGAGATTTAATAAATGAATTCAAAAGTTTCAGGATACGATATACAGAAACATTTTGCTTTCCTATATAGAAACGAAAAAGCAATTCCATTTTAAATCATATCAAAAATGATGAAATATCTAGGAGCAAAGTTAATTGAGGAGATGTAAGACATATACTCTGATAATTATGAAGGTTGGATTAAGCAAGTTGAATATAACACAAAGAAATGAAGAGATATTCAGTTCTCTTGTATTGGAAGAATTAGTATTGTTAAAATAGACATAGTAACCAAAAGAATATACACATTTAATGCAACCTTTATCAAAATAATCATGACATTTTTCACAAAACTAGAATGAATACTCCTAAAGTGTATGGAATAAGGAAACACTCCAAAAAGTCAAAGTAGCTAAGAAAAAGAACAGTCATGCTCTTTGACTTCAGACTATACTGCTGAGCTACACTCATCAAAACATTATGGTACTGGCACAAAAGCAGACACATAGATCAACAGAATAGAATAGAGCTCAGAAATAAGCCTACACAACTATGGTCAAGTAATGTATGACAGAGGAAGCAAGAAAATACAGTGGTGGGTAGACAGTCTCTCTAGTAAATAGTACTAGGAAAATTAGAAAACTACATGTAAAAGGGTGTGATTAGTACATTTACTCATATAATATAAAAAATAAACTCAGTACATTAAAGACCTAAATGTAAGATCTGAAATCATAAAATTCCCAGAAGAGAATATACGCAAAACATTTTTTGACAAAAATGTAGCAATATTTTGTGGGTTTGTTTCCTAAAGCAAGGAGGAAAAAAAGGCAAAAATAAACAAATGAGATCTAATTAAAATTAAAAGCTTTTGCACAGCAAAAGAAATGGTCAAAATTCCAACCTACTGAGTGGGATAAACTATTTACAAATGATATGCTTGACAAAGGGTTAATATTCAAAATCTATAAATAGCTCATATAATTCAATATTAGGAAAAAATGACCAAATTAAAATATAGGTATAAGATCTCAACTCTTGCCATGTCTTTTTTGACCACTTCCAATTTGCCTTGATTCATGGACCTGACATTCCAGGTTCCTTTGCAATATTGCTCTTTACAGCATCAGACCTTGCTTCTATCACCAGTCACATCCACAGCTGGGTATTGTTTTTGCTTTGGCTCCATCCCTTCATTCTTTCTGGAGTTATTTCTCCACTGATCTCCAGTAGCGTATTGGGCACCTACTGACCTGGGGAGTTCCTCTTTCAGTATCCTATCATTTTGCCTTTTCATTCTGTTCATGGGGTTCTCATGGCAAGAATACTGAAGTGGTTTGCCATTCCCTTCTCTAGTGGACCACATTGTATCAGACCTCTCCAACATGCCCGACAGTTCTGGGTGGCCCCACAGGGCATGGCTTAGTTTCATTGAGTCAGACAAGGCTGTGGTCCTAGTGTGATTAGATTGAATAGTTTTCTGTGATTATGGTTTCAGTGTGTCTGCCCTCTAGCAACACCTACCATCTGACTTGGGTTTCTCTTACCTTGGACGTGGGGTATCTCTTCATGGCTGCTCCAGCAAAGCGCAGCTGCTGATTCTTACCTTGGATGAGGGGTATCTCCTCACAGCCGCCCCTCCTGACCTTGAATGTGGATAGCTCCTCTAGGCCCTTGGGGGCCCATACAGCCATCGCTTCTTGGACATGGAGTCACTCCTCCCAGTCGCCACCCTTGGCCTCAGGCATGGGGCAGCTCTTCCCGGCCACTACCCTTGACCTCGGACATGGGGTAGCTCCTCTCAGTCGCCACCCCTCAGGCGTGCGGTCCTCCCGCCTTCTGCCCCTACCTCGGATGTGGGGTAGTTCCACTCAGCCACGCTCTGCACACAGTCTCAGCCGCCCACGCTCTCTTGAGAAACCTATATGCAGGTCAGGAAGCAACAGAACTGGACATGGAACAACAGACTGGTTCCAAATAGGAAAAGGAGTACGTCAAGGTCGTGTATTGTCATCCTGCTTATTTAACTTATATGCAGAGTACATCATGAGAAACGCTGGACTGGAAGAAACACAAGCTGGAATCAAGATTGCCAGGAGAAATATCAATAACCTCAGATATGCAGATGACACCACCCTTATGGCTGAAAGTGAAGAGGAACTAAAAAGCCTCTTGAAAGTGAAAGCAGAGAGTGAAAAAGTTGGCTTAAAGCTCAACATTCAGAAAACGAAGATCATGGCATCTGGTCCCATCACTTCATGGAAAATAGATGGGGAAACAGTGGAAACAGTATCAGACTTTATTTTGGGGGGCTCCAAAATCACTGCAGATGGTGATTGCAGCCATGAAATTAAAAGACGCTTACTCCTTGGAAGAAAAGTTATGACCAACCTAGATAGCATATTGAAAAGCAGAGATATTACTTTGCCAGCAAAGGTCCGTCTAGTCAAGGCTATGGTTTTTCCAGTGGTCATGTATGGATGTGAGAGTTGGGCTGTGAAGAAAGCTGAGTGCCAAAGAATTGATGCTTTTGAACTGTGGTGTTGGAGAAGCCTCTTGAGAGTCCCTTGGACTGCAAGGAGATCCAACCAGTCTATTCTGAAGGAGATCAGCTCTGGGATTTCTTTGGAGGGAATGATGCTGAAGCTGAAACTCCAGTACTTTGGCCAGTGATGCGAAGAGTTGACTCATTGGAAAAGACTCTGAAGCTGGGAGGGATTGGGGGCAGGAGGAAAAGGGGACAACAGAGGATGAGATGGCTGGATGGCATCATTGACTTGATGGACGTGAGTCTGAGTGAACTCCGGGAGTTGGTGATGGACAGGGAGGCCTGGTGTGCTGCGATTCATGGGGTTGCAAACAGTCGGACACGACTGAGCAACTGAACTGAACTGATAAGATCTGAACAGGCATGTTTTTCAAAGAAGGCATACAGATGGCTAACAGGTACATGAGAAGATGCTCAACATCACTAGTTATTCAGTTCAGTTCAGTCACTCAGTCGTGTCTGACTCTTTGCAACCCCATGAATCGCAGCTATGCCAGGCCTCCCTGTCCATCACCAACTCCCGGAGTTCACTCAGACTCAATGTCCATCGAGTCAGTGATGCCATCCAGCCATCTCATCCTCTGTTGTTCCCTTTTCCTCCTGTCCCCAATCCCTCCCAGCATCAGAGTCTTTTCCAGTGAGTCAACTCTTCGCATGAGGTGGCTAAAATACTGGAGTTTCAGCTTTAGAATCTTTCTTTCCAAAGAACATCCAGCGCTGATCTCCTTTAGAATGGACTGGTTGGATCTCCTTTAGAATGGATTGGTTGGATCTCCTTGCAGTCCAAGGCACTCTCAAGAGTCTTCTCCAACACCACAGTTCAAAAGCATCAATTCTTCAGTGCTCAGCTTTCTTCACAGTCCAACTTTCACATCCATACATGTCCACTGGAAAAACCATAGCCTTGACTAGACGGACCTTTGTTGGTAAAGTACTGGTTATTAGAGAAATGTAAATCAAAGCAACAACTAAATATCTCTCCACACTTTTCCTGATAGTTTTCATCAAAAAGCCTGTGAATAATGAATGATTGTGAAGATATGGGGAAAAGAATACTACTGAACAATCTTGTGTGTGCTTAGTTACTTAGTCATGTCTTACTCTTGCCACCCCATAGACTGTAACCTGCCAGGCTCCTCTGTCCATGCGATTTTCCTGGCAAGATTACTGGAGTGGGTTGCCATTTCCTTCTCCAGGAGATGTTTCCGACCCAGGAATTGATCTTAGGTCTCCTGCTTTGCAGGTAGATTCTTTACTGACTGAGCTACAAGGGAAACCTGAACAATCTTAATGAGAAATTAAACTGGTGCAGCCACTAGGGAAGACATGGAGTTTATTATAAAAACTAAAAATAGAGCTACCATGTGATCCAGCAGTTCCACTCCTTGGTACATAACTAAAGAAACCAAAAGCACCAATTTTAAAAGATGTGTGCCTGGCAATGTTCACAGCAGCACTACTTATAGTAGTCAAAATAAGGACCAATCCAAGGGCTTGTTGGATTGTGTGTGTGTGTGTGAGTGAGAGAGAGAATACACAGTCAAAAAAATAATAAAATTCTGCCATTTGCAGCAATACAGATGGACCTACAGAATATTATACTTAGTGAATTAGGCAGACAGAAAAATATAAATACCCTATGATATCACTTATGTATAGAATCTAAGAAGTAAAACAAAGGAATATATATAGCAAAACAAAAACAGATGTACAGATATAGAAAATAAATTAGTGTTGGGCTAGCACTTGGAAAAGGGAAGAGGGGTGGGGCAAGATAATGGAATGAAATTAAGAGATACAAAATACATGTATGAAACAGAGATTCATAAGACATCTGTCCAATAGATAATAAGCAAGAACAATATATTGTACATTACAGGGAAATAGCCACTTATTTTACAATAACTTTTAATGAAGAATGATCTATTAAAATACTGAGTTACTATGCTAATAGGTAACTATGCTGAAACTAATATAATATTTTAAATACAGTATACTTTATTAAAATAAAAAAAACACTGTAGGGATTCTTGAACATTTTAGCGTATAGAATTCATCCTGAGAAGCATGGATTTTTATGTGGGTGATACCCAGATCTTCTAGCCAATATAAAGTTTTCCATGTTCCTATATTTTTAAATTCAATGATTTAAAAAAAATATTTTAGTATAAAATCAACTTGTCTCCCTACAGGTAATTTAAATAAATAAATTAACTATATAGTCTTGGGAGTGTATGTTTTCATTCTTTTATTTTTTCTGGGCTAATGAATTTTTAGGCCAAATTACATTAAACTTTTTAATTATAAAGTTTAGATATTGGCTTATATTCTACAATTTCTTTTAGGATTTGAAATAGCTCAACTGGAATTCCATCCTCACCACTAGCTTTGTTTGTAGCTGTGAAAGTGCTGCACTCAATATGCCAGCAAATCTGGGAAACAACAGTGACCACAGGACTGGAAAAGGTCAGTTTTCATTCCAATCCAAAGAAAGGCAAGGACAAAGAATGTTCAAACTACCTCACAATTGCATTCATCTCACATGCTAACAAAATAATGCTCAAAATTCTTCAACCTAGGCTTCAACAGTATGTGAACCGTGAACTTCCGGCTATTCAAGCTGGATTTAGAAAAGTCAGAGGAACTGGAGATCAAATTGCCGAAATCTACTGGATCATCAAAAAAGCAAGAGAGCTCCAGAAAAACATCTATTTCTGCTTTATTGACTATGCCAAAGCCTTTGACTGTGTGGATCACAACAAACTGTGGAAAATTCTTAGAGATAGGAAGACCAGACCACCTGACCTGTCTCCTGAGAAATCTTTATTCATGTCAAGAAGCAGCAGTTAGAACTGGACATGGAACAACAGACTCGTTCCAAATCAGGAAAAGATTACGTGAAGGCTGTGTATTGTCACCTTGTTTATTTAACTTATATGCAGAGTACATCATGAGAAATCCTGGGCTGGATGAAGCAAAAGCTGGAATCAAGATTGCTGGGAGAATCAATAACCTCAGATATGCAGATGACACCACCCTTACGGCAGAAAGAGAGGAAGAACTAAAGAGCCTCTTGATGAAAGCAAAAGAAGAGAATGAAAAAGTTGGCTTAAAACTCAACATTCAAAATTCTAAGATCATGGCATCTGGTCCCATCACTTCATGGCAAATAGATGGGCAAACAATGAAAACAGTGAGACACTTTATTTTGGGGGGGCTCCAAAATCACTGCAAATGGTTACTTCTGCAATGAAATTAAAAGATGCCTGCTCCTTGGAAGAAAAGCTATGACCAAACCTAGACAGTATATTAAAAAGCAGAGACATTACTTAGCCAACAAAGGTCCATCTTGTCAAAGTTATGGTTTTTCCAGTAGTCATGTATGGATGTAAGAGTTAGACTATAAAGAAAACTGAGCACTGAAAAATTGTTGCTTTTGAATTTTGGTGTTAGAGAAGACCGTTGAGAGTCCCTTGGACTGCAAGGAGATCAAACCACTCAATCCTAAAGGAAATCAGTCCTGAATATTCATTGGAAGGACTGATGCTGAAGCTGAAACTCTAATCCTTTGGGCACCTGATGCGAAAAACCTACTCATCGGAAAAGACTCTGATGCTGGGAAAGATTGAAGGCAGGAGGAGAAGGGGATGACAGAGGATGAGATGTTTGGATACCATCATTGACACAGTGGACATGAGTTTGAGTAGGCTCTGGGAGTTGGTGAAAGAGAGGGAAGCCTGGCGTGCTGCAGTCCATGGGGTCGCAGAGTCGAACACGACTGAGCCACTGAACTGACTGACTACAAGTTCTTAGATAACCTAAGCAAAAGGCGAATGAGGATATACAAACTATGGTCATTAATAGGGGAAACAAGACTTCCTCAAACCTGAGAAAATTGTATAGTTTAGAGGGAAATTGACACATCCAATACAACACAGGTACAAATCAGAACTGAACTACTCAAAATGTTGTGAATTAAAATTAAGCTATTAAATTGGGTTTCAAATTCCATGATAGTATAAACTATAATATAGCTTAACATATTATGCCATTAAGTATATAATAATAATCCTTTTGAATTCAAATTAGCTGGCTGAAGCGTCTCCAGTTTAATCTGGAAATTAGTGGTAAAAAATTTTGAAATAAAATCAACTTGTTTATAATATATGCACTCAATGTATGTTTATGTCTATGATTTTCCTACATATATTCAAGAAAAGAGAGTTTAAAGTGGTGTTTTTACCAATGAGTTACTATGCTGCTGCTCCCTAACTACACTGACCTGAGCCTTCAGATGATTCTAAGAATTACATAACTAAATGCCCTACTTCCAGGAAGGGACTCTGACAAAATATACATTCACAAAACTGTTTTTATTCCCTACAGATACCATAAAGAAAAACGAGAGTGTTGCATAAGCCCAGAAGAGTATCATCAGAAGTTAGATGAAGAATGCATTCTCTATCCAACTTTAACTGATGAGAATAAATAACTGGGGAAAATGTTATAAAAAATAACATACCAAAATAAGTTTCCAAAAGTGACATGAGGGAAATAAGAGGCTCATCATTCTAAAGTCTGTGAGAGAGAACTAGAATAAATCTTGGAAATCACGCATTATGTGGTAACTTTTACAATTTTATGCTTCTTTACACTTTTTATTAATTGAATGAAAACTTCTATTTACTGTGGAGCACTGGGAAATTCTGACAAGCAGTGAAGTATTCTGCTTATCAAAAGAGTGAAGAGTATTAGCCTTAAGAAATACATAGAAATAAAAATAAATACACCATTGCTAGGCTGTTAAATCTTGAAACAAAGATTTTAAAAATTATTATTCTGAATAATTATTTTAACTTAGAATCATTAAAAACTGGTCAATAGATTACAACTTCTGATCAGAGAAAGTGGCTGCTAGACAAATACTTCTTAACAATCTGAGTAAATTGCAGCATGACAACATGAGCCAGTGTATAAAGTCAGAAAGAGTTTAAAGAACTATCATACTACAGTGAACAAATATACCTGTGGTGACATTTGTAAGCACAATATCTTCAACCTAAGTAGTGTCCAGCTAGGGTAATAATGTGTTGGATATAACTGAACAGTAGTATATGATTTATATTTATGTTTAATTCCTAAACATTTTAATATTTGTGTACATTTTTACTTCATATCATCATGGCTTTACAAAATATAATGGATTTTGAGTTTGGGGATATCATCTGTGTTATAATTAAGAAAAAATGAAACTCTCATTAGACAATGCCTTTAAAGTACTTCAGTGTATTAGACTTAGAATGTAACTATCAAGGAAAGGCAACATATTATATAGAAAGCAGATTTGCCTTTTGTAAATTTGAATCCAAAATTATAGTTAAAGTATTTTGTTACTTTCAGGGTTTTATAAACCATTGGTGGGCAAACTAAAGCCAATGGGCCAAACCTGATGACCACTTGTTTTTATATAAAAAGTAAACAGTCATTTAAAAACACCCATGTCATCTACCACTACTTTTACACCCAATGATGTTGCTGAGTAGATGAATCAGTATCTGGGTTTAGGCTGCTATAACAGACTGGGTTGCAACCCACAGAGTCAGTAACTTATAAACAACAGAATTTTTTTCTCTTTTATCTCTCACAGTTCAAGAGGCTAGAAACCAATCTGACTGCCAGCATGGTTAGATGAGGGCTCTCTTCCAGGTCCAGTACCTCACCAGGTCCTTTATCCAAAGTCCTCAACTCCTAACACCAACATATTGAGAAATTGGATTTAAACACATGGATCTCAGAGGAAAACATTCAAACCATAGTAGGCAGAGATGATATTGCCCAACGCTGAAAATATTTACTACCTGGCTCTTTAGAGAAAACGTCTGCTGGTACCTCTTCTAGACCATCAGAAGGTAGGCATTAGTTATTTGATACATATATTTGACTGTAGAAAATTATAGTTATTCTCAAACATTACAGTTTAGCAAATTAATTGTGGTTTCTTAGAATGCTATAAAGTTATTTGAGATTTAGCTTTTTCTACCTAGTCTACCAGATCAACTTTTGCAACCAACACAAACTTTTAGAAAATAAACACATTCCGTGAGAAAAAGTCAGTAATATAGTGTTTGAAACAGAAGTGAAGAAATACGTAAGGATTATAGGTACAACCTGTGGTAACGAAATAACTGTACAGTTGCTAACAGCTAAGATTTTGATACCATCAGAATTACTGAATACCAGAACTTACTGATGAGTCCAACGTTACTGTTAGAGTAAAATAGCAGTATGAGATCACCTAAATGTAATCAGTCTAGTGGGAAATTAACGTTTGTACTTTCTTTGATTTATTGAGCTTTTTGGTCAGTATACATCCTAATGCTGAAGAAGCTGAAGTTGAACGGTTCTATGAAAACCTACAGGACCTTGTAGAATTAACACCCAAAAAAGATGTCCTTTTCATTACAGGGGAATGGAATGCAAAAGTAGGAAATCAAGAAACACTTGAAGTAACAGACACATTTGGCCTTGGGATGCAGAATGAAGCAGGGCAAAGATTAAGAGAGTTTTGCCAAGAAAATGCACTGGTCATAGCAAACACCCTCTTCCAACAACACAGGAGAAGACTTTACACATGGACATCACCAGATGGTCACACCGAAATCAGATTGATTATATCCTTTCCAGCCAAAGATGGAGAAGCTCTATACAGTCAGCAAAAACAAGACCAGGAGCTGACTGTGGCTCAGATCATGAACTTCTTATTGCCAAATTCAGACTTAAATTGAAGAAAGTAGGGAAAACCGCTAGACCATTCAGCTATGACCTAAATCAAATCCCTTAGGATTATACAGTGGAAGTGAGAAATAGATTTAGGGGCCTAGATCCGATAGATAGAGTGCCTGATGAACTATGGAATGAGGTCCATGACATTGTAGAGGAGACAGGGATCAAGAACATCCCCATGGAAAAGAAATGCAAAAAAGCAAAAAAGTTGTCTGGGGAAGCCTTACAAATAGTTGTGAAAAGAAGAGAAGATAAAAGCAAAGGGGGAAAGGAAAGATATAAGCATCTGAATGCAGAGTTCCAAAGAACAGCAAGAAGAGATAAAAAAGCCTTCTTCAGCGATCAATGCAAAGAAATAGAGGAAAAGAACAGAATGGGAAAGACTAGAGATCTTTTCAAGAAAATTAGAGATACCAAGGGAACATTTCATGCAAAGATGGGCTCAATAAAGGACAGAAATGGTCTGGACCTAACAGAAGCAGAAGATATTAAGAATACGTGGCAAGAATGCACAGAAGAACTGTACAAAAAAGATCTTAACAACCCGGATAATCACGATGGTGTGATCACTCATCTAGAGACAGATATCCTGGAACATGAAGTCAAGTGGGCCTTAGAAAGAATCACTATGAACAAAGCTAGTGGAGGTGATGGCATTCCAGTGGAGCTATTTCAAATCCTGAAAGATGATGCTGTGAAAGTGCTGCACTCAATATGCCAGCAAACTTGGAAAACTCAGCAGTGGCCACAGGACTGGAAAAAGTCACTTTTCATTCCAATCCCAAAGAAAGGCAATGCCAAAGAATGCTCAAACTACCGCACAATTGCACTCATCCTACATGCTAGTAAAGTAATGCTCAAAATTCTCCAAGACAGGCTTCAACAATATGTGAACCGTGAACTTCCTGATGTTCAAGCTGGTTTTTGAAAAGGCAGAGGAACCAGAGATTAAATTGCCAACATCCGCTGGACCATGGAAAAAGCAAGAGACTTCCAGAAAAACATCTATTTCTGCTTGACTGACTATGCCAAAGCCTTTGACTCTGTGGATCACAATAAACTGTGGAAAATTCTGAAAGCGATCAGAATACCAGACCACCTGACCTTCTTGAGAAATCTGTATGCAGGTCAGGAAGCAACAGTTAGAACTGGACATGGAACAATGGACTGGTTCCAAATAGGAAAAGGATTATATCAGGGCTGTATATTGTCACCCTGCTTATTTAACTTCTATGCAGAGCACATCATGAGAAATGCTGGACTGGATGAAGCACAAGCTGGAATCAAGATTTCCAGGAGAAATATCAATAATCTCAGATATGCAGATGACACCACCCTTATGGCAGAAAGTGAAGAGGAACTAAAAAGCCTCTTGATGAAAGTGAAAGAGGAGAGTGAAAAAGTTGGCTTAGAGCTCAACATTCAGAAAACGAAGATCATGGCATCCAGTCCCATCATTTCATGGGAAATAGATGGGGAAACAGTGGAAACAGCGTCAGACTTTATTTTTGGGGACTCCAAAATCACTGCAGATGGTGACTGCAGCCATGAAATTAAAGGACACTTACTCCTTGGCAGAAAAGTTATGACCAACCTAGATAGTATATTCAAAAGCAGAGACATTACTTTGCCGACTAAGGTCCATCTAGTCAAGGCTACAGTTTTTCCTGTGGTCATGTATGGATGTGAGAGTTGGACTGTGAAGAAGGCTGAGCACCAAAGAATTGATGCTTTTGAACTGTGGTTTGGAGAAGACTCTTGAGAGTCCCTTGGACTGCAAGGCGATCCAACCAGTTCATTCTGAAGATCAGCCCTAAGATTTCTTTGGAAGGAATGATGCTAAAGCTGAAACTCCAGTACTTTGGCCACCTCATGCGAAGAGTTGACTCATTGGAAAAGACTCTGATGCTGGGAGGGATTGGGAGCAGGAGGAGAAGAGGATGACAGAAGATGAGATGGCTGGATGGCATCACTGACTCGATGGACGTGAGTCTGAGTGAACTCTGGGAGTTGGTGATGGACAGGGAGGCCTGGTGTGCTGCTATTCATGGGGTCGCAAAGAGTCAGATATGACTGAGCGACTGAACTGAACTGAACTGAACTGATACATCCTAATGAGAACTTTTACCCAATCAGTGATCTAAGGACTAATATCTACCTTTTTTCCCCTCTAATATCTTTCTCAGATATTCCCTAGATGCATTATGTTAGGTGTCATGCCACATGGCATGCTCTACTGATAGCTGATCCATCCGTGTTACATCTTCTAAGACTAACATTAGTTATGTTTTCAGTTTCTTTTTATATTTTCTTTAGTTTTCTAGGTCAGAGTGATTTGTGCATAGTGTTGTTTCTGCTTTTGCTTCTGCTGTCATCTTGTGTCTTAGTGCCATGCTTATGAGGATGGATGCTATTATTAATCTTACTTGCTTACATTGTATGGAGTCATTATAATCTCAAAGGAAGAAAGGGAACAGAATGATTCAATTATCATGACTTTAGTGGATGAAGCTCATGCATCATGCTGTTTTTCTATTTTTATTTTAACATTTTACTTGAAATTTTTTAAAACAAATCTATAAAAAATTAATAAAATTTACTTTTTTTTGCAATTCTCATTGTTTTATGAGATATGTAATTCTAACATAGATATATCTGTCATATAAAGAATATTAGCATTTCTACTTTAGGTCAGGATCCTAACCAGATTTTACCCAACTGAATTTCCATAATTACTTAAATGAATAAGCCCAATCTGAAAGTCTCAATATTTTCACATTAAAAAGACAAAATGTGTGGTACTTCACTATGATAAAAAAATTACAGTGAGAGTTCCTTAAAGCCCTCTTATGAAAAAATTTTTAATTATATATATTATCTATTTCTTAAAAATGTAGATGTACAGGACTTTGAGCTCTTCATTAGCTTGGGACTAGCTTAAATAGTCTAAAATCAGATGTTTTGGAAACTATAATATTTATAAATTTGAATTCATTTCCAATATTGAAATGGGGCCAAATTTGACTGTAAGCAAAAGGGTTTCTATCCTACATTTTTGGTTTGTCAAGGAATTAACATGTTTTACTGCTGTCACACAAGACTCTAGGCCAGAAAGCTATTTCATTTTTAATCATGCTATTATTTTTCTACTTGCAAAGATGTGAGAGCAGTGAAAATATTCTTGCAACAATCAAACTGTCAGTACATTTTTCTACTGATGAGTTTAGATTACCATTGGCACTTTCATATGTCTCTATCTTAGTCTGCTTAATAGCATAGAATTACTACAGTTGTTCTGTTGCCACAGGAAGGTACACATTTTGTCCCTTTGCCACAATGGCCTCATCTCAATACACAGAAACTAACTCAGTCTACCTAAATCCAAGGGATGGAGTAAAGGCTCTTTGTACTATTAATGTAGTGCATGTTCTTCCTTGTGCTATGGAGAGGCTCTGAATAGCAAAGGCTAAATAGTTTTGCATAAATTAAATTTCTCCTTATAACAAATCTTTACTCTCAGTACCTAGTTGTAACTCAATACAAATTGGCTAGAAAATTAGGGCACATTTAACTTTGTAGTGATAGGATTTTTTAATGGCTTTTCATGAGGACTTTCTAAAGAAATACATAAGGCTAATGATAATGAAGTGTGTGAGTATCATAAACAGAAATGTAATCTTCTCAGGGCACATTGTAATTAATAGTTTATTTGATAAACAACTCAGGAATCCAAATTTGCTAAATGTTAATTCACAGGTTGAAATCATGACATTGGGTATTACCTGTTTCACAGACAATCATTAACCTACGTGTCTTAGAAGTCAATCAGCCTCCTTGTTGACTATACACAAAGTTAAACCAATCAATAGTCTTTAATAGTCCTAGCTCTTCTGCAGATTGCCCTGGAGATGTTTCTCAAGGAAATGGTTGAACAAACGGAAGTTTCTTAAAAGACTCATTTGTAAACTTGTATAGTTCTGACCAGTGAAAAATATTTGGTATAGGTTATGTAGTATTATCTGCCACTGGAAAAATAAGCAATCAATATATATTATCAATAATAATTGTTACTAATCATTACCTTAAAAGGCCATCTGAAAGATTTGTATTAAAAAATATCAGTGTTCTATGCTTTGAATAAATTTTAAATTAGGATGAGAGGACTTCACTTTACATCTTGGTTGAGATAGCTTTTTCTTGTTTCAGGTTGGAAAAGGAAGTTCATCTAAAGATCTATGCTTTTAAATGCATACACTATGTAAGGCGTAATGTTAACATATTTTCATTATTTTAATTTAAGTTGTAGGGTAAAATGAAAACCATTAATGTCTGTCTAAATGAAATTTAAGATGTAGTCTTAATGCAAGGTGAGAAGAAATTTCTGGTGTTTGCCTGCTCATCTTTGTAACTCTCCTGACTCTAAGTATGTTCACATTCAGCAACCAGTCTTGGCTCCCAGTTCTGTGGGAAATATTAAGCTCTCAGTGCTACATTGGACTGGGGATATAAATCTGGCTTCTATTCAAGAAAACGTATCTAATGAAGCAACTCAGAAAACTAAGAAGACAAAGACAAATGAATATCTAAGAGCACCTATTGTGGCAGGGATAAGGTGAGGACTTCCGTCATGGGTCACAACCTTGTGGAAAAGGGGCTTGTGCATGCAACTCAGTGAAGCTATAAGCCATGTCATGTAGGACATCATAAGACAAATGGGTCGTAGTGAAGAGTTATGGCAAAACGTGGTCCACTGGAGGAGGAAATGGCAACCCACTCCAGTATTATTTTTGCCTGGAGAACTCCATGAACATTATGAAAAGGCAAAAGGATATGACGCCACAAAATGAGGCCCCCAGATCAGAAGGTGTCCAATATGCAACTGGGGAAGAGCAGAAGGTAATTACTAGTAACTCTAGAAAAAATTAAACAGCTAGGTGAAAGCAGAAACAACATTCAGTTATGGATATGTCTGGTGGTGAAGGCAAAGTCCAATACTGTAAAGAATAATATCACATTAAACCCTGGAATGTTAGGTCCAGGTATCAAGGTAAACTGGATGTGATCAAGCAGGAGACAGCAAGGAAGAACATCAATATCTCAAGAAGCAATGAACTAAAAAGGACAGGAACACGGGAATTTAATTTGGATGAAAATTATATCTATGACTGCGGACAAAATCCCTTAGAAGAAATGGAATAGCCCTCATAGTCAACAAAAGAGTCCAAAATTCATTACTTGGGTACAATCTCAAAAATTACAGAATGATCTCAGTTCATCTCCAAGACACCAGAATAACAAGAAAGTTTGGTCTTAGAGTACAAAATGAAGCAAGACAAAAGCTTACTGAGTGTTGTCAAGAGAACACACTAGTCAGAGCAAACAGCCTTTTGCAACAACCCGAGACAACTCTATACACAGACATCATCAAATCGTCAATACTGAAATCAGATTGATTATATTTTTGCAGCCAAAGATGGAGAAGCTCTATACAGTCAACAAAAACAAGACCTGGAGCTGACTGTGGCTCAGATCATCAGCTCCTTATTGCAAAATCCAGGCTTAAATTTAAGAAAGTAGGGAAAATCACTAGGCAATTCAGGTATGACCTAACTAAAATTCCTTATGATTATACAGTAGAGGTGATGAACAGAGTCAAGGGTTTAGATCTGCCTGAAGAACAATGTATTGTACAGGAGACAGTGACAAAAACTATCCTAAAGAAAAAGAAATACAAGAAGGCAAAGTGGGTGTCTGGGGAGGCTTTACAAATAGCTGAGGAAAGAGGACAAATGAAATGCAAGTGAGAAAGGTAAAGATATACCCAGGTGAATGCAGAGTTCCAAAGAATAGCAAAGAGGGATAGGAAGGCATTCTTAAATGAAAAATACAAAGAAATAGAGGGAAACAATAGAATTGGAAAGACTAGAGATCTTTTCAAACAAATTGGAGATACCAAGGGAACATTTCATGCAAGTCTGGGCACAATAAAGGACAGAAATGGTAAGGACCTAACAGAAGCAGAAGAAATTAAAAACAGGTGGAAGAATACACAAAAGATCTGTACAAGAAGGGTCTTAATGGCTTGGATAACCAGGGATGGTGTGGTCACTCGCTTATACTCAGACATCCTAGAGTGTGAACTAAAGTGGACCTTATAAATCATTAACACCAACAAAGCTAGTGGCAGTGATGAAATTCCAGTTGATCTATTTCAAGTCCTAAAAGATGATGCTATGACAGTGTTGCACTCAATATGACAGCAAATTTGGAAAACTCAGCATTGACCACAGGACTGGAAAATATCAGTTTTCATTCAATCCCAAAGAAGGGCAACAACCAAAATATTCAAACTACTATACAATTGCATTCATTTCACATGTGAATAAAGTTATGCTCAAAATCCTTCAAGCTAGGCTTGCTTCAGCAGTACATGAACCAAGAACTTTTATACTTACAAGCTGAATTTCAAATAGGCAGAACTGTGCACAGATCATATTGCCAACACTCACTGGATCATGGAGAAAGCAAAGAAATTGCAGAAAAATGTCTACTTCTGTTTCATTGACTATGCTAAAGCCTTTGTGTGGCTCACAGCAAATTGTGAAAAATCCTTAAAGAGATAGGAGTACTAGACCACTTTACATAGCTCCTGAGAAACCTGTATGTGGGTGAAGAAGTAAGAGTTAGAACTGGACATGGAACAGTGGACTGGTTCAAAATTCAGAAAGGAGTATGATAAGACTGTATTTTGTGCTTTTTTAACTTATATGTAGAGCACATCACACTAACATCCATACTAACCATACACAATACTAACATTCATCCATCATACTAACATAGCATACATCCGTGCTGGGCTGGGTGAATCACAAGCTGGAATCAAGATTTCCAGAAGAAATATCAACAACCTCAGATATGCAGATGATACCACTCTAATGGCACAAAATGAGAAGGAACTAAAGAGCCTACTGATGAGAGTGAGAGAGGAGGAGAGTGAAAACGCTGGCTTAACAGTCAACACTAAAAAATCTAAGATCATGGTACCCAGTCCCATCACGTCATGGCAAATAAAAGGGGAAAAGGTGGAAGCAGTGACAGATTTTATTTTCTTGGGCTCCAAAATAACTTCAGACAGTTACCACAGCCATGAAACTAAAATATGCTCTCACTGCTTGGAAGAAAAGCTATGACAAACCTAGTGTCTTAAAAAGCACAGACATCACTTCTCCAACAAAAGTACATATAGTCAAAGCTATGGTTTTTTTCAGTAGTCATGTATAGATGTGAGAGCTGGTCCATAAAGATGGCTGAGTACCAAAGAACTGATGCTTCTGAATTTTGCTGAAGACCCTTGTGAGTCCCTTGGACTACGAGGAAATCAAAGCAGTCAGTCCTTAAGGAAATCAGCCTTGAATATTCATTGGAAGTACTGATGCTGAAATTAAAGCTCCAATACTTCTGCCATCTGATATGAAGAGCCAATTCACTGGAAAAGACCCTGATGTTGAGATAGTTTGAAGGCAAAAAGACAAGGGGGTGGCAGAGAATGAGGTGGTTAATTAGCATCATGGAGTCAATGAACATAAATTTGAGCAAACTCCAGGAGATGGTGGAGGAATGAGGAGCCTTGGGTGGTACAGTCCATGAGGTAGCAGTCAGAAACAACTTAGCAACTCAATAATCACAATGAAGATGAGGACCAGGATATTTTCTCTGGGTCCTTTAATCCTATTATGTTGATTATTGTCAGGTGTATGGCCAAAGGTTCACTCAGGTAAAACTATTTCTGATTTTATTTGTATGATCTTGAGTTTTTAAGCCTCCTTCATTTGCAATTTTCACAGTTTAAGGAATACAACTAAATGTTTAACCATTTGCACTTTATATATATAAACCAGATCGTCAAAGTTAATATCCTAATTGTATATATTTAAAAACTCTATCTCAGTTGTGAAAATCTGTAGCAAATTTTTATTAGAAATTTCATAGACTGTTTTAACACTATACGAATTTTATTTTCAAAGGAGATTTTATCTCCCATAGGATTGCATGTATCTTGATAGCTTAAAGGGATATTCATGTTGTAAGTACCATGTTCAATAACTAATGCCTTGATATGCCCTCACAGTTAGCTCCTGGAATGAATTTGGGTGAAGGAAAACAAAAAAAGGTGAAGAAATATAGCACTACTTGGAAAAGATATAGAGATTTTGTAGCTCATCCTTAAATTGGGATAATAAATAATTCAGATCATTATTAAGAGAGTAGAAAGTAAGTTTACCCTAGTTAGATGTTGGTTGTGGTAAACTCAATTTGCTGACAGGAAGAAGGTATAATATTTCACTTTAACATAAAGAAAATGGGATTTTTTTCTTGTTAAATCAAAGAAATGAGCAATTAAATGACATATTTCACATAAGACTATGATTGTTTCTTCTGCCTACATGTCTCTCCTCTGTATTTGAACATAAATGGTAGAAGCAGCAGGAGTCTAAGGAAAACTGTAGTTAAGGATGTGCTCTGAGAAATCAGTGGACTGCTTTGACTGGTCAGGTCAATCAAAATAGCCTGTGCATAGTGAAACATCCTAAAGTAATTGTATAGGGACTGGCAATTTGGGGAGTATAATTGCCCAAACATGTTCTGTTGTTAATTTTATATTTCTTGAAAGGAAAGAGAAGAGAGAATTTGGCTATAACTTTAACCCTCAATCCAGGAAGGGATTAAGATATGCTGTTCTAGCCAGTAATTGAAATCATGAGTCATCAGATTTTTGCAATCAGCTATTGATATATTGCTCTTCAATTTTCACTCAGACTATGGATTGCTTTGTATTTGTTTTTCTTCACTTTAATAGTTACATTAATATTTCCTTATGTTCCATTTAATTCAATGGCAGTCTTGTTAGTTGGAAACAGCAAATAAATCATTGCTGGTTGATCTTCACTTAATTCAGACATAATGATTGTTCAATATACCTGATAAACTTTCATTGTGATAATTAAACATTCAAGCAATCATGTGAATTGTATAAAACTTTAACCTTATTGTAGTTACATGCTTAGTTCCTTATGGTCCCCTTGAGTACTCTTTCCACAACAGACAAGTTTGGTTTCTGAATTAGTGGACATGCTCTGAAAATTAATTTAATTTCTTTTCAAAGGGAAGAAGATAGCTCAACTTTTGAGCCCCAGTGTTATTTTTAGGGCAAGAGTAAGACCAAATTAAAATTGATTTTACATTATGCATCTAACGAAATATATCTATATATTTCTAAAGGTTTTTGCTATAAAACTTGGATGTTCCAATTATCATTACCGATAGTTAGATGATAGAGTGCTATGTGGTGTTTATCCAAATCCATAACATGGCACAGCTCTTTTAAAAATCTCTTTGCTTGTTGGAAAACTAGCAGTCAATTTAGTAAATGGTGTGGATACCAACCACTAATTTTTTTCATCTCATCATCTTTGAAACACAGAACCTAGTTGAGCACAGAGAAAGGTATTTTCTACTGTTAAATCAGGAATAGTCAAGTCTGTGACTTGTTTCACAAATAGAAAAAATACACCAAATGAAAATGGATGATTGCTAATAGTTTCTCTCTGTTGTTCCCCGCCATTTACATTCCTTGAAATAATGTGTATGTTACATCCAGAATGAGCAAAAATCCTGTGGATCAGGAGCTAGCAAACTGTTTAATCAAACAACTTGAACTAAATAGTTTTTATCATTTGAATTTTAGGTGACAAGGACTCAAATTATTGGTTAATATAGGGATCTCATAATATGATAGAAATTCATGTGATGCCCTTACCAAATCATTATATTTTACTTCTGGAAAATCAGAGAAACCATGTTTCCCATGCTTGCAACAAGGTAGAGCTGTAAGAAAAATTCTAATCAATGGAATACGAGCAGAACTGATTTCCATTCTGTCTTCCATCACAGATGTCTAAACACAAGAGATGTACTTAAAGACTCTGAGGTCCATGGAAGGTGAACCCCTTGGAACCTAATCACTGAATCACTCTATGAACATTCAGATGGTTCAATGCATGCTTCTTCATGATTATTACCAGACCCATTGAATGTATATCTTCCAATATGTCATTTCTTTATAAGTAGTCTATATTTAATTAAGAGATTAAATTAAACAAAAAACAAAGACAACTCCATATGCATTTGCATAAAACATAGAACTAATATCATATGCTTATGTACACTTTAAACATTATTAGGCAAACAAAATCTTTAGGTATTCATTTATTGTACTATAACCATGAAGTTATGGTATATAACATATTAAAGGAGGATATACTATTCCTCCTTTTTTATTTACTTATTAGTATATAATGAGCATATAATGAAAGAGTATATACTCTTATTCTTTTTGTTATTTACTTATGACTTACCGTTAGAACTTGTTTTAGGGATAGAACATTCCCGAGATCTTACAATCTCTCACTTCCTCAACTTGCTCACCACTTTATCAAATATCTGATTTTTGTTCTTCTTTGAGTTCCAAACCCAGACTATAATTAGGAAGGGACAATTGGTACTGTGTCCTAGTTCACCGAAATTTAGAGGGTGCAGCATGAAAATAATAATTCTAAAGAGTTAGTACCTATTTAGCAAGAATGATTAGCTAAAATGGGAAGTTACCAGATGGCACACATGGTTAATAACATCCATCTGTGAGCCGCATTATGAATAACAGAGTTTATTTGAGGGCACATTAGTGCTGCTTATACCAAGATTAAAATAGATTGTCACACCTCTGTTGGGCCATGCTCTACCTGAAGTGTATTGCACACTTGTTCCTTAAGCCTAACCCTAGCATATAGCCCAACCCTATAAGTTCCTGTTTTTGGAGGAGGGAGAAACAAAACATAAGATTTATGAGGACAAGGAAACCATCTTTTCACAACCTCTGTTGACCCTACTTTGTATTCTTCCTTATGACTACCTATGTTTAAGTCGCATCTCTATTTTTTGCCATCTGTATGACTTAGACAAGCAAGCTAATGTCTCTGCAGTCAAATCACTCCATCTTATCCCACATAGAAAATGGAGTTGATGATAATTATATCACCTACCTATGAGGGCAGTAGGGAAGTGGAAATACTCAATTTAAGGTATTTAGAACAGATTTTTGAACATAATAAGCATCATGTTAGTTTGACTGATTTAACATCTGTGATTGGCTTTGTTCTACTTCTAATATTTAAATAGAATAGTTGGCTGTGTGAAATCTGTAATATTTTCTAATAGTGTGACGAGTTAAAGCTAACTTTTAAATGCATTCTACAATATAACAAAATGCATTAGCATGTTGCATGTAACTAATCTGGTGTAAATTGGCAGAAAAATATAATGTGAGCTGTTATCCAAGTGAAACAAGCTTGGAGACCATGGAATCATAAATTTACATATACTCCATAATAGAGATGCAGATTTATTTTTATCCTGCTTATGATGTAAGCAATATTCTCTGTCACTACAGTCCATTTGATTTAGTTCCTGCCATGAAATATACTAGAAACGATGAAAGGTGAATGGTACATAGTTGAATTTCCAGAGCCTTCTTCAGGTTTCCAGAATAACTTAAACTGTGATATAACCAGAAATATCAATATCACCTTGTTTTCAACTACAGAGTATCACCATTATCATAAAAAACATAGAGACTGAATGTGCATGCAGGTAGATTTTTTTTTCAAGTTTGGAAGACTATACTGTATAACCATTCTCTTTAGCTGTAAAAGAAGATACTAAAATAAGTCATAAAGCACTCATCAGATTTGAATAAACTTAAAAATATTTACCAAGGGGCATATATTAGAATAGTGTTTTAGGGTAATATTTGTCTTTTACTTGGAAATCACACTTAAAATGTTTTTGATAGCATGTTGCTTTTTTTAATCTATAAATATTTTAAAGTTATTACTTTAATTTTATATGTAAAATCATACATTTTGAATGTTGAAATTTTCAAAGAAGCCTCAATTCTATAGAACGAAGTGAAAAGTAGTCTCCTTTCTAAAGCAAATATGGGTCACTGTTCAGTTTGTGATTTTGAGGAGTAATTTCTATTTTCTTACTGTAAATATGAAGTTTTTAATTTAAAAACAGCATGAACAAATGGTCTGGGTTCATCTAAGATACCTATTTTGTAGAAAGAAAGTATTGGGTCTTATGTAAAATAAATGTAAATATATCTGTGAGAGAGTGCAAGTGTGTGTGTATGTGTGTGTATTTAAATTCATTATTCAAGTTAAGTGAAAATTATTTCTATAGCTCCTCAACTCTTTTTTCACGTTTCTCTTTCTTTACTTAATTTGCCCCTATCATTGCTGTTCCACCATAGATAGATTATAACTTGGACATATCCATTACAGACATTTGGTGGCATATTGATATTGTAACTTTAGGATAAGTGGGTGGAAATGGACCAAAATGTGTTCTCCATATATCTTCAAGAGATATTTGTAATTGCTCTATTTGGTAAGGCTAGAAAATCATGGAGGAGCAGTAAGACATGATTCTATCTGACTGTGTTTATAAGCAAATTGGCTTCATTTCCTAAAACATTTAGAGAAAGGTGAAAGGAAAAATAAGAAAGCCAAGCAAAGTATCTAATAATATAAAATAAGTTCTATAATATGGGATGAATATTATAGTCAAATTTTACGTAGGAGGGAGGATAAAATGCTTTTTTATTCAGTGACCTGGAATAAGTTGGGAGAGTATAGATTATAAACAATCACAACACCTTGCTCACTTAATATGAAAAAAGTTTATCAGTTACTTCTGCATAGCCTGCTACTGGTTTTGGTGACTCTGGAGGGCACTGCTTTCAAAATATGCTTTCATGTTGACTAAGAAAGAAGAGAAATCTGTGGAAATAAGCATCAGCTTTGAAACACCCACTTGGAAGTAAAACACACCACTTTGTTCCCTGTACAAGTAGGACCAAAAACTTTTATTAAAGCAAGAAGTTAAAAGGATTTCTTTGTAGAAGTCTAACGGAATTTTTGTGTGTGTTTGTTGCTGTGGTTGTTCAGTTGCTAAGTTGTGTCCAACTCTTTGTGACTCCATGGACTACAGTACACCGGGTACCCCATCATTAACTATATCACAGAGATTGCTCAAATTTGTGTCCATGAGTCAGTCATGCTATATAACCATCTCATTCTAAGTAATCTACTTCTTTTTCTGCCTTCAATCTTTCCCAGGATGAGGGTCTTTTCAAATGAGTCAGTTCTTTGCATCAGGTGGCCAAAGTACTAGAGCTTCAGCTTCAGCATCAGTCCTTCCGATGAATATTCAGGACTGATTTCCTTCAGGAGTGACTGGTTTGATAGCCTTGCAGTCCAAGGAACTCTCAAGAATCTTCTCCAGCACCACAGTTCAAAAACTCCAATTCATCACTCAATCTTCTTTAAGGTCCAACACTCACATCCATACATGACTACTGGAAAAACCATAGCTTTGACTAGATGGACCTTCGTTGGCAAAGTGATGTCTTTGCTTTTAGATATGCTATCTAGGTTTGTCATAGCTTTCCTTCCAGGGAGAAAGCATCTTTTAGTTTCATGGCTACAGTAACCATTCACAGTGATTTTGGAGGCCCCCTCGCAAAAAAATCTGTAGTTGTTTCCAAAATTTTCCCCTTCTATTTGCCATGAAGTGATGGTACTGAAGGCCATGAACTTAGATTTCTCAATGGTGAATTTCAAGCCAGCTTTTTCACTCTCCTCTTTCACACTCATCAAGAGGCTCTTTATTTCCTCTTCACTTTGTGGCAATAGAGTGGTTCACTTCAGTTCAGTTGCTCAGTCGTGTCTGACTCTTTGGACCCCCATGGACTGCAGCACGCCAGGCCTCCCTGTCCATCGCTAAATCCCAGAGCTTACTCATATTCACGTCCATCGAGTCAGTGATGCCATCCAGCCATCTCATCCTCTGTCATCCTCTTCTCCTCCCAACTTCAATCTATCCCAGCATGAGGGTCTTTTCCAATGAGTCAGTTCTTTGCATCAGGTGGCCAAAGTATTGGAGTTTCAGCTTCAACATCAGTCCTTCCAATGAATATTCAGGACTGATATCTTTTAGGATTGACTGGTTGGATTCCTTTCATTCCAAGGGACTCTCAAGAATGTTCTCCAACATCACAGTTCAAAAGCATCATTTTTTTTGGTGCACAGCTTTCTTTATAGTCCAGCTCTCACATCCATACATGACTACTGGAGAAGCCATAGCAATGACTAGATGGACTTTTGTTGGCTAAGTATTATCTCTGCTTTTTAATATGCTGTCTAGGTTGGTCATAACTTTCCAGATTTACTGGCATTTTGAGTGCAACACTTTCACAGCATCATCTTTCTGGATTTGAAATAGCTCAACTGGAATTCCGTCACCTCCACTACCTTTGTTCATAGTGATGCTTCCTAAGGCCTACCTGACTTCACATTCCAGATTGTCTGACTCAAGGTCAGTGATCACAACATCATAGTTATCTGGGTCATGAAAATCTTTTTTTATAGAGTGGTATCATCTGCATATCTGAGGTTGTTGATGTATCTCCTGGCAATCTTGATTCAGCTTGTGAGTCATTCAGCCAGGCACTTTGCATAATATACTTTACATAGACGTTAAATTAAAAAAAACTGAAAATGTATAGTCTTGTATTCCTTTACCAATTTCTAATCAATCAATTGTTCCAGTAAGCTTCTAACAGTTGCTTCTGGACAGTCATGCAGGTTTTCCAGGAGACAGGTATCTAGTCTGGTATTCCTATCTCTTCATGAAATTTCAACAGATTTTTGTGATCTACACAGTCAAAGAGTTTAGTGTAGCCAACGAAGAAGAAATAGATGTTTTCATGGAATTCCCTTGCCTTTCTATGATGCAATACATTTGGCAATTTGATCTCTGGTTCCTCTGCCTTTTCTAAACCAAGTTGGTACATCTGAACGTTCTCAGTTCATGTACTACAGAAGCTTAGCTTGAAGGATTCTGAGCATAACTTTACTAGCATGCAAAATGAACAGAACTATACAGTAGTTTGAACATTCTTTGACATTGCCCTTCACTGAGTTTGGAATGAAAACTGCCTTTTTCCAGTCTTGTGGCCACTGCTGAGTTTTCCACATTTGCTGGCCTATGAGTGCCACACTTTAAAAGCACCATCTTTTAGTATTATAAATAGCTAATCTGGAATTCTCTCATTTCCTTTAGCTTTATTAGTAATAATTCTTCCTAATCAGTGGTGTCCGACTCCTTGGGACTCCATGAATCGCAGGACGCCAGGCCTCCCTGTCCATCATCAACTCCTGGAGTTCACTCAGACTTGCGTCCATCGAGTCAGTGATGCCATCCATCACCTCATCCTTGGTCGTCCCCTTCTCCTCCTGCCCCCAATCCCTCCCAGCATCAAAGTCTTCTCCAATGAGTAAAATCTTCGCATGAGGTGGCCAAAGTATTAGAGTTTCAGCTTTAGCATCATTCCTTCCAAAGAAATCCCAGGGTTACTCATTTAGAGTGGACTGGTTGCATCTCCTTGAGGTCCAAGGGACTCTCAAGAGTTTTCTCCAACACCACAGTTCAAAAGCATCAATTCTTCGGTGCTCAGCCTTCTTCACAGTCCAACTCTCACATCCATACATGACCACAGGAAAAACCATAGCCTTGACTAGACGGACCTTAGTCGGCAAAGTAATGTCTCTGCTTTTGAATATGCTATCTAGGTTGGTCATAACTTTTCTTCCAAGGAGTAAGCGTCTTTTAATTTCATGGCTGCAATCGCCATCTGCAGTGATTTTGGGGCCCCCCCAAAAATAAAGTCTGACACTGTTTCCACTGTTTCCCCATCTATTTCCCATGGCGTGATGGGACCAGATGCCAAGATCTTCATTTTCTGAATGTTGAGCTTTAAGCCAACTTTTTCACTCTCCTCTTTCACTTTCATCAAGAGGCTTTTTAGTTCCTCTTCACTTTGTGCCATAGGGGTGTTGTCATCTGCATATCTGAGGTTATTGGTATTTCTCCCGGCAATCTTGATTCTAGCTTATGCTTCTTCCAGCCCAGGGTTTCTCATGATGTACCCTGTATATAAGTTAAATAAGCAGGGTGACAATATACAGCCTTGACGTACTCCTTTTCCTATTTGGAACCAGTCTGTTGTCCCATGTCCAGTTCTAATTGTTGCTTCCTGGCCTGCATACCCTGAACTGAACTGAAGGCCCATTTGACTCTCACTCCAGCATGTCTGGTTCTAGGTCAGTATCCATTCATTAAGACCTTTCTTGTATAGTTTTTCTGTGTATTCTTGGCACCTCTTCTTAATATCTTCTGCTTCTGTTAGGTTCATACTGTTTCTGTCCTTCATCATACCAATCTTTGCATGAAATGTTCTCTAAATATATTCAGTTTCATTCAAGTGATGTATAGTCTTTCTTGTATTGTTTCCCTCTATTTCTTTGCATTGTTCATTTAAGAACACCTTCTTATCTTTCCTTGCAATTCTGTAGAACTCTGCATTCAGCTGGGTATATCTTTCCCTTTCTCCCTTGCTTTCTAATTCTCTTATTTCCTCAGCTATTTTTAAAGCCTCCTCAGACAACCACTTCACCTTCTTGCATTTCTTTTTCTTTGAGATGGTTTTGGTCACCGCCTCTTGTACAATCTTATGAACTTCTGTCCATAGTTCTTCAGGCATGTCTGTCTATCATATCTAATCCCTTGAGTCTATATTTCACCTCCATTGCATAATCATAAGGGATTTGATTTAGATCACACTTGAATGAACTAATATTTCCCTCCGTTCTTTAATTTTGCAGTAAGGAGCTGACAATCTAGCTCCAGGTCTTGTTTTTGTTGACTGTACAGAGCTTCTCTATCTTTGGCCGCAAAGAATATAATCAATCTGATTTCAATATTGACCATTTAATGTTGTCCATATGTAGAGTTGTCTCTTTTGTTGTTGGAAAAGACTGCTTGTTATGACCAGTGTGTTCTTTTGAAAAACCTCTGCTAGCTTTTGTCCTGCTTCATTTAGTAGATCAAGACCAAAGTTGCCTGTTACTCCAGCTTTCTCTTGAATTCCTACCTCTGTATTCCAGTTCCCTCTGATTAAAAGGATATCTTTTTGGTATTAGTTCTAGAAAGTCTTGTGGGTCTTCACTGAATCAGTTAACTTCAGCTTCTTTGCCATCAGTGGTTGGGGCATAGACTTAGATTACTGTGTTGATGAATGGTTTGCCTTGGAAATTAACCTAGATCATTCTGTCATTTTTGAGATTGCATCCCCATAATGCATTTTGGACTCTTTTGTTGACTATAAGGGCTACTCCATTTCTTCTAAGGGATTCTTGTCCACAGTAGTAGATATAATCATCTGAATTAAATTCACTCATTCCTACACATTTTAATTCACTAATTCCTAAAATGTTGATGTTCACTCTTGCCATCTCCTCCTTGACTATATCTAGTTTACCTTGATTCATGGACCTAACATTCCAGGTTCCTACTCAATACTGTTTTTTATTGCATCAGACTTTATTTTCACCAGAATTGTCGACAACTGGGGTCGTTTCCACTTTGGCCCAGATGCTTAATTCTTTCAAGAGCTATTAGTAACTGCCTTCCACTCTTCCCCAGTAGCATTTTGGACACCTTTCAACCTGGAAGGCTCATCTTCCCATGTCATATTTTTTTGCCTTTTCATACTATTCATGGTGTTCTCTCTGCAAGAATCTTGGAGTGGTTTGCCATTCCTTCCTCCAGTGCACCACGTTTTGTCACAACTCTCCACTATGACCCGTCTGTCTTATGTGGCCCTGCAGGTAGCCTTGCACAGCCTAGCTCAAAGTTTCATTGAGTTATACAAGCCCCTTCACCAGGAGAAGGCTATGATCTATGAAGATTTGTGTTTGTTAACACGTACATATACATACATATACATATTCATATATGTATAGCTTTGAACCCTTCTTAGGAGTTTCCTTGGGTAAAATCTAAACAGGCCTCTGTGCAGGAGGACAGGGAAAGAACAAAGGAAAAAGACACAGCACTCTAGATTGGTAAATGGCATTAATAAAAAGGGCAACTTACTTGCAAGGTTTGTCTCGAGTAGCAACAAGACAAGTAGGTTTCTGTGAACACCGCCAGAACCATACAAGTTTATATAAAGGCGTTAGCTGTCTGTGTTCATTCACTTATACAGGAGACTTTAGCTGGGTTCAGTCACATAACAGTCCAGAGATCCTCAGTATCACATTTCTATTTCAAGGCTGTATTCATGGAGCAGTATTGTGGAGCAGGAAAGATAAGTAGATCACATCTTCCAAAGACAAGAGAAAGTGCAAATCCTCCAATTGCCTGGAATCAGCTTGTAAGTCAATTGGCGATCATGCCTTCTTGTTGGTCTTCTCCAACAGTGTGCATGCATGCATGCTGTTGTGTCTGACTCTGCAACCCCAAGGACTGTAGCTCTCTAGGCTCCTCTGTTCATGGAATTTTCTAGGTAAGAATACTGAAGTGGGCTGCCATTTTCTCCTCCAGAGAACCTTACTCTGAGACTGAACCTGAGTTTCTAGTATCTCTTGCACTGGCAGGCAGATTCTTTACTGCTGTGCCACCTGGGAAGCCCCTCCAACAGTATATACACATATGAATGTACATATATACACTATTGTACATGTATGTATACAATCTCTGTGTGTATATAGAAAAACATTATATATAATATAAATCATACATTCCATTATTTATATACTGTATATTATATAAAATTTTAACATGTAAAAAATGTATTCTGCTCCTAGACTAACAGGAGCAGGAGTCAACAGAATATACTCTTAAACACAGAACCTTTCAGTATTATGAAGATGTAATCTACAGTTATGGGCTTCCCTGGTGGCTCAGATGGTAGAGAATGTGCCTGTAATGCAGGAGAACTGGGTTTGATCCCTGAGTCAGGAAAATCACCTGGAGAAGAGAATGGCTCCCCACTCCAGTATTTTTGCCTGGAGAATCCCATAGACAAAAGATCCTGGAGGGTTACAGTCCATGGAATCACAAAGAGTTGGACATGACTAAGTGACTAACACAATCTACTCATGTTATTTCTATCACTTTCTTCCAAATGTTAGTGTATGATAGTCTCATTCATGCTTCCTGGTGCTATAAAACCTAACCCATGTTTCTTTATTCCCCATTTATAGGACTTCTCTGACAGTTGACATATTTAACCACGAATTCTACCCAAATCTTTTTCCTCCCTTGATTTCCTTGACCCTGACATTTTCATTTCTTCTTTTACCTCTTTGGGTTCATTCTCTGACTACTTTTATATTTAGAGTTAAATCTACCCCAGAATTACTTTAAATACCATTTTCTTCTCATTTATCATTTTTTTGTTTTTGTTTTATTCACTAAGTTGTGTCCAATGCTTTTGCGACCTTATAACTGAAGCCCACCAGGCTCCACTGTCCATGGGATTTCCCAGGCAAAAATACTGGAGTGAGTTGCATTTCCTTCTACAGGAGATCTTCCTGATCCAGGGAGAGAATCTATGTTTCCTGCATTGCAAGGTGGATTATTTATCATTGAATCACCAGGGAAAACCGTTATTGGCAGTGGGGCTTCCCTGGTGGCTCAACAGTAAAGAATTAGCTTGCAGTGAAGGATAGATGGGTTCTATCCCTGAATCAGGAAGATCACCTGAAGAAGGAAATGGAAACCCACTAAAGTATTCTTGCCTAGGAAATCCTATGGACAGAGAAGCCTGGTGGGCTACAGTCTTTGGAGTTACAAAGAATTGACACAACTGAGCACATATCCAAAATTGGCAGTACTTCCAAATAAGACATGAATGTTTCCACTACTAAAGATTACAGATAGCCTCTCTTCATATTTTACCATGGGTTGAATTTTCAATAAACTTTCAGAAAACAAATTAAACAACAAAATAAAAACTCAATTTTCAGAACTGTGAACTAGAGAATTATAGAAAAGTTATTTTCACCTAAATAGTTTCATTTTAGAGTGTCTTCAGTGACTCAAACTGTAAAGAATCTGCCTGCAATGCAGGAGACCCAGGTTCAGTCCCTGGGTCAGGGAGATTCCCCAGAGAAGGGAATGGGTACCCACTTCAGTATTCTTGCTTGGAGAATTTTGGTAAAATATTAAATCACTATTATTACTTATAATTTTAGGCTAGAAAACTAGATTATAAAGAAAATAATCCACAATACTTAGATAGCATATGACAAAGATAGGGCTTGAACCTAACCTCTTGGCAACCTATTCCTTCCATTATCTTCTCACTGTAGTGCCTCAGTGAGGACATCCCAAGAAACATGAGAGCTTTTAAAGCGAATCTCTATAAACTATATTGGAAAAGTCTCTAACTGCACACATTTGAAAAATCTTTATAAACCTGTGACTTCTAAATCCATCTATGGAGATTGTGTCTCTCTGAATGTCCCAGGCCTATATTGCTAATTTCCTAGCTATATATCCATCTGCATGAATCTTCATGCTCCTCTAAACCCATACATTTGAAACTCTACCAGGACTTTTACTTCCATTTGAGGATCTTCTTTATATTGTATCTGGTTAATACATTTTCCAATTTTAAATCTCAGACTTCCTTTTGATTATTCCTTCTAATAAAGATATTATCTTTTTGTGATTGGATTATTTCAATTAAGGATATATGTCTTCAAGTTTTCCCTCTTTAATTACTACAAAATTTTTGTTTAATTACACTCTTTAATAATTGATAATTATATAGGAATAGTATTAGCTTCCAGTATCTACAGGGGAATTTTCAAATTCCTTAACAAGCCATAAAATAAGCTCTCAGATCTGATGCATTTTGTAATTATAATCACACATCATATCATCCCCACAATCTCCTCTATAATCCAGTCGTACTGAGCTTCCAACTAGTTTTTGTTGTCTGTGCTGTTTTGGGCCTGGGAATATTAGTATATAGTCCTGTGGTCTGGATTTTCTCTCTTCTTCCATTCTTCATGATAAACCTATTTCTCAAAATCCAGGTCAAATATCACTTCTTAGGCATTCTCATAAAGTCCTGGGGTAGAGATTCTGTTCTCAAATTTAGGCTCAGATGGCACTTTATTCAATATTTGAGATATTAATTATCACACTGCATTTTATTTATTCAAGTATCTTAATCACTCACTATTTGATTTCTACATGACAGAGATCAGTGAAAAACTATACTTTCATAATCTGCTCACAGATTATTAAATATACAGTACATGTTGTTAAATAGATGAATTAAAATTTTAATTTAAATTAGGTTATTGTGAATTATACCAGCAGGAATCCATAGTCTACTCTTAATTATCTTTGGTAATTAGACAATAAAAAATAATTAAAAAGCAAGAGTTAATGATAGTAAATTTTGGACTACTGGGACCTAAAGAAATCTTAGAAATTCTCAGGAAAATAACCCTCTGTACCTGTATGTTCCTATACTCTTTTCTACTTTTATCAATGTTAAAGATACCTAGGTATGAGGGTAATGGATAGTTCAACATGGAATTATATAGAGTTGAAGTGTCTTACATAAAAATAGATATTTTGTTAAATTTGCAAAACTAAAAGAGGTAGATTTGCTTTTAATAATCCAAAGCAAGACACTGAAATGCTTTTAGGATAAAAATTAGTGATAGTACTTTAAATTTAATTGAACTAGTTTCACAAAATTTAAAATATTCAGTATGAGATGAAGTAGTCTAATTTTGCTTATCATACAGGGAAGAAAGTGATACTTCTTTACCATTTCAGGATCATTTTCATCTTCTGTTACTAACTCTTCTACTGTGATGTTAAAGTGAAAGCCATCAGCATAGGCTTAAAGAAAATAAGTACTAAACACAGAAGTAAATTAAAAAAACAAAAGTAAAGCAAAATTAAATATTTATTTTTGTTGATGAAAATTTCTATTGGAGAGAGTTAATCACAATTAAAGCTTATTCAAAATGAAGTTTTATCTTAGAAAATGGTTATTTTGTATATAAAGAAGAACAAAATTAACTTTTAAGGAGATTAATGTATTAGTACATATAACATATGACATAGTCTATTATTACACAATGTATTTTTTTACAAATAAAATCTTCCAGAAGTAAACAGAGTGCCATAATTTACTATACATGCTGAGATATATATTATCTGTGTTAATCTAGGTCCTGTTAGAAGCTGAAAACAGGATGGGTTTAAACGTACAATCATTGTATTTGTGCAAACCATACGGGTTTATGAGAAGAAATGTGGAGGGGCTGAAAATACTGGGAGAGCCATGAGATCATGCTGTAAGTCTATCACCAAGTAAGGGGAAGAGGAAAACAATAGAATGGGAAAATATAGAGATCTCTTCAAGAAAATTAGAGATACCAAGGGAACATTTCTTGCAAAGACAAGCACAAAAAAGGACAGAAATGGTATGGACTTAAGCAAAAGATATTAAGAAGAAGTGGCAAGAATACATAGAAGAATTGTACAAAAAACATCTTTACATCCCAGATAATCACAATGGTGCCAACCTAGAGCCAGACATCCTACAATGCAAAGTCAAGTGGGCCTTAGGAAATATCACTAAAAACAAAGCTAGTGGAGATGATGGAATTCCAGTTGAGCTATTTCAAATCCTAAAAGATGATGCTGTGAAAGGGCTGCACTCAATATGACAGCAAATTTGGAAAACTCAGCTGGAGTCACAGGACTGAAAAAGGTCAGTTTCATTCCAATCCCAAAGAAAGGCAATGTCAAAGAATGCTCAAACTACTGCACAGTCACACTAATCTTACACCTTAGCAAAGCAATGCTCAAAATCCTCCAAGCCAAGCTTCATTAGTATGTGAACCGTGAACTTCCAGATCTTCACGCTGGTTTTAGAAAAGGCAGAGGAACCAGAGATCAAATTGCCAACATCCGCTGGATCATGGAAAAAGCAAGAGAGTTCCAGAAAAACATTTTCTGCTTTATTGACTATGCCAAAGCCTTTGACTGTGTGGACCACAAAAATCTCTGGAAAATTCTTCAAGAGATGAGAATACCAGACCACCTGACCTGCCTCTTGAGAAATCTGTATGCATTTCAGGATGAAACAGTTAGAACTGGACATGAAACAACTGACTGGTTCCAAATAGGGAAAGGAGTATGTCAAGGCCATATATTGTCACCCTGCTTATTTAACTTATATGCAGAGTACATCATGAGAAACACTGGGCTGGATGAAGCACAAGCTGAAATCAAGATTGCTGGGAGAAATATCAATGACCTCAGATATGCAGATTGCACCACAGTTATTCCAGAAAGTGAAGAAGAACTAAAGAGCCTCTTGATGAAAAAGTGAAAGAGGAGAGTGAAAATGTTGGCTTAAAACTCAACATAGAGAAAACTAAGATCATAGCATCTGGTCCCAGCACATCATGGCAAATAGATGGGGAAACCGTGGAAACAGTGACAGACTTTATTATTTTTGCAGCTCCAAAATCACTGCAGAAGGTGAATCAGCTCAGTTCAGTCGCTCAGTCATGTTCGACTCTTTGCGACCCCATGAATCACAGCACACCAGGCCTCCCTGTCCATCACCAACTCCCGGAGTTCACTCAGACTCGCGTCCATCGAGTCAGTGATGCCATCCAGCCATCTCATCCTCTGTCGTCCCCTTCTCCTCCTGCCCCCAATCACTCCCAGCATCAGAGTCTTTTCCAATGAGTCAACTCTTTGCATGAGGTGGCCAAAGTACTGGAATTTCAGCTTTAGCATCATTCCTTCCAAAGAAATCCCAGGGCTGATCTTCTTCAGAATGGACTGGTTGGATCTCCTTGCAGTCCAAGGGACTCTCAAGAGTCTTCTCCAACACCACAGTTCAAAAGCATCAATTCTTTGGTGCTCAGCCTTCTTCACAGTCCAACTCTCACATCCATCCATGACCACAGGAAAAACCATAGCCTTGACTAGATGGACCTTAGTTGACAAAGTATTGTCTCTGCTTTTGAATATGCTATCTAGGTTGGTCATAACTTTTCTTCCAAGGAGTAAGCATCTTTTAATGGTGAATGCCACCACAAAATTGAAAGACGCTTGCTCCTTGGAAGACAAATTATGACCAAGCTAGACAGCATATTAAAAAGCAGACATTACATTGCCAACATAAGTTCATCTAGTCAGAGCTATGGTTTTTCCAGTAGTCATGTATGGATGTGAGAGCTGGACTATAAAGAAAGCTGAGAGCTGAAGAACTGATGCTATTGAATTGTGGTGTTGAAGAAAACTCTTGAAAGTCCCTTGGGCTGCAAGGAATTCCAATCTGTCAATCCTAAGTTTTCAATATTCATTGGAAGGACTGATGTTGAAGCTGAAAACTCCAATACTTTGGCCACCTGATGCGAAGAATTGACTCATTAAAAAAGACCCTGATGCTGGGATAGACTGAAGTTGGGAGGAGAAGGGGATGACAGAGGATGAGATGGTCAGATAGCATCATTGATTCTATGGACATGAGTTTGAGTAAGCTCTGGGAGTTTGCGATGGACAGGGAAGCCTGGCGTGCTATAGTCCATGGGGGTCTCAAAGAGTCAGACACGACTGAGTGACTGAACTGCACTGAACCACTCTAATGCTGCAAAGTGAAGAGGAACTAAAAAGCCTCTTGATGAGCGCGAAAGAGGAGTGAAAAAGCTGGCTTGAAATTCACCATTGAGAAATCTAAGTTCATGGCCTTCAGTACCTTTACTTCATGGAAAATAGAAAGGAAGAAATTTGGAAACAATGACAGATTCCTTTTGGGGAGGGGCTCCAAAATCACTGTGAATGGTTACTGTAGCCATGAAACTAAAAGATGCTTGCTCCCTGGAATTAAAGCTATGACAAACCTAGATAGCATGTCTAAAAGTAAAGACATCACTTTGCCGACGAAGGTCCATCTAGTCAAAGCTACGGTTTTTCCTGTAGTCATGTATGGACATGAGTGTTGGACCTTAATGAAGGTTGAGTGATGAAGAATTGGAGTTTTTGAACTATGATGCTGGAGAAGATTCTTGAGAGTCCCTTGAACTGCAAGGATATCAAACCAATCACTCCTAAAGGGAATCAGTCCTGAATATTCATTGGAAGGACTGATGCTGAAGCTGAAGCTCTAGTGCTTTGGCCACCTGATGCAAAGTACTGGCTCATTTGAAAAGACCCTCATGCTGGGAAAGATTAAGGCAGGAGGAAAAGGGGACAATAGAGGATGAGATGTCTGGGTGGCATCACCGACTCAATGGACATGAGTTTGAGTAAGCTCCAGGAGTTGGTAGTGGACCGGGAGGCCTGACATGGTGTAGTCCATGATGTTGCAAAGAGTCGGACACAATTGAGTAACTGAACTGAACTGAACTGAAAGGAGAGAGAGAGAGAGAGAGAGAGAGAGAGAGAGAGAGAGAGAGAGAGAGAGAGAGAAAGAGATTGAATGGAAGCATTCTCTGTTGCTGTAAAATTTGAGGAAATTTGAGAACCTTCCAGTGCCATCTGGAGGCCATGAACCAACTTCAGACATGATCTCTTTAATGAGCCTGCCTCAATCTGTTTGTTGCACTTAGACACTGGTTGAGATCAACCTGTGCTCCCCATATGCACAGGACTTTGTGGTGCATTCTCATGTCCACTAAATTATCTTCCTCACTTCTGTTTCTTTGAGATACAAGGCCACATGTTGGAACAATAGAACTGGTAGTTAGATGTTCAGAAGCCCACATTCCTAACTTTGTCAACTTGGAGAGATCAGTTTCTTTTTTAAAAAGTTCAGATGAGCAGCTATCTAAGGCATCGATGAATTAGGTGAAATGTGAAACTACTCTGCTCAATTGACAGGGCAATACCTGGCAAAGGGAAAATTAAACTTTGGATGTTTCATTTAGAATCATTCTTTTTTAAAAATTAATTAATTATTTTACTTTACAATATTGTATTGGTTTTGCCATACATTGACATGAATCTGCCATGGGTGTACATATGTTCCCCATCCTGAACCCCCTTCCCACCTCCCTCCCTGTACCATCCCTCTGGGTCATCCCAGGGCAGCAGCCCTGAGCACCCTGTATCATGCATCGAACCTGGACTGGTAATTCATTTCACATATGATAATATACATGTTGCAATGCCATTCTCCCAAATCATGCAACCCTTGCCCTCTCCCACAGAGTTCAAAAGACTGTTCTATACATCTGTGTCTCTTTTGCTGTCTTGCATACAGGGTTATCTTTACCATCTTTCTAAATTCCATATATATGCGTTAGTATACTGTATTGGTGTTTTTCTTTCTGGCTTACTTCACTCTGTACAATTCTTATGTTTATGTTTTGTAGTAGATGCCCTAGGATGGCAGCTCATCATAATCTTTTCCTGATTCCTTACTTACCTTTTTCTTCTCCTATAGAGACTGTGGAGATTAATATTCTATATCTCAGGTTCCCTTGTAGGCAGGGGAGATTCATGAAACAATTCTGGAAAATGAAATATAAAGGGATTATCTTTTGAAAAGAAGATTTAAGGCTGGTAAAAAGAAACACATTTCCTAAGTGCTGCCCTTTCCTCTTTCTTTTTGCTCTGAATATAAAAGGTATATATCAAACTGCAATTGCCAACTTGCAGCCACAGTGAAAAATATGTTAACAAAAGTCATCATGCAAGGGACAGCATGATGAAAGCTAGATCACTGAGAAGCCTGATATACATCTAATATTTAGCATTCATCCTTCCTCTATACAAATACTTCCCCTTAAAAAGTCTATCCCTAAAGCAATTTGACTTAGTTCTTAATCAGTTGATATTTCTATGATGTTTTAAAATTGTTATTCAACATCAAAAATTACCTTGTAAGTGACTAATTCCTTCAATAAAATATATATATATATGCATTTTGAGTACATAGCTAGCTAGTGTGATACATAAAAAAGTTAGGATATTAAAAGATTATAGAGTTAATGTAATATGTTTGTACTTGAGAGGGCCTTCTGGAGAATGGGCCTTATCTCCAAGACAGTTTTTAAAACTGTTTTTAAAAAAAGAGGCATCATTTAAAAAACGCTTCACCTCCCACCAAGATGTAGTTTTATATTCTGCATTTACAAGTACTCATTCTAGAACCAAAAATATTTATCAGATTTCTGAAGCTTCTATGTTTAAAATGGTTTGTTTATATGAGTTTTGCTTGGGTTGAGTACATTGAGTCAGAAATATGTTTTTGAGGGAATTAGAAATGGAAGTAAAAAAATTTCCAGAACTTGTAGGTGTTATGTTGGAAGTGTTTTGTGTTTCTGATAGAAAAGACTTTTTTTATTTTTAACTGCAATTCAGGATATTTTTATTTAAAATTTTTAAAACTAACAAAGGACCAATTACACCATCTGCTTTAGTTTTACTCTAATGCAGATTTTCTCTCCATTTTTTTCTCTTTATATAGAAATTGTTTGACACCTTGTGCTTAAGTACATGTCTTTGAGTAAAAAATGTAGTTTGTCTGACGTCCTGTCAAACCAATATTTATTCACAAATATCTGTTTTGTTTCTTTCTTACATAAAATCATATAGCATTTTTCCCATGTGAAGAGTTGGCTAGTTGGTTGAAGTATGAGCTGCCAGCTGGAGCTTTTACAATTTTTAGTATGCCAGCTGCTTTCGGGCTGGACAAATTGTTCCCTGCCTTTAGTTTTACTTTTTCTTTCTTTCTTTCTTTCTTTTTTTTTTAAATAGAGTGCACTCCTTTTGCACTAATTATGAGAAGAGAGGATATTGCATCTAACATTCTACATGTACATGTTTTAACTGCTCACTTAACAATAACAATAAAGTTCTTTTGACACTATTATCCTGATGAACTTTTCCTGAGACAAAGGCCAGCCAAATACCTAATATGTATCTTTTTGTGAGATAAATTTCAAGTATAGATTGGAAGTTCTTGTTAAGATGTGACATCATAAGAAGACAGACATGAAATAGCTGGACAAGTAGATAAAGATATTTTACTTAAATATTTGCTGGAAAGATAGACCATGGTATTTTACTCAGGAAGGTATATTTTCTGTGGAGTTATTACTGTACGATGGGGCTTCCCAGCTGGTACAATGGGGCTTCCCAGGTGGTGCAGTGGTAAAGAATACACCTGTCAATGCAAGAGATGCAGGAGAAAAGGAACAGGTTCAATCTCCTGGATCAGGAAGATCCCCTGGGGTAGGAAATGGCAACCCACTTCAGTATTCTTGCCTGGAAAATTCCATGGACAGCGGAGCCTGGCAGGCTACAGTCCTTGGGGTTGCAAAGAGTTGAATATAACTGAGCATGTACACACACATTGCTGAACAACTGCAACATTTTTACCTGTCCCTGCTGTTATTCTAGGAATATGAAGCTCAGACCTGCCTATCTTGATTCAGTTTTGGATGATGTTACAGTGAATCAGAATATCACAAGTTATTTGAATATATTTCTGAAAAAAACTTGAAATGTGAATTGTAAGAAAAGTCCCAGTATTCTCAAAGTGTAGTAAGTTTTCTTCTCTATTTATATGTCTTCTGTAAGAATGCTTCTGTTGCTGCCATTTAGTGACAGTTGGTACACAAACTAATTTTAACAGTGATTAAATAGAAAATTCTTAGTCTTCAAATTCACAATATAAATACTTATTACTTTAAAGAGGCTTACAACTGTATCTACTCACAAAAACACTTCTATTCAGTTAAACCAGAAAAAAATTAAAAACTAAATCAGATTATATGAACAACCCTGGGTTTGGAAATAAGGATATTACTGAGTAGCAAGTTAAAACTTTTAGAAAAAAGATGTTTCTAAATCTTGTATGATTTAGAATGTAAAACCTTATATGAATGAGAACGATAAATAATGTCCATTTTTTATTATGAAATATTTCTCTAATACATATGACCTATGCTTTTGAACTGTGGTGTTGGAGAAGACTCTTGAGAGTCCCTTGGACTGCAAGGAGATCCAACCAATCCATTCTAAAGGAGATCAGTCCTGGGTGTTCTTTGGAAGGAATGATGCTAAAGCTGAAACTCCAGTACTTTGGCCACCTCATGCGAAGAGTTGACTCATTGGAAAAGACTCTGATGCTGGGAGGGATTGGGGACGGGAGGAAAAGGGGATGGTGGAAAATGAGATGGCTGGATGGCTTCACCGACTCGATGGACATGGGTTTGAGTGAACTCTAGGAGTTGGTGACGGACAGGGAGGCCCCCAGCATGCTGCGGTTCATGGGGTCTCAAAGAGTCTGACATGACTGAATGACTGAACTGAACTGAACTGATTCAGAAAATGAAATTAATAGATACTACCTTGAAAATTTCTAAAGATATGAGAACTGATTAGATGGAGGTTAAAAAAAAAAGTTACGCCTAATAATACTTCATTCTCTCTTTAGAAATTTTAAAATGTGGGATATGTCATGTTTGAAACTGTACTGAATCTGGCTGGATGTGTGACTAAAGAAGGTTTACATTTATTTTGCTAGGAAGGAAAGTATGCTCTGAAATGATTCACAGTTGCAGTGCAACTTTATGACTGTTGTTGCTGTTGTTGTTGCTCAATCGCTCACATGTATCTGACTTTTTGTGACTCCATGGACTGCAGCATTCCAGGCTTCCCTGTCCTTCACTATCTCCCAGTTTGCTGAAACTCATGTCCATTGAGTTTGTGATGCCATCCAACCAGCTCGTCCTCTGTCATTCCCTTCTCTTCTTGCCCTCAGTCTTTCCCAGCCTCTGGGTCTTTTCCTGAGAGTCAGCTCTTTGCATCAAGTGGCCAAAGTATTGAAGCTTCAGCTTCAGCATCATTCTTTCCAATGAATATTCAGGATTGATTTCCTTTAGGATGGACTGGTTGGATCTCCTTGCAGTCCAAGGGACTCTCAAGAGTCTTCTCCGACACCACAGTTCAAAAGCATCAATTATTTGATGCTCAGCCTTCCTTATGGTCCAATTCTCATGTCCGTACATGACCACTGGAAAAAACCACAGCTTTGACTATATGGACCTCTTTAAGCAAAGTTATGTCTCTGCTTTTCAATATAACTCTTACAATTATTTATTCCTTACATATACATATATGTACATGTATGTAATATAACTGCACTTTCATTTTGATTATTTGGAATTTAATAAAAGAGTTTATTTATAGAGTATTTTTCTAATACTCTAATTAATGGAGTGTAATCGAATGTATTTTAAAAATTATCTAAGTACTCATGTGAAAATATCTATCTAGACATAGACTTAGATATGTTTTATTTTTCCTTCATTTTTGGATCCATATGTACAAATATCCAACCTGCATTAAAAATCAAGACTTTAAGATCTGTTATCAAATTATGAGTTAATATTTAATTTTCTGTTGGTGACTATATAACAGTAATTGTACTCTTGAATGTTTAGACTTGCAGTGATAAATGGCAGAAAAAATATTTATTACTAAGACAAAAATGACATTGCTATTGATTTATAAATGAACAAAGCCAACACTGAGATAAAAGTAAATTGTTATAAATCCTGTTTCCTGCAGACTCAGCATTTGTTGTCACCATTTATCCAAATTCTATTCTTACAAAAAACCATACATAAACAGAAAAAAAACATAACCCCTGTATCTTGGTTTATAATTTATATATGTTTGATTTAAATATAGTTTAAAATTTGTAACTGCTATTGAATAAAAAAGCAGAACCCACACCAGACTAGGAAGACACTTTCTCTTAGTTTATCATTTTGAAATTCTTTACATATTGATTAATTGGTCTAGTTAAATATGCTGCTCTGATATAGAACACTTTTTGAGAGACATATAAATTAATTTTAAAGATATATATATAATATACAGATATATGTTTAATATGAATTTTCACCAAAATAAAATATGTGCATGGTAAAAAATAAAATTTGACAAAGGATCTAATGAAAAAAAAAAAAGGCTGTGTTCTCACAACTCTACTTTTCCTATCTTTGCCACTCCTATGAGGTAAACTATTTGACACTTTTAAATTTTAGTTCCAATGATTACCTGCATTACTCTTGAAAGTATACTTAGTAGTTCCTTACTAAGGAATGAATCAAATTCAAGCAGTATATGGTTATATCCTGATTTATATATAAAAGTTATATTTAACTTTTGCCACCTCTTTTCTTATCAGCTTTCATATTTATATTTTGAGCTTTCCATTTAATAGGCAAGTAGTTTTAATTAATGTAATGAATCTTTTTCGTCTTGTTTCATATACTTTTGACAATAGCTTTAAGGCTCTGCTTTAATGCAAAGTATGTTAGAAACGCTGCCCTTTGCTCTACCATTCCTGACTTTCTCAAGTCTCACCTCTTTATACGCTATCTTGCAGCAACAATTAAGACTTTCTCTTTAGGGGACTTCCCTGGTGGTCGAGAGGTTAAGAATCACCTTGCAATGCAGTGGATGCAGATTCTATCAGTGTCCGGGGAACTAAGATCCCACATGCCACAGAACAACTAAGCCTACATGCTCCAACTACTAAGCCTGTGAGCTCTCCCATGAGCCACTACTAGAGAGTCTGTGAGATGCAAGGAAAGATCCCATATGATGCAAAAAAGACCGTGAGTGCCGCAACTAAAATCTGACAGCCAAATAAACAAATCAGTAAATATTTTAAAAGATTTTGTTTATCCCTTGGTTGATTCTTACATTCAAAAACTAAGATATTATTATTCAAATATTGTCAAGTATGTCACTAAGATTGCATTTCCTTCTCACCTATACATTGTCTTAAACCTGAGTCATACTAACTGAATATCTATATTCATTTTTAAGTTCATTATTTGCTAAAAGACATGACATAGTTTAATTAAAAATAATTTTTGACATACCTTTTTAAATTTTTTTTTATTTTTTTAATTTATTTATTTTTTATTTATTTATTTTTTTGACATACCTTTTTTTTGTGTTTCTTGTTTTGATATGGTTTGAGTTTTTAGTTTAAGAGAGTGTGTGTCTTAATCATCACATCCTCAAATGAGTTAACTTTTTGTGCTGCTAGGCATACTAGATCTCATGGAACTCTGCATTCTCCTGGTACATTATTCCTGTTACATTCATCCTTTTAAGCAATGCTTGAAAGCACCTATTAGGTGTAAATATTTTAGGCACTTTGTTTATGTGAGTAGCTGGATGTTTACTCCATCTTCATTTAGGACTTCTTTTTAACTGCATTTATAGTTAATATAATGTTTTTCAATATTCTGTGGCTTCCAACTCCATGATTTTTGTTTCACTTTACTGGAGAGTATCCTGAAGTCAGGATGAGTGTATTAGAGCTCACATTTGTGAAACCATCAATATTTGAATGTGGTTTAATTCCAACCTCATAAATTGATTTATATCTGTCTTCTAACCTCCAAACTTTCCTTCAGAAACGCCAAGACATTTCTCAGTTGTCTGTCTTGTCACATCAGTTTTTTTTTTTTTTTTTTTCTGATGGTTATTTTGATAGTACTTTGTAGTGGGCTTATTTACTCACATTTAGATGGATTTTAGGATCATTTATTTAGACATATATTTCAGAAATTTTATGAGACTAAAGTTTTCATCCCTTGTTTGCTTTTGAAAGCTTTGTTTAGTATTTCTGGTAATTAACAACTTCTATTATATAGTACAGAGAAGGCAACGGCACCCTACTCCAGTACTCTTGCCTGGCAAATCTCATGGGCGGAGGACCCTGGTAGGCTGCAGTCCATGGGGTCGCTAAGAGTCAGACACGGCTGAGCGAATTCACTTTTACTTTTCACTTTCATGCACTGGAGAAGGAAATGGCAACCCACTCCAGTGTTCTTGCCTGGAGAATCCCAGGGACGGGGGAGCCTGGTGGGCTGCCATCTCTGGGGTCGCACAGAGTCAGACACGACTGAAGTGACTTAGCAGTAGCAGTAGCAGCATTATATAGTAATTATCAACTACTTCTGTCTCTTTTACTGCTCTCTCATTCAGGGACTTTTTATCATATTTTAAATTCTGTTTGTTTTTGTTCTATGATATTTACTTTTATTTATTAAGATATTAATATTTTATGTATGTCTTACATTGTCAAAACGCCGGAAAATAACATGAGGAGTTTGAAGTATGCTTTCTCTAATGTCCTTAATTATGTTTCCCTAGAGGTCAGTGTTTTTATTTGATTTTGATCTTTCTATTCTGCACTACTGATTCTCTAAAAAGAGAAGCTTTCTTATTTTCTGTTTACCTTAGTAGATGGTAGACTTGAGTAGCTGCCGTGTGCTTCCTTTATAGCTATGTAAGTAATTTTTTTTTTCTATACAATCCTAGAAGGAATTATTGAAGATCCTTTACAGAAGAAACTGATGAAATTTCTTACAGTATGATTAAGATTTAACAGGAAAAGAGGTTAAAAGACTACTAACTAGAATAGACATATGCATATGAAACTGAAGATGCTGTATAGAGAATAACAGACAGTACATTCATGTTTATTGGATACAGAGAGATGTGACATAGGCTCTGAGTTTGGCATTACAAGCAAGGCCAAGTCATGGGGCCCTTCATTTTATCTAAGTAGACTGGAAAAAATAAGCTCAGTTAGAAAGTCCTATAACTTTTCCAGGTGGAGACTGACATGGAGCTGAGCTAATAATTAGTAAAGAAAGATACAAAAAAATTACTGAGGTAGGCAAATGGTAGTGAGAAATTTAACTTAGGCAGGTTGATAAGGAGTCCAAACCTAAGGTCCCTTTAAGGAGGAGGTGAACATTCTTTCTTTTTCACATTCTTTTATCTTAGACACGTAGGCCTCATAGGCAGCAAGCAGTATCTCTTGTTCAAGGACATGCTTCTTGAGCTCAGAATGTATGTTATGAGAGAAGGTCTGGGTAAAACTTCCACAGCCTTGAGTTCTGGGTTAACCCATTCCTTCTGGCTAATCTTGTGCTGATATCATCCTAGGATGTATGCTATGAGAAAGGGTCTGGGCAAAATTTACACAGCCTCAAGATATTTTTTCCTATTCTCAACAGTTAGCACAAAAGCATATAATGCCCTGCTTGAAACTAGCAAGGCAGGTAATCTTTTTACCCCCTTCTGATGTCTATGTCAGAAGCTCTTTTTCTGTCACTATCACGTGGATAAAATTTCTACTACACAAAGCTCTGAATGACTGAGACTATCTTCAGTCCAGGAGTTAATCTTCTCGTTTGGAGATCATGAATCTGAGGAAACATCACAAGCTTTAATCTGTCAGTAGTATGTGATAGAAACTGAAAAAAGGAAAACATAAAACAAAAAACACATCATGGAGAAAAAAAGAAGTTGGCTAACAAGAGGAAAAGTGGATCAGTAATAACTTGAGGAGTATACCTGGAGTACTTGAATAGTTAGTTTTGCTATCAATGATTATTGTCTATTCATGAAAAGAACTTATTGAGGATAAAATGTCATTGATTCAAATTTGAACATGTTGCATATGAGGGAACACTGAGGTATTCAAGTGGGATGTATATAAAAAAATACTGAATTTTAGAAATTTGAAATGTACTAACAGTAAATGCATATACTTTACATCTTCTCCTGCCAGAACTCCAAAATTTCAACTCACTGCTGAACAACTGTCAACAGGAAAATGTCAGATCCCACTAAAAAAAGATACCACACGTCCAAGGGCAGAGGAGAAGCCCCAACAAGATAGTAGGAGGGGTGAAATTGCATTTAGAATCAAAACCCATACCTGCCAGAGATGCTCAGAGGTGTGCATATAAGGACCCAGAGACTGCACAGAGACTAAGCCAGACTGGCCTTTGAGTGTTTGGGTGTCTCCTATGGAAGCATGGGTCAGCAGTGGCTTGATGTGGGGGCAGGGGCTCTGGCTGCAGCAGACCTGGGACATGAAGTGTGTAACATAAGCCCTCTTGGAGGGGGTTGCCATTAGCCCCACCATATAGCTACCAAGCAAATAACCCACAAATTTCAAAACAATTATACCAAAGAAATTCTCACACTGTTAAGAAACTTCTAAGACCCCAAACAAATTCCCAACCTGGGGATTGAGCAAAGAAGTGAGCCCTCAGGGAATTTGACTATGAAGGCCAGTAGGATTTGATTACAGAACTTCCACAGGCCTGGGGAAATAGACTCTTGAAGGGTACAAACAAAACCTTGTGCACACCAGGAGCCAAGAGGAAGAAGAAGTGTCACAACAATAGGCTGAGCTAGACTTGCCTGTGAGTGTCCAGGAGTCTCCAGTGAAGGCATGGGTTGAGGTGGGCTGCTATAGGTCCAGGAGCACTGAATTCAACAGTGCTGGCCTAAGTTCTTTGGAAGAGGGAGGGAACACAACCCCACCCATCAACAGGAAATTGAATTAAAGATTTACTGAACATGGCCCCGCCCATCAGAACAAGATCCAGATTCCCCCACAGTCAGTTCATCTCCTATTAGGGGGGCTTCCACAAGCCTCTTATCAGTATCCATCAGAAGGCAGAAAGAATGAAAACCAAAATCACAAAAAACTAACCAAGCTGACACATAGATCACAGCCTTGTCTAACTCAGTATAACTATGAGCCATGCCATGTAGCACCACCCAAGACAGATGGGTCACAGTGAGAGTTCTGACAAAATGTGGTTCACTGGAGAAGGGAATAGTAAAACACTTCTATATTCTTGCCTTTGAAACCCATGGACAGTATGAAAAGGCAAAAAGATATGACACTGAAAGATGATCCCCCCAGGTTGGGAGGTGCCAATATGCTACTGGAGAAGAGTGGAGAAATAATCAGAGAAAGAATGGAGAAATGTAGCTAAAGAGAAAACAATGCCCAGTTGTAGATGTGACTGGTGATGGAAGTAAAGTCCAATGGTGTAAAGAACAATATTGTGTGGGAACCTAGAATGTTAGATCTGTGAGTCAAAGTAAATTCGAAGTGGTCTAACAGGAGATGGCAAGAGTGAACACTGATATTTTAGGAATCAGTGAACTAAAATGGACTGGAATGGGCAAATTTAATTCAGATGACCAATATATTTACTAAGATGGGCAAGAATCTCTTAGAAGAAATGGAGTAGCCCTCATAACCAACAAAAGAGTCCAAAATGCATACTTGTGTGTAATCTTAAAAATGACAGAATGATCTCTGTTTGTTTCCAAGGCAAAACACTCAATATCACAGTAACCCAAGTCCATGCCCCAACACCTAATGCCAAAGAAGCTGAAGTTGAATGGTTCTAAAATGAGAACCTACAAGACCTTCTAGAACTAAAGCAAAAAAAAAAAAAAAAAAAGGATGTCTTTTTCATCATAGAGAACTGGAATGCAAAATTAGGAAGTCAAGAGATAACTGCAATAACAGGCAAGTTTGGCTTTGCAGTACAAAATGAAGCAGAGCAAAGGCTAACAGAGTTTTGCCAAGAGAAAAACTGGTATAACAAACTGGTATACACTGGTAAAGCAAACACTGTTTACCAACAATACAAGAGACGATTCTATACATGAACATCTGCAGAGGGTCAATATCAAAATCAGACTGATTATATTCTCTGCAGCCAAATATGGAGAATCTTTATACAATCAGCAAAAACAACCAGGAGCCGACTGTGGTTCAGATCATAAACTCCTAATTGCCAAATTCAGACTTAAATTGAAGGAAGTAGGGAAAACCATTAGACCATTCAGGTATGACCTAAATCAAATCCCTTATGATTAGACAGTGGAAGTACTGAATAAATTCAAGTGATTAGATTTGACAAAGTGCCTGAAGAATTATGTACTGAGGTTCTGGACATTGTACAGGAAGCAGTGATAAAGACCATCTTCAAGAAAAATAAATTAAAAAAGCAAAATGGTTGTCTGAGGAGACCTTACAAATAACTGAGAAAAGAGGAGAAGCTAAAGGCAAAAGAGAAAAAGAAAGATATACCCATCTGAATGCAGGGTTCCAAAGAATAGCAAGGAGAAACAAGAGAGACTTCCTCAGTGATCAGTGCAAAGAAATAGGGGAAAACAACAAAATGGAAAAGACCACAGATCTCTTCCAGGAAATTAGAGATGCCAGGGGAACATTTCATGTAGAGATAGGCCCAATAAAGCACAGAGAGAGTTACATGTATCTAACAGAAGCAGAAGATAATAAGAAGTGGCAAGAATATATAGAAAATCTATACAGAAAAGATCTTAATGACCCAAATAACCACAATGACGTGATCAGTCACCTAGAGCTAGACATCCTAGAATGAGAAGTCAAGCAGGCCCTACGAAGCTTCACTATAAACAAAGCTAGCGGAGTTGGTGGAATTCTGTTGCTATTGCTAAGTCACTTCAGTCATGTCCGACTCTGTGCGACCCCACAGATGGCAGCCCACCAGGCTCCCCCATTCCTGGGATTCTCCAGGCAAGAACACAGGAGTAGGTTGCCATTTCCTTCTCCAATGCATGAAAGTGAAAAGTGAAAGTAAAGTCTCTCAGTCATGCCGGACTCTTAGTGACCCCATGGATTGCAGCCTACCAGGGTCCTCCGTCCATGGGATTTTCCAGGCAAGAGTACTGGAGTGGGTTGCCATTGCCTTCTCCGGGTGGAATTCTAGTTGATCTATTTCAAATGCTAAAAGATTATTTTGTTAAAGTGCTGCACTCATTATGCCAGCAAATTTGGAAAACTTAGCAGTGGCCACAGGACTGGCAAAGGTCAGTTTTCATTCCGACCCCAAAGAAAGTCAATGTCAAAGAATACTCAAACTATCACACAATCACACACTAGTAAAGTAATGCTCAAAATTCTCCAAGTGAAGCTCCAACTGTACGTGAACCATGAAATTCCAGATGTTCAAGCTGATTGTAGAAAAGGCAGAGGAACCAGAGATCAAATTGCTAGCATCTGTTGGATCATCCAAAAAGCAAGAGAGTTCTAGAAAAACATCTACTTTTGCTTTATTGACAATTCTGAGGCCTTTGACTGTGTGGATCACAACAAACTGTGGAAAATTCTTAAAGAGATGGGACTACCAGACCACCTGACCTGCCTCTTGAGAAACCTATATGCAGGTCAGGAAGTAATGGTTAGAACTGGACATGGAACAACAGACTGGTTCCAAATAGGAAAAGGAGTACATCAAGGCTGTATATTGTCACCGTGCTTATTTAACTTATATGCAGAGTACATCATGAGAAATGCTGGGCTGGATGAAGCACAAGCTGCAATCAAGATTGCCAGGAGACATATCAATAGCCTCATATATGCAGATGACACCACCTTATTGCAGAAAACAAAGAAGAACTAAAGAGCCTCTTGGTGAAAGTGAAAGAAGAGAGTGAAAAAATTGGCTTAAAACTCGACGTTCAGAAAACTAAGATCATGGAATCTGGTCTCATCACCTCATGGGAAATAGATGGGGAAACGGTGGAAACAGTGGCAGACTTTATTTGGGGGGGCTTCAAAATGAGATGGTGACTGCAGCCATAAAATTAAAATTTCTCTCTCATTGAGAGAAAAATAATGACCAAGCTAGACAGCATACTAAAAAGCAGAGATTACTTTGCCAACAAAGGTCTGTCTAGTCAAAGCTATGGCTTTTCCAGTGGTCATGTATGGATGTGAGAGTCGAACTGTAAAGAAAGCTGAGCCACAAAGAATTGATGCTTTTGTATTATGGTGTTGGAAAAGACTCTTGAGAATCCCCTGGACTGCAAGGAGATCCAACCAGTCCATCCTAAAGGAAATCAGTCCTGTGTGTTCACTGGAAGGACTGATGTTGAAGCTGAAACTCCAATGATTTGGCCACCTGATTCGAAGAACTCACTCACTGGAAAAAGGCCTGATGCTGGGATAGATTGAAGATGGGAGGAGGAGGGGATGACAGAGGGTGAGATGACTTGATGGCATCACCAACTCAATGGACATGAGTTTGAGAAAACTCCAGAAACTGGTGATGGACAGGGAGGCCCTGCATGCTGCAGTCCATGAGGTTGTAAATAGTTGGACATGACTGAGTGACTAGACTGAACTGAAAGAAGAACTAAAGAGTCTCTTGATGAATATGAAAGAGGGGCACAAAAAAGATGACTTAAAACTGAGCATTCAAGAAACTAAAATCATGGCATCCAGTCCCATCACTTCATGGCAAATAAATAGGCAAACAATGGAAACAGTGAGACTTTATTTTTTGGGGCTCCAAAATCACTGCAGATGGTGACTGCAGCCATGAAATGAAAAAAGAGACTTCCTTCTTGGATGAAAAGCCATGAAAAACCTAGGCAGCATATTAAAAAGCAGAGACATTACTTTGCCAACAAAAGTGTCTAGTCAAAGCTATGGTTTTTCTACAGCTTCCACCTATGGATGTGAAAGTTGGACCATAAAGAAAGCTGAGCACCAAAGAATTCATGCTTTTGAACTGTGGTGTTCAAGATGACTCTTGAGAGTCCCTTGGACTGCAAGGAGATCTAACCAGTCATTCCCAAAGGAAATCAGTCCTGAATATTCTTTGGAAGGACTGATGCTGAAGCTGAAACTACAATACTTTGGCCACCTGATGTAAAGTTTTGACTCATTGGAAAAAACACTGATGTTGGGAAAATTGAAGGCAGGATTAAAAGTGGATGATAGAGGATAATTTGGTTGGATAGTATCACTGACTCGATGGACATGAATTTTAGCAGGCTCCAGAATTTGTAATGCACAGGACAGCCTGGCATGCTGCAATCCATGGAGTTGCAATGAGCCAGACACAACTCTGCGACTGAACGGAACTGAACTGAAATGTACTAAAATAGTTGAGTTTTAAATTATAGAGTATGGAGTCAGTTACACAGAGATGGTAATCAAAAACCTAATAACATCTGAGTAAATACACTAGGTACTCTTGCCTGGAAAATCCCATGGACAGAGGAACCTGGTAGGCTGCAGTCCATGGGGTCGCAAAGAGTTAGACATGACTGAGCGACTTCCCTTTCAATTTTCACTTTCACGCATTGGAGAAGGAAATGGCAACCCACTTCAGTGTTCTTGCCTGGAGAATCCCAGGGACAGTGGTGCCTGTTGGGCTGCCGTCTATGGGGTCACACAGAGTTGGACACGACTGAAGTGACTTAGCAGCAGCAGCAAATACAGTGGGAACTAAAATTTAAAAAAAAAATAATTTAATGGAGAAATCCTAAAAAATATGTTGAAAAAATGAAGAAAGGCATCAGAAAACTGAAATATGAGTATCAGAAAGGAGTCATAATATAGGGCATGGGTTTATGATCACTGAGTGAGAAAATATTTTCATATAGAGGGTATAGAGAACATTTTCTGATAGGAGTATTTTGTACCAATGGTCTCTTTTACTAGTATTGTTTTGTTACCTGAAAATGAAATGAAAGTGTTAGTAACTCAGTCGTGTCCAACTTTTTGTGATCCCATGGACTGTAGCCCACCAGGCTCCTCTGTTAATGAGATTCTCCAGGCAAGATCGGATTGCCATTCCCTTCTCCAAGGAGCTTCCCGACCCAGGGATCAGTTCCGGGTCTCCCACATTGCAGGCAGATTCTTTACCATCTGAGCCACAGAGAGATCTTCTAAGACTACTCAGGCTAAAGTAAGACTCATTATTATCCATTTCATAATAACTGGGTGTTTTATTTAAGTAAGTTTTCCTATCACAATGATTCTCATACATATTTAGTTGTTTATTTCAACTAAATGATGAATTATTATTTGTTCACCATTATTCCCTCTGATTAAAGAGTCATTGAGAAAGCAAGGTTCTTTATTTTATTCAGCACTATATAACATAAGTTTATCTCAGTTTTTGACATTTAGTAGTAATTTCTCATTAAATATTTATTGAATGAAAGAACAAAATTATAGTATAGAGGGAGAGGAAAATAGGGAAAAAAATTTCCAGCAGATTTGAAAAATAAGAGATTACAGGATACCTAATTAAGAGGATGGCAGGTAGATTAATAGTAATAATAATGGGGGGAAATTCAGCTTTTACTGTATTTCAGGTACTGTGTTAACTACTTCTCATATATTCTCTCATTTAGTCATCAAGAGAAACTATAAGATTGTTATTACTTACATCTCAATTCCAAACATTAGATAACAATGGGCAGGAAATTTTAAATTTCAACACTAAAGAAGTATTGAGCTCAAGAATCAAGTCTATGTTATTTTGTGGATACCATGTCTTTAACGTGCTCTGATTTTAGTGGGTTATGAATTAAATGAGAAACAGTGAAGAGACTGAGACTATCTGCTTTTGAGTCTTAAAGAAAGAATAAACACGTTTGTATGGAGGATATTTGAAGAGGGTACATTACAGAGCCTGAACATATTATATGATAAGACTAAGAAGTAGTCAAATTCTTGTCAGAAGATGTTGAAACAAGAAAGTCAATTAATGATGTAAAACTCTGAAGGGTTCAGTTGGCCATGAAATGATAAATAAAGGTAGCAATAAATACTCTCATATTAAAACACACACACACACACACATTGGGAGTGCGTGTGATAAATTTATAGTTGAAAAGGGACAACAAGTTAAAAACTTTTGCTCATACAGACTTCAGGAAATTTGCTCGGTGTGGGGAGTATGTAGAAGGAAAGGCCATATGATCGATGACAACACCATGGAAGAATAAAAAATCTGGTCTTCACTAAAATTTGCTCACAAATAAGGTATTGGGACTGAAGATGTGAGAAAGCAGCTGATTGACCATCTCCTGTATTTCACAGTGTTGGGAGTAGAAGTTAATTAAATTGCACCTGAGATAAATAAAATTACCTTCAGAAGAGTTAATTGTTGTTTTTGTGGTCTTTCGATGAGATAAAATTTAGATATCACATTGTACAGTAGAGGACCTTGTGATTGATAACTATTCAGTTCAGTTCAGTTCAGTTGCTCAGTCACGTCTGACTCTTTGTGACCCCATGAACTGCAGCATGCCATGCCTCCCTGTCCATCACCAACTCCTGGAGTCCATCAAAACCCATGTCCATTGAGTCAGTGATGCCATCTAACCATCTCATCCTCTGTCGTCCCCTTCTCTTCCTGCCCCTAATCCATCTCAGCATCAGGGTCTTTTCAAATGAGTCAGCTTTTAACATCAGGTGGCCAAAGTATTGGAGTTTCAGCTTCAGCATCAGTCCTAACAATGAGCACCCAGGACTGATCTCCTTTAGGATGGACTGTTTGGATCTCCTTGCAGTCCAAAGGACTCTCAAGAGTCTTCTCCAACACCGCAGTTAAAATGCATCAGTTTTTCAGTGCTCAGCTTTCTTAATATTCCAACTCTCACATCCATACATGACCACCGGTAAAATCATAGCCTTGATTAGACAGACCATTCTTGGCAAAGTAATGTCTCTGCTTTTTAATATGCTGTCTAGGTTGGTCATAACTTTCCTCCGAAGGAGTAAGCATCTTTTAATTTCATGGCTGCAATCACCATCTGTGGTGATTTTGGAGGCCAGAAAAATAAAGTCTGACACTGTTTTCACTGTTTCCCCATCTATTTCCCATGAAGTGATGGGACCAGATGCCATGATCTTAGTTTTCTGAATGTTGAGCTTTAAGCCAGCTTTTCACTCTCCTCTTTCACTTCATCAAGAGGCTTTTTAGTTCTTCACTTTCAGCTATAAGGGTGGTATCATCTGCATATCTGAGGTTATTGATATTTCTCCTGGTGATCTTGATTCCAGCTTGTGCTTCCTCCAGTCCAGCGTTTCTCATGATGTACTCTGCATATAAGTTAAATAAGCAGGGTGACAATATACAGCCTTCACATATTCCTTTTCCTCTTTGGAACTAGTCTGTTGTTCCATGTCCATTTCTAACTGTTGCTTCCTGACCTGCATATAAATTTCTCAAGTGGCAGGTCAGGTGTTCTGATATTCCCATATAGTGAAGAATTTTCCACAGTTTATTGTGATCCACACAAAGTCTTTGGAATAGTCAATAAAGCAGAAATAGATGTTTTTATGGAACTCTCTTCCTTTTTTGATGATCCAGTGGATGTTGGCAATTTGATCTCTTGTTCCTCTGCCTTTTCTAAAACCAGCTTGAACATCAGGAAGTTCACAGTTCACGTATTGCTTCTGGCTGTGACAATTTTGAGCATTACTTTACTAGCGTGTGAGATGAGTGCAATTGTGTGGTAGTTTGAGCATTCTTTGGCATTGGCTTTCTTTGGGATTGGAATGAAAACTGACCTTTTCCAGTCCTGTGGCCACTGCTGAGTTTTCCAAATTTGCTGGCATATTGAGTGCAGCACTTTTACAGCATCATCTTTCAGGATTTGAAATTGCTCAACTGGAATGCCATCACCTCCACTAGCTTTGTTCATAGTGATGCTTTCTAAGGCCCACTTGACTTCACATTCCAGCATTTCTGGCACTAGAAGAGTGATCACACAATCGTGATTATCAGGGTCATGAAGATCCTTTTTGTACAGTTCTTCTGTGTATTCTTGCCATCTGTTCTTAATATATTCTGCTTCTGTTAGGTCCAGACCATTTCTGTCCTTTATTGAGCCCATCTTTGCATGAAATGTTCCCTGGGTATCTCTAATTTTCTTGAAGAGACCTCTAGTCTTTCCCATTCTGTTGTTTTCCTCTATTTCTTTGCATTGATCGCTGAAGAAGGCTTTCTTATCTCTTCTTGCTATTCTCTGGAACTCTGCCTTCAGATGCTTATATCTTTCCTTTTCTCCTTGGCTTTTTGCTTCTCTTCTTTTCACAGCTATTTGTAAGGCTTCCCCAGACATCCATTTTGTTTTCTTGCATTTCTCTTCCATGGGGATGGTCTTGATCCCTGTCTCCTGTACAATGTCATGAACCTCATTCCATAGTTCATCAGGCACTCTATCTATCAGATCTAGGCCCTTAAATCTATTTCTCACTTCCACTGTGTAATTCTAAGGGATTTGATTTAGGTCATAGCTGAATGGTCTAGTGGTTTTCCCTACTTTCTTCAATTTAAGTCTGAATTTGGTAATAAGGAGTTCATGATCTGAGCCACAGTCAGCTCTGGGTCTTGTTTTTGTTGACTGTTTAGAGCTTCTCCATCTTTGGCTGCAGAGAATATAATCAATCTGATTTTGGTGTTGACCATCTGGTGATGTCCATGTGTAGAGTCTTCTCTTCTGTTGTTGGAAGTGGGTGTTTGCTATGACCAGTGCATTTTCTTGGCAAAACTCTATCAGTCTTTGCCCTCCTTCATTCTGCATTCCAAGGCCAAATGTGCCTGTTACTCCAGGTGTTTCTTGACTTCCTACTTTTGCATTCCAGTCCCGTATAATGAAAAGGACATCTTTTTTGGGTGTTAGCTCTAATAGGTCTTGTAGGTCTTCATAGAACCCTTAAACTTCAGCTTCTTCAGCATTACTGGTTGGGGCATAGACTTGGATTACTGTGATATTGAATGATTTGCCTTGAAAATGAACTGAGATCATTCTGTCGTTTTTGAGTTTGCATCCAAGTACTGCATTTTGGACTTTTCTGTTGACCATGATGGCTACTCCATTTCTTCTGAGGGATTCCTGCCCACAGTAGTAGATATAATGGTCATCTGAGTTAAATTCACCCATTCCAGTCCATTTTAGTTCACTGATTCCTAGAATGTCGACGTTCACTCTTGCCATCTCCTTTGACTACTTTCAATTTGCCTTGATTCATGGACCTGACATTCCAGGTTCCTATGCAATATTGCTCTTTACAACATCGGACCTTGCTTCTATCACCACTCCCATCCACAGCTGTACATTGTTTTTGCTTTGGCTCCATCCCTTCATTTTTTCTGGCGTTATTTCTCCACTGACCTCCAGTAGCATATTGGGCACCTACTGACCTGGGGAGTACCTCTTTCAGTATCCTATCATTTTGCCTTTTCATACTGTTCATGGGGTTCTCAAGGCAAGAATACTGAAATGGTTTGCCATTCCCTGCTCCAGTGGACCACATTCTATCAGACCTCTCCACCATGACCCGCCTGTCTTGGGTTGCCCCGCGGGCATGGCTTAGTTTCATTGAGTTAGACAAAGCTGTGGTTCTAGTGTGATTAGATTGACTAGATTTCTGTGAGTATGGTTTCAGTGTGTCTGCCCTCTGATGCCCTCTTGCAACACCTACCATCTTACTTGGGTTTCTCTTTCCTTTGGCATGGGGTATCTCTTCACGGCTGCTCCAGCAAAGCACAGCCATTGCTCCTTACTTTGGATGAGGGGTGTCTCCTCACTGCCGCCCTTCCTCACCTTCAGTGTGGGATGGCTCCTCTAGGCCTTCCTGTACCCGCACAGCCACCACTCCTTGGATGTAGGGTTGCTCCTCCTGGTTGCCACCCTTGTCTCGGGCGTGGGATTGCTCCTTCCTTCCACCGCCCCTGGCCTCGGACACTGGGTGACTCCTCTTGGCTGTCGCCCCGACCTTGGACGTGGGGTGGCTTCTCCTGGCCGCCATCCCTGGCCTCGGACTTGGGGTATCTCCTCCTGGCCATCACCCCTGACCTTGGACACAGGGTAGCTCCTCTCAGCCATTCCTGCACCATCGCAGCCTGGCACTCTACGCCGCTGCCCCTGACCTCGGATGTGGGGTAGCTCTCCACCACGCTTAGTGCGCTGGCCACCGCCGCCACTGCCTGCACTTTAAGATATTAGAATTGTTTGATTCACAATGCTCTATGATGTTATCATTCCCAGTCTGTGGACTAGACAAAAACAAAAACACAAAAAAAGTGAAACAACTCTAGCATATGTTCAGTTAATTAATATTACAATTCTAATATAATGACATTTACACAATATTTTATTTTCATAACTGCTACAAAACTAAACTTGAAGAGCTTTAGTAGTGAAATATAAGGAAACAATAAATCAACATTTTTTATTATTTTTTGCACACAGTGTGTGTTCTGAGCTTAATAGAAGTTACTATTGTAAATCCATATCCATATCCATACACATATGGATCCAAATCCATATCCATATGTGTATGTGTGTATATATACATATATATATGGGCTTCCCTAATTGGCAAATAATCTTCCTGCAATGCCAGAGACCTGGGTTTGATCCCTAAGTTGGGAAGATCTCCTGGAGAAGGGAACTGCTACCTACTCCAGTATTCTTGCCTGGAGAATTCCATGCACAGTGGAGTTTGGAGGGCTACAGTCTGTGGAGTTGTAAAGAGACGAACGTGACTGAGCTACTAACACTTTCTTTCACTTTCATATGAAATATAGAGAATCACATTTGCCTTCAAGATGCTAACAATGCATCTGTAGTGACAGTAAAAAAAATTATGAAATAATTAAGGAAAATTCATGAGGAAAACTGTGAAACTGAATTACACATATAATAGAAGAAAAAGAAAGGGAAAGTAATCAATTACAGCTACAATAATCAAAAGATGGCTACAATTAAGCAGGTTGAACTTATTCTAGATCTTGGGAAATATTTAAGATTTAGATAACCAGAAGGTGAATGGAAATCACAATAGAATAATATTCAGAGCCAGTTTAAGGTGTCAAAGGGCAAGTGTCTTGAAGGATGCCAAAGCTTCTGCAGGTAGTTTAAGTCATCAGATCACAATCAAAAGCAACTGCACAATAATTTGGCAAAAAATAACCAGAGGCACTGTGGCAGATATTCTGATTGTTTGCGAAGTGAAGAGGAACAGATCGACCAGATGGGAGTACAAAAACCAGGCATAGGGTAGATCTTTTCAAAAATAGGCATCAAGCTACTCATTAAATTGAAAAGCAGATCCCATGGTGGTGACAGGTTTTGAAAAGAATGGGTGGAAAGAAACATAAGCCACAGTTTTGCTTTTCAAATCCATACTTGTACCGATGGAAAATATCTTCAAATATGAAAGATGAGAGTGCGGGACACAAAACCGAGACCTTCATGTTGCAATTTGAGTTTTCTCTGTGTTTTTACACTTCAAGTCTTAAGTGGAATAGCTTTTTTTATTTCAAACATTATCCTCTGATATTTGATTGCATATTTAACATCTCTAATGTGCTAAAACTTAAAAAGTTCACTTTGTATAATAAATCAGAAATAAATAATATTCATGAGAAAACAGTATTGTTTAAGGTAACTGACATTTGAAAAATGTACATCTACTCTGCTTATTTACAAAATGTTTATAGTTATTGTTATTTTATATCACTTATAACTTTTCTTGTGGATTAGATATGACTTTTTTTCTTTTAAGTTCCTCACTAATTTGTTATCCCTTTCATGTATGTTGGAATTTTAAAATAGGTTATGACTGATTTTGTTGGCACTGCAATTATATATATATATATATATCCCTACTTCAATTTCACTTTTCACTTTCATGCACTGGAGAAGGAAATGGCAACCCATTCCAGTGTTCTTGCCTGGAGAATCCCAGGGATGGGGGCGCCTGGTGGGCTGCCGCCTATAGGGTCACACAGCGACAATCGGATACCACTGACGCGACTTAGCAGCAGCAGCAGAATGCCTATTTTTTGTTAATGATGTCACCATGAAGTCTATTGAGAATTTCAAAGTTTCAATAGATTATGTCACGAGAGACAAGAATGAAAGATTAAGTATATAGATTGATGAAGAAATAAATTATAGCACATAAATGTTTTCATGAGATTAATAACCTAATGCTAATGAAATATAAGTAAAGGGTAATTTTTTCCCAGTCATTTTCTTCTCTCCAAATAGGAAACTATTTTCATATATAAAAATATATGAAAATATAAGTTTATTATTTGTTAGAGTGGCCGTCATGAGTGAGCCTTAATTTAAATGAACATTAGTACAGAACAATGAGTAATTAAAGCCTTTATGCTAGAGTGATAAGAGGTTTTAGTTTTATTTGGCCTATACCTACACTCCCAAGTAAGGTGAATAAAATTAAAATGTAACAATTAAGTATGTTACAATATAGAGAGTTAGTTAATGCTATACAGAGTTAGCAAATTTCCCTTTATTTGGATTATTCTAATGCTCGAATGAATTACAACTATTATTCAAAAGTGTTTTCTGCTAAAATCATTGTATAAAGCAAAAATAACTTTGCTACTAGAACCTTACTAAGATCAGAATAATACTATACAACTTTTATTATAATTACAGATAAAATATAAACCTAAAAAGACATTAACATATAGAATCCAGAGATATTAGAAGAGAACATTATATAATTTGGGTTTCCCTGGCAGTTCAGTGGTAAAGAATCTGTCTGCCAATGCAGGAGATAAAGATTCAATATCTGGGTCAGGAGGATCCCCTGGAGAAGGAAATGGCAACCCATTTTACTATTCTTGCCTAGGAAATCCCATGGACAATAGAGCCTGGTGAGTGACAGTCCCTGGGGTCTCAAGAGTCAGACATGACTTATCGACTAGACAACAGCTATATAATTCCTAAGCTTACATTATTCTAATAATGGAAGGTTTGTATAGTGTTTAGAAATTAATATAACTCACATTAATAGTATAAATAGAAAAATAACATGAATAAAACACATTTCATAAAATTCAAAACAATTTTATATTTCAGTTCAGTTCAGTCACTCAGTCGTGTCTGACTCTTTGCCACCTCATGAATAGCAGTAAGCCAGGGCTCCCTGTCCATCACCAACTCCCGGAGTTTACCCAGACTCATGTCTATCGAGCCAGTGATGTCATCCAGCCATCTCATCCTCTGTCGTCCCCTTCTCCTCCTGCCCCTTATCCCTCCCAGCATCAGGGTCTTTTCCAATGAGTCAACCCTTCGCATCAGGTGGCCAAAGTATTGGAGTTCCAGCTTCAACATCAGTCATTCCAATGAATACCCAGGACTGATCTCCTTTAGGATGGACTGGTTGTATCTCCTGGGAGTCCAAGGGACTCTCAAGAGTCTTCTCCAACACCACAGTTCAAAAGCATCAGTTCTTCAGTGCTCAGTTTTCTTCACAGTCCAACTCTCACATCCATACATGACCACAGGAAAAACCATAGACTTGACTAGATGGATCTTTGTTGACAAAGTAATGTCTCTGCTTTTAAATATGCTATCTAGGTTGTTCATAAATTTCCTTCCAAGGAGTAAGCATCTTTTAATTTCATGGCTGCAATCACCAGCTGCAGTGATTTTGGAGCTCCCAAAAATAAAGTCTGCCACTGTTTTCACTGTTTCCCCATCTATTTTCCATGAAGTGATGGGACCAGATGCCATGATCTTAGTTTTCTGAATGTTGAGCTTTATACCAACTTTTTCACTCTCTTCTTTCACTTTCATCAAGAGGCTCTTTAGTTTTTCTTTGCTTTCTGCCATAAGGGTGGTATCATCTGCATATGTGAGGTTATTGATATTTCTCCCGGCGATCTTGATTCCAGCTTGTGCTTCCTCCAGTCCAGCGTTTCTCATGATGTACTCTGCGTATAAGTTAAATAAGCAGGGTGACAATATACAGCCTTGACGTCCTCCTTTTCCTATTTGGAACCAGTCTGTACTTCCATGTCCAGTTCTAACTGTTGCTTCCTGACCTGCATACCGGTTTCTCAAGAGGTAGGTCAGGTGGTATGGGATTCCGATCTCTTTCAGAATTTTCCACAGTTTATTGAGATCCATGCAGTCAAAGGCTTTGGCATAGTCAATAAAGCAGAAATAGATGTTTTTCTGGAACTCTCTTGCTTTTCTGATGATCCAGCAGATGTAGGCAATTTGATCTGTTTTCCTCTGCCTTTTCTAAAAACAGCTTGAACATCTGGAAGTTCACAGTTCACATATTGCTAACGCCTGGCTTGGAGACTTTTGAGCTTTACTTTACTAGCGTGTGAGATGAGTGCAATTGTGTGGTAGTTTGAGCACAGAGTGCCTGATGAACTATGGACAAAGGTTCGTGACATTTTACAGGATCAAGACCATCTCCATGGAAAATAAATGCAAAAAAGCAAAATGGTTGTCCGGGAAGGCCTTACAAATAGCTGTGAAAAGAAGAGAAGCAAAAAGCAAAGGAGAAAAGGAAAGATATAAACATCTGAATGCAGAGCTCCAAAGCATATCAAGGAGAGCTAAGAAAGCCTTCCTCAGTGAGCAATGCAAAGAAATAGAGGAAAACAACAGAATGAGAAAGACTAGAAATATCTTCAAGAAAATTAGAGATACCAAGGGAACATTTCAGGCAAAGATGGGCTCGATAAAGGACAGAAATGGTATGGACCTAACAGAAGCAGAAGATACTAAGAAGAGGTAGCAAGAATAGACAGAAGAACTGTACAACAAAAATCTTCATGACCCATATAATCATGATGGTGTGATCACTCACCTGATGCCAGATATCCTGGAATGTGAAGCCAAGTGGGCCTTAGCAAGCATCACTACGAACAAAGCTAGTGGAGGTGATGGAATTCCAGCTGAGCTATTTCAAATCATGAAAGACGATGCTGTGAAAGTGCTGCACACAATATGCCAGCACATTTGGAAAACTCAGCAGCGGCCACAGGACTGGAAAAGGTCACTTTTCATTCCAATCCCAAAGAAAGGCAATACCAAAGAATGCTCTAACTACTGCACAATTTTATAGTATAAGTGTTTATTTAATATATAATATTTAGGAATATTTTATTCTGATAGGGTATTTTAAATAACTAAAGCAAATACGGTATTTTTTAATGAAATATTGGAAACTTTCCCTTTGAAACTGACAATAAAACAAGGATGCCCTCAATTACCACTTTTACTTAGGAAATATTTGGGGTAGTACAGCAACAAAAAGGAAAAGTGATGATGAAATATAGTTGACTCTATTCTCAGGTGACATGAGAAAATCTCAGAAAATCTAAAACAATCTATAAGCTAATTTTCAGAATTTAAAAGCAACTTTTACATAATTCATAAGTCTATAAATACCCAATCATATTTTCATATACTGGAAACAGATGAAAATAAAAATAAATTAAAAGATAACATTCTCAATAACAGCAAGATTTTCAATTACTTATGACATAATCTAATGAAGGAGACTAAAAAATTCTGCATATCAAGAAATGTACATAATATTACTAAGAAATATCAAAGAAGATCTAAACAAATGGAAGGATTTGTTACATTTATTGATTGGAAGATTAAATTTTCAGAAGCTTCCAGTTCTCTCTCTCTCTCTCTCTATATATATATATATATATACCTATACACACATATATTTTTAAAGTGAAAAGTGAAACTATTAGTTGCTCAGTCCCGCCCAACCATTTGCTACTCCATTGACAGTAGTCTGCCAGATTCCTCTGTCTGTGGAATTCTCCAGGCAAGAACACTGGAGTGGGTCGCCATTCCTTTCTCCAAGGGATCTTCCCAACCCTGGAGTTGAACTGGAGTCTCCTGTACTGCAGGAACATTCTTTCCCACCTGAGTCACTAGGAAAACCCTATATATCTATTAAGCCCAATGCAATTCTTGTTAAAATATATATCTTGTTAAAATATATAAAAAAAGAAATATTCTTTATTTCTTTTTTCCCCCCAAGGGGAATTGATAGGTTCGTTCTCAGTTTTAAAGAAAATCAGAGGGGCAAATGAAGCCAAGATAATTTTTGTTGTTGTTGTTCAGTTGTGCAGTCATGTATGACTCTTAGTGATCCCATGGATTGCAGCATGTCAGGCCTCCATCATCTGTCCTTCATCATCTCCCTGAGCTTACTCAAACTCATGCCCATTGAGTTGGTGATGCCATCCAACCATCTCATCCTCTGTTGTCCCCTTGTCTTCCTGCCTTAATCTTTACCAGCATCAGGGTCTTTTCTAATGAGTCAACTCTTTGCATCAGGTGACCAAAGTATTGGAGCTTCAGCTTCAGCATCAATCCTTTCAATGAATATGAAGAATTTATTTCCTTTATGACTGATTGGTTTGATCTCCTTCCAGTCCAAGGAAATCTTAAGAGTCTTCCCCAACACCACAATTCAAAAGCATTAGTTCTTCAATGTTCAGCCTTGTTTATGGTCCAGCTCTCACATCCATTAATAATTTTAAGTTAGAACAACAAAATGGAGGCTGCAGTGACATTTGGCATTCCTTGTAGACACATCATTCCAATATTCACATAGTTTTCTTCTCTATGTCTATTGTGTGTACTTTTCCATTTTTTGTAAGTACACTTACTGAATTAGAGGCCACCAGAACTCCATATGAAATCATCTTGATCCTTATATTAAATTTATCAGCAAAGACCCTATTTCCAGTCACATTCCACGTTTTCTTTTCTTTTTTTTTTTCCTCTGCTCCACGCAGTGGGTGACATGTTAGTTTCCTGACAAGGGATCGAACCCATACCCCCTGCATTGGAAGCATGGGGTCTTAACCATGGGGCTGCCAGCAAAGCCTTTAAGGTAACATTCTAATGTTCTGAGTATATGTGTACTTTGGAAGGGAAATTATTCAATCCATTACAGTTATGCTTCAGTAAAGTATTTACAGGCAAAATATATTAATATACTATCAAAATAATATTAGGTTATTACTCATGGGGTATATTAGTTTTAGCTAAATTGTTTTCATGAGACATTAAAATTTTATCTCAGATCCCTTTTTATCAATAAAATTATATAAACAGGCATATATATATGTATACTCCTGTTATATATATGTGTAATATATACATATATATATTCTTTTTACAAAACATTTCTATCATATTGAAATATATATGAGTGTTTTCCACTTTTTATGTTATGTTTATTTTCCTTTGCCTTTAATATAATAGACTTACAATTTTAAATCTGACAAAATGAAAAAACAAAACTAGTTTTGTGGATATTGATTGACTTCAAATAACTGTGTATAAGCTTAAAGTCAGTGATCACAAGATAAGTGGACTGTTAATATATTGTTAATAATTCTACAACTTATTATGCTATGGAACTATGTGTGATCCACAAATTTGAAATTTAAAAGTTAAAGAGGCTTTATTTCTTATATTGCAACAAAAATCTTCAGATACCAGATTAAAAACAATAATCACATAAATATATAACCACAGCATTCTTACTGATATAACCTGATTTTTAAAATCTAGAGATAGTTTAGGATTTAGTCCTCAGTTTTTCACAAACCAATTTCTTTCTGTTTTACATGCACTATGATCATCATGATTTTCTATGTGGCACATCAGAATAGAGAATTCTATCTTTAATCCATACAGCTTTTAAAACAGTCTCAATTTCTAAATTAAGAAAGGAGTGTTTTAGCATTGCTTGTTTATATGAATACCAAAATACCTTATCTCGATTTTATGATGTTGTTTGTAAGCTCTGGAGATACTAAGGCTAATTTCATCTTTGTTACATTCTTGGATAATCTGTTCTGAGGCTTTGTGTATTGCTGACATACAATGTTCAGATTTTATTTTTCCTTAGTGGAGTTTGTTGTTTAGCCTTGTTGTCACTAAAGCTTGTTATTGTTTATCCTGCTCATTCAGCTGCAAGGGTCAATCCCTGTCCATCATGTTCTCTAATGCCCAATGTCTGCAGTTTCTTGCAACTTTTTGTTTTTGTTTATTGGCATAAGCTCTTTTTCCCCTTTGGGAAGATCATAGCTCATCTTATTAAGAAGAACCATTTAAAAATATTCTCTCATTTTCAAAATATAACTTAGCATTTATAGAGAGAGAAAAAGAAAAAAAGGAAGTAAATATTTTAGTAACAACACATTTGTCATTAATTAGCAAAACCAATTAGAAAACAAATTTAGTCAGTATAGAGTTATAGCATTAAGGAAACAAACATATAAAAAATGTTTTTAAAAATATCCAAAATATAGCTTCTCTAGTCATCTAGTAGGAGAAGTATTAAGACACAGAACTGTCTCAGTAAATCTACACCCCCAGTAGTATGAGGTCCAGTTAATAAAGTTTTGTGAAATAGAATTTCTGTCATACCAAAGTGCATAGATTAACAAAAATTATTTGATAAAACAATATGCTTCAGATACAGAAAAATCTTTCATTCTATCTCATTTATGTATAATATAGCAAGTGATAAAAGATAGTCATAAGGTGAATGGCAGATGTTACAGGTATCTCATTCCATATCACCTTGGAACTCACTATAACAGGCATCCAAAAGTTTTGTTACTGCAGGAGCCTACACATCTACAACTGATGACTTTCTAATAAGCATTTAGCTTGACAGCAGGCTAGAGATGCTAGCCAAGTGAATGTCCAGGGAGCATTCCTCATCCACTGACAGACCAGGAGAAGAATTACAACAGCTTCCTTAGTTTATGGGTTGGGACAAAATATATGTACACATATTCAGTGTGAGAGCTCCACACTGGCAGGATCAGCATTAGCTAGGGGCTGGTCAGAAGTTCTAGGGACCCATGCAAGACCTAATGAGTCAGAATCTCTGGGGAACAAGCTTCAGAAACTGCTCTAACTAGATTTTCAAATAGCCCTTGTATCTGCTAAAATTTGTGAAGCATTAATTTACATAAGGAGTCAGAAAACTTTTCTGTAAAGGACGTATGTTAATTTCTTATTACTGTGATAGCAAATTATCACAAACTTACACAGTTTAAAAACAACACACTTTTATTATCCTACAGTTCTGTAAGTCAGAAGTCCAACATCAGTCTTACTGGGCTAAAGTCAAGATGTTAGTAGGGTCGGTTCTTTTCAGAGGCTCTAGAGGAGAATCTCTTTCTTTGCCTTTGCCAGCTGTAGAGGCTATGCATTTTCATTGACTTGTAGTCCTTTTAGCTCCAAAACCAGCAGTATAGGGTCATTATATCTGCTTCACTATTTTTGTTGTCATATGACATTCCTCTAACTTTCCTTCATTCCTCTCATTAAGAAAACTTGTGATTGCATTGAACACAAAGGATAATGAGGATAACCTCCACACCTTAAGATTCCTAAATTCATCACACTTGTAAGGTCCCTTTTGCTAGATAAGGTAACATATTCACATTTTCTGGGGATTAGGATACAGATATCTTTGGAGGGAGCATTATTCTGCTTTCCATAAACCAGATCATAACTATTTTAAGTACTGTCTGCCAAGAGGCAAAATTGGGGATATTCTGTAGGTACCTGTATAACAACAAAAAACTGTTTTCCGCATTTTCTAGGAATGGGCCATCCACCCCAGACAGTGGGTCTACTTTGGTTCAGGTGGAGAAATACTGCAAAAGAAGAACACCTGGGTCAAGAGGGGTACATGGTAGTGGAAAGCACTGGTTACAACCTTTTTAGTTTCATTCTCTACCTCAAGAATACTAAGGAATACTCCCTTCTTATCTCACAGAGTTTTGAAAACTCAGTTTGGGCAGGTGGACAGAAATAATATTACTTTCTGAGTCCCTGAAACCCAGACTAAGACTCAAATCTTGGTGTCCCAAAATTGCCAATAGAGGAGTGCCCAATGTGAAGCTGGCAATTGGCACAAATCCTGTGAATCAATAAAGTGCAGCCACTGGCTGAGGAGGCAGGTGCTAGGAGCAGAGGAGAAATATGGGGAAAAGGGAACATCTAGACTGATCTCCATGGCTTATAGAGCTGGACTGCTGGAGTTGTGCCCCTGAGTACAGGGAATATACAAACAGATGGTATGCCATGCTTGACCCAAGGGCTGTAGTTTGCTGATCTCTAGTAGTAGAGACACCATCCCCTAGAAATCACATTGAAACTGAGCTCTAATTGCCCACAGCAGTGACCTGTATTCTCTATTCATTGTTTCCCTTTCCAGTCTCACTGCCTATTCCCTCCATGAATGCTTCCTGAAATAACTTCCCAAATAAACTACTTGCATTTAAATCCTTTCTTCAGGAGCATTGTTCAGATAACACAACTAGTACATGTTATGATCAAAGATGATTTTTTTAAAATCAATTTCATTTGTCAAAAGTATACCAATTATAAACTTGACAATCACATGTATTAATAATATCAGCTTTTTGTAGATAGAAAGATATGTGCTTTTTTTTTCAAATGTGATTTCCCCATTTATTTTCTCATGTGTTTGTTTATTAAAATGGCACTGTGCATAGATAGGAGAGTATGCATGCATGCTAAGTCACTTCAGTCATGTCCGACTCCTTGCAACTCCATGGACTCTAACTTGCCAGGCTCCTCTGTCCACGGGTTTCTCCAGCAAGAATAGTGGAATGGGTTGCCATGCCCTCCTCCAGAGGAACTTCCCAACTTAGGGGTCAAGCCAGCATCACTTACATCTCCTGTATTGGCAGGTGGTTCTTTACCACTACTGCTACCTGGGAAACCCATCAGTTCAGTTCAGCTCAGTCACTCAGTCGTGTCCAACTCTTTGCAATCCCATGGACTGGAGCATGCCAGGCTTCCCTATCCACCAGGGACATCCATAAGAGACTATAGTAATATTAATAATTCAAAAGCAATGGAGACCTCTAAGTGAAGCAACAAATAGAGGGGAAAAGTATCCACGAATATCAGAAAACTATCAACGATGACCAAAAGACCATTCTGCACTGAAATTTGTTGCTTGATCTCTAATGCTTAAAAATTGTTTTAGAAGAATAAGATGATAATCATGTTTTGCTCACTTGGAGGGGTATTTTCTAATGATACTAGTAGCCAGTTCTCTGCTGAAGGTGTGAACATTGTCTCTTTAGAAGAAAGTCAAAATACAAGTTTGAAATCAGAAAAAAAAAAATGTTTGCTTTCAACTGGATAAAATGAAAGACCATTTTAAAACAAACTTCATATTTATAAAAATATTTTCCTGTCCTAGAGCAAAATAAGTATAAATACCAGAGAAGAAATGTCCAAGAAGGTAATTCATACATTTCGGTTATGACAATTTGTTTTGGGTAGAAAATAAAAGTCCAAACTGAATTCCAACACTAAAAGTACTATATTTTTCAAAAATATGTAGCTCATGAAATAAGAATTCACATTTTACAAGTTTTAACTAATCAAGCTAACAGTTTTCACAACATATCCTCTTCTAATATCATAATTAGGAAGGAACATTTCATGTAGTGCAATTGTCACCAGCCAGATTCCAGTTTAACTATAATAGCATCAGTGAGTAATAAGGCGTGGAAATGAGTTCTACAAACTGGCAGCATGAGGAAAAGATTCTATATCCTCTCTCTGTTTAGAATGTGATCACTGCCATCTTAGTGTCCCTGCTATTGCTCCATTTCTCAGGCAAAAATAAACTTAACATATTTAAGTAGTTAACATTTAAAATTAAAAATACAAGTCTATATAGAGTCAGAGTTTGAGTCAAGTGTACAATGATTCACATTTCCTTTACTTACACACCCTCATATACACATAACTAATATCACATGGATAAGACCTACCTATTATCTCGATTAAGAGTAAATTTCATAGAGAGTAAATTATTGATTCATTCATTTTAAGCTAGTTCATTTTCTCAGATTTTCAGTGTACTTTTTTAATGTAGGTATAAAGATTAAATATTTAGATTAAGATAGAAATCTGCAATATAGGGATTTATGCAGGCATGAACAAAGATACAGTGGTAGAAATAAATACATTTAATAATTACAATAACTATTGGGCATCTGACAGGATAATTCCCAGTTGGGAAACACTCTTGCTATTTTTCCAACATGTGCATCTTGAGAGAGGTAGCTTTAATAGCATATCAAGTGATAAAATATATTTGAGTATAAAATAAGTAAAATACTGTTTCTGTAAATCAAACCATAAAAGTTGAAATGTACTAAATTCTCACCTGTGGTGAGTTATTAAAGATTAATATATCTGTGTATCTCAGTGGAACAGAAGTTGAATTTCAGAAAATTTGAAGGTGGATAAAATATTTGCATTTTCACAAGGGATCATGAGTACGAAAATAGCTGACAAACTCTGCTGTAAGGATTTTACACTCAGTTCAGTTCAGTCGCTCAGTCATGTCCGACTCTTTGCGACCCCATGAACTGCAGCACGCCAGGCCTCCTTGTCCATCACCAACTCCCGGAGTTCACCAAAACCCACGTCCATCGAGTCAGTGATGCCATCCAGCCATCTCATCCTCTGTTGCCCCCTTCTCCTCCTTCCCCCAATCCCTCCCAGCATCAGAGTCTTTTCCAGGGAGTCAACTCTTCGCATGAGGTGGCCAAAGTACTGGACTTTCAGCTTTAGCATCATTCCTTCCAAAGAACACCCAGGACTGATCTCCTTTAGAATGGACTGGTTGGATCTCCTGGCAGTCCAAGCGACTCTCAAGAGTCTTCTCTAACACCACAGTTCAAAAGCATCAATTCTTCAGTGTTCAGCTTTCTTCAGAGTCCTACGCTCACATCCATACACTCAAGGAATTTTTAATTTTGAAAGGAATCAAACAATGTCTCTTTTTACGCAAGTATGACTGACTTGGCATGTTGATGTTTCTTGTAGTTTCTCTATGACTTGTCAGTAATGTATAAACACATTGTGTCTTTGCCTACACTTTTGGTGAACAGGCATTTTACTTGTTATTTCCATGATAATTCTTCAAATTATCTAATAAAAGGCTGTTGACACCATGGGTATAGATAATTCTTTTAATCTCACTTAACATAATGTTTACCAGTACTTAGTTTCTCTACCATTTTGCACAAAGAAATTATAATTAGAGAAAGAATAGAAGCTATGTTTCTTTTTAAAATATAATTTTTATTCTATATAGTTTAAACTATATAGTTTAAATGGAATTTTAATATATCTACATTAATTTCTATATGATTTTTATTTTTTGAGATGTAATTAACTAAAATATCAGTTCAGTTCAGTCACTCAGTCGTTTCCAACTCTGCGACCCCATGGACTGCAGCACTCCTGGCTTCCCTGTCCATCACCATCTTCAGGAACTTGCTCAAACTCATGTCCATCAAGTTAGTAATGCCATCCAACCAGCTCATCCTTTGTCATCCGCTTCTCCTCCTGCCTTCACTCTCTCTCAGCATTAGTGTTTTCTAATGAGTCAGTTCTTCACATCAGGTGGCCAAAATATTGGAGCTTCAGCGTCTGTCCTTCCAATGAATATTCAGGACTGATTTCTTTTAGGATTGACTGGTTTGATCTTCTTACAGTCCAAGGTGATCTTGTACACTATATAATTATACACTATAAATATATACTAAAATATAGTTTATGTATTTATAGTGTACAGTTTGAAAGGTTGCTCACTGTGTAAAAATGAACATAATCCAGATATTGAAATCACCTCCATAATGCAAGGGTTTCTTTGCGCCCACTTGGTAATCATACTCTACTTGCCTACCCCAAATATTTCCCAGGTAACAGTTGATCTTATTTCTGTCATCATTGATTAGTTTGAATTTTCTATAATTTTATATACTTCATATAGTACATATTCATTTCTTTGTGGTGACTTCTTTTATACAACATAATTACTATGAGATGTATCTATGTTGTTGCATGTATCAATAATTCTAGTTTTTCCCTCCCCTTCTTTCTTTCCCTCCCTCCTGCTTTCCTTAATCAAATAACACTTCATTGTTAGAATTTAAAACTCTTTGTTCACCCACTCATTTGTTTGTTCATATTTTGATTATTATGAGTTTAGAATATTATAAATAAAGTACTCTGAAAAAATCTGTGTACCTATTTTGCCTAAGTATTTTTTTTCTCTTATAAGAATACTTTAGTTAGATCACATGACAGTATATGTTTAACACTTTAAGGCTTAAATCTATTTATTTATTTCTATTTTTCCATCATCTGTCTGTTCTTTTCCTCCCTTCTGCCTTAATTGATATTAACTAAGTATTTATACTCCCATATACTACTTTTGTTGACTAATTAGCTATAAGTTTGGTTATTTTAGTAACCAAATATAAACATATTTATAGTACAAGTTTATAGTATGTGTTGAAGGTTTATGGTACATACCTTCACATTTTCAAAGCTTCAAGTGATATTATACTACTTCTATTATAGCATAAAAGCCTTATAATAGAATACTTCTATTTCTTTACTCCTGGCCATTCTGGCTTTGTCCTTACACATTTATTGCCTCAAATGATATAAACTCCATTATTCAGTGTTATTTTTGTTTAAATAATAAATTGCATTTATATTTTTTCCAATTTTTAAAATAGTTGTAAAATAGTATAAAATTTAACATCTTAGCCATTTTTAAGTGCAGAATTCACTGATATTAAGTATATTCATATTTTTGCAACCATCACTACCACTCAACTCAGAGCTCTTTCACATTTCAAAAATGAAACTCTGTACTCACCAAACAATAATAACCCATACCACTTCCCCTTGTTTCTACCAATCGCAACTCTACTTTCTGTCTATTCCTATGATTTTGAGTACTTTAAGTATCTCATATATGTGAAATTATACAGAATTTGTCTTTTTGTGAATGGCATTTCACTTAGCACAATATCCTGAAGCTTCATTCAAGATGTGCCATGTATTGAAATTTCCTTTCTTTTAAACTAAATAGTATTCAATTGTATGTATATATAACATTTTGCTTATACAGTCATCCATCAGTGCATACTTCATTTGCTTCCACATTTTAGCTATACTGAATCATACTCTTAGGGACATGATTGTACAATTAAATTGGCTTAGGTATATGCCCAGAAATGATATTGCTGAATCATAATCTAATTATATTTTTAATTTGAGAAAAAATCTACCACTTTCCATACTGGTTGTACAATTTTGCATTTTGACCAACAGAGCACAAGCATTCCAATTTCCTGGAAAATCTCTCATACACAGTTGAGAAGAATGTGTATTCTGTTGCTGTCAGGTAGAGTAGTCGATATATTTATGTTAGATCTAGTTTGCTTACTTTCTGTCTGGCTGTTTTTGTTATTGTATGAGAATTACAAAGTTTCCAACCATTATGGTATTCTTCCAAGGTTTCTACCTGTTTGCTTCACATATCTTGGACTATAATTATGTGCACAAATGTTTCTAACTGTTGTCTCTTTCTGTATTTAAATTTTTAAAATATATAGTGTCCTTCTTTGACTTTTATTACATTTTTTCATTTAAAGTGTATTTGGTCTGGATATTGCTACAGCTACTCGTATTCTTGTATATATATATATAGTATACATATATATGTAAATAATATAATATATGTAATAATATATGTAAATATTTACATATATATGTATACTATATATATGTAAATATATATATAAAATAGTGAATATATATATATAATGAAGTATATTTGGCTTTCAGTGTTTTATTTATATATTTATACATTTATATATATTTATAAATATATTTTTATTTATATATAATATATTTATACATTATATATTATATAGCATATACTTTAATATATTAATATAATACATAATATATTATTGTATAATTATCATTATTAATATAATTGCTATAATTATATAATATAAAACATATATACTTACCATTATTAATATAATTAATAATTAATATAATATACTATAAAATATATATTATATATAGTTGTCTTGCAATGTTTTAGGTGCACAGCAAGGTAATTCAGTTATACAAACACACATATTAGTTTTGAAATTGTTTTCTATCATAGGTTATTACAAGATACTGACTATAGTTATATTGACTATAGTTCTCTATGCTATAAAGAAAAACTTTGTGGTTTGTTGCATATCTATTTTTTAAATTAGTAACCAGGCATTCTATTCATACTAATTCAAACAATTGGTATCAAAATTCTTGTGACCCCATGGACTGTAGCCTGCCAGGTTCCTCTGTCCATGGGTTTTCCAGGCAAGAATACTGGAGTGGGTTGCCATTTTCTTCTCCAGATAATTTTTTTACTTAGGCAAAAATTCATTAGTTTTCTAAAATATATATATTATACATATAATTTACATACATGCATAAAAGAGCTTTTCTGCTATGTTTGATAAAGGCTTGCAAAAGAAGATCAAAAGAAAAAAGAAAGAAAAAAGAGATGGAGAAATTGGAAAGCATTAACTAAGTGAAATATGAGCACTGGATATGAGATAGTGAAAGTGAAACAAACTAGATAAAAGTAAAAGATCCTCAAATTAGTTCCACTATTTTTAAACATGGCTCCTCACTAGAAACATATCTGGAGTTCTGGTGAAAAAAAAAGAGAAGCAATACCTGGGCATCTGTATTTTTCAAAAAATTCCAAGATAATTCTGATATGCCTCTGGATTTTGAAAGAGTGATTACAGGGTTTTCTATTAAATAATAGGTTTGGTGATACAGAATTCTATTATTTTTCTGTTGACCAATTATGATATAATGGTATTAAGTGCATAATAGTTACATAGTCACAATAGTAAAATATGCTTATCACTTTTCACAATTAATAACCTGACAAAAAATAAAAGATAATTATAATTTCAAGCCATAATGGGCACATGATTAACTTCACAACATGAAATAATTACATACAATTTGGGAGGGTAAAGCAGGGTGATGTGGTAAGTGAAAGTGCATATATACACATTTTCATCCACCCAAGAAGTCTATGTCTTTTGGTCGGTGCATCTAATCTATTTACATTTAAGGAATGATCCTATTACCATTTTCTTGATTAATTTGGGTTTATTTTCTGTAGGTCTTTTCTTTTTCTTTTCTTTTCTGCCTAGAGATGTTCCTTTAGCATTTGTTGTAAAGTTGTAAAGAATTTCTCTTAATTACCTTATTTTGTCCTTCCCCCCAACCCCTCTCCCCAGTGGTAACAATTAGTACATTTTTCTATATCTGTAAGTCTGTTTCTGTTTCATTATATTTATCAACTTATACATTACTTTGCCAACAAAGGTCCATCTAGTCAAGGCTATGGTTTTTCCATTGATCATATATGGATGTGAGAGCTGGGCTGCGAAGAAAGCTGAGTGCCAAGGAATTGATGCTTTTGAACTGTGGTGTTGGAGAAGACTCTTGAGAGTCCCTTGGACTGCAAGGAGATCCAACCAGTCCATTCTAAAGGAGATCGGTCCTGGGTGTTCTTTGGAAGGAATGATGCTAAAGCTGAAACTCCAGTACTTTGGCTACCTGAGGCGAAGAGTTGACTCATTGGAAAAGACTCTGATGCTGGGAGGGATTGGGGGCAGGAGGAGAAGGGGACGACAGAGGATGAGATGGCTGGATGGCATCATCGACTCGATGGACATGAGTTTGAGTGAACTCTGGGAGTTGTTGATGGACAGGGAGGCCTGGCATGCTACAATTCACGGGGTCACAGAGTTGGACACAACTGAGCAACTGAACTGAACTGAACTGAACTAAAACATACAGTATTTATCTTTTTCTGACTTATTTCACTAAGAAAAAGATTCTCTAGATCCATCCATGTTGCTATAAATGACAAAATTTCATCTCATTTATGGCTGAGTAATATTTCATTATGGTGGTGGTTTAGTTGCTAAGTCGTGTCCAACTGTTGTGACCCCATGGACTGCAGTGTGCAAGTCTCCTCTGTCCATGGGATTCTCCAGGCAAGAATACTAGAGTGTGTTGCCATGTCCTTCTCCAAGGAATCTTCCCAACCCAGGAACCCAGAAATTGACCTCTGGTATCCTGCATTGCAGGTAGGTTCATTATACATACATATTCTTATGAAGTAAGTCAGAAAAAGATAAACACTGTATGTTTAATCTTCTTTACTCAGTCATCTGTTGAAGAACACTTTGGTTGCTTCCATACTTGGCTATTATAAATATGCCATTATGAATATCAGGGTATATCTATCTCTTCAAAAGTGTTTTCACTTTCTTCTGATAAATAACAAGGAGGGGAAATGATAGATCATATGATAGTCATACTTGCAATTTTTTGAGATACCTTCATACTATTTTCCTTTGTGGCCATTTCAATCAATACTTACTTCTTGTCTTCTTTTTTTCTTTTTTTTTCCTTGCTGCACAGAACACAGGATCTTAGTTCCTTTATGAGGGATCAAATCCATGTTCCTTGCAGTGGAAGTGTGGAGTCTTAACCATTCAACTGCCATGGAAGTCCCTTCTTGTCTTTTCAGCTACAGAAATTTTGGCAGGTGTGGGGTGCTGGCTCATTGTAGTTTTGATATGCATTTCCTGTTTAGATCTTCAATCCATTTGAGATTATTTTGGTATATGATGTAAGAAAATAGCCTAGAGTCTTTCTTTCTTTCTCATTTTTTTTAAAAATTTTTAACATGTAGCTGTTCAATTTTCCCAGCACTACTCCTTGAAGAGGCTGTTTTTACCCTTTGTATATATGTGCCTCCTTTGTGGTAGATTAATTGACTATATGAATGTGGGATTATTTCATGGACCTCTATTCTGTTCCATTAATTTATGTATCTGTTTTTGTGTTGGTACGGGTACGTTTTGAAAGTCAGTTCAGTTCAGTTCAGTTCAGTCGCTCAGTCGTGTCCGACTCTTTGCGACCCCATGAATTGCAGCACGCCAGGCCTCCCTGTCCATCACCATCTCCCAGAGTTCACTCAGACTCACGTCCATCGAGTCAGTGATGCCATCCAGTCATCTCATCCCCTGTCGTCCCCTTCTCCTCCTGCCCTTAATCCCTCCCAGCATCAGAGTCTTTTCCAATGAGTCAACTCTTCCCATGAGGTGACTAAAGTACTGGAGCTTCAGCTTTAGCATCATTCCTTCCAAAGAAATCCCCGGGTTGATCTCCTTCAGAATGGACTGGTTGGATCTCCTTGCAGTCCAAGGGACTCTCAAGAGTCTTCTCCAACACCACAGTTCAAAAGCATCAATTCTTTGGTGCTCAGCCTTCTTCACAGTCCAACTCTCACATCCATACATGACCACAGGAAAAAACATAGCCTTGACTAGATGGACCTTAGTCGGCAAAGTAATGTGTCTGCTTTTGAATATACTATCTAGATTGGTCATAACTTTTCTTCCAAGGAGTAAACGTCTTTTAATTTCATGGCTGCAGTCACCATCTGCAGTGATTTTGGAGCCCCCCAAAATAAAGTCTGACACTGTTTCTACTCTTTCCCCATCTATTTCCCATGAAGTGATGGGGGGTGGGTATGAAGTCAGGCAGGGTGATATCTCCAGGTTTGTTCTTTTTTCCTTAAGATTGTTCTGTCTCTTCAGTGTCTTTTTTGGCTCCATATAAATTTTAGGATTATTTGTTTTGTTCTATGAAAAATGTTATTGGTATCTTGACAGACATTGCAATAAATCTGTATATTGCTTTGGGTAATCCAGACTTTTTAAAAATATTTATTTTTCCAATCCATAAGCATGGTATATATTTTCATTTATTTGTATCAGCTTCAATTTCAATGTTTTATAGCTTTCAGAGCACATGTCTTTTACCTTCTCTGTTAAATTTATTTCTGAGTTTTATTTTATAAATTATTTTATTTCACTTTTTGATGAAATTGTAAATGAGATCATTTTCCCATTTTCTTCTTGACCCTTCATTTTAATATATAGAAATGCAACAAATTTCTGTATATTAGTCTTGTGTCTTGCAACTGTACTGAATTCATTTCTATACATAGTATCATGTCATCCACAAATAGTGAGTTTTACCTCTTCTGTTACAATTTAAATACTGTTAATTTATTCTTCTTGTGTGGTTGTTATGGCTAGAACTTCCAGTACTATGTTAAGCATAAGTATTTGGAGTAGATACCCTTGTCTTGTTCATTATGTTAAAGAAAAAGCCTTTAATATTTGTGTATTATTTTAGCTATGAGTCTCTCATAAATGGCCTTTATTATACTGAGATATGTTCCCTCTGTGGGGCTTCCAAGGTGGCTCAGTGGTAAAGAATCTGTCTGACAATGCAGGAAACACAGGACACATGGGTTCAGTCTCTGGGTGGGGTAGATCCCTTGGAGGAGGAAATGACAATGCGTAGTCTTGCCTGGAGAATTCCATGGATGGAGGAGCCTGACAGGCTGGGAGGTAGGAGCCTGGGATTGCAAAGAACTGAACACGACTGAGCACACACACTTTTTCCCTCTATAGCAACTTTGATGATAAATTTTTCCAAGAATCTATGCTTAATTTTGTTAAATGCTATTTCCACATCTATTGAGATGATCATTTTATTTTTATCCTTCCTTTCATTAATGTGATATACCACATAGATTTGTGGATACTTAATCATTCTTGTATCCCTGGAATAAACCCTACTTGATTGTAATGCTACATTATCATAATGCTGATTTTTAGGTAATGCTGAATTCAGTTTGCTCAGATTTTTTTGAGGATTTCTGTGTCTATCATCATTAGGGATATTGACCTATGATTTTATGTTTTGTCTTTTGGATTTAATATCAAGCTAATGCTGTCTGCAATAGAATGAGTTGGGAAGTATTTCCTCCTCTTCAATTTTTTTGGAGTGGTTTAATAAATATAGGTATTAACTCATATCTAAATGTTTGCCTTCCCTGGTGGCTCAGAGGTTAAAGCATCTGCCTGCAATGTGAGAGACCTGATTTCAATCCCTGGGTTGAATCCCTTGGTTGGGAAGACCCCCTGGAGAAGGAAATGGCAACTCACTCCAGTATTCTTGCCTGGAAAATCCCATGGATAGAGGAGCCTGGTGGGCTACAGTCGACGGGGTCGCAAAGAGTCAGACACGATTGAGCGACTTCACTTTCACTTTCAAATGTTTGGTAGAATTCCTTTGTGAAACTGGTCCTGAACTTTTGTTTGGTGAGTTTTTGATTACTGATTCAATTTCATTACTGGTAACTGGTCTGTTCATGCCATTCCCTTCTGGCCCACAAAATTTCTGCTGAAAAATTAGTTGACAGTTTTATTAGGTGTTTCCTTTTATGTGGTTCTGTTTTTTTTTTTTCTTGCTATTTTTAAAAGTATCCCTTTATTTTTATTGTTTGGCCATTTTAAGTATGTCTTGATGTAGGTCTCTTTGCAATTACCTTTTTTGGGGCTCACTGTCCTTCCAGGATCTGAATATTTGCTTTTTTTCTTCAGATTAGGAACATTTTCAGCCATAATTTCTCAAGTACCTTTTCTGTCTCTATTTCTCTTTTCTCTTAATGCAATTGTTAGTATGCCTGATGATGTCCCAGACAGCCCTTAAATTATCCTCTTTTTTTTTTTTTTTTCCTATTTTTACTCGGTGATTTCCACTATTCTATTTTCTAAGTTGTTTATGTGTTCCTGTATATCAGTTCATCCACTGTTAATTCTTTCTAGTGTATTTTTCGTTTCAGTTATTATATTCTTCAGCTCTGGTTGTTCCATCTTATAGTTCTTTGCTGAAGTTATCACTGTGTTCATCTTTATCCAAAATTAATTTTTATTACTGTTGCTTTGAATTTTTGTTAAGAAAATTAATCATCTCATTTATTTATCTTATTTATTTCATTAGTTTTCTCTCTCTCTCTCTCTCTCTTCTAGGGTTTTATTTTGTTCTGTTGTTTGGAATATATTCCTCTGTTTTCAAACCTTGTTTGACGTCCTCTGAGTTTATGAAATTTGGCAAAACAGTTACCTATCCCATTTGTGAAGGTGTTTACTTGTGTGGAAGCATCTCTGTTCAGTCTGTGGGTGCCCAGTGGCTTTAGCGGCTTTGACATGAGCATAAGGTATATCTTTTCCTTGGGTGCGTTAGTAACCACCACCTTGGTAGGAGGTAGGGCTGATGTCGGAAGGGCTAGAATCAGAGCCAGCTGCAAACTAGAGCTTCTTCCAGACTTAGTGGTGGTTGCCAGCCTGTTAAGGGGCAGAGTCAGGACCCAAAGGGCTGGAGCAGGGTCCCTGAGGGAGTTGGACTTCCCCCTGGAGTGATGGTAGTCTCTTCACTGGGGGCAAGACTGGGGCCCTAGGGGGCTGGAGTCATACTATGAGCCAACACTGCTTTCCCCACGTTACCTGTACATGATAGCTGTTTCTGCTTTAGTAATGGGATCAGTGCCCCAGGGGTTTTTAGCTGGCTTTGCTTTTCCCTAATGTGAGTGTATGTGTGTGATGACAATGGTGAACTCCACCTTAGCAGAGTCTGGTGTGAACTGTGGGGTGGAAGGGTGTGGTTCTGGCACCATGAAGTTTTCAATCTGCTGCCTCTGCACTGCAACTGGGAGCAAGCAAGTCTGTGAGTACACTCTTCATGAGAAGAGTTGTTTTATTATAGTTTTTTAGTAAGCCCACTGGTTTTCAACCCAATGAAGAGTTCTTTCCTGTGCCAGACCCCAGGGCTGGTGGTGCCTAATGGGGTTTTAAACTCCACATTCCTTAAGGGAGATCACAGAGCCAATATATATCCGTCCTCTTTTGGGTCAATTGCTATGGTGTGGGTCCTGATTAGATTGCTTTTCTTCCCCTCCCTCCAGGAGCTTTGTAGTTCTTTCTTTATGGTCTTGGTTGTAGAAGCACTGTTCTGATAGCCTTCAGGTCATTCTCAGCAAGAGTTACTTTATATGTACTTGTAATTTTGATATGTTTTGGAGTAAATTAGTTCAGGGTCTTCATACTCCGCTATCTTAATTGCCTCATCCTCCTTAGGTGGTTGATGTCACAAAATTACATCTTTAAATGTTGTGAGTCCAAAAATGAAAGTGTTAATTGTTCAATCATGTCTGACTCTTTGTGACTTGACAGACTGTAGCCTGCCAGGCTTCTTTGTCCTTGGGATTTTCCAGTAAGAATATTGGAGTGAGTTGTCATTCGTTTCTCCAGGGGATCTTCCTGACCTAGGAATTGAACCTGGGTCTCCTACACTGCAGGGCAATTCTTTACTGTCTGAGCCACCGGGGAAGCTCTGTGAGTCCAAAGTTATAAATTAATATTTTTCAATGCATTACTCTTTCTTTTTTTTTTTTTTGGTATATGATTCTTTTATTGTAATTTTGATTTGCCAGTATTTTGTTGAGGATTTTCGCATGTATGTTCATCGTGGCTATTGGCCTGTAATTTTATTTTTTATTTTTTATTTTTTATTTTTTTTTTAATTTTTAGTTTTTTATTTTTTAAATTTTAAAATCTTTAATTCTTACATGCATTCCCAAACATGAACCCCCCTCCCACCTCCCTCCCCAGAACATCTTTCTGGGTCATCCCCATGCACCAGCCCCAAGCATGCTGCATCCTGCGTCAGACATAGACTGGCGATTCAATTCACATGATAGTATACATGTTAGAATGTCATTCTCCCAAATCATCCCACCCTCTCCCTCTCCCTCTGAGTCCAAAAGTCCGTTATACACATCTGTGTCTCTTTCCCTGTCTTGCATACAGGGTCGTCATTGCCATCTTCCTAAATTCCATATATATGTGTTAGTATACTGTATTGGTGTTTTTCTTTCTGGCTTACTTCACTCTGTATAATCGGCTCCAGTTTCATCCATCTCATCAGAACTGATTCAAATGAATTCTTTTTAACGGCTGAGTAATACTCCATTGTGTATATGTACCACAGCTTTCTTATCCATTCATCTGCTGATGGACATCTAGGTTGTTTCCATGTCCTGGCTATTATAAACAGTGCTGCGATGAACATTGGGGTACATGTGTCTCTTTCAATTCTGGTTTCCTCGGTGTGTATGCCCAGAAGTGGGATTGCTGGGTCATAAGGTAGTTCTATTTGCAATTTTTTAAGGAATCTCCACACTGTTCTCCATAGTGGCTGTACTAGTTTGCATTCCCACCAACAGTGTAGGAGGGTTCCCTTTTCTCCACACCCTCTCCAGCATTTATTGCTTGCAGATTTTTGGATCGCAGCCATTCTGACTGGTGTGAAGTGGTACCTCATTGTGGTTTTGATTTGCATTTCTCTAATAATGAGTGATGTTGAGCATCTTTTCATGTGTTTGTTAGCCATCCGTATGTCTTGAAACTAGATCACTTTCTAACACCGCACACAAAAATAAACTCAAAATGGATTAAAGATCTAAATGTAAGATCAGAAACTATAAAACTCCTAGAGGAGAACATAGGCAAAACACTCTCAGACATAAATCACAGCAGGATCCTCTATGATCCACCTCCCAGAATGCTGGAAATAAAAGCAAAAATAAACAAATGGGATCTAATTAAAATTAAAAGCTTCTGCACAACAAAGGAAAATATAAGCAAGGTGAAAAGACAGCCATCTGAATGGGAGAAAATAATAGCAAATGAAGCAACTGACAAACAACTAATCTCAAAAATATACAAGCAACTTCTGCAGCTCAACTCCAGAAAAATAAACGACCCAATCAAAAAAATGGGCCAAAGAACTAAATAGACATTTCTCCAAAGAAGACATACGGATGGCATTACTCTTTCAAATTACATAGAATACAAAAAAGGAGTTATGAACTAAAGTTACAAAGATACTAGCATTTAGACTAATAGTTGCATTTTATTTTATTTTTTTTAATTTTACAATATTGTATTGGTTTTGCCATACATAAAAATGTATGTTTCTCAAATTGTGTAGAAAAAAAAATAGACTAACCAACTACCACTACAAAAATACTAGCTTTTATAATTAACAAAATACTTATGTTATACTGAGATCTTTATTTCTTCAAAAATTTTAAGTGGCTATCTAGCTTCCTTTCATATAAAGGACTTTCAAGGACTTCACTAGCATTCCAATGGTTAAAATTCCATGCTACCAATGCAAGGAGTGCCAGTTTAATCTGTGGTTAAGTAGCTAAGATCCTACATGCTGTGCAGTGCAGCCAAAAAGAAGAAGAAGAAGGAAAAAAAAAAAAAACTAAAGGACTTTTTTTAGCATTTATTAAAAAAAAAAGAAATTTATTTATTCATGGATGTGCTAGATCTTCACTTTGTATGCAGGTTTTTCTCTATTTGGGGCAGGTGAGGGCTACCCTTCCTTGCAGTGCTCCAGTGGCTTCTCATTGCAGAGCAGGGTGTCTAGGCACCTGGGCTTCTGTAGTTGCAGTACATGGACCTCAATAATTATGGCTAGTGTGCTCTAGAGTGTAGGCTCAGTAGTTGTGGCACACGAGCTTAGTTACTTTTGTGGCATGTGAAATCTTCAAGGACCAGGGATGATCGAACCTATGTCCCCTGAACTGGCACGTGAATTGTTAACCACTGGACCACCAGGGTGGTCTTCTTTCAGAGAAGGTATAGTAGTAACACTCCTTCGGATTTTGTTTATATGAGAATGTCTTATTTTCTCACTTTGAAGTACAGTTTTGCTGACTATAGTATCCTCAGTTGGTATATATATATATATATATATATTTTTTTTTTTTTTTTTCACATAAAACTTTGACTATATCAGCCCACTTTATCCTGGCCTCCAAAGTTTCTGATGAGAAATTTGCCATTAATATTATTGAGGATTCCTTGTATATGATGAGTTGCTTCCCTCTTGCTAATTTAGAAATTCTCTTTGTGTTTTTCCTTTGACAATTTGATGACAATGTGTCTTGATGTGGTCTCTGATTTCATCCTAGGTGATTTGGGTTGAGTTTTTGGATGTTTACATCCACATATTTTACCAAATATTTGATAGTGCAAGACATTATTTCTTCAAATATTCTCTCTCCTTTTCTCTCTCTCCTCTGTCTGGGACTCCCATAATGTATAGGTTGGTCCACTACACAGTGTTCCATGATTATGTTCACTTATCTTTAATCTTTTTTCTGTTTCCCAGACTTGATCATTTTCGTTGTCTTTTCTTCAAATTCATTGATTCTTCTTTCTCCCCTTGCTCAGATCTGCTTTTGCAACTATCTAGTACATTTTGCATTCCAGTAATTATACTTTTCAGCTCTAGAATTTCTTTTGGTTTCTTTTTAGACATTTTATCTCTTTGCTAATATTTCTGTTTCATTCAAACATATATTTCTTGACTTTCTTCATATATTCCTTTAGTTCTCTGAACATATTTAAACACAGCTGTTTAAAAGACTTTATCTTAAAGCAACCATCAGTTCTTTTTTACAGACAGGTTTGCTTTTTCCTGTGAACAGACCATATTTCTTTGTCTCTCTGTATGCTGTGTGATTTCTTTTTGCTAAAAATAGCCATTTGAATCTACTAATATTGTAACTCTGGAAATCAAACTCTATCCCTTTCCCAAGGCTTGTATGTTTTAGGTTGTTACTGCTGTTTCCTATCAGTATGGACTGTCTCTGCTCCAAAGATCAGCCTGATGTATAAACTTAAAATATTATTGGAGAGTGGAAGAAGATGGCAGAAGAGTAAGATGGGGAGATTGCCAGACTCACCACAAATACATCAAAACACATCAAGAAATGGAACAACCTCTACAAAGCAGCTTGTAGATGACAACAGAAGACCCCAGGCCTCCAGAAGGCAGGCTAAGCTCCCTAGAATGAGGTAGGAGAGAGGATGGAAAAATAAAAAGGGAAAAGATGAAGAACTTCTGGACAGGAGCTTGTTCCCTGAGGAAGGGAGGGTATCCTGAGGGAGGAAGATTTCCCATGCACTAGGAAACTCACATGCAGGCATAAGAGTGTGCTGCAGATTCTCAGAAAACCAGCAAAACAGGGACTTAGAAGGTAGAAAACAGAGAAAGCTGCACTTCTCAGCCCATAAACAGCTCATGGACTGTGGTGGGCTTGGGAAACCAAGAGTAGCCCACAGAAGCCCCACAGGGCAGAGGGCAGGCCCAGGGTGCCAATAGAGGGCAGACATACAAACCTCTCCAGCTCACACATCCTTGTTGTGCAGAGGGCGGGCATGGCATGCTGAGAGAGAAGTGACATACAAACCTCTCTAGTACATATAAACCGTGGGACACAGAGGCTGGATGGGGAGCCTAGAGAACGCACAAGCCCTGCAACATAGAGGGTAGGTCAGTGAGCTGAAACATGTACACACAAGCCCTGTGACAATGCAGAGGGAGGATCCAGGGAACTGAGACAAGTGCACACAAGCCCTCCGATGCAGAGGGCAAGCTCAGGAGGCCACAGAAAGCCCATAAAAGTCTCCTTAGTCCACACAAGTCTCTTTCATGCAGAGGACACGATCAGGGAGCTGAGAAAAGATCCACACAAGCCCCTCCGTATCATGCTTCCACCTGCTGTGCAGGGTGGGACCAGGAAACAGAAGCACCGGTAAAGATTCCAGAGACAATTAGGGGGTTGGCAGGATGAAAATATGCTGATAGGACCACTTTGAAACAGCTGAGAAAACTGATGTGTCTAACACTGCCAAAGCCAGAAGGACTGCCCAAAGACACACTGAACCCCAAAACCTACTACTAGGCACTGTACTGCCCTTCAGAGAGATAAGATCCTCCCCCAACCAGGAAAACATCACAGGACATGAATCCAACCTCCTGCACTGGAGCACACTTAACAGCCAAGAATTATGACATTGAGAACTTTTTTTTTTTTTCTTATAAATCACACTGTTTATTCCTCTTGCATATTTCTACCTTCACTTTAGTCTTTTCCAGTGCTGTGGAGTTAACCTTGTTTTTAAAAAAAAATTCATTATAAGATTTTTTTTTTTCTTTTTCACCCTTTTTTGTGATTTTTTAAATTTTGTTTTTTATATATTCAACTGCTTCTCTTATACTGCTTTACAATCTGTAGCTATTCCTGAATATCTAAATCTTTTTCACATATGTCTATTTACCTTTTCTTTTCTAGTTTTCTTTCTCTTTTTTTAACCCTCTTTTCCATCCCTTTTCTCTCCCTTCTCCTCTTTTGTCTTCTCCCTTTTTTCTTTCACTCTTCCTTTTTACACCAAGTAAGTTAAATTGTTGAGCTCTCTTTGCTATATTCCCCAGGTGGCACTCTGCTCAGGCTCAGTTTTCCAGACTGACCATTAGCTAGTTCTGCTTTTATTTGATCGATATCACCTTTGGTTTTCTTGTTCACCATGTCGATCTCCAGTATCATCTTCTTTAGAATACTTTGGTTATAACTATATCATGGAAGTGTGTATATATGTCCCATTATTTCTGTAACAACCTGCATGATCTCCTCCCACTAGAACACAGGTAGAAGTCACCCCTAACAAGAAATAAACACACACCACTCAACCAACCTTCCCCTCCAATGGCAAAAATCAAAATGATGAAGGACTACAACCCTAAAGCCTGGGAAAAGGAGACCTCAAGTGGAGAAACTTAGGGGGAAAAATGAAAAAAAAAAAAACAAAAACAGAGAAATACAGCACAAATGAAAGAATAAGGTAGAAACTCACAAGACAGAATAAATGAAGAGGAAAGAAACAATCTAACTGAAAGAGAATCAAAATAATGATAGCAAATATGTTATGAGGATTTAAAAATAGAATGAAAAAAATGAAAGAAACAACACAGTTAATACAGTCACCAAGAACATAAAAGAAATAAAGAATAAGCAAACAGAGATGAATAACATTATCACTGAAATTAAAAATACTCTAGAAGGAACCAATAGCAGAATAACTGAGGGAGAAGAATGGATAAGTGAGGTGGAAGATCAAATGGTGAAAATAACTGTTGAAGAGGAGAATAAAGGAAAAAATAATGGAAAAGAATTGAGGATAGCCTCAGAGACCATTGGGACAATATTAAATGCACTGTTATTTGAGTTATAGGGGCTCCAGAGGAAGAAGAAAAAGAAAAAAAAGGCACTGAGAAATTTTTTGAAGAAATTATACTTGAAACTTTCCCAACATGGGAAAGGAAACAGTTAATCAAGTCCAAGAAGTACCAAAAGTCCCTTACAGGATAAACCTAAGGAGAAATATACCAAGACACACATTAGTCAAGCTAACAGAGATTAAGCATAAAGAAAGAATATTAAAAATAGTAAGGGAAAAGCAACAAGTAACATACAAGGGAAAACTCATGCAATTAACAGCAGATCTTTCTCTACATGAGGATTAACAGCAGATTATTCAGCAAAATCTCTGCAGGCCAGAAAGGAATGGAAGGATATATTTAAAGTGCTGAAAGAAAAAAATAATCTATAACTATACCTGGCAGAAATCTCATTTAAAATTGATGGGGAAATCAAAAACATTACAGACAAGCAAAAGTTAAGAGAATTTAGCACCACCAAACCAGCCTTACAACAAATACTAAAGGGACTTACATAACCAGTAAACACAATAGAAAGGAAAGACCTACAAAAACAAACCCAAAATGATTAAAAAATGCCAATAGGAACATATATATCAATAATTATCTTAAATGTAAATGGGTTAAATGTACCAACCAAAAGATACAGACTGACTGAATGGATATAAAAACAAGACCCATATGTATGCTACCTAAAAGAGACCCTCTTCAGAGCTAGAGACAAATGCACAGAAGTAAAAGGATGGAAAAATATATCCCATGTGAATGGAAACCAAAAGAAAGCCAGAGTGGCAATCTTATTAAAAAAAAAAAATAGACTTTAAAGTAACGACTATTATGAGAGAAAGAAGGACACTACATAATGACCAATGGGCCAATCCAAAAAGAAGACATAACTGTTGTAAATATCTATGCATCCAACATAAGAGCACCTCAATGCATAAGGCAAACACTAACAGGCCTAAGAGGGAAAATCGACAGCAACACAACAATAGTAGGGGACTTTAGCACCAATGGACAAATCATCAAAACAAAGAATCAATAAGAAAACACAAACCTTAAATGAAATGTTAGACCAAACGAACCTAATTGATATCTTCAGGACTTTTCATACAAATGCACTTTCTTCTCAAGTGCACATGGAACATTCTCTAGGATAGACCACATCTTTGGCCACAAATCAAGTCTCAGTAAGTTTAAGAAAATTGAAATCATATTAAATATCTTTGAGCACAATGCTATGACACTAGATATCAACCACAGGGAAAAAAAAACAAACAAACAAGCAAAAACAAACTCAAACTCAAAAAGCACAAACTCATGGAGCTTAAATAATACATTACTAAATAACAAAATGGCTACTGAAGAAATAAGAAGGGAAATCAAAGATTCCTAGAAACAAATGACAATGAAAATAGGATGACCAAAAATCTATGAGATTCAGCAAAAAGCAGTTCCAAGAGCGAAGTTTATAGCAATACAATCCTACCTCAAGAAACAAGAAAAACATTGAATAGACAACTTAACTCTACATCTAAAGTAGCTCAATAAAGAACAACAACAAAACCCAAAGTCAGCAGAAGGAAAGAAATCATAAAGATCAGGGCAGAAATAAGTGAAAAAAAAATGAAGGAAACAATAGCAAAGATTAATAAAACTAAAGGCTGGTTCTTTGAGAAGATAAACAAAATTGGCAAACCACTAGCCAACCTCATCAAGATAAATATGGAGAACAATCAAGTGAACAAAATTAGAAATGAAAAAAGAGAGGTTACAACAGACAACGCAGAAATACACAGGATCATAAGAGACTATTATAAAAAACTAACTATATGCTAATAAAACGGACAACCTAGAGGAAATGGACAGATTCTTAGAAAAGTTCAATCTCCTAATACCAAACCAGGAAGAAATAGAAATTTCTATTTCTAGAAATGAACAAGCCAAATACAAACACTGAAATTGAAACTGTGATAAAAATCTGCCAAAATACAAAAGCCAAGGGCTGGATGGCTTCAAAGGGGAAGTCTATCCAACATTTAAAGAAGAGCTAATGTCTATTTTTTCTGAAACTCTTCCAAAAATTTGCAAAGGAAGGAACACTTCCAAACTTATTCTACAAGGCCACAACCACCCTGATAACAAAACCAGGCAAAGACGATATACACAAAAAAGAAAATTACAGTCCAATATCACGATGAACATAAGATACAAAAATACTCAACAAAATTCCAGCAAATAAAATTCAACAACACATTAAAAAGCTCATTTCCATGATCAAGTAGGGTTTATTCCAGGGATGCAAGGTTTCTTCAATATACATAAATAAATCAATGTGATACATGATTTTAACAAATTTAGATAAAAACCATATGATCATCTCAATAAATGCAGAAAAAGCCCTCAACAAAATTCAGCATCCATTTATGATAAAAAAAAGATTCAAAAAATGAGCATACAACGAACCTACCTCAACATAACAAAGGCCATATATGATAAGCCCACAGCAACATTATTCTCAATAGTGAAAAACTAAAAGCATTCCAGAATCTCTAAGATCAGGAACAAGACAAGGGTGTCCACTCTCACCACTATTATTCAATATAGTTTTGGAAGTCATAGCTATGGTAATTAGAGAAGAAAAATAAATAAAAGGAATCTGGATTAGAAAAAAAAGAGTAAAACTCTCACTATTTGCAGATAGCATGATATTATACATAGCAAACCTCAAAGAAACTATCAGAAAATTCAGCAAAGTTGCAGGAAACAAAGTCAATACACGAAAATCACTTGCATTCTTATATACTAACAATGAAAACTCAGAAAGAGAAATTAAGGAATCAATCCCACTCACCATTGCAACAAAAATTTAAAAATATTTAAGAATAAAGCTACTTAAGGAGACAAAAGAGCTATATACAAAGAATTATAAGACACTTCTGAAAGAAGTCAAAGAATCCATCCATACAAATGGATGGAGAGATATTTCATGTTCCTGAGTAGGAAGAATCAATATTGTGAAAATTACTTTACTACCAAATGTGATCTACAGATTCAATGTTATCCCTATCAAATTACCAATTCATTTTTCACAGAACTAGAACAAAAATTTTCAAAATTTATATGAAAACACAAAAGAGCATGAATAGTCAAAGCATTCTTGAGAAAGAAGAATGGGCTGGAGGAATCTACCTTCCTGACTTCACACTATACTTCAATGCTACAGCCATCAAGATAGTACAGTACTGACATAAAAAGAGAAATATAAACCAATGGAACAAGATAGAAAGCCCAGAGATAAACCCATGCACCTATGTGTTCCTTATTTTTGACAAAGGAGGCAAGGATATACAATGGGGCAGAGGTATCCTCTTCAATACATGGTGCTGAGAAAACCAGACAGCTATGTGCAAAAGAATGAAATTAGAACACATCCTATCACCATACAAAAAGATAAATTCAAAATGGGTTAAAGACCTAAATGTATGATCAGAAACTATAAAACTTTTAAAGGAAAACATAGGCAGAACACTTAGTGACATAAATCCAATCAAGATTTTCTATGACCCACCTGCTAGAATAATGGAAATAAAAACAGAAATAAAAAAGTGAGACGTAATTAAACTTAAAAACTTTTGCACAGCAAAGGAGACAAACAAGGTGAAAAGACAACCCTCAGAATGGGAGAAAATAATAACGAATGAAACAACTGACAAAGAATTAATTTCCAAAATATACAAGCAGCTCATGTAACTCAATATCAGAAAAACAAACAACCCAATCAAAAAATAGGAAAAAGACCTACACAGACATTTCTCCAAAGAAAACACACAGATGGCTAACAAACACATGAAAAGATGCTCAACATAGTTCATTATTATAAAAATGCAAATTAAAACTACAATGAGATACCATCTCCCACCAGTCAGAATAGCAATCATCAAAAAGCCTAGAAACAATACAATAGATGCTGGAAAGTCTGTGGAGAAAAGAGAACCCTCTTTCATTGCTGGTGAGAATATAAGTTGATACAGCCACTATGGAAGATGATATGGAGATTCCTTAAAAAACTATGAATAAAACCACCATATGACTCAGCAATCCCACTGCTAGGCATATACCCTGAAGAAACCAAAATTGAAAAGGACACATGTACCCCGATGTGCATTGTAGCACTATTTACAATAGCTAGAACTTGGAAGCAACCTAAATGCCCATCAACAGATGAATGGATCAAGAAACTGTGATATGCATATGCAATGAAACATTGCTTAGCCACAAAAAGGAATGCACTTGAGTCAGTTCTAATGAGGTGGGTGAACCTAGTACCTATTATATAGAGTGAAGTCAGAAAGAGAAATATAAATATATACTGACACATATATATGGAATCTAGAAAGATGGTACTGATGAATTTATTTCCAGGTCAGTGATAGAGAAACAGGACTTCTCTGTAACTCAAATGGTAAAGAATCTGCCTGCAATGCAGGAGACCAAGGTTTGATCCCTGGGTCAAGAAGATCCTCTGGAGAAGTGAATGACAAGGAGAATCCCATGGACAGAGAAGCCTGGCAGGCTACAGTCCTTGGGGTCACAAAGAGTCGGACACACCTGAGCAACAAACACACACACAATGAAGCAGCAGAGATAAAGAACAGACCTATGGACATCAGGGGAGGAAAGGAGGGGGAGGGTGAAATATACAGAGACAGTAACATGGAAACTTACAGTAGCATGTGTAAAACAGATAGCCAATGGGAATTTGCTACATGACTCTCTGAAGGGAGGGGATATGGGTGTAACTATGGCTGATTCTTATTGATGCTTGACAGAAAACAAAATTGTGTAAACAATTGTCCTTCAATTAAAAAATAAAGGGGCAAAAATAAAATATTATCAAGCCTTTTCTGAGTCTGCCTCTGTGCACGAATGTTGACGTTCTACTTTTCCCTATATATGAGGTTGCAGGTAAATGTCTTAGTTTTTAACATCTGGCAACCAAATGAGAAAAAAAAAGAAATACAGAAAGAGATAGAGAAGAAAATACATGACCCCTTACATACTCTGGAAGTCACTTCAGCTAAAGGGTGAAAAGCCTGGGAAAATAAGAGAGGATATGCTACAATGACTATCTGCCTCTGTGTCTGCACTTGCATGAGCAGAAGCAGCAATCATCAGTCAGAACCAGATCCCTAATATCTGCAGAAAGTGAAAGTCACTCAGTCATGCCTGACTCTTTACAATTCCATGGAATTCTCCAGACCAGAGTACTGGCTGGGTCCTGATGGCCCACTCCCTCTCCTATAAACTGCATGAAAGTTGTTTCAGGAACATGTGCAGGACTACCTAACTTTGAGTTGGAGGGTGAGGGATGATGAGTAGTCACTACTGAAATAAGAGCTAGAATTGACTGAAATGAACCACAATTTACCTTTCAAGACTTCCCCTGGAAGTTGTCCTAAAAATGACTCCAGATTTTCAAAATAGTTATGTCAGATTGATTCTATGAATGCAAAAATTGTTTTCTACATGAGGAGGCAGATTACTCATGCCTTTTAATCTGTCATCTTCCCAGAATCCTCTTTAAAACCAGTCAATTATCTTTTAAGGATAATTAAATAATAGCAAATGATCTTTTATTTATATATAGAGAGAGAGATAAACCCATGCACCTATGGGTTACTTATTTGCAGAGAATAAATAAGTTTATTAGTGTATTTATTAATAAATAATCAATACATTTTATTATTTATTTGTTTATTCTAGTGATGCTAGTTTATTTTTGTATTAATATATACACAGACACATTTGATATCGTTCTTATTCTCTCTGCAGGCACTTTGATAACATTTTGTATTGCATAGTGTCTAACGGTGACAAACACTTGAGATTTTTAAATATGTTTAAGATTTTATTTTGCTTTTATTTATTAAAAGTGTATGAATTTGTAAGTAGGCAACTCTTCTTTCAGTACTTTGAATGCATTGTTTGCCTATATTTTTGCTGGCAGCGTTTGTGATAAGAAATCTGCTGTCATTCTATTGCTGTACTGTGGTACTTTGTAATTTTTTTTCTGATTGCTTCTGATTTTTTTGTTTGTTTGTTGAATACTTGCTTTATGCAATTTGGTTATGATAAGATTTGGGGTCATGTCTCTTGTGCTTGGGTTAACTGGAGATTGTGTATTTCTAGAGTTTACAGATACCGTCAAATTTGGAATATTTTCAACCATTTTACTTCAAATATACTTTTATCTGCCTATTTATTTCCTCACCTGTTTCCTGAAAACTCAACTTATATGTATGTCAAATGACATCACACAACTTATTTATGCTGTTTCATTCTTTCTAATCAATTTCACTTTTCTTTGAAGTTTCTGTTTCATGTTCTTCAATTTTATGAATACTTTATTTTGCAGTATCATAGCCAGTGTATTTTTACTTCTGATATTATAATTTCTTTCATCTAAAGTTTCAATTTGCACATATTTATATTTTCAATATCTAATTTAAATGTGTGAAATACAGTTACAACATTCATTTTAAAGTCATTGCCTACTCATTCTAACAACTCTTGTTAATTCTGGATCAGTTTCAGTTGATTGACTTTTCCTTCTAATTGTAAGTCACATTTATACATATATGTATATATATATGTGTGTGTATATATATATGTATACATATATGTGTGTGTGTATATATATATATATATATATATATATATATATATATGGCTTCCCTGGTAGCTCAGCTGGTAAAAAATCCACTTGCAATGCAGGAGACCTGGGTTTGATCCTTGGGTTGGAAAGATCCCCTGGAAAAGGGAACAACTAACCACGCCAGTATTCTGGCCTGGAGAATTCCATGGATTGTATCGTCTATGAAGTCACAAAGAGTCATACACAACTGAGAGACTTTCACTTTATACTTTCACTATATATATATGCCTCTTTTCATGTCTGGTCACTTTTGACTTAATAGTAGTCATTTGTAAATTTTAATTTATTGCGTGATAATTTTTTTTCATTTTTATAAATGCTATTGTTGTTCAATCACCAAATCATATCCTAGTCTTGTGACCCCATGGACTGCACACACCAGGCTCCCCTGTCCTTCACTATCTCCCAGAGTTTGCTCAAACTCATGTCCATTGTGTCAGTGATGCCATTCAACCATATCATCTCTATCACCTTCTTCTCCTGTAATCAATCTTTCCAAGCATCAGGATCTTTTTCAATGTCACTTCATATCAGGTGGCCAAAGTATTGGAGCTTCAGCACCAGTACTTCCAATGAATATTGTGGGTTGGTTTCCTTCATGATTAACTGGTTTGATCTCCGTGCTATCCAAGGGACTCTCAAAACTCTTCTCCAGCACCAAAAGTTGAAAGCATCAATTCATTGGCACTCAACCTTCTCTATGATCCAACTCACATCCATACATAACTACTGGAAAAACTATAGCTTTGACTACATGGACCTTTGTTGGCAAAGTGATGTCTCTGCTTTTTAATATGCTGCTTAGGTTTGTCATAGTTTTTCTTTGAAGAAGCAATTGTCTTTCAATTTTATGGCTGAAGTCACTGTCTGCATTAACTTTTGAGCCCAAGGAAATAAAATCTATCACTTTTTCCTCATCTCTTCTCCATGAAGTCCTGTTGAGGTCCTTTAATGGACTGGAACCTGGTGGTCCAGAGATGATGATAAGGAAGTAAAAGAGAAAGAGAAAGAGGCTGATATTCCTTGGTTTACGCAGAAAACCAATAAAGTCCTTGATACAGGGCTTGCGTTGCTCAAGAAGGCACCTGGTGCCCTCTCGAGGGGTTGAAGGTACAGTGCACCTTCTCGAGAGGGCCTTAGAAGCCCAGGCAGGAGAGTGAGCACGACGGTTTCTGTGCTCCAGAGAATTAGCCTGAGAGAGGGAGAGAGAGGGAGAGAGAGAGAAGGAAAGAAAGAAAGACATGGTGACTCAAGCTCTGATGGAGCAAAGGTGTTTTACTCAATATTGTGTGGGTATTTATACTATCTTACAAGGTAGCTATTTTCAGCAGAGATAAAAATCAAAAGTCCAGACTTGCAAACTATCAAGGAAAACACAAGGTGATCCATATCAAAGAGAGAGGATTATAAATAATCACTTTTATCATATGGTTCATAAAAAGGAAGAGGGTCGTAAATAGTTACTTATCACCATATGAAAAAACTAACAAAGGAAATGCATGCATTCTTCAGCCCCTGGGAGTAGTTTGCTACTCCACTTAATTCCTGAATATTCAGGAATTAATAAAGGACAGAGGATTCATGACAGATCCAAAACATCACACAGGAAGCCTCCTGTTAAATGCTTCCTGACAAAGTCCCAGTGATGAAACTAGATGTCATGATCTTAGCTTTTTGAATATGTCAATTTAAATCCAGCTTTTCACTTTCTTCTTTTACCCACATCAAGAGGCTCTTAAATTTCTCTTCAGTTTCTGCCATTAGAGTGGTATCATCTTCATATCTGAGGTTACTGCTGTTTCTTCTGGTGATTTTGATTCCAGCTTGTGAGTTACACAGCCTGGCATTTAGTATGATATACTCTGCATATAAGTTAAATAAGATGGGGAAACAGTGGAAACAGTGTCAGACTTTATTTTGGGGGGCTCCAAAATCACTGCAGATGGTGACTGCAGCCATGAAATTAAAAGACACTTACTCCTTGGAAAGAAAGTTACGACCAACCTAGATAGCATATTCAAAAGCAGAGACATTACTTTGCTGACTAAGGTCCGTCTAGTCAAGGATATGGTTTTTCCAGTGGTCATGTATGGATGTGAGAGTCAGATTGTGAGGAAGGCTGAGCACTGAAGAATTGATGCTTTTGAACTGTGGTGTTGGAGAAGACCCATTCTGAAGGAGATCAGCCCTGGGATTTCTTTGGAAGGAATGATGCTAAAGCTGAAACTCCAGTACTTTGGCCGCCTCATGCAAAGAGTTGACTCATTGGAAAAGACTTTGATGCTGGGAGGGACTGGGGGCAGGAGGAGAAGGGGATGACAAAGGATGAGATGGCTGGATGGCATCACTGACTCGATGGATGTGAATCTGAGTGAACTCCGGGAGTTGGTGATGGACAAGGAGGGCTGGCATGCTGTGATTCATGGGGTCGCAAAGAGTCGGACACGACTGAGTGACTGAACTGAACTGAAGTTAAAAATGTAGGGTGACAATATACATCTGTGACATACTCTTTCCCTAATTTTGAATCAGTCCATTGTTCCATGTTCAGTTCTAGCTGTTACTTCTTGACTTGCATACGAGTCTCTCAGGAGACAGGTAAGGTGGTCTGCATTTCCATCTCTTTAAGAATGTTCCACAATTTGTTGTGATCCACACAGTCAAATTGTTTTGTGTAGTCAAAGATGAAAAAGTAGATTTTTTTTCTGAAATTTCCTTGTTCTGTGTATTATCTAATGGCTGTTGGCAATTTGATTTCTTGTTTCTCTGCCTTTTCTAAATCCAGCTTGTATATCTGAATGTTCTCAGTTCACATACTGTTGAATCCTAACTAGAAGGATTTTGAGTATTACCTTCACAGCATGTGATATAAATGTGATTGTACAGTAGTTTGAGCATTCTTTGGCATTGCCTTTCTTTGGGATTGGAATAAAAACTGACCTTTTTCGGTCCTGTGGCCACTGCTGAGTTTTCAAATTTGATGACATATTGATTGCAGCACTTTAACAGAGCCATCTTTTAAGGTTTGAAATAACATAGCTGGAATTCCATCATCTCCACCAGTTCTGTTCATAGCAATGCTTCCTAAGGCCCACCTGACTTCACATTCCAGGATGTCTAGCTCTACATGATTGATCAAACCATTATGTTATCTAGGTCATTAAGACCTTTTTTTGTATAGTTTTTGGATGACAAAAATTGCTATGCAGAGGAAAGATATCTAAGACATTTGAGAGGGGCTTTAATGGGTCTTCTGGATTTGGAGAGATGGAGATGTATTATCAGTGCATTTGTAGAGACATTATGAGAAAATCTTGATTGAAAGAAATTATGGAGAGAAATTGTGATAAAACTTGGAATTAGAAGAAAAATTGCCAATCACAGATTTAGTTAAAAGTTCTAAAGTATGTGATTATAGTACAATTCTCTTTTGAGTCATGAGTTAACTATGCTGAGGACTAGGAATTATATCTGTTGATTTTAGAAGGTTAGTCTTAATTTTCCTTTTCTGTTAGAAGTGTTCCTTAATATCCAATGAAAATCTCCACCTATTAATTTTATCCCAGTGATTTGTTTTAGTAGGAAGAGGATTATGAAAGACTACAAGAAAACCAAATCAAACAGTGAAAAGAAATTAATAAAACAAAACCTTGTTTGAATTTAACAGTTATTTCTGATAGTTTCAAAAGCCTTTGGGATTTTAGACAAACTAAACTGAAATAGTTCTACAGGCGCAAGAAGTAGGGGCTGGCATTATAATCTCTATATTACAGCTGGGAACCTTGAGGCACAAAGCCATTTAAGTGATATGTCCAAGGTCACTGAGCAAGTCACTGGTGAGGCCAAAAATAGAATCCCAATTCTTCAGCTAGTTCTTTGTTCAGGAGACCATATTGGTTCTTTTATTACTGTGAGGATAAAATTTAGCCTTATATTAGAGGCTTTTTTTTTTAATATGGCAAACTAAAAATCAACATTTAAAAAGACCATTCAATTGATATTAAATCAAATCATATTTCATGCTTGAGATTTTCAAGTTACTGTTAGAAAGAGTGTTTTCTTGTTTAAGAGGAAAATATCCATAGGCAGCTTTTCACTGTTATCTCTCAATTCATAAAACTTTTCTCCTGCCCCTAAATATTTAATGGCTCTATTTAACAATAAATATGTTCTGGTTTCTGCACAAGGAAATGCAAGCCATAGTAATTGGCTTTGCCTTCAGACAGCTGAGTCAGCAAGAAATCAGGCAGCCTATAGAAACCTTTTAATTTTCTATCAGGTTTTCAGAGTTTCAAGCCATTGAAATGTATTGAAAAAATCTGGAGTCAACTAAACCAAGCAAATTAACCTTACATCTACTTTACAGAACTCTTGAACTTCCAGATTTGTAACTCCTCATCTGTGGCTGCTCAAACAATTTTCTGGTGCATAATGCTGTCTGTGCAGTGGTAGGAAGGGAAAGTGGATTATAGTCTCTGGTACATATTTGTCTAAAAGTACTTATATTTTTCCAGTTATAAAAAATCTTTTTCCCCTCTTGTGGGAATCCTTGAGAGATAGAAATTCTACTTTTCAGCTTCATATCTATACGTACAGATTTTGTGGAAAGTGATTTTACAAAGTTCAAAGTTGCTAAATATTTCTAAAGAAATATACATTCACATACACTAAAGAGGACTAGAGATATACTTATCTCTGAATGTGTATGTATGTGCATGCTAAGTTGCTTCAGTTGTACCCGACTCTTTGCAACCTTATGGATCATAGCCTGACAGGTTCTTCAGTCCATGAGATTCTAGAGGCAAGAATATTGGACTGGGTTGCCATGCCTTCCTCCAGCAGATTTTCCCAACCCAGGGATGGAACCCATGTCCCTTATGTCTCCTGCACGGGCAGGAGGGTTCTTTACCACTTTTGCCAGCTGGAAAGCCCCTGCATGTGTATGCTATGCACATGTACATATAAGAACTCACATGTATATATGTTTAGATATATTATACACTGTTTTGTAATTATATGCAGTTATAATGTAATAACACAATAATTTAGTAATATAATATTAAATTATTAATTTACTAATGTAATAAATGCATAACATTTATTAAGCCACTACCTTGTTCCAGGCATTCTGTGAAGGTCTTTGTATATTATGTTTCATGTATCCTCATGGCATTATAAAGTGATTATTATTTCAATTTAGTTACTGAGGAAACTGAGACACTAATAGCAGAAGTCAATTGCCCAAATTAATATAGCTTTTAAGTGGAAGAGCAAGGTTATAAACACAGATGACCTAGTTCTACTATACCATGTGTGAATAAGAATTATTTGTGAACATGTGAGTATAATAAAAGTATAAAGTCTAGAGGTTTAGTCAAAATTGACTAAATTCATAAACTGAGATGCAGACAAATGTCTTCCATAGGCTCTACAACTAGCCAGTGTCCAAACCTGGAGTATGAGTCAAGTGGTAGCATTTTGCTACAGCTTTCAGAATCAGTATCATTAGGTGATGTCATAAATTGCAAATAGGGTAAGGTAGGAAATATCTTTTATAATTATGCAATAACTATTTTTTTTCAATGACATTTTCCCCGCTGAGATAATTTTTAAAAATAGGTAAAATATTTTTATTTTTAAATTTTCTGTTGATGTTTATGAAACAGGTTTTTTTTTTTTTTTAACCACATACAGGGACTCCCATACAACCTCATAGTTGGTATTCAACAACTTTTCTCCACACTCATTCATTATTCAAAATACTTTTCTCTACATGTTGTGGAAATACTTTTTGCCGAGACACTTAGATCTCTGAAATACTACCTTCAATGGAACATCTTAGTATTTACCTTAGGGGACTTTTTTTTTTTCCTTTTTCTGCCTTCACTATTCCCTTCCTTCTTTGAGTTTGTATTCATGTGCTTGCTGTCACTTCATTCAGGTCCAACTCTATGCGGCCCTATGGACTGTAGCCTGCCAGGTTCCTCAGTCTATGGGATTCTCCAGGCAAGAATATATCGGAGTGGGTTGCCATGCCCTCCTCCAGGGAATCTTCCCTATCCAGAGATCAAACCCATGTCTCTTATGTCTCCTGCATTGGCAGTAGGAGGTTTTTTTGTTGTTGTTGTTATTTGTCTGTTTTTTAACCACTAGCGCCACCTGGGAAGCCCCCTCTCTCAGTTTGAAAGTGAAAGAGAAGGTCTCTCAGTGGTGCCCAACTCTTTGCAATCCCATGGACTAGTCCATGGGATTCTCCAGGCCAGTACTGGAGTGAGTAATCTTTCCCTTCACCAGGGGATCTTCCCTAGCCAGGGATTGAACCCAGGTCTCCCGCATTGCAGGTGGATTCTTTACCAGCTAAGCCACAAGGGAAGCCCTTTAAACCAGTACTATTCTGGTTCCAACTGCAAATCTTTAACTCTGCCTTCTCTCATTTCTCTATGAGCAATTCCTTTAACAAATATAGATTTATTTTTAATGTTCAGTTCATAGACTCTTTTCTTACTGTATAAACATCCCTTAGGTGAAAGTGATCATATCTCTTATGATAAGAGCATATTTGGATAATTCTGTATGTGTGCGTATTTGTTCACATATTTGAAAGAGAGAGAAGGCCAGTGAGCTTCAGATTCCTACTGTCTACTGTATTTTCTGAATTACCTGCAATTGATGCTACAAAACAAATATGATAGGAAGATGTATAGTGTGTAAAAACTAAGCTGAGTGCTGAAGCCTGGAAGGATCTAGTTATGTGAACATATCTGGCATAAATTTCTCAAGTTTTATTATTCAGTAACTATCCTCAAGTGGTTCTATGGTAAAATTTCCTGTTAAAAGTTCACTAAAAGACCAGATTCAAACCATACTCTGGTCTTAGTTTTTAGACCAATCTCACCTTCCCATTTAAAACTTCAAGTTGCTACAAGTTAAAGCTCAGTTTCATACTCAATAGTAAGTTTTTCTCCCTCAGTTTTCCAACATCCAGCACAGATTAGACTTACTATGGACTATAGAAAAACGGAATTAATGAGAAAAAATTATGGTCAATCCTTTACACATCTGCTTTTCCTACTTCTTTATGTACTAGCTCCTCTTGTTTGTTAAGGCATGACAAGGAAAAGTTAAAACATCCAATTTATCCTTACTTCCCTAAGCAGAACTGCAGTCTTCTCCTTGTTTGGTTATAACTGTTATACCTGTGAGTGCCAAACACCATGTTATTAAGGTACTCCTTTGTATGCAGCTCCCCTAGGCATTTTTACACTTTCAGGGTTGGCCTTATCTCTTAGCTGGCCTTCAGTTGATGACTTTCGTGTTACATTCCTTTAATACCTTCTTCCCATTTTGTTCCTTTTCCCCCAAAATCATCAGGTGTAATGGCAAAACTACATCCCCTAATTGTATCTGTCCTTGTAGGTCTGCTGAACCTTTGGGAGAATGCTTCTCTATATCCTTAAAGGAGAGGAAGGAGAGGTTCCTGGTTTTCCTCTATGTCTTGTAGTACACTCTCTCTCTCTCTCTCTCTCTCTCTCTCTCTCTCTCTCTCTCTCTCTCTCACCCTTTCTCACCCTTCCACTCTCTGCCCCATTTGCACTCCTTCCTATTCTTCTGTTCTGTGAGCACAAGACCATAACAGTAAGCTCTCCTAAGCAAAGGCACAAAGAATGATAAATGTTTCCCCTACTTGAAGGTTTTACCAATTTTTAGAAAGAAAACTCATAGATCTGCCTTCCATGTCTTCAAAGTGGGAAAGGCTTATTTTCTATGTGCATGAATGGCTCTAAAATATTAATTGCAGTCTTATTTGCCAATTTACATTCTGTAGTAATTGGTGGGGGTGAGTAGGGTTGACACACGTGCTTCTGTAACTTCTACCTCTCAATAATTTCAACTTCTGGTGACTCTCTGAATTTAGAGTGTGAAGTACTTAAGGTACTTCATTTTCAACTTAAGCCACAATTATAGAATGGAAAAATCATTAACATCTTGTTCTATTTTTGTTAACAGAATGATAACTCATGGGAAAGAAAGTAATAGTTGCAGAGACCCCAAAGCAGGGAACTCATGTGGCATTTTCATAAACACTTTGACTTCATTTTTAACACTTAACTGGTGACAGTGTGCAAGCCCAATTGCTTCTCTCTTCTGCCCCACAAATGACTAAGCAGATAAGATAGACTAGGTGTTCCCTCCTTTGGCAAGGGCCAGAAATTCAAACCAGGCAATCCCTAGCCCACTCACATGAACCATCACTCCAATGCTATCCCTTAATCACAATAAAAACCAAACTAGTCTTGTTTTCTCTTGCTCAAGCTGCCACTTTCGGACCTTGGGAGATGTCTCCGCTTTCAAAAGAAAGTTTCATTATGTGAGTAATAAATTATTCCATCCCTTATTTTTTTTGTAAAAAATCATTTTTTTAAATCAAAGTATAACTGACATATAATGTTATATGAGTTCTGGGTTACAACATATATGATATTTGTGTACAATGCAAAATCATCACCACAATCCACACCCCCAATTGCATGGTCCCAAAGAACAAAAATCTGTATTTGAAGCTGGTTCAGAGAACAATCCTTACAATAGGATGTTATGTGGAGCCTCACCAAGGACATGCCTTGAGGAACATCATGGTCCCGCTGGATGCCAATGAGTTCCTGGGGAATAAAGGCATGGTTGCCACTTTTGAGTAAGCCCTCTACATGCAGGTGATGAAGCTCAGCATGAGCCCCAGTTGTCAGGAAGGCAAGTACCTGGCTGACCTGTCCAACTTGGTAGAGGATCTGAAGCGACAGTCCAGGCAGCCAATCCTCTGGTACAGTGTATCATAGAGGAATCAGGAGAGCACACTGTCTCAGGGGAGCACACTGTCTCAGGAGAACACACTGTCTCAGGGATAAGCAGAACCTGATGACCCATCTGAAGGATGTGGGGGATCTGAGCCTGCATTCCTACCAAGATAAAGAACCCTTTCTCTTGTGCAGTGAGACCTTCAGGGAGGAATCCAACAGGAGAACGTGCTGTTTGTCCAGGTGCCCCAACAAGCACATACAGGGGTGGCCCTTCCCTAACTGCCTGGCCAAGGACACTGAACAGGATGAGGTTCCCCACACCAGGAGCTCAAACGGCAGACTCACTACCTGGAGGAGAAGTTCCAGGAGGAATGTGGCCGAGGTCTATAATACAAGGTGCTCTGAGCCCCAGGGCACCTGCACCCCTAGTCCTCACTGATAGCATAAGGGCACCGTGCAGTGCCTCAGTGAGGTCAAATACAACTTGATGCTGAGCTTCTAGGGTGCAACCAAGCAGGGGGCTACTGCAAGAGGAAAACCAAGAGTGTTCAGGAGGATCAACAGCATGAGGAGGATTAGCAGCATGGGGAGACCCAGCAGCATGAGGAGGATCACTACATGAGGAGGTTCAGCAGAGTGTCGTGCTATATGTCTGATGTCCACAATATGATGTTGCATGCTGACATCTCAGGGTGTGGAATGGTGTGGGGCAAGTCCTGCTGACAGCCCAGCCTCAGCCTCTGGAGCCCAACTGTCTGTGGGGACCCCTGTATAGAACAAGAGGTCAGCGGCTTCTGCCATGTTCTGAACTAGAAGCCCCGTCTGTGGTGAAGGTCAATGTGCTTGAGAAGCAAGCTTTGGTTTCATGGCTGGGCCTTCCAGTGGTACGTGTTTGACCATAGCAGATCCTGTTCCGATACACCTTTGGATAGAACTGGCAGGCGGGGGCTGAGATGCACAAGCACAGAGGCCTGACTGAAGGAAGGCACCCCAACCTGGGGTGACTTGCTGGGTAAATTTTAGGTGGGACTCAGAGCACCATCGGAGAAGGCAATGGCACCCCACTCCAGTACTCTTGCCTGGAAAATCCCATGGAGGCAGGAGCCTGGTAGACTGCAGTCCATGGGGTCACTAAGAATCAGACACGACTGAGCGACTTCACTTTCACTCTTCACTTTCATACATTGGAGAAGGCAGTGGCAACCCACTCCAGTGTTCTTGCCTGGAGAATCCCAGGGACAGGGGAGCCTGGTGGACTGCTGTCTATGAGGTTGCACAGAGTCAGACACGACTGAAGCGACTTGGCAGCAGCAGCAGTAGCAGAGCACCATGGGCTCCCAGCTGTGATACTGCTATCACCACAGCCTTCATGTTCCCTTCACAACACCTTGGGAGGGTCCAGACACAAATTTCTGGAGCTTACTCCATGCCATCACTCAATGGGAACATTTGATGTGATTCCTGCTGATCTTCATTTCACAATTTCAGAGACAAGAGAAAGGCCTCTACTGCAGGTATTTATTTGGCCTATGGTTTTTCCAGTGGTCATGTATGGATGTGAGAGTTGGACTGTGAAGAAGGCTGAGCACCGAAGAATTGATGCTTTTGAACTGTGGTGTTGGAGAAGACTCTTGAGAGTCCCTTGGACTGCAAGGAGATCCAACCAGTCCATCCTAAAGGAGATCAGTCCTGGTTCTTCTTTGGAAGGAGTGATACTAACACTGAAACTTCAATACTTTGGCCACCTGATGCGAAGAGTTGGCTCACGGGAAAAGACTCTGATGCTGGGAGGGATTAAGGGCAGGAGGAGAAGGGGACGACAGAGGATGAGATGGCTGGATGGCATCACCGACTCGATGGGCATGAGTTCGAGTTAACTCTGGGAGTTGATGATGGACAGGGAGGCCTGGCGTGCTGCAATTCATGGGGTCGCAAAGAGTCAGACATGACTGAGTGACTGAACTGAACTGAACTGAACTGAACTGATGGAACCAAGGCAGGGGATGGGAACCTCAACATTTTTACTTTCATTTCTTCAAAGGGAAACTCAGGTGCCTCCTCAAATTTTAAAAATAAATGCATTAAAGGTATAACTGCGTAATTAGACCATAAGAGATATTCCTCCAGATAGGGGGTGGGGGTGGGGTGGGAACAGGCAGGTAGACATTGTCTTTGGATAGAAACGAGAAGATAGGAAGTCTTGTGCAGTGTCACCATAAGCACCTCCAGCTGCATTAGTACCATTGGAATAATACCTTCGATATGGTAGTGACTGTGAAACAAACAAAACTCTCCTAATTATAACTCTCACAATATGTCTTAATATTGTAACCAAAACTTTAGAGGGAGCCTCGAACCCACCTCTGTGAGGTGAATAAAATGTTTGGTGCTGTGAGGAGAATGGCCAGACAGTGACCACCACAGGAAGGTCTTTATTTTAATGCTTCTGCTTGCTGACTGGTTTTGTTACCTGCTGGAGAGCATGCACTTTTACGTGCTGCCTGCTGGCTTGTGCTTTGAGCTTTGTTGCTTTGTGCTGTATTTACTGAGCCCTCCAAGTTTCTCTAATAGATTTAACTGATCTTAGTTGAAAAGTGTTCATAATTGGCATTTAGGGACAGTAATGTGGAATTGGAGACCTCCTTCAAATGGCTGTAGTTAGTGTGCCTTGGCTGGGAACTGTGGTTATCAGAGTGAATCATGTCTTGATTCTGTCAAGGAAGTGTGTAATTTCCTCGGTTCTGTCTTATCACAATGAAAATTTGAAGTTATGGACCAGCTCTCGGATGGACCACTGTTATAGCTCTGTGTTACAGCTCAGTTTTATTTAGAAAACAAAGGAAAATACATCCTTGAGGTGTGAGAGCATGACAACCCAAAAGGTGAAAAGGGAGAGAGACAAAACAGAGAGAGACAGACAGAGAGAGAGAGAGTGAGCGAGATAGAGACCTTGGACCTTTGGCTCCTCCTTTTACATGTTTTTTTCCCTCCCCCTGGCCTGCCCTATGTAAATTGGGCTAGCCAGGAGTACTGTTTGTTCTACCTGAGGTCCTCACTCTGGTCCTCGGACCTTCCTTTATTCTATTTTGTAGGCTTTTCTCTTCCCCGTCTTTAAGCCACCACCATTCTGGACTCCCTTTTCATATTCTAACTACCTAACGTTCCCTGTCCCCTAAGAGATGGGAGGCCCAATTCTTTGGGAATAGGGATTTTGTGTTTTTTCTGGCTACTTCCTGCTGAACTGGGAAGGCAAAGGGCATTGGGCCTCCCCCCCATTGCTAGTCTCAGGCCCCAGAGTCCTTATAGCAGTGTCCATATAAGGGGGAGTGATATTTTCTGTGATCAGCCATAGTTTAATATATCATTGTTGAACTGGCAATTTATGTTGTAGCTCGTTGACCTGGGCAGAGACAAAAGAGGTTAGACAATTGATAATACATGGAACAGTCATAAGCAGCATCAGTATGGTGCTGGCAGGGACTAGTAGGGGCATTAGCCAACTCCAAATTCCCATCGCCAGGATGGCTCAAGTCCCTCCTTGTTCAGGGATCAGAAGATCTATCTCCTGTCTGTTTTGGAGTACAACTGCTACCAAGCTCTTTAGAGCTGTCCTGAGAAATCTTATCCCTGGGAACTGGATTTTGGGGGTATTCATTAGAATGGCACTCACTTGTAGTTCTGAATAGGTATCCGAGATCTCCCAGGGGCTTACAAGTGTATTGAGTGTCCTCTTCTGTTTTTTTCCATGTCTTGACACATGTGTAGTGAATCCAGGAGTCATGTCCTGGTACCTTGACTGCTGTGGGGGTAGAAAGTATTACAAGGTAGGGGACCCTCCATGTGGGCTGGAGCTGAGCCTTTGGGGGCCCATCTTTCCAGATTTTAATTAGGACTTGAGTCCATGGAGGATATAGTGGTGACTCCTTAGAATCTTTTAGGTCTTGGTTGACTCCTCACAAGCATATATCCTATTGGAATTGCCCAATGGCCATGGTATAAGACCAGAGGGTCTGAGCCTCTAGATCTAGGAAGAGGTAATTGACATAAACAAAAGGTTTCCCATATAGCATCTCATAAGGACTAAGACCAACATGTTCCTTAGGGTCAATATTGGTGTGGAGAAGAGCTATTGGAAAAGCTTCCTTCCATCCCAGGGAGGTCTCCTGGGTTATCTTTTATATCACTGATTTTAAGAATTGGTTGGCTCTTTTTACTTTCCCTGAAGACTGAGGCTTACAAGCACAATGGGATAATAAATAATGTCCAATGCTTTAGAGACCCCTTGGGTGACCTTAGAAGTAAATGATGTCCCGCTGTCATTTTGTAATGACCAGGGCAGATGAAATCTCAAAATGATTTCATGAAGCAGTTTTTTGTTTTTGTTTTTTTTTTTTTACCACCTCCTCAGCCTTCTCAGTTAGGGTGGGAAAGCCTTCAATCCATCCTGTGAATGTATCTATCATGACTAATAGGTATTTATACCCTTGAGAAACTGACATCTGGGTGAAGTCCATCTGCCAGTCCTCTCCTGGATAGGCACCACGTCATTGGACAGGCTGGGCCTGTCAGGCTGGGCCTGATCCTCTGTTCTGGGGTTGTCAAGCTCCTTGGGGGTTGTTTAATTGGCGAGTGGGACAAGAGGAGACCACTTGCCTTATAGTCCTTTGGAGGCCTGTTCCTCTGAAGGACTTTCTAGCAATCTTTGGAGGGCCTTTTCCCCTAAAGAAGTGGTGTCGTGTAAGGAGTTAACCAACTTCCATTGGAGGTTCTCAGGCAGAAAAAGGAGTCCCTCATTTTGGAACCATCTTATATAATCTTCCTGAAAGCCCACACTCTTAGTGTTAAGAGTCTCACACTCAGTATATGAAGGAGTTTCTGGCAAATTAGTCTGTGGAACTAAGGTGGCAACCCCTATTAGGTCATTGTTCTGTAATGCTGCTCTCAGCTGCTTGGTTTCCTCATGCCATTGCTGTGCTCCCTTTTTGGTGTCCTTTACAGTGAGAGGCTGAAACCTCAGTGGGCAGATGGATTGCCTCCAAGAGTTTAAGGATTTGATCACCATGTTTGTTTGGGGACCCTGGGGTGGTCAAGTGGCCTCTTTCTTTCCAAATAACAGCACATGCATGTAGAAGAGCATACTTGAAGTCAGTGTAAATGGCTGCTCTTTTTCCTTTTCCCAGCTCTAAAGCTTGAGTCAAGGCTATGAACTCAGCTAATTGGACTGAAGTACATGGTGGCAAAGGTTTAGCCTCTATGGTCTCAAAATTGGAGATGACTGCATATCTGACTTTTCTTTTTCCATCCAAGACAAATCTACTTCCATCAGTGTACCAGATTTCCTCAGGATTGATCAGAGGATCTTCCAACAGTCCCTCTCAGCGTTTTGTCCAGTGGTCCAAGGTTTCTAGGCAAGAGTGAAAGGGGAGAGAGCCCTCAGGGGTAGGCAGGAGCATGGCAGGTTTAAGAACCTCACAACAGGATATAGCGAGGCCTGGATTTTCCATCAGCATTACTTGATATCTGAGAATTTTTTGATCAGACATTCATAAATGGCCTCTCCTGTTTAGGAGTTGTTTTACTTGGTGGCTGGTAAAAATAGTGTGCCCCCAAAAGAGAGTTTTAAAGCATCTTCTATAGGGATTGCAATAGCTGCAAAATTTCAAAGGCAGGGAGAGATTTCTTTCCATTAAGGGAGGAGGACAGTCAGGGACCACTAGAAACTGATGGGAAAATATTTGTCCATCCTGGCAGCAAAGTACTAAGGTGAATCTTTTAGTAATTGTTGTTCCTGTAACACCCCAAATGATACAGGTTTGGGAGAAGTCTCCGGAGTAAGAGGTCAGGACAGAGTAGGTAACCCCTATGTCAACCAAGAAATTCTTGGACCTACCTGCCAGATCTGGTTGCATCCTTGGCTCCAGCCCCGTAATGGTTATCTGTGACAGGTGAACCATTGTGAGGGAAGGCTTGGTGCTTGACCTTGAAGCTCTTAAGTCCCAAGGGCAGAGTGCTGCCCAATGTCCCAGTTGATGGCATTGATAGCAAGCCATTTTAGGAGACTTATCATGGTTTGGGCACTCTTTGGCCCAAAGCCCTGCCTGTCTACAGATTAGGCATTGGCCTTGTGCCTTGTCCTTCAAGGACTTGGGGTTTGCCATAGGGCTTCCCTGGAGGGCAGCCAGCATCTGGGCATGACTTATCTCTTTATTTTTCTCCCTTTCCTGGGCCTTGGCCTCTCTTTCCTGTTCTCTGTTATAAAAGGTGTGTGGACCATTTCATCTAAAGAGGCCAGCAGGGTCCTGCCACTGTAGCTGTTGTACCTTTATTCTGATTTCTGATGCATATTGGGACAGGAATTTGTCCTTTAAAATCACCTGTCCCTCATAAGAGTCTAAGTCCAGATTGGTAAACTTTTGGAGGGCTTCTTTTAACTTTTCCAGAAAGGCAATGTGGTTCTCATTGGGCTCCTGAGTTATTGCTGAGACCCGGACAAAGCTGTTTACTCTTTGCTGAGCTGCTTTCAGTCCCGTGTTCACACAGATCAGAAAATGATCCCTTTCTCATATGTGCTCAGGGTCATTATAGCTCCAATTAGGATCTGAGGAGGGGACTGCAGTTTCCGCTACTGGATATTTATCGCTTGACATGTGAATCCTCATCACATATGTTTGAGCTCCGTTTAAGACACTAGGATGCTCAGGGTCAAATAGAGTTTGACTAAATATGACCATAATGTCCTTCCACGTCAAGTCAAAGGCCAAAGTAATGTGTTGGAATGTATCTATATAATTGCCTGGGTCATCTGTATAGCTTCCCAGGTCTTGTTTGATCTGTCTTAGTTTTAGGAGGGAGAAGGGCTTATAGACCTGGGTTGGTTTGAATTCTCCTCCATTTTCAACTTGGCTTTTGTGGAGGGGATGCTCCTGGATATGGGGGCAGATTTGGATACAAGGAAGGAGCACCAGGCAACTTGGGAGCTGCGGGAGGTGACTTTTATGAGGGGGACGGCGGGGGGTGGGGGTGGGGTTTCTCTTTGTTGCCTGTGCTTCACACCATTTGCCTACTAGGCTGACTTTTAGGGCATGCAACTGTCCCATATGGAAGACAGAGTTCCTTCATATCTGTTAGTCGGAAGAAAATTTGGACATAGGGGATCTCTGTACATATCCCTTGTCTTTTGCCGAATAAGTCTTGCTGCAGGATGGTGTTGTATTTAAACTCCCATCTTCAGGGCAGTGTTCCTCGTCCCCCAGAGGATATCTTGCCCAGTCAGTGGCACAGAAGAATTTTTAGCAACTTCTCCTTAGAGTTAGATGATTGAACAGCTTCCAGTTATCAAGGATGCATCTCAAGGGCATCTGCTGGGAAGTGGATTGGTTTTTTCCCATCTGAAAGACAGTCACAACAGGGAGTAAAAGAAAAAGATTAAAAAAAAAAATAAAACTAATAGGCCTCCTTCAGTTTCCATGTGTGGACTTCCTTAGGGGTGAGTCTTTTTTAGACTTATCCTACCCAATACTGATGCAACCTAAGAGCCAGGCGTCCCTGGTTCAGGGTGCAGATCCCCAGGCAAGCTGAGGTGTGACAGCTTCCTGGAGATTGAATCCCAAGGCAGGTTGAGGCAGGTCGGCCTCCTGAGAATTGGGTCCCTGGGCAAGTCGAGGCGTGACAACCTCCTGGGACCCCTGGACTGGCGGATCCCCAAGCAGGTTGAGGCGTGACAATCTTTTGAGGACCAGATACCTAGGCAGGTCGAGGCAGGATTGACCTCCTGGGACTTCCAGGCTGGAGTTGGGTGTCCCCAAGGTCTTCAGTGTGACCAGTGCTGGGTAGGATTAAGGGGCTGTAATTTTAATCATTGGCAATTTGTTCACTGCAGATGGGAATAAATATCATAATGTAAAGCAATCCAAGCCTGTGTCCTGAGACTTGGAACCTGGTGAAACAGCCAGGCCTTATCCTCTTACTGCTCTAAGGGATTTAAGTCACTGATTTCCTCCCCTAGCCCTCCATAAGAGCAGCTCAGGGTGTTTCCAATGGTAAACACTTCATTGTCATAGATTCACTTTAGGTAATAATAGAAATAGTGACAAAGGAGTGGATTATCTGGCCCTGTTAAGTGTATTAAGTGTATCTTAATAAGAGGGGTAGAGCAGTGTTGCCCACAAGGGGGCAGGGTCCTAGTTGTAGGAGTGAGTAATTGGCTTAAGAATAAATTGGTAAGAGGCAACAGACAAGATGTTCCATAAAAGTGGAGTAGAAATTGGATCTGGGGGTATGTTTGTAACTTTAGGAGAAGGATGGTAATGGTTTCAGCCCAAAATACCTGCAGGGTTAACTCCCAAAGTGGCAAACATTATCCCTGGAAGCCCAATTGCCTTTGAAGGGATGCCAACAGATGGACTTCTAGCAGGCATTGTGTGCCTGTCTCCCACCCTAGCAGGTTCACTGAGAGATGCTGATGTTGGAGGAAACATGGAAGATGAAGGCCTGAATATATAGAGGGATTGGATATTATATAGTACTTCCCTCAGTATTCTCTGGAGTCTGAGACTGAGTCAAGTGAGCTTTCTGCTGACTTCATTTTTTGCTGTCCTGGTTTCCAGCATGCTGGGCTTCTTGTCACTTCCCCCGTGCTGGGTTTCTTCATGTTCAGCTTCTACCATTGGAGATTTTGCCGACTTGGCCTTCTGCTGTGTTTGGTCTCTTCCTTGTGGGGGCTGCACTGAGGTAGTTTCAGCCAGGTTAAATCCAAGTTACGGCACCATAGATGTTGGGGGAGTGTGTAATTTCCCTGGTTCTGTCTCGTCACAACAAAAATTTGAAGTGACAGAGCAGCTCTCGGATGGACTAGTGTTACAGCTCCATGTTACAGCTCAGTTTTATTTAGGAAGGAAAATACATCCTCAAGGCATGAGGGCATGATGACCCAAAAGACATGAAGAGGAGAGAGAGAGAGAGAAAGAGAGACAGAGAGAGACAGAGACCTTGGCCCTTTGGCTTCTCTTTTCATATGTTTTTCCTCCTCCCCCTGGGACTGCCCTATGTAAATTGGGCTAGCCAGGAGTGCTGTTTGTCCTACCTGAGGTCCTCACTCTGGTCCTCGGATCTTCCTTTATTCTATTTTTGCAGGCGTTTCTCTTCTTTGTCTTTTAGCCACCACAATTCTGGACTCCCTTTTCCTATTCTACCTACCTAATAGTTCTAACATAAGTCATAACTGACACTAGCTCAAAGCAGTGACTCTTACCTGTGACCATGACTGTGTATCTCAGCCTGGCACTCACTGCCATCCTATTGAGTGCTTAAGGGAGAGACTGATATTCTGTGCAATGTGTAGGCCAATCAGTGTTTTCCCACGTGGAGGAAGAGTAGTCATTACGTAACATGTAAAAATGCCTTTGCTTGTATTGCAAAAATATCCTTATACTCCAGGATATAGAGGTAAAAAAAAAAACCACATTTCCCCTAGTGACACAGTTAAGGGAAGGAGATATTAAAACCTGATCTCAGTTGAGGATTCTTAATCCCAATAAAGTTATTATTGCTGTGGGAGAGGCCTCTAACCCTGGAAGACTGGTCTGCAACTCTCTGGAGGAAGAAACTTGTAAGTATGTACAGAATGTAGAGGATTCCTTCAAAACATACGCAGTAACAACCAAGAAAAACAAAAAACTGAAGCAGAGGTCTATGGTGTTTTACTAGAAATCTAAAGTTTAATACAAAAACCAAACAAACCTGAAACATGTAGGTGAAAGAGTGCCAATTAAATTTTATGACTCTGCAACATAGGTTCTAAGTTAAGCTTAGTGAAAGTGAAATCACTCAGTTGTGTCCCACTCTTTGCAATCCCATGGACTGAGCTGGCTAGGCTCCTCTGTCCATGGGATTCTCCAGACAAGAATATTGGAGTGGGTTGCCTTTCCTTTCTCCAGGGGATCTTCCTGACCTAGGGATTGAAACCAGGTCTCCAGCATTGTAGGCAGATTCTTTTAAGTTAAGCTAACAGTTGCTCAAGTGCACCAATTGGAAACATTTCAATTATCTGGGGATCCCACTGAACTTAATAAGCAAGGTATCCCTTTACTCTTGGAGAAGTTGTAAAATATAAAATAGAAGAAAAGAAAAGAAAGGTAAGCTTCCACCTAACTATCAGAACTATTACCTGCTTAATTCCCATGGTGAGAGTACCCATTACCCTGAAACACCCCAGATTGGGCATGGACTCCCTGAATCAACTAGTATTATCAATAAATTAAAATTAAATGAAGTCTTTGGTACTAACGATCATACTTTTAACCTTACATTACAGAATGTTTCTACATTTTGGGCTTCAGAAACAGATTATTGAGTAATGTACTTCTTTTTGCTCCACCTCTTTCATTCCATTTTCACAGACAAACTCAAGATGATAAAAAAAAAAAAAGAGCAGGCCATGAATGGGAGGGCCAAGGTAGATGAAGTGTGAAAGGGTCGTGTCTTTAGTGCCTTGAGTCATCTTTCAATATCATGATTTCAGCCTTAGAGGACCTCATCCTTTCTCTTTTCATATTACAGTTGTCCCTCAATATCTGGAGGGGATTGTTTACAGGACCTCTTGTGGATGATAAAATCCAGATTCTTGAGTCCCTTGTTTCAAATGGCATAATGGTATCTGCATATAACCTACACACTTCCCCCTATATATTTGAAATCATCTCTAGATTACTTATAATACCTAATACACTGTAAATGTTGTGTAAATATTTGTATCTACAATGTAAATGCTGTGTAAATAGTTGAAGGCACATGGCAAATTCAAGTTTTGCCTTTGGGAACTCTCTGGATTTTTATTGTTTTTTTTTTTTTTTCTTTTCAAACTGTGGTTGATTGAGTACATAGATGTGAAATCCCCCACTGACCATAATTTGAAGAAGTCTGGATTTGGATGATGCTTGGCTTCAACGATCAATGCAAAGAAATGGAGGAAGACAACAGAATGGGAAAGATTAGAGATCTCTTCAAGAAAATTAGAGATATCAAGGGAACATTTCATGCAAAAATGGGCTCAATAAAGGACAGAAATGGTATGGACCTAACAGAAGCAGAAGATATTAAGAAGAGGTGGCAAGAATACACAGAGGAACTGTAGAAAAAAGATCTTCGTGACCTGGATAGTCACAATGGTGTGATCACTAATCTAGAACCAGACATCCTGGAATGTGAAGTCAAGTGGACCTTAGAAAGCATCACTGTGAACAAAGCTAGTGGAAGTCATGGAATTCCAGTTGAGTTATTTCAAATCCTGAAAGATGATCCTGTGAAAGTGCTGCACTCAATATGCCAGCAAATTTTGAAAACTCAGCAGTGGCCACAGGACTGGAAAATGTAAGTGTTCATTCCAATCCCAAAAAAGGCAATGCCAAAGAATACTCAAACTACCGCACAACTGCACTCATCTCACATGCTAGTAAAGTAATGCTCAAAATTCTCCAAGCCAGGCTTCAGAAGTACGTGAACCATGAATTTCCTGATGTTCAAGCTGGTTTTAGAAAAGGCAGAGGAACCGGAGATCAAATTGCCAACATCTGCTGGATCATGGAAAAAGCAAGAGAGTTCCAGAAAAACATCTATTTCTGCTTGATTGACTATGCCAAAGCCTTTGACTGTGTGGATCACAATAAACGGTGGAAAATTCTGAGAGAGATAGTAATACCAGACCAGTTGACCTGCCTCTTGAGAAAGCTGTATGCAGGTCAGGAAGCAACAGTTAGAACTGGACATGGAACAACAGACTGGTTCCAAATAGGAAAAGGAATACGTCAAGGCTGTAAATTGTCACCCTGCTTATTTAACTTCTATGCGGAGTACATCATGAGAAATGCTGGACTGGAAGAAACACAAGCTGGAATCAAGATTGCCAGGAGAAATATCAATAACCTCAGATATGCAGATGACACCACCCTTATGGCAGAAAGTGAAGAGGAACTAAAAAGCCTCTTGATAAAAGTGAAAGAGGAGAGTGAAAAAGTTGGCTTAAAGCTCAATATTCAGAAAACGAAGCTCATGGCATCTGGTCCCATCAGTTCATGGGAAATACATGGGGAAACAGTTGAAACAGTGTCAGACTTTATTTTTGGGGGGCTCCAAAATCACTGCAGATGGTGACTGCAGCCATGAAATTAAAAGACACTTACTCCTTGGAAGAAAAAGTTATGACCGACCTAGATAGCATATTCAAAAGCAGAGACATTACTTTGCCGACAAAGGTCCGACTAGTCAAGGCTATGGTTTTTCCAGTAATAATGTATGGATGTGAGAGTTGGACTGTGGAGAAGGCTGAGCACCGAAGAATTGATGCTTTTGAACTGTGGTGTTGGAGAAGACTCTTGAGAGTCCCTTGGACTGCAAGGAGATCCAATCAGTCCATTCTAAAGGAGATCAGCCCTGGGATTTCCTTGGAAGGACTGATGTTAAAGCTGAAACTCCAGTACTTTGGCCACCTCATGTGAAGAGTTGACTCATTGGAAAAGGCTCCGATACTGGGAGGGATTGAGGGCAGGAGGAGAAGGGGACGGCAGAGGATTGGATGGTTGGATAGCATCACCGACTCTATGGACATGAGTCTGAGTGAACTCCTGGAGTCGGTGATGGAGAGGGAGGCATTGCATGCTGCGATTCATGGGGTCACAAAGAGTCAGACAAGACTGAGAAACTGAAATGACTGAACTAACTGTATTTGGTGAGAATATTTGAGGTGTCTGGAGGGATCTGATGTAGATAAGAAAGGGGGAAGGTGAGAATTTCTAGGAATATCAGGGAAATAAAAGATTCCTTGTTTAAATATATCTTTACAAAGATTAATTCCTTCATGAGAGGCCTGAGGCTATTCTAATTGTCTACTAGGACAAAGAGCAGGTTATAGCATTTGGCGAAGGTTTTTTGTTGTTGTTGTTCAGCTGTCCTGTCTGTGATCCAGCTCTTTTTATCCTCAACCATTTGAGACTTGGCTTGATGAATTTACAGTGACAAAGACTTACTTAAAAAAAAAAAAAAAAAACAGTTCTAAAAACAAGATCTGAGAATTAAGATACTAAATTTTCCTTCCCAAGTCACTGTTTTTGATGCAATAAGTAGTAGAGCAAACTTTAAAGCATGGTTTTAGTTTTACAAATGACGTTTGTAAAAAAAAAAAAAATGTTAATATTGTTTTGTGTTCTTTATAGAACACATGGATATGGTCTGATTGTCAGTTACTCAAAGACATTTAATTAATGTCCATTGCATTTCTATTCTAGCAAAAGAAAAAGAAAAAAGAGAGAGAGTAGGTAAGGTTAGAGGAAGAAGAATATTTAGGAAAACAAAAAAATACAAGGTAAGGACCATGATGTATAGTCTCAAAACACTTTTAAGCTCTCTCTGTTTCTCCAGAGAGGCTGGATATACACAAATTGTAGCTTGGGTACTTTTCTCATAATAAAATTGGTGATTCATTATGTCTTTGGCATAAGTCTGTGAACATATTAAAAGACAGACACTATTGATTTCTTCTGTTCTTCATCCCCATTTTGTGCTGCTAAATGATGATATCTGTCAAGATTTGATAAAATAAGTGTTTAGTTAATATGAGCTAATGAGGAAATAAGCCTATTAAATGGAAATATAATAGTGTATAAAAAAGAGAAAATAAAAGTAGTTTACATAGATATTTTTTGAAACCATTAAATATATCTTCCTTGATAAGATATAAATATGATATGTAGGTCATCTTGAGTTAGAGAAGCCTCAGTCCTTCATAGGTGAGATGTCCGCCTTGAACTAGGCTCTGAGAAATAGCTGGTGTTTGGGGAAAAAAAAGCCAGATTATATTAGTGCCTATAAGTTTAGTGTAGAGGCACATGTGGTTGGAAATTCTTTAATCTGAAGATATTGACAACACCTTCTAAAGAATAACAGATGTTTTCAGGAATAAAAAGACTTGGCAAGATTGTTTAAAGTTATAAAACAGGAATTAACAATTGATCTGGCAGTTGAAACAATCTGAAGCTTCATCTTAACATTGGAATTTGCATCTTGAGCCCAGATGTCTTTTCAGAAACAGCTTTTAAATTTCTATGTCTTCACATAAGTACCTTGCAATCCAAAATGTATCCTATTTTTCTTCTTTGCTGTTGTTGCTAAAATACACTGTCATTTTATCAGTTACTTGGACTGAAATGTTAAAATCAGTGACAGTTACCTTCACTTCATCTCTGAATATAGCGAGTTTTCAAGATGCAGCAATTCTTCTCTTTCAGTAGCTGGTGCTCACTATGTCACTGTAAGATTAGCTCTGGCCGGACTAAGACACAAATTAGTGCTTCTCATAGATAAAATCTTGGTGACATGTAGATTTTACTTCAGGAGTTCTAAGGTGGGTCCTGGAGTTCTTCATTTCTGAGAAACCTGTAATTTTGTTAGTGCTAACGAGACAGGACCACATGTTGAGAAGTGTCCCTACTTCTGCCATCCATATGTAACTCCAAATTACAAAAAACAAACAAACAAACAAAAACAAACAAACAAACAGGAAATAAATCTAAGAGGATAGAATAAAATTCTAATGTTTCTCATATTAAAGAATACATTCCTTGGAAATTGCAGAATTTAAATTCAAATTCACAGTTATTCTATTGAATTGTTTAAGTCAGTTATCACTTGATGCTTCTCTGCAAGAGCACCTCATTTGGTATTCAATCTTCTCCCTACAAAACTTTGCTGAAATATATGTGACCAGTATTACATAAACTAACATGAGTCCAGTGTTAATTAAAAAAAAAAACAAACAAACACAAATACAGAACTTAAAATTTTTCTTCCTTTTGGTTGCAAACAAATTAATCAGATGTTAAAGTTCTTCATCAACTGACTTCATCTAAAACAACTGATCCAGTATTAACTTATTTTCTAACCTAAATATATTTTTTCATCTAAGTTAGTGTCCAGATTACTTCTGAAAATATGTAAAGCTTAATGCATGTTCATGTATTCACTCATTTATCTACCACCAAAATACACTGAGTCTTTACTTTCTTGGGTATTATTTTAATATCTTGGGCTAAACTGTACAAAAGATACAGTTCTTGCCTGTGGGATTCAAAGTTCAACAGGAGAATGGAATTTTTTTTAATACATAGGTAAAGTCCGATGCTGTAAAGAGCAATATTGCATAGGAACATGGAATGTTAGGTCCATAAATCAAGGCAAATTGAAAGTGGTCAAAAAGGATATGGCAAGAGAGAACATCGCCATTTAAGGAATCAGGGAACTAAAATGGACTGGAATGTGTGAATGTAACTCAGATGACCATTATATCTACTACTATGGGCAGGAATCCCTTAGAGGAAATGGAGAAGACAACGTAGTCAACAAGAGAGTGCAAAATGCAGTGCTATGATACCGTCTCAAAAATTACAGAATGATCTCTGTTCGCTTTCAAGGCAAACCATTCAATATCATGGTAATCCAAGTCTATACCTCGACCAGTAACACTAAAGAAGCTGAAGTTGAACAGTTCTATGAAGACCTACAAGAACTTCTAGAACTAACATCAAAAAAGATGTCCTTTTCATTATAGGGGACTGGACTGTAAGAGTGGGAAGTCAAGAAACACCTGGAGTAACAGGCAAATTTGGCCTTGGAGTGCAGAATGAAGCAGGGTAAAGGGTAATAGAGGTTTGCCAAGAAAACACATTGATCATAGCAAACACCTTCTTCCAACAACACAAGAGAAGACTCTACACATGGACATCACCAGATGGTCAATACCGAAATCAGATTGATTATATTCTTAGCAGCCAAAGGTGGAGATGTACTATACAGTCAGCAAAAATCAGACCAGAGGTGATTGTGGCTCAGATCATGAGCTCCTTATTGCTGAATTCAGACTTAAATTGAAGAAAGTAGAGGAAACCACTAGACCATTCAGGTATGACTTAAATCCCTAACGATTATACAGTGGAAGTGAGAAGTAGATTCAAGGGACTCGATCTGATAGACAGAGTGCCTGATGAACTATGGATGGAGGTTAGTTACATTGTACAAGAGACAGAGATCAAGACCATCACCAAGAAAACAGAAATGCAAAAAGGTAAAATGGCTGTCTGAGGAGGCCTTACAAATAGCTATGAAAAGAAAAATCACTAAAAGCAAAGGAGAAAATAAAATATACCCATTTGAATGCAGAGTTCCAAAGAATACAAAGGAGAGATAAGAAAGTCTTCCTCAATGATCAGTGCAAAGAAATAGAAACAAACAACAGAATGAGAAAGACTAGAGACCTTTTCAAGAAAATTAGAGATACCAAGGGAACATTTCATGCAAAGATGGGCTCAGTAAAGGACAGAAATGGTATGGACCTAACAGAAGCAGAAGATATTAAGAAGAGGTGGCAGGAATACACGAAGAAAAGTACAAAAAAAGATCTTCATGACCAGCATAATCACAATGGTGTCATCACTCACCTAGAGCCAGACATCCTAGAATGTGAAGTCAAGTGGGCCTTAGGAAGCATCACTATGAACAAAGGTAGTGGAGGTGATGGAATTCCACTTGAGCTATATGAAATCCTCAAAGATGATGCAGTGAAAATGCTGCACTCAATATGCCAGCAAATTTGGAAACTTAACAGTGGCCACAGGACTGGAAAAGATCAGTTTTCATTCCAATCCCTAAGAAAGGCAATTCTAAAGAATGCTCAAACTGCTGTACAATTGCACTCATCTCACATGCTTAGTAAAGTAATGTTAAAATTCTTCAAGCCAGGCATAAACAATACATGAACTGTGAACTTGCAGATGATCAAACTAGACTTAGAAAAGGCAGAGGAAACAAAGATCAGATTGCCAACTCCATTGAATCACCAAAGAAATAAGAGAGTTCCAGGAAAATATCTACTTCTGCTTTATTGACTATGCCAAAGCCTTTGACTGTGTGGATCACAATAAACTGGGGAAACTTCTGAAAGAGATGGGACTACCAGACCACCTGACCTGCCTCTTGAGAAATCTGTGTGCAGGTCAGGAAGCAACAGTTAGAACTGGATATGGAACAACAGACTGGTTCCAAATAAGGAAAGGAGTACATCAAGGCTGAATATTGTCACCCTGCTTATTTAACTTGTATGCAAAATACATCTGGAGAAGGCAACAGCACCCCACTCCAGTACTCTTGTCTGGAAAATCCCATGGACAGAGGAGCCTGGTGGGCTGCAGTCCACAGGGTTGTAAAGAGTTAGACGGGACTGAGCGACTTCAGCAGCAGCAGCAGCAGCAGCAGAATACATCATGAGAAACGCTGGGCTAGATGAAGCACAAGCTGGAATCAAGATTGCTGGGAAAAATATCGATAATCTCATATATGCAGATGACACCACCCTTATGGCAGAAAGTGAAGAAGAACTAAAGAGCCTCTTGATGAAAGTGAAAGAGGAGAGTGAAAAAGTTGGCTTAAAGCTCAACATTCAGAAAAATTATATCATGATATCCGGTCCCATCGCTTCATGGCAAATAGATGGGGAAACAGTGGCTGACTTTTATTTTTCTGAACTCCAAAATCACTGCAGATGGTGACTGCAGCCATGAAATTAAAAGACGTTTACTCCCTGGAAGGAAAGTTATGACCAACCTAGACAGCATATTAAAAAGCAGAGACATTACATTCTCAGCAAAGGTCCATCTAGTCAAGGCTATGGTTTTTCCACTAGTCTTATATGGATGTGAGAGTTGGACTATAAAGAAAGCTGAGCACTGAAGAATTAATGCTTTTGAACTGTGGTGTTGAAGAAGACTCTTGAGCGTCCCTTGGACTGCAAGGATATCCAACCAGTCCATCCTAAAGGAGATCAGTCCTGAGTGTTCATTGGTAGGACTGATGTTGAAGCTGAAACTCCAAAATTTTGACCACCTGGTGGGAAGAGCTGACTAATTTGAAAAGACCCTGAGTATGGGAAAGATTGAGGGCAGGAGGAGAAGGGGACAACTGAGGATGAGATGTTTGGATGGCATCACCAACTCAATGGACATGGGTTTGGGTGGACTGTGAGAGTTGGTGATGGACAGGGAGGCCTGGTGTACTGCAGTTCATGGGTTCTCAAAGAGTCAGACATGACTGAGCAACTGAACTGAACTGAAAATCACCGTGGGTGACTGCAGCCATGAAATTAAAAGATTCTTTCTCTTTGGAAGGAAAGTTATGACAAAGCTAGACAACATATTAAAAAAAAGAAATATTACTTTGCCAAAAAAAGTCCATCTAGTCAAAGCTATGGTTTTTCCAGTAGTCATGTATGGATGTGAGAGCTGGACTACAAAGAAAGCTGAGTGCCAAATAACTGATGCTTTTGAACTGTGGTATTGGAGAAGACTCTTGAGAGTCCCTTGGACTGCAAGGAAATCCAACTAGTCCATCCTAAAGGAAATCAGTGCTGAACATTCATTGGAAGGACTTATGTTGAAGCAGAAACTCCATTATATTGGCCAGATCATGTGAAGAGGTGACTCATTTGAAAAGACTATGATACTGGGAAAGATTGAAGGTGAGAAGAGAATTGGATGACAGAGGATGAGGTGGTTGGATGTCATCACCAACTCAATGGACATGAATTTGAGTAGACTCTGGGAGATGGTGATAGACAGGGAGTCCTGGTGAACTGCAGTCCATGGGATCACAAAGAGTCGGACATGACTGAGCGACTGAAATGAACTAAACTGAACTTATTGTGATTTGTTTTTCAGAATTCAATGAGATTTTTAATGAGTAGAAGCTACTGTAATCAGGGTTAATTCATGTTTCAGGCTTTCCTGAAGAAGAGACCTTAAATTAAAATATAAAGAATAAGCAGAATTTAGGTAGGTAAAATGTGAAGAGACTATGAAACCCAGACTCCATGAACTGCAGCACACCAGGCCTCCCTGTCCATCACCAACTCTCAGAGTCCACCCAAACCCATGTCCATTGAGTGGGCTGCAGATGAGAAGGATCTGGGCATATTCAACAAAATGAATGCTGATGTAGTTAAATTAGGGAATGTAATTCAGATGACATGGCAGTTTAACAAGAGTTGGGTAGAAACCAGATCATACAGGGGATGAAGGCTGTATATAAAAATATATTCTGTCTTCATCACCCTCCATCCTCTGCTTGTACCACATTAGTTTTGCTCATATGTCTGTGCTAATTCTTCTTATTCCCCAAGTCCCATCACCTGGAACTTAATTATAATAGCTCATATTTATTAAATGCTTATCCTTTGCCAATCCCAGTAGGAAGTGTTTCACGTGCAGAATCTAATTTGTTTCCAAACTTCATTATACATGTTGGTTTTATTTTTCATTTTCAAGAAAGTCATCTGTAGAAAGACTGAGATTATCCAAGATTATATATGGCAGAGTCAGGTTGCAAATTCAGGCTGATACAAAGATTGTTGTACCAGGTGATATTGACTCTTTTAAAAGAATTTTATTCCATTAGCCTCTTCTCTCTTTCTAAAATTCACCTGAAACTGTAGGGTTCTTATTTATTCAAATACATGTGGTCCCATTGCAATCCACAAACTGGCATTACTTTCTGTCATGCAAACATTATGAAAAGAAAACTCAGAACAACAACTTTGTCTAGTATAGAGCTCAGTCTACAGAAGGCAACCTGTTAATATTTTGGAGTAAATGTCTCAGTGACCACATTTCAGTTGAATCTATGGTTTAACTTTATTATGTCATGTATGGATGTGAGAGTTGGACTGTGAAGAAGGCTGAGCGCTGAAGAATTGATGCTTTTGTACTGTGGTGTTGGCGAAGACTCTTGAGCATCCCTTGGACTGCAAGGAGATCCAACCAGTCCATTCTGAAGGAGATCAGCCCTGAGATTTCTTTGGAAGGAATGATGCTGAAGCTGAAAATCCAGTATTTTGGCCATCTCATGCGAAGAGCTGACTCACTGGAAAAGACTCTGATGCTGGGAAGGATTGGGGGCAGGAGGAGAAGGGGACGACCAAAGATGAAATGGCTGGATGGCGTCACTGACTCGATGGACGTGAGTCTGAGTGAACTCCGGGAGTTGGTGATGGACAGGGAGGCCTGGCGTGCTGCGATTCATGGGATCGCAAAGGGTCGGACACGACTGAGCGACTGAACTGAACTGAAGGCCTTCCAAAGAGACAGTTTCCCTGAGTCACTTCAAACTATGTTGGGACACAAGGAAGGTAGCAAATATTTGTTCTAAATGTAGTAATATCCATAGTATTGCCTGAGGAACCTTACTACACCTCCCAGTGGAGGAAAAAGAGACCCAGGAATAGTCTTCATTTAATACAAATATCCAAGTGCAGTTTTCCACCAGAGAAATGCAATAAGCTTAGTAATCAGGAGAACTCAGACTGATAAAAATCCTGGTTTCCAGCATTCCCAAGTATTCAATAATAATGCCAATTAATCTTACATCCATTTATGAACTGGAGTGATGGCATTTAGGTCCAAGTTTGCTTAAAATAAAAGTAATTTTTGCAAAATTCTGTGTCCTTGTTTTTTATCAGTATCAAGGGAGAATCTATTATGTATGTTAACCTTTTCTTAAATAAAAAAGCTGTTGAAAATTAAAAATCATGTTTGTGAGAGTATGAGAATGACTTAACCATGAGTTAATATCTAGAGACTTTCAAGTTGAGATTTCTCTTCCATTCTTTAAGTGGCTTGCAAGCACGGAAGTTAATTAACAGAAGCACATGACATAACTTTTCCTATGTCCTATTAACTGGCATTCAGTGAATATAAGGAGAAAGGTTCATAGTTTGTTCAAAATCATCGTTCTCTGAACTAAGATGGTGCTAATTTATATCAAGTGAGGAATAGTAAATAGAAGAAATTTTAACATTTTCTGTCCCAAGAACAACTTTTCCATTAAATAGAACTACCCTGAGCATTGGGTCTGTGCATGTTATATAAAGATTCCTTCATTTTTAGTATATGTGTTTATGAATGATATTCTGGTCTTTTGAATTTCTTTTGTCTTTCATATTTGAGTGTCTAACTGCTCATTTCTCCTTTTATAACTTCCAAAATATAGATTATATATGTTTAAATATTAGGATAATAGTATCAGTCTTCTTTCATAAAGAAAAATGGAAAATAGAATTTATGATTGTATTATATTAGTAACACAGTCTGAAAGCTGTGTTACTTGCAAGCTACAAAGGTCATAGTATCTTGTTTGCTGCTCTCAACCATTAAACTGCCTTGCCTGCATGTATTAACATAATAAATAACAGTCTAAGGAACTAGACTGTGAAGAAGGCTGAGCGCTGAAGAATTGATGCTTTTGAACAGTGGTGTTGGAGAAGACTCTTGAGAGTCCCTTGGACTGCAAGGAGATCCAACCAGTCCATTCTGAAGGAGATCAACCCCGGGATTTCTTTGGAAGGAATGATGCTAAAGCTGAAACTCCAGTACTTTGGCCACCTCATGTGCAGAGTTGACTCATTGGAAAAGACTGATGCTGGGAGGGATTGGGGGCAGGAGGAGAAAGAGACGACAGAGGATGAGGTGGCTAGATGGCATCACTGACTCGATGGATGTGAGTCTGAGTGAACTCCGGGAGTTGGTGATGGACAGGGAGGCCTAGCGTGCTGTGATTCATGGGGTCACAGAGTTGGACACGACTGAGCGACTGAACTGAACTGAAGGAACGGGCCACGATAAATACCTGAATGGTTTCTATTGTTTTTATGCACTTCTGCCATGAATTAGGACTTGTTTAGCTGTCTATTTGAATGCCATATATGGCTTCTTTTGTATGGTTATTGCATCATCTATTCTTCTTGGAAAGTTACAGTTGCATTTAAAACTTTTCTGAATCCAGCCTCTTTGGTTAACTTTCCTTCTGTCCTCTGTGTTATACTCTTTCCCCTCTATCTAGAGAAACAAGGTCAAGGCATGTTCTCAGATGCCTATTCATTAACAGCTCTGCAGGTGATGCTCCTAGAGAGGTCTGATGTGTTGTGCGATGTTCTCACAAAAACTATGTTAATTTTTGATCAGTGATTATGAGTTTTAATTGTGTTTAGGTAACTGGAGGTTTGTTAAATAGGCCTTACTTTGAAATGCTAAGTTGGAGCAGTGAATCTTAAAACCAAGAAATCCCCAACTTCTTATGCTTTATTTTTGCACATTAATTCCTGAAGAAGAAAAAGTGGTAGATTGGTAGCTTTTATGCAAAGCTACAAATGTGAATATGTGAATATGAACATAACTGTAATTTTTTTCTTTTAATGGTGAGACTGTATATTTTTTCCTTGTCTTATAAACTCAACCTTTAAAAATAGAGTTACAGGAGGGATGGAGAGAAATGGGAAAGAGCATATATTAAGCTCATATATTTAAGCCAAATTTGCTTCACTGGTATGACCCAGAATTTGGATTCAGATTAAGGCAGTTTGACTTCCAAGACACTGTACAAGTTAGACTGCTCAGAAACTCTGTTTAATGTAAATACAGGACATTGTAGTGGAAGTAAACATGTATTTCTTTTTTTTTTTTTAACTTAAAGATCTTCTTTTTGTTTTCAGCATTTAGATGTTTTGCATCAAAATTCTTAGTGGCTATTTTTCAGTCTTTTATTAGTACTTTTATAGTTTCTTCTTGTTTCTATCTGCCTTAACAGCCAGATTATGTACAGAAAATCACCTCTTTTGCCTCTCCAAACACTTTCACTGCACAGTCTTCTTTTATATGCTTCTTGGAAGAAGAGAAAAGAAAAGATATTGCTTTTTCTTGAGAAAAAAAATCATGCCTTTTCCTTTTTATATTTCTTCCTCACTTCATCCTATTATCTTCTTTAGGAAGATTTAAATTATTTTCAGAAAAAAAGTTATACATACCCTCTAATGCCTCTCAAAAATATTCATTCTCTCTCCAAACTATATTAGGTATTTATTTTGTAATGATTGTGTTAGGGGAAGCACACTGACTGAAACCACCCTCCCTGGCCAGGCACCATAGTAACTATTTGCATGAGCAGGAGGTCCTGGTGAGGAACATGGAACTAATAAGCCATCACCAACCAGAAGAGTTCAGGAAAAGTCAAAAGTAGACACCCCAGTCTGACCACCTCTCAGAATCCTTCTCTCTGGCATCCATCTTGGCTGAACAAGGCCTGCACTACTAGGAAGGACTCTGAATCAGAATGATTGGCCACAGACAACCCAGAAACTAATCCCGTTACCATAAAACCTGAGACTGTGAGCCACATGACAGAGCTGTTCTCCTGGGTTCCCTTACCCTACTGCTCTCTACCCGGATGCCCTTAATAAAATCTCTTGCTTTGTCAGCACATGTGTCTCCTAGGACAATTCATTTCTGAGGGTTAGACAAGATCCCAGTTTTGGGCCCTGGAAGGGGGGTCTTCCTGCAACAATTGTATTCAATTATGTGTGTAGTTTGATTAGAATATAATTCCATCAGATCTCAGCCTAGTTCCATTGTAAGATAAGTTTTCTTCAAAATCTAATGCCCCCAAATTTCTGAATGATAAGGGTTAAATTTAACTGTATCAAACACTCTTTTTATCTCTGTAAGGTAGTCTGGACTGAGCTACCTTAGAATTTATTTCTAATTCCAGAGTTGTATTCAGTAGGAAATTACCAAATTAGTTCCAAAGAATGGGTCAGGAAGTCAGGACCAGTCAAGGTGTTAATATATTAACAATTTTACCAGGCAAGTTGCCAGTATTCAAGTTCCTTAGGAAGGACTGATTGGGACTCTTTGGAGTTCTGAAGTAAAAGACTTGAATACATGAGTTATGTCAAGATTCTAAAAAGCTGCTTGACTTTTAATCTCATATCGCCAGAAGCTGGATAGGTTTCAGACGAATGATAGTGATCAAAACGGGGAGATTTTGAATTAGAATTAGAGCATAAAAGATCTTTTCTTCCATTTGAGAGATGACTGAGTGGTGTAAAGCTGGAATATGCAAAAACTATATATTTCAAGGGCTGTCTTTCCCCTAAAGAATACATTTTGTTAAGGTTAGTATTCTTACTACCTGTGTTGTTACCAAACCTAACATGGTCTGTTGGGCCCAGGCTTTAGCTCGGAGTAAGGTAAGGATTGAACTTGAGAAACTGCAGCCCTATCCAAAGATTTAGTTTCTTACAGACCAATTTTGGGTTTGGCTTCTGCATGAACTGGAACTATCTCTTTGAGAGATCCCAAGGCTAGATGAGGCTTCTGCATACGACAGGGCAGTCTCATTAGGGCACTCCATTTCTTTGCCAGAAGTTAGAAATTCAGTCTGCAAGTGTATGAACTACTATGGGTGGGTGGATGGGGGTGAAGGAATTTTAAAGAAAACTGAGATTCTAATTTACAAAAGCATTATTGTCAGCTCTGTGCATAACTATTTGGCATGAAAATGAGCTCAGGACTGCATATTGAGGCCTTACCATTCACATGCATGGTTCTAAGCACTGAAGAGATTTAAAAGAAAAGGCATAATTCTTGACCTCAGGTTTCAAAAAATTGGATTCTTGTATTTGATAACTCCTTGACTGGGGCTTGACATTAAGTTTATGCTCTAAATGAAAAGAAAGGAAAGGAGGAGGAAGGGAGTGAGGGAAGAAAAGGAAAAGGAAGGAATAAAAACAGTAAGAGATACATCCATTACAGATCTGAAAGTTGGCTGTGCTTCTATTAAAAACCGGATATAAGTTTCTCAGTTCACATCTGTTTAACTTTGAGCATAACATAAAGAAGTTCTCTGGTTATTTCGTGAGGAATTTACCAGGAAAATGCATCATTTCTTGCACAGTGAAGTTTTAACTTTGGAGAATGTACTGGCGATTTAGAGAAGCAGAAACTCATTAAAATCTTTTTTTAAAATAGAGTTATCATATACTTGAAATAATATGATACATTATCATCTTCAGTAGTAGTATTTTAAGTAAGAGTTATTTGACCAAAAAATATCAGTAAGGCTTATTCTCTGAGACCATACGAAAAGCAAGTCAATATCCCCATAGCTACATCATATTGATCATTCATTTGATTTAGGGAGGGAGAAGACAAATATGTTAGTGAAAGAGAGACAAATGAGTAGTATGCCTGGCCAATTCCTGACTCATTTACAAAGGAAGCAAATGCAACTCTCTTACTCATTTATGGAAAATATGATAGATCTAATTGTATAATTTATGCTTTCTCTCAGACATTGTGCACCCCACTAATTGTCTCTTTTCCTTTTTCTTCTCTACTTTTTGCTCAGATATTTGGCAATTCTTATACTTTTTGCAGATTTTTCTTTTTAGGATGTTACTATTAGTCTTTTTCCTGTATCTAAACAGTGTACCTATGAAGAAGATCCCGATTTTAGCCTTAGTATTTGCAAGTTACTTGAAAGGTAATATGAGGGAAAATTAAGCATTCACCCACATATGTCACTGAAGTTTTAACATTTTACTGAAAATTGCATAATCAAAGCCTACCAGTATATTTTGCTTCATCGTGCTAAAAATATCAAATTGGTTGCTTTAAATGAATTTTTCTTTATCTTAGAGTTTTGATGCAATCAATTATTTTAAGTAATATTAATTTTGACTGGAATTGTAAATCATAATTTTCTAAGTTATATATACTTAATATACTTTACATTTCACTATCTATGCATAATATTCTGAAGTTTCTGGTATGAACAAAGACACAGACAAAGTTCTAAAATTTTTATAGATATCAAACATGTGCTTAAAAGATATGTGTAAATTAGCTGAAGATTTAGAGATTAACTTCCTTTGACTTCCCTGGTGGATCAGATGGTAAAGCGTCTGTCTACAATGTGGGAAACCTGTGTTCAATCCCTGGGTCGGGAATATTCCCTGGAGAAGGAAATGGCAACCCACTCCAGTACTCTTGCCTAGAAAATTCCAGAGACAGAGGAGCCTGGTGTCCATGTGGTCACAAAGAGTTGGTCACAACTGAGCGACTTCACTTTTCTTTCTTTCTTTCTTTCTTTCCTTTGAAATAAATTTATTTTTAAAATTTAATGTGAATAAAGCTTATCTTGAATGTGTGTTGTGTTTTCCTTAGTACAAACATTCAGATTACCATATTAAGCTGAACTTAATGCTTGTAACTTGGAAAGAATATGCCAACATATTTCCTAAATTTGAAATAAATGCTCTGTTAACACAAATTTCTAAGAAACTCATATGTTGTATAGTTTATATTTTTGTTCAAGGCAATTTAGACTAGTGCTTCTCAAACTTCATTGTACATGTATGAATTTGATAAAAGTAGAAAGTAACTCCATCTTTGTGGGATAGGGCCTGAAATTCTGTCTGTCTAAGGAGCTTCTATGTGTTACTGCCACTGATTTTCCCTAAGCCATGTTTTGATAAGCAAGAATCTAGCTCACAGACCATATGGGAAATGTGTATTTGAGTTTTTGGATTAAAATTTCAAGAAAAATACTTTTTTTCATGATCTAATATATAATTGTGAACACTGTGAAGTGAAGTCACTCAGTCATGTCTGACTCTTTGCAACTCCATGGACTGTAGCCTACCAGGCTCCTCTGTCCATGGGATTTTCCAGGCAAGAGTACAGGAGTGGGTGATAATTTCCTTCTCCAGAGGATCTTCCTAACCTAGGGATTGAACCCAGGTCTCCTGCACTGTAGGCAGACGCTTTACCATCTGAGCCACCAGACAGTAAAGGGAAGTCCAATATATAATTATATATTCTAAATCCTCCCTTCTAGACTGCTGTTCAGAAAGCTCTAGAGGTGGTATCCTCTGAAGGGGTATAGGCAACATACAAACATTGGATTAATAACTTCTCTATATCTCTGTTTAATTTGGGTTTTTTTTTTTTTGGCTTTGAAAAATATAGGCTTACGGTCTGAGTTCCTCACTTGCTTTCTAGAGATTTCCACTTAATTGACCCTATGCCTACTTTATTTTTTTTATTTTTTATTTTTTTTTAGTTTTTTAATTTTTTTTAAATTTTAATATCTTTAATTCTTACATGCATTCCCAAACATGAACCCCCCTCTCACCTCCCTCCCCATAACATCTCTCTGGGTCATCCCCATGCACCAGCCCCAAGCATGCTGCATCCTGCGTCAGACATAGACTGGCGATTCAATTCTTACATGATAGTATACATGTTAGAATGTCATTCTCCCAAATCATCCCACCCTCTCCCTCTCCCTCTGAGTCCAAAGGTCCGTTATACACATCTGTGTCTCTTTCCCTGTCTTGCATACAGGGTCGTCATTGCCATCTTCCTAAATTCCATATATATGTGTTAGTATACTGTATTGGTGTTTTTCTTTCTGGCTTACTTCACTCTGTATAATCGGCTCCAGTTTCATCCATCTCATCAGAACTGATTCAAATGAATTCTTTTTTATGGCTGAGTGCCTACTTTAAAGCTACCTGCTTAGAATTTCTATGTCTCTGCCCAAGTTATTTTAGCATATTTTATTGTTCCAAATTATGTATTTTAAAATTGGTTTTATACTGAACGACTAATTCATTTAATGGACATAAATGATTATAAGCCCTCAATTCTTTGCATCTGCCTGAAGCCTAAAGCTACCATTTCAATAGTACATACCAAGGTGCCTTGAGAGGATGAACAGGTGTTGACACATATGAGAGCACTCAACAGTAGATCAGTCTCAGTTACCCTTTGTTTATGTTCTTCTCAGCTTATGGCCCACCGGTGGCCCCCTTCACAGTCACAGCCCACACTGCACTTTGCCCTCATCTCCTGCTCTTCTCTCCATTGCTCTGTCTAGCACACAGGCCCCCTTGCCTGTTCCTCCTTCCAGGTCCTTCTTGCTCACCTTCAACAACAATGTTCCTCTGGCCTGACTGCTTTACCTCAGGTGTCCACGGGGTGGCGCACTCACCACCTTGGGTCTTTGTCCAGAAGTCACCTTTTCAAGGTTTTGTCTTTCATCACTATGTAAAAATACAACAACTTCCCATAATCGAGGAAGGTGAATCCCTTCTGCTGCTCTAGCTTTTCTCCATAATCGTTACCCCTATTGGACATACTCTCTAACTGTTTATTGTATATTGCCTGCAAACAGAATGTCCTTTAGAGGACGAGATTTGTATCTAGATTGTTGTAATTCTGGCTCCTGAGTATTCAGTGTGAACTGATGTGGTGTGAACTACCTTTTAGTGGATGCATGGACATCATATCCTAGTTAAATTAAGAGTTTCATTTGAAGGCCTTCTTCCTTTCATAACATCTCTTCAAGTAAAAATAAATAGCTCTAACGGAATACAACACAAAAATTCCACTTTCTAGAGAGACATTTTCAAACTGCTTTCTGCTTTTGTTTTTTTGAAAAACATTTTTTTCTTTTTCTGGCAGTAAAAGTAAAACATTGTGAGAAATTTAAAAAAGATACAACCAATTTAAATGACAAATAACCCCACAGAGTTAACCCCTGTGAGCATTTTGATGTATTTCCTTCCAGACTTTTTATATAAGCACATACATGTCCATACACACTTTTTAAAAAAATACATAATTTTATGTGTTTGCATAAATATGTAGTTGAGATTATACTGTTCAGTTTTATCATATACTGTGCCAGGAGCATATGATGTATCATTGTTTATCTAAAACATTTATGTTCAGAGGTATCTTAATACTGGCCACCTGCTGCGAAGAGCTGACTCATTAGAAAAGACCCTGATGCTGGGAAAGATTGAAGGCAGGAGGAGAAGGGGACGACAGAGGATGAGATGTTTGGATGGCATCACTGCCTCAATGGACATGAATTTGAGCAAGCTTCTGGAGATGGTGAAGAACAGGGAAGCCTGGCATGCTGCAATCATGTGGTCACAGAAGTAGTACATGACTGAGAGACTGAACAACGACAACAACATCTTAATATTGTATCATATGTGCTATCATATCAGTTTGTTTAATTTGTCTGCTATTGTGGACATTAAGAAATATTTTTTCATTTCTATTTGAGTGAAAATTTCATTCCTATCATCTATTTGGTTTGTTGATTTTTAACACCTCTTCTCTCTATTCCAGTTCTTCTGGCTTATTTTGCTCATATAATTTATCTGTAATCTTCTCCACCATTTAGTCTTTTGTTCTTGTGATTTTTGAAGGCCATTTTCTCTAAGTAGTTTAGTGTCATGGTGTGTTTGCCTTTAATTCCTTAACTTTATTTACGTTTTACCTTTTTGTATTTCCTAAAGTACCTCCTTTTTACACGATGTATTTTATAGGATCTTTACTGTGGTCATTTGGGCAATGGCAGTAGGAGCCATTATCTGCAGTCACTTACTCTCCTCACCACTTGCAGCTCCATCCTGGCCTTTTGGGAAACCCGTTCTTTTAAAGAAAGTCCTCAGGACATTGGTGACTTTCTCTGGTGACTGGCTGAGTCTCAATGGCCTCCGGAATCTCCTTCTGGCTGCCTGTTCCTGAGGAGAGGAATATTCTGAATTCTAGAGTCTTCTACATGCCCAGCCTCTGCCCTGGGGAATGCAAGAATGTGACCCCCTTACCCAGTTCAGTGTGAGGGGCCAAGAGAGTAAAGCACACTGTTCTGGGGAGGCTGCTCTGCAGAGTGTTTGCAGTCTGAACGCTGGCAACCTTTCTCCCCTAACCTCTGTCTCTATACTTTTAACTTTGCTACTGATTTCTTTTTGAGGTATGGTAATAAGTTTAATGGCTGTCTGGGGAGGCCTTACAAATAGCTGTGAAAAGAAGAGAAGCGAAAAGCAAATGAGAAAAGGAAAGATATAAGCATCTGAATGCAGAGTTCCAAAGAACAGCAAGAAGAGATAACAAACCCTTCCTCAGTGATCAGTGCAAAGAAATAGAGGAAAACAACAGAATAGGAAAGACTAGAGATCTCTTCAAGAAAATTAGAGGTAACAAGGGAACATTTCATGCAAAGATGGGCTCAATAAAGGACAGAAATGGTATGGACCTAACAGAAGCAGAAGATATTAAGAAGAGGTGGCAAGAATACACAGAAGAACTGTACAAAAAAGATCTTCATGACCAAGATAATCACGATGGTGTGATCACTAACCTAGAGCCAGACATCCAGGAATGTGAAGTCAAGTGGGCCTTAGAAAGCATCACTACGAACAAATCTAGAGGAAGTGATGGAATTCCAGTTGAGCTCTTTCAAATCCTGAAAAATGATTCTGTGAAACTGCTGTACTCAATATGCCAGCAAACTTGGAAAACTCAGCAGTGGCCACAGGACTGGAAAAGGTCAGTTTTCATTCCATTCCCAAAGAAAGGCAATGCCAAAGAATGCTAAACTACCGCACAGTTGCACTCATCTCACATGCTAGTAAAATAATGCTCAAAATTCTCCAAGCCAGGCTTCAGCAATATGTGAACCGTGAACTTCCTGATGTTCAAGCTGGTCTTAGAAAAGGCAGAGGAACCAGAGATCAAGTTGCCAACATCCTCTGGATCATGGAAAAAGCAAGAGAGTTCCAGAAAAACATCTATTTCTGCTTGATTGACTATGCCAAAGCCTTTAACTGTGTGACTCACAATAAACGGTGGAAAATTCTGAGAGAGATGGGAATACCAGACCACCACCTGACCTGCCTCTTGAGAAACCTATATGCAGGTCAATAGACAACAGTTAGAACTGGACATGGAACAACAGACTGGTTCCAAAGAGGAAAAGGAGGATGTCAAGGCTGTATATTGTCACCCTGCTTATTTCACTTCTATGCAGAGTACATCATGAGAAACACTGGGCTGGAAGAAGCACAAGCTGGAATCAAGATTGCTGGGAGAAATATCAATAACCTCAGATATGCAGATGACACCACCCTTATGGCAGAAAGTGAAGAGGAAATAAAAAGCCTCTTGATGAAAGTGAAAGAGGAGAGTGAAAAAGTTGTCTTAAAGCTCAACATTCAGAAAACGAAGATCATGGCATCCGGTCCGATCACTTCATGGCAAATAGATGGGAAAACAGTGGAAATAGTGTCAGATTTTATTTTGGGGGGCTCCAAAATCACTGCAGATGGTGATTGCAGCCATGAAATTAAAAGACAGTCCTTGGAAGGAAAGTTATGACCAACCTAGATAGCATATTCAAAAGTAGAGACATTACTTTGCCAAGAAAAGTCCACCTAGTCAAGGCTATGGTTTTTCCAGTGGTCATGTATGGATGTGAGAGTTGGACTGTGAAGAAAGCTGAGCACAGAGAATTTATGCTTTTGGACTGTGGTGTTGGAGAAGACTCGTGAGAGTCCCTTGGACTACAAGGAGATCCAACCAGTCCATTCTAAAGGAGATCAGTCCTGGGTGTTCTTTGGAAGTAATGATGATAAAGCTGAAAGTCCAGTACTTTGGCCACCTCATGCGAAAAGTTGACTCATTGGAAAAGACTCTGATGCTGGGAGGGATTGAGGGCAGGAGAAAAAGAGGACCACAGAGGATGAGATGGCTGGATGGCATCATGGACTTGATGGATGTGAGTTTGAGTGAACTCCAGGAGTTGGTGATGGACAGAGAGGCCTGGCGTGCTGTGATTCATGGGGTCGCAAAGAGTCGGACACGACTGAACAACTGAACTGAACTGAATCTGATCTTGGGTTTTGGATTTAGGAGGTAGGTGACTAGTTTAATTAAAATTGCTGTCAGCCATAGGCACAGATTTCAACTTCAACTAACTATTTTTAAGCAAGCATAAACATTGAGAGTCACCGTAATGGTTCCAGCCAAATTAGAAATGGAGTTTAACTGTTAGTATCTCAATAGGACTAAACTTGATAGGGAATACAGGGAATTTGCTTTGACAGAACAAGCTTTGGAATTTTATGTTTGTGGTTTAGCACAATTATAATTATTCTTATACTCAAATTGCTTTAATGAATGTGTTAAATACAAAGTGAAAATTAATGTGAAGATCTTCATTTTCTGCTTTGTCATTTGATATTCTAATAAAGAGACAAAACATGCATAGTTCATCATATAAGGGTTCTTGATAAAAATGGTGAGAATTGTCTTCCTTGATAGCTAACAAGAAGGCAATATATTTAATAAATTTATATTTAATTATAGTAATTCACATTTGTTCATCGGTCAGGTTAATGAAGACATACTTGATCATTTTACTAAAACTCTCAAACCTGTTCTGTGAATCAAAGTGAGACACACAGTTTCTTCTAATTAATCATTTAGGTAAAAGATTTGCTCATAATATGACTGAATTTAAAGAGATGTCATATATTATATATATAAAATTATATATATTCCTATATATTATATATAATAATGTACAAATATATTTAAAACATATTGTATGAGAAATGTTTAAAATGTGGACAGAAATATTGTTACTTGGAACTATAGTTAGGTCTCACTCAATAATTTTTTTATTTTTTTTTCAAAATAATAGCTCTTTGAGAGATTAACAATAAAATGAACAGTAGAGCAGAGAAAAACTGTGCAAATCATTGGTCTATTCCAGGCTTATGTGACTTAACTGTTGTCTGAGTAAATATACTAACATCACTGGGAAAAAAAATGAATGTTCTTGTTGAGAGTTGGCCAGTGACAAAATCTTAGATAAAGGAGAGTAATTGGGATAAACTTTGGTAGCACTCATCCATGTCACTTGAATGGAATCTTAATAACATGAAGACTCTGAATACATATCCTTTCTCCCCACCTCCATTCCCACTCCTCTTCCATCCATCCTCCTGTTCATGAGGCAGCCTTAACTGTGCAATAGATGATGACTCTCCTAGCTTGCTATCACTGAACATTTGATGTACCTGATTCTTTTCTTTTGATTCTTTTCAAAAAAGGGCAGTTGCATTAGCTTCCCCTTATAAAATTGACTAAAAGCACAAGTTGGAATCAAGATCGCCAAGAGAAATATCAATAATCCCAGATAGGCAGATGACACCACACTAAAGGCAAAAAATGAAGAGGAACTGAAGAACCTCTTGATGAAAGTGAAAGAGGAGAGTGAAAAAGCTGGCTTAAAACTCAACATTCAAAAAACTAAGATCATGGCATCAGGTCCCATCACTTCATGGAAAATAGATATGAAAACAGTAACAGACATTGTTTTGTTGTACTCCAAAATTACTGTGGACAATGGCTGCAGCCATGAAATTAAAAGACACTTGCTCCTTGGAAAAAAGCTATGATGAACCTAGACAGCATATTAAAAGAGAGGCATTACTTTGTCAACAAATGTCCATCTGGTCAAAGTTATGGTTTTTCTGGTAGTCCTGTACACATGTGAGAGTTGGGCCATAAAGAAGGCTGAGTGCCAGTGAGTTCATGCTTTGAACTGTGGTGTTGGAGAAGACTCTTGAGATTCCCTTGGACAACGAGGAGATCAAACCAGTCAGTCCTCAAGGAAATCAACCCTGAATGCTCATTGAAAGGACTGATGTTGAAGCTGAAGCTCCAATACTTTGGCCACCTGATGTGAAGTGCTGACTCATTGGAAAAGACCCTGATGTTGGTAAAGACTGAGGCAGGAGGAGAAGAAGGCAACAGAGGATGAGATGGTTGGGTGGCATCACTGACTCAATGGACATGAGCTTGAGAATTCTCCAGGAGATAGTGAAGGACAGGGAAGCCTGGCATACTGCAGTCCATAGGGTCACAAAGAATTGGATATGATGGAGTGACTGAACAACAATCAAAAGCAAAAAATATCACAGTTCACGTGGAATGGACTTGAGTATTTTATGCCTTGTGACAGCTCTTACTTTTTATTGTGAAATAACAAATAGATATTACAGTACTCCATGTGTAAATACCAGATTAGGTGCTAGGTTTTGAATCCCTGGGTGTAACTGTAAAGTGTCTTTGAATTCCTTTTTCAAAATGTGCCTATATATATATATATATATATGTTATATATGTGTAATGTAATATATATTTTTATAATACATCTTCCATTTTAATAAATAGAAAGTTAAAAAGACTGTCTCTCTACTGGCTTTGTGTAATTAGAAGCCATCAATTTAGAGGCTACTTTTTAAGGGGCAACCAGGATCTCTTTTATTCTATAATGAAAATAACTCAAATAATCAGAAAATTTAATATATAAAATTTTAATGTAGGCAGAAAATGCTTTCTACATTTTGGTTTCTTTCCCTAAACACATTATTAAAAAATATAATTGTATCCTGTTTTACAAGACACTAGTTAATGAAAAGACAAGTTGATACAACTAAAATTTACCAAAAAAATATATGTATCCAATATATATGATGGACTAATAAAATCACATTTTATATTATGTTTTAATGTAATCTAGAAAACTTAAATAAATTTAAATTAAATTACCTGAGAACACAATGGCACAAGGAAGTAGGGCTAATATATTCAGTGATGAAGGTACACGCAGTGAAGGTCTATACAGTCATTAACTATTAAGATTTGGGAAACTTTAAAAAAAGTACCTTGTTATATTTCTCCTGTTTTTGTTGTTGCTATTGCTGTTTTTAATTTAGAGAGTGGGTCTCTATTCTGTTGAAAAATAATTGAGCACATGAAAAAAATTTTGTAGACAACTTGTGCTCATAAAGTATGTCACCACTGAAAGTGAATGGGTGATAAAACTGGGAGATACTCTTACGATTTCATAACAGCTAACAGACTGTGATATGAAAAAATTGCATTTGTGGTAAGATGGAAGGGGTCATTTGGTTAAAAGTAGAAAACAAACATTAAAGAATAATAGCCCAAAGGAGGGTTTAAGAACCCATTGCATTCTATAAACAGAAAAATAGACTTTCTACTTTTATACATAGGTCTTGTTAGCTTGGTCAATATCTGGTCCTGAGACATGGACACACTCTGTATGTTCTGACAAAATCAGGTTTAGGTATCTACAGTACTGAGGGGAAGACCTTTAACTAAAACAAATTTGCTAAAGGAATGAATACCACTCCAGAGGGCTCTTCCTAACGGCCACAGGAAGCAACCTCTATGAGTTACTGTATTGATTGAATTCTTATTTGAAATTTAGATGTTCACTTTCCAAGGATATCATTGATTTGGAGATATATTGACTCCTTTGACTATAAAGTATAGGATATTGCCTTTTACTTATGAATAGTGCTATATATTATAATGAAATGCAGTTGAAACAAAGAGTTGAAATTTCAATGATTGTCAGGTGAAATATTTTAAATACAGACACAACCTGATGACTGACACTTAGAAGAGTTCACTGGTTCTTAAAACCTATGAGGGCAGTTTTGAGAGTTTATTTTGCAGGTTTAAAATAGTTGAAATAAAGATAACTACACATAACTAGAAATATGACAGAAGATACGTGATTGAGACTGTTGAAACAAAGGAACACGTGGAATTTGAGATAAGGTAAAATGGAATTAGATATAACCTTGTATTTTAAAAAGTATACATTTGTGTAAGTATATATATGTGTGTATACATATATAGGTACTGTAAAAATACATGACACCTTTTGTATTACATTATTGGGAAAACCCTTGTATATTAGTTATATATAATTTTTTTTCAAGAATCAAACTTTCAAGAAAAATGCTTTGAAGTATGGCCAGTAATGACAAAAAGTATTGAATTGGCCAAAGAGTCCCTTTGTTTTTTTAAGTAAAAATAAAATATACATTTTTTCATTTTCACCAAGAAGTTTATTGAACAACACATTCACCATTTTGTTCTAGTACTTTCTGCCATTTTTCATGCTCATAATTCCTTCACAAAACTTTATCTTTTTGAGCAAAGAACTGTTCCAGGTATCTTTTATAGTCTTCTAGGAATTTGATTTTTTTATTTTCCATTAAGAGAATTTTTTATTACTGAAAGAAATATACATCCGAAGATTCAGTGTCTGGTGAATATGGCAGATGAATCAGAACCTCTCAGCCAAGCTGTAACAGTTTTTTTCCTGGTCAACAAAGAAACTTGTGGTCTTGAGTTATCCTGATGGAAGATTATGTGTTTTCTGTTGACTAATTCCAGATATTTTTCATCCAGTGCTGCTTTTGCGTGAGTATATGGGTGCTCAGTCACTTCAGTCATGTCTGACTCTGTGACCCCATGGACTGTAACCCATCAGATTCCTCTGTCTATGGGATTCGCCAGGCAAGAGTACTGGAGAGAGTTGCCATGCCCTCCTCTAGGGGATCTTCCTGATGTAGGTATTGAACTCATGTCTCCTGTGGCTCCTGCACTGTAGGCAAAATCTTTACCACTGAGCCACCAGGGAAGCCCAGTGTTGCCTTTAGTTGGTTTAAATGGGAGCAGTACTTGTTGAAATTAATCCTTTGATTTTCCAGAGGACCTCATAATAGAGTATTCCCTTCTAATATCAAGATGTACAGATCAACTTCTTTGGTTAAAGACCTGACTTGAATGTGGTTGCTGGTGGTTCATTTCACTTGTCCCACAATCTCTTCCATACCACATTATTGTACAGGATCCACCTTTCATTTGCCCATCACGACTTGATTTAAGAATAGGACATTTTCCTTATGTTTCAGTAGAGAATTGTATGCATAAATACGGTCAAGAAGGGTTTTTTAAAAAAAAATTATTTCCTTATGTGGAACCCAAACATCAAAGTCATTAACATAACCAAGCTGATACAAATGATTTTTTAATGCTTGATTTGAATATTTTGAGTAAGTTGGCTATCTTCTTCATGATATAGTGATTATTCTCAACTAAATTCTTGATCTGATAGCTGTCAACTTCAGCTGGTCTACTGAGCCATGGAGCATTGTCCAATGAGAAATTTCCAGTACGAAATTGCACAAACTACTTGTGCCAAGTTTAATCAGTTGTAGCACTTTCTCCATACACTGAATAATTTTTTTTTTAGTTTAAGTTGTGTTTTTATCTTTCTTTAAATAATAAAGCATAATATGCTTCCATCATCAATTCTAAAATGGCTACACAAAAATTCACAAATTTTGATGTTTTTTAGCGCATGCTGATGAGACAGTCACAATCAGTTCAGTTCAGTTCAGTCACTCAGTAGTGTCCACTCCTTGTGACCCCATGGTCTGCAGCACTCCAGGGTTCACTGTGCATCACCAACTGCCAAAGTCGCCCAAATTCATGTCCATTGAGTAGGTGATGCCATCCAATGATCTCATCCTCTATCTTCCCTTTCTCTTCCTGCCTTCAATCTTTCCCAGCATCAGGGTCTTTTCCAATGAATCACTTCTATGCGTGAGGCAGCCAAAGTATTGGAGTTTCAGCTTCAAAATCAGTCCTACCAATGAACACCCAGGACTGACTTCCTTTAGGACTGACTGGTTTGATCTCCTTGCAGTCCAGGGGATTTCAAGAGTCTTCTCCAATACCATAGTTCAAAAGCAACAATTCTTTGGTGCTCAGGTTTTTTTATAGTCTAAATCTCACATCCATACATGACTACTGGAAAAGCCATAGATTTGATTAGATGGACCTTTGTTGGCAAAGTAATGTCTCTGATTTTTAATATGCTGTCTAATTTGGTCATAGTTTTCTTCCAAGGACCAAGCGTCTTTTAATTTCATGGCTGCAATCACCATCTGCAGTGATTTTGAAGCCCCCAAAATGAAGTCTGTCATTGTTTCCACTGTTTCCCCATCTATTTTCCATGAAGTGATGGGACCAGATTTAGTTTTCTGAATGTTTACTTTTAAGCCAGCCTTTTCACTCTCCTCTTTCACTTTCATCAAGAGGCTCTTTAGTTTTTCCTCACTTTCTACAGTAAGGGTGGTGTCATCTTTATATCTAAGGTAATTGATATTTTTCCCAGCAATCTTGATTCCAGCTTGTGCTTCATTCAGCCCAGCATATCACATCATGTACTCTGCATATAGCTCAAATAAGCAGGGTGACAATATACTGCCTTGACATACTTCTTTCCCTATTTTGAATCAGTCTGTTGTTCCATGTCCAGTTCTAACTGCTGCTTCTTGACCTGCATACAGATTTCTCAGGAGGCTGGTCAGGTGGTCTGGTATTCCCATCTCTTGTAGAATTTTCCACAGTTAGTTGTGATCCACACAGTCAAAGGCTTTGGCATAGTCAACAAAGCAGAAACAGATGTTTTTCTGGAGCTCTCTTGCTTTTTTGATGATTTATTGGATGTTGGCAATTTGATCTCTGGTTGCTCTACCTTTTATAAATCCAGACTGAACATCTGAAAGTTCACAGTTTAGATACTGTTGAAGCCTCTCTTAGAGGATTTTGAGCCTTACTTTGCTAGTGTGTGAGATGAGTTCAGTTGTGTGGTAGTTTGAACATTCTTTGGCATTGCCTTTCTTTGGGTTTGGAATGAAAACAGACCATTTCCAGTCCTGTGGTCACTGCTGAGTTTTCCAAATTTGCTGGCATATTGAGTGCAGATCTTTCACAGTATCATCTTTTAGGGTTTGAAATAGCACAACTGGAATTTCATCACTTCCACTAGCTTTGTTTGTAGTGATGCCCATTTGACTTGTTTGTAGTGATTATCTGGGTCATGAAGATCTTTTTGTACAGTTCTTCTGGTTATTCTTGACATCTTTTCTTAATATCTTTTGCTTCTGTTAGGTCCATATCATTTCTGTCCTTTATTGAACCCATCTTTGCATGAAATGCTCCCTTGGTGTCTCTAATTATCTTGAAGGGATCTCTAGTCTTTCCCATTCTATTGGTTTCCTCTATTTCTTTGCACTGATCACTGAATAAGGCTTTCTTATCTTTTCTTACTATTCTTTGGAACTCTGCATTCAAATGAGTATGTTTTTCCTTTTCTCCTTTGCCTTTAGCTTCTCTTCTTGTCACAGCTGCTTGTAAGGCCTCCTCAGACAACCATTTTGTCTTTTTGCATTTCTTTTTCTTGGGGATGGTCTTGATCACTGCTTCCTGTACAATGTTATGAACCTTTGTCCATAGTTCTTCACACACTCTGTCTATCAGATATAAGCCCTGAATCTTTTTGTCACTTCCACTGTATAATTGTAAGGGATTTGATTTAGGTCTTTCCTGAATTGTCTAGTGGTTTTCCCTACCTCAATTAAAGTCTGAATTTGACAGTAAGGAGTTCGTGATCTGACTCACTATCTAACAAAATTGTTTCAAATGAAGTTAAAGACTAGTGAGTACTACTAGAGCCGTCTTATGAGAAAAAGAAAAAAAAGGAAGAAACCTTTGGCCAACCTATGAAAATATTTTAAATCAGACAAGAAAGTGTAAAAATTATGCTTACACACTTTTGTTCCATTTGTTAATCCAGATGTTGATTTAAATCTCATATTCTGAGGGAAATCAGAAGACTCATATTTCTGCTAGGGAAGCAAAGCAGACAATATTTGTCTTTCCTTCTTCCTGCCCTATGTCAGCACCCTCTGATTTGATCTCCGGGAAACTTCCATTTCTAAGTTTTACTGAGAAATATTAACCCTATCTGGAAAGCATTTTAGAGAAGATGCAGTACAGCACCATATGTACTAGAATATGTCAACTTTAGGCAAAAAAGAGAAAAAAAAGCAACCAGTTAGATTCATCTGCAGTAATATGCTGTATCTTTAATGTATTATTCTTATGCTAGAATAGTTGAAAGGAAGCTCTCTACCCTATGTCTCAGTAATCTTTTGCTCTAATTTCATCACTATGCTGAGAAAATGTATATATGAAGCAATCCCTGAAGAGCATCACCCCTTAGAGAGCATCTGGGAATGGCATATATCCTGTGGTCAGTTCACTGTACCAGATAATAGAAGTGGAAGAGCTTAGTAAAAGGTGAGTTCAAAGCAACAACAACTGATTTTTTACATTAACATGGAAAATCTGGTAATAAATGAATATCAGTGACCAAGGATGGGTGCATGACTTTGGGAGAGTTCTGGGCTGGCCAGCTCTTAGTGATAACAGCAGTGACAGAAACAGTAAGAATAATATTGGTTGCATCATTTTTGGAAAATCTTATATCTGGGGATATATTAGCTGTTTAATATTACAACTTACAATTCTTATCAGGGCTTCCTCGTGCCTCAGTGGGAAAGAATTTACCTGTCAATGCAGGAAACATGAGTTTAATCCCCGAGTCAGGAAGATCTCATGGAGAAGGAAATGGAAACCCACTCCTGTAATCTTGTTTGGGAAATCCCATGGACAAAGGAGGATGGTGGGCTACAGTTCATAGGGCGGCAAAAGAGTGGGACACGACTTAACAGCTAAACAACAATTTTCACCAGAAACATACAAGCTAAATATTATCATTTACAGTTTAGAAATAAGAAAGCTGGGCATCAAATAAATTTAGTAATCTTCCAAATACAGAGTCATAGTCAGATTAAGTAAGTAACAGATTTCTGATTTGAACCCAACTGAGTCAGGTTACAAAGCCTCTTCTGTTTATTTGTTTTAGTTATGGTCTCTAGTACTGTAACAGCCAGAGCACAGCTGAAATTTATCATTTTATTTTAGGCATAAATTTAAGTTGACCACACCAAAATTGGTATATTATAGAATGTTTTGATGCATAAACACTTAAGAAGAGAAACTCAAACTATTTAATTATTGTATCTCAAATACTTACATAAAGAAATGAGATCGTAAACAGTAAAGAAAAATGCTGTGGAGACAGTTTCAGATTTTGAACATACCGTGATGCTGTTTATTTAGTTTCAAACTAAAATTACATTTACACAATTAAACATTCTTTAGTAATTTTCAGAGACTTCCCAGGTGGCTCAGTGGTATAGAATCTGCCTGCCGATGCAGGAGATGCAGGACACACAGGTTTGATCCCTGGGTTGAGAAGACCCCCTGGAGGAGGAAATGGTAGCCCACTCCAGTATTCTTATCTGGATAATTCCATGGAAAGAGGAGCCTGGTGGATTAAAGTCCATGGGGTCTCAAAGAGTAGGACATGACTGATTGAGCACACATGCTTGCAAGTAATTTTAGTGAGTCTGTGTCAGATTTTTATACTTTCATGTCATAATATAAAAATATGATTTCTTAGAATGGTAGAGTATTGAAATGTTTAATAGCACAGAATCTGGATTCTGACTGCCTGAATCCAAATTAGGACATTGCCACCAGCAACAAATAATTTGTCGAGTCTTCAGTTTTTCCTTTTAGTGAATGGGGTGTAGCAACATTATCTCACTTATAAGATGGTTTTAAGAATTTGATACAGTAAGTACTTGCTCCTGTAATTGGCACATAGTAAATGCTCATTGAAATTTCATTGTTTTAATAATCATATTTTAACATACTTATATGTTTCTGTTCAGTCTAAGTTATGTCCGACTCTTTGTGACCCATGGACCACAGCACTCCAGGCTTCCCTGTCCTCTACTATCTCCTGGAGATTGCCCAGATTCATGTCCATTGAGTTGGTGGTTCTGTCTAACCATCTCATTCTCTGCTACCCCCTTCTCCTTTTGCCTTCAATCTTTCCCCTTCCCAGCATCAGGGTCTTTTCCAGTGAGTTGGCTCCTTGCATCAGGTGGCAAAATACCAGAGCTTCAGCTTTAGCATCAGTCCTTCCAGTGAATATACAGGGTTCATTTCCTTTAGGAATAACTGGTTGGATCTCCTTGCTGTCCAAGGGACTCTCAAGTATCTTTTCCAGAATCACAGTTCAAAAGCATCAGTTATTTGGCTCTCAGCCTTCTTCATGGTCAAGCTCTCACATCTGTGCATTACTCCTGGATAGACCATAGCTTTGACTATAAGGACCTTTTTCGGCAAAGTGATGTCATTGAATACAACCCCAGTATTTATACTTACAACATAATCTTCTACCCTTCTGAGTTCTTTAACATTTTTTTTTGCTTGATTTTTAGCACAAAATATCCTTTTATCTTTTTATCTTCTACGTGGAATCATTTTTCTTTTTTTCTCTCTCTCTCTTTCTTTTTTTCTCTGTAGGTACCTGGTCATACTGTACCAGACTCAAGGCAACTTCTTACCATTGTCTTTCCCACATTGTCCACATGCTGCCTGAATTTTAGTTTCTTTTCCTCTCTGTATACAATATTGTACTTACTTAAATTAGAAAACTAAAATCTTGTCAGATTGGAAAAATAGCTTGTAAGGATTTCTTTTCTTCTTTATTGTTTTAAGGCCAGTGATAAGAAAATGTTTAGTCTCTTTCCCAGAGTCCTTTGCAACAGGTAAACAATTCAGGTCACCAAAACAATAGATTGAGGAGATAGATGATGGGAAGCATTTTTTCTGAGCTTTACTTGTGCTATAAGTTATTTTTAAACAATGCCTACCATATCAAAATTGCAAAGACTCATTTTAAATTAATTTGCCAAAATTCTCTGAGAAATTTAAAGTATAATTTCTAAATATGTCTTATTTATATCATTGTCTGTATTCTTCAGCCGTGTAAAGAAAGGATGGAAAACTGGCATAAATGAAGACAGGCCAAGTTGATATCCCTCAGAAAAATTCTTAAGACAAATTTTCACTTACAACCACATTTCCAGAGTGTACAGTAAATAAATTTCCTATGTAGATCAAACTCATGCTTTTTTTTTTTTTTTAATCTTTTTCATGGTAGTATTGTATCTTTTAGGAGATTGTACCATGTAAGAGGTAGTATTCTATAAAATTCAATCTAATGTAATGTCTATAAACATAAATATGAAAATAGAATCAAAACAAAAAGAAACCTTTAATTAGAGTGGTGGTGATAGAAGTCACTGTACAAATAGGAAGGTCTTTTTTAATCACACATGAACTGACATAATTATTAATGCTTTGAAAAAGGGCAAATGAGATGAAATTATTTTCTGATTTCTTAATACTGAATAGAGAGACAGCAGTAAGTATGATAAGCAAAAATGAAATTGTCATCTGTTTTAATAGTTTTTCAAGCCTTACATTATGTAATACACTCTTGGGGTTATGTCTTTCTGTGGTAGATCAGTGCCATATGGAACCAAGTATTTAGGCATGTAAACTTACCATTTGTCATAGACAATGAAATCCTGAGAGTGTTGTTTAAACTTTTTGCGACACACTGTTTTGTGAACTGAGATACAAGAAGCCCTACTAATTTAACAGAGTCATTCTAATGATGTGTTTGTATCTTGGATGTCCAATTCATCATCTAACCACTATTTTTACTTTTCATCTGGCAGGAAACTTTCAGTGAGAGTTAGGTAGCATTTATCTAGAAACATTCTTTAGTTTCTAGTGTTTCCCATCAATGTCAGGAGTGATCACTTGTTTACTGATGGTGGTGATCTTATTAATATAGTTCTATTAATTAAAAAATGTATAACTAGGTTAAATAAGCAAAATTGTAAAGTCATTATAGTTTTTACCATTAGCACCACACATCTCCCAAATTTATTTCTTCAGGCTGAACTGTCATTTTATGCTTTTGCTCTCCAAGAAAACCAAAACTTTTGTAGTGTCAAAGTTTCTCCTGTTGAGAAAAATAGAAGATATACCTCAAATACACATGTTATTTTTCTAATGTCACTGTTAATTCTTGGCCTTTGTTCCTCAGTACATGATTACCAAAGAGTTTCTCAGTGTCTTATGTCTATAGCTCTTCTGTCACACTGGTATTCCATCTCCAGGTAAGAAATATGATTATGACTCATTGCTAGTATATTTCCAAAGGAAATAATATATATAACTAATATTTTTTCCATCAATGTTTATGTTTCATTTTATTTTTGTGCAACAATTTTTAATCCTATCACCAGCTAATTTCTTCTCTTTTTGATTACTTTTTTTTTTTTTTAAATCAGTGCTGATGTCACTTGACAGATATTGGAAGATGATAAATGCTGGAGTTCTTTCAGTGTAACATTTTGCTACTTCACATATTAGTCGGATGTTGAATTGTTCAAAACCGACTAAAGATTTTCTGTATACAATATGATCCTAATGAAGGTAAGGTAAATTTAATTTTTGACTAGATTTTACTCCACTCTACCTTATTCCACCTTTCTTTGTATTTTATATTTTTAGAATGGCTCAGTTCAGTTCATTTCAGATGAGTCACTCAGTCGTGTCCGACTCTTGGCGATCCCATGAACCACAGCATGCCAGGCCTCCCTGTCCATCACCATCTCCTGGAGTCCACCCAAATCCATGTCCATCGAGTCGATGATGCCATCCAAACATCTCATCCTCTGTCGTCCCCTTCTCCTGCCCTCAATCTTTCCCAGCATCAAGGTCTTTTCCAGTGAGTCAGCTCTTCGCATCAGGTAGACTGTGATATTTGTTCATCGGTTTGTCAGGTTTTATTCATAATGTCTCTTTTATTCATACAGTCTCTTATGTCATTAATATTTCTTTAATTCATAAAATATTTACCCTTACAGCAAACCAGGAGATTTGAAAGTACTCAAAAAGCATTTTTGTGATTTCCTAGATTTATAAATAACGTGATTCTCATGACTTAGCAGCAGCAGCAGCATGTTAAATTGCTAAGTACCATGGTTCCAAAGCTAAAATGTTAAAATCTTATTGTTTTTCCATGTGCTTTCATTCACTTTTTTTTAATTCTATTAAACTGTAGTGTAAAATGTGACTTTATTAGGACATCATGTATATTGATTATATTTTTTGCTAACATATAGATATGCTAACTTGTCTCTTTTACTTGTGTCTCATAAAGCAAGACACAATTTTATCTTTTGATTATTTAGGAAGAGAAACCAAAACTTAAAAAAGCATTTTGTGTATAGCTCTTTCCCTAGTTGTGTAAAAGATACTTTAGATGCTTCTTATAAAAACAGACTCTAAATTGGTCACTTCTCATTATACAAATAAAGCCAATACTGAGACAAGTCTTTTTAATGGCCTGTTTATGAAGATAGAAGATGTATTATTAGATAGAGAGGTAAGATAGAATAGGTATTCAAAAAGAAGGTGTGCATCCTTTTACAATATCTACTATTGAAGAAATAGTAGATTTTGAGAAATTTTATGCCCAGTTAAAATACACAGTGTTGATTGGCATTGCTAAGTATATATTGGCTATGTTAGGATTGTCTTGATGGATGGAATAAACAAACCCCAAATTCATTAGTATAATCCAAAAATTTTATTTCTAGTTCATGCAAATCCATTTCAGACTTTCTTGACCACGTACATTGTGGACAGCCTTGTCTAGGCAGTTATCTCAGAATCTAGGCTCTTTCTCTCATGAAACTCCTCTTTCTCTCAGTGTTTTCTGTTCAGTAGTTTGATGAGAGAGGGTGAGAATATTAAATGGTGTGGCATGCCTGTGCACAAATAATATTTTACCAAAATTTCACCAAGCCAAAACTACCTTTCAGCTCTCATCTATAAACATGAAGACTGGGAAAGGTAGTAATTTTGCTTGCCCAAGTAGACTGTTAAAAAAAAATAAAAATAGAAAACATAATGGGAAGGTGACTGATTATTGCATATGAAGATGTTAATTGATATGTAAGTTATTTAAATAGATGTTTCTCAGAAATCTGGGCATATATGCTGATATAGTCTCACCCACCTCATTAATGAGCTAGCTTAACTGCCAGCCTTTTCAAGAAGGCAGCCCATGGGGACCAGTGCACCTCCCCAAGATGATAGCATCTGAGGATGATTTGGGGCCACATTACAGGGAGTGGTTACAGTGAAAGCTGAATTTTTGGCTCCAAAATTCTCCTGCCATGTTACAGCTATACAGGAGGGTGGTGAATCCCATGATGAGTTTTTGCTAACCTGAAAGTAGAACTTTTAAACTCTGAGCATACTGGTGATGAAATAAATTTATTCTCATAAGCTGTTCATCATTAAGTGTTCAAATAGAATGCTGTAAAGAAAATCCAAACATTGGAAGATACATCAGGCAAGATGACTTTTAGGGCTCCTTTCAGCCTTGAAAGTCCCCATGATCCGTTGACTCAGCTATAATTCACTGAGGCCCTTATTTAAGGAAAATTTATTTTGCTATTCCATAATTAGCTGGCAGGACTAATTTAGTTCAATAAATATTTTAAAAAAACTTACTGTATTTGGATCTTGTATTGCAGGTAGGAAGTACAGATGCTGTCCCTAATCTTTAAGAGTGAAACCAGAGAAACCTGCAAACTGATTCCTCACTGTATGGTAGGGAATGCCTTGTGATAGAGGATGGAAAGAGGATCAAGGAGAGGAAAGCAAGAAAGGATTACGCAGAAAGGAATGTTTGACTTGGATTTGTATGGTGAATGAGATCAAATAACAAGACAACACTCTTGTATTCAAAATTTAAGATTTAATTTTGGGTGGTATACTGGATTCAGCCCTATATGCTTCAACTTTTCTGTGTTAGATTGCAACTTTGACCCTTGGAGCACATGATGATGACACCCCAGCCAAACAAAATCCTCCAGCACTATTTTCAGGATTTAGATGTTTTGAGGCATTGATCCCAAAATATTATAAAACATTACTGGCTTTTTGCTATTTATTTAAAGAAACATCAGATTTACTTTGTCCCAGTGTTTCCTAGTCAGTAAGGTTGACCAGTAGCTGATGAAGATTGCATGATCTTTTCTAAGACAAAGCTATCTTTTCCCAATGTTACCTCAGACTTCCGGGGGGGGGGGGGGCGGAAATTCTAATCAGTTTTCTTATCTTTGCTGGTTGAGAGCATTGTAAAACGCTTATTTAGGAGATCCAGGCTTGGTGGCTAAAGATACTGACTTGGAGCATATCCATTCCACAGGTGTCCTCTTCTACTTTCTTAGTTTTGGAAGACAGTAAGTCTTACCTCATTCATAATTCAGAAACACTTATTGATTACTTGTTCAGTTCTAAGCATAAATACTAAGCAAGACAGACATAGTCCTGACTGCTTATGAAGCAAGAGTGTTGAAATCTGTGTAAGTAGTGAGTGTATATAAAGAGATTAATAGAATAGAATTGATATCTGGAGAAATAAAGCAATGGGAAAATGAAAGGTTATCCAATAACTTATTTTCTAGTAGATCTGAAGGAAAATAAGAGACTTGTTTTATAATATACTTCAAAATTATTCTTATATGAATTAAAGATTAAATTGTGAAAAGGAAAAGCAAAATAAAAAACAGAAAAAGGTTACTAATTACTAAATTATTAAATGAGTAAAATAAATTAAAAAATAAAATATGGACATGTTTGATAATATAAATACCAGCATTATAAAATTCAAAAGGTAAACTGGGAAATAGTATTTGCAATAATATTTTCAAAACAAAAGAGAGAGAAGATAAAGATGAACAGACCTTTAGAATGAAATGAGCAATGATGAAGAAAAATTACAAAATATATAAAAATCTCCAGAAAAGTTAAAAAAAAGTCAAATCTCATTTAATAATAGAAAAAAATGAGATTATCAGCTCTTATATGAATACATTTGTTTTTTTTTGTTTTTGCAATTATTTTAATAGATAGATTGGTCTCGGGCTGGATGATGCTTGCATTTAAGTATTATTTTAACAGGAGAAGAAATTACTGTAAATTTCTTTGTGAGCATTTGATATCATTTATCAATAGCATTTAAAATGACTAGTAGTTCCACTTTCCTTTGACTAGTAATTCCACTTCTTAGAATTTATGGTATAAAAATTTGAGGTGCTCAAAAAGATATATATTCCAGATATTTACTGCAACAAAATGTAAAATGGTAAGCTATAAACAATTTAAATGTCCAGCAATTATAGCAATTATATTGTGGTTCATCAAATAATTTCAAAATTGTAGCAAAATCATGTTCTCAAAATAAAAATTTTGCCTCAGTTAAATGGTACCATCTTATTTTTCTCCTTACTGGTTGTTTGAAGTTCGTTGAAACCACTTTTAACCAATAGTTCAAATAAATGCAATAATTTCATTCCTTTGTGCATTTTATAAGGCTTTATTTCTGGTTTACTGTGTCTTTGCTTTTGTACAGCTTGCATTCTAGAGGTTGAAACATAAGCAAATTACTCCAAGTGATAATATATCATGGAAAGTAAATCATAAGAAATAGAATAGACAGGGGGCAAAAGGAAGGAGTCACGATGACAGAATAGGAGGATGCAGAATTTGCCTCTCTTTGCAAGTATATCAAGCATACATCTACAAATGGAACAGTTCTCATGAAGCACCCTCTAAACACCAGTGGAAGACCTCAGACAAAATTCCCATACAACTGGGTAGTATGAAAGAAAAAAAGAGGAAAGGGGAAGGGACCAGTATCCCTGGTGGAGAATTAATGTGAGGAGAGGTTCCCACACTCAGAAAAGCCCACTCATAGTGGAGAAATCAGCTGGGGCAGAAAGGGACCTTTGGGAGATTGGAGGAAAACACAGCAACCTGTCTGTGGAAGGCAGGACAAAGAAAGAATTTCACACATGGTGCATACCACTGCCTTGCACACCCCAGCTAGAGTTGTGTGTCTTCTGGTGCAGAGGAGGGCTGGGTGCTGGATAATGGATGAAGTAGCTGAGAAGGGGCTGATATCCAAAATAAACAATTAGCTCATGCAGCTTAATATGAAAAAAAAAAAATCAAAAAAATTTTGCCTGTTCCTTGGTCCTAGGCCAAATTACAGGGAGGGAACACAGCCCCACCCATCAGCAGAAAATTGGGTTAAAGATTTACTGAGCATGGCCCTGCCCACCAGGGCAAGATCCTGTTTTCCCCCAGCCAGTCCCTCCTACCAGGAAACTTTCATTAAATCTTTTATCTTCATCCATCAGAGGGCAGACAGAATGAAAAACAATCACAGAAAACTAAACAAACTGATTACATGGATAACAGCCTTGTGTAGTTCAATGAAACAGTGAGCCATGCCATGTAGGGTCACCTAAGACAAGTGTGTCCTGGTGGAGAGTTATGACAAAATGTGGTCCACTGGAGAAGGGAATGGCAAACCATTTCAGCATTCTTACCTTGAGAACCCCATGTGTATCCTTGGTCACTCAGTCATGTCTGACTGTCTGAGACCCCATGGACTGTAGCCCACCTACAGAGGAGCCGAGGCTCTTCTGTAAATGGGGATTCACCAGGCAAGAATACTGGAGTGGGTTGTCTTCCACTCCAATAGAAAGTGGAAAGATTCTCCAGGGGATCTTTCCAACCCCAGGGATCAAAACCAGGTCTCACATGTTGCAGGCAGATTCTTTACAATATGAGCCATGAGGGAAGCCCATGAATACTGGAGGAGGCAGCCTATCCCTGCTCCAGGGGATTTTCCCAACCCAGAGTTTGAACCTAGGTCTCCCACATTGCAGGTGGATTCTTTACCATCTGAGCCATGATGAGAACCCCATGAAGAGTATGAAAAAGAAAAAGATATGACACTGAAAGATGAACTCCCCAAGTTGGTAGGTAGGTGCCTAATATGCTACAGGAAAAGAGTGGGGAAATAGCACTGGAAGGAATGAAGAGGCTGAGTCAAAAAGTGGAAACAACACCCAGTTGTGGAGGTGTCTAGTGGTGAAAATAATGTCCTATGCAGTAGATAAGATATTGTACAGGAACCTGGAATGTTAGGTCCATGAATCAAAGGAAATTGGAAGTGGTCAAACAGGAAATGATAAGAATGAACATTGACATTTTAGGAACCAGTGAACTAAAATGGACCTGAATGGGACAATGTAAATCAGATGACCATTATATCTATGACTGTGGGCAAGAACCCCTAAGAAGAAAGGGAGTAGGGCCCTGGTAGTCAACAAAAGAGTGCAAAATACAGTACTTGGGTGTGATCTCAAAAGTGACAGAATTATCTCTATTTCCAAGGCAAACTGTTCAATATCACAGTAATCCAAGTCTATGCCACAAACACTACTGCCAAAGAAGCTGAAGTTGAACGGTTCTGTAAAGACCTACAAGACCTTCAAGAACTAATACCAACAAAAAGATGTCCTTTTCATTATAGGGGATTAAATGCAAAAGTAGAAAGTCAGGAGATACCTGGAGTAACAGACAAGCTTGGCCTTGGAGTACAAAATGAGGCAGGGCAAAGGCTAACAGGGTTTTGCCAAAAGAACACACTGGTCATAGCAAACACCCTCTTCCAACAACACAAGAGATGGCTCTACACATGTACATCTCCAGATGGTAAATACAAAAATCAAATTAATCATATTCTTTGCAGCCAAAAATGGAGACACTCTATACAGTCGGCAAAAACAAACAAAAATGAATGGTAGCTGACTATGGCTCAGATTATGAACTCCTTATTATCAAAGTCAGACTTAAATTGAAGAAAGTAGGGAAAATTACTACATCATTCAAGTATGACTTAAATCAAACCCCTTATAATTATACAGTACAAATGATAAATAGATTCAAGGGATTAGTTCTGATTCACTGAGTGCCTGAAAAACTATGTAAGCAGGTTTATAACATTGTATAGGAGGTGGTGATCAAAACCATCCTCAAGAAGAAGAAATGGAAAAGGGCAAAATGGTTGTCTGAGGAGACTTTACGAATAGCTGAGAAAAGAAGGGAAGTGAGAAGCAAAGGAGAAAAATGTAGAGTTCCAAAAATAACAAGGAGAGATAAGAAAGCTTTCCTAAGTTATCAGTGAAAAAAAAAAAAGGGGGGGGGAACAATAGAATGGGGAAGACTAGAGATCTCTTCAAGAAAATTAGAGATACCAAGAGAACATTTCATGCAAAATGGGCATAAGAAAGGACAGAAACAGTATGGACTTAATAGAAGCAAAAGATATTAAGCAGAGGTGCCAAGAATATACAGAAAACTTCTACAAAATGATCTTGATGACCCAGATAACTATGATGATGTGATCAATCACCTAGAACCAGATATCCTGGAATGCCAAGTCAAGTGGGCCTTAGGAAGCATTACTATGAATAAAGCTAGTGGAGGTGGCGGAATTCCAGTTGAACTATATCAAATCCAAAAAGATGATGCTGTGAAAGTGCTGCACTCAATATGTCAGCAAACTTGGAAAACTCAGTGGCTACAGGACTGGAAAAGGTCAGTTTTCATTCTAATCCCAAAGAAAGGCAATGACAAAGAATGCTCAAACTACCACACAATTGCACTCATCTCACATACTTGCAAAGTAATACTCAAAATTCTCCAGACTAGACTTTAACAGTACATAAACTGAAAACTTCCAGATGTTCAAGCTGGGTTTAAAAAAAGCAGAGGAACCAGAGATCAAATTGCTAGCATCTGCTGGATCAGAGAAAAAGCAAGAGGATTCCAGAAAACCATCTACTTTTGCTTTATTGACTATACCAAAGCCTTTGACTGTGTGGATCACAACAAACTGTGGAAAATTCTTAAAGAGACGGGAATACAAGACCACCTTTCTTGTCTCCTGAGAAACCTGTATGCAGGTAAAGAAGCAGCAGTTAGAACCGCACATGGAATAACAGATTGGTTCCAAATTGGGAGAGAAGTACATCAAGGCTGTATATTGTCACTTTCCTTATTAAACTTCTATGCAGACTGCATCATGGGCAATGTCAGGCTGGATAAAGCACAAGCTGGAATCACAGTTGCTGGTATAGATATCAATAACCTCAGATATTCAGATGGTACCACCCTTATGGCAGAAAGTATATAAGAACTAAAGGACCTCTTGATGAAGCTGAAAGAAGACAATGAAAAAGCTTGCTTAAAACTTAATATTCAAAAAATGAAGATCATGGCATCCTTCCCATCCCTTCATAGCAAATAGAGGGGAAACAATGGAAACAGTGACAGACTTTATTTTCTTGGACTCCAAAATCACCAGAGATAGTGACTTCAGCCATGAAATTAAAAGACACTTGTTCCTTGGAAGAAGAGCTATGACAAACCTAGACAGTATGTTAAAAAACAGAGACATTGCCAACAAATATCCGTATTCTCAAAGCTATGGTTTTGCAGTAGACATGTATGTATGTGAGAGTTGGAGCATAAAGAAAGCTGTGCACCAAACAATTGATGCTTTTAAGCTACGGCTTTGGAGAAGACTCATGGGCTTCCATTGGACAACAAGGAGATGAAACCAGTCAATCTTCAAGGAAATCTATCTTGAATATTCATTGGAATTACTGATGCTGAAATGAAACTCCAATACTTTGGCCACCTCATGCAAAGAGCTGACTCATTAGAACAGACTCTGATGCTGGAAAAGATGAAGACAGGAGGAGAAGAGGACAACAGAGGATGAGATGTTTGGATGGCATCACTGACATGAGTTTGGGCAAGCTCTAGGGGATGGTGAAGCACAGGGAAGCCTCGCATGCTGCAGTCCATGGGGTCACAAAGAGTCAGACAGGATTTTGTGACTGAGAAACAAGAAAATCAATAAATGGTTGGAATACCTAAATAGAGATTCTTTCGAAGAAAACATACACATTGCCAAGAAACAGATGACAAGTACTCAACATTACTGATTATTAGAGAAATACAAATCAAGACTACAGTCCACAAACAATATATGCTGGAGAGTGTGTGAAGAAAACGCAACCCTCTTACACTCATGAAGTGAATATAAAATTGATACAGCTCCTATGGAGAACAGTATAGAGGTTTCTTAAAACTCTAAAAACATAACTACTATAGGACTCAGAAATCTCACTGCTCAATATATACCCAAATGAAAAGCATATTTCAAAAATACATGCACCCTAATGTTCATTGCAGCATTATTTACAATGCCCAGGACATGGAAATAGTCTACATTTCCAGCAGCAGGGGCATGGATAAAGAAGATGTGGTGCAGATATACAATGGAATATTAGCTAGTCATAAAGAGGAATGAAATTGTGCAATTTAAGGATACATGGATAGACCTAGAACCTTATACAGTGAAGTAATACAGAAAGAGAAAATTAAATTTCATGTTGTATTGGTTATATGTGGAATCTAAAAAAAATTGAAACTAATGTACTTATTTACAAAGCAGAAATAGAGATACCGATGTAGAGAACAGATGCATCGGTACCAGGAGGCAGGGGAAGAGGAGGTGGGATGAACTGGGACAATGGGATTGACATATATACACTAATACATATAAGATTGATAACCAATGAGAATCTATTTTATAGCACAGGGAACTCTTCTCAGTACTCCATAGTGATCTAAATGTGAAGGAAATCCAAAAAAGAAAGGATATATATATATATATATATATATATATATATATATATATATGTAGCTGATTCATTTTGCTGTTGAGCAGAAACTAACACAACATTGTAAAACAACTACACTCCAACAAACATTAATTTTTTTAAAAAAGGAAATGGAATAGATAAATCTTGGGAGTGTGTTTTATTTTACATATAGTTTTCAGGGAAAGTGTCTGAAAAGGTAACATTTAAGGAGAGACATGAAGGTGATGGAGAAATGAGTCATGCCGATATCCTGTGATAGATAGTCCAAGGGAAGCAACAGCATTCCAAGGGCCCTAAGCCAGAACCAGAAAAAATATGGAAGCCAGTGAAAGTTGAGTGATGTTAAACTGGAAACGAGGATTTAAGAGGTGAGGCTGGGTGGGGAGTGGGGCCTGTATCTATACAGTTCTGGGTTTTCTATGTTTTCTTCCTTTCTTTCTTTCCTCCCTTTCTTCCTTATTTCCTTCCTTCTTTTCCCTTCCTTCTTTCTTTCTTCCTTTCTGTATGGGAAATCATCAGAGCATCTCATCAGACAATTGACTATAAATAGTTATGCTTATAAAGGAGCATTCTGTCTTCTGTGTAAAAAAATAATCTACAGTGATGCACAGGAGAACAAGGGAGATCAGTTAAGAGGTTATTTAGTAGCTCACACAAAACACAGTGATTTCAGTATAAGGCTGGAAGCAATGAGAAGTAGTTGAGTTTTGTATGATTCTTTGAGTTTCACTGATAAGGTTTTGCTAATAGATTGAATTCTAAGTTTGAACAAGAAACAAAAGTCATGGATAAATCCAAGTGTAGGTTGAACAACTGGATGAGTGAATTGTTTTGATTAATGGGAAAGATATTAGGAGTACAAGACTTGAGGTGGTTCAAACTTTGTTAAGTATGATTTTCCAAGTAGATATCCACAGGGAGATTTTTAGTGGGTGGTTGGATATTTATGTCAGTAGTTATGGCAGGAGGTCATTTTCCAGAAATGTATTTCAGAAATACCATGTATGAATTAGATTTAAAGGTAGGGGACTAAGTAAGATTATTTATGGAGTAAGTATAGTGAAAAATGTATAAAACCTAAGTCCCCAAATAATTAAACATTTAGAGGTTAGGTAAATTAGGAAGATTCAGAAAGGAGACTGAATAGGGATGGACAGTGAGTATGAGGGCCAACCAGATGCATGTTGATTTCATGCAGTCAAAGTAAAGATGACTTGCGATTGTAGGAGTGATCAGTGTCAGGCTGCTGATGGGTTGATAGAGATGAAGACTTAGGAGTGGCCATTGGATTTGACAACATGGCAGTCGTTTGTGACTTGATAAGATTAGCTGGGGAAAACTTCTGGAAGAAACCTGGACTAGAGAGAATGGGAGTTGAGAAAATACAGACAGTAAAGAGAGACAAGTATTTAGACAACTTTTTATAAAAAGAGAGAAGTTGTGGTGGCTAGAGAGACATGGGAAAAGAGTTTTTAAACTGGTATAATGGAGGAATATAAAGTTGTACAATCAATTTGGAAAACAGTTTTGACAGTTTTAAAAGTGAAGCATACACCCACCATACAACTGAGTATCTCTGTTCTTGGGTATTTGTCTAAGAGAAATGAAAACCTAAGCATTTGTCTAAGAGAAATGAAAGAGGGATTAGGGGCAGGAGGAGAAGGGGGCGACAAAGGATGAGATGGCTGGATGGCATCACCAACTCGATGGACATGAGTTTGAGTGAACTCCGGGAGCTGGTGATGGACAGGGAGGCCTGGCATGCATGGGGTTGCAGAGTTGGACACAACTGAGTGACTGAACTGAACTGAACCAATATTTCTAAATAAGTTTTTGTTTGTTTTTTGCTAATATTAAAAAAGAATTAAAAAGTTTATAGTCTTGCATGTTTCTTCCCTGATTAGAATGATTCAGGAGGAGAGAAATTGATGACTCAAGAGAAAAAGGGAGATAATCAACTTTGTCATGTTATCACCAACAATAGTAAACTTACACCTTCCATTATTCCTTTAAAAGCAAGTATCTTTGACATGTTTCACATTTCATGTCTGTGACATTCAAAGCAGAGACACAAAGGGTCAGAGCATGAATGCTCTCTCTTATCAATCAAGAATTCCCTATGAAATAAAGGGCCACAGCATCATCAACATCCTTAGCTATCTGCCTCTTCCTTTCAAAAATAACCATATCTACCTTCACTGTTACTTCCCATTATCTCATTTTAGTGGAATAAATGTCTTTCCTTCTACTCAAAGATAATGCTTTATTTTGTGGATCTGTTTGCAAACAGCTAACTCAAATTGTTTTCTGTTCTTTTCAACCAAAACAGCCTTGACAAGGACACACTGAAAACATATTTTACAATTGAAGAATAAATGAATAAATCTAAACAAATTCCTCACACCTATTGTACGAGCTTTAGACAGGGAAATAATGATATCAAAATATAAAATAAAGCATTTTTATATAGCCCTTAATTTTTGAGAAATCTCAACGCTAAACTATAAACAAATTACTGAAGTTAACTTTATTGAGTTAAAAATTAAATTATGTCAGAAGCAATAATACGTTTGTGATAACAGACTGTAGAAGGGACCAAGGAGCAAAAATCAACTGCATTCTAGTGGAAGAGTGTTTCTTAGTCAGCTGCCATCACAATAACCCCACCAGATACTTCGTATTTGTTGCTTGTTGCTGAATTTAGTTGTCTCTGAATTCCCATTGTCCATCTCAATGCCACTGTGGTCATGGATTATCTCTAAATGATTGGCAGAGCATAGATCATGTGACTGTTCTCTAGTTGAGAAGGAAGAGAAAGAGGATTGTTTTTCTGCTTTCAGTTTTCATAAAAATTTTATGATAAAACTTTCACATAATAGATAGTAGGAAAAAAAAAACAACTGACCATTGATTTGAAATTTGTGTTGGACTAAAAACATATCTTTAGTTACATGAACTTATGAAAATATGCAATCTATCCAATGAAATTAGATGAACTCATTTTGCAGGTTTGTTCCCATCAGCATTTTTCTTTCCATGAAATAGATTGTCAAATTTGTTTCTTGGAAGATATGCCCCAAAGCATAATTATCATCCTGCACATGTTTCTTTGGAAGTCAGACAAAAAAAAAAAAAAAAAAAAAAGGCAATAAGCAATGGTTATAGTTTTTCTAATTTTGTTATTGGATACGACATTTGGTTTTTACATTAATCTTTCTACTAGTGGAAGGATTATCTCAAGTCAGCACTAGTTCTAGTTTTAGTTTAGTTGCTCAGTCGTGTCTGACTCTTTGCGACCCCATGAATCACAGCACGCCAGGCCTCCCTGTCCATCACCAGCTCCCAGAGTTCACTCAGACTCACGTCCATCGAGTCAATGATGCCACCGTAGTCCCCCTTTCCTCCTGCCCCCAATCCCTCCCAGCATCAGTCTTTTCCAATGAGTCAACTCTTCACATGGGGTGGCCAAAGTACTGGAGTTTTAGCTTTAGCATCATTCCTTCCAAAGAAATCCCAGGGCTGATCTCCTTCAGAATGGACTGGTTGGATATCCTTGCAGTCCAAGGGACTCTCAAGAGTATTCTCCAACACCACAGTTCAAAAGCATCAATTCTTCAGCGCTCTGCCTTCTTCACAGTCCGACTCTCACATCCATACATGACCACAGGAAAATACTGTACAGGGTACAAAAACCTTTTGAAAACATGAATTTTTGACTTAAAACTTGATTTTTTAAGATTTTCTATCATTATCTAGTTGTTGGGAAATGGTCATGTTCTCTAATTCCTCTGTCTTCACCTATAAAATTGTTAAAATAATACTTCACATCTAGCATCAAACAATATTAAACATGAAAAGCATAAATATAAGTAATCTGAGTGCTCCCTGGTAGCACACTGGTGAAGAGTATACCTGAAATGCAGAGACAGGGGAGACACAGATTCATTCCCTGGGTTGGCAAGATCCCTGGAGTAGGAAATGATAACTCACTCCAGTATTCTTGCCTTCTTCCATGAAAAGAGGAGCCTGGTGGCTACAGTCCATAGGATCACAAAGAGCCAGACATGAATGAGTAACTGAGCACACATGCACACAATTAAAATACTTACAAATTACAGATGCTATTTAGAAAGCTATGTTTATTTATTCAGACAGACTAGTTTTAGAAAGCAATGTTAGAGTAGAGAAAGTAAACTAAATGGTTAGAATTCTTCATATAATATGTTATACTAAAGAAAAATCTAGTATGATTTCTAATATGAGAAATATAGTTTATAATATACTGTTTTATTCATTATCTGCTTTGGATTTTAGCCTCAACAGTCTCCTATTCCCATTACCGGTACAATGTTAATGAACACTAGAAATAATTGTTACCTCATGGTCACCAATTTTTATGAAATCTTCCTAGCAGGGAAAAATGCACTTTCCTTAGTAGGACTTAAAACGGTGCCATTGAACTCCGTGAGAGCTCCATGAATACTTAATGATAATTAAGGAGGCCACATGTTCAAATCCACACTCACTGATACCTTTGACTCAAATATCAGAGAATGGCAATAATGGCAGCTCTGTATGCTGAATTTTTGCTGGGGATTGTTCATTTTTATTAAGAGTTGGAGTATCTTGAAATGAAACACATAGAGAACCTAATGAGAAATTGAGTAAGGAATCAGAAAATCTGGGTTCTAGATCAAATTTTCCTTATCAAGTATTAAATTTACATATTTAATCTTTCATATATTAACAAAGAGACTATAAGTAAGGCAACAAATAGCTAAATTATAACCCAAAGATACATTTTCAAGATAAGAGTACTCTTTACTTTACTAGCTGTACAAAACTTATGCCAGTATAAAACCTATTCAGTTCAGTTCAGTTCAGTTGCTCAGTCATGTCCGACTCTTTGCAACCCCATGAATCGCAGCACACCAGGCCTCCCTGTCTTTCACCAACTCCCGGAGTTCACTTAAACTCATGTCCATCGAGTCGGTGATGCCATCCGGCCATCTCTTCCTCTGTCATCCCCTTCTCCTCCTGCCCCCAACCGCTCCTAGCATCAGAGTCTTTTCCAATGAGTCAACTCTTTGCATCAGGTGGCCAAAGTACTGGAGTTTCAGCTTAGCATCAGTTCTTCCAAAGAAATCCCAGGACTGATCTCCTTTAAGATGAACTGGTGGAATCTCCTTGCAGTCCAAGGGACTCTCAAGAGTCTCTTCCAACACCACAGTTCAAAAGCATCAATTCTTTGGCACTCAGCTTTCTTCACAGTCCAACTCTCACATCCATACATGACCACTGGAAAAACCATAGCCTTGATTAGACAGACCTTTGTTGGCAAGGTAATATCTCTGCTTTTCAGTATGCTGTCTAGGTTGGTCATAACTTCCCTTCCAAGGAGTAAGCGTCTTTTAATTTCATGGCTGCAGTCACCACCTGCAATCACCACCTTTTGATTTTGAAGGCCCCCGAAATAAAGTCTGTCACTGTTTCTACTGTTTCCCCATCTATTTGCCATGAAGTGTTGGGACCAGATGCCATGATCTTCATTTTCTGAATGTTGAGCTTTAAGACAACTTTTTCACTCTCCTCTTTCACTTCCATCAAGAGGCTTTATAGTTCCTTACCATTTTCTGCCATAACGGTGGTGTCATCTGCATATCTGAGGCTATTGATATTTCTCCTGGCAATCTTGATTCCAGCTTATGCTTCTTCCAGCCCAGCATTTCTCATGATGTACTCTGCATAGAAGTTAAATAAGCAGGGTGACAATATACAGCCTTGACATCCTCCTTTTCCTATTTGGAAGAAGTCTGTTGTTCCATGTCCAGTTCTAACCGTTGCTTCCTGATCTGCATATAGGTTTCTCAAGAGGCAGGTCAGGTGGTCCTGTATTCCCATCTCTTGAAGAATTTTCGACAGTTTATTGTGATCCACACAGTCAAAGGCTTTGGCATAGTCAATAAAGAAGAAATAGATGTAAAACTGAAATATATAAATGTAATGGGTTATAATAAAATGGGGAAAATTCTACAAGAGATGGGAATACACGACCACCTGACCTGCCTCTTGAGAAACCTATATGCACTTCAGGAAGCAACAGTTAGAACTGGACATGGCACAACAGACTTCTTCCAAATAGGAAAAGGAGGATGTCAAGGTTGTATATGGTCACCCTGCTTATTTAACTTCTATGCAGACTATATCATGAGAAATGCTGGGCTGGAGGAAGCACAAGCTGGAATCAAAATTGCTGGGAGAAATATCAATAACCTCAGATTTGCAGATGACACCACTGTTATGGCAGAAAATGATAAGGAACTATAAAGCCTCTTGATGAAAGTGAAAGAGGAGAGTGGAAAAGTTAGCTTAAAGCTCAACATTCAGAAAACGAAGATCATGGCATCTGGTCCCATCACTTCATGGCAAATAGATGGGGAAACAGTGGAAACAGTGCCAGACTTTATTTTGGGGGGCTCCAAAGTCACTGCAGATGGTGATTGCAGCCATGAAATTAAAAGATGCTTACTCCTTGGAAGGAAAGTTATGACCAACCTAGATAGCATATTGAAAAGCAGAGATATTACCTTGCCAACAAAGGTCTGTCTAATCAAGGCTATGGTTTTTCCAGTGGTCATGTATGGATGTGAGAGTTGGACTGTGAAGAAGGCTGAGTGCCAAAGAATTGATGCTTTTGAACTGTGGTGTTGGAGAAAACTCTTGCAAGTCCCTTGGACTGCAAGGAGATCCAACCAGTCCATTCTGAAGGAGATCAACCCTGGGATTTCTCTGGAAGGAATGATGCTAAACCTGAAACTCCAGTACTTTGGCCACCTTATGCAAAGAGTTGACTCATTGGAAAAGACTCTGATGCTGGGAGGGATTGGGGACAGAAGGAGAAGGGGACAACAGAGGAAGAGATAGCTGGATGGCATCACCAACTTGATGGACATGAGTTTGAGTGAACTCCGGGTGTTGATGATGGACAGGGAAGCCTGGTGTGCTGCAATTCATGGGGTCACAGAGTCGGGCATGATTGAGTGACTGAACTGAACTGAAGTTGTGAGGATAAATAATATAATAAATACTTAACTTCTTTGAAAATTCTAAAGGACTATGGGAATAAAGGTATTATGTTTGTGTTTATAACTATATCACTGTCATTTTTAGCAGTGGCTAAGGGTGAGGGAGAACATTTTCATGGCATTCACTGAACTGATTTTTGTATCAATTACTCTCTATAACAATAATATTTGTTTTAAGAAGTATCTCTTGTGTGGTATGGGGCTTCCCAGTTAGCTCAGTGGTAAAGAATCCACCTGTCAAGCAGGAAATGCATGTTTGATCACTGAGTTTGGACTATCTCCTGAAGAAGAAAATGGCAACTCACTGCAGTATTCTTGCCTAGGAAATCCCATGGACAGAGGAGCCTGGTGGTCTACAGTCCATGGGGTTGCAAAGAGTGGGACACAACTCAGTGACTGCACAGCAGCAGCAATTTGTGTAGTATGGAGGCAACACAGAGAAGTTGCAGAAGTCTATCATCCACCATCATCTAACATTAAGCTAGTATATCAGAATTAGTTGACAAATACCTGGGCTTTAAAAAAGCCCTGTGATTCTGGAGCAAAGTCATGCAACTAAACAAAAGCTATTGTTTGAATCAGTACTATTCACTCATATAGGAAAATGGTTTGATATCTAGCCTTATACTAGAGAAATAATTTAAGCAGATATCTCTCATCCTGATATATCTCCTTCTACTAGAAACAAAGATGAAATACCTTAATCAGCTTTTAAGAGAGTAGAATGTAGGTCCCTGGGGGAATTGGCCTCATCTCTTTGGGATGTCTGTTATTTCCACAAACTTCTTTTAAGAAAGTACTCTTGGGAGGCTACTTCAAATGAGAGAAGAATGCACTTCCTTTAGGACATGGTGACATTCAGGGGCATAAAAGAAAATATATGCCTTAAAAATACAGTACCTTAGTTTGCTTCCATTTTATTATTTTGAGGTAGGATTTTTGTTCCTTGAAGGTGTAGCATGGTAAGACTTATTTGCCATTAATAAATTGTTAATCAGAGCATTCACAGTGGAAGACTGCTGGAAATGAGATTTTTTTACTGGGTATGTTGGGAATTCAAGATCTAGAACATGGAGGAACTCAGAAGATAGGGAGAGGACACTGGGTTTGAGAGAACTGAGTTCAGAACAGTAGAGATAAACATGCATTATTGAGTGGGTGATCGGTCATAAAGATGAAGGGAGTGGTAGGTAGCAGTGATTTCTGAAAGGAGTTTTCTGCCCTGTAAAGAGTCTACCTGCAGTGTGGGAGACCTAGGTCCGATCCCTGGAGTGGGAAGATCCCCTGGAGAAGGAAAAGGCTACCCACTTCAGTATTCTGGCTTGGAAAATTCCATGAACTGTATAGTCCATGGGGTCACAAAGAGTCGGACACAACTGAGCAACTTTCACTTTCACTTTCAAAATGATGTACAAGAAAAAGCTGCAATTCCATATATACACTGCTTTGGTTAACACTGGAGCAAATCTGGTTGTAAAAATTACTATGTACCTTGTTTTGGTTCTGATAAACTATGTTCCTGATATTTCGTAGTTGCTACACAGTATGATCCTTTCAGCTTGTATCAGGTTGGCTAATCAAACAGATATGAAGCCATTAGTAAGAAATGCTTAACTGTTTTATTTATCAGTTCTTACCTTTCCTTACAATAATTTCAGCACTTCAGTGTAGAAATGCCAATCATCTGTTCTGGTGCTGGAAGAAATGCTTTGTGATAATGCCATGAAATTGTGCATTTGATACAGGGAAATCTGCAAATCAGCTTTTCACATTAGTTACTGTTACAACAATTCACTCTAGGGGTGCCATTTCTAGGCCAAACCATACATAACTATTACTCAGTAGCAAAACAGAAGAGAAATGCTGAGTCCAGGAAACAAGAATGCATTCTTGAAATCGAGAGAGAAAGGTTCCACAGTAGAAAGTCACTTGCTGCAAGGTACTGCACCTCCCAGACACGTATACGCTGATAGAATATGGTGTGAAAATCAGCGGTTGTGTAGGGCCCTAAATGCTGCTTCTGCAGCCCAAACTGCTACATTCTCCCTTCATCTCTGATTTGAAGCAGTAGGTCTTCCCTGAGCACCATTTTTTCTTTTCATTTTTCTTTTTTAAAATTTTATTTTTCTTCCAGTAAATTATGTGGGGATGGTAGCTGATAGAAAGCATCAGACACAGTGAAAAAAGAAGCTATGTGCTAGTTTAATTGTGTGCCTCAAAGTCATATTCCAATATTGTCAATTCAGTCACAGCCCATCCTGCATTTCAGGTGAAATCTAAGAGGATAAACAATTTAAAATAAGTTTTGTGTGCTGCTTGTGGAAAGCAGACAGATCATTGCATCCATCAGATTCCTGTTTACATCAGTAGAGACTGGCATGATCTTAAATTAGCAAAAACTGCTCTTGCTTTGTTACAATTAGTATTCTCAGCTGCTTCACGATCCAAGGCCAGCAGCAGGAGATCACTTAGGTGTCCATCACCCATAGTGGTTCTTACAGAATATAATCTTTAACTAACTTTGGCACAAATACGTGCCTTTCATTCTGAAGTGCAGAAACTGGTAAAGTGAACACAATGTAGTCATTGACATTGTGGCAGATAAACTCTTGGTAATTTGGTAGAGGGCTCAGTTTGTTAATCATAATTCAATTAGAAATTTTTTAGAAGATATGACTATTTTTACTACTTTGGCTTCTTGGGTTCAAGCAGAGTATTACTGAACAGAGTGTCAAATAATGGCAAAAGGGATATAAGTAAAACTTAAAAGTACTAATATGTGGATACAAATGGATTGGAAGACAGAATTCACAGGTGCAAGTATGATTTCTCTGTCAATAGTTTGTTAAAAAGAAAGTTCCTTCAATGCATAGTACCTCTATACCCTTTACTTACATGCTCCTTTGTGTGGGTATAATTTAATTGCCATCACATCTCTTTGAGATGCAAAAACATTAAAAAACTGCACCATAAACTAAGCAATTTAGAAGCCTGCAAATCACTGCTTTAAGAATCCTTGCCTTCATTCTTCAATGATTTCTTATCATCTGCTATAGGATAGATGTTATCATTCATACTATCATATGACACTATTGCTTAATTTCATGTTAACAGCTATCTCAAGATGATTAAAATAAATTCTGATATTAATTAAATGTTCAAGATATAAATTTAAATAACAACTTTTATCTTTCTAAAGTAGAAATAAAAATGAATTCAAATTTCTAATGCAAATATACTATATTTTAAAAAGTTTATTTAAATGTTTGTGACAGTTCAACATGATGTCAAGTGATAATGAATCACAGCTTTTTCATATAGGTTAGTCTGGGCCTGGTTGAGTATCTTCATACAGCCTTTCTAAAAATCAACTCCAGTGATGAAATATAAGTCAATTTTCTATACATGTACTAGAGTTAACACAAAGAACTAAAGTTACTCTTTATTTAATTAATTTATTTATTTTTGCTGCCTAAATTAAGGTGTGATAGTTAATTTGTCCCTAGTGATTTCATAATTACATTAAAATTATGCTATAGTATAGATTAACATAGAATCATACAATGCTCCTAATCTTAAGCAAAACTGAAAGCTAATAATACTTATTATCATAACTGTGGACAAGAATCAGTGTAAAATGCTTGGCTTGTGTTTTATAAATGAATTCACTTTGATGATATTGTATATTTTACTACTACTTTCATTGGGGAAACAGATTTATAATTGGCCATATCTAATCATATCTTGGTATGAAAGACAAACAGACAGGACACTGAAAGATGAACTCACCAGGTCGGTAGGTGCCCCGTATGCTACTGGAGATCAGTGGAGAAATAACTGAAGAAAGAATGAAGGGATTGAGCCAAAGCAAAATCAACACCCAGTTGTGGATGGAAGCAAGGTTCGATGCTGTTAAGAGCAATATTGTATAGGAACCTGGACTGTTAGGTCCACGAATCAAGTCAAACTAGAAGTGGTCAAACAGGAAATGACAAGAGTAAACATACACATTCTAGCAATCAGTGAAACTAAGATGGACTGGAATGGGTGAATATAATTCAGATGACCATTATATCCACTACTGTGGGCAGGAATCCCTTAGAAGAAATGGAGTAGCTATCATAGTCAACAAAAGAGTCTGAAATGCAGAACTTGGAGGTAATCTCAAAAATGATAGAGTGATCTCAGTTCATTTCCAAGGCAAACCATTTAATATCATGGTAATCCAAGGCTATGCCCAGATAAGTAATGCTGAAGAAGCTGAAGTTGAACAGTTCTATGAAGACCTACAAGACCTTCTAGAACTAACACCCCCAAAAGATGTCCTTGTCATTATAGAGGATTGAAATGCAACAGTAGGAAGTCAATAAACACCTGGAGTGACAGGTAAATTTGGCTTGGAGTACAGAATGAAGCAGGACAAAGGCTAATAGAATTCTGCCAAGAGAAATTACTGGTCATAGCAAACACCCTCTTCTAACAACACAAGAGAAGATTCTACATATGGGCATAACCATATGGTTGACACTGAAATCAGATTGATTATATTCTTTGCAGCCAAAGATGGAGATGCTACATACAGTCAGCAAAAATAAGACCAGGAGCTGACTGTGGCTCAACTCCTTATTGCAAACTCAGACTGAAATTGAAGAAAGTGGTGAAAACAATTAGACCATTCAGGCATGACTTAAATCAAATCCCTTATGACTATACAGTGGCAGTGAGAAATAGATTTAAGGGACTAGATATGATAGACAGAGTGCCTGATGAACTATGGAATGAGGTTCATGACATTGTACAGGAGACAGGGATTAAGACCATCCCCAAGAAAAAGAAATGCAAAAAAGCAAAATGGCTGTCTGAGGAGGCCTTACAAACAGCTGTGAAAAGAAGAGAAGCAAAAAGCAAAGAAGAAAAGTAAAGATATACCCATTTGAATGCAGAGTTCCAAAGAGTAGCAAGGAGAAATAAGACAACCTTCCTCAGCAATCAATGCAAAGAAATAGAGGAAAACAAGACAATGGGAAAGATTAGAGATCTCTTCAAGAAAATTAGAGACACCAAGGGAACATTTCATGCAAAGATGGGCTCGATAAAGGACAGAAATGGTCTGGACCTAACAGAAGCAGAAGATATTAAGAATAGGTGGCAAGAATACACGCAAGAACTGTACAAAAAAGATCTTCATGACCAAGATAATCACGATGGTGTGATCACTCACCTAGAGCCAGACATCCTGGAAAATGAAGTCAGGTGGGCCTTAGAAAGCATCACTATGAACAAAGCTAGTGGAGGTGATGGAATTCCAGTGGAGCTATTTCAAATCCTGAAAGATGATGCTGTGAAAGTGCTGCACTCAATATGTCAGCAAATTTGGAAAACTCAGCAGTGGCCACAGGACTGGAGAAGGTCAGTTTTCATTCCAATCCTAAAGAAAGGCAATGCCAAAGAATGCTCAAACTACCAAACAATTACAGTCATCTCACACGCTAGTAAAGTAATGCTCAAAATTCTCTAAGCCAGGCTTTAGCAATACGTGAACCATGAAATTCCAGATGTTCCAGCTGGTTTTACAAAAGGCAGAGGAACCAGAGATCAAATTGCCAATATCTGCTGGATCATCAAAAAAGCAAGAGAGTTCCAGAAAAACATCTATTTCTGCTTTATTGACTATGCAAAAGCCTTTGACTATGCGGATCACAATAAACTGGAAAATTCTTCAAGAGATGGGAATACCAGACCACCTGATCTGCCTCTTGAGAAACCTATATGCAGGTCAGGAAGCAACAATTAGAATTGGACATGGAACAACAGACTGGTTCCAAATAGGAAAAGGAGTACATCAAGGCTGTATATTGTCACCCTGCTTATTTAACTTCTATGCAGAGTACATCATGAGAAATGCCGGGCTGGAGGAAGCACAAGCTGGAATCAAGATTGCTGGGAGAAATATCAATAACCTCAGATGTGCAGATGATACCACACTTATAGCAGACAGTGAAGAACTAAAGATCCTCTTGATGAAAGTGAAAGAGGAGAGTGAAAAAGTTGGCATAAAACTCAACATTCAGAAAATGAAGATCATGGCATCCAGTCCCATCACTTCATGGGAAATAGATGGGGAAACAGTAGCTGACTTTATTTTTCTGGGCTTCAAAATCACTGCAAATAATGATTGCAGCCATGAAATTAAAAGACGTTTGCTCCTTGGAAGGAAAGTTATGACCAACCTAGACAGCATATTGAATAGCAGAGATATTACCTTGCCGACAAAGTTCCATCTAGTCAAGTTCCGTCTATGGTTTTTCCAGTGGTCATGTATGGATGTGAGAGTTGGACTGTGAAGAAAGCCGAGCACTGAAGAATTGATACTTCTGAACTGTGGTGTTGGAGAAGACTCTTGAGAGTCTCTTGGACTGCAAGGAGATCCAACCAGTTTATCCTACAGGAGATCAGCCCTAGGTGTTCATTGGAAGGACTGATGCTGAAGCTGAAACTCCCATACTTAGGCCACCTGAGAAGAGCTGACTCATTTGAAAAGACCCTGATGCTGTGAAAGATTGAGGGCAGGAGGAGAAGGGGATGACAGAGGATAAGGTGGTTGGATGGCATCACTGACTCAATGGACATGGATTTGGGTGGACTCTGGAGTTGGTGATCAACAGAGAGGCCTGGCATGCTGCGGTTCATGGGGTCTCAAGGAGTTGGACACAACTGAGTGACTGAACTGAAATTGATCATATCTTGAAGAGAAATTATGTAAATATTGAACATGTAAAGGACAAATGACAGTCTTCAACAGAACATGAAATAGCAAGGAAATGCAACTATTTAAATAATTTTTACATCACTGTCTGAAGTCTTTGCTTAATTCCTCAACCATTAAATGTGCTACCCCAGACATTTTTTTCTTCTCTTCAAGTTTCTGAGAAAAGATTAAACCAGGGTGCTTTTTGGATCAAGTTGAACCTTTTAAAGAAAATTTTGGCTTTATCTTTCTAAATGTAAATTTTAATGTTTATTAATATGACAGAAATATGTTGAATATTAAGATATGAGAATATGGACAGATGATCATTGAGTCAGAATAGGATATCTCTGGCAGACACGCACACACACAGATATCATTCAGTCTTTTTTGCTTTATACTGCTTTATAGGGTGAATAATCCATGTCCAGTAGAAGATAAAGCCAATGCAGTTAATTTAATTTCTTGCTTTTCATATGCTGCCTAAACAGTTGAGGATAGGTATATTGTATCAAAATATTTACTTTCTGAGAAGGCTGTGAGAATTTGTCATTTAATCAAGTCTTTGAAGGTGCCCTAATAATAAAAAGCCCTGGTGGCTCAGAGGATAAAGCATTTGCCTGCAATGCAGGAGACCTGGGTTTGATCCCTGGGTCAGGAAGATCCCCTGGAGAAGGAAATGGCAATCTACTCCAGTACTCTTGCTTGGAAAATCCCATGGACAGAGAAGCCTAGTAGACCACAGTCCGTGGGATTGGAAAGAATCGGACACGACCGAGCGACTTCACTTCACTTCACTTTCACTTTTCTTAGAAGTCCCTGAGATTGCTCTGCTGATCCCAGGAAAATAATTTAACATTCCATAATATTTTTAAAAATCCAGTAAGTGAGTTGGAACAGAAAAATCAAATCTTATGAAGCTCATTATTTATGATAAGATTATTAATGTAAAATAGTTACTGTGTTATATTACTTTTGTCCTTTTGTATTCTGAGTTATATTCCTACAGAAAAAAGGTGATTTTTAGGTATTCTGGGAATACATTACTTTTACTAGAATATACTTTAGAAAATGTTTCTTAATCACTGGAATTTCTATATGTATATAATTAACAAATAGAACAGACTCTCATTCCTCAAATAATCATGTTCAATGTTGAAACAAATCCCCCACCCAATAATGTATGACAAAAAGGTAGTAGGTATGTGAAAGTATAACAAGAGAATCATATGCATATTCCAGATAAAGATAAAGGGCACCTAGGCATGATTCAGAGAAGAACATGAATATCAGAGTGATAGAGTAAGGAAGTGGTGGCAGAGTTGTCATATGAGTCAGAACAAAATGCGTTGGTTAAGTTGAGTGTAAGTGTAAAAAAAAATTGGGGAGGGGGGAGTAGAAATTGAAAAAATCAGATGGATAAGGTACAAGGGTATTACTATTAAAAATAATTCAAGGCATCTTTTAAACCTCTTTTACCTAGTTATAGGATTTCTTATCCCTGGGCATGGGCTAATATAGGGAAAAGAATACTTTTTCTTCCAGCCTATTTCATTCTATTGCTAAACATAGTATCCTTGTTAAAGTGTGGAAGTTCTAAAGTGTAGCTACTGTATAAATTTTAAACAGGTAATAAATATTAATTGATGTGAAACATTTTATACAACGATCATCTGAACATTTCAAAATATTTTACAAATTGTTCTTACAAAGCCCCTTTAATTAATATTGGTGCCAGGGATGATCAGACTGAACATTTATTGAGGGGCATCAGTATGAGACATTTCATAGACATTGATTTGATCTAATAAAGCAGACAAGGCATAAAAGTATGAAAATAGGTGACTTACCCAAAATGGATTTATCTGGCATTCACTTCATTTTATATTGAGGATTATGGACTCTCTCCAAGGACTTTGAGGTTCAGGGGGTGAAACTGACTTGATTAAATAAAAATGCATGTTAAAAATAGATTTTAAAGAAGAAACCAAAGTGTCTGACAGGAGTAAGCTTTAAGAAGTCAAAAAGATTGTATGGAGTCATACCTGAGGGAGACATCAAAAAAATGATTAAGATCTTCCTAGAAAGTACTAATAATCCAAAAGAATGAATAGTTTCTCCCTCTCTACTTCTCTCCCTCGACAAGGTCTTCAGACTTTCAGATCCCAGTAAAGTTATCTTATAAATCAGGAGATATGGTAGCTTTTTTTTTTTTTCACTCTGTAACTAAAATTCTACCCTATTGACTCACTGAAGCTTAGTGGATAATAGAGTGTGTGATTACCGCTCTGTAAAAGTTATGCCAAGACTTGGAAGTCAAATTGAAGTCTTCTTTGTAGATGTTGCTCGCTTTTGAAAAATTGTATAGCTGACATTGCTATTTTTAAAACATGTAGTCATATTTAAAAAATTATCTTGGCCTTTGTCCAGTTCCACATACCTTTGATTATGAAACTCAAGGATTAATTTAGTATAGGCAGCCCCAAACTCACTAAAGTTCTGAGCATCAAAATTTTTGATAAAAGCCAGTTGTTTGAAACACACAAAGAAAACATTTTGCTGAGGAAATTATATATATTGCTTCATATCTCTCAGAATAAAGCACAAGAAATCCTTTCAGTTTATAATGCCACTAAAATAGAGTGAGCTACCATTTAAAACTTAGTCACAATTTGAATGTTGGTCTCTATGCAAAATCATGCCCAGTTTTTTTCAGCTTGAGACAACATTATGAACGATATTTCCCTTTCTTTTCCATATTTCTCTTTTTGAGTATACTTTAGGAAAAAAAGAGTTTCCTTGAAGCTCCTAAAATGCAGAGTCGGATCTACTTCCAGACATTTTGAAAAGGAAAAGGGGTTTTTGATAGCCCATATGGAAAGTTCAGTCCCCAGTTAAAGTGCTGTTTCAGTTCAGTTCAGTTCAGTCGCTCAGTCTTGTCCGACTCTTTGCGATCCCATGAATTTCAGGATGCCAGGCCTCCCTGTCCATCATCAACTCCTGGGGTTCACCCAAACTCATGTTCATCGACTTGGTGATGCCATCCATCCATCTCATCCTCTGTCGTCCCTTTCTCTTCCTGCCCCCAATCCCTCCTAGCATCAGTCTTTTCCAAGGGAGTCAACTTTTCGCATGAAGTGGCCAAAGTATTGGAGTTTCAGCTTTAGCAGAACATATTCATTAATTGCGTATTAGTGACCTGTGGATGGATTACTCATAGTAAAGTAAACATCTGATATGTGCACGGAATAGTGTGAAGGTGATGCATATATTCATATGCTTTTTATTTAGGAAAGTATGTGTCTTGATTTCATTGATTTCTTATATGTGAATTTTAGATGTGTTAAATATCTGTTAACATTTATTTAGTGTGCTCCTGTTGAATAGAAATCAGTGGGTAATATGGTGAATTAAAAAAAGAAAAATAAATAATTAGACCTAATTCCTGTTCAAAGGCAGATGCCACATATACATTTAATGATAAAAGATCTTTAATTTTAAGTATTAATGTATTTGGCATTATAAGTTATAAAGATTCCAAGCAAGAAGGTATTACTTTTATTTGAAATGATCAGAGAACACATGGAGAAGGTCAAAGTGCAATTGATATTATTTAGGAAAATATAAGTTGCAGTAGATATATTTTGAATTTAGTTTTGATTTTTAAAAGTTATTCAAAAAATAAGAGAAGAGTAGATTAAAATAATTCAGAAAAGAACAGGAAGGAGCATTTTGAATTTTCTTTATTTTCTATTCTTTAGCCTTAGATAATTAAAAATATTCAAAAGAGAATTCTCCAAATTTTACCCTAGTAATTTAACATTCTGAATACAAATATGCTGAGTCAGTATCACAGTTTTTTAATTAACTGTAACAACTCATTGGATTTTTTTTTCAAATAAGTGAGAATAGTTATTTAGCCTGTTTCTGATAGTGTGTGATTGATATAAAAATGTAAAGAGCCAAGTTATTCTTCTGATTTATTAGTTACGAAATAGACCTATTTAGTCTATAGGGTCGCAAAGAGTGGACACAACTGAAGCAGCTTAGCATGCACACACAAGAGTATTTAAAGAATTTAGCTGAAAGTAAAAGTGGAAAACTTAGACTCTCAGGGGAAAAAAAATAATTACATACACATCACAGATATATGAGTTAATAAAATTTATTGTTTATTTATGTCATGAGCTGCTCCATTCAAATCAAAAGATATTTTTTCCAGAAAAGATTATAAATGAATTATTAATTTATTTCTAGTATTTACAGCTTTACTTTCCTTTAATTTTACTTTTTGAAAAAATTATTTATTTTATTTAGAGATTAATTACTTTACAATGCTGTAGTGGTTTTTGCAATACTTTGGCATGAATCAACCATGGGTGTACATGTGTTCCCCCTCCTGAAACCCCTCCCACCTCCCTTCCCATTCCATCCTTCTGAGTCATCCCAGTGTGCCAGCCCTGAGCACTCTGTCTCATGCATCGAACTTGGACTGGTGATCTGTTTCACATATGATAATATACATGTTTCAATGCTATTCTCTCAAATCATCCAACCCTTGCTTTCTCCCACAGAGTCCAAAAGACTGTTCTATACATCTGTGTCTCTTTTGCTGCCTCACATATAGGGTTATCATTACCATCTTTCTAAATTCCATATATATGCATTAGTATACTGTATTGGTGTTTTTCTTTCTGATTTACTTTGCTCTGTATAAGAGGCTCCAGTTTCATCCACCTCATTAAGAACTGATTCAAATGTATTCTTTTTAATGGCTATGTAATATTCCATTGTGTATATGTACTATAGCTTTCTTACCCATTTGTCCGCTGATGGACATCTAGGTTGCTTCCATGTCTTGGCTATTATAAAAAGTGCTGTGATTAAACATTGGGGGTACATGTGTCTCTTTCAATGCTGGTTTCCTCGGTGTGTATGCCCAACAGTGGCATTGCTGGGTCGTATGTCAGTTCTATTTCCAGGAATCTCCACACTGTTCTCCATACTGGCTGTACTAGTCTGTGTTGCCACCAACAGTGTAAGAGGGTTCCCTTTTCTCCACACCCTCTCCAGCATTTATTGCTTGTAGACTTTTGGATAGCAGCCATTCTGACTGGCGTGAGATGGTACATCATTGTGGTTTTGATTTATATTTCTCTGATAATGAGTGATTTTGAGCATCTTTTCATATGTTTGTTATCCATCCGTATGTCTTCTTTGGAGAAATGCCTGTTTATTTCTTTGGCCCATTTTTTGATTGGGTCATTTATTTTTCTGGAATTGAGCTGCAGGAGTTGCTTGTATATTTTTGAGATTAATTCTTTGTCAGTTGCTTAATTTGCTATTACTTTTTACCATTCTGAAGGCTGTGTTTTCACCTTGCTTATAGTTTCCTTCATTGTGCAAAAGATTTTAAGTTTAATTAGGTCCCATTTGTTTATTTTTGCTTTTATTTCCATTACACTGGGAGGTGGGTCATAGAGGATCCTGCTGTGACTTATGTCAGAGAGTGTTTTTCCTATGTTTTCCTCTAGGAGTTTAATAGTTTCTGGTCTTATGTTTAGATCTTTAATCCATTTTGAGTTTATTTTTGTGTATGGTGTTAGAAAGTGTTCTAGTTTCATTCTTTTACAAGTGGCTGACCAGTGTTCCCAGCACCACTTGTTAAAAAGATTATCTTTTCTCCATTGTATATTCTTGCCTCCTTTGTTGAAGATAAGGTGTCCATAGATGCGTGGATTTATCTCTGGGCTTTCTATTTTGTTCCATTGATCTATATTTCTGTCTTTGTGCCAGTACCATACTGTCTTGATGACTGTAGCTTTGTAGTATAGCCTGAAGTCAGGCAGGTTGACTCCTCTTGTTCCATTCTCTTTCTCAAGACTGCTTTGGCTATTCGAGGTTTTTTGTTTATTTCCATACAAATTGTGAAATTATGTGTTCTATCTCTGTGAAAAATACCATTGGTAGCTTGATAGGATTACACTGAAATCTATCGATTACCTTGGGTAGTATACTCATTTTCACTACATTGATTCTTCCACTCAATAAACATGATATATTTCTCCATCTATTTGTGTTATCTTTGATTTCTTTCATCAGTGTTTTATAGTTTTCTAAATATAGGTCTTTTGTTTGCTTAGGTGGATTTATTCCTAAGTATTTTATTCTTTTCGTTGCAATGGTGAATGGAATTGTTTCTTAATTTCACTTTCTGTTTTCTCATTGTTAGTGTATAGGAATGCAAAGGGTAGCTGTGTGTTAATTTAATATCCTGTGACTTTACTATGTTCATTAATTAGCTCTAGTAATTTTCTGGTGGAGTCTTTAGGGTTTTCTATGTAGAGGATCATGTCATCTGCAAATAGTGAGAGTTTTATTGCTTCTTTTCCAATTTGAATTCCATTTATTTCTTTTTCTTCTCTGACTGCTGTGGCTAAAACTTCCAAAACTATGTTGAATAGTAGTGGTGAGAGTGGACACCCTTATCTTGTTCCTGACTTTAGGGGAAATGCTTTCAATTTTTACCATTGAGAATAATGTTTGCTGTGGGTTTATCATATATGGCTTTTATTATGAAGAGGTATGTTCCTTCTATGTCTGCTTTCTGGAGGGTTTTTATCATAAATGGATGTTGGATTATATCAAAGGCTTCTCTGAATCTATTGAGATAATCATATGGCTTTTATCTTTCAATTTGTTAATGTGGTGTATCATATTGATTTGTGGATATTAAAGAATCCTTGCATCCTTGGGATAAAGCCCACTTGGTCATGATGTATGATCTTTTTAACATGTTGTTGGATTCTATTTGCTAGAATTTTGTTAAGGATTTTTCCATCTATGTTCATCAGTGAAACTGACTGTAGTTTTCTTTCTTTCTTTTTTTTTTTTGTGGAATCTTTGTCTGATTTTGGTATTAGGGTAATGGTGGCCTCATAGAATGAGTTTGGAAGTTTACCTTCCTCTGAAATTTTCTGGAAAAGTTTCAGTAGAATAGGTGTTAGCTCTTCTCTAAATTTTTGGTAGAATTCAGCTGTGAAGCCGTCTGGTCCTGGGCTTTTGTTTGCTGGAAGATTTCTTACTATAGTTTCGATTTCCATGCTTGTGATGTGTCTGTTAAGATTTTCTATTTCTTCCCGGATCAGTTTTGGAAAGTTATACTTTTCTAAGAATTTGTCAATTTCTTCCAAGTTTTCCATTTTATTGGCATAGAGTTGCCAATAGTAGTCTCTTATGATCCTTTGTATTTCTGTGTTGTCTGTTGTGATCTCTCCATTTTCATTTCTAATTTTGTTGATTTGATTATTCTCCCTTTGTTTCTTGATGAGTCTGGCTAATGGTTTGTCAGTTTTATTCATCTTTTCAAAGAACCAGCTTTTAGCTTTGTTGATTTTTGCTATGGTCCCTTTTGTTTCTTTTGTATTTATTCTGCCCTAATTTTTAAGATTTCTTTCCTTCTACTAACTGTGGGGTTCTTCATTTCTTCCTTTTCTAGTTGCTTTAGGTGTAGAGTTAGGTTATTTATTTGACTTTTTTTGTTTGTTTGTTTCTTGAGGTAAGCCTGTATTGCTATGAATCTTCCCCTTAGCATTTCTTTTACCGTGTCCCACAGGTTTGGGGTTGTTGTGTTTTCATTTTCATTCATTTCTATGCATATTTTGATTTCTTTTTTTATTTCTTCTGTGATTTGTTGGTTATTCAGAAGCATGTTGTTTAGCCTTCATATGTTGGCACTTTTTACAGTTTTTTTTTTTTTTCCTCCTGTAATTGATATCTAATCTTACTGTGTTGTGGTCAGGAAAGACACTTGGAATGATTTCAATTTTTTTGAATTTACCAAGGCTATATATATGGCTCAAGATGCGGTCTATCCTGGAGAAGGTTCCATGTGCAATTGAGAAAAAGGTAAAATTCACTGTTTTGGGGTGAAATGTCCTATAGGTATCAATTAGGTCTAACTGGTACATTGTATCATTTAACGTTTGGGTTTTCTTGTTAACTTTCTGTTTAGTTGATCTATCCATAGGTGTGACTAGGGTATTAAAGTTTCCCACTATATTTGTGTTATTGTTAATTTCCCCTTTACTTGTTAGCATTTGCCTTACATATTGCAGTGCTCCTATGTTGGGTGCATATATGTTTATAATTGTTATATCTTCTTCTTGGATTGATCCTCTGATCATTACGTACTGTCCTTCTTTGTCTCTTTTCACAGCCTTTATTTTAAAGTCTATTTTATCTAATATGAGTATGGCTACTCCTGCTTTCTTTTGGTCTCCATTTGTGTGAAATATCTTTTTCCAGCCCTTCACTTTCAGTCTGTATGTGTCCCTTGTTTTTAGGTGAGTCTCTTGTAGACAACATAGATAGGAGCCTTGTTTTTGTATCCATTCAGCCAAGCTTTGTCATTTGGTTGGGGCATTCAACCCATTTACATTTAAGGTAATTATTGATAAGTATGATCCCATTGTCTTTTACTTTGTTGTTTTGGGTTCGAGTTTATACACCCTTTCTGTATTTCCTATCTAGAGAAGATCCTTTAGCATTTGTTGGAGAGCTGGTTTGGTGGTGCTGAATTCTCTCAGCTTTTGCTTGTCTGTAAAGCTTTTGATTTCTCCTTCATATTTGAATGAGACCCTTGCTGGGTACAGTAATCTGGGTTGTAGGTTTTCTCTTTCATCACTTTAAGTATGTCCTGCCATTCCCTCCTGGCCTGAAGAGTTTCTATTGAAAGATAACTGTTATCCTTATAGGAATCCCCTTGTATGTTATTTGTTGTTTTTTCCTTGCTGCTCTTAATATTTGATCTTTGTGTTTGATCTTTGTTAATTTGATTAATATGTGTCTTGGGTTGTTTCACATTGAGTTTACCCTGTTTGGGATTCTCTAGATTTCTTGGGCTTGGGTGACTATTTCCTTCCCATTTTAGGGAAGTTTTCAGCTATTATCTCCTCAAGTATTTTCTCATGGTCTTTCTTTTTGTCTTCTTCTGGGACTCCTATGATTCGAATGTTGGGGTATTTAACATTGCCCCAGAGGCCTCTAAAATTGTCCTCATTTCTTTTAATTCTTTTTTCTTTTTTTCCTCCTGTTTCATTTATTTCTACCATTCTATCTTCTATCTCACTAATCCTATCTTCTGCCTCCATTATTCTAATGTTGGTTCCCTCCAGAGTGTTTTTGATCTCAGTTATTACATTATTCATTATTGATGGACTCTTTTTTTTTATTTCTTGTAGGTCCTTGTTAAACATTTCTTGCATCTTCTCAATCCTTGTCTCCAGGCTATTTATCTGTAACTCCATTTTGTTTTCAAGATTCTGGATCATTTTTCCTATCATTATTCTGAATTCTTTTCCAGGTAGACTCCCTATCTCTTCCTCTTTTGTTTGGTTTGGTGGGCATTTTCTTTATCATGTTTCTTTACCTGCTAAGTATTTGTCTGCCTTTACATCTTGTTTAGATTGCTGTGTTTGGGGTGGCCTTTCTGTATTTTGGCAGTTTTTGGTTCCTTTTTTTTTTTTTTTTTTTTGTGGAGATTCCTCCCTGTGGGTGGGGTTGAACAAGTGGCTTGTCAAGGTTTCCTGGTTAGGGAAGCTTCTGTTGGTGTTCTGGCGGGTGGAGCTCAATTCTTCTCTCTGGAGTGCAATGAAGTGTCCAGTACTGAGTTTTGAGATGTGTATGGGTTTGCTGTGACTTGGGGCAACCTGTATATTGAAACTCAGGGCTATGTTCCTGCATTGCTGGAGAATTTGCATGGTATGTCTTGCTCTGGAACTTGTCGACTCTTGGATGGTGCTTGGTTTCAGTGTAGGTATGGGTTTTAAATGAGCTCTTATCAATTAATGTTTCCTGGAGTCAGGAGTTCTCTGGTGTTGTCAGGTTTTGGACCTAAGCCTCCTGCTTCTGATTTTCAGTCTTATTCTTACAGTAGTCTTAAGACTTCTCCATACATATAGCACCAATGCTGAAACATCTAGGTTAATTGTGAAAAGATTCTCCACAGTGAGGGACACCCAGAGAGGTTCATAGAGTTACATGGAGAAGAGGGGGGAGGGAGATAGTGGTGACCAGGAGGAGAAGAGGGGGAATCAGAAGAGAGGAGAGTAGCCAGTAATCAATTCACTATGTGCTCTCCACAGTCTGGAACCCTCAGAGAGGGTTCATGGAGTTACATAGAGAATAGAAGAGGGAGGGGACCAGGAGACCAGAAGGAGATAGAGGTGACCAGGAGGAGAAAAGGGGGAATCAAAAGGAGAGAGATATAGCCAGTAATCAGTTCCCTAAGTGTTCTGAAGGAGATCAACCCTGGGATTTCTTTGGAAGGAATGATGCTGAAGCTGAAGCTCCAGTACTTTGGCCACCTCATGTGAAGAGCTGACTCATTGGAAAAGACTCTGATGCTGGGAGGGATTGGGGGCAGGAGGAGAAGGGGACGACCAAGGATGAGATGGCTGGATGGCATCACAGACTCGATGGACTTGAGTCTGAGTGACCTCCAGGAGATGGTGATGGACAGGGAGGCCTGGCGTTCTGCGATTCATGGGGTCACAAAGAGTCAGACACGACTGAGCGACTGAACTGAAGTGTTCTCCACAGCCTGGGACACACACAGAGTTGGGTAGGGAAGAGAAGGGGGAGGGGGGAGATAGAGGTGATCTGGGAGAGAAAAAGGAGAGTCAAAAGGGGGAGAGAGTAATCAAGCCAGTAATCACACTCCTAAGTAAAAATGGGTACTGAAGATTGCATTCTTAAAGATACAAAATTGATAATAAATACCAAAAAGCAAAGATTAAAAATCTAGAGTCGTTTAGACTCTCAAAAACAAACAGACAAAAAAAAAAAGCAAAATCACAAAAATTATAAAAAATATATATGAAGTTTGCTTTAAAAATAGGGTCTTTTTTTTTTTTTTGCTCGGTAATAGGTTATAAAATGAAAATTAAAGGATTAATAGAGTACTTAAAATTTTAAAAAGTTCAAAAAATGATAATAGTAAAAATATATCTAGGAATTTATCTGAAGCTGTTGCGAGCAGTGTGGGGTCAATTCAGTTTCAGTTAGTTCCTTGTTCCTTCTCATATTTCTCAAGATCTATAGGCCCCTTCCAATATAGTTGGTGCTAATTACCATATTTTAATCTGTTGCACCTGTCACTTCCAAAGTGGTTCCCTTTGTTTATTTTGGCTTCTTCTGTTTGCAGGTCTCTTCAGTGTCTAATTTCCACCCTGACACAAGGGGGGTGAAAGTGGTCACTTATTTAGGCTCCCTTGTTCAGTCGTGTTGTGAGGAGGGAGGAACACTGCAAATAAATATCACTGGCATGTGTGGGGAGTGCTCACAGTGTCTGCGCCACACTGGGTTTGCCCCCACTCATGATGTGTGTGCTTTCCCAGTCTACACTGCTCAGTCTCCAGGTTGCTCTGCAGGGAAACTGTCTAAAGCAGACCCTGGGTTGTGTGTACTTCCAAGGTCAAAGCCACTCAGGTTCAGGTTCTAGGATACTCCACAAATGGGCACACTCGGTTGGGCCTGTGTTTTGTGCCCTTCCCAGATTTGAGCAGCTCAGGTGACCAGGTGCTTGTTGATCACACTCTCCCCAGGTGGGGGTGTGCGTCTTATTGCCTCCTCTGTTCCAGCTGCTCAGTTTTCTGGATATGCAGTGGACGTGCTTTCTCAGGTGTGCCATGTGTTTCTTCTAGGGAGATGATCTCTGGCTGCAACCCTCCAGGAGGATGTCAACCGTCCAGAATCCCAGGTCTTGGTTAGCAACTGACAGCCTGCTCGCAGTTTGGTAGACGATGCCATCTCTGGGGCAGTGATTCCCCCTTTCCAGTTCTGGATGCCTCCTGGCAGGGGATGGGCCTATCTACAGCCAGCTAGCTCTCTTCTGTTTTTTGTTCAGTCCTTTGTTCTGAGAGTCGGCCCAGCAGTGCCCTAGGTTAGGGCTTTTTGCAGGATAGTCCTCTCTCTCTCTCTCTCTCTCTCTTTTTTTTTTTTCTCTCTCTCTGGCTATCCCGCAGTTTGTGTTGCTAGCTCCCTCAGATTGTCCTCAGGGCATTCAGGTCCGATTCTTACCCTAAGCAATGCAGCCTGCTCCTCCTTGTCCAGCTCCTGCTTGCTGATGGTGCATATGAGAGTCTGGGCTACTTATCTGCTGGGAGTTGCCATTAGGCACGTAATCCGTGGGTTTGATTCATTTATTTTTATTTTTTTTTCCTCCCGGTTATGTTGCCCTCTGAGATTTCAAAACTCCCCGCAGACCCACCAGTGAGAGGGTTTCCTGGTGTTTGGAAACTTTTCTTTTGAGACTCCCTTCCTGGGATGGGTCTCTGTCCTTAACTCTTGTGTCTCTCTTTTTATCTTCTATATTTAGTCCTACCTCCTTTTGAAGACAATGGACTGCATTTCTGGGTGCCTGATGTCCTCTGTCAGTGTTCAGAAGTTATTTTGTGGAATTTGCTCAGCATTCAAATGTTCTTTTGATGAATTTGTTGGGGAGAAAGTAGTCTCCCTGTCCTATTCTTCCACCATCTTAGGACCCACCCCTCCTTTAATTTTACAATGAAGTTTCATTCCTGTCTCTACATACATGACAAGCAGCCCATATCTGTTTTATTTTTTGTTGTTGTTATTTGTTTTTAAGGATCCAAATAGTTGTTTTTTAATTGCCATTGTTACTGAGATAGTTGTTGATTTACATGCAGTTTTAAGATATAATACAAAAGATTTCTTATGCACTTTGCTCTGTTTTTCAAATGGTAACATTTTTTACAATGATAGTACAGTATCACAAGGAGAATATTGATATGATATATTGTGTCTTATTCAAAAATCTCCAGGTTTATCTTTTCTTTCTTAGTGTGTGTAAGTTCTGAACAATTTTATCACCCTGTGTAGCTTGTATATCCACCACCACAGTCAAAATACAGAGCAGTTCTAACACCTTATTACCCTGCATGTAATCATAACCTACAGCTCCCTAAATTTTACTCAGTTCCTAACCTCTGGCACCTACTAATATACCCTATATACTTTATATTTCAAAAATGTTGCATAAATGGAATCATACGATGTATAACCTTTTGAGAATATTTTGCATTCATTGTAATTCTCTGTAAATTCATTCAACTTTTTGTATATATCAAGTTTGTTTCTATTTATTGCTTAGTCAGAGAAGGCAATGGCAGCCCACTCCAGTACTCTTGCCTGGCAAATCCCATGGACAGAGGAGCCTGGTAGGCTGCAGTCCATGGGGTCGCTAGGAGTCAGACATGACTGAGCAACTTTACTTTCATTTTCCACTTTCATGCATTGGAGAAGGAAATGGCAACCCACTCCAGTATTCTTGCCTGGAGGATCCCAGGGACCGGGGAGCCTGGTGGGTTGCCATCTTTGGGGTCGCACAGAGTCGGACACGACTGAAGCAACTTAGCCACAGCAGCAGCAGCAGCAGTATTCCACAGACTGGACATACCATGGTTTAACTATTATTTCACTGATGGACATATATCTGATTCCAGTTTGGAGCTATTGCAAGTAAAGCCACTATGCATGCACTTGTTTGTGTGAACCTAAATTCTCCGCAAAATAATGTCTAAGTTTGTAATTACCAAGTCCTGTGATAGTTGCATGTTTAGCTGTATAAGAAACCTCACAACATACTATATTAGATTCACTATTGGATTTTAGATTCTCATCAGCAATGTATGAGTGATCAAGGTTCTCTGTATCGTCAGTAATTGGTTCTGCATGCATGCACACTAAGTCACTTAAGTCGTATAAGACTCTTTGTGACCCTATGGGCTGCAGCCTGCCAGATCTTCTGTCCATGGGCTTCCCCAGGCAAGAATACTGGAGAGGGTTGCCATGCCCTGCTCCAAGAGATCTTCCCATTCCATGGACTGAACACACATCTCTTACATCTCCTGCATTGGAAGTCAAGTTCTTTACCACTAGTGCCACCTGGAAAGCCCATTTGGTTTTATCAGTATTTTAAGAGAGATGAAATTTGTCTCTGTGTTGTTCTTCTTCAGTTGCTCAGTTATAGCTGACTCTTTGCAACCCCATGGACTGCATCATGCCAGGCTTCCCTGTCCTTCACCATCTCCCGAGTTGGAGCTTACTCAAACTCATGCCCATTAAGTGGATGATGCCATCCAGTCATCTCTTCCTCTGTCCTCCCCTTCTGCTGCCTTAAATCTTTTCCATCATCAGAGTCTTTTCTGATGAGTTGGCTCTTCACATAAGATTACCAAAGTAGTGGAGGTTCACCTTCAGCATCAATCCTTCTGATGAATATTCAGGATTGATTTCCTTTAGGAGTAACTTGTTTGATCTCATTGAAGTCCAAGGGACTCTCAAGAGTATTCTCTAACACCACAGTTCAAAAGCATCAATTCTTTAGCACTCATCCTTCTTTATGGCCCAACTTTCACATCCCTACATGACTATTGGAAGCTTTGACTACATAGCTTTGACTATTCGACAAAGTAATGTCTCTGCTTTTTAATATACTGTCTAGGTTTGGTCATAGCTTTTCTTCCAAGGATGAGCCTCTTTTAATTTCATGAATGTAGTCACCATCTGCAGTGATTTTGGAGCCCAAGAAAATAAAATCTGTCACTGTTTCCATTGTTTCCCATCTATTTGCCATGAAGTGATGGAACTGGATGCCATGATCCTAGTTTTTTTTGAATGTAGAGTTTTAAGCCAGCTTTCACACTTTCCACTTTCACTTTCATCAAGAGGCTCTAGTTCCTCTTTGCTTTCTTCCATAGGGTGGTGTCATATGCATATCTGAGGTTGATATTTCTCCCGGCAATCTTCATTCCAGCTTGTGCTTCATTCAGCCCAGCATTTTCATGATGTACTCAAATATAAGTTAAATAAGCAAGGTGAAAATATATAGCCTTGATACTCCCCTTTTCCAATTTGGAACCAGTCCATTGTTCGATATCCATTTCTAACTGTTGCTTCTTGACCTGCATACAGATTTCACAGGAGGCAGGTACGGTGGTCTGGTTTCCCATCTTTTGAAGAATTTTCCACAATTTATTGTGATCCATACAGTCAAAGGTTTTAGCATAATCAATGAAGGAGAAGTAGATGTTCTTCTGGAATTCTTTTCCTTTTTCTGTGATCCAACAGATGTTGGCAATTTGACATTTGGTTCCTCTGCCTTTTCTAAATCCAACTTGAACATATGGAAGTTCTCAGTTGATGTACAGTTGAAGCCTGGCTTGTAGAATTTTTAGCATTACCTTGCTAGCATGTGAAATGAATGCAATTGTGCAGTAGTTTGAACATTCTTTGGCATTGCCCTTTTTTCATATTGTATTAAGTACTGACCTTTTCCAGTTTTGTGGCCAGTGCTGAGTTTTCCAGACTTGCTGGCATATTGAATGCAGCACTTGGATAGCACCATCTTTTAGGATTCAAAGTAGCTCAGCTGAAATTCCATCACCTCCACTAGCTTTGTTCATAGTGATGTTTCCTAAGGCACACTTGAGTCTGCACTCCAAGATGTCTGGCTCTAGGTGAATAATTACACCCTCATGGTTATTTAGGTCATTAAGATCTTCTTGTATAGCCCTGTGTATTCTTGCCACCTCTTCTTAATATCTTCTGCTTCTGTCTTTACCTAAAATGTTCCCTTGGTATCTCTAATTTTCTTTAAGAGATCTCTAGTCTTTCCCTTTCTATTGTTTTCCTCTATTTCTTTGCATTGATCACCTAGGACAGTTTTCTTCTCTCTCCTTGCTTTTCTTTTGAACTCTGCGTTCAGATTGGTATATCTTCTTTTTCTTTTTTGCCTTTTGCTTCTCTTCTTTTCTCACCTATCTGTAAGGCCTAATCAGACAACCATTTTGCCTCTATTTTTTTTTTTTTTTTCTTAATTTCAGGCAGTTATTTTGCTAACTCCCTCTCTTCAAATACATTCTTGTTATATTCAGAGAAATTTAAGAAATGATATATCCAGAGATTCTGATTATTATCTGTTGTCTCAGGCTGAGTTCTGAATTTAGTAAAATGTCTTTACTCTCCCTGTGAGCTCACTATACATGGAATTGTTTACTGGGAATATTTGGTATCTATCATTATGTTTATAGTTCCATTGCATTTCTACTTATCTTCCCAGAACTCTCTCATATGTTACCACAGTCATGGGAAAGACAAGGCCTTGACATATAAGAAGACCTTACATATCACTTAGAGAAGTAAAACATTTATAGTATAGTGTAATATAATTTCTATTAGATATAACTGTTCTGAGAGCACCATTACTAGCTATGGATAGATTCACGATGAGTTCTTCTCTTCCCATTTTGAGCAGATCAGCTTCTGCCAAAGATAGCATTGTATATCATGTCCTTTCTCCCTGGAGTTCCAGTTTATCTCTCTGAGTCCTCTCACTACAAATAAACACAGGCTTCGTACATTCTGGGTGGTTCTTGGGACTCTACTCATAATTTCCCTGTGACTCACAAAACTGACTCACACTGCACACAATTTCCCTGTGACTCAAAACTGACTCACACTGCACACAAACTTTCTATGCTCAAGCAATATTTTCCAGAAGAAAACTAGATTAAACTGATAGATTTTTTAAAAAAATCAACAGTTCCTAGAGAAGCAATAGTGTTTATAAACCTTTCCAAAAACTCAGAAACACACACATATATAATTAAGCAGAACATTTAGTTTTACACACTAAACCATTTATTTATAGTGGTTTCAGAAATTTTACCAAATGAACAGATCTATTTTAGGATCAACTGAGTTTCAATATTGCAAGTCCTAGTTTAAACCTAAGCTAACAATAAATTTAAAGTTTACATGCAAAATATACAGTATAAATTCCCTGTAAGCATATGCATATCTAAATATTCACAAAATATTTTCAGGACTTCCTCTTTTTCTCTTACTCTTGACTTGGCTCATCCTGGCATGGCTTAATTTGTAGATTTAGTCTCTCCTCATAGGTATAGTGTCTCTCTGGTCTTCCCAAATTTACTAGATTTTATAGCCTTTGATACCAGTAAAAAAATACTATAGATTCTAATCAAATGAAGGACTCATTAGATGGAAACTTGAACCATACTGGTGGCCCAGATGATAAGACTCCTTGAATGTTTATCCCAAGGTCAAAGGTCAGATCAGTTCTCTCATTTCAATAATCTATGCAGAAAAAAGATAATTTTCAAGCACGCAGTTCAAGAAAGGAAGTACAATATTGAGCTGAAGGTAGTACAATATTGAGATGAAGGTAAGGAAGATTTCACACATTCTTCCATAGCCTGTCTTTGGAGAATTTCACCATTCCCTATTTGAGATTTCATCCAAGATAATGAGTAATGCAACAGGAAGCATTTTATTTATTTATTTATTTTTCAAAGAAAGAACTTATTTAATGAAAGGCATGGCTGCTGCTGCTAAATCGCTTCAGTCATATCCAACTCTGTGCGACCCCCTAGACAGCAGCCCACCAGGCTCCCCCGTCCCTGGGATTGTCCAGGCAAGAACACTGGAGTGGGTTGCCATTTCCTTCTCCAATGCATGCAAGTGAAAAGTGAAAGTGAAGTCACTCAGTCATGTCCGACTCTCAGTGATCCCATGGACTGCAGCCTACCAGGCTCCTCGGCCCATAGGATTTTCTAGGCAAGAGTAGTGGAGTGGGTCGCCATTGCCGTCTCCCAATGCAAGGCATTACATGCTTGCAAATTATTGGAAAATCTGGAGAAAAAATTCAAATGGCTACCAATTGATTAGTGATTTCAAATTCACACTAACACCTTGATTTTATTCATTTTACTGTTTTAGACTTTTTTTTAATTTTTGAAATTTTTGGTATAGTTGGTATAGGTATAGTTGATTTACCATGTTATGTTAGTTTCTGGTGTACAGCAAAGTAATTCAGTGTTTTATATATATACAATGTTTTATATATATATATGCAGTGTTTTATATATATATACAGTTCCCTGTGCAGTTAGACCCTGCCATTTATCTATTTTATATATAGTAGTTTGTATCTGCTAAATTGAATATACCTGATTTATCCCCCCATGCTTTGGTGACCATACTTTATTTTATTTTCTATGTCTATGGATATGTTTCTTTTTTGTAAGTAAGTTCATTTGTATCATATTTTAGATTCCACATATGAGTAATATCATATGATATTTCTCTTTTTCTGTCTGACTTAGTTCAGTTAGCATGATAATCTCTAGGTCTATCCCTGTTGCTGCAAATATCATTATTTCATTATTTTTTAAGATTGAGTAGTCTTCCATTGCACATGTGTGCCACATCTTCTTAATTGATTTATCTGTTGATGGGCATTTAGGTTGTTCCCATGTTTTGTTCTACTGAACATTGGAGTGCATATATTTTTTTCAAATTAGAGTTTTCTCCAGCTATATGCCCAGGAATGGATTTTTGGATCATGCAGTAGCTCTATCTTTAGTTTTTAAAGAACCTCCATACTGTTTTCTGTAGTGACTGTGCCAATTTACATTCCCACTAACAGTATAGAAGTGTTCCCTTTTTCTCCACACCCTCTCCAGCGTTTATTTTCTGTAGAATTGTTGATAATGATGATCCTGACTGGTGTGAAGTGTTACTTCTTTGTAGTTTTGATTTGCATTTCTCTGATAATTAACAATGTTAGCATCTTTTCATTTGCCTATTGGCCATCTCTCTGTAGGGCTTCCCAGGAATCACAGTGGTAAAGAATCCATCTGCCTGTGCCAGAAACAGAGGAAAGGCAGGTTCAATCATTTATGAAGGAAATGGCAACCCAGTCCAGTATTTTTGCCTGGAAAATTTAATGGACAAAGGAGCCTGGTGGGCTACAGTCCATGGGGTCTCAAAGAATTGGACATGACTAAGCATGCACACACACACACATACACACACACCTCTATGTCTTCTTTGGAGAAATGTCTATCGAAGTCTTCTGCCCATTTTTTTTTTCGACTGGGTTCTTTGTCTTTCGTTGTTGTTGTTATTGAGCTGTATGAGTTGTTTGTATATTTTCAAAATTAAACTCTTGCTGGATCACATCATTTACACATATTTTCTCCCACTCTGTAGGTTGACTTGACATTTGTTTATGGTTTCCTTTGCTGTGCAAAATCTTAAAAATTTGATTAGATACCATTAGTTTGTTTTTTATTTTATTTCTATTGCTGTGGGAGACTGAACTAAGAAAACACTGATACAATTTATGTCGGATAGTTTTGCCTATAATCTCTTCTAGGAGTTTTACAGTGTCCTCTTATGTATGTAACCCTTTAAGCCATCTTGAGATTATCTGTATGGATAGTGTGAGGGACAGTTCTAACTTCATTGATTTACATAAGGCTGTCCAGCTTTGCCAAAAACCAAGCCAAAAAAAACTGTCAAATAATGAATAAATTTTAAAAAAGTAAAAGTTAAAGGCATGGATCTGATGGCAGTAAGATAAAAACAAAGAATTAGTTACATCTGTGTCTCTTTTGCTATCTCACATATAGGGTTATCATTATCTTTCTAAATTCCATATATATGTGTTAGTATACTGTATTGGTGTTTTTCTTTCTGGCTTACTTCACTCTGTATAATCGGCTCCAGTTTCATCCACCTCATTAGAACTGATTCAAATGTATTCTTTTTAATGGTTGAGTAATACTCCATTGTGTATATGTACCACAACTTTCTTATCCATTCGTCTGCTGGTGGACATCTAGGTTGCTTCCATGTCCTGGCTATTATAAACAGTGCTGCAATGAACATTGGGGTACACATGTCTCTTTCAATGCTGGTTTCCTTGGTGTGTATGTCCAGCAGTGGGATTGCTGGGTCATAAGGCAGTTCTATTTCCAGTTTTTTAAGGAATTTCCACACTGTTCTCCATAGTGGCTGTACTAGTTTGCATTCCCACCAACAGTGTAAGAGGGTTCCCTTTTCTCCACACCCTCTCCAGCATTTATTGCTTGTGGACTTTTGGATCACAGCCATTCTGACTGGTATGAAATGATACTTCATTGTGGTTTTGATTTGCATTTCTCTGATAATGAGTGATGTTGAGAATCTTTTCATGTGTTTGTTAGCCATCTGTAAGTCTTCTTTGGAGAAATGTCTATTTAGTTTTTTGGCCCAATTTTTGATTGGGTCATTTATTTTTCTGGAATTGAGCTGCATAAGTTGCTTGTATATTTTTGAGATTAGTTGCTCGTCAGTTGCTTCATTTGCTATTATTTTTTCCCATTCCAAATGCTGTCTTTTCACCTTGCTTATATTTTCCTTTGTTGTGCAGAAGCTTTTAATTTTAATTAGATCCTATTTGTTTATTTTTGCTTTTATTTCCAGTATTCTGGGAGGTGGATCATAGAGGATCCTGCTGTGATTTATGTCGGAGAGTGTTTTGCCTATATTCTCCTCTAGGAGTTTTATAGTTTCTGATCTTACATTTAGATCTTTAATCCATTTCAAGTTTATTTTTGTGAATGGTGTTAGGAAGTGATCTAGTTTCATTCTTTTACAAGTTGTTAACCAGTTTTCCCAGCACCACTTGTTAAAGAGATTGTCTTTACTCCATTGTATATTCTTGCCTCCTTTGACGAAGATAAGGTGTCCATAGATGTGTGGATTTTATTTCTGGGCTTTCTATTTTGTGGGAGAAGGAGAGGGTGGGATGATTTGGGAGAATAGCATTGAACATGTATACTATCATGTAAGAAAAAAATCGCTAGTCTAGGTTTGACATAGGATACAGGATGCTTGGGGCTGGTGCACTGGGATGACCCAGCGAGATGATATGGGGAGGGTGGTGGGAGGGGGATTCAGGGTTGGGAACTCATGTACACCTGTGGTGGATGCACATCAATGTATGGCAAAACTAATACAGTATTGCAAAGTAAAAAAATAAAATGTAAATTTAAAAAAATTAAAAAAAGGGAAAACTCAAAAAAAAAAAAAAAAGAATTAGTTACATGAGAAGCCCCATAAGGTATTAAGCTTATTTCTCTCAGTTCAGTTCAGTTCAGTCTCTCAGTTGTGCCTGACTGTTTGCAACCCGATGGACTGTAGCGTGCAGACCTCACTGTCCATCATCAATTACCAGAGTTTACCCAAACTCACATCCATTGAGTCAGTGATGCCTTCCAACCATCTCATCCTCTATCGTCTCCTCCTCCTACTTTCAATCCTTCCCAGCATCAGGGTCTTTTCAAATGAGTCAGTTCTTCACATAACGTGGCCAAAGTATTGGAAATTCAGCTTCAACATCAATCATTCCAGTGAACACTCAGGATTGATCTACTTTAGGATGGACAGGTTGAAACTCCTTGCAGTCCAAGGGACTCTCAAAAGTCTTCTCCAACCCACAGTTTAAAAGCATCAGTTCTTCGGTGCTCAGCTTTCTTTATAGCCCAACTTTCACATCCATACATGACTGCTGAAAAAGCCATAGCCTTGACGAGACATATCTTTGTTGGCAAAGTAATGTCTCTGCTTTTTAATATGCTGTCTAGGTTGGTCATAACTTTCTTTCCAAGGAGGAAATGTCTTTTAATTTCATGGCTGCAGTCACCAACTGCAGTGATTTTAGAGCCCCCCCAAAAAATGTCTGCCACTGTTTCCACTGTTTTGATCTTAGTTTTCTAAATGTTGACCTTTAAGCCGACTCTTTCACTTTCCTCTTTCACTGTCATCATAAGGTTCTTTAGTTCTTCTTTACTTTCTGCCACAATGGTGATTTCATTTGCATATCTGAGGTTATGTATATTTCTCCTGGCAATCTTGATTCCAGCTTGCGCTTCATCCAGCCCAGCATTTCTCATGATGTACTCTGCATATAAGTTAAATAAGCAGGGTGACAATATATAGCCCTGACATGCTTCTTTTTCTATTTGCAACCAGTCTGTTGTTCCACGTCCATTTCTAAGTCTTACTTCCTGACCTAGAAGAGGTAGGTCAGGTGGCCTGGTATTCCCATTTCTTTCAGAATTTTCCACAGTTTATTGTGATCCACACAGTCAAAGGCTTTGGCATAGTCAATAAAGCAGAAATATATATTTCTCTGAAATGCTCTTGCTTTTTCTATGATATAGCAGATATTGTCACTTTGATCTGTGGTTCCTCTACCTTTTCTAAAACCAGCTTGAACATCTGGAATTTCACAGTTCATGTATTGGTAAAGCCTGGCTTGGAGAATTTTGAGCATTACTTTAGTAGCAGGTGAGATGAGTGCAATTGTGCAGTGGTTTGAACATTCTTTGGCTGTCATTTTTTTTGGGATAGGAATGAAAACTGACTTTTTCCAATCCTGTGACCACTGCTGAGTTTTCCAAATTTGCTGGCATATTGAGTGCAACACTTTCACAGATTCATCTTTCAGGATTTGAAATAGCTCAACTGGAATTCTATCACCTCCACTAGCTTCTTTCATAGTGATGCTTCCTAAGGCCCACTTGACTTCACATTCCAGTATGTCTGGCTCTAGGTGAGTGATTACACCATTGTTATTATCTGCCAGGAGCCAGCGTGAGGAATCCCACCCATGACAAGGTCATGTGGAGAGGCCTGATGGGCAAGGCGAGTCAGGCCTCAGTGTTTCCCCCTGGAATTTCCTGAGCATGTACCCCAAAAACCAGAATCTGCCTGCCTTATTGTACTGTGCTTTTCCACTCTTCTGACACACTCTGGGAAAAGTTAACTCAGGGCTTTTTCAATCTGCATTTGAAAGGAATGTTTCAATTTAAACCCCCTCTGATAACTCTCTAGCTTGCCTAACAGGTTCCCTCGGACTTTTTACAGCTTGTGAATTGTTTACAGCCCCCAACCACGAGAAGCACAAAGCTTAAAAACATTTTAAAGATATAGAGCCTTTTCTAAAGAGCTAAAAATCATATTGGTGACAGATTTCACTGTTGACTCAATGATTGCTGCCAGGCCTCCATATTCTTTATCCTTTAGGCACCTGGGAGGATATTAATCAATGTAATCAGGATATGGAAAAAGGTATATGGTAGTTTTGATGTTAGCAACACTAGACTTTTGAGTTAATTACTGTTCTTTTGTTATAAATGACTGTACTCCTTTTACTTGTTATAAATTGCTGTATCTCTGCTATGTAAGAATGTAACTTTATTTAGTGTTTTCTGAGAGTGGCACCAGACTTTGAGAAGAACAACACAAAAAAGTCTTCTGGTTGACAAACCCTTATCAGAAAAAAGGCTGTAAAATGTTAATTGGCCCTTTTGGCTGGAAGATGATGTAAATCACCTAAGACTTGTGTATACAACTAGGTATGCAGAGAGAAAAGCCTGATTTTGATGAGTCTGGGCTGCTAACACTGCATAATTTTGTATTACCCATTGATCTCTATGTACAATCAAAAAGGTATAAAAAGCCTTTCTAGACAATAGAGGCCGGGCCAATCATTGGAAGGACTGGTTTCCCCCGTGTCTCCTCTTTACTCTAATTTCAGGGTGAATTCCCATCTGGGACATGGAGGCTTGCCATGTCTACTTACTTGCCCTGGCTTTTAAGTTCCATGAGAGAGAGAGCCCAAGGCAGGGCACTCTCCGATATTCAAACGGACGCCGGTGGCTTAATGTAGATGGTGCAAATCTCTTGTTCTGAGATTTTATTAGTTCTCCACGTAAACCAAGTTATTCAATCTCTTTTCTCCACTTAATTTTCCTACTACACTATTTCTTCCTAATCTAATCTTATATTTCAAATTAAATAAGTAAATAAATTTTTCCTCACCTATGCTGTTTCCGCTTCAAATTTCCCTGGATCCACTGGGGCTGGACCCCAGCAATTATCTATGTCATGAAGATCTTTTTTGTACAGTTCTTATGTGTATTCTTTCCAACTTTTCTTAATCTTCTGCTTCTGTTATGTCCATACCATTTCTGTCCTTTATTGAGACCATCTTTGCATATCTCTAATTTTCTTGAAGAGATCTCTAGTCTTTCCCTTTCTACTGATTTCCTCTATTTCTTTTAACAGATCACTGAGGAAAGCTTTCTTATTTCTCCTTGCTATTCTTTGGAACTCTGAATTCAAATGGGTATATTTTCTTTTCTCCTTTGATTTTCACTTCTCTTTTTTTCACAGCTATTTGTAAGCCTCCTCAGGGAGCCATCATGCCTTTTTTATGTTTCTTTTTCTTGGGGATCATCTTGCCCCCTGTCTCCTGCACAATGTCAGGAACATCTGTCCATAGTTCATCAGGCACTCTGTCTTACAGACCTAGTCCCTTAAATCTATTTGTCACTTCCATTATATAATCATAAGCAATTAAAGTCATATCTGCATAGTCTAGTAGTTTTCCCCACTTTCTTCAATTTAAGTCTGAATTTGGCAATAAGGAGTTTATGATCTCAGCCACAGGCAGTTCCCCATCTTGTTTTCACTGACTGTATAGAGCCTGTCCATCTTTGGCTGCAAAGAATATAATCAATCTGATTTCTGTGTTGGCCATCTGGTGATGTCCATCTGTAGAGTCTTCTCTTGTGTTGTTTAAAGGAGGTGTTTGCTATGTTCAGTGTGTTCTTTTGGCAAAACTCTATTAGCCTTTACCTTGCTTCATTCTGTACTCCAAGGCCAAATTTGCCTATTACTCCAGGTGTTTCTTGACTTCCTACTTTATTATTCCAGTCTCCTATAATGAAAATGATATATTTTTGGGGTGTTAGTTCTAAAAGGTCTTGTACATCTTCATAGAACCATTCAACGTCAGCTTCTTCAGCATTACCGGTTGGGGCATAGCCTTTGGTTACCGTGATATTGAATGGTTTGCCTTGGAAATGAACAGAGATCATTCTGTTGTACTAGTGCCTTAATTTTGATCTGGAAGGGAAGATATTAACATCTCTTTTAGGCCCCTTAGTTGTCCACACTTAAGAAACTAATGGCTTCTGCCTCAACTGCCTCAAGATACTCTTGAAGCTAGAGTCTAGACTTCAGAGCAGTGTGGGGAGCCCCCAATAGTTATATAATCCATGACCTTCCTGGCTGTAACTGCAGCATGAAAATGATCTGTGCCTCAAGTTACACAGCTTTAACAAATTCCTTTCATTTAGTTCAGTTCAGTTCAGTTCAGTCACTCGTTCGTGTTTGACTCATTGTGATCCCATGGACTGTAGCACACCAGGCTTCCCTGACCATCACCAACTTCTGGAGCTTGCTCTGCTAAGTTGCTTCAGTTGTGTCCAACTCTGTGCGACCCCATAGATGGCGGCCCACCAGGCTCTTCCGTCCCTGGGATTCTCCAGGCAAGAACACTGGAGTGGGTTGCCATTTCCTTCTCCAATGCATGAAAGTAAAAGTGAAGTCGCTCAGTCTTGTCCAACTCTTCGCGACCCCATGGACTACAGCCCACCAGGCTCCTCCATCCATGGGATTTTCCAGGCAAGAATACTGGGGTGGGGCGCCAGTGCCTTCTCCAAACTCATGTAAATCAAGTGCATCAATTCTTCAGTGTTCAGCATTCTTTACAGTCTAACTCGCACATCCATACATGACTATGGCAAAAACCATAGCTTCGACTATAAAGACCTTTATAGGCAAAGTAATATCTCTGCTTTTTAACATGCTGTCTAGGTTTGTCATAGTGTTTCTTCCAAGAAGCAAATGTCTTTTACTTTCATGGCTGCAATCACCATCTGCAGTGATTTTCGAGCTCAAGAAAATAAAGTCTGTCACTGTTTCCATTGTTTCCTCATCTATTTGCCATGGAGTGATGGAACTGGGTGCCATGATCTTAGTTTTTTGAATGTTGAGTTTTAAGTCAGCTTTTCATGCTCCCCTTTCAGTTTCATTGAGAGGCTCTTTAGTTTCTCTTTGCTTTCTGCCATAAGGGTGATGTCATATGCACATCTGAGGTTATTGATATTTCTTCTGCCAATCTTGAATCCAGTTTGTGTTTCTTGCAGCCAGGCAATTTGCATGATGTTCATTGCATTAGAAGTTAAATAAGCAGGGTGACAGTATACAGCCTTGACATACTCCTTTATTTGGAACCAGTCTGTTGTCCCATGTCCAGTTCTAACTGTTGCCTCTTGGCCTGCATACAGATTTCTCAGGAGGCAGGTAAAGTGGTCTGGTATTCCCATTTCTTTAAGAGTTTCCCACAGTTTTTTGTGATCCATACAGTCAAAGGCTTTAGAATAGTCAGTGAAGGAGAAGTAGATGTTTTTCTTAAATCCCTTTCCTTTTTCTGTGATCCAACTGATGTTGGCAATTTGACCTCTGGTTCCTCTTCCTTTCCTAAATCCAGCTTGAACATCAGGAAGTTCTCAGTTAACATACTGCTGAAGCTTGGCTTGGAGAGTTTTGAGCATTACTTTATTAGTGTGTGAGACGAATGCAATTGTGTGGTAGTTTGAACATTTTTAGACATTGCCTTTCTTTGAGATTGGAATGAAAACTGACTTTTTCCACTCCTGTGGTCACTGCTGAGTTTTCCAAACTTGGCATATTAAATGAAGCTTTCACAGTGTCATCTTTTAGGATTTGAAATAGATCATCTAGAGTTCCATCACCTCTACTAGCTTTGCTCACAGTCATTCTTCCTACGGCACACTTGACTTTGTACTCCAAGTTGTCTGGCTCTAGGTGAACGATCATACCACTGTGGTTGTCTGGGTCATGAGGATCCCTTTTGTATAGTTTCTGTGTATTCTTTCCACCTCTTTTTAATATCTTTGGCTTCTGTTAAGTCCTCTTCTTATTATCTTCTGCTTCTGTTAGGTCTATATACATTTTGTGTCCTTTATTATGCCCATCTTTGCATGAAATGTTCCCTTTTTATCTCTAATTTTATTGCAGAGATCTCTAGTCTTTCCCAATTTATTGTTTTCCTCTATTTATTTGCATTGATCACTTAGGGAAGTTTTTGTTTCTCTTCTTGTTTTTCTCTGGAACTCTGCATTCAGGTAGATATAACTTTCCTTTTCTCCTCTTTTTGGTGAAATCTAAATGGAATATATAACTCTAGCTTCAATGAAGTCTAAATTCTATAAGATATTGCTATCGGTATCCCAAAATACTGAAAGGCTGGTACAGAGGGTCATGGGTACTAGTCAAACATACAATATGCAATATAATTAAATGTATGTGTTTATGTATATATATACATAATATATACACATACATTTTCAGAGCTGTTGGGAAAATAATTTCAAGTAATGACATTAAGGTAAATGTATTTTACTATTTTTTATGTGCAGTTTTTGGACGTATATTAGTTTTTATTTTATTTATAAAGAGACATAAAATCTTTAGTCAAGACAATTTTCTATGCACTGTGTAACAAATAGTGATTTTTGAAACTCTCCTCCATTCATTATTGCTACTTCTATGAGTAGACGTAAGCAAGAAAATGGCATAATGATGCTGGACATCATTTTATGGCACTGGCAATTGAGATTGATCTAAAATCACAGCAATTTTTGAATCAGTACTTTAAAAAATCAGAAGATTTTCCTTGTGGAAGCAATCTATGTATTCTGTTTCTCAAGTATGTCTTTTCTCTAGACTCACACAAGAAGGCATAGTGATTATTTCTCACATTTTTATTCTTATTCTCTACTGTAAAATAAACTTTCTTAGTGGACTTCATGAACTTCATTTTTTCTTTGTTTCTTTTTTTTTATTTTTAAAAGAAATTTCAGCATAACAGAGAATAAGAGTGTTTTGTAATTGATGAGCTGGCTAATACTTTTTCTTCATACAAAGAGGCATTCTTGACAAGTTGTATACTATTTACCCCTGCTTTGCAGTCTATCCATAAGATTAAATTTAAGAAGAAAAAGAAAAATGGATTATTATTTGGTAAGAGAATCAAAGTTTTCATTAATGTACAGCAATCAATGTCATCACTAGCATTCTGGAGTTAAAATTATTTAAAAGATTGCAACCTGGTTATTCTGGAGAAGGAAATGGCAACCCACTCCAGTGTTCTTGCCTGGAGAATCCCAGGGTCGGGGGAGCCTGCTGGGCTGCCGTCTATGGGGTTGCACAGAGTCAGACACAACTGAGGCGACTTAGCAGCAGCAGCAGCTGCCTGGTTATTCAAGCTGTCTTATACTCTGTCTAATTCATTGTGGCAGTTGAAAGAAATCTCTTTTGAAGCACCGTTACTTGACATTGATATTTAATTTTATATATCTATTCTCTTCAGTAAAACTATTTTGCTGAATGTTTAAACCAACATGGGCTTTTCAGTTCAGTTCAGTTCAGTCGTTCAGTCGTGTCCGACTCTTTGAAACCCCATGAATCGCAGCACGCCAGGCCTCCCTGTCCATCACCATCTCCCGGAGTTCACTCAGACTCACGTCCATCGAGTCCGTGATGCCATCCAGCCATCTCATCCTCAGTAGTCCCCTTCTCTTCCTGCCCCCAATCCCTCCCAGCATCAGAGTCTTTTCCAATGAGTCAACTCTTCGCATGAGGTGGCCAAAGTACTGGAGCTTCAGCTTTAGCATCAGTACTTCCAAAGAAATCCCAGGGTTGATCTCCTTTAGAATGGACTGGTTGGATCTCCTTGCAGTCCAAGGAACTCTCAAGAGTCTTCTCAAACACCACAGTTCAAACACATCAATTCTTCTGTACTCAGCTTTCTTCACAGTCCAACTCTCACATCCATACATGACCGCAGGAAAAACCATAGCCTTGACTAGACGGACCTTAGTCAGCAAAGTAATGTCTCTGCTTTTGAATATGCTATCTAGGTTGGTCATAACTTTTCTTCCAAGGAGTAAGCGTCTTTTAATTTCATGGCTGCAGTCACCATCTGCAGTGATTTTGGAGCCCAAAAAAAATAAAGTCTGACACTTTTTTTTTTCTGTTTCCCCATCTATTTCCCATGAAGTGAAGGGACCAGATGACAGATGGGCTTTTAGGTCTTCTAAAGTTTCTTATCCATAGTGTTTCAGCTGGGATATTCAAGGAGTAATATTGATATGTACATTTTTCTTAGTGAATGAACGGAATATAAACATAGAAGAGAGAATGTTATGAAAATTGTGGTAAAGTTACCAATATGTCAAAGCATGCAAACTGGTTATTTTAAGGCATTAAATTTTGCACACTTTAGCCAAATTTAGGCAGCAAAAAATTTCTAATGAAGATACTAATTTTTTCAAAAAAGTTCATGAATTTTTTTATCACTTAACATTATTTCCTATTAATAATTCATCTTTTAATAATGATATCTTCCAATTTCAAGTAGAAATATTTTGTGTTAAAAGATATACACCATAATGAAAATGTCCTGAAAATAGAATTATTTTCTCAGTTCCTTTCAGAGTAATAATTTGATTTGCAAATTGTCTTTCTTAACTTACCACATGATTTAAAAGATATTAACTCATTTATTTTGCTATATATGGAATCTGTTGCAGTCAAGAACATGAGATGACTTTCCTTTGGAAAAAGAAAAGAAAAATAGACTCTGCTTCATAGTGTCAGCTGTAGGGTTTAAGTGAGATATGAGGATGCTGACAATAGAAAGATGATAAAACTAAATTAAAAAAAAAAAGCTAAATCAAGTTTGTACACAAAGAACATTAAAATCCCAGAATCCTCCCATGTCCAAAGCCAGTTATTTATGAGGCAAATTCTTCTGGTTGCTGTATATCAAGAAGAATTTTTAACCTGAGGAAAAGATTTCTAAGCCATAGAAAAGAGCCATTTGCACCAGTGTTTCTTTTCTTTTTCGTTTTGCTTTAATGCTAGTTCCTCCTTTCTATCATGAATAATCTTTCAGCTTCACCCTACCTATATTACAGGCAAAGAAACATCAATATGGATGACAACAGTGGAATATCATTACAGATGGGTTGGCCTAAAGGAGAATTTCATAAAATATATATCATAGACTGGCTTTGGTACTTTCAATAATAGAGCTCATAATGGGTATGCAAGGTTTCCAGCAATTCAGGTCTACATTTAAATTTCAATTCTCTATTTTTCCCAAATTGTTCCTATTTACTTAATAAGTAAACATACCTTTTATTACTCATTGATTAATACCAAGTATAACAAATTTTAAAAATATTTGAAATGTGTTTTGAACTCCATTGGTCCACATTGCCATTTTATTTGCTTTCGGATGGTTATCTTATGGTTTGATATAATTGAGTTATTACTTCACATATTTAAAAATCGCTGACATTTATATTTTCTCAATGAAATGAATGTCAGAAAAACTTAGGAATTTTTCCATATTCATAAATTCCAGGGTTTCCTAGGTATTTATCCATACAGTCTAAATTCTGCAGTAGCTGTTACCCAAATCTAAAAGCTTGGGAATAAAGCAGGAAGATCAGAATGAGATTCACTTTTACTTCAGTAATTGTTCAAGAAATTAACATCTCCTCACTTTCAATTTGGGCTATGCTGGTAGCTCAGCTGGTAAAAGAATCCACCTGCAAGATGAATGGATAAGGAAGTTGTGATATATATACACAATGGAATATTACTCAGCTATAAAAAAGAACATATTTGAGTCAGCTATAATGAGGTGGATGAAACTGGAGCCTATTATACAGACTGAAGTCAGAAAGAGAACACTACTACAGTATATTAACACATACATATGGAATTTAGAAAGACAGCCTTATATGTAAGACAGCAAAAGAGACACAGATGTAAAGAACAGAATTTTGGGCTTTGTGGGAGAAGGTGAAGTTGGGATGATTTGAGAGGACAACATTGAAACATGTATATTACCAAATGTAAAATAGATATTCAATGTAAGGTCAATGCATGAAGCAGGTAACTCAAAGCCAGTGCTCTGGAACAACCCAGAGGGATGGGGTGGGGAGGGAGGTGGGAGTGGGGCTTGGGATGGGGGGACACATGTACACCTGTGGCTGATTCATGTTGTATGGCAAAAACCACCACAATATTGTAAAGTAATTAGCCTCCGATTAAAAAATAATTTATGTAAATAAATCAATTTAAATCATTATAGTAATTTAATCATAAGCAAATTAATTTATAATAAATCAAATAAGTAAATAAAATTAAATAAATTAAAAATAATTTTAAAAAGAAGAGTTAAAGACAGACACTATTCCAAATCAAATATGTTCTGCTCCAGAATGAACACAGAGCCAATAAGAATAGTTCTTGAAAACAAGTAAACTTTCCACAGTCAAAAAATTAAAAAAAAATCCACTTGCAATGTGGGAGACCTGGGTTTGATCCCTGGGTTGGGAAGATCCCCTGAAGAAGGGCATGGCAACTCACTCTTGTATTCTTGCCTGGAGAAACCCCATGGACAGAGGAACCTGGCAGGCTACAGTCTGTGGGGTCGCAAAGAGTTGGACATGACTGAGTAAGCATAGCACAGCACTTTAAATTTAAAGACAGAAAATTTAATTTCTGCATATCTTATTAAGAAACATTTACTTCTAATTTAGTTTAAAATTATTTTTATAATTTTATAAAAATAAAATCTGAAGATTACAAAGAAATATCTCTCTATGTGTGCCAAGTTGCTTCAGTCGTGTCTGACTTTTTGCAACCCCATAGACTGTAGCCCATCAGGCTTCTCTGTTCATGAGGTTTTCCAGACAATAAAACTGGAATGGATAGCCATGTCCTCCTCCAGGGGATATTCCCAAACCAGAGACGAAACCTACATCTATTGTCTCCTATATTGGCAGGTATTTTCTTTACCACTGAAGTGAAGTGAAGTCTCTCAGTCGTATCCGACTCTTTGCGATCCCATGGACTGTAGCCTACCAGGCTCCTCTGTCCATGGAATTCTCCAGGCAAGAGTACTGGAGTGGGTTGCCTATCTGTCTGTAAATATATATTCATTAATGTATCTACATATGTAACTTTAACTGAAAATATGATTAAAGCATATATTGATTACCTTGGAGAAAATTTTAATACCTTTAAAAACTTAAACAAGACACTAAAACTAGATTTTTAACTGGTAACTTCTAACCACATAAAGTCAAAAAACATTTTATAAGATTTCATTTTTTCTCATCAGTCTTATGAATTCATTATCAAATAGGTGTGATCATGCTATATATATGAAATTTTAAGCCTTATTGTCCACTTAACTTTCAATTATAATTGTTTCTCAAATCATTAACTACACAAAATTGTTTTCCAGGAACAGAGCACTAAAAACTGTTAAGCACAAATATGTTCATCAGAGTATCTATAGAATGTCAGTTGCTACATAGCATTGTTATGAATTCTGAGCATGTTGTTTACTGGAAAACTTTCTAGACAGGGAAGGTGTCAGGAGACTCAGGTTTTGAATTAACTGTCTCTCAGTTAGTGAATTCTATATTTCTACATCTAAGTGCTGATGCTGACTACTGTGATAGCCATCTCTGTTACTTTGGAATCTGCATTTACATAGTTGCACTTGGTTAACATTTTTTCTCTTCTGTCTTCCTTTCTCCTTTCCTTCCTTCCTTCCACAGCTAATTCATTTACCCAAATGGCCATGGACTCATTTAATAATTCTTTTATACATTGAAAAAAGAAGATTGTCATCTACTAATTTCCAGGCATTTGTCCTAGGTTCTGGGGATAAAAGTGAAGTTGCTCAATTGTGTCCGACTGTGATCCCATGGACTGTAGGCTGCCAGGCTCCTCTATCCATGGGATTCTCTAGGCAAGAATACTGGAGTGGGTTGTCAAGAGGAAAAACAGAAAGCTCCTTACCTTTGTGGACCTATCTATACTGAGGAAGGAACCACAAATAATTACTCTATGGAAAATGTATTGAAATGTATTGAACTAGATTAAAAGTGCATGAGAACACACTAGTTGAAAGTCTGTTGAGGAGAACCAGTTTGCCCAGCCATTGTGCATCTGCTTCTCTGACATAATTAACACTGCCCTCCAGTGTTCTTGCCTGGAGAATCCCAGGGACGGGGGAGCCTGTTGAGTTGCCTTCTCTGGGGTCGCACAATGTCGGACACGACTTAGCAGCAGCAGCAAGCTCACTCTCCCACGGTAAAGCGTCTGCCTGCAATGTGGGACACCCGGGTTCCATTCCTGGGTCTGGAAGGTCCCCTGGAGAAGGAAATGGCAATCCACTCCAGCACTCTTGCCTGGAAAATCGAATGGACGGAGGAGCCTGATAGGCTACAGTCCATGGGGTCTCAAAAAGTCGAACACGACTGAGCAACTTCACTTTCACTTTCACTCTCAAAAATGTCACTGTCAAAATATTTAGGTAACAGTTGATATAGGGACAGCACATATCTGAGTTTTACAAGGTAGCAGTCCTCTACCCCCCACTCCTTATTTTTCCAATAAATCAAATAATATTCTGATTGGTTTGATGGTGTCCCTATGATAAAATACTGATTAATGGTAGAAATGCTCAGCTTCATGGGACAGGCAAAGCTGGACTTAGAGTGAATTAGAACATAGATGAGAAGTTACCCTAATTCACTAAGCCTCAAGTCATGATCGTGTGAATTCTAATAAACTCCTCAAAGAGTGTTTTAAAACTTAAGAGAAATAATGTTCTTGACAGGCCTGGAACGTGGTCTTAAAGTGAGCTCAAACAATGTTAATCCTTCTGCTAGAAGAGGAAGTGTTCTCACCCACTGACTTTTTAAAACTTCATTTAATTGTTTATTTTTAATACCAAAAACATTTTGCTTTGGGGTATAGCTAATTAACAATTTTGTGATCGTTTCAGGTGAACAGTGAAGGGATTCAGCCATACATATACATGTGTGCATTCTCCCCAAAACCCCCTCCCATTCAGGCTGGCACAAAACATTGAGCAGAGTTCCACGTGCTATAGGATAGATTTTTGTTGGTTACCCATTTTAAATATAGGTGACATATTGGGTACCTTTAATGACGTGTAAATCTGCATAGAGACTTTGTTTTGAGGACTCATCTGAGTTTAGTGCAAGATAATAGCCTAGAGCAATGTGGAGAACACATTCTGAGCAATCTTATCAGGCAGATCTTCAGTATATCATACTCTGATGTTTAACGATTTACTTAATGTTTTGACTAGTATCTTATGTGCTTTAGGTACTTCAAAAATTTTTAACATAGTTTTGTAATTTTACTAAAAAATTATTTGTAAATAGTTTATATAAATGTGAGATGTTTGGAAGTTTATTCCATAGTCATTAACCTAGGAATTTTGTCAAGTGTGATGATTTTATTTTACTGTGGACTCATATGGTGCTAAATATTTCTTCATAGTAAATCATAATGGAAAGCAATTACATGTAACAATAAATAAGACAGGAATGAATTTAAGATAGCATTTCTGATAAGCAAAAATCATCACTTTTACTTTAAAAGTATTATTTTAGCTGAAAATATGATTAAAACATATTTTTAGATGATTTTTGGAAGAGTTTTCAAACAGCTTTTGGAAACTTAAATAAGAGACCTTAACTAGGTTTTTAATAAGTAGCCTCTAATATCTTTGGAAGAAACAAATTATGAATAATAATGATAAGTTAATAAGTAGTAGACTTTGTCATATTATAAATTGTCATATTAATAAATGTTGTAGTATGAAACTGACTTTAACAATTTCATTCTGCTTTTATACGTCTTAAAGAATTTATTAATTTCGTATGCTGGGCTCAATCCCATTTCTCTCTATCTGTTATAACATGTACATACATCAGAAATATACTCTAATAAAGCCTTGACTCACAGATTATATGAGAAACACTATTGTTTTGTACCTTTTCACACACTCCTCAGGAATTTATCCAGATTTGTTTTTCTAGTCTGCTTATATAGATAGAGTTTCTTTACTCAATATATACATATATATTGAATTTGACTATGATATCTTGAAATTGTATTGTAATAAACTTTTGGAAGGTGGGAAAGGATTGGCCATGTTTTATTTTAACTTCATTTTAGTTTCACTATGTGAAGAAATCAGTTGATTCTTGAATGAGGAAAGTTGAGGTAGTGGTGGTAGGAAGAAACTTTTACTAAATACTTCTGTGCTGTTTCTAACTTAACAGACCCCTGAAGGGACTTCCCTGGTGGCCCAGTGGTATTCTACTCCAGTGGTCCTGAATTGACCTTGCAGTGCAGGGGATGTGGGTTTGATGCCTGGTCAGGGAACTGGCATCGATATAAGTATATATGATCCCATATACTGCAGAGCAACTAAGCCCGTGCTGCAACTACTGAGACCACATGCTCTGGAACCCATGTGTCACAGCTAGAGAGCCCTCATCCTACAAGAAAAGATCCCACATAACATAGCAAAGACCCTACGTGTTTTAACTAAGACCTGATGCTGTTAAATTAATTAATGTTTAAAATTGCCTGAAACAATTCAAGAATACCCCATTTAACTAACTAGGCAATCTGTCTCTGATTTTAGCACTGCAGTGCTGTTTCTGTTCTAAGTTGAACTGTGTCCCCACAAAAGGTGTTGAAGCCCTAATCACCAGTATCTGTGACTATAGCTTATTTGGAAACAGAGTCTTTGCAGATCAGCTGCTTTCATTTTAAGGCATATGTGGAGTACAGTGCACACCAAATGATCTTGGTAGAATCAAATGACAGTTAGATTCTAAGGATCTTATAAACCACATTTGTTACCAGGTTATCAAGAAGGATTTAGGATAGAAATCATTCTTTTCCAGGAGGGAATCAACAAGGATATGTGTTGGTGGCCCATACTGCTAACTTGTGGGAAAGTAAAGGAAACCCATTTAAAATGGAGTGGCGAAGCCCTGAAGGGGGAGCTCTCACATTTGTTGCAACTACATAATCAGCAGGAAGAAGACAGATAAAAATTACCTTGAAAAGGAAGGACAGTTTTCACAAAGAAATGTTAAAATGTTATCTCCTGCTTTTTACGAAAAGGAAGGAAGATCTCTCCCAGACCCATCAACAATGCACTAATCACCACATACAGCCAACAACAACAACAACAACAAAATGTCACAACTTTGAACTCTTGGTTTTATCCAGTGAAATTTTATTCAAAACAATCCTCCCTAATTCACTCCTAAAACCTCAGTCAGTTCAGTTCAGTCACACAGTCATGTCCAACTTTTTGAGACCTCATGGACTGCAGTACTTCAGGCTTGTCCATCACCAACTCCCAGAGCTTGCTCAAACTCATGTCCATCGAGTCGGTGATGTCATCCAACCATCTCATCCTCTGCCTTCAATCCTTCTTCTCCTGCCAATCCAATCATTCTCCTCATGCCTTCAATCTTTCCCAGCATCAGGGTCTTTTCAAATGACTCAGTTCTTCGCCTCAAGTAGCCAAAGTATTGCAGTGAATATTCAGGACTGATTTCACTTAGGATTGACTGGTTTGAACTCCCTGTAGTCCAAGGGACTCTCAAGAGTCTTTTCCAGCACCACAGTTCAAAAGTATCCATTCTTTAGCACTCAGCTTTCTTTATAGTCCAACTCTCACATCCAAACATGACTAATGGAAAAACGATAGCTTTGACTATATAGACTTTGCAGCAAAGTAATGTCTCTGCTTTTTAATATCCTGTCTAGGTTGGTCATAGCCTTTCTTCCAAGCAGCAAGCATCTTTTAATTTCATGGCTGCAGTTACCATCTGCAGTGATTTTGGCCCAAGAAAATAAAGTCTCTCACTGTTTCTCCAACTATTTGCCATGGAGTGATGGGACCGGATGACATGATCTTTGATTTTGAACGTTGGGTATTAAGCCAGCTTTTTCACTCTCCTCTTTCACTTTCATTAAGAGGTTCTTTAGTTCCTCTTCTCTTTCTTCCATAAGGGTGGTGTCATCTGTGTATGTGAGGTTATTGATATTTCTCCCGGCAATCTTGATTCCAACTTGTGCTTCATCTAGCCTGGCATTTCACATGATGTACTCTGCATATAAGTTAAATAAGCAGGGAGACAATCTATAGACTTAACACAGTCTTTTTCCTATTTGTAACCAGTCTTTTGCTCCATGTCCTGTTCTAATTGCTGCTTCTTGACCTGCAAATAGATTTCTCAGGAGGCAGGTAATTCACTAAGGAATAAAGGACAGAAATGGTATGGACTTAACAGAAGCCGAAGATATTAAGAAGTGGCAAGAATATACAGAACTGTACAAAAAGATCTTCACAACCCAGTTAATCACGATGGTGTGATCACTCACCTAGAGCCAGACATCCTGGAATGTGAAGTCAAGTGGGCTTTAGAAAATGTCACTATGAACAAAGCTAGTGGAGGTGATGGAATCCCAGTTGAGCTATTTCAAATCCTAAAAGATGATGCTGAGAAAGTGCTGCACTCTCTATGTCAGCAAATTTGGAAAATGGCAGTGGCCACAGGACTGGAAAAGGTCAGTGTTCATTCCAGTCCAAAAGAAAGGCAATGCCAGAGAACGCTCAAACTACCACACAATTGCACTCATCTTACACACTGGTAAAGTAATGTTCAAGATTCTCCAAGCCAGGCTTCAGTTATATGTTAACTATGAACTTTCAGATGTTCAAGCTGGTTTTATAAAAGGCAGAGGAACCAGAGATCAAATTGTCAACATCTTCTGGATCATAGACAAAGTGAGAGGGTCCAGAAAAACATATATTTCTGCTTTATTGACTATACCAAAGCCTTTGACTGTGTGGATCACAATACACTGTGGAAAATTCTGAAAGAGATGGGCATACCAGACCACCTGACCTGCCTCTTGAGAAACATGTACGCAGGTCAGGAAGCAACATTTAGAACTAGACATGGAACAACAGACATTCCAAATAGGAAAAGGAGTACATCAAGGCTGTGTATTGTCACCCTGCTCATTTAACTTATATGCAGAGTACATCATGTGAAATGCTGGGCTGAAGGAAGCACAAGCTGGAATCAAGATTGCCGGGAGAAATATCAATAACCTCACATACACAGATGACACCACCCTTATGGAAGAAAGTGAAGAGGAACTAAAGAACCTCTTAATGAAAGTGAAAAAGGAGAGTGAAAAAGCTGGCTTAATACCCAACATTCAAAATCAAAGATCATGTCATCCGGTCCCATCACTCCATGGCAAATAGTTGAAGAAACAGTGAGAGACTTTATTTTCTTGGACCAAAATCACTGCAGATGGTAACTGCAGCCATGAAATTAAAAGATGCTTGCTGCTTGGAAGAAAGGCTATGACCAACCTAGACAGGATATTAAAAAGCAGAGACATTACTTTGCTTGGCAAAGTAGTGAATAATGAGTCGTGTTTGACAAGACTTAGCAACTAAACTGATTGACTGAAATGAACGAATATTACTTCCTGTTTCTCAGAGTACTGAATTTGACTGTTGTTAATTAAGGTATATCCAAGTAATGCAGGCACACCACTGGGGTTACAGTGAGACTTTCCCATTTTACACCACCCCCACTCCCCAACATCCTGTGTTCTGGGATTATCAATGCTCAGCTAGAAGTGAGAGCTAGTGGCTTGTGTATCAGATTCTAAGATTTTCTAAAGCCCTTTAAAGGTCCCTTTCTCTGGCTGATTCTTAAGGAAAGCTAATAACCTTCTTCTGTGTCTTCAGACTTGACTATAATTTGTCATAGCCTGCTTGTCCTGATTGCAATTTCTCTGCTATCCCTGAGTAAACTAAACTCTCCTTTTATAACTTGTTAATTATTGTATTTAAGATTGACACTTATAAGAGGAGAAGATGTGCATCGCATGGATGCATGATTTGACATGAGGTAAAATTCTCATGCCCCATGGTAACCAGTACCTTTCCTCACAGTTCCATAGATAGCTTCCAGGGTCCTCTCAAGAGGTGTGCCTAGATTATCATACTCAGGGAAATCTGAAGCTATGTGTTCTTAACAAGTATTTTTATCTCTCTCTCTCTCTCTTTTTTTAACCATAATCTTTGTCACTTAGAAACGTGGAAAACTACCACTTTATTTGGTTGCTAGGGGAACATTTAGAAAAATTAACCTAAGGTCAAATTCTCAGGAAGAGATGTTTCATTAATCTGTTACTTACAACATATAGAAACAAAATATTATTGGAATTAAGCTATCCTTCATTAGTATTTTGTACTTGGAGGTTGTTGAATACTATAGTGTGTTAGTCACTTAGTCATGTCCAACTCTTTGTGACCCCATGGGCTGGAATCTACCAAGCTCCTCAGTCCATGGAATTCTCCAGGCAAGAATGCTTGAGTGTGTTGCCATTCCCTTCTCCATGGGATCTTTCACAATCATGGATTGAACCCAGGTCTCCTGCATAGCAGGTAGATTCTTTACCTTCTGAGCCACCAGGGAATACTATAAACTAGTGTGTATTTCACTGTACTCGGTTCAATACTTTAGGTTGTAATATTACCCCCTTGCAAGTATAAAAACACAGCTCTCCTGTATGTTTAAGAAGAAACCATGATCCACGTTACCTAACTAGTGTCTGTTGAGATTTCATTCTCTTTGGGGTTTCTCTCTTCACTCATTACTGCTAAGTTCCTGAGGATTCTTCACTGTAGCATATCCTCTACTCCTTTTTTATTCTACTACATTCCTTTGAATATTCTCACTAACTTCTTTAATCATAACTCTTTTGTGCCATTGTCTAATTTATCAAGAATTTCCTCCTCTAGACAGTTTACAAAATAATAATTGCTCTACTGATAATTCTGGAGTATATATTGCTTAATTAATAAAGCTGTTTCCAGATTTTAAAAATATATTTTCCTTCTATCAGAAGTCATTAGCTTCAAGGTATGCTTATCATAAGATATATATGCAACATACTCAATTTTTAAGACTACTACTTTGGGCATGCATTCTGTTCCAGAGTCCTAAAAGGATTTGAGTGTGTCCTATTGCCCCTATATGTAAAGTTGACTCCATCTATTAACTGTTTTATTTTTCTTTCATCATAGTGTTAGGATGTTAAATCATTTTTCTATTACATTTTCTATATTTTTGAACAATATGTGTTAACTTTTTCTTTTTGAAACTGACTTTTCTGTTTTATTTGTTTCCCATTTACAATTGAACTTTTTTACCTCTCCAGAACCAGTTTCAAACAATATGTGACCACATAAACACACATACATACAAAAAGCACTTGTCAAAAAACGAAAGCACATTCAACTTTGATCTTAATCTTGTGTGAATATGGTGTTCCTAGATATACACCTTCTACGAAATTTTGTAAATCTTGTTCTTCTGAAGTTTTAATGAGTATTTGAAAAAAATATATACACCCACACACGCATATCTGTAAAGAGTATAATACATTGCATAATTGAAAGGACTCATAAGATACCATAGAATATATTAATATAAGGCTTTTAACAGAGACAGAAGGTACTATAAACTGCAAGGTAAAAAGGAAGAAAGAGAGCTTATACAAGAAGTAGGGGCACCAAAACTTCCAGAAGCATCCCCCTTAATTCCTTACTAAGATCATAGGAATGTATTTTGTCTACAGATTGCATCACCAGTATTTATACAATTAATATTGATTTGGGGAGAGCTACTGGAAAATTTACTGTGGGTTTTAATGACCCTTTTTTTACATGGTTACTTCAGGTGCAAGACATCAATAAACCAACTGAGTCTGGGTACCACAAGGGAGTTTCAGGTGTGAAATACCACAAGATCAATCATTAGCCCACTGCCTTTATCCTAATCAAGAGTCAGTGCCAGATTTCTAAGCATTCCCAGAGATAAGCGTCGAGCTGTTAATCCAATTGAGAGTATCCTGAATGCTAACTATATGTTAGCAATCATAGGTGTTTTATAAAAACTAATAAAAACATTAAAAATCCAAGTAAATTCAAGTTTATATTTTTAAAAGTATTAAGTTTGCTTAGATAGTTAGTTTTTGCTGTATGAAAAATCATCTCAAGGATTTAATGTCTTAAAAAATCAAATTATTTATCTAGCTTCTGATTCTGCTATGTAAACAGTTTGTATTGGGCTCAGCTGAGCTGTTTTTCTAACCTAGGAAGGGCTTATTCATGTGTCTATAATCAACTGCTTGGGTCATTTGGTGCTGATTGTTTTGCAATTCCTCATCTGAGGTGATATGTTTCTGCTTCACATAGTCTCTCATTTTCCAGCAAGCTATTCAGGACTTATTTATATTATATATTGGTAGCATTCCCAAATAGACTAGGAATCTGGGAGGTTTTTGAAGTGTAATCTCAAAGCTGCTAATCTCACATTGTACTGACCAAAACAAATATGTAGATTATGTTTTTCAGAAGCAGATACTCTGATGGTATTGGGGTTATGTTATTTATTATGGGATAACATGTGTACAAGAAAATGAGAGGAAACATAAGACTGAGGAAGAAATTGATCTGCAGTAGAGGTTTAATAGCGTCACCCAATGAGGTAAGCTCTGAAGTAAGGCTTCAGTGTCTTATTTTGCACCATGACCGCTGAGCCCTTATTCACCTTTCTTTCTCAGGAACTGAAATTAGGCAACCTGGAAAGAAAATGACTTTAAGTGATATGGCTCTCTGTAAGACAGAGTAACAGCTGTAAGCTCTCTGATAACTGTATACTTCACAGATGTACCACAAGTCTTTCTTTGAAGGGGCATCTAGGCAGAGAATTCTCAAAGAAGGAATTCAGCAAGTCAAAGGACAAATACAGATTCAAGGATTCAGTTTCTCTCCAGGAAAGAGACTTAACATCTTAATGCTAGGAGCATGTTGTATCAACTGTGACCATGTTTGCAAGCTTTCATAATGTTCAAATATATCTTGAGTACAATTTGTACTTAATACAAGTTTACCTAATTGAATGAACTTTAAAAATCAAACGAAGACAAACCAAAAGAAGTTTATAAAGTAGGTATATTTTGTTGTAAGCAGATATATATAGGATGACACATACAGTAAATAATCTGCCTGCAATGTGCGAGACCTGGGTTCAATCCCTGGTTTGAGAAGATCACCAGGAGGAGGGCATGGAAACCCACTCCAGTGTTCTTGCCTGGAGAATCCCAAGTGACAGAGGAGCCTGGCATGCTGCAGTCCGTGGGGTTGTAAAGAGTTGGACACAACTGAGTGACTAAGCACAGCACAGATATATAGTAGCATATCTACCTACCTGTTACAAGATGAAATCGTATGATTCCTCTATTCCTGGGTATAACTCTTGTCAACTGTAGATTCAGTATCATAAATGGAATCCTTAGAATGCTAATTCATTTCATGTTAGAACTAATGGCCTTATCCTTTCCCCATTCTACACAGGAACTTTGATGTAATTTCACTGTCTGAAATATGTGATTGCCACACTTCAGTTATTAAAATTTGATGTATCTTGGTCTACTGAAAACGAGAAACTTGGGCAAGAGTCCAAGAGAACTGAGACGTAACCCAAGATATTCAATTAAATTTTCTTACGATTATGAGCAGAACATTTCTTTTTTGTGGCCTTGTCAAATGTATAATAGAGATCCTATCTAGGTTCTTTTTGGTATTTATCGTTCATCTTTTTTGTAGCACAAGTTTTGTGACTTGGTTTTCAACATATTTTTCCTTTGGGACTTGCTCCATCTAGTAAATACTTCCTGTTAATTCCTTCATTTATGCATTTTATTTAATGAGGTTATAGAGAGTTTACTGATCCGCTTTTATCCACATTGATTTTTTTTTTTTTTTTAACCAGAGTATCTTTCCTGAGTCTGCATCTTGGTATCAGCTTCCTTCTCATTTTGTAAAGGTGAGCTATCAGATGGCAACTGCTCTACATGTCAGTCTACCTTCTATATGTTCTTCAAGTCAGCAGAAATAATCATGGAGGAAAAGAAAGCCTGACATTCTTTCTGGGAAAAAAGAAAACATCGCTTGAGGAACTATTCTTCACACTGGGTGATTCTTGATAAACAGTGCCTTACAACGAATGACCCTGACTATGAAACCTTCACAGAGATGTTCTCTGTTCCTAGTGCTGGGTCTCCATTGTCACTGCGACAGTCAGTCACTTGTCACAAAATCCCCCAAAACTTCACATTCTGAATCTAAGGACTATGCTGCCAACATCAGTGACTATGCCCTGGACGTGACAAATACTGATAAGAGAAAGAAATTTTACAGCTATCTAGACAAAATTATCCAAGCAGTACCAACATCTAATATGGTAATCATAGTGTAAGATTTTAATGTGTGGGATAGAACTCTTGTCAGCGTGTTATGTGGAAAAATATCTCACTAAAAAGAAAAACACAAAATTATGAGTAAATACACCATCAGTAAGAATGTTGTGAAGAGTGATTGAGAATGCTCTGGATATGATATTGTTTATTAAAATTAATATATAGGAAAAGTGCCTAAGAGCAATTAATAGGAAATAAAAGCACAAGAACACTGAGTAAATTTTATCTATTCTATGAATTGGTACTTGATGCGTGATTATAAATGAAGACTTTTTTTTTTAATTATGAAAAAAGCAATATATTCAGGTAGGTCTGAATGTTCCAGAACAGCAGTAAAAACCCACCTTCATTCTTTCACTGAAGTTCTATATGAATTTATCCAAAGGAAAATGCTTTCAAACTATACTATGTATACTCAGAGTGTGTGTTAGTCGCTCAGTCATGTCTCAACTCTTTGTGACTCCATGGATTGGGGCCCACCAGGCTCCTCCTTTCATGGGATTTTCCAGGTGGGAATATTGGAGTGAGTTGCCACTCCCTTCACCAGGGGTCGCAAAGGGTTGGACACGACTGAGAGACTTTCACTTTCAAATTTGTCCAAGGATTTCTTTTTATTTTTTATTTTTTTGCTTCAAAAAGCAAGAAAGATTGTTTAAAATAGTTGAGATTGGAACATACCATATGGACAGACTATTTATTCAGAAAAACTTTCTTCTGAAAACAAAATTGGAGCAAGGTTTGAAATAATGTAAATAAATGAATAGAAATACTTAATGGATTCTGGTAACAGTGGATGCAGAAGTCCCTACCACATTGCCTTTTCTCCTTTGTCTTGAAGTTCCTTGCCTATCTTGCCATTTGCCATCTTCACCAATAAATACAAATTATTGAAGGAAGTTTTTTTTGTTTTTTTGAGATCCTTGGAACTCAGACCCATCTTGGGCCTAATATTGAGCAAAGTTCCATATTTACTATGGGGAATAAGAAAAGCAGTCAAAAGAATGAGAGGTTATCACTTCATGTCTTCTTCACTGAATAAATTCTGTAACATTGATTAGTTCAGAATGGCGAAGTACAGAAATATAACCTTATGGTTAAATAGGGATACCTTGATTGAATTGAGGCATTCAGTGCACTTGCTTTTGTCAAAACCTTTATATTATATAGCTTAAATTATTCTGTATATAACATTTTAAAATTTAGCATTTAGAGAAAACTTCATACATAACTGCTTTTGGAAACTATTTTTGTCCTCAAACAACTTAATTCTCTGTTTTCCATAATCCCTTAAAATGCATTACTTGGAAATAGAAAATATGTTTCACCAAGTGGCTGTTTAAATTTTAAATTTTACCACTACCAGAGTCAAATAGGTAGTAACTTGGCAAGTGCATTTTTCTAATTTTTAAATTAAAGAAACTAAAATGAAGCTTAATATAGGAAAGATCACTAATTGCATACACACAGAATCTTGCATTATATCTGGATTATAATCTTTAATTTTTATAGTTAAGCCAGCTGAATTCAGTTTTGTTTTTTATTTATGGTCTTTTCCTAACTTTTTGAAATGGATAAAGCAAAAGCAAGAAAATATATTCACCAACACACATTGCTGTGAATTGTAAATATAACAGTACTTCTTCATATCAAAACTAAGCCACAGTTGGCAACCCACTTCCCCTGACATTGAGTCATGACCATGTTCTCCACTCAGCTCCAAAATAAAGTGGCAGATTTTTAAGGATGGAACAAGAAAAGCACAGGTGGTACCACCTACTGTAAATCCTTTCCTTCATCTTAGCTCAGTAACAGCTGTTGGTCTTTTCACAGTCTGTTAAAAGCAAAACAAGGCATAGAATGTGGGCTATTGACATTGTGCAACAATACTATTTGTTTGCTCAGATCATGACAACCAGTGGCAACTGGAAGACTGTTTCCCTTTCAGGTCTCACTGCCTACCTTGAAAATACCTTGCAAATACTGTTGTTGATCTATTGATTGATTCTCACATTGAAAATTATGTAACTACCATGAGTTGTAATCTCACAAATCTGAGAATTTATATTATGTATTTTAAAGAAATTGTAAGAATTAATGAGCATCTGTTTCATCCTGTCTAGGCATATGGGGGAGAGGTGAAAAAAAAAAAAAGGGAACAAACTGTTTTCAGGCTTGGTAATGTTGCCTTAAATGCCCTTTTCGGTGAAGATAGGACTTCCCTCTCTCATCACTCACAAAATATGAATAAATAAATAAAATAAAGCAGGCTTTCAACTCATAGAGTCTTAATAAACATAGGAAGAGGTAGATGCTTTAGACCTGGACTGAGCTGCTAAATAGTCTTAGATAGAGGGCTGTCTCAACTGAGAGAGTGACAGATTTGGGCTGGATTCAAGCTGTCTTTGAGATAAAAAACAGTTCTTCTTGATAAATTTTGCAATAAGATATTCTAGACTATAGCATTAAACATAAAAAAGTATGTTTCCATCTGTTCTGTTTTGAAGCAGGATCCTAGTTAAGGTATAAGTAAATGCTAGGAAGTTCTCAGAAAGTTGCTCTTGGGAAACAAGGTTTATACTAACATCAGTGTGCTGAGACTGAGTCTGAAGATATGTTGATAGTCTCAAAATGCAATCAAAATGAAATCAGCAACTGGAACAGTCAAAAAACTAAGATCATGGCATCTGGTCTCATTATTTCATGGCAAATAGATGGGGAAACAATGGAAACAGTGACAGTTTATTTTCTTGGGATCCAAAATCACTGCAGATCGTGACTTCAGCCATGAAATTAAAAGATACATGCTCCTTGGAAGAAAAGCTATGACAAACCTAGACACCGTATTGAAAAACAGATACATTAGTTTGCTGACAAAGGTCCATCTAGTCAAAGCTATGGTTTTTCCAGTAGTCATGTAGGGATGTAAGAGTTGGACCATAAAGAAGGCTGAGCACCGAAGAATTGATGTTTTCAAACTGTGATGTTGGAGAAGACTCTTGAGAGTCCCTTGGACTGCAAGAAGATCAAACAAATCAATCTGAAAGGAAATCAGTCCTGAATACTCATTGGAAGGACTGACGCTGATGCTGAAACTGAAGCTCCACTACTTTGGCCACTTGATACAAATAACTGACTAATTAGAAAAGACCCTGATTCTGGGAAAGATTGCAGGTGGGAGGAGAAGGGTATGACAGAGCATGAAATGGTTGGATGGCATCACTGACTCAATGAACATGTGTTTGAGCAAGCCTCTGGGAGATGGTGATGAACAGGGAGTCCTGGCATGCTGCAGTCCATGGGGTTGCAGAGTTGGACATGACTGTGTGACTGAACAACACAGCAAGAAAGGTCTGAGACTGTGGTATTGGCAATAATTGAGCCAAGAGTTGACAGAATTTGACATGAAACATGAGTAAATAAAGAATTTACAGAATTGGCTCTGTAACACTATGTAGCTGCAAAAGTAGAGTTCAGCATATTACACAGAAAATAATTTAAAGGTAGTCATAGTTCTATCATAAGGTCTATGGATTTACATTTTAAAGTGATTTCAATGTAGAATTCCACCTCTCCCATTGCAATAAAAATCCTAGTGCTGGGGCTTCCCTTGAGGTCCAGTGGTTAAGAATCCAACTTGCAATGCAGAGTATGTGGTTCTATCCCTGGTCAAGGAAGTGAGATCTTAAGTTCTGCTGCTGCTGCTAAGTCACTTCAGTTGTGTCCAGCTCTGTGCAACCCCCTGGACAGCAGCCCACTAGGCTCCCCCATCCCGGGAATTCTCCAGGCAAGAACACTGGAGTGGGTTGCCATTTCCTTCTCCAATGCACGAAAGTGAAAAGTCAAAGTGAAGTCTCTCAGTCATGTCCTCAGCGACCCCATGGACTGCAGCCTACCAGGCTTCTCCATCCATGGGATTTTCCAGGCAAGCATACTGGAGTGGGGTGCCATTGCCTTCTCTGCTTAAGTGCCACAGACCAACTAAACTGTGTTAACTGGGATCTACAGTGATCCTGTGTGCTAAAGCTAAGATGCAACATAGCCAAATAAATAAATACATATTTAAAAAATTCTACTGTGTTTTTTTCTTTTTTTTTTAATATGGCTGCTAATTTCTCATCCCTAACTCAAATTATTTTTTCTATATTTATTTATATTATTTTATCTTTATATTTATGCCAAACTTTATCCCATACATGTATTTCAACAATTTTCAAAGCTGTGTTTATTTTAAATATTAAAAGATTAATTTTCTTGAATCTGTAAGATTATAATAGGATAACTTTGAGGTTTTTCAATATTCTTTCTTTGAGTATACCCTTCTTGGAGATGGGCCTTCCTAAAATGGAGTGAATGAAGATCAACTCCAGAAAATTAAGAGGAAACAAAGTAGTCAGCATGAAACTATGCTCTGATTGTTTTCATTGGCTTAGTAATGTCTCCAGAAAAGTATATTATGAACCATTATAGAAATAATGGAGGGGTGATATCAGTTTACTATTCACAATATACTCTAATGATTTTGTAAGGCATAGTTCCACCCTAGAAGACCAATAACAACAAGTTCTTGTTTATAATCACTTTGACTTTAGAGCCATCTTTACTGGGTGAAGTATTATGCATAATCATTTATAAATTAAAAAAAAATAGATATGTGTAATGGGACTTCCCTGGTGGCTAAAACTCCATACTGCTAATGCAGGTGGCTCAGAATGCTCCCTGGTCAGGAAACTAGATCCCACATGCCACAACTAAAAAAAAGTTCCTGCTGCAACTAAGACATGGTACAGCCAAATAATTTATTTAAACAAATTAAATAGTTTTGAGTGGAAAAATACAATCATTTGCATGTGCCTTATATTTGTATTATTAAAGTAGAAAGCATTTTCTAGAAAATAATTTCAATGAGTTAAGGTAAAAAAAAATTAGAGAGAAATGGAAACATGGAGGAAGTGGATTTGTGCTAATATGCAACAGTTTCATGAGATTCTGTCTCCTTATTAGTAAAAATAAAGAAATCAATTTAATTTTTTCAAAGATGTTAGGATGATTAAATAAAAAGCACAGTGTAAATTGTACTATAAAATCAATGTTATCAATATTATACCACTAGAGTATAAGGATAAAATATATTTAAATAGTCTTTGGTTTCAGTGAGAATCATATTCTTTGAAGCACCAAATAACATGTAATCATTTAATGGTATGTTTTACAGAAACTTAGATCCTCTTGCATCTATTTTGGTCTCTTAAGGGAAGGAAAGAACTATTGGAAATTTTCAGTAAGTGAAATTGCTGATAGACTGAAGTGTCAAAGTCATGAGGATAAAGATAATATAGATTATATTTAGATGTTATAATGCAGTAATGAAATTAAAAAAAAATGCTTGCTCCTTGGAAGAAAAGCTATGACCAAACTAGGCAGCATATTAAAAAGCAGAGACATTACTTTGCCAACAAACGTCTGTATAGTCAAAGCTATGGTTTTTCCAGTAGTCATGTAAAGATATGAGAGTAGGACGAAAAATAAAGCTATTATAGATTAGTCTCTCAGCTGTGTACAACTCTTTCAAACCCCATGAACCACAGAATGCCAGGCCTCCCTGTCCATCACCAACTCCCAGAGTCCACACAAACCCATGTCTGTCTAGTCAGTGATGCCATCCAACTATCTTGTACTCTGTAGTTCCCTTCTGCCCTCAATCTTTCCCAGCATAAGGGTCTTTTCAAATGAGTCAGCTCTTTGGATCAGGTGGCCAAAGTACTGGAGTTTCAGCTTCCACATCAGTCCTTCCAATGAACACCCTAGGGATTATCTCCTTTAGAATGGACTGGTTGGATCTCCTTGCAGTCCAAGGGACTCTCAAGAGTCTTCTCTAACACCCACAGTTCAAAAGTATCAATTTTTCAGCACTCAGCTTTCTTCACAGTCCAACTCTCACATCCATACATGACCACTGGAAAAACCATAGCCTTGACTAGACAGACCTTTGTTGGCAATGTCTCTGCTTTTTAATAATGCTAAGTTGGTCGTAACTTTCCTTCCAAGGAGTAAGTGTCTTTAATTTCATGGCTGCAATCACTATCTGCAGTGATTTTGGAGCCCAGAAAAATAAAGTCAGCCACTGTTTCCATTGTTTATCCATCTATTTGCCATGAAGAGATGGGAGCAGATGCCATGATCTTAGTTTTCTGAATGTTGAATTTTAAGCCAACTTTTTCACTCTCCTCTTTCACTGTCATCAAGAGGCTCTTTAGTTCTTCTTCATTTTCTGCCATAAGGGTGGTGTCATCTACATATCTGAGGCTATTGATATTTCTCCCTGCAGTCTTAATTCCAGCTTGTGCTTCTTCCAGCCCAGCGTTTCTCATGATGTACTCTGCATATAAGTTAAATAAGCAGGGAGACAACATACAGCCTTGATGTACTCCTTTTCCTATTTGAAACCAGTCTGTTGTTCCATGTCCAGTTCTAACTGTTGCTTCCTGACCTGCATACAGCTTTCTCAAGAGGCAGGTCAGATGGTCTGGTATACCCATCTCTTTCAGAATTTTCCAGTTTGTTGTGATCCACACAGTCAAAGACTTTGGCGTAGTCAACAAAGCAGAAGCAGATGTTTTTCTGGAACTCTCTTGCTTTTTTGTTAATCCATCGGATGTTGGCAATTTGATCTCTGGTTCCTCTCCCTTTCTAAAATCAGCTTGAACATCTGGAAGTTCATGGTTCACATATCACTAAAGCCTGTCTTGGAGAATTTTAATCATTACTCTACTAGCGTGTGAGATGAGTGCAATTGTGTGGTAGTTTGAGAATTTTTTGGCATTGCTTTTCTTTGGGATTAGAGTGAAAACTGACCTTTTCCAGTCCTGTGGCCACTGCTTAGTTTCTCGAATTTGCTGGCATATTGAGTACAGCACTTTCACAGCATCATCTTTCAGGTTTTGAAACAGCTCAACTGGAATTCCATCACCTCCACTAGCCCTGTTCATATTGATGTTTCCTAAAGCTCACTTGACATCACATTCCAGGATATCTGGCTCTAGGTGAGTGATCACACCGTCATGATTATCTAGGTCTTGAAGATTTTTTTGTACAGTTCTTCTGTGTATTCTTGCCACCTCTTCTTAATGTCTTCTGCTTCTGTTTGGTCCATACCATTTCTGTCCTTTATCGAGCCCATCTTTGCATGAAATGTTCCCTTGGTATCACTAATTTTCTTGATGAGATCTTTCCCATTCTATTGTTTTCCTCTATTTCTTTGCATTGATCACTGATGAAGGCTTTCTTATATTTCCTTACTATTCTTTGGAACTCTGCATTCAAATGGGTATATCTTTCCTTTTCACCTTTGCTTTTCACTTCCCTTCTTTTCACAGCTATTTGTAAGGCCTCCTCAGACAGGCATTTTGCTTTTTTGCATTTCTTTTTTTAAGGACGGCCTTGATCCCTGTCTCCCATACAATGTCACGAGCCTCCGTCCATAGTTCATCAGGCACTCTGTCCATCACATCTAGTCCTTTAAATCTATTTCTCACTTTACTGTATAGTCATAAGGGATTTGATTTAAGTCATACCTGAATGGCCTAGTTGTTTTCTTCAGTTTCTTCAATTTCAGTCTGAATTTGGCAATAAGGTGTTCATGACCTGAGCCACAGATACCTCTCAGTCTTGTTTTTGCTGACTGTATAGAGCTTCTCCGTCTTTAGCTGCAAAGAATATAATCAATCTGATTTTGGTGTCGACCATCTGGTGATGTCCATGTGTAGTCTTCTCTTGTTTTGTTGGCAGAGGGTGTTTGCTATAACTAGTGCACTCTCTTGGCTGAATTCTACTAGAATTATGTGCCCTGCTTCATTCTGTACTCCAAGGCAAAATTTGCCTGTTACTCCAGGTGTTTCTTGACTTCCTTCTTTGGCATTCAAGTCCCCTATAATGAAAAATACATCTTTTTTGGGTGTTAGTTCTAGAAGGTCTTGTAGGTCTTCAAAGAACTGTTCAACTTCAGCTTCTTCAGGATTACTGGTCATGGATTACCATGATATTGAATGGTTTTCATTGGAAATGAACATGAGATCATACTGTCTTTTTTGAGATTGCATCCAAGTACTGCATTTCAGACTCTTTTGTTGACTATGATGGCTACTCCATTTTGTCTAAGGAATTCCTGCCAACAGTAGTAGATATAATGGTCATTTGAGTTAAATTCACCCATTCCACTCCATCTTAGTTAGCTGATTCCTAGAATGTTGATGTTCACTCTTGTCATCTCTTGGTTGACCACTTCCAACTTGCCTTGATTCATGGACCTAACAGTCCAGATTCCTATTGTTCTTTACAGCATCGAACCTTGCTTCTATCACCAGCCCCTTCCACAACTGGGTGTTGTTTTTGCTTTGGCTCCATCCCTTCATTCTTTCTAGATTTATTTCTCCACTGATTTCTAGTAGCATACTGGGCACCTACCGATCTAGGGAGTTTATCTTTCAGTGTCCTATCTTTTTCCCTTGTTATACTGTTCATGGGGCTCTCGAGGCAAAAATACTGAAGTGGGTTTGCCATTCCCTTCTCCAGTGGACCACATTCTGTCAGTCCTTTCCACCATGACCCGTCCATCTTGAGTGGCCCGACATGGCCTGGCTTAGTTTCATTGAGTTAGACAAGGCTGTGGTCCATGTGATCAGATTGGCTGGTTGTCTGTGATTGTGGTTTCAGTCTGTCTGCCCTATCATGCCCGTTCTCAGTGCCTACCATCTTATTTGGTTTTGTCTTACCTTGGATGTGGGGTATCTCTTCATGGCTGCTCCAGCAAACTACAGCCACTACTCCTTACCTTGGACGTGGGATAGCTCCTCTTGGCCGGGCTTCTTGGATAGCATGGAAGTGTGGAAATCTGAGAATGGAATAATTGATCCTTTTGAACTGTGTTATTGGAGAAGACACTTGAGAGTCCCTTGGACTGCAAAGAGATCCAACATCCTAAAGGAAATCAGTCCTGAATGTTCATTGGAAGGACTAATACTGAAGTTGAAGCTCCAATACTTTGGCTACCTGATGTGAAGAACTGACTCACCAGAAAACACTCTTATGCTGGGACAGATTGAAGGTAGGACAAGAAGGGGATGACAGAGGATGATATGGTTGGGTGGCATCACTGACTCAGTGGACATGAGTCAGTGGACATGAGTATGCTCCAGGATTTGGTGATATACAGGAAACCCTGGCATGCTGCTGTTCATGGGGTCACAAAGAAGGAGACATGATTGAATGACTGATCTGAGTTGCAGTCTAAGTTTCCATCCACAGATAGATAGAGAAGATGTGATATATATAGTGGAATGTTACTCAGCTATAAGAAGAATGAAGCTTTGCTATTTACAAAAAATGGATGGAACTGGGGGTATTATACATTGTACAGAAGACAGGAAGCAAGGTCATACCCAAGAAAAAGAAATACAAAAAAACAAATAGCTGAGGAGAAAAAAAAAATCATTAGGGCCCAGATAATCATGACGGTGTGATCACTCACCTAGAGCTAGACATCCTGCAATGTGAAGTAAAGTGGGCCCTAGGAAGCATCACTACCAACAAAGCTAGTGGGGGTGATGGAATTCCAGTTGAACTATTTGAAATCCTAAAAGTTGATGCTGTGAAAGTGCTGCACTCAATATGCCAACAAATTCAGAAAACTCAGCAGTGGCCACAGAACTGGAAAATGTCAGTTTTCATTCCAATCCCAAAGTAAGGCATTGCCAAAAATGCTCAAACCACAACACAATTTAACTCATCTCACATGCTAGTAAAGTAATGCTCAAAATTCTCCAAGCCAGGCTTCAACAATACATGAACCGTGAACTTCCAGATGTTTAAGCTGGCTTTAGAAAAGGGCAGAGGAACCAGAGATCAAATTGCCAACATCTGCTGGATCTTCAAATAAAGCAAGAGAGTTCCAGAAAAACATCTGTTTCTACTTTATTGACTATGCCAAAGCCTTTGACTGTGTAAATCACAACAAAACCGTGGAAAATTCTGAAAGAGATGAGAATAGCAGACCACCTGATCTTCCTCTTGAGAAACCTGTATGCAAGTCAGGAAGCAACAGATAGAACTGGGCATGGAACAACAGACTGGTTACAAATAGGAAAAGGAGTACATCAAATCTGTATATTGTCACCCTGCTTATTTAACTTATATGCAGAGTGCATCATGAGAAACGCTGGGTTGGATGAAATACAAGCTGGAATTAAGATTGCCAGGAGAAATATTAGGAACCTCAGATATGCAGATGACATCACTTTTATGGCAAGAAACAAAGAAGAACTAAAGAGCCTCTTGCTGACAGTGAAAGAGGGGAGTGAAAAAGTTGGCTTAAAGCTCAACGTGCAGTAAACTAAGATCATGGCATCTGGTCCCATCACTTTATGGCAAATAGATGGAGAAACAGTGGAAACAGTGGTAAACTTTACATTTTTTGGCTCCAAAATAACTGCATATGGTGACTGCAGCCATGAAATTAAAATATGCTTACTCCTTCGAAGAAATGTAATGACCAACTTAGACAGCATATTAAAAAGCAGAGATATTACTTTGTCAAAAAAGGTCTGTCTAGTCAAGGCTATGGTTTTTCCAGTAGTCTTGTATGGATGTGAGATTTGGACTGTAAAGAAAGCTGAGCACCAAAGAATTGATGCTTTTGAACTGTGGTGTTGGAGAAGACTCTTGACAATCCCTTGGACTGTATGGAGATCCAACCAGTCCATCCTAAAGGAGATCAGTCCTGGGTGTTCATTGGATGAACTGATGTGAAAGCTGAAACTCCCATTCTTAGTCATGAATATTTCTTCGTTCTTTGATGTGAAGAGCTGACTCATTTGAAAATACCCTGATGCTGGGAAAGATTGAAGGCAGGAGTAGAAGGGGACAATAGAGAAGGAGACAGTTTGGACCTGAGTTTGGGTGAATTCTGGGAGTTGGTGATGGACAGGGAGGCCTGGCATGATGCAGTCCATGAGGTTGCAAAGAGTTGTACATGACTGACCAACTGAACTGAACTGAAGAAGTCTGAAAGAGAAAAGGTAAATGCTGTGTTTTTACTTATTTGTAAACTCTAGTAAACAAAACAAATGAACAAATGCAGTGAAACAGACTCAAAAGTACAATGAATAGTGGTTGGGAAGGATTGAGGTGATATGTAAAATAAAGAGGGATAAGAAACTATAGACTATAGTTATAAATTAACAAGTTGCAGGTATATAATATTCAGCACAGGGAATATAGTCAGTAATATTATAATACATTTGATGCCTAAATTATAAAAATATCAAATAACTATATATTGTACACCTGAAACTAGATATTAGAAGTCAAATACAATCCAGAAAAGGATGTAATTTAAAGAGGAATCATGTGGTCTAAAAGGCTTGGAGCAATTGTGTACACAATTTTAATGTGTTTTTTAAATATACTAAAAATTTTAAGCTTTTATATGTAAATAGGTATAAAGTTTAATGGGTAAGCTCAAGTGCTATCACATACACACATAAAAATTAGTTATTTTTTCTCAAAGCAATCAGAAGTATATTCATTAATAGAACTCAGCAAATATGTTTAAAAGATCATTATCACAGGTGTGTTGAGAATTGAATATAGTAAAGATAAGATGTGAAAGGACAGGGCTAAAACTGTGGAGTCCAGTTAGTTAAAGGAATTAGTTCAGTTCATTTGCTCAGTCGTATTTGCCTCTTTGCAACCCATGGACTGCAGCATGCCAGACTTCCCTGTCCATCAGTTCTGACAAAGTGTAGTCCACTGGAGAAGGTAATGACAAACCACTTCAGTATTCTTGCCTTGAGAACCCAGTGAGCAGTATGAAAAGGCAAAAAGATAGAGAAATACTCCAGGTAAAAGATGATAGTGGTTAGACAGGAGTAGTCTCAATGGAAATAGTGAAAAGGAATCAGATTCTTTATGTTTTGAAGGTAGAGCCAATAAGATCTCTTGATGGATTATATTGGTGGTTGTTGTTCAGTCACTAAGTTGTGTCAATTCTTTGCCATCCCATTGACTGCAATACATCAAACTCCTCTGTCATCCACTATCTCCTAGATTTTCCTCAATTTCATGTTCAGTGAGTCAGTGATGCTTTTTAACCGTCCATTCTTTGCCACCCGCTTCTGTTTCATTCAGTCTTTCCCAGGGTTTTTTCCAATGAGTCAGCTCTTTGCATCAGGTGGCCAAAGTACTAGAGCTTCAGCTTCAGCCTCAGTCCTTTCAATGAATATTCAGGACTGATTTCCTTTAGGATTGAGCGGTTTGATCTCCTTACAGTCCAAGGGACTCTCAAGAGTCTTCTCCAGCACCATAACTCAAAAGCATCAATTCTTTGGTGCTCAGCCTTCTTTAAGGTTAAACTCTCTCATCCATACGTGACTACTGAAAACAAAAACAAAAACAAAAACATATCTTTGACTATACAGACCTCTGTTGGCAAAGTGATATCTCTGCTTTTTAATACACTGTCTAGGTCTGCAACAGCTTTCCTTCCAAGAAGCAAGTGTCTTTTAATTCCATGGCTATAGTCACCATCAACAGTGAATTTCAGCTCCCCCCCCCCCCAAAATATGGCACTGCTTCCACTTTTCCCCCTTCTATTTGCCATGAAGTGATGGAGCTGGATGCCATGATCTTCACTTTTCATATGTTGAATTTTAAGCCAGCTTTTTCACTCTCCTCTTTTACACTTACCAAGAGACTCCTAAGTTCCTTTTTGCTTTGTGCCACTAGGGTGGTATCATCTGCATATCTGGGGTTGTTAATATTTCTGTCAGCCACCTTGATTGCAGCTTGTGATTCATCTAGTCAGATATTTCACATGATATACTCTGAATACAAGTTAAATAAGCAGTGTGACAATATACAGCCTTTTTGTATTCCTTTCCCAGTTTTGAACAAATTATAAGTTGTACTCATCTGATTTAACATCACATGTTTATAACATGTGCAGTTGTACAGGGCTATTAGCTCAGAAGGACCTTATGTTGGATACAATGCTTTGCTTTGCCATCTTTAAAGAATTCTATCTTTCATTCTGTTTTGTAAGTCTGATGGAAAAATGGGTTATGTTATTGAGCAGAGGAGATAAGCAGAGTATGTATGCTTCCTGTCACTCCTTTCCACTCTATTCAAACATCATTTTTCAGTCAGTTCAGTTCAGTCACTCAGTCGTGTCCTACTCTTTGAAACCCCATGGACTGCAGCACACCAGGATTCCCTGTCCATCACCAACTTCCGGAGCTTTAATCAAACTCATGTCCATCAAATCAGTAATGCCATCCAACCATCTCATCCTCTGTCATCCTCTTCTCCTCCTGCCTTCAATCTTTCCTAGCATCAAGGTCTTTTCCACTGAATCAGTTCTCCTCATCAAGTGGCCAGAGTATTGGAGTTGCAGCTTCAGAATCAGTCCTTCTCATGAATATTCAAAACTGATTTCCTTCAGGGTTGTATGGTTTGATCTCCTTGCAGCCCAATGGACTCTCAAGAATCTTCTCCAATACCACAGTTCAAAAGCATCAGTTCTTCTGCACTCAAGTTTCCTTATAGTCCAACTTTCACATCCATATATGACTGCTGGAAAAACCATAGCTTTGACTACATGGACCTTTGTTGGCAAAGTAATGTCTCTGCTTTTTAATATGCTGTCTAGGTTGGTCATAGCTTTTCTTTCAAGGAGCAAGTGTCTTAATTTCTTGGCTTCACCATCTGCAGTGATTTTGGAGCCCACAAAAATAAAGTCTCTCACTGTTTTCATTATTTCCCCATCTATTTGCCATGAAGTGATGGGGCCAGATGCCATGATCTTAGTTTTCTGAATGGTCAGTTTTAACCCAACCTTTTCAATCTCCTCTTTCACTTTCACAAGAGGCTCTTTAGTTATTCTTTGCTTTCTGCCATAGGGCTGGTGTCATCTGCATATCTGAGGTCACTGACAGTTCTCCCAGAAATCTTGATTCCAGCTTGTGTTTCATCCAGCCTGGCCTTTCACATGATGTTCTCTGTGTGTAAGTTAAATAAGCAGGGTGACAATATACATCCTTGGCATGCTCCTTTTCCTATTTGGAACCAGTCTGTTGTTCCATGTCCAGTTTTAACTGTTTCTTCTTGACCTGCACACAGATTTCTCAGGAGACAGGTCAGGTGGTCTGGTATTCCTATCTCTTGAAGAATTTTTTACAGTTTGCTTTAATCCACACAGTCAAAGGCTTTGGCATTGTTAATAAAGCAGATGTTTTTCTGGAACTCTCTTGCTTTTTCAAAGATTCAGTGGATATTGGCAATTTAATCTCTGTTTCCTTTGCCTTTTTTAAAAATAGCTCGACCATCTGGAAGTTCATGGTTCATTTACTGTTGAAGCCTAGCTTGGAAGATTTTGAGCATTGCTTTGCTAGTGTGTGAGATGAGTGCAATTATGCTATAGTTTGAATATTCTTTATCATTTTCTTTCTTTGGAATTGGAATAAAAATGGACTTTTTCCAGTCCTGTGGCCACTGTTGAGTTTTCCAAATTTGCTGGCATATTGACTGCAGCACTTCCACAGCATCATCTTTTAGAATTTGAAATAGATCAACTACCATTACATCATCTCCACTAACTTTGTTCATAATGGTGCTTCCTAAGGCCCACTTGACTTCACATTCCAGGATGTCTGGCTCTAGGTGAGCGATAACACCATCATCATTATCTGGGTCATGAAGATCTTTTTTGTATAGTTTTTCTCTGTATTCATTCTTACCACTTCTTCTTAATATCTTCTGTTTCTTAGGTCCATACCGTTTCTGTCCTTTATCGAGCCCATCTTTGCATGAAATGTTCCCTTGGTATCTCTAATTTTCTTGAAGTGATCTCTAGTCTTTCTCATTCTATTATTTTCCTCTATTTCTTTGCATTGATCACTGAGGAAGGTTTTCCTATTTCTCCCTGTTATTCTTTGGAACTCTGCATTCAGATGGGTATATCTTTCCTTTTTTCCTTTGCCTTTCATGTCACATCATTGCTGTTAAGATTCCCCATAAGCACAGAATCCCAGTAGACCAATCTATGGAATCATTTTGTCTACTATAATAGACTGGTATAGAAGACTATATCTCCTTAATATCACTTTGTAAATGTATATCAATTTATTATATCTACACTTACATTTCAAAAACATAATCTGAAAGGATATACTTAAATATCAACTGAAAAAGCATATTCTGTCTTTTTCTACTGAGGTATTCAAATTAGAGTTTCATTCCATACTTCATTTAAACATGTTATTCTTTTTTATAGAAATCTGGAAAGGATTTGGATTGTCCTAGGAGTCACTGTACCACATCTCAGATACATGCTCCATTAAGAAATTATGCATTTTTCCAGGAGGAGCCTTTAAGCACACATACCCACATTAAATGCCATTTTATTTATTTATTTTAGCATTCTTTTTCTGGAGCTCCTGTCCATGTGGGAGGAATCTAGTCACTTTTCTGAAGAAGCCTGTGACTGTGGGTAAATTCTACTTACTACATAACTTGACTATTGATTCTTTGTTCCTTGGTGGCATGCACTTCTTCATTTTATGATGAACTTTGTTGCATTGTTTTTAATTTTCTTTTGATCATTTAAAAATCTTTTCTTACTTGTATTATTTTTATCAAATGCCCTAGGAACTCATCATTCTTTCTAATAAGATGGAGGGTGAAGTGGTATTTCTTACGCCTTTAACCTTTTCAACTAAGAGAAAATTCAATTTGTACTTAAAACTACTTAATTGGTATTCACATCAAGTAGGAATATATCAGTTCAGTTCAGTTCAGTTCAGTTGCTCAATCGTGTCCAACACTTTGCGACTCCACAGACTGCAGCACACCAGTCCTCCCTGTCCATCACCAACTCCTGGAGTTTACCCAGACTTATGTCCATTGAGTAGGTGATGCCATCCAACCATCTCATCTGCTGTTGTCCCCTTCTCCTCCTGCCCTCAATCATTCCCCACATCAGTGTTTTTTTTTCAAATGAGTCAGCTTTTTGCATCAGGTGGCCAAAGTATTAGAGTTTCAGCTTCCACATCAGTCCTTCCAATGAACACCCAGGACTGATGTCCTTTAGGATGGACTGGTTGGATCTCCCTGCAGTCCAAGTCACGCTCAAGAGTCTTCTCCAAAACCACAGTTCAAAAGCATCAATTCTTCAGTGCTCGTCTTTCTTTACAATCCAACTTTCACATCCATTCATGACTGCTGGAAAAACCACAACCTTGACGAGAAGGACCTTTGTTGGCAAAGTAATGTCTTTGCTTTTTAATATGCTGTCTAGATTGGTCATAACCTTTCTTTGCAAGGAGCAAACGTCTTTTAATTTCATGGCTGCAGTCACCATCTGCAGTGATTTCAGAGCCCCAAAAATAAAGTCAGCCACTGTTTCCACTCTTTCTCCATCTATTTATCATGAAGAGATGGGACCAGATGCCATGATCTTAGTTTTCTGAATGTTGAGCTTTAAGCCAACTTTTTCACTTTCTTTTTTTCACTTTCATCAAGAGGCTCTTTAGTTCCTCTTCACTTTCTGTCATAGGGGTGGTGTCATCTGCACATCTGAGGTTATTGATATTTCTCCCAGTAATCTTGATTCCAGCTTGTGCTTCCTCCAGCCCAGCGTTTCTCATGATGTACTCTGCATATAAGTTAAATAAACAGGGTGACAATATGCAGTCTTGATGTACTCATTTTCCTATTTGGAACCAGTCTGTTGTTCCATATCCAGTTCTCATTGTTGCTTCCTGACCTGCATACAGATTTCTCAAAAGACAGGTCGGGTGGTCTGATATTCCCATCTCCTGAAGAACTTTCCACAGTTTATTGTGATCCACACAGTCAAAGGCTTTGGCATAGTCAGAAAAGCAGAAATAGATGTTTTTTTTCTGGAACTCTCTTGCTTTTTCAATGATCTAGCAGATGTTGGCCATTTGATCTCAGGTTCCTCTGCCTTTTCTAAAACCAGCTTGAACATCTGGAAGTTCACGGTTCACATATTGCTGAAGCCTAGCTTGGAGAATTTTGAGTATTACTTTGCTAAGGTGTGAGATCATTGAAATTGTTTGGTAGTTAATATATACATAGCACTAACTTGAAGTTTATTTAAACATTTCCCATAGTGTCTCTACCTAATACTTCATGGGGGAAAATAGTCTTTTGTTAATCTCTTTAAAATGGTTTCTGAATATAACTTTGGAAATTGCTCACAGGTTCACACTACTGTTCTTGAGCTGGCTTGATTTTCTTTTTTTCTTTTTATCTTTTCCTTCAATAGAACCTAACATACCAATTTAATGGTGAATGGTGATAATAAGGTTTCAACTATTTAATATACACAAACTAAAATGCATAGAACCCAACAATCTCCTATGTTTTCTGAAAATAGTATATCAGTATTTTAAGAAAAATTATTCAATTAAATTTGTACTTAATACTAGAAGAAACCAAAGTATTTTGTTCTAAATTCAGAGGATATGATTTCTAAATATGTTTACTTAGACATATAAAAGACATGTTTACTGCATGATTCTATATTAATCATACCACCTGCTATATTTCCAAGGGAGATTCCATTCATTCTTTTTAGTACAATTCTGTACATAAAGAATAAATATGCCAGAAAAAAAGGTTGGAAAGTAAACAACAGCAGGTTACATTTGAAATATAATACTTGAAAATTTAGGCATGAAACTTCCAGTGACATTAATGATGATTATGGAACTAAACCTCCCTCTGCTTTACTAAATCTACCTTTATATGTAAGTACATAGTGAAGACTAAGAAATCTGGCCTTAACTGACACCGTTATGCTGAGGTGTTGCAAGAGAAGTGGTATGATATGTATTTATTGTAATTCCATATATTACTGTGTCTTCCACTGTCATACAGTAAAGTGATTATTCTAGATGCAGTGTGTGTGTGTGTGTGTGTGTGTGTGCATGAGTGAGAGAGAGAGAGTCAGAGAGAGAAAACCACTGTAAATAGCTACAGATTATCTCAAGATAGTATAATGCCATCTTCTGACCAGTAGATTACATGTGGCAACATGCACTGAGGAGGGAGGACAGTGCTTCTTCACAGTGATGCCAGAGCTAAACAAACACCTACAACAGGAACTGAAAGAGGAAGCTTCAAGGCAAAAATATTCAGTTCAATTCAGTTGCTCAGTCCTGTCCAACTCTTGGCAACCCCATGAACCTCAGCATGCCAAGGCCTCCCTGTCCATCACCAACTCCCAGAGTCCACCCAAATCCATGTCCATTGAGTCGGTCATGCCATCCAATCATCTAATATGTTATCTGTTATGGCAGAAAGTATATATTTAATTTAAAAAATTGTGCCTCTTAATGATTGTTCCTCAACCTTTCTTTTATAACCTACCCTAAATGGTCAGAGCCAGTCTGAAGGACATAGAGAAATATGGATTGGATTTTTCTGACAGATTGAAAAAGTAATCACATGCTATATATGTATATCAGCTGTTGTACTTGTGGATAGAATATTGCAGTCTAGATATTTTAACTGGTAAAGAGTTTGCTTGATTAGCTTTACTCCTGTTTTCCTCCATCTGTATTTTTCCCACCTCTTACTGGTGGCTCAGTGGTAAAGAACCTTTCAGCCAATGCAGACGACACGGATTTAATCTCCGGATCCAGAAGATTTCCTGGAGAAGGAAATCAACTCCAATATTCTTGCCTGGGAAATCCCACAGACAGAAGGAGCCTGGTGGGCTGTAGTCCACGAACCCACAAAAAGAGTCAGACATAACTAAGCAACTAAACAAAAGAAAGTTCTACTCTGAACACCAGGGGGCAGTGTATGCATGGTGGCCCATTGGTACCTTGAATTTGATCAAGTGTTTTGTCTAGCAAGGACAAAGGAAATAATTTAATAAACTAGAATTTGGTTACTGAAACACAAAAAGATTGAGGAGACAGGAATAAAATAACCATGAAAATACGTTTTCACGGAAAACTGAGTTCATGTGTGGTTCAGTTTAGTTCATTCCATCTTGTCCAACTATTTGGGACCCCATGGACTGCAGCACACCAGGCTTCCCTGTCCATCACCAATCCCCAGAGCTTGCTCAGGCTCATGTCCATTGAGTCAATGATGCCTTCCAACCATCTCATTCTCTGTCCTCCCCTTCTCCTCCCGCCTTCAATCTTTCCCAGCATCAGTGTCTTTTTCAATGAGTCAGTTCTTCATATCAGGTAGTCAAAGTAATGGAGTTTTAGCTTCAGCATCAGTCCTTTCAAAGATTATCCAGGACTGATTTTCTTTAGGATTGTATGGTTTGACATCCCTGCAGCTCAAGAGACTCTTGAGTCTTCTCCAAAATCACAGTTCAAAAGCAGCAATTCTATGATATTCAGCTCTCTAAGCATCTAGTTCAGCTCTCACATCCATACATGACTACTGGAAAAACCATAGCCTTGACTAGATGGATATTTGTTGGCCAAGTACTGTCTCTGGTTTGTAATATGCTGTCTAGGTTAGTCATAGCTTTTGTTCCAAGGAGCAAGAGTCTTTTACTTTCATGGCTATAGTCACCAGCTGCCGTGATTTTGGAGCCCAAAAAATAAAGTCTGTCATTGTTTCCATTGTTTTCTCATCTATTTGCAATGAAGTGATGGGACCAGATGCCATGATCTTAGTTCTTTTAATGTTGACTTTTAAGCCATCTTTTTCAATTTCCTATTTCACTTTCATCAAGAGGTTCTTTAGTTCTTCTTCATTTTCTGCCATAAGGGTGGTGTCATCTGCATATCTGAGGTCACTGATATTTCTCCCGGCAATCTTGATTCCAGCTTGTGCTTCATCCAGCCCAGCATTTTGCCTCATGTACTCTATATATGAGTTAAATAAGCAGGGTGACATACAACCTTGACATACTCCTTTTCCAATTTGGAACCAGCCTGTTGTTCCATGTCCAGTTCTTAACTGTTGCTTCTTCACCTGCATACAGATTTCTCAGGAGGTAGATAAGGTGGTCTGCTGTTCCCATCTCTTTAATAACTTCCCACAGTTTTTTTGGGATCCACAGTCAAAGGCTTTGGCGTAGTAAATAAAACAAAAGTAAATGTTTTTTCTGGTATTCTCTTGCTTTTCCAAAGATCCAACAGATGTTGGCAATTTGATCTCTGGTTCCTTTGCCTTTGATAAATCCAGCTTGAATATCTGGAAGTTCTCAGTTCACATGCTATTAAAGCCTAGCTTGAAGTATCTTGAGTATTACTTTGCTAGCATACCAGAGAAGTGAACTTGTGCAGTAGTTTGAACATTCTTTGTGGTTGCCTTTCTTTGAGATTGGAATGAAAACTCACCTTTTCCAGTCCTGTGGCCACTGCTGAGTTTTCCAAATTTGCTAACATATTGAGTGCAGCACTTTAACCGGATCATCTTTGAGGATTTGAGTTAGCTCAACTGAAATTCCCTCACCTCCTCTAGTTTTGTTCATAGTGATGATTCCTAAGGTCACATTCCAGGATGCCTGGCTCTAAAATCAAATGAAAAATGACCAGCTTAGAAAACGTTTAAACCTCGTTATATTAGACACTAAAATATAAAGATCCTCTCTCTACAATAAAAATATCACCTGCAAAATAACAGCTACTTTCTAATAAAATGGGAAAATGATCAAAGACTTAAAAAACAAAGAAAAAACCCATATTTACATATATTATCTGTTGTCCAATCTCATTCATTGAAAGGTAAATAGAAAAATAAGACTACATTGACATATACCATTTTCAAGATTAGCAAAATTTCAAAAGCTTGATAACTCACACTATTGGGAATGATTAATAAAATCTATCAACTTTCATTCAGTGCTAGTTGGAGGACGAATTGCCATAACCCTCATGGCACAACTCACATGAAAAACAAGTTGGCAGTTTCTAACATCTGTAATATACATGCAAATGTACTTTTGACCCAGAAATTTCAAAAATTTTTCTTACAAATTATATTCCATGTATAGAAAGATGACCTACAATTTTTTTTTTTTCACTCATAGTGTTCTTTCTGGAAAATTCTTAAAGAGATAGGAATACCAGACCACTTGACCTGCTTCTTGAGAAATATGCATGCAGGTCAGGAAACAACAGTTAGAATTGGACATGGAACAACAGACTGGTCCAAAATAGGGAAAGGAGTTCTCCAAGGCTGTATATTTTCACCCTGCTTATTTAACTTATACAGAGAATACATAATGAGAAATGCTGGGCTGGAGGAAGCACAACCTGGAATCAAGATTGCTGGGAGAAAAATCAATAACCTCAGATAGGCAGATGACACCACCCTTATGGCTGAAAGTGAAGAAGAACTGAAGAGCCTCTTGATGAAAGTGAAAGAGGAGAGTGAAAAATTTGGCATAAAAGTCAACAGTCAGAAAGCAAAGATCATGGCATCCAGTCCTGTCACCTCGTGGCAAATAGATGAAACAATGGAAACAGTGACAGACTTCATATGTTTGGGCTCCAAAATCACTGCAGATGGTGATTGCAGCCATGACAGGAAAAGAAGTTAACTCCTTGGAAGGAAAGTTATGACCAACCTAGACAACATATTAAAAAGCAGAGACATGACTTTGACAAGAAAGGTCCACCTAGTCAAGGCTATGGTTTTTTCCAATATTCATGTATGGCTGTGAGAGTTGGACTATAAAGGAAGCTGAGCACCAAAAAATTCATTCTCTTGAACTGCGGTGTTGAAGAAGACTCTTGAGAGTCCCTTGGACTGCAAGGAGATCCAACCGGTCCATCCTACAGGAAATTAGTCCTGAATATTCATTGGAAGGACTGATGTTGAAGCTGAAACTCCAAAATTTTGGCCACCTGATGCAAAGAACTGACTGATTTGAAAAGACCCTGATGCTGGGAAAGATTGACAGTGGGAGGAGAAGATGACATCAGAGGATGAGATGGCATCACTGACTCAATGGACATGATTTTGGGTAAACTCTGGGAGTTGATGGTGGACAGGGATTCCTGGCATGATACAGTTCATAGGGTTGTAGATTCAGACACACCTGAGTGCCTGAACTGAGCTGAACTGAGTGTTGCTTGTTAAAGGACAAAATTGGGGTAGTATCTAAAAGCCAATCCACAGAGGCATTGGTAGTTGTTGTTGTTGTTGTTTTGTCATTCATACAAGGGAATGTTATTCAGCTGTAGAAAATGTAAAGTATTTTGTGATCTTATATGAACAAATTTCTGAAACAGTATGTACAGTGAACTGTGAAAAAGAGAAGAGAAAAATGCCCAAATTGTATGTTTATGTATATACATAAAACTATTTGAAAAAAAAAAAAAGCAAATGAGAAGTTAAACAAAGTTATATAATATGAGAAATAAAATCAGAGGGACATTTAAAATTAATTCATCAGAGGATATTTCCATTTTCATCAGATTCCTTTGCTAGTAGTAAACACTTATAGTAGACACATATATATCAATAGATGAAAGAAAATATAGAATGGATATGTTCATTCCTTTGTTTAACAAATATTTAAGGTGGATTTGTTATATGCTAAGCACTGGCATACACAGTAGGAATATAGAGATATATCAGACAGACCTTGTCCTCTAGAAGCTCACAGTCTAAGACTGAAAATGGGAAAGGCCAACCATGTTATTATAATTCATTGTGATCAGTGTTAGGATATCAATATGCACAAAGTGATAAGGGATATGGAAGAATAATTTTTTGAATTAGTCAGCTGAACTCACATGCCTTTGGTATGATATATTACTTTTAAAATGAAACTTCATTGAAAAATAAAAGCATCTAGTTGGTTCCTAATATAGTATTTAGGACACGATTTAGTAAAATTATGTTTGTTTTGTCTTCATCCTCCCAAAGTACTGAATGAGAGGTATATTAAGAATTTTATCTAAAAGAGGCTACTAAACATTGTAGCAGGCTGTGAAGAAACAAAACAGTAAGAATAAAACATAGCAGTGTGATAACAAAATAAATTCTTTAGTTAGCCTGAAAAGAAAGTGTCTTAAAGAAGACCTTTTGATTTTTTTACTCTTCATCACAAAGAAGTATATTTATAAAAATAAAATACTACTCAACCTCTTAAGAAAAATTTCTAAGACTATATGCTGCAAGCCATTGTCAAATTCAGAACTACTCATTTTACTAAAGAGCATGACAGCAAATAAAAATGCTTCATACTCTTCATATTAGTTTGCATTTTTTATGATAACTGGTTATTGGCCAACGCAGTGGATTAGAAATAAAATATTTTCGTTTTTCTTGTTAAGTATCTATCTAAGTTATTAGTACTGTTATTGTTATGTGTCTAATTAATGAATGTGATGATGGGATTAAAACTATGCTCTAAAAGGGTGAAATAATATTGCTTTCTGGGCTTCCCTGGTAGCTCAGAGGTTAAAGCATCTGCCTGCAATGAGGGAGACCCAGGTTTGATCCCTGGGTCAGGAAGATCCCCTGGAGAAGGAAATGGCAATCCACTCCAGTATTCTTGCCTGGAGAACCCCATGGACAGAGGAGCCTGGTAGGCTACAGTCAAAGGGGTTGCAAAGAGTTGGACACGACTGAGCTACTTCACTTTCACTTGGAGTGCCATTCTCAGTATGTGTTGTCAGCTTTAGATAATCACGCCACATAAAAATTCTTGAGACTTTACATCATGTGTCAGTTCTTATGCTCAGCATACAGAAACTATCCACTCTATCTGATATGGAAGAGCTAGACCAAGGAACACTTTGAATACTTTGCCCTTTTGATTTTATGGGAAACCACTTTTCCAGAATTCTTCTTGAGGCTAAACTGTTCTGTTTTTGTTTTGTTTGTTTGTTTTTTGAGAACAGGTAAGATTCAGTTTGAATACTCTGCTGATAAAATCCAGAGATGTAACATAAGTCAGTCATTAGAGTTAGCAACGCATGAGTACCAACTGAAGACAACTGGTACAGAATGTCTGTGTGATCACAAAATGTTTATGTGCCTGCAATATGATGATATTTTGAGGTTAGTCTTCCGGGGGAAATTAAATCATGAAAGTGGCTTCTGAATGGGATTAGTGCTTTTATTGCTTTTTAAAAAAATTTTGTTTTTAATTGGAAGATACTTACTTTACAATATTGTAATGGTTCCTGCCATACATCAACATGAATCAGCCATAGGTATACATGTGCCCCCTCCCTCTAAAACCTCCCTCCTAGTACCCTCCCCATCCTACTCCTCTAGGTTGCCACAGACCACCAGTTTTGGGCTCCCTGTGACACATAGCAAATTTCTACTGGCTATCTACTTTACATATGGTAATATATATGTTTCAGTGCTACTCTTTCAAATCATCCCACCTTGTCTCTCGCCCATTGTGCCCCAAAGTCTATTTATTCTCTATGTCTGCATCTCCATTGTTGCCCTGTAGATAGGTTTATTGGTATAAATCTTCTAGATTTCATGTATATATATATAAATATATTTGTATTAGTATACAATATTTGTCTTTCTGATTTACTTCATTTTGTAAAATAGGCTCTAGGTTTACCTGTCTCATTAGAATTGACTCCAGTGCATTCCTTTTTATAGCTGAATAGTATTCTATTGTGTATATATACCACAACTTCCTTATCCTTTCCTCTGTTGATTAAGGGACCTAGAGAGTATAATCCTTGGTGAAATTTGTCGGAGAAAGATATTCACTGTGCGCTTTCATTATTATGTGAAACCTAAAAAACAAAATAAAAGACAAAACATGACAAGAAAGAAGCAGTTTTACAGATACAGAGAAAAAATAAATGGTTGTGCATGCTTAGTAACACAGTAGTGTTCGACTCTTTGTGATCCCATGGACTGTAGCCAACAAGGCTCGTCTGTCCATGAAATTTTCCAGGCAAGAATGCTAGGGTGGATTCTGCTTTGGGAGGTGATTTCTTTATCACTGAGCCATCTGGGAAACCAAAACTAGTGTTTCAGTTCAGTTCAGCTCAATCACTCAGTCGTGTCCGACTCTTTGTGACCCCATGAATCGCAGCATGCTAGGCCTCCCTGTCCATCACCAACTCCCAGAGTACACTCAGACTCACATCCATTGAGTCAGTGATGCCATTCAGCCATCTCATCCTCATCTCATCCTGTCGTCCCCTTCTGCTCCTGCCCCCAGTCCCTCCCAGTATCAGAGTCTTTTCCAGTGAGTCAACTCTTCACATGAGGTGGCCAAAGTACTGGAGTTTCAGCTTTAGCATCATTCCTTCCAAAGAAACCCAGGGCTGATCTCCTTTAGAATGGACCGGTTGGATCTCCTTGCAGTCCAAGGGACTCTCAACAGTCTTCTCCAATACCATATGTGGGTAAATCAAAATGTAAAAATAGGAAGGAGCCATATTTGTTCAACTATACCAGAAGAATCTATTTTTGTTCTAAACACCACAAGTTAGTGAAAGGTTGTTACTGACCATGAAAGATGCTGGGATTCTTGGCCTCTGGAGGAGAAGAATTCAATCCAGGGCCAGAGATGAGGCTTGATCTCTCAGAGCTTTTGTGTAATAGAGTTTTATTAAAGTATAAAAGAGATAAAGAAAGCTTCTTACGTAGACATCAGAAGGGGGCAGAAAGAGTGCCGCCTCACTAGTGTTAGCAATGGAGTTGTATACTTTTTAATCACTTATTACTATGAATTAAAAGAATGTCTGGAGGTTGTAAAGACCTTACTAGACCCACTCCCACAATTTACATTTTAAGATAATGGGATTACCCAAAAGTTTCTTTCTTTTTTTTTTTTTTTTTTCCAGAGACTGTCCTCAAGCAGGACACTTTATTGTTATGTAATCCTAAGGAATGTAAAGGGGGGGAAAAATAATAAAAAAAAAAAACAACACCTTTTTCCTTTCTTCCTCCCTGAGAATTTCAGATTCCCCTCTCCTTGGAGACCCCTGGACTCCTTATCAACCTGCCTAGGAGTTGACTCTCTCATTAGGAAGGCCTGAGGTATACTGGCCTTTGATGAAGAAATTCAAAGTAGTTTAACACACACATATTTAGTACTCATTCTACAGCGTTTTATACTTATTACTGTTCTAAGCATTTTGGAAATGATAATAGCCCTAATATATAGGTATTTTCATTAACTCTGTTTTACAGAAGGTTTAACTGAGGCACAGATGAGTTACTCTGTTTCCTTAGACCGCACAACTAATGAGTGGAGAAATGCCCAGAGTTTAATCAAGGCAGTATGGCTCCCAGAGTCTGTGGTATCAAATAACCCACAATACTGCCAGGATATCTCTTGTTTCATTTGAAAATAAAATAATTTTTGGTATTTATTTGCAATATGCAAATACTGTGCCACTGCCTATATTTATTCAATATATCAAATGGGATCAAATTGAAGACCGTGGGTGGAAGCATATTTGGACTCAGGATGTAAATAAATCTTCTAAGTCAAATGACTATAAAATTTTATATAAAAGGTTTAGTTTTCTACTTTAGAGTTACCAGTGATTCATTCTATATCTAGAATTAACATGGTTTCTGACATTAACATGGACCTTCATTTATAAAGAAGTAAATGTCTTTTTGGTCTTGGTCGAGGTATAGACCATTACCACTGTTTCATTTTCCTCCTTTTACAACGCATATCATGTAGTAAAGTTCAGGCTGATTATGTGCCCAGTATGTTCATGTTCATTGATTTACTCTCCTTCTCTTCCTTAAAGGTTCATTTTGTCTTTCTCTAAGAAAAATTCCATCCAGTAACTTTTCCTAGTAAGCTTAGCTCTGTACTCAGTGTATAGGCCTGCATTAAAAACCCTTTTCTTTCTCTCTCCCTCTTTTTTTTTTTTTTTTGTTTCTATAACTACAGCGTGTTATTCTGAGTATCTTCTCAAGCTTTTGTAAGAGTGCCCTAAAGCATAGAAATTTTCTACAATAGCAGAGCCTGGAAAGGATCTATAGCTATAATTTATCAATAAGACAGACACTGGCAAAGAACCAGTCAGAATTTTTATGGAGAACTCTGTATGTAAAAACTGATTGGAAAGGAATAGAAGAAATACTAAAACACAGAGCATGTACATAAAGTTTAAATCTACATGCTGTAGTTGAAACTTTTAAAAATTTGGCAATTGTTTTTTTCTGAATATAGGTTTTTAAAGGTATGAAGACATAAGTGAACTTTTTAAAACAATTTATAAAATTAACTGTGAACTAGCTCTTCTATTCTTTGCTACGAGAAAGCTCCCTTGCCACACACAAAATTGCAGTGGCTAAAAAGGTTAAATAAAATTAGTAAAATGCTTTAGCTTGAATTCTTAATGATATCATGCTCAAAATCATGAACTTGACTCATGTACAATTCTCTCAAACACACTTTTTTTACATCACATTCACTCTCCATTATAACTGAACTCCATCCATTGAAATAGTCTGAAAGTTCTCAGCTAAACCGTGTAGGCAGATTTCATTTCAAAAGGAAATTTTGCAAAACATTATTTGGAACTCTGCTCACAGAAAACATAGAAACGGACTCTCATTGGCCTATATATGTTATTCTTAGAAAAGACATGAGATTTTTAAATTGGATTTCTTATTTTAATCAGAAAAACTTGTTCTTAATTAACATTACAGGCTTATATCAACCACACACACACACAAAAACGCACTTAGTATCATTTATGACCTAGAGTCTCTGTCTATGTTACAATCTGAGGAAATCTAGGAAGTATATAGAGTACTCAAGAGTAACTTGGAAAAGTTTCATAGACATCCTTTTCAAAGAAGTCAGCAACAGGTAAGGGAAGAAAACTGTAGAGGTTTAATATTTTGGGAATAGCAGTAGAAGAGCGTTTTGCTACTTTTACCACTGAAGGTATGAGGAAGGGAGCATACATGAGAACCTAGAGTGCAAAGTTCACCAAGAGCTGGTGATTCATAGAGTGAGTCAGCTAATCTATGAGGGAATATTTGCTTGACTCTCTTCTTTCTGCCCTGCAATGTACTACTCATGATGACAATATATCTTCACATATTTTGTCTGTTAGTTAGGGCTTTTGTTTCCAGGCAGGAGATTAAATCCCTTCCCTACAACTCAGTCTTGTTTGGAAGTAGAATTTCCGTTAGATTCCCTTTTAATCTATAATTTGAATATATGATTTTATTTTTCCTTTTTTAAAAATATGAAGTGTTTCAAATGTGATTAAAACTACAGGGATTTCTCTGGCAGTTCAGTGGTTAAGACTCCATGTTCTGATTACAGACGGTTTGGGTTCAGTCCCTGGTGGGGGAGCTAAGATCCAGTATGCTGCACAACACAGCCAAAAAATAAATAAATAAAATAAAACTTAAATAAAATAGTGAAGGAAAGTCAATCTTAAAAAAAAAAAAAAACACACTAAACTAATACTCCAGTTTCTTCTATTTGGCACTAACAAATCACAATTTTCTTTCACAATTGGTACATTTATTTTGAAAATAAATTATGATAATACAGATAAATAGTTGATAAGCAGGCTTTTCACAAATATAATATTCAAATGGCCAGCAAGGGCATTAAAAAGTGTCCAAGTCCTTTACTCATCAGGGAAATACAAATTAAAACTACAATGTGATACCATTAAATACCTTTCAGATAGCTAACATTTAAAACATTGATAGTATCAAGTGCTAGAAAGGATGTGAAAAAACTGGAAATCTTATGATCATAAAATTGGGAAATAACTGCAAGAATGATTTAGGTAGTAATACGTACAAAGTCTCAACACAGATAAACCCTACGATGAGAAAATTCGCTGATATGTATATGTGTGTGTGTGTGTGTGTGTGTGTATATATACATATATACATATTTGAATATATATTTACCAAAAGATGTGTACATAAATATTCTTAGGAACACTATTTTTAATAGACAATGATTGGAATAATGTAAATATCTATTGAGAGTACAGTGATCAAATAAATGAATAAATAAATGTATAAATTAAAAACTCCAGCAGATTGAAATCCTTTAAAGTATGATTAAATACTTTAAAGTATGATAAAGTATTAATAAAATACTGCTATTGGGAACAGTAAACATAAACCTTCTAAACATAAATAAACTTTAGTAAAAGAAGCCAGACACAATAGAGCACACATTTTATGATTCCATTTAGATAAAATTCAACAAAGGAAAAACAAACCTATGGTGAATCAGAAAGGCTGACGTTTATCTTGAGAATTTTGGGAACACTTTCATTGCCTTTTGTATTCCTATACTGCTACTGAAATAGCTGATAAGAAGAGACAGATGAGAGGCATTCTGAATATTGCTAATGTTCTATATCCATATCTGGGTGGTGATAACATAGATGTATTCTGTTTATGTAAATTTATTTGTACATAAAAAATAAATTTGGTCACTTAAGACTTAGAGTTTATCTTCTTAAGGTATGTTTAATTTCATATAATAAAAAAATAATCAAATATAATTGATAAAGTTAAAAACTCATATTTTTCCTCTTTCTAATATATAGTTATTTTGAATTTAGAGGTTATGATTTTCATAAAGGTTTTTGAACTCTTGGTATTTACTGACTAACATATAAACCAAAAAGTAGTATGAGTGTTTTTGGATTTCTAAAAACAATTATTGTAAATGAATAAAGCTGTATGTGTCACTTAAAAATATTTTATTCAATATATTTTGAAATGCTTTCACATACATATATTTATGTATTCATTTATGTTAATTACTGTATAATTTTTCATTGATGAAAAATACCTAATGTATTTATCCCTTCTTTTCTTATACATATTCATATTGTTTAAAACATTTCCTTACGATTGTGCTATTGCAGTGAACACTCTTGAACACGAGTATCCATGGATTTCTCATTCTAAAGATACTTAGAATAGAGATCCTGAGTTATAGTTTACCACATTTTAAACTGTTCAGGCTTTACAAGTTTATCTCTAAAGATGTTATTCCAAGTCATATATTTAAAAATATTTAGGCTGAAATTATTAAAGTTCAATGCTGTAAAGAACAGTACTGCATAAAAACCTGGAATGTTAGGTCTGTTAATCAAGGTAAATTGCATGAGGATGCAGAAGATGACAAGAGTGTACATTAACATCTTAGGAATCACTGAAGTAAAATGGACAAGAATGAACAAATTTAATTAAGATGACCATTGTATCTATTACTGTGAAAAAGAATCCCTTAGAAGAAAAGGAATAGACCTCATAGTCAACAAAAGATTCTGAAATGAGTACTTGGGTGCAACCTCAAAATGAAAGAATGATCTCAGTTGGTTTCCAAGGCAAACCATTCAACATCACAGCAACCCAAGTCTATGTCCCAATCCTTAATGATGAAGAAGCTGAAGCTGACCATTCAAGAAGACCTATAGGACCTTCTAGAACTAACACTAAAAAAAAAAAAAAAAAAAAGTCCTTTCTTCATAGAGGATTGAGATTCAAAAATAGGAAGCCCAGGGATACCTGGAGTAGCAGACAAGTTTGGCCTTGAAGTACAAAACGAAGAAGGGTAAAGGGTAAGAGAGTTGTGCCAAGAGAACACACTGGTCATGGCAAACACCTTCCTCCAACAACACAAGAGACAACTTTATACATGGACATCACCAAATGATCAATTTCAAAATCAAATTATCTTTTTTGCAGCCGAAGATGGAAGACCATTATACAGCCAACAAAAACAAGATCTGGAGATGACTGTGGCTCAGGTTATGAACTTATTGCAAAATTCATACTTAAAGAAAGTGGGGAAAACCATTAACCCATTCAGGTATGACAGAAACCAAATCTTTATGATTATACAGTAGAGGTGATGAACAGGTTCAAACTACTAGATCTGGTAGACAGAATGCTTGAAAAACTATAGACTAAGGTTGATAACATTATACACGAGGGAGTGACCAAAACCATCCCAAAGAAAAAGAAATGCAAAAATGCAAAACAGTTGTCTGTGGAAGCTTCACGAGTAATTGAGAAAAGAAAAAAATGGAAGGCATGGAGAAAGGGAAAAATATGCCCCAAATGAATGCAAAGTTCCAGAGAATAGCAAGTAGAGATAAGAAGGCCTTCTTAAGTGAATAATGCAAAGAAATAGAGGAAAGCAATGTAATGGGATAGACTAGAGATCTCTTAAAGAAAATTAGAGATATTAAGGGAACATTCCATGGAAGGATGGGCAAGATAAAGAACAGAAACAGTAAAAGCATAACAAAAGCAGAAGAGATTAAGAAGAGATGGTAAGAATAAACAGTAAGTAGAATGATACAAAAAAAGTCTTAATGACTTGGATAACCACAATAGTGTGGTCACTCACCTAGACCCAGATATCCTGGAGTGTGAAGTCAAGTGGGCCTTAGGAAGCATTAATACAAACAAAGGTTGTTGTGGTCCACAAAGTCAAAGGCCTTAGTGTAGTCAATCAGGCAGAAATAGATGCTTTTCTGGAATTCTCTTGCTATTGAGCATTATCTTGCTAACATGTAAAATGAGGTAAATCTGGAGGTGATGGAATGCCAGGTGAGTTATTTAAAATACTGAAAAATGATGCTGTTAAAGTGCTGTACTCAATGTGCCAGAAAATATGGAAAACTCTGCAGTGGCTATAGGACTGGAAAATGTCAGTTTACATTTCAATCCCAAAGAAGGGCAAAGCCAAAGAATGTTCAAACTACCATACAATTGTGCTCATTTTACATGCTAGCAAGATAATGCTCAAAATCCTTCAAGCTAGGCTTCAGCTCTATGTGGACTGAGAGCTTCCAGATATATAAGCTGGGTTTAGAAAAGGGAGAGGAACCAGAGATCAAATTGTCAACATCTGTTGGATCATAGAAAAAGCAAGAGAATTCCAGAAAATCATCTATTTCTGCTTCATTGACTATGCTAAGACCTTTCAATTTGTGGACCACAACAAACTGTGGAAAATTCTGAAAGAGATGGGAATACAAATCCACCTTTCCTGCCTTCTGAGAAACCTGTATGCAGGTCAAGAAGCAACAGTTAGAATCAGACAAGGAACAATAAAATGGATCAAAACTGGGAAGGATGTATTTCAAGGCTGTATATTGCCATCCTGCTTATTTCACTTATATGCAGAATATACCTTGTGAAATGCTGGGATGGATGAAGCACAAGCTAGAATCAAGACTTCTAGGAGAAATATCAATAACCTCAGATATACAGATAACACCACCCTAATGGCAGAAATTGATAGGTGAAAGAGGAGAGTGCAAAAGTTGGCTTAAAACTCAACATTCAAAAAATGAAGATGATGACATTGAGTCCCATCACTTCATGGCAAATAAATGGGGAAACAATGGAAACAATGACAAACTTTATTTTGGGGGGCTCCAAAATCACTGAAGATGGTGACTACAGTCATGAAATTAAAAGATTCTTACTCCTTGGAAGAAAAGCTATGAACAACTTAGGCAGTATATTAAAAAGCAGATACATTAATTGCTGGCAAAGGACTCTATAGTCACAGCTACAGTTTGATCACTAGTCATGCATGGATGTGAAAGTTGGACCATAAAGAGGTCTGAGCACTGAAGAACTGATGTTTTTGGAAAGTGGTGTTGGAGAAGATTCTTGAGAATCACTTGGACTGCACGGAGATCAAACCAGTCAGTTCTAAAGGAAGTCAATCCTGCAGACTCATTGGAAGGACTGATGCTGAAGCTGAAGTTCTAATAATTTGGCCACCTGATGTGGGGAGCTGACTCATTAGAAAAGACCCTGATGCTGGGAAATATTGGAAGTGGGAGGAGAAGGGGACAACAGAGGATGAGATGGTTGGATGGCATCACTGATTCAATGGGCATGAGTTTGAGCAAACTCTGGGATATGGTGAAGGACTTGGAAGCCTAGTGTGCTGCAGTGCATGGTGATGGCAAGAGTCAGACATGACTGAGGGAATGAACAATAACAATGATACTTTATAGTTCCCACTCAGAGGCAGCCTTTCATATGTCATTAGGGACTAAAAAACACCATTATTTTTTTCTTTGCCTATAAAGAACACCATGTATTTCAGTTTCAATGGACTTGAAACAGTATTCTATAGCAGAAGAGCTAACATTAGAATCTTTTTCACACCTTATTAAATTTATGCATTTATTCTAAATCTGCCCATATAATTGTTCTCTATATGTACATGAAGTCATTCTCTCCAGAACGTAAAAATAACATGTCTTGTATAAATACTGATTGCTTTTCACTTCCCAGGGATATCTTATAACTAAGTCAACTTCAAGTTGATTCTCACTCATCCTTTAGGACTAATGAAAAACCCAATCTTAGAGTTATTAGGTCTGCTTTCCTTTAGAGTCATTTGAAGGTCTCAGTTATCACATACTGTGAAAGCTCTGTTGCCTAGCCTGATTAACCTGAGAATGCCTAGCTTTCTAGCCTTGAGATCCAATGATTCTCAGCCTTATAGCAAGCTTGGAGCCAGGGAATATTGACAAAATCAGACACTTTAGTGTCTAGGGCTCAGACTTCCTGCACGGCTCCTTACACAGCTGTTTTGAGGTCTTTAAAGCTCCCAAATGAGCCTGCGCTATGCTATGTGCTGTACTTAGTCACTCAGTCATGTGTGACTCTGTGCAACCTGGTGTAGCCCATTAGGCGTCCTCTGTCCACAGGGATTCTCCAGGCAAGAATACAGGAGTGGATTGCCATGCTCTCCTCCAAGGGACCTTCTCAACCCAGGGATTGAACTCAGGATTCCAGCACTGCACTCCCGCATTGCTGGTTAATTCTTTACCGTCTGAGCAACCAGGAGAGCCCAACATGTCAGTACTGATGCTTAGTAGGCTCCCCTCTCCAAGGATCTCTTCCAGGTTTGAGAGAATTTTCCTGTCTCCATTCCTGCTCCTCTAACAATCACCTGTTGCTTTGGTTTTACTCTTTGAAGTTCCTAGCATATTTAGTTTAGTCAGTCTAGGTATTTTGATTTTTTGCAAATCACAAAAGAATCATTAACTTGAGCCAAATTATGAAAGTAGGACAATGGAATTCTCTCAGACAAATAAATGCAAAGTTGTGGCTAACTTATTAAAAAAGAGTCTAAAATATTAAATTTAAAGTAACATCTGAATAAGTTATCTTGCCTCATTTATATTTATCAAATTAGTCCTTATTTTTTAGTGTATTATCTATTTTATAGATTTCTCATGGAGCAAAATCACAGAGTCCTCTAAAAAAAGAAGCACAAACATTTAATGCTTTCAAACAAACAAACAAAAAAGCTTCTTTTGTTTTCAATGTTGTCTTTTTTTTTTAATGTTTGGTGCATACAAGGGATGATATTTCATGCCCAGGAGTATTGTATATTTTGAGCAAATACCTTGTGCACTTATCATGCTGCTTCCAGTAACACTGAGGAAGTGGGAAAAGCTTCTCTCCTTGTCTCTAATCCAATTTTTCTTCATTGCTTTCTGTACTTTAACATTATGAACCATATTTCTCAAATAAACGACACCTATTACTCTGAAAGGACACTCCTATAATTCCACTTGAAAGCTATAACACAAACTTACTTTCTTTTTTACAACTTATATGATTTGAAATAAAGTAATAACTAAATTAGTAAGGAAAATCTTTAAAGTTTTATTGAAAGTATACCACCAGGGTCTGCATTTAAAACCCTGAAAAATCATTCATGAAAAAATTATATATCGGCTATAAAGTATAATACTAAAATAGTCACAGATCATGATTTTCTTTGTAATGTATACTGTCTGTCATTTAATTTGGTCTCAGTTTTCATCACTTCTTATGACGAAAGCATACATATTTAAATGATAGCTCATTTTAAAAAATACATGTTATTAGCATATTTAGGAGTGTTACTAGCAACATCCAAAATCTATTTGGATTGGAATCATGTTTTTTATTTATTTCTATTGCTAATCAAAATGAAGGCATGAATTTAATTACACTTCTCATCTACTATGTAGGGGAATTTGTCTCTCTTACAGGGGAAGGAAGAAAACAGATAGGGAGAAGGAATGGGAAATGAAACAGAAACCACAATTTTGAAAGCAACTTTTACCATAACTCACTAAACAGATAAACTGAACAGTGAGCCTGAGTTCAGTATTTTTTTTTTTAACAGACTCATTAAGGTCATATTTTCTAGGATGACAGTATAGACTGATTTAATTCTAACATTGTAGACTCCTGTCCCAAGGATGAATTCACCAACTTTTCTAGCAAACTGTCTGTTTCACCAAATCACCCCAAATCCTGCCAGATTGCTCCTTTTGATACATTTATGTTACTGAAAAGATTGAGCTCTCTTGCAATTATGATAAAGTCAACTTTGCTTGAAAAATAATGTTTTTCTGAGGAGTCTTTATATGAAAAATACCAGGAAAAGCAGGTAGCAGGGACAAAAGCCCTTTGGATTGGAATCATGTTTTCTATTTATTTCTATTGCTAATCAAAATGAAGGCATGAGCCCTTTGAGTATTCCAGCCAAGCATATATATTATAGGATAAATAACTTTTTTAAAGAAAAATGGCAAGAGAAACATAGTTGTAGGAATTTGTGTAAACTATAGTCATTTTTGTCCAAATATTAACAAGAATGACCTCCTTAAAAAATGAAAAAAAGTTAAAGTAATCAATGGGAGGGAGTGTAAAACTGAAGAAGGAGGAGCAAAAAACTAATATGAAAAACATTCATGGAAATGAAAAGAAAACAGGTTACTAACATTTCAAAGTGGTTTTGACCTCTTTATCATTTTTTGTTATTGTTTCTATATTTACATCAAAGATACACGTGAAGTTTATAGAAGGTGAAAGAAAGACAAAATGCTTATACCCTTTATTTGGAGGGACAAGAAAAGCAAAATCATTAAGAAGCTGGTTCTAGCCCTCATGGGTGACTTTGAGGGCTTCAAGACATCAGTGGAGATAACTGCATATATGATGGAAATAGCAAGAGAACTAGAAATAGATCCTGAGGATATGATTAAATCTTCAAACTTATAATAAAACAAATGAGGAGTTACTTTTTATGGGTGAGCAGAGAAAATATTTTCTGGAGATGGAATCTCCTCCTGGTGAAAATGGTATGAAGATTGTTGAAATGACAACAAAGAACTTAGATTATTACTTACACTTAGTTGATAAGGCAGCAGCAGGTTATGAGAGGATTAACTCAATTTTTTTTTTGTTTGTTTAGTCCTTTAATTTGTTTCTTTTTTTTTTACAGTTTTTTTTTTAAATTTTAAAATCTTTAATTCTTACATGCGTTCCCAAACATGAACCCCCCTTCCCACCTCCCTCCCCATAACTCAAATTTTTTTTTAGTTTTTATTATTATTATTAGTATTTTTTAATTTTAAAATCTTTAATTCTTACATGCGTTCCCAAACATGACCCCCCCTCCCACCTCCCTCCCCACAACATCTCTCTGGGTCATCCCCATGCACCAGCCCCAAGCATGCTGCACCCTACGTCAGACATGGGATGATTTGGGAGAATGGGAATTCTAACATGTATACTATCATGTAAGAATTGAATCACCAGTCCATAACTCAAATTTTGAAAGAAATTCCATTGTGGATAAAATTGTATCAAACAGCATTGCCTGATTGGCTGTGTTGGGTTGATTTGGTCCTCTTCTGTTCTTGTCTGGTGGTAGCAAAGATTTGGAAAGCCCGACCACATTTAGCTCAAACAGGCAGGATTTTATTAGTCAAGAAGCAGGTAGAATTTGTAGCAACAAACTAGTTACAGCTCAGTCACTGCTCAAGGCGGGAAGCAGACAGCAAACAGTGCAATCCCAAGCAGACAGCAGACAGTGCACTCCCAACACTCAAAGGGGATCCAACCTACCCTTTTGGGGCTTGTTTGCTTCTTTTTATTTCCTAACCTTCCCCATGATTCTACCATCTTGGACTCCGTTTTCTATTCTAACTACCTTACACTTGCTATAGAAAAGTCGTCCATGAAAAGAAGAGTCCATCAATGCAGCAAACTTCATTTTGCTGCCAATTTTAAGAAATTGCTATAGCCACATCAAGCTACAGCAATCTCCACCATGATTAATAAACACTCATCAATATAGAGGAATGAACTTGCATCAACAAAAACATTAAAATTCACTGAAAGGTCAGGAGATGATTAGCATTTTTAAGTAATAAAGTGTTTTTTTAAAAAGATATAGATGTTGTTTCTTTAGACATAATTCATTTTCAACTTAACAAGTCCCAGAATCAGTTCAGTTCAGGTCAGTCGCTCAGTCGTGTTCGACTCTTTGCGTCCCCAAGAATCGCAGCAGGCCAGGCCTCCCTGTCCATCATCAACTCCCGGAGTTCACTCAAACTCATGTCCATCGACTCAGTGATGCCATCCAGCCATCTCATCCTCTGTCGTCCCCTTCTCCTCCTGCCCCCAATCCCTCCCAGCATCAAAGTCTTTTCCAATGAGTCAACTCCTTGTATGAAGTGGCCAAAATATTGGAGTTTCAGCTATAGCATCAGTCCTTCCAATGAACACCCAGGACTGATCTTTAGAATGGACTGGTTAGACCTCTTTGCAGTCCAAGGGACTCTGAAGAGTCTTCTCCAACACCACAGTTCAAAAGCATCAATTCTTCGGTGCTCAGCTTTCTTCACAGTCCAACTCTCACATCCATACATGACCACTGGAAAAACCATAGCCTTGACTAGGCAGACCTTTGTTGGCAAAGTAATGTCTCTGCTCTTTAATATGCTATCTAGGTTGGTCATAACTTTTCTTCCAAGGAGTAAGCATCTTTTAATTTCATGGCTGCAGTCACCATCTGCAGTGACTTTGGAGCCCCCCAAATTAAAGTCTGACACTGTTTCCACTGTTTCTCCATCTATTTCTTATGAATATAATCTGTACCACAACATTAATAGCAATTATCTCTGAGAAATGAGATACTAGATTGTTTCTTGTTTTCATTAATTTATGCTCTGATTTTTCTACATTTAGATACTATTTAGTCAATGAAACGAGACAAAAAATCAAAGAAAAAATCGAAACTGATTGCTAAAAGGAAGTAAAGAGCACATACAGTTCTTGGAGAAAAGTTAATCATTCGTTATGGATTCATATATTGGGTATTTAAATTTGTATTATACTTACTAAATATTAATTTTATTAGGTAATTATTAAGTATAAATTATATATGTAAGTATGTACTATAATTACTCAATTAGAAACATCATGGGCTTCCCTGTGGCTCAGCTGGTAAGGAATCCACCTGCAATGAGGGAGACCTGGGTTTGATCCCTGGATTGGGAAGATATCCTGGAGAAAGGAAATCATCATTAAAATTTTGGACTTTAAAAAAAAATAATGTAGTTTGCATTCATGAAAATTTGCCATTCAGTTATTTAACAAAACTAAAACTTTAGTGTTACAATCTTTACAATGGTATGTTATGAAAACTTTTGAAAATTTATTTGGAAAGAAAAATATTCAAACACATTTAAACAACTAGAAATATTTTGTCTGTTAGCCCAAGTATTTATGGAGCTTCCCTTTTGGCTCAGCTGGCAAAGAATCCACCTGCAATGTGGGGACCTGGATTCGATCCCTGGGTTGGGAAGATCCCCTGGAGAAGGAAAAGGCTACCCACTCCAGTATTCTGGCCTCAGTTCAGTTCAGTTCAATCGCTCAGTCGTGTTTGACTCTTTGCGACCCCATGAATCGCAGCATGCCAGGCCTCCCTGTCCAACACCAACTCCCGGAGTTCACTCAGACTCACGTCCATCGAGTCCCTGATGCCATCCAGCCATCTCATCCTCTGTCGTCCCCCTTCTCCTGCCCCCAATCCCTCCCAGCATCAGAGTCTTTTCCAGTGAGTCCCTAGAGAATGTAAAATTCCATTGGGTTGCAAAGAGTCGGACACGACTGAAGACTTTCATTCATTCACTCCAAGTATTTAAGATGCTAATTAGAATTTTTGCATAAACATATTTTGTTCAAAACCTTTGTTTTTGTATGATTTACTGCATCAAGATTATCACAAATTATACATATTGTTACATAATGTGATTCATTTATACATCACCTTTATAATAAATATCTTTAAAGTAATGATGATATTTCTCTTCTATGTGCTATGCTGCTATACTAAACTGCTGCTGTTCTGTGGAAATCATTCAGTAATTCAAGAAAAAAAAGTTTGAAACTCACCTAATATTTATTTTGTAATGTCAAGTAGCAGCCTCTTAACATAAAATATGGCTACTGAATAACCAATGATTTTCTTAAAACTCCGAAGTCAGAGTGGCAATATAACCTTTGATACTTCAGGTATTGAAAGTAAAATATGCAAAATGTTCAGCTGCTTCTAACATTGCTTAATGATAGTTTGTTCTTAAACCTTGTTGGTTAAGAGAACTCACCATTGTATTTAAATTACATTTAAATCAAATACATTTTCTGAAAATCTGAAAATTAAGCAGCAAAAAATTAAGCATATTAGAGACAATATGAAGTGTTTTCCCTGGAACAGTTAGCTTGGGAATAAACAACCTGTATATAAACAAAGAAGGATAGTATGATATAGGATAAAAAAAGAGAGGGTGGGATGATTTGGGAGAATGACATTCTAACATGTATACTATCATGTGAATTGAATCGCCAGTCTATGTCTGACGCAGGATGCAGCTTGCTTGGGGCTGGTGCATGGGGATGACCCAGAAAGATGTTCTGGGGAGGGAGGTGGGAGGGGGGTTCATGTTTGGGAATGCATGTAAGAATTAAAGATTTTAAAATTTAAAAAATAAAAAACTAAAAATTAAAAAAATAAATAAATAAATAAATAAATAAGCAGGGTGGCAAAAAAAAAAAAAAAAAAAAAAAGCCAATAAAGAAAATCTTCAAAGTAAATTTTGTGAAGTGTGAAGCTATCAAGAAAAAGAGAGAGAAAGCATAGTTAGTATATAGGGTGAACTGTGTTGAAAACACTGCTGTTTATGTTGTATAAATATTACTTTATTTATTTACTTTTATTTTCTTTATTTTTATTTTTTTAGTTTACTAGAACTGCACTGGAAAATGGGGGCAATTGGATGTATGACTGGATACTACATTTAAAAAAATTTCTTTGGAATATAGTTGACTTATAATGCTAATTGATAATGCTGTGCTCATTTCAGGTGTGCAACAAAGTGAATGTTATACATATACTTACATTGGCTCTTTTTAAAATTATTTTCCCATATAGGCATTGCAGAGTATTTTAGTAGAGTTCCTTGTGCCATACTGTAGGTCTTTAGTTGTTATCTGCTTTATATATAGTAGTGTTTATATATCAACCCCAATCTCCCAAATTTTCTGGACCTTCTTTACCCCCTGGTAACCATAAATTTGTTTTCTCCATCTACAACTCTATTTTTGTTTTGTAGATAAGTTCATCTACACTTTCCTTTTTTTAGATTCCACATGTAGGCAATATTATATGATATTTGTCTTTATCTGTCTGACTTACTTTACTCAGTATGACAAACTCTATGTTCATCCATGTTGCAGCAAATGGCATTATTTTGACTGAGTGATATTCCATTGTTTATATTTACCACATTGTTATATTTACCACTTCTTCTTTATCCAATCTTCTGTTGATAGGCTTTTAGGTTGCTTCCTGGAAATTGTAAAAAGTGCTGTTATGAGGTACTGAGGTGAATGTATCTTTTCAAATTATGAATTTATTTGGGTATATATGGAGGAGTGTGGGCATTGGATAATATGGTAGCTCTATTTTCAGTTTATTGTTGAACCTCCGTACCTTTTTCCATAGTAATTTTACCAATTTACCTTCCCACTAAGAGTGCAGGAGATTTCCCTTTTCTCCATACCCTCTTCATCATTTTTTGTTTGTAGATTTTTGATTATGGTCATTCTGGCCAGTATGAAGTGATGACTCATCATAGGTTCAACTTGCATTTCTCTAAAACTTGGTGATGTTAAACATCTTTTCATGTGCTTTTTAAGCATTTATATGTATTCTCTGGTGAAATGTCTATTTAGATCTTTTACCCATTTTTAATTGAGTATGTGTTTGTTTTTTTTTTTTAATTGAGCTGTATGAGCTGTTTTTATATTTTGGAGATTAATCTCTTGTCTATTGTTTTGTTTGTAAGTATTTTCTCCCATGCTGAGGGTTATCTTTTCATTTTGTTTATATTCTAGACAATGCTTTTATTTGACTGGGTAACTGTTCCCTTCCCCAGGGGATCTTCCTAACCCAGGAGTTGAACCCAGGTGTCCCTCATTGTAGGTGGATTCTTAACCAACTGAGCCACAGAGGAACCCCAAATAATATTTACAATGAAAAAAATTATCAGAAAGTGAAAAGTTAAGGTTCTGTACTTTTTTTCTATTCTTTTTTATGCCCCCTTTACATTCTTCATATTTCCAATATTTCCATCTAAATGATCTTGAGATCCAGGGAACAAATAAGTTATCTCCTTCAACACAAGATGGACTAATACAAAAGTTTTTGAGGGACCTATGTCAAAAAGGTAAACAAATTAAGTGATGATATAGATATTTATAGAAATAATTATTAGTGTAAATAAAAGTGCACAAATAAATACTGATATAAATGTAAATATATATGTAAATGTATAGATATTAGCTCTGTCCACTAAGAAGACCTAAGATAAGTAGAACTACAGTAGCATAAGAACATAAACCAAATGCACAGATTTGGGTTTCTAAATATCATTCTCTACTATAAGACTTAAGGGATCCTTGAAGAGATGGCTAATTCCAGGGGTGGGACAGAGATATAAAATAAAACTAGGATATCTTTTTATGCTTGAAATTAAGGAAATTAAGATAGAGAAATATCTAAAGGACACAGAAGACATTTGGTCCAAACAAGGACAATTTGAATATCAAAATAAAATGTATTAACATATTATAGTTTATTGCACAAAATAGAAATATGTGTGTGTATTGTTGTTGTTTAGTCACTGAGTTGTGTCTGACTCTTTTGTGACCCCATCACTGACTCCCCTTTCTGTGCGATTTCCCAGGCAAGTATACTAGAGTGGATTGCCATTTCCTTCTCCAGGGGATTTTCCTGACCCAGAGACTGAACCCATATTTCCTGCATTGACATAAGGATTCTTTACCACTAATCCACCAGGGAAGTCCTAAAATCACATAAAAATTAACAAAAAGAAAGCTCTACCCTACACTAAAATTCCAACTAATACATGCAGAAGGAAAAATGGAAATTTAAAAATCACCAATTAGCAAACTTCAGAGTAATAATTCATAGAAGATTTGGAATGGATACTAAACTGTAAATATTTGATGAGGAGTAAAATGTTATATAGCTTCAAAGTATTTCTCTATATATTATATATTCAACAAAATATAGGAAACATAATTTTGCTGTGGTAAACTTAGTAGATATGATCACCATAATCAAGTGATCAAAATTAGTATCAATATTAATGGGAGAAAGTCAATAAAATACAATAACTACATACCATTACTTCTATGATACTCCTACCAAAAATTCATGGCCTGATTCTGAACATAAAAATGTCAGACAAATCAAAATTGAATGACTTTCTATAGATCATCTGAAGATAAAGATTCAAGAAACTTCCAGTTTGAAGTACACTAAAGATACAAGATAAAAAAATCTTCACATGATACAGGGTTGGATCATATTGGTTAAAAATAAATTATTAAAACTTGAATAAGATTTATGGAATAGATAGTAATAAAATATCAGTCTTAATTAACTGACTTTGATGCTTCTACTCTGGTTATACAGGCTAATGTTATGGTTTGTAGAATATATGCACTTTAAATATTTAGAGAGTTAGAAAGCATCATGTCTGTAACTTACAAATATAATTTTTTTTTATGTTTCCTGAAACTTTGTAGTTAATTATTTATGTATCAATTAATTACAGATTTAGAATTTGAGATATTGACATTACTATTACCCTGATATGTTCAGGGAAAGCAGTATATTCAAGTAATATATGTAATACAAATAATATATGTAACTGGTCTCTTTCATAGACCACAGCCTTGATGTGACAAAGGGGCTTTGTAACTCAGAGTAGCTATTAGCCATGCTGTGCAGGGCCATCCAAGATGGACAGGTCAAAGCGGAGAGTTTTGACAAAGCATGGTCTACTGAAAGAGGAAATGACATACCACTCCAATATTTGTACCAGAAGAACCCCATGAGTAGTATGAAAAGGCAAAAAGATAACACACTGCAAGATGGGCCCCCTGGGTCAGAAGACATCTGATATGCTACCAGGGAAGAGCAGAGGGCAATTACTAGTAGCTCCAGAAAAATTGAAGTGGCTGGACCAAAGCAGAAACTACGCTCAGTTCTGTATGTGATTGGTGATGGAGGTAAAGCCCAAATGCTGTAAAAAACAATATTACATAAGAACCTGGAATATTAGATTCTTGAATCAGTGAAATAAAATGGAAGGGAATGGATGACTTAAATTCAGAGGACCATTATATCTACAACTACAAACAATAATCCCTTAGAAAAAGTGGAGTAGCCCTCATAGTCAATAAAAGAGTCTGAAATGCAGTATTAGGTGCTATCTCAAGGATGACAGAATGATCTTGGTTTGTTTCCAGTGCTAACCATTCAATGTCACAGTATTCCAAGTCTGTGCCATAACCACTAAAGTCAAAGAAGCTGAAATTGACTGGTTCTATGAAGATGTACAAGGCCTTGCAGAGCTAGCACCAAAAAAGATGTTCTTGTCATGATGTGGGTATTGGAATGCAGAAGCAGGAAGTCAGATACCTGGAGTAACAGGCAAGTTTGGCCTTGAGTACAAAATGAATCAGGGCAAAGGCTAACAGTTTTGTCAAGAAATCATGTTGATTCAATTCACTTGATAGTATACATGTTAGAATGTCATTCTCCCAAATCATCCCACCCTCTCCCTCTCCCTCTGAGTCCAAAAGTCCGTTATACACATCTGTGTCTCTTTCCCTGTCTTGCATACAGGGTCGTCATTGCCATCTTCCTAAATTCCATATATATGTGTTAGTATACTGTATTGGTGTTTTTCTTTCTGGCTTACTTCACTCTGTATAATCGGCTCCAGTTTCATCCATCTCATCAGAACTGATTCAAATGAATTCTTTTTAACGGCTGAGTAATACTCCATTGTGTATATGTACCACAGCTTTCTTATCCATTCATCTGCTGATGGACATCTAGGTTGTTTCCATGTCCTGGCCAGTCTATGTCTGACGCAGGATGCAGCATGCTTGGGGCTGGTGCATGGGGATGACCCAGAAAGATGTTATGGGGAGGGAGGTGGGAGGGGGGTTCATGTTTGGGAATGCATGTAAGAATTAAAGATTTTAAAATTTAAAAAATAAAAAACTAAAATTAAAGAGAAAAAAAAGAAATCATGTTGATCAGAGTAAACACTCTTTTCCAACAATATAAGATTCAAATCTACACATGAGACATCACCAAACGATCAATACCAAAATCAGACTGATTATGTTCTTTGCAGTCAAAGATGGAGAAGCTCTGTACAGTCAGCAAGAACAAGATCTGGAGATGACTGTGGCTCAGATCATGAGCTCCTTATTGCAAAACTCAGTCTTAAATTCAAGAAATAGGGAAAACCACTAAGCAATTAGGGTATGACTTAAATCAAATCTGTTATGATTATACACTGAATGAGATGAATAGATTCAAGGGACTAGCTCTGTTAGAGTGCCTGATATGTGAACCGTGAACTTCCAGATGTTCAAGCTGATTTTAGAAAGGGAGAGGAACCAGAGATCAAATTGCCAACATCCAATGGATCATCAAAAAAGCAAGAGAGTTCCAGAAAAACATCTTTTTTCTGCTTTATTGACTATGCCAAAGTCTTTGACTGTGTAGATCACAATAAACTGTGGAAAATTCTGAAAGAGATGGGAATACCAGACCACCTGACCTGCCTATTGAGAAACCTATATGCAAGTCATGAAGCAACAGTTAGAACTGGACACAGAACAACAGACTGGTTCCAAATAGGAAAAGGAGTACATCAAGGCTGTATATTGTCACCCTGCTTATTTAACTTATATGCAGAGTACATCATGTGACATGCTGGACTTGGTGAAATACCAACAGCCTCAGGTAAGCAGATGATAACACCCCTAATGCCAGAAAGTGAAAAAGAACCCAAAAGTCTCTTGATGAGGGTGAAAGAGGAGAGCAAAAAAGCTGGCATAAAACTCAACATTCAAAAAATGATGATCATGGCATCTGATCCCATTACTTCATGGCAAATAAACGGGAAAAAATGAAAACAGTGGCAGATTTTTTTATTGGGCTCCAAAATCACTGCTGATGGGGATGTAGTCACAAAATTAAAAGATGCTTGCTCCTGGGCAGAAAAGCTATGACCAACCTAGACAGCATATTAAAAAGCAAACACACTGCCAACAAAGATCTATATATTCAATGCTATGGTTTTACCAGTAGTCATGTGCAATGTGAGAGTTGGACCATAAAGAAAACTGAGTGCCAAAGAACTGATATCTTCACACTGTGGTGCTGGAGAAGACTCTTGAGAATCTCTTGGACAGCAAGGGGATCAAACCAGTCAATCCTAAAGGAAATCAATCCTGAATAGTCACTGGTAGGACTGATGCTGAAGCTGAAGCTCCAATACTTTGGCCACCTAATTGAAGAGCTAAGCCATTGGAAAAGACCTTAGTGCTGGGAAATATTGATGGCAGGAAGAGAAGGGAGTGACAGAGGATGAGATGGTTGGATGGTGTCACCAACTCAGTGTACCTATTAAGCCATGTAATTCAGCACCCAAGCAAGTCCTATATGATTTAAAGTCTTTATTTTTTCTAGGCTCTAAACTCTCTGATACATATTTGGTATATCCTTTCAAAATGCCTATGGTCACTTGAACACCATCTTTACCAAATCAAACTCAGTTTCTTGTTGCCTAGAGATATTACTCTTTTTTATTTGGCAATTGCAAACATTATTAAACATCACCAAAAAGAGAAAGTGTACTCTCATCCAGACTTTTACCTCATTCATAAAACATTCTTTCCCAGTCCAGCCTGCAGTATTGCTGTACACAGTAACATTTATTGATTTATCTGCTGGTAGAATATTCCAATTAATTTTTCACTCTATCAAAAGATTAATTTACAGTAGATATAAGTATTTCATTTTCCCTATATAAATCCTTTAATGATTATATGAATATGGGGCTCAGGAGAAAAGTTGAGGTTGGAGGTTTAAGCAGTTAACATGTCACTAAGACTTGTTCCTGGAAATTAAAGTTATGACCAACCTAGACAGCATATTAAAAAGCAGAGACATTACTTTGCCAACAAAGGTCCGTCTAGTCAAAGCTTTGGTTTTTCCAGTAGTCATGTATGGATGTGAGAGTTGGACTATAAAGAAAACTGAGTACTGAAGAATTGATGCTTTTGAACTGCGATGTTGAAGACTTTTGAGAGTCCTTTGGACTGCAAAGAGATCCAGCCAGTCCATCCTAGAGAAAATCAGTCCTTAATATTCATTGGAAGGACTGATGTTTAAGTTACAACTCCAATACTTTGGCCACCTGATAGTAAGAATTGACTCATCTGAAAAGACCCTGATGCTAGGAAAGATTGAAGGCAGGAGGAGGAAGGGAATGACAGAGGATGCGATGGTTGGATGGCATCACAGACTCAATGGACATGAGTTTGAGTAAGCTCCAGGAATTAGTGATGGACAGGGAAGCCTGGCATAATGCAGTTCATGGAGTCACAAAGAGTTGGACACGGTTTAGCGACTGAACTGAACTGAAGACTTGATATCCCAAAACTAGTAAGCTTGATGGGGCAAAAAGGAACCTAGTTGTGTTTGGGCTACACAACATTCCAAAGTTGGTGAGAAAAGAAGGAAACAGAAAATGAGAATGAGAATGGTGACGTAGGAGGGAAAGCAAGAGAGTGGGGATATGTTAATAGTATGAGATGAATGACATACAGCTATTTGTTTTTAATTTTTTAAACAATAAGATGAGGTACTTAAGACATGCTTCTATATTGATGGAGAAAATTCAGTAGCAGGAGAGAAAGTGATGGTTTTGAGGGGAGAATACAACTCAATGTGGTTGGTAGCATGACTTAAAACATCATTTCTAAGACCCCTTCTTTTCTTTCTTTTTCAAAATTACTCTATATGTAAGTGAATATTTTCTGTACACTGTTTAGGAGAATTTTGTTAGGTTCCTTTAAAAAATGTATTTACATTTCAAGTGGTAGTTGTATGCATTTCTAGCATAACTTTAGAATAATTGATATATTTATAATAAAAATCTTATACATTAGCAAAGTATATCTAAAGGTTTTTCAGATGTTCTTTTCCGCTTTGAATCAGATAATATTTATCATCTATACAAGTCTGATTTGTTAAATAAATTCTTCTGTTTTATTTCTACTGTGTATATTTTATTTTATATTGCCTATACATTACAATTTGACTAAACATTCCTATTAAATTGGCTTTTTGTTCTTTTTTATTTATAGGCTTATATATTTTAAAAACAATGTAGTATTTATTATTTACATTTTGTCTTTAAGCCTATTTGTTTTCCTTTTGTCTAAGTATTGATTATGACCTCCAGAAATATATTAAGGATTTATGGTCTTAAAATGAAATAATGATGCTATTTATAGATTGCTTTGTCTATAACTTTGAAGTTTTTATGAAAATATATTTTTCTGTTGTGAAATCATAGATAGTTGCTAAATGGAACTGTGTTCATTTCCTATGTTTGGCATTAAATATTATCACAAATTGAGTGACTTGAAACAGCAGAACTTTTTTCTCTCCAGATTTGCAGCCTTGTAGTCTGATATCAAGGTCCTGGCAGGGTCATGCTCCCTCTTAAAACTAGGGGAGGATCTTTCCTTGCCTCTTAGCTTCTAGTGGTGATCCTTGGTTTATGGTTCCATCACATGGTATCCTTCCTGTATATGTCTATCCTCTCCTGTTCTTACAGAAGGACACCAGTTATAGGGCCCAACCTACTCCATTATTATCTTAATGTAATCACACCAGCAAAGATTCTGTTCACAGCTTCTAAAGATTAAAATTTCACCCTATTATTTGCATGGGTAAAATTCAAGTCACAATAGTTATTAGTGTTTTTCTTGTATTTATGAGATAGAACAAAAGTCAATTACTGTATTATATACAAAGTTAGACTTTAAATGGTAAAATATTAGCCTATAAAAAGAGGTATATTTATAATATACAATACAAATTCATCAGAAAGATACTAAAGTTATGATTTACCTCATTAAACAGATGAATTTATGTGATATTTTGATTCTGAGTTTTTCAGTTCTTTGAAATCTGTTGATGCATTGTTGCCAAGATATACTCAATTCTTATAAAAAATGTGTATTTGTATTGTACATATATTAGATATAGTGATATTTTCTACATCAGATGTGCTAATCTGGTTTTTAAATTATCAATATTCATATCAATTTCTTTCTTCTGATTGATTATTCTATTAGATACTCAGAGATATTTGTGATAATCTCATTATAATTGTGAATTTGTCTATTTCCCATTTATCTTTTGTTATGTCAATTTTTGTTTTATATATTTTGCAAACATGCTTAGAAATATATAGTTTCATTGCTTTGAAATAGGCCTCTATATCTCTATAAATGATTCTTGTCTTAAAGTGTATCTTGTCTGGTATTAGTACAGGAGCACCAGCTTCATTTTGTTTAATATTTATGAAGTTCATCTTTCTCCAGAATTTTATTTTCAAACATTCTTTATCTTCATATTTAATATGTACCTCTTTCTTAGATGATAATTTTGCATTCAGTTTTAAACTTAGTATAGATCCCATCCTTCAGACTAAGAACAAGTAAAGCATATATAGGATTCACTAAACTAGGCAAGACACATACTAGTTGGAAAAAAACGGTTGTATAAGATAATGATGAATTGATCAACACTTATTCAAATGTTATTGTCTCTGTGACAGAGAAAGTTGATTTCTGTTAAGTAGTAGTGAGTCATTTAGTAACAGTATAATATCCATCTAGTCAAGGCTATGGTTTTTCCAGTGGTCATGTGTGGATGTGAGTATTGGACTATGAAGAAGGCTGAGGGCCAAAGAATTGAACTGTGGTGTTGGAGAAGACTCTTGAGAGTCACTTGGACTGCAAGGCGATACAACCAGTCCATTCTGAAGGACACCAGCCCTGGGATTTCCTTGGAAGGAATGATGCTAAAGCTGAAACTCCAGTACTTTGGCCACCTCATGAGAAGAGCTGACTCATTGGAAAAGACTCTGATGCTGGGAGGGATTTGGGGCAGGAGGAGAAGGGGACAACAGAGGATGAGATGGCTGGATGGCATCACTGACTCAATGGATGTGAATCTGAGTGAACTCTGGGAGTTGATGATGGACAGGGAGGCCTGGTGTGCTGAGATTCATGGGGTTGCAAAGAGGTGGAGAGGACTGAGTGATTGAACTGAACTGAATATGAGATTTTATGAATATCTATATTATTGTGAAAATTGGCAGGGGCCCAAAATTGGTGGTGTTGAGACAAGTTAAGAACTATTACAATCCAAAAATCTGCAAGCAATAAATGCTGGAGAGGGTGTGGAGAAAAGGGAACCCTCCTACACTGTTGGTGGGAATGCAAACTAGTACAGCCACTATGGAGAACAGTGTGGAGATTCCTTAAAAAATTGCAAATAGAACTACCTTACGACCCAGCAATCCCACTGCTGGGCATACACACCGAGGAAACCAGAATTGAAAGAGACACATGTACCCCAATGTTCATCTCAGCACTGTTTATAATAGCCAGGACATGGAAACAACCTAGATGTCCATCAGCAGATGAATGGATAAGAAAGCTGTGGTACATATACACAATGGAGTATTACTCAGCCGTTAAAAAGAATTCATTTGAATCAGTTCTGATGAGATGGATGAAACTGGAGCCAATTATACAGAGTGAAGTAAGCCAGAAAGAAAAACACCAATACAGTATACTAACACATATATATGGAATTTAGGAAGATGGCAAGGACGACCCTGTATGCAAGACAGGAAAAAAGACACAGATGTGTATAACGGACTTTTGGACTCAGAGGGAGAGGGAGAGGGTGGGATGATTTGGGAGAATGGGAATTCTAACATGTATACTATCATGTAAGAATTGAATCGCCAGTCCATGTCTGACATAGGGTGCAGCATGCTTGGGGCTGGTGCATGGGGATGACCCAGAGAGATGTTGTGGGGAGGGAGGTGGGAGGGGAGGTCATGTTTGGGAACGCATGTAAGAATTAAAGATTTTAAAATTAAAAAAAAATGCTAAAAAAAAAGAACTATTACAGTGAGATCTAGAAATGGTCCAATTTTATTATGGCACACTAGCAATGATTATGGCACGCCACTCCAGTATTCTTGGCTGCAAAATCCCATGGATGGAGGAGCCTGGTAGGCTGCGGTCCATGGGGTCGCTAAGAGTCGGATACGACTGAGCGACTTCACCTTCTTTTTTCACTTTCCTGCATTGGAGAAGGAAATGGCAACCCACTCCAGTGTTCTTGCCTGGAGAATCCCAGGGATGGGGAAGCCTGATGGGCTGCTGTCTATGGGGTCGCACAGAGTCGGACACAGCTGAAGCAACTTAGCAGCAGCAGCAGCAATGATTATGATCATTATTAATAATATGAAAGTAGAAGACCAAAGAAGTGATCAGTATATTCTTTCTGACACTAGGAAAAATAAATGGGGTGTATTATGCATATAGATTTTGTTTTCAAATATTATTTAGGGACTTGGGTAGAAATGATGGTTTTGAATATGGTAAGCAAAAGATTTTGAATTTGGTTTTAGATGGTTATTATTCATTGTGAGCTTACCATAAATAAATAGGTAAAAAGTGTAGACCAAACAAAATTAAGTGTATTAAACTTACTCCAATAAGGGAGTTGCTGTTGTTGTTTAGTCACACTGTCATGTGTGACTCTTTGTGACCCCATGGACTGCAGCATTCCAGGACTCCCTTTTCTTGACCATCTCCCAGAACCTGCTCAGAACTCATGTCCATTGAGTCAGTGATGCCATCCAACCATCTCATCCTCTGTCATCCCCTTCTCCTCCTGCCTTCAATCTTTCCAGCATCAGGGTCTTTTCTAATGAGTCAGCTCTTCACATCATGTGGCCAGAGTATTAGAGCTTCAGCTTCAACATCAGTCCTTCCAGTGAATATTCAGGATTGATTTTCTTTACGGTTGACTGGTTTGATCTCCTTGCAGTCCAAGAGACTCTCAGAAATCTCCAACTCCACAGTTCAAAAATATCAATAAGGGAATACACCACCTTAACACTTAAGTTGTTGACTCAAATTAAGCAAATAAGAAAAGAATATTTATATTATTTTAGGATGTGGGCTGTAGTATTTTAAGGTGACTCTTAGATGAGAAAGTCTGGTTGAGTTTGTCTACTGTTTATAGTATTAATATATCAGTTTTAGATTGGTGGTCATAAAGAAGAAAGTTCTTAAAGCAAATACAATGAAGCTGCTGTTAGGTAAATTTCTTGTTCATCCGCAGTAGTTAATGTAGTCGCTAAATGTAGTTCTCATTGTTTCAGTGTTTCTTCCAGGTGGATGCTTGTTCTCTGGCATAAACAAAACAAGCAAACTAAAAAGAGCAAATGCAAATACAAGCCCATACACATAAAAACCAAACACAAATGAAAGCTTGCATATAAATTATTTTTTTTTAAATGGCTCTAATTATCAGAACAGACACTTTTTTTTTTAAAACTCAAGTTTATCTTCCTCTGTTAAAGAGATGTACTAGAACAGAGAGAAGTCACATGAACCTCAGAAAAGGGACCATTGAATTGGAAGCAAATTCTAATGGAAAAATAACAGTGGAAAATAGCTCTAGGCACTGGGGGATTCTGTAATATTGAACTGTGGATTTAACACCTAGTTTATTTTCCCATCTGATTTTCACATACAGATATAATGAATAGACAGGTAGAATTGAAAGTTAACAGGGCTTGATTTTGAGAAAGAATGTTCTAACCTTTCCTGACCAATTCTTTTTTTTTTTTTCTCCTGTTCACTGTTATCTAGCCTTCTATACTATGCAGTCAGTCCCATAATATAAGATATTGCCCTGTTCTAAAATGCAACCACCAAGGAAAAATGGCTCTTTGTGCTTTATGATTTCTTTATTGTTAAGTTTGAATGATCAAAAAAAAAAAAAAAACAAAACTTTTCTGTTGAAGTGAAGTGAAAGTTGCTCAGTCGTGTCCAACTCTTTAAGACCTCATGGACTACACAGTCCATGGAATTCTCTAGGCCAGAGTACTGGAGTTGGTAGCCTTTCCCTTCTCCAGTGGATCTTCCTAACCCAGGAATTAAACCCAGGTCTCCTGCATTGCTGGCAGATTCTTTACCAACTGAGCTATCAGGGAAGCCCTTTCTGTTAGAAATATGGCAACTTTTTTCATAGTCTTATATAAGGAGTTCAAAAATTCCAATAACACAAAAGAAGTGCATTATAACTTCCAGATTAATACAATCAATATTGTTCGTTCTTTAGAGTAGCTTTATTTAAAATTGAGACTTTTTTTTTGTTTTCACTTGTTAAATCATTAAGAAATAAATGCTATGATGATCTCAGAATGTCAAAATTGTCCAAGGTAATGTTCCTAGAAGACACCTACATTTTTAATGGAGTCTGGAAGAAATAAGCAAATCTCGATATATATCCAAATTAAATTATTGTAGGGTTCTGTTGAGAACAATTTAGCCATTGGCTCCATTTTTTTACTATGAGAGAGCTGCTTCATGATTCCAGTCTTATGGTTTTTATCTTTAAAATACAAGCAGTAGCATGGAAGATACAGCATGATTGCTGGGAGAAATATCAACAGCCTCAGATATGCAGATGATAACACTCTAACGGCAGAAAGAGGAACTAAAGAGTCTCTTGATGAATATGAAAGAGGAGAGTGAAAAAGCTGACTGGAAACTCAACTTTCAAAAAACTAAGATTGTGATATCCCGTTACATCACTTCATGGCAAATGGTGGAAGCAGTGACAGATTTTCTTTTCTTGAGCTGTAAAATCACTGTGAACAGTGACTTCAGCCTTGAAATTAGAAGAAACTTGGTCCTTGAAAGGAAAGCTATGATCAACCTAGATAACGTATTAAAAAACAAAGATGTCACTTTGCCACCAAAGGTCCATAAAGTCAAAATTTTGGTTTTCTAGTAGTCATGTGTGGATGTGGGATTTGGGCCATAAAGAAGACTGAGTGCCAAAGAATTGATGCTTTTGAATTTTCATGCTGGAGAAAACTCTTGAAAGTCTCTTGGATGGCATGAAGATCAAACCAGTCAATCCTAAAGGAAATCAACCTTGAATATTTATTGGATGGGAAGAAGCTCCAATGCTTTGGCCACGTTTTACAAACAGCTGTCTCATTCAGTTCAGTTCAGTCACTTAGTCATCTGACTATCTTCTGACTCTATGACCCCATGAATCACAGGACTCCAGGCCTCCCTGTCCATCACCATCTCCCAGAGTTCACTCAAACTCATGTCCATCAAGTCAGTGATGCCATCCAGCCATCTCATCCTCTGTCGTATCCTTCTCCTCTGGACCCCAATCCCTCCCAGCATCAGGGTCTTTTCCAATGAGTCACCACTTCACATGAGGTAGCCAAAGTATTGGAGTTTCAGCTTCAGCATCATTTCCTCCAAAGAAATTCCAGGGCTGATCACCTTCAGAATGGACTGGTTGGATTTCTTTGCAGTCCAAGGGACTCTCAAGAGTCTTCTCCAACACCACAGTTCAAAAGCATCAATTCTTCGGCCCTCAGCCTTCATTACAGTCCAACACTCACATCCATACATGACCACTGGAAAAACCATAGCCTTGACTACACGGACCTTTATTGGCAAAGTAATATCTCTGCTTTTCAATATACTATCTGGTTGGTCATAATTTTCCTTCCAAGGAGTAAGTGTCTTTTAATTTCATGGCTGCAGTCACCATCTGCAGTGATTTTGGAGCCCCCCAAAATAAAGTCTGACACTGTTTCCACTGTTTCCCCATCTATTTCCCACGAAGTGCTGGGACCAGATGCCATGATCTTAGTTTTCTGAATGTTGAGCTTTAAGCCAACTTTTTCACTCTCCTCTTTCACTTTCATCAAGAGGCTTTTTAGTTCCTCTTCACTTTCTGCCATAAAGGTGGTGTCATCTGCATATCTGAGGTTATTAATATTTCTCCTGGAAATCTTGATTCCAGCTTGTGCTTCTTCCAGTCCAGTGTTTCTTATGATGTACTCTATATATATATATATATATATATATATACACAAGCAGGGTGACAGTATACAGCCTTGATGTACTCCTTTTCCTATTTGGAACCAGTCTGTTGTTCCATGTCCAGTTTTAACTTTTGATTCCTGACCTACATATAGGTTTCTCAAGAGGCAGATCAGGTGGTCTGGTATTCCCATCTCTTTCATAATTTTCCACAGTTTATTGTGATCCACATAGTCAAAGGCTTTGGCATAGTCAACAAAGCAGAAACATGTTTTTCTGGAACTCTCTTGCTTTTTCCATGATCCAGCAGATGTTGGCAATTTGATCTCTGGTTCCTCTGCCTTTTCTAAAACCAGCTTGGTCATCTTGAAGTTCACGGTTCATGTACTTCTGAAGCCTGGCTTGGAGAATTTTGAGCATTACTTTACTAGTGTGTGAGATGAGTGCAATTGTGCAGTAGTTTGAGCATTCTTTGGCATTGCCTTTCTTTGGGATTGGAATGAAAACTGATCTTTTCCTGTTCTGTGGCCACTGCTGAGTTTTCCAAATTTGCTGGCATATTGAGTGCAGCACTTTCACAGCATCATCTCTCAGGATTTGAAACAGCTCCACTGGAATTCCATCACCTCTACTAGCTTTGTTCGTAGTAATGCTTTCTAAGGCCCTCTTGACTTCACATTCTAGGATGTTGGCTCTAAGTGAGTGATCACACCAGCATGATTATCTGGGTCCTGAAGTTATTTTTTTTTTTACAGTTCTTCTGTGTGTTCTTGCCACCTCTTAATATCTTCTGCTTCTGTTAGGTTCATACCATTTCTGTCTTTTATCAAACCCATCTTTCCATGAAATGTTCCCTTGGTATCTCTACATTTCTTGAAGAGATCTCTAGTCTTTCCCATTCTGTTGTTTTCCTCTATTTCTTTGCATTGATCCCTGAGGAAGGCGTTCTTATCTCTCCTTGCTATTCTTTGGAACTCTGCATTCAGATGCTTATATCTTTCTTTTTCTCCTTTGCTTTCAACTGCTCTTCTTTTCACAGCTATTTGTAAGGCCTCTTCAGACAGCCATTTTCCTTTTGTGCATTTATTTTCCACGGAGATGGCCTTCATCCCTCTCTCCTGTACAATGTCATGAACTTCCGTCCATAGTTCATCAGGTACTCTATCATATCTAGTCCCTTAAATCTATTTCTCACTTCCACTGTATAATCATAAGGGATTTGATTTAGGTCATACCTGAATGATCTAGTGGTTTTCCTCACTTTCTTCAATTTAAGTCTGAATTTGGCAATAAGGAGTTCATGATCTGAGCCACAATCAGCTCCCAGTCTTGCTTTTACTGATTGTATCGAATGTCTCCATCTTTGGTTGCAAAGAATATAATCAATCTGATTTTCGTGTTGACCATCTGGTGATGTCCATGTGTAGAGTCTCCTCTTGTGTTGTTGGAAGTGAGTGTGTGTTATGACCAGTGCGTTCTCTTGGCAAAACTCCATTAGCCTTTGCCCTGCTTTATTCTGCACTCCAAGGCCAAATTTGCCTGTTACTCCAGGTGTTTCTTGACTTCCTAGTTTTGCATTGCAGTCCCCTATAATGAGAAGGACATCTTTTCAGGTGTTAGTTCTAAAAGGTCTTGTAAGTCTTCATAGAACCCTTCAACTTCAGCTTCTTCATTGTTACTGGGTGGAGCATAGGCTTGGATCACCATGATATTGAATGGTTCGCCTTGGAAACGAACAGAGATCTTTCTGTCGTTTTTGAGTTTGCATCCAAGTACTGCATTTTGGGTTCTTTTGTTGACCATGATGGCTACTCCAATTCTTCTAAGGGATTCTTTCCCTCAGCAGTAGATATAATGGTCATCTGAGTTAAATTCACCCATTCCAGTCCATTTTAGTTAGCTGATTCCTAGAATGTCAACGTTGACTCTTGTCATCTCCTCTTTGACCTCTTCCAGTTTGCCTTGATTCATGGACCTGACATTCCAGGTTCCTATGCAGTATTGCTCTTTACAGCATCAGACCTTGCTTCTATCACCAGTCACATCCACAATTGGGTATTGTTTTTGCTTTGGCTCCATCCCTTCTTTCTTTCTGGAGTTATTTCTCCACTGATCTCCAGTAGCATATTTGGCACCTACCGACCTGGGGAGCTTCCCTTTCAGTATCCTGAACTTTTGCCTTTTCATACTGTTCATGGGGTTCTCAAGGCAAGAATACTGAGTTAGTTTGCCATTCCCTTCTCCAGTGGACCACGTTCTGTTAGATCTCTCCACCATGACACTCCCATATTTGGTGGCCCCACATAGCATGGTTTAGTTTCACTGAGTTAGACAAGGCTGTGGTCCTAGTGTGATTAGATTGACTAGTTTTCTGCAATTATGGTTTCAGTGTGTCTGCCCTTTGATGCCCTCTCGCAACACCTATTGTCTTACTTGGGTTTCTCTTACCTTGGACGAAGGATATCTCCTCACGGCCACCCCTCTGACCTTGGACGTGGGATTGCTCCTCTCTGGAAAAGACCCTAATTGCTGAGAAAGATTGAAAGCAAAGGAGAAGGAGGCAGCAGAGAATAAGTTGGTTAGTAGCATTACCAACTCAATGGACATGAATTTGAGCACACTCCAGGAAGTAATGAAGGACCAGGAAGCCTGGCGTGCTGTAGTTCATGAGGTTGTGAGTAGTTAGACATGATTTCACAACTGAAGAGCAACAACAACAACCATAGGCCTTTATATCATCATCATTTTGATCATCATCATTCTTGAATGATAGTCTTCTACTTGTTTTTGTCACTATTAGATCCTTTAAGAGAGGAAAGAATACAAGCATTTGTTCAGGGAGATTTCTTGTATTTTCCACTATTCAAGGCAATAACAACTGCCAAGTGAAAGCTCACAGCAAGCTGATACCCTATTTGTGATGGTTGGGGTTTAGTTGCTAACTTGTATTTGATTATTGTGACCCCATGGACTGTAGCCTGCCAAGCTCCTCTGTCCATGAGATTTCACAGGCAAGAATAATGGAGTGAGTTGCCATTTCCTCTTCCAGAGGATACTCCTGATCCAGGGATCGAACCCTGCTCTCCTGCGTGCAGGCAGATTCCTTATCGACTGAGCCACCAGAGAAACCTATTTGTACGGATGCTTATAGCCTCAATTATTTGAGTAGTTCAAGGTATTTCACTAAGAAAATTAATAATTAAAGTAGCAACTTTTAGGAACTTTCAATATAAGCAAATTTGTTCTATTGAGAGAGGTCTTAAGAAATAATTGCTAGATACTCTCATTTCATATCATTGATATGAGAATTTTAATATAAACTACTCACTGTTTTAATATGTTAATGAAGATTACATTGCCACATATATCTAAAGCATAGATAATTTAAGAGAGAGATTATTTTAATTAAACTATTAGAAATCTACTCTATGTGAATCAGAGTGTATATGTATGTGTATGTGTCTGTATATGTGTGTGGCTTCCCTGGTGGCTCAGATGGTAAAGAATCCACTTGCAATGCAAGAGATCTGTGTGCAATCCCTGGGTCTGGAAGGTGCCCTAGAGAAGGGAATGGCAACTTACTCCAGTGTTCTTGCCTGGAAATTTCATGGATAGAAGTACTGGGGATCTACAGTCCTTGGGATCACAAAGAGTCAGACATGATTAAGCTACTAAGCATGTACATGTGTGTGTGTGTAGATTTCATTTTTATTTAAAGTAAATCCACCCTTATTTTTCCTATGTGCGTGTGTGCATCATTCTTCCATTCTTTTTTCCCTCTTTCTGTATATATTCAATACTATTTTTTTTAAATTATTTGTGGGATCTAAGAATACTGATCTAGATACACATTTTGGAGTTTCTTAAAAACTTAAAGCAAATTTATTATGTTGCATTTTTTTGTTTGTTTAAAAAGTAGTATACATTAAAAAATTATTTAGCTGGTTATGGAAGTAATTGTCTTGTTCACTAGTTACTAGCTGAGAAAAGAACTCTTTCTAAATAAGAAGACTACATGCAAGTATGGTCTACAGAGTCATTGCACTTTATATCTTCTAAGCTTTGAAAATTATATTAATAAAATATTTGTGTAGTATTCTCTTCAAACATGTAAATCTTTGGATGAGCTGGCATTATGTAATTATATTAATTTAAAAATTGCTGTCTCCTTCTACACCTTATTAGGTAAAATCAATGTTAATCCAATATTCTAATGTATGTAACACCAAAATTAAACTTATTTTATAATTTAATTTTAATAAAATTTTACATTTATTGTTGAGTCAAATGAAATGTCATTGTTTTGACAAATATTTAAGATATTAAATATAATAATGTGTTCACATAAATTTGTTAAAATGGAAGTTGTTAAAAGAGGTTAGTCTCATAAATAAATTCTTAACTATTATGGTTAGTAAGAGTTTAATGTATTGGTTTCAAAAATAATTTCCATATTTTAATTAAATTTGAGACATAAGACTACCATTAAACTGAGTATCTGAACATTTCAAAGTGAGAAAAAATAATAAACTTCAGTGATTAAATTTTTACTTACCCTGTTCTTATATATTGTAGAACATACAAGTGCCTTTTGATAATGTGTGTAATATGTCTATTTATCTTTCTTGCCACTTTAACACTTGTAAAATTGATATAAAATTTTGGTTTGGCCAAAAATTTTGCTCAGGTTTTTCCTACTATCTTATAGGAAACCCAAACAAATTCTTTGGCCACCCCAATACATGCTCACAAAAATAAAGAATTAAGGACTTCGTGATTTTCTTTACTTCTAGTTTTATCTGTGTCTCTGGAAAAAATAAAAATGGATTGTTTTTTTGTTTTACCAAGCCATGTGTCTTGTGGTATCTTTGTTCTCTAGCCAGGGATTGAACCTGTGACCTTGGCAGTGAAAGCACAGAAATTAAAAAACTGGACTGCCAGGGAATTCATGCAAATATGTTTTAAACACTTGCCTTCATCTCATGGATTTGGTTTCTTGGTTAGGACTAAGGAAGCTATGTGTAGGATTACTGAGACATTGCAGAGCCTATTGATGTTACTACTTCATGCCTTCCTTAGCAGAATAATCTATATATTTTATGCTACCTGTAGTTAAAAGTATCTAAGTAAAAGTGAAGCCACTCAGTCATGTCCAACTCTTTGTGACCCCATGGACTGTAGCCTACCAGGCTTCTCCATCCATGGGATTTTCCAGGCAAGAGTACTGGAGTGGATTGCCATTTCCTTCTCCAGGGGATCCTCCCCACCCAGGGATCGAACCCAGGTCTCCTACATTGTAGGCAGACGCTTTACCATCTGAACCACCAGGGATTATGGTAAAAGCTTCTATGTAACTGCTAACTCAAGAAATAGTTCCAACCAACATGTAAAATCCAAACACCTGTATCTTAACTGATCCTCAAGTGTCTTAGCTTCCAAATGTTCCTCCTTACCCTTTATTCTTAAATGTAAATTAAATGGTCAATGGATGTTAAACTAAGGTACAGTCTTCCTGTTCCTACATGATTAGCATAGTTCTTTTCCCCCACACTTTCTAACACTGAATAGTGAATAACTCTCAGAGCAAAGCTAACATTTGAGTGAATCCCACCCATATCAGCCTTGTAAAATCTTTCAGCTACTAGCTGTCTGCCGAACACTCATTTTAAGGAAGGATCAAACCCAGGTCTCCTGCATTGCAGGTGGATTCTTTATCGTCTGAACCACCAAGGAAGCCTGAAAGTCACTCAGTCGTGGTGACTCCATGGGTTGTAACCTACCAGGCTCCTCTGTCCATGGAATTCTCCAGGCAAGAATAGTGGAGTGGATAGTCGTTCCCTTCTCCAGGAATCTTTCTAACCCAGGGATCGAACCCAGGTCTCCCACATTGCAGGTGGATTCTTTGCCATCTGAATCACCAGGGAAGCCCAAAATATGTGTGAAAATTATTTACCACAGAATAGGCTTCATAGCATATCTTCCACAAATAGTAGTAGTATTGCTGCTGCCAATAATTAAGACATTTATAACCTGACTTCTTTGGATGATTATAATACTGATTAAGTCTAGGAAAGGTAACATTAAATAAGTGGGTAGCAACTCAGAAAAATCAAAATGAAATGGAAAACTTTAGAGAATAGATGAAATCCCAAAAGGGGCAACATTGTCAGCAGTAAATTGAAATGTAAAATAGCAGATTACTTTAGAGATTTCAAATTATTATTTTCATTAGTAGCATCATGGTCTTACAGATTTCAAGTCATTGTTTCTTAACTAATGCATCTTCAGACTGCTTGCAGAGTAAATTTATAGGCTTCTTGTTGGAGATTTCTATGTCCAACTTCTAGAAACAAGCTAGGTCATTTCCTGCCATATAAACCTCTGACATTAACATAGAATTAACAGCAGAAAAATTTTTTCCCTCACTATAAGAGAGAAAGTCTAAAAAATTGTAGTTTTTGTCCCTTGATACCAAGTTTTACAGTATTAAGTGAAGCACTTCTGCATTTTTGACAAAATGCTTAGATTCAGAGAAAGGATTCATTTTTAAGAACTCAGGGAAACAGTATGTGAAATTCCAAACCACTGAAAGGCCAACCTTGCCTTAAGGGTATAGACCCATTAGCATTTGTTCAGGGTCCTGTCCTCTTCTCAGGAGAAGATTAAACTTGGCAAATAGAAAAATCTGTAGTCATTAATTTTTTGCATTTGTAAGAGAAGTTGCTTCTGAACTTTATTCTTAACCCAATCCACTTGAGATCCAGATTTCTTAAGTGAATTGACCTCTCATCTTCTAATCAGAGTCTTTACAGAACTGTATACTAGTTCACATTTTAGAGAGGCTGGATTTATTCTTAGTGGAGTTCCCTCTTTACTTCAAGAGATAAAGAGGTTTAAATTTTTATAGGGCAAGCCGTTTCTAAAGGATATCATTTTGTAATGATTGTCCAAACTTTTACTAGGAATTGTTTCCATTATCTCTTTGTTTTATAAATTAATTGACTCACATTTCTACATGACTCAATTAATTCAATTATTCCAATTACTTGGATAAAGCTATTTCAATTTACTATTATAAAATCCATGCTTGCACCATATTAAACAATAAAATACGTGTTTGATTATAATATATGTAATACATTTTGTTTCTGTTTTGTGATGCCAACAATTATTGTTAGTTTCTCTCTTGTGTGTGTGTTCAGTCACTCTGTTGTCTACAACTCTTTGTGATCCTATGGACGGTAGCTTGCCAGGCTCCTCTGTTCATGAGATTTTCCAGGCAAGAAGACTGGAGTAGGTTGCCATTTCCTCTTCCAGGGGATCTTCCCAATTCAGGGATTGAACCAGCATCTCTTGTGTCTCTTGCATTGACTGGCAGAGTGTTTACTACTGAGCCACCTGGGAAGCCACTCTCTCTTACATAAATTTAATTAAAGCCCTCCTTTTTTTGCTAAATGCATGCTATTCTTGCACTGAAATATTGAGTCTGTTTTTTTTCCCCCTCTATCTTGAATGTAGGCTAACTTTAGTAACTTGCTTGACCAATCGATCAGTAGAAGGACAGTGTAGTTAGGTCTTAAGAAGTTTCACAACTTCTGCCTGGACCTCTTAGAATTTTTTTTTTTTTTCCCCTAGAAGAACTTATACTAAGAAGCCTAAGTGAGCATGCAAAAAGTTGGAATAACTCAGGTCAGGTGGAGAAGCTAAGGAACATCAAAGTATTAAACATTTGAGTTTAAAAAACAATCTTAACTGGCTCCTTTAGCCTTAGCCACATTAGCTAACGTTTTTTGGATCAGAGATAAATTTCTCATCAAAAGCCATTCTTAATTCTTGAGTCACAAAATTATGAGCAAAAGAACATAGTTATATTAAGTTACTAAATTTTGGAGTAGGTTTAATGAAACTGAAAGAGAATTTGGTAGGAGAAATTAGTTTGATTCTGCAACAAAAACAAATCAAACTGCACTGCTTTAAGATGCTTAGTCAAAAATTAGAAACATTTGGAGAATACTTTTGATGATTAGTTTGAAGGTAAGGGGATTTTATTGGAGGTTGGAGAAAGGGGACTTTAATATATAGTAGAAAAAATTTTGGCCATACTGTCACCTGTGGTAGTATGGAATAAGAAAGGGTAGATAATTAACTTTTGTTCTGACTGGTGAAATTTTCAAGCAGTGTCTAGAATGTTCTCCTTGCCTCTTCAAGATGGCTATGATAAAATAGAGAGGAGAGATTAATTTTAAAAAGAATTGTTCAGTTTTTGAGCAGAATTTAGAGAAATGTGAAGGATTCATGACTTTCTGATTTCATAAATAAAATGATTTTTAATTTCAAGTATCTCTTAGCTAAAGATTCCCAAGGTAAGAAGTGGTATCAAGGAAAGAATCAAATCTATTGTGGCACCTATAAAAGCAAGCTTCAGGGTCAATTTCACAATGGAATGGCTCTAAAATACTGTGTTGATGCTTCAAAAAGGTTTAAAGTCATAACTATTAGGTCTTCTAAGAGTCTTACAAGAGTATTCTGAGACTACTTCTGCCAGAAAAGAGTGCCTCTAAGAATCTTAAGGGCGAACCATATTGACCATTTCAGCTAAATAAAAATATTTTTCGCCTCTCAGTCGAGTCCCACTCTTTACCACCCAATAGACTGCTTCACGCCAGGGTTCTCTGTCTTTCACCATCTCCTAGAGATTGCTCAAACTCATATCCATTGAGTCCATAATGCAACCCAACCATCTCATCCTCTGTTGTCCCCTTCTCTTCCTGCCATCAACCTTTCCCTGCATCAGGGTCTTTTCTAATAAGTCAGCACTTCACATCAGATGGCCAAAGTATTGGAGCTTCAGTTTCAGCATCAGTCCTTCCAATGAATATTAAGAGTTGACTTCCTTTAGGATTGACTGATTTGACCTCCTTGTTGCTCACGAGACTCTCAAGAGTCTTCTCCAGCACCACAGCTCAAAAGCATTAATTCTTTGGTGCTCAGTCTTCTATATGGTCCAACTCTCACATCCATACATGACTACTGGAAAAATGATAGGTTTGACTATATGGACTTTTGTTGGCAAATTGATGTCTCTACTTTTTAATATGCTGTCTAGGTTTGTCATAGTTTTTCTTCCAAGGAGCAAGTGTGTTTTAATTTCATGGCTGCAGTCACCACCTGCAGCGATTTTGGAGACCAAGAAATTTAAGCCTGTCACTGTTTCCATTGTTTCCCCATTTATTTGCCATGAAGTGATGGGACTGGATGTCATGGTCTTAGTTTTTTTGAATGTTGAAGAATCTTAAAGGGATATAACACATAGCAACTTGACTTTTGAGCCAAGGTACAGGAAGGCTTATCTTGGAAGAAATTTTGATATGATTTTAATAGAGTGGAATGGATTAAAATCTGTTACATATAAACTCACAATCTTAGACATTATATCAGCTTAGACTGAAAGGAACGGAAATAATGTAAAATGCAAAGAAATGTTTGAGGTCTTAAACTGCAAGAAATGGTTTGAAAAACTTACTTCATTATGAACATAGCTTATTTCTTATGGAAAAGAGAGACAGAGCCAGGACCTCAAAATGTAGAACAGAGAGAGAAAATTATTGCCAAAGCCCTCATTGTGAAATTGGAGACATGGATCAAGTTGAAGTCACTATACAGGATAAAATAGCCTCTTTACTATGGAGAAATAGAAAGAGGCTAATATACACAGAGATATCAACTGAGAGAAGAAGCCATCTTGGAAATGAATAACCTAGACCTAGTCATGCCACCTGATCCCACATGAGTTAGAGACAAGTTGGCTCACTGAACCCTCTCTAATTGCCTGATCCACAAAATTGTAAGCAAAATAACATAGTTATTTTAACCCATTTCAGATTTGGAGTAATTTATTATACATTAGTAGACAAATATGTAAATGGAGCTTGTCTTTCTTTACTATGTTTCATACAATTAGTAATAATTTGAATTAATCTAGATTTTCTCTTTTGAATCAGTAGAATATAGGATGGTTAATAAATCATAACTACAATCCTTAACACCCCTCAGGGCTTCACAGAATAAGCAAAGTTAATTATTATATGTTTAAAAAAAATAGTATTAAATAAATGAGCTCCTTGAACTTCTGCCTTTGAGAGGATATTTTTGTCAAATTTATTGATTTTTAATTCTTATCATCCTAAACATAGACTTTTTGATATGTCATTTTGAAATATAGCAATCATTCATTACAGGAATTCAGTGGTTACTCTGTTTCAGGCACAGTTTTAAGTACATTTTATGTAGAATAACACGTTGGAATTACTATGGTTGACAATTGAGTTCCTTGGGTTAGATTAGCAAGAAGGATGTTTATAAGGTACTTATCTTGGGATCAACATATCCTAAAGGAAGAAAGATGACAAAAAAGTGAAGAGAGGGAGATGACTTCTGATGCAGTTCCACCAGCACTTGATCTGTAACATGGAGAGCTTTGGGTTGATTTATTTTAGTCAGATCAAACCACCATTATTTTCAGAACCAGTTGTAATTATTTATTCTAGTTATTTATGAACTCCCGATTAATTTGATGAGTACAAACAACATAAAACTTATCAAAAATTGATAAATCATTACTCAAAAAAGAAAGAGAATTATGGAATAGTATCCTTCAGAATCACAAGTGCAAAGGTCTATAAGAATATAAGCAAAAAAACCCAAAAATATTTAAAGGATAATATATCATGACTAAGTTGAGTTTCTTTCAAAGTATTCAACTGAAAAGAATGATTAAATATTATATTTAAGATTTTTACAATATCTTTAATATAGTATTTTCCAAATTTTTAATTTTTTGTAAAATTACTTTCAGTGTTCAAAATTGACCACCTATTTATAAGAAATTTGAATTTATTATCGATTTTCTACAATTTTTTAATTTAAGAAAAATTAATGAAGTTCTCTCTAAACATTTTTTGGACATTTGAAAGGTATTACATTTAAAGTTTATCACCACTTTTCATTTTTGGATACTTTACAGCTATTATGAGTACAGAGTTTATTCTTCTGCATAAAAATAAAGTTTAAAAGACAGTCGTAGTCATGATATGCTTATTTCATTGATTTTCCCCTCAGTTTTATTGAGGTATAATTGACATATAAGACTAAGTTTAAGGTTAATGATTTTATTTACATACATCATAAAATGATTATCGCAATAAGTTTAATGAACACTCATCATTTTATATACAGAAGTAAAAAAATTTTTTTTTTCTTTTTCCCTTTTCCTAAGAGCTCTTAGGAGTTACTCTCTTCCTAACTTCCATATTTAACATAAAGCAGTGTTAATTTTATTTATCATGTAAATTATATCCCTACTATTTATTTTATAACTGGAAATTTATACCTATTGATTGCCTTCATCAAATTCCCATTCTTCCCCAATCCATGACTCTGGTAAACACACATCTGATCTCTTTTCCTATGAGTTGACTATATTCCCTATATTATTCTTGTCACAACTCTGACTCATGTATTTTGCTATTATAATTCTGTACTTATTCTCCTTCACTTATTTCCTTCCTTCTCCTCTTCCAATCCATCTGGCAATCAATTGCTTATTCTCTGTATTTTAACTTTTTCTTTTGTTATGTTTATTAGTTTTTTGTTTGTTTGTTTGTTTTAGATTTCACATATAAGTGATACCATACAGTATTTGTCTTTTTCTGTCTGATTTATTTCAGTTAGCATAATATCCTATAGGTACATTCATGTTGGGACAAATGTCATGATTTCATTTCTCATTCTTTTTATGGTTAATATTGTTTTACATATATATATATAAACATGTATTTATACATGTATAAATAAATTAAATATATATATATATATACATATATATTTAAGTCGTTGAGTCATTTCTGAAACAATTGTGTCCAACCTCATGGACAGCAGCAAGTCAGGCTTCCAGGTCCTTCACAATATCCCAGAGTTGGCTCAAGTTCAGGTACGCTGAGTTGGTGACACCATCCAACAATCTCATCCTCTGTTGTCCCCTTCTCCTCTTGCCTTCAATCTTTCCCAGTATTAGGATTAGTATAGGATTAACTGGTTTGATCTCCTTGCAGTCCAAGGGAATCTTGTACACTATACAAGTGTATGTATATTATATATATGTATACTGTATGTATGTATGTGTGTGTGTGTGTGTGTATATATATATATATATATATATATATATATATATATATATATATATATATATATATATATTCAGGTGCTTAGTCATGTCCGACTGTGTATAAGCCCATGGACTGCAGCACACCACGACTCCCTGTCCATCATCAACTCCTGGAGTTTACTCAAACTCAAGTCCATTAAGTCAGTGATGCCATCTAATCATTTTGTACTCTGTCGTCCCCTTCTCCTCCTGCCTTCAATCTTTCCCAGCATCAGGGTCTTTTCAAATGAGTTAGCTCTTCTCATCAGGTGGCCAAAGTTCAGCTTCAGCATCAGTCCTTCCAATGAATATTCAGGATTGATTTCCTTCAGGATGGACTTGTTGGATCTCCTTGTAGTCCAAGGGACTCTCAAGAGTCTTCTCCAACACCACAGTTCAAAAGCATCAGTTGTTCAGTGGTCAGCTTTCTTTATAGTCCAATTCTCACATCATGACTCTCACATACATGACTACTGGAAAAACCATAGCATTGATTAGATGAACCTTTGTTGGCAAAGTAATGTTTCTGCTTTTTAATTGATATTTAGGTTGGTCATAACTTTCCTTCCAAGGAGTAAATGTATTTTAATTTCATGGCTGCAGTTACCATTTGCAGAGATTTTGGAGCCCCCAAAAATAAAGTCTCTCACTGTTTTCAGTGTTTCTCTACCTGCTTGCCATGAAGTGATGGGGCCAGATACCATGTTTTTGGTTTTCTGCTTGTTGAGTTTTAAGCCAACTTTTTCATTCTCGTTTTTCATTTTCATCAAGAGGCTCTTTATTTCTTCTTCACTTTCTGCCATGAGGTAGCTGTCATCTGCATGTCTGAGGTTATTAATATTTCTCCCAGCAATCTTGATTTTAACCTTATCTCATCCAGCCCAGCATTTCACATGATGTGCTCTGCATAGAGCTCAAATAAGCAGGGCGACAACATACAGCCCTGACACCTTTCCTGATTTGGAACCAGTCTGTTGTTCCGTGTCCAGTTCTAACTGTTACTTCCTGACCTGAATACACATTTCTCAGGAGGCAGGTCAGGTTATCTGGCATTCCATTTCTTTCAGAATTTTCCCCAGTTTGTTGTGATCTGCACAGGCAAAGGCTTTGAAATAATCAATGAAGAAGATGTAGATGATTTTCTGGGACTCTCTTGCTATGTTGATGATCCAATGGATGTTGGCAATTTGTTCTCTGGTTCCTCTGCTTTTTCTAAATCCAGCTTGAATATCTGAATGTTCACAGTACATGTACTTTTGAAACCTGACTTGGAGAATTTTGTGCATTACTTTACTAGTGTGTGAGATGAGGGCAATAGTGCAGTAGTTTGAGCATTCTTTGGGATTGGAATGAAAACTGACCTTTACTAGTCCTGTGGCCACTGTTGTGTACATCATGGAAATGCTATGCTGGATGAAGCACAAGCCGGAATTAAGATTGCCAGGAGAAGTGTCAATAACCTCAGATATGCAGATGACACCACCCTTATGGCAGAAATTGAAGAGGAACTAAAAAGCATCTTGATGAAAATGAAAGAGGAGAGTGAAAAAGCTGACTTAAATTCAACATTCAGAAAATTAAGGTAATGGCATCCAGTCTCATCACTTCATGGCAAGTAGATGGAGATATAGTGGAAACAGTGGCTGACTTTATTTTTGGGGGGCTTCAAAATCACTGCAGATGGTGACTGCACCCATGAAATTAAAAGCTGCTTACTCCTTGGAAGGAAAGTTATGACCAACCTAGACAGCATATAAAAAAGGAGAGACATTACTTGGCCAACAAAAGTCCATCTAGTCAAGGCTATGGTTTTTCCAGCAGTCATATATGAATGTCAGAGTTGAATTATAAAAAAAACTGAGCGCTGAAGAATTGATGCTTTTGAATTGTGGTATTGGAGAAGACTCTTGAGAGTGCCTTGGACTGTAAGGAGATCCAACCAGTCCATCTGAAAGGAGATCAGTCCTGAGTGTTCATTGGAAGGACTGATGTTGAAGCTGAAACTCCAATACTTTGGCCACCTGATGAGAAGAGCTGACTCATTTGAAAAGACCCAGATTCTGGGAAAGATTGAAGGCAGGAGAAGAAGAGGATGAAAGAGGATGAGATGGTTGGATAGCATCACCCACTCCATGCAGATGAGTTTGAGTAAACTCTGGGAGTTGGTAATGGACAGGGAGGCCGGTCGTGCTGTGGTTCATGGGTTTGCAAATAGTCAGACATGACTGAGCGACTGAACTGAACTGAACTGAACTAGAAGGTCTTCTACATCTTCACTGATGTATTCAATTTCAGCTTCTTCAGCATTAAGGATTGGGGCATAGACTTGCATTACTGTGATATTAATGGTTTGCTTGGAAACAAACAGAGATCTTTCTGTCTTTTTGAGATTGCACCCAAGTACAGCATTTCAGACTCTTTTTTGACTATGATGCCTACTCCATTTCTTCTAAGGGGTTCTTGCCCACAGTAGTAGATATAATGGTCATCTGAGTTAAATTCACCCATTCCATTCCATTTTAGTTCCCTGATTCCTAAAATGTCAACGTCACTCTTGCCATCTCCTGTTTGACTACTTCCAGTTTGCCTTGATTCATGGACCTAATATTCCAGGTTCCTATGCAATATTGCTCTTTACAGCTTCAGTCTTTACTTCCATCACCAGTTACATCCACAGCTGGGTGTTGTTTTTGCTTTGTCTTTATCTCTTCATTCATATGCCTATTATCCTTCTCCATCAGATTGCAGACATACTCAAAACCACAATCACAGAAACCTAACCATCTGATTTCGTGGACCACAGCCTTGTCTAACTCAATGAAACTATGAGCCACCAACAATGGAAGGTTCATAGTGGAGAGTTCTGAGAAAAGATGGTCCACTGGTCAAGGGAATGGTAAACCATTCAGTATGCTTACCTTGAGAAGCCCATAAGCTATATATATATAGGTTATATATATATATATAATCTATGTATTTAAAGAATACAATTTGAAAGGATGTTCAATGTATACAACTGTGTGTAAGTGAACATAATCCATATATTTAACTCTCCTCCATGATGCAAGAGTTTCTTTGTGCCCCCTTGGTAATCACCCATTGGTAATTCACTTCCAGTGAATATTAAGGGTTGATTTCATTTAGAATTATTTGGTTTGATCTCCTTGCTGTCCAAGGGACTCCCAAGAGTCTTCTCCAACAACACAGCTTGAGGTATTTATTCTTCAGCTTTCAGGCTTTTTTAGCTCTCTCATCCATACATGTCTACTGGAAACACCAGTTTTGACTACACGAACTTTTGTCAGCAAAGTAACATCTCTGCTTTTTAATATGTTTTCTAGGTTGGTCACAGATTTTCTTACAAGGAGCAAGCATCTTTTAATTTCATGGCTGCAGTTACTGTCCACATTGATTTTGGAGCACAACAAAATAAAATGTCAGTGTTTCCATTGTTTCCCCATCTATTTGCCATGAACTGATGGGACTGGATGACATGATCTTTGCTTTTTGAATGTTGAGTTTTAAGCTAGCTTTTTCATTCTCCCTCTTTCACCCTCATCAAAAAGCTCTTTAATTCCTTTTTCCTTTCTGCCACAGAGGTGATGTCATCTGCATATCCGAGGTTATTGATATTTCCCCCAGCAATCTTGATTCCAGCTTGTGCTTCATCCAGCTCCGTGTTTCACATGATGTACTCTGCGTATAAGTCAAATAAGTAGGGTAACAATATACAGGCTTGATATACTCGATTTTGAACCAGTCCATTGTTCCATGGCCATTTCTAACTGTTGCTTCTTGACGTGCTCCCCAGGAGTCAGGTAAGGTGTTCTGCTATTCCTATCCCTTTAAAATTTTTCCACAGTGTTTTGTGATTTACAAAGTCAGAGGCTTTAGAGTAGTCAATCAAGCAGAAGTAAATGCTCTTCTGGAATTCCCTTGGTTTTGTTGGCAATAATAAATGTTGGCAATTTGATCTCTGATTCTCCTGCCTTTTCTAAATCCAGCTTGTACATATGGAAGTTATTGGTTCACCTACTGTTGAAGGCTAGCTTGAAGAATTTTGATCATTACTTTCCTTGCATGTGAAATGAGTGCAATTGTGCAATAGTTTGAACATTTTTGGCTTTGGCCATCTTTGGGATTGGAATGAAAACTGACCTTTTCCAGTCCTGTGGCCACTGGTAAGTTTTCCAAATTTGCTGACATATTAAGTGTAACACTTCAACAGCATCCCCTTTCAGGGTTTTAAATAATTTGACTAGCATTCCATCAAATCCACTAGCTTTCTTTATAGTGATGTTGACTTCACACTCCAAGATGTCAGGCTCTAGGTGAGTGATCACACATTCATGGTTATTCAGGTCATTAAGATATTTTTTGTATAGTTCTATGTATTCTTTCCACCTCTTCTTCATATTTTCTCCTTCTGTTAAGTCCATACTGTTTCTGTCCTTTATTTTACCTATCTTTGTATAAAATTTTCCCTAGTTATTCCTAATTTTATTGAAGAAATCTCATTTTTCCTATTCTAATTTTTTCCTCTATTTCTTTGCATTGCTCACTTAACAAGGCTTTCTTGTCTCTCCTTGATGTACTCTGAAACTCTGCATTCAGATGGGTGTATCTTTCCTTTTCTCCTTTGCCTTTTGCTTCTTTTCTTTGCTTAGTTATTAGACAACTGTTTTGCCTTTTTGCATTTATTTTTCTTATATATTTGTTTTAGATATATATACTATTCATTCATTTATATATTGATAGGCACTTTGTTAGCTTCCATATCTTGGCTATTTTATATAAAGTTACAATGAACATAAATGTGAATGTATCTTCTCTAATTAATATTGCTTTTCTTTGCTTAAACACTAAGGAGTGAAATTGCTGGATCATGTGGTAGCTCTATTTTTAACTCTTTGAGGAGTGTCCATAATCTTTTCCAAAGTTGCTGTACCAATTTACATTCTTACCATCAGTGCCTGAGGGTTCTCTTTCACCACATAGATCCAGCACTTATTATTTATTGTGTTTTGAATAATAGCCATATTTTCAGGTGTGAAAGGATATCTCATGGTGGTTTTGATTTTCATTTCCTGATGATTAATGATTTATAAGCAGGTGTCTGTTGATCATCTCTATGTCTTCCTTGTAAAAGTGTCTGGTTCTTTTTCTTTTTTTTTGATGTTAAGTGTATGATTTTTTTGGATATTTTATATATTAGCCCCTTATTGAAAATATTGTTTAAAAATATATTCTCCCATTCAGTAGTTGGCCTTTATTTTGTTGATAGTTTCCTTCACTGTGAAAAAAACTTTTAAATTTTATATAGTCCCATCTGTTTATTTTTTACTTTTTCCTTGCCTATGAGGACATATCTTTAAAAATATTACAGACTGATGTCAAAGAGAATACTGCATGTGTTTGCTTCTAGAAGTTTTATGATTTCAGGTTTTTACTTTTCAGGCTTTAATCTGCTTTGAATTTATTTTTGTTTGTTATACAAAAGAGTAGTTCAGTTTGATTCTTCTGCATGTAGCAGTCCAGTTTTCCCAACACCATTTACTGAAGAGTCTGTGTTTCTCCCATTGTTTTTTCTTGCCTCCTCTATCACACATTAATTTCCCATATAATTATTCATTTATTTCTGGACTCCTGTACTGTTCCAATCCCAAAGAAAGGCAATGCCAAAGAATGCTCAAACTACCGCACAATTGCACTCATCTCACATTCTAGTAAAGTAATGCTCAAAATTCTCCAAGCCAGGCTTCAGCAATACATGAACTGTGAACTTCCTGATGTTCAAGCTGGTTTTAGAAAAGGCAGAGGAACCATGGATCAAATTGCCAACATCTGTTGGATCATGGAAAAAGCAAGAGAGTTCCAGAAAAACATCTATTTCTGTTTTAATGACTATGCCAAAGCCTTTGACTGTGTGGCTCACCATAAACTGTGGAAAATTCTGAAAGAGATGGAGATACCAAACTACTTAACCTGCCCCTTGAGAAATCTGTATGCAGGCCAGGAAGCAACAGTTAGAATTGGACATGGAACAACAGACTGGTTCCATATAGGAAAAGGAGTACGTCAAGGATGTATGTTGTCACCCTGCTTATTTAACTTCTATGCAGAGTACATCAGGAGCAACGCTGGAATGGAAGAAACACAAGCTAGAATCAAGATTGCTGGGAGAAATATCAATAACCTCAGATATGCAGATGACACCACCCTTATGGCAGAAAGTAAAGAGGAACTAAAAAGCTTCTTGATGAAAGTAAAAGAGGAGAGTGAAAAAGTTGGTTAAAGCTCAACATTCAGAAAACGAAGATCATGGCATCCAGTCCCATCACTCCATGGGAAATAGATGGAGAAACAGTGGGAACAGTGTCAGACTTTATTTTGGGGGGCTCCAAAATCACTGCATATGGTGATTTCAGCCATGAAATTAAAAGACGCTTACTCCTTGGAAGAAAAGTTATGACCAACCTAGATAGCATATTCAAAAGCAGAGGCATTACTTTGCTGATTAAGGTCTATCTAGTCAAGGCTATGGTTTTTCCAGTGGTCATGTATGGATGTGAGAGTTGGACTGTGAAGAAGGCTGAGCGCTGAAGAATTGATGCTTTTGAACTGTGGTGTTGGAGAAGACACTTAAGAGTCCCTTGGACTGCAAGGAGATCCAACCAGTCCATTCTGAAGGAGATCAGCCCTGGGATTTCTTTGGAAGGAATGATGCTGAAGCTGAAACTTCAGTACTTTGGCCACCTCATGCGAAGAGCTGACTCATTGGAAAAGACTCTGATGCTGGGAGGAATTGGGGGCAGGAGAAGAAGGGGACGACAGAGGATGAGATGGCTGAATGGCATCACTGACTTGATGGATGCGAGTCTGAGTGAACTCCGGAGTTGGTGATGGACAGGGAGGCCTGGCGTGCTGCGATTCATGGGGTTGCAAAGAGTTGGACACGACTGAGTGACTGAACTGAACTGAACTGTACTGTTCCATTGACATGTCTATTTTTGTGCCGCTGCAACTGTGGTCATGTACGGATGTGAGAGTTGGACTGTGAAGAAGGCTGAGCGCTGAAGAATTGATGCTTTTGAACTGTGGTGTTGGAGAAGACTCTTGAGAGTCCCTTGGACTGCAAGGAGGTCCAACCAGTCCATTCTGAAGGATATTAGCCCTTGGATTTCTTTTGAAGGAATGATGCTAAAGCTGAAACTCCAGTACTTTGGCCACCTCGTGTGAAGAGGTGACTCATTGGAAAAGACTCTGATGCTGGGAGGGATTGGGGGCAGGAGGAGAAGGGGACAACAGAAGATGAGATGGCTGGATGGCATCACTGACTCGATGGACGTGAGTCTGAGTGAACTCCTGGAGTTGGTGATGGACGGGGAGGCCTGGTTTGCTGTGATTCATGAGGTTGCAAAGAGTAGGACACGACTGAGTGACTGAAATGAACTGAATGTTATTTGATGAATGTAGTTTTGAAATAAAGTAGCATGATACCTACAGCTTTGTTCCTTTTTCTCAAGATTTTTTGGCTATTTGGAGTCTTCTGAGTTTCGATATAAATTTTAGAATTATTTTAGTCCTGTGAGAATACCAGTTCTGTCATTGGTATTTTGATATGGATTCCTCTGAATTTGTAGATTGTCTGTGTATTATGGTCATTTTAACAATATTAATTCTTCCAGTCAATGAGCACAGTTTATTTTTCTGTGTGTTTCATCATCACTTTCTTTCATCAATGTCTTAGTTTTCCAAGTGCAGGTCTTTTGTCTTCTTAGTTAGATTTATTCCTAGGTATTTTATTATTGTTGAAATATTGTTAGTTGAATATTCTTAGTTTCTCTGATTGTTTGTTGTCAGTGTACAGAAATGCATAGTTTTCTGTATATTAATTTTGTATCCTACAACTTTACCAAATTTACTGATGAGTTCCAGTAGTTTTTTTGGTAGCATCTTGAGGATTTTTCTGTGTATAGTATGTCTTCTACAAACAGTGACAGTTTTATTTATTCATCTCTAATCTGGATTAATTTTATTTTGTTCATTTTTTTTTCTGATTACTGTGTCTAGAATGTCCAATACTATGTCAAATAAAAGTGATTAGAATAGCCATCCTTAAAGCTTGTGTAAGCCCATTGGGTAGAGTGAAGACTCAAAAGATATCAGGGCCAATTCGCAGGCCAATTGGCCAATTCTGGCTCATTGGCAGGCAGATCTGGTTTCCAGGGTCTCTGCCTGCAGGGTCTTGAAGGTCCCAGAGTTAGTATGTTAGCTTATTGATGGGTGCTCCCAGGGCTCAGAGGTTCCTGAGGTTGATGCCTACCCACTGTTAGGTGAGTTTTGTCCTAGGGCTAGCAGTAGTCCACTAGTGGGCAGGACTGGATTCCAGGGTCTCTGACTTTAGGACCCTGCCTTTTGCAGAGTTAGTGCCAGTACACTAGTGTTTGGGGCCTGGACCTGGGGTTTCTGGTGCTCAGAGCCAGGTCTTAGGGTAGTGTGGGCTCAGCCGTCTTAAAGCAGCTAGCTTTCTGGTGAGGAAACCTGTATCTCCACCAATCTAGTTGGTTGGCTTGAGGTGTCTCATTATTAGTGCGGTCATGTTGGTTGATATGACTAGGTCCCAGTGAAAGCTGGCTAGAGGGAGGATTCCAAAATAGTTCTTGCCAACCCCAGTGTCCATATGGTAGAATGAACCCCCCAAAATGGCTGCTTCCAGCATCCCTGTTTCCAGGATGAACTCCAGCTGCTGCCTCCTGCTTCCCTGTGAGACACTCTAATATCAGCTGGTAGGTCTAACCCTGGCTCCTTTCAAATTACTGCCTCTTCCCTGGGTCCTGTGGTATGTGAGATTCTGCATACAACTTTTGAAAGTGCAATTTATTTCCTACAATCCTCTGGCTCTCCCAGAAGCAAACCCAAGTGGCCTCAAAGCAAAACACTCTAGGGCTTTGTCATCTTGATGCAGGAACCAGGAACTCAGGAGCCTGATAGGATTGAATCCGTTGCTGCTTGGGGTGAACCTCTGCAGTTGCAATTATTCTCTCACTTGTGGGTTGCCCACTCAGGGTTATGACTATATCACATTTCTGCCCATTCTACCATCTTGTTTTGATTCCTTCTTTATATCTTTAGTCGTAGGAGATCTTTTATGCTAACCTTCCAGACTTTCTCACCAATAGTTGGTCCCTAAATAGTTATAAGCTTGATGTGCCCATAGAATAAGATGAGCTCAGGGGCTTTCTACTCCATTGCCAAGGCCCAGAGCAATCTTATTATCACTTTCAATGTATTCTTTCTACGTGTCTTTTATTTTTTCTTTTTAGTTTTTTTTTTTAATTGAAGGATAATTGCTTTACAGAATTTTGTTGTTTTCTGTCAAACCTCAACATGAATCAGCCATAGGTATACATATATCCCCTCCCTTTTGAACCTTCCTCCCATATCTCTCCCTATCCCACCCCTCTAGGTTGATACAAAGCCCCTGTTTGTTTCTTGAGCCATACATCAAATTTCCATTGGCTATCTATTTTACATATGGTAATGTAAGTTTCTATGTTACTCTGTATATGCATCTCACCCTCTCCTCCCCTCTCACCATGTCGATAAGTTTATTCTCTATGTCTGTTTCTCCACTGCTGCCCTGTGAATAAACTTTTCAGTACCGTTTTTCCAGGTTCCATATATGTGCGTTAGAATATGATATATATCTTTTTCTTTCTGACTCACTTCACTCTATATAATAGGTTCTAGGTTCATCTACCTCATCAGAACTGACTCAGATGCATTCCTTTCTATGGCTGAGTAATGTTACGTTATGTATATGTACCACAATTTCTTTATCCACTCATCATTCTTTCTACATTTTTTTTTAAATTGAGGAAATAGTCTATAATTCTGAGTTAACAAAAATAGCATAGTACTGTGCTAAGTGGAATATATTCTGTATTCTAATTTTACCCATATTTAAATACATAAAAGTTCAGCCAAAATATTTTAGGTTTTTACCTTTATTCAGAGAACTTAAAAAAAAGTATGTTTTCAATGTAAAACTTAATGAATAAGCTATTTTTAAAAATATTTATTTTCAACGTTTTGCCAAATTTAGATGTAGCAAATTTTAGGACTCTCATTAGAATCCTATTCCACTACAAAATATAAGTTTATCCATTAAATATAAGATTTTATCAAAGTACTTTTTTCAAAATGTATAATAAGGAGTAATGATAGAATTACAGAATTAAATCTTGCACCTTATTTAACATTCATTGACCATTTAATTTGTTTCTTCTATTAGAAATAAATTTTCATAGTAATATGTTTAAATGTACTTCTGTAATATATTCTTTTTACAAGCTTTGTTTTTAATAATTAAAATCCTCCAAAAGCTCCAAAGATTACTTTTATTGATTGATTTTTCATCACATTCTTTGAAGATTACAACTGATTTTGAAACAAATTTGATGAAATGTCAATGATTCATTTCTAAAAGGTTTGATAGAATTATAGCCTAATTAATTTGATTTACAAAATAGTTTTTTGAAATTTCAAACTTTTCTAAAATTCAACTGATGCCAGGCAGCAAAGATTGCAAATGTGACTTGCCCTGCTAAAGAAATGATGATGATGATTAAACATCAGCTTCATCACAAAAAGTTATGTATTTCAGTGATTCTTGTGTATGTAAATTTTATCAATTATAGGTTTTATTTCAATTGCTAAAATATCACTGTTCATTTGGATGCAATTATGAATTATTCATTCACATTACCAATTTCAACATTGGCTGCATAGAATTTATAATTTAGAAAAAAAAATATTCTTACCATAATTCTGAGTCTCAAAAATATGTTTTGTTAATGTCAATATTTTTCTAATTTCATTGCTATGTATATGGTGAATTTTAAGTCAATGTACAACTTTTTAACTGAATTTATAAAACTGTTCAAAAGTTCATTTCCAGTGACTTTCCAAAAATTTTGCTTTTATCCAGTTTATTAAGTATCACATTATTGTGAGTAATTTATACCTGTTTTTTTATTTGAAATATCTATTTGTATAAATCTGGCATCATTTAAATGTTTTTGAATTGCTTCTATTACTAATATTACTAATAGAAGCAATCCATAAACTTCCCTGGTGAAAAATTCCCTGTTGACTCAAGTAGTTAAGAAACTGTCTGCCATGCAGGAGCTATAGCAGATGCAGGTTCTATCACTGGGTCAGGAAGATCCCTTGGAGGAGGAAATGGCAACCCACTCCACTATTTTTGCCTAAAGAATCCCTTGGATAGAGGAGCTGGTGGGCTACAGTCCATGGGATTGCAAAAGGTTGGACACGACTGAAGCAACTTAGCTTGCACACACTATTGCTAATGGAAGTGATACTATAATAATCATTTAAGATTTTTAATACTTGAGAGTTGAAAATGAAGAAAATTAGTACAGAAGAAATAACTATTTTATCTAAGAAATAATTCATAATTTAGTGATATAGAAACGCATATTCTTGACTGCATATGTTAAATTGGCATTTTTATGTTTTCAGGTTTTGTGTCACACTCATGTTTATTGTTAACTTTGTTTAGAAATAGAAATTCAGTTCTCAACTTTTGTTAGAGAGTCATCCTAAGTTCTTTGAATTACTGATACTGGAAAGCAGATTTTTAAAAATGTCATCAAGCAGTAAAATCAGTAGTTGCCGATTTGTATCACGCATGGAATTAACTAAACTACTATTAAAAGAACATTCACAGTTTTCTCTATTTACTCTATGGTGGTACTACTCACTGTACTTTCCATATGTCTGATGTATGATCTCTCACATTTCCTACTGACCATACTAACTGGCAACTTGGCTGACTCCTGCATCTCACCAACTATGGCATAAACCATGGTAGAGGTGGCTGGCACAGTTGGTTTAAAGAGACATCCTGGTTGAATACATTTCCTACTAGTACCCAAGGCTGGAATGAATTTGTTGCACTTGGCTTATCCTATCCATTTGCATTATTTTTGTCAGCAAATGACCTCAGGAAAAAAATGATGACTTATCTTTGATCATTTTATATTTAATCATATGTTGAATTGATAACTCTATTACTGCACATACAATATATTACATATACTACTAGATGATGTTTTGCCAGGCAATGAATAGTTAAAGATCCACTGAACTAGTTCTGTCTTATTTTATATAATTCTTCATACTACTACTTTATTTTTTTAAGTGGAAAACTTGGGACTGTTCCTATGGTGGACAGAAGGCTTTTCCAGGAAAACAGAAATAAACTAGGACTTTCCAAAACAAACAGAAAATCTGTTCACACTATTTATGAGAAACCCAAAGAGTCTCTTTAACTATTTGTAAAGCTGTAATATATGAGTCATGAGATTTAGTCTACATATGTTCTCAGAAATTGAGCAAAGGGGAAGGGCTAGGAACTCAGTGGAATTTATAATTTGGTTAAATAAATGGAATATTTTCTAACAGTTGGAGCTATCCAAACATAAAATGCAATATGTTGAAAGTCAGTATTGTATATATCAGTTCATATATTCAGGTAGGGGGGTAGATGAACATCTATCATCAGTATTATGGAGGAGATCCTTAATTTGGGTAAGAGTTTGAAAATAGTGCCCTCTGTGCAACCTATGGAGCTTTATTACCCACAATGAACAGTTGTGTGCATTGGCATCCTACTACAATACAGTTTACACTGGATTCAGTAAAAGTTATTTAATTATGGCTTTATGCTGAAGAGCCATGAGGCAACTAAATAAACCTACTCTAATTTATCCTGCTTATGGAATCACCTTACTAGGACAGAATACCAAGGACAGTAAAGGGGCATACGTCAGTGCAGGAAGTAACAGGATTAGAGAGAAATATTGGTAATTGAATCATTATAGACGAGTGAGTGGGCTGCAATTTTTTTTTTACTACAAAAGACAATTCAAATTTTATAACTTTCTTATTAGTGCCAGTAGGCAGTCATCATTATCTTTGTCAAAATTATTTATTTAGGACCCACAGGTACATACCAGGTAGTAGATGCTGAATGAAGAAAGTATTGTATACATATTCTGTGCTCTTCTTGGCTCTTTGCCAGGTACTACCCTTTGATTTTCAGACAAAGTGTATGAAGATGTAACTTTTTTCTTGTTTTGTTTTTCAGTTTTTTTTGTTTGTTTACTTTCCTCAGTATCAATACAAGAAAATATGTTTTTGTTATTTTGATGGTGAATTTATACATACAAGAATCCTTGAAACTAAAAAATAAATACTTGATAAAAATGTGGACATTTTGATTGATTCTGAAATATAATATTAAATATTCAAATTGATTTGTCATATACATGTAAAATATTTTAATATATTTGCTTTCTTGTATATACTAATGATCAGATACTGAATATCTGTGTCCTCAAAATAATTCATATTTGAAATCCTAATCCCCAGTATGATGGCATAATCAATGAGGCCTGACCATGATAAAAATGGTAAAATAGGAAGACTCTGAGCTCACCCTCACTTGCAAACATATCAAAACTATAACTTCATATAGAGTAATTATTGCTGAGAATCACCAGAACACTAGCATAATGGCTCTTCTACAGCCAAGCCTATAAACAACGAACTATGCAGAATCTACTAGGAGGGGAGGAGAAGGGATCTAGTTGGGACCTGCATCCTCACAGGGTGACTTATCATCAACCTGGGGATTCTCTTTGGGGATGAGGGATTTGACCCAGGTTTTAGGTACCTCAACCCTAGGATAAGACTCTGGAAAGATGAACTCACATGGCTGGTTTGAAAATTTGTGGGGCTTATAAAATGACTTTTAGAAACCAAAGAGCACACATGTAGACTTGCTTGCTCCCAGACCCACCATGAAGGAGGTAGACTGAAAATTTCTGGCTGCTCTGGCCAATCTGTACTCTAGTGCACCCACCCCTCATCCCCCACTCACACTAGGCTTCTTGTCCAAACCTTCCGCTCTTGCACTGCCCACTACTAAGATAAAGGCCAGGATTGCTATCAAGTGTGAATGTACTGGGAGGAATGAAGCCAGTTAGAGCCTCAGCCCTGCATCAAGCCAGTTCATAGATTGCCATTCATGGTTTGTGCATATTTGCACACTGTTGGGAGGGAATGGAACTGAGGGGAAAAAAAAATGTAGCTAACTCAGAAATGCATCAGAAGCCTTCTCTGACTGCTGACATGCTGCTGCTACTGCTGCTGCTAAGTCACGTCAGTCATGCCCAACTCTGTGAGACCCCATAGATGGCAGCCCAACAGGCTCCCCCATCCCTGGGATTCTCCAGGCTAGAACACTGAAGTGGGTTGCCATTTCCTTCTCCAATGCGTGAAAGTGAAAGTGAAGTCCCTCAGTTGTGTCCGATTCTTCGCGACCCCATGGACTGCATCCTATCAGGCTCCACCGTCCATGGGATTTTCCAGGCAAGAGTACTGGAATGGGTCGCCATTGCCTTCTCCAGGTGACATACCCCTAATCAAATTGGAGATGGCTACCATGCAGGGTAGAAGCTCAACTATCTAAGGTTTCCTACTTTAGCACCTTTGACACCAACCCATCCCCAGTAGGGTGGTAACTACCATTGATCCTACAAGAAGCCCCAGCTCACATCAAGGTCTAGCTCTAGTCCCTCCAATTTTAACCCTACCTCCCACAAAGACAGTAGCTGTCAGTGTACTTCAGGGGGAAATGCAGACAGGTTCACTTCAGATTCACCTCTCCCACCAAAGCCACTAGGCACACAGAGAGTACAGAAGGGTATTTCCACACAAGGGCAAACTTTCATGATAGGAATAAGTAATTATTACACCTAATTTCATAGTGACCAAGGTGCTGCTAGTGGTAAAGGACCTGCCTGCCAAAGTGGGGGATGTAAGAGATGCATGTTCAATCCCTGGGTCAGGAAGATCCCCTAGAGGAGGTCATGGAAATCCACTTCAGTATTCTTGCCTAGAGAATCCCACAGAAAGAGTAGCCTGGTGGGCTACAGTTTCTAGGGTCCCAAGGAGTCAGACATGACTGAATTGACTTAGCATGGCATGGCAAAAAAGAAAATTAAAATGAGAAGACAAAGGAATTTGTTTCAGGTGAAAGAACAATATAAAGCCTGTAGAAAAATACCCTAATGAAAAATAGATAAGTAATTTATCTAAGAGATCAAGATAGCAACAAATGCTAATAAAATTGAAAAATAATAGATGAAAACAGTAAGAATCTCTACAAAGAACTAAAAAATATATTAAAAAAAGAATTGAATAACACAATAACTGAAATGAATACAATAATTGAAAGAATTAACAGCAAAATTAGTTGGTAAAGGAGAACCCATAAGTGATCTGGAAGATAGAATAGTTGAAATCACTCAATCAGAAGAACAAAGTGAAAAAAACAATTTTAGAAAAATAAGGACATTTTATGGGATTTCTGGGACAACATCAGGTACACTAATATTTGCATTATTAGGGTCTCAGAAGGATAAGAAAGAGAAACAAAGAGGTAGAAAATGTGCTTAATGAAACTGGCTGAAAATTTACCTGATCTGAAGAAGGAAATATAAATACAGAACCAAGAAGCACAGACTATCCCCTAAAAGATGAAACCAAAGACATATTTTATGTCACCAAGCAATATTATTATTAGAATATCAAAATTTAAAGAGAGTTTAAAGACAAGAGAAAAGCAGAGTCCCATAAATAAAAACACCCATAAAGCTATGAGCTAATTTTTCAGCAAAAATGTTACAGAAGTGAGTAATATGATATATTTCAAGGGCTGGAAAGGAAAAAAAAATCTACAACATAGGACCTAACAAGGTTAATATTTAGAATTGAGGGGGAAATAAAGTTTTCCAGCAAGTAAAAACAGAAAGAATTCATCACTACTAACCTGACAAAACAGGAAATGTTAAAAGGGTATTTTTTAAGTGAAAAAGGAAGACAGTGATGAGAAATAAACTATATGAAAGGAAAATTCTTACTGGTAAATTCTAATGTATAATAAAAGCAGTGGATCAATCATTTAAATTATTGCAAAGATTAAAAGACAAAAATTGTAAAATCAACTATAATCAAAACAGTTAAGCAATAGACTTAAAAATATTCAATTTAACATCAAAAACAAACAGAAATGGGATGAGGAGTAAAAAACATAGATCTTTTAGAATGTGAAAGAAAGAAAAGAAAGTGAGTCACTCAGTTGTGTCTGACTCTTTGCAACCCCATGGACTGTGGACTACAAAACCCCTCTATCTGTGAGATTCTCCAGGCAAGAGTAGCAGAGAGCATTGCCATTTCTTTCTCCAGAGTGTGTCTGAACTTAAAAAACCATCAGTTTAAAATAAGTAGGTCTAGTTATAGTCAGTGTATATGAACTTCATGATAATCACAAATCAAAAATCTATTATAGATACATGAAAATAGAAGGAAAAGAACACAAACTTAATATTAAAAAGAACATCAAACAAAAGGTCACAGACAATGAGAAGAAGAAAATCAGATATAAGACAAAGCAAGCAGAAAAGCAAATAAAAGTGATAAAACTATCAATAATCACTTGAATAGCCAAATGGACTAAATACTCCAATAAAAAGACAGAGAGCAAATTTGATTAAGAAACAAGACCCATCTATATGCTATCTACTTGAGACTTACTTCTCAGAACTAAAGACTCACAGAAACTGGGAGTAAGAGGATGGAAAAATACTCCAAGCAAATAGAAATGAAAGGAAAGTTTGAGTAGTAATACTCATCAGACAAAACAGATTTTAAAATGAAGTTCATGATGAAGGAAATCGAAGAGTATTGTATAATGATAAAGGGATCAATACAAGAAGATGATATACAATTCATAGACATATATGCACTTAATATATAAAGCAAATATTAACAGAACATAAAGGGAAAAATTGACAGATGTACAAGAATATATGGGGACTTTCACACTACTCTGACTGCAATGGAAAAATCTTTGGATAGAAAATCGATGAAGATACAGTGTTCTTCAATGACAGATTAGACCAATCTATAAACATTACATATTTTTAGAACATTTCATCTGAAATCAACAGAATACACATTCCTTTCATGTACCTTTAGAATTTTCTCTAGGTTAGATCACAAGCTAGGCCACAAAACAGGTCTCAACAAATTGAAGAAGATAGAAACTATGCCAAGCATCTTTTATGGCCACAATAGTATGAAACTAAAAATCAATTACAGGAAGAAAACTGGAGAAAATCACTAACATGTGAAGAGTGAACTATGTGCTACTGAACAACTAGTAAGTCAAAGAAGAAATAAAAAATGAAATCAGAAAATATCTTGATACAAATGAAAATAAATCACATCTTCCCAAAATCTACTGGATGTAGCAAAAACAGAGGAGAGTTTAAAGTGATATTGTGGACCTCAAGAAACAAGAAAAATCTCAAAGAAGCAAACTAACTTAACCACCTAAAGAAATTAGAAAAAGAAGAGCACATAAAGCCCAAAGTCAGGAGAAGGAAGAAAATAATAAAGATCAGAATGGAAATAATTTGGGGACCCCAAAACAATAGAAACTGTTAGTGAAACCAAGTTGTTTTATTTTTTTTTTAATAAAAATGAAAGAGGAAAAGTTGCAACTGATATCACAATGATGCAATCATAAGGGAATACTATGAACAGTTACATGCCAACATATTGGACAACCTAGAAGAATTTGATTAATTCCTAGATGCATACAATTTTATGTGACTGAATCAGGTCTTCCTGATTAGGTATATAAATAGACAACTTGAATAGACTCATTACTAATACTGAAATTAAATTAGTTAATAAAACTCCCAACAAACCAAAGATGAGGACCAGACATCTTCACTGATAAATTCTACCAAACACATAAAAAAGAGTTAATAGTTATCATTCCAAATGATTCCAAAAAAATTGAAGAGGAGGAACACCTCCAAACTCACTGTCCAGAACTCACATAATTAAGATACCAAAACCAGACAAAGATACTATAAGAAAGACAAATTATATATCTATATCTCTATAGGCTTATATATTTCATAAATGAAAAAAAAAACAATCTTCAGCATAATATTAACATGCCAACTACACAATGATCATGTTGAATTTATCCTAATGATACAAGCATGGTGTAACATACACAAATCAATCAATGTGATTCACCATATAAACAAAATTAACAATAAAAATCCCACAATCATCTAAACAGATGCAGAAAAGCATTTGACCAAAGTCAATATTCATGATAAAAATAATATCATAGTTGATATGAAGGGACAATATCTCAACATAATAAAGGCCAATTATAACAAACCCGCAACTAACAGCGTATTCAATTATGGGAAGATGAAATCTTTTTCTTTTAAAATTAGGAAGAATAAAAGGATGCCCATTCTTGCTCTTTCTTTAACATAATATTGGGTTCTAGACACAACAATCAGACAAGGAAAATAAATAAAAATTTTCAAATTGAAAAGAAATAAAACCCCCATCACTTGCAGATAACTTGATGTTATGTATATATCATTCAATTCAGTTCAGTTCAGTTGCTCAGTCATATATATCATTAAAACTCTGTAACCTATTAGAATTAATAAATGAATTTGATAAAATTATAGAATATAAGATGAATATACAGAAAACTGTTGCCTTTTGTATACTAATAATCTATCAAAAAGAAAAAGTAATAAAATAATTCAATTTATAATTGCACCCAAAATACCTAGGAATAAATTTAATCAAGGAGATATTGCCAGAGGAAATTGAAGACAATGGATATAAATGGGAAAATACCTCATGTGCATTGATGGAAAGAATTAATATTGCTAAAATGTCTATACTGACAAAGCTATCTCCTGATTTAATCCAATCCTTATCAAAATACCCATTACATTTTTCAAAGAACTAAAAAAAATAATTCTAAAATGTGTATGAAATCCCAGAAGGCCAAAGAGGTAAATATTGAGAAGAAAAGCTTGTGGTATCACATTCCTTTATTTCAGACTACTAGAAAATAATTAAAATAGCATGGCCCTGGCACAAAAATGTACAAATGGATCAATGGTAAATAATAGAGAGCCCAGAAATAAACCTACGCACATATGGTCAATTAATCTATGACAAAGGAGGTAAGAATATACAATGGGGAAAAGGTGGTCTCTTCAATAAGTGGTTTTCAGAAAACTAGATAAGTGTATGTACAAGAATAAAATTAAAACATTGCTCTCACCATATACAAAGATGAACTCCAAATGGATTAAAGATATAATTATAAGACAGAAACCATGAAATTCCTAGGGGAGAGGGGATAAGCAGTGACCCCTTTGATGCATCTCTAACATATATATTTTTATCTGTCTCCAAAGGCACAGAAAAGAAAAGAAAAGTAAACAAGATCTAATCAAAATTAAAAACTTTATGTTTACATATACTGCATTAAAACTTATGACAAAATTAAGAAAAGCTTTTGTACAGTGAAGAAAACCATCAACAAAATAAAAAGGCAACATATTAAAAGTAGAATATGTTTACAAATGATATGACCAATAATGGGTTAATATCTAAAATAAGCAAAAATCATACAACTCAATATTAAAAAAAGAAAAAATCCAATTAAAAATGTTTAGAGAACCTGAACAGACATTTTCCCAAAGGAGACACACAGATGGTATTAAAATTAAAAATATACTGTATATCACTAATTATTAGGGAAACACAAGTCAAAATCAAATCAACTATACTTCAATAAAAAGTAAAAATTAAAAGAACATGAGATATCACTTTGCATATGTCAGAATGGAAAAGGAGAATAAATAATTAGTGTTCATAAGGATATAAAACAGAGGAATGCTTGTTCACTGTTGATGGGAATGTAAATTGGTACACAGTGTATGGAGAATCCTCAGAAAATGAAAACTAGAGTGAGGACACGCTTCAGCAATTCCATTTATGGGTATATGTTCCAAGAAAATGAAAATAGTAATTAAGAAAATATATTCAACCCAATGTTTATAGTAGTATTATTTGCAATAACCAAGGTATGGAAGCAAACTAAATGTTCATCAACAGACGAATGTATGAAGAACTGGTGTGTCTATACAATGGAATACTACTCAGCTGTGAAAAGGAATTAAATTTTGCCATTTGTAACAATAGGGATGGATCTAGAGGATATTATTATGAAATAAGTCAGACAGAGAAAGACAAATATTATATGTTTTTCTTTATGTGTGGAATGTAGAAAATTAAGTGAATGAATAGAACAAAATAAAAGCAGACTCACATATGAGGAGAACAAACTGTTGTTTACCAATTAGGATAAGCGCGGGTAAGGGTCAGGATAGGAGAAGGGGTTTAAGAGGTACAAACTACTTGGTATAAGATAAATAATATAAAATAATATATAGCACAGGGAATAAAGCCAATATTTTATGATAATTTTATATAGGGTGTAACCTAAACATTGATTCACTACATTATACATCTGGAACTAATGCAATAAAGTCAACTATAACTGGGAAAAATTTGCTGAGGCCTTTGGGGGTTATTAGGTCATGTGGTTGAGGCCCTTATGATTGGAATTTACGTCTTTATAAAAAAAATCCCAGACAGCTTCTTAGCTCTTTCTGACGTATAAGGCCACATCCAGAACATGGCAGTGCTGGATGAACCAGGAAGCATATCCTCACCAGGCATCAAATTTGCTGACTCCTAGATTTTTGACTTCCTTGCCTCCAGAACGGTGAGAAATAATTCTCAGTTTTTTTAAGCCACTCAGTCTATGGTGATTTGTTTTAGCAGCTTTCAAATGGTCTAAACTTTTATTGGTACCATGATTATGGTATAAACATCATTTCTCCTCCCCAAAACTATTATTCTTTAAATCTGAAGGCACCATGCAACATATCATAATAGAAATTATTATAGTTATAAATTTCAAAATGTTTCTTGAATAGTTTTAGATTTGTTGACTCTATGTTTAACAAACCCATGAAAATGTCATTCTTACATATAAAATGACAATGTTCATTCTTAAATAAATTAAAATGAAGTGATAGTTATATAGAACATTAGCATATTTAAAATAACAGATTGAATCAAAACTGACTTCTTAAGTTATTTCGTTGTTGTTGTTAGGCACCTTGATTTCTATTAAGTAAATTTCAAATTTTAGCACTGACATGAGAGATAAATAGAGGAATTTTTTTTAATTGCCAATTTATAGACTCCAAAAATGTCCTTTAAAGATAGTATATTGAAGTAAAAGATAAAACTTTAGGAAAATATATTTTCTTCAATTTAAAGAGAAAAAAATCGATACTTACAAAATGTAATTTTCCCTAGATTCATTCTTTTCCTTCATTCCTAGCATTCTATATTAACAAATTTATTCTGAACTATATTATATCTCTTAATTACTATAGCTCCACTCTTGAAACATAATATATATCATTAATCTCATGTCATTATATTAGTTGTTGTTTAGTCTGTAAGTCGTATCTGACATTTTTGCAATCCCACAGCTTATGACCTGCCAGGCTTCCCTGTTCATAGGGTTTCCCAGGCAAGAATGTAGGATTGGGTTGCCATTTTCTTCTCCAGGGGGTCTTTTTGACCCAGGTTTGAACTTGAGTCTTCTGCATTGTCAGGTAGATTATTTACCACTGAGCCACCAAGGAAGCCCTTATATTGGTTACATGAGTGCAATTATTACAAATTAATGTCTTGCAACTGTTGCTTATCTTAGAGAAGAATATTTCATTGTGACTAAATTTTTTGAGGTGAGGGGCTTGATATAGATATGTATGTGTGTGTGCATGTATGCTAAGTTGCTTCAGTCGTGTCCAACTCCTTGCGACACCATGGACTCCTCTGTCAACGGGATTCTCCAGACAAGAATAATAGAGTGGGTTGCCATGCCCTTATCCAACAGATGCTTGTGTGTGTGTATATATATACTTTTTCTTAAATTGAGGTATAGTTGCTTTACAATGTTGTGTTGGTCTCTGCTGTATAAGCAAGTGAATCAGTTATATGTATACATATATGCTCCCCTTCTTGGACCTCCCTCCCACTCCATGGCCCATTACACCCATCTAAGTCACTAAACCTTGGGTACTAGAATTGTGATCTAGAGAATTGGAATATAAGTTGTCTGTTTTAAGCCATTAAGTTGGTGGTAATTTATTACAATAGCAATAGAAAACTAATAGTGTCTGCAAGAGCTGGATCATGATGAACCTAAGCTACTCTCTGCAGATCACTGATTTCTCTCATACTTTCCCTAATGTCTTTCTATTTTCATTTTAGGAATATATGACTTTTTAAATTTTCTTATTTTTCAAATTATCAGTTGAAGCAGACAGATTCTTTTGCATACATATTTGTTTCTTCTTTAATAGAATCATACAAAATTCTATTATTTCAATTTCATATTTAGAACTACTCTAACATTACTTATTAAACCTGATTTTTTTTTATTTATGGAGATCTCTTTTTGTCATTCTCAATAAGTAAATGTCAATATTTGCAAAATTTTGAAATATTTCAAAATTTCATATTTTATGGCTGTCCAAAGTATACTATTGCTTTATATATATGATAGATTTTTCCCTTTGCCTATCATTATTTATTAAATATCTCCTGGAAAAATGATTGGCAAAATATTTACAGGAGCAATTTTGAAGACTATTTTTTTTTTAATCATGCCTACTAGAATTAAAAACATTTCCATTTAAATTTTTGAAGAGTAACCAAAGTTTTCATATCTTTTATTTATGTATTTGCCCTTCGTAGACCTAAAAGAAACACAAAACTGCTTTTATTTTGCTCATGAAGCTGTTACTATTACTGTCATAAATATGTCAAAATTTGAAGAACTATTTCTTGGTTCATCTTGTTAGGTATATTATGAAAACATTATATTTGCTGTTCTTAACTTTTCTTGATATTGCTTGAATCCAGCCACTCCTGCAAACTTTCTCAGAACTTACTGCAAAATTATTTTTTAGTATTAACTTGTAGGGTTCAAATCAGTATTTATTATAGTTCTCTGGGATGAGTCAGAAAGAGCTGAAAAGCTCTCTGGAGTTTCTTGTATAAGGACACAATTCTCATTCATAAGGGCCTCACCATTTATCTGCTATTGCAGACAGAGCTCAAAATGCAAATTTGACTGTCAGTTCAGTGCCTCAGTTGTGTCCAACCTTTTACAACCCCTTGGACTGCAGCATGCCAGGCTTCCCTGTCCATCACCAGCTTCTGGAGATTAATCAAACTCATGTCCATCAAGTTGGTGATAGTGTTAGTCTCTCAGTCGTGTCCGAATGTTACCCTACAGACTGTAGCCTACCAATCTCCTCTGTCCTTGGAATTCTCCAGATAAGAATACTGGAGGGGACATCCGTTCTCTTCTCCAGGGTATCTTCCCAACCCCAGGATGGAACTCAGGTTTCCTACATTGCAAGTGGATTCTTACTAGGCATATTTACATTAAGCATCATAGAAATGGAGATCTAGAAAGAAAAGAGAATCAGGGTTTCACACCTTGTAGAGCAGCTCACTTGCTGCAATCTTTTGAAAATCAGCCTTAGACACAATTTGTCAAAAAAAAAAAAAAAAACAAACAGAAGAAGAAGAAAGAAACAAGGGAAAGGGTAGTTTTTTTTTTTAAATGAAGTACAAAAGATAATATTTGATGATAGCGAAAATCAAAAATAAAATTATATGTACTTCATAGTAACTCTTACTTCCAATTGAACGGCCCTTTATAATAGCTGCATAAACACATACTTATTCCATAATTATATGCAATAACATTTGAAATTTAAATTCTATTTCCAAATATTTTGTGATCATTTTGAATATGTAAACACCGTTAGCTGTTTATGTGTTCATATTTGCTTAACACTATTGGAAGGGACATAAACATATGTCAGTCTTTTTTTTCTAAAAAGTACTATGTTATAATTGTTATCTTCCTTGTACAATTGTTATCTTCCAATGTACAACAACATTATAATGTTATAATACTCTAGCTCCCAGTCAGTTAATGTAAAGACCATTGATCTTTGCTAAAATTACCTGAAGTTTTAACTCTTTCAGAAACTCTTCACAGCATTGTCTATAGGATTTTTTGTTTAATTCAATAAATTAATCTGTAGTTCTAAGGGACGTCAACTATGTTCAAATAGAAATTGTGAACTTTGACAATCTGTACATGATACAGAGCCTGTATTTTAATTCCAAAATAAAATATGGATGTGTTTATACAATGCAGATATGTAAGTCTGATGATGGAACAGTTTAAAATAAACTTTAATATTTACTAATCCATGTGCATCAGGCTAAGATGGGATCAACTCATTTTAGCATTCTGGAGTCTAGTCTTACAAAAACAATTTATTTTCAAGTTATACTATATACCAACTAAGCACCATTTGGTGTTTAACCAAGTTGGAACAAGTTAATCCTTTTGAAATAATGGAGAAGACTATGTTGAAAAAAGTGCTCTTTAATATTAGTACTTCTAACAGGTGTTGCTCTAAAAGATATTATTTATAGTGATATATAATTGGATTCTCGTCTAGTGATGAGAATTTACACTCTTATTATCTTGGAGATTATGTCTCATCTCCTATTTCAAGTGTTGGCTAGATTATAATGGTAATATCTTCATAATTATCAAAAACAATGACTTAGTTAATGTGGTTATCAGTATGATTGTGGATGCTGCTAAAATCTTTTAGCTCAAAACTGCTATAACTATATTCAAATTTGTTTATATATGTCTTAACATATAAAGGAAGATAACAATGCCATTAAGATATAGAATTGCAGGGAGTATGTAATCTGATTATACACAAAAAACTTTAATTTATAGTTGTTAGCTAAGATTTTTTTTTTTTGCTATTTACAAGTAGCCACTTTTCAATCAAGAATCAAACAATAAAGGGATAGTTGATTTTGAAAATATCATATAAATAAAATGTACTTGATTTTATAGTTGGACTATAAAGAAAGCTGAACACCGAAGAACTGATGCTTTTGAACTGTGGTGTTGGAGAAGACTCTTGAGAGTTCCTTGGACAGCAAGGAGACCCAACCAGTCCATCCTAAAAGAGTTCAGTCCTTGGTGTTCTTTGGAAGGACTGATGTTGAAGCTGAAACTCCAATACTTTGGGCACCTAATGTGAAGAGCTAACTCATTTGAGAAGACCCTGATGCTGGGAAAGATTGAAGGCAGGAGGAGAAGGGGGCAATGGAGGATGAGATGGCTGGATAGCATCACCAACTCAATGGACATTGAGTTTGGGTGAACTCCGGGAGTTGGTGATGGACAGGGAGGCCTGACTTGCTGTGGTTCATGGGGTCGCAAAGAGTCGGACACGACTGAGTGACTGAATTGAACTGAACTGAACTGAACTTGATTTTATTGTGTTAATCAGAAAGAAATATTTTCTTCTTGAATAAACCCCAGAGTTACAGATTCTTTTCTTTGTTAGCCATTTTAAAGAAAATGGGAAAAGTTTAACTTCCTTAGGTTTTCTCAAGCATGGGGAGATTGGGAACAGAATTACAGAAGATTTCCATCAAAAGCCTAGGAGGGAATCATTCCTGTTTACATGATTGATGTTTTAGGGATCAATCAAGAATAAAGATCCTTAAGTCTAAAAATAATTGACAATGGAACCTTTTCAGAAAACGTGGCAGATACTTGTTAAATTTGAGCAAATAGGAAAATAAAGTCTTAGTAGAGATATTGATAATAAATTATCTTAATTTTATCTTAGATCATTAGGTTTAATCAATCTAGTTTCAAGAAAGGATGCTTTATTTTTATGCTTCCTGCTGATCTACTGAATCGTGTTATCTTTTTTTATGCCACAGCTCAGTTGGAATCCTTGTCTGAAGCCATATTACTTGATGCAGGAAAGGGTTTTTGAGAAAACAGGATAATGTTATTCACACTGAATCTTTGAACTTTTTTTTTTTTAAGAGGGAATTATTGATTTGTCAGCATCTTTTACACTGCATTGCAAAGATTCAATGCGGAAGAACGATTCATTCCATGAAGGAACAACAAGACATGATTGCCCTGCTTCCTGCCCTCTTAGTACTTTTAACATTGGAATGCTTTACACAGCTGCTTTGACATACAAATCATCCCAATTGGTTTCTAACAATATAAATTATATTTGTATGCCACTGTCATATTATTTTATCCAATTATATTCAAAAACCTTTTTAGGTGTTGAAGATTGTAGCCAGATCTCTTGGTATAAGGTTAATTTGAAAAGTAAAATATAGTACCTATTTATGATCTGTTTCAAAACTAGAACTTATTGTAGCTCACATGAGAGAACATTTTTTGTGTGTGAATATGAAGTCAGCAGTAGAGTGAAAAAATGAGGGCACATAAAATCTGCATGCCAGACATAGACATTTTTAAAGGTTATACTTTTCAAGATTTTTTAAAGTATGAGGTCATACCTTGAATACATGATTTAGCAAAAATGTAATTTTGCATTTAAATTTTTATTTATAACAGCTTTCATGCAATATACAATTTTAACTAAAACCTGTCTCTGTATCTAAAATGTACTGCTGAATGATGATGATAGAAATTAAAAATAAGTTTTAGTTGATTTTTCACAAAGGATACTGTAGGTATATTAGTATATGTTTACTGGCCTTTTAACATTAAGAAAACTCTGTTCCAGAATTTGAATCACTGCTTCTCAAAGGCCCTTTACAAATTTCCTCTTTGTTTAGAAAATCAATTTATTTGCTTTTACATGTGTTTCTAGTTTTTATAGTAATTCATAATAATTTTACATTGTGGAATCAATTCCAGTAATGCTTTACAAAAACTGCATTATCATATGCTGGTTTATAAATTGGATCCCTTCCACAGAAGGCAAAGAGAGACAAAAGAAAGAGGCAGACCATTCTGAAGATCACTCTAAATCAGTAACTTTAATAAACAAGGGAATTTACTTATGATGTTTGCCTTGGGCTACCACAAGAAGAGTAATCTTCCCACCCACCCACTAGTATCTTAAAAGTTTATAAAGAATCCTTAACTGAGTTCAGACACATGAACAATCCAAGAGGTCTCCAAATTATCTTACTTTCACAAAGCTATGGCCTTGGAACAACTTCCGCTATGGAAACAGTAGGCAGTGTACTTCAAAGGACAGGGGAGGGAATGAGGAGACTGTGATCACCCACGTGGGTCAAATGATTTTCACATTCTCCTGTTTACCACCTCCAACAGCATATTATATTCCCAGTAGCATTAGTAACAACATTTAACAGAAATTCTCATTTAAGCTCATGAAATATATAAAATCATATAAAGAAAATCAACAGATTTTGTAAACATTTCCCAAGAGTTCACTTAAAAAGTTCAAGATTTAATGGCTAGTTTGATTAAGAACAATAAAATTGGAACGGTTACTATATGAGTCTTTATCTAACCATATAACTATGTACTTAGTCTTGTAAAATACTGTAAGGAATTTCAAGGAACACTTTTACTGCTCTATTTCTATTGTGTATGTGTTTATGTTTGAATATGTAAGGATATATTAAAATTTCCCAAGGCAGTGGGTCAAACTGATGATACACTCTTATTAGTAGATGAACATATACTCTTCAGGTAGCAAACTAATAATTTTTTTTTTTTAGGAGGCATAAATGCTTTATAGAGAAACTGCTCTTTATTTAATTTTTAAAAACAACTTATTTTATTTTAATATTTTAATTATACTGCACTAATTAATATTTAATTTTCTTAAAGTAAAATAGTATTTAATTATAATTTATATACACAGTGATACTATAAAGTGAATGAATTAGAGCTAAAGTGGTTATCAAAATGACTGCTATCATGAACATGTAATTCTGGCTCAGAGTTTTATTTGTGATGATATGCAGTCTAGTTTATTTAACAACACACTCAACATAAGATTTGTGTATAAGTTTTAGCCAACTCACAGACAAGTATGAACTTTTATAATAGGAAACTAGAATTTCTACTGAATACTTCCAAAAACAGAAACTATTTAACAAAACCATAAGATACATTTCAAATATCCTAATAATGATTTCACCTCAGATTGCTACTGTGAATCACATAAAAAGTCTTAGAATATTGAATCATGACCACTACTAAAGTGACATTTCTTGGCACATTCTTAATAAGCACCTTAAAAACCTCAATTTTGGCTTAACCCAACTAGCGTTTTCTTCATGCATGATGTTTTTCTACTTTTCTTCACACCTTCTTTCCATGAATTCTTCTTTTATTATCATCATCAACATCAACTAGAATTAACTCTGAGTTGATGTATATCTAAAATATGATTCAGTTAAGTTCAGTCGCTCAGTCGTGTCCGATTCTTTGCAACCCCATGGACTGCAGCATGCCAGGCTTCCCTGCCCATCATTAACTCCACGAAGTTGTCAAACTCATGTCCACCAAGTAGGTATGCCATTCAGCCATCTCATCCTCTGTTGTTCCCTTCTCCTGCCCTCAGGCTTTCTCAGCACCTGTGTTGTTTCCAATTAGTCACAACTTTTCATCAGGTGGCCAAAGTATTGGAATTTCAGCTTCAGAATCAGTCCTTCCAATGAACACCCAGGACTAACCTCCTTTAAGATAGACTGGTTGGATCGCCTTGCAGTCCAAAGGACTCTTAAGAGTCTTCTCAACACCATAGTTCAAAAGCATCAATTCTTCTGCACTCAACCTTCTTTATGGTTCAACTCTCACATCTATAGATGACTACTGGAAAAAAACATAGCTTTGACTAGACAGACATTTCTTGGCAAAATAATGTCTCAGCTTTTTAATATGTTGTCTAGGTTGGTCATAGCTTCTCTTCCAAGGAACAAGCCTCTTTTAATTTCATGGCTGCAGTCACCATCTACAGTGACCCAAGAAAAGAAAGTCTGTCACTGTTTCCATTGTTTCTCTATCTATTTGCCATGAAGTTGAGACAGTCAATTCCTAGGCACATTGATAAGAAGTCCGGGGTCCCCATGGAGGAGATAGGGTCTGGAATTCTCAAGGAGGAGGAAAGGACAATTTTTTTTTTCTACATTTCTTAGTCTTAGTAAGGATTATATAACAATGTATCTGGCTTGAGGACATGTTTCTCCTTCTTGAGAACCTTCTGACTAATCCTGTTATCTTAAAATGTATATTATGGGACTGGGTCTAGTAAGATCTTTACAACCTTGAGAATTCTTTTGATTTATTGTAATAAAAAATAAAAATTCCCTTGTTACAACTAGCGAGGGGAACAATCTCCATCCCCCTTCTGATGTCTATCTCAGAAGTTTTCTCTGTGAAGAGGAATTAATCAGTCTGTTGATGAAACTGGAAGAGGAGAGTGAAAAAGCTGGCTTAAAACTCAACATTCAGAAAACTAAGATCATGGCATCCACTCCCATCCCTTTTATACTTTAATAAAACTCTGCTACACAAAAGCTCTTGAGTGGTCAAGCCTGGTCCCTGGCCATGAAGCTAAATCTTTGGAAATCACAAATCCGACAGCATTCACTGTAAGTTATCAAAGTGATGGGAGTGGATGCCATGATCTTAGTTTTCTGAATGTTGAGTTTTAAGCCAGCTTTTTCACTCTCCTCTTCCAGTTTCATCAATAGACTGATTAATTCCTCTTCACTTTCTGCCATATGGGTGGTGTCATCTGCATATCTGAGGTTATTGATATTTCTCCTTGCAATCTTGATTCCAGTTTGTGCCAGGAGCTAGGGTGAGGAACTCCACCCATGGCAAAGGTCATGAGGAAGGAGGCTTCGGCATACACAAAGGTGGGATCAAGCCTCAGGAAACCCCCTGTTACCGAGTATCTACCCCCCAAACCAGAGTCTACCTACTTTACTATTTCATGCTCTCACCTACACCTCTGACTTTACAGGGGACTGTCCCCCACCGGTTCTCTCGGAGAAGGGGTAAACTTGCAGCTCCAGTCAATAAAAATTCCTGGGCATGACAAGGGTGTCTCAGGTCAAACCTCTCTGCTGGCAGACTAGTTTGTGTGACAGGATTATCCATACTCCTGCCACAGGATTGTTTACTACTTCTCAACCATAAACAGCACAGAGAGTTTTGAGTATTTTGAAAATCTTAATTAGCATAGGGCTTTTCTCATTGTTGAGTCAATGATTTCCACCAGGCCTCCATATCCTTAGGCACCTGGGAATATATTCATGTATTTGGAATATAGAAAAGGAAATATAGTAGTTTTTTGATGTTAGCAATACTAGACTTTATGAGTTAATGAATTTTCTTTTTTTGTTATAGATCACTGTACTTTGTTATAAATCACTGTGTCCTTGCTATGCAAAAATGTAACTTTATCACTATCTTGAGACTAAATAGATCTTAAGGGGAATATTGGTGAAGAGTTTTCATTTGTTGGGCTGATGTTTGCTGCTAAATCTCCATATTCCCTGCTCTTATAATGAATATAACTAGCATATAGGAGAAATAAGTATTAACCTTTAAGATTAATCATGTTAACCTTAGGTTAAAGAAATTCCTTTCTTAGTTGTAACTCACTACACCCTCCCCCTATAGGAATGCAACTTTATCTGGTACCTTCAGAGGGTGGAGCCTGGTTTAAGAAAAAACACACTTGGAAAAAATAAGTTTTTTGGTTATCAGAAAGAAAGGGTTGTGAAATGTCAGCAGGCCTCATGGCCAGAAGATGATGTCAAACCCCTAAGACCTTTTTTTATAGATTTATGTGAAGCACCTGATTTTGATAAAGGTCAGGACTGCTGACCCCCACGTGACTTTAAAATTTACATTTGTCTCTATGTGTAACGAAAAGTATATAAGCCAATCTAAAAAATAAAGAAATCGGATCAGTTTCTGGAAAGACTGGTTCCCCTGTGTCGTTCTTTCTTGCTCCCTGTTTTTCTGGCTGAATTCCCATCTGGAGCGTGGGTGCTCGCCACATCTACTTACTTGCCCTGGCTTTTAAGTTCCATGCGAGAAGGAGCCCAAGGAGGGGCACCTTCTGATATTCAAGTGGCGCCGGTGGCCCAACATAGATGGTGCAAATTCCTTGTTTTGGAATTTTATTGGTACTCCACGTAAACCAAGTTATTCAGCCTCTTTTTCTCCACTAATATTTCCTACTACACTATCCATTTCTAATCTCTCTCTATGAAGGTGAAGGTGAAGCTTAAGTCACTCAGTCATGTCCGACTCTGCGACCCCGTGGTCTGTAGGCTACCAGGTTCCTCCATCCATGGGATTCTCCAGGCAAGAATACTGGAGTGGGTTGCCATTTCCTTCTCCAGGGTATCTTCCTGACCCAGGGATCGAACCCAGGTCTCCTGCATTGGTGGCAGACGCTTTAACCTCTGAGCCACCAGGGAAGCCCAATCTCTCTATATATCTGTAATTAAATAAGTTTTTTCCTAGGATGCCAATTCCGTCTCCCCTTCAAATTACCCTGGATCTACCAGGGCTGGACCCCGGCAAGTTTTTGTTACATGATATAATCTACATATCGGTTAAATAAGCAGGGTGACAGTATACAGCCTTGATGTACTCCTTTCCCAATTTGGAACCAGTTCATTTTTCCATGTCTAACTGTTATGAGATGGCTGGATGGCATCACTGACTTGATGGACGTGAATGTGAGTGAACTCTGGGCATTAGTGATGGACAGGGAGGCCTGGGGTACTGCGATTCATGGGGTCACAAAGAGTCGGACACCACTGAGTGACTGAACTCAATTGAGCTGAACTGTTACTTCTTGACTTGCATACAGATTTCTCATCAGGGAGGTGAAATAGTCTGGTGCTCCCATCTCTTTAAGAAAATTCCACAGATTTTTTGATCCACAGTAAAAGGCTTTGGTGTAGTTAATAAAGAAGAGGTAGGTGATTTTTCTCTAATTATCTTGCTTTTTCTGTGATACAACTGATGTTGGCAATTTGATCTCTGGTTCCTCTGCCTTTTCTAAAACCAGCTTGAATATCTGGAAGTTCACAGTTCACATAATGCTGAAGCCTGGCTTGAAGAATTTTGAGCATTACTTTACTAGCATGTGAGTGAGTGAGTGTGAAAGTCGCTCAGTCATGTCCAACTCTTTGCTACCCCATGGACTATATAGTTCATGGAATTCTCCAGGCCAGAATACTGGACTGGGTAGCCTTTCCCTTCTCCAGGGGATCTTCCCAACCCAGGGATCGAACCCAGGTCTCCCGCACTGCAGGCAGATTCTTTACCAGCTGAGCCACAAGATGAGTGCAATTGTGCAGTAGTTTGAGCATTCTTTGGCATTGCCTTTCTTTGGAATTGGAATTAAAACTGACCTTTTCCAGACCTGTAGCCACTGCTGACTTTTCCAAATTTGCTGCATATTGAGTGCAGCACTTCCACAGCATCATCTTGTAGGATTTGAAATAGCTCAACTGCCGTTATATCACCTTCACTAGCTTTGCTTGTAGTGATGCTTTGTAAGGCCAACGTGACTCTGCATACTGGAATGTCTGGCTCTAGGTGATTGATCACACCTCATGGTTATCTGGGTCATTAAGACCTTTTTTCATAGTTCTTCTGTGTATTCTTGCCACTTCTTCTTACTATCTTCTGCTTTTGTTAGGTCCATGCCATTTCTGTTGTTTACTGTGCCCATTTTTGGATGAAATGTTTGCTTAGTATCTCTAATTTTATTGAAGTGATCTCTAGTCTTTCCCATTCTATTGTTTTCCTCTATTTCTTTCCACTGATCACTAAGGAAGGCTTTCTTATCTCTTCTTCCTGTTCTTTGGAACTTTGCATTCTGATGGGTATGTGTCTCATTTTCTCCTTTGTCTTTTGCTTCTCTTCTTTTCTCAGGTGTTTGTAAGGCTACCTCAGACAACCATTTTTCCTTTTGCATTTCCTTTTCTTCCTGGTGGTTTTGATCATGGCCTCCTATACAATGTAACAAACCTCTGTTCACAATTCTTCAGGCACTCCATCAGATCTAATCCCTTGAATTTATTTGTTACTTTCACTGTATAATCATAAGGGATTTGATTGAGGTTGTACTTGAATGATTTAGTGGTTTTCCCTACTTTCTTCAGTTTAAGTCTAAATCTGGCAATAAGAAGTCCATAATCTCAGCCACAGTCAGCTCCAGGCCTTATTTTTGCTGACTGTATAGAGCTTCTTCATCTTTGGCTGCAAAGAATGTAATCAATCCGATTTTGGTATTGACCATTTGGTGATGTCCTTGTGTAGAGTTTCCTCTTCTGTGGTAGGAAGAGGGTGTTTGCTATGACCAGTGCATTCTTTGGCTAATAGTTGTTAGTCTTTCCTCTGCTTCATTGGCCTACTCATATGCCAAACTTATCTGTTACTCCGGGGATCTCTTGACTTCCCTTTTTTTTTTTTTTCTTCCAGTCCTTTATGATGAAAATGACATATTTTTTGCTGTTAGTTCTATAAGATCTTGTAGGTCTTCATAGATCCATACAACTTCAGCTTCTTCAGCATTACTGGTTGGGTCATAGACTTGAATTACTGTGATATTGAATGGTTTGCCTTGGAAGTGAGCAGTGATCATTCTATCATTTTTTAGCTTGCATCCAAATACTACATTTCAGACTCTTGTTGACTATGAGGGCTACTCTATTTCTTCTAAGCGATTCTTGTCCACAGTAGTAGATATAATGGTCATTTGAATTAAATTCGCCCATTCCAGTCCATTTTAGTTCACTGATTCCTAAAATGTCCATGTTCACTGTTGCCATCTCCTGTTTGACCAATTCCAATTTCCCTTGATTCATGGATCTAACATTCCAGGTTCATATGAGATATTGTTCTTGTACTACCTTGGTACTCCCTAAGTATGTGTTTGTCCACTGATGTGAACTGTGTAGTAAACATGTGTTCAAAGTGAACCAATTGCAGATGTGATGAGATATTTACTCTCCTTGGCATCCATGTAGAAACTGGTGTGGCCAGAGATCCTGGACTGCTTCAGCTATACATTGACTTCTCAGGACCTTGACCTTTTGTAAACATCATTTTGTGTGTGTGCCATCTGAAAATGTTTTCAACGTAGTGCTCTAAATACTTTGTTATATAATTTTCATCTAATTTTATTCATTGTATTAAATGTTTAAAACAATTGCCCTCCCCCTCCTTATTTGTCCCTACTCTGAATCTTTTATCTCCGAAATAAAATGTAAAGATCACAAGTAAGGAGACTTGTCTTTTGCATGTTTTGTGTACTAGGGAATATCATAATAAATGTTATATGGGTTTTAAACACATTTGTGTGCCTAATGAATGTAGACATCAATGAAAGTAGGTTGGCATAGTGGAAGTGAAACAGAAACTTCTATACTTCCTTATATATTCACAGAAAACAGAAATATTTGGTTATTTGTATAATTTTCTAACCTGTTTTTATATAAATTAAGCAGTGTAAGTTGAAGAATTATTCATAACTGAGGAAGAAAAAATAGTCTGCAGCTCTGATTTCCACATGTTTCAGATTCTTTTTTAGGTTCATTTGCATAGATTTAGACAAGTTTAAGGTTTTAAGATTGGGTATTTTCTTTATTTGCTATCCTAAAAGAGTTAGCCATTATCTCACTTTGATAAAGTGAAAAATCAGGCTTTCCAATTTTCACTTTCTATATGCAACCCAAACTAGATTTGCATCCTCAATACTAGATTTGCATCCTCAATACCAGATTTATTTTCCAATTTGTTTATTTTTCAATTTGACTGTGTACTCCTTTATTTAAATATTGTAAGCAATTTAATCATAAGGAAAATCTAACTTCCCAACAACTCTAATTTCGATTATTTTCATGTTGTTGAATATATTTTCAAAGATGAAAAAAGAGGTCAGCTGTAAGAATTGAACTGTATCAAGTCTTTTGAAATGCATTTAACACCTTTGTTGGGAGTCTCAGTGAGAGGCATATCATTTGATAGGTATATACACTGCCATTCTTTCCTTCTCGGCCAGAACTGCAAATAGTTTTTGTCCTGCTGGTGTGGTTGCTTCCTTTATTCACCAAAAGAAAGTTAATATCAACTATATTTGAAAGAACAGTTGATGTGTGCCCACTAACAGCACAGAAGTGTGCATTACACTTGATATATTCAAGTGTAATGTGCAGGCCTTGATATATTCACTTATTGTCCAAGAGTTTCTGGGTACAGATGGTGAAAGTGGAATTGAAGTAATTGTCTGTTTCTAAATTCTGATTTCTCTCCCTTGACCTTTAATCACTTCTTCTCCTATTCTCATGATCCTTCATCTATCTACATTATTATGTTCTCTTCATACAACCAGATAAAGTTGGGGGAAGTAGAGAAGAAAGAAGTGAAAGGAAAATAAGTGACATTCCACATAGTATATAGATGGAAAAAAGTACACATTTAAAATGGTGGTGGGATGATGGATAAGCAGAATTAAGGTTGTTAAAATAAGCAAAAAACTAAAATGGTTTAAAAAACATGGAGGACTGAGTGCAATTTTTCATTAGGCTCTACTAGTTAGATATTCTATAAGTATGATGATAATTTATGTATTCATTAACTAATTCAAAAATTTATCTATTTAGTGAATATTTATTAAGATCAGTTTTTTGCCAGGCATTTTCAAGGTAATAGAGATAGAATGATAAATAAGGCAACAGTGCTGCAGGAAAATAAAATTTTAGCAACAGCACCTAAAAATAATAAATAAGTAAACAACTATATAATTAATAATAATAGCTATATGTAGTATTTATTTTTAAAGTGTATTTTTACATACCTGCAAAAAGTAATTTATAAAAGCACATATTTTGATAAGATACTATTCAAAACATCACAGACCTTTCATAACATCACAGACAACAATCTACGATTATAATAATCTGTTGTACACACAATAATCATGTGGCCCAGTGGTAAAGAATCCATCTACCAATGCAGTAGATGGCATGTTCAATCCACATGTCCAAAAGATCCCCTGGAGAAGGAAATGGCAATTCACGCCAGTATTCTTGGTTAGCGAAGCTCATGGACAGAGGAGACTGGGGTCCCTGGTCCATGCTGTTGCAAAGAGTCAGCTGTTGTTGTAGCTACTGAACAACAACAAATCAAGAAAAAGGGTACTTAAAAAGAGAGATAGAATTTGTTCATGCAATAGATCATCATCGTTTAGAGATGTAGATGTCCCCTTATTGATTTATGAATAAAATGTTATCAAAACCAAAATCTAAAAAAATAAAAAAGTAAAACTAAGTTGCAAAATTCAAGTGGATGTGCAAATGACTATGAAGAGCTAAGACTGTCTTCAGTACAGAAAGATGGAGGGAAGTTTGCTGTACTTAATATCCAAATTTATAATTTGCATGATAAGTCACTTCAGTCACGTTTGACTGTGTGTGACCCTTATAACTGTAGTAAAGCAAGCCCTTTTGTCCACAGGATTGTCCAGGCAAGAATACTGGAGTGGATTGCCATGTCCTCTGCCAGGGGATCTTTCTGACCCAGGGATCGAACCTATGCCTCTTACATCTCCTGCATTTGCAGGTGGGTTTTTTACAACTAGAGTCACATGGAAAGCCCTTTGAATTTATAACAAAGTTATAACAATTAAAGTAAATTGCCTAAGAATAGAAAAATAGACAGAACATAGATCCCATAAGCAAACTCAAACACTTTATAAATCTTTGACCACTTTGGCTCTGCATAGTAATGACAAATGAAGCACCATTTCTATGACTCATTCGGGAACAACTGTGTATCTACAAAGGAAATATAAAATGATTACTACCTCACACTCTACAGAGAAAAATTAATTTCAGGTATATAATAAATCATCTATAATCATGCACATGATACACAGGATATATCACCCTCTTGTTTTAGTCTAAAAATGTTTTTTTTAAATTGCTTTATCATTTATATCTAATGAAATATAATAGGATATCTTTTTTTAGTTCATATTTGTTGGACTTTTGCTTTCAGGCTTATTAAGTAGTTTTTGTTGTTGTTGTATTCTCCATACCTCTACGGAGAAGGCAATGGCACCCCACTCCAGTACTCTTGCCTGGAGAATCCCATTGACGGAGGAGCCTGATAGGCTGCAGTCCATGGGGTCGCGAAAAGTCAGACACGACTACTGAGTGACTTCACTTTCACTTTTCTTTCTTTCTTTCTTTCTTTCTTTCTTTTTTTTTTTTGAGGATTACATGTATAATATCACATAAGAAAAGAATCACTAGTCTAGGTTCGATGCAGGATACAGGATTCTTGGGGCTGGTGCACTTTCACTTTTCACTTCCATGCATTGGAGAAGGAAATGGCAACCCACTCTAGTGTTCTTGCCTGGAGAATCCCAGGGACGGTGGAGACTGGTGGGCTGCAGTCTATGGGGTCGCACAGAGTCAGACACGACTGAATTGACTTAGCAGCAGCAGCAGCAACCCTACCTTTAAGCTTAGCTTTTCATTGTTTTATTAGTTTTTGATTCATGTTAACTTTTCCTCCTATAACCTCTCCTTAACCTCTGATCACACTGGTTGAGGATGAACTCATTTTTAGGTGGTTTAATGTTTCCTACAATGGTAAGGATATTATACTGAAAACACAATAAACTGAACATGGCTTCCTCCAAGTCATGTATAGGCATAAGTTCCAGACACAAATTGATTATGAAACTGCAGAAATGTTTCTCAGGGGCCCCTGAGGAGCTCTAGTTCTTTTTGTCTCAGCACAGAAAGAATTAAGAAGAGGAAAAGTAATAGATAAGTCATTTATTAGAATAGAATGCTTGTGAGGTTTACAAGTGGATGAGTATGGGGTGCCACACCTGGAACTTGGTGGGCTACAGTTTGATAATCAAAGGCAAAGTGGAGACGGGTGGAAGAACATCTTTTCCCTCATTCTTGAGTAGATGTCAAGAATCAGCTCCTCGTCCTCCTCTACACTGGATGGTAGAGTTTTCCTGTACCCACATGGTCAAACCGAGGCTGTTGACTGTCATAGCACAATGGAAATGAGCAAAAAGCTGATTTATTTGTTCATTCAGTAGTGTCCAACTCTTTGTAACCCCAAATACTGCAGTACGCCAGGCTTCCCAATCCTTCACCATCTCCCAGAGCTTGCTCAGACTCATGCCCATTGAGTTGGTGATGACATCCAACCATCTTGTCCTCTGTTGTCCCTTTCTGCTCCTGCCTTTCATCTTTCCCAGAATTAGGGTCTTTTATAATTAGTCAGCTCTTTGCATCAGCTGGCCAAAGTATTTAAGTGTCAGCTTCAACTTCAGCATCAGAGCTTCCAGTGAATATTTAGGATTGATTTCCTTCAGGATTTACTGCTTTGATCTCCTTGCTGTCCAAGGGGCTCTCAGGAGTCTTCTTCAATACTCTAATTTCTTATGGTCCAACTCTCACATACATATATGACTACTGGAAAAAACCATAGCTTTGACTCTATGGATCTTTGTTAGCAAAGTAACATCTCTGTTTTTTAATATGCTGTCTAGGTTGGCCATAGGTTTTCTTCCAAGGAGCAAGTGTGTTTTAATTTCATGGATGCAGTCACCATTTGCAGTGATTTTGGAGCCCTAAAAAACAAAGTCTGTCACTGTCTCCATTGTTTCCCCATTTATTTGCCATGAAGTGATGGGATTGGATGCCAAGATCTTCGTTTTTTGAATGTTGAGTTTTAAATCGGCTTTCACTCTCCTCTTTCACCTTCATCACGAGGCTCTTTAGATCTTCTTCACTTTCTGCCATAAGGGTGGTGTCATCTTCATATCTGAGGTTATTGATATTTCTCCTGGCAAATTTGATTCCAGCTTGTGCTTCATCCAGTATGGCATTTTGCATGGTGTACTCTGCATATAAGTTAAATAAGCAGGGTGACAATATACAGCCTTCATGTACTCCTTCCCCAATTTGGAACCAGTCTGCTGTTCCATGTTTGATTCTAACTGTTGCTTCCTGACTTGCATATAGGTTTCTCAGAAGGCAGGTTAGATTGTCTGGTATTCCAATCTCTTTAAAAATTTTCCACAATTTGTTGTGATCCACACAGTCAAAGGCTTCATATATTTTTGGTGGGATCCAACATTCTCCTGTCAATGGTTGGTCAGCAGCTAGTGACAATTTTGGGGTTCTGCAGAAGATAAGCACATGTCCTTGTACTCTGCCATCTTGTCTCCTTGCCAAAAACTGGTAACATATACTAAAATATGGTAAATGACCTCAGGTTTCCGTATAATGTCTCTTTTCCCGTATGCTTTTGTTTTTAGTGCATGCAAAGAAGCATGTCCTAGCAATTATTAATTTATGGTGCTCACTGGGAATTATATGAGTCTCATTCCACCATTGTTTTATTGTTTTGAGGCATGTCTCATAATTCTGTTGCATTATTTTGTTGCTAACCATCTTGTCAAAGCTATGATTTTTCCAGTCATCATGTATGGATGTCAGTTGGACTATAAAGAAAGCTAAGTACCGAAGAATTGATGCTGTTGAACTGTGGTGTTAGAGAAGATTCTTGAGAGTCCCTTGGACTGCAAGGAGATCCAACCAGTCCATTCTAAAGGAAATCAGTCCTGAATATTCATTGGAAGGACTGACACTGAAGCTGAAACTCCAATACTTTGGCCACATGATGCAAAGAACTGACTCATTTGAAAATACCCTGATGCTGCAAAAGATTGAAGGTGGGAGGAGAAGGGGACAACAGAAAATGAGACAGTTGGATGGCATCACCAACTCAATGGACATGAATTTGAGTAAACTCTGGGAGTTGGTGATAGAGAGGCCTGGCGTGCTGCAGTCGATGGGGTCACAAAGAGGTGGACATGACTGAGTGACTGAACTTAACTGATGCCTATTTTGTTTTATTTGATTTTGTGGTTAAGCAAACTTGGCTTTCTTGAGTGGTCATCAACGTACAGGGATCACCTATTCATTTTCCTTCACTTATGATCCTTTATTGGGATTAACTGTTGAATCAACTACAGTTATAGATTTTGAAGGACTTCTTTATAAGCATTGGTGATCAACAGCAACCTCTGGTTTAAAAGTGATGTCTGGCTCCAGTACTCTGAATAACTGGAAATTTTATTTAAAAGAGAGTAAAACTCTTAACTCCTATGTATGGACTTATGATCTGGCAGTCCTATGGCTGCCGTCCCAGTTACTGCTTTCATTTCATTTTGAATCTTGGACAGAAAAATATTTATCTTGTTTTTGTTGGCAGCAATCTCTGTCTGTCTCTGTCTCTCTGTCTCCCCCTCCCCCGCCTGTATTTTATCTAAAATCATTATACTATCTGAATGCCTAGACAGTTTCTTCATTAACTATCATTCATCTTCACAGACCTGAATTAATCACTGCCCCCCAAAGAGAAACAATGTCACTGATGATCCAGTTAAATTATAGGTATTGAATGTTCATGGTGTTCAAATTAAAAAAAAAAATGTATCTCAGGTGTACTAAAAGACATTATTTTCAGTCTTCTTTTAAAAAAGCCAGTAGTAGTTTCTCCTTTACTTTAGTCTAAAATTCTCAAGGGTTTTCTTTTGATGATACTGAATTTTGGAAATCTCAAATTAAAATACTGGTACATCAATTATTTATACAGTAGAATATAACTTGGAATCAATATTGTATGGAAGATACAACTAACTTAATTTAATTTTTTTCAGTATTAATTTTCAGATTGCTCCATGAAATAATAAATAATAATTAGAGATCTGCATGCCTAATTACCACCTTAAAATTAACTAGGTTATAAACATATTGTGGTGGAAGGATATTTAATAAAAATATAAAATTTAGACTATGGTCATCATATTTTATTTTCTTTTTAAAATAAAAATCTAAAAAACTTAGCTTAATATTTATTATCTTGACAGAGTTTTCAGTTTTAGACCTCTTTAAGTTACTGTGGCAGAAAATCTGGGCTAAGTTAATACAATCATTATCTATTTAGGAATTCTAAGAATAGTGTGTACATGCTTTCCTTCCTAGAATCATTTGCCATTTCAAGCAGAGCCTTTATTTCATTCTTAACTTTCTAGGACTTCATTATCTATGCTAAGCCTGACATTTCCCAGATTGAAGATACTGAATTTGTCTTTTTTGGCCATCTGTGTTAATTCTTGTGCTTAAAACCATCACTTATCACTTTGGTCTAATTAAATCCAACTGTACATATCATTCAATGCCCCAGTAACTCCTTTTCTGTGATCTTTCCTCCCTCTTTGACAAAATCAAGTTGTATCTATGCATAGTGACTCTAGCTCAGTGTCTCTAAGATAGATGAGTATGTGCTGTAAAAAGGTAGCTACTTTGAAAGGGTCCTGTTTAATTTTCACTTTAATTAAGCTTTTCCATTTTTATCCACCACAGGAAGTTTTAATTTTGAACTTCCTACTCTGAATTTCTAATGAAATCATGTAACCATGATTACATTCAATTTTACTTCTTCTGGGGTTGTCATATGTCCTCATTTAACATTTTCATATATTTTGCTGTTACTATTGTCTTTTGTTTTCCATCTACTTGGCTCACATATTCGAGAGGCAAGATGCCTGAAATTTTTTAATGTTATATGTAATAATTAGATATCATATTTTTATGAGGAGTGTAATTCATTTGTGCAGTGACTTTCATGTTAGGTAAAATTTTTAAATGATTAAATCTAGATAACACAATATTATTGTTACCTCTATTTCTCAATTACCTCCAATTCTCAGTCCTCAAAACTTCTGTCTTGATCCATTATTGTTGACTTCCATCTCTGATATGCAAAAAATCATTCCTCTACCATCACATACTCAAATAACCAACTCCACTGATATTTTTTAATCAAAATTGCCTTCCATTAAGGGATAAATATGTTTTAGAACAGCTGCATTCTTAATTGTATGCTATAAATTTAATTTTTACCTTGAAAGCAAAATTGTATCTATGTTGAATGTGACTCTATTTGTACAGCACACATCCTATATTTTTAATTCATGTTGATGTATAGCAAAAACAATACAATATTGTAAAGTAATTAGCCTCCAATTAAATAAATTAAAAAAATAAAAACTGAAAAAAAGAAGATAATTTGTTTCTTGAGCAGTTTACAAAGTTCCAAGAATCTGACAAATTTTTCCAAGTGGCTCAATCACATTGCATTCTCAGCAGCTATGAGTGAGAGTTCCTGTTGTCCCACACCCTTACCAGCATTTGACAGTGTTGTGTTCCAAACATTGACCATTTATATAGGAGTGAGGTAGTATACCACTGTTGTTTTAATTTGCATTTCTCTGCTGACATACTAAGTTGAGAATCTTTTCATATACTTACTTTCCATCTGTGTCTCTTCTTTGATGAGATGTCTGTTATGGTTTTGGTCCATTTTTAATCTTTTTTTTGTTTATTTTCTTATTTTTGAGTTTTAAGGGTTCTTTTATATTTTGGAAAGCAGTGTTTTATTAGATGTGTCTCTTACAGATAGTTTGTGGTTTGTCTTCTCATTCTCTTGATATCATTTTTCATAGAGTAGAAGTTTTTAATTTTAGTGAAGTCCAGTTTATCATATTTCTCTTGTAGATTGTGCCTACATTGTTACAGTGATCACTATACTCAAGGTCATCTATGTTTTTCCCTATTTTATACTCTAGAAAAGTTATAGCTTGCATTTTATATTTATATTTATGATCCCTTTTAAGTTAGTGTGTGAAACATGTAGAATATATCCAGATTCTTTTTTTTTTTTTTTTGCATGTGGACAACCAGTTGTTTTAGTACTGTTTGTTGAAAAGACTATCTCTGCACCATGATATTACCTTTATTCCTTTGTCAAAGATTCATTATCTATATTTACGGGAGGATCTTTTTTCTGGGCTCTGAATGCTCTTTCACTGATCTATTTGTGTATTCTTCCACCAGTATCACAATTTTACTACTTCAGCTTTATAGTAAGTCTTCAATTCAGATACTCCTCTTAAATTTTTTCCTGGATTTTTCTGGGGAATTTTGCCTCTCCATGTAATCTTTAGAACCAGTTTCTTGATATTCACAACATAACTTAAAGCATTTTGTTTGGAATGCTTTGAACCTGTATATTAAGTTGAGAACAACTAACATCTGAACAGTATTGAGTCTTTCTATCCATGAACATGGGATATTTCTTCATTTATTTAGTTTTTTATTTCATTTATCAAAATTCTGTACTTTCCATCATACAGATTTTCAACATATTTTGTTAGATTTATGCTATGTATTTAATTTGGGAAGTGCTAATGTAAATATTAATGAGTTTATCAGAGGAGGAGTTAAGACAATGAAATAGGAGGATAAAGAATTTTTCTCTCTACACAAATATTCATTGAGTACTTCTTCAAATGGAATAATTCTCACAGAACACCTGTTGAACATTATTACCAGAAGACTTTGGACACCTGAAAGAACAAGAACATTGACAGAAGACTTTGGGCACCTAAAGAATTCCCTTGTGGATCAGCTGGTAAAGAATCCACCTGCAATATGGGAGACCTGGGTTTGATCCCTGTGTTGGGAAGATACCCTGGAGAAGGGAAAGGCTACCCACTCCAGGATTCTGCCCCGAAAAATTCCATGGACTGTATAGTCCATGGGGCCACAAAGAGTTGGATATAACTGAGTGACTTTCACTTTCAGTTGTGTGTTGGGCACCTAAAAGGAAAAGAAAAATCCCCTTGCAACTGGATAGGATGGAAGAAAGAAAAAAAAAATAAATAAATAAAAGAGGAATCAAAACAGAGAACAGCAACCCTAGCAGAAAGTTGAAAGTGAGAAAAGTTCATGCACACAGATATTCCCCCTACCCCTCAGTGGGGAAATCAGTTGGAACAGAAAGAGAACTTTGAGGGATCAAAGGAGAATGCTATGTATGGTCTGTAGAAGGCAGAGCAATGTAAAAATTGCACACACTGTCTGTGCCAAAGCCCTGAGGACCCCAGACTGAACAGTGTGTCTCCTGTTGTGGATGGGGGCTGGGTGCTAGAAATTGGGGTTTAGAGCATGGGCCCAGGAGTGAACAGCTGTTGGCAGTGGAAAGGCAACCTGAAGGGACAGGAATTAGGACCGCCACAACTGGTAAGCTGGCAGAAAGCCTGGGACATCATAAAAGTAAGATGTGGTCACTGAGTAGTGGTCAAGGGGCAAGGCTACCATTGCAACCCTCTTCCCAATCAGCTGCTGTAGGCACTGACATGGGCTTCCATCTGAGCAGGTTCACTTGCCCCTCATGCTAAGGCCTCATCTGCCCATGTGGGCTCCAGTATTCTGAGCACTGCCTATTCCAAAGCTTACTTGGAAATCAGCCCTGGGCACCTATGCTCCTGGACAGAGGAATCCACCAGTGCTTGCTGGGGCAGAGTGCTAAAGCATGGGGTCAAGAGGTTAAAAGAGCAGATATGGGGAGAGGACTGCTACTGCCTGCATGGATACAACAGAAGGGACAGGAGTTAGAGGCCCCATGGCCAGGAATGCACCTGAGGAACTTTGATCAGCCTAGGAAATGAGGCACCAACTTTGAGTGGCATACATGGGAGGGGCCCATCACTGTCCCCACAGGACAAACCCTGCCTCTGTGGGCACTGGGGGGTACTCCCACTAGAGCAAACATGTCTCAGTCTATTGCATCTACCTGACAATCTCTGCTACTACAGGCACTCTGCACACATCCCAGTTGTGGCTGCCATACCTCTTCCTTGTGTGAATGAGTAAGTGTGCCCCAATCAGCTGCTACTTTCACTCCCTCTCAGCTGGGTGGGGAAAAGATACCTGAGAATGGGGCATACACAGAGGCAGGGGCAAAACCAAAGATGATCCTCTGGGGCAATGCATCTAAGGAAGAGGAATAGCAATCTCTTATGTGAAGCTGCCTAAACTGCAGATTAAATTCCTGTAATTTGCTTGATAAATCCTGCTCTGTGGAATACATGGATAGATTAGTGTTCCCACAACTGAAACCAGCCTAGCTTCAATAATAATGGACGTTAGGGGCAAGAATACATGGGAATTGGGCCATGTCAGGGTCTGAGCTGGACCCACCATGCCCACAGACACACAGGTATGTCTCTGTTCCTAGAGGTATGAGAGGGCCTCCTGGGGAGGCAGAGGTTGACTGTGGCTCACTGTAGGAGCAAGGACACTCTCAGAGGTCTAAGGAAAATATTACTATTATTCCTTCATTTTGTTCAGTTGTTGGTGCTGTTGTTTCTGGTTTTTTTTTTTAATAGTTTAATTATTCTATTTTTATTTCAGTGTTTTGTTTTGTATCTTTTTCTTTTTTTCATTCTTCAGGTTTTTTCTTTTTTTCAGTCATTTTTAATGTGTTTGCTCTATGTTTCTTTTGCCTTTTTTTAGTTTTAGTTTGCTTTCTGTTTTTGTTTTATTTTTGTTAGTTTAGCCCTTATTGATTATTTTCATTTTTTAGTACTTTTGTTTGTGTCCTTGTTCTCTTATTTTTTGTGTTTTTTTTTTCTTTTCTTCCTGTACACTCTTTTCCTTCTTTTTGCTTGTTTTTTTTTTTTTTTTTGTTTAATCATTTGTCTGTTTATTTTCTTTCCTTTGTATGTGTCTTGTGGCTGTTTGCTTTAGTTTTTGCTGTTGGTCTTGGATTTTGCTTGTCTACTGTTTTCCTTTTTCTTTTTTTTCTTTATTTTTTCTCTGGCCACACTGTGAGGCTTCTGGGCACTTAGTTCCCTATCCAGGGGTCAGATCTGGACATCTAGTGTCTGAGAACTGAGTACAGTGCTGAACCACCAAAGAATTCCTGAGCCTAGGGAATGTTAATCAGCTTGTGCTTTCCTGGAAGTATCCATCTCAACACCAAGACCTGGCTCCACACAACTGCCCACAGGCTCCAGTTCTGGAGACCTCATGTCAACCAAGGAGTAAGACAGGAACACAACCCCACTCATTAGCAGAAAGGTTGCCTAAAATTGTACTAAGCTCACAGACACCTCAAAACACTTGATCTGGCCCTGCCCACCAGAGGGAAAAAAACTCAGCTTCACCCACCAGAGTGCAGTTCTTCCCACCAGGAAGCCTACTCAAGCCCCTGGACCAAACTTGCTGACCATGAGGCAGACAATAGAAGCAAAGGGAACTACAATCCTGCAGCCTGAAGAAAGGAGATCATAAACACCGTCAGAAATATGTTGCAGAAGAAAGAGAAAGATAAAAACCTACAAGACATATAAATGAGGAGGAAATAAGCAATCCACCTTAAAAAGAATTCAGAGTAATGATAGCAAAGATGATACAAGATCTCAGAAACATAGTGGAGGCATGGATCAATGACATAAAATAAATATCTAACAAAGACCTAGAATAACTAAAGGACTAACAATCAGTGATAAATCACATGATAACTGAAATGAAAAATATGTCAGAAGGAATCAATAGAGGAATGACTGAGGAAGAAAATTTAAAAAAAAATGAACTGGAATATAGAGTGTGGGAATGCCACAGAGCAGAATATTTTTAAAAAATGTAAATAAATGAAAACCTCAGAGACCTTTATGACAATATTAAACACATTTAACATATAAACGCATTTGAATTATAGGGATCCCAGAAGAAAATGAAGGGCCTAATAAAACATTTGAAGAGATTATAGACAAAAACTTCCCTAACATGGTAAAGGAAATAGCTAATTCCAGGAAGCACAAAGAATCCCTTGCAGGATAAACCCAAGGAGAAATATACTGAGATACATATTAATCATGGGATCGCAGAGAGTCGGACACGACTGAGCGACTGAACTGAACTGAACTGAACAAAGGTTAAACAGAAAATATTAAAAGCAGTAAGGAAAGTAAAAAAAAAAAAAAAAAAAACAACATACAAGGGAAACCCCTAAGCTCATCATCAGCTTTATCAGCAGAAATTCTTCAAGCCAGAAAGGATTGGCAGGATATATTTAAAGTGATGAAAGGGAAAAACCTACAACCAAGATTGTCTTACCTGGCAAGGATCTCATTCAGATTTGATGGAGAAATAAAAAGCTTTACAGAAGAGCAAAACTCAGAGGTTTTAGCACCACCAAACCAGCTTTACAACAGGTGCTAAAGGAACTGCTCTAGGTGGGAAACATAAGATAAGAAAAAGACTTACAGAAACAAACCCAAAACAATTAATAAAATTACCATAGAAATATACATAGTGATAATTACCTTAAATTTAAATGGATTAAATAAACAGTCTTCTACCTTTGTGGCACCAGAGACTGGTTTCCTGGAATTTAGTTGTTCTTCCATGGATTGGATGATGATCAAGCAGTAATGTGATCCTATGGTGGGGATGGCACAGGTAGTAATATGAGTAACGGTGCAGGTGGTAACGCAAGTGATGGAGAATGACAGATTATTTGCTTGCTTGTTCACCACTCACCTCCTTCTGTGTAGCTTGGTTCTTAATAAATAGTGGACAGGTACTAGTTTTCCCAGGGGTTGGGGACCCCATCACAGGGCATGAGAGCTCCCTCTTCTGCCTCCCAACAATTTATTTGCGACTTTTACTTATCAATTTTTGTGTTAGTCATGTAATCTGACAAACATAAGGTTTCAACAAAGTTGAGGTTATGTGCTTGCTGCCAGCCATATAACAGAAACAAAGGATGGAATCACTTGTAAAGGGTTTTTCTAAATGAATCCAGAAAACTAGCACTCATACAGCAGTGGATATATGGAAAACCAGGTGAAAGTAGAAATCATGTGCAGGGAAGAACAGAAAACCCTTCTGTACTCTAACTGTGTCTTTAGCAGGTTTATTTTGTAAGAATATTCAGGATCAATTTTCATTATGTATGTTATACTATGTAAAACAAAGATTTATTATCTCAACTTCTAAGATACGGGCATTGAAGGGAGTGTAAAATCACAGTTGAATGTTGGTCATCACAGCAAACACAAAGAAAAGAAAAGCAAAATTACTCAGGAGGGCTGCTGCTGCTGCTACTGATAAGTCACTTCAGTCGTGTCCAACTTCGTGTGACCCCGTAGATGGCACCCTACCAGGCTCCTCTGTCCTTGGGATTCTCCAGGCAAGAATACTGGAGTGGGTTGCTATTTGCTTCTGCAATGCATGCATGCATGCTAAGTCACTTCAGTCGTGTCCGACTCTGTGTGACCCCATGGACAGCAGCCCACCAGTCTTTTCTGTCTACGGGATTTCTCCAGGCAAGAATACTGCAGTGGGTTACTATTTTCTTCTCCAACTCAGGATGGCTGGCATTGGCCTAATGCACATTGTGAAATTTTTGTTTCTCAAGAGCTTGACGACAATGAAGCATATATAAAATCTGAGAGGAAAATAGGAACCGGTACATAGAAAACAAACCTCCAACCATCTTTTTAATTTGGAGGGACAACAACTAGTGTCTTCAGTAGAGGTGGTTGTCCACTAGAGCAATAAACATTTTCTTCTCTTAGTCCACTGCAGAAGCCCACAGCCAAGTGTCCTATGATCTAGCAAAATACAACTGTAAATAGAATATAAACTTTATCCTTTTAATTAGGAAGAAAAGCTTTATTTTATAGTATATAGTTTTATATAATTTACAATTTTAATGTTATAATTTTAAATTCTTATAGTTTAAGGAAAGGGGATGAATGTTGAAAAAGTTTAAGACGCTGAGTCTTATGTTTAAGTAAGAACCAGAAAGATAATAATCAGGTATATAACTACCAGTTTATTAAAGTAAAAATGATAAAAGATAAACCAGGGAAATACAGCAAAATTTCAGAAAACAAACAAAGAATATCATGAAAATATGGAAACCTGAAATAATAAAACAACATGAAAGAATTAGCATGAGCTATAGCACTCATAAACAATACTGGCTTAGTCTCATTTTAAAAGACATAAAGTGACCCAAAATGAAGTCAGTTCTTAAATTCTACTTCTGATCAGAATACTATGACCCTTGCCACTATTTTATGAAATTCTAATCCTTGATTAAATTCTTTACCTCTGTTCTCCTGTGTAATGATAAGGTGGTATATGTCAAAGATATCACTAAGTAATGTTACTTATAAGAAAAATAATCCCTACTCATAAATCACACATAGGCTGGGAAGATATGTAAATAAAATGTAAATACTTCATTAAATGTTATACACTATATTCTTATAACTAGCATTTGACTTGTAGAGACATTGAAAGTTAGGCCCATGGAATTATTAAAAGAGATATCAGCTTCTGTGGAGCATGAAGCCTTTACATCAGCGACATATAAGGCAAGACAGCCTTTGCACCTGCATGATAGGTGGTACCTCACCTTATACTTTAGTGTACCTCAGCATTTGGGCTGCTGCTTCAAGAACTCTCACTGTAGACTGGGATCTCTTGACGATGTCCGGCTTAAACATTATTTTTCCTGCCAACATCATTCTAAGTAAAGAGATTGAAAGTGTGGCTTATTGTAGAGTTGTGACTCTGAATGTTTAGAAAAAACAGAATCTGTGTGTATCTTGCAGAAGATGCTTTGGATAGGCCAATACTCCTAATAACTAGGAAAACTGGATAGTTAAAACTGTATATTCTTCAAGGAAAGCATCATAGAGCTTCTAAAGTAATTATACTTTTAGAGGTAAAGATCCCAGGAAAGTAGGGAACACAAGGAGGTAAAGAGATGTTTGAACACTAAATTTTTCCCTGAGGCATATTTTTATTTAGCGAGTAGAATAAAAGAACTAAAAATCTGGGCTTTCCTCAGGCAGAAATGATCTCTTGAGGGATAGAGAAACAAGCAGTGTTTTTTGGTGGTGTTTTAGGATAGAGGGGAAAATAATGGTGATAGTCCTCAAACACAAACAATTTCTCAAGACACTTGAAAAAATACAAATATGAGTGAATAGGAGATTAAACATAGCAAAGCTGTCTAACCCTCATGTAATATAAATGAAAAGAAAATCATACCTAGGCATATCAGAGTAAAACGATTATTCTGCAGAAACAAACAAACAAACAAATCTTAAAATAAAAGACCCCCCGAAAATGAATTCCTATTAAAGGAGCAACAATTGGATTTAAAGCTTATTAGCTTATTCTTAATATAAATTATGGGAATCCACAGTAAACGGAGGTCCATCTTCAAAGTGCTGACATTAAATAAGTGAATGAGTCATTCAATAAGGAAGGGGAGTAAGGTATTTTTAAAAGAGAAGAAATAAGGTAATTTACTATTAGCAGGTACATACTGTAATAACCACTAAATAATTGTTTTTTAAATGAAGAATGATTCTGTAGGGAAACTCTTCATTACTAGAATGTTAAAAACTATAAGGACTATTACTGCAATTATAAATAAAAATATATCATTAAAATAAAAATAATGATCTGTGAGAGTTGCAGTGTATGTAATGTTAAAAACCACAGGAACAAAAGCTAAGAACTGGTAGATAGCTTAAAATGTTCAGAGGATCTAGAATGGTAAAAATGACAATTTGTATTTAATAATTAGTAGGTGTGATTAATCCCTAAGGTAACCATTTAAAATAGTAAAAAAAAAAAAACATGAAAATATAAAACTTAGAAAGGAGAAAAATAAATACACAATCATTAAAAAAGGAAAGAACTCAGAAAAACAGTAAAATAACAGCAGTAGATACAGATATAGCACAAATAGCAAGATTGTAGAAATGAATCCAGTTGTATCAGCAATTATGTTAACTGAAAATTAACCACATATTCAATGGAAAAACTAAGATATTTTTATAGATATTCCTCCTTATCCTTATTCTTAATAATAATAACAATTATTTTATATTTGATGTAAAATGTCATATGTTATAGACATAAAATACAGTGATTCACAATTTGTAAAGATTACATTCCATTTATAGTTATTATAAAATATTTGCTATACTCCCCATGTTTTACAATATATCTTTGTATCTTATTTTATACCTAATAGTTTGTACTTCTTAACCCTTTACCCATGTATTGCACCTCGCCCTTCCATCCCCCACTTGTAACCACTAGTTTCTTTGTATTTGTGAGTCTGATTTTCTTTTGTTATATTCACTGGTTTGTTGTACATTTTAGATACCACATAAATGAGATCATAAAGTATTTACCTTTGTCTGACTTCCTTTTCTTAGCATAATGCCTTCCAGCTCTGTCAGTATTGCTGCAAATGGCAAAATTTCATTTTTATGGCTGAATAATGTTCCATTTTGTGTATGTATTGCATGCATCTTGACAATTATAAATGATGATTTGATAAGAATTGGGGTACATGTGTCATTTTGAATTAGTGATTTTCTCCAAATATATACCCAGCAGTAGTTTTGCTGGATCATATGGTAGTTCTACTTTTGATTGGATAGCTACATGTAAAAGAATGAAGTTAGAATATTCTTTAACACTATATATATATATGAAAATAAACTCAATATGGATTAAACACCTAAATTTAAGACCAGATAGCATAAAACTCCTAGAGGAAAACATATGCAAACCATTATTTGATAAAAATAGTAATGTTTTTTGGATCCATCTCTTAAAACAAAGGAAATAAAATAAAATATAAACAAATGGGACCAAATTATGCTTAAAAGCTTTTGCACAGCAAAGGAAAACAGCCACTAAACAAAATGACAACATACAGAATGGGAGAAAATATGACTGATAAGAGATGTTAATATCCAACATATATAAACACTTCATAAAAGTCAACATAAGAAAAAAATCTCGAATAAAAAATGGGCAGAGAAATTAAATAGATGCTTTTCCAAAGAGGAAATGCAGATGGCCAATAGGCACATGAAAAAAAAAAAGTGCTCAACATTGATAATCATCTAGGAAATGCAAATCAAAACCACAAGATATCACCTGATACCTGTCAGAATGGCTATAATCCAAAAGAACACAAATAATAAATGTTTGAGAGGCTGGGGAGAAAAGGGAACCCTTTGTACATTGCTGGTGGAAATATAAATTGGTACAGCCACTATGGAAAATGGTATTGAGGTTCCTCAAAAAACTCAGAGTTATCATATTATCTAGCAGTTCCCCTGCTAGGCATATATTCTGGCAAAACTATAATCCAAAAAGATACTTTCCCCCCATGTTCACAGCAGTATTATTCACAATAGCCAAGACATGCAAACAAATTTAATGTCTACTAACAAATGAATGGACAAAGATTTGGTACACATATACACTGGAATACTAATCATCTATAATAAAAGAACCAAATAATGCCATTTTTAGCAACATGGATGCAACTAAAGATTATCATACCAAGTCAGAAAGAAAAATAATTGCCTATATGGTATCACATATATATAATTTAAAATATAACACAAATGGACCTACTTACAAAACAGGAACTGACACAGATTTAGAGCACAGATTTGGGGCTTCCAAGAGTGATGTGGATGAGGGAGGTATGGACTGAGAGTTTGTAGTTAACAGATGCAAAGTATTACATATAAAATGGGTAAACAAAGTTCTACCGGTTAGAATGGCAAAGCATTTTTTCAAATTTTTAATTTCTTATTTTTGATTACACATGGACTTTCTCCTTGTAAAAGAGAAGGCTTTTCATTGTGATGGCTTCTCTTGTTCCAGAACACAGGCTTCAATAGTTGCATCATGAGGTGTCAGTAGTTGCAGCTTGCTGGCTCTAGAGTGCAGGCTCAGTAGTTGTGATGCATGGACTTAGTTGCTCTGCGGCATGTGGAATCTTCTCAGACAAGGGATTGAATCCATGTTCCCTGTCTTGGAAGGTAGATTCTTATTCATTGTGCCATTTGGAAGGAACATATGTCCAAATCCAAATACACACTTATCCTGAACATAAATTGAAAAGCAATATTTTCTAAAAAGTCAAATGAATGTGATTAAATATTCCCTCTCCATACAATATCTTTAAAGGCAAAACCAAAGTTTATTTATATGCTCTATATTAGAATATTTTAATTATAGCACTTCATCAATATTTATGCAACATAATCAAAACTGTAGTGAGAGGAAAACATAAGAGTATATATTTCTGTTTAATAAACCATATAATGAAAAATAAACTTTTCAGTTTTGTAAAATAGATGAAGAGAAACATGAAGAAAGGCAACTGTAACAAAAATATTATATGGAAGAGATATAGAAGAAAAATTATGCAAAAAACATACATTATAAGTGAGAAATAAATTAGAAATTTTTAAAAAGATCATGATACTTAGAAAACCAAACCCGGAAAAATTTATTGTGTTTGTACACTCAGAATGAGAATAAGGCTTTGTAAGAAAGACATTGTGAAAATACAAAATACAAAGGAATTATGAAGTATATAAGTTGACATCTTAAAATTTTCATTCAAACAATGAACACATAAAGTACTAAAGTTGATTCAAGGAAGAGTTTAAGATTTGTCTTTTTTTTTTTTTTATTTTAGTTTTTTATTTTTTAAATTTTAAAATCTTTAATTCTTACATGCATTCCCAAACATGAACCCCCCTCCCACCTCCCTCCCCATAACATCTTTCTGGGTCATCCCCATGCACCAGCCCCAAGCATGCTGCATCCTGCGTCAGACATAGACTGGCGATTCAATTCACATGATGAAATTGGTAAAGAATCCCCCATGGTAGAATATACCTTTGATAAATTGATTGGGTAAATAAATTTCAATTTGAAAGTCTTAAATATGACTAAGTGAAAAGCTGTTCCAGAGCCAAGGAATAGAAGGAATATTCCTGTTATTTATGTGAAGTTATGTGAAGCAATAATGTTGAAGAAGCTGAAGTTGAATCGTTCTATGAAGACCTACAATAACTTCTAGAACTAACACCCCTAAAAGATGTCATTTTCATTATAGGATACTGGAATACAAAAGTAGTCAAGAGATACCTGCAGTAACAGGCAAATTTGGACTTGGAGTACAAAATGTAGCAGGGCAAAGCCTACCAGAGGTTTGCCAAGAGAATGTACCCTTTGCACTGCAAACTCCGTCTTCCAACAACACAAGAGAAGACTCTACACATGGACATCACCAGATGGTAAATACCGAACTCAGATTGATTATATTCTTTGCAGCCAAAGATGGAGAAGCTCTATACAGTTAGCAAAAACAAGACTGGGAGCTGACTGTGGCTAAGATCATGAACTCCTTATTGTCAAATTCAGACTTAAATTGAACAAAGTATGGAAAACCACTAGACCATTCAGGTATGACCTAAATCAAATCCCTTTTCATTATACAGTGGAAGTGAGGCATAGATTCAAGGGATTAGATCTGATAGACAGAGTGCCTGATGAACTATGGACAGAGGATCAGAATATTGTAGAGGAGGCAGTGATCAAGACCATCCCCAAGAAAAAGAAATGCAAAAAGGCAAAATGGTTGTCCGAGGAGGCCTTAAAAATAGCTATGAAAAGAAGAGAAGTGAAAGGCAAAGGAGAAAATGAAAGATATATGCATTTGAATGCAGAGTTGCAAAGAATACCAAGGAGAGATAAGAAAGCCTTCCTTGGTGATCAGTGCGAAGAAATAGAGGAAAACAATAGAATGAGAAACAGTAGAGGTCTCTTCAAGAAAATTAGAGATACCAAGAGAACATTTCTTGTAAAGATGGCCACAAGAAAAAATAGAAATGGTTTGGACCTAAGAGAAGTAGAAGATGTTAAGAAGAGTACACAGAAGAACTATACAAAAAAGACCTAAATGACCCAGATAAACACGATGGAATGATCACTTAGTTCAGTTCAGTTCAGTTCAGTCACTCAGTTGTATCGAACTCTTTGCGACCCCATGAATTGCAGCATGCCAGGCCTCCCTGTCCATCACCAAATCCTGAAGTTCACCCAAACTCATGTCCATCGAGTCAATGATGCCATCCAGCCTTCTCATCTTCTGTCATACCCTTCTCCTCCTGCCCCCAAGCCCTCCCAGCATCAGGGTCTTTTCCAATGAGTCAACACTTCACATGACGTGGCCAAAGTGTTGGAGTTTCAGCTTCAACATCAGTCCTTCCAAAGAAGACCGAGGACTGATCTCCTTAGAATGGACTGGTTGGATCTCCTTGCAGTCCAGTCTCAAGGGTCTTCTCCAACACCACAGTTCAAAAGCATCAATTCTCTGGCACTCAACTTTCTTCACAGTCCAACTCTCACATCCATACATGACCACAGGAAAAACCATAGCCTTGACTAGACAGACCTTTGTTGGAAAAGTAAGGTCTCTGCTTTTTAATATGCTATTTAGGTTGGTCATAACTTTCCTTCCAAGGAGTAAGCGTCTTTTAATTTCATGGCTGCAATCACCATCTGCAGTGATTTTGGAGCCCCCCAAAAATAAACTCTGACACTATTTACACTGTTTCCCTATCTATTTCCCATGAAGTGATGGGACCAGATGCCAGGATCTTCATTTTCTAATGTTGACCTTTAAGCCAACTTTTTCACTCTCCTCTTTCACTTTCATCAGTAGACTTTTTAGTTCCTCTTCACTTTCTTCCATAAGGGTGGTGTCGTCTGCATATCTGAGGTTATTGATATTTCTCCCAACAATCTTGATTCCAGCTTGTGCTTCTTCCAGTCCAGCGTTTCTCATGATGTACTAAGCATGTAGGTTAAATAAGCAGGGTGACAATATACAGCTTGATGTACTCCTTTTCCTATTTGGATACAGTTTGCTGTTCCATGTCCAATTCTAAGTGTTGCTTCCTGACCTGTATATAGGTTTCTCAAGAAGTAGGTCAAGTGGTCTTATATTCCCATCTTTCAGAATTTTCCACAGTTTATTGTGATCCACACAGTCAAAGGCTTTGGCATAGTCAATCAAGCAGAAATAGATTTTTTTTTTTTTCTGGAACTCTCTTGCTTTTTCAATGATCCAGCAGATGTTGGCAATTTGATCTTTGGTTCCTCTGCCTTTTCTAAAACCAGCGTGAATATTTGGAAATTCATGGTTCACATATTGCTGAAGCCTGGCTTGGAAAATTTTGATCATTACTTTACTAGCATGTGAGATGAGTGAAATTGTGCAGTAGTTTGGGCATTCTTTGGCATTGTCTTTCTTTGAGATTACAATGAAAACTTACCATTTCCAGATCTGTGGCCAATTTTGAGTTTTCCAAATTTGCTGGCATGTTGAGTTCAGCACTTACACAGTATCATCTTTGAGGTCTTGAAATAGCTCAGCTGGAATTCCATCATTTCCACCAGCTTTGTTCACAGTGATGCTTCTTAAAGTCCACTTGATTTCACATTCTAGGATGTCTGGCTCTAGGTGAGTAATCAAAACACCGTGGTTATCTGGGTCATTAAGATCCTTTTTATATAGTTCTTCTGTGTATTCTTGCCACATTTTCTTAGTATCTGCCATTTCTGTTAAGTCCATACCATTTCTGTCTTTTATATTATTTGCATGAAATTTTCCCCAAGAATATTTGCAAAGAGATACAGGAAAACAACTGAATGGGGAAGATTAGAGAAATATTCAAGAAAATTAGAGATACCAGGGGAACATTGACATATTAATATTTTTGTACCCCAGTTCCAACAGCTCCTATTATAGTTCACTTTTGGGAAGTATATGATATGTATTTTGCAAAAGTTGTAATGGCATCTTTTCATCATTAAGGTATCACTAAGAACATTTTCACTGCTCTAAAAATTCTCGGTGGTTTGTTTATTCATCAACCCTCTAACCGCAACTCTTGGCAATCACTGATCTTTCTATTATTTCTGTATTTTTGTCTTTTTCAGAATTTCATATAGCTGGAATCACAAAGTATGAACCCTTTAAAGATTCTCTCACTAAGTTACATGCATTTATTTCTTCTATACATTTCCATGTGAAAGTTGCTCAGTCGTGTCTGACTCTTTGTGACTCTATGGACTATACAGTCCATGGAATTCTCCAGGCCAGAATGCTGAAGTGGTTAGCCTTTCCCTTCTCTAGGGGATCTTCCCAATCCAGGGATTGAACCCAGGTCTCCCACATTGCAGGCGGATTCTTTTCCAGCTGAGCCACAGTTCACATTTCCATGACTTGATAGCTTATTTCTTTTCAAGAATGAATAATATTCCATTGTCAAGATGTACTAAAGTTTATATATCCAGTCATCTACTCAAGAATATTTTGATTGTTTTCAATTTTTGACAACTATGAGTAAAATTTCTATAAGATCAATGTGTAAGGTTTTATGTGGACATCAGTTTTCAGTTCCTTTGGGTAAATATCAAGGGGCATGACTATTGGATTGTATAGAAAAAGTATGCTTGGTGTTTTTTTGAGAAAATTGCAAAATTGCCTTCCAAAGTGGTTATAGTATATTGTATTCCCACCAGCAATATATGAGCATCTATGTTGCTCCTTGCATTAGGTTTTTGTCAATATTCCAGACTATAGCCATTCTAATAGGTGTGTGGTAGTATCTTATTTTTGCTTTAATTTGCATTTCGCTAATGACATATGACGTGAAACAACTTTTTCTATGCTTATTTGCCATTTATATATGTGCACACACACACACACACACATCCTTCAGTGAGATGTCTAAGATCTTTATCCCATTTTTTATTTGTTTCTTTATTATTGAGTTTTAAGTTTTCTTTGTATATTTTGGATAATACTTCTTTATTAGATGTGTCTTTGCAAATATTTTCTCCCATTCAGCAGCTTGCTTTCTTATTGTCTCTTATGTGGTAAATGATTTTTTTTTTTTACCTTCTAGTAAGATTTCAATGTTAATAAATTCTAACCTATCAGCTATTTCCTTCATAGATCATGACTTTATTATTGTTTCTAAAAATCATCACCATATTCCAATGCCATCTAGGTTTCTCCTATGTTATCTTACAAAAAGTTTTAATATGCCTGTTATATGTGATATATTATATTAGTTTTGGTGAAGGGTATAAAATCTGTGCCCAGATTTTTTTATTTATGTTTGCATATAGGTGTTCAAGTCTTCTAGCACCATTTGTTGATAAAACTATCTTCAAACCATCATATCACCTTAGCTTCTTTCTCAAAGATTAGTTAAATATATTTATGTGAGTCTGTTTCTGGGCTCTCTGCTTTTTTTCCATTGAGCTATTTGTCTCTTCTTTCACCAGTACTGTACTGTCTTGATTATTATAGACTTACAGTAGGTCTTGAAGTTGAGTAGTGTAAGTCTTTTTCTCAGTTGTGTCCACTCTGCTATTAAGTCAACCAAAGACATTCTTCATTTCTGATACAGTATTTGTTTCTTTGTTTGTTTAATCTTTATCATTGTTGTTGTCATTCTTTCTTAGGGTTTCAACCTCTCTGCTCTTCTTTTATGAAGTTTATCCATTAGAGCTGTTAGCATATTAATCATATTTGTTTTAAATTGTCAGTCTGACAGTTCCAATATCCTGCTATGTCCTGTAGCAGGAATTGCTGTAAATAGCTTTTTACTAAGTTGTGATGAGGGATGTGAGAGGAGGAAAAGCTGACTGTAGTCCTATAATTAGATCTTAATCTTTTAGGGAGCCTGTGCCTCTGGACTGTGAATGTCACAAGTATTTCTGTTTATTTGTTTGTTTTTTCCTCTTCCCCTACTCCTAAATCAGAAAAGATGGCTAGAGTGGGCTGGAATTGAATGTTTTTCACCTACAAATCCAGTTAAGCTCTGAAGACACCCCAGTGTGTAAATCTTTGGTTAACTATTTTCATATGAGATCAGGCTCTGTTATGGCTTCCCTGGTGGCTCAGATGGTAAAGAAACAGTCAGCAATGTGGGAGATCTGGGTTGGATCCCTGGGTTGGGAAGATCCCTTGGAGAAGGGAACGGCTACTCACTCCAGCAATCTGGCCTGGAGAATTCCATGGGCAGAAGAGTCTGGCAGGCAACAGTTCATGGGGTCACAAAGAGTTAGGGATGACTGAACAACTTTCACTCACTCGCTCAGACCCTATTAGAAGCATGAAGTGAAGAAATGGACTGAAAGTCGCTCAGTCGTGTCCCATTCTGTGGACCCATGGACTTAGTGGAATTCCCCAGGCCAGAATACTGGAGTGGGTTGCCTATTCCTTCTCCAGAGGATCTTCCCAACCCAGGAATTGAAACAGGGTCTCCTGCATCACAGGCAGATTCTTTACCAACTGAGCTGTTAGGAACATAGTGCTGTGCTTAGTCACTAAGTCGGGTCTGTCTGACTCTTTTGAAACTCCATTGGCTGTAGCCCACCAGGCTCCTCTATCCATGAGGATATTCTATGACTGCTCCTCACCCCGGAGTTTCAACGAATTGTCCACACTAAGCCTCCAGGTATCTTTTAATTACAATTTGTGTTTACCTGCCTGGCTTTGGTTCCTGCTCTGAATTCTGTTTAGGTAATCTGCTATTCTCTTTGTTCACCTGTTGGTTTCTGCAGTCTAGGGGACGTCACTTTACCTCTTTTAGAAGTCGTAGAAGAACTGAGATTTTCTCAGTCTGTTCCACTTTTTCATTGTTAGGATGTACTGGCAACTTCCAAGATCCCTACATGTAGAACTGGAAACCATTGAGGGAGTCTCTTAACATCTGCAAATCTCACTTAAATGTATGTAAACTGGGGATTAGTAGTAGTAGTAGCACCTACTTCATAAACTGGTAACATCACATAAGAAAAACATATACTTAGTAGTTAACATAAAGTAGATTATATATCATGTGTGAAATGAATGTTTATCATAATTTTGATGCCCTTGTGTGTTTCAATGGAAATAAACTGCTTAGTAATGATAATATAAGATGACAATGCCATTTGTATTCATTGTTGGAAACAGGTTTCATTAGTGCAATATAAAAAAAATACAGTGATTTTTTTTCTTTTTTTATATGCCCCTGAATAATGTATATAAGTAAAAATTTACTGGCTTTATTTGTTCCTTAGGTGTTAAAATAGTACTTCCTCAGATTTTGTCAGCATGCCACTTAAGTAATCTACTTAGTTTTATTTTTCTACTTTTGTTACATTTTATATTTTATTTTACTAAGAAATATTTTTCATTATGATTTTAAAGTATTCTTCTATACATTTATAAGCAGCAAACTCTTATAATGTTTAAAGACTCCTTAGTGTCTATTATGAAACTATATTTTAGTCTTAACTTCATATGTAATAGTTTTAAGCTTTGCATCCAATTTACACTGACCACAGTTTAAGTCCTTTCAGAACTCTCAGTTGCATTTGTTTATATTTTTACCTTTTTGTTTCTTTCATATTTAGCTTTTTAAATTATAGTTTAATTTTCATAGTTAAGGACATGGCTCTGTTATAATTCAGTACCAATTTTTTCTCAATTTTCTTTACTTATTAACAAAGACTGGCTGAATGGATACAAAAACAAGACCCCTACATATGCTGCCTACAAGAGACCCACCTCAAAACAAGGGACACATACAGACTGAAAGTGAAGGGCTGGAAAAAGATATATCATGCAAATAGAGACCAAAAGAAAGCAGGAGTGGCAATACTCATATCTGATACAATAGACTTTAAAACAAAGGCTGTGAAAAGAGACAAACAGGGCCATTACATAATGATCAAAGGATCAATCCAAGAAGAAGATATAACAATTATAAATATATATGCACCCAACATAGGAGCACCACAATATGTAAGACAAATGCTAACAATATGAAAGGGGAAATTAACAATAACAAAATAATAGTGGGAGACTTTAATACCCCACTTACACCTATGGACAGATCAACTAAACAGAAAATTAACAAAGAAACACAAACTTTAAATGATACAATAGAACAGTTAGACCTAATTTACATCTATCGGACATTTCACCCCAAAACAATGAATTTCACCTTTTTCTCAAGTGCTCACAGAACCTTCTCCAGGATAGATCACATTCTGGGCCATAAATCTAGCCTTGATAAATTCAAAAAAACTGAAATCCTTCCAAACATCTTTTCTGACCATAATGCATTAAGATTAGATCTCAATTACAGGAGAAAAACTATTAAAAATTCCAACATATGGAGGCTGAAAAACACGCTTCTGAATAACCAACAAATCACACAAAAAATCAAATCAAAATATGCATATAAACTAATGAAAATGAAAACAAAACAACCCCAAACCTGTGGGACACTATAAAAGCAGTGCTAAGAGGAAAGTTCATAGCAATACAGGCATACCTCAAGAAACAAGAAAAAAGTCAAATAAATAACCTAACACTACACCTAAAGCAACTAGAAAAGGAAGAAGTGGAGAACACCAGAGTTAGTAGAAGGAAAGAAATCTTAAAAATTAAGGCAGAAATAAATGCAAAAGAAACAAAAGAGACCATAGCAAAAATCAACAAAGCCAAAAACTGGTTCTTTGAAAGTATGAATAAAATTGACAAACCATTAGCTAGGCTCATCAAGAAACAAACAGAGGAAAATCAAATTAATAAAATTAGAAATGAAAATGGAGAGATCACAACAAACAACACAGAAATAGAAAGGATCATAAGAGACCACTATTAACAATTATATGCGAATAAAATGGACAACGTGGAAGACATGGACAAATTCTTAGAAAAGTATAACTTTCCAAAACTGAACCAGGAAGAAATAGAAAATCTTAACAGACCCATCACAAGCACGGAAATTGAAACTGTAATCAGAAATCTTCCAGCAAACAAAAGCACAGGTCCAGACGGCTTCACAACTGAATTCTACCAAAAATTTCGAGAAGAGCTAACACCTATCCTGCTAAAACTCTTCCAGAAAATTGCAGAGGAAGGTAAACTTCCAAACTCATTCTATGAGGCCACCATCACCCTAACAGCAAAACCTGACAAAAAAAGAAAACTACAGGCCAATATCACTGATGAACATAGATGCAAAAATCCTCAACAAAATTCTAGCAATCAGAATCCAACAACATATTAAAAAGATCATACACCATGACCAAGTGGGCTTTATACCAGGGATGCAAGGTTTCTTCAATATACACAAACCAATCAATGTAATTCACCACATTAACAAATTGAAAAATAAAAGCAATATGATTATCTCAATAGATGCAGAGAAAGCCTTTGACAAAATTCAACATCCATTTATGATAAAAACTCTCCAGAAAGCAGGAATAGAAGGAACATACCTCAACATAATAAAAGCTATATATGACAAACCCACAGCAAACTTTATCCTCAATGGTGAAAAACTGAAAGCATTTCCCCTAAAGTCAGGAACAAGACAAGGGTGACCACTTTCACTGCTACTATTCAACATAGTTTTGGAAGTTTTGGCCACAGCAATCAGAGCAGAAAAAGAAATAAAAGGAATCCAAATTGGAAAAGAAGATGTAAAACTCTCACTGTTTGCAGATGATATGATCCTCTACATAGAAAACCCTAAAGACTCCACCAGAAAATTACTAGAGATCATCAATGAATATAGTAAAGTTGCAGGATATAAAATCAACACACAGAAATCCCTTGCATTCCTATACAATAATAATAAGAAAGTAGAAAAAGAAATTAAGGAAATAATTCCATTCACCATTGCAATGAAAAGAATAAAATACTTAGGAATATATCTACCTAAATAAACTGAAGACCTATATACAGAAAACTATAAAACACTGATGAAAGAAATCAAAGAAGACACTAATAGATGGAGAAATATACCATGGTCATGGATTGGAAGAATCAATATAGTGAACATGAGTATACAACCCAAAGCAATCTACAGATTCAATGCAATCCCTATCAAGCTACCAGCGACATTTTTCACAGAACTGAACAAATAATTTCAAGATTTGTATGAAAATACAAAAAACCTCGAATAGCCAAAGCAATCTTGAGAAAGAAGAATGGAACTGGAGGAATCAACCTGCCTGACTTCAGGGTCTACTACAAAGCCAGAGTCATCAAGACAGTATGGTACTGGCACAAAGAAAGAAATATAAAGTAGTGGAACAAAATAGAAAGCCCAGAGATAAATCTATACACCTATGGACACCTTATCTTTGACAAAGGAGGCAAGAATATACAATGGAGTAAAGACAATCTCTTTAACACGTGGTGCTGGGAAAACTGGTCAACCACTTGTAAAAGAATGGAACTAGATCACTTTCTAACACCACACACAAAAATAAACTCAAAATGGATTAAAGATCTAAACATAAGGTCAGAAACTATAAAACTCCTAGAGGAGAACATAGGCAAAACACTCTCCGACATAAATCACAGCAGGATCCTCTATGATCCACCTCCCAGAATATTGGAAATAAAAGCAAATATAAACAAATGGGATCTAATTAAAATTAAAAGCTTCTGCACAACTAAGGAGACTATAAGCAAGGTGAAAAGACAGCCTTCTGAATGGGAGAAAATAATAGCAAATGAAGCAACTGACAAACAACTAATCTCCAAAATATACAAGCAACTCCTGCAGCTCAATTCCAAAAAAATAAACGACCCAATAAAAAATTGGGCCAAAAAACTAAACAGACATTTCTCCAAAGAGGACATATGGATGGCTAACAAACACATGAAAAGATGCTCAACATCACTCATTATTAGAGAAATGCAAATCAAGACCACAATGAGGTACCACTTCACACCAGGCAGAATGGCTGCGATCCAAAAGTCTGCAAGCAAAAATGCTGGAGAGGGTGTGGAGAAAAGCGAACCCTCTTGCACTGTTGGTAGGAATGCAAACTAGTACAGCCACTATGGAGAACAGTGTGGAGATTCCTTAAAAATTGCAAATAGAACTGCCTTATGACCCAGCAATCCCACTGCTGGGCGTACACACCGAGGAAACCAGAATTGAAAGAGACACATGTACCCCAATGTTCATTGCAGCACTGTTTATAATAGCCAGGACATAGAAACAACCTAGATGTCCATCAGCAGATGAATGGATAAGAAAGCAGTGGTACATATACACAATGGACAATTACTCAGCCTTTAAAAAGAATACATTTGAATCAGTTCTAATGAGATGGATGAAACTGGAGCTGATTATACAGAGTGAAGTAAGCCAGAAAGAAAAAACACCAATAGAGTATACTAACACATGTATACGGAATTTAGAAAGATGGCAATGATGACCCTGTATGTGGGACAGCAGAGGAGACACAGATGTATAGAGAGGACTTTTGGACTCAGAGGGAGAGGGAGAGGGTGGGATGATTTGGGAGAATGGCATTGAAACATGTATACTATCATGTAAGAAACGAATTGCCAATCTATGTTTGATGCAGGATTCAGGATGCTTGGGGCTGGTGCACGGGCATGATCCAGAGGGATGGTGTGGGGTAGGAGGTGGGAGGAGGATTCATGTTTGGGAACTCATGTACACCCGTGGTGGATTCGTGTCAATGTATGGCAAAACCAATACAGTATTGTAAAGTAAAATAAAGTGAAAATAAAAATTAAAAAAAAAGAAATAACAATATTTTATACCAAAACAATAACTTTTCAGAGTTTGACTGAAAATTTTGGAAAACTATTTGCCACAAAAAGATATTTCTATCCCTTATAAGCATATATATTTATCATTTATATATATTATAATATAGTCTTTCATATCCTTTGCATGTTACATATAGATATATTCTATGCAACTTATACTATATTTATATATTAATAATTATTAAATATATTATTTATAAGGTTTAAATACAAGGATCTAAATATGTATAAAAGGATACATATAAAGGTTATATATATATATATAAATTTTTTATTATATGATGTAGTGGCAAAATATAGAAAGTAAAATCAAATTGCTAAAAAGAATAGGATTAATTTATGGATGAAATTTATTTTATGATGCAAAAATTTTGTTTTATTTATTTATGTTTTTAACACCAGGATTTATATATAAATATAAGAATTTATTTATTTTAATTGGAAGCTAATTACTTTACAATGTTGTAGTGGTTTTGCTATACATTGAAATGAATACACCATGGGTGTACATGTGTTCCCCATCCTGAACACCCTCTCCTACCTCCCTCTCCATACCATCCCTCTGGGTCATCTCAGAGCACCAGCCCTGAGCACCCTGTCTCATACCTTGAACCTGGACTGGTGATTTATTTCACATATGATAATATACATGTTTCAGTACCATTCACCCAAATCATCCCACCCTTGTCCTCTCTCATAGACTCCAAAAGACCATTCTATATATCTGTGTCTCTTTTGCTGTCTTGCATATAAGGTTATCATTACCATTTTTTAAAATTTCATTTATATGCATTAGTATACTGTATTGGTACTTTTCTTTCCAGCTTACTTCACTCTATATAATAGGCTCCAGTTTCATCCACTTCATTAGAACTGATTCAAATGTACTCTTTTTAATGGCTGAGTAATATTCCATTTTGTGTATGTACCACAGCTTTCTCATCTATTCATCTGCTGATGGACATCTAAGTTGCTTCCATGTCTTGGTTATTATAAACAGGGCTGTGATGAACATTGGGGTACACATATCTCTTTCAATTCTGGTTACCTCTGTGTGTATGACCAACAGTGGGATTGCTGGGTCGTATGGCAGTTCTATTTCCAGGAATCTCCACACTGTTCTCCATAGTGGCTGTACTAGTTTGCATTCCCACCAACAGTGTAAGAAGGTTCCCTTTTCTCCACACCCTCTCTAGCATTTATTACTTGTAGACTTTTGGATAGCAGCCATTCTGACTGGCATGAAATGGTACCTCATTATGGTTTTGATTTGCATTTCTCTGATAATGAGTGATGTTGAGCTTCTTTTCATGTGTTTGTTAGCCATTTGTATGTCTTCTTTGGAGAAATGTCTGTTTAGTTCTTTGGCCCATTTTTTGATTGGGTCATTTATTTTTCTGGAATTGAGCTGCAGGAGTTGCTTGTATATTTTTGAGATTAATTCTTTGTCAGTTGCTTCATTTGCTACTATTTTCTCCCATGGTGAAGGCTGTCTTTTCACCTTACTTATAGTTTCCTTTGTTGTGCAAAAGCTTTTAAGTTTAAATAAGTCCCATTTGTTTATATTTGCTTTTATTTCCATTACTCTGGGAGGTGTATCATAAAGGATCCTGCTGTGATTAATGTTGGAGAGTGTTTTGCCTATGTTTTCTTCTAGGAGTTTTATAGTTCCTGATCTTACGTTTAAATCTTTAAGCCTTTTTTTTTTTTTTTTTTTTGGTATGGTGTTAGAAAGTGGTCTAGTTTCATTCTTTTACAAGTGGTTGACCAGTTTTCCCAGAACCACTTGTTAAAGAGATTGTCTTTTCTCCATTGTATATTCTTGCCTCCTTTGTTGATGATAACGTGTCCATAGGTGCATGGATTTATCGCCGGGCTTTCTATTTTGTTCCACTACTTTATATTTCTGTCTTTGTGCCAGTACCATACTGTCTTGATGACTGCGGCTTTGTAGTAGAGCCTGAAGTCAGGCAGGTTGATTCCTCCAGTTCCATTTTACTTTTTCAAGATTGCTTTGGCTATTTGAGGCTTTTTGTGTTACCATACAAATTGTGAAATTATTTTTTCTAGTTCTGTGAAAAATACCATTGGTAGCTTGATAGGAGTTACATTGAATCTGTAGATTGCTTTGGGTAGTATACTCATTTTCACTATATTGATTCTTCCAATCCATGACCATGGTATATTTCTCCATTAGTGTCTTTGATTTCTTTCACCAGTGTTTTATAGTTTTCTATACATATGTCGTTTGTTTCTTTAGGTAGATATATTCCTAAGTATTTTATTATTTTCGTTGCAATGGTGAATGAAATTGTTTCCTTAATTTTTCTTTCTGTTTTCTCATTGTTAGTGTATTGGATTTCAAGGGATTTCTTTGTGTTAATTTTATATCTTGCAACTTTACTATACTCATTGATTAGCTCTAGTAATTTTCTGGTGGAGTCCTTAGGATTTTCTATAGAGGATCATATCATCTGCAAACAGTGAGAGTTTTACTTTTTCTTTTCCAATCTAGATTCCTTTTATTTCTTTTTCTGCTCTGATTGCTCTGGCCCAAACTTCCAAAACTATGTTGAATAGGAGTGGTGAGAGTGGGCACCCTTGTCTTGTTCTTGACTTTAGGGAAAATGCTTTCAATTTTTCACCATTTAGGATAATCTTTGCTGTTGGTTTGTCATATACAGCTTTTATTATGTTGAGGTGTGTTCCTTCTATTCCTGCTTTCTGAAAGGTTTTTATCATAAATGGATGTTGAATTTTGTCAAAGGCTTTCTCTGCATCTATTGAGATAATCGTTTGGTTTTTATCTTTCTTTCTTTCTTTTTTTTTTTTCAATTCGTTAATGTAGTGTATTACGTTGATTGATTTGTACATATTGAAGAATCCTTGCATCCCTGGGATAAAGCCCACTTGGTCATGGTGTATGATCTTTTTAATATGTTATTGGATTCTGTTTGCTAGAATTTTGTTAAGGATTTTTGCATCTATGTTCATCAGTGATATTGGCCTGTAGTTTTCTTCTATAGTGGCAACTTTCTCTGGTTTTGGTATTAGAGCGATGGTGGCCTCATAGAATGAGAGTGGAAGTTTATCTTCCTCTGAAATTTTCTGGAAGAGTTTGAGTAGGATGGGTGTTAGCTCTTCTCTAAATTTTTGGTAGAATTCAGTTGTGAAGCTGTCTGGACCTGGGCTTTTGTTTGCTGGAAGATTTCTGATTATAGTTTCAATTTCCATGCTTGTGATGTGTCTGTTAAGATTTTCTATTTCTTCCTGGTTCAGTTTTGGAAAGTTGTACTTCACTAAGAATTTGCCATTTCTTCTAAGTTGTCCATTTTATTGGCATAGAATTGTTGATAGTGGTCTCTTATGATCCTTCATATTTCTGTGTTGTTTGTTGTGATCTCTCCATTTTCATTTCTAATTTTGTTGATTTGATTCTTATCCCTTTGTTTCTTGATGGATGAAAGCTATTCCATGATGCAAAAATTTAAAAAAAGAAAAAAATGAGTTAAAAATATGAAGATGGTAACAAATGCTACAATAGAGCCAAGCTTCCAAAATCATTTTGCATTTATTGTGATAAGGTAAACAGAATAAACACTAATGTTATAAAATACTACCTAATTAGGATTGAAATAGGGGAAAAATCTTAACATTGTTAATGGCATACTATGACCTAATTTATTCATTGCATTTACTATGAATTCCTTTTTTAAATTTCAATTGAATATCACTAGTGAGGCTCCATTTTCTGGGTCCCTCTACATATGCTGGTTGCAAGAGACAATAAAAGGAAATGATGAATGGAATTAATTGTTAAACACAGATTCATAGGTTCTTATATTTCAGTTCCTTTTGTGTTCCCATAGACTACCACTAATGTATTCTTTTATCCTAACAAATACAAGCTTTATAAAATCAGAAGTTTATTTCAAATTTTCCTGGACATTTTACATATTTTGTGGTAAATTCACTTCAGCAGGTATGATCATTAGCCTATGGTGTTTGACAGTGGGCTGCATGTTCTCTGTAATTTAATGTGATTTGCATATGTGCCCTTGGAGCAGTAAAGCCATCTCAGTACTCAATGGGAAAAGTTTTGGCCCTTGGGATTCATCTTATTAGTATGCAAGGACAAAGCATCTAACAAAAGCATGTGTTACAAATAGTGTTCTCAGAGATGCATTAGAAATCCTTTTACATATATATATATATATATATATATATATATATATATAAACTTTTTTTGAAGAAAAGTCAGCAGTTTGAAATGCTCCATAGCACCCCAAGAACTTAAAGAAAGATATACAAGGAGTAGATTAATGTTGACATATTTCCAACTCAAAGGATATTCTTTTCTACTTTAGAATCTTCTCACAAAAAGTATACTGGATTATATGAATGGACAACAGAATAACTATTATTGGTATATTTTCAACTCAAACCTACATTAGAAAAAGCCAGAAAACAATACTTTCAATTGTTGTTTCATTTGTTTAATTATGGAATATCAAAAGTCATGAGGAAAAATTTCACAAAATTTACATTATAACAATTATGTAGTTGTTGTAGATGACAAAATAGGAACAGTGGACGTTTCTTTCCCACTTGACAGAAACAATGATTCAATAGCAGTACATGGATTGATTCCCTTTGTGAGAAATCCCAAAACTACCTAAGAGGTTTCTATGCCTTATCAGTCAGTTCAGTAGCTCAGTCATGTACTACTGTTTGTGACCCCAACTCCATGGACTGTAGCATGCCAGGCTTCCCTGTCCATCACCAACTCCTGGAGCTTGTGCAAACCCATGTCCATAGACTCAGTGATGCCATTCAACCATCTTATCCTCTATTGTCCCCTTCTCCTCCTGCCTCCAATCTTTCCCAGCATCAGGGTCTTTTCCAATGAGTCAGTTTTTTTACATCAGATGGCCAAAGTACTAGAGCTTCAGCTTTACCATCAGTCTTTCCAATGAACATTCAGGACTGATTTCCTTGAGGACTGACTGATTTGATCTCCGTGAAGTTCAAGGACTCTCAAGTCTTCTCCATCACCACAGTTCAAAAGCATCAGTTCTTTGACGCTGAGCTTTCTTTATGGTCCAACTTTCACATTCATACATGACTACTGGAAAGACCATAGCTTTGAATAGACAGACCTTTGTTGGCAAAGTGATGTTTCTGCTTTTTAATATGCTGTTCAGGTTGGCCATAGCTTTTCTTCCAAGGAGTAAGCATCTTAATTTCATGGCTGCAGTCACCATCTGCAGTGATTTTGGAGCCCAAGAAAAGAAAGTGTGTAACTGTTTCCACTGGTTCCCCATCTATTTGATATGAAGTGATGGGACTGGATGCCATGATCTTAGTTTTCTGAATGTTGAGTTTTAAGTCAACTTTTAGACTCTCCTCTTTCATTTTCATCAAGAGGCTACTCAGTTTCTCTTCACTTTCTTCCATAAGGGTGGTGTCATCTTCATATCTGAGGTTATTGATAATTCTCCCAGTAGTCTTGACTCCAGCTTGTGCTTCATCCAGCCTGGAATTTCACATGATGTACTCTGCATATAAGTTAAATGAGCTAATACTCTGAACATAATTTAAATAAGTTAAATAAATAGGTGCCTTACTAGATAATAAAAATAAATCTGTAACGCCCAATAAATATAGTGAAATGAAACTTTAAAAAGTATGTAAAATTACTATGGTCACAGAACTCTTAACTTTCTGAAAGACAGAGGTGCTTGATCATTACTCTAGTAAATTATCTTAACAGTAACTGTAACAGAAACAGTACAGTTATGTGCATTTCATATTTGCCTGAAGTATAATATTGAGAGTTGTCTATAAGTTTTTATCAGAGAGACTTCTTTTCTCCTGCAAAGAGTGTCTCTTCTGAATGCATTAAATGGCTTACTTTTTGTTCTTTGGACTTTAAATCATTAGCCTTTTTTTGTGTTCCAGAACCACATTTGTGAGAAGCATTTTTGTTGGCAGATTTACACTTGTTATTATGGAGGAATATATTTGAAAACCTTATATTATTAATTTTATACTAGTGTTGGTCAAGTATCTATGCATTGTTGTTTTTCTAACAGTTTCACTAATGTAGAAGATGCTTAATCTACAGTGGAATTTAATCAATATGTACCTTCATGTTAAGTCAGGGTAGAGTCTAGCTGTCAAGAACGAGAAATCTGCTGTATAACTCCCAATGGTCATTTAGGTCAGCTTGACCTATCATAAATCTTATCATCTGGGTCTCATGACTAATTAGAACGGATACTTGTCATACTGTACATGCCACTAGCACTTCTAATGGCTCTGTCTTCTTTAGGTCATAATCTTTGTTGTTAACATAAATAATAATATAATACTTTCAAAACCCTGATGATAACATTCTATGGCCATCTCTGAATGAGGAGGTAATGGGCTGAATTTTGTACCCTAAATTAATGCCTACCCAGAACTTCAGAATGCCATCTTATTTGGAAATAAGGTATTCGCAGATGTGCTTAAGATGAGGTCATCTTAGAGCAGAGTGAGCTCTGAATACAATGACTGCTGTTCTTAAAAGAAGAGTAGAAATCTAACTATTATAAAACTATCCATACCACATTCTACTTATCAGTAAATGTAGTGAAGAAGCAGAGGCATTAAAAAAAAAAAGTCAGTGAAGAGCATGGGTGCTACACAGATTAATAAAATATTTCATTGGAACTATCATGGGCAACCACCCACTTCACAAGAGGTGAGACCTGTGGACAACAACAAAAATTGACAAACTATTATTTTTGAAGTTCCTTTTTAATGGATGATGTTAGAACATATAATACTAACTTCTGAACTTTTGACTCATAGATTCTTTGTTCTAAGCTTATATATCTAACCAGATCAGTGTTCTCACTGACAAATTCTTATTTGGAATGTTAGTACATTTAGTTAGTTAGTGTTAGTTGCTCAGTTGTGTCTGACTCCTTGTGATCCCATGGACTGTAGCCCATCAGGCTCCTCTGTCTGTGGAATTCAGCAAGAATACTGAAGTGGGTTGCCATTTCCTCAATACATTTAACAAATGAAATTTCATTCTGAGAAGCCCAAAAACATTTTAAGTAACCTATTGATCTTCTCGTCGATCGTTACTATGGTTCTAATCTTTAGTATAATAGGAAAAAAAAAATATTCTTCTAATTTCTGTTTTTGAGAATGCTTCTAACCTTCCAAAAATGTTTATGATAATTAAAATTACAGAGAATCAAGAGTTAGACAACCTTAATTTCTAGATAATACTGGCTCTCGAACCTCTATGATTCTAAATTACCTATGTCAATAATAATAATAGTCTTGCTTTTATTTTGCTCAAAGATCCAAATATGATTTTCTTTCCCTTTTATGTTTGCTTTACCAAATATGTTTACTTTTCCCTTTTAACTAAAGTTTAATCAGCAGTTCAGACATGGTGCTCAGTAATGTTATAAAACCTTTTATGTTTGACCACTTTTCACTTTTGGAGCTAGTGGTATTTCATCACTCATGCTCAGAGAAAAGGAAAAGTCTTTTGAGTAAGGAAAATGATGAACTATTACCAACAAACACAATGGTGTACAGCTTTTATTTCTACCATCAGAGATACCTACAACTTCCTGCTAAATGGCTTTGTGTTCAATACACATTTGCTGGGGTGAACTGTGCTATAATTAGAGCTATCACTAAATCATTATCACATTAGACCACTTTCTAAGGCCCTGTCCAAACCCTGAAGGGCAATTCCAGCTCTCCTCTCCTGATGAAGAGCCACCATAATTCCCTGCAAGTTGGTGCTGTTCAACTCCTACTTGAAAACGCTCTGAAAAGCACTCTTTGATAGAAGGAAAATTAGATACTTGAATGTAGAGATGATTCCTGATCAGTAAAGAAAAAAAAATAAAAAAACTTTAAAGAAACTTGAAGCAGCTTGGGGCAGTCTCTCATTACTCAGGAGGGCAGGTGTTGAGGAGATAGGGAAAAGGAGAGGTTGATTTTAAGTAATTTGGGAAAGAAAGTATAAGATTAGGTGTTTGGAGTGTTTTAGAGTGGAGAAAGCTCAGTACCTGATAATTGAAAAGCCAAAAAAATAATTTTTTAAAAGAATTATCTACTAGGGCAGGGTTTTGTCTCCACAGAAATAAAAGCAAACTATAATACTAGGTGGCCTGGTTTTACTTTCTCAGCACCTCCCTCATTTACTACAATTTTAGAATGTAGTTCTCCCTTTTCATTTCATTCTCTAATCTGGCCTTCCCTACTTATACCTGTGTCTTCAAAACTATATATATATATATATATATATATATATATATATATATATATATATATATATATATATATATATATCCTCAAATTCCTATCTTAATCTCCTATCTTAAAACTGACTCTTTTCAAAGAGCCATTAATCAGAATGCTGTTGCCCAAGTAACTAAAGTATAGGGCTCAGAGTTTTATTAAAGTGATATGAAGTGTTTAAGTTGGCATAATGCTGTGTAAATAAAATTGTATGGGAATGGGAATGAGAAAAAAAAAATTATTGAAATCCAGTATCACAATCTAATACCAGTATCACAATCTAATATAGTAAGAAAACTATACTTGTAAATTAAATATATTAATTATAGCCCTTCTGCTTCAAAGAAGTGCTATAAGAGTACATTGGTCAAAGTAAGAGAAGCCTTTTAAAGTTCAAAAATTAATGTACAAAGATGAGATGCTGTCCTAGTGAGAAGGACAGTGAAATTATGTCTAATTAGACAATTTTTAGAAAAGATATAAAATATAGAGATACTGATTTAACATAGAATATGTTTTATGTATTTTTATTTAGTTAGACATTTTTGGCTTGTTTTCACCTTTGCAGTACAAAGCTCACCTATGTGTTAAGTCCTGCTGACATTTTCAGTATTTCTCACTAGGAAACCGCAGCATCCTTGCTGAATATTCGCTATCCTCCCTGTACAGATGTTGACTCATCTGGAGTGAATGCACTATAAGAAGGAGAACTGGGATTTTAATTTACTAGGCAGGGAGGCAAATTATATAATTAGCTGATAAGCAGTTAGGCAGAAAAGTAACAGAAGTAATCTTATAGGGAACATGTTGGAATCACATAAGATTTATAAATATTCCTGTGACATAATTTCTGAAATTGATAAGTGTATGCCATGCATAGAGTCACTGAATTATATGAAGAATGAAAAACACTAGAAACTGAAGTTTTCCATTGTTCATCTTTATTTTTTGGAATCTACTTCTTTTTTTTTTTTTCCTTTTAACTAAACAGCTTATCTTCTTTGTGTAAGGGCATTTTTCCAGGGGAAAAAACTGAAAACATCTTTCATCAAACAATTAATATGTAAAATTACAAGACTTCTTCATAGGTCAGAATTTACAGAGAGAGGGAAGATTATTTCATGAGAGTTGTATAATAAGTTGTTCATAAGCTAGGGAGAAATCATCTCTTAAAGAATGTGGTCCCAATACTAGTTATAGATAACACAGTCCATGTGTAGAAAAGCAGTTGGTAAACCCTAGTGGTCTGAATCATTATATTTAGTATTTTCATGGGTCAGAAGTTTTCATGTTAATATCCAGGAATATGTAGAACATTATTGTGCCGATAAGATTGCATACAGTCCAAATTCATGCTTCACTGTCTTTTAAAAAATTAATGTGCTTACTTTTAGAAATGTTCTTTATTTTAATACTCTGACTATAATTGAATTAGTTTTGATTTTACTTGAAGAATCTACCATAGGTACTCATGGTTTCTTTTAAATGAACCTTGGTGTTGTTGGCTTTTAATATCATTGGCTCGAAATGCTCCATCATTAATGACTATATGCAGTATGATGGAGAGTAGTTAGACATTTAACAGGGGAACTTGCTTTAAATACAAACTCAAATCAGTGGTTCCTGGAGAATTACTGAAGGCTCTACAAAGATTTTGAAGGAGAGTCCTGTTCTCATTCTGATGTTATTTTTATTTAGCCCTACCTTACTCCCAGAGATCAGAAAATGATGAGAAATGCAATTGCTTTGGAGCTCAGTGTCACAGAATTCTGACCCTGAGAGCCAAGGGCTCAAGTTCTAACAGATGTGTGTGTTTCTATGTGTTTTATTAGTGTTGTTTAGGACAACGGATATTTTCTAAATGGATGACAATAAGTTAGTGGAGGGAACTCATGATGGCGATTAATTTTGATTTTATACAGCAGATGTTTGCTCAGTGCCAAATAAACCTGTTCAATTTACCCCATGTCTTAATGTACCCTATCTATTATTTACACGTGAGCACATACACCACTGAGAAAAGGAATAGCAAGGGCATGGCAGGGGTGTATCAAGACATCTGGTGAGGTGATTGCTTACAAAATCAAAATTCTTGGCTGCAACTCAAGGTTGAAAATAATTTATAAATAAGACCTTCTCTGTATTTTTCTCTGTCTTCATTGTCTTGCACTTAAGATTTTATAGTATATGGTCTCTGGTTATCAATGATGTTATAATATATTTTTGACAAAATACATTAGGAAAATGTGGGACAATAAAATTAATATTTATTTTATTTTCCTTAATATTCTCATTGTAAGTACTAGGCATAATTCACCACTTTGTAGCATTTATTCTTGATAATTTTAGTAACACATTCAATTTTCCCCTCTTTAGTATAAATTGATTGGTAGGTTCTCTTCTACTTAAATGGTAATTATAATATGAATGTAACCTAGTTCAAATGAGCAGTAGAATTTAGAGTTTACATATCAGAAATTGCAAATGAATAGGTGAAAATCATAGAAAGATGATTTTTTTTAATGAGAAAATTGAGGGAATTACAAAGGAAGGGTAATAAAAAAGTAGTATGCTGACCTTAATTATTGGTAATGTTTTTCTACCAGTTGTTAACTATGTCTTCCACCTGTATAGCTAATTCAAAGCCCCTTCAACTCTAAACCAAAATATCTTTTTTTTTTCATCCTAGTCAAAACAAAAGCAGAACAGAGAAAAAGCATATTAATGTTGTTTCTCTTACAATTAAATTGTAATAGCATTTATGCAGACTAATATGTACAGAATCTTATGCTAAGTGCTACGATGAATACAAAGATGGTATCCTTATCACTCGGAGGGTACAATGCAAACATGAAAACTCAAGTATGCTGCAAAAGGGAACTTCTTTACCAAAAAAGGAACTGCTCCTTTGATAACAGGAAACAGATTTTTATAAAATGTTTTATAACATTAAAAAAAGGGGGACCAAACAGAAATTGAATATCAAGCACTGCTTGGAACAGTCAGTCTGGGCTTGTATTCCAGGTCTTGGCTATTCAGAAAATGGTAAATTGGATCAAGTAAAGACATAATAGAGATTATGAAAGAAATCTGCAAGGACCTCTAGGCTACCTAGGTAGAAGATTTGTCCCAGAAATTCTATTATTATCATAGAACTTTCCTATAATTCACCCTTCCTTTTAGAATACCACTGCTTTGAATAATGAGTTATACTGATAGCAAAATTTAGGAGAACTGTACAGTTTTCTGGAGAAGGTGATAGCATGCTACTCCAGTACTCTTGCCTGGAAAATCCCATGGATGGAGGAGCTTGGTGGGCCGCAGTCCACGGGGTCGCTAAGAGTCTGACAGGACTGAGCGACTTCACTTTCCGTTTTCACTTTCATGCATTGGAGAAGGAAATGGCGACCCACTCCAGTGTTCTTGCCTGGAGAATCCCAGGGACGGGGAACTTGATGGGCTGCTGTCTATGGGGTGGCACAAAGTCGGACACGACTGAAGTCACTTAGCAGCAGCAGCAGCAGTACAGTTTTCATTAAGTCGTATTCTCCTGACACTTATTTTTCTCAAAACGTATTATGTCCTATACAAGATTTTTACAGACTTATTTCCTACATGTTAACTCTCTATTATGAAAGCATATACCCACATCTTTAATTTGGAACTTGACTATGCTCTGTTTTTAGGAGAGTTAAGACTGTATTTTATTTTTCAGTTTGTTTTGAATCAACCAGAAACATTTAATTCAATCAGAAGATGTGACTGAGCAGAGTTTTATTATCTGATCCAGAATGGGAATGCAATGTCATATGTCTCAATTAAGTCTAGCCTTTCTAACAGCAAAAGGACTATTTAATATATGGCATTTTGAATACTGTAAGTTGTAAAATTATACTAAGTTTGTAGGGGATTGTAATTATTTATTTCATTGAAAATTCATCATGCAGACACTTTTGAGCTTTTATCACTAATATAATAAAGGCCAGTCTTGATTGTGAAATGCAGATGTATAAAACATGTTTCAACATCATATTGGTTATAAAAAGTCTTATTATTTTATTATTATTATTTTTAAATTTCACACAGATGTCTAACAGCAGCTGTGATTCTAGCCGAATTGAATCAGTTTAGCACTGCTGAGGCATTTCATGTTCTGTGCTGTGACTTTTTATCTCCCAAAATGGAAAGAGCTTCAGTGCATATTTAGTCTGGCAGGAGTGACTACCGAAAGGCTCCACGGGTAAAATTGATAGAGACCTGTTTTGTCCATGGCGTCTCTACTGAAATTCAGAATATGAACAGGAAGTACCAATGTACTATGTATCTTTCCTTATAAAGCAACTGTTCTATTACTATTCAAAGTCTGATTTTGATAATTCTATCTTACTTTTCACCATTGTAGCAATTCACATTGTTTTGCTGTTTGGTTACTTTAAAAGACTGCATCCAAGTACTGCACTTCAGACTCTTTTATTGACCACGATGGCTACTCCATTTCTTCTGAGGGATTCTTGCCCACGGTAGTAGGTATAAGGGTAATCTGAGTTAAATTTACCCATTCCAGTCCATTTTAGTTTGCTGAATCCTATAATGTCAACATTCACTCTTGCCATTTCTTCTTTGACCACTTCCAATTTGCCTTGATTCATGGACCTGATATTCCAGATACCTATGCAATACTGCTCTTTACAGCATCAGACCTTGTTTCTATCACAAGTCACTTCCACACAGAATGATCTCTGTTTGTCTCCAAGGCAAACCATTCAATATCACTGTAATCCGATTCTATATCCCAACCAGTAATGCTGAAGAAGCTGAAGTTGAATGGTTCTATGAAGACCTGCAAAACCTTTTAGAACTAACACCCAAAAAGATATCCTTTTCATTATAGGGGACTGGAATGCAAAAGTAAGAAGTCAAGAAACACCTGGAGTAACAGGCACATTTGGTCTTGGAATGCAGAATGAAATAGGGCACAGACTAATAGAATTTTGCGAAGAAAATGCACTGGTCATAGCAAACACCCTCTTCCAACAACACAAGAGAAGACTCTACAGATGGACATCACCAGATGGTCAACACTGAAATCAGATTGATTATATTCTTTGCAGCCAAAGATAGAGAAGCTCTATACAGTCAACAAAAACAAGACCAGGAGCTGACTGTGGCTCAGATCATGAACTTCTTATTACCAAATTCAGAGTCAAATTGAAGAAAGTAGGGAAAACCGCTTGACCATTCAGCTATGACCTAAATCAAATCCCTTATGATTATACAGTGGAAGTGAGAAATAGATTTAAGGGCCTAGATCTGATAGATAGAGTGACTGATGAACTATCAACTGAGATTCGTGACATTGTACAGGAGACAAGGATCAAGACCATCCCCATGGAAAAGAAATGCAAAACAGTGAGATGGCTGCCTGAGGAAGCCTTACAAATAGCTGTGAAAAGAAGAGAAGTGAAAAGCAAAGGAGAAAAGAAAAGAGAAAAGAAAAGATAAAGAATGCAGAGTTCAAAAGAATAGCAAGAAGAGATAAGAAAGCCTTCTTTAGCAATCAATGCAAAGAAATAGAGGAAAAGAACAGAATGGGGAAGACTAGAGATCTCTGCAAGAAAATTAGAGATACCAAGGGAATGCTTCATGCAAAGATGGGCTCGATAAAGGACAGAAATGGTCTGGACCTAACAGAAGCAGAAGATATTAAGAAGAGATGGAAAGAATACAGAGAAGAACTGTACCAAAATGATATTCATGACCCAGAGAGTCATGATGGTATGATCACTCATCTAGAGCCAGACATCCTGGAATGTGAAGTCAAGTGGGCCTTAGAAAGCATCACTATGAACAAAGCTAGTGGAGGTGATGGAATTCCAGTTGAGCTATTTCAAATCCTGAAAGATGATGCTGTGAAAGTGATGCATTCAAAATGCCAGCAAATTTGGAAAACTCAGCAGTGGCCACAGGACTGGAAAATGTCAGTGTTCATTCCAATCCCAAAGAAAGGCAACGCCAAAAAGAATGCTCAAACTACCGCACAATTGAACTCATCTCACATGCCAGTAAAGTAATGCTCAAAATTCTCCAAGCCAGGCTTCAGCAATACGTGAACAGTGAACTTCCTGATGTTCAAGCTGGTTTTAGAAAAGGCAGAGGAACCAGAGATCAAATTTCCAAAATCCGCTGGATCATCAAAAAAGCAAGAAAGTTCCAGAAAAACTTCTATTTCTGCTTTATTGACTATGCCAAAGCCTTTGACTGTGTGGATCACAATAAACTGTGGAAAATTCTGAAAGAGATGGGAAAACCAGACCACCTTACCTGCCTCTTGAGAAATCGGTATGCAGGTCAGGAAGCAACAGTTAGAACTGGACATGGAACAACAGATTGGTTCCAAATAGGAAAAGGAGTACATCAAGGCTGTATACTGTCACCCTGCTTATTTAACTTATATGCAGAGTACATCATGAGATATGCTGGACTTGAAGAAACACAAACTAGAATCAGATTGCCGGGAGAAATATCAATAACCCCAGGTATGTAGATGACATCACCCTTATGGCAGAAAGTGAAGAGGAACAAAAAGCTTCTTGATGAAAGTGAAAGAGGAGAGTGAAAAAGTTGCCTTAAAGCTCAACATTCAGAAAACGAAGATCATGGCATCTGGTCCCATCACTTCATGGGAAATAGATGGGGAAACAATGGAAACAGTGTCAGACTTTATTTTATTTTGGGGGTGGGGGGCTCCAAAATCACTGCAGATGGTGACTGCAGACATGAAATTAAAAGACACTCACTCCTTGGAAGAAAAGTTATGACCAACCTAGATAGCATATTCAAAAGCAGAGACATTATTTTGCCAACTAAGGTCCATCTAGTCAAGGCTATGGTTTTTCCCGCAGTCAGGTAATGATGTGAGAGTTGGACTCTGAAGGCTGAGCACTGAATAATTGATGCTTTTGAACTGTGGTGTTGGAAAAGACTCTTGAAAGTCCTTTGGACTGCAAGGAGATCCAACCAGTCCATTCTGAAGGAGGTCAGCCCTGGGATTTCTTTGGAAGGAATGATGCTAAAGCTGAAACTCCAGTACTTTGGCCACCTCATGCGAAGAGTTGACTCATTGGAAAAGACTCTGATGCTGGGAGGGATTGGGGGCAGGAGGAGAAGGGGATGACCGAGGATGAGATGGCTGGATGGCATCATGGCCTCGATGGACATGAGTCTGAGTGAACCCCAGGAGATGGTGATGGACAGGGAGGCCTGTCGTGCTGTGATTCATGGGGTCGCAAAGAGTCAGATATGACTGAGTGACTGAACAGAACTGATCTACTTAAAAAGAAAACTTTAGATTTAATATCATGAAATATTTAAATGCTTTTATTGAAAACTGCCTTTATTGATGACTTTTGGTTTCTAGTTCCACATGTAAGTAGACGGAAAGTTTACTCCATCCTAACACAACAGTAAAAAACTGAACAGACGGAAAAATCTACCACTCTACTAGGATCTGTATAGAGTTGAGGACACAAGGCAAACCATGGCCCTCAACATTTGAGAGAAACTCAGCAAAGATAGGGATTTGCGACTTATCAAAATGGAGTCTCACTAGCTGAAACATCCATGGAAACAAGTGCCAGAAATGGTAGAAACATCTGAGCTGTAACTGATGAATAAATGGGGGCTTAGGGTGACAATTCTGAAATTTAAAACTCCAAGGGAAACCAGTCATATGCTGCCCCATAGTGTTGTAAGCTCTTCCCAGCTTAGCCAAGTACAGAGAAAAATGGCCTGATGCTTCTAGCAGGGATGAAGGGTCATTTTTAAATATTCCAGGGTACTCTTCTTAAATAAGGTTTACCTTCAGGGGAAACTAGCCAACCAGAACCTGGGATTCTCTTTAATTGTAGTGACTTTATCTGTATTTGATTGGAAGTAATGCTGGCCTTATATAATTAGTTTTGGGGGGTTTTCCTTCCTCTTCAATTTCTTTGGAAGAGCTTGAGAAGGATTGTCATTAATTCCTCTCTAATTGTTTAGTACAATTCACCTGTGAGGCCCTTATGTCCTGAGTGTTTTTTATTGGGAGCTTTTGATTATTGTTTAAATCATCTTAGTCATGATTGGTATGTTCTAGTTGTTTTTATTTTCTTCACGATTCAGTTTGTTAGGTTGTATGTTGAAAGTAAACTGTGGAAAATTCTGAAAGAGATGGGAATACCAGACCACCTGACCTGCCTCTTGAGAAACCTATATGCAGGTGAGGAAGCAACAGTTAGAACTGGACATGGAACAACAGACTGGTCCCAAATAGGAAAAAGAGTACATCAAGGCTGTATATTGTCACCCTGCTTATTTAACTTATATGCAGAGTACCTCATGAGAAACGCTGGGCTGGAGGAGGCACAAGGTGGAATCAAGATTGCTGGGAGAAATATCAGTAACCTCAGTTCTGCAGATTACACCACCCTTATGGCAGAAAGTGAAGTGAAGTGAAGTCACTCAGTCATGTCCAACTCTTTGTGACCCCATGAACTGTAGCCTACTAGGCTCCTCCATCCATGGGATTTTCCAGGCAATAGTACTGGATAGGGTTGCCATTTCCTTCTCCAGGGGATCTTCCACACCCAGGGACTGAACCAGGGTCTTCTGCATTGTAGACAGACGCTTTACTATCTGAGCCACCAGGGAAGTCTGAAAGCCTCTTGATGACAGTGAAAGAGAAGAGTAAAAAAGTTGGCTTAAAGCTCAACATTCAGAAAATGAAGATCATGGCATCTGGTCCCATCACTTCATGGGAAATAGATGGGGAAACAGTGGAAACAGTGTCAGACTTTATTTTTGGGGGCTCCAAAATCACTGCATATGGTGACTGCAGCCATGAAATTAAAAGATGCTTACTCCTGGGAAGGAAAATTATGACCAACCTAGATAACATATTAAAAAGCAGAGATATTACTTTGCCAACAAAGGTCCGTGTAGTCAAGGCTATAGTTTTTCCTGTGGTCATGTATGGATGTGAGAGTTGGACTGTGAAGAAAGCTGAGTGCTGTGGAATTAATGCTTTTGAATTGTGGTGTTGGAGAAGACTTTTTAGAGTGCCTTGGACTGCAAGGAGGTCCAACCAGTCCATTCTAAAGGAGATCAGTACTGGGTGTTCATTGGAAAAGACTCTGATGCTGGAGGGGATTGAGGAAAAGAGGAGAAAGGGACGACAGAGGATGAGGTGGCTGGATGGTATCACCGACTTGATGGACATGAGTTTGAGTGAACTCCAGGAGTTGGTGATGGACAGGGAGGCCTGGCATGCTGCGATTCATGGGGTCGCAAAGAGTCGGACACAACCGAGCGACTGAACTGAACTGATGTTGAAAGTAAATTTTCCAGTTCTTCTAGAAACTCTAATTTGTTGGTGTACGATTTTTTATAGTAGTCTCTATGATCTTTTGGATTTCTGTGATATCAATTACCATGGTTTCTCTTTCCTTTATAAATGATTTATCTTAGTTTCTTCTTTTTCTCTTGGTTAATATAAATATTAATATTTCTTGATTTTGCTTATCTTTTCAAAAAAACAATTGTTGTTTTGTTGATCTTTTCTAGAGTCTCTCTAGTCTCTAATTTATTTATGTTCTAATTTTAGTTATTTTCATTCTTCTCTTAATTTTAGGTTTAACATTCTTTTTTTCTAGTTTAGTTTACTTTTTTAGGTGAAAAATAGTCATTTAAGGTCTTTTTCTTTTTTTCTTAATGTGGGCAGTTATCACTGTGACATTGCCTCTCAGAAATGCATTTGCTGCATCTCATAAATTTTGCTTTGCAGTGTTTCCAATTTCATTTGTCTGAAGGTGTATATTTAAAAATTTTTTTTGATCTGTGAATTGTTTAAAATTATGGTGTATAATTTTCACATATGTGTGATTATTCAATGTTTCCTCCTCTTAGTGATTTCTAATTTCATATCATTGCTGTCAGAAAAACACTACTTGGTATAATTACAGCCTTCTCAAATTTTAAGAGTTGTATTTAGGCTCAACATAGATTTATCCTAGAGAATATTCTGTGTGCACTTTGGAAGAGTGTGTGCTCTGCTGCTGTTGAATAGAATGTTCTGTATATGTCAGTTTAGACCATTGGACTACAGTGTTATTCAAGTCCAAATTCTATCATTTTCTGAAAGTGGAGTATTGAAGTCTTCTATTTTTATGGTATTGCTGTCTTTTTCTCCTGTTAGTTCTGTTCATGTTTCTTTAGCGTATTTAGGTGTTCTGATGGTGAGTGCATATATATTGACTAGATAACTTAATCCAATTATATTTTAAATATATTGATAAGTAAGACACACCATTGCTATTTTTTAAATTATTTTTATTTAATCATTTTATAATATATTTATTATTTTCTTTTTCTGTTTTCTTTTTCTTTGTTTTTATTTTATAGTGGTATACTTCATTTTTTTTTCTGTTTATGTTTCTAGTAAAGAAACTTCTTTACTAGGGGTTTCTTCTTTGTGGTTATCAATTGCATAAAACATCTTAAAGTTATAACAATCAATTTTATACTAATGGCAGCCTAATTTCAATCTCATACAAAAGATCTTCATTTTTATTTGTCCTTCCCACATTTTGTGCTATTGATGTCACACTTCACATTTTTTATATTGAATATTCATTAATAATTATTGAAGCTTTAGTTATTTTTAATTTTTGTCTTTTAACTCTTATAGTAGAGGTAAAATGGTTTATATGCCACCATTAGAGTATTAGAATATTCTGAATTTGATTATATATTTACCTTTATGAGAAAGTTTTATAATAATACTCTCTTTTTATTTTCATGCTATTACTCAGCATTCTTTCATTTTATCTTGAAGCATTACCTTTACAATTTCTTGTAAGGCAAGTCAAGTTTAGTAGAGAAATAGAAATCGTAAAAAGAACCAAACAGAAATCTTGGAGCTAAAGCGTGTAACAACAGAACCAAAAAATGCAACATAGATGTTCAAAATCAGACTTGACCCCTTGAGGTGGGTGGTGTAAATCAGTGAACCAAATGCAGGTCATTTGAAATTAGCCATTTAACTCCCTCAGCCTTATTTTTCTGGAAATATCTTTATCTCTCCTTTATTTTAGAAAGACAGCTTTGTTCGATGTAGTATTCTTATTTGATAGGGTTTTTATCTATTCATTTATTTGTTTATTTTAGTAATTTGAATATATCATCCCATTATCTCCTGAACTGCAAGGTTTCTGCTTGGAAATTTGCTAATAAACATATGGAGTTCCCCTTATATATGATGTCTCTTTCCTCTAAATGCTTTCAAAATTCTATTTTTGTCTTTGAATTTTGACACTTCGATTATAATATATCTCAAGGTAATATTTGAGTTATTCTTGCTTTTGGTCTTTTGAACTTCTTGTGGCTAAATGTCCATATCCTTCCTAAAATTTGGAAAGTTTACAGATGTTTCTTTATTTAAGTTTTCTTCCCCTTTGTCTCTCTTTCTCCTTCTGAGATTTCCATACTATGATTTTAGTTCACTTGGTAATTTCCTGTGTTTTATATGCTTTCGTCACTTGCATTCTTGTTTACTTTTCTTTTTCCCCCTAAATGGCTAATTTCAAATGACCTGCATTTGGTTCACTGATTTACAACAGCCACTTCAAGGGGTGAAGTCGGATTTTGAACTTCTATGTTGCATTTTTTGGTTCTGTTGTTACACACTTTAGCACCAAGATTTCTGTTTGGTTCTTTTTACTATTTCTATTTCTCTACTAAACTTCTTATTTTCTTCATGCATTGTTTTCCTGGTTTTTTTTAGGGGTCTCTCTGTTCATTTGCATCTCACTGTTTCTTTAAGATGATTATTTTTAACTTTTTGTCAGACAATATGTAGATTTCCATTTCTTTGGAGTTGGTTACTGGAGTTTATCTCCTTTGGTGATGTCATATTTGCCTGATTCTTTGTGTTCTGTGCAGCCTTCTGTTCATGTCTATGCATTTGAGGGAGCAAAGACCTCATCTGACTTTACAGACTGATTTTAGTGAGTAATAGTCTTCTTTTATCAGGCCCCTGTGTTGATAATATTGTCTCTGGGATCATAATTCAGCAGCCTGGAACTGGATTATGTAGTTGCTGCTGGTTCCACAGTAGGGTTTACAGTTGGGAGCCTGTTACCAGAGGCACAGGTGGCCATGAAGACTTTTTGGTCTTTGAGTGGACAGGACTATTTCCAGGACGTTGGTCACTGGGGCTGGTGATGAAACAAAAGTCTGCTTCATGAATTACAGTGGGCCTATTACCAGGTGTTCAGATGGGTGTGCCTACTTTCTGGTTTCTGGGAGAGCTTCTAACAGGTCATTCGGCTGACCTCTCGGTGGACACAATTAGGGTTACACTATGGCTGACAGGGACTGGAATGAAGTAGCAAGCCCACTTCAGGGACCACAGTCTAGACAAAAATTTGCAGACTGAAAGCACAGATAGCCTCCTCACAGGCTCTTGGGTGGGTAGGACTGCCTTGAGCACAGCTGAGTAGAACTTAAGCTGGGTCACAGAAATGCTTTAGGATCCTCACCTGAACCAAAGTTGTTAGGTATGCATTCCTCTGGGTCTCTGGGAAAGCAGGACCTTTCCTGGACAATGACCTTGAGGGGCTGCAAGCTAGACTAGTGTCACTTCGTGATTTACAGTTGAACTGAGTTTGCCAAGCCAAGCTCTGAGTCATGGACAGGTGTGTCTCCCAGTAGGTTCCTGGAAGGGCCGGACTATTGTCTCATCATGGATATGAGAGAATGGAGCCAGTTTACAGGGCTGCTCTAAGACCCACAGTTGCATCAAGGTCATATGGCCTGGCTTAGGGGTATGAATGCATATGTCTTTTACCAGGCTCCTGAGTGGGCAAGAGTGTTTTCAGTCTATGACTGAGCAGGGCCAAAGGTGAGATACAGGTCAGTATCAAGATCCATAATCAGACTGAATTCAAAAGACCTACCTCAAAGCATGATTGGCATGTCTTCTTGCAGAGCCTTATGTGGGCAGGAGGGTTCTGGAACTTGGCTGAGAGGCCCTGGAGCCCCAACACAGGGATGTTTCTGGACCTTCAGTAAGATCAAGGTTATAGGGACCAGATGTTCAGGACTGCCTCCTATACCTAAATGAACAGAACCACCAGCTAAGAGGAGCTGAAACTGAGTATGGGCTGCCTCAGAGTCCACAACCAAGACTGTGTAGACAGGTCTGTTACAGGTGGGTGTGACAACTGCCATGTCCCTTGATAGATTGTGCTGGTAGCTAGAGTAATATCAAATGAGGCTGTAGTAGAGTTCACAGGGGGATTAGAGTGTTTCCTATCTAGTCAGGACAGCAGTGGTCAAATCCACACCTTGGTATGGGCTTGGCTTTACAAAATATCCCCCTTATGTTGTGCTCCACCAAGGTCATAATATCCTACCTGTTTTTCAAAGCTCCCACAAGTGTACTTTTGTCCATGGATGGCTGTCGAATTATTGATGCTGAGGAGGGATATAAGCAGTTAACTACCTATTCCACTATCTTGCCAACCTATGTGATATTTTAAATTCATAGAGACTCATTTTATTGTCCACAATATGATCTATCTCTGCAATTGGTTTGTGTAAATTTAAAAACAAGTTTGCTATTTTTACATAAAGTCTCTCATGATTCTTAATAAGGTAAATGTGGTTGATAGTTTATTGAAATCTTTGTTGTGCTTATGGATTTTCTGTTTAATTTTTCTCTCTATTATTGACAGAGGGATTTTAAAATCTTTAACTATAATTGTGGATTTACCTATTCTCCTTGAAGTTCTATTAGTTTTTATTTCATGTAGTTTAAAATTTTATTAGTTGTATCTTTTATTATCCTCTTGGGGAATGTATCACTTTATCATTACTAAGTGACCTTCTATATCCTTGGTAATATTTTTGATCTGAAATTTACTCAGTTTGACATTAATATAGCCATCCATTTATTTTTGTCTGTATTATCATGGTATATGCTTTCCATCCTTCTACTTTCTGCTTTTGTAGTTAAAGTGTTTGTTACCAGTTCAGTTCAGTCGCTCAGTCGTGTCCGACTCTTTGAGACCCCATGAACCACAGTACGCCGGGTCTCCCTGTCCATCACCAACTCCCAGCCCATCCAAACCCATGTCCACTGAGTCAGTGATGCCATCCAACCATTTCATCCTCTGTCGTCCCCATCTCCTCCTGCCGACAATCTTCCCAGCATCGGAGTCTTTTCCAATGAGTCAGCTCTTTGCATTAGGTGGCCGAAGTATCGGAGTTTCAGCTTCAACATCAGTCCTTCCAATGAACATCCAGGACTGATCTCCTTTAGGATACACTGGTTGGATCTCCTCACAGTCCAAGGGACTCTCAAGAGTCTTCTCCAACATCACAATTCAAAAGCATCAATTCTTCGGTGCTCAGCTTTCTTTATAGTCCAACTCTCACATCCATACATGACCACTAGAAAAACCATAGCCTTGACTAGATGGACCTTTGTTAGAAAAGCAATGTCTCTGCTTTTTAATATGCTATCTATGTTGGTCATAGCTTTCCTTCCAAGGAATAAATGTCTTTTAATTTCATGGCTGCAATCACCATCTGCAGTGATTTTGGAGCCCAGAAAAATAAAGTCAGCCACTGTTTCCACTGTTTCCCCATCTATCTGCCATGAAGTGATGGGACTGGTTGCTAGGTAGCATATAGTTGAGTCTTGCTTACTTAATCCATTTTGACAAATACTTCCTTTTAATTCTAAAATTTATTTATATTAATTAAATTTGATTAAGTTAGGTTAAATATATCACCTTATTCTCTTTTTTTTTAATTCCTATTGGTATTTGTTTTCAGTTCCTCTTTTCCTTAATAATTTTGGATTAATTGTTCTTTTAATATTTATATTTTATCTTTTGTCCACTTGTTACTCATAAGCTTTGTTTTGTTAGTTGAGTAGTCACGATAAAGTTTTAGTATATATCTCATTATTTTAAAATTTGACAATACAAGTGTATTAAAAAAGCCTGGAATTATAATTCAAACAGTATTAGTTGTCCTCTAAGTGACTTATTTTGGTACAGTTTTTACATAGAAGCTTGTTTTGCTTTATAATTTTTCAGATATATTCAGGAACATCATCAGCTATTTAGGGGAAAGAAGAGCTAATTCTCAAAGCAATTCGGTATTCTTCATGTTGGTTGTTAGATTCCCTGGTAGCTCAGTTGATAAAGAATCTTCCTGCAATGCAGGAGACCCCAGTTTGATTGCCGCTACTGCTAAGTCGCTTCAGTTGTGTCCAACTCTGTGCGACCCCACAGATGGCAGCCCACTAGGCTCCCCCATCCCTGGGATTCTCCAGGCAAGAACACTGGAGTGGGTTGCCATTTCCTTCTCCAATGCATGAAAGTGAAAAGTGAAAGTGAAGTCGCTCAGTCGCGCCCGACTCTAGGCGACCCCATGGACTGCAGCCCACCAGGCTCCTCCGTCCATGGGCTTTTCCAGGCAAGAGAACTGGAGTGGGGTGCCATTGCCTTCTCTGTCAGTTTGATTACTGGGTCAGAAATATCCTCTGGAGAATGGATAGGCTACCCACTCGAGTATTCTTGGGCTTCCCATGTGGGTCAGATGATAAAGAATCCACCTGCAATGCAGAAAACCTGGGTTTGATCCCTGGACTGGGAAGACCCCCTGGAGGAAGGCGTGGCAACTCCTTTCCAGTATTCTTGCCTGGAGAATCTGCATGGACAGAGGTGCCTGGTGGGTTACACGTCATTGGGTCACAAAAAGTCAGACACGACTGAGTGACTTTCACTTCACTTCAATATTGGTTGAGGTTGTTCCTCTTATTCAGAAATAAATAATTTTGGCTTTAAACTTTAAAAGTCACATGAAACTTTACCACTTCTGAATAGTCAAACTGTTGTGTGCTAGGACAAGTCAGGATGTTCATTTTCTTTTCATTACAAGCATTTTTGTAACTGATGATGCTTTAAGTCTGTGAAAACAAATAAAAGTAATCATTGAAACAACTGGTTCAATTATACCTAATTTATTGACATTTTTCTACAAAATACCTGAAAATGAGTAATATAATAGATACTTGAAACTTACATTTGTACAAATTTTGCAAATTCACTGAATTAAAATGTTTGCTTTTTCAAAATATATTAATACATCTTAGTATATTCCACTTCAGATTGTATTGCATTAATATTTTCTCAATTTTTTTTCAAAATCACTTGCTTATTTTTAACAGAATATTGATATTGTTCTCAGTGTCCACAACAGTTTTAGTGGCAGTTCTCACTGAACTGCTAGTAATGTTAAACATAGAGCTGCCATGTGATCCAGCAATCTCACTCCTGAGCATATATCAGGAGAAAACCATAAATTGAAAAGACACTCTCACCACAACTTTCTTAGCGGCACTATTTGTAATAGCCAAGACATGGAGGCAACTTAAATATCCATTGACAGATTAATAAGTAAAGAAGATATAGTACATGTATGCAATGGAATATTACTTGAGAAATTGAAAAGAATGAAATAATGCCATTTGCAGCCACATAAATAAACTTAGAGATTTTCATACTGAATGAAGTAAATCAGATAGAGGAAAAGAAATATCATATGATATCTCTTATATACAGAATCTTAAAAAAAAAAAGATAAATTATACAAATGAACTTATTTCCAAGCAGAAACAGAATCATGGATTTAAAGAATGAACTTTGGTTGCCAGGGGCGGGGGGTAAGTATGGGGGAAAAGGATAGTTAGGAAGCTTGGGACTGACATGTACATACTGCTCTATTTAAAATGGATAAGCAACAAGGATCTAACTTAGAGTGCATGGAACTTTATTCAATGTTATGTGACAGCCTGGATGGAAGGGGAGTTTGAGGGAGAATGGATACATGTATATGTACGGCTGAGTCACTCTGCTGTTCACCTGAAACCATCACAACATAGTTAGTCAGCTACAATTCAATATAAAATTTAAAATTTTTTAAGAATGTTCATTTTCTCTGGACACATTTCTTTAACCTCTCTATGCTAACATGATTAATTTGGGGAACATCAGTAAATGGCTTTACTTGTTTGGCCAGCAACAGTGTACTCAGGAAAATTGTGTTAGTTGTATTTTCTTTAAAAAAATTGGGGGAAGTTCCCCTTTGTTGAAATATTACATTTTACCTTTTATGATTCCCCTGACTATTGCTTTTCTAGGAATTGAGACTATAATGAAGAGTATCTGCTTTTCAATGAATTATTTTTTAAAACTTTGTTTTATCTCAATAATTTTATTATTATTTATACCAACTTCTAAATATTTTAGTTGTCTTCCTGGGTTTAGCAATACACATATTTGATTAATCACAGTATACCTTCAAATATTTTTTTTACTAATTCATATGTAGCTGAACAACCTTATCAGGATAATATATTCACAAGCCTTTCCTTCCATCTTTTGTACTATTTCTTAAATTTTTCTATATATAGTATAAACTTTAAATGAATTGCTACTATATTTTTTTGGTGAGTCAATAATCTATATAACCTTTAAAATTATAAAAAAATATGTCTTATATATTTGCCTTTTTTTTTTTTTACCACTTATGGAAATCTTGGTTTCATTGAATAGATGCAAATTTCTGTTTGGTATCATATTCCTTCCGTAGAAGAACTTGTAATATTTCATTTTTAAAATACATTTTATATTTCCATAATTGTGCTATATTTCCTCTTTTGTTCCTGTATATTGTCTACTTTTTCAATTAAAGATTTTAACAGTCATAATTATTTTAAATTTCTCACCTGATATTTCAAACATCTAGGGCCTATTTGCCTCTACTTCTTTTGGTAAGTTTTCTCTTACAAGTGGATTTTTGCTCATGGGTTGTGTGTGTATATATATTTGTACCTGTTTCATACGTTTATAGTTGGAGGATTGCCAGCATCTGTAGAGCTATTGAGACTGAAGTACTCAATATTTATGCCTGAAAACTGGCATGCTCCTTCTCCTTCTTCTAGATCTTATTTTGGAAAGTTTATTAATTATTAGGGGCAGTTTTCATATGTCCTGTGTCCTGGTCTAGTCTCATTCTTGGACAAGTTTAGTGTCTTTCAGTTTAAGAGGCCTTTCTCATTGATCTGTCCCCTTTGTAACTTTGGGCTATCATTAATCATCTGGGTTCAAGGTAGTTTACTACTTCTCATTCAGGGGTTAAGATTGCCCACATTTCTCCTCTCCAGTTTTGCTTTCTTTAGCAACAGTGTTTCTTAATCTGTCCTCAGAAAGAGAAAAGGTTTGCATCCCTTCATCCAGGGGTTTAAGATAGCCTTGTCTCTTCTTTCTTTCTTGTGTTTCTTAAGACAGCCCTGTCTGTCTGTCTGTCTGTCTGTCTGTCTGTCTGTCTTTCTTTTTCTTTAGGTGAAAATTTTTGAACAGAGCTCCTGCCTTTTCTACACAAGCAGCGCTTTCTTCTCTCAGACATGTGCCACTGAAAAGACACTGTCTCTGATTTCCTATCCTGCTTTCCAAAATTATTGTTTGTCAGTGAAAGTCCATGAAGTGGGGCCATTATAGTAGTGCACATGGTCTTTTTTTTTTTTTCCCCTGTGGTTCTCTGAGGTTCTATATTATTGTGAAAGACATTTAGCCTTTAGTGGTTAATGCAATTTTTTATCTGAATTCTTATTCACTTGCATTGCATCCCAGCGATTGTTCTACTATCCCAATAGAACAATGTACCAGGTTTCTTATTTAACCAAGATGGTACTTCTAAGGATATTTAGGTGTCTTAATCTTACCTTTCTGATGGGTTCAAGAGAAGTTTTGATTTTGAGTTCTTCTGACTCTTTCTGGTTTAAAGGAACACTTTTTCTGCTTTTAACAACCTAAGAGTAAGCAAGAAGTAACCTTTTAGATATATTTTAATGTCCTTAATTTCAGTTTGCAGATGGCATACATTTGTCATTTGAACTTTGAAGGAACATTTGGAAGTTTAAATGTCTCTTCAGGACACCAAGAAAGAATTGACATTTATTTAAGGAAGCAGACACCATGAAGTCATTCCCAAAGATAATTTTGGTTTGCTGAATCTGAAGATTGGTTTTCAAACCTACATAGCTTGTCCCTCAGATAGGCTTAATATATGTTTACATCTCAGCCAATGCTCACCTGAACTTTCTCCAATGTCAACAGTTAAAAAAAAAAAAAAGAAAGAAAGAAAGAAAAGAAAGTTCCAATTGGAGATCATAACATGGTATAGAAGAATGCAAACTAGTTGAGTCTTTCTTCTACAGTTATTAGATAGCAAGTCTCCTAACCTTTCTCTCCTCAGCAAATACTGACAATAAATACTATTTTCAGAGACATAATGGTGGTTTAGTCACTAAGTCGTGTCTAATTATTGTGACCCCATGGACTGTATCCTGCTAGGCTCCACTATCCATGGGATTTTCCAGGCAAGAATATGGAGCAGGCTGCCATTTCCCTCTCTGGCAGATCTTCCTGACCCAGGAATTAAACCTGGGTCTCCTACACTGGAGGCAGATTCTTTACTGACTGAGCTACCATGGAATTCTTCTTTTTAAAACAAGAGATAATTTTAAAAAATTATTCACAAATCTATTTCAGGGTGCACAAAAGTACAATTTATATAAAACAGGAATGTTAGGTGAGTTTTTTGCTTTTAAACAGTTCAATAATACTGCTAGTTAAGACACTGATTTTGAATATTTCATCCAAAAATATTTTCAACAATATTTCTGGTATAATCACTCAGACAGAAGGAATCTTTTTTTCAGTTATAGAATGGTGGTATCAAACAGGAAATTTCTATTCTATATTGATATTTCAAAGGGGAGGATAATCCAAACTATATAATGTTAATTCATCTTCTTTATGCCAAGAACTACCATAAGTGTATCACAGGGACTTGAAAGGAAACATTGGACACTTAGACCCTTCATTGCTAGAACTGTACACAAGGGTGAGAACAGGGTTAAAATAACCAACAAGTGATGTTCAACTAACAAAGAGAGTATTAAAAAAAATAGGTACACTTTACCAATCCACAAAAATTTAATATCCTTATCTGCTGAGAGATTCAGTTTAAGTTCAGTTCAGTCACTCAGTCGCATCTGACTCTTTGCGACTCCATGGACTGCAGCACACCAGGCTTTCCTGTCAATCACAAACTCCAAGAGTTTAATCAAAATTATGTCCACTGAGTCAGTGATGCCATCCAAACATCTCATCCTCTGTCATCCCTTTCTCCTTCTGCTTTCAATCTTTCTCAGCATCAGGGTCTTTTCCAATGAGTCAATTCTTTGCATCAGGTGGCGAAAGTACTGGAGTTTCAGCTTCAACATCAGTCCTTCCAATGAATATTCAGGACTGATTTCCTTCAGGATGGACTGGTTGGATCTCCTTGCAGTCCAAAGGACTCTCAAGAGTCTTCTCCAACACCACAGTTCAAAAGCACCAATTCTTCAGTGCTCAGCTTTCTTTATGGTCCAACTCTCACATCCATACATGACGACTAGAAAAACCATAGTTTTGACTAGATGGACATTTGTTGGCAAGGTAATGTCTCTGCTTTTGAATACGCTATCTAGGTTGGTCATAACTTTTCTCCCAAGGAGCAAGTGTGTCTTAATTTCATGGCTGCAGTCACCATCTGCAGTGATTTTGGAGCCCAAACAAATAAAGTCTGTCACTGTTTCCACTATTTCCCCATCTATCTGCCATGAAGTGATGGGACTGGATGACATGAACGTAGTTTTCTAAACGTTGAGTTTTAAGCCAAATTTTTCACTCTCTTCTTTCATTTTCATCAAGAAGCTCTTTAGTTCTTCATTTTCATAGAGTTGGTGTCATTTGCATATCTGATGTTATTGATATTTCTAAGAATATTGACATTTCTTCCAGCAATCTTGATTCCAGCTTGTGCTTCATCCAGTCCAGAACTTCCCATGATTTACTCTGCTTACAAGTTAAATAAGCAGGTTGACAATATACAGCTTTGATGTACTCCTTTCCCAACTTGGAACCAGTCTATTGTTCCAACTCCAGTTCTAAATGTTGTCTCTTGACCTTCATACAGATTTCTCAAGAGGCATGTCAGGTCGTCTGGTATTCCCATCTCTTTCAGAATTTTCCACAGTTTGTTGTGATCCACACAGTCAAAGGCTTTGGCATAGTCAATACAGCAAAAGTATATGTTTTTCTGGAACTCTTTTTTCTTTTTCGATGATCCAACAGATGTTGGCAATTTGATCTCTGGTTCCTCTACCTTTTCTGAATCCAGCTTGAACACCTGAAATTTCTCGGTTCATGTACTGTTGAAGCCTGGATTGGAGAATTTTGAGCATTACTTTGTTAGTGTGTGAGATGAGTGCAATTGTGTGGTAGTTTGAACATTCTTTGGCTTTGCCTTTTTGAGGGGTTGGAATGAAAACTGACTTTTTCCAGTTCTGTGGCCACTGCTGAGTTTTCCAAATTTGCTGGTATATTGAGTGAAGCACTTTAACAGCATCATCTTTTAGGATTTGAAATTGCTCAGCTGGAAATCCATCACATCCCCTAGCTTTTTTCATAGTGTTCTTCCTAAGGCCCACTTGACTGCATTCCAGAGTGTTTCGCTGTAGGGGAGTGATCACACCATCATGATTATCTGGGTCATGAAGATTTTTTTTTTTTTTGGTATAGTTCTTTGTATTCTTGCCTCCTCTCCTTAATATCTTCTGCTTCTGTTAGTTCCATACTGTTTCTGTCCTTTATTGTGCCCATCTTTGCATGAAATATTCCCTTGGTATCTCTAATTTTCTTGAAGAGATCTCTAGTATTTCCTATTCTATTGTTTTCCTCTATTTCTTTGCATTTATCACTGGAGAAGGCTTTCTTATATCTCCTTGCTATTCTTTGGAACTCTGCATTCAAATGGGCATATCAATCTTTAAAGAACATCTATAATACAGAAACATGGTGTTAGATGAAAGATTGGGGCCACTGCCAATCTATAGGCCCCAGTGAACACTAAGAGAACAAAAACATCACTTGTTTCTCCTCTTATTCTTTGATCTTCTGCCAGTGAATCCCATTGGATCAAAACAATGGAAAGTTAGAGGTCAACAGACCTCAGATTAAAAAGCCTGTAGAATTTAGGCTCTTATAATACAGAAAAGGACCAAGAGTGAATCTGTAAGGAAACAAAATATATCTAGCTCACAGTATTTACTAATAACCATTTCTTGTTCAACATCAGCTATTCAAAATGCACTGCTAATTTTCTATAAACTATCTTTTCTCTAATAAATTAAGACAGCATTATCTCATCTATATTGAGTACTTATTTCCATAAATAATGACCGTAATTCTTCAAAATTTCATTTGAAATATTTTTAGTCTGTTTTAAAATTTGAGATTAAAGAAGACTTCAGGAACTCCAAAAGACCTAACAGATAGCCATATACCACTCCACTCTTTCACTTATACCTCAAGTTTACCCCAAATTGTTGAGAATGCTAAATTAATTATTTGGAACCTTTGCCAAGATCTTTTATTCTGTGAGATTCCCCTCTATGATTTGTGCAGTAGGGAAATAATGAGGAGAGAAAATCACTGCTTAAAGGAAGCAAACTAACTAATCACTCTTTCAGACATCAAGTAGGAATATAAAGACGAAGGGATATAAATGAAATAAGGCATCTGACTGGAAAAAAGTTAAGATGAAAAACATAGTATCACTACTAAGATCCTAAAAAATAAGTTGCAATATGAGAATTACAATATCACACTTAAATTTGAGTTAATATTTTTCACAGGGCAGTGAGCATTTCTGAGCATTTTCCCAAAGGAATAGATTTAAATGTGGCTCTTAAACTGCTAAACACAAAAACTTTTTTCTCCCAAGTCAAACTCACTTTGCTTTTCAGTACCATAAAGAAAAGAACAACATGGATTAAGCCGTTCTGCTGTGTAAATCTTCATTATATAAAAGATCTCCTCATATCTTATTTGATTTTGAAAATTATACAGTTAACAATAAAACTCTTGTTTTTTAAATCTATAAACAGCATAGTATAAAATATGTGCTTGACAAGAATTGTGTTTTTAAAAATATTCATGTGGAATATTTCCCAGATTATCCATCTGTGTTTCTAATTTATTCCACTAAGGATAAAGATGCCAAGATTTTAGAGTGGGAATAATGATGGCTGAGTTGGTGAGCAATGGTTGAACTACTCTTGAAATACTTATGGCTTGAGTCCCTTAAAAAATATCTGGCCATAAATATATACAGCTAGAAACAGAATTTCAGAGTTAAGTTTTTAAAAAGCAAAATACAAATATTATTTGATAAATTATAGGATAGAATGGATTGATAGAATCATCATTTGAAATTAGTACTTCCTATAGGTGGCAAAAACTTTTTCATCACTTGAAGGATTTGTAAATTTCCAGTTTCTAATAATATATGAGGCTAATAGAGAACTACAAAAATTTAGTAAGGCTTTCATTAAGTATGTAACTTTAAAAGGGAAGGGAATAAGATTAATGCATGTCGTTAAAATCTTCCTAATACAAGGAAAACGTTTAAAATTTTTTATTTAACTAGTATTCTACTATTATTTTAAATTTTTATTTATATCTAGGAACAAAAGCGACAAAAAGCAATGAAACTTGTTTTAAGGTAAACTATAATTGTATCTACTTTTGGTGAGCTCCATGAATAAGGTTCAATGCTCAGAGATTACCTGATTATGAGATTTTACTTATAATAAAGATCCACAGAATGGAGGCTAAACCTCCTAATCTTCTATCAGGGAATTTCTTAAGATAGTTTAGTTTAACTTTTGTAATTATGTTTGAGATTTAGTATACCTTTGGTGATCTATTCCTAAGAATGATATAATAATATGATTAAATATCTCTAAGAATGTTTTTGAAATATATGCCTGATTTATATCTTCTGAAACACTTAAAATCTACCCACAAGGGGAGAAATTATACTATTTTTAAAAGCTCATTAACCATAGTACAAGTGAGAACACATAAAGCAATTAAAGTATATGTTTAGTTCAATGTACCTGTAAGTAGAAAAAATTTCAAGCATATTCTCATGTGCTTTTAGTATGATAACAATAAGAGATTCACATTAAATTGTCTTAATTTTTATTCATGCTTACCTAGGTAGGAACAGAACTTCAGTTAATTGTCTATATATGTTCTATTGGTTTAGAAGGTAAATCTTCTACAAATTAGTCCCCAAAGAGTCAAAATCACTATTATAGCACCATAACTATAATTTACTTGAATATGCCAACTATAGAGAACTTTTTTTTTAATGTAAGAAATATTTGCCTACTGAATCCATTGTTATGTCAATAAACTTTGCTCTGAGTAAATTCAAGAGGTGAAAGTATTTGTAATTTTTCCATTTCATCTTTATTTTAGTATATAATTTTTTAACATTTAAAGTTGAGAAATATTTATCCTATAATATTCAAATGTAACATAGATATAGTGATTATGAAAATATTTCTCAATATTTCTAGAATACTATCAATATGAGTAAACTAATGTCATCCTAATGAATTTCTAAAACTATATGAATATAAGTCAGCTTGCGTGCATGAGTACTAAGTTGGTTCAGTCCTGTCCGACTCTTTGTAACTCCATGGACTGTAGCCCACCAGGATCTCTGCCCATGGGATTCTCCAGGCAGGAATACTGGAGTCGGTGTCTATGTTCTCCTCCAGTGGGCTCGAACCCACCTCTCCTGTCTACTGCATTGTAGGTGGGTTCTTTACCACTGAACCACCTCTCGGACCTAATGAGGGAATTTGCCTGCTTACAGAAATTTTGGTCAGTTACTTTGGTCACAATAAAGATATAAAACAAATTATTGCACAATATAATTTGTAGCTGTTAAATGTATGTACATTCACGTTAATATGTTTGTATATATGTTACATATGTGTATGTTTACATATATTTACTTATTACATACAAGAACACATAATATTTAATGTATCAATATGTGATTATAGAATTGAATTATCTTTATAAAATTAATGATCAATCACTTTTCTGCTTTCCAAAACATGCAATCGGATCTGTTATAAAAACCTAATACCTAGTTTAAAAGAACAAAAAGATTGATGTAAGAATTAATGATATCTTTACATATCATTGAAAGTTCATTTTTCCCCAAATCTCTTTAATATTTGGATATTAGTTGTGCATCACAGTTAAATTCAGTTATTATGTTTTAAAATGCTCTAACCACTAACATTGGAAGGGGCTGTGGAACTAACTGATCAGAAGAATGGTTGTCTTTGAATAAATACTTGGCATAATAATAAACGTGTGACTACTTATGGTAGCATTTATCTGTTATCTCTAGGGACATTTTATTTCTAGATAGACATTTTTTTCATGTAATAATCTTAAAATATAAGGAAACTTGATTAATTAATTGGGAAAATATAGGTGTAAATATTGACTGGCAATAGAAAAATTATGATAATTTATTTATCATACTTATTAACAACATTTACTGTTAAGCTTATTAAAGAGAGTATTTCCATCCCCAAATCTAATAAAAGCAATTTTTATTAGACTTTTATATTAGACACTTACAAATAGACTTTTATATTTCTTTAAAATGTTACGAAGAGCAGAATCAAGAAAATCAAATTGGTCCTTGAAAGTCATATGATAAATTTTAATGTAATATACGTTAATTTTTGCTATATATTTAAAACATTTTCTTCATTCATTCATCTGTCAATGGGCATTTTAGTTGTGGTACATATATACACAGAATATTACTCAGCCATTAAAAAGAAAAAAAACTGTCATTTGTAGAGATGTGCATGTCAGAAAGCAACAGTTAGAACTGGACATGGAACAACAGACTGGTTCCAAATAGGAAAAGGAGTACGTCAAGGCTGTATATTGTCACCCTGCTTATTTAACTTATATGCAGAGTACATCATGAGAAACGTTGGGCTGGAAGAAGCACAAGCTGGAATCAAGATTTCCAAGAGAAATATCAATAACTTCAGATATGCGGATGACACCACTCTTATGGCAGAAAGTGAAGAACTAAAGAGCCTTTTGATGAAAGTGAAAGAAGAGAGTGAAAAAAAAAATGGCTTAAAGCTCAACATTCAGAAAACAAAGATCATGGCATCTGGTCCTGTCACTCATGGCAAATAGATGGGGAAACAGTGGAAACAGTGTCAGACTTTATTTTTTTGGGCTCCACAATCACTGCAGATGGTGATTGCAGCCATGAAATTAAAAGACATTTACTCCTTGGAAGGAAAGTTATGACAAAACTAGACAGCATATTAAAAAGCAGAGATGTTACTTTGCCAACAAAGGTCTGTCTAGTCAGGCTATGGTTTTTCCAGTAGTCATGTATGGATGTGAGAGTTGGACTGTAAAGAAAGCTGAGCCCTGAAGAATTGATGCCTTTGAACTGTGGTGTTGGAGAAGACTCTTGAGAGTCCCTTGGACTGCAAGCAAGGAGATCCTACCAGTCCATCCTAAGGAGATCAGTCCTGGGTGTCCACTGGAAGGACTGATGTTGACGCTGAAACTCCAATACTTTGGCCACTTGATGTAAAGAGCTGATTCATTTGAAAAGACCCTGATGCTGGGAAAGATTGAGGGGAGGAGGAGAAGGTGACGACAGAGAATGAGATGGTTGGATGGCATCACCGACTCAATGGACATGAGTTTGGGTAATCTCCAAGAGTTAGTGATAGACAGGGAGGCCTGGTGTGCTGCATTTCATAGGGTTGCAAACAGTCAGACACGACTGAGCAACTGAACTGAACTGAACTGAACAGACTGAGATGGACCTAGAGTCTGTCAAACAGAGTGAAGACAGAAAGAGAAAAAATATTGAATATTAACACATACATGTGGAATCTAGAAAATGGTACAGATGAATCTATTTGCAGGGCAGATATAGAGATGCAGATGCAGAGAACAGATGTGTGGACACCAAGTGGGTGGTGAAGTGGTGATGGGATAATTGAGAGATTGAGGTTGACATATATATAGTACTATGTGTAAAATAGCTAGCATGAACCTGTGGTATAGCACAGGGAACTCAGTCGGTGCTCTGTGGTTTTGACCTACAAGGGTGAAACGGTTGGGAGTAAAAGGGAGGCCCAAGAGGGGGTTTGAGTATACATGTAACTAATGTACCTTAGTGTACAGCAGAAACTAACACAACATTGTGAAGCAACTATACCCCAATTAATAATATATTTATAGTAATTACTTTATATATTTCTGAAATTTATTCATGTGTGGTTCAGGAATTAATATATTTTATTCTAAGGCTAGGGATATTACAGTACAAGAGAAGAACAAAGCACACATTTCTAAAAAAAATCAGGTGGAGAAATGTGTATTTACATCAGCAAGGGTGGGTTGAAAGTGAAAGTGAAGTTCCTCAGTCGTGTCTGACTCTTTGCGACCCTGTAGACTGTAGCCTACCAGGCTCCTGGGATTCTCCAGGCAAGAATACTGGAGTGGGTTGCCATTTCCTTCTCCAGGGAATCTTCATGATCCAGGGATGGAACCTGGGTCTCCCGCATTGCAGGCAGATGCTTTAACCTCTGAGCCACCAGGGAAGGGTGGGTTAGTGTTAGGCAAGTAAACTACATTTTGAATATATGTAGAGCTATGTTCAAAATCTAAGGGTCTGTGACAGAATCTATTGCGTTTATCAGCCAATATGTATGGGAGTGACATGATATGAAAATGTAAGATGATAGGGCTTCTCTGTTATCTCAGATGGGAAAGAGCCCACCTGTCAGTGCAGGAGATGTAAGAGTCATGAGTTCAATTCCTCGGTCAGGAAGGCCCAGGAAAAGGAGATGATAATCCACTAACTTACTCCATTATTCTTGCCTGGGAAATCACATGGACATAAGAGCCTGGCAAGGACCATGGGGTTGCAAAGAGGCGTACATGACTGAGTGCACATGTGTATGAGTGTGCACACACACACACACATAGTGTTATAACTGTAGGGTCTTGGTACATCTGGTCCTACATCTTTCTTCTTAATTATTATGTCAAGTTAAAACGTCAACAAATATTCACAGTCTCACCTGGTTTTTTCAACATTCACTTGATTAGTTAGGGATTATAATGATAGATATGTGAATGAATTGTGGATACAATGGTGTATGTTAATTATGGGACAAAACAAAAAAGTGCTGACACATAATTATCCAGTTGATCTTCTCCATATGTATAGGTCCAGGAGACTAGATGTTCCAGAAGATGTAAGTAGTTTTCTATGTTACTATGTGGAACAAAACCTACAGCCTAATTGTGGTGGATGGGTAGCATGGAGTATAAATCTTTGTTTTGTTGAGTCACTGTGACTTGACTTTTTTTTTTTTTTTTACTGAAACACAAACTTATCTTTTAATTACAAAATACAGTAAGTCCTCAACATACGAATGAGTTCCATTCTGAGAGTATGTTTATAAGCCAAACAAAATTAACCTAGGTACCCAGCTAACACAATCATCTATATAGTACTGTACTATTAATATAACAGGATTATAATACTTTCACATAAATAATACATAAAAAAAACACAAAAATTTTTTAAAAAACACTTTAAATCTTACTGCACAGTATCTTGAAAAGTACAGTGATATAGTACAACAGGTGGCATACAGGGGTTGGCATTGAGTTTACTGTCAAGAAGAGTTATTGACTAGAGGAGGGAGAGGAGATGGGAGATGGTAGACCTGAAGGATTGTCAGCAAAAGGAAAGGAGGACAAGCTTATAATTTCACACACACCTGATGATGATTCCACTGGTTCTGGTGCCATCTGGATTCTGGTTCTGGTTTCTTGCTGGATTCAGTTCCATCTACCCTCTTGCAAGAATGACCCAGTGATATCTAGGTAGTATCTCTTTTTTCCTCAACATGGATGACATGGTAGCTCTGGATTGCATTCCGAATGGCTGTCGCAACCTTTGTGAATCATTTTACTTTCATGTCCTATGCCTTGAAAACAGTGCCTCCTCAAATAAAGAAAAACCCCATGTCGTTTCCTGTGTCATGAATATCTGGTTCATCAGCTACTTCACCTTCCTCTTGTTTCTCTTTGACCTTTCCCTGGACCTCCAGTTCCACCAGATGTTTTTGTTAGTGTTGTTGTAAATACACTCCTTCATAGCAAGCTTCTTATATTGCATAGCAAGGAGTTCAGTGAAGCCATCTTCTCGCAGATTTAGTTCCAGCTTCTCCCTGAGGGCCATTAAGTTGCTGAAGACCTCTTTAGACTCCTCACTCATTTTCTCAAATCCGTGAAAATTGTGGGGAAAACAAAACAAAACAAAACAAAACTGGGCAAGTGTTCTTTCAAATCCCATTCATGGTGACAACCATAACCTCACACCAAGCAAAGTCAGTGTATTTTATGGCCTTGTAGATTTATAGTCCTTCCAAAATTGTCACAAGGTTGTTCCTGATTCAACACTTACCTTTACTGTTTGATGATAAGTTTGATGTAAATATTATTTATTGAAAGTCACTGTACACCGCCTCCCCTCTTATTCTTAGGTTGGATGAGTTATCCACTATTTGGTTCCAGAAAAACTACTTTGATATTAGGATGAAAATCATCCATGAATGTGGGGTGGCATGGAGCACTATCAAGCAGTGAAAGAATATTCAGTGGAACATAATTCTCCAAGCAATACTTCTTTACCTCTAGGATAAAGTGGTGGAAAAAAACAGTTTTGGAAAATAGTTTGTGTAACCCAGGCCTTAGGGTTATTCTTCCCATAACAAGAAGAGTGTCCTTAACTAGGCTTTTCAGTGCTCCTGGGTCCTCTGCATGATAAGCTAAGAGAGGCTTCAACTTCATATCACCAGAAATATTTCCACCAAAAAACAGAGTTAGCTTATCCTTTGCTGCTTTATAGCCTGGCATGAAGTTTTCCTCCTTACTGATGTGACTTTGGTTTGACATTCACTTCCAGTGCAGTTTTGTCTCAGGCACATTAAAAGCTTGCTCAGGTAAATACATGCTTTTATCAAAAATTTATTTTATTTTTTATTTATTTTTTAGCTGAAGGATAATTGCTTCAAAGAATTTTGTTTTTTTGTCAAACATCAATATGAATCATCCACAAGCATACATATGTCCCCTCCCTCTGGAAACTCCCTCCCATCTCCCTCCTCATCCCACCCGTCTAGGTTGATACAGAGCCCCTGTTTGGGTTCCCTGAAACATACAGCAAATTCTCATTGGGTGTCTATTTTACAAATGGTAATATAAGTTACCATGTTATTCTTTCCATACATCTCATCCTCTCCTCCCCATCCCCAGTGTCCTTAATGTTGTTCTCTATGTCTGTCCACTGCTGTTCTTCAAATAAATTCATCAGTACCAAATTCCATAGGTTCCCCTGGTGGCTCAGATGGTAGTCTGCCTGCAATGCAGGGGACTCAGGTTCCATCCCTGGGTCAGGAAGATACCCTGGAGAAGGAAATGGCAACCCACTCCAGTATTGTTGCCTGGAAAATCCCATGGACAGAGGAGCCTTTGGGGCAACATCCCATGGGGTCACAAACCATCAGACATGACTGAGCAACTAACACACACACACACACGCACACACACACACACACATCATCATCTTTTTAGAGTCCATATATATTCATTAGTATACGATATTTTCCTACTCTTTCTGACTTACTTCATTCTGTATAATAGGCTCTAAGGTCATCCACCTCATTAGGACTGACTCAAATGTGTTCCTTTTTACAATTGAATAGTTTTCTATTGTATATATATACCACAGCTTCTTTATCCATTCATCTGTTGATGGACATCTAAATTGCTTCCATATTCTAGCTTTTGTGAATAGTGTTGCAATAAACATTGGGGCACATGTGTCATTTTCAATTTTGGTTTCTTAAAGACTCTGATGCTGGGAGGGATTGAGGGCAGGAGGAGAAGGGGACGACCCAGGATGAGATGGCTGGATGGCATCACGGACTCGATGGATGTTAGTCTGATTGAACTCCGGGAGATGGTGATGGACAGGGAGGCCTGGCATGCTGCAATTCATGCGGTCGCAAAGAGTCGGACACGACTGAACGACTGAACTGAACTGAACTGAACTGAAGGGTATATGCCCGGAAAAGGCAATGGTACCCCACTCCATTACTCTTGCCTGGAGAATCCCATGGATGGAGGAGCCTGGTGGGATGCAGTCAATGGGGTTGCTAGGCACACTAAGCACAGGTGGCTGTGCCCGGTGCACTAAGCACGGCCAAGAGGAGCTACCCAACATGCGAGGTCAGGGGCAGACCCCGGAGGACCCCATGCCCGAACGGCTGAGGCCAAGAGGAGTTACCCCCACGTCTGAGGTCAAGGGCAGCAGCCGAGAGTGCCAGGTTGTGACGGCTCAGGAATAGCCGAGAGGAGCTATCCCACATCCAAGGTCAGGGGCGGTGGCTGGGAGGACCCACCCCACGTCCAAGGCCAGGGACAGGGGCCGAGAGGAGCCACCCAGTGTCCGAGGCCAGGGGCGGCAGCCGGGAGGGGCCACCCCGTGCCCGAAGCCAGGGGAGGCGGCCAGGAGGAGCAACCGCATATCCAAGGAGTGGTGTCTGCATGGGCACAGGAGGGCCTAGAGGAGCCATCTCACGCTGAAGGCCAGGAAGGGCTGCAGTTAGGAGATACCCCTCATCCAAAATAAGGAGCAGGGGCTGTGCTTTGCTGGAGCAGCTGTGAAGAGACATCCTATACCCAAGGTAAAAGAAACCCAAGTGAAATGGTAGGTGTTATAAGAGGCATCAGAGGGCAGACACAATGAAACCATACTCACAGAAAACTAGTGAATCTAATCACACTAGGACCACAGCCTTGTCTGACTCAATGAAACTAAGCCATGCCCGCGGGGCAACCCAAGATGGGTGGGTCATGGTGGAGAGGTCTGACAGAATGTGGTCCACTGGAGAAGGGAATGGCAAACCACTTCAGTATTCTTGCCTTGAGAACCCCATGAACAGTATGAAAAGGTAAAATGATAGGATACTTAAAGAGGTACTCCCCAGGTCAGTAGGTGCCCAATATGCTACTGGAGATCAGTGGAGAAATAACTCCAGAAAGAATGAAGGGATGGAGCCAAAGCAAAAACAATACCCAGCTGCGGATGTGGCTTGTATAGAAGCAAGGTCTGATGCTGTAAAGAGCAATACTACATAGGAACCTGTAATCTCAGGTCCATGAATCAAGGAAATTTGGAAGTGGTCAAACAAGAGATGGCAAGGGTGAACGTCGACATTCTTGGAATCAGTGAACTAAAATGGACTGGAATGGGTGAATTTAACTCAGACGACCATTATATCTACTACTGAGGGCAGGAATCCCTCATAAGAAATGGAGTAGCCATCATGGTCAACAAAAGAGTGTGAAATGCAGTACTTGGATGCAATCTCAAAAATAACAGAATGATCTCTGTTCATCTCCAAAGCAAACCATTCAATATCACGGTAATCCAAGTCTATGCCCCAACCAGTAATGCTGAGGAAGCTGAAGTTGAACGGTTTTATGAAGACCTATAAGACCTTTTAGAACTAACACCCCCCAAAAATGTCTTTTTTATTATAGAGGACTGGAATGCAAAAGTAGGAAGTCAATAAACACCTGGAGTAACAGGCAAATTTGGCCTTGGAATGCAGAATGAAACAGGGCAAAGACTAATAGAGTTTTGCCAAGAAAATGCACTGGTCATTGCAAACACCCTCTTCCAAAAACACAAGAGAAGACTCTACACATGGACATCACCAGATGGTCAACACTGAAACCAGATTGATTATATTCTTTCCAGCCAAAGATGGAGAAGCTCTATACAGTCAACAACAAAAAAAAGACTGGGAGCTGACTGTGGCTCAGATCATGAACTCCTTATTACCAAATTCAGAGTCAAATTGAAGAAAGTAGGGAAAACCGCTAGACCATTCAGGTATGACCTCAATCAAATCCCTTATGATTATAAAGTGGAAGTGAGAAATAGATTTAAGGGCCTAGATCTGATACATCGAGTGCCTGATGAACTATGGAATGAGGTTTATGACATTGTAGAGGAGAGAGGCATCAAGACCATCCCCATGGAAAAGAAATGCAAAAAAAGCAAAATGGCTGTCTGGGGAGGCCTTACAAACAAATGTGAAAAGAAGAGAGGCGAAAAGCAAAGTAGAAAAGGAAAGATATAAGCATCTGAATGCAGAGTTCCAAAGAATAACAAGAAGAGATAAGAAAGCCTTCTTCAATGATCAATGCAAAGAAATAAAGGAACAGAATGGGAAAGTCTAGTGATCTCTTCAAGAAAATTAGAGATACCAAGGGAACATTTCATGCAAAGATGGGCTCGATTAAGGACAGAAATGGTATGGACGTAACAGAAGCAGAAGATATTAAGAAGAGGTGGCAAGAAATCACGGAAGAACTGTACAAAAAAGATCCTCACTGCCTGGATAATCATGATAGTGTGATCACTCATCTAGAGCCAGACATCCCGGAATGTGAAGTCAAGTAGGCCTTAGAAAGCATCACTATGAACAAAGCTAGTGGAGATGATGGAATTCCAGTAGACCTATTTCAAATCCTGAAAGATGATGCTGTGAAAGTGCTGCACTGAATATGCCAACGATTTTGGAAAACTCAGCAGTGGCCACAGGACTGGAAAATGTCAGTTTTCATTTCAAGCCCAAAGAAAGGCAATGCTGAAGAATGCTCAAACTACCGCACAACTGCACTCATCTCACATGCTAGCAAAGTATTGCTCAAAATTCTCCAAGCCAGGCTTCAGCAATACGGGAACTGTGAACTTCCTGATGTTCAAGCTGGTCTTGGAAAGGGCAGAGGAACCAGAGATCAAATTGCCAAAATCCGCTGGATCATGGAAAAAGCAAGAGAATTCCAGAAAAACATCTATTTCTGCTTTATTGACTATGCCAAAGCCTTTGACTGTGTGGATCACAATAAACTCTGGAAAATTCTGAAAGAGATGGGAATACCAGATCACCTATCCTGCCTCTTGAGAAATCTGTATGCAGGCCAGGAAGCACAGTTAGAACTGGACATGGAACAACAGACTGGTTCCAAATAGGAAAAGGAGTACATCAAGGCTGTATATTGTCACCCTGCTTATTTAACTTATATGCAGAGTACATCATGAAAAACGCTGAGCTGGAAGAAGCACAATCTGGACTCCAGATTGCCAAGAGAAATATCAATAACCTCAGTTATGCAGATAACATCACCCTTATGGCAGACAGTGAAGAGGAGCTAAAATGCCTCTTGGTGAAATTGAAAGAGGAGAGTGAAAAAGTTGGCTTAAAGCTCAACCTTCAGAAAATGAAGATCATGGCATCCAGTCCCATCACTTCATGGGAAATAGATGGAGAAACAGTGGAAAGAGTGTCAGACTTTATTTTTTTGGGTGCCAAAATCACTGCAGATGTGACTGAAGCCATGAAATTAAAAGACACTTACTCCTTGAAAGAAAAGTTATGACCAACCTAGATAGCATATTCAAAAGCAGAGGCATTGCCGACTAAGGTCCGTCTAGTCAAGGCTATGGTTTTTCCAGTAGTCATGTATGGATGTGAGAGTTGGACTTTGAAGAAGGCTGAGCGCCAAAGAATTGATGCTTTTGAACTGTGGTGTTGGAGAAGACTCTTGAGAGTCCCTTGGACTGCAAGGAGATCCAACCAGTCCATTCTGAAGGAGATCAGCCCTTGGATTTCTTTGGAAGGAATGATGCTAAAGCTGAAGCTCCAGTACTTTGGCCACCTCATGTGAAGAGCTGACTCATTGGAAAAGTCTTTGATGCTGGGAGGGATTGGGGGTAGGAGAAGGGGATGACAGAGGATGAGATGGCTGATGGCATCACTGACTTGATGGACGTGAATCTGAGTGAACTCCAGGAGTTGGTGATGGACAGGGAGGCCTGGTGTGCTGTGATTCATGGAGTCGCAAAGAGTCAGATATGATTGAGGGACTGAACTGAACAGAGCGACTTCACTTTCACTTTTCACTTTTATGCATTGCAGAAGGGAATGGCAACCCACTCCAGTGTTCTTGCCTGGTGAATCCCAGGGACTCTGGAACCTGGTGGGCTGCCATCTCTAGGACTGCACAGAGTCAGACACGACTGAAGTGACTTAGCAGCAGCAGCAAGGGTATATGCCTACAAGTGGAATTGCTGATTCATATGGTGGTTTTATTCCTAGTTTTTAAAGAAATCTCCATATCATCTTCAATAGTGGCTGTATCAATTTACATTTCCACCAACAGTGCAAGAGGGTTCCCATTTCTCCACACCCTCTCCAGCTTTCATTGTTTGTAGACTTTTTGATGAGCATTCTGACTGCTATCAGATGATATCTCATTGTAGTTTTGATTTGCGTTTCTCTAAAAACGTGCATTTTTTTAACATCTTTTCACGTGCTTGTTAGCCATCCATATGTATTAATTGGAGAAATGCCTGTTTAAATCTTTCCCCCACTTTTTGATTCGGTTGTTTGTTTTTCTGGTATTGACTTGTATGAGATACTGCATATTTTGGAAGTTAATCTGTTTTCAGTTGTTTCATTTGCTATTATTTTCTTGCATTCTGAAGGTTGTATTTCCACCTTGTTTATAGTTTCTTTTGCTGTGCAAATGTTTTTAAGTTTAACTAGGTCCCACTTGTTTAATTTTGTTTTTATTTCCGTTATTCTAGGAGCTGGGTCTTAGAAGATCTTACTTTGATTTCTGTCATCGAGTGTCCTGCTTATGCTTTCCTCTAAGAATTTTATAGTTTCTGGTCTTACACTTAGATCTTTAATCCATTTTTAGTTTATCTTTGTGCATGGTGTTAGGAAGCATTCTAATTTCATTCTTTTACATATAGTTGCTCAGTTTTCCCATCAAAACTTATTGAAGAGGCTATCTTTGCCTCATTGTATGTCCTTGGCTCCTTTGTCAAAAATAAGATACTCTTATGTATATGGGTTTATTTCTGGGCTCTCTATCTTGTTCCATTAGTCTACATTTCTGTTTTTGTGCCAGTACCATACTGTCTTGATGACTGTAGCTTTGTAGGATAATCTGAAGTCAGAAAGATTTATTCCTCCAGCTCCTTTCTTCTTTCTCAAAACCACTTTGGCTATTTGGGATTTTTTGTGTTTCCATAAGAATTGTGATATTTTTTGTTCTAGTTTTGTGAAAAATGTCATTGATAATTTGATAGGGATTACATTGAACCTGTAGATTGCATTATGTAGTATAGTCATTTCCACAATATTGATTCTTGCAACCCAGGAACATCTATTTATATCATCAGTATCTTATAATTTTCTGTATACAGTTTTTTGTCTCCTTAGGTAGCTTTATTCCTAGATATTTTATTGTTTTGTTGCAATGGTGAATGGAATTGATTCCTTAATTTCTTTTTCTGATTTTTCATTGTTAGTATATGGGAATGAAAGTGATTTCCATGTATTGATTTTGAATCTTGTGACATTGCTAAATTCACTGATTGATTAGCTCTAGTAATTTTCTAATAGTATATTTAGAGTTTTCTATGTATAGTATCATGTCATCTGCAAACATTGAGAACATTGCTTCTTTTCTGATCTGGATTCCTTTCATTCATTTTTCTTCTCTGATTGTCATAGCTAGGATTTCTAAAACTATGTTGAATAATAGTAATGAGAGTAGTCATCCTTGCCTGGTTCCTGATCTTAGAGGGAATAATTTTTGTTTTTCACTATTGAGAAAAATGTTTACTGTGGGTTTATCATATATGGACTTTACTATGTTGAGGTAGGTTCCTTCTATGCCCATTTTTAAAAGAGTTTTAATCATAAATGGGTGCAGGATTTTGTCAAAGGCTTTTTCTGCATCTATTGAGATTATCATATGGTTTTTGTCTTTTGATTTGTTAATATGGTGTATCACAAAGATTGATTTGTATATACTGAAGAATTCTTGCATAACTGGAATAAAGTCCACTTGATCATGGTGTATGAGTTTTTTAATGTGTTGTTGAATTCTGTTTGCTAGAATTTTGTTGAAGATTTTTGCACATATGTTCATAAGTGATATTGGCCTATAATTTTATTTTTGTGTTGTCTTTGTCTGCTTTTGGTATCAGGGTGATGGTGGCCTCATAGAATGTGTTTGGAAGTGTTCTTTCCTCTGCAGTTTTTTGAAAGAGTTTTAGAAGGATAGGCATTAGCTCGTTTGTAAATTGTAGAATTCACCTGTGAAGCCAGTTGGTTCTGGGCTTTTGTTTTTTGGGAGATTTTTGATCAAAGTTTAGATTTCAGTGCTTGTAATTGGGTTGCTTATAATAAATATTTATTCCTGGTCAGTCTTGTAAGATTTAACTTTTCGAAGAATCTGTTCATTTATTCCAGGTTATCCATTTTATTGCTATATAGTTATCCATAATAGTCTCTTATAAGCCTTTGTATTTCTGCACTGTCTGTTGTAAACTCTCCTTTTTCCATTCTAATTTTGTTGAATTGATTTTCTCTCTCTCTTTTTTTTTGATGAGTTGTTAAAAGTTTGTCTATTCTGTCTAGCTTCTCAAAGAACCACCTTTCAGTTTTATTAATCTTTAAAATTGTTTCTTTCATTTCTTTTTCATTTATTTTTGCTCTGATCTTTATGCTTTCTTTCCTGCTGCTAACTTTGCGGTTTTTTTGATCTTCTTTTTCCAGCTGTTTTAGGTGAAAATTAGGTTGTCTATTTGATGTTATTTTTGTTTCTTAAGGTAGGATTGTATTGCTATGAACTTCCTTCTTACAACTGCTTTTCCTGCATCCCATAGGTTTTGAGTTATTTTGTTTTCATCTTCATTTGTTTCTGGAAATTTTTTGATACATTTTGATTTCTTCAGTAATCTGTTCATAGTTTAAAAACATGTCATTTAATCTCCATATGTTTGTGAATTTTACAGATTTTTTCCCCCTTGTAATAGACATCTGGTCTCATAGCATTGTGATCAGAAAGGATGATTGATACAATTTCAATATTCTTAAATTTACTGATTTGATTTGTGACCCAAGATGTGGTCTATCCTGGAGAATATTCTCTGTGCACTTGAGAAGATGTATTCTTCTGCATTTGGATGGAATGTCCTAAAGATATCAACGAGATCCATCTGACCTAATGTGTCATTTAAAATTTGAGTTTCCTTATTAATTTTCTGTTTTGATGATCTACCCAATGGTGTAAGTGGGGTGTTTAAGTCTTCTACTATTATTGTGTTACTGTCAATTTCTCCTTTTATGTCTGTTAGTGTTTGTCTTTTGTATTGAGGTGCTCCCATTTTGGCTCCATTCAGTTCAGCTGAGTTCAGTGGCTCAGTCGTGTTCAACTCAGCCGTGTGCAACTATATGAATATCAGCATGCCAGGCCTCCCTGTCCATTACCAACTCCCAGAGTTTACCAAACTCATGTCCATCAAGTCGGTGATGCCATCCAGCCATCTCATCCTCTGTTATCCCCTTCACCGTCTGCCCCCAATCCCTTCAGGAATCAGAATCTTTTCCAATCAGTCAACTCTTCACTAGAGGTGGCCAAAGAATTGCAGTTTCAGCTTCATCATCAGTCCTTCCAATGGACGCCCAGGACTGATCTCCTTTAGGTTGGACTGGTGGGATCTTCTTGCAGCCCAAGGGACTCTCAAGAGTCTTCTCCAACACCACAGTTCAAAATCGTCAACTCTTCAGTGCTCAGCTTTCTATACAGTCTAACTCTCACATCCATACATGACCACTGGAAAAACTATAGCCTTGACTAGACAGACCTTTGTTGACAAAGTAATGTCACTGCTTTTTAATATGCTATCTAGGTTGGTCATAACTTCCCTTCCAAGGAGTAAGCATCTTTTAATTTCATGGCTGCAATCACCATTTGCAGTGATTTTGGAGCTCAAAAAAATAAAGTCTGACACTGTTTCCCATCTATTTCGCATGAAGTGATGGGACCAGATGCCATGATCTTCATTTACTGAATATTGACTTCTAAGCCAACTTTTTCACTCTCTTCTTTCACTTTCATCAAGAGGCTTTTTATTTCCTCTTCACTTTCTGCCATAAGTGCGGTGTCATCTGCATCTCTGAGGTTATTGATATTTCTCCCAGCAATCTTGATTCCAGATTGTGCTTATTCCAGCACAGCATTTCTCATAATGTAATTTGCATATAAGTTAAATAAGCAGGGTGACAATATACTTCATATACTCCTTTTCCTATTTGGAACCAGTCTGTTTTTCCATGTCCAATTCTAATTGTTGCTTCCTGACTTGCACATAGGTTTCTCAAGAGGCAGGTCAGGTGGTCTGGTATTCCCATCTCTTTCAGAATTTTCCACAGTTTATTGTGATCCACACAGTCAAAGGCTTTGGTATAGTCAAGAAAGCAGAAATAGATGTGTTTCTGGAACTCTCTTGCTTTTTTGATGATCCAACCGATGTTGGCAATTTGATTTCTGGTTCCTCTGCCTTTTCTAAAACCAGCTTGAATATCTGGAAGTTCACAGTTCATGTATTGCTGAAGTCTGGCTTGTAGATTTTTGAGCATTACTTTACTAGCATGTGAGATGAATGCAATTGTGTGCTGGTTTGAGCATTCTTTGGCATTACCTTTCTTTGGGATTGTAATGAAAACTGACCTTTTCCAGTCCTGTGGCCACAGCTGAGTTTTCAAAATTTGTTGGCATATTGAGTGCAGCACTTTCATAGCATCATTTTCCAGGATTTGAAATAGTTCAACTGGAATTCCAGTACCTCCACTCTCTTTGTTCATAGTGATGCTTCCTAAGGCCCACTTGACTTCACATTCCAGGATGTCTGGCTCTGGCTGAGTGATCACACCATCGTGATTATCTGGGTCATGAAGATGTTTTTGTACAGTTCTTCTATGTATTCTTGCCACCTCTTCTTAATATCTTCTGCTTCTTTAGGTCCCTATCGTTTCTGTCCTTTATCGAGCCCATTTTGCATGAAATGTACCCTTGGTATCTCTAATTTTTTATGAATAGATCTCTATTCTTTCTCATTCTGTTGTTTTCCTCTATTTCTTTGCATTGATCACTGAGAAGGCTTTCTTATCTCACCTTGCTATTCTCTGGAACTCTGCATCTAGATGCTTATATCTTTCCTTTTCTCCTTTGCTTTTTGCTTCTCTTCTTTTCACAGCTGTTGTAAGGCCTCCTCAGACAGTCATTTTGCTTTTTTGCATTTCTTTCCCATGGGGATGGTCTTGATCCCTGTCTCCTGTACAGTGTCACGAACCTCTGTCCATATTTCATCAGGCACTCTGTCCATCAGATCTAGTCCCTTAAATCTATTTCTCACTTCCACTGTACAATCATAAGGAATTTGATTTAGGTCATACCTGAATGGTCTAGTGGTTTTCCCTACTTTCTTCAATTTAAGTCTGACTTTGGCAATAAGGAGTTCATGATCTGAGCCACAGTCAGTTCCAGTCTTGTTTTTGCTGACTGTATAGAGCTTCTCCCTCTTTGGCTGCAAAAAATATAATTAATCTGATTTTGGTGTTGACCATTTGGTGATGTCAATGTATAGAGTCTTCTCTTGTGTTGTTGGCAGAGGGTGTTTGCTATGACTAGGGCATTCTCTTGGCAGAACTTTATCAGCCTTTTGCCCTGCTTCAATCTGCACACCAAGGCCAAATTTACCTGTTACACCAGATGTTTCTTGACTTCTTACTTTTACATTCCAGTCCCCTATAATGAAAAGGACATATTTTGGGGGTGTTAATTCTAAATGTCTTGTAAGTCTTCATAGAACCATTCAACTTCAGTTCTTCAGCATTACTGGTTGGGGCATAGGCTTGGATCACCGTGATATTGAATGGTTTTCCTTGGAAACAAACAGATCATTCTGTCGTTTTTGAGACTGCATCCAAGTACTGCATTTTGGACTCGTTTGTTGACCTGATGTCTCCTCCATTTCTTCCAAGGGAGTATATCTTCTACTACCCCCAGTAGTAGATATAATGGTCATCTGAATTAAATTCACCCACTCCAGCCCATTTTAGTTTGCTGATTCCTAGAATATTGACATTCACTCCTATCATCTCCTGTTTTGGGTACATATATTTTTGCAAATGTTATGTCTTCCACTTCGATTGATCCCTTGATCATTCTGTAGTGTACTTACTTCTCTCTTGTAATATTCATTATTTTAAGGACTGTTTTGTCTGATATGAAGATTGATACTCCAGCTTTCTTTCAAATTCCATATGCATTAAATATATTTTTCCATCGTCTCACTTTTAGTCTGTATATGTGTTTTGGACTAAAGTGTGTTTCATGTAGATAGCATATATACATGGATCTTTTTTTGTGTGTATCCATTTAGCCAGTATGTATCTTTTGGATGGAGCATTAATCCATTTCACTTAAAGTAGTTAGTGATATATATGTTATATATATATATATATATATATATATATATATATATATATATATATAATCATATTGCCATTTTCTTAAGTGTTTGGGGTTCATTTTTGTATATTTTTTTACTTTTGTATTTCCTGACTATATAAGTCCCTTAAACATTTTTTGTAAATTAGTTTTGTGGTAATAAATTCTGTTAACTTTTGCTTGTATGCAAAATTTTTTATGTCTCCATCAATTTTGAATGAGATCCTTGCCAGGTAGAGTAATTTTGATTGTAGGTTTTTAACCCTGTCAGTACTTTAAATATATCCTTCCATTCTCTTCTGGCCTTCAGAGTTTCTGCTGAAAGATCTGTTAAACATATGGGGTTTCCCTTGTATATTACTTGTTGCTTTCACCTTTTGCTTTAATATTATTTCTTTATGGTTAATCATTGTTAGTTTGATTAGTTGTGTTTTGATATATTTCTCCTTGGTTTTATCCTGATGGGCCTCTTTGTGCTTTTTGAAATTGATTTTCTATTTTCTTAACCATGTTGAGGAAATATTCAACTATAATATCTTCAAAAATTTATTTACACCCTCTGTTTTCCTCTTCTTCTTCTGGGACCCCTATTATTCAAATGTTGGTGCATTAATATTGTCCCAATTTTCTGAGACTATCCTCACTTCTTTTCATTCTTTTTACTTTATTCTGCTCTTTAGCAGTTATTTCTCCCATCTATCTTCCAGTTCACGAATCCTTTCTTCTGCTTCATATATTATGCTATTGACTCCTTCTAGAGTCTAGTTTTTAATTTCAGTAATTGTGTTGTTTGTCTCTGAATGGTTATTCTTTTTCTATGTCTTTCTTAATTGATTTTTGAGTTTTCGCCATTATATTTTCAAGATTTTGGATAATCTTTACTATCATTATTCTGAAATCTTTTTCAGGCAATTTGCCTATTTCCTGTTCATTTATTTGGACTTGTGTCTTTCTAGGATTTTCCTTCATTTGTGCAGTACTCCTCTACCTTTTCATTTTATTAAACAAACAAACAAACAAACAAACAAACAAAAACACTCAGAGGTCTCCTTTTCCCAGGCTTCATGGTTGAATTCTTTCTTCCATTTAATTTCTGTCCTGATTAGGTTGATCCAGTGGTTTGTGTAAGCTTCATGTAGGGTGGGACAAAGTGGGTTTTTGTCTGTTTGTTTTTTCCCTCTGATGGCCAGGGTTGAGTGAAGTGGTAATCCTGTCTGCTGATGATTGGGTTTATATTTTTGTGTTGCTTGATGTTTGGATGAAGCATCCTGCATAGGATGCTACTGGCAGTTGGGTGATGTCATGTCTTGTATTCAAGTGGTTGCCTTTGTGGGAGTTCTCATTATTTTATACTCCCTAGGGTTAGGAGTTCCCTGGTAGTCTAGGGTCTTGGAATCTCTTCACTCACTGCAAAGGCTCAGGCAGGGTTTAATCTCTGATGGAATGGAGATTCCACAGGTGGTTTATTATGGCATTAAATGTAATTAAAACAAATATAAAAAAAAGGAGAAACAAAAGATGCACCCCAGGCAAATGGCAATTACAAAATCAGGCAAATAACTAAAATAATGGAATACACACACACACACACATATGTATATATATATATACCCATAAGCAAGATGAAGACAGTCCAAAAATATTAAAGTAGCATAGATTTACCTGGTAAAGAAAGGAAATAAAAAATTATATCCACCAGTTAGGAACAAAAATAACTAAAGCACAAACTGGAAAACAAAACTAATGCAAGGTACCAACTGGAGAATAAAGCAACAAAGACAAAGCAAACAAACATGGTGAGGAAAAGAAAGTAAAGAAAGAAAGACTAGAAATGCAAAGTTAAATAGAGGTAGATTAAAATATATGTGTATATATATATATGTATGTAAAACATTAATCCCAGTGGGAAAACAGTAGGAAAAATAAACAAAGGAATAAATGTATAAAATATAATAAATTTTAAACATTTGAAAATTGAAATTTAATAAAAGAGAAAATGAAACAAAAAAAGGGGGGGGGGAGAAAAACAAACAAACACAGGACAGCAAAAGACCAATGTAGAGACAGAAGTATATAACAGAATGGACAAGAAAGTTGTAGTACATATACATAATGGAATATTACTCAACTATTAAAAGGAATGCATTTGAGTCAGTTCTAATAAGGTGGATAAAACTGGAGCCTATTATACAGAGTGAAGTAAGTTAGAAAGAAAAACACCAATACAGTATATTAATGCATATTTATGCAATTTAGAAAGATGGAACAACAACCCTATATGCAAGACAGCAAAAGAGACACAAATAAAAAGAATTGACTTTTGAACTCTGTGGGAGAAAGCGAGGGTGGGATGATTTGGGAGAATAACATTGAAACATGCATATTACCATATGTGAAATAGATGCCAGTCCAAGTTCAATGCATGAAACGAGGCACTCAAAGCTGGTGCACTGCGATAACTCAGAGAGATGGGATGAGGAGGGAGTGGGAATGAGTTTTGGGAAGGGGGGACACATGTACACCTGTGACTGATTCATATCTGTGTTATGGCAAAAAACCACCACAATATTATAAAGTAATTAGCCTCCAATTAAAATAAATACTTTTTTAAAGGAGTGATATGAGCAAGTGGGAAACTGGCAAATTATAGAATACGGTTGCTGCTGCTGCTGCAGCTAAGTCGCTTCAGTCGTGTCCGACTCTGTGCAACCCCGTGGACTGTAGCCCACCAGGCTTCCCCACCGCTGGGATTCTCCAGGCAAGAACACTGGAGTGGGTTTCCATCTCCTTCTCCAATGCATGAAAGTGAAAAGTCAAAGCGAAGTCGCTCAGTTGTCCGACTCTTCGCAATCCCATGGACTGCAGCTTACCAGGCTCCTCCATCCATGGGATTTTCCAGGCAAGAGTACTGGAGTAGGGTGCCATTGCCTTCTCTGAATATGGTTATGATACTAAAAAAAAAAAAAAGGGTGGGTGACAAAGCTCCTATTCAGCTCCACTAGATTTTTAGTATATGGCAACAATGCCGACTCTTCTGATTTGTAAAGAGCTGCCCCAAATCTAGATTTCCACTTGAAATTCTTCAACTTTTTAAAGTCTGATATCTAATTCATATATTTTAAAACATGTAGCGATCAAACATGAAGGTCCCCGTTTGAGGCCTCTCAATTACAGTAAGTCCCTTCATATGAACCTTCAAGATGCAAACTTTCAAAGACACGAGTGTGTGCTTCATCAACATCAGGCAAGAGTGAAACGGCAGTTTACTCTCCATCTCCTGCTGACAATCCTTCAGCTCTACCATCTTCCACTTTCTCTCCCTCCTCCTGTCAGTAACTCTTCTTGCCTGACATTCCAGCCCCTGCATGCCAGCTGCTGTACTACACTACTGTACTTTTCAAAGTAGTGTAATATGTTAAAAAAAAAAGTTTTCTTTAAAAAAAAAAAGAAATAAAAAATGTGATTAAAAAATCTCCAAAGGTTAAATAGATTTAATACTTTAATAAAATATTTTAATAAAATTGACAACTACAGCAACGGGGGAGGGGGGAGAGAAAGAGAAAAAAATCCAGAAGAAACTACAGAGCAAGTCAAAATATAAGAATAATAAATGTTTTTCTTGAGTGTCTGCTGTCAGTGTCATTTCCCTCACTGGGAATCACAGTCCACCATGCCCTTCAACACTATGCTTGTCTCTGGGCCTGCTGTAGGGGAAGCTCAGACTAATTTGATTCTACTCCTATGTGTTCTTGCCTCCAATATCCACAGCTGTGAGAACCAGTGCGTTTTCTTTTGTGAGAATTCTCAATGTCCTTTTATATATTCCATAGACACAGATTCTGCTTAGTTAATCCTGTGGATTTAATCTACAGCTTTTATAGCTGGAGGAAAGATTTTGGGTCCTCTTCCTTAGCCACACAGCCCATGGATTTCAATTTTGGTTTTATCTCCACCTCTGCATGTAGATCATCCACTGGGGTTTGCTCCTGAGACTGCCCCGGAGAACTTGGGTCTGGCCCAGTGAGTGCCAGGTGTGGAGGTGGTGTAGCTACTTGGGTTGCAGGGGTTCTGGCAGCATCAGGTATTCAGGGGAGTTGGTGGCTAGGGCAGCAAGAATCTCGAAGGGTATGGCAACCCACTCCAGTATTCTTGCCTGGTGAATCCCCTGGACAGAGAAGCATGGCAGACCACAGTCCACAGGGTCACAAACAGTAGGATACAACTGAAGCGACCCCACAGGCACAGACTCAGGCCTTTTTCTAGCCTGTGTCAGCTCTACCCTAGTGAGGATTGAGCATGAAGGTGGCACAGCTGCTTGAACTGCGGGGACCCTGTCAGCGTCAAGTATCCAGGGACATGGATTGCCTCTGCTACAGGAGCTATGGCCATATCAGAGTCTTTTTTTTAGCCTCTTGCAGCTGGCAATCAAAAGGCCTTTTTGGCTAGTCCTTCTCCCTTGTTCTGCCCATTCAGGCACCTAGAGGACTCCCCTGCCTGGGGTCCTTCTCTGTTGCTCAGCACATCAGGCACATGAAGGGCCCCCCCTGGCTGGGGACCAACCCTGGTGTTTGGCACCTCAGATATTTGTAGGGCCAGCCTCTCTATTGTTCAAGTGTCAGTGCTGGAGAGTGGGGAAGGAGAGGCTATGATGATGGCTCCACCCACTATGCATGACTCAGCAGCATCGCCTTGCTTCCATGGCTGCCTGGCTTTCCTGCATGGGCATTTCTCATCGCAATCTCCTCCCTCATGTCTCCTTGACTGTCTTCCAACGGTAACAGCAGACCTCCTCCTGGGATTGCTCTGCAATCCCTAAGATCTGGCTCCCAGCCTCTGTGCCATTTAGGGGACCAGCATCCCTGTCCAGGGCATGTATGATGGTGGCAAAGATTGTATTATTCTCATTCCATTTAGGCTGTCTCATATCAGCTGCTTCACTTTCATCCTCAAAAGTTTCTCCTCTGACCTAAACTATTGCCCCGATGTGGGGACTGGACCCCTGCTTCAGTTCCCTCACCTGCTGAGGGCCAGTCCTGTCCTATTAACTCTCCTATTTTTCTCCCTAATTCCTATGTCCTACCGAGTTTTACATGGTACTATGTATTCTTTTCCAGTGGTCAGGTACTCCTGCCCGCTCTTGGCTGGTGTTCTGCAAGCACCTCTGTGTCTGAAGGTGTATTTCTAATGTACCTGTGGAGAGAGATAGACTCTGTACTCCACATCCACCTGTTTCTCCACCATGTTCCTCCATGATCCATCATTTCTTGAAGCATTCTGAGCAGCTACCACATCTGCACTTGCTACCTTGTCACTTTTACATCTTCAAAGTTGACTCTAGCCATGAACTGATGAAACCAGCTGTGGCTGGCATTAAAAGATGCACCTTTTGATTCTTCATTGTTTCTTCTTCAAGTTTTCATAAGGAATTTTCACCTTCTCTCAAATCAGCATTAAGCTGAGCAGGACTTGACACTGATGTTGATCCTGCATCCACACATTGAGAAGTTTTCCATCTCCTCCATCAATTTTCCACACTTCTTCAACATCGTTTTTGACATCTTTGGCACAGCAGGTTTCACGTGTTTCATGATCTTGTCCTTCTTTTTTAGAATCATGCAAATAGTTGGATGATTCATGTTATAAGAATAAGTGATGTCTACCATTTTTATTCCTTGCTCCACTCTCTCAATTATTTTCATTTTTGCTTTCAGTGTTATTGGTTGATACTTCTTAGCAGTACTAGCTGCATCACTGCTGCTTTTATGCTTGCTTCTGGACATCCTAGGCTTGAAATACAGATACTATATTCTATACAGAACTCTACAGTAAGAACACAGAAGCACAACCACTTTTAGAGGATGAGGCACATGACAATATACACCAGACCTGTGGACTAATTTATGTGATTAGACACCCAAAAACAAGTTTGAATCTTTGAAAGTTCATAACTTGAAAGTTCATATGTAGGAGACAGTGTATAGATGAAGAAATGGTGATAAGGAGACATAAAATTATAACTTTTCCTGTCTAGTTAGTAAATTACCAAGAAAATGTTTTCAAGGACAACTAGATAATTTCTTCACATAAAGTAACATTATACCTGATATTTTTAAGATTGCAAAATTCATAAAATCAAATAACATCTTTGCCATTCACAGGTGATATACTATAATGCCTTTTTGGTTCATTATTTGGAACATTTTTGGAGTTCAACTGACTCTTTACCAAATTGTCTTCCAAAACTTTGTTTTGTACTTTTTTTTTTTTTTTTAACCTCTTGGATTCTGCTTTTTTGAGAGAATGGAAAAATGATTAGGTCATAGTGTCTGTAAGAAATCAGAAATGCTTTTGTTATTAATGAATAATTTATAGAATGTATGAATTGTATTCTTGTCACTTAAAATATCAGATGCATATTATTTATGAAATATGAGAATATTAAAGATATTCATAACAATAGTACTGGAGTCAAATAATTTCATAAATATTTGCTATAGTCTTCTACTATGCCCAAAATAAATGGGTTTTGAAAATAATAGTTGAAGTGAGGCTAAGGCGTTTAATCATTCTGAAAACCTATTTATTGTGTACATATCACATAACAGTAGAAATGATTTCTATTATAACACAAACCAAAACACAATTAAAAACAAATAGTTTTCTTCCCTGTGAGTCTGAAATCCTTGCTACCCTTTCATTTCTTGAATCATCTTCTCATGCAGGCGGTGAATTTTGCAGGGCTCCTGTATGAGAAAAATTACTGGGATCCCCTGCAGCCTGCAATTCAAGCAATCTCATACCCTTGAAAAGACAGTGAAAATGAATTCCGTGATAAAACCTATTCCTGGGAATTGGAGGTGACAATTGTAGGCTACAAAAATGGTTGCTGCTTTCTTTGGAGAATCAGGGTGGGAGGTATTCTGCATGACTTCAACGAGAGTTAACCTGAATGTCTTGATTTTGTAATGCAAAGTAATACCTAGATAAACAGGGTCTTAAAGTAAAGAATGGATATAATTTCTATGTAAATTGGATATCCCTGATGGAGATCCATCTCATGTCATTTGGTATGTATAACTAAGAGATTATGTATTGAGCAATAATGAAGGGATGATCAATAAAGATTGATGCCCTGTGCTTTATTTAAAACTTGTCTATAAATAGATATAAGTTGAATAGGAAATTCTCATCAAACACTGTTTAATGAGTACTATAAGAACAATGCATATCCTGCTACACACATGAAAAAGTGAGCATTTTGAAGGTTTGTTGCATTGAAGATATTGTGGATCTCATTTTAAAATATCCCTAAATGATTTCAAGGTTCAACAAAAGCAAAATCAGCAGATAACACACACAAAGTTGTCTTAAAGATTCCACATGTGCCTTGTGATTGGTGGAACTCAAAATATTTATAAGGATTTCTTCATTCCTCAAAAAGCTTTTAGATTTGGCAGAAATTAATTTGTAATTTAAATTAGATATAAAGTTTCATGACTCACAGAATTCCAAATGTTCTTATCAGCATATTTGATAGTGAATCAAAATTTAGGTATATTTTTCCTTTAAAATCTTATGCTGTCAGTCCTTTTCTTTTATGTAAGACATGTCCTTCACACCTTTTGTCAAATTTGGGTTGACATTTTAAAAAAATGACTCTATAATGAAATTACAATTGTAAATATCTGAAATTTTAATATCATGTGTGTAGCAATTTAATAATACACAGTTGGAATACAGATTGCTATTTTGATATATACCGAACTCATTTCCCATCAGGGATCCCCAGGTGGCACAGTGGTAAAGAATCTGCCTGTTAATGCTGGAGACACAAATCACGTGGGTTTGATCCCTGGTTTCAAGAAGATCATCTGGTGTAAGAAATGGCAATGCACTCAAATATTCTTGCTTGGAAAATTCCATGGATAGAGGAATCTGGTGAGCTACAGTCAATGGGGTTGCAGAGTTGGATATGACTGAGCAACTGAGCACTCATGCACCAAACTCATTTCTATAATTTTCCTATATGCAACGCCGTTAGGTCTAGTGAGTCTAATAATGAACATTTGAGAAAACATTGAATAAACCCAGATCTCACTCCATTTTCCCACAACTTCTTCACTATTTCCCTGCATGCTAGTTGTTGTCTTGTTCAGTCTCTCAGTCATGTCTGACTATTTGTAACCCCATGAACTGCAGCATACCAGGCTTACCTATCTTTCACTATCTCCCTGAGTTTGCTCACATTCATGTCGGTTGAATCTGTGATCCCATTCAGTCTTCTCATCCTCTGTCTCATCCTTCTCCTCCTTCAGTGATCAGCCTTCTTTCTGGTCCAACTCTCACATCCATACGTGACTACTGAAAAAACATAGCTTGAACTATACAGACTTTGGTCAGCAAACTGATGCATATTAGGATACTATCCAAATTTCTCCTCACTCCAAGTTCACAGTAAAACTCCAGTATGGTAAGCAGATTTACAGAGGCAGAATATCATAACAATATATCAGTACATACCAAGAATATTTATAAAAAATATTATTCTATCAACTAAATTCAATTTATTATGAACTCATTCTATTCCAATGTCTACTAAATGCCTCTAAACTTTATACTCCACTCTATGGTTTGTCATCTATTTTCTGAACTATTGCCACTGAATTATTAGGGGAAAGAACTAATAGTTCTTCTGAACTATTGCCAAGTTAGGACTTCTTCCTAACTATGATTTTGATCACATCATCCCAAACCTAAATAATTTTCAAAAAACAGTGTAATGTTCAAAATTATCCGAGCAAGGCTTCAGCAGTACTTCAACCAAGAACTTCAAGGTGTTAAATCTGGATTTAGAAAAGGCAGAGGAACCAGAGACCAAATTGCCAGCATCTATTGGCTCATAGAAAAAGCAAGAGGGTTCAAGAAAAACATCAACTTCTGCTTTATTGACTACACCACAGTGTTTGACTGTCTGGATTACAAAAAACTGGAAAATTCTGAAAGAGATGGGACTAACAGACCACCTTGCCTGCCTCCTAAGAAATTTGTATGCAGGTCAAGAGGCAACAGTTAGAACTGGACATGGAACAACAAACTGGCTCTAAATGGGGGAAAGAGTACTTTAAGGCTGTATATCATCACGTTGCTTATTTAACTTTTATGCAGAATACATCATGTGAAATACCAGGCTAGAGGAAGCACAAACTGGAATCAAGACTACCAGAAGAAATACCAGTAATCTCAGATATGTCAATAACACCACCCTTATGGCAGAAGGGGAAGAGGAACTAAAAAGTCTCTTGATGAAAGTGAAAGCAAATAGTTAAAAAGCTGGCTTAAAATTCAACATTCATATAACTAGGATCATGGCATCTGGCCCCATCTTTTTATGGCAAATAGGTGGGTAAATAATGGAAACAGTGTGAGACTTTATTTTCTTGGGCTCCAAAATGCAGATCCAGAATCACTGCTGCAGCTCCTAAGTCGCTTCTGTCATGTCTGACTCTGTGCAACCCCATAGACAGCAGCCCACCAGGCTCTGCCATCCTTGGGATTGTCCAGGCAAGAACACTGGAGTGGGTTGCCATTTCCTTCTCCAATGCATGAAAGTGAAAAGTGAAAGTGAAGTCTCTCAGTCGTGTTTGACTCCAGCGACCCCATGGACTGCAGCCTACCAGGCTCAACCGTCCATGGGATTTTCCAGGCAAGAGTACTGCAGTCATGTAATTAAAAGATGGTTGCTCCTTGGAAGAAAAGCTATGACCAACCTGTTGCTGCTGCCGCTAAGTCACTTCAGTCTTGTCCGACTCTGTGCGACCCCATAGACGGCAGCCCACCAGGCTCCCCTGTCCCTGGGATTTTCCAGGCAAGAACACTGGAGTGGGTTGCCATTTTTCTCCAATGTATGAAAGTAAAAAGTGAAAGTAAAGTCGCTCAGTCGTGTCCGACTCTTAGAGACCCCATGGGCTGTGGCCCACCAGGCTCCTCTGTCCATGGGATTTTCCAGGCAAGAGTGCTGGAGTGGGGTGCCATTGCCTTCTCCATGACCAACCTAGACAGCATATAAAAAGCAGAGATGTTACTTTGCCAACAAAGGTCTGTATAGTCAAAGCTATGGTTTTTTGAGTAGTCATGTATAGATGTAAGTGTTAGACCATAAAAAAAGCTGAGCTCCAGAGAATTGATGCTTTTGAACTGTAGTGTTGGGGAAGACTCTTAAGAGTCCCTTGGACTACAAGGTGATCCAACCAGTCCAGAATATTCATTGGAAGGACTGATGCTGAGGCTGAAGCTCCAATACCTTGGCCACATGATGTGAAGAACTGACTCATTGGAAAAGACCCTGTTGCTGAGAAAATTGAAGGCAGGAGAATGGGACAACAGAAGATGAGATGATTTGATGGCACCACCGACTTGATTTACATGAGTTTGAGCAAACTCAGGGAGTTGATGATGGACAGGGAAGACTGGCACGCTGCTGTCCATGTAGTCTCAAAGAGTGGGACACGGCCAAGGTACTGGACTCAACTGAACATACTGGTGCTCTTTTCTTCTAGAATCCTCCATATGCTGAGGTTTATTTTTTTGCCTTTTTTTTTTCTAATCTATCCAAGAGTATTAAGAATGTTCCCTTTGCCTTCTAACATTATACATTTCCAGATGTGGCAAAAAGTCAATGTATTTTCCAGAATCATGTAAAACCCTTCTGGAAAATGCTTCCTCAGCTTTATCCTCCATTAGGTTCAAAGAGTTATAAGATGGTTGTAATTAGGAAACCTCTGCTGTTTCCTTATTAGCTGCAGACTCTTTCATTGCCTCAGACTGACTACATGGAGCCTTATGCCAACCTGCTTTTTAAAATTGACTGTTGGTATGAGTAATCTTTCACCTCATCAGATATTTTGGTCACTGCAGCAAATACAGGTGAGGGTAAAGTTGGAAACCCAATATATAAAACTGGCATTGGCACCTTCATTTTCTATTACTATTATGTATGTCAAGGTTGATTAATGATAATAATTCTTATTTAGAAGTTATATTCTAACCTGACAGAAATAGTCTTATAATATTTAAAATACTTTCTCTGAAAATAATACTAATTTGCATTAAATATATACATATTTTTATAATATTATAACTTTGTTATTAAATTATATATATACACACACACATAGAGAGCCAGAGAGACAGAAAAACAGACAGAAACAGAGAAAGAAAGAGGGAATATCTGATTTGAATGACTCTCCACCATTAAAGGAAGTTTGAAGTTTACAAAGTGTGTGGTAGTTTTGTTACCTAAACTTTAATAAAAGTAGAAATTTAATTGCAGGTTTTATGTCATATACAGCCCTAATGGTTGTATTTTAGACATTCTAAGTTTCACAGATATGAATTAATTATCTTCTCATTTGTGTGTTGTTTGTATTCGATTTTTCTAAAATAGAATATATCTGTGGGGGAAATTTGGCAAAACGACTGCAATACAATCTAATAAATGAGGTCATGATGTTAATGAAATATTTTATGCAGTAGCTGGCAGTTTCAGCATGCATTTCTAGTTCATACAAGGTAACTCATCCAAACAATAGATAGAGCTATTCCAAATATTTTACAATTAAATAGCAATCCAAATAAATCTCTCATATAAAATCATGTTACTGAGTACTGGTGAAATCCAATGCTGTTTTAAAATTAGGAGCATGTGTACAAACATGCAACAGGCTAAAATGCTTAACAAAAGTCTTCATAGTCTGTTGGTATATGTTTAAGATGTAAATGCTTTTTTGATTTATTAATTTTCCTAAATTTCTTTGATTGTGTGGATCACAATAAACTGTGGAAAATTCTGAAAGAGATGGGAATACCAGACCACTTAACCTGCCTCTTGAGAAATCTGTATGCAGGTCAGGAAGAAACAGTTAGAACTGGATATGGAACAACTGACTGGTTCGAAATAGGAAAAGGAGTATGTCAAGGCTGTATATTGTCACCCTGCTTATTTAACTTCTATGCAGAATCCATCATGAGAAACACTGGTTTGGAAGAAACACAAGCTGGAATCAAGATTGCCGGGAGAAATATCAATAACCTCAGATATGCAGATGACACCACCCTTATGGCAGAAAGTGAAGAGGAATTAAAAAACCTCTTGATGAAAGTGAAAGAGGAGAGTGAAAAAGTTGGCTTAAGCTCAGCATTCAGAAAACGAAGATCATGGCATCTGATCCCATTACTTCGTGGGAAATAGATGGGGAAACAGTAGAAACAGTGTCAGACTTTATTATTTTGGGCTCTAAGATAACTGCAGATGGTGACTGCAGCCATGAAATTAAAAGACACTTACTCCTTGGAAGAAAAGTTATGACCAACCTAGATAGCATATTCAAAAGCAGAGACATTACTTTGCCGACTAAGGTCCACCTAGTCATGGCTATGGTTTTTCCAGTAGTCATGTATGGATGTGAGAGTTGGACTGTGAAGAAGGCTGAGCGCCGAAGAATTGATGCTTTTGAACTGTGGTGTTGGAGAAGACTCTTGAGAGTCCCTTGGACTGCAAGGAGATCCAACCAGTCCATTCTGAAGGAGATCAACCCTGGGATTTCTTTGGAAGGAATGATGCTAAAGGTGAAGCTCCAGTACTTTGGCCACCTCATGTGAAGTGTTGACTCATTGGAAAAGACTCTGATGCTGGGAGGGATTGGGGGCAGGAAGAGAAGGGGACGACCCAGGATGAGATGTCTGGATGGCATCACAGACTCGATGGACGTGAGTCTGAGTGAACTCCGGGAGATGGTGATGGACAGGGAGGCCTGTCGTGCTGTGATTCATGGGGTTGCAAAGAGTCGGACACGACTGAGCGACTGAACTGAAATGAATTTTCTTTCCTTATGGAATATTCTACATGCCACTGCCACAGTTTTGCTAAGAGTCAGATTTATGAATAATTCTGATTCACTTTTTCTTCTAATGTGGTTCTGTTTATTTAAAGAAAGAAACATATAATTTGATAAAAATAAAAAAGGAGAATGTTGGAATTCTAACGCTGTTTTATAATGTTGAGACAACTTTTCTGTTATTGAATCCCTTCTTTAAGGAAGAAATTTTACATTTTACTTTGTGTATGAACAATATGACAAAAATTTAGAAGGAACAGTCACCCCTAACATCACTCTATACATCTTAGGGAAATGCAGATTGTGGCTAGATAGATATTCACTTATATGGTTATTTAACTTTATATTTCACTCTTTTTTTTCATAAAAAGCTTATTGTGTTATTTTTGAGAGTCTATTTTTGGAACTGGGATTATTAGAATAAGAAAAATTAATTTAAATTTCATGTGTTTCTCACCCATCAATTCCTCTAATACATTTTTCGTAACCTACACACGTTAGAAAGAAAGAAACAAGGTCCTAAAATCATATACCAAGCCTGAACTTAGAGTTCTTTCTATTTTCCCACCTGTACCTCACAGAAAATGTCTCTCAAAATAGTAAATCTGTTTGTACTTCTTCTTTTATGTAGGCCTAATCACTGGCTGTATCTAAGAAAATCACTTTCTGGGGGTACAAAGCTCATGTTTTATTACAAATTCAGAAATTCATATTTTGAGGTAATTTTATATTATCAGTATAATATAATGTGCAAATATTAACCATTTTTATAAAAGATGTATTTGGATCATTTTTCAATACTTTTAATAAGTTTTAGTACCCACAAACCAGTGAACTATATTTATCTGTTGTACATCTTTGTTTGAAGACATGGTATACAAAACATTTTAGTTGAAATTAAATAATGATTTTGTGGAAACTTGATTTGATTAAAAAAAAAAAACATTACTATTGCATTATTCTACTCAATAACCCTGTATGTGAGACAGCAAAAGAGACACAGATGTATAAAACAGTCTTTTGGACTCTGTGGGAGAGGGCGAGGGTGGGATGATTTGGGAGGATGGCATTGAAACATGTATAATATGTGAAATGAATCGCCAGTCCAGGTTCAATGCATGATACAGGATACTTGGGGCTGGTGCTCTGGGATGACCCAGAGGGATGGTCTAGGGAGGGAAGTGGGAAGGGGATTCAGGGTGGGGAACACGTGTACACCCGTGGCAGATTCATGTTGATGTATGGCAAAACCAATACAATATTGTAAAGTAATTAGCCTCCAATTAAAATAAATAAATTTATATTAAAAATAAAATCTGAAAAAGAAAAAAATTGTTATTGCAACTCTTCATATTCATATTACTTATTTTCTTTGTCTCTTCTGCCTTTGCTCCTTGTAGGCTTTTAAGTTTTTTTTTTTTTTTTAATGAGAAACATGAGTATTTTTATTTGCTAGATACATTCAGAATCCTCCCATAGGTTGTCATAAACATCAGCAAGAAGAGCTTTAGAAAATACAAGCAACATCTACTGTTCATTCCACATACTTCCTTATCCTCCTGAGACTCTTTACCTTTTTTCATTAGGCTGCCTTGATTTCTTTTGGACCCTAAACACATGGTTCAGTGCTGATTTTCATGGCTGGGCTGATTCACATATTTCAATATAATTAACATCAATGATAAGTAGTTTTGAATTTAAAAAAAAAAATCCCTACCAGTAAAACATGTCATTGGCATAGTTAATGAAAATTTTTTTCTCTAAAATCTTATTTAACCATAAACTTGTTTAGTGATACTTTTGAGAAGGTTTTATAGCCTAGGGTGAAATGATTATTCTTCACTTACTGTATGATGCATACTTGTTTCTAATCCATAGGAAAGTCACTTTGGTCAAAATATTTTTTAGTGATTTTATATTAAATAATAGAATTAAAATGCTAGATTCCTTTTTTTTTTCTTTTCCGTTCCAGAGCACAGTAGACAAGGTATGAAAGGAATTGATAGTTCAGAAGTCTTTCCATTATTATTTAAAGACAAGAATATTGTGCTATATTAAGCAATGTATCACATACACTAAAATATTAACCTACATGAATTATTTACATCTTCTAGTGAAAGTCTTTACATAGCAAAATGTGGAAATTAGTAATATTGGAAACAAAGTCATGAAAAATTAGAAATAAAAAGTGTTATTAGATGAGCATTCTCTACTCTGTTTAGAGTTCATAGTCATTACCTACATTTTCTAGGCTAGTTCCAAGCTCTTTAAAACTTGGTACTTCCTTAAGAAGCTATCCCAGGTTAGAAAGAAAGGAGGAAAGAAATAAAGAGAGTGAAAGAGGGAGGGAAAGAAAGACATTTCCATGAACTGTCAGGTTTTTCTGTATATAAAATAAAAGTATAAATGTAAATTTATAAGGAATTGCTGCACTTCATACCTTAAAATTGGCTGTGATACTGTATTGGCAAAGCTGAGAGATTTTTCACAAAATTGAATATTTTGTTGAGAGCATCTAGGTCTGCTAAGTAAATGCCTACTAGTAAAACATATCGTCTGCACATATACATAGTATTTTGCAAAAAAGGCATTTCTCCTGTTTAAATGAGACAGCTCTCTCTGAATTTACTTAAGCCATATCATGTAGAATACAACTTCTATGCTATGGTGAATGAAGTTGGGTTAGCTGGTTAAAGGTATTACTTAGTAGACCTGCCTGAAGAATTCCATGGACAAAGGAGCCTGGTGGGCTCTAGTCCACGGGGTCATAAAGAGTCAAACAAGACTGAGTGACTAATGCTTTCAATTTCATTACATTTTAAATCAGATGTTTGTGTTCTTACTTTTTATTTTCTTTACCAAGCTATTTTAAAATTATATTATTGTTTTAGACTGAATTTGTTTATTAATTAAGGTCATGTATACATTTCTCCTTCTCCTTTGGGGGAAAAAAATGGATTGATTACAGGATGAAGAACTCTTGAAATTTAGTAAAAGTAATTGTAATCCTAATGCCTTTGGACAGTTGTAAAGGAAACTACATCTAAATAAACAACAAGAACAACAAAAAATACACATCAGATTTTAATAATTCCTGAATATCCTTTATCTCTACTGAACCACAGACATAAATTCAATATTTATTCAAAATAAATAGAACTGATGTATGATATTGGATTTTATTCATGATTTTACACAAAGTTCACAAACTTAGCAAACTAAATTTGTTAACATTTTGCCATTTAATACATTAATTTATTTCTATCCTGTAGATCTCATTGTAATACCTTTCTACTTTTACCATATCCTAATTTAGCAAAACTTAAGATATAAATGATGTCCTATTTATTTTTTCTTATTTCATTCACGAAGAAGTTAGAAAATTCAGCTTAGACCATATTCCCAGGGTAACTCATTAGAAAGCTAGATACGATTAAAAAAAAAAAGAGTATCATTTATTTTTATGGTTCAATTATATACCTTCAAAATATCTGTAGTTATTTTAACCTTTAAAAGATTTACATGTGGTAATTATATGTAGAATTATCATAAATTTAAAATATTTGACCATTAATTTTAAGGAAAATATACCATGAATTTGTGTTTGCACATTTATTGTTCTATAGATATTTTCCTCTCTCTTCCTAGATAGCAATTTGTTACATATCTATGAAAAAAATAACTGAATCATTGTGTATAAATTTCATACAATTTCAGATGTTTTGTTTGCCTGGTTTGTTTGCCTGGTGTGCCTGCTTTTGTTTGCCTACTTTAAAATAATATGAAGCTGAAAGCCTGAGTTAACACTTTAAAATAATTTTAATTTTGTATCGCTTATAGATATGTTTTATATATCTGGATATATATATATAGTTTTATATCTCTTACAATTCTTTATATTGGTGATTCTCTTTTTTTCTGATATACTTGTTAAAACCACTTCTATCACTTTTGAATGAAATCAGTGACACAGCATACTCTTCTTGTCTTTATCTTTTTCCTGCATGCCTTAATTGGTTTTTTATAATTTAACTACCTTCTCTTATGTACTCCCATGATAACTGTTTTGCTTTTTAACGTCAGTTCAGTCCAGTTCAGTTGATCAGTCGTGTCCGACTTTTTGCGACCCCATGAATAACAGCACGCCAGGCCTCCCTGTCCATCACCATCTCCAGGAGTTCACGCAGACTCATGGCCATCGAGTCCGTGATGCATTCCAGCCATCTCATCCTGGGTTGTCCCCTTCTCCTCCTGCCCCAAATCCCTCCCAGCATCAGAGTCTTTTCCAATGAGTCAACTCTTCGCATGAGGTGGCCAAAATACTGGAGCTTCAGCTTTAGCACCATTCCTTCCAAAGAAATCCCAGGTTTGATCTGGAGAATGGACTGGTTGGATCTCCTTGCAGTCCAAGGGACTCTCAAGAGTCTTCTCCAACACCACAGTTCAAAAGCATCAATTCTTTGGCACTCAGCTTTCTTCACAGTCCAACTCTCACATCCATACATGACCACAGGAAAAACCATAGCCTTGACTAGACAGGCCTTAGTCAGCAAAGTAATGTTTCTGCTTTTGAATATGCTATCCAGGTTGGTCATAACTTTTCTTCCAATGAGTAACAGTCTTTTAATTTCATGGCTGCAGTCACCATCTGCAGTGATTTTTGAGCCCCAAAAAATAAAGTGTGACACTGTTTCCACTGTTTCCCCATCTATGTCCCATGAAGTGATGGGACCGGATGCCATGAGCTTCGTTTTCTGAATGTTGAGCTTTAAGCCAACTTTTTTGCTCTCCTCTTTCACTTTCATCAAGAGGCTTTTTAGCTCCTCTTCACTTTCTGCCATAAGGGCGGTGTCATCTGTATATCTGAGGTTATTGGTATTTCTCCTGGCAGTCTTGATTCCAGCTTGTGTTTCTTCCAGTCCAGCATTTCTCATGATGTACTCTGCATATAAGTGAAATAAGCAGGGTGACACTATACAGCCTTGACGTACTCCTTTTCCTATTTGGAACCAGTCTGTTGTTCCATGTCCAGTTCTAACTGTGCTTCCTGACCTGCATACAGATTTCTCAAGAGGCAGGTCAGGTGGTCTGGTATTCCCATTCCTGAATAATTTTCCAGAGTTTATTGTGATTCACATAGTCAAAGGCTTTGGCATAGTCAATAAAGCAGAAATAGATGTTTTTCTGGAACTCTCTTGCTTTTTCCATGATCCAGTGAATGTTGGCAATTTGATCTCTCGTTCCTCTGTCTTTTCTAAAACCAGCTTGAACATCAGGGAGTTCAAGGTTCCCGTATTGCTGAAGCCTGGCTTGGAGAATTTTGAGCATTACTTTACTAGCATGTGAGATGAGTGCAAATGTGCGGTAGTTTGAGCATTCTTTGGCATTGCCTTTCTTTGGAATTGGAATGAAAACTGACCTTTTCCAGTCCTGTGGCCACTGCTGACTTTTCCAGATTTGTTGGCATATTGAGTGCAGCACTTTCACAGCATCATTTTTCAGGATTTGAAATAGCTCTACTGGGATTCCATCACCTCCACTAGCTTTGTTCGTAGTGATGCTTTCTAAGGTCCACTTGACTTCACATTCCAAGATGTCTGGCTCTAGATTAGTGATCACATCATCATGATTATGTGGGTCGTGAAGATCTTTTTTGTACAGTTCTTCTGTGTATTCTTGCCACCTCTTAATATCTTCTGCTTCTGTTAGGTCCAGACCATTTCTGTCCTTTATCGAGCCCATCTTTGCATGACATCTTCCCTTGGTATATCTAATTTTCTTGAAGAGATCTCTAGTCTTCCCCATTCTGTTGTTTTCCTCTATTTCTTTGCATTGATTGCTGAAGAATGCTCTCTTATCTCTTCTTGCTATTCTTTGGAACTCTACATTCAGATGCTTATATCTTTCCTTTTCTCCTTTGCTTTTTGCCTCTCTTCTTTTCACAGCTATTTGTAAGGCCTCCCCAGACAGCAATTTTGCTTTTTTGCATTCCTTTTCCATGAGGATGGTCTTGATCCCTGTCTCTTGTACAATGTCATGAACCTCATGCCATAGTTAATCAGGCACTCTATCTTTCAGATCTAGGCCCTTAAATCTATTTCTCACTCCCACTGTATAATCATAAGGGATTTGATTTGGGTCATACCTGAATTGTCTAGCACTTTTCCCTACTTTCTTCAATTTGAATCTGAATTTGGTAATAAGGAGTTCATGATATGAGTCGCAGTCAGCTCCTGGTCTTGTTTTTGTTGACTGATAGAGCTTCTCCATCTTTGGCTGCAAAGAATATAATCAATCTGATTTTGGTGTTGACCATCTGGTGATGTCCATGTGTAGAGTCTTCTCTTGTGTTTTTGGAAGAGGGTGTTTGCAATGACCAGTGCATTTTCTTGGCAAAAATCTATTATTCTTTGCCCTGCTTCATTCTGCATTCTAAGGCCAAATATGTCTGTTACTCCAGGTGTTTCTTGACTTCCTACTTTTGCATTCCAGTCCCCTATAATGAAAAGGACATCTTTTTTGGGTGTTAGTTCTAAAAGGTCTTGTAGGTCTTCACAAAACCATTCAACTTCAGTTTTTTCAGCATTACTGGTTGGGGCATAGACTTAGATAACTGTGATATTGAATGGTTTGCCTTGGAGACGAACAGAGATCATTCTGTCTTTTTTGAGATTGCATCCAATTACTGCATTTCAGACTCTTTTGTTGACCATCATGGCGACTCCATTTCTTCTGAGGGATTCCTGCCTGCCGTAGTAGATATAATGGTCATCTAAGTAAAATTCACCCATTCCAGTCCATTTTAGTTCGCTGATTCCTAGAATGTCGACGGTCACCCTTGCCATCTCTTGTTTGACCACTTTCAATTTTCCTTGATTCATGGACCTGAGATTCCAGGTTCCTATGCAATATTGCTCTTTACAGCATTGTATCTTGCTTCTATCACCAGTCACATCCACAACTGGGTATTGTTTTTGCTTTGGCTCCATCCCTTCATTCTTTCTGAAGTTATTTGTCCACTGACCTCCAGTAGCATATTGGGAACCTAATGACCTGGGGAGTTCCTATTTTGCTATCCTATCATTTTGCCTTTTTATACTGTTCATGGGGTTCTCAAGGCAAGAATACTGAAGTGGCTTGCCATTCCCTTCTCTAGCGGACCACATTCTGTCAGACCTCTCCACCATGACCTGCCTGTCTTGGGTTGCCCCACAGGCATGGCTTGGTTTCATTGAGTTAGACATGGCTATGGTCCTAGTGTGATTAGATTGACTAGTTTTCTATGAGTATGGTTTCAGTGTGTCTGCCCTTTGATGCTTCTTGCAACATCTACCATCTTACTTGGGTTTCTCTTACCTTGGGCGTGGGATATCTCTTCACTGCTGCTCCAGCAAAGTACAGCCTGTACTCCTTACCTTGGACGAGGGGTATCTCCTTACCGCCACCGTTCCTGACCTTCAACGTGGGATAGCTCCTCTAGGCCCTCCTGTGCCTGCGCAGCCACCAAAAGTCATTTGTTGCTTGTGTTCTTATAAAACCCATGTCCTCTTCCACTTCTATATGATGTGTATTGTTTTTTAAAAAACACAATGATAAATTTAGGATATTTTAAAATACATAACTCAAAACAAACAAATATAAATCAAAATATATCTTAGATATTTATTTTCTATTAGCAGTATTTAAGCCTTTAGTATTTTGACTTTCACTTTATTTCTTCTGTAAATATACCTTATTTCTTTAGTGTCTTGTATAAAATACTTGCAATAGAGTATTATGAACATATATCAACTGTACTAAGTTTGGCTATGACACACCTAATTTGTTTGCTTGGAAAAGATGACAAATCCAAATGCAATCAGTAATTGTTATGGGAACAATCACTCAAGGGTAATCTTTGATTTGAAAAGTATCTTTATTTTAATGATTTTTTTTGTTTATTATCTCTTGCAAAGACAGCAATTATACACAACTACTTGCAGTAAAAGCAAAAAGTCAATTAAAACCAAGGGATTTATTTCCATATTTATTTGTTCTGCTTAAAATAATCACTTACAATCTTAAAACATAAAACTTTTATCAGAGAGAAAAATTCAAATTGTATTCACACTTAAAAGGGGAAAATATTATGAGATACATTTCTTGTCAGCATTGTAAAAATTAGTTTTAAAATACAAAATGCATTTGAAATGTTAGCTGCTAAGAATATTATATTGTATCAAGAATCCATATGCTGAAGAGAATAAAACTGTCACAAAAAGAGAATATAATTTTAAACATAGCCATGAATATTGTTTACAAAATGGCAATTGATTTTACATTGTTATGTTTTGTTTGGCAATCAGAGTTATATTTTTAATATTTATATTAAAGTTAAAATCAAATTTATTTTACAATTTGGGACTAAATTTGAAGTGTAGTGGTCATCATTAATACTATTTTTAAATTTAGTAATTTTTGATTCACATTTATCATTTCAATTTCACATGTATAATTAGTTGTATATCTTAATTATACACTCTTTGAATAAATATGAGATTTAGACCAATTAATTTTGTTGCTTGTTTTCATATGCTGCACATTTTAGACAATATTAGAAATTATGGTTGCTTTGTGATGATGAAAGTATATAGTGATGTGTTTAGTAAGATGAAATAAATTGTATCAATCTAACACTAGTTTTTCTCAGTTTTTTTTTTTTTTGGTTACAGTTATACTAATATAAAACATTATGACAGAATCAACCCTTAAACTACTTTATATCACATTTAGTCCAACCAATTATTGAGGAGCAAATACAACTTTAGTAGTGACTTAGATTTAGATATACATTTGAATATGGAACATCTAGAGATAGTATCGGAGAAGGCAATGGCACCCCACTCCAGTACTCTTGCCTGAAAAATCCCATGAATGGAGGAGCCTGGTGGGCTGCAGTCTATGGGGTCGCTAAGAATCGGACATGACTGAGTGAATTCACTTTCACTTTTCACTTTCATGCATTGGAGAAGGAAATGGCAACCTACTCCAGTGTTCTTGCCTGAAGAATCCCAGGGATGGAGGAGCCTGGTGGGCTGCCATCTACGGGGTTGCACAGAGTTGGACACGACTGAAGCGACTTAGCAGCAGCAGCAGCAGACGTAGTATATTCAGAGTAAGACTTCGCTGATAGCTCAGTTGGTAAAGAATTTTTCTGCAATGCAGAAGACCCTGGTTCAGTTCCTGAGTCAGGAAGATCCGCTAGAAAAGGGACAGTCTACCCACTCCAGTATTCTTGGGCTTCCCTTGTGGCTAAGCTGGTAAAGAATCCGCCTGCAATGCTGGAGACTTGGGTTCGATCCCTTTGTTGGTAATACCCCCTGGAGAAGGGAAAGACTACCCACTTCAGTATTCTGACCTGGAGAATTCCATGAACTGTATAGTCTATAGGGTCACAAAGAGTTGGACATGACTGAGCAACTTTCATTTTTAAAGTCAGGAAAAATTTAATATATTTGTATTGATTCATTTATTTGCCTTGTTTTTATGCTATATTTCAACATATGAAAGAGTAGTCACTTTGTTCCTTCTAATTCATTAAAAAATATTGAAAGATTATACTGAACTCCATGTTTATGTTGGTGAGTCTATCAAAATTTAATGCAGAATATTTTATAATGAAAACTAAATAAGTTATATAAATCAATCAATCAACATTTTAAATGGCCATGGGATTTTCAAGGGAGGAAGTAACTGGAGTGGGTTGCCATTTCCTTCTCCAGGAAGTCTTCCCAACCCAGGGATCAAATCCAGGTCTCTCACATTGTAGACAGACGTTTTACCATCTGAGCCACCAGGGAAGTCCAACATATTCAGTTAGCTTCATCATAATATATTGAAGAAAATCTCTTAAATATTTGGTTTGCTTTCAAGATTTGGCTATTAAAATCAACACAATAAAACTTTGGCACAGAAAAGGAAACTATAAACAAGGTGAAAAGACAACTCTTAGAATGTGAGAGAATAGCAAATGATAAAACTGACAGAGGATTAATTTCCAAAATATGCAAGCAGCTCATAGTCAATACTAGGAAATAAAATAAAAAATAAAAAAGTGGGAAAAAGACCTAAACAGATATTTGTCTAAAGAAGACATAGACATATAGATGGCTAACAAACACATGAGAAGATGCTCAACATCACTCATTATTAGAGACAAATCAAGACCACAAGGAGATATTACCTCACACCAGTCAGAATGACCATCATCAAAAAGTCTACAAACAATAAATGCTGGGGAGGGTGTGAAGAAAAGGGAGCCATCTTGCACTGTTGATGGGGATATAAATTGATACACTCACTATGGAAAAAAGTATGCAGATTTCTTAAAAAAAAATAAGGAATAAAACCACCATATGACTCCAGTCCTGCTACTAGGCATATACCTGGAGGAAACCAAAATTGAAAAAGACACATGTACCTCAATGTTCATTGCAGCACTACTGACAATATCTAGAATATGAAAGCAGTGTAGATGGCCATCAACAGATAAATGGATAAAGAAGCTGTGGTATATATACACAATGGAATATTATTCAGTCATAAAAAGGAACACATTTGAGTCACTTTTAATGAGGTGGATGAACATAAAGCCTATTATACAGAGTGAAGTAAGTCAGAAGGAGAAAGATAATGCTGTGCTGCACTGTGCTTAGTTGCTCAGTCATGTCCAACTCTTTGCAACCCATTGGACTGCTGCACACCAGGCTTCCTTGTCCTTCACCATCTCCAAAAGCTTGCTCAAACTCATGTCCATTGAGTCAGTGATGCCATCCAACCATCTCATCCTCTGTTGTCCCTTTCTCCTCCTGCCTTCAATCTTCACCAGAATCATGGTCTTTTCTAATAAGTTAGTTCTTCACATCAGGTGGTCAAAGTATTGGAGCTTCAGCTTCAGCATCAGTCTTTCCAATGAATATTCAGGGTTGATTTCCTTTAAGATTGACTGGTTTGATCTCTTTCCAGTCTAAAGGACTCTCAAGAGTCTTCTCCAACATCATTTTGGAAGCATAAATTATTTAACACTCAGAGTAGCCATTCCTTTCTCCAGGAGATCTTCTTGACCCAGGGATCAACCGCATGTCTTCCACATTGCAGGTAGATTCTCTACCATCTGAGCCACCAGGGAAGCCCAGTAGGTAGTGCAAAATATAGTATTTTGTAGTAGTAGGTAGTACAAGATATAATATTTTGTCCTTTATTTTGAAGGGGTATTTCAGAACCACTGGATCCTTATGAATTTCTTGGCATGACATGCCACTGAATTTTTGTAAGGTTTACCTTCCATTCTATGGATAACAGTAACATTATCAACATATCAAAATCAGTTTTGGACTTTAATTTCTCACAGCTGATTTCATGGAAGTGTCAAGGTCATCTATCAATGGGATGTTATTTGGAATTCTGTGTGCTTCTTAAACTTGGATGTGTTTCCAAATTAGGAAAGTTTACAGTTATTTCTTCAAAAAAATTATCTACCCCTTTTTCTCTATGTAATTTGAATGCTATTCTACTTGATATTGTCCCATATATCCCTTAAGCTATTGTTCATTATTATTATTATTTGCTGCTCTGATTCACTGAGTTCTACTCTCTGGTAGTGCAGGTTGCTGGTCCATTCTCCTGCATCATCCTGTATTCTGTTGAACCTCATTAGTTTATTTTTCAGGTCAGTTACTGTATTTCTCTTATCTGTGCTTTATATTTGGTACTTTCTTATATATTCTCTGTCTTTGTTGAAGTTATCAGTCCCTGCGGTCATCCATTCCTCTCGAGTTCAGTTCAGCATCTTTATGACAATTCCTGTTAAAATTCTTTATCTGGTAGGTTAATTATCTCTATTTCATTAGGTATTTTCTGATATTTGATCTTATTACTTTGGAACATATTCCTGCTTCCTCATTTTGCTTGACTTTGTATTTGTTTCTGTGTATTTTGTGGGATATCTAATTCTCCCAATCTTGAAGGATTCAGCTCAGTACAGTTCAGTTGCTCAGTTGTGTCTGACTCTTTGTGGCCCCATGGACTGCTGCACACCAGGCTTCCCTGTTTTTCACCATTACCAGAAGCTTGCTCAAACTCATGTCCATTGAGTCAGTGATGCCATCCAACCATCTCATCCTCTGTCATCCCTTTCTCCTTCTGCCTTCAAACATCAGGGTCTTTTCTAATGAGTCAGTTCTTTGCATCAGGTCACCAAAGTACTAGAGTTTCAGTATCAGTCATTCCAATGAATATTTAGGACTGATTTCCTTTAGAATTGACTGGTTTGATCTCCTTGCAGTCCAAGGGACTTTCAAGAGTCTTCAACACCACAGTTTAAAAGCATCAATTCTTCAGTGCTCAGTTTTCTTTATAGTCCAATTTTCACATATATACATGACTACTGGAAAAACAATAGCTTTGACTAGATGGACCTTTGCTGGCAAAGTAATCTCTCTGCTTTTTAATATGTTGTCTAGGTTGGCCATAGCTTTTCTTCCAAGGAGCAAATGTCTTTTAATTTCATGGTTGCAACCACTATATGCAGTGATTTTTGCCTTATTTAAGAGAGGAATCTTATTTCAACTTTCTCCTTGCTGTTGATTGTCTCTCAACATTTGTGAATTTCTAAAATAGCCTGACTTATTCTTGACAGGTCCTTGTAGTGGAGGGACAAGACCTGTTGGTGTTCCAATGGGAGAGATCTCAGTCAGTAGCTAGTTTCAGGGTGATTGGGAGTCAGCTACTCAGGCAATAACTTTAAAATATATAATTACATATAGTCATGTGGAACTGCAACCATAATTCAGTTGACTTCTAGATCAGGAGATCTGGAGGTATCTCCTGGCTAGCAGTTGAAAAAATTGAGTTTTTGGTGTATAATCTCCTTTCTGGAAGGTACCAATAAATTGTGGTAAGACCAGTGAAGAGGATAATAATGGTGTCTCCCTGTCTACATTTACTGGGAGTTTCTCTTGACCCTCCAGATGTATGGCAAACCTGAATCCTGTTCTTCAGGTTGATGCTCTAGAGCAAGTAAATTGGCCTTTATCACGGATAGCCTGGTTTTGTGTTTCAGTCTGCTCTCTGTGAAGTACTCTGGGTGTGGTAGCCTGCCATAACTGTCTTTCTGATTGTTACAGTCTCATGAACCCCAGAGTGCAACCTTTCTGGCCACAAGTGCCAAGTTAGCAAGGCATATCTCCTGTTTGTAGTTTTTCACTAACCATCTATAGTGAGGCTCTGGGAGAGTACTAAGGGTGGGGCACATGCACAGCCTTAGGAAGACAGGGAAAGTGCATTAGGAGTGGTCATGCTCACAGCTTTAATACGTCTGTGTCTGTGGGAGCCTACCCATGTTAGCCAGGTTTAAAGACAGTGCAATGGCAAACCACTCCAGTACTCTTGCCTGGAGAATCCCATGGACGGAGGTTCCTGGTGGGCTGCAGTCCATGGGGTCGCAAAGAGTCAGACACGACTGAGCGACTTCACTTTCACTTTTCACTTTCATGCAGTGGAGAAGGAAATGGCAACTCACTCCAGTGTTCTTACCTGGAGAATCCCAGGGAAAGGGGAGTCTGGTGGGCTGCTGTCTATGGGGTCGCACAGAGTTGGACACGACTGAAGAGACTTAGCAGCAGCAGTAGCAGCAAGGACAGTGCAAAAAATGGTACTTTCCAGGGCCTCTAACCTCAAAGAAATTCCATCCCTGCCCTTCAGGTAGGTGCTTTAGGATTAACAAATTAATCTCCTACACATTTATTTCAAGGATTTCTCTAACTGTGACATTTGCCCTGGGTCCCAGGACAAGTGATATTGTGCATGATCCCCTCCAAATGAGTATCTCTTATCCCCATAGCCCTCCACCATGTCTCCTAGATATAAACCCCTTTGGTTTACAAAACTGGACGCTTTGGGGCCCTCATCTCTCCAGTGAACCCAAGTGTTGAAATGTTTGGTGTGGAGCATAAACCCCTTGCTCCCCAGGGAATAGCTCTGGACCCTTGAGATTTCTCCTTATTGTGGTCATCATGCTGAGGGTGAGGTTTTTGCTAAGAACACATGTTGCCTCTCATACCCATCTCTATGTGGACTTTTCACACCCTTTTGTTTAGAACCTGTTCAGCTAATTTTCAGTTCTTTTTCTGCAGTAATTTTTCCTTGTATACCAGTAAATTTGGCATATCCATAGAAGAATGTGAATACAAGATCTTCCTGTGCCACCATCTTGGACCACATCCAACTCATTCATGTGATAGATTGTTGGTGGTTTTCACTTTGGGATTAGTATGAATAATGCTGTTATGAATATTTGGTATGTCCTAACAATAGGATTTCTGCATTATAGTAATTCTACATGTAAATTTTAATGGACAGTCATATTGGTTTCACAGCAGGGCACCATGTCATAATGCAGTTTATGAGGATTCCAATTTATGAGGATTTATGAGGAAGCAATTTATGATGATTCCAACTTCTCCACACCCTTGCCTACATTTATTATTTTTCCTCGTCCCCTTTCTACTATTTCTTCTTCTTCCTCTTCCATTTCCTTATCCTTTCTTCCTCTTCTTTCCTTTCCTGTTTTTTTCTTATTCTCTTCTTACTATCCTGATGACCATGAAGTACTTTTAAATTTCCATTTCTTAATGACTATGATGTTAATTATCACTTACTGTGTTTATTTTTGTTTGTACATCTTTTGGAGAGATAGCTAAAGCATTTGCCTAGTTTAAATTCTGCAGTTGTTTATTGTTGGTGAGTTATGAGAGTTCATGATATATTCTGGATAGTAAACCTGTATCAGATATATGATTTGGAATTTCTCTCATTTTGTGTGTGTGTGTGTGTGTGTGTGTGTGTGTGTTTCAGTTTGCTCATAGTATGTTTTGAGGCAAAATGTTTTCATTTTGATTAAGTACAATTTATCTATTTTTGTTGATTTGTGTGTGCCTGTGTTACATTAAACAAACATTGTCTAATCCAAGGTGACAAAACTTACATAGTTTGTTTTCTCTATGACTTTTATAGTTTAAACTGCTGACGTTTACATCTTTAATCTATTTTGATTTAGTTTCTATATAAGATATGAGGTAAGTGTCCAGATTCATTTCTTTGCTTATGCATTTTCGATTCTCTGAGAAGCATTTGCCAAAGACTGTTCTTTCCCTCATTGAATGTCTTGGAATTCTTGTTAAAAATCAATTGACCATAGTGGTACGGGTTTAATTTTGGACTCTTAGTTCTATTCCATTAATCTAAAGGCCTGTATGTTTTTATGCCAATACCACACTATTCTGATTATTATAATTTTGAAATAAGTTTGCCATTGGGAAGTCTGAGTTCCCTAACTTTGTTCATCTATTTCAAGACTTTTTTTTTTCTTTTTAACTTTTCTGGATTGCTTGCAATTCCATACACATTTTAAGATCATAGTTTTTATTTCTTCAAAGGAGGAAACTAATGTTTTGAAAGTATTATATTAACCCTATAGATTAGTCTAATAAGGCATGATTTCTTTAGTGACATTGTCTTCCAATAGATGAACATGTGGTATATGCTATTTATTTAGGTTATTATTATTTAGTTCAGTGTGTTTTTCATTGCAAGTCTTATATTTTTATATTTTTCATTGCAAGTGTTTTATATTTTTAATTGTACGTCTCATACTTTCTGCTATAATTTCTTCCAACGTTTTTCTTCTTTTTGAAACTATTGTAAAGGAATCATTTTCTTAGTTTCGTCTTTCAGTTGTTCATTGCAAGTTACAGAAATGAAACTAATTGTTGCATTTTGGTCTTCCATTTTGCAACTTTTTCTGAAATAACTTTTTACCTATAACACCTCTAACTTTTTTTGTGAATTATTTAGGAGATCGATGGCTATATCCAAGATATAGATATATGTGAACAGGAGTAATTTTTCCTCTTTTTGTCCAATTTGGGTGCCTTTATTGCCTTTTCCACCCAAATAGAAGAGGCTAGAACTTCCTGTATAGTACTGAATAGAAGAAGTAAGAATAGACTTTCTTGTCTTGGTCCAGGAATTAGGAAAAAAGCTTTATCTATCTTTATTGAGTGTTTTTTTTTCTTTTTAGCATGAAATATTATGAATTCTGTCAAAGTTTTTTTTTCTATGTCTGTTGAAATAATCATGATTTTTCTTTATGAAAAAAGAAAATTCCTATTAATATGGTGTATTATACTGATTGATTTTCATAATCACATCATCTTTGTATTTATAGAATAAATTCCACTTTAGTTTTGGTGAAGAATACTTTTAATACGCTCTTGTATTCAATTTACAGTATTTTGTTGAGGATTTTTGCAACCATAGTTGTAAAATATATTGGTCTGTAGTTTTCTTATATCTCCTTTATTGGGCTTTGATATCAGGACAATGCTTGCCTCTGGCTTCCCTGGTTGCTCGGTAAATAATCCGCTCGCCAATTCAGGAAACATGTTTGATCCTTGGGTCAGAAGGATTCCCTGGAAAAATAAATGAAAATGCACTCTAGTATTCTTGCCTGGGAAAGCTCATGGACAGAGGAACCTGGCAGGCTACAGTTCATGAGGTCTTGAAAGAGTTGGACAGGACTTAGTGACTAAGCTGTGCTTGCCTCATGGAATGAATTGCAAAGTGTTCTCACTTTGACTAAATCATGGGATGCCTAGATACTTGGTTAAACATTTTGGGGGTGTGTCTGTAGCATGTTTCTGGATAAAAGTTGTATTATAATTTGTTTACTCAGTAAAGCAGTTGTCCTCCTTAGTGTTGCTGTGCTTTATCCCACCTCTTGACAACCTGTAAAGATAGAAGAAAGAAGAAATTGCCTCTTTCTGTTTGATTGTTTGAACTGGTCCATCAACCTCTTCCTACACTCAGTGTTCCTGTTTCTCAGGCACTCAAATTTAGTTTGGAATCTACATCTTTGGCTACCCGGGTTCTCAGACTTTCTAATTCACTGTGAATTACACTACTGTCTTTTGGGTGTCTCTACTTTGCAGACACCAAATCATGGGATTTCATAACCTTCATAGTTGCATTAGTCAATTCCCCAAAGTAAATACATTCCAGTATACATCTTTCTAGTCTGTTTCTCTAGAGAAACCTGACTAAAAGATCACATTGTATGGTTTTGTAATTAGTAAGAATATATTACATGTTAGATAAACATTCATTTAATTTTGCCTTTGAATGGCTAAAATCAACCAAAACTGTTTCAAAATTAGTGGATTAATTCTGGATTCTCCAAATGTAGGTCTTGAAAAAGTATTGGTTATAAGTAGATTGTTTTGGAAGGTGATGCCAGGAGAAATTTTGAGGGAATGGGCAAAGCAAGAAAGGCGGAAAGCCAAGGAAGTGTATATGTATGAGCCAACTGGCATTTAATCCCACTAGATGTCTTCTGAGAAACCTTGTGGAATATATCTAGAATTACAGTGAAGGGTGAGGCTATTGGGGCATTTACCCTCTATCCCTCATTACACATTTTTAGTATTGTCCCTGGTGCATTAATTCCTTGGCATAGCTGAGCTACTTGGTTATCAGGCAGAGCATACTCTGAAGACCAATTACATTCTCAGAGTAACTGGATATTGTCAGTCTAATATGGGAATAGCCTGTGATAAAATAAAGGGAAATGGAGAGGGGTGCTAACGACAGTTTTGAAGCTTTGGTATTGTAAGAATAGGAATATTCAATATTACAAATAAGAAATGATACATTCCTTTTGAAGAATTTTCCCTCAGTGGCATCTAAATGTTATCTATAAACTTGATATATCAAGGAAATTAAAATTATAAGAGACCTTGACAATATAATTAAAGTTAATTTGCTTCTGGTTATAAAACTAGTTCAGGAGGTTCTTGCTAGATCAATGTGAAAGTTCACCATGTGAGAAGAGTGAATGCAATTAAAATGATATTGACACTTCAGTTTAATTACATAACACAAATGCTTCCATCAGATAACACAAAGCTTTCTAGTGATGTACAAATAGTTCTAACATTTCTATTTCATAAAGAAAGCTTCAAATTGCATTACCAAACTAAAGTTGAAAGAGCTTTAATTGCAATATTTAAAAAGTGATATTTTGTTGTATGGTTAACACAAAAATATTTATTTTTGCCACTGGAATAAGAATTATAACCACTGTTGTACTGAAAGATTTAAGAAAAAATAACACATCTTTTAAACAGAGATATCAAGTAAACATGATGGCAAATAATCACCTTCAAGGGATAATTCACCCCACAAAGATTAATATTCTATTTTTAAAAGGTTATGTATTTTATCCCTCTTATTTCTCTGTATGTTTGATTCTCATGAGAGTATTTTTCAGACATTTACATGGACATCACTTTAATATTTCAAACTCAGGTCAGAAAATGCAACAGAAATGTTAGGAGTACAAATAACTTCATGTTTTGTATTGTCTGTTTGTTTTCCTGTTGTTTTTTTCTTCAAATTCCCTGCTATGCCCCATACAGAGTAGAGAGTTCAGGGCAGAATTGCATAGCAGCTTCTCCTACAGCCTCTCATGGCTATTACCTTCTATGAAAAATTAGACATTCAGATATTGTAATGAATATAATGTGTATTGCAAATCATCTGTCTCTGTTTGACATATATTATTTTGAGGGGAGTGTAATAATTTTATTAAAAGATATCAGAAAATATCTGAATGAGACTTACAGTGAATCTATACTCTCAATTCAATGCTATGTCAAAAATATACTTTCAAGTTAACTTTCCTTCATTCTAATTAAGTATAGTTAATTTATAATATTATATTAGTTTCATATGTATAGCATCAGTTCAGTTCAGTCGCTCAGTCACATCCGACTCCTTGTGACCCCATGAATCACAGCACGCCAGGCCTCCCTGTCTATCAGTATCTCCCGGAGTTCACTCAGACTCACGTCCATCGAGTCCATGATGCCATCCTGCCATCTCATCCTCGGTCGTCCCCTTCTCCACCTGCCCCCAATCCCTCCCAGCATCAGAGTCTTTTCCAATGAGTCAGCTCTTCTCATGAAGTGGCCAAAGTACTGGAGCTTCAGCTTTAGCATCATTCCTTCCAAAGAAATCCCAGGTGCTTAAAGCTCAACATTCAGAAAATGAAGATCATGGCATCCGATCCCATCACTTCATGGGAAATAGATGGGGAAACAGTGGAAACAATGTCAGACTTTATTATTTGGGCTCCAAAATCACTGCAGATGCTGACTGCAGCCATGAAATTAAAAGACGCTTACTCCTTGGAAGAAAAGTGATGACCAATCTAGATAATATATTCAAAGCAGACACATTACTTTGCCGACTAAGGTCCATCTAGTCAAGGCTATGGTTTTTCCTGTGGTCATGTATGGATGTGAGAGTTGGACTGTGAAGAAGGCTGAGCGCTGAAGAATTGATGCTTTTGAACTGTGGTGTTGGAGAAGACCTCTTGAGAGTCCCTTGGACTGCAAGATCCAACCAGTCCATTCTGAAGGAGATCAACCCTGGGATTTCTTTGGAAGGAATGATGCTAAAGGTGAAGCTCCAGTACTTTTGCCATAGTAATTTAATATTTGTATAAATTACACTCCATACAAAGTTATAAAATAATGACTATATTTCATGTGTTGTATGTTATATCCTTGTAATTTGCTTATTTTATACCTAGTAGCTTGTACCTCTTAACTTCCTTCACTTATTTTGCTCCTCCCTTCACCTTTCCCTCCTCTGGTAATCACTAGTTTGTTCTCTGTATGTGGATTCAATTTCTGTTTTGGTATAATGGTTTGCTTTATATATTTTATATTTGTGTTATATATATATATTTAAATATAATTTATTTATTCATGCATAATTATATTCAAATTTTTTTCAGATTCCACATATACAGTGTTTGTCTTCATCCTAATAGTTCAATTTAACATCAAAATATCACTAAAAATAATAATTATCTCCATAGTGATATCTATATTTAATGCAATACTAATCCAACCCCAACAGGCAATTTGTTTAAAAAGACAAGCATATTCTAAAGTCCATTTGTAAATGCAAAGGACTTAGTATACCCAAAATTATTTCCAAACAATTTTAGGACTTGCAATTCCTGATTTTAAGAATTACTATAAAAATGTAATAATCAAGACAGTGTGACATTGATATGAAAAGAGAAAAACAGTGATAGAACAGTAGAGTCTAAAGCCAAAGGTATGTCAATTGATTTTCAATAAAGATACAAAGCAATACAATGTATAAAAGGAAAATATTTTCAACAAAAGGGGATTAAATTATTGGATGAGCAAACGGAAAAAAAAAATTAAATGTGTGTATATATCAACTACTGTCTCATTTCAAGCACAAAAGTTAATTGCAGATAGATTGTAGCCACAAACTTAAAAATTAAACTCCATAAGTCCTTGTAGAAAGCTTAAAAAATTATCATGATCTTTGTATAGGTTGCAAATATATCTTGGATTGGAACAATAATCATCATTCTTAAAAAATACTTGTATAATGATTTTCATAAAAATTTGAAACTTTTCAAGAGAAACTTTTAATAGTGATTTATAAAGCAACACTTTGAAAAGTTGTTTGTAACATGTATCTCTGACAAATCAATCCTTTTATTCAGAAAATATAAAGAAATCATATAACTCAATTATAAAATATGAAAAAATAAAAAATATAGATAAATGATTTGAATATACACTTTACAATATGCATAAGAAATTTTTTCAACATTATACTCATTAGGGAGATGATACTCAAAACCTCAGGAAGATACAGTTATATACACTCTTTGCAATGCCAAGTGTTTAAAAAGGAACTGACAATACAAAATATTGGCAAGAGTGGGAAGCAAATGAAACTCATATGTTATTGTAGAAATAAATAATGGTTAATTAACATTGTAAAATTAAAGTAACATTTTTCTCCATGATACAACAATTCCGCTGCTAGGTTTTGATTTAATATACATGAAAATATATGTATACAAAAAGGTATGTGTATGAATGTTGTTGTTTCCATAACAGCAACAAACTAGAAATGACCTAATGTTCATTATCAGGAGAATGGATAAACAGATTGTAGTATATTTAGTCAATGGAATATCTTCATAAATAAAATGAGCAAATTATTAACACATGATACAAGAATGAACTGCTGCAACATTACTAAGTGAAAGGTAGGCAGGCATAAAATAGTAAATGTTTTAGTGTTCCATTCATCTGTATTTTCGAAGAGGCAGAGTATGATAATAGAAACCAGAATGGCAGTTGTCTTCAATGAGGCAGAAATTAATTGGCAAGGGACATGAGGAAAACTTTGAGAGTAATTGATGTGTTCAACATTTTGATTGGAATGTGGATTACTCCATTTATCAAAAGTCATCAGGCAGTGCACTTAAAAATATAGCTAACCTTATTGTAATTTACCTAAAATTCTATTACACCAAGTTTATGTTTTTCTGAGAAAATCCTAGGAAAAGCAATGGAAATACATTTGAGTGTCACAGAATTCAGTGAAACTGCTAAATACAAAATATAAAACATGATCAATACATATTAGAATTAATTCTTATAGAATTCTTCCTTTCGAATGGGCTTCCATTGTGGTTCAGCTTGTAAAGAATCCGCCTGCAATGCAGGAAACCTGGGTTTGATCCCTGGGTTGGGAAGATCCCCTAGAGAAGGGAAAGGCTACCCACTCCAGTATTCTGGCCTGGAAAATTCCATGGACTGTATAGCCTATGGGGTTGCAAAAAGTCAGACATGACTGAGTGACTTTAACAATGATGTAAATATAATTTATTGTACTTGAAAGTTAACTCGAGGTATCTATGTTTAATTCTAAACTGATACAAAATATGCTGTTGTTGTTGTACAGTCATGAAGTCTTGTCTGACTCTTTGCAACCCCATGACTGTAGCACGCCATGCTTCCTGTGCTTCACTATCTCCTGGAGTTTGCCCAAATTTATGTCCATTGTGATGAAGATGCCATCCAACCATTTCATTCTCCGTCACCCCCTTCTCCTCCTGTCTTCAATCTCCCCCAGAATCAGTCTTTTCCAATGAGTCCACCTTTGCAGCAAATGGTCAAAGTATTGGAGCTCACTTTCAGCATCAGTCCTTCCAATAAATATTCAGAATTGATTTCCTTTAAAATTGCCTGGCTTAATCTTTTTGCAGTCAAAGGGACTTGCAGAGTCTTCTCCAGCACCACAACTTGAAAGCATCAATTTTCAGTGCTCAGCCTTATTCATGGTCCAACTCTCACATCTATACATGACTGCTGGAAAAACCATAGCTTTGACTCTATGGACCTTTGTCAACTAAGTGACGTCTCTGCTTTTTAATACGTGTCTAGGTTTGTCACTGCTTTTCTTCCAAGGGGCAAGCATCTTTTAATTTCATGGATGCAGTCACTGTCCACAGTGATTTTGGAGTCCAAGAAAATAAAATTTGTCATTGTTTCCATTTTTCCTCATTTGTAAAATATGCTAAGAATCAGCCTTAAACCATTAGTTTTAAGGCTCTTAATATAAGTGCATATACATATAACACAGTACTATATGTATTAAAATATGTAAAATATAGTATAAAAATATGAGTTTGGATAAATTTTAACCTACTAACTACAGGGGGAAAAATAGAAGTAAAAAGAAATATATATATATATTTTATCAATGATATATTATCACAATGGTTTAAGCCAAGAGTCACTCTTCAGTTGATATAAGAATTTTTGTTTGCATCCTATCCAATCAATTTTTAAAAGTTTTCCACTATGAATTGTTTTGTAGTTACTCTAAGACTACAACCACCCCAATTAATCAAACAGTATTTGGTGGCAAAATATTCAACTGTGCTTGCTTAGAACTGTCACCTATAAATAATTTCTCAAACCAGATTTTCTTATGTCTACAGGCATTCACAAACTGATGTTTTTCATTTAATCTTATTTACCCATAATATTTTCTACACATCAATAAAGCATCATTAGTTGCATTAATAAAAGTACATAAATTGTATATAAATTGTATATAAATTGTGCATAAATTGATTATGTTTTTGACATTTGTATTTCTGTCCCATAGATATGAAAATAGACCCCAGAAAAATCATTTATAATCTCTTTACAAACCTTGAAAAACACTTGTAAAAAAGAAATAATCCTTTATTTTTGTTATATAGTTTTTCACTGCTCTTATAAGAAAAACAATAAAGGCTAGGAAATGTCAAATAGATTAAAATATATATATAGTAAGGAAATAGTTATCAACATAGAACAGTAAAGTTGCATTTATGATTCAATCTAGCTTTGTCAGATGCAGTTTTCCTTTTTATTTAGAATATTTTAAAATAGAAATACAGAAATTTCACAATTTTAGATACTTCCTTTATTCAGTTTATTGGCATTTAAAGGCATTTAAATACATTGAACACAAACAGATATGTGATGGGGTAGATGTGCTTTTAACGCATGAACATGGCAATTAATCTAGATGAGCTCCAGGGAAAGACTTCCTTTTGGAAACATTTTGCCAGATTTAACAAATAAGATACAGAATGAATGATATTTTAGCATAAGAAAGTTGCAAATATTTCATGGCATATATTGTACTGAAATATTATTTATCTAAACTACAAATTTCATGGGGAAGCCTGCATTTTTTTCTGCAAACAGACTGACGAGATAAGTCAGAAGTTGAGTTTTGAAAAATAAGTTAAAGATATAGGGCTGAAGAATAGGAGATCACACATTTCCTAATCAGATTAAAACAGAATTTCCACAGTTGGAATTATTCAGAGTAGATTGCAAAATGTAGTGATAGGGAATAACAAATGATGATGATGGAGACCAAATCAAATACAGACTGGAAAGAGGAAAGAGGTCTGAACATTTTGTTGAAGATATGTGGCTAAGAAATCAGGGGAGAGATGGTGGCATTTGGAAGATTATTCCAGCCGCAATGAGAACAAGGATATTAAAAGGATATGATTGAAAATAGTGTAGTTATTTATCAGTCTGGAACATTTTTTTAAAATTCACATAAAAATGATGAGAGGTAGATTTAAGGTACTATATCTGATAGATACAGTGCCTGGTGAACTATGGACAGAGGATCGTGACATTGTATAGGAGACAGGGGTAAGGACCATCCCCATGAAAAAGAAATGTAAAAAAGCAAAATGGCTGTCTGGGGAGACCTTACAAATAGCTATGAAAAGAAGAGAAGCGAAAAACAAAGGAGAAAAGGAAAGATATAAGCATTTGAATGCAGAGTTCCAGAGAATAGCAAGGAGAGATAAGAAAGTCTTCCTCAGAGATCAATGCAAAGAAATAGAGGAAAACAACAGAATGGGAAAGACTAGAGATCTCTTCAAGAAAAGCAGAGATACCAAGGGAAGATTTAATGCAAAGATGGGCTCAATAAAGGACAGAAATGGTATGGACCTAACAGAAGCAGAAGATATTAAGAAGAGATGGCAAGAATACACAGAAGAACTGTACAAAAAAGATCTTCACGACCCAGATAATCATGATGATGTGATCACTAATCTAGAGCCAGACATCCTGGAATGTGAAGTCAAGTGAGCCTTAGAAGGCATCACTATGAACAAAGCTAGTGGAGGTGATGGAATTCCAGTTGAGCTATTTCAAATCCTGAAAGATGATGCTGTGAAAGTGCTGCACTCAATATGCCAGCAAATTTGGAAACTCAGCACTGGTCACAGGACTGGAAAAGGTCAGTTTTCATTCCAATTCCAAAGACAGGCAATGCTAAAGAATGCTGAAACCACCACACAACTGCACTCATCTCACAGGCTAGTAAAGTAATGATCAAAATTCTCCAAGCCAGGCTTCAGCAATATGTGAACCATGAACTTCCAGATGTTCAAGCTGGTTTTAGAAAAGGCAGAGGAACCAGAGATCAAATTGCCAACATCTGCTGGGATCATTGAAAAAGCAAGAGAGTTCCAGAAAAACATCTATTTTTGCTTTATTGACTATGCCAAAGCCTTTGACTGTGTGGATCACAATAAACTGTGGAAAATTCTGAAAAAGATAGGAATACCAGACCACCTGACCTGCCTCTTGAGAAACCTAGATGCAGGTCAGGAAGCAACAGTTAGAACTGGACATGGAACAACAGACTGGTTCCAAATTGTGAAAGGAGTATGTCAAGGCTGTATACTGTCACCCTGATTATTTCACTTATATGCAGAGTACATCATGAGAAATGCTGGGCTGGAAGAAGCACAAGCTGAAATCAAGATTGCTGGGAGAAATATCAATAACCTCAGATATGCAGATGACACCACCCTTATGGCAGAAAGTGAAGAGGAACTAAAAAGCCTCTTGATGAAAGTGAAAGAGGAGAGTGAAAAAGTTGGCTTAATGCTCAACATTCAGAAAATGAAGATCATGGTATCTGGTCCTATCACTTCATGGGAAATAGATGGGGCTGCAGATGGAGACTGCAGTCATGAAATAAAAAGACACTTACTCCTTGGAAGAAAAGTTATGACCAACCTAGATAGCATATTGAAAACCAAAGACATTACTTTGCAACAAAGGTCCATCTAGTCATGTCTATGGTTTTTCCAGTGGTTATGTATGGATGCAAGAATTGGACTGTGAAGAAAGCTGAGTGCCAAAGAATTGATGCTTTTGAACTGTGGTGTTGGAGAAGACTCTTGAGAGTCCCTTGGACTGCAAGGAAATCCAACCAATCCATTCCAAAGGAGCTCAGCCCTGGGTGTTCTTTGGAAGGAATGATGCTAAAGCTGCTCCAGTACTTTGGCCACCTCATGCGAAGAGTTGACTCACTGGAAAAGACTCTGATGCTAGGAGGGATTGGGGGCAGGAGGAGAAGGGTACGACAGAGGATGAGATGGCTGGATGGCATCACTGACTCGATGGATGTGAGTTTGAGTGAACTTCGGTAGTTGGTGATGGACAAGAGGCTTAGTGTGCTGTGATCCATGGGGTCACAAAGAGTCAGACACGACTGAGTGACTGAACTGAGCTTAACTGAGTTCATAAAAGAGTTGGAAAGAAAGAAATATTTGTTTATTATAGAAATGTAAATTAGCTGGTCATTTATTAATACCAACTAGATGTAGAGCAATAAAATGAGGGAAAAATGAAGACTCTCTTCTGGTTTCTAATGTGGGTTACAAAGGAGTAATGATGCCATTTATGAGCTCTGGAATGTAGGCTAAGGGTAGTGTTGAGAGGGAGATGGTGAGTTTAATTTCAACATCTTGAATTTGAGACACTGCCAGGAGCCCACACGGGAGATCCCACCCATGACAAGGTCATGTGGAAGAGATCTGATAAGCAAGGCTTCAGGCCTCGAGGGACCCCCCTGGACCAGCTCGAGCATCTACCCCAAAACCAGAATCTGTCTGTCTTACTATTTTATGCCTTTCACCAGCTTTTCTGACATTAACAGGGGGTTATCCCCGATCACCTTTCTCTGGAGAAAATCAGCTTCGGGCTCTAGCTAATGTCTCTTGGACATGAAAGGAATATTTCAAATCAAACCCCCTCTGTTAGCATTCTAGCCTGAGACAGGTTTATCCAGACTTTTGCAGGTACGCTTGTGATTGTTCACAGCCTCCCAACTGTGAGAGGCGTGGGAAACCTAAAAATATAGAGCCTTTCAAAAGTGAAAAACTACTAGTGTAATGCTAGTGTAGAATTTCACTGTTGAGCCAATGCTTGTTGCCAAGTTCCCATATCCCTTATCCATTGTGCACCTGGGAGTGCATTAGTTAACGTAGTTGGAATTTAAGAAAAACAAGCAGTAGCCTTGGAATTAACCACATCAGACCTTTGAGCTAATTGGTTCTTTCTTGTAACTCACTGCATCTTTGCTCCGTGAGAAATGTAACTCTGTTTCTGAGGCTGACATAGATTAGAAATATAAAGAAAAAACATTTCAAGGGAAAATAAGTTTCTGGTTAAACAGCCTTTATCAAAAGAGGATCATAAAATGTCCACAGGCCTCCAAGGCCAGAAGATAATGTACACAACATTGTTTATGGGAAAAGTATGCAGAAAAAATCCTGGTTTTGATAAGGGCAAAACTGCTGGAGTGTTTGGGCTGATTCTGCATGACCTTGCATCTTTCATTTCCCTCTATGTATATGTTAAGGTATAAAAGTCCCTTTTGAATACAAAGTTATGGGCCTCGCTCACTGAAGAAGCTTGGTCTCCCCGTGTCTGTCTGTCTGTCTGTCTTTCTTTCTTTCTTTCTCTCCTCCATTTTCTTATCTGCAACATTCTTTATTTCTCTCCCTAAATCATTCTCTTTGCTGACACCATTTCTCTTGAGAGTTCCCCTGGATCCTGCAGGGACAGGACCCCAGCAAGACACCTGTACAATATTTAGAACTTTGGAGTACGGCATTGTATTTATGGTCTTGGAATTTAGTTCAGTTCAGTTCAGTCGCACAGTTTTGTCTGACTCTTTGGACCTCATGGACTGCAGCACACCAGGCTCCCATGTCCATCACCAAATCCTTGCTGCTGCTGCTACACCTAAGTCGCTTCAGTCATGTCCGACTCTGTGCGACCACACAGATGGCAGCCCATCGGGCTCCACCGTCCCTGGGATTCTCCAGGCAAGAACACTGGAGTGGGTTGCCATTTCTTTCTCCGAACCAAATCCCTAAGCTGGATTAAACTCATATCCATTGAGTCAGTGATGCCATCCAACCATCTTATCCTCAGTCATCCCCTCCTCCACCTGCCTTCAATCTTTCCCAGCATCAGGGGCCCATGTGTCAGTTCTTCAAATCAGGTGGCCAAAGTATTGGAATTTATTAACAGGAAATATTCGCTGAAGATAAAATTATTGAATTATCGGCATAGAAACAGTAGTTTAATTCATGGGAGAAGATGCAATGATTCAGCATTTATATATTATATTATATAGTATATATATATTATGTTAATTATATATAATATATAGTATGAAAAGATTATTTCATCAACTCTAGAAGGTATTTTTGAAACTTCATTTACCTCTTTTAATAGTTTAAAATTTGAAAAATGAAGATAATTTAATCTTCTTTTAAGCAAGCACACAGGGGAGATGTTATAATTCCCATTTTCCAGAGGAAGAAACTCAAATTAGTTGAGGGTAGACAATGTGATCATGGTTATATATGTAATAAGAAAACAGAAGGTCAGTGATATTGTCAGAGGACTCTAAAGATTAGAATGTCTTGATTCAATATTTTTTTACCTTCATCTTCATAATAAACACTATTATTGCTGCTGCTGCTGATGCTAAGTCGCTTCAGTCATGTCTGACTCTGTGCCACCCCATAGATGGCAGTCCACCAGACTCCCCTGTCCCTGGGATTCTCCAGGAAAGAACACGGGAGTGGGTTGCCATTTCCTTCTCCAATGCATGAAAGTGAAAAGTGAAGTCGCTAGTTGTGTCTGACTCTTAGCGATGCCATGGACTGCAGCCTACCAGGCTCTTCCACCCATGGGATTCTCCAGGCGAGAGTACTGGAGTGGGTTGCATTGCCTTCTCCAAACACTATATTCAGTTCACTTCATTTCAGTCACTCAGTCGTCTCCGACTCCTTGCTACTGCTTTCTACCCCATGAATCGCAGCACACTAGGCCTCCCTGTCCATCACCAACTCCTGGAGTTCACTCAAACTTAAGTCCATCGAGTCTGTGATGACATCCAGCCATCTCATCCTCTGTCATCCCCTGTTCCTCCTGCCCCCAATCCCTCCCAGCATCAGAGTCTTTTCCAATGACTCAACACTTCGCATGAGGTGGACAAAGTATTTTAGTTTCAGCTTTAGTATCAGTCCTTCCAATGAACACCCAGGACTGTTCTCCTTTAGAATTAACTGGTTGAATCTCCTTGCAGTCGAAGGGACTCTCCAAGTCTTCTCCAACACCACAGTTCAAAAGCATCAATTCTTTGGCGCTCAGCTTTCTTCACAGTCCAACTCTTGCATCCATACATGACCACTGGAAAAACCATAGCCTTGACCAGACAGACCTTAGTTGGCAAAGTAATGTCTTTGCATTTCAATATGCTGTTCAGGTTGTTCATAATTTTCCTTCCAAGGAGTAAGTGTCTTTTAATTTCATGGCTGCAATCAACATCTGAAGTCATTGTGGAGCCCCCAAAAATAAAGTCTGACACTGTTTCCACTGTTTCCCCATCTATGTCCCATGAAGTGATGGGATCAGATGCCATGATCTTCGTTTGCTGAATGTTGAGCTTTAAGACAACTTTTTCACTCTCCTCTTTCACTTTCATCTAGAGGCTTTTTAACTCCTCTTCACTTTCTGCCATAAGGGTGGTGTCATCTGCATATCTGAGGTTATTGATATTTCACCCAGCAATCTTGATTTCAGCTTGTGCTTCTTCCAGCCCAGCATTTCTCATGATGTACTCTGCATAGAAGTTAAATAATCAGGGTGACAGTATACAGCCTTGACATATGCCTTTCACAATTTGGAACCAGTCTGTTGTTCTACGTCCAGTTCTAACTGTTGCTTCCTGACCTGCATACCGATTTCTCAAGAGGCAGGTCAGGTGGTCTGGTTTTCCCATCTCTTTCAGAATTTTCCACAGTTTATTGTGATCCACACAGTCAAAGGCTTTGGAATAGTCAATAAAACCAAAATAGATTTTTTCTGAAACACTCTTGCTTTTTTGCCCAGCAGATGTTGGCAATTTGATCTCTGGTTCCTCTGCCTTTTCTAAAACCAGCTTGAATATTTGGAAGTTCATGGTTCACGCATTGCTAAAGCCTGGCTTGGAGAATTTTGAGCATTGTTTTATTAGTGTGTGAAATTAGTGCAATTGTGTGGTAGTTTGAGCATTCTTTAGCATTGTCTTTCTTTAGGATTGGATTGAAAACTGACTTTTTCCAGTCCTATGGCAACTGCTGCATTTTCCAAATTTGCTGGCATGTTGAGTGCAGCACTTTCACAGCATCATCTTTCAGGATTTGAAATAGCTCAACTGAAATTCCATCACCTCCACTAGCTTTGTTCAGAGTGATACTTTCTAAGGCCCACTTGACTTCACATTCCAAGATTTCTGGCTCTAGATTAGTGATCCCACCATCGTGATTATCTAGGTCATAAGCTCTTTTTCGCACAGTTCTTTTGCATAGTCTTGCCACCTCTTTTTAATATCTTCTGCTTCTGTTAGGTCCATAACATTTCTGTCCTTTATCAAGCCCGTCTTTGCATGAAATGTTCCCTTGGTATCTCTACTTTTCTTGAAGAGATCTCTAGTCTTTCCCATTCTGTTCTTTTCCTCTATTTCTTTGCATTGATCTCTCAGAAGGCTTTCTTATCTTTCCTTGCTATTCTTGGAACTCTGCATTCAGATGCTTATATCTTTCCTTTTCTCCTTTGTTTTTCACTTCTCTTCTTTTTACAGCTATTTGTAAGGTCTCCCCAGACAGCCATTTTGCTTTTTTGCATTTCTTCTCCATGGGGATGGTCTTGATTCCAGTCTCCTGTACAATGTCATGAACCTCCATCCATAGTTCATCAGGCACTCTATTAGGTCTAGTCCCTTAAATTTATTTCCCACTTCCACTGTATAATCATAAAGGATTTTATTTAGGTCATACCTGAATGGTCTAGTGGTTTTCCCTAACACTATTATTAAGTATATGTTATTCAAAAAAGTAATGACCTAGTTACATTTTTTAAGGTAATAGTTTGTATGTAATATATACAAAGGTTATCAAGAAGATATGCCTACATTTAGTAACAATTTTAAAATTTTCAAGTTGCCAAATTTTTGGTTAAAATAATATGCCATGACATAAAATATATGAACAATGTCAAATATTTCGTGACTGTTTTAACCATGGCTGCCAATGGAGTCAGATGATAAGACTTTTAATTATGGTGTCCATGGGTCCCAATTTGCTTGGTGACCTCCTAGGTTATGTCTATTTTTCTAGTGTAATTGTTTACATCATCCCCTTTCCTTCTAATCTTTTTCCTGCTAAGTGACAAGTTCTGTGGTTTCCAAAACCTATCAGATGTGGTGATATGCCAGGGTTATAATAAGGAGGAATTATTGTTTATGGTCATAGAGTAATATTAGAATCCAATTTTTTCACTCTACATTTTCTATCTAGGTACTCCTCTGTCTATATTTATCCTCTCCTATGTTGTATCAGGATATTTTAGCATCAGGAACTATATGCTGCTTATGATTTATGTTAACTGCCTGATTTTCTACACTATTTCTTTTAATTCACATGGAAAGCAGATTTTAGCTTCATTTTTAAATAAATGATAGGAGAATTGACTCTCAAAGTCATTTAACCTCTAATAATCCTAGAGTCTTGAGCAGAAAAATAGGGATTTAAACCTAGATCCCCAATTTATATCAGGCAACACCATATCCCCACAAGAAGCTCAAGCAAACTGATTGCCTTTATCTCATTTCTAGTGATAAAAAAATCTAAAGAGGGGATTCCTTGTAAACTCTTTAACAAATAAACTAATTCAGAGTAAGCTTGCCCAATCCTAAAAGAGAGAAAGGATGAAGAGAGTTGACTGTAATTTCATATATGAAAACAAGAATTAAGATGAGTGGTTAGCAATTCCTCCATGCTCTGTATGACTAAACAGGCATTCTGGTGTAATGCTTGACTGTGAGATGATATCGGTGCTTGGAAGCATTAAGCAAATACGTGAGTGCTAAGTTTCTTCAGTCGTTTCTGACTCTGCAATCCTACGAATTGTAGCCTGCCAGACTCCTCTGTCCATGGAGATTCTCCAGGCAAGAATATTGGAGTGGGTTGCCAGTTCCTTCTCTAGGGAATCTTCTCGACCCAGGGATAGAACACATTTCACTTGTGTCCCCTCTGTTGGCAGGCGGATTCTTTTACCACTACCATCACCTGCGAAACCCCTAAATAAATATATGGAGCATTTTTATTTTTCATAGTGATTGAAGGATACTGGTACTTAATGGGTTAACAAAGAATGCAGTCTGCAACCATTGTCATGCACGGGGAATTGCTCCTTGCTTCATATGTGATTTTAATGTCCAGCAGTCATAGAGATGAAAAACATGTTTATGATAAACTGGATGTAGAATTTAAATTTCTTTACATATGAATACATTTTTTTTTCAGTTTTAAGATACAAGTTTCCAGGGAACACAAATGCTACTAGTGAGGAAAAAAGATTTTAATTTGTTTTATTCAGGAATTTAGAGTTGTCCTTAATTTTAGGTACTAGACCATTAATAGTAATCCCTCTACTGGTATTTGATTTTCCAATGCAGGACACCGGAAGGGTGTGTTTGTTGTAGCGAACTTACAGTGCATGTGGATGATTACATAATTTCTTCCAATTTTGTCATGCCTGAATATTTACATATTAAAATTCATGTTATTTTTACTACAAATGAATTTTCTCTTATTTCTCCTTATAGTTGTATCGTATTCATCCTTTGAAATTATATTTACAGATGGGCTATATTATCTATGGATTTCATTTCAAAGTAATAAAAAAGGCATTAAGATTATTATTATTTTTTAATGAAAATGTGTGTTGTGTCTACGAAAACTACTTCCTCAAAGGAATAGAGGAATCTCTCTAGAAGGACACTGGAGAGTTCTGACTCATAAACTTTATAAATTCTGAGGAATTTATACCATAACCAAACTTAAAATAGAAATTAGCTTGTCGTATCATACCTCACTGATGGAGTTGGTTATTTTGTTAAAAGAGCTTTGAACACCCCAGTTATTACTGCTCACACCCAGAATATTCAAGGAGATAGATGGATCGCTTTGAAAAACTGGAATACCTCAAGTATTGTCTATATCAGGACACTGTCCTGCAACTTACAGATCCCTTCTTCACGTCTGAGGATCTTATCTAAACTGTTGAGAAGGTTCTTGTCTGCCGGTCCTAGGTATCAGTTCTCTTGGGGAATTTCCTCATCTGGAAATTATTTTTCTTAAAGACATGTCCCCTGCCCTGGCAGTTTGTATTTGTTGTCTTCTAAACAAAGAGTATATAGTCTTGGCTCTCTTGCTTTGAGTTAGAAACTCTTTAAAGAGCCACCTTTGGCACTCCCTGTGGGGTCGACTGATGTCTTATATCTGTGCCGTAAGTCCCACTCTTTGTTTAATGGTGCTACACTCCCTTCTTCCCATGAATATTGATCCCAGGAGCACTAAACACTATGTCAGGCTTAGCTTTCTAGGGAAGACAGCTTGTGACACTCAGATCCTATGTATACAGGCATATTTAGAGTAGGGATTACAGGTGTATATGGATAGATATTTAGAAAAAGATGTAGTAATTGGTAGATAGGTAGATGGATAGATTGACAGATCATCTTTGTTAAATAGATCTAGTAGCCATACAATATAATTACCTCACACTGGAAATGAGGAAACAGTTCTCTAGTCTTGTTATTCATTTGAAGCCAAATAAGTGGCAGTGAGTGACAGAAATCCAGGTGTTCAAGAAAGCAGAGGTTTCTTCCACAACATAGGGCTGTGACATTTAAATTAACAATTTATTCTTTTGATCACTTACATTTACTGTTTCTCAGCTTTAATTACTATTTAATCACTATTCTATTGTCTCTGCATCCACTATATGCTAATTTGCATATTTTCTGTATGTAACGTTGAATCATTTCATCATGTCTTGTTTTCTATTACTCTATCATTTATTACCTTTTTATTATTATTTATGAAGATCAATAATTTAGTAATAAATAATATGTATTCTTAATATATATGCATATTAACAATTTATTATTATTATTTAGAGATTATTTTTATTCCTTAAAGGTGAGGATATTAAAATTTATGTATGCCTAGGTTCATTTTCATCTTCTTTCCCACAAAGATATTCTACTTCACTGTAAGCACATACTATAATTGTGTGCTATATGACATACAATAATGTAATAATATATACTTCATAAATGTATGCAACTCCACTATTTCAGTTATATGTGGCTTCAATTTTTTATTTTGATTTTAGAGTCTAAATAATGCATTTTTCTCTGTCCCTAAACTTTTTTTGCATGTGTTCTTTTGTCTTCATCTCTGTTTTTCTCTTTCTTTACATGTTTTTTATTTCCAGTGTCATCAAATGAACTTCCTTGGTGGCTCATGTAATAAAGAATCTGCCTGCAATGCAGGAGACCCAGGTTTGATTCCTAGGTCAGGAAGATCCCCTGGAGAAGGGAATGGCTACCCATTCCAGTATTCTTGCCTGGAGAATTCCATAGACAGAGGGGGTAGGCAGGCTACAGTACTATAACATGTGAAATTTAATATAAGAGAATACATTGGACATAATAGACTTAAGCATAATCCCTACTAAATTGATAGCATAAGAAGTCATGTTATCATATTATTATGAATTTGTCATTATTGAAATTTGCAAATTTCCCAGGGGTTGGAAAAATAAGAATAGGAAAACAAAGGCAATTATGGCAAAATGTAAATTAATTGGCCTATGTGGATAGTCAATATAAAGGAATGTTAGTTGTTGACTTATACAAATTAATATCAAGGGAATTGAAAAAAATAATGAAGCAACTTAATCATTAAGTTTAATCATTAAATATGTGAGAAAATATATATTTATACACTATAAAATTAAATACAAATATCTACATTGTATTTATATTTTGAAATATACAAGAAAATAACTGCATTATGTATTTATATTTAATCTAAGCCTTTTCTTTTTGGTAAGCATCTTCATTTATTTGGTATCTGTATTCAACAGACTGCTTGATAGCAAAATTATTTTATAGTACAGAGTTAATATTTTTATAACATTTTCACATAACTGCACCCTCTGAACTTGGGATGAAATGAATTAAATGAGGAAAAGGAAAAAAACACTACCTGCTATATACATCTTCAGAGAGAATTTCACCCCCAAAATTAATAGCTCAGAATCATCATCCTAGTTAACAGCTTTATTTAATATTTTTGAATGTTATTTTTCTCAAAACAACTAGATATTTAGTTTCTGTGACAGAATATATTTTTAAAAAATCACTTAAACTTATATGAGAAACTCAATGGCCTGTCTCCAATGACCCACTAAATCAGAATAATTTTTCCATGACAACAAAAAGAAGTTTTCCATATTTCCATGTTTAAAAGTTAATATTAAAGGAGAATTGAAGAACAACAACAAAAAGAATCAATACAGACATTTAGAGTAGCTTGAAGTTTTACTTGCTCAGTCAATGTCCAATATATTACATATATATAACATATATGTTATATATATACACATGTATATTACATGTATATTACATGTATTATGTAATATTCACTTCTACTAGTGTATGAAGATAGTTACCACCCATATTTTTCAGTGTAATTCTCAGGCTTGGACAGGTTAACATGCCCAAGGTTATAGTGTTCATATAGGAAAAAGATGAGCCTCAGATACTGAAGACTCAAGAAAATCCTATCATGTTTATAATAGGGTTTCTCACTCAATTTTTTAAAAATTATTCCCTTTTTTAATAACATACTGATTCAATATAACTATTGAATTTCTGAAGAAACTTATATTCCTCATACTGCAAATTGTATTATGATCTTTAATTTTGCATGTCATCACATAGGCTATATTGTATGTATAAAAATCTCTATCCACTGATAATAGGATAGTTATTAGTATTGTTTTTATTTTATTCAAATTTGATAATAATGTTTAACTTTAGACAAAATTTTGGTATTTTTATTGATAATTTGAACTGATATTATTGTTTTAAGCTATTTCTTTAAAGTACTATATGCAGAAGCAACAGATATTATTTTTTTACTATTTGCAGCATTTCTTCACTAGATTAATCTTATATCTATCATTAAATGCAAATTTTTGATGAGCTTATTTTTTGTTGATTATGGATTATATATGATTACTCAAATCCCCATTTCTATGCATGACCAGCAGCTGGCAGCCTGTTGCTTCTCTGTATATTATTCAATTTTAGTGTAATTTGGTGACTGATGTCCATTTTAAAAGGCACACTTTGCTTGGTAAAATATTTGATGATATGTAAAGTATTTGCCAAGGCTTGATGATTGAGGAGTGCAAATATTGTTGTACTAGGCATTCTTCAAAGATGTCTACAGTATAGTTTGAGATGGAATGGAGATGTGTAATCACTGTCACCAATGTCATTTTTTTTCTTATAATGAAAGACTACAGTGAAGATATTATGATATATGTGCTGTGTTCAGTCTCTCAGTCATGTCCAGCTCTTTGTGACCCCATGGACCAGGCTCCTCTCTCCATGGAATTTTCCAGTGAAAGGTACTAGAGTGGGTAGCCATTTCCTTCTCCAATTATAAGGTATAGTAGTTAAAAAATTTGTTCTGCATCTGTTGACAAGTTATTTCTTATAAACAGCTGCAACAGCACTCCTGGAAATTTAGATTTCTAAACTTTAATTATTTTAGGGGAAAAAGGTATCTGGTGAGAAGCCAGTAAAGAAATCAGAAGAGGGTGAAATTACTAAAGCTTTAATTAAAATTATAGTAATTTATATTCTTTCAAGATTCACTTAAACTGTGTTACTTGAATTGAGCACTGTTAATCTCAGTATCTGGATACATTTTTTTTTTAAATTAAGAGAAAACCCTGATAATGGTTAGATTGGTAATCAGGAAAACTTAATTTCTGTAGAATATGTGTTTACACAGAACAATTCTTTTAAAAGTGGTAATAGGGAAGCCTATATGCAGAAGCTGGATTAGAGTTCTATTTCTTTAGCATATATAGTTTACAAAATAGTTTTAATATGTTTTACATTATTTTATATTCAGTGTTACTGTCTAGCCTTGATCATATTAGTTAATATGTTTGAGGCTTTTTTTACTCATCAGTAAATGGTAGCAATATGTTCTCAACACAAACCCCAACCTGTAGAAGAATCAAATGAAATGGAGGAGATAAAGCAAATGAAAGTATTTTATAAATTTTGTAGCCATACAAAGACTGCTGCTATTATGCTGATTATGTAAATACAGGTGTGTTATGTCAATACCATGTTTCCTGAACTAGTAAATCAACAGTATTTAACTCAAATAACTTAATATTTAATATTTAGTATCATAAAGTTAATTGCATTCATCTCATACTCTAGCAAAGTAATGCTCAAAATTCTCCAAGCCAGATTTCAACAGTACATGAACCATGAACTACCAGATGTTCAAGCTGGATTTAGAAAAGTCAGAGGAACCAGAGATCAAATTGCCAACATATGCTGGATCATCAAAAAAGCAACAGAATTCCAGAAAAACATATACTTTTGCTTTATTGATTACACCAAAGCTTTTGACTGTGTAGATCACAGTCTGTGGAAAATTCTTCAAGAGAGGGAAATATCAGACCACATTACCTGTCTCCTGAGAAATCTGTATTCAGGTCAAGAAGCAACAGTTAGAAACGGATATGGAACAATGGACTGGTTCCAAATTAGGAAAGGAGTAAGTCAAGGCTGCATATTGTCACCCTGCTTATTTAACTTATATGCAGAGTGCATCAGGTGAACTGCCAGGCTGGATGAAGCACAAGCTGGAATCGAGGTTTCTGGGAGAAATATCAATAACCTCAGATATGCAAATGACACCATCCTTATGGCTGAAAGTGAAGAGGAACAAAGAGCCTCTTGATGAAAGTGAAAGAGGAGAGTGAAAAAGTTGGCTTAAAGCTCAACAATCAGAAAATAAAAATCATGGCATCCGGTCCCATCATTTCATGGCAAATAGATGGAGAAACAATGGAAATAGTGACAGACTTTATTTTCTTGGGCTCCAAAATCACTGCAGATGGTGACTGCAGTCATGAAATTAAAATACACTTGCTCCTTGGAAGAGAAGCTATGACCAACCTAAGCAGCATATTAAAAAGCAGAGACATTACTTTGCCAACAAAGGTCCATCTAGTCAAAGCTATGGTTTTTCCAGTAGTCAATTATGGATGTGAGAGGTGGACCATAAAGAAAGCTGAGCACCAAAGAATTGATGCTTTTGAGCTATGGTGTTGGATAAGACTCCTGAAAGTCCCTTGGACTGCAAGGATATCAACCGGTCCACCCTAAAGGAAATCAGTCCCGAATATTCATTGGAAGGACTGAAGCTGAAGCTGAAGCTGAAGCTTCAATACTTTGGCCACCTGATGCAAAGAACTGACTCATTGGAAAAGACAACGATGCTGAGAAAGATTGAGGGCAGGAGGAGAAGGGGATGGCAGAGGATGGGATGTTTGGGTGGCATCACCAACTCGATGAACATGAGTTCGAGCAAACTCTGAAAGTTGGTGATGGACAGGGAAGCCTGGCGTGCTGCAGTCTGTGGGGTCAGAAAGAGTGAGACATGACTGAGCAACTGAACTGACCATAAAGTCCCAGAAAAGCCTTCAAATATACTTTCTTTCAGAACTTCCTTGTAGCTCAGATGGTAAAGGATCTGCTTGTAACCCTGGAGCCCATGTTTGATCCCTGGGCCAGGAAGATGCCCTGGAGAACTAAATGGCAACCCACTCCAGTATTCTTCCCTGGAGAATCCCATGGACAGAGGAGCCTGGCAGGCTACTGTCACAAAAAGTCACAAAAAGTCAGACACAACTGAACAACTAAAACTACTATTACTGTATTTTCTTTCAGTGTATTTGACTCAAGAAATACTCACTCCATTGCAACTACAACAGCAATAATGGAGATATTCACTTATGGGGAGTTTAAAACTTCAATCTTATCTTTGACATCTAGAACTGGCATAATTAATCACTTATAAATAATATTCTTTGTACCAAATGCCATAGTACTAAGTACCAGAGTAGATTCATATCAGAGAAAGAGGTCATATACATACCAAACACTACTTCACTTAGATCCACCTTCCTCCTTCACCAAATCCTCATGCAACAATCTGATAAGCCAAATAGGAGGAACAATGGAATGGTCAAAAGAATGCAAACTTTAACAATCATTGTATAAATTAGGAAATATGCTTCCACAAATGTAAATGATGGCAAAATGTTTCTACAAGCCAAAAAAATAGTAGGGTCCATTTATTGAGTGATCTCCTATAAAAGCAAAATATTTTGTCAAATTAAACCAACACTTCCTATTCCTCATTCCCTGCTCCCTAATGAATGAGAAAATAGGGTTCAAACATTTTATCTAGAAGGTAAATATTTACCTTGAAGGTAATCTTTTTGGGTATCTTAGTCAACTGTATGTGTACTAGATCACTCAGTCATGTCTGACTCTTTGCAACCCCATGGACTTTAACCCACCAGGCTCCTTTGTCCATGGATATTCTCTAGGCAAGAATACTGGAGTGAGTTGCCAGGCCTTCATCCAGGGGATCTTCCTGACCCAGGGATTGAAGCCACTTCTCTTATGTCTCCTGAGTTGGCAGGTGGGTTCTTTACCACTGAGCCACCTGGGAAACACTTTTAGTCAACTACTTGAAGACAATAAATAATATCACAGCCACACTCTACTCACTAGATTTATAAAAAGTTTGACCTAGGAAGGCAACTCAGGAATATACTATGGTTGGCTGATGCCACAATGAGTGAATATAAGCTTAAGGAAAGTTTTTGGCAATAACCCAGAACATTGATCAAGACCCTGCTTCTTTGCCTCTGCTTCTTCTTTGAGACAGATATGTAGGAAAGATTCTCCAGGATGTCAATGCTTCACTCTTTGTCAAGAGTTTAGAACAATATTTCATTCCTGAGCTATAAATGAAATGAAATGGAATAAAATGTGGAAACTGGGGAATGATCATGGTACAACTAACAATAAAGGCAGTGTGTCCTTAGGTTGGCAGCAAAATACAATATTAAAATGTTCGGAGTGGCTGAGAACCCATACTTGGTTGAGGTATCCCAGATTCTGAGCTAAAGTGTGAAGTAGCAGGAATGTACTGATTGGTTCCTAAGTCTTGCTGGTGTCAATATGTCCATGATGTGTTTCTTGATTTTGTCTAGACTATGTCATATTGGATGGCTAATAAACTAGTTCTACAGGTTAGATTATTTAATAAATAAATCTTCAGACAGCTGAGAAAGGAAAATGGAGATAAAATGAAGACAAGAATCATAGTTGTTTTGTTTTTCTTTTTCCAGGTAATTTTGGATCAAATCTAGTAGTGAGAAATGTTTACAAGCACTACAATGCAAAATAAACAATACAGAATAGTCATTACTTCAGTCTAAGTAATGATCTCTCAGAAATGCATTTGGTGTAGACACTGAGAGTTCAGGGCTTCCCAGGTGGCGCTAGTGCTAAAGAATCCACCTGCCAATGCAGGAGATGTAAGAGATGCAGGTTTGATCCTGGGTCAGAAAGATCCCCTGGAGGAGAGCATGGCAACCTACTCCAGTACTCTTGCCTGGAAAATCCCCATGGACAGAGGAGCCTGGTGGGCTACAGCCCATTGAGTCACAAAGAGTCAGACACGACTGAAGCAACTTAGTTTACGTGCACTGAGATTTCAAGAATATCAAGGGCATCAAAGTCAAAGGGACCCACATGACAATATTCTAACTTGTACCTACAATATTCAGTCAAATAATTATGTATTGTTTTTCCCCAAAATGTTTGTTTCTCTTTATTCAAATTTATCCTTATTATTTTTTTCTTTATAGAATATAACTTATTACTCCCTTTCTAAACAGACTACATAATTCCATACTTCTTTTAAGATTGTTCTGAATTTTGCACTAATTTTTCTCTTCTGTGAAGTCTTTCACAGTCTAACAGTTCCTGTCTATTATTTATTACCTCCTAATTAAAATTTTACCAAGGTTAATAGTTAACTCTTTTGTATTGATTAGTGTTTGTTTATGGTTAGTGGAATCATACTAAAGTTAAAAATATTGCTGCAGGTTTTCATTTTCCTCTCTTTTCCCCTTTTTATACCCTGGTACTTACTGGGCATATAGACAAACAATAAAGGTTGAATTGGTATAATTATCATTAAAACATTATTATGTTAATTTTTATATTTGAAAAGGAGAATTTCAAAAGAGTTCTAGTTCTAGCATTGTCCTGCTATAAAAGGAGATAATGAGATACTGAAATAAACATTCAAAGTACGATTTACATTGACCATTTCTGCCTTTTAATTTTTCACTTTAGTAGCCACTGCAGTTTCAATAAAAATCTTTTTTAAGTGTTTTGACTGTATCAATTTTTAAAGTTGAGTGACCTAAAAAGACATATTTTGCTGCTATAAAGTGGAAAATAGAACACTAAAACATGCCTCTTAAATTTTGATATGTTACATATGCTACTTGGTATATGTTGACATATACCAACCACTCTGCTGATTAATGTGATTGTCACAAAGCGGTCAAGTTCCCCTCATCATCTCAGCAGACATCTGCTACAATAGTCAACGGTCAGATGACCTACAGACATGCGGGCAAGTGCTGTTTATAACAGTAGACTCATATATCCAACAATCCAAGATTCATGATCAATGGATGCTATTGTTGTATGTCATTAAAATTTTATTATAGAATATTATCATGGCAATAAATATTTAATACAATGGTATGAATTATAGATTAAACTTTGTGGAAGAGTCTGAATATACAGGTTCTTGTGAAGAGTGAAACAGAAAATGTATGTGATAATCCTGCACTTAATAGCCTCTCAATAGTTGTTTATTATCTCCTTATCATTCCCAAGGAATTTCTTTAATTCAAGATAGTTATATTTGAAGGCAAATAAGAGAGTTAGATAGTTAAGCCAATCTTAAATAGCTGTGTTTGTATGAGATAATCATTGCCACAAACTCACGTATGGCCCATGGACATAATAAGACACATCTGTATCATCAATTTTCCAATTTTCGAGGATACATTTTCCTTCAGTTTAGATAGAATTTCACAAACTTTTGTTCTATATAGTCCAAGCAGTTACACACTGCACCTTCATATTTCTAAGAGACCTAGGCAGAAACAGGGCTGAACTAATAAAATTTTCCCTGTTTGGTTCATTCAGCCTCCTGCTTTTCTGACGCTGATGATCTACTGCAGTCTGGTTTTAGCAATCCCTGTTCATGGTTGTCATCTTCTCTTGCTTTTTACTTCCTTCTTCATGTTGTGCATATATCTCTTTACTTCATCCCCTCATAGTATCCTTGAATGTATAAAACATATTGAATGATTCTGGATGGCAGAATATAATTACAATGCAAGACATACCACAATTTTAAATTCTTCAAATTCTAGAAACGTCTGTATTTTCACATCACAAAAATTATCTTTCCTATTCCTCTGTTATCTTACTCTCTAATTTTCTTTTCTCCCTTTTCCCTCATAAATTTCCTCATTTACCAGATGTGTTATCTTCAAAACCACACACCCAAATCTTCAGCTATTATGATCAATTCCCCAAGATGGCTGGTTACTTTTTATACAAAACAATTTGCTGTTCTCTTTGTTTTTTTTCCTTTCCTTTCAGACTTTTTCCTGGAGTAAGAGTGGTTTGGTGAGTAATTCAGTTCACTTGTCCATCAGAATAGTTCTAGAAAAACAGCCGTAACAAAAGGGTCCCTTATTTTTCCTAAAATTGTAAGTGACTATTTAAACAATTTATGCACTGATATATGTATATAGTAGCAAAATTTATACATAATATCTTATGTATGTATGGTATCCACTCTTACAGTACATAGTGACTAAGTTCAAAGTGTTGATAAAATATTTAAGAACATATAGTTAAGCAAAATAGTCTTCCATGGTACTATTTAGATATATTTGGCTGCCATAATCACATTGTGTTTTTGTTATCTTCTATCTCCATCTCACTCTGTATAGAATTTTTTTATTTCTTTGCATGTGCTTTAAACTTCAAATGCCAGAATGTGCCACATCTATTACTTTATTCTTTCAATTTCAGATGAAGAATGTAGTGCAACGTATACTTATTCTAGGAGCAAATGATGATTGATCCATCATAAGACTTAGCTTAAGACTTTTATTTTTAAAAAGTTGATAAACGAGAATTAGAGAAAATTGTTTGAATTATAATAGACTGATAACATATTAGAACATATCTAAACCTAATTTTGATTTTCAGTTATTATAAAAGATAAAATTTGGTGTATTGGACATTGTACATTTTAAATTTTGTTGTCCTTCCTTTGACTTCACTTTTAATTTTGTGAATTTACAATCCAAATTGTTATTGGGAAAAAAGGTCTCCCTTCCCAATACAAAAGCTCAAAATAATAATTTATTATAATACTTCCTTTCAGTTTTCTCTATATGTTAGTATCTGTCTATATATTACAATTTATTCTAGAGTGACAGAAACCAATTCAAGATGTCATAAGGTAGAATTTTCTAGGTAAGATAGTTGATGATGAGGCTCCTAGCACTTGAAGAATAAAAAGCAATTAAGAAGGTTTGTGAATAAGTGGATGGGCCACTTAAAATCATTTTGATTTCTGAGTATTAAAGAAGCTGGTTTTGTGAAAGAACACAATATCCACGTGAAGATAAAAGATCCACTCTGTGAGGATCCATGGTTTTCAGTCCATTCAGCTTTCTCTAACAAAATATCATAGACTGGGTAGCTTATAAACAATAGAAATTCACTTCAGACACAGTTCTTGAGGTAAAATCAGAGTGCCAGCAGGGTTGGGTTCTGATGAATGCCCTCTTTTGGGTTATAGATGATCAGTTTATTAGCGTGTCTTCACATAGTGAAAGGGAATCTCTGTGTGATCTCCTTTATAAAAGCACTAATTCCTTCTGTGAGGGTTTTCCTTTCTTGAACTAAGCACTTCCCAAAGCCTCCCTCCACAATCTATCACATTGGGCTTTAGGATTTCACCATGAGAATTTGACACAAATTTTCAGACAGTAGAATATAACCATTCTCTTTCTCAAAGCAGTCTTGGTTCCAGAGATCCAGAATTGATGTATATTTAATACATTTGGTTTCACCAGGTCAACTCTGGCTGCTGCTATGACTAAGGGCCCAATATACCAGCATCTGCATTCATGTCTCCTTCATAAAGGACCATGTCTTGCAGGAACCAACCAGCCACTTAGTGTCAGGTTGGCTATACCTCACTGGAAAGGCAATTAGTTTGGATTATGGTTTTATTTTCTTTCTGCCTTGCTTCTGCTTACATCAGTATTGTGGATTCCTTTAGTTTTTTCCTTTCTTTTATGTTGTGCTTTAACATTGATTTTGCAGTCTCATATCTGGTGTCACCTGAAAGACAACACACTCTGAGTTTGGGATACTCTCTGCAGAATGAGGTACATGCTGTGAAAATATTTTACCTTCTGACATAGCATGCGGGTCCCAGATCCATGGGACAGAAGAGCAAACATCAATTCTTATTACATGTGAAAATACATTTCATTCTCATGGCTCTTGAGTCTTAAATTTACATATTTTAAGACTGAATGGTGCTCTAAGGCCTTCACAATAATCATTCTACAGGATTATTTTAATTATAGTCATTTCACCATTTCATAATTCTCTTAACACTGAGTGAATGAAAAAACATATTGCAGTTATTGATATTATCTAGTAAAGTTTTTCTCAACTACCAAGGGGGTTCTGGGTAATGGCTTGACAGTGTAGCCTGTGAGAAGCATGAATAAGACCAGAGAATGTGGATGAGAGGAGGAATGTTATCTCAGTGCCCTGTCCAGTGAAAACAACAGAAGGAACATTAGAGCTGTTTCATACAATGGCACCCCATTCCAGTACTCTTGCCTGGAAAATCCCATGGACAGAGGAGCCTGGTGGGCTGCAGTCCATGGGGTTGCTAAGAGTCAGACACGACTGAGCAACTTCCCTTTCACTTTTCACTTTCATACATTGGAGAAGGAAATGGCAACCCACTCCAGTGTTCTTGCCTGGAGAATCCCAGGGATGGGGGAGCCTGGTGGGCTGTGGTCTATGGGGTCACACAGAGTCGGACATGACTGAAGTGACTTAGCAGCAGCAACAGCATGCCATCAAGATAGCAATGAATTTGGATCCCTCAAGATAGATAATTTGGATGTATTTAAATGTATTCAGTATGATAAACTCTGAGCCATAATCTGGTATAAAGCAAGAAAACATGCACATTAATGATATCTTGTCACACTGAAAAACCATGGCTTACTACAAATAAGTCCAGCAATACATAGGAAAAACAATATGGCTCAGTTGGAAAATTTTCATGAAGACTCCAGTCAAAGCAGTGAATGTCAATGACTTCTCATAGTAAGGCAGCGCTTGAAACAACATTATTTGGTTGTTAGGTGGTACTCTTATTCCCTTTCATAAGACAGGGCAAAATCAACTGACCTCTGAAAGTTAATTCTAGTTCCATGACTATCAAACTTTATCTCTGCCCCCTTTTGTTTTTCATGATAACTTTCATCTTACTTTTCCTTTCTGTTTTTTTTTTTTTTTTAACTTTGGTTAAAGTTACAGCATTCCTTCTGAACAAATTCCTATCCCAAATATTAATACAGTATGGCAAGACATAGATAATACACCCTACATAGATGTGTAATATCTGAATTGCAAGAGATATCAGATTCCTTTGCAAAGAACCAATTTGCAAAGTATATTTTATAAACCAGTGCGCTGCATTCTCAATATTACATATCAATCAATATTTTTTTCTCAGGAGACTAAATTTGCTTCTTTCCATTCTATTTAAGGAGTCTTATATGTGGGTTCATTCCCACATTTTTAGGATAAATTTCCTTATTAAAGAACAAGGCATTCCTTGATTTGTTCAAATTTCTTAAATATTTTCATTCAGTGATTTTACTTTAAAAATAGAGGTTTAAAAAAAAGAAAAATTTTAAAGCAAAGATGTACAAACACATTTCTGTATTTTAAGGATTACGAAATAGCTTCATTAAAAAGGCAAGTAAAACTTCAGTATTATGTCTGCTCATGAAAAATATTTTGGGTTTATTATGAGATTTATAAAAATCTGTAAGACTTGTATAAGTAAATAAGAAATATGTCTTAAGGGAATGACATTCATCCATTAATGGTTGTTCCCAAGGAGAGAACATTTCTTCACAGCCTCTACTGGTCATGGGTGAACTCTACTGTTAATGGTCTGTGAATACCATCATGGATACTCTCCTGGGGACAGGCCTAGTTGCTAATAATTCTTACCATGCAAATATGCTCATTAACCTACAATGGGGATGAAAGTGCAGCATTCTGGAGCTGTTTGCAGCAGTTAAAGTCATTGCCCAGGGTGGATAATTTCTACCATCAGAACAAAAAGAGTGGCTAGTTCTGAGCTCCGTCTTTTTCTCATATCCTGTTGGGCTCTTGTTGCCTTCTCACATCTTGTTGCCTTTCTCCTAAAACCCCATGTCAAACAACTTCTTCTAGTGAGGGTTTCCAGAAGTATCAATGTGTCTGCATTGTCACATATATGAAATAAGGCAGTTCAGAACATAGTAAAACTATGAGGAGTATGAGGTATGGGGAGTATGAGATATCTTTACTGTACATTAATCCCTGTATTTTTGATGTACTTTCACTAAAACCTGAAGGTGTGTAGGTGGAAAAGACAGCCTAATAGAGCTATATAAGGGCTGTAATTTGGAAAAGAGCCAGGGAAAATGTAAGAGAAGTTTTTTACCCTCAATACATGAACTTATTCCTCCTTGAGGGATACTAATATACAATGATAATTATGTATCTGGTTTTGAATGTTTGATAGAGTGATAATATATTCCTCAAACTCTAACCCCAAATTGGAGAATGAAGAAAATGTTACCACTTCTACCACAATAATTAAAAAGCCTGAGACAAAAAGGTATATATTTTCTAATTCCTGTTTTCTCTTCAATCAGAAGAGACTGGCACAAAGAGCCTCAAGTGTATTTGCTTTAACTATACCATTTAACTGCCAGAAATTGCACCTTTTTAAAAAATATTTCTTTAACAGTTTTTACTAACAGAGATCAATATGTAATTTTAGAGTAGGAAAAAAAAAATAAGCTTCACTGTCTGAAAAAAATCTCTCTATCTGAAACCTATGACGAAGTTATGTTTCTTTGAGTGACTGGACAAGATATCAGCATATTTTACTTTTAAGTGTATTTGTTGATGTGTGATTGTTGATTTATTTTCTCTTTGTAAAATGATGCATTTAAATAAAGAACAGTTGTTAGAAAAGGGATTCAGTTCAGTTCAGTCGCTAAGTTGCTTTGCGACCTCACGAACTACAGCACACCAGGCCTCCCTGTCCATCACCAACTTCCAGAGTTTGCTCAAACTCATGTTCATCAAGTCGGAGATGCCATCCAGCCATCTTATCCTCTGTCATCCCCGTCTCCTCCCACCTTCAATCTTTCCCAGCATCAGGGTCTTTTCAAATGAGTCAATTAGTTGCATCACGTGATGAAAGTATTGGCATTTCAGCTTCAGCATCAGTCCTTTCAATGAACATTTAGGAATGATTTCCTTTAGGATTGAATGGTTGAATCTCCTTGTAGTCCAAGGAAGTCTCAAGAGTCTTCTCCAACACCAAAGTTGAAAAGCATCAGTTTGTCTGCACTCAGCTTTCTTTATAGTCCAACTCTCACATCCATACATGACTACTGGAAAAACCATAGTCTTGACAAGATGGACCTTTGTTGGCAAAGTAATGTCTCTGATTTTTAATATGCTATTTAGTTTGGTCATAGATTTTTTTCCAATGAGCAAGTGTCTTTTAGTTTCATGGCTGCAGTCACCATCTGCAGTGATTTAGGAGCCCCCTAAAAATAAAAATAAAGTCTCTCACTCTTTCCATTGTTGATAAGAATTAATAGTCTTTAAATCTTTTAAATTTTGCAATAGATGAAAATCTGATAAGTCTCCAGAACATAAACACAAACACAAATACGTCAAAGGGAAAAAAAAGAAGAGCCTTGAGTACTCATTAAATATAAGCCTGAATTTTGGTTAAAATTCCTAATTTTCTCTAAGAAAACCCAAATTACATTTCCAGAATTTCAGTTTGCAAAAGCTTTTTGTTTTTGTTTATCTTTTTAATTAGCGACATCATTGATAATTAAGTGGGTGAAGTTCAATAGCTCTCAATAAGCAATTTGAAGAAATATTTTGCATGCATATTTAAAGAATATGTTGTCCATGAATTCCCTAGAGAAACCACATTGTATTCTTAAGATAGATGATTGTTTTTACATTTTATATTTTTATCTATTTCTCGTCAAATCCAGCATATTTTATGTTTATTATATTTATTGTTTTCCTGTCATTCTAAAATGTAACATTCATGAAGGCTTGGATTTTGCTAAATTTTCAAATTCTATGTCCAGGAACCAAGACCAATTCCTGGCACCTGATGAGTGCTCAATATACACTTTCATGGAGAATGAATTAGTCAATGATATTCTTTCAGATCTCAGGTGGCTTTTTATTTTACACCATAGACACTAAGGCTTCCCTGGTGGCTCATATGGTAAAGTACCTGCCTGCAGTGTGGGAGACCTGGGTTGATCCCTGGGTTGGGAAGATCATCTGAGGAAGGGAATGGTTACCCACTCCAGTATGCTTACATGGAGGATTCCATGGGCAGAGTAGCCTAGCTGGCTATAGTCCATGGGATCACAGAGAGCCAGGCACGACTGAGTGACTGACACTTTCAGAGACACTATGGGTCTTATAAAATAACTTTTTTTCTTCTTTGACTATCAGGAGACTCAAGATTAAATAGTTGTTATATATGTAGCTATTAAAGAATACCAGCTTAATGTCTTCTGGGTTTGACATAGTGTTGTTGATATTATTTTCTTTTTGTTTTAATTCTCATAAATATTTAATATACTTTCTATTTTGTTATTCATTAATATGATATAAAATACTGTTTTATAAATTTGGAAACTAAGCAAAAAAAAAAAGATAAAGAAAGAAGATGGTATACTAAGATTACAGAAGTGAAAAAAAAGAAAGGTATAAAAACAAGAAGAAAAGAAAGGAAGGAAAGAAGGGAGGGAGAGAAGGAGAGTTATGCAAAAAGGAGGCAAGTTAAAATAAAAATATTAGTAGAACAATTCAATGTGAGGAGTGGTTAAAGAGAAGGAAACTGAGAGGAAATGACTTTGGTAGTGAGGGAGAAAGGACTTGGAAAAACAAAATGAAAAGACTGAAACTACAGAATAGATTATAAATATTTCTTGCTTGAACATATATTCTGGGTAAATACAAACCATGGGTAACTGTACTTTGCTTAGAAGTTGGAAGACCTGTGAGAGTTTTTAGCTCTCACTTCATCAACCAACTAACCAATGAGATGAGATGAAATAAAAGTTTTGCATTTAGGTGATGAAGGTGACCTAATGTAGTAATTGTTTCAAATTCTGAGTAATAGTAGAAATAATTTAGTTGTTTTATAAATAAATCTAGAAGGGATTAAATTAGGCAAAATGCAGGCTGCTTCTGCAGTTAAGAGCTGAGTGATAACTCATATACTCTGAGAGCAATGAACACACAATGAATAACCAAGTATTGGGTTGATAAGAAGAGTGAAATTTGCTTGTCAAATATATCCATCAGTATATTACAAGGAGAATAATTCATGATATGTTTGGAGATAGAAAACACAACTGAACAGTAAGCTACTCCAAAGCACTGGAGTTGGTTTTCCCTCAGCAGTTAGGTCATTGAGCAATACCAGCATTTGATGAAATATGGTTACAGGTTAACACATTAACACAGGAACCACATTCAACTCTTTTCTCTCAAACCTTCGTTCAGAATTATTTTAGAGAAAGTAAGAACTATTTCTCATCATTCAGTCCCTCACAGAAAGTCTCCTCTTTCTGAAATCTACTAAAGATAAGTGTTTTAATGAGAACTGAACAGTTATTGAACTCATATACTGTTGGCTTTCTGTATCTGTGAGTTCTGTATATCCATGAACAACAGAAAGCCTCCATGCTATACCATTTCGTATAAGGAATCTAAGCACCTGCAAATTTTGATATCCCTAGAGATTCTGAAACCAATCCCTCACAGGTACCGAAGGATGGCTGTACTCTTGCATGTGAGTATGTCATGTACTCATATACTCTTGCATATGAGTATGTCAACACTATACCATCCCACTCTTTTTCCCAGTTGGTCTTGTCTCGATTACCTTGCATTGTAATACATACTGGGGTTGGACTGAAAAATGTCTAGTTAACCTTCCTTCCCTCCTCTGCCCTGCTCTGTGTTTTGGGAGACTGACTATTTTGGACTGCATCGATTAAGTGTCCTTGCCTTCTGGCTTCATGTTGGATTTGACCAAAGAGCACAGATGGCAGGAGTTTAGAGAGTAGAGAGAGAAGAGAGCCAGGTTGTTTATTTACTCACTTCTAGTTTGAGTCTTAAAGGGATGTCTTCTATTGAGTAGTCTTCCTTCCTATAACTAGCTCTCACTGGGCTCTAGTTAACATCTCTTTTTCTCTTTGCTCCTTCAGGGTTAATGAAGCAATGATTTTCTGCAGTTGATGGAGCCTGTGTGCATTAACATCCCTTATTGGTTACTGTACCCAGATCACATTGTACTAAAAAGGACCTACTAATGTGCCTTCAAATGATCAGGTTCTGTATCTTTCCAAAATGCAATGACACTGTGTGTCAAAAAATCCATTGTAACCTTGCTATTTCAGTGTCATGGGGAGCTTAACAAACTGGGATTGGAATTAAATACAGGAAAAAATAACTGTATCTTCAGTTCCATCACATCATTAACAAAACAAAGTGATACTATTCGTTTTTGTAATTTTGAAATGACTTACGCACTATGGCAGGGATCAAGACCATCCCCATGGAAAAGAAATGCAAAATAGCAAAATGGCTGTCTGGGGAGAACTTACAAATATCTGTGAAAAGAAGAGAAGTGAAAAGCAAAGGAGAAAAGGAAAGATATAAACATCTGAATTTAGAGTTCCAAAGAAGAGCAAGAAGATATAAGAAAGCCTTCCTCAGTGATCAATGCAAAGAAATAGAGGAAAACAACAGAATGGGAAAGGCTAGAGATCTCTTCAAGAAAATTAAAGATACCAATGGAACATTTTGTTCAAAGATGGGCTTGATAAAGGACAGAAATTGTACAGACCTAACAGAGCAGAAGATATTAAGAAGAGGTGGCAAGAATACACAGAAGAACTGTACAAAAAATCTCCAAAACCCAGATAATCACGATGGTGTGATCACTTATCAGAAGCCAGACACCATGGAATATGAAGTCAAGTGGGCCCTAGAAAACATCACTATGAACAAAGCAAGTGAAGGTGATGGAATTCCAGTTGAGCTATTTTAAATCCTGAAAGATGATGCTGTGAAAGTACTGCACTCAATATGCCAGCAAATTTGGAAAACTCAGCAGTGGCCACAGAACTGGAAAAGTCAGTTTTCATTCCAATCTCAAAGAAAGGCAATGCCAAAGAATGCTCAAACAACCGCACAATTGCACTCATCTCACACGCTAGTAAAGTAATGCTCAAAATTCTCCAAGCCAAGCTTCAGCAATACGTGAACCATGAACTTCCTGATGTTCAAGCCGGTTTTAGAAAAGGCAGAGGAACCAGATATCAAATTGTCAACATCCGCTGGATCATGGAAAAAGCAAGAGAGTTCCAGAAAAACATCTATTTCTGCTTTATTGACTATGCCAAAGCCTTTGACTGTGTGGATCACAATAAACGATGGAAAATTCTTCAAGAGTTGGGAATACCAGACCACCTTACTTGCCTCGTTAGAAACCTATATGCAAGTCAGGAAGCAACAGTTAGAACTGGACATGGAACAACAGACTGGTTCCAAATTGTGAAAGGGGTCCGTCAAGACTGTATACTGTCACCCTGTTTATTTAACTTATATGCAGAGTACATCATGAGAAATGCTAGGCTGAAAGAAGCTAGAATCAAGATTGCCGGGATAAATATCAACAACCTCAGATATGCAAATGACACCACCCATATGGCAGAAAGTGAAGAGGAACTAAAAAGCCTCTTGATGAAAGTGAAAGAGGAGAGTGAAAAAGTTGGCTTAAAGCTCAATATTCAGAAAACGAAGATCATGGCATCTGGTCCCATCACTTCATGGGAAATAGATGGGGAAACAGGAGAAACAGTGTCAGACTTTATTTTTGGGGGCTCCAAAATCATTGCAGCTGGTGACTGCAGCCATGAAATTAAAAGACGCTTACTCCTTGGAAAGAAAGTTACGACCAACCTAGATACTATATTCAAAAGCAGAGACATTACTTTGCCAACGAAGATCAGTCTAATCAAGGCTATGGTTTTTCCAGTGGTCATATATGGATGTAAGAGTTGGACTGTGAAGAAAGCTGAGCGCTGAAGAATTGATGCTTTTGAACTGTGGTGTTGGAGAAGACTCTTGAGAGTCCCTTGGACTGCAAGGAAATCCAACCAGTCCATTCTAAAGGAGATCAGCCCTGGGTGTTCTCTGGAAGGAATGATGCTAAAGCTGAAACTCCAGTACTTTAGCCACCTCATGCAAAGAGTTGACTCATTGGAAAAGACTCTGAAGCTGGAAGGAATTGGGGGTAGGAGGAGAAGGGGACGACAGAGGATAAGATGGCTGGATGGCATCACCGAGTCGATGGATGTGAGTCTGAGTGATCTCCAGGATTTGGTGATGGACAAGGAGGCCTGGCGTGCTGCAATTCATGGGGTCACAAAGTTTCAGACATGACTGAGCGATTGAACTGAACTGAACTGATACATCATGGCTTCTACCCAACTGAAAACTGTGATACTCCAAACTTGATTATTTCCCTCCTAACTGTGGTGATGCAAATTCAAAGAAACACTTTAGAACAACTTAATATGTACAAGAGTTTATGATTTCAAAAAGTGTTACTTCCTTTAAAGTCATTTTATTTTGGTTTCATCACTTATGATACTTACCTACTTTCTAAAATATTTGAACATTGGCTGATTTCTGTTTACTTGGCAGAATATATCAGAGAATGTTCAGAGTGAGACTCTTTCTCTTTCTCTCCCTTCCCCAACCCATCTCCTCCTTTAAGTATTGCATGAGATCCTTTAGAAAGATCTAAAGACCTTATAAAGAATGTATCTTGGCTCATATCAACATTACTGAGAAATTATGTGCCACTACATGCCCAGGAATTCCTCATTTGGCTTTTCTTCTGTTCACAGCAACCTCAAACCTGTCCTCCCCATGACTCTGGTAGTTTAGAGATTTAAGCCTTAGGCCTTAATCTTGGGATCTGATGGTAATATTAATAAATGTGTGGTGTTCAGCTGTTTATTTCATGTTTCTGAACTTTGCTTTCATTAGTTATAAGGGAATGATGATAATAATCAGGTACTGCATTTTTAAAAAAGAAGAAAATCTAGATGAAAATAATTATCACCTAGAAAGTATTAGATAATTATTAGCTATTGTGTTTATTATATTCCCATAAGGATAAACTATATAACACTGTAGAGAGAATGTCTGAATTGTTAGAGAGCCTTTTTTTTTTTTTAAGAGAATCAGGCTTTAAATCTGGCTTTGAGTCCACTAACTTCAGTTTACATTTCTAGTAGCATTTTCAAAATGACTGCCATGGTTTATCTACACCTATTGACTCAGAATCTCTTTCACATTTTTTTACATCTAAGTTCTTTAAAATTATTTAAGCAAAATGGTTTCTTTATATTATGATAGAAATCATCTCTTAAAATATAAGGAATAGAGAAATATTTTGAACTTTTTAATGCTTTTTGATGTTTTTCTTAATTTAGTAAAAAATATTTTTTCTGTCAAAATTCTCTCTCATAATTAAAAATTATATATTTCCTGTTAATTCACTTAACAAATGTTGAAACCAGTTTGAGTGCTGACTAAGAAGATATTTATTTCCCTGCTCATTCATTGAATTTTTTTTCTTGAAGAAAATTTTCATAAAAATAAAATACAAATATAAATTAGTCAACTGAAGGGATTCAATAGAAGTAAAAAAAAATATGTGATGTCTAGTTGTTTTCATTTTATAAAATTATTAAATATTTATTAAGCCTTTTAATTTTACTTTGAGAGTTAGCAACAATTACAGGAAATAAAACCAATGACATGTCATTTGAAGGTGAGGTTTTGTCTGGAATAAAAGCTTTACTGGGTATTGAAAGATAGCCTGACCTAGTTATGATGCAAAACTTTCAAATAAAAGAAGGAATAATGTTTCAAAAGAGAAGGCTAAGGATTTAAAAGATTGCCTTTGAATTTTCCAGAATAATGACTTTTCCTGAGAAACATTCTTATGTTACCTTGTTGGAAGATTAGAATAAACAGAAGCAAGTAAGATAGAATGTTTAGAAGAAGTGATTTAGGAAAAAACAAACAACAACAACAATAAAGAAAAATTCTTTACTTAATGTATGACACATATTTCTGTTTAATAATGCAAATAAGTATAACATCAATATACTGTGAAAGGTGATTTTAAAATGATGCACAAAACTAATTTCTATTGAATTGGCAGACTATATTTTAATCCTGTAAATGTTTTTTTCATCCACATAAGACATCATAAGATGAGTTAGATTTCTTCTGGGGTTTTCTCCAGCAAAAGTTTCCTCGTGCCCCCTTGTAACTCCTTTCTCTCAGACCATTTTATCCCACTCCCCCAGGTAAAGACAACCCTAGTTTGCTTTCTGTATTTGTAGATAAGTTTCAGTCCTCTAGAATTTCATTCTTCAAATCATAATCAATATAATGATTTATTTCCAGATTTCTTCTTGAAACATAATTGTTTTAAGATTATTTCATCTTGTTCCATGTGTCATTATTTCATATTTTATTAAGTTGATAAGTAGTGTTTTACTAAAAGAATATACTATAATTTTTTGATTTGTTAACCTTCTGATAGACGTTGGGTTGTGTGCAGTTTAACTGCCATAAACTTTCTTGTTTAAGATTTTATATAGATATAAAAGTTAATTTCTCTTGTGTAAATATCAAGGAATAGAATCACAGGGTCATTTTTAAGAAACTGACAAACTTCTTCTTCAAAGTTGTTGGACCACTTTACATTTTCTTCATAACTGCTTGAGAGCTAGATCTTGTTTAAGCTTTGTTAAAGCATGAAGAAAGCCTTTAGCTTTGGGTTATATTTACCCCACCACTGAGGGAAAATCCACCTGAGCACAATCAATTATGAGCTTTTCTATTCTGCCTGATGGGAAAAGGAACTATTCTTAGCTCTTGTGAATGCTCGTAGTTGTTTCCTCTTATTCTTTTGGGTTATTTGCCCCACTAGACTCAGCTCTTTTTCTAATATGAATGAGTGGTCAATACTCAGCTGAAGACTTGAGGTCCTTTGGCAGACACCCAGTTCTTTCTCTCTGTGTAGCTCTTTCTTCTCCAGTATTCTGTCCTATACACTACACTACAGGCTCCATCACCTAAACCCAGAAAGACCTCTGAACTCTGTTGGTTTCCTCTCCTTTGGCCAGGCATACAAACTCTCTTCAGGCAAAAACTTATGGCAGTTTTTAGCTCCTATCTTTTGGTTTCAGCAAAAAGGAAATTTATGTCTTATTTGGCTAGAAGCAGAAGTCTACACTTTTTTTTTTAATTGCCTTTTTATGTTACTGTTGCAGAAGATAGTGTGGTCTGTGCTGAGATAAGAGCTTTCAGAGTCAGAAAAATCAAAGAGACCATATTCTCTTCAAGTCCCCAACTTGTAGATAATTCCAACATTTCTATTAATATGAAAATTAATAAATGCTCTATGCAAGTCTCTATTAAAGATAAAAAGATACCAGCTTTTCTTAGTAATTCAAGTTCTTTAATTCTCATAGTAACATGTCTACTTCAGTGGATCATACTCTAACTGTATTCTGGAAACACCAGATTGAGTTTTCAAACCTCTTTCATTTTACCCTTACCCTTGAAATTAAAGAAGAATCTCTGGGATTACGCCTGCAGTGGAGGATACCTGGATTAACTCCCAGGGTCTGGAAGATCACCTGGAGAAGGGAATAGCTACCTACTCCAATATTCTTGCCTAGAGAATTCCATGGACAGAGGAGCCTGGAGGGCTACAGTCCATGGGGTTGCAAAGTGTTGGACATGACTGAGTGACTACATATTTAGTATTCTTAAAGAACTCCCAAGGTGATTTTAATGTATTTGAGAACTACAGTCGTGGACTAATTTATCTTGAAATGCTCAGTGTGTGTGTGTGTGTGTGTGTGTGTGTGTGTGTGTGTGTGTGTGTACACATACACATGTGTATTTGTTAATCAAGTCTAACATAAAATGCTGTCAAATACAAGCAACTTTTTAGAAATCTTGTAAACTTATAGTAACACATAAAATAGTAAAATAACTCTTACTGAGTAAAGATCCCTTTATTGAGATGATTTTTAGGAGTTTGTGATTTTTCTCTAAGGTAAATAAAAGGAAAGGAACTGTAGTTTGAGGGAGTAGTATGATCAAATGCAACAGAATCAAAATCTAGGGAGCATAATATGAAAGTACATTTTATGAAAAAAATTAGGATTTTAGAAAAAATAGTGTATATGTGTGTGTGTGTTGTATTCTATATTTATGTATAACAGAAGTAAAGGAAGGTAGACATAAAGAATGACATGGTTTGCCAGTCCAAATTATAGATTGTATTGTTTTATGTTCAAGGGTTACACTTTATGCTGGTAAAAGGGAATTATCTATACAAGAATTAGCTCACATAAATATAGATCAGTGCTTTGGATGTGGTATATTATCAGATCTGGTAAATATGAACACAGTTTGGATCCACTTCCTATTTTATTTAGGGTCTTAAGATAGTGCTATAGATTGTCTAGAGCTCATATGAATATGCTCAGCTAGATAACAGAAGCTTGAAAGTCAGAGCAAGCTACATTTATTCTTCATGTATTTATTTAATAATTCATGTATCCAAATGACACTGAGGTAAGATCTACATAATACACATTTTCCTTTATTATATAATAAACTATTAAATAATTTGAGAAAATATCACATAGTCCAGTTGCTATCACTAACTGCTATTTACTCACACTGCTATACTTTCTTATGACTAGAACAAAAATTTAAACAATGAACAGATAAAGTTATAAAGAGAGATGAAATTTTTTCTGTTTAATATATAATGTGCTAGTGTTATGGGAACAAAATTTTCAGTTTGAAATGTTCTTGGATGACTTTATTGGTCTGATTATTAATTCGTGATCTATTTTTCAGTTGAAAAATGTGAAGAAATAAACAGTGATATTTAGTGACATGTATTTGTGATCAACATATATTATAACTAATAGCATGCAATGGGATTAGTATCCTTTCCATCAAGGTTGCAGAAGAATCAGTCTAAACACCCAAAGGTGGAATCTATCCAGGAACAAAAATTTAAATTAGGCTTAATTGTGACAATATTAGGTGGCTGAATAGCACATTTTCTGTTAAATATGGAGAGTGGTAGGCAGTTCTGAATATCTTCTTAAAACTTAAGGGAAGAGAGTAGCAAAGAAACACAGTCACATAAACTGTCTAATATGCAAATCGTCTACAAGACATGACCAAGTTACATAAGTAGAATTATTCAAGATAAAAATAGAAAATTGGAATTTTAACTCTGGCTCAAAAATCCATCAAGACAACTTACAGAAAATTGTACTATTAAGCAATAATTCTATGGTGAAAGCTTAAACCAATAATTATTTAGCCGAATGTACTAAGAAAGAGTCATTAGGAAGAACTGTATAGCTTCACTTCTAGATGTTTTAGATTATGTTTTAGATTATGTGAGCATATAATGAAAAACCCTGGTGGTTCAGCTGATAAAAAACCTGCTTGCCAATGCAGGGACCATACGAGACTCGGGTTTGATCTCTGGGTCGGGGAGATCCCCTGGAGAAAGAAATGGCAACCCACTTCGGTTTTCTTGCCTGGAAAAGTCCATAGACAGAAGAGCCTGGCAGGCTACAGTCCATGGGGTCTCAAAGAGTCGAACATGACTGAGCACACATGCATGCATGCAAGCACATAATGAAACTACAATTTTATGAAGCAGATTTTACCTTACATTATTCTGGGCATTTGCTCCTGTTGTGTTTTTCTAAACTAGAGTAATGGTAGACGTAAGAGATAAAATCTCAAATTCCTCTTTTTCATGATAGAATGACTTTGGAACTAAGGGGGCTTTCAATCTCATAAGGAATATGAAGAAATCCATGTCTGAAAATGTTTCATTCTGCTTCTTTGAACAAATAGTAACTAAGCCTTGTGACTCACAACACAACTGTCTGAAAGAGCATTATTTTTTCTGAAACAATGTGAGAAAATGAAAGTGAAAGTTTCTCAGTCATGTCCAACTCTTTGCAACCCTGTACACTATAGAGTTCATGGAATTCTCCAGGCCAGAATACTGGAGTGGGTAGCTTTTTCCTTCTCCAGAGGATCTTCCCAAGCTAGGATGGAACCCAGGTCTCCCACATTGCAGGTGGATTATTTACCAGCTGAGCCACAAGGGAAGCCCAACAATGTTATTATACCTTTAAATAATTATATGTTATCTATGGTGAGGTAGGGCTTCCTTGGTGGCTCAGGGATAAAGAATCCACCTCTAATGCAGGAAGGCAGGAGACTCAGGTTCAATCCCGGGATCAGGAAAATCCCCTGGAGGAGGGCATGGCAACCCACTCCAGTATTCTGGCCTGGAGAATCCCAGGGACAGAGGAGCCAGGTAGGCTACAGTCCATAGGTTGCAAAGAGTCAGACATGAATGAAGCAAGTTAGCACACATGGTAGATGTCTCAAGACTTTTTTTGCATATGTGGATTGCATTTTTGACTGTCTTGCTTTGCTTGGTTAATTTAATTTTGGCTCATCATTGATTTTGTCTGCACACTGTAAGATTTGCCTTAAAATATGAGGAGAAATGGGACATGTGTTTAACTTTGTGACTCCCATAACTTTGGTTCAGATTCTAGCATAGGGAATGGAAAATTAAATATCTAATTGAGTTTGGAAATGATTCATAACCTTCTTTTTTGTATATTATTGTTGTTTCTTAGTCACTAAGTTATGCCCAACCCTTCCTGACTCCATGGACTGTTACTTGCCAGGCTCCTCCCTCCATGGGATTTATCAGGCAAGAATACTGGAATGGGTTGCCATTTCCCTCTCCAGGGGATCTTCCCAACCCAGAGACTGAACCCACATCTACATTGGTAGGCAGATTCTTTTCCACGTGTGTGTGTGTATCACACGTGCTAAAATTTTTATTGATGAAAATTTTCTCAAGTTTTTGTACTTCTTCATTTACTAACCTAAAAATCACATTTAGGATTCTTAATCCTAAATGTATACTTCAGTCAAACTACATTTCCATAAACTACATAAAAGTGGGATTTTACCCCAGCAATGGGGAGAAAATTTTTAAATAATAATAAGCTTATACATACTTATAATGATGTTTGAGTACTATTCTAGAAAAATCAATAAACTCAGATATGCAGATGACACCACCCTTATTGCAGAAAGCAAAGAGGAACTAAAGAACCTCTTGAGGAAAGTGAAAGAGGAGAGTGTAAAATCTGGCTTAAAATTCAACATTCAAAAAATGAAGATCATGGCATGTGGACACATCACTTCATGGCAAATAGAGGAGAAAGAATGGAAACAGTAACAGACTTTATTTTCTTGGGCTCCAAAACCACTGCAGATGGTAACTGCAGCCATGAAATTAAAAGATAATTGTTCCTTGGAAGAAAAGCTATGACCAACCTGCTGCTGCTCCTACTAAGTTTCACAGCATATTAAAAAGCAAACACATTGCCAACAAAGGTTCATATATTCAAAGGTATGGTTTTTCCAGTAGTCATGTGTGGATGTGAGAGTTGGACCATAAAGAAGGCTGAGTGCTGAAGAATTGACGCTTTTGAACTCTGATGTTGGAGAAGACTACTGAGAGTCCCTTGGACTGCAAGGAGATCCAACCAGTCCATTCTAAAGGAAATCAATCCTGAATAGTCATTGGAAAGACTGGTGCTGAAGCTGAAGTTCCAATACTTTGGCTACCTAATGTGAAGAGGTGACTCATTAGAAAAGACCCTGATGCTGGGAAAGATTGGAGGCAGGAGGAGAGGGACAGCTGAGGATGAGATGGTTGGGTGTCATCACTGACTTGATGGGCATGAGTTTGACCAAGCTCTGGGAAATGGTGATGGACAGAGAAGCCTGGTGTGCTCCAGTCCCTGGGGTCACAGAGTTGGACACGACTGAGTGACTGAACAACAACAACATCTTCTAATATAAGACAAAAAGCTATTATTATATTGTTATTTTCTTTCAGGATATTTCAAATATTTTTATGAATACAAATACATAAAAGTACATAAAACACAAATAGAAAATCTTGATCTTCCTTCATGTTTTAGGTGATAGCAAAGACAAATAGAGAATTTATATTTAATTTTCAATAATCTGAATTATTTTCATAATTTTGATTTTTAAGAATTAAAAATAATATACTTTAATAATACTTTATTGTTATAAATAATTTTGATTTATTTTATTTTTTTTAGTTAGAAGTATTCTTTTTTGTTATTTTTTCATTAATTTGTGTCTGACTTTGTGACCCCATGGACAGTAATCTGCCAGACTCCTCTGTGCATGGGATTTCCCAAGCAAGAATACTGGTATGGGTCAACATTTCCTCTTACAGTAAATATTCCCAACCTGTGGATAGAGCCTGTGACTCTTGTGTCTCCTGCATGAGCAGGCAGATTCTTTACCACTGAACCACCTGGGAATCCCCAGAAGTATTATTAAGATATACTATTTTTAATTCTTAAAATTTCTCTTAATATGATTGATTAAAAATGTGTTCTATGATTTGAATTTAAAATATAATCATTTAGCTAATTAAGCAAAGATAGAGACAGATAAAAATATGCTGCAGTACCTCACTCATAAACAGAGGCAGAAAAAACTGCATAAAATACTAACAAGAATCTATCACTGTTTTTCAAAAATGGTAATACATGGCCAGAATAGTTTAATGCAGGAATGCAAAGATAATGAAATATTAGGATCTAGTTATTACTAGATCTAGTTATATACTAGTTATATCTAGTTATATACTAACCAACTGAATAGTGAATAAAAATTAGTCTTTATAGATATTAAAAATATGTGATAAATTATAGAATCCACTTCTGATTATCTATAATGGAATAGGAGTAAGAATAGATTGATTTTTTAATTAATATTAAAAATGAGAATCATAATAATTGATGATGTAAGATGAATTCATGTTATTGTCAGGAACAATATAATCTTTTTTCAATGTTGTTAAAAAATAGTATACAAAGCAATTGCATATAAATATTAAATATATAATAGAAGGCAAATATTGTTTAGATAGCATGCAGTTCTGTCCTTGGAAAACCCTAAAACAGTACCTGAATATTTTCAAAAATTGTAGGAGAATTCAAGAAGATAGCAGGATTCAAAAATCAATGACTTACCTGTTTATGATCAATGTCCAATATGAAAATATGAGTGCTTATAAGCTTTTGGTGATATTGGATAAAGCATGTCAAATCTATCCCTTGCTGAGAAAAATTAAGTCCTCAAATTAATAGGATCTATATGATTAGAGACAGCAGAGAATTAACAAAGTAGTGAAGAATTATGGACTTTCGTTCAACAGAAGGAAATCCAATTCAAATAAACTGAGCATCTGGAGCTTTTTGCGGGCCTTGTTATTATTATTTTTTAATAGCAGTCTAATATAATTTTTGACTTCTTTTGACAAGTGTATTTTAAAGCATAAGTAAAGTTTGATTATTAAAAGATATACCTCACATTACAATGTGTTCTCAAACAATTTTAAAATTGTGACCAAAGAAAAATATGTTTAATATATTTGAAAAGATAATAACACTGCAATAAAATCTATCTTAATTTCAAAATTTCAGGCTGGATAGAAACAAAACAAAGAAAACAGTAACAACAATAAAACAGACATAAAAGGATGGAAAAACTATTACTGTACTATTACTATTACTAACCACTAGAGAAATTTTGCATTATGTTGATAGCAGCTAATGTAGATTTAAAGAGTAAAAGTGGATATTATAGAAAAAAGGAACATTTATTATAATAAAAAGGTGGTTTTACCAGGAAGATATAGTAAGCTCCTAATAACTTAACCTCAAGTGTATAAAGAAAAAAATAGAATTAAAAGGAAAATGAATGAAACCCATTATGAGAATGGAACTTTTGTACACACATTTCTTAGTAAGTTATATAAAAAGCAGGAAGGAAAAGACACAAATTTAAGTTTTTTCAATGAGCAAAATGTTTTAGCAGCAACTTCAAAACTGAGGACATATAATGATCAATAAAATATGAAAGTATATTCATTAGTATAGTTCAGTTCAGTCGCTCAGTCGTGTCTGACTCTTCGTGACCCAGTGAACCGCAGCACGCCAGGCTTCCCTGTCCATCATCAACTCCCAGAGTCCACCCAAACCAATGTCCATTGACAGTGATGCCATCCAACCATCTGATCCTCTGTCATCCCCTTCTTCTCCTGCCCTTAATCTTTCTCAGCATCAGGGTCTTTTCAAATGAGTCAGCTCTTCACATCAGGTGGTCAAAGTATTGGAGCTTCAGCTTCAAAATCAGTCTTACCAATGAACATCCAGAACTGATCTACTCTAGGATGGATGGGTTGGATCTCCCTGCAGCCCAAGGCACTCTCAAGAGTCTTCTCCATCACCACAGTTCAAAAGCATCAATCCTTTAGCACTCAGCTTCCCTGATAGTCGAATTCTCATATCCATACATGACCACTGAAAAAACCATAGCCTTGACTTGATGGAACTTTGTTGGCAAAGTAATGCCACTGCTTTTTAATATGTTGTCTAGCTTGGTCATAACTTTCCTTCCAAGGAGTAAGCGTCTTTTAACTTCATGGCTGCAATCACCATCTGCAGTGATTTTGGAGCTCAGAAAAATAAAGTCTGACACTGTTTCCACTGTTTCTCATCTATTTGTCATGAAGTGATGGGACCAGATGCCATGATATTAATTTCCTGAATGGTGAGCTTTAAGTCAACTTTTTCACTCTCCTCTTTCTCTTTCATCAAGAAGCTCTTTAGTTCTTGTTCACTTTCTGCCATAAGGGTGGTGTCATCTGCATATCTGAGGATATTGATGTTTCTCCTGACAATCTTGATTTCAGCTTGTGCTTCTTCCAGCCCAGAGTTTCTCATGATGTATTCTACATATAAGTTAAATAAGCAAGGTGGCAATATACAGCCTTGACATACTCCTTTTCTTATTTGGAACCAGTCTGTTGTTCCATGTCCTGTTCTAACTGTTGCTTCCTGACCTGAATACAGCTGTGAAAAGAAGGGAAGCAAAAAGCAAAGGAGAAAAGAAAAGATATACTCATTCGAATGCAGAGTTCCAAAGAATAGCAAGAAGAGATAAGAAAGCCTTTCTCAGTGATTAACACAAAGAAATAGAGGAAAACAATAGAATGGGAAAGACTAGAGATCTCGTCAAGAAAATTAGAGATACCAAGGGGATATTCTATGCAAAGATGGGCTTAGTAAAGGACAGAAATGGTATGGATCTAACAGAAGCAGAAGATATTAAGAGGTGGCAAGAATACACAGAAGAACTGCGCAAAAAAGTTCTTCATGACCCAGATAATCATGATGGTGTGATCACTCACCTAGAGCCAGACATCCTGAAATGTGAAATCAAGTGGGCATTAGGAAGGATCACTACGAACAAAGCTAGTGGAGGTGATGGAATTTCAGTCGAGCTATTTCAAATCCTGAAAGATGATGTTGTGAAAGTGCTGCACTCAGTCATTAGTATAGGAAAAATCTAAAATGCTACTGTATAGTGTGATTTTACACCCATCAAAAATAATGAAACTGTAAAGATTGGATAATCTCAAATGTTGTTGAAGATATGAAATAGTAGAAATTATTTAACTACCAGTGGTAGTATAAAGAAAGAAAAAGAAAGAAAAGAAAGCAAAGTCGCACAGTTGTGTCCGACTCTTTGTTACCCCATGAACTGTAGCCCACCAGGCTCCTCCATTCATGGAATTTTCCAGGCAAGAGTACTGGAGTGCATTGCCGTTTCCTTCTCCAGGGGGCCTTCTTGACCCAGGGATCGAACCTGGGTCTCCTGCTTTGCAGACAGATGCTTTACAGTCCAAGCCACCAGGGAAGCACCGTGGTAGTATAAATTGTTGCAATTACATTAGGAAACAATTTTACAGTGTATAGTAACTGTTAAAGTGTATATGTTCCTTGAACCAAGATTTCTCTTCTGAGTATGAACCAAACAAAAATATGTACAAATATACACTAAAACATATGTATACAATTTTAAAGATGTTATTATGTTACAGTTCCAAACTGCAATTAATCTTTATGTACAACAGCAATGCTATGGATAAAGTTATGAGTGAATCACTGTCCTGCCCTGATGGGTTCCCAATGTGTTCTTTCAAATATAAAGAAACAGAAAGAAACGAAAAATGCTCTTTCCTCCGCACTAAAAAAAAAAAATAAGAATAAGAATAATAATACTGTTTCCTAGGTGAATGAGTGGTAAAGAATCCGCTTACCAATGCAGAAGCCACAGGAGATGCCATTTCAATCCCTAGGTTGGGAAGATCACTTGGGAGGACATGCCAACCCACACCACTATTCTTTCCTAGGAAATGCCATGAGCAGAGGAGCCTGGCAGGCCACACTCCATGGATTTGCAGAGTCAGGCATGACTGATTGACTGAGAACACATGCAAGAATGAATCTCACATATGAATGTTTCACAAAAGTAGCTAAACACAAAAGGTTAAGAATTCATATTACTATTTATACAAAATTAAATTACAGAAAAACAATCTATGGTATTAAAAGTCAGAACAGTGTGCATTTTGAGGAAAGATTGAACATTTTGCAATATGTTTATTTTCTATTCATAGATCTTTACATGTGAAATTATTTAAAATAATGTAAACTTGCCTTAGCCAGAGAGCTATTATGTTGACAATTATTATTTGTGTGTTTATTTCAAGTTACAGAAAGAAATTTCATTTCTTGGGATATCATATGGTGACTGTCCACCTTCACAATGTACACACAATTATCAAGTATTTACTGTATGTAAAGTCTAGTTCCAGCACTGATAATGATTGTTTTTCCAGTGAGCAATTTTCAGAGAAACTATTTAAAATGTCGATTTGTGCTTGCACTGTGTGATACAGTATTTTCCTTGACTAACTAACTATGTGCTCTTGGCTCTTCTGCCTTCATTGATTATATAGCATCCTTGAACAAAGACTAATGATCAAACAAGAAAGGCAAAATGGACAAACATGGAGAGACCTAGTTAAAGGAAAAGCCTCCATGTCTTATGTCAGAATTACTCTTCTCAGTTTATTTTTGGACAGTGTCTATGAAGCCTGCATAAGCATAATTGTCAGCATGTGCTGATTCAGTTGTGTCCCTGATTATAAGACAGAAAGTATACAGATTAGAAAGTTTATGACCTAGAGATTCCTCTAAAAGATTGGCTATTCCTTGCCCTAGTATTAGAGACTTGCAACTGAACACGAAACTTCAGTAAATAGTAAATATACAAAATAAAATTTTATAACAGGTAAAATACACTATCTGTATTGTAATATTACTAAATGCAATTCACTTTATCAGTGGTAATAAACAAAATTTCATGTGAATATGCTTCATGCGGAAATAGTTTGTAAATAACTGTAAGTCCCATGTAAAAAATTATTTTGTCTAAAATTTCATCTTAGTGTAAATATTCTCTAGAATGAAATACCTAGCATGGTTTTAAGTGAAATACTATGTTTAATCAAACCTTATTTTCTAACATATGATAACCCCTACAAGATCATAAAACTGTCATCTGCTATAATTTCACAATTGTTTTTAGAAGTAATGGGATACTGATATATATATGTATATATATATGTATATATATGTGTATATATATGAACGCAAGTTTAAAAACATATAACTTTCACATTAATTGATATTCTCATTTGTTTGTGTGCTTAATTGTTCAGTTATGTCCAACTCTTTGTAACCCCATGGACTATAGCCAAGCAGGTTCTTCTGTCCATTGGATTTCCTAGGCAAGAATACTGGAGCAGGTTGCCATTTCCTTTTCCGCGTTTGTTTATCCACTAGCTATTTAATAAATTCCTAATATGTATTGAAAAAAGCTAATATTCTATTCTAGTGATGGTCTTATAACCAATATTGTTAAAATATTGATTAAAAGTGTTGATTAGATGTATTAGTTTTATATACATTTATTAAGATCACATCAACACCAGGTAGTTCATTTCTTTAAAGATCAGAAATAGCTAAAATATAACAATGTGACATATGCATTCATACGTGCATGTTTGTATATGTGTGTATACAAAATATATGTATCATCAGTAGTTGATTTCTAAATAAATTTTTATTTTGCTCTGCTTCAGTTATTTCCACCATTCTTTATCTTCCAGCTCTCTTATCCATTCTTCTGCCTTGGTTATTCTGTTGTTGGTTCCCTCTAGTATATGTTGTTTTGTATTTTTTTTTTTAATCTCAGTTATTGTGTCATTCATTGCTGATTGTCTATTCTTTATCTCTTCTATGTTTTTGTTAAACATTTCCTGTATCTTCTCAATCAGTCCATGCATCCATTCTATTTATCTTTGTCTCCATTTTATTTCCAAGGTTTTGGATCATCTTTGTTATTGTTACTCTGAATTTTTTTCAGGTAGATTTCCCATTTCCTCTTCTTTTGTTTGGTCTTATGGGTTTTTACCATGCTACTTCATCTGCTGCATGGTTTTCTGTCTTTTAATTTTGTTTGATTTACTGTATTTGGGATATCCTTTCTGCAAGATTCAAGGTCGTAGTTCCTCTTATTGTGTGGAGTCTGCCCTCAGTGGGTGGGGATGGGTCAGTATCTTGTGCAGGTTTCCTGACTGAGGGGACTGTCGCCTGTGTTCTGGTGGGTGGAGCTTGATCTTGTCCCCCTTAAGGGCAGTGCCGCACCCAGAGATGTGTTTTGGTGTGTCTGTGAACTTGGTATGGATTTGGGCAGCATGTCTGCTAATGGGCAGGATTGTGTTTCTAGTTTACTGATGATTTGGTATGAGGAATCTTGTACTGGAAATTGTTGGCCTTTGGGTGGGGCCTGGTCTTGGTGCTAAGCTGGAGGCATTTTGGAAAGCTTTCACCAGTTAATGTTCCATGGGATCAGGAGTTCTCTGGTGGTCCAACATCCTAGACTTGGGTCTTCCACCTCAGAGTTCCAGGCCTGACACCTTACTGTAATTCCAAGACTCCCAAAGTCACACAGAACAGAGTAAAAGACAAAGAGATAGAGGAAAATAGGGGGAAAAAAAGAAGTCGATCAAATATAGAAACAAACAAAGGACAGCAAAAGCCCAAGCAAATGGTGAAAGCAGTACTCAACAAACAGGAACACCCAAAAACTGACACACTCACAAAGAGAGAAAAAAGAGGGGGGAAAATGATAAAAACAGGAACCAAAAAAGAAGCAATCAATCAAGGCAATAAATAAACACACATATGAGAATGAATACTAAAAACTAGACCAGCAAAAAAACAAAATCAAAAACATGGGGAAAATGCAATGTAACTGAAGAGTACTGTAAAAATAGGAAAATAGTATACAATATTTTAAAAAATAAAAGCTTTTAGAAAAAGAAAAAGTAAGGAGAGAAATAAAAATTAAATAATAGAAAAGAACAAAAATAGAACAATACAAAAAAGAAAAAAAACAAAGGCATAGATATAGATAGGTAGTAAGAAGAATGTCCTCCTGTGTCCTCCATTGTCCTCACCACACAGTGAGCACCAGCCCATTGACCTACCCAGAAAGTCCTCCAATATTTCTTGGAAGGTTTCTGTACTTGCTATGGGTACTGTGGGCTCATCTCAGACTCAGATCTGGCCTTATTCCAGCTTGCACTTGCTTCCAAAGTCCACAATCGCCCCCAAGATCCACAGACTGAAGCTAATTATGGGGATTTAATCTATGGCACCTGTTGCTGCAGGAGTGCATTTCCTTCCTCTTCTTTGGTCACACAGCCCCTGGAGCTCAGCTTTGGTTATGGACCAGCCTCTGCTTGTAGAGGCTGCCCTCTGATGTCTGTTCCTTGTCCAGACAGAAGAGGACGAACATAGCAGCTTCACTTGCTCAGTTGGGCTGGGGAAAGAAGGGTGTATGGCAGACATAGTTTGGCTATGTGAGGAGTGCCTGCTGTGGTCTGGACCTGTGGAAAGTTGTCACAGTCTGAGGACAGTCGTGCACTCCCCCGGGGATGTTGACCTTGGTCCCTCGGCAGAACTCAGCTGCACAGCCTCCCAGGAGAGTATGGGTAGCAAGCCGTGACTCTCACAGCTTGGTGGCAGCTGTGCCACTGAGGTTGAGACCACAGTGGCCTCCTGTCCTCCACCTCTGTCACCCATGCCAGCTATCCCTCTGGGATAACAAACTGTAGTTATGGGTAGTCTGCCTCTGGCACTCATGCCAGGTTTGGCTTATATACATCTGGAGTAGCAGTTCACAGCCAGGACTTGTCCCATGTATTAACACTCATGAAGTTGGGAGCCTGCAATAGGCAAGCATGTGGAGTTAGAGGGTCTTGGCAGCAACGATCTTTTGCCTGTCTGGGAGGCCCAAGCATTTCCCTGGATCGCTCAGCTGTATCTTCAGAGTATTTTCACAGCAGTCAATGCTGGTCCTCTTTCTGGGGTCCAATCTTGGAAGCCTGAGCCTCAGCACCCAGGCCCCACTTGCCCCAAGAGGTGTGCAAACAGCTTCTCAGCTGGGAAGGGTTGGTCGGAAATGATCTCTGTGGTGATGTCTCTCTGTTTTGCCTTCTGAGAACCTGTTGCCGTGTTCCCTTCTGAGGGTACAGAGCTCCCCCGTCTGACCCCCAACACAACTTGTGAGGGGGTTTCCAAGCATGTAGAAACTTTTCCTTCTTCATGGCACTCTTTGAAGTGAGGGTCCCCATCCCAAGACATTTGTCTCTTTATTTTCGTGTATCTTTTGTCCTACATCATTCTGCGGAGGTTAGTTTGCCTTTTTGGAAGTTTAGGGTCCTCTGCCAGTATTCAGAAGGTATTCTGTGGCAATTGTTCCAAAAGCAGATATATTTTTTATGTAATTGTAGGAAAAAAGCTGATCTCTCTGTCTTACTCCTCTGACATCTTGAAAATTCCCCCTAAAAATGTTTTAATACAAATAATATTCTGTAACATCACTTAAAGCAATCCAGTTTCATAATACTTGATATCACTATCTGTGATTCAGAGATTGCAGATTTGATTTTGCTTTTTAGGAAGCCTTTAATTCCTACCTGGTAAATCAGGAATTTATTGACACTTATTGAAATTTACTGTACATTCTTAATTTAATGAAATGATGAAATCAGCAGATTTTATAGGTGCACAGAGATAAAAGATTCAGTGCTAATGCAAAGAAGGATAGAAGAGATTTAGAATTCTTATGTTATAGATTGAAACTGTGTAAGAATTTTAAGCTTCCCAAAGCATGATGAAGTAAAGAAGAAAAAGAGAACTGAGTCTATATTAAAGGCGTATCTAGAGAAAAGTAAATCCTTTAGCTTATAATCATTTGTTAAAAGAACATAATTTGGGACGTCATATAAATTTTCTCCCTCTGCTGTTAGTAAGCTATGTGTTCCCATCTGCTCCAAGGGTTGAATAAAACATACAGTATCTGATAAAAGGAAGTAGATGAATCATTTATATTTTAGGATCATTTTCTTTATTTTGTAACTATATGTGAGTATTATATCAAATTGGATCCAATTTGTTCCCTAATATATATAAACTATCATACATCATATTTATATCACTCAAAATAATATAGTTTTATGGATATTTGTATTCTAGTTCTTAGAGTATCAATAATTGACTTGCTTACATGTGATATACACTTTTATCTTTCCACAAGCTGTTCCCTGTCTAAGAATTTTATTTCCCCTATGTGTTGTTAGTATGCATGAATTCTTGAGCCAAGGTACCTGGATTCAAAATCTGGCTCTACCATCTATTAGCTGAACAAGCTCTGAAAAGCTTTTTTAAAATATGTTTTAGCATAAATATTTATTTATTTATTTTAATTGGAGTCTACTTACTTTACAATATTGTAGTGGTTTTGCCATACATTGACATGAAAAGCTTCTTGCATTCTTGCATTCTCTGTGCCTCAGTAGCATTATCTATAACCAGGAGCCAACATTCATATCAATGTAATGCAATCAATATGAAAACTAAAAGAAAAAAATGTATGTGTATATATCTTAAGTTCTTTAGAACAGTGCCAGCATATTATACACACTTAATAAATGTCAGCTTGGTTATTTACCACACATAATGTCACTACTTTTATTATTTGATTTAATTCTGTAAAAAGATTTACTAAAATTCAAAAAAGTTTCTTTTTCTTTTTTTTATTTTTTAAATTTTAATATCTTTAATTCTTACATGCATTCCCAAACATGAACCCCCCTCCCACCTCCCTCCCCATAACATCTCTCTGGGTCATCCCCATGCACCAGCCCCAAGCATGCAGCATCCTACGTCAGACATAGACTGGTGATTCAATTCACATGATAGTATACATGTTAGAATGTCATTCTCCCAAATCATCCCACCCTCTCCCTCTCCCTCTGAGGCCAAAAGTCCGTTATACACATCTGTGTCTCTTTCCCTGTCTTGCATACAGGGTCGTCATTGCCATCTTCCTAAATTCCATATATATGTGTTAGTATACTGTATTGGTGTTTTTCTTTCTGGCTTACTTCACTCTGTATAATCGGCTCCAGTTTCATCCATCTCATCAGAACTGATTCAAATGAATTTTTTTTTTACGGCTGAGTAATACTCCATTGTGTATATGTACCACAGCTTTCTTATCCATTCATCTGCTGATGGACATCTAGGTTGTTTCCATGTCCTGGCTATTATAAACAGTGCTGCAATGAACATTGGGGTACATGTGTCTCTTTCAATTCTGGTTTCCTCGGTGTGTATGCCTTCAAAATCAATTTATTTTTTATTAAAGGATAATTGCTTTACAGAATTTTGCTGTTTTCTGTCCAACCTCAACATGAATCAGCCATAGGTATACATATATCTCCTCCCTTTTGAAACTACTTCCCATCTTCCTTCCCAACCCCATCCCTCTAGGTTGATACAGAGCCCCTGTTTGAGGTTCCTGAGCCATACAGCAAATTCCCATTGGCTATCTATTTTGTTATCTATCATGCATCTAACATGTATCTATCATGTTACTCTTTCCATATATCTCACCCTCTCCTAGAAACTTTTATAGTTTCTATAACATTTTACAGAATAATTTTCTATAGACAATTTTTATAGTTCCTCTGATTAGAAATTTCTCATCAGTAAAAGCGAGAAAAGAAGTAAATTTCATTTTTTTTGAATCTTATCAAGAACCCAAATTTATAAAGGGGTATTACTTGAACAGGATCCAAATATACTAATTCATCATTTAAAGTTATATCTGGACCATTTTACAACATGATTTGACGAATTACAACATGATTTGCTTTTGGATCATGCTCGATCTGATGTCCAGTCTTCATTAAATGGTTTTACAATGAATTAGAAAACATGAAATATTATGTTAACAATGGTAAGAATTTCTCTAAGGAAATGTTTAATAGGTATCCTACTGAACTAAAAGACTAAGAAAAGGAAGTAATAGACCACTGCAAAATTTCATTTACTCTTTTTAAACTTATTTTCTCCATCAAGAAATATTCACTTGAGGTTTCATTACTTCCAGTAATTCAGTTCAGTTCAGTTCAGTTCAGTTCAGTTCATTCACTCAATCGTGTCCGACTCTTTGCGACCCCATGAAACGCAGCAAGCCAGGCCTCCCTGTCCATCACCAACTCTGGAGTTCACTCAAACTCATGTTCTTCTAGTCGGTGATGCCATCCAGCCATCTCATCCTCTGTCGTCCCCTTCTCCTCCTGCCCCCAATCCCTCCCAGGATCAGAGTCTTTTCCAATGAGTCAACTCTTCACATGAGGTGGCCAAAGTACTGGAGTTTCAGCTTTAGCATCATTCCTTCCAAAGAACACTCAGGACTGATCTCCTTTAGAATGGACTGGTTGGATCTCCTTGTAGTCCAAGGGACTCTCAAGAGTCTTCTCCAACACCACAGTTCAAAAGCATCAATTCTTTGGCACTCAGCTTTCTTCACAGTCCAACTCACACTTCCATACATGACCACAGGAAAAACCATAACCTTGACTAGACGGACCTTTGTTGGCAAAGCAATGTCTCTGCTTTTCAATATGCTGTCTAGGTTGGTCATAACTTTTCTTCCAAGGAGTAAGCGTCTTTTAATTTCATGGCTGCAGTCACCATCTGCAGTGATTTTGGAGCCCAAAAAAATAAAATCTGACACTGTTTCCACTGTTTCCCCATCTATTTTCCGTCAAGTGATGGGACCAGATGCCATAATCTTCCAAAGAATGCTCAAACTACTGCACAGTTGCACTCATCTCACATGCTAGTAAAGTAATGCTCAAAATTTTCCAAGCCAGATTTCAGCAATACCTGAACTGTGAACTTCCAGATGTTCAAGCTGGTTTTCGAAAAGACAGAGGAACCAGAGATCAAATTGCCAACATCTGCTGGGATCATCAAAAAAGCAAGAGTGTTTCAGAAAAAATCTATTTTGGTTTTATTGACTATGCCAAAGCCTTTGACTGTGTGGATCACAATAAACGATGGAAAATCCTGAAAGAGATGGGATTACCAGATCAACTGACCTGCCTCTTGAGAAACCTATATGCAAGTCAGGAAGCAACAGTGAGAACTGGACATGGAACAACAGACTGGTTCCAAATAGGAAAAGAAGTACATCAAGGCTGTGTACTGTCACCCTGCTTATTAACTTCTATGCAGAGTACATCATGAGAAATGCTGGGCTGGAAGAAGCACAAGCTGGAATCAAGATTGCCGGGAGAAATATCAATAACCTCAGATATGCAGATGACACCACCCTTATGGCACAAAGTAAAGAAGAACTAAGAAGCCTCTTGATGAAAGTGAAAGAGGAGAGTGAAAAAGTTGGCTTAAAGTTCAACATTCAGAAAATGAAGATCATGGCATCTGGTCCAGTATGTCATATTTACATAATTTGTTGTGAAACCAAAATATTTTAATTCTATTCCCCACCAACCCCTGCACACACAAGAAAAGAATATATAACAAAACAAAGTAGTCCATAGGAAAAAAAAAAAAACATTAAGATGCTTTTTTTTAAAGTAATTTAATTTCAACCCTTTGTATATTATAAGAAATATAATATGTATTATTACAAAAATATGAAATCCCCATTGGCATTTCAATATAAGTTTAATTAGACTGATATTTATAAATTTAACTTTACACTTAAATATAGATTATCTGAGTATTTTTTGATATATGATATTATGAGCATATAAATAGTTCGATGATATAATAGAGACAAAGTGATATTATTTATTTTCTCATTAACAATTTTGATTGCTTTAGAAACATAAATCAAAGTATCATTTAAAGGAGATAAATATTCAACTATTAAGTTTTCAACAAATATATATAACAATGACATATTAATTATCAATCGTTACTCAAAATATGATGCATTTTTTTCTATAAGCTGTAAATTTGTATCACATCTTTTTGAAAGAAAAGTTCCCAGAATCTATAACTAAGTTTCCAGAAATTTTTATTTCATTTATAACCATTTTTTTCAAAATATTCAGTATATTAATAGGTTTTTAAATTTTATTTAATTGATTTTTAATTTTTTTCTTTGATTTACATGTACAAAAAATCAGATAAATCTAATTTGTGTACCAGTGCTGCTAAGTCACTTCAGTCGTGTCCGACTTTGTGCGACCCCACAGACAGCAGCCCAAAAGGCTCCCCCATCCCTGGGATTCTCCAGGCAAGAACACTGGAGTGGGTTGCCATTTCCTTCTCTAATGCATGAAAGTGAAAAGTGGAAGTGAATTCGTTCAGTCGTGTCCGACCCTCAGCGACCCCATGGACTTCAGCCTTCCAGGCTCCTCTGTCCATGGGATTTTCCAGGCAAGAGTACTGGAGTGGGGTGCCATTGCCTTCTCCGTCTGTACCAGTACATGTTCATATACCCCTCATTCTGTAAGATAAATCTTATCTTAGAAATTCACTGTAAACTTTGTAAGAATGCTTGTAGAAAACATACGAGGCTCATAGGACCTGTCACAAAAGAACAAACAAATTAGCAAATCAATTATCTGAATATGGAATAAACAATATGGTAGTTTTCCTCTCATGCATATCTGACTACTGACAAATTAAAATCCTGGAGGTATGACCTTGGTCTATAATCTATTGGCTATAACCACTAAATGCTCTGCTTTACAATTAGTTTTATTTTGTACTAATTTTATCATTTCATCTAGAACAACTTTATCCTAAAGTCTTAATTTTGCATTTGATTTTAAAATCTCTTCAAAATGAATCTGAGTCTTCAAGTATATACACACTAGGATTTATATTGAATATTTCAAAAAGTAAAATGAAACAAAGAGCTTTTCAAGTGCATATATTTATGTGTGTGCATATTCAATAGACTTAACTGTGATTCCTCTGAATAATCATCCTCTAAAAAATGTAGCAGATCAATTAAAATTATGCCTATTCACATGTTATTATATAATTCAAATTTCAACTATAAGCAGAACATGCATGTATTACTATAATGGTTTTGAAAACCTATTTGGTAGTGGGGGGAGAGTAATATGTGTTTTATAGAAAAATTCTGGTAGAGATTCTTGAGTAAGTCTTTGTTATCTGAGGAAGTACTTATATCATGTTGTATGTGATGAAGTACTTTTAGCCATGAGAGGGGGGGTCAACAGTGGTTAAAATTCACTGGTAAGGACTGTAATAAATATTATTGGTGGTTTTGATAGAAAAATACTGATGAAGGATTATTTTCATACATAGACTAGGAAGTCTTCATAGAACATCATTAGTACAATAATTTGCACTGGTTTATTTTAGTTAAGCATATCCCTTCCCATCTCTTTAAGTAGGGACACATACTCTTATAATGCCCATGTAACTCAAATCTGAATCCTAGTCTATCCCAATCCCTGACATTTGTGTTTGTCTTTCTGACTGTTTACACTATACTATAAATGTTGACCTTTAGCACAAATCCATTTTCTGGTCCCAGTGGATTTCTCTGCCTACTGATTCTTTGTCTCAGAAGACCCAACACTGACTCCCATATAAGGCATTCTGCCCTTCATCTGGCAGCAAGCCACTTGTGTGTCAGTATTTGCTTGTTTCTTAGTCTAAGGCAAATATGAATTATATTATCAAGTATCAAAAAAATTAGATGACCAAAAAATGAAAATATTTTCCATGTAACTAGTGAAGGAAACAGAGAATAGATTTCTAGAAACATGAGCTTTTATAAAATATTGTTTTAATTCCTCTTTATTTTAAAAATATATTTTGAGATTTCAGAGCAGAGTGGTTAATATTTAGGTTCTAAAACCACAAATTCCTGAGTTCCAATCCTACTTCTATGTCCTTGGATTGTTACTGTCTTGAGTGAGTCACTTAATCTGAGTGTGCTTCAGATATCAGCTATAAAATAGGTAACAGAGTTATTTAATAACTATATTACTATAGTTACTATGCTATTTAATAACTATATTAATGACAATTATTTAGAAAATAGGAAAACAAAATAGTTAATCATTTATATAATTGGGATGATGGTCAATACTGAAATTAGATTGATTATATTCTTTGCAGCCAAACATGAAAAAGCTCTATACAATCAGCAAAGACAAGACTGGGAGCTGACTCTGGCTCATATCATGAACTTCTTACTGCAAAATTCAGACTTAAAATGAAGAAAGTAGGGAAAAGCACTAGACCATTTAGGTATGATCTAAATCAAATCCCTTATGATATACAGTGTAAGTGATGAATAGATTCAAGGGATTAGATCTGATAGACAGAGTGCCTGAAGATCTATGGATGGAGGTTCGTGACATTGTACAGGAGGCAGGGATCAAGACCATCCCCAAGAAAAAGAAACTTTAAAAAAGGCAAAATGGTTGTCTGAGAAGGCCTTACAAATAGCTGTGAAAATAAAAGACATGAAAACAAAGGAGGAAAGGAAAGATATACCCATTTCCATGCAGATCTCCAAAGAATAGCAAGGAGAGATGAGAAAGCCTTTCTCAGGGATCAGTGCAAAGAAACAGAGGAAAGCAATAGAATAGGAAAGACTAGAGATCTCTTCAAGAAAATTAGAGATACCAAGGGAATACTTAATGCAAAGATGGCCACAATAAACAACAGAAACGGCATGCACCTAACAGAAGCAGAAGATATTAAGAAGAAGTAGCAAGAATACACAGAAGAACTATACAAAAAAGATCTTCATGACCCAGATAATCAAGACGGTGTGATCCTTCATCTAGAGCCAGACATCCTGGAATGTCAAATCAAGTGGGCCTTAGGAAGCATGACTATAAACAAAGATAGTGGAAGTGATGGAATTCAAGTTGAACTATTTCAAATCCTAAAAAAAAAAAAAAAAATGATGCTGTGAAAGTGCTACACTCAATATGTCAGCACGTTTGGAAAACTCAGCAGTAGCCCAGGACAGGAAAAGGTCAGTTTGCATTCCAACCCCAAAGAAAGACAATGCCAGAGAAGGCTCAAACTACCACACAATTGACTCATCTTACACACTAGTAAAGTAATGCTCAAAATTCTCCAAGCCAGGCTTCAACAGTATGTGATCAATAAACTTGCAGATGTTCAACCTGGATTTAGAACAGGGAGAGGAACCAGAGATTAAATTGCCAACATCCAATGGATCATCAAAAAACCGAGACTTCCAAAAAAACATGTATTTCTGCTTTATTGACGATCCCAAAGCCTTTGACTGTGTGGATAACAACAAACTGTGGAAAATTCTGAAAGAGATGGGAATACCTGACCACCTCACTTGCCTCCTGAGAAATCTGTATGGAGGTCAAGAAGCAACAGTTAGAACTGGACATGGAACAACAGACTGGTTCCAAATAGGAAAAGGAGTATGTCAAGGCTGTATATTGTCACTCTGATTATTTAACTTACATGCAGAGTACATCATGAGAAATGTTGGACTGGATGACTCAAAAGCTGGAAACAACATTGCTGGGCAAAATAGCAATAACCTTAGATATGCAGATGACAGCATACTTATGGCAGAAAGCAAAGAAGAACTAAGGAGCCTCTTGATGAAAGTGAAAGAGGAGGGTGAAAAATTTGGTTAAAAACTCAAAACTTAACATTCAGAAAACTAAGATCATGGCATCTGGTCCCATCACTTCATGGAAAATAGATGGGGAAACAATAAAAACTGTGAAATACTTTATTTTGGGGGGCTCCAAAATCTCTGCAGATGGTGACTGAAGACATGAAATTAAAAGATGCTTGCTCCTTGGAAGAAAAGTTTTGACCAACCTAGACAGTATTTTAAAAAAGCAGAGACATTTCATTGCTAACAAAGGTTCATCTAGTGAAATGTATGGTTTTTCTAGTAGTCATGTACAGATGTGAGAGTTTTACCATAAAGAAGTCTGAGTGCCTGAAGAGTTGATGCTTTTGACTGTGCTGTTGGAAAAGACTCTTGGGAATCCCTTGGACAGCAAGGAGATTTAACCAGTTCATCCTAAAGGAAATCAGTCCTGAATATTAATTGGAACGACTGAAGCTGAATCTGAAAGTCCAATACTTTGGCCACCAGATGCAAAGAACTGACTCCTTTGAAAAGACTCTGATGCTGGGAAAGACTGAAGGTGGGAGGAGAAGGGATGTCAGAGGATGAGATAGTTGGATGACGTCACTGATTCAACGAACACGAGTTTGAGTAATTCAGGGATTTGGACATGGACACGGAGGCCTGGCATGCTGCAGTACATGGGGTCTCAAAGAGTCAGACAAGACTGAGTGACTGAACTGAACTTAATTGCTGATTTATATATTAATGCATATATTAGAGAGAAAGTAATTTTATGTCTGATAAGACATTGACTGCAAACTTGGTGTATTTCTAAGCTTCTATTGTCTAAATCCAACTTTGAAAACGAGATTTATTTATGCTTCTCATTTAATAAAAGGTGATAATAGTCAATTAAAGAAGTGTTAAAATAATGAGAAGTTTAGCAAAAAGAAATGAGAGAATGAAATGAGTAGAGATTTGATTTTTTAAAGTTGCTTGTAACAAACAATTAATTCTATTAAAAAGGAGAGAAGAAGCAATGCAAAGACAAGCAATTTACAAATTGGTATAAGAAAGCTAGTGAGATGATGTTGAATGTGAGCTGCAAGGGAAAAGTGTAGAAATAAACCGTTTGTATCTTTCTCTATTTGACGATTAAGAACTTAATTGGATAATGTAATTTGGACTAAAAATTTCTACTAAAATGCCTCCAAATATTCAAATCGGACAGCCCTTTTAAAACTCTGAGGCAACTCTGAAGTTTTATTTTTGTTTGTTTGCTTTTTATGTTTTATAAAGTATATCTTAATAACAGTGCTTTCCTTATATATTACTTTGATTTGACACACATAACACATAAATGATGAATCTTTTCAAATGGTTATACTTAGAAAGATCTTTTTTGTACAGTCCTTCTGTTTACTCTTGCCACCTCTTAATATCTTCTGCTTCTGTTAGGTCCATAACATTTCCATCCTTTATGGAGCCCATCTTTGCATGAAATGTTCCCTTCATATCTCTAAATTTCTTGAGGAGATCTCTAGTATTTCCGATTCTGTTGTTTTCCTCTATTTTTTTGCATTGATCGCTGAGGAAGACTTTCTTATCTCTTCTTGCTATTCTTTGGAACTCTGCATTCAGATGTTTATATCTTTCCTTTTCTCCTTTGCTTTTCACTTCTCTTCTTTTCACAGCTATTTGTAAGGCCTTGCCAGACAGCCATTTCACTTTTTTTCATTTCTTCTCCATGGGGATGGTCTTGATCCCTGTCTCCTGTACAATGTGACGAACCTCTGTCCATAGTTCCTCCTGGAATATGAAGTCAAGTAGGCCTTAGAAAGCATCACTACGAACAAAGCTAGTGGTGGTGATGGAATTCCAGTGGAGCTGTTTCAAATCCTGAAAGATGATGCTGTGAAAGTGTACACTCAATATGCCAAAACTTGGAAAACTCAGCAGTGGCCACAGGACTGGAAAAGGTCAGTTTTCATTCCAATCACAAAGAAAGGCAATGCCAAAGAATGCTCAAACTACCATACAATTTCACTCATCTCACATGCAAGTAAAGTAATGCTCAAAATTCTCCAAGCCAGGCTTCAGCAATATGTGAACCATGAACTTCCTGATGTACAAGCTGATTTTAGAAAAGGCAGAGGAACCAAAGATCAAATTGCCAGCATTCACTGGATCATTGAAAAAGCAAGAGAGTTCCAGAAACACATCTACTTCTGCTTTATTGTTATGGCAAAGTCTTTGACTGTGTGGATCACAATAAACTGTGGACAATTCTTCAAGAGATGAGAATACCAGACCACCTGACCAGCCTCTTGAGAAACCTATATGCAGGTCAGGAAGCAACAGTTAGAACTGGACATGGAACAACAGACTGGTTCCAAATAGGAAAAGAAGTACATCAAGGCTGTATATTGTCACCTTGCTTATTTAACTTCTATGCAGAATACATCATGAGAAATGCTGGGCTGGAAGAAGCACAAGCTGGAATCAAGATTGCCGGGAGAAATATCAATAACCTCAGATATGCAGATGACACCACCTTTATGGCAGAAAATGAAGAGGAACTACAAAGCCTCTTGATGAAAGTAAAAGAGGAAAGTGAAAAAGTTGGCTTAAAGCTCAATATTCAGAAAATGAAGATCATGGCATCTGGTCCCATCACTTCATGCGAAATAGATGGGGAAACAATGGAAACAGTGTCAGACTTTATCTTTTTGGGCTCCAAATCACTGCAGATGGTGATTGCAGCCATGAAACTAAAAGAAGCTTACTCCTTGGAAGGAAATTTATGACCAGCCTAGATAGTGTATTGAAAAACAGAGACATTAGTTTGTCAACAAAGGTCCGTCTAGTCAAGGCTATGGTTTTACCAGGAGTCATGTATGGGTTCAGATTTGGACTGTGACGAAAGTTGAGTGCTGAATAATTGATGCTTTTGAACTGTGGTGTTGGAGAAGACTCTTGAGAGTCCCTGGACTGCAAGGAGGTCCAACCAGTCCATTCTAAAGGAGATCAGCCCTGGGAGTTCTTTGGAAGGAGTGATGCTAAAGCTGAAACTCCAGTACTGAAACTCCAGCATGGCCACCTCATGCAATGAGTTGACTCACTGGAATAATCTCTGACTCTGGGAGGAATCGGGGGCAAGAGGAGTAGGGGACGGCAGAGGATGAGATGGCTGGATGGCATCACCGACACAATGGACATGAGTTTGAGTGAACTCTGTGAGTTGGTGATGGACAGGGATGTCTGGCATGCTGCAGTTCATGGAGTTGTAAAGAGTCAAACATGACTGAGTGACTGAACTGAACTGATATTTGGAAAATAAGCAATAGGATATCAGTACCACTCTTCTCAGTATTGAATGAACTTGGTTAGTAGAATATGTTGAAAAGTATGATTAGGAAAAAAAAAATTAACATTTCTATGCATTATCCATTTGCTCCAAATTCATGATTCTATCATCATATTACACTGATGTTAGTATCCTTCCATTAGTGTCAGGGCCAGAAGGATCAAGATCATCAGGTGGTGAAATTTGTTGATATATATCCACAACTTCCTGAATCTCACATTCTGCTGTCTTACTAGTTTTCCAATGCCCTGATGCAATACATTTCTTTTAACTGCAGTATGGTACCACATTTCAAGCATTTCCTCTTCAATAATATTTCACATAACTACATTCAAGAAGCTTAGAGAGTGGCTTCTTGGACATAATTATATTACCATATTATAATAGTTGTGCATATTGACAACAGAGTCTAGAGAATTTTATCATCTTTGTGTAAAAGCACCTATATTTGTTAGTGTGTGTAAATCAATGCAGTAGTTAATGATAAGGTGAGGAAATAATTCATTTGTTTAATAAATATTTGCATAGTACCTATCACACTTATCTTTTCATACCAAGTGTGATAGGTACTATGCAAATATTTATTTGTATGCTAGAGATCTCTTTGAGAAAAATGGAGACACCAAGGGAATATTTCATGTAAAGATGGGCATAACAAAGGACAAAAATGGTATGGATCTAACAGAAACAGAAGATATTAAGAAAAGGTGGGAAGAATACACAGTGTAATTATACAAAAAATATTTAATGACCCAGATAAACATGATGGTGTGATCACTCACCTAGAGCTTGACATCCTAGAATGTGAAATCGAGTGGGCCTTAAGAAGCATCACTAAGAATAAAGCTAGTGGAGGTGATGGAATTCCAGTTGAGCTATTTCAAATTCTAAAAGATGATGCTGGGTGGGAGGGGGGTTCATGTTTGGGAACGCATGTAAGAATTAAAGATATTAAAATTTAAAAAATAAAAAAAAATAAAAATTAAAAAAAAAAAGATGATGCTGTGAAAGTGCTACACTCAATATGCCAGCAAATTTGAAAAACTCAGCAGTGGCCACAGGACTGGAAAAGATCAGTTTTCATTCCAATCCCAAAGAAAGGCAATGCCAAAGAATGTTCAAACTACCACACAACTCGACTCATCTCACATGCTAACAAAGTAATGCTGAAAATTCTCCAAACCAGGCTTCAATGTTATGTGAACTGCAAACTTCCAGATGTTCAAGCTGGATTTAGGAAAAGCAGAGAACCAGAGATCAAACTGCTGACATTCACTGGATCATGGAAAAAGCAAGAATGTTCCAGAAAAACATGTACTTCTGCTTTATTGATTACGCGAAAGCCATGCTGTGGAAAATTCTTCAAGAGATGGCTTATTCTCACCAACTTACCTGCCTCCTGAGAAATATGTATGGCAGTCAAGAAGCAACAGATAGAACTGGACACAGAACAACTGGTTCCAAATTTGGAAAGGAGTATATCAAAGCTGTATATTGTCACCCTGCTTATTTAACTTCTGTACAGAGAACACGATGTGAAATGCCAGACTGGAAGAAGCACAAGATGCAGTCAAGATTGCAGGAGAAATATTAATAACCTCAGGTATGCAAATGACATGACCCTTATGGCAGAAAGTGAAGAGGAACTAAAGAGTTTCTTGATGAAAGTGAAAGAGGAGAAATGCTGGCTCAAAACAACATTCAAAAAAAAGAAGATTATGGCATCTGATCCCATCACTTCATGGCAAATAGATGGGAAAAGAATGGAAACAGTGACAGACTTTATTTTCTTGGTCTCCAAAATCACTGTAGATGGTGACTGCTGCCATGAAATTTAAAGACGCTTGCTTTTTGGAAGAAAAGATATTACCAACCTAGACAGCATATTAAAAAACAGAGACATTACTTTGCCAACAAAGGTCTGTCTAGTCAAAGCTGTGGTTTTTCCAATAGTCATGTATGGATGTGAAAGTTGGCCTATAAAGAAAGCTGAGCACCAAAGAATTGATGCTTTAGAACTGTGGTACTGGAGAAGACTGTTGAGATTCCCTTGAACTACAAGTAAATCAATCAGTCCACTCTAAAGGAAATCAATCCTGAATATTCATTGGAAGGACTGAAGCGGAAGCTGAAGCTCCAATATTTTGGCCACCTGACACAAAGACTTGAATCATTGGGGAGACCCTGATGTTGGGAAAGATTGAAGATGGGAGAAGAAGGAGACAACAGAGGTTGAGATGGTTGGATGACATCACTGACACCATGGACATGAGTTTGAGCAAGCTCTGCGAGTTGGTGATGGATAGAGAATCCTTGCATGCTGCTAAGAGTTGGACATGACTGAGTGAAATGGAGTTATCACACTTACATTGCTCTAAGCCCTATGAATATTGTGGAACATAAGGCCAAAAAAGTTCTCCTTACATAAAAGTTAAGGTCCGTATTGTTTTGTCTCTAACCTCAAAACCCAATTACTTCTATATAATTTTGAGCATTTTGTTCTCTCTTGTTGCAGAATTTTTACCTCCTGATTGAATCATTGATTGATTTTTATATTTGTTCTCTTTAACCTTGAAAACACACACACACTGAGTCAAACATTCAGTTATATCGTTAGAAATTTGTCACTTTTTTATTTGTTTGGAGTTAATTGCTAAGATAATATAAGATAGCTGGAACATCAGAAAAATAACAAAACTTTTCCCTTAACCTAAAATTTAGGTGTCACTTACTATTTTTTAATTAACTTTCAGTCAATTTTATTTTTATTCTCTGCCTGCTAATACTCCCACTGTATTTTTTCACTGATATCCATAAAAGATTTAGCCTCTTCATTGTGTAAGCAGTTTTGAGTTTTAAAGGTAATGTATATGCAGCATTTTTAAAAAATCACCTTAAGTTAATCAATTACTTTAAATGTCAAAACCTCTATGCCTTGAAGTGTGATAGCTGTCTCCTCAATCAGGATAAAACTTGACAGAAACAGAACAAAAGTCTTAATGTTGATCTGTTGCTAGAAGGATAGGGATGGTATATTGGAATATCTTTAGTTTAAATTGTTCAAGTTTTGAGTTTGAATTGAAAGATGCATTAAAGCAAAAATATGATTTTTAAATGAGAACTATGGTAGCATAAGCATAACTTTATCATTTTTACATCTCTGATAGTTGTTTAAACTTATAAATCAAGGGTAGAAATTAGCATGGGCTATAAGATAACACTGTGGTAGAGTTCAAAATAATTTTACATCATAGTTCTGGAATTTCAGGATCCTTCATCTTTTTTTTTTTTTTTAATTTCATAGAATTACACACAGTTACTCAAAAATGTTAGAAGAAAAAATGGACGTGAATATTAAAGAATACCTCAAGCCCTCTGAAGTAGCAAAGGTACTAATCATTCATAATCATGTATTATAGTTAAAAGCAAGCATTTTTATTTTTCACTAAGTACCAAGAGACAGGTACCGTTAGCTACCTGGGTTTCAGAGCTTCGTGTCCTTGGCGTGAAGGGGCTTTCAGATACTTATTTATTCCAGCCAGTGGGATTCCAACAGATGTGAAGAATGGTAGGTAGAGGGTAGAGTGTTTACTTGTGAGCCTCAAATAAAATATGCCCTAAAATGTTCATATTTTAATACGTATAGGAATTTGTATTTCAAATAATCTAGTAGATCCCTTTAATGTAAGAGCTTGCAACTTGAATTCACATTGGGAAATCTTATTCTAGGAAAACAAAACAACATACAAACACAAAAACAATTGTATACCATTTCATAATCCTCTTGCCCTACCATTTACTCTAACCAATTGAATGTTGACTAGTTTCATATAAGCTTTGCCCAGTTTAGTGCAAGTAAAATTAGACTGCACCTTAGTTCAACCAGGCCACTTTCCCTTTGGGGCTGCTCTCATATAAAAATAGAATGCCCAGGAACTCTGGCCTACACACTTGTATTCACTCATAGTCAGAAAAGGTATGTGTGTTAGTTGCAGTCAGTCATATCCAACTCTTTGTGACCCTGTGGACTGTAGCCCATCGGGTTCTTGAGTCCATCGAATTCTCCAAGTGAAGATACTGGAGTGGATTGCCATTTCCTTCTCCAGGGGATTTTCCTGACCCAGGGATCAAACCCTGGTCTCCCGCATTCCAAGAAAATTCTTTACCATTTGAACCGCCAGAGCCAGAAAAGGAAGAGTAGTTAACTTCTGTGGAAGTGTTAAAACCCTTGATGAATGGCAGATGAGGATAAATGCTTTCTTCTTTTCTTCCAGGAAAGGGGTTGAGGTGAACAGTTGTGAAATACAGTTTATAAAACTGCTTATGAGACTTTGGCAAGTGGAAAACCATGCAAACTCAATATTACCATTTTGTACTGACTTTCTCTCCATCTCTATTTTCTTCCTTTTCACTGCATCTCTGTTGCCTGGGTTAACATTCTTAAATAAACTACTGCTGATAAGTGTTTTCCTAACTTTCTGGGAACTCAGACTAAGAGAACAACCTCATTAATGAAATTTTTAGTTATATATAAATGAAGAGAATATTTCCTGCTGGGAAAAAAAAAAAGATAGGCCCTAAGAAAGTAATTGATCCATCTGGACACTCTGGGTTACTTTGGGAGAATATTACATTGGTGAAAATGTTGATAGTGGACAAATCAGGGCATATAACTACTAGCTGCTTCTTGGGATTCAGCAGGCCTGTATCTTCAGATGATTTATAAATTAATACATTTATTTGTGCAGTTTTAATAATTTTGTTTGGAAGATGAGGGCCATCATTTCATGAGATATTTTAGACCACAAGTTCAAAGACAAGACTGCATTCTAGCCCATGTAAAAATGTTTGGCAGAAAATTATAAGCACATTCGTTTTCCATTCCCTTCCTGGACCATAGTATTACTCTAGAAGTATGTTGTTTGATTCAGTAGCCACTAGGTATATGTGCCTGAAAATATGATGAACTCAAACTGGGACATGATCTGAGTGATCTCAGATATTAGTGAATCTTGTAGAAGAACTTTTTCTTTCAACTGCCTTATAAGCTTGACTTTTTTCAGATAAACACATAGAAATATTTTTTATTTCAAAATTAAATCAAAATAAGGAAAATAGAAAACTGAAACCAATGGCATACAATGAGATAAGAAAATTGTGAAGACCACTGAGAGGAACACTGTGTTCTATCTGGGGAACATGGTGGTCTCTCTTAGGTTTTTATTACCTGTGTTTTTACTGTAAAATTCTATGTTAACATTTAATATAAACCAAATAAATTGAAGCTATAGCATTTAAATTTCTAAATGCTATTTCATGAAAAAGTTATGTGGTAATAAAAGTATTAATTAATATATAATCTATTTTCTTTTTAATGTAAATTTATTCATTTTAATTGGAGGATAATTACTATACAATACTGTATTGGTTTTGCCATACATCAACATGAATCTGCCAGGGGTGTACATGTGTTCCCTATCCTTAACCCCCCTCCCACCTAATTGATAAAAATGAACAACTTCTTCTAGATATACACCAATTAAGACAAAAAAGGTACTTGCGTCATCATTATCATGTCCTCATCTTTAACACTTGTATTTCAAATATGATATCTCAGCATGTGTATTTTTAAAATAAAAGCTAATAAAAGTTTTCATTTATTAACTTGTTAGAAAAATACTAACGTGCAAAAAAAAAAATTCAAATGTCAGTTCAGTTCAGTTCAGTCGTGTCCGACTCTTTGTGACCCCATGAATTGCAGCATGCCAGGCTTCCCTGTCCATGACCAACTCCCGGAGTTCATTCAGACTCACGTCCATCGAGTCAGTAATGCCATCCATCCATCTCTTCCTCTGTCGTCCCCTTCTCCTCCTGCCCCCAATTCCTCCCAGCATCAGAGTCTTTCCCAATGAGTCAACTCTTTGCATGAGGTGGCCAAAGTACTGGAGTTTCAGCTTTAGCATCATTCCTTACAAAGAACACTCAGGACCGATGTCCTTTAGAATGGATTGGTTGTATGTCCTTGCAGTCCAGGGGACTCTCAAGAGTGTTCTTGAACACCACAGTTCAGAATCATCAATTCTTCAGCACTCAGCTTTCTTCACAGTCCAACTCTCACATCCAAATATGACCACTGGAAAAACCATAGCCTTGACTAGATGGACCTTTGTTGGCAAAGTAATGTTTCTGCTTTTGAATATGCTATCTAGGTTGGTCATAACTTTTCTTCCAAAGAGTAAATGTCTTTTAATTTCATGGCTTCATTCACCAGCTGCAGTGATTTTGGAGTCCCCCAAAATAAAGTCTGACACTGTTTCCACTGTTTCCCCGTCTACTTCCCATGAAGTGATGGGACAAGACGCCATGATCTTTGCTTTCTGAATGTTGAGCTTTAAGCCAACTTTCTCACTCTCCTCTTTCACTTTCATCAAGAGGCTTTTTAGTTCCTCTTCACTGTCTGCCGTAAGGGTGGTGTCATCTGCATATTGAGGTTATTGATATTTCTCCCGACAATCTTGATTCCAGCTTGTGCTTCTTCCAGCCCAGCATTTCTCATGATGTACTCTGCATATAAGTTAAATAAGCGGGGTGCTGTTAAGCTGCTAAGTCACTTCAGTCGTGTTCAACTCGGTGTGACCTCATAGATGGCAGCCCACCAGGCTCCTCCGTCCCTGAGATTCTCCAGGCAAGAACACTGAAGTGGGTTGCCATTTCCTTCTCCAATGAATGAAAGTGAAAAGTCAAAGGGAAGTCACTCAGTAGTGTCTGAATCTTTGCGACCCCATGGACTGCAGCCCACCAGGCTCTTCTGTCCATGGGATTTTCCAGGCAAGAATATTGGAGTGGGGTGCCATCACCTTCTCCCAAGCGGGGTGAGGAAAATACATTTTTCAAGGTTACACAGAAGGTGCTTAATAATTACTTTGAAATATATTTTAATATATTCCATTATATTTATGTTTAGATTTATAAAATTGGAAATTAATGTTTAATTATATTAAATAAAGTTTAATTAAATTAATTTACATTGTTTCAATCCCTCTTAATTTTGGTTTTTAATAAATTTAAGAAACATTTTTATATTCCAAATATATAAAATATACAGTGATGTTGAAATATAATAATACATTTTAGAAACAAAAGTCTATAAAGATATCAACAAAATAATTATAATAACAGCAAAATAACTTTTTGAATAAGAATGCTGGCTAATGGATATAGAAATCATGGAATTATGAATTAGGAAATGACCTCATATGTTAAATATAAAGTGTAAAAAGAGAAATATTCCCTCTCTCCTTAGTCAACCATTTTGTCAGTACCAACTGAGGAATCCACCATAGCTAAACTTTCTTGAAATGTAAAAGTGTTAGTCACTCAGTTCTATTTGGACTGAGTTGCCATTCTCTTCTCCAGGGGACATTCCCAACCTAGGAATTGAACCTGAGTGCCTTGCATTGCAGGGAGATTCTTTACCATCTTAGCTACCAGAGATCCTAATTGTTTTTGACTGATATTTTCTAAATATTCCTCACAAATTTAGGTTTATATAAGAAAATAACAATAAAGTATCCTCCCTCCTTTTCACATAAAATATGTTATTGTATCCTTAAGACATTTCATTAGTACACTGAGAACTTTCTCTATCTTCAATAGCAATAAAAATAGTGTTGAGTGCAAAGATTATCACATTTTTAAAATTGCTATATATGAGATTGTCCATTTCCCCATGCCTCACAAACTGACTTCAAAATTTTGAAGTTTTATCCAATTGAAGGCTAATTTATATTTCTATTATAAATAAGGAATTTTTTTGACAGCAGTGTGAACTTATTTTGAGTGCCAGTAATTTTTCCAGGAAGTCATTAGTTTATGTTTATCTTATCATTGAAAAATTTTAGTCATACATAAATATTTTGCCTTCTGGGTTTTGAGTCATAATTAGAAAGGCATTTCCATCTTCAAAGCTAACAAAATATCTGTTCACATATTTTCAACTAGTAGTTTGATGGTTAAAACTTCATTTATATCATTCATCCACTTGAAATTTATCCATGAATATGAGCTGACATACATCATGGAACAACAGACTGGTTCCAAAGAGGGAAAGGAATAAGTCAAGGCTGTATATCATCACCCTGCTTATTTAACTTGTATGCGAGTACATCATGAGAAATTCTGGGTTGGATAAAAAACAAGCTGGACTCAAGACTGCTGGCAGAAATATCAGTAACCTCAGATATGCAGATGACACCACCCTTATGGCAGAAAGCAAAGAACAAAAAAGCTTCTTGATGAAAGTAAAACAGGAGATTGAAAAAGTTGGCTTAAAACTCAACATTCAGAAAACTAAGATTATGGAAACCAGTCCCATCACTTTGTGGCAAAAGATGGGGAAACAATGGAAACAGAAGCAGACTTTATTTTGGGGGGCTCCAAAATCACTGCAGATGGTGACTGCAGATATGAAATTAAAAGCCACTTGCTCCTTGGAAGGAAAGTTATGACCAACCTAGACAGTATATTGAGAAGCAGGGACATTACTTTGTCAAGAAAGGTCTGTGCATTCAAGGCTATGGTTTTTCAAGTGGTCATGTATGGATGTGAGAATTGGACTATAAAGAAAGCTGAGCACTGAAGAATTGATGCTCTTGAACTGTGGTGTTGGAGAAGACTCTTGAGAGTCCCTTGGACTGCAAGCAGATCCAATCAGTCCCCCCTAAAGGAGATCAGTCCTGGGTGTTCATTGGAAGGACTGATGTTGAAGCTGAAACTCCAATACTTTGGCCTCCTGATGTCAAGAACTGACTCATTTGAAAAGACCCTGATGCTGGAAAGATTGAAGGCAGGAGGAGAAGGGGAGGACAGAGGATGAGATGGTTGGATGGCATCACTGACTCAATGGACATTAGTTTGAGTAGACTCTCGGAGTTGGTGATGGACAGGGAAGCCTGGCATGCTGCAGTCCATGGGGTCGCAGAGAGTTGGACATGACTGAGTGATTGAACTGACTGATATTCAGTTTTAATCATTTGTTTCCTTTTTCTCTTTTTTCTTAATGAAGAGCTATCCATATTGATAAAATAAAATTTATTTAATTTTCCACTATTTTTCTCCAATGATTTTAGTAAATAATTTGTCCTTAGTCTATTTCTGGGATTTATGTTTTATTTTTAATGTATCAGATTATTCATGGACTTTTGCAACACTGGTTTAATATTTAAAGCTTGATAAAAGATGCTTACTCATTGGAAGGAAAATTATGACCAACCTAGATAGCATATTCAAAAGTAGAGACATTACTTTGCCAACAAAGGTCCATCTAGTCAAGGTTATGGTTTTTCCAGTGGTCATGTATGGATGTGAGAGTTGGACTGTGAAGAAAGCTGAGTGCTGAAGAATTGATGATTCTGAACTGTGGTGTTCAAGAACACTCTTGAGAGTCCCCTGGACTACAAGGACATCCAACCAGTCCATTCTAAAGGAGATCGGTCCTGAATATTCTTTGGAAAGAATGATGCTAAAGCTGAAACTCCAGTACTTTTGTCACCTCATGCGAAGAGTTGACTCATTGGAAAAGACTCTGATGCTGGGAGCGATTGGGCGCAGGAGGAGAAGGGGACGACAGAGGATGAGATGGATGGATGGTATCACCGATTTAATGGACGTGAGTTTAAGTGAACTCCGTGAGTTGGTAATGGACAGGGAGGCCTGGCGTGCTGCAATGCATGGGGTCACAAAGAGTCAGACATGACTGAGCAACTGAACTGAAGTGAACTGAACTGAACTGAAAATGTTTTCTCATTTAGTACAGTGCGTCTTCCCTTATTCAATTTCTTTTTCAAAGATTTCCTATAATCTATGTTTAGCTTATTTTACACATAAATGTTAATAACAAATTGTTCAATTCTAGAGAAATCTATTGGTCTTTTATAGAGATATTAAAAATTTTAATGAGCTTTGGGAGAGAAAAATAGATATGTTCTTTCTTGAATTAACTGCGTGGAATGGATCTGAACTTTTTGTTATTGCTCAAGATTTGCATAAATATGTTTTGAGATTGTCGTTTCTATTCTACAGGAATGTCTTAAATTTTTCATTATATAGATCTTAAATTTATTTGTAAATAAATTATAATTTACTGCTGCTTTGAGAGATATATTCTAATCTACTATATTTTGAAATGTATGAAAGCAATAGTTTCATATAATAATTATTTGTCTCATTTAAAATATTATAGTTTCTTCTCTTTATTTCTCAAAGATACAATTATCTTTTTTGAATCTGATTGATTTACCTTTATTTTTTATAATACCTATACTTCTAGTTTATAAAGGGTTGTGAATGTTATCAAATGTCTTTTTAGCATCTGGATAGGAAGTTGCTAATAGTAGGCCTATATATTCTCCCTCTCAGATACAAGAGAGGTATACAGTATCTCAATCAGCTATCTCTATAAAACAGCTAATGATCACTGCTCAAACCTCATTATTAAACTTTTCAGTAAAATGTTTTTAGTAGAACACCTCTACCCAGATTTTTACTTGTAAATAATCCAGGCATATATGAATTTAGGGAGCATGGTTGGTTAGAAAAACATGTAACCTGTGCAATTAATAAAATATAAAATGAAGAATTCCATAAATGGAAATGACTCCTTTTGTGTGTCTGATGTCTCCACATACATTGCTCAATAAAATTTTATCTGTTAAATCTGAAATAAAGATGCATCCTCATGGAAGAAAGCAAAGGGGAAGGGGTGCATTTTATGAAACTGTGTCGGATAATCTTAGAATTCTCCAAAATGGACATGTTTGTGTTTGTTTGTTTGTTTTAAACTCCTATGTTACAAGCATTGCTTGTAACCTTTGAAATATCAGAAAACTTGATATAATTTGTATAGTTCGTGTTTGTCAACTCAACACTTTGTGTTTAATGGCATCTTTGGGAATGATTATATAATTTGTCTCCATTCATCTGCCATAACGATACATTATAATAATACATATCCTAGTATTGAACCATGCTTTCATTCCAGGACTAATCCACTTTTGTCACAGCGAATTATAGTTTTAATATGCTAGTAGATGTCTTCAGGAATAAAAGCAAAGGTTTATGAAGATTTTTTTCTTACAAATACTTTGGAATTTTTTTTTTAATTCTTATATGTTCTTACTAGTTAAATAGTATTATAATTCTGTAACTAAAAAGGATATATATAACATTCTGTGACTCTGCCTGGGCCTGATGATTTGGGAGGATTGTATATTCTTTGACAATATTCTTCAATTCTGATAAAAAAATATTCATATGACTTAGAGGGAGAGGGAGAGGGTGGGATGATTTGGGAGAATGACATTCTAACATGTATACTATCATGTGAATTGAAGCGCCAGTCTATGTCTGATGCAGGATGCAGCATGCTTGGGGCTGGTGCATGGGGATGACCCAGAAAGATGTTATGGGGAGGGAGGTGGGAGGGGGGTTCATGTTTGGGAATGCATGTAAGAATTAAAGATTTTAAAATTTAAAAAATAAAAAACTAAAAAAAAATATTCATATGTTTATCTCTTCTGTCTTCTATGTGGTATATTTTGATAAACTATTGCCCTGGATATTCAGGAAGAAGTGCATTTGCAGAGTTGAGAAAAAAGATTTCCCCCCCAAATCATTCCTGTGTTCAAGTGTTGTTGGGCTTACTCCATATTTTTCTTAAGGGTGGGTAATGGATGATCACATTATTATTATATTATTGTATATTATATATATGTGTGTAATACTTATGTATATCTCTTTCACAGGTCAGCTTTTGTTTGCATATAGTATTTTTTATTTTTTATAATGTATATTAGTGTTCTTTTTTTTTCACTGTACATGTTTAAATTATTATGTTATATAAGTTTTAACCTTATTGAATTGGATAGTTTCTTATTTGGTTTTGGTCTTTATTTTTTGTTTATAGTTATGGGTTACCATATGTTTCTTGTATTGTTTTTTCTGTCTTATGCTCCATCCAGTTCAAAATTTATGTTATTGATTTCCTCCTTCCCTCTATAGTGATTGATTCATATATTTCATCCACATGAGAATAAGAATATATTTATTCTTATTACAATTTTCCCTTCTTTGAATCTAATGTTTCTGGATTATGGTCCTTTGTTACATGAATGAGGGGTTTATTGATTTTTATTTGGTTTGGTTACTTAATTATAAATGTTTGATTATTTTCATTTGTTGCTTGGCAACAGGTCTTTAGTAAATACTCTTCATCTGATGGTAAGATTTGATACTCCTTCACATTCATGGTTTTACTCAAAGTACTTTTGTTCATTATATCCACATTACATTTTTCCCTTGGACATAATTAAATAAGAAATTTCAGAAGCTAGTGATATTCAAGAGGTTTCTGTGTTTCTCTGTGCGTGGCTTTGTTTGCTAACTGCTTCCTTGCTTGAAGTAGATTTATATTGTCTGATTCTTTGGAAAGACTCCTGCTTTTGCAGTAAATGTGGTACAAAAGTGCTTCTGGCATCAGTCTTCCCTATATTGGTTTTGCATTCATTATTGCAAATCATAGACCAGTTTTGTACTGTAGGATGAAATCTTCATCTTCAGAATTTATTATTTATTTCTTGGTACTTTGTAAGTTGTTATTCAACTGGGCTCTGTCACTCCTCTCCCTACTTCTTAATCCACATCTTTCCCAAGACTTGTGGCAGATCTCATTTCTCTTGTGCTTATTTTAGAATCTGAAGGTTTATTTTTTTACGTTTTTTTAAATTGATTTCCCAGAGTGTTTTAATTTTTTTTTGGTTGTTGTTTTTCTTTTCCCTTTGTCAATTTTTTGTATTTTCCAGGAGAATAAGGAAAAAGGTGCTGAATATTCATTTCTACCAGAAAATTTTGAAATAATTGGAACATATATAAATAATTTAAAAAGCAACAGGATATATAATCTTTTTAGATACATAATCTTTTTCTCTTTTATAAACTTAAAGGTTTAAAAGAACACTCTTCATAGCAGGAAAAAAAAAAGAGTATTATCCTGGATTGTATAATTCTATTAGAAGCTAGTAATAAAAATGATCTTAAAAAAAAGTGGACAACTGGTTATAAAAATAGAGAACCACAAAAGAATGATTATACCAGAGTCATTACATGTTACTCTGTTTTTGTGCACTATGGTCATTAAATTCTGAAGGAAAATGTTTGATTTTAAATTGAGGAATAGGAGGGCGGTCCTAAGATGGCAGAGGAATAGGACGGGAAGATCACTTTTTCCCTCACAAATTCCTCAAAAGAACATTTCAAAGCTGAGCAAACTCCACAAAACAACTTCTGAATGCTGGCAGAGGACATCAGGCAACCAGAAAAGCAGACCATTGTTTTCAAAAACAGGTAGGAAAAAATATAAAAGATGAAAAAAGAGACAAAGGAGGTGGCAAGGGCGCTCCATCCCAGGAAGGGAAGCCTGTTCCCGGAAGGGAATTTTAAGAGAGGTTTCCAAACACCAGGGAATACTCTCCCTGCCGAGTCTGTGGTGAGCCTTGGAAACACAGAGGCCAACATAACAGGAAGGAAAAACAAATAAATAATTAAAACCAACAGATTACAAGCCCAACAGTAACTCCCCCAGCGGAAAAGCAGCACAGATGACTGCATCCGCCACTAGCAAGTGGGGGCAGGGCAGGGACGCGCGGGAGGCGCGGCCTGCAGTGCTTTGTAAGAATCGGGCAGGAACGCCCCACATGTAACCCGAACGATCTAACTTGGGCCAGCAAACCAGACTGTGGGATAGCTACCACGCCAAAAGCTCAAACATAAGACACTGCCAGGACTGTGCACAGAACAAAGGACAGAACGGAAATAGCCGGCTGCAGACCATCCTCCACCGGGACAGGCAGCCAGAGCCGTAAGGGCTGGAAAGGGCCAATTGCAGCCCCGGAGAGACTTTACCTACCAAACTGCAAGCAGGCTTCTTTGCTAAGACTTCTGGTGGTGCTGGACAGTCACCATCTGCCTCACAAGGGGTGCCAGTGGTACACCCAGAAAACTGAGCAGCAGAGGCAGAAAAGGAGACAAGTCGCAGCGACTGTGCTCGCCAAACTCCTGAGCTACTCAGACCTGGGAAGGGCACAAAACACAGTCCCAACCGAATCTGTGCCTCTTGAGGGCTACCTGAGTGCCGAACCTGAGCGGCTTAGACCAGGGAGGTGCATGCAGCCTAGGGCCAGCCTCAGACGGTTCCCGGCTGAGCATTGTACAGCTGGAGTGGTTTGTGTGCCTCGAGAAGGGACAGGTCCAGCGGGGCTGAGACACTGTGTGCACACGACAGTGCTATTTGTTTGCATCATCCCCAACTCTCCACAGTGTGACTCAACTAGTGAGCCTAAAAAACCAGCAAACAGAAGAAGTTAAACAGAGGGAACCACCTTGGAAGTGACCCCACACTGCCCACAACATCAGAGAAGGGCTAGAAATATCTTTACTATTTTTACAATCATTCCTTTTTTTTTTCCTTCTTTTTTTTTTTTGTTTCTAACTTTTTTTTTCAATTGTTGCCTTTTATGTCTTCTCTAATTTTTATTTCTATAACCTACTATTACTTTTCAAAAAAAGACTTTTTTTAAGGCAAACACCATATATAGTCTTTGTGTGGTTGTTGTTGGTGTTTTTTAATAATTCTTGTGGCTTTTTTTTTTCTTTTTTCCTTCTGCTTCTTTTCTTTAATATTGTATTTTTGAAAATCCAACCTCTACTTTAGATTTTTAATCTTTGCTTTTTGTTTTTTGTTGTCAATTTTGTACATTTAAAAACCCAAACTTCACTACCCAATTTTACCTGAGAGTGAGATTACTGGCTTGGCCACTCTCTCCTCCTTTGGACTCTCCTTTCTCTCCACCAGGTGGCCTCTGTCTCTTTCCTCCCCCATCTCTTCTCTATCCAACTCTGTGAATCTCTGTGTGTTACAGACGGTGGAGAACACCTAAGGAACTGGTTATTGGCAGGATTTGTCTCTCTCCTTTTCATTCCTCTCTCCTATCCTCCTGGCCACCTCTGTCTACTTCCTCCCTCTCCTCTACCCTGTATAACCCCGTAAATACCTCTGAGTGGTCCAGACTATGGAGTGCACATAAGGAAGTGACTTCTGGCTAGCTTGCTCTCTCCTCTTTTGATCTCACCACATATCATTCCAGTCACCTCTTACTACCCCCTCCCTCTTCTCTTCTCCATGTAATTCAGTGAACCTCGCTGGGTGTCCCTCAATGTGGAGAAACTTTTCATCTTTAACCTAGATGTTTTATCATTGGTGCTGTATAGATGGAGAAGTCTAGAGGCTACTGTAAAAATAAAACTGAAAACCAGAAGCAAGAGGCTTAAGTCCAAAGCCTGAGAACATCAGAGAACTCCTGAATTCAGGGAACATAAAGCAATAGGAGCTCATCAAATGCCTCCATACCTACACTGAAACCAAGCTCCACCCAAGGACCAACAAGTTCCAGAGCAAGACATACCACGCAAATTCTCCAGCAACACAGGAACACACCCCTGAGCTTCAGTATACAGGCAGCTCAAAGCTACTCCAAAACCTTTGACGTCTCATAACCCATTACTGGTCACTCCACTGCACTCCAGAGAGAAGAAACCCAGCTCCACCCACCAGAACTCCAACACAAGACTCCCTAACCAGGAAATCCTGACAAGCCACTGACACAAACCCACCCACAGTGAGGAAGCTCCATAATAAAGAGAGCTCCACAAATTACCAGAATATCAAAAGGCCACCCCAAACGCAGCAATATAACCAAGATGAAGAGACAGAGGAATACTCAGCAGGTAAAGGAAGAGGAGAAATTCCCACCAAACCAAACAAAACAGGAAGAGATAGGGAGTCTACCTGAGAAAGAATTCAGAATATTGATAGTGAAAATGATCCAAAATCTTGAAATCAGAATGGAATCACAGATGAGCAGCCTAGAGACAAGAATTGAGAAGATGCAAGAAAGGTTTAACAAGGACCTAGAAGAAATAAAAAAAGAGTCAATATAAAATGAATAACACAATAAATGAGATCAGAAACACTCTGGAGGCAACAAATAGTAGAATAACAGAGGCAGAAGATAGGATTAGTGAAATAGAAGATAGAATGGTAGAAATAAATGAATCAGAGAGGAAACAAGAAAAACGAATTAAAAGAAATGAAGACAATCTCAGAGACCTCCAGGACAATATGAAACGCTCCAACACTAGAATTATAGGAGTCCCAGAAGAAGAAGACAAAAAGAAAGACCATGAGAAAATCCTTGAGGAGATAATAGTTGAAAACTTCCCTAAAATGGAGAAGGAAATAATCACCCAAGTCCAAGAAACACGGAGAGTTCCAAATAGGATAAACCCAAGGTGAAACACCCCAAGACACATATTAATCAATTAACAAAGATCAAATACAAAGAACAAATATTAAAAGCAGCAAGAGGAAAACAACAAATAACACACAAGGGATTCCCATAAGGATAACAGCTGATCTTTCAATAGAAACTCTTCAGGCCAGGAGGGAATGGCAAGACATACTTAAAGTGATGAAAAACAATAACCTATAGCCCAGATTACTGCACCCAGCAAGGATCTCATTCAAATACGAAGGAGAAATCGAAAGCTTTACAGACAAGCAAAAGCTGAGAGAATTCAGCACCACCAAACCAGCTCTCCAACAAATTCTAAAGGATATTTTCTAAACAGGAAACACAAAAAGGGTGTATAAACCCAAACCCAAAACAATAAAGTAAATGGTAATGGGATCATACTTATCAATAATTACCTTAAACGTAAATGGGTTGAATGCCCCAACCAAAAGGCAAAGATTGGCCGAATGGATACAAAAACAAGACCCCTCTATATGCTGCTTACAAGAAACCCACCTCAAAACAAGGGACACATACAGACTGAAAGTGAAGGGCTGGAAAAAGATATTCCACGCAAATAGAGACCAAAAGAAAGCAGAAGTGGCAATACTCATATCAGATAAAATAGACTTTAAAACAAAGGCTGTGAAAAAAAAAAAAAAAACAAAGAAGGCAACTATATAATGATCAAAGGATCAAACCAAGAAGAAGATATAACAATTATAAATATATACACACCCAATATAGGAGTATCACAATATGTAAGACAAATGCTAACAAGTATGAAAGGGGAAATTAACAATAACACAATAATAGTGGGAGACGTTAATACCACACTCATGCCTATGGACAGATGAACTAAAAAGAAAATTAACAAAGAAACACAAACTTTAAATGATACATTAGACCAGTTAGACCTAATTGACATCTATAGGACATTTCACCCCAAAACAATGAATTTCACCTTTTTCTCAACTGCTCATGGAACCTTCTCCAGGATAGATCACATCCTGGGCCATAAATCTGACCTTGATAAATTGAAAAAAATAGAAATCATTCCAAGCATCTTTTCTGACCATAACACATTAAGATTAGATCTCAATTACAGGAGAAAAACTATTAAAAATTCCAACATATGGAGGTTGAACAACACACTTCTGAATAACCAAAAAATCACACAAGAAATCAAAAAAGAAACAAATTATGCATAGAAACAAATGAAAATGAAAACACAACAACCCAAAACCTGTGGGACACTATAAAAGCAGTGATAAGAGGAAAGTTCATAGCAATACAGGCATACCTCAAGAAACAAGAAAAAAGTCAAATAAATAACCTAACTCTACACCTAAAGCAACTAGAAAAGGAAGAATTAGAGAGCCCCAGAGTTAGTAGAAAGAAAGAAATCTTAAAAATTAGGGCAGAAATAAATGCAAAAGAAACAAAAGAGACCATAGCAAAAATCAACAAAGCCAAAAGCAGTTTCTTTGAAAGGATAAATAAAATTGAAAAACCATTAGCCAGACTCATCAAGAAGCAAAGAGAGAAAAATCAAATCAATAAAATAAGAAATGAAAATGAAGAGATCACAAGAGTCAACACAGAAATACAAAGGATCATAAGAGACTACTATCAGCAATTATATGCCAATAAAATGGACAGCATGGAAAAAATGGACAAATTCTTAGAAAAGTACAATTTTCCAAAACTGAAACAGGAAGAAATAGAAAATCTTATCAGACCCATCACAAGCACAGAAATTGAAACTGTAATCAGAAATCTTCCAGCAAACAAAAGCCCAGGTCCAGACGGCTTCACAGCTGAATTTTAAAAAATTTCGAGAAGAGCTAACACCTATCCTACTCAAAATCTTCCAGAAATTTTCAGAGGAAGGTAAACCTCCAAACTCATTCTATGAGGCCACCATCACCCTAATACCAAAACCTGACAAAGATACTACAAAAAAAGAAAACTACAGGCCAATATCACTGATGAACATAGATGCAAAAAATCCTCAACAAAATTCTAGCAATCAGAATCCAACAACACATTAAAAAGATCATACACCATGACCAAGTGGGCTTTATCCCAGGGATGGAAGATTCTTCAATATCCGCAAATCAATCGATGTAATTCACCACATTAACAAATTGAAAAATAAAAGCCATATGATTATCTCAAGAGATATAGAGAAGGCCTTTGATGAAATTCAACATCCATTTATGATAAAAACTCTCCAGAAAGTAGGAATAGAAGGAACATACCTCAACATAATAAAAGCTATATATGACAAACCCACAGCAAACATTATCCTCAATGGTGAAAAATTGAAAACATTTCCCCTAAAGTCAGGAACAAGACAAGGGCGCCCACTTTCACCCCTACTGTTCAACATAGTTCTGGAAGTTTTGGCCATAGCAATCAGAGCAGAAAAAGAAATAAAAGGAATCCAAATTGGAAAAGAAGATGTAAAACTCTCACTGTTTGCAGATGACAAGATCCTCTACATAGAAAACCCTAAAGACTCCACCAGAAAATTACTAGAGCTAATCAATGAATATAGTAAAGTTGCAGGATATAAAATCAACACACAGAAATCCCTTGCATTCCTATACAATAATAATGAGAAAGTAGAAAAAGAAATTAAGGAAACAATTCCATTCACCATTGCAACGAAAAGAATAAAATACTTAGGAATATATCTACCTAAAGAAACTAAAGACCTATATATAGAAAACTATAAAACACTGATGAAAGAAATCAAAGAGGACACTAATAGATGGAGAAATATACCATGTTCATTGATCAGAAGAATCAATGTAGTGAAAATGAGTATACGACCCAAAGCAATCTACAAATTCAATGCAATCCCTATCAAGCTACCAGCGATATTTTTCACAGAACTAGAACAAATAATTTCAAGATTTGCATGGAAATACAAAAAACCTCGAATAGCCAAAGCAATCTTGAGAAAGAAGAATGGAACTGGGGGAATCCAGTTGCCTGACTTCAGGCTCTACTACAAAGCCACAGTCATCAAGACAGTATGGTACTGGCACAAAGACAGAAATATAGATCAATGGAACAAAATAGAAAGCCCAGAGATAAATCCACACACCTATGGACATCTTACCTTTGACAAAGGAGGCAAGAATATACAATGGAGTAAAGACAATCTCTTTAACAAGTGGTTCTGGGAAAACTGGTCAAGCACTTGTAAAAGAATGAAACTAGAACACTTTCTAACACCGCACACTGAAATAAACTCAAAATGGATTAAAGATCTAAATGTAAGACCAGAAACTATAAAACTCCTAGAGGAGAACATAGGCAAAACACTCTCAGACATAAATCACAGCAGGATCCTCTATGATCCACCTGCCAGAATCCTGGAAATAAAAGCAAAAATAAACAAATGGGATCTAATTAAAATTAAAAGCTTCTGCACAACTAAGGAAACTATAAGCAAGGTGAAAAGACAGCCTTCTGAATGGGAGAAAATAATAGCAAATGAAGCAACTGACAAACAACTAATCTCCAAAATATACAAGCAACTTATGCAGCTCAATTCCAGAAAAAATAAATGACCAAATCAAAAAATGGGCCAAAGAACTAAATAAACATTTCTCGAAAGAAGACACACGGATGGCTAACAAACACATGAAAAGATGCTCAACATCACTCATTATTAGAGAAATGCAAATCAAAACCACAATGAGGTACCACTACACACCAGTCAGAATGTCTGTGATCCAAAAATCTGCAAGCAATAAATGCTGGAGAGGGTGTGGAGAAAAGGGAACCCTCCTACACTGTTGGTGGGAATGCAAACTAGTACAGCCACTATGGAGAACAGTGTGGAGATTCCTTAAAAAATTGCAAATAGAACTGCCTTATGACCCAGCAATCCCACTGCTGGGCATACACACCAAGGAAACCTGAATTGAAAGAGACACATGTACCCCAATGTTCATCGCAGCACTGTTGATAATAGCCAGGACATGGAAACAACTGAGATGTCCAACAGCAGGTGAATGGATAAGAAAGCTGTGGTACATATACACAATGGAGTATTACTCAGCCATTAAAAATAATACATTTGAATCAGTTCTTATGAGATGGATGAAACTGGAGCTGATTATACAGAGTGAAGTAAGCCAGAAAGAAAACACCAATACAGTAAACTAACACATGTATATGGAATTTAGAAAGATGGCAATGATGACCCTGTATGCAAGACAGCAAATAAGACACAGATGTGCATAGCGGACTTTGGACTCAGAGGGAGAGGGAGAGGGTGGGATGATTTGGGAGAATGGCGTTGAAACATGTATACTATCATGTAAGAATAGAATCGCCAGTCTATGTCCGATGCACATACAGGATGCTTGGGGTTGGTGCACAGGGATGACCCAGAGGGATGTTATGGGGAGGGAGGTGGGAGGGGGGTTCATGTTTGGGAACACATGTACACACGTGGTGTAATCATGTCAATGTATGGCAAAACCAATACAGTATTGTAAAGTAAAATAAAGTAAAAATAAAAATTTTAAAAAAATAAATTGAGGAATAAATTTTACTTTAGATCAGCGTGCGGTGAAATAAAAACTAATTTGATCCTTTTTCAGGAATCACGTATTATTGTTTATATTTAAAAGTATAGTAAGTGGGGGAAAGGCATGGTTTTGTTTGCAAAGTTTATTTTTAATGAATTAAATTAAGTCCATCCTTGCTAAACATGAGGAACAGTGGCCTTTGACAAATCCCACACTAGGTCATTTGTTTTGAGTTCCTGGTATTTTATTTCCTACTTCAGCTCTGTGAGCTAGTGAATCCCTGTGTACAACCAGGGTTTCTATCATAAGTGGAACTATTTACTTATTTACTCACTTACCAATATTGTAAATGTGTAAATATTTTGGCATAATGGATGGAAAATGGTCACTCAACTTTTGTGGATTTTATGGCATAAACAAATAAATAAATCTTTATGCAGTAATGCTACAGAATGAATCTTTGGATCATAGGAGGAGCAAAATATACCACAGTGTAGAAGACAGTATGTGACCACATGGCCAATTTTAATTATTTTATATCCATGCCGAAATTCGACTTTTAAAGTCAAAAATGTTGTTTTTCCTTTTATTTTTAGCAATTGAAACTAAATTAAAGACCTGAATGCAAGATAGGATAGTTGCTAAGAGCTAGATTTGGCTTGGTCTCTGTTGTAAGTCTGCACCATAAAGATTGTTGAAAAAATAGATTTGTGAATCATGTTCACTAAACCTAGTTTAATACATTTGATAGTGTGTAAAATATTGTGACCACTTTGAAAGACCTGTTTGCTGAGCAGTGCTCAATCATGACATTGGGGGCAGCCTTCACATTTTTCCACTATAGAAAGCAGCAGTTGGCCATCAAAATGTGATAGTGTTTGTTTTGGAAAGGATGGCATTCCCTGATGACAATAACAACGATAGTAGTGACAGACAAATCTAAAACCACTGATTTCAGAGGTAAGCAAATTGATAGAGTGATTGTTGACCTAAAACAAATAGGTTGCCAGTTGCTTCTCTAGCGAAGATAAGTTTATTCAGGATCAGCTGAAAATTGCTACTTGGGGTCTGTGGAGAACCACATGTAAGTTCCTGCACAGCATGGGAAGAAGAACACTTACAAAGAGGAAAAGGAAGCTTGGAAAAGCAAGAGTAAACAGAATCCATGGAGAAGAGTTTTCTTCCTTGTGGGCTCTGCTGCTGTCTTCCCAGGGTGTGAGAACACCCCCCTAGTTCTGATCTCGAGACTCTACTTAATTAAAGTTTCTGTTTATTATTTTTCATTTACATGATAAAGATCATGAAATTTTGTTAGAGCGAAACACAGTGGGACTGGGGAGCAAACTCAGGTACTTTCACTATTTCAGACTGATTTGCTCTGTGTGCATTTCTTTAGAAAGTTATCCAAACCACTTATTTAAAAAGGGGCATTGATAAACAAATGGAGAGAAACTGAGGAAGAGGAGGAGGGAAAGAGAGAGAGAGAGAAATCTGGTCTTTGGGCAATTTACCTTTTTGGAAGAAAGGCAATGCCAAAGAATGCTCAAACTATCGCACAATTGCATTCATCTCACACTCCAGTAAAGTAATGTTCAAAATTCTCCAAGCCAGTCTTCAGTAATATGTGAACTGTGAACTTCCAGATTTTCAGGCTGATTTTAGAAAAGTCAGAGGAACCTGAGATCAAATTGCAAACATCCACTGGATCATGGAAAAAGCAAGAGAGTTCCAGAAAAACATCTATTTCTGCTTTATTGACTATGCCATAGCCTTTGACTGTATGGATAACAAAAAACTGTGGAAAATTCTAAAAGAGATGGGAGTCCCAGACACCTGACTTTCCTCTTGAGAAGCCCGTATGCAGGTCAGGAAGCAACAGTTAGAACTGGACATGGAACAACAGACTGGTTCCAAATAGGAAAAAGAGTATGTCAAGGCTGTATAGTCACCCTGCTTATTTAACTTATATGCAGAGTACATCATGAAAAATGCTGGGCTGGAGGAAGCACAGGCTGGAATCAAAATTGCTGGGAGAAATATCAGTAACCTCAGATATGCAGATGACACCACCCTTATGGCAGAAAGTGAAGAAGAACTAAAGAACCTCTTGATGAAAGTGAAAGACGAGAGTGAAAAAGTTGGCTTATAGCTCAACATTCAGAAAACTAAGATCATGGCATACATTCCCATCACTTCATGGCAAATAGATGGGGAAAAATTGGAAACAGTAGCTGACTTTATGTTTTGGAGCTCCGAAATCACTGCAGATGGTGACTACAGCCATAAAATTAAGACACTTACTCTTTGGAAGGAAAATTATAACCAACCTAGACAGCATATTCAAAAGCAGAGACATTACTTTGGCAACAAAGGTCCATCTAGTCAAGGCTATATTTTTTCTAGTAGTCATGCATGGATGTGAGAGTTGGACTGTAAAGAAAGCTGAACACCGAAAAATTGATGTTTTTGAACTGTGGTGTTGGAGAAGACTCTTGAGAGCCCCTTGGACTGCAAGGAGATCCAACCAGTCCATCCTAAAGGAGATCAGTCCTGGTGTTCACTGGAAGGACTTATATTGAAACTGAAACACCAATACTTTGGCCACCTGATGTGAAGAGCTGACTCATTTGAAAAGACTCTGATGCTAGGAAAGACTGAAGGCAGGAGGAGAAGGTGATGACAGAAGATGAGATGGTTGGATGGCATCATCAACTCAATGGACATGGATTTGGGTGGACTCCGGGAGCTGGTGATGGACAGGAAGGCCTGGTGTGCTGCAGTTCATGGGGTCACAGTCAGACACGACTGAGCGACTGAACTGAACTGAACTGAACCTTTTTGGAGGTCAAGGGGAATTTAAGATCCAGTTCACTCAAGGTGAGTTTCTTGGAACAGGATATTTGCTATTAAACTCTTCAGAGTTCAAAAGCATTTTTATTATGAGAATCTTTGGGAAGAATAGGTAAAGGAAGACTTTTATGTGAAAATCAGCCTTCATTTAGAAGTATTCTGAGAATTCCCTGGATATGGAGAGTTTCAAGAAATTTTTAAAAATAAAAACCAATCAAATATATAAGGGAATTTCTCCTCCCAGATATGTACTTTTTGGCTTGGGGTGCTTGAAACAGGCCAGTTTGGGAGGTAGGAACAAGTTTCCAACTTTGCAGCAAGTTGCCAAATATTATACTGAAGGAAAATAACATATTCAAGTATTTGAGCAATAAACATTTTTCACATGTAATTTATAGTCCTGGAACTGGGATTTTAAGAATTTATAATATGTATCTGAACTTGTTCTATTTATCTAGGAAGAGACAAAAGACTTATATACAAAAAGCAAAAAAAAAAAAAAATCCATAATAACCTAGGCCATCTTCCAGGCCATCAATTCCCAAGGTCAGACCTCTGATTGATTGTGACTGACATTTTGGTGAGCATTTTATTCTAGACTATTCAATGAAAATAACTGGCAACAGCAGCAGCAAAGCAGAGATAATCCTTAGTAGCAGAAGAGTGTACGTGTATGTATGTGTGTTAAATAGTTTGGTTTTAATATAGTACAAATTAACATATTATGAGAAAATTTATAGGGTTGAGTTTAGAGGGGGTGTTGCCAAACAAATCCATTCAGTACTGTAGTAACAAGTAGTTAGTGATTGGTGGGTATGTTGAAGGAGGGGAATTTGAATATTAAAAACCCCATATTATCTAAGAGAATAGTGACTAAAAGCAACAGTTTCCCTATGCATGAACATAAAACCTCCCCTACATAAATACTACATTTGGCAATGGAAGAAAACACTTACTTATAAAAACAAATCTGAATTTATGTAGGGAATACATTAAACCATCTGCATAACCATAGCCAATCTGTAAGATAATCGACGTATTCAATTTTTGAAAATTCACACTGTATATAAGCTATTATTTCTGGATAAAAGAACTATGGCTACATGCAATCCACTAAAAAATATATATATAGGTATTATATGTAACAGAAACTACAATTGCTTCACTTTGCTGTAGAATATGCTGGCTTGTACCTTAAAACTAAGGTGCATGGTATTTGAAAACTTACTCAGATTCTATTCAGAACCTAGTATTACCTTAGCAAAAGCTGTCACTAATTTTTTCAAGGTATTAGCTAATTTATCTCAATTGTCCTAAAATGCTTTAATGTATTGAACATGTTAATAATAAGATGTAGCTGTTATTGTTGATAGCAATAAAACTACTGAGCATTATCATTTTATGTGTCAAAAATTCTATGATTTTCAAGAGCTGATGCAAATTTGTCTATCTAGTTGAAACTCCTCGTTTCTGTAAGATTTATCTCCTAATATTTTTAATAATTTCAACGTTTCTAGGATTTATTTGATGATATTCACCATTTTATCTCTTGTACTTTTTCCAACTTACTTTATTTTAAAAGAATTTTAATGTACAAAACTTGAAGAAATGGTATAAAGATCACTTATACCTTTTACCTAGATTTAGTGTCTGTATTTTGCCTTATCAGTTCCTATACATATTTTCTATTGTTTTGTGCTGAATTTCTGAAAGTAATTTTAGAGTGTCATGATATTTCCCCTATAAATACTTCTGTATTCATTACCCAGATTAAGAATATTCTCCTATAAAATCACAATACAATTATCATTTATGAAAAATTTAGCATTAGTATAATAACAAACTAAAACAACTACATTTAACTAATTCTACCAATAATGACTTTTCTATCTGCCCTTCCCCTAGACCTCTAAGTCAAAAATTATGATCTTATTGTCACGTTTCTTCTTTGTTCTTTTTCTAGAATAGTACCGTCCCATTTTACCTTATCTGACATGTATATGTTTAAGAATCTAGGTCAATTGTCATCCTCATTGTAAGATTCAAGTTAGATAATTGTAATACCTGGTTGATAATGTCATCCCTATTCAATCATTATCACAGAAAACACATAGTATCAGTATGTTCCATTTTCAGTGATGCAAAATTGGATCATTTGGCTAAATTTTATCCTCAAGGTCTTTCAACTATATATTGTCTTTTTTTTCAATTAATAAGCAATTTGGAAGGTGATATTTTGAAATTATGTGCATATTCTATATTCTAATGCTCTTCACTGAATTATTTTTGTTTTCACTTATTATCTTGCTTGAATAAATTATGTTTTTTCTTATAAGACAATTCTTGTTTTCACCATGTATACTCTAAAACAGTGGTTCCAGGAACATCAGTATCAACATCACCGAGGAACTTATTTTAAAAAGTCAAAATTTCAGGCTCTATCACATATCTCATAAGAAAGGTAAAGACCAAACATAGTGTTTTAATAAGCTCTCCTGGTGATTCTGATGTACAATAAAGTTGGAAACCAATGCTATAAAATTGCATTTTATTCTAGAAGGTGTAATGGTTATCATCTTTGCTTAAGTATAACTTGACAACACCTTTCATCAGCTGTACCTCATACCTTTAACTTTGTGCTCAGGGTTTAATTATCTCCATGTATATATGTTCACTCTCCCAAACACAAACCTGGAGGAAAATGGAGGTTAACAATTCATGGGACAGCCCCCAAAGAATGAGGGCAGTAATCAGTAGATAAGTAGTCTCCTCTCTAGTGTTTAATGGTACAATTCACAGGTGTATTTTGCAGGATTACTCAGAGGTTCACAACAAGGTGAGCCTCTGTTGGCAACGTGCAATAATGCACCCTAGAGTTAGTTTTCTCTTTTTCTTCATACTGTTTCTAGACCCTCTCAGCTCTTCTCTGAATTTATATCCATGAATAAACTACTTTCATAAATATCATGTTTCAGGTTCTGCTCTCTAAGGCCAACAAAAGATAAAATATTTAGAACCAGATGTGACACTGAAAACCCCACACTGAGTCTGATATGATAGAATTTTATCACTCATCCATCACATGGGGATGTTAAAGGTTATATTGTGTGTGTGTGTGCGTGCTTAGTCGTGTCTGACTCTTTGTGGACTACATGGACTGTAGCCCATCAGGCTTCACTGTCCATGGAATTTCCCAGGCAAAAATACTGGACTGGGTTTCCATTTTTTACTCCAGGGGGTCTTCTCAACCCAGGGACTGAACCCATGTTTCCTTGCATCGGTCTTATGCATTGGTGGGCAGATTGTTTACTACTGCACCACCTGCAAGGCAAGGACTATATTATTTATGGCAATTAGGGAAATGAAAAAGCTTGGAATGTAGTAGTGTCACAATTAGCAATATTTGGTTTTAGAGGAAGATGTTAGATGTAGTATAGGCTTATGTGGTAGTTGTGTAGTGAAAGGAATGGAAGCAGTGGTTATTACAAGGCTGTGAATTTAGATGGGTTTTTGTTGTTAGTGGCTTGTAAGCCTTTAAAAAGCAAAAGATACATTTAGATTATAGCACTTAAAATCCAAGACATGCTGTAAAAATCAAAAGGCTTTCACAACAATATTTAGAGACATCATATCTTACAGGGTTGACTAAGAAAAACTTGGGCCAGGAATTAATTATAAGGGTAATGAAGTTACAGATGATACTAAACATATTGCATTTACAGGTCTAAGTTTAATTCAACTCCCTAGTAGGATAAGAATAATACTCTGAGACTTGTCTGGGATGAGGAAATTTGAATGATGAACTTAAGATTCATGAAACCATAATTTGTTTTGAATCTTTGTGCTCATAGAAGCAGCGTCTCCCTCGTTGAAAGAGGAAACACCTCTTCCCTCACACACACCTCCCTTGTCTAGAAATTTGATAAAGGCTCATAAGTTGTTGATTGCCCTCTTAAAGATTCTCCTCTTCTTTATTGTCACTAGACCAATAACTAAGATCATTTAACAGCACAGCCTGAGCGATAATGAAATTCCATATTGGGGAGAAAATAGTGTATATACACAAAGAATTGTAAGGCTTGCCCAATATGTCCCTGGCAGGACTGGAGTGAACATACATGGAAGTGGATTTTGGAGGTATTGACAAGGGAATGCATAATATAAAGCTAAATAGGAGCAAGATTATTGAATCTTTTGTGACTGAGTAAATTATGTTCTGACATAGACCCAGTGCTCATCCTGATATGTCATTAAGATGTCCAGTTTTTAAAGCTTGCCATAAATAAATTAGGAATGCTAGAATTGCCTTAGCAGTGAATTGCATAAAGGGTCAGAAAGATAAAAGATGTGTATTATTTGAGTTGTTTAAAACTTCTGGAAAATGTCTAGAAGACTGGAAGGCTGATATCCTTTAAGATAGTAGAAAATTAAAATGTTTCAGTTCTTAGACATGTAGTCCATTGACTATGAGAATATGACTCCCCCTTAAAAAAAGATTTTACAATGCCACCGTAAGAATATATGACAATATTTTCTCAGTATTTTGTAAAGCAACCTGTATCCAATTACAGACATATTTTACTTTGAGGAAAGAGACATATTCAGACATTTCTAGTGCATAAACTTTGCCAAAAGACCTTTAAGGCTACTTTAGTTCTCCTCTTAGAGTGGAAGAGAAAATAACCTAGATATTGAATCGAGTTCTGTCCTAGTTTATCATAAAACCATCCCACAGTATTCACTGACCTACTATATAATCATATTTGCAGCTACTACTTCATAATTGATATGGATGTTTAAAGTAATTGAGATAATGCATCAACAAGAAGAATGTTAGGAATTCAGAGAAACTCTTGAAACTGCCTACTTCTTTCTCAAGACAAGAGAACAAATCTGAAATAACATATCAATTTGGGAGAAATGCACCATATTAGACTAAACATTTAGAAGTCTTGGACTGAAACTTAACCCCATTTAGTTACTCTCTGACTCTTGCAAAAACCATGGAACATTGAAGATAATGATGAACTACCATAAATATAATAAACTACATTCTCAGTACAGCAATTGTTATCTCAGTTGATGTATACTTACAAGAAGAGATCAACATTAACTCTGGCATTTGCTGTGGCTCTATTGATATGGTGAATACATTCTTTTCAATCTCTAAGAGTAAAGAGCATTAAAAGCATATATTCTTGAGGGAAGGTCAGTGTAACAAACGGACCCACTTTCCCAAGAGTATATTCTGTCTATTCTGAGTCACAACACAGGCTGCAGGGACATTGATCATGACATTGCAAATAACATAGTGTTGGTACAATATTGTTAACACCATACTAACTGGACAATTTAATAAAGAAATTGGAAGTGTCTTGGATAAGTTATAAGATATATATGTACCCATAGTTCAGTTCAGTCACTCAGTCGTGTCTGACTCTTCATGACCCCATGAATCGCAGCATGCCAGGCCTCCCTGTCCATTACGAACTACCAGAGTCTACCCAAACCCATGTGCTTTGAGTCAGTGATGCCATCTAGCAATCTCATCTTCTGTCCCCTTCTCCTCCTGTGTTAGGGTTAAATCCTTCACAGCGTTAGGGTCTTTACCAATGAGTCAACTCTTCAAATGAGGTGGCCAAAGTATTGGAGTTTCAGTTTTAGCATCAGTCCTTCCAATGATAATTCAAGACTGATCTCCTTTAGGCTGGACTGGTTGGATCTCCTTGCAGGCCAGGGGATCTCAGGAGTCTTCTCCAACAGCACAATTCAAAAACATCAATTCTTCAGCACTAAGCTTTCTTCACTGTCCAACTCTCACATCCATACATGAGTACTGGAAAAGCCATAGCCTTGACTAGATGGACCTTTGTTCACAAAGTAATGCATCTGCTTTTCAATATGCTATCTAGGTTGGTCATAACTTTGCTTCCAAGGAGTAAGCGACTTAATTTCATGGCTGCAATTACTATCTGCAGTGATTTTGGAACCCCCCAAAATAAGGTCTGACACTGTTTCCACTTTTTCCCCATCTATTTCCCATGAAGTGATGGGACCAGATGCCATGATCTTACATTTCTGAGAGTTGAGCTTTAAACCAACTTTTTCACTCTCCTCCTTCACTTTCATCAAGAGGCTTTGTAGTTCCTCCTCACTTTCTGCCATAAGGGTGGTGTCATCTGCATATCTGAGGTTAGTGATATTTCTCCTGGCAATCTTAATTCCAGCTTGTGCTTCTTCCAGCCCATCGTTTCTCATGATGTACTCTGAATATAAGTTAAATAAGCAGGGCGACAATATACAGTCTTGATGTACTTTTCCTATTTGGAACCAGTCTGTTGTTCCATGTCCAGTTCTAATTGTTGCTTCCTGACCTGCATACAGGTTTCTCAAAGGACAGGTCAGATGGTCTGGTATTCCCATCTCTTTCAGAATTTTCCACAGTTTATTTTGATCCACACAGTCAAAGGCTTTGTCATAGTCAATAAAGCAGAAATAGATGTTTTTCTGGAACTCTCTTGCTTTTTTGATGATCCAGCAGATGTTGGCAATTTGATCTCTGGTTCCTCTGCCTTTTCTAAAGCCAGCTTGAACATCTGGAAGTTCACAGTTCATGTATTGCTGAAGCCTAGCTTGGAAAATTTGAGCATCACTTTCTAGCATGTGAGATGAGTGCAATTGTGAGGTAGTTTGAGCATTCTTTGGCATTACCTTTCTTTGGAAATTGGAATGAAAACTGACCTTTTCCAGTCCCGTGGCCACTGTTGAGTTTTCCAAATTTGCTGGCATATTGAGTGCAGCACTTTCTCAGCATCATCTTTCAGGATTTGAAATAGCTCAACTGGGATTCCATCACCTCCACTAGCTTTGTTCGTAGTGATGCTTTCTAAGACCCACTTGACTTCACATTCCAAGATGTCTGGCTCTAGGTGAGTGATCACAACAATGTGATTATCTGGGTCATAAAGATCTTTTTTTTTTTTTTTGTACAGTTCTTCTGTGTATTCTTGCCACCTCTTCTTAACATCTTCTGCTTCTTTTAGGTCCATACCATTTCTGTCCTTTATTACACCCATCTTTGCATGAAATGTTTCCTTCATATCTCTAATTTTCTTGAAGAGATCTCTAGTCTTTCCCATTCTGTTGTTTTCCTCTATTTCTTTGCATTGATCACTAAGGAAGGCTTTTCTATCTCTCCTTGCTATTCTTTGAAACTCTGCATTCAGATGGAAATATCTATCCTTCTCTCCTTTGCTTTTCACTTCTGTTCTTTTCACAGCTATGTGTAAGGCCTACTCAGACAACCATTTTGCTTTTTTGCATTTCTTTTCCTTGGGGATGGTCTTAATCCCTGTCTCCTCTACAATGTCACGAACCTCTGTCCATAGTTCATCAGGCACTCTGTTATCAGATCTAGTCTCTTAAATCTATTTCTCACTTCCACTGTATAATCATAGGGAATTTTTTTTTAGGTTATATCTGAATGGTCTAGTGGTTTCCCTACTTTCTTCAATTTAAGTCTGAATTTGGCAATAAGGAGTTCATGATCTGAACCACAGTCAGCTCCCAGTCTTGTTTTTGCTGACTGTATAGAGATTCTCCATCTTTAGCTGCAAAGAATATAAGCAGTATGATTTTGGTGTTGACCATCTGGTGATGTCCATATATAGAGTCTTCTTTTGTGTTGTTGGAAGAGGGTGTTTGCTATGACCAGTGTGTTGTTCTCTTTGCAATACTCTATTAGTCTTTGCCCTGCTTCATTCCATATTCCAAGGCCAAATTTGCCTGTTACTCCAGGTGTTTATTGACTTCCTACTTTTGCATTCCAGTCTCCTATAATGAAAAAGACATCTTTTGGGTTATTAGTTCTAAAAGGTCTTGTAGGTCTTCATAGAACTGTTATTCAGCTTCTTCAGCATTACTTGTTGGGGCATAGGCTTGGATTACCTTGATATTGAATGGTTTGCCTTGAAGATGAACAGAGATCATTCTATCATTTTTGAGATTGCATCCAAGTACTGCATTTCAGACTCTTTTGTTGACCATGATGGCTACTCCATTTCTCCTAAAGGATTCCTGCCCACAATAGTACATATAATGGTCATCTGAGTTAAATTCACCCATTCCAGTCCATTTTAATTCACTGATTTCTATAAAGTCAACATTGACTCTTGCCATCTCTTGTTTGACCACTATCAGTTTGCCTTTTTTCATGGACCTGACATTCCAGGTTCCTATGCAGTATTGTTCTTTACAACATCGGAGCTTGCTTCTATCACCAGTCACATCCACAAGTGGGTATTGTTTTTGCTTTGGCTCCATCCCTTCATTCTTTCTGGAGTTATTTCTCCACTGATTTCCAGTAGCATACTGGGCACCTATTGACCTGGGGCATTCATTTTTCAGTGTCCTACCTTTTTGGCTTTTCATACTGTTCAAGGGATTCTCAAGGAAAGAATACTGAAGTGGTTTGCCATTCCCTTCTCCAGTGGACCATATTCTGTCAGACCTCTCCACCATGACCCATCTGTCTTGGGTGGCCCCACAAGGCATGGCTTAATTTCCTTGAGTTAGACAAGGCTGTGGTCTGTGTGATCAGATTTACTCGTTTTCTGTGATTATGGTTTCAGTGTGTTTGCCCTCTGATGCCCTCTTGCAACACTTACTGTCTTACTTGGGTTTCTCTTACCTTGGAAGAGGGGTATCTCCTCATGGCTGCCCCTCCTGACCTTGAATGTGGAGTAGCTCCTCTCTGCCCTCCTGCACCCACGCAGCTGCAGCTCCTTGGATGTGGGGTAGCTCCTCTCAGCCCCCGCCCCTGAACTCGGACGTGGGGTTGCTCCTCTCAGCCTCTCCTGTGCTGTCACAACCTGGTGCTTTGGTAGCCGCCCCTGACCTTGGATGTGGGGTAACTCCTCTTGGCCACGCTTCTGTGCAGTCTGTGGCAGCTGCCATGCTTCTGTGTTCCCTATGTGCCCATAGGGTAGAGATAAATATACACAGATTTAGGATCCTGCCCTACTAGTAAAATTAAAAGATTTTAGGAGCTCCATCATTTGAAATTTTCTTAAACTTCCCTTTTATTTTTTATTTTTATATTTTTTATTTTTAAAAAATTTTTATTTTTACTTTATTTTACTTTACAATACTGTATTGGTAAACTTCCCTTTTAATATAAAGGTAGGATATTCTGTTTTAAGCCCACTATCATTAAGAGTCACTCTGCTTGGTGAGCCATTTTAGATTCTGAAGGCAACATATATAAACTATTTTCAAATACTTATTTGACTTTTTTGTTGGGTGCCTCAAAATGTTGTCAGTTTTGAGTGGGGTTTAGAGTAAGTCAGAACATTTCAGCATATTAAAGCCATTGTACCAGCTGACCTACTCCCTTAGAAGATCTGATAGTTCTAGAGATGTTAGTGATATGGCATCTCTGACAACACCCATAAAAGATTCTTGGTCAGTATTAGATGTTTAAGGTTCTAGTGTAGGGTCATATTTTCTGTGGAAACAAATCAGTCAACATTTGAAAAGCAACTCCTGGTGTTGGGTTGGCCATAGTAGAAACAGAATGCCTGACTACTCATTAACTACACATACAGCTGAAGCTCTTGTCAGAAGCTGGTGTCATTAAATACATCATCATGAAGCTGGCTTATATTAGAATGTTATATTCAGGACTAGCTGTAAGATATGCACACGCCAACCAAAAGTAGACATGACTGAGGCACTACAGTCTCTCTGGAACATCCCGAAGAGCAGTGGTAAAAAGGAAATCCTACCAGTAGAGAGAATTTTGGGCAATTCACCTGTCTATTTACTTTGCTTAGAAGGAGAAATGGCCACATGTGGTGTGATTATATATCGATTCATGGGCTGTGGCCAGTGGTTTGGCTTGATGGTCAGGGACTTGGATAGAACATAATTGAAAAACTAGTAATGAAAATATTTGAGAAAGAAGCATATGGATAGGCCTTTCAGAATGGACAAAACACATGGAAATATTTGTGTTCATGTAAATGTTTTCTTTAGCAGAGGAAGATTTTAACAATAAGTGGGTAGGAAGATATGTTTTTTAGATGCCAGTCAGTTTCTTTCCCCAGTCACCTCTGGGAATAGGCTCATGAATAAAGTGGCCATGGGGTTAGGATGAAGATTTTGTATGGGCTCAGCAATGTAGCCTTCTCTTACCAAGGCCAACCTGGCTAGGGCCACGGCTGAGTGTTCAATCTGCCGACAGCAGAGACCAAAACTGTCGCCAGTGTGGCATAATTCCCTGGGATAATCAGCCAGCTAATCTATAGTAGGTTGATTACACTGAACCATCTCCACTGCAGAAGGGGTGGCATTTTGTTCTCACTGGATTAGATACTTACTTTGGATTAAGTTTTTTTTTTTTTTTCTTTCTCTCTCTACACAACACTTCCATCAAAATTAACCATCTGTGAAACGCAGGCTGCCTTATCTAGCATCATGGTATTTCATACAGCATTGCTTCCAATCAGGAAACTCATATCATAGCAAAGAAGTGTGGCAGTGGACAGATGCTCATGGAAATCAATGGTCTTACCATGTTCTCACCATTTTAAAGCAGCTGGCTTGAAAGAAGGATGCAATGACCTTTCAAAAACTCAGTTATAGCATAGGCTAGGTAACAAACAGAATAATGTTTTTTGGGCACCCTCTACTCTTTGTCAACTTGGCAATCATATTAATTTCTTTAAACCATACCTATTCTCCAGATATGACAATGGTAAAGCCATAACTCTACCTAACATGATATAATTTTTCTCCTTACAATGACAAATTTTGCAGGGCTAGTGTAAGGTTCTCTCAAAAGCTGTATATGCTCTGAATTAACTTTCAGTTTAAGGTGCTTTTTTCTGTCTTAGCTAGGATTCCTCAGTCCAGAAATCAAAGGGTAGGAGTGGGCATGGAGCCACTATCTATTACCCCTAGGGACCCACTAGCAAAGGTTTGCTTCCTGTCTCTATGCCTTTATGCTTTTCTGGCCTAGAGGACTTAGTTCCAGAGTGAGGAATGCTTCTGCCATGAGACACAACAGTAATCCATTTAACTGGAATTTAAGTCTGCCACTCAGCCACTTTTGTCTTCTCAGGTCTCTGAATCAACAGACAAAGAAGAGAGTTAATGGCACTATGTGGAGTGATTGATCCTGACTACCAAATGGAAATTTCCCTATCAGGAAAAGATCATAATTATGTATATAAAAGAGCTGTTGTGAGAAACTGTTAGGAACTTAGAGCGGCAGTTGTCACAAACTAAAAACTCAGTAAATGTGAGGTATTCATTGCTATTATTATTGTTATTATTATTATTACAAAGGAGCATTGCACATTTTTTCTTAAGAATTTTAAAAATGTCAGTTGTCTAAATGCCTACTCACAAGGTGAATTTTTGAAACATGATAGTCTATATTCACTTACTGAGTCATTTCAAGAATCAGACTAGACAATATAAGAAAGGACATTATAAGCTTCAGTGGAATACAATAGTTAGATTGTATTATTATCATTATCAAACAAGAATATAGGTAGAATAGCTTATACATTTCATAGGTAGTACATTTTTTGCTTCTTTTCTGAAATGCCTTTGGCATTCAGTTAAGACTGACCATGCTTCATGAAAGTCTTCAGGAGCAAAGGAGAAATGTGATGTAATTTGGTCTTGATCTTTCGGTCTCTTCTGAGAACTCTCCAAAGAATATGGAGATAAAAGTTGAAATTTTCTTAGATCTACTGCACCCTTGTTTTAATTCTACTGTAAAATGTTTCAGAGTCCATTTTAAATTCTTGTTTATATGTAGGCCATGATTAAGTCAATTTGTGTTATTTTCATACCAAATATTCATGAGATGTGTGTTTTGGACATCAGAGGTATACAGCTTAATTTCTAAGAGTCCATGTTTTATGGGCTCTTAGCTAAGAGCTCTAAGATCTTATTCTGGACACACTGATATTTGATAAATTATTTATCATCTTGGGTTACTAATGTTGAATCAGTAACATTAAAATCATAATATTAAGCAGTTGCTGAAGCTGAAATATTTTAAGACACTTAATCATAAAGCTACAATTGATAAGATGACAAACATTCAGTTCAGTTCAGTTCAGTCGCTCAGTCGTGTCCGAATCTTTGCGCCCCCATGAATCCCAGCATGCCAGGCCTCCCTCTCCATCACCATCTCCCGGAGTTCACTCAAACTCACGTCCATAGAGTCGGTAATGCCATCCAGCCATCTCATCTTCTGTAATCCCCTTTTCCTCCTGCCTTCAATCCCACCCAGCTTCAGAGTCTTTTCCAATGAGTCAACTCTTTGCATGAGGTGGCCAAAGTACTGGAGTTTCAGCTTTAGCATCATTCCTTACAAAGAACACCCAGTAATACTGAAGAAGCTGAAGTTAAATGGTTCTATGAAGACCTACAAGATCTTTTAGAACTAACACCAAAACAAAATATCTTTCATTTTAGGGGACTGGAATGCAAAATTAGGAAGTCAAGAAACACCTGAAGTAATAGGCAAATTTGGCCTTGAAATGCAGAATGAAGCAGGGCAAAGGCTAACAGAATTTTGCCAAGAGAACACACTGGTCATAGAAAACACCCTCTTCCAATAACACAAGAGAAGACTCTACGCATGGACATCACCAGATGGTCAACACCGAAATCAGATTGATTATATTTTTGCAGCCAAAGATGGAGAAGCTCTATACAGTCAGCAAATACAAGACTGGGAGCTGACTGTGGTTCAGATTATGAACTCCTTATTGCCAAATTCAGACTTAAATTGAAGAAAATAGGGAAACCACTAGACCATTCAGATATGACCTAAATCAAATCCCTTAGGATTATACAGTGGAAGTGAGAAATAGATTTAAGTGACTAGATCTGATAGACAGAGTGCCTGATGAACTATGGACTGAGGTTCATGACATTGTACAGGAGACAAGGATCAAGACCATCCCCATGGAAAAGAAATGCTAAAAAGCAAAATGGCTTTCTGGGGAGGCCTTACGAATAGCTGTGAATAGAAGAAAAGTGAAAAGCAAAGGTGAAAAGGAAAGATATAAGCATCTGAATGCAGAGTTCCAAAGGATAGCAAGAAGAGATAAAGCCTTCCTCACTGATCAATGCTAAGAAATAGAGGAAAACAACAGAATGGGAAAGACTAGAGATCTCTTCAAGAAAATAAGAGATGCCAAGGGAACATTTCATGCAAAGATGGGCTCAATAAAGGACAGAAATGGTATGGACCTAACAGAAGCAGAAGATATTAAGAAGAGGTGGCAAGAATATACAGAAGAACTGTACAAAAAAGGTATTCACCATCAAGATAATCACGATGGTATGATCACTCACCTAGAGCCAAACATGCTGGAATGTGAAGTCAAGTGGGCCTTAGAAAGCATCACTACAAACAAAGCTAGTGGAGGTGATGGAATTCCAGTTGATGAGTATTAGTCATATATTAAAATTTCTCAAGACACATCTTTTCTTAGGTGAAAAAAATGTAACGAGATGATTGTTAACTTCTAACTTTACAGATAATAATATTGTTGCATCCAAAATTGCAACAAGCATCAAAAAGAGAAATATATCTTCTATGGCTTTTATTTTTTAAAACTTAATTACATTTTCTGTTACTTTTATAAAAGGTTTTATTTATTTGATTTTTTAAAAATATGCAGTGATGTTTAAAATAATATTTTCCCTTTTCTCTTAGCATTATGAGAATATCTGTCTCTGGTTCTCATGCCAAGTCTCACATACAGTTATCTGTGAGAATCATCAACAATGAGCCATTATGTCAAAATCAACCAGTACTGTTCTTTAAAGGGTGGCAGGAAAAAAAAGTACCCATACTACTAAGATGCTTTTATATTAAGGCTCTGCTTTTGAAAATGAGTTACATACTTTTGCCTGCTCTATTTTATCCTTTTGTTTCAGGTGAAATTTTTGTCTTTACCAAATGAAATCTCCTCTACTATTCTAACTTGCTAATATATATCTGGGGGAGCAGAGATGACATATACTATGCTCATTTGATCTCATTTTGTTCTCTAGTTATTTTATTTTGCAAAAGGTCAATGCTTATTTGGTTTCTGCTTCTCATGTCCCTGTCACCTGGTGAAAATAGTTACAGGTTCTGGCAGCTGATGAACACAGGCTCCAGTCCCAGTTTGGCTACTTATAAGCTGTGTGCCATTTGGTAAGTCCCTTGAAATCTCTGGCCCCTAATTTTCGCTCTTATTAAGTGATTATAGTGATTCCACAATACCCAGGATTGCCATGATTTTACTGATACTATATATAAAATTATATATACCCTAGTAGGTACTCCACAAATATTAACACAGAAATTGTAAAAAGGTACCTTTTTTTTCAGTTCCAGATTTTTGATAAATTCTAATAGTCCCACTCCAGTACTCTTGCCTGGAAAATCCCACGCATGGAGGACCCTGGTAGGCTGCAGTCCATGGGGTCGCGAAGAGTCAGACACGGCTAAGTGACTTCACTTTAACTTTTCACTCTCATGCATTGGAGAAGGAAATGGCAATCCACTCCATTGTTTTTGCCTGAAGAATCCCAGGGACGGGAGAGCCTGGTGGGCTGCCATCTATGGGGTCACACAGAGTCAGGCACAACTGAAGCGACTTAGCAGCAGCAGTAGTCACCAAAGTCCACCAAGTTATAGGTCATTAAATTTTTGTCAGATGTTTAATTTATATCAAATTTAAAAGACATAAATGCAATAGGTCACATAATCCTTGATGAACCATTTGTAAAATTGGTATTTAATATCTAATTAAATTTTTTGTGTAATTTCGATATTTTATTTATTTTATTTTTTCTTTTTTTTAAGTTTTTTTAAATTTTAAAATCTTTAATTCTTACATGCATTCCCAAACATGAACCCCCCTCCCACCTCCCTCCCAATAACGTCTCTCTGGGTCATCCCCATGCACCAGCCCCAAGCATGCTGCATCCTGCGTCAGACATAGACTGGCCATTCAATTCTTACATGATAGTATACATGTTAGAATGTCATTCTCCCAAATCATCCCACCCTCTCCGTCTCCCTCTGAGTCCAAAAGTCCATTATACACATCTGTGTCTTTTTTCCTGTCTTGCATACAGGGTCATCATTGCCATCTTCCTAAATTCCATATACATGTGTTAGTTTACTGTATTGGTGTTTTTCTTTCTGGCTTACTTCACTCTGTATAATCGGCTCTAGTTTCATCCATCTCATTAGAACTGATTCAAATGAATTCTTTTTAACGGCTGAGTAATACTCCATTGTGTATATGTACCACAGCTTTCTTATCCATTCATCTGCTGATGGACATCTAGGTTGTTTCCATGTCCTGGCTATTATAAACAGTGCTGCGATGAACATTGGGGTACATGTGTCTCTTTCCATTCTGGTTTCCTTGGTGTGTATGCCCAGCAGTGGGATTGCTGGGTCATAAGGTAGTTCTATTTGCAATTTTTTAAGGAATCTCCACACTGTTCTCCATAGTGGCTGTACTAGTTTGCATTCCCACCAACAGTGTAGGAGGGTTCCCTTTTCTCCACACCCTCTCCAGCATTTATTGCTTGCAGATTTTTGGATCGCAGATATTCTGACTGGTGTGAAGTGGTACCTCATTGTGGTTTTGATTTGCATTTCTCTAATAATGAGTGATGTTGAGCATCTTTTCATGTGTTTGTTAGCCATCCGTGTGTCTTCTTTGGAGAAATGTCTATTTAGTTCTTTGGCCCATTTTTTGATTGGGTCGTTTATTTTTCTGGAATTGAGCTGCATAAATTGCTTGTATATTTTGGAGATTAGTTGTCTGTTAGTTGCTTCATTTGCTATTATTTTCTCCCATTCAGAAGGCTGTCTTTTCACCTTGCTTATGTTTTCCTTCGTTGTGCAGAAGCTTTTAATTTTAATTAGATCCCATTTGTTTATTTTTGCTTTTATTTCCAGAATTCTGGGAGGTGGATCATAGAGGATCCTGCTGTGATTTATGTCTGAGAGTGTTTTGCCTATGTTCTCCTCTAGGAGTTTTATAGTTTCTGATCTTACATTGAGATCTTTAATCCATTTTGAGTTTATTTTTGTGTGCGGTGTTAGAAAGTGATCTAAAGGCTGTGAAAAGAGACAAAGAAGGCCACTACATAATGATCAAAGGAACAAACCAAGAAGAAGATATAACAATTATAAATATATATGCACCCAATATAGGAGCACCACAATATGTAAGACAAATGCTAACAAGTATGAAAGGGGAAATTAACAATAACACAATAATAGTGGGAGATTTTAATATCCCATTCACACCTATGGACAGATCAACTAAACAGGAAATTAACAAAGAAACGCAAACTTTAAATGATACATTAGATCAGTTAGACCTAATTGATATCTATAGGACATTTCACCCCAAAACAATGAATTTCACCTTTTTTTCAAATGCTCATGGAAACTTCTCCAGGATAGATCACATCCTGGGCCATAAATCTAAACTTGATAAATTCAAAAAAATCGAAATCATTCCAAGCATCTTTTCTGACCATAATGCATTAAGATTAGATCTCAAGTACAGGAGAAAAACTATTAAAAATTCCAACATATGGAAGTTGAACAACACACTTCTGAATAACCAACAAATCACAGAAGAAATCAAAAAAGAAATCAAAGTATGCATAGAAACTAATGAAAATGAAAACACAACAACCCCAAACCTGTGGGACACTATAAAAGCAGTGCAAAGAGGAAAGTTCATAACAATACAGGCATACCTCAAGAAACAAGAAAAAAGTCAAATAAATAACCTAACTCTACAACTAAAGCAACTAGAAAAGGAAGAACTGGAGAACCCCAGAGTTAGTAGAAGGAAAGAAATCTTAAATATTAGGGCAGAAATAAATGCAAAAGAAACAAAAGAGACCATAGCAAAAATCAACAAAGCCAAAAGCTGGTTCTTTGAAAGGATAAATAAAATTGACAAACCATTAGCCAGACTCATTAAGAAGCAAAGAGAGAAAAATCAAATCAATAAAATTAGAAATGAAAATGGAGAGATCACAACAGACAACACAGAAATACAAAGGATCATAAGAGACTACTATCAGCAGTTATATGCCAATAAAATGGACAACGTGGAAGAAATGGATAAATTCTTAGAAAAGTACAATTTTCCAAAACTGAACCAGGAAGAAATAGAAAATCTTAACAGACCCATAACAAGCACAGAAATTGAAACTATAATAAGAAATCTTCCAGCAAACAAAAGCCCAGGTCCAGACGGCTTCACAGCTGAATTCTACCAAAAATTTCGAGAAGAGCTAACACCGATCCTCCTCAAACTCTTCCAGAAAATTGCAGAGGAAGGTAAACTTCCAAACTCATTCTATGAGGCCACCATTACCCTAATACCAAACCTGACAAAGATGTCACAAAGAAAGAAAACTACAGGCCAATATCACTGATGAACATAGATGCAAAAATCCTCAACAAAATTCTAGCAATCAGAATCCAACAACACATTAAAAAGATCATACACCATGACCAAGTGGGCTTTATCCCAGGGATGCAAGGATTCTTCAATATCCGCAAATCAATCAATGTAATTCACCACATTAACAAATTGAAAAATGAAAACCATATGATTATCTCAATAGATGCAGAGAAGGCCTTTGACAAAATTCAACATCCATTTATGATAAAAACTCTCCAGAAAGCAGGAATAGAAGGAACATACCTCAACATAATAAAAGCTATCTATGACAAACCCACAGCAAACATTATCCTCAATGGTGAAAAATTGAAAGCATTTACCCTAAAGTCAGGAACAAGACAAGGGTGTCCACTTTCACCGCTACTATTCAACATAGTTCTGGAAGTTTTGGCCATAGCAATCAGAGCAGAAAAAGAAATAAAAGGAATCCAAATTGGAAAAGAAGAAGTAAAACTCTCACTGTTTGCAGATGACATGATCCTCTACATGGAAAACCCTAAAGACTCCACCAGAAAATTACTAGAGCTAATCAATGAATATAGTAAAGTTGCAGGATATAAAATCAACACACAGAAATCCCTTGCTTTCCTATACACGAATAATGAGAAAGTAGAAAAAGAAATTAAGGAAACAATTCCATTCACCATTGCAACAAAAAGAATAAAATACTTAGGAATATATCTACCTAAAGAAACTAAAGACCTATATATAGAAAACTATAAAACACTGATGAAAGAAATCAAAGAGGACACTAATAGATGGAGAAATATACCATGTTCATGGATCGGAAGAATCAATGTAGTGAAAATGAGTATACTACCCAAAGCAATTTACAAATTCAATGCAATCCCTATCAAGCTACCAGCCACATTTTTCACAGAACTAGAATAAATAATTTCAAGATTTGTATGGAAATACAAAAAACCTCGAATAGCCAAAACAATCTTGAGAAAGAAGAATGGAACTGGAGGAATCAACTTGCATGACTTCAGGCTCTACTACAAAGCCACAATCATCAAGACAGTATGGTACTGGCACAAAGACAGACATATAGATCAATGGAACAAAATAGAAAGCCCAGAGATAAATCCACACACATATGGACACCTTATCTTTGACAAAGGAGGCAAGAATATACAATGGAGTAAAGACTATCTCTTTAACAAGTGGTGCTGGGAAAACTGGTCAACCACTTGTAAAAGAATGAATTTCGATATTTTAAATCTAAGAAAGCATTTGTTCAGATGAACACAAATCTAACCACCATGCAATTATGCCCAAAAAACAGAATAAAATTCTGAATGGTAATTATAGTGTGTGAAATATTTTTATCCAAACTAGAAATTTGAATTTCTAATTAAAAACATCTCTCTCTGAAAACTATTTTCTCCTGATACAGATTTTGTTGGTTCACTCTTCCATTAACATAAAAAGGCTCACAATTCCATGAAGCCTAGTTTCACCTTCGCCAACCCCAATACACACACTGTCATAACAGCTGATTTTTAGTATTAGATTAGATCCATTAGTTTATCAGTTCATTCACCAAGAACAGCAAAAGTAGCACTGTGGCTTGCAATGATTTGATTCCTCAGTAAGATTGACCACTGAAAGCTTGTTTGGTATGCCAGTCATGCTACTTAGGGTGATGTACATATGACTTTATGTCTCTTTTCAACCTGCTCTAGAGCTCAGAAATTCTCAGAATATTATGTTTTTTAGTTTCCAAAAATTAAATTAATATGACTGGATATTCTCCAAGTAATTATTTTCAGTGCCTCTCAGATATGGTTAGTGTGTTCTATGTGAAAGTGTGTGTCATAGTTACATCATTTAATCATATTAATCAGACAAATATACACTAAGTAATGGGACTAGAGATTATCCTGTAATGAAGAGGTAATGTAATTTTAAAGTACAAAACTAGGCCAGCATTTGGAGTGGTCTGTTGGATTAATCATTTACCTCAGCACAATAGTTTCGGTTAGTATATATGTTTCAGATATACATAACATATTAGAAATTAGCACTCATCAGGTTTGAAAGCCGCATAAAAATCCTCAGGGGAAAATAACTGGAAAGAAAAATAGATTTGTTGAGACTTGGCACCTTCAGGGTATGACAAATGTGTCTATAGAAAATTTGTAAAAAAAGAAAAGAAAGAAAGAAAGAAAATTTGTGAAAATTGTATAAGAAAACTTTGTGAAAGTAGATAGATGATAGAAATATACTGAATGCAAAAGTGAAGATTATATTTATCTTTCAGGAATAAAATTCTAGATTTCCTAAAATATAAGAAGTAAAGGAATAGCCTATAAAATAAAAGTTTTATCATTTTAAAGTTCATTTTCAGAAACCTCAATAGTTTAATATTGTAGAGATGGAAGTCTTCCCTCTCAGATCAGTGGTAAAGAATGCACCTGCAAAGCAAGAAATGTAATTATGATCCTGGGGTTTGGAAGATCCCTGGAGAAGGAAAGAGCAGCCCATTCCATTCTTGTTGTCTGGGAAACCCTGTGGAAAGAGGAGCCTGGTGGTCTCAGTCCATGGGGTCACAAAAAAACTCAGACATGGTTTAGTGACTGAAGAGCAACAAATAGAATCACCAATAACATAGTCACCATTATAAAGGTTAGTTGTCATTATAAGATCAGAAAAAAAAAAAGTGGGATTACTTCCAATTGCAAAAGTCTGTATTTTCTAATAAATTCTACTTCAGTTGACTGTGTCTCAGATCATGAACACCTTACTGCCAAATTCAGACTTAAATTGAAGAAAGTAGGGAAAATGACTAGACCATTCAGTTATGACCTAAATCAATTCCCTTTTGATTTTACAGTAGAACTGAGAAAGAGATTTAAGAGACAGGATCTGATAGAGTGCCTCAAGAACGATGAACGGAGGTTTGTGACATTGTACAGGAGACAGGAAGCAAGACCATCCTGATGGAAAAGAAATACAAACAAGCAAAATGGCTGTCTGGGGAAGCCTTACAAATAGCTGTGAAAAGAAGTCAGCAATCAATGCAAAGAAATAGAGGAAAAGAACAGAATGGGAAAGACTAGAGATCTCTTCAAGAAAATCAGAGATACCAAGGGAACATTTCATGCAAAGATGGGCTCAATAAAGGACAGAAATGGTATGGACCTAACAGAAGCAGAAGATATTATGAAAAAGTGGTAAGAATACATAGAAGAACTTTACAAAAAAGATCTTCATGACCTAGATAATCATGATGGTGTGATCAATCACCAGGAGACAGACATTCTGAAATGTGAAGTCAAGTGGGCCTTAGAAAGCATCACTATGAAAAAAGCTAGTGGAGGTGATGGAATTCCAGGTGAGCTATTTCAAATCCTGAAAGATGAGGCTGTGAAAGTGCTGCACTCAATATGCCAGCAAATTTGGAAAACTCAGCAGTGGCCACAGAACTGGAAAAGGTCAGTTTTCATTTCAATCCCAAAGAAGGGCAATGCCAAACAATGCTCAAACTACCACATTGCACTCATTTCACACTCTAGTAAAGTAATGCTCAAAATTTTCCAAGCCAGGTTTCAGGAATATGTGAACCATAAACTTCCAGATGTTGCAGCAGGTTTTAAAAAAGGCAGAACCTGAGATTAAACTGCCAACAACCGCTGGATTATGGAAAAAGAAACAGAGTTCCAGAAAAACATCTATTTCTGCTTCATTGACTATGCCAAAGCCTTTCACTGTGTGGATCACAGTAAACTGTGGAAAATACTGAAAGAGATGGGAATTCCAGACCACCTGACCTGCCTCTTGAGAAACCTATATGCAGGTCAGGAAGCAACAGTTAGAACTGGACATGGAACAACAGACTGGTTCCAAATAGGAAAAGGAATACATCAAGGCTGTATATTGTCACCCTGCTTATTTAACTTATATGCAGAGTACATCACGAGAAATGCTGGACTGGAGGAAGCACAAGCTGGAATCGAGATTGCCGGGAGAAATATCAATAACCTCAGATATGCAGATGACACCACCCTTATGGCAGAAAGTGAAGAGGAACTAAAAAGCCTCTTGATAAAAGTGAAATAGGAGAGTGAAAAAGTTGGCTTAAAGCTCAACATTCCGAAAAATAAGATCATGGCATCTGGTCACATCACCTCATGGCAAATAGATGGGGAAACGTAGAAACAGTGTCAGACTTTATTTTTTTGGGGCTCCAAAATCACTGCAGATGGTGACTGCAGCCATGAAATTAAAAGACGCTCACTTTTTGGAAGGAAAGTTATGACCAACCTAGATAGCATATTGAAAAGCAGAGACATTACTTTGCCAACAAAGGTCCATCTAGTCAAGGCTATGGGTTTTCCAGTGGGCATGTATGTATGTGAGGGTTGGACTGTGAAGAAAGCTGAGCGCCAAAGAATTGAAACTTTTGAACTGTGGTGTTGGAGAAGACTCTTGAGAGTCCCTTGGCCTGCAAAGAGATCCAATCAGTCCATCCTAAAGGAGATCAGTCCTGAGTGATCATTGGAAACACTGATGGTAAAGATGAAACTCCAGTACTTTGGCCACCTCATGCAAAGAATTGATTAATTGGAAAAGACTCTGATGCTGGGAGGGATTGGGGGCAGGAGGAGAAGGGGACGACAGAAGATAAGATGGCTGGATGGCATCACCGACTCGATGTACATGAGTTTGAATGAACTCTGGGAATTGGTGATGGACAGGGAGGCCTGACATGCTGCGATTCATGAGGTCACCAAGAATTGGACACGACTAAACGACTGAACTGAACTGAACTGAATTGAAACATATATCAAAACCAGAAAAGCTAGAAAAAAATGAGGCATATATGTGAAAATAACAAGTATTTACTTGAACATGAAAAATATCCAGGTGTCCTTATACACTTTACATGAACCTTAAAAGGATGTGAAATTCAAAATAATTCTTTCCATGTAATAAGTTTTAAAATCCTTTTTTACAGTATGTCATATTAATTGGAAACTAAAATAAATTGAGAACTCTATAGAAATATAAAATTACTATGGTAACAAAATTTTAGAATAATATATTTAACAAGCAAGTCTTCCCCCCACCCAGAGACTATTTCCCCAAGGTGTAATAATATTTATGCCATTGTCTTTAACTCTCATAGTAGGGTGTAAGTGCAGATAGTGCCTAATCATTGCTTATTTCATGCCAAGTTCTCAAGTGATGGTAAATGATTAAGTGCACTGTCCTGCCAAGTAAATCAACTTGTGATGATGACAAAAAGTATAATTTTAGCTTCAAAATCATTCTTATAATTCAGAGCTTATGATCTATGAGAAAGTACCAAACTTGGCACTTAAAAGGGAAAAAAAAATGTTGCATTTTATGCAACCCATCTAAAATCCTTCAATGAATTTTTATTTTCTTCTTCAGGTGTCTGTGCTAATTTCTGATAATTTTTCTTCCCCTATAACTCCTTCTACTCTTCTTTTTCCTATCCTTCCTTCTCCTTTTTTCTTCTTTACAATCTGTGATATCTGAAGTCTCTTAGCAAACAAGTTTCCTATAGCTATAGTTTATCTGCCACTCCTTGTGGGCTCATAGACAAAACAAGCATAATAGTCGGCTTTGACATGTCTCTGAAATGACATATTCCGATAGTGTGTTCTTTCAGGTCCCACCCACCCCCCCCACCCCTGCCGCCTTCTTCTTCTTTTTTTCTAATTTTACCTCTGGCATCATTTTCTATCGAAGTTATTTCATTTTCCACTCAGAAAAATTAACGAAGTGTTAGAATGATCTTTGTTAGTAACCACCAACTACAGCCTTTCATTTATTTTTGGTATTTAAATTGATTTCATATTTCTTTCAAATCAAACTCTGGATTTCTGAAAGTTAAATGATAGTGAAAGTGTTAGTCGCTCAGTCCTGTCTGACTCTTTGCAAACCCATGGACTATAGCACACCAGGCTCCTCTGTCCATGGGATTCTTCAGGCAGAAAAGGATATATGATTATCATTTCTGTCTCCAGGAGATCTTCCTGGCCAGTGGTCAAACCTCAAACTGCCAAATAACAGATGGATTCTTCACCAACTGAGTCATCAGGGAAGCCCAATATGTGATAGTAACACTCATGATTCTTAAAGATTACATATATATGGAATATATACATTACAGTTATTAGAATGATGAAAATAATAACTAGTGTGCATAAAATACTTTTGTTTTGTTTTGTTTTTTTTTTGGTACCTACAAAACACTATCAGTTACTGTAAGTTCAGTTTAGTTGAGTCACACAGTTGTGTCTAACTCTTTGTGACCCAGTGGACTGCAGCACGCCAGGCTTCCCTATCCATCACCAACTGTCAGAGTTTACTCAAACCCATGTCCACTGAGTCGGTGATGCTATCAAACCATCTATCTTCTGTAGTCACCTTCTCTTTCTGCCTTCAATCTTTCCCAGGATCAGGGTCGTTTAAAAATTAGTCAGCTCTTCGCATGAGGTGGCCAAAGTATTGCAGTTTCAGTTTCAACATAAGTCCTTCCAATGAACATTCAGGACTGATCTCCTTTAGGATGGAATGCTTAGATCTCTTTGCAGTCCAAGGGACTCTCAAGAGTCTTGTCCAACACCACAGTTCAAAAGCATCAATTCTTTGGCACTCAGCTTTCTTTATGGTCCAACTCTCACATTCATACAGATTACTCGAAAAATCGTAGCCTTGACTAGAAGACCTTAGTTGGCAAAGTAACATCTCTTCTTTTTACTGTGCTCTTAAGTTTAGTCACAACTTTTCTTACAAGCAGTAAGCATCTTTTATTTCTGCAGTCACCATCTGCAGTGATTTTGGAGCCCAAAAAAATAAAGTCTGACATTGTATCCACTGTTTTCCCATCTGTTTGCCATGAAGTGATGGGATCATATGCCATGACCTTGCTTTCCTGAATGTTGAGATTTAAGCCAACAGTTTCACACTCCTCTTTCACTTTCATCAAGAGGTTCTTTTGTTCTTTACTTTCTGCCATAAGTGTGGTGTCATGTGCATATCCGAGGTTATTGATATTTCTCCCACCAATCTTGATTCCAGCTTGTGCTTCCTCCAGTCTAGCATTTCTCATGATGTACTCTGCATAGAAGTTAAATAAGCAGGGTGACAATATACAGCCTTGATGTACTCCTTTTCCTATTTGAAACCAGTCTGTTGTTCCATGCCCAGTTCTAAATGTTGCTTTCTGACATGCATACAGATATCTCAAGAGGCAGGACAGCTGGTCTGGTATTCCCATCTCTTTAAGGATTTTCCACAGTTGGTTGTGATTTAGTCAGTCAAAAGCTTTGGCATAATCAATAAATCAGAAATAGATGTTTTTCTGGAACTCTCTTGCTTTTTTCATGATCTAGCAGATGTTGACAATTTGATCCCTGGTTCCTCTGCCTTTCCTAAAACCAGCTGGAACATCTGGAAGTTCATGGTTCACGTATTGCTGAAGCCTGGCTTGGAGAATTTTGTGCATTACTTTAATAGCGTGTGAGATGTGTGCAATTGTGTGGTAGTTTGAGAATTATTTGGCATTGCCTTTTTAGGGATTGGAATGAAAAGTGACCTTTTCCAGTCCTGTGGCCACTGCTGAGCTTTCCAAATTTGTTGTCATATTGAGTGCAACACTTTCACAGCATCATCTTTTAGAGCTTGAAATAGCTCAACTGGAATTCCAACGCCTCCACTAGCTTTGTTTGTAGTGAAGCATCCTAAGGCCCAGTAGACTTCTCATTACAGGATGTCTGCTCTAGGTGAGTGATCATACCATGATGATTATCTGCGTTGTGAAGATATTTTTGAACAGTTCTTCTTTGTATTCTTGCCATCTCTTCTTAATATCTTTTTCTTCTGTTAGGTCCATACCATTTCTATCCTTTACTGAGCCCAACTTTGCATTAAATGTTCCCTTGGTATCTCTAATTTTCTTGAAGTGATCTCCAGTCTCCCATTCTAATGTTTTCTTCTATTTCTTTGCACTGATCACTGAGGAAAGCTTTCTTACCTCTCCTTGCTCTTCTTTGGAACTCTGCATTCAAATGGGTATATTTTTCCCTTTCTCCTTTGCTTTTCGCATCTCGCTCTCTCTCATTTTTTTTTTTCAGCTAATTGTAAGGCTTCCTGAGACATCCATTTTGCCTTTTTACATTTCTCTTTCTTTGGGATGATCTTGCTCCCTGTCTTCTGCACAGTGTCACGAGCCTCCATCCATAGTTCATCATGCACTCTATCAGATCTAATCCCTTAAATTTATTTATTATTCCACTGTATAATCAAAAAGATTTGATTTAGGTCATACCTGAATGGTCTGAACATGGAAAAACAGACTGGTTTCAAATAGGAAAAAGAGTATGTCAAGGCTGTATATTGTCACTCTACTTATTTAACTTATATGCATAAGTTAAATGAGAAATGCTGGGCTGGAGGAAGCCCAGGCTGGAATCAAGATTGCCAGGAGAATACCAATATACTCAGATATGCAGATGACACCACCCTTATGGCAGAAAGTGAAGAACCAAAGAGCCTCTTGATGAAGAGGAAAGAGGAGAGTGAAAAAGTTGGCCTAAAGCTCAACATTCAGAAACCTAAGCTCATGGCTTCTGATCCCATCACTTCATGGCAAATAGATGGTGAAAATTGGAAATAGTGTCAGACTTTATTTTTCTGGGCTTCAAAATCACTGCAGATGGTGAGTGCAGTCATGAAATTAAAAGACACTTATCCTTTGAAATGAAAGTAATGACCAAGATAGACAGCCTATTGAAAAGCAGGGACATTACTTTGTCATAAAGGTCCATTTATTCAATCAAGGCTATGGTTTTTCCAGTGGTCATGTATGGATGTGATAGTTGGACTATAAAGAAAGCTGAGTACCAATGAATTTATGCTTTTGAACTGTGGTGTTGGAGGAGACTCTTGAGAGTCTTTTGGACTACAAGGAGATCCAACCAGTCCATCCTAAAGGAGATCAGTCCTGAATATTCTTTGGAAGGACTGATACTGAGGCTGAAACTCCAATAATTCAGCCACCTGATGTGATGAGCTGACTCACTTGAAAAGACCCTGAGGTTGGGAAAGATTGAGGTCAGGAGGAGGAGGAAACGACAAAGGATGAGATGATTGGATGCATCATTGAGCCAATGGACATGGGTTTGGGTGAACTCCCAGAGTTGGTGATGGACAGGGAGGCCTGGCATGGTGCAGTTCATTCGGTTGCATGGAGTTGGACACGACTGAGTGACTGAACTGAACTGAACTAAATAGTCTAGTGGTTTTCCTTACTTTCTTCAATGTAACTCTAAATTTGGCAATAAGGAGTTCATGATCTGAATCACAATCAGCTCCCAGTCTTATTTTTGCTGACTGTATAGAGCTTCTCCATCTTTGGCTGCAAAGAACATAATCTATCTGATTATAAGGTTGACCATCTGGTGATGTCCATGTGTAGTCTTCTCTAATGTTGTTGGAACAGAGTGTTTGCTATGACCAGTGGATTCTCTTGGCAGAACTCTATTAGCTTTTTTCCAGCTTCATTCTGTACTCCAAGGCCAAATTTGCCTGTTACTCCAGGTCTTTCTTGACTTTTGCATTCCAGTCCCCTATAATGAAAAGGACATCTTTTTTGGGGTGTTAACTCTAGAAGGTCTTGTAGGTCTTCATAGAACCATTCAACTTCAGCTTCTTCAGAATTACTGGTCAGAGCATAGACTTCTATTACTGTGATATTGAATGGCTTGCCTTGGAAATGAACAAAGATCATTCTGTCATTTATGAGACTGCATCCAATTACTGCATTTCAGACTCTTTCGTTGACTATGATGACTACTCCATTTCTCCTAAGGGATTCTTAGCTACAGTAGTAGATATAATGGTCATCTGAAGTAAATTCCCCCATTCCAGTCCATTTTAAGTCACTGATTCCTAAAATGTCGACATTCAGTCTTGCCGCCTCCTGTTTGATCACTTCCAGTTTACCTTGATTCATGGAGGCAATATTCCAGGTTCCTGTGCAATATTGCTCTTTACAACAATGGACCTTGCTTCCATCACCAGTCACATCTACAACTGGGTGTTACTTTTGCTTTGGCTCTGTCTCTTCATTCTTTCTGGAGTTATTCCTCAACTGATGTCTAGTAGCCTATTAGGCACCTACAGACCTGGGGTGTTCATCTTTCAGTTTCCTATCTTTTTGCCTTTTCATACTGTTCATGGGGTTCTCAAGGCAGGAATACTGAGGTTCTTTGCCATTCCTTTCTACAGTGGACCACATTATGTCAGAACTCTCCACCATGACCCATCCATCTTGGGTGGCCCTACGCAGCATGGCTCATAGTTTCACTGAGTTAGACAAGGCTGTGGTCCACGTGATTAGATTGATTAGCTTTCTGTGGTGGTGGTTTTCAGTCTGCCTGCCCTCTGATGGAGAAGGATACAAGGCTTATGGAAGCCTCCTGATGGGATAGACTGACTGAGGAGGATACTGGGTCTTGTTCTGATGGTAATGGCCATGTTCAGTAAATCTTTAATCCAATTTTCTGCTGATAGGTGGAGCTGTGTTCTCTCCCTTCTATTTATCTAGGGCCAAACTATGGTGGAGGTCATGAAGACAATGGTGATCTACTTCAAAAGATCCCATGCATGTACTGCTACAGACCATGCCCTCAACCCTCAGCAGGCCACCACCGACCCACATATTCACTGGAGACTTCTGGACACCCACAGGCAAGTCTCCTGTGGGTCACTGTTCCTTGCTCCTTGGTTCTAGTGCACAGGGTTCTGTTGTGCCCTCCAAGAGTCTATTTCCCAGTCCTATGTAAGTTCTGGCAGCTCTATGGAGGTGTTCATGGTGAGTTCCTTCAAGAGGACTTATGCCATACCAACACCCAAAACCCCTGTCCCTGAAGCAGACCACTGCCAACCATAGGTGATGCTCAAACAAAGTTATATTTCAGTCTCTATAGGGTCCTGGGTCCTGGTGCACACAAGATTCATTTGAGCCCTCTGAACATCTCTGGTGGGAATGGGGTTTGATTCTTTGCGAATTCACCCCTCCTACCATCTGACTGGGGATTCTCCTTTGCCGATGGACATGGGCTATCTCCTCACGGCTGTCCAGAGAAGTGCAGAAGCTGCTCCTGACCTTGGACATGGGGTATCTATTCATGGCTGCTCCAGCGAAGCACAGGAACTGCTCCTGACCTTCAGTTCAGATCAGTCGCTCAATCGTGTCTGACTCTTTGCAATCCCATGAGTCGCAGGACACCAGGCCTCCCTGTCCATCACCATCTCCCGGAGTTCACTCAGACTCATGTCCATCGAGTCGGTGACGCCATCCAGCCATCTCATCCTCGGTTGTCCTCTTCTTCTCCTGCCTCCAATCCCTCCCAGCATCAAAGTTTTTTCCAGTGAGTCAACTCTTTGCATGAGGTAGCCAAAGTACTGAAACTTCAGCTTTAGCATCATTCCTTTGAAAGAAATCCCAGAGTTGATCTCCTTCAGAATGGACTGGTTGGATCTCCTTGCAGTCCAAGGGACTCTCAAGAGTCTTCTCCAACAGTTCAGTTCAATTCAGTTCAGCTCAGTCACTCAGTCGCGTCCGAATCTTTGCGACCCCATGAATCACAGGACACCAGGCCTCCCTGTCCATCACCATCTCCTGGAGTTCACTCAGACTCACGTCCATCGAGTCAGTGGTACCATCCAGCCATCTCATCCTCAGTTGTCCAATTCTCCTCCTGTCCCCATCCCTCCCAGCATCAGAGTCTTTTCCAATGAATCAACTCTTCACACGAGGTGGCCAAATTACTGGAGTTTCAGCTTCAGCATAATTCCTTACAAAGAAATCCCAGGGTTGATCTCCTTCTGAATGGACTGGTTGGATCTCTTCACAGTCCAAGGGACTCTCAAGAGTCTTCTCCAACACCACAGTTCAAAAGCATCAATTCTTCTGCGCTCAGCCTTCTTCACAGTCCAACTCTCACATCCATACATGACCACAGGAAAAATCATAGCCTTGACTAGATGGACCTTTGACGGCAAAGTAATGTCTCTGCTTTTGAATATGTTATCTAGGTTGATTATAACTTTTCTTCCAAGAAGTAAGCATCTTTTAATATCATGGCTGCAGTCACCATCTGCAGTGAATTTGGAGCCCAAAAACATAAAGCCTGACACTGTTTCTACTGTTTCCCCATCTATTTCTCATGAAGTGATGGGACCAGATGCCATGAGCTTCGTTTTCTGAAGGTTGAGCTTTAAGCCAACTTTTTCGCTCTCCTCTTTCACATTCATCAAGAGGCTTTTTAGCTCCTCTTCACTTTCTGCCATAAGGGTGGTGTCATCTGCATATCTGAGGTTACTGATATTTCTCCCAGCAATCTTGATTCCAGCTTGTGTTTCTTCCAACCCAGCGTTTTTCATGATGTATTCTGCATATAAGATAAATAAGCAGGGTGACAATATACTGCCTTGACGTACTCCTTTTCCTATTAGGAACCAGTCTCTTGTTCCATGTCCAGTTCTAATTGTTGCTTCCTGACCTGCATACAGATTTCTCAAGAGGCAGGTCAGGTGGTCTTGGATTCCCATCTCTTTCAGAATTGTCCACAGTTTATTATGATCCACACAGTCAAAGGCTTTGTCATAGTCAATAAAGCAGAAATAGATGTTTTTCTGAAACTCTCCTGCTTTTCCCATGATCCAGCAGATGTTGGCAATTTGATCTCTGGTTCCTCTGCCTTTTCTAAAACCAGCTCGAAAATCAGGGAGTTCACCATTCACGTATTGCTGAAGCCTGGCTTAGAGAATTTTGAGCATTACTTTACTAGCATGTGAGATGAGTGCAATTGTGTGGTAGTTTCAGCATTCTTTTGCATTACTTTTCTTTGGAATTGGAATGAAAACTGACCTTTTCCAGTCCTGTGGCCACTGCTGACTTTTCCATATTTGCTGGCATATTGAGTCCAGCACTTTCACAGCATCATCTTTCAGGATTTGAAGTAGCTCCACTGGAATGCCATCACCTCCACTAGCTTTGTTTGTAGTGATGCTTTCTAAGGCCCACTTGACTTCACGTTCCACGATGTCTGGCTCTAGATTAGTGATCACATCATCATGATTATCTGGGTCGTGAAGATCTCTTTTTACAGTTCTTCCATGTATTCTTGCCACCTCTTCTTAATATCTTCTGCTTCTGTTAGGTCCACAAAATTTCTGTCATTTATCGAGCCTATCTTTGCATGAAATGTTCTCTTGGTATCTCTAGTTTTCTTGAAGAGATCTCTAGTCTTTCCCATTCTGTTCTCTTCCTCTATTTCTTTGCATTGATTGCTGAAGAAGGCTTTCTTTTATCTCTTCTTGCTATTCTTTGAAACTCTGCATTCAGATGCTTATATCTTTCCTTTTCTCCTCTTCTTTTCACCTCTCTTCTTTTCACAGCTATTTGTAAGGCCACCCCAGACAGCCATTTTGGTTTTTTTGCATTTCTTTTCCATGGGCATGGTCTTGATCCCTGTCTCCAGTACAGTGTCACGAACCTCATTCCATAGTTTATCAGGCACTCTATCTATCAAATCTAGGCCCTTAAATATATTTCTCACTTCCACTGTATAATCGTAAAGGATTTGATATAGGTCATGCCTGAATGGAGGTATCTCTTCCCAGCCACTTGCAGCTCCAATGCTGTGCATCCGTGCAGTTATTTTACTCACCCCTCAAAAGAATATTTTATTTAAAGAAAAAGCATCCTTAAGGAATTTGTTCTAAAACCAGTAGAATTATGTTAGCAGAAATATGTCTTTATATTGTGTCTCATGTCAGTTTTATTAAGTATAATGGATACATAGTTAGATAGCTGGATATATATTGACATAAATAAACTGAATCATAGATTTCTAAATTGAGAAATTTACAAATATGTAGAAATTAAACAAAATAAAATACATAAGAAATCACAAAGAAAGCTAGCAATACTTTGGGATAAATGAAAAGTAAACCAATAATACAAGTTTTAATGGGATATTGCTAAATCAGTAGTGAGAAGGATATTTGTACCTGTAAACACTTATTTTAAAAAGAAGAAGAAATTGCAAATTATCGTCAATGTTCCAACATTAGGCACTGGAAAAAGTGTGAATTAAAAAGAATGTAAACAAAAGGCAAGGGAAAATAAAGATTAAAGAGTAGTTAAATGAAACGTAGAATTAGAAAATAATAGAAAACCCAACCAAGCCAAATTTTGCTATTTTAAAAAGATCAGTAATTTGATAGAAAAAAATCTGCGACGATTGCCAAGAAAAATAAAATAGAAGGCTAGATTACTAACATCATGAATGAAAAAGGGGAACCACTATAGATACTACAGAAATAAAAATTGATTAAGAGGAAGTAGTATACACAACTGAGAGAGTCATTTCCTAGATAGATTGATAAGAAGTCTAGGGGTCCCCAAGGAGAGAGGGGTCTGGAATTCTCAGGGAGGAAAAAAGGACAAACTTTTTTTTTTTTTTTCTTCTGCATTCCTTAGGGTTATGTATACTGCCTGAGGAAAGTCTCTGGATAAAACCCTCTAGCTAATCCTGTTATCTTAAAATGTAAATTATGGAAGAAGGCCTCATCTTTACAAGGATTATATAACAATATTGTATCCTGCCTGAGGACAGTCTCTGGATTAAACCTTGTGGCTAATTCTGTTATCTTAAAATGAAAATTTTGCGATTAATTTACATATCAAAGGAGCAGTGGCTGCCTGGGCAAAGGAGGGCCTAGAGGAGCTATCCCACTTTGAAGGTCCAGTGGGACTGCAGTGAGGAGATACCCTTCCTCCAAGGTAAGGAGCAGTGGCTGCACTTTGCTGGAGCAACCATGAAGAGATAACCCACTCCCAAGGTAAGAGAAACCCAAGTAAAATGGTAGGTGTTTCAAGAGGGCATCATAGGACAGACACACTGAAACCATACTCACAGAAAACTAGTCAAACTAACCACACTAGGACTACAGCCTTGCCTAACTCAATGAAACTAAGCCATGCCCTTGAGGCAACCCAAGACAGGCAGGTCATAGTGGAGAGGTCTGACAGAATGTGGTCCACTGGAGAAGGGCCACATCAGTATTCTTGCCTTCAGAACCCCACAAAAAGTATGAAAAGCAAAATGATAGGATACTGAAAGAGGAACTCCCCAGGTCAGTAGGTGCCCAGCACGCTACTGAAGATCAGTGGAGAAATAACTCCAGAAAGAATGAAGGGATGGAGCCAAAGCAAAAACAATACCCAATTGTGGCTGTGACTGGTGATGGAAGCAAGGTCAATGCTGTAAAGAGCAATATTGCATAGGAACCTGGATGTCAGGTCCATGAATCAAGGCAAATTGGAAGTGGTCAAATAAGAGATGGCAAGAGTGAACGTTGACATTCTGGGAATCAGTGAACTCAAATGGACTGGAATGGGTGAATTTAACTCAGATGACCATTATATCTACTACTATGGGCAACAATCCCTCAGAAGAAATGGAGTAGCCATCATAGTCAACAAGAGTTTGAAATGCAGTACTTGGATGTAATCTCAAAAAAGACAAAATGATCTCTGTTCATCTCCAAGGTAAACCATTCAATATCACGGTAATCCAAGTCTATGCCCCAATCAATAACACTGAAGAAGCTGAATTTGATCGGTTCTATGAAGACCTCCAAGACCTTTTAGAACTAACCCCCAAAAAAGATGTCCTTTTCATTAGAGGGGACTGGAATGCAAAAGTAGGAAGTCAGAAACACCTGGAGTAACAGGCACATTTGGTCTTGGAGTAGGGAATGAAGCAGGACAAAGACTAATAGTGTTTTGTCAAGAAAATGCACTGGTCATAGCAAACACCCTCTTACAACAACACAAGAGAAGGCTATACACATGGACATCACCAGATGGTCAACACCAAAATCAGATTGATTATATTTTTTGCAGCCAAAGATGGAGAAGCTTTATACAGTCAACAAAAACAAGACCAGGAGCTGACTGTGGCTCAGATCATGAACTCCTTATTACCAAATTCAGACTTAAATTGAAGAAAGTATGGAAAACTGCTAGACCATTCAGGTATGACTTAATCAAATCCCTTACGATTATACAGTGAAAGTGAGAAACAGATTTAAGGGTCTAGATCTGATAGATAGAGTGCCTGATGAACTATGGACTGAGGTTCGTGACATTGTAGAAGAGACAGGAATCAAGACCATCCCCATGGAAAAGAAATGCAAAAAAGCAAAATGGCTGTCTGGGGAGGCCTTACAAATAGCTGTGAAAAGAAGAGAAGCAAAAAGCAAAGGAGAAAAGGAAAGATAGAAGCGTCTGAATGCAGAGTAGCAAAGAATAGCAAGAAGAGATAAGAAAGCCTTCTTCAGCAATCAATGAAAAGAAATAGAAGACAAGAGTAGAATGGCAAAGACTGGAGATCTCTTCAAGAACATTACAGATAACAAGGGAACATTTCATGCAAAGATGGGCTTGATAAAGGACAGAAATGGTATGGACCTAAGAGAAGCAGATGTTAAGAAGAGGTGGCAAGAATACACAGAAGAACTGTACAAAAAAGATCTTCACTACCAAGGTAATCACGAAGGTGTGATCACTCTTCTAGAGCCAGACATCCTGGAATGTGAACTCAAGTGGGCCTTAGAAAGCATCACTACAAACAAAGCTAGTGGAGGTGATGGCATTCCAGCGGAGCTACTTCAAATCCTGAAAGATGATGCTGTGAAAGTGCTGCACTCAATATGCCAGCAAATTTGGAAAACTTGGCAGTGGCCACAGGACTGGAAAATGTCAGTTTTCATTCCAATTCCAAAGAAGAGCAATGCCAAAGAATGCTCCAACTACCACATTGTACTCATCTCACATGCTAGTAAAGTAAGGCTCAAAATTCTCCCAGCCAGGCTTCAGCAATACGTGAAACGTGAACTTCCTGATGTTCAAGCTGGTTTTAGAAAAGGCAGAGGAACCAGAGATCAAATTGCCAACATCTGCTGGTTTATGGAAAAAGAAATAGAGTTCCAGAAAAACATCTATTTCTGCTTTATTGACTATGACAAAGCCTTTGTATGGATCACAATAAACTGGACAATTCTGAAATAGATGGGAATCCAAGACCACCTGACCTGCCTCTTGAGAAATCTGTATGCAGGTCAGGAAGCAACATTTAGAACTGGACATGGAACAACAGACTGGTTCCAAATAGGAAAAGGAGTACGTCAAGGCAGTATATTGTCACCCTGCTTATTTATCTTATATGCAGAATACATCATGAAAAACGCTGGGTTGGAAGAAACACAAGCTGGAATCAAGATTGCTGGGAGAAATATCAATAACCTCAGATATGCAGATGACACCACCTTTATGGCAGAAAGTGAAGAGGAACTAAAAAGCCTCTTGATGAAAGTGAAAGAGGAGAGTTAAAAAGTGGGCTTAAAGCTCAACCTTCAGTAAACGAAGATCATGGCATCTGGTTCCATCACTTCATGGGAAATAGATGTGGAAATAGTGAAAACAGTGTCAGGCTTTATGTTTTGGGGCTCCAAAATCACTGCAAACGGTGATTGCAGCCATGGAATTAAAAGATGCTTACTCCTTGGAGGAAAAGTTATGACCAACCTAGATGTTATATTCAAAAGCAGAGACATTACTTTGCCGACTAAGGTCCATCTAGTCAACGTTATAATTTTTCCAGTGGTCATGTATGGATGTGAGAGTTGGACTGTGAAGAAGGCTGAGCACCACAGAATTGATGCCTTTGAACTGTGGTGTTGGAGAAGACTCTTGAGCGTCCCTTGGATTGCAAGGAGATCCAATCAGTCCATTCTGAAGGAGATCAACCCTGGGATTATTTTTGGAAGGAATGATGCTAAAGCTGAAACTCCAGTACTTTGACAAGCTCATGCAAACTGTTGACTCATTGGAAAAGACTTTGATGCTGGGAGGGATTGGGGGCAGGATGAGAAGGGGACGACAGAGGATAAGATGGCTGGATGGCATCACGGACTCAATGGACGTGAGTCTGAGTGAACTCCGGGATATGGTGATGGACAGGGAGGCCTGGTATGCTGCAATTCATGGGGTCGCAAAGAGTCGAACACGACTGAGTGACTGAACTGAATTGAACTGAACTGGTGAGGTCTTTACAATCTCCAGACATTCTTTAGATTTATTGGAGAGTATATAACTCCATTGCTAACACTAGCAAGGTGGTAGTCTTTCTGCCCCTTTCTGATGTCTGTGTAAAAGCTTTAACTATGTCCTTTATACTTTAATAAAACTTTATTACACAAAAGCTCTGAGTGATCAAGCCTCGTCTCTGGCCCTGGATTGAATTATTCTCATCTGGAGGCCAAGAATCTCGGTGTCTTTGCATGATTCAGCAACAACCTTTCACAACTATATGACAGAAAATTAGATAAATTTTATGAAATAGATTTATTTCTTTAAATCCACAAACTACTAATATTGGGTCTCGAAGGAATAGCAAAGCTGAATATAGTTTCTATAGCATAGAGACTGAATTATTTATTTAAATACTCCCCAAAAGAAGAGACCAATCCAGATGGCATTTCTGGTAAGTTCCAAGAAGCATTTAAGAATTAGTAACTATTCTCTTCAGCAGTGGCCACAGGATTGGAAAAAGTCAGTTTTCTTTCCAATCCCAAAGAAAGGCACTGCCAAAGAATGCTCAAGCTACCGCACAATTGCACTCATCTCACACGCTAGTAAAATAATGCTTAAAATTCTCCAGCCAGGCTTCAGCAATATGTCAACCGTGAATTTCCAGATATTCAAGCTGGTTTTAGAGAAGGTGGAGGAACCAGAGATCAAATTGCCAACATCCACTGGATCATGGAAAAAGCAGGAGAGTTCCAGAAAAACATCTATTTCTGCTTTATTGACTATGCCAAAGCCTTTGACTGTGTGGATCACAAAAAAATGTGGAAAATTCTTCAAGAGATGGGAATACTAGACCACCTATCCTGCTTCTTGAGAAATCTGTATGCAAGTCAGGAAGCAACAGTTAGAACTGGCCATGGAACAACAGACTGGTTCCGAATAGGAAAAGGAGTATGTCAAGGCTGTACATTGTCACCCTGCTTATTTAACTTATATGCAGAATACATCATGAGAAATGGTGGGCTGGAAGAAGCACAAGCTGGAATCAAGGTTGCTGGGAGAAATATCAATAACCTCAGATATGCAGATGACACCACCCTTATAGTAGAAAGTAAAGAAGAACTAATGAGCCTCATGATGAAAGTGAAAGCAGAGAGTGAAATTTTTGGTTTTAATCTCAACATTCAGAAAACGAAGCTCATGGCATCTGATCCCATCACTTCATGGCATATAGATGGGGAAACAGTGGATACAGTGGCTGACTTTATTTTTCTGGGCTCCAAAATCACTGCAGATGGTGATTGCAGCCATGAAATTAAAAGACAGTTACTCCTTTGAAGGAAAGTTATGAACAACCTGGACAGAATATTAAAAAGCAGAGACATTACTTTGCCAACAAAGGTTCATCTAGTCAAGGCTATGGTCTTTTCAGTGGTCATGGGTGGATGTAAGAGTTGTACTATAATGAAAGCTGAGCACTGAAGAATTGATGCTTTTGAACTGTGGTGTTGGAGAAGACTCAAGTGTCCCTTGTTCTGCAAGGAGACCATCCTAAAGGAGATCAGTCCTTGGTGTTCATTGGAAGGACTGATGTTGAAGCTGAAATGCCAATACTTTGGCCACCTGATATGAAAAGCTGACTCATTTTAAAAGACCCTGATGCTGGGAAAGTTTGAAGGCAGGAGGAGAAGGGGATGACAGAGGACGAGATGGTTGAATATCATCACTGACTCAATGGACATGAGTTTGTGTGAACTCCAGGAGTTGGTGATGGATAGGGAGGCCTGGCATGCTGTGTTTCATGGGACAAGACCGAGGGACTTAACTGAACTGAACTGAAACATTCTCCACAAACACAAAATATTCCAACAATGTAAGAATGTTTCCTTTTTCTCCACAGCCTCTCCAGCATTTAATTGTTTAAAGTTTTTAACTGGCCATTCTGACCAGTGTGTTGTTTTACATTATTGTTGTTTTATTTTGCATTTCTCAGGCTTCCCATGTGGCACTAATGGTAAAGAACCTACCTGCCAGTACATGAGACTTGAGAATTGTGGGTTTAATCCCTGGTTTGGGAAGATCTCCTGGAGAAGGAAATGGCAACCCACTCCAGTATTCTTACCTTGGAAATTCCATGGACAGAGGAACCTGGTAGGCTACAGTCCATGTGGTTGCAAAGAGTCACACATGACTGAGCACACGCCTACAATAATTAATGATAGTGGGTATCTTTTCACATGCTTATTTGGCCATCTGTATATCATCTTGGAGAAATGTCTATTAATATTTAGGTCTTCTGCCCATCTTACAATCAGGTTTTGTTTGCTATAGTTATTATTGAATTGTAGAAGCTATTTTTATATTTTGGAAATTAAGCACTTGTCAGTTGCAAATTTTTTTTTCCAGTCAATAGATTGTCTTTTGGTTTTGTTTATGGTTTCCTTTGCTGTGCAAAATGATTTAAGTTTGATTAGGTCACATTTGTTTATTTTTGCTTCATTTCTGTTGTCTTGGGACACTTACACTGTTAGTGGGACTGTAAATTTGTGAAACCACTATGGAAAATATGCACATAATTACTTCAAAATGGACTATAATCCAAATATATAGCTCAAAATATACAATGCTTAGAGGAAACTATTAGAGCAAATCTTCATAAGTTTGAGTTATGCAAAACATTATATATCACACTAAATCACGTGACAGATGAAATCATATATAAACTAGACATCATCAGAATTCAGCCTTTTTGTGTTTTAGAGTACCATAAAAAAGTGAAAAGGCAACCTACAGAATAGGATAAAATTTTTGGAGTTTATACATCTCTTAAAATGCTTGTATCTAGAATATATGAAAGAAATCTTACAACTCACTAATAGTTAAAATAACTGAATTTAACTTATTTATTAAACATTAAACATCTGAAAACATCTTTCCAAAAATAATATAAAGTGGTCAACAAGCATATGAATAAATGCTTAAGATTATTAACCATCAGCGAAATGAAAAATCAGTCACAATGAGATACTACTTCACATACCCTTAACAACTATAATCAAAAGACACAGAGTATAAAGATTTGCTGAGGATGCAGAGAAATGGCAACATCATGTATTCCTCGGATTCCCTGGTAGCTCATCTGGTAACGGCTTCTGCGGTGGCTCAATTCACCTGCAGTGCAGGAAATCCTGGGTAAAATCTGTGGACTGGGAAGATCCCCTGGAGAAGGGAACAGCTACCCACTTCAGTATTTCAGCCTTGAGAATTCCATGGACTATGAAGTCCATGAGGTTGCAAAGTGTCAGACACGACTGAGCAACTTTCACTCTTTCACTTCCATATATTGCTGGTTAGAATGCAAAATGTAAAATGATTCAGTTACTTTGGAAAATGGCAACTTCCCATTACATTAAACATAGAATAATTAGAAATTACACTTCTAAATTTTAGGTATCTAAAATATATGAAAATATATAGCCAGGCACACAAAATAATACATGCATTAGAATAATACTCAGCAATAAAAAAGAATAAGATATTGAGACACATTACAACAGGGATAAACCTTGAAAATGTGCTAGCCACAAAAGACCATTTATTATGTAATTCTGCTTTTTAAAATTCTTGAGACCATGAAATCTTCAGTGACAGAAAGTAGATAAATTCCTGCCTATGTCTGGAGGATTGAGGGAGAAATTTAGAACAACTCTAATTGGCATGTAGTTTTGTTTTCAGGTGATAAAAGTGTTCAAAAAGTATTTGTGGTGGTGGTCATATAAGTGTGAAAAACATCTTAATAAAGATGTATAATTTTTTTTAATTATGAGGTACTCAAGGTGTCAGTTACATTTATTCAGTTTCTCTCGATTATTTCTTTTATTTCCAGATACCTAGTTCAGCTTGAGAGCTAATTTCTGGAAGTGTAATATATATCTTTAATATCTATCTTTTTATACTTCCTCAAATTTACCTTTTCTTATTCTATTGATTTTGCATTTTATATGCATATTTTTAAAGTTAGCATTCTTTTCTTATTTTATTGAAATTGTATCTTCTTAATACTCTCTGGGACTTTATTTTTATCCAGTCCTTCATTTTCTTTGTTCTTCAAGTTATCTCTTTCTCTGTGTTTATTGTTTATATATTTGTTGTCTGTGTGTTTGTGTGTGTGTTTTCAGTTTGGATAACCTGGCCTTTGTCTTCCATGCTAGAATTTTCTTCAAATATGAGGCAAGCAAAAGGAATTCTGTTCCTTTGTCAGTCTTATCACTGCTGGATTACTGTTAGGATGATTCTGTATATATCTGTCTTTTATGCTGGGTTATTTGTGCTAAAAGAAATAGGATTTTATTCTGGAATTCAATTCCCACATTATCTCCTCCAGTTCTCTGAAAAGAGTTTATCAATCAATTTCTTCAGAAAAAAATTGCGTGGTTGTGTGTGTGTGTGTGAGTGTGCGTGTGTGTGTGTGTGTGTGTGTGTGTGTATGCAGTCACTGGTGGAAAATTACCTGATACTTTGAATACAGCCATGGGATAAGGATAGTGTAAGACTGCCACATATGCTCATCTTCAAATTTACATCAGCTTTTATTTTATTTAATATTTCCAACCAAAGTTGGCTCCATCTGCTCTAAGAACAGTTTCTCTCTAAAGCTATACAGGGTAGATTGTATTTCTGCCTCCTTAAATCCCATTCAAACATGATTTGGGAATCATATGCTTTGTTTAAATCCATCAGCATTATTGCGTCATTTGAATCTTCAAAAATGCAGTTCTTTCCTCCATTGATATCTTTCATCATATGTTTTGTTTTTGTGAATTTAAACATTACTGGATTTTCAAAAATGAATTTGGAATTTCAGAAAATCATGGACACAGTATGTGCCCCCTCTATGTTATATTAATTTATAGGCTTCTCTTTTTTTATTATAAACGAAGTGGTTTGTTATGATGGTATAATAATTTTTTTATATGTATACTTTATGAGACTAAGAATTTTTATGTCACTCTGGCTCAAACTAGGAATTGTTAGTGTAAAGTTCAGAGTTATATGTGTCACAAGAAAGAAATTATTTGGGGGTAAAGAGTTGTATATATAAATGCTGCGTGTATTCCTTGACAAACTAGGGATAAAACTACCATTAGGGTTTCCCTAGTGTCTCAGATGGTAACAATCTGCCTATAATGCAGGAGATCCAGGTTCAATCCCTGGGTTGGGAAGATTCCTGGAGAAGGGAATGGCTAACTCACTGCAGTCCCTGGACAAACTAGAAATAAAACTACCATATGTCCCAGCAATCCCACACTGGATTATTCTGAGAAATACTGGGAATATTCTGAGAAAACCATGATTCAAAAGAGAACCGAAAAGCCTTTTGATGAAAGTGAAAGAGGAGAGCGAAAAAGTGGGCTTAAAGCTCAACATTCAGAAAACTAAGATCATGGCATCTGGTCCCCTCACTTCATGGGAAATAGATGGGGAAACACTGGAAACAGTGTCAGACTATTTTGGGGCCTTCAAAATCACTGCAGCTGGTGATTGAAGCCATGAAATTAAAAGACACTTACTCCTTGGAAGAAAAGTTATGACCAACCTAGATAGCATATTCAAAAGCAGAGACATTACTTCGCCAACAAAGGTCCATCTAGTGAAGGCTATGGTTTTACCTATGGTCATGTATGGATGTGAGAGTTGGACTGTGAAGAAAGCTGAGGTCCAAAGAATTAATGCTTTTGAATTGTGGTGTTGAAGAAGACTCTTGAGAGTCCCTTGGACTGCAAGGAGATCCAACCAGTCCATTCTAAAGGCGATCAGTCCTGGGTGTTCATTGAAAAGACTGATGCTAAAGCTGAAACTCCAATACTTTTGTCACTTCATGTGAAGAGTTGATTCATTAGAAAAGACTCTGATGCTGGGAGGGATTGGGGGCAGGAGGAGAAGGGGACGACAGAGGATGAGAGGGCTCAATGGCATCGCCGGCTCAATGGCATCACTGACTCAATGGACATGAATTTGAGGGAACTCTGGGAGTTGGTGATGGACTGGGAGGCCTAGGGTGCTGCAGATCATGGGGCTGCAAAGAGTCGGACACGACTGAGCTGAACTGAACCCCAATATTCATTGCAACACTAATTACAATAGCTAGGGCATGAAAGCAACCTATATGTCCACTAACAGATGAATGGATAAAGAAGTTGTGGTACACATATAAAATAGAATATTACTCAGCCATAAAAATGAGCAAATTTGAGTACATTGTAATGAGGTGGATGAACCTAGAGCCTGTTATACAGAGTGAAGTAAATCAGAAAAGTAAATATACATTAAAGTATATATATGAAATCTAGAAGATGGTGCTGATGAACCTATTTACAGAGAAAAAAATGGAGACCAAATGTAGAGAATGAACTTGTGGACACCGTGGGGGAAGGAGAGGGTAGAACAAATTCAGAAAGCAGCGCTGACATATATACACTATCATGTGTAAAATAGATAACCAAAGGGAAGCAGCTTTATAACACAAGGAGCTAGCCTGGCACTCTGTGATGAACCAAATTGGTGGGATGTGAGAGGGGGAAGAAGATATATATATAAAATTATGACTGATTTGCATTGTTGTTCAGCAGAAACCAATGCAACATTGTGAAGAAATTATTCTCTAATAAATAAATAAAGAATATCCCTCTCACTAGCCAGCACACTGAGTGCAGGTGGCTGCGAGCCGGCACGCTGAGCTTGCCTAAGAGGAGCTACCCCACCTCCAAGGTCAGGGGCAGCAGCCTAGAGTGCCAGGCTGCAACAGCACAGGAATGGCCAAGAGGAGCTACACTGTGTCTGAAGTCAGTGGTGGCCTGGAGGAGACACCCCACGACAGAGGTCAGGGGCGGCAGGGAAAAGCCACCTTGCACAAGAGGTCGGGGGGTGGGTGACCTGTGGAGCCACCCTGAGCCAGGAGGAGCAACGCGAGGAGCGGTAGCTACGCAGGCACGGGAGGGCCTAGAGGAGCTATCCCATGTTGAAGGTCAGGAATGGCGGCGGTAAGGAGTTACCCCTCCTCCAAGGTAAGGAGCAGCAGCTGTGCTTTGCTGGAGCAGCCGTGAAGACATGCCCCATGCCTAGGTAAGAGAAACCCAAGTAAGATGGTAGGTGTTGCAAGAGGGCATCAGAGGCAGACACACTGAAACCATACACACAGAAAACTAGTCAATCTAATCACACTAGGACCACAGCCTTGTCTAACTCAATGAAACCAAGCCAAGCCTGCCGGGCAACTCAAGACAAGCGGGTCATGGTGGAGAGGTCTGACAGAATGTGGTCCACTGGAGAAGGGAATGGCAAGCAACTTTAGTATTGTTGCCTTGAGAACCCCATGAACAGTATGAAAAGGCAGAATGATAGGATACCAAAATAGGAACTCCCTAGGTCATTAGGTGCCAATATGCTACTGGAGATCAGTGGAGAAATAACTCCAGAGAGAATGAAGAGACAAAGCCAAAGAAAAAAAAAATACCCAGCAGTGGATGTGACTGGTGATAGAAGCAAGGTCCGATGTTGTAAATGACAATATTGCATAGGAACCTGGAATGTCAGGTCCATGAATCAAGGCAAATTGGAAGTGGTCAAACAAAGATGGCAAGGGTGAACGTTGACATTCTAGAAATCAGCGAACTAAAATGGACTGGAATGGGTGAATTTAACTCAGATGACCATTATATCTACTAATGCGGGCAGGAATCCCTCAGAAGAAATGAAGTAGCCATCATGGTCAACAAGAGTCTGAAATGCAGTACTTGGATGCAATCCCAAAAATGACAGAATGATCCCTGTTCGTCTCCAAGGTAAACCATTCAATATCAGTTACCCAAATCTATGCCCCAACCAGTAACGCTGAAGAAGCTGAAGTTGAATGGTTCTATGAAGACCTACAAGATCTTTTAGAACTAATACCCGTAAAAGATGTCCTTTTTATTATAGGGGACTGGAATGCAAAAGTAGGAAGTCAGAAACACCTGGAGTAACAGGCACATTTGACCTTGGAATGCAGAATGAAGCAGGGCAAAGACTAATAGAGTTTTTCCAAGAAAATGCACTGGTCATAGCAAACACCCTCTTACAACAACACAAGAGAAGACTCTACACATGGACATCACCAGATGGTCAACACCAAAATCAGATTGGTTATATGCTTTGCAGCCAAAGATGGAGAAGCTCTATACAGTCAACAAAAACAAGACCAGGAGCTGACTGTGGCTCAGATCATGAACTCCTTATTACCAAATTCAAACTTAAATTGAAGAAAGTAGGGAAAACAGCTAGACCATTCAGGTATGACCTAAATCAAATCCCTTAGGATTATACAGTGGAAGTGAGAAATAGATTTAAGGGTCTAGATCTGATAGATAGAGTGCCTGATGAACTATGGACTGAGGTTCATGACATTGTAGAGGAGACAGGAATCAAGACCATCCCCATGGAAAAGAAATGCAAAAAAGCAAAATGGCTGTCTGGGGAGGCCTTGCAAATAGCTGTGAAAAGAAGAGAAGCAAAAAGCAAAGGAGAAAAGGAAAGATAGAAGCGTCTGAATGCAGAGTAGCAAAGAATAGCAAGAAGAGATAAGAAAGCCTTCTTCAGCGATCAATGAAAAGAAATAGAGGAAAAAAAAAAAACAGAATGGGAAAGACTAGAGATCTCTTCAAGAAGATTAGAGATACCAAGGGAACATTTCATGCAAAGATGGGCTTGATAAAGGACAGAAATGTTATGGACCTAACAGAAACAGAAGATATTAGGAAGAGGTAGCAAGAATACATGGAAGAACTGTACAAAAAAGATCTTCATGACCAAGATAATTATGATGATATGATCACTAACCTAGAGCCAGACATCTTGGAATGTGAAGTCAATGTGAAGTCAAGGCCTTAGAAAGCATCACTACGAACAAAGCTATCGGAGGTGATGGCATTCCAGTGGAGCTGTTTCAAATCCTGAAAGATGATCCTGTGAAAGTGCTGCACTCAATATGTCAGCAAATTTGGAATACTTGGCAGTGGCCACAGGACTGGAAAAGGTCAGTTGTCATTCCAATTCCAAAGAAGGGCAATGCCAAAGAATGCTCCAACTACCGCACAATTGCACTCATCTTACATGCTAGTAAAGTAATGCTCAAAATTCTCCCAGCCAGGCTTCAGCAATACGTGAACCATGAACTCCCTGATGTTCAAGCTGATTTTAGAAAAGGCAGAGGAACCAGAGATCAAATTGTCCACATCCGCTGGATCATGGAAAAAGCAGGAGAGTACCAGAAAAACATATATTTCTGCTTTATTGACTATGACAAAGCCTTTGACTGTGTGGATCACAATAAACTGTGGAAAATTCTGAAAGAGATGGGAATCACAGACCACCTAACTTGCCTTTTGAGAAATCTGTATGCAGGTCAGGAAGCAACAGTTATAACTGGCCATGGAATAACAGACTGGTTCCAAATAGGAAAAGGAGTATGTCAAGGCTGTATATTGTCACCCTGCTTATTTAACTTATATGCAGAGTACATCATGAGAAATGCTCGACTGGAAGAAACAGAAGCTGGAATCGAGATTGCTGGGAGAAATATCAATAACCTCAGATATGCAGACGGCACCACCCTTATGGCAGAAAGTGAAGAGGAGCTAAAAAGCCTCTTGATGAATGCAAAAGAGGAGAGTTAAAAAGTGGGCTTAAAGTTCAACCTTCAGAAAAGGAAGATCATGGCATCTGGTCCCATCACTTCATGGGAAATAGATTGGGAAACAGTGGAAACAGTGTCACACTTTATTTTGGGGGGCTCAAAATCACTACAGATGGTGATTGCAGCCATGAAAATAAAAGACGCTTACTCCTTGGAAGAAAAGTTATGACCAAACTAGACAGCATATTCAAAAGCAGAGACATTACTTTTCTGACTAAGGTCTGTCTAGTCAAGGCTATGGTTTTTCCTGTGGTCATGTATGGATGTGAGAGTTGGACTATGAAGAAGGCAGAGCACCAAACAATTTATGCTTTTGAACTGTGGTGTTGGAGAAGACTCTTGAGAGTCCCTTGGACTGCAAGGAGATTCAACCAGTTCATGTTGAAGGGGATCAACCCTGGGATTTCTTTGGAAGGAATAATGCTAAAGCTGAAACTCCAGTACTTTGGCCACTTCATGCAACGAGTTGACTCATTGGCATAGACTCTGATGCTGGGAGGGATTTGGGGCAGGAGGAGAAGGGGACGACCAAGGATGAGATGACTGGATGGCATCACGGACTCGATGTACGTGAGTCTGAGTGAACTCCGGGAGCTGGTGATGGACAGGGAGGCCTGGCGTACTGCGATTCATGGGGTCGCAAAGAGTCAGACACCACTGAGCAACTGACTGAACTGAAATATATATATATACATATATATATATATATATATATATATATATATATATATATATACTGCTCTGTAGATAGTAATCAGTCACTATGAGTGAAATAGTGATTCAGAAACATTTATTGAAAAAATTTGGCATGACTTGCCCTTAATTGACACTTTAAAAGTGATATCTGATCTTCAATCCATTTTGAGTTTATTTTTGTGTCGGTGTTAGAAAGTAATCTAGTTTCATTCTTTTGCAAGTGGTTGACCAGTTTTCCCAAAACCACTTGTTAAAGAGATTGTCTTTACTCCATTGTATATTCTTGCCTCCTTTGTCAAAGATAAGGTGTCCATATGTGTGTGGATTTATCTCTGGGCTTTCTATTTTGTTCCATTGATCTATATTTCTGTCCTTGTTGCAGTACCATACTGTCTTGATGACTGTGGCTTTGTAGTAGAGCCTGAAGTCAGGCAACTTGATTCCTCCAGTTCCATTCTTCTTTCTCAAGATTGCTTTGGCTATTCGAGGTTTTTTGTATTTCCACACAAATCTTGAAATTATTTGTTCTAGTTCTGTGAAAAATATCGCTGGTAGCTTGATAGGGATTGCATTGAATTTGTAGATGGCTTTGGGTAGTATACTCATTTTCACTATATTGATTCTTCCAATCCATGAACATTGTATATTTCTCCATCTATTAATGTCCTCTTTGATTTCTTTCACCAATGTTTTATAGTTTTTATATATAGGTCTTTAGTTTCTTTAGGTAGGTATATTCCTAAGTATTTTATTCTTTTCGTTGCAATGGTGAATGGAATTGTTTCTGTAAATTATTTTTCTACGTTCTCATTATTAGTGTATAGGAATGCAAGGGATTTCTGTGTGTTGATTTTATGTCCTGCAACTTTACTATATTCACTGATTAGCTCTAGTAATTTTCTAGTGAAGTCTTTAGGGTTTTCTATGTAGAGGATCATGTCATCTGCAAACAGTGAGAGTTTTACTTCTTCTTTTCCAATTTGGATTCCTTTTATTTCTTTTTCTGCTTTGATTGCTGTGGCCAAACCTTCCAAAACTATGTTGAACAGTAGCTGTGAAAGTGGGCACCCTTGTCTTGTTCCTTACTTTAGGGGAAATGCTTTCAATTTTTCACCATTGAGGATAATGTTTGCTGTGGGTTTGTCATATATAGCTTTTATTATGTTGAGGTATGTTCCTTCTATTCCTGCTTTTGGGAGAGTTTTTATCATAAATGGATGTTGAATTTTGTCAAAGGTCTTCTCTATATCTCTTGAGATAATCATATGGCTTTTATTTTTCAATTTGTTAATGTGGTGAATTACATTGATTGATTTGCGGATATTGAAGAATCCTTGCATCCCTGGGATAAAGCCCACCTGGTCATGGTGTATGATCTTTTTAATGTGTTGTTGAATTCTGATTGCTAGAATTTTGTTGAGGATTTTTGCATCTATGTTCATCAGTGATATTGGCCTGTAGTTTTCTTTTTTTGTAGTATCTTTGTCAGGTTTTGGTATTAGGGTGATGGTGGCCTCATAGAATGAGTTTGGAGGTTTACCTTCCTCTGAAAATTTCTGGAAGAGTTTGAGTTAGGAAGGTGTTAGTTCTTCTCGAAATTTTTGGTAGAATTTAGCCGTGAAGCCGTCTGGACCTGGGCTTTTGTTTGCTGGAAGATTTCTGATTACAGTTTCAATTTCTGTGCTTGTGATGGGTCTGTTAAGATTTTCTATTTCTCCCTGGTTCAGTTTTGGAAAGTTGTACTTTTCTAAGAATTTGTCCATTTCTTCCACGTTTTCCACTTTATTGGCATATAATTGCTGATAGTAAGACCAGAAACTATAAAACTCCCAGAGAAGAACATAGGCAAAACACTCTCCAACATAAATCACAGCAGGATCCTCTATGATCCACCTCCAAGAGTCCTGGAAATAAAAGCAAAAATAAACAAATGGGATCTATTTAAAATTAAAAGCTTCTGCACAACAAAGGAAACTATAAGCAAGGTGAAAAGATAGCCTTCTGAATGGGAGAAAATAATAGCAAATGAAGCAACTAACAGACAACTAATCTCAAAAATATACAAGCAACTTATGCAGCTCAATTCCAGAAAAATAAACGACCCAATCAAAAAATGGGCCAAAGAACTAAACAAACATTTCTCCAAAGAAGACATACAGATGGCTAACAAACACATGAAAAGATGCTCAACATCACTCATTATTAGAGAAATGCAAATCAAAACCACAATGAGGTACCACTTCACATCAGCCAGAATGTCTGTGATCCAAATATCAGCAAGCAATAAATGCTGGAGAGGATGTGGAGAAAAGGGAACCCTCCTACACTGTTGGTGGGAATGCAAACTAGTACAGCTACTATGGAGAACAGTGTGGAGATTCCTTAAAAAATTGCAAATAAAACTGCCTTATGACACAGCAATCTCACTGCTGGGCATACACACTGAGGAAACCAGAATTGAAAGAGACACATGTACCCCAATGTTCATCACAGCACTGTTTATAATAGCCAGGATATGGAAACAACCTAGATGTCCATCAGCAGATGAATGAAAAAGAAAGCTGTGGTACATATACACAATGCACTATTACTCAGCCATTAAAAAGAATATGTTTGAATCAGTTCTAATGAGATGGATGAAACTGGAGCCGATTATACAGAGTGAAGTGAGCCAGAAAGAAAAGCACTAACACATGTATATGGAATTTAGAAAGATGGCAATGATGACCCTGTATGCGAGACAACAAAAGAGACACAGATGTGTAGAGTGGACTTTTGGACTCTGAGGGAGAGTGGGAGGGTGTGATGATTAGGGAGAATGGCATTGAAACATGTATACTATCATGTAAGAAACGAATTACCAGTCTATGTCTGATGCAGGATACAAGGTGCTTGGGGCTGGTGCACGGGGATTACCCAGAGAGATGTTATGGGGAGGGAGGTGGGAGGGGGGTTCATATTTGGGAACACATGTACACCCATGGTGTATCCATGTCAATGTATGGTAAAATCAATACAGTATTGTAAAGTAAAATGAAGTAAAAATAAAAATTTAATTAAAAATAAATAAAAGTGGTATCTGAGCAAGAGAATATTATACTTGGGTTAGCATTTTTATAAATTAAACTGCCTATTGGAAGAGCATTTCAATAAAGATGAGCCAACCCTTTGTTTCTCCCTTATGGAATTCCTACAGAAAACAAGAACCTTTAACATGGAACAATTAAGACACTATCCGTTGTGGACTGGAAGAGGATCTGGTGCCTGTTATGTGTATGATATCATCACAATTGTGCTCAATGAATACTAAATAACAAAAATTTTCACTGAGTAACAGAATCATCAAATAAACCAAATTTATTTTGAGAAGAGGTCAGAAACAGTCTGTCCAATATAGGAATCCAGGTCATCTGGGATTTGGTAGACATTGAAAAAATGTCTAATAAAGTCTTAATGAAATAAAAAAATAGAAAAGGTAGCCTATCATTTACTTTGAAACAATTGCCCAGTAATATCATGTAAAATAAGGCATTGATACTGTTGTCTCACTGCACTAATGTCTTATAGAACTACATTACTAATTATGGAAATAATTTATTTGACCTCTCAGACTGTAATATATATTATAACATTAAAAGATTCTTAAGTGTGTGTGTGTATGTGTGTGTGTGTGTTGAGTCACTCAGTCATGTCCAATTCTTTCCGACCCCATGGATTGTACTCTGCCAGACTCTTCTGTCCATGGGATTTTCCAGGCAAGAATGCTGGAGTGGGTTGCCACTTCCTTCTTCACAGTGTTTTGAGAAGAGAATTAAAATTTTGGTAGCAATTAAAAAATTATGATATAATTTATAGTCAATAAATCCATATCATAGAGTACATTAGAACTTTTCTCAATAAGAAAATTTGGAGGTAGTAAGAAAATGGCACAAAGATTTTGTTTGTTTTTGCAGTCATTTTAAAACTAAATATGCATTTAACATTACTGAACAGAGATTTTTCCAAAGTTATTCGATCATGGAATACTGATAGCTTATGGTGAATGACGTTGGATTCAGAACCCCCAAGAAAGAAGATTTAGCTTCTGGATCAGGGACCAGGCTTGATCACAAGATCTTTGGGGTAGCAGAGTTTTAATAGAGTATAAAAAGGGACAGAGAAAGCTTCTGACACAGACATCAGAAGGGGAATGAAGAGTGCCCCGATTGCTAGTCTTAGCAAGGGAGCTATATGATTTTTAAATTGGTTATTACAATAAATCAAAAGAATGTCTCAAGGTTGTAGATATCTTACTAGACACACTCCCATAATAAATATTTTAAGATAGCATTTTAAGTTATCTTCATGACCCAGATAATCATGACTGTGTGACCACTCACCTAGAGTCACATTCCTAGAATGCAAACTCAAGTGGGCCTTAGGAAGCATCACTGCAAACAAATCTCAGGGAGGTGGTGGAATTCCAGTTGACCTATTTCAAATCCTGAGAGATGTTGCTGTAAAAGTGCTGCACTCAATATGCCAGCAAATTTGGAAAACTCAGCAGTGGCAACAGGACTGGAAAAGGTCACTTTTCACTCCAATCCCAAAGAAAGGCAATGCCAAAGAATCCTCAAACTACCACACAATTACACTCATCTCACATGCTAGTAAAGTAATGTGAAAATTCTCCAAGCCAGACTTCAACAATATGTGAACCATGAACTTCCAGATGTTCAAGCTGGTTTTAAAAAAGGCAGAGGAACAAGAGATCAAAATGCCAATATTCACTGGATCATGGAAAAAGCAAGAGAGTTCCAGAAAAACATCTATTTCTGCTTTATTGACTATGCCAAATCTTTGACTGTGTGGATCACAACAAACTGTGGAAAATTCTGAAAGAGATGGGAATACCAGACACCTGACCTGCCTCTTGAGAAATCTATATGAAAGTCAGGAAGGAATAGTTAGAACTGGACATGGAAAATCAGACTGATTTTAAATAGGAAAAGGAGTATGTCAAGGCTGTATATTGTCACCCTGCTTATTTAACTTATAGGCAGAGTACATCATGAGAAAGGCTGGACTGGATGAAACAAAAGCTGCAATCAAGATTTCTGGGAAAAACTTCAATAACCTCCGATATGCAGATGACACCACCCTTATGGCAGAAAGTGAAGAAGAACTAAAGAGCCTTTTGATGAAAGTGAAAGGTAAGTGAAAACTTAAAACTCAACATTCAGAAAACAAAGATCATGGCATTCGGTCCCATCAGTTCAGTTCAGTTCAGTCTCTCAGTCGTGTCCAACTCTTTGCGACCCCATTAACCACACCACGCCAGGCCTCCCTGTCCATCACCAACTCCCAGAGTCCACCCAAACCCATGTCCATTGTGTCAGTGATGCCATCCAACCATCTCATTCTCTCATTCCCCTCTCCTCCTGCCTTCAATCTTTCCCAGCATCAGAGTCTTTTCTAATGAGTCAGCTATCTGCATCAGGTGGCCAAAGATCTGAGTTTCAGCTTCAACATCAGTCTCACCAGTGAATACTCAGGATTGAGCTCCTTTGGGATGGAGTGGTTGGATATCCTTGTAGTCCAAGGGACTCTGAAGAGTCTTCTCTAACACCACAGTTCAAAAGCTTCAATTATTCGGCGCTCAGCTTTCTTTATAGTCCAACTCTCACATCCATACATGACGACTGGAAAAATCATAGCTTTGACTAGATGGACCTTTGTTGGCAAAGTAATGTTTTGGCTTTTTAATACGCTGTCTAGTTTGGTCATAACTTTCCTTTCAAGGAGTAAGCATCTTTTAATTTCATGGCTACAATCACCATCAGCAATGATTTTGGAGCCCAGAAAAATATGACAAATAGAGGGAGAAACAATGAAAACAGTGGAAGACTTATTTTTGAAAGGCTCCAAAATCAAAAGACACTTGCTCCTTGGAAGAAAAGGTATGACCAACCTATACAGCAAATTAAAAAGCAGAGACCTTATTTTGCCAACAAAGGTCCATCTAGTCAAGGCTATGGTTTTTCGAGTAGTCTGTATGAATGTGAGAGTTGCACTATAAAGAAAGCTGATCACCAAAGAACTGATGATTTTAAACTGTGGTATTGGAGAAGACTCCTGAGAACCCTTGGCCTGCAAGGAGATCCAACCAGTCCATCCTAAAGGAAGTCAGTCCTGAATGCTCATTGGAAGGACTGATGTTGAAGCTGAAGCTCCAGTACTTTGGCCACCTGATGTGAAGAGCTGACTTATATTAAAAGACTCTTATGCTAGGAAAGATTGAAGGTGAGAGGAGAATGTGATGACAGAGGACGAGATGTTTGGATGGCATCGTTGACTCAATGGACATGAGTTTGAATAATCTCCAGGAGTTGGTGAAAGACAGGGAGGCCTGGAGTGCTACAGTCCATGGGGTCACAAAGAGTCAGACACTGAAGGACTGAAGTGAAGTGAAGTGAAGTGAACTGAGACCCACTCCCATAATAAACATTTTAAGATAACAGGATTAGTCAGAATGTTTTCAAGAAGGAGAAACTGTCCTCAAGCAGGATACATTGTTGTTGTATAATCCTTAGCACAGAGTTTAATTTGATTTGTTTGCTGTGTAATCATCAGCTCCATTTTAAAGGGAAAAAAAATGTTTTATGTGACTAAAAACTAAGGAATGAAAAAAAAAGTTTTTCCTTTTCTCCTCTTTGAGAATGCTGGACCCCTATCTCCTCTTCAAAAGCTGCAGTCCCCTTGTTCTTCCTTGGGGACTGCAGACTTCTTATCAACCTGCTTAGGAATTGATTCTCTCAATACCTTGTAGAAAGAAGCCACTAAGTGATAATATGAAAGTGGAATCTCACTTATTATACCAGGAGAAACAATAGTTTGAAAGAATAAGTGCCCCCTTTCAATGTAATGCATTTTTTTGTAATGCATTTTATTGTGATAAAATACATATAACATTTTCCATTAATAACTACATTCACAATAGCAGTCAACCATTTCCATATCTAGTTCCTGTTGACGTTCATTACTTCAAAAGAAATTCTGCCCCAGTAAGTAGCCAGTCATTCCCCATTCACTTCTCCACCAAGCCTAGGAAATGACTAATCTGTGTTCTGTCTCTCTGGATTTGTCTATATGGGATCTTTAATATAAAGATAATCATGCTATATTTGTTATTTGTTACTCAGTTTTTAAAAATATTATTATATTTTGTAATTCTTGTCATGTATTTAATAAATATTTCATTAGTCAAGGCTTTTGAGAGGCGGAAATTGAGATGACATTATATTGCAATAGACATGTCAGAGGAAATTTCTCTGGAAGTGGGAGGAAAGGGAGAGCCATTGCAATGAGAAGCAGTTCTGAACTTTGTGAAGGAGAGAGAGAACAAAGAAGGATTACATGGGTAGATGCCAGACTACAGTCCAGTTTATAGATTAAGTAAATTTAATTATTTTGTTGTTGATATTATTATTTGTTTTCCCCAAATATGTAGTCCTGTATCAATTACCTTTTTATTATATTTAATCATTTAAAATGAACATTTATTCACACTTTAGTGTATGTGAAATTTAGCAGTGTGTCTAAAGGTATCATATAAATGCTATTTTACTTTAGATTTCCCATATTTCCTAATAGAGTAGGTAAGGGCTGGGTTTCTTAAGTTAACAATCTTCCCTAAAAGTACTTTGAACATTTTACCTAGTTTACTTGAAATATTTGAAGATTTAAACACTTCAAGGTTTATATGGTTACAAAAAGACAAAATGAATTGGATTATATTCTTCTTTTGACAAAAAGTGACCATGTAAATCTTCTCATTTTTAGTAACACAATACATGTATGATTATATAAATAAAATTATTTTGAAATTTTATCTTTATAAAATTCTACGTTATACATAATAAAACCATTTTGAATAGTGATTACTTTGTCAAAAGTTATTTTGACTGATATGCCTCAATCTGACTACTTGATTTATCAAGTAAGTGGCATAAATCAGAGTGAAAATGAGTGGGTTTGACATATATATCAAATCTTTGGAATGAAAAATGGAAGAGTGATGTCTGCTTTAAGAGAAGCTTCTTCATCCTGTGTGTCCTTACCTAACTTGCATCCTCTAACTTCAACTCTGTCAGAAAGTAATTGTGAAGAAACCACTGAAGTTTTGAAAATTTTAAAAGTTTATGGTTTTATTTTGTGTTATTTTATGTGACTGACAGTAAACTCTGACATAATAAATCAGTGACAGAGGAAATATCTATTAAATCAAGTATTCTTCTCCAATTTGCAACACTACTGCTATACATATACATATGATTGATTTTTAGAGTTTGACTTTTGAAGCTCATTTAGCAACAAGGAAAACTATGTTAACTTGATTGTAAAACTAAGTTTTCCAAGGAAAATAGAAGTCATCATTATTTTATTTTTAAAATTTTATTTTTGTTTCTCCAGAGTTAGTTCTCATTTTAAAAGGTCTCCAATAATTGTTTCTAAAATGAATTAAAATATTAAATATTTTCATTTAAAAAAATCTGAGATTCTTCATTCTATTTCTCTGAGACACTAATATGGCACCTAGAGAGAATGATGTAAAAATTAAAAAAGAAAAACAAACTTATTTTTCTAGATTATCACATTTTTAGAGGATTATAAGTTGATAATACAGGTTATCTGAAGAGCATACATTTCCCTTCCTTTTTATTCAGGGATAATTGACATACAATATTATATTTGCTTCAAGTGTACAATATACAGATTTTTTTTTATTTGTATATGTTACAAAGTGATCACTGTAGTAAGTCTAGTTAGCATTGATTAACAGATATGGTTATAGGGGTTTTTTTTGTTTTTGTTTTCCCCTTGTGATGAGAATTTTTAATATCTACTCTTCTGGTAACTTTCAAATATTTAATACAGTTTTTTTTTTTTTTAACTATAGTCACCATTCTGTGCCTCTCATTTCTGTGACTTATTAATAACTGGAAGTGTTCACTTTTGACTTTCTTCTCTAATTTCTCTTACTTACCACCTACAATATTGTGCCTCTGGCAACCACTGATCTCTCCTCTGAATCTATGAGCTTGTTTTTTGTTGTTTCTTAGACCCCCACATATGTTAGAAATTTGATCTTTGCTTTATTTATTTCACTTAGCATAATACTCCCAGTTCCATCCATGTTGTCACAAATGGCAAAATTTTGTTTGTTTTTCTGGTTAAATGATATTCCAGGCTTTGGTCCCTGCTGGTGGTCTGCCTCCTGCCTTCCTGGAATATCTTTTGGCCATAATAAAAGGACAAAATCTTATACCACATATTATTTATTCATTCAATCTATCAACTAAAGTGGCTTCCATATTTTGGACATTGTAAGTACTGCTGTAGTGAAGACTAGGATGCATGTATCTTTTCAAATTAGTGTTTTCATTTCCTTTGGATAAATGCCCAAAATTGGAATTCAGTACAGTTTAATCGCTCAGTTATGTCCGACTCTTTGTGACTCCATGGACTGAAGCACGCCAGGTTTCCCTATCCATCATCAACTCCCAGAGCTTGCTCAAACTCAAGTCCGTTGAGTCACTGATGCCATCCAATCATCTTATTCTCTGTCATCCCCTTCTCCTCCTGCCTTCAATCTTTCCCAGCATCAGAGTCTTTTCAAATGAGTCATTTCTACGTATCAGGTGGCCAAAGTATTGGAGCTTGATCTTGAGCTTGAGTCCTTCCAGTGAATAGTCAGGACTGATTTCCTTTAAAATGGACAGATTGGATCTCCTTGCAGTCTAAGGAACTCTCAAGAGTCTTCTCCAACACAGCAGTTCAAAAGCATCAATTCATTGGCGCTCAGCTTTTTTATGGTCCACCTCAAACATCCACATGTGACTACTGGAAAAGCCATAGGTTTGACCGGACAGAACTTTTTTGGCAAAGTCGTGTCTCTACTTTTTAATAAGCTGTCTAGTTTGGTCATAGCTTTCCTTCCTAGGAGTAACTGTCTTTTAATTTCACGGCTGCAGGCACCATCTGCAGTGATTCTGGAGCCCAAGAAAATAAAGCTTATCACTGTTTCCATTTTTTCCACATCTATTTGCCATGAAGTGATAGGACCAGATGCAATGATCTTAGTTTTCTGAATGTTGAGTTTTAAGCCAACTTTTTCACTCTTCTCTTTCACTTTCATCAAGAGGCTCTTCATTTCCTCTTTGCTTTCTTCCATAATGGTGGTGTTATCTGCATAACTGAGGTTATTGATATTTCTTCCAGAAATCTTTATTCTAGCTTGTGCTTCATCTAGGCTGGCATTCACATGATCTACTCTGCATATAAGTTAACTAAGCAGGGTGACAATATACAGTCTTGACATACTCCTTTCCCAATTTGGATCCAGTCAGTTGTTCCAAATTGAAATTAGTGGATCATATAGTATTGAAATTATTTTATATGTATTTTATAAAATTGGAATTAATGGGTCGTATAGTAATACTACTTTATTTTTGTTTTAAACTTCATATTGTTTGCCATACTGGCTGCACCAATTTATATTCCAACAAATAAAGCACAAGAACTCCCTTTCCTTCACATCTTAGGCAACACTTGTTTTTGTCTTGTCTTTTTTAAAAATAATAACCATTCTAAAAGATGTGAGATAACATTGCATTGTGGAATTAGTTTTCATTTTCCTGATGATTATGAATGTTAAATATCTTTTAATGCACATGGTTTCCATCTGTGTCTTCATTGGAAAAATGTCTAATCAGATTCTCTGCCTGTTATATCACATTTTTTTAATTTTTTGATATTGAGTCATATGAATCCTTTATATAGTTTGAATACTCACTCCTTATCAGATGTATGATTTGAAAATATTTTCTTTCATTCTCCAGGTTTTTTATTTTTTTGTTAACAATGTCCTTTGCTGTGCAAAAACTTTTTGTTTGTTGGAGTCCCACTTTTTGAATTTTGCCTTTCTTTCCTTTACTCTTGGTATGAAATGTAAAATATACATATATATATATATATATATATATATATATATATATATATCACCGAGACCTTATCAGGGAGTTTATCACCTATGTTTTCTTTCAGTCATTTTATGTTTTCAGATGTTACAATTAAGTTCTTAATCTATTTTGAGTTAGTCTTTGTGTATGTTGTACAATAGTGATCCAGTTCATTCTTTTGAATGCTACTGTCCATTTTTCCCAGAACCATTTATTGAAAAGACTGTCCTTTCTCCATTGCATATTTTTGGTATCTATATAGTAAATTGAATAACCATGTATACATGGGTTTATTTTTTGCCTATCTATTTATTCTGTTCCGTTGATCCATGTATCTGTTTTAATGCCAATATCATACTATTTTGATTTCTATAGCTTTGTAATGTAGTTTGAAGTCAGGGAGCATGATGAAATAGATTTGTATATATTGATTTATGTCCTGCAATTTTTCTGAATTCCTTTATTAGTTCTAACACTTTTTGGGTGGACTCTTGAATGTTTTCTTTATGTAGTATGATGTCTTCTGCAAATATTAAGAGTTTCATTTCTTTATTTCCAATTTGTATGCTTTTTATTTTTTTTTTGTTTTACCTAATTACTCTGGCTAGGATTTCCAGTCCTATGCTGAATAAAAATGGTGAGATTGTCATCCTTGTCATGTTATTGGTCTTAGAGGAAAAGCTTTAAGATTTTCACTCAAAGTATTATGTTAGCTGTGGACTTTCATATATGGTCTTTATTATGCTGAGGTGCATTTGCTTCTTACCCACTTTGTTCAGTAATTAACATTACTGGATCCATCATGACTGGATGTTGAATTTTATCTTTTTTTCTTTTTTTTTGCTTTGCAATTATCATGATTTGTTCTTTAGTTACTGAATTGTGGGTGTTGAACAATTCTTTCATCTCAGATTAAATCCTAAGTGGCAATGGCATATAATATTTTAATGTATCACTGAATTAAGTTTGCTAATATTTTGTTGAGGATTTTTGCATCTATGTTCATCAAAGAAAGGACCTGTGATTCCCCCCCCCCCACCCCCACCCCGTGAAGGCCTTGTCTGGTTTTGGTATCAGGGTAATGCTGACATTGTAAAATGAGTTTGGAAGTTTCCTTCTTTTTCTATTTTCTTTGGAAGAAATATTTGTGAAGAAATAGTATTAATTGGATTTGTGAAGAAATAGTATTAATTCTTCTTTGAATGTTTGGTAGAATTTGCCAGTGATGTCATGCTTAATGCCAGGGTGGACACATCACAGGCTGGAATCAAGATTGCTGGGAGAAATATCAACTACCTCCGATTTTCAGATGATAACCACTCTAATTGCAGAAAGTGAAGAAGGATTAAAGAGCCTCTTGATAAAGATGAAAGAGGAAAGTGAAAAAATTCATTTAAATCTCAACATTCAAAAAACTAAGATCATGGCATCTGGTCCCATCACTTCATGGCAAATAAAAGTGGAAAAGTGGAAGCAATGACAGATTTCGTCTTTTGGGGCTCCAAAATCACTGCTGACAGTGGCTGCAGCCATGAAATTTAAACACTTGCACCTTGGAAGGAAAGCTATGACAAACCTAGACAACATATTCAAAAGCAGAAACATCAATTTTGCTTGTCTTTTTGAAGAATCAGCTCTTGGTTTCATTGATGTTTTCTATTGTCTCTATTTCACTCATTTCTGTTCTGACCTTTGTTAATTTATTTCCTTTTACTAATTTGGGGCTTTATTGATTCTTCTTTTCCTATTTCTTTGAGTTGTAAAAATAGGGTTTTTTTTTTTTTTTTGAGATTGTATTTGTTTCTTGAAGTAGACATTTACTTCCGTGTACTTCTTTTAAAACTATTTTTTCTGTACACATTTTGGTAAGTTATATTTCCATTTTTATTTGTCTCAGTGTATTTTGTTCTCTTTTAAGTTTTTGTTGACCCATCAGTTGTTCATTAAATTTGCTGTGTAATTTCCACATATTTGTGAATTTTCTTCTTTTAATTGATTTCTAATTTCATACCATCATTGTCAAAAATGCTTTATATGTTTTCAGTCTTTTCAAATTTGTTAGGACTAGTTTTGTGACCTAATATATGATGTATCCTGGAAAACGTGCCATGTGTGCTTGAAAAAAAAATGTATATCCTGTGTCATTTAAGGTTTATATTTTCTTAATGATTTTCTGTCTAGATAATCTGTCCATTGATGTAAGTGGGGTATTAAAATTCTTTACTATTGTTTAATTGCCATCTACTTCTCTATTCAGATTTATGAATATTTGTGTTATGTATTTGGCTGTTCCTGTGCTGGGTGCATAAATATTTTCAAATGTTATATTGGGATGTTTTTCAGTCTGATATTTGTACAGTGCCCTGGGTATGTAGTCTCCCAATAACTGACTCTCTTATTGTTACCATCCATGGAACCCAGAAATATAAGTCCCCCTGGAATCCAGTTCCATCAATCAAAGGGTGTATTCTGAGTGACAGCTGAAAAAACTGATTCACCAGGCATGAAAACTGAGGCACCAAACATGTTTAGAAACCTCTCTCTGAAATAAACTTGAGCTTTGAAGTGTGACAGAAAGTAAACATAAGGATGGCACCTCCCAGCTGAAGCAAAGCAGAGATGGAGTACAAAGATGGTACTTGCTAAAAAAGAAAAAGAAGAAAAGAGGGGAAAAAAGAGAAAGAAGAAGGAAAAACAGAAAAGGGTATGTGAAAGATGGCATTCACCAGTTTAGCAAGGCAGCAGGAGAACATGGAAGATGGTGCCTACTGGCTGTAGCAGAAAGATGGTCTCCACTGAAAAGAAAACAAACAAAAAAAAAATTACAAGTGTATAGTAGTTTTAGCAAGGCAGAGCAGAATGATGGCACTCACCAATATCCATTGCCAGAGAATATCCCAGAAAACCCTTGTCCCTCAAACCAATACTTTAAAATAAAGAAATTAACGTCTTTCATAAAAAGTCTGGGGGCTTTCCAAAGAGCTGCTGTAGTGACCATGGCGTGGAAACCATTTTAAAATGGTTCTTAGTTCATCACAGCTCTGTGGGTCTCCTGGGCACAAGACAAATCTCCAGAGACAGATGTATGGGGGGCTTGTGTCTCCAGCGTCCATGTTTTGAGTTGAGGTGCCTGACGTGGAGTACAGCAACTTGTTCCTCAGAGAGAATCTCCAGGTTTTGAATTTGCTTCTAACTGTGGCTTGCCCACCATCACAGGAGTAGAGTTTATGGAAGAATTTTGTCTCAGCCTTTCATATCTGCTTTTATGTGGTTTCCTTCTCATTTGCCCAAAGTGAAGGAATTGCTTACAAGTTCTTAGGGCTTTTGCTTTTTACAAAGGAAATCATTCTACAGGTGCTGCAAATTCACTGAATCTATAGGTGGAGCTAAGTTCAGGATCTTTCTACATCACCATTTTGAACTGGAATTCTCTGTACATTTCCTTAATGAGTAATGATAAATGCTGTTCATTTCCCTTGAGCCTTAGAGTAAGCAAAGAGATATTCTAAAGCCCTTTGACAATCTGAAAAAGTGAACTAATAAAAGTGCTTACAGTAAAATGAAGCTTCATTATAAGTAAAATGAAAGATTTTAAAATTGTATTAATAGAATTAAAAGTTTATCTTCTACTTCTTAAAAGTTAATTCCAAGTGGACCATTTTCAATGGAAATTTATATTCACTAATGACTTTATTACCAAGGCTTTAAATATATTGTTTCAGAAAAAAATATTTAAATTTGATTAAATAGTATATCATCAATATTCATTTAATACTTACATTTTTTGTTCTATTGTTCCTGTAAAAAGATGCCGGAGATATTTCATATCAGTAACATACTCAGAAATTATTATAATAATAAGCTATGTCATTGAGTAACTTCCCCCTGTTCACTATTTGTCATTTTTGCACCTGTACAATGATAAGAGAGGTAAGTCATCTGTATGTTTTTGAGGGCATTGAGAAAATTGCTTATAAAACAAAATTTATTATAAAGCATAAATTCAGATATTTCTATTACTGAGTGAAAGTACATATTCTAAAACATGCATTTATTGTCAAAAGCAAAAAATAATCCAGATCCAAAATGTGTTCACTGAAATATATAAAACAAAAAGTTTATTTCTCTGCTAAGTTTTCTACTCTGGAATTTCCAACAAAATTATTCAGAAAAGAAGAAATAATCAAAATATAAATAGGAGCTAGGTTTCTCAGATATTCCAGTGAAGTATACAGGCACATATACACAAGGGACACATAATTTTTAATCAAAATTGATAGGTAAAAGTTGGCATTGCCAAAGGCAAAATGCATTTGAAATCTGTGACCATGCTGTGTAAAAGAAAAGAAAGCTAATATTAAACATCAAGCTGTTAGTATAACCTTATCCTCCACTAGGATTTCAGCTCTACTATTTTAACCAAATTTCTATTGCAAAAATAAATAAATCAGTAATTTATAATATGTTGCAAGTAGTGGTTTGGAATAAAACATAAATTTAAGAGTTCAAGCATCAACAAACATCTAAAAATGTTGCCCATATAAAAGACTAAATTTACTTTAGTTTGAACATTTATAAAGAAAAGAGATAATATCAGATAGAGTAGAGAATGAAGACAGAGACAATTTCATAGAGTGACAGAGGAGAGAGAGGCAGGGGATTGGGGAGAAAGGAGTTGGGGAGAGGGAAAGACTGAAAAAGGAAGAGTATTTGATGAATGCTATTTGCGAACATTGAATCTGAGAAGATGAATTGTGGTAGTAATGAGATCATTAAAAATCATCACTTCTCCCACCACAATCTTCCTTTCACAGACTGTCATTTTTAAAGATTAGATAAGGCAAACAGAATATGAGAATTAGTATACATTTGGTGAGTTGGATAAAGAGAATTGTCTGGAAAGACAACTTTATAAATAGCTTAACATTTTGCTAGCTGAGAATTAAGACAGATTGAAATGCAAGATGGAAAACAACCAAACAAGAACAATAATCTGCAAACACAAAATTGACGAACACTAGACTTGTTTGGGGCTTCCCCAGCGGCTCAGCAGTAAAGAGTCTGCTTGCAATGCAGGACATGCAGAAGACAGAGTTTGATCCCTGGGTCAGAAAGATCCACTAGAGGACCACACGGAAGCCCATTCCAGTATTTTTACCTGGAGAATGCTCTGAACAGAGGAGCCTGGCCAGCCACACTCAATGGGTTCGCAAAGTTCACATGACTGAAGTGACTTAGCATGCATGCATGCAGACTTGTTTGGGGATTTAAAAAACATTTTCAATGAAGCAAAATTATTAAAAACATCAACTGATCATCAAATATAAACATCCTGTAGAAAAGTGACTTCAACCTAGAATTATACTTACAGTTATAAATTCCATAGCATCAGAATCATTCACAAATCTGTACCTTATAGTTATCAATATGTATCTCTTGAGGAGGAAGAAATTTTCCTCTACCCTTCAAGGTTCTTCCAGCTGATCTAAGAATTAAATTGACATGAAAAAAATAAACAGCAAATTAACAGTAAAAAATAAAACACAGGCTCAATAACATGTTTACTTGGGATGGACCCAGGAGAACTGAATAACTCCCCAAAATGGCAAAATACGTCACTTTTAATACCATCTCAGGCTTCCCAGGTGGGTCAGTGGTAAAGAATCACCTGCCAGCTCAAGAACCCCAGGAGATACTGGTTTGATCCCTGAGTTGGGAAGATCCCCTGGAAGAGAAAATGGCAACCCACTTCAGCATTCTTGCCTGGAAAATTCCATGGGCAGAGGAGCCTGGCAAGCTACAGTGCATGGGTCTGCAAAATGTTGGACATGATGAAGTGACTGAACATAGAATAGTACTCACAACTAAAGAGGATACTGGTTTGAGATTTCAAAGGAGGCTAAGACAATTGACAAGGAGGTAGCAAAGCAAAAGCTTAATATATAAATGTTTGTTTGACCATGCAGAGACATTGGGGCTTTCCAAGCGGCAGTAGTGGTAAAGAACCCACCTGCCAAAGCAGGAGACATAAGAGATGCAGATTTGATCCCTGGGTTAGGATGATCCCCTGGAGGAGCACATGTTAACCCACTCCAATATTCTTGCTTGGAGAATTCCAATGGACAGTGGAGCCTGGTAGGATACAGTTCATGGGGTCACAAAGAGTCAGACATGGCTGAAGAGACAGCATGCACACACACACAAAGATATTAAGGCAAAGAAAGGAATTTTAACAATAGACTTGGTTCCCTCTCTTCTACACTTAGTCCACACTAGTGTTATCTATGGTGGTAGCTAGGTGGCTCAGTCAGTAAAGAGTGCCTGCAATGCGGGAGACCCAGCTTCAATCCCTGGGTTAGGAAGATCCCCTGGACAAGGAAATGGCAACCCACTTTAGTATTCTTGCCTGGAGAATTCCATCAACAGAGGAGCCTGGCAGGCTATAGTCCATGGAGTCACAAAGAGTTGGACATGACTGAATGACTATCTCTTAACTTCATTTCCCTTCTCAGAATATGCCCTCTTACCTACATTTTTAGGCAATCAGGAGGAAGGTCAAATTTTTGGACCTTTATTATTTTCAGTTAAAAATAATCTGCATGCCAAAGAGACATTAAACTGCTTTTAATGCTATTACCATGAAAGTTTATGGTATATATTGGTAGATATCAGAAGAAGAAGTAAGAAAAAGTGTTAGTCACTTAGTTGCATCCAACTCTTTGCAACCCCATGGACTGTAGCCCTCCAAGCTCCTATGTCCATGGAATTATCCAGGCAGGAATACTGGAGTGGGTTGCCATTCCCTTTTCCAGGGGATCATCCCAACCCAGAGATCAAACCCGGGTCTCCTGAATTGTAAGCAGATTCTTTACCTTCTGAGCCACTCAGAGGCTAACGTTAAAACCTTTTTAATTTTCATGTAGTGTTACTCAATATTATATTAAAAATAATTAGTTCAGGGACTTAACATTCTAATAAACTATTGATTACAGATTAACCGTAAATGAACTTTTGAGGATGCATATTTCTTTACAAAAAAGAATTAATAAGTTGGTTCTTAAAATGGAAGTAAAACCACACAAGTCATATTGGGACTCAAACCCAGCCCAACCCCAATCTGGGACTTGAACCCACTGTTCTTTCACTGAGATCACACACCTTGCATCAGGACTTAATGAAGCTGCGATTCTATGTGACTCATCACAGAAGGAATTCAATGAGTACTGGGTCAGAAGTGGATTTATATAAAGAGATACACATTCCATAGACAGAATGTGGTGCATCTCAAACAGCAAGTAACACATTCCTCAGACAGACTGAGGGCCATCTCAGAAGGAAAGAGGCCCCCAAAATATGGAGTGGTTAGTTTTTATTGGCTGAATAATACATAGGCTAATGAGTGGAAAGATTATTCCAACTATTTGAAAAAGGGGCAGAGATTTCCATGCATTAGGCCACTGCCCAATTTTGGCATTTTATGATCAGCCTTAGGACTATCATGGCACTGGTGGATATGTCATTTAGCATGCTACTTCATTACGATTAGAGTTTAATCAGACCCAAGATCTACTGGAAGTTGATTCTTCTGCCATATTGGTTCTAACCATTTTATGTTATACCCTCAGGACTATGTCATTCTTCTAGAGGTTATGCCCTGCCCCCTTCCCTCCTGTTTCAGAAGGAGAACTAGAAGAAAATGAAGTACACAGTGTTCATTCCCACTTTCTGTAGAGAGAATCAGTAGATATTTTTTATAACTGATACATTAAGAATAGTGGGTGTTGTAAAAATAATTCAGAAGTTTGAACGTAAACTTCAAAGATGTTTCAGCAGGAGGAACAGAAGAAAATACTATTCTAAAGAGTGAATCTGAGGTTGAGGAAGAGTAGAAGTGAAGTCTTTCACATATCACTGAAGGCATTTTAATATTTAGCTTTAGAAACTGCATACAATTCTTTGTTTAAAAGTATAATTTTATAAAACAAACAAACTGGCAAATGAATTAAAATACAAAGATATTGCAATACAATTTTAGGAGATACATAAGTAAGCATACCTTATATTGCTGTGAACTAAAATTTAGAGAGGTTGTAACTAGAAACCTTGAAATTATCTAATTAAAATATACTCAGAGAATATACAAGTAAATAATGTATTTTGAATATAGCATAAGGCATCAGTGATGTAAAGATGAAGTTTAATAGAGAAAATAGTACAGGGGATAGAGAACAGCACATTTAAAATATGTTACAAGTTATGAGAAATATTTTATGAAGTAACTTTGGATTTCAATTTGATTGAAGTAAGAATTAGTTGATAAGTGGGGGAAGAGAAAGTTGTGAGGCAAACTTAAGATGAGGCCTGATTATTTGGAAACAACCTAGATGTCCATCAGCAGATGAATGGATAAGAAAGCTGTGGTACATATACACAATGGAGTATTACTCAGCCGTTAAAAAGAATTCATTTGAAGCAGTTCTGATGAGATGGATGAAACTGGAGCCGATTATACAGAGTGAAGTAAGCCAGAAAGAAAAACACCAATACAGTATACTAACACATATATATGGAATTTAGGAAGATGGCAATGACGACCCTGTATGCAAGACAGGAAAAAAAGACACAGATGTGTATAATGGACTTTTGGACTCAGAGGGAGAGGGAGAGGGTGGGATGATTTGGGAGAATGGCATTCTAACATGTATACTATCATGTAAGAATTGAATTGCCAGTCTATGTCTGACACAGGATACAGCATGCTTGGGGCTGGTGCCTGGGGATGACCCAGAGAGATGTTCTGGGGAGGGCGGTGGGAGGGGGGTTCATGTTTGGGAACGCATGTAAGAATTAAAGATTTTAAATTTTAAAAAATAAAAAACTTAAAAAAAAAAAAAGACTACATTATGTCAGGACTGCAAGGAGATCCAACCAGTCCATCCTAAAAGAGATCAGTCCTGGATGTTCATTGGAAGGACTGATGCTGAAGCTGAAACTCCAATACTTTGGCCACCTGATGTGAAGAGCTGACTCATTTGAAAGGACACTGATGTTGGGAGAGATTGAGGGCAGGAGGAGAGGAGGATGACAGAGAATGAGACGGTTAGATGGCATCACCAACTCGATGGACATGGGTTTGGGTGGACTCCAGGAGTTGGTGATGGACAGGGAGGCCTGGCATGCTGTGGTTCATGGGGTCACAAAGAGTCAGTCACGACTGAGAGACTGAACTGAACTGATGCCAAGATAAGAAATTCAAACTGTTTTTTTCTGGTGATGTATAGTCAACAAATGCTTTTAAGATAGATGTGTAAGTGATCAGACTTGAATTATAGAAAGATCACTGTCAATGCTTATGTCAGTGGATTGAATGCAGTCAAGCCAATTAACAAGAAATTAAAATAGATGAAGTGAGATGAGGACTTGTAGACAGTGGTAGAAGAAATGCATCAGGAAGGAAGGATGCAAATAAAGTGAGGAGATGGCAATTAAGAACTTAATAACTGAATAGCTGTGGTAGATGAGAAGAAGAAAGATGTGACCAATGTCACACGTGCTTCTAGTGTGAAAGTTTGGAGAAGGAAAAGGCAACCCACTCCAGCGTTCTTGCTTGGAGAATCCCAGGGACTGGGGAGCCTGGTGGGCTGCCGTCTATGGAGTCGCACAGAGTCGGACACGACTGAAGCGACTTAGCAGAAGCAGCAGTGTGATAGTTGTGTAAGGATAGCATCAATTGCTTTATTTGGAAAAATAAAAAAGGAAGAAGCTAAAGACATTTTTCAAATTCCAAATATGAGATTTAAATTTTACATAAAATCCAACTAAGTAAACTCAATTATATAAATTATTTTAATTGGAATTGTTTACATAGATATGATCCTGTCAGTTTATAAGAGAATGTTTTACAACTCAAATTTTAAAAATGGGCCTCATGGATGATCACTTGAACAGTTCTTATCTAACCTGTCTTCATAGATGATGCCGATGGTAAGTGATTGCAGGACTAAAAAAAAATGAATATTAATACATTCAATCATTAAAAAAGAAGATTTGATTCCTTCTAATGCAGACTGATTCACTTTTGTCAAGCAAATTCTCATGAATGAGATACATCATGGCATAAAAAGAATATATATTTATTATACATGAAAATATAACAGAGAGAAAACATTATATATTCAAATGATAAAATTAGATTAGATTTTGCCATATGGTTATACATTTTTTATTATTTAAAGTTTTGTGATGGATAATTTAAAAAGCGTTATAGCTTATAGCATAAATGCTTCTTAAATTCAAAGAGACATAACTATCAGTTCGGTTCAGTTCAGTCGCTCAGTCGTGTCTGACTCTTTGTGAACCCATGAATGGCAGCACACGAGGTCTCCCTGTCCATCACCAACTCCCGGAGTTCACTCAGAATCACGTCCATCAAGTCAGTGATGCCATCCAGCCATCTCATCCTCTGTTGTCCCCTTCTCCTCCTGCCCCCAATCCCTCCCAACATCAAACACTTTTCCAATGAGTCAACTCTTCACATGAGGTGGCCAAAGTACTGGAGCTTCAGCTTTAGCATCATTTCTTCCAAAGAAATCCCAGGCTGATCTCCTTCAGAACTGACTGGTTGGATCTCCTTGCAGTCCAAGGGACTCACAAGAGTCTTCTCACATTCACAGCTGAGTATTGTTTTTGCTTTGGCTCCTTCCCTTCGTTCTTTCTGGAGTTATTTTCCCACTGATCTCCAGTAGCATATTGGGCACCTACTGACCTGGGGAGTTCCTCTCTCAGTATCCTATCATTTTGCCTTTTCATACTTTTTTCATGGGGTTCTCAAGGCAAGAATGCTGAAGGGTTTACTATTCCCTTCTCCAGTGGACCACATTCTGTCAGACCTCTCCACCATGACCCTCCCGTCTTGGGTTGCCCCAAGGGCATGGCTTAGTTTCACTGAGTTAGGCGACCAGCGCACTAAGCGCAGGCGGCTGTGACCAGTGCACTAAGCGCAGCTGAGAGGAGCTACCTGCGCCCGAGGTCAGGGGTGGCGCCCAGAAGGAGCCATCCCGTGCCCGAGGCAAGGGGCGGTGGCCAGGAGTAGCAACCCCATGTCCAAGGAGCCGTGACTGCCCGGATGCAGGAGAGCCGCCTAGAGGAGCCATCCCACGTTGAAGGTCAGGAAGGGCTGCAGTGAGGAGATACCCCTCATCCAAGGTAAGGAGCAGTGGCTGTGCTTTGCTGGAGCAGCCATGAAGAGATACCCTATGCCCAAGGTAAGAGAAACCCAAGTAAGATGGTAGGTGTTGCAAGAGGGCAGACACACTGAAACCATATGCACAGAAAACTAGTCAATCTAATCACACTAGGACCACAGCCTTGTCTAACTCAATAACTCAATGATGTAATTATAAGATTCATCAATTAGTGACATGAGGCCATTTTTACAGCTTTGGCTGTATTTACATGCTTTGTTATTATTTTTAACAAAAAATTTGTGATTGAATTAAGAATATTTTAACTGATATTTAAGTGTAGGTTTTCATGTGTGCTGTCAGACTTGGCTATTTTTATACATGAAAAATTAAAACTTCATAAGAAACAAATCATAGCTTCCATATTATGGATCATGTTACCAGGCTCTTGAAGGGAAACTGAAGTAATGTTGGCTTGCTTCTCCCAGAGTCAGCAGACACAATCTTTTAGACAAGATTGTGGTAAGAGAAAGGATACTTGACTTAGACATTTTGGAGATGAAACAGTTATGAAACCTGAGCGTGTAAACGTAATGACTAGTGCTAGAAATGAACTGGGTCATTTATTAGCAATGAAGACGACAAGAAGTATTGGAAATGAAGAAGTCATGGTGTTGGGTGGGCCATTAACACAGACTTTGGAATCACTCAATTCAGGAAGAATGGGATTGAATGAAAGACTGAACTACTGGCAAAAAACAAATGGATGAGAAATAGTTGGGAGTTTAGAAAAGTAGATGACAAATAGATGAATCCATCAGATCTTCATTAGTCAGTAAATAATTATAATTTGGATTTTGCTCTCTTAGTATAAAAATAAATGCCACAGTGTATTCTATTATGCATTTTCAATAATGCTCATACAATCAATTTACACAACAAAACATTTTATTAGACCGTAAAAGGTAAATTTTATTTGTCCCTTGTTTAAAGTATATAAACAAACATTTTTAAGGTCTGAAATCAAGAAAATTCCTAAGAAAAACGTTTAAGGCTGGAGATAAAGGCAAGGTTTCTAACTTTCAAAATTTTGACAGAGACAAGAGGAGGTGGCAGAGACAGCTATTTTAAGAATATGAAGTGTTATAACCTCAAACTGTTGCAGTTTATGCTAGGATACTGACTCTGATAACATTGTCCTAACTTCCACAAGCTAGTGTATGTCAAAGGAGATGCTAGAGAATTTAGATAAATACTTGTATAAGATAAACAAATAAATAAATGCAGATTATAAAATTGGTAAGGGACCTTGAAGGGTGCACTTGATGATGGTAAAGGAGATGACAATAATTTGGGACTCCCCCAATGAAAACATTGCTCAACTCATTAAGGATTTCTTAGCAAGCAAGTATAAACCCATATGAATGTGTTCTTTTTAAGTGAAAATTATGCAATAATGGAGATTAGAATATTTTAAATGTAATTTAAACACTAGCTTTTAAGTTTGAATTTATTTACTGAAATCCACTTTAGTTCACTCATGTCCCAGGGAGAGTTTGTGCTACTTTCATTTTCTCTTTACAAAGAAACTATAAGTGTCGCTATTTCCATTTTATAGATAAGGACAATTTAAATGAGACAAAGAGGTTTAACATATTGCCTGAGGTTGCACACCTAGTAAATGGTGGAATCAAGAATCTTCCTTAATGGTACAGCTTACTTTCTGCTTTGACCACAGTGACCCAAAATGTGTTTGATGCATCTAGTGAAATTATCTTTTCATTTACAGTTTACATTCCTGAAGCAAATATGTTTTCATAAATCACAATAATTTTGTATTTCATCTTAGAACATTCCATTATTATTTTAGCCTAGAGGTGAAAAATAACTTATGGAAGAATGCATGTGTGGACACTTTATACAGGAAATTAAAAATGTTATCATCAATAGTTTGCATTTTTATGATAATTTTTTTGGTGGTTGTTATTGGCAAAAGCGTACTATAGGGATTTTCTTTTGGTTGGTTTTTACTCATTGATAAGAAAGTAAGTAAATATTTTAAGATTATTATAAGTTTTGGGGCTTTATATTTGTTTTTGCATTGTATCTTCTAATACAGAATATGTCAAAGTATATTTTGTCTTCTCTCTAGAAAAGAAGTATCTTTATCTCTCAGTCGGTTCTATGTAGACTCACTTTATAAGTTTTGGGACCATGTACGATTTCAATTTGCTATTATGCTATAGTTAATATATCTTTGTTTAAATTAATTTAGACATATTGTTGAAATATGGAGGTTTTCTCACAGCCAATTACTTATATCAGTATAAAACAGAGCATTTATATTAAATTTTCATCTTTAGTATACTTATTTATATAAATTGTCAAGTGGTTGTTTATGTGACAGGAGCTATGGTAACTGCTGGGAATATAAAGAAAAATAATTTATGTTTCTATCTGCTATTAAGGGCTCACAATCTAGTTGTTGGCAGAAATATACAATACCATATAATAGAGATTTGAATCAAATGTTCTGGGAGAACCAAAGACAGAAAAGCTAAATGCCTGGAGGGGTAAGGCAAACCACAAAGTGAGTGATTTAAACCCGGACTTCAAAACAGAAGAGTTATGCTTTGTAATTCCAGACAACTTTGGCATAGCCATCACTACGAACAAAGCTAGTGGAGGTGATGGAATTCCAGTTGAGCTGTTTCAAATCCTGAAAGATGATGCTGTGAAAGTGCTGCACTCAATATGCCAGCAAATTTGGAAAACTCAGCAGTGGCCACAGGACTGGAAAAGGTCAGTTTTCATTCCAATCCCAAAGAAAGGCAATGCCAAAGAATGCTCAAACTACTGCACAATTGCACTCATCTCACACACTAGTAAAGTAATGCTCAAAATTCTCCAAGCCAGGCTTCAGCAACATGTGAACAGTGAACTCCCTGATGTTCAAGCTGATTTTAGAAAAGGCAGAGGAACCAGAGATCAAATTGCCAACATCCGCTGGATCATGGATAAAGCAAGAGAGTTCCAGAAAAACATATTTTTCTGCTTTATTGACTATACCAAAGACTTTGACTGTGTGGATCACAATAAACTGTGGAAAATTCTGAAAGAGATGGGAATACCAGACCACCTAACCTGCCTCTTGAGAAATCTGTATGCAGGTCAGGAAGCAACAGTTAGAACTGGACATGGAACAACAGACTGGTTCCAGATAGGAAAAGGAGTACATCAAGGCTGTATATTGTCACCCTGATTATTTAACTTATATGCAGAGTACATCATGAGAAACGCTGGGCTGGAAGAAGCACAAGCTGGAATCAAGATTGCCGGGAGAAATCTCAATAACCTCAGATATGCAGATGACACCACCCTTATGGCAGAAAGTGAAGAGGAACGAAAAAGCCTGTTGATGAAGGTGAAAGAGGAGAGCGAAAAAGTTGGCTTAAAGCTCAACCTTCAGAAAAATAAAATCATGGCATCCAGTCCCATCACTTCATGGAAAATAGATGGGGAAACTGTGGAAACAGTGTCAGACTTCATTTCTTTTGGCTCCAAAATCACTGTAGATGGTGATTGCAGCCATGAAACTAAAAGACGCTTACTCCTTGGAAGAAAAGTTATGACCGACCTTGATAATATATTCAAAAGCAGAGACATTACTTTGCTGACTAAGGTCCGTCTAGTCAAGGCTATGGTTTTTCCTGTGGTCATGTATGGATGTGAGAGTTGGACTGTGAAGAAGGCTGAGCACCGCAGAATTGATGCTTTTGAACTGTGGTGTTGGAGAAGACTCTTGAGAGTCCCTTGGACTGCCAGGAGATCCAACCAGTCCATTCTGAAGGAGATCAGCCTTGGGATTTCTTTGGAAGAAATGATGCTAAAGCTGAAACTCCAGCTCTTTGGCCACCTCATGCGAAGAGTTGGCTCATTGGAAAAGACTCTGATGCTGGGAGGGATTGGGGGCAGGAGGAGAAGGGGACAACAGAGGATGAGATGACTGGATGGCATCACGGACTTGATGGACGTGAGTCTGAGTGAACTCCGGGAGATGGTGATGGACAGGGAGGCCTGGCGTGCTGCAATTCATGGGGTTGCAAAGAGTTGGACACGACTGAGCGACTCAACTGAACTTGGCATAGTCACAGATAATGTGATTTGAAAGACTAAGTTAAATTTGGCTATTTGAAGCTTAATGTGACTCTAACACTAAGTAGTATAAGTAAGTGTGAGATACATATTAGGTTCAGTAACCACTTATTAGCATGTATAACTGAATAAGAAAGAAGAGAAAAAAAGGAAAAGAGAGAAAAAAAAAGAATTGAGGTATTTTTAAATTTATTTTAATATAAATTTATCTTTTTTAATTGGAGGTTAATTACTTTACAATATTGTAATCATTTTGTCATACATCAACATGAATTCACCACAGGTATACACGTGTTCCCCATCCTGAACCCCCCTCCCTCCTCCCTCCCTGTATCATCCCTCTGATTTTTAAAAACTGTGTGAACATATTCTAAACTATTTTATTCAGATACAAATATTTTTCCTAAGATTTTAATGAAATGAATAGATATACTTTAAATATATAGAAAAATATTTTCAGTTATTTTTATGAATTAAATGTATAAATTAACTGTAAATTGTATTATCCTTAAGATTTCAAAAGCATTTCATGAAAGATGGGCACATTAAAGGACAGAAATGGTATGGACCTAACAGAGCAGAAGATATTAAGAAGAGATGGCAACAACACACAGATAATCTATACAAAAAAGATCTTCATGACTCAGATAACCACGATGGTATGATCACTAATCTAGATCCAGACATTCTGGAATGTGAAGGCAAGTGGGCCTTAGGAAGCATCACTATGAACAAAGCTAGTGGAAGTGATAGAATTCCAACTGAGCTAATTCAAATCCTAAAAGATAATGCTGTGAAAGTGCTGCACTCAATATGGCAGCAAATTTGGAAAACTCAGCAGTGGTCACAGGACTGGAAAAGGTCAGTTTTCATTCCAGTCCCAAAGAAAGGCAACACCAAAGAACATTCAAACTACTGCACGATTGCACTCATCTCACATGCTAGCAAAGTAATTCTCAAAATTCTCCAAGCCAGGCTTCAACAGTATGTGAACAGTGAACTTCTAGATGTTTAAGCTGGATTTAGAACAGGCAGAGGAACCAGAGATCAAGTTACCAACTTCTGATGAATCATTGAAAAATCAAGAGAGTTCCAGAAAAACTACTTCTGCTTTATTGATTACACCAGTGCCTTTGACTGTGTGGATCACAACAAACTGTGGAAAATTCTTCAAGAGATGGGACTACCAGACTACCTGACCTGCCTTCTGAGAAATCTGTATGCAGGTCAGCAAGCAACAGTTAGAACAGGACATGGAACAACAGACTGGTTTAAAATTGCAAAAGGATTACAGAAAATCTGTATACTGTCACCCTGCTTATTTAACTTATATGCAGAGTACATCATGGGGAAACATGGCTGGATGAAACACAAGCTGGAATCAAGATTGCTGGGAGAAATATTAATAACCTCAGATATGCAGATGACACCAGCCTCATAGCAGAAAGTGAAGAAGAATGCTAGAGCCTCTTCATGAAAGTGAAAAATGAGAGTGAAAAAGCTGGCTTAAAAATCTACGTTCAGAAAACTAAAATTGTGACATCTGGTCCCATCACTTCATGGCAAATAGATGGGGAAACAACGGGAACAGTGACAGACTCTCTTTTCTTGGGCTCCAAAATCACTGTGGATGGTAACTGCAGCCATGAAATTAAAAGACGCTTGTTCCTTTGAAGAAAAGCTATGATCAACCTAGACAGCATATTAAAAAGCAGAGACATTACTTTGTCAACAAATGTCCGTCTAGTCAAGGCTATGGTTTTTCCAGTAGTCATGTGTGGATGTGAGATTTGGACTTAAAGCTGACCACCAAAGAGTTGATGCTTTTGAACTGTGATGTTGCAGAAGACTCTTGAGAGTCCCTTTTTCTGCAAGGAGATCCAACCAGTCAATCCTAAAGGAAATCAGTCCTGAGCATTCATTAGAAGGACTGACGCTAAAGCTGAAACTCCAATAATTTGGCCACCTAATGCCAAGAACTGACTCATTTGGAAAGACCAGATGCTGGGAAAGATCGAGTCAGGAAGATCTCCTAGAGAAGGAATTGGCAACCCACTCCAGTATTCTTGCCTGGAATATCCCATGGAAGGAGGAGCCTGGTAGGCTATAGTCCATTAGGTCGCAAAGAGTCGGACATGGCTGAGCGACTTCACTTTTCCCTTTTCTACCTGGGAAAGATTGAATGCGGGACTCAAAGGCGATGACAGAGGACGAGATGGTTAGATGGCATCACTGACTCGATGGACGTGAGTTTGAGTAAGCTCTATAAGTTGGTGACATCACCTGGAAAGGGAAGCCTGGTGGGCTGCTGTCCATGGGATCACAAAAAGTGGGACACGATTGAATGACTGAAATGAACTGAACTGAACTAAGATTTCAAAGGAGGCTTCCCTATAAGTGGAAGTGAAAGCAATATGAAATAGCCTTTCTTGACCTTTATTTAAAAATCTCTTTGTATTAACTAACACCAATAGCTTATTATTATTAATGCATTACATAATACCTTTTTATGGATATCTAAAAATATTCAGGTACTTGATAATTTCACTGATATGAATTTTTTGTATTGTTTTCTTATATGTGAGTTTGTCTTATGGATACAGTGAGAAGGCATTTTTATTCTTAAATGATTGTTTACCATAGATAATAATGAGACACACAGAAAATAAAGTGTTGAAATATGAATTTCACAGATCATTACATCTATACATTTTTTAAAATTTTACACATGATTAGAATGATTAAAATCCATGTTGAGACTCTGGTTACATAAAATTATATAATTTAAAAATTGCTTAAATTCAGACAAGATAAATATGAAAAGTAATTAGAATATTGTGAATTTTAGCTAATGTACAAGATTTATAAAAAGTAATGATCCACATTAAATTCCACTTGATTATAAACATCACAAATGACAGTTAAAGCATACAAGCTTTATCATGTATTATTATATGTTCTGTAAATAAAAGCACAAAATGGGTCTTTTAAGACCTGTAAGTTACAGATTTACTACATACTTCAAGGTAAATGAAATACCCTATAAAAGACAAAGATTAATAAGATATAAATATCAGCTTATCTTTATACAGCATGCATTTTAGTACACAGTATTTGATGCCAAAAAATTACAAGTATGAAGATCAGCAAAATTCTTTGAGCTGTTTAACTGCTATTAATCTGTTAATATTTACAGAAATGTTTGTATATTTCATATATAGTAGAAAAATTACATATGTATACAGTTATTTTATACTCAATGTGAAAATAATTATTTCAATTAGAACATATTTGTTTTTCAAGTTTGCATCTAACATTAACTTTAAAATGCATATTCCTTTAACAAACAGAGTTTTATTAGGTGTCATGTATTGGGCGAAAAAATTTGTAGACATGATTAATTTAATTCTCATGTCTTAGTTCTACTATGACAAAATGCTGCACACTGAAGGGCCTCTGATCAACAGAAAAAATTTCCCCACAGTTTGAGAGCCTGGATATGCCAAGATTAAGGCATCAGTGATCCTGGTGAAAGACTTGTTCCTTGTTAATAGATGACCTTCCAGCTCTAGCCTCTCATGCAGACTGGCAAGAGAGCTCTCTGAAGATCTCTTCTATAAGAGCATTAATCCCACTCAATGGGCTTCCCTGGTGGCTTATATAGTAAAGAATCTGCCTGCAATGCAGTATATCAGGGTTGATTCCCTAGAGAAAGGAATGGCAACCCACTCCAGTATTCTTGCCTGGAGAATACCTTGGAGAGAGGAGCTTGGCAAGCTAGAATCAATGGGGTCACAAAGAGTTGAACATGACTGAGCAACTAAGCACACACACTCTCACTCAACATTATTCAGGGAGGGGAGTCTACTTTTATGACTTAATCATCTTGCTAAGATCCCACTTTCAATACCATGATGTTGTGGATTAGATTTCTATATATAAATTTCAGGGGCAAAAACCTTTTAGTCTCATAAAAACACTATAAGGTGTTTTTCATTATTATCTTCATTTAAAGATAAAGAGAACAGATGAACAAATGGCTAGCTCAAGCTAGCATAAAAAAGAATCAGGCTTTGAAACCAGATAGTTTGAATCCAGACCAAGGAGTATCTTCAATCTAGCTTATGTGTACTTTAAATGTATATCAAATCATTGAGTATTCACATGTAGCAATAAATTAATAATACATATTGTCACCTACAAGTAAAGTAAAAATTTGCAACTTACATTTCTTTCTCATCTTCCTTTCTTATCATCCTTCTCATTCTGTCATGGTGCCCAACATTTAAACATACTTTTCATTTTATAGACAGAGAAAAAAGCAAATGTTCATGTTTAATGCAGTAGATTCATTGTAGTGGCTCTGAAAATATGCTATTTCTTTATTAGGGCAAATGAATAGAAAACATGGAATGAGAGGGCAGCTTATCAATGCCCAATGTATAAGAGAGTATATTAATATAGTATAGAATGTTAAATAAACTTTTACTAATCATTATTTTCAGTTATAGAAATGAATATCTTAATCTCTGCACAGACTCTTCACAGTGTCTTCTATTATTTTAAAATTTCAAATATTTTTTGAGTTGGTCTTAGACTCTTACTACAAAAATCTTTTCAAATTAAATGTCTACAAAAAACTAGAAAACTTGCTTTTGATTTGCTCTCTCTCTCTGTAGTACTGGGCTTTGCTATTAATACCAACAGCATTGTTCTATTTGCTTACCTGTAATTTTCTAACTTTAATTTTTATGTTGTTTCTCTTTCAGGTCTTTCTGTTACTGCCTTTCATATTCTTTCCTGCAGGAGTAATTAACTTGATTTACCTTGCCCTACAATGGTGATATCAGCACAGATTTTCTTTCAGAAAATTGGCTTTTGCAAAGGATTCTCCTGTAGGTATTCTACTCGGCAGGAAAATGCTAGGCAACCTGAGTTCTAAAAACCACAGAAGATCAGGAAGTGCCACTGTCCATGATACAGACTTTAACCTACAGCCCTCCTGTTGGTGATGCACATCCCTCCTGCATTCATTGGAGTTCTGTGCCACCAAACTGGGTGGTTCTCTCCAATCATTTGGTTGTGTGGACTGCAGGATTCTAAGTATTCCTTTTATTCTTGTTCTATCCAGCTGAGTATCCTTACATAACAGAATTCATTTATTGTTATTGGATAGGGAGAGTCAAAGAGGACACTTCCTCGTGGGCCTCAGTTCTTGGTAAAGACACAAAGAAGAATCTGAGGTCTTATCCATGGGAAAACCAAGTTTATTGAAGAAAGATACTAAAGAACACCTCAAGGGAAAGATGGGCCAAGCCAAGAGAGGCACTAGTGCCAGAATGATGAGGTACAATGTTTTCAAGAGAGAGCTTTTACATAGACATCTAGGCAGGCATGGACTGAGAGTTTTGATTGGTAGTTGCAAGTTATGTAACAGCAGGCTCTGTTGCATGTCTTTCCCATAATTCAACTGGTTATAATCAGGTATATGTATGTATAGAATATTTATGAACCCTTAACAGGCTCCCCAGCTGTCTAAGTTCACTGGAGGACACAGCTGTGGATCAAGGAGGCATGTTACAGAGTTGGAGAAACCTCTGTAATTAGTTCTATCCACTGTGTGCCGAGGGCACATACTGGAGTTGAAAAAGTCTCTACAGTTACTTTGTAGCATATCTATAAGCTCTCCTGGGCCACACTGGGGTATGTCTGGAGTAGGGTTTAGAGATTGGCTTGAATCTTTTTTGGCCAGGTCACCCATCCCCCTTGTCGTTTGTGCCTAACTTCCTACATGACATTTATAAAGTCTGTTTATTTTTTTTTAATATAAAGAATGTACATTTTATCTTATGATATTTTAATGCTGATCTAAGTTCCTTTTTCTCAATTTTTTTTTCTCTCTTTATGATAACTGAAATCTTACAAGGTGAATTTTGAGTCTTCAGATACTTTTCATTAGTAGTTGTGGATGTAGTAGTTGTGGATGCATTTCTTTTGTTTTACTCTTGGCTAAGAACCACTATCCCCAGTGTTCCCTTTCTCCATAAGTCAGAGAAGCCCATCCTTAACCTTTTGTACAACAACCTCTTTTTAACTCCTTCTCATTGAGAGAAAGCAGAGTAGGCCAAGGCTCTTCTTTGATAAATCTTAGCAAATGGCTTAAGTGCTGGCAAATTTATTTTCAAATATCTATCACCCCTTGTAAGAGAAAGTCAATGCAGACAGTATTTGTCTTTTTCCATTTGTTCAGTGAGAGAACAAGAGTTTTAAGCTCCTAATTTCAGAAAGTACACACAGGATAATTGCCTAGCATGTCATAATCCAATGCCTTATAATAAAAATGTGTCTGTCTGTAGTTCCTACTGATGGGTAACCTTAGAAGCCAAATTTGCATGTAAATTTTCCACTTCTATATTTCATTTGTAAATAACTGGACCAACAGTACATATCTGAGGTAGGGATACCATTCAATAGGCTTGCAGATTACTAAAAGGCACAATGTGAAATGTTTATTTCCAGTTTGGTTTAAGTCTCACTTTGCAGAACATTATATTATGAAATAATAAGAGAAACATGTAATTACTAAATACAGAGCAGACAGATTAAGAAAATATATTAGATCATAGGATTTGAGTAACCAAAAGTTAAACTGATATATCAATTATTTAGAAATTGTTATGGGAGTAGACAAGGTATGTGAAATAGAAGCAAAGGGAAAAGATTTCAAGAAGGGAAGAAATGAATAGAAGCAAGAACCAAAAAATGGTTAAATTTCATTAATGAAGAAATGCTATTATAATAATCCCCAAACATCTGATTCATGAGAAGTTCAGTTTTCTGCTTTTGTCCCTGAGCTAGACTATAAGATGATTTCAAGTTCTGCTTGTTGTGGCTTGCTGCTGCTGTTGCTGCTAAGTCGCTTCAGTTGTGTCCGACTCTGTGAGACCCCACAGACAGCAGCCCACCAGGCTCCTCTGTCCTTGGGATTCTCCAGGCAAGAATACTGGAGTGGGTTGTGATTTCCTTCTCCAATGCATGCATGCATGCTAAGTCGCTTCAGTCATGTCTGACTCTGTGAGACCCCACAGACAGCAGCCCACCAGGCTCCTCTGTCCTTGGGATTCTCCAGGCAAGAATACTGGAGTGGGTTGTGATTTCCTTCTCCAATGCATGCATGCATGCTAAGTCGCTTCAGTCATGTCTGACTCTGTGTGACCCCAAGGAGAGCTGCCCACCAGGCTCCTCTGTTCACGGAATTCTCTAGGCAAGAATACTGGAGTGTGTTGCCATTTCCTTCTCCGTGTTGTGGCTTACTGAATTGCTTTTGGACTAACCCAGCTCACATATATGCATTTAACTAAACTATTCTGAATAAGGCCCTGGCCCTTTGAATTAATTAGGGATGCTATAACAAAACTCATGAATTATTGAACTCAGTAGGACCATCCAGAAAATACATTCACACACACACACACACACACACACACACAAACAAAACCCCTGAGATGAATGTATATGTTGGTATACATGAATTCTTTTTCTTAACACTGCATTTTAAAATTCTCTGCCTGATGAGCAATATAAAACAAAAGATAAATTAACAATGCTACAGATCTATGAAATCCTGATAACCTCACACATGCTACTTTTCTCTCTTTGGTTTGAAAACACTTTAAAATCTTTAATGAAAAGATCATTAAAAGTGGAGGGGATGGGTATTCAATTTTTTTTTTTATTCTACAATATAGTCTCTTCTATAAGACATAAAGTATTATCTCAAAACCTTAAATATGTTTCCTCTCTGGTTTTATTAAACTTATGCCTATAGTACCAAATTTAGATTTCAGGATGATGCCATTTAAAGCATTCTGCTTCCCCTTGAGGTAGGCTAATTTAAACAACAGCTTTGGAAAGATATCCACTGAATATCTCTTTGACCTTTGAGTCAGATGCTGAATCCTGCCTGTGGCTATATCAGTGTCCTTATGGAGAACTGAAAAGAGAAGGCAATGATGCATATTTTAGAATTTAGATTGTTCTTGTTAAACAAATTTCCTCTCTTCCCCAACCACCAGCTGTACTTATTCTCTAAAACTGTAAATTCTTTGTGAAGAAATCACTTTTATTTACATGTTTAATTCTTATGAAATGTTTATGTGTGCATGTTAGCCATGCCTCAAATTATCTGCTATTCCATAAGGTTGGAAAATCACCTGCTTAAAATTAGAGAAATATAGAAGAAATGGGAAATGCATTTCTAAAGCAGATTGAGTTACATTGGCATAGTAATTTGACAGAAAAACCTTAATTACTAAAGAAAGTACTTTCTCTTTGGAAAAGTTCATAAGCCAATGCTGATCATCTATTTTCCCTGTTAAGTAATTGTAGGTATCTATAAATAGGTATATCTTCTCCCACTAATGTTAAATATGCTTTATTTTTATGACACATTGAGATATTTCCCTCATGTCAGCTTCTATTTGATTTTTTCCTTCCCCCAGAACATTTTGTAGAAGTGTAAGTTAAACTAAAAAGATGGACCTAAAAATAGAATTTATAGCATAACTTCAAAAATTTGTTTGGTTTTATATATTTGGTTATTGCAACACTCTGTGTTAAGAATTGATCTTGTAGTTTAAATTACTTTGTGGAACAAAATACAGTATAAATTTTGAAAAATAATAAAATTTCAAGTTTAGAAGAAAAACAAATAATCTATTGCATGAGCATAGCAAAATACTTAATTTAAAGTGATTTCAAGTGTGATATTTAAATATGTCTAAGTTTGTGACTTCATTGGCTGAAATATAATGAAAAGCAACTGTTAATAACTATTTCTATTTTTTTAGTTTAAAAATCTTTGCAATGAAGGTAAAACATTTTAAAATTTGAAATTCTCTTGACTATTTCACAAGGATCAAATATATTGCTAGCAATATTTTCCTTACTTCATTTATATAACACAGTCTCTAATGTTTAAATTTTAAAATGCCACAATGACGCTTGTGTATTTCAGTTACTGTTAACTCTCTCTCTCTGTATATATATATATATATGACATATATATATGACATATATATATATATATATATATGTAAACAACATCATTTAATCAAGGTTACCACTATCAGGATTAGTTGACAAGATGTAGGAAATAATTAGATCAGCAATGAACCCATCACTTCAAGGCAAATAAATGGGGAAACAGTGGAAATAGTAGCTGACTTTATTTTTGGAGCTCCAAAATCACTGCAGATGGTGACTGCAGCCATGAAATTAAAAGACGCTTATCCTTGGAAGGAAAGTTATGACCAAGCTAGACAGCATATTAAAAAGCAGGGACATTACTTTGCCAACAAAGGTCCGTCTAGTCAAGGCTATGGTTTTTCCAGTAGTCATGTAGGGATGTGAAAGTTGGACTGTGAAAAAAGCTGAGCACAGAAGAATTGATGCTTTTGAAGTGTGGTGTTGGAGAAGACTCTTGAGAGTCCCTTGGACTGCAAGGAGATCCAACCAGTCCATCCTAAAGGAGATCAGTCCTGGGTGTTCATTAGAAGGACTGATATTGAAGCTGAAACACCAATACTTTGGCCACCTGATGTGAAGAGCTGACTCATTTGAAAAGACCCTGATGCTGGGAAAGATTGAGGGCAGGAGGAGAAGGGGACAACAGAAGACGAGATTGTTGGATGGCATCACCGACTCAATGGACATGAGTTTGGGGGAAGTCCGGGAGTTGGTGATGGACAAGGAGGCCTGGAGTGTTGCAGTTCATGGGGTCACAAAGAGTCAGACACGACTGAGCAACTGAACTGAACTGATCTGAATGAACTGTTCCATTTTAGTTGCTATAAATCAGTGTTTTAATTATAGGATGAATGCCTTCATTCCACAAAATGGCTTTAAGCCATTAAATTAGAAAAATTTAGTATCAAAACTTAGCCTTACCAAGGTCATTAAATTAATTTTTTTAATTAAAAAAGTAAAGAAAAACTTGTTTGCTGTGATTATGATAATTATAAAATAAATACCTCCATGGTTTATATCTTATATTCATCTTGCAATGTATAATACTAGAAGAAACACAAGGTGTGTTGGAATAAAAATAATACAAAATCCAATCCTAGGCATTTATAAACAAAAAAATAGAAATATATGGATGGATTTTATTAACTTTCTTTTAAAAAGTAAATAAATCATAATGCCTTTATTTGCTAGCTCTGCTTTCAGGTGTACAGGAAATGATATTTCCCATCTTTAAGGGGTGTGTGTGTGTGTATATATATATATATATATATATATATATATTGTTTTTTTTTTTTCAGTAATGCCATTTATTGTTAGGGAAAACATTTAGAGAATATTTATTATTTTTTGTACTCAGAAATAACCTTTTCTTCAACGCTGCTAATAAATGTTTTAAATGTTTTTCCTAAAGTTTAATATGATAGAGAGTACAATATTTCATAAACAGCCTAAAAGTTTTGAAGGATAGTAGAACATTCCACCCCCATATAATGTGCTACTGTGGCATTGGATTATTTTGAGCTAAAATCAATTGAGAAGAAATAGATATAAGAACAAGTCTCTGCCTTCACCAGTTGCCTAAAAGTAAGACATACTATGTAATGGTGCCTATCCTCCCCTCCTCAAACAGGAAAGATTGAAAGAAGTGAAAGTTGCTCAGTCATGTGAGATTCTTTGTGACCCCATGGGATATACATTCCAGGAATTCCCCAGGCCAGAATACTGGAGTGGGTAGCCTTTCCTTTCTCCGGGGGATCTTCTCAGTACAGAGATCAAACCCAGGTCTCCTGCAAGGAAGGGAGATTCTTTTCCAGCTGAGCTATAAGGGAAGCCCAAGAATACTAGAGTGGGTAGCTTATCCCTTCTCCAGTGGATCTTCCTGATACAGGAATTCAACCGGGCTCTTGCAGGGGGATTCTTTACCCTGAGCTATCAGGGAAGCCCTTCAAACAGGAAGGACAGAAGTTAATCACCAGAAATAACTCTGGACTTTTATCAGCTCAGAGACCACAGTAGAGGAATCTACATAACAAATTAGCCCTATCTACCATTAGTGTTTGCTTATTAAGTATGCCCAATATATTTGCTTTATATTTACCTGTCAACAATTTGCTGGCAACTAGACGCTCAAAGTATCTTCTTCTTCTTTTTTTTTTTTTTTTTGTTCTTTTTGTCTCTTTAAAAATGTATTGTATTGTTATGATGTTATGTAAGCCCAAGTTCTAACCACACCTTTGAATAATTACTCATTTCTGAGTACTCCCATGTGTATGTATGATGCACATGATAATGAAAGTGTTTTTCTCTTGTTTATCTTTTGTGAGTCTAATTTATTAAGACCCCAGCTAGAGAACCAAATGAGTATAGAAAAAAGCTGCTTTACTTCTTCTGCAATTTCATTGCATGTATCTTTCATGTACCATAAGCAATGATATTAATATATGAGTATTACCAAACATATCCCTGCCTAAAAACCACTCCTAACTCAAACGTGGAGAAACATAATTGTTTGCTTGATCAGCGTTTGAGCTGTCCTATTTCTTGCAGAGTAACTAAGAGGAAAGTAAATAAATCCATTTATGTAATGAAGAGATGAAACAAGGGGAAAAATCAGCTAGCACTGTCTAGCAAGTGTTGAGAGAGTAAAGACTGGTAATCTCCATGACACTTGGTAGCTGTAAACAAACAGAAATTATAGGAAAGGGAATTTTAATGGTTACTCAGAATTATGAATTTGATCACTTTTAATGTTTTTCAATATGATGAAGAACCACTTTAAGTTTTATTTGATGCAAGCTTTTTAAAACAAATTCAGTCCTACACCAAGACTGGAAATATGCATTTTTAAAAATTCACTTTAAATATCCCCTTTAAAGTCAAAATCTACAGGAAAAGTGGATGTCTATCTTTTTATAATAGTTTTTCAGATACTTAAAATCAGCTTTCATGTCCTTCAACTTCTCCAATGTAGTTTCCTTTCTCCTATTAACATCTTTATTTTCGGAACACTATACACTAAGACTTCCATAACCTTTTCACCCTCTTCTGAAAGTAATATGATTAATAACTGGAAGTAATTTTCAAATAGCATCAACTCTTCATAGGCTCATTCCTTGTCTTGATCAGGATACTCTGTACTAATATGCTCTGATATACCATAAGCATATTTCAGCACAGAAAATCTAACTCTCTTTAAGGTTCTAGGGGTCAATTACAGTCCTCATATTTTATACAAACAGCTGTCAAACAAAATATCCTCCATCCCAATTAATTAAACCTTTGATTTATATGCAAAGATTACATTAATTCATGTTAAATCATTTAACTTGCCAAAATGATATTTTATTATTTAAAACATTTAGAAACAGAGCCATCATTTCCACTCGTGTCATCTACCATTTCTATTATATCAGACATGCTTTATTTCTCATAATGGGACAAATTTTCCATTTCTTCTATATTGCTCAGTTCATTAAATGACACCACAATTCATACAATTTTCTATTTCGACAAAATATTGTATTACCAAAATATGGTTATAGAGTCTATAACCAGGATGCTGCTGCTGCTGCTGCTGCTGCTGCTAAGTCACTTTAGTCGTGTCCAACTCTGTGCGACCCCATACACGGTAGCCCACTAGACCTCTGTCCCTGGGATTCTCCAGGCAAGAATACTGGAGTGGGTTGCCATTTCCTTCTCCAATGCATGAAGGTGAAAAGTGAAAGTGAAGTCGCTCAGTCGTTGCCCGACTCTTAGCGACCCCATGGAGTGCAGCCTACCAGCCTCCTCTGCCCATGGGATTTTCCAGGCAAGAGTACTGGAGTGGGTTGCCATTGCCTTCTCCAATAACCAGGATACATTTACTTTAAGTCATTTGAAGAGTAAACTGAAATGTGTAAAATGCTCTAGATGAAAAGAGGTAATATAATATATATTTGATTCCCCCTATACTAACATGAGCATTTAATGCCAATTCTATCATAACCTGATTTTTTTTTTTTTTTAACTAGGGGAAAGTAAAATTTTGGACTTCCTTGATGGCCTAGATGGTAAAAACATCTGCCTCAATGTGGTAAACCCTGGTTCATTCCCTGGTTTGGGAAGATCCCCTGGAGAAGGAAATGGCAATCCACTCCAGTATTCTTGCCTGGAAAATCCTATGGACAGAGGAGCCTGGCAGGCTACAATCCACTGGGTCACGAAGGGTCAGACATGACTGAGTGACTTCACTATCAAAGTAAAATTTAAACTTCAAACAAAGGGCAAATACCAAAGAAAATAATTACAAAAGCAGCGATAATGAAAGACTGCCACATATCAGTGCACACTCAAATCACATAAGTATAATTTTAGTGTAGCTCAGAGTCAAGCAATAGAGAAACCTGATTAGATTTTCATGTATATAAGCTAATATACGGAAAGCAGTAGTTCAATGTAGTGGGGGGAAAATGCATTTTTAAATAAATATGCTGGAACTACTGACTATATGATGCAAATTTATATCATCATATACCATTTTACAGTTAAAAATGTATTTTTAAATATATTTTCTCTATATGTACTTCACTTCACATGGTAGTATTATATTTGTTTCAACCATCAGTTATAGTTTTCACCACTGGTGGCTCAGACAGTAAAGAATCTGCCTACAATGTGGGAGACCTGGATTGGACCTCTGGATTGGGAAGATTCCCTGGAGGAGGGCATAGCAACCCACTCCAGTATTCTTGCCTGGAGACTCTCCTAGGACAGGACAAGACTGAGTGACTAAGTACAGCACACGCTCATGAGAAGTGACATAGTTTATCACATTCCCCCACTTTTTACTTTTTCTAGTGTTCTCTTTTATAAATTACTGATCCTCTTCTGTTTTCATTTTCTTTCTTTTTAGACAAACTCCTTTAGCTATTCTTTAAGAATAACTCTGGTAACACCAAATTCCCTTAGTTTTCTTTCATCTGAGAATGTCTATATTTGGCTTTAATTCATGAAGAGTATGTATATAGATACTGAATTAATGATTGGCAATTTTTTCTTTCAGCACTGGAAAATGCCACGCTGATTTTTGGCCTCCATGGTTTCAGATGAGAAATTCACTTTCTTTAAAATTGTTCTTTCCCTATAAGTAATATTTCATTTCTCTGTGAGTCTTTTAAATGCTTTATTTTTAGCTTTCAGAAATTTAATAACAGTGTGTCTTGGGGTAGAATTCTTTAGTTCTGTCCTATTTGGAGGTTGTTGAACTTCTTAAAACTGTAGGCTTAGATGTTTGTCTGTGATCTTTTAGCTGTTCAGTTTGGGAAAATGCTATTGATCTATCCTCAAGTTCAAAGATTTAATATACTGTCATTGCTTCTCTACGATTGAGTCTGTTCAGTGAGGCTTATTATAATTTTTAGGTTATAGCATGTTCATTAGTAAAATATTAAAAGTTTTTATTTGCCAAAAGATATAGCTCTTTCATATATGTTTGCATAAGATGGAAGTGAGTAAAATCCAAATATTAAAATATAAAATATAGTATTTTATGTGAAATATAAAATCTCTTACATAAGATATATAAAATTCAGTTCTTTATATTCATTAGTTTTTTTTGTAATTTCTATTTCTTCCATGATATTTCCCTTTGTATTTTTATAATGATTTAGTTTGTCATTTAAATTTTTTCATTATAATTTCTCCTAAAACATGAAATATATATCAATATCAGTCTTTGAGCATATGTGTACCTTAATTTCAAGGAAGTAGAGTTTTTTAACTTGTTATTAACTTCTGACTTTATTATTCTCAAACATGATATTTATTACACTGACTTAGAAATATTTTGAAATTTCTCTTTGGCATAATTTATGAAAACTTTATATTATTTCTCTATACATATGAATATACTATCTAAATTATGGATGAAAAAATCCTTTTATATATAAAGGACAAACTTGTTCATTGTGTTTTTTATTTCAACTACATTGCTGCTAATATTTAATCTATTCATCTATCAATAATCAAGAGATAATTGCAGAAAAAATTACCTTATATATTTATTGTTTTTTTCTGTATACTAATTTTCTTTTCTTTTTACAATTTTATACAAACTCTTACAGTTTAAAATACTTAATATGCCAAGATGTCATATTTTAAGGTAGCCTGTCCAGAATCCCATTAACTCCTATAGTAGGAGAAAAACTTAAGTTTACTTTTGCAGTCCTTGGTTTCCCTCCTCGCCAAACCTTACTGTGTTGATAATATCTCACTTTCAATTCTGAGCTATAATGGAATATTTTCTCCTCTCTCTCTTTTTATTTATATCTCAATATCTAGCTTTGTCTCTTTTGTTCTAGTTATTTTATAAAGACTAAGACTTGCATCCACATATAGTGATTGCTTTTACTTCAAATGTCTTCATGGATTTATTTTATTTTATTTTTATTATTATTTACTTTACAATATTATATTGGTTTTGCCATACATCAACATGAATCTGCCACGGGTGTACACATGTTCCTAATCCTGAACCCCCCTCCCACCTCCCTATCATCCCTCTGGGTCATCCCAGTGCACCAACCCCACTCTTATATTGTGACTTATATATATATATAAGTGTGTACATTGGAAGGACTGATGCTAAAGATGAAATTCTATGGCCACCTCACGCGAAGAGTTGACTCATTGGAAAAGACTCTGATGCTGGGAGGGATTGGGGGCAGGAGGAGAAGGGGACGACAGAGGATGAGATGGCTGGATGGCATCACCGACTCGATGGACGTGAGTCTGCGTGAACTCCAGGGGTTCATGATGGACAGGGAGGCCTGGCACGCTGCGATTCATGGGTCACAGAGTCAGACACGGCTGAGCGACTGAACTGAACTGCACTGTTTTCCGAATATTTATTCATTTAGTTGACATTGCTTTGAACTTTGGTTCTGTTTAGTGGTAAGATTCCAACCTCTCACCTACACAACTACATTTTTAGTTCCATTTTAATTCTACCTCATTCTTTAGAGATTCATTTTTCTTATTATTATAGATTCCTTTTTACTCTTATTTCTTTTATTAATTAATATATTGGGTTTTTCTGTCTTGGTTTTCAAATGTTATCTACATATATGTTTCCCGTAACATTTTTTAGGTATTTATGATAGAAGATATAGGTTTCACCATGGATTTAGTCCACCATTTTGATATGTAAATCTCTATATTTTTAATCTAATAAATTATTTTGTGGACAGGAGACATTGAGGGAATAAAAAAACAAAGCTTTGTGGAAAAAAAATGGGCCATTATCAATTAAGGTTATAATTCTTAGCATTTAAATTTAATGTGACTTATTCTTGCTTAGGAATTACAATCATTTTTTAGAGTGTTAGAACTAGTATTTCCAAAACTCAGAGTTAAGAAATTAAGACACAGAATCTTGGGGGAGGGGGTGCAGTGGAGCAGACAATTCTTCAGGACACTACATCATATACAATTATCTTTGTACCCAAGAACTAAGAATTTGATGAATATCAAGTCAACAATGACTTTGGAAAATGTACTCAGTGTTAACAGTTTACAGAGTGAAGATTCAGATCTTATTTATGCATATTTTGCAGTCTTGTCTAGAGGTTTTTGATAATTTTATTGTAAACTTTCTCGGGAAGTGAAAAAGAATGTAAACTAAGTATTTGAGCTTTCTACTCACTTCAGTTCAGTTCAATCACTCAGTTGTGTCCGACTCTTTGTGACCCCATGAATCGCAGCACGCCAGGCCTCCCTGTCCATCACCAGCTCCCGGAGTTCACTCAGACTCACATCCATTGAGTCAGTGATGCCATCCAGTAATCTCATCCTCTGTCGTCCCCTTCTCCTCCTGCCCCCGATCCCTCCCAGCATCAGAGTCTTTTCCAATGAGTCAACTCTTCGCATGAGGTGGCCAAAGTACTGGAGTTTCAGCTTTAGCATCATTCCTTCCAAAGAAATCCCAAGGCTGATCTCCTTCAGAATGGACTGGTTGGATCTCCTTGCAGTCCAAGGGACTCACAAGTGTCTTCTCCAACAACACAGTTCAAAAGCATCAGTTGTTTGGTGCTCAGCTTTCTTCACAGTCCAACTCTCACATCCATAAATGACCACTGGAAAAACCATAGCCTTGACTAGATGGACCTTTGTTGGCAAAGTAATGTCTCTGCTTTTGAATATGCTATCTAGGGTGGTCATAACTTTTCTTCCAAGGAGTAAGCGTCTTTTAATTTCATGGCTGCAGTCACCATCTGCAGTGATTTTGGAGCCCCCCCAAAATAAAGTCAGCCACTGTTTCCACTGTTTCCTCATCTATTTGCCATGAAGTGATGGGACCAGATGGCATGATCTTTGTTTTCTGAATGTTGAGCTTTAAGCCAACTTTTTCACTCTCCTCTTTCACTTTCATCAAGAGGCTTTTTCGTTCCTCTTCACTTTCTGCCATAAGGGTGGTGTCATCTGCTAGAAAGGTTATGAATAATAGAAATTATTTGACATATATGATTACATTCTGTCAATATTTGTTCAAAGGAGTTTATAAATATTGCAAAATGACTCATATTTAAATACTAAAATAGCATCTATAAAAAATTCCTACCATGGGAAAGCCGTTTTTTTTTTTTTTGGTTACATATATGGTATGCATTTTCTAGCCCCTTGATATTAATAAATGTCATTCAGATTAAGACCCAATATACCATGTGGGTCTGTGGTAAACAATCCAGCTGCCAGTGAAGAAGCTGCAGGAGACACAGGTTCAATCCCTGGGTCAGGAAGATCCCCTGGAGGAGGAAATGGCAACCCACTCCAGTATTCTTGGTAAGATAATCTCATAGGTAGAGGAGCCTGGTGGACTATAGTCCATGGGGTTGCAAAGAGTCAGACATGACTGAGCAACTGAGCATGTACGAAAAAAATATGAAATTAAACTTTTCTCTTGTCTTCTAATTTAGAACAAGTGTTAAGTTCGCTTAATAAATGATTAGAATTGGAGAAGGTGCTATTTTGCAATTCATGTGCAGAAAATATTAGAGTAATGGATTGTTGTTGTTCAGTCACTCAGTCATGTCCTACTCTTTGTGAATCCATGGACTGCAGCATGCCAGGTTTCCCTGTCCTTCACCATCTCCTAGATCTTGCTCAAACTCATGTCCATTGAGTTAGTGATGCCATCCAACCATCTCATCCTCTGTTGTCCCCTTCTCCTCCTGCCTTCAATCTTTCCCAGCATCAGGGTCTTTACTAATGAGTCAGCGCTTCAAATCAGGTAGCCAAAGTATTGGAGCTCGAGTTTCAGTATCAAGTCCTTCTAATGAATATTCAGGATTGATTTCCTTTAGGATTGACTGTTTTGATCTCCTTGCAGTCCAAGGGACTCTCCACAGTTCAGAAGCACCATTTCTTCATGTTCAGCCTTCTTCATGGTACAACTTTCACATCCATACATGAGTAATTGATTACTCATTTGTTATTTGAAATGGAAAGGCTTTATATCAAAATTGGACCTTTTTTGAGACAAGTCTTTATGAATATGCCATAAAAGCTGACAGAAGTTGTTTGAATAAAAGAAAAAGATACGAACATAAACTGAAGAAGAGTTTTGGTACAGTAAACAGTTCATTTTTACTGTATCTTATAGGGACCTAAGTTAACTAACAGTGAAATAAGTTTAGATTATAGAAGATATAAACTCACAGGGTAAAATTTCTATTATTATTTTTTTCCTGATGGTGGAGAGGCATTAATGTTTCATCAAAACATGACCGAATCTAACCTGTTTTGTGAGATAATAATTTGGTACTAATCTACAAAATTAATTAGAAGAAAAGAAAGAGAGATTAGAATTGGAGATAGTAGATACTGTATAGTACACAAATGACTGGGGTTTTCACCAAAATAACAGACATGAGAATGGGAATGGGCCAAATAATTCCTTCCTTGCAATTTTTAGTAAACAAAAAAATCAGAAGTGAGTTTATTGTCTCATTTTTATAGAAAAGAACACAGAGGCACTGAGAGTAATGCAAACATGCTGTAGTAAATATGGTTCATCAGTACACGAGCTGGCAAGTAAAAACTTGACTGAATTACCTTAAAAGTCACATTTTTTTACTATAGTAAGGTATTAAAAAAGTTGTTTAGATAATATATTTATAAATGTCCAAATTGTATATATATTTTCTTCAAATGTATGTGCATTTTATTTCATTTCAATGATATAAAAATTGTGACATTATAGAATATACCAAAACATTTAAGACATTAAACTTTTGTTAGAAAAAGCTTGTCTTCTCACTAAAGGAATAATGGGCATTTTAAAAATAACATTTTGCTTTATATACTGAAAGTGTTAATATGATTATAAGTTGATTTTTGCTATTTGAAAGGCTTTTGTGTTAATAACTTTTAATAACAATTATATTTCCCTTTGCATTTATATTAATATGCCATCATAAGTGACTGCTGCAAACATTTGAAGGCAAGGGTCTTCATAATCATTTTGGTAGCAGTTAAGCAACTCTAAATCAACAGTTTATAACTGCTGTATCAGAAGGAATTGTAGAAAAAATTGTTTTGTAAATAAATAATTGTAGACTAAAGCAATAATGGAAATTGCTAACGGGTCTTAGTAGCAATTTGCCCTAAGTGTTTCATATTACAATAAAGTAATAATGACAGAATAAGAAGCAAAGCATTTTCCAAATTAAAAATACCAGAATTAGAGTCTCATGTTTTGATTTCTGACTCTGTTTTTTCAACTACATTTCATTGCCTACTCCTATTAATATAAATAATGTACAATGAAGAATCCAAATAATATGAAATATAATATGGAAAGGCAGAATTTTTGAATAGGAGATGTTCATAGTATAAAGCAAACTTGATGAAATAAAACTTTACTACTTACTATATTTTCTATGCTTAACATATGATATCAATTTGTGTTGGCTTATATACTAAGTAGATATCAAACTCCCATATTTGTGAATCTAATTTTCATAATTTAAAGCCAACTATTTTACTGAGAAATGTTCATTTTATTCAGTAAATTTCCTTATGTGTTAAAAGTTGTATTCCTAAGACACCATTTTAACTATTTTTAAATTCTTGATAAAATATTGACATATATACTGATTTTTAAAGATAAAATTTTTATTTTCACTTAAATTACTAAAACAACTCAGTTCATATTGTTTATTTTTCATATATTTTTTAAAATCATAATTCTTTAAAAAATATTTTTACAGTATAGTTGATTTACATTTGTTAGCAAAGTGAATATATTATGCATATATATTAATATATATCCATTCTATTTTAGATTGCTTGTCCATAACAGTCCATTATAGAGTATTGAGTACAGTGCTATACAGTAGGTCTTCATTGGTTATCTGTTTTACATGTAGCAGTGTGTATATGTCGATCACACTCTTCCACTTTATCCCTCCTCTACTTATCCCCTGGTCATCATAAGTTAGTTTTCTACATCTGTAACTATTTCTGTTTGTAGGTAAGGGCATTTGTACTCTTTTTTTAGATTACACATATAAGCAATATCATATGATATTTGTCTTTTTCTTTGTGTCTTCTTTGGGCTTCCCTGGTGGCTCAGCTGGTAGAGTCCATCTGCAATGTGGGAGACCTGGGTTCATTCCCTGGGTTGAGAAAATCCCCTGGAGAAAAGAATAGCTACCCACTCCAGCATTCTGGCATAGAGAATACCATGGACAGTGTAGTTCTTGGGGTTGCTAAGAGTTGGACATGACTGAGCAACTTTCACTTTCTTTTCACTTTCACTCAGTAGGGCAATCTCTAGGTCCATCCATTTTAGTAAAAATGACATTACTTCAATCTTTTTATGGCTGAGTAATATTACATTGTATGCATGTACCACATCTTTATCCTCTGTTGATGGACATTTAGGTTGCTTCTGTGTCCTGGCTATTTTACTTTGCTGCTATGAACATTGGGGTGCATGTATCTTTTCAAATTATGGTTTTCTCTGGGTTTATGCTCAGGAGCAAGATTGCTAGATCATATGGTAGCTCTTTATTCAGTCTTTTTTTTTTAAATCTTTATAAATAAGATTTGTGCTGTTGTTATTTTATTTTATTTATTTAATTTTTTATTTATTCAGTCTTTTAAGGAAACCTCCATACTATTCTCCACAATGGCTGCCCCAGTTTACATTCCTACCAACAATGCAGAAGGGTTTCTCTTTCTCCACACCCTCTCCAGCATTTAATTTTTGTAGATATTTTTCATGATGGCCATTCTGACTAGTGTGAGGTGATACCTCATTGTAGTTTTGATTTATATTTCTGTAATACTTTATGATGTTAAACATCTTTTCATTTCACTCTTTTTTATATAATAGTTAAATCTCCATCATGGGACTGAAGAAGTAATTTTATTAACAATTTCCCTGATTTGATGACAATATTAAATGGTTTATATGATCTTTACTTACACATTTACCTCATCCTGATTATTTAGGAATTTAATAAATTTATTCTTTATCTACTGAATCTTACCATACTAATTGCTATAATAATTGCATTAAGTTCAGTTCAGTTCAGTAGCTCAGTCGTGTTCAGCTCTTTGCGACCCCATGAATCGCAGCACACCAGGCCTCCCTGTCCATCACCAACTCCCGGAGTTCACTCAGACTCACGTCCATCGAGTCAGTGATGCCATCCAGCCATCTCATCCTCTGTCGTCCCCTTCTCCTTCTGCCCCCAACCCCTCCCAGCATCAAAGTCTTTTCCAATGAGTCAACTCTTTGCATGAGGTGGAGTTTCAGCCTTAGCATCATTCCTTCCAAAGAAATCCCAGGGCTGATCTCCTTCAGAATGGACTGGTTGGATCTCCTTGCAGCCCAAGGGACTCTCAAGAGTCTTCTCCAACACCAGTTCAAAAGCATCAATTCTTCAGCGCTCAGCCTTCTTCACAGTCCAACTCTCACATCCATACATGACTACTGGAAAAACCATAGCCTTGACTAGATGGACCTTAGTAGGCAAAATAATCTCTCTGCTTTTGAATATGCTATCTAAGTTGGTCATAACTTTTCTTCCAAGGAGTGTTTTTAAATGGATCTGTAAAGAATCAAATAGGTTATTTTGCTGACAAAAATAAATGTTTAAAATAATTTTAGACTTGTAAATAAACCAAGTATTATCACTTACAATATATGAGAAGACAGTTTGAAATCTATTGGATAAATATGTTAGCTGCATAGAACATGGAAAATGGTGAATCTGTGAAGGACCCACAAAACATAATAACTGTTTTAGCACACAGTTTTACTTTGTTTGTATTTATTTGTACTATGCAATTATTAGTAAATAAAATACAAATAAATTAAAATTGTACACTAAAACAGACATTATGTTTTGTGGGTCCTTCATGGATTCACCATATTTCATGTTCTATGCAGCTAACATATTTATCAAATAGATTTTAAAATGTCTTCTCATATATTGTAAGTGATAATACTTGGTTTATTTACAAGTCTAAAATTATTTTAAACATTTATTTTTGTCAGCAAAATAGCCTATTTGATTCTTTACAGATCCATTTAAAAATATGTAGCATAACTTTAATTTTAAATATATCAGTTAGTATGTTTCTTAATACAATCACATATATATAACTTCTTTACTTTATAAAGTTTTGGAAAAATCAGTGCTTTTCATTTCACTTTTCACAGGTTTTATCACTAAACCTTAAATACAACTGTTTACAAAGAAATTTCCACACAAACATATAAGATGATTATCAGGCTTATATAACTGTTTGTATATTTAATACATATTTTGTCTACTTTATTTTTTTGTCTATTTTTATAATGATGTAAATCATTTCATATTAATATCATTGACTTGGTTTTCTAAAAATTCCTGTTTAAAACATAGTGTTCTTACTCTATCTCTGGTCATAACACATTCAGATTAATTGTCTTCTTATGATAATTTATCCTTATCTTTTAAATTATGTTAAAAAAATAACCTCCCTGAGGTGACATATGACTGTTCTTTTCCTATAATAACTAAATGCTTGCAAAAAGAGAAACTATATTACTAATAAGGGATAGTGTGCTGAAGAGATTTCATATATATTACATTTATTTAATATATTAATTTAATTATTTTTAATATAAATTTATTTATTTTAATTGGAAGTTAATTACTTTACAATATTGAATTGGTTTTGCCATACATCAACATGAATCCACCACAGGTACACGTGTTCCCCATCCTGAACCCCCCTGTCTCCTCCCTCCCCGTACCATCCCTCTGGGTCGTCCCACTGCACCAGCCCCAAGCATCCTGAGGAAGGCTTTTCAAAATTTTGTTTAGATTTTTAAAAATTGAAAAATAAAAGATTACACAGTGATTTCATTTAGAGATCAAATTTTGTACAGAACCTAAATTTGTGCATAGTTCCTTAAAAGAAACTTGAAGTTATCTTAGTATTTTATTCTTGCTCTTTTAAAAAATTATAATACACACTTTCATTGCCTAAAGAAATTAGATAAAAATGTGATTATTGGTAATCTCCAATATTACATTTCTACTGCAAAAATACATTAAATTGCTGAGGCTGATTTTGTCAAATTTGTCTCCTAAAATAATGTCATTATGTCTTGGATTTGTTTTTGTTTTTGATCATGGTTATCTAGGTGAAAACTTTAAGGAATAAATGATTAAAGCTGTCATTTTATATAAGTCAATGACCAGGTGTACTTCTAGATTAGATAAAAATCTTCTCTTTTACAAAAAATAAAAAATAAAAACCTGCTAATGTAGATTGTTATGAGATAATAAAAAGAGACAATATAGATACAGCCACTTGAAATTCCAGAATTTCTGGATACAGAATTTGAGAAAGCATTATTTATTTTGCAGAATTACTTGCAGATGACTAAGACTTTAGATTTTAAGAATTGGTGATAGAAGAACCCAGAAAATCAAGCAGATGTCAAAATCTTGTAGTAGATGCTAAGAAATTTGAACTTTGTCCAGTGAGTGATAGGGCCAATTAAAAGCTTTTAAGCAGGGGAATAAGCTGGTCAGATTTGTGTTTATGGAGGATCATTCTGGCAGCAGTGTGGAGAATGGATTGGTTGTGGGCATGATTGGAGGCAGGAAAATTCATTAAGAAACATTTGCAAAGGGACTATTGACACTGGGAATACAAGACCCCCATTCTAGCCTGGCCACTATTATCAGTACTGTTACCTCAAGCAAGACACTGGCCCTGTCTCAATCCCACAGATGCCTAAATTAATGAGAGAATTGGCAAGTTGGTATCTAAGGTCCTTCTTGTTCTGATGGTGTAATATTATACAAACTTTCACAGTATATCCCATACATAATTTAAAAAAAAAAAAAAGGCTTGCTAACTCGGTGGGCATTTGTGTCTTTTTCAAGATGATTTCTATTATTAGTCTTTGTGCCATAAACAAACACAAGTGTTTCATGTATAAATTCAAAAAGTCAATACTAGTGAGGAGTGTAAATCTACTGAAGAACTAGTTTGTTAGTAATCCCCTTGAGGGGACTTCCCTAGTGGTGTTGCCAACATAGTGGTAAAGAATACTGTCAGTGTAGTATAAAGAACCCATCTGCCAATGCAGGAGACGTAAGAGAGACACCGGTTCATTCCCTGAATTGGAAAGACCTGGAGAAGGGCATAGCTACCTAATCCAGTATTCTTGCCTGGAGAATCCTATGGACAGATGAGCATGGTAGGCTACAGTCCACAGGTTTACACAGAATCAGAAACAACTGAGGTGACTTAGCACGCACAATCTCCTTTTGAGTCTCTATTCTGCCTTTATAGGCAGAATATTAATTTTATATTGTATACATTTATAAAATAACAAATAACTATATTGTTATATTTATATATTAATTTTATATTAAAATTTTGAAAACAAAGATCTCTTTTTAACATGATAAAGCTCAGCTAGTGTTTCCTAGTTTTTAAGGCAAGGCAGGGATTGTAACTTATCATCTAACTCTTGTAGTTCTTAAAACATTATGTGCTTATAAAGTATACTGGTAGAGTAGTTATAATGCTACCATTCACAAAAATCCAAGAAATTATGTATTAAATATAGTTGATAGTACAAAGTTTTCAAACATATCTTTGATTTTCAGGGCTTTGTTTTATCCATTCAGTTTTTGACTCATATAGATATATTCATTTTAACTTCTCCTATAGAGTATTTGAAGTAAGTGATAAAACCTTGGACACTGTAGAATAGCTTTACTAACAGTTGTTATTATCCTCATTATCAAAATCACAAAAACCAAGGTTGTATATTCCTTGCTCATCAGTAAACATTTGCTCATTAATGTTTGGTTCAATTTAAATGACTGTGGATACAATATCTGTTTTGAAAAATGTCCACATTCTATGACTGTTATATAAATTTGCATGGTGTGGATAAACTTCTTAGCTTTAGTTTAACTGTGGTGAAAAAACAGCAGAAGTTGATGTTATTTTTGTTTTACATTATTTTTTTTATATTTTTGACCTGGAAAATTGTGAAAGAAAACTGTGAGTGTTTTAAAATTATGACTGTGTTTTCTTGAGAAATATAGATATTCCGCTTTACAAGGCAGCGTTTGTTTTCACAAACATACTTTTTAAAGAACCATATCTCTGCCAGCCTTATAACAGCATCTTCTCTGGGTATTAGGATATTTCTGTCTCTTCAAATTTTTTTGCTCTGGTTTTCATTCACTGCCTGTCTCAGTTACCTGATAGGAACTGCTTATCTGGTTGGTTTTAGCTACTTCAGCTTATGATGGATTCTTTTAGCTCATGTTATTTTTCCTTGTAATATTTTACCAAGATTAATGTACTTTAGAATAAATTGCATATTACATATTGCATGTTAATATAGTAGAAAATGAGTAAATATCACATATATTTTACATGTCTTATACATGCAATGTATTAAATACTTTATGACTACAAAAATAGTTCTAACACTGATGCTATTTATAAAAAATATAACTTTAAATTGAATAGAGCTCTGGTAAACAGAATTTAGCCACCACTCCAGTGTTAACTGTCTGAAGAAACTTGGGTTAATCTATTCATTTGTCTGATAATTCAGATTGATTGTTTTTAAAATGCATAAGGTGAACTGAAGTTTTGTTTTCCTATCTTTAAATAATTGATTTTGAGTATCTATATTCTAAGGCATAATATTCTCTCAGAAAGTTACATTGGTAATTATATAGTTGTATATAATGCAACTCAAAGCATCTATAAATCTCCTATATAAATTTAAAGTTTAGTTTACTATAATATTGATATCTAAGTAAACAGTTTGATGTAGTTCTGAAAACATAATCAATGGAAGAGATAGTCAAAGCTATATGTGTATTGCTTTCTATATGTGTATCATTTCAAGTACTGCCCTCTTCTCCAACACTTCTAATATTGCTTTAGTTCAATTCTACCTTTCTCCTCACAACTTTTTCAAAGGCAGCTTAAATTTTCTCATGAGTCTAGATTTTCTTTGCTCCAATCCTCTATGCTGATAATCATCCTTCTGAAAATAAGTGCTCTTTTACCACTAAAAATAATAAAACAACTGCTACTAACCCTAAAAATCAAAGTCTGAGTTTATTAGTATATTTTTAAAAGTCCTATTTAATTGTATAGTCAGAATTTCACCTATGCTCTGATGCCTAGGTTCTTGTATGGTTCTATAGACACTTAACGGTGTGTGCTGTGTTTAGTCACTCAGTCATGTCCATCTTTTTGTGACCCCATGGACTCTAGCTCACCTCTGTCCATGGGGATTCTCCAAGCAAGAATACTGGAGTGGGTTGCCATGCTCTCCTCCAGGTGCTCTTCCCAACCCAGGGATCAAACCCAGGTCTCCAGCATTGCAGGCAGATTCTTTACCATCTGAGCCACCAGGGAAGCCCAGATACTTAATTACTCACTCTTTAAAATTCAACTCAAGTTTTACCACTTCCAAGAAACAATCCTGAAATTTTCTACATCTAAAACACATGTGTATTTAATTTGTTATGTGCTTTTAAGGCATACATACATATATACTTCAATCTGTATCTCTCTTAAACTGAGGCAAAAGAGGCCTCTGATCTTAGCCAGTTCATTAGAAAACTTACAGTTCATAAACACATAGAAAATTAATTTTATCATTATTAATATATAAAGTACATCCAGGCACCTCTGTCATTTTGGATCAAATCCACAGGTTTTACACAGGGTGATCACAGCCCTAAATGTCTGTTCCATGAGCAGTGTCTTTTGCATCAGTTTTATGTGTCCTTTAAATAATGGGTTTCTGAGTATTGAGAATATTTGTGGATCGTGCTGCTGCCGACACTACAAAATGTGCTGTGACAGAGTGTGGAGATGATTTGAGCAGCAGAAGCATTTAGGTAAGAGAAAAGACAAATTAATTAGCTTGTCAAATTCTTCCTCTCAGCATGAATGCAATAGATCCCTGCATAAACCAAGTATCATTTCCCAGTAGCACTGAGAGACCTTTTATACTTTCTTCACTTTTGTTTCAACTGGTGGTTCAAGAGACATTCCAGAATTACATGCTATTCAGAACAGTTGAAGAACATATTGAAATATTAGACTATCTCTCATTACTGTAAATGTGTATATATAGGCCTAGATGAAATACATGTATAGCATATCAACTCATTACATCAGTAACAAAATGAAAATTGACCATGAGCATTTTGAGGAGTTTTATTTTACATGGAAATTTAATGATAGTTTATTTTTCAAAAAATTAAATTAATAACAATATTTTTATCCTTTGGAATTTTAAGCATTCTTTTCTTTTAATTTTAGTAAATAACTGTTTCTATTTTAAAATAATTATTTTTTAAAAAGCAATGTTAGAATTATACACTTACTTTAATTTTAATTTTTAAAAAATACAAGTTGTACTTTTGAGTACATTTTTAATTCTTAAATTTTGTGAAAATAATTATCATACCAAAAAAGGAGATTTTGCTGCTATGAAAATTGAAAGGATAAATATTATAAGATAATTATATAATAACACATTTATTATATTTAATTAATATTAATCTAAGTATTGCTTCCCCAACAAATAAACAATCAAATATGGGACATATATAGTTAATTAAATGGTCTCTGAGCTATCTGTATGAGATAGATGCTCATCAAACATTCAGTGATGTCAAATTGTTGTATTCTACACCTTAACATTATATAATCCTTCATGTCAGTTATATCTCAATGAAACTGGAAGAATAAAACAGTCTCTGATATTTTGCAGATTTTCAATCATATATATATCATAGCTTTTCACAATTTTTCTACATGTTGATAATGTTATTATGACAGAGAGGGAAGAGTATTTTAAACAATGTCTTATATGTATCTCTAACCCTTAGATATAATCAGTCCTCTTGCTTTTGGCCCCATAAGTATAATAGATCAACATCTTCCTATTATATATGTATTCCCTTCTTTTCTGTGGCCATTCAATGGGGATCTAAACATAATCCCTGTCCCTGGTCAGTGTAAGAAACACAGCATTCAAACAAAATAAATTGTTCTAAGCAACTGACCAGCCCAAGTCCAAAGCATGGGAATCTTTAATCTCATATAAGTAGTTATTACCTGGAATCTTAGAATCCAAGCCAAGATTTAATAACAGATTATGCAGAAATAACTCAAAATTTCCTTTTGCTTCACTGAACCTTAGCTGTCCAGTGTTGAGGTTGCTGTTTTATAAGGCACTTTCCTGAACTTTGGACTTGCGACACCTCAGTGGACAAAGGCTATTCTTTGGCATGTGTGAGAGTGCAGGGGTTGTCTGAAGAGCTTCTCTAGACAGTGGCCTGTTTAAGGGAGGTATGTTCATGTTTGTGTATGTGCTCAGTGGTGTCAGACTCTTTGCAACCCCACAAACTGTGGCCCACTAGGCTCCTATGTCCATGGGATTTTCCAGGCAAGAATATTGGAATGGGTTGCCATTTCCACCTCAAGGGGATCTTCCTGACCCAGGGATGGAACCCACATCTCCTCTGTCTCCTGCATTGGCAGGCAGATTCTTTACCACTGTGCCACCTAGGAATCTTAAGAAAGATAATTGATTCTCATTTATTCTTTATCCATGACACCTACTTTAGTGATTAGCATGCAAAGAATTCTCAGTACAGACTTGCTGAGTGAAAACAGAAATGGATAAATAAAATAATTAGAGGTGGGGCTATCAACCAATTCTCCATTCAGGATACATTCTTTCCACTTTAAGTGTGAAATATATGCAAAATACATGGTGATAGATTAATAGGCAGGCTGATTCAGATACTTAAAATGCTCTTCCACGATAAATAGCTGACAGGACTAAGTATGCTCAATGTTTTAAAAAAAAAAAGTGAAGAGTTTTAAGATAGGATCTTTTTCTTTTTTAAAAAAATGTGTGAAGAATTCCCCTACAAAAAGACTTTGTGCTATGTGTATATTTCTTGTACAAATTTACTTGGGTAATAATAACTAAAATTATATAATTTGGGGGGCTTCCCTGATAGCTCAGTTGGTAAAGAGCCTACCTGCAATGCAGGAGACCCTGGTTTGATTCCTAGGTCAGGACAATAAATGTTATTGATCCTCGGTGTAGTGGATGAAATAAGTAGAAAAATAATGAGAAAACCTTCAATGAATGGTGAAAGATAATTTAGACAATACAATTAGAAATAAACTGAAAAGGAAAAAATAGCATACATAAATACATAGGTAGTTATCAGTTCAGTTCAGTCACTCAGTCGTGTCCGACTCTTTGCGACCACATGAATTGCAGCATGCCAGGCCTCCCTGTCCATCACCAACTCCCAAAGATCACCCAAACTTATGTCCATCAAGTCGGTGATGCCATCCAGCCATCTCATCCTCTGTCGTCCTCTTCTCCTCCTGCCCCAATCCCTTCCAGCATCAGAGTCTTTTCCAATGAGTCAACTTTTCGCATGAGGTAGCCAAAGTACTGGAGTTTCAGCTTTAGCATCATTCCTTCCAAAGAACACTCAGAACTGATCTCCTTTAGAATGGACTGGTTGGAGCTCCTTGCAGTCCAAGGGACTCTCAAGAGTCTTCTCCAACACCACAGTTCAAAAGCATCACCAAAGAAATCAAAAAAGAAATCAAAATATGCATAGAAACAAATGAAAATGAAAACAACAACCCAAAACCTGTGGGACACTATAAAAGCAGTGCTAACGGGAAAGTTCATAGCAATACAGGCATACCTCAAGAAACAAGAAAAAAGTCAAATAAATAACCTAACTCTACACCTAAAGCAACTAGGAAAGGAAGAAATGGAGAGCCCCAGGGTTAGTAGAAGGAAAGAAATCTTAAAAATTAGGGCAGAAATAAATGCAAAAGAAACAGAAGAGACCATAGCAAAAATCAACAAAGCCAAAAGCTGGTTCTTTGAAAGAATAAATGAAATTTACAAACCATTAGCCAGACCCATCCGGAAATAAAGGGAGAAAAATCAAATCAATAAAATTAGAAATGAATTACTAGAGCTAATCAATGAATATAGTAAAGTTGCAGGATATAAAATCAACACACAGAAATCCCTTGCATTCCTATACACTAATAATGAGAAAGTAGAAAAAGAAATCAAGGAAACAATTCCATTCACAATTGCAACGAAAAGAATAAAATACTTAGGAATATATCTACCTAAAGAAACTAAAGACCTATATATAGAAAACTATGAAACACTGGTGAAAGAAATCAAAGAGGACACTAATAGATGGAGAAATATACCATGTTCATGGATTGGAAGAATCAATATAGTGAAAATGAGTATACTACCCAAAGCAATCTACAGATTCAATGCAATCCCTATCAAGCTACCAGCGGTATTTTTCACAGAGCTAGAACAAATAATTTCACAATTTGTATGGAAATACAAAAAACCTCGAATAGCCAAAGCAATCTTGAGAAAGAAGAATGGAACTGGAGGAATCAAGTTGTCTGACTTCAGGCTCTACTACAAAGCCACAGTCATCAAAACAGTATGGTACTGGCACAAAAACAGAAATATAGATCAATGAAACAAAATAGAAAGCCCAGAGATAAATCCACACACCTATGGAAACCTTATCTTTGACAAAGGAGGCAAGAATATACTATGGAGTAAAGACAATCTCTTTAAGGAGTGGTGCTGGAAAAACTGGTCACTAACTTGTAAAAGAATGAAACTAGATCACTTTCTAACACCATACACAAAAATAAACTCAAAATGGATTAAAGATCTAAACATAAGACCAGAAACTATAAAAATCCTAAAGGAGAACATAGGCAAAACCCTCTCAGACATAAATCACAGCAGGATCCTCTATGATCCATCTCCCAGAATCCTGGAAATAAAAGCAAAAATAAACAAATGGGATCTAATTAAAATTAAAAGCTTCTGCACAACAAAGGAAACTATAAGAAAGGTGAAAAGACAGCCTTCAGAATGGGAGAAAATAATAGCAAATGAAGCAACTGACAAACACCTAATCTCAAAAAATATACAAGCAACTTATGCAGCTCAAGTCCAGAAAAATAAATGACCCAATCAAAAAATGGGCCAAAGAACTAAATAGACATTTCTCCAAAGAAGACATACAGATGGCTAACAAACACATGAAAAGATGCTCAACATCACTCATTATCAGAGAAATGCAAATCAAAACCACAATGAGGTACCATTTCATGCCAGTCAGAATGGCTGCGATCCAAAAGTCTACAAGCAATAAATGCTGGAGAGGGTGTGGAGAAAAAGAAACCCTCTTACACTGTTGGTGGGAATGCAAACTAGTACAGCCACTATGGAGAACAGTGTGAAGACTCTTTAAAAAACTGGAAATAGAACTGCCTTATGACCCAGCAATCCCACTACTGGGCATACACACTGAGGAAACCAGAATTGAAAGAGACACATGTACCCCAATGTTCATCGCAACACTGTTTATAATAGTCAGGACATAGAAGCAACCTAGATGTCCATCAGCAGACGAATGGATAAGAAAGCAGTGGTACATATACACAATGGAGTATTACTCAGTCATTGAAAAGAATACATTTGAATCAGTTCTAATGAGGTGGATGAAACTGGAGCCGATTATACAGAGTGAAGTAAGCCAGAAAGAAAAACATGAATGCAGTATACTAACACATATATATGGAATTTAGAAAGATGGTAATGATAACCATGTATGTGAGACAGCAAAAGAGACACAGATGTATAGAACAGACTTTTGGACTCTGTGGGAGAGGGAGAGGGTCGGATGATTTGGAAGAATGGCATTGAAACATGTATACTATCATGTAAGAAATGAATTGCCAGCCTATGTGTGATGCAGGATACAGGATGCTTGGGGCTGGTGCACTGGGATGACCCAGAGAGATGATATAGGGAGGGAGGTGGGAGGGGGGTTCATGTTTGGGAATGCATGTACACCTGTGGTGGATTCATGTCAATGTATGGCAAAACCAACACAGCATTGTAAAGTAAAATTTTTTTAAAAATTAAACAAACAAAAGCATCAATTTCTTCGGTGCTCAGCCTTCTTCACAGTCTAATTCTCACATCCATACATGACCACTGGAAAAGCCATAGCCTTGACTAGCCAGACCTTTGTTGGCAAAGTAGTGTCTCTGCTTTTGAATATGCTATCTAGGTTAGTCATAACTTTCCTTCCAAGGAGTAAGCGTCTTTTAGTTTCATGGCTGCAATCATCATCTGCAGTGATTTTGGAGCCCCCCAAAATGAAGTCTGACACTGTTTCCAATGTTTCCCCATCTAATTGCCATGAAGTGATGGGACCAGATGCCATGATTTTTGTTTTCTGAATGTTGAGTTTTAAGCCAACTTTTTCACTCTCCTCTTTCACTTTCATCAAGAGGCTTTTTATTTCCTCTTTACTTTGTGCCATAAGGGTGGTGTCACCTGCTTTGCCATGCAAATGTAAAGAGATATTAGTAAAGACAAAAAAAATGGTATTTCAAATCTAGTCAAATTAACAGAAAGAATTGCTGCCAAGTATAATTTGGATTTATGACACTTGCTTGTTACTAATGAAATGTCTAGGTGTAAGAAATGTAGACTTGTATGAACAACAGAATGAGCACTATCATCAATTAATAATATGACTACTATTACTTAACTTGAGAATAAGAATAAACCAGTAAATACTATAGCTGTCATAACTCTAAATCTAAAAAATTAAAACCACGTTCAGTTCATCAGCTCAACTGAAAGTTATCTGAATTAGACAGATTCTTAAGAATGTTAGTTCTCATAAGATTTTGCTCCAGATATTGAAAAGGCTTAGTGTAAGCTACTTGGAACAGCACTCTTTCAAATATATTTGTATTGCTACCACAAAATCCTATACCTAATCTGTTTTGGTTGCAAATATACTTATTTAAGTATTGATCTCCATCTAAAATAGATATTGATTATTGAATATCTGCACGACTGCAAAGTATATGTAATAATATTTTGCTATATGCACTCTTTATATAGTCTCTTTCAATTTAAACAATGATCCATGAATACTTCTTGTTTTCTTAATAGAATGTTTCTCAAAGTCTTAATGAAATATAGTCTGAGTAAATAAAGTATACATATTATTGTTTACTTGAAAAACTGCATTTCCTTCAGTCTAGATTTTTCATCAGGATAGAGTTATTGCTTTTACTCTTATCATTTATTTATTTATTTATTTTTTACTTTGTTTTGAAAGTATTTGTTGTCTTAATTGTGTTCTCTGAGATGGTTAAGATCAATCAATAAAGAGCAAAGAATGGAAGAGAGTCTCCCAAGAAGAAGCCAAAGACAGTACTTAGTATTTGGAGCTTCCTAGGGGAGTTGGGAATTAGGACATCTCCAGGTAACTCTTAAAATCATCTAAAACTTTCATAATATGGCAGTATGCCAAGAAGGAAATCATAAAAATTCAGTTCATGCTCGAAGCTTTTGTGATTGCTAATCTTTTGAACATTCAGACCATTAAAGGAGACTGTGTCACTTTTCATTTTAACAATGTTTAATAACAACCATCTGATAAAAATTCCTCATACCATACAGCCTGCAGTAAAAGTAATTTCTCATGTCCTCATCAACAGTGAAACTGTCAAGGAAGTAAATAATCTCACTGAAGAAGACAATGTATTTACCAGATTAGTCTTTGTTCAATTTTCAAAAGGTTCTTAATGCAAACGCTGTCACCATTTTATTTGATACTGTTGCAGGAAAAAAATGATGAAAATAAGTTGAAATATTTTGTTCTGGCTTGTGAAAAACTGCAGATGTCACCAATAGTTTATTACTATTGATTGCTTAATCTGCATGCTAAACACTTTTCTTTGCTCCTTTCTTTTGGTAGTAGACATTTTTTTTTTTTTTTGGCGGAGGGTGGAGAGTGCTGTGCTCAGTTGCTCAGTCATGTGGGATTCTTTGTGATCCCATGAACTGCATCCCACCAGGCTCCTCTGTCTATGGGATTTTCCAGGCAAGAATAGTGAAGTGAGTTGCCATTTCCTCCTCCAGGGAATCTTCCTGACCCAGTGATCAAACCTGCATTTTCCACATCTCCAGCATTGCAGGTGGATTCTTTACCACTGAGACACTGGGGAAGCCAGGAGTAGCTGAAAGATTTTGAGATAGAATCCATTAAGGATAGGAAACACAAAGAGAAAAATATATGACTTAAAGAAATATTTTCAACATATAGACTTTAATAAATAACGCAAATTCTTGACTGTTAGTGGTAATGACTAAGTTTTGTTCTTCATTTCAAATTCTAATGTTTGCTGACATTCCTCTAGCCATCATTATCTTATCAGTAGCCTCTTTGAGCAAAACAAAGGAACAAAACTAAATAGACCTTTTTGTTTTTTAATATATTTTTTGTTACTCTTCTTTCACTTCACCAATTATTCATTTCATATCATCATCAAAATAAAAGTTCTTTGTCTTAACTCTGTATGTCTTTATTTGGATTTTGGATGACTTGGTTATGGTTTTATTTTCTTCCTCTTTGCATACATAATCAATTCTCTTCTTCTCTTATGTACACATTATTGAAGCATATTGTTAATTCAAAAGATAATTTGCAACAAAGTAATATGATGTGTTAACCATATCAGTTCAGTTCAGTTCAGTCGCTCCGCCTTGTCTGACCCTTTGCGACCCCATGAATCTCAGCACGCCAGGCCTCCCTGTCCACCACCAATTCCCGGAGTTTACTCAAACTCATGTTCATCAAGTCGGTGATGCCATCCAGCCATCTCATCCTCTGTCATCCCCTTCTCCATCTGTCCCCTAATCCCTCCCAGCATTAGAGTCTTTTCCAATAACTCAACTCTTCACATGAGGTGGCCAAAGTATTGCAGTTTCAGCTTCAATATAAGTCCTTCCAGTGAACACCCAGGACTGATCTTTAGAATGGACTGGTTGGATCTCCTTGCAGTCCAAGGGCCTCACAAAAGTCTTCTCCAACACCACAGTTCAAAAGCATTAATTCTTCGGTGCTCAGCCTTCTTCACAGTCTAACTCTCACATCCATACATGACCACAGGAAAAACCATAGCCTTGACTAGACGGATCTTTGTTGGCCAAGTAATGCCTCTGCTTTTGAATATGCTATCTAGGTTGGTCATAACTTTCCTTCCAAGGAGTAAGCGTCTTTTAATTTCATGGCTGCAATCACCATCTGCAGTGATTTTGGAGCTGAAAAAAAAATAAAGTCAGCTACTATTTCCACTGTTTCCCCATTTGCCATGAAGTAATGGGACCGGATGCCATGATCTTCATTTTCTGAATGTTGAGATTTAAGCCAACTTTTTCACTCTCCTCTTTCACTTGCAACAAGAGGCTTTTGAGTTCTTCTTCACTTTCTTCCATAAAGGTTGTATCATCTGCATATTTGAGGTTATTGATATTTTTTTCTGGCAATCTTGATTCCAGCTTGTGCTTCTTCCAGCCCAGCGTTTCTCATGATGTACTCTACATATAAGTTAAATGAGCAGGGTGGCAATATACAGCCTTGACATACTCCTTTTCCTATTTGGACCAGTCTGTTGTTCCATGTCCAGTTCTAACTGTTGCTTCCTGATCTGCATATATGTTAACCATATATCACATATTTAATAGTTGTTTACATCTGATATGGACATAACAGTGAAGACAGGCATCTTCAATTTTTGTGATAATTTTATATAGGAAAATCTTAGACCTGTATGTAATGTAAATAAAGTATTATTGAGGGCAATCTCAATGGAAACATTGTCATTATAAGGACATGCACTAAGAGCATGTTATCATTCAAAATTAAATCTCCTTATCTAATCACTTTTTAAGATATCAATATATTAAAGGAATCTTATTCTTGATAAAATGCAAATATAAAATTCCATAATTATAACACAGAATAATTCCCTCCATAAAGGCTTTTGCTTTTATCAAATGATTTTGTTAGTAGCATCACCAAATACCTTTTAATTTATAAATTATATATATACATATAAAATACTCCCCCCCCCCCCCCGGAGGGTATATCCTAACCAAGCAAGATTTATCCTAAATAAAAATATTTCCTTCTGGCTTACTTCACTTTGTATAATCGGCTCCAGTTTCTAACACATATATATGGAACTTAGAAAGATGGCAATGACGACCCTGTATGCAAGACAGGAAAAAAGACACAGATGTGTATAATGGACTTTTGGACTCAGAGGGAGAGGGAGAGGGTAGGATGATTTGGGAGAATGGCATTCTAACATGTATACTATCATGTAAGAATTGAATCGCCAGTCTATGTCTGACGCAGGATACAGCATGCTTGGGGCTGGTGCATGGGGATGACCCAGAGAGATGTTATGGGGAGGGAGGTGGGAGGGGGGTTCATGTTTGGGAATGCATGTAAGAATTAAAGATTTTTAAATTAAAAAAATAAAAAAAATAAAAATATATATATTTCCAAATTATATGTTTGTCTCTTTTTACAACTATAAAAATGAAAAAATAAACCACCAAGAAAAATGAATAGCTAAAACATATCAAACACTTATTATACAATTTGCTAGTGCTTTACATGTGTTAGTTTATATAGTAATTCTTAACATATGGTTTCTTGATCAGCAGCATCTGACTGAAAACTTTTCAGAAATGCAAAATCTCACTAGACAAGCAGAGTGATTCTGACACAAGCTAAAGTGACACCATGGATTGTAGCCTTCCAGGCTCCCCTGTCCATGGAATTCTCCAGGCAAGAACACTGGAGTGGGTAGTCATTACCTTCTCCAGGGCATCTTCCCAACCCAAGTACTGAACTCTGGTCTCCCACATTACAGGCAGATTCTCTACCATCTGAGCCATCAGGGAAGCCCTTAGAACCACTAAACTAAAATAATTTGCATAATCTTTCTTTAATGCATGATCTGTTCTTGTCACCATTTTACATCAGGGAGTCTTAGCTAGATTATCTTGTACAGAATAACAAGGCAAGAAAGTGAAGACTATGTGTCCAAATCCAGACACTTGCTTGATTCCACACCTGTGCCAAACACCATGTGCTTTACTTATAAATAGTAACAAAGATCTTAGGTATTTTAAGCCTGAAGTTAAGTATATCATAAGAATTACAATTATGGACCTTAGAATCAGATCTCCCAAGAGTGAGATTTGGTTTCGTGTTTTTGTTTTTGTTTTTTTTCCCCTTATAGGTAAATATATCAATTTCCTGTGTGTTAAATTAGAGGTCATAACTAAAACACTTGGATTTTAAATATAATTTCTATTTTCTCTATGAAAATTTGTCTCATAGAAGTTTTTCAGGGAAGCTTTGGACAGTCATTAGTCTATTCAAAACTTTATATTGATTATCCTTGACTTTTTCTTTTCTGTGTTTAATCTATTTAGGTAAAATTCCCCAGGTCTGTAAAACCTGCATGAGTCTTAATATGCAATTCATAGAGATAACTGCATTGTATGAAGAGCAATGGAAATCTTACATTGCTTAAAAATACTTTTCCTTCCTCTCTCAGACTGTCATGAATTCCACTGTATTTTTAACGTTTTCTTAATGGTATTTATGTCACAAGCTACTGTGTCAATCTATCCATGTTATTGCAAAGTTAAATAGAATCATCTTATCAAATATCTTTTCACATTGACAGGGAAATGAGAATCTGAAACACCTGGGGGTAATCTAGTTGCAGTTTCGTTTTTATTTAGGAGACAAGTATGTTCTTATCACAGTGCACTTCAGAAATAGAACTGGTCTCCAGATTCTACCATGCTTTTATCCCTGGTCAGTTAAGTGCAACTTAAAGATCATGGGTGGTAAAAATGACAGATTAAGTTGGGGGAGGAACAAAGAAAATTTATTTGGGAGAGCTATTTTGTTACTTCAGGAAATATTCACAGATTTTTTTTTTAATTTTTGTTTTGATTTAACCTCAAACTGTCTTTAGAGGTGTCAAGAAATACCACCACATCTATTTACTCAAGTTTAGTGTCATTTGAAATATAGCCAAAGGCTCACATAAATGGAGATAAAAATACCATTTTTTGTTATCAATACAAATTATTTTTTTAAAATCATGATTTGGATACACAGCCACAAGAACTTGCTAACATTACCTGAGTTAATACTACCCCATCTTTGTAGAAATTCAATATGGAGCAGAGTCTGTCCTGCTAAGGTGAGAGTGTCCCCTCCCATCTCCCACCCAGGTTGACAAAGAGAAAGATGAGAGGAAGAATTGAGGTGAACACGTCTGGTTTTCTTTCCCAAACTCACCATTAAGATAAATCACTATCCCTTGCTTGGGACGTAGTGGGAAGGGGAAGAATAAGGAGAGGTCAAAAGTTGTATACTTTTGCAGGGTTTTTATCTCCCCCCCCCCCCCACAGGGAAACATGAAAAGTAGGTTTCCCTGGTGGCTTAGACAATAAAGAATCTGTCCGCAATGTGGAACACCTGGGTTCAATTCCTGTGTCAGGAAGATCTCCTGGTGTATCACCTATCCTGTTCACAGTACTAGTGGTCTCCCTATGTCTCATTGTGTGCACCATTCTCTGAACCCCTGGTAGTCAAGGCTTGAGCAGGTAAGCTGGAAGAAAATGCTAGGAGCCATGGGAACTGCAAACACACTTATTCTCTCCTGGTTGGCAAGGCAGAAGTAGCAGCACATATAACATCACATAAACACATAAAACCCCTTAGGACTTTTCCAGGTGAAACTTACATATACTTAAGAACAAAAGTAGTGTGTGGCCAAGCAAGTACCTCCTGAAGCACATGTGCAGTGCTATATGCAATCTCTGCTGTTGCACAACCGTGCAAAGTCATTCTTTACAGAACATGGGGCGAGAGACCTGATTTGTGCCATCTTATTAATTTCCTCACACCTAGAGAAGGGCATGGCTTACCTACTCGAGTATTCTTGCCTGGAAAATTCCATGGACAGAGGAGGCTGGCAAGCTACAGTCCGTGGTGTTACAAAGAGTAGGTCATAACTGAGCAACTAAAACTTTCACACTTGTACCCTATATTATTAAGAGTAGACTCAACAGTAATTCAGTGACTTAAAGAGTAAAGATGATTACTTACCATTCATGAAGATTACATAGTGATGTTCTAGGTTCCTTGGGCTTCCCATGTATCTCTGTCAGTAAAAAATCTGCCTGCAATGTAGGGAATGTGGGTTCTATTCCTGGGTTGGGAAGATCCCCTGGAGAAGGAAATGGCAATCCACTCCAGTATTCTTGCCCAGAGAATCCCTTGAATAGAGGAGCCTGGCAGGTTAAGTCTGTGGGGTCGCAAGAGTCAACAGGACTTAGTGACTAAATTATTACTACGTTCGTTATGGTTAGGCTAAGGGATTGTACTGAAAGGGCTGATCCAGCTTCAGCTACTGGCTTCCAAGAAAAATTCCTGAAAGGCTCTAAAGCCCAGAGCTTCCTGAGTCAGAAAGTATACATACCTCCTACGCTCACTGCCTGCTGGAGAAATAGCCATGCTTCAATGTGAGAGAGAGACTAATACATGTGGTGCAGCCATGAATTCAAGAAGAGAATAGATTTGGACAGACAGCAGCCTCAATGGTTTCTCCTTTGACCAGGAAATAATGAACAGCCTTTGTCTTACAAAACAAGCACCTTATATGTTTCCTTAATGTTGTAAATTCAAAGTCCGCTTGGTTGCTACATTCAACTCAAAGTCCAGGACTTCTGGATGATGTACATTTCTGTCCACCAGGTCCTTGTAGCCCAGTGATTTTATGAAATAAAAGGCAAGTTATAATGCTGCTCCCTCCTGCCAAGCACATAATAGACAGAGGTGGAGCAGGGAGAGATTAAACACAATAAAAATTGCCATTAAAAAGGGAAGACTAGAAAATCACAGCAGTTACCCTTCCATAGCAGCAGTTATTGATGAAAGCCTGGTGGGCATGTATAGTCAAGACACCTTGATCTTAAAGTTAAGAAATTTCCTTGAATAGATCAAAGTCCTACTCTCTGGAAGGAACTTTCTTCACCATTATTTTTCATGGCTCCAGATTTGCCCTCTGTGAGTTCTTTCTTGTTCAATATACTCAGATGGCCACTCTGAAGTGGGTGTTTCAGTTGATGTTCTAAGCAGACAGTTAGAGCTTTAAAATGTCTCCTTCCTCCTGGTACAAGTTTGCCCAACTGGGGCTCACTTTATGGTTGGCTCAGTCCCAGACCCTTTCAGTGCAAGTTTGTGGTCACTTTGCAGTATAAGTTCCTTGAAAACTTAGAGGGCTTCTGATCCTTTTGCTTCTAGTTGTCTGTATGTGTCAGTAGCTACACAATAACCAAATCCTTTTCTGGTCATGCTTATGACACCAGATTTATTTCTTTACTTCCTTGCCTTCATTTATGTTATTATCTTGAGACTACTTGAAATAGTAAGATTTGATGGGATGACAACACTCATATTTCTATTTTTGCTGAAGGGTATGTCATGATAGCAAATATAGCCTATGTTCTAATATTTGCTAAAGGGCTATTTTTATGTGAAAATTCTTAATAGATCTCATTGCTTAAAGTGATTTTCAGCTTTATCTCATCACTTCACAGTTCAGAGGCAGTTTGGCTTCTCTATTCTATGAAAAGGGATGCAAGATTTAGCAAATACAAATTCAAGATGCTCAGTTTAGTTAATTTTAGATAAACATTTACTATACTTGTCATATCCTATGTAATAATTGGAGCATTATCATACTTAAATATTTTTTGGTTATCTGAAATTCAAATTTATCTGAGAGTTCTGTATTTTATCTAGTGAGCTTATTTGTGAAGGCCTTAATCTTTGTATCATCTGTATTTCTCCTTGTTAACCAGCCAGTTCTTATCCATGTTGTTGTAATACTTAACAATACTTACATTATTATAATATTTTACTGTAAGTGACAAGGAGCAACCAACAACTAATACTTGCTAATATTTTTACTCTTGTTTCAACAGTTTTGACTAGATCTATGAGTTTGGCAAGCTTGTGATCTGCCTTCCAAATAAAAAGACAGTAAATTTTTCAGTAGCATTGCAAGGATCTTCAACTTTACACCATATGTATATCTGCTATATCCACCCTACAGCCACTATTACTGGTTTTACTAAGCCACTTCTGCAGTTATTTGTTATGGAAGAATTCTACTATAGTGTACTAATTTCCTTCTTCTTTAGGGTGGGGTAGCCACTTTAAAAAGGGACATTTAACTGAGTTATTTGAAAATAAAAATAATCCAATAGAAAGGTGTCTTTCTTCCATTTTTACTAAAGGCCAATTTACTTAGAGCATTCCAGACACAGACATTTAAGCTTGTTTTCTTGGTCTTTGGACTTGTCATAGTTTGTTTCATTTTACTCCATTAATCCAAGAAGATGTCGTTATAATATGTACGGGTCCACATTACTTTTAGTTGTTCATTAATAAAATATATACCTATTTGCAGGTGAAGCCTAGTTGTTGTTGTCGCTTCCTGGATTGGAAGAATTCATTAGTGCTTCTGTAATGAAATTCAAAGATAACTTTTGACTGTATGGTTCAGGTCAGTTCAGCTTAGTCACTCAGTCATGTCTGACTCTTTGCAATCCCATGAACCATAGCATGCCAGGCCTCCCTGTCCATCACCACCTCCTGGAGTTCACCCAAACTTATGCCCACTGAGTCAGTGATAACATCCAACCATCTCATCCTCGGTCATCCCCTTCTCCTCCTGCCCTCAATCTTTCCCAGCATCAGGGTCTTTTCAAATGAGTCAGCTCTTCACATCAGGTGGCCAAAATGTAGCTTCAGCTTCAACATCAGTCCTTCCAATGAACACCCAAGACTGATCTCCTTTAGGATGGACTCGTTGAATCTCCTTGCAGTCTAAGGAAGTCGCAAGAGTCTTCTCCAACACCACAGTTCAAAAGCAGCAATTCTTCAGTGCTCAGCTTTCTTTATAGCCCAACTTTCACATCCATACATGAGTACTGAAAAAACCATAGCCTTGACTAGACAGACCATTGTTGATAAAGTAATTTCTCTGCTTTTTAATATGCTGTCTAGGTTGGTTATAACTTTCCTTCCAGGGAGTAAGTGTCTTTTAATTTCATGGCTGCAATCACTATCTGCAGTGATTTTGGAGTCCTCCAAAATAAAGTCAGCCACTGTTTCCATTGTTTTCCCATCTATTTGCCATGAAGTGATGGGACCAAATGTTATGATCTTAGTTTTCTGAATGTTGAGCTTTAAGCCGACTTTTTCACTCTCCTCTTTCACTTTCATCAAGAGGCTCTTTAGTTCTTCTTCACTTTCTGCCATAACGGTGGTGTCATCTGCATATCTGAGGTTATTGATATTTCTCCCGGCAATCTTGACTCCAGCTTGTGCTTCTTCCAGCCCAGCGTTTCTCATGATGTACTCTGCATATAAGTTAAATAAGCAGGGTGACTGTATGGTAATGACTTTTATTTGAGGCTGAACATCATGAATATAAGAAAAAGCCCCTATATAAATTATGTTTCTTGAAATCCAAGCCCTATGATTCATATAGATCTTATACACTTAGGAGTTCAAAGCTTCAGTCTGTAGACTTGATGGAGACATACAGTAAAAGCAAAAAGCACTGTTGTAATTTCTAGGTGAGGCTCCACTGGAACTAAGTTATTCTTTCTTCTCAGGTTTCACCATTTCTTTAGTCTACTGTGAAATGTAATGCCCTGTTATGTCCGCAGCCTATATTATAAATTTCCCATGACTGGCTTTGTTAGGTCTTTGTAACCAATGCTTACCAAGGCCTGAGATGAAAACCATATGGTTTAGCCATAGCAAAAACCTCAGTTGTTTTGGTTACCTCATTCTACACTTTTTTTTTTTTTTGTCGAAATGTCAAGCCAGCTCACCAATAAATAGCATTCTTCTCTTGCTCATCTTAAAAGAGAGAGAGGAAGAGGAATCTTGAGATGAAAACTGATAGGTAAAAACACAAATTTCTACTTCCAGGCCATCTTCCCTGGTGCCTCAGATGGTTAAAAATCTGCCTGCAATGAAAGAGACACAGGTTCGATCCCCACATCAGGAAGATCACCCAGAGAAGGGAATGGCAACCTACTCTGGTATTCTTGCCTAGAGAATTCCATGGACAGAGGAACTTGGAAGGCTATAGTACATGGGGTCACAAAGACTTAGTTATGACTAAGTGACTATCACTTCACTTTCACATCACTACTTACAGGACATGATATAAGGGGTTTAGATATATTGGCTGGCCAAAAAGTTCGTTGCCTTTTTTTTTTTTTCCCTGTTAGATGACTCTAGTAGCGTTTAATTGTTCTAAACTATATTTGAAACAATGTTGTTAGATTGTATTGTGACCAATGTCATATCAGCATGCGTTAAAAAATAATCAAAACTAGTGACTTTTTGTGTGTCTTCTTTAATGTTGAAGATGGAAGGAAAAAAGCAACATTTTCGTATATTATGATGTATTATTTCAAGAAAGGTAAAAATGCAACTGAAATACAGTACAAAAGATGTGTGCAGAATATGGAGAAGGTGTGTGACTGATCAAATTTGTTAAAGGTGGTTTGCAAAGTTTCACACTAGAAATTTCTCACTGACTATGCTACACAGTTGGGTAGACCAGTTGAAGTTGAGAGCGATCAGATTGAGGCATCAACTGAGAATAATCCACATTATACCATGCTGGAAATAGCCAACATACTTAAAATATCCAAATCAAGTGCTGAAAATCATTAGCACTGGTTTGGTTATGTTAACCACATTGATGTTTGGGTTCCACATAAGTTAAATGAAAGAAAACCTTCTTGACCATATTTCCATATGAAATTCTCTACTTATTTGAAGAACAAATATATTCTTCAGTAAGTAAGTGTATAAATAAACTGTAGTAGATGCAGACAATGGAATAGAATTCAGTGCTAAAAAAGAAATAAGCTATCAAGCCACAAAAAGACATGGAGGAAACTGAAATCTATCTTACTGAGTGAAAGAAGTCAATCTTAAAAGGTGACATGCTGTATAATTCCAACTGTATGGAAAATGCTAAACTACAGAGACAATAAACAGATCAATGGTATCCAAGGCTTCCAGGATAAGGGATGAATAGTTGGAGCACAGAAGATTTTTTAGGGCAGTAAAAGTAATCTGCATGATATCATAATGATGACTACAAGTCAACATACATTTATACAAACTCAAATAACATACAAGAGCTTCCCTGATGGCTCAGATGGTAAAGAATCTGCCTGCAAATCAAGAGACCCAGGTTCTATCCCTGAGTGGGGATAATCCCCTGGAGAAGGAAATGGCAACCCACTCCAGTATTCTTGCCTGGAAACTACCATGGACAGAGGAACTTGGCAGGCTACAGTCCATGGGACTGCAAAGAGTCAGACATGCCTGATCAACTAACACAGTAACAAATAACATAAAATATCAGCCCTGAACCATAATGTAAACTATAGACTTTGGATGATTATGATATGTCAGTATGAGTTAGTTGTAACAAACAATTCTGGCGGAGAGATAATAGTGGGAGAAGCTATGCATGTGTGAGGGTAGAGAGTATAAGGGAAATCTGCACCTTCTCATTTCTGCTGTGCATATTAAAATGCTCTAAAAATAAAGTCAATTTTAAAAAAATGTCTTTTTATATGTATTTTTATGTGCCTCATTTTAAAATAGCTTCCCTTCATATACTTTTATCAACTAAATATGAAAGAATCCTTATTGAATTCTTTATTATTTTTCTAGCTGTAAACATAGTATTTTAGATAACCTGCAACACGAGACTTGAACTAGCAAGGCTACCATATAGTTTTGATAAATATATAACAAAAGTAAGAACATATTATAAGGTATTATAGAAAAACTGTTGTGTGTCAGTCTTTCCCCTGAAATTGAAGGGTCACTGGATGGAATGTGTAAGAAGTTTCTCATCTCTGACAGTTGATACTGAAGACTCACTGACAGTACAATGCTATCATACAGTTGGGCATCATATTAGGTGTCAACATTTCAGTACAAATCCAAAATTCTTTGAGGCATGATTTTTTTAAGCCAAAGGTACAATTAGTTTCCTTAAGCCTTTCTGCTGACTTCAAAAATCTCTCTTTTTAATCTTCTGAATGGAGTAAAACCTAATACAGACAGGGCTGTGTTTTAATTAAACTTAGGAGACAAAAATACCGATAGTGAAGATTTTTTACATATGTCTATCTACCTATTTAAATTACTAATTAATTATTAAAGTCAATGTGGATAGGAATTTTAATTAGAGTTTGATCAACAATAAAATATATTAATCCCATATATCTTATCTGTCATATCAAATTGATATACGATGATAATTTTCTTATCAATTTAAATATTTTAAAACAACCTAGTTTAAAAGATTTAAATAAGATGCCAAAATGTTTGGAGAACAATAGGAGATTCCAGAGATTAAGAAATTTCATTATATGCATATATATATATATACACACACATACATACCACATATATGTCTGTACTTATATATAAGAACAAATCTATCTATTTATATGTATACACACCCATCACATATAGGTATGTACTTATATATAAGGACAAATCAATCTATATATCTTTTTATGTGAAATGCTTGTTTTTACAATGCAACTTGATAGTATTAATTTTCTTAATTTATAAATAATTTTAATTTATATTTATAGTTTATCTCTGGATTATTTCAGATTTTTAACATTATTTTCAGTTTTTTTAACTGTCTAACCAGTTTTGCCTTCTTAAAAAATTTACATGTGTCTTCTGAATTTTCCTCTCATTGCCAGTGCAGACATAATGCATAGGATATGTATTCAATATTTCATTATTTTTATTTCTTTTCCCTACTTATAACACAATTCTCACTTCTTCCCTGTGTCCTCCTTTATCTCCTCCTCTAGAGGAGCTATCCCACATTGAAGGTAAGGAAGGGTGGTGATGAAGAGATACTCTTTGTCCAAGGTAAAAAGCAGTGGCTGTGCTTTGCTGGAGCAGCCCTGTAGAGATACCCCACGCCCAAAGTAAGAGAAACCCAAGTAAGATGGTAGGTGTTGCAAGATGGCATCAGAGGGCAGACACACTGAAACCATACTCACAGAAAACTAGTCAAACTAATCACACTAGGACCACAGCCTTGTCTAACTCAATGAAACTAAGCCATGCCCGTGGAGCAACCCAAGATGGGCAGGTCATGGTGAAGAGGTCTGACAGAATGTGGTCCACTGGAAAAGGGCATGGCAAACCACTTCAGTATTCTTGCCTTGAGAACCCCATGAACAGTATGAAAAGGCAAAATGATAGGATACTGAAGGAGCAACTCCCCAGGTCGGTAGGTACCCAACACGCTACCGGAGATTAGTGGAGAAATAACTCCAGAAAGAATGAAGGGACGGAGCCAAAGGAAAAACAATACCCAGCTGTGGATGTGACTGGTGATAGAAACAAGCTCTGATGCTGTAAAGAGCAATATTGTATAGGAACCTGGAATGTCAGATCCATGAATCAAGGCAAATTGGAAGTGGTCAAACAAAAGATGGCAAGAGTGAACGTCGACATTCTAGGAATCAGCGAGCTAAAATGGACTGGAATGGGTGAATTTAGCTCAGATGAACATTATATCTACTACTGCGGGCAGGAATCCCTCAGAAGAAATGGAGCACCATCATGGTCAACAAAAGAGTCCGAAATGCAGTACTTGGATGCAATCTCAAAAATGACAGAATGATCTCTGTTCGTTTTCAAGGCAAACCATTCAATAGCACAGTAATCCAAGTCTACGCCCCAATTAGTAATGCTGAAGAAGCTGAAGTTGAACGGTTCTATGAAGACCTCCAAGACCTTTTAGAACTAACACCGAAAAAAGATGTCTTTTTCATTATAGGGGACTGGAATGCAAAATTAGGAAGTCAAGAAACACCTGGAGTAACAGGCACATTTGACCTTGGAATGCAGAATGAAGCAGGGTAAAGACTAATAGAGTTTTTCCAAGAAAATACACTGGTCATAGCAAACACCCTCTTCCAACAACACAAGAGAAGACTCTACACATGGGCATCACCAGATGGTCAACACCAAAATCAGATTGATTATATTTTTTTGCAGTCAAAGATGGAGAAGCTCTATACGGTCTACAAAAACAAGACCAGGAGCTGACTGTGACTCAGATCATGAACTCCTTATAACCAAACTCAGATTTAAATTGAAGAAAGTAGGGAAAACCGCTAGACCATTCAGGTGTGACCTAAATCAAATCCCTTAGGCTTCTACAGTGGAAGTGAGAAATAGATTTAAGGGCCTAGATCTGATAGATAGAGTGCCTGATGAACTATGGAATGAGGTTCGTGACATTGTACAAGAGACTGTAATCAAGACCATCCCCATGGAAAAGAAATGCAAAAAAGCAAAATGGCTGTCTGGGGAGGCCTTAAAAATAGCTGTGAAAAGAAGAGAAGCTAAAAGCAAAAGAGAAAATGAAAGATAGAAGCATCTGAATGCAGAGTTCCAAGAATAGCAAGAAGAGATAAGAAAGCCTTCTTTAGCGATAAATGCATAGAAATAGAGGAAAAGAACAGAATGGGAAACACTAGAGATCTCTTCCGGAGAAGGCAATGACACCGCACTCCAGGACTCTTGCCTGGAAAATTCCAGGGATAGAGGAGCCTGGTAGGCTGCAGCCCATGGGGTCGCAAAGAGTCAGACATGACTGATCAAATTCACTTTCACTTTTCACTTTCATGCATTGGAGAAGGAAATGGTAACCTACTCCAGTGTTCTTGTCTGGTGAATCCCAGGGATGGTGGAGCCTGGTGGGCTGCCATCTATGGGGTCACACAGAGTTGGACATGACTGAAGCAACTTAGTAGTAGTAGTAGTAGTAGTAGAGATCTCTTCAAGAAAATTAGAGTTACCAAGGGAATATTTCATGCAAAGATGGGCTCGATAAAAGACAGAAATGGTATGGACCTAACAGAAGAAGAAGATATTAAGAAGAGGTGGCAAGAATACACAGAAGAACTGTACAAAAAACATCTTCATGACCGGGTAATCACGATGGTGTGATCAGTCATCTAGAGCCAGACATCCTAGAATGTGAAGTCAAGTGGGCCTTAGAAAGCATCACTACAAACAAGGCTAGTGGAGGTGATGGAATTCCAGTAAAGCTATTTCAAATCCTGAAGGATGATGTTGTGAAAGTGCTGCACTCAACATGCCGGCAAAATTGGAAAACTCAGCAGTGGCCACAGGACTGGAAAAGGTCAGTTTTCATTCCACTCCCAAAGAAAGGCAATGCCAAAGAATGATCAAACTACCACACTATTGCACTCATCTCACATGCTAGTAAAGTAATGCTCAAACTTCTCCAAGCCAGGCTTCAGTAATACATGAACCGTGAACTTCCTGATGTTCAAGGTGGTTTTAGAAAAGGCAGAGGAACCAGATCAAATTGTCAACATCCGCTGGATCATGGATAAAGCAAGAGAGTTCCAGAAAAACATCTATTTCTGCTTTATTGACTATGCCGAAGCCTTTGACTGTGTGGATCGCAATCAACTGTGGAAAATTCTGAAAGAGATGGGAATACCAGACCACCTGACCTGCCTCTTGAGAAATCTGCATGCAGGTCAGGAAGCAACAGTTAGAACTGGACATGGAAAAACAGACTAGTTTCAAATAGGAAAAGGAGTGTGTCAAGGCTGTATATTGTAACCCTGCTTAATTAACTTATATGCAGAGTACATCATGAGAAACGCTCTAATGGAAGAAACACAAGCTGGAATCAAGGTTGCTGGGAGAAATATCAATAACCTCAATATGCAAATGACACCACCCTTATGGCAGAAAGTGAAGAAGAACTAAAAAGCCTCTTGATGAAAGTGAAAGTGGAGAGTGAAAAAGTTGTCTTAAAGCTCAACATTTAGAAAATGAAGATCATGGCATCCAGTCCCATCACTTCGTGGCAAATCGATGGGGAAACAGTGGAAACAGTGTCAGACTTTATTTTGGGGGGCTCCAAAATCACTGCAGATGATGATTGTAGCCATGAAATTAAAAGACGCTTACTCCTTGGAAGGAAAGTTATGACCAACCTAGATAGCATATTCAAAAGCAGAGAGATTACTTTGCTGACTAAGGTCCGTCTAGTAAAGGCTATGGTTTTTCCTGTAGTCATGTATGGATGTGAGAGTTGGACTATGAAGAAGGCTGAGTGCCAAAGAATTGATGCTTTTGAACTGTGTTGTTGGAGAAGACTCTTGAAGGTCCCTTGGACTGCAAGGAGATCCAACCAGTCCATTCTGAAGGAGATCAGCCCTGGGATTTCTTTGGAAGGAATGATGCTAAAGCTGAAGCTCCAGTACTTTGGCCACCTCATGCAAAGAGTTGACTCATTGGAAAAGACTCTGATGCTGGGAGGGATTTGGGGCAGGAGGAGAATGGGACAACAGAGGAAATGGCTGGATGACATCACTGACTCGATGGACATGAGTCTGAGTGAACTCGGGAGTTTATGATGGACAGGGAGGTCTGGCGTGCTGTGATTCATGGGGTGGCAAAAAGTCGGATGTGACTTAGTGACTGAACTGAATATTCTCCTTCTCCTACCAGTTGTCTCCCCAATCCCTTTCTTCTGCCCTTTCCTTCCTCTTCTTGCTTCTCTTCCCTATCTCATTCTGCCTCTCTTTCTTTCCCTTGGCCCTCAGATGCAGGGATATGAGTTAGTTCTACCACACTGCTCATTTGCTATTGTTGTTCAGTCAGTAAGTCATGTCTGACTCACTGCTTACAGTTTGGTATTATTATCAGTCTCATAAATCCTTCTGTCCTTTCCTTTTCTCTGATGTATTTGCTTATCCATTTATTGATTCCCATTTTTCTTTTCAAATTCCCTTTTTTCATTCCTCACTATTGGTAACTTCTGTTAATGTTTTCAATGGGTATCTTAATTCATGTATATAACTGCCAAAAAAAATAGCTATAGTTTAACTTTCTCTTACTCTTTGACACAGAAACCTATACTGTTTGTAATTCACTGCATCCACTACTGATATCAAGATAGCAATCTTTTCACATATTCCTTTGCTAGTTCAGTTCAGTTCAGTCACTCAGTTGTGTCCGCCTCTGTGACCTCATGAACTTCAACATGCCTGGGCTCCCTGTACATCACTCACTCCCGGAGTTTACTGAAACTCATGCCCATTGAGTCAGTAATGCCATCCAACCATCTCATCCTCTGTCATCCCCTTCTCCTCCTGCCTTCAATCTTTCCCAGCATCAGTGTCTTTTCAAATGAGTCAGCTCTTCCCATCATGTGGCCAAAGTATTGAGTTTCAGTTTCAACATCAGTCCTTCCAATGAATATTCAGGACTGATTTCTTTAAGGATGGACTGGTCGGCTCTCCTTGCAGTCCAAGGGACTCTCAAGAGTCTTCTCGAGTACCATCCGTCGCTAGAGGTTGCACAATTTTGTAGTTGCAGTGCTGATCTGCTGATGAGCTGAAATAGTATAGTTGAGCTCCCACAGAAAGCTCCCATAAATGTTTTGATAAAAATCAAAACGGTAATTCAAATGTCTAAGAGAAGGAAAATAGATACACCATTTATGGTATACAATGTGATTTGGTACAGAGGTAGGTAGGTTTAGTCACTCAGATGTGTCCGACTCTTTGCAACCACATGGATTGTAGCCTTCCATGCTCCTCAGTCCCTGAGTTTTTAAAGGGACTTCCCTGGTGGCTCAGATGGTAAAATGTCTGCCTGCAATATGGGAGACCCAGGTTCGATCCCTGGGTTGGGAAGATCTCCTGGAGAAGGAAATGGCAACCCACTCCAGTATTCCTGCCTGGAGAAGCCCAGGGATGGAGGAGCCTGGCAGGCTACAGTCCATGGGGTTGCAAAGAGTCAGACATGACAGCAACTTCACTTCACTTCACTTTGATTTTTATGATATTGCATACAATGGAGATACAAACTTTGTATATATATATATATACATGCATTTCCATTCCCAAAAGTAGATAGAAAGATATTGATATAGATTAATATGGGGAAATTCCCATCTATAATCATGATTTTCATTTCAGGTGGCCTCCTGAGTGGCCTGCAACAGCTTGGAGCAGGGCATGGGTTCCCAGCCAGAGACTGGACTGGGTCACAGCAGTGAGAGTACCAGATTCTATCTACTAAGCTACTAGACCAGTGGTCAGGGACACAAGCCTGGACAAAGGGACAAAGATGGAAAGTAGTAAAGCAAGTAAAGTATTTATGAAAAGAAGAAAGACTATTGTACATGTGTTTAGGCACATAGGCAGACTCAGAAGGAGAGTGCCTAAGTTGCTGAGTCATGCACTCATGGCAGGTTTTTCTTTTCTTTTTTTAAAATCATTATCATGGGGCATTTCTCCTGGTTTTCTTTTGGCCAGTCATTTTGATTTGCCTAGTTCCCAATCCATATTTGGTATATCTAAGTATCTTCTCATATGTGCACATGCATCTCTTGGACAAGATGGATTCTACTAAAGAAGCATCTGGGTAGAGCATCCCTTGTCATTGCTCCCCATTTGACCTCCAAGGAGCCTTTTCTGTTCTTGTGTGTTTGGGTAGATCTTCTGACTTTGGAAATGAGAAATATGTGGTCTGAGCAGGGCCCAGGCTACTTTCTTAATGTCCTGCTGTTCTCATCTTGAAGTTTTGGTCAATAGGGAATGCATCTCCAATTGCTTTACCCTGGGGGTGGGGTAAATAGAAAATGACAATTTTCTATTTAATATAAAAGAAATGCAAATATAGCCATATAACTTCAGAAAACAATTATTTTAGCTGTAAACACAAAAGGGTAATATTAATTTTTGCTTTTGTAAAATATATCATCTAACTCTATTCACTAATATGAGCAGTGATACTCTAGTTAAAATGGATACTCCTACTGCCCATGTCTTGATTTTTAAAATATCATTCTCCAACTAAAAAAAAAAAAAAAGAAGAAGAAGAAGAAGAAAATCCAAGGCTCCTTAAAGAAATGTCTAATCTAAGTCTGAGGCAATGGATGTACAAGCCAGTTTTTAGCATCTTGTGCCAAAAAGCAAAGAAGTGTTCAAAGATAAATGAAAGTGAAACAAATGGACATAGGCTCCCAGTCATAAAATCCCAGAAAATCTGAACATGAAAAAGCATTTAACATACAGTGTTTCCATTTTATGAAAAAAAAAAAAAACACCACAATTGATGAGGAAACCTCTATTTTATAGAGGAATCCCAAATATTGAATATAGAAGGGGATATAAAATTAGCTGATAGTATATTTGTAATATTCTCTAGTGGTATATGTGTACAAACAAAGATTTTAATTGATTTTAAAGATTGAATAAATAAAAGTTTATGCATCCATTGTGCTAATCAAGTAAGAGTTTACAATTTTATATGTTTCCATTTTAGATGACTATATAACAAACTTTTCCTCTGAAAATAGGTCCAATTTTCTGGTCCAATGGGCACTTTCCAGAATGATTATAATCCCACTCAATAATATAGAAGTAACATTCCAAATATGCACAATGTTATGAAACAACAGGCATATGCATATCCTGCTACTGCAGCTGTGTCTGCAATTTGTTATCCAAATCCAACAGAAAATTCTCAATAAGTCTTTAGAATTATGTAAATGTATATTTTTCATACTTGCTCTTTGTGTGCTATCAAACAAGACAGTTACTTAAGAAACATGGGAAATGCAGGACTACCCATAGCAAATATGGTGCTCTTTTTCATCATTAAAGTTGTATAGTTTCCTATATTACAGAAAAAATAATAATTTTTGGTACTAGAAGGTAGGTAATGCTTTCAAAAAAGTAAATGTACAGTTATTAGAGGACCAGAAAATTAAGGCAATCCATGGCCTTCCATTGAAAAAAATAAAGACAATTATAAGAGAAAAAGCATTTAACATACAGTGCTTCCATTTTATGGAAAAAAATTATCACCACAATTGATGAGGAAACCTCTATTTTATAGAGGAATCCCAAATAGAATTCATTCCCAAATGAATGTAGAAGGGGATATAAAATTAACAGATAGTATATTTATAATATTCTCTAGTGGTATATGTGTACAAGGAGAACCAATGAGTGCTAAAAATTATGTATAATATGATCGGAAATAGCCTATTCCCATAATGTCACTTCATCATCTTATAGATGAGAGGTAAATTGCATACAAGATCAAACAGTGTCAATAATTATGAGTAAATCATACTTATATGCCTTCTAATGTGATTCAACATAAAATACACAGCATCACTTAGTATTACTGAAAAACATAATACATTTTACCTGTTTAATTAAAATTTAATTAATTTAATTAACCTATACGAAGGTCAAGAGGCAACCGTTAGAATCTGACATGGAACAATGGACCAGGTCCAAATTGGGAAAGGAGTACATCAAGGTTGTATATTCTCACATTCCTTATTTAACTTCTATGCAGGGTACATCATGAAAATGTTGGTCTGGATGAATCACAAGCTAGAGTCAAGATTGCCAGGAGAAATATCAATGACTTCAGATATGCAGATGATCTAATGACCACTGTTATAATAGAAGGTGAAGAGGAACTGAAGAACCTTTTGATGATGGTGAAAGAGAATGATGAAAATGCCAGTTTAAAGCTCAACATACAAAAAACTAAGATCATGGCATCTGGCCCCATCACTTCACAGCAAACAGATGGGAAAAAAAGTGGAAATGGAGACAGATTTTACCTACTTGGGTTTTAAAATCACTATGGACAATGACTGAAGCTATGAAATTAAAAGTTGCTTGCTTCATGGTAGAAAAACTGTGACAATTCAAGGCAGCATATTTAAAAGCAGAGACATCAGTTTGCTGGCAAATGTTCACATCAGCAAAACTGTGATTTTTCCAGTAGTCATGTACAGATGTGAAATTTGAACCATAAAGAACTCTAAATTCTGAAGAATTGATGCTTGTAAACTGTGGTGTTGGAGAAGACTCGTGAGAGTCCCTTGGACAACAAAGAGATCAAACCAGCCAATCCTAAAAGAAATTAACCCTGAATATTAATTGGAAGGACTGATGCTGAAGCTGAAGCTCCAATATTTTGGCCACCAGATGGCTAAAAGTGTATTCATTAGAAAAGATCCTGATGCTGGGAAAGAGTGAGAGCAGGAGGAGAAGGGGACAACAGAGGTTAAGATAATTGGATTGGCATCACTGACTCAATGGACATGAGTTTGAGTAAACTCTGAGAGATAGTGAAGGACGCAGAAGCCTGGCATGCTGCAGTCAATGAGGCCTCAAAGATTTGGACTTGACTTAGCAACTGAACAACAACAGTTAAGTATTTAAACATGAATTTCAGTCTATATAACATTTAGAAGATGGGACTTTTTGCAAGAAATTTGTCTGGTTTTCTCAAAAAGTTAATGTTATATTGAAAATGTGGGGAGGGACCCATGCTTTCATTAAAAGGAATTAGATTGACAAATATCTATAGCAAAGTGGGAAGCTTGATTGTATTTTTTATTTAAAACATCAATTTGAGGAATTTTAATATGATTGAATAGTGGGCATTTAGATTTCATAAAGCTATTGATTTTATAAGAGAAATTTGTTGAGGTTATGATATGCATGCTGTATTACAGTGCTGTCACTGAGTCACGGCCAACTCTCTTTAGCCCCATTGACTATAGCCCACCAGGCTCCTCTGTCCATACGAGTTTCCAGGTGAGAATAACAGAGAATTGCCATTTCCTACTCCAGGGAATCTTCTCTACCCAGGAACTGAACCTGTGTCTCTTTGGTCTCCTGCATTAGCAGGTGAATTTTTTACCACTAGCACTACATTGGAAGCACTTTATGATATGCATGTTAAAGTATTTCGGGTTATTTTGCCTATGAATATTTTCCCCAAATATATCTGCATTTTTGCACAAGTGCCACACATACAAATACATGTTAAATCACACTTGTCTATATGTGTATATTGCTGTTGTTCACTCATTCAGTCCTATCAGACTTTGTGCAACTACATGGGCTGTAGCATCCAGGCTTCCCTGCCCTTCACCACATCCTGGACCTTGCTCAAACTCATTACCATTGAGTCTGTGATGCCATCCAAACAGCTCATCCTCTGCCGTCCCCTCTCCTCTTGCCTTCAATCTTTCCCAGCATCAGGATCTTTTTTAATGAATCAGCTCTTCCATTCAGGTGGCCAAATATTGGAGCATCAGTTTCAGCATCAATCCTTCCAATGAATATTCAGAATAGATTTCCTTTAAGATTGACTGGTTTGATCTCTTTGTAGTCCAAGTGACTCTCTAGAGTCTTCTCCTAAGCTCAGTCCCAAAGCATTAATTCTTCAGTGCTCAGCCTTCTTCATGGTCAAGCTCTCACACACATGCATAACTATGGGAAAAACCATACCTATGACTAGATGAACCGTTGTCATCAAAGTAATGTCTCTGCTTTTTAATATGCAGTCAGCTTTGCCATAGTTTTCTTCCAAGGAGCAAGTGTCTTTTAATTTCATGGCCATAGTCATCATCTGCAGTGATTTTGGAGCCCAAGAAAATAAAATCTGTCACTGCTTCCATTGTTTCCCTATCTATTTGCCATGAAGTGAAGGGACTGGATGCCATGATCTTTATTTTCTGAATGTTGAGTTTTAAGCCAGCTTTTTCACTCTCCTCTTTCAACTTCATCAAGAGGCTCTTTAGTTCCTCTTTGCTTTCTGTCATAGGGTGGTGTCATCTGTATATCTGAAGTTATTGATATTACTACCAGCAATCTTAATCCTAGCTTGTGCTTCATCCAGCCCAGCATTTTACATGAAGTATTCTGCATATAAGTTAAATAAACAGGATGGCAATATACACCCTTGACATACTCTTTTCCCAATTTTGAATCACTCTGTAGTTCCATGTTCAGTTCTAGCTGTTGCTTCTTGACCTGCATACTGGTTTCTAAAGAGGCAGGTAATTGGTCTGGTATTCCCATCTCTTGAAGAATTTTCCACAGCTTATTGTGATCCACACAGTCAAAGGCTTTGGCATAGTCAATCAAGCAGACATAGATGTTTTTCTGGAATTCTCTTGCTTTTTCTATGTTCCAGTGGCTGTTGGCAATTTGATCTCTGGTTCCTCTGCCTTTTCTAAATCCAGCTTGAACATCTGGAAGTTCTCGATTCATGTTGAGGCCTAGCTTGGAGAATTTTAGGCATTAAGTTGCTACCATGTGAAATGAGTGCAACTGTGTGGTAGTTTAAGCCTTCTTTGGCATTTTCGTCTTTGAGACTGGAATGAAAACTGACCTTTTCCAATCCTGTGGCTACTGCAGAGTTTTCCATATTAGCTGGCATATTGAGTGCAGCATTTTCACAGCATCATTTTTTAAGATTTGAAATAGCTTGGCTAGAATTCCATTACCTCCACCTGCTTTCTTCATAATCATGTTTCCTAAGGCCCACTTGACTTTACACTGCAGTATATTTGGCTCTAGGTAGTGATCACACCATCATGGTTATCTGGGTCTTTAATATTCTTTTTATACAGTTCTTCTGTGTATCCTTTCTACTACTTCTTAATATCATCTGCTTCCATTAGGTCCATACCGTTTCTGTCCTTTATTGTCCCCATCTTTGTGTGAAATGTTCTCTTGGTATCTTTAATGTGTGTGTATATGTGTGTGTGTGTGTGTGTGTGTGTGTGTGTGTATGAAGAGCTTCTCACTTGGTTCTAGTGGTTAAGAACTCACCTGACAATGCAGGAGACCTAGGAGAAGGAGGTTTGATCCCTGGGTTGGGAAGATCCCTTGGAGAAGGTCATGACAACACACTCCAGTATTCTTGTCTGGAAAATCTCATGGACAAAGGAACCTGACGGCCTATGGTCCATGGAGTTGCAAAGAGTTGGACACGACTGAAGCAACTTAACACAGGCACATATGTATTATACATATGTATATGTGCATATTATATATGCATATATATATACAACATAAACTAGGATGGCAAATATTGATAATTATGGAATATATGTCATCTAGGTGATTAGAATGTAGCTGGCCTTACCTTTTACATTGAATGTTAATATTTTCAATTTAAACATTGAAAATATTTAATTTTGGCTAAAGTCATGTTCTGATCTTTTGTGAGGAAGCTTGTCTTTTTTAACATTATAGATATTAGGTTTTTTATATGTTGGGAATTTGGCTTTGTGCCACTTTTTAAGAAGGTTGGAAGAAATTTTTGTTTTTGTTTTTGATATTTTGTTTTTCTATGTATACATATATTTTCACATTTTTGCAGCTTTGTGTTGCCTCTGCCTGGTTCTAAGCCTGTGTCCTGAGCCAGATGTGGTATACACAGGCTGTTGCTACTGCTTTGTAGTGGCATTTGGGCTAGAAATTCATCCAGGTGTCCAGTGGGTGAACTGGATCAGCTTCTGCTTGCAAAGTTTCTCATCCTCTACCATTCAGAGCACATCAGGCTTAGAGTGAAAAGCTTTTACTATTTAGCAGGATTTTAAGATAGAGAAACCTCACCTGACCAGGTGATTTTAAAGTCTGAAACTGGCTTCAGGCTCTCTTCTCACATTAAGCACTTCAGGGTGATGATCTGAGTATTTTTTGAGTGTTTTGTGCCATCGTGCTACTGTTTTTATTAACACCTAGAGCATGGCAACCCACTCCAAAATTCCTGGGAAACCCTATGGAGGAGGAGCCTAGTGGGCCCCAATCTATGGGGTCACAAAGAGTCGGATACAATTGAGCAACTAACACACTCCCTCAGAGCTCATCAGACCCCCAGGTTCTGCTAACAGCTTTGAATTTTGTTCCTTTTTAGGCAATAAAGATGTGTATGTTGTTTTTTAGTCTTGAAGTGTCCTTTTTTATTTATTTATGTGTTTATGTACCATTGTTCTGTATGCTTGCTATCTATTGGTCAACAAATAATAACTTTTGTATTACTTTTTAGACATCTAGATATCAATTGGTCTTCCCTGGTGACACAGACAGTAAGACTATGCCTAAATGTAGAAGATCTGGGTTCAATCCCTGCATGTGGAAGATCTCTTGGAGTAGGGCATGGCAACCCACTCCAGTATTCTTGCCTTGAAAATCCACATGGACAGAGGAGCTTGGCAGGTTACAGTTCATGGGGTTGCAAACAGTTGGACACAACTGAGGGACTAAGCACAGCACAGATATCAAATATTTTCAGACTTTATCACATCATAAGACAATTTGCTTATATTTTCTTCTAGTGCTTTAGTGTGGAGAAGGCAATGGCACCCCACTCCAGTACTCTTGCCTGGAAAACCCCATGGACAGAGGAGCCTAGTGGGCTGCAGACCATAGGGTCGCTAAGAGTCAGACACAACTGAGCGACTTTACTTTCACTTTTCACTTTCATGCATTGGAGAAGGAAATGGCAACCCACTCCAGTGTTCTTGCCTGGAGAATCCCAGGGACAGGGGAGCCTGGTGGGCTGCCATGTATGGGGTCACACAGAGTCGGACACAACTGAAGCGACTTAGCAGCAGCAGTAGCAGTACTTTAGTGATTCACTTTTTAAAATTTCAATACTTATTCTTTCAGTTTGGAGTTAAATAGAATAAAAGAAAAGAGAATATCACATCAAATCCAAACCATGAAATAAATTCTTAAAATCTATAAAATGTAGTTCATGGACCCATTTTCATACTGAGTTCTCAAGGCAATTGGGTGAAATTAATTTGAAAGGGTGATATATCCCTCCACGAAAGGACTCACAAAGTGTTTTCCTACCTCAGAGTGCATGAAGAAAAAGCTTGCTGCCATGCAAGCAGAGAGATACTGAAATGTTTATGGACAGATGGAAATGTTAGTGGAGGTAAGAAAACTATGAAAAAGTGAATAAAGCAGATGACAGAATTTTTTTTTTTAATGTTAGTAATGACTATTTTTGATTAACTTACCAAAGACCTGAGAAAAGAATTCATGAAAGTAAGGACAAGTAATAGAAATTATCCAAATTGAAGTATGGAGGGAGGGAAAAAAAATGGTGAAATAAATTTTTTTAAAACCCAAAATATCAGAATTCTGTTGGACAACATCAAGGAGTCTAACACTGTTTGGACTCTCACATTGAAAAGAAAAGAAGGAACTGAATGGAAACCTAGAAGCATTTCCTTTCATCTCACTGAGGTGAAATGTCACCTTATCTTATCATATGCAAAATTCCTATATGTATTTATATCTTTCTATGAGCTATTATTTTTGTTTTATTATCTGTTTATTCCATATTTAGTAGGGTTTTCCATTAATAAATGAAAATTTCTTATTTTAATATCTGATTTGACCACCCCTTATTTTTTTCCTTTTGCTTTGCTTTTCTTAATACTGGTTCTAAAATTATTTTCCTTGTAACTTAAAGTATTAACTTATCTAGTGTTAAGAATGAAGAAGGCAATGGCACCCCACCACTCCAGTACTCTTGCCTGGAAAATCCCATTGGTAGGCTGCAGTCCATGGGGTCGTGAAGAGTCGGACATGACTTCACTTTCACTTCACTTCACTTTCACTTTTCACTTTCCTGCATTGGAGAAGGAAATGGCAACCCACTCCAGTATTCTTGCTTGGGCTGCTGTCTATGGGCTAGCACAGAGCCGAATAAGACTGAAGCGACTTAGCAGTAGCAGTAGCAGTAGCAGTAGCAGTAGTGTTAAGAAATATGTTAAAATCAGTGTATTCATTGGAATCACCTTAGGTTTTTAAATTAACTTATGAGAGGCTTGTCATATTTAATATCGAAATGTGCTTTTCCATAAATGCTATATTTTCTCCTTTTTAGAGACTATGTTAATTTATTTGATAATATGTCACAGTTTTTCCCATATGGGTTTTGAACATTTTTTGTTAATGGAGTATATTTTCACAAAAACTAGTGATCCTAAGCTGCATGTTCATTTTAAGATAAGGATTCTGAAGTGCTACTCCACTGAATGGAAATTGGGTGAGGACCAAAACCTTTGTTGGGAATCATCAGAAGCTTGTTTGTTATTTGGACATAGACAGTATATTTACTTCACATATCATTCACTACTTTTTACTCTCTACTCATGTTATATTAAGCTTTCAGGTAGAAATAGAATTAAATGCTCTTAAACAGTTCAGAGTGTACTAATTAAAATCATCATACTAATTTGGAGCCAGAGAAATTCTTAAATTTGGTGCTGTTTAAAAAAAATGCAAAAACTGAATAATGTTAGAGTATAAAAAGATGAATGTGAATTAAAAATGATAATAGCACAGATATTTTTCAAGGAAATTCATTTAAGGAAATTTATTAAATATATATATGTGAATTTTGAAGGATAGGGAAATAAATATCTGATTGAATGAAAACAAAAATGTTATACCAAAAAAAAAAAAAAGATGATAATGTTGATGTAGCAAAATAGAGAAAATGAAAAGTAATTTATATCTCCTTTTGTGTGAGTGCACATGGTTGGCCAGTTATTGAAACACATATGTAAATATTACATTTAGCAATACTTCATTTTAAATAAAATTGCAGATCTATATATTTGTATTGTTTAATTCTTAAAATACAATACTTTTCTTTAAGTTATACTCTGAATTTCTGTCTTTGCTTCTTTCACTTGGGCCTCAGCAGTTGTTCAAAATATGATTTTCATTTCTCTATTCATTTTTTCTCATTCCTTATCAATGTTGGTGATGAAAAACTATTAAATTATATCCTATAAATGAATATTTTATCAAGATGCTAAAGTGAATTTTTTGTGAAAATATTTCCCTCAGTTCTTTTTTTTCACATGACTGTCCTATACTTCTCTAAATTTTATATCAATTATGGTTTGTACTCTAGAGTTATAAAAACAATTTAGATAAATCTGAGATGATGCCATTAAACTGCTCAGTGAGGCCCTTTTGTATAACTGATTCTGCAGATGATATTCTGATTCAATTACATTTTGAGGTATTCATATCCAACTGTTGATTTCTTTCATGTACTGTTATATTGTATGACAATCAATTTTTACATCATTGTTTTATATTGCAATGCTGATTTCAAAATTATTCTATTTTCCATAAATATCTTCTTATTGCTTTGTTACTCTAAATTTTATTTAGCTCTTTCAAATTTGAATTAACTTAAAAAATAACAGATATTTTCCCCCATTACATCACTTTGAATTACTAAAAGGAAAAAGATGCAAAAGGTAGGCTCTCAGATTTCTGTTATGAGTATTTTTGACATTTTAGAAATAGGGAATCATTCGATTTTATTCTCAAAGGATGTTCAATCTCTTAGGATTATTAGGCAGTATAATATAGGAAAGAACCTCAGAAAAAGTGTCCTAAATAATTGGACAAAATTGGCTATTCCTCTGCAAGAGGTAATGGATTTGGCATCAGTTTGTATCATATAATTGTTAGTGATTGAATGTCATACGCAAGAGTTGTCCTGATTAGAACCTTTGACATGAAGATTGCAGTATTTTATCATTGTGCTCATTTAATGGAAACTATCTGATACTATAACTAAATTTTTGAGATGATAACAAAATATACAATGGAACAGTTCAGTTCAGTTCAGTTTCTCAGTCATGTCTGACTCTTTGTGACCCCATGAAACACAGCATTCCAGGCCTCCCTATCCATCACCAACTCCCGGAGTCCACCCAAAGCTATGTCCATCGAGTCGACAATGCCATCCAACCATCTCATCCTTTGTTGTCCCCTTCTCCTCCTGCCCTCAGTCTCTCCCAGCATCACAGTCTTTTCAAATCAGTCGGCTCTTTGCACCAGGTGGCCAAAGTATTGGAGTTTTAGCTTCAGCATCTGTCCTTCCAATGAATATTCAGCACTGATTTCCTTTAGGATGGACTGGTTGGATCTCCCTGCAGTCAAACCAGGGACTCTCAAGAGTCTTCTCCAATACTGCAGTTCAAAAGCATCAATTCTTCAGCACTCATCTTTCTTTATAGTCCAGTTCTCACATCTATACATGACTACTGGGAAAAACCATAGCTTGACTAGATGGACCTTTGTCGGCAAAGGAATGTCTCTGCTTTTCAACATGGTGTCTAGGTTGGTCATAGCTTTTCTTCCAAGGAGCAAGTGTCTTTTAATTTCATGGCTGCAATCACCATCTGTACTGATTTCGGAGTCCAAGAAAAGAAAGTCTGTCACTGTTTCCCTTGTTTCCCCATCTACTTGCCATGAAATGATGGAACCAGATTCCTACCTTTTAGTTACCTGTTTTTTTCTGATGAAGGTACTAAACCTTTAAGGCTTTAGACCCGAAGTTGTATTTCTGAACAAAACAAAAATAAAACTGTGTTTATTAGCTCTCTATCCAGTACTGTTTGGAAAAGCATAAGCATGAAACTGTTCTTTCAAGCATAATTTTTATTATTATAGTAGTAAATTTTGCAGTAACCAAGACATTATATTATTAAAAGAAAAATATTTTATCCTTAAAGTACAAAATATGCCATTATGACTTTTTACTATTTTCATTTTTATTGTTTTCACCTTACATTTTTGATAATTCAAACAATTGAGTTTTGCTTGCTCTTAAGAGCTGTTGGTTTAAGTGTGTGATGACATTTACTTCTTAATATCTTTCAGAATAAAAAGTATTAGTTCCTGTACATTGTTATCATACTGTTAATTTCCCATTGCCATCTATTAGACTTAACTGTTTGTTTTATATTCATATTTGAATACATTCTTTTCCTGTTATAATAATTTCTCCCAGGACAGCCCAAAAGGTAGTATTAAAAAATTACCTTAATTCATGTGCTTTTCAGATACCATATTATAATTATCATATTTAAAAAATAACTCAAATAACAGAGCCTGTACCCTTTATCAACATCTCCCTATTTCTCCCAACCCTTAGTTCCAGCAGTCACATTTTTACTCTGTTTCTACGGGTTCAATTTTTTTCTTTTTTTAAAAATTTCACATATAAATGATGTGATAAATTCTGAGGATTTAATGTATAATATGGTGACTATAGCTGATAATACTGCATTGTATAATTAAAATTTGCTAAGAAAGTAGAAGCTTCTCTGGTGGCACAGTAGTAAAACATTACTATATATATGACATATATTATTTATGACATATAAATTTATGACATTTAATTATTATTATATGACTTACCATTATGATTAAGCAAAGTTTTTGGTTTTTTTTTTTCCTTAATTTAAGGTAAATTTAAGATGATCCTAAATATGTATTAGTTCTAAATCATTTATGGTAGTAACAAACATGATATCATTAGGCTTAGTAAAATTGTGATTTATATTTTAGTTTAAATAATATGAATATAAAGAATTTTTCCAAATACAAATAACATGAAAGAAAAGACAGATTGCCTATAGCATCTTTTGAAAAAGAAACATTGCATATGGAACTAATTTAGGGAAATTAAAGCAACATCTTATATATGAAAAGGGAAACTTTCCAATAATTTGAATAGGCTGTTTACAAGTGAAAAACATTTTTGATACATCTATATATACAAAATTTTAATAGATTATTGATATTAAATATTGCAATATTTTAAATGAATTTAAAATGAAACTGAAAAAGTCTCTCATTTAAATAGTTACAGATATTTAATATTAATAAATTTTGCTTATATACTATTTTTAGTAACTGTAATTTATGTAGATCTTGCTGACATCATGCTGGAATTTATTAAAAAATACACCTGATAGCATATTTCTTGTCCTTGTTTTTAAAGCATCTATCAACATTATTCTAAGACAAAATATTTTGAATCTGTAATCTGTCTGTATAAAAAAACACATTCAAAAATGTGATATTGGTTTTGGGATTTAAATTATACTTTCTTTCAACAGCAACAAATACAACTCATAAACTTTCAAATATCATTTGAAAATATTTTTAACTATTTTTAGATGATACAACATCACCTATTACTATTTCAACTAGTCTCATCAACTCAAACCATAGACATGTATAACATTTTGTGGTGTAAAATAGTTTAAAAAGAACTGGCATAGTGGCATTCATAAGTGAATAATTTAGAGCTACAAGAGTTGGCAAACTTTTTTTTATGTAAAGTCCCAGATGATAATATTTTAGCATCTCTAGGTCATTCAGATTCTGAAAGAACTACCCAGGTGTGCCATTTAACATGATCGTAGTCAGAGGTTTTACACACACACATATGAACAAGTACACATGGACAAAGAAACAGTTTTTACAATGAAACTGTTTGTATGAGTAGGTGTGGGTCAATTTTGACTCATAGATCATAGTTTGTGCACCAGGAAACTAGACCAATCCAAATAAACTTTGAAATCTACATAAAAATTCATATTCTAAAAGGAAAAAGAATACTATAAAAGTAGAATCATTGCAAGTATTTTAACTTGCTATTACCCATTTCCTCTCCCCTAAACATTTTACTTATTTTTTTACTTCTTAAACAAAATATTTTCTGTTTATGTCCAAAACAAAATACCTAAATCCTTTTATTTTCTTGTTCCTCAAAATCAACCTAGTGTTTATAGCTCCTAACTCACTATTATAGTTAACTCATTTATTCTTATTTATACTCAATTTATTTTTCTGAGAAATGAAATATACTTTCAAGCTTCATTTATAAAAATGAAGAAAAAAAGGGGTGATAGAGATGACTCTGTAACATTCTATCTTTTCTTATTTCATGTCTCTTTACCTCTTTTTATATTTGTGCTTGCCTGTTGTTTCCAATGAAGCTTCTAAGAAAACAGGAACTCAAACCAGACCTAAGTCACTAAAAGAATAGATTCAGAGACAACAGTCTTTATACTCCACTTGGCATTGACACAGAGATTTGTTGGTCAGACTCAAATGAAATGGTACACATATAAATGTCAAAGTAGCATGGAAAATAAGAAGACAAACCAACTAAAGCATTTCTGGCACTTTCTTTCTGTTTATAATTGTTGTTGAGTCACTAAGTCATGCCTGGCAGTTTGCAACACCATGTACTGCAGTATTCCATGCTTCCCTGTAATTCACCATCTCCTGGAGTTTGCTTAAACTCATGTCCATTGAGTCAGTGATGCCAATCCAACCATCTCACCCTCTGCCACCCCCTTCTCCTCCCTGCCTTCAATCTTTCCCAGAATCAGGGCCTTTTGCAAAAAGTTAGCTCTTTGTATCAGGTGGCCAAAATGTTGGAGCTTAAGCATCAGTCCTTTCAGTGAATATTCAGAGTTGATTTTCTTGAGGATTGACTTGTTTGATCTCCTTGCAGCCCAAGGGCCTCTCAAGAGTCTTTTCCAGCATCACAGTTCATGTTGATGTATGGCAAAACCAATACAAAAGCATCAATTCTTCAGCACTCAGTACATGACTACTGGAAAAACCATAGCTTTGACTAGACAGACCTTTGTCAGCAAAGTGATATCTCTGCTTTTAGTACACTGTCTAGGTTTGCCATAGCTTTTCTTCCAAGGAGCAAATGCCTTTGAATTTCATGGCTGCAGTCACAGTCCTCAGTGATTTTGAAGACCAAGAAAATAAAATCTGTCACTGTTTCCAATTTTTCCCCATCTATTTGCCATGAAGTTTCAGGTTTATCATCAGTGTGTGTATGTGCTGTTATATCTGACTCTTTGCAACCTTGTAGGGTACAGCTTACCAGGGTCCACTATCCATGGGATTTTCCAGGCAAGAATACTGGAGTGGGATGCCATTTCCTTCTACAGGGGATCTTCCCAATTCAGGGATAGAACCCAGGTTTCTCACATTGTGGGCAGGCTTTTTCCCATCTGAGCCACCAGCAAAGCCCTAGACTTCATGGTGCTACAATAAATGCCATTCTTTTCACTTATGCAGAGGAAATTTCTTGGCCATTTTATCTTAATTACTTAAAAATAAGCTTTCTGCAGAAAGTGAAGAGGAACTAAAAAGCCTCTTGATGAAAGTAAAAGAGGAGAAGTGAAAAAGTTGGCTTAAAGCTCAGTATTCAGAAAACGAAGATCATGGCATCTGGTCCCATCACTTCATGGGAAATAGATGGGGAAACAGTGGAAACAGTGACAGACTTTATTTTTTTGGGCTCCAAAATCACTGCAGATGGTGACTGCAGCCATGAAATTAAAAGACGCTTACTCCTTGGAAGAAAAATTATGACCAATCTAGATAGCATATTCAAAAGCAGAGAGATTACTTTGTTGACTAAGGTCCGTCTAGTCAAGACTTTGGTTTTTCCAGTAGTCATGTATGGATGCAAGAGTTGGTCTGTGAAGAAGGCTGAGTGCCAAAGAATTGATGCTTTTGAACTGTGGTGTTGGAGAAGACTCTTGAGAGTCCCTTGGATTACAAGGAGATCCAACCAGTCCATTCTAAAGGAGATCAACCCTGGGATATCTTTGGAAGGATGATGCTAAAGCTGAAACTCCAGTACTCTGGCCACCTCATGCGAAGAGTTGACTCATTGGAGAAGACTTTGATGCTGGGAGGGATTGGGGGCAGGAGGAGAAGGGGACGACCGAGGATGAGATGGCTGGACGGCATCACTGACTCGATGGATGAGAGTCTGAGTGAACTCCGGGAGATGGTGAGGGACAGGGAGGCCTGGCGTGCTGCGATTCGTGGGGTCGCAGAGAGTCAGACACGACTGAGCGACTGAACTGAACTGAACAGATAGTTCAAAACAAAATTTTAGTATGTTGTAATATAATTTAAATGTTATAATAGGCCAAATATATACTTGGCCTGAAATAATTTGTTCATATTTCACATAGTTTTCAAATATATTTTTGAAGAAATCCATGGTGCTATAAGATGTATAAGGAGAAGGACACTTTTTTATTGATTGAGTTTTGACTGTGCCTGGTCTTCATTGATGTGTGTAGGCTTTCTCTAGTTGTGGTGCATGGGCTTCTCATTGCAGTGGTTTCTCTTATTGTGAAGAAAAGGCTCTAGGCTTGTGGGCTCTGTAGTTGTTGCACACGGACTTAGTTGCCCTGTGGCATGTGAAATCTTCCAGGACTAGGATCAAACTTGTGTCCCCTGCATTGGCATGCAGATTCTTAACTACTGGACCACCAGGGAAGTCCAAGAAGGAGGATAATTTTTAATCAATGATGTACACACACTAAACTACAAAATCATTGCAATGTATTTATTTCCTTAACTCAAACCATCATTTGTCTTCTTTCTAGGTATGTATATCGGAGGGTATGTAATCAAAAGCAGTCTACCCCCTCATGCACATACCACATCACTTGGGAGGATTAATTGAAAAATAATGTCTTTCAACATCTCTGTATCAGAGTTTGTTAATTCAAATTCCTTCAGGAGCCACACAGAAAATATAAAAGGGTAAATATAAATGAATCCAGGATGACCAATGCAAATGACTCTCTTCTAAGTGGGAGATTATATGCTCCAATTAAATGGAGCTACTAAATAGATACTTCCCACTTCAAGTTGTAAACTTCAGTTCAGTTCAGTCACTCAGTCGTGTCTGACTCTTTGAGACCCCATGGACTGCAGCACGCCAGGCTTCCCTGTCCATCACCAACTCCCAGAGTTTGCTCAAACTCATGTGCATCAAGCTGGTGATGCTATCCAACCATCTAATCCTCTGTCATCCCCTTCTCCTCCTGCCTTCAATCTTTCCCAGCATCAGGGTCTTTTCGAATGAGTCAATTCTTTGCATCAAGCAGCCAAATATTGGAGTTTCAGCTTCAGCATCAGTCCTTCCAATAAATATTCAGAACTGATTTCGTTTAGGATTGACTGGTTTTATCTCCTTGCAGTCAAACCAGGGACTCTCACGAGCCTTCTCCAACACCACAGTTCAAAAGCATCAGTTCTTTGGTACTTGGGTTTCTATATAGTCAAACTCTCACATCCATACATTACTACTGGAAAAAATCTGAAGAAGGGAATGGCAAGCCACTTCAGTATTCTTGCCTTGAGAACCCCATGAACAGTATGAAAAGGCAAGTTGTAAAAACCTAACTCAAATAACCTAACTAATGCAATTTGTTTCACATGACTGGAAGTTCACCTTGAGGGTCATCTGTAGTGTTTGTAGTGTTATCCTTATAGTATTATCAAGGCTTTGTTCATTTTTTTTTCCATTTCCCCTCCCCCACCACCTCTATGATGGCATTGTGGCCTCCTTCATGATAACACCTATTTCCTTTCACATCCAGAACAAGAGTGAGAGCCTTCTCAACGAGGTTTGGATTAAAGCTCATTCTTTCTCTGGCTTGGTTAACTTTAGACCACATGGCCATTTACTAGCTAAAATAATCCCTGGGGGTTATTTCATTTGTTGATGGGTTTACTGTTGATTTAAACTGAGTTTTTTTAACAAGTCACCTGCAGGAAAAGCCTGATTATCCTAGCTGGCCAAAGCTAATTAGGACTCACTGTTGGACAAGGAAAAATGGTCAGTTTCTTTTGAGTTCCATAAATTTCATAAGCAAAGGTTGACTAATCAAAAAATGAAATTCAGCTGGAAAGAAACATAAAAAAAATAGATAAATGCTGGTGAGCAATGTAAAGTGCCTCCCTGCTCTGTGCCCAGCAATTTTTAAGTTAAGAAAGCATTAAAAACTGGTGCTCAAACAAATATTATACAGAAATACTTATAGTCCCACCATGCACAGTAGCCAAAAGATAGAAGGAAATATCCAGAAATAAGTAGATAAACAAATGGTTGTATATCTTGTTTTTGTTTAGTTGCTAAGTCATCTCCACCTCTTTTCTGACCCCATGAACTGTAGCCCTCCAGGCTCCTCTGTCCATGAGATTTCTCAGGCAAGAGTACTAGAGCAGGCAGCCATTTCCTTCTCCAGGGGATTTTCCTGACTCAGGGATCAAACCCAAGTCTCCTGAACTGGTAGGCAGATTCTTTACTATTGAGCAACCAGGGAAGCCCAGTGGGATATCTACACAATGGAATACTATTCAACCATAAAAATGGTGAAGTATATATATGCCACAGCATGAATAATCCATGGAACTGTTTTATGCTAAGTAAAAGTCACGGAAAGTCACATTTTGTATGATTCTATTACATGAAATATCCAGAGGTAAGAAACCCATAGAAATAGAAACAGGTGATTATCAGTAACTGAGGTGAGTTGAGAATGGATATGTGCATGTGTGCAACTCAGCCCTCAGTCATGTCTGACTCTATGTAACGCTACAGACTGTAGCACCAGGCTCCTCTGTCCAAGGAATTTCTCAGGCAAAAATACTCAAGTGGCTTGCAATTTCCCACTCCAGGAGATCTTCCTGACACAGGGATCAAATCCATGTCTTCTGTGTCTCCTGCATTGGCAGGCAGATTCTTTACCACTGAGCCTCCTGGGAAAACATGGTAATGGGTAGTGTCTGCTTAATGAGCACAAGATTTTGTTGTGGGGTGGTAAAAATGTTATGAAACTTGACAGAGATGGTGATAGCAGAATATTATGAAGGTACTAAAAGACTACTGAATTGTGCTCTCTCAAATGGTTAATTTTAGGCTATACAAATTTTGCCTAAATAAAAATAATCAAATGAAATCTAAAAAGGACATTTTTTAATGTCTACAAATAGAGGATATTTAATATTTTTTCCACGCTTCTTATGATCAAGTATCCAGTGTTGGCAAATATTTTTGTTAATAGTTTGAAATATAAATATAAATTTGGAATAAAAAAGTAAAACCCAACTTTAGGAAAAATCAGTTTGGCATTATTTTCTAATGTTAAATGTACTCTTCTGATGCAGCCCTTCTCTCTACATCTTACTGAAGATAAATAAAAATATGTATTAATAAAATATCTTGTGTAAAATATTTTAGGTAACATTATTAATAAAAATAAAAAATAGAAAGAACCCAAATAACTATTCACCTGACAGTAGATATAGGAATTGTAGTATATCTGTACAATAGAGTACTACTTAACAATAAAAAAATGATAAATACTAAACAGAATGGATGAATTTTTCAAATGTTACTTTGATCTACCAATAGAGATGCTGTTTGGAGTTTGATACTAAAGGACACATATTATATAATTCTTTTTCTCCTGAAGTTCAGGCAGAAATAAAACTAATGTATACTTCTCAAAATCACTGCTGTGGATGCATTTGGGTGTGGAACATTCAAAGGGGCACAAGGAAACTCTCTGATGTGATGGAGTTGTTTTATTAATAATCTTGACTTTGGTATGGGTTATGTGGGTAAATACATTTGTCAAGGCATCACAATGAAAGCTTAAGGTCTATGTATTTCATTTAAATTATGAAATTATACCTTTTTTAAGTAAAGAAAATAGTGTCTGAAAACATCTGAAAAAGTGACTGTTACATTTAGAAATTCCATTTCATAAGGCCTTAAAGTTCCTCATACCTCTTATAATTAAGAGATTATATTTAATGTGTCTTCTAAATATCTCTTCTTCAAAAGGGTAAAGTAAGAGATTCTTATTTGTAAAAATAAATATATAGATAAGGATTGAGAGGCATGCTTCAATGAATACCCATTATTTCTTTCTTGTTTCATTTGATTATTATTCATTGCATTTGATTATTGACATACTTAGCAAAGTATGCCCTTGATGTATGTACGTATTAGTCACTCAGTTCAGTTCAGTTCAGCCGCTCAGTCATGTCTGACTCTTTGTGACCCCATGAACCACAGCACGCCAGGCATCTCAGTCCATCAACAACACCTGGAGTCCACCCAAACTCATGTCCATTGAGTTAGTGATGCCATCCAACCATCTTATCCTCTGTTGTCTCCTTCTCCTCCTGCCCTCAATCTTTCCCAGCATCAGGGTCTTTCCAAGTGAGTCAGATCTCCACATCAGGTGGCCAAAGTATTGCAGTTTCAGCTTCAACATCAGTCCCTCCAATGAACACCCAGGACTGATCTCCTTTAGGATGGACTGTTTGGATCTTCTTCCAGTCTAAGGGACTCTCAAGAGTCTTCTGCAACACCACAGTTCAAAAGCATCAATTCTTCAGTGCTCAGCTTTCCTTACAGTTCAACTCTCACATCCATACATGACCACAGGAAAAACCATAGCCTTAACTAGATAGACCTTTGTTGGCAAAGCAATGTCTCTGCTTTTCAATATGCTGTCTAGGTTGGTCATAATTTTTCTTCCAAGGAGTAAGCGTCTTTTAATTTCTTGGCTGCAGTCACCATCTGCAGTGATTTTGGAGCCCCCAAAAATAAAGTCTGGCACTGTTTCCACTGTTTCCCCATCTATTTGCCATGAAGTGATGGGACCAGATACCATGATCTTCGTTTTCTGAATGTTGAGCTTTAAGCCAACTTTTCCACTCTCCTTTTCACTTTCATCAAGAGGCTTTTTAGTTCTTCTTCGCTTTCTGCCATAAGAGTGGTGTCATCTGCATATCTGAGGTTATCTATATTTCTCCCGGCAATCTTTATTCCAGCTTGTGCTTCTTCTAGCCCAGTGTTTCTCATGATGTATCTACATATAAGTTAAATAAGCACAGTGACAATATACAGACTTGATATACTTCTTTTCCTATTTGGAACCAGTCTGTTGTTCCATGTCCAGTTCTAACTGTTGCTTCCTGACCTGCACACAGGTTTCTCAACAGGCAGGTCAGGTTGTCTGGTGTTCCCATCTCTTTCATAATTTTCCACAGTTTATTGTGATCCACACAGTCAAAGGCTTTGGCATAGTCAATAAAGCAATAGATATTTTTCTGGAACTCTCTTACTTTTTGATGATCCAGTGGATGTTAGCAACTTGTTCTCTGGTTCCTTTGCCTTTTCTAAAACCAGCTTGAACATCTGGAAGTTCACAGTTCACCTATTGCTGAAGCCTGGCTTGGAGAATTTTGAGCATTACTTTACTAGCGTGTGAGATGAGTGCAATTGTGTGGTACTTGGAGCATTCTCTGGCATTGCCTTTCTTTGGGAGTGGAATGAAAACTGACCTTTTCCAGTCCTGTGGCCACTGCTGAGTTTTAGAAGTTTGCTGGCATATTGAATGCAACTTTCATTCAATCATGTCCAACTCTTTGTAATGCCATGGACTGCAGCCTACCAGGCTCCTCTGTCCTTTGGATTCTCCATGCAAGAATCCTAGCGTGGTTTGCCTTTCCCTTCTCTAGATGTCCTTGACAGATAGTGTAAATTATATTCATCAAATCACATTGGCTGATTCAGTTTACTTGAAATAATATTATATTTCACAAACTACAAGCATTTAAATATCACTTTCAGATCAGTTTTGCAATTATCTTTCACAGTTTCATGATCAATCATAAAATTTTAAGCCTAACGTAATTCACTTCTTATCAATGTAATATTAAAGCATAAAAATCTTGTAAAATTGACTTAACTTACTGTATATTAAACAGGCCTGTGTATTTAAAACATCTATTATGGTGGGATAGTTTTAACTGTAAAAAATAAATTGCTTCAGGAAAAAAATATAGTGTGTTTTTAGCTTTGTTTAAACTGTTTGGGACATCAAAATTTTAGTGCTTTTATTAAAATTCAAAATATTAAATTTTAACTCATATGTTCTTTTAAACTTATATTTTTTATAATTCCAATATATATGTTCAAATAATATTTGATTTCTCCTGAATTCCATGTCTTGTGTTTGAATGTCATTGTCTAATAATCAAGAATCTATTCTATTCAGGAACCCACAAATTTATACATAAAAACTCACATAAATGCTGTTATTTATTGTTAGTTTTGAAGAACTATTTCATGACATTTCTGTTTGTGAGTAGATCAGTCATATTTTCAGTAAAACATAGCAAAAAAAGTAAAAAAAAAAGAAGCAAACTTGATAGTTGTGCTGTGTTTGTCAGCTCTCCAATAAGAAAAACAAATACATTCAAACTGTCATCAATTTAGTAATGGCTATTTTAAAATATTTGGACAGAGTCTAAGGGATAGTGCAGTGCCATAGGAGCTAAGGTGATTGCTCTAGGAAAAGCAAAAACGTGACCCCACCAGAATTATAGAGGGTGCCTGAATGGAGAGCACTGCTGACAGGAGTGGTACAGAGTCAGCCTGAGGCTATATGCCTGGTAGCATCACTGGGCATAAATACCGTCCTTTCCTTGTACTTCCAACCGTTGATCTCTGCCAGGTTGCAATGATACAAACCCAACCAGAATCCAGAGGGGAAGGAGTCATTTTATGCTGCCCATAATGTTTAATCTCAAAGTCACAGAGCAAGGAGGAAAAAGAAGAATGTGTTTAAAAAAAAAAAAAGGCAAGAAATAGAAGATATCTAATCATTTTTTTAAGTAAATATTAGTTCCGTTTTCATCCCAAATCTTTCTTCATTTCTAATTCATTTATGTTACCTAAATTTGATATGAAAATAGAGTAGTCTTTGAATTAATATAACTCCAATTACTTGGATTTCTGCTTGATAGACAATAGTGAACCTATTTTCTTTTTTTCCTTTTGAAAAAACATCATAATTTTAGGCAAAGCAGCATCAGTGAGTTCAGTTCAGTCGTTCAGTCGTGTCCAACTCTTTGTGACCCCATGAATCGCAGCACGCCAGAGCTCCCTCTCCCTCACTAACTCCCGAAGTTTACCCTAACTCACCATATATATACCATATATATAGCAGTAGATTTTTATATCATTCTGTACTTGGGGCCCAAAATGTCAGTAGCCTAAAACAAGGTATCAAATTTGTGTGAGATGAGTGCAATTGTGCTATAGTTCTGCCACTACTTATTCACAAATCAATACTTTACACTCATAAATCAATTCCCCTTTAATGGAAATTCATCTGTTACATATATATCCATGCAAAAGAAAATCATAAAGAAAAAATTGTTAGAATTGTAGGAAAGATTAAAATATATAAGGCAAATAAAGTAAAAAAGAGACTTGATTATCAAATAAATTATAAGACCTGAATTTGGGAAGTTTGTCAATGTTTGAGGTAGTGATCATTATTACTAAGATCACATATATGGGATCATGTTTATCCCCCTTTCTCTTTCTCATCCTTTCTTCCTTCATTTTGCCCTCCCTTCTTTCATGTGTACCACACTTCTTTCCTCTTTCCTTCTTTCTGGCCTTCTTTGTCTTTCTCTTTGTTTTCTTTCTTTCATATGGTGCATTTTTTATTTCAATTCAATTTTATAAAATTTCAAAGAACTTTCATTTTGTTTTATTTTACTTTATAAATACATATTCATGAAATAAATATTACATACAATAGATATATAAATATATATTTCCCATAACAAAATGATAAATGGTAATTATTCCCTGAAGGATAGATATTATTGCACCCAAATGCTAAAATTCAGTTACAAATTGAAACACTGTCAAGATAAATTAGCAAAGCTATATTTATTCAAATAATTTCATGATTTTAAGGTACTATAAAAAGGAGCCAACTCATTCATCTATAAGTAACTGTTGTAGAAATATAATTGTTGTGAAAACCACTGGGATATTGTATAAGATTGAAAATAAACAAGAAAGTAATTATACACATTATGTATATAATAAATATATAATAATACAAAATAAAACACAATATTTATATACAAATAATAGATTATATATGGTAAATATTATAATAATTCATATGCATAATGATAAAAATTGACATAAAAACATAGCATTTCATTGCAGGTATGATATTTCATATAGTTGTTGTTCAGTTGCACAGTCATGTCCAACTCTTTGCTACCCCAAAAATTGTATGATATTTCATACAATTATTTTGGTGTAAAAAATTCAATTGACTTTTGCCTTTTCAAAATTTTCTGTCTTTGTCATTCTACACACCTTTTGTTCTTTTTTGCTCTACCTTCATTCCTAATTATATAAAATCAGAGTATTCCCTATAGAGGCATAATCCTGCCTATGCCATGTGTACTCAAAACTATGAATTCTTCAGATTTTGGTTATATTTAGAAATTCATAGTAAGTAACATTTTCTAAGAATCATTATCCAGGGTAGTGGGGATAATTGCAGGGAAATTTTTTTTTTGAAAACACAATTATCCAAGAGAAATATATATATATTTTTTGCATGTCACACAATTTATTTAATAATGTATACATACAGCAGTTACCACAAAATGTGGGAATGAGTTTGTTTTATCCAAGAAAACATAAAGTTGATAATTTTTATGCAAAAGCATATTCCAGGAACATAGAAAACTGTAAGCTTATAAAACTAAACAAGATATGTTTTCTAATATTAGTTACTTGCTGCATGAGGTGTTTTATATTCTGTTACTAAGTATCTATAATAGAGATGCTGATTTATACTTGCTAGCTGACTCAACAATGAAAAAAATGCCAGCGATAAATTACATAAGGAAGAGCAACTGTCCTGATAGTTAAACATTTCCTTAAAACAACCTATATTTGGAAGCAATTATATCCAGTAGTAGTTGTACTTTCTGTACTTTCTTCTTAATCTCTAATATATCTCCATTAAAGCCTAACACATTTTAAAACATCTTCCCATAAAAACAGACGTAAAGCAAATACAGTCTTAGTGGAGAATGAGCCAACCCAAGCAATTTTCTGCACAGATGTGTTTGTGTTCGGTTTATTTCTTAACTCAACCTCTAGGGAGTAGCTGTAGAAAAGCTGACTCTGAAATTACTCTCTAAGGGTAAATTTTCATTTGATCTTCTATGTGGACTGAAATGCTGTTGGGTAAAAGGCCACCTCACCTTACTGACTGCTTGTACTAACACCTTTAAATGGGATGCTCTTTGGGATAAGTACAGGAGAGAATTTCAGGAGCTGGAGAATTATTTCCTTTTTCTTTCATTTTGTATGTGAATACCGTAGTGATGAACTATTGTAAAGAAAAATGGAAATTTTAGCAATCAAGGAAATATTCAAAATTTTATCTATGTTTCTGCAAAACTTTTCAGTTCTTCCTGGTTATAATAATATTTAAAACCTTTTTATTTAGTCTTTGTAAAAATTTTAATAGATTTAAGAGCTTTGATTTATTGTATTGTAATTAATAAGTGATTGCTTAATCTCAGAGTCAAATATGGTTGCTTACAAAGAGAAACCTCCCTTTCCAGTGAAAAAGACCACCCAGAACATTAAAATCACAAAGTCTAATTCTCATAGTACATATTCATTCTGATAATTAGAATCAAGTAATCCATATTATGTTTTTTTCTTCTATTAATATCAGTGATGATGTGATCCAGAGTCATATTACAATTACTTGCAACTAGAGCTAAAGATATTCTGTCTCTTACTCATAACAAATATAGTCTGTTACTCTGGTTTCATCAATCTCATGTCCAAATTTCCCTAATGTCTTAAAGAAGGATCTATTTCCCTAAAAATTGTTGTATTATGCCTTGTAAGAAAAAGAATGATTACTTTCAATTTAGCAAAAAGTAGTATAGGCAAACCACGTGCAAGGCAATCTGTTATGTGCTGAGGATATGAAGATGAATAGAGCCAGACTCTAAGAACATTACAGTCAAACCATAATACAGGAATATACAACAATATAAATCATGCATGCTGAATGCACCATCAATGGGAAAACTCAACAGGCCCTTGTTGTTTGTAGGAGAAAAGGATGTCTAAGGTGGTGTTTAACTGGGGAAGGACATTTGTGCTAAATTCTTGAGAATGTGTGAGAATTCATCAGATATTGATGTAGAAATTCGTATTCTGTAGAAAAGGAACAGGATTAAATATGTTCAGTACTGATAGTTCATAACTTATTCATTTACAAATTATTTATTGAGTACCTATTAGTTGTCTGAAAATGGGAAACAGGAATTACAAATTTAAGATACCTTTCTTCCAAAGCTCAAAATCAATTGGGGAATATGGTGGTGCAAGCAGTTTAAAAAAAAAAAAAAAGCCCGCCAATGCAGCAGACATAATGAGATATGGTTCGATCCTTGGGTTGGGAAGATCCCCTGGAGTAGGAAATAGCAACTCACTCTAGTATTCTTACCTGGAGAATTACATAAACAGAGGAGCCTGGCAAGCTGCAGTAGTGTCACAAAGAGTTGGACAAAGCTGAAGCAAATTAGCACACACATGCACACACACAATCATCTATGACAACCCAAGACAACAGAGTTCTAAAGTCCTATTAAAGATAGACATATAAGAGTTTTAGAAAAGTTATTTAACCACTTTGAGTTCATAATATGCAGTTTTCCAAAAGCAAGGGCACCACCAATGTATAAATTAATCTGAAAGTTGCACAGTTGTGTCCTATTCCTTGCAACCCTATACAGTCCAAGGAATTCTCCAGGGCAGAATACTGAAGTGGGTAGCCTTTCCCTTCTCCAGGGGATCTTCCCAACTCAGGGGCTGAACCCAGGTCTCCCACGTAGCAGGCGGATTCTTTACCAGTTGAGCCACCAGGGAAGCCGATAAATGAATCTAAAATTAATCAAAGTGTAGAAACGTGGTGAAGATAAGTACTGAAACAACAAAAAAAGTCTGTTTGAAAATACAACAATGTGTAATAGCACAGCAACTTTGAGAAGCTGAAATTAGGAGAAAGAAAGATACCATGAATTGTCCAACTATTTGAGAAAATTCACTGCTTATAAAAATATTTATAGATTACTTATACTATGTGTTAGATTCTACAGTTAATGTTGGATACACAATTAACAATATGTTTTTTTTGTTCCCTTATATTGGAAAGACAGGTACTCAGGAGAATGCAATTAGAGTAATAATTAAATGAGTCTTTAGGTATGAGGTGGAGAAGGAAATGGCAACCCACGCCAGTACTCTTGCCTGGAAAATCCCCTGGATGGAGAAGCCTGGTAGGCTACAGTCCATGGAGTCGCAAAGAGTCCAACACGACTGAGAGAATTCACTTTCACTTTAGATAAGAGGAAAGCATTTATGCAAATAAAATGTTTTATTTAATCATGTGTGCATGCTCAATCACTTCAGTCATTTCTGACTCTTTGCAACCCTATGGACTATAGCCCGCCAGGCTCCTCTGTCCACGGAATTTTCCAGGCAAAAATACTAAAGTGGGTTGCCATGCCCTCTTCCAGGGGATCTTCCCGACCCAGGGATCGAATCCACATCTCTTCTATCTCCCGCATTGGCAGGGGAGTTCTTTACCACTAGCGCCACCTGTGAAATCCTATTTAATCTTACAAATCAGGTTAGTCAGGAAAGACATAGGTGGGCTAAAGAAAAGAGACATCCCAAAACTCCAAAGTAAAAAAGGCGTAAAGTAACAAAAGCAAGGAAAGTGTGGAACTTTCAAAAAACTACAAGGTTATTTCATATGGCTAGAAAAAAAAAGAGAGAGAAAATGTGAAACAGGCCAGTTGAAGTGAAGCATTGTGAAACCAGATCTTGGAATATCTTTTTACATTATGAATCTGTGCTTCATTTCCAGGGAAATGAGAAGGCATGAACTAGAAAGATAATTGTCCTCTTATCTGGGCACCGGAAAAAACACTTTCCTGTAATGTGAGTAGATGCTCTTAATAAGGATAGGAACTGAGGACTATTGTAGTAATCCAGAAAAGAGAGGATGGGAGTCTGGACTAAGGTAATAGGGATTAGGTTATAAATTTACCAAAAAATTGTGGATACTCCTATTTGCTCAGTTGTTTAAAGAGAGAGATAATATTAAACTGTAACCGGGTTTGGGGCAACTGCATGAAGTGGTGCCAGTAAATAAATATTCAACACTTGGCAAAGAAAAAGTAAGGAGTAAAAAGTAGTAGCTTTAGTTTGGATGTGTCATTTGAGAAGAGTAAAGCACAAGAGGAAAATATATAAGAAAATAAAAATAAAATATTTTTTGGAAGTGGAGTGATATGATCATATGACATTTTATGATGATAATGAAAATTAAAAGAATTGATGGAAGAAAAACAGTGATGGAAACGAGACTTTAAATATTACAGATCAAGTTACTATAGATAGTATAAACCAGAATTTCATCTGAATGTGAGGCAAAAAGAGGAGCAGATAGGCTGTCTCTCAGGTTTTAATCTTGGAAAACTTAGTTTAGTTCAGTTCAGTTCAGTCACACAGTCATGCCCGACTCTTTGTGACCCCATGAATTGCAGCACGCCAGGCCTCCCTATCCATCACCAACTCCCGGAGTTCACTCAGACTCGCATCCATTGAGTCAGTGATGCCATCCAGCCATCTCATCCTCGGTCGTCCCCTTCTCCTCCTGCCCCTAATCCCTCCCAGCATCAGAGTCTTTTCCAATGAGTCAACTCTTCGCATGAGGTGGCCAAAGTACTAGAGTTTCAGCTTTAGCATCATTCCTTCCAAAGAAATCCCAAGGTTGATCTCCTTCAGAATGGACTGATTGGATTTCCTGGCAGTCCAAGGGACAGATGATGCTGTGAAAGTGCTGCACTTAATATGCCAACAAATTCGGAAAACTCAGCAGTGGCCACAGGACTGGAAAAGGTCAGTTTTCATTTTAACCCCAAAGAAAGGCAATGCCAAAGAATGCTCCAACTACTGCACAATTGCACTCATCTCACACGCTAGTAAAGTAATGCTCAAAATTCTCCAAGTTAGGCTTCAGCAATACGTGAACTGTGAACTTCCAGATGTTCAAGCTGGTTTTAGAAAAGGCAGAAGAACCAGAGATCAAATTGCCAACATCTGCTGGATCATGGAAAAAGCAAGAGAGTTCCAGAAAAACATCTATTTCTGCTTGATTGACTATGCCAAAGCCTTTGACTGTGTGGATCACAATAAACTGTGGACAATTCTGAAATAGATAGGAATATCAAACCACCTGAGCTGCATCTTGAGAAATCTATATGCAGGCCAGGAAACAACAGTTAGAACTGGACATGGAACAACAGACTGGTTCCAAATAAGAAAAGGAAGGCTGTATATTGTCACCCTGCTTATTTAACTTATATGCAGAGAACATCATGAGTAACGCTGGACTGGAAGAAACACAAGCTGGAAAACTTAAGGAGATGAAAAAAACCAGGGAGATGAAATGGATAAAAAGAAAATTTGAGGGAAAAGATAGGGAGTTCTCAATCAGCACTCATCAGTTTTAAATACCCATAGGGCAGTAATTAGTACACAATAGTGAATGGCAAGAAAATTTCAGGGCTGGAGATTTATTGTGTTTATTTGCTAGAATCTTGGGGGAAAATGAAGTTATTCAAAAGCATGCATAGGTCAAAGTCAGAAGACAGCTCACCAGTCATTCTGTTGGTTGATGGTCAGGAAAAGAAGAGAACAAGTAGCATTATACCTTAGAAATGAAAGCGGCAAGGGGAGTTTCCAGAAGCAAGACATGGGTCAAATTCTCATAAAATATTTAGAAAGATTAAGACAAAAAGTAGATCATAGTATTAGACAAGTTGAAAAGTTTTGGTGGTTTTGGCAAAGCATTTCCACTGGAGTCATGGAAGGAGAATTTACATTGAGGTTTAGTAAAAAACATGGCTATGAAGGGAGCAGATAAGAATGAAAAGGAAGGATCAGGTAAAAGAGAAGGGAGAGATGGGAGATATTGCTGGATTCTAAATGACAGAATGATGGAACATATCTATATTCTAAACAGAGAACATATAAAAGTGAGGGGTTACTTTAGATAATATTGGAGGTTCTGTAGTGCAAAGGTTTCCATTTGTTTCATTTTTTTTGAGGTTTAATTTTTTATTATTTTTTAATCAAATGCTTAAAGGATTTTATTTTATTTTTTTAACCATTTATCATACATTTATTATTTTTTCACTTTACAATATTGTTTTATTTTCACATTCTTTCTATACCAAACTATGCATGAAAGAAAATTTATTTTATTTTTTAATATACATTTATTTATTTTAATTGGAGTTTAATTACAATATTGTATTGGTTTTTCCATACATCAACATGAATCTTTTTATTTTAACAAAGTCAATTTTTTTAACGAATTTAAGCCATTTTAAGTCACATAATTAATAACCTTTGGTTGATGGAATCATCTAATAACTCTACTCTTTATATTGATGGTTCTTTCTGTCCTACATTTTCAAAAAATATCCTTTTTATTCAAGAACCTATAGAGTGAGAAGCACGTGTAAAAAACTAGGACATGATATATTCATGGATTATAACAATTGTGTAGCTTTCTTCAAAAGGAAAGAATGAACCCCAATATTATAAATGATGACTTTTATTTAGAAGTAAATTGTAACTGAATATATTAATAAATCTTTATTTTTCTCTAAATAAAAGACTACTACATCATTTGCACTTAAATTGCTTTAATTTATTTTGAAAATAATATTCATCCATGCATTTTTATTCTAAAGTACAATTAAAAGTCACTGGCTCCAATGTTATTTTCCAGATACTAAACCAAACTGAGGATAAGAAAAAGTCTTTTTCTGAAATATAAAACTGAATAACTATGACAAAATATAAAGTTTTAAATTAAGAAAATAAAAAATATGACTTTGAAAATTAAAATTCTAAATGTAAACAGAATAAAAACAATAAGGCTGCATAGTCACTGCATATGCAAAGACGGGCTCAATAAAGTGCAGAAGTGGTATGGACCTAACAGAAGCAGAAGATATTAAGAAGAGGTGGCAAGAATACACAGAAGAACTGTACAAAAAAGATCTTCATGACCAGATAATTATGATGGTGTGATCACTCACCTAGAGCCAGACATCCTGGGATGTGAAGTCAACTGGGCCTTAGGAAACATTACTATGAACAAAGCTAGTGGAGGTGATAAAATTCCAGTTGAACTATTTCAAACCTTAAAAGATGATGCTGAGAAAGTATTGCACTCAATATGGCAACAAGTTTGGAAAACTCAGCAGTGGCCACAGGACTGGAAAAGGTCAGTTTTCATTCCAATCCCAAAGAAAGGCAATGCCAAAGAAGGCTCAAACTGCCACACAATTGCGCTCATCTCACACACTAATAAAGTAATGAGCAACATTCTCCAAGCTGGGCTTCAACAATACGTGAAATGTGAACTTCCAGATTTTCAAGCTGGTTTTAGAAAAGGCACAGGAACCAGAGATCAAATTGCCAACTTCCACTGTATTATTGAAAAAGCAAAAGAGTTTCAAAAAAAGATCTATTTCTGTTTTATCGACTACACCAATGCCTTTAACTGTATGGATCACAATAAACTGTGGAAAATTCTGAAAGAGATGGGAATACCAGACCACATCTTGAGCCTGCCTCTTGAAAAACCTATATGCAGGTTAGGAAGCAACAGTTAGAACTGGATATGTAACAACAGACTGGTTCCAATCAGAAAAAGAAGTATGTCAAGGCTGTATATTGTCACCATGCTTATTTAACTTATAAGCATAGTACATCATGAGAAACACTGGGCTGAATGAAGCTCAAGCTGGAATCAAGATTGCCAGGAGAAATACCAATAACCTCAGGTATGCAGATGACACCACCCTTATGGCAGAAAGTGAAGAAGAACTAAAGAGCCTCTTGATGAAAGTGAAAGAGGAGAGTGGAAAAGTTGGCTTAAAGCTCAACATTCAGAAAACAAAGATCATGGCATCTGGTCCCATCACTTCATGGGAAATAGATGGGGAAACAGTGTCAGGCTTTATTTTGGGGGGCTCCAAAATCACTGCAAATGGTGACTACAGCCATGAAACAGACACTTGCTCCTTGGAAGGAAAGTTATGGCCAACCTAGACAGCATATTAAAAAGCAGAGATATTACTTTGCCAACAAAGGTCCATCTAGTCAAGGCTATGGTTTTTCCAGTGGTCATGTATGGATGTGAGAGTTGAACTATAAAGAAAGCTGAGTGCAGAAGAATTGATGCTTTTGAACTGTGGTGTTGGAGAAGACCCTTGACAGTCCTAAAGAGATCAGTCCTGAGTGTTCATTGGAGGGACTGATGTTGAAGCTGAAACTCCAATACTTTCCACCTATTGGGAAAAGCTGACCTATTTGAAAACACCCTGATGCTGGGAAATATTGAAAGTGGGAGGTGAAGGGGATGACCCAGGATGAGGTGGTTGGATGGTATCACCGTCTCAATAGACAAGAATTTGAGTAAGCTCCAGGAGTTGGTGACGGACAGGGAAGCCTGGTGTGCTGCAGTCCATTGGGTCACAAAGAGTCGGACATGACTGAGCAACTGAACTGAACTGATGACCCTAGAAAATTCATTATGATTTTTATGCCTCAATTTCCTCATCTGTAAAATGTAGATGATATTAGTACTGAACTTATGAACTCTTTTGGAAAATGAGTTTCTCTCTTTTTCAAAGATTCCCCAAAGAATTTTAAATTCTATAGAATTCTTAAATATAGTATACTTGCTAGACAGGCACTTTAACCAGCTAAGCCATAGGTCAACCTAAATACAGTATAATTATGTTATTTATTATTACAACAATTTAATATTAAGCACATTTCTATTAATTGATCTATATTATATTCAGTTTTTTTTCAATGTCTACATTAAATTGTTGTTGCTGCTGTTCAGTTGCTCAGTCATGTACAACTTTTTGCAATCTCATGGACTGCAGCATGCCAGGTTTCCCAGTCCTTCACATTTCATCCTAGCTCACTCTCTTCTACTCCTGACTTCAGTCTTTCTCAGCATAGGCGTCTTTTCCAATGAGTTGGCTCTTCTCATCTCGTGGCCAAATTATTCGAGTTTCAGCCTCAGCATCAGTCCTTCCAATTAATATTCAGGGTTGATTACCTTTAGGATTGACTGGTTTGATCTCCTTGCAGCCCTATGGTCTCTAACTCACCATGCTTATCTGTCCATGTAAGCTTCCAGGTGAGAATAATGGAGAATTGACATTTCCTACTCCCAGCAAATCTTCTTGAACCAGGGATGGAATCTGTGTCTCCTTGGTCTCCTGCATTAGCAGATGAATTTTTTACCACTAGCACCATCTTGGAAGCCCTTTATGATATGCATGCTGAAGTATTTAGGGTAACTTCATCTATAAATATTTTCCCCAAATATATCTGCATTTTTTAACAAATGCCACACATACAAACACATGGTAAATCACATGTCTATATGTGTATATTGTTGTTGTTCAGTCATTCAGTCCTGTCAAACTCTCTGTGACTACATGGACTGTAGCATGCCAGGCTTCCCTGTCCTTCACCATATCCTGGACCTTGTTCAAACCCATGACCATTGAGTCTGTGATGCAATCCAAACAACTCATCCTTTGTCAACCCCTTTCCTCTTGCCTTCAATCTTTCCGAGCATCAGGGTCTTTTCAAATGAGTCAGCTCTTCACCTCAGGTGGCCAAAGTATTGGAGCTTCAGCTCAGCATCAGTCTTTCAAATGACTATTCAGGATCAATTTCTTTTAGGACTGACTGGTTGGATCTCTTTGCAGTCCAAGGGACTCCCAAGAGTCTTCTCCAATACCACAGTTCAAAAGCATCAATTCTTCAGCACTCAGCTCTCTTTATGGCCCATCTCTAATATTTGTACATGACTACTGGAAAAACTATAGCTTTCATTATATGGACCTTTGTCAGCAAAATGATGTCTTACTTTTTAATTAGCTTTTCAATTTAAATGTGCTCTTTCTTTTCCTGTTTTACACATTTATAATGCATATATTGCATTATAATATTTGCACTTAAATATCTCTTCAGTATTACATTTACCACATTTTATAACTTCAAAAGGAAAGTGAAATCTGCATGGATTCAATCTACCTTAAACACAATAGGTATGTGATTTTGTCATGCAGAAATTAATCTTTGTAATTCTGTGACATAATTTTGAATGCTTTTCTTTGGACTAAGCAAGCAAGAATTGAAATGTGAAAAAGAAAAGCTGTATACTGAAAAACCTGTTTGGATATAATTAGTGCTATGAAGAAATTTTGTAATTAAAAATTGTTAAAAAGAAATTTGAATGAGTTTTAAATTTCAGTATCAATTTTAATTTTTTTAATTTCAATGTATTGGATTTTAAATTGATTATCATTATTTCTGTAATCAAAGTGGTAAAATATACTATTGTACAGAATAATAGTGTTTTAGTTTTTCATTAACTTCTGTACATTTAATGAATGAGAGCTCAAAAATTTGAATGCATAGAAGTTAAACTCTAAATCTTAAATCTTGAAGTACCAATGTAAGTGTGTACATAACACCTTTACCAGACAAATGTATCATCATTCCCATTATATCATTATTTCCATTGCATAGACTAGAAAATTGGAACTTCAAATGGATTTTTTTAATGTCTATGGTTATATTACTTATGTATTGTTGAATTACACCAAGCACAGATTAAGTATAATAACTCTGCTTATTTCACTTCCATGAATATCACATACTCATGAAGTGGATCTGTCTTTTCTTCTCAATCACTATGTATTTTTATATGCTGTGCTCCAAATCTGCAATGTTTCCATCTTAATTCCTGGACAGAACTCTTGTAAAACCAGATATTAAAGATGAAAACCTTTGATATGGCAAGAATTTATAAAATATGAGTAAGTGAGAAGAAACATGACACTTGTTTTCACCTCTCAAGAAAGATAAGTGATGACATTTTGGACTAAGTTAAGAATCACTTTGTAAATGTGAGAATTGTTCAGCATTGCTAGGAGAAACTGTAAAAGGCAGAGATCAATGCTGACTTTTGATAAGAGAAAATTAAGCCATGGACTTCCACCAATTGATGATTTCCAAAATGTTTGTATTTTCTATTGATCATTTCAGTGACTTGAAAAAAATATCAAAAACACATTATTTCTTCAAAGAAATCACAAACAGTGAAACAATGAAACAACACATATAAATGAAAGGTAAAAATAGGGATATATAAAAAAAATAGAACAAATACTAAACGAAGAGAGCTTGTATTATAGTATTAGTACCAGACAGAATTTAGGACATAAATATTATAAAAGCCCTGTCTATAATGATAAAAGGACCAATTCAACAGAAAAGGAGCTCAACAAAGTGACTAAGAAAGATGGAGCAGAATACTTAGGATAGTCAACTCCAGGTGAAAAATAAGACATGTAAAAGGAAGATCACTCCAATATATAAAGAAACTTAAAAAGTAAATTACAAGTAAGCCTGGCAGGATAGAATCTTCTAACTTTTATTTTTCTTACTTGTCAAATTTTATGTCTTTCTCTCTCTGCATATAGATAGATACAGATTTCTAACAGAATATTGATAGAATATGTTGATATTAAAAGTTAATTAACACATTGTAATATAGTTTTAATATGAGATATATCAATATTGTGCTTCCTTTGTTGCACAGACAGTATAAAATCTACATGCAATGCAGATAAACTGTATTATATCCCTGGTTCAGGAAGATCCCCTGGATAAGGGAATGGCTATCCACTCCAGTATTCTTGACTGGAGAATTCCATGGATACAAGAGCTTGAATGGCTATAGTCCATGGTGTCTCAAAGAATTGGACACAACTGAGAGACTAACACTTTCACTTTGTTATCAACATTAGTTAAAAAATAAAACACCTATGTCAACAAAATGAATCCAAAACAAGTCGCATTAAAAATCATAACTTAAAAATATAATATGATTTTGTTTTTTTATTTCGGATCAGTTCAGTTCAGTTCAGTTCAGTCACTCAGTCGTGTCGGAGTCTCTGTGACCCCATGAACCACTGCACACCAGGCCTCCCTGTCCATCATCAACTCCGAGTACACCCAAACCCACGTCCGTTGTGTCGGTGATGCCATCCAACCATTTCATCCTCTGTCGTCCCTTTCTCCTCCTGCCCTCAATCTTTCCCAGCATCAGGGTCTTTTCAAATGAGTCAGCTCTCCACATCAGGTGGCCAAAGTATTGCAGTTTCAGCTTCAACATCAGTCCCTCCAATGAGCACCCAGGACTGATCTCGATGGAATGGGTGGATCTCCTTGCAGTCCAAGGGACTCAAAAGCATCCATTCTTCAGTGCTCAGCTTTTTTTATAGTCCATTTCATAGATCTACCAAGGAGAAAGAAACGGCAACCCACTCCAGTATTCTTGCCTGGAGAACCCTGTGAACAGGGGAGCCTGGTGGGCTGTTGTCCATAGGGTCACACAGACTCGGACATGACTGAAGTGACTATAGCAGCAGCAGCAGAATAGACCTACCAAAATATCAGTGCTTTCAAAATATGTAAATGAAATTGCAAAATATTTTACAAAGTATTGTTATTTTAGCAGTAAAAGATCAAAGTAGGAAAGTGAGATCAGGATATTTATTTTCTAAGCTTTCTGCTTGCTGCTTTGCAATGGGTTGACTCTCTTCCTCTATAAAAGTCATAGTTCCATTCATAGAATCCTCACACTTTACCATCTTTTTGTTTTGCAAACTGAGCTTTTGTATCTTCAGGCCTTGAGTTGGAAATTGCCCCTTTCATATTGCTAGCTAGCTTCAGGATACATAATGTTTCTTGCTGGTTTCCTTAAACCCTGACCACATTTGTATGGTAGTCAGTTTATTAATATTACAAATTACAGTTTGGGAAAGCCATTTTTATTTGTTGACAAGAATCTAACTGATACAGTTAAAGAGTCTGTGTTGGAATGACATGGAAATATAACTCAAAAACAATTATACTAGATTTAACTTAGTTTTGTCAGGCGAGTGTATGCTCCTTGGTTCTTTGTCTCATCACAACAAAGATTAGGAGTGATGGACATTAAAGCCCCCTTGGCGTGTCACAGCTCTTGGGTCTTGGTCAGACCGTGTTATATATAGCTCTCAGGTCTCGAATGGGCCATGTTATAGCTCTTAGACAAATCAATGTTACAGCTCTATTTTACTTAGAAGATAGCAGGAAAATCCATCTTCGAGGTGCGAAAGCACGTGGATCCAAAGATGCAAAGAGAAGAGCGTGCCAGTGTGCAGGAGAGAGAGGGAGAGACAGGGAGAGAGAGAGAAGAACCAGCTAGAGAGAGAGAGCCCTTTGGCTCCTCTTTTTATGTGTGTGTGTGTGTGTGTGTGTGTTTTGTTTTGTTTTGTTTTGTTTTGTTTTTCTCTACCCCCTGGGCCTGCCCTATGCAAATTGGGCTCAGATAGGAGTGCTTTTCTACCTGAAGTCCTCACTCCGGTCCTCAGACCTTTCTTTGACGTTCCTTTGTTTTATTTTCACAGGCTTTTCCCTTCCTTGTCTTTTAGCCACTGCCCTTTTGGACTCCTTTTCTCTATTCTACCTACCTAACAGTTTTATTGTTGATTTCTTTCTAGTTCTTTAATGTATAATACAATGCTCTAAATAACTACTCACCAGAGCACTACCCTTTTTACCTTATAAAATTTAATCTTTGACATTTTTTTAATATTTATAGCAATGAAAATAGTTTATATAAAATAATATTAACACCTGATAGTAAGTATTGAGAAATGACAATATTAACAACAGATTAGGTTCTGTTTTCATTAGAATAAGTTTTACACATAGGTAACACTTTATTCTTATGGGGAAAAAAGGAAACTGCTATGTTATTATGCAGATTTCTCTGCCTGGACAAAATGTACTTTATGAAAATTACAGTTGGAAAAAAAGTAGGCATCCATGATAACAGGAGGAGGAAATAACTAAAACATTCTGTATGAAAAGTAAAATTATCTGAATTTTTAGCTTGGATCTTATATGAAAGAAAAGTACAATTCTTAGGATGTTATAAATTTTAATAGGTAAAACAACTATGCAGCTGTGATTAGTCTTGGGCTAAATGCCTCCTCAGAAGGGTCACATAAGAAACCTTTTATCCTTCCTGTTTAAATCATGAATATTCTGTTGAACACCTTTATTGTATGAGGAAATTTACAAAGTAATGGATAGATTCTTTCATGCTTTATAAACTTTCCTAGTGTGGTAAGTACTGAGAACTGCATTCTCAGAGTTTTAACAACTTGCAGAAAAGTGAATTGAATTTCTGAAGCCTGGGAAATGATAAGAGAGAGGTGAAAGAGAGATAGTGCGCAAATGACCCTAGAGAGTTTGAAAATGTTATGGTCATGTCTTTAGAGAGAATCTCCTAAAAGGAGATAATGGGCGCGGCAGAATCTGTAAAGAAAAGATCTTGCTATCAAGTGCCTGAGAGCATGGCAATCAAGAGCCAGGGCAGTCAGCCAGAACCTGAGTAAGTTATTCAATTCCTTCAGAGTTGAGGCTGTGCCTACACTACCAGAAACGAATTAACCACTGCCACTTTTTCCCCCTCCAAGCTAAAATTAACAGACTATTCTTTTCCCCCACCCCTTTGTTCATTTTATTATAATGTGTGTTAAACTCAGGCATCATGAAAGATATATAAAGGATATTTCATGCGATTATCTGACTTGGTATCTGGGAAATGAATCCTAAAAATTTGTAATTCTTTAATATTGTCAACTCACAAATCTTTTCCCTGTTCAGTTAATAGCTTTTAACCAATGTATTTTACTTCCTTATTATTTCAGTTTTGCATCAAAATATATACCTTGTGAGCACTGCTATCACCCAGAATTGTGTCATACTTGGTTTCTCAAACACTTGAGTTAATCAGTTACAATATTCCCATATTTCCTGACTTTTTATACACTTATATTCCACCATATCTCCCTCCCAAATTTAATTTTTCCATGTAATTGTATTCTCTCTATATAGACCAAATTTAGGCAATCAACCATACTTTTTGAAGTGCTAAACATAAACACCTCATTTCTTTCTTTCTTTTTTGTTTCTCTGACTGGGTCTCAGTTCCCAGACCAGAAATCAGATCTGTACCCCTGCAGTGGAAACCTGGAATCCCAGCCACTGGACTGCCAAGCAATTCCAATCACCTCATTTCTTAATCTATGGCTTTAGTTTCTATTATGGTATTAAAAGGGGCTTCTCAGGTGGTGCTAGTGATAAAGAACTGCCTATCAATGCAGGAGAAGTAGGAGATGCAGATTTGATCCCTGGGTTGGGAAGATCCCCTGGAGAGGTGAATGATTACCCACTCCAGTATTCTTGCCTGGAGAATCCCAAGGATAGAGGAGCCTGGCGAACTATATAGTCCATGGAGTCAAAAATGGTCGGACATGACTGAAGAGACTTGGCATGCATGCACACACAAGGCATTAAAATAGAAGCAATGAAATTTGAGAGTCTTGAATATTATTTCCCTCATCTAAATGGCAAGATAATTTTTTCATAGCTAATTGTATTGTCTTTGCCTCAAGAAAAAAATATACTATTTATTTAAGAGTTCTAACAGTTGTCAGTGTTAAGGACTGGAGAGATGAAAGCCCTGTAGACTTGTAAACAACTGGTATCCTTTATTTCATTAAACCCTGAATAATGCCTTTGGCACATGTATTATTTGTAGCAGCTTGCAGACACCAATTTCTGGGTAAGTGAGAAAAGTCTTGGAGCCACAAGGACAAATAGACTTCCTGTCCTGGGTCACTGACTAAAATTTGATCTCTTTTCTGTTCTGCCTGCCTAACCCAAGGTGCCTATGAATGAGTTTTGGTTCATAGAGTCTAGAATTTTCCTGGAGTGTGCCTCCTGCCATACCTCTGTTTGTCTTATTATTCTACCTCAGAAGACCTCAGCATCTCTTGACAGAACATGACCATTCCATGTTTGGTAGGGGAGGGTATTATTTCACCTGGGCATTTATTTTTGGTATAGCATACAACTCCATCTAGCTTGTGGTGCTGGCCTCATGCAATATTGCTAGAGAGACATTTCAATCCAGGGAAAGAATAAGTCTTCATAGGCTACCTTCTCTTGCTAGGACAGAAACTGGCAAACAGAGTTTGGGTGGGCTTCTCTTGGATGAGGAGAGGCGAGATGTTGTATCTAGCTGTCTTTGGATCTGCAACCAGTTTACTTTCTCCTTAACATTTTATAGCTTTCCTTTCATTGTTTCTTATACCATTTTCTGGATCTATAAATGTGATTAGCATGTGAGAGCTAGGAAAATGGATATACATCATGGATTTGGTCTCATCATGATTCTTTAATATTAAGTAGCTTCTTTTAACAGAGAAGGCAATGACAACCCACTCCAGTACTCTTGCCTGGAAAATCCCATGGATGGAGGACCCTGGTAGGCTGCAGTCCTTGGGGTTGCTAGGAGTTGGACACGACTGAGCGACTTCACTTTCACTTTTCACTTTCATGCACTGGAGAAGGAAATGGCAACCCACTCCAGTGTTCTTGCCTGGAGAATACCAGGGACATGGGAGCCTGGTGGGCTGCCGTCTCTGGGGTCACACAGAGTCAGACACAACTGAAGAGACTTAACAGTAGCAGCTTCTTTTAAGTCATTATTTTATTTATTTTTATTTATTTATTTTTACTTTATTTTACTTTACAATACTGTATTGGTTTTGCCATACATTGACATGAATCCACCATGGGTGTATACAAGCTCCCAATCCTGATTCCCCCTCCCACCTCCCACCCCATATCATCTCTCTGGATCATCCCCATGCACCAGCCCCAAGCACCCTGTATCCTGTATCGAACATAGACCGGCACTTCCTTTCTTACATGATACTATACATGTTTCAATGCCATTCTCCCAAATCATCCCACCCTCTCCCTCAGAGTCCAAAAGTCTGTTCTATACATCTGTGTCTCTTTTGTTGTCTTGCATACAGGGTCATCATTACCATCTTTCTAAATTCCGTAAGTCAGATATTTTAAATGCATTGTTCATTGTATAAAAATGACTAGTCCTATGTGAAATATTCATTTTTCTTATTTCTGTAGTGCTGAAATCTACTGTTTTAAAAAATATTTTCTTCAAAATAATCTTTTACATTCTTAGTTTTCCTGTGCTCAATATTTAAATACAGGTACTCAAAAAATAATTGTTTTGTCTATTTCCTAAAATCATGTTACATTTTATCTCCTGATTTACTATGTATTTTGCTCTGTTTTTAAGTATTAGCATAGTCTGTAATAATTTATGGACACCTTTTTTTTCTGATGCTCAATCTTATATTTATAGTCTGTTATCAGGCATAGTTTCATGAATGCATCAAGAATTTGACAAAAACAAATGCTTAATATTTCATTCAACAGTCATCCAACTGCTAGTGTTTCCTCTAATATTTCCTAAAGCAAATTCTCAATATTCAAGGCCTGGATAATGTTCTTTGTCTTTTGGTTGCTACTTCTAAAAATTCCCCATTGAAGTTTATTCACTGGAACAACTTAGGCCATCATTACCTTGCTCATAAAATATTAGGATAGTGTCTTCCTCACTGTTCTTCTTATACCCACTCTCTTTCTCTTATAAGTCATTCATCATACCACAACAGCTAAACATGAAATATTTTTGCATGGAAACTGAACTAGTCTCAAATCCCCATACATGATTCAACTCTTCCTGTCTTTACACTCTACTCAAATTATTTCTAGGCATTTTCTAGTTTCATATATATATATTTATAATATAGTATTATATTTAAATATAAATATATTATGACAGCTCAACAACATTAGATATTATAATAAAGATATTGCTTTCCCAAAACTCCTGTCTAAATGCCAAATTTTCATCTGAATAGATGAGCCATACCTAACACAAGCACAGTTTTTTTTTTTTTTTTAGTTTTTTATTTTTTAAATTTTAAAATCTTTAATTCTCACATGCATTCCCAAACATGAACCCCCCTCCCACCTCCCTCCCCATAACATCTTTCTGGGTCATCCCCATGCACCAGCCCCAAGCATGCTGTATCCTGCATCAGACATATACTGGCGATTCAATTCACATGATAGTATACATGTTAGAATGTCATTCTCCCAAATCATCCCACCCTCTCCCTCTCCCTCTGAGTCCAAAAGTCCGTTATACACATCTGTGTCTCTTTCCCTGTCTTGCATACAGGGTCGTCATTGCCATCTTCCTAAATTCCATATATATGTGTTAGTATACTGTATTGGTGTTTTTCTTTCTGGCTTACTTCACTCTGTATAATCGGCTCCAGTTTCATCCATCTCATTAGAACTGATTCAAACATATTCTTTTTAACGGCTGAGTAATACTCCATTGTGTATATGTACCACAGCTTTCTTATCCATTCATCCGCTGATGGACATCTAGGTTGTTTCCATGTCCTGGCTATTATAAACAGTGCTGCGATGAACATTGGGGTACATGTGTCTCTTTCAATTCTGGTTTCCTCGGTGTGTATGCCGAGAAGTGGGATTGCTGGGTCATAAGGTAGTTCTATTTGCAATTTTTTAAGGAATCTCCACACTGTTCTCCATAGTGGCTGTACTAGTTTGCATTCCCACCAACAGTGTAGGAGGGTTCCCTTTTCTCCACACCCTCTCCAGCATTTATTGCTTGCAGATTTTTGGATCGCAGCCATTCTGACTGGTGTGAAGTGGTACCTCATTGTGGTTTTGATTTGCATTTCTCTAATAATGAGTGATGTTGAGCATCTTTTCATGTGTTTGTTAGCCATCCGTATGTCTTCTTTGGAGAAATGTCTGTTTAGTTCTTTGGCCCATTTTTTGATTGGGTCGTTTATTTTTCTGGACTTGAGCTGCATAAGTTGCTTGTATATTTTTGAGATTAGTTGTTTGTCAGTTGCTTCATTTGCTATTATTTTCTCCCATTCAGAAGGCTGTCTTTTCACCTTGCTTATATTTTCCTTTGTTGTGCAGAAGCTTTTAATTTTAATTAGATCCCATTTGTTTATTTTTGCTTTTATTTCCAGCATTCTGGGAGGTGGATCATAGAGGATCCTGCTGTGATTTATGTCTGAGAGTGTTTTGCCTATGTTCTCCTCTAGGAGTTTTATAGTTTCTGATCTTACATTTAGATCTTTAATCCATTTTGAGTTTATTTTTGTGTGCGGTGTTAGAAAGTGATCTAGTTTCATTCTTTTACAAGTGGTTGACCAGTTTTCCCAGCACCACTTGTTAAAGAGATTGTCTTTACTCCATTGTATATTCTTGCCTCCTTTGTCAAGATAAGGTGTCCATATGTGTGTGGATTTAACTCTGGGCTTTCTATTTTGTTCCATTGATCTATATGTCTGTCTTTGTGCCAGTACCATACTGTCTTGATGACTGTGGCTTTGTAGTAGAGCCTGAAGTCAGGCAAGTTGATTCCTCCAGTTCCATTCTTCTTTCTCAAGATTGCTTTGGCTATTCGAGGTTTTTTGTATTTCCATACAAATCTTGAAATTATTTGTTCTAGTTCTGTGAAAAATGTGGCTGGTAGCTTGATAGGGATTGCATTGAATTTGTAAATTGCTTTGGGTAGTATACTCATTTTCACTATATTGATTCTTCTGATCCATGAACATGGTATATTTCTCCATCTATTAGTGTCCTCTTTGATTTCTTTCATCAGTGTTTTATAGTTTTCTATATATAGGTCTTTAGTTTCTTTAGGTAGATATATTCCTAAGTATTTTATTCTTTTCGTTGCAATGGTGAATGGAATTGTTTCCTTAATTTCTTTTTCTACTTTCTCATTATTCGTGTATAGGAATGCAAGGGATTTCTGTGTGTTGATTTTATATCCTGCAACTTTACTATATTCATTGATTAGCTCTAGTAATTTTCTGGTGGAGTCTTTAGGGTTTTCCATGTAGAGGATCATGTCATCTGCAAACAGTGAGAGTTTTACTTCTTCTTTTCCAGTTTGGATTCCTTTTATTTCTTTTTCTGCTCTGATTGCTATGGCCAAAACTTCCAGAACTATGTTGAATAGTAGCGGTGAAAGTGGACACCCTTGTCTTGTTCCTGACTTTAGGGGAAATGCTTTCAGTTTTTCACCATTGAGGATAATGTTTGCTGTGGGTTTGTCATAGATAGCTTTTATTATGTTGAGATATGTTCCTTCTATTCCTGCTTTCTGGAGAGTTTTTATCATAAATGGATGTTGAATTTTGTCAAAGGCCTTCTCTGCATCTATTGAGATAATCACATGGTTTTTATTTTTCAATTTGTTAATGTGGTGAATTACATTGATTGATTTGTGGATATTGAAGAATACTTGCATCCCTGGGATAAAGCCCACTTGGTCATGGTGTATGATCTTTTTAATGTGTTGTTGGATTCTGATTGCTAGAATTTTGTTGAGGATTTTTGCATCTATGTTCATCAGAGATATTGGCCTGTAGTTTTCTTTTTTTGTGACATCTTTGTCAGGTTTTGGTATTAGGGTGATGGTGGCCTCATAGAATGAGTTTGGAAGTTTACCTTCCTCTGCAATTTTCTGGAAGAGTTTGAGTAGGATAGGTGTTAGCTCTTCTTGAAATTTTTGGTAGAATTCAGCTGTGAAGCCATCTGGACCTGGGCTTTTGTTTGCTGGAAGATTTCTGATTACAGTATCAATTTCCGTGCTTGTGATGGGTCTGTTAAGATTTTCTATTTCTTCCTGGTTCAGTTTTGGAAAATTGTACTTTTCTAAGAATTTGTCCATTTCTTCCACGTTGTCCATTTTATTGGCATACAACTGCTGATAGTAGTCTCTTATGATCCTTTGTATTTCTGTGTTGTCTGTTGTGATCTCTCCATTTTCATTTCTAATTTTATTGATTTGATTTTTCTCTCTTTGATTCTTGATGAGTCTGGCTAATGGTTTGTCAATTTTATTTATCCTTTCAAAGAACCAGCTTTTGGCTTTGTTGATTTTTGCTATGGTCTCTTTTGTTTCTTTTGCATTTATTTCTGCCCTAATTTTTAAGATTTCTTTCCTTCTACTAACTCTGGGGTTCTCCAACTCTTCCTTTTCTAGTTGCTTTAGTTGTAGAGTTAGGTTATTTATTTGACTTTTTTCTTGTTTCTTGAGGTATGCCTGTATTGCTATAACTATCCTCTTAGCACTGCTTTTATAGTGTCCCACAGGTTTTGGGTTGTTGTGTTTTCATTTTCATTAGTTTCTATGCATATTTTGATTTCTTTTTTGATTTCTTCTGTGATTTGTTGGTTATTCAGAAGTGTGTTGTTCAACCTCCATATGTTGGAATTTTTAATAGTTTTTCTCCTGTAATTGAGATCTAATCTTAATGCATTATGGTCAGAAAAGATGCTTGGAATGATTTCGATTTTTTTGAATTTATCAAGTTTAGATTTATGGCCCAGGATGTGATCTATCCTGGAGAAGGTTCCATGAGCACTTGAAAAAAAGGTGAAATTCGTTGTTTTGGGGTGAAATGTCCTATAGATATCAATTAGGTCTAACTGATCTAATGTATCATTTAAAGTTTGCGTTTCTTTGTTAATTTTCTGTTTAGTTGATCTGTCCATAGGTGTGAGTGGGGTATTAAAGTCTCCCACTATTATTGTGTTATTGTTGATTTCCCCTTTCATACTTGTTAGCATTTGTCTTACATATTGTGGTGCTCCTATATTGGGTGCATATATATTTATAATTGTTATATCTTCTTCTTGGATTGTTCCTTTGATCATTATGTAGTGGCCTTCTTTGTCTCTTTTCACAGCCTTTGTTTTAAAGTCTATTTTATCGGATATGAGTATTGCCACTCCTGCTTTCTTTTGGTCTCTATTTGCGTGGTATATCTTTTTCCAGCCCTTCACTTTCAGTCTGTATGTGTCCCTTGTTTTGAGGTGGGTCTCTTGTAAGCAGCATATAGAGGGTCTTGTTTTTGTATCCATTCGGCCAGTCTTTGTCTTTTGGTTGGGGCGTTCAACCCATTTACGTTTAAGGTAATTATTGATAAGTATGATCCCGTTGCCATTTACTTTATTGTTTTGGGTTCGGGTTTATACACCCTTTTCGTGTTTCCTGTCTAGAGGATATCCTTTAGAATTTGTTGGAGAGCTGGTTTGGTGGTGCTGAATTCTCTCCGCTTTTGCTTGTCTGTAAAGCTTTTGATTTCTCCTTCGTATTTGAATGAGATCCTTGCTGGGTACAGTAATCTGGGCTGTAGGTTATTGTCTTTCATCACTTTAAGTATGTCTTGCCATTCCCTCCTGGCCTGAAGAGTTTCTATTGACAGATCAGCTGTTATCCTTATGGGAATCCCCTTGTGTGTTATTTGTTGTTTTTCCCTTGCTGCTTTTAATATTTGTTCTTTGTGTTTGATCTTTGTTAATTTGATTAATATGTGTCTTGGGGTGTTTCGCCTTGGGTTTATCCTATTTGGGACTCTCTGTGTTTCTTGGACTTGGGTGATTATTTCCTTCCCCATTTTAGGGAAGTTTTCAACTATTATCTCCTCAAGGATTTTCTCATGATCTTTCTTTCTGTCTTCTTCTTCTGGGACTCCTATAATTCGAATGTTGGAGCGTTTCATATTGTCCTGGAGGTCTCTGAGATTGTCCTCATTTCTTTTAATTCGTTTTTCTTGTTTCCTCTCTGATTCATTTATTTCTACCATTCTATCTTCTATTTCACTAATCCTATCTTCTGCCTCCGTTATTCTACTATTTGTTGCCTCCAGAGTGTTTCTGATCTCATTTATTGTGTTATTCATTATATTTTGACTCTTTTTTATTTCTTCTAGGTCCTTGTTAAACCTTTCTTGCATCTTCTCAATCCTTGTCTCTAGGCTATTTATCTGTGTTTCCATTTTGATTTCAAGATTTTGGATCATTTTCACTATCAATATTCGGAATTCCTTCTCCGGTAGATTCCCTACTTCTTCCTCTTTTGTTTGGTTTGGTGGGCAACTCTCCTGTTCCTTTACCTGCTGAGTATTCCTCTGTCTCTTCATCTTGGTTATATTGCTGCGTTTGGGGTGGCCTTTTTATATTCTGATAATTTGTGGAGTTCTCTTTATTATGGAGCTTCCTCACTTTGGGTGGGGTTCTATCAGTGGCTTGTCAAGGTTTCCTGGTTAGGGAGGCTTGTGTTGGAGTTTTGGTGGGTGGAGCTGGGTTTCTTCTCTCTGGAGTGCAGTGGAGTGACCCGTAATGGGTTATGAGACATCAAAGGTTTTGGGATAATTTTGAGCTGCCTGTATATTGAGGCTCAGGGGAGTGTTCCTGTGTTGCTGGAGAATTTGCGTGGTATGTCTTGTTTTGGAACTTGTTGGCCCTTGGGTGGACCTTGGTTTCAGTGTAGGTATGAAGGCTTTTGATGAGCTCCTATTGCTTAATTCCCTGAATTCAAGAGTTCTCTAATGTTTTCAGGCTTTGGGTTTAAGCTTCCTGCTTCTGGTTTTCAGTTTTATTTTCACAGTAGCCTCTAGACTTCTCCATCTATACAGCACCGATGATAAAACATCTAGGTTAAAGATGAAAAGTTTCTCCACCTTGAGGGACACTCAGAGAGGTTCACTGAGTTACAAGGAGAAGAGAAGATGGAGGTGGTAGTTAGAGGTAACTGGAATGAGATGCGGTGAGATCAAGAGAGGAGAGAGCAAGCTAGTCAGTAGTCACTTCCTTATGTGCGCTCTATAGTCTGGACCACTCAGAGGTATTTACAGAGTTATACGGGGAAGAGGAGAGGGAGGAAGTAGACAGAGGTGACCAGGAGGATAAGAGAGAGGAATGAGTAGGAGAGAGACAAATCCTGCCAGTAACCAGTTCCTTAGGTGTTCTCTACCGTCTGGAACACACAGAGATTCACAGAGTTGGATAGAGAAGAGATGGGGGAGAAAAGAGACAGAGGCCACCTGGTGGAGAAAAAGGAGAGGCCAGAGGAGGAGAGAGTGGACAAGCCAGTAATCTCGCTCTCAGGTAAACTTGGGTAGTGAAGTTTGGGTTTTTAAATGTACAAAATTGACAACAAAGATTAAAAATCTGGAGTAGAGGTTGGATTTTCAAAGATACAATATTAAAGAAAAGCAGAAGGAAAAAGGAAGAAAGAAAAAAAAAGAATTATTAAAAAACAAACAAACAAACAAAAAAAACAAAACACCAACAACCATCCAAAGAGTATATATGGTGTTTGCCTTAAAAAAAAAAAAAAGTCTTTTTTTTTTTTTTTTAAATAGTAATACTAGGTTATAGAAATAAAAATTAGAGGAGAAATAGAAGACTTAACAATTAAAAAAAAGCTTGGAAAAAAAAGAAAAAAAAAGCAAACGGCAAAAAAAAAAGAATGATTTTAAAAATATTAAAAAATTAAAAATATATCTGGCTCTTCTCTGATGTTATGGGCCGTGTGGGCTCACTTCCAAGGTGGTTCCCTCTGTTTAACTTCTTCTGTTTGCTGGTTTTTAGGCTCACTAGTTCAGTCGCGCTGTGGGGAGGGGGGATGCTGCAAACAAATAGCACTGTCGTGTGTACACAGTATCTCTGCCCCGCTTGACCTGTCCTTCCTCGCGGCGCACAAACCGCTCCGGCTCTACGATGCTCAGCCGGGAACCGTCTGGGGCCGGCCCTAGGCTGCGTGCACTTCCCCGGTCCAAGCTGCTCAGGTTCGGCCCTCAGGCAGCCCTCAGAGGCACAAATGCGGCTGGGACTGCGCTTTGTGCCCTTCCCAGGTCCGAGTAGCTCAGGAGTTTGGCGAGCACAATCGCCGCGGCTTGTCACCTTTTCCGCCGCTGCCGCTCAGCTCTCTGGGTGGACCGCTGGCGCACCCCGTGAGGCAGACTGTGACTGTCCAGCACCCCCAGAAGTCTTAGCAAAGGAGCCTGCTTCCAGTTAGGTAAGTAAAGTCTCTCTGGGTCTGCAATTGCCCCTTTCCAGTCCTTACGGCTCTGGCTGCCTGTCCCCGGCGGGGAATGGTCTGCAGCCGGCTTTTTCCGTTCCATCCTTTGTTCTGTGCTGGGTCCTGGCGGTGTCTTATGTTCGAGCTTTTCGCGTGGTAGCTATCCCACAGTCGGGTTTGCTAGCCCAAGTTAGGTCGTTCTGGTTGCGCGTGGGGCGTTCCTGCCCGATTCTTACAAAGCACTGCAGCCCGCGCCTCCCGCGCGTCCCTGCCCTGCCCCCACTTCCCAATGGCGGATGCAGGCGTCTGTGCTGCTTTTCCGCTGGGGGAGTTACTGGTGGGCTTGTAATCTCTTGGTTTTAATTATTTATCTATTTTTCCTTCCTGTTATGTTGCCCTCTGTGTTTCCAAGGCTCGCCACAGACTCGGCAGGGAGAGTGTTTCCTGGTGTTTGGAAACCTCTCTTCTTAAAATTCCCTTCCCGGGACGGGCTTCCCTTCCCGGGACGGAGCTCCCTCCCCACCTCCTTTGTCTCCTTTTTCGTCTTTTATATTTTTTCCTACCTGTTTTTGAAGACAATGGTCTGCTTTTCTGGTTGCCTGATGTCCTCTGCCAGCCTACAGAAGTTGTTTTGTGGAGTTTGCTCGGCGTTGAAATGTTCTTTTGAGGAATTTGTGAGGGAGAACGTGATCTTCCCGTCCTATTCCTCCACCATCTTTCCCTCCGACCTCCACAAGCACAGTTTAATTCATGTTTGGGAAATTGAAAAAATAGTGGTCTCCTAATTAACAAGCTTAAGCTTATATTTTGTAAAATATACATATATATAATTTTATTTAAGATTAAAATATTGTTGTCACATTCTGCTAAATATAATAAGGAAGAAAAATGAGCAAAATTGAGTTTTTTACATAAATAAATGTCAACTTGTCATACAAGTAGTTTTTATGCAATTAAAGAAAATTTAGATCAAGAATGAAGGAAATTAAACTAATTTTTACTATTCTAATACATGAATACAAAGATGATTTGCTGTTAACATGTTTTATCTGTACCTCTATATTGGTGCAAGTGAACATGATATATAATTCAGAAGGAACAAACTGCTAATTGGTTTTTTTCCTTAAAAGAATATATTGTTCCTAACTTTTCAAATTTCCTTTTAAGACACAGTTTGCAAAATGGAAGCATGCATGTTTATGTATTTCACTTTCTTATTTTGTTGGCACATATAGTATCAAATGTTACAAAATGTTTTTGTCTTACTCCTTAAAATATCAATCTTGCGAATTGTTCCATATCAGTAAAAGTAGGGCTAGCTTTATTTTCAGTAACTTAATATTAAGTTTGGTTATATATATTATATATATCTAATACACACACCTGTGTGTGTGTGTATATATATATATTTAATATATATATATATTTAATTTGACTTGTACATTATGCTGGACATATAGGTTTCAGTGTAATTTTGATATTGCAAACAACAATGCATTGACTATTCCATCAACACTGAGAATAGTCTGAAAGTTTACTCTACTTTCAAATTGAAAATTTATCATGCCACAGTTTTGTGGATGCCCCCAAAAGATATGAGACACTTCATATTTTGTCCTCATAAAGAAAAATACATTATTCAAAGGCAAAGTATAGTATTTGCTCTGATTCCTGGTGCCCCAGTTTCCACTGACTGCTGTGACAAGATCCAGGTGACACGTGCACACTGAGTACATACTGTGAAAAGAGGAACTCTGAATTTAGAAAACCCAGGGCAGTAAGTCCTTCACCCAAACTTTGTCCCAGAGGGAGACATCATCTTTATTATACTGGGCAATAAACAAAACTGATGTTTGCACTGAACAGAACATTATCTGTATTTCCCAAAGCTATTCAGTACACTAACTTCCTTAAAGAGATAGTTTAGACTATCAGTGACAGCTCACAAGACATGTGGAAATGTGAAAGACTTTTGGAGGATTGGCTCCCAATATGTGTCTATTCAAATGTCACATATGTGTTTTTAACTGGAGGATACATTTCCAGTAATGAAATTGCTGAGCTATTTTTGAAGCATTTTTAATTCGAATCAGCATTTCAAACCATTCTATAGCAACATGTAGTTTCCAGTTTCTCCAGCAATATTGAGAAGTGTCTATTTTGTGAAACCCACTCCAACTCAATGATTTATCAAAAATTTTTAAAAATTGTTTAGATATAATTAACATACATTATATTAGTTTCAGATATGTAACATAACAATTCAATATTTGTATATATTGTGAAATGTTCACCAAAATAAGTCTAGTTGACATCCATCACTATACATAGTTACAAACTTTTATCCCTATGATGAAAACTTCTAAGAATCATCCTTTTTGAAACTTTCAAATGTATGATGCAGCATTATTAACTATAATCATTATACTGTACATTACATCACCATAACATACTCATTTTTATAGCTGGACGTTTGTACCTTTTGAATCCCTTCACTCATTTCATGTATCCCCAACTTCTGGCAACCAGAAGTCTGCTGTATCTGTGAACTCATTTTTATTTTCTCTTTTTTTTTTTTTGTAAGATTTAACATATAAGTGAGATCATACAGTATTTGTCTCTCTCTGCTTGACTTATTTCACTTAGCATAATGACCTCCAGATATGGTAGTTCTATTTTTAATTTACTGAGAAACCACCATATGGTTTTTCCTAGTTGTTGCACCAATTTATATTCCCAATAACAGTGTAGAAGGTTTCCCTTTTCTCCAAGTCCTCCTTCTTAGTTACTTCTTGCCTTTTTTCATAATAATCATTCTCACAGGTGTGAGGTAGTATGTGATTGTGGTTTTGATTTACCTTTCCCATATGATCAATAACATTGAGCACTTTCTCATATACCTCTTTATAGCTTCTATGGAAAAATACTTATTCAGATCGCCTGCATTTTCTAATCAATTTTTTTTTTGCTACTGAGTTGCCCAAGTGTTTTTGATATATTTTGAATATTAATCACTAATAAGGTATATAATTTGAAAATATTTTCTCACATTTGGTAGGTGCCCCTTTTGTTATTTCCTTTGCTATGCAGAAGCTTTATAGTTTGATGTAGTCCACTTGTAATTTTTTCTTAAATGCTTTAACATTTTTACACTTTATGGATGAAATACTATTTTCATAGTGTTAAGGAGGGAAATAATTTGCTTTGAATAGCTAGTATGAACTATAAATTATTTTAGTGTAACTATCTAGATTATTCTTATTTATCATCACCTATAAATGTATGCAAATTTTCTGAGAAGCCTTGGGCACACGGAGCAGTGTTTCGATGATATTTATATTGATCACATTTTTACAGAAACATTAAAACATCCCTTCCCTTTAACTTATGGATTATAAGAATGTGGTTGAAATAGCATACTACTGAATTCTACCTTGGTTGAATGAATATCCATAACTTTTCTTAGAAAAAGATGGAATTTTGTCCTTCTGTTTTATTTTTTATAAATATATTGATGACATTCTACTATATGTGCCTTTTATTATCATTTATTGAATTATTGCACTATTTAGAACCTTGAGTACAATACAAGGCTGAATGGAAGGGATAAGAGTGTATATCTCCAGGTCTGATCACCAATCTCAAGTGGTAAAATATTCATGTATTTACTATTAAATATCTTAGCTGAATTCATTAGTTTCATTAATGTCCTCTTTCAGTTGAAACAGTGATTTAATTCCTTCTTGGTTTAACTAAAGTTCACTTTTTAAATGAATGTATGTTGAATTGTATCAAATAGTTCTGCATCTTTTGATATAACCATATATATTTATTGTTTATAAGCAAATATATTGGTAGATTTTCCATTATTGAATCAAATTGCATTTCTGGAATAAAACACATTTGGTCATGCATCATTAAATGTATTATTATTATTTTAATATAAATTTATTTATTTTAACTGGAAGCTAATTACTTTACAATATTGTAGTGGTTTTGCCATGCATCAACATGAATCCACCACAGGTGTACATGTGTTCCTCATCCTGAACCTCCTTCCCATCTCCCTCCCCATACCATCCCTCTGGGTCATCCCAGTGCATCAACCCCGAGCATCCTGTATGATGGATTGAACCTGGTCTGGTGATTCGTTTCACCTATGATATTATACATGTTTCAATGCCATTCTCCCAAATCATCCCATCCTCGCCCTCTCCCACAGAGTCCAAAAGACTATAACATACATCTGCATCTCTTTTGCTGTCTCACATACAGGGTTATTGTTACCGTCTTTCTAAATTCCATATATATGCGTTAGTATACTGCATTGGTGGTTTTCTTTCTGGCTTACTTCACTCTGTATAATCGGCTCCAGTTTCATCCACCTCATAAGAACTGATTCAAATGTATTATTTTTAATGGCTGAGTAATACTCCATTGTGTATATGTACCACAACTTTCTAATACATTTGTCTGCTGATGGACATCTAAGTTGTTTCCATGTCCTGGCTATTATAAACAGTGCTGTGATGAACATTGGGGTACATGTGTCTCTTTCAATTCTGGTTTCTTCAGTGTGTATGCCCAGTAGTGGGATTGCTGGTTCATATGGCAGTTCTATTTCCAGTTTTTTAAGGAATCTCCCCACTATTCTCCATAGTGGCTGTACTAGTTTGCATTCCCACCAACAATGTAAGAGGGTTCCCTTTTCACCACACCCTCTCCAGCATTTATTGCTTGTGGACTTTTTGATAGCAGCCATTCTGACTGGCGTGAAATGGTACCTCATTGTGGTTTTGATTTGCATTTCTTCGATAATGAATGATGTTGAGTATCTTTTTATGTGTTTGTTAGCCATCTGTATGTCTTCTTTGGAGAAATGTCTGTTTAGTTCTTTGGCCCATTTTTTGATTGGGTCATTTATTTTTATGGAATTGAGCTGGAGGAGTTGCTTGTATATTTTTGAGATTAGTTGTTTGTCAGTTGCTTCATTTGCTATTATTTTCTTACATTCTGAAGGCTGTCTTTTCACCTTGCTTATAGTTTCCTTTGTTGTGCAGGAACTTTTTTCTTTTTCTTTTTTTTTTTTTTTGCTATGATCTCATCTCTCTTTTTCGTTTTTTTTTTTAATTTTTATTTTTACTTTATTTTACTTTACACTACTGAATTGGTTTTGCCATACATTGACATGAATCCACCATGGGTGTACATGCATTCCCAAACATGAACCCCCCTCCCACCTCCCTCCCCATAGCATCTCTCTGGGTCATCCCCGTGCACCAACGCCAAGCATGCTGTATCCTGCATCGGACATAGACTGGCGATTCGATTCTTACATGATAGTGTACATTTCAATGCCATTCTCCCAAATCATCCCACCCTCTCCCTCTCCCTCTGAGTCCAAAAGTCTGCTATACACATCTGTGTCTTTTTTGCTGTCTTGCATACAGGGTCATCATTGCCATCTTTCTAGATTCCATATATATGTGTTAGTATACTGTATTGGTGGTTTTCTTTCTGGCTTACTTCACTCTGTATAATCGGCTCCAGTTTCATCCATCTCATAAGAACTGATTCAAATGTATTCTTTTTAACGGCTGAGTAATACTCCATTGTGTATATGTACCAAGGCTTTCTTATCCATTCATCTGGTGATGGACATCTACGTTGTTTCCACGTCCTGGCTATTATAAACAGTGCTGTGATGAACATTAGGGTACATGTGTCTCTTTCTATTCTGGTTTCCTCGGTGTGTATGCCCAGCAGTGGGATTGCTTTGTCATAAGGCAGTTCTATTTGCAATTTTTTTTAAGGAATCTCCACACTGTTCTCCATAGTGGCTGTACTAGTTTGCATTCCCACCAACAGTGTAGGAGGGTTCCCTTTTCTCCACACCCTCTCCAGCATTTATTGCTTGCAGATTTTTGGATCACAGCCATTCTGACTGGTGTGAAGTGGCACCTCATTGTGGTTTTGATTTGCATTTCTCTAATAATGAGTGATGTTGAGCATCTTTTCATGTGTTTGTTAGCCAGGAACTTTTAATTTTAATTAGATCCCATTTGTTTATTTTTGCTTTTATTTCCAATATTTTGGGAGGTGGGTCAACCTGCTGTGATTTATGTCAGAGAGTGTTTTGCCTATATCCTCCTCTAGAAGTTGTATAGTTTCTGGTCTTACATTTAAACATTTAATACATATTGAGTTTTAAATGTATTATTTATTTTTATTGTATTTATTAATTAAAATTGTGTTGAAAATGTATGTATCATATATTCATAAAGAATACATGTGTATAGCATTATTTGTAATATCTAGGTCTGACCATGGTGTCAGAGTAATGTTAAACTCACAGTATGAAGTGAGAAACTTTTCAGTCATTTCAGTTCAGTTTAGCCACTCAGTCATGTCTGACTCTTTGCAATGGCATGGACTGCAGCACACCAGGCCTCCCTGTCCATCACCAACTCCCACAGTTTATTCAAACTCAGGTCAATTAAGTTGGTGATGTCATCCAACCACCTAATCCTCTGTCGTCCCCTTCTCCTCCCACTTTGAATCTCTCCCACACCTGGGTCTTTTCAAATGAGTTAGTATTTCAGATCAGGTGGCCAAAGTATTGCTGTTTCAGCTTCAACATCAGTACTTCCAATGAATATTCAGGACTGATCCCCTTTAGGATGGACTGGTTGAATCTCCTTTTCGTCCAAGGGATTCTCAAGAATCTTCTCCAACACTACAGTTCAAAAGCATGAATTCTTCGGTACTCAGCTTTCTTTATAGTCCAATTCTCACATCATACAAAAAAAAACTGGAAAAACCATAGCCTTGACTAGATGGACCTTTGTTGACAATGTCTCTGCTTTTTAATATGCTGTCTAGGTTGGTCATAGTTTTCCTCCCAAGGAGTAAGCATCTTTTAATTTCATGGCTACAGTCACCATCTGCAGTGATTTTGGAGCCCAAAACAATAAAGTCTGATCCTGTTTCCACTCTTTCCCCATCTGTTTCCCATGAAGTGATGGGACCAGATGCCAAGACCTTTGTTTTCTGAATGTTGAGCTTTAAGCCAACATTTTTACTCTCCTCTTTCACTTTCATTAAGAGGATCTTTAGTTCTTCTTTGCTTTCTGCCATAAGTGTTGTGTCATCTGAACATCTGAGGCTATTGATATTTCTCCTGACAATCTTGATTCCAGCTTGTGCTTATTCCAGCCCAGCGTTTCTCATGATGTACTCTGCATAGAAGTTAAATAAGCAGGGTGACAATATACAGCCTTGACGTACTCCTTTTCCTATTTGGAACCAGTCTTTTGTTCCATGTCCAGCTCTAACTGTTGCTTCCTGACCTGCATATAGTTTCTAAAGAGGCAGGTCAGGTGGTCTGATATTCTCATCTCTTTCAGAATTTTCCACAGTTTATTGTAATCCACACAGTCGAAGGCATTGGCATAGTCAATAAACCAGAAATAGATGTTTTTCTGAAATTATCTTGCTTTTCCAATGATCTAGGGGATGTTGCCAATTTTGCCTCTGCCTTCCTAAAACCAGCTTAAACATCTGGAAGTTCAAAGTTCATGTACTGTTGAAGCCTGGCTTGGAGGATTTTGAGCATCACTTTACTAGCATGTGAGATGAGTGCAATTGTGCAGTAGTTTGAGCACTCTTTGACCTTGCCTTTCTTTGGGATTGGAATGAAAACTGACCTTTTCCAGTCCTGTGGCCACTGCTGAATTTTCCAAATTTGCTGCCATATTGAGTGCAGCACTTTAACTGCATCATCTTTGAGGTTTTGAAATGGCTTAACTGGAATTCTATCACCTCGACTAGCTTTGTTTGTAGTGATGTTTCCTAAGGCCCACCTGACTCCACATTCCAGGATTCTGGCTCTAGGTGAGTGGTCACACCATCGTGATCATCTTGATCATGAAGATCTTTTTGGTATAGTTCTTCTGTGTATTCTTGCCAATTCTTCTTAATATCTTCTGCTTCTTTTAGGTCCATACATTTTTTGTCCTTTATTGAGCTCATCTTTTCATGAAATGTTCCCTTGGTATCTCTAATTTTCTTGAAGAAATGTCGAGTCTTTCCCATTCTATTGTTTTCATCTATTTCTTTGGAAGAAGACATTTTTACTCCTCCTTCATTTTCACATAAAATTGCAATGCAATTCTGCCTTAAACTTATGTTTGAATTCACCAGGAAAGACTTCTGAGCCCAGAGTTTCTGTTTTGTGGGGAAATGTTTAAACAAAAATTAATTGTCTTAGTAAATACAGAGCCATTCTTGTTATTCTCAAAGGAATTTCAGTATCTTTCCAACAAATGTGGTTGTTTCATTGAAGTAGTCAAATATACTGGTATGGAATATTTCTGTTACCTGCTCAGTCACTCAGTTATGTCCAACTCTTTGTGGCCACATGGATGGTAGCATACCAGGCTCCTCTTAACCAGGCATTATCCAGGCATGAATACTGGAATTTCTTGCCATTTTATACTCCAGGGGATCTTCTCAACACAGGCATCAAACCCACATCTCTGGCATCTCCTGCATTGGCAGGTGGATTCTTTACCACTGTGCCACCTGAGAAACCTGCTCTATGTGTGTGTGTGTGTGTGTGTGTGTATGACTAGAAGGGGAGATCTGAATGTTTTATTTTTACAGAGGGACAAATAGAGTGAGTCAGTCTAAGAAAAAATAACATTTTTTCCAGATTTTTTATTTGTGCTTGTGGGTTTTAAAAATAGTTTCATCACTTTCATAATTGTCTTAAATTCCTCTTTCTATTTATATAAGTTTCTTGTATTTAATATAGCTAGTTGTTTGCTTGTCTTGGTAAGGGTATGAAATCTAATTCAAAAATAAATGCTATAATATAGAGGAGAGAAAAAGTAGTTAAAGACATTTCACACTGGTTGAAGAAAAATGGATTTTCCATCAAGAAAAGTATAAATATATCTTAATATATAACATGGCACTTGTATAGCAAATTTTAAAGCTTTCGCCAATATAGGACAGTGTTTGGTTCACTGATTTATATTTTATTTCAGTAAAGGAGAAAAGTACGAATGCTTTGGACAGAGCTCAATTAACTTTGAAAAGTTCAAAAGTAATTTACAAGGCCATACAAGTATTTAATGAATCGAGTGCCAAGGGAGGTGAAGGTGCTTGAGCAAGTGATAATAATAAACCTCACCCTTTTTGACCCACAAATCATGGATGACTTTCTGTAGCCTGGTAAGCAGGAAAACAGATTTTTCATTCTCAGGATGAAGTAAATCAAATAAATATAAGGAAAATAAGGGTACTCTTTATAAAGTAAACAAATAAAACTTAAATAAAATAAATACATTTGGATAATCAGAGTTATTATTCAGCAAACACCTTCATGCTGCAATTCCTTTATATCTTTGTAGAATATGAAATTATTGAAGGATCAGTTTTCTTTATTTTATTATTTTATTTTTCTTGTAGCTCTACCTCTTCCTCCCAGAAAGTTATGGTGTCTGTCAAAAAGTTACTTGTTTTTATTCTTTTGATACTTTTTTTTTAAGTGACTTGACAATAGTATCCTACTGACTTAAGGTCATTTAAACAAATCATGTGTATTCTCTCTCTCTTCTCTGCTTGGTTTTTATTAAAATCCTCTGTAGTCTTATTATGAAAATAATTTTTTAAAGATCACTTTTACTACATACTGTGAGAGCATCCCAGTATGAATACTCATGGGCCCACATACCACACTTTTCATGTTATCTAAAGTTTTCTAACATTTTGTAATTGCTTGTAACACTGATAACTTGTGCTGATAAAAGTCACTTGTACTAGTATATATAATAGGAAAATAAGAGTGAATTTTTAAATTCTAACATAATACATTAGTTGATATACTAAACATTAGTTAGAATTAAAATTACTTGCCTTTGAAAATTGCTTACATTGACATATAGAATAGAAAATAAGCACTTTTTTCCATAATAATACATTAATTAATGAAATAATCAATAGTTAAGTGAAAGGACAAAGTGTTCCATAGATTTTTGAGTCTTATTTAGAAATAATCAAATGTATGTCTAAGTAATTGATAGTGGAATCCAATGATATACCTTGGAATTAAAATATTGTGTAGGAAAAGTTATTCAAATCATATTAAATACACATATATTTTACAGAATGTTTAACTTTGCCAATTCAGTCCTATACCATAATTATTTCTCAGTCATTTTAGCATTGTGCTATCCAAGTGCATACCATTTAATAACAAAACAAGTATGGAAAGAATATCCATGACTTACTAGTGTCCAATCCCACATAGCCATTATGCAATTTACCTTTAGAATTTAAGTATTCTAGGCCCAAATTACTTATTATTTTGCCATTAAAAATATCTAGTTTACCACATTGTGTCCAAGATTATTAAAACTGCTAACTTTTTCTCAACTTATCTGAATTTGGACTGATCTCTACAAGGAGATCCAACCAGTCCATCCTAAAGGAAATCAGTCCTGGGTGTTCATTGGAAGGACTGATGTTAAAGCTGAAACTCCAATTCTTTGGACACCTCATGCAAAGAGTTGACTCATTGGAAAAGACTCTGATGCTGGGAGGTGTTGGGGGCAAGAGAAGGGGACGACAGAGGATGAGATGGCTGGATTGCATCACCAACTTGATGGACATGAGTTTGCGTAAACTCCGGGAGTTGGTGATGGACAGGGAGGCCTGGCGTGCTGTGATTCATGGGGTCACAAAGAGTCAGACACTACTGAGTGACTGAACTGAACTGAACTGAACTACATTTTAAAAATCTTATAGTTCAAGAAATCTTCCTATCTAGTGTCAGAATAAACTCCCTTTGAAATTCTTTCCCTCATGTTTCACTTCACCTGTGTAGTTTTTTTTTTCTTTTTGTTACTTACTCTTTGTCAGCTAAAATAATAGGAATTTTAAAGTGCCATTCATCTGTTATTTTATTGCCCTTCAGTCAAACTTAGGCACATAAAAAACAAACTTCTTTTTTAATATGTACTGAATGAAAAAAAGCTACAAAATGGCCAAAAATCCAAAAAGGCACATGGAATTCCTATGTGGTCTATCCATCATTCAATGAAGCAGCAACATACATAAATAAGAAGTATACGATTAGAATCATCTAAAGAATATGAGATATTTACAGTTTCCTTTAATATAATGAAATAAAATATTGCTTCTTTAGAAGATATTTCATTTGAGGAAAATTTTTAAATTTATGAAAACAAAGTCTACGTTATAAACTTAAGGAAAATTGGTGTTTAATTCTTATTAGATTTGTCATATCAAAATAGAAACTTCACTGAATAAGTGAATCAATTAAAATAGATTTAAATACAGTATTTTTAGATGAGAGCTGAAATTACAAAAAATTTTAATAAAACTTCTTTTTTGATGTATCTCCAAATGAGACCTCAGAGGCTTATTTCAGTAGTAGAGGCCCATTCTTTTCATTAACATTGATAAATCATCAGTTATTAAAAATCTAAGCTTGCTATTAATACCTTGCAGTTTAATTCATAACTATGAAATTTTCTCACATTTGAAGAGCTGCATGTATGAAATGTCAAGTTCTTTAAGCAATGGCCTTAGGGATTTATTATATTATTAACATATTTATTGGTAGGTATTTATAGATAAAGTTTTATATCTGTTAGCTACATATATGAATATGACTGTAACATTAATTTCCACTGTTAAATGTATCTTTTATTGAGCTTGTAGATAATTATCTTGAGAGTAAACTTAAACAAAATACCTTAACCAAACTGGTAAAAGGAAATTTGGTGCATGAACTTGATAGTAAATTACTCAATGTTTAATTTAGAGACTCAAGTTGAATCTTTGACATGTTTGACGACTGCTGTTCATATTTTTTGCAGATAAATGCAATAATCTTTTCCAAGAATTGGGCAGTAAATAAAAGAGGTTCTGATTTTATTGACAGCCCATGAGATGTGTTCCTACATGTCACAGTTTCTAGAAAACTTGTTTATTAAAAAGGTATAAATTAGTATATAGATAATCACATTGGGAAACAAAATTTGCTTAAGATTATGAAGACTAATGTTTATATCTGTTTGCATTGTGCAATCACTTTTTGAAATCTATTTTTAATTTTTGACTTCTCCTGCATGCAGTTTTCTAGTTACAGAGAGCAGGGGCTACTCTCTAGTTGTGATGCATGGGCTTATGAAATATTCAGCAGGTAAAGGAACATGATAAATGCCCATCAAACCAAACAAAAGAGGAGGTGATAGAGAGTCTACCTGAAAAAGAATTCAGAATAATGATAGTAAAAAATGATCCAAAATCCTGAAAACAAAATGGAGTTACAGATAAATAATCTGGAGACAAAGATTGAGAATATGCAAGAAATGTTTAACAAGGACCTAGAAGAAATAAAAAAGAGTCAGTCAATAATGAATAATGCAATATCTGAGACCAAAAACACTCTGGAGGGAACCAACAGTAGGAAAACTGAGGCAGAAGGTAGGATAAGTGAGGTGGAATATAGAATGGTGGAAATAAATGAAGCAGAGAGGAGAAAAGAATGTAAAGAAACAAGGACAACCTCAGAGACCTCCGGGACACTGTCAAACACCACATTCTTCATATCATAGAAGTCCCAGAAGAAGAAGACAAAAAAAAAAAAAGCCATGAGAAAATCCTTGAGAAGAGTAGTTGAAAAATTCCCTAAAATGGGGAAGGAAATAGCAATCCAAGTCCAAGAAATCCAGAGAGTTCCACACAGGATAAAACCAGGGGGAGTCACCCCAAGACACATATTAATCAAATTAACAAAGATTAAACACACAGAACAAATATTAAAAGAAGCAAAGGAAAAACAACAACACACAAGGGAATTCCTATAAGGATAACAGCTGATCTTTCAATAGAAACTCTTCAGGCCAGAAGGGAATGGCAGGGCATACTTAAAGTGATGAACGAGAAAAACCTACAACCCAGATTATTATACCCAGCATTGATCTCATTCAAATATGAAGGAGAAATCAAAAGCTTTATAGACAAACAAAAGCTGAGAGAATTCAGCACCACCAAACCAGCTCTTCAACAAATGCTAAAGGATCTTCTCTAGACAGGAAACACAGAAAAGGTGCATAAATTCAAACCCAAAACAACAAAGTAAATGGCAATGGGATCATAAGTTCAGTTCAGTTCAGTCACTCAATCGTGTCCAACTCTTTGTGACTCCATGAATCGCAGCACACCAGCCCTCCTTGTCCATCACCAACTCCTGGAGTTTACTCAAACTCATGTCCATCAAGTTGGTGATGCCATCCAGCCATCTCATCTTCTATCATCCCCTTCTCCTCCTTCCCCCGATCACAGCATCAGGGTCTTTTTCAATGAGTCAGCTCTTCGCATAAGGTAGCCAAAGTATTGGAGTTTCAGCTTTAGCATCAGTCTTTCCAATTAACACTGAGGACTGATCTCCTTTAAGATGGACTGGTTGGATCTCCTTGCAGTCCAAGGGACTCTCAAGAGTCTTCTCAACACCACAGTTCAAAAGCATCAATTCTTTGGTGCTCAACTTTCTTCACAGTCCACCTCTCACATTCAGTGGTCATGCCACGGTATCATACTTATCAATAACTATCTTAAATGCAAATGGTTTGAATGCCCCTACCACAAGACAAAGACTGGCTGAATGGATACAAAAACAAGGCCTCTATACATGCTGTCTACAAAAGAACCACCTCAAAACAAGGGACACATACAGACTGAAAGTGAAGGGCTGGAAGAAGAAATTTCATGAAAATGGAGACAAATAGAAAGCAGGAGTAGCAATACTCATATCAGATAAAATAGACTTTGAAATAAAGGCCGTGAAAAGAGACAAAGAAGCACATGACATAATGATCAAAGTGTCAATCCAAGAAGAAGATATAACAATTATAAATACATATGTACCCAATATAGGATCACCACAATATATAAGGCCAATGTTAACAAGCATGAAAGGGGAAATTAAGAGCAACACGATAATAGTGGGAGACTTTAATACCCCACTCACACCTATGGATAGATCAAGCAAACAGGAAATTAGATAGGAGACACAAACTTTAAATGATACAATGGACCACTTATAACTGATTGATATCTCTAGGACATTTCACCCCCCAAAAATGAAATTCACCTTTTTCTCAAGTGCACATGGAACGTTCTCCAGGATAGATCACATCCCAGGGCATAAATCTAGCCTTGGTAAATTAAAAAAAAAAAAAAAATGAAATCATTCCAAGCATCTTCTCTGATCACAATGTGGTCAGATTAGAACTAAAGAGCCTCTTGATGAAAATGAAAGAAGAGAGTGAAAAAGCTGGCTTAAAGTTCAACATACAGAAAACTAAGATCATGGCATCTGGTCCCATCACTTCATGGCAAGTAGATGGGGAAACAGTGAAAACAGTGGCTGACTATTTTTCTGGGCTCCAAAATCACTGCAGATGGTGATTTCAGCCATGAAATTAAAAGACACTGGCTCCTTGGAAGGAAAGTTATGACCAACCTACAGAGCATATTAAAAAGCAGAGACATTACTTTATCAACAAAAGTCCGTGTAGTCAAGGCTATGGTTTTTCCAGTAGTCATGTATGGATGTGAGAGTTGGAATATAAAGAAGGCTGAGCCCTGAAGAATTGGTGCTTTTGAACTGTGGTGTTGGAAAAGACTCTTGCAAGTCTCTTAAACTGCAAGGAGATCCAACAAGTCCATCCCAAAGGAGATTAGTCCTGGGCGTTCATTGGAGGGACTGATGTTGAAGCAGAAACTCCAATACTTTGGCCACCTGATGCAGAGAGTTGACTCATTTGAAAAGACCCTGATGCTGGAAAAGATTGAAGACATGAGGAGAAGGGGATGACAGAGGATGAGATGGTTGGATGGCATCATGGACACAATGGATGCTGGGAGTTGGTGATGGACAGGGAGCTGTGGTGTGCTGTGGTTCATGTGGTCGCAAAGAATCAGACATGATTGAGAGATTGAACTGAACTGAACAGGAAAAACAAGCTATTAAAAATACAAAAATATGGAGGCTATACAACACGCCTCTGAATAACCAACAAGCCACAAAATAAATCAAAATATGCATAGAAATGAATGAAAATGAAAACAAAACAACCCAAAACCTATTGGACTCAGTAAGCCCAGTGCTAAGTGGAAGGTTCATAGCAAAACAGGCATACCTCAAGAAACAAGAGAAAAGTCAAATAAATAACCCAACATTATACTGAAAACAAGTAGAAAAACAAGAAATGATGAACCCCAGGGTTAGTAGAAGGAAAAAAATCATAAAAATTAGGGCAGAAATAAATGAAAAGGAAACAAAGGAAACCATAGCAAAAATCAACAAAGCTAAAATTTGTTCTTTGTGAAGATAAATAAAATTGACAAACCATTAGCCACACTCATCAAGAAAAAAAGGGAGAAGAATCAACTCAACAAAATTAGAAATGAAAGTGGATGAATCACAACAGACAACACAGAAATACAAAGAATCATAAGAGACTACTATCAGCAACTATATGCCAGTAAAATGGACAACTTGGAAGAAATGGACAAATTCTAGAAAAGTATAACTTTCCAAAATTGAACCAGAAGAAATAGAAAATCATAACAGACCTATTACAAGCATGGAAATTGAAACTGTAATCAGAAATCTTCCAGCAATCAAAAGCCCAGGACCACATGGCTTCACAGCTGATTTCTACCAAAAATTTAAAGAACTAACATCTATCCTACTCAAACTCTTTCACAAAATTGCAGAGGAAGGTAAAGTTCCAAACTCATTCTATGAGGCCACAATCACCCTAACACCAAAACCTGACAAAAGTGAAAGTGAAGTCTTTCAGTCATGTCCGACTCTTTGCGACCCTGTGCACTATAGCCAGCCAGGCTCCTCTGTCCATGGGATTCTCCAGGCAAGAATACTGGAGTGGGTTGCCATTTCCTTCTCCAGGGGATCTTCCCAACCCAGGGATTGAACTCAGGTCTCCTGCACTGCAGGCAGATGCTTTATCCTCTGAGCCACCAGGGAAGCCCTTAAAAACCTGACAAAGATGCCACCAAAAAAGAAGCTACAGGCAATTTCACTGATGAACATAGATGGAAAAATCCTTAGCAAAATTCTAGCAAATAGAATCCAACAATATATTAAAAAGATCACACATCATGACCAAGTGGGCTTTATCCCAGTGATGCAAGGATTCTTTAATATCCACAAATCTGTTAATGTGACACGCCACATTAACAAATTGAAAGATAAAAACCATATGATTATCTCAATAGATGCAGAGAAAACCTTTGCAAAATTCAACATCCATTTATGATAAAAACACTCCAGAAAGCAGGAGTAGAAGGAACATACCTCAACATGATAAAAGCCATATATGATAAACCCACACCAAACATTATGTTCAATGGTGAAAAATTGAAAGCATTTCCCCTCAAGTTAGGAACAAGACAAGGGTGGCCACTCTCACCATAGTGTTCAACATAGTTTTGGAAGTTTTAGACATAGCAATTAGAGAAGAAAAAGAAATAAAGGAATCCAGATTGGAAAACAGGAAATAAAACTCTCACTGTTTGCAGATGACATGATCCTCTACATAGAAAACCCTAAAGACTCTACCAGAAAATTACTAGAGCTAATCAATGAATATAGTAAAGTTGCAGGATATAAAATTAACATACAGAAATCCGTTACATTCCTATACACAAAAAATGAGAAAACAAAAAGAGAAATTAGGGAAACAATTCCATTCACCATTGCAACAAAAAGAACAAAATACTTAGGAATAAATCCACCAAAAGAAAAAAAAAACCTATATATAGAAAAGTATAAAACACTGATCAAAAAAGTCAAAGAGGACATAAATAGATGGAGAATACAACATGTTCATGGATTGGAAGATTCAATATAGTGAAAATGAGTATACTACCCAAAGCAATCTATAGATTCAATACAATCACTATCAAGTTACCAATGGTAATTTTCAGAGACCTAGAAGAAATTATTTCACAATTTTTATGGAAATACAATAAACCTCGAATAGCCAAAGCAATCTAGCGAAAGAAAAATGGAACTGGATGAATCAACCTGCCTGACTTCAGGCTCTACTACAAAGCCACAGTCATCAAGACAGTATGGTACTGGCACAAAGGCAGAATTATAGTCAATGGAACAAAATAGAAAGCCCAGAGATAAATCCACGCACTTATGTACACCTTATCTTTGACAAAGGAGGCAAAAATATACAATGGATTAAAGACAATCTCTTTAACAAGTGGTGCTGGGAAAACTGGTCAACCACTTGTAAAAGAATGAAACTGGAACACTTTCTAACACCATACACAAAAATAAATTCAAAATGGATTAAAGATCTAAACATAAGACCAGAAACTATAAAACTCCTAGAAGAAAACATAGACAAAACACTCTCCAGCATAAATCACGGCAGGATCTTCCATGACCCACCTCCAAGATTAATGAAAATAAACGCAAAAATAAACAAATAGGACCTAAATAAACTTAAGAGCTTTTGCACAACAAAGGAAACTATAAGCAAGGTGAAAAGACAGCCTTCAGAATGGGAGAGAATAAAAGAAAACTAAGCAACTGACAAAGATTCAACCTCAAAAATATACAACCAACTCCTCCAGCTCAATTCCAGAAAAATAAATGACCCAATTAAAAAAAAATGGGCCAAGGAAGTAAACAGACATTTCTCCAAAGAAAACATACAGATGGCTAACAAACACATAAAAAGATGGTCACCATCACTCATTATCAGAGAAATGCAAATCAAAATCACAATGAGGTACCATCTCATGCCAGTCAGAATGGCTGCTATCAAAAAGTCTACAAACAATAAATGCTGGAGAGGGTGTGGAGAAAAAGGAACCCTCTTACACTGTTGGTGGGAATGCAAACTAGTACAGCCACTATGGAGAACAGTGTGAAGATTCGTTAAAAATGAAACAGAACTGCCATACGATCCGGCAATCCCACTGCTCGGCATACATACCCAGGAAACCAGAACTGAAAGAGACACAGGTACCCCAATGTTCATCACAGCACTGTTTATAATAGCCAGGACATGGAAGCAACCTAGATGTCCATCAGTAGATGAATGGATAAGAAAGCAGTGGTACATATACACAATGGAATATTACTCAGCCATAAAAAGAATGCATTTTAATCAGTTTTAATGAGGTGGATGAAACTCGGGCCTATTACACAGAGTGAAGTAAGTGAGAAAGATAATACCAATACAGTATACTAATGCATATATATGGAATTTAGAAAGATGGTAATGATGACCCTATATGCAAGACAGCAAAAGAGATAGAGATGTAAAGAACAGTCTTTTGGACTCTGTGGGAGAAGGCGAGTGTGGGATGATTTGAGAGGGTAGCGTTGAAGTGTATATTAGTATCTGTGAAGTGGATTGCCAGTCCAGGTTTGATGCATAAGACAGGGTGCTCAGGGCTGGTGCACTAGGATGACCCTGGGGATGGATGCAGAGGGAGGTGGAAGGGAGGTTCTGGATGGGGAACACATGTGCACCTGTGGCTAATTCATGTTGATGTTTGGCAAAAACCACTACAATATTGTAAAGTAATTAGCCTCCAATTAAAATAGACAAATTAATTTTTAAAAGAAAAAAAACCAGATGTAAATACTGGTAAGTACATGATGTGTCACTTCTATTAGCTTATTTTTGTCACTAAAATTTGTCCTCTTGTTACAAAAAAAAAGAAAGACAAGATAGGAAGTAGTGTTCTACAACATTTAAATTTAAACAAAGTTCATTGGAAATGACCATGAAATTGAGGCACGAATGATATTTAATACTTTAATTTTGAAAAGTTTGAATTATTTCCTTTCTAACAAAAATTTATGAAAGAGCATTAGAAACTGATTTTATTTTGCCTCTGTGCATTAAGGTATTAATGAACATCAAATATTTACATATTCATATATTTATTTATCAATACATGTTTTGTACACATTATATACAAAATATTTTTTGGCTACTATTAGGATTAAAAAACTCAATCAACTATACATGTCTAGGATAGAGATTATAACTGAGTTAAATAGGATATAAACCTAAATAAGTATATTAAATAATATAAACCTAAATACAAAAGGGGAAACAAAAGTATCTTAAACAAAGCTCATCGATAGATAAAATGCTGCAGAATTTCAGAGACAGGAGAAACATCTGTATCTGAGGGACAAAGGAGGAATTCACACTTGAACCAGGAAGCAGAATTATTTGCAGGGAAATAGGAAGTTGAAATTATTCAAGTCTATAAGATAATTATTAGAAAATATATAGAAATATATTTAGAAAATTGAGTTGATTTCCCTGTGCTATACAGTAAGTCCTTATTAGTTATCTGCTCTATATATAGTAGTGAGCATAGGTCAGTCCCAATCTCCCAATTTATCCCTTCCCTCCCTTTATGTTTTGGTAATCATGTTTGTTTTATACATTGTAATTCTATTTTTGCTTTGTGTATAAATTCATTTTTACCCTTTGTTTAGATTCCACATATAAGCAATATTCCAATATAAGCATATATTTGTTTTTATCACACTGCACTCAGTATGACAATCTCTAGATCCATCCATGTTATGGCAAAAGGCATTATTGCATTATTTTTTATGGTTGAATAATATTCCATTGTATATATATCCCACATTATTTTCATCCATTCATTCAGTGATTGACCTTTAGGTTGTATTGGGATGCATGTATGTTTTTGAATTCTGATTTTCTGCAGATGTATATCCTGGAGTGAAACTGCTGGCCAATTTGACATCTCTATTTTTACTTTTTTAAGGAACCTCCATACTGTTCCCCATAGTGACTGTATCAATTTACAGGCCCATCAACAATGCACTTATTCTCAAAACAGAAATAGACTCACAGGTGTAGAAAACAAATGTATAGTTACCAGTGAGGAAAACAGGGGTGAGGAGAGGGATAAATTGGAGGGCTAGAATTGACATATACACATTGGTGTGCTCATGCTCAGTCATGTCCAACTCTTTGTGACCTCATGGACTGTAGCCCATCAGGCTCCTTTGTCCATGGAATTTTCCAGGCAAGCATACTGAAGTGGGTTGCTATTTCCTCCTCCATGAGATCTTTCTGACCCAGGGATCTAACCCATGTCTCCTGCATCTCCTGCACTGGCATGTGGATTCTTTAGCACTGTGCCACATGGGAAGTCTATGTACACACGATTATATACAAAATATATAACTAATAAAGACCTACCATATAAGACAGGGAACTCTTCTCACTATCTGTAATGACATACATGGGATTCTCACTATCTGTAATGACATACATGGGAAAAGAATATAAAAAAAGAGTGGATATATGTATACGTATAACTGTTTTACATTTCTGTACAGCAGAAATTAAAACTATTGTAAATCAACCATATTCCAATAAAGTTAGAAAAATATAAAAACAACTCTATGCTAAGTGAAATGTCAGACAGAGAAAGACAAATACTGTATAATATCATTCTTACATGAGGAATATAAAAATGTACAATTAATGAATGTAACAAAAATGGAAATGGACTCATAGATATAGAAAACAAACTAGTGGTTATGGGGAGGGGTGGATGATGAGGGGAAGGAGGGGCAAGATAGTAGTAGGAGATTAAGAGGTACAAATTATTATGTATAGGTATGAAGATATATTGTACAACACAGAGAATATAGTCAGTATTTTATAAAAATATAAATGGAGTATAAACTTTAACCCATAACCCAATACTGTACAACAAGTGTATCTCAATTAAAAATTGTTACAAGGAAATATATAAAAAATATATAGCAACAAGAAAATATTTGGCCCAGAAAAAGGAATAATATATTCTTATATTTTCATACTAAAATGTATATTCTTTCTCCCACGGATTATTAATATCTTCAGTTCCAGAACATACTTTCCAGTTTATATCCTAAAATCATTAATTTTTACAAAATAACTCAAATTTTAAAAATTGATTTTAGAGAGATAAAGGATATGACATTTGCTTTTTGAGAATCTGAGTCCCCTAATATGAGTTTTGCACATTTTCTCATTGTGCATTAAAAATTATCAAAGCATGTCTGACCACAAATAGCAGGATATTTTAAAGTAAAAAATATAGCAATTTATTATTCCTTTCAGGGCACATATTTTCTTGTTTATATATACAATGAGAGAAAGAGAAAGAAAGAGATTGCAGAAAAGATTTTAACAACAATTTTACACACTTTTTACAGAATGGAAAAATAATTGGATATTTTCCTTAAACATTAGGATTTCATGAATAAAGACAAAGAGAAATGGATTTTTAGATCTATTTTTTTCTATTCTATATTGAAACTATAGATAAGTATCTCAAATTAATTCTGTGTTTTGTGATATGAATATGTACATTCATATTCATGTGTATTTATAGTTCTTTATCATTTGAATCAAGTCTTGAAGGAAAAGCAAATGGTTAATTATATCATTGCATTTCTTGAGAGATGACTCCATAATAGCTTAAGTTTGTTAATAAAACAAAATATAAAATTCATTTTTAAATACTGCAGTCATATGAAAATCTTTGATTAAGAAGAAACATGCAGAGTTGTTGCTTTTTTATTAACATCTTAGAAAATCCTATCTAAAAAATGTATTTACTAACTAGTAATTCTAAAAATAATTGCATTAAATTTGATCTCATGAAGAATTCATAAGATCTAATTTAACATTATTCCTGTTTTTTGAAATGCAAGTTTTTTCATGTTGGTTTATAATGAGTTTGCAAAATAAAAATAATAAACTAATACAAATTCATGTTTGAAACTGGTTTGAAACAATGATTTTGAATAGTAAAACTACAACATTTTATAATCACTTTGCAAGAGGTGTGATACATTTTTTGACTTTTTGTTTCTTTTAGTTTTCTTGTTCTATGCCAAATCATGTACTAAATCTGAAAACATACACCTTAGTTTCCTTGGGGAGATATGTATTTAGTTTCCTTGCTATTTTATAATGATATTTAAATTTTTTTTTCAATGGCATGAACTTTTTAAGAAGCCTTGGAAGACAAAGTTACATTTTTACATTAATTGTTTAACAAAAATCACCCTCCCCAAATGAAAGATAGTATTTTAATTTTTTTCCAAATCAAATTATTCTTAGTTTCTCCAAGGTTCTAGTCTTGAGTTCTCAGACCACTTACAAGCGTCCAAAGGACCAAGATGAAAAACATCTCACTTCCTTGTTCTGCAGTCAGAGAGTTTTTGTACTATCTTTCTATATTGATTAAAAATATTTTTCTTTCTATCTGATTCTCTAACCTTTCTATCTTGTTGACTCCTTTTTATTTACCTGATTAGGTTTAGATTAAAAATCATAGCTTAGGACATTTTAATGACACCATCTATTCAGGAAACTGCTCTGAAGCCCTATACTATGTGCGCACCTAAAAGATGTTGCTTAATTACCCACTGGAGATTTTTAAGATAATTATGCCACTGTTTCTCACAAAAAATCACCAATACATGCTCACACCCACCAGCACACCTCCACTGCCACCACTCTCCTACATAGGTAGGAGAGGCATCACACACTTATAAATATAATCACACATTTTTCATCCTTTGTATGCTTGTATGGATAAAATAACTCTTCATAGGTTCTAGATTGAGGAAAAGAACCCTAGTAAGTGAAGTAAAGTCATACTATATTAAATTTTAACATACCACCAGAAACCACCTTATAAGTCTTTGAAGTGAAGTGAAGTCACTCAGTCATGTCGGATTCTTTGCGACCCCATAGACTGTAGCCTATCAGGCTCCTCCATCCATGGGATTTTCCAGGCAAGAGTGCTGGAGTGGATTGCCATTTCCTTCTCCAGGGGATCTTCCCGACCCAGGAATCGAACCCGGGTCTCCCACATTGCAGGCAGACGTTTTACTGTCTGAGCCACCAGGGAAGCCCTTATAAGTCTTTAGGTGCAATCAATCTTCTTATCTGTAATTTTCCTAGGTTCAACATTGATTTCTATAACTTTTTTCGTGGACAATCAATTTGAAATGTGTGACAATAGTAGTTGGCACAGAGTTTTATGAAATGGATGGATGCCTTCACATTTTTTACTTAAACTGTCATTGCCCCTTTCCTAAGCTGTATTTTTCTCCCTTGGTTAGAGAACCAAAGGATCTAGTTCTCAAGTTTTGTTTTTATCTTTGCATTTCTCCTCTCTTGAGGATATGGTGATGAGTTCTGTCACTGTGTAAGTGTTGAGGAAACTAAAATTATATGATCCTTTAAGATGTGTTTCTGACTGTCCCTGTGTTCCTTAGAGACTCCAGGTCTAAGGTGAAGATTCGAATTCAAAATTGTTAATGTTTCATAACATCATAAAATACTAAAGCTAGAAGGTATATGAAAAATAATCCTATTCTTATTCCCAGTGTCAGACTTTATTTTTTGGGGCTCCAAAATCACTGCAGATGGTGACTGCAGCCATGAAATTAAAAGACGCTTACTCCTTGGAAGAAAAGTTATGACCAACCTAGATAGCATATGCAAAAGCAGAGACATTACTTTGCTGACTAAGGTCTGTCTAGTCAAGGCTATGATTTTGCCAGTAATGTATGGATGTGAGAGTTGGACTGTGAAGAAGGCTGAGCACTGAAGAATTGATGCTTTTGAACTGTGGTGTTGGAGAAGACTCTTGAGAGTCCCTTGGACTGCAAGGAGATCCAACCAGTCCATTCTGAAGGAGATCAGCCCTGGGATTTCTTTGGAAGGAATGATGCTGAAGCTGAAACTCCAGTACTTTGGCCACCTCATGTTAAGAGTTGACTCATTGGAAAAGACTGGATGCTGGGAGGGATTGGGGGCAGAAGGAGAAGGGGACGACAGAGGATGAGATGGCTAGATGGCATCACTGACTCAATGGACGTGAGTCTGAGTGAACTCCGGGAGTTAGTGATGGACAGGGAGGCCCGGCGTACTGGGATTCATTGGGGTCGCAGAGAGTCAGACACGACTGAGCGACTGAACTGAACTGATGTGAAAGAAAACAGTTTCAAAGTGTTAAAGCCTATCCCAAAGTCACAGAGTTTGTTAGCAGCTGAAGATGGACAGAAACCTAGACCTGATCTAACATAACCTTCTGCAGCTAATTGGATATGGAATTTTTCATATGTCAGAGTAGTGACAGTGTAACAATACATCGTTCTCCTTGATTAATGACCATAATGAAAGACTTGTTTAACACAATGAAAGTTAATGCACCAAGCAAATGTATTGAATTTTAAAAGTTTTGATATCTTTCTGTCTGTGTTCTACTTGTATTTTAAGTACGGTCTATTAAATCTGCTTGTGTTACAGTTCAGTTCAGTTCAGTAGCTCAGTCGTGTCTGACTCTTTGCAACCCCATGAATCGCAGCATGCCAGGCCTCCCTGTCGATCACCAACTCCCGGAGTTCACTCAGAGTCACTTCCATCGAGTCAGTGATGCCATCCAGCTATCTCATCCTCTGTCGTTCCCTTCTCCTCCTGCCCCCAATCCCTCCCAGCATCAGAGTCTATTCCAATGTTATAGTTACCAGGTCTATAATACCTGGTTACTCAGGAGGCCATGAAGAAGAAAAAACAAGAACCTCAAAGATGAATAATTATGTTGGAAAGGCTATAGTTAGGGAAAATTCACTCATATGTTAGAGAAAACTGTGTTGTGTTCATGTATGTGTTAAATTTATACATGCAACAAATGAAAATTATCCTATATGTTCATTTAGAAATATTTTAAAACTACAAAGTAAAGGGGAACTGAAAAGAAAAAAAATGCTACTATTTAAAAATTAAATATTAATTTTAGACACTTATGAGAACTCATTAACATTTACAACAAGTGATTTTTTTTATTAGAACTTTTGTTTTACAGGAGCCTTTATAATCACCATCTTAATTTGGCCCCATAATAACTGTGGGACAAAGGCAATGGAAATTTTGTTTTCTTCATATTGCTAGGGAGTCAACATGGTTAAATGATTTGTCCAAGATGAATAAACTAAGTTGTTTAAATCTTAGACCAGAACTCATCTATTATATGTCAAATTAACACTTTCACTCACTTTTAATACCAAATTATTTATAAAAATACAATTATCTGTAACACACATGGTATGATTATTTGTGTACTATTTATTGTTTGTCTCATTTCCTCTCTTTCACAGAAATCTTCCTTAAAAGGAAACTATTATCATTAACTCCCACCAAATGCATTTCAAAATAGCACACTTCTGTCTCTAAAGTATATCTCAAACAACCTAAGGTCCTCCATACAGTCTGAGATCCAGCATAACCTGATCTAGAACTGATGTGAGAAGCAAGAAGTTTATACCCAGGTCTACCAAGTATGGAGGAATGTGCCAACCCTAATATGTATTACCAATAATTTCTAAAAAGATGATTTTATTACATAGGTTAATCCCTGCCATATTCCAAATTGGTTCTTATTCAGACAGGGTTCATGGTGAACATGGGGTTAGTCATGATGCATTAATCTCAATTTACACTGTGAGGGCTTCCGTAATAGCTCAATTGGTAAAGAATCTGCCTGTAGTGCAGGAGACCCTGATTTGATTCCTGGATTGATTCCTGGGTTGGGAAAATCCGCTGGAGAAGGGATAGGCTACCCACTCCAGTATTCTTGGGCTTCCCTTGTGGTTCAGCTGGTAAAGAAACTGCCTGCAATGTTGGAGGCCTGGGTTTCATCCCTGTGTTGGGACGATGCCCTGGAGAAGGGAAAGGTTCCACTTCAGTATTCTCGCCTGGAGAATACCATGGACTGTATAGGCCATGGGTCACAAAGAGTCTGATATGACTGAGCAACTTTCACTTTCACTGTGAGTGCAAGACACTATTTTCAAATTGACTATGTTCAATCATTTTTTTTGAGGGGGCATGATATTGTCAACACTCAACAAACTTTATGCTGCTACTTTCCAATTTCTTCAATCATCATAGCTAGAGAGTATGGCTTTTCTCTCTACCTTATTGAGACCTAGTTTTCACTATGGAACTTGTGGTTTGGATAGTTGAAGCCCTTGACCCAATATTAGTCCTTAACCCAATATTAGCTGAAAGAGATTTCAGCACTTATATTTTCCAATCCACATCCCTTCCTCTAGAATATATGCTTTTAGTATGTTCATTGAAAGTGCTGAATTTAGTAGGATGCATTTCTTAGGGCACAATACTTTACACTTTCAATGTGAATTCCCAGCAATACTATCTACCTTTCAATTTTTTTATGCAGATTCACAGCTTTTACATTTACCCTTGGACTTTGGTATAGTTTTGTTTTCAGATATTAAATTTCCATCTACATTAAATCATTTATCTAAAATCTAATTTAATCTGTATATCATACCTGCAGTTTAGACTTCTCTGGTAAAACACTAAAAGTATTTAGAGGATCATTACTGACCACAATGTTACTAACCAAAACTCAAGAACAATAAGAAAATTAGAAAATATCCAATTTCATGGAAAATTTTTTAAAAATATAAATAATGTATGATTAACAGACAAAATTGATTTCATTATAATAAGGATAGTAACAATACATGGAATAACTACTTGGCTGTGCCAGGAGATGGCCACTGGGGTTTACATACCTCAAATCTCTTAACCTTCACAATAAATTATGAAATTACACAAAATAATGCTCTTGATTCCACTCTTTACAGTCATACTAATTTATTCCTAACTCATGTTCCATCAAAATGTTTTATATTTATTATTTTCTTGAAACAAAATCCAAATTCCTTGTATTTTCTCCCTGCAATCAAGTCATCCTCCATCAAATCCATTATTAAGTAAAACTGGTTCTGCTTTCAACATATATTTCAAATCTATCCAGTCCTTTATCCATGGGCCCAGATGTACCATAAGTCAACATTATATCTGGCCAGGAATACTGCATTTGTCACTTCTTCATAGAATTATTCTTCAGAGAGTATGTCAGAATTAATTTTTATAAGGTAAATGTGGTCTTGTTTTTCCCATTTTGGGGGCTTTCCTGGTGGCTCAGATGGTTAAGAATCTACCTTCAATGTGGGAGATCCGGGTTCAATCCCTGTGTTGGGGAGATCCCCTGGAGAAGGGAATGTCTACCCATTCCAATATTCTTTCCTGGAAAATTCCATGCACAGAGGAGCCTAGTGGGCTAGAGTCCATGGGGTCACAAGGAGTCGGACACAAATAAGCAACTAACACTTCCCTGTATTCAAATCCTCCAACATATTCTCATTGAACTTCAAACATAATGTAAACTGTGATGTCGCCTTCCAAGTCTTACATAACGGGGTGTATGTTAATGACTGTCTTGTCCAACTCTTTGCGATCCCATGAACTGTAGCCTGCCGGAATGGGGTTCCTGCCTATAAACATGGTGTCATTTTATAGAACTATCCCACAGCAACAATGGCTTTCTTCCTACTCCTCACTGTGAGTCTGGGTGTGTGTGTGTGTGTGTGCTCAGTTGTGTCCAACTCTTTGCATCCACATGGACTCTAGCCCACCAGGTTCCTGTGTCCATGGGATTTACTGGGCAAGAACATTGAGGTGTGTTGCCATTTCCTTTTCCACTCCTCCACTGTAATACCACTTTTGCCCATTACTTTCTCTCTGCTGGTTCCTTACCTGAAAAACAATCACTGAGATGTTTCAATTGGCCAGCAAATTCCAATTTTAAAGTTTCTGTTCAAATGTAATTTCCACAGAAAAGTTTTTCCCAAATTAGTTCATCTAACGCTTCATTACCAACTATTATGTCTTTCTATTTGCTGTACAACATATTTACAAACTGAAATGATTTTTGTTTTATGAATCTTTCTATTTCTTATATATTCCAAATAGAACTAAGATCCTTGATGGATCTGACATTGCCTATCTTTATTTCACTGTCTTCTGGGCCTGAAACAGTCTTACATATAGAAAAAAATAAACAAGTAAAATGCCATTTCGTGTTGAAATTATGTGAATGGTGACTTGCATCTTACACAGAGTAGGATTCTAATGTCAAACAGGAAACTAAAATTACATATAGTCATGGCATCTGGTCCCATTACTTCATGGGAAATAGATGGGGAAACATTGGAAACAGTGTCAGACTTTATTTTTGGGGGGCTCCAAAATCACTGCAGATGGTGACTGCAGCCATGAGATTAAAAGATGCTTACTCCTTGAAAAAAAAGTTATGACCAATCTAGATAGCATATTCAAAAGAAGATACATTACTTTGCCAACAAAGGTCCATTTGGTCAAGGCTATAGTTTTTCCAGTGGTCATGTATGGATGTGAGAGTTGAACTGTGAAGAAAGCTGAGCACCAAAGAATTGATGCTTTTGAACTGTGGCTTTGGAGAATACTCTTGAGAGTCCCTTGGATTGCAAGGACATCCAATGAGTCCATTCTAAAGGTGATCAGCCCTGGGATTTCTTTGGAAGGAATGATGCTAAAGCTGAAACTCCAGTACTTTGGCCACCTCATGTGAAGAGTTGACCCATTGGAAAAGACTCTGATGCTGGGAAGGATTGGGGGCAGGAGGAGAAGGGGATGACAGAGGATGAGATGGCTGGATGGCATCACCGACTCCATGGATGTGAGTTTGAGTGAACTCTGGGAGTTGGTGATGGACAGGGAGGCATAGCGTGCTGCGATTCATGGAGTCACAAAGAGTCGGACACAACTGAGTGACTGAACTGAACTGAATGGTGATTTCAAATTACATTTAAAAAGTTAATTGAATGATAATTGATTTACAGAAATTTTGTTGTTTTTTTGTAAAATCTCAACATGAATCAGTCATAGGTATACATATACCCCTTCTCTTTTGAACCTCCCTCCCATATCCCTCCCCTTCCCACCTCTCTAGATTGATGCAGAGGCCCTGTTTGAGTTTCCTGAGCCATACAGCAAATTCCTGTTGGTTATCTATTTTACCTTTGGTAATATAAGTTTCCATTTTACTCTTTCCATACATCTCACCCTCTCTATCCCTCTCCCCATGTCCATAAGTCTATTCTCTATGTCTGTTTCTCCATTGCTGCCCTGTAAGTAAATTCTTCAGTACCATTTTTCTAGAGTCCATATATGTGCATTAGAATACAATATTTATCTCTTTCTGACTTACTTCATTCTATATAATAGGTTCTAGTTTTATTCACCTCATTAGAACTGACTCGAAGGCATTTCTTTTTGTGGCTGAGTAAAATTCCATTGTGTATATGCACCACAACTTGTTTATCCATTCATCTGTCAATGAACATCTAGGTTGCTTCTATATTCTAGCTATTATAAACTGTGCTTCAAGGAACAATGGGATACATGTGTCTTTTTCAATTTTGGCTTCCTCAGGGTTCATGCCTAGGAGTGGGATTGCTGTGTCATATGTTGGTTTTATTCCTAGTTTTTAAAAGAATCTCAATACTGTCTTCCTTAGTGACTGTATCAATTTACATTCCCACCAACAGTACAGGAGCATTCCCTTTTCTCCACACCCTCTCCAACATTTACTGTTTTTAGACTTTTTTATGATGGCCATTCTGACCAGTGTGAGGCAATATCTCATTGTGGTTTTGATTTACATTTCTCTAATAATGAATGATGATGAGCATCTTTTCATGTGTTTGTTAGCCATCTGTATATCTTCTTTAGAGAAATATCTATATAGGTCTTTTCCCCACTTTTTGATTGGGTTGTTTGCTTTTCTAGCATTGAGTACTATGAGTATTTTATATTTTGGAAATTAATCCTTTGTCAGTTGTTTCATTTGCAATTATTTTCTTCCATTCTGAGGGTTGTCTTTTCACCTTGCTTATAGTCTCCTTTGCTATGCAAAAGCTTTTAAGTTTAATAGGTCCAACTAGTTTACCTTTGTTTTTATTTCCATTGCTTTAGGAGGTGGGTCACAGAGGATCTTGCTTTGATTTATGTCATTGAGTGTTCTGCCTATGTTTTCTTCAAAGAATTTTATAGCTTCTGTTCTTCCATTTAGGTCTTTAATCCATTTTGAGTTTATTTTTGTGTATGGTGTTAGGAAGTGTTTTAATTTCACTATTTTACATGTAGCTGTTCAGTTTTATCAGTACCATTTATTGAAGAGGCTGTCTTTGCCCTGTTGTATATTCTTGCCTCCTTTGTAAAAACTAAAGTATCCATAGGTGAATGGGTTTCTTTCTGGCTTTATATCTTGTTCCATTGGTCTATATTTCTGTTTTTGTGCCAGTACCATAGTGTGTACCAGAACCATACTACAGATGACTGCAGCTTTGTAGCATAATCTGAAGTCAGGAATGTTGATTTCTCCAGCTCCATTCTTAAGATTGCTTTGGCTGTTCACTTTCTTTTGTGTTTCCATATGATTTACTTTTTTTGCTCTAGTTCTATGAGAATTGTCATTGGTAATTTGATAGGGATCCCACTGAATCTGTAGATCGTGTTTGGTAGTAGAGTCATTTTCATAACATTGATTCTTCTTACCCAGGAACATGGAATATCTCTCCATATATTTATGTCTTCTTTGATTACTTTCATTAGTGTCTTATAATTTTTTTGTGTACAGTTCTTTTGTCACCTTAGGTCAATTTCTTCCTAGATATTTAATTCTTTTTGTTGCAGCGGTGAATGGGATTGATTCCTTAATTTCTGTTTCTGATCTCTGTTGTTAGTATATAGAAATGAAAATTATTTCTGCGTATTGATTTTGTATCACAAAACTTTGCTAAATTCACTGATTCAGTTCAGTTCAGTTCAGTCGCTCGGTCATGTTTGACTCTTTCTGATCCCATGGACTGCAGCATGCCAAGCTTCCCTGTTCATCATCAACTTTGGAGCTTACTCAAACTCATGTCCATTGAGTTGGTGATGCCATTCAACCATCTCAGTCTCAGTCGTCCCCTTCTCTTCTACCTTCAATCTTTCCCAGCATCAGTTTTTTTTCAAATGAGTCAATTCTTTGAACTTTTATTGAAGTCAATTTACAGTGTAATTTGTGGTTGTGTGTCAGTTGCTCTGTCTTTTCTGACTGTTTGCGACTGCATGGACTCTAGCTCTCCAAGATCCTCTGTCCATGGGCTTCTTAGGCAAGAAAACTGGAGTGGGTTGCCATTCCCTTCTCTAAGATAATTTAAGCTTATTGATTTATAAATTGTAACAGATTGTTACTTCTCAGAGGATAGTGTTTGAATCTTGTATGTCCATTGTATACTATAATTTATAGCATATTATTTATAAGACAAAATATTTGTTAAATAAGTGAATTCAATGTTTTAAACCAAAAGATATTGTTTTTCTTTTAAAATGTTTACTTTCCTCATCTTCCTCTTGTCCACGTCTTACTCTTATACTGGAAATAAAGATAATAGATTTGTTCACACCTCAAGCTCTTTCTTTTGTAGCACATAAGCCATGTTGCCACCTTTTGTTCCTAAATATTTCATAGATTTAAACATTTTAGAGACAATGTAAGAACTTTCTATAACTTCACATTGCCTACAGGAAAAAGTCTATATTCCTTAATAGAGGAATATCGACAAAAAAATCTTCACCCTAATTTACTTTCTTAGGCTTTCTGTCAGTCACTTCAACACTCAGTCTACCAATTCTGCACCCAACATCTTTACTCTATGCCTATTTCAGTGAATCCACAACTTTAATATCCTGAGTTTTTATTTAATATTTGTGTTTTGCCCCAATGTATACCAGCCCGTGATGATGCAAATATAATTAGTAAGGCACCATCCCTATTTATTGCCTATCTGTTTGACTGTTAATCTTTCACAAATTTTTTTCTGTCTCTCTCACACTAGTGAAATGATACTCATTTTTCATGATCTGCTTTTTCTTGAAAGGTATTTCCAATGTCAAAGAAAGAACTAATTGTGTTTGCCCTCCGTATGCCCATAACATTTTGTCCAAATCATTGGAACAGCCCTAGCAATTATGAATATAGTTAGTTATATAAATTTATTGTTCCCCATTTGTTGCTGTCATTGGGATCAGGGACCGTATTTTACTCATATATAATTCCCAGCAAAATATACTGTGGCTTACACATAACATATATGCAATAATCTATTGAATAACAATTTTATTTTAAAAATAATAAAGTAGCCATATGTTTACAATGTCACTAATTCATATTCCTGCCTCACTATAAAAAAACATTATCTGGAATTTTGTAGAAGAATATGTAATATATATATATATATATGTATATATATATAGCACATAGTTAGAACAGATAGTTCTAACTTTATGCCTACATATATGCAAAAGAAATTAGGAACTGATGATTTCTGATCTTATTTCAATTTGATACTTACCTGTCATCTATATGAAATATTTTAATGTTAAATGTATAAAAGGGATACCCATAGTTAGAAAAATCACTATGATAAACAAAATTATGTGCAAAATAGAAAATATTCAGATAAAAATTAACTTCAACCTTAATTATAAATAATATGCTCATAGATTACTCATATAAAATTTGTAAGGTAATATGTCATATTTTACTTGGAGTAATATTGATACCTGTAAACTGCTGAAAAGAAACTCTTTTAAAATACTTTCTTTCCTTGAGACATACCTTTTCTGCTATTGATTTTCCCTACAATGAATTTTATGATGTTCTTTGAGAAATACTGATAATATAAGAATATTAGCATGTTTATGACTGTGGCATTATCTCCTAAAATTCTCATATTACTTTTAAATGATTTTGAATATTTTTATATTATAAATTATGTCTCAATAATCAATTTTGAAGAAAAGTGTGTGATATTTTTATAAATATATCTGATATAGGGGTTTCCAAGTGGCTCAATGGTAAAGAATCCACCTGCCAATGAAGGAGACGTAGGGGACATGGGTTCAATCACTGGATCAGAAAGATTCCTTGAAGAAGGAAATGGCAGCCCACTCCAGTATTATAGCCTGGAAAATCTCATGGACAGAAGAGCTTTATATGTGCGTGTGTGTGTGTGTGTGTGTGTGTGTGTGTGTGTGTAGCTTCTTTCACTGAAAGACACATTAGAATGTATTTTGTATAAAAACATTAAAATTACTTTTACACTTAAATTGTCTTTTCTGGAAAATGTTATCCATTTAGACACAAAGTAGAAAGAATATATACATATCATTTGATGTTTACTCCATGGTACACAAAAGGAAAAAGAAAAGTGTACCTTGAAGTACACTGGCCTCTGGCACAAACAAATGAAGAATGACACACACAAAAAAACAAATCTTTTTATAGGTTTGTGACCATTTATTAAATGAAAATTAAGAGACATGGTGCATCAAAATTATCCAGCTGTGTTCATTTACTTGAAGATCTAGGGCAGGAGGAGAAGGGGACGACAGAATGAGATGGTTGGATTGTACCACTGACTCAATGGACATGGGTTTGTGTGGACTCCGGGAGTTGGTGATGGGCAGGGAGACCTGGCATGCTGTGGTTCATGGGGTTGCAAACAGTCGGACATGACTGAGCGACTGAACTGAACTAGAAAGCAGAAAACTGAGCATAAAATAATTTTTTTAAAAAATAATGTGTTTAGTTCATTAGAGACATAAAAGTTTCCATGTTGATGGCGGGGGGGGGGGGGGACATAAGATTTAGGAAATAAGCACTATAAAGTAATTATAAAACAGTTTTTACTGTGACATATTAACATTTATATTACTATTTCAGCACACATAGACACATTCATGTACATAGACACATATGGAGAAAGAGAAAGATATTAAATACTTGATTTCATTATGTCCATCAAGGAAAGCTCCATAAGTATAGCATTAAATTAGAAATTATATCATACTCTCCTGGTTTTCTTCCTTCTCTTTCTCATCCTCTTTTACTAGCCTTTCTCATTCATGAAATACTGAGTTTTGAATTGTCCAGGGTTCAGTGTCAATTCACACTTTCTCTGTGCTCAGTCCCTTAATATTCTCATCCATGGCCATATTTTATATACTGCCTCTACAGAGATGACTACAAAACTATCCTCCAGCCAAATCTCTCTCCTATATTTAACAGTATGATATAGAACTATATTTAGAATAGTCTATGTGATTTCTTTAAGAAATTTTAAATCTGAACTGCTCAAAACAGAAAACAGTTTTCTTTTATTACCCACTACCTGATCTTTCCCCATATCCTTAATTGAAACCACCACTCATTCAGTTGTTCCATCTAAAAATTCTTCCGACTCAAAAATTAACAGAATTTTTTTTATATCTGAGATTTAGAATCTTTAATCTTGTCATAATTATATGTTTTGAATTGTTGTCAGAAAATGAGTAGGATAATTTGCTTTTGAGGAAACTGTCAACGTTTCCAGTTTCATTAGTTATACACATGATAAATGAGGTGATAATTAGAAAAATACTTAACAGCCATTTGGAAAAGACAATAACTTTATCTTAATTTTAAAAAAAAAAGAAAAAGAAGAATAGGTCGGGAGGAGGGGAAGATGGAGAGAGAGAAGAACAAGAAAGAACTGCAAAACAGCTCATTGGTTCAGTTCATTTCAGTTTAGTTCAATTGCTCAGTTGTGTCCGATTCTTAGAGACCCCATCAATCGTAGCATGCCAGGCCTCCCTGTCCATCACCATCTCCCAGAGTTCACTCAAATTCACGTCCATCGAGTCAGAGATGCCATCCAGCCATCTCATCCTCTGTCGTCCCCTTCTCCTCCTCCCCCAACACCTCCCAGCATCAGAGTCTTTTCCAATGAGTCAATTCTTTGCATGAGGTGTCTAAAGTACTGGAGTTTCAGCTTTACCATCATTCCTTCCAAGAACATCCAGGGACTCTCAAGAGTCTTCTCCAACACCACAGTTAAAAAGCATCAATACTTTGGCGCTCAGCTTTCTTCACAGTCCAACTCTTGCATCCATACATGACTATTGGAAAAATCATAGCCTTGACTAGATGGAACTTTGTTGGCAAAGTAATGTCTCTGCTTTTCAATATGCTATCTAGGTTAGTCATAATTTTTCTTCCAAGAAGTAAATGTCTTTTAATTTCATGGCTGCAGTCACATCTGCAGTGATTTTGGAGCCCCCGAAAATAGTCTGACACTGTTTCCACTGTTTCCCCATCGATTTCCCATAAAGTGATGGGACCAGATGCCATGATCTTCGTTTTCTGAATGTTGAGCTTTAAGCCAACTTTTTCACTCTCCTCTTTCACTTTCATCAAGAGGCTTTTTAGTTCCTCTTCATTTTCTGTCATAAGGGTGGTGTCATCTGCATATCTGTGGTTATTGATATTTCTCCTGGCAATCTTGATTCCAGCTTGTGCTTTTTCCAGCCCAACGTTTCTCATGATGTACTCTACATATAAATTAAATAAGCAGGGTGACAATATACAGCCTTGATGTACTCCTTTTCCTATTTGGAACCAGTCTGTTATTCCATGTCCAGTTCTAACTGTTGCTTCCTGACCTACATATAGGTTTCTTAAACAGCTCATAAGTAAATCTTATTTTTATTATTCAAGTAAACATTAAAGTTTCAATTTTACTTGGAGAAAATTGTGAAAAGACCAGGAAAAGGAATGAAGCAGGGTGAAGACTAACAGAGCTTTGCCAGAAAATGCACTGGTCATAGCAAACATCATCTTCCAACAGCACAAGAGAAGACTCTACACATGTACATCACCAGATTGTCAACACCGAAATCAGATTGATTATATTCTTTGCAGCCAAAGATGGAGAAGCTCTATACAGTCAACAAAAACAAGACCAGGAGCTGACTGGGGCTCAGATCATGAACTCCTTATTGACAAATTCTTACTTAAATTGAAGACAGTAGGGAAAACCACTAGACCATTCAGGTATAAGCTGAATCAAATCCCTTATGATTACACAGTGGAAGTGAGAAATAGATTTACGGGACTAGATCTGAGAGATAGAATGCCTGATGCCTGTACAGGACACAGGGATCAAGACCATCCCCATGGAAAAGAAATGCAAAAAAGCAAAATGGCTGTCTGAGGAAGCTTTACAAATAGCTGTGAAAAGAAGAGAAGCTAAAAGCAAGGGAGAAAAGGAAAGATACAAGCATCTGAATGCAGAGTTCCAAAGAATAGCAAGAAGAGATAAGAAAGCCTTCCTCAGTAATCAATACAAAGAAATAGAGGAAAACAACAGAATGGGAAAAACTAGAGATCTCTTCAAGAAAATTAGAGACACCAAGGGAACATTTCATGCAAAGATGGGCTCGATAAAGGACAGAAATGGTATGGACCTAACAGAAGAAGATATTAAGAAGAGGTGATAAGAATACACAGAAGAGTTATACAAAAATTATTCACAACCAGCATAATCACGATGGTGGGATCACTCACTAGAGCCAGACATCTTGGAATGTGAAGTTAAGTGGGCCTTAGAAAGCATCACTATGAACAAAGCTAGTGGAGGTGATGGAATTCCACTTGAGCTATTTCAGATCATGAAAGACGATGCTGCACTCAATATGCCAGCAAATTTGGAAAAGTCAGCAGTGGCCGCAGGACTGGAAAAGGTCACTTTTCATTCCAATTCCAAAGAAAGGCAATGCCAAAGAATGCTGAAACTACCGCACAATTGCACTCATCTCACACTCTGGTAAACTAATGCTCAAAATTCTCCAAGTTAGGCTTCAGCAATAAGTGAACCGTGAACTTCCTGACGTTCAAGCTGGTTTTAGAAAAGGCAGAGGAACCAGAGATCAAATTGACAGCATCTGCTGGGCCATGGAAAAAGCAAGAGAGTTCCAGAAAAACATCTATTTCTGCTTTATTGACTATGCCAAAGGCTTTGACTGTGTGGATCAAAATAAACTGTGGAAAATTCTGACAGAGATGGGAATATCAGACCACCTGACCTGCCTCTTGAGAAACCTATATACAGGTCAGGAAGTAACATTTAGAACCAGACATGGAACAACATGGTTCCAAATAGGAAAAGGAGTATGTCAAGGCTGTATATTGTCACCCTGCTTATTTAACTTATATGCAGAGTACATCATGAGAAACGCTGAGCTGGAAGAAGCAAAAGGTGGTATCAAGATTGCCAGGAGAAATATCAATAACCTCAGATATGCAGATGACACCACCCTTATGGCAGAAAGTGAAGAGGAACTAAAAAGCCTCTTGATGAAAGTGAAAGAGGAGAGTGAAAAAGTTGACTTAAAGCTCAACATTCAGAAAACGAAGATCATGGCATCTGGTCCCATCACTTCATGGGAAACAGATGGGGAAACAGTGGAAACAGTGTCAGACTTTATTTTTTTGGGCCCCATACTCACTGCAGATGGTGATTGCAGCCATGAAATTAAAAGACATTTACTCCTTGGAAGAAAAATTATGACCAACTTAGATAGCATATTGAAAAGCAGAGACATTACTTTGCCAAAAAAGGTCCGTCTAGTTAAGGCTATGGTTTTTCCATGTATGTTTGCAAGATTTGGACTGTGAAGAAAGCTGAGCACCAATGAATTGATGCTTTTGAACTGTGGTGTTGGAGAAGACTCTTGAGAGTCCCTTGGACTGCAAGGAGATCCAACCAGTCCATTCTGAAGGAGATCAGCCCTGGGTGTTATTTGAAGGGAATGATGCTAAAGGTGAAATTCCAGTACTTTGGCCACCTCATGCAAAGAGTTAACTCATTGGAGAAGACTTTGATGCTGGGAGAGATTGGGGGCAGGAGGAGAAGGGGACGACAGAGGATGAGATGGCTGGATGGCATCACGGACTCGATGGATGTGGGTCTGTGTGAACTCCGGGATTTGGTGATGGACAAGGAGGCCTGGTTTGCTGTGATTCATGGGGTCGCAAAGAGTCTGACATGACAGAGCGACTAAACTGCACTGAACTGAACTGATGGAGAAATCATGACTTAAAAATTTTAGTGATGTTAGTAATGTCAGGTACAATGCTATTCTACATGCAAAATATCTACTCTGTAGTTCAGTTCACTTCAGTTGCTCAGTGGTGTTCAACACTTTGCAACCCCATGGACTATAGCATGCCAGGCTTCCCTGTCCATCACCAACTCCAGAGTTTGTTCAAACTCATATTCGTCTAGACAGTGTTGCCATTCAACCATCTCATCCTCTGTAGTCCACATCTCCTCCTGCCTTCAATTTCCCCTGCAACAGGGTCTTTTCCAGCGAGTCAGTTCTTCACAACAGATGGCCAAAGTATTGGAGCTTCAGATTCAGCATCATCAAATATTCAGGACTGATTTCCTTTAGGATTGACTGGTAGGATATTCTTGCAGTCCAAGCAACTCTGGAGAGTCTTCAATAACACCACAGTTCAAAAGCATGGATTTACTGGTGCTCAGCTTTCTTTACCATCCAACTCTCACATCCATACATGACTAACGGAAAAAGCATAGCTTTGACTAGATGGGCCTTTGTCAGCAAAGTAACTTCTCTGCTTTTTACTATGCTGCCTATGCTGGTCATAGCTTTTCTTCCAAGGAGCAAGCATCTTTAAATTTCATGGCTGCACCATCTGCAGCGATTTAGAGCCCAAGAAAATAAAGTGTCACTATTTCCATTGTTTCTCCATATATTTGCCATAAAGTGATGGGATTGGATGCCATGATCTTAGTTTTTTGAATGTTGAGTTTTAAGCCAGCATTTTAAGACTCCTCTTTCACTTTCATCAAGAGACTCTTTAGTTCCTCTTCACTTTAAGTCATAAAGGTGGTATCATCTGTGTATCTAAGTTTATTGATATATCTCCAAGCAGTCTTCATTCCAGCTTGTGCTTCACCCAGTCCGGTATTTTGCATGAGATACTCTGCATAAAATTTAAACAAGCGTGGAGACAATATACAGCCTTGACATACTCCTTTCCTAATTTGGAACCAGTTCATTGTTCCATGTACAATTCTGTTTCTTCTTGAGCTGCACAGATTTCTCAGAAGGCAGGTAAGGTGATCTGGTATTCCCATCTCTTTAAGAATTTTTCACAGTTTGTCATGATCCATACAGTCAATGGCTTTGGCATAGTCAATAAAGCAGAAATAGATGTTTTTCTGTAATTTCTTGCTTTTACAATAATCCAACGGATGCTGGCAATTTGATCTCTGGTTCCTCTGCCGTTTCTAAATCCAGCTTGAACATCTGGAAATTCACAGTTCACATACTGGAAGCCTAACTTGGAGAATTTGGAGCATTACTTTGATAGCATGTGAGATGAAGGCAATTGTGCAGCAGTTTAAACATTCTTTGGCATTGCCTTTCTTTGGGATTGGAATGAAAACTGACCTTTTCCAGTCCTGAGGCCACAGCTGAGTTTTTCAGATTTGCTGGCATATTGATTGCAGCACTTTCACTGCATAATCTTTTACGATTTGAAATAACTCAACTGAAATTTCATCACCTGCCCTAGCTTTGTTTACATAGTGATGTTTCCTAAGACTCGTTTGACTTTGCATTCCAGGATGTTTGGCTCTAGGTGAGTGATCACACCATTGTTTTTATCTGGGTAATGAAAATCTTTTTTGTGTAGTTCTTGTGTGTATTCTTGCCACCTCTTCTTAATATCTGCTGCTTTGTTTAGGTCCATACTATTTCTGTCCTTTATTGTGCCCATCTTTGCATGAAATATTCCTTTGGTATCTCTTATTTTCTTGAAGAGATCGCTAGTCTTTCCCATCCTATTGTTTTCCTCTATTTCTTTGCAATGATCACTGAGGAAGGCTTTTTTATTTCTCCTTGCTACTGTTTAGAACTCTGCATTCAAATGGGTATATCTTTCCTTTTCTCCCTTGCCTTTAGTTTCTCCTCTTTTCTCAACTATTTGTAAGGCCTCCTCAGACAACCATTTTGCCTTTCTCATTTCTTTATCTTGCAGATGGTCTTGATTACTGTCTCTTGTACAATATCATGATCCTCTGTTCATAGTTCTTCAGGCACTCTGTCTATCAGATCTAATCCCTTGAATCTATTTGTCACTTCCACTGTGTAACTGTAAAGGATTTCATTTATGTCATACCTTAATGTCTAGTGGTTTTCCCTACTTTCTTCAGTTTAAATCTGAATTCGACAATAAGGAGTTCATGATCTGAACCACAGTCAGCTTCCAGTCTTTTTTTTTTTTTTTTTCACTGACTGTATAAAGATTCTTCATCTTTGGCTGCAATGAAAATAATCAATTTGATTTCAGCATTGACCATCTGGTGATGCCAATGTGTAGAGTCTATTGTGTTTTTGGAAGAGGATGTTTGTTCTGACTGGTGAATTCTCTTAGAAAAACTCTGTTAGCCTTTGCTCTGCTTCATTTTTTACCCCAAGACCAAATTTGCCTGTTACTCCAGGTATCTCTTGACTTGCTACATTTGCATTCCAGTCTCCTAGGATGAAAAGGATATCGTTTTTTGCGTATTAGTTCTAGAACGTTCTATGGGTGTTCGTAGAACTGTGCAATTTAAGTTTCTTCAGCATTTCTGGTTGGGGCATAGACTTGGATTACTGTGATATGGAATGGTTTGCCTTGGAAACAGAGATTACGCTGTCATTTTTGAGATTTACCCAAGTACTGCATTTCAACTCTTTTGTTGACTATGAGGACTACTTCATTTCTTTTAATGGATTCTTGCCCATACTATTAGATATAATGATCATCTGAATTAAATTTGCCCAGTCCAGTACATTTTAGTTTTCTGATTTCTAAAATGTTGATGTTCACACTTGCCACATGCTGCTTGACCACTTCTAATGTACCTTGATTCCTAGACTTAACATCCAGATTCCTATGTAATATTGTTCTTTATAGCATTGTATTTCCATCACCAATCATATCTGCAACTGGGCATTGTTTTCACTTTGTCTCTGTCTCTTCATTCTTTCTGGAGTTATTTCTCTACTCTTCTTTGAAACATATTGGGCACCTTCCACTCTGCTGTGTTCATCTTTCAGTGTCCTATATTTTGCCTTTGCATACCATTCATGGCGTTCTGAAGGTAAGAATACTGAAGTAGCATCCCATTCCCTTCTCCAGTGGACCACATTGTGTCAGAACTCTCTGTCATGACCTGTCTGTCTTGGGTGGCCCTACGTGGCATGGCTAATAGTTCATTGAATTAGGAAAGGCTGTGGTCCATGTGATCAGTTTAATAAGTTTTCTGTGATTATGGTTTTCATTGTTTATGCCCTCTGAGGGATAAGGATGAGAGGCTTATGGAAGCTTCCTAATGGGAGAGACTGACTATGGGGAAACTGGGTCTTTTTCTAATGGGCAGGCCATGCTCAGTAAATCTTTAATCCAATTTTCTGTTGATGGGTGGGGCTGTGTTCCCTCCCTGTTGTTTTACCTGACAACAAATTATGGTGGAGATAATGAAGATAATGGCAACCTCCTTCATAAGTTCCTGTGCTGTTGCACTTAGTGCTCCAGACCCTGAAGAAGGCCAGTGTCAACCCATGCCTCTGCTGGAAACTCCTGGACACTCACAGCCAAGTCTGCTTCAGTCTATTTTGGGGTCACTGCTCCTTTCTCTGTTCTGGTGCCCACAAGGTTTTTTTTGTGCCCTGAAAGAGTCTGTTTTCCCAGTTCTGTGTAAGTTCTGTAATCAAATCCTACTTGCTGCCGAAGTCTGTATTTACTGATAATTAAAGGTACATTTGCAGAGAACAGATGGCACAAAAATAGATTAATATGGAGTATGTTTATCTCCATGGATACATCAGGAATATACCTTCAGACACAGAAGTGCATGCAGAAAAACAGCTGAGAGCAGACAGGAATACCTGCCCAGCGGAAAAGAATATATAGAACCACTCAAAACTCAGTAAGATGAAGGAACTAAGTAGGAAAACAGGAGTGTTAGTAGGAATCTCACTTAATGTCATAACAAACCACTTGCAGGATCTTTGTTCCTGACCAGAGATGAAGCCCTAAGACTTTGGAGTGGGAGCACGGATTCTAAGACCCAAGAATACCAGGGGACTAGCCATCAGTTCAGTTCAGTCACTCAGTCGTGTCGGACTCTTTGCGATCCCATGAATCGCAGCACGCCAGGCCTCCCTGTCCATCACCAACTCCCGGAGTTCAATCAGACTCACGTCCATCAAGTCAGTGATGCCATCCAGCCATCTCATCCTCTGTCGTCCCCTTCTCCTCCTGCCCCCAATCCCTCCCAACATCAGAGTCTTTTCCAATGAGTCAACTTTTTGCATGAGGTGGCCAAAGTACTGGAGTTTCAGCTTTAGCATCATTCCTTCCAAAGAAATCCCAGAGCTGATCTCCTTCAGAATGGACTGGTTGGATCTCCTTGCAGTCCAAGGGACTCTCAAGAGTCTTCTCCAACATCACAGTTCAAAAGCATTAATTTTTCGGTGCTCAGCTTTCTTCACAGTCCAACTCTAACATCCATACATGACCACGGGAAAAACTATAGCCCTGACTAGATGGACCTTTGTTGGCAAAGTAATATCTCTGCTTTTGAATATGCTGTCTAGGTTGGTCATAAAATTTCTTCCAAGGAGTAAGTGTCTTTTAATTTCATGGCTTCAGTCACCATCTGCAGTGATTTTGGAGCCCCAAAAAATAAAGTCTGACACTGTTTCCATTGTTTCCCCATCTATTTCCCATGAAGTGATGGGACCAGATGCCATGATCTTCGTTTTCTGAATGTTGAGCTTTAAGCCAACTTTTTCACTCTCCTCTTTCACTTTCATCAAGAGGCTCTTTAGTTCCTCTTCACTTTCTGCCATAAGGGTGGTGTCATCTGCATATCTGAGGTTATTGATATTTCTCCCTGCCATCTTGATTCCAGCTTGTGTTTCTTCCAGTCTGGCATTTCTCATGATGTATTCTGCATATAAGTTAAATAAGCAGGGTGACAATATACAGCCTTGATGCCGAGGTCCAGCCCCGGTGCATCCAGGGTAATTCGAAGGGGAGATGGCATCAGCGATTAGGAAAGAATTATTTATTTAGAGATATAAAGAGAGATTAAGGAAGAATAGTGTAGTGAGAAAGAGGAAAGAATATAGAGGAGAAAAAGAGGCTGCATTCCTTGGTTTACATAGAAAGCTAATAAAGCCCCAAGACGAGAGACTTATACTGTCTACGTAAGGCCGCAGGCACCCACTTGAATAGCGGAGGGTACCCGGCCTTGGGCTCCCTCTCGCGTGGTCTTAGAAGCCCAGGCAAACAAGTATACACGGCAAGCCTCTATGCTCCAGATGGGAATTCAGCCTGAAAAGGTGAAGAAGAAAAGAAGACATGGGGGGAACCAGATTTCCGAGAAACTGGTCTGTCTCTTTATTTTCCATGAAAGCTTTTATACATTAAGTGGTACATAGAGATCAGTGGATAATACAAAGTCATGCAGGGTCAACAGCCCTAACCCTCATTGAGACCAGGCTTTCTCTCTGCATACCTAGCTGTATACACAGGTCTTAGGTGATTTATATCATCTTCTGGCCAGGAGGCCTATTAGCATTTGTGGCCCTTTTCTGATAAGGGTCCGTCAACCAGAAAACTTAGTTGCCCTAAAAGTGTTGTTCTTACTAAAGTCTGGTGCCACTCTCAGAAAGCACTAATTAAGGTTACATTCTTACATAGCAAGGACACAACAATTTATAACAAAGAAAGAGGAGTACAGTGATTTATAACAAAGAGAAAATTCATTAACTCAAAAGTCTAGTATTGCTAACATCAAAACTCTTATATTCCTATTTCTGCATCCCAATTACATTGATTAATATCCTCCAGGTACCTAAAAGATAAAGGATATGGAGGCCTGGTGGCAAATGAAACCCTTCACCAATATAATTCTTAGCTCTTTAAAAAAGGCTCTATAACTTTAAGATGTTTTAAGCTTTGTGCCTTTCGTGGTTCAGTCAGTTCAGTTCAGTTACTCAGTCATCTCCGACTCTTTGAGACCTCATGAATCGCAGCACACCAGGCCTCCCTGTTCATCACCATCTCCCGGAGTTCACTCACACTCACGTCCATCGAGTCAGTGATGCCATCCAGCCATCTCATCCTCGGTCGTCCCCTTCTCCTCCTGCCCCCAATCCCTCCCAGCATCAAAGTCTTCTCCAATGAGTCAAGTCTTCTCATGAGGTGGGCAAAGTACTTGAGTTTCAGGTTTAGTATCATTCCTTACAAAGAAATCCCAGGGTTGATCTCCTTCAGAATGGACTGGTTGGATCTCCATGCAGTCCAAGGGACTCTCAAGAGTCTTCTTCAACATCACAGTTCAAAAACATCAATTCTTCGGTGCTCAGCCGTCTTCACAGTCCAACTCTCACATCCATACGTGACCACAGGAAAAACCATAGCCTTGACTAGACGGACCTTAGTTGGCAAAATAATGTATCTGCTTTTGAATATACTATCCAGGTTGGTCATAACTTATCATCCAAGGAGTAAGTGTCTTAATTTTATGGCTGCAGTCACCATCTGCAGATTGGGGGGCTATGAACAATCACATGCTTTGTTGTAAAAGTCCAGGTAAAAATGTCTGGCAAGTTAGAGAGCCATCAGAGGGGTTTGAGCTGAGACACTCATTTTATATGCAGGAGACTGTTAACTGGAGCTCTAAGTTATCTTTTTCCAGAGAAAGTTGGTCTGGGATAGCCCCCTGTTAATGTCAGAGGAGTTGGCAAAAGTCATAAAATAATAAGACAGACAGATTCTGGTTTTGGGGTAGTTGCTCGAGAAGTCCAGGGGGACCCTCGAGGCCTGATCTCACCTTTGCCCTGTCAAGCCTATTCCTCATGATCTTTGCCACGGGAGGGATTCCCCATGCTAGTTCCTGGCAGCCTTGACATACTCCTTTTCCTATTTGAAATCAGTCTCTTGTTCCACGTCCAGTTCTAACTGTTGCTTCCTGACCTGCATACAGATTTCTCAAGAGACAGGTCAGGTGGTCTGTGATCCACACAGTCAAAGGCTTTGGCATAGTCAATAAACCAGAAATAGATGTTTTCCTTGAACTCTCTTGCTTTTTCCATGATCCAGCAGATGTTGGCAATTTGATCTATGGTTCTTCTGCCTTTTCTAAAACCAGCTTGAACATCAGGAAGTTCACGGTTCATGTATTGCTGAAGCTTGGCTTGGAGAATTTTGAGCATTACTATGCAAGCGTGTGAGATGAGTGCAATTGTGCGGTAGTTTGAGCATTCTTTGGCATTGCCTTTCTTTGGGATTGGAATGAAAACTGACCTTTTCCAGTCCTGTGGCCACAGCTGAGTATTCCAAATTTGCTGGCATATTGAGTGCAGCACTTTTACAGCATCATCTTTCAGGACTTAAGGACTAACCATAAAGGGTATCAAATTGTGAGAATTCACACAACAAAAACCACTGGAATACAAGACCAGGCATCACCCAAACATCAGTAGCACCCTGTGCAGGAGGCCTCCTTTAAAATAAATACAAACAAAGCAAAAATATAAAGCCAATCATGAGCAGACAGGATTACCACCTCACTCAGCCTTTCCCATCAAAGGAAAACAAACCAACAAAAAAACCTCAGCACATATCTCACCCTATACAGAAAACACTGGTCCTAACTTGGGAGGGCAGAAACCAAGGAAGAGAGAATTCAACCTTGAAGCCTGGGAATAGGAGACCTAGAACAAAATAAGTTAAAAAAAAATAACAATGAAAGGTCAGAGAAATGCTACACAAATAAAAGAATAAATTAGAATCAGAAGTCCAAATAAATGAAGAAAAACTAAGCAAATGACCTGAAAAAGAGTTCAGAATAATGATAATAGTGATAATCAAAAACTTGAAAACAAAATGGAGAAATTGAAGAATCAGTTAACAAAAACCTAGGAGAATTAAAGAATAAACATGCAGACAAACAACACAATTACTGAAATTGAAAATACTCTGGAAGAAATCAACAGTAGAATATCTGAAACATTAGAACCAGTCTGTGAGTTGGAAAATGAGATGGTGGAAATAAATTCTGAAGAGCTGAATAAAGTAAAAAGAATTAAAAGAACTGAGGATAGTCTCAGAGATGTCTGGGACAATATCAAACACACCGTCATTTGAATTATAGGAGTTCCAAAAGAAGTAGAAAAAAAAATGCTATGAGAAAATTTTTGAAGAGATTACAGTTGAAAATTTCCTGAACATGGAAAAGGAAATAGTCCACCAAGTCCAAGTGCTACAAAGAGTCCCATACAGGATAAGCCTAAGAAGAAACAGGCCAAGACATATACTAATCAAACTAACAAAGACTAAACACAAAGAAAGAATATTAAAAGCAGCAAGGGAAAAGCAAAAAGTAACATACAAGAGAAAGCCCATATGTTTATCAGCTAGTCTTTGAGGAAAAACTCTGCAGGCCAGAAGAGAATGGCAGGATATATTTAAAGTACTGAAAGGGAAAAATCTACAATCAAGATTACTGGCAAGGATCTCATTCAAAATTGATGGAGAAATAAAAAGATTTTCAGACAACCAAAGTTAGAATTCAGGACCACCAAACCAGCTTTACAACAAACTTTAAAGGGACTTATATAGTCAAGAAATACAAGACAATAAAAAAGATCTTTAAAATCAACCCAAAACAATTAAGAAACAGCAATAGGAACATATATATCAATGATTACTTTAAATATAAATTGAATAAATGCTCCAACCAAAATACACAGATTGGCTGGATGGATGAAAAACCAAGACCCATATATATACTGTCTACAAGAAACACACTCAACCCACACAACAAAAGGAAACTACAGGCCAAAAACACATATAGACTGAAAGTGAGAGGATGGAAAATATCTTCCATGCAAATGGGAAGCAAAAGGAAGCTGGAGTAGCAATTCTCGTATCAGATGAAATAGATCTTAAAATAAAGATTACAAGAGATAAGGAAGAACACTATATAATGATCAAGAGATCAATCCAATAGGAAGATATAACAATTTTAAATATCTAGGCACCCAATATAGGAGCATCTCAATACATGACAAACACTAACAGGCATAAAAGGAGAAACTGACAGCAACACAGTAATAGTAGGAGACTTTAACACCCCACTCACACCAGTGGACAGATCATCAAATCAGAAAATTAATAAGGAAACAACAGTCCTAAATGATACATTAGATGAGATGGATCTCATTAATATCTTCAGGACATTCCTTCCAAATGCAGAAGAATGCACCTCTTCTCAAGGGCACATGGAACATTCTCCATGATGGACCACATCTTGGGTCACAAATCAATCCTCAGCTAATATAAAAAAATTGAAATCATATCAAGCATCTTGTCTGACCACAACACTATGAGACTAGATATCAATTACAGGGGGGGGGAAAAAAAAAACTGTAAGAAACACAAACACATGGAGATTAAACAACACGTTTCTAAATAACCAACAGGTTACTGAAGAAATAGAAAGGGAAATAAAAAAATTTCTAGAACCAAATGACAATGAAAACACAGCAATTCAAAACGTATGAGATGCAGCAAAAGTACTTCTAAGGCTGAATTTTATAGCAATACAACCCTGCCTCAGGAAACAAGAAAAAATTGAACAGACAACATAACTTTACCCCTAAAACAACTGGAAAAAGGAGAACAAAAAAACGCTAAAATTAGTAGAAGGAAAGAAATCATAATGATCCGAGCAGAAACAGATGAAAAACAAATGAAAGAAACAATAGTAAAGATTAATAAAACTAAGAGCTTGTTCTTTGAAAAGATAGACAAAACTGACAAACCTTTAACTTGACTCATAAAGAATGAAAGAGAGAAGAATCAAATTAACAAAATTAGAGATGAAAAATGAGAAGTTACAACAGACAATGCACAAATACAAAAGAATATAAGAGACTATTATGAACAACTATATGGCAACAAAATGGATAACCAAGAAGAAATGGACAGATTCTTAGAAAAGTTCAATCTCTCAAAAGTGAAGCAAGAAAAAATAGAAATTATGAACAACCCAGTTACAAGCACTGAAATTGAAGCCATGATCAAAAATCTTCCAAAATACAAAAGCTGAAGACCAGACAGCTTCGCATGAGAATTCTATCAAACATTTAGTGAGGCACTAATACCTATCCTTGTAAAACTCTTTCAAAAAATTGGAGAGAAAGGAACACTTCCAAGCTCATTCTACAGGGCCACCATAATCATGATACCAAAACCAGACAAAGACAACACACAAAAAGGAAACTGCAGGCCAATATCACTGATGAACACAGATGCAAAAATCCTCAAAAAAATTTTAGCAAACAGAATTTAGCAACACATCAAAAAGCTCACACACCATGATCAAGTAGGGTTTCTTCGAGGGATGCAAGGATTCTTCATATGTGAAAATCAAACAATGTGATACACCATATTAGCAAATTGAAAGATTTAAAAAAAAAGCATATGATAATCCAAATCGATGCAGAAAAATCCTTTGACAAAATGCAGCACCCATTTATGATTAAAACTCTTCAAAAAATGGGCATAGAATGAACCTACCTCAAAATAGTAAAGGCCATATATGATAAGCCTACAGAAAGCATTCTCAAAGATGAAAAATTGAAAGCATTCCCCCTAAGATCAGGAATAAGACAAGGGTGTCCACTTTCACCACTATTATTCAGTATAGTTCTGGAAGCCTTAGCTATAGCAGAGAAGAAAAAGAAATAAAAGGAAATCAGAAGACAAAAGAAGTAAAGCTCTAAGATAATATCAGAAAATTACTAGAGCTAATTAGTGAATTTAGTTAGAACTGGACTAAAATAGTGAGAACTGGACATGGAACAACAGACTGGTTCCAAATTGGGAAAGGAGTACATCAAGGCTGTATACTGTCATCCTGCTTATTTAGCTTATATATAGAGTACATCATGTGAAATGCCAAGCGGGATGAAGTGCAAGCTGGAATCAAGATTGCTGGTAGAAATATCAATTACCCCAGATATGCAGATGACACTACCCTTAGGGCAGAAAGCAAAGAAGAACTAAAGAGCCCCTTGATGAAAGTGAAAGAGGAGAGTGCAAAAGTTGGCTTAAAACAGCATTTAAAAAGCTAACATCATGGCATCCAGCTCCATCACTTCATGGCAAATAGATGGGGAAAAAGTGGAAACAGTGGCTGACTCCTAAATTACTGCAGATGATGACTGCAGTCATGAAATTAAAAGACACTTGGTCCTTGGAAGAAAAGCTATGACCAACCTAGACAGCATATTAAAAAGCAGAGACACTGTTTCCCCTGTTTCCCCATCTATTTGTCATGAAAAGATGGGATCATATGCTATGATCTTAGTTTTTTGCAGTGATGGGACCAGATGCCATGATCTTAGTTTTCTGAATATTGAGTTTTAAGCCAACTTTTATGCATAAATATATATAGCCTATATATGTATATATGTTTGTATATGTGTAAATATATATATGGGGATTCCTAGGTGTTGCTAGTGTTAAAACAACCTACCTGCCAATGCAGGAGACTTAAGAGGCAAGGGTACAATCCCTGGGTAGGGAAGATTCCCTGGAGGAGAATATGGCAATCCACTCCAGTATTCTTGCTTGGAAAATCCCATGGACAGATTTGTCTAGGGGGTTACAGTCCATAAGATCACAAAGAGTCAGACACAACTGAAGCGACTTAGTAGGTATGCACATGCATATGAGTAGGATTCCCTGGTGGCATAGTGGTAAAAAATCTGCCAGCCAATGCAGGAGAGGTGGATTCAAACTTTGGGTTGGAAAGATCTCCCAGGAGAAGAAATGGCAACCCTATCCAGTATTCTTGCCTGGGAAATCTCATTGTCAGAGGAGTCTGGTGGGCTACAGTCCCAGGGATCACAAAAAGTCAGACACAACTTAGTGAATAAACAGCAAAACACACATACATATATAGAAGCAATAGTTAGAACTGGACATGGAACAACTGACTGGTTCAAAAGTAGGAAAGGAGTACAAAAAGGATGTATATTTTCATGGTGTTTATTTAACTTATATGCATAGTACATCATATGAAATGCCAGGGTGAATGAACCACAGGTTGGAATCAAGATTGCCAGGAGAAATATCAACAACTTCAGATATGCAGATGATACCTGCCTAAAGGCAGAAAATGAAGAGAAATTAAGGATCCTTTTGATGAGGGTGAAAAGGAGAATGAAAAAGCTGACTTGAAGCTCAACATTAAAAAAACTAAGATCATGGCACTCAGTCCCATCACTTTATGGCAAATAGAAGGGGAAAAATTGGAAGCAGTTATATATTTTCTTCTCTTGGGCTCCAAAATTACCATGGATGGTGACTGCAGCCATGAAATTAAAAATGCTTGCTCTTGGAAGTAAAGTTATGACAAACAATGTATTAAAAACAGAGACATCACTCGGTCAACGAAGGTCCACATATAGTCAAAGCCACAGTTTTTCCAGTGGTTATGTACAGATGTGAGAGTTGGTCCATAAAGAAAGCTGAGTGCCAAAGAATTGATGCTTTTGAACTGTGTTGCTGGAGAAGACTCTTGAGGGTCCCTTGGAAAGCAAGCATATCAAACCAGTCAATCCTAGAGGAAATCAACCCTGAATATTGTAAGGATTGATGCTGAAGCTAAAGCTCCGATACTTTGGCCACATGATGGGAAGAACTGATTCATTGGAAAAGACATTGATGCTGGGAAAACATCAGGCAAAGGAGAAGGGAGTGACAGAGGATGGTTGGATAGCATCACTGAATCAATGGACATGAATTTGAGCAATGTCTGGGAGAATGTTGAGGACAGAGAAACTCGGTGTGCTATAGTCCGTGGTATCGAAGAGTTGGATACGACTTAGCAACTGAAAAACAACAACAGCAACACACATAAATATTCAACCAGAATATTGTAAGATATTAGTTTCTCTTACTATAGTATTTTTAGTTCCCTGTGACCAAGAAAATGTGAATTTACAAATATGGAAGTTGGAAATTTTCTAGTTCTTTCGATAATCTATATCTACATATCTAGATAATTTGCTGTGTATACCACTGCTTTGTATAGTGAATAATGTGTTGGAATTTCTAGCTTTTTAACTTGTTAGTCATTTGTTGTTTCTAGTATAAGCTTTTTATACAGATTTCTCTGGACCTGTTGTTTAAAATGTGAAGACATTAAAATTGATTATATAGAAATTCAATTTTTATGTTTTTTATTGTATATTCATTAAATCTAAAAATATATAAAGTGTTAAAAATAGTGTACTTCTTTTATGCTCTACTACACAAAACTGTCAGTGATTTTTGTCTTTCTTTCTAAAGATTTGCATTGTAGTGATTCTATAAATCTTTCTTAACTCCTGCAAGGATGGCTGATCTTTAGAATGCCATTGAAAATGAACTTGTGGGACAGGTAATTCCTATGTGGCAAACCTATTTGCACACTGCCATCAGCATGTGATGACAAGATATAAAAACTGTCAGAGCAATTCGTGTGAAGAACATTACACCAAATAACATCATAGAGGACCCGTGTAACAAATGATAACACCTTTTTCCTAATCTCGTTAATGCTATACATGAAGTAAATTATCCATCTGATTACATAATAGAAAATCTACATTTCATTCAAACTATGTCATGTGTTCCTGTACGTAATAACCACATAGACACGCACCAGTTTCCAGTGCATTAAGTTCCAGTGAGAAGAAATATGAGACATAAGGCAGAACTGGAGAGCTTCTGATAGAAGAAAAACTTTATTAACCCATGGCACCAGTGTAGTAGTTCTAGCCAGCAATTCTACAGACACTTAAATCTAAATTAGTTAATGGTCCTTGTCAGTAGGCTATAGTTCTAGGGAGGCTGCAAAGTACTTGTTACTTTCAGACACAGAGGGCCTAAACTAGAGTGAAGGGTATTGAAGAAGTAAGACGTGTCATCAATGAAATATACTGGATCAGTAATGTACATCCCCCAGAAACTGTTATTAATCCCAAGTTTCTCAGCTCAGAAATCTAACAGCTGCCAAAGGAAGCATTAGTAGTGGCAGTTAGAACAACTGAGGCTTAAAAGGTATATGTCTACCAGGCGTGGACAATTGAGTGCTAGAGCTCAAACAAAAACTTCTGCTTGTAAATATAAACTTGTTTGTGGGAGGTGGGAAGGAGTTTCAAGAGAGAGGGGACATATGATTGCCTATGGTTGATTCACGCTGATGTATGGCAGAAACCAACTCAATATTGTAAAGCAATTATCCTCCCATTAAAAATAAATAAATTAAAAAAAACTAAAATAAATCCAGAAACATACGACTTTATTGCATTTCCAAATTTAGTTACATGTGTGAAAAGAAAGTATTCATAGGCGGTGTGATCTTGAGCAAGTTACTGAATATTTTTGGCCCCAGTTTCCTCCTCTCTGAAATGAAAATGGCAATGCATAACTTGTAGGGTTGTTAAGAGTAAATTCATATATATATATATATATATATATATATATATATATATCCTTTAGGACAGTGCCTGGCACCTCGTGGGCATGATGTATGTGCGTGGTAAATAAATCAAAGAGAGAGTTGAGAAAACTAATCAAGAGAGTTCAAATCAAATAGCCTGACTGTTTCACTAAGTAGATGGCATGAGTTAGATACCAACTCTGCCATTTAAAAGCTCAAGGTTCTTGAGCAAACTGCTTAACCTTGCTAAACCTCATCTGTGAAATGGAAATACCACTCGGTTCTGAATGCTATCTTAGAATTAAAGGAGCAAGTGCCTGTAACCTAGTAGATTGAATCAAGCAGATGTTCAGCACAGAAGAGGTAATATTATCCAGCCACTCTCGTCACTAATTAGTGCTGGGCTTCTCTCTGGGTTACTTTCCACTTGTCATCCTTGTGACCTGTGCTGAACCTGATTCAAAGTTCTACCAATGTATTGATAGCAAAAACACTTCTGGGAAGCTCTTCTGCAGTGCAAGCCTAGAGGAAAGAAATTGTAAAAAAGGAAAACCTTGGAGTGCTATAGCCAAAGGCATGTCTGGAAGTATAACTTAGGATGTGACTTGGAATCATGGATTTTTTTTAAAAAATGGAGAAGACTTGCTCTGGTCAAATTCAACATTGAAGTTGTTCTTTTTCTATTAAAAGCAGGAGCTAAAGAAGAATTGAAATTCTTTACAATGAGTACAGTGTAGTTCTATATAGCACAGAGGAACAGTTGATAAAACCTCTACACTTGAGTTTCAAGAGAGAGCAAGTGCAAATGGAGAGAATGCAGTTATTATCCAAGCAGCAGCATAGGAAAATGACTATTCTGACTGAGATTAGATTACAACAGGAAAAAGCTCAGTTGATGACAGTGCATGGATAAACATTAAGATATTATGCATAAGACTAGGTAAAAACATAGATCTTAACAACATCTAACTGAAGAGTATCAGGTTTTTTTTTAAATGTTAAAAGCTGCATGCTAACATGACAGCCATGCTGAATATTATGTGCTATTTTTTGAGTGAAAATATTTTTACCATGTAAATATGTATAGTATGTATATGAGCTTCAAGAAACTAATAGAGATACATATACACAATGGAGTATTACTCAGCCATTAAAAAGAATACATTTGAATCAATTCTAATGAGGTGGATGAAACTGGAGCCGATTATACAGAGTGAAGTAAGCCAGAAAGAAAAACACAAATACAGTATACTAACACATATATATGGAATTTAGAAAGATAGTAATGATAACCCTCTATGAGAGACAGCGAAAGAGACACAGATGTATAGAACGGACTTTTGGACTCTGTGGGAGAGGGAGAGGGTGGAATGATTTGGGAGAATGGCATTGAAACATGAATACTATCATGTAAGAAACGAATTGCCAGTCTATGTTCAATATAGGATACAGGATGCTTGGGGCTGGTGCACGGGGAAGATCCAGAGAGATGATATGGGGTGGGAGGTGGGAGGGGGGCTCAGGATTGGGAACTCATGTACACCCGTGGCTGATTCATGTCAATGTATGGCAAAACCAATACAGTATTGTAAAGCAAAATAAAGTAAAAATAAAAATTAAAAAAATAATAATAGGAAGGCAAGAAAAGATGAAGCAATACATAAATATAAACATTTTTGAAGTGTTAATGAGGAAAGGAAAACAAAACAACTAATGAAGGATTGTTTTGGAATCTCAAAGGAAAAGGAAAAATAGAAGAAAGTATGATGACTACAGGAAAGTTAACTAATTTTCCTGTTCCTCCTTCAGTGGACTACAGAATAAGTTTGGAAATAAACAATATAAAAAGTCTGAATAAACAGAAGTGGGAACTTAGATGCACAGACAACTGTAATGGCAACCATAATCGAGTGCAACATAATCCTGCGGAGTTCTACTTAGGAATATCATTTGCTATTGGAAAAATATAAATCTTGGAATTAGTAGATTAGCCATGGGAAACTTAGATGACAGAGAGTAGCCTTTGGAGATATAAAACCTGTAATGATATTCAGCTTCAAACAAGATTACTTGTCTAAACATAAACACGAGGTAATCTTAAATTACTAATAAAATGAGACACATAATTCTAAATATCCTAGTGTAATAATCCAAAGACCTTATTAGAGTAAAATAAAGAGGGGTGGCATTAGAATATGATGGAACTGAATTTAAAATATGATAGTGCATTCTGTTTTTCTTACTTTGATTATCATATATGTAGCCTCAGTAATTCATTTATTTCAGTACAGTTTGGTTGCTCAGTCATGTCCGACTCTTTGTGAACCCATGGACTGCAGCACACCAGGCCTCCCTGTACACCACCAACTCCCGGAGTGCACCCAAACACATCTCCATTGAGTCAGTGATGCATTCCAACCATCTCATCCTCTTGCCTTCAATCTTTCCCAGCATCAGGGTCTTTTCAAATGAGTCAGATCTTCGCATGAGGTGGCCAAAGTATTGGAGTTTCAGCTTCAACATCAGTCCTTCCAATGAACACCCAGGACTGATCTCCTTTAGGATGGACTGGTTGGATTTCCTTGCCGTCCAAGGGACTCTCAAGAGTCTTCTCCAACACCACAGTTCAAAAGTATCAATTTTTCAGCGCTCAGCTTTCTTTATAGCCCAAATCTCACATCCATACATGATGACTGGAAAAACCATAGCCTTGACTAGACGGACCTTTGTTGGCAAAATGATGTATCTGCTTTATAATATGCTATCTAGGTTGGTCATAACTTTCCTTCCAAAGAGTAAGCATTTTTTTTTAATTTCATGGCTGTAATCACTATCTGCATTGATTTTGGAGCCCAACAAAATAAAGTCAGCCACTGTTTCCCTATCTATTTGCCATTAGGAAAAAGTATATCCACTGCTTATCATATAATAAGACATATGATAAAAACATAAGAGTCACAGTTTCTGTTCTGAAAGATCTCTCTCTATAGAGAGGTGAAAGAAGAGTGAGCAGATGTTTATACTAGTGTATTATACATGCTGGGGATGTTCATATGCAGGCCTGTGCTGAAGGCATGGGTCTAGGGAATTGAGGCTGTGAAGGAGGAAGTGAAATTTTAGCTAGACTAGAAAGGCTGATATAAAGATGAAGCCATTTCATCCAAAAAGTGTGCATATATGTGTAGAAGGTAGCATTTTAAAATTTATAAATAAATCCATGACACCACACTAATGGCAGAAAAGGAAAAAGAACTAAAGAGCTTCTTGATGAAAATGAAAGAGAGTGAAAATATTGGCTTAAAACTCAACATCCAGAAAACCAAGATCATGGCATCTGGTCCCATCACTTCATGGCAAATAGATAGTGAAACAATGGAAACAGTGACAGACTTTATTTCTTGGGGACCAAAATCACTGCAGATGCTGATTGCAGACATGAAATTAAAAGATACTTGTTCCTTGGAATAAAAGTTATGACCAACCTAGACAGCATATTAAAGAGCAGAGATGTTACATTGCCAAAAAGTGTCCATCTAGTCAAACTTGTGGTCTTTCCAATAGCCATGTAAAGATGTGTTCAATTCACTTCAGTAGCTCAGTCATGTCCAACTTTTTGAACCTGTGGACTGCAGCCTGCCAGACCTCCTGTCTATCACCAACTCCCGGAGCTTTCTGAAACTCATGTCCATTGAGTCTGTGACACCATGCAACCATCTCATCCTCTGTCGGCCCCTTCTCCTGCTTTCAATCTTACCAGCATCAGGGTCTTTTCCAATGAGTCAGTTCTTCATATCAGTTGGCCAAAATACTGGAGCTTCAGCCTTCAGCATCAGTCCTTCCTATGAATATTCAGGACTGATTTCCTTTAGGATGGACTGGTTGGATCTCCTTGCTATCCAAGGGACTCTCAAGAGTCTTCTCCAACACCACAGTTCAAAAGCATCACTTCTTCAGTGCTCAGTTTTGTTTATAGTCCACCTCTCATATCCATACATGATTACTGGAAAAACCATAGCTTTGACTAAATGGACCTTTGTCAGCAAAATAATGTCTCTGTCTTTTAATAAACTATGTAGGGTAATCATAACTTTTCTTCCAAGGAGCAAGCATCTTTTAATTTCATGGCTGCAGTACCCCTCTGCAGTGATTTTGGAGCCCAAAATAATTAAGTCTGTCACTGTTTCCACTGTTTCCCCATCTATTTGCCACAAAGGGATGGGACCAGATGCCATGATCTTAGTTTCCTGAATGTTGAGTTTAAAGCCAACTTTTTCACTCTCCTCTTTCACTTTCACCAAGAAGCGCTTTAGTTTGTCCTCACTTTCTGCCATAAGGGTGATGTCATCTGCATATCTGAGGTTATTGATATGAACCTCATGAACAGTATGGATGTGAGTGTTGAGCTATAAAGAAAGTTGAGCACTTACAAATTGATGCTTTTGAACTTCAGTGTTAAAGAAGACTCTTGAGAGTCCCTTGGAGATCCAACCAGTCTGTCCTAAAGGAAGTCAGTCCTGAATATTCATTGGAAGGACTGATGCTGAAGCTGTAACCCCAATACTTTAGCCACCTGATGCAAAGAACTGACAGATTGGGAAAGACTCTGTTGCTTGGAAAAATTGATGGTGGGAGAAGTGGACAAAAGAGGATGCGATGGTTGGATGGCATCACCAACTCAATGAACATGAGTTTGGGTAAACTCTGGGAGTTGGTGATTGACAGGGAGTCTGGGTGTGCTTCAGTCCATGGGGTCACAAACAGTCAGACACAACTGAGCGACTAAAATGAATTGAAAGCAACCCATATGGATAGGGCATCAATATGGGTAAATTGAAAGGGAACAGAAGCATGCAGTGTTATGTAATTTCGAGTTAATATAGGAGCCTGTAGGAAGCCACTGAAAGATTGCAAACAAGGAAGTGAAACGGATTATAAGCCATTTGGATAGTATAGGGTTTTTCTGATAACTCAGTTTGTAAAGCATCTACCTATAATGCTGGAGACACTGGTTGGATTCCTGGGTTGGGAAGAACCCCTGGAGAAGGGATAGGCCACCCATTCCAGTATTCTTGGGCTGCCCTTGTGGCTCAGTTGGCAAAGAATCAACCTTCAATGCAGGGGACCTGTGCTCAGTCCCTGTGGTGGGACAATATGCTGAAGAAGGGAAAGGCTACCCATCCCAGTGTTCTGGCCTGGAGAATTCCATGGAGTGTATAGTCCATTGGGTCACAAAGAGTTGGACACACATGAGCGACTTTCACTTTCACTTTGGATAGTATAATGGATGCAGTTTGTGCTCTGTCTAGATAGCCTTTTCTGAAAAATTGAATCTATTTCTTCCCCAAACCGCTGCTGCTGCTGTTGTGACTTACAGTAACTCATCTTTAGAGAACTGCCCTTAGTCATGGTGACCTGCCATACGCATTATGCTATGCTCATCCCTTTCTGGAGGGCTCCATATGTAAATGACTGACTGACATGGAGGTATGCAAGCATACCTCATAGATATGGAGGTTCAGTTCCATGTAATCACAATAAAGTGATTATTACAATAAAGTAAGTCACACAAGTTTTTTGGTTTTCAGTGCATATAAAAATGTTTACATTATATTGTTGTCTATTAAGTGTGCATAAACCTTATGTCTGAAAACAATGTACCTATCTTAATTTTTAAATTCTTCATTGATATAAGAGTTAGCCATCATCTGACCCTTCAGCAAGTAGCAACCTGTTTGTTATAGATTGGTTTGCCTCAGCATTAATGGCTGCTGACTGATCATGTAGGGATGGTGGCAGTAATTTCTTAAAATAAGGCAATGATTCATCTGTTGCTTTGACTGATCCTTTCTTTCATGATCAAATTCTCTGCAGCAGACAATGTTATTTGATGGCATTTATAGTCTACATTTATCCAAACTGAAGTCAATACTATCAAACCTTGCCATCAATTGAGTTTATGTGATATTCTAAACACTTTGTTATTGTTTCAACAGTCTTCACTGCATCTTCACCAGGAGTCGTTTCCATTTCAAGAAACCACTTTCTTTGCTCATTCATAAGAATCAACTTCTACTCCATTCAAGTTTTGTCATGCTGCTGCTGCTAGGTCACTTCAGTCGTATTCAACTCTTAGCGACTCCATAGACTGCAACCTACGAGGCTCCTCTGTCCATAGGATTTTCCAGGCAAGAGTACTGGAGTGGGGTACTATTGCCTTCTCTGAGTTTTCTCATGAGATTGGAGCAATTCAGCCATCTTCAGGCTCTAGTTCTAGTTCTCTTAATATTTCCACATCTGTATTTCTTTCCTCCATGAAAGTCTTGTACCCTTCAAGGTTATTTATAAGGGTTGGTATCAGTTTCTTCCTAGCCCTTGTTATTTATTTATTTAGCCTTTTCCCATTAAGAATGTGAATGTTCTTTTTTAAAATCAATGTATTTATTTTAATTGGAGGCTAATTACTTTAAAATATTGCAGTTGTTTTTGCCATGCATCGACATGAATCAGCCATGGGTGTACATGTGTCCCCCTATTCTGAAACCCTTTAACTCCACCCTCCCCCCCATCCCTCTGGGTTGTCCCATAGCACCAGCTTTGAGTGCCCTGCTTCATGCATCAAACTTGCACTAGTCATCTATTTTACATAAAGTAATATACATTTTTCATTGCTATTCTCTCAAATCATTCCACCTTCATATTCTCCCATGTAGTACAAAAGTCTGCTTTTTACATATGCGTCTTGTACATAGGGTCATCATTATTGTCTTTCTAAATTCTATATATAGGCATTAATATACTGCATTGGTGTTTCTTTTTCTAACTTACTTCACTCTGTATAATAGGCTCCAGTTTCATCCACCTCATTAGAACTGATTCAAATGCATTCTTTTTTATAGTTGAGCAATATTCCATTGTGTATATGTACCACAACTTCTTTATCCATTCATCTGCTAATGGACATCTAGGTTGCTTCCATGTCCTGGCTATTGTAAACAGTGCTGCAATGGAGGTTGGGGTACATGTGCCTCTTTCAATTCTGGTTTCCTCAGTGTATATGCCCAGCAGTGGGGTTGCTGGATCATTAGTTCAGTTCAGTTCAGTTCAGTTCATTTCAGTCACTCAGTCGTATGCGACTGTCTGCAACCCCATGAATCACAGCACGCCAGGCCTCCCTGTCCATCACCAACTCCCCGAGTTCACTCAAACTCACATCCATCAAGTCAGTGATGCCATCCAGCCATCTCATCCTCTGTCGTCCTCTTCTCCTCCTGCCTCCAATCCCTCCCAGCATCAGAGTCTTTTCCAATGAGTTAACTCTTTGCATGGGGTGGCCAAAGTACTGGAGTTTCAGCTTTAGCATCATTCCCTCCAAAGAAATCCCAGGGCTGATCTCCTTCAGAATGGACTGGTTGGATTTCCTTGCAGTCCAAGGGACTCTCAGAGTCTCCTCCAATACCACAGTTCAAAAGCATCAATTCTTCAGCGCTCAGTCTTCTTCACAGTCCAACTCTCACATCCATACATGACTACTGGAAAAACCATAGCCTTGACTAGACGGACCTTTGTTGGCAAAATAATGTCTTTGCTTTTCAATATGCTATCTATGTTGGTCATAACTTTTCTTCCAAGGAGTAAGTGTCTTTTAATTTCATGGCTGCAATCACCATCTGCAGTGATTTTGGAGCTCAAAAAATATGGTACTTCAATTTGCAATTTTTTAAGGAATCTCCACACTGTTCTCCAAAGTGGCTGTACTAGTTTGCATTCTCACCAACAATTACTTTTTCTCCACACACTCCCCATCATTTATTATTTGTAGACTTTTAGATGGCAGCAATTCTGACCGGTGTGAGATGGTGCCTCATTGTGATTTTGATTTGCATTTCTCTGATAATGAGTCATGTTGAGCATCTTTTCATGTGTATATTTTTGAAGATATGTTTTTTTAGTTCTTTGGCCCACTTTTAGATTGGATCATTTGTTTTTCTGGGATTGAGCTTCCTGAGCTGCTTCTATAGTTTAGATGTTAATTCTTTATCAGTTGTTTTGTTTGCTATTATTTTCTCCCATTCTGAAGGCTGCCTTTTCACCTTGTTTATAGTTCCCTTCATTGTTCAAAAGCTTTTAAGTTTAACTAGGTTCCATTTATTTATTTTTGTTTATATTTCCATTACTCTGGGAGGTGGGTCACAGATGATCTTGCTGTAATTTTTTGTCAAAGAATGTTCTGCCTATGTTTCCCTCTAAGAGTTGTATAGTTTCTGGTCTTATATTTAGATTTTTAATCTATTTTCAGTTTATTTTTGTGTATGGTGTTAGAAAGTGTTCTAGTTTCATCCTTTTACAGGTGGTTGACCAGTTTTCACAGCACCACTTGTTAAAGAGATTGTCTTTTCTCCATTATACATTTTTGCCTCCTTTGTCAAAGATAAGGTGTCTGTAGGTACATGGATTTATCTCTGGGTCTTCTATTTTTTCTATTGATCTGTATTTCTGTCTATGTGCTAGTACCATACTGTCTTAATTTCTGTAGCTTTGTACTATAGTCTGAAGTCAGGAAAGTTTATCCATCCAGTTCCATTTTTCTTTCTCAAGACTGCTTTGGCTATTCGAAGTTTTGTGTGTGTGTGTGTGTGTGTGTGTGTGTGTGTGTGTTTCCATACAAATTGGGAAATTATTTGTTCTATCTCTGTGAAAAATACCATTGGTTGCTTGATAGGGATTGCTTTAAATCTAAAGATTGCTTTGAGTAGTATACTCATTTTCACTATATTGATTATTTCAATCCACAAACATGGTATATTTCTCCATCTACTTGTGTCATCTTTGATTTCTTTCTTTGTGGAATATTTGTCTGGTTTTGTATTAGGGTGATGGTGGCCTCATAGAAATGCAAAAGATCATAAGAGATTACCACTCTGGTATATATACAATTGTATGCTAATAAAGTGGACAACTTGGAAGAAATGGACAAGTTCTTAGAAAAGTATGACTTTCCAAAACTGAACCAGGAAGAAATAGAAAATCTTAACACACCCATCACAAGCATGGAAATCAAAACTGTAATAAAAAAAAAAATCTTCCAACAAACAGAAGCCAAAAACTAGATAGCTTCACAGGTGAATACTACCAACAAATTTAGAAAAGAGCAATTTTCTGGAAGAGTTTGATTAAGATAGGTATTATCTCTTTTCTAAATTTGTTGGTAGTATTCACCTGTGAAGCTATCTAGTTCTTGGCTTCTGTTTGTTGGAAGATTTTTTTATTACAGTTTTGATTTCCATGCTTGTGATGGGTATGTTAAGATTTTCTATTTCTTCCTGGTTCAGTTTTGGAAGGTCATACTTTTCTAAGAACTTGTCCATTTCTTCCAAGTTGTCCATTTTATTAGCATACAATTGTATATATATGAGTGGTAATCTCTTATGATCTTTTGCATTTCTGTGTTGTCTGTTGTGATTTCTCCATTTTTATTTCTAATTTTATTGGTTTGATTCTGCTCCCTTTTTTTCTTGATGAGACTGGTTAACGTTTATTCCATTTTATTTATCTCCTCAAAGACCAGCTATTAGTTTCCTTCATTTTCGCTATTGTCTGCTTTGTTTCTTTTCCAGTTATTTCTGTTCTGACTTTTATGATTTCTTACCTTCTACTAACTTTGATGTTCTTCTTTTATTCTTTTTCTAGTTGTTTTAGGTGTAAAGTAGGGTTGTTTATGTGATGTTTCTCAAGGTAGGCTTGCATTGCTCTGAACATCTCTTCTAACACTGCTTTTATTGAATTCCATAGGTTTGGGCTTGTCATGTTTTCATTTTCATTTGTTCCTATACATATTTTGATTTCTTTTTTGATTTTGATTTCTTCTGTGGTCTGTTGGTTATTTAGAAGCATATTGTTTGATCTTCATATGTTTTTATTTTAAATAGTTTCTTTTTTTTTTTTTTCCTGTAGTTGACATCTAATCTTACCACATTGTGAGCAGAAAAGATGCTTGAAATGATTTCAATTTTAAAAATTTACCAAGGCTAGATTCACAACCCAGGATGTGGTCTATCCTAGAGAATGTTCTGTGTGCACTTGAGAAAAGGTGAAATTCATTGTCTTGTGGTGAAATGCCATAAAGATATAAATTAGTCTAACTGATCCATTGTATCATTTAAAGCTTGTGTTTCCTTGCTAATTTTCTGCTTTGTTAATCTATCCATAGGTGTGAGTAAGGTATTAAAGTCTCCCACTATTATTGTGTTACTGTTAATTTTCCCTTTCATACTTGTTAGCATTTGCCTTACATATTGAGGTGCTCTTATATAGGGTACATATATATTTATAATTGTTATATCTTCTTCTTGGGTTGATCCTTTGATCATTATGTAGTGTCCTTCTTTGTCTCTTATCATGGTGTTTATTTCAACGTCTATTTTATCTGACATGAGTATGGCCACTTCTGCTTTCGTTTGGTTTTCATTTGCATGAAATATCTTTCTCCAGCCCCTCACTTTCAGTCTGTATGTGTCCCTAGGTTTGAGGTGGATCTTTTGTAGACATCATATATAGGAGTCTTGTTTTTGTATCCATTCAGCCAAACTTTGTCTTTTGTCTGGAGCACTTAACCCACTTGCATTTAAGTCAGTTATGGATAAGTATGATCCTGTTACCATTTACTTTGTTATTTTGGTTTCATCTTTATAAACCTTTTCTGTTTCCTGCCTAAAGAAACCCATTAGCATTTGTTGAAGAGTTGGTTTCGTGGTGTTGAATTTTCTCCAGCTTTTGTTTGTCTGTAAAGATTGATTTCTTCTCCATATCTGAATGAGATTCTTGCTGAGTAGAGTAATCTTGGTTGTAAGTTTTTCTCTTTCATCACTTTAAGTATGTCTTGCCATTTCCTTCAGACCTGAAGAGTTTCTATTGAAAGATCAACTTTTACCCTTATGAGGATCCCATTGTGTGTTATTTGCTACTTTTCTCTTGCTGCTTTTAATATTTGCTCTTTGTGTTTGATCTTTATTAGTATGATTTATGTGTGTCTTGGGGTGTTTTACTTTGGATTTATCCTGTTTGGGACTCTCTGTTTTTCTTGGACTTCGGTGGCTATTTCCTTCCCATTTTAGGGAAGTTTTTAACTATTGTCTCCTCAAATAGTTTCTCAAGCCCTTTCTTTTTGTCTTCTTCTTTTAGGACACCTATGATTCGAATTTTGGGGCTTTAACAATGTCCCAGATGTCTTTTAGGTTGTCCTAATTTCTTTTAATTTTCTTTGTTCTTCTCTGCTCCATTGATAGAATGAATGTTCTTAATGACATCTAGAATAGTTAATGCTTTCTAGAAGATTTTCAATTTACTTTGCCCAGGTCCATCAGAGGAATTACTATCTATGGTAGCTATGACCTTAATAAATTTATTTCTTAAACACTTATTTGTAAATCAAAGTTACTCCTTGATCCATGGGCTGAAAAAATGAATATTGTGTTGTTGTTTAGTTGTTAAATCATGTCCAACATTTTGTGACCCAGTGGAATTTAGACCACCAGGTTCCTCTATCCATTGGATTTCCCAGACAAGAACACTAGTGTCCATTGTCATTTCCTTCTATAGGAGATGTTACTGACCCATGGATTGAATCTGTATCTCCCACATTTGCAGGCAAGTTGTTTACTCATGAGCCAATTGGAAAGCTGGATATTGTGTTAGCAGGCATGGGAGAGGGGGAAAGAACCTCATTGTACATCTTGATCAGAGCTCTTGGAGCTTTGCTGGTGAACAGTAATATTTTGAAAGGATTTTTTTTTTTTCCCTGAGCAGTAGGTTTTAACAGTGAGTTTAAAATATTCAGTGAATGATCTGTGCTTTGTTGTTCCATGTGGAGAGCCTCAGATGAATTGATTTAGCATAACTCTTAAGGACCTTAGGAGTTTAGAATGATAAAAGAGCATTGGCTTCAACTTAAGGTTACCATGGATGCATTAGCCACTGACAAGAAAGTCAGTCTATTGTTTGAATCTTTGAAGCCAGGCATTGACTTCTCCTCTCCAACTATGAACACCTTTGGTGGCATCTTATCTCAATATAAGGCTGTTTCATCTACCAAAAAAAAAAAAAAATCTGTTGCTTTGTGTGGCCGCATTTATTAGTTGTCTTAGCTTGATTTTCTGGATAACATGCTACAAGTTCTACATCAGCACATGCTGCTTCACCTTACAGGTTTACATTATGGAGACATTTCTGTCCTTAAACTTCATGAATCAATCTCTGCTGACTCAAGTTTTTCTTTTGCAGCTTCCTCAATTCTCCTAGACTTCACAGAGTGGAAGGAAATTTAGGCTTTGCTCTGGATTGGACTTTGGCTTAAGGGAATGTTGTGACTGGCTTGATCTTCTATCCAGACCAATAAAAATTTCTGAATGTTGGGAACAAGTCTATTTCACTGTGTACACTAGAGTAGCACTTTTAACTTCCTAGTACCCCAAAACAATTATAATACTAAGAGTAAGGATTACTGATACATATAACAAGTATAATAATAATGAAAATGTTTAAAATATTGTAAGAATAAAGAAAATATGACATCAAAACACATAGTGAGCAAAAGCTGTTGAAAATATTGTGTTAATAGACAGGCTTGAGCAGTGCTGGTACAAATCTATTTGCTAAAAAAAAAAAAAAAAAGTATGTGAAACACAATAAAGGAAAGGGCAATAAAATGAGGTATGTTTACCTACAAAGCTGACCCAAGCAAGCACTAACCCTATAGAGTAGTTCCTGTTCCAGCACACCCTCAGAGATCAAGTTGCATGCAGATATGCACAGAAACTGTCATATCTTGGCCTAGCTTTCATCTTCTTTTCCAGCCTTCTAGCCTGTATCCATCATTTCCTTTCTCTAGAGAGCATACTCTCAGCAAATTATTTGTGCAACAGTTTTCAAGTATCACTTTACATTGAGAGACTTCAAATGAGTCACGTATGTAGACAATAGGCCTGAATGGGATACAGAAGTTTAGAGAAAAGTGTTAATAATTCCAAAATCAGAATAATTATAAATTCTTACTGAAATGTGGGTTAAAAAGAAAAATGAGGACTAAAACTATAGCATACCACTTAGACAAGAGAAAATGGAAAATTCACCAGGGTGGAATTGACAGGGCTGAGAAATATGGAACAGGAAGAAGGCAATGTTCATCTTTTACATCAGGCTTTAGTTATTGGTATTTGTATTTACTGAAAAAAATAATGCAGTTAAGTACTTTATATAAACATTCAAATACACAGAAAACAACTGAATTTTTAATATGCATTCACTTTCAGCTCAGTTCAGTTCAGTTCAGTCACTCAGTCGTGTCCAATTCATTGCGACCCTGAGAATTGCAGCACGCCAGGCCTCCTGTTCATCACCAACTGCCGAAGTTTACTCAAACTCATGTCCATCAAGTCGGTGATGCCATCCAGCCATCTCATCCTCTGTTGTCCCTTCCCCTCTTGCCCCCAATCCTTCCCAGCATCAGGGTCTTTTCCAATAAGTCAACTCTTTGCATGAGGTGGCCAAAGTATTGGAGTTTCAGCCTCAGCATCTGTCCTTCCAATGAACACTCAGGACTGGTCTCATTTAGGATAGACTGGTTGGACCTCCTCACAATCCAAGGGACTCTCAAGAGTCTTCTCCATCAACACAGTTCAAAAGCATCAATTCTTTATCACTCAGCCTTCTTCACAGTCCAACTCTCACATTAGGACATGAACATTAGAAAAACCATAACCTTGAGTAGATGGACCTTTGGCAAAGTAATGTCTCAGCTTTTTAATATGCTATCTTGGTTGGTCAAAATTTAAAAGATAAAAAAAAATAGAATGTCTATATTGGGGAGAAGGATTGAGGTTGAGCATAAAGGAGAAAAAATACAAAATCAAATGAGATGTTATATTAATAATAATAAAGGGTAAAACTTGAAATAAGTAGTTAATTCAGCTTTTCAGTTTTATATAATTGAGGTAGGAAAAATAGTATAAGAGAAAATGGAGTGAGCAAAGAAATCTGATGAAAAATCTTATCCATTAAGCTTTGAACTGTGGTGTTGGAGAAGGCTCTTGAGAGTTGCTTGGATTGCAAGGAGATCCAACCAGTCAGTCCCTAAAAGACATCAGTCCTGAGTGTTCATTGGAAGGACTGATATTAAAGCTGAAACTCCAATACTTTGGCCATCTGATGCTAAGAGTTGACTCATTAGAAAAGACCCTGATACTGGGAAAGATTGAAGGCTGAAAGAGAAGGGGACGACAGAGGATGAGATATTGGATGGGGTGTTGGTGATGGACAGGGAGGCCTGGCATGCTGTGGTCCATGGGGTCACAAAGAGTTGGACAAAACTGAGCTGCTGAACTGAAGTAAATCAGAACATTCAGAATTCTAGACTAAGCTTGAGAAAAGTTTGATTCTGATATACTAATCTACAATGGGAAAACACTTATCACACATGATGAGAAATTACTCTACATTATATGCAAAATGTACTTAGATGAAATCTCAAAAATGACAGAATGATCTCTGTTTATTTCCAAGGCAAACCATTTAATATCATGGTGATTGAAGCTTATGCCCCCACCAGTGACACTAAAGAAGCTGAAGTTGAATGGTTCTATGAAGACCTACAAGACCTTTTAGAACTAACACCCCAAAAAGATGTCTTTTTAATTATAGGGGACTGGAATATAAAAGTAGGAAGTCAAGAGACACCTGGAGTAACAGCCAAATTTGGCCTTGGAATACAGAATGAAGGAGGGCAAAGGCTGATAGAGTTTTGCCAAGAGAACGCACTGGTCATAGCAAACACTCTTCCAACAAAAAAAGAGAAGACTCCACACGTGGACATCACCAGATGATAAACACCAAAATCAGATTGATTATATTCTTTGCAGCCAAAGATGGACCAGCTCTATAAAGTCAGCAAAAACAAGACTGGGAGTTGACTGTGGCTCAGATCATTAACTCCTTAATGCCAAACTCAGACTTAAATTGAAGAAAGTAGGGAAAACCATTAGATCATTCAGGTACAGCCTATGATTATATGTAGGTCATATATATATATGGCCCTTATGATTATACAGTGGAAGTGAGAAATTTATTTAAGGGACTAGATCTGATAGACAGAGTACCTGATGAACTATGGAAAGAGGTTCATACTCTTGTACAGGAGACAGGGATCAAGACCCTCCCCATGGAAAAGAAACGCAAAAAAGTGAAATGGCTGTCTGAGGAGGCCTTACAAATAGCTGTGAAAAGAAGAAAAGCAAAAAGCAAAGGAGAAAAGGAAAGACATAAGCATCTGAATGCAGAGTTCCAAAGAATAGCAAGGAGAGATAAAAAAAGCCTTCCTCAGTGATCAATGCAAAGAAATAGAGGAAAATAACAAAATGGGAAAGACTGAGATCTCTTCAAGAAAATTAGAGATATCAAGAGAAAATTTCATGCAAAGAAGGGCTCAATAAAGGACAGAAATGGTATGGACCTAACAGAAGCAGAAGATATTAAGAAGAGGTGGCAAGAATACATGGAAGAACTGTACAAAAAAGATCTTCACAATCCAGATAATTACGATGGTGTGATCACTCACCTAGAGCCAGACATCCTGGAATGTGAAGTCAAGTGGGCCTTACGAAGCATCACTATGAACAAAGCTAGTGGAGGTGATGGAATTTCAGTTGAGATATTTCAAATCCTGAAAGATGATGCTGTGAAAGTGTTCCACTCAACATGCCAGCAAATTTGGAAAACTCAGCAGTGGCCACAGGACTGGAAATGGTCAGTTTTCATTCCAATCCCAAAGAAAGGCAATGCCAAAGAAAGCACAAACTACTGCACAATTGTATTCATTTCACATGCTAGTAAAGTAACGCTCAGAATTCTCCAAACCAGGCTTCAACAATACATGAACCGTGAACATCCTGATTTTCAAGCTGGTTTACAAAAGGCAGAGGAACCAGAGATCAAGTTGCCAAAGTCCTCTGGATCATCGAAAAAGCAAGAGAGTTCCAGAAAAAAATCTATTTCTGCTTTATTGACTATGCCAAGCCTTTGACTGTGTGGATCACAATAAACTGTGGAAAATTCTGAAAGAGATGGGAATCCCAGACCACCTGACCCGCCTCTTGAGAAACTGAGGATAAATAATTAGTGCATTTTAATGTCAAATTTAATTAATGCTTTGTTACACTCTTCAGCTACTAAGGTTAAATGATATATTTTATCACCTCAGGCTGAAGAACATGGAATTGTATTGTCTTTAAAATGGTAACTGACTTGAAATCTTATCTTTAAACAAAAATCATGTCTTTTAATTTACTTGCATGCTTCTTTGGCAAATCTAGAAACTTATTGAGGAAATAAGTTCCTCATTCCTCAGTACAAAGATCATGTGTCTGAGAGTCAAGATTAGCAATGGACCCTGAATGGTAAGGAAGGAAGAGAATAGACAATGCCTTACCCTGCTATATATACGGGTTTGGGGTAGGAGAAAAATGTCCAAATAGCTCCTCTATGCATCATGGTTCTCAGAGAAGAGAACACAGTTTTTAGTGGTCCTATACAACTTGTACTGAATTCAAGAGAATGTAGATCACACACCAGAGATAGGAAGTAATGAAGTTTGTATAAGAAGCATTAAGGATGTAGTTCCATAATCCTTAAATTGTATATAACCTAGGTAACTAAGGAGCTGAACTTAGGTCCAAATTTGGTCTTCCCTGGTGACTCAGATTGTAAAGAATCTGCCTGCAATGTGGGAAACCCAGGTTCGATCTCTGGGTCAGGACATTCCCCTGAAGAAGGGAATGACTGCTGCTGCTGCTGCTAAGTTGCTTTAGTCGTGTCCGACTCTGTGCGACCCCATCAATGGCAGCCCACCAGGCTCCCCCATCCCTGGGATTCTCCAGGCAAGAACACTGGAGTGGGTTCCAATTTCCTTCTCCAATGCATGAAAGTGAAAAGTGAAAGTGAAGTCGCCCAGTAGTGTCCGACTCTTCACGACCCCATGGACTGCAGCCTACCAGGCTCCTTTGTCCATGGGCTTTTCCAGGCAAGAATACTGGAGTGGGGTGCCATTGCCTTCTCCAAGGGAATGACTACCACTCCAGTATTCTCACCTGGAGAATTCTACAGACAGAGGAGCCTCACTGGCTACAGTCCATGGGATCACAGAGAGTTGGGCATGACTGAGTGACTTTCACCAGGTAACTCGAGCTGAATTTAGGTCTATATAAATTTTGCAAGGATAGATGTTCTGAACCAAGAGGATGAGTAAAGAAAATTATAATGTTCCAATTGGACTGAAGAAAGGACATGCCTTCCAAAGAGCAGTGAACAAACTCTATCAAGCCCAGGGAGATCAATTAACAATAGCCCTAGAAACCAACCAAGAATGCCAGAAGGAAATCCTGAGAAGACCACCCACCTCTTAAAGACAATCAAACCATCCACATCCAAGGACCAGAATGAGGACATTGGTTCCAAATCTCCAATATCAAATTATAAAAGACCTTTCTACATTCTCTCAGATGCCAGTTTGAAGGAGAGCAGGGACAAATATTCTCCAAAGTCTAAAAATTATAAATAGCAACAGTTTAAGTTGTTAGAGTTGACAAAATTGGATATTTGTAAGGACTAAAATTTATTCAAACATGAGACTCATGAATCTCCAGTCAATTATAGTCAAGAAAAAAGGACCAGTAATTTATTTATACAAGTTGTGATATGATTAATTCTGATATGTCATTTATAGTTGCAGGGTTAACTTTTCTAGATCAGATAAGATACTCAAGGCCATATAGTAAAATGAAGTTAATATTCCAAAAAGAGTATTGAGAACTGTTGTCATTGTCAATTTCCTTTTGTTAATAAACCTTAATAACAAAGATGTGTGAATTCTCCATTTGGCATGTTTTTTCTCCCAAATAAAAAAGATTAACTTCAAGGCTGCTCAGATGGCTAACCCACTTATGCTGGGATTGGTGCTAATCGTTTGTTTATTTTCTTATATATTCTAAAAGGTATTCTACTTTACAGAATCAAACTGATGGAAAATACTCTAATAAATCATAGATTGATTTTATTTGCCTTCAGTCAACATGAAAACATATTCCAATGCTAGTTATTTGTCAAAATTAAACATATACAGATTATATGTCTGAGAATTTATCATATATTATGCTAGTAACTATACTTATAATCTGAACATAAGAATATTTGAGAGATGAGTATCACCTCAACAGCACCTTTATATCTTTCACTATTTTACCAGTTTATTAAGATAATAAAAATCTAAGTAAATTTGTTGCTAAGCTTGCAATTTCTTTTTTAACATAACTTTTAACCTGAAACTATGACCTGGAAATGCATGTTTTATTTTTTACAGTGTATCACATAGGACAAATTCATGGTTTGTAACATCCTTCTAAAATAGAAAGCTTTCAAGTTTGCATATCCAGACACATCCTTGAAAATGCATACACAGATTTCCAAATGTTCACATCTAGATGAGTTGTGAGATCAAGATTTCATTATTAGATTGTGTGGCAAGCAAAGGCAATACTGAGAAGGTCACAATTTGAATAATGAATTGATGTTAATGAAGACACAAATCAGCAGACATTTGGAGCATTCAAGGCAAGAGAAAAAGAAACTACCAATGGTCTGAGATGGGAGTATGACTGGCAAGGAGGCCAAGGCTGCTAGGGTAGAATGAGAGAGAAAGAAGTGAGAACAGAGAGATAACTAAAGGCAAAGTGTGTGATCTCTGGCTTTTATTTTAAGTGAGATGGGAAATCATTGGAGGATTTTGAACAAAGTAACATGGATTGGTTTATGTTTTATTATGATCAGTGTGACTATTAAGAAGAGATTGAAATTCAGAAGACAGGGTACTAGTGGGATTCTGTTAAGACACTTAAATCATTAAAAAGAGTCTATTGGAAAATTAGGGTCTTAGTTCAGCTTTGCTGTTCCTCTTTTTTTTTTAATTTATTCATTCATTAATTTAGATTGTTTTAAAAATAATCATATTTTGCTTTGCATCTACTTCTAAGCAGAATGAATACAGTCAGTGGCCTCAGTGACTTTAGATATTAGAAAGAAGAATGATTTGAACAAATATATTCATATTATGTAGCAGGCTGGGAAGAAATTATATGCTCAGGAGATTCTCTCTGTGCAACTGACTTGAATTAATGATGACTAAGAGATGTCAGGCTAACAGTGGAGGCAAAACAACAATACCAACAACAGAAAGTCAAAAGAGTAACTCTAAGGATTCAGAGAGTAGAAATATATTAGTATACTACAGAAATTTTAAAAAGTCAAAGTGACTGTGAGCAAAAGTAGAATTACTAAATGGCTGAAGTTGAAGGCTGGTGTCATAAACTGAAAGACCCTTTTGATACTCGGTTGATTTAGTATTTTATCCTCAAAGTAAGGGGACATAAGGAAAGCTTTTAGTAAGGAAGTTGTATGATTTAATTCCTTTTTACAAAGACTACTCTTAGAGAGGAACTGAGCTGGAAAGACAAGAGTAGAAAAGAGAAGATAAATAAAAAGATCATTACAGAGGACTGATGCTACCTGATTTCAAGACTTACTTTAAAGCTAACCATAATCAAGACAGCATGGTATTGATGAAGAGACAAATAGAAAAATGGAGAAAAATAGAGTCCAGACATAGAGATATATAAATAGGGTCAGGTGATCTTGACAAAGTTGCTGAGGCAATGCAATGGAGAAAAAAATAGTCGTTTGAACAAGTGATACTGGAAAACAAGACATCTACATGCAATAACAATAATATAGATATAGATCTTACACCTTTCACAAAAATTAATTTAAAACAGATTATGGAGTCAGTGTAAAATGCAAAGCACTAAAATTCCTAGAAAATAACATAGGAGAAAATCTAGGTGACCTTGGATATGGCAGTGACTTTTTGATACAAAACAAAAGTGATATAATGCATGAGATAAATAACTGATTTCATTATAAACTATATTTCATTAAAATTTAAAAAAGAAAGACTTACTAAACACACACAGACACACACACACACACACACACACACACACACCACTCTCAAGAGAATGAGAAGATTAGCCAGAAACTGGGAGAAAATATTTGCAAAGTATATATCTGATAAAGGATACTGTAGTTCTAGGAAGCTGGTATACTTAGTATTAACATCTAAGTCATTTCTAACATAAAAACTTCTGTGATGGATTGATAAATTGGCTATTATAGTGAGTGATACTTTAATATAGGGATATTTAAACATTTAAATACTATTAAAATGTCATAAATATAATTTTAATAATTTTGGTAAGTTCTGTATGCTTAAACTTACAGAATATGAAAGAAAAAATAATAAGGTTTACATTTTTAAGTCTGTTTTTATTATCTAGGTAATATAAGAATCTGTAAGTGACAGAATTAACATGAAAATATGTTTTTATGTGAAACATAAATCAAGTTCAAAATTGTGCCATAGAAGTGAAGTTTCACAACTTTGAGTTTAATAATGCCCATAGGGAAAACAAGATAGGTTAAAAAGAATAATAATTAACATAAAACAGAAAAAGGTCAGAATAAGAAAATTTTTTAATTACTTAACATGAAGGACACAAAATACATTAGAGAAGAAAATTAGCTCCCCAAGAAGTGAGATTCTATTAAATTCTGAGATGTTTTTAAAATATTTTTTTTAACTTTGTGTGATTAAAATGACAATGGAAGTTGGAAAGGTTAAGAAAATAAATATACAAAAATTGAACTGATTTAATTTAAATAAAATACAATACATTGAAAAACAATTTTAGAAGATTATACTTATCATATTAATGCAACTATTTTATATCTTAATAAATCTAGAAAATGGTTGTAGAGGACATGCAAGTAAGAAATTATAAAATATTAAAGGATACTAAAATATACCAAAAAATAATATTTTTTCATATTTTGGGAGGCTTTTCATTTGATCTATAGATTTAATCAATATCTGATCTAAATCCCATATGCTTTGTTTGCTTTTTTATGGGAACTTGACATATTGTATTTAAAAGAGACAAAAAAGCAAAGCCAGGAATACTTAAGAGTTCTGAAAGAAGATGTCAAGAGAATGTACCTAGCCAAATACAAACAATAATTGTAAAGCTATAGTTGCTAAGATAATTTGTTATTTGCTAATTATAGGAAAACAGAGCACAGTAAAATAGAACAACTTGACCTCTGGTCACTTGTTTTGTGAAAAAGACAGCATTAGAAACTAATGGGATATCTTCTTACAAAAAGCAAATGATTTGAAGAAGCATTTTATAGACAGGAACATTCATGAAAGTAAATATTTAAAATGTTTAATTTTATTAACTATAAAGCATGAGGTAAAACTGTAATTTTATACCCCTTCATGAAAACACACACTTGTTCACAGATTCTCAAAGTAAGGGTTTCCCTCAGCTCAGTTGGTAAAGAATCCTCCTGCAGTGCAGGAGACCTTGGTTGGATCCCTGGGTCAGGAAGATCCCCTGGAGAAGGGATAGGCTACCCACTCCAGTATTCTTGGGCTTCCCTTGTGGCTCAGCTGGTAAAGAATCCACCTGCAATGCGGGAGACCTGGGTTTGATCCCTGTATTGGGAAGATCCTCTGGAGAAGGAAAAGGCTACCCTCTCCAGTATTCTGGCCTGGAGAATTCCATGGACTACACAGTCCATGGGGTCGCAGAGTCGGACACGACTGAGTGACTTTCACTTTCAACAGAAATGTTTAAGGAGGTGGAAGAGCAATGCATCTCTACCTTTCAGTGATGTGGTAAATTTTTCAAACTACTCTCACGCTTTCTAGTAACAAACATATCTTCAGGCCCAGAAATTCCACTACTCCTTATATACCCTACTAAGCTTTTTGCAGATATGAACCTGATGACCATAAATATTGTTCTTAGTAGCATTATTTGTGATAGTAAAAAATTATTGACAGCTCAACTATCCATGAGTACTTGAATGCATGAATTTTTTGGTGAATTTTTGCAACATAATGTTATAAAACAATAAAAATGGATTAATTATAAATATATTTTAAAAATATATATTTAAGTGGAAAGCATGAGTTTCAGACAAATATATTTATTCTGGATCTATAAGTATATAGTTTTTCCTGTTTTTATTGAAGTGTATTTCCTATACAATATTATGTTACAGATGTATAGTACAATGACTCACAAATTTTAAATATTATATTGCATTTACAGTTATTATAAAAATTTGGCTGTATTCTCCTGTGTTGTACAACATACCCTTGTAACTTATTTTATACCTAATAATTTGTTCTTTTTACTCTCTCAATCTTATGTTGCCCCACCTCCTTCCCTCTCCCCACTGGTAGCCACTGGTTTGTTCTCTATACCTGTGAATCTGCTTCCTTTTTGTTATATTTCTTTGCTGTATTTTTTAGATTCCACATATACATGATACCATATAGTATTTGTCTTTGTCTCTCTGATTTGTTTCACTAAGCATAATGCCCTTCAAGTTTATCCATGTTAATGCAAATGAAAAAAAAAATTATAGCTGCCTGGTATTCCATTGTATGTATTAGCGTGTGTGTGTGTGTTAGTTGCACTGTCATATTCAACTCTTTGAGATCTCATAGTCGATGTGTAATTTACTTTTTATTGTTGTGAAGTAACAGTAAATATGTGTGTATGTATAAATATATCCATATCACTATCCAGTTTGAAGTTTCATTTATTAAAAATATCATCCATAGGCCCTCTTAATAATAGTGTTATCATTTTCAGAATTCAGACTTCCTTGGGTCTATTTCTGTGGTCTCTTTAGTTCCACTGGGCAGATTTTATACATTTGTACCAATGTCACCCTACCCTGTCTTCATTCCTATAGCTTTACAAGTCAGTCTTAATGCATGGTACTGTTGGACATAAAAAGTTCTTCAATAAAGCCAATTGTTGTTGTTGTTTAGTCGTTAAGTTGTGTGTGACTCTTTGTGACTCCATAAACTGCAGCATGCCAGGCTTCCCTGTCCTTCACTATCTCCCGGAGTTTGCTCAAACTCATGCCCGTTGGGCAATAATACCATCCAACCATCTCACCCTCTGTCACTCCCTTTTCCTCTTGTCCTCAATCTTTCCCAGCATCAGGTTTTTTCCCATGGAATCAGTTCTTCACATCAGTTGTCCAAAGTATTGGAGCTTCAGTACCAGTCCTTCCAATGAATATTCAGGACTGATTTCCTTTAGGACTGAATGGTTGGATGTCCTTGCAGTTGAAGGGACTCTCAAGAGTCTTCTCCAACACCACAGTTTGAAAGCATTAATTCTTCAGTGCTCAGCCTTCTTTATGATCCAACTCTCACATCCATATATGACTACTGGAAAATCCATAGCTTTCTTTATATAGACCTTTGTTGGCAAAGTGATGTCTCTGCTTTTTAATACACTGTCTACGTTTGTCATAGCTATTTTTTAAGGAGCAAGGAGCAAGCATGTTTTAATTTTGTGACTGCACTCACTGTCCACTTTTATTTTGGAGCCAATAAGCTCCACTCAATAAGTTTGATTAAATGCACATATATTCAATCCTGTTTATGAAAATTAACAAAAGTTTTTATTATCTTTACGTTCACATGGAAAACTGTTTTTTAAATCATCAAATAATGGACTAAAGACAAATTGCCAGAAACTCCAACCAATTGTATTATATATAACATTAGTGTGAATGTAGTTCATAAGTTTTAAACTAGTAACAAAAAGAAGACTAGATTGTATTTTGGAAACTTCCAATCAAAAAGTTAAATAATTTATGATGTAAAATATATATTAAGGAGATTAGCAAAATGTGTGGAGTTAAAAAACAAAGAAAAGAATAAATGCACCTTGTGCAGCATGCAACTAAAGTAGTAGCGGTACTGAGAGATAAATATAATTATTACATAAATAAAATTTAAAAGAAGAAATGAATTTAATTTAAATGAGCTAAGAATTGAAATTAGTGAGTTAGAAAACCAAAATAAATAAATAAAAGAAAACCCTAAAATAGTAAAAGAAACAAAAAGGCCAAAAGCACCTGTAACACTGTAGAAAATGTAGAAATGTTAGGGAAGAAAAAAGTAATCAAAAGATTTGTTAATTTGTAGATTCTTCACAAATCCCTGGCCAGTGTGTTCTACTAGCTCCACCTTATAGAATAAAAATCTAACCTTCAGAAAGTCTATTAAAACCATTTAATTCAAAGAGTAACTGTGGGAACTGGAGTAAAAAACCCAGCTCTATGACAAAAGCTCTTCCCACTATGAATACATTCTAAAAAATAAAAAAAAAATGAAACCAAAAAAGCAAATATGTACAAATATATGAAAACAAGTAAATAAATAAAAAGTAGTCAAATTCTATTTATTCAAAAGTTGCAAAGATGATTTAATATCATCTTTGATATTAATGAAATTGACCTATCCTTAGTTTATAATGAAAGTGAAAGTCTTTCAGTCATATTCAATTCTTTGCAACCCCATGGTGCGTTATTACATCTATTGTTTTATTTAATCATTAGTATAACCCTGTAAAGTAAATAGACTAAAGTATGTCATTCTAAAATCAGCTATCTTTTTTACCATAAGTCACACAAAAGACAAGTTAAAATAACCATATTAATGAAAAACATTATCAAAAATAAATGAAAAGTGTTCAGAAATATGTATGTTATGATGAAGGCTAATTTAACATTTTACCTGATGTCTCCAACAACTGTTATAGATTTCTCCTTTTGTCTCTTCTCTGCTTTTGACTTTTTTTTTTTTCTCCAGTATATGGCTCCGAAATGTTTTTCATCCTGACAATACAAACCAAGCTTTCTTTTCTAAGAAGGAAAGTGCCCGCAGCTGCTTCAGATTCAAATTCTCCTACCAGGCAATTGAGAGAGATGGAAAGAAAGAGAGAGGCATGTGATAAATGCATGAGATTTCATTTATCAGGGTGAGCCTCATGGGCCAGAGGTTGAACACTCCAAATATTAAACGTCTTTTGAGTAGTAATTGGGTTGAATTATCTTCCCACTTAACTCCAAAAGTTGAGGCTGTTCTTTTCATGTCCTTATTAAGATTATGTATGCTTGGCAGCACCAGTCCCATCATTCCACGGCAAACAGATGGAGAAACAATGGAAACAGTGACAGACTTCATTTTTTGGGGCTCCAAAATCACTGCAGATGGTGACTGCAGCCATGAAATTAAAAGACACTTGCTCCCTGGAAGAAAAGCTATGACCAACCTAGACAACATATTAAAAAGCAGAGACATTACTTTGCCAACAAAGGTCCATCTAGTAAAAGCTGTGGTTTTTCCAATAATCATGTATGGATGTGAGAGTTGGACAATAAGGAAAGCTGAGCGCCGAAGAAGTGATGCTTTTGAACTGTGGTGTTAGAGAAGATTCTTGAAATTCCCTTGAACTTCAGGGAAATCAAACCAGTCAGTCCTAAAGGAAATCAGTCCTGAATATTCATTGGAAAGACTGATGCTGAAGCTCCACTACTTTCTCCAACTGATGCAAAGAACTCATTGGAAAAGGCCCTGATGCTGGGAAAGACTGAAGGCAGGAGGAGAAGGGGACAACAGAGGATGAAATGGTTGGATGGCATCACTGGCTCAATGCACATGAGTTTGAGCAAGCTCTGGATGTTGGTGATGTTCAGGGAAGCCTGGCGTGCTACAGTCCCTGGGGTCATGAAGAATCAGACACGACTGAGGGACAGAACTGAACTGAACTGAACTGAACTGCCCTGAATGAAAGAAATCACATATAATGCACTTTACAGATTGAAAAATACATATTACTATTTTGCTCTAAATAACTTAAGATATTCCTGTCATACAGAACCTAATTGTAGGATTTTTGGACATAGGATTTCCTATTTCAAAATTTGGTGGGTTGAGAGTCCCTTGGACTGCAAGGAAATCCAAACAGTCCATCCTAAGGGAAATGGGTCCTGGGTGTTCATTGGAGGACTGATGTTAAAGCTGAAACTCCAGTATTTTGGCCACCTGATGTGAAGAGCTGACTCATTTGAAAAGACTCTGATGTTGGGAAAGATTGAAGGCAGGAGGAGAAGGGGACGACAGAGGATGAGATGGTTGGATGGTATCACTGAATCAATGGACATAGGTTTGGGTAAAATCTGGGATTTGGTGATGGACAGGGAGGCCTGGCATGCTGCGGTTCATGGGGTTCCAAAGAGTCGAACACTACTGAGCAACTGAACTGAACTGAAAATATTTACTGAAGTATTATTTATTTTTATAACTACTAACTTAATGTGGTCTTTTTTATAACATGAATATTTGTTTTCAGATGTTGTCATGTTTTGTATGTATGTTTATGCATATATCAAATACTGCTGCTGCTAAGTCACTTCAGTTGTATCTGACTCTGTGCGACCCCATAGACGGCAGCCCATCAGGTTCCTGCGTCCCTGGGATTCTCCAGGCAAGAACACTGGAGTGGGTTGCCATTTCCTTCTCCAATGCATGAAAATGAAAAGTGAAAGTGAGTCGCTCAGTCGTGTCCGACTCTTAGTGACCCCATATAATGCAGCCCACCAGTCTCCTCCATCCATGGGATTTTCCAGGCAAGAGTACTGGAGTGGGGTGCCATTGCCTTCTCCAATCAAATACTGCTAGTAGCAAATATTTTTAGATAAAATGATGTTTTAAAACCAAATTGAATTACCAGTAAAAACTTTATAAAATGCTATCATAATAAGTGAAATAAGTCAGAGAGAAAGAAGCAACATATGATATCACTTGTATGTGGAATCTAAAAATAAAATTGTACAAATGAACTTATTTACAAAAGAGATATAGTCTCACAGACTTAGAAAATAAACTTATGGTCACCAGGGAGGAAGGATGTGGGAAAAAAGTGATATACATGAGTTTGGGTTTGACATGTACACACTACTATATTTAAAATAAAATGCCATTCCATGAAAAACTGATGTTATGACTATATTTTAGTAATCTTAACATAAACACTTATTCAACTCAATATTTCCATTGTATTATCACTTTTATTATCATAATGTAACAAGATTTTGTATAAGTTACCTGTATAGGGAAAGTCTTTATAAATGTGCTATGTATAACATGTATTATTGATTAAATGAAAACACATTGATTATGAGTGAATATGGTTTAAAAATATACCTATACTTGTTGCTTATATTTGTGAATCATTAATCATATTTCAATTTTCTTGAAAATTATAAAGTCGTTTAGAGAGGTTATATATATATATATATACTTGCATATGTATAGATATCATATTTGCTAACAGACACTACCAATATTTAACAAGTCTAATTTTGAGGAATAACAGTTATAAAGGAAAAAGAATACTAAAATTCCTTGGAGTAAAAGTTATAAATGAGGATTCTTCTCTTTTGAAATAATTCCTCCGTCAGCAGCTCAATAGCTGGAAAAAGTCATAGCAGTGCACACAAAAGCAGACAGGGTTTTGAGTGAAAACACATAAAATCATCTCTTTGAACGGACTCCTGTAATCATAATATCTGATATGGGTGATGATATTTAGCTAAACATATAAGCACTAATATTCAGCTTAAAGTAGAATGCTTTCATGAAATAAATAGGTATAAAACATTGTGTGAAGGTCCTTTCGCCAAGACAGAGAAAATTTGTAAATATTTTACCTAAAATATTTGCCTAAATGTTAGGTGAAATTGAATGTCTATCATTTAAATAGCTACTATAGTCAATACATAAATATTAGGCAGCTACTAACAAACAGAGTAAACTAGGTCTTTGTAGATTGAAGAGACTAGAATATTGGTAGAAATTCAAACAAAGCAATCACTTTTGGTTGGCTTGATTATGACCAGATCCTATAGAAGTTCAGTGGTGTGTAAGTCTGAATTTAAGCGTAAGTCACTGAAACATAAACAGTCTAATACTGAAGGGAAAACACATTCTTTCTCTCTTCCTGACACACACACAAACACATACACAACACATTTCTTTGAAAATCCAAATATTTCAAAGAATTTAGTGTGCCCATTCAAATATTCTCTAAAATGTAGTCAAGTTGGGTAAAAACAAATCACATATTTTAAAAATATATATTAACTATATTCTTGGATCTATTTTCCAAAATGGAAAGAACCATTATATTTATTGAGCTTTCAAGGATCTATTCTTAAGCTAAATGAAGAAGAACAGATACATTAGAAACAATTATAAGTTATTTATTCAGAATCTCATGGCTAGAAATTCAAAGTATTTATGTAATTTTAATTAATAAAATGTAATGTTAGAGAGTGATTTATGGCCTCTCTTAAAATTATTTTCAGAGTGATTCTCCTCTTCATTCTCATATTGATTTTGACTTTTGAATTTTTCTACCTGAGGCCATTAGTTTATATTTGTTTGAGATTTGCTTAAATATTTCTTCTAAAATTTTATGATAGGGAATTAAAAGTATAAAATAATAAACTAAATATACTTTAGGTTTTAACATAGCATAATACAATTGAAAGTTCTGTTTATTAAGAAGGTTATTAAATAGAACTGCCCACCATCCCTGTTCTAATGTAGAGTTGCAAACTTACTCAACTGAGGGAAAAAAGTAATTGCTCTTCATTGTTTGAGATCATACAAGGATAAACTTTTTAAGTAATTTTACAGGTAACTAAATGAATCGGTAATACTAATTGAAGCTAATATTAACTGTAAAGAAGAGAAGCAAAAAGCAAAGGAGAAAAGGAAAGACATAAGCATCTGAATGCAGAGTTCCAGAGAATAGCAAGAAGAGATAAGAAAGCCTTCCTCAGAGATCAATTCAAAGAAATAAAGGAAAACAACAGAATGGGAAAGACTAGAGATCTCTTCAAGAAAATTAGAGATACCAAGGGAACATTTCATGCAAAGATGGGCTCGATAAAGGACAGGAATGGTATGGACCTAACAGAAGCAGAAGATATTAAGAAGAGGTGGCAGGAATACACAGAAGAACTGTACAAAAAAGATCTTCATGTCAAAGATAATCACAATGGTGTCATCACTCACCTAAAGCCAGACATTCTGGAATGTGAAGTCAAGTAGGCCTTAGAAAGCATCACTACGAACAAAGCTAGTGGAGGTGATGGCATTCCAGTTGAGCTATTTCAAATCCTGAAAGATGATACTGTGAAAGTGCTACACTCAATATGCCAGCAAATCTGGAAAATTCAGCAGTGGCCACAGCACTGGAAAAGGTCAGTTTTCATTCCAATTCCAAAGAAAAGCAATGCCAAAAAATGCTCAAACTACCACACAATTGCACTCATCTCACACACTAGTAAAGTCATGCTCAAAATTCTCCAAGCCAGGCTTTAGCAATACATGAACCATGAACTTCCTGATGTTCAAGCTGGTTTTCAAAAAGGCAGAGGAACCAGAGATCAAATTGCCAACATCTGATGGATCATGGAAAAAGCAAGAGAGTTCCAGAAAAACATATTTTTCTGCTTTATTGACTATGCCAAAGCCTTTGACTGTGTGGATCACAATAAACTGTGGAAAATTCTGAAAGAGGTGGAAATACCAGACCACCTGACCTGCCTCTTGAGAAACCTATATACAGGTCAGGAAGAAACAGTTAGAACTGGACATGGGACAACAGACTGGTTCCAAATAGGAAAAGGAGTATGTCAAGGCTGTATATTGTCACCCTGCTTATTTAACTTATATGCAGAGTACAACATGAGAAACGCTGGGCTGGAAGAAGCACAAGCTGGAATCAAGACTGCCAGGAGAAATATCAATAACCTCAGATATGCAGATGACACCACCCTTATGGCAGAACGTGAACTGGAACTAAAAAGCCTCTTGATGAAAGTGAAAGAGGAGAGTGAAAAAGTTGGCTTAAAGCTCAACATTCAGGAAACAAAGATCACGGCATCTGGTCCCATTGCTTCATCACAAATATATGGGGAAACAGTAGAAACAATGTCAGACTTTATTTTTTTTTTTGGTCTCCAAAATCACTGCAGATGGTGACTGCAGCCATGAAATTAAAACACGCTTACTCCCTGCAAGGAAAGTTATGACCAACCCAGTGCTGCTGCTAAGTCACTTCAGTCGTGTCCTACTCTGTGCGACTTCATAGATGGCAGCCCATGAGGTTCCCCTGTCCCTGGGATTCTCCAGGCAAGAACACTGGAGTGGGTTGCCATTTCCTTCTCCAATGCATGAAAGTAAAAAGTGAAAGTGAAGTCACTCAGTCATGTCTGACTCTTAGCGACCCCATGGACTGCAGCTCACTAGGCTCCTCCATCCATGGGATTTTCCAGGCAAGAGTTCTGGAGTGGGGTGCCATTGCCTTATCCGATGACCAACCTAGAGAGCATGTTAAAAAGCAGAGACACTATTTTGCCAGCAAAGGTCCATCTAGTCAAGGCTATGGTTTTTCCAGTGGTCATGTATGGATGTGAGAGTTGGACTGTGAAGAAAGCTGAGAGCTGAAGAATTAATGCTTTTGAACTGTGGTTTTGGAGAAGACTCTTGAGAGTCCCTTGGACTGCAAAGAGATCCAACCAGTCCACTGAAGGATATCAGCCCTGGGATTTCTTTGGAGGGAATGATGCTAAAGCTGAAACTCCAATACTTTGGCCACCTCATGGGAAGGGTTGACTCGTTGAAAAAGACTCTGATGCTGGGAGGGATTGGGGGCAGGAGGAGAAGGAGATAACAGAGGATGAGGTGGCTGGATGGTATCACTGACTCAATGGATGTGAGTCTGAGTACACTCAGGGAGCTGGTGAAGGACAGGGAGGCCTGGTGTGCTGTGATTCATGGGGTCGCAGAGAGTTAGACATGACTGAGTGACTGATCTGAACTGAACTGAATATTAATAGGCTGAAAGATAAAATTATCAAAGGCAAGATTAGAGTTGTCAGATCAGCTTTGAAATATTGATTATAAGAAAAAATGAAAGTGGGTTAAAGGAATAGTTTATGAGGTTTTATTCAGAAAGTTAGATAGAACAAAAGGCTAAAAACTATACTTCTAGGTACACAGAATGATAAAGCAACTAGGGATACACATTAAGGTATCTTTAGGCGAAGATAAGAATTAGAATGCATTGCAGAAAGTCCTCTGGAGGAGGAAATGGCAACCCACTTCAGTATCACCTGAAAAATCCCATGGACAGAGGAGCCTGGGAAGCTACAGTTGAAATGATTGCAGAATCAGATGTGACTGAGCAAAGAAGCAAGCAAAGAAGCATAAAGGCTGTTCCCCATTTTGTAAGAAGAGAGGGAAACTGATCTAATAATGATGTAACTGAAAATAAAATAGTGCTGTTCCAAAACTCATCATGCTATAGAAGAAAATTTCTGAAACTGTCTCTTCAAGATCCATATAATATGTCCTTATGAAGATTGTCCATTATGATTGTTCTCACTTTTCACTTTTGAAACCTAAATTATAGTACTTCACTTTTTGATTAAGTAGGGTGAGCAAAGCCATGACCTATGGCTCTTTCTCCTCCTCCTTACCCAGTGTGAACATTCCTAATTGGATTGATCTTAGCCTTATTTAGATTTCCCTGGTGGCTCAGATGGTAAAGCATCTGTCTCTCAATGAGGGAGTCCTGGGTTTGATCCCTGGGTCAGAAGATTCCTTGGAGAAGAAAATGGCAACCCACTCCAATACTCTTGCCTAGAAAATCCCATGGACGGAGAAGCCTGGTTCAGGCTACTGTCCACGGGGTTGCAAAGAGTCGGACCCGACTGAACAACTTCCACTTCACTTTAGCATTATTTGATAATGTAAGTGATGACGATCTCAGTACCCCCAATACAGTGTTCCAGCCACCTAGCAACTGGGTTGTCTGGTAAGATCTCAGAAACACTTAACATAACCTGTTTTGTGTTGCTACTCAATCAACCTGTGTTTCTCCAACTGTATTATAAGCATTGATGTTTGTGTATGCTGTTGCTTCAGTCGTGTGCGACTCAGTGTGATCTTATGGACTGTAGCCCACCAGGCTCTTCTGTCCATGGGATTCTCCAGGCAAGAATGCTGGATTGGGTTGCCATGCCCTTCTCCATAAACACTGATAGCTAAGTTCATATCATAACTTTTCAGTGCAAAATTTCTCTTTTAATGAGTGTATGGGCTTCCCAGATGGACCAGACGGTAAAGCATCTGTCTGCAATTCAGGAGACCTGGGTTCGATCCCTGGGTCAGTAAGATCACCCGGAGAAGGAAATGGCAACCCATTCCAGTACTCTTGCCTGGATGGCAAAAGTATGCCAAAAAAAAATCTCATGGATGGAGGAGTCTGATAGGCTCCAAAAATAATCCCATGGACGGAGGAGCCTTGTAGGCTACAGTCCATGGAGTTGCAAAGAGTTGGACACGACTGAGAGAAGTCACTTTCATTTTCTTTCTTTCTTTCAATAAAAAATTATTTAAGGTAAAGATCATATAAGGAATGAGCAAGGGTCCAAGCAGAATTATTTTTTCCTCATATTTTAATTTATGTGTATTCACTTGCTGGCCACCAAATATTTCTATTTCTCCTTAGAGCACTGTTAAGATGGTACACCCCACTCCTTTAAAGTTAGATTTAGAGAAAGTGAAAGTGAAGTGAAAGTGAAGTCGCTCAGTCGAGTACGACTCTTAGCCACCCCATGGATGGCAGCCTACCAGGCTCCTCCATCCATGAGATTTTCCAGGCAAGAATACTGGAGTAGGGTGCCATTGCCTTCTCGGAAAGAACACAGCTGCTGCTGCTGCTAAGTCGCTTCAGTCATGTCTGACTCTGTGCCGACCCCATAGATGGCAGCTCACCAGGCTCCCTCGTCCCTGGGATTCTCCAGGCAAGAACACTGGAGTGGGTTGCCATTGGATTTGAAGGTTTCTCTAATTCAGTGGTTTTCAACACTTATTGTACATCAACATTTGATGAAGTGCTTGTGAAAACAAGTAATACTTTAAGAATCAAGGAGTGTTCTGTAAATATCTTTTTTCCTCCATCCACTATAGAAGCATATAATATCCACATACTGGCTTCTCCTTTAGCCTGGGTCCCAAATTATGGAGTACACTTAGCATACAAGTAACAAAAGTAAGAACTATACCTTGTTGCTTCAAGTAACTAGAATTCACATGTTTTTGGTTTACACAACATACATAATCTACCCCAACCTCACTGGAAAATATGCTTTGCAATTTTTTAAACATCACCGTCTTTTCTTTTAGATTAATATCTGATTCTAAGCAGGAAAAAAATGTTCATATATCTATTTTCTTTCTTAAGTGTCCCAGAATTAAATTTGCACTCTTTTCTTTATATTACCAGATTAAACCACATGCTATTTCAATTTCAAAGTACATACAAATAGTTAAGTAGGTAATTATGAAAATTAAAATGACGTATACATCTTTATATGAACTATAAAGATGTATACTTCAGCTTGATCAGCTTCATAAAATTGTCTTTAGAGGAATTTGGTGAAAATCTGGATAGCTAAAATTTGGATAGCTAAAGTTTATTGACTAGTTGTTTGCATTAAGATAATAACTAACAGAAAAAAATATTGCAAAGCAGAACTATAGTATATCAAATACAAGACCTTCAAATCTAGGGGATAAATTAATAATATTGTAGTGTCCAGACAAATAAATTTCAAATGATGTGTAAAATTCAATATTGGGGTTAGAGAACGTTCCTAGCTGTTTCTCAAAGTCCTCATTTATAAGGTAGAGAGAATATGTCTTATAAATAAAATAGATACCCCCAAAGAGGTAGCATTTTAAAATGACTCCAAAGGATTAGTTATCATTTTTTTCTCAAGCCACAGGTCTTTTTATTTTAGATATACAAAACTGAAGAAAACCTCATCATATCTCATATTCTGTATATTGGCATTCAGATGGTAGTACTGGAAACATTTGAACTACTATCTAGAAAACAACCTTTAAACCAATTTCATTTGACACATCTTGAAAAATCAAATTAAACATATGAGTCAATGTGTCTTAAATATCCTCCAATTTCTTATAAGATTATATCAGCACTGTGAGATCATTCAATACTAAAAGATTAAAAATTGAAAAGATAAGACAATTTTTCATTGTTAGATCTGATTAAAGCACAACAACAAACTGTATATCAAATGGCTGTTGAAGGAAAGAATACTTTAGCTTTTCCTCTCAACAACTTATTCGATTGCTTCATGTTTATTAAATCACTGCTTAGCATAATTTTTCTGTATATAATTTTTTTTTCTTAGGCAACTTCAATAAAAAAAAACCTGGTGCTAAGATACTATTGCTTGACTTATGTGATATAATATTTGGCCATAATATGTGCATAGTGTGCACTACATGATATAATATTTGTCACTTATCTAACAATTTTATCAGGATAAAAATTCTTCTATTATGAAATATCATCCTTCAAATGAGGTAGGATTTTCAAATAACTAAATAGGATACAAGTATCTTTAAAAAATTTGTAGTTTCCTGGAGACTTTTTTCCATACTATTTAATTTTATAGAAAGGTAAAGTGTAGAACCTGAATAATTTTTACGATTTATTTTTTTTTAATTTAGAGATGAGAAAATACTCAAGATTTTATATACTGTTTTGTGGACTTTCTTTAAATCAGTTATTTGTTATAAAGTATTATCACAAAATAAAAATGTACTTTTAAATCTGTCAGTGTGATCTATGTTCCATTCATAGTTCTCAACAGGACTATGCATCAATATAATTTGGGTGTATTACATACACATACACATAGTATACACATATATATAAATATAAAAATAGTATATATATCAGACACAACAGTGAATGAATGATACATGAAGGTATATATGTGTTCATATACATATATATGGGCTTCCTTGGTGGCTCAAGGAAAGAATTTGGCTGTAAAAGATTCTGCCTTGTAAAGAATCTGCCTGCCACTACAGGAGACGGGGGTTCAGCCCCTGGGTCAGGAAGATCCCTTGAAGAAGGAAATGGCAACCCACTCCAATATTCCTGCCTGAGAAATCCCATGGACAGAGGTGCCTGGTGGGCTACAGTCCATAATGTCACAAAAGAATTAAACATGACTTAGCAACTAAAGCAATATATATATAGACGTATAGGTACAAGAACACACACACATATCTATATATACATACACACACAGATATATGACGTTACTTGGCCTTTATATCATCTTTGAAATATAGAAATTCTAATTTTTATATACTATGTATAAAAACGTTGAAACTGGTACTAAATAATGAGTATGCTCTGGATATTGTTGAATTATGCTGAGATATTTGGACAATCTAAAAAAGCCATGATTTCATTGGAAGAAACAATGTGGCATTGTTTTAATCCTAGATCAGTTAATAAACTGCATGTATGAAAGGAAATAAAATGAAAATGAAAGATAATGAAAAGGAAATTTTGCACTGAAAGAGAAAATGAAAATTTAAAAAACACTAGTCTCATTAACTCATTTACTTTCAGTTCAGTTCAGTTCAGTTCAGTAGCTCAGTCATGTCCAACTTTTTGCAACCCCATGAATTGCAGCACACCAGGCATCCCTGTCCATCACCATTTCCCGGAGTTCACTCAAACTCAGGTCCATCGAGTCGGTGATGCCATCCATTTACCTTAGCCAATCATATATTTTATTATGCTTTCTCTAAGATTTTTCATAGTTTATTACTGCTAATTCTGTTTACATAATCAATAGTCCATTGTAAACTTTGTAAATACTAAGCAATAGGGATCTCTCTCTCTCTCTCTCTCTCTCTCTCTCTCTCTCTCTCTCTCTCTCTTTCCTTATCTTTCCCTCCTTTCTCTTTTGTGGTCTATCTATTACAAAATCCATGCACTTAACAATGCTAAGCCCAAACTGATTGTTTAAGATAAACTTTTTTGTCATATATCAATATTCCAAATTCAACTGTTTATGTCTTAAATCACACATTTCATTCCCTTAAAGGTAAAATTTCTTGTTAAATATTCTTACCAAAATTTTCAGTATTTGTTATTTTATAAATTTATCATAGGTCTCAAGAATATTGTTTATTTTTGAATCGGTAATTCCAAGGACAGTGGAGCCTGGTGGGCTACAGTCCATGTGGTTGCAAAGAATAGATTAAGACTGAGCAAATAGCACACAAAATACTTATATAGTTGATTGCCTTGATATTTAATAGTATTTTTAATTAAATAGTGAGCTTTATTTTTAAATAAATGGCAATTTTTATACTACTTGACACTAAAGATGCCAGCATTTTTAAAAATGTTACCTTATGTATGGTTGTACATATTTTTCCATGATGAATCTGTTACTATTATTACTGTTTCATTAGTGTATGCATTATTATATGAAAATATGATAAGCCTAATTTCTAGTGGCAATTATATAAGCTCAGAATTGAAAATCTTCATGCCTACAGAGACAATGTAGATAGCACCAATTAATGAAGTTGCATATTGAATGAGTAAGACAATTATTTTCACAAAATATTTAATGGCAGAGGCTACAGTTGATCTGTCATTCTTACATTAATTTAACTTTCCCTTTGAGTCATACTATTTTAAAGCACCACCATAAGGGCAATAACAATGGCAAGTGACATTTATGTTGTGTGTGATCCTCTGGAGCCTGTTTCTGTTAAGTGTCCTTCTGCCCTGTGCCCCTCTAGGCAATAGAAAGAACCAGTTTGGTTCAGAAGCAAAAGAAAGCTTTACACTCTGATCAGAGAATGGAGAGGTGGGAGCTCCAGTTCTAGGGCATAGATTCTTCTCAAAAGGCCATGGGTGGGGCTGCTTTGTAGGGATCTCATCATCTAGGAGGAAGGTGGAATTCTATTGGGGCAGGTGCAGCTGTGCTGCTTAGGTCTCAAGATCACAGTGTTGGGGTCTGAATCTCTGCACAAGGCCTGCCACTCCCAACTTGAATTGTTTTTCTACACCCAGTCCCTGAGGTGAGTACAGCTCTTTCACTCAAGGAACTCTCATCTAAAGATATGCACATAGTACCATATGAATAAGTGAAACTAGACAAAGCACAAAGGAAATAAAAAGGTTAAATTTTATTATTCAGATTCTCAGGCAATTGTTAATGGGCTTTGTTGGTAACACATAAACATCTCTGAGAGAAAAATAGGAAATGATGGTGAAGCAGTCCTACTTACTTCTAGCCATTTGCTTTCTTTTGGTACATGTGCCCAGTTTTTCCAGATCTTCCATTACTAAAGAGAGTCCAGCAATCAAAATTTTGTTCATGGTGATAGTATTGTTACAATTCTTGATTTTTATATAGCTATAACATTTTAATATACATCATTTTTAATATCATGTGAGTCAACATTGTAGATCACCTTGATATAGCCATAAGCAGAATACTAACTACAGCGTTAAAAGTTGGAGGCATCCTAATCAACAATACTAGGCATATTAAGAAAAGTGAGCATTGCTTTTTTCATAATACCTGATAAACTAGATATCAGTGTCATTCCCATTAATTCTTTATAATATTTAATTATACCTGTTATAGAGAACAGGTTACATATCAATTTTCTTTTTACTGACCTTATGATTTCAAGAGTCATAAACATGATTTTAGAATTCTAGGGTTTTAACATTTCAAATCTCCAACCATTTTAAGTGTTGTACTCTACTGTATAGAACTGAAAGATAAATGACATAATTATAATATCTGCTGATAATCATCTTATTACAAACACCTTTATAACACTCCTCCGATATGTTATTCTGAACTTGGAACTGAGTTTATCTTACAGCAAAACTTTGATGATTGGAAATTCTACTGTAATTGGATAAAGTGACCAATTACACATAATATTTTACCTTGAAGCAACAAATGCCATACTATAGATGTATCCAGTTTGGAATTAAAGAGTATTATAAGTTGAATTAAATATATATTTTTCAAAAGTACAAAATTTATTCTGGGTTTGTCACACTTTCAGATTTTTCAGTATATTAAATATTCTGTTTTTAAAAGTTTATGCACTACTATCTTGCCTTTTGAATCACACCTCTTATTTTAAATATATTTTATGTGTATATCATTCATCTTAAATTATTTTCTTAATATGAATTAAAAATTGAATGTTATTGGGACTTCACTGGCAGTACAGTGGTTAGGACTCTATACTTCCACAGAAGGGAGCAAGAGTTCAATCCCTAGTCAGGGAACTAAGATCCTGTATGCCACTCATGCCACATGGCAGGGCAAAAAATGAATACATTAGTGTTATTACAAATTGTTGGCCAATAGAATTCAGTGTGTTAAAGTTTTAGTCACAAGTGAGTTACAATTAAAATTATTAGTAAATAATATATCAAATACATAAATATAAAATAAAAATAAATTTTGACTGGAAATGTATTTCTTGCCAAATACTTTTTTATTAGTTATTTTAATTAGTTTAATTATCTGTGGATAGTTTATTAAATGCTAAATGAGACAGTGCACATTCTTTAATCCAATTTTCATTTTATATTTGTTTTTCACTGTTTTGTGATAATAAGCGAGAAATTTTCACTCAAGTATTTAGAAATTAAATTTTCATGGCACTGTCATTCAGTTCTTTGAATTCAGTCAGTTCAGTTCAGTTGCTTAGTCGTGTCCGACTCTTTGGAACCCCATGAATCGCAACACGCCAGGCCTCCCTGTCCATCACCAACACCTGGAATTTACCCAAACTCACATAGATCGAGCCGGTGATGCCATCCAGCCATCTCATCCTCTGTTGTCCCCTTCTCCTCCTGCCTTCAATCCCTCCCAGCATCAGGGTCTTTTCCAATGAGTCAATTCTCCGTATGAGGTGGCCAAAGTACTGGAGTTTCAGCCTCAGCATCAGTCCTTCCAATGAACACCCAGGACTGGTCTCCTTTAGGATGGACTGGTTGGATCTCTTTGCAGTCCAAGGGACTCTCAAGAGTCTTCTCCAACACCACAACTCAAAAGCATCAATTCTTTGGCGCTCAGCTTTCTTCACAGTCCAATTCTCACATCCATACGTGACCACTGGAAAAACCAGAGCCTTCACTAGACAGACCTTTGTTGTCAAAGTAATGTCTCTGCTTTTGAATATGCTATCTAGGTTGGTCATAACTTTCCTTCCAAGCAGTAAGCGTCTTTTAATTTCATGTCTGCAATCGTCATCTGCAGTGATTTTGGAGCTGCAGAAAAAAAAAAAAAATCTGACACTGTTTCCAATGTTTCCCCACCTATTTCCCATGAAGTGATGGGACCAGAATGCCATGATCTTTGTTTTCTGAATGTTGAGCTTTAAGCCAACTTTTTCACTCTATTCTTTCACTTTCATCAAGAGGCTTTTAAGTTCCTCTTCACTTTCTGCCATAAGGGTGGTGTCTTCCGCATATCTGAGGTTATTGATATTTCTCCCAGCAATCTTGATTCCAGCTTGTGCTTATTCCAGCCCAGCGTTTCTCATGATGTACTCTGCATATAAGTTAAACAAGCAAGATGACAATATACAGCCTTGACGTACTCCTTTTCCTATATGGAACCAGTCTGTTTTACCATGTTCAGTTCTAACTGTTGCTTCCTGACCTGCATACAGATTTCTCAAGAGGCAAGTCAGGTGGTCTGGTATTCCCATCTCTTGAAGAATTGTCCACAGTTTATTGTGATCCACACAGTCAAAGGCTTTGGCATAGTCAATAAAGCAGAAATAGATGTTTTTCTGGAACTCTCTTGCTTTTTTGATGATCCAGCAGATGTTGGCAATTTGATCTCAGGTTCCTCTGCCTTTTCTAAAACCAGCTTGAACATCAGAAGTTCACAGTTCATGTATTGCTGAAGCCTGGCTTGGAGAATTTTGAGCATTACTTTACTAGCATGTGAGATGAGCGCAACTGTGCAGTAGTTGGAGTATTCTTTGGCATTGCCTTTCTTTGGGACTGGAATGAAAACTGACCTTTTCTAGTGCTGTGGCCACTGCTGACTTTTCCAAATTTGCTGGCATATTGAGTGTAGCACTTTCACAGCATCATCTTTCAAGATTTGAAATAGCTCAACTGGAATTCCATCACCTCCACTAGCTTTGTTCGTAGTGATGCCTTCTAAGGCCCACTTGACTTCACATTCCAGGATGTCTGGCTCTAGTTGAGTGATCACATCATCGTGATTATCTCGGTTGAGAAGCTCTTTTTTTGTACAGTTATTCTGTTTATTACAGTTCTTTACAGCATAGAATCTTGCTTCTTTCACTAGTCACATCCACAACTGGGTATTATTTTTGCTTTGGATCCATCTCTTCATTCTTATTGACTTGGCAAGTTCCTCTTTCAGTAGCCTATCATTTTGCCTTTTCATACTGTTCATGGGTTTCACAAGGAAAAATACTGCAGTAGTTTGCCATTTCCTTCTCCAGTGGACCACATTTTGTCAGACCTCTCCATCATGACCCGTCTGTTTTGGATGGCCCCACACAGCATGGCTTAGTTCCATTGAGTTAGACAACGCTAAGGTCCATGTGATCAGATTGGCTTGTTTTCCGTGATTATGGTTTCAGTGTGTCTGCCCTCTGATGCCCTCTCGCAACACCTACTGTCTCACTTGGGATTCTCTTACCTTGGACGTGGGGTATCTCTTCATGGCTGCTCCAGCAAAGCAAAGCCACTGCTCCTTACCTTGGACGAGGTCACCCCCGTGACCATGAACGTGGAGTATCTCCTCTCGGCCCTCCTGTGCCCACACAGCCACCACTCCTTGGAGGTGAGGAGTTTTTTTAATTACTTCTTTAAAAACAAAAGCCCAAAATAACATAATGCTCTATCATTAAAATATAATTTCAATAGCCCTTTATTTTGCTGAAAGCAAATAGTTAGAAATTATCAGATTTTCTATATGCCAGTACTTAGTAAACTGCCATTCACTTTTCTAAATGTTCTCTCTCACTTGCTATGAGAAATACCTTGTTAATATTTAAGAATGTATTCCAATATCAAGTGGCAAAGCTCAACAATGTAAAGCCATATTTTGTACATTTCCACCAACCTAATAATATTGACCATGGTCAATATTAGACAAACAGGAAAGCATTTGAGAACCTGTGATCTCTCTAGTCAGGCAAAATCTAAAGAGCCTGTGCTATGTATACAGACCTTGTTTCTTCTTCTACACTTAGTGTTATGAAAAATCATTACTAAAAGGATGATGATTAGGTGGAGAGAAGTCAAGGGTGCTATGTTGTTGGAAGTAACATTAGAATAAGAAGTGACAACAGTTTTTTTAATATTTGCTTAATATTACATGAACAGTTTCACAACTTAACTTTGTCATTACAGAAATTATCCATGCATAGTAGAACCTATTTATCTGAACACATACCTGTATGTGGTATGTGTGATTCTATAAGATTTGCAGGGGCAGTCCTAAGATGATGGAGGAATAGGACGGGGAGACCATTTTCTCCCTCACAAATTCATCAAAAGAACATTTCAACGCTGAGTAAATCCTACAAAACAACTTCTGAATGCTGGCAGAGGACATCAGGCACCCAGATCATTGTCTTCAAAAACAGGTAGGAAAAATATAAAAGATGAAAAAAGAGACAAAGGAGGTAGGGAGTGAGCTCCTTCCTGGGAAGGGAGTCCCATCCTAGGAGGGGAGTCTTAAAAAGAGAGAAGTGTCCAAACACCAGGAAACACTCTCACTGCTGAATCTGTGTTGAGCCTTGGAAGCATAGAGGGTAACATAACAGGGAAGAAAAATAAACAAATAATTTAAACCAACAGATTACGAACCCAATGGTAACTCCCCCAGCAGAGAAGCAGCACAGACACCTGCATCTGCCACTAGCAAGTAGGGGCTGGGCAGGGAGGCGCGGGCTGCAGTGCTTTTTAAGAATCAGCCGGAATGCCCTGAATGTAACCAGAGCGAACTAACTTGGGCTAGCATACCAGACTGTGGGGTAGCTACAATGCGAAAAGTTCTAACATAAGACACCACCAGAACCGCACACAGAAGAAAGGATGGAAGAGAAATAGCCAGCTGCAGACCATCCCCCACCGGTGACAGGCAGCCAGAGCCGTAAGGGCTGGAAGGGGGCAATCGCAGCCCCGGAGAGACTTTACCTACCAAACTGCAAGCAGGCTTCTTTGCTAACTAAGACTTCTTGGGGTTCTGGACAGTTAACATCTGCCTGACAAGGGGCGCCACTGGTACACCCAGAAAACTGAGCAGCAGGGAAAGGCGATAAGTTGCACTGACCGCGCTCACCAAACACCTGAGCTACTAGGTCCTGGGAAGGGCACAAAACGCAGGCCCAACCTAATCTGCACCTCTGAGGGCTACCTGAGAGCCGAGCCTGAGTGGCTTAGACCGGGGAGGTGCATGCAGCCTAGGGCCGGCCTCAGACAGTTCCCAGTGGAGCAACGTAGAGTCTGAGCAGTGTGCGCAGTGTTCAGGGTCATGCCCAGCATGGCTGAGACACTGCAAGCACATGCCAGTGTTATTTGTTTGCAGCATCCCGCCCTCCCCACAGCGCGACTGAACAAGTGAGTCTAAAAAAAAAAAAAAAGTGTCCACCACCGTCCCCCTTGTGTCAGAGGGAACTGCCTTGGAAGTGACCCCACACTGCCTACAATGCCAGGGAAAGTCCCAGAAATATCTTTACTATTTTTATGACCATTCTCTCTCTTTTTTTTTTTTTTTGGTGATGTTGTTGTTTGATTGCTTTTTTCTTCTTTTCTTTTCCTTCTCTTTTTTTTTAACTTTTTAAAATTTTTAAGTCCTCTATTTCTCCTTTAATTTTAATTTTTATAATCTACTATCACTTTTCAAAAAAAAGACCCTATTTGTAAAGCAAATGCCATATATATATATATATATATATATATATATATATATAGTGTGTGTGTGTGTGATTGTTGTTGTTGTTTTTTAATAATTCTCGTTACTTTGGTTTTTTTTTCTGTCTTTTTGTTCTTCTTTTCTTTATTATTGTATTTTTGAAAATCCAACCTCTACTCTAGATTTTTAATCTTTGCTTTTTGGTATTTGTTGTCAATTTTGTACATTTAAAAACCCAATCTTCAGTACCCAAGTTTACCTGAGAGCAAGATTACTGGCTTGACCACTCTTTCCTCCTTTGGACCCTCCTTTTTCTCCACCAGGTTGTATCTGTCTCCTCCCTCCCCCTTCTCTTCTCTACCCAATTCTGTGAATCTCTGTGTGTTCCAGATGATGGAGAACACTTAGGGAACTGGTTACTGGCTGGGTCTGTCTCTCTCCTTTTCATTTCCCTCTTTTATCCACCTGGCCACCTCTGTCTACTTCCTCCCTCTCCTCCGAGGTATAACTCCGTGAACACCTCTGAGCAGTCCAGACTGAGGAGCGCACATAAGGAAGTGATTACTGGCTAACTTGCTCTCTCCTCTTTTGATCCTACCTCATCTCATTCCATTCACCTCTAACTACCCCCTCCCTCTTCTCTTCTCCATGTAACTCAGTGAACCTCTCTGGGTGTCCCTCAATGTGGAGAAACTTTTCATCTTTAACCTAGATGTTTTATCATCAATGCTGTATAGATGCAGAAGCCTTGAGGCTACTGTAAAAATAAAACTGAAAACCAGAAGCAGGAGGCTTAAGTCCAAAGCCTGAGAACATCAGAGAACTCCTGACTCCAGGGAACATTAATTGATAGGAGCTCATCAAACACCTCCATACCTACACTGAAACCAAGCACCACCCAAGGGCCAACAAGTTCCAGAGCAAGACATACCACACAAATTCTCCAGCAACACAGGAACACACTCCTGAGCTTCAATATACAGGCAGCTCGAGTTAATCCAAAACCACAGACAACTCATAACTCATTACTGGACACTTCATTGCACTCCAGAGAGAAGAAATCCAGCTCCACCCACCAGAACTCCGACACAAGCTTCCCTCTCCAAGAAACCTTGACAAGCCACTGATACAACACCACCCACAGCAAGGAAACTCCATAATAAAGAGAACTCCACAAATTCCCAAAATACAGAAAGGCCACTCCAAAAGCAGCAAAATAAACAAGATGAAGAGACAGAGGAATACCCAGTAGGTAAAGGAACAGGAGAAATGCCCACCAAACCAAGCAAAAGAGGAAGAGATAGGGAATCTACCTGAGAAAGAATTCTGAATAATAATAGTGAAAATGATCCAAAATATTGAAATCAAAATGGAATCACAGATAAATAGCCTAGAGACAAGGATTGAGAAGATGCAAGAAAGGTTTAACAAGGACCTGGAAGAAATAAAAAAGAGTCAATATATATTGAATAATGCAATAAATGAGATCAGAAACACGCTGGAGGCAACAAATAGTAGAATATTGGAGACAGAAGATAGGATTAGTGAAATAGAAGATAGAATGGTAGAAATAAATGAATCAGAGAGGAAAAAAGAAAAAATGAATTAAAAGAAATGAGGACAATCTCAGAGACCTCCAGGACAATATGAAATGCTCCAACATTCGAATTATAGGAGGCCTAGAAGAAGAAGACAAAAAGAAAGACCATGAGAAAATCCTTGAGGAGATAATAGTTGAAAACTTCCCTAAAATCGAGAAGGAAATAATCACCAAAGTCCAAGAAACCCAGAGAGTTCCAAACAGGATTAACCCAAGGTGAAACACCACAAGACACATATTAATCAAATTAATAAAGATCAAACACGAAGAACAAATATTAAAAGCAGCAAGGGAACAACAACAAATAACACACAAGGGGATTCCCATAAGGATAACTGCAGAGCTTTCAATAGAAACTCTTCAGGCCAGGAGGGGATGGCAAGACATACTTAAAGTGATGAAAAAAAAAAATAACTTACAGCCCAGATTACTGTACCCAGCAAGGATCTCATTCAGATATGAAGGAGAAATCAAAAGCTTTACAGACAAGCAAAAGCTGAGAGAATTCAGCACCACCAAACCAGCTCTCTAACAAATGCTAAAGGATATTCTCTAGACAGGAAACACAAAAAGGGCGTATAAACCCAAACCCCAAACAATAAAGTAAATGGCAACAGGATCATACTTATCAATAATTACCTTAAATGTAAATGGGTTGAATGCCCCAACCAAAAGGCAAAGACTGGCTGAATGGATACAAAAACAAGACCCCTACATATGCTGCCTACAAGAGACCCACCTCAAAACAAGGAACCCATACAGACTGAAAGTAAAGGGCTGAAAAAAGATATTCCATGCAAATAGAGACCAAAAGAAAGCAGGAGTAGCAATACTCATATCCGATAAAATAGACTTTAAAACAAAGGCTGTGAAAAGAGACAAAGAAGGCCACTACATAGTGATTAAAGGATCAATCCAAGAAGAAGATATAACAATTATAAATATATATGCACCCAACATATGTAAGACAAATGCTAACAAGTATGAAAGGGGAAATTAACAATAACACAATAATAGTTGGAGACTTTAATACCCCGTTCACATCTATGGACATATCAACTAAACAGAAAATTAAGAAAGAAACACAAACTTTAAATGATACAATAGACCAGCTAGACCTAATTGATATCTATAGGACATTTCACCCAAAAACAATGAATTTCACCTTTTTTCTCAAGTGCTCACGGAAACTTTTCCAGGATAGATCACATCCTGGGCCATAAATCTAGCCTTGGTAAATTCAAAAAAATTGAAATCATTCCATGCATCTTTTCTGACCATAATGCATTAAGATTAGATCTCAATTACAGGAGAAAAACTATTAAAAATTCCAACATATGGAGGCTGAACAACACGCTTCTGAATAACCAACAAAACACAGAAGAAATCAAAAAAGGAATAAAAATATGCATAGAAAAGAATGAAAATGAAAACACAAAAACCCAAAACCTTTAGAACACTATGAAAGCAGTTCTAAGGGGAAAGTTCATAGCAATACAGGCATACCTCAAGAAACAAGAAAAAAAGTCAAATAACCTAACTCTACACCTAAAGCAACTAGAAAAGGAAAAAATGGAGAACCCCAGAGTTAGTAGAAGGAAAGAAATCTTAAAAATTAAGGAAGAAATAAATGCAAAAGAAAAAAAAAAAAAAAGAGACCATAGCAAAAATCAACAAAGCCAAAAGCTGGTTCTTTGAAAGGATAAATAAAATTGACAAACCATTAGCGAGATTCATCATGAAACAAAGGGAGAAAAATCAAATCAATAAAATTAGAAATGAAAATGGAGAGATCACAACAGACAACACAGAAATACAAAGGATCTTAAGAGACTACTATCAACAATTATATGCCAATAAAATGGACAGCGTGAAAGAAACGGACAAATTCTTAGAAAAGTACAACTTTCCAAAACTGAACCAGGAAGAAATAAAAAATCTTAACAGGCCCATCACAAGCACAGAAATTGAAACTGTAATCAGAAATCTTCCAGCAAACAAAAGCCCAGGTCCAGATGGCTTCACAGCTGAATTCCACCAAAAATTTAGAGAAGAGCTAACACCTATCCTACTCAAGCTCTTCCAGAAAATTGCAGAGGAAGGTAAACTTCCAAACTCATTCTATGAGGCCACCATCACCCTAATACCAAAACCTGACAAAGATGCCACAAAAAAAGAAAACTACAGCCCAATATCACTGATGAACATAGATGCAAAAATCCTTAACAAAATTCTAGCAGTCAGAATCCAACAACATATTGAAAAGATCATACACCATGACCAAATGGGCTTTATCCCAGGGATGCAAGGATTCTTCAATATCTGCAAATCAATCAATGTAATACACCACATTAACAAATTGAAAAATAAAAGCCATATGATTATCTCAATAGATGCAGAGAAGGCCTTTGACAAAATTCAGCATCCATTTATGATAAAAACTCTCCAGAAAGCAGGAGTAGAAGGAACATACCTCAACATAATAAAAGCTATATATGACAAACCCACAGCAAACATTATCCTCAATGGTGAAAAATTGAAAGCATTTCCCCTAAAGTCAGGAACAAGACAAGGGTGCACACTTTCACCGCTACTGTTCAACATAGTTCTGGAAGTTTTTGCCACAGCAATCAGAGCAGAAAAAGAAATGAAAGGAATCCAAATTGGAAAAGAAGAAGTAAAACTCTCACTGTTTGCAGATGACATGATCCTCTACATAGAAAACCCTAAAGACTCCACCAGGAAATTACTAGACCTAATCAATGAATATAGTAAAGTTGCAGGATATAAAATCAACACACAGAAATCGCTTGCATTCCTATACACTAATAATAAGAAAGTAGAAAAAGAAATTAAGGAAACAATTCCATTCACCACTGCAACGAAAAGAATAAAATACTTAGGAATATATCTACCTAAAGAAACTAAAGACCTATATATAGGAAATTATAAAACACTGATGAAAGAAATCAAAGAGGACACTAATAGATGGAGAAATATACCATGTTCATGGATCAGAAGAATCAGTTTGGTGAAAATGAGTATACTACCCAAACCAATCTGCAGATTCAATGCAATCCCTATCAAGCTACCAGTGGTATTTTTCACAGAGCTAGAACAAATAATTTCACAATTTGTATGTAAATACAAAAAACCTTGAATAGCCAAAGCAATCTTGAGAAAGAAGAATGGAACTGGAGGAATCAACCTGCCTGACTTCAGGCTTTACTACAAAGCCACAGTCATTAAGACAGTATGGTACTGGCACAAAAACAGAAATATAGATCAATGGAACAAAATAGAAAGCCCAGAGATAAATCCACACACCTATGGACACCTTATCTTAGACAAAGGAGGCAAGAATATACAATGGATTAAAGACAATCTCTTTAACAAGTGGTGCTGGGAAAACAGGTCAACCACTTGTAAAAGAATGAAACTAGATCACTTTCTAACACCATACACAAAAATAAACTCAAAATGGGTTAAAGATCTAAACATAAGACCAGAAACTATAAAACTCCTAGAGGAGAAGATAGGCAAAACACTCTCAGACATAAATCACAGCAGGATCCTCTATGACTCACCTCCCAGAATACTGGAAATAAAAGCAAAAATAAACAAATGGGATCTAATTAAAATTAAAAGCTTCTGCACAACAAAGGAAAATATAAGCAAGGTGAAAAGACAGCCTTCTGAATGGGAGAAAAAAATAGCAAATGAAGCAACTGACAAACAACTAATCTCAAAAATATACAAGCAACTTATGCAGCTCAAGTCCAGAAAAATAAATGACCCAATCAAAAAATGGGCCAAAGAACTAAATAGACATTTCTCCAAAGAAGACATACGGATGGCTAACAAACACAGGAAAAGATCCTCAACATCACTCATTATCAGAGAAATGCAAATCAAAATCACAGTGAGGTACCATTTCACACCAGTCAGAATGGCAGGAATCCAAAAGTCTACAAGCAATAAATGCTAAAGAGGGTGTGGAGAAAAGCGAACCCTCTTACACTGTTGGTGGAAATGCAAACTAGTACAGCCACTATGGAGAACAGTGTGGAGATTCCTTAAAAAATTGTGAATAGAACTGCCTTATGACCCAGCAATCCCACTGCTGGGCATACACACAGAGGAAACCAGAATTGAAAGAGACACATGTACCCCAATGTTCATCACAGCACTGTTTATAATAGCCAGGACATGGAAACAACCTAGATGTCCATTAGCAGATGAATGGATAAGAAAGCTGTGGTACATATACACAATGGAGTACTACTCAGCCATTAAAAAGAATACATCTGTCTTGCATACAAGGTCATCATTGCCATCTTTCTAAATTCCATATATATATATGTGTTAGTATACTGTATTGGTGTTTTTCTTTCTGGCTTACTTCACTCTGTATAATCGGCTCCAGTTTTATCCATCTCATCAGAACTGATTCAAATGAATTCTTTTTAACGGCTGAGTAATACTCCATTGTGTATATGTACCACAGCTTTCTTATCCATTCATCTGCTAATGGACATCTTGGTTGTTTCCATGTCCTGGCTATTATAAACAGTGCTGCGATGAACACTGGGGTACATGTGTCTCTTTCAATTCTGGTTTCCTCGGTGTGTATGCCCAGCAGTGGGATTGCTGGGTCATAAGGCAGTTCTATTTGCAATTTTTAAAGGAATCTCCACACTGTTTTCCATAGTGGTTGTACTAGTTTGCATTCCCACCAACAGTGTAGGAGGGTTCCCTTTTCTCCACACCCTCTCTAGCATTTATTGCTTGCAGATTTTGGGGTCGCAGACATTCTGACTGGTGTGAAGTGGTACCTCATTGTGGTTTTGATTTGCATTTCTCTAATAATGAGTAAAGATGGCAATGATGACCCTGTTTGCAAAACAGCAAAAAAGACAGATGTGTATAGCAGACTTTTGGACTCAGAGGGCGAGGGAGAGGGTGGAATGATTTGGAAGAATGGCATTGAAACATGTATACTATCATGTAAGAATCAAATCACCAGTCTATGTCCAATGCAGGATACAGCATGCTTGGGGCTGGTGCATGGGGATGACCCAGAGGGATGTTGTGGGGAGGGAAGTGGGAGGGGGTTCATGTTTGGGATCGCATGTACACCCGTGGTGGATTCATGTAAATGTATTGCAAAACCAATACAGAATTGTAAAGTAAAATAAGTAAAAAATAATAAAAAAAAGAATCCACCTGCAAAAAAAAAAAAAAAAAAGAATACATCTGAATCAGTTCTAATGAGGTGGATGAAACTGGCACCTATTATACACAGTGAAGTAAGCCAAAAAGTAAAACACATATATATATGGAATTTAGAAAGATGGTAATGATAACCCTCTATGTGAGGCAGCAAAAGAGACACAGATGTATAGAACGGATGTTTAGACTCTGTGGGAGAGGGAGAGGGTGGGATGATTTGGGAGAATGGCATTGAAACATGTATACTATCATGCAAGAAACGAATCGCCAGTCTATGTTCGATACAAGATATAGGATGCTTGGGGCCGGTGCACAGGGATGATCTAGAGAGATGATACGGGGTGGGAGGTGGGAAGGGGGTTCAGGATTGGGAACTCATGTACACCGGTGGCTGATTCATGTCAATGTATGGCAAAACCAATACAGTATTGTAAAGCAAAATAAAGTAAAAAATAAATAAACTACTGGGAATTAAAAAAAAAAAAGATTTGCATATGATCCTTTAAGAATCACATAAATATGTATGTGTTCATAAAAATGTGCATGCACATATATGTATATAGATAGATAGATATATGTATGTCTATCTATATATATGTACTATATATATAATAGCACCTTTTACATAAAAGATCCAATGTATTAAAGAATGATATTAGGCTACCTACTTTGCTTAATATTATATTGTGGAAAGCTTTCTGTATTAATATAATCTTTTTCTATATATCCTTTTCCACTTGATGGGTATCATTTTTTAATAACTTTTTTATAAGTCTTAGAATTAAATAAATTTGAACTTAAAGCAAGCTTGATATTACAATTCACTAAACTTATAGTTTTAAATTTCTGAATAGTGTAATTTGTTACCAGTGTAACTTTTTCTTCCATTTCTTAACAGAAATTCTCTAAATCATATTTCATTACATCTTTACATATTTTATCATCTGTATTATCCAAAGTTCTCCAGATAAATAGAACCAAAAGGAGATAAATAAGTATTAGATAGATGGGGGGGGTGGAGGGATGAGATTTAATATAGGACTTGGTTCATGTGATTGTGGAAATCAAAAATCCCATGATGTGTGCTGTCTGCCGATTGGAGAACCAGGAGTCAATAATGCAATTCAGTCTGAGTTTAAAGGTCTGGGAATCTGGGGGCCAATACATAAAGCTCTGTCCAAGCCAAGTCCATTGGCATGAGGAGATGGATGTCACAGCTGAAGCAGAGAGAGCAAATTAGCACTTTCCCCTCTTTTTATTCTTTTCAGACCATCAAAGCATTGGATTGTGTCTACCCACTTTGGATCTTCATTTGCTAAGTCTATGGAATCAACCACTTTCTTCCAGGTACATCTCACGCACACAATCAGAAAAAATATTTAGCAACCATTTGGACATACCTTAATCCAGTCAAGTTGACATATACAATTAACCATCATATCATCATTATTGTTATCTTGCAACAGTTAATTGAATATTTTTTCATTGCCTTTTTAAAATATATTTTTTAACACTAAGACCTTTTTGTTCTTCCCCTGAATATCTACTCAGCTTCCTAGAGCAAAGTGTTTCCAATAAGTATTTTTATGCTATTCACTTTTTGAATCTCTCCCCCTATTTTTCCTATTCTTCTCACATATATAAAGCATCAAAATTATTTTCATCTATTTTTCTAATTTATTTACTATAATTTTTTAAATACTAAATTTGTCTACTATAAATTTATGTAAGCATTACAAAACTACTTTTAATACTCCAGTTCTCCCTTATTGTCCTCTCATATTTCGTTTTTAAGCAATTAATAAAAGTTCATTATATTGGGCATAATTAGGAGAAAATAATATCTATTTAGCAATAAATATTCCTCAGACTCTTAAGATATTATTAAATTATCCAGATGCTTAATTGTGCTTCAATGTATACCAAGTGACCAAGTGAAATCGCTCAGTCGTGTCCGACTCTTTGTGACCCCATGGACTGTAGCCTATCACACTCCTCCATCCATGGGATTTTCCAGGCAAGAGTACTGGAGTGGATTGCCATTTCCTTCTTCAGAGGATCTTCCTGACCCAGGGATCGAACCCGGGTCTTCTGCATTTTAGGCAGACGCTTTACCATCTAAGCCACAAGGGAAGTCCTTCAATGTATACAGTTGCTTTCAAATATTGTAACATTAGCAATTCTAGGTATTTTGTATTTGATAATATCATGAAGTTTTATCACGTGCCTATGAATTAACTAGACAACTACTGTTGTTATTCCTTAGTTGACCAACTCTCAATTTAATTATTGAAATTTTAATTATTTTATTTTTTAATTTGTGTCATCTATGTTTTGCATTTACTCACCGAAATTGATTTCTGAATGCATTGTTATGAAATATAGAGGAACAATAAGGATATGAGCTATGACTTCTCATAAAACATATACTTTCTGGGAAGACATAAAACACTAATATTGAACAAATATTATTTCCCTTTCTTATTTATAGTTTTTTCTTAAATACTATCTTGTTAGTTTATAATAATAAATATTATACTTGTAGTAGTAAAAATTTTTGGTGTATATAATATCAGATACACTGCCAAAATTTAATGTAGGTAATGGGAAAGAATAAAAGGCATAGAATGAAAATTATTGAGATTATCTCTTTCCTATTAATGGTAGGAAAAGGTATTAAGATATTATTAAATTATCCATATGCTTAATTGTGCTTACTGTGTGTATTTTTTACCAATCAAATGAAAGTTTATCCAAGGGTATTTTCACTGGCTATTAAGATAAGGCTAGTGTGTCTTACTCAATGAGCAAATTATATCAAATTAATTATATGTTCTTCATTTTTTACAAGCATAAGTGCTAATTCTATACAGAAAATCAAAAGATTTATATTTTTTTTTAATTGTGGATTTTAAAGTTTCTTAAAGAATAAGGCTGCTAAAAATGAAACTGCTACATATTGCTTTAAATTCCCATTCTGTTGTTGTTGCTCAGTCTCTAAGTCATGTCCAATTCTTTGAAAACCTGTGGATTGCAATATGCTGGGCTCCCCTGTCCTTCACTATCTCCTCAAGTTTTCTCAGATTCTTCCCTATTGAGTCAGTAATGCTATCTAACCATAGCATCTGCCTGCTTCTCCTTTTACGCTCAGTCTCTCCCAACATCAGAATCTATCCTATGAGATGGGTTTTCATATTAAGTGGTTAAAGTATTGGAGTATCAGATTCTACCTCAGTCCTTCCAATGAATATTCAGAATTGATTTCCCTTAGGATTGACTGTTTCAATCTCCTTGAAGTCCAAGGGACTATAAGAGATAAATCAATTATAATTTAGCAAGTGTATAACCAGACCACCATCTATAGTATGTTTATATTTAATTATTTTCCTTTATTAATGATGTGGGTAAGTACTAAGAGAAGTATACTTATTAAGTCTTTCTTTTATGTGCATCTCATTATCAGAATTTATACTCTCAAGGCTGTTTCTCTGTTAAATAATGTATAATGTCTTAGAATAGTTTTAAAAACACAATTACATATGTTACTCTGTAAATGTTACTGTTTTATGAGAACTTTTATAGCATCTAATTCTGCTGCTCTTTTATTTTAATTGCTTTTCTGTTATGGTAAATTTGTGATATGTGGTGAGACAAACAGAAATAAACATATATGTTAATTCTGTAAAGTTAATTTGAAATTCTTTAGAAACACTGTCACAACCTTGTCAATTAGTTCATAATTCATGCCCCATCAAAAAGAAGGGGGTTTCTTAGCACTGTGACAAGTCAGTTAATTAGGGCTCAGGTAAATGTCTGAAGAAAATAGGACTTTTTCCATCCAGCATTCTATAACGCTCTATTAGACTCTAAAAGGAAATAATGAAGCAAGAAGAAATTAGCACTAGGGAAGGAAAGGTTAGATTTTTATAAGCTGTATAGAGATGTGACATTAGATCAGCTTCTCTTATTATAATTATTTACTTTAAATAATTTTCCAGGAAAGGCATACTTTGGTTACTTACTTGTTCTCTTTACATATGTGGGGGTGAATGAGGGAGAGAGACAGAAAGAGGAAGGGAGAGAAAGAAGCTTTCTACAAATCTTTTAGTGATTTGTTGCATCATTCACTTTTTGGTCACCAAGATATTTATCATTACTTTCTGGATAAATGAATATTTAAATATTCTTAGAGGTTCTAAGTAATATTAAGCACATATTTTATAAATGATCGAACAGAATAAATATATTTATGAGAATATACATCTATATCTTAGAAGCAAAATGCATTCCTTTCTATAAAAGTATCATCAGGTACATTTGCTGGCAATGTAAATTGGTATAATCACTTTTAAAAGACAGTTCTTATTAAGAAAAAAAGACTTTCTTAAAAAATGAGTTTCTCATATAATGAAAATACACTCTTTCTGTAAACCACAATTCCACTTCTAAGCATTTACCCCAGAGTAATGAAAATATATTTATTGAGAAGTATAAATATATGTAAAATATTCATAAGAGCTCTTTACCTGATAGCTTAAAACTTGAAATAACTCAATTACCCCTCTAATTTTGAATGGATAAATATATATTCATATATTCATATATTTATTATAATAAATTAGTAATATATTCATATTGCTTATTATAACTCATAAAGTAAATAATGAATTAATGATACATATAGCATGGTGAATCAAAATGATTTTGCTCAGAACAGAACAAAATAGACACAAAGAAATACATATGCAGTGATCCAATCAAAATTAATTTCTTGAAAAGATAAAATTTAGCTATCCTAATAGATATTAGAGCAGTGATTGGACTGGAGTGAAAGGTTAACTAGAAAGGAACACGATAAAAACTTATCGGTGTGAAAGAATTTGTTCAATACCTTAATTGGGAGGAAGTTACACAGATTTGTCAAACTTAAAATCCTTCCTTCCCTACTTTTTTCCTTCTCTCTTTCCATCCTTCTATTCTTCAAAATTAGTCAAAAACTCATTAAATATAAACAGGTGTGTCAGCATCCCAGAAAGATTCAGAGATTGCTTACGTATAGTGGATTAAATGAATATATGAATGAACACAATGAAGATCATTGGAGCCAAGTTTCACACTCGGAAAAAACTATATGTTCAAATATGAATGCTAGAATGAATCCTAAACTATTATATTGAACTTTGAAGTATAGGAAGGAAGTTAATGATATAGAAATAACTAGATGTAAAATTTTGTGGGTATGCCTATATATAGGCATGTATTTCCTGACTTCATCCACCAACAGAGCTTGGAATCAGAAATCCCCAGGGAAATCAGAATACCTAGCACTGAGACCTTGGTCTATGATACAAATATTCTCCAGTAAAAAAAACCACCATTCTTTAGAAAAATGGTTGATTCCAGGGCTGGAGCAGGGAACTCTGGAAGATTTTGTTAGATAAGAAAGCAAGTTTAGTTCAGCTCAGTTGCTCAGTCATGTACAACTCTTTGCGAGCCCATGGACTGCAGCACATCAGGCCTCCCAGTCCATCAACAACTCCTGAGGTTTACTCAAACTCATGTCCATTGAGTCGGTGATATCATACAACCATCTTATCCTCTGTCGTCCCCTTCTCCTCCCACCTTCAATCTTTCCAAGCAACAGGGTTTTTACTAATGAGTCAGTTCTTCCCATCAGGGGGCCAAAGTATTGGAGTTTCAGCTTCAACATCAGTCCTTCCAATGACTATTCAGGACTGATTTCTTTAGGATGTACTGATTGGATCTCCTTGCAGTCCAAGGGACTCTCAATAGTCTTCTCCAACTATGCCAAAGACTTTGACTGCATGGATCACAAAAAAACTGTGTAAAATTCTCATAGATATGGGAATACCAGACCACCTTACCTGCCTCCTGTGAAAGAAACCTCCATGCACATCAAGAAGCAGCAGTTAGAATGGGACATGAACAATGGACTAGTTCCAAAAAGGGAAAGGAGTGCATCAAGGCTGTATATTGTCACCATTCCTATTTTCTTTATATGCACAGTACACCATGCTGAATGCTGGTCTGGATGAAGCACAAGTTGGAATCAAGATTTCAGGAAGAAATATCAATAACCTCAGTTAGGCACATGATACCACCCTTATGGCAGTGAGTGAAGAGGGACTCAAGAGCCTCTTGATGAAGAAGAAAGAGGAGACTGAAAAGGCTGGCCTAAAACTCAACATTCAAAAAACAAAGATCATGGCATCTGGTCCCATCACTTCATGGCAAATAGATTGGGAAACAATGGAAACAGTGACAGATTTAATTTCTTGGACTCCAAAGTCACTGCAGATGGTGAATGCAGCTATGAAATTAAAAGACACTTGCTCCTTGGGAAAAAAAGCTATGACATTCTAGACAGCATATTAAAACACAGAGACCTCACATTGCTGACAAAGGTTTATCTAGTCAAAGCTATGATTTTTCCAGTAGTCATGTATGGATGTGTGCTCCTGTATTCTTCCCTGGACAATCCCATGGACAGAGGAGCATGGTGGGCTATAGTCTATTGAGTCACAAAGAGTCGGACACAACTGAAGCAACTGAGCACGAACACATACATGCATGTATGGATGTGAGAGTTGGATTATAAAGAAGGCTGAGTGCCAAAGAAATTATGTTTTTGAACTGTGGTGTTGTAGAAGACTCTTGAGAGTCCCTTGGAATTCAAAGAGATTCAAACATTCAATCCTAAAGGAAATTAGTCATGACTATTCATTGGAAGGATTGATGCTGAAACTCCAATACTTTGGCACCTGATGTGAAGAACTGATTTATTAGAAAAGACCCTGATTCTAGAAAAGGTTGAAGGTGGGAGGAGAAGGGGATGACAGAAGGTGAGATGGTTGGATGGCATCACTGACTCAATGGACATGAGAATAAGAAAGCTCTGGGAGATGGTGATTGACAGGGAATCCTGGTGTTCTGCAGTCTATAAGGTTTAAAGAGTTGAACACATACTGAGCAAATGAACATCAACAATTTCTTAGAATATTCTTTAAATTTTGAAATATATTTCTTCATGCTTAGATTTTAATTATGGGTTTTGGGCAGATCTATCACAGACATTTTGTGCATACTTATTGTTTTCCAACAGGCACTATGCAATATGAATTTGTTCCACATTTAGGATTTTAGATTAAACACTTGATTGATTTCAGGAAAATAGTTGTTTACTGCAGAAGTTGCTTCTTTTTCTTTTGTTAATGAACATGTAGTTTGAAGGCAGACACACAGAGATTCTATACAGCTATCCTATTTCTCATCCTGGTTCTGGTCATTCTTTTACCATCAGTTTTTCTTACTTAGGATCAGTTTATTCACTCAGTCGTGTCCAACTCTCTGAAACCCCATGTACTGCAGCATGCCAGGCTTCTCTGTCCATCACCAACCCCTGAAGCTTGCTCAAAGTCATGTCCATTGCGTTGGTGATGCCATCCAACCATCTCATCCTCTGTCGCCCCCTTCTCCTCCCTCGCTCAGTCTTCCCCAGCATAAAGCTCTTTTCAAATGAGTCAGTTCTTCACAGCAGGTGGCCATAGTATTGGAGTTTCAGCTTCCAGTGAATATTCAGGACTGATTTCCTTTAGGATGGGCTGATTGGATCTCCTTTCAATCCAAGGGGCTCTCAAGAGTCTTCTCCAACATCACAGTTCAAAAGTATCGATTCTTCAGCACTCAGCTTTATTTATATTCCAACTCCCACATCCATGCATGAATACTGGAAAAACTATAGCCTTCATTAGATGGACTATTGTTGGCAAAGTAATGTCTCTGCTCTTTAATATGCTGTCTAGGTTGGTCATAGCTTTTTCTTCCAACGAGTAAGCATCTGTTAATTTCATGGCTGCAGTCACCATCTGAAGTGACTTTGGAGACCAGAAAAATAACGCCAGCCACTGTTTCCACTGTTTCCCCATCTATTTGCCATGAAATGATGGGACCAGATGCCATTATCTTAGTTTTCTAAATGTTGAGATTTAAGTCAACATTTTTGCTCTGCTCAGAGAATTAAGAAGATGTATCATAAGGACATCAAAGTCAGTTCTGAATTTGCTATGATTTTCACTGGCCAAACTGAATGATTTAGGTTGCATAACAGTATGTATGTTTACACACACACACACACACACACACACACACATATACACAAAAGACATGGTTTTTATTATATTGAATAAAGTAAGAATCCATAAGCCTATACTGATATAAATAGAAAAAAAAAGACGCTGTGTTTCTAGTAGAAAGCAAAATAACAAATGTAAAATGAATGATGAAATTAGGAAATCACCTTTGGAAATCATCATCATAGCAATAAATGCACGTAAGTAGCCATGGAATTAAAAGACGCTAATCCTTGGAAGAAAAGTTATGACCAACCTAGATAGCATATTCAAAAGCAGAGACATTACTTTACCGACGAAGGTCCATCTACTCAAGGCTATGGCTTATCCAGTAGTCATGTATGGATGTGAGAGTTGGACTGTGAAGAAGGCTGAGCGCCGAAGAATCGATGCTTTAGAACTGTGGTGTTGGAGAAAGTGAAAGAGGAGAGTGAAAAAGTTGGCTTAATCCTCAACATTTAGAAAACGAAGATCATGGCATCTGGTCCCATCACTTCATGCGAAATAGGTGGGGAAACAGTGAAACAGTGTCAGACTTTAGTTTTTAGGGCTCCAAAATCACTGCAGATGGTGACTGCAGCCATGAAATTAAGAGACGCTTACACTTTGGAAGAAAATGTATGACCAACCTAGATAGCATATTCAAAAGCAGAGATATTACTTTACCGACTAAGATCCGTCTAGTCAAGGCTATGGTTTTCCCTGTGGTCATGTATGGATGTGAGATTTGGACTGTGAAGAAGGCTGAGGGGCTAAGAACTGATGCTTTTGAACTGTGGTGTTGGAGAAGACTCTTGAGAGTCCCTTGGACTGCAAGGAGATCCAACCCGTCCATTCTGAAGGAGATCCACCCTGGGATTCTTTGGAAGGAATGATTCTAAAGCTGAAACTCCATTACTTTGGCCACCTCATGCGAAGAGCTGACTCACTGGAAAAACTCTGGTGCTAGGAGGGATTGGGGGCAGGAAGAGAAGGGGACGACAGAAGATGAGATGGCTAGATGGTATCACTGACTTGATGGCTGTGAATCTGAGTGAACTCCAGAGTTGGTGATGGACAGGGAGGCCTGGTGTGCTGCAATTCATGGGGTCGCAAAGAGTTGGACATTACTGAGTGACTGAACTGAACTGTGCTTCCATACAATTAAATTTTTTTCTATGTATGTATAAGATTCCATTGGTAATTTAATAGGGATGGCACTGCATCTGTAGATTACCTTGGATAGTGTAGTCGCTTTGTCTACATTGAGTCTTTCATTCCAAGAGCATGGAATATTTTTTCCATCTCTTTATGTCATTTTCAATGTTTCTCATTCAGCATCTTACAGTTTTCAGAACACAGGCCTTTTACCTCCCTAGGTAGGCTTATTCCTATGTATTTTATTATTTTTATGTGTTGATAAATAGAATTGTTTCCTTAATTTCTCTTTCTGATCTTTCATTTTTAGTGTAGAGGAATGAAAGATTTTTTTTTTTTTTTGTATAGTAAGTCCCCTTCAAGTTGAAAACTTTCAAAAATGTGAACATGCCTCTCGTTCCAGCAAGGTACCAGAATCTATTCTATCAATGTCAATTATGAGTGAAATGGCAGCTTGCCCTCCATTTTATATTGCTGATGATTCTTCAGCTCTACCATCTCCTACCTCCTCTCTGCCCCTCCTCTTCTCTCCTGTTCACTCAATCCCAGCCCTTATATGCCAGCTGTTTTACTGTACTACTGTACTTTTCAAGATATTCTGCTATAAGATGAAAAATATTTTCTTAATTTTTTTGTGTATTGTTTGTGTGAAAAATATTATAAACTTATTACAGTACAGTCCTATATGGCAGATTGTGTTAGCTGGGTACCTAGGCTAATTTTGTTGGACTTATGGGCAAATTAGACTTACAAGTATGCTCTTGGAATGGAATTTATTTGTATGTATGTGTTTTGTATCCTGTTTCCTGTATTAATTCTGTATCACAACTTTTCCAAGTTCATTGATGAGCTCTAATAACTTTCTAGTAGCATCTTTAGGATTTTTTATGCATAGCATCATGTCATCTGCAAACAGTAACAGCTTAACTAGATTTTTTTTTGTACTTTTGAATTATGTTCAAAACAAGTAGCAAAAAAATTAAAAGCAACAACTTACTGAACTGAATACTTTGTTAATAGTTATACCTGTAATGTATTCCTCATTGTAATTTTTTATTTTACTCATATAAAATGAAAAATGCAGTATCATGAAATTAAAAACTCGAAGTAGTAATTCTCTAAAAATAATGGACAATTGGCTAATAAGAAGTTAAAAGATATTAAATTTCAGTTCAGTTCAGTTCAGTCAGTTGCTTAGTCGAGTCTGACTCTTTGTGACCCCATGAATCGCAGCACGCCAGTCCTCCCTGTCCATAACCAACTCCGGAATTGACTCAGACTCACGTTCATCGAGTCTGTGATGCCATCCAGCCATCTCATCCTGTGTCGTCCCCTTCTCCTCCTGCCCCCAATCCCTCCCAACATCAAAGTCTTCTCCAATGAGTCAACTCTTCACATGAGGTGGCCAAAGTACTGGAGTTTCAGCTTTAGCATCATTCCTTACAAAGAAATCCCAAGGATGATCTCCTTCAGAATGGATTGGTTGGATCTCCTTGCAGTCCAAGGGACTCTCAAGAGTCTTCTCCAACACCACACTTCAAAAGCATCAATTCTTTGGCACTCAGCTTTCTTCACAGTCCAACACTCACATCCATACATGACCACAGGAAAAACCATAACCTTGGCTAGACGGACCTTAGTCGGCAAAGTAATGTCTCTGCTTTAGAATATGCTATCTAGGTTGCTCATACATTTTCTTCCAAGGAGTAAGTGTCTTTTAATTTCATGGCTGCAGTCACCATCTGCAGTGATTTTGGAGCCCAAAAAAACTAAAGTCTGACACTGTTTCCACTGTTTCCCCACCTATTTCCCATGAAGTGATGGGACCAGATGCCATGATCTTCATTTTCTGAATGTTGAACTTTAAGCCAACTTTTTCACTCTCCACTTCCACATTCATCTAGAGCTTAAAAATATATATCTGCTAACATTTACTGAATAACAAATATTTAAAAATTCAGCATATTCAATAATGAGAGGATTTAGATAAGCCCACTCATATAATGCTGATGTGTATTTGCGTGTGTGTGCTCAGTCATGTCTGATTCTTTGTGAACCCATAGCCCACTAGGCTCCTTTGACCATGGAATTTTCCAGACAAGGATAGTAGAGTGGGTTTCCTTTGCCTACTCTAGGGGATCTTCCTGACCCAGGGGTTGAACCTGCATCTTCTGTTTCACTTGCATTGCAGGTGGATTATTTACCATTGTGCCATCTGGGACATTAATGAGTATAAGATAAAATATTAAAATTGAAGTCAATTTTGGAATAGCTATGACCAGTTGCTATTAGATTTGTAAGAATAATTTTGCTTTGCTTTATTTTCTCCCAGTGTTAATATTTTCTAATGAAGACGTTCTTATTTAAGTCAAATAAAAATCATCAGATTTATCCTTATTTTTAGTATATTTTGATTTAAGGTGAATTATAAAAATGATTTCCTCTACCCATTATTTTTCAATTATATAATTATATTTTGTAAAAATTCTGACTGTATTCTACCATTCATTCTGAATTATTAGGCAAAAAACAAAGGCACTCTGTTTTTTTAATACTGATTTTACATGACCATGTGAATCTTTGTCTTTTTTTAAAATTCTATATACCCATGTTTTCCATTGCACCTTCACTGATTTGATTTCCTTAAAGAGTTGAAATGTTGATGGATTTTATGATTTCTTTCCTTCTTCTAGCTTTGGGTTTTATTTCAGTTATTATTTTCTAGCACCTTTAGGTGTAAGGTTAGGTTCACTTCGTGGGAAATAGATGGGAAAACAATGGAAACAGTGTCAGACTTTTTTTTGGCTCCAAAATCATAGCAGATGGTGATTGCAACCATGAAATTAAAAGACACTCCTTGGAAGGAAAGTTATGACCAACCTAGATAGTATATTCAAAAGCAGAGACATTACTTTGCCAACAAAGGTCCGTCTAGTCATGGCTATGGTTTTTCCTGTGGTCATGTATGGATGTGAGAGTTGGACTGTGAAGAAGGCTGAGCACCGAAGAATTGATGCTTTTGAAGTGTGGTGTTGGAGAAGACTCTTGAGAGTCCCTTGGACTGCAAGGAGATCCAACCAGTCCATTCTGAAGGAGATCAACCCTGGAATTTCTTTGGAAGGAATGATGCTAAAGTTGAAGCTCCAGTACTTTGGCCACCTCATGCGAAGAGTTGACTCATTGGAAAAGACTCTGATGCTGGGAGGAATTAGGGGAAGGAAGAGAAGGGAATGACAGAGGATGAGATGGCTGGATGGCATCACGGACTCGATGGACATAAGTCTGAGTGAACTCATGGGAGATGGTGATGAACAGGGAGGCCTGGAGTGCTGCAATTCATGGAGTTGCAAAGAGTCAGACATGACTGAGTGACTGAACTGAACTGAACTGACCTGAGATAGAATATTCAAAAGCAGAGACATTATTTGAGAGTTTTCTTGTTCCACATGTCCCATATAATATTTTGATTAATTGTAGTTTTGTATTCCTTTAACTCAAGAAATTATTTTTTCTATTACTTCTTTTATCTCATCTGTAATGCACTGATGATTAGCAGTATACTGTTTTGCCTCCACATTTGTGTGTGTGTGTGTGTGTGTGTGTGTGAGAGAGAGAGAGAGATTTATTTTTCCCTTGTAGTTGATTTCTAGTTTCATAGCATTATGGTCAGAAAAGATTCTTAATGCAATTTCTTTTCTTTTCTTTTTTTTTTCACTATACTGAGACCTGTTTTGTGATCTAGCATGTGATCTATCCTTGAAAATTGTCCATATACATTTGAGAAGAATGTGTAACTATATTATTCTGCTTTTGCATTTAATGTTCTTCCTTAGAGAGAAAATATGTCATTATAATTATCCTGCTGTTTTTTGGCCCACATACCCAGGGGTATTTATCTTTATTATACTATGCCTCCAATCCTCCTACCCATTTCTACATGGTCCCTTCTTTATATCTTTTGTTGTAGAAGATATTTTCTGTTAGTCTTCTATTTTTATTTTATTTAACAATAGTTCTGTAAAAACCTGTAATTCTGACGTGCCCATGGGAGGATGTGAGTTCAGGTTGTTACAATTCCAACTTCTTGACCCAGGTGCTGAATCAACCAGCTAGTTGATCTTGAACTTGCCAGGCTCCAATACTTGATTATTTTGGAGGCATTAGCCTCTTGTTTCCTTCTTTGTTCTCAATATTCATTAAATATATTTCCTCACTTTGGGAGCTTGATCAGGTTTCCGCAATAAATATTGGACAAAAACCTCTCAGTCTGCTGAGAAAACAGGAAACTACTTCAATTAATACTACTTCATGATATGCCTGTATCACATTTCATTTATCCTTTCAAAGATAAACAGTAGCTTGTACAAGTCCCTTTATTCTTCAGGAGAATTTTGTGAGAATATCATAGAGAAAGCAAAGAAATTTTAGGGAAAAAAAAATACCACTGTTTCATATACCACTTTATGCTAAAGCCTTTGACTGAGTGGATCATAACAATTGTGGAAAACTCTTAACAAAATTGGAATATCAGACCATCTTACCTGTCTCCTGAGAAAACTGTATGTGGGTCAAGAAACAACGTTTAGAACCTGTATGAAACAACTGACTGGTTCAGGACTGAGAAAGGAGTAAGAATAGGCTGTCTGATGTCACCCTGTTCATTTAACTTGTACACTGAGCACATCATGAGAAATTCCCGGCTAGATGAGTTGCAGACTGGAATCAAGATTGGCGGGGAAAACAGCAAGAACCTCAGATATGTGGACAATACCACTCCACAGAAAGCAAAGAGCATATAAAGAACCTCCTGATGAGGGTGAAAAAAGAGAGTGAAAAATCTGGCTTAAACAATAAATTGTAAAAAACATGGCACCCAGCCTGATCATTTCATGGCTAATAAAAGGGGGAAAGGTAGAAGCAGTGACAGATTTCCTCTTCTTGGCCTCTAAAATCACTGCAGATGGTGACTTCAGCCATGAAATCAGATAATGACTGCTTCTTGGCAGGAAAGATATGATAAAAAGAGAAAATGTTTTGAAAAGCAAAGACATCACTTTGCCAAAAAAGTTTCATATAGTTAAAGCTATGGTATTTCCGGTGGTGGTGTATGGTTGTGAGAGCTGGACCATTAAGAAAGCAGAGCACCGAAGAACTGATGCCTTCAAACTATGGTGCTGGAGAAGACTCCTGAGAGTCCCTTGAACAACAAGGAGGTCAAACTAGTCAATCTTAAAGGAAATAAACTGAATACTCATTGAAAGGACTGATGCTGAAGCTCCAATATTTTTGTCAGCTGGTTCAATTGAAAAGACCCTGATGGTGGAAACTATTGAGTGCAGAAGGAGAAGAGAGGATCAGAGGATGAGATGGCTGGATGGCATTACCGATTCAATGGACATTAATGTGGGCAAATTCCCAGAGTTGGTGAGATACAGGGAGGACTGGCGTGTTGCAGTCCATGAGGTTGTGAGGAATCAGACACAACTGGATGACTGAACAACAACAATAATAACCAATAACAACAATAACCAATTCCCTGGTAGTTCACTGGCAAAGAATCTGCCTGCCAATGCTGGAGACGTGGGTTCGACCCCTGGGTTGGGAAGATCCCTTGGAGAAGGAAATGACAGCCCACTCCAGTATTCTTGTATGGGAAATCCCCTGGACAGAGGGGCATGATGAGCTACAGTCAATGTGGTTGCAAAAGAGTCTGACACAGTTTAGTAACTAAACAACAATGATAAGAAATGTGTGTGTATGTGTGTATATATATATATATATATATATATATACTGGACCACTGGCTATACATGCACTTAATTTGCCAAAGGAGAGACAGACTATTTTTATGAAAGAGTATCGTCAAGTCATGAGGAGCTCTGATTCCCCATATACAAGCAAGACTCACCATTGTCAAATTCTATAAGTTTAATGTGATATCTAATTATTTTAAATTCCATTTATGTGACTACAGATAATTTATAACATTTATTCATATTTTTCTTAGTTTATAAGTTTCCTCTTTCGTACATTGCCTATTCATCCCCTTGGCTCTTTTTTTTTTTTTTTTCATTGCTATCTTTTGTAGTCAATTTAGAGTGATCAGTGTATTTTAGTATAATCTCTATATGGTAAATACTAACTTTTTTCGTTTTATGCATTCATTCAAACTTTATATGTTTATGTTATCTTGATTTAACATCATCAGTCTTTCATCTTTGTTTTCTTTCATGGTTAACACTTTCAAAATCTTGTTTGAGAAATTCTTCATAGTATTTTAGTAACAATGATAGTCTTTTACAGTTTTGTTTATTGACTTTATAGTTTTACTTTTCATTAAGTTTTTATACCATCTGGAGGCCACCTTTCTATGTGGAGTTAGGTAGAGATCCAAGTTTTTTTTTTCTTGTAATGAGCCAATTTTCCCTACACTATCTAATAAACAATCTGTTCTTTCTATATTTGAGATGCCATCTTTATCATGCATTAAATTTTCATATATTCATGAACATGACTCTGAGAAACATTAGGAGGAGACATTTGGCAAAATTTGCCATCAGGAAGACGAGGTAGAAAATAAATGTCTATGAATGACTGGTCAGGCCATGTAAGATTACATCAATTTCACTCTTGCATAACACATTGATCCTGCCCTTATATTACCCAGATTGCTAACATAAAAAGTTGGTGAATAAAAGTACAGTGGACTTTAAAATGTTTCTTTGAAAGTATTATCTCTTTGCTTCTCCTAGTCAAGGTCTGAAACAACCAATCTCCCACATACAGTGACTTTTCAGAGACTTCAATCTCCCTACAGATTTCCCAAGCTGGTTGCATTTGTTGCTGTTGCTTATCAGAATACACACTTCTTTTAGCTATTGCAGCCACTCTAGGTTTATTTCTTTTAGCAGACTAAGTTTGCTATTATTTGTCATATGCCAGAATCTGCTCAATGCCCTCTTCATATGTCTCATTTCTCCTAATGCTTCCCAAACTATGTTATTATAATCCTTTTTTCTGTGCTGCAGCCAAGGAGTTTTTCTTCTTTATTTATAGAAAATTATTTTATGTCTTTTTTCTTTTCAGGTGGGCTTAGGCTTTTGGAAACATATCTTCTAGATTCATTAATGAAACAGGAAATCATAGAACCTAGTACCTGATTAAACATGAAATAAAAAGTTATTTTTCAGGTGTTTATTAACGGGAAAAAGAGCCTATATACCACATTATGACAAGTTCTAATGCAGTATATATTTATATGCTGCTGCTGCTGCTGCTAAGTTGGTTCAGTCGTGTCCGACTCTGTGCCACCCCACAGATGGCAGCCCACCGGGCTCCCCCAACCCTGGGATTCTCCAAGCAAGAACACTGGAGTGGATATGTATTTATATGTTTTATAACTGACAATGTGCTTTTAAATCCATGGATTCACAGAAATGTAAGCTGGTAAGGTATATTTACCTCACTAATGTGGATATATATGAGGTCTACTCAGCATCTCACAATGTAGGGTCAGGAATATTGATTCTACACTTTAAAACAAGGTAAAGTTTCTTTATTATTAACAATTTTCAACTATCTCTCCAAGTACAGTGCTACAAGGAATTTTTCATGTTAACTAACAAAAGTGCCTAAGCTTTCCTTATCGTACATTATTTTACTGAGCTACCAATTATTATACCCTGAGGAAATAAAAAAACTAATTTTATTTTTAGCTTAGGTACAACACAACTAGGAAGTTAAATATACAACAGAAAATCACTTCATATAAATTCTTTTAAAATTAACTGCACTTTTAGATTATTCATACCACTGCTTCTCTCCAATAGCATGAATAGTGAAAGTTGATGAAACTGCTAAATTGAGTTCTTCAGAACAGCAAACTGGAAAGTTTCCAGAAAGTTAACACTTTTCTTGATTGAAGATCAGATCACTTATTTTAAGGAACAATCTCTTCACAGTATCACCCCAGAGCATTTGAACCGGGGGTTTCAAAATCACAGTTTGAAGTTTCTCATCTCACCAACTCCCACATCGAAGCTAGGGTCAAATATGTTGAAGTTATGAAACAATATACTCTAAACTAGAACCAAAGAGTAAAAAAAAGTGGAAGTCATAGAAAGTCAAGCAAATGCAATCTTGTTTTTTTATTTTCCTACTTGCAGATTTTAAAACTTGAGGAACGATTTCTTCTGAAGTTTCTATATCTTATTACATAACCACCATTTTTTAAGAAGGCATATCTACTGCCTTGTTTAGAGACTATACTTATTTAATCATTTGATGGATTTGCATAATTAAAACATATTGGCTTGCAATACTGAAATGACTGGTTTTCTGATTGGCTATAAAAACATTACCTATTTTAAAGTTATATATGTAATCAGACTATATTGCTCTGTATTGGTTCTTTTGGTATATCATGATGCACCCAAGTTTCTTATTTATTCAAACCCCTTCAGTTTTCTCAACGTCTTAATTTCTGAACAGCTTCAATACAAAAATAAATTGTATCGCATTGCCATCGTGGTAATGTTAGGTAGTTAGAATAGGAAAAAGGAGTCCAGAAAGACTGGAAGGGAAAAGCCCATGAAAATAAAGGGAGATCTGAGGACCAGAATGACGAACTCAGGTAGAACAAACAGTACCCCTGGCTAGCCCAGTTTACATAGGGTAGGCCCAGGAGGAGGAGAAAAAGCATATAAAAAGAGGAGCCAAAGGGCTGGGGGTCTCTCTTGCTCTCTCACTCTCTCCCTCTTCTCTTCGTCTTTTGGGTTGGCATGCCCTCATGCCTTGAGGATGTATTTTCCTTTATTTTCTAAATACAACTGAGCTGTACCACTGGTCCATCCGAGAGCTGTGATGCTGGTCTGTCTGAGAGCTGTAATGCTGGCCCATCTGAGAACTGTAATGCTGGTCCATTGCTTCAAGTTTTTGTTGTGATGAAACAGAACTGAGGATATTACACACTCCCCCAACAGTAATATAAATCAAATGCAGCTTTCTTTTCTTGGTTTCTTAATGGAGTCCTTCTGGTGACACATCTCCCTGAGAGATGTTTTCATTAGCAAGTTCTGGAAGACATTTTTACAGCAGTTTCTGTCAGTACAGTCCAATGATTTCTCTGCCACTCAATGATCTGGACTGTTCTTCTCAAACAAGGTCTGAATCAAGCTCAACGTTTTCTTCTGTGCATGTTCCATCTCAGCTCTAGGTTTAGTAGCTGCACTTACACATGTTATTCTTGCATTCTTTAGATTTCCCTTTACTTCTTAACCAATTCTCATTACTCTAATCCCCTGTTATAGTTAATAATATTTTATGTTCTTCAAATTACTGTGTGGTTTCTGCCTCTTGATTGAAACCTAATTTACATATACAGAGATGATAGTAGAGTGAGGTTGAAGACAATTTTCACTTCCAGTTGATTACTTACAAATAGAGAGATGACTTTAAAAATAGTAAATGCTAATGGAGTTTATTCTTACGGGAAATTTAATCCCGCAAAAAGATGGTGAAACTTAAAGAGGGGAAGAAACAGATATCAATACCTCAATCAATATGATAGGTTAAAAAAGTAGTCAAGAAATGAACATTATTGTCAAGAACACACAAAAATTCATATGGTGAAGAATAGTTACATATTTAAAGATACAGTTTCTTCAAAGTTTTACCTCATATTTAAAGTAGATATCAAGAGCCAAAGAATGTGTGGGTTTTGTAAGAGTGTGAGATTTATATTTTGAAACTAAAAATACAGAATTGAGAAACTACTGATTACTAATTTCTCCCTTTTTAGACCTCTGCTGTATAAAATATACATGAATGTGAGATTTTTCATTAAAGAAAATTTCAGAGAAATTGGTCTCCTTGATGAAAAGCCTAGGCTCATTTACCAGTGTTTTTTTCTGCTTTGAAAAGGCATTCCATTTTTTAATCATTGTTTAATTTGTAAAAGAATTTAGCTAGCAATTTTTCTAGGTCAACAATAAGTGACCCAGAGGGATGGTACAGGGAGGGATGTGGGAGGGGGATTCAGATTGGGGAACATGTGTACACTCATGGCAGATTCATGTTGATGTATGGCAAAACCAATACAATATTGTAAAGTAATTAGCCTCCAATTAAAATAAATAAATTTATATTAAAAACAGGTACATATTTTTGAATAATGTCCAGTAGCCTTGGTTATGTAATTAGAGCAGATGGCAATGTAAACAAAATGAAACATCCTTAGCTGCTTACACACAACCTTTAATTAATTTAATATAATCAAAATAATTAATTTTAAGATTCAATTTAAAGCATGTATGGAAAATATTTTTATTATTTCAAAACCTGCCTAGTGAACTACAACTATATAATGTATCAAGGATAGTTTTTACATGTTCTCCAAAATTTTTATTGAATTGTCAAGCATGCATATGCCATGTGAATAGACAATCTACAAATAAATGCCAGATTATAATGTGAGGTTCATGTTTGGGAATGCATGTAAGAATTAAAGATTTTAAAATTTAAAAAATAAAAAACTAAAAAAAAAAAGAAAAAAAAAGAAAAAAAAAAAAAAAGCTTACCTAGTGGACTCCAAACTTAAGAGAAAAATCTAGCATAATATTTAATTTTATTTTAATTTTTTAAAAATCAGATGATTTATGGCTAGTACCAAAGTCTCATATAATTTAAAATCACAATCTCAGTGATTTCTTAATCATAAAAATTACAACCTATACAATTTATTTTAAACAGGTACTTTTGACAGCATATTAAAAAGCAGAGACATTACTTTGCCACAAATGTCCATCAAGTTAAGGTTATGGTTTTTCAAGTGGTCATGTATGTATGTGAGCATTGGACTATAAAGAAAGCTGAGCACTGAAGAATTGATGCTTTTGAACTGTGGTGTTGGAGAAGACTCTTGAGAGTCCCTTGGACTGCAAGGAGATCCAACCAGTCCATCCTAAAGGAAATCAGTCCTGGGTGTTCACTGGAAGGACTGATGTTTAAGCTGAAACTCCAATACTTTGGCCCCTTGATGCAAAGAGCTGATTCATTTGAAAAGACCCTGATGCTGAGAAACATTGAGGGCAGGAGGAGAAGGGGACAGCAGAGGATGAAATGGTTGGATGGCATCACCAACTCAAAGGACGTGAATCTGGGTAGTCTGGGAGTTGGTGATGGACAGGGAGGCCTGGCATGCTGCGGTTCATGGGGTTGCAAAGAGTCAGACACAACTGAGCAACTAAACTGAACTGTACTGAACTCTTTTTAAACGATTCTTTCGATAATTTCTAGATTACAAATTTCCAAAAGATTTTAAAGCAATCAAATCTAAAAAAATCATTGTGAGTTATCATCTCACTACCTTTCATTTAAATAAAGTGACTTACTGTTTCACCTTCAATGATTTCCTATTAATTAATACAAAAATCTTTTTAAAAATTTAATAAGCAATAGCATTATCAATTTTGGCCCCCCAAAAATCACAGTTTAATTTAACAAAACAAATACACTGAAGTATTTCTTACTATTCAGTCCTTGTCTGGTACTTGGTTGAACACAAGGGAACTTGAAAGTAGACTTTTCCCTAGTCAAAACTGTAGTGAGTACAGTCCACCAAAACCTGGATTTCAGCCTTGTCAGAGCCTATCAGAGGACCCAGCTAAAATGAGTTCAACTCCTAACCCACAGCAAATATGAGATGATAAATCTCATATATCTCAAAGTTCTCTGTTGGTTTCATATCATGTATATATTTCAGATAAGTCAGTTTCCTATAATTTTCCCTCTGGTTATGGGAAGATTCCAGCAGCTGCACTAGTAAACAGTGTAGTTCCTGATCATCATAATCAGTAGTTTCAGTGTTTCCTATTACCTACTTAACAAATGCCATTAGTAGTTTTATCGCCATGAATTTGTAAAATTTTATCTAATTTCCCAGTTTTGTGTCTTATGCCTAAATACCTGTAAATGTGATATGATACTAGAATGGATCACACTTACATAAACTTACTAACACTTCAAAGTGTTATTAACACTTCAAACTGTCAATGAAAACAGTGTAGCAAACTGGAATAGAACATGTAAAGAAGTATAGTTATGCTGTTTTCTGTTCCGAGGAAGTCTTTGTTGGTAGTCTGAGGCCAAATTTATCTCATTGGAAGTAGATAATTGATATTCGCAGTTTCATAAATAGAAGAAGTAAGTAAGTAAAATGTCCAACTCTTTGTGACCCCATGGACTGTAGCCTATCAGGTTTCTCTGTCCATGGGATTCTCCAGACAAGAATACTGGAGTGGCTTACCATTTCCTTCTCCAAATAGAAGAAGACCTCTCTAAATTCCCAGCGATCACACTCTGATCCCTGCCACATGGCCCCCTCCATAGGCCATCTCCCATTTCAAATATCTTCCCTCACAAAGGGTTTAGTTCCTTTTTTTGAGAGGTCACATTATTTAATCAAACATACCCAGGATAATCTCCTTTTAACTCAAAGTCAACTGATTTGAGATTTTGTTTTTATAAAATCTCTTAATTCTGCCCACATTCAAAGGGAGAAAGGAACACAAGTCTGTATATCAAGAGATAAGAATCTCTGGAGCCATTTCAAAATTTTGTCTACCATGGTGGTTTTTACTGATCAAGTAAGAGTGGCTAAGGGAATCCACAAAGAGAGCTGAATGAACTGCAGACACTCTTGAAGTGAAGTGTAAAGTGAAAGTTGCTCAGTTGTGTCCGATTCTTTGCAATCCCATGGCCTATATAGTCTATGGAATTCTCCAGGCCAGAATACTGGAGTGAGTAACCTTTCTCTTCTCCAGGGGATCTTCCCAACCTGGGGACTGAACCCAGGTCTTCCACATTGCAGGCAAATTCTTTACTAGCCGAGCCACAAGGGGCAGATATTCTTACTTTTCATTATAAAAAAGTTGTTTGCAGTAATTTTAGAAGACTAAAATAGATGAAATATTTTAAATTATATTCTCTTGGTTCCTGCCTAATGCAGTAAATTAGCCTTAGTGTTTTTAAATACATTTATAAAGAAGCATATATTTAGCTAAGATAATAATAACAGCACAATAAATTAGTTTCGTATTCTTTCATTCTGCACACAGAAAAGTCTACCTTGTAGTCGTCCTTACCTATTAAATATCCAGTAGCATCTGATTAGACATTTATCTTTACCTTTTTATCAAGTTATTATTTATGAACTGTCCAAAACAACACAGTCTTATAAAAAGTTTAATGATTTACTAATATAGAGATGGTTACTAGTCCCCATTTAATGCACAAAGTTTTACTTATTTTACCAAGTATGCCTACTGCAAACTTTAGATAATTGATTTATGTCCTTATCTCTGACACAAATGTAATTTTAACAGTAATAAAGTCATGTATTTGAATTTTTTAAGTTAATAACATAGTCAATTATTAAAAATACCTCATATCCCAGGCAGTATTGTAGCTATTGGGAATACAGTAGTGAACACACAGAAAAGGTTTCAAACAACAAGGATCTTACTTTACATGGGTTTGGGAAGAAAAGAAACAATAAAACAAATGTCTAAGAAAAATAGTAATCAAGAGCAGTAGGGACAATGAAGAAATAAAATCAAATTGTGTAATCAGCCTCTCTAACTTTATTAGATATATTAGGAAAGTTTAGTATTTTATTCAAATTTATTTCTAAAATATGGATAATTTAATAATTGACCCATGGCCTCTCTTTAAGTTAAAAGGCATTAATTATGAAACAGTGGTCCAATAATATTTATTTAATGGTATTTGAAATGTTTCCTATGTTAATTGTTCTACATAAGTTTCCTACTTATTTTTGTATATGTTTGAACGTTTGCATTTTATTAGCAAGGAACAGATTTCTAAAACTGGGTTTTGGAACTTGTTACCTGCAATAGGCACCCTCTAAAAATAACTCCTCATAATCCCTATTTACTGTTATTCATGTTCTTGTATGATCATCTCCCCTTGAGTGAGAGCAGAGCCTAAGGACTTGCTTCTAAATATCAGAATAAGACAAAAGTGATTGGATGGTACTTTGGATATTAGATTATAAAAAGACTTAGCCTGAAGGTGTGTCCCTGTCCCTTTCTGTTTCTTCTTTCTTGCTGATTCTAATGAAACAAGCTTCCATGTTGTGAGCTGCCACATGAAGAGTCCCAAATGGTAAGGAACTGAGGAAAGTCACTGATTGACAACTAGCAAGGAACTAAGGCTTTCATTTCAAGCTGGTAGGATCTGTACCCTAACAAGTGATTATGCATGGAAGTAAGCCATTGTCAGTTGAATATTGAGATAATTCCCACCATAGCTGAAGCCTTCACTGCAAACTTATGAAAGGCAGTGAGCCAGAGAACACAGTGAAGTAAATACCTGGATTTCTAAAACTTTGAAACTGTGCAGTAATGGATGCTGTCTTGAGGTATTAAGTTTGGGACAATATGTTACACAAGAATAAATGTCACTAGAGAGTTGTATACAACATCCTTCTGCTGCTCTAATTTTTACTGATTGCACATTTTTATTCCCTCTCTAGTTACTAGTTGGTAAATTATGTCTTTCTTCTTTTCATTTGAGCAAGATCTAGCAGTACCCCTACTCTTTACTCTTTTTTTTTCATATTCAAAGAACCAAATATCAAATTTATCAGTCTTTATGTGTTTATTTATAATATTCACTTATTAATCTACTACATCATCTAAAAGTTTAAGGTATGGGACAAATTTATATTTCTTTGAAATGTTAAGATTTTCTCTTGGCAAATTTCAGAAATTATTTTTTCATTTATCCCATGGATATGAAAGGAAAAGCAAAAACCCATTAATTCTTTAAAGAAACTTGTAAATATATCTAACCTGAGTTCTTTTGACTAGATGAGTCTATAACCACACTGTCTACTAAGTATTTGTTAAAATTCTTAAAAAGATGGAATACCAGACTGCCATACCTGCCTCCTGAGAAATCTGTATGCAGGTCAAGAAGCAACCATTAGACCCAGACATGGAACAATGGACTGGTTCCAAATTGGGAAAGGAGTATGTGTATGTCAAGGTTATATATTGTCAACCTGCTTATTTAACTATACAGAGTACATCATGCAAAATACCAGGCTGGATGAAGCACAAGCTGGAATCAAGTTTTCAGGGAGAAGTATCATAATCTCAGATATCCAGATAACACCATCCTTATAGCAGAAAGCAAAGAACTAAAGAGCCTCTTGATGAAAGTAGAAGAGTAGAGTAAAAACCCTGGCCTAAACTCAACATTGAAAAAACGAAGATCAGGGCATCCAGTTCCACTGAAGTGAAATGAACTTGCTCAGTCATGCCCGGCTCTTTGAGACCCCATGAACAATAGTCTGCACGAAGCTCCTCCACCCATGGGATTTTCTAGGCAAGGGTACTGGAGTGGGTTGCCATTTCCTTTGCCAGGGAATCTTCCTTACCCAGGGATGGAATCCGGACCTCCCACATTGTAGACAGATGTTTTACCGTCTAAGCCACCAGGAAGTCCTCCAGTCCCATTACTTCATGGCAAATAGATGGGGAAACAATGGAAACTGTGACAGACTTTATATTGGGGGGCTCTAAAATCACTGCAGATGGTGACTGCAGCCATGAAATTAAATGACACTTGCTCATTGAAAGAAAAGCTATGATCAACCTAGACAGCATATTAAAAAGCAGAGATATTACTTTGCCAACAAAGGTCCATCTAGTTAAAGCTATGAATTTTACAGTAGTCATGTATAGATGTGAGAGTTGGACCATATAGAAAGTTGAGCACCAAAGAATTGATGATTTTGAACTGTGATGTTGGAAAAGATTCTTCAGAGTACCTTCGACTGCAAGGAGATCCACTCAGTCAATTGTGAAGAAAATCAGTCCTGAATATTCATTGGAACCACAGATGCTGAAGCTGAAACTCCAATACTTTGGCCACCTGATGCGAAGAGATGACTCATTGGAAAGACCCTGATGCTGCAGAAGATTGAGGGCAGGAAGAGAAGAGGACAACTGAGGATGAGATGGTTGGATGGCATCACTGACTCGATGGATATTAAGTTTGAGTTAGCTCTGGGAGTTGGTAATGAAAAGGAAGCCTGTTTTGCTGCAGTCCATTGGGTCACAAAGAGTCGTACACAACTTAGCGACTGAACAGAACTGACTGTAAGAAATAAATTATACTCCTTGCCATAATTTCATTCATACATAATTCTCCTGCATTTTTAATAAATATACCTTTATGTAATTAGTTCTTGTAGAGTTTGATGCTTTTTGTATATTTACCATTTATCATTATCTAGTTACTCTGTCCTATTGGTAGTAGTAATCATCTTGTAATTTCAACTTGTCCAGTACATATTTTTCCACTCTTTGATTTCTGTACTAGTTAGCTCAGGTTGCCATCATAAAATACCATCAGTTTAGTGGTTTAAACAGTAGAAATTTTTTTTGCTGTAATTCTGGAGGCTTGATGATTTGGTTTCTGATGAGAACATTATCATTGGCTTACAGAGAGATCAACCTTTTACCAAGGCCTTCCTTGGCTTTTCTTGGGGATTTCAGGCAGAAAGAAAGATCTCTCATTTTCTCTTCTTATAGAGTCATTAATCCCATTATGAAGACTCTTTTTTTATACCTAACCAAACTTTGACCATCTCCTAAAGGTCCCATCTCCAAGTACCATCACACTTGATTGGGGAAAGGAGGATATTAAGGCTTCAACATATGAATTTTGGAGGAATACAGATATTCTGTCCATAAAAATTCCCAAACTTTTTTAATCACAGTTTTAAAAACTTACTTCTAATAAACAGCATGAGTATAGTTCTTAAATCAGTCTGTCTCTTTTTAAATAGAAATCAGCTCACTCAATCTTTAAAGAAAGTCATATGATTTGATAATTGCATATTATATTTTTGGAAAAGCTGATAAGATCTCTCATAAATACAGTAAAACAACAAAAGTGAAAAGAAAAGGCAAGTGGTGATAATTGCACAAGCAATTTAGTACCAACTGGTCAGACAATTGGAGAAGGAAATGGCAATCCACTCCAGTATTCTTGCCTGGGAAATCCCATGGACAGAAGAGCCTGGCAGACTACACTGTCCATATGGTTGAAAAGAGTCAGATCCAACTGAAGCAACTTAGCACAATCAGACAATATGATGAAATTAGTTTTACTTTCTAATTCTTTACATATCCATGCATTTATCATTGGAGTAGTTTATATTTCCATTGATTATTCATACTTTGGGAAATTATAACACTTTTCAAATTCTGTTTTGATATCATCTTTTGTATGAAATTTGTATTTTAATTAATAAAAATATTTCAACTTTTAAAATATTAATGCTAACTTTTATTGCACTAAATCTAAATAAAATACCCTGTTTCACTTCTAATCATGGAGCTGTCATTATGACTTACTAAATTGTCAGTATTTTCTCAAAAATATTTTATGCAAAATTTTAAACTTATAATTCATAATAACCTAAAGAGTATAATATTTAACTATTTACTAGCATTTGCCATGTCTGCTTTATCAACTTATACCCTGAAAATATACACATTTAAAGATAAACAATATAGCAATCATACATGTAAGTATTGCTATTTATTTGAAATTTGCTCAAAAGCCATTAGGAAAAAAATCTTAATACTTCACCACTATGTATGCATCTATTTTTGAAGAGTATATTATCCTCCTTTGACATTGTCTGAATAAGTAAGACTTATTTCTTAAAATCATTTCATATTGAGAATATCCTAAAAGCCCCAAAATATACCACTGTGATATATCAATTATATGTCTTCAAATGGGTTCATTTATTGTACTTGTTGCTACATTTTATTAACCTCACTTTTTAAAAAACTAACTTTGAAGCAAAGAGACATTGCTGGATTGAAAAGTCACACATTCTATATTTGTATGATTACTTTCTCACAGTATTATTTAACATCATTTTTATATTACCTACATTTTTTATTGTGTAGAAATCAGTGTGGTCTAATCTAAAAAACTGAATGGATATGGGTTAACATTTCTAGTTAGAGCATTTCATAGATGATGCTAGGCACTTCATGTTGAATCACATCAGAGGGGGCTTTGTCTAGGTCATCTTGTTTTTAGTAAAGCTAATTTGAACACTATTGAAAAATATTTATGTGTGTACTCTAGATACAAATTCCTTATTTGATATGTTATTTGCAAATATTTTTTTTCTCATTTTGCCCATTATCTTTTCACTTTCTTGATGATATCTTTGTCTTTTAAATTTTAGTGAAATCCAATTATCTATTTTTCCCAAGTCATTTGTATTTTGGGATATGATATATAAAAAAATATTCCCTAACCCAAGGTCACAGATATTTACTTCTATTTCTTTTCCTAGAAGCTTTAGAGATTCACATTTTAACATTAGAATGAGGATACATTTGGAATTAGTTTATACATATATATGATCTGAGTTGGGTATCCAATTTTATTATTTTGCATGTTTATTCAGTTGTCCATACATCATTTGTTGAAAAGACTGTTCTTTTATTACTGAGTTGTCTTGCCTCTTGTCAAAATTTAATAGATCATTAATCTAAATAATTTCTAGGCTTTAAATTTCATTCTGTTTATCTACAAGTCTGTTTTTAAGGCTACTCTCACACTATGTTAATCACAACTTTGTTGTAAAGTTTGAAATTTGAAATTGTGAATTCCTTAACATTGTTCTTCTTTATCTAGATTATTTTTCCTATCCTGGGTTCCTGACATCTCCAAGAAAATTTTAGAATTAGTTTATTATTTTTTGGAAAAAACAGCTGAGATTTTAATAGGCATTATGTTGGCTCTATAAATCAATTTGGAACATATTATCATCTTAAAATATTAAGTCTTTTGATACATAAATATGTGATGTCTTTCCATTTACTTACATTGTATTTCATTTCCTTTAACAATACTTTTCAGTTTTTAGTGTATAAATCTTGTACTTCTTCTATTAACTTTTTTTCTAAGTAATTATTTTGATGCTACTTTAAATGCAATTGATTTCCCAGATCTTACAGATTTTTCATTGCTTGCTTATAAATTACAATTCATTTTTGTATATGAATCGTCTATTATACAAATTTAATTAATTACTCTAGTAACTAGAATAGTTTTTAATGAATTCCCTTAAAATTTTCCATATAAAAGATCCAGTAATTATATAAATCAAGATAGTTTTACTTCTTTTATTCCATCTTGGATGCTTTTATTTCTTTTTCTTGCCTAGTCACACTGGTTAGGACATCCAGCACACTATTTAACTATTTAACAGAAGTGGCAAGAGTCACTTAGTAGATTGTTCCTGACCTTAGATAGAAAGCATTCAATTTTCCATCAATAAATATGATGATAGTTGTGTGTTTCATTTTATAACTGTATTTTACTAAGTTAAGGAAATTCCATTCTACTTCTAGTTTGTTTAGCATTTTTTTTAAATCATGAAATAGATTGAATTTTATAAAATGTGTTTTTATATCTATTGAAAAGATTATGTGTTTTTTGTGTTCATTATATTAATATTTTACTTTAGAGCAATTAATTTTTCGAGGTTAAACTAACTTTAGAATCCTTTGTATAGCAAAGGATTCACATCTTAATCACATCTGAAAGTAATCTGATGTTCAGTTCAGTTGCTCAGTCATGTCTGATTCTTTGCGACCCCATGAATTGCAGCACACCAGGCCTCCCTGTCCATCACCAACTCCCAGAGTTCACTCAGACTCGCGTCCATTGAGTCAGTGATGCCATCCAGCCATCTCATCCTCTGTTGTCCACTTCTCCTCCTGCCCCCAATCCCTCCCATCATCAAAGTATTTTCCAATGTGTCAACTCTTCGCATGAAGTGGCCAAAGTACTGGAGTTTCAGCTTCAGCATCATTCCCTCCAAAGGAATCCCAGGGCTGATCTAATTCAGAATGAACTGGTTGGATCTCCTTGTAGTCCAAGGGACTCTCAAGAGTTTTCTCCAATACCACAGTTCAAAAGCATCAATTCTTCGGTGCTCAGCTTTCTTAACAGTCCAACTCTCACATCCATGCATGATCACAGGAAAAACCTTACCCTTGACTAGACGGACCTTTGTTGGCATAGTAAAGTCTCTGCTTTTCAATATGCTATCTAGGTTGTGATTCAACACAAACTGCCTAGCACATGTATTATCCTTCCAAAGTGTTGCTGAATTTAATTTGTTTGTATTTCCTTGAGGATTTTACATCTATATTCATAAGAGATATTAGTCTGTACTTTTTACATTATGTGGCAGTATCTTTGCCTGCTTTTGGTTTCAGGGCAAAATCTCCTTCTGGAATGAGTTAGAGACTGAATGTCAGCAAGACGATAGAGTAGGAGATCCCAACACTCATCTCCCCCAAAAAACAATAAAGACAAATACGTACAAACCAATGAAAATAACTTGAATGGACTAAGATATTAACTGTATGTTGAATGTCTCATTTTCTTGATGTATCATTTTCCTGATTCATTGAGTGATCTGTCTGTGTTCTCCTATTGCTTGCTTTCTGAGATTCTTAGCAATCAAAAACAAACAAACAAAAAAAGCTGTCAAGCAATTTGTCGATCTCCATTTCTTTGGACTCAGTTATTGGACAATTATTCTGTTCTTTCGATGGTATCATGGCTGCTTGATTGTGTTTCCTGACTTTGTATTCAGAGGAGCCACTTCTTTCAGTTTTTATTGACAGGCTTAAACAAAGTTATAATCAAACAAGAAAGCAACAGTATAAAAATAAAATTTTATACATGAGCAATAACAATGAATAGAAAAAGCAAAATAATTATAATTAATAGACAATAAATCCAAGATAATTAAAATATCATCTCATTATCAAAGGTTAGTTTCTGTAGATAGGATTAAGGAAGAATTTGGAGAAACAAAGTAAACAATAATGTTTGAAAATCTAGGGTTTCAACATATAGTAAAATCATTCATCATTTCTTTTATATAATTTAAAATTTGTGCCTTGATATCTATCTTATCTAGTCATATTGTCACATTTCTTCTAAAGTATGTTTATCTATTATGCCTTTATCATCTTTTAACATCGCTTATTTTCAAGATTTCTTTATCTTTTTCATAAGATATGCTTTTCTTATTAGACAAATAGCAGATTTATTATTCCAATAAAATCTCAATCTCTATCTTTTAATTAAGTTAATTATCTTTTAATTCTGTTTATTGTAATTGTGATTGCTATTGCTTGCTGTTTAGTTGCTAAGTCCTGTCCAACTCTTTTGAAAGTTATGGACTGTAGCCCTGCAGGCTCCTCTGTTCACAGAATTTCCTAGGCAAGAATAAAGGAGTAGGTTGCCATTTCCTTCTCCATGGGATCTTCCTGACCCAGGGACCAAACCCATGTCTCCTGCATTGTAGGCAAATTATTTACTCCTGAGCCACCAGAGAATTGTGATTACTTTGTGTAATTATTTATTTTCCCAATTATTCTTATTTTCTTTTTTTGCTGTTTCTCTCATTTTTCATTTTTAACTATATTTATCAAATTTCTTTCTTTCTCCTTTTGTCTAATAATATGAGATGCTAAAATCCTTTATTATTTTCTTTGCTTTATACCTAAAAATTTAAATAAAATAAAACAAAGAAGTTCTACTTTATCTGTTCACTTAATTTATAAATAATTCTTCAGATATGTATAGTGATCTATCCATTCTCCAGACTCTGCTGTTTTTATTTGGTAAAATCAGACCAACTGAGCCTAATACAAATAGATACCAATAGTATATATTAGGTTTTCCTTTTTTTTTAGATAGAAAATTTAATTGTAATGAAGTTGGTATCTTCTCATTAGAAAACCACCAGTGCACTGTATATTATGTATAATTTGACCTACAGTATTCAGATATAAGTGAAACATTGATGAGGAGAAATGATTCCTTAGGATAGAGTTGGCAAGCTAAGGCCTGTTAGTAAATGTTGAGGGAATGTATAATTTCCTTGGTTCTGTCTCATCACAGCAAAAATTTGAAATGGTGGACCAGGGTCACAGCTTGGTTACAGCTCAGTTTTATTTGGCAAGCAAAGGAAAATACATCCTCAAGGCATGAAAGCAGTTGGACCCAAAACAAGAGAGGGGCTAAATTTTGGCTCCTTTTTTTGTATGTTTTTTGTTTGTTTGTTTGTTTGTTTGTTTGTTTTCCCTTCCTCCTCCTATGTAAATTGGGTTAGCCAGGAGGGCTGTTTGTTTCACCTGAGGAACTCACTCTGGTCCTTGGACCTTCCTTTGTTCCATTTTCATGGGCTTCTCCCTTCTTTGACTTTTAGCCACCACCATTTTGGATTCCTTTTACTTATTCTAACTACCTATCATTCCCCCCTCAAGAGATGGGAGACCCAGTTTGTTGGGAGTAGGGGCATCAAAGTCTCTCTGGCTACTTCCTGCTGAACCTGGATAGCAAGGGGCATTGGGCTTTCCTTGCTTGCTAATCTTAAGCCTCAGGGTCCTTACAGCAGTGTTCATCTAAGAATGAGTGACATTTTCCATGGTCAGGTATAACTTAATATACCCTTGTTGAACTGCAATGCATGTTGTACCTTGTTGATAGGGGTACTGAGTGTCCTCTTCTGTTTTCCTCCACGGCTTGACTCCTGAGTAGTGAATCTAGGAGTCGTGTTCTGGTACCTTGATTGCTAGTGGCAAAGGTTCAGTCTCTACGGTCTTAAAATTGGAGACTACTGCATACACAGCTCTTCTTTTTCCATCCAAGACAAAGCTGCTTCCATCAATGTAACAGATTTTCTCAGGATTGGCCAGAGGATCTTCTGACAATCCCTCTTGGGATTTTGTCCAGTAGTCCAAAGTTTCTAGGTGAGAGTGAAAGGGAAGAGCCCTCAGCGGTAGGCAGGAGGGTAGCTGGGTTAAGAACCTCACAAGAGGATATAGTCAGGCATGGATTTTCCATCAACACTACTTGATATATGAGGATCCTTTGATCAGACATCCATTAATGGCCTCCCATTCAGGAGTTTCTTCATTTGGTGATTGGTAAAAATAGTTTGCCCCCAAGAGAGAATTTTAAAACATCTTCTATCAGGACTGAAAAAGCTACAAGATTTCAAAGGCACGGAAAGATCCCTTTCTAATAATGGAGTAGGATACTCAGGGACCACCAGAAACTTGTGGGAAAATATTTGTCCACCCAAGCAACTCGTCCATCCAAGTGCTCAGGTGAATCTTTTTGTTATTTATTTATTTATTTATTTATTTTCTTGTACAGGTTTTGGGGGAGAAGTCTCTGAAGTAGGAGGTCAGGACAGAGTAGGTAGCCCCTGTGTCAACCAAGAAATTCTCAGACCTACCTGCCACATCCAGTTACACCCTTGGCTCCAGCCCTGTGATGGTTATCTGTGACAGGAAGGCTGGCTGGAGCAGGCCACTTCAGTCCTGTTGAACCATCTTGAAGGAAGGCTTGGTGCTTGACCTTGAGGCTCTTGAGATTGGATATTATAGAGTATTTCCTTCCCAAGGGCCAGGTCAGTTTTATCCGGCAAGCAAAGGAATATACATCTTTGAGGTATGAGGGCAGGCTGACCCAAGGAAGAGAGGGGCTCGATTTTGGCTCCTCTCTTTATGCTTTTTCTCCTCCCCCTGAGCCTGCCCTGTGTAAATCTGTCTATCCAGTAGAGTGGATTGTTTCACCTGAGGTCTCACTTTGGTCCTCAGACCTTCCTTTGTTCCACTTTCATGGGCTTCTCCCTTCTTTGTCTTTTAGCCACCGCCATTTTGGTCTCCTTTTCCTATTCTAACTACCTAACAGTGAAGTTTGTCCTGCTGCCTGTTTTCATAGGACCTGAAAGTTAACAAAGTTTCTTTACAATTTTAAATGTTTGAAAAACATTAGAAAAAATAATCTTTCAGAATACTTAAAAATTATGTGAAATTCAACTTTCATTGTTGTTATGAGCTGAATTGTGTCCTTCTCAATTCATCCATTGGAGCTTTAACACCCAGTAACTCAGAAAATGACTGCCTTTGAATCAAGGGCCTTTAAAGAAGTAATTATGTTAAAATGAGGCCTTTAAGGCAGGCTCTAACCCAATCTACTGGTGTCCTTAAAACAACAGAAAATTTAAACACACAGAGAGACACCAAGGCTATGGACACATAGAGAAAAAGCCATGTGAGGGCACAGCTTTAGGTGGTCTGCAAGCCAAGGAGAGAGATTTCAGAAGAAACCAAAATGCCAACACCTTGAATCTGGACTCCTAACCTTCAGAACTGTGAGAAAATAAGTTTATGGTGTTTAAGCCACCCAGTATGTGGCATTTCATTATGGCAGCTCTAGCAAACTAATACAAATGTCCAGATAAAACAGATATACTCATTTGTTTATGTTTCTTCTCTGTGGCAGCTTTCACACTTCAAAGGCAGAGTTGTTGTGACAGAAATGATATGGCCTGCAAGCCTGAAATATTTACTAACTGGCCTTTTTCAGAAACTGTTTGTCAATTCCTAGTGTAGGGATTGGGGAATTTGTATTTGTAATGCTGTGATTTTGAAAAGACTTTCACAAATGATTTAAATATTAACTAGGGAAATGCTATATAATAACAATCTATTTCCTTGATGCCGTAGCACGAGAGGAAGAAAAAAAAAAGGAGAATCTAAATGCTAAGGCTAAAAAACATTAGCAGTGCTTGTGCAAAATAATTTCTTAATCAAAAGTGCTATTATTGTAATTGTGAGAAATTAATTGTTACCATCGTAGTAAATCTGTAAGATTTTAGAATGTTGAGTAAGGCACGGGAAGTAATTTTTATGCTGACATATCTGGAATCATTGGGCTTTCCTGGTGGCTCAGGTGTTAAAGAATTTGCTTGCAATGCAGGAGACCGGAGTTCAGTCCGCAAGTTGGGAAGATCCTCTGGAGGAGGGCATAGCAATCCACTTCAATATTCTTGCCTGGAGAATCTCATGAAGAGAGGAGCCTGGTGGGCTATAGTCCAAAGGTTGCACAGATTTAGACCCAACTGAAGTGACTTAGCACAACACACATCTGGAAACATTAAGCCCTGGATCATACTGAGAATTGTTGTCAAATAAAGACTCAGGTGAATCCAAAGAAGTATTTTAATAGAAGGATAAGAATAAAATGACATGTTACAGAAGTTAAGTTGTAATTATAGTAAAGAGTTAATAATGGAAGCAGCAGTAGCACTGGTGTTACTATCAAGTGGTTCTAATTTTTTCAAGAGTTGCAAGAAGTGTGAAAAAATAATGTGAGAAAATATCAATCCAACTTTTTCCATTGAAATTTGGAAAAATCATGTATCTCTAGGGACACAGTAGGTGTAAAGAGTTGCAAATGCCTAAGCCTTCCAGGGAGAGAAGTCTCTCCAAGTCCCAAGAGAAAGAGGTGCATGATGAAATGGAGCTTTCTTGCCAAACACTGTTGGATTGGGTTTCTGCAGCTTTATTCAGTACAAAAACAAATTGTAGGCAGTAACCTAGGTCTCCCAGCAACACAGACACACAAGAGAATGCAAGGTTTTAGTCCATGAACGCACACAATTAAGTGCTCTAAACACTTGTGTTCTTATTCAGTATGGAAGGTACAAAGGAAAACAAATGAACAGGTACAGTACTATTGTATTCTATAAATGGATGCCCCTACTATATGCCAGGTGCTTTCACTGGATCTGAGAAAGTACTATCAAGCAGGCTCCTTGTACTCATATTTAATAGGCTTATAGAGATATGTAAGTTGTCTTTCACGAATACATTTGCTAATGTAATCATTTCTTTAAAGATCATGAAATGTTAGCTTGATAAAAGTACTATGTTTAAGATAAAATTTAATATTTTTTCAGGAATTATAGGGAAGAAACAAAGTATACCTAACCTATAAAAACCTTTATTGGCCACTCTTCTTTAGAAAAGCCCTCATATCTACCAAAATATAGATGTTAAAGAACAGCCTAATTGTAGATAAATGTTAAAAGAAAACTACCAAATCATTGATTAAACCCATTTCAAATGCTCCAGATTTTCAACAGATATTCAGCATGCATGTGGGTGGAGAAGAATGCTTATGTGCATCATATTTAGATTTTTTCCACTTACAAGAATTATAATTTGATAGGCAACTGCAATTTTACTTTTCATAAGTGTTCCTTATAAATCTACCAGCTAACAGCCAGAATGTGTGAGACATATATGTTATAAAAAATGGGAAAAAATGAGCACTTGAATAATGATTTTTAAAATGTGAAAATTGTGCCCAAGATTTTTTCACTTTAAATATCATGAAATTAGGGAATTTAACACCTCTATTCAAAATAAATTAAGTTTTAAGACTGAAATGATTTTCTTTAGATTTCATCCTTTAGAATTAAACAAATTGAATATACTTTTATAAAACTTTCCTAGGAATTTATGGCTCAGGTGCTGTAATAGGTGCAGCAAGTCTGTACCTTTCCATTCCTAGCTCGTGTAAGGTTGAGCTCTAATATTGTGCTTTTGTTTTAATTGTGATAAATATGTCTTTGGTGTTTTCCCCCAAATCATAACATTTTCTACTACTGCTGACTCAGGATATTTGTAACATTAAGTGTCAAATCTACCTGAAACAGAACCTGTCTTCATATCCTTAAGGTAATTCCATCAAATAAGGCCTATATTCAGATGAAAGAGCTCTGCCTCATCTCCACTACTATTGTACTTCCTAAGGTAAGGGAATTTATGAGCTCATCATCATTTTTAGGCACTAATAGCAATAAATAATAAAATAATAGTAAAAGTTACAATAATTACAACAAATTACAAAATTACAGTAAATAGTAAAAAAAAAAAAAGTGGGGTTATTTAATTTACCTGCTCCTTATTTCAAATTGTTTATCAGTTCATTTATTTAATTATCTCTCATTATTTAAGCATTTTTAATCATTCTGCCTCTTTTTACATTGTTAGCATAGATGATAATGACAAAATTTTTAATAGTAACCCTAATAAGACTGCTAGCTGGAAAACCTGAAATGTCATACAGTATGTATTACATATAATTAAAAGAAAGAAGATAAACTAAGGAAGGCTAGAAATAAAGCAGGTATGAAGAAGGACTAAAGAAGTAAAATGGAAAGGAAATAAGGAGGAACAAAAGGAAAGAAAGAAAAAGGAAAAAAGAAAGAGTAAGGAAAAACTTAATATTAGAGAAAATCTAACAACTCTCACAGAATTCAGGTTCTTTTTCACCAGGATTCAAGAAGAATAAATAATGTTAAATGAGTTGATATAAACTGGGCTGATGTAAATTAAGCTATCAAAATATTCATTGGAACAATTTTTGTTTACTTACAAAACACATAGAAATCATATGTTTCAGATGCATTTTCTATTATTTTAAATATGTCTGAATTTTGGGAAATTTAAAATTCTCTTTATCCATTATAATACTTATACACAAGTATTTTCTAATTTGGTATCAATATATAATCATATATTTTCTATTAGGAAGCCAGCATTTTTCTCCTTCCCTCACTTTCTCCTTTCCTGCCTTCTTTTTCTCTTTCTCGCTTTCTCTTTTCTTTCTTTCTTTTTTTAATCCACTTCTCTTTTATTCTTCCATACATAAGATCATAGGATTCACAGCTGGACCTAGAGAAACTGCTTAGAAAACTATTAGCAATAAAGAAAAGTATATTTACTGATATGCTTCTTTAAAATGTCCCTTAAAATTTTGAGTTCAAATTGAATTGTCTATATTGTAGATGCAATAAGAATATTACAAAATTTCCAAATATTAAACATCAGCATAGGTAGATATTTCCCTGGGTATTAAAAATAAATACCATTTGCCATATAATATAAACAGAGTCCTAAACACTTCTCCTGATATGGAGAATTCTGAATCACTTGCAGGGAATAGATGGAGGATGTTTTTCTCATATTCTTTCATCATCTAGGTTTATATCTAAGGGAAATTGATGCATTATTAGTCACTGCCATTTTCCATTCACCAAACTGTTCAGTAGAAGAAAGAATCAAGCTTCACCTAGGACATTTTCTAGTTTACCGGCCTTTGCTTTGCTCTAGGTCTACACAGAGGAATAGACATTTTCTTCCTTTTCCTCAGCCATTATATTTCATGAAAAATTCATTTCTTCCTTCTCCTACCTCTGAGTAATTTTTGGAAGAAACATAGACAAAAGGAAGTGACTTTGAGTCCATTTGAATGACTAGTCCTGAACTGTCTGCTTGCTGTTTTCTGCTTTCACTGTGCATGTTACAATTCTTATACTGCCTCTTGCATACAAATTGAGCTGCTCTCTTCCACTGTGCTTTGCTCGTACCAACTAGGTCCTCCAGACAGACTTCAGTCAACTGGCCATTATTGAAGTATGTTGGGTTCAAAGTTCTTCAACAGATTAAGTACAAAATCTCAGATTTTCAAACTTGTTAAATAGAAGCATTGGAAAAGCAAAATGCTGTTGTTCTTAAAAGTTAAAGGAAATGCAATAAGTCAGAAATGTTTAAGTTTAGAAGATATCATGACACATTACTCTGTGTTTAACAACAATTACAATTAAGAGTTCAGGAATGATTATGCAATGACTCAATATCAGGATAAAACTTCCCTCAAACCCAACAAATAAACACAAATATATATATTATAATATTTGTCAATAAAAATCAAATAAATATGCGATACTGTTAAAATGATACTAAAGTAAATTCCTAACATTTTATATACCCTCCTTAGCATTCCTGAGTCACTGATAAAAATACACGTTTATTATCATGTCAGTTCTTTTCAAAGAATAGCCCTGCATGTGAAAATTAGATGAAATCTATTCATCAAAAATTATCAACATGGAATAACAAAGACAGAAATATTTAAGGAAATGCCATCAAATCTTTAGAAGGTTGTAGTTAGACATCTGGGGAAAGAGTTGGAAATAAACAATAGTCCTTAAAATTCTGAGGTAAAAGGGAAAACCTATTCATTTTGTATCTTACAGCCTTCTCATAATGGAATGTGAGACTAGTTGATAATTCCTAGCCTAAAATAATCACTCCTAATATCCTTTACTTATCTTCTAAAGATTTGATTATCATTATTATAAAACATGAAACGGAAGATGTTTCACCTTGTTTCAGAATTCCTTTTTGATATTATGATGTAGAACAAGCCAAACAGGTATTCATTATTTATGTATTTATTTATTTATTTATTTTTAGATGTTTAAAGAGTTACACATGTGGGTTTCCTGGTATGATTATCAGATGATGAGATGATACAATGACCTTGGTGTCTCATTTGGCATATATAAATCATAGACTTTCAAGAAATGTATTTGTTTTGTGCATATAATCTTTCATGACCTGCATGTAAGTAAAAATAGGGGCGGTATCACTGTCATACCTTTGCTTAAGTCCAAGTACCGACCTGATTCTTAAGGTCCATCATGACCTAGTCATGTTCTATTTAATTTGGGAAAAATATCTATTATACTGAAGTTGCTTGCAGTGTTCTATAAATATTAAATGGGGCAAAATTTTCTGATCTTGTACGTCCTCATTGGTTTTCTGACTTCAATTCAGTTCAGTTGCTCAGTCATGGCCAACTCTTTGTGACCCCTTGGACTTCAGCACGCCAGGCTTCCATGTCCATCACCAACTCGCAGAGTTGGTTTTCTGCCTTATTGTTCATTAAATATTATTCTGAGAAAATTCTGTCTGAGTTTTCCACCTTCTCATCAAGGGTTTAAAACTGCCTGCAGGCAGTATATAAGGTTTACAATGATAAGACTTACATTTTTATGCCCCATTTATCTGGGACTCACTTTTTGTGCTCCTTATTAATTAATATGTGAAGATAGTTTTTCTGATATTATCCAGATTTCTATTTGTTTAAGTCAGAATGGTAATTCTGGTTCCTCTTCTCTGTCTTGTCCAGGAGATTTAAAAAAATAACCCTTCCTTTGTTAAAAATTTCTCTCTTCTTTGTTTTTCTCCAGAACATTAGTTTTAGAGGAGGAAAAAATTATAAAAAAACTTTCACTTTTCTTCTTTTATGAAAGGTATAGCACTTTTTGCAGTCTGGCAATATTCAGATAAATGCAATCTATTTTACATGCAATAGGTCATTTCATATTTTTAAATTCAGCTTTAAAAACAAAAAACAATATTGACATGAACTGTTCTATTTTGCAGAAGAACCTGAACTTGAAAGTTTATTTAAATCGTTTAAAGTCATAACATTTTTATTTATAGCCATAGGATTAAACTCTACTTCTACTGTATTCTTCATACTGTTATCTCCAAGAATGCACACGTCGTTACTTTGCATTATTTATTTCCATCATAAACTTATTCAACTGTTACATTTTCATTCTCAAAAACCAGATTCATTCTCAAAGAAAGAGTTACTGATACAGTCAAACCTTTAAACAAATTAAATAATAAACACAACTCACACATTGAAATATAGTATCTAAAACGGACAAGGATATCAGTGGATTTAAAGCTTCTCAGGGTGATTACTTTGAAGATTGTCATTCTTTTCTGTATATTTATTTAAAAATAAATAACATATTAAATGACATTAAAATAATATTTTTCACAAATGCAACTTATAAATATAATCATCATTTCAATGCATAAGAATCTGAAATCATAATGTATCCTTATATTGTTCTCTGTCTTCTAGTGAAGTTAACAGAAGAATTTTCCAGAGGTAAAGAGTGTAATTAGGAAATCAATGGGTTAATTTAAAGATATGTAATTTTCAATAATAACGAGGGTTACTATTCCTTATGGGAACTGGCTTAAACTGGGTTATAAAAAGGTATGAATAGTTGAAATAGATTAATTATCTTTCAAATTTGGGATTTAAGATTGAACAAAATGCTTTATAAACCCTATTAAAATGATATCTTTGTGTCAGCAATTCAGGTCATAGATATAATTTTTTCCTTTATTTTCCCTTTTAATTTACATTTTAAATCTTTTAACTGTATACTATTGAATGGTAATGATAGTTTATGGGGTTCTTGCCAATGACACTGAAAATATACTAGTAGTTATGTATACCTTGGTACAGATTAACTGAGAATTCTTGAACAAGCAAAAGTTCTTAGCAGTCTCATTTATTGAACAGACAATAAGTGAGATCCATTTACTGGATCTGTAGATCCAAATTTTAAACATATATTTTGCACTACAATAAAACTTCATTAATACACAGGCTGATTTCTCAAATAAGTCTTAAAATTAGACTCCCAAGTTAAAAATTTTATCAATCCTTAATTCTTCACATACTAATTCTATGAAAAAATGAAGTCACTTTTATGAAAAATGTGAATTAACTTGTACTTTTCCTGGTTTCTAGTTTTCTGTACCTATGTTCCACTTGTAGTATCAGTAGCTGTACAATTTGTACTCAGAAATCTGGCAAATGGCTGACTTCCAAAACTTCCTGACAATATAAATTAATATGTACTATCAGAAGTACCCCCAGGTGGTATAAGGAAGCAGTCTCTTGGGTTGTTTTTACAGAAGTGGCTTAAAGCAAAACTGAATAGCTCTGGCTCCCATACAGCAGACTGAAAACACTTGTGCCTTTAGTTTTGTCCCTGATGCTATGTAATAATTCACTCTAAGTTATTCTAGTTTCTATTTTAAAAAAAGAATAAGAATGAGAAAAAAAGGCATTTAATATATGGTACATTAATGTGTGCTTTTGCCCATAAATGTATACATAATATTTCTATCTACTTATCTCACAAAAAGAGCTTTGAGATATATTTAGACTCTTCTTTGAAGACCACTTTTATATACCATCTTCACTGTGAGGAAAATATGAGTATAAAATTCCAGCTAATGTATTTCAACATATAATTTTAAAATTACATTTTACTTTAAATAGAAAGTTTTCATCTTACATGCCAAATTATTATATTAATTTTGATCTCCTCATACTTTATAGAAACTTGTGATTTAGAAAGACAAATATTTATCCTATTTTTATTTTTTCTTTAACTGGAAAAGATGTGTAAGATATATTTTAAGATCATGAGTGAAATTTTTGTATTAAAATAATTCTTTAAAAGAAAATTACCAAATGAAATAATAGTCACTGCTCCCTTAAACTTCCATAACATATACAGACTAAAAGGATACACACATCCATATAACTTTACACAACATTTTTTTTTAAATATTTCTAAGTACAGCTACTATGGAGAACAGTATGGAGATTCCTTAAAAACCTGGAAATAGAACTGCCATTCAGTTCAGTTCAGTTCAGTCTCTCAGTCGTGTCGACTCTTTGCAACCCCATTAACTACAGCACACCAGCCATCCCTGTCTGTCAACAATTCCCAGAGTTTACCCAAACTCATGTCCATCGAGTCAGTGATGCCATCCAACCATCTCATCCTCAGTTGTCCCCTTCTCTTCCTGTTCTCAATCTTTCCCAGCATCAGGGTCTTTTCAAATGAGTCAGCTCTTCACATCAGGTGGCCAAAATATTGGAGTTTCAGCTTCAACATCAGTCCTTCCGATGAACACCCAGGACTGATCTCCTTTAGAATGGATTGGTTGGACCTTCTTGAAGTCCAAGGTACTTTCAAGAGTCCTCTCCAACACCACAATTCAAAAGCATCAATTCTTCAGTGCTTAGCTTTCTTTACAGCCCAACTGTCACATCCATACGTGACTGCTGCTGCTGCTAAGTTGCTTCAGTCATGTCCAACTCTGTGCGATCCCACAGACAGCAGCCCACCAGGCTCCCCCCTCTCTGGGATTCTCCAGGCAAGATCACTGGAGTGGGTTGCCATTTCTTTCTTCAATACATGAAAGTGAAAAGAGAAAATGAAGCCGCTCAGTCCTGTCTGACTCTTAGCAACCCCATGGACTGCAGCCTATGAAAAACCATAGCCTTGACTAGACAGACCTTTGTTGGCAAAGTAATGTCTCTGCTTTTAATATGCTGTCTAGGTTGGTCATAACTTTCCTTCCAAGGAGTAAGTGTCTTAATTTCATGGCTGCAGTCACCATCTGCAGTATGATCCAGCAATCCCACTGCTGGGCATACACACCTAGGAAACCAGAATTGAAAGAGACACACGTACCCTAATGTTCATTGCAGCACTGTTTATGACAGCTAGGACATGGAAGCAACCTAGATGCCCATTGGCAGATGAATGGATAAGAAAGCTATGGTACATATACACAATGGAATATTATTCAGCCATTTAAAAATGCATTTGAATCCGTTTTAATGAAGTGGATGAAACCAGAGCCTTATACAGAGTGAAGTTAAGTCAGAAAGGAAAACACCAATACAGTGTATTAATGCATTTATAGGAATTTAGAAAGATTGTAATGATGACCCTATATGCGAGACAGCAAAAGAGACACACAGATAAACAGGCTTTTGGATTCTGTGGGAGAAGGTGGAGGGTGGGATGATTTGAGAGAATAGCACTGAAACATATACATTACCGAATGTGAAATTGATCATCAGTTCACATTCATTGCATGAGACAGGACACTTAGGGCCTGTGCACTGAGATCACCCTGAGGGATGGAATGGGGAAAGAGATGGGAGGGTGTTATAGGATGGGGGACACATGTATACCCATGGCTGATTCATGTCAATTTATGGCAAAACCCACTACAATATTGTAAAGTCATTAGCCTCCAATTAAGATAATTTAAAAAATGATTTCTTAAAAAGAATGCTTTTTTGGGACTCATGCATGGACATTTCAAAAAATAGAGCTTTTTTTAAAAAAACAGAATTTTTGAGAACCTCCTGGAAAGTGGCTATATGTTCATAATTTAATTTCAACTGTTTATATAGAAATTTTTTCAGTTAAATAGCACATTCCTAGTAATACATTATACATATTATATTACTAGAAGTAAATGAAAATATTTTAGACTTTCTACTTACTACTTCTTAAGTTCCACAATATTTTGAGAAGCTAATACAATATCAATTTCCTTAATTTGAATTTCAGGCTTCTTAAATAAGTTTTGATGCATAGAATACACTATAAAATAAGGACAATGTTACCATTGATTAAATTAGTTATTGTGGTTTAGTTGCTAAGTTGTGTCTGACTCCTGTGACCCCATGGACTGTAATCTGCCAGGTTCCTCTGTCCATGGGATTCTCCAGGTAAGAATATTGAAGTGGGGTGCCATTTCCTTCTCCAGGGAATCTTCCATACCCACAGATTGAACCTGCGTCTCCTGCATTAAAGGCAGATTCTTTACCTATTGAGCTATGAGGGAAGCCCTAATTTAACTGTATATAAGGATATTTGCCAAAGTCATTTCAAGATATTTTATTTTTCTTAGAGTCTGTCACTTTAGCATAGGCATCTTATCCTGTTTATTGTATTGTACACTTTCTAAAGATGTATGTTCCTATTCAATAACATTTATTTATTCATATTCTTTACTCAAAATAATCTTCTACTGATACTCTATTTTAAGGATTCTAAAAGCTTCTTGGCTGACTATTCTATTTCCTATGTACTCTTCCTTTACCTATCTATACTTTGCCAAGCTATGTCTTAAAACCATTAATAGTGTTAAAACCAAAGTGGCAAATGAAGGGTTATATATATAATGTGAGCCACATGGCACTGATATGAGTAAATTTGTTTTTCTGTAGCTATTTTTAAAAATAAATAACTGAGTCGTTTCATAAAATTAGCTTATTTTGTATATAAAAATCTACATGCTCTACATTTTAAAAAGGATATTTTCCTATATTCAATATCCTTTCCTTCTAAATTATGAAGAAATTGTATTTTGGAAAGTGAAAATATATAAATAAATTGAAAGTTAATTGTAAAGTGTTTTTATGTCCCTATCCATTCTATATTATTGGTGGTACTGTTCCCTAACATCATAAAGGATACACTGAAATGTAATTATGAAACTCATGACTTGTCTCTTCTAGTGATTAAAATAAGACTAATTAAAGGAACAAAATGTAGAGGTTAGTTTATTTTTTTCATTTTCATTCATTAGTTTAATCAATACTTATTAATTCCTAACTAGTATATTAGATAATTAGATATTTAGTGTGTGCCTACTCTGATGTCCTGGAGAAGGAAATGGCAATCCACTCCTGCACCCTTGCCTGGAAAATCCCATGGACTGAGGAGCCTGATAGGTTACAGTCCACGGGATCACAAAGAGTCAGACACAACTGAGCGACTTCACTTTCACTTTACTCTGATGTAGACATCTTCTAAGAGCTTGTGAGAATGAAGTCTCAGTTCTTATGAATTTTCTATTTTAAAGAATGATACAGACACAAAATAACAGAGATGTAATTATTACTGTTTCACATGATGTGTGAAAATTACAGTAAAACAAGCAATCCAAAAAAAAATCTCAGATCTGAATGTACTTAGGCAGCAAAACATGTAGCAAATACATAAGACAAATTTGTTCTTGGAAAAGGGAAGAATGAGGGCAAAAGATCTGTATTAGTTTCTTGAGGATGCTGTAACACATTCCTACAAACTGGATGACTTAAAACAATAGGTATTTGCTGTTTCATAGATTTAGAGGCCAGAAGTCAGAGATCAAATCATCAATAGTATCATACTTCCCCTGGCATCATGTTTTTCCCTTCCAGTTAATACTGTCACCTGGCATTCCTTGACTTATGACTGCATAACACCAATTTCTTCTCTCTGTTCTCTTACTACCATTTCTGTTTCTTCATCCATGTCTCTAATAAGGACATTTTTGTTGACACTAGGACCCACCCAGATAGTTGAGGATTATCTCACTTTAAGACCCTTAATTTCATAACATCTGCAAAGATCTCTTTTCCAAAGAAGGCAACTTTCACAGATTCCAAGAATTAGAATATTTCTCTTTTGCAGGGGGCGGGGAGGGGGTGTCTATTCAACTCTATAGGCTCTAAGGCAAAGACATATGTTGGATTCTCAAGAAAGAATGTCATCATGTTGTTTAAGAGTGAAGAACAGGTTAAAACATTACCAAGGACAGTGATATGTGTTGAGTTGTAACCTCCAAGAGATATTTTGAAACCCTTACACCCAGAATGTGTGAAGTGAATCTATTTGGGGATAAAGTTTTAGCAGATGTTCAAGTTCAGATGAGGTCAATAGGGTGAGGCCTAATCCATTATGATTGGTGTTCTCATAAAAAAAAAAAAAAAGGAAAATTTGGAGATAGATGCAGATATTCACAGAGGGAGGATGATACGAAGATGGTTAGGTATGTTGAAAAAGAGGTTGGGCTGATGTAACTGCAAGCCAAGGAATGTTAAACATTGCTGGCTACTACCAGAAGCTGGTAAATAGCAAGAAAAGAGTCTATCTATCTGGAGTCTCAGAGAAAATATGACACTGAAGAACCTAGATTTTTGTCTTCTAGACTTTAGACCTCTGATGTATTGTTTGTTGTTTTAAACCACTCAGTACTTGGTAGCCCTAGCAAACTAATATAGGAATGTATTATCCTGGGCATTCAGTTCAGTTCATTTCAGTCGCTCAGTCATATCCGACTCTTTGCAACCCCATAAATCGCAGCATGCCAGGCCTCCCTGTTCATCACCAACTCCCAGAGTTCACTCAGACTCATGTCCATAGAGTCACTGATGCCATCCAGCCATCTCATCCTCTGTTGTCCCCTTCTCCTCCTGCCCTCAATCCCTCCCAGCATCAGAGTCTTTTCCAATGAGTCAACTCTTCGCATGAGGTGGCCAAAGTACTGGAGTTTCAGCTTTAGCATCATTCCTTCCAAAGAAATCCCAGGGCTGATCTCCTTCAGAATGGACTGGTTGGATCTCCTTGCAGTCCAAGGGATTCTCAAGAGTCTTCTCCAACACCACAGTTCAAAAGCATCAATTCTTTGGTGCTCAGCCTTCTTCACAGTCCAGCTCTCACATCCATACATGACCACAGGAAAAACCATAGCCTCGACTAGACAGACCTTAGTCGGCAAAATAATGTCTCTGCTTTTGAATATGCTATCTAGGTTGGTCATAACTTTTCTTCCAAGGAGTAAGTGTCTTTTAATTTCATGGCTGCGGTCACCATCTGCAGTGATTTTGGAGCCCAAAAAAATAAAGTCTGACACTGTTTCCACTGTTTCCCCATCTATTAGGGAAAGATAAATCTAGAGATTTGAAGACTATGTGTATCCATGAAAGACTGAATTCAGCCACATGTAATAGAAAATTCAAATGGCAATGTAATTCATTTTTAAATATATATTTTTGGAAAATTTATTGTATAAAAAGTAGTCCAGGGTTGTTATGATGGATTTAGGCTTTCATTAGATATTCAGAGGCATTCTAGGTATCATCTACATTTTCTATAGAAAATGATCTCTATCCTTATAAGATAGCTGCCAAGTTTAAATGATGCATCCACATTCCAAAACACTGAAATGAGGAAAGGCCAAAAATAAAATAGGAGTTCCAACTGAATCTATTACTGTAGGAACATTCCTGAAACTACCACAAAAATATCTTACCCTACCTCTGACTTACCTCTGCAAGGCATGATAAGAAATGAAGTTATGGAGATAATCATAGAACACTTCAAGTAAAATTAGAATTCTATTAATGAAAAAAGACTAGAATGGACAAACAAGGATATAGGGTAGACTTTGCAGTATATGATGATAAGGATCTGGAATTTTATGCTGATTAACTTTATAATCCATTTCAGATAACTCTGAATAGTGGATGTAAAAAACTGATTTATATTTTTAAAGGTTATCTCTGCTTGCAGTGTTGTCTACAAACCATGGAAGACAAGAGTAGGAACATGGAAGCCAGTTAGGACATTTACACAAGAGGTTATGGTGGCACAGATTAAAATGCCAGCAGTACAGGAGGGGAAAGTGGTGATTTTAGATATATTTCAAGTTAAAGTTGACATGATTTTGTAAAAGTTTAAATCTGGGATGTTTGCTTAAAAGAGGAGTGAATGATGACCCCAAGATATTTATCCAGGAGACTGGAAGGTTGAAATTTCCATTTCCTGGGGATGGGGGATATTGCAGGAGAAACAAATTTAATGGTAGAAATAAAGAGTTTTGTAACGTTAACTTTGAAATGCCCATTATATTTATCAACATGAATATTCATATAAATAAGAGTTTACAAGTCTGAAGTTTAGAAATATACCAGAGTTCAGCTCAGTTCAGTCACTCAGTCGTGGCCAATTCTTTGCGACCCCATGAATTGTAGCACGCCAGGCCTCCCTGTCCATCACCAACTCCCAGAGTTCATTCAGACTCACGTCCATCGAGTCAGTGATGCCATCAAGCCATCTCATCCTCTGTCGTCCACTTCTCCTCCTGCCCCCAAACCCTCCCAGCATCAGAGTCTTTTCCAATGAGTCAACTCTTCCCATGAGGTGGCCAAAGTATTGGAGTTTCAGCTTTAGCATCAGTCCTTCCAAAGAACACCAGGGCTGATCTCCTTTGGAATGGATTGGTTGGATCTCCTTGCAGTCCAAGGGACTCTCAAGAGTCTTCTCCAACACCACAGTTCAAAAACATCAGTTCTTCAGTGCTCAGCTTTCTTCACAGTCCAACTCTCACATCCATACATGACCACAGGAAAAACCATAGCCTTGACTAGACAGACCTTTGTTGGCAAAGTAATGTCTCTGCTTTTATTTTTATTTATTTTTTTTCAAGGAAGTAAGGTTTTATTTTAGTTTAATTTTAAAAATTATTGAAATACAGTTGATTTGCAATGTTGTGTTAGTTTCAGGTATATAGCAAAGTGATTCAGTTATATTTATATTATACTTGTAAATATCTATATATAAATATATCAATATATGCACACATATGCATGCATGCGCACTCAATCACATCTGACTCTTTGCGGCCCTATGAACTGTAGCCCACCAGTGGAGTCTGTCCATGGAATTTTCCAGGCACAAATACTGGAATGTGTTGCCATTTCCTTCTCTAGGATATGTACATATATATATATATTTTTTTCTTTTTTAATGTTTATTTATTTATTTTTTTTTAATTTTATTTTATTTTTTATTTATTTATTTTTTTAATTTTAAAATCTTTAATTCTTACATGCGTTCCCAAACATGACCCCCCCTCCCCACAACATCTCTCTGGGTCATCCCCATGCACCAGCCCCAAGCATGCTGCACCCCACGTCAGACATGGACTGGTGATTCAATTCTTACATGATAGTATACATGTTAGAATTCCCATTCTCCCGAATCATCCCACCCTCACCCTCTCCCTCTCCCTCTGAGTCCAAAAGTCCGTTATACACATCTGTGTCTTTTTTCCTGTCTTGCATACAGGGTCGTCATTGCCATCTTCCTAAATTCCATATATATGTGTTAGTATACTGTATTGGTGTTTTTCTTTCTGGCTTACTTCACTCTGTATAATCGGCTCCAGTTTCATACATCTCATCAGAACTGATTCAAATGAATTCTTTTCTACGGCTGAGTAATACTCCATTGTGTATATGTACCACAGCTTTCTTATCCATTCATCTGCTGATGGACATCTAGGTTGTTTCCATGTCCTGGCTATTATAAACAGTGCTGCGATGAACATTGGGGTACATGTGTCTCTTTCAATTCTGGTTTCCTCTGTGTGTATGCCCAGCAGTGGGATTGCTGGGTCATAAGGTAGTTCTATTTGCAATTTTTTAAGGAATCTCCACACTGTTCTCCATAGTGGCTGTACTAGTTTGCATTCCCACCAACAGTGTAGGAGGGTTCCCTTTTCTCCATACCCTCTCCAGCATTTATTGCTTGCAGATTTTTGGATCGCAGCCATTCTGACTGGTGTGAAGTGGTACCTCATTGTGGTTTTGATTTGCATTTCTCTAATAATGAGTGATGTTGAGCATCTTTTCATGTGTTTGTTAGCCATCCGTATGTCTTCTTTGGAGAAATGTCTATTTAGTTCTTTGGCCCATTTTTTGATTGGGTCGTTTATTTTTCTGGAGTTGAGCTGCATACGTTGCTTGTATATTTTTGAGATTAGTTGTTTGTCAGTTGCTTCATTTGAAATCAATTTCTCCCATTCAGAAGGCTGTCTTTTCACCTTGCTTATAGTTTCCTTTGTTGTGCATAAGCTTTTAATTTTAATTAGATCCCATTTGTTTATTTTTGCTTTTATTTCCAGAATTCTGGGAGGTGGATCATAGAGGATCCTGCTGTGATTTATTTCTTTTTCTTTTTTTTTTTTTTTTTCAGAAAGCTTATGTTTTATTTTTTTTTATTTTTTTTTGAAAATTTTTATTTTTTTTTATTTATTTTTTTTTTAAATTTTAAAATCTTTAATTCTTACATGCATTCCCAAACATGAACCCCCCTCCCACCTCCCTCCCCAGAACATCTTTCTGGGTCATCCCCATGCACCAGCCCCAAGCATGCTGCATCCTGCATCAGACATAGACTGGCGATTCAATTCACATGATAGTATACATGTTAGAATGTCATTCTCCCAAATCATCCCACCCTCTCCCTCTCCCTCTGAGTCCAAAAGTCCGTTATACACATCTGTGTCTCTTTCCCTGTCTTGCATACAGGGTCGTCATTGCCATCTTCCTAAATTCCATATATATGTGTTAGTATACTGTATTGGTGTTTTTCTTTCTGGCTTACTTCACTCTGTATAATCGGCTCCAGTTTCATCCATCTCATCAGAACTGATTCAAATGAATTCTTTTTAATGGCTGAGTAATACTCCATTGTGTATATGTACCACAGCTTTCTTATCCATTCATCTGCTGATGGACATCTAGGTTGTTTCCATGTCCTGGCTATTATAAACAGTGCTGCGATGAACATTGGGGTACATGTGTCTCTTTCAATTCTGGTTTCCTCGGTGTGTATGCCCAGCAGTGGGATTGCTGGGTCATAAGGTAGTTCTATTTGCAATTTTTTAAGGAATCTCCACACTGTTCTCCATAGTGGCTGTACTAGTTTGCATTCCCACCAATAGTGTAGGAGGGTTCCCTTTTCTCCACACCCTCTCCAGCATTTATTGCTTGCAGATTTTTGGATCGCAGCCATTCTGACTGGTGTGAAGTGGTACCTCATTGTGGTTTTGATTTGCATTTCTCTAATAATGAGTGATGTTGAGCATCTTTTCATGTGTTTGTTAGCCATCCGTATGTCTTCTTTGGAGAAATGTCTATTTAGTTCTTTGGCCCATTTTTTGATTGGGTCGTTTATTTTTCTGGAGTTGAGCTGCATACGTTGCTTGTATATTTTTGAGATTAGTTGTTTGTCAGTTGCTTCATTTGAAATCAATTTCTCCCATTCAGAAGGCTGTCTTTTCACCTTGCTTATAGTTTCCTTTGTTGTGCATAAGCTTTTAATTTTAATTAGATCCCATTTGTTTATTTTTGCTTTTATTTCCAGAATTCTGGGAGGTGGATCATAGAGGATCCTGCTGTGATTTATTTCTTTTTCTTTTTTTTTTTTTTTCAGAAAGCTTATGTTTTATTTTTTTTTTATTTTTTTTTGAAAATTTTTATTTTTTTTTATTTATTTTTTTTTTAAATTTTAAAATCTTTAATTCTTACATGCATTCCCAAACATGAACCCCCCTCCCACCTCCCTCCCCAGAACATCTTTCTGGGTCATCCCCATGCACCAGCCCCAAGCATGCTGCATCCTGCATCAGACATAGACTGGCGATTCAATTCACATGATAGTATACATGTTAGAATGTCATTCTCCCAAATCATCCCACCCTCTCCCTCTCCCTCTGAGTCCAAAAGTCCGTTATACACATCTGTGTCTCTTTCCCTGTCTTGCATACAGGGTCGTCATTGCCATCTTCCTAAATTCCATATATATGTGTTAGTATACTGTATTGGTGTTTTTCTTTCTGGCTTACTTCACTCTGTATAATCGGCTCCAGTTTCATCCATCTCATCAGAACTGATTCAAATGAATTCTTTTTAATGGCTGAGTAATACTCCATTGTGTATATGTACCACAGCTTTCTTATCCATTCATCTGCTGATGGACATCTAGGTTGTTTCCATGTCCTGGCTATTATAAACAGTGCTGCGATGAACATTGGGGTACATGTGTCTCTTTCAATTCTGGTTTCCTCGGTGTGTATGCCCAGCAGTGGGATTGCTGGGTCATAAGGTAGTTCTATTTGCAATTTTTTAAGGAATCTCCACACTGTTCTCCATAGTGGCTGTACTAGTTTGCATTCCCACCAATAGTGTAGGAGGGTTCCCTTTTCTCCACACCCTCTCCAGCATTTATTGCTTGCAGATTTTTGGATCGCAGCCATTCTGACTGGTGTGAAGTGGTACCTCATTGTGGTTTTGATTTGCATTTCTCTAATAATGAGTGATGTTGAGCATCTTTTCATGTGTTTGTTAGCCATCCGTATGTCTTCTTTGGAGAAATGTCTATTTAGTTCTTTGGCCCATTTTTTGATTGGGTCGTTTATTTTTCTGGAGTTGAGCTGCAGAAGTTGCTTGTATATTTTTGAGATTAGTTGTTTGTCAGTTGCTTCATTTGCTATTATTTTCTCCCATTCAGATGGCTGTCTTTTCACCTTGCTTATATTTTCCTTTGTTGTGCAGAAGCTTTTAATTTTATTTTATTTTTTTTTCTATAGCTTTTCCCTCAGATTGTTTCTTTCTTTATTTTTTTTTTGAAAAATTTTATTTTTTTTTATTTATTTATTTTTTAATTTTAAAATCTTTAATTCTTACATGCATTCCCAAACATGAGCCCCCCTCCCACCTCCCTTCCCATAACAACTTTCTGGGTCATCCCCATGCACCAGCCCCAAGCATGCTGCATCCTGCGTCAGACATAGACTGGCGATTCAATTCACATGATAGTATACATGTTAGAATGTCATTCTCCCAAATCATCCCACCCTCTCCCTCTCCCTCTGAGTCCAAAAGTCCGTTATACACATCTGTGTCTCTTTCCCTGTCTTGCATACAGGGTCGTCATTGCCATCTTCCTAAATTCCATATATATGTGTTAGTATACTGTATTGGTGTTTTTCTTTCTGGCTTACTTCACTCTGTATAATCGGCTCCAGTTTCATCCATCTCATCAGAACTGATTCAAATGAATTCTTTTTAACGGCTGAGTAATACTCCATTGTGTATATGTACCACAGCTTTCTTATCCATTCATCTGCTGATGGACATCTAGGTTGTTTCCATGTCCTGGCTATTATAAACAGTGCTGCAATGAACATTGGGGTACAGGTGTCTCTTTCAATTCTGGTTTCCTCGGTGTGTATGCCCAGCAGTGGGATTGCTGGGTCATAAGGTAGTTCTATTTGCAATTTTTTAAGGAATCTCCACACCGTTCTCCATAGTGGCTGTACTAGTTTGCATTCCCACCAACAGTGTAGGAGGGTTCCCTTTTCTCCACACCCTCTCCAGCATTTATTGCTTGCAGATTTTTGGATCGCAGCCATTCTGACTGGTGTGAAGCTTTTAATTTTAATTAGATCCCATTTGTTTATTTTTGCTTTTATTTCCAGAATTCTGGGAGGTGGATCATAGAGGATCCTGCTGTGATTTATGTCTGAGAGTGTTTTGCCTATGTTCTCCTCTAGGAGTTTTATAGTTTCTGATCTTACATTTAGATCTTTAATCCATTTTGAGTTTATTTTTGTGTGCGGTGTTAGAAAGTGATCTAGTTTCATTCTTTTACAAGTGGTTGACCAGTTTTCCCAGCACCACTTGTTAAAGAGATTGTCTTTACTCCATTGTATATTCTTGCCTCCTTTGTCAAAGATAAGGTGTCCATATGTGTGTGGATTTATCTCTGGGCTTTCTATTTTGTTCCATTGATCTATATGTCTGTCTTTGTGCCAGTACCATACTGTCTTGATGACTGTGGCTTTGTAGTAGAGCCTGAAGTCAGGCAAGTTGATTCCTCCAGCTCCATTCTTCTTTCTCAAGATTGCTTTGGCTATTCGAGGTTTTTTGTATTTCCATACAAATCTTGAAATTATTTGTTCTAGTTCTGTGAAAAATGTGGCTGGTAGCTTGACAGGGATTCCATTGAATTTGTAAATTGCTTTGGGTAGTACACTCATTTTCACTATATTGATTCTTCCGATCCATGAACATTGTATATTTCTCCATCTATTAGTGTCCTCTTTGATTTCTTTCATCAGTGTTTTATAGTTTTCTATATATAGGTCTTTAGTTTCTTTAGGTAGATATATTCCTAAGTATTTTATTCTTTTCGTTGCAATGGTAAATGGAATTGTTTCCTTAATTTCTTTTTCTACTTTCTCATTATTCGTGTATAGGAATGCAAGGGATTTCTGTGTGTTGATTTTATATCCTGCAACTTTACTATATTCATTGATTAGCTCTAGTAATTTTCTGGTGGAGTCTTTAGGGTTTTCTATGTAGAGGATCATGTCATCTGCAAACAGTGATAGTTTTACTTCTTCTTTTCCAATTTGGATTCCTTTTATTTCTTTTTCTGCTCTGATTGCTGTGGCCAAAACTTCCAGAACTATGTTGAACAGTAGCGGTGAAAGTGGACACCCTTGTCTTGTTCCTGACTTTAGGGGAAATGCTTTCAATTTTTCACCATTGAGGATGTTTGCTGTGGGTTTGTCATAGATAGCTTTTATTATGTTGAGGTATGTTCCTTCTATTCCTGCTTTCTGGAGAGTTTTTATCATAAATGGATGTTGAATTTTGTCAAAGGCCTTCTCTGCATCTATTGAGATAATCATATGGTTTTTATTTTTCAATTTGTTAATGTGGTGAATTACATTGATTGATTTGCGGATATTGAAGAAACCTTGCATCCCTGGTATAAAGCCCACTTGGTCATGGTGTATGATCTTTTTAATGTGTTGTTGGATTCTGATTGCTAGAATTTTGTTGAGGATTTTTGCATCTATGTTCATCAGTGATATTGGCCTGTAGTTTTCTTTTTTTGTGACATCTTTGTCAGGTTTTGGTATTAGGGTGATGGTGGCCTCATAGAATGAGTTTGGAAGTTTACCTTCCTCTGCAATTTTCTGGAAGAGTTTGAGGAGGATAGGTGTTAGCTATTCTCGAAATTTTTGGTAGAATTCAGCTGTGAAGCCATCTGGACCTGGGCTTTTGCTTTCTGGAAGATTTCTGATTACCGTTTCAATTTCCGTGCTTGTGATGGGTCTGTTAAGATTTTCTATTTCTTCCTGGTTCAGTTTTGGAAAATTGTACTTTTCTAAGAATTTGTCCATTTCTTCCACGTTGTCCATTTTATTGGCATACAACTGCTGATAGTAGTCTCTTATGATCCTTCGTATTTCTGTGTTGTCTGTTGTGATCTCTCCATTTTCATTTCTAATTTTATTGATTTGATTTTTCTCTCTTTGCTTCTTGATTTTATTTATCAATTTTATTTATCCTTTCAAAGAACCAGCTTTTGGCTTTGTTGATTTTTGCTATGGTCTCTTTTGTTTCTTTTGCATTTATTTCTGCCCTAATTTTTAAGATTTCTTTCCTTCTACTCACTCTGGGGTTCTCCAACTCTTCCTTTTCTAGTTGCTTTAGTTGTAGAGCTAGGTTATTTATTTGACTTTTTTCTTGTTTCTTGAGGTATGCCTGTATTGCTATGAACTTTCCTCTTAGCACTGCTTTTATAGTGTCCCAAAGGTTTTGGGTTGTTGTGTTTTCATTTTCATTAGTTTCTATGCATATTTTGATTTCTTTTTTGATTTCTTCTGTGATTTGTTGGTTATTCAGAAGTGTGTTGTTCAACCTCCATATGTTGGAATTTTTAATAGTTTTTCTCCTGTAATTGAGATCTAATCTTAATGCATTATGGTCAGAAAAGATGCTTGGAATGATTTCGATTTTTTTGAATTTATCAAGTTTAGATTTATGGCCCAGGATGTGATCTATCCTGGAGAAGGTTCCATGAGCACTTGAAAAAAAGGTGAAATTCATTGTTTTGGGGTGAAATGTCCTGTAGATATCAATTAGATCTAACTGATCTAATGTATCATTTAAAGTTTGCATTTTTTTGTTAATTTTCTGTTTAGTTGATCTGTCCATAGGTGTGAGTGGGGTATTAAAGTCTCCCACTATTATTGTGTTATTGTTGATTTCCCCTTTCATACTTGTTAGCATTTGTCTTACATATTGTGGTGCTCCTATATTGGGCGCATATATATTTATAATTGTTATAACTTCTTCTTGGATTGTTCCTTTGATCATTATGTAGTGGCCTTCTTTGTCTCTTTTCACAGCCTTTGTTTTAAAGTCTATTTTATCGGATATGAGTATTGCCACTCCTGCTTTCTTTTGGTCTCTATTTGCGTGGTATATCTTTTTCCAGCCCTTCACTTTCAGTCTGTATGTGTCCCTTGTTTTGAGGTGGGTCTCTTGTAAGCAGCATATAGAAGGGTCTTGTTTTTGTATCCATTCTGTCAGTGTTTGTCTTTTGGTTGGGACGTTCAACCCATTTATGTTTAAGGTGATTATTGATAAGTATGATCCCGTTACCATCTGCTTTTAAATATGCTCTAGGTTGGTCATAACTTTTCTCCCATGAAGTAAGCGTCTTTTAATTTCATGGCGACAATCACCGTCTACAGTGATTTTGGAGCCCCCAAAAATAAAGTCTGACACTATTTCCACTGTTTCCCCATCTATTTGCCATGAAGTGATGGGACCACATGCCATGATCTTCGTTTTCTGAATGTTGAGCTTTAAGCCAACTTTTTCACTCTCCTCTTTCACTTTCATCAAGAGGCTTTTTAGTTCCTCTTCACTTTCTCCCATAAGGATGGTGTCATCTGCATATCTGAGGTTAGAGATCTATATTTAGGACTCATATACTAGATTTTTATTTGTTTTGTAAGAAACATCAATATGGTAAATATCAATTGCAATAATACAAATATAAAAGTTTAAGTTGCATTGTTGTCATTAGTATTTTAATGATACTTATCCAGACATTCTCTATGCATTGAATTTTACATATAAAACATTGTGTGGTATAATAGAGAATAGAAAAAAAAAAACCTCTTTACTGTCATCATAAAACAACAATTCTTGAAGGATATATTGTGCAGTAGAAAGTGATAAACTCTCTTTGAAAGCCACATCAGGAAAACTTTATTATACAAAAACATTTTTATTAGTATGTGCTTAAATATGATATTGTAAAAGCCAGATTTTTTTTAATTTGAAGATTATTTTTCTTCCCTCTTATTTGCATGAATACTGCTCTCTATTGCTTTTCATTTTGAATTTTGTTGGGGAGTTGCTTTCTTTACTTGGTTATATTTCTCTTTTGGACATTTTCATATATTGTCCTGTAAAAGATGAATTTTCAAGCAGTTAAGACCGTCACAAGTTATCTTAGGAATTACAAAAATCTATTCTGCCATTTTGGATTTTCTTCTTAGCAGGAGGATTGAAGCTTGTGATTTCCCGGCAGCTCAAGGCAGTTGATCCTCAATAGGAACAAATGCTCACAGCAACTTGAAAAGATTATTGTCTGTACTCAGATATGCCTTTTCGTATGAAAACAAAGATTCTGAATGTTACAGATAACTGCAGGGATTTAAGTTTTGTGTTTTTGATATAAACAATACAGTAGCTACAAGCTATGAAACTTTATAGATGGAGTATCATTAAAGACAGTCTTTCATGAACATTTCATTTTAATTCATTTCATAAAGGCTTATACAGCAAGCAGTCAAAAATTAAATACACATCAACATTGTATTACATAGTCCATCATTGTAAAAACATCAATTCTTTTTTGCTCTTTGCATATTGGGTATTTCTACTCAAATAAAATTTTGAAAGTGGATAAATTATTTTATCCAAGTTTAACATAAAATTTGCCTGAACCTCAGAAATTACATACTAGTTAGCTTTGACTTTAAACAAACATGGGTATTTATTTTGTACATAATGGAATATATTCATATCAATGAATCATGCCAGGATCATTTCAAAATAACTTGAAGATATTTGTCTTAAGATAGTTATATAATAGGTTGTTTGATGTCATGCAATAAAAATTTAAAAGAAGTCAAGTGACCCATGAAATAGTCTGCTCTCCTACTATGTGCATATGAGTGAGTCATTTCACCTCATTTTCCATTTTATAAAATAAAATTTTATTCATGGTAATTAGAGAACTTTAGAGGAAACTCTACAGGAATCCTCAAAATGTTGTTAGGTGTGTCATAAGGGGTATTTAACAAAGATATTAATGACTTTATATGGTGGCTTTAATTTTAGTTTTGAATGATTATAATCATGTAATTATGATTTTCAAATGTGTCACTTGAAAATATTCAGGAAAATTTTTATGATTTAAATAAGAACATTAGTTATGGTGAAAAACTAGCTATGATTATAACACTGGATAATGTATGTTATCTAGGTAGAAAGAAATCTTTATGAGAGTAAAGTATAACAAAGTTAGCAAAGTCAATATGAGAAGATACAGATAGGATTGCTAGAACTAGAACTGAAACATTGTAAATCATAGTAGATCTCTGAAATTACATTTACAGATAACATTAGGCCTATGAAAGGAATAGTTTCCTTTTACATAGGAATAAATATTATCATGCTTTTATTTATTTTTTAATTTCCTCTGAGGACTTTAGTGAAAAATTGTGACCATCGCAGCTTTAAATTCATAAAAAAATAGGAAAATAACATTTGGAATGAGGAAAGGAAAAATCATATAGAAGAAACTGATCATTAGGACTATGTGTGTGTGTGTGTTAGTTGCTTAGTCGTGTCCGACTGTTTGCAACCCCATAGACTTTAGCCCACCAGGCCCCTCCATCCATGGGATTCTCCAGGCAAGAACACTGGAGAGGGTTGCCATGCCCTTCTCCAAAAGGAACTATAGAAAGAAAGAAAATGAAGTCGCACAGTCTTGTCCGACTCTTTGCGACCCTATGGACTTTAGCCTACCAGGCTCTTCCATCCATGGAATTTTCCAGGCAAGAGTACTGGAGTGGGTTGCCATTTCCTTCTCCAGATAATTAGGACTGGCAGAGCCCAAATCCAATGATTATTTTAGGGATGTTTTCAAACACCAAAAATTCAGTAATTTTCTGCCCCATAGATCGTGCTTGCATTCGTGCATACACTCTCAGATGTCTGAATTGAATTGAATTGAATTGCCCCTTGAATTGTAGCCCACCAGGCTCCTCTGTTCATGGAACTTTCAGAGCAAGAATACTGGAGTGGGTTGACATTTCCTTCTCCAGGGGCCCAATATATCAGATTAGTTCAGTTCAGTCACTCAGTCGTGTCCGACTCTTTGCGACCTCATGAATTGCAGCACGCCAGGCCTCCATGTCCATCACTAACTCCCGGAGTTCACTCAGACTCACGTCCATTGAGTCAGTGATGCCATCCAGCCATCTCATCCTTTGTCATCCCCTTCTCCTCCTGCCCCCAATCGCTCCCAGCATCAGAGTCTTTACAAATGAGTCAACTCTTCTCATGAGGTGGCCAAAGTACTGGAGTTTCAGCTTCAGCATCATTCCTTCCAAACAAATCCCAGGGCTGATCTTCAGAATGCATTGGTTGGATCTCCTTGCAGTCCAAGGGATTTTCAAGAGTCTTCTCCAACACCACAGTTCAAAAGCATCAAATCTTCGTCACTCTGCCTTCTTCACAGTCCAACTCTCACATCCATACATGACCACAGGGAAAACCAGAGCCTTGACTAGACGGACCTTAGTCGGCAAAGTAATGTCTCTACTTTTGAGTATACTATCTAGGTTGGTCATAACTTTTCTTCCAAGGAGTAAGCGTCTTTTAATTTCATGGCTGCAATCACCATCTGCAGTGATTTTGGAGCCCCCCAAAATAAAGTCTGACACTGTTTCCACTGTTTCCCCATCTATTTCCCATAAACTGGTGGGACCAGATGCCATGATCTTTGTTTTCTGAAAGTTGAGCTTTAAGCCAACTTTTTCACTCTCCTCTTTCAATTTCATCAAGAGGATTTTAGTTCTTTTTTGCTTTCAGCCATAACAATGTGTCATCTGCATTACTGAGGTTATTGATATTTCTCCCAGAAATCTTGATTCCAGCTTGTGCTTCATCCAGTCCAGCATTTCCAATGACATAAGGACTTCCATGGAACAACAGACTGGTGCCAAATAAGAAGATGTGTACATCAAGGCTGTATATTGTCACCCTGCTTATTTAACTTTTATTCAGAGTACATCATGAGAAATGCTGGGCTGGAAGAAGCACAAGCTGGAGTCAAGATTGCCAGGGGAAATATCAATAAGCTTAGATATGCAAATGACACCACCCTTATGGCAGAAAGTGAAGAGGAACTCAAAAGCCTCTTGATGAAAGTGAAAGCAGAGAGTGAAAAAGTTGGCTTAATCCTCAACATTAAGAAAACGAAGATCATGGCATCTGGTCCCATCACTTCATGGGAAATAGATGGGGAAACAGTGGAAACAGTGTCAGACTTTATTTTGGGGGGCTCCAAAATCACTGCAGATGATGATTGCAGCCATGAAATTAAAAGATGCTTATTCCTTGGAAGGAAACATGACCAACCTAGATAGCATATTTAAAAGCAGAGACATTACTTTGCCAACAAAGGCCCGTCTAGTCAAGGCTCTGGTTTTTCCTGTGGTCATGTATGGATGTGAGAGTTGGACTGTGAAGAAAGCTGAGCACTGAAGAATTGATGCTTTTGAACTGTGGTTTTGGAGAAGACTCTTGGGAGTCCCTTGGACTGCAAGGAGATCCAACCAATCCATTCTGAAGGAGATCAGCCCTGGGATTTCTTTGGAGGGAATGATGCTGAAGCTGAAACTCCAGTACTTTGGCCACCTCATGCGAAGAGTTGACTCATTGGAAAAGACTCTGATGCTGGGAGGGATTGGGGGCAGGAGGAGAAGGGGACGACAGAGGATGAGATGGCTGGATGGCATCACTGATTCGATGGACGTGAGTCTGAGTGAACTCTGGGAGATGGTATTGACATGGAGGCCTGGCATGCTGCGATTCATGGAGTCACAGAATTGGACACGACTGAATGACTAAGCTGAACTGAAGGACTTCCCTGGTGGCTCGGACGGTAAAGCGTCTGTCTACAATGTGGGAGACCTGGGTTCAACCCCTGGGTTGGGAAGATTCCCTCGAGAAGGAAATGGCAATCCACTCCAGTACGCTTGCCTAGAAAATCCCATGGATGGAGGAGTTGGTGCCCATGGGATCGCAAAGAGTCGAACACAACTTAGCGACTTCACTTTCATTTTCAATCTGCGTATAAGTTAAATAAGCAGGATGGAAATATACAGCCTTGAACTACTCCTTTCCTGATTTGGAACAAGTCTGTTTTTCCATGTCCAGTTCTGACTGTTGCTTCTTAACCTGCATACAGATTTCTCAAGAGGCAGGTTAGGTGGTCTGGTATTTTCATCTCTTTAACAATTTTCCACAGTTGGTTGTGATCCATACAGTCAAAGGCTTTGGCATAGTCAATAAAGCAGAAATAGATATTATTCTGGAACTGTCTCACTTTTTTGATGATCCAACACATGTTGGCAATGTGAGCTCCGGTAACTCTGACTTTTCTAAATCCAGCTTGAACATCTGGAAGTTCATGATTCACATACTGTTGAAACCTGTCTTGGAGAATTTTGAGCATTACTTTGCTAGAGTGTTAGATTAATGAAACTGTGCAGTAGTTAACATTCTTTAGCATTGCCTTTCTTTGGGATTGGAATGAAAACTAACCTTTTTCAGTCCTGTGGCCACTGCTGAGTTTTCCAAATTTGCTGGCATATTGAGTGCAGCACTTTCACAACATCATCTTTCAGGATTTGAAATAGCTCAACTGGAATTCCATCATTTCCCCTAGCTTTGTTTGTAGTGATGCTTCCTAAGGCCCAGTAGACTTCCCATTCCAGGATGTCTGGTTCTAGGTGAGTGATCATACCATTGTGATCATCTGGGTCATGAAAATCATTTTTGTATAGGTCTTTTGTGTATTCTTGCCACCTCTGCTTAATATCTTCTGCTTCTATGAGGTCCATATAATTTCCATCCTATATTGTTCTCATCTTTGCATGAAATGTTCCCTTGGTATCTCTAATTTTCTTGACAAGATCTCTAGTCTTTCCCATTTTATTGTTTTCCTCTATTTCTTTATGCTGACCACTGAAGAAGGCTTTCTTATCTCTCCTTGCTATTCTTGGGAAGTCTGCATTCAAATGGGTATACCTTTTCTTTCCTCCTTTGCCGCCTTCTTTTTTTCTCAAAAGAGAAAAGCTTCTCTTCTTTTCTCAACTATTTTTAAGGCCTGATCAGACAACCTTTTGGCCTTTTTGCATTTCTTATTTTGGGGGATGATCTTGATCCCTGTCTCCTGTACAATGTCACAACTCTCCATCCATAGTGTTTCAGGCACTCTATCAGATCTAATCCCTTGAATCTATTTGTCACATCCATTGTATAATAGTAAGGGATTTGATTTAGGTCATACATGAATGGTCTAGTGGTTTTTCCATACTTCCTTCAATTTATGTTTGAATTTGGCAAAAGGAGTTCATGATCTGAGCCACAGTCAGCTCCCTGTCTTGTTTTTGCTGACTGTACAGAGCTTCTCTATCTTTGGCTGAAAATAATATAATCAATCTGATTTTGGTATTGACTATCTGGTGATGTCCATGTGTAGTCTCCTCTTATGTTTTTGGAAGAGGGTGTTCGCTATGGTCAGTGCATTCTCTTGGCAAAATGCTATTAGTTTTTGCCCTGCTTCATTCTGTACTCCAAGGCAAAATTTGCCTGTTACTCCAGGTGTTTCTTGAATTTCTGCTTTTGCATTCCAGTCCCCTTAAATGAAAAGGACATCTCTTTTGGGTGTTAGTTCTGGAAGGTCTTGTATGTCCTCATAGAACCGTTCAAATTCTACTTCTTCAGCATTACGTTTTGGGGCATAGACTTGGATAACTGTTATACTAAATATTTTGCCTTGGAAACAATCAGAGATCATTCTGTTATTTTTGAGATTGCATCCAAGTACTGCATTTTAGACTCTTGTTGACTATGATGGCTACACTAATTCTTCTAAGGGATTCTTGCCCACAGTAGTAGACATAATGGTCATTTGACTTAAATTCACCCATTCCAATCAATTTTACTTCTTTGATTCCTAAAATGTTGATGTTCACTCTTGCCATCTCCTGTTAGACGTTTTCCAATTTGCCTTGATTCATGGACCTGACATTCCAGGTTCCTATGCAATATTGCTCTTTATAGCATTGGACTTTACTTCTATCACCAGTCACATGCACAACTGGGTGTTGCTTTGCTTTGGCTTTCTCTCTTCATTCTTTCTGGAATTATTTCTGCACTGATCTCCAGTCACATATTGGGCACCTACTGACCTGGGGAGTTCATCTTTCAGTGTCCTATCTTTTTGCCTTTCATACTGTTCATGGGGTCCTCAAGGCAAGAATCCTGAAATGGTTTGTCATTCCCTTCTCCAGTTGACCACGTTTTGTCATCATGACCCGTCCATCTTGCATGGCCCTATATGGCATGGTTCATAGTTTCTTTAAGTTAGACAAGGCTGTGGTCTGTGTGGTCAGATTGGTTAGTTTTCTGTGATTGTGGTTTTCATTGTGTCTCCCCTCTGATAGAGGATGAGACTTATGGAAGCTTCCTGATGAGAGAGACTGACTAAGGGGGAAACTGTCTTTTTCTGATGGGTGGGGCCATGTTCAATAAATCTTTAACACAATTTTCTGTTGATGGGTGGGGCTGTGCTCCCTCCCTGTTATTTACCTGGCTAAACTATGGTGGAGGTAATGAAGATAATGGTTTACTCCTTCAAAAGGCCCCACGCAGGCACTGTTGCATGCAGTACCTCCAAACCTACGACAGGCCACCAACCATGCTTCCACTGGAGACTCCTGGAAACTCACATGCAAGTCTGGGTCAGTCTCTGTGGAGTCAGTGCTCCTTTGTTGTGGGTCGTGGTGACCACATGGTTTTATTTGTGCCCTCCAAGAGTCTGTTTCCCAGTCCTGTGTAAATTCTGGCAACTCTATGGTGGGGTTAATGGTGACTTTCTCCAAGAAGGCATATGCCATACCCAGGTCTCCTGCACCTAGAGCCTCTGCCCCTGCATCAGTCCCCTGTTGACCCGTACCTTTGCAGGAGACATTCAAACACAGTTCTTTCTCAGTCTCTGTGGGGTCTCTGGGTCCTGGTGAGCACAAGGCTTGTTTGAGCCCTCTGAGCATCTCTGTCAGGTATGGGGTTTGACTCTAAACATAATTTTGCCCCTCCTACCATCTTGTTGGGGCTTCTCCTTTGCCCATTGGATGTGGTTATCTCCTCAAAGTTGCTTAAAGTTTATATAAATATAAATTACCAGTTTATTAAATGGCTATATTTACAGATTTGAGAAGCAGATACAGATACTGAAATTATGAAAATGAAAATCAGAAGGCTAGGGTTCTCATAACAGTAATTAGACACATTTAATTAGCCCATTTTTTAATACTTTAATTCTGTATCCTTATTGTCAAATGGAAAATAAAATATAAGTTTTATCACCTTTTAGTTCTAAATCCTATTACCTACACTCTGTCAGAGGGGTCTGTATAGGACAAGACAGTACTTATTTTAGGTATTTTAGTCCATAGAGTCTCTGTTGTGAATTCAGCTCTGCTCAATTTAATTGTTGAGTCCAACATCAGTGGCAGATTATATACATATATATGAATATGTCTGTATTTAAGTAAACTTCATGTATAAAAATAAGAAGTGGGCCAGATTTGGGGCATATGCTGATTCCTGTTCAGTTTTACCTATAAGTTTTACATATCACTACCTACAACAACCTCAGATCTAAACAAACATATATATATATATATATATATATATATATATATATATATATATTTTTTTTTTTTTTTCCTTTAGTAGAAAGTGAAAGTGAAGTTGCTCAGTCATGTCCTACTCTTTGCAACACTGTGGACTGGAGCCCACCAGGCTCCTCCATCCATGGGATTCTCTGGGCAAGAATACTGGAATGAGTTGCCATTTCCTTCTTCAGGGGATCTTCTCGACCCACGGATTGAACCCATGTCTCCCGCATTGCAGGCAGACACTTTAACCTCTGAGCCACCAGGGAAGCTCACTTCTTTAGTAGAGTTATGCATATATTTCTACTAAAGGCAAACAATAGCTAAGATCTATATCTCATTTAGAATATAAATATGAATAATAAAAGATTGTATAAAAATAAATGATTAAGCAGGTTGTACATTCAAAATAGCAATAAATGTAAGCAGTCACAAGTACTACCTAGGCATAACTAGTGGAATTAGTGTAAATCAAAATAAGAATGAGATAATGTTTTACAACATCAGTAAATTATAAATAGTGTTGTTACTGCTACTTCCTTACCATTGCAGTAGAAACAAAACTCTCATATACTTTTGATTACCTATATAAATAAAGGATGAAGAGTATTGCATTAAAACATTCGTTTATACAACGGACTTTTGGACTCAGAGGGAGAGGGAGAGGGTGGGATGATTTGGGAGAGTGACATTCTAACATGTATACTATCATGTGAATTGAATCGCCAGTCTATGTCTGACGCAGGATGCAGCATGCTTGGGGCTGGTGCATGGGGATGACCCAGAAAGATGTTATGGGGAGGGAGGTGGGAGGGGGGTTCATGTTTGGGAATGCATGTAAGAATTAAAGATTTTAAAATTAAAAAAAATAATAATAAACTAAAAGCAGTAGGTACACAGAGTTTAAAAAAAAAAAAACCAACAGACAAAAACAGTACAGAGAAATGTACAATAAAATTCTAGGTGCTCCCCTCAAAAAAAAAAAATTCGTTTATACTTTTGTTTACTGTTGTGTTCATATTGTTCAGGTATTGTGTTGTTGTTCATGGATGGTAAAATTCTGGGCAAGTTTTACAAAGCATGGAAGGGTCAGAGGCATCAATTTAAATGGGCATTACAACTCAAATGAGAGAAATAAAATAAAATAAAATTTCTGGGAATAGCGATGGGAAGTAAAAGGAAATATAAGAATGTCAACCATATTTAAACTGTTTAAATAAAAATAATTTGGCTTAAGATATTTCACTCAAAATCAATCTGTCATCTGTCAGTCAAAGAATGCCACTAACACACTATGAATACTTCACAATATACAGCCAAACTGTGTACAAGCCACTAGGGAAGTACCCATAAAACTTACATTATACCAAATTTTTCCATTTTGGGAATCTGTCAACCTTCCACGTTGATCTCACTGCCTTTTCTCACAGGTGTTTTTCTATGTTAGAAAAGTTGCTTGTGTGCTAAGTCACAGTCGACTCTGAGATCCTATGGACTGCCTCTGTAAATGGGATTTTCCAGGCAAGAACACTGGAGAGGCTGCCGCCCTCTACCTCCAGGGGATTTTTCTGACCCAGGGATGAAACCACAGTCTCTTTTATCTCCTGCAGTGGCAGGAAGGTTCTTTACCCCTAGTGCCACCTGGGAAACCTGTCATCAAGGTTATCTTTAGGTTTACTTTTAGTTTTCCCTTGGTTTGGCTCTGGCTCAGTCCTTTCATGCTTGATGCTCTTTTAGAAGCAGCAATGGCTGCAAAGTCTGCAATGCTTGCAGCAGAAGCAGCTAGTCTTTCCCTTCTTGCCTTTTCTTCTGTTACTGGGTAACATACTGGACAGGAATGGAGATGCCATGGCCCAGAGAATCCTGAAACAGATCCTGAGGATGAGACTTTCATAAAAGACTGAGGATTTGTTGAGGATGTCTTGCTTTTTGTTGCTGCTGTCCTTTTGAAATCTAGAGTCCTGATCTTACGACTTGAGGATGTGGACTGCCTTCTTCCTAGTATACTGCATTTCTTAGGAAGGACGTAGGGTAAGAGTGAGTGTGGGAGAAGGGGTGAGAGAGTCCAAAGGTGGTCTGAAGAGCTCCACAAGTTAGTGAAGGCAAATGCTGTTTGGTTGTGGTGATGATTTTTACATAAACTCTTATGTAAATGTTATCAGGGACAATCTTTTTTTTACTTTGATGATATTGCAGGAAAAAGTCCTTGGTGACTGGAAAGCTTCTTTTAGAGGTGGGAGAATGGTAATACCCATGTTTCTGCAGTCAGATGGTGATGCCTTCCTTTGGGAGCAGGGTGGGAGTTCTCTTTGAGGGTAAAGATGAAAATCTCTCCAGTATTCTAGAAGAGTGTTTTCTTAGGAAGGTGAGTATAGATTCACGGTAGGAGAAGGGCAAGGACTGAGGCAGAGGGTTGGGAAGGAAAGAGAGGTCGTTTTCTGATTGGTAGTGGGGGCAAATTCTCTGTCTACTGGGAGGGAAGTCTCTTTCTGGCACTTTCGTAGAAAAACACTCCAGGAATGAGAATGCATCCACAGCCTACCTCAGTTCAGTTCAGTCACTCAGGCGTGTCTGACTCTGTGACACCATGAACTGCAGCACTCCAGCCCTCCCTGCCCATCATCAAACCCATGTCCATTGAATCGGTGGATGCAGCCCAACCATCTCATCCTCTGTCGTCCCCTTCTCCTCCTGCTCTCAATCTTTCCCAGCATCAGGGTCTTTTCAAATGAGTCAGCTCTTTGCATCAAATGGCTAAAATATGGGAGTTTCAGCTTCAACATCAGTCCTTCCAATGAACACCCAGGACTGATCTCCTTTAGGATGGACTGGTTGAGGTCCAACCAGCCCAAGGGACTTTCAAGAGTCTTGTCCAACACCACAGTTCAAAAGCATTAATTCTTCGGTGCTCAGCTTTCTGTATAGTCCAACTCTCACATCCATACATGACCACTGGGAAAACCGTCTTGACTAGACAGACCTTTGTTGGCAAAGTAATATCTCTGATTTTTAATATGCTATCTAGGTTGGTCAAAACTTTCCTTCCAAGGAGTAAGCATCTTTAATTTCATGGCTGCAGTCACCATCTGCAGTGATTTTGGAGCCCCCCAAAATAAAGTCAGCCACTGTGTCCACTGTTTCCCTATTTATTTGCTATGAAATGATGGGACTGTATACCATGATCTTAGTTTTCTGAATGTTGAGCTTTAAGCCAACTTTTTCACTCTCCTCTTTCACTTTCAAAAGGCTCTTTAGTACTTCTTCACTTTCTGCCATAGGGGTGGGGTCATCTGCATATCTGAGGTTATTGATATTTCTCCCAGCAATCTTGATTCCAGCTTGTGCTTCCTCCAGCCCAGCATTTCTCATGATGTACTCTGCATAGAGGTTAAATAAGCAGGGTGACAATATACAGCCTTTATGTACTCCTTTTCTATGTGAAGCCAGTCTGTTGTTCCATGTCCAGTTTTAACTGTTGCTTCCTGACCAGCATACAGGTTTCTCAAGAGGCAGGTCATGTGGTCTGGTATTCCCATCTCTTTCAGAATTTTCCACAGTTCATTGTGATCCACACAGTCAAAGACTTTGGCATAGTTAATAAAGCAGTGATAGATGTTTTTCTGGAACTCTCTGCCTACTTCATTATAATAATTCTAATGGGATCTCTTGAGTAGAAAGTTGTTCAGGAGAGATGGAGTCAGTCATATAAAGACTGCTGATTTTGTTGGCCATATTGATATCGCTGCTGTATTGAATCTGCTGCTCGCACTTTGCCACTTTCTTCTTTTGCAGGTTTAAATGATTCTAGTATCATAGGTTCAGGTGTAGTGCGGGGCACTCTTACTTCTAGTGTCATTTCGGACATTTAAGTTTGATCATTTTACCTGAACTTCCCTCTGGACAGATTGAAGCCCATCTTTATTGTGTGTGGTTGGACACTACGAGATTGAAAAATAAGTTTTTGGCAGCAGAGTTGCTGGAGTACTGTACCACCAGAGTTGCTGGTACAGTCATAGCCAGTACTTTTGCCTTGAACTTGCTGAGGAGATAACCTGCTAGTTTTTTGTTGACCCTTAGAAGGTTCCTTTTATGGTGATCTAGAAGGTGAGATAATAAATTGCATTCAGATAAGGTTGTGGATGAACATATTTTTGATTTACTGGAAGTCTGTACCTTTTATGCCTTGGTGGAAGAGATATCTGCCTTTGGTGGAGTTCTCCTGAGAGGAATGGCCACCTTTGGAGCTTGGCAGCCTATGCCATGGCTGTGAGCTTCAGTAGCAGGTGGTGCACTGAATTGGTTGAGGATTAGGAGAGCTAGAATACATGTGGGTCCTCAGTTTAGAATGTGACCTAGAGAGTCTTCTACTTTTATATATTATATACATATATATAATATTATATATATATGATATATTGTAAATATATTAATTATATTGTATTATATATTTAGACTTTTCTGTCAGCATGTTTATTTTTCTTCTCTGGACTTTGATACAGGTTCAGATTTGAGAAATTTCAGGCAGTCACTAATAGTGGTAGCCTCCTACACTAAATTTCATTTATTTTCTCTTCAGGTTTTGGGAACTCTGGAGTCCTCTCCTTCATTTCTGGAATGAGGAATTAAAAATGAAATCTGCAATGACTTTTCTGTCTCTCTCTCCTGGCAGGAGAGTTTGGCCTTTTAGGGAAAGATGGGTTAGCATCTTCTACACCTTTCTGTTTTTCTGGTCTGCCTTTTTTTTTTTTTTCTTGTCTCTTATCTTTGTTTTTATCTTGCTTTCTTATAGATGGCAAGTTTCTTATGCAGTTGATCGCTGTTACATTTATTCTTCTTTGCGTTGTAGGAAAACTTAGTGGAATACTGTCATGTTTTCTTGTGCTTGTAGCAGCAGAGGCCACAGTTCATAAATTTTCTAGCCTTTCTTTCTTTCCCCCGCCCCCCATTCAAAAACCAGTTAGGGTGATGTGATATTTTGGAGTCCTGGAATTTTCGCTTCTAGCTAGTTGGGCATGATATTAAAAGCTTAATCATGATATTTTAAAATCCAAGTATTTCAGTCATTTATTTTGATATCCAAGACTTTATAACCTCAAGATCTACTTTGCTCATGGTTTCTCTCTTCTTCACTTGCAGATAGCCACCTTTTGTTGTATTCCATATAGCTTTTTTCTCTGTGCACACACTTTGATAATCTCTTCCTCTTCTCATAAGCACACTACTTTTGTTGGATTAGGGTCTTAACCTTGGTGATCTTATTTAACCTTAATTACATCCATTAAGACCATACTCCAGATACAGACACATTGGGGGTTAGGCTTCAACCTAAGAATTTGGTGATGTACAGTTCAGTTAAAACAGAGGGATCTTAAAGTAGAATAAAAACAGTTAAAAACTGTGTATTTCAAAATAATTATTTTACAATGAATAAGATGGGGATGAAAAGAATTAACTGATGTAACTTTGGAAAATACTTAGTATTTTGACTGAGTAATATAAAACTAAAGACAATATTAACTGTACAGAAGTACTGTATTCTATCAGCAATATTTAGTATATTTTTTTGCAAAGTGTATGAATTAAAATTCTAAAACTCTTTCATCTGTGTATGAGTTTTAACAAATAAAACAATGTTATTTTGCAGCCTAAATTGGACTCGGGAAGCAACAGTTAGGACTAGACATGGAATAGCAGACTGGTTCCAAATAGGAAAAGGAGTTCGTCAAGGTTGTATATTGTCAACTTGCTTATTTAACTTATATGCAGAGTACATCATTAGAAACACTGGGCTGGTAGAAACACAAGCTGGAATCAAGATTGCTGGGAAAAAATATCAACAACCTCGGATATGCAGATGACACCACCCTTATGGCAGAAAGTGAAGAGGAACTAAAAAGCCTCTTGATGAAATTGAAAGAGGAGAATGAAAAAGTTGGCTTAAAGCTCAACATTCAGAAAACGAAGATCATGGCATGTGGTCCCATCACTTCATGGCAAATAGATGAGGAAACAGTGGACAAAGTGGCTGACTTTATTTTGGGGGCTCCCAAATCACTGCAGATGGTGATTGCAGCCATGAAATTAAAAGATCTTTACTCATTGGAAGGAAAGTTATGACCAACCTAGACAGCATATTAAAAAGCAGAGATATTACCTTGTCAACAAAAGTCCATCTAGTCAAGGCTATGGTTTATTCAGTGGTCATGTATGGATGTGAGAGTTGAACTATGAAGAAAGCTGAGTGCCGAAGAATTGATGCTTTTGAAATGTGGTGTTGGAGAAGACTCTTGAGAGTCCCTTGGACTGCAAGAAGTCCAACAAGTCCACCCTAAAGGAAATCAGTCCTGAATATTCATTGGTAGGACTAATGCTGAAGCTGAAACTCCAATACTTTGGCCACCTGATGCGAAGAGCTGACTCAGTTGAAAAAATCCTGATGCTGGGAAAGATTGAGGCCAGGAGGAGAAGGAGACAACAGAGGATGAGATGGTTGAATGGCATCATTGACTCAATGGACATGGGTTTGGGCGAACTCAGGGAGTTGGTGATGGACAGGGAAGCCTGGCGTGCTGCGATTCATGGTGTTGCAAAGAGTCTCACACGACTGAGTGACTGAACTGAACTTAAATTGGACTCTGGAATAGAAAAGGAATATTAGTTGAAAAACAGGTGAAATCAAAATAAAATCTAATTTAATTATCAGCTTTATGCTAATATTAATTTCTCTTGTTTTAATAATCATGTTATAAATATTTAGGATGTTAATATTAGAGGAAAATAGGTGAAGAGTACAAAACTTTTGTAGTTTTTCTGTACATGTCAAATTATTTCAAAAGAAAAGAGGATATGAATCATAAATTTAAGTCTAATTTTCAACTGAAATTTACTAAGAATTACAGTGTGTTTTCTTGCTCTTAATATCACCCTAGTTTATATCTAGTTATGCAAAAAGTAAATTGTTCATGTTTAGTTTTTCAGTTGCAATTATTACATTCTGTGTATATACTTTGATTTACTTCTAAATTTCTCAAAGTTTAATATAAATTTTATTTAAAACTTAAATAAACTTTGTGAAAGTATTTTCAGAAAAAAATTAAGAATTCAGAAATGACAACAATATAAAATAGGGTAGATTGGGATATTGAGTTGGATGACTTTTTCTACTTCTTTTCGAATAGGATAAAGGAAGTTTAAACTTGATGACTTGGTGAAATGACTTAAGACCTTTTTAGCAATCCATTCTGTAGCATAGGTAATAAGAGTAACTGTCTAACTGGCATTGTTTCTCAGGAAGTCATATGTACCCAGCTTAGCATGTGTCATTTCAATATGACAATATTCGAATCACCTCAAACAGTGCATGGAGGTGTGAGTTAGTTTAACACTTAATGAGTGTCTTAAGTTTTACAGTTCCAGGGAATATTATTTGAGGTGTGCTTTAGATAGATGATCTTAATACACATTGATTTGATATATTTCTCACTTCCCATGGCTCATAAATTTTTGTCTATTTTTAAATTAAAAATTAAAAAATAATTAAAAATTCAACACAGTCCTTGCTTTCTTAAACATTCTCTTTTCTATCAAACAAAGGGTGACTTAGACTTTTTGTTGTGATGGTAATGGTGGCATTGATTCTGAACAAGCAAAAAATACAGACAACTAGGTGTAACACATTCTAGTAGCTTCAAAAATTTCATGATTAAAAAAAACATTTTTAAGAATTATAATGGAATCCTTTTCTAACCCAAGACATCAGTATTCAAAATAAAAAATAGTTTCACCTTATGTTTAATACATTTTTAATAGGATCATTTTTAAAGTCCACTTATAATAATCAAATATGAATATAACTATAAAAGAAATGGCTGCATAGATATATTGCTTCGACTAATACAGTTTAATTAAGTGAAGGTAAATGAGATTTTTATACTGAATATTTGTAATAGGAGGGAAAAAAAGTTAAAGAAGCAAATTAATACTGTTAGTATCTCCTCACCCTACAGTGAAAAAAACAGTTTGCAGAGTTACAGGCAGAGGATACATACTGCTTGTATTCCTTTTTATTTATTCCTTAAATAATTAAGTCAAAATATATTAGGCTTCATAAGCCATCTTTAAATTACCAACAGGATATGATATTTGGTTTTTGAGATTTTCAGATAAATGTTTATATTATTTTCATGCATATTATGAAAGAAGATAATCTGAACCCTGCCATTTTTAGATTGATTTACATAAAATAATTAATTGAAAACTCAAACTCATATGGACAAACTTTGCAAAAATTTGGATTAAATTATTTTAAATTTCTGGATTGAAAGGAATTGTAATCCTCCTGAAGTCCTAAATCTTTGAATATACTGCAGAATAATACATATTCTAAGTAATTAGAGTAAGCTGAATATAGAGAACTATCTATCAAATCTATATCTCCCTACATCACTAAGTGTTTCTGAATACCTATCTTAAAAATAATTTAAGCTTATGGTAAACATTTTAATATTTAAATAAAATTATAATTAATAGTATTGTAATATACTACCAGTTTTAGAGGAAATAAGTTGAAAATTTAATATATCACTTTTCCATCAGAAAACATATGTCATGTAAAACTTTCACGTGGTAATTGAGTGATATACTGACAAAGATGCTCTGAGACCTTGCTCATCAAGGTGAAGTTCAAGGACCTGCAGCAACTGCATCATATAAAAGTTTGTTAGAGATGTAAAATGTTGGACCCAGCCTTGAAATTCTTGGCTTATAAATTGCATTTTAAGTTTGGCAGATATTATTCTAAGAAACTGATTGTCTAATTTGGCTATACATTGGAAAAACTGAGAATTAAAAGCAAACAAACAAACAAAAAGCACGGATACCATTTAAGTCCTACAACTGCTGATTTAGTAGGCAGGAAATGCAACTTAGACATGGATTTGTAAAAACTCGCAAGTGATTCTAATAAGCAGCAATGTTTGAGAACCACTGCTCTAAGAAACATTATCAATTGCCAGTAGGTAACTTGTTGACACTTGCTATCAACTCATTGGTCATTTAGATTGATAGTAATTTTTATTTCTGTTAAAAAGAAATTAACTTATTAATATGTCCTTAGAAAAGTTGTGTATAATCCATAAGATTATTAATTAGATAGTTATTTCATAAAATTTCTCTTTAAAGAGATGGTTGATAATTCATTTGTAGTTAAGAATTCCATTTCAATTATTATTAACATGCTTTTTATCTATAACTTTACAGTTTTCTTAAATTGATCATGTTTCAAATACCTTTGCTTTAATCCAATTTCCAAATATATATTTTTTGAAATAAAAAGCATCATTTATTTATTTTTGACAGTTTCAGTATTTGCTTTTGCTGGAGTTAGTGTTTATTTACAGCATTTAACAGCAAGTTACTAGAAAGGTCACATATAGTTCTTCAGTACCATATGGAATACATTTAGGCTTTTTTCCCCAATAATAAGTGCTTATACTAATCTATACTGCTGCTAAGTCAATTCAGTTGTGTCCGACTCTGTGTGACCCCAGAGACGGCAGCCCACCAGGCTCCCCCATGCCTGGGATTCTCCAGGCAAAAACACTGGAATGGGTTGTCATTTCCTTCTCCAATGTATGAAAGTGAAAAGTGAAAGTGAAGTCGTTCAGTCGTGTCCGATTCTTCAGGACCCCATGGACTGCAGCCCACCAGGCTCCTCCATCCATGGGGTTTTCCAGGCAAGAGTACTGGAGTGGGGTGCCATCGGCTTCTCCTTAATCCATACTAGGTGTTTTTTAATAGAGTTCTATTTGTCTCAAATATTATGTCCTTAAGGAACAAATGCCACTCCTGAAAACTGTCATATCATTTTAGATAGTACCAATGTATAAATGGTTATTTAATAAATACCTATGGTGAGGCTTTTCCTGATGCAATTAAAGCATGCATTATGTATAATAATATAGTATTTATTTCAGTTGAATTATCTGAAGCTAATAATTCCACATCATAGTTTAGAGTTCACCCCGAAGGTCCTTTCAATTAATATATAAATGATATGTTTCTCATTTTGTTTTAATGAGACCCATGCAAAAATAACTTTGTAAACATTTCCTTCACTATTACTTTTAACTTACATTTGTCCTTGTATGGAATGTGCATTTTCTACAGGTTGTGGTCATAAAAGGTAAATAAGGGAGAAGGAGTAAATAATATAGAAAAATAGAGAATAGATTTAATTACCACTAACTAGCTAATTAGTGAGACATGACTTAGCAACTGAACAACTAGCTAATTAACATCTTAATGAAAAGTGTAAATATACTGATTTTAAGTAGTTAGTTAACTTATTGTATCAAATTATAGTGTCAGGAAAACATGTAATCACCTTTAATCTGATAAGTTATTCTATTATTCATACACAACCTAATTGCTATGTAATCATCAATATAGCTTTAAAATATTTTAAGTGTTTAAATATGTATGAAAATATACAAAGAGAATTATATATCCTTGGTTCTTCCCTATTTTAAAGAGAGCAAAAGTCATCATCTCTACAATCCATTCCACACTGGTAGCTTTAGATTTTTGAGACCAGAAATCTTGATGCCTAGATTAATGTCCAGTCAGTTTTGACTGGGTATTAATCAGTCAATCGGCCGATACTGATTTCCACTAATATAGGCATCAGGAGTTCTGAGCTTTTATGATAAACACGTTTGGAACTCTTGAATTTTAGATTCTTATTAATATATATAGTTGTAATCAAATTTGTGGATGGAATTTTGATGCTTTAAGTAAAACAAATATTTTGGAAACTGCACCATAATATATAATGATATATATCACTATGTATTTTGCCTTTGTCCCATTTTAAAAATAAAATTAGTATAATAAATTATGTATATTAAATACCTGAGAAATCCTATATGAACTTTTTTCCATAAGGGAAAAAAATAAAGCAAGCATCCTTTCACTCAAAAAAGATTTTATTCCAAACCACTGAATGAAGGGAATGGTCTCATGCCAGAAACACAAAAAATGAAATTAAAAATAAGTGTGTATGTGTGTGTGTGTGTGTCCGTGTGCGTGTGCATTCTCAGTCATGTCCGACTCTTTTTGACCGCATGGGCTGAAGCCCACAAGGCTTCTCTCTCCATGGGGTTTTTCCAGGCAAAAACACTGGAGTGGATTGCCATTTCATTTTCCAGTAGAATCTTCCCCATCTCAGGATAAAACCAGCATCTCCCATGTGTCCAGCATTGTAGGCAGATTATTTACCACTGAGCTATAAAAATACCATTGTAATGTTTATATAAAAACTGCATTTCAAGGAGGACACAGTATGATTATAAGCACTTACTTAGGAATCTTAATTCCTTCTATACCTAAAATGCCAGCAGAATTAGTTCAAGATAACTTGAAATTTTGGTTTCCACTAGTTGGAATTTAACATAACCATCATCATTCACTTCCTAAGACTGTTATGCACTAATTAAAGACTATAAAGCATCTTGCAAATAAAGTCCTACATACATGCCTAATAAGGCTAATAACATTTATAATGATACCAGCTGTTGAAACCCAACAGATACACATAATTAATGGCAGTTGAAGTTTACCTACAGGTTTTCCATCTGCTTCATTAGAATACAATTTCCAGAATTTAAAAATAGTACTTTTAATTTAGAAATCAAAGTTTTCCTTCACACCCATTCTAAAATATATATAATTTTATATATGGCCTAAAAATAAACTTAATTTCTTGTTACAAGAAAATACCCAAAGTGAACCTTAGTAAAAATGAACACACATACACACACACATTTGGAAATATCTCTTTCTCTAATCTTATTTGCATGTATGTCATTTCAATATCTTTATTTTTAGATGAATAATAACAGTAGTTTAACTGGACTGTGTCACCAACTTTGTACAAGACTATATACCAAGCACTACATGTTCCCTTCTTTAGGCAATATCCAAAATAAGGCAGAAAGATAAGCATTACTAATACTTAGATGATATAGTTTAGGAAACTAAAGGTAAATGAGGTATTTATAGAGATATAACTTTCAGCAATTGGAGAAAAATACTTTCATAATTTAACAGAGGACAACAAATAGAGAAAAAGTCTGAAACTTACTGGCAACAATAAAAAGAGAGTGAACATAAACCAAGATTACACATTACACACTTTGAAAAAATTAGCTCTGTGTTTCAACATGAGGTGGATGATATTCCTTATAATAGTACACTTTCCTAATGCAGAGAGGTTGAGCTGGCAAAATATTGAATATCCTCAAATACAGATTTCATATTGGAGAGAATAAAATCATAATGTTGGTAAAACAGTTAACATCCTCAAAAATTAAATATGTCTTTGGCTATTTGGAATGGATTCTAGAAGACCCTAAGATGCAAGAGAGCACATAATGGAGGAACCTATACCCAGAGGGACACTGTTCCATTTCTCCTCAATCTCTCATGTCTTTGTATCCCAGAAAAAAATAGATGGAAAACACAATTTAGCCTTCAAGCTCAAACTTAGTGTTGTAAAATAAATTTGTCTTAATCAAATGATATTAATTAAGAATTTTCAATCACACTGAGTCAGAGTAAACGGGGAAGTTCTGGACAGAGACATCAACAAAACTTAATCTAAATAACATAATAAACATTATTAGGAATTATGGATATCCTTCTGTAGAGCAACGAAAGGAAAGAATCCAGCACCATGATGAAGAACTCTGTAAGGAAACATAACTCCAGGTAATAAGTACATATAGCAGTATAGCAGAGAGTACAGATAAGAGTATGTACCAACTTAATGAAAATACAGAGACAATAAAGTTCAAAACCATATAAGAAGTCAAGTAGATGAAAGTATAAGTTTTATAGTTGAGGAAAGCAATTCATAAATAACAAACAATTTAATGTAATAAAGAAATAAGAAACATTGGGACACATAAATAGCTGAAAAAATTGAGCTGTGGCGTGGAGGAAAACTTGAAATAATCATACTAAATGCAAAGAAAAATAGGTGAAATAAAACATTTAAAGGAGGGACAGTAGTTCTGAATGAAAAGATTATCTAATACAAGAATAGTTGTTACTGTTGAAGTAGAAAAACTGAAGAACTGGAGCAGAAAAAGTGTTGAGAGTTAGAATACAAAATGAAGTAATCAGAGGAAGAAAGGGCACAGATACATGAGAAAATATTAAAACAATTATCATCGAAATGTAACTTGTTTCAGTTATTTAGATTCTAACATGTAGAAAGACTTCTTCAGTCTGAATTAAGAAGTAAGTCACCCTGAAGGGGAAACATTAGGTAAAATTTCTCTATCAACGTTATTGTAGGAAAAACAGAGCTTTGGGGTTTGGGATGATATTTGGATTTTGCATTTTTACATTTTGAATTTACTTATTCTGTTGTTAAGAGAATATATAATTTATACAGATATTATAAGTTCATCATTATAAACTATACATGTATACCCATTATCATTTTTTCAAAAGTAAATATGATTCTATAATATTTGTATCCTACTGTAAATATTTTATAGATATGAAATTATTGTTTGGTGTATAATCTGTACTAGATTGCTTTCTTTAATACATTTAAAGATGTTCTATGATTGGGTTTTATCTTTTAGGTACTATTGTAGTTTATGAACTTATAGCAATAAATAGAATAAATGTCCTCAAGAAGCTTGTATTAAAAAGGAGGTTTATAAAAAACAAACATAATACACTAATTATGAACATGTTAGAAGTTGATGTGTTCTATGGAGGAAATAAGAAAGAGTACACGAAATGTAAAGTGGGGATTGTGGGTTCTTGGTTTGGCATTTTAGATGAAGTTGTCTGGTGAGCATGTCTGAAATTGAGTAATTTGAACAAAGCATTGAATGAAGCTCCAGGAGTAGTCATACCTCAGAGATGTACTCTAGGGTGAGAGAGAAACATAGGTAAATCATAACATGCCTGGCATTTTGAATAAAGAGTGAAGAAGCCAATGTTTCAGGAGCTAATTGAAAAAAAGGAAATATATTAATATTAAGAAATAAGAACAAATAATGGTGCTTACAAATAGCTGTGAAAAGAAGAGAAGTGAAAGGCAAAGGAGAAAAGGAAAGATATAGCAATTTGAATGCAGAGTTCCAAAGAATAGCAGGGAGAGATAAGAAAACCCTTCTCAGCGATCAGTGCGAAGAAATAGAGGGAAATAATAGAATGGGAAAGACTAGAGATCTCTTCAATAAAATTAGAGATACCAAGGGAATATTTAATGCAAAGATGGGCTCAATAAAGGACAGAAATGTTATGGCCTTAACAGAGGAAGAAGATATTATGAAGAGGTGACAACAATACACAGAAGAACTGTATAAAAGAGAATTTCAGGACCCAGACAATCACTATGGTGTGATCATTCACCTAGAGCCAGACATTCTGGAATGTGAAGTCAAGTGGGCCTTAGGATGCATCACTATGAACAAAGCTAGTGGAGGTGATGGAATTCCAGCTGAGCTATTTCAAATCCTAACACATGATGCTGTGAAAGTGCTTCACTCAATATGCCAGCAAATTTGGAAAGCTCAGCACTGGCCACAGGACTGGAAAAAGTCAGTTTTCATTCCAATCCCCAAGAAAGGCAATGCCAAAGAACGCTCAAACAACCACACAATTGCACTCATCTCACACGCTTGCATAGTAATGCTCAAAATTCTCCAAGCCAGGCTTCAGCAATACATGAACCACAAACTCCCTGATGTTCAAGCTGGTTTTAGAAAAGGCAGAGGAACCAGAGATCAAATTGCCAACATCCGCTGGATCATTGAAAAGGCAAGAGAGTTCCAGAAAAACATCTATTTCTGCTTGATTGACTATGCCAAAGCCTTTGATTGTGTGGATCACAATAACTGAAAAATTCTGAAAGAGATGGAAATACCAAACCACCTGACCTGCCTCCTGAGAAATCTGTATGCAGGTCAAAAAGAAACAGTTAGAACTGGATATGGAACAATAGGCTGGTTCCAAATAGTTAAAGGAGTCTGTCAAGGCTGTATATTGTCACCCTAATTATTTACTTTATATGCAGAATACATCATGAGAAATGCTGGGTTAGATGAAACACAAGCTAGAATTAAGATTGCTGGGAAAAATATCAGTAACCTCAGATATGCAGATGACACCACCCTTATGGCAGAAAGTGAAGAAGAACTAAAGCGCCTCTTGATGAAAGTGAAAGAGGAGAGTGAAAAAGTTGTCTTAAAGCTCAACATTCAGAAAACTAAGATCACGACATTCAGTCCCATCACTTCATGGCAAACAGCTGGGGAAACAGTGGAAACAGTGGCTGGCTTTATTTGTTTGGGCTCCCAAATCACTGCAGATGATAACCTCAGCCATGAAATTAAAAGATGCTTACTCCTTGGAAGGAAAGTTTTGTCCGACCTAGATAGCATATTGAAAAGCAGAGACATTACTTTGCCAACAACTGCCCGTCTAGACAAGGCTATGGTTTTTCTAGAAGTCGTGTATGGATGTGAGAGTTGGACTATAAAGAAAGCTGAGTGCCAAATATTTGATACTTTTGAACTGTAGTGTTGGAGATGTCTCTTGAGAGTCCATTGGACTGTGAGAGATACAACCAGTCCATACTAAAGGAGATCAGTCCTGGGTGTTCACTGGAAGGACTGATGTTGAAGTTGAACACCTGATGCGAAGAGCTGACTCATTTGAAAAGACCCTGATGGTGGGAAAGTTTGAAGGCAGGAGAAGAAGGGGACCACAGGGGCTGAGATGGTTGGATGGCATCACCGACTCAATGCACATTGGTTTGGATGGACTCTGGGAGTTGGTGATGGACAGAGAGGCCTGGCCTGCTGCAATCCATGGGGTCGCAAAGAGTGGGACACGACTGAGTGACTGAAAAGAACTGAAGTGAAAGGTGGTTAAGGGGTTTGTAGTCAAGTAAAATGGAGTGTCATTTGAAGATTCTGAGTTAAAAACCAACATATTCTGATTTGCATTCAGAAAGCATCATTGGTTTTGTGGTTAGAATAAACTTCAGGGGCAAAGTTGGAGGAGGCAGAGGACTTTGGATGCTCAAACAATAACCTGAATGAGAGAAAAAGATTACTTGGACCAGAAACCAGTGAAGATGGAAATGGGGTATTCAGTATTTGAATGCCAATACACAAACACGGATATATTCACTTGATCGTCTTTATTGATCACTAATTCATTTTCTGTTATAAATATGCTTTTTTTTTAACTTCATGTCAATGAGTGCATACATGTGCCACTTTGAGATTTTTTTTCTTCATATATCAGTAGTTTATTTTTTGCTGAGTGATATCTTATTTATGTATACTATAATTTGCTTATTCATTCACTAAGTGATAGAAATTTAGGTTATTTCTAATTTAGGGTTATCAATAACACTTCTCTGAATATTCAAATATAAATATTTTTGTGAACATATATTTTCATCTCTCTCCCATAAATATATGGAAATAGAGTGGTTGGATCATATATTAGCTATAGGCTTTACTTTTTGAAGAAATTGTTTTCCAAAGTGCTTGTGTCATTTTCCATCTCTGTCGGCAGTGGGTGAGAGTTTTAATTACTGAAATCCTTGCTAAAATTTGCTGTGTGTTATGTTAAGTCACTTCAGTCATGTCTGACTCTTTGCAACCCTGTGGACTGTGGTCCGCCAAGTTCCTCTGTCCATGGGATTCTCCAAGCAAGAACAGTGGAGTGGATTATCATGCCCTCCTCCAGGGGATCTTTTTGACACAGGGATCGAATGTATGTCTTTTATGACTCCTGCTTTAACAGGTAGGTTCTTTACCACTAGTGCCACCTGGGAAGCCCCAAACTTGCTTTTATTTATCTATTTTCCAGTGAGCAAGTAGTGGAATCTAATGATTTTAATTGTTATTTGGGCATTTTCCCCTGTGTTTATTGCCCATTTATATATCTTTTAAAAATTATCTACATGAATTGTTTTGTAGTCACTTGTCTTATTTGAGTGCCGGGGTCCAGCCCCGGTGGATCCAGGGTATTCGAAGGTGGGGATGGAGTCGGCGTCTTTGGAAAAATACATATTTAATCACAGATATAGAGAGATTAGAAATGGATAGTGTAGTAGGAAGATTAGTGGAGAAAAAGAGGCTGAATAACTTGGATTACATGGAATAGCATCCATGTTCCAGATGGGAATTCAGCCAGAAAAACGGGAGCAAGAAAGAAGCGACATGGGGGAATCAGTCTTTCTGGAAACTGATCCGATTTCTTTATTTTTGGGTTTGCTTACATACCTTTTGTTACACATAGGGATGAATACAGAGTCACGCGGGAGTCAGAAGTCCTGACCTTTATCAAAATCAGGTGCTTCACATAAATGTATAAAAAAGGTACATCATCTTCTGGCCATGAGTGAGACCTGCTGACATTTTATGATCCTTTCTTTCTGATAACCAAAAAACTTATTTCTTCCAAGGGTGTTTTTTCTTAAACCAGGCACCACCCTCCAAATAAAGTTGCATTCCTATAGGGTGAGGGTGTAGTGAGTTACAATCAAGAAAGGAATTTATTTAACCCAAGGTTAACATGATTAGTCTTAAAGGTTAATACTTATTTCTCCTATATGCTTAAAGGTTAATACTTATTTCTCCTATATGTTAGTTATATTCATTATAAGGGTAGGGAACATGGAGATTTAGCAGCAAACATCAGCCCAACAAATGAAAATCCTTTCACCAATGCTCCCCTTAAGATCTATTTGGTCTTAAGATAGTGATAAAGTTACATTTTTACATAACAAGGACACAGTGATTTATAACAAAGCACGGTGATCTATTACAAAAGAGAAAATCCATTAACTCAAAAAGTCTAGTATTGCTAACATCAAAAACTGCTATATTTCCTTTTCTATAGTCCAAATATATTGATTAATATATTCCCAGGTGCCTAAGGATATGGAGGCCTGGCGGCAATCATTGACTCAAGAAGAAGAAGCCCTATGCTAATTAAGACTCTCAGAATACTCCAAAACTCTCTGTGCTGTTTATGGTTAAGAGGTAGTAAACAATCATGTACGTAGTGGCAGGAGTATGGATAATCCTGTCATACAAGCTAGTCTGTCAGCCGAGAGGTTTGACATGAGACATCTTTGTCCCACCCAGAGCAGGGAATTAGCAGCAATTATTGACAAAACAAATGAAAAACCCTTCACCAATATAATTCCTAACCAACCCACTATACTAATAATTTCTAACTCCCCAAAAGAATTTGCCTTTAGTAAGTCTAAAACATCTCATGCCTCTCAGATTGGGAGGCTGTAAGCAATCACATGTGGCCAGATGAACCTATACAGGTGGGCTAGATAACCTTCAGAGGAGTCCATAAGCTATAACACTCTTGTCACGCCCAAGAATTTTTATTGCCTTGAAGCTGCACGTTTACTCCTTCTCCAAGAAAAATGGTTATGGAGGAGAGCATAAAACAGACTCTGGTTTTGGGGTTAGATGCTCAGGAACAGGGGGTTTCCTGAGGCTTGATCAGGCCTTTGCGTATGCCAAGCCTCCTTCCTCATGACCTTTGCCATGGGCGGAGTTCCTCATGCTGGCCCCCGGCATTTGAGATTTAGGAATTCTTCATATATTCTGGATTCCATCAGTGGTCATTAAATATGTTAAGTAAGAGATGTTTGTCATCCAAATAAAGAGGCTAAAAATGAAGTTCAGGGAAAAGGCCCATGATACATATCCAAATTTTAGAGTTGTTAGTATATACTACATGATATTTAAAACCAGGAGACTGTATGAGATCTAAACCACAAACTCATTATTAATTTTAAAAAAAAAGGCGGGGGGGAGGTATCTAAGGACTGAGAAACACCAGCAATAACATTTGGAAAAAAAAGAGAAGCCAGAGGAGAAAGCAGAATGAGTGGCTAATATGGTAGGTGATGGCCAGTGATAAAAGTCTATTAAGGATGAAGGTGCATAAATTGTACGTGTTGCCAGTGGGTTAAAATAAGTTGTGGAAAGAAAATTTAGCATTGTGTTTAATAGCAGAGGGATCTTGTGACTTTAATAAGAATGGTTTACATGTAGTTATGGGATCAAAAACAAAATTGGTGTGAAATTAAAGACAGAATAAATGACTAATGAGTTAATTAGGTAAACAGCGATCATCACTTTTCTGATATTACAAAAAAAATCTAGTCACAGATTATAGACTTTGTAATAGATGCTCATAACATCATCTGTAAGCTAGTCCCACAAAAAATGAAACCTGAACCTATAAAGTGTAGAGAAGCATCATAGAGTTGCTGTATATAAAAACCAGACTGTAGGGAAAATAACATGATTTTGAAAATAAATAAATGAAAAAAAAACAACATGATGATGACAGAATTTGTATCCTAAAGTGAATATAATAAGTTTATGATCAGTTACAAAAAGTGATTAATTTCTTCAATATTGACTCATTCAAACAGACTGGAAAAAAAAATATTTGTGAAAAATTTGAGAACTATTGAATACTGATTGACCTTTTAACATTATTAAAGAAGTAACTTTGCTTTGAAATACTATGGATTTTTTAAAAGTGTCTTTTGAAGACATATCCTGTAATATCATGAATAAAGAATTATATCTGCAGATTGCTTAGATTGATTCAAAATGAGGAAAGAAAGAAGAGAGTGGAGTACAGATAAAATAACACTGTCTAAACCTAGATAGTATATTCAAAAGCAAAGACATTACTTTGCCGACTAAGGTCCGTCTAGTCAAGGCTTTGGTTTTTCCTGTGGTCATGCATGGATGTGAGAGTTGGACTGTGAAGAAGGCTGAACACTGAAGAATTGATGCGTTTGCACTGTGGTGTTGGAGAAGACTCTTGAGGGTCCCTTGGACAACAAGGAGATCCAACGAGTCCATTCTGAAGGAGATCAGCCCTGGGATTTCTTTGGAAGGAATGATGCTAAAGCTGAAGCTCCAATACTTTGGCCACCTCATGTGAAGAGTTGACTCATTGGAAAAGACTCTGATGCTGGGAGGGATTGGGGGCAGGAGGAGAAGGGGACGACAGAGGATGAGATGGCTGGATGGCATCACTGACTCGATGGACGTGAGTCTGAGTGAACTCCGGGAGTTGGTGATGGACAGGGAGGCCTGGCGTGCTGCGATTCATGGGGTTGCAAAGAGTCGGACAGACTGAGTGACTGAACTGAACTGAACTGATGAGTTAATAATCAGTGAAACTGAGTAATTATGTAAGAGTACCCATGATTTTTATAACTCTGATTTTTTTATATTTTGATAATTTCTATAATGAACTGTTAAAGAACTCAGATAATTTATTTACTATTACAGGAAAGAATTAATAGGCGGAGAGACATTAGAGAAAGCAAGTGTCAGTAACTTCCAAGGAATTATTTTAACACTATATTTTTCAAAACAATTAAACCTCAAGAGGGTTATTGAAAGAGAGAGAGAAAATTTTGCTTGCAAGATGAAAGCTGACAGGATGCAGCAGAGTTGAAAAGTTATTGGTGTGGGACAGAGAGAAGATGCCTGGTGAACTAAAGTCCTTGGAAAGGCAATATTGGCTCCCCAGATGGAATCTGGTGCACAAGTGGAGTAGTTGTCTTTTGCCTATAGTACAAACTATTCATCTTTAATATAAAGAGAGAAGGTGGCTGATATGGCTATATGTGCTGGAGAGCAAGTCATATGGTATTGGAAGTTTGAGCAAGTTCTCTTCTGCTAGAAAATGGAATAAGAAGCAAGATCACCAGCTAAATGACAGGTTAGCAGAGAAGAAAGAACTCAAAGATTCATCTAGAAGAATGAAAGAGGAAGTAACTAGAGCAATGTAATGTACATGCCAGAAAGCATCAAAGGCTTATTTGAGACTTACAGTAAAGAATTTGAGATTAAATCAGCATAGTTGTTTTTTTTTTTAATTTTTATTTTTACTTTATTTTAATTTACAATACTGTATTGGTTTTGCCATACATTGACATGAATCCACCATGGGTGTACATGCGTTCCATGACAATCATCATAGATCTAGCTGCATCCAGTTCTTTTATTTCTAATTATTTTTCTACACTGTCTTACTATTAGAAATGTGACTCATTAGAAGAAACCCTAAGCTGGAAAACATTGAAGGCAAAGGAGAAGGGGGTGGCAGAGGATGAGATGGTTGGATAGCAACACCAACTCAATGGATGTGAATTCGAGCAAACTCCAAGAGACAGTGGGGGCCAGGAGCCTGGCATGCTGCAGTCTATGTGGTCGCAAAGAGTCACACATGACTCAGTGACTGAACAACACCATATATGACAACAATCTCCTCCTTACAATTAATGGTTTTTCATTATTAGGAAAAAAGGAAAATCATGAGAAACAATGCCATACATGAGCTTATCTCAACCTAACTTTCCAGGCTATTTTTAACCTCTCCCTAGTTGTCTCCATTCTCTTGTCAAAGACCTTTTTTTTTTTTGCTTGCTTTGCCCAAATAACAGTTTCCCAACAATATGTGTAATTAAATGAATAAAAGACATGACTAATTAATGAATAGTTAATGCACAACTGTTAGTCATTTAGATTGTATAAAGTGGTTTCCCAGGCTGGCTTTCTGGGAAAGTTATATATTTTAGACTAAAGACCATAATTTATTGATTTTTATACTCCCAGAATCTAGTAAGATACTTGAATTAGGCATGTAGGAAGATGCCTAAGCAGTAAGCTGTTAATAACTGTTGGTTGAATGAAAATATTTAATACATCTTTTCTACATTTTATACATTACCCTCACATAGAGAAACTGGATCTTAAAACTTACTTTTTAAAATTAAACAGTGAAATATTCATCTGTAAATTTACTAAAGAGTTGGTGATATTATAGGTCTATATGTATATTTAATCATAAAAATATAGAAAAACTATAAATTAATTTAATTATACCTTCAGATATAGGTATATGCCCATATTTAACTAAAATAACCTATATGCCAGTGCCTAGAACAATTTGGCACGTAATAGTACAGGGTAGAAAAAAGTTTTCCTTCATCTTCTGAGGATACAGACTGGTTCTGAAAATTAAGGTGGCAAAGATTAATTGGAGAAGAGCATACAAATTTTATTAAGTTGTTATATGCACATAAGAACCTTCGTAAAAGAATGAAGACCTGATGAAGTGACCCGTGTAGGAAATGTTTATATCTTTGTAGACAAGGAAACAATACGATTTGTGAAAAATTGGCAATACAAAAGGATATCAGCTAGGGCTAGCAAACAATGAAGTAACTATAAAGACAAAAGTTGGTTTAACAATTTTTGTTTGTACAGATTTTTTGGCTTTTAATTCCCTATGACTTCCCTTCTCTTGGTACAGGGACAGGGAGGGTACCTTTTACATGGAAGTTTTATGATCTGTCTCAGGGAAGGGTAAAGGCAGGAAGTCAGAGTGACCTTACTGTTCTGCTTTTTTTTTTACATTTTAATTCCTCTCCCTTATGATATTTAATATACCAAGGTGTCATATTTTAGGGTAGCATGTCCTAAGCCTCGTCAATAGCAAAACAGATGCTCAATAAACACTTTTGGAAGGAATAAATAAGTAAATGAGTGGATGATTTATTAATATATATGTATATATACATACATAATATGTTGGATATAGGTACATGTGTATATGAAGACGTGATGAAGTGACTAGTGCAGGAAACTGGTCAGTTTAATTTTCATACCCAACCAGGATCTGAAAGGGTTTAAATGCCAGAGTACATCCAAAGACAGCAAAAAGAAAAAAAAAAAAAAAAAAAAGAATGAGGGCAGCTGTTTTTGAGGCTAAACAGTCTACATAACATGCCTGGTGACTAAGTCTGATCCTTTCAGTTCTTAGTAAGTTTGATACTGGGGAAGACCTTTGATTCTTTTGAATTAAATGTGGCAAGCTATCTTTTCCTTAACACAGTTGTACAGCTCATAAATGTCTAAGTCACCATTGGTCAAGAATTGGGATGAGATGGAAAGAAAGCACATGAGGATTTGATGCCATAAAGGTGTCTACTTATCTTTGATGTTTGATGTGAAGTGTGAAGGACTTGCGGCAGGCTTTGTGGGACAGTCTGACCAGTGGAATTTAAAAATTAGGCTTAAATTCGAAGAGTTAGCTAAATGGGTGGACATAGAATGTGCTGCTGGGCAAAAAGGGAAATTAGCAAAAATTTCTATTTTCTACCTGTTGTTAGTGACTAAGCTAAAAAATATATGTCTGAAAGATGCTTTCTTAATATAGGATAAAAATAAATCATACTAGAAATCTCTGTCAGTGGAAAAGGCTTCTTATGTTTCCACAACCACCTGGGTAGCTGGTACATTTATGACTAAATTAACTCAGTGAAGACCACTGATCAAATAGGATAGTATATAAGAATGAAAGGTCATGGTCAGGTGACCATGAATTCCCAAGCTATTCTGTTAAAGAATTAGGTTTTTTTTTGTTTGTTTGTTTGTTTGTTTGTTTGTTTTAAATAGCAAAGACCTGGCAAATCATTGCATAGATGCATAAATGCTTAGAATTAGCTATGGGGGAGGGTAGAGGATCTCTATTTCCAGGAAAAAAAAATTTAAATGGAAGAAGTTCCTTAAGTTGATAAATAAGTAAACTTGTATAAGCAGACATTTCTGGGTAATGGTTATTTATTAACTTGTTGCAGCTGGTGAATTAGGTATTTTGGCAGATCTACTCTGATAGGGGTAAGTGCCTGCATTCCTTTTGAGGTAATATAGATGTTATAAATGCGGCCAACTCTAAACTGGCTTTATGATGACACATTTAATTACAGGGGCTATGACTTATATTATAGTATGACAAATGATCCCCCAATTGTCTGTGCCTTCTGTAATCTTGTATTTCAAGTCTAGTGAATGTATAAGAGGCAGTAACTCACTGTTGTACCCTCTAAAGGAAGAATATGCCAGCAATTAAAAAGAAGCTATATAAAGGCAAGAAGCAGAAAAGATAAAAGAAGAAAATGTTGAGCTACCTGACAGAACTGGGTAGACTTGTCTAGGTGTTCAGTTCTTTTTAAAAATGCGATTAAAAAAAAAAAAAAACAGAGAAACTTGACAGGATTCCCATTAAGGAGTCAGTTGCTCATTATCAACATGGGGTGGGATGTAGACATGAGAGAACTGTTCCACGCATCTCTTGCATTGTTGCCACATCTAATATTCTCTTTTTATTCCTAGCTTAAATAAATTTAGATGTAGTAAAGAAGATCGTGCTTTAGAATGAAACAAGTTAAATGAATAGGGAGTAAGGGAGAAGGGTTGTAAACTTTTACTATAAAGTGAAGTGAAAATAAAAAGCCTAGATTTGCTTGTCTAACCCCTGAATGGGCATCTTAAGACGTATGCAAAGAATTGAGTAACATGTTCAGAGGATAGTCTGAAATACATTTTAGATTTTCTAGATACAAGAGTTCAATATAATCCCTTTACCAGATACAAACTGCAATCTGATAGATCTGAAGGCTACATTGGTAGTATACAAAGATGTGTGGTAGAAGAAATTAAGTTGAAACTTGAAAAACAAATTGTAAAGTTGTACTGGAAAGTTTAGTCTGTAGTCATAGACTTCACCTGGCAAAGGAAATGGCAACCCACTCCAGTGTTCTTGCCTGGAGAATCCCAGGGATGGGAGAGCCTGGTGGGCTGCCGTCTATGGGATCACACAGAGTCAGACACCGCTGAAGTGACTTAGCAGCAGCAGCAGCATAGACTTTACCAGAGTCAATAATTTGTTTGGATATTGTATGGAATGAGGCTCATTTCCCCTACCCTTTCCGTAGACCAATTCAATTCTTCAACCATTAATTGGTCAAACTAAGTATTGTTTTTGTCCCATTTCTCCTCTGTACCAAATATTAAGCAACACAGTATTCCAGTAGGTTAATGAGAGATCACTATTATGATTAAAGGAATGATTGAAGGGAGATATTTAATTCCCTGTAAAGCCCTTTTATCAATCTTATATGGCCAGTATGCAAAACAGATGCCTCCAGAAAGTTGACAATACATGAACAGAGTTAAACAAGTTGATTCTTTAGATCGATTCAGCTGTGCTTGATATACAGCAGGCTCCACAGGAAGTACAACAAGCCAAGGGAGACAGCAGATCACAAGCCTAATGCATTTACCTCCATACAAATTTGGAGTCCATGCAGGCACAAAAGTAAGACTGCCAGATTGAGCAGATAAAAGATAGAAGCCCAGTTAAATTTGAAATTAAGATTTAAAACAAAAAACCTTTTGTAGTATAAATATGTCTTAGAGATTGCATGGTACAAATAATGTATTTTATCTTGCAACTCTGTGTGACATTCTTCTAGATTGGAATTTAATATACAATTATTGTTTTTGCTACAGGGATATTTGAATTGCTGTAGTTTAGTGAGACAAGATTTAGATTTGGTAACGATCTAATATATTTTAATGCGCAGCACTGATGATATCATGAGTTGTGTCCTCTGAGAAAGAAGCACAGGAAGAGTTAAGGACTATAGTCACTCATTTACAAATAGAGACTAACTTTTAAATCCAACTAAAATTCAAGTGTCAGTCCAGTCTGTGAAATTCCCAGAAGTTCTCTATTCAGAGGCACTGTGTGCAGCCGCCTTTCACAGCCCGTTTATTAGACACTTACTACCTTGCTATGAGATATTTTCATAAACTGCCTTAACCATAAAAGGACATCAGATAATTCTGGAGTGAGAAATGATGATCATGGCTGGGGTGATATGAGACATATATTCAAATATAGAAGAAGCCCACCAAAGATTATTTATAAGATGGAAGTCATATATTTCTGAGCATTCTAACCAGGAAACATTCAAAGGAATCCACCTTGCTCATGAGGAGATTAATTCACGCCCATGGAACTGAGTACAGAACACTCCAAGGACTTTTCTGTCTTCATTGCTACTTGAGATAAACAATATGATTCTCCCCAACTGAGGCAAAATAGACTTCCAGGTTCCCAATTGAGGATTTCATTGTTGGTTGGAAATCATCTGCAATACACCCTGCAGATGGTAAAATCTTAGTGACAGAAGGTCGGAGCTGAGAGCTGTTTGTTTCGTAGTAGAAGAGAAATTAGGCTTGGGTTGCTTAGGGCACTTTTTGAATATTTACAGACTATTGGGTAGTAGCTCATGCCCTTGCAATGTGGAGAGGCAAACAGAATCCTAGATGCCTAGACAATAAAAGAACCATCGTACGGGATTCTCAGTTATGGAAATATCTATGGGAATCTACAGAAAAAATTAAAATGGTTCATGTAGATAACTCTGTGTGTGTGATTGTCTATGTGGCAGACAATCACACAAAAAAATTGGTTGCCAGCTCTGAAGGGGATTAGAATGCTAAGGCAAATGCCTTTGTCAGACCTCCACAGCTTTCTCCCTAAGTATATGAAACATTCAGAAATAGAGGTGCTCATACCATGTACTGATGGACAAAGAGAACATGCATTATCTTGCATGTTATGAAACTGCTATAAGGAGAAGAAACTATATACATTTTAGACAGAAGAGAGCTAACTGAAAATGGCTTGAGGAATAATTCCCCAGTCAAGAATTATCCCGTATCTAGCAAGTGGATTATATTGGATCTATACCAGTAGCTCCATGGACCTATACTGATAGCCTCTGCAAACATGTTAAATGGGATTTACACTTATTCTATTTTATTGTTTACTTGTAACAGAAATAAAAATTTGAGAGAGTAAATTTTCCATTAATTCAGATGACCTGAATATATTTTTTATAATTGTATTATACAATTTGTATTATACAGTTTATTGCTGCCAATATACCAATAACAACAACAAAAAGTGGCAAGGAAACAGTATAAAGACAAAAGACAGACTATACTCCTACCATACCCTCAGAACACTGATCTCATTTAAAATTAAAATGGGTAATTGAAGTTCCTGTTACTCAAAATAAGCGATGAAAATATTTTAGAGTATAGATTAATTATTTAAATAATTGTGTTAGGCTACATATATACCAATCCATTCTAAAGGAGATCAGCCCTGGGTGTTCTTTGGAGGGAATGATGCTGAAGCTGAAACTCCAGTACTTTGGCCACCTCATGTGAAGAGTTGACTCATTGGAAAAGACTCTGATGCTGGGAGGGCTTGGGGGCAGGAAGAAAAGGGAACGACGGAGGATGAGATGGCTGGATGGCATCACTGACTCAATGGACGTGAGTTTGAGTTAACTCCAGGAGTTAGTGATGGACAGGGAGGCCTAGCGTGCTGCAATTCATGGGGTCACAAAGAATCGGACACGACTGAGCGACTGAACTGAACTGAACTGAACTGAACATATAAAGGTTAGTAAGCTAAGGTCTTGAGTAGAAAGGTTTCAAAGACATGAGAATAAGAAATGGAAGATGATGAAACTATGGAATATTCTATCTTTCTGACCTCAAAATATTTTCTTTAATGTTTTCTGATCCCAGAGTCTCAAGCTCAGGTTCAGTTCAGTTCAGTTCAGTCACTCAGTCATGTCTGACTGTTTGCGACCCCATGAATCACCTTCCTGTCCATCACCAACTCCTGGAGTTTACCCAAACTCATGTCCATCGAGTCAGTGATACCATCCAGCCATCTCATCCTCTGCCATCCCCTTCTTTTCCTGCCCCCAATCCCTGCCAGCATCAGGGTCTCTTCCAATGAGTCAACTCTTCGCATGAGGTGCCCAAAGTATTGGAGTTTCAGCTTCACCATCAGTCCTTCCAATGAATATTCAGGACTGATCTCCTTTAGGATGGACTGGTTGGCTCTCCTTGCAGTCCAAGGGACTCTCAAGAGTCTTCTCCAGCACCACAGTTCAAAAGCATCAACTCTTCATCTCTCAGCCTTCTTCACAGTCCAACTCTCACATCCATACATGACCAATGGAAAAACCATAGCCTTGACTAGATGGACCTTAGTCGGCAAAGTAATGTATGTGCTTTTTAATATGGTTTCTAGGTTTGTCAAGCCCAGGTAGACCTATATAAATCCAGAAAGGTTAATAGTATAAATACACACTATGTGTTTTATAGGCTGTTACATTTGATAGCTCCTGTTCTTACATCTACTGTAAAATGTATCATGACTTCAACCCATGTAGCCAAATTGGGGTTGACTGTGATTGCAATTCCATAACTTATCAACAGAAACATTCCTGTGGTTTTGTTGTTGTTGTTTGTTTGTTTGTTTGCTTTTTACCAGTCAGATCATTTGGCATCCATCTCAACTGGATCTGATAAAAAGTGTCAGTCAGTTTTCTGCCTTGTTTGCCCTTGGCTCTCCTCCTGAGCCTAAAGGAGAAAGCCTGAGCAGGGAGAGGGATGTAGATGAAAAAATGATACATAGGAACAGAGGAGATCCTACAAAAAAGGGAATGCTCATAAATAGCTCAGAGTACTAGGAATGGAGTCAATCATGCCATTTTCTTGAGAGTATCTCAAATCTAGAGAATAATCCTATTCACTATTTTTTTCAAATCTAGTAGTGTCTACAGGCTGATGCTGAGAGAAAACCCTGTGGAGACTGTCATTTTCACAGAAGGAAAATTATATCTCTACTGATTTATGTTGTTCAGTCACTAAGTTGTGTCCGACTTTTTGCAACCACATGGACTGCAGCACACCAGGCTTCCCTGTCCTTCACTATCTCCTAGAGTTTGCCCAAACATGTCCATTGAGTCATGGACCAATGACCATGTGATGTTATCTAATCATCTTATTCTCTGCTGCCCCCTTCTCCTCTTGCCCTCAATCTTTCCCAGCATCAGTCTTTTCCAATGAGTCGGCTCTTCATATTAGGTGGCCAGAGTATTTGAGCTTCAGCTTTAGCACCAATTCATCCAGTGAATATTCAGGGTTGATTTCCTTTAGGACTGACTGGCTAATGAGTTCTGCCTAAATATTATACTTGGATAATCTGGGAGAGCAAAATAATTTTATATATCCTGATACTCAGCTTCAGGGCAGTCCAAAAAAGTGAACCATCAAATTGTGCTATATAGTCTTTATTACCATTGAGATTGATTTACAAATCATTTGAGAGAAGTACTTCAAAGGAATAGTATAGGTGGAGAATTCTGACTAGCTCCCTCCTTTGAGACCACAATCCATGATAATACCTTATGTATAATGAGAAATATATTGTTGACATGTAACTAGTGTCAAAGCTTGGTTTGCTTTTGTGATTATACCGAATGTGGATTTAGATAGAAGACATAAGTTTGAGTAAACTCCAGAAGGTGGTGAAGGACAGGGAAGCCTGGGGTGCTATAGTCCATGGGGGTCACAAAGAGTTGGAAACAACTTAGTGACTGAACATCAAAAACATTTAAGGAAAGCAAAAATTAAATTAAGATAATACTAAGAGATAAGATTTCTGATGTTACTTAGTTTCTGTATATCACCAAAATTATCCCTATTAAGGTTAGTGAAATTTATATGAAATCTTGTGAGATGGGGTTATATTTGATGGCAGAATATTATCCTATAACAGTCTCATGGAATATAGGATAATTTGGACTGCATAAATCCCAGTAATATTTACGGATAACATATGCGATGGTTTGATCATCCCTGAATCAGCTGTGCCAGTGCTATGCTCTGCTGTGTTCTGAAAGGATTTTGGGAGCTGGTCTAGGTATCTAAGTTAGTCTAAAGTAACATTCCTAGAGGCTCTTAGCAATCATGAAATTGACTTGCAATCTAAATAAATATTCTAGCAGGAATTTTCTTCCAAGAAACTTTGGAGACTTTAACCTCTAGAGGAAAATAAAGTTGTAAATAATTGAACTAATAAAATAATTTTTCTAAGGTAGTGATGCTAAGAGATGGTGTGAATTCTCACCCAAGAAAAACTGCTGGATGTTTTAGTCATCATAGATTATTTCAAGATCAGTGATTAAGATTTCTAGAAGATCAAGTTAAATAGATGCATCTATGGGTACTTTATTTATGATAAGCTTATGGCATAAATTATAATAAGTTCCTACCTGGGTGACGGCAACTTTTCTTCTTTTTCATTGTGACTTATCTGGGATGGAATAGATAAAGGAATAACACTGTGTCTATGAGAAGACACAGTGTTCTTCTCTATAGAGAACAACATGAGAAGTTACATGATAATATCTGGAAGCTGATGTACTAGTAATCTGTTGCTATATAATGACCAAGATGGCCTAAATGTTCCCTTCAGTGTTACCAAATTTTAGACAGGTTTCTTCATTACTGGAGGGCCTTGACCTTCCTTTTCTTAAGAGTATTTCCTTTAGTAACATTGCCATTGTAAATTCTTTCTCTATCATTTAAATGTAGATCTTTAACAACCCAGAAATGTTTTTTTCAAAGGCCTTGGAGTCATTTCTTTGAAATGTAAGCATTAAGAAAGGTAGCACCTCTATCACCTTTTCTCTGTTGAGGGTAGGAGCCTAACTTCCACAAATGCCAGTCAGCAAACATAAATGTCAAATGACCTCATCTCCTTGATCAGCCCTCCTCCTCATGTTCTCCATCAGCTAACTGAAGTTAAAATAACTTCTTTGGTCTTTTATTTCAGAATTGTGTTCTATCTCTCTAATCTATAGTCTTGAGTAAGATATTGCTTATTATTTCCAACAATATCTTTTACAATTGTTCTTTGACAGTAACCATATTACCATGAACTCAGCATCTTGAGACAATGCATATTTACTATAAGGGTAGATGTGAAGGTACTATCAATCTGGAGGTTTGAGAGAGAGCGCCAATTAGCTATTTCCCTTTGAGCTACTGAAATACACTATTAGTCACCATTTGTTAATAGGATACCTAGATTCTTTAACCATTTGTAACCAACTAACTCTCTTGTCTCTGTCACCTTATATTGTTTTACTTCATTTCATCCACTGATAACCATCTGTAAAGTTATATACTTATTCGTATGTGGTTTTGTTTTTGCATAATAAAAATGTAAGGTTCATGAGCGGTAGGACTTTGCATTTTTTATACTCATGCATTTTCAGCACCTAGAACAATAGCAGGTATATCGTATGTCCTCTATAATATATTTTGATTAAATGAATAAATGATTATTATCATACTGGGATGTTTCATTGCTGATGCTCTTAAAAGAGATATGTAAATAAAATCCTTTAGACAAAGTATTGATTCATTTTATAACTGTTATGATTAGTTAGTTGTTGTTTTTTTTTTCTCTTTGTTGACAAATCTGGAGAAAATCAAGCTTCATCTTCTATTTTATAAATCTCTTGGGAGAATCTTCCTTTTCAGTGTCTGCTAAAAGAGAAACAACTAAAATGAATTTGCAAGTTTAATGTTTCCCGTGGGCATTCAGTTCTAGAGCCTTCAATCATTTTCTCATCCTTGCTCTCAAATGCTTGAGTCTTTTAGGCATTCGGTAATTTCTGAAGCATTTTTCTCTATCTGAAAATTTTTACATGGGTACAGTGCTTTTCTTCATGCTCTTTAAATATCAATTTTACTTTTTTACTTTAGCGTCATAGTTTTATGTATTTCAGTGAATGATGGCTGATTCTTCCCATTAAAGCCTTCTCAAAGCTAAAAGCCTTCTAGTTCAAAGCCCTAGATAATAATTTGACAACATTTTTGAAGTCTGTCAAAGATCTTGAAACACTGTGATGCTCTAATACTGAGTTACTCTTTCATTTTGCTGACTTACTACTTCTATAAGCTTATACCCAGAGGTTCTTGAATTTAGTTGAATTTAGATCTCAGATTTGTGTGTGTGTGTGTGTGTGTGTGTGTGTGTGTGTGTGTGTGTGAAATTTCAGGAATCCTGATAAACTGAGAGATGTAAGGAACAATAATCCCTTTGGTCTTTGAAAAAGGACAAGAAGAGTAGAGATCAGAATCCAGACCAAGATGGTAACAGAGGCAGTTCCTCAGTTTCTCTCTTCCTCCAAGTTCACTGAATGTACAGCTACGCACAGAGCAATTCCCTCTAAGAGAAATCCAGAAAACTGTCTGTGTATCTTCCTAGGTTAGGAAGATGCCCTGGAGAAATAAATGGCAACCCATTCCAGTAATCTTGCCTGTGAAATCACATGGACAGAGGAGCCTGGTGGGCTACAGTCCATGGGGTTGCAGAGTCAGACACTACATCTCAACTAAAAAACAAACAACAACAAACACGCCTACATGTTGAGTGATTGAGAAAATACCTGAATAAATGTTGAGACAAACCCTTGCCACAAACCTCATCATCATCATAACACAGCTGATCAGAAGGGAACCCCCAACTTGCCAGTTGTCTCTGAGGAGAACATGATTTGGACTGCACATATAGTGCTCCAACTTTTAAGGCGTCATCCAAAGGACAGGCCCTCATATTGCCTAGGTTTGAAAGCCGATGGGTCTTGCATTCAGGAGTCCCACAGAATATGTCAGAAAAAATAGTTTTTAATGGGCACAGCTATGGCTGCTTCCCCAGGGATCAAAGCAGAAGGAACAAGCAAAAATGTCCATATCCAAGTCTTTTTCTGCAAAGGATTTGACTGTATATTTTATGGACTGTGCCTAAGTTTCTGGAGAAGGAAATGGCAACCCACTCCAGTATTCTTGCCTGGAAAATCCCATGGACAGAGGAGCATGGTGGGCTACAGTCCACTGGGTTGCAAAGAGCTGGACACGACTGAGCGACTTCACTTCACTAAGTTTCTAGCTTCTAATTAACATGTATCTAGATGCTGGCTGTAATTCTCCTGAAAACTGAGATGAGGCTGGTGTATACTTCCACCGTATTCTCCAGGAGAAATTCTGTCACTTATAACAACATGGATAAACTGAAGGACATCATCAAGTGAAAAAGAAAAGTCAGATAAGGCAAATACTGCTGGTATTACTTATAGGGGGAATCTAAATCTATGTCCTCTTGGAAATAGAGAGTAGTAATGGTGGTTACTAGGGACATTGGGAGTGGTTATTGCAGAATCTGGTTCCTTGTGATTGTGGAGTTCAGGATTCCATTCCCCTGCTGTTGTCAGCTGATGAGTATGGCTAATAAGGGGGGCTTTACAGGTGAAACTAGTGGCAAAGAACCTGCCTGCCAATGCAGGAGATATAAGAGACACAAGTTCAATCCCTTCCCCAGGTCAGGAAGACTCCTGGAGGAGGGCATAGCAATCCATTCCAATCTTCTTGACTGAGGAATCCCATGCATAGAGGGGCCTGGTGGGCTACAATCCATAGGGTCATAAAGAGCCAGACATGACTGAAGAAACTTAGCACAGCATGACTAATTGTTGGGGGAGATGAATGAAGAGATTAGATAAGAACAAGAAGTACTGTGAATCAGCACAGATGCTCATTGAGGAGGAAAAATATGGAATTTTCAGCTAAAAATTTGAATTTTCAGCTCATGTTGATTTTCTTCAATAATGGTCAATGCCCACACCAAATTTCTGTTTACATAGAATTTTGGACCATATTTTCATTTCCTCAGGAAATGAGAAACCAGATCATAGGCTTATAGAAACTGTAGAGATAAATGCTAGAAAAAAAAAATTGTGGGAAACAGAGAAAACCCACAAGGTAGGCTTAGAAAAATCTAGCAGGTGGCAAAGAAAATGTATGGCTCTTTCAATTCCAGGGAGAAAAAATATGTACATACATATAGAACCAATTGCATTCTGTGAGAACCCATAATCATATCAGTGCTTTAATATCATAATTGAAAGCTTCATATTAAAAATAACAAAACGCTAAGCCAAGCAATTCAGTGATCAAGGTATCAGAATTAATATGCCTGCTGCTGCTGCTGTTGCTGCTAAGTCACTTCAGTCGTGTCTGACTCTGTGCGACCCGATAGATGGCAGCCCACCTGGCTCTGCCATCCCTGGGATTCTCCAGGCAAGAACACTGAAGTGGGTTGCCATTTCCTTCTCCAATGCGTGAAAGTGAAGTCTCTCAGTCATGTCCGACTCTTTGTGAATCCATGGACTGCAGCCTACCAGGCTCTTCCACCCATGAGATTTTCCAGACAAGAATACTGGACTGGGTTGCCATTGCCTTCTCCGATTGATATGTCTGCTGCTGCTGCTGCTGCTGCTGCTGCTGCTGCTAAGTCGCTTCAGTCATGTCTGACTCTGTGCGATCCCATAGACGGCAGCCCATGAGGCTCCCCCGTCCCTGGGATTCTCCAGGCAAGAACACTGGAGTGGGTTGCCATTTCCTTCTCCAATGCATGAAAGTGAAAAGTGAAAGTGAAGTCACTCAGTCGTATCCGACTCTTAGCGACCCCATGGACTGCGGCCCACCAGGCTCCTCTGTCCATGGAATTTTCCAGGCAAGAGTGCTGGAGTGGGGTGCCATTGCCTTCTCTGGATTGATGTGCCTATCTGGAAGCAAATATAAAAATCTTAACTGAAAAAAAAAAAAAAATCTAAGTCCAAGCCTTTTATGCTAGTTCATTTCAGTCACTCAGTCATGTCTGATTCTTTGTGACCCCATGGACTGCAGCACGCCAGGCCTCCCAGTCCATCACCAACATGTATAAATTACTCAAACACATGACCATCTAGTCGGTGATGTCATCCAACCATCTTATCCTCTGTCGTCCCTTTCTCCTCACACCTTCAATCTTTCCCAGCATCGGGGTCTTTTCAAATGAGTCAGTTCTTTACATCAGGTGGCCAAAGTATTCGAGTTTCAGCTTCACCATCAGTCCTCCTAAGGAATATGCAGGACTGATTTCCTGTAGGGTGGAATGGTTGGGTATTCTTGCTGTCCAAGGGATGCTCAAGAATCTTCTTCAACACAACAGTTCAAAAGCATCAATTCTTCTGATTCAGCTCTTTTATAGTCCAACTCTCACATCCTTACATGACTACTGCAAAAAACATAGCTCTGACTAGATGGATCTTTGTTGGCAAAGTAATGGTTTTGTGTATTAATATGCTGTCTACATTGGTCATAACTTTTATTCCAAGGAGTAAGCATCTATTAATTTCATGGCTGCAGTTACCATCTGCTGTGATTTTGGAGCCCCCAAAAATAAAGCCACCCACTGTTTCCACTGTTTCCCCATCTATTTGCCATGAAGTGATGGGGCCAGATGCCATGATCTTAGTTTTCTGAATGTTGAGTTTTAAGCCAGTTTTTTCACTCTCCTCTTTCACTTTCATCAGGAGGCTCTTTAGTTCTTTGCTTTCTGTCTTATGCATGGTAGCATTTGCCTATCTGAGGGTATTGATATTTCTACCAGCAATCTTGATTCCAGCTTGTGCTTCATCCATCCCAGCATTTCTCCTGATGTACTCTGTATATAAGTTAAACAAGCAGGGTGACAATATACAGCCTTGATGTACTCCTTTCCCCAGTTTGGAACTAGTCTGTTGTTCCATGTCCAGTTCTAACTGTCGCTTCCTGACCTGAATACAGATTTCTCAGGAGGCCGATCAGGTGGTCTGGTATTCCCATCTCTTGAAGAATTTTTCAGTGTGTTGTGATCCACATAGTTAAAGGCTTTGGCATAGTCAATAAAGCAGAAATAGACGTTTTTCTGGAACTCTCTTGCTTTTTTGATGATCCAACAGATGCTGGCAATTTGATCTCTGGTTCCTCTGCCTTTTGTAAATCCAGCTTGAACATCTGGAAGTTCATGGTTTATATACTGCTGAAGCCTGGCTTGGAGAAATTTGAGTATTACTTTTCTAGCGTGTGAGATGAATGCAATTGTGCAGTAGTTAGCACTCTTTGGCATTGCCTTTCTTTGGGACTGGAATGAAAACTGATCTTTTCCAGTCCTGTTATCACTGCTGAGTTTTCCAAATTTGCTGGCACATTGAGTGCAGCACTTTCACAGCATCATCTTTTAAGATTTGAAACAGCTCAACTGGAATGCCATCACCTCCACTAGCTTTGTTCATAGTGATGCATCCTAAGGCCCACTTGGCTTCACATTCCAGAATGTCTGGCTCTAGGTGAGTGATCACACCATTGTGATTATCTGGGTCATGAAGATATGTTTTGTATAGTTTTTCTGTGTGTTCTTGCCACCTCTTCTTAATATCTTCTGCTTCTGTTAGGTCCATACCATTTCTGTATTGTGCCCATTTATTGTGCCCATCTGTGCATGAAATGTTCCCTTGGTATCTCTAATTTTCTTGAAGAGATCTCCAGTCTTTCCCTTCTATAGTTTTCCTCTATTTCTTTCATTGGTCACTGAGGAAGGCTTTCTTATCTCTCCTTGCTATTCTTTGGAAGTCTGCATTCAAATAGGTGTATCTTTCCTTTTCTCCTTTGTTTTTCACTTTTCTTTTCACAGTTACTTGTAACAACTTGTCAGACAATGATTTTACTGTTTTCCTGTCTTTTTTCTTTGGGATGGTCTGATTCCTGCCTTCTATACAATGTCACGAACCTCCATCCATAGTTCTTCAGGCAGTCTGTCTATTAAATCTGATCCCTTGAATCTATTTGTTACTTGCACTGTATAATCATAAGGGTTTTTGATTTAGGTCACACTTGAATGATCTAGTGGTTTTCCCTACTTTCTTCAGTTCAAGTCTGAATTTGGCAATAAGGAGTTCATGATCTGAGCCACAGTCAGCTCCTGGTCTTCTTTTTGATGACTGTATAGAACTTCTGCATCTTTGGCTGTAAAGAATACAATCAATCTTATTTTGGTATAGACCATCTGGTGATGTCCATGTGTAGAGTCTTCTTATGTGTTGGAAGAGAGTGTTTGCTATGACCATTGTGTTATCTTGGCAAAACTCTATTAGCCTTTTCCCTGGTTCATTCTGTACTCCAAGGCCACATTTTCCTGTTTCTCCAGGTATTTCTTGACTTCCTACTATTGCATTCCAGTCCCCTATAATGAAAAGGACATCATTTTGGGGTGTTAGTTGTAGAAGATCTTATAGTTCTTCATAGAACCATTCAACTTTAACTTCTTCAGCATTACTGATCAGGGCATAGATTTGGATCATATTGATACTGAATGGTTTGCCTTAGAAATGAACAGAGATCATTCTGTCATTATTGATATTGCATTCCAGTACTGCATTTTGAACTCTTTTGTTGACTGTGATGGCTACTCCATTTCTTCTAAGGGATTCTTCCCCACAGTAGTAGATATATTGGTCATCTGAGTTAAATTCACCCATTGCAGTTCATTTTAGTTCACTGATTCTTAAAATGTCGATGTTCACTCTTGCCATCTCCTGTTTGACCACTTCCAATTTGCCTTGATTCATGGACCTAACATTCCAGGTTCCTATGCAATAATACTCTTTACAGCATCGGACTTTATTTCCATCACCAGTCACATCCACAACTGGGTGTTGTTTGTGGCTTTGGCTCCATGTCTTCAACAAGAGAAAATAAATCTAAGTCCAAGCCTCTTATACTCAAAATTATGCAAATGTTAACTCATAGTAAAAGTTATCAAACGCAGATGATACTAAACTACTATTAAGAGATACAGTGAAAACAACAAAGAACAGATTTTGCATTCACTTATACAATAAATATATCTTTAATACTGTTGTCCCTTGGTGTCTCCTGGGAATGAATTGGTTTCCTAACATCTCAGACAGCAAAACTTGTGGATGCTCAAGTTCCTTATATAGTAGAGTAGGTTGATAATCTGTGTCCAGTGTTTCACATCCTCAGATGCAACAAACCACAGACTTATTAAATCTGTAGATGCAGAACGTGCAGAATCTGGATGCAGAACCAGTAGATAAGGTGTGCTGAACTTCTGAAAGAGATGGGAACACCAGACCACCTGACCTGCCTCTTGAGAAATCTGTATGCAGGTCAGGAAGCAGCAGTTAGAAATGCACATGGAACAGTAGACTGGTTCCAAATAGGAAAAGGAGTACATCAAGGCTGTATATTGTCACCCTGCTTATTTAACTTATATGCAGAGTACATCATGAGAAATGCTGGGCTGGAAGAAGCACAAGCTGGAATCAAGGTTGCCAGGAGAAATATCAATAACTTCAGATATGCAGATGACATCACCCTTATGGCAGAAAGTGAAGAGGAACTAAAAAGCCCCTTGATGAAAGTGAAAGTGGAGAGTGAAAAATTTGGCTTAAAGCTCTACATTCAGAAAATTAAGATCATGGCATCTGGTCCCATCACTTCATGGGAAATAGATGGAGAAACAGTTGAAACAGTGTCAGACTTTTTTTTTTTTTGGCTCCAAAATCACTGCAGATGGTGACTGCAGCCATGAAATTAAAAGACGCTTACTCCTTGGAAGAAAAGTTATGACCAACCTAGATAGTATATTCAAAAGCAGAGACATTACTTTGCTGACCTAAGTCCGTCTAGTACTTTGGCCACCTCATGCAAAGAGTTGACTCATTGGAAAAGACTCTAATGCTGGGAGGGATTAGGGGCAGTAGGAGAAGGGGACGACCGAGGATGGGATGGCTGGATGGCATCACGGACTCGATGGACATGAGTCTGAGTGAACTCCGGGAGATGGTGATGGACAGGGAGGCCTGGCACGCTGCGATTCATAGGGTCGCAGAGAGTCGGACACGACTGAGCGACTGAACTGAACTGAACTGAACTGAACTGAACTGAACTGATGGTTTTTCCTGTGGTCATGTATGGATGTGAGAATTGGACTGTGAAGAAGTCAGAGCACTGAAGAACTGATGCTTTTGAACTGTGGTGTTGGAGAAGACTCTTGAGAGTCCTTTGGACTGCAAGGAGATCCAACCAGTCCATTCTGAAGGAGATCAACCCTGGGGATTTCTTTGGAAGGAATGATGCTAAAGCTGAAATTTCAGTACTTTGGCCACCTCATGAGACAAGTTGACTCATTGGAAAAGACTCTGATGCTGGGAGGGATTGGGGGCAGGAGGAGAAGGGGACGACAGAGGATGAGATGGCTGGATGGCATCACCGACTGGATGGATGTGAATTTGAGTGAACTCTGGGAGTTGGTGATGGAAGGGAGGCCTGGCATGCTGCAATTCATGGAGTCACAAAGAGTCAGACATGACTGAGAGACTGAACTGAACTGAGATATTTTATTTCACCAGGTAGCAAAATTCTAATATTTTTTATTTTCTACTTCCAATATTATTTGGATTATTTTATATGTATTATACATATAAAGAAAAACAGCCCTTCTTTACTTATTTTCAACTATTTAGTTATTTTGTAGTACAGTTTACATTGGTATAGAACACTGTTTTATTTAATAAAAGAACAAAATGATGAGTTTATTTTCTGACATCACCCAAAAGTAATCAAAGAGTATTTCTGGTTTTTGTTTTTTGTGTGTTTTTTTTGCTTTTTACCATTTAACCAATAAAATTTTTTAAACTTTTGATTTATTTCAGTTTATTGAAGATTGAGGGTTTTTTTTTCTTTATTGATGTCTACAATTAAAACTTTTTGACATTAAGAGCTTCTTCAAGTAACTAAATCTTGCAACATGACTGATAGCTTTTGATATGTTTTTATGACAAGTTATATCAGATATAGCCTATATTTTTTTTGTGCTCAGACTTGAAATTAGTTATTTTCACAAACAATCATTATTCCTTTTGCTAGGGGAAGATAGGACTTCATGACCATCATCTGTGTTCTATGATTTCTTGTTAATAAGGATAATAATTTGCTTGGGCTGCCATAACAAAACATTACAGACTTTGTTGTTTAAACAACAGACATTTATTTTTTCAAGGTTTTGGAGGTTGGAAGCCTAAGATCTAGGGGCTACAGGAAGGGTTAGCTTTTCTTGAGGTCTCTCTCCTTGCTGGGAATAGTAATCTGGGTTTTAGGTTTTTTCCTTTTGTCATTTTAAGTGTGTCCTGCCTTTCCCTTCTGGCCTGAGAGGTTTCTATTGAAAAATCAGTTGTTATCCTTATGGGGATCCCCTTGTGTGTTATTTGTTGATTTTCCCTTGCTGCTTTTAATATATTTTTTTGTGCTTGATCTTTGTTAATTTGATTAATATGTGTGTTTGGGGTGTTTTGCCTTGCTTTTATCCTGTCTGGAACTCTCTGGGTTTCTTGGACTTGGGTGGCTATTTCCTTCTCCATTTTAAGGAAGTTTTCAACTGTCATCTCCTCAAGTATTTTCTCATGCCATGTTTTTTTGTCTTCTTCTGGTAATCCTATGATGTTAATGTTGGTATGTTTACTATTGTTCCAGAGGTCTTTGAGGTTGTCCTTATTTAATTCTTTTTTCCACTTTGCTTCATTTATTTCCACCTTTCTATCTTTTACCTCACTTATCCTATCTTCTGCCTTAGTTATTCTCCTGTTGGTTCCCTCCAGAGGGCTTTTGATCTCAGTTTTTGCATTATTCATTATTGACTGACTCTTTTTTATTTCTTCTGTGTCCTTATTAAACATTTCTTGCATCTTCTCAATCCTTGTCTCTAGTCTATTTATCTGTAACTTCATTTTGTTTTCAAGATTTTGGGTCATCTTTACAATCATTATTCTGAATTCTTTTTCAGATAGACTCCCTATCTCCTCCTCTTTAGTTTGGTTTGATGGGCATTTATCATGTTCCTTTACCTGCTGAATATTTCTCTGCCTTTACATTTTGTTTAGATTGCTGTGTTTGGGGTGGCCTTTCTGTAGGCTGGAAGTTTGTGGTTCCTCTTTGTGGTGGAGGTTGCTCCCTGTGGGTGGGGTTGGACTAGTGGCTTGTCAAGGTTTCCTGGTTAGGGGAGCTTGCGTGTGTTCTCTGCTGGATGGAGTTGGATCTCTTCTCTGTGGAGTGCAATGAAGTGTCCAGTAGTGAGTTTGGGGATGTCTACGGGTTTGGCATGACTTTGGGCAGCCTGTATTTTAATGCTCAGGCTGTGTTAACATATCCCTGCATTGCTGAAGAGTTAGTGTGGTATGTCTTGCTCTGGAACTTGTTGGCTCTTGGGTGGAGCTTGGTTTCAGTGTAGGTATGGAGGCTTTTGAATGGGCTCTTGTTGATTAATGTTCCCTGGAATCAGAAGTTTTCTGGTGATCTCAAGTTTTGGATTTAAGCCCTTTGCCTCTGGCTTTCAGTCTTATTCTTACAGTAGCCTCATGACTTAAAGATTCTCCACGGTGAAGGACACCCAGTGAGGTTCACAGAGTTATATGGAGAAGAGAAGAGGGAGGAGGGAGATATAGGTGACCAGGAGGAAAAAAGGGGGAGTCAAAAGGGGAGAGACCAATCTAGCCAGTAACCAGTTACTTAAGTGTTCTCCACAACCTGGAACACTCAGCGAGATTCACAGAGTTAAGTAGAGAAGAGAAGGGAGAGGGAAGAGATAGAGGTGACCTGAGGAAGGAAAGGGAGAGTGAAAAGGGGAGAGAGCAATCAAGCCAGTAATCATATCCCTTAGTGAAAATGGATACTGAAAATTAGATTATCAAAGGTACAAAATTGATTACAAATACCAAGAAGCAAATATTAAAAGTCTAGATTAGATGTTAGATAATACTGTATCTCAAAAATACAATATTAAAAATACAAAAAAATCAATCACAAAATTATTTATATATATATATATATATATAACTTATATGCAGAGTACATCATGAGAAACGCTGGACTAGAAGAAACACAAGCTGGAATCAAGATTGCCGGGAGAAATATCAATAACCTCAGATGTGCAGATGACACCACCCTTATGGCAGAAATTGAAGAGGAGCTAAAAAGCCTCTTGATGAAAGTGAAAGAGGAGAGTGAAAAAGTTGGCTTAAAGCTCAGCTTTCAGAAAACGAAGATCATGGCATCTGGTCCCATCACTTCATGGGAAACAGATGGGGAAACAGCAGAAACAGTGTCAGACTTTATTTTTTGGGGCTCCAAAATCACTGTAGATGGTGATTGCAGCCATGAAATTAAAAGATGCTTACTCCTTGAAGAAAATTTATGACCAACCTAGATAGCATATTCAAAAGCAGAGACATTACTTTGCCGACTAAGGTCCATCTAGTCAAGGCTATGGTTTTCCATGTGGTCATGTATGGATGTGAGAGTTGGACTGTGAAGAAAGCTGAGCACCAATGAATTGATCTTTTGAACTGTGGTGTTGGAGAAGACTCTTGAGGGTCCCTTGGACTGCAAGGAGATCCAACCAGTCCATTCTGAAGGAGATCAACCCTGAGATTTCTTTGGAAGGAATGATGCTAAAGCTGAAACTCCAGTACTTTGGACACCTCATGCAAAGAGCTGACTCATTGGAAAATACTCTGATGCTGGGAGGGATTGGAGGCAGGAGGAGAAGGGGACGACCAAGCATGAGATGGCTGGATAGCATCACGGACTCGACGGACGTGAGTCTGAGTGAACTCTGGGAGTTGGTGATGGACAGGGAGGCCTGGCGTGCTGTGATTAATGGGGTCACAAAGAGTCGGACACGACTGAGTGACTGAACTGAACTGATATATATAACTTGCTTTAAGAATAGGGTATTTGTTTGGCAAGGTAATAGTAGGTTATAAAAATGAAATTTAAAAGAGTAATAAAGAACTTAAAAATTAAAACATTAAAGAATGGTAATAGTATAAATATATCTAGGAATTTCTCTGGAGCTGTTGTGGGAAATGTGGGGTCAGTTCAGATATTTCCTTGTTCCAGCTTGTACTTCTTCTCGAGGTCTATAGACTCCTTCCAATATTTAGTCAATGTTAACTACAGGGTTTTAACCTGTTGCACCTGTCACTTCCAAAATGGTTCCTCTTCTTTGTTTATTTTGGTTTCCTCTGTTTTCAAGTCTCTTTAATGTCTAATTTCTCCCTGACACAAGAGTGTGAAGGTGGTCACTTATTTAGGCTCGTTCATTCAGTTGTCTTCTGGGGAGGGAGGAACACTGAAAACAGATATCACTAGCATATGTGATGAGTACTTGCAGTGTATGGACTACACTGAGTTTGCCCCCGCTCACAATGGCATGTGCTTTCCCAGCCTACACTGCTCAGGCTCCAGGTTGCTCTACAGGGGTACTGTCCAAAGTGTATCTTGCATTTCATGCACTTCCCAGGTCTAAAATGTTGAGGTTCAGGTTCTCAGGTAATCTGCAAGGGCACAGACTCTGTTTGGCGTGCATTTTGTGCCCTTCCCAGGTCCGAGCAGATCAGCCGACCAGGTGCTGGGTGAGCACACTGTTCCAGGTGGGCTGTACATCTTAATCACCTCCCCGATCCTGGCTGCCCAGTTTTCCAGGTGTGTCGCAAGTGCATCATCTCAGGTGTGCCATGTGTCTCCTCAGGGAGCTGATCTCATATTGTGACCCTCCTGGCAAATGTCAAACATTTAGGATCTCAGGAAGACTTGGTTAGCAACTGGGAGCCTGCTCGCAGTTTGGTGGGGGATGCCAGTCTCTGGGGCCAAGAAATCCCCTTGCCTTTCAGCTCTGGCTGTCGCACACCTGCCTCTCTGCCTTCAGCATGGGGGAGTGGCCTGTATGCAGCGGGCTAGCTCTCCTTTGGTGTTCACGCAATCCTTTTTTCTGTGAGCAGACCAGGCTGTTCATTAGGTTAGTCTTTTTGCAGGGAAGTTCTCTCTCCCTCTCTCTCTGTTTGTTTTCTTTTTCTTTTTTTTTTTTTTCCTCTCTCTGTCTATCCCACAATTTAGGTTTACCTCAGAGTTGCTATCTCAGAGTATACCCTGTCCTCAGGGTATTCAGGCCTGGTCCTTACCCTAAGCATGCAACCCGCACCTCCCTGCCCGGCCCCTGCTTGCTAGTTGCAGACACAAGTGCCTGGGCTATTTCTCCCCTGGGACTTACGGTTAGGCATGTATTCTGTGGGTTATTTATAAATTTTTTTCTTCTCCCAGTTATGTTGTCCTCTGAGATTCCAAATTCCCCACAGACCCACTGATGAGAGGATTTCCTGCTGTTTGGAAACTTCTCCTCCTTTATGACTCCTTCCTCAGGACGGGTTTCTGTCCCTAACTCTGTCTCTCTTTTTGTCTTTTATATTTTGTACTACCTCCTTTTGAAGAGAATGGGCTGCCTTTCTAGGGGCCTGGTGTTCTCTGCCAGCGTTCAGAAGTTTTGTGGAAGTTGCTTAGCATTCAGATGATCTTTTGATGAATTTGTGGAGGAGAAAGTGACCTCCCTGTCATATTACTCTGCCATCTTGGGACCGCCCCCACTTTCTCTTTTGAGTCCAGGCTAATAGTCTTTTATGATGCAATTCTCATATACATTTGCTGGTTTTCTTGTCTTGTCTTAAAGAGTGAATTCTCTGACAGTTATTTTCTATGTATAATTCTATGATTTGTTGTATTTTTTGAAGGATAATTGCCTTACAGAATTTTGTTGTTTTCTGCAAAACCTCGACATAAATCAGCCATAGGTATACATAACCCCTGCCTTTTGAAACTTCCTCTCATCTCCCTCTCAATCCCACCCCTCTAGGTTGATACAGAACACCTGTTTGAATTTCTCAAGCTATACAGCAAATTCCCATTGGCTATTATTTTACATATCATAATGTAAGTTTCCACGTTACTCTTTCCATATGTTTCACCTTCTCCTCCCCTCTTCCCATGTCCATAAGTCTATCCAATATGTCTGTTTCTCCATTGCTGCCCTGTAAATAATTTTTTCAGTAACATTTTTCTAGATTCCATATGTATGCATTAGAATATGATATCTACCTTTTTCTTCCTGACTTATTTCACTCTGTATAACAGGTTCTAGGTTCATCCACCAAATTAGAACTGACTCGAAGGCATTCCTTTTTATGACTGAGTAATATTCCATTGTGTATATGTACCATACCTTCTTTGTCCATTCATCTGTTGGTGGAAATCTAGGTTACTTCCATGTTCTAGCTATTGTAAATAGTGCTGCAATGAACAATGGGACACATATGCCTTTCTCAGATTTGGATTCCTCAGAGTATATGCCTAGGAGTGGGATTTCTCAGTCATATGGTGGTTTTATACCTAGTTTTTTAAGGAATCTCCATATCGTTTTCCATAGTGGCTGTATCAATTTACATTCCCACCAACAGTCTAAGAGTGTTACCTTTTCTCTGCACCCTCTCCAGCATTTATTGTTTGTAGACGTTTTGGTGATGGCCATTCTAACCAGTGTGAGGTGATATGTCATTGTGGTTTTGACTTGCATTTCTCTAATAACGAGCAATGTTGAGAATCTTTTCAAGTATTTGTTAGCCATCTGTATGTCTTCTTTGGAGAAATGTCTCTTTAGGCATTTTACCCTTTTTTTGATTGGGTTGTTTGTTTTTATTATTTTGAGTTGTATGAGCTTCTTGTATATTTTGGAAATTAATCCTTTATCAGTTGTTTAATTTGCTATTATTCTCTCCCATTTTGAGGGTTGTCTTTTCACCTTGCTTATAGTTTCCTTTGCTGTGCAAAAGCTTTTAAGTTTAATCAGGGCCCACTTGTTTACATTTGCTTTTATTTCCGTTACTCTAAGAGATGGGTCATAGAGAATCTTGCTTTGATTTATACCATCGAATGTTCTGCCTATATTTTCCTCTAAGAGTTTTATAGTTTCTGGTCTTACATTCAGGTTTTTAATCCATTTTGAGTTTATCTTTGTGTATAGTGTTAGGAAGTGTTCTAATTTCATTCTTTTACATGTAGCTGTCCAGTTTGCCCAGCACCACTTATTGAAGAGACTGTCTTTGCCCCATTGTGTATTCTTGCCTCCCGTGTCAAAAATAGGGTACCCATATGTTCATGGGTTTATCTCTGGGCTTCCCATCTTGTTCCATTTTCTATATTTCTGTTTTTGTGCCAGTACCATAGTGTCTTGATGACTGTAGCTTTGTAGCATAATCTGAAGTCAGGACGGTTGATTCCTCCAGCTCCATTCTTCTTTCTCAAGATTGCTTTGGCTGTTTGATGTCCTTTGTGTTTCCACAGGAATTGTGAAATTTTTTGTTCTAGTTCTGTGAAAAATTTCATTGGTAATTTGATAGGGATCCCATTGAATCTGTAGATTGCATTTGATAGCACAGTCATTTTCACAATATTGATTCTTTGTACCCAAGAATATGAAATATCTCTCCACCTGTTTATATCATCTTTGATTTATTTCATCATTCTTATTTTACCAGTACAGTTCTTTTGTCTCCTTAGATAAGTTTATTCTTAGGTATTTAGTTCTTCTTGTTTCAATGGTGAATGTGATGGATTTTTAAATTTCTTTTTCTGATTTTTTCATTTTTAGTATATATATATATTCAGTTCAGTCACTCAGTTGTGTCCAACTCTTTACAACCCCATGAATCGCAGCACGCCAGGCCTCCCTGTCCATCACCAACTCTCGGAGATCACCCAAATTCATGCACATTGAGTCAATGATGCCATCCAGCCATCTCATCCTCGGTCGTCTCCTTCTCCTCCTGCCCCCAATACCTCCCAGCATCAGGGTCTTTTCTAATGAGTCAACTCTTCGTATGAGGTGCCCAAAGTATATATATATACAAGTTTATTTCTGAGTATTGATTTTGTATCCTGCAGCTTTGCTAAAACATGTGATTAGCCCAGTAATTTTCTGATACTATCATTAGGGTTTTCTATGTACAGTATCAGGGCTTGCCTGGTGGCTCAGAGGTTAAAGCATCTGCCTGCAACGCTGGAGACATGGGTTCGATCCCTGAGTTGGGAAGATCCCCTGGAGAAGGAAATGGCAGCCCACTCTAGTATTCTTGCCTGGAGAACCCTGTGGACAGAGGAGCCTGGTGGGCTACAGTCCACGGGTCACAGTATCATGTCATCTGCAAACAGTGGGAGCTTTACTTCTTCTTTTCCAATCTGGATTCCTTTTATTTCTTTTTCTTCTCTGATTGCTGTAGCTAGGACTTCAAGAACTATGTTGAATAATAGTGGTGAAAGTGATCACCCTTGTCTTGTTCCTGATCTTAGGGGGTATGCTTTCAATTTTTAACCATTGAGAATAACGTTTGCTGTAGGTTTATCATATAAGATCTTACTGTGCTGAAGATGGGGAAACAGTGGAAAAAGTGTCAGACTTTATTTTTTGGGGCTCCAAAATCACTGCAGATGGTGACTGCAGCCATGAAATTAAAAGACGCTTACTCCTTGGAAGAAAAGTTATGACCAACCTAGATAGCATATTCAAAAGCAGAGACATTACTTTGCCAACAAAGGCCCGTCTAGTCAAAGCTATGGTTTTTCCTGTGGTCATGTATGGATGTGAGAGTTTGACTGTGAAGAAGGCTGAGCACTGAAGAATTGATGCTTTTGAACTGTGGTGTTGGAGAAGACTCTTGAGAGTCCCTTGGACTGCAAGGAGATCCAACCAGTCCATTCTGAAGATCAGCCCTGGGATTTCTTTGGAAGGAATGATGCTAAACCTGAAACTCCAGTACTTTGGCCACCTCATTAAAAGAGTTGATTCATTGGAAAAGACCTTGGTGCTGGGAGGGATTGGGGGCAGGAGGAGAAGGGGACGACAGAGGATGAGATGGCTGGATGGCATCACGGACTCGATGGACGTGAGTCTGAGTGAACTCTGGGAGATGGTGATGAACAGGGAGGCCTGGCGTGCTGCGATTCATGGGGTCGCAAAGAGTTGGACATGACTGAGCAACTGAACTGAACTGAATCAAAAATGGGTGTGGAATTTTGTCAAAGGCTTTTTTCTGCATCTATTGAGATTATCATATGGTTTTTATCTTTCAATTTCTTAATATGGTGTATCACATTGATTGATTTGTATATATTGAAGAACACTTGCATTCCTGGAATAAGTCCGACTTGATCATGGTGTATGAGGTTTTTGATGTGTTGCTGAATTCTGTTTGCTAAAATTTTTTTGAGGAATTTTACATCTATATTCATCAGTGATATTGGCCTGTGGTTTTCTTTTTCTGTGTTATCTTTGACTGGTTTTAGTACCAGGGTAATGGTGACCTCATAGAATGAGTTTGTAAGTGTTCTTTCCTTTGCAATTTTTTGAAAGAGTTTTAGAAGGATAGGCTCTTTGCTAAATGTTTGACAGGATTCTCCTGTGAAGCCACTGGTCCTGGGCTTTTGTTTTTTGGGGGGGAAATTTTTCATCACAGCTTCATTTCAGTGCTTGTAATTGGATTGTTCATAATTTATATTTCTTCCTGGTTCAGTCTTGGGAGATTGAACTAGTCTAAGAATTTAACCATTTCTTCCACGTTATCCATTTTGTTGCCATGTAGTTGTTCATAGTAGCCTCGTATACTGCTTTGTATTTCTGTATTGTCTGTTGTAACCTCTCCTGTTTCATTTCTAATTTTGTTGACTTGATTCTTCTCTCTTTTGTTCTTGATGAGTGTCTAAAGGTTTGTCAATTTCATCTTCTCAAAGAACCAGCTTTTAATTTTATTAATCTTTACTATTGTTTCTTTCATTTCTTCTTCGTTTATTTCTGCTCAGTTCATTATCATTTCTTTTCTTCTACTAATTTTGGGTGTTTTTGGTTCTTCTTTTTCTAGTTGTCTTAGGTGTAAAGTTAGGTTGAGTTGTTGTGTTTTCATTGTCATTTGTTTCTAGAATTTTTTTTATTTCCCTTGCTGTTTCTTCAGTAACCTGTTGGTTATTTAGAAATGTGTTGTTTAATCTCCATGTGTTTGTGTCTCTTACAGTTTTCTTCCTTTAATTGATATCTAGTCTCATAGCATTGTGGTTGGAGAAGATGCTTGATATGATTTCAATATTCTTAAATCTACTGAGGTTTGATTTGTGACCCAAGATGTGGTCCATCCTGGAGAATATTCCATGTGCAATTGAGAAGGTGTATTCTTCTACAATTGGATGGAATGTCCTGAAGACATCGTTGAGATCCGTCTCATCTAATGTATCATTTAAGACTGGTGTTTCCTTGTTAATTTTCTGTTTCGATAATCTGTCCATTGGTGTAAGTGGGGGTGTTAAAGTCTCCTACTATTATTGTGTTACTGTCAATTTCTCCTTTTATGTATGTTTATATTTGTCTTATATATTGAGATGCTCCTATGTTGGGTGCATTGATATTTAAAATTGTTATGTCTTCTTGTTGGATTATTCCTTGATCATAATGTAATGTTCTTCCTTATCTCTTATAATCTTATTTATTTTAAGGTCTATTTTGCCTGATATGATGCTACTCTATCTTTCTTTTGCTTCTTGTTTACATGGAATATATTTTTCCATCCTCTCACTTTCAGTTTATATGTGTCTTTAGGTGTGAAGTGGGTTTCTTGTAGATAGCATATATATGGGTCTTGTGTTTGTATCCATTCAGCTAGTCTGTATCTTTTGGTTGGAGCATTTAATCCATTTACATTTAAAGTAATTATTGATATATATGTTACTATTGCCATTTTTAATTGTTGGAGGGTGGGGGACTAGTGAGTGGAGGCTGTGAGGCCCTGGACCAGCAAGCAGCAAGAGGAGATATCCCACGTTCAAGGTCAGGAGCAGTGGCTACCTTTTGCTGGAGCAGTGGTAAAAAGATACCTAATGTCCAAGGTCAGGAGCAGTGGCTGCACTTCACTGGACTGGCTATGTGGAGATACCCCACGTTCAAGGTCAGTGAAAGCCCAGTAAGATGGTAGGCACTGGAGTGTCTGTGAGAATATACCCCATGTCCATGGACAAAGGAGAAGCTCCAGAAAGACAGTAGGAGGGGCAAATTCGTGTTTAGAATCAAAATCACAATCCCACCAGAGACACTCAGAGGGCTCAAACAAACCTTGTTCACACTAGGGCCTAGGGACCTGTGTTTGAGCATCTCCTGTGGAGGTACAGATTGGCAGTGGTCTGCCACAGGGATAGGTGATCTGGGTGCAGCAGACTTGGGTATGGCATAAGCCCTCTTGGAGGAGGTCACCATTAAACCCCACTATAGAGCTGCCAGGACTTACTCAGGACTGGGAAATAGACTCTTGGATGGCACAATAGAACCTTGTGCACCAGGACCCAAGAAAAAGAGCAGTGACCCCACAAGATACTGTCCCAGACATGCCTGTGGATGTTGGGGAGTCTCCAGTGGAGGTGTGGGTCTATGGTGGCCTGCTCCAGGGTTGGGGGCACTGATTGTAGGAGTACATGCATGGGATCTTTTGAGGGAGGTCACCATCATCTTCATTACCTCCACCTTATTTTCAGTTCAATTCAGTCGCTCAGTCGTGTCCAACTCTTTGCAACCCCATGAATTGCAGCATGCCAGGCTGCCCTGTCCACCACCAACTCTCGGAGTCTACTCAAACTCATGTCCATAGAGTCTGTGATGCCATCCAGCCATCTCATCCTCTGCTGTCCACTTCTCCTCCTTCCCCCAATCCCTCCCAGCATCAGGGTCTTTTCCAATGAGTCAACCCTTTGCATCAGGTGGCCAAAGTATTAGAGCTTCAGCTTTAGCATCAGTCCTTCCAATGAATGCCCAGGACTGATCTCCTTTAGGATGGACTGGTTGGATCTCCTTGCAGTCCAAGGGACTCTCAAGAGTCTTCTCCAACACCACAGTTCAAAAACATCAATTCTTCAGTGCTCAGCCTTCTTCACAGTCCAACTCTCACATCCATACATGACCATTGGAAAAACCATAGCCTTGACTAGACAGACCTTTGTTGGCAAAGTTTGGCCCCAGGGAGGGAACACAGCTCCACCCATCAACAGAAAATTGTATTAAAGATTTACTGAGCATGGTCCTGCCCATCAGAACAAGACCAAGTTTCTCCTTCAGTCAGTCTCTCCCATCAGGAATCTTCCATAAGCCTCTTAACCTTTTCCATCAGAGGACAGACAGACTGAAAACAACAATCACAGGAAACTAACCAATCTAATCACATGGACCATACCCTTGTCTAACTCAGTGAAACTAAGAGCCATGTCATATAGGGCCACCCAAGATTGAAGGGTCATGGTGGAGAGATCTACAAAATGTGGTGCAGTGGAGAAGGGAATGACAAACCACCTCAGTATTTTTCCTTTGAGAGCCCCATGAACAGTAAGAAAAGATAGGACACTGAAAGATTAACTCCCCAGGTCAGTAGGTGCCCAATATGCTAATAGAAATCAGTGGAGAAATAACTACAGAAAGAATAAAGAGATGGAGCCAAAGCAAAAACAACACCCAGTTGTGGGTGTAACTGGTGATGGGAGCAAAGTCCAATGCTGTAAAGAGCAATATTGCATAGGAACCTGGAATATCAGGTCCATGAATCAAGGCAAAATGGAAGTGGTCAAACAGGAGATGGCAAGAGTGAACATTGACATTCTAGGAATCAGCAAAATTAAATGGACTGGAATAGGTGAATTTACCTCAGATGACCATTATATCTACTACTGTAGGCAGGAATCCCTTAGAAGAAATGGAGTAGCCATCATGGTCAACAAAAGAGTCTGAAATGCAGTACTTGGATGCAGCCTCAAAAAAGACATAATGACCTCTGTTTGTTTACAGGGCAAAGCATTCAATAATATGGTAATCCAACTCTATGGCCCGATCAGTAATGCAAAAGAAGTGAAATTGGATGGTTCTATGAAGACCTATAAGAACTTCTAGAAATAACACGCAAAACAGATGTCCTTTTCACTATAGGGGATTGGAATGCAAAAGTAGGAAGTCAAGAAACACCTGGAATAACAGGCAAATTTGCCTTGGAGTAAAGAATGAAACAGGGCAAAGGCTAAGAGAGTTTGCCAAGAGAAAACATTGGTCATAGCAAACACCCTCTTTCAACAACACTGGAGAAGACTCTACACATGGACATCACCATATGCTCAATACTGAAATCAGATTGATTATAATCTTTGCAGCCAAAGATGGAAAAGCTCTATACAGTGAACAAAACCAAGACTGGGAGCTGACTGTGGCTCAAATCATGAACTCCTTATTGCCAAATTCAGACTTAAATTGAAGAAAGAAGGGAGAACCACTAGACCATTCAGGTATTACCTAAAGAAATTCCCTTATGATTATGCAGCAGAAGTGAGAAAAAGATTTAAGGGACTAGATCTTATAGACAGAGTGCCTGAAGAACTATGGATGGGGGTTCCTGACATTGTACAGGAGACAGGGAGTAAGACGATCCCCAAGAAAAAGAAATGAAAATGAAAAGAAAAAAAAGGCTGTCTGAGGAAACCTTACAAATAGCTGTGAAAAGAAGACAAGCAAAAAGCAAAGGAGAAAAGGAAAGAAATACCATTTGAATTCAGAGTTTCAAAGAATGGCAAGGAGAGATAAGAAAGGCTTCCTCGGTGATCAATGCAACGAAATAAAGGAAAAAAAGAGAATGGAAAAGCATAGAGATCTCTTCAAGAAACTTAGAGATACCAAGTAAATATTTCATGCAAAATGGGCTCAGTAAAGGACAGAAATGGTATGGACCTAACAGAAGCAGAATATATTAAGAAGAGGTGGCAAGAATACACAGAAGAACTATACAAAAAAAAATCATCATGACCCAGATAATCACAATGGTGTGATTACTCACATAGAGCCAGATATCCTGGAATGTGAAGTCAAATGGGCATTAGGAAGCATCACTATGAACAAAGCTAGTGGAGGTGATGGAATTCCAGCTGAGCTATTTCAAATCCTAAAAGATGATGCTATAAAAGTGCTGCACTCAATATGCCAGCAAATTTGTAATATTCAGCAGTGACTACAGTGCTCATAAACATCAGTTTTTATTCCAATGAAGAAAGGCAATGCCAAAGAATGTTCAAACTACCGGACAATTGTACTCATATCACATGCTAGTAAAGTAATGCTAGAAATTCTCCAAGCCAGGCTTCAAGAATACCTCAACTGTGAATATACTGATGTTCAAGCTGGTTTTAGAAAAGGCAGAAGAACCAGAGATCAAATTGCCAACATCTACTGGATCATCAAAAAAGCAAGAGAATTCCAGAAAAACGTCAATTTCTGCTTTATTGACTATGCCAAAGCCTTTGACTGTGTGGATCACAATAAACTGTGGAAAATTCTTCAAGAGATAGGAATACCAGACCACCTGACCTGCCTCTTGAGAAATCTGTATGCGGATCAGAAAGCAACAGTTAGAACTGGACATGGATCAACAGAGTGGTTCCAAATAGGAAAAGGAGTAAATCAAGTCTGTATATTGTCACCATACTTATTATCTTGTGTGCAGAGTATATCGTGAGAAACGCTTGCCTGGATGATGTGCAAGTTGGAATCAAGATTGCTGGGAGAAATATCAATAACCTCAGATATGCAGATGATACCACCTTTATGGCAGAAAGTGAAGAAGAATTAAAGAGATTCTTGATGAAAGTGAAAGTGGAGGTTGAAAAAGTTGGCTTAATATTCAATATTCAGGGCGGAAAGATCATGGCATCAGGCCCCATCACTTCATGGCAAAAGGTAGGGAAACAGTGGAAACAGTGGCATACTTTATTTTTGGGGGCTCCAAATCACTGTGGATGGTGACTGCAGCCATGAAACAAAAAGACGCTTACTCTTTGGAAGAAAAGTTACAACCAACCTAGACAGCATATTAAAAGGCAGAGACATTTCTTTACCAGCAAAGGTTTGTCTAGTCAAGGGTATGGTTTTCTCAGTAGTCATGTATGGATGTGAGAGTTGGAGTATAAAGAAAGCTGAACACCAAAGAATTGATGCTTTTGAACTGTGATGTTCAAGAAGACTGAGAGTCCCTTGGACTGCATGGAGATCTAACCTGTCTATCCTAAAGGAAATCAGTCCTGGGTGTTCATCAGAAAGACTGATTTTGAAGCTGAAACTTTAATATTTTGGCCACCTGATATGAAAAGCTGACTCACTTGAGAAGTCTGATCCTGGAATGATTGAATGCAGGAGGAAAAGAAGATGACAGAGGAAGAGATGGATTTATGACATCACCAACTCAATGGGCACGGATTTGAGTAAACTCCAGGAGTTAGTGATGAACAGGGAAGCCTGGCATGCTGTAGTCCATGGTGTTGCAAAGATTCGGACACGACTGAACAACTGAACTGAAACTGAAACTCAATTGTTTGGATTTTATTGTTTCACTATTTTTTATTTTCTTGTATTTCTTGACTATATAAGTCTGTTAAATATGTGTTGCAAAGTTGGTTTTGTGGTACTGAATTCTCTTAACTTTTTCTTGTCTGAAAAGCTTTTTGTTTCTCCATCCATTTTGAATGAGATCCTTGCTGGGTACAATAAACTTGGTTGTAGCTTTTCCCTTCAGTACTTTTTAAACATATCCTGTCATTCTCCTCTGGCCTGCAGAGTTTCTGCTGAAAGATCAACTGTCAAGCGTTTGGGGGTCCCTTGCATGTTTCTTATTGCTTTTCCTTTGCTGATTTTAATGTTTTTTTCTTTGTGTTTAGCCTTTGTTAGTTTGATTTTAATGTGTCTTGACCTGTTCCTCATTCGGTTTATCCTGTATGGGACTGTTTGATCCTCTTGGACTTGATTGACTATTTCTTTTTCCATGTTGGGGAAATTTTCAACTATAAGCTCTTCAAAAATTTTCTCATACCCTTTCTTTTTCTCTTCTTTTTCTGGGACCCCTATAATTCGGATGTTGGTGCATTTCATATTGTCCCAGGTATCACTGAGACTATCCTCAGTTCTTTTCATTCTTTTTACTTTATTCTGCTCTTCAGAAGTTATTTTCTACATTTTATCTTCCCGTTCATGATTCATTCTTCTGTTTCAAATATTCTGCTACTGATTCCTTCTAGAGTATTTTAATTTCATTAATTGTGTTGTTTGTCTCTGCATGTTTATTTTTTAATTCGTTTCAGTTCAGTTCAGTTCAGTCACTCAGTCGTGTCCGACTCTTTGTGACCCCATGAATTACAGTACGCCAGGCCTCCCTGTCCATCACCAACTCCCGGAGCTCACTCAGACTCATGTCCATCGAGTCAGTGATGCCATCCAGCCACCTCATCCTCTGTCGTCCCCTTCTCCTCCTGCCCCCAATCCCTCCCAACATCAAAGTCTTTTCCAATGAGTCAACTCTTCGCATGGGTTGGCCAATGTACTGCAGTTTCAGCTTTAGCATCATTCCTTCCAAAGGAATCCCAGGGTTGATCTCCTTCAGAATGGACTGGTTGGATCTCCTTGCAGTCCGAGGGACTCTCAAGAGTCTTCTCCAACACCACAGTTCAAAAGCATCAATATTTCGGAGCTCAGCCTTCTTCACAGTCCAACTCTTATATCCATACATGACCACTGGAAAAACCATAGCCTTGACTAGATGGATCTTAGTTGGCAAAGTAATATCTCTGCTTTTGAATATGCTATCTACGTTGGTCATAACTTTTCTTCCAAGGAGTAAGCATCTTTTAATTTCATAAAGAATAACACCAATATAGTATACTAACACATATATACAGAATTTAGAAAAATGGTTATGATAACCCTCTATGTGAGACAGCAAAAGAAACACAGATGTATTGAATGGACTTTTGGACTCTGAGGGAGAGGGAGAGGGTGGGATGATTTGGGAGAATGACATTGAAACATGTATACTATCATGTAAGAAACGAATCTCCAGTCTATGTTCAATACAGGATACAGGATGCTTGGGGCTGGTGCACAGGGATGATCCAGAGAGATGATATGGGGTGGAAGGTGGGAGGGGGGTTCAAGATTGGGAACTCATGTACACCCGTGGCAGATTCATGTCAATGTATGCCAAAACCAATACAGTATTGTAAAGTAAAATAAAGTAAAAATTAAAATTAAAAAAAAAAGAGTCAGACATGACTAAGCAACTGAACTTAACTGAACTGATATACACCCATAATCAAAATCAGAACAGTCCACCCAAAATAATGTACAGTAGATTGATCCAGTGAACAAAGGTAACCAAAAATTATTTCTATCAGAAGTAAACTAACTAAAGCACAAACTGGAAACAAAAGTGCCAATTGGGGAATAAAGCAATGAAAATAAAACTAACTAATATGTTGAGAGGAAAAGAAAGAAAGAAAAGAAAGATATGCAAAGTAAAATAGAGGTAGATAAAGAAGACATATATATATTAAAGACTAACTGCAAGAGGAAAAGAACAGTAGGAAAAGCAAATAAAGGAATAAACGTAGAAAAAATAATGATAGGTCTAAAAAATTAAAAATTTAAATTTTTTAAAAAGAGAGAAAAGAAAAAGGAAAACTCCCCAGAATTGCAAAAGCCCGATGTAAAGGCAGAGGTTTATAATAGAAGTAATAAAATGTGGCTGACAAAAAAGAAAGAGAAATTAAAAATAAAGCTCAAAAGCTTAATATATTTCCAAGTGCCAATAAAATCAACAACTACAACAGAGGCAGGAAGAAAAGGGGGTCGGGGGAGAAAAAAAATCCAAAAGAATCTACAGAACAAGTCAAACATAAGAATAATTAATATTTTTGTTGAGTAACTGCTGTCAGAGACCTTTCCCTTGCTTGGAGTCACAATCCACTTCACCTCCCTTGGATGCCCTCTAACACTGTGCTGATCCTTGGCCCTGCTGTGGGGCAGCTAAGGTTCTAATCTGATCCTACTCTTGCGTGTTCTTCCCTTCAACATCCACAGCTATCAGAACTAGTGTGTTTTCTTTTGTGGGAGCTCTTAATGACCTTTTATATATTTCATAGACACAGAGTCTGCCAAGTTGACCGTGTTGATTTAATCTTCAGCTTGTATAGCAGGTGGGAGGGTTTGGGACTTATTCCTTAGTCACAGTGCTCCTGGGTTTCAATTGTGGTTTTATTTCTGGCTTTGCATGTGGGTCCTCCACTGGGGTTTGTTCCTGAAGCTGCCGTGGAAGACTTGGGTTGACCCTGTGAGGGTCAGATGTGGAGATGGTGCAGCTACTTGGATCACAGGGGTTCTGGCAGTGCCAGGTACTCAGGGGAGTTGGTAGCTAGGGCAGCAGGAAAAATAATGCTTTAGAAGGATATTGCAACCAGTATTGGCCAATGTGCTCAGTATTCTTGTGTGGAGAAGCCCCTTCCCTGACAGAGAAGCCTGACAGTGCAGTCTAAAAGGTTGCACAGAATCAGACACTACCAGAGCAACCCTGTGCACATAGGTGCAAGACTTTTTTGCCTGTGGCAGCTCTGCCCCAAAGAGAGTTGAGTGTGAAGGTGGCACAGCTGCTTGGCTTGTGGGGATCCTGGCAGTGTCAAGTGTGCAGGGACATGGACTGCCGCAGGAGTTATGTCCCTATCACAGTCTTTTTTTGAGCCTCTTGTAGCTGGCAATCAGAAGGTCTCTTTGGCCAGTCTTTCTCTGTAGCTCCACCCATTCAGGCACTTAGAGTGCTTCCTTGTCTGGGGTACTTCGCTATAGTTCTGTGCATCAGTTACTTAAAGAAGCACCCTGAGTAGTGTCCCACACTATAGTTCATTGCATCAGGCGTTTGATGGGCCAGCCTCTATTTTTCAGCTGCCAATGCGGGCGTGTCGGGGGAGAGAGTCTGTGATGATGACTACCCCCTATGCACGCATGACTCAGCAGTATCACCTTGCTTCCATGTCTGCCCAGGCATTTCCCACCATAATCTCCTCCTCATATCCCATCAATCTGTCTCTCTGCAGTCAACAGCAGCCCTCACCCAGTAATTGCTCCCCAACCCCTAAACTACAGCTCCCAGCCACAGCACCTTCCAGGAGATCTGCATTCCTGTCTGGGTATGTATGGCTGGGGTGAGGACTGTCTGATTCTCATTCCATTTAGGCTACCACAGATCAGCTGTTTCACTCAGCCTTAAATGTTTCTCCTCTGACTCAAATAGTTTCCCCAATGTGGGGATTGGACCCTTGCTTCAGTTCCCCCATCCTCCGAGGGCAGGTCCAGTCCTATGAACACTTCTGTTTTTCCCCCTAGTTCCTTCATTCTACCGTCTTTTGTGTCGGTCTATATATTCTTTTTCACTGGTCAGGTACACCTGTCTGCTCTCTGCTGATGTTCTGCATGCATTCCTGTGTCTGAAAGTATATTCCTATGTATCCGTGGAGAGAGATGTACTCCACGTTCACCTACTCCTCCACCATCTTGTTCTCTCTATGATTTCCTGTAGGACATTTCTTTGTCTTCTTGTCTATATGTCTCTTTTTATCTTCAGTTAAATTGGAGGTTTTGATGGGGGAGACTTGTGTTTAGCCCTTGTCCCTGAGCCATCCATGCTAAAATAAGCAGATATATTATTGGTGTCACATTCTCCAATTCAATTCAGTGATTGTTAGATTCACAATACTTTTTATTTGACCCTTTCTGAAAAGATGAATTTTAGTCAGATTTGATTGCTTAACTATTTTCCAACTTTAATTTCACTATTTGAGGTTAAAGGAAAGATGCTTATTCCAAATTTACTAATTTCTGAATTATTTCTGAGAATTTTTATTTCTTCTTACACTCTTTCTTTAAGCTTATCTTTTATAATAATTTTAAAGAGCTTCAAACACCAATTATGCTATATAATTCTATCTTAAGACTTTGCCCTAAAAGCTATAAGTGCAACAGTCAAATTATCAGCCATCAATATTACAGGAAAATTTACCAAGTATGCCCACACAATATAACATGTATTGCCATCCTTCCACCCTCTGATACAAGTGTTATATACTGCCTAGCCCCTAAGGTGAAGCCACATATATTCTAGATTTTTGCTGTGGAAACACCCCACTAATAGATGCTTATGTTTAGGTGCCCCAGAACCATCCTCAGCCTTGAAGATTTTCTGGTATTATCCAGTTCCACTAATGGTGATGGTGTTTTATAGCCAAAAATGCTAATAAAATCAACAACAGATGCATGGGCAAAATCCAGAGGAAACCAAGTAAAAGCTCCCAGGTGTCTCTCCCAGTGTTGTCCTCTAGGGCATGCTTAACCCCTGCAATGACCTGTGACAACATATACTAAGTGTTGCCAAGAAGGGAAGTGCACTTGAGCTTGGCTGTCCAGGGATTTTATTTTCTTTCTGACTCATTTAATTAGGCATGCAGAAATTGAATGACTGGCCTCAGTTACTCTAGCTCCAGACCCCTGAGGAGAAAGTATGTATTTACCATATATTACACTGCTCGTATAAACTAATGGGCAAACTGGTACACTGTGATTTCAGGCTTCAGTCATAATTAAATGCTCTCACCAAACAGAATATTTCAGGAGCTCAATTCACAGACGACCAATGACTAGTACTGAAAATAAACATCTCTTGCAAAAGTGTGTGGGCTTGATCAACCCAGTCTTTTGAGCTAACCCTTTCCTAAGTAATAACATTTCTGTGATGGTCAGAATAGGCTAGAAGTTATATTTGTGTATTATTTACGTGTATAATACATGCATTAATGTTACTAACTATAATATATAATATACTTACATCTAATTATTTTATTATTACACTTATTATTGTTGCAGACATCTCAAAGATAAATCTCACTGTTTAATATCATCTCTCAAGCTAGTCATTAATATGCCCTTTCAGTTGAATGAATATATGAAAAGTACTTCCATTGCTAACAAACTCATAGATTTTTCCTTTAGAACACAACATTCCTTACAAAAGCTTCTCAGTTATTTCTAACTTTATCATTCTTTCCTTTAGCAATTTTTTGCTATTAGGAATTTAGTAATTTGGGGATATCATGAAAAATTTAATTAATTATTCCAGTGTTGCACATAACAGTGTTTCAATGGTTTTGATAGAAAATTATTTATAATGGTTCAGTTCAGCTCAGTTCAGTCTCTCAGTCATGTCTGACTCTTTGCGATCCCATGGACTGCAGCATGCCAGGCCTCCCTGTCCACCACCAACACCCGGAGTTTAGCCAAACTCATATCCATTGAGTTGGTGATATCATCCAATCATCTCATCTCTATAGTCCTATTTTCCTCCCTCCCTCAATCTTTCCAAGCATCAGGACCTTTTCAAATGAGTGGCTCTTCACATCAGGTGGCCAGAGTATTGGAGTTTCAGCTTCAATATCAGTCTTTCAAATGAACACTCAGGACTGATCTCCTTTAGGATGGCCTGGTTGGATCTCCTTGCAGTCCAAGGAAATCTCAAGAGTATTCTCCAACACCACAGTTCAAAACAATCAATTCTTCGGTGCTCAGCTTTCTTCATAGTCCAATTCTCACAACCATACATGTCTACTGTAAAAAAACATAGCCTTGACTAGACAGACCTTTGTTGACAAAGTAATGTCTCTGCTTTTTATCATGCTGTCTAGATTGGTCAAAACTTTCCTTCCAAGGAGTAAGCGTCTTTTAATTCCATGGCTGCAATCAGCATCTGCAGTGATTTTGGAGCCCCCAAAAATAAAGTCAGCCACTGTTTCCAATGTTTCCCCATCTATTTCCCATGAAGTGATGGGACCCTAAGCCAACATCTTAGTTTTCTGAATGTTGAGCTTTAAGCCAACTTTTTCACTCTTCTCTTTTCACTTTCATCAAGAGGCTCTTTAGTTCTTCTTCACTTTCTGCCATAAGGATGGTGTCGTCTGCATATCTGAGGTTATGGATATTTCTCCCAGCAATCTTGACTCCAGCTTGTGCTTCATCCACTCCAAATTTCTCATGATGTGCTCTGCATATAAGTTAAATAAGCAGGGTGACAATATACAGCCTTGACAGACTCCTTTTTCTATTTGTAACCAGTCTGTTGTTCAATGTCCAATTCAAACTGTTGCTTCCTGACCTGCATACAGATTTCTCAAGAGGCAGATCAGGTGGTCTGCTATCTTCATCTCTTTCAGAATTTTCCATATTGTGATCCACACAGTAAAAGGTTTTGGCATAGTCAATAAAGCAGAAATAGATGATTTTTTGGAACTCTTGCTTTTTTGATGATCCAGAAGATGTTGGCAATTTGATCTCTGGTTCTTCTGCTTTTTCTAAAACCAGCTTGAACATCTGCAAGTTCATGGTTCATGTATTGCTGAAGCCTGACTTGGAGAATTTTGAGCATTACTTTGCTAGCAAGTGAAATGAGTGCGATTGTTTGGTAGTTTGAGCATTCTTTGGCATTGCCTTTCTTTGGGATTGGAATGAAAAGAGACATTTTCCAGTCCTGCGGCCACTGCTGAGCTTTCCAAATTTGCTGGCATATTGAGTGCAGCCCTTTCACAGCATCATCTGTTAGGATTTGAAAAAGCTCAACTGAAATTCCATCACCCCCACTAGCTTTGTTCATAGAGATGCTTTCTAAGGCCCACTTGAATTCACATTCCAGAATCTGGCTCTAGGTGAGTGATTACACCATTGTGATTATCTGGGTCATGAAGATGTTTTTTGTATAGTTCTTTTGTGTATTCTCGCCATCTCTTGTTAATATCTTCTGCTTCTGTTAGATCCATACCATTTCTGTCCTTTACTGAGCCCATCTTTGCATGGAATTTTCCCTTAGTATCTCTGATTTTCTTGAAGAGATCTCTAATCTTTTCCATTCTAATGTTTTCCTTTATTTTTTTGCACTGATCACTGAGGAAGGCTTTCTTATCTCTCCTTGCTATTCTTTGGAACTCTGCATTCAAATGGGTATTTCTTTCCTTTTCTCCTTTGCTTTTTGCTTGTCTTCTTTTCACAGCTATTTGTAAGGCCTCCTCAGACAGCCATTTTGCCTTTTTCCATTACTTTTTCTTGAGGATCATCTTGTTCCCTGTCTCCTGTACAATGTCTGCCCTCTGATGCCCTCTCTCAGAGCCTACTGTCTTACCAGCTTTTCTCTTACCTTGGATATGGTGTATCTCTTTATGCTGCTCCAGCAAAGCACAGCCATTGCCCCTTACCTTGGACGTGGGGTATCTCCTCTCTACCGCAACCCTTGACCTTGGATGTTGGGTAGCTCCTCTCAGCTGCTTGTGGTTCTAGGACTGTGCAGCTGCCACTCGCTGCTCAATAATTATTTTTCTACAGTAATTTTCAGACAATTTGTGTACATAAATAAAACTATACTTTCTTCTCAGTATTTATAATATCTCTTCCTTAATTTCCTGCCCTTTTTAGTCTATTGAATATCTGTTTTTCACATTTTTTTTACCCCCTGGGGACTTCTATCTTGATACTGCTTGTAGCCTTCCATCACTATTGACACTCTCACCTTGGACACTGAGAATCAGTATTTACTCCACCTTTCTGTTTGAATTTCTGCTCATGTTTGGTTTCAATGATTTTACTTTCTCCTCTTTCTCATTCTAGCTCTAAAATTGTGTGTCTTCCTCCACTGGTACCTTCCATCTGCAGTACTTTGTTTTAAATAATGTGGAAAACCACTTAATAGAGATTATTTATATTTGTGGATTTAGGATCTGTGCTTTTAATCATAAGCAATTTACATGGATATCATAAGTAATTGACATAGATCTCATGAATTTTAATTATTTGTAATTTTTAATAAGGTGCCTATCTGTTCTACCTACTTTCTTGAAAATATTATTTTCCTAAATCTTTGTCTTCCTTCTCCATATAAAGCCTGCTCAACAACCGGTTTCCAGAAAATATATTTATTTGTCCTCTTGAAATTTTCATTTGTACTTTGCTAGAATTTGAATCTGATACCTTCTTATACTTAATCTTTTTACTTTATCTCAGAGTACATTTATAATTTTCCCCTAATTGCAGGGTGTTATTACATTTAAAGGTCCTTTTTGAAAAATTATTGTTCTGAGTATTCAATTCAATAAACCTTTTCTTTCTGTTGGTTAATTATGGAAAAGTTATCTTGTTTTACATTTAGTTCTGTGTAATGCCACTTATTACTCTGTTCTGTTCTATAGGAAGCTTTGTTTGGTTAGATATGATGCATTTTTAAAGTTTTTAATTCTGCTTTCTCCCTTTTCCATTTTTGTCTATTCAAATCTTGAGAGATTTTATCAACCTGTCTTTAGTTATTTTGTTACTGCTATTTTACTTTTTACTTCTCAGGAACAGTTTTATGTTTTCTAAGTGTTTATGGTTTTATAGCAAGTTTTTTTATTTTTCTCCCCCTTGGATGCAAGTGTTCCTCATCACTGTGGTTGTATTTATAGTTTATTTAATGTTTTCCTGTTTTGTCTCTGTTTCTACTAGAATTTTTTCTTCCTCTTTGTTTTCTTCTTTGTCTTCCATGTTTAGGCTTCTCTCACACACTATATATAAGAAAAAAGAAATCATTTCTGGCATAAGACTCATAAAATGCTTCAGAACAAACTTTTATTGACAATTAGAAGAAAAACAAATCTCAGAAAAAAAATACAAAAACTTTAGTTTGGATGTATCATCAACAAGTGAGTAATTATGGAACTAATTATAAGGAATGAAGAATCCAGAGTGATGAGTCTGAAAAATGCTGCTCAAATGCTACTCTTTTTCATCCAAGGTTCTGATGATTTTGAAAGTGGTTTTAACAAGTTGAACAGTACTTTCAACCTTCTCAGAGAGCTGAAGGATCAAATGTTAAAGATTACAATCTGCCAGAAAGAGGTTTCTGTAATCACTTAGCTTGGTGTTCAGATCCAAAGACGGACATCTTGAGATGGAGGGAAGATAGGAAATCCATAAGCTTACATAGATTGCAGCCCAAACTTGAATTCTTTAAATTATTGAATGCAAACAGTATTAATAGATTTGGTATTTCTAGGGCCTTAAGCCTAACCAATTAAAAAAGGAAAATTTATCTGAGGAAAATAATGTTATCTGTAAGTATATAAATTAAACTCTATAATTTTGCATATGGAAAGTATAGAATTTGGTAAGAAAGAAGCTAAATGAAACATTGAATTATTGAAAAAGGAGATGATAATAGGAATAGCAATACCAAAATTTAAGTAACAGATGTGAATATTTAAGTTTATTACCAAAATATTACAAAATATAGAACTAAATTTAATAACAGTGAAAATTTTCAGAAAATCAAAACTGTCTTGTAATCATTTAAGCAATCATTTTTTTTTAATTTAAGTACTCATAAAGAAAGTGAGTATCTTCAGGCCTGAATGGACCCACTAGTGAATTACATTAAACAGTTATAAAATAATGCCAATGTTGTAAAAATTCATCCAGAGAACATAAAATGAAGAAATATTCCCATTGCATTTATTGAATTTTATAAAACTAACATTGAAACTTAACAAGAATTATAAGAAAGGTACTTTGCAGGAAATTTTCATGATTATATGTATAAAAATTAATAGGTATTGTAAACTGAGTCTAATGTGACTATTTTAAAAACAATTAAATATTATCAATTGCCATGGAGACTGAGACAGAACTGTGCTTGATTGTCTCCTGAGAAGACAGAAAACTAACCAATCTGATCTCATGGATGACAGCCTTCTCTAACAGTGAAACTATGAGCCATGCTCTATAGATAGACAGGTCATGGTGAGAGTTCTGACAAAATGTGGTCCACTGGAGAAGGGAATGGTAAAGCAATTCAGGATTCTTGCCTTGAGAACCCCATGAACAGTAAGAAAAGGCAAAAAGATAGGACAATGAAAGATGAACTCCCCAGGTCAGTAGGTACCCAATACACTACTAGAGATCAGTGGAGAAATAACTCCAGAAAAAAATGAAGAGATGGAGCCTGAGCAAAAATAACACCCAGTTTGCATGTGACTGGTGATGGAAATAAAGTGTGATGCTGTAAAGAGCAATATTGCCTAAGAACCTGGAATGTTATGTCCAGAAATCAAGGCAAATTGGAAGAGGTCAAATAGAAGATGGCAAGAATGAACATTGACATTTTAAGAATCAGCAAACTAAAATGGGCTGGAATCAGTGAATTTACATCAGATGATCATTATATCTACTACTGTGGGCAAGAATCCCTAGGAAGAAATGGGGTAGCCATCATAGTCTACAAAGGAGTCCAAAATGCAGCACTTAGATGCAATCTCAAACACGACAGAATGATCTCTGTTTGTTTCTAGGGCCAATTCAATACCACAGTAATCCAAGCCTATGCCCCAAGCAGTAATGCTGAAGAAGCTGAGTTGAACGATTCTATGAAGACCTACAAAATCTTTTAGAACGAACACACACAAAAAGATGTCATTTTCATTATAGGGGACTGGAATGCAAAAGCAGGAAGTCAAGAAATACTTGGAGTAACAGGAAAATTTGGCCTTGGAGTACAGAATGAAGCAGGGCAAGGGCTAATAGAGTCTTGCCAAGAGAATGCACTGGTCATAGTAAACACCCTCTTCCAACAACACAAGAGAAAACTCTACACATGGACATAAACAGAAGGTCATTAACGAAATGAGATTGATTATATTCTTGGAGCCAAAGATGAAGAAACTCTATACAGTCATCAAAAACAAGACCAGGAGCTGATGATGGCTCAGACCATGAACTCCTTATTGCCAAATTCAAACTTAATTGAAGAAAGTAGAGAAAACTACTAGTTCATTCAGGTATGACTTAAATCAAATCCCTAACGATTATACATTGGAAATGACAGATGGATTCAAGAGATTAGATCTGATAGACAGAGTGCCTGAAGAACTATGGACAGAGGTTCATGACATTGTACGGAAGGCAGTGATCAAGACCATGCCCAAGAAAAATAAATGCAAATAGGCAAAATGGTTGTCTGAGGAGGCCTTACAAATAGTTGTGAAAAGAAGAGAAGCCAAAGGCAAAGAGAAAAGGAAAGATATACCCATTTGAATGCAGAGTTCCAAGAATGGCAAGGAGAGATACAGAAGGTTTTCTTAGTGTTCAATGCAAAGAAATAGAGGAAAACAATAGAATGAGAAAGACTAGAGATCTCTTCAAGAAAATTAGAGATAGCATGCATTAGATATTTCATCCAAAAGTGAAGTGAGGTCACTCAGTCGTGTCCGACTCTTTGCGACCCCACATACTGTAGCCTGCCAGGCTCCTCTGTCCATGAGAGTCTCCAGGCAAGACTACTGGACTGGGTTGCCATTTTCTTCTCCAGGGGATCTTCTCAACCCAGGGACTGAACCTGAGTCTCCCGCATTGCAGGCAGATGCTTAATCCTCTGAGCCACCAAAGATGGGCACATTAAAGGACAGACTTGGTATGGACCTAACAGAAGCAGAAGATATTAAGAAGAGGTGGCAAGAATACACAGAAGAACTACACAAAAAAGATCTTCATGACCCAGATAACCATGATGGTGTGATCACTCATCTAGAGCCAGACATCCTGGAATGTGAAGTTAAGTGAGCCTTAGGAAGCATCACTACAAACAAAGCTAGTGGAGCTATTTCAAGTACTAAATGACGATGCTGTGAAAGTGATATACTCAATATGCCAGCAAATTTGGAATACTCAGTAGTGGCCACAGGACTCTAAAAGGTCAGTTTTCATTCCAATCACAAAGAAAGACAATGCCAAACTACCACACAGTTGCACATCTCACACACTACCAAAATAATGCTCAAAATCCTTCAAGCCAGGCTCCAACAGTACATGAACTGTGAACTTGCAGATGTTCAAGCTGGTTTTAGAAAAGGCAGAGGAACCAGAAATCAAATTGCCAACATCTGTCAAAAAAACAAGAGAGTTCCAGAAAACATCTACTTCTGCACTATTGATTGCACCAAAGCCTTTGACTGTGTTGTTCACAATAAACTGGAAAATTCTTCAAGAGATGGGAATACACGACCACCTGACCTGCCTCCTGAGAAATGTGTATGCAGGTTAAGAAGCAACAGTCAGAACTGGACATGGAACAACAGACTGGTTCCAAATAGGAAAAGGAGTACATCAAGGCTGTATATTGTCACCCTGCTTATTTAACTTATATGCAAAGTGCATCCTGAGAAATGCTAGAGTGGATGAAGCACAGGCTGGAATAAAGATTGCTGGGAACATTATCAATAACTTAAGATATGCAGATGACTCATACTTAGGGCAGAAAGTGGAGAAGAACTAAAGATCCTCTTGACGAATGTGAAAGAGGAGAGTGAAAATGTTGGCTTAAAACCTAACATTCAGAAAACTGAAATCATGGCATCCAGTCCCATTACTTCACCGCATATAGATGGGGAAACAATGGAAACAGTGACAGACTTTTTTTTTTTTGCATCAAAATCACTGCAGATCTTGATTTCAGCCATGAAATTAAAAGATACTTGCTCTTTGGAAGAAAAGTTATGACCAAGCTAGACAGCATATTAAAAAGCAGAGACATTACTTTGCCAACAAATGTCCGTCTAGTCAAGGCTATGGTTTTTTCCAGTGGTCATGCATGGATGTGAGTTCAACTGTAATGAAATCTGAGCACCCAAAATTGATGCTTTTGAAGTGTGCCATTGGAAAACTCTTGAGAGTCCCTTGAACTGCAAGGAGATCCAACCAGTCCATCCTAAAGGAAATCAGTCCTGAATATTCATTGGAAGAACTGATGCTGAAACTGAAACTTCAATACTTTGGCCATCTGATTCAAAAAAACTCACTCATTGAAAAAGTCTCTAACGCTGGGAATTATTAACATGGGGGAAGAAGGGGACAACAGAGGTTGAGATGGTTGGATAGCATGACCAACTCAATGGACATGAGTTAGAGTAAACTCTGAGAGTTGGTGATGGACAGGGAAGCCTGGTCTGCTGCAGTCCATAAGGTTGCAAAGAGTCACACATGACTGAACAACTGAACTGAACTGAATAGCATTATCAAATTTATTATTTATTTGGTTAATTTTTGAATGAGAAAAATATGTTCTTATATATATGGAAGTTCACCATGGAATATATCTAACACTCTTCTCTTTGGAGGATGTATCAGGAAGATTAAGATATCTAGACATCGCAATAAACTTTAGTAGGCTCTATTAATGGCAACCCACTCCAGTATTCTTGCCTGGAGAATCCTATAGACAGAGAAGCCTGGTGGGCTGCTGTCTGTAGGGTCGTGTAGAGTCGGACACAACTGACACGACTTAGCATGAATGCATTACTGATTTTGCTTTTCTTAACATAATGTTATGTTTGCTTTTCTTAGTCTTTACACAATGTGTTGAATAAAAGACATGTATCTGACTGATGGCATTCTTACAGTTAAGACAAATGGACAAAATTCTTATAGTTAAGACTATGTAAGAATGGGAAATGACTCATTTGACTAATTTTCTCAACTTATCTGCTTATTCTATTTGTTCTTTTGTTTCAGCCTGTTCTTTCTTTGGCATTTTTACCTTTTCACAAATGAAATCAAACTGAAATGCAGCTGTGGGTATATCTGAGAAAAACGACAAAGCAATACAACTAAGACGACATATTTTTATGGCTTGTTCTCTGATTGGGAGATGCCAAGAATACAAAGTAAGAAGATTTATTTGTGAGATTGAGCCAAAATGAAGCAATATACAAATGCATTTTCCTATAACACACTCATTTGGAAGCTATAATTTAGCTCAAGCAAATCCATTTATATTAAATTACAGATGATCTATAGGGAAATCAATATGAAATCAAATTCAGTATATGTGGGAAAACTCTTAGAAATAATTTGCTTCTACTCCCACCAAAGGAGTTCCCTAGAACTTCTCAGAACACTGAGATGAAGAAAAGTTTCATAGGATAAAAAATTTCACTGATCCCTCAGAAATTAAGCAAGAGTGACACTGTCTCACGAGATCTTTAAATGGTAGATTTAATGGAAAGTGTCAGTATTGCATGAATAGGTTCAGGTATAATGCAAAAATTTAGTATTGTAACTATATTTTTCGGTGTGACTTGCACTTTTGACTTGTATTTAAGAGTTGAAAAATAGAAATATAACTCCACTTTAGCTATTATATATTGACTGTATCATTTTTTTGCAATATGTTAGGCTTTCAATATTATGGAACAGATTACAGTATATGATATTTTATCTTGAGCAGATTACACTTTAATTCAGAACCTGGGTGGGGTGGGGGGGACTTTAATGGAAATCTACTCTACAGTTTCCTAAGCACTCCCCCACCATACACACACACATTGATTTTTATTTAAATGTTTTCTAACTTCATTGAGCTTTTGACCTCACACCTGCAATTTTGTCAAATTAATTCCCCGTTTATTTGATAATATTGAATTCACTTATCATTCTTTCTCACAAAGTTTATGGGATCTCAATAACCTTTTCTGTCATCTCAGTAGAATATTTATGATTTATTCTACCCAAGACAAGTCACTCTGCTGGGTTTTCAAAACTAGCTCCTTTCTTGAAAGTTTTGCTTTTGTACATCACTTTCTTCTTGGCATTTCATTCTCTTCATTTCCACTGAAAGTGAAAAATGAAAGTCGTTTCCAACTCTTTTCAACCCCGTGGACTATACAGACCATGAGATTCTCCAGGCCAGAATACTGGAGTGGGTAGCCAATCTCCACTGAAGTTTTCTGGTTTACTTTTCTAACTTGTCTCTCCTATCCTGATAAAATCTTTTAGTCAACTCTTCAACTGTTCATTCTCTTTTAATCATAAAACTTCTTGAAAGATCAGTCCATATTTGCTATCTCCATTTTATCATTATACACTGATCTTTTTGAAATTAACTTTTTAGTTTATATTGGAATATAGCCAATTAACAATTGTGACATTTTCAGATGCACAGCACAGTTACTCAGCCATACATATAAAGGTACCAAATTTCCCCTAAATTCCTCTCCTAAAAAGGGTGCCACATAACATTGCATAGAGTTCTCAGTGATATACAGTAGGTCGTTTTATTCTTCTATTATAACAATGTTTTGCTTTTCAGTCCTGAATTTTGACAGTTCTCATCTGGACAGAGATCTACTATTATCAGAGGTTTTTTCCTACTCCCTAGCTAATATGCATAGCTCTTTCTGTTTCATTTACATCGATTTATTATTGCATCCAATATCCTAGTTTAAATCTTCATTTTTTATTTTTGAATGGTCAAATTTGCTTTCTGTTGAGCTATTATTAATCTCTATGTCCTGTCAAGACCATCCCCATGGAAAAGAAATGCAAAAAAGCAAAATGGCTGTCTGGGGAGGCCTTACAAATAGCTGTGAAAAGAAGAGAGGTGAAAAGCAAAGGAGAAAAGGAAAGATATGAGCATCTGAATGCAGAGTTTCAACGAATAGCAAGAAGAGATAAGAAAGCCTTCTTCAGTGATCAATGCAAAGAAATAGAGGAAAAGAACAGAATGGGAAAGACTAGGGATCTCTTCAAGAAAATTAGAGATACCAAGGGAACATTTCATTCAAAGATGGGCTCGATAAAGGACAGAAATGGTCTGGACCTAAGAGAAGCAGAAGATAATAAGAAGAGGTGGCAAGAATACACAGAAGAACTGTACAAAAAAGATCTTCAAGACCAAGATAATCATGATGCTGTGATCATTCATCTAGAGCCAGGCATCCTAGAATGTGAATTCAAGTGGGCCTTAGAAAGCACCACTACAAGCAAAGCTAGTGGAGGTGATGGAATTCCAGTTGAGCTCCTTCAAATCCTAACACATGATGCTGTGAAAGTGCTGCACTCAATATGCCAGCAAATTTGGAAAACTCAGCAGTGGCCACAGGACTGGAAAAGGTCAGTTTTCTTTCCAGTCCCAAAGAAAGGCAATGCCAAAGAATGCTCAAACTACCACACAATTGCACTCATCTCACATGCTAGTAAAGTGATGCTCAAAATTCTCCAAGCCAGGCTTCAGCAATATGTGAACCGTGAACTTCCAGATGTTCAAGCTGGTTTTAGAAAAGGCAGAGGAACCAGAGATCAAATGGCCAACATCTGCTGGATCATGGAAAAAGCAAGAGAGTTCCAGAAAAGCATCTATTTCTGCTTTATTGACTATGCCAAAGCCTTTGACTGTGTGGATCACAATAAACTGTGGAAAATTCTGAAAGTGATGGGAATATCAGACCACCTGACCTGCCTCTTGAGTAAACTCTATGCAGGTCAGGAAGCAACAGTTAGAACTGGACATGGAACAACAGACTGGTTCCAAATAGGAAAAGGAGTATGTCAAGGCTGTATATTGTCACCCTGCTTATTTAACATCTATGCAGAATACGTCATGAGAAACGCTGGGCTGGAAGAAATACAAGCTGGAATCAAGATTGCCAGGAGAAATATCAATAACCTCAGATATGCAGATGACACCACCCTTATGGCAGAAAGTGAAGAGGAACTAAAAAGCCTCTTGATGAAAGTGAAAGAGGAGAGTGAAAAAGTTGGCTTAAAGCTCAACACTCAGAAGACGAAGATCATGGCATCCGGTCCCATCACTTCATGGGAAATGTGGAAACAGTGGAAACAGTGTCAGACTCTTTTTGGGGGGGGGCTCCAAAATCACTGCAGATGGTGACTGCAGTCATGAAATTAAAAGATACGTTCAGTAGATTATAATCCGTCTCTCTTTTAACTTCCATTATATTTTACCTATAGTGGTATATGAGAAATGTATCATCAAAATTACAATATTTGTATGATATATTAAACATAATATATTTTAGTTTCTTATTAATGTAGTATCTTGATTGATTTTGTTTCTGGCTTTCCTCTCTACAAATTCATTATTTTGTCCATTCAAGTATTAATATATGGTTTATCAACTTTATTTTCAATTAATTAATTATTGGAAACAGTATTCTAGGCAAGAGTATTCTGTTGCTCGTGGGAAGTGCAAGATTACAAATTTTTTATTATTATTTTCAATATTATTTCTACCAATAAAATCTAATAGAATTGAGTTTTTTAAAAAAATCCATTTTGAGAATCATTTGTATATTCTGACTTCAAGTCTTTTATCATGTGATTTGAACATATTTTCTTCCAATATGTACATCATACTTTCATTCTTTTAGTAGAATCTTTCATTGGGGAAAATTATATTTTAAATGAAATCCAATTTGGCACTTTTTTTTTGATTGTATATTTGGTTATAGACTGTTATGACTAAGAAGTTTTCACCTAACCCTGTCTTTAAGTCTTTGTAGTCTATTTTTCATTAGATTTTTGTATATTTAAGTTTTACATTTACATCTGCAATTCATTTTGAGTTCATTTTTGCAAATGTGTAAGGGTTAAGTTGAAGTTCTTTTTTGTCTTTTCTATTCTTTCTTCCCTATGTTCCCACTCTTTCTTAGTGTTCTTTTTTTTTCCCCCTCCTTTCTGAAATTGGGTATCCTTTTATTTTAGCGTCATTTGTTGAAAAGACAAGACTTCTTTCTTTGACCTGCTTTTGTTACATAGTATAAAATCAGCTGGCCATACTTGGTGTGTATATACCTATGGCTTATTTATTTTTTTCCATAGATCTGTGTGTCTATTCATCCACCTGTACCTCACATTCTTCATTACTCCAACTATGTATATATCTTAAAATTATAGTGATTCCTCTCACTTTTTCTTTTTTTTATTTTGTTTTAGTAATTTTAGTTCCTTTCCTTTCCATGATTACTTTTAGAATAATCTTATCAATGTTTACATAATATTGCTTGAATACTGATGGGGAAAGAATTAATGTCTTTACTCTTTAGAGAATTTCAATTGACAATATATCTTTCTGTTTACTTAGGTCATATTTTCTTCCATCAACACTATTTTGTGATTTTCAGTATATAGTATTTCTGTACATGTTTTGTTAGATTTTTTGTGTATTTTCTTGTTTTTGAATTGAGTAGTAGTGTATATTAAACTTTTGTTTATATATGTTATAAATACAATTGATATTATATTCTGCACTTTGATGAAAAGCTATACATTAATATTTATGTATCTCTGTGTTGTTACAAGTTTTGAGAGTTGATTTATAAAGGTTCTCCATTAAACTTCAAGGATATGTAAGGACTGAACTTTAGTATTTCACATTAGTAGTTCACAACAAACAATTTCAAATGAGTTGGCTAAAATTTTTAAATTATTTTGTTCATTCAGTGTGTTAGAGTGAATTATGAATTAAATTATGATTTTATTATATTGCATATAAAAATCCAATATTTGAGAATTTTCCCAGCAGCTTGTGAAGTGATATCTGCAACATATTCTCTGGATACTTAATATTATATAACTACCCAAAATATTATGAATGAGTCTTACTCATTAGACCCTTAATTCTGTCATTTGCCGGTTATCCTAGAGGTATCTATACTAAGTGGACTGCTAAAAGCCTTTAATGACTTTTAAAAATGTGAATTCCATGCTTTCATTTCAAGTCTACTGAATAAAGATCTCTTGGTTCTGAGGCACTGGAATACTATTTTTAAAAATATGCATGCTACTGGTGCTGCTAAGTCTCTTCAGTTGTGTCCGACTCTGTGCGACCCCATAGATGGCAGCCCTCTAGGCTCCCCCATCCTTGGGATTCTCCAGGCAAGAACACTGGAGTGGTTTGCCATTTCCTTCTCCAATGCAGGAAAGTGAAAAGTGAAAGTGAAATCGTAACTTTATGACTTAATTTATACAATATATAAAGTAGAATATTTAAGATATGGAGGATAGATTAACATTTGCTAAATACTAATAATTTTAGCAAATACTGTTTGCTAAATAGTAATTGCTGAAGTTTAGAAACAGACAGTAGGAGAAGAGAATGTGGCTGTGAAGGAGTAGCATGAATAGGTCTTTTCCTGGGTGCAGTTAAGTATTTGATTGTGGTAAAGATTATAAGAAGCTACACAGATGAAAAAATTGCAAAAGGTGTGTGTGTGTGTGTGTGTGTGTGTGTCTGTGCAGGCGCCTTATACACACTAAGTCATGCATAACAGGTTAAATCAGATTAAGCTGCCCAGAGTGTATCAATTTCAATTTCCTGGTTTTGATATCCTCTAGTGATATGTCCCTGCATGCTCAGTTGTTCAGTCATGTCCAACTCTTTGCAACCCCATGGATTGTAGCCTGCCAGGTTTCTTTCTCTCTGTGAAATTTTCCAGACAAAAATACTACAGTGGGTGGCCATATCCCACTCTAGGAGATTTCCTGACCCAGGGATCAAAACTGTGTCTCCTGCATTGGCATGTGGATTATTTACCACTGTGCCCCCTGGGAAGCCCATATTGTAGTGATGCTAGATATTAAGTTTGTGTGAGGTTGGGTGAAGGCTGCATTACACCTAGTATATTTCCTAAACTTCTTGAGATACTACGATTTTTTTCAAGAAGTAAAATTTTAAAACAAACAATAAAAGGTCTTCTTAGGTAATTTTTGTGTAGCCTCTTGACTGTCCTGACTGGCATTTGGGAACCTCTGTGTAGGAAGCTTTTGAGAGAATTCATAAAAAGGTTGCATACATGTTTCTCCTTTTGGTGGTAAAAATATTATAAAACTGTTATCTTAAAAATGTCTCTTTAGTTTGAGTGTTTGAGTAGCAGAGGATTACTTTCAGGCATATGTTAGATGCATACTGCTTAATTTAAAATTAATCCACCCATCTCTTTCTGCTCCACATTGGGCTGCCCAGATCTTTTATTATAGTCACAGAAGATAACATGAATCTCAAACTCCCACACTGGTAGATAATATATCCAGAGTAAGTTATAATTGATAGTCATTTCATTATTGAGGAAGGTCACTGGATTTGCATGATTATTCTTTTATTGTGAATGTGTAATTCACATTTGATCCTATGAAGTGACATCTTTGGTTCTCTGGTTCATAATCCCAATGGGAACTATTCATTAGCAGTGGGTAACAAGATGAACTAACAAGATGAACATGAGTGCACAATGTCGTTCCTTAGTTATAAAAACAGTGCAATACTGGGATTCATGGTGAGAGGAAGAATGTGTTGATACTGTGAGATAAGTCAGTCTTCCATTATACTCAGTAACTCAGCATGCTTAAAAACCTCTCATGGGTATCACATTTAGTTTTGCCTCTGTAACTTAAAAGGGAATTTTCAGAGGATTAAAAGAGAGTTCCTAAATGATTAAAGGATTAAGAATATGACCTCTAAAAGAAGGTTAAAGGGACTATAATTATTTAGCCCAAAGACTGGGAAACCAGGAGATAACTTAGAATTATCTCTTAAGAATATGAGAAACCATTATACAGAGAATGTTATACTGTATTCTCTAATTCTTCTGAAACTGCCTAGAAGAAGTGAACATAAGTTTCAGCATAAGGAATTTAGATTATATCTCAAATAGAATTTCAAGAAAATTAGGTCTTTTAGATATTTAAAATTATTTAATGTGGGTATCATAGCAATTCCATTTTGAAAGCAAATAAAAAGTATATTCACACAAAATGTATTCCAGTTGACCTAACTCCTGAAGGAGTTCTGGGGACAGAATGATTTTTATATGATAGAAACCACTCAGATGATAACCTGGGCCCATCTTAGTACTGCCCTGCCCTGTGATTTGTTGTTGACATTGTTATTTAGTTGCTAAGTCATGTCTGACTCTTTTGCAACCCCATGGACTGTAACCCACCAGGTTCCTCTGTCCATGGGATTTCTGAGGCAAGAATACTGGAGTGGGTTGCCATTTCCTTTTCCAGAATATCTTTCTAACCCAAGATAAAACCTGTGCCTCATCTCCTACATTGCAGGCAGATTCTTTACTACTGAACCACCAAGGAAACCCTGCCATGTGATTAACAAAGTAAAATTACAATAAAGGCAGATCTGATAGTGGCTTGCACCCTACAGGGATACAGTTATGGGTTAGTCTAACACACAAGGAACCAAACAAGCCAAAATGCTTGCTGAATATAAAGGAAATGTAGAATGAATAGGGGGATAAAGTAGTTATAAATTCTTGTGCAACCATCAGTTCAGTTCAGTCACTCAGTCATGTCTGACTCTTTGTGACCCCATGAACCAGAGGACGCTAGGCCACGCTGTCCATCACCAGCTCTCAGAGTTTACCCAAATTCATGTCCATTGAGTCCGTGATGCCATCTAACCATCTCATCCTCTGTCATCCCCTTCTCCTCCTGCCTTCAATCTTTCCCAAACTCAGGGTCTTTTCAAATAGTCAGTTCTTTGCATCAGGTGGCCAAAGTGTTGGAATTTCAGCTTCAATATCAGTCTTTCGAATGAACACCCAGGACTGATCTCCTTTAGGATGGAAAGGTTGGATCTTCTTGCAGTCCAAGGGACTCTCAAGAGTCTTCTTCAACACCACAGTTCAAAAGCATCAATTCTTTGGTGCTCAGCCTTCTTCACAGTCCAACTCTCACATCCATGCATGACTGCTGGAAAAACCATAACTTTGACTAGATGGACACTTGTTGACAAAATAACGACTCTGCTTTTTAATATGCTGTCCAGGTTGGTCATAACTTTCCTTCTTTAAAAAACTTTTTTTGTTTTTTAATTTACTCATTATTCCTTGGGTCAGAAATTTTGACTGGGATTAGTCGAGAACAATTATCTTATAAGATCTGTTCTATGTCTGAGGTCTTAGCATACATGGCTGAGCCTTTCCCTTCACATGGTCTCACATTCGTAGATGGGGAGTTCAGGTTTTTCACATGGTGACAGCATTCCAAGAGGGCAAGAGCAAAATTTGTGAGGCTTCTCAAGTCTTAGGCTTGGAACAGACAAAGCACAATGTCCATAGCATTTCATTAGTCAAAGAAGTTACAAACCCAGCCCAGATTTAAGTGGTAAAATAATTGTCTAGCTGTGCTATATCTTCCTTTTTCTAGTTGCTGTATATTGCTTTTCTAGTTGTTAGATTCTCTGTGACCTACTTCCTTACCAGATACTGAAGTTTTCTCAAAAACAAAAGCAAAAACAAAAACTTGTTCTGTTAAAGATCCCCTGAGTATAGAATAAAAAATTCTGGGACTATTTAAGTCTTCAAATAACTGTTGCTTTCCCTTCTCCTATTAGCAGGAAATGGGCTGAGAAGACTATGTAGCTTCCAAGAAAGAAGGGATAGTACCAAATATTCCGTTTTGCTAAAGCAAGGATAGTGAGATTTTCTTAGAGCAGGGTACAGTAAACTTCTTGCATAAAGGGCCTGATATAAGTATCTGAGGCTTTGTGGAGGATATGGTTTCTGTTGCAGCTACTTAATGCTGCTGCAGAAGCAGCTATAAATGATATTTACAGTGATGATGGCTTTGTTCCAGTAAAACTATATAAAAATAAATTTTGCCAAGGACTGGACCTTAAGATGGCAGTTTGCTAACTTCTACTCTAGATGTTGAGACAGGGTCCTAGGAAAATGTGTGCAAGGAGTTGCTTCCTAAAGAGTAAAAGCATGACCTAGCAATAATTAATATTAGAAGACCATGACTGCTCAAGGCGATTCTAAAATAGATCTATATTTGTTTTGAAGGGAAGCACCAATTCTGACTCCATGTTGGGACTGTTTCTTTGACTTGCTTTTTGTTATTATAATAACTTTCCAGGTGGCTAAGTGGTAAAAACTCTGCCTGCCAGTGTAGGAGATGCCAGAGACGCAGGTTTGATCCCTGGGTTGGGAAGATCCCCTGGAGGAGGAAATGGGGACCCACTCCAGTATGTTTGCCTGGAAAATTCCATGGACACAGGATCCTGTCAGGCTGCACCCCAGAGTCAGACACGATGGAGCACACACAGATGTTAGTTATTATAATCATACATAATGGCCTGCCTCAGAAAATCCTGCCCCTCTGCCTGACTTAAAGTGCCTTGTTCAGGACCCTGTCTAATCGTGGATGGTAGAAAGGAAGAAATTAACATATCCTCTGCCTGAGACTTGCCATTATAGGAGATACTTGCAAGATTAATTGCCTTTTTACTTTGTTTCCTCACCTCTTCCCCCAACCCAATCTCTGTTCTGTTAAAGAACCTGGTGTCCATACCCCAATAAGATGGTTATGTTGAGGCATTAGTCCATCATTTTCTCGACACCTTGACTCTTGGATTTATGCGCCTGTTATGTCTATAAAGCTTGGAATCAGTAACACTTGTGGCTCTGCTTGTATTCCATACTTTCTCTTTCTGAACGGGACTATTTGTTTTTCCTTTTAGGCTATTTTATGTTACCTCTAAGTGGAGGGGATAGGAGTGCAGATAACTTTTGTTTAAATCTTGACAACATGACCTAGTCTATCCTGGCTAACATATAAAGTGACAGATTAATACTCTTTCAATCTATTTACAGAGTTATCCCACTGTAATTTTAAGTTGCTTATTGTGATTGAGAATTTTTTTGTTATTAAATATAAAATTTTTACCTTGGAACCTCTATTATTTTGGGCTGATGTAAAGATCTGGCATTCTCCATGATATGACTATATGCTGTTTTCTCTTTAATTTAATCTGATTTATATTTGCTGTTTTCCTTGAATCTTTTGCTGCTTGTCCTTTGTAACTTTACAGAATTTTCACAGTTATCTTTACCTCTGACCCATTCTCTCTCTCCTGTAGCAATCATGAAGAGACTATAAGATCTTCATAATCTCATGAAGAGACAGTATCATGCATGTCTCTTAAATTATCTTTCAGATATAATACCTCTTGCTTTACTGGCTGTGCCCTGGAAAATCTTTTGTAATCTTTCTTAATCTTTAAACCTATACACTGAATGCTTAACTTTAATTACTGTGATATCATTTAGTTATTATATCAATTACTATTTCTAGAAACTTTGATTTTTTGATCTCCTTAGAAATTTTTCATACTTCTGTTCCTGACTAATTTATTCAAGTTTTTATTTTTTAATCCTTTTAATTTATTAAGCATGATTAATAAATTTTATGTCCAATTTTTAAATTTGTGTCTGATAATTCCAAAGTGTAAAACACTTTTGGGTTCTATATGCTATCTATAGTTATGCTGGTTATCACTAGTGACTTGATTGTTTGCATTATTTTGTCTGCAAACTCCTTGAAGTTTTTAATGCAAGTTAATCTCTGATCATTTTTAAACATAGCTTGACTTCAGTTTTTCCAGAAAGAATTTTCATTTGCTACTGTCTTCAACCTAGGGCCATTAATAATCAGGGCCACTTTAAATTTTAAACCCCTCTTTGTTATTTGATGTTTTTCAAAGAACACAAGTAGCATGTTGGGAAGAAGAATTAGTGCTAGAGCCATTTTAGGATTTCAGATTTTAAAAAAAGATTTTTATTTATTCTGCCAAAGTTGAGGTAGTCAAACTTCACTTCTGTATCCACCTCACTGTAGCTGATTTCTTGTTGAATTTTACCCTGAAGGTATTCAGTTTAGTTCAGTCATTCAGTCGTGCATGATTCTTTGCAACCCCATGGACTACAACATGCCAAGCTTCCCTGTCCATCAACAACCCCCAGAGCTTACTCAAACTCATGTCTATCGAGTCAGTGATGCCATCCAACCATCTCATCCTCTGTCGTGCCCTTCTGCTCCTCCCTTCAATCTTTCCCAGTATCAGGGTCTTTTCAAATGAGTCAGTTATTTGCATCAGATGGCCAAAGTATTGGAGTTTCAGCTTCAACATCAGTCCTTCCAATGAATATTCAGGACTGATTCTCTTTAAGATGGACTGGTTGGATCTCCTTGCAGTCCATGGGACTCTCAAGAGTCTTCTCCAACACCACAGTTCAAAAGCATCAGTTCTTTCATGCTCAGCTTTCTTTATATAGTCCAACTCTCACATCCATACATGATTATGGGAAAAATCATAGCTTTGACTAGAAGGACCTTTGTTGGTAAGGTAATGTCTCTGTTTTTTAATATGCTGTCTAGATTGGTCATAGCTTTTCTTCCAAGGAATAAGCATCTTTTAATATCATGACTGCAGTCACTATCTGTAGTGATTTTAGAGACCAAAAAAACAAATCTCTCACTGTTTCCATTGTTTCCCCATCTATTTAACATGAAGTGATGGGTTTGAATTCCATGATCTAAGTTCTCTGAAGGTTGAGTGTTAAGCCAAGTTTCACTCTCCTCTTTCAATTTCATCAAGAGGATCTTTAGCTCTTCTTCACTTTCTGCCATAAGGGTGGTGCCATCTGCATATTTGAGGTTATTGATATTTCTCTGGGCAATCTTGATTCCAACTTGTGCTTTATCCAGTCCAGTATTTCTTATGATGCATTCTGCATATAAGTTAAATAAGCAGGGTGACAATACAGCCTTGATGTACTCCTTTCCCTGCTTGGAGCCAGTCTGTTGTTCCATGTCCAGTTCTAACTGTTGCTTCTTGACCTGCATATAGATTTCTCAGGAGTCAGGTCAGGTGGTCTGGTATTCCCATTTCTTGAAGAATTTTCCACAGTTTGTTGTGATCCACACAAAGACTTTGGTGTAGTTAATAAAGCAGAAGTAGATATTTTTCTGGTATTCTCTTGCTTTTTGATGATCCAACAGATGTTGGTAATTTGATCTCTGGTTCTTCTGCCTTTTCTAAAATCAGCTTGAACATCTGGAAGTTCACAATTCACTTACTGTTGATTCCTGGTTTGGAGAATTCTGAGCATTACTTTGCTAGTGTGTGAGATGAGTGCAATTATGAGGCAGTTTGATTGTTCTTTGACATTTCCTTTCTTTGGGATTGGAATGAAAACTGACCTTTTCCACTCCTGTGGCCATTGCTGGGTTTTCCGAATTGGCTGGCATATTAGTGCAGTACTTTCACAGCATCGTCTCTTAGGACTTGAAATAGCTCAACTTGAATTCCATCTCCTCCACTAGCTTTGTAGTGATGCTTCCTAAGGCCCACTTGACTTAGCATCCTAGGATGTCTTGCACTAGGTGAGTGATCACACCATCGTGGTTATCTGGGTCATGAAGATCTTTTTTGTATAGTTCTGCTGTGTATCCTTGCCACCTCTTTGTAATATCTTCTGCTTCTGTTAGGTCCATACCATTTCTGTCCTTTGTTGTGCCCATCTTTGCATGAAATGTTTCTTGATATCTCTAATGTTCTTGAAGAGATCTTTACGCTTTCCTGGTCTACTGTCTTCCTCTATTTCTTTGCATTGATCACTGAGGAAGGCTTTCTTATCTCTCCTTGCTATTCTTTGAAGTCTGCATTCAAATACGTATATCTTTCCTTTTTTCTTTTGCCTTCAGCTTATTTTCTTTTGCCTTCAGCTTATTTTCTTTTCTCAGCTATTTGCAAGGCCTCATTGGACAGCCATTTTGCCTTATTGCATTTCTTATTCTTGGTTATGGTCTTGATCACTGCCTCCTTTACTATGTCGCAAATCTCTGTGCATAGTTCTTCAGGCACTCTGTGTATCAGATCTAATCAATTGAATCTACTTGTCACTTCCACTGTATAATCTTAAGGGATTTGATTTAGGTCATATGTGAATGGTCTAGTGGTTTTCCCTACTTTCTTCAATTTAAGTCTGAATTTGGCAATAAAGAGTTTGTGATCTGATCCACTGTTGTCTCCTGGTCTTGTTTTTGCTGACTGATTAGGGCTTCTCAATCTTTGGCTGCAAAAATATATAATCCATCTGATTTCATTATTGACCACCTGGTGAAGTCCATGTGTAGAGTTTTCTCTTGTGTTGTTGGAAGAGGGTGTTTGCTATGACCAGTGCATTCTCTTGGCAAAATTCTGTTAGCCTTTGCCTTACTTCGTTTTGTACTTCAAGGCCAAATTTGCCTCTTACTCCAGGTATCTCCTGACTTCCTGCTTTTGCATTCCAGTCCCCTATAATGACTAGGACATCTTTTTTTTGGTGTTAGTTCTAGAAGTTCTTTTAGGTCTTCATAGAACCTTTCAACCCTGAAGGTGTACTGTTTTTGAATGTAAATTTTTATAACAGGTTTCTTTAGATTTTCTGCCTTGTCTCTGCTTCCCTGTGTTCAAATGTCAACGCAGAAGCCTTTGGTCCGTATGTGCAGTTAACAACCCCAGGGTGAAAGCCACTTCAACTCTCACTTAAAACAAAACAAAACAAAACAAAACAGGGGTCTTGTTCTCACTTCACTAGTGGCTTTCTTCCAGTGTGCTGTGGCACTGTTTACAAAATCATCTGCATTTGTTTATTTGTGTATAACATTTCAGTTATTTTATTGGGGACCATCAGAGTATATAAGCTGACATACTGCAAGAACTATAGTTTATTCTGACCAGTTTCCCAATTCATAAAGTGTCCTGTCACATTTGTGTTTTTCTCCCACATGATTTATAGGAAAAGGAACCAGGTCCCTTTTACCTATATATCCCAGCACTTAGCAATCAGCCTGGGATGTAGAAACTAGTTGGTAATCATTTGTGGAAGAGAGACACTTGGGAAGAGGAGGCCTCCTTCAGTTTCACCAGATTCTTTTAGAGCCTAAAGGCTGCTGTCTGGGAACAACTGTTTGTGCCCATCTTGTCAGCCCTCCCACTCTTCCTCCTTTGAATTCTGCTGAATACGTTTCTTCCACTAAATTGTGAATGAGAGAATACATGCTGAAATAGCATAGTGCATGGCACATAATTAAAATTCCATATGTTTCTCATAGCCTGCTCTGTCTTTAGCCCTGTCCCACTCATGTCCCAAGTCTGTTTTGCAGTCTGAAATACATGTTGTTCTTTTTTCTTATTTTTTTTTTGCTTTTAATATTTATTTTACATTATAAACCATATATATACCACCTGCATATCAGGCAGTAAAATTTTACTATGCAATTGCATTATTTGTACCTGTGGTTATGAAATTTCTGATGAAAGATATATGTAGTTAAAATCAGTCCCTTTGCTAATAAATATATTGTTATGACCTATCAACATATTTTTCAGATTTTTAATTTAGTTATATATGGGGCATTTGATAACATATGCTGCTGCTGCTGCTGCTAAGTGGCTTCAGTCGTGTCCGACTCTTTGCGACCCCATAGACGGCAGCCCACCAGGCTCTGCCGTCCCTGGGATTCTCCAGGCAAGAACATTGGAGTGGGTTGCCATTTCCTTCTCCAATGCATGAAAGTGAAAAGTGAAAGTGAATCGCTCAGTTGTGTCCAACTCTTAGTGACCTCATGAACTGCAGCCTACCAGTCTCTTCCGTCCATGGGACTTTCCAGGCAAGAGTACTAGAGTGGGTTGCCATTGCCTTCTCCGTGAAAACATATGAGGGATATTCAAATCAACAGACATAGACAGTGTTGAATTTTTGATGAGAAATGAAGGATCTTAAAGACTAATTTCTAATTTAATAAACACTAATGTCTGTTGTTCTTTATTTTATAACATATATTTAGTTGCTTTGTTAAGTGCAACACTAATTGAGATTTGAAAACTTTTCTCAATTCACAAATTCTCATTTAGTAAGCATTGCTGTACTTTGGGTTTAAGTCTGATAATCTGTGTGACTCTTTGTGACCCCGTTTGTAGCCTACCAGACTCTTCTGTCCATGAGATTTTCCAGGCAAGGATGCTAGAGTGGATTACCATTTCCTCCTCCAGGGGATCTTCCCAATGGAGGAATGGAACCTGTGTCTCCTGCATCTCCTTCATTGGTAGCCAGATTGTTTACTACTGAGCCACCTGGGAATTCCATTGTTGTAGCAGTGTTGACCTTTAACTCTGCTTGTTTAATTTTAAATATTCTTTAGAATTTCCCTCATCTGGGAGCTATTCATTTGGTTTTACAGAGTGCACACACTTGTTTTTGTAGGGAAACTTTTTCCTGTTGATTGTGACAACATCTATGTGAGGTATAGTGGTTAGTTTTCTTGACAGGTTTAATCCACTGAAAAATCAAATGGCATTTTACAAAATAAAGGTTTGGATGTACTGATGTTACACTGAACCCATAAATGCAATTTCAGATTTCACTTGTTTCTATGATACCATTTCCTTGACTTCACATGCATGCAGAAAAGATAAATATGTCAGAAAAACATGAGAGAATAGAAGCTGAAGCACCTCTCCTTGAAATAATCCATGAGAAAAAGTATAATCCTAGACAAATATATTTATGGGACAAAATTTCAAATCAACAGAGTTTTCATTTAATCTTCCCAGAACTTGGTCTTTGCAGTGAAAAAAGTAAGTTTTATTCACAAATAGTAATAGAAATTTTAGGAAAAACAGATTATCAATGAGGCTTCTAGAAATTTATGTAAAAAAGAAAGGCATACATAATTTCTATACTGTCTTGGAATTTTAAGTGTTGTCCTAGAAGACATCAATCTGGTGTTCGTGAATCTATGATTCTTTGCTAGTGTTAGTCTTCTAATTTAAAACAAACAAAAAAAATCTACTGCAACATTAGGAACATGAATTATACGTCTGTTAATAGTGAGCCACTGACCACAGAGAGCAATGAGCTTCTCTATTGAGCTGACTGTCAAGAGATGGGTAGGGAATGAGTCCTAAATAATCAAATGATGTTATAGACTGATCTCTGTAGTTCTGAAGGGAAGTGAAGTCCCTCAGTCGTGTCCGACTCTTTGCGATCACATGGACTGTAGCCTACCAGGTTCCTCCGTCCATGGGATTTTCCAGGCAAAATACTGGAGTTGGTTGCCATTTCCTTCTCCAGATCTTCCTGACTCAGGGATTGAACCCGGTTTTCCTGCACTGTAGGCAGATGCTTTACCGTCTGAGCCACCAGGGAAGGTTAAAACAGGGGTCTTTAAACCTCCGCGCCAGGACGCGCTAGGTACCTGGAAAAGGGGAGGCGGGCGAGGGGCAAGGCGCGCCCCATGGGCCACCGCCTGGACACCGGCCACCAACCACCGCGTCCACGCCCGCAGGCCTCTGCACTGCCGACCCGTGACGCATGGGGGCCCCGCTGTGCGCCTGTCGACCGCCGCCCCGAGGTTCCCGCCGACGCCAGACGACCACCCCCACGTCCCCCTGGAACGAGGCAGAGCCCTGCCCGCCCACCGCAACGTCGCACACCCGTACGGCCGGCGCCCCCCACCCCGGACCCCGTCCTCTCCCCCAACCATCGGGGCCCCTACCCGTGCCCGCGTTCCAAGGCACCCACCCCCCACCCCCACGCCCCACCCCCCACCCCACGCCCCACCCCCCACCCCCACCCCCACCCCCCACCCCCCACCCCCACCCCCACCCCCCACCCCCACCCCCCACCCCGACCCCCACCCCGTCCCCCACCCCCCGCCTGCCGCCACCACCACCACCACCGAGGGCAGAGAGAGGGCTCCGACGGGAAGCGTGGTGCAAATCGGGTAGGGGACACGACAGAGGTAAAGGGGCGAGAGGGCGAGAGAACCGGCCAGAGAGCCGCGGGAGGCGTTGGGGGTGGGGTGGGGTGGGAGAAAGCCCGGAGGTTAGGAGGGCGTGGGGAGGCGCCTGGTAACCCCGCAGGAGGCCCATAACAGCGGACGGCCCACGACAGACCGGTCCAGGGCCAGCGGCAGGAGGCGACGGGGCAAGGCAAGCGGCCCCGCGACGGGGAGCCGCCACCCGTCACGCCGCACAGCGCGCGAGACGCGACCAGAGGATCTGCGCCGTGCGGTCCGCGGCCGTGGGGAAGGCACTCGTGGCCGGCGCCACGGGCGAAGGCGCGGGGGGCGAGGTGGGAGCGCGCGGAGCATCCCTCCCCCCAGAACCCTCGGGCCCAACCTCGAGGGACGTGGTGGGGAGGTCAGGCCAAGAGGGACACCGGAGACGACGCCACCGGGCGCGGGGCAGGGTGGCGGGGCGACTCCGCCGGGGACGGAGGCGCGGAGGGGCCGGCGAGGCGGGGCGGGCGGGGCGGACGGGAAGGCAGAGGAGAGCCGCCTTTCCCACCCGACCCCCAACTCTGCACGGCGCCCTCCACCATCTCGTGCAGCTCCTCGTCCCGAGCACCAGGGAGGCCACCGGACCCGACCGCCCGGGGCGGGGCGGGGCGCCTTCCAGACGTCTGTCCCTCCCTCCCTTCCCATCCCGCGCCGCTGAAGGCGAACACAAAGTAAGAGAACCCAGCCAGGCACAAGGCCAGCCATGCAGATTTATCTGGGTCAGTGAGGGAATTCTGTCGTCTGCAAATTTTTGGTCATTAATCGTCTTAACTTTGGTTTATTGACGGTGTTCTAATTTCATATTTTATTCCTGGAACTAATACTCACAGTTAGGTTTCCCTCCTGGCCTACTGGATGCTCCCACACACACTCTTCTGCACACTATACCTTCTTGACTAAAGCTTATAATGGTAACACTTTTCAAGTTTCAAGCTGGACAAAATATTTTTATTTAAAAACAAGGTATATACCATCTTATTCCACATCTTAAACATATACTGATGTTTCCCAAATGTGTTTATCCAGCCAGACCTATCCACTGACTTTCAAGTGTTTTTATGCAGTGACTTCTTTATCTTCTTCACTAGAAAATTTCATAATAATTTGCAAACTCAACAGTTACAAAAGAGAACTCTAGACTTCCTCTCAGAGTATTATTATTGCCTGAGCATTTTCTGCTTCACTTGTAGACATCAGAAATCCTACTAAATATTAAATACGTGCATCATAATAAGGTTTGGAATCTGACTTTAGACTTTTATTCCTTATTTCCTCCTATTCAACCTATTTTCACTTCAAAATATATCTTGAATTTACTCTCTCCTTTTAATTCTTATGCTCTTGACCATTTTCTTGTAACTATTATTTCTATTTGCCCTCTTTCCCCTTCCTTATTCCTATTATGTTGGATAAACCAAAATGAGTATTTAAAATAGTATAAATCATAATGTAAACTTTTCAATTAAATATATGACAGTCTCCAAGCTTCTCCCATGTTAAGTCTATCCCCTGACTTCTCTTGACTCAGGTTATTCTCAGTTCTTCTTTGTTCACTTAGTTCTAGTAGCACATTGTCAGTCCCAGAAACACACCAAACCATTTTCTACCTCAAGATCTGACTCTTTTCCTGATAGTTCTTTTACTGGATCATTCCTATTAATGATAGTCCCTATTAAATGTCATCTCTAAGAGGTAATCCCTGATTATCCTGTCCAGAGTGCACTTTCTTCATTTTTATATATCATAGAATCATATTAAGTGTTAATAACATATACATCATATGTATATATATATACATTTATGTGTGATTCCACATGCACATACACATTGTGGTTAAATTGTACATATAATTAACATATAACATTTTATACATTATATAGAATATAAATATTTTATATTGTATGCTTATATATAACATATTCCCATTTCTACAACTGCCGTCTATGGGGCTGCACAGAGTCAGACACGACTGAAGCTACTTAGCAGCAGCAGCAGCAATTATATTATATATTTTTGCATAAATATTATATGTATTTTAAATACGTGCTCTGGATGTTTCCCTATACCAATATAGCATGTGGTGTGGACCTTGTCTGCCTTGTTCTTCATGTTTCCCTAGCAAATAGTATAGAGTATACATGTGTTAAGCTCTTAATAAACATTACAGAGTTAAAATAGTTAAATAGTTGATAGTAAACTTAATTAAATCTTGTTGAGGTAGATTGCAGATAAGTATTATTGTTGATCTTTGTTTAAACAGAAGTTTAAAAATTCTGTCCCTTCTCAAATATATGGATGCCATTTCATTTTATCACAAATATCAGTTGTAAGACTTAATATGTAATAATTATTGCATTATGGAATGGAAATCTCATACCGTGGAGATCTAAGTGTGTTTTACTATCTTGAAGTTCTATTCTGATTAAAAAGTCAAAATACATTCAAATTATTAAAATGTAAATTTTCAAATTTGTTAATGGTTATAAAGGAGTATAGAAAGTGTCATTTGAGTTTTAATATGAAGAAAACTTGAAAGCTAAATATCTGAGTTGAAAAATTTTGAGGTATTTCTGGCACCGATTGTTGTGTATGAATGTCTAAAGACTTGCCTAGATTTGTATTTTCTTTGTTTAGAAAGTGATAGCTTTCACTTCTGTTTGAAATGTAGGATAAGAGAGGTCCAAAGCAGATGAGGAGAAATCTATCAACTAATACTAGGCCTCAAGAGAGGAATTGTACTTTGGATAAGGGTGACAACAGTGGAGATGAATATAATTAATGGATTTGAGAGAAAATCAACATACAAAATTTCAAAAGCTGTTCAAAAGTCCCATTATCAGAATGGCCGTCATTGATTACCTAATATAGTAAAATAGCCAATCATAATTCACTATCAAATATAACCTGCTCTATTTTTATTCATAGCTATCATGAACTGATAGATTTTCTCATATTATTTCTTGACTTTTTTTTCTACTTCCTGCACCCTCTTATTGAAATGATTCATCATGTTGATACAGACTTATTTTTTCCTGTTATGTCCCTAGAATATAAATTAGTATTGGCCAAAAGTAGACACTCAAGAAATACTAAGTGATTGAAAAACTGAATTTGGGAGTCAGAGAAAAATAGGAATCAAATACCTTGCAGGTTTAAAGTTTCTGAAAATAGGAAGAAAGGTTGGTGTTGTAGTTTATTGATGTTGTAAATATTGGGAGAATACCAGATGTGGAGTGAAGGAAAGAGAAAGTCGTAAACATGGTTTAGGACATTTTGAATCTGAAGTGGGCATTTAGATACAAAATTAGATATAGCTAATAGTCAAATATTAAGATCTACACCAGATATAGAACCAAAAATGTCATGACTGAAATATATACATTTAGAATTGTTTGAATATAAGCTTTAATTTCCTGTAGGTGGAGGAGTGATTGACTACAAATCAAAGCATTTGATTCAGTCTACAATTTAGACTTGAGAAAACCCAACTTTTAATGGCTAGCTAAAGAATCATATTGTTTAAAAACAAACTAATTAATAAGATGAAAATGAATTATTGGAAATGTAGGGAAAGTATCAGAAGATAATATCATGGAAGTAGAAGAGGGTTCTATCAAAGAGGGAACAGTTATACCTGATCAGTTTGGGGAGAGATGAAATAATCTAACCACTGGAAATGTACATTGGGTTTAACAGTATGGTTGCTGTTAATGTCTTTAGCTACAGTTTGTTTGTGTGTTTATGTAAGGAGAGAGACAGAAGATAGATTGCACTGAGTGGAAATGCAGAGATGAAGAATGATGATATTCTGTGATACTATTAAAGAGACTGACTATAAAAAAAGACAGTGTAAGAGAACTATTGAGTTCAGGGATTATTTTTTTCCTAAGTAGAGAAAATTATGTTTAAATGGTGAATATTATTGAGAGAAAAATAGGTTAAAAATAGATAGTTGATCATCTGATATTCCTAAGAGGGTGAAAGGTATGAAACCCAAAACTTAGATGAAAATATTGATCTTTGATAAGAGATGTTTCCTTTGTTAAAAAGAAATTGGAGAAAAATGAACAAACAGCATTGAAGAAGTTCCAGTTGAATGGTTTATATGTAACCTATGATTTAGATGGCAAACTCATCTTATAAAAAATGGGAAAGTTTTGGTGGAAAGATAGAAACTTGTAGGATGTTAGAAAACTTGAGAAGTAGCAATTGTGAAAAAGAGGAATTTACTGAAGAATTACTGTAAGATTGACAGGAAGCATTGCTGAATGATCTTCAAGGCATGAGATCTTGACTTATTTTAAATCACCCATTTTTAATGGAAATAATAATAGCAAATACTTACATAGAACTTACGATGCACTGGACATTGTCCTATGTTCTTTACATGTTTTAAGTCATATCATTAAAAAAGATATGTAATTTAAGGTCAGCTAGTAAATGTTGAAGCTAGATTAGCAGTTTGTACTCTGTTGTTACTTAGCAGTGGTGTGCACTATTACAACCAGTTGAAATTTTACCCTGCCCTTGCTGATTATGTACCAACGAATTTTTCCAAAGCCAGCAACCAGAGGGAGAGAAACTGTGTTTTCACAAATATCTCACTTTTATTCAATAAAGAGAACACTTTTACCTTCTGATATCAACTTTCCAAGATGAGGTGTTCTTTTTTTTTTTTTCCATTTAGTGTAGATATTCCTTGTGTTCTCAATTTGCTTCTAATAGGACACTTGCCAATTTTCATATGTCCTAAGGTTCCCCATCTAGAAAAATTATTCTAATTCCATCGAGAGAAAACTGAAAGCTAGAAGGAACCTGCATTCTCCTTGTTTCCGCCTCGCTAGGTAAAGGGATGCGCATCAGACTCTAGTACAACTAGGTCAACTACTCCTTATATAAACCTTATATAAACCTCCTTATATAAAGGAGATACACACACAAACACACACACATACAAGCATTGCATAACTTTACTGGTCTCATACAAAAAGTCCCTCCTCCCTAGAGCAGGTAAATTACAAATATATATTATTAGCCACTGTGATACATTAATAGTCTTCCAAGAATTGAGCATATCATAAGCAACATGTATCTTGTTTTCTCTTTATTATTCATAGACCCTTCAATAAAAGCTGTTAAATAAATACCAAAAGAAAAAAAGTTAGCATACAATAATAATTGAACTTTTGTGTGGTGTGAATTACCTATGAAAACTTTTTTCTTTTTTTTGCTCAAAATTTATTTCTAAAGTTATTCAGGACAGTTCAGTTCAGTCGTTCATTTGTGTCTGTCCCTTTGCAACCCCACGGACTGAAGCACGCCAGGCCTTGTCCATCACCAACTCCCAGAGTTGGTCCAAACTCATGTCCATCGAGTCGGTGATGCCATCCAGCCACCTCATCCTCTGTCGTCCCCTTCTCCTCCCACCTGCAATTTTTCCCAGCATCAGGGTCTTTTCAAATGAGTCACTTCTTTGCATCAGGTGGCCAAAGTATTGGAGATTCAGCTTCAACATCAGTCCTTCCAATGAACACTCAGGACTGATCTCTTTAGAATAGACTGGTTGTATCTCTTTGCTGTCCAAGGGACTCTTGACAATCTTCTCCAACACCACAGTTCAAAAGCATCAATTCTTCAGTCCTCAGCTTTCTTTATAGTCTAATGCTTACATCCATGCATGACTACAATAAAATTCATAGCCTTGACTAGACAGACCTTTGTTGGCAAAGTAATGTCTCTGCTTTTTAATATGCTGTCTAGGTTGGTCATAACTCCTTCCAAGGAGTAAGTTTCTTTTAATTTCATGGCTGCAATTACCATCTGCAGTGATTCTGGAGCCCAAAAAAATAAAGTCTGCCACTTTTCCACTGTTTCCCCATATATTTGCCATGAAGTGATGGGACTGGATGCCATGATCTTCGTGTTCCCAATGTTGACCTTTAAGCCAACTTTTTCACTTTCCTCTTTCACTTTCATCAAGAGGCTCTTTAGTTCTTCTTCACTTTCTGCCATAGGGATGGTGTCATCTGGATATCTGAGATTATTGATATTTCTCCAGGCAATCTTGATTCCAGCTTGTGCTTCATCCAGCCCAGTGTTTCTCATGATGTACTCTGCGTATAAGTTAGATAAGCAGAGTGACAGTATAGAGCCTTGATGTACTCCTTTTCCTATTTGGAAGCAGTCTGTAGTGCCATGTCTATTTCTAACTGTTGCTTCCTGACCTGCATACAGGTTTCTTAAGAGGCAGGTCAGGTGGTCTGTTATTCCCATCTCTTGAAGAATTTTCCATAGTATGTTGTGATCCACACAGTCAAAGGCTTTGGCATAGTTATTAAAGCAGAAGTAGATGTTTTTCTGAACTCCTGCTTTTTCGATGATCCAGCAGATGTTGGCGATTTGATCTCTGGTTCCTCTGCCTTTTCTAAAACCAGCTTGAACATCTGGAAGTTCACAGTTCGCATATTGTTGAAGCCTGGCTTGGAGAATTTTGAGCATTACTTTACTAGCGTGAGAGATGAGTGCAATTGTGTGGTAGTTTGAGCATTCTTTGGCATTGCCTTTCTTTGGGACTGGAATGAAAACTGATCTTTTCCAGTCCTGTGGCCACTGCTGAGTTTTCCAAATTTGCTGGCATATTGAGTGCTGCAATTTGACGGCATCATCTTTCAGGATTTGAAACAGCTCAACTGGATTTCCATCACCTCCACTAGCTTTGTTGGTAGTGGTGCTTCCTAAGACCCACTGGACTTCACATTCCAGGATGTCTGGCTCTAGGTGAGTAATCACACCATCATGATTATCTGGGTCATGAAGATCTTTTTTTGTACAGTTCTTCTGTATATTCTTGCTACCTCTTCTTATTATCTTCTGCATCTGTTAGGTCCCTACCATTTCTGTCCTTTATTGAGCTCTTCTTTGCATAAATGTTCCTTTGGTATCTCTAATTTTCTTGAAGAGATCTCTGGTCTTTCTCAGTCTATTTTTTCCATTGTTTCTTTGCACTGATCACTGAGGAAGGCTTTCTTATCTCTCCTTGCTATTCTTTGGAACTCTTCATTTAAATGGCTATATCTTTCCTTTTCCCCTTTGTTTTTCACTCCTATTCTTTTCAAGGCTATTTGTAAGACCTCTTCAGAGAGTTATTTTGCTTTCTTTGCATCTTTTTCTTGGGGATGGACTTGCTCCCTGTGTACTATAATGTCACGAATCTCTGTCCCTAGTTCATCAGTCACTCTATCTGTCAGATCTAGTCCCTTAAATATACTCCCAGCTTCCACTGTGTAAAGGATTTGATTTAAAGTTATTAGTATTTTATCAAAGAAAATTGTTCATTGTATTGGGCAAGGACTCAGTAAAATTCACATGGCATAGTGAAGAGTGACAAATGAGGAAAGTTTCAGTGAGAAGCCTATATACAGATATTTGGCCGAGGGAAAGACCATGAGGGATGGTGGACTGCTGTGGGGATACCCTTGAGACTGATGGAGCAAAAGTGGTTGGCTTATACTGAGCACACATATTGAGTTTAAGATGCTCATTGAAAATGAAATTTTATTCAGTCTTAAAGAAAAATGAAATCTTGCCATTTGTGGTAACACTGTTGAACTTTGAGGACATTATGCTTAGTAAAATAAACCAAACACATAAAGATCAATACCTCATGCCTTCACTGATTGATATGTAGAAAATAATCATACTTATAGAAACAGAGAGTAGAACTAGGGCAAGGAACTAGGGCCAGGGAAGATGGGAGAAGTTGGTAAAAATATACACGTTTTCTGTTATTCAGGATGAATAATTTCTGGACATCTAATGTACAACATTGTGACTTTATTTAGTAATACTGTATTTTACATTTGAAATTTACTAAGAGGATGGAGCTAAAGTGTTCTCACTCACAAAGAGCAAAATATGATAACTATGTGAGATGATGGATAGGTGAAGTAGCTTGATTTTTGCGATTTCTTCACAGTGTGTATATATATATATATATCTCCAATTGTATACCTTAAATTATAGAATTTTTTTCAGTGATACCACAATAAATCTGGAAAAAGTAAAAGATACTTACCAATCCCAGAAAAATGGAGATGGAGAGAAACGGGTCTTGCTTCCAGTCAAGGGAAATCTGTGTCATTTACACAAAAGCACTTGGGTAAAGAGGTGAAGAACAGTTCTGTGGATTCATAAGGTGTGTAGTCTTATGTGTCATTTTGTAACAGGACTAACAATTTTGATTTTCAGGCTGGTAACAACACTCTGTTCCTTTGGTATGACAGCTCAGCAATGTGAAATACTTATGGTCTCTGAAATAGTGAAGTAAAAGCTAGTTTTTACTTTTTCTTTTCTCCATCCACAAGAACTATTATCTGTATTTGAAAGTGCAATGTGAATTTTACAAGATAGTCAACAGTGGATTTTGTTATTTTTTATTCCTGAGATGCTGATAAATGAAGGAAATGGGAGGGAGTCAGAGCTACTGAACAGCTCGACAGTTTGCTGTCACTGCCTAAACTCATCTTGGATATGGGGTTATGAAAGAGACCTGCTGGAAGAATAAGGATTTTACTGGAACATTTCAGAATTATATTAAAGTGAGATTTATATTGATACTTAACATGAAAATTAATGCTTACTCTGTTAGCTCCTATGATGTGAGGAAATGTACAGTGCTGAGGCACATTATCCTCTCAGCTAGAGCAAGTTATATAAAGTATAGAAAGGATAGAGAGCTTGAAGGGGGTGGAGCAAGCGCAGAGATCTATGGTATTTTAAAGAAAAGAAGGAAAAGAGAAAAGGAAATGTAGACACAAGGTAGGGAGGGCCATAATATAAATTTGGGAGGTAAGAATATGAACCAAAATAAAAATGTTACTAATTCCATGTTTTAAAAAGCGCAGGGAAATAAAAGTTGAACAAATAAGGATAAAATTGAAGCCAGTATGAACATATTCTGATTAATGTCTTCATTTTTAGTTTTCATTACTTAACATGTATTTTTGAGTTACAGCATGTGTTGTTTACTCTGAAATTGTGCTTACTTATTTTTAAACTCCTTTTCTCAAAGTTTAATAATTTAATTGTACACTTTTCAATCCAAATACCAGCTTAATAAAACCTTTATTGAGTTTGAACACATTGCTTCAGAGGATAGGCTTTGCAGCATAGTAGACAAAACATAGTTTCACCCAGATTCAATGTAAAATTCTGGGTAGAAAATTCTGGGAAGTAGTGAAGGACAGGGACACCTGGCGTGCTAGAGTCCATGGGGTCACAAGGAGTCAGACATGACTCAGCGACCGAATAACAACAACAAAGTGTTTACCCTCTCTTTGCCTCAGTTTCCTCAAATATAAAATGTAGTTGGTTACAGTATTTCTTATAGAACACTATGACACTGAGTATTACCAGGATTAAATCATAAAAACACCAGAATTAGATAGCTAAATAGTATGTGGCTGATAATATTACCATTACTGTTACCTTCTTCAGTGTATTCTGTGGTGGCTCAGAGGGTAAAGCGTCTGCCTGCAATGTGGGAGACCCAGGTTTGATCCCTGGGTCGGGAAGATCCCCTGGAGAAGGGAATGGCACCCCACTCCAGTACTCTTGCCTGGAAAATCCCGTGAACAGAGAAGCCTGGTAGGCTACAGTCCATGGGGTCGCAGAGTCCGACAGGACTAAGCAACTTTACTTTCATTTTCAGTTTATTAGTTTGTGACTATGCAGAGTTCTAACAACATTTACTAGATAACTTTTTAAATTAAGACATACCTAAAAGTTGTCAAAATCTTATGAAGTGTTTCCTTATTATTTTATTCTGCTTTCCCTGTGTCAGCAATTTATGTAGCTATAGTATAATAGATGATAATCACAAAATTAGTGTTGATACTATACTATGAACCAATTTACAGCCCTAAAGAAATTTCATCAGATTTTCCACTAATGTCCTTTTCTGTTTCAGGATTCTATCCAGGATCCATATTACTTATAGTTTTGTCTCCTTGATATCTTCCAAGCCTATAAGATTTCCTCAGCCTTTCTTTGTCTTTCATCATGTTGACACTTGAAGAGCAATGATCAATAGTTTTGTTGAATGTCTCTGAATTTGGGTTTGTCTGATGATTTCTCATCATAGAAATGATGTTATGCATTTTTTGAAAGGACACTGTAGAAATAATGCTTTATCTTTTTTAGTGAATCATATCAAGTGGTTCATAATAAGAGATGTTATTAAACTTGGTAATGTAGTCAAAGTGGCTTCTTACATGGTTCTCCATAATAAAGTTACTATCTTTTCCTTTGTACTTTACCAGTATATTGGAAAGGTAGTTTGAGATTATGAAATCCTGACTCTCTTCATACTTTTTAGCATCCATTAGAGGATTTATTTTTTTTAATTTTAAAATCTTTAATTCTTACATGCGTTCCCAAACATGACCCCCCCTCCCACCTCCCTCCCCACAACATCTCTCTGGGTCATCCCCATGCACCAGCCCCAAGCATGCTGCACCCTACGTCAGACATTTTGTCTTTAAAATTTACTACTGTGGTGTTTTCCTAATGGTAATTTTTTTTCTTCTTGCCTTCTTTATCAGTTTTAATAGTACTTTAAGAAAGGATAGCCTGTCATTCCCCATATATTAATTAATAGACTATTTTAACTATGAATTTATTAATATTTTATTCTATAGTTGAAGTCTAATACTGTCATTTATTTTGCTGTTCAAATTTATTTACCGGCTTTTGCCATTAGGAGATTCTTCAGTTTGATTGACTTCTGTATTCTTTCAACAAGCCCTCGGTTTTTTTTTTTTTTTTTGAGTACTTCTTTATTTTCTGAGAATATAAAATATTCCAGCTCTTGTATTTCCTCTGTCCTGAAGTCACTCACTTCTCTAAAGGAGTCGCGGCTCCTTTTATTAAGGAATGGTGTTTAGAAGGCAAAATGGAACACTGTGTGTGCTGATTATGCTGTGTTTTGTATATATAAACACACACAGATTTGTATATTAAAATCATGAGTTTACAGTGCTATTTTATAGTAAATAACTCAGTATGAAGTTAAAAATCTGAGACAATTTTAACACATATCCACATAAATAGCCACTGGATACCCAGCCAATGTAGCAGTTGTGGGGAACTCTAGGACAGCTGCAAGATTGCATAAACACATATGTGAGAAAATAATCATAGGCATAGTAGAGGAGCATACTTCCCAATGGAACTGTAAACATAAGGAACAGAAAAGTGAAGAGGAAATCAAAAGGATCAGGAAGGAGTTAACCAAATTGAATAGGTCAGTGTGGTGAGAACGAATAAGAGTAGGACTAAGATTCCACTATATATCATCAGAGAGACTGCTCTGGAAATAGAGAGAGGGAGTTGGAGAAATGGGGATTGAAAGAGACATTCCAGATAAATTCATTTCTGATCTCAAATTTCAATAAGGAAAATAAAAATTGGACCTATGATGGTGTTCTCAAAATACCAATAGGATGAGCAGAATATAGAAATGTCACATAATATTTTTTTCAGTAATAGTAATACTGAAATATGAAACATAAGGTCCAAAACCTATTTACTTTTCCAGAGGTAAAGAAAAACCTGAGAATCCTTTAAATTGGGTCTAATAAGAAATATGTAGCAATTAGGCTGATAGTTCAGTTTAGAATGTAATAAATGTATTTAAGTTTTACCACATTGTGACCAGAAATAAGGGAGGTTAAGATAAGGTAGTAAGTCATCAGAAGTAATAAGGTACAAGGCATCTTCAGACAGAAGTGAATTGTATGTGATGTAGGGAAGGAAAGGCATTTGAGACCAATGCTGTGAGTCAGCATTGTTACTTAACTCATTATTTGGATGGAAAAATATGTCCCTCTGTTGGTAACCCTTCTGGAAAATTCTTAGATAGGGTTACTTCTAATAATCAGGCCTGGAATAGTAGAAATGTGCCTTTGTGAGTTTAATGTGTTCAAAAGACTAGTCTCACGACGTGTTCCCACACAGGATGTGGATGACACAGTGATGGCTCCTTGAAGATGTCCAAGTTGTTTAGCCCTGGGAACTATGAATATGTTACTGAACATTACAAAAGGGAATGTGGATATGTGACTAAGGTTATAAATCTTGAGATGAGTTTGTCCAGGTTGGCCTAATCTAATCATATGGGTCCTTAAAATATAAGAAGATGAGAATTGAAAAGGATTTGACCTGAAACTGCTGGCTTTAAAGAATGATGAAAGGGGTGCACAAGCCAAGAAATGAGGTGATTTACAGCATTGTAAATCATATATACTCCAATAAAAATTTTAAAAAGAGTTGGAGTTGACCCACAGTTAATAGACAGTAAGTAACAGAACCTTTGCTTCTACAATTATAAGGAACAATACTAACTAAATCTGAGAGCAGATTCTACCTGCGAGCTCCCTATAAGGAATGCAGCAACCTGACATTTCGATCTTAGTCCAGTGAGTTCTGTGTTAGATTTCTGGCCTAAATAAATGTAACATAATAGAATCATGTTGTTTCAAGTCACAAAGCTGTGGTACTTTGTTACAGCAGAAGTAGAAATAAATGCACTGGGTTTTGCCTTAACTCTGTATGCATAGAGAAGCTTGAGAAAGTTCAGTCAGTTGAAATGATTCAATTCAAAGCAGAATTATACTAAAATGGTAAAGCAGAAATGAATCTTTGCTGAGTACTGAATATTAAATGTTTAGCATCTTAAAATATTATCATACATAGCCACATTAATAATCTTATAAGTATCATTTTGTTAATTCTGTACATGTAGAAACTGATGTTTAGTTGAAGAGGTTGAATAATGTTCTGAAGAAAACATAATTATGAAGGAGTGAGATTTCAGTTTACAGATAATGTGGGGCAGCTTTCAAAGCTGTGTGCAAATAAGGCCATGTTTCTTAATACATCTTTTCTGTGTCAAGTCCTGTGAAGTGTGCCTTACATGTATGATCTTAATTGCTACTTAAATAATTTTTCAAAGATTAGCTATAAGGGAACATCATAAAGAAAGGAAAACATCAATCATTAGAACAGTTTTTAAAAAAGGTGAAATTGGAACAAATACCAAGCCTAGAAAAAGAGATGAGGAATAGTATTTAGGTTACTTGAGAATAGAAGGAAAGCAGCAAGAAGCTCAAAAAGAGCATTTTTGCTTAGTAGTTTACTATCAAAAATATAAGAAATACTAAGAATTATGTTTTATATATGATGCATAATGTCTATTTAATTATGCAAGATTTATAACATCAGCATTGTTCTTTGATACAGTATTTATGTTGGCTGATTTGTCACATCTGAGCATATTGATAAGATATAGTTGTTCATTAATGGACAATATACGGAACTTCACCACACTTAAAGAAAGCTTTAAAAGAAGGTTCTCATATGTGTGGCCAAGGGAGATTTTGTCTCATATTTATAATTTTAGAAATATAGATTATAAATTGCCATCTATTACATATTTATATACAATTTGTAACCTATATAGTTGTTTAAGATATATTCATGAAGTACAACCTAAAGGTAACTTTAAAGAAATAGTTGTAAGAACACAAGCAACGTTTGCTACTTATAGCAAGTAGCTCACAATGAACTTAAAATTCTAGCTAAATTTTGACTTCCCCATCTAAAGAAGTGAGACAGTTTTGCTCAATTTCCTTTCACTTTTTCCCTAGTTTTGTCACCAGAATGAAGTATTGGCATTTGCATGCTCCATTTGTTCTGTGAATTATAGCAATATACTGTACTATTTTGACCTTTTTGAAAGTCTGAAATTTAATTAGTTGACTATTTTCCACTAGTCATCATCTCAACCTCATTGAGTTGTGAGAAAGGATAGACTAGCCATAAAAATGTGTGAAAAATGATTAAGGATTTCACGTTTCATATGCCTTTAATCCTGTGATCCTCTCAGTTCTGTTTCAGAAGTCTCAGATGTATACCCAGCATTTGATCATATTGAACTCATGATAAAACAGCAAAGTGCTCATTACAGCATACATATTATGATGCTTAAAAAATTTTAGCTCATTTTCACATATCTGGAAAATGATGTCTTTTCAAAGTGAATGTATAGTATAATAGGAAAATAGATACTTGATTTGTAGGAAAATTATTTATTATTTTTATATTTAAAGATTGTACTGAATTGAAAGACAGTCATGTAGATGAAGAAGTGCCATAAATTACATGAAATAAATAGTTACTCTAGTCCGTGCCTCCTTTTAAAAAATGATCTGCTGCTAGTCTTAAATATGTTTCTCCAAATCTATATTTATAATTAGGATAGAAATCTGTTCTTCAACAAAACAATGAAACATGTAAACATTGCTTTTTGGAAATGATATGTGGATAATAGGAATTGGATATCCAGATGTTTAATCTGGATTTGGAAAAAGCAGAGGAACAAGAGATCAAATTGCCAATATTTTTGGATCGTAGAGAAAGCAAGGGAATTCCAGAAGAAAAAAAAAATCTGCTTTATTGACTACGCCAAAGCCTTCGACTGTGTGGATCACGATGAACTGTGGAAAATTCTTAAAGAAATTGGAATACTAGACCACCTTGCCTGCCTCCTGAGAAACCTATATGCAGGTTCAAGAAATAATAGTTAGAGCTTTACATGGAGTCACAAAAAGTTGGACACGACTGAGCGACTAACACACACAATGTGATATTACAGTTTTCCCATTCTTATCCAAGGAAGATCTCTAGAAAAAGGATAATTTTTCTCTGTTATTTCCTAGTGATTATATGTTTATGATTTTTTATCAAATATAGATTAACTAAGTATTAATACTTAGAATGTTCTACAGATTTTTAAATGTATGGTATCATTTTCAATATGTTGTTTTTATGTTGAGGATGCTGCATTGACCATCACCATGACTTGTTTGCTGTGTGAAAAGCAAATAAACAAAGCAATGAAAACCTGGGATACAGTGTTATTCTATCTCTAATAATTTGGGAAGCATGCTTAAAGTCAAAAATAATTTTCTTTTTATTTCTTCATAATTTCACCTTCTCCAACAGTTTCATTGGTTCTCAGAGCTCTGCTGCCCATAGCTAAACTCATTTCTCTGTGCCACTAAATCAAATACTAATTAGACTCTTTCCCCCAAAACGACATATTTTAAAATAATTCTGCTTCACTTAAGCACTTTGTAAGAATGGGAACACTTTAATTAAGCCAAGTGAGCAGGCTTTGAATTGTTACAAAGTAATTCACACCAAGGGAATAGTTATAAACAGTATAATAATTCAAGTCCATGAATATATTTTTATTATTACAAAGTGATATCTTAGAAACTCTCATTTGTTTGCTGAATCACATGAGGACACATTATACTTTATAATATAAATTTCCCCAAAAGAAATGATTCTGTGAAATATAGAAGCCATGGCCCAAGAAGAATTCACTTGATGCCAAATTCTTAATCTTCCCTAAAAACAGTGTGATTCTGTTGGCTTCTCTGTTGCAGTTGCAGAATATACGAGAAAAAAAAATTATATGTATATTTTGATGTTTTTTTCATCCAAATTTACAGTATTACTGTATTCAGTTTAGTAACTATACCACATTTGAAAAGTTACTTACCAGCCATATGGAATGTCTGGTTTCATTGTTAATGATGTAAACAAAAATCTGTCTGTCTTCTAGAGCCTAGGTTGAGACAATTATGAGTGGTTGATAAAATGTATGACAATGAAAACTGTATTATTTTTTATTATGGCAGATGTGTATTTTATTTATTATCATATTTATGAATTTAATATCATTTGTGATTTTCCTAATACAGCTTAGAACATCTCATGGATGATCACTTTTTTTGAACATATTTTTGCTGAAAATCACATTCCAAATAGTACTCAAGATGACCTTACAGTTTTCCCCTTTCACTAAGATTTTTCCTAAGTAGTCAGAGATGAGATGGAAGCATAGGCTCCAAAACATATATTCTCCAAAGCATATATATTCCAAAGCATATATTCTCCAAAACACATTCCAGAGGTTACCTTTTATTATTATTCATTATTTATGTCTTTATTCCAGTCCACTGTAATGAAAAGGACATTTGGGGATGTTCATTCTAGAAGGTCTTGTAGGTCTTCATAGAAGCATTCAACTTCAGCTTCTTCAGTGTTACTGATCGGGGGATAGACTTGGATTACCGTGATATTGAATGGTTTGCCTTGGAAACAAACAGAGATCATTCTGTTGTTACTGAGATTGCATCCAAGTACTGCATTTCAGACTCTTTTGTTCACTATGATGGCTACTCCATTTCTTCTGAGGAATTTTTGCCCACAGTAGTAACTATAATGGTCATCTGAGTTAAATTCATCCATTCCAGTACATTTTAGTTCTCTGATTCCTAAAATGCCGATGTTCACCTTTGCCATCTCCTGTTTGACACTTCCAATTTTCTTTGATTCATGGACCTAACATTCTAGGTTCCTATGCAATATTGCTCTTTACAGCATCGGACCTTGCTTCCATTACTAGTCACATCCACAACTGGGTGGTGTTTTCACTTTGCCTCCATCTCTTCATTCTTTCTCGGGTTATTTCTCCACTGATCTCCAGTAGCATATTTGGCACCTGCTGACCTGGGGAGTTCATCTTTCAGTGTCCAGTCTTTCTCCTTTTCATACCGTTCATGGGGTTCTCAGTGCAAGAATACTGAATTGATTTGCCATTCCCTTCTCCCAATGGACCACGTTTTGTCAGAATTCTCCGCCATGACCCATACGTCTTGGGTGGCCCTACATGACAGGACTCATAACATTGAGTTAGACAAGGCTGTGGTCCATGTGATCAGTTTGATTCTGATTTCAGTTTTCTGTGATTGTGGTTTTCATTCTCTCTGCCCTCTGATGGAGAAGGATAAGAGGCTTAAGGAAGCTTCTTAATGGGAGAAACTGACTGAGGGGGAGACTGGGACTTTTCTGATGTGCAGGGCCATGCTCAGTAAATCTTTAATACAATTTTTTGTTGATGGGTGGGACTGTGTTCCCTCCTTGTTATTTGACCTGAGGCCCAATTATGGTGGAGGGAATGAAGATAATGGTGACCTCCTTCAAAAGGCCCCATGCAGGCACTGTTGCACGCAGTGCCCCCAGCCCTGCAGTAGACCACCGCCAACCCACGCCTCCAACGGACACTCACGGGCAAGTCTAGGTCAGTCTTTCGTGGGGGTCACTGCTCCTTTCCACCGTGTGCTGGTGCACACAAGAGTCTGTTTTTCCCCAGTCTGTGTAAGCTCTGGCAGGTCTATGGTGGGATTAATGGCGACTTCCTCCAAGAGGGCTTGTGCCATACCCAGGTCTACTTCACCCAGAGCCCCTGCAGCAGTCCACTGCTGATCCACACTTCCACAGGAGACACTGAAACAGAGTTCTGTCTCAGTCTCTGTGTCTTGGTTTGCACAAGGTTTGTTGGAGCCCTCTGAGCATCTCTGTCAGGTATGGGGTTTGATTTTAAACATAATCTTGCCACTTCTGCTGTCTTGCTGGGGCTTCTCCTTTGCCCTTGGACATTGGTTATCTTCTCAAATTCACTCCAGCACTGTGAAGCTGCCGCTGCAGTACCTACCATCGTGCGGGGGCTTCTCTGCCCTTGGATGTGGGATATATCCTCAAAAATATGTCCTTTTCATTGCAGGGGATGGCAATGCAAAAGTAGGAAGTCAAGAAATACCTGGAGTAACAGGCTAATTTGGCCTTGGAGTACAGAATGAAGTAGGGCAATGGCTAATAGAGTCTTGCCAAGAGAATGCATTGGTCATAGCAAACACCCTCTTCCAACAACACAAGAGAAGACTACACATGGACATCACCAGATGCTCAATACTGAAATCAGATTTATTTTATTCTTTGCAATCAAAGATGGAGAATCTCTATATAGTCAGGAAAAAACAAAACAAAACAAAACCCAGGAGCTGACTGTGGCTCAGATCATAAACACCTTATTGCTAAATTCAGACTTAAATTGAAGAATGTAGGGAAAACCCCTAACCCTTTCAGATATGACCTAAATCAAATAACTTGTAATTATACAGTGGAAGTGAAAAATAGATTCAAGGGATTAGATCTAATAGACAGAGTGCCTGAAGAACTACAGACAGAGATTCATAACATTGTATAGGAGGCAGGGATCAAGACCATCCCCAAGAAAAAGAAATACAAAACAGCAAAATGTTTGCTAAGGAGGCCTTACAAATAGATGGAGAAAAGGAAAGGTATATCCATTTGAATGCAGAGTTCCAAAGAAAGCAAGGAGAGAAAATAAAGCCTTCCTCAGTAATCAGTGCAAAGAAATAGAGGAAGACAATAGAATGGGAAAGACTAGAGATTTCTTCAAGAACATTAGGGATACCAACAGAAAATTTCATGCAAAGATGAGCACAATAAAGGACAGAAATGGTATGGACCTAGCAGAAGCATAAGATATTAAGAAGCGGTGGCAGGAATACAAAGAAGAACTGCACAAAAAGAGATCCTCATCACCCAGATAATCATAGTGGTGTGATCACTCACCTAGAGCCAAACATCCTGGAATGTGAAGTCAAGTGAGCCTTAGGAAGCATCCCACATACAAAGCTAGAGGAGGTGATGGAATTCCAGTTGAGCTCTTTCAAATCCTAAAAGGTGATGCCATTAAATTGCTGCACTCAATATGCCAGCAAATTCGAAAAACTCAGCAATGGCCACAGGAGTGGAAAACGTCAATTTTAATTCCAGTCCCAAAAAAGGCAATGCCAAAGAATGTACAAACTACTGCACAATTGCACTCATCTCACATGCTAGCAAAGTAATGCTCAAACTTCTCAAAGCCAGGCTTCAACAGTACATTAACCATAAACTTCCAGATGTTCAAGCTGGTTTTAGAAAAGGCAGAAGAACCAGAGATCAAATTGCCAACATTTGCTGGACCATGGAAAAAGCAAGAAGGTTCCAGAAAAACATCTGCTTTATTGACTATGTCAAAGCCTTTGACTGTGTGGATCACAACACACTGTAACATTCTTAAAGAGATGGGAATACCAGATGATCTGACCTGCCTCTTGAGAAATCTGTATGCAGGTCAGGAAGCAAAAGTCGGGAAAGTTCCTGAAAGTTACCCTGCTTATTTAACTCCTATTCAGAGTACATCATGAGAAATGTTGGACTGGATGAAGCACAAGCTGGAATCAAGATTTCCGGGAGAAATATCAATAATCTCAAATATGCAGATAACACCACACTTATGGTGGAAAGTGAATAAGAACTAAAGAACCTCTTGATGAAAATGAAAAAGGAGAGTGAAAATGTTGGCTTAAAGCTCAGCATTCAGAAAACTAAGATCATGGCATCTGTCCCATCAATTCAGGGCAAACAGATGGGAAAACGATGGAAACAGTGAGAGACTTTATATTTTAAGGCTCCCAAATCACTGCAGATGGTGACTACTGCTATGAAATTAAAACACGCTTGCTCCTTGGTAGACAAGTTCTGACCAGCCTAGTTCAGTTCAGTTCAGTCGTGTCCAACTCTTTGTGAACCCATGAACTGCAGCATGCCAGGCCTCCCTGTCCATCACCAACTCCTGGAGTCCACTCAAACCCACATCCATTGAGTTGGTGATGCCATCCAGCCATCTCATCCTCTGCCATCCCCTTTCCCTCCTGCCCTCCCATCATCAGGGTCTTTTCCAATGAGTCAGCACTTTGCATCAGGTGGCCAAAATATTGAAGTGTCAGCTTCAGCATTAGTCCTACCAATGAATATTCAGGACTGATTTCCTTTAGGATGGACTGGTTGGATCTCCTTGCAGTCCAAGGGACTCTCAAGAGTCTTCTCCAACACCACAGTTCAAAAGCATCAATTCTTCTGCACTCACCTTTCTTTATAGTCCAACTCTCACATCCATACATGACCATTGGAACAACCATAGCCTTAACTAGATGGACTTTTGTTGAAAAAGTAATGTTTCTGCTTTTCAATATGCTGTCTATGTTGGTCTTAACTTTCCTTCCAAAGAGTAAGCGTCTTTTAATTTCATGGCTGCAATCACCATCTGCAGTGATTTTGGAGCCCAGAAAAATAAAGTCATCCACTATTTGCACTGTTTCCCCATCTATTTGCCATGAAGTGATGGGACTGGATGCCAAGATCTTAGTTATCTGAATGTTGAGCTTTAAGCCAACTTTTTCACTCTCCTCTTTAACTTTCATCAAGACGCTCTTTCGTTCTTCTTCATTTTCTGCCATAAGGGTGGTGTCATCTGCATATCTGAGGTTATTGATATTTCTCCTGGCAATCTTGATTCCAGTTTTTGCTTCCTCTGTTCACCTAGAAAGCATATTAAAAAGCAGAGACATTACTTTGCCAACAGAGTTCCATGTGGTCAAAGCTTTTTTTTTTTTTTTTTCAGTAGTCATGTATGGATGTGAGAGTTGGACTATAAAGAAAGCTCATACCTGAAAAATTGATACTTTTGAACTGTGAAGTTTTACTGAAGGTAAAACTTCATTACTTTGGCCACCTGATTCAAAGAACCAACTCACTGGAAAATACCCTTTCTGGGTAAGATTGAAGGAGGGAAGAGAAGGGGGCTCAGTTCAGTTCAGTTAAGTTCAGTCGCTCAGTTGTGTCCGACTCTTTGCAACCCTGTGAATTGCAGCACGCCAGGCCTCCCTGTTCATCACCATCTCCTGGAGTTCACTCAGACTCATGTCCATCGAGTCAGTGATGCCATCCAGCAATCTCATCCTTGGTCGTCCCCTTCTCCTTCTGCCCCCAATCCCTCCCAGCATCAGAGTCTTTTCCAATGAGTCAACTCTTCACATGAGGTGGCCAAAGTCCTGGAGTTTCAGCTTTAGCATCATTCCTTCCAAAGAAATCCCAGGGCTGATCTTCAAAATGGACTGGTTGGATCTCCTTGCAGTCCAAGGGACTCTCAAGAGTCTTCTCCAACACCACAGTTCAAAAGCATCAATTTTTCGGTGCTCAGCCTTCTTCACAGTCCACCTCACACATGCATACATGACCACAGGAAAAACCATAGCCTTGACTAGACGGACCTTAGTCAGCAAAGTAATGTCTCTGCTTTTGAATATACTATCTAGGTTGGTCATAACTTTTCTTCCAAGGAGTAAGCGTCTTTTAATTTCATGGCTGCAATCAGCATCTGCAGTGATTTTGGAGCCCCAAAAAATAAAGTCTGACACTGTTTCCACTGTTTCCCCATCTATTTGCCATGCAGTGATGGGACCAGATGCCATGATCTTCGTTTTCTGAATGTTGAGCTTTAAGCCAACTTTTTCACTCTCCTCTTTCACTTTCATCAAGAGGCTTTTTACCTCATCTTCACTTTCTCCCATAAGGGTGGTGTCATCTGCATATCTGAGGTTATTGATATTTCTTCCTGCCATCTTGATTCCAGCTTGTGTTTCTTCTGGTCTGGCATTTCTCATGATATACTCTGCATATAAGTTAAATAAGCAGGGTGACAATATACAGCCTTGACATACTCCTTTTCTTATTTGGAGAAGGGAGCTACAGAGGATGAAATGGTTGGGTAGCATCACCAACTTGATGGACATGAGTTTGAGTAAGCTCTGGGTGTTGATGTACAGGGAAGTTGGCATGCTGCAGTTCATGGGATCACAAAGAGTTGGACACAACTGAACTGACCTCAACTGATTTGGAATTTTGGAGAATAATAATTTAAGAATAATTTCATATTACTTAAACTTCTCTTTTATTAGATAGACGCAGTGCTATGACAGTGCTAGAGCCTAAATAAAAATTCACTGCTTGGTTAATTGTTTTAAAATAGAGTATTATGATGATCACCAACATGTCTGATTCTCTCTCTTTTTTTTTTTTTTTTGCCTTTTTTCATCTCCTTGAGATTATAAGAGATGTGTTGATGGTCTAGTTGCTAAGTCATGTCTGACTCTTGTGACCCCATGGACTGTAATCCACCAGGTTCCTCTGTTCATAGGAGGTGTAGTGAATTGTGTTTTAAGGATAATTTAATTTGTTTTAACTTCATGTTGAAACATTTATCATCTAAGAGCCAATTGGTGATTTTCCACATTCTTTTTCTTAGGGCACCATGACAATCGAGACATATATCAATATGAATATCCAAAAACTTACAGTGTTTTTGAATGAGAAGTCACTGGAAGGTCATTCTCTTAGAGAATTGCCCAGACTACAGTGAAAAATTTATCTTGGTTGTTGTAAGTCACTTATTTTTGTATTGTTACTGAAGGACTCAAGGATAACTTAATTTATTCTGAGTAACAGCGATTCCAGTTTCTTGGTGGAACATTTGCCAGCAGTACAAATAGAAGGTTTTTGTGTGCATGTGTGTGTGCATGTGCGGAACAAGCATAAGTAATGTGATCTAAAGAACTGTGGGTGAGCAAATTGAATGAAACCATTGTGTGAATGGGAAAACCAAAATGGAGATTATAGATGACATTTTGGGTGTGAAGAACTTCCATAAAACCAAGCTACTGATGTCAGAAATCCCTCCTTATGATATTTTCCCAGGTAGTTCAGAGTTTATGTAAATATGGCTTGTTGAACTTTACCAGAGCTGTTTACAAATGCACCTCATATTCTGTGTTTCCAAATCCTAATTCATCATTTCTCTCTCTGAAAATTAATTGGTATTCTATAATTTTATTTCGTTTGTCTGTCCATCACTTTCACAGTCACTTAATCTGGAAACTAAAAGGTAACTGATTTCTTTTTCTCCCCTTACCCATTCATCCAGAGACAAATCTTAACAGATTCTAATTCCTTAACATAGTTCAGCTGTTCTCTTGCTAAACTGCCCTTGTGCTACTTCATTGTGTATTGCTTGATCTAACCAATTAACTAGCTTTCTTATATCCATTTAACCTTTAACCAAGCCCCTACAAAATTCCTCAGAGAAGTATTTCTAAATTGTGAATCTGATCCCATTACTTCCATTTTTGAAATCTTCCATGACTTCTATACTTTCTATGAGAATTTTTGATGATATCCTACACCTGTAAGATATTTCTTAAAAAAAATTACCTTGAAAAAATGATTTTATGAGTCACTTACATTTGGTAATGAAAGAAACATATAGATGTATCAAACAACTTAAAGAATGCTTGATTACTCTTATTTAATTGGTATTTTTCAAGTTTACTCAAGAGTGAACCCCTTTTATTCATTTGTAGTATCTATTAACACCTTGTAGATCTGCTTTTCCAAATGGACCCCAGGATAAATATCAAGTTTCTTAACATGTCATTCTAGCCCCTATTGCTTCTCCAGACCTGTTGATAAAGCTTTAATTTTATGCTCTGGGAATTAAAAAAATGCTCTAGTCATGGCACAGTCCTAGTTATTTCTCACCTTCTTCTGTTTGCTTTTGAGGTGTATCTAGAATGCCTACCCTACCAAAACATTATATTCTTAATTGCTATTAAATCTTTATGTTTCAGCTCAGCTATAAACTACTCAGAGAAGCTCTTTTTATATTTACCCATTTCTGGCATTATGATTTTGGTAATAAGTACTAATTACCTAAGTATGTGTCTTTTCTTTATAAGTTTCTGAGAGTAAGGGTCATCTCTTTTTCTTGCATTTCAGTGCCTGAGAGATATTTTGTGTTCAATAAATATTTATAGAATGAATGAACAATGAATATATAAACATACTGTATTAAATTATATAAATAGCCATTTATTATACATCAATGTGAATAGTCTTAAAATGAATTGTAAGTCATTTCATTCTAGTCTCTCTGTTTTGAACTTGATCAACTTTTCTAAAGATCCAAATCAATATTATAAAATTTTCACAGTGCACTCACAATATATAAATTTCTTATGACCAGTTTGAATTACAATCCTCAGCTGTTTGCAGGATTTTTTTTTGTGTATTTTCTTTAATCATCTTTATTAAGTGTGTTTTTAATGAAGAGGGTTGAGGAATTTAGATTGAATATAAAAGGTGGTTCAGATGATAAAGAATTTGCTTTCAGTGTAGGAGACCCGAGTTCTGTCTCTGGGTTGGGAGGATCACTTGGAGAAGGGAATGACAACCGGCTCCAGTATTCTTGCCTGGAAAATGCCAGGGACGGAGGAGCCTGGTGGGCTACTGTCCATGGGGTCGCAAAGAATCAGATATGCCTGAGCAACTAACATAAACAGTAAAAGCTGCTGTGTTGTGCTGTGTTTAACTGCTCAGTCATGTCTGACTGTGATCCCATGGACTGTAGCCCACTAGGCTCCTCTGTCCATAGGGCTTTTCCATGGAAGAATACTAATGTGGGTTGCCATGCCCTCCTTGAGGGGATCTTCCCAACCCAGGGATGGAACCCAGGTCTTCCACATTACAGGCAGATTCTTTACCGTCTGAGCCAACAGGGAAGCCCTGAACTGAATTTGCCATAGTCTAGAAACTTATGGTGTTGGAGAAGACTCTTGAGAGTCCCTTGAACTGCAAGGAGATCCAACCAGTCCATCCTGAAGGAGATCAACCCTGGGATTTCTTTGGAAGTAATGATGCTAAAGCTGAAACTCCAGTACTTTGGCCACCTCATGAGAAGAGTTGACTCATTGGAAAAGACTCTGATGCTGGGAGGGGTTGGGGGCAGGAGGAGAAGGGAATGACAGAGGATGAGATACCTGGATGACATCACTGACTCGATGGACGTGAGTCTGAGTGAACTCTGGGAGTTGGTGATGGACAGGGAGGCCTGGCATGCTGCGATTCATGGGGTCGCAAAGAGTTGGACACGACAGTGACTGAACTGAACTGAACTGAGAAACTTATAGGAGAAGGCAATGGCACCCCACTCCAGTACTCTTGCCTGGAAAATCCCACGGATGGAGGTGTCTGGTGGGCTAGAGTCTGTGGGGTTGCTAAGAGTCGGACACAACTGAGTGACTTCACTTTCACTTTTCACTTTCACGCATTGAAGAGGGAAATGGCAACCCACTCCAGTGTTCTTGCCTGGAGAATCCCAGGGATGGGCGAGCCTGTTAGGCTGCCGTCTATGGGGTCGCACAGAGTCGGACACGACTGAAGCGACTTAGCAGCAGAAAGTTATCAGAGTATGCTTAAATGGATTACATGAGTTTCCTTTTGTGAGGTAGGCTTCCTCTCAGAATTTTGGGCCTCTTGTAGTTTTTGTCTTACTGGTTTTGCTTCTATTTTCCCAGATGACAAGATGCAGTTATTTCTCCTGTGGTCTCCTTAACTTTTGTGTTAGATCTTGATGCTGTGTGTCCATCTCCAGCTTCTTCTGATTCCTTTCAACCAGATTTAGTCTACATTTAAGTAACACATCTATGAAATCCCAGAATCTGCATTTGTAGAAACTGTCCTTGAAAGTGGCCCTTGATTCTTGTTCTTTGCTTAAAGTCTCCACCTTGAGGTTCTACAAGTACTACACACTTGAGAACCTATCCTTTTCTCTTCCCCATTCTGTCACGACCAGTTTTCTTCCTTTTTACTCTTTCTCCTAGCACAACATCATTCTTGCAATCACGTATATATGAAAATATCTGATTTTCTTAGGCTGCTTTTTCTACCTAAAAACTCAAGTTCTTATAGTTTCTCTCTCTGCATTATGGCTAGAATCTTCAGCATCCAGTATATTCTTTTGGTTTTTTTTTTTATCACTAACTTTTTTGTAGGCTGTACAACAGAATCCACATCTCCCCCCCCCCCGCCCCCGCCATATCAATTGGTTTTATTTTTCAGTATCTTGTAAAAACTGACACTTTTACTACACTAAATCTAAAATCATGATTTTCAGTAGCAGTCTCATGATATTTTAAACTGACTCATAGCTATAATCTTATATAAAACAACTAAAGAGATAAATGTAGAACACCTCATTCTGCTGTGTAGTAATATGCTTTGCCCTGAGTAATCTTAATTGGTTTACTGGAATTTATATTTCTCAAAATTAAACACTATAAGACTGTTATTTCAAGTTGGGAATTAGGTTATTATGTCTATGATATAAATCTTTAGTTCTTAATGAATAATCTGTTTTTCTACTGAAGAAGACACAAACATATCCTTATAATGCATTCTAAAATTATATGTCTTTATTCTTCTATGTATTGTGCATTTCTTCATAACTATCATAGATTAGCTGTGCTTTAATTCCTTGTCTGTATCTTTCTTTTCTTTATCATTTTTTTAGTGAAGTACTTATCACAACTTTGTTGAAAGAAAATGACTATTGCTAATTGTCTGAAGATTATGTCATCTATTCATTCTTCCTTTTAAGACTGCTTCTAATTATGTAAATCCACAAAAGAATGTTGTGCCTAGACCATATTGTTTTGGTTCACCAAGTTAGGACTGCAAGCCAGATCACAATTTTATTGAGATACAGAATTTTTCATCTTTTGAGGGGACCATTCAGGATTTGAGGTGCAAAATCTCTTAGATTGGTTACTCTGTTCATAGCAGTAAGAGAGACGGATACAGTACACAAATACAGGGTTTATCATTCTCTGCGTGTACTTTGTTTTGAACCTGGTTGTAAAACACTCTAGAAAGTTTTTAAATAAAAATTTTCTGTGATATTATGGCATGTATTTATATTGAGCTATAGTATTATGTAAAAGATGGTGCTATAATTATACTAAGTGTCTTTAAAAATCTAACTTACTGTGAACTTCCCAGATGGCTAAGCAATAAAGAATCTGCCTGCAATGCAAAAGATGTGGGTTCAATCCTTGGATCAGGAAAGTTCCCTGAGGAAAGAAAAGGCAATCCACTCCAGTATTTTTGCCTGGGAAATCCCATGGACAGAGGAACCTGGCAGGCTATAGTCTATGGGGTTACAAAGAATTAAGCACAACTTAGTGACTAAAATAACAACCAGGGAAACAAACAATGGTAGATTTTATATAAATATAAATATAAATATAAATATATATACACATATATATATATATTCTAATTGCAAGGGATTTGTATACCTGATTATGGAGAGAAAGACAAATTTGAAACCCATAGGGCAGGCCATCAGGAAAGGCAAGATGAAACTTTTAGACATGAGCTAAAGCCTCTATTTGTAGGTAGTATGTCATTTTCCTCAGGGAAGCCTTCAGTCTACTTATAAAGACTTTGAATTCATTGAATCAGGCCCATTCAGATTATCTAGGATAATCTAACTTACTTAAAGTTAATTGTTTATGGACTTTTATCACATTATATCTACTACTGTAGGCAAGAATCCCTTAGAAGAAATTAAGTAGTCCTCATAGTAAACATAAGATTCCAAAATGCAGTATTTGGGTACAGTCTCAAAAATGACAGAATGATCTTGGTTTGTTTCCAAGGCAAACCAGTCAATATCACAGTAATCCAAGTCTATGCTCCAAACATTAATGCCAAAGACGCTGAAGTTGAACTATTCTATGAAACCTACAAGATCTTCTAAAACTAAAACCAAAAAAAGATGTTTCATCACAAATGACTGGAATGCAAAAGTTGAAAGTCAGAAGATACATAGAGTAACAGAAAAGTTTGGCCTTGGAGTACAAAATGAAGCAAGGCAAAGGCTAACAGTTTTGCCAAGAGAACACACTGGTCATAGCAAACACCCTCTTCCAACAACAGAAGAGATGACTACACATGGACATCATCAGACTGACAATATTGAAATCAATTAATTATATTCTTTGCAACTGAAGATGGAGAAGCAGTGAGAAAACACAAGACCGGGAGCTAACTGTGGCTCAGATCATGAACTCCTTATTGTAAAATTCAGACTTATTGAAGAAAGTAGGGAAAATCAGGAATAACCTATAATAAATTCCTTATGATTATATAGCGGAAGTGATAAATAGATTCAAGGGATTAGATCTGATAGAATGCCTGAATAACAGTGGATGGAGATTCACAACTTTGCACAGGAGGCGGTGGTCAAAACTATCCCCAATAAGAGGAAATGCAAAAAGGCAAAATGGTTGTCTGAGGAGACCTTACAAATAGATGCGAAAAGAGAAGCAAAAGGCAAAGGAGAAAAGGAAACATATACCCATCCAGATGCAGAGTTCCAAAGAATAGCAAGAAGAGACAAGAAAGCTTTCCTAAGAGACCAAAAGGAAAACAATACAATGGGAAAGATGAGAGATCTCTTCAAAAAAAATTAGAGATACCAATGGAATATTTCATGCAAGTTCAGTTCAGTTCAGTCGCTCAGTTGTGTCTGACTCTTTGTGACCCCATGAATCACAGCAGGCCAGGCCTCCCTGTCCATCATCATCTCCCGGAGTTCACTCAAACTCACGCCCATCGAGTCGGTGATGCCATCCAGCCATCTCATTCTCTGTCGTCCCCTTTTCCTCCTGCCCCCAATCCCTCCCAGCATCAGAGTCTTTTCCAATGAGTCAACTCTTCGCATGGAAAGATGGGCACAACAAGGGACAGATATTGTATGGACCTAACAGAAGCAGAAGATATTAAGAAAAGGTGGCAAGAATACACAGAAGAACTATAAAAAAGATCTTAATGACCCAGATAACCACGATGGTGTCATCACTCACCTAGAGCCAGACATTCTGGATTGTGAAGTCAAGTGGGCCTTAGGAAGCGTCACTACGAACAAAGCTGGTAGAGGTGATGGAATACCAGCTGAGTTCTTTCCAATCCTAAAAGATAATGTCGTTAAAGTACTGCACTCAGTATGCCAGCAAATTTGGAAAACTGAGCAGTGTCCACAGTACTGGAAAAGTTCAATTTTCATTCCAATCCCAAAGAAGGGCAATGCCAAAAAATGTTGGCACTGTCACACAATTTGTACTCATCTTACATGCTAGCAAGGTAATGCTCAAAATCCTTCAAGATAGGCTTCAACCATATATGAACTGAGAACTTCTGGATGTTCAAGCTGAATTTAGTAAAGCCAGAGGAGCCAGAGATCAAGTTGCCAACATTTGTTGTATCATAGAAAAAACAAGAGAATTCCTGAAAAACATCTGCTTCATTGACAATGCTGAAGTCTTTTACTTGTGTGGATCACAACGAAGTGTGGAAAAGTCTTCAAAAGATGGGAATACCAGACCACCTTACCTGCCTCCTGAGAAATCCGTATTCAGTCCGAGAAGCAACCGTTAGAACCGAACAAGGAACAACAGACTGGTTCAAAATTGGGAAAGGAGTGTATCAGGCTCTATATTGTCACCCTGCTTATGTAATTTATATGCAGAGTACATAATGCAAAATGCTTGGCTGGATGAAGCACAAGCTGGAGTCATGATTGCCAGGGGGAAGTATCAACAGCCTATACAGATGATATACCACCTTAATGCAAGTAAAGAAAGAGGAACTAAAGAGCTTCTTGAGGAATGTGAAAGAGAAGAGCGGAAAAAAGTTTGCTTAAAACTCAACATTCAGACGCTAAGATCATGGTATCTGGCCCCATCATTCATGGGATATAGTTGGGGAAACAATAGAAACAGTGAGAGACTTTTATTTTATTGGGCTCCAATATTACTGGGGACAGTGACTGCAGCCATGAAATTAAAAAACACTTACTCCTTAGAAGAAAGGCCGTGACAAAGCTAGACAGCATATTAAAAAGTAGATACTTTACTTTGCTGACAAAGGTCTATATTGTCAAAACTATATATATATTTTCATTATTCATGTATGGATGTGAGAGTTGGGCCATAAAGAAGCCTGAGCACCAAAGAATTGATGGTTTTGAACTGTGATGTAGGAGAAGAATCTTGAGAGTCCCTTTGACTGCAAGGAAATCAAACCAGTCCATCCTAAAGGAAATCAACCCTGACTCTTCACTGGAAGGACTGATGCTAAAGCTGAAGCTTCAATACTATGGCCACCTTATGCAAAGAGCTGACTCATTGGAAAAGACTGTGATTCTGGGAAAGACAGAGGGCAGGAGGAGAAGAGTTGGCAGGGGACGAAATAGTTGGATGGCATCACTGACTCAATGGACATGAGTTTCAGCACACTCTGGGAGCTAGTGATGGACAGGGAAGCCTGATGTGCTGCAGTCCATGAGATTGCAAAGAGTTGGACATGACTGAGTGACTGAATTGAACAGATTTTTTTTTTTTTCCTGTGAGGTCCTTGTCATGAGGAAATTGTAGTCTTGGGACTGTCAGCTTTGACATTTATCTGATTTCCAGGCAATGTTGCAGAAATTCTGTGGCTTGTTTTAGTTGGCATCATCCCAAGGCCTTCTTCATCCACCCTATGCTCATTATATTTATGAATATCTGAGATCAGCATTATGGCTTTACACTCAGAAATAAAAGGCAACAGGTGATGCTACCAGGTCAGAAATAGAATATCTACTGGAAAGAAATAGAGAAAGCCAGATGACTTTGTAAGAATCTTAAGGTCAAGATATTTACAGAATACTTCTGAGGTGAGTAAGTAATTAAGCATGATGCAAGGAAGTAGAGAAAAATATAGAGAAATTACATGATATTTAAATAAAGGATAGGAGCTCAGGAAATAGTTTCAGAGGGCATGGCAACCCACTCCAATATTACGTGGAGAATTCCCATGGACAGAGGAGTCTGGTGGGCTACAGTCCATGGGTTCGCAAAGAGTCAGACACGACTGAGCAACTAAGCACAGCACAGAGGGCTAGAGTGGCACTGAGCAACAAATCTGCAGAAATAAAAGAGCAGAGGGGCATACCTTAAAGGAGACTTGAAGCTTCAGAGAGTGAATTAGTTCTGTAATCTAAATTTGAAAAGATAATGTATATCCAAGAAAACTCTGTATCAAATTTCTGTTTAAAGACAAGTTTACAGAGAAGGAGGTTTGACTGGTTACCTGGTAAAGGAACATGACTGGGGACCAAAGATATCTAATTAAAAAAATGATCAATTTAGAGAGAAGAGAAAAGACTGGAATGAGAATCCTCCTCCTCCTCCTTCCCTCTTTTCTCCTCCCCCTTCTTCCCCTCCTCTCTCCCTTTCATAACAGTTTGAATTTGCTTATAGCCTGTAAAATTATGTGAATGATTTTACAAAAAAATGAGAAATGAAAGCTACCAGTCTTCTTTCACCTTAGATTTGCAAGATACATAACTTCACTTGGGTTGCATTCTACTGCTTAATGGAAGTCAAAATGAATGTATGGCAAAGGAGGAATTGCAACTAACCTTATTTAGTGGCTATCTTTTGTTCAGAAATACTTATTCCATACTTACCATATTAGGCAAAAAAAAAAGCATTGGTGATATGGTACTGAGGACATATTCAAAATATCTATTTAGATCTTTAATATTTCAAACATTTGTTTGAAATCCCATATGTCATTCGTGATTTTTAGTTACTATGTTGTGTCCGACTCTTGCGACCCCATGTACCCTGGCAGACTCCTCCATCCATGGAATTTCCCAGGCAGGATTACTTGTGTGGATTGCCATTTCCTTCTCCAAGGGATTTTCACAACCCATGGACCTAACACAGCTCTCCTGCATCACAGCCAGATTCTTTACCATCTGAGCTATCAGGGAATCCCTTATGTCACTATGCTATATCTAGTAATGAATGCAAATATTAGTCAAAATATCTCTTCAAAATATTGTTCTAAATTATTATGTTAGTGATTAAAAACTTTAGGGAGCTCTGTGCATGTATAATAAGGGGAGCATAATTTAATTTGGGGGAATCAAAGCATAATTTATGGACTGCTAATGAAGGTTAAATACAAGTGACAAGGTGAAGTAGTTGAGTATATGGGATTGCAGGCAGAGGTAGCATGTGCAAATACTGGTATAATAATAGATCAGCATTCAGTTTGACTAGTTGTGCTACTGAATTGCATGAATTAGTGATTTGAAATGAGATACAAGAGGCAAGTTAGAATAGTTCTGGGTCTTGAAAGCCATAGTAAGATCTTAGGTTTTTTCTTATACTCAGTCATGGGCTCTTAGTGTTAAGAACTGATACATTTTATGTTTAAAGTTTACACTGGCTACATAGTACAGGATGAATTGGGAGAAACAGCTGTATATTTGGAGAATATTTAAATCAATATTTCAGTAATTCAGAAAAGAGATGCTGGTAGCTCTGTCTGGTAGTTAAAGATGGAAATGGATAGGGGCTCACAGATGAGAATTTATTTTTTAAAGTAAAATCAACAGAACTTGGTGAATTTTTGGACATAGTTATTACTGAAGGAGTTTTGTCAAGGGTATAGCTTTCTCAGATTCTGGAATTTTCTTTCCAGGTATCTGACTTGGAAGGCTAAGTGAATTTTTGACATATGATTCCTCAGTCCCTTTCATATTTCTGAGTTGAAATGTCAAGTGACCACTTAGATGTATGGGATATATAAGGTGGGCATTTTACTGCTTTGAATTTTATTTAATTGATAGCTTATTTTATAAATCCAGCTTAGGATATGTTGTTATATTTACACATATGTTTATCATCTCAGTTATGATTTAGCAACTTAACATACTGTATGTTTCAAAGCATGTTTTAACCTGAATTAACACAACTCCCAAAAATTGCCTGCAGTTTTAACTTTCTTCTGGAATTAGGTCATGTCTATTAGTCTCATCTATTTCAACATAATACTTCAAATTCATATTCTACAACTTTGTTAGAGTGTGGCATTTTCTTTTCTCCATGTTCTTCCTACAGAAATAAAAAACATACCTAAAAATTATAATCATATAATATGGCATTTATTTAATATGTTATCTGGGAATACAAATAGTACAAATAATATTTGTTTTTGAAATTAAGTGGAAAAGAGAATTTTTTTTTCTCTTTTTCAAAGAATGAAAGGATAGAATTTAAAAATCTGTGTTATCTAAGTGGGATGATGTATGACTTGGTGCTGTTTCATCTTAAAATACATTTCTCAGGTAACAAACTCTAATGTAAGCATTTAATCAAAGTTTAACAGTAACAGCAAGGACATTATTCTGGTGCTGTAGAAGGAAATATATTTTGTTCCTTACATTAATTTAAGAGTCAAAGAAAATATTTCCTAATTATAATGTGAGGATACTTGCCAGTTTGACTCTCCTGGTTTATACTTGTATTTATATACTTTTTTCTAACTAGTCTTTTATTCTCAGCATCACCCGTATTTGGATAATAAATTGTATGGTCATCTTACTTGGCCGTCATGAATTCTCTTATGGTGCAGTATCCATGAATTTTCCAAAGTCTGTCTTAAAACTACACATTTTTGTACATTATAAAATAAGAAATCCCATACCTATGTAATGTACATCTGCTTTTATTAATATACATCCTTAACTCTTTTATATTTGACTCTTAAATTATTTTTAATTTTTCTTAAATTATTCTATTTTAATTGTGCCTTACTCCTTTTTGTTTGTTTGTTTTTTCTCCTCCTCATCAGGGTAGCATTATGTTCAGTTGACATTCATATCCTTTCACTATTTACTTTTTCCTCTCTGGATCTTCTCCAGTATCATTCTTAAAATGTGATGACCAGACGTGCTTGCAATATTCAAGGTACAGGTGCGCTAAGGTTTTCTACAAGAATAGGATAATATGGGCTCTTTGGGGTTTGCTTTTGTTTTTATGTTTGCTTGCTCCCAAGAGCTCTCCTGAGGCTGTTAAATATTGTATTGGTGTCTTTGTCTACTACATTTCATTGGCTTGATGTCCACAGGGATGAAGCTCCAGCTTCCAACATTGATACTCATCATATTGTCTTAAGGGTGCCACAGATGCCCTCAGCTGCTGTTATAAGGTGGCAATTCAAATATCCCTTTTGCCACTGCCTGAATGAAGCCCACTTTAATAGAAGGAAAGTGGATGAATGAAGATGACAAGCTCTCTTTGAGGTCACTACCTTTATCCTAGTCATAAGTATTCTGTAAACTGAGGTTTTCTACCCCTAACGATTGCAGTATTCCAATAAAATGTTAAATTTCCCTAAAAATAAAGGGCATATTTCTCTGAAAACATGCAGTTTAAAACTCCTTTGAATTCACCAGTAAAATAAATAAATAAATGAATAAAATAAAATCTGAAAAACAAACAAAAAAAAACTCCTTTGAATTTCTTCCATGTAAATCAAACAAATCTCTCCATTGTTTCTTACATAAAACCCAAATGTTCTATGGTTAATTTATAGTTAAGATATACTTTTCAGGGCATTATGGTATTAAACAGAAATTTAAAAAATTGTTTTCTGAGTTGAAATGTGTTGTTTTACTTCTTAGGCAAAAATTGCTATAGTTTGCAGGAGTGTTACCTCTATGAGTTTTTCTTTTTTTCCTCTAGTAATAGGAGGCTTTAAAGTTCTATTTAAGGAGATTTTGTCAGTGTTTTACAGGCTGAAATTGCTAAGGAGAACAACAATCTGAAGTCATTTTCTCTTAAAAGATACGGACAAAATTCATTCTGTGTGTCTTTAGTTACTGTCTCAGTTTTCTCTCCAACTTTAGGAAAGAGATTTGTAGAATTAACTGAGAATAAAGATACTAGCCTACACCACTCTTATGTAAGACTCTCCATAACTAAGTTAATCACTTCAAGAATGGTTACTTTTTAAAAAATTGTTATTTTAATTGGAGGCTAATTATCATTTTTTATTATTATTATTTTTTAGTTTACAATAATTATTTTACAACATTGTAGTGGTTTTTGCCATACATTGACATGAATTAGCCATGGTTATGCATGTGTCCCACCATCCTGAACCCCTCACCCGCCTCCCTTCCCACCCCATCCCTCTGGGTTGTCCCAGCACACTAGCGTTGGGTGCCCTGCTTCAAGCATCGAATTTGCACTGGTCATCTATTTTACATATATTAATATATATGTTTCAATGCTATTCTTTTGTATCGTCCCACCCTTGCCCTCTCCCACATAGTCCAAAAATCTGTTCCTCACATTTGTGTCTCTTGCTGTAGGTTTACATATTGGAATATTACTTTGCTATAAAAAGAATGCATTTGAGTCAGTTCTAATGAGGTGGATAAAACTGAAGCCTATTATACAGAGTGAAGTAAGCCAGAAAAAAGAAACATTAATACAGTATATTAACACATATATATGGAATTCAGAAAGATAGTAACGATGACCATACATGCAAGAATGCTTATTTTTCATTATAAGTATAGAGAGCATGGATACTCTCAACAAATTCAAAGAAAATAATATGAATAAATGAAAATACTGTATCCAGATTATAGAGTATACTATTTGCACACAGAAATGTATACAATTATAACCAGAAAAATATTTAATAGTATTAACTTTTTTAATACTTTAGGACTGGTACACAACAACAAAGGATGGGTTTTAAGGCAAGGGGTTCAAAGAGTCTTAAGGTATAAACTCCCTATTGATGCTATTTACCGAAGAGTTCTGCTTCATGACAACATGAAAGGCTTTAACTCTGTGAATCACAAAAAATGAGGAAAATCCTAAAAGAGATGGGAATACCAGAACGCCTTTTCTGTCTCCTGAGAAATCTGTATGCAGGTCAAGAACAACAGTTAGAACTTGACATGAAACAGCAGACTGGTTCCAAATTGGGGAAAGGAGTATGTCAATGCTGTATATTGTCAGCCTGATTATTTAACTTACATGCAGAGTACATGATGCAAAATGCCAGGCTGGATGAAGCATAACATAGAATCAAGATTGCCAGGAGAAATATCAATAGCCTCAGATATGCAGATTCAGTTCAGTCTGTTCAGTCACTCAGTCGTGTCTGACTCTTTGTGACACCATGAATCGCAGCATGCTAGGCTTCCCTGTCTATCACCAACTTCCGGAGTTTACTCAAACTCATGTCCGTCGAGTCAGTAATGTCATCCAGCCATCTCATCCCCTGTCGTCCCCTTCTCCTCCTGCCCCCAATCCCTCCCAGCATCAGGGTCTTTTCCAGTGAGTCAACACTTCACATGAGGTGGAAAAAGTATTGGAGTTTCAGCTTTAGCATTAGTCCTTCCAAAGAACACCCAGGCCTGTTTTAGAATGGACTGGTTGTATTTCTTTGCAGTCCAAGGGACTCTCAAGAGTCTTCTCCAACAACACAGTTCAAAAACATCAATTCTTTGGCGCTCAGCCTTCTTCACAGTCCAACTCTCACATCCATACATGACCACTGGAAAAACCATAGCCTTGACTAGACGGACCTTTGTTTGCAAAGTAATGTCTACTTTTTAATATGCTATCTAGGTTGGTCATAATTTTCCTCCCAAGGAACAAGCATCTTTTAATTTCATGGCTGCCATCACCATCTGCAGTAATTTTGGAATGCAAAAACTTGGAGCCCAAAAGATATGCAGATTATACCACTCTAATGGCAGAAAGTGAAGAAGAACAAGAGCTTCTTGATGAAAATGAGAGGAGAATAAAAAAGCTATCTTAAAACTCAACGTTCAAAAAAAAACTAAGATTATGGCTGTGTTGTGTTCAGTCGTGTCCAAGTCTTAGTGACCCCATGGACTGTGGCCCACCAGGCTCCTCTGTCCATGGGGAGTCTCCAGGCAAGAATACTGGAGTAGGTTGGCATGTCCTCCTCCAGGGAATCTTCCCAACCCAGCGATCGAACCCATGTCTCCTGTATTGCAGGCATATTCTTTACCATTTGAGTCATCAGGGAAGCGATCTGGTCCCATCACTTCATGGCAAATAGATGTAGAAATAATGGAAAGAGTCAGTCTTTATTTTCTTAGGCTCCAAAATCACCATGGATGGTGACTGCAGCCATGAAATTAAAAGATACTTGCTTCTTGGAAGGAAAGCTATGACAAACCTAGAGAGCATATTAAAAAGCAGAGACATCACTTTTGTCAACAAAGGTCTGTATAGTCAAAGCTATGGTTTTTCTAGTACTCATATATGGATGTGAGTTGAACCATAAAGAAGGGTGAGTGCCAGAGAATTGATGCTTTTGAGTTGTGATACTGGAGAAGACTCTTGAGAGTCCCTTGGACTGCAAGATCAAATCAGTAAATTGTAAAGGAAATCAACCCTGGGTTCTCCAGAGGAAAAGGTAGACTGCTAAAGTGAAAAACTTCTGGTCCAAACTGCTCCTAGATTATACATGGAAACAGTTCAGGGGGAGTATTCCAGAAAGCTCCAGAGGGCCTGTGCAGTGACTTGCCAAAGGACATGTAGGGAATTGGTTGAAGATCCTAGACAAAGACCCCAGTTCTCTAGATACAGCCCTTAGTTCTTTCTGCAGTCCTCCCTTGGTCTTGGCATTTGGGAACTCGTCTGCTCAGCACTTCTGACCTCTCCTCCTTAACTGTGCTTCCCTGGTGTGAAGCTCACTCAGGCATCTCAAAGTACAACTCCACCTCTGCTTAGAAGAGAATAAGAGAGTATAAGAGGTAAGCCCTGGCCTCACACATTCTGTCCTCACCCACTGAGCACCTGTGACCAGGAAGGATGCCAGGATGAGGTGTACTGTGGTAAATGAGAAGGGATCTCTGTTCTTTGTGGGGACAGGAGTTTATAGACTATGTGTGGAGATAGGCATGGGGAGAGAAATATTACTGCAGTGTTGAACTGATATCATCTTTATTTTACATATTTAAAATACTCTGCAAAAAAAGTAAAATGACTTGTCTGAGGTAACAGAACTATTAAGTAGTAGAGCCAATACTGAACTCCAGCACACTGCATCCAAAGCTGTTTGTGTCAATGTTATATGAGAAGTTACCTCCAGGTAGATTAAGATAGAAATGCTCAAAGAGAAATTCAAATGACCAAAAGAAATACATTGTGCAATGCCCTTAGGAAGCAGTCACAAGTTCTAGTCAGTAGTGTTAGATGATTAGACATCTTTATATTTGCCTCATACCAGCTATGGGTGATTTAACTAATGTTCTAGAACTGGGCAAAACTTAAAATTATGACATTTATTTGATATAAGTGATTCAGAAAATAGCATTTTCTAAGAGGAGAAAAATACAAGAAATCACAACATTTTTAAAAGTCTGCTTTTTTGATTATATTATGATTTTGCCTCTTGTAAAAATAGGATAGAATACACATGACATTTAAAGTCATAAAGATAAAACATCCATTTGTTTTATGCTGTCTGTTGAGGGCTAGAAAACATAATAGTTACTCAAGTATTTCATCAGTTCAGTTCAATCACTCACTGTCCGACTCTTTGGGACCCCATGGACTGCAGCACGCCAGGCTTCTCTGTCCATCACCAACTCTCAGAGTGTGCTCAAACTCATGTCCATTGAGTCGGTGATCCAATCCAACCATCTCATCCTCTATCATCCCCTTCTCCTCCTGACCCCAATCTTTCCCAGCTTCAGGGTCTTTTCAAATGAGTCAGCTCTTCCCATCACGTGATCAAAGTATTGGGAGTTTCAGCTTCAGTGTTAATCCTTCCAGTGAATACTCAGGACTGATTTCCTTTAGGATGGATTGGATCTCCTTGCAGTCCAAAGATTCTCAAGAGTCTTCTCCAACACCACAGTTCAAAAGCATCAATTCTTCGGCTCTCAGCTTTCTTTATAGTTCAACTGTCACATCCATATATGTATTTCATAGATTTTAAATGGGCCAAAATTTATAGTATTTTCAGTTGAGCCTTTTAAATCTCTTAGGTATTTAGTGAATATGGTATATATGGATAAGTTGTGTTTCTCTGATGTTTGCAGTGTAAAAGAGAGAGGATGATGAGCCTTAGAAAAAATAATGACATATTTTTGCTGTGTTCCTGAGAATCAGTCAAGTAGAAAAGGAACTTTTGTATAATCACAGGTTTCTTGTACAGGTTTCTCAAACAGGGATGCTCATACTGTTATTCATCTAAGAAAAGAAATATGTTTGACCAATGAATATGTTAAGAGCACATATCATGAAAGAAACTTGGGGAACAATGGAAATAAAATTTTGTGTGATTTTAAAAAATTACAAGTATATCATGTAATCAACAAATGGAAAAGAAAAGACATCCTCCAAACACATCCTATAGAAAATTAGTTAATGAATGCTCAGTTGCTCAGCCATGTCCAACTCTGCAGTACTATGGAACATAGCCCTCTGGGCTTTCTCTGTCCATGGGATTTTCCAGGTAAGAATACTGGAATGGGTTGCCATTTACTCCTCCAGGGGATCTTCCCAACCCAGGGATGGAACCCATGTTTCCTGTGGCTCCTGCATTGTCATGCGGATTTCTTTACCACTGAGCCACCTGGGAAACCCAGTTACTTAATATCACTCCATATTTCTTTGTTAGAATTAGGCAAGTTTATTAACTGAATAGATTATATAAACTACTTTCCTGTTTCCAGGATATGATAATGCCTTTTTATTCAAGCAGCTCCCCACTAAGCACTTGTCTTACAGTTTTCATTAAGTACTTTTTAGTAGAAAAAAGTCAAGATCATTATTTTACTAATAATTGTATTGATTTTAGTAAGAAAAAGACATTTTTATTTAAGAAAAGTATTTCTAAGAAATTCCTAGTATAGATCCTTCACTCATTTTCTCTATTAACTTTGTATATTTTTATTCAATTGTTGTTTTGCATATTTTATAAGCCATATTTTGCCTGTTTTATAGCTGTTATTATTTTCACTGAGTTTCCCTGGTGGCTCAGACAGTAAAGAATTCTCCTGCAAAGCGGGAGACCTAGGTTCAATCCCTGGGTTGGGAAGATCCCCTGGAGGAGGGCATGGCAACCCAACCCAGTATTCTTACCTGGAGAATCCCCATGGACAGAGAAGCCTGGTGGACTACAGTTCATGGGGTTGCAAAGAGTCAGACACAACTGAGCAACAAAGCACAGCACGTATTTTCACTATTTTTTCCAGTTTAAAATAATAAATATTATTTCAGTATATATTAGAATTGTAATGAATTTATGGAAAACCTACTGATCTTTATAACTTTAAATTCTGTTATCCAAGAGCATGGACTGTTTTATTATTAACAGTGTATGTATGTTGTTTAATATGAATTAAATTTTACTATAGTCATTTTTAGCTGCAATTTAAGCTGCATATTTTAAGCTTGGTTAGAAAATACTGTTTTTAGTTTTTGTTGCTCTTCATATTGGTATATTACTTTGAATTATATTCTCTTTGCTGTTCCTTTGAAGGAATGTAAATGACTTTTGTAGTTGATATGTTGAAGTTGATTTTGTATTTAAAATGCTGAAATCATTTATACTAATTTCATATTCTGTTTTTTTACATAAATATTTATATCATCTCTAAATAATAGAATATGCACTTCCTTATTATATGTATTCATAGATTATTTGTTTTGCTTTTCCTGGTTATATTCTTGATATTTAGAGGGGATATTTGTGAAGTTTCTCCATTAAGGATAATATTTGCCATAGATTTTCTAAAATTCTGTTGGTCTTAAATAATCTCCTTTCTATTTTTAATTTGCCAAGAATTTTAAAGGCCATAATTGAAGTTTTTAATACCATCAAATATTAATACTTCCTCTATTGAGTTAATTCATGTAAGGTTTTTTTCCATTAGCCTATTAGTTTGGTTAAACATAGAGGATCATTTTAACACATCATTGGATTCAGTTAGCCAATATTTTATTTAGGGTTTTCACATCTAGTTATAACTGAAATAGGCTCCTCACTGCATCTTTTCCAGTATCAAAGTTTTACTTGATTTTAAAATAAAATAAAGAGTGTTATTATTTATATTTTTCATAAAATTAAAAGAATAATCTGTTCCTTTGAAGTTCAAAAGACCTTATTTGATAAAATGTCTGGAACTTACTTCTTTCTTTTTGGAAGGTGATGCCATTTCTACTTCTTTAACATTCTTTGAAATATCTAAATTCTCTGGATAATTACCAGTGTTGATATAGTGCATCTTTTCAAATTATTGGATATAATATTATATTTAGGACTGAATGAAAATTCTACTGTTCTTATCAACATTTTTGAAGGTATAAATAAATTGATTAGAAAATAGAAAAAACATATAAAATACTCAATTTGAGAATTTAGGATAAAAGATTATGAGAGTAATCTCATAATCTTTATTATCTCATAATCTTTTATTATCTCATAATCTTTTATCTCAAAGTGAGATAATAAAGATAGATTTCAATGAAATAGAGAACAGTAATAATAAGTAGAAAACATTTGGTTATTTGGAAATGCTATCTATATTGATTTTCAAAAATTGGTAATTGAAAAGAATATAGATAAAAGTTAACAAAGTTCAAGATTAAAATGGGGAAATCTTTAGAGAAATGGCTATTAGATACAATAATTTGAAAAGATGCACTATTCAATTATTTGCTCTTGCATACATGCTCAGTCATATCCAACTATTTGCAAACCATGGACTATAGACTTCCAGGCCCCTCTGTCCATGGGATTATCCCGGCAAGAATATTGAAGTGGTTTGCGGTTTCCTTTTCCAGAGAACCTTCCCATTCCAGGGATTGAACCTGCATTTCTGGTGGCTCCTGCATTAACAGGCTGATTTCTTTACCACTGAGCCACCTGGGAAGCCCATATTCAATTATAAGTTTCTGAAATTACAGTACTTACTAATATGTTGATTCATTTTGACTCACGTCATTCCTTTCTTTACAGATATATTTTGAAAATAAACATTCTTAAGTATTCTTTTAGAAGTATGAAACTATCTGTTTTAGCTGAATTCTACTTTATCAAATATTAAATATGCTGCACTCTTTTATTCTTGTTTTTGCTTATATTCACACTTAGCTTTTTTTCCCCATCATTTTAATTTCAACCACTGTTAACCATTGCTTTGTAGTAAAAACCATGTTATCTGTGCTCTAAAATGGCCATATTATGCAGGATGATTGCTTCTTAACAATGTAATTTAGTAACAGTTGCTCTGTCGTGTCCAACTCTTTGCCAGCCGGTGGATTGTAGGCCACCAGGCTCCTCTGGAATTCTCCAGGCAAGAATACTGAAGTTGATTGCCATGCCTTTCTCCTTGGGATCTTCCTGACCCAAGTATTGAACCAAAATCTCCCACACTGCAAGCAGATCCTTTACCATTTGAGCTTCCCAGAATGTAATTTAACTTACCTTCATATTCCTCATATTTCCCAGGAATTTGTGTTTTTATTTTTGTTGGTTAGAGTCAAGTTAATTTTGCCTTAAGTAGTATATTTCATAGATTACATATTATTGTGTATTATTACAGGGAATAATATCTCATTTTCCAGTTTTAGTGAGTCACATTGATATAATTGATACATAACTTCAGGTGGCGCTCCCCTTCATTTGGGGGAATTTGCTTTTATTCTTGTTTCAGTTCTTTCTCTAAGAGTGTTTTCTCATGGCCCCTTCTGGCACTCACTTCTGAAGCCTTATATGCCTAAAACATATTTCAATTGCATTTTTTCATATAATTCACAATTTTACAAGATGGGCATTCAGATGTCATTTCTTTTTGTACTTGGAAGACATTATTTTTACATTAGACCCAGGAATGCATTATTGTTTACATTTTCCATATATAGCTGGGCAGGCTGCTGTTACTATTCTTAGTTTTTGTTGCTTGTGGTGATTTTTATTTTCTCTCTGAAGTCTTTAGAATTATTCATCTATCTTAATTTTTCAAATTTCACTATAATAAGTCTTTATATATACTTTCATTTTCTATCCTGTTTGGCAGTCATTAAGAATTTTTAATCTTATATCTTCATCTTGATTTGATTTTGGAAAATTCTTTTCATTATTTGTTCATTTTCTGTCCTTGGTTTTTTTTTTTTTCCATACCATTGAAACTGTTATTTATATGATGATATATTTTATATTATTATAACTTGTTTCCTTATATTTTATGTCTTTTTAACCTGACTTGATATCTTTTGGAAGAGTTATTCAATGTGTTCTTTCAGATTATGAATTTAAATTTTCTTTTGTCTCCATTCATCCTATATATCCTCCTCCCAATTTTGAACATAATTTCATTTATTTCATAAAATGAATGTTTTATATCCATTTAATTATTTAAGTATAATTAAATTTAAATTATAATTAAATAAATATTTAATTATTGAATAAAATGAACATTTTCCCCTGAGGCATATATGTGTATTTGTGTGTGTATATAATTTATGAATGTCATTATATAATAGTCTATATGTTACCCTTGATATTGTTGTTCCAATTTTTTTTTTCTGATATATCATTTTGTTTACTGTTGTTACTGTGGTCATGTGTTATTTGAAATGTCAAGTTATTTTTGACCTGTAAGCTCAAGTTCCACAGAAGTTTTAGCTTTACTCCCTCTAGAAGGGTAGCAGAGTAGGAGATGGATATCTGGTGATGTTATGAATATGGTAAGTACTGTGGGTACATCATTTTAGGTATCACAGATCAATGATTGACCAACAAAGTTTGCTACTATATTCTCATGCAAAGTTTTAATCAGAGAATCTCACTCAAAATTTTTGAAATGGATATCACTGAAAAATAGTTACACTTCCTAGCTTATAATCCTCAACATTTGAATATTCGGAAGAACAGAGACGAGTGGACAAATTGATTGCCCAAACCTGTTTTCATCAACTTTTTTCCCCAGGAGGACTTTAGCAAAGTTTGATAATAGGTATCTTATTCCCTATATGTGTGGTACTGCTGCTTATTTCCATCTTACAGTGAAAATAAGGAAGTTCTTTCCAAGAACAACTTAATTTTTCCAAAATATTCTACTTCTGGTAAGTCTGTCAGAGAACATCCCTGACTACTGGCACATACTCTCCCTTTATATCATTTCAAAGAATCTTAGTCTTTACAAGTAGTTCTCACAGTTATTTGTAGTCCCGAGGTTCAGGCTTAAGCTATCTCTTCCATAGTTTCTACAGAGTAAAATATGGTGGGAAAAAACATCAGTCATTGCCAGCTCACTATCTCCCCAGGAAATGAGAGTTCCACTCAAAATTTAATTTCAGGATGCTCTCTTTATCAGTATCTTTTCTATATTGACATTTTAGGAAACATATGGAAGAGATATTGCCTTTAGCTATATAGAATGTGTATCTTTGAAAGTATTAGCAGGCTTTACTTCAAATGTTGTTTACTGTAGCTTATAAATTAATTCAAGAGACCACCATCTTTTAAGACATTAATAATTAACATTATCCTAATTAAATGTGTACATACATATGTGTCTATAAAGTTTGCAGTAACCTATGAATAGAAGCATAACATCAGCTGAATTATACACCAATAATAGCCTATGAACTTTTTATTTTTTTAAAAAAATCCTACTCCATTGAATTAACCTGGTAAAGCATTTCCCAAGATATCAGAATAGATTCTTGTACATACCTAAAGAAGTAGGAAGGAAAACACAGTTTTCTCTTCAAATAGATATCTAATCAATTTTAATATTAATTATATCTATAAAGCCAAGCTATTCTTTTTTTTATAAACTATAGTATTGGCTGAAATGACAGAAATTACGAAAAGTAAATACAGTGGGCCCTCATATATTTGCAGCTTATGACTTTTGTATATATATATATTTTTTTTTTTTTAAGTGAAAGCATGTTGACTGAGAGAGATATTACATTCTGTAGCAGAATATGCATTCTGTGTCAGAAGTTGAGAGCAGCTCTAAACCATGGGGTTATCTCAGAAACTGAGAGCTACTCTATAATTTACATCTTTATTCTATTTGATATAATGAGTTAATCTTGATTCCTAAACGTTTTATTCACTATTTCACATCAATTAAACGGGAAGAAATACAAACTGTACAAATGCATTCCAGCTTATTAGTGCTCAGCTGGTAAAGACACGCCTGCCAATGCAGGGGACACAAGAGACATGCTTTTGATCCCTGGGTTAGGAAGATCCCCTGAAGAAAGAAATGGCAACCTGCTCCAGTATTCTTGCCTGCAAAATTCCATGGACAGAGGAATCTGGCAGGTGATAGTCTGTGGGATTGCAAAGAGTCAGACACAACTGAGCACACGGCACACACACATTATTAGTACCTTCAAACCGGGAACTATTTATTCATAATTTTATACTATTTCTATCTTTCATGTTATCTATAAATTTAAATTATAGAGAAACACCAACTTATACTATATTTTCCTGAGTTTTATTCAACAAAGTTTTTTTTTTTTACATAAGAAACTTGCCAAAGCTGCAGTTAAAAGTTCGACCAATTTGTTCATTTAATTTTTCCTTGCCCCTTTTCTCTAGTTTAATATGATACTTTAGGTGATTTATGCAATAAGTGGCAAAATGAAACTTTTAAATATTTATAAATAATACAATCATGTATTACAAAAAACTCTGTTAGTGTTGAATTTGTGCTCACTAGAGGAATGACTCATTTATATAACTGCCAACTCAAAGTGAACTCTCTACAGGGAATCTGATCATATATACCTCAAAGTAGTCTACAAGTGAAGCAATATCAAAATATCAGGATCAGAATTTCTATCACCTCATTTTTGTATTTCCTATTGCTCAGTGCCATCCCAGTTCCAAGAGTCACATGTTATATTAGTAAAGAGAACAAGTGTACTATTTCTTATATCAAATGACAACCAGAAAATAAAAGGATGATACCAACATTTATTATATTTGGTGTTTTATATGTATTAAATATATGTGTATATTTATATGTATTAAACAATATATAATGATTTGTCTATATCTATAAGCATCATCTATGTTTTATAAGTAATCCAACTCCAAAGATTATGCTGTCAACCAATAGTGTGTGCCAAAGATGTTTATCTTTTGATAAAAATTGAACTTCATAATTAGTAAGCACTAGCTAGGGTGAGCACCAGCTAGTTTTGCCTTTGCCATTTGTTGGTCTGTCATTCATTTCCTAGTTTCTGACTCACAGATCCTCTTTGTTGATCTTACCTAGACATCTTTATGTGTATGTATTTATGTATATCTAAGTGTCTGTGATATGGAGCCAAGTCACATGAACTCTATACCTTCTATTGTTTGATTAAAAAAAAAAGTGTCTAATAAAGAACTGCTGTCACTTTCTAATCTAGGGAGAACAACTATTCTAATTTGTCCAGTACTAGGGGTGTTCTCAGGGTATAGGACTCAGTTTTATTTATTGATTTTTTTTTTTTTGCACACTTGCCTAAATAGATATTATTGAAAAAAATCAAAGCAACAATAACAAGAATACAGCATCCCAAGGCAGCCTTATTTTCTGTACATTTCTCTTTTGTGTCATAGCATGTATTGATTTTGTTACTAATCACATCATCAGTATTTATAAAATATGAAAAGTCATAAATTTTAAAACTTGTCTTTAGTGATAGAAATGTCTTTATCAGTAACTTTGTTGTCAAATAATAAATTACATATATTTACATTTTCATAGTTCTGACATTATTATAAAATTTAAATCAAGAAATTTTTATTTAGTTTTTCAAGGTTCTTGCCGTTTATTTGAATACAGAATGCTAATGGAATAAACAGCATTCAAGAGAAATTGTACAGACTCAAAAGTTCACAAAAAGTTGCCGAGGACAAAAATAAATCTAAACTGAAAAGACCAAGTTCTTCCTATCCAAAGAATCTGAAGATAATTGGAATGCTTTTCTTTTTTTTTTTTTTTTTTGTCTTTAAAATGTTTATTTATTTATTTTTGGCTGTGCTGGATCTTTTTTTTTTTTTAAGTTTTAGTTTTTTATTTTTTAAATTTTAAAATCTTTAATTCTTACATGCATTCCCAAACATGAACCCCCCTCCCACCTCCCTCCCCAGAACATCTTTCTGGGTCATCCCCATGCACCAGCCCCAAGCATGCTGCATCCTGCATCAGACATAGACTGGCGATTCAATTCACATGATAGTATACATGTTAGAATGTCATTCTCCCAAATCATCCCACCCTCTCCCTCTCCCTCTGAGTCCAAAAGTCCATTATACACATCTGTGTCTCTTTCCCTGTCTTGCATACAGGGTCATCATTGCCATCTTCCTAAATTCCATATATATGTGTTAGTATACTGTATTGGTGTTTTTCTTTCTGGCTTACTTCACTCTGTATAATCGGCTCCAGTTTCATCCATCTCATCAGAACTGATTCAAATGAATTCTTTTTAACGGCTGAGTAGTACTCCATTGTGTATATGTACCACAGCTTTCTTATCCATTCATCTGCTGATGGACATCTAGGTTGTTTCCATGTCCTGGCTATTATAAACAGTGCTGCGATGAACATTGGGGTACATGTGTCTCTTTCAATTCTGGTTTCCTCGGTGTGTATGCCCAGAAGTGGGATTGCTGGGTCTTAAAACTAGGATAAAAGTCCCAGGGAAAACTGAGATGAATTAGTCATTCTATCTTTATGTTTTGCTGTGCATAGTTAGAAGCAGTAGAATTTCCTAACCTAGTCTTTTTCCACACACATTTAATTGTCTTTCTTTTAAGTTGTAGAATAACCTAAAGTATCTTCTAGTATGTGTGGAGATGATTTACACTAATATCTGCAACCTCTGGAACAAATAAAGGCTTTCTTTTGCTTAAGGTTTATATAAAACAATGCCATGGTTTAGATGCATTCACAAGTTACTGTGCAGAGGCTTCAATAATGAGGATTTTGTTTTAAGAGACTTTAAGGAAATGTCTGAAACCTGTTAGATTACCAGTGTTAACCCTTTTCCCATAGAGACAGCTGTTCCTATAAGCTTTTGTTTATCATCCTTAATTTTCACTTAAGAAGTCATAAACTTCAAGTGACACTCCTCTCCAGAGCTGGCAAATTATGCTAACTCATTGCTTTCTGGTGTTCAGCTGGAGAGCCAGATAGATTGCACTTTGATGTCTGCATGCTGAATGGCCATCAGGTAATAATAATAATGCAAGATGCATAGAAGTGTGTTTTCAATAATACATAGGGTGAAATATGAGTAAACTTCCTTCTACCAATAATAGCACTTGTACTTGAAGTAATAGCTCTTTGAGAGTATAGAGAATAGATCTTTATAATGTTTAATTCTAGATCGTTAGATGATGGGCTCTCAGTCTTGACAGAGCTCATGGTATGCATGGAGAGATCACTTTTATTTCACTAAGATCATCTTAGGCATACTGTACAACTGAAGAACATTTCAAACTCCCTAATGATCAGAACTTCGGTTACCATCTATGATTTGTGTCTGTGTATATGTATCTGCATGACTCTCTTATAACAAGTATGTTACTTAGGCATGTATTTGGTGACAGGACTTGTATTTCAATTTCCTCAAGGCTATATTACTAAAAAAAAATCAGTGCAATGAAACACAATGGTAATCACATGTGTATTCTACTCTCAGCACATAAACATTTATTATATAACTTTTCCAGACTAGGCTCTCCTAGAAATTCTTAAGAGACCTCCTGTGTAAGTATATAATAAATGGGAGGTAAATTTCAAACAAATAGCTTATTTTTATTTCCAATTCAGTCATCCATTATGTAGGTCCATTATGTTCTGGCTCCTGTGGAGCTGAACACTGCAGGAGCAATAAGTTGAGCAGCGCTGACTACCATTCTGATTAAACCAGAAGCTGAGACAGAGTAATTTAAATAGAATAGGCTGGCCAATGGCTGGATGGAGAAGGTGGAATGAAGTGAGGAAGTAATTTACAGAATTGGACAGCATCACAAAGGTGAGATTATCCAGGCTCAATCCCTCATCCATATCTCATGTGGTCCTCCTTGGAATACTGTGGACATCACCTGCTGTTAAAACTCACTTTGTTCTCTTGCAGGTTAGCAAATAACGTCTATTTGAAACTATTAGGATTTGCTATGGTTTCACGAAGGAAAAAACCCACAGAGCTTTAAATAAGAAACTGCACCTGTACTTACCTAATTTTGTCTTCTTATAATCTACACTCTGGTAATTGAAAATCAAACAACAAATGTAAAAATGAAGGTTATTTAGGTCCAAGAGTATAGAACAAATAACGATAAAATTGTGATTCACATTGCTGATAGAATCAGAGATATTTATAGCAGATTTTGGACAACCTTCTTTACCTTTAGAAAAACTGGTCAGTTAGAACTGAGGGCAGAGTTGAGGGTAAATCTTTGATAATGAATTTAAACATTTGTAGATTTAATGATTCTTCCCATTTGCTACAAATAATAGTAGTTCCTTTGCTGAGACATGAATTTGAAACACAAAGTAAATATCAGGGTGTAGAAGAAAGTTTTGTGGTGAGGGTTCAAATCTAGATATCTACCCCTTCTCAAAGCAACCTTGTTGGGCTCATTTAACACAACATTTTATTGAATTCACACAATGATTGGTGAAATTGATATTGCCATCTGTATTATACAGATAAAAAATGAGGAAATGATATGCTATTGTGAATTTCATGGATTTTGACAATCGCTGATGTCTTTGAAAATCCCTTTTGTTAATAGTATCAAAAAGCATGTAAAAAATACAAATTGTATGTTCATCCTGGCAGTCTGATTAAATTGAGTGAAATATTCTGGAAATTGTTTAATCACTATAAAACTAATGGCCAGTTTACTTCTTATGGAATCAATACCACTATCATGTATATTTATAAAATTTCATTACTGGTCTTATAATTATTAAGAAGCCTTTAAATTCAAAAATTATTAAACATTCTGGCTATAATTAGAAACATTTCAAAGACTTTCTTTCAGATATTCAATTAATACTAAATACTTGTTTTCTTAGGAAATGCTGTGAATCAAGTTCTTTCCTATTCTTGTCTTTTAGTCTTCAAAATGTGGAGTCCTTTTAGGAGATTTTCTTTTTGGAATTACATAATAACTTTTTAGTAAGCAAATTAAATCCAAAAGATCAAACATGGTATGTATAGATAGAATTTAGCCCTGACACAGTGCTTGCCTAAATCCTGCTTTCAAAAAGATTTAGGCAAAATTGTCTTGTGCAAAATATTGCAAAATAGTTGACAATTTCTTCATCTAGTACAGAGTATTGCTCAATACCTTAGGGTGAGTCTGGCAGATCATCAATCCTGCTTTTGCATCCCAATTCAAATTGAAACATAAAATTTAGTGGGTACAAATTAAATTAATGACAGCAAAAACACACAGGCCTGTTTTATACTGTGTGATGCAAACATAAAGTTGACAATTACTACCACAGTGTACTCTATAGCCTTGTTAGCATGGGTTGATTTATTTCATCTACTTTTTCTAGCATGACAGACAGCCAACCTACAGGGCACCACACTCTTGGAGATAGTTCCAGCCAAAATAGCCACAGTAGGAAAGAGCAAATGCTGCCTATTAGCTTGTCTTGTACTCTAATTCCATTTTTGGGAGTGGGAGGAGGGGCAAATACATTTTTGAAAGAGCAGGTGAACACAATAAGCCATCCAAAAGTAAGAATATCTTGGACAATAATGTATTAGTTTTACCAGTACTTTACTCTCTAAATCTCTCAGCAGAGGACTCCAAATTCTCAGGCTACTGTGTAACACAGAGTATGAGTCATAAATTAGTGTTGATATCTTTTATGACTTCTCTTACTGTGTAGGTTTCCAGATAGTGAGGCCTAAAGTACACTTCTCATATCTTGTATCTTTCTAAAGGAAAAAATCTACTCCAAGAGAAAATTCCTCCTTTCCCTAGGCAGCATACATCTTTTTTTTCTTTGTAATGGGAATATTAAAGTTAATGTTCACATTATTATATTCTCTAATTACACATGGAAACAAGCATAATTCAGAGCTGTTCTATAAAATACAAGTTGTATATGATTTAAATTTGTGTGCAGTATATACTTTATTCCAGGCAATATATCTGTTATGTTATTCTCCTGTCACAGACATAAATCAACAGAGAATGTCTTTCTCTGGAGAAGAATTGTATGCTGCCTTTCCTCCCTATGTAAACAAAACATGGTTTTCCTCTGCAAACAGGACTTTAATTTCATTCATTTTTAGAGAAAACTTCCAATGACCATATTGGTCTTGTAACTTTGCTTTGATTCCAAAGAGTAGCCCTAAACTTAAAAGCAAGCAGAAGTTTACTCAGATTAAAAGAACAAAGAAGGTGATCTGTTCACGAGAATTTTATAAGCACCAAGTTATATAAGAGCCTTTTCTTTAACTTTTGTATTAGAGAAAAGTTAACAGTTAAGTTGGTTTAATATGAAAATTTAATAGACTATAGCCCTTATGAAATAATACAGATTGCTGATTCCATAGTCTCAAATCATGCTAATTAATTTTTTTTTCAGTCCAATCAGTTCATTGTTTTTCACACAGTCAAGAGTCAATTACTTGGATAAATAAAACTTAAAAATACTCCTTCAGTTTTATTTGAAAATTAAGTTTCAAATAAATTACATATTTTATAATGGGATCTGTGTTGGGAAAGTAGAAAATAACAGATAACCACAGTCTTGTCCGTGTGCTGCTGCTGCTGCTGCTAAGTCGCTTCAGTTGTGTCCGACTCTGTGCAACCCCATAGATGGCAGCCCACCAGGCTGTGCCATCCTTGGGATTCTCCAGGCAAGAATATTGGAGTGGGTTGCCATGTCCTTCTCCAATGCATGAAAGTGAAAAGTGAAAGTGAAGTCGCTCAGTCGTGGCCGACTCTTCGTGACCCTATGGACTGCAGCCCACCAGGATCCTTCGTCCATGGGATTTTCCAGGCAAGAGTACTGGAGTGGGGTGCCATTGCCTTCTCCTTCTCTTGTCCGTGTACTGCTTTATAAATGTAAATTGATCAATTGAACTGAAAAATCTTGTATCAGCCATCCCTTTCATTCTCCCTGTTCCCATTTTCAGTTTAATTGTTTTGCACACTGAGTTATTTTATAAAGATGGCTACTGACAAATCTTTCTTGTTATAAGATTATTATCCCCCTCTATTTTCAATGGATTTCTGAGATTATTATTCCCAATTACAGTTTTTATGTGATTAACTTTATTTTTGTTTGGTGTCCAACGCTTGCAAATCACATCCAGATTTTATACTTTGGGTTAAGGTATAGCAAAGATCCCTACCCTATCTTTATTATCTTCCTAACTCTGGGAAAATTTTAGTCATTTAAGACTGGACACTATGTAATATTCTATTTGGTCTTACCCCAAACTTTCTGCTTCTCAATATGAAACCCCATCTCTGCTACTGTCACTTTCCAACTGACCTTTCACAATGTATTTTTAGACTGAGGCTACTTGAAAAAAACTTCCACCTTCTAATCTCAACATGCCTGTTCCTTTTCTACTCCCCTCTGGGTTCAGAGGAATACCTTTCAGTCTTGTTTACCACAGCTAACCTGCCTACTGAGGCTATGATTCTTTCTTCTTATCCTTTGTGACTTTTCTCTCTTTTCAAATCTGTCTCTTCAGTGTATCTTTCCAGTCCACTAAAAATATGTTCAAAAGAACTTCATTCTAAAAATTAGTAACAGGAAAAAATAAAGGTTTATAACCTCAAATCTTGTACCCATCAAAGCTGATACACTTAACCTCTCTACTGCAATAATTATTGGACAAGTTAGTGTTTACTGCTTCTGTATTATAATTAATGCCCAAATCATAAATCCTTTGGAGTTAGGCTTGATTCTCATCACTCTTCACAACTGTCCTTATAAATATAATCAAATAATTATTCTTAGGCTAAAATTTATTGAAGGTTTTTTATTTCCAACAGAACTAGAGCCTTCACATGGATAATGCTTTAACCCACACATAGATAACAAATTGGAGGTTAGAAAACTTAGCAAATCACCCAAGGGTACAAAAGAGCTAGAAAGTGGCAAAACATGGGATTAATTTCAGGTTTTCTATTTCCAGAGTTTATATACTACCAGGCTTCTTCTTACTAGAAACCAAATTTCAAAACAAACAAGTTATCACAGAATTATTTAGTTGTTATCTTGAATTTTCTGTATGATTGATCACTATTAACTGCCATGTTAATTCATTTTTATACTTCCTTGATATCTGATATTGCAGGTTTCTGTTTCTTTCCTAATATGCTACCTGTTCTTTTTTTTTTTTTTTCAGTTTCTTTACTGCTACACTTTATCTGTCCTTCATTTAGTCAAATGCAGGTGTTACCCAATGAATATGTCCATGACCCTTTGTTCTCTGGACAAAATCTGTCTTTATACTCTTACATCTTTTGAAATATCATGTCTATGTAACTATATCCCAATTTTATAAATCCTGTACTGACCTTCCTGAGATATGCGTTAATTTTTAACTGACTCTGGCCATTCCTTACTTCTTATTGAGGCTGAATATAATAACTTTACCTCACAATAAAATCATAAGGTTAAATATTATTACTATGATATCATGACAGACATCCTTCTTTCCTGACCCCATAGCTACCAGTTCTCCAAATTCAATGAAGATTGAGGAACTGGTTTAAAAGAGGAGATATATTGTTCAGAATTGTAGAAAAAAGGGATATAAAAAGTAGAGCAATAAGCCATTTTATTGAGTAATAAAATAAAACTAGAGTTTGTCTATAGAACTGAGTATTTCAACCTTTTGAGATAACATGTTATATTTTGGAATATTTCTTAGGTGATAAGGTTCCTATGAGTATATTTATCAGTTCCATTCCTTTCTTGAAGCTCAAATGCAGACTTGACCATAGCCTTATCTTCTCCAGTTAATTATCTTAAAATATACTCTTCTTTTACTCTTCCAAGTCATTGTCAGTGGTTATTGTTTCAGATGAATGGCTACTCAGGATCCCTAGAGTCATGTTATAACTTGATCATGGTAAATTATTAAGTAAATGGAGGAACATTTAGGATCCTGGAGAACATTAGGATCTCTCTTTAATTAATCCATACAAATGGTCTTCTGGTATAACTGGACAATCTGAGCTCTGAGCTTCCTTGGACTCTTAACAGTATCTGCATAGAATCATCTCTCTGTTTCTTCAGCTAATTTTTGTGGGGCAGGATGATAATTGATCTTAGATAAGAACTTTTTTTTAGGGTTAAACAATTTTTTTTCCTCTTCATATGATGTCTTATAAGACATGGGATGCTACTTGTTTATTTGTATTTCCTGGCTTTAAAAGTCAAAACTCTATCAAGGGGGCCCACCTGCACTGGCACAACCTGTTTCTGGACCACGCTCAGCTGCTTTAGTCTGTGGTGCTCAGAAATAGCCATCATTGATGCAACTGTTCCTTGATAATAACATCTCTATGCATTGAAGACATTTTGTTCTCTATGATAGTTACCAAGGCCGTTACCTAGTGTTTAGTTCTCCCATTTTCTGGAAATACAGTGCAGCTGTGTTTCCCTGTGTTCAAGTTGAAAATGGCTGTCTGACGTTTCTGTAAATGGAATGTGAATGGAACTGACACATTTTACTTCCTTTTGGGATTCATTAACAGCCAATGAGCAATTTGCTAGATTCTCTTCCTCCTGCATGAAGAGTTTCTGCTCTAGAATCTTTCTAATCAGTGAAGCTTACAAGCCAACAACATAAACATTATCTATGAACTTTCTAGAAATATAGAATGTCAGATACTTCTCCAGAGTTAAGTCAATATATGCATTTTAACAAGTGATTTGTATGCACATTAAAGTTTGAGAAGTATTTTCATGAAAGCTGTTTTATCCAGTGTCTGAGTAGAGATATATTGAAAGAGAGCTGCCAGCAAAACCAGTGTGAATTTGTAGCACAAATGGAAACAAACTATAATTGTTTTAAGCTCTATAGCTTTGAAGCTATTTTTTACCACAGTATAAGCTAGCTATAATAATTGAGACAAACATCAAAAACCCCATTGCAACATAGGATAAGCGACCCCATATCCATACTGAAAATGTGGTACCTACACATGAAATTTGAAATGTTAGAACAATTAAGCCCTTCTCAAATATGCAATGTCCTATATTAAAGATTTATTTTAAAAAACCTTCAAATTACATTATTTTTCCATTATATAGGATAAAACTTTATTTTATTTTTTAATTTTTCATTATAGAAAAGATGGATAATTATCTCCACAATGAAAATTTTTATTGTGGAAAAATTTAACATAAAATGTATAATCTTAACCATTTTTAACTACACAGTTAAGAGGTATTAAACAAATTCATAATGTTGTGGTGATACTATTAGCACCATCCATCTTTAGAACTCTGGTCATGCATGACATTTTGAGGCAGTTTTCTTCTATTTCTATTTTGCTGATTTTTTTTTTTTTTACTAAGAAAAGGTGTTGAATTTTGTCACATGCTTTTACTTTTTCTTTATCAATTGAATAATAATGGGATTAAAAAAATAGTTCTACTAATATGGTATATTTCATTGGTCATATTTTATATGTTTCATCATCTTTTCATTCCAGAAATACATCCTACTTGACTGTGTGATATAGTTCTTTTCATATGCTGTTGAATTTGGTTTGCTAATTTTTTTTTAAACTTTTGCATCAATGTTCATAAAGGATATTAATTTGTAGTGTTCTTTCCTTGTAATCTCTCTTTCTGACTTGGATATCAGGGTAATTTTGACCTCTCAAAATTATTAGGTAAGTGTTCTCTCCTGTTTGTTTTTGAAAATTTGATAAGTGTTAGTGTTAGTTCTCTTTTTTTATTTTTATTTTTTTTATTTTTTTTAATTTTAGTTTTTTATTTTTTAAATTTTAAAATCTTTAATTCTTACATGCATTCCCAAACATGAACCCCCCTCCCACCTCCCTCCCCAGAACATCTCTCTGGGTCATCCCCATGCACCAGCCCCAAGCATGCTGCATCCCGCGTCAGACACAGACTGGCAATTCAATTCACATGATAGTATACATGTTAGAATGTCATTCTCCCAAATCATCCCACCCTCTCCCTCTCCCTCTGAGTCCAAAAGTCCGTTATACACATCTGTGTTTCTTTCCCTGTCTTGCATACAGGGTCGTCATTGCCATCTTCCTAAATTCCATATATATGTGTTAGTATACTGTATTGGTGTTTTTCTTTCTGGCTTACTTCACTCTGTATAATCGGCTCCAGTTTCATCCATCTCATCAGAACTGATTCAAATGAATTCTTTTTAACGGCTGAGTAGTACTCCATTGTGTATATGTACCACAGCTTTCTTATCCATTCATCTGCTGATGGACATCTAGGTTGTTTCCATGTCCTGGCTATTATAAACAGTGCTGCGATGAACATTGGGGTACATGTGTCTCTTTCAATTCTGGTTTCCTCGGTGTGTATGCCCAGCAGTGGGATTGCTGGGTCATAAGGTAGTTCTATTTGCAATTTTTTAAGGAATCTCCACACTGTTCTCCATAGTGGCTGTACTAGTTTGCATTCCCACCAGCAGTGTAGGAGGGTTCCCTTTTCTCCACACCCTCTCCAGCATTTATTGCTTGCAGATTTTTGGATCGCAGCCATTCTGACTGGTGTGAAGTGGTACCTCATTGTGGTTTTGATTTGCATTTCTCTAATAATGAGTGATGTTGAGCATCTTTTCATGTGTTTGTTAGCCATCCGTATGTCTTCTTTGGAGAAATGTCTATTTAGTTCTTTGGCCCATTTTTTGATTGGGTCGTTTATTTTTCTGGAATTGAGCTGCATAAGTTGCTTGTATATTTTTGAGATTAGTTGTTTGTCAGTTGCTTCATTTGCTATTATTTTCTCCCATTCAGAAGGCTGTCTTTTCACCTTGCTTATAGTTTCCTTTGTTGTGCAGAAGCTTTTAATTTTAATTAGATCCCATTTGTTTATTTTTGCTTTTATTTCCAGAATTCTGGGAGGTGGATCATAGAGGATCCTGCTGTGATTTATGTCTGAGAGTGTTTTGCCTATGTTCTCCTCTAACACCGTACACAAAAATAAACTCAAAATGGATTAAAGATCTAAATGTAAGATCAGTGTTAGTTCTCTTAAAATGCTAGGTAGAATTCACCAATGAAGCCATCAGGTCCAGGGTATTCTAACATGTATACTATCATGTGAATTGAATCGCCAGTCTATGTCTGACACAGGATGCAGCATGCTTGGGGCTGGTGCATGGGGATGACCCAGAAAGATGTTATGGGGAGGGAGGTGGGAGGGGGGTTCATGTTTGGGAATGCATGTAAGAATTAAAGATTTTAAAATTTAAAAAATAAAAAACTAAAAAAAAATAAAAATAAAAAAATAAAATAAAAAAAATAAAAAATTATTCAGTCTCCCTACTAGTTTTAAGTCTGTTCTGACTTTCTGTTTCTATGGATTTAACCTTACTAGGTTTTGTTTTTGTAGGAATTTGTCCCTTTCATGTACATAATCCAGTTTGTTGGTATACAATTTGATAGCATTCTCATAAAATTATTTTATTTCTATAGAGTCAGTAACAATGCTCCCATTTTTATTTCTGGTTTTATTAATTTAGTCCTTGTTTTTTTCCTTATTCTATCTAGCTAAAAGATGTCTCAACTTTGTTGATCTCTTCAAAGAAATAAATTTAAATTTTATTGATTTTTCTCTCTTGATTTTCTATTTCTTATTTCTTTGTTTCTGCCCTAATCTTTATCATTTCTTTCCTTCTGATGGATTTGAATTTGGTTTGTTCTTATTATTCTAGTTCTTTATTTCTAAAGTTAGATTGCTGATTTAAACTTTTTCTTTAATATAAGTATTTATAGCTACACATTTTCTCATTATCAGTACTTTCTCTATGTCCTATAAATTTTGATATTTTGTTTGCATTTTTGTCTGTATTTTGCAGTTCTCTCTGTGATTTCTTCCTTTATCTATTAGTTTTTTAGAGGGCATTGTCCAATTTCTATATTTTTCTTCAAGTTTTCATTCATTTATTGATTTCTAACTTCATCCCATTGTAGTTAGAGAACATGCTTTTTATGATTTTTGCCATTTTAAATCTGTGAAGACTTAATTTGTTACCTAATGTATTATCTATCCTGAAAAATGTTTCATGGGACCTTGAGAAGATTTGCATTCTGTTGTTTTTGGGTAGAAAGTTCTGTATTTGTCTCTAAGTTCTAGTTCGTTTATTATGTTATTCAAATCCTCTGTTTCCTTACTTATCTTCTAGCTTGGTATTTTATCTATTATTGAGAGTGGAATATTGAAGTTTGTAACTATTATTGTGGAACTTTCTCCCTTTAATTCTGTCAGTTTTTCTTCATATATTTAAATTATCTTTTATTTTTCCCCTAAAGTAATTTTTTAGATATTCATTTAATTTTAATTGATAATTTCTTTATGATATTGGTTTGATTTCTGTCATACATCAACATGAATTAACCAAATGTTTATGTATATTTCCTCCCTTTTGAATCTCCCTCCTATCTCCTGCCCATAAAAGATCTTTTATTAAATGTTTATTATCATTATTTATTCTTACTGATTTGAACCTCTTGTTCATATATAGTGTACTTTTTGTCTCTTATAGTTGTTTCATTTAAAGTGGTTTTTTTTTAAATTTTTTTTTTATGAAAGTGTAGCCACTCATGCTCTTTTTGAGTTGCTGTGTGCATGGAATATCTTTCCATCCTTTCAGTTTCAATCTGTCTACTGAAAAAAAATGCACAAAAGTTGAGAATTTTGTTTTATTCATTTTATGAACCTCAAGCCTGGAAGGCAGTCTTTCAGATAGTGCTGAGGGACTGCTCTGAAGAGGTAATGGAACAGCTGGGATATATAGGGGTTGAAACAAAGACCAAGTAGTCAGTCTATCAAAAAGTACTGCTAATTAAAGAAAACCAGATGTTTCAAGCTAATGAATTTATTAGCACTTTTCAGTGTATTGGAAGATGCAAGAGTCTGGGCTTATTGAAATCATCCTTTTGATGTGTACCTTAGCTCTCTAGGGCCAGTATCCTGTTCTTTCCCATCCTGAGTTCCCCCAGGGTACACCGCTGGGAGTGTCTGCAGTGGCTAAGGACTTGGCAATGTATAGCACATTAGTTTCCTTCCTGAGATCTCTTGGGCTAACTCTTGGGAAGGGTGGGATGCGGGGAGGTAATGGCTGATGGCTCGATGGCCACACATTGTTAGCTGATATAGCAAATGGCATTTTTCATCAAAAACTCCTTTGTGTCTTCGGATCTAAAGAGAATCTCTTCTAGACAACAGTCAGATCATGTTTTTTTACACGTTTTGTCAATCTCTGTCTTTTGATTTGATTTAATCAGTTTACATTTAAAGTAATTACTGATGAGGATGGACATACTTCTAGTATTTTCGATATGTCTTGTATTTGTTTCCCATTTGTCTCATAGCTTTTTTGTACTTTTTCTGCATTACTGTCTTACTTATGTTTAGTTGAATTTTTTTTTCAATGAAATGTTTAAATTTCTTTTTCATTACCCTTTGTGCACATTCTAAAGCTGTTTTCATTGTGATTGCCATAGAGTTTACATTTAAAGTCTTAAAGTTTTAACACTCTAACTTGAATTTATAGAACTTAACTAGATTAAGTTCAATAACTGGAGAAGGAAATGGCAACCCACTCTAGTATTCTTGCCTAGAGAATCCTGTGGACAGAGGAGCCTGGTGGGCTGCCATCTGTGGGGTCACACAGGCTCAGAAATGACTGAAGCAACTTAGCAGCAGCAGCAGCAAGTTCAATAACATACAAAACTCTGCTCCTTTTAGCTCTGTCCTCGCCTTTTTCAGTTTTTAGTATCACAGAATTAAGTCTTTGTATATTGCATGCCCCCAAATATAAACTTTTTAAAATTTTAAATAGATTAGTCTGTTAAATTATATAGAAAAATGTGGCATTAGCAAACATTACAATATCTTTTCAACTAACATTTTTTTAACATATTAGTTTCTTGAATGATATATACAACAAAAGGTGGATTTACAAACCATTGTTAAAATAATATCAGATTTGGTATTTATCTGTGTACTTGTCTCTACTATGATCTTTATTTCTTCATACAGCCTCAGGATATTCTCTAGAGTCATTTTATTTTAGCCTTCAGGATCTTCTTTAAAAATTCAACAAAGGTCTAATAGCAACAAATTCCTCAGCTTCTGTTCACATAAAAATGTCTTAATTTCTTCTTTACTTTTGCCAGATATAGGATTCTTGGTTAACATTTATTTTGTGTTTTTTGTTTGTTTCTTTTAGCACTTTGACTATATTGGCCAACTGCCTTCTAGCCTCTGATGTTTCTAGTAATAAGTCTCCTTATAATTTTATTGAGGATCCTTTGTATGTGATGAGTCACTTCTTACTATTTTCAAAATTATCTCTTTAGCTTTTGAAAATTTATTATATATATATATATATTTTTTTTTAGTTTTTTATTTTTTAAATTTTAAAATCTTTAATTCTTACATGCATTCCCAAACATGAACCCCCCTCCCACCTCCCTCCCCATAACATCTTTCTGGGTCATCCCCGTGCACCAGCCCCAAGCATGCTGCATCCTGCGTCAGACATAGACTGGCGATTCAATTCACATGATAGTATACATGTTAGAATGTCATTCTCCCAAATCATCCCACCCTCTCCCTCTCCCATCTTGATGTGGGACTCTTTGAGTTCATCTTCAAGATTCTTTAGATTCTTGGATGTTTGCATTAGTGTCCTTCCTCAAGTATGGGATGTTTTCTGACTTTAATCATTCAAATATTCTCCCTACCCTTTTCTCTCTTCTCCTTCTGAGATTTTCTTAATGTATATGCTGACCTAGGGTGTCCCTTAGATTCTTAATGCTCAACTCACTTTTTTTTTTTAATTCCTTAGACTCCATAATTTCCATCATTCTAGCTTTAAGTTTACATATTCTTTATGCTGCCTGTTCAAATCTGCCTTAGAATCCTACTAGTAAAATTTTCATCTCAGTTTTACTTTTCAACTATAGAATTTCTTTTTGTTATCTTTTAGCTTTTCTGTGTCTTTTCTGATATTTCCATCTTTTTATACCTTGTTTTCTTGACTTTCTCTACATCTTCCTTTGTTTCCTTTCTTTGCACATTTTTGAGACAGTCATTTTAAAGTTTTCACCTATTAGATCCATCAACAGGTCTTTCTCAGGAAAAAAGTTTTGTTGACATATTTTTTGTTGACTGAACTATGTTCATGTTTCTTTCTCCTGTGATTTTTGTGGTTGTTGTTGCTGTTGAAAACTAAGCATATGAACATAATTACATAGTAATTCTGCTAATTAAATAGATTCCGTCTTTCACACATTTTCTCTTTTTTCACTTTGTTTATTTTTAGTTGATAAAGGTTCTTTCCCTTTTAAGAGCCTGAGGTGTCAACTCAAAGTTTTCTCAATTTTATCTGAGACTGTGCCTTACCCTGGAGATACATAGTGGCTTTCTTTAGTCTGCCACTACCTCCACACACACATATGCAGTTGCTTTTGAATGTTCTCATCTTTAATGAGTGGCTCCCAAAGGGGGAAGAATATTAAAATTAAATTAACTTAGGTACTAGCTTTATAAGTCTTCTGGTAGTCTCTTCAGTCAGAAGGGAAAGGGCTTTCCACAATGAGAGGAGGCATAACCATGGCTGCCTTCCTATTTGTCTGTACCTCTGAGATCTGAAGAAGCAATGAATGATCAGAGCACAGATTCTGATAATTAAAAGGCAATGACCTCTTCCCATCCTGGTTCCTACTAGTTGCATGTAAACTGTGTCTGGAATGCATGTGTGACTGCCTGACATGGGCTAGGGTGGTGGGGAGTAATTGCTGCTATGCTAAGACCTGAAAGTGACTAGAACTAACCACAATTTACCATGTAAGTTTCCTTCTGTAAATTATGAGCTTTCATTAGACTTCAGAGCTCCAAAATAGTTACATCTATTCTGATAGTGCAGTGTTGTAGGTAGCAAGAAATTGTTGAAGATTCCTACTTCACTGTCTTCTCCTATATTATTTCTACCTTTACTTTTGTTAAACAGACTTATTGAAGTACAATTGATATACAAAGAAATGTACATGTTTAGTTCTTTGGCCCATTTTTTGATTGGGTCGTTTATTTTTCTGGAATTGAGCTGCATAAGTTGCTTGTATATTTTTGAGATTAGTTGTTTGTCAGTTGCTTCATTTGCTATTATTTTCTCCCATTCAGAAGGCTGCCTTTTCACCTTGCTTATATTTTCCTTTGTTGTGCAGAAGCTTTTAATTTTAATTAGATCCCATTTGTTTATTTTTGCTTTTATTTCCAGAATTCTGGGAGGTGGATCATAGAGGATCCTGCTGTGATTTATGTCTGAGAGTGTTTTGCCTATGTTCTCCTCTAGGAGTTTTATAGTTTCTGATCTTATTTAGATCTTTAATCCATTTTGAGTTTATTTTTGTGTGTGGTGTTAGAAAGTGATCTAGTTTCATTCTTTTACAAGTGGTTGACCAGTTTTCCCAGCACCACTTGTTAAAGAGATTGTCTTTACTCCATTGTATATTCTTGCCTCCTTTGTCAAAGATAAGGTGTCCATATGTGTGTGGATTTATCTCTGGGCTTTCTATTTTGTTCCATTGATCTATATGTCTGTCTTTGTGCCAGTACCATACTGTCTTGATGACTGTGGCTTTGTAGTAGAGCCTGAAGTCAGGTAAGTTGATTCCTCCAGTTCCATTCTTCTTTCTCAAGATTGCTTTGGCTATTCGAGGTTTTTTGTATTTCCATACAAATCTTGAAATTATTTGTTCTAGTTCTGTGAAAAATGTGGCTGGTAGCTTGATAGGGATTGCATTGAATTTGTAAATTGCTTTGGGTAGTATACTCATTTTCACTATATTGATTCTTCTGATCCATGAACATGGTATATTTCTCCATCTATTAGTGTCCTCTTTGATTTCTTTCATCAGTGTTTTATAGTTTTCTATATATAGGTCTTTAGTTTCTTTAGGTAGATATGCTCCTAAGTATTTTATTCTTTTCGTTGCAATGGTGAATGGAATTGTTTCCTTAATTTCTTTTTCTACTTTCTCATTATTCGTGTATAGGAATGCAAGGGATTTCTGTGTGTTGATTTTATATCCTGCAACTTTACTATATTCATTGATTAGCTCTAGTAATTTTCTGGTGGAGTCTTTAGGGTTTTCCATGTAGAGGATCATGTCATCTGCAAACAGTGAGAGTTTTACTTCTTCTTTTCCAATTTGGATTCCTTTTATTTCTTTTTCTGCTCTGATTGCTGTGGCCAAAACTTCCAGAACTATGTTGAATAGTAGCGGTGAAAGTGGACACCCTTGTCTTTTTCCTGACTTTAGGGGAAATGCTTTCAGTTTTTCACCATTGAGGATAATGTTTGCTGTGGGTTTGTCATAGATAGCTTTTATTATGTTGAGGTATGTTCCTTCTATTCCTGCTTTCTGGAGAGTTTTTATCATAAATGGATGTTGAAATTTTGTCAAAGGCCTTCTCTGCATCTATTGAGATAATCATATGGTTTTTATTTTTCAATTTGTTAATGTGGTGAATTACATTGATTGATTTGTGGATATTGAAGAATCCTTGCATCCCTGGGATAAAGCCCACTTGGTCATGGTGTATGATCTTTTTAATGTGTTGTTGGATTCTGATTGCTAGAATTTTGTTGAGGATTTTTGCATCTATGTTCATCAGTGATATTGGCCTGTAGTTTTCTTTTTCTCCAAAGAATACATACGGATGGCTAACAAACACATGAAAAGATGCTCAACATCACTCATTATTAGAGAAATGCAAATCAAAACCACAATGAGGTACCACTTCACACCAGTCAGAATGGCTGTGATCCAAAAATCTGCAAGCAATAAATGCTGGAGAGGGTGTGGAGAAAAGGGAACCCTCCTACACTGTTGGTGGGAATGCAAACTAGTACAGCCACTTTGGAGAACAGTGTGGAGATTCCTTAAAAAATTGCAAATAGAACTACCTTATGACCCAGCAATCCCCCTGCTGGGCATACACACCGAGGAAACCAGAATTGAAAGAGACACATGTACCCCAATGTTCATCGCAGCACTGTTTATAATAGCCAGGACATGGAAACAACCTAGATGTCCATCAGCAGATGAATGGATAAGAAAGCTGTGGTACATATACACAATGGAGTATTACTCAGCCGTAGAAAAGAATTCATTTGAATCAGTTCTGATGAGATGGATGAAACTGGAGCCGATTATACAGAGTGAAGTAAGCCAGAAAGAAAAACACCAATACAGTATACTAACACATATATATGGAATTTAGGAAGATGGCAATGACGACCCTGTATGCAAGACAGGGAAAGAGACACAGAAGTGTATAACGGACCTTTGGACTCAGAGGGAGAGGGAGAGGGTGGGATGATTTGGGAGAATGACATTCTAACATGTATACTATCATGTAAGAATTGAATCACCAGTCTATGTCTGACGCAGGATGCAGCATGCTTGGGGCTGGTGCATGGGGATGACCCAGAGAGATGTTATGGGGAGGGAGGTGGGAGGGGGTTCATGTTTGGGAACGCATGTAAGAATTAAAGATATTAAAATTTAAAAAATAAAAAACTAAAAAGTAAAAAAAAAAAAAAAGAAATGTACATATTTAACACATTTAATTGATGAATTTGGCTACATGCAATCACCTATTATACTATCACAGCAATAGACATATGCAGCACCTTCTTTCAGAGTTCCCTCAGGCCTTCCCTCTTTTTTTTTTTTTTGGTGTTATAAACATTTAGCATGAGATCTATTCAATTAACAAATATAGAATTACACAATACTTTATTTTTACTGGCAATGTGTTATAGAGCAGGTCTACAGAACTTATTCATGTAACATAACTAACAACTTTATACATGTCAAATGATTGACCTTTACTTTATAACAAGCATAATTAATATATAAATACATGGATTCTTCAAATCAGTGTGACTAGTCTAATATTTGGAGCTCCTCAATAATATCACTAAAAATATAACTATTGCTTTCTCTTAAATTCAAAGAGAATTTTTTTCCAGCAGTTTCCTGTACCTTAGGAAGATGAACAATCTTGAATTTTTTCTTTTAAAACAGAGGCTTCACTATTTTCTAAGTGAATCCAGATTATTTAACAATTGTAATTCTGTGAGCCAAATTACATGCTAATCATCTATGTCATTATTATTGTCAATTTCATGGGACAATCATATAAAATAAATGTCTTATTCCTGGTTACAGGCTAAAAAAAAATAAAAATTAACCAAACAAAAGAACTCAAATTAAAGAAAGCAAAGTAAGAGCTTTGTTGAAAATGTAAGAGGCATATCAAATTGGGCTCATAATGATGGATGTATGTTTCTAAATGTCAGTATATGTATCTTTACTGGAAACCAAAACAGTTTAAATCATGGGTTTGAATGAGATCACTTGGGATTTATGATCCTAGGATTTGTGATTAGGAGAAGGAAACTAATGTCATTGGTAACATTCTAGTAAAAAAAAAAAAAAAAGCACGTTTGGGTAATTAAAAAAAGAGAAAACTTTAATAGGAGAAGATTAGGAGATTTTATTAATGCATGGAGTCCATCACACAAAGGGAGTTGGGCAGTGTCCCAGACTAGACAAATAAAAGTGGGATACAACACAAATTACTGTCCATTCTCTCTCATTAGTGTATGGTAATGCACCGTGAATTAATAGGGGAATCCAGAGTAGAAACCTTCACTCATCTGTTCTTGAAATTCCCTGCAATGTATTCTACCGTGTGATATGCAACTACAAATTGAAAAGTTTTAAGTTCAGTGTTGTATATTTGATCAAGTAAAAACAATAAAATTTACCTATTTGAGGGAATGTGTTCCTATTAGGAATCTATAAAAACACAGTAAACAGCATTCTAAATTAACTAATGAACAATTGGAAGAAAAATTTTTATACAGAGTGAAGTAAGCCAGAAAGAAAAACACCAATATAGGATACTAACACATATATATGGAATTTAGAAAAATTTTAAAATATTTCTATACACAAATGCTAAGCCATTCAATTCAATTATATCATGAGTAATTTAAATCAAACCTTTGCATAGGACTTAAGGGATGATTCAAACATACCTATCCACCAAAATAATCCCAAGTTGATCACATTTTGCCTTGCTTTTTGTTGATATAAGGATTCTGTAACACCAAGACTCTATAGTATTAACCAGATTACTTAAATAGTGCAACTGAGAAACTCAAGGCCATGCGCTAAAAAATGTGACAGAGTCTAAACAGGCAACCCAGAAAGGAGCCAACAGCACATATTCAAGAAGTAAAAATTAAACCTATGACTTAAAATAATAATTGTCATAGAAGCCTTTGAAGTGGAATTTCTGAGAACAGTCCCTGAACGCCGATAAAAACTTATATTGAGATTCCAGCAATGAAACCTATTACTTTAAGCAAGTCACTTATTCTCTTGAAACCTCAGCTTCCTAATCTATAAAACTAGATCTAATGAGCACTTTATCCTGAGAAAGAAAGAGATGATCACATGAGAAACCTGAAAGACCTGATATTACAGGTTAGCTTTTTAATTCTTCCTAGGAAATGTACCTTTAGCAAATTGAATTCACTAGCATAAAGTGAATGCACTGAAAATTGTGTGTAAACAATAACTTTCTCAGCTTTAAGGAAAAAAAAATGCTTTCTAATATGTATCAAAAACATTTCCCTTCAATATATGCAGTCACTATTTACAGTTAGGTAAGACGGTTCTCCTAAAGAAATTACTTCAGTTTGATTTGTAATCTAAATGGATTCTGGACTATGAAAGTACGTTCTTAGTTGATTAAGGGATATTGAGACTAAATGTGTGAAATCATTTAACTGTCTACTATGGAAACAGTGTCAGACTTTATTTTTGGGGGCTCTAAAATCTAAAATGGTGATTGCAGCCATGAAATTAAAAGACACTTACTCCTTGGAAGAAAAGTTATGAGCAACCTGAATAGTATATTCAAAAGCAGAGACATTACTTTGCCAACTAAGATCCGTCTAGTCAAGGCTATGGTTTTTACAGTAGTCATGTATGGATGTGAGAGTTGGACTATGAAGAAGGCTGAGCGCCAAAGAATTGATGCTTTTGAATTGTGGTGTTGGAGAAGCCTCTTGAGAGTCCCTTGGACTGCAAGGAGATACAACCAGTCCATTCTAAAGGAGATCAACCCTGGGATTTCTTTGGAAGGAATGATGCTGAAGCTGAAACTCCAGTACTTTGGCCACCTCATGTGAAGAGTTGACTCATTGGAAAAGAGTTTGATGCTGGGAGGGATTGGGGGCAGGAGAAGAAGGGGACGACTGAGGATGAGATGGCTGGATAGCATCACTGACTCGATGGACGTGAGTCTGAGTGAACTCCGGGAGTTGGTGATGAACAGGGAGACCTGGTGTGCTGCGATTCCTGGGGTCACAAAGAGTCAGACACGACTGAGTGACTGAACTGAACTGAACTGATGATTTATCAACCAAGTGTAGAATACAGATTTAAATACTTATAATTTTATGTGATCCATAGGACAGATTTATTCTTTCTTGAAAGCAGTATTTTTGACACACAAAGATATCTTAAAAGATGTAAGATGCATAATGTTTGGAAAGGCCCTTGAGTATCTGCAGTGTCACATTTTTCAATGCAATTGGAAATAAATCTATTTATAATTCTCATGGATGAATAGTCTAGTTCACTTTAGCGTATGTGGAATTAATTCTTTAAACAAAGGTGAAATGTTCCTTTTTTCCTTATTTTGATGGTATTTAAAAACTGACAAAGTCACTCCCTCTAAAAAGTCACAGCCTTGTGCCTTTTTCTATTGACAGGCAGCTCTGCAATACCACTGATGTCATCAATTCAGTTCAGTTTAATCACTCAGTTGGGTCTGACTCTTTGTGACCCAATGAACTGCAGCACGCCAGGCTTCCTGTTCATCACCAAATCCTGTAGCCTGCTCAAACTCATGTCCAATGTGTTGGTGATGCCATCCAACCATCTCAGCTTCTGTCATCCCCTTCTCCTCCACCATCAATCTTTTCCAGCATCAGGGTCTTTTCTTGAGTCATTTCTTTGCATTAGGTGGCTAAAGTATTGGAGTTTCAGCTTCAGCATCAGACCTTCTAGTGAATATTCAGGACTGAATTCCTTTAGGATTGACTGGATTTCCTTGTAGTCAAAGGGACTCTCAAAGTCTTCTCCAACATCACAGTTCAAAAGAATCAATTATTCAGCACTCAGCTTTCTTTATGGTCCAACTTTCAGATCCATGCATAACTACTAGAAAACTATACTTTGACTAGATGGAATGTTGTGGTCCGTCTTTGTAAAGTAATGTCTCTGCTTTTTAATGTGCTGTCTAGGTTGGTCATAGCTTATCTTCCAAGGAGCAAGTGTCTTTTAATTTCATGGCTTCGGTCACCAGATGCAGTGATTTTGGAGCCCATAAAAATAGTCTCTGACTGTTTCCATTGTTTCCCCATCTATTTGCCATGAAGTGATGAGACCAAATGCCATGATCTTAGTTTTCTGAATGTTGAGTTTTAAGCCAACTTGTACACTCTTCTCTTTCACTTTCATCAGGAGGCTCTTTAGTTCCTCACTTTCTGCCATAACTGTAGTGTCATCAGCATAACTGAGGTTACTGATATTTCTCCCAGCAATCTTGATTCCAGCTTGTGCTTCATCCAGCCTGGCATTTTGTATGATGTACTCTGCATCTAAGATAAAAAGGCAGGGTGACAATATACAGCCTTGACGGACTCCTTTCCCCAATTTGGAACCAGTCTGTTGTTCCATGTCCAGTTATAACTGTTGTTCTTGACCCGCATACAGATTTCTCAGGAGGCAGGTCAGGTGGTCTGGTATTCCCATCTCTTTCAGAATTTTCCACAGTTTGTTGTGAGTCCAAGCAGTCAAAGGCTTTGGCATAGTCAATAAAGCAAAGGTAGATGTTTTTCTGGAACTCCCTTGCTTTTTCCATGATCCAGCAGATGTTGGCAATTTGATCTCTGGTTCCTCTGCCTTTTCTAAAACCAGCTTGAACATCTGGAATTTCACGGTTCACATACAGATGAATCCTGACTTGGAGAATTTTGAGCATTACTTTGCTAACCGGTGAAATGAGTGCAATTGTGTGGTAGTTTGAGCATTCTTTGGCATTGCCTTTCTTTGAAATTGGAATGAAAACTGACTTTTTCCAGTCCTGTGGCCACTGTAAGTATTCCACATTTGCTGACATATTGAAAGCAGTACTTTCACAGCATCATCTTTTAGGACTTGAAATAGCTCAACTTGAATTCCATCACCTCCACTAGCTTTGTTCATAGTGATGCTTCCTAAGACACACTTGACTTCGCATTCTAGGATGTTTGGCTCTAGGTGAGTGATCACACCATCATGGTTATCTGGGTCATGAAGATCTTTTTTTGTATAGTCTCCTGTGTATTCTTGCCACCTCTTCTTAGTATCTTCTGTTAGGTCGAGATCATTTCTGTCCTTTATTGTATTCATCTTTGCATGAAATGTTCCCTTGATATCTCTGCTTTTCTTGAAGAGATCTCTAGTCTTTCCCATTTTATTGTTTTCCTCTATTTCTTTGCATTGATCACTGAGGAAGGTTTTCTTAACTTTCCTTGCTCTTCTTTGGAACTCTGCATTCAAATGGTCTTTGGAACTCTGCATTCAAATGGGTATATGTTTCCTTTTCTATTTTGCTTTTGGCTTCTCTTCTTTTCTCAGCTATTTGTAAGGCCTTACAACCATTTTTCCTTTTTGCATTTCTTTTACTTGGGGATGATCTTGATCACTGCCTCCTGTACAATGTCACTAACCTTTGTCTATAGTTCTTCAGGCTCTCTATCCGATCTAATCCCTCAAATCTATTTCTCACTTCCACTGTATAATTGTAATGGATTTACTTTAGGTCATACCTGCGTCGTCTACTGGTTTTCCCTACTTTCTTTAATTTAAATCTGAATGTGGCTATAAGGAGTTCATGATCTGAGCCACAGTCAGCTCCTGGTCTTCTTTTTGCAGCCTGTATAGAGCTTCTCCATCTTTGGCCACAAAAAAATATAATCAGTCTGATTTCAGTATTGATCATCTGGTGAAGTCCACGTGCGGAGTCCTCTCTTGTGTTATTGGAAAAGGTGTTTGCTATGACCAGTGCATTCTCTGACAACACTATTAACCTTTGTACTGTTTCATGTTGTACTCCAAGGCCAAATTTGCCTGTTACTCCTGTTACTCCTACTTTTGCATTGCAGTCTCCTATAATTAAGAGGACATCTTTTTGGGATTTTAGTTCTAGAAGGTCTTGTAGGTCTTCATAGAACTGTTCAACTTCAACTTCTTCAGCCTTACTGGTTGGGGCATAGACTTGGATCACTGTGATATTGAATGGTTTGCCTTGGAAACAGAGATCATCCTGTCGTTTTTCAGACTGCATCCAAGTACTGCATTTCAGACTCTTTTGTTCACTATGATGGCTACTCTATTTCTTCTAAGGGATTCTTTCCCACAGTAGTAGCTATAATGGTCATCTGAGTTAAATTCACCCATTGCAGTCCATTTTAGTTTGCTGATTCCTAAAATGTTAATGTTCACACTTGCCATCTCTTGTTTGACCACTTCCAATTTGCCTTGATTCATGGACTTAACATTCCAGGTTCCTATGCAATATTGCTCTTTACAGCATCGGACTTTACTTCCATCACCAGTCACATTCACAACTGGGTATTGTTTTTGCTTTGGCTCCATCTCTTCATTCTTTCTGGAGTCATTTCTCCACTGATCTCCAGTAGCATATTGGGCACCTACTGACCTGGGGAGTTCATCGTTCAGTGTCCTATCTTTTTGCCTTTTTATACTGTCCTTGGTTTCCTCAAAGCAAGAATCCTGAAGTGTTTTGCCATTCCCTTCTCCAGTGGACCACATTTTATCAGAACTCTCCTCCAGGACCTGTCCATCTTGGGTGGCCCTAAAAGACGTGGCTCATAGTTTCCTTGAGCTAGACAAGGCTGTGTCCATGTGATTAGTTTGGGTAGTTTTCTGTGATTGTGGTTTTCATTGTGTCTGCCCTCTGATGGATAGGGACAAGAGGCTTATGTAAGCTTCCTGATGGGTGAGACTGGTGAGTCATAGTTAAAGCTTAAAAAATACTGGAAGCTACTTTTAACGGGTCATATTAAAGAAATTTAAAGGAGGTGGGAATATATTATGCATTGACAATAGGCAATGGGAAATAGTTGATTATCTGATATATGACTTAAATAATTCTTTTAATAATATGGACATCGTTTGCTTCATAACATTAAATGATACCAAACTCAAATATTCTTGCTGTATTCTTGCTTAAAAAATATAATAGATAGGACAAAGCTTTTTATTTAGTTGATTTGTCTTTTTCTTTCTATCCCAGTAAATCCATGGTTTTGTTCCTAAAAAAACACATTGAATTAGATTATTGAAATAACACACTTTGTTAAAGTGGGAGGTAAAATTATTTGATGGTCGAGCAAAATTCTTTGTAAGGATAGGTAAATCTGTTAACTACCTGCAGAGTTGCTATACACCCAACAATTATCACCAAAGTCTACCACAAAACAATTAACTTATGAGAAGAAATGCTAGGTTAAAAGCTAGTCAGAAAATAAAATTTGCTAATAGTATAGAAAATCTCCCCAAAATACTAAGTAGCACAATATATCATGTTACTTGTTATGTGCTTTTCTGTATTTCCTATCATAAAAGTTTATGTCCATACCCTAATCCCTCTCTTCAAAAAATCTTTAGCTTGTTTTAATCATTAATTTTATTTGGATGTTGAGAATTTAGCTATCTGATGTTTTTATTCCTGGAAAGCTCCACAATTGCCTGCCTTCACTTGTGCACCAATATCACCTTATATTGTATATTTTATTACCCTTCAAAATTGATGATCCTTCTTAACAAATCTGAAATCACCTTGGGATTCTGCTTCTGCCACTGGTATTTGCTGATGGTACACTGGTAGGGTTTTAATCACTTGGAAAGACTCCATTTATCTCCAAATTATTCTTGGTCTGAAACTTTGCTTAAGGTATGCATGGAGACATCTCTTCTTTCATAGGTCCCATGTATTCATTAGGTAACTACAAATGGAGTCCTACTTTTGTTAGTAACAGTGTAAAGTACTTAATGTATGGAAGAAACTTCCTGTTCTCTCAGGGAGCTCACAATCGATCCCAGATGACACAGAATATATGATTCACTATATATCAGAGGAATGAAAAGAGGAATGGCCACTGACCTGTATTCAGCAAAGACTTTTTGGAAAGATATTAAATTACATTTTAAAGGTTAAATATACTCTTTTAGCAATGGAGAGTTGGGCAGTTGTGTGTGTGTGTGTGTGTGTGTGTGTGTATACGTATGTATGCTTTGGTGAGGTTGTTAGTGTTTCTGGTTACAGTCCAGGCACAAAGAAAACCTTGTGCAAAGGTGTATACATAAAAGTACCTTGGGGTGTGTGTGTGTGTGTGTGTGTGTGTGTGTGTGTGTTTGGAATGCTATATAGAGTTCAGCATGGCTGGAATATAACAGACAAGGTTTAAATAAAGGGGCATGTCTAGAAAGAAGGGATGTAAACATATAACACAGTAAAGATTTACTTGAATAATGAGCCTGGGAATAGATGTTGCTGTATTCTGCTCTTTTTGATTGTCCTTATTTTGTGGGTCTAAAATTATTTCTGCTACCACTCTCACCAGAACCATTGCTGAAATATCATTATGCACCACATTTTGTGCTAAATGTTTTACACATTTTAAGTCCTTTAATACATCAACTCTGTGAGGTTTATTATTATTATTATTTTAAATCTTCACATGGGAAATTTTAAACTAGGAGGTTATATTACTTGTCCAAATTGTGTGGTAAGTGGTGGAACCTAGTAACATGTTTACTCTTCTTACTTAGACTACCACACTATATCTGGTATCTATGTGTTATTTCCAGAGAAGGCACCCCACTTCAGTTCTCTTGCCTGGAAAATCTCATGGGCGGCAGAGCCTGGTAGGCTGCAGTCCATGGGGTCGCTAAGAGTTGGACACGGCTGAGTGACATCACTTTCACTTTCATGTGCTGGAGAAGGAAATGGCAGCCCACTCCAGTACTCTTGCCTGGAGAATCCCAGGGATAGGGGAGCCTGGTTGGCTTCCATCTATGGGATCACACAGAGTTGGACACGACTGATGTGACGCAGCAGCAGCAGCAGCAGCAGCAGCAGCATGTTATTTCTCTTGGTGTCGACCCATAACATAAATTTGTATTTCCAGGTATGCTATAATTTGAACCTTTCTAAAAGGGATCATCCTGTGCTAGTCATTTCTTCAAAACTAATTGCAAGGTAGACAATTCAGTTCTAACTCAGTTTACCACATTCCCTAAAGATTCTGTATTATGTTTTTCTGCTCTCAAACATCTTAGTTCTTCCTAACACCCCCAATACACATGTTCTGCTGCTGATATTGCCATGGAACTCATTGTAAGAAATAGAAGCCATCAGATGGGAGCTCCCTCATTTCTCTAATAGGCAGCCTAGAACCTTAGGCCATATACCCCAGACCGTATTTATTTATTTTTCTATTGTTAAGAAAGAAAAATCACTCCTCTTCCTTTTGCTTTGCACTACATCCTCTCTTGTCCTGCTAATTAATTCACATCTTCAATTTTTGCCTAGATCTTTAAAGTTTTCTTACATCTTCAGGATGTCCCTTACAATTAGATCATCTGAATTGTATGTGATTCCTATTAAAAATCCTCCTTTAATCTTACGTCTCTTTCCTTTATCACCCTGCTTTTCTGAGTTTTCTAGTCAGTTCCACAGTAAATTTTCAAGGTAGATTTTCCTGTGCACATGGTCATAAATTCTAAAACATCTATTCATTTTTGTGTGCATGTGTAGTGTTATGGAAGAATATCTATTGAGATCCTTTGCTTATTTTTAATCATTTTTTAAAAATATTGATTTGTAGGGGTTCTTCATATATTTAAAATATTAATTGCTTATCAGATATACCATTTGCAAGTATCTTCTTACATTCAGTAGGCAGCTATTTTTAATTTTGTTGATAGCTTCCTTTGTTGTGCAAAAGATTTTTAGTTTGATAGTCTCACTTGTTTAATTTTGCTTTGTTTCCCTTACCTAAGGAGACATATTAAAAACAAACACACAAAAAAGACTGATGTCCAAGAGTGTACTGCCTATATTTTATTCTAGAAGTTTTATGGTTTCAGGTCTTACATTAAGTCTTTAATCCATTTTGATTTTTTTTTTTTTAATGCATGGTGTGAGAGATTAGTCCAGTTTGATTACTTTGCATGAGATTATACAGTTTTCCCAACACCATTTAGAAAATAGGTTGTTTTCCCCATTGCATATTTTGGCCTCCTTTGTCATAGATTAATTTCCCATATAAATTAAGATTCATTTTAGGACTTTTCTACTTTGTTCCATTGATCTATGTGTATAGTTTTGTGCCATCACCATACTGTTTAGATTATGGTAGTTTTGAAGCATAGTTCAGGATCTTAGAGAGTGATACCTCCAGCTTTGTTCTTTTTCAGATTGCTTTGGCTATTTGAGATCTTTTGTATTTCCAAAAAATATTTAAATTTTTTTGTTCTAGTTCTGTGCAAAATGCCACTTTAAAGAATTTTATTGAATCAATAGATTACTGTGGGTAATATAGTCATTTTAACTAAATTAATTCTTTGAACCTATTAACACAGTATATCTTTCTTTTTGTGTCATCTTCAAGTTTTCACCAGTGTCTTATAATTTTTGTGTCTAATTATTAGAGTATACAATCAGAAGGAGTAATTATATACACATAATGGAAGTTAAAAAGCTTAATGATACTCCTAATCTTGAATTTGGGTTCTATGATTCTCCTCCAAGCAGAACACCATAGAGTAAACCTGCATTTCTGACAAATATTGGCCAGAAAAAAGTCCCAATCACCCATATTCTAATAAAGAGCCTTATATACTTAGGTATATAAGGTCTTACATAGTTTATTTTAGCTTCAAATTATTATTTCTATCACACTTCATGCTTTAGTCCTACTGGTCTCCCATCAATAACCTTTCCCAGGTTGGGACAGCATATATATTATTTCCTATGTGTGAATTTATCATCTCCTTAGTATTCTACATTTCTGTGGATGGCTAATACTTGATAATTCACTTAAGTTTAGGTCAAATATTATTTCTCAGAGAAGCTATCCTCTTATCTACAAATCTAAATTTGGAGATCTCTGTTATTTTCTCTCATGACATATTGTTCTTTCCTTTATAGTTTTATTATTTCCTGTATTCTGTTTTATCATTGGATTCTCAGCATCTGTCTCATTGTTAGCACACAAAATTTCTTTAACAAATATTTTAGTAAATAGATGAATATATGAATGATGAGTTATTTATTTCTCTTATTCTTGAGATGAATTGATAGGAGGCAGCAAAGGTCAGCTTCAATTTATTTATTTAAAACACTGAGAGAGTTTCTTTTCCATTCATTTTCTTCTATAATCCCGATAGAAGTAAGAGCCATGATTATTACATTAAAGATATATATCAAGAAAATAAACTCATTCTCAAATTTACTCAAGGTCAGAGTGTCTGTTTCCTTACTATTTAAATAGATCTATTTGATTTTAAATTTAATGCTCTAAGGCATTCCCCTTTTAGTAGAATGTATTCATATGTACATTCAAAAGTACTTATCCTGATGTTGTATGCATGATCCATTACAGAAAAAAAAGATAAATTTTCTTCATCCAAATTAAAAACGTATACTCCAAAAAATACTCCTATGAAAAAGATATTAATTGGAAGAATAAAATTTACCAAATATGCTTCAAAAAGATGTGTCCATAATGTATAAAAAGCTCTTTTAAATTGATAACAGGAAAATAAACAAACTAGTAAATAAACCGATAAACTATTTCAGTAGATACCTCACCACATTATATGTATTTTATATAAATATGGCAAATAAGTATATAAAAAGGAATAAACATCATCAGTAATTAGGGAAATGTAAACAGAAATCAGTGGAATAGCACTACACATTTAAAGTGAAATAGCCAAAATAATAATAGAAAAAAGCTGACAATACAAAGTACTGACAGAACTATCAAGCAACTGTAACTCTCTTACAATGCCGGTGGGACTGAAACATGTTGTAGCAATTTGGACAAGTTTTGAAAACTAAAATTCAAATCCTTTGTAATTAAGAAAAATTAAAATGTGTATGTTACTCAAAAACATGTATGCAAATGTTTATAACAACTCCTTTCATAATCATCCAAATTGTACAACCCAAATACCTTACAACTGATGAATAGATGGACAAACTGTGGTATATCCATAAATGCCAATACTTAGAAATAAAAGGGAACAAGCAGTTGATACCTACAACACCTGAATGCATCTCAGAAGCATTTTGCTAAGGGAGAGAAGCCAGATCAAAATCCCATCATATTTATATAATATTCAAGAAAAGATAAAACTACATAGGGAGAAAATAGATAAAGATTGTCTCAGAGAGTATGAGGGATTAAAGGTATGTGGTTTCTTATTTTTGGTGCTATGAGATATTTTCATCTTTTTTGACTGATACATAATTCTAAGTATTTGTCAAAAGTCTTAGACTTCTACACAAGAAATGGTAAATTTTGTTATATATAAATTCTCAATAATCTGATATAAAAATTATTAATTATTTACAAAATAGTTAATTCTTTCAGGCATTTTAATTCTTCCCTATTCAAGAAGGAACCTCATTTAAAGTGGAGTCAGGAAGTCCTAAGAGGGAGCTCTCACACACATAACCATCCCTTGCTGCTTACTTTACATTCCTGGGCAAGAAGTTTCTTTACCACTTTAGATAGAAAAAGGAAGATTTTCTCCTTACCCAGCAACAGAGCATCCAAGGAGAAATTGCAAGATCTCAACTATTGAGAAACTACAACCATTCTAAACCCCTTCTTGCTTTTAATGAAATTTCCTTCAAAACAGCCTCTCCTAACTTCCTCATTTTTCTCTATAAAGTAATATTCATCTCCCTTTTTTATTCGTTTTATTTTTTTAGTTTGACAGTTTTTAATTTGAACAAAATATCTGTTACATAATTTTTATACAAAACTGACAAGAGTGAAATACAGACATATAGTATGGCTATAAGTACTCTATGTTAGTGTAAGCAACTGTCCACTTGCTTATTTTCCTTAAAAATCAAAAGAACAACTTTTATGATGAATACAAGATTTTCATTAATAGGCAGTATTATCAATATTCCATTCAGCTCTCATTTAAATTTTCACTGAACTATATTTTGAAAGTATTTTAAGAGCAGCATAAAATTTATCCACAAAATTTATTCACATAAATACATACATTAATCATATAGGTATGGGTTATAAAACATCACAATGTGTTACAGTGATGTATGTTGACATGGTTGAAAATGCACACCATGAAAGCAATTTGTACACAACAAATTAGAAAGTACAAGAGTAATTTGTACAGCAATCCAAAAGATTCCCACTAAATTCACAGGGTCTTATTTTTTAAAAATGCCTTTGAACTTCTCAGCAGACAATAAGGAAGGAGTCTTACTAGTATATGGCATTTTATATTTTTGAACATAAATGGAGAACTAAACAAGCTTCTACTTGCAATGTGATTTTCTCTCTTTTTATATTACTATAAGAAATTGTTTTAAATCCATTAAAAACGTTCTTGATACCAAATATGCTAAAATTGTTATAATACAAATTTTTATCATTGAATTAAAAATAATCAAAACTTTTTATTGAATTATCTGATAATCTTTATTTTTTTATTTCTTTTTTTTTAAAATTAAGTTTATTTATTTTAATTGTAGGCTAACTACTTTACAATATTGTATTGGTTCTGCCACACATCAACATGAATCCACCATGGGTGTACACTTTTTCCCCATCCTGAACGCCGCCCCCCCCCAACATCCCTCCCCATACATCCCTCCAGGTCATCCCAGTGCACCAGCCTCAAGCATCCTATATCGAACCTGGACTGGCGATTCTTTTCTTATATGATATTATACATGATTCAGTGCCACTCCCCCAAATCGTCCCACCCTCTCCCTTTCCCACAGAGTCCAAAAGACTGTTCTATACATCTGTGTCTCTTTTGCTGTCTCGCATACAGGGTTATCATTAGGTTGCTTCCATGTCCTGGCTATTCAAAACAGTGCTGCGATGAATATTGGGGTACATGTGTCTCTTTCAATGCTGTTTTCCTCGGTGTGTATGCCCAGCAGTGGGATTGCTGGGTCATAAGGCAGTTCTATTTCCAGTTTTTTAAGGAATCTCCACACTGTTATCCGTAGTGGCTGTACTAGTTTGCATTCCCACCAACAATGTAAGAAGGTTCCCTTTTCTCCATACCCTCTCCAGCATTTGTTGCTTGTAGACTTTTGGATCGCAGCCATTCTGATTGGCATGAAATGGTACCTCATTGTGGTTTTGATTTGCATTTCTCTGATAATGAGTGTTGAGCATCTTTTCATGTGTTTTTTAGCCATCTGTATGTCTTCTTTGGGAAAATGTCAGTTTAGTTTTTTGGCCCATTTTTTGATTGGGTCATTTATTTTTCTGGAATTGAGCTGCAGGAGTTGCTTGTATATCTTTGAGATTAGTTGTTTATCAGTTGCTCATTTGCTATTATTTCTCCCATTCTGAAGGCTGTCTTTTTTTTTATCAAATTACATTTTTATTTTTATTATTTTTTTAATTTTAAAATCTTTAATTCTTACATGTGTTCCCAAACATGAACCCCCCTCCACCTCCCTCCCCATAACATCTCTGTGGGTCATCCCCATGCACCAGCCCCAAGCATGCTGTATCCTACGCCTGACATAGACTGGCGATTCAATTCTTACATGATAGTATACATGTTAGAATGCCATTCTGGCTTTTAACCTTGCTTATAGTTTCCTTTGTTGTGCAGAAACTTTTAATTTTAATTAAGTCCCATTTGTTTCTTTTTGCTTTTATTTCCAATATTCTGGGAGGTGGGTCATAGAGGATCCTGCTGTGATTTATGTCTGAGAGTGTTTTGCCTATGTTCTCCTCTAGGAGTTTTATAGTTTCTGGTCTTACATTTAGATCTTTAATCCATTTTGAGTTTATTTTTGTGTATGATGTTAGAAAGTGTTCTAGTTTCATTCATTTACAAGTGGTTGACCAGTTCTCCCAGCACCACTTGTTAAAGAGATAATCTTTACTCCATTGTGTATTCTTTCCTCCTTTGTCAAAGATAAGGTGTCCATAGGTGTGTGGATTTATCTCTGGGCTTTCTATTTTGTTCCATTGATCTATATGTCTGTCTTTGTGCCAGTACCATACTGTCTTGATGACTGTGGCTTTGTAGTAGAGCCTGAAGTAAGGCAGGTTTGTTCCTCCAGTTCCATTCTTCTTTCTCAAGACTGCTTTGGCTATTCGAGGTTTTTTAATTTCCATACAAATTGTGAGATTATGTGTTCTAGCTCTGTGAAAAATACCATTGGTAGCTTCATAGGGATTGCATTGAATTCTTGCTTTGGGTGGTATACTCATTTTCACCATATTGATTCTTCTGATCTATTAACATGGTATATTTCTCCATCTATTACTGTCCTCTTTGATTTCTTTCATCAGTGTTTTATAGTTTTCTATATATAGGTCTTTAGTTTCTTTAGGTAGATATATTCCTAAGTATTTTATTCTTTTTGTTGCAATGGTGAATGGAATTGTTTCCTTAATTTCCCTTTCTATTTTCTCATTATTAGTGTACAGGAATGCAAGGGATTTCTGTGTGTTGATTTTATATCCTGCAACTTTACTATATTCACTGATTAGGTCTAGTAATTTTCTGGTGGAGTCTTTAGGATTTTCTTTGTAGGGGATCATGTCATTTGCAAACAGTGAGAGTTTTACTTTTTCTTTTCCAGTTTGGAATCCTTTTATTTCTTGTTCTGCTCTGATTGCTCTGGCCAAAACTTCCAAAACTGTGTTGAATAGTAGCGGTGAAAGTGGGCACCCTTGTCTTGTTCTTGACTTTAGGGGAAATGCTTTCAATTTTTCACCATGAGGATAATGTTTGCTGTGGGTTTAAAATCAAAAAACAAATCAAAGTATGCATAGAAACGAATGAAAATGAAAACAAAACAACCCAAAACCTGTAGGATAGTGTAAAAGGAGTGCTAAGGGGAAAGTTCATAGCAATACAGGCATACCTCAAGAAACAAGAAAAAAAATCGAATAAATAACCTAACTCTACACCTAAAACAACTAGAAAAGGAAAAAATGAAGAACCCCAGGATTAGTAGAAGGAAAGAAGTCTTAAAAATTAGGGCAGAAATAAATGCAAAAGAAACCATAGCAAAAATCAACAAAGGTAAAAGCTGGTTCTTTGAAAGGATAAATAAAACTGACAAACCACTAGCCAGACTCATCAAGAAACAAAGGGAGAAAAATCAAATCAATAAAATTAGAAATGAAAATGGAGAGATCCCAACAGACAATACAAACATACAAAGGATCATAAGAGGCTACTATCAGCAATTATATGCCAATAAAATGGACAACGTGAAAGAATGGACAAATTCTTAGAAAAGTACAACTCTCCAAAACTGAACCAGGAAGAAATTAGAAAATCTTAACAGACCGATCACAAGCAAGGGAATTGAAACTGTAATCAGAAATCTTCCAGCAAACAAAAGCCCAGTTCCAGACGGCTTCACAGCTGAATTCTACCAAAAATTTAGAGAAGAGCTAACACCTATCCTACTCAAACTCTTCCAGAAAATTGCAGAGGAAGGTAAACTTCCAAACTCATTCTATGAGGCCACCATCACCCTAATATCAAAACCTGACAAAGATGCCACAAAAAAAGAAAACTACAGGCCAATATCACTGATAAACATAGATGCAAAAATCCTTAACAAAATTCTAGGAATCAGAATCCAACAACACATTAAAAAAGATCATACACCATGACCAAGTGGGCTTTATCCCGGGGAGGCAAGGATTCTTCAATATCCATAAATCAATCAATGTAATATACCACAATAAAAAATTGATAAATAAAACCATATGATTATTTCAATAGATGCAGAGAAAGCCTTTGACAAAATTCAACATTCATTTATGATAAAACTCTCCAGAAAACAGAAGTAGAAGGAACATACCTCAATATAATAAAGCTATATATGACATCTCCCTTTTTTAAATATAAAATTATTATATAAAGTGTGTAGGCTATTGGCTTCATTTTTAATAGGTAAATTATGACTGTGCAAGCAAAAATATAGTTGCTCATAGTCCAATGAGTCTTCCCAAGCAGACAGGTTCAGTTTAGTTCAGTTCAGTCGCTCAGTCGTGTCTGACGCTTTGCAACCCCTTGGACTACAGAGCTCTTTCAAAATCACATTACTCTTGTTCTGAAAATGATGCAAAGATACACCAAGGTTGGATTTTTACAGAGGTAATTATACCTTCTGCAAATATCAACATAGAAGGTAAGAAATCATGAACTGTTACTCAGAACAATCCTCTTGTTAAGAGGCTTTATTATTGAATGGTTGGGAAAGACGGTAAGTCAGATTGTATCCTGTTTCATAGTGGGCATAAATTATTTAACAGCACTATGCCAGGTGAGTGCCCCCAAGGAAAATATAGAGGAGTAGCTCATAGGAAGTGTCAGTGTATTTAATACTATCAGCAAGATAAAGGGGCTGATTATTATTGGACTCAAGTCAGGGGAAAAATGCTTTTCTAATACTAAAATCTGAAGACAGATCAAACTTCTGTATCTTTGTTGCATAGGAAAAGTGAGAAAAAGCTAAAGCAGTGCACTCATGGCCAAGTTATTCTTGGGACAAAACACGTTGTTGACATTTTTTCTGTGTGAAAGACACTACTATTGCTGCTAAGTCACTTCAGTTGTGTCCAACTCTGTGCGACCCCACAGATGGCAACCCACCAGACTCCCCCATCCCTGGGATTCTCCAGGCAAGAACACTGGAGTAGGTTGCCATTTCCTTCTCCAATGCATGAAAGTGAAAATTTAAAGTGAAGTTGCTCAGTAGTGTCTGATCCTCAGCGACTCCATGGACTGCAGCCTTCCAGGCTCCTCCATCCATGGGATTTTCCAGGCAAGAGTACTGGACTGGGGTGCCATTGCCTTCTCTGGTGAAAGACACTACTGTATATTAAAAAGGTAAGAAAATATAGAACCATAGGAATACAAATTATGAAAATAATTACACATAAACAGACTAGGTATTTACTAAATTAATAGTACACAATATCAAGAATTTCAACCATCCTTCTTCACATGCCTAAAAAACTTGCTAGATAATACCTCATTCAATTTCATTATCCAAAAATATTTGGGCTAATTATTTAACTAGTTCAATATTCAAGTCCCTAAGGAGATAATGAAGCTTCCCCTGGTGGAGGGAATGTTTTTTGACCCCTTTTCATTATATGTGGAGCTGCTGGGTCAATGATGTCTCCTTGCTACTGTCTGTTCCCTCTTATGAAGATTTTTTCCTCCTGAGTTATGCTCCAGCTTAGGTCTGCTGAGGATTATTCCCATTCCTTTGCGTTTTCCTGGCATCTGCTATGAAAATCTGACTAGTCATTTTTGTCCTATTTAACTTGACTCAGGGCCTGGTGCTATCCATTTATGACTGTTTAGCTGAGGTAAACAATACAAAATTATGTTCTCTAAGACACAGAAACTACCTAAGGAGCATCAGTTTAACATGTTTAGCTGGGTTGTCCATATGCAGAGAATAACCCTCATGTTCCTGATTTAATGGCATGATATTTTTCTATAATAGAAGATTCATTGGTATAGATGTATTAAATCTGTGTGTATGTGCACACTAAATGTGATTTTCATATCTGATCCTTACAAAATTGTATATATGAGTATTCATAAATCAGGGGGAAACATAAAATTCTTTTTATTTTTTAAGTTTATTGCCAAATACCATTGTAAACAGTGTTAAATTAATCCTGCTGGATGTCTTTTTGCACCAGTGCATCTCATCCCATCATGAAAAGCATTTTTTTCATGTGTCAATTTTATATAAATATGGATGGTTTCAGTTATTTTATTTCAGGAAAATCTTCAAAACAGTGGCAAATGCTTTAATGTACTAAATGTCCAACAATATTAATGTAATTATCAAAGACTTGTAGAAGTAACGAGCTAAAATGTTGGCAGAATTTGTGACTGTGAAAGCTTAATTTTTGGACATGGGATCCACCTCACCACAGAAACACATATCAAAAAGCTCAATTGTTGTAAATCCCTGTTAGTAGGGCATCCAGCAACATTTCCCTTTGGCTGGCAATTTATGTAGGATTCAGCTGTATGTCCTGAATGCTCTGAATCCTCATAATCATATTATGTCTGCTCTTGTTCATTCTGGAACTGGCAGCCTCAACATGGTGAATTGATTTTTAGTTGGCTGTTCACTATTTTACTTCTAGAAAAGGAGTTAGTTCACTAGACCTGGATAATAGGAAATATACCTTCCCAGATTTTGAGGTCAGATATTTTACTTTTTGTTCTTTCTTACAAGAAAATATTCATTACATACTTTTAAAATATATTTTCCTTTTAAATTTTCATGCTCCAAATTTTTATTAATTATAAGTTCTGCTTTGAAGATTTGAGGGCTAACTGAAAGTTTTCAAAATAAAATAGTAACATAATATCCTACTCAAGTAACATTTTAAATAGTAAATTTGTGCTTAAAGTATCTTTAATGAAATTATATGATACGTAGATTACTTCCCACAGCTCTCCACATTCTACATAAAGTGCTATGAAAGCAGGCATATTTGAAAGTAGATGGTATTAAAATATAGTCCTTTCATCTTTCTTGTATCTTTATTCCTCTTAGGCTTGATCTGAGCCACTTTAAAGAGCAACTTGTTCCAACAAACCAGATCATCACCAGAAGTTATTTATTAAGATGTTAGATAATAAGGAGAAGTCCAAGAGTAAAAGGAAGGTGAATGTGTTCTCAGTCATCCTGTACCACAGATGGTCCTTGAAATCAAAGAAACACATAAATATGTCCATCTATTCAGTTCGTTAAGTTCAGTCGCTCAGTCGTGTCCAACTATTTGTGACCCCATGAACTGCAGCACTCCAGGCCTCCCTGTCCATCACCATCTCCCGGAGTTCACTCAAACTCATGTCCATCGAGTCAGTGATGCCATCCAGCCATCTCATCCACTGTCATCCCCTTTTCCTCCTGCCCCCAATCTCTCTCCAGCATCAGAGATTTTTCCAAAGAGTCAACTCTTTGCATGAGGTGGCCAAAGACCTGGAGTTTCAGCTTTAGCATAAATCCTTCCAAAGAACACCCAGGGCTGATCTGCATTAGACTGGACTGGTTGGATCTCCTTGCAGTCCAAGGAACTCTCAAGAGTCTTCTCCAACACAACAGTTCAAAAGCATCAGTTCTTTGGCACTCACCTTTCATCACAGTCTAACTCTCACATCCATACATGACCACTGGAAAAACCATTGCCTTGACTAGACGGACTTTTCTTGGCAAAATAATGTCTCTGCTTTTAAATATGCTATCTAGGTTGCTCATAACATTTCTTCCAAGGAGTAAGCGTCTTTTAATTTCATGGCTGTAATCTCCGTCTGCAATGATTTTGGAGCCCCCCAAAATAAAGTCTGACACTGTTTCCACTGTTTCCCCATCTATTTCCCATGAAGTGATGGGACCAGATGCCATGTTCTTCATTTTCTGAATGTTGAGCTTTAAGCCAACTTTTTCACTCTCCTCTTTCACTTTCATCAAGAGGCTTTTTAGTTCCTCTTCACTTTCTGCCATAAGGGTGGTGTCATCTGCATATCTGAGGTTATTAATATTTCTCCTGGGAATCTTGATTCCAGCTTGTGTTTCTTGAAGTCCAGCGTTTCTCATGATGTACTCTGCATAGAAGTTAAATAAGCAGGGTGATAATATACAGCCTTGACGTACTCCTTTTCCTATTAGGAACGAGTCTGTTGTCCCATGTCCATTTCTAACTGTTGCTTCCTGACCTGCATACAGATTTCTCAAAGGCAGGTCAGGAGGTCTGGTATTCCCATCTCTTTCAGAATTTTCCACAGTTTATTGTGATCCACACAGTCAAAGGGTTTGGCATAGTCAATAAAGCAGAAATAGATGCTTTTCTGGAAGTGTCTTGCTTTTTCCATGATCCAGAGGATGTTGGCAATTTGATCTCTGGTTTCTCTGCCTTTTCTAAAACCAGCTTGAACATCAGGAAGTTCACAGTTCACATATTGCTGAAGTCTAGCTTGGAGAATTTTGAGCATCACTTTACTAGCATGTGAGATGAGTGCAATTGTGTGGTAGTTTGAGCATTCTTTGGCGTTGCCTTTCTTAGGGATTGGAATGAAAACGGAGCTTTTCCAGTCTTGTGGCCACTGCTGACTTTTCCAAATTTGCTGGCATATTGAGTTCAGCACTTTCACAGCATCATTGTCAAGATTTGAAATAGCTCAACTGGAATTCCATCACCTCCACTAGCTTTGTTCATAGTCATGCTTTCTAAGGCCCACTTGACTTCACATTCCAGGATGTCTCGCTCTAGGTGAGGGATCATACCATTGTGATTATCTTGGTCTTGAAGATCTTTTTTGTACAGTTCTTCTGAGTATTCTATATTAACATGTAATATATGGTATATGTACTATAATATAGGGCTTCCCTTGTAGTTAGCTAGTAAAAAATCCACCTGCAATGAACGAGACCTAGTTTCAATCCCTGGGTTGGGAAAATCCCCTCGAGAGGGGAACAGCTACCCATTCCAGATTTCTGGCATGGAGAATTCCATGGACTATACAGTCTATTATCAGTTCAGTTCAGACGATCAGTCATGTCTGACTCTTTGCAACCGCATGGACTGCAGCAAACAAGGCCTCCCTGTCCATCACCAACTAGCGGACTTTAGACAAACTCACGTCCATTGAGTTGGTGATGCCATCCAGCCATCTCATCCTCTGTCATTCCCTTCTCCTTCTGCCTTCAGTCTTTCCCAGCATCAGGGTCTTTTAAAATGAGTCAGTTCTTTGCATCAGGTGGCCAAAGAACTGGACTTTCAACCTCAGCATCAGTCCTTCAATGAATATTCAAGACTATTTTTCTTTAGGATGGACTGGTCAACAACTGATCTCCTTTTGTCCAAGGGATTCTCAAGAGTCTTCTCCAACACTACAGTTGAAAAGCATCAATTATTTGGCATTCACCTTTCTTTGTAGTCCAACTCTCACATCCCTATATGATTACTGGAAGAACCATAGCTTTGACTAGATGGGTCTCTATTGGCAAAGTAGTGCAAACGCTTCGTGAGAAATAGATGGGGAAACAATGGAAACACTGTCAGAATTTTATCTTTGGGGGCTTGAAAATCACTGCAGATGGTGATTGCAACCATGAATTTAAAAGACGCTTACTCCTTGGAAGGAAACTTATGACCAACTTAGATAGCATATTCAAAAGCAGAGATATTACTTTGCCAACAAAGATCCATCTAGTGAAGGCTGTGGTTTCTCTAGTAGTCGTGTATGCATGTGAGAGTTGGACTGTAAAGAAAGCTGAGCACCAAGGAATTGATGCCTTTGAATTGTGTCGGAGAAGACTCTTGAGAATCCCTTGGACTGCAAGGACATCCAACCAGTCCATTCTAAAGAGATCAGCCCTGGGTGTTCTTTGGAAGGACTGATGCTAAAGCTGAAACTTCAATACTTTGGCCACCTCAGGTGAAGAGTTGACTCTTTGGAAGACTCTGATCCTGGGAGGGATTGGGGGCAGGAGGAGAAGGGGACGACAGAGGATGAGATAGCTGGATGGCATCATCAGCTCGATGGACGTGAGTCTGAGTGAACTCCAGGAGTTGGTGATGGACAGGGAGGCCTGGCGTGCTGCAATTAATGGGCTTGCAAGGAGTCAGACAAGGCTAAGTGACTGAACTGAACTGAACTGAACTGATGGAACTGGATGCCATGGTCTTTGTTTTCTGAATGTTTAGTTTTACGCCAACTTTTTTACTCTCCTCTTTCACTTTCATCAAGAGTCTCTTTAGTTCTTCTTTGCTTTCTGCCATAAGGGTAGTATCATCTGCATATCTAAGGTTATTGATATTTCTCCAAGAAATCTTGATTCCAGCCCAATGTTTATCATGACGTACTCTGCATATAAGTTAAATAAGCAGGGTGACAATATACAGCCTTGACATACTTCTTTTCAGATTTAGAACCATTCTGTTGTTCCATGTTCAGTTCTAATTGTTGCTTCATGAACTCATGCAGATTTTTCAAGAGGCAGGTCAGGTGGTCTGGTATTCCCAACTCTGGAAGAATTTTCCACAGTTTCTTTCTGATCCACACAATTAAAGGCTTTGGCATAATCAATAAAGCAAAAATAAGTGTGTTTGTTTGTTTGTTTGTTTTTCAGGAAACCTGTTGCTTTTTTGATGATCCAGCAGATGTTGGCAATTTGAACTCTGGTTCCTCTGCCTTTTCTAAAACCAGCTTGAACATCTGGAAGTTCACAGTTCATGTATTGCTGAAGTCCAGGGTGTAGAATTTTGAGCATTACTTTTCTAGCATGTGAGATAGGTACAATTGTGTGGTAGTTTGAGCATACTTTGGCATTGACTTTCTTTGGAATTAGAATGAAAACTGACCTTTTCCAGTCCTGTGGCCACTGCTGAGTTTTCCAAATTTGCTGGCATATTGAGTGCAGCACTTTCACAACATCATCTTTCAGGATTTGAAAGAGCTCAATTGGAGTTCCATCACCTCCACTAGCTTTGTTTATAGTTATGCTTCTTAAGGCCCACTTGCCTTCACATTCTAGGATGTCTGACTCTAGGTGAGTGATCACACCTTTGTGATTATCTGGGTTGTGAAGATCTTTTTTGTACAGTTATTCTGTGTATTCTTGCCACCTATTCTTAATATCTTCTGCTTCTGTTAGGTCCCTACTATTTCTGTCCTTTATCGAGCTCATCTTTGCATGAAATGTTCCCTTGGTACTTCTAGTTTTCTTGAAGAGATCTCTAGTCTTTCCATTCTATTGTTTTACTCTATTCTTTGCATTAATCACCGAGGAAGGCTTTCTTATCTCTCCTTGCTATTCTTTGGAACTCTGCATAGTCCATTATAGATCTTACTCAAAAGTTGAGAAGCTGAAGATAGTCACAAAACCTAGGTTGTGGAGCCAAGCAAGTTTTACCAGTGGGAATGCCATATGAGCTGAGTCTTCAGGAGTAAGTAAGGAAGGGAATTGCACGTAAGCCAGAAGTAAAAATTTAGGCTGCATTTGAAGAAGGCTGAGTGCCGAAGAATTGATGCTTTTGAACTCTGATGTTGGAGAAGACTCTTGAGAGTCCCTTGGACTGCAAGGAGATCCAAACAGTCCATTCTGAAGGAGATCAGCCCTGGATTTCTTTGGAAGGAATGATGCTAAAGCTGAAACTCCAGTACTTTGGCCACCTCATGTGAAGAGTTGACTCATTGGAAAAGACTCTGAGGCTGGGAGGGATTGGGGGCAGGAGGAGAAGGGGACGTCTGAGGATGAGATGGCTGGACGGCATCACTGACTCAATGGACGTGAGTCTGAGTGAACTCCGGGAGTTGGTGATGGACAGGGAGGCCTGGTGTGCTGCGATTCATGGGGTCGTAAAGAGTCAGACACGACTGAGCAACTGAAGTGAACTGAACTGAACTGAAGATGGAAATACCTTTTATGTTTTTCAATTTAGAGTTTGGATTTTATCAAATAGCAGACAGACAACAGAGTACCTAAAATGACATGGCATTATCAATTTTTGATATTTAAAACCTCTAGAAATAGTATAAAAAATGAGTTGGTGCTTAAATCTTTGAGGAGCCACTTCAATCGTTACTTCAATGATTTAAGTAATAGAGGATTAAAAGATTATGCCTCATTTATGTTACTAAAGTTTTAGCAAGTGTTTTATATTTTTATGACAGCAGTGTTTAATTCCTTGATGAAGACTTTTCTAATACTCATGTTACAAATTTTCAATCCCAATTATGGATTCTTTCAGTTGATACTGTTATAATTGATGTTTGCTTTTTGTATGTAATTGATCTCTATAACTTGATCATAAATATATCCTTTAGGTCACAATGCTGAATGTCAAGTTCAGTTCAGATCAGTAGCTCATTCATGTCCGACTCTTTGTGACCCCATGAATAGCAGCACGCCAGGCCTCCCTGTCCATCGCCAACTCCTGGAGTTCACTCAGACTCACATCCATCGAGTCAGTGATGCCATCCAGCCATCTCATTCTCGGTCGTCCCCTTCTTCTCCTGCCCCCAATCCCTCCCAGCATCAGAGTCTTTTCCAATGAGTCAGTTCTTTTCATGAGGTGGCCAAAGTACTGGAGTTTCAGCTTTAGCATCATTCCTTCCAAAGAAATCCCAGGGCTGATCGCCTTCAGAATGGACTGGTTGAATCTCCTTGCAGTCCAAGGAACTCTCAAGAGTCTTCTCCAACACAACAGTTCAAAAGCATCAATTTTTCGGTGCTCTGCCTTCTTCACAGTCCAACTCTCACATCCATACATGACTACAGGAAAAACCATAGCCCTGACTAGATGGACCTTAGTCGGCAAAGTAATGTCTCTGCTTTTGAATATGCTATCTAGGTTGCTCATAACTTTTCTTCCAAGGAGTAAGCGTCTTTTAATTTTATGGCTGCAGTCACCATCTGCAGTGATTTTGGAGCCCCCCCAAAATAAAGTCTGATGCTGTTTCCACTGTTTCCCCATCTATTTCCCATGAAGTGATGGGACCAGATGTCATGATATTTGTTTTCTGAATGTTGAGCTTTAAGCCAACTTTTTCACTCTCCTCTTTCACTTTCATCAAGAGGCTTTTTAGTTCCTCTTCACTTTCTGCCATAAGGGTGGTATCATCTGCATATCTGAGGTTATTGATATTTCTCCTGGCAATCTTAATTCCAGCTTGTGTTTCTTGAAGTCCAGAGTTTCTCATGATGAACTGTGCATATCAGCCAAATAAGCAGGGCGACAATATACAGCCTTGACGTACTCCTTTTCCTATTTGGAACCAGTCTGTTTTCCATGTCCAGTTCTAACTGTTGCTTCCTGACCTGCATACAGATTTCTCAAGAGGCAGGTCAGGAGGTCTGGTATTCCCTTCCCTCTCACAATTTTCCACAGTTTATTGTGATGCACACAGTCAAAGGCTTTGTCATAGTCAATAAAGCAGAAGTAGATATTTTTCTGGAACTCTCTGGCTTTTTCCATCTGAATGCAAAGTTCCAAGGAATAGCTAGAAGAGATAAGAAAGCCTTCTTCAGCGATCAATGCAAAGAAATAGAGGAAAACAATAGAATGGGAAAGACTAGAGATCTCTTCAAGAAAATTAGAGATACAAAGGGAACATTTCATCCAAATATGGGCTTGACAAAGGACAGAAATGGTATGGACCTAAAAGAATCAGAAGATATTAAGAAGAGGTGGCAAGAATACACAGAAGAACTGTACAAAAAAGATCTTCATGACCTAGATAATCACAGTGGTGTGATAACTCATCTAGAGCCAGACATGCTGAAATGTGAAGTCAAGTGGGCCTTAGAAAGCATCACTACAAACAAAGCTAGTGGAGGTGATGGAATTCCACTTGAGCTCTTTCAAATCCTGAAAGATGATACTGTGAAAGTGCTACACTCAATATACCATCAAATTTGGAAAACCCAGCAGTGGCTACAGGACTGGAAAAGGTCAGTTTTCATTCCAATCCCAAAGAAAGGCAATGCCAAAGAATGTCAGGTACATAGTATATATTCAATGGTGAATATACATAGATTACTTTGATTTCATTTTTGAACATTTGTCACTGAAGTTAATTTTATTGTGATGCATTCATTATTTTATTAAGGACATTGTTAAAACTACAGCTGAAAGTAAAATATGTCCAAAAGCAAAAGACAATTTGAAGGGCCATTTAATCAATTTTCTTAAAAGATTTTTGGTTTTCATACAAAAACATATTTCACCAGGAAAATTAATAATTATGATCATGACAGCATCATAATTTCTGAAACTGTCAAAATAAGAACTTCAGACGATGATACATCATTATAAGTCTGCTTTCTGCAAATTTGTGAACAAAAGAATTTCTTAAGTTATTATAAGATCATCCTTTTTTGTTGTTGTTAGTTTCTCTACCTAAACAGGGTAAAAATGTAAATGATGGAATTTCCATATTCCAGACATAGATATGATTTTATCTTTTAGTTCAATTAAAGCTTGAGCAAATTTTGTGTTTTTTTGTTGATGGAGATTTTATTTGAGCAACTGGAAACCACACTTATCAGCCAAATTGGGAGTCATGAAATCATAAATCATAAATGGAGAGAGAAAGAACAATATAGCTCACCTTGGACAAAAATCCCACTACTTGATTATTCTGTCTGGAAAATTAAAAAATAATAATAAATGTGATTTTGTTTCCTGTGATTTGTGGTAACACCAAGAGAATGAGAGAAAAATACACTTCAAAAAACTTCACTCCTCAAAGTTGATTTTTATGTCACTTAATGAAGATCCTTGTATTTACTTAACAGTGGATCAAAGCATCAAAATTTTATCTACAGAAAACTCAATAAGCCTTAATACATAAGTTGAAAAGGTAAAGTGTGCAATATATCAAACTGAGAAACATTGAAATCTCCATATAAGGTATCCAGTAACTGATGATTTAAAATGAAGATGAAATGAAATAAGTATTTGAAAGTGTTGAAATGACACTCTAAAATGAATATGCATTCTTTGAAGTATTTCTTATTCTTTTTCTTTTTAATATGCTACCCACTCTACAGATTGGTATATGGTTTCCTGAATCTAACCTTATGGGAGGAATAATGCACTACTAGAGAATCAAATACATAAAATGATGTTAACATAATGAAAAGCATCTCTTATGACGTTCCCCCAAAAAATGCCACTTAGGCATGATTATGTGTGATGCCAGACGGGAGAAGATTACCTACCAACATCAAATCAAGCACATCACGTATCTTAAGTCCTGTGTGTATAATAGAGAATGTCTAAAATGAACAAAAATAATAGTTGATTTAATGAATATACTAGAAAATTACTTTATATAATGATATACCTAGAATCCAGTATTTTATATATACTTAAAGGTGCATAAAATCAGTGATATATTGTCTCAGCAGATTTCTTCAGTTGATTTATTGAATTTTTCAGTTTTATGGTTTATAGGCTTTTGCATTCAAGATGGAGTAATGGGATCCTCCTCCCACATTTGAAAAAGTCTACATTTTTAAATGCAATTGAACCAACAACAATTTAAAAATATAACATATGACAAGTTTTGCTTGAATATTTCACAACAGACAGTAAAGAGTAAGTTGATCTTTTGAACTTATTAATCCTCATGTATGCTGAACTCCCTACAAAATAGACCATTTATTAGGTGGAGAGCTATATTTGAAATCTGTTTTTGATTTGATGTATCTATTTAAAAGGCTAATTGCTGAAGCATATGCTTCAGTTCAGTTCAGTCGCTCAGCTGTGTCCGATTTTTTGCGACCCCATGGACTACAGCAAGCCGGGCTTCCCTGTCCATCACCAACTCCTGGAGTTTACTCAAACTGATGTCCATTGAGTCAGTGATGCCATCCAACCATCTCATCCTCTGTCGTCCCCTTCTCCTCCCGCCTTCAATCTTTCCCAGCATCAGGGTCTTTTCAAATGAGTCAGTTCTTCACATCAGGTGGTCAAAGTATTGGAGTTTCAACTTCAACATCAGTCCTTCCAATGAATATTCAGGACTGATTTCCTGTAGAATGGACAGGTTTGATCTCCTTTCTGTCCAAGGAATGCTCTAGAGTCTTCTCCAACATCACAGTTCAAAAGCATCAATTCTTCAGCACTCAGTTTTCCTTATAGTCCAAACCTCATATCCATACATGACTACAGAAAAAACCATAGCTTTGAATAAATAGACCTTTGTTGGCAAAGTAACATCTCTACTTTTTATTATGCTGTCTAAGTTGGTCATAACTTTTCTTCCAAGGAGCAAGCGTCTTTTAATTTCATGGTTGTAGTCACCATCTGCAGTGATTTTGCCTTATACTTATCTAGAAGGAAAATAATTTCATTTTTCATTTCAATTTGATGTATTTTAATCTTTTGTTTTCATAGATTTCAGATAAAATTAAAATATAAGGCATAGTATTGTGTTTGAAATGGCTTTATCAGACCAACCTGTCATCTTTCTAACTAAAAATGAAGCCAGCAAAAAAAGGATGTATAGTGTGTCAGCAGTGTACTCCTGTAACTCTTGATAATCTGATATATACAGATAACTTATTTTAATAGTGCATGCATGCTCAATCACTTCAGTCATGTCTGACTCTTTGTTACCCTATGAACTGTAATCTGACAGTCTCCTCTGTCCATGAGATTCTCCAGGCAGCAGTACTGGAGTGGGTTGCCTTGCCCTCCTCCTGGGGACTATACCAACCCAGGGACGAAAGTCAAGTCTCCTCCATTACGGGCAGATTTTTTTTTTTTTTTTTTTTACCCCAAGCCACTGATTAAGCCCTTATAGATACATTATTAATTCAATGGGAAGATTTTCATGAACACATTATAGATATAACTTTGCAGAAAGAAGAAATAATGAAAAAGAGGAAGAGCAAAACACAAATAGAAGCAAAGAGGGAAAAGGAAGTTGTAGAACCACAATGATAATAATATTAATTCCTACCATGGAAGCTATAGAAATCAGATTGATTATATCCTTTGCAATCAAAGATGGAGTTGTTCTATATGGTCAGCAAGAACAAGATCTGAAGCTGACTGTGGCTCAGATCATGAATTCCTTATTGCCAAATTCAGACTTAAATTGAAAAAAGGAGGGAAAACTAGTAGGCCATGCAGGTGTGACCTAAATCAAATCCCTTACAATTATATATTGTATTAGGGCCTCCCTCATAGCTCAGTTGATAAAGAATCCGCCTGCAATGAAGGAGACCTGGGTTCGATTCCTGAGTTGGGAAGATCCCCCGGAGAAGAAAATGGCAACCCACTCCAGTATTCTTGCCTTGGGAATCCTATGGACAGAGGAGCCTGGCAGGCTATAGTCCATGGGGTCACAACAAGTCAGACACGTCTTAGTGACTAAACCACATAAAACACCATGATTAATACAGTGGAAGTGAGAAATAGATTCAAGGAATTACATCTGGTAGACAGAGGGCCTGATGAGCTATGGACAGGGGTTCATGACATTGTACAGGAGACAGGGATCAAGACCATCCCCAAGAAAAAGAAATGAAAAAAGCAAAATGGTTTTCTAAGGAGGCCTTACAAATATCTGTGAAAAGAAGAGAAGTGAAAAGCAGGAGAGAAAAGGAAAGATATACCCATCTGAATGCAGAGTTCCAAAGAATAGCAAGGAGAGATAAGAAAACCTTCTTCAGTGATCAGTACAAAGAAATAGAGGAAAACAGTAGAATGAGAAAGACCAGAGATCTCTTCATGAAAATTAAAGATACCAAGGGATTATTGTATGCAAACATGGGCACAATAAAGGACAGAAATGATATGAACCTAACAGAAGCAGAAGATATAAGAAGAGGTCGCAAGAATACACAGAAGAACTATACAAAAAAGATCTTTATTAGCCAGATAATCACGATGGTGTGATCACTCATCTAGAGCCAGATGATCTGGAATGCAAAGTCAAGTGGGCCTTAGGAAGCATCCCTATGAACAAAGCTAGTGGAGGTGATGGAATTCCAATTTAGCTTTTTCAAATCCTGAAAGATGATGCTGTGAAAGTGCTGCACTCAATATGTCCACAAATTTGGAAAACTCAGCAGTGGCCACAAGACTGGAAAAGGTCAGTTTTCATTCCAATCCCAAAGAAAGGCAATGCCAAAGATTGCTCAAACTATCACACAATTGCACTTATCTGACATGCTAGCAAAGTAATGTTCAAAATTCTCCAAGGCAGGCTTCAACATACATGAGCCATGAACTTTTCAGATGTTCAAGCTGGCTTTAGGAAAGGCAGAGGAACCAGAGATCCCATTGCCAACATCTGTTGGATCGTTGAAAAAGCAACAAAGTTCCTGAAAAAATCTAATTTTGCTTTATTGACTATTCCAAAGCCTTTGACTGTGTGGATCAGAAAAAAAGTGTGGAAAATTCTTCAAGAGATGGGAATACCAGACCACCTGACCGGCCTCTTGAGAAATCTGAATGAACATCAGGAAGCTAAAGTTAGTACTTGACATGGAACAATAGACTGTTTCCAAATCTGGAAAGGAGTATATCAAGGCTGCATATTGTCACCCAGCTTATTTAACTTATATGCAGAGTACATCATGAGAAATGCTGGGCTGGATGAAGCACAAGCTGGAATCAAGATTGCCAGGAGAAATATCAATAACCTCAGATATGCAGATGACACCACCCTTACAGTAGACAGGAAAGAAGACTTAAAGAGCCTCTTGATGACAGTGAAAGAGGAGAGTGAAAATGTTAGCATAAAGTTCAACGTTCAGAAAGCTAAGATTATGACAACTGGTCCCAGGGACGAAAGTCAAGTCTCCTCCATTACGGGCAGATTTTTTTTTTTTCACCCCGAGCCACTGATTAAGCCCTTATAGATACATTATTAATTCAGTGGGAAGATTTTCATGAACACATTATAGATATAACTTTGCCAACGGCAAATAGATGGGGAATCAGTGGATATAGTGACAAACTTTATTTTCAGGGGCTCCAAAATCACTGCAGATAGTGACTGCCACCATGAAATTAAAAGATGCTTACTCCTTGGAAGAAAAATTATGACCAACCTAGACAGCATATTAAAAAGCAGGGACATTACTTTGCCAACAAAGGTTTGTCTAGTCAAAGCCATAGTTTTTCCAGTAATCATGTATGCATGTGAGAGTTGGACTGTAAAGAAAGCTGAGTGCCAAAGAACGGATGCTTTTGAACTGTGGTGTTGGAGAAGACTCTTGAGAGTCCTGTGGCCTACAAGGCAATCCAACCAGTCCATGCTAAAGGAAATCAGTCCTGCCTGCATATACATTAGAAGGGCTGATGCTGAAGCTGAAAGTCCAGTACTTTGGCCACCTGATGCAAAGAACTGACTCATTTGAAAAGACCCTGATGCTGGGAAAGATGAAGGCAGGAGGAGAAGGGGATGACAGAGGCTGAGATGGTTGGATGGCATCACGAACTCAATGGTTATGAGTTTGAGTAAACTCCAGAGTTCATGATGGACAGGGAGGACTGGTGTGCTGCAGTCCATGGGTTCTCAAAGAGTCAGACATGACTGAGCATCTGAACTGAACTGAACTGAAGCTATAAAAGAGAAAATATTTGTATATTGACTTTTTTTTAACCGATATTTAAAACTAGATTTTCTCTGTTTTTGAAACAATTGTTCCATTTTTTATGGCAAAACCAATACGGTATTGTAAAGTAAAAATAAATAAATAAAAATTATATTCATTATTATGTGATTTTCTGAGACTAAAAAGCAGATTCAAAAGAATTAAATAAATATTCAATGTGTGCTACTTCAGTTAAGTCATCAAAGTGATGACAAATTATGTCTTCCATTGAAAAGGTTTTTACTCGAATGCTTGTTACTCTGGTTAAAGATTAGCCTATATTCTGTCTTCTGAAATAAATGAAATTGGCATGTTGTTGATCTGCTGACCAAGGATCTGCTTCATTACCAGTTTTTGTGAGTTCCACACAGGGATTTTGAGGGATGGCACAGGGTAGCCACAGAATATAAGTCTAAAATGTTTTGTGCAAGGACTCTGGCCTACTGTATTTCAAGTAGTCTGACAGCACCATTTCAGTAAACATTTATGACAGGGCTGTTGTAAAGAATGATGGTTTCATTTGATCATCTCTATATGGTGTAGGTGATGTAGCCTTGAGGCAATGTAACTTGGTAAACATGTTTTATTACCTGGAAATGTTTCCGTACTTTTAAAGTAAAGCTAACAGTGTTAAAAATGAGAATGATCTTCCTAACCTGTACTGAAGAATAAATGAAATATAATCACCAAGATGAGTTTGATCTCGGAGCATTCAAGAGAAATATTGCTACCTAATGGATCATTTTCTTTTTTACTGTAATTTATGCCTGGAATTAAGTTTGCAAGCAGAACTGGAAAGAAATCTAGTTGAATGACAACCACATGTTGAAAATCTTTATTTTTCAACATGTGATTAAATTTAGTAATACAGAGAAGCAGATTAATCTAATCAGTGTGGCTATGGTGATAGATCAGAAATATCTATACAGAGTAACATTTTTTCCTATATTAAATACAATTCTAATAAAATAAGCCTATGTATCACATGAAACACTCATAATATAGATCAACATAGGGTATGTGTCAAATACCTGTAAAAATAAACCTACTTTATTCTTTATATTTAAATATAGTTAAGTGAGTAATTATTATGAAACCTTTGTATGAAATTCTAAGTATTTTGTTATTATATATGTTTGTATTTCAAAGAATTTACCATATAGTTAAAGTAGGGTCTCTTCTGTGTAAAATATATAGCTAGTGGGAAGTTGCTGTATAACACATAACACAGGGAGTTCAGCCTGGTGCTCTGTGACAACCTAGAGGGATGAAGGGGGAGTGAGGGAGGCTCAGGAGGGAGGGGATATACATATACTTATCAGCTGATTCATGTAGTTGTATGGCAGAAACCACTGCAACATAGTAAAGGAATTATTCTTCAATTAAAAGTAAATGTTTAAAACAATGAGCACTGAAGAATTGATGCTTTTGAACTGTGGTGTTGGAGAAGACTCTTGAGAGTCCCTTGGACTGCAAGGAGATCCAACCAGTCCATTCTGAAGATCAGCCCTGGGATTTCTTTGGAAGGAATGATGCTGAAGCTGAAACTCCAGTACTTTGGCCACCTCATTCGAAGAGTTGACTCATTGGAAATGACTCTGATGCTGGGAGGGATTGGGGGCAGGAGGAGAAGGGGATGACAGAGGATGAGATGGCTGGATGGCATCACTGACTCAATGGATGTGAGTCTGAGTGAACTCCGGGAGCTGGTGATGGACAGGGAGGCCTGGCATACTGCGACTCATGGGGTCGCAAAGAGTCGGACACGACTGAGTGACTGAACTGAACTGAACTGAACTGAACTGAAGGTCTCTTCTGAATATAGATATACTACTCAAAGCTCTTGGTGCAAAGAGACAAGATGGACAATAATTCAGGATTGAAATATCTTCATGTTCCATGCAAATTCAGTTTGATTAACAAATTAACTTTAACAATATCAAAAAATTGACATTGTTCCTGTGTCATTGTTCATTTTGACATTGTTCAAAATCAGTGCTTTGTGTTTTTCTTTTGTAATATTCCTTTTATCAAAAACATGAAATTATTACTGAATTTTTGCTTCAAGGACCAGGTTGACATCTATTTCTGCATTTCTTCACTGCCTAGTAGAAGGGTATTCTCAACTGTTTGCATTGCTCAGGCAGCATCATTACCCCTGTTCCAGTTTTTACTTCCATCTCATACACTTACCAGGTAATTCATGTATTCTTCCAAATATCAGAATGTAATCAGTGTAATCAAGATTGAGGAAAAGACAACAGCAACAGCAGCAAAATAAGTCTAACTCTGTCTTCTAGGATGTGTAATGGCTAGAAAAGCAAGTCTTAAGTTCACTTTCAACTTCCCTTTGAAATAACTACATAAGAAGGAGTAAACTGGGCTTCCCTTGTGGCTAAGCTGGTAAAGAATCCACCTCCAGTACGGGAGAGTCTTGGCTTGGGAAGATCTCCTGGAGAAGGGGAAGGCTACCAACTCCAGTGTTCTGGCCTGGAGAATAACATGAATTGTATAGTCCAAGGGGTCACAAAGAGTTAGAAACAACTGAGTGACTTTCACTTTGACTTTCAAGGAGCAAACTACAAAGTGAGCCCCACAAATTCATACAGAAATATTGACTTAGATTTTTACTTTGCTTATAGGTAATTGATACTATAATGTTATGTTATGTTGGTAGTCAAATTCTACAGCTGATCCTAGATTGAAACCAAAATGAAAAGAGATTGTTGGTTTTTTCTTCATTCAGTTCAGTTCAGTTCATTTCAGTCACTCAGTCGTGTCTGACTTTTTGACCCCAGGAATAGCAGCACGCAAGGCCTCCCTGTCCATCACCAACTCCTGGAGTTCACTCAAACTCATGTGCATCAAGTCAGTGCTGCCATCCAACCATCTCATCCTCTGTCATCCCCTTCTCCTCCTGCCCCCAATCCCTCCCAGCATCAGAGTCATTTCCAATGAGTCAACTCTTCGCATGAGATGGCCAAAGTACTGGAGTTTCAGCTTTAGCATCATTCTTCCAAAGAAATACCAGGGCTGATCTCCTTTAGAATGGACTGGTTGGATCTCCTTGCAGTCCAAGGGACTCTCAAGAGCCTTCTCCAACACCAGAGTTCAAAAGCATCAATTCTTCAGCACTCAGCCTTCTTCACAGTCCAACTCTCACATTCATACATGACCACTGGAAAAACCATTGCCTTGACTAGACGGACGTTAGTCAGCAATGTAACGTCTGCTTGTGAATATGCTATCTATGTTGGTCATAATTTTCCTTCCAAGGAGTAAGCGTCTTTTAATTTTATGGCTGCAATCACCATCTGCGGTGATTTTGGAGCCCCCCAAAATAAAGTCTGACACTGTTTCCACTGTTTCCCCATCTATTTCCCATGAAGTAATGGAACCAGATGCCATGATCTTCATTTTCTGAATGTTGAGCTTTAAGCCAACTTTTTCACTCTCCTCTTTCACTTTCATCAAGAGGCTTTTTAGTTCCTCTTCACTTTCTGCCATAAGGGTGGTGTCATCTACATATCTGAGGTTATTGATATTTCTCCTGGCAATCTTGATTCCAGCTTTTGTTTCTTCCAGTCCAGCGTTTCTCATGATGTACTCCGCAAATAAGTTAAATAAGCAGGGTGACATATACAGTGTTGACGTACTCCTTTTCCTATTTGGAACCAGTCTGTTGTTCCATGTCCAGTTCTAACTGTTGATTTTTAATTGACTCAGTTCTCTCACTCATTGATCTGTGAGACAGGAACCTTTATTTCTTTTTTTTTTTTTCTTTTTACTTTTGAGGTATAGTCAATATACAGTATTAGACGTTTCAGGTGTATAACATAGTGGTTCACAATTTTTAAAGGTTATATTCTATTTGTAGTTATAAAATATTGGCTACATTCCCTCTGTGTACTTTATAACCTTGTAGCTTCTGTTTTAATATGTGATAGTTTGTAGAAACTCTTGTTTCTAATTTCCATTTCACTGTTTTAAAGGCAGATTCATGTTGATGTATGCCAAAACCAATACAATATTGTAAAGTAATTAACTCCAATAAATATAAATAAATTTATATTTAATAATAATAATAAAAGCAAAAAAAATAAAGATGGTCCTGCATCTTTTTGGTAAATCAACTTTTAGAGGGGGCCTTTAAGAGTCAGCCTGCAGTGTGGGTCAGGAAGATCTCCTGGAGAAGGAAATGGCAGCCCACTTCTGAGAATCCCATGGATGGAGGAGCCTGGCAGGCTACAATCCATGGGATCACAAAGAGTCAGACATGACTGAATGACTTCACTTTCAGTTTAACTTCCTGACTTTATCTGTTTCATCAGTAGAATAAAGATGATCAAACATTTTAACTTTACTTATATGGAGTATACCAAATACTCTTTGAATTGGAAAGGAAGTCCTTGACACTATCATAATATGTCTACTTCTTATGTTTATCTTGCAATAGTTGTTTCCAGTGCTACCTCACATGAGCTCAGCAATTCTGAGATACCTTTGGAAAAATATTGGGGATATTTTTCACAGATGGACTCTGCTTGAAACAATCTCCTTCATATTGTTTAAATAGACTTTAGATTCTTGGAAACAGCAATAAAGAGCTCTAGATTTCTATGGATAATACAGGACTCTAAGCCTAGTAATTAGCTTTTGATACATTAATACGGTTGTTTATGATGTCAAAGTAGTAGTCTTTAAGGCAGGGCATATACAACATGATGATATCAAGCAAACCTTCCTTATTTCTACATTGTGTCTATTTTATGATTGACAAAGTACAACAACTAAATAATGCCTGAATATAATATATTAATAAATATTAATATTTATTGAGACCATGGTGTCAAAAGCTTTTTTCCTGATTGAGGTATATCATTAAAAACAATTAAATACAGTTGTTTCTAATTGTATCATTAGAAACAATTAAAATACCACTGTGCTAAAAGATTATTTGCTTCAAAGCTACTATGGTTATTTATATTTTAATTTATGTAAAAATTCCATGGAATGCCATAAAATTCAGTCGTTAAAGAGCTATTTCTTAATTGGGCAAAGTCTTTAAATAGTTCATATCTTTAAAGACCAATTAGTATTTTAAAATTTTATTTTCTCATCAATTAATATCTAATCATTATTTTGATTTATATCTCAAAGTAATATCCACATTATAAAACAAATTCTCTTTTCTTTTTTAATTCTTTAAGTGATATTTAGATCTGTGAAACAATATCTTTCCATGAAGCAGTACAGTTCATCTTTATCCTTGATTTCCCTTACTATAATTAACATAATTATGGCTCAGGGTTTTCGTATGTTTTTTTGTAATTAACATCAGTGTAAATTACAAAATTTAAATAACTGGTATAATATTCTCACAGCCTCAAAAATTTCAAGAGATCATTTCAAAGAAATTATGGTCATGAACCTTTGACATTTGATTAAGATTTAAAGAAAATTGATTGGGCTTCCCTGGTAGCTCAGATGATAAAGAATTTGCCTGCAATGTAGGAGACCTGAGTTAGAACCCTGAGTCAGGAAGATCCCTTGAAGAAGGAAATGGCAACCCATTCCAGTATTCTTCCTGGAGAATCCCATAGATAGACTGTACTGTTGGGCTGCATTCCATGGCGTTGCAGAGTTCGACACGTCTGAATGACTAAGCACACACATATACTCTTTGAAATGTTTCTATTTCAGGTTTTTCAATGTGATACTGTCTTTATAACTGCAACCCACTTTGTTTCATTAAGGAAAACTTTATATTCACCAAGAAAAATATTTATTGATATTTTGATTGTTTAAAAGAATATCGTCAATAAGGGCTACACAAAATAGTGGCAAATACAGAAGACAATAAAAAGGGGAATGCTTATTTTATTCTTTTCCCTTCAGTTCTTATTGTTTTATTTTGAACACCACATTCAAATATAATGTTGGGAGGGATTGAGGGCAGGAGGAAAAGGGGACGATAGAGGATGAGATGGCTGGATGGAATCACTGACTCAATGGATATCAGTTTGAGTGAACTCTGGGAGGCCTGGCATGCTGCGATTCATGTGGTTGCAAAGAGTCAGACATGACTGAGTGACTGAACTGAACTGAACTGATTTTTCTAAAAAATTAAAAACATACAATTTTCATGATTTCTTGTACAGCTTTTTAACAGAGTGATTTATAAATCACTACATACACATCAGTATATGTACTACATGTTATTATTTCTACTCAATCCCAAAGAAAGGCAATGCCAAAGAATGCTCAAACTACTGCACTCATCTCACAGGCTAGTAAAGTAATGCTCAAAATTCTCCAAGCCAGGCTTCAGCAATACATGAACCATGAATTTCCAGATGTTCAAGCTGGTTTTAGAAGAGTCAGAAGAACCAGAGATAAAATTGCCAACATCCATGGATCCTGAAAAAAGCAAGCGAGTTCCAGAAAAAGTTTCTGCTTTATTGACTATGCCAAAGCCTTTGACTGTGTGGATCACAATAAACTGTGGAAAATTCTGAAAGAGATGGGAATACCAGACCACCTGACCTGCCTCTTGAGAAACCTATATGCAGGTCAGGAAGCAATAGTTAGAAATGGACATGGAACAACAGACTGGTTCCAAATAGGAAAAGCAGTACTTAAAGGCTGTATATTGTCACCCTGCTTATTTAACTTCTATGCAGAGTACATCATGAGAAACACTGGGCTGGAAGAAACACAAGCTGGAATCAAGATTGCCGGGGGAAATATCAATAACCTCACATATGCAGATGACACCACCCTTATGGCAGAAAGTGAAGAGGAACTAAAAAGCCTCTTGATGAAAGTGAAAGAGGAGAGTGAAAAAGTTGGCTTAAAGCTCAACATTCAGAAAACGAAGATCATGGCATCTGGTCCCATCACTTCATGGGAAATAGATGGGGAAACAGTGAAAACAATGTCAGACTTTATTTTGGGGGGCTCCAAAATCACTGCTGATGGTGACTGCAGCCATGAAATTAAAAGACACTTATTCCTTGGAAGAAAAGTTATGACCAACCTAGATAGCATATTTCAAAGCAGAGACATTACTTTGCCAACAAAGTCCATCTAGTCAAGGCCATGGTTTTTCCAGTGGTCGTGTATGGATGTGAGAGGTGGACTGTGAAGAAGGCTGAGAGCTGAAGAGTTGATGCTTTTGAACTGTGGTGCTGGAGAAGACGCTTGAGAGTCCCTTGGACTGCAAGGAGATCCAACTCATCCATTCTGAAGGAGATCAGCCCTGGGCTTTCTTTGGAAGGAATGATGCGAAAGCTGGAACTCCAGTATTTTGGCCACCTCATAGGAAAAGTTGACTCACTGGAAAAGACTCTGATGCTGGGAGGGATTGGGGGCAGGAGGAGAAGGGGACAGCAGAGGATGAGATGGTTGGATGGCATCACTGACTCGATGGATGTGAGTCTGAGTGAACTCTGGGAGTTGGTGATGGACAGGGAGGCCTGGCGTGCTGTGATTCCTGGGGTCGCAAAGAGTCGGACACACCTGAGCGACTGAACTTAACTGAACTGAATCAGTCCACTTGACCACATTAATCATCCTTCAGAAAACTTTTAGTACTAATGCTTGAAAACTAGAGGAGTAATAACACACATCATTTGATGATAATCATATGTGAATTTGTGAAATTTTGACTTGTTTTCTTAAATTTTCTATGCTTAAATGTATCAATAAATATGCTGTTATTTAGTTGCTAGTCATGTCAACTCTTTTGCCACCCCATGGACTATATACTGACAGGCTCCTCTTTCCATAATATTTCCCAGACAAGAATACTGAAGTACCCACTCCAGTATTTCCTTTTCCAGGGGATCTTCTTTCTCCAGGGGATCTTCCTAACCCAGGGATTAAACCCACGCCTCCTGAATTGCAGGTAAATTCTTTACCATTGAGCCACCAGGGAAGCCAAAAGTGTAATAGTCTCCCCTCAGAGAGGGTTCTCTTTATTTTTTGAGATAGATAAGTTTCATTATCCCATCAATGAATATTTATTGTATTAATAATAGGGATGAATAGCAACTTTTCAAATTAGTGAAATTTTTTTCAACATGAAGCCCAGTATCCACTAATCACTTAATTCTGAAACTTTTTTAAATACAGAAAGTATCTTTTGTTACTTCAGAAATGTGTGTTTTCATTCTTTCACTTGAACACTGTATACTTCTCTGTATTCCTAACAACCCAATTGGAGCATTAGCTCACTGAGGGCAAGTCTTATTTTTCCATACTCATAAGGATTGTGACAAATACTTAGAGCTCAATAAGTAATGTTAAAGAAATAAAAAAAAAGAAGATAATACATTTTGGGTGAGCTAGTAAAGGGCCCTGGAGATTCGGTATAAAACAAAGAGAACAAATTTTCATGGATAGAAACAGAGTGGAACTTTTATTAATAGAAATGGATTTTTGACACTGTCAGATTCTGCAGAGGCCAAGAACAATTAGGAAAGCTATCAAATTTAGCAATTTGGAGATCATTGGTAACTTTGAAGAAAACAATTTAATTAAGGATAGGTTTTAAAGTAAAAGAACAGTTACTTGAGAAGAACTAAAGATGCAAAAAGGAAACAGCAATCACAGATCCTTTTTTGTAGAATTATAAGTGAAGAGAGATTAAAAATAGAGTCAGAATGGAGGAAATACAGCAAAGGTAATGGCAAGGCCAGGAGAGATTACTTAGAAGTGCATTTAAGAATGCAATCTGTTGTCATGGTATCTCCTATATTTGATACTAATGTCCAACGAATAGTATTCTATGTGTATATTTTTCACTTACATTTTCTTATGAATTCTAACATTTCCACCAGCTTGCAAAAGGTTAATCATATCTTCCTTTTCTTCTCTAAGCCTTACCTGCGACTCACATATTCTTATACTCTTTCTCCCTTCTCGGAGCCTCTGTTGTAAGATTTTTTCACATTTGAAATTTGATGTTTTATCGTTCCATAGAGGAGCATGCTTCATAAATGAATTAAATTAGGGTCAGCAAATGTGCATGTTACTACTGATATATATAGAATACATAGTGGTCATTGGTATCTACCACACATTGATCTGTGTACTTTTTGTGTTAATTACTGAAACAGCTTAAAGAATTTTAGTTAGCTGATCCCAATCAACCAAGCATACAAGATTAAACTTTTGTCTTTCCTGAGAGAGCAGTCTTGGTTAATTTAAGGTAATATTTTAACCTGCCACTTGTCAAAGGAAAACTATTTTTAATCTAAAAAAGAGTACACTTTGAATCCTAAGTAGTTATCTTGAAAGTTTACACTTTTAGTCACAAAGGTAATATGTATTTATTCATTTCTTACTTTTCCAACAAGTGTATTATTGCACTGTGCTAGATCTTTCGAGGGACCCAAAACTACATATAAAAATATTTTAAGCTTTAATATAGTTAATGTGTGTAACAGTATATTAGGTTGGCCAAAAAGTTTGTTTGCATTTTTCCATAAGATATAGAGAAACCTGAACAAATTTTTGGCCAACTGAATAGAATGTGATAACAATACCATCACCGACTCAATGGACATGAGTTTGAGTGAATTCCTGGATTTAGTAATGGACAGGGAGGCCTGGCATGCTGCAGTTCATGGGATCGCAGTGTCAGACACAACTGAGCGACTGAACTGAACTGAACTGATGGGCCTGCATGATGCTATGATCTTAATTTTTTGAATGTTGAGTTTTAAGCCAGCTTTTTCACTCTCCTCTTTCACTTTCATCAAGAGGCTCTTTAGTTCCTCTTTGCTTTCTGCCATTAGGGTGGTTATATCTGCCTATCTGAGATTATTGATATTTCTCCCAGCAATCCTGATTCCAGCTTGTGTTTCATGCAGTCCGTCATTTCATGAGATGTACTCTGCATATAAGTTACATAAGCAGGGTGATAATAACAGCCTTGATGTATTACTCTCCCAATTTTTAACCAGTCTGCTGTTCCATGTCTGGTTCTAACTGATGCTTCTTCACCTGAACACAGATTTCTTAGGAGGCATGTAACGTGGCCTGGTATTCTCATCTCTTTAAGAATTTTTCAGTTTGTCATGATCCACATGGTTAAAGGCTTTAGCGTAGTCAATGAAACAGAAGTAAATGTTTTTTTCTGGAATTATCTGGCTTTTTCTATGATCCCGCAAATGTTGGCAATTTGATCTCTTTTTTGTCTGCCTTTTCTAAATCCAGGTTGAACACCTTGAAATTCTTGATTTATGTACTGTTGAAGACTAAGTTGGATAACTTTGAGCATTACTTTGCTAGCATGTGAGATGAGAGCAATTGTGTGGTAGTTTGATAATTGTTTGACATTGCCTCTTTTGGGGATTGTAATGAAAACTGACCTTTTCCAGTCCTGTGGCCACTGCTCAGTTTTCCGAATATTCTGGCATATTGAGTGCAGCAGTTTAACAGCATCATCTTTTAAGATTTGAAAAGCTCAACTGGAATGCCATCACCTCCACTAGCTGTGTTCATAGTGATGCTTCCTAAGGCCCACTTGACTTCAAATTCCAGAATGTCTGGCTCTAGGTGAATGATCAAACTATTTTGGTTATCTGTGTAATGAAGTGTTTTGTTTGTTTGTTTGTTTGTTTGTTTTGTATAGTTCTGTGTATTCTTGTCACCTCTTCTGAACATCTTCTGCTTCTGTTAGGTCCATAATGTTTCTAATTATGCCTATCTTTGCATGAAATGTTCCCTTTTTATCTCTAATTTTCTTGAAGAGATCTTTAGTCTTTCCCATTCTATTGATTTCTCCTATTTTTTTGCATTTTTTCTTTTTGCTCATCCTTCTACTTCACCACCTTAGGTTATGTTCTGAATAATTCCCTTATAAACACATTTCGAGTATATTGTTGTTCTCTTGCTTTTCTGTTTGACTCTTCAAACCCTGTGTAAATAGATAATGAAAATGTGTACCAAATGTCCATTGTCAATGAGGGTGAACAATTTTAGTTTTTTCCAAGTTTCAGCTTCAGGTTTAAGAATCTGTTAGCCCCTTAGATCTAAGATTTTATGATTATATATTTGTATTTATATGTGACAACTGTATCTTCAATCTCTAACTATCTCTGACATTTAATTTTTTTATCTCTATGTCCCATCTTCTATATTGATTTAGTTTTAAAAATATCTTTTTTGAGTGTCCTTTTCTATATGCATTATTATTTTACCACCAAGCATTACTGGAAAGAATATTACAATAATTTCTTAGATTAATATGCCTTCTTTTCCTCTCTCCCACATATTTAGATAAGGAAATTAACCAATTTCACCTGACCATTAACTGAAAATATAAGCAAAGCCATTTCCTTGCTTTCCATGATCCTATCATATACACATTCCCAAGAAATCTAAGAAAGAGTGATATGTTTCTGTCTATATTTACAGATATACCTTCTATTTATTTGTGGTATAAGTCCTTCACTTTGAATAAGCTTTTTATTCTTTGAGGGATCCCTCATAATTTTTCTTATGCCGTGTAGACTCTGCTTCTGGCTGCATGATTTAAAATGTCACACTGCCTTCTCTTCAAAGTTCATTTAAATGCACTTTCTCCAGACAAGGTATAGAACTGTGTGCCATCAGTCAGGTTAGAAATTTCTTGTGGGTTAGCTGTATAGGTAGGTTTCTTACTACATATTCTCTGGGAGTTATATTTCTTCAACAGAGACACCTGGCCAATCTCTTCCTTAACCACGTTTAATATGAGAATTTGAGAATTGTTAGTATACACTCTAAGCATTGCTCATAAATGGAACTGACCAGACGAATTAGAGTAAAAATTTTTAATAGCCATTGAAATAGTATGAAGAGCAGCATATCTGACACTTAGATTCCCTTATAACTGGCACAATGCATTTTAGTAAAGAACACTTGTTGTTCAGTCACGCAGTTGTGTTGGACTCTTTGCAACCCCATGGACTGCAGCAAGCCAGGCCTCTGTCTCTCACCATCTTGAAGTTTGCCCAGGTTCATATTCATTGCATCAGTGATACTTTCCAGCCATCTCATCCTCTGATGCCCTCTTCTCCTTCTGTCCACAATCTTTTCGCAGCTTCAGGGACTCTTCTAATGAGTCAACAGTTTGCATCAGATGTCCAAAATACTGGAGTTTCAACTTCAGCATCAGTCCTTACAATGAGTATTCAGGGTTGGTTTCCCTTAATATTGACTGGTTTGATTTACTTGCTGTCCAAGGGGCTCTCAAGAGTCTTCTCTAATAACACAGTTAGAAGGCATCAGTTCTTTCACACTCAACCTTTATGGTCCAGCTCTTAAAACATACATAGTTACCAGGAAGACTATAGCCTTGACTATATGGACTTTGTCAACAGAGTTATGTCTGTGCTTTTCAACACACTGTCTAGGTTTGTCATAGGTTTCCTGCTAAGAAGCAAATGTCTTCTGATTTCATGGCATCACTCACTATTTTCAGTGATTTTAGAGCCCAAGAAGAGGTAATCTATCACTACTTCCACATTTTTCCCCTCTATTTGCCATGAAGTAATGGGGCTTTATTGACTATGCCAAAGCCTTTTACTGTGTGGATCACAATAAACTCTGGAAAATTCTTCAAGAGATGGGCATACCAGACCTCCTGACCTGCCTCTTGAGAAACCTATATGCAGGTCAGGAAGCAACAGTTAGAACTGGACATGGAACAACAGACTGGTTCCAAATAGGAAAAGGAGTACGTCAATGCTGTATATTGTCACTCTGATTTATTATTATTTTTTTTTTATTTTTATTTTTTTAATTTTAAAATCTTTAATTCTTACATGTGCAGAGTACATCATGAGAAACGCTGGACTGGAAGAAGCACAAGCTGGAATCAAGATTGCAGGGAGAAATATCAATAACCTCAGATATGCAGATGACACCACCCTTATGGCAGAAAGTGAAGAAGAACTAAAAAGTCTCTTGATGAAAGTGAAGGAGGAGAGTGAAAAAGTTGGCTTAAAGCTCAACATTCAGAAAACGAAGATCATGGCATCTGGTCCCATCACTTCATGGGAAATAGATGGGGAAACAGTGGAAACAATGTCAGACTTTATTTTCTTGGGCTCCAAAATCACTGCAGATGGTGATTGCAGCCATGAAATTAAAAGACGCTTACTCCTTGGAAGGAAAGTTATGAGCAACCTAGATAACATATTAAAAAGCAGAGACATTACTTTGCCAATAAAGGTCCGTCTAGCCAAGGTTATGGTTTTTCCTGTGGTCCTGTATGGATGTGAGAGTTGGACTGTGAAGAAAGCTGAGTGCCGCAGAATTGATGCTTTTGAACTCTGGTGTTGGAGAAGACTGTTTAGAGTCCCATGGACTGCAAGGAGATCCAACCAGTCCATTCTAAAGGAGATCAGTCCTGGGATTACTTTGGAAGAAATGATGCTGAAGCTGAAACTCCAGTACTTTGGCCACATCATGCGAAGAGTTGACTCATTGGAAAAGACTCTGATGCTGGGAGGGATTGGGGGCAGGAGGAGAAGGGGATAACAAAGGATGAGATGTCTGGATGGCATCATGGACTCGATGGATGTGAGTTTGAGTGAACTCCGGGCGTTGGTGATGGACAGGGAGGCCTGGCATGCTGCAAGGGGGTTACAAAGAGTCAGACACGACTGAGTGACTGAACTGAACTGAATGGGGCTGGCTGCCATGATCTTAGTTTCTTTTAATATTTAGTTTAAACCAGCTCTATTACTCTCTTCCTTCACCCTCATCAAGAGGCTCTTTAGTTCACTTCGCTTTCTGCCAGTAGAGTGGTATCATCTGCATATCTGAGGTTGCTAATGTATCTCCACATGTCTTAATTCCAGCTTTTAATTCATCCAGCCTGGCATTTTTCATGATGTGCTCAGCATATAGATTAAACAAATAGGGTAACAGCAGACAGACCTGCCATACTTCTTTCTCAATCTTGAACCAATCAGTAGTTCCATACAGGGTTCTAACTGTTGATTCTTGACCCACATACTGATTTCTCAATAGACAGGTAAGATGGTCTATTATTCCCATCTCTTTAAGAGCTTTATATAATTTATTACCCTATTCATAGGGCTTCCCTGGTAGCTCATCTGCTAAAGAATCTGTCTGCAATGCAGGAGACCCTGGTTCAATTCCTAGGTTGGAAAAATCCACTCTAGAAGGGATAGGTTACCCACTCCAGTATTCCTGGGCTTTCCTGGTGGCTCAGCTGGTAAAGAATATGCCTGCAATGTGGGGGACCTGGGTTCAATCCCTGGGTTGGGAAGATCCCCTGGAGAAGGGAACAGCTACCCATTCCAATACACTCAGTCAAAAGCTTTGGTATAGTTGATGAAACAGAGGTAGGTGTTTTTCAGGAATTCCCTAGCTTTATCTATGATCCAGCAAATGTTGACAATTTGATCTCTGGTTCCTCTTCCTTTTAAAATCCTGTTTCTAAATTCTCTTCCTTTTCTAAGCCCAACTTTATTAAATAAATAAATTATTTAATAAAGCTGGCTTTATTACATAAACCCAGCTTTATTTATTAATAAACTCAGCTTTATTAAATAAATATATATATATTAAATATATACCCAAGCAATCAGTATGCACTGTTGGTTCAGATAATGTCTAAATATGTGCCTTTAAAACTGACCTATTTTGTGAGTTTAAGAATCAGTAAGCAAATATGACTTGCCAGTATACAAAGAATTTATATGATTATGTATTGGAAGAACAGACTAGTATATCAGAATAATTTATTATACTGTATGATATACAAAAGCCAATTTCTCCTACAGACATAATGAATGATGTAAAAATAAGCAATGCTTATGAACACTGGAGTGCCATTCAATTATATATTATGCAGTAATTTGGATATATATTCTTTTTCTATAAATACATAAATAAGTATAAAACATGAATTATTATTGCAATATTTTTAGCATGAAAACATGTCAATATGAATTCTAATTTAGTCATCATATAGAATGGTTTCATAGAATCTGTCAGCATTTATATAAAAGTTCTTCAAACAAAACTGAGATTTTATGAGAGGTTGCATCATTTATTTTTGAATGATAAAGCAGTCCTTGAAAACTGATAGGAAGTTTGCATTATTTCAGTGTGGCATAAATTTATATTTTTCATTTTTCATTATGCAATGATAGTGTCACAACAAAGCTTTCTGACCTGAGGAAAACCTATTTTTAGGAAATTTATTTGGAGCTTTCATATGTATATACACACTTTCAGTCTGTATACCTTTACTTTGTATACCTTCACTTTCAGCCTATGTATGTCCTTACATCTAAAGTGAGTCACTGCCAACACCATTTGTTAATGAGATTAACCTCTCCCTGTTGTATATTCTTGGCATTCTTCCTGAATATCAGTTGACTGTATATACATGTATTCATTTGTGAGCTCCTGTTCAGTTTCATTGGTCTATATTTCTGTCATTGTGCCAATATCATACTGTTTTACATTCTGTAGCTTTGTGATATGTTTTGAAATCAGAAAGTGTGAGACCTCTAGCTTGGTTCTTTTTCCTCAATTTTTATTTATTTATTTATTTATTTTGGCTATTTAGATCTTTGAAAGTTTCATGTGAATTTTAGATTATTTTATCATTTCTGTAAAACCTACCATTGAGTTTTTGACGTGGATTGTATTGACTCTGTAACTCTCTTTGCATCATACAAATATTTTAACAGTATTCTTCAAATTCTTAAATGCGGCATGTCTTACCATTTATTTCTGTCTTCTTTAACTTTTTAAAAGATTTGTAGTTTTCAGTGTACAATTTTATTTTGTTTATTTATTAATTGTATTCCTAAACATTTCTTTGTATGCATGCATGCTAAGTCACTACAGTCATATCTGACTCTTTATGACCCTATTGACTGTAGCCTGCCAAGTTCCTCCATCCATAAGATTCTCCAGGCTAGAATACTGGGGTGAGTTGCCATTCCTTTATCCAGGGGATTTTCCCAACCCAGGGATTGAACCCATATCCTTGTAAATGGGATTCAGTTCAGTTCAGTTCAGTTCATTTCTGTCGCTCAGTCATGTCCGAGTCCTTGTGACCCCATGAATCGCAGCAAGCCAGGCCTCTCTGTCCATCACAGCCTCCGGAGTTCACTCAAACTCACGTCCATCGAGTCCGTGATGCCATCCAGCCATCTCATCCTCTGTCGTCCCCTTCTCTTCCTGCTCCCAATCCCTCCCAGCCTCAGAGTCTTTTCCAATGAGTCAACTCTTCGTATGAGGTGGCAGAAGTACTGGAGTTTCAGCTTTAGCATCATTCCTTCCAAAGAAATAGCAGGGCTGATCTCCTTCAGAATGGACTGGTTGGATCTCCTTGCAGTCCAAGGGACTCTCAAGAGTCTTCTCCAACACCACAGTTCAAAAGCATTAATTCTCCAGCATTCAGCCTTCTTCACAGTCCAACTCTCACATCCATACATGACTACTGGAAAAACCATAGCCTTGACTAGATGGACCTTAGTCGCCAAAGTAATGTCTCTGCTTTTGAATATACTGTCTAGGTTGGTCATAAATTTTCTTCCAAGGAGTAAGCGTCTCTCAATTTCATGGCTGCAGTCACCATATGCAGTGATTTTGGAGCCCCTCAAAATAAAATCTGACACTGTTTCCACTGTTTCCCCATCTATTTCCCATGAAGTGATGGGACCAGATGCCATGATCTTCGTTTTCTGAATGTTGAGCTTTAAGCCAACTTTTTCACTCTCCTCCTTCACTTTCATCAAGAGACTTTTTAGTTCTTCACTTTCTGCCATAAGGGTGGTGTCATCTGCATATCTGAGGTTATTGATATTTCTCCCTGCAATCTTGATTCCAGTTTGTGTTTCTTCCATCCCAGCGTTTCTCATGATGTACTCTGCATAGAAGTTAAATAAGCAGGGTGACAATATGCAGCATTGACGTACTCCTTTTCCTATTTGGAACCAGTCTGTTGTTCCATGTCCAGTTCTAACTGTTGCTTCCTGACCTGCATACAGATTTCTCATTAGGCAGTTTAGGTGGTCTGGTAGTCCCATCTCTCTCAGAATTTTCCACAGTTTATTTTGATCTGCACAATCAAAGGCTTTGGCATAGTCAATAAAGCAGAAATAGATGTTTTTCTGGAACTCTCTTGCTTTTTCCATGATCCAGCAGATGTTGGCAATTTGATCTCTGGTTCCTCTGCCTTTTTGAAAACCATCTTGAACATCAGGGAGTTCACGGTTCACGTATTGCTGAAGCCTGGCTTGGAGAATTTTGAGCATTACTTTACTAGCATGTGAGATGAGTGCAATTGTGCAGTACTCTGAGCATTCTTTTGCATTGCCTTTCTTTGGAATTGGAATGAAAACTGACCTTTTCCAGTCCTGTGGCCACTGCTGAATTTTCCAAATTTCCTGGCATATTGAGTGCAGCACTTTGACAGCATCATCTTTCAGGATTTGAAATAGCTCAACTGGAATTCCATCATCTCCACTAGCTTTGTTCCTAATGATGCTTTCTAAGGCCCATTTGACTTCACATTCCAGGATGTCTGGCTCTAGATGAGTGATCACACCACTGTGATTATCTGGGTCGTGAAGATCTTTTTTGTACAGTTCTGTGTATTCTTGCCCCCTCAAATGAATTAGTGTCTGAATTTATTTATTGAATTAACGCTGTGTATGGAAAAACAACTGATTTTTTTCTGTTGATGTTGGAGTCTAGCCTCTGAAATCTGTTCATCAGGTTAATAGGCAAAAAACCTATGTGGAATTCCTGTGTTTCACCCTTGAGGTAGAATTCCTTCAATTTTGGGTAGCCTCAGTTTTTTTGTTTGTTTGTTTGTTTTCAAGATCCTCAGCTAATTGGATGAGATCCACCCACATTATAGAAAGTAATCTGCTTTACTTTAAATCAATGAATTATGAAAATATCTCTCCAGCAACATCTATGCTAGTGTTTGATCAAACAGCAAGGTGCCATAACAAAGCTGAGTTGACACATAAAACTAATCATCATACCCACCATCATTCATTTATAAATGTTTGAACATGTTCCTCCATAACAGCAAAAACTTTTAGACACTTTATTTGTAATTTTCCCTTGAAAGTCATATTGATTTACATTTGAATGTGTGCTGACCCTCTGATTGCAAACATACCAAAATATGTAAATAAACTATAGCCTTAGTTTTAACTTTAATGTGATAAAATCCTCTAGATATTAAAAATAAATCTTTATGATTGTTATTGAAATTATAACTAGTATAACTGAGCAAAACACCATAAAGCATGCATTTTGAAAAAATGTATTAAAAATGAATAAATGTGATTTATTGAAAGTGAATCTTTTAATAGGATGGGCTATTTTAAAACTAATCCATGTGTTCAGGATTGATTACTTTTTAAAAAACTATTATGTACTGCTAAGATTCTATGACAAAATAGTTCCTTAATGCAGACTGTTTTAGATCATTAATGTAGCTTTCTTTGTCAATGTAGGAGATATAGGACATGTGCATTCAGCCTCTGAGTCAGGAAGATCTCTTGGAGGAGGAAATGGCAACCCACTCCAGGTATTCTTGCCTAGAAAATTCCATTGACAGAGGATCCTGGCAGGGAGCTCATAAAGAGTCAAACGTGACTGACTGAGCATGAAGCTTATAAAAAGAGTATTAATGCTTTTAACTAAATGTATTATTAATAGAGAATATATGTGTCACCTTTAAGTACGTTTGAAAATAGTTAAGTGTAATAATAAATGAGTACAGATGTTTTTTCAAGTGATTTCAAGCAACTCACTCGCTAATACATCCCAGTATAGGGAAAAGCCAGTACAAAGCCCTAAACTAAAGGCATGATTGAGGAAGAACAGAGACCATTTTGTTTAAGAAAAGTAATGGTGAAGTTGAATGATGGGAGATGAGTTTCAAGAGTTTAGAGATCAAGAAGCTCTAGTAGGCTATTTTAGGATTTTGGCTTTTATGAAGAAACTTTTTTTGCGGTTGATCTGATATAACCTGACATTTTAATAGGATCACTCTGGCAACTAGGTGGAAAATAGACTAAGGGCAAATGTGGAAACGTGGAAGTTACGAGGTCAATCTTAAAGATACTAAAATAAGCCGAGTGAGAAGTGATGGTGACACAGAGTGAATTGTTAGCATTGGTGATAGTGGAAACTGACTGGAATAAGGATGTTCTGTCAGAATTTACAGATAGAATATGATAGAAAGAGAAATTTCAAGAGTGACTGCAAATGTTTCAAAGATAGAATCTGAGAGGGGTGAATGACCATTAATTGAGAAGGGATTGATTTTAAAGGATGAGTTTGAGACAATATATAGGATTTCTGTGAACATAGGGAAGACAGAAATAATGAATATTGAGAGGCAGTTAAACACAAAGTTGTAATGATAAACTGGGAGAAATAATTTGCAATACAGGTGATAGTGCTCAGTCAAGGCTAAACTCTTTCTGACCTCATGGACTGCATGCAGCCATGAGCCACTAGTCTTCTTTGTCCCTGGAATTTTCGGAAGGCAAGAATACTGGAGTGGGTTGCCGTTTCCTACTCCAGAGACTCTTCCCGACCCAGGGATTCAAATCTACAGCTTCTGCATCTCCTGATTCGGCAGGAAGATTCTTTACCACTGAGCCACCTGAGAAGCCCTTACATGTGATAGACAAAGGACTAATTAAAAAAGAGTTCATAGAAATGAATAAGACAAAAAATTCTGCTATTCAGAACTGGGAAAGTAAATGGTAAAAAATGTTATAAATTCATTTTAAAGACAATTAGATAGATGTACACAAAAGAAATAAAATGTTAATGCTTACCTAAATTTCATAGTGGGAAGTATGTTTATGAGTATACGTGTATTAATGATTATATTCAATGGCAGAAAAAGTGGTGAGATGAAATGAGCACAACTTTACACTATAAGGGTGTGGAGGATATAAGTTCATTTAACCATTTTTTTATTAACTAAGAGCCTTAAAAATAATTAACTTTTAACCTTAAATTTCAATAATAATCCAAAATAAAGGAAAAAATTAAGAAACTTGAATTATCATAATTTATTTATAATGAGAAGAAAAAGGAAAACAGTATAAAGCCCAACAAGATTAATGCTAATTTAAAACAGCCAAAGATATACATGGTGTAGATTTTCTGACTTGATACACCATTAAATAGCATGATTCGGTGTAACTTGTTTCATTTCATATACTGCAGTAGTTTTCAGGGTCTTTGCAATAATAAACACTTTTTTACTTTATAATAAGAGAGTTCAGTTCAGTTAAGTCGCTCAGTCGTGTCTGACTCTTTGCGACCCCATGAAACGCAGCATACCAGGGCTCCCTGTCCATCACCATCTCCCGGAGTTCACTCAGACTCACGTCCATCAAGTCCGTGATGCCATCAAGTCATCTCATCCTGGGTCGTCCCCTTCTCCTCCTGCCCTCAATCTCTCCCAGCATCAGAGCCTTTTCCAATGAGTCAACTCTTCACATGAGGTGGCCAAAGTACTGGAGCTTGAGCTTTAGCATCATTCCTTCCAAAGAAATACCAGGGCTGATGTCCTTCAGAATGGACCGGTTGGATCTCCTTGCAGTCCAAGGGACTCTCAAGAGTCTTCTCCAACACCACAGTTCAAACGCATCACTTCTTCGGTAATCAGCCCTCTTCACAGTCCAACTCTCACATCCATACATGACCACAGGAAAAACCATAGCCTTGACTAGAGGACCTTAGTCGGCAAAGTAATGTCTCTGCTTTTGAATATGCTATCTAGGTTGGTCATAACTTTTCTTCCAAGGAGTAAGCATCGTTTAATTTCATGGCTGCAGTCACCATCTGCAGTGATTTTGGAGCCCCCCAAAAATAAAGTCTGACACTGTTTCTACTGTTTCCCCATCTGTTTGCCATGAAGTGATGGGACGGGATGCCATGATCTTCGTTTTCTGAATGTTGAGCTTTAAGCCAACTTTTTCACTCTCCTCTTTCACTTTCATCAAGAGGCTTTTTAGTTCCTCTTCACTTTCTGCCATATGGGTGGTGTCATCTGCATATGTGAAGTTATTGATATTTCTTCCAGCAATCTTGATTCCAGCTTGTGTTTCATGCAGTTCAGCGTTTCTCATGATGTACTCTGCATAGAAGTTAAATAAGCAGGGTGACAATATATAGCGTTGACGTACTCCTTTTCCTATTTGGAACCAGTCTGTTGTTCCATGTCCAGTTCTAACTGTTGCTTATACATTACATATCTTTAAATAGCACCATGCCTAAAACAAGTTACCTACTGATAAGCTGATAGAAATGTTAGGAACAGAGTTTGGCAGGAACCTAATCCTATACTTCTAAGAGCATTTCTTCAGTATTTACCAAATCAGTGTGGTGATTTTCTTTCAGAACATAACTTGTAATTAACAAGAACTGACTATATCTATTTAGCTGTCTCTGAACTTTATAATGACAATAAGGTATTGTGAATCATCAGAAATTTAAGATGTTTTTCAATAAATGCTATTGTAATAACAACTTGATGACAGTATAGGAGCAGTAATATTTGACCTTATGCTTTTTTGATAAATGCATATTTACAAGTGCTTCTCCACTGGGGACTACAATGACAGATTAGGAGCCAGTAGGATTTCCATGAAGTGAGGTCATCTTTCTTCAATTAATCATTATGAAGAATTACAGTAACTTTATGCCACAGATGAAGAACAAATAAATAGATCTCTAGCCTGAGACATACGGCCAACCTTTAATGTACTGCTGCCTTTGCCATCATTAATATTGCTGTTTATTGATAAATAGAAAAGCCTACCTGAAGTTCCTGGTACATTTGTGATTTGGATCCTGGAAAGCTGTCTTCTGGAATGGAACAGTCTTGGTCATGTGGGAAAATAAACAAATATACAGCCATCTTATATACTGAGTTCTAAATGCAATTACTTCCATCTGAACAACTATCATTTCCATAAGCTCTGAGTATCAACATTGTAAGAACTGCTTTGAATTAAACATGCAGAAGAAAAGTGTTGTAGGCTCACAATGTGGTAAAGTTCTTGAATGAATATATATGATAAAAATTAGACTGTATAGGGTCAAAAGTATGTTGACACAGGAAAGATTCATTTGTATATCATGTGAATTACTGAAATTTCTGATTTATAACATTAGAACAGTCCTATAGGGAAAACAAAAGCTGAATCATCCAAACTGGCATTTTTGTTATACTATAATTCTAGTTTCATGAAGTAAACTAAACCTAAAGACCAGCAAACCTAACCACTTCAGAACACAACTGATGATATGTTTGTTGTTTCCGATAAAGTTGTTTTAATTTTCTTTGCTTATTTTTCAGCATTCATAATTGTTTTGTAAATTAAAACTTCATTAACATGTGGTACTAATATTTTCCTTCAAGATAGTAAAGCCATCTCTTTTGGGTTTATTTATCCCATTTAAAAGTAGCTGAGCAGATAGGGGAAAAGCATATCTACAATTATTGGTGTAGGCTTCTCTGTCCATGGGATTTCCTAGGCAAGAATACTGGATTAGGTTGCCATTTCCTTCTCCAGAGGATCTTACTGACCTAGGGATCAAACCGATGTCTCCTGCATTGGAAGTCAGATTCTTCATCACTGAGTAACCAAGGAAGCCCATACATACAATGGTATCCTATAAAATATTGCTTTATTTTAAGATGTCTATTCTATTAAATTATTAAAAAAAAAAAAAAAAGCTTGTACTTTTTAAACTCAGATGATAATCAGCCTAAGGGACTATGCTAAAAAGTTAATTCTGATGTTTCAAAAACAGAAGTCTCAGCTTAGATTTTATTCTCATCTTTGCAACTTTTAAAAAACAAAGGAAACTTGGCCAAGAAAAAAGAATTCATTCAGATTATGCCACAATTTATTTCAGGAAATGTAAAACTTTTATTAGTTTGCAATTATTTCTCAAAATAATAATTTTATCAAGCACAAGCCAAATGCAAAAAAAAAAAAAAAAAAAGCTTTATACAAAACAAATACCCCCCTCAACCAGTAAAACTAATATAAGAAAATAAAGTGCTACTTTCTTCTAAACAAAAAATGTCACTTTAATCAATAGAAGTTTTTAAATAGTAATCTGAAATGACATATTGCCTTGATATTCTTGTAAAGGTATTTGAAACATCACCACAATCTTTCTGCATACCTATTGTTTCTTTTTCAATTTAGAAATGAAAAGAACTGTTTAAAGGATATTATTTAACTCTGTGTTGTTCAGAGTGAAGTTACAAAGATGACAGCATAAAACTCTAGAAAAATGGTTAATCGGTCTTGGAAATTAGAACATGCAAGAGCCTGTTTTATGGACCAAAAAGCTCAAATTCAAAACAAAAGCACATTTTCTTTGGTGTCACAGAGAATAACATGATTTTATTTCAAGGTTTTGAAAGAAAAATAATACAGTAGATATTTTTCAAATGCTATATGTCAAGTTAAAATCCTAACGTTGCAAGACCCCACACTTAAGCTGTGAGAGTGAAACTGTCTATAATTATTTTCACTATTTAGCTCTCTGAGGCTTGTCTTCCTTGAATCACACACTAAGAGACAGGGATTTAACTCAATATTTGCAGCGTGAAGAGAAACTGTATTTGCCACATATAAAGTTGGAAAGCAAAGAAATGAAAATTCATCTCTATCTAATATGACTGAACTGTGGAAAATGAAGTCCAAGAACAGGTCAATGTCAGTATTATCTTGTTCATTTTTTAAAGGTGATTTTTATGACTTTCGTAATGTTGTAAAACTTGTCAAAGGCTTTGCAATTGTCTAAACTGCCTGTTTCTAGGATAAATAATCTTGTTTTCAATAAAGCTGAAACTCCAGTACTTTGGCTACCTCATGGGAAGAGTTGACTCATTGGAAAAGACTCTGATGCTGGGAGGGATTGGGGACAGGAGGAGAAGGGGACGACAGAGGATGAGATGGCTGGATGGCATCACTGACTCGATGAATGTGAGTCTGAGTGAACTCTGGGAGTTGGTGATGTACAGGGAGGCCTGGTGAGCAGCGATTCATGGGGTCGCAAAAAGTCAGACACGACTGAGCAACTGAACTGAACTGAACTAAGCATTTTAGAGTCGGTCTGAAAACAGGATATAAAACTAAAGAGATATGCTGCTTTATCTGACAATTATAAAGAAATTTTAGAGTGATCATAAACTCAAATTACAATTTTAGTGTACCAAGGAGTAGTATTTGCCATTGTGAGTGACAAAAACCTTGATGAATGGTGGTTTAACCAACTTCAGAGCCAGACAACTGGAGCATTGGATGAGTTGCTCAAAATATACATCTTCATCTTTCCACTTCACTGTTTCACGAGTATAAGGTGCATCCTCATGCTTGTGTTTTCATGGTTGAAAGATGATTGCTTCAGTTCCAATCATCTAATCCAAAACTGAGACTAACAGAAAGGGGAAGGCGAGAGAGAACATGCTTCTTTGTTTTGTCTCTGTTTATAAAAACAGGAAACACTTCCTGCTAAACTACTCATTTCCAGTGGATACATACTTATAGACTATTGGTAAAGATACTGTGAAATGGTTGAAAAAGAGACCGGGGATCTGAATAGTGAGGTTTGTGATTATGTGTGTTAGGCATAGGAAAAAAAAAGAGGGAGAGAGAAGAGGGATTTGGGCCCTGAATATCCAGTGTGAGTTATACTTAAATTTGAGAGTTTGAGTAACCCTCCAATGTACCCCAAAAGAAAACATAACCACACAATAACCTTGCTCTTAAAAGTTTTTGAGTGTGTCATTCCACTTATCTAAATGATCTTGTATCAGTCCCATTTCAATGAATAGGTGTTATTCACATAGATTGTTTTATTCAGTCCAGTAGCTTATGGTGAACAATGTCAGATTTGTGATTTCCAAAGAAGATTTAGGTTTGGGACCAGGGACTAGGCTGGATCACTCAAATGCTTTTGCATAGCAGAGTTTTATTAAAGTAGAAAGGGACAGAGAAAGATTATAACATAGACATCAGAAGGGGGCGGAGAGTGCCCCCCTCCCTAATCTTACCAAGGGAGCTATATACGTTTTAAATTGGTTATTACAATAAATCAAAACAATGTCTCAAGGCTGTAAAGACCTTTCTAGACCCACTCCCATTACATTTTAAGATGGCAGGATTAGAACTAACAATAGAAAGATCTTACCAGACCTACTCTCATAATACACATTTTAAGATAACAGAATTAGAAGGTTTCCAAGGAGAGACTGGCTCAAGCAGGATACGTTCAGTCAATTCAGTTTAGTCACTCAGTCATGTCTGACTCTTTGTGAACACATGGACTGCAGCACACCAGTCCGTCACCAACTCTCAGAGTTTACGCAAACTCATGTCCATCGAGTCAGTGATACCATCCAAACCAGCTCATCCTCTGTGGTCTGCTTCTACTCCTGCCTTCAATCTTTCCCAGAATCAGGGTCTTTTCCAATGAGTCAGTTCTTCCATCAGGTGGCCAAAGCATTGGAGCCACATCTTCAGCATCAGTCCATCCAATGAGTATTCAGGACTGATCTCCTTTAGGATTGACTGGTTGGATCTCCTTGCATTGCAAGGGACTCTCAAGAGTCTTCCCCAACACCACGGTTCAAAAGCATCAATTCTTCAGCACTCAGGTTTCTTTACAGTCCAACTCTAACATCCATACATGACTACTGGAAAAACCATGGCTTTGACAAGATGGACCTTTGTCAGCAAAGTAATATCTCTGCTTTTGAATATGCTGTCTAGGTTGGTGATAACTTTCCTTCCAATGAGCAAGTGTCTTAATTTCATGGCTGCAGTCACCATCTGCAGTGATTTTCGAGCCCAGAAAAATAAAGTCTGCCACTGATTCCACTGTTTCCACTGTTTCCCCATTTTTGCCATGAAGTGATGGGACCAGATGCCAAGATCTTCGTTTTCTGAATGTTGAGCTTTAAGCCAATTTTTCACTCTCCTTTCACTTTCATTAAGAGGCTCTTTAGTTCTTCTTCACTTTCTGCCATAAGGGTGGTGTCATCTGCACATCTGAGGTTACTGACATTTCTCCTGGCAATCTTGATTCCAGCTTCTGCTTATCCAGCCTGGCATTTCACATGACATACTCTGCATATAAGTTAAATAAGCAGTTAAATAAGTTAAATATACAGCCCTGACATACTCCTTTCCAGATTTGGAACCAGTCTGTTGTTCTGTGTCCAGTTCTACCTGTTGCTTCTTGACCTGCATCCAAATTTCTCAGGAGGCAGGTCAGTTCAATTCAGTTCAGTCACTCAGCCATGTCCGACCCTCTGCGACTCCATGAATTGCAGTAAGCCAGGCGTCCCTGTCCATCATCAACTCCCGGAGTTCACTCAGACTCACGTCCATCAAGTCCATAATGCCACCCAGCTATCTTATCCTTGGTCGTCCCCTTCTCCTCCTGCCCCCAATCCCTCCCAGCATCAGAGTCTTTTCCAATGAGTCAACTCTTCACATGAGGTGGCCAAAGTACTGGAGCTTCAATTTAGTATCATTCCTTCCAAAGAAATCCCAGGACTGATCTCCTTCAGAATGGACTGGTTGGATCTCCTTGCAATCCAAGGGACTCTCAAGCATCTTCTCCAACACCACAGTTCAAAAGCATCAATTCTTTGGCGCTCAGCCTTCTTCACAGTCCAACTCTCACATCCATACATGAACACAGGAAAAACCATAACCTTGACTAGATGGAACTTAGTTGCCAAAGTAATGTCTCTGCTTTTGAATATACTATCTAGGTTGGTCATAACTTTTCTTCCAATGAATAAGCGTTTTCTTTTAATTTTATGGCTGGAGTCACCATCTGCAGTGATTTTGGAGCCCCCCAAAATAAAGTCTGACACTGCTTCCACTGTTTCCCCATCTATTTCCCACGAAGTGATGGGACCAGATGCCATGATCTTCGTTTTCTGAATGTTGAGCTTTAAGCCAAGTTTTTCACTCTCCTCTTTCACTTTCATCAAGAGGCTTTTTACCTCCTCTTCACTTTCTGCCATAAGAGTGGTGTCATTTGCATATCTGAGGTTATTGATACTTCTCCCGGCAATCTTGATTCCAGCTGTGTTTCTTCCAGTCCAGCGTTTCTCATGATGTACTCTGCATAGAAGTTAAATAAGCAGGGTGACAATATACAGCGTTAACGTACTCCTTTTCCTATTTGGAACCAGTCTGTTGTTCCATGTCCAGTTCTAACTGTTGCTTCCCTGGCCTGCATACAGATTTCTCACGAGGCACGTCAGGTGGTCTGGTATTCCCATCTCTTCAGAATTTTCCACAGTTTATTGTGATCCACAGTCAAAGGCTTTGGCATAGTCAATAAAGCAGAAATACATGTTTTTCTGGAAGTGTCTTGCTTTTTCCATGATCCAGCAGATGTTGGCAATTTGATCTCTGGTTCCTCTGCCTTTTCTAAAACCAGCTTGAACATCAGGGAGTTCACGGTTCACCTATTGCTGAAGCCTGGCTTGGAGAATTTTGAGCATTACTTTGCTAGCATGTGAGATGAGTGCAATTGTGCAGTACTTTGAGCATTCTTTTGCATTGCCTTTCTTTGGGATTGGAATGAAAACTGACCTTTTCTAGTCCTGTGGCCACTGCTGAGTTTTCCAAATTTGCTGGCACATTGAGTGCTGCAATTTGACAGCATCATCTTTCAGGATTTGAAACAGCTCAACTGGAATTCTATCACCTCCACTAGCTTTGTTCGTAGTGATGCTTTCTAAGGCCCACTTGACTTCACATTCCAAGATGTCTGGCTCTAGATTAGTGATCACATCATCATGATTATCTGGGTCATGAAGATCTTTTTTGTACTGTTCTTTGGTGTATTCTTGCTACCTCTTCTTAATGTCTTCTGCTTCTGTTAGGTCCATTCCATTTCTGTCCTTTATCGAGCCCATCCTTACATGAAATGTTCCCCTACTATCTCTAATTTTCTTGAAGAGATCTCTAGTCTTTCCCATTCCGTTGTTTTCCTTTATTTCTTTGCATTGATCACTGAAGAAAGCATTCTTATCTCTTCTTGCTAGTCTTTGGAACTCTGCATTCAGATGCTTATATCTTCCCTTTTCTCCTTTGCTTTTCACCTCTCTTCTTTTCACAGCTATTTGTAAGGCTTCCCCAGGCAGCCATTTTGCTTTTTTTCATTTCTTTTCCGTGGGGATGGTCTTGATCCCTGTCTCCTGTACAGTGTCATGAACCTCATTCCGTAGTTCATCAGGCACTCTATCTATCAGATCTAGACCCTTAAATCTATTTCTCACTTCCACTGTATAATCACAAGGGATTTGATTTAGGTCATAGCTGAATGGTCTAGCGGTTTTCCCTACTTTCTTCAGGTGGTCTGGTATTCCCAATCTCTTGAATTTTCCAGCTTGTTGTGATCCATACAGTGAAAGGCTTTGGTGATCTCAATAAAGCAGAAATACATTTTTTTCTGGAACTCTCTTGTTTTTCAATAATTGAATGGATGTTGGCAATTTGATCTCCAGTTCCTCTGCTCTTTCTAAAACCAGCTTGAACATCTGGAAATTCATAGTTCACGTAATGTCGAAGCCCAGCTTGGAGAATTTTGAGCATTACTTTGCTTGCGTGTGAGATGAGTGCAATTATACCGTAGTTTGAGCATTTTTTGGCATTACCTTTCTTTGGGATAGGAATGAAAACTGACCTTTTCCAGTCCTGTGGCCACTGCTGAGTTTTCCAAATTTGCTGTCAACTTGAGTACAGCAGTTTAACAGCTTCATTATTAAAATTTGGAATAGCTCACTTGGAATTTACCTTCACTAGATTTGTTCATAGGAATGCTTCCTAAGGCCCACTTGACTTCACATTTCAGGATGTCCGGCTCTAGTTGAGTGATCACAACCTAGTGGTTATATAATCCTTAGTACAGAGTTTAAACTGAGTTGTTTTATTACAAAATCATCATCTCTGGGTTTAAAGAAAAAATGTTTTATGTGACTAATAAAATAAAAATTAAATAAATCACATTAAACTAAAAAATGTTTTATGTGATTAATTAATGTAAAAAAAAAAATGTCCTTTCCTCCTCCTTGAGAATTCCAGAACCCTATCTCCTCCTTGAGGGCCCCCAGACTTCTTATCAACCTACCCAGAAATTGACTCTCTCAGTAAATTTGATTTGAATAATTAAGTAATATACTCAAATCCTCATTTATTAAATTTTGTGTGTGTGTGTGTGTTTTAAATCAAATATTGGATGCCTGGTGATGGGGTTAATACTGTAATTAATTTGAAGATCCATTGATTTTCACCCTTTCAATCTGTCAGGGAGATTTTTAGGCAAATGAGTGAAGGGTTAATAGGGTAGCAGAGATGTGCCTGCAAACGGGTCTCTCTGCTCAGGCTTAGCGTCCTTGCATACGAGGCGTTCTGCCAAAGAGTCTAGACACAGCCTTGAGTTTAATGGTCCCTTGCAAACAAGGGAACATTCCCTTCTTGAGATAAGAAAGAGATGAGGGCTTTGTGCAGACTCTGCAGTAGACAGAGATTTCACTCCCCTTTGCTGTATGATAACATGTATGCACCTGCACTGTACTGAAAAGGCTTATTCTTACAGTCTGAAATTCTGCCTAAGGAGGGCTTTATAATAATAAACGGCAATTAGTTTGCCCAGTTCTTGTCCCTCTGGCCAGAGTGTATGTCTCTTGTGTGCGTCTTATATGTCTTGTATGTTCTGTGTCTTTTCACTCGTAGTAACCAACAAATGAGAAATTAAACTGTCATGCATATAAAGTAATTCATTTATTGAACTTAGCATAAGATAAAGAAAGGAGAAGATAGCAATATAAATAGCAAACACTATGGAATTCTAAGATAATAGAGGCAAATATTTATCAATGTGATAATGCTGAGCTCTAAATTTTGGGAAATATTTGTGGAGATAGTGGGGATGGAGGAAGGATATACTGTGATTTGACAGTTAATTTTGTGGCAGGTTCACTCTGCCTTAGCAAAAGATTTAACTTTGACAAACGGGAGGAAGATACTGTCTGAACCATAATCACCTGTAAGAATTTCCGAAATGATTCATGCTCTCTTTCTTTGAGCTGAGAATCACTATTTAAATGAGATATCATTTATTGTGTAATTTCAGCTACCTTTCAAGTCTGTTTAAGTTCAAAGCAATAGTTATTTTTCTTGGTCATGGGATATACTGAAGTTTTTAAATAACAATCTTTTAAAATATTAGAATCGAAAGTGAAGTGTACTCTGATAGGTAGATATATACATAGGCATGGCGAACATTTGGAAAGTAATGAAAATAATGCCAGATTAAATGAATATCTGGGAAAATTGTTTGATAATCAAAAAGCAAAGGTGAAACGTGAGAAATATTTTCTTAAGACTGTGTTTTACGATTTTATAACATATAATGGTGTTTGGCATTTACAATTAGGTACTCTGTAGTAGAAACTTTAAAAAAAATTTAGATTGTTTAAAATGACAAACCTGTTTCTTAGGCTGGTTCAGCTACTGCTCTGTAAATGTTTTGGTGCAATTACAAATACACATACTTTTTTTTTTCTTAATGAGTCAGATTCCTCTTTCAAACCACAATCATCTCCAGAATCCAGATGGTGTACTAACTTTTAGAACTTCCTATTTTTAGAAACAAGTAGATGACAATTAGATAGTAGAACTAATAAAAGTCAATAATGGTTTTTGGATCATTATCAAAATTTAGATACTTTCTATTACACATTGCAAATTTTGTGAATAATCAGATTTCAAAGGATGAGTGTTGGTTTCTCTTTTACAATATAAGACTTTATATAGAATATATAGGCATAGAATATACTAGAAATAATGGATAATTACTGCAAAAGAGTATTTCATATGTTTAAATAGTCTTTTAATAGAGTACATCTATCCAATGCTGTTTCTGAAATAAACTGAATCCCCAAATGCTTTAAAAAATCAGACATTGACCTTTTTCTGTTGTTAATTGTGCACTAGATAATTCTAGTGATTGTACATTTTAGAAACTTCATAATTACAGTTATAAAACAAAACAGAAAGCAGTTATTTCATCTAACACTTCTGTTTTCATCTTAACTCTGAGTAATTAAAAGTCAAGGGATTAATTACTCAAAGAATCTAGGTAACTTAAAATAAAATAGGTTTTAATAAATATGTTAAAGTATGGTCATTTTAAAGAGAAAAAAAGAAACTGTTGAATGTAGAAGATTTTGGTATTTCAATTCAATCCTCTGTAAAGCATCCAGGTGTTTTTCTTTTTCTTTTTTTTTTTTTCATTGTATAGAAAAATAAAACATAGGAAAAAAATTGGGAAAAATTCTATCTTATATTCACTTTGGTAAAACGAATGGCTAGTTTTCCACCATATCTATTTTTAATCTAGGTACTCCATGAATAAACATTATAAGTTTGAGGGATGTAGTAGTGAATAAAGGCAAATGTTCTTGTACTGAACAAGCTCATAATCCGAACAGGGTAATTTAATTAGTCAGCTTTTAGCCTTGCCACAGGAAATGGGAAAGCTGTATAGTCCCACTCGACTTGACAGAAAGGGTTACTTATAATTGAAGCCAAAATTTAGAATGAAAACCTTTGGGTTCAAAAATGAACAGTAGATTTGTGTGTAAGAATATTGAGCACTTTCCCTGAAACCATTCTTCTGTGAGACCTAGTGCAAAATGTTGGATGTTTTTGGAGTCTGATACAGTGGGTTCAAGCCACAGATCCATAATCTACAAGCAGGTATATATATTTTAGGGATTAGCTAACATCTCTGTTTTCTCAGATCTGTTCTATGACATATTAAAAGATTATTAGAAGCCTTAAATGATAAAAGGTGTGTAGAGGGTGTGACAAAGCTCTTGGCATATGATAGATTTGAAAAAAAAAAAGGTTTGAGGTAATCTGTATTGATAAGATTTATTTACAGAGACAATTTGAAAAAGCAAAAGGAAAAATGGGATTTAACTGCAGGCCTTCCTGATAATTTGTGATACAACTTTGGTCATACCACTTACAACTTCTAGATGCTAATCCCTCAACTACTAGATAGAAAGTATAACACTTATTTAACAAACTCAAATCGTTATTGTAAGATCACCCTAGAAAAGAGTGAAAATGATTTATAAACAATAAAACATACAATTTCAAAGCATCGTATATTTTATTTGCTTTTTTCTCAATGCAGAGTTTCAAAAGTACGTATTTCACAGTTATATCCATTTTCATTTCTTTCTTGATACTTTGTCTCCCTCTTAGTTTTTCTTCTTGCTAGCCTGATCTTAATCACATTCTCACCCTTTAATTCTTTGTTCTAATGTGCATTGATTTGCAATCTTTCATCTTAAACTAGAGCATACCTTCTAGGTTTTCCCCCTTATTTCCTCAAGGAACAGAACACACAACCCCATAAATGTGTAATACACCTACCGACATTCTCTTTCCCTGTTCTGTCACAGAATATTCAGACTTCTCATATAGAGAATGGCAGCTATTTATCACATTGATAACAACAGCTCACATTTCTTGAGCTCTTATTGTGTGGTAAGTAATTTGCTAAATATTTTTATGCACAAATGTAATTTGATTCTCACAATAATCTTGTAAGGTTAAAATTTAGTCATTTAAATAACTTGCATAATAATTAGACCAAGAAATCTGATTCTAGTTATTCCAGGGTTTAGTGCTTGAATATTACATGACATTTATTTTTAATAGAGAAAATTCCAAAACCATAGTTGCCTTTCATATTGATAAATGAAATTATGAAAGAATATTTGGACAGTTTAATGGTATTTATTATTTTTAACTGAGATATTTTTGCAACTGCATGGCATGCATAATATATGTTCTACAATAAAAACAGGTAGACTATATATTTACTCTTTTATTTACTTTTATTTATTATTTACCTTTATATTTACTCTTATTCTGTTACTCATGATGTTAGTTTTTCTAAAATTAATTTACCTTTGTGACTATCACTCTAGAAGTGATTTCTTTCACAGTTTTTATCAGCACACTAGAATAATTAACCCAGAAAACATTTTTATTTGTACTATAAATACAAATAAAGATGACATTGGATAAAATACAGATAACAATCAGATTCTATCCAGAGGAGAACTGACTAGAGGTTATTAGGTAAATATTATCAAATAACAAAACTTTGTAAATATTCAATAATATCAAATATTTTCTAGGGCAAGATCAGCTTCCATGTAAGCCCTTTTTATTAATAAAAATTTCAAGGTTTTCATTTGATTTTCACTCATAGCAACCAAAATACTTTTTTTTTTTAAGTTTTCATTTAAGTTACCTGCATAGCAAAATGCACAGCACTCAAGTTATCTACCTAGAGAAGATGAAGGACTTAACTAGCCCTATGTGATTGGAAACTCTGGCTTTAGGAAGTCTCCCAGAAATACAGCCTGGTAAGCCACCACTCTGTCTCTCACGTTGTTATTATATAAATGCTATGTTTTTGTTTCTGTTTTGTTTTTCTAAAGAAAGACTGAAATTGGCTACTTTTACCTTGAGACAATGCATTTTAGATGGAAACAATATTATTTTTTCTGTCAGAAAACATTTTATCTAAGCATATTGAGTACACATCACTAAATCAGCACAAATGGCTATAAGAGCAAATCAAACATCTACAAATCTAGATTTTATTAAAAATAGGCAAACTCTGTTAAGTGGAAATGTAATGTAGGCATATATGAGGTGGGAATAATTGTAAGAAAAAAAATTAAAAAATGCTAATTTTCCCAATATAAAAATCATTTTAATAAATGCTCAGTAATTATAGGTAATAGAGCCTTGACTAGTGGGATTTTGTTTTGTTTTGTTTTACTACTCTGTGTATATCAGTTCAGTTCAGTTCAGTCTCTCAGTCGTGTCTGACTCTTTGCAACCCCATGAATCGCAGCACACCAGGCCTCCTATCCATCACCAACTCCTGGAGTTCACTCAGGTTCACATCTGTTGTCCCCTTCTCCTTCTGCCCCCAATCTCTCCCAGCATCAAAGTCTTTTCCAATGAGTCAACTCTTCACATGAGGTGGCCAAAGTACTGAAGTTTCAGCTTCAGCATCATTCCTTCCAAAGAAATCCCAGGACTGATCTCCTTCAGAATGGACTGGTTGGATCTCATTGCAGTCCAAGGGACTCTCAAGAGTCTTCTCCAACACCACAGTCCAAAAACATCAGTTCTTCGGTGCTCAGCCTTCTTCACAGTCCAACTCTCACATCCATACATGACTACTGGAAAAACCATAGCCTTGACTAGATGGACCTTAGTCACCAAAATAATGTCTCTGCTTTTGAATATGCTATCTAGGTTGGTCATAACTTTTCTTCTAAGGAGTAAGCATCTTTTAATTTCATGGCTTCAGTCATCATCTGCAGTAATTTTGGAGCCCCCCAAAATAAAGTCTGACACTGTTTCCACTGTTTCCCTATCTATTTCCCATGAAGTGATGGGACTGGATGCCATGATCTTCATTTTCTGAATGTTGAGCTTTAAGCCAACTTTTTCACTCTCCTCTTTCACTTTCATCAAGAGGCTTTTTATTTCCTCTTCACTTTCTGCCATAAGGGTGGTGTCATCTGCATATCTGAGGTTATTATTTCTCCCGTGTATATATATAGACAAACAACATGATCCCTTATATTACAAAATAATACAAACAGGTGATTCACATAAAAAGTCATATCATTAATACATAGACTGATAGCTTAGTTGGTAAAGAATCTGCGTGCAGTGTGAGAGACCTAGGTTCTATCCCTGGATAAGGAAGATCCCCTGGAGAAGGAAATGGCAGCCCACTCCAGTATTTTGGCCTGGAAAATCCCATGTACAGAGGAGCCTGGTGGGCTACAGCCCATATGGTCGCAAGAGTCGACACTACTTAGAGACTAAATCACCACAACAATAAATAGACAGAAAGGTTTAATTTTGCTTATAATTTCAGCAATAAAAATTAAAGCTACAACAAAACACATTTAAATTAGAATGCCATAATTAACTCATTTTATATTTATCACTATTGATGAGAGAGCATGGGGCATAAACACTCCTGATTTATTGGTAATGCATTAAAAACGTGTGAGCTGTGGAGTATTTTTGGAGAGTGGTTTATCTCTAGCTTGCCACAGTTCAAATACAAAAAAAAAAAAAAAGTTTTTTCCTCAGTGGTAGAAACTGAAGTGAAAAAATGTTATTTTTACATTCTTAAAATTTAAGATCAAATGTGGAACAATATAATATTTATAAAGAAAGGAATGGTTAAATACATTATTTATAATTGGAAAGTATAAATGGCCATTAAAACAATTAGATTGTAAGTTCTAGTATGGGAAGATGTTCACATATATGGAAAAGTTCAATAAAATGCAGAGTGTTGGTAACATTAAGTCAATTTTTATGAGAAAGGAAAGAAAAAATTTCATGTATAGATAGTCTTAAGCTATAGTCCAAAGATGGAGAAGCTCTATACAGTCAACAAAAACAAGACCAGGAGCTGACTGTTGTTCAGATCATGAACTCCTTATTACCAAATTCAGATTCAAATTTAAGAAAGTAGGGAAAACCACTAGATCATCCAGGTATGACCTAAATCAAATCCCTTATGATTATACAGTGGAAGTGACAAATAGATTTATGGGCCTAGATCTGATAGATAGAGTGTCTGATGAACTATGGAATGTGTTCGTGACATTGTGCAGGAGACAGGGATCAAGACCATCCCCACGGAAAAGAAATGAAAAAAAGCAAAATGGCTGTCTGGGGAGGCCTTACAAATACATGTGAAAAGAAGAGAGGTGAAAAGCAAAGGAGAAAAGGAAAGATACAAGCATCTGAATGCAGAGTTCCAAGAATAGCAAGAAGAGATAAGAAAGCCTTCTTCAGTGATCAATGCAAAGAAATAGAGGAAAAGAACAGAATGGGAAAGACTAGAGATCTCTTCAAGAAAATTAGAGATACAAGGAATATTTCATGCACAGATGGGCTCGATAAAGGACACAAATGGTATGGACCTAACAGAAGCAGAAGATAATAAGAAGAGGTGGCAAAAATACACAGAAGAACAATACAAAAAAGATCTTCATGACCCAGGTAATCATGATGATGTGATCACTAATCTAGAGCCAGACCTCCTGGAATGTGAAGTCAAGTGGGCCTTAGAAAGCATCACTACGAACAAAGCTAGTGGAGGTGATAGGATTCCAGTTGAGCTATTTCAAATCCTGAAAGATGATGCTGTGAAAGTGCTGCACTCAATATGCCAGCAAATTTAGAAAACTCAGCAGTGGCCACAGGACTAGAAAAGGTCAGTTTTCATTCCAATCCCAAAGAAAGGCAATGCAAAAGAATGCTCAAAGTACTGCACAATTGCACTCATCTCACATGCTAGCAAAGTAATGCTCAAAATTCTCCAAGCCAGGCTTCCACAATATGTGAACCGCGAACTCCCTGATGTTCAAGCTGGTTTTAGAAAAGACAGAGGAACCAAAAATCAAATTGCCAACATTCCCCATGAAGTGATGGGACCAGATGGCATGATCTTTCTTTTCTGAATGTTGAGCTTTAGGCCAACATTTTCACTCTCTTTTCACTTTCATCAAGAGATTTTTTAGTTCCTCTTCACTTTTTGCCATAAGGGTGGTGTCATCTGCATATCTGAGGTTATTGATATTTTTCCTGGCAATCTTTATTCCAGCTTGTGCTTCTTCCAGCCCAGTGTTTCTGATGATGTACTCTGCATAGAAGTTAAATAAGCAAGGTGACAATATACATCCTTGACGTACTCCTTTTCCTGTTTGGAACCAGTCTGTTCTTCCATGTCCAGTTCTAATTGTTGCTTCCTGACCTGCATATAGGTTTCTCAAGAGGCTGGTCAGGTGGTCTGGTGTTCCCATCTCTTTCAGAATTTTCCACAGTTTCTTGTGATCCACACAGTCAAAGGCTTTGGTGTTGGAGATTGCAAGTGAAATGACACGAAGATAAGACACACAAGAGACAGACACAACTCTGGCTGGAGGAAAAAGAACTGCGCAAGCAAGCTAGCTTGCAGTTTACTTTTATATAGCCCCCCTGGGCAGAATTCCAGACTCTATGACTAAGCCTTCTCAGTATAGCGCATGTGCGTAAATGTTATTGTACAGCAAAAGAGAGTGAAATTCCTGCTTACTGCGAGTCTGTCCAGAGCCCTTCCTTCCTCCTTATCACAGGAAGGGAATGATAAGGAAGGGAATGTTCCCTCATTTGCAAGGGACCATTAAACTCAAGGCTGTGTCCAGTCTCCTTGGCAGAACGCCTCGTTTGCAAGCACGTTCAGCCCGAGCAGAGAGACCTGTTTACAGGCACATCTCCGCTACCCTATTTGTGGCTGCATTAACCCTTCATTTCCCCCTTTTTTATTTGCTTTTATAAATTGTAGCATGGTCTGGATCTTCTCTGCCTCACGCTTTAGTTGTTTACCTTTCCGCCATCTCTGGAAGATTAGAAAAGCAACACAACATAAAAGTAATATAAACACAGTGTTCCCAAAGGTAGTCCCAATTAGTGAGGATACATGCCCTAATGGATTTAAGTTACTCATTCCCTCTTGAAGACTTTTCAGCAAATCAGACCCCATAATGTCAGGTGAAGTCCTGCTAAAAGTAGACAAAATTTGTCGTTCCAGGTCCATAATTTCCGTAGTGAGATTTTGATGCCCAGTCAAGTATCGTTTTACTTTATCCCATCCTCCACTCATGTTAAATGGTACAGGTGTTGTACAAAACTGAGAAGAATTCCAATCACATTTCAACACACTTCGTGTAGATAAAACCGCTAATTGATCTCCAAGCCAGGAAATGGTGTGTTGAAGATTGAGCACATCAGTAGGAAGTTGTGCGTCCAAATCTCATTGTTGTTGCCATAACAAAGGAGAGTCTTTATGCCAGTCCCGAACAAAATCAGCTGTTTGAATTCCTTGGTGTAACGCGAGGCTTGCCACCGCCGCTGTTGCAGTTACTGACGCAACTGCTAGAATCGAAGCAATGACCACACCAAGCATACGTCAAGATCGGTGTAGCAAAGTCTGTACAGCGGTTACTAGATGAGAAACAGCAAAAGAATCTGACCATGACCTAGTCAGATTTATAGGCAACCATACTTCTGTCTGAGCTTTAACAATTACTAACGAAAAATTGGAGTTACAGTCTCGTCTTTGAAATTCTTTCCACCAAGACTGATTTACACATTGAGTTAGATTACAATAATCACATGACATAGACCCCACAGTATCATTCCAGGTCCAATTCCCATATAACAATACAAAAGGATATATTACACATGCCATTGTGGAATAAGATTTATTAACGTGTAAATTAACATGAAATGGACCCGAAGAGTTGCCACTATCCAAAGTATAGTTTCCTGACCAGATAGTGAGATTACCAGAAACTGCCCATAGTTTCCAAATATCCCCTTGAATGTGCGGATATCCCTGCAATTGTAATTGAGAAGGGACAAGTGCAAATTGCTGCCATTTAACTGTTTCACTACCATGGCCCATCAAAGTGCTATTTGCACGATGCCACCTCAGAGATTTATTCGACCATTTTCCTAAGAATTGCCCATGATCTGGACTCCAATCTACAATGATAGACCCAGAATAATTCATGACTTTAAATGGTCGATGACCTCAGCAACGTTCCCATTCCAAAGATTCTAGAGAAGGAGCAAAAAAAGTTAACAGGACATAGTGACATATGTATTCCATTATGAATGTCTATCGGTTCTGTCGAGGTGTTAAAGCCCCTGGTGGAAACAAGCACAGTAAAAGTAGAAAAATGGTAATTATTATACTTTACCCCCATGTATTATAGGAAGGATGAGAATGTTCCTTGGTAGACAGACAAAAGGGATGTCCTCCTATGCACAAAGGAATGCCTTCCAGTGCAATGGTCAAATTACTAATATTATATTGTTGTTTATGATGAGATAGTTGTTCTATTCCCCCTCAAGCTGGTGGGGGAAAGAAGGCATTCTCATTAGTTCATACCTGCACTTCTGGCTCACCCCAGGAAACTACTCTTACTAATGGGGGATTAGGTATATATGCCCAATATGTATGATTACTTGCCGATACACCAATTACCTGACATGTCACCACCGCCATCATGGCAAGCAAAAGATTGGTAGGATTCAGAGGTTGCCCTGCCTTCATTAACGTCTTCTCTGCTTCCTGGGTCAACCTCTTCATTTGACCCCACGTAGGAGGTGTTGCTTCCCTTGTATGGAAAGTAAAGCTTTTCTGCATAGTAAGCTCTTCGAATTTTTGAACAGAGGGATCAGCCATTGTTGATTTTGATCAATCTTGCTGGGGTCCAAAACCTGTAATTATTAACAGAAATGAAAGCATACCCTCGTCCCAAATATATTAATGATGCTGGGATCTAATCTTTCTCTTTATCTTTATACCAAATAGGCATATTCAAGATCTTCTTATCCTCTTCTTTCCCTTGAAAATGCAACTCTGCTGCTGATAGATTTCCCTTGCTCCAAATATTCAAAAAATTCAGGGTAAGTAAGGTTTTATTCAAAATGTCTTTAGGTTTCATAAATCTCTCTTGTTCCCCCTTTTTTATTTTTTCAAGATATTCACACAAGGGATGATTAGCTCTTTCAATGGTAGCTTGCCCTTGACTATTATAAGGAATACCAAAAGTATGAGTTATATGGTATTGAGATAAAAAGTGAGCTAATTTTGCAGATTGGTAGGCAGGTGCATTATCAGTTTTCAATTCAATTGGTAATCCCATAACTGCAAAACAAGATAACAAATGAGTAATAACAGCATCAGCCTTTTCAGAATGTAATGCAGTGGCCCATTGAAAATGTGTGCACGTATCTATAGTATGATCCACATATTTTTGTTGTCTGAAAGAAGAAATGTAAATTACATCCATTTGCCATATCTGATTTGCTTGTTGTCCTCTTACCTTACCTGGTGAGGTAAACAGTAAAGCAAAGGGTGCACATATGGAACAAGAATGAACAATATTTTGAGCTTGTTTTCAAGTAATAGCATGAGATTTTTGTAACCTTTTGGAGTTGGTATGCTGTAAGAGATGTTCTTGTTTTGCTGCTTCTATAGGATGAAGTAAGGCATCAATTGTAGCATTTCCAAATGATAAGGGGCCAGGAAGGGCAGAATGTGCACAGATGTGAGTAAAGAAAATTAACTCTGAACTCTGCAAGAGCAATTGTTGTACTTGATAAAACAATTTATCAATAGCTGTTTTAAGGGTCAGTGGAAGGGAGACATGGGGAAGCTGTAGGCAAGAGAGAACAGCATATGGAGAATCTGAAACAATGTTAATAGGAATTTGGGGAAAATCTTGCAAAACTAAATAGATAGCCCACAATTCAGCGGGCTGTACAGAAGAAAATGAGTGGGGGAGAACCTTAGAACTTTCCGGGGTCCAATATCCAGCAGTATTTTTATTTGCATCTGTAAAAATAGTGGGTCCCTTAACTGGAACATCTGAAATTGGGGAATGAGATATCATAGCCTTAGTCCGGAGAAAATCAATCAATTTAGATGATGGATAGTGATTAGAAAACGAACCAGGAAATGAAGCAAGAGAAATTTGCCAGTTTTCATTAAATTGTAAAGATCAAGATATTTGAGCAGTTGTTAATTGAGTAACAATCTGGTGTGGTTCATATCCTGACAATTGTAAAATACGATGGTGACTTTTCTGTATAAGGAAGGCTAATTTATCCATATATGTGGTCAATTTTTTGGAAAAGCTGTTAGGTAAGAAAACCCATTCTATCAATCCTTTTTCTTGAGCAATTACACCAGATGGAGAATAAGGGGTATGAAATATTATAAACGAAATAGGTTGAGATGCATGTAAGTCAAAAAACCGTCATTTAGTCATTGCTCAACAAATTGAAGTTCCTGTAAAGCCAATGGGATTAAAGTTCTGGGGCTATCCAGAGCTGTATCTCCCTCTAAAGTAGAAAACAAATTTCGTAATTAAGTAGGAATCCCAAGTACCGGGCATAACCAATTGATATCTCCCAATAACTTTGGAAAATCACTTAAGGTTTTGAGGCAGTCTCTTCTGATTTGCAACTTTTGGGGCCTTATTCTATGTTGTTCCAATACCATCCCGAAATATGAAATAGGAAAGTCTTTTTGAATTTTTTTCTGGGGCTATTTGCAAATTGTATAGTCTTAAAGCCTCCTGTACTTTTAGAAAGAATTCATCACGTTCAGCAATACTAGGAGCTGCTAATAGGCGATCATCCATACAATGATATAGAATATAATTGGGATATTCTTGACGGAAGGATTGTAAAGAGCGAGCTATGAATTCTTGACGTAAAGTAGGACTATTTGTCATTCCCTGTGGTAAGACTGCCCATTGATAATGCTTAACAGGCTGAGCATGATTAAGAACAGGAACTGTAAAAGCAAATTTATCTCTATCTTGCAATTTTAGGGGAATGGCGAAAAAACAGTCTTTAAGCTCTAGCACCATTAAGGACCAATTCTGAGGAATAAGAGCTGGAGAGGGGAGTCCCAATTGTAATGCTCCCATAGGTTCAATCCATTTATTATCTTCTCGTAAATCGGTTAACATTCTCCATTTTCCAGATTTATTTTTTATTAAAAAAAAAAAAAAAACAGGAGAATTCCAGGGGGAGGTAGAGGGCTCTATATGACCAAGTTGGAATTGTTTTTGTACTAATTGTTCTAATGCCTCGAGCTTCATTTGTGGTAATGGCCACTGCTCAACCCACTTTGGAGTATTAGTTAACCATTTTAATGGGAGTGCTCGAGGAATTTGAGCAGTGGCTACTAGTTTTCTGGTGGAATGGTTACAAAAGCCCCCAAAGGAGAGAGAAGATCTCTTCCCCAAATATTAATAGGTATGTTTACAATATAAAAGGTAACAGACACTGATCTTCCATTATGGAATTGGCATTGCAAGGGATGGGTACTCTTCCAGACATCTGCAATGGAGCTCAGTCCTGTCAGCATTAGAGGGCTTTTTTCTTTTTTTCAATCTTGAGGCCATTGTTGAGAAGAAATGACTGAAACATCCGCCCCTGTGTCTACTAGTCCCTCAAAGTTTTTTCCTTGTATAATCAAGGAGAGAACAGGGCGAGAATCTTTGATAAGCATTTCCCAAAATATATGTCGCCCAGTACTTCCAAATCCTCCTGTTCGTTCATTAGGAAGAGCCAAAAAGGGATGATAAGATAGGAGAAGTGTTTGAGCAATATGTTCCCCAGCTAACAATGAAAGCGTGGTAGAAGTAGAAACCATAATCAAAATTTCCCCAACATAATCAGAGTCTATTACCCCAGGAATTATGGTTAGACCTCTCAAAGCCGCACTGCTATGGCCTAATATTAAGCCAAAGGTGCCTTTAGGCAGTGGTCTGAATACATTTGTTTTTAATTTGTAAATGCCTCCTCCTGGCGACAAAAGAACGTTCTCAGCTAGTGGCAAATCAGCAGCAGCACTCCCTGAAGTAGCAGACCGTAAGTCTGAAATCATCATTTGAGGTCCTTTTAATGTGGCATTAACTGGTAACTGTTGTTGGGAGGGAACAGGGTTGGGTTAGGCGGGACGGCAGGAAGACAGGGAGGAAAAGTCCCCGGTATTGTTCCTGGGCCCCAAGGACTTAGGCCCGCAGGATAGTTTCCCAGTATTGGGTTGCCCATTTTTTCTGTTTTAGATTTGCCCTCATTAGTCCAAAGAAGCCCCTTCCCACATCGATGGCAAGGTCCTGGAGGAGTCTTATTCCTCCCAGCAAAAGATCTGTCTTTAGGAATTGCACCTTGATCAGCTTTTAATTTCTGACATTCTCTTCTCATATGACCAGGTTTTCCACAATGGAAGCAGTTACCTCCCTTTTGTGGTCCCATAGCTTTGGCCACGGCTGTAGCAAAGGCATTAGCCTGATGCTCTGTTCCTCCTACTCCTGAGCAGGCTCTGATATATTCAGCTATAGATGCACCCTGTCTTTTAATGGTCCCAGTATACATTTGCATTCAGTATTTGCATTTTCAAATGCTAAAGTTTGTAATAATATCTCTGAAATTTCATCCTTCCCTATAGCTCATTCCATAGTTACCCTCAATCTTGCTAGAAAATCAGTATATGGCTCATTGGGACCTTGCATTGTTTTAACAAAGGAGGGCTGGGCGTGGCCAGTAGGCACCACATGGCGCCATGCTTGTAAGAAGACCTGGTGGACTTGTTGTAAGTCCTGATCAGAGTATTGAGCCTGTTCTCTTAAAGCCCAATAACGGCCCTCTCCCATTAACTTGTCCTCGAGAGGACCAGGGGGATTCTGTCCTTCATTAATTCGAGCCTGCTTTCTAGCTTCTTCTTCCCACCAGCTACCATTGAAGAAGTTGCAACCATTGAGAACCCTCCAAGACAGCTTGGGCAATAGATTCCCAATCTAACGGAATGATTAATTTGCCTTTTCCCAATGATTCCAGCATAGCCAAAACGAAGGGAGATTGAGGACCGTATTGTGCTACTGCAGCTTTAAGATCTTTAAAAAATTTATATTCCAAAGGAGTGTATTGAATATTTATCAGGTTGTCATCTTGCTGTCTCTGGATGGGAAATAATTGTGGAGGATCGATAAACCCACCAGGGGGAGCAGACAAGTCATCATCATGAAGCATAGACAAAGGAAAGGAGAACCGACAATGTTCCCTGCCCACATCGGGCCAATCAACCGCAAGGGGGAAAAGAGAAGCATAAGGAGGAGCAGAAGGTGCAGATTTCCTCTCCTCCCTATGGGATTTCCACCATTCCTGGAATAGATGGGTCATTTCTTTAATCCCTTTGCCCTCCTCTGATGAAACCGAAGAAGCCTCTGAATCTGATTCTGAACTAACAGATGTTTCACCATTTCCAAAAGGAGGCTTACTTGTATCCTTACCTTCAGGCAATGCAGATCCCCACCAACGTTTGGCACATCCTCATAAATTGCCTCTCCCTTCATTGAAGCATTAGATTTAGTTTCATTATCAGTAGACAGCAAAGTCAAAGCCTGTGTTATAGCATTACATAAAGTCCATAACTTCAAAGGGCTCACATTACCCTTCTTATGTTGCTTTCTCAATTCTTTTAGAATTATTTTCCATTCCTTCAAATTTAACTGTAACTTAGTTTGATATTGAAACCAATAACAATATTGCTCCACCAAGCGAAGAGCTCACTCAATTGACAAGTCGAGACCTTAACGCCTATGGAGTGGAGAAGTCCTTTAACAAACTCCATGTATTGTGTCCATAATGATGATGAGGAATTCCCCATGATTTTCTGAAAGTTCCTCTGCTAGGGTGAGGAATTCCCCATGATTTTCCTGAAAGTTCCCCTGCTATGGATTTAAAATCCCCCTGGGGTTACTCATCCTTTCAGTTTCACTCGAGCCCCATGTTGGGTGCCAGATGTTGGAGACTGCAAGTGAAATGACACAAAGACAAGGCACACAAGAGACAGACACAACTCTGGCTGGAGGAAAAAGAACTGCGCAAGCAAGCTAGCTTGCAGTTTACTTTTATATAGCCCCCCTGGGCAGAATTCCAGACTCTATGACTAAGCCTTCTCAGTATAGCGCATGTGCATAAATGTTATCGTACAGCAAAAGGGAGTGAAATTCCTGCTTACTGCGAGTCTGTCCAGAGCCCTTTCTTCCTCCTTATCACAGGAAGGGAATGATAAGGAAGGGAATGTTCCCTCGTTTGCAAGGGACCATTAAACTCAAGGCTGTGTCCAGTCTCCTTGGCAGAACGCCTCGTTTGCAAGCACGTTCAGCCCGAGCAGAGAGACCCGTTTACAGGCACATCTCCGCTACCCTATTGTGCATTAACCCTTCACTTTGGCATTGTCAATAAAGCAGAAATAGATGTTTTTCTGGAACTCTCTTGCTTTTTCAATGATCCAGCAAATGTTGGCAATTTGATCTCTGGTTCCTCTGCCTTTTCTAAAAACAGCTTGAACATCTGGAATTTTATGGTTCACACACACACACACACACACATATATATATATATAACATTAAGAACAAATATTTGAAAAGTATTAACTCACTTTTAATATGTAGAATAAGAAAATGGGGATTTGAGGAGTTTAAACTTTTCACATTATTAATAAAATATTTGGTATACTCTTCCAGGATGATTTTAAAGTGAACAATTTAACATTTAATTTAATGAGTATGTTTAATTATTCTTAAATAGATCAACGATTGTCCTAATTAGCCAAACTGATAAATACATTTATTTTCTTTAAAATTTTGTATGTTGGGAAAACTCAATTTTATGCAGTCTTCAACAAAAAAATTAATAAATATTATTTTTTAAATTGAAAAATAATTGATTTGGGGCTTCTCAGGTTTCTCTAGTGGTAAAGAACCCACCTGCCAATGAAGGAGACATAATGAGACATGTATTTGATCTTGGGGTCAGGAAGATCCCTTGAAGGAGAGCATGACAACCCACTCCAGTATTCTTGCCTGGAGAATTCCATGGTCAGAAGAGACCAGCAGGCTACATTTCATAGGGTACGTTTATAGCCTAACAGGCTACATTTCACAGTCAGACATGACTGAAGTGACTTTCCACACATGCACATAGTTGATTTACAATGTTGTGTTAATTTCTGCTGTACAGCAAAGTGATTCAGCTATATGTGTGTGTGTGTATACCTATTTTTCATATTCTTTTTCATTATGTTTTATCATAGGATATTGAAGATAATTCCCTGTGCTATGCAGTAAGACCTTGCTGTTTGTTCACACTTTATATAATAGTTTGCTTCTGCTAACCCCAAGCTTCCATCCCACCCTTCCACATTTCCCCTCCCCCTTGGCCACCAGAAGACTGTTTTCTACATCTGTAAGTCTGTTTCTGTTTTGTAGATAGGTTCATCTATGTAATATTTCAGATTTCAGAAGAAATGATAATAAATATTTTTAGTCCTGCTCCTACAAAATAGTCACTATAAGACTTTTAAATATACAGCCTGCTTCTTAGACCATATATTTCCTGTATGAATCTTTGAGCATATGGCCTGTGCATCTGACTTTTTGTCTAGCTTCTTTTTTTAATTTTAAGAAGGGTTAAGAAGCAGTCAGTGAATAATCATTTAAAATGTTTTAGTAAAGTATATTTCAGATATTCTTCCAGCTCTGTGATTCTCAGACTGCTTATGGTAGTTGGCTTAGTATACATAATCAGTATATGACCTCATACATACTGATTTAGTTTATCTATTATGGATCATTGAAATCTCACTTTTTAATAACTAGAGAAGGTATATAAAAGGATTCTTATGCAAAATATAAAATATACCATTGCTAAACCACGCCTGAGGTCAGACGTGGTGGCTGAGAGGAGTTACCCCACGCCCAAGGTAAGGGACGGCGGCCGAGAGGAGCAACCCCATGTAAAAGGAGCAGCCTCTGCATGGGCGCAGGAGGGCCAAGAAGAGCTACGCCACGTTTAAGGTCAAGAGGGGCAGCCGTGAGGAGATACCCCTTGTCCAAGATAAGGAGCAGCAGCTGCACTTTGCTGGAACAGTCGTGAAGAGATACCGGATGTCCAACGTAAGAGAAAACCAAGTAAGACAGTAGGTGTTGCAAGAGGGCAGACACACTGAAACCATAATCACAGAAAACTAGCCAATCTGATCACATGGACCACAGCCTTGTCTAACTTAATGAAACTAAGCCATGCTCCATGGGGCCACCCAAGATAGGTGGGTCATGGTGGAGAGGTATGACAGAATGTGGTCCACTGGAGAAGGGAATGGCAAACCACTTCAGTATTCTTACCTTGAGAACCCCATGAACAGTATGAAAAGGAAAAATGATAAGATATTGAAGGAGGAATTCTCCAGGTCAGTAGGTGCCCAATATGCTGCTGGAGATCAAGGGAGAAATAGCTCCAGAAAGACTGAAGGGATGGAGACAAAGCAAAAACAATACCCAACTGTGGATGTGACTGGTGATAGAAGCAAGCTCTGATGCTATAAAGAGCAATATTCCATAGGAACCTGGAATGTCAGGTCCATGAATCAAGGCAAATTGGAAGTGGTCAAACAGGAGATGGCAAGAGTGAACATCGACATTCTAGGAATCAGTGAACTAAAATGGTCTGGAATGGGTGAATTTAAATCAAAAGACCATTATATCTACTACTGTAGGCAAGAATCCCATAGAAGAAATGGAGTACCATCATGGTCAACAAAACAGTCTGAAATGCAATACTTGGATGCAATACTTGGATGCGATCTCAAAAATGACAGAATGATCTCTGTTCGTTTCCAAGGCAAATCATTCAATATCACAGTAATCCAAGCCAATGCCCCAACCAGGAATGATGAAGAAGCTGAAGTTGAATGATTCTATGAAGACCTACAAGACCTTTTAGAACTAACACCCCCAAAAGATATCCTTTTCATTATAGGGGACTGGAATGCAAAAGTAGGAAGTCAAGAAACACCTGGAGTAACAGGCAAATTTGGCCTTGGAATATGGAATGAAGCAGGGCAAAGGCTAATAGAGTTTTCCCAAGAGAACACACTGGTCAAGCACTCTCTTCCAACAACACAAGAGAAGACTCTATACATGGACATCACTAGATGGTCAACTCTGAAATCAGATTGATTTTATTCTTTGCAGCCAAAGATGGAGAAGCTCTATACAGTCAGCAAAAACAAGACCAGGTGCTGACTGTGGCTCAGTTCATGAACTCCTTATTGCCACATTCAGACTTAAATTGAAAAAAGTAGGGAAAAACACTAGACCACCCCCTGCTTATTTAACTTTTATGCAAAGTACATCATGAGAAACACTGGAATGCAAGAAACACAAGCTGGAATCAAGATTGCTGGGAGAAATATCAATAACCTCACATATGCAGATGACACCACCTTTATGGCATAAAGTGAAGAGGAACTAAAAAGTCTCTTGATGAAAGTGAAAAAGGAGAGTGAAAAAGTTGGCTTAAAGCTCAACATTCATAAAACGAAGATCATGGCATCCGGTCCCATCACTTCATGGCAAATAGATGGGGAAACAGTGGAAACAGTGTCAGATTTTATTTTGGGGTCTCCAAAATCACTGCAGATAGTGACTGCAGCCATGAAATTTAAAGACGCTTACTCCTTAGAAGAAAAGTTATTACCAACCTAGATAGCATATTCAAAAGCAGAGATATTACTTTGCCGACTAAGGCACATCTAGTCAAGGCTATGGTTTTTCCGGTAGTCATGTACGGATGTGAGAGTTGGACTGTGAAGAAGGCTGAGTGCCGAAGAATTGATGCTTTTGAACTGTGGTGTTGGAGAAGAGTCTTGAGAGTCCCTTGGACTGCAAGGAGATCCAACCAGTCCATGCTAAATGAGATCAGTCCTGAGTGTTCATTGGAAGGACTGATGTTAAAGCTGAAACTCCAATACTTTGGCCACCTCATGAAAAGAATTGACTCATTGGAAAAGACTCTGATGCTGGGAGGGATTGGGAGCAGGAGGAGAAGCGGACAACAGAGGATGAGATGGCTGGATGGCATCACCAGCTCGATGGACATAATTTTGAGTAAATTCTGGAGTTGGTGATGGACATGGAGGCCTGGCGTGCTGCGGTTCATGGGTTTGCAAAGAGTTGGACATGACTGTGCGACTGAACTGAACTGAACTGATTGAGGAGAAACTTAAATCATTAAATTTTGGCTAAGAAAATCAGTACCATATTTGAGGACACAGCACCAGATTCTCATTGTGCACAACTTTCAGCTTAGCCTGTATATAATTTTTTCTTCCATATGCTAAAATTTAACAGTGTAGATAAAAATATATAAATTATTTTGATTTCTACCTAAGTTACAGAATAACTCACAACAATCGCATTAAAAAATATGGTCTCATTTGTTTCATAGGATAAACTAAAATTATTTTATCTCTATGTCTATAAACCAAATAAAGTTCTTCAAAGAAGACAAAAAAATGTGAACCCCTTCAGTACTGAAAAGGTACAAGATAGTTTGCCACAACATGTGCTATGTATAATTTGATTAGTATCCCACCACCTAAATTGCTTGAAACTGGCCAAATTACATTGACATTTTATCTTCCTTATTTACTGAGTGACATGTATATTTCAGAGAGGAGCTGAGAGTTTGTTTTTTAACCAGAGATATTTTGATTTTAATATATTTTAAATTTCAATATATTTCCTACCAGTTCTTTATCTATGCAAATATAGATTATTGATAGCTTAAGGTCTCTAAAGAAGAAGATTTAGCTTTGAGCCAGGGACCAGGCTTGATCGCTCAAGAGGTTTTGTATAACAGAGTTTTATTAAAGTATAAAAAGGGACAGAGAAAGCTTCTGAGATAGACATCAGAAGAGAGATGGAGGGTGACCCCCTTGCTAGTCTCAGCAAGGGAGCTGTATACATTTTTCATTGCTTATTCAGTTCAGTTCAGTCACTCAGTCATGTCCGACTCTTTGGGACCCCATGAATCGTAGCACGCCAGGCTTCCCTGTCCATCACCAGCTCCCAGATTTCACCCAGACTCATGTGCATTGAGTCGGTGATGCCATCCAGCCATCTCATCCTCGGTGGTCCCCTTCTCCTCTTGCCCCCAATCCCTCCCAGCATCAGAATCTTTTCCAATGAGTCAACTCTTCACATGAGGTGGCCAAAATATTGGAGTTTCAGCTTTAGCATCATTCCTTCCCAAGAAGTAAATCAAAAGAATGTCTCAAGGTTGTAAAGATCTTACCAGACCTTCTCCCATAATTTACATTTTAAGATAACAGGATTAGAACTAATAATAGAAAGATCTTACCAGACCCACTCCCACAACATAGTCAGAAGGTTCTTTAGAAGGAGAAATATGTCCTTGAGTAGGATACATTGTTGTTATATAATCATTGGTACAGAGTTTAAGATGAGTCATTTTGTTATAACTATCAGCTCTGGGCTTAAAGACTAAGACTAAGGAATATAGAGAAAAAAGTTTGTCCTTTTTTCCTCCTTGAGAGCTCCAGACCCCTTTCTCCTCAGGGACCCTGGACTTCTTATCAACCTACCTAAGAATTAGCTCTCTCACTATAGTATCAATATTTGTATATATTATTAAATTTTAACTATTAGATATCATTGCTTGGGCTTCCCTGGTGCCTCAGAGGGTAAAGAATCTGCCCAAAATGCCAGAGACTGGTGTTTGATCCCTGGGTCCAGAAGATCCTCTGGAGAAGAGAATGGCAACCCACTCCTGTATTCCTCCCTGGAGAATTCCATGGACAGAGGAGCCTAGCAGTCTACAGTCCATGGGGTCTCAAACAGTTGGATACAACTGATCAACTAACACACACACATCATTGCTTGAATAATACTGGGTAATTAAAATAAAAATTAAAGCCAATATGAGCATCTCACCTGTTTACAAGATGTTTTTGGATGTCTGAGAATCAACCACAGGCATGTATTTAAACATAAAAGTATAGGGAAACAGCTTTTTGACATTAGCCTTGGCAAAAAATGTTTGTATTTAACATTCAAAACTAAGACAACAAATACAAAAATCAACAAGTGGGATTACCTCAAATTAAAAAGCTTCACGTTAGCAAAACAAATAATGAACAAAATGAAGAGGCAGCCTACATAAATAGGAGGGAATTTTTGTAAACATGTATCCTAGAAATAGTCAATACACAAAATATATAAGGAACACACACAACTGAATAGCAAAAATCACAAACAACTCAACTACAAAATAGGCAAAAGACCTGAATAAACTTTTTTCAAAGAAAATGTACAAATTGGCAAGAAGTATAGTAAAAAAAATGTTTGCATCTCTAATCAGCAAGAAAATGGAACTCAGAACCACAGTGAGGTATCACCTCATGCTTATGATTCTTACTTTTGTTTCCTTTGTTTTTGGTGTTAAATACAAAAATTCATTGCTAAGATCAGTGTCATGGAACTTTTCGTTATATTTTCTTCTGGAAATTTTATGGTTTCAGCTTCAGTTTTTGGTGTTTCAATATTTACAATTGCTATATCTTCTTGATGGATCCATCTATTGTATAGTAACTTTCTTTGTTTCTTGTTACAGTTTTTTACTTAATATCTACTTTGATATATTGGTTTCATTTGCATGATCTATGTTATTTCCTCTTTTTATTTTCAGCCTTGTAACCTTAAACCCGAAGCAAGTTTTCTGTAGGCATCATATATTTGTCTTTATTTATTTGTTTAATTCATTCAGCCATTCTGTGCCTTTTGACTGGGAAATTTAATCTATTTACCTTTAAAGTAAATATTGATAGGCATGCATTTACTATTTTTGTTTTTGTTAATTGTCTTCTATTTATTTTGTAGATCTGTTGTTCCTTTCTTCCTCTGGTGACCATTCAGTTATCACTTTTGGGTAGATGGTGGGATTTAATATCTTTCAGATGAGAGATGAGGGAGAACTTTGATGATTTTTTGTTTTGCTTTGTTTTTTAGCAAAATTGATGATTTTTATACTTTAAGTCAGTGTTAATTTTCATAGATGTCTATCAAAATTCCTCAATACTCAGTAATGTAATACACACAAATCTCCTAAATATTGTTCTGTAAACATCATGAAGTCAGTTGATCTTTCCCAGAAGATATTAAAAGCTATAATCTCAGAATGGATTTTTGAGGTTTTTTTTCTTTTCTCTTTAACCACCTATTATAATTTGAATTGTGCCACACAAAAAGGTGCTGAAGTCCTAACTTCCAATGCCTATTAATGTGACCTTTGTTAGAGGTCACATTATTTAGGCCATATAGAGGTAATCAAGTTATAATTAGCTCATTGGGGTGAACCCTGATCCAATGTGATTACATCCTTGCAAAAGGGGTACATATAGACACAGAGAAATGCATAGAGGAAAGATAATGTGAAGACACAGGGAGAATGCCAAACACAAGATAGAGAATTAATGAAGCAATTAGAATCTAAGAGAGAGGCATGTAACAGATTTTCCCTCACAGCCCTCAGATGGAATCAACCTTGCTAATACCTTGATTTTAGTCCTCTAGCCTCCAGAACTGTGAGATATTTTTTTTCCTAAGCCACCTAGTTTATGAAATTGTGTTAAAGCAGCACCAGAAACTAAGACACCACATCTGGTTTTCTTTTTTATTTACAGACTGACACTTGGATTCTCATTTACCTTCTGCCTTGAAAGTATGAAGTACAGAGAATTAACGTGCAATTAGTCTGCAAACTGTCATCATATGAGTGATATCAATGGAAAAAAAAAATAAGCTAATATTGTATTTTCTTACCTGTAATGCATCTTACACTTGTAGACATTTTATTTTCTTTCTTAGGCCAGCTGGGGAATGAATGAAAAAGATATTTGCCATAACAGTTTATAATCACCACATTCTAAATCACATAGCTGATTTTTTAATTTGATTCAATTTGATTAACATAATGTTTTATCAGGGAGACTTGGAAACTGTAGCATTGTAGTCTAAAATAATACTCTGGTCTTCTCAGAGATGAGGTATGATTTTATTTCATTTCTAAAATTCAGGTAAACTTTGCTGAGAAAAAAAAAATCTATTCTTGGGTTCTTATGAATGGCTGATTATTACAAAGTAGAATCTAACCTTGGACCATATCTTATAAATTTACATGCCACTGAATGTTGTTCAAAAGTGGCTTCCTGCGGATCTTTGAATTGCTCAGTACAAAAGAACATGTTAATTAATGCAGTTTCAGTTCGGTACACAAATGCACATAAATTATAACTTAATACAAGGCCAGTGAAAGGCTATTTTCTTGTTTTATACGATATCGTTACCTTAAAAAACAAACAAACAAAAAATCAAACACACAAAACTGCTCTTCAGTAATTACAAGGTATGAAAACGGCCAACAGATGTGGAACATTCAATTGGAATATAGTCGTCTGTACTGAAAAATAAGAGAATTTTATATCTTCCTCTAGGATGTAACAGAAGTTTCTCTGACACACCTTGAAGCAAATGTTTATATTGAATATACACTGATTAAGGCAAGATCTAAATCATGCTTGTGTAACTTGTAGTACTATTTAAAGGACAAAAGGAGAATACTCCATGGAGAAGTCTCCAATGGACTTGCAATATTTTCCCTAATATGATACAATATATTTAATATCAGCGTTTGCTAATCCAACCTTGAAAAACAAATAATTGGTATATATTTCTTTTTCCCCATGAAAAAGAAATGCAAAAAAGCAAAATGGCTGTCTGTGGAAGCCTTACAAATAGCTGTGAAAAGAAGAGAAGAAAAACCCAAGGAGAAAAGGAAAGATATAAGCATCTGAATACAGAGTTTCAGAGAATAGCAAGAAGAGATAAGAAAGCCTTCTTCAGCGATCAATGCAAAGAAATAGAGGAAAAGAACAGAATGGGAAAAGACTAGAGATCTCTTCAAGAAAATTAGAGATAACAAGGGAACAGTTCATGCAAAGATGGGCTGGATAAAGCGCAGAAATGGTATGGACCTAACAGAAGCAGAAGATATTAAGAAGAGGTGGCAAAAACACACAGAAGAACTGTACAAAAAAGATCTTCATGACCCAGATAATCATGATGGTGTGATCACTAGTCTAGAGCCAGACATCTTGGAATGTGAAGTCAAGTGGGCCTTAGAAAGCATCACTACGACCAAAGCTAGTGGAGGTGATGGAATTCCAATTGAGCTGTTTCAAATGCTAAAAGATGATGCCGTGAAAGTGCTGCACTTAAAAGGTCAGTTTTCATTCCAATCGCAAAGAAAGGCAATGCCAAAGAATGCTCAAACTACCACACAATTGCACTCATCTCACATGCTAGTAAAGTGATGCTCAAAATTCTCCAAATCAGGCTTCAGCAATATGTGAACCATGAACTTCCTGATGTTCAAGCTGGTTTTAGAAAAGGCAGAAGAACCAGAGATCAAATTGCCAACATCCACTGGATCATGGAAAAAGCAAGACACTTCCAGAAAAACATCTATTTCTGCTTTATTGACTATTCCAAAGCCTTTGACTATGTGGATCACAAGAAACTGTGAAAAATTCTAAAAGAGATGGGAATACCAGACCACCTGACCTGCCTCTTGAGAAATCTGTATGCAGGTCAGGAAGCAACAGTTAGAACTGGACATGAAACAACAGACTGGTTCCAAATAGGAAAAGGAATACGTCAAAGCTGTATGTTGTCACCCTGCTTATTTAACTTCTATGCAGAGTACATCATGAGAAATGCTGGACTGCAAGAAACACAAGCTGGAATCAAGATTGCTGGGAGAAATATCAATAACCTCAGATATGCAGATGACACCACCCTTATGGCAGAAAGTGGAGAGGAACTAAAAAGCCTCTTGGTGAAAGTGAAAGAGGAGAGTGAAAAAGTTGGCTTAAAGCTCAACATTCAGAAAACGAAGATCATGGCATCTGGTCCAATCACTTCATGGGAAATAGATGAGGAAACAGGGGAAACAGTGGAAACAGTGTCAGACTTTGTTTTTTTGGGCTCCAAAATCACTGCAGATGGTGATTGCAGCCATGAAATTGAGAGACGCTTACTCCTTGGAAGAAAAGTTATGACTAACCTAGATAGTATATTCAAAAGCAGAGACATTACTTTGGCGACTAAGGTCCATCTAGTCAAGGCTATGGTTTTTCCTGTGATCATGTATGGATGTGAGAGTTGGATTGTGAAGAAGGCTGAGCTCTGAATAATTGATGCTTTTGAACTGTGGTGTTGGACAAGAACTTGAGAGTCCCTTGGGCTGCAAGGAGACCCAGTCAGTCCTTTCTGAAGGAGATCAGCCCTGGGATTTCTTTGGAAGGAATGATGCTAAAGCTGAAGCCCCAGTACTTAAGCTACCTCATGCAAAAAGTTGACTCATTGGAAAAGACTCTGATGCTGGGAGGGATTGTGAGCAGGAGTAGAAGGGGACGACAGAGGATGAGATGGCTGGATGGCATCACAGACTTGATGGACGTGAGTCTGAGTGAACTCCGGGAGTTGGTGATGGACATGGAGGCCTGGCGTGCTGCGATTCATGGGGTTGCAAAGAGTCGGACACGACTGAGCGACTGAACTGAACTTAACTGATTTCTCTTTCTTCAATTAAAAGTATTATTTCAATCCTTAAGTCATATTTGTTATGCTTTTAAGTATCGTATTGTATATTATAATAAATTAAAAATGACTCAAGATACTAATGTGAGTGTGTGCTTCTGCTCAATTGTGTCCGACTCTTTGCAACCCTCCAGACTATACATTGCCAGGCTCTTCTGTCCATGAAATCTTCCAGGCAAGAATACTGGAATGGGTTGCTATTTTCTACTTCAGGGGTCTATGTACCATGAAATAACAGCACCAGGTCATTTCCATAAAATAACTTGATTTCACTCTTATGATTTGAGTATAATGATAGGAATATATCTATTAGGCTTTCTATATTTTTCTATAATTACACCTTTGATTTAAAAATATCTAAGTAATCATTGATATGTGCTTCAAGGAGTGGTAAAATTGAAAATTAAATGTATGTCAAGTTTATTTTTGGTAATTTTTCTTTATTATTATAGATGTTCTCAGAATTTAAGGCCTTGAATGCAGATTTGAAAATCTATAAGATTAATAGGTTCATGTCAGATCTTGAGGCATAAATGATGAGAAGTAACATTTAATTTGTAGCCCATTTGGAAAGAAAGCAAATAAAGGAGCAGACTTCAGTGACTAAATATTCTGAGTTACACATCTGCATCATGGTGGTAGTGGGCACATTTTCAGTGAAGTTAAAGTTAAATGAACATGAAAGAAGAGGTATCTAACCATTGGACAAAATTCCATTATATCATATACAGATAAAAAGGTTGACTGTCAGGCATGGGAGACTGACAGGAACAAGGCTGCCCCTGGATCTACTAAAGGATTAGGTGGGAACTATAGAAGAAAAACAAGAAATAGGAACCAAAATAGAAAGCAAATAGACTAGACCATCAACTAAGTGTGAATTGAATTATGGGACTGAGGGGGGGAAAAAAAGTCATGATGCTAAGGGAAAAAATAAAAATAAAAATTATTCCTACACTTGCTAAAACAGTAATTGTTCCATATTATTGCAATAAGATTATTATAATAGGAGTGAGAATTCAGAGTCAGTTCTGAATTTATAGCCAGCAGCAGAGTAAGGAGGTCAGTGGGTGTGAAATTACTTAAAGGAAACATTAAGAGTGAAGGGATTTTGCTACACCAACATAGCAGATTCTTGATGAAGGTAGGTCAAGGTGATCAAATATCAAGGATGGTGGGTAAAGAATTTATCTTACATTGAGTGTGACAACATATCTAGGATGGGGAGTTCTCAGTACATTGATTTAGCAAGACTTGCTGAAACTGACATTGGCTGGGATGGACAAAGAAACCAGATGTCAAGGCCTAATTGAGAAAAGGCCTCAGAAGAACCCAATCAATGTTTGCTCAAGGAGAGTCTTTGTTGTGGGTAGAGTATGTGAAAGTAAGGCCTAGATAGGTAATATAATACTAGATAATATTTATTGAAAAGTTAATCTGTCCAAATACTATTAAAAGTACCTTAGTTATGATTCAATTATAATTAATAGCAAATTAAAGATAAATTATAAATAAAATAATAAATCATAATTACATAATTGTACAGTTTAAGATTTCAGCATTTCTAGGAGGTAAAGAGTAAGAATACACATTTTATCTTGAGGTATATAGAGTTTAGATAAACTTATGCTTTCAGACAACATGGAGCAACAGGATCAGAGTTAATATCCTGATTACAGCAAAACAAAATGAAGACCAAAACAAGAAATGCAAAGGAAAAATGAGACAAAATACGTGAAACAATGTTTTTTAAAACACTAAATAGCAGGACTTCCCTGGTGGCTCAGACGGTAAAGCGTCTGTTTACAATGTGGGAGACCCGGGTTCGATCCCTGGGTTGGGAAGATCCCCTGGAGAAGGAAATGGCAATCCACTCCAAGACTATTGCCTGGAAAATCCCGTGGACAGAGGAGCCTGGTAGGCTACAGCCCATGGGGTCGCAAAGAGTCGGACACGACTGAGCGACTTCACTTCACTTCAAATAGCAGGCAGGGGAGGAAAATTAACTACGAGTACAGAAAACAACAAAAGTGAACTGCTAGTGCCCCAGCTTACTGCTTTGAGAAGTTTCTAAGCCACTACTTGAGACTATAGAAAGATCATCCATGATTGGAGAGTATGGAAGCTATCACCAAGGCCAGGAATAGCGTTTGTCATTAGGCTGTTTTGGTCTCACCTGTTTTGCCTCAAATATCAAGCAGGTTCAACTATTTCCTCTTCACTGAAGGCATGGACATCCACAAGCTTCATTATGAAATTCCAGTATTTAGCACTATTTTAGGAAGAGTTAACATGTCATGGGTTTTTATTTCTTCGTCAAACACAAAAATCCATTTATCCTTTGTATTTATTATTTTTAATTTATTTTTGAACAATGTAAATGGTAAATATTCTAAAAGTAATGTATTTATATATATTACATGGGAGAATTCATGGAGACAAATTTGTAGTCCATGCATACCATCTGTGTAGGAGTTCATGTAGTGAATTTAGTGAACTAATATTCCACTAAATATCTTATTCTTAAATCTAATTAAATCTTTACTTTATGTTTGTTTTATATTTAATTTTACTTAGCTTAATATGATAGGCTCTTCTAATATGTTGAGCTTCCCTGGTGACTCACTGATAAAGAATCTGCCTGCCAATGCAGTAGACATAGTTCTTGAGTTCGGAAGATCCCCTGGAGAAGGAAATGGCAACCCACTCCAGTATTCTTGTCTGGGAAATCCTGTAGACAGAGGAGCCTGGGAAGCTACAACCCATGGGGTCACAGAAAGTAGGACATGACTTAGTGACTAAACAAAAATACCTTAGCCAGAAAATAACATTTTTTCTCCCTCAGGTCAGGTCAGGTCAGGTGAAGTCGATCAGTCGTGTCGGACTGTTTGCGACCCCATGAACTGTAACCTACTAGGCTTCTCCGTCCATGGGATTCTCCAGGCAAGAATACTGGAGTGGGTTGCCATTTCTTTCTCCAGGGGATCTTCCTGACCCAGGGATCGAACCCAGGTCTCCCACATTGGAGGCAGACGGTTTTTTAACAAATAAAATTTTATTGTATGAGACTTTTTTCCTTATTATATCTCTCTGTATGTGTGTGTAGATAGAGAGATGAAAGATAAGTAGGTATGTAGATATATAGACAGTTTTTAGATTAGCAAAGACTGTCTCTGATGAATGGTTGGACATTTTATTCCTTTTTAAAAGTCTCTTCCAGTAATTTATAAATAATAAAAAGAGTAACATTAATCCTACTGCTCTTAATCATAGTAGGTTAAATGGGTTGTTTGCAAGAGTATGGTTTGCCATAGATATCTTTTGTTTCATATTCATAGATTCATTCAAAAATTTTCCAACAGGTATTTTTGAGTATCTACTACATGCCAGACACAGTTCTAAGAATTAGATATTGAAGAATGAGCAACAGAAGAAAATATTCTACCTCCATGATGTTTACATTCAGGTGAGAGGTAACATATGTGTTTGTATTTCAAAGGCTATGTGGATTTTCACAGTTTTCAAAGAAAGCCACTAAATAGCTATAGATTTTGCTTTTTATTTTCCTTTTTTAATTCACTGCATCACTCTCCAAAATTATTTTTATCACCTTAGTGTAATTAAGAATCTAATTTTATTTTCATAACCTCTAAAATTTCCCAATAAGTGATCATCTTTTAATATCATCTTTGAATTATTTTGTACTTAATACTTTATCCTTCAGTCATTTCCTATATTGTCCCATGCCCTCCAAGTTCTGAAAATAGCTGGACTCATTTTGAAGTTCAAAATAGTTCATATACTCTAAAAACAATCCAAATGAAACAAACAACAATAAATATGTCTCAAAATATGATCCAATAGTGTCAGTATTTTTCTGACTCATGCTCTTCCAGGTTTCCAAAATTCACTGATATCATTTATGTAGATCAATGAAAGTTGTATAAATTGATTCTAGAAATGCCTTGTAGTGTATCTTTGGTAGAGTTTCCTAGACAAAAAGAGTGTCTTCCTCATCCTGTATATATATTAATATGTATTACTTCAGAGCCCCCATAAAGATCTTTCTCAGAGAACACAGGAATGTAGTTGAATGATGAACTCTCGTTCCTGGGTACATTCTAATTCCACTTCTTGAGTTGAAACTAAAGAATACATTTCAGTAAGTTTAGTCCCCAGACATGGTTTTCATTTTGTAAGCCCTGTGGAGTCACTGAAATCAGATGTCACAGGCTATACAGAAAATGATGTTTTCTCATACTGAAGTTTATTTGTTATACATAGAGGGGAAAACATATTGCTGATTCCTGAAAATCCTATTTTAGAAAGGCAAGTCAGGATGATTTGGTTATTACTTTACTTTTTACAATATTCTGCAATCAGTATCAATAGATTTTTCTTTGTTATGTGTGAGCATAAATTTCAGCAATGGTGCAATGAGTGCATTGAGTTGGACACACTAATGTAGTTGATTTATTCCATCACAGAGGAAGCTTTGAAAATGGATATGTGACATGTCGTTGACACCAATGTTATTTTTGTCTGTGTAACTGAAGAGAACTAAATCATCCCAAGTCAGGAAGATTTTGGCTTTTAATTGCTTATTTGAATTCAGTGATTCCCAAAAGTTACTGCACAGTGTTAATTATTATGGAAAATGACCACAAATTCTTTGACATTTCTCCTGTTGAGAAATAGAAATTATACCACTTCACTTTGAAATCAGGAAAATTTACTGACTGCTCAGTGCAACAGAATATTAAGAGGTAACCACGTATATGTATGGAGAAGGAAATGGCAACCCATTCCAGTACCCTTGCCTGGAAAATTCAATGGATGGAAGAGCCTGGTAGGCTACAGTCCATGGGGTTGCAAAGAGTCGGACATGACTGAGCGACATCGCTTTCTTTCTTTCTATAGTTCTTTTTGGAGAAGGAAACGGCAACCCACTCCAGTGTTCTTGCCTGGAGAATCCAATGGATGGAGGGGCCTGGTGGGCTGCAGTCTATGGGGTTGCAAAGACTTGGACATGACTAAGAAACTAACACGCACGTGTATATGTATCTGTGCCCAGTTTTTAAGTGAATGGCAAGTATGTGTTCCTTGGAATATTCACTGTATGACAGCCCCTTTTAGAACAGCTGCCATATTGTCAATAGACAAAATCCCATGCAGAGGTTATATAAGTGCTCTGGCAGGCAGCACTATAAATGTTTCCCAACAATAATAAGCATCAACTGCCACCATATTAATAAGTTTCCTTTAGTGTCTGCTTCTGAGAACCTGTCAGATGACCACTGCATGACTGCAACCACTTGATGTAATTCAAAGGAGAACCACATAGTCGAGATTACTCATAGAAAGATGAAAGATAAGCTATTGTTTTAAGCACCTTGATTTAGTGTGATTTCCTTGCAGAAGAAGATAAACAAAGCTTCCCGCTTCATTTTTAAAATCTTTCCAGTAATAGTCTCTACTGTGTTGGTAAAAGTATTAAACTACTACAATAAAACAAAAGAAGGAGAGTTTTTCTTCATTTCCGGTGTTTTTAAGTTTCATTTTCCAAGGTTCTAGGGTAGTACTTAATACCGAGAAGCATTTTTGCAAATATGAGAAATCTTTTATTGCTTATATGTTTCATGGGAATAAAAAAAGGCAGTTAATTTTTCTTAAATTCTTTTGTGCTATGGCTCTAATTTTCAATGATTAATTGAATAATTAATTGCAAATAGGCAACAGCTCCAATTTAATGGAATTACACCATTAACTTGTCTGATTTCTCATGAAATTTTTCCACATTCTCAAGTACCTAACCTATAGCACTGAATATTTGCCAGGTTGTCCTTCTTCCTTCTAGCAATTTTCTGTAGCTAGCGTTCATGGATTTTTTTTTTTCAACATTCAATAATTGAGAGTAGGACTTTTTAATTACCTCTGAAATTTCACTATATTTTCTCACCTTGTAAAAGTCTTCTAAACCATAGTCTACATGAATAAAAGCATTTACCCATTACTCATTGCTTTGGCTGTTCTGTTTTTTTCCCAAGCTGTGAACATTACTGGAGACCTTCTCACATTCATTTGGATTCAGTTCAGTTCAGTTCAGGGCTCAGTCGTGTCTAACTCTTTGCAATCACATGGAATGCAGCATGCCAGGCCTCCTTATTCATCACCAACTCCCGGAGTTAACACAAACTCATGTCCATTGAGTCAGTAGTGTCATCCAACCATCTCATCCTCTGTCATCCCCTTCTCCTCTCGCTTTCAACCTTTCCAGCATCAGGGTCTTTCCCAATGAGTCAGCTCTTCACATCAGGTGGCCAAAGTATTGGAGCTTCAGCTTCAACAGGAGTCCTTCCAATGAGTGCTCAGTACTGATTTCCTTTAGGATGGACTGGTTGGCTCTCCTTGCAATCCAAAGGACTCTCAAAAGTCTTCTCCAACACCTCAGTTCAAAAGCATCAATTCTTTGGCGCTCAGCTTTCTTTATAGTTCAAGTCTCACATCAGTACATGACTACTGGAAAAACCAGTACTTGACTACATGGACCTTTGTTGACCAAGTAATATCTCTGCTTTTTAATATGCTGTCTAGGTTGGTCATAACTTTCCTTCCAAGGAGTAAGCATCTTTTAATTTCATGACTGCAGTCACATCACAATCTGCAGTGATTTTGGAGCCCCAAAAATAAAGTTAGCCACTGTTTCCCCATCTATTTGCCATGAAGTGATGGGACCGGATGCCATGATCTTAGTTTTCTGAATGTTGAGCTTTAAGCCAACTTTTTTACTTTCATCAAGAGGCTCTTTCACTTTCATCAAGAGGCTCTTTAGTTCTTCTTCACTTTCTGTCATAAAGGAGAAAGCTCTATATAGTCAGCAAAAACAAGACAGGGAGCTGACTGTGGCTCATATCATGAACTTCTTATTCTGAAATTCAGACTGAAATTGAAGAAATCAGGGAAAACCACTAGACTATTCAGGTATAACCTAAATCAAATCCGTTATGATTATACAGTGGAAGTGAGAAATAGATTTAAGGGACTAGATGTGATAGACAGAGTGCCTGATGAACTAAGGATGGAAGTTCATGACATTGTACAGGAGACAGGGAGCAAGACCATACCCAAGAAAAAGAAATGCAAAAAAGCAAAATGGCTGTCTGAGAAGGCCTTACAAATAGCTGTGAAAAGAAGAGAAGTGAAGAACAAGGGAGAAAAGGAAAGCTATACCCATTTGAATGCAGAGTTCCAAAGAAGATCAAGGAGAGATAAGAAAGCCTTCCTCAGTGCAAAGAAATAGAGGAAAACAATAGAATGGGAAAGACTAGAGATCTCTTCAAGAAAATTAGAGATATCAAGGGAATATTTCATGCGAAGATGTGCTCAGTAAAGGACAGAAATGGTATGGACCTAACAGAAGTAGAAGATATTAAGAAGAGGTGTCAAGAATACACAGAAGAACTATACAAAAAAGCTATTCATGACCCATGTAATCACGATGGTGTGATCACTCACCTAGAGCCAGACATCTTTGAATGTGAAGTCAAGTAGGCCTTAGGAAGCATCGCTATGAACAAAACCAATGAAGGTAATGGAATTCTTTTTGAGCTATTTCAAATCCTAAAAGATGATGCTATGAAAGTCCTGCACTCAATATGTCAGCACATTTGGAAAACTCGGGAGTGGCCACAGGACTAGAAAATGTCAGTTTTCATTCCAAGCCCAAAGAAGGGCAATGCCAAAAAATGCTCAAACTACCACACAGTTGCACTCATCTCACACGCTAGTAAAGTAATGCTCAAAATTCTCCAAGCCAGGCTTCAGCAATATGTGAACTGCGAACTTCCCAATGTTTAAGCTGGTTTTAGGAAAGGCAGAGGAACCAGAGATCAAATTGCCAACATCCCCTGGATCATCAAAAAAGCAAGAGAATTCCAGAAAAACATCTATTTCTGCTTTATTGACTATGCCAAAGCCTTTGACTGTGTGGATCACAATAAACTGTGGAAAATTCAAGAGATGGGAATACCAGATCAAAGACCTACCTCTTGAGAAATCTGTATGAAGGTGAGGAAGCAACAGTTAGAGCTGGACATGGAACAACTGACTGGTTCCAAATAGGAAAAGGAGTACTTCAAGGCTGTGTATTGTCACCGGGCTTATTTAACTTACAAACAGAGTACATCATGAGAAACAGTGTGCTGAATTAAGCATAAGCTGGAATCAAGATTTCCAGGAGAAGCCTCATTTGGATTAGTATTTAGGAATTTGATATGGAGATCATTCATACTCTCCACTTTACCCATTCAGAAAATGAAAGCCTCAAGCTACCATGTACTGTGACCAAAGAATTATCACATCTTGAATCACAGAGCACATCAAATATATGCCCTTGAGATCCTCCATCAGCTGCCTCTGTCCCACTGTACTGACATTGTTACAGCTGTTATAAATAAGAGGATTAATTCAGTCTTTTTTTTTAAAGTTTCTCCATTGATTTGTGGGAAATAACCATACACAAATTTATTTTCAGTATTAGCATTTTATGCTATTTAAATTTGTACAAAACATAAGTTTCATCCTAGGGAATATCATACCCTTTAATAAATGTGAAACACCCTGATCCTCTATAAAAGCTCTAGAAAATGTATCATAATTCACCTCCATTTCTGAAATGAAAGAAAGGTTTTAAGCTTTTTAAGTTTCAGGCAAATGATCCAGTCTCATGATTGCTAAAATGTGTGAAGCATCATGCATTCATCTAATGAACAAATAATTTATGAGTATGTGTTGTGTATCAGGTGCCGTCTAGGACAGGACCAACAGAAGATACAACACTCATCCTATTATCAAGAGTCAGGGTATAAACAAGGAAGTACAGAAACAAAATTTTATGTTGTGAAAAGAACTAACCAGAAAATAAGGAATTCTACTTCTAGCAATTCAATGATAAAGGGGTGAACAGAAAATCCTAAGTGTTTAGAAGGAGGCATACACATGAGGGGTAAGAGGAAGTTATCATTTTAGGCAGGTTGGAAGCAAGCTTTACCTATTTGAACATTGACATGGTGGATAGAGTGGGTATGAAGTGAAGTGAAGTCACTCAGTCGTGTCCGACTCTTTGCGACCCCATGGACTGTAGCCTACCAGGCTTCTATGTCCATGGGATTTTCCAGGCAATAGTACTGGAGTGGATTGCCATTTCCTTCTCCAGGGGATCTTCCCGACCCAGGGATCAAACTCAGGTCTCCTGCATTGTAGACAGACGCTTTACCGTCTGAGCCATGGTTTAGTGTAAAAACGAAGAGTGCTTTGAAAGTTGAAGTACAAAGAAACTCAATCATTTCAGGGATTATATTCTATGATGACATATTTATATTTCATTATCTAGGTGTCTTGATAATTTAAGAAAACAGATTTTTTTTTTAATTTTTAGTTTTTTATTTTTTAAATTTTAAAATCTTTAATTCTTACATGCATTCCCAAACATGAACCCCCCTCCCACCTCCCTCCCCAGAACATCTTTCTGGGTCATCCCCATGCACCAGCCCCAAGCATGCTGCATCCTGCATCAGACATAGACTGGCGATTCAATTCACATGATAGTATACATGTTAGAATGTCATTCTCCCAAATCATCCCACCCTCTCCCTCTCCCTCTGAGTCCAAAAGTCCATTATACACATCTGTGTCTCTTTCCCTGTCTTGCATACAGGGTCATCATTGCCATCTTCCTAAATTCCATATATATGTGTTAGTATACTGTATTGGTGTTTTTCTTTCTGGCTTACTTCACTCTGTATAATCGGCTCCAGTTTCATCCATCTCATCAGAACTGATTCAAATGAATTCTTTTTAACGGCTGAGTAATACTCCATTGTGTATATGTACCACAGCTTTCTTATCCATTCATCTGCTGATGGACATCTAGGTTGTTTCCATGTCCTGGCTATTATAAACAGTGCTGCGATGAACATTGGGGTACATGTGTCTCTTTCAATTCTGGTTTCCTCGGTGTGTATGCCCAGAAGTGGGATTGCTGGGTCATAAGGTAGTTCTATTTGCAATTTTTTAAGGAATCTCCACACTGTTCTCCATAGTGGCTGTACTAGTTTGCATTCCCACCAACAGTGTAGGAGGGTTCCCTTTTCTCCACACCCTCTCCAGCATTTATTGCTTGCAGATTTTTGGATCGCAGCCATTCTGACTGGTGTGAAGTGGTACCTCATTGTGGTTTTGATTTGCATTTCTCTAATAATGAGTGATGTTGAGCATCTTTTCATGTGTTTGTTAGCCATCCGTATGTCTTCTTTGGAGAAATGTCTATTTAGTTCTTTGGCCCATTTTTTGATTGGGTCATTTATTTTTCTGGAGTTGAGCTGCAGAAGTTGCTTGTATATTTTTGAGATTAGTTGTTTGTCAGTTGCTTCATTTGCTATTATTTTCTCCCATTCAGATGGCTGTCTTTTCACCTTGCTTATATTTTCCTCTGTTGTGCAGAAGCTTTTAATTTTAATTAGATCCCATTTGTTTATTTTTGCTTTTATTTCCAGAATTCTGGGAGGTGGATCATAGAGGATCCTGCTGTGATTTATGTCTGAGAGTGTTTTGCCTATGTTCTCCTCTAGGAGTTTTATAGTTTCTGATCTTACATTTAGATCTTTAATCCATTTTGAGTTTATTTTTGTGTGCGGTGTTAGAAAGTGATCTAGTTTCATTCTTTTACAAGTGGTTGACCAGTTTTCCCAGCACCACTTGTTAAAGAGATTGTCTTTACTCCATTGTATATTCTTGCCTCCTTTGTCAAAGATAAGGTGTCCATATGTGTGTGGATTTATCTCTGGAGAAAACAGATTTTTTAAAACAAGACTCACAGTACATTTAGATCTTATTGTGTATATGTGTCAAGCTTGACCATTCCTATTGTTTTCTTTATATAGATAATGGATAGAGATGATAATAATAGATGACAGTTATTTAGATAGATAGGTAGAGAACTAATGTCACCCTTTTATACTCAATAAGATTGTAAGGTTGCTTAGGGACGAGCCAGAATGTTATACTGCCAGTATGGCCTCTAGAGTACAACACAGCACTGAATATCTGATTAGTGCTTAATTTATTGACCAACTGACTAAATTGTATACAATTTTACCAATTGTTTTAGTCATCATAATAAAAAAAAAAATGTGTTTGACTGCTAGGCATTTAACTGTACTTCCAGTTAAGTAAAGATCTATTTTATAGAAAATTCCTTGTTGATATTCTTGGGAAATATTTTATGCTTCCTTTTCCCACCTAGGCAGAAACAACTAATAGTCATGTGATTTGGGTTCAGCCAATTGCATGTTCCCTTCAGAATTTTTAAGGGCTCTAGCATATAAAAGAACAAATAGGTAGTTCAGTTCAGTCGCTGAGTCATGTCCGACACTTTGCAACCCCATGAATCGCAGCACGCCATGCCCCCCTGTCCATCACCAACTCCCGGAGTTCACTCAGACTCACATCCATCAAGTCCGTGATGCCATCCAGCCATCTCATCCTAGGTCGTCCCCTTCTCCTCCTGCCCTCAATCCCTCCCAGCATCAAAGTTTTCTCCAATGAGTCAACTCTTCGCATGAGGTGGCCAAAGTACTGGAGTTTCAGCTTTAGCATTATTCCTTCCAAAGAAATCCCAGGGATGATCTCCTTCAGAATGGACTGTTTGGATCTCCTTGCAGTCCAAGGGACTCTCAAGAGTCTTCTCCAACACCACAGTTCAAACGCATCAATTCTTTGGTGCTCAGCCTTCTTCACAGTCCAACTCTCACATCCATACAGGACCACAGGAAAAACCATAACCTTGACTAGACGGACCTTAGTCGGCAAAGTAATATCTCTGCTTTTGAATATACTATCTAGGTTAGTCATAACTTTCCTTCCAAGGAGTAAGCGTCTCTCAGGTAGAGTAGGGCCCAAATTCATGACACCAACAGCTATAACTATAGTATGCTGGCCATCTTCCTGCTTCATTTTGGTTTACATTCAGTTTCTATTTGGAGTGCTATTTGTCTTTCCCTTAGCCCTGATTGTGCAGTATTGTGATTCCCCAATATTTTAACAGTAAATGCCCTTGTTACCTAAGGTAACAAACTGTTTTCTATGATATACTGGTTTACTTTAAATAATACATTAAAACAGACTAAATATATTTATATTTAATATTGTATATTATGATAACATTTATATTGATATATAAAATATTACACACCATATATACACAGGGGATATTTCTTGATGTTTTCTGAGAAAAAAAAAATGCCAATTTTAGTGTTACAGTATATTGGCATAAGGGCTTCCTTGGTGGCTTAGTGGTAAATAATCCATTTTTCCAGTGTAAGAGACATAAGAGGCACGGGCTCAATCCCTGTGTCAGGAAGATCCCTTGGAGGAGGGCACGGCAACCCATTCAAGTATACTTACCTAGAGAATCCCAAGGACTGGTGGACTACAATCCATAGGGTCATAGAGAGTCCGACATGACTGAAATGGCTTGACATGCTTGCACAGTATATTTTTACTGATAGAGAATTATGTAGTTTTAAGAAGATATGTTATTTCTATGAAAGAAAAGGTAACTGTGGAACAGGCATTTAAGGTAAACATTTACTTAACTCGATATTTCAGACATTTAAAGAAACAAATCTTGATCCTATACTAATAAAATATTTGAATGCATTTTGTTTTTCTTAATACTTAGTGGAGCATATAGGAGCCATCAGTTGTTAGTCAACTAAAAGACTGGATAACAGTGATGAGACAGAAAAAGTATGGACCTTTCATTGCATTCTTACTGATCTACTTCTTTTCTCTGACATACATTTTTCACCCTGTGAATTTCTTCATGCAAATTTCTTTCACTCCTGTCTATAAAGTTCCTCTTAAACCAGCTAGGAGCAGATGAATTCTCATCTTCTTCTATAGAATTTCTTTGACAGCTAGAATTGATCACTCTAAAGTCAGAACTCATTTGGCACTTTTAATTTTTCATGTCAATTTGCAAGTATGATAAGATTGGTGTTTCTGAGTCACCAGATAGAATACAAGCCCAGCTGGGGGAGACATTATATCATATATATATATATATATATATATATATATATATATATATATATATATATATAGTTACCTTTTGCATGGGTTTTTCAAAAATTTAGTATGATCGCTGGAAAAATGTCTATAGACCTAGAAGAACACTAAGACAAAAGACTAGTTTGAAAATATGAAAGTTATTGGGTGACATTGTTATATAAAGCAGAGTACACTGTTCACAAGACCCATTTTCTCTGACCTTCAAGTCTATGCAAATTTGCCCATTGCTTCTAATAATACCTTAGTAGAAAGAAGATCTTGTTTTGTTTGTGTTTATTCTGCTCCCAGGGATTTTTATGCAGTTCTCTGCCTTCTCTGCTTTGAAAAGTGACAACCTACTTGACCATTTCTAAGTACAGGTAACAGATCACACACAAGTCCTGCCTAGTCCTAAGCAATTACTTAAAAACTGAGTGAATCAAAGGCAATTTCACCAGCTTTCCAGCCTTCAATAGGTCCAGGTTTCAGCCTTGCCTGAGGCCATTTATGGATCAGGAAAATTTAGTACAGTATCTTTTCCATATTAGGAGTGACATATTTGTAGGTTAATTCAAAGATAATATGTATTGCAAGTGATTTCTGAAAGTTTGTTTCACAGTGTATTACTGCATACTTTCTGATTTACTTTATAATTCTCCCTTGACAATATCAAGTTGGTTGTTCTCAACATAATAGGAAGCAGACTACTCAGTTCAGTTCAGTTCAGTCACTCAGTCGTATCCGACTCTTTGCGATCCCATGAATTGCAGCACACCAGGCCTCCCTGTCCATCACCAATGCCCCGGAGTTCACTCAGGCTCACGTCCATTGAGTCAGTGATGCCATCCAGCCATCTCATCCTCGGTCATCCTCTTCTCCTCCTGCCCCCAATACCTCCCAGCATCAGAGTCTTTTCCAATGACTCAAATCTTCGCATGAGGTGGCCAAAGTACTGGAGCTTCAGCTTTAGCATTATTCCTTCCAAAAAAATCCCAGGGCTGATCTCCTTCTGAATGGACTGGTTGGATCTCCTTGCAGTCCAAGGGACTCTCAAGTCTTCTCCAACACCACAGTTCAAAAGCATCAGTTCTTTGGTGCTCAGCCTTCTTCACAGTCCAACTCTCACATCCATACATGACCACAGGAAAAACCATAGCCTTGACTAGACGGACCTTAGTCAGCAAAGTAATGTCTCTGCTTTTGAATATACTATCTAGGTTGGTCATAACTTTTCTTCCAAGAAGTAAGCGTCTTTTAATTTCATGGCTGCAGTCACCATCTGCAGTGATTTTGGAGCCCAAAAAAACAAAGTCTGCCAGTGTTTCCACTGTTTCCCCATCTATTTGCCATGAAGTGATGGGATGGAATGCCATGATCTTCATTTTCTGAATGTTGAGCTTTAAGCCAACTTTTTCACTCTCCTCTTTCACTTTCATCAAGAGGCTTTTTAGCTCCTCTTCACTTTCTGCCATAAGGGTGGTGTCATCTGCATATCGGAGGTTATTGATATTTCTCCTGGCAATCTTGATTCCAGCTTGTGTTTCTTCCAGTCTGGAGTTTCTCATGATATACTCTCCATATAAGTTAAAAAAGCAGGGTGACAGCAGACTATTAAGGTCCCCCTTTTCACTGTCTATCTTTTTTTGACTCCCAAGCACAATTTAACTTTTTGATTAGGCTCTGAATTTTTATTATAGATAAATTGGGAACGCATGTAAGAATTAAAGATTTTAAAATTTTAAAAATAAAAAAATAAAAAATAAAAATTAAAAAAATTTAAAAAAAATAGTAAAAATGTATATATATGTGCAGGTGGCAAGGACCTGACTTATGCTGTGGTGGACTTCAGATAATACATAACTTGAAAGTTGGAGAGAATGCGTACATTAATTTCCTAGGCTACTCTAACAAGTTACCATATGCCAGCTAGCTTAAAAACAATGCAGATTGATTTTCTCACAATTCAGGAGACTCTAAAGCTGAAATTGAGATGTTGATGTGGTCATGGTCTCTCTAAAGTGTTTGCTGCTGCAGCTGCCACTAAGTCGCTTCAGTCGTGTCCAACTCTGTGCGACCCAAGAAATGGCAGCTCACCAGGCTCCCCTGTCCCTGGGATTCTCCAGGCAAGAACACTGGAGTGGGTGGCAATTTCCTTCTCCAAGGCATGAAAGTGAAAAGTGAAAGTGAAGTCATTCAGTCGTGTCCGACCCTTAGATACCATATGAACTGCAGCCACCAGGCTCCTCCATCCATGGGATTTTCCAGGCAAACGTACTGGAGCTCTAAAGGGTCAAGGGAGTCTTTTTCCTTGTCTCCTGTTGTATTCTGATAATTGCCAATGATATGGATTCCTTAGTTTGTAGACACATCATTCTAATCTCTGCCTAACTGTCATGTGGTTTTCCTTCATGTGTGTTTCTTTGCTTCTTTATTTAAGGACATAGTCACATTAGATTTAAGGATCACCTTAATCCAGTATGTCCTCATCTTAACTAAATCCATTTGGAAAGACTCAGTGTCCAAATAAGGTCACATTAATAGGTACAGGGGTTTGGATTTAGCATTTGCTTTCTGGGGACACAATTCAACAAGAAATGATAAGAAGGAAAGGAAGGAAGGGAGGGAGGGAGGCAGAAATTACTGTGGAAGAACAATGTAGAGGAAAATGCACTTTCAATTGTTGGGAATTGTTTTTAATCTGAATTGTTTTCAGTTAATGTTTTGGAGACGGGAGATGCATTTTTAAGCAGTTGGGGTGCATTACAGATTAGGAAATTGGAGGATTTAAATTCCTATCCTGCATGGGTCTCTTCTGGAGAAGAAAATGGGAACTTGAGTTTTTAAAGCTCAATCCCTCAGGATATTGTGCATCACCAAAATCATACTTAGAATTCAGAAAATACACTTTAAATAACAAAAATTCACAAGTTAACTAATACAGTTTAGGAATATGTGCTAGTGTTATAAAGAGTACTCTGAGTAAAACTGTATTAATTTTCTCTTTTCAATTTTCATTTAATTTTAACTTCATAAAATATTGGGCTTCCCTGGTGGCTCAGCTGGTAAAGAATCTATCTGCAATGTGGGAGACCTGGGTTTGATCTCTGGGTTGGGAAGATACCCTGGAAAAGTGAAAGGCTAACCACTCCAGTATTCTGGCCTGGAGAATTCCATGGACTGTATAGTTCATAGAGGTTGCAAAAGAGTGAGATATGACTGAGTGACTTTCAATTGCATAAAGTATTGGATTGGAAAATACCTAGAATTTTTTTTTTTAAGTTATAGCAGCCTGATAGTATTAAAGAAAATTTAAAAAATAGAGAATTAAAATAATACCACCTGCATTTCTATCATTTAAACACAGATACTATCTCAACTGCACTCATCTCATACTCTAGTAAAGTAATGCTCAAAATTATCCAAGCCAGGCTTCAGCAATACGTGAACCATGAACTTCCAGATGTTCAAGCTGGTTTTAGAAAAGGCAGAAGAACCAGAGATCAAACTGCCAACATCCACCGGATCATCGAAAAAGCAAGAGAGTTCCAGAAAAAACTTTCTGGAAATTTATTTATTATATTTCTGCCCTATTGACTTCCAAAGCCTTTGACTGTGTGGATCACAATAAATTGTGGACAATTCTGAAAGAGATGGTAATACTAAACCACCTGACCTGCCTCTTAAGAAATCTGTATGCAGGTCAGGAAGCAACAGTTAGGACTGGACATGGAACAACAAACTGGTTCCAAATAGGAAAAGGAGTATGTCCAGGCTGTATATTGTCATCCTGCTTATTTAACTGATATGCACAGTACATCATGAGAAACACTGGACTGGAAGAAACACAAGCTGGAATCAAGATTGCCAGGAGAAATATCAATAACCTCACATATGCAGGTGACACCACCCTTATGGCAGAACGTGAAGAGGAAATAAAAAGCTTCTTGATGAAGTGAACAAGGAGATTGAAAAAGTTGGCTTAAAGCTCAACATTCAGAAAATGAAGATCATGGCATCTGGTCCCATCACTTTCTGGGAAATAGATGGGGAAACAGTGGAAACAGTGTCAGATTTTATTTTGGGGGGCTCCAAAATCACTGCATGTGGTGATTGCAACTATGAAATTAAAAGATGCTTACTCCTTGAAAGGAAAGTTATGACCAACCTAGATAGCATATTAAAAAGCAGAGACATTAGTTTGCCAACAAAGGTCCGTCTAGCCAAGGCTATGGTTTTTCCAGTAGTCATGTATGGATGTGAGAGTTGGACTATAAAGAAAGCTGAGCACCAAAGAATTGATGCTTTTGAACTGTGGTGCTGAAGAAGACTCTTGAGAGTCCCTTGGACTACAAGGAGATCCATCCAGTCCATCCTAAAGGAGATCAGTGCTGGCTGTTCATTGGAAGGACTGATGCTGAAGCTGAAACTCCAGTACTTTGGCCACCTCATGCGAAGAGTTGACTCATTGTAAAAGACCCTGATGCTGGGAGGGGTTAGGGGCAGGAGGAGAAGGGGACTACAGAGGATGAGATTGCTGGATGGCATCACCGACTCAATGGACATGAGTTTCGGCAAACACCTCGAGTTGCTGATGGACAGGGAGGCCTGACATGCTGTGATTCATGGGGTTGCAAAGAGTCTGACACAACTAAGAGACTGAACTGAACTGAATTATCTCCATTACTTGATATTTGATATCACTTTTAAAAATACATAAAAGTATTCTAAAGTACTGGTCTCAAGGTTATTTTATTTATTTCTAAGTGTAACTAGATTTCTTTTATTTAATTTTATTTATTATTATCATTATTATTATTTACTTTACAATATTGTATTGGTTTTGCCTATAGTGTAACTATAGATTTCAAACTCCAGATTATTTTATGGCCTTAAGTAAAATTTTGTGTTTATACTGTTAAAATTTAGGGAAAAAAAGCAAATTAGACTTCACATTTATTCATTTTACTTTTATTCTAGTTTTTAAAGTTTCCAGTTTTTAGGACTTTATATAATAAACAAACATTTATATTTTAGTTATCAAATGAAGGAATGACATTTGTAAGTAATTTGAAAATCTGATATTTTGTTCTCCCTTATAGGACGTTTCTACAAAAAGACATTTAATTTCTTTAACCATATGCTTTTCTATTTTTTATCTTCTTACATAAAACAAGTGAGGATGCCCAGTTGATCCTAGTTTCATGTTTAAAAAATATTTTTAGTTTTATGGTTTTCAATAGATGACATCTTACTCAAAATATGAGATTGTTCTTTAAATTAAACCGTTTATTTGAGATAATAGATCATCATGCAATTTTAAGAAATAATACAGAGTGATCCTGTACACTCTTTACCTTGTTCACTCCAGTGGTATTAACTAGTAAAACTGCAAAACTATAGTGCAATATCACAACCAGGAAAAGGATGTTGGGATAATCAGTGTACAAAATACTTTATCACCAGAAGGATCTCTCATGTTGCCCCTTGTAATGACACTCGCTTCTCACCTACCCTCACTCTCTGTTTGAACTCTGGAACCACTAATAAGTCTTCTGTTTTTATCGTTTTTTCAAGTCGACAAAATTATATGAGTAGACCTATACACAATGAAACCTGTAAGGATCCCCTTTTTTCAGTCAGTAAAATTCTCTGACACTCTGTCAAGTTATCAGAACACAAACTATTTTCCTCATGAAGGGGAAAAGTATTTCTAAATAATTTATTTGGTAAGGATTGATATCCAGAAAATATTAAGGACTCCTGTGACAAAAAATAAAAGAAAAAAAAATAAAAAATAAAAATATAGGCAAAGAATTTGCATAGGCATTTCTACAAAGAAAATGTATAAATGGCCAATAAGCACATGAAAAGATGCTTAACATCACTAATTAAGGGGATGCAGATCAAAAGAGATACCACTTAACATTCATGAGGATCATTATTATTTTTAAAAAAGAAAGAAAAATAACATGTTGGCAAGTATATGAAGAAATTGGAATACAGTATCAACTTCCTATCAAGTATTGTTGATAGGAAGATAAAATGGTGCAGCTCCTATTGAAAAAAAAATACGAGTATTTCTCAGAAAGTTAACATGAATGTTACCGAATGATCCAGCAGTTCCATACCCGAGTATATATCCAAAAGAATTGAAATCAGGGACTCAGGCAGCTATGTACACCCATCCCTATAGCAGCTTTGTTTACATTTGCCAAAAAAGGGAAAGCAACTCAAGTTGCTTCCACTCGCTGATGGATGAACAGATAAAACGTGTTTCATATATGTAATAGCATACCAATGTCTCAAGAAGGAAGGAAATTCTGGCATACCCTACAACCTTGAACGTAAGCTTGAGAATTAAGGCAGACACAAAAGGACAAATTTTATATTATTCTACTTATATTTAGTCAGGGTTTTCCAGAAACAGAATATTGTGTGTCCAGTAGTCTGAAGAGTCAGGCAAGAGCTGATATTGCAGCTTGAATCAAAAGGCAGTCTGGAAGGCACAATTCCCTCTCCCTGGGGGGAGCACAGTTGTTTTACTCTTAAGGCCTTTGACTGATTGGATGAGTTCCATCTACATTATGAAGAGTAATCAGCTTTACTCAGAGTCTTATAATTTAAATATTAATCTCATTTTTTAACATTTTAAATTTATGTTGGAGCATAACCAATTAACAGTATTGTGATAGTTTCACATTAAGACTTTCCTCAGAAGATAATGCAGAGTGATTTTTTTCAATCTTTATTTTAATGTTTGATTTGTAAATTATGTGAAATAAAATTAACAATATTTAACATTATGATGTAAAGCACTGGTTCTTTACCTGATGATATGATCCAAATATACATTCCTAAAGGGTCTGGGCCATTAGTCAGTTCAGTTCAGTCACTCATTCATGTCCAACTCTTTGTGATCCCATGGACTGCAGCATGCCAGGCCTCCCTGTCCATCACCAACTCCAGGTTTACTCAAACTTATGTCCATTGAGTCAGTGATGCCATCCAACCATCTCATCCTCTGTCATCCCCTTCTCCCACCTTCAATCTTTCCCAGCATCAGTGTCTTTTCAAATGAGTCAGTTATTTGTATCAGGTGGCCAAAGTATTGGTGTGTCAGCTTCAGCATCAGTCCTTCCAATGAATATTGGGCCATTAGTAGTTCTGAACATTTTCTGTAACAACTAATAACCACCAACAATAGAATGAAAGATTTATTCAGTCTACTAGTTCCCCTACCTTTCACACATTTATTCTGCTTAAAGTTATCAAAGATAACAACCAGATAGGTATGTCTCTAAAAAATAGCAGTAAATACAAAATAAAGAATAAATGTATAATGCAAACTGGGCTCAGTAGTAAAGATTCCAGCTGCTAATGCAGGAGACGTGAAGACATGGGTTCAATCTCTTGGTCGAGAAGATCTCCTGATCTGGAGGCGGGCATAGCAACCCATTGCAGTATCCTTGCCTGAATAATCTCATGGACAGAGGAGCATGGTGGGAAACAGTCCATAGGGTTGCAAAGAGTCAAACACAACTGAAAGACTGAGCACAGACACACATACACACACACAATGCAGACTAGAGTCGATACTTTTAAATTTGTCTCGTTACAGCAAATATCAGAAAAATACCTTGTTCTAAAACTATTAGATGACATTTCATTTAAGCAGAAACATCATGTTCATCATCTCACATTTATTATTATTTTTTGTGGGTGAAAAGGACACAATTGTTTTGTAATAAACTCTGATACTTATATTTTTTGAAAGAGCTTTTATAAAATTTGCAGTACTTCTCCTTAAAATTTTGATATAGTTTATAACCATCTGAATCTGTTATTTTCTTTGTGGGAAATTTTTTATTATGAATTCATTTTTTAATGTAGATAGCTATACAGATGTTTTATTTTAAAATATTGGTAAATTATGTTTCAGTAGAAATTATCTAATTTGTTGGAGTTATTGAATTTATTTACAAGAAGATGTTTGTACTCTTTCTCATTGTATCTTTGTAATATCATAAAGCCTAATATCTACCCCCTCATACATTTTCTATTTCTCTGTTTCTTTTTTGCTGAGTTTCCTTAACAGGTGATTTATTTTTGTTAAACTTTCAAAATACTACAGTTTTTGTTCTAATACATTCTCTTCAATATTCAGTATCATCAGATTTAAAAAAATTTTAGCCCATACTAATGAGTAATGATAACTATATTGAATACTTTTTATATGTTTGCAATGCGTTTCTTTTACTGGCAACAAGTGATGTTCAGTGAGAAGATAACAAGTGTACATAAGCATGCTGAATTATGTAATCTGAAGAAATTGTTTATTTTAAAGTAGAAAGATATATATTTAATACAGAAATATTACTTTTTAAAAATTACCAACAGTAAAACAACAATGAACTATAACTTAAAAACACTGATGTTTGTGCATGTGTGAAAGACAAGGTTAATTAAGGCATTCTCCCCTCTTTGGCCAGGATTAATTTCAGCTCCACTACCTTAAAATTTTATCTTAGAATAAAACATATTCAAGACCACTGACAGCTGCATTCCCTGTAGAGGTGAGAAGAAAATCTCAGAATCTAGAAAATATGGCTTAATATGTGAAAAGTGCTTTGGAGCAACGATAAGGAAGATAAGCAACTGATTGGCCATACACCTTGCTTCTAGTAGGACTCACTTGTTCTCCACTGAGAGAACAATTTATCCATTGTTCTTCACTGAGGTCTTAAATCTCATTTATTATTAAGGAATTAAGAGAAGGGAGCAAGCCTAAGGCAAAGGAGAAATGTCATGTCCTCTTGCATTATTGGCACTTATTTCCTGAAATATTGATTAATTGACTCAAATTAATAACTAATAAAAATATGTTCTTATGTCTTTAAGCCCTTATACCATCCTGATACATTTTCTCATTTGGCTCACTGTCTACTTATTTCCTAGGCTGTCCATAGATCTAATTAGATCTTACATAATAGGCTATCCCCTCATTCCTCTTAAATGTGAGGAATAAATTAATATAAATTGTATATTGATACTAATGATTTATCTATTAATATTACCTCCTGAAACAAAATAAAATAAATCCAGTCCCTTATTCATGTTTAACACCCTAAATTATATCAATGCAATGATCAAATTGGCCTCTAGGTTTGCTTTTCAGACTAGGTGTGACCCGTTCCTTCAGGTCTGCTTACTTGGATATCATTTCCTACAATCATGGTTACCTTACCTGAGAGTACGCCACTTGAACACTGTCTCAAAGTATTTTTGAAAAATCTCTTTTCACCACATCTTTGCTAACACCTGTTATCTCTCACTTTTTTTTTTTTTTGGATGATAGCCACTTTATCAAGTGTAAGCTAACAACATCTCATTGTTGTTTTGATTTGCATTTTCACAATGACTAATGAGGCTGAGCATCTTTTCATGGGCTTCTTGGTCATTTGCATGTCTACTTTGAAAAAATGTTTAATCAGTTCCTCTGCCTATTTTTTTATTTATCAAGTTGTTTGAGTTTTTTTGTTTGTTTCTATGAGTTCTTTATATATTTTGGATATTAGCCCTTTATCAAAATATACACTTTACAAACACTTCTGCTTGTCTATAGTTTTCACTTTGTTGATTGTTTCTTTTGCTCTATAGAAGTATTTAAACTTGATTTTCCCCAAGTACTGAGTTTTGCATATTTTGCTTGTACTTCTGGGGTCATATTCAAAAAATCATTGCCAAGACCAATGTCAAGATTTTTCTCTACGTTTCTTCTAGAAGTTTTACAGTTTCACATTTTAAGTCTAATCCACTTTGTGTTAATTTTTGTGACTGGTATAAGGTAGGGCTTCAATATAGTTTTTCTGCATGTGATTACCCAGTTTTCCTAATATCATATATTGATAAGGATGTCCTTTCCTTGGGATACTCTTAGTCCGTTGTCAAATATGTTAATTGCATATGTGGGGAATTATTTATGAGCTCCCTATTCTGTTCCATTGATCACTGTGTCTGTTTCTATGCCAGCCCCATACTATTTTGATTATTATAAATTTGTAATATAGTTAGAAATCAGTAAGTGTGGTACTTCCAATTTTATTATTTTTTTCTCAAGGTCTTCTGTGGTTCCATATAAATTTTAGTTGTTGGGGATGTTCATTGGTATAGCCACCATGGAAAACAGTAGATGTTTCTCCAAATGTTAAAAATAGAGCTACCATATGATGCATTAATTCCACTTTTGGGTACATACACAAAGGAATTGAAAAGAGCATATCAAAGAGGTATCTGCACTTCTGTGTTTATTGCTTCATTATTCCCTGATAGCCAACATATGGAAATAACCTGTGACTATCAATAAGTGAATGGATAAAGACATGAGATATAGATAAATGTATATTTACATAGAATTATATAAAATGAAACATTCAACCATGATAAACATGGAAATTTTGTATTTTGAAAGAACATGAATGAAATTTGAGGGCATTGTGTTAAGTCAGGAAAAGAAAAATAGTATGATACCACCTTTGAGTAACATCTTTAAAAAGATGAATTTGTAGGAACAAGAGAGTAGAATGATGGTTACCAGGTGCTGTGGGGTGGGGCAAATGGAGAGACATTAGTCAAAATTTATGCACTTCTGATTATTCATCTTAATAAATTTGGGGGATCTAATTAACAGGCAGATCATAGTGAAGAAGTCTGACAGAACGTGGTCCACTGGAGAAGGAAATGGCAAATCACTTTAATATTCTTGCCTTGAGAACCCCATGAACAGTATGAAAAAGAAAAATCATAGGATACTGAAAGAGGAACTCCCCAGGTCAGTAGGTGCCCAATATGCTACTGGAGATAAGGGGAGAAATAACTCCAGAAAGAATGAAGGGATGGAGTCAAAGAAAAAACAATACCCAGCTGTGGATGTGACTGGTGATAGAAGCCAGGTCTGATGCTATAAACAGCAATATTGCATAGGAACCTGGAATGTTAGGTCCATGAATCAAGGCAAATTGGAAGTGGTCAAACAAGAGGTGGCAACAGTGAACGTCGACATTCTAAGAATCAGCAAACTAAAAAGGAGTGGAATGGGTGAATTTAACTCAGACCATTATATCTATCACTGTGGGCAGGAATCCCTTAGAAGAAATGGAGTAGCCATTATGGTCAACAAAGGAGGCCAAAATGCAGTACTTGGATGCAATCTCAAAAGCGACAGAATAATCTCTGTTCATTTCCAAGGCAAACCATTCAATATCACAGTAATCCAAGCCTATGCCCCAACCAGTGATGCTGACGAAGCTGACGGTGAACGGTTATAGAACTAACACGCAAAAAAGATGTTCTTTTCACTCTAGGGGACTGGAATGCAAAAGTAGGAAGTCGAGAAACACCTGGGGTAACAAGCAAATTTGGTCTTGGAGTACGGAATGAGGCAGGGCAAAGGCTAATAGAGTTTTCCTTAGAGAATGCACTGGTCATAGCAAACGCCCTCTTCCAATAACACAAGAGAAGACTCTACACATGGACATCACCAGATGGTCAAAACCAAAATCAGATTGCATATATTCTTTGCAGCCAAAGATGGAGAAGCTCTATACTGCCAGCATAAACAAGACTGGGAGCAGACTGTGGCTCAGATCATGAACTCCTTATTGGCAACTTCAGAGTTAAACTTAAGAAAGTAGGGAAAACCACTAGACCATTCAGGTAACCTAAATCAAATCGCTTATGATTATACAGTGGAAGTGAGCAATCGATTTAAGGGACTAGATCTGATAGATAGAGTGTCTGATGAACTATGGACAGAGGTTCATAACACTGTACAGGAAACAGGGAGCAAGACCATCCCCATGGAAAAGAAATGCAAAAAAGCAAAATGGCTGTCTGGAGAGGCCTTACCAATACCTATGAAAAGAAGAGAAGTGAAAAGCAAAGGAGAAAAGGAAAGATGTAAGCATCTGAATGCAGAGTTCTAAAGATTAGCAAGGAGAGATAAGAAAGCCTTCCTCAGGGAACAGTGCAAAGAAATAGAGGAAAAGAACAGAATGGGAAAGACTAGAGATCTCTTCAAGAGAATTAGAGATGCCAAGGGAACATTTCATGCAAAGATGGGCTCAGTAAAGGACAGAAATGGTATGGACCTAATAGAAGCAGACCATATTAAGAAGAGGTGGCAGAATACATAGAAGAACTGTACAAAAAAGATCTTCATGACCCAGATAATCATGATGGTGTGATCAGTCACCTAGAGCCAGACATCCTAGAATGTAAAGTCAAGTGGGCCTTAGAAAGCATCACTATGAACAAAGCAGGTGAAGGTGATGGAATTCCAGTTGAGCTATTTCAAATCCTGAAAGATGATGCTGTGAAAGTGCTGCACTCAATATGCCAGCACATTTGGAAAACTCAGCAGTGGCCATAGGACTGGAAATGGACAGATTTCACTCCAATCCCAAAGAAAGGCAATGCCAAAGAATGCTCAAACTACCACACAATTGCACTCATCTCACATGCCAGGAAAGTAATGCTCAAAATTCTCCAAGCCAAGCTTCAGCAATATATGAACCCTGAACTTCCAGATGTCCAAGCTGGCTTTAGAAAAGACAGACGAACCATAGATCAAATTGCCAACATCTGCTGGATCATGGAAAAAGCAAGAGAGTCCCAGAAAAACATCTATTTCTGCTTTATTGACTGTACCAAAGCCTTTGCATATGTGGATCACAGTAAACTTTGAAAAATTCTGAAAGAGAATACCAAACCACCTGACCTGCCTCTTGAGAAACCTATATGCAAGTCAGGAAACAACAGTTCGAACTGGACATGGAACAACAGACTTGTTCCAAGTGGGAATAGAAGTACGTCAAGGCTGTATATTGTCACCCTGCTTATTTAACTTTTATGCAGAGTACATCATTAGAAACGCTGGGCTGGAAGAAGCACAACAATGAATCAAAATTGCTGGTAAAAATATCAATCACCTCAGATATGCAGATGACACCACCTTTATGGCAGAAAGTGAAGAGGAACTAAAAAGCCTCTTGATGAAAGTGAAAGTGGAGAGTGAAAAGTCGGTTTAAAGCTCTACATTGAGAAAACGAAGATCATGGCATCCGGTCCCATAACTTCATGGGAAATAGATGTGAAAACAGTGGAAACAGTGTCAGACTGTATATTTTGGATTCCAAAATCACTGAAGATGCTGATTGCAGCCATGAAACTAAAAGACGCTTACTCCTTGGAAGAAAAGTTATGACCAACCTAGATAGCATATTTAAAAGCAGAGACATTACTTTGCCAACAAAGGTCCATCTAGTCAAGGCTATGGTTTTTCCAGTTGTCATGTATGGATGTGAGAGTTGGACTGTGAAGAAGGCTGAGCGCCAAAGAATTGATGCTTTTGAACTGTGGTGTTGGCAAAGACTCTTGAGAGTCCCTTGGACTGCAAGGAGATCCAACCAATCCATTCTGAAGGAGATCAGCCCTGGGATTTCTTTGGAAGGAATGATGCTAAAGCTGAAACTCCAGTACTTTGGCCACATCATGGGAAGAGCTGATTCATTGGAAAAGACTCTGATGCTGAGGGGCAGGAGGAGAAGGGGACAACAGAGAATGAGATGGCTGGATGGCATCATGGACTCGATGGTCATGAGTCTGAGTGAACTCCGGGCGTTGGTGATGGACAGGGAGGCCTGGCGTGCTGCGATTCATGGGGCTGCAAAGAGTCGGACATGACTGAGCGACTGAACTGAACTGAAGGTGGTGATAATTTTGCTATATATATATGTATACATATATATATATATAGAGAGAGAGAGAGAGAGACAACACACCATACACCTTGAACTTGCACATATATTTCAATTATATCTCAAGAAAGCAGTGAAAAAGTATATGTGAAGTAGGAAAGAAATACTTCAGCTAAGTTATTCAAAATATCAGAAAAAAAAAAGAAGAGATATGAGAATGTAGCACTACCAAAGAATCAACCTTTTAGAATTAAACAATCAAATAAGACACCTAAGTAAAATTGAGGGTTGACACATTTGGAGGGCTTGCTGATTTAAAAGCATTGCATTGTTGAGAAAGGAAATCTGAATAAAGATTATCAATATCTGGGAATGCTCCATCAAGAGTGTGGGAGATGAGCTAGAGCTAGAAATATGAGTAGGTTTTATTGGATTGGCCAAAAGGTTCATTTGGTTTCTTTTTATTTTGTTCCGTTTTGTTTTGTTTTGGGTAAGATGTATCTAGAAGTGCTTAGTCTTTATTTGAAACAATTTTGTTAGAATGTATTGTGACAGCTGTCGTATCAGCATGCACTAAAAATAATTATCAAAAATGGTGAATTTTGTGTAGCTATTTTAATATTTAAGCAACATAGAAAAGCAACATTCTTTGCATATTATGCTTTATTATTTCAAGAAAAGTGAAAATGCAGCTGAAATGCAAAAAAAAAAAAAGAAAAAAGAAAAAATTTGTGAAATATAAGGAGAAGGTGCTGTGACTGAGCAAACATGTCAGAAGTTTCATGCTGGAGATTTCATACTGAACAATGCCCCATAATCTGGTAGACAACTTGATAGTGATCAAATCAAGACATTAATTGACAAAATCAATGTTTTACCACATGGAAGATGGCTTACATGCTCAAAATATCCAAATTAAGTGTTGAAAATCATTTACACCAGCTTGGTTATGTTTATCACATTGATATTTGGGTTCCACATAAGCAAAAAGAATCTTCTTGACTCTATTTCCACATGTAATTTTCTATTTAAATATAGTGAAATGTTCTATTTTTAAAACAAACTGTGAGAGGTAATGAAAAGTAGATACAACACACTATATGATAATGTGGAATGGAAGAGATGGTGGGATAAGTGAAATGAACCACCACCAACCACACATTCTGGAAAACCAAGCAATTGATTCTAACAAGTACTGCTTCCAATTAGACCAACTGAAAGCATCATATGACCAAAAAAAAAAAAAATCCAGAATTAATCTATAGAAAATGCATTCTCTTCTATCAGGATAATCAAGAGGGCATGTTTCTTTGATGACCAGGCAAAAGGTTAAAGTTTGATTGGGAAGTTTTGATTAATCCACTCTATTTACCAGATATTGCAGCTTCAGATTTCCTTTTTTTTTTTTTTTTTTTTTGTGGTCTTTACAAAATTCTCTTAATGGAAAAAATGTCAGTTCCCTGGAATACTATAAAAGGCACTTGGAATCGTATTTTGTTCAAAAAGATAAAGCATTTAGGGAAGATGGAGTTATGAATTGTCTGAAAAATGGCAGAAGGTAGTGAAACAAATGGTGAATACATAGTTTGGTAATGTTCTTGGTGAAAATGAAAAATTTGTCTTTTATTTTTACTTTAAAAATGAAGGAACTTTTTGGCCAATCCAATATAAATAACTTAAAATACTGTTAAAGTCAAATGGAAGTTTGTTTTTTCCAAATGAAAGTATCCTACTCAATGGCCCTTCTGTTTGATGTTTGTGCAAATGAAGAGTGATGAGGAGAGCATGGATTGGCATGTGGCAGCACAGCAAATGCTAAACTAACACAACATATTGTACTCTTGCACTAAATATCATGAAAAAACACCTCCTACTTTCCATGTGCATGCAAATGTATTAAATTATAGATTATCTCCTTAAACAATATAATAAATGAAGTCTTCACTTACAAGTGTAAGTATATATACATATCTAAACACATGTATAGGTATATATTTTTAAGAAAATTGTCAGTGTGGAATTTTACAGGCTTGTAGGAAATTTTACAGTAGTTAGGCAATTAGACAAATCTACAAAGTTATTTTAAAAGTTCCATGTGAAATAAAAAAGTGAAAGATATATTAGTGAATACTTTTATAATTTTAAATTATACTATATTATACTAAATAAATTATACTAAATGCTTTTATAACTTTCAAAGAGTAGATGCAGGATATACAATATACAAAAATGCTAGCATTTCACTTGGAAAAAAATCAGTTAACCTAAGGAAACCAAATGATAAAATATAAAAATAGTCTTCAGTATTCTAGAATTAGGACAAGAGTTTCAGAGACATAACATATTGGTTAAGTGGTAAGGTAACTTTTAGGCTCTTTTGGGAAAATGTGCAATACAAGGAGTATACTACACATAATACAAGAAGTCATCTTTTGTCTACATAGGTGCTAACTCATGTTCACATAGAAACTATCAGACTGATCCAAGAAAACTCTAAATTAAAACTGGAGTTTATTTTAAGACACTGTTTGCAGCACACCAAGGATTTCATATCTTTGAAATGTAAAGAAATCTCTTACATTTTAGTCTTCTATTGCTATTTCATGTGTGCACACATTTTCAGGAGAAAAATGACAAAACCTAATCAAATCTCTGAAAATGATAGGGACAAGAGTGTAAGTGCATGATCACTATCCCAAACACAGTTAAGTTTCTTCCTCACTGACATTTAGGCAATATTAATTTCAATCTACTCTATGGAAAAAAATGACAATTTCTTGATTGATGGGGAATGCGGTGATGAGGAAATAACTGTAGCAAGCTGTGGTCAATAATCCCAATATATTTCTTTCACAGTTAATAAAACTTCAAAACCTGAAATCTGGTAGTAAAGTAATTGTAGCATGCTTCTTGGATGATGGAAGGAACGTAAGTGAATATCTTTTAATAAGTGCATTTTCTTGCCAAATTTCTTTCTTTTAATTTACGTATATTTGCCAATAAGTGAAATGCTATATCCCTTCATTCTTTAACATTTATGGATTGACTTATCTTTCTCACTAGTTAGATTTTAGTAATATTTTCAGTAAATTAAATCTATACATCATAGAAAAAATTTGATTAAAATGTTTCAGATTTCATGCTTTAATATTTTAGCCAATACTCATACAATAATATTTGACATATTTCACTCTTACTGTGTGTTTAAAATGACAGGGGGCTAATCAGAAATTAAAGCAGTTGTAAACACTCAGGCTCAATAATTTTCTCAGTCACTAAATTCAGTGTAGTTAAAGCTAACAAATAGTTTACTGTGTTGTGGTCAATATTATGGTAAAAGCTTCTAATTGTTAGATGTAAATTTATAAGTATTCCCTGACTTAACATTTTTTAGAGCTTTTAAATGCAGAATGTTTTTTAATTCCTCTTAGAAACCACACCATAAAGGTGATTAGCTGTTGAGGTTAGTTCACAAATGCTATTTACCATGATGTTAAAAAGAATAAAAAATAAATTTTAATATATTAAATTTCATTTATACATTTACATTTATTTAGTTAAATATAATCAATAATATATTGAATTTGAAAGTGAAAAGAAAGTGAAAGTGAAGTCCCTCAGTCGTGTCCTACTTTTTGCGACCCCATGGACTGTAGTCTACCAGGCTCCTCCCTCCATGGGATTCTCCAGGCAAGAGTACTGAAGTGGGTTGCCATTTCCTTCTCCAGGGGATCTTCCCAACCCAGGGATCGAACCTGGGTCTCCTGCATTCCAGGCACATGCTTTAACCTCTGAGCCACCAGGGAAGCCCCATATTGAATTTATATATATTAAAATATACAATATGTTTTATTACATATAAATTACATATTTATTACATATAATGATTTATTTCATTGAATATATTAAAATTTATTCTTTATTCTTTTTCACATCATGATAAATAGTATTTGTGAGCTAATCTCAACAACTAATCACCTATATATCAACCACTAATTGTATATATATAAATATATGTAATATATTTATAATATATGTAAGTTTTAATATATATTAAAATTATATATACATATAATAAAATAAAATAATTTTAACAACATCATGTTTTCACCATTATTAACCACAGCTTATAAGCTGGTTTCTATGGCACTCGTGTGTGCTCAGTCACTTCCATTGTGTCTGACTTTTTGGGACCCTATGGACTGTAGCCCATCAAGCTCCTCTATCCATGGGATTCTCCAGACAATGATACTGGAGTGGGTTTCCATGCCTGCCTCTGGGGAATCTTCCCTACCCAGGGATTGAACCAGAGCCTCCTGTGTCTCCTGCATTGCAGGCAGACTTTTTACCACTGAGCTACCTAGGAAGAGTGGTTTCTATGAAAAGTATATTATGATTCCTAACTGAGAACAGTTAAAACCGGACATGGAACAATGAAAGGACTGGTTCAAAATTAAGGGAGTATGTCAAGGCTATAAATTTTCACCCTGCTTATTTACCTTATATGCAGAGCACATCATGTAAAATGTCGAGCTGGATGAATGACATGCTAGAATCAAGATTGCTGGGAGAAATACCAACAACTTCAGATATTCAGATAATTCCACTCATGACAGAGAGCAAAGGGGAACTAATGAGCCGCTTGATGAAGGTGAAAGAAAAGAGTGAAAAAGCTGCCTTAAAACTCAACATACAAAAAACTAAGATTATGGCATCTGGTCCCATCACTTCATGATGAGTAGATGGGAAAAACTGCAAACAGTGGCAGATTTTATTTTCTTGGACTCCAAAATCACTGTGGAGGGTGACTGCAGCTATGAAATTTAAAAAAAAAAAAATGCTTGCTCCTTGGAAGGAATTCTCTGAAAAACCTAGACAGCTACTAAAAAGCAGAGACATCACTTTGTCGACAGAGGTCCATGCAGTCAAAAACTATGGTTTTTTTCCAGTAGTCATGTATGGTTGTGAGAGTTGGACCATAAAAAAGGTTGAGCAGCAGGAAACTGATGCTTTTCAATTATGCTGGAGAAGACTCTTGAGAGTCCTTTGGAGAGCAAGTAGACAAACCAGTCAATCCTAAAGGAAACAAACCCTGATGATTCATTGGAAGGACTGATGCTGAAGCTGAAGCTCCAATCCTTTGATAACCTGATGCAAAGAGCTGACTCGTTGGAAATATCCTGATGCTAGGAAAGAAAGAGGGCAGGAGAAGAAGGGAGTGAGAGCAGATGAGATGGTTGGATGGCATCACCAACTCAATGGGCATGAGTTTGAGCAAACTTCAAGAGATATTGAAGGACAGGGAAAGATATTGAAGGACATGGTGTAGTCCATTGGGTCACAAAGAGCTGGACACAGCTTAGCAATTGAACAACAACTGAGAATGTAAACCTATTTTACCCAATGACACATTGGGAATGAGAACCCCATGGGTTGCTTTGGCAGTAGGAAGGGATTCCAAAATGAGCTCTTCAAGATGATATCTTTAGGTAGAGAGCAATTGGCCAGTATAGTATTGGGGCTTGAAGAAACTAATACAGCTTATTCATTAATTCCACTTGTGAAAAGGAAAATAAATCTCTAAATGAGATATTCATAAATACTAAAGTGAATTTATACCTCCTGCTGTTCTCTGGCTAGCTATGGGACCCAGGCTATTCTAGACAGTGCCTCGCATTAAAAATATTTACCCCTTGTCCACCTTATTATAATAAAAGGTGGCATTATTTTACAGAAGACACTTTAGGGTAGTATTTTGAGAAAAGACTGGTAAAATAAAATAAAATAAATGTTTGAATGCCACTAGGTATAACTTTATATTCCATATATTTTAGGCTCTATCTGCATTAAAATTTTTTTCACAGTAGTCTTATTTGTAGAAGGATCACTAAAATCATATCATTAATATATGTGGCTTAGTTATGCACAGTGTGTATCTGATTCCAAAGTAGTATAGGGTTATGCCTTATAAAATAAAGAATAAAAAATAATTCAGCACCAATTATTATTTTAATGATGATAGAAATCTCTATATCTTGAAATGTAATGCCTTTAGTTACAGAATAGCATTGTAGTTTGGTTATAAGATAAGAATGCAACCGATCATAATAATGATAGAAATATATGGCTTTTTGCCAGGGAACATTTAACAGGAGGATTCTTGCATGCTGTTTTCTATTTCTCAAGGATTCTCTGTTCCTTATCAGTTCCTATTCCGAGAACGAGTAGAGCTGCATGCAGTTCTCAGGACTGAGGTCATAGGATGAGACATGCAATGACTCTTTTCAGCGTCAGTGACATTGTATGTATTAGACTATCCATATTGTGGCTATTGGTAAAATTTCATCCTGTGTAACAGCTGAGTAATCATCTTACTAAAGATATATAAGCCTGCATTTCTGCTAATAAACCACCTTTTCTCCATCAGAGTTTGGGTCCCTATTTGTCTGTCTTTCTTTCTTTCTCTCTCTCTCTTTCTCTCTTTAACTTTCTTACCGTTGACTCCAGACCGCCAGGTTCTGGTCCATTAAAGTACCGCAACAAGTGGCACCCAGAACAGGGACTTGGCATACGTGGCATTTCGGATGGAGTGACTCAGGGCCTATTGAAGTCAGGACCTATTGAGGTCAGTAAGTACTAAGACACGGGTCAAATGCCTGGAAAGCCCCATTCTTTCTCTACTTTACTTCACCATTTGTTTAAAGCTCAGGGACTTTTGGCTTTGTGCCAAAGAACAGAGGCTTGCTTTCAAACAGTGGTTAAATGTAATCCTTGGTTCCCTGATAAAGGCAATTTTGATTTAGAAATTTGGCACCGGGTCAAAGAAAATGTTGAACGAGCCGCCAGGCAAGGAAAAAATATTCCAGTTGATTTCTGGCCCCTATGGGCTCTCATTAAAACTGTAATTCTGCCATTTCAAGGTAAATTCTAGCCCTCCCAATATTCAACAACAGACAGAACACTTATTACATGAATATAAATTAAATGATAAAACTTAACAAAAGGCCCAATTAAAACCACATAAAATATTTCAAAATTTTCCTACTAATCCTACCGTGGCTACTCCAAATGCTCCTCCTCTGCCAACAGGCGCAATTCCAAAAGTCTCTCCTTTGCTCCACCAGAGCTTGGGTCCCCATGCCTTTCTTTCTTCCTTTCTTTCTTTCTTTCTTTCTCTCTCTCTCTCTCCTTTTCTCTCTTTCACTTTCTTATTGTTGACTCCAGACCCCCTGGTTCCGGTCAATTAAAGGACCTCAAAGCTTTATGTATATTTTCTAAATAAGATGATAAAATTGATGAAAAATTAAAGATTATTTTATTTAGTATAGTGTATTTATAGCATGTAATCATTATGGATTGTATATTTAACTCTTTTTGATAACTATTCTGCATACAGAATTTCATCATATCCTCCACTTTTAGGTGAACAGTAGTATCTATTGATTCATTTAACAATCATTTTGAGTTTATTCATGAATTGCTGCTAAGTCACTTCAGTGGTGTCCAACTCTGTGCAACCCCATAGATGGCAGCCTACCAGGCTCCTTTGTCCCTGGGATTCTCCAGGCAAGAATACTGGAGTGGGTTGCCATTTCTTTCTCCAATGAATGAAAGTGAAATCGCTCAGTCATGCCCGACTCTCAGCGACCCCATGGACTGCAGCCCTCCAGGCTCCTCCGTCCATGGGATTTTTCAGGCAAGAGTACTGGAGTAGGGTGCCGTTGCTTTCTCTATTCATGAATTAGCTAACTTAAAAATTGTGGATATATTTCTTGACATATAATAATTTAGCATAAACTTTAAGAAATACTGTCAGTATTAAACACTGAGGTTTTTTTTTTAAGTTTTTTTTTTATTTTGTTTAGTTTTCATATACCACTTAAGAAATAAGGGCTAATTTTTATAGTGCTTACTAGGCTTTTGGCACAGTCTTGTGTGCTTTAACATATTATTGTAGGTAATACTTGCATCAATTCTGTGATAAATTACATTGTTATCTCCATTAAGCAGACAAGAAAACTGAGTAATGGAGTATTTAAGAAATTTGACCAAGATTATTCAGCTAGTAAATGTAGCGACAGGAGTATGTAAGTGTTCTCCTTATGAAAGACATTTTCCAGTTTTCAGGTGTATGAAAATATTCAGAATACTTTAAAGTTATCTACCTTGAAAAGATAGTCTATCTTAAGGGATGTTTTCCTGAAATACCTAAACACAGAGAAAACAAATATGTAAAGACAATGTTTTTGATAAGTTACATGATGAATTAAGATGTCAGTGGAGCAAATAAGAAAAATATAGTAATTTGCTAAGAATCACATTGCTGAATAGTTTCAAGAATGAGGGAATGTGATTCATGTTGAGGTCTGACAGAAAACAGAAAAATTCTGTAAAGCAATTATCTTTCAATAAAAAATAAATTAATTAAAAAAAGAATGGAGGAATGATATAATTTGCCTAATGTGTAGAGAACAGTGGCTTGTCAAGCAACAATGGTAACTTGTGGAAATTCAGAGAATTAATGATAGCATGACCAAATTAGTGGCAAGTGGTAGGAGAAAAATTAGGAGTCATTTCAAAAACAGAATCCATTCATCTGCTGATGGACATCTAGGTTGTTTCCATGTCCTGGCTTTTATAAACAGTGCTGCGATGAACATTGGGGTACAGATGAATGGGTAAGAAAGCTGTGGTACATATACACAATGGAGTATTACTCCGCCGTTATAAAGAATTCATTTGAATCAGTTCTGATGAGATGGATGAAACTGGAGCCGATTATACAGAGTGAAGTAAGCCAGAAAGAAAAACACCAATACAGTATACTAACACATATATATGGAATTTAGGAAGATGGCAATGACGACCCTGTATGCAAGACAGGAAAAAAGACACAGATGTGTATAACAGACTTTTGGACTCAGAGGGAGAGGGAGAGGGTGGGATGATTTGGGAGAATGGCATTCTAACATGTATACTATCATGTAAGAATTGAATCGCCAGTCTATGTCTGACGCAGGATACAGCATGCTTGGGGCTGGTGCATGGGGATGACCCAGAGAGATGTTATGGGGAGGGAGGTGGGAGGGGGGTTCATGTTTGGGAACACATGTAAGAATTAAAGATTTTAAAATTTTAAAAATAAAAAACTAAAAAAAAAAAGAAAGAAAAAAAAAGAAAAAACAGAATCCATATGTGGCTTGTGGGAAGTGAGGGAGTGAATACTGGGTGAATAATGATAGACTCTAGACTGGGCAGTAGGGTAGTTGCTGTTGATAGTCACTCATTTAGGCAAACTGATTGGAAAAGCATGAGCACTAGCAAATTTGGGTTGATTTCAGATAAGGCACACTATTTAAAGCTATAATGTAGGGGATTTTGTATATGTGAAGGTATGGAGATAGATTTAATTTCACCATGAATACCATACTGTAATTCAGTGTTGAATTAAATGAGAATTTTTAAAAATCTGAATCAAATCAAAGTATCGTGTAAGTATATATAATTTTATGAAATATTATATGATTTATACAATAAAATGATAGCTTATTGGTTATGCAGTTCAAAGATGTCTACTTTTTAAATATCTTAAAAAATGAATGTATGGTGTGTGGCATTTTTTAAAACAAAAATACTTCCATCTATGTAACTGCATTAAATAGTCATATTTGTAGGAAATAATCATGCAAATAAATTAATATATTAGAAAATAAATAGAGATTAGAATTAGAAAATAAAACATTTTCTCCTGCTGTGTTATTCACTGATTACTTGCTGCTAATAAGAATTTTCCCCACTATTGAATCAGCCTGATTGTGTTTATACAAATGAATACATCTGTGTCCTTTCCACCTAAAAAATGAGTAAAAATCTCTGAGATGAAAAACTTGTTATTTTCACTAAAATAAAATGTCTTCTCATGGTTTTAAAAGTATGTGATTTTCTCATATTTATGCAACACATGTAGAAACATCAGTTGTGGTCTGCATTTTACCTTGGCCTGTATTTGTATTTACTGTTAGTTTAAGAAAGTATTGAAACTCATACATATCTGATAATTGTCCCTTGATAACTGTGAGCAGAATGAGTTGTGAAAAAAGGAAAGGAAACTAATAGTTTATGATTAAATCTTTTATTCTATTATTGGATGGGTTTTAGATTATTTATCATGAGAAATATTTAACCGTTTCCAGAAGCCTGAAGCAGTCATAGGTATCTTTAGTGAAGTCCTATAATATGTATCTAAATTAATTTTATTCAAAATATATTTATTCCACACCTATGTTATAACCAATTTTTACCAGGAGATAAAACTATCCTTGAAAAAGAGTGTTTCCCTTCCTCTGAGATAAATTTTCAATACTTTTTTTTTATAAGAAATAAACTTCTGGCTTAATAATCCAAATTATAGTTCATGAGATTAGCCAAAGAATTTGGGTACACAAAGAACTCTAGGTAATATTTGATCCTCTGAGACTTTTTATGAGACACCTCTACAAAATAAATGTATTTTTAATGTATGTTAAATGCCTGAAAGAGACAATATAAAATAAAGTGTTCACTATTTACCACGAATCTGTTAATAGAAAATGGGGAAGTTTATTACTGTTACTATATAAATATGACCTTAATGAAGCTAGCATTAAATAAAATATCCAATTAGCTGGGTTTCCTTAGCTTAGCCAAAAATTCTCTTGATTGTTATAGAAAATGGTGCAAAAAACTGTACACCTTTGAATGATGCATTATGTTCTGCTGTAGATTTAAAATTTTAGTGGTGAAAGAGGGAGAGTGTAATCTGATTTGTGTGTTTGGTTAGATCACTCTATTGATCTTGTACATGATAGCATTCTACTTGGCAGATGAAATTGAAGATGAATGTCCAAAAATGATGCATTTTATTTTCAGTACAAGTAGTTATTAAAGCTAGAAGTCAAAATGCCAGCAGCTACTATATCCTAATAACTGTACTGCAAATATTGAAAGATAATTTCACATTACCAAATTCTGCATTGTGTCCAAAACAAAGTGTTTGATTTACGAATGTTCGTACTATAATACAAATAGAAATATTTCTTTACTGATATATGGAATTTATCATGTTTAGTCCAGCATTGTAAACTTATTTAAAGGTATATTCACTTTTTAATTTTAACTCATAAAACCAGGGAACAATATTTATGTCAAGTACTGCAATTGTGCCCAAACAGCTTAGCTACACCATACTATACATTCTCTACTTTTTCATTGTTATAATTTGTCTTGACTACAAAGTCAGAGTTTATACTTGTCCTTTATAACTTTTCTGAATTTCTTGTTAATAGTAGTTTTATTCATAATTAGGGAAAAAGTTACTTCCCTAAGACACGAAATTGTAGCATATCTAATTGTTACTATATTTTAGGTTTTATCTTTCTTAGCAATTTCTTGCATCCATGACAGAAGGGGAAAAATAACAATAATCATTTTGAGTATACCCTTATCAAAGATATTTTCCAGTTTCAGGTGAGGGAAAGCACACAGGATATTTTTGAAGTCAGATTTAACATTAATTTTTGACAATTAAACTAATTTAAAGGGATTTTAGTGTTCCAATTAGAGAAGTAGCATATTTTGATAAATGGAACATACAAGTAGGTATATTCTTGTGTTTATCATTTAGTTATAGTACTATTACCTTTTAAAAAGAAATCTGAAAAAGGTATTTTATCTGTACCTTTATATTTTTGTGATCATAAAGAGCTCAATCAAGATATAATATAGCTGCAGACTAGTCTACTTAATTAACCTTACTCAAAAAGAGTTCTGGTCTTTACCCTCATTTTCTGGGAGATAATCTCTAATCCCTCGGAATATCCTACCGGATAAAATGACTCTTGGCCAGGGTGCCTTGGGACATACCTGATAGTCTATACTGACAATAATTTATGGTGGGAGCTTTGAAGCAGAAGGTATCAGCTAGACCTCTGGAGAGGCTAGAGGTCATAGTTTTCACTTGCCAGTTTTCATTCACTCTCTTAGTTTCCACTTACAAGTTTTCATTTACTCTCATACTAAAAGTACTAAGTTTTTAATCCAGGGATATTTGCTCTAAGATTTTCTATTCTGTTGGTCTTAACTCTTGGATATATGCTTAAGTAAAAAATAAGTTGGACAATATTGTGAATAGTATGCTTCCATTTATATAAGGAAGAATGGATTATACATACATGAATGTGTGCATATATTTTATATTAAAATGAACACAAACATGAAATAAACCAATAAAATAGTATGGTTGCCTATGTATACATCTATAGAGAGAGAACAGGGCAGAGAGCATATGAATTAAAGTTACAATTCTCTGTTTTGTACAATTAGCTTTGGATGTATAGACATGTTTTTATAATTATAAAGCAAAGTTATATTAAAAGAGCAAATGTGAAAACATGAAAGTAAGGTAAAACAAATAAATATATCAAGCCATTTGCATAGTTCATACAGAACAAATATATTAATTGATTTTACAATATAGTCATCTGATTGATGGGCTATGTCTTAAAGAGAAAAAGAACCACAAGGAAAAAAAAATAAAATTGCACTATTCAATTGCTGATTGTACTATTGGTATTCTTATTCTGAAATGGCCTGCAGGATAAAGCAATTATTAATTATGAGACAGTAATTATGAATCAAGTTTTTAAGATTAAAAAAATAATATAAAATCAAAGAAGTAAAAATGCAGACTCCTACATATGATCTGGGAATATCAAAATGAACACATAATTTATTTCTTATTAATATGCATGTGTATGTATACTTTATGGCTATCATTTGAAAAGGAAAAGATACAATAACCAATGAATATCACTATTGACAGATTATGGTCTCCGTGGCATTTTCACTAATATAAAAGAGGAGAAATGACGGATTACAATTCTGTGACAAGGAATAACAAGTATTTTGTCATAGCAAGAAAGCAGGAAACTTTTAAAGTTTAGAGGTCACATCAAGAAGATGTAGAAGCTGTCCTGAATTTGCTCCCATTGGCCAAAGATAGGATAATTTTGAGCATCAGTAAGCATGATAATTGTGAAATGTTGAAACATATTAAATAATTTGAACCCAGAATATTGTGTTACTCAAAAATGTATACTAATATCACATAGGTCACCTTTGAATGATTCTGGAAAGCAACTCCATTTTCTGAATATTGTCAAATGAAGAGAAATAAACTTTTAATCTGTCTGCCAGGGACAAACTCTGCCTCAGAGTAGCAAATGAATTTTAAGGGGAAAGTGCTCTGTGTTGTATTCCAGCAAAATGTGAAGATGGGCTGATAGAATCTCAACATTTTGCAATCTATAATGAAATAATGGAATTGGGTAACTAAGTTTATCATTCTTTATAGAATAGAAAAAATAATGATTATCCTTTATGTGTTTCCTAATGGACGACTACACCACCTATGAAGTCTTCTTGGAAAAAACAAAATAGAGAGACAAAACAATATCAGACTAAGATTCTAGAATTAACATTCAGTTTAAGGAATGTACAGGTGACATAGCAATATCTTCAATGACGGTGCATGGAGATACTAAGCAAAATCATAAAACAAGATGAAATGCCCAGTTTCTTTTAAAAATTGTAAAGTAATCAATATAAAGGTAGGGACAATTATAAATTAGTAGAATTTGAAAGAAATATAAATAGGTAGTTACCAGCTTTTCCTGTTGTGGTTCCTAATCGAAACAAATCATAAAAATAATTATAAGGCATAAGAAAATTGGGGAAATGCAAACACTGACAGGTTATTTTGATATTAGAATTATTGTTAATTTTTAGGTGTGACCATGGTTTGAGGCATGTATATATTTTATTGAAAACTTCTTTCTTAAAAATAAACTACTAACTAATTTTAAACACTAACTGATGCATAATTTTGACAGCTTCCAAAGTGAAGCCTCATATCGAAGCAAATTTGTGGCTTAAATTGGAAATCAGTTTTATTAACCAAACTTTTAAATTGTGTCCTACTGAAATAATAATTTCCAGATATATGTTAGATGGTGAATTTATGTTTATATATATATATATTTATGTGTGTGTGTGTATTTATATATATATCTATATATATATATACACATACATACCAGAGAAGACAATGGCAACCCACTCCAGTACTCTTGCTTGGAAAATCCCATGGACAGAGGAGCCTGGTAGGCTGCAGTCCATGGGGTCGCTAAGAGTCAGACATGACTGAGCAACTTCACTTTCTCTTTTCACCATCATGCATTGGAGAAGGAAATGGCAACCCAATCCAGTGTTCTTGCCTGGAGAATCCCAAGGACGGGGGAGCCTGGTGGGCTGCCATCTATGGAGTCGCACAGAGTCGGACACGACTGAAGTGACTTAGAAGCACACATACATACATGCATACGAGGATGAATGGATGGATTGATGGATGGATGGTTGGATGGTTGGATGGATGGATGGATTGGAGGGAGAGAGAGTATGACAGATGAGGTAGAGAAGAGGGTAAGGGAAAGGATAGAAGGGAAAAGTAGAGCAAACAGAGGGAGGAAAGGAGGGGGAGGAGAGAAAAAAGCGTATGTACTATGTAAATGCAAAAGCCTAAACACTGTCTCAATCTAGTCACCACAAGATATTTTCCTATTTAACTGTGATTTACTTCCCCTCAACCCCTTATTTCCCTTTCAGTATTTTAACAGGCATAATCCCAAAGGAAAAACTGCAAAAACTTAGATCTCTAGTAAAATTGTTTTTGCATTATTGTCTAGGTTAAAAGATTTTAGCTGTTTTATGAATAATCAAGCATTTATGTATATAAGTTTATTTGATAGGCAAATATAATGATCTTTATTGAAGCTGAAAAATGCACAGATGAGTAGCAATTTAACATAGAAATTAAAAAAAAACTCTTGTAGAGATATTATTTATTGAATTATGGGAAGTAGCAGCAAAATATTACTTATACAAAATATATTCAATACCGGTTAGAGGTAGGTAGTTAATTTAGTGAGAACATAGCTGGCATGCGCTCTGAGGAGGTTCCCTGGAATCATTAAATGAGGTAACCTAACTTCACTGCAATCTAAAAAGCAATAAAGAATTATCAGTATTTCTTCTATATTTGGTTATTATATGTTGTATATTATTTGGAACAAAAAATTCAACCAATAATTCCTTAAGTGAAATGATTTAGGCAACATTTATTTGGTTATTTTGTTCAGCTAAATATTAAATATAGCAGGAAACTGTGCCTTGTTTTTATCATATATGTATAGTCATTCAGTCAAGTCTGACTCTTTGCAGCCTGTGGACTTTAGCTCATCCGACTGCCTATGGAATTTTCCAGGCAAGAAATATTGGAGTGGGGTGCCATTTCCTACTCCAGGGGATCTTTCCAACCCAGGGATCCAACCCAAGTCATTTGTGTCTCCTACACTGGCAGGCAGGCAAATTCTTTACTATCAGTGCCCCCTGGGAAGCCCTGGTTATCATGTAGCTATTGGTAAAAGAATTATGCAAAATAAATTGGTCTTTAAAAAATGACACCTGAAAATTATTTAATAAACAACAATAAAAGGAATGTTCATTACTTAGCTATATTAAAAATCACTCTGTAGGAATTGTGATGATTTGGTTCAAGAAAAGATATAAGGTTCAAGAATAAAACCTTATTTTAGTTCTTCAGCTACTCAGCATGTGTCTCAACTTAAAAATATATATCTACCAAGTATATGGCTGTAGACTCCTATAATCCTGTTTAAAAAAATTAAACAATAAGTCCAAATTCAATTGGAATATCATTTGTTTATTTTTTATTGCTGCCTTCTAAAAATGCATTATACTGCATAATTTCTCTCAATTAAAATGAATTGTAGTTTGAGAGTTCTTGGCATCTTCATGAAACCTCATAGCTAACTTTTCAGGTGGAGTAAAAGCCATAGGTCAATTTATAATTTCTTTTATAATTCTTATCACCATTTTCTCTGAAGACAACTTAACTGTCCCTCAGTGAGTTAATTCTGTTAGCCATCCTTTATATAATGTAAATGAATGTGTAAAATTTTCCCTTTTTCAAATCTAAAGGGTGTTCAAACTGTTTATAATTAGAGTCATGTATCAAGATTCAGTCATTTTTACTTTGTATAACATTTGCAGGATTAAATGTGGAATCTATGCAACTTAATATTTATCTTTATTTCATTGTGGAAAATAGCAGTTTTTAAGGTTTATAGGACTTAATACTCTAAACTCTATTCCATTGCAAAATAAAGAGTAACTCTTACTGAAAACAGACTGGTTCCAAATAGGAAAAGGAGTACGTCAAGGCTGTATATTGTCACCCTGTTTATTTAACTCATATGAAGAGTACATCATAAGAAATGCTGGGCTGGAAGAATCACAAGCTGTTATCAAGACTGCCAGGAGAAATATCAATAACCTCAGATATGCAAATGACACAACCCTAATGGCAGAAACTGAAGAAGAAGAACTTAAGAGTCTCTTGATGAAAGTGAGAGAGGACAGTGTAAAAGTTGGCTTGAAGCTCAACATTCACAAAACTAAGATCATGGCATCCAGTCCCATCACTTCATGGCAAATAGATAGTGGAACAGTGGAAACAGTGGCTGACTTTATTTTTTCTGGGCTCCAAAATCACTGCAGATGTTCATTGCAGCTATGAAATTAAAAGACGCTTACTCCTTGGAAGGAAATTTATGACCAACCTAGACAGCATATTAAAAAGCAGAGACATTACTTTGCCAGAAATGTCCGTCTAGTCAAGGCTATGGTTTTTCCAGTGGTCATGCATGGATGTGAGAGTTGTACTATAAAGAAAGCTGAGCACCAAAGAATTGATGCTTTTGAACTGTGGTGTTGGAGAAGACTCTTGAGAGTTCCTTTAACTTCAAGGAGATCCAACCAGTCCACCCTAAACAAGATCAGTCTTGGGTGTTCATTGGAAGGACTGATGTTGAAGCTGAAACTCCAATACTTTGGCCCCCTGATGTGAAGAGCTGACTCATTTGAAAAGACCCTGATGCTGGGAAAGATTGAGGGCAGGAGAAGGAGACGACAGAGGATGAGATGGTTGGATGGCATCACCGACTCAATGGACATGGGTTTGGGTGAACTCTGGGAGTTGATGATGGACAGGGAGGCCTGGTGTGCTGAGATTCATGGGGTTGCAAAGAGTCGGACATGACTGAGTGACTGAACTGAACTGAACTGAACTTACTGTAAAACATATTACTTTAATTTTTTGTTGAATATTCATGACAAAACATTACTTATGAACTAAATAAGCTGTAAATTTAAATTGGCCACACTTAAAATATTGAATTATGCTTGTAAGATCAGTTTGGGAGAGTATAGGAACACTTTTTAAATTTTATACTATTAGTATCCCTTTTGAAGTATAGATTTTTATTTATAGAAAATCTCCTACATTACTTTTCCCCCTCTCTTTCTCTCTTTCTCACACACACACACACTCACACATCCTTTTTTGATGCCGTGTAAATCTTTTTCAACGTTTTTATGTGTTTATTATTGATGGCACTGGGTCTTCATTGCTGTGTGTGCTTTTCTCTAGTTGTTGTGAGTGGGGCTTACCCAAGTTGCAGGCTTCTCATTGTGATGGCTTCTTCTGTTGCAGAGTAGGGGCATGGTCTCCAGGGTGCATGGGTTTCAGTAGTTGTGGTAGGCACAGTCTCAGTAGTTGTGGCTCCTGGCCTATAGAGACAGACTCAAGGTTCTGGCACATGGGCTCAGTTGCTCCATGGAATGTGGGATCTTCCTGGATCAGGGATTGAACCCATGTCTCCTGCATTGGCAGGTGGATTCTTCACACTGCGCCAGCAGTGAAGCCTTTCAACTTTTCAATGAGAAGTCTGTAAATTTAGCGAAGGATGCATTATTGTATACTTTTTAAAGTAGAGCAGACAACATTGGGTTTTATTAATCTTTCATCTCTGCATGTCTGTCTTTCAATTCAGTTCAGTTGTTTAGTCATGTCCAACTGTTTCAGACCCATGGACTAAGTATGCCAGGCTTCCTTGTCCATCACCAACTCCCAGTGCTTACTCAAACTCATGTCCATAGAGTTCATGATGCCATCCAACCTTCTCATCCTCTGTCGTCCCCTTCTCCTCCTGCCTTCAATCTTTCCCAGCATTAGGGTCTTTTCCAGTGAGTCAATTTTTCATGTCAGGTGGCCAAAATATTGGAGTTTCAGCTTCAACATCAGTCCTTCCAATGAATATTCATGACTGATTTCCTTTAGGATTACTGGCTGGATCTCCTGGCTGTCCAAGGCACTCTCAAGAGTTTTCTCCAACACCACAGTTCAAAAGCATCAATTCTTCAGCGCTCAGCTTCCTTTATGGTTCAAGCATCACATCCATACATGACTACTGGAAAAACTATGGCTTTGACTAGATGGACCTTTGTTGACAAAGTAATGTCTCTTTTTTTTTAATATATTGTCTAGGTTGGTCATAGCTCTTCTTCCAAGGATTAAGCATCTTTTAATTTCATGGCTACAGTCACCATCTGCAGTGATTTTGGAACCCCCAAAACATAAAGTCTGTCTTTATCCACCTATGTTAAAATAGATCTGTGTTTATAGATTCCCTAGTGGTTCCCAGTCTGGATTTTTTTCTTTTTTAATAAATGGATCATGCAATTTAGATATTTCAGTCGTGTTTTATATTTTGTTCTGTTAGTGTCACAAAATCAAGTTTTGCTTGCTACTTTAGTTTTCCTTTTCTTTTAGGTTCCATGAATTTTAAAGCATTATTAAGCCTGGGAAAGAAATAAGATGTTTATTAATTTATAGTGACCTTCTTAGCATTTTGGAATTTCAAGAGTGGTTTGCCTTTCAATCCTATAGAGTATTACTATGTAGTCCTAATTATGAAGTATATCTTATTATAACTTTTAGAGCCTTTCTCAGCCTCAATAGTTTCCCCAACTCCCCACCTTCACCAGCCTGAGGACTTAGCATAATAAAATGGCACTTCCCCTCTATTTAACTATTTAAACATGTTTAAAGTTTTCCAAGGAAACTTCCAAGGTAGTAAGCCGATCTTTCAGTCTGTTTTCTTTTTTCTCTTTGTTTTATGAACATTTTCACATTTGGCTGTCTTATGCCCTCTGGGAGATCACCCAACCTCAGAGTATTTTCTTAAAACCTTTTTTGAACTTCTACCTTTATTATGAGAATCACGAAGTCTTTTCTCTGAACCTTTCCCAGTTGATTAATGTGGTCAGTGCTGTTTCTTTGTGTGAGCCACTTTGATTCCTCTGCCTGGGACTGTATTCACAATTTTTTACACTTTTTTGTTCCTTATTGATTCTCCTGTTAAGAACTCTTTTTTTCCTAGGATATTGAGATTCCACATTGCACATCCAGTTCTTTTAGCTTTTAAGGTTCTTGCTGAATTCTTCATTCTACAGTAGGACTGGGAGAAACCTACAGAGCAGAGAGGATCCCATGTTCTAAGACTCTCTCAAAAGGAAACCAAAACTAAGATAAAAACCAATAAATAAATGAACTCCAGTAAATTACGTATATCCAAGTATTTAATGTTGAAAGAATGAGGCTATAAATTTTGTGCTATGGAATGTTGGAGATATAAATTTTTGTAAATATCACCTAGCCCAATACTTCATTTTGCAGAAGAAACTGAGATAAGTGTACCAAGCAATGTGCTAAAAATGATCTGAAGCAAGAAGGTAAGTAAGGTAACAAAGTCAAAGGAAACAGATCACAATCTCTCTTTTCCAAACTTGCAAACTTTTACACTTCAAAAGGAACTTCTAGAGTCTTTGATATGTGTTCATTGGTTGACTATTCCAGCTATTCAACAAATGTATATCAAATGCCTACTATATGTCTGACTGTAGTCTTTGCAATGAGTATACAATGATGAATGAGACATGCTCCTGCCATTTACTGAATTACAGTAAAAAGTATAGGGTGCATATAAAAGACAAAACACAAAGTTGTACATACATCAATTCAAGAATGATCTATTGCTTGAACATTAGTGTCAGCCAATGTCTTTGTTGATGAACTTAATAATAAAGCATTCTTTTAATAGCCATCATGTTTTAAACTTTAGAATTTCTTTAGATAGATACCAGAACTTTTTGTGAAATAGATGAAAGAAACTCTTATATTCTTTAATGAGCTGGGATTTTTTTATATTAGCTCTGTAAAATATTCAGTTCAGCACACATTTAAAAGTGTTATATATTGTTTCACATGAAGAAATTATATGGAAATCCTTAGGATATCTGCTTAAAGCAATACATAGTAAGAATTATTAATTTGTATATTCTAATACATCTTTTTTATTCATAGAATGTGCAAAAGGTTTGAAGAGATTTGAGAATAGCCTGGTGGCTCAGATGGTAAAGAATCTGCCTGCAATGCTGGAGACCTGGGTTCAGTCCCTGGGTATGGAAGATCCCCTGGAGAAGGGAATGGCTACCCACTCCAATATTCTCGCCTGGAGAATTCCATAAACAGAGGATCCTGGCAGGCTACAGGCCATGAGGTCTCAAACAGTCAGACATGACTGTGCAACTTTCACTTCTTTTTTTTTTTTTCTAAGTAATTTAACTACTTTTCCTTACATGCATTGAAACAGTAGAAAGTATCTTAGTTAATGTCCACCTCACACCTTTCTGGATTAACTAATGTTCTTCTTCCTACTGTAAATTATATATACTGATGTCTAGGACAACATAAATATTTGGCATTAGGAGATTTCTCTTACATATACTTTGATTCTTTTCAGGTGAAAAGCATGTTGTTTTCAAACCCTAACTTGGGTTCCTGGATCCTAAACCAACATGGGTGTGTTAGGAGAAGGGGCTTCCCACTTCAGAAAACAATTTCTGGAAACCAGCAAGGTATCTAGGAATTCAAATCAATTGTGACACTGTCTCTTTGAAGTAAGCACCTGATTCCATAGGTTTATGATACAGTCCCACAAGATTGTCCACACATACATATGTGAGTGGACATATATAAAATATTGAAGTATATATGTACTCTGATTTTTCTTGGCAACCTTTATTCCACATATATACTGTGTGTTAAATTTACTTAACAGGCAATGACTATATTTCTTTCATTTCTGTTTAAGTCCATTTTTTGTTGAGGGACAATAGCAAAGTCTGTGTTGCTATTGTTAAGAACAAGAAACTTGGCTTTTTTCCCCTATAATTTTCTGAAAGCTTAAATAGTTTTTGAAATTCACTATCACTCTCCTTGTAATAATTGTGATTTTAACAAAGCAAAACTAAAGAGTAGAAATTATACTATTGTCTCTACTTTTACTAGAAAGATCAATCTCTTTGTGTTGATTGATTTTTTTTGTGTGTGGAAAGCAGGCTAATTTTATATTAGCTATTGCTGAATGTGTAGTTAGAAAAAATAATATTCTCATCAAAAATAAAAACTAGAAAGAAAGTAAGTATGACAAAAATATTGTTTTATTTATGTTTCAAATTTTGGATAATGTTTGCAGTGACCAAAAAAAAAAAGAAATATATATATATATATATATATATATATATATATACACCCATCTTCTTTATATTCAGACAACACTTCTGAAGGGAGAAATTTCTGACGTTTTTCCTTCTAAATGTCCCTTTATTATAGTATAGGTTTACATATATATGTTTCAAAAAGAGAGGAAAATGATGTGAGCAAAATAAAAGAACCATGATCCTTGATTATCATTAACTCAGAAAAATATAAAAGATTAATGATGATTTATGAAAGCAAAAGCAGACTAATAGTCATAATATACTCTGTTTCTGTTTCAGTATTATACTTAACAGATAAAGTCAGGAAATTAAAAGTAAAATTATTGTATATCCCTCCTTTGAAATGCGTTAACCATAGGTTACAAAAAATGTGAAAAGAATTTCACACTAAAAAATTCTAACTTCTTACTAATATTAAGCTAACTTTATTAAGTACACCTACTACAGATCAAATACTGTTCTGGACACTGAAAATGCAAAGGAATAAATATTATGGACTCTCAATAAGCTTCCAAATTTATTAGGGAGAGAGACCTGTAATGGTAATTCTTCCTTCTACAAATAGAAGAGAGTGATTTCTAAACGGAGCTACGAATGATGAATCAGAATATCTACAGAGCGTGGAGAAGGGGTGAAACAATAAAACAAGGTAACAGCAGTGAAGTATTCTGATCCAAAGTAATCATGAGCTAATTCAATGAGGCAAAAGAAAGAATGCCACATTAGCAGAAATAAAATAATTACAGTTGGAGCATGAGGTAATAGTGTGCATGTGTGTATAGATGCATGTATGTATTCATAGGTCCTTCTTATTTATACTGGAGATCTCAGAGGCTGGACAGTTTTAGGAATAACAGTCTGTTTGGAAAGAGTGTATATTTGTTTCATTCTTTTCATAAAATGAGTAAATGCCTGCTTTCCATACAAGAGTGTTGGTTCAGTCAGTCTAATGACATGGAGCATTTCCAGCTTTCCTTCTTCCAAATCTGTGTATAAACAGACTGAACTAAGATACTGAGGACTCTTCTAATCCTTGTTAATGAGATTAGCCTTTTCTCTGAAGGCAGAACCATGCCATGAAATGTTGTATCCAGGCCTTCTTTTCCCTCACCATCTCCCAGAGTTTGCCCAAGTTCATGTCCATTGAATCAGTGGTGCCACTCAACCATCTCATCCTCTGTTGCCCACTTCTCCTTCTGTCTTCAGTCTTTCACAGAATCAGGGTCTTTTCCAGTGAGTCAGCTCTTCACATCAGGTAGCCAAAGTATTAGAGTTTCAGATTCAGTATCAGTCCTTGCAGTGAATATTCAGAGTTAATTTCCTTTATGATTAACTGGTTTTTCTCCTTGCTATCCAAGGGACTTTCAAGAGTCTGCAACACCACAGTTCAAAAGCATCAATTTTTCAGCCCTCAGCCTTCTATATGGTCCAACTCTCACACCTGTACATAAATACTGGAAAGACCATAGCTTTGACTATATGGACCTTTGGCAGCAAAGTGATGTCTTTGCTTTTTAACACACTGTCTAAATTTGTCACAGCTTTCTTTCCAAAAAGCAATTGTCTTCTAATTTCTTGGCTGCAGACATCATCTGCAGTGATTTTAGAGAAATTTGTCACTGCTTCCACTTTTTCCACTTCTGTTTTCCATGAAGTGTTGGGACTGGATGCCATGTTCTTAGGGTTTGCTGTTGTTGTTTAAATATTGAGCCTTAAACTAACTTGTTCACTCTGCTCTTTCACCCTCATCAAGAGGCTCTTTAGTTCCTCCTCACTTTCTGCCATTACAGGGTTATAAGCAGAGAAATGATCACAGCACAGTGTTCTGTGTTTTTTTGTTTGTTTATTTTTTTTAATCACTATAAATACTAGATGAGAAGAGTAAGATTAAAAGCAGAAAATAAATAAGGAGACTGACAAAGGAGAAAAATACATAAAATGTTTTAAGAGAAATTTTATGCAGAGTAGTAAGAAATGTAAAAGCAATCTTTAACATCTGGAACCTGACAACTAGGTCTTGTTCTTCTGTTGATCATGAACAATTCCATAGAATATCAACAACAATGAAGTCATTCTGACAGAAATTGTTCAAAATAAAAACAAGACCACTTTGCACTCAGGTCTGAACACAGACAGTAAACATTGTCCAAACCATAAAAATGAACAAATATTTCCCTATCCTGACTAAAAAGAATGACAACTGCCTCTTTACATGCTATGGTTTTACCCTCACACTAGTCTTCCATCTTCTTAAATAAAAGGATGCACAATCACAAAAATCACCTCCACTTAGTAATGGTAAAACCAATCCAATCCAAGAGCAAGGCCCCACCACTTAAACTGTCCCTGAAATCGCAGACACAAGTCTAAAACCTATAATGAGGCATTTCTAATACCTTCTTGCTCGCGTGCCCAACAATTGCTCCTGTGCTGTGTGTGTGTGTCTTTCCTTATTATGATACAAGTTATGTTCCTAGCAGTCTTTGCTAGAGGCAATGATGAAATAAGGTAGTTGAAAATGTTCAATCAGTTGTTTATGTATTTATGTAAGTATTTATGTAAGGTTTGATACATGAACAAGTATCTTAACTTTCTTAGAGTGAAAGTAAAGGGAAGACTTATGACATGGAAATTAGAGAGTAAATTCTACTAGTCCTGGAAGAATGCATCTTCAAATTTCTTTTACATGAATTATATCTCAAAGTGGTAGAAATTTTATTAAAAAGCAAAAATGACTTTATTATGTTAATCACCATGCATGCTATAGCACTTTTAGTTTATAAGTACTTTTAATTATCTTACTCATTAGGCTCTTTCAAGAATGTCTTCTGAAAAAACTACTTTTTCTTCCAACATATTTGGTTATATATATATATATATAGTAAGTCATGTTAAATTGCTATAGTAGTAGTAAGGAAGGCAATTTTTAAAAATTGTTCTTTGTTTATTTTTTAATGTCAATAATTTTTATGCCTTAAGTAGTAAGAGAGATACATCTTTCTACAATATTATGATTGACTGGGTAACTGGTATGAAACATAATTTTAATTTTTTTCATATTTAATAACTACAAATACATTTCACTTACTGATAGTTAATACTGAATAAGTTTTGCAATTTATCATACATAAATAACCATAATATATTTTGAAATACAGAGAAAATTTTTTATAGTTTTTAATCAGTTATGAAGTTGTAAATGTATCTGTTGATATTCTTATACTTCAAAGAAACCCATGCATTGTTGTTTATTTTGTTGAATATCTATAGCTAAATATTCATTGTTTTCTGTATATTCTTATTTAGCAAAGCTTATGGATGTTGTGTCACATGAAACAGAATAAATACTATACAACAGTTTAATATAGAAGAGTATCTCAAAATATTTAAGCCATAAAATACATAACTGATATGAAGAATAATCATGGGAATATTTTTGAATTTATCATTTGCAATGCTTATCTAATCCTGTGATTATTTTATTTTGAATTGACTTTGACCAGATGCATTTATTGCACATAATATGCAAGAGTATTTATGTATTGGAGTTCTTCAGAGAAACGGAATCAATATGATGTGTGTATGTATACATAAAAAGACATTTTAAGGAACTGGCTCACAGGAATATAGAGACTGGCAAATGCAAAATTGTCAGGGGTAAGGGTGCAGAGTGGAGATCACTGGAAAGGTAGATGTTTCAGCTCAAGTCTGAAGGCAGTCTGGAAGTGGAATTGCCTCTTTTTCAAAGCACCCCATTCTTTTCAGCTTATTGAATGAGATCCATCTACATTATGAAGGGTGATCTGCTTTACTCAAAGTCAAAACTTCACAGCAACCTCTAGAGTGTTGTTTAAAATGCATGAGTATTGTAGCCTAAGTTGATAGATTAAACTATTCCTTTGCAATTTGTGATATCATTTATATATCAATGGCAAGTAGAATACTTATTTCTCAAACTGTAAGTGAAGTTGCGCTTTATTTTAAGGTGCAGTGTATTTCTCATCCCTTCCCAAAGAACTTTACTAGCATTAGAAAAGAAAGTAATATTATCTCCTGTCTTGAGACAAATACTGAGTTAATTACCCTAAAGTAATACTATGAATTTCTTGTGAGAAGGCTGTGATAGCATTGATAATATGTTTTTCACTATGAATATTGTTAGTTGGGCTAGTAGTGGGACTATGTATGCTAAGTAGATGGGTGTATAAAAAAATCCTGAGACATTTCATCTATAAATATCTGATTATAGACCAAATAATTAAAGATTAAGCTGTTCACAACCTAATACTTGTTTTCTTGAATGAATAAAAGATTTTAAGTGAAAAAAAGTTGGGAAAATAAAAACTTTTCTTCATGAAAATCTGTTATAGCAAAAATACAAATGCTTATTTTCTTAATAATTATATATTTATAAAATATACCACTAATATTGGGGAAAAGTAAACATCCTGAATCTTTGAATGTATTGTTCTTTCATGTGTCATCAATTATTTGATGAAATTAAGGCCTGATCTCTTTTGCCTCCTTTTTTCTTTTATTCTTCTTTTCTTTGTCCCTCTCTCCCATCCTTCCTTACTCCTTTGTCTTTTTTGCAAGAACTGTCTATTAATTTTCATTTAAATACATACAGAAAGGTAAGTTAAAAAAGAATGTTTAAATTTTTATGTATTTGTAGGGAGAATATCTAATACTTTTAACAAGGTTTTATGGTATTCATAAAATACCATAAAATATTTAAGTGAAATGTTTAAGCACTTTTAATTGTTTCAGAGGGGTGATCTACTTTATGAGAAGTACCTTTTATTTTATCCTAAATGCTTATGATCCAAAGGATAAAACTATTTGTTTAAATGTTTACATGACTTTGAAGTTAGCATGTAATTAGTTAGAAATAGGTCTGATTGCTATGACACATGAAATTAGTAGCATACATGTAATGAAAGTTCCAGTTCTACTAGCTTTAACTCAGGCAGTATCTACTCTTTTGTTGCTGATGTTGGTAAGTCCAATACAGAAAACAGCACAACAGAAATTTCAAATACAATGCAATGGCAGTTTCATAACTCATAATACCTATAATTGGAAGTTTGCACATATGTAACAAAAAGCAGAAAATTTAGCTAATAAATCTCTAAGACATTTTATTCTTTTATTTCAGTTTCTTTCTTTTTTTTTTTTTCTCTACACAGACATTATTCTACATTTCAGGATCTTAGATAGTTAATGGATATTTAGATTTGGAAAAAAAATCTGCAGAAGTTGTTGTTATCCAAAACATACAAAGTGAGAAAGGGACCAAAGCTCATTAAAATTACTTATTAATAAAGCTTTTACTGTTTTGCCCAGAAATGTTGGTGCTATGATAATATTATGCTAAGAATTCCTGAAAACTTTCAATGTTCCAGTGGATCCAAACGTGTGTGTGGATGTTTTTTGATAGTTTTATGGTTTAGATTGGCATTGTGTATATATGTTAATGTTTGTGGATATAAAAAAGTAACAGAAACAGCAAAAAATTATTTTCAGCAATATAAAAAACGATGTAAAACAGTGAAGAAAGATATACATTTTTAGACTTACAGTCTCTATTTCTAGATAGACATATAATACCAAATTGTACCTTGAGGACCACATAAGTATCAAGAATATTTTAATTTCTAAAGTTATGTGGAAAATTTTGTTTTGATGCATATTTTTACTTTTTTCTGGATTTTTAAAATCTGAGGTCAAGGTTTCCACATATATTAAATATCACATATATCAAATATTCTTGATTTGTCCAAGAATCATAATTCTGACTGTATTCTTAAGGAGAGGTCAAGACCCACTCAACAAGTGGTCAGTAAATCAGTTGGCGTTTTCTGGAGACTGTCTGATTTTTATTTTTTTGAGACAGAAAATTGCTGGCACTTCTATCATTTCTACAAAAATATAGAAGACTCAGAAGTAACTTAAATCATCTCAGATGCTTAATATAACATTTCACCAAGATAATGGCATCTTCTGAAATTCAATTCTTAAAATCTAGGCTTTGAATAAAAATAAATCTCTTTAATAGTAAACAATGCTGTTTTCTTCCTTCCTTCCTACTTTCCTTCTTTCCTTCCTACTTTCCCTCCTTCATTTTTTGATGCATAATTAAAGTAGATCAACATGTCACAGTAAATATATAAAAGTCATCACCATATTGCTTTACCGAATTGCTAAAAATATATCATAACCAACTCAATAAAATATGTTCAGACAATAGGACAAGAGAAGCTATGTTAAATATCATTAGTTTTTCAAAATCTGAAGAACATAAGACATTACAGTAAAATAGCATACTAAGAATCTGATGCTGTAGACTGAGCTTCTAACTTTATTTTGGTGATAAATAATAAATCTTCACAGAAAACTTTGCTCATATACCTTCACAAGAAATTGAATATAAGGACTGTGCAACATGAAAAATATATAAGAAATTATAATAAATTAGAAGCCCAAACAGTCAAGGAACACGTGCCATTCTAAAATGATCTATATTGTTTAAGTAGGGTATAACTCCCTCCCTTTATTTAGGACAAATTATTCACAGAAGATATTTATAAACAATTCAGAATTCAAAACTTAGTTAATTAGAACCAAATTCCATGGTGGAACTAGAGGAAGAATAGCATTTATTTTATTTGTGATCATGTGGAAGAACAGAGATGAAATACAGTAAAACTCTTTTAGCAGCATCACTAAATAGAAGACTATAGATGGTATGATCATTAAATTTTGGATTAAAATGTGGACAGTATTTTTTCCCCCAGCTTTTTATTACTGGGACACTATACCTTGTTATGAAGCATGTTTGCTTTGTTTTTATATTTGCTTATAGACATTTTCCTGAATTCCCCACAAAGCTATTATAAATTCACAGATAGTTCTCCTTTGTGTTCTTCTCTGCTCTGAAGTCTCTAATTTGGTCTTTCTCAACAAAAGAAGTTAGTAGACAGTGTAGAGAACCAGAAAGTTGAAAAAAATCAAATAAGCAAGGAACAAATAGCATCCATCCTGTCAGAGGTTATTCTAAGGAACATTCTGAGTCTCCGAGTTTTACACTCTCTATGTGCAGGAAATAATAAGAGAAAGGTGTACATTTACCAGTTCAGTTCAATTCAGCCACTCAGTCATGTCCGACTCTTTGCGACCCCATGAATCGCAAAACACCACGCCTTCCTGTCCATCACCAACTCACGGAGTCCACACAAATCCATGTCCATTGAGTCGTTGATGTCATCCAACCGTCTCACCCTCTGTCAGCCTCTTCTCTTCCTGCCTTCAATCTTTCTCAGCATGAAGGTCTTTTCAGATGAATCAGCTCTTCACATCAGGTGGACAAAGTATTAAGAGTTTCAGCTTCAACATCAGTCCCTCCTATGAACACCCCAGGACTGATCTCCTTTAGGATGGACTGGTTGGATCTCCTTGCAGTCCAAGGGACTCTCAAAGAGTCTTCTCCAACACCACAGTTCAAAAGCATCAGTTCTTCTGTGCTCAGCTTTCTTTATAGTCCAACTCTCACATCCATACATGACTACTGGAAAAACCATAGCCTTGACTAGATGGACCTTTGTTGGCAAAGTAATGTCTGCTTTTTAATACGCTGTCTGGTTTGGTCAAAACTTTCCTTTCAAGGAGTAAGCATCTTTTAATTTCATGGCTGCAATCACCATCTGCAGTGATTTTGGAGCCCAGAAAAAATAAAGTCAGCCACTGTTTCCACTGTTTCCCCATCTATTTCCCATAGAGTGATGGGACGGGATGCCATGATCTTCGTTTTCTTAATGTTGAGATTTAAGCCAACTTTTTCACTATTCTTGATGAAAGCCCACTTTCCTCAAGGGGCTCTTTAGTTCTTCTTCACTTTCTGTGTCATCTGCATATCTGAGGTTATTGATATTTCTCCCGGCAATCTTGATTACAGCTTGTGCTTCTTCCAACCCAGCATTTCTCATGATGTACTCTGTATATAAATTAAATAAACAGGGTGACAATATACAGCCTTGACATACTCCTTTTCCTATTTGGAACCAGTCTGTTGTTCCATGTCCAGTTCTAACTGTTGCTTCCTGACCTGCATATAGGTTTCTCAAGAGGCAGGTGAGGTGGCCTGGTATTCCCATCTCTTTCAGAATTTTCCACAGTTTATTGTGATCCACACATTTGCCAAGTTTTGCATTATTTGGTAGTGTTTCCTACAATGTGTCTGCCAAGCCTACTTGAAGTTTTATTCCTCATTATTGATTAAACGTCTGTTGCTGCCCCTTACCCCCTTATTTTCATGTGTTAAAGCCTTTATCCCCAATATGACTGTATTTGGAAATGGAATCTCTCTAAGTGAGTAATTAAGGTTGTTTGTTTTTGTTCAGTCACTAAGTCCTATCCAGCTCCCTGTGACCCCATAGACTGCAGCAGCATCCCTGCTCTTCACTATCTCCCAGAGTTTGCTCAAATGCGTGTCCATTGAGTCAGTGATGTTATTGAACCATCTCAGCCTCTGCCACCCTCTTCTCGTTTTGCCTTCAATTAATTGTTCCCAGCATCAGGGTCCTTTCCAGTGAATCAGCTTTTCCCATCAGATGACCAAAGGATTGGATCTTCAGCTTCAGCATCAGTCCTTCCAATGACTATTCAGGGTTGATTTCCTTTAGGATTGACTGGTTTGATCTCCTTACTGTCCAAAACACTCTCAAGAATCTTCTTCTGCACCACAATTTGAAAGCCTCAGTTCTTCAGCGGTATGCCTTCTTCATGTTCCAACTCTCACATCCATACATGACTACTGGAAAAACCATAGCTTTGAGTATATAGAGCATTATTGGCAAAATGATGTCTCTGCTTTTTAATATGGTGTCCAGTTTTGTCATTAATTCCTTCCAAAGGGCAAACGTCTTTTAATGTCATGGCTGCAGTGACCATCAGCAATGATTTTGGAGTCCAAGAAAATAAAATCTGTCACTGGTTCTACTGTTTCCCCTTCTATTTGTGAAGGGGATGAACTGGTGATGGAACTGGCTGCCATGATCTTAGTTTTTGAAATTGAGTTTTAAGCCAGATTTTTCACTCTCCTCTTTCACCCTCATCTAGAGGCTCTTTAGTTCCTCTTAATTTTCTGCTATTAGAGTGGCATCACCTGTTTATCTGAGGTTGTTGATATTTCTCTTGGTAGTCTTAATTCCAGTTTGGGATTCATCCAACCCAGCATTTTGCATGATGTACTCTGTACATAAGTTAAATAAACAGGAGGCCAATATACAGCTTTATCATAATCTTTCCCAATTTTGAATCTATCATTTGTTCCTTGTAAAGTTCTAACTGTTGCTTCTTGACCCCCATATAGGTTTCTCAGGGAACAGGTAAGGTGATCTGGTATTCCCATCTCTTTAAGAATTTTCCACAGTTTATTGTGATCCATACAACAAAGGCTTTAGCATAGTCAATGAAGCAGAAGTAAACATTTGTGTGTTTTTTTGGTTATTTTTTTCTGGAGTTCCCTTGCTTTCTCCATCATCCAATGAATGTAATTGTGATCTATGTTTCCTCTGCCTTTTCTAAATTCAACTTGTACATCCAGAAGTTCTGGATTCATGTACTGCTAAATCCTAGGTTGAAATATTTTGAACATATAAGCTTGCACTGATTTTCCTAACTTGTTACTAAGGCAGCCCTCTCTATCCAATTATTTTACAGTTCTGTTTCTACTTCTTCAATTGTCCAGATATGAACTGTCCACTCCATACACTTACTGCCACTATGAATTTTTATATTAAAAAGGGGAAATACAAAAGCTGGAGACTAACTCTGGTGATATAGCAAAAAAATTCTTGCTCCACAGAGATTAGTAAGGGCAGCAATGATCAAAGATAAAAAATAGTAGAGCCTTTTTATTCTGTGAGGCAGTAGGCAATAGAGAGGCCTGAAGGAGGACTAAAATCTCCTTTATATGCGCATGTATGAATCCTACCATATGCATTTTTTACTCTTTTTTGAATGTTTTCTCCCCCTGCCCCCATGATATGAAGGCATTTAATAGCAGAGTTCAGTATCCCTTCTATCTTATGAACAATGAAGCCCTAAAGAAAGCAAATCTATTTTAATTCTGAATATCTGGTGCTATTCAAAACATCAGTGGGCTTTGATAGTTTTTATTTTAAGTCACTCTGAATTGACTCAATTCTGTCACTAGGTTGTTACTCATTTCATATATTTGCTGTATATTTGCAATTTTACATACTTTGAGATTGTCTCAAAGTTTTCTTTGGTTCCTTTAGCATGCTTATTATATTACAAATTTAAATTATTATCATCTAAACTAAAATGTTCACTCAGTTCCTCTTTAACTGATCTTGGAGAAGCACAAAACAAAGACACTGATAATTTCAGAGATGTTTATTTCCTTTGAAATGTAATGAATAGTTGAATGACAAATGAAAGAGAAGATACATAATGTGTATGTTTTATGAAGTGGAAAATTACAATAGAAATCTCTAGTTTTGTTTTAACTCTTACTTGGTAGCAGCCACTCCCCTACTCATCTCTATGTGGTTGTATAGGTGACAAGTGCCTGGGCATTATAAACCTTTGATATAAATGATCACATTAAGTTGGTTTGCATGCCTACTTTAAAAATTCAAGCTATTTTTCACAGTTAAAAAGCAAAAGAAAAGAATAACTGACAAATCTAGCCTTTCTCAGGAGTAAAGTAAATTGGTTTCATTGAGAAAACTACAAGCCCTTTTATCAGAACCAAAAGAGTCTGATAAACTTGGGATTTAGGCAAGTAGATAGTGCACTATTGTTACTCTGCAAGGGGATAAATCTGCAAGATAAGTATCCTTCAATGTTAACTTTGAGTTTTATTCTACAGCTTCATGTTATACCAGATATCTGTTTGAGACAACTATGATCAATGATCTATACCTTATCAGTTATGTCCAAACCTTTGCAACTCCATGGACTGTAGCCCACCAGGCTCCTCTGTCTATGGGATTCTCCAGGCAGGAATACTGGATTGGGTTGCCATTCCCTTCTCCAGGGGATCTTCCTGACACCGGAATCAAATCTGAGTCTTCTGCATTGCAGGTGGATCTTTACCATCTGAGCCACAGGGAAGTAATCAAGTCAATTTTACATTTATTTAATAACTTACATTGTGATTATTTTTTATTATATTATCCTATAAATTTGGCATATTTTATGGGCAGATTGGTGAATAAAATGCAATTTAGTTAAAATGTGCTTTTTGATATTATTCTTCAGTTTGTTTTCTAAGTCACTTTTATCAAAGAAAATAGTACAACTAATGAAATAAAACAATGGGAATCTATGCTGCATAGTTCTATTCAAGTTACCATCACCCCAGAATTATGAGTCTGAAAGGACTGTGAATTCACTCCTTACATATGCCACCATGTTTTATGTGGTGATTGAATGAGTGGAGCATATTTCTTGAACTAAATGTATTTACCTCATTCCCTAAGAAATTACACGATACTGAATCCAAGTTTATACCACATTTTAGGAAAGAGTACCTATGGGTTAATCTTGTTGTGAATAGCATTTTCTCAAACATACTCCCTGAACTTGTTGTCCAGAACTATGCTATTTCCTAGTCCTGAGATGTCCACATATAGTTTTGTAGAGTTGTTCATGTCATTCTTTATTAAATATTGCAGTTTTAATTTTTTCCAAGTGTGTCATAGAGGACATGTGACTAACCTTTCTCTTCTATCCTCTTAAATTCACTTGGGTGCACATCCTATTTTCTGCTGTTTCTTCTTTGCTGAAGATTTATAATCCTGCTCTGTGCTTTCAATATTTTTATCACGTTTTTATGTAAACAGTTGATATATAAAAATAGGCAACCAAGAACCTATTGGCAGGGCAGCAATAGAGACCCAGATATAGAGAACAGACTTATGGACATGGGTGGGGTAGGGGGGAGGAAAGAGAGAGTGGGATGAATGGAGAGAGTAGCATGGAAGCATAAAAACTATCATATGTAAAATAGATAGCCAATGGAAACTTGCTGTATGACTCAGGGAACTCAAACCAGGTCTCTGTAACAACCTAGAGGGGTGGAAAATGTAGGAGGTGCGAGGGAGGTTCACAAAGGAGGGGACATATGTATACCTATGGTTAATTCATGTTAACAGATGGCAGAAAACAAAACAATATTGTAAAGCATTCATCCTTAAATTAAAAATAAATCCATTTTTAAAAGAAAAAATAGGCATCCTATGCAATTATTAAAGACAGTTCTTGCTAGTTTCTTATGTGTCTCTTAACTGTGAGTCATTTGGGTTCCTAAGAATATTTCTAGTTCTTTCCTTTAGGGAATCTCACATTTTTATTTGTGATGAAGCAGTGACCATACATGTCATTTTTTGATGGCTGAGATGCAATTGGCATTGCCAATACCACAACTAACATATATTTTGACTTTCTGAAAGCACACAAAACTATCACGAATATTAAATAGGATTTTGCCTCAATTATAACATAATTTTCAATTCAAAGCAAAAGGGAAAGCAATTTGAAGTCAATAGTCTTGTGTGTTGATGAATTCAACAAAAGTGTTTTATAGGAAAAGAGAAAAATCAGTTCTATCAATTTGAAGAAAAATAAGCAAAATATCTTGAGTTCCATAGCATTTTAGACTATGAACAATAATGTGATTTAATAACTTTTGAATATTCTAAGTATCAGACATTTTTGTACAATAATACTGATTATAATAAACTACAAATGGACTTAGACTGTACACAAATATTCTATTTTCTTCTTTAGAGTAAGAATGAATTTTTAAACAGTTCTCTAGTACTTTGCCTTGGGCTTTCTTCTGAAAGAAAGCTAAGCAGCCATTTCCTGAAGAGGCCTAGAGTGAGGTGGAAGAATGGAAGTGACACTGACTAAAGCTAATGCAAACAAAACTTTGATTCACTGTTTAAAGCTTCATGGAAACTAACCTTTTAAACTTGTATTTTGTGAGCACACAAATGACCTTTAAGACTAAGTGGAAAAATCTGTTGTTAGATTCATTGTAGTTTGCTACTGGTGGTGGATGTTGGATTTTTTTTCTTGATTTATCTTTAGAAATGCTTCTGTGTTCCAACAAATGGTGATGATTAAATAACATATAAAAGAAAAGAAAACCTGACCAGAAGAAAATTTCCTGTCTATGCACATCTTAATTTAAGCAGAAAATTGAAGGAATTTTCCAGTGATGCATTAACAAATTTATGTCCTACAACATTCAGAAGCAGTGGCTCAACTCATGCCATTTATGTTGTTTCATATAGAAGTTAAAGGGGCAAAAGCTGAATTCTGGGATTATATGTGCCTCTTTCTCAACCTGTGGCCTTGGAAACTTTAATTACCCTTTCTAAATATTTTTTTGTATTCTTGAAATTGAAGCTAAGACTTAGCATTCCTTAGGGCCTCATTGAGGATCTAATGAGGCAGTATTCGTAAATCAACTATTTTGGTACCTGGTTTATGCTCAGAACTCCATATATTTGAGCCATTATTATAGCCATTATTATACAGAAAACTCGTGTATACATTGTTTTATAGTTTAAAATTTTATAATAACTGGTATTTTTGTAATTATTGTCTTGTTTTTATGTTTCTGTATTTTGTTCTTTAAGTATATTGTGAGCATTTTCTCTGGATTGATGTCCTTCAGAATATACCAACATAACACACATAGTATATATATACATATATTCAATTTTTGACAGCTGTCATAAGTGTGATAATCCTGAAAATCATTGCTATTAAACAATTCAGTTAATCACTACAAACAACATGAATTTTCCAGTACTCTTATTGATGAATTTCTTTGTGTTTTTTCCCATAGCCAGGTTATTAATTAGATGATGAGCTCTTGATGTCTGTTTTCCAATCTGTGCGGTTAGTAATTTCTCAGAAATTTTTCTCTCCTGTCATTTCCCACTTTATTCTAGAAACTAACTTTATTCCCATAGATCTATTTTATTTTTCTTCTTTACTGACATCCTGGGATGATTATACCATTGCTACTCTTTACTCTGTGCTTAAACTCAATGATTCTCTCCCACAGAAATAGAAACTATCTTAGAAGAAAAATTATATAAAGTGCATTGCCATACTATATAGTTTATTTTATTTGGATTCAACTGTTTTGAAGTGAAGCACCCATATAGTATAATTTATTAACTTTTGGAATTTCAAATAAATATACATAAAATTTTTAGCTCTCCATTGTCAAATATTATTCATCCATGGTCATAACAACATTTACATGAGATTACCAAAATTTTTATATATTAATCATATCATATATTTTCTGAAGACTGTTACATAAAGCAATATATAAATGTGTATATGTGCATGTATAATATGAATCTATATATATATATGTATGTGTATGTGTATTTTATGTGCCAAAATAATGTTTGATTTAATATTCTTGAAAGTCTTAGAGTTTAAACAACCAAGTATGAGTAGGCCATACTGGACACTCATGGCTATATTTAGGTATTGGTAAATATAAAATTTCTGAAGAAAACTATTTAATTTAGTAATGAAAGTGAATGCTACTCATATTGTGAATCACAGATCAATGATAAGAATTATTGTCAGTTTCTACTTTAATATGATCTCTGCTTTACTAGAAATATGAAAAACAATGGAACCTGGCAAAGCATGCAAGGAGGTAAGAGGACTAATTATAGAAATTGTTGGGAAGGATCTTCAGGTATTGTAGCTCAAGAATAACAAGAGAGGAAATTAACCTGAGAGAGCACAAAAATGTATCTTGGGGACTGCAGGAAGAGAAGACCAGAAGAACTGAAAATCCAAAATGTTAAAATTATCAAGCGAAACCTGAAGATTCATGGAAGAAAATTTAAATACCACCTATAAGTATTGAATGGAGGAACAAATTAAGTCTATTAACACAGATGTTGCATAATTTTGAGAATGTAGTTCTCAATATTGAGTGAGTAAGTGAAGTCACTCAGTCGTGGCTGACTCTTTGCAATCCCATGGACCATAACCTACCAGGCTCCTCTGTCTATGGAAGTTTCCAGGCAAGAGTACTGGAGTGGGTTGCCATTTCTTAATATTGAGGTATTTGTTTATGTCCTGTATCTATGATCCCCACTTGTCAGGGGGAGTTTTGAATTAAAGATACTAATTATAGCTGAAAGAAACATAAAATTATTTGTATATTCTTCCAAATAATGAAAGTTAAAGCTGCTTGTTCTGTTTCACATGTTTCTAGTGGGACAAAGATCATGGGTTAGAAATCGACAACCATAGCACATAAGATGCATTTCCTATGGGCTTGTCCATAACAGGAAGAATATTCTAGATAAGATTGTGAAGTAGAGTCAGAATAAGATATGAACTATACACTTGGTGGGAAACAGGAAGGAATACAGAAACTTTTCAATAGCGAGCCTATATTTCCAACATACAAATCTACTGAAAAGTCATGATAGCTTAAGGCTATTTTATCACCAAAGCTATTTGTTTCTTTAGGAGTTATTTGAACTGTAGAGGATATGTAACTCCAAAGTTCATTAGAAAGTTTGGACTCAAAGGAAAGGAGAAAATGTAAGATTGTGTCAAGGTTACAGATAACACAGCATTTATTTATAAAGCATATTTAATATTATATGGGGCCTAAGAGAGAAAATATTAGCAAGAATGTGTACGGAATATTATTGGCACCTTTTAAGTGAAGGTCACTATGATTTTAAAATAGTCTAAAATATTACTTTTAATTGATACTTTCTTAAGTGTGATTTAATGATTATAATAAACTGTTATGCACAAGTGGTAAAATTTGAATTCATAGAGGAACTTCTTGAAACTTTGCAGAGATTTTAATATTTATGATTACAACTCCATACAGATTCTCTTAGTATCCACACTACTTGGAAACTTAATGAAAGTGAAATTCACTGTCCTGTCTGATTCTTTGCCATCCCTTGGAATTCTCCAGGCCAGAATACTGGAGTGGGTAGTCATTCCCTTCTCCAGGGAATCTTCCCAACCCAGGAACTGAACCAAAGTCTCCCGCATTGCAGGCAAATTCTTTACCAGCTGAGCCACCATGGAAGCCCAGGAATACTGGAGTGGGAACCTATCCCTTCTCCATGGGATCTTCCCAAACCAGGAATTGAACCAGGGTCTCCTGCATTGCAGGCAGATTCTTTACCTGCTGAGATACCAAGTTTAATAGAAATCTAAATTTTTGAGCTTCTCCCCAAATTTAGTGATTCAGATACCGTAGAGGTAGATCTCAGCAGTCTATTTTATCAAGTTTTCCAGATCATTCTTATAAATACTAAATATGTAGACCTGCTAATATACTACTATTGGACTTGAATTAAGGTTGCCAGAAAAAATAATAACTGAGAACAATAGCAACAATAACAAAGGTCACTTAAATTTTTAGAACAACAAATAATGTTTAATATAAACCTGCCCCACATAGCCATGCTGCTGCTGCTGCTGCTGCTAAGTCACTTCAGTCATAGGTGATACTAGTTTGTGTGTGCTAGGTCACTTTAGTCGTGTCTGACTTTTTATGACTCCATAGACCATAGCTTTCCCGGCTCCTCTGTCAATCTGATTGTCCCAGCAAGAATACTGGAGTGGATTGCCATGCCTTCCTCCAGGGGATCTTCCCAATCTAGGGCCTGAACCTGTATTTCCTGTGTTTCGTGCATTGCAAGCAGGTTCTTTATGACTGAGCTACTGGGGAAGCCCTATGCTAGTGTTAAAGCTCACTAATTATTTGTCTGAAATTTAGATTTAACTGAGTGTTTTATGTTTTACTAGCAACCCTTACATGAATGGAAAAGACTAGTGTTAGGTCAGTTAATATAAACCTCTTTTTGGAACATGGAAATATTCAGGTTTAAAAATATGTAATAAATGACTGTATTCCACAATTGGTTTATTTGGCTTACAGGGTGGTCTGTATGTCCAAAAAATGTTGAATCTTGTTCAACTTTTCTGCTACCTAAACTCAGTGAAATGTTGTCTTGGTCTGATTGGTTGTTGTTGTTGTTTAGCTGCTAAGTTGTTTCCAACTGTTTTGCGACCAAATGGACTGTAGCTTGCCAGGCTTCTCTGTCCATGAGATTCTCCAGGAAGAATACTGGAGTGGGTTGCCATGTTCTTCTCCAGGGGATCTTTCCAACCTAGGGATTGAACCCAGGTCTCCTGCATTGCAGGTGGATTCTTCACCACTGAGCCACCAGGGATTACCATTTAAAAATGCTATCCAGAGGGTGTAGAGAAAAGGGAACCCTCCTACACTGTTGGTGGGAATGCAAACTAGTACAGCCACTATGGAGAACAGTGTGGAGATTCCTTAAAAAATTGCAAATAGAACTACCTTATGACCCAGCAATCCCACTTCTGGGCATACACACCGAGGAAACCAGAATTGAAAGAGACACATGTACCCCAATGTTCATCGCAGCACTGTTTATAATAGCCAGGACATGGAAACAACCTAGATGTCCATCAGCAGATGAATGGATAAGAAAGCTGTGGTACATATACACAATGGAGTATTACTCAGCGGTTAAAAAGAATTCATTTGAATCAGTTCTGATGAGATGGATGAAACTGGAGCCGATTATACAGAGTGAAGTAAGCCAGAAAGAAAAACACCAATACAGTATACTAACACATATATATGGAATTTAGGAAGATGGCAATGACGACCCTGTATGCAAGACAGGGAAAGAGACACAGATGTGTATAATGGACTTTTGGACTCAGAGGGAGAGGGAGAGGGTGGGATGATTTGGGAGAATGACATTCTAACATGTATACTATCATGTGAATTGAATCGCCAGTCTATGTCTGACGCAGGATGCAGCATGCTGGGGGCTGGTGCATGGGGATGACCCAGAAAGATGTTCTGGGGAGGGAGGTGGGAGGGGGGGTCATGTTTGGGAATGCATGTAAGAATTAAAGATTTTAAAATTTAAAAAATAAAAAACTAAAAATTAAAAAAAAAAAAAAATAAAAAATAAAAAAAAATAAAAATGCTATCCATTGGGTGACTTAAAGAACGGATATTGATTTCCTCACAGCTCTGGAGAAAGTCTGTGATCAGGGTTCCAATATGGCCAGTTTGTGGTTTGAGATCTCCTCTTGATTGACACAAGGCCTTCTTTCAATGTTCTCACGTGGCAGAGAAAGAGAGAACAATCTCTCTAGGATCTCTTCTATAGGGACACTTATCCCATTATGAGAATTCCACCTTCATGATCTCCTCTAAATCTCTAAACTTGGTTACATCATAAAAATCCCATCTCCAAATACCATTTCAATGAGGGTTAGGGCTTCAACATATGAACTGGCAGCACAAGGTGGGGGTGGGGGACAAAATTTAGTCCACAGAAAGTGTCAATCTGTATAAAGAATTACAACTTTGCTTTGAAAATGTATACCTAGAAATTTGATATAAAGAAAATGAAGGATAAAATACCAATAAAATATAATATTTCTGAGAAAAAAAAATCTGGATTTTTTTTAGTTTATTTTACTTGGAGGCTAATTATTTTACAATATAATAATTGTAAAATATTACAGGGTGGCTTACAGGGTGATCTGTATGTCAAAAAAAATGTTGAATATTGTTCAGTGCTTTTCTGCTGCCTCTTCTTGTATATACCCTAAACTCAGTGAAATGTTGTCTTGGTCTGATTGGTTGTTGTTGTTGTTTAGCTGCTAGGTTTTTTGCCATGCATTCAAATAAATCAGCCATAGGTGTACATGTGTTCCCCATCCTGACCCTCCCTCCCACCTCCCTTCCCATCCCATCCCTCTGGGTCATTCCAGTGCACCAGTCCTGAGCACCCTGTCTCATGCATTGAACCTGGACTGGTGACCTATTTCACATATGATGATATACATGTTTCAATGCTATTCTCTCAAATCATCCCACCCTTGCCTTCTCCCACAGAGTCCAAAAGTCTGTTCTTTATATCTGTGTCTCTTTTGCAGTCTTGCATATAGGGTTATCATTACCATCTTTCTAAATTCCATATATAGGTGTTAATATACTGTATTGGTGTTTTTCTTTCTGGCTTACTTCACTCTGTATAATCGGCTCCAGTTTCATCCACCTCATCAGAACTGATTAAAATGCATTCTTTTTAATAGCTGAGTAATATTCCATTGTGTATATGTACCAAAGCTTTCTTATCCATTAGTCTGCAAATGGACATCTAGGTTGCTTCCATGTCCTGGCTATTGTAAACAGTGCTATGATGAACATTGTCGTACACGTGTCTCTTTCAATTCTGGTTTCCTCAGTGTGTATGCCTAGCAGTGGGATTGCTAAACCATATCACAGCTTAAATTTTCCTTAGAAAATATATATCAGATTTAAATGTTTGACAATTAATGAGTGTCTCTCACGATGAGCTGTTTCACTTGCAATGTTTCATTAGTAAGAAGAAATGCCATTTTTTTTCCTGTTAGAATTAAAATAACCAATAAAATGTAAAATTAAAAAAAAAAAATACAGTGACCCAAATAGGTATAGCTTTCTAGCCAGGAGTCTTAGGTTTGTAGAAAGTAGAGTTCAGTGTATCACCCTCTATTTCTCTCATATTACTAACGTTTTTAAAATCAATGGACATATTTGTTACAGTTGATAAGCCAATATTGATACATTATTATTAATTAAGGTCCCTGGTTTATTAATGCTCATTCTTTGCATTTTATATTCTGGGAGTTTTGGCAAATGTATAATGCCACATATCCATCATTACACCACCACTGTAAACAGCCTTGTGCTCAAGGATTCATTTCTAAACCAGATGTTTTCAGTGATTGAAAAGTGAAGGCTTTACTGCAGTTACCTAAAAAGAGTTATATGAATAAAGGAAGGGAAACATCTTCAATTCTTATTCCCACAAAAGCAATTTCTAGAATAGTACATTTGTTATTGCATTCTTATTTCCTTTTTTCTTTTTTTCCTATAAGTTCATATCCCTAAATTATATGAACTTTAGAGATGAAATTTTTTATCCCCCAAAATTCAACCTGAGCACCACAAAATTAAATAAGACACCGTTCAGTTGCTCAGTCCTGTCCAACTCTTTGTGACCCCATGAATCGCAACACGCCAGGCCTCCCTATCCATCACCAACTCCCGGAATTCACCCAGACTCACGTCCATCGAGTCCGTGATGCCATCCAGCCATCTCATCCTCTGTTGTCCCCTTCTCCTCCTGATCCCAATCCCTCCCAGCATCAGAGTCTTTCCAATGAGTCAACTCTTCGCAGAACATCATAATTAGAAAGGATTGAAGGAAAATCAGAATCTCCCTCTCTTAGTCTCTTGGCTGTACTAAGTGGCATAGAGGGGAAATTTATGCTAACTTTCTAATAGCAAAGTGCGTCTTGCTAAGTCACTTCAGCCGTGTCTGCCTCTTTGTGACCCTATGGACTGTAGCTGCCCGGCTTCTCTGTCCATGGGATTCTTCAGGCAGGAATACTGGAGTGGGTTGCCATTTTCTTCTCCAACAGCAAAGTAATCTTTTTTTTTTTTTTTTTTTGGTGTTTGAGCACTAGCATTGGTTGTTTACATTTTAGCTAAATTTCACGTTAAAGTCTGTTCAAAACAGCCACTTCAAAGATTTCTTTCTACAGCCGTATTTGATACCGATATTTGTTCTTAGTCTTTTGTGGGGTGCATTAATTGGATCATTTTGCATTAATCGAAATTCTTTGCCAAACAGTTACTTTGGCAATTTGAATTGGAATTTCTATTTTTTGCCTTGGATACAGGCTCAGTCTGGATCAGCATAGATACCAGAAAACATAGAAATGCATTTTTCTCTTACCGCTGTTCAACATTTTTAACTTCTTGGTCAACTACATCAGTCTGCATGCCTTTATAGATAGTGGAAAATTTTAGTTATAAAACATTTTTTAAAAGATTTGTACGTTTACAGTTCTCCTGGCTAGAAAGCTATACCTATTTGGGTCACCGTATTTTTTTTTTAATTGGTTATTTAAATTCTAACAGGAAAAAAATAGCATTTCTTCTTACTAATGAAAACATTGTCAATTAAAACAGCTCATCTTGAGAGACACTCATTAATTGTCAAACATTGAAATCTGATATGTATTTTCTAAGGAAAATTTAAGCTGTAATATGGTTTATTAAAACGTATTCTAGTTAAGCTACAGGGTGATATTCAATAAACAATTCATGGACATTCAATAAAGAAGTACATAGTTATAGAATGGAAAGAAAGAGAGTGAAGTCTCTCAGTTGTGTCTGATTCTTTGTGACCACATGGACTGTAACCTATCAGGCTCCTCCATCCATGTGATTTTCCAGGTAAGAGTACTGGAGTGGATTGCAATTTACTTCACCAGATTTTCCCAACCCAGGGATTGAGTCTGGGTCTCCCATGTTGCAGGCAGACACTTTACCATCTGAGCCACCAGGGAAGCAATAATAGAATTTCAAATATTAAAAAGAATTAAAAAATGATTAGCATTGCTTTTAGGTGAATACATTGTGAACTCTGAGATTTCAGGATATTAGCACTGAAGGGAAATATTGTCAGGCGAGTACATTCTCCTCAGTTCTGTCTCATCTCAACAAAAATTTGAAGTGAAGGACGATAGAGCCCTTGGCATGTCATAGCACTTGGACAGACCGTGTTATAACTCTCAGGTCTCGGACAGACCATGTTATAGCTCTTAGGTCTTGAACAGACTGTGTTACAGATCTTAGACAGATCAGTGTTACAGCTCAATTTTATTAAAAAACAGCAGGAAAATACATCCTCGAGGCATGAAGGCATGCCAACAAAAAGCCGTGAAGAGAGAGAGGGAGAGAAAGAGAAACAGAGAACGTGTGTGCCAGAGAGAGAGAGATCCCTGGCCCTTTGGCTCCTCTTTTTATATGTCTTTCTCCTCCCCCTGGGCCTGCCCTATGTCAACTGGACTAGCCAGGTATGCTGTTTGTTCTACCTGAAGTCCTCACTCTGGTCCTCGGACCTTCCTTTATTCTAATTTCACAAGCTTTTCCCTTCCTTGTCTTTTAGCCACCACCATTCTAGACCCCTGTTTCCTATTCTAACTACCAAACATTATTTTTATTTTTAAATGACATTCTCCAATCACATTAGTTTTTACTAATTAATATACAGTTAGTATTATAGAAGGTTTACTAGACCTGAGGCTAACTTTTGACACAGTTACCAGATAGGGAAATGTATTAGCACCAGTTGCATGTACTTCTAATTAGATTTTGCATCTATATTTATTTTGAGTATCTCTTTTGCTTATCACCAGTGTGTTCATTTCTTCTGTCTAATTTTAATCAACATTTAATGCTTGTAATGCACATATAGTGCTTTTAATACATTTTTCTCAAATAACAGTTTGGTTGATATAGTTAACTCAGCAGTCTTCTCTTTCAAAGCACAGAAATGTATATTTTTATATCATTAAGTATTACAGTCTAATCCAGAAATCGGAACATCATGGCTATACAGCTTTTAACTTTCACTCTCACCTTACTTATTTACTTTCAAATCTAGGATGCATTTGCTCATTTCAAATTCAAAAATTTTCATGCTTTCTTTGGAATATGACTTATACCACATTTCTTTTTAGAACAGAAGAAATGAGTCTATCCTTTTCTATTGCATGTCCCTTGCGTATTGAGTAGAATGTGATCAAACCTATGGAAACACTGTATGTGTTTTCATCTCTTTCCTGTTCACTGTTAACATAGTAAAATGTCTGATTAAAATTCAAAAAAGAAATTGTGATTAGTACAAAATTTACTAAACACATTTACTTTCCAACATTCCTTTCTCCCTCTCTTTAAGGAGACTTATTAACATTATGCAGCATCCATGGAACATGTTGTACTGAGTATTGCCAGATTGGAGTGTAAATAACAGAATTCTGCTTTCTAACTGGATGTTGATGTTCTTAAGTCAATAAACTACCTAGCTAATGTAAAACATGGTTTAATCTTTCTTACAATGCTCCATAAAACCAAAGCATTTCTGTCTTCTTTGGAGGTAATTAATTCTGAAAAACATTGAATAAAAACCATGGGATAAGTTCAGAGTTTTAGGGACATCCTCAGACCCCCAGCCTAAAATCTATTTAATTACTTATATATTGCTTTCATAAAGATAAAAGCACTTTCCCTAAAGCCTTTAATATTTAAAATGAAACAATACTAAATGAAACACTATAAACATAAGGGCAAAATTACTCTTAGACACAAAGACTTTCTACCAGCAGATAAAAAAGGTAAATACATACATCTAATTCTCTGATAAAGTGTGAACTTTTTAAAAGTACTTCACTCAGAAAATAAATAGGGACTTCCCTGATTGTTCAGTGGTTAAGACTTCTTCTGATGAGTGGAAAATAGGTACTCAAGTAGCATCTCTTTATAACCAAGGCAACTAAAAACTTGGATAGTTCCTATGGCAATATTAAAATGAAGTTACAAACGGAAGTGCAAAAAGCCAACAGTTTGTTTCATTTTTGTACTTTACCTAAAAGCTATGGGGGGGTCACTTCGGGCCTAAAACATGTTTGCAATTTATGGCTTCTGAAGAGAAATTAAATTGTTTTCTATGTGCACACAGAATGAGAAGACCCTGAAATATTTTTTCCCAGAGTCTATACTGTAACAATACAAAATGAAAAAAAGAATTGAAAATGGTACCATGAATTATATATTAATAATATATACAGTTATAAAAATCAATAAATTACAGATTCAAATGAGGAAAATGAATATTAAATTTCTAAAATTTATAGTAATTACAAGAATGTAGCAATATTTCAAGTTCACTGAATATAGCCAAAGAGAATCAAAACCATGAATTGATGACTAATGTGTGTAATAGAGAAAGGTGCAAATATAAAACAATCATGGGCCTCATAGTAAAGCACAGGCCCTTCTTGGGGTAAAACACTGAACAATAAGTAAAATACAGTTTCTAGCAGATTGAAAAATCATGGAATGATTTAAGGGGAGAAAAAAAGTCAATCTAGCTACTATCCTTCTAGGTGGGACAGATACATTGATATGTTTTCCTCCCATTCCATTCAGAAGAAAATGTTTGATAGCTTGGTATGTGTGTGTTTATTTTGCCCTGCTGTATTCTACATTTTACCAGTAACCCATCCAAGACATATAAAGCACACTCATGATTCTTTGCATAGTTATTGACTATATTGCCCACACTGTACATTTCCTACCCTGTGATTCATTTATTTTACAACTGCAAAAGTTTGTATCTCTTAATCTCCTTCACCTATTTATTTTTTTCTCCATTCCCATCCTTTCTGACAACCACCTGCTTGTTCTCTGTATCTGTAATTCTGTTTCTTTTTTGTTATGTTCATTCACTTGTTTACTTTTAGATCCCATGTGTAAGTGAAGCCATACAATATTTGTCTTTCTCTGACTTGTTTCATATAGCACAATTCTCTCTACATCCATACTCCCTGATCCAGAATGTTGAAGAATGACAGAATTGCAGTCTTTTATGGCTAATATTCCATTGTGTATATGACGTCTTTATCCATCCATCTGTTGATGGACACAGATTACTTCCATGTCTTGGCTGTTATAAATAATGCCGCAATGAATATATATATATATATATATATATATATTTTCTGGTTAGTGTTTTAATTTTCTTCATATAAATACCCAGAAGTGGAATTGCTGGATCATATGGTAGTTCTATTTTTAATATTTTGAGAAATCTCTATATCTTTTTCCATAATGGCTGTACCAATTTACACTCCCACCAATAGTACAAGGGTTTCCTTTCCTCCAAACTTATTATTTGTGGTCTTCTGACATGTGGGATTGCATTTTTTTAATTAGTGATACTGAGCATTTTTGCATGTGCCTATTGACCATCTGTTTGCCTTCCTTGGAAAAATGGCTATTCAGATTCACTGCCCATTTTTTAAAATTCAGTTGATTTTTTTTTATGTTGAGTTTTATGAATTCTTTGTATGTTTTGGATATTAACTCCAAATCAGAGATATAATTTACAAGTAAATTCTACAATTCAGTAAGAGGTCATTTTGCTATATTGATAATTTTTTTTTGCTATTCGAAAGCTTTTTACTTTGAGGTTGTCCTATTTGTTTATGTTGTTTTTGTTTCCCCTGATTAAGGATACATATCCAGAAAAAATTGCAAAGACCAGTATCAAATAGTTTCCTACTCATGTTTTCTTCTTAAAGTTTTATGGTTTCATGTCTTACACTTCTGTCTCTAATAGACTTTGAATTTAATTTTGTCCATGGCTTAAGAGCTGTTTCTGTTTGATTCTTTTGCGTGTAGCTGTTCATTTTTCCAAACACCATTTATTGAAGAAGCTATCTTTTCCCCAATACATATGTTTGCCTCCTTTGTCATAGAATAATTGCCCACTTCATAAATTGATCTCTCCATTCCAATCCGTTAATCCATGAGTCTATTTTGATGTCAATACCAAACTGTTTTGATTACTATAGATTTGTATTATAGTTTGAAATCAAAGAACATGATATATTCAGCTTTGTTCTTCTTTCTCAGGATTGTTTTGGCTATTTGCGATCTTCTGTGTTTTCATTAAGATTTTAGAATTATTTGTTTTACTTCTGTGGAGAAGGCAACTGGCAATTTCAAATTATGTTAATCAAGAATGGGAGAAATGCATTAATATCAGTACCAATAAACAAAACATAATAACTATTAGAATCTGTAGCCAAATATAGCAATGCTAAATTTCACAAAGGTAAATACATTTTTCCTACTTAAAGAAGAGGAAAGCTTTTCTTCATTAACAGTTGCCAACTGGAAAACGTGCATTTAACTTTTAATTAATCTTTTTTTTCTTTTCCATTTAAAAGTAAAAAGAATGCTCGAACTACAGCACAATTGCTCTCATCTTACAAGCTAGTAAAGTAATGCTCAAAATTCTTCAAGCCAGGCTTCAACGATATGTGAACCGTGAACTTCCAGATGTTCAAGCTGGTTTTAGAAAATGCAGAGGAACCAGAGATCAAATTGCCAACATCTGCTGGATCATGGAAAAAGGAAGAGAGCTCCAGAAGAACATCTATTTATGTTTTACTGACTATGCCAAAGCCTTTGACTGTGTGGATCACAATAAACTGTGGAAAATTTGAAAGAGATGGGAATACCAGACCACCTGACCTGTCTCTTGAGAAACCTGTATGAAGGTCAGGAAGCAACAGTTAGAACTAGACATGGAACAACAGACTGGTTCCAAATAGGAAAAGGAGTACATCAAGGCTGTATATTGTCACCCTGCTTAATTAACTTATATGCAGAGTACATCATGAGAAATGCTGGGTTGAAGTAAGGAGAAGCTGGAATCAAGATTGGTGGGAGAAATATCAATAACCTCAGATATGCAGATGACACCACCCTAATGGCAGAAAGTGAAGAAGAAATAAAGAGCCTTTTGATGAAAGTGAAAGAGGAGAGTGAAAAAGTTGGCTTAAAACTCAACATTCAGAAAACTAAGATCATGGCATCCAATCCCATCAGTTCAGCTCAGTTCCATCACTCAGTCATGTCCGACTCTTTGTGACCCCATTAATTGCAGCACGCCAGGCCTCCCTGTCCATCACCAGCTCCCTGAGTTCACTCAAACTCACGTCCATTGAGTTGGTGATGCCATCCAGCCATCTCCATCCTCTGTCGTCCCCTTCTCCTCCTACCCGCAATCCCTCCCAGTCCCATCACTTTCATGGCAAATAGATGGGGAAACAGTGGAAACACTGGCAGACTTTATTTTTCTGGGCTCCAAAATCACTGCAGATGGTGACTGCAGCCATGAAATTAAAAGACGTTTACTACTTGGAAGGAAAGTGTGATCAACCTAGGCAGCATATTAAAACACAGAGACATTATTTCATTACCTAAGGTCCGTCTGCTGCTAAGTCGCTTCAGTCGTGTCCAACTCTGTGTGACCCCAGAGACGGCAGCAGCAAGATCTGTCTAGTCAAGGCTTTGGTTTTTCCAGTAGTCATATATGGATGTGAGAATTAGACTATAAAGAAACCTGAGCACCGAAGAATTGATGCTTCTGAACTGTGGTGATGGAGAAGACTCTTGAGAATCCCTTGGACTGCAAGGAGATCCAACCAGCTATCCTAAAGAAAATCTCTCCTGGGTGTTCATTGGAAGGAAGCTGAAACTCCAATACTTTGGCTACCTAATTCAAAGAGCTGACTCATTTGAAAAGACACTGATTCCAAGAAAGATTGAGGGCAGGAGGAAAAGGGAACAACAGAGGATGAGATGGTTGGATGGCATCACCAAGTCAATGGACATGGGTTAGGTGGACTCCGACAGTTGGTGACGGATATGGAGGCCTGGTGTGCTGCAGTCTCATGGGGTCGCATACAGTAGGACACAACTGAGCGACTGAACTGAAGTGAACCATTAAATACGCTATTTTAAAAATCTATCTTGACATGTATACCCAGAGTTAGAAAGCTGATAGGCCTGCCTTCTTAAAATGCCATTAAATATATTTGAGTCATTATGCTACATTTTTGACAGTAAATTTTAAGAAGAATATAGAAAATTCAAAAGGTCCATCTAGTCAAGGCTATGGTTTTTCCAATGGTCATATATGGATATGAGAATTGGACTGTGAGGAAAGCTGAGCACTGAAGAATTGATACTTTTGAACTGTGGTGTTGGAGAAGACTCTTGAGAGTCCCTTGGACTGCAAAGAGATCCAACCAGTCCATTCTGAAGGAGATCAGCCCTGGGATTTCTTTGGAAGGAATGATGCTAAAGCTGAAACTCCAGTACTTTGGCCACCTCATGCAAGGAGTTGACTCATTGGAAAAAACTCTGATGCTGGGAGGGATTGGGGGCAGGGGGAGAAGGGGACAACAGAGGATGAGATGGCTGGATGGCATCACCGACTCGATGGACGTGAGTTTGAGTGAACTCTGGGAGTTGGTGATGGACACTGAGGCCTGGCGTGCTGCGATTCATGGAGTCACAAAGAGTCAGACACAACTGAGCGACTGAACTGAACTGAACTGAGAGAATTCAAATGCATTCATACAGTATCAAGGGTGATAATGCAACTCAAAAGCATGTCTTATTAATAAAAATAAATTGAAAAAAGATTTGGGAAAAAATATCATCATAAGAGTACTCTAATATTGGAGAATATCAAGCAAAATTATTACTTGTTTTTTCCTTACCAAGGAAAATAAAATTAAAAAAATAGAATGTAGAAACAAATTTTCACTCAACATCAAAAATAGTCCTCTAGTACAGTTGTGAGGGGCTTTCCTGATAGCTCAGTTGGTAAAGAATCCACCTGCAATGCTGGAGACCCTAGTTCAGTTCCTAGGTCGGGAGGATCCTGGAGAAGGGATAGGCTACCCATTCCAGTATTCTTGGGCTTCCCTTGTGGCTCAGCAGGTAAACAATCTGCCTGCAATGTGGGAGACCTGGGTTCAATCCCTGGGTTGGGAAGATCCCCTGCATAAGGGAAAGGCTACCCACTCCAGTATTCTGGCCTAGAGAATTCCATGGACTGTATAGACAATGGGGTTACAAAGAGTCAGATATGACTGAGCAGGTTTATTTTTTAAAAAAAGGTACAGTTGTGTAAATGGGGAATTTGCTATATAGAAGATACTCAGGAGTAGTTTTTATAACTATTCTACAGTTAAATAGAGAAGATAGAAGGTGATGGAGAAGATAATCTGCATTTTCCCTTCTTGTCCTAAAATTTTAGGATTCTTTGCTAATCTGACAAAGTAGACCAGAAGATAATGAAAGATTTAGATCAGGACCTTACATTGGTGAGGTAAACTTTGGTGAAGTATAATATAAAGTATTCACTGAAAACAGTAACTTGTGCCTGAGAATAAATGAATTACTAAAACTTTTGAGAAGGAAAATTTGTTATACTAAATCAAAACTTTTAATAGGCATGAAAGACTATACGCTGAGTGAAAGAATCACTTCACTGCAAAGAGTGTTATTAAATTCAGTAGATAATAAGATATTAACATCACATGGTGGAGAGTTTGGACAAAACATAGTCCATTGGAGAAGGGAATGGAAAACCACTTCAATATTCTTGCCTGGAGAATTCCATGAACAGTATAAAAAGGGAAAAAGATAGGACACTGAAAGATGAATTCCCCAGGTCTGTAGCTGCCCAATATGCTACTGGAGATCAGTGGAGAAATACTACAGCAAAAACAACACTGTATTGTGGATGTGACTGTTGATGGACATAAAGTCTGATGCTGTAAAGAACAATATAGCATAGGAACCTGGAATGTTAGGTCCATGAATCAAGACAAATTAGAGGTGGTTATACAGGAGATGGCAAGAGTGAACGTCAACATCTTAGGAATCAGCAAACTAAAATGGACTGGAAAGAGTGAATTTAACTCAGATGACCATTATATCTACTACTGTGGGCAAGAATCCCTTAGAAGAAATGGAGTAGCCCTTGTAGTTAACAAAAGAGTCCAAAATGCAATACTTGGGAGCAATATCCAAAATGACAGAATGATCTCTGTTCATTTCCAAGACAAACCATTCAATAGCAGAGTAATCAAGTCAATGCCCCAACCACTAAAGCCAAAGATGCTGGAGTTGAATAGTTCAACGATGACCTACAAGACCTTCTAGAACTAATACCCAAAAAAGATGCCCTTATCATCATAGGGAACTGGAATACAAAAGCAGGAAGTCAAGAAATACCTTGAGTGACAGGCAAATTTGGCCTTGGAGTACAAAATGAAGCAGAGCAAAGACTAACAGAGTTTTGTCGAGAACCACTGGTCATAGGAAACACCCTCTTCCAACAACACGAGACAAGACTTTACACATGCACATCACTAGATGGCCAATACTGAAATCAGATTGATTATATTCTTTGCAGTCAAAGATGGAGAATCTCTATACAGTCAGTAAAAACAAGACCAGGAGCTGACTGTGGCTCCGATAATGAAAACTATTACCAAATTCAGACTTAAACTGAAGAAAGTAGGGAAAACCACTGGACCATTCATGTATGACCTAAATCAAATCCTTAACAGTTATACAGTGGAAATGACAAATATATTCAGGGATTAGATTTGATAGACAGAGTGCCTGAAGAACTATGGGTGGAGGTTTGTGACATTGTACAGGAGGCAATGAGAAAGACCATCCCAAGAAAAAGAAATGCAAAAGTGAAAAATGGTTGTCTGAGAAGGCCTTACAAATAGCTGAGAAAAGAAGAGAAGCTAAAGGCGAAGGAAAAAAGAAAAGATATACCCATTGGAATGAAGAGTTCCAAAGAATAGCAAGGAGAGATAAGAAAACCTTCCTCAGTGATCAATGTAAAGAAATAAAGGGAAATAATATAGTGGGAAAGACTAGAGATCTCTAAGAAAATTAGAGATACCAAGGGAACATTTCATGCAAAGGTGGGCACAATAAAGGACAGAAATGGTATGGACCTAAGAGAAGCAGAAAATATTAAGAAGTGGCAAGAATACACAGAAGAATTATACAAAAAAGATCATGACCCAGATAACCATGATGGTGTGATCACTTATCTATAGCCAGACATCCTGGAATGCGAACTCAAGTGAGCCTTAGGAAGCATCACTCCAAACAAATCTAGTGGAGGTGGTGGAAATCCAGCTGACTTATTTCAAGCCCTAAATTTGATGCTTCTGGTGCTGCACTCAATATGCCAGCCAACTTGGAAAACTCAGCAATGGCCACAAGAGTGGAAAAGGTCAGTTTTCATTCTAATCCCAAAGAAAGGCAATGCTAAAAAATGTTCAAACTACCACACAATTGCACTCATCTTACACACTGGCAAAGTAATGCTTAAAATCCTTCAAGTGAGGCTTCACCAGTACATGAACCAAGAAAAACTAAAGAACCTCTTGATGAAAGTGAAAGTAGATAGTCAAAAATCTGACTTAAAACTCAACATTGAAAAACTAAGATGTGGGCATCATCCAGTCCCAACACTTCATGGTAAATAGATGGGGAAGCAATGGCAACAGTGACAGACTTCATTTTCTTAAGCTCCTAAAATCACTGCAGATGGTTACTGCAGCCATGAAATTAAAAGATGTTTGCTCCTTGGAAGGAAAGCTATGATCAACCTCAGTTCAGTTCAGTCGCTCAGTCTTGTCCGACTCTTTGCGACCCCATGAATTGCAGCAGACCAGGCCTCCCTGTCCATCACCAACTCCCAGAGTTCACTCAGACTCGGGTCCATCGAGTCAGTGATGCCATCCAGCCATCTCATCCTCGGTCGTTCCCTTTTCCTCCTGCCCCCTAGACAACATATTAAAAAGCAGAGACATTACATTGCTAACAAGGTCCATCTAGTTAGTCAAAGCTACGGTTTTTCCGTAATCATTATAAGTGTTGGAGACGACTTTTGAGAGGCCATTGGACTGCAAGGAGATCAAAGCAGTCAATCCTGAAAAAAATCAGTCTTGAATATTCATTGGAAGGACTGATGCTGATGCTGCAATACTTGGACTACCTGATGCAAAGAGCTGTCTCATTGGAAAAGATCCTGATGCTGGGAAAGATTGAAGGCAAGAGGAGAAGGAGACGACAGAGGATGAGATGGTTGGATGGCATCACCCACTCTGGAAGTTGGTGATGGATAGGAAGGCCTGGTGTGCTGCAGTTCATGTGGTTGCATAGACTCAGATACGACTGACCAACTGAACTGAACTGAACTGAATATCACAACGCTTTATGTCCAAATTAGGCTGTATTTCCATAGTGATCTTTTTAAGTCACATTATGAGTTGATGATCTGTGAAGGTCATGGCCTTTCTAATCTTTTATGCTTCTGTGATCTGTTGTCATTCTATAATGTAATGATTTCAAATAGAGTTCACCAAGATGAGTTGTTTCCTCATTTATGGTTTATTGAAGACTTTCCTGTCCACTACTTGTTACTGCTGACTCAATAAAACAGCCAATTTAACATTTTGACTTTTTATGTTTCAAGCAAATATTTGACATTGTATTGGTGAAATTTTAATCCCTTTGAATTAGTTTTCTTATCTCTAAGATTGCTGTTACCTATATACCTTCTAAATAACATATGTATATATATATATATATATATATATCTATATATATCTATATATCTTATTGAAATCTTTTGGAACAAGGAAACATATAGAAGATTATATTAATGACATTTTCATTAATCCTTATGCTTCTGTGAGAAGTATATCCTTGATATGCAGGTGAAAGAGGATTATATAGCTAAGCAGTGAGCCAGAGTGTTTCAATATGGCTTAGGAAACTATAACAAGAGTTTCTTTTCTGATTAGGTTTACTATTTGTCAAGAATTGCTCTTTTTAGAAATAATCTCACAAATAGATTTAAGAATTCTCTTTAGGAAATATAAAAATATAAAAAATGAAGTAAAAGTAAAAATAAGATTGTTCTTACCATAAACCTATGAAACCAAGTTACAGGGAATCAACATCCATATAATAAACTCTCCTTAAATAATGCTTCATTGGAAAATGAGATACAAAATATTTAACCTTTTTGATTATGAGTGTTGGCTAAAATATTCTAGTCACCATACGCTTTTTCAATATATAAAAGTAATATAACTTTACTATTAGATATTTACAATTATATTTTGAAGACAATTTTTCACTCAAATATTTAACTTTCTCTGTGTTAATTTAGCATACATGATGTGTATAACACTTCTAGAAGTTTGAGACCAGCATAAGTATAGATTGATTTCACTATGTAACACAAATGCGGTGTTAACAAATAATTCTGCATTGTTAATTCTTCCTGTCTGAATGGCTTTATAATTCTATTTTTGTAAGTTCTACTAGAGATCTCTCTCTGTATATTCTATCCCAATCCCATGTTCTATACTGAGAACATGAAACTTTCTGCTTTAATATATTTGGCATGTGGCTATCAGACTGATTGTCTTAATTATCATGTGTCAAGAACCTACACAGTTTCAATATTGTTTTTAGAGGAAGTTTTTGGTGAGTATTCCATTAGCAATCTGAATGCTATTCTTTGACAGAAAGAAGACCAGCTTCTGTTGAACACCTCTTACTTCAAAGTAGTGGCCTAAGAATGCTTGCTTAAATTAACTAAATATTCTCAGTGCTACAAGTTAGGTAAGTTGAAGAACCATGCTTTACATATCAGAAAATAAATTGAGGCCTTTTTAAAAAACCAGTTCTTCACTCTCAGTAATACCATGGCCTTCTTTCTCTTTCTACAACTTTTCTTATAGCCAAGATACTTTGTAAGTCTTCTAAATATTCAAATCATGTCCCTACTTCAAAGTTTAGCTTATATCTCATTTGCTTCATAAGATGTTAATAATACAAAAAAAGAGTGAATTTATTATCTAAAAGCATATTGACCTTAAAATTAAAACTTTATAAAATGTAAGGAGTTGTTTTGTTTCCAGAAGTGGCAGATTATGCACATAGACTCAGATGGTCTTTACCAATTTATCTATTTAACACAGGTTAACTGTGAGAATTATAAAAATTAAACAAGCCAGTAGTATACAGTATAATGTCTCTTATAAAGTGATAAGGAAATAATATGCTCCAAACCAATAGTAGATTGACCAGACTGTTGTTCCAGGCAAAGAGGAGTTGAAAAGTATAAAATACAAATTTCATCGAGATGAACCTTTCTATGAGTTAGTAGATTGTCCCAGAACTTTGGCTTAGCCACCCAGGAGCTGATGTCCTTTGTTGCTAGAGCATGTTGCTAGGGAAGGAAAACAGAAAACACAGGTGTTAGCCCGAAAGATGATCTCTGGTCAATTGTGTGGTTTTTACCATTACCTTGCAAGGTCACTTTGCACAGGCAGGAACTAATGCCTCCAAGTCTTTGGAGAGCTATTTAAATCAACAGAGTCTTCTTGCCCAGACCCAACATTCATGTTGCAGGTCAAACTTTTTGGTATTTAAAACTTGAATATTCCCAACCATAGTTACCCCTGCTTGCATTCTAACCATTCTTTATAGCAGTGCTTGTTAGTAGCTAAGCTACTGAGTGTTTATTGACAGCCACAGATGTGACTGCTTCCTCAAGGTAAACCGCTTCACCCGTGGAGAAAAACAACTTCATTCTTGGATTAAAGCAATGGCAACAAAAAAGTGGATTTGAAATCATATCAGGCCAATACACAACATGGGGTGAGGGCATGCAAACTGTAATGTTCTTTATTGAACCTCTCAAACCTAATATATACCTGCTGTGCAAAGAATGGGTAATGTACATGATTTGATGGAAGAGTGCTTGTGCTTGTAACATTCTAGCATTCCTATAAGTGTTAATCTTTGCAAAACATATGTCATATATCATGATAGTAGCATGTTTCAGCATCAAGTTTCTAAATACTGTGAAATAAACCTAATTTAGGAGGAAGCCCAAACGCTGAGAGATTATGAACAGAATATGACATATGTGTTAAGTCAACCTTTTCTCCACTCAGAAGTTCATCTTAAGCAAATCCCAGGAAAGACATATACAGGTTTCACATTTAACATATTTTGTTCCTGTTTCTATGTTTACTTATCTAAGAGTAACTGATACATCCTGACTCAGAACTTGGAGGGAAGGTCACTTAAGGCAGGGATGATGCCACTGCTCTATTTATTCTTGAATAAAGAGTCCCACCAGTTTATTGATGATAACTGAAATTTTATATCAGAATTTCATAATTATTGAATATGAGTTCAATGAAAAAGTACTTCTGAGAAATATATGCTTAGATTAATGCTCAGATACCTGTAAAGTATAGTCATTTCTTTGAATCTGAGTTAAAGGATCCTTAGAAAACAATATTTTAAATGGATATGTGAAGAGCCTGGATCTTCATAAACAATATTTTAAAAGCATTATTCTCCTGACAAAATTCTGTACAAATGAGGCTTACTTTCATGTAGTTGAACTATATATTAATGTTATTGTTATTTCCAATTCTTTCAAATTTTCTTACAAGTTTGATTGTTCATATTCAACTCTGAAATTTCACTTCTAAAAGCCAGGAGGTTCTACAATATTGTAGAAGGGACTTCCCTGGTGGCTCAGATGGTAAAGCGTCTGCCTACAATGCTGGAGACCCAGGTTCAATCCCTGGGTTGGGAAGATCTCCTGGAGAAGGAAATGGCAACCCACTCTGGTATTCTTGCCTGGAAAATCCCATGGACGGAAAAGCCTGGCAGACTACAGTCCATGGTGTCGCAAAGTATTAGATACGACTGAGCGACGTTCTTTCACTTTCTTTCTTTCACTTTACTTTCAGGATGTAACAAACTTAGAGAATTATATAGAATCATTAGGGCATAGTGATAAGGCCATGAGTTTTGGAGTCAAATAAGTCAGGTTTGAGGTGATTTAACAATGTACCAATAATATAACCATGGGCAAATTAGTTAACCTTTCTAACTATCAATTTTGGTAAAATTATTTTAATATGGCCTTTTGAGGGGAAAAAAATTGAGTAAAGTATGTAAAGTCCTATTATGGCAGTTGAAAGGGTAATTAATTTAAAGTAGTGACTAGAACCCAATTAGTGTTTGTTAATATTAGATTTAGTATATTATTTGCTGCAACATCTTGTAGAAGAAAAGGGTGTAATATATGCAAATTTGAGATCATTCTGTTTATTTTCAATTATCATAGTATTCTATTTACTTAGAATATTAAATTATGATTGATACAAAAGTCAAAATATTTCCTCATCATTTACATTCCTATTTGTAAAATATTTTGAGCATTACTATTACTTTGACATTCATAATATTTCAAAACCTAGATTCTTAAATGTAAGTTTTGTAATTAAAAAAAAGGAATTTCTAAGTAGTTTTTCAGAGAAACACATATCAAGTGATAGGAAAACAGTGGGAAAGTAAGATCTTATACTTGGAAACTGGTTTTGCAAAAGTATTTTAGATATATATCAAGTGAAACACATATTAAGTATTATAATGAAACTGGGGAAGATAAGATTCTATATCTTAAAATTGATTTTCAAAAAGATTTTATGGGTATATCAGTTTCATAAAATTTCATAAAATATTCAGCTTTATCAAAGACATGTATACACATAACACTCTGTGCAAAATATCCAATTTTGTGAGATTTAATGTTCTCAAAAATTTAAACTACACAGATGGCCAAAGTACACATGATCTTTGGGAAGTCTTGCTCCTTAATGCCTTTGGGCATGCTGTGCTTTGTTTGTCAAAATGGTGTCAAGTCTGTTAGAACAGCTTGGCCAGTTTTGACAGAATTCCTTCCTAAATTAAAGATAGCAAGATGAAGCTTGTAATTTTACAGGAGAAACTTGAGTTCTATCACCAGCTCTCCATGAGCAAAAGTTACTTCTCACTTCATAATTTATACTTCCTTTTTCATTTGAAAGAAGGCAATTATTTTCAGTGTTTCATTTAAAACCTTAATCATGCATTTTATTTCAGTTTAAAAAAATGAATCATAAACATATAGTAAAAACAATGTGACTAAATTTGTTATTTCATCAGACATAGGCTTGACATCAGAGAAAAGTAGATTTGAATTTGCTTGGCACTTCACACCTGCATGACTGCATCTATATTTTTTTGAAAATAGTTTCAAGTAAACTCAAGATATTATGAGATTTTTTCAGTATCACAGAACACAACTAAAAATATTTAACAGAGTGCTTAGCAAGTGCTTCCCAAGTTATGCCACTGTTTGTGCAAGTTGTTGTTCTGTCTGTTATTGTCAGCAGAGCTAGTCTTAAATGAGAATCCCAGTTATTTTATTTGGTTCATAGAGACCTGATGATGACCTGGATGTTACACTGAAAAAAAAAAATAATAATGTTAAATTAAATTGATACTAAAAGAAAATCTGCTATATGCACACTCAATGTTAAGCATTGTGTGCCAATTGCATCATCAAAATTGTCACCATTTTACACATGGGAAAAATAAGCTGAAACATTAAATGTGTTGTTAAATATTTTTACTCATAGAAAATATTTGGCCAGCTTTTAACTAGGTCTGTCTGTGTCCACCCCACTCCAGCACTCTTCCCTGGAAAATCCCATAGACAAAGGAGCCTGGTAGGCAGCAGTCCATGGGGTCGCTAGGAGTCAGACATAACTGAATGACTTCACTTTCGCTTTTCACTTCCATGCACAGGAGAAGGAAATGGCAACCCACTCCAATATTCTTGCCTGGAGAATCCCAGGGACGGGGGAGCCTGGTGGGCTGCTCTCTATGTGGTCGCACAGAGTTGAACACGACTGAAGTGACTTAGCAGCAGCAGCTGTCTGCATCTAAAGCTACTGCTCATGCCCTTGTGTAAAGCTACTTCTGATGTCCTACTGTGTTTGGATTCAGAATTCTATTAAGACTGCTGTATTTGGGGAAAATTTTCTCCAAGATCATATTGGATATTGATTTATTGTCAAAATTAAGTTCTTAAAAATAAGTCAGTAGTTGACATTTTTGTTCTTATATCAATATTGCAGGAGGGATTATTCTACTAGCATTACTGAATTTATGCTATGATTATTTACTGATAAAATTATTTTCTATATAACTTTATCTGAGACAAGATTTTTCACACATTGTTAATCATTTTATCAGATTTGTTTCAGAAATAAATATAAATCACATTTAAAACTCTTTTTATAATAAATTAAAGTTTGAATATTTTTAAAATCATGTCAATTATTTAAAATATAACTAATAATGCAAGTATTAAAATATTAATAATATGCAATGGACATCAGTGATTTCAAGTTATTTGTGGGAAACAGTTAATTTTCTAAATCTGATTCTTAATAAAAAGCAATTATTTATAATAACATGGCATTAGATATAATACATGACATCAGCTTTCTATTTTATATCCATTAAGAATAAAAATTATGTTATAAAAAATTCCATACTATGCTGTATTCTTACCTTATGAGTAAATGATCTACAACCAGATAAGATAAAAAATTAAGTTAATTAACTTTTGCAGTCATCAGTTAATTAAGCTAGGTAATGAAGAACTGCATGCTGAGCAAAGAAATCATTGATGCAGAGTCAAAGAATAAAATAAAGGCTTTTAGAATCTATGTATTTATTGAGTACTTTACATCCTTCTTGTATCTTAAAGTACACATTTTTTAGCTTGTGTTTATGCACATGCACAACTGTAAAATAGGCAAGAATATCCCTATACTCTCAGTACTAATGCTACTTTTTATTCATTTTTTTTAATGTGGCCTTTGCATTTGATAAAAAATATCTAAAGATGTGGATGCAGTTTGCAGGAGTTTTACACTGTTAGAAGTTAACATGCAGCAGTGAAAATGCACTTGTCTTTGATGAACTCAAACTGTAAGAGAAAATTTCTAAATTTTCCTTATAAGGAAAACTATTTATATGGTATCCCAGATTTTTTACAGACCAAAAGACACTTTAAATGAATGGGAGGGGAAGGGCAAAAATGATTAAGCTTTTACTGCCTCAACTGAATTAGCTTCACACTGGCAGAGTTCTCTGATCCTATTTTGCACCCGATTGTGAGAAGTTAAGAAAAACAGAAGTGGATGAGGCATAATATATAGTATATATCCTTATTTTGCCTGTTTTTGAAAGTCATAACATATAAGTCAATTTGGGTGTATACTTATAACTCTCAAGAAAAATTTTATTCAGTTCAACTAACTCATGATCACATTCACTTATGATCGTGTTAAAGATAACCTAGGAGTAGAAATCAAGATACCTGCTAAGCAGAGTCACTGCCATACACAAGGCTTCAGTCGAGCTGAAAAATATGTTTTCATTGTAAGGAAAGAACAAGAAAGAGAAACAGAGGGAAAGTGGCATAGAAATAGGAACCAGAAAGATGACATTGAAACTTATGGAACTCCTGTGGTGATGTTCATCTCTTCCATGGTTCTTTTCTAAGGCTGATTCTGGTTATAACACCACTAATGTCTTTGATCAAAGTAAGAAGAAATGATTTTTTCAGAGAATTTTGCTTAACATATCTGGAATACTGATATGTGTTTTTGTATTCTTTTATAAATAACATGTTGATTTGAAGATTTTTTTTCTTTCCTCAGTGATTTTGCTAGCAGTTTTGCTCAAGCGTCTCATATTAGGCTTGTAGATAAGGTGAAGGAATACAAAATTTTCTTTGACTGAAAGAACAGTAACTTCATATTTCTTTTTTTTTAATGAAAGAGACACTGAAATAGGATTGAAGTATTTGAAAAATTATCTTTGAGAGCAGAATGAGCATAGTGAGGAAAAGTAGATGGTACTTGTGTCATGAAAGAATGGACTTGTTAGGATTCTCAACCAGATAAACCTATCACTAAAGAATAAGCTTATATGAATTCTATGTGTATATGTGCATGTGTGTGTGTTAAGAATTTTGCCTAAATTCATTATGAATGCTTAAACAAAATAAAAAGCCAAAACTGCATGAGAGACTGTAATATTGTCATGGTTAAGACACAGATCTAGGTATGATTCATTACTGTAAAAGTACAGTACTTTTCTAAAATGTTATTCTAAATATGTAGCTATACATAGAAGATGACATAGTATTAAAGTTTGAAACAGTTGACAATTTTCTAGTGTAAAATGTACTGCCTTTGTCAAAGAAATGAAGCTCTGGTATAAACATTTGGCCAGTATTTTGAATCCTTACATGTGAGGGACGTCCAAAATGACTTAAGGACTAATGTAGTAATGAATGGTGGAAAAACAATGTTCCTGTGCAACTGGAGGCAGTTATTAATTTGTTTCAGTTGGATGCATATACCAGAAATCTCAATTTATTCAGGCCGTTCAAGGAAAGAGAGAAAGAGATCGCTCAGCCTGAGGGAATGTATGGGTGAAACACTTCTTAAGCAAGATCTGTTCTTGCGCACAACACAATGTCACTTTCACAAACTGATATTTGGGCTGGGGAGGGTCAGGGTGTGGATAGGGACAATTGTAACAAATTTCCTTAAGCTTTTCTCCAAGTATTTTAAATTAGAGAGTAACAATGAAGCAAAGTTTCCACTTTCCCACCTTATTTCTCCTCATGTCCACCAAAGTACTTGGAAATATCTATCACTACATTGTACGATGGCATTATTATACTTACATGCTGAGATTCCTTATGTGCCTTTGAGCTTTTAAGGGCTGAATAATTAGAATATGCACTGCCATTTTTTGACATTTAAATGTCTATTTAAAACTCATAGCTTTATGGGTTTTGAATTATCTAGACAAGAATCATCCCTGATTAAGAACTATTCTACCACTGATTTGCTATATTTTACTCTAATTTGAATATAGGGCAACATCTTCTATATCATCTTCTATGTATAGCTACATGTTTAGAATAACATCTTGGAAAAGTACTGTACTTTTACTGTAATTGAATAATGAATCATACCTAAATCTGTGTCTTAACCATGACAATTTTACAGTCTCTCATGCAGTTTTGGCTTTTTATTTTGTTTAAGCATTCACGGTGAACTTAGGCAAAATTCTTAAAGATGTGACATTATTGTTATGTATCTGGTTTTATTTCCATATTGATCATATTTCATGTCATTATCAGAGAAGGCAATGGCACCCCACTCCAGTACTCTTGCCTGGAAAATCCCATGGACAGAGGAGCCTGGTGGACTGAAGTCCATGGGGTCACTACCAGTCGGACACGACTGAGCAACTTCACTTTCATGCACTGGAGAAGGACATGGCAACCCACTCCAGTATTCTTGCTTGGAGAATCCCAGGAAAGGGGGAGCCTGGTGGGCTGCCGTCTGTGGGATAGCACAGAGTCAGACACGACTGAAGTGACTTAGCAACAGCGGCAGCATGTCCATTGCGCCGGTGGTGCCATCCTAAGATCTCATCCTCTGTGTCCCTTCCCCACTTGCCTTCAATCTTTCCAGCATCAAGGTCTTTTCAAATGAGTCAGCTCTTCCCATCAGGTGGCCAAAGTACTGGAGTTTCAGCTTCACCATCAGTCCTTCCAATGAATATTGAGGACTGATTTCCTTTAGGATGGACTAGTTGGATTTCCTTGCTATCCAAGGAACTCTCAAGAGTCTTCACCAACACCACAGGTTAAAAGCATCAATTCTTCAGCACTCAGCTTTCTTTATAATCCAACTCTCACATCATAATATACTGTTGAAGTAAAATCTGTACAAGAAAATCTATCAATACGTTAGGATAATATGATTATTAAAAGTCAAACATTCTATTAATACTAGAAAAACACTGAGTCATTGAAATCAACTGAAAATAAAAATTCTTTACAAAGTTCTAAATCTAATAAAATGGTAAAATATTAGCTGCAACATGCAATAAGGTGTAATCATCTAAAAATCATCAGATCAATTTTACAATTTTGCTTTATAATTGGGAATAATTAGGAAAAACCCAAATTCGTTTCTAAGAAACATGAACTTTATATTCTAGCAATTGGAGCAATGTTCTATGTTTTTAATAAATTATGAGTCTACATGTGGGTCAAAACACAATGTTGAAATTTTACATAAATTTAGTTCAGTTCAGTCGCTCAGTCTTGTCCGACTCTTTGCGACCCCATGAATTGCAGCACACCAGGCCTCCCTGTCCATCACCAACTCCCAGAGTTCACTCAGACTCGCATCCATTGAGTCAGTGATGCCATCCAGCCATCTCATCCTCTGTCGTCCCCTTCTCTTCTTGCCCCCAATCCCTCTCAGCATCAGAGTCTTTTCCAATGAGTCAACTCTTTCCATGAGGTGGCCAAAGTACTGGAATTTCAACTTCAGCATCATTCCCCCCAAAGAAATCCCAGGGCTAATCTCCTTCAGAATGGACTGGCTGGATCTCCATGCAGTCCAAGGGACTCTCAAGAGTCTTCTCCAACACCACATTTCAAAAGCATCAATTCTTCAGCGCTCAGCTTTCTTCACAGTACAACTCCCACATCCATACATGACCAATGGGAAAACCATAGCCTTATTAAATGAACCTTTGTTGGCAAAGTAAAGTCTCTGCTATTAAATATGCTATCTAGGTTGGTCAAAAGTTTTCTTCCAAGGAATAAGCGTCTTTTAATTTCATGGCTGCAGTCACCATCTGCAGTGATTTTGGAGCCCCCCAAAATAAAGTCTGCCACTCTTTCCACTGTTTCCCCATCTATTTCCCAGGAAGTGATGGGACCACATGCCATGATCTTCGATTTCTGAATGTTGAGGTTTAAGCCAATTTTTTTACTCTCCACTTTCACTTTCATCAAAAGGCTATTTAGTTCCTCTTCACTTTCTGCCATAAGGGTGGTGTCATCTGCATATCTGAGGTTATTGATATTTCTCCCAGCAATCTTGATTCCAGCTTGTGCTTCTTCCAGGCCAGTGTTACTCCTAATGTAATCTGCATAGAAGTTAAATAACAGAGTGACAATATACAGCCTTGACATACTTCTTTTCCTATTTGGAAGCAGTTTGTTGTTCCATGTCCAGTTCTAACTGTTGCTTCCTGACCTGCATATAGGTTTTTCAAGAGGCAGGTCAGGTGGCCTGGTATTCCCATGTCTTTCAGAATTTTCCAGTTTATTGTGATCCACACAGTCAAAGGCTTTGGCATAGTCAATAAAGCAGAAATAGATGTTTTTCTGGAACTCTCTTGCTTTTTCCATGATCCAGCAGATGTTGGCAATTGATTTCTGGTCCCTCTGCCTTTTGTAAAGCCAGCTTGAACTTCTGGGAGTTCACGGTTCATGTATTGCTGAAGCCTGGTTTGGAGAATTTTGAGCATTACTTCACCAGTGTGTGAGATGAGTGTAATTGTGCAGTAGTTTGAGCATTCTTTAGCATTGACTTTTTTGGGGATTGGAATGAAAACTGACCTCTTCCCATCCTATGGCCACTGCTGAGTTTCCCCAATTTGCTGGCATATTGAGTGCAGCACTTTCACAGCATCATCTTTCAGGATTTGAAATAGCTCAATTGGGATTCCATCACCTCCACTAGCTTTATTCGTAGTGATGCTTTCTAAGGCCCACTTGACTTCATATTCCAGGATGTCTGGCTCTAGGTGAGTGTTCACACTATTGTTATTATCTTGGTCATGAAGATCTTTTTTATACAGTTCTTCTGTATATTCTTGCCACCTCTTCTTAATATCTTCTGCTTCTGTTAGGTTCATGCCATTTCTGTCCTTTATTGAGCCCATCTTTGCATGAAATTTTCCCTTAGTATCTCTAATTTTCTTGAAGAGATCTCTAGTCTTTCCCATTCTGTTGTTTTTCTCTATTTATTTGCATTGTTTACTGAGAAAGGCTTTCTTATCTCTTCTAACTATTCTTTGGAACTCTGCATTCAGATGCTTATATCTTTCTTTTCCCCTTTGCTTTTTGTTTCTCTTTCTTTCACAGCTATTTGTAAGGCCTCCTCAGACAGCCATCTTGCTTTTTTACATTTGTTTTCCATGGGAATGGTCTTGATCCCTGTCTCCTGCACAATGTCATGAACCTCACTCTATAGTTCATCAGGCACTGTATCTATCAGACCTAGGCTCTTAAATCTACTTCTCACTTCTGCTGTATAATCATAGGGATTTGATTTAGGTCATACCTAAATGGTCTAGTGGTTTTCCCTACGTTCTTCAATTTTAGTCTGAATTTGGCAATAAGGAGTTCATGATCTGAGCCACAGTCAGGTCCTGGTCTCGTTTTTGTTGATTGTATAGAGCTTCTCCATCTTTGGCTGCAAAGAATACAATCTATCTGATTTTGGTGTTGACCATCTGGTGATGTCCATGTGTAGAGTCTTCTCTTGTGTTGTTGGAAGAGGGTGTTTGCTATGACCAGTGCATTTTTTTGGCAAAACTCTATTAGTCTTTGCCCTGCTTCATTCCGCATTCCAAGGTCAAATTTGCCTGTTATTCCAGGTGTTTCTTGAATTCCTACTTTTGCATTCCAATCCTCTATAATGAAAAGGACATCTTTTTTTGGTTGTTAGTTCTAAAAGGTCTTGTAGGTCTTCATAGAGCTGTTCAACTTCAGCTTCTTCAACGTTACTGGTTGGGGCATAGAGTTGGATTACTGTGACATTGAGTGGTTTGCCTTGTAAACGAACAGAGATCATTCTGTCATTTCTGAGATTGCATCCAAGTACTGCATTTCAGACTCTTTTGTTAACCATGATGGCTACTCCATTTCTTCTAAGGGATTCCTGCCCACAGTAGTAGATATAATGGTTATCTGATTTAAATTAACCCTTTCCAGTCCTTTTTAGTTCACTGATTCCTAGAATAAAGTGGTTGAGGTAAATAATTAAAATTCAACTGGATTGCCCTCAGGCAAGTAGTGTGTTTTATGATGAGCAGGGATGCCAGGAGCCAGCACGAGGAATCCCACCCATGACAAACATCATGAGGAAGAGGCCTGACAGGCAAAGATGAGTCAGGTCTCAAGGGGACCTCTGCCTGAGCATCTACCCCCAAACCAAAATCTGTCTGTTTACTATTTGCTATACTATACTCTTCTGACATTAACAGGGGGCTATCCCTGACCACCTTTTTCTGAAGAAAATTTACTTAGAGCTCTAGTTAATAAGTCTCCTAGGGGTAAAAGGAGTGTCTCAGCTCAAGCTCCTCTGATAGCTTTCTAACTTGCCTGATAGGTCTGTCTGGGTTTTTGCAACTGTGCATGTGATTGTTTACAGGCTCCCAACAGCAAGAGGCACAGAAAGCTTAAAAAATTCTAGGAAAAATCATTAGAATAGAACTGATTAAGGGTTTCATTGTGGAGCCAATACTTGACAGCCGAGCTGTCAAGTTTTTATATCCTTTGTTTGTTGTATACCCGGGAGTGCTTTAATTAATATAGTTGGTATATAGAAAAAAACAAGTAGCAACATAGATCTTTGAGTTAAGTACTTTCTTTGTTATAACCCACTGCACCTTTGTTCTATAGGGATGTAACTTTAGTGCTTTAAGGGTGATGCAGATTAAAGAAAAACACTTCACGGGAAACGAGATTAACATTCACTAAGGAAGAGAGCCATAAAGTGTTAACAGGCCTCTTGGCCAGAAGATAATGTAAATCACCTGAGACCTTTTGTATGTGGAAAGATATGTGGAAAGAAAGCCTGGTATTGATAAGGGTCAGGACTGCTGCCCTGCATGACTCTGCATCTTCCATTATGTAAAACTTAGGGTATATAATCACCTTTTGAAAATAAAGTTATGGGGTTTTTGCACAAGCTTGGCTCCCTCCTTGTTCTCTCTTTTTCCCTCTCCCTCCCTCTCCTTTTCAGGCTGATCCCTTAGAACACAGAGGCTCTCTGCTGTGTTCACTTTTCTGCCTGGGCTTCTAAGACCCACGTGAGAGGGAGCCCAAGGAGGGGCACCCTCAGCTATTCAAGCAGGCTCTAGTGACCTACTTGAACAGAGCAAGTCTCTTGTCCTGAGACTTTATTAGCTTTCCATGTAAACCCAGGAATATCAGCCTCTTTTCTCCTATATTTTTTCACTACAATATTCTTCTCTAATCTCTCTTTAAATTTCTAATTAATCTCTCTTTAATTGCCAACTCCATCCCTGCTTCGAATTCCCTGGATCCACCAGAGCTGGACTCTGGCACAGGAACATTCTCTACATGGTCCAGGAAAAATAATTTGTTGGGTGAAAAAATTTTTCTGCTAGTCTAGTCAAGGCTATGGTTTTACCAGTGGTCATGTATGGATGTGAAAGTTGGACTATGAAGAAAGCTGAGCACCAAAGAATTGATGCTTTTGAAATGTGGTGTTGGAGAAGACTCTTGAGAGTCCCTTGGACTGCAAGGAGATCCAACCAGTCCATTCTGAAGGAGATCAGCCCTGGGATTTCTTTGGAGGGAATGATGCTAAAGCTGAAACTCTAGTACTTCGGCCACCTCATGGAAAGAGTTGACTCATTGGAAAAGACTCTGATGCTGGGAAGGATTGGGGGCAGGAGGAGAAGGGGACGACTGAGGACGAGATGGCTGGATGGCATCACGGACTCGATAGAAGTGAGTCTGAGTGAACTCTGGTAGTTGGTGATGGACAGGGAGGCCTGACGTGCTGCAATTCATGGGGTCGCAAAAAGTAGGACAAGACTGAGTGACTGAACTGAACTGAACTGAAAGTTACCTGAAATGTGAGCCAAATGAAGTAATTTGTTGATTCATTGTAATTTGATTTGAAAAGGCAAACTTTCTTTCAAAATTACTAACAGAAGGTTAGTTATCGATTACCAATTTTAAGGACTTTTAAAATGTGAATTAAAGTATTAAACTACATTAGCTCTGTAATTTTTGTATTTATTAAAATATTAATTTTAAGGACTCTTAAAATTCAACAAGGACAAAATGATCTGAAAAAATTAAGAAATATTATTTCAAAGAAGGACATATGGAAGAAATGATGTAAAGATTATGACTATAACAGCAAGATTGAACCTTGTAAGGATAAGGTAGCAAACAAGGCAACGTCTTAAGGAAGAGTGGCAGGTATTGATGCCCTCTAAAATTAGAGATGCTCATTCTTTTTGTGTTGGTCATTCTTCCTAAGGCTTTTTCAGTGGATAGATCTTTATAAGATAATTTAGCATCAGGAATTTATACTGATAACTTGAAATCAAAGTTAACTATTAAAACTCATATCTTATACTTGTATTTCCCTTCTGATCTCTTCAATGGCATCTAAAACGATAGAAGTAAAACATAGGTATACAATGTGATGATTTGATATATGTATACTTTGTGGAAGGCTTCCCTGGTAGCTCAACTGATAAAGATTCTGCCTACAACACAGGAGACCCCAGTTTGATCCACAGGTTGGGAATATCCCCCAGAGAAGGGATAGGCTACCCACTCCAATATTCTTCAACTTCCCTGATGGCTCAGACAATATTCTACTGCAACACGGGAGACCTAGGTTTGATTCCTGAGTTGGGAAGATCCCCTAGAGGAGTGCTTAGCTATCCACTCCAGTATTCTTGCCTGGAGAATCCCCATGGACAGATGAGCTTGGTGGTTACAGTCCATGGGATCACAAAGACTTGGACACAACTGGGTGACTAAGCACAAAAACATGCATATAATTTTTGCATTTTTATCTCTGATAATCAATTCCTTAAGCATAAATGCTTCTTTCTGGACCATCTTATCAGTAAATTAATTCTCTGTGACTTTTTAAAAATTTTTGAGAGCATTCCTGTTGGAAAGTATGGAAGTCAGAAGCTGAAAAATTTCTGCTGATGACAACTGTGTACCTGGAGCCAGAAAAGAAGAGGCAAAGGAAGTTGACAGAGCACAAAACCCGTCAGAGATGAGGAGAACAGGTATTTTTTATAATCTTGCCAGTTGACTTCCCATTTTAGACTGAACATATGAGACAACCAAAGCATCAGTAATTGGAGACAGTGAGGAAACATTTCAAAATACCTGTGTTACCTGAAACTGTATTGCTATTATTTTACTCAAGATTAAGAAGTTCATTCAAGTTAGTAGTAGTGTGAGAAAGGTGTTGAAGAGTTGATCTTAGGAGGAAAAAGAGGAAAATTGGCATGAATGAAACTGAGGCTGTGCCCTATCACACTGATGCTAAGGACGTTAGGGGATTATGTCTCCTGTGCTGCAGGTAATGGGATTTGGCTATATTTAAAGATCAAACATAAGGCACTGCTTTAAAAGTTACAGTTAAGAAGGGCTTTATTTCCAAGTTACATGCTAAAATGACTCTATTGGCAAGGCAGAACAGAATATAAGATTCAAAAACCTTAAGTCACATTTGTATTTGCATTTTTTTTTTCAGCAAATCTATGTAAAACACTCTGTGAAGCCATCCTGCATTAACTCAGCAAGGAATTAAGAAAAAAATTGAACATACAGAAAATATCATGGATTGAAATACTTTTTGCCTCTGGTGCACGAGTGTAATAAATACAAAAATTATAAAGCAAGATAATGCTTGTTTTTTGTGTTTTTTTTTTTTTTTTTCTCATAATGTGAGAAGTTTCTAAGGCAATGCTTTGTTCTAATCCCACTCAGTCAGGTCAGGTCAAGGTGAGATAAAAATTAATGCAACTTTCTTTTTTACATTTAATTTTAATGTAGTCTATATTTTATTTCTATATTTTTTCCTTTTGTCTGTTTCTTTGTCCTTGTAGGAAGTCTTGGTCAGGTAATGAATTTTTAGTATTAGTATTTTCACAAAGGTGTAAAGTTCTTTGTTTTGCTCCCTCTGATCTCTGAATGTTCACCTTGCATTAAGAATCTGCCCTATTTATTTGGTGTCAATAATACAACTCCATGAGTTGTGAGCACTAGAATATTACCTTTGTGCACTAATTAATTGAATATGGTAATGAGGGCATGCCTACAAAGTCAAAGTAGGAGAAAATGAGAAATAAGGCAATTTATTTACCAATGCAGAAATAGTGAAAGAAGGTTTTACTGTCCCTAAAACAATGGTTTTAAATTATATTTTGTATATCTAATTCTGTGTTCATATTTGAAAAGATGGATAAGAAGAGTCCATTTTATTTTAGCTTTTTAAAATTTAAAAATAGTAACAATGCTTTAAATCTAAGTATCAGGCTAAATTATTAATACTACTGTATTAATTCTTCTTTCAAAGTACAGTTAAAAATGCTTATTATTTCCATTTGATGTTCTTAAGCTTAAAATTTGTTTCTTGAACATATATAACTGTATATTTTATATCCAAATCTTTAATTGTGAACTACAGTAGAGTTTCTTGATCACCCTCCCTTACAGAGCAAAAATAAAATTGTATCATTAAGAAGTTATCTAGCAGGCAAATGCAATATTTTCAAAAATGCTAATAAATGAGTAATTACAAATGAAACATTCTATTTTTATTTTTCACAAAGTAGTGTCTAGTTAACTAGCAAGGTCGCTGCCCACCCTACCCAACACACAAAAATAAAACTGATGACCCTTTAATTAGGGTCTTGCCAGTGGCTCAGTGGTAAAGAATATGTCTGCAAGGCAGGAGCCATGGGAGGTATGGATTTGATCCTTGGATGAGAAAGATCCTCTGGAGGAGGGCATGGCAACCCACTCCAGGATTCTTGCCTGTAGAATCCCATGGACAGAGGAGCCTGGCAGGCCCTTACCAATAGAGTTGCAAAGAATGGGACAGGACTGAAACGACTTAACACACAAGAAGAACTTTTAATTAAAAGTAAATAAATGGATAAATTTTAACTTTCCTTTTATGCTTAATTAGTTCCCTCATACTTTAGGACATCTTTCATGTGAAGTTGAAGTAGGTTCATAAAATACATAAACTATATGTATATGTATCTGCAATATGTATCTGTATGTGTATGTAATTATATTGACAGACTAGGTATCGTTAATGTCTCTGAACAAAGCAGATAAAGAAAGAAAGGTTAGAGTTTATGGAGTAAGAGATGAATATCAGTGTCACATATGAAAAACAAAAAAAAACTACTATAGTTTTAAAAGGTGTGGTCATGAAGGGTAAGTACCATCAGTTTAGTTCAGTCACTCAGTCATGTCTGACTCTTTGGGACCTCATGAATTGCAGCACGCCAGGCCTCCCTGTCCATCACCAACTCCCGGAGTTCACTCAAACTCACGTCCATCGAGTTGGTGGTCCCATCCAGCCATCTCATCCTCGGTTGTCCCCTTCTCCTCCTGCCCCCAATCCCTCTTTGCAAGCAATGGCCAAAGTACTGGAGTTTCATGCTTGCCCATGAAATGTCACCTTTGCCACTGTTAAATTTGAAAACTGAAATGAGAGATTATGGCATTTTCCCTGATATATTTTTTCTTGGTATTTGCATGTCAACTTGTAGAGCTTTATCTATTTTTAAAATTCTCTAAGGCAATATTCTTTCACCAAGGGTAGCCATTCCCAACATAAAGAGGGAAAACAAATAAATTTATACTTAAATTTAAACTTAATTTCTGATAATTCTTGATAAGATCATAATGGGAGCCATGGTTAAATCTAGAAATATCCCTGTGAGAGGTAAATATATAATTTTTTCCTTATCATAATACCTGTTACATAATGATAAATCTATCCATCTCCTTTACAATACCACACAATCAATATGATTCTTTGCTCTTCTAAATACAACCATTGTTGAAAATAAGCTCTAATTTAAGTATCCTTAAGTATCTCTATTAATATGACTCATTTTTTTCTATTCTTATTTATTTCTCTCCCAAATATTGATTAGCTCAGGTTACTTTCCATTTCTAAATTCATCTGTGATTATTCTCAATCTCATTGGTGTGATTTAAAATACAAGTAGCAATCGCTGTGGCAAGCATTTTTGTTTTAATAACTGATATATTTTTAGCTCTTACTTTTTCCTAACTCAAACCTACCTGATATTATAGAAGAAATTATCCAAGAATTTTTAAAATATATTTTCTTAGTCAAATATGTATAAACTGACTTCAGAAAGGATTCACATAATTTTAGTACTTTAGAGCAAGCTGCCTAATGCTGTAACTTGAGGCTTCTCCATCTAAACCAGTGATTCATAAAATGTAATGTACATCTGAATGGGGTGCTTGTTAAACATGTAAATTCTTGGACCACCTCCACAACCACTGAAGCAGAATTTCTGGGGGAGAAATTTTTATGCAGATAAATATGGTTCATGCTCTGGCAAAGACTTAGCTAGCTGAATGAAACTAGCTAGTGTCTTAAAAACTACAGATTTAAACTCCTTCTGTGCTCTTTGAAACTCATCTTAAAATTCAAAGAGTGCAATAACATTAGCCAGTTTTCTTTTCTATAAAAAGGGAACTAACATTTGTCAAGATGCTGGAAATTGGAAGAGTAAGATTCAAATGCAGATCTGTCTGACTCCCAAATTTGTGCACTTTTTCCAGCAATATGGACATCAATTCTAGTTTAAGAGTTTCTTGCATGAATATATGAATTACTTCGAGATTTCATTGTATAATCATACAAGGAAAAAGCAAAAAATGTGGAGTTAAATTTTGCCTCTGTTTAAGTTGTAGCTCTCACAGGAATATTAGTTTATCAATTGTGGAAATAATGTGAATGAAAACCTTATCTTTATAACCACAAAACCTCTGATTTTTATATTTCAACTTGTGTATTATTTTCCACTAATTAATCCATTACCCTTTTTTATCAATATTTCACTTTTAGAACTCATTTTGGGCTTTAAATCCTGTATTGATTTTGCATGTCTTTGTTCTCAAACTTTAATCTCTTAATTCTATGACCCTCTGCCTCAAAAAATGAACAGAAACAAACATGAGTATAAAAGAGTTGCAAAACACTTTAAATTTTTTAAAGTACATTATTTAAAGAATATTTGCAAACAGAATATGAAAGCTTCCCATATGATCTTTACCTACATTTCACATATGTTAGAATTTTATTACATTTGGTTTAACATTTTCTGTCTCTTGCTCTCTTGTTCTTCATCTCATCATATATGTATGTTCTGAAATGAAGTGCTTTATATGGTCACAAAGTGAAAGTGAAAGTGAAGCCATTCAATCGTGTCCTACTCTTTGTGACCCCATGGACTGTAGCCTACCAGGCTTCTCTGTCCGTGCGATTTTCCAAGCAAGAGTACTGGAGTGGGTTGCCATTTCCTTCTCCAGGGTACCTTCCCAACCTGGGGATTGAACTCTGGTCTCCCGCATTGTAGGCAGATGCTTTACCCTCTGAACCACCAGGATGGTCACAATGTCATTATCAAATCAGAAAGTTATTATCAATTTGAAATAATTATGTTATCTGTTGACAATTTTATCAGTTGTTCCACTAGAAGCTAATTATTTACTAGAACCCATTCATGGGCCACATGATGTGTTAACTATCATTTATTTTTTAGCACCCTAATTTGGAAGCATTTCTTGTTTTTTCTTTGTCTTTTAGGACTTTGGTTTTTCGAGGAGGAAGGGACAATTATTATATAGAATGTTCCACGACATGTATTTATCTTATAATCCATAACACTTCTACTTTCAGCTTATGGTTTTCTGGCAGGAATTTCATAAAATTGCTGTTGTTTGCAAAGATTCATTAAAAATATTATGATGGAAATTTGTCCCAATCCTGACTATGTTAATCTTTGTATTAGGTTAGGTATATTTCTGCCATATTTCTCCATTGTAAAGTTACTATTCTTTCCTTAAGCATCTTGTTAGGAATAAGTTGTGACAATATATTCTCATATTTATCATTTTTCTCACAATATACAGATGATTAATGCCTGAAATATTTATAACTATTCATTAATAATATGATTATGATAGTTGGCAAATGGTAATTTAGTAATTCCATCATTTCTTTTACATTTATTACTTAAAAATTAGTTATAAATTACTTTCTTTCTATCATAACCAGCTATTTATCATCTGTTTATCATATCCAGACATTTAACACAGTATAAATAATCATATATATATATATATTTCAACTATTTTTTATTCACAATGAATCACTTTTATTCTTATTCTATTAAATGGTTTATAAAATGGGTTCTCAGGTGGTACAGTGGTAAAGAATCTGCCTGCCAATACAGGAGATGTAAGAGACACGGGTTCTATCCCTAGGTTGGGAAGATAACCTGGAGCAGAAAATATCAACCTGCTCTAGTATTAATGCCTAGAAAAACCCATGGACAGAGAAGCCTGACAGGCTACAATAAAGTTTATAAAATATTTTTGAGCAATATAGTAAGAGTATAGAATAACTCATTAAATTTTTTATAACATTTAGTATTTCTTTTTTTACATTAGGCACCTGATACATTTAGAATGTGTTTTTATATGTGGTAAGATATAGGCTTTAATGAAAGTGAAAATGAAAGTTGCTCAAACATGTCAGACTCTTTGTGACCCCGTGGACTATTCAGCCCATGGAATTCTCCAGGCCAGAATACTGGAGTGGTAGCCATTCCCTTCTCCTAGGTATCTTTCCAACCCAGGGATACAACCCAGGTCTCCAGCATTGCAGGCAGATTCTTTACCAGCTGACAAGGAAAGCCCAAGAATACTGGAGTGGGTAGCCTATCCCTTCTCCAGTAGATCTTCCTGACCCAGGAATTGAACTGGAATATCCTGCATTGCAGGTTGATTCTTTATCAACTGAGCTATAGGGAAGCATGGCATTATTTGTCCAAACACTGTCCAGTTGTCCCAGCACCAATATTTTTGTATTTCCGACAATGATTAAATATTTCACTTTTAAGTTACTTTCTCTGTTATGAAAGTCCATATTGTATACATGTTCATAAGACATGACATTATCTATGTTATGTATGTTTTCTAAATTTTATTTACATTTTTTCTAGTTAAGCAAGGTGAGAGTCCTTGACTTCCTTTTGTTTAGTCATGGTAGATGCTGTGTCATTTGTTGTGTACATCTAAACTGTGAATTATTGCTTTTAGCCTTAAAATAAGCATCGTTTTAAGAGTAAGCTATTTTCATTTGAATGACACTTTATCTAGTACAAGATAATTAACCCTGCATCTTTATTGTTTCCACTTCCCTGGTATGTCTTTGGCAATCTCTTTACTCTTAAACTTCTCTTTATCACTTTGCATGTCTCTTGTATAAAGCAGACAGTTCATTTCAGTTCAGTTGTTCAGTCATGTCTGACTCTTTGCCACCCCATGGATTGCAGCATGTCAGGCTTCCCTGTCCATCACCAACTCCCAGAGCTTGCTCAAACTCATCTCAATCGATTCTGTGATGCATCTCATCTTCTGTGGTTCCCTTCTGTTCTTGCATTCAATCTTCCCCAGCATCAGGGTCTTTTCCAAAGAGTCAGCTCTTCGGATCAGGTAGCCAAAATATCGGAGCTTCAGCTTTAGTATCAGTCCTTCTAATGAATTTTCAGGACTGATTTCCTTTAAGATGGACTAGTTGGATCTCCTTGCAGTCCAAGGGACTCTCAAAAGTCTTCTCCAACACAACAGTTCAAAAGCATCAGACAGTTGCATGTTTTGTTTTATTTTGTTTTGTTTTTCTCAATCAATTGAAAATTTTTTTCTTAAAATGAGTGACTTGTACATTTACTATGTCTGCAATGTGTAGTCTCAATTTTGTCAAAAATTTTATTTTTTTGATTGAAGTATAGTTGATTTACAATGTTGTGTTAGCTTCAGGTATACAGCAAAGTGATTCAGATATGTGTATGTATGTATTATGTAGTACATATATATTGTTTTTCAGATTTTTTATATTATAGATTATTGCAAGATATTGAATATGGTTCCCAATGCTAGTCAGTAGGTCCTATTATATATTTAAAGTATTGTAGTTTGTATCATCTGCTAATCCGCAACTCCTAATTTATCCTTCCTGTACCTTCTGCTTTGGTAACCATAAGTTTGTTTTCTAAAGAAAGTTCTTAAAATATATTTTTAAATTAATTGTTTCATGCTTTTAAAAATCTTTCTCAAGAGCTTAAATTTATTCATTTATTTCCTTTTTGTGTATCTTCTCTTTCAGGAATTTTCTGTCACATTTACAATGTTATCCCATTTTCATTGCCATCATTATTTTTCTGCCTTCCCTTTTCTTTAATGACCTTTACTAAATAATATTCTTATTAGTAAACCCCTGAGCACTTTGTAAGTTAGTCTTCATTACTGAGAAAACATTGTGATATTTCTCATTTATTTTATTTCAATAAAATCTCTTTTAGTTTTATATTTTTGTCTATCTGTTTAAATTTTAGAACATATGGCAAATTTCAAAATAAATATATTTGCAGTATGATTGTTTTCAGCGTTGCAATGCTTTCTGCCATACAACAACGTGAAAAAAACATGGAACACTTCATGAATTTGTGTGTCATCCTCATACAGAGACCATGCTAATCTTTTCTTTATAGCTCCAATTTTAATATATGTGCTATAAGTGAAAGTGAAGTCACTCAGTCGTGTCTGACTCTTTGCGACCCATGGACTGTATCCCACCAAGCTCCTCTGTCCATGAGATTCTCCAGGCAAGAATACTGGAGTGGGTTGCCATTTCCTTCTCCAATATATGTGCTATATCGGAATACAAATAAGGATGTGTATTTTATTTTGAAATATAGTATTATGTTTTTCTTTCAATTCATCATTTGGAAGGGGAAATATCATCAGCTCATGTGTTTTCATTTTTATTTTCTGTCTTCTCATAATAGCATTGTATAAAATTATCTATGTGTGTTTGTGTGTGTGTATGTGTGTGTATGTCATTATAGCAGTTGACCACGTTCTCAGTTGAATGGCACTTTGTTCTTTGAGTGACAAATTATAACCTCTTCAATGCCTCAGTGTATATGTGTGTTTTTGGTTTTGTTTGTTTGTTTTTTGTAGCAGCAAAGGTTTTGTGTCCTCTGACTCTTTTGATTCCTGTTTCTTACAAAGGAAATATCTTTTTTTTTTTTTTTTTCATTTTTGCTACACAATTTCTAAAGGTAGTTTCACACTTCCTGGTTAAAGTCTACTCTTACAGAAGTAATGGTTTTAGAAGCTGCAACCTTGAATTGTGCTTGGCTTTAATATGCTTTCTATGATTAACATATCTACTATAATGCTTTTTGTTACAGGCTTTCTCTTTGGGGAAATGGCTTTAAAGTAATTTTTCAAATGGCTTTAAAGCAATATTTCCAATTTTTTCTACTGTCTTCCCTCTGCTCTCTTCTGTGCATTTTCCCAAAAAACTATTCTTATTTGACACTTACTACAAAGGCTTCTCATAGAAATATAATAGAGAAATCAGTAATATTTGACTTTTTTATAGAGTTCAATGTATTTTAATTTTATTTACTTAACAGTAATTTGAAGTGTTGTCATTTTCTGTGTTCAGGTTATGATGAGGAAATGTTTTTGTGTGATTTCATTTTTTTTCTTAGTTTTCCTTATTTAGAAGGTAGACGGGTACAAATGGTTTTAGTCAACCATCCTTTTCCTCAGCTATGTGGAAGATCTTGGAACTGCTTTTTTATTCTCTAATCTTTCTCTTGGTCATGGTGCTTGAAATTATCCATGACTCCTGTTTTAACCTGAGCAATCATCTATGACATTATTTTATATAGATTTATTATTCTAATCATGTTATTTCATTTTAAATTATTTTGTATAATGGTATTTTATAGTGAATTACAAGACATTTTCATGAAAACCAGTAGTTCAAATATACAAATAAAAGTCTTTGAAGAAGTAAAATGTATCTGAATGAACATGGTTTTTGATATGTTATTAATATATGTGTTCTACTAAAGAAAATATAAGTACATATTTGACTATTCTATATCTGAACATTTAAATAATCATTAGCTAAAGATGTCTTTCAGTGTATATTCACCTTAGTAAAATGGAATATTGTCTTCTCTTCAGGCTTTCAGAGCATTTACTATGTATTACATGTATGTTCTCATGTATAGCTAAGCAGAATTGACATGGTACATAAGTTGTGATCTTATTGAATAATCATTGCTTTATAAAGGTCTTGTAAAAAAAAGTACAAAATGATAAAAAGAGACTATTACAGTTTTTTTCTAGTATATTTTTGCTTTGTTATCAATGACTGTGTTCGAATACATGATTTTTTTTTTTTTAAGGAAGAGGGAATTTATGCAAGAAAAAGCCAATCTATTCCAGTGGTTGAGAATTTCAGAAATATGTCATTGGATGAATAATTCTTGAGTGAGTTGGGATAATAGCTTAGTAGTTTAGTGCCAAGTATTTAAAATAAACACTTGGAAAGAGAATGGATAAATACAGATAGAAGAGAGAGGACAAAATATTGAAAGGAGTTATAGCCCTGGTTTTAGAAGTGAAGGACATGAGCAAGAATCACAGCTGGTAGCTACACAGCTCTGTCTGTATACCCACAGGACTGTCATGTTGAACATTAGATTAGGTATGCACTCGAGTAAAGGTTGTAACAAGATTAAAATAGGTGAAGACCTAAAAGAAAACCACTTTCTAATTAAACACACACACACACTTCAAAATACGATAGATTCAAAAACAAGCCTACAGTATTTTGCAGCTCCCTCTGAAGTGTTAGAGTCTGTCTCTCAATTCTTTGAAACTATGCTGGCCTTGTGATTTGCATTGACTGGAGTATATTGTAGAGATTATGTTGGGTAAGTTCCAGGGCTTAGGTCTACCGAGGCCTTATGGCTTCCACATCTGACTTCCATGGGATATTGTTCTAAAACTGACATGGAAAGGAGCTAGTCTGAATTACTGTGGATTCAGAAATCACTGGTGATGTGAAATGGAACCAAGAAGGAAGTCACAACTACATTCACTGTCTCTGTACAGTTTATGAGTGGGACCATCTCAGATATTCTTGACCAGCTCTTCCTCTTGCTGACTGTAGCCACATAAATGAGTCTCAGTATGTTCAATAGCAGATCCAGCAGCCAGACAACCCACAAGCTTTTGAGGAATACTCCACCATTCTTTCAAGAACCACTTTTGGGGTAATCGATATGTCAGCAATAGTTATTCATGCACAAAATCTGAGATATTCACAGACAAAATGAAGCACTAAAATTCAAGTAATATTCTCGAGATAGTCTTAAATTAGATACTTTCTTAGAGAATTAGATTATCTTAAATTACATACTTGGGACTTCCCTGGTGGCTCAGAAGGTAAAGAGTTTGCCTACAATGCAGGAGACTGGAGTTCAATTCCAGGGTCGGGAAGATCCTCTGGAGAAGGAAATGACAACCCACTCCAATACTCTTACCTGGAAAATCCCATGGACAGAGCAGCCTGGTAGTCTACAGTCCATGGGGTTGCAAAGAATCAGACACGACTGAGCAAATTCACTTTCTATAGTTGGATTAAATTATTTTTTAAGATCATTTCCAAATCTGTGATTCTGTCATATTGGGAAGAATAGCTTCAAATCATACGGATTACTTTATCTAAGTGTTAGTATCAGCTGAAATTGAAAACACCAAGATTTTGCCACCAGATAATTTTTTTGTTGTTGCTCTCAAACACCTCATTTATCAGAAGGAAGTCCACCTTAGTGATCTGAATAGGGATCAGTATGGAGAGTGCCAATCTGTGAAGTAATCAAAAATGTGTGTTACTCATGTCAGACTTTTTCTGCTAATACTATTTCTTTAAGGAAAATTGTCTTTCTGACATACTACACCCTAAAATGCATTATCTCTTGATTTCCAGTTTAAGTTTCTTTAAGGTGAGCATAAGTCTTCATGATTCTTGATACTTATAAAGCACATGTAGTGGAAAATAAATCTGAATTTTATTTACCTTCCCAAACTCTCAGGCTTTTCCCTCCACATTGAATATGTCAGAAAATTATCCAGCTTCGCAACTTTATAGATCATTTCTAAAAACTCAACTAAGTTTGCTAAGAATCAAAGTTCTCTTTCTTTTCACAGTTATATTTAATGGTTATATATTTCATGAAATTCTTATTTGAACTAAGTATGATGAATGATCACTCATCTAGAGCCAGACATCCTGGAATGTGAAGTCAAGAAGGCATTAGAAAGCATCACTATGAACAAAGCTAGTGGAGGTGATTTAATTCCAGTTGAGCTATTTCAAATCCTGAAAGATGATGCTGTGAAAGTGCTGCACTCAATATGCCAGCAAATCGGAAAACTCAGCAGCAGCCACAGGACTGGAAAAAGTCAGTTTTCATTCCAATCCCAAAGGAAGGCAATGCCAGAAAATGCTCAAACTACTGCATAATTGCGCTCATCTTGCATGCTAGTAAAGTAATGCTCAAAATTCTCCAAGCCAGGCTTCAGCAATACGTGAACTGTGAACTTCCTGATATTCCTGGTTTTAGAAAAGGCAGAGGAACCAGAGATCAAATTGACAACATCTGCTGGATCATGGAAAAAGCAAGAGAGTTCCAGAAAAACATCTATTTCTGCTTTATTGACTATGCCAAAGCCTTTAACTCTATGGATCACAATAAACTGTGGAAAATTCTGAAAGAGGGGAATACCAGACCTCCTGACCTTCCCCTTGAGAAATGTGCATGCAGGTCAGGAATCAACAGTTAGAACTGGATATGGAACAACAGACTGGTTCCAAATAGGAAAAGGAGTATGTCAAGGCTGTATATTGTCACCCTGCTTATTTAACTTCTATGCAGAGTACATCAGGAGCAACGCTGGAATGGAAGAAACACAAGCTGGAATCAAGATTGCCAGGAGAAACATCAATAACCTCAGATATGCAGATGATACCACCCTTATGGCAGAAAGTGAAGAGGAACTAAAATGCCTCTGGATGAAAGTGAAAGAGGAGAGTGAAAAAGTTGGCTTAAAGCTCAACATTCAGAAATCGAAGATCATGGCATCTGGTCCCATCAGTTCCTGGGAAATAGATGGGGAAACAGTGGAAACAGTGTCAAACTTTATTTTTTTGGGCTCCAAAATCACTGCAGATGGTGACTGCAGCCATGAAATTAAAAGACACTTACTCCTTGGAAGACAAGTTATGAGAAACCTAGATGGCATATTTAAAAGCAGAGACATTACTTTGGCGACTAAGATCCATCTCGTCAAGGCTATGGTTTTTCCAGTAGTTCTGTATGGATGTGAGAGTTGGACTGTGAAGAAAGCTGAGCACCGAAGAATTGATGCTTTTGAACTGTGGTGTTGGAGAAGACTCTTGAGAGTCCCTTGGACTGCAATGAGATCCAACAAGTCCATTCTGAAGGAGATCAGCCCTGGGATTTCTTTGGAAGGAATGATGCTAAAGCTGAAACTCCAGTACTTTGGCCACCTCAGGCAAAGTGTTGACTCATTGGAAAAGACTTCTGATGCTGAGAGGGATTGAGGGCAAGAGGAGAAGGGGACGACAGAGGATGAGATGGCTGGATGGCATCACTGACTCGATGAACGTGATTCTGAGTGAACTCCAGGAGTTGGTGATGGACACAGAGGCCTGGCGTGCTGCGATTCATGGGATCGCAAAGAGTCAGACATGACTGAGCAACTGATCTGAACGGAATAGGGCAAAACGTTTAAGTGGAGGCCAGGTAAGAAATCTATTGTATTTTGAAAAATACAATAAGGAAAAAGATTAAATATAATGTTAATAGATACAAAGGTATAAGGTTAAGAACTAAAAAATTGGGGAGGGAATTTACTTAGTGTAAATTGTAATTACATATTAAGAAGATTCTCATATTGACTTAAACTAGAAGAAATTGTAAGAGCTGACTCTAACTCTGTAAAATACTTGGACATACACACATCACAGATTGTAACAAACTTCCATTTAATATATATTAATAGGACACTGAAAGACAAAACCATTAGCTGCATTACTCTATTTCCTAAACTTTGGAACTCTAAAGTTCTGTTATTTTTTCCACATATTTTGTTATCTTGCACCTTTAAATATATTACCAGAAGATTCTTTAAAAAGAGGATTTTATTTTAATTAGAACTACAATTTAGAGATTATGTAAAATGTGAAATCTGTTCTAATTATGTTGTCTATGATTAAAAGGAAATATAAAAATATTCAGTAATCCACCTAAATAGTGTAGAAATATAAACGTTAACTGACATGATGATGGGTATAGGAAGAAATCTAAGAGCTATGGAATGAAAGAGAGATAATAAATTTAAAGGCAAAGTAGCAAATAGCATTAAAACTTATCACTAATGTATTATTACTAAGGGTTCTCCTTTGAGAAGAAATAGAACTTTTATTAACAGCTAGATATCTAAAGTTTGAAAGATATAAAGAAATGTACTAAAGGGACTAGATTGTCTCTGGTCCAAACATTTGCAGTAGAAAAGGGAGCTTTATAATCTAAAATACATTTTGCATTTCTAATTTGAGCAATTATTTGATACAAATGATGTGATTGCAATTTTCATATAAAATGTAATATGATATATGAATGCAGTACCATCGGAATTCATGCAGCCAAAATGCAACCAAAGTGTCTTACATATCAGAATATGTCAGAGGTAGGCTGAGTCATTTTGTGAGAAAAGAATTCCACATTATTCATTGCTTCAGAAAACAAATGATAGAACTTCTTGATTATGATACTCCCTTACTTATATATCACCTAAATGTATATTATTTGTATCCAATTTAACATAAGAACAAACTCAGAGAACAGAAACCTGACAAATACAGGTAATAAAAAAATGAAGCTTAAACAAACTGTTATCCTCAAAGGACTGACAGAAATTAATTTATCTGCAATATCATAAAATGCACATAAAGAACTTAAAAAATGAATTAATGAAATTTCTATAGAGAAAAAGGAACTGCAGGGATATGAATGAAAATTATGAAAACTACCAAATTAAAAACATAGGGACAATGCTCAAAAATTAAACCAGTGATGTTTTATTTTAGAAAAATATCAAAAAAGTTGACTTTGTGAAGATGTCACCTCAGGTGGTGCTAGTGGTAAAAAGTCTTCATGCCAGTGTAGGAGCCATAAGTGACACAGGTTTGATCCCTGGATTGGAAAGATCTCCTGGAGATGGAAATGGAAACCTGCTCCAGTATTCTTGCCTGGAAAATCCCATGGCTTCAGTCCATGGGGTCACAAAAGAGTCGGACACAATTTAAGAACTAAAAAAAATAATACTCCTTTAGAAGTCACGTTTTACCATGTTTAAATTCAATTAAAATACTTTTAGTGAATGAAACAGAAGATAAAAACATCATCAAAGCATCCAAAATATAGTCCGTTAATCAATCTATTTCAAATATTGATAATTACATTTTAAGAATGAAAATAACTCAAGGTGAAAAGCAAAGGAGAAAAGGAAAGATATAGGCATCTGAAGGCAGAGTTCCAGAGAATAGCAAGAAGAGATAAGAAAACCTTCTTCAGTAATCAGTGCAAAGAAATAGAGGAAAAGAACAGAATGGGAACGACTAGAGATCTCTTCAAGAAAATTACAGATACCAAGGGAACATTTCATGCAAAGATGGGCTCGATAAAGGACAGAAATGATCTGGACCTAACAGAAGCAGAAGATATTAAGAAGAGGTGGCAAGAATACACAGAAGAACTGTACAAAAAAGATCTTCATGACCAAGATAATCATGATGGTGTGATCACTCATCTAGAGCCAGACATCCTGGAATGTGAAGTCAAATGGGCCTTAGAAAGCATCACCATGAACAAAGCCAGTGGAAGTGATGGAATTCCAGTTGAGCTGTTTCAAATCCTGAAAGATGATGCTGTGAAAGTGCTGCACTCAATATGCCAGCAAATCGGAAAACTCAGCAGTAGCCACAGGACTGGAAAAGGTCAGTTTTCATTCCAACTCCAAAGAAAGGCAATGCCAAAGAATGCTCAAACTACTGCACAATTGCACTCATCTCACACCCTAGCAAAGTAATGCTCAAAATTCTCCAAGCCAGGCTTCAGCAATACGTGAACTGTGAACTTCCTGATGTTCAAGCTGGTTTTAGAAAAGGTAAGGAACCAGAGATCAAATTGCCAACATCTGCTGGATCATGGGAAAAGCAAGAGAGTTCCAGAAAAACATCTATTTCTGCTTTATTGACTATGCCAAAGCCCTTAACTCTATGGATCACAATAAACTGTGGAAAATTCTGAAAGAGAGGGGAATACCAGACCACCTGACCTGCCTCTTGAGAAATGTGTATGCAGGTCAGGAAGCAACAGTTAGAACTGGACATGGAACAACAGACTGGTTCCAAATAGGAAAAGGAGTATGTCAAGGCTGTATATTGTCACCCTGCTTACTTAACTTTTATGCAGAGTACATCATGAGAAATGCTGGACTGGAAGAAACACAAGCTGGAATCAAGACTGCTGAGAGAAATATCAATAACCTCAGATATGCAGGTAACACCACCCTTATGGCAGAAAGTGAAGAGGAGGTAAAAAGCCTCTTGATGAAAGTGAAAGAGGAGAGTGAAAAAGTTGGCTTAAAGCTCAACATTCAGAAAATGAAGTTCATGGCATCTGGTCCCATCACTTCCTGGGAAATAGATGGGGAAACTGTGGAAACAGTGTCAGGCTTTATTTTTTGGGCTCCAAAATCACTGCAGATGGTGACTGCAGCCATGAAATTAAAAGACACTTACTCCTTGGAAGAAAAGTTATGACCAACCTAGATAGCATACTTAAAATCAGCGACATTACTTTGCTGACTAAAGTCTGTCTAGTCAAGGCTATGGTTTTTCCTGTGGTGATATATGGATGTGAGAGTTGGACTGTGAAGAAGGCAGAGCGCCAAAGAATTAATGCTTTTGAACTGTGGTGTTGGAGAAGACTCTTGAGAGTCCCTTGGACTGCAATGAGATCCAACCAGTCCATTCAGAAGGAGATCAGCCCTGGGATTTCTTTGGAAGGAATGATGCTAAAGCTGAAACTCCAGTACTTTGGCCACCTCATGCAAAGAGTTGAGTCATTGGAAAAGACTCTGATGCTGAGAGGGAATAGGGGCAGGAGGAGAAGGGGATGACAGAGGATGAGATGGCTGGATGGCATCACTGAATCGATGGATGTCAGTCTGAGTGAACTCTGGAAATTGGTGATGGACAGGGAGGCCTGGCGTGCTGAGATTCATGGGGTCACAAAGAGTCGGACACGACTGAGCGACTGACACTAGCATATGCTGTCAATGCTTTCTAATCCTCTTTTTGTTGTATACATTACTTAGTTTTGTGACTTGACCTGGCTTTTCAACCTTTGGTATATAACATTTCTACTCTTCCTCATGCTCCTCAAATCCTTTCTTTTTCCTGAACTGGTTTTAATTGCTCTGTTCATCATAACAATCACCCAATCAGTAGCTTCTTAGCCTCTTACTCCAAGCATCTTACTTAACTAGCAAAAATCTAAGCTAATTAAATAGATGACTCCTCTTAATCCAGTTCTAGAGAAAAATTGACATCTTCTAAAAATTTATGCTTATGTATATAGATTTAAGTAGACTAAGACATTAAAAGTTTTGCATTTTTCTAGTTCTAGATTCTTTACTCCTTTATCTAACTCTTGAATAAGACCTTATTCTCCTTCAGCCTCCACTATATATCCTCTCTAATTCCTCTCAAGTATTTGCTTTTATTCTTGATTCACTAAAAAAAGTAAAAACAATAAATCATGAAAGAGTAGAAATAACCATTATTCCTATAGTCTCATCATTTTTTGTCTACCAGCATACCTGTACCTGTTATCCATGTATTTTATGTTCTGTTAAATAACAAATATTCCTTATTTTAACCAAAACCTATTCCTTATTATTACCCTGTTTTCTGTGTTATTCCCGTAAGCTTATTCAGCACAGTATCAGTCACATTTAAAACATTCCTTGAAACCATTTCCTCCTCCAACATCTGTCCTCTGTTCAACTTAGCATTAAAATTCTTCAAATGGATAGTATTGACCAATGATTGTTCTCTCCATTTTCTTTATTCTCATTCTTTTTATCAGTGTATGCCCATCAGGGTTTCACCCCACCATGCTATCAACACAGCTCTTGTCAATGTCACTAATGACCTTCAGAAGATAAATTTATGATAAACCCTTAGTTTCTTGGCAGCATTTGATACTATTGACATAACTTAAAAAAAAAATCTTCTTTTTTTTTTTTAATGCTGAGATGTTTACTCAATCTCCTTCAACTTCACTTGTCTCTTTTTCTCAGATATATGACCTTATTCATAGTCAAAGCTTTCTGAATTGTTACATTCCATGACCCAATACTTTGTTCTCTTTTGTATCTAGATACTCTCTCTAAATGATATCATTTGGCTTTGTAGCATTTAATTAACTCTCTGTATAAATGAATCTTGAATTTTTATCTCCAGCTCAGACTTCTCCTCTGAACTCATAAAGCATATATTGGGTTGGCCAAAAATTTGTTTGGATTTTTCATGTTATGGAAAAACCAGAATGAACTTTTTGGCCAGCTCAATATTGAAACCTCTACTCAACATTTTACGTAGAGTTGGTATTAGTTAGAATAAAGGCCAAACTTTTACATAAGGATACCTTAAAATGCACTTCTGTAAGTATATAAAAGTTTAGTTACCCATATTGCAGTCTAAAGATAAACAATGGACAGTAACTCAAAAGGTCAAATAGGGACCTTTTTACTTCAGAATCATCTGGTGTGTCATGACCATATGCATGGTCAAACCTGTGGTTCTGCCCCATATAACTTTCAGCATACAAGTTATAAAAAAGAGAATTGAAAAACAAAACAAAACAAAAAATCGACTTTTGCTTCATTGACTATTCTAAAGCCTTTGACTGTATGGATCCCAAGAAACTGGAAAATTCTAAAAGAGATAGAATACCAGACCACCTACCTGTCTCCTGAGAAACCTGTGTGCAGGGAAGGAAGCAATGGAACCATGGAACAAAAGACTGCTTCAGAACTGGGAAAGGAGTACATCAAGGCTACATTTTGTCAACCTGCTTATTTAACTTATATGCAGAATACATCATGTGAAATGCTGGGATGTATGAAGCACAAGCTGGAATCAAGATTTCCAGGAGAAATAACAACCTCAGATTTGCAGATGATAAAATTCTAATGATAGAAAGCTAAAAGGAACTAAAGAGCCCCTTAATGAGGGTGAAAGAAGAGATTGAAAAAGCTGGCTTGAAACTTAACATTCAAAAAACTAAGATCAAGCCATGCAGTCTGATCACTTCATGGCAAATAGATGGGGTAAAAGTGGAAACAGTGAAAGACTTTATTTTCTTGCCGTCCATAATCATTGCAGATGGTGACTACAGCCATTAAATTAAAAGACACTTTCTCCTTGGAAGAAAAGCTATGACAAACCTAGACAGCATATTAAGAGGCAGAGACATCACTGCCAACAAAGATCTGTATAGTCAAAGCTATGCTTTTCTCAGTAGTCATGTATGGATGTGGGAGTTGAACTGTAAAGAAAGCTGAGTGCCAAAGAACTGATGCTTTCAAGTTGTGGTGCTGCAGAAGACCCTTGAAAGCCCTTGAGTGGCAAGGAGATCAAAGCAATCAATCCTAAAGGCAGTCAACCCTGAATATTCATTGGAAAGACTGATGCTGAAGCCGAAGCTCCATTACTTTGGCCACCTGATGCAAAGAGCCAACCTGCTGGAAAAGACCCTGATGCTGGAAAAGGTTGAGGGCAAAAGGAGAAAGAGAAGACAGAGGATGAGGTGGTTGGATGGAATCACTGACTCAATGGACATGAGTTTGAGCAAACTACAGGAGATAGCAAAGGGAAAAGAATCCTGGCATGCTGCAGTTCATGGGGTCACAGAAGCAAAAACGAGTTAGTGACTGAACAACAATGATAACATTTATACCTTAATAAACAGGTTAGAAGTAATACAAACGATTTCTTCATACATATCTTTAGTTATATAACATCACGTATATTGAGAAAAGATTGGTAAAATTAGCTAAAATATGTGTTTCAGAAATTCTGCTACCTAATAATGAAAAAAAGTCAAAGTGGTTGTCCCTCCACCTTGACTGACCTTTTGCTACCCCATGGGCTGTGGCCCACAGGCTCCTCTGTTCATAGAATTTCCCAGGCAAGAATACTGGAGTGAGTTGCTATTTTCTATTCCAGGGAATCATCCTGATCCAGGGATCAAACCTGAGTCTCCTGCATTGCAGGCAGATTATTTGCCATCTGAGCCATCAGCAATAGTACTAGTTAAATTGAATAAAAACTCGCACTGACAACAAATGAAAAAAGATTTTGAAAATATCTAATGAAAGGAATGAAAAAGTTAACAAGACAGTAAATAATATGATAACAGGTTTTGGAAGAATATATATGCTCACAAAGGTGAATTTGTAGCATTGAGTCTGTATTTCTTGTACAGATGTCTTAAAACTCCAGAATAAGGTGACCAGAGGCTAAGCTAAGAAGCTTTTTGAAACTTTCGAGAGTCTTGTAGGAATAAGAGGAATACAATTAATTGGAACCCAGTAACTGCAAATGTGGAAAATTATGAAAGTCTCCATGTCTCATAGAGAACTTAAGAGTTGGAAACAATATCAGGGGCAAAAGCAAAAGTAGACAAGTTCATGGAGAGATTGATACATCTTTTCAGTTAATTTCAATTCTGAAAATGCTTTCAGGTGATTTTGAATACCAATGCTTAAAGAACTTTCAATATAAAAGTGTAAATTCTCAAAATAAAAATATCATAAAACCTCAGATTTAATCAATAAATTTAACATTATGTCTGATAAGAAATCAAATCTGGCCCAAGAAGCAAAAGATCATATGAATAAAAAGCAGAGAGTTTTTACAGATAAAAAGAGATTCAGGGACAGAGACTTTAGGAAATACTATTAATATATTCAAGGATATAAAAGCCTGAGAAAGTTGATAGAGAACTGAAATTTATGAAAGAGTAAATAAAAATTATGGAACTGAATAAATAAGAATTCAGTGAACATGTTTGATAGCCAGTTAAACCTAACTGAAGATAATACTGGTGAACCAGAAAACAATCAGAATGGAATAATCATAATAAAATCTTGAAACACACAAAAGATGAAAAATATAAATTGGAATATGGTTAGTGGAAAATATATAAATCACAGACTCAGAGAATATGTGAACTAAAATAAATATGAGAGAATAAAACAGTTCAAAAAGATAATATCTGAGATTTCTTTTTAAATATGAAAAACATAAGGTCATAAACTCATACATAATAAGGAAATTAAGAAAATAAAGTCAGAACTAGGAAATCACCTGAATAAAGAATAAAGCAAAAATAGCCTATATTATGTTTATTTTCAAAAATTATGCATACATGAAGGATAGACCGGAATTGAGATTACATAAGGACAAATTGGAACTGATGGAGGCAAACTGGAACTCACCCTGATCTCTTACCACAGCAAATTTCCAAATTTGACAATATCAATATCAGGAGATATTGATAACCTTCATTATGGAGCTAAAAGTTTACTGGGCAAAAAAGTAAGACTTTTTATATGCCATGATGCTCATTACCTGGGGTCAATATCCAAATACTAGAGATGGCATTGACTATTACTCAGCTTTGAATTCATATATACCATTTATATTTTCTCTAATGTTACTTATCCCAGACTCATTCTCTTCTTTTTTTTCCCACACTAAGTTTGAATATCAAAGCATTCTTGGTTTTTAGTAAAATTTATTGAAGATGAGTGCTAAAGATTTGATGCCTTGTAACTGCGGTGTTGGAGAAGACTCTTGAGATTCCCTTGGAAAGCAAGGAGATCAAAGCAGTCAGTCCTAAAAGAAGTCAACCCTGAATGTTCATTGGAAGGACTAATGCTGAAGCTAAAGCTCCAATACTTTGGCCACCTGATGTGGAGAGCCAGCACATTGGAAAAGACCCTGATGCTGGGAAAGACTGAGGGAAAGAGGATAAGAAAGCAACAGAAGATGAGATGGTTGGATGGCATAACTGACTCAATGGACTTGAGTTTGAGCAAACCCTGGGAGATAGTGAAGGACAGGGAAACCAGGGACGCTGCAGTCCATGGGGTTGCAAAGAGTTGGACCTGACTTAGCTACTGAACAACAAACAGCAAACTGAAGATGAGAATGGTGTATTGAGGAGGAATATGTGGAAAAAGTAGATTTAGAGCCATAAGCTCTTACACTTAATTTTAAAATAATGAGATTAAATGATACAGGTGAAGGTGAAGTCACTCAGTCATGTCCGACTCTTTGTGACCCCGTGGTCTGTAGCCTACCAGGCTCCTCTGTCCATGGGATTCTCCAGGCAAGAATGCTGGAGTGGGTTGCCATTTCCTTCTCCAGGGGATCTTCCCGACCCAAGGATCGAACCCAGGTCTCCTGCATTGGAGACAGACGCATTAACCTCTGAACCACCAGGGAAGCCCTCTTAAATGATACAACCTACCTGGAAACAGATGTTAGCAAATTAAAGTAACTTAGAAAACAAAAGGAGTAGGGATCGAACCCAGATCTCCTGCACTGCAGGCAGATTCTTTAAAGTCGAAATAGGATTGAGAAATCTACAGCTCAGTATATACTGTGATAAAAATATTATTAAGCATGATGTTATTTTGACATGTATTGAACTAAAATACACATAAGGAGTGATAAATAGCTATGAAAAAGTAGAATTAATTTAATAGCTACCCTAATATCAGTCAAACCTCAAACTGCTTTCTCTCTTCTACACATAGTACGACTATATATTTTTCTCCAAGCTAAAACATTTTAAAAAATTTATTTGTGCATGAGAAAAGCCTACACTGGGCTGAAAACCAGGGGCTCCCTACTGTTAAGAATAATTTCCTATCTCATTACTTGAGAGAGATATCAGAACAAGGTTAAGGTAAGAGTGAGGCAATGAAACACCTAAGGTACAAAATTAAATAAGATATTCACTCTCAGGTTCACACAAGTGCAACTTTCTTGTGATTAATATTTACATGTTACTTTTTAGATCCTTTTATTTACATGCCATATGCTTGAGTTTTGTATATTCACTATTACTGTCTCTCCTTTATAATTGGAGTATTGAGTATATAATTAGTTATTGATGATTGGATTTAATTTACAATTGTTCTTTTATGTCTTGTTTTATTGTCCTTTCCCTCCTTCTTTTCACTAATAGAATATTTTTAAATATCTGATATATAGTCATACATTGTTAAAAATCAGACAGGTATTTTCTGAATACTTAGCAAGGGAAATATCAATAAAATATGATCTCTACAATTGTGAAATTTTCAACAATATCATCAGTGTAATTCATAGGGTGGTATGCCACAAAAGGAAGCATGTTTGCATGACAGGAGTGAAAGATAAGAAAAACAAAACATCACCAAGAACAACAAAAAACATTACAGAGAGATATCTGAAGGTGATCGTAGATGGCCTCACCCTGCAGTGGCTTGGAGTGGGGCTTGGGATACCAGCTAGAGGTTGGGCTGGGTTGAGGTGGTAAAAGCACCAGATCCTAGCTACTAGACAAGTGGTCAGTGACAAGGACCATGGACCTTCAGCTTTGCATAAAAGAATTTCCATAAAGACAGAAAGTAGTGAAACAAATTAAGTATTTATTAAAAGGTACAATACCTGTGGATAGACACACGGGCAGACTTAGAGTGAGAGTCACATCCTGGTAGCAGTTTGAATTACTTTTGTGGAGTATTTCTTATAGATTTCCTCTGACCAGTCATTCTGAATTGCCTGGTATACAGTCCATATTTGGTATATGGTAGCTCAGACAGAAAAGCGTCTGCCTACAATGCAGGAGACCTGGGTTCGACCCCTGGGTCAGGAAGATCCCCTGGAGAAGGAAATGGCAACCCACTCCAGTATTCATGCCTGGAAAATCCTATGGACCAAGGAGCTTGTGGGCTACAGTCCCTGGGGTCGCAAAGAGTCGGACGCAACTAAGTGACTTCGCTTCACTTCATTTCATGTTAGAAAGGGCTTCCCTAATAACTCAGCTGGTAAAGAATCTGCCTGCAATGTGGGAGAGCTGAATTTGATTCCTGGGTTGGGAAGATCCCCTGGAGGAGGGCATGGAAACCCACTCCAGAATTCTTGCCTGGAGAATCCCCATGGACAGAGGAACCTGGCAGACTATAGTCCATGGAATTGAAAAGAGTTGGCCATGACTGAATGACTAAACACAGCTCAGGTTAAAAAGCAGAGACAACACTTTGCTGACAAAGATCTGGATAGTCAAAGCTATCTTTTATCCAGTACCACTGTATGGATCTGAGAGTTGGACCATAAAGAAGGCTGAGCACAGAAAAATTGATGGTTTTGAACTGTGGTGTAGGAGAAGACTCTTGAAAGTCCCCTCGAATGCAGGGAGATCAAACTTGTCAATCCTAAAGGAAATCAACCCTGAATAGTCATTGGAAGGATTGATGCTGAAGTTGAAGTTCCAAGACTTTGGCCACTTGATCCAAAGAGCCAGCTCATTGGAAAAGACCTTGATGCTAGGAAAGATCGAAGTCAGGAGAAGGGGATGACAGAAGATGAGATGTTGAATGGCATCACTGACCCAATGGACATGAATCTGAGCAAGCTTTGGGAGATGGTGAAGGACAGGGAAGCCTGGTGTGCTGTAGTCCATGGGGCTGCAAAGAGTCAGACATGACTGAGCGACTGAACATTAACAAATATTCCTCCCATGTGTGCATGTGCATCTCTTAGCCAATATGGATTAATCAGAAAAGCTTCTGGGTAGACCGTTATTTGATATAACTCCCCTTTGGCCACCAAGGAACCTTGCTGTACATGTATGGCGGGGTAGTTCTCTTGACTTCAGAATGAGAAATACGTGCTCTGAAAAGAGTCCATCTTCCTCACCTTAATTGCCCTGCTATTGTTATCTTGGAGTTTTGGTCAATAGAGAATGAATCTCCTACTTTACCCTAGAGGGAACACATCTGCTTCCTGCCTCAAGGGGAATCTTGAAGGTTGAATGAAAATAGTTAGAAAAATGTTCCCTAACAACCAACATGAATAAGCATTGTCCATTTTTTGTCCTTTATGGTTTCAGAAGATGTTTATTCTGAATTAGATTGAATGGCTTTATATTTTCTGATCTCAAGCGCACAATACTTGCACCTTTTAATTTATCATTTGGTCAATTTCTTATACTAATTATTAAATTCAAATCCATCATTCTTTTTCTTTTTATCATTTTTGGAATTGTGTGCCTATTTGGACTTATTTCTTTATAGAAGTTTTATTGACAGCAAAATTGAGCAGAAGATACAGGGCTTTTCCAAGTGCCCTGTGCCTCCACATATGCATAACTTCCTGCATGATCAACAGCCTCCACCAGAGTGGTAAATGTCTTACAATTCATGAACCTATATCAGCATATCATAATCATCCCAGGTTCATAGTTTACATCAGTATTCATTAACTGTGTTGTATATTCTATAGGTTTGGACAGATTTATAATATGTATCCACCATTATAGTAGCATATGGAGTAATTTCCTTACTCTCATTTAGAAGTCTATATTTAGCAATTATCAATGCTTTGTTCTCAGTTTATACCCTTTGTACTCACCATTCCTTCTCCCTAAAATATTCTTTTACTACATCTAGACATTAAGGTCTCAGTTCAAATGTGAATATAAGCTGTGAATTTAAATATTCTTTAAGCCAGCCATTCCTTATTCAAATTACCTTCCATGCATATGTTACTATTCAAGATCCTTGTCTTTGGTTTGCTTCTTTACTATCTCTGCAACCCCCACCTCCAAGCACATGCACACAGACACACAGACACACACACACACACACACACACACACACACACGAGCTCCATAATAGCAAGTACATTGCATGAATTGTTCATTATATCTACTCAGACCTTAGATCCTTGAGGCTCCCCAAGATCTGAAAGAATGCTCTTATTCAATCATATATATTGAGTTTTAAAACTTGGCTTAAATTTTCTGAACTTTATCCATTGGGAATCAGTCTAAAAATTATAATTTGGCTTGCATTTGCTGAGTTCCAAACCAAATTTTCAATAATTTTTATGTAAATATAATTATTATATAAATATTTTCTGAGTGTTTATGCTATACATGACACTGTCCCTGAGTTCTAGCAAGCATATATATCATATCCTAGTCTTACATATACATGACTGCTTTTGAAAAGGTTTGCATTACAATGGCATTTTAAAAACAAAGCAGAATTATTTGACTATATTTGTATATAAGAAAATACTTATCAGGAACAGTATAACATACTACTTGACAGTTCCACACAACTGGTGTTTCCTGTCATTATAATATATTTACATGAATTTTAGCTTCATAAAGATTACAATGATGCAGAAAGATTGTCACAGAACATTTTGGAGGGACTTACCCTCATCATTAATGGGAAGATACTGCATAGGTTAAAACACAAGGAACCAGTGTGCTCCTTGATAGAATTTCTTAAAAATGTATTGCTGGAAAGTTAAGAAAGATTGAAGACAAATTTAATTAAGTTATGTAGGTTTGTGAACTACCATTTAAAAAAATACTCACACACACACACATACACACACAATTTTTCTCACTGGGCAGGTATTTTTGTATTTCTCATAGCTTAAATTCAAGATCTCTTCTAAAGCCCCAGACATTTTCATTGAAAGATTCAAGAGATGTTTCTAATGGCACATTAATTAGAAAAGTATTCACCTAACTTGCACTTGAAAATAAAATATATTTCTTCAGAGAATACAAATTTTTAAAATATCTAGTTTTCTCATTCATGACTATGAAGCACCAAAATCAATATAGACCTGTTTAATAAAATATTTTATGTTTGCCAAAATCAACTTGAAACAAGAAAGAAAAATTCAAAAATATCTCCATGTTTCAATTTAAAAATTTGAGTATACACTTTTAAAGATTTATCTAAGATATAAATCACAGTTCTAACTTACTGCCCAGATATTAAATGCTGCTTATATTTGTAATAACTAAAAACTATAAGTAACCAATCTTATCACCTATTGAATGGATAAACCAATTATTTTAAATGTCCATATACTAAAATAGTACTCAGCAAGGAAAAGAAACAGACAAGTGATATAGGCAACAATGTAAATGAATATCAGCTCCTTTGTACCCCTTAGAGAAGCCATATACAATAGGATCCATACATGATGACTGAATTTAAATCGATCTCTAGAAAATGAAATTATTATCTATAGCAATACAAAGCAGATCAGACAAGCCTGGCCCTGAGATTTTGGAGTAGGAATTGATTGGAATTGGGCATGAGAAAACTTTTGCAAGTAACAGAAATGTACAGAATCTTTTCTTGAGAGTGTAATTATATGGATATATGCATTTTTCAGAACTAACTCAACTCTAAAATAAAACTTGTACATTTCATTGTATATAAATCAAAAAGTTGATTTAAAAAGCATAACATACTATACCTGACCTGCCTCTTGAGAAACCTATATGCAGGTCAGGAAGCAACAGTTAGAACTGGACATGGAACAACAGACTGCTTCCAAATAGCAAAAGGAGTACGTCAAGGCTGTATATTGTCACCCTGCTTATTTAACTTCTATGCAGAGTATATCAGGAACAACACTGGCTGGAATGGAAGAAGCACAAGCTGGAATCAAGATTGCCAGGAAAAACATCAATAACCAGAGATATGCAGATGACACCACCCTTATGGCAGAAAGTGAAGAGGAACTAAAAAGCCTCTTGATGAAAGTGAAAGAGGAGAATGAAAAAGTTGGCTTAAAGCTCAACATTCAGAAAATGAAGATCATGGCATCTGGTCCCATCACTTCCTGGGAAATAGATGGGGAAACAGTGGAAAGAATGTCAGACTTCGTTTTTTTGGGCTCCAAAATCACTGCAGATGGTGACTGCAGCCATGAAATTAAAAGACGCTTACTCCTTGGAAGGAAAGTTATGAGAAACCTAGACAACATATTGAAAAGCAGAGACATTACTTTGCCAACAAAGGTCCATCTAGTTAAGGCTGTTTTTTCCTGTGGTCATGTATGGATGTGAGAGTTGGACTGTGAAGAAAGCTGAGTGCCGAATAATTGATGCTTTTGAACTGTGGTGTTGGAGAAAACTCTTGAGAGTCCCTTGGACTGCAAGGAGATCCAACCAGTCCATTCGGAAGGAGATCAGCCCTGGGATTTCTTTGGAGGGAATGATGCTGAAGCTGAAACTCCAGTACTTTGGCCACCTCATGCGAAGAGTTGACTCATTGGAAAAGACTCTGATGACGGGAGGGATTAGGGGCCGGAGGAGAAGGGGACGACAGAGGATGAGATGGCTGGATGGCATCACGGACTGGATGGACGTGAGTCTGAGTGAACTCCGGGAGTTGGTGATGGACAGGGAGGCCTGGCTTCCGGTGATTCATGGGGTTGCAAAGAGTCAGACATGGCTGAGCTGAACTGAATACACAGAAAGAAATAGCTAAAGTAGAATGGAATTAAAGTACCAGACAAACCTCCATGAGATTCCTGGAGATTCATGATGAGAGTATAAGCCGTAGTACAGTCACTTCAGAACTATCAAGCTGTGTCTAAAGAAGCTGATTGACTATGACTTAAAATTTATATTCCAAAAAAAGATTAAGTTAATATATTCACCAAAGGACATGAAAAAGGATGCTTATTACACCAATAATTTGCCCAAATCTAGATATGTAGATCAAATCTACATGAACTTTGAATACATAAATGCATTATGATATAGTCAATGGAATTTAATACCATATTACAGTTAGAATAAATGAACTACAACACAACCTAACAGAATATAAGAATATCACAAACATTAAGGACTGATAAAAGTCAGAAACAAGGCAGTAATTAGCATATATTCAACTTATATAAAGCTCAGAAGTAGTTTAAATTATTGTTAAACACAGCAGAAAGCTCGTAGGGAGCTAGTAACTAAAGGCAGTCACAGAGCAGTTTGTGGTTATTGAGTGGTTATTGTGGTTATTAAATTAAATAGCATATTCATTTTGTGATTATTCAGAGTTATATATTTACTAGCTATACACTTTGAGTATGTTATACTTAATACTTCAATAACTGTTTATAATAGCCAGGACATGGAAACAACCTAGATGTCCATCAGCAGATGAATGGATAAGAAAGCTGTGGTACATATACACAATGGAGTATTACTCTGCCATAAAAAAGAATTCATTTGAATCAGTTCTGATGAGATGGATGAAACTGGAGCCGATTATACAGAGTGAAGTAAGCCAGAAAGAAAAACACCAATACAGTATACTAACACATATATATGGAATTTAGGAAGATGGCAATGATGGCCCTGTATGCAAGACAGGGAAAGAGACACAGATGTGTATAACGGACTTTTGGACTCAGAGGGAGAGGGAGAGGGTGGGATGATTTGGGAGAATGACATTCCAACATGTATACTATCATGTAAGAATTGAATCGCCAGTCTATGTCTGACGCAGGATGCAGCATGCTTGGGGCTGGTGCATGGGGATGACCCAGAGAGATGTTATGGGGAGGGAGGTGGGAGGGGGGTTCATGTTTGGGAACGCATGTAAGAATTAAAGATATTAAAATTTAAAAAATAAAAAACTAAAAAAAAAGTCTACATAAAACAGCTAACAGTGCTTCAAATATTCAAAGCAAAAGTAAGTTGCTTTACATCACGGTGTTTTAGAAAGATACTCTCATATTTCTGCTAAGTCCACATTTTAGTGAACTTTATTTTCCAAAGTATTTGTAGAAAAAAGTGAGTAAATTTCACTCCAGAAAATTATTTCATTTTTTATTATTTGGGGACATGCTAAGATAAACTTATATTTGTTTATTTACTGTAGAATTTCAAAGGGTTTAAATTTAATATCCATAAGCTTCCCATGTGGTGCAGTGGCAAAAAAATCTGCCTTCCAATGCAGAAGACACAAGAGAAATGGGTTCTATCCCTGATTCGGGAATATGCCCTGTAGTAGGAAATGATACCTGCTCCAGTATTCTTGCCTGGAAAATTATTTGGACAGAGAATCCTGGTGGGCTATAGTTCATGGGGTTGTAGAGAGTTGGACATGACTAAGTGAGAAAGCACAGCACATGTTTAGATATTAGCTAGGAAATGCATTTATTCATGAAAAATATTATTTTCTAAAGAAAGCTTCAATTAGTGTAAATATGCACTATGGATGGCTGTTCTAAGGTCTTTTTTTGTATCTGATATTAAATTATTTAAATAGATATAACTATGAATTTGATTTAAAATTTAGTCTATCACATCATTCTCCAATTACTATGACAAACTGTGTTTTATTATTATTATTGATAATGCTGCTGCTGCTGCTAAGTCGCTTCAGTCGTGTCTGACTCTGTGCGACCCCACAGATGGCAGCCCACTAGGCTCCTGTGTCCCTGGGATTCTCCAGGCAAGAATACTGGAGTGGGTTGCCATTTCCTTCTCCAATGCATGAAAGTGAAAAGTGAAAGTGAAGTTGCTCAGTAATTAGAGCTCAATAGCCTTTTATGTTCATTGTTTGCATTAACTGTCAGAAAACTCTATGTTAAAGAAATCAGAGATCATTAAATTTTAAAATAAAGCTTAATCCTTGCATAGGCAAGTAAGGAAAACAAGCATTTTATTAACTGTTTGCTATTGAAAATATTTGATATTTTAAATAGAAAAGTTGTACCATGATCAATTTTTTGGAATTTTACTCTTGTGCTTAATACTAATGGTATCTGAAGGAGTATTTTTAAAGTATAGCTGATTTATTTTACTTTTTTAAAATATAAATTTATTTCTTTTAATTGGAGGTTAATTACTTTACAATATTTTATTGGTTTTGCCATACATCAACATGAATCCGCCACAGGTATACACGTGTTCCCCATCCTGAACCCCCCTCCCTCCTCCCTCCCCTTACCATCCCTCTGGGTCTTCTCAGTGCACCAGTACCAAGCATCCAGTATCATGCATCGAACCTAGAGCGGCGATGCGTTTCATATATGATATTATACATGTTTCAATGCCATTCTCCCAAATCATCCCACCCTCGCCCTCTCCCACAGAATCCAAAAGACTGTTCTATACATCTGTGTCTCTTCTGCTGTTTCACATACAGGGTTATCGTTTCCATCTTTCTAAATTCCATGCATATGCATTAGTATACTTTATTGGTGTGAAGTAAGCCAGAAAGAAAAATACCAATAAAGTATATAGCTGATTTATAATGTTGTGTTAGGTCCCGCTGTGCAGCAAAGTAAATTATTTACACATACACATGTATCTCCTCTCTTTCAGATTGTTTTCCCATATGTATACAGAGTATTGAGTAGGGTGCCCTGAGCTGTACAGTAGGTCCTTATTAGTTATCTGTTTTATATATAGTATGTGTACATGTCAATCCCAATCTCCCAATTTATCCCTACCTCCCCTTTCCCCCTGGGTAACCATAAGTTTTTGTTTTTGTTTTTTCCTCCATCTATGACTATTTCTGTTTTGTAAAGAAATTCATTTGTTCCATTTTTATAGCTGTCACATTTAAGTGATATCATATGATATTTGTCAGTCTCTGTCTGACTTACTTCACTTAGTATGAGATAATTTCTGTGTCCATTCATGCTGCTGCAAATGGCATTATTTCCTTCTTTTTTTAATGGGTGAGTAATAAATGAGTTTCAACTGTATATTTTCCCTGTAACTTGTTTCTAATATCACACAGAAAATGATGTTTCTGGCAAAGGAAGGCAGTATATTCCTGTTGGTTATAATATTGAACAATTCTAATACAATTTTTCTCTTTTTAATTTTTTAATTTTTATTTTTTTATTTATTTATTTTTTTTTATTGGTATTGTCATACATTGACATGAATCCACCACAGGTGTACATGCATTCCCAAACATGAACCCCCTCCCATTTCCCTCCCCATAACATCTCTCTGGGTCATCCCCAAGCATGCACCAGCCCCAAGCATGCTGTATCCTCCATGGGACATAGACTGGCGATTCAATTCTTACATGATAGTATACATGTTTCAGTGCCATTCTCCCAAATCATCCCACCCTCTCCCTCTCCCTCAGAGTCCAAAAGTCCGCTATACACATCTGTGTCTTTTTTGCTGTCTTGCATCTTTATAAATTCCATATATATGTGTTAGTATACTGTATTGGTGTTTTTCTTTCTGGCTTACTTCACTCTGTATAATCAGCTCCAGTTTCATCCATCTCATCAGAACTGATTCAAATGTATTCTTTTTAATGGCTGAGTAATACTCCATTGTGTATATGTACCACAGCTTTCTTATCCATTCATCTGCTGATGGACATCTAGGTTGTTTCCATGTCCTGGCTATTATAAACAGTGCTGCGATGAACATTGGGGTACATGTGTCTCTTACAATTCTGGTTTCCTTGGTGTGTATGCCCAGAAGTGGGATTGCTGGGTCATAAGGCAGTTCTATTTGCAATGGGTAGATTCTTTTTTTTTTTTTTAAATTTTAAAATCTTTAATTCTTACATGCATTCCCAAACATGAACCCCCCTCCCACCTCCCTCCCCATAACATCTTTCTGGGTCATCCCCATGCACCAGCCCCAAGCATGCTGCATCCTGCGTCAGACATAGACTGGCGATTCAATTCACATGATAGTATACATGTTAGAATGTCATTCTCCCAAATCATCCCACCCTCTCCCTCTCCCTCTGAGTCCAAAAGTCCGTTATACACATCTGTGTCTCTTTCCCTGTCTTGCATACAGGGTCGTCATTGCCATGGCTAACAAACACATGAAAAGATGCTCAACATCACTCATTATTAGAGAAATGCAAATCAAAACCACAATGAGGTACCACTTCACACCAGTCAGAATGGCTGCGATCCAAAAATCTGCAAGCAATAAATGCTGGAGAGGGTGTGGAGAAAAGGGAACCCTCCTACACTGTTGGTGGGAATGCAAACTAGTACAGCCACTATGGAGAACAGTGTGGAGATTCCTTAAAAAATTGCAAATAGAACTACCTTATGACCCAGCAATCCCACTTCTGGGCATACACACTGAGGAAACCAGAATTGAAAGAGACACATGTACCCCAATGTTCATCGCAGCACTGTTTATAATAGCCAGGACATGGAAACAACCTAGATGTCCATCAGCAGATGAATAGATAAGAAAGCTGTGGTACATATACACAATGGAGTATTACTCAGCCATTAAAAAGAATTCATTTGAATCAGTTCTGATGAGATGGATGAAACTGGAGCCGATTATACAGAGTGAAGTAAGCCAGAAAGAAAAACACCAATACAGTATACTAACACATATATATGGAATTTAGGAAGATGGCAATTTTTCTCTTTTTTAAAAAATAATTTTTATTGAAGGATAATTGCTTTACAGAATTTTGTTGTTTTCTGTCAAACCTCAACATGAATTAGCCATAGGTATATGTGTGTGTGTATGTATATATCAAAAAGTCTACAAACTCTAAATGCTGGAGAGGCTGTAGAGAAAAAGGAATGCTCTTGCACTGTTGGTGGGAATGTAACCAACAGCCACTATGGAAGACAGTATGGAGATTTCTTAAAAATCTCGTTCATTGCAACACTACTTACACTAGGTTCAACATGGAAACAACATAGATTTAGCATTTAGAGTTTGTAGACTTTTTGATGATGGCCATTCTGACTGGTGTGAGTTGATACCTCATTGTAGTTTTTATTTGCATTTCTCTAATAATGAGCAGTGTTGAGCATCTTTTCATGTGTTTGTTAGCCATCTGTATATCTTATTTGGAGGAATGTCTGTTTAGGTCTTTTCCCCACTTTTTGATTGGGTTGTTTGTTTTTCTGGCATTGAGTTGTATGAACTGCTTGTATGTTTTGGAAATTAATCCTTTGTCAGCTGTTTCATTTGCTATTATTTTTTCCCATTCTGAGGGTTGTCTTTTCACCTTGCCTATAATTTCCTTTCCTGTGCAAAAGCTATTAAGTTTAATCAGGTCCGACTTGTTTACTTTTGTTTTTATTTCCATTACTATAGGAGGTGTGTCATAGAGGCTCTTGCTTTGATTTATGTCGTTGAGTGTTCTGCCTATGTTTTCCTCTAAGAATTTTTATAGTTTCTGGTCTTCCATTTAGGTCTTTAATCCATTTTGAGTTCATCTTTGTATATGGTGTTAGGAAGTGTTCTAATTTCATTCTTTTACATGTAGTTGTCCAGTTTTTCCCAACACCATTGATTGAAGAGGCTCTCTTTGCCCCACTGTATATTCTTGCCACCTTTGTCAAATATATGGTACCCATAGGTGCATAGGTTTATTTCTGGGCTTTATATCTGTTCCATTGGTCTATGTTTCTGTTTTTGTGCCAGTACCATATTATCTTGATAACTGTAGCTTTGTAGTATAATCTGAAGTTGGGAAGGTTGATTCCTCCAGCTCCATTCTTCTGTTCTCAAGACTGTTTTGGCTGTTTGAGGTCTATTGTTTTTCCATATGAATTGTGAAATTTTTTTGTCCTCCTTCTTTGAAAAATATCAGTGGTAATTTGATAGGGATTGCATTGAATCTGTAGATTGCATTTGATAGTATAGTCATTTTCACAATATTGATTCTTCCTACCCTGGAACATGGAATATCCCTCCATCTGTTTATGTCATCTTTGATTTCTTTCATTAGTGTCTTATAATTTTCTGTGTATAGTTCTTTTGTCTCCTTAGGTAAGGTTATCTGATTCTTTTTGTTACAATGGTGAATGGGATTGATTCCTTAATTTCTCTTCCTGATTTTTCATTGTTAGTATATAGAAATGCAAGTGATTTCTATGTATTGATTTTGTATCCTGCAACTTTGATACATTTACTGATTAGCTCTAGTAATTTTCTGATATTATATTTAGGGTTTTCTATGTACAGTGTCATGTCATCTGCAAACAGTGAGAGCTTTACTTCTTCTTTTCTGATTTGGATTCCTTTTATTTCTTTTTCTTCTCTGATTGCTATAGCTAGGACTTCCAAAACTATGTTGAATAATAGTAGAGAAATTGGACACCCTTGTCTTATTCCTGATCTTAGGGGGAATGCTTTCATTTTTTCACCATTGAGGATAATGTTTGCCCTAGGCTAATCATATATGGCCTTTATTATGTTGAGGTAGTTTCCTTCTATGACCATTTTTTAGAAGAGTTTTAATCATAAATGGGTGCTTAATTTTGTCAAAGGTTTTTCTGCATCTATTGAGATTATCATATGGCTTTTATCTTTCAATTTGTTAATATGGTGTATCACATTGATTCATTTGCATATATTGAAGAATCCTTGAATCCCTGAATAAACTCAACTTGACTATGGTGTATGGGCTTTTTGATGTGTTGCTGAATTCTGTTTGCCAAAATTTTGTTGAGGATTTTTGCATCTATGTTCATCAGTGATATTGGCCTGCAGTTTTCTTTTTTTGTGTGTTGTCTTTGTCTGGTTTTGGTATCGCAGTGATGATGGCCTCATAGAATGAGTTTTGAAGTGTTCCTTCCTCTGCAATTTTTGAAAGAGTTCTAGAAGGATAGGCATTAGCTCTTCTCTAAATGTTTGATAGAATTCTCCTGTAAAGCCACCTGGTCTTGAGCTTTTGTTTTGGGGGAGATTTTTGATCACAGCTTCAATTTCAGTGTTTGTAATTGGGTTGTTCATAATTTCTATTTCATCTGTGTTCAGTCTTGGAAGATTGAACTTTTCTAAGAATCTGTCCATTTCTTCCAGATTATCCATTTTGTTGCTATATAGTTGTTCATAATAGTCTCATAATCCTTTGTATTTCTTCATTGCCTATTGTAACCTCTCCTTTCTTATTTCTAATTTTGTTGATTTGATTATTCCCTCTTTTGTTCTTGATGAGTCTGCTAAAGGTTTCTTAATTCTGTTTATCTTCTCAAAGAACCAGCTTTTAGTTTTATTAATCTTTACTATTGTTTCATTTCTTTTCCATTTATTTCTGCTAGGATCTTTATGGTTTCTTTCCTTCTACTAATTTTGGGTTTCTTTGTTCTGTTTCCAGCTGTTTTAGGTGTAAAGTTAGGGTGTCTATTCGTTGTTTTTCTTCTTTCCTGATGTAGGAATGTATTGCTATAAACTTTCCTCTTAGAACTGCTTTTGCTGCATCCCATAGATTTTGAGTTGTCATGTTTTCATTGTCACTTGTTTCTAGAAATATTTTATTTCCCTTTTGATTTCTTCAGTAACCTGTTGGTTATTTACAAACGTATTGTTTAATCTCCATGTGTTTGTGTTTCTTAAACTTTTTTCCTTGTATATGGTATCTTGTCTCATAGTGTTGTTGAAGATGCTTGATACGATTTCAATTTTCTTAAATTTACTGAGGTTTGATTTGTGACCCAAGATGTGGTGTATCCTGGAGAATGTTCCATGTGCACTTGAGAAGGTGTATTCTTCTGCATTTGGAAGGAATATTTTGAAGATATCAATGAGATCCATCTTATCTAATGTATCATTTAAGACTTATGTTTCTTTATTAGTTTTCTATTTTGATGATCTGTCCATTGTGTGAGTGGGGTGTTAAAGTCTCCTATTATTGTGTTACTGTCAATGTCTCCTTTTATGTCTGTTAGTGTTTGTCTTATGTACTGAGGTTCTTCTATGTTGGGTGCATAGATATTTACAATTGTTTTATCTTCTTCTTGGATTGATCTCTTGATCATTATGTAGTGTCCATCTTTATCTTTTGTAATCTTCTTTATTTAAGGTCTATTTTGTCTGATATGATGATTACTACTCCAGCTTTCTATTGCTTCCTATTTGCATGGAATATATTTTCCATCCTCTCATTTTCAGTCTATATGTGTCTTTACATCTGAAGTGGGTTTCTTGCAGACAGCATATATATGGGTCTTATTTTTGTTTCCATTCAGCCAGTCTGTGTCATTTGGTTGGAACATTTAATTTACATTTAAAGTATTTATTGATATGTATGTTCCTATTGCCTTAAGTGTTTGGGGTTGATTTTGTAGATTTTTTTTTCTTCTCTTATATTTCTTGACTATATAAGTCCCTTTAACATTTTTTGTAGGTTTGGCTTGGTGGTACTTAACTTAGACCAGCAAAAGTTAATCTCTTAACTTTTGCTTGTCTGAAAAGCTTTTCATTTCTCCATTAATTTTGAATGAGGTCCATGCCAGGTACAATAATCTTGGTTGTTGATTCTTCCCTTTCAGTACTTTAAATATATCCTTCTGGCCTGAAAGGTTTCTGCTGAAAGATCGGCTGTTAAGAATATGGTGTTTCCCTTGAATGTTACTGTTGCTTTTCCATACTGTTTTTCACATTCTTTCTTTGTGTTTAGTCTTTGTTAGTTTGATTAGTATGTGTCCTGGCATGTTTCCCCTTTGGTTTTTCGTATATGGGACTCTTTGTGCCTCTTGACCTTGATTGACTATTTCCTTTTCCACTTTGGGGAAATTTTCAGCTATAATCTCTTGAAAATTTTTCTCATACTCTTTTTTCCTCTTCTTCTTCTGGGACCCCTATAATTCAAATGTTGGTGCATTTGATATTGTCCCAGAGGTCTCTGAGACTATCACTGGTTCCTTTCATTCATTTTAATTTATTCTGCTCTTCAGAAATTATTTTCACCATTGTAACTTCCAGCTCACTGATTTGTTCTTCTACTTCAGATATTCTGCTATTGATTCTTTCCAGATAGCTCAGTCAGTAAAGAATCTGCCTACAATGCAGCAGACCACCTGGAGAAGGAAATGGCAATCCACTCCAGTTTTGTTGCCTGGAAAATCCCATGGACAGAGGATCCTGGTAGGCTACAGTTCATGGGGTCATAAGTGTCAGACACAACTTAGTGACTAAACTACCACAGGAGTATTTTTAATTTCAGTAATTGTGTGGTTTGTTTCTGCATATTTATTCTTTAATTCTAGGTTATTGTTAATTGATTCTTGAATTTTCTTTATTTTATTCAAGGTTTTTTATCATCTTTACTATCATTATTCTGAATTCTTTTTCAGGTAGCTTTCATATTTTCCTCTCTTTTATTTGGACTTCTGTGTTTCTTATTTATTCCTTCGTTTGTGTAGTATGTCTCTGCCTTTTCTTTTTTTTTTTTTAACTTATTGTGTTTGAGGTCTCCTTTTCCCAGGCTTCAAGATTGAATTATTTCTTCCTTTTGGTTTTGCCCTCCTAAGTTTGGTTCAGTGGTTTGCGTATAGGGTGAGTGCTGGGGTCCAGCCCCAGTGGATCCAGGGTGATTCGAAGGGGAGATGGATAGGCGAGGAAAAAACTAATTTATTTATTAATATAAGATTAGGTTAGGAAGAATTAGTGTAGTAGGAAAATTAAGTGGAGAAAAGAGGCTGAATAACTTGGTATACGTGGAAAGCCAATAAAGTTCCAGACAAGGAACCTGCACCATCTACGTTAGGCCACTGGAGTCCATTTGAATATTGAAGAGTGCCCCGCCTTGGGCTCTCTCTCTTACAGATCTTAGAAGCCGGGGCAAGTAAGTAAACATGGTGAGCCTCCATGCCCCAGATGGGAATTCAGCCGAAAAAGGGAGAAAAGAACAACATGGGGAAGCCCAGCATAGGTGCAAAACTCCAAAAACTATTTTTCAAAATCAGCTTATATACCCCAAGTTGTACATAATGGAATATGCAGAGTTATGCAGGGGCAGCAGTCCTGACCCTCATTGAGACAAGGCTTTCTTTTTGCATACCCTCCTGTATACAAACGATCTCAGGTGGTTTACATTATCTTCTGACCAAGAAGCCTGTTAACATTTTTATGGCTCTCTTCCTGGATAATTGTCTATCAAACCAGAAAACTCCTTTTCCCTAGAAGTGTTTTTTCTTTACTCTGTGTCACCCTCAAAATACTAAATAAAGTTACATGTCTGTAGAACAAAGGTGCAATGGGTTATAACAAAGAAAGTGCTTAACTCAAAGATCTAATGTTGCTAATACCATGTCTACTACCTGTTTTTCTATATACCAATTATATCTAAAAACTAAAGATATGAAAATCTGGCAGCAAGTATTGGCTCAACAAATGAAACCTTTAATCAGTCCCATTCTAATGATTTTGACTCCTTGGAAGCCCCTACATTCCTAGGATGTTTTAAGCTTCCTGTGCCTCCGGTGGTCAAGAGGCCTCAAACAATCACATGCGCAGTTGTACGAGTCCTACAGGAAGGCTAGAAAGCCATCAGAGGGGTTTTTGGATTGAAACACCCTTTCAAATGCAGAAGACTAAAGCCTTGAGATGACTTTCTCCAGAGTGTGTCAGGAGAGTGGAAAAGTACAATACAGTAAGGCAGGCATATTCTTATTTTGGGGGTTACATGCTCAGGAAATACCAGGGGGAAAACCTAAGATCTGACTCGAACTTGCACATCAGATCTCTGCCTCATGACCTTGTCACGGGTGGGATTCCTCACTCTGGCTCCCGGCAGGTGAGATTTGTGCTGAGTTTTTTTGTTTGTTTTTCCTCTACAGGGCAAGGCTGAGTCAGGTGGTAATCCTGTCTGCTGATGATTGGCTTTATATTTTTGTTTCATTTGTTATTTTCACTTACTCTAACTCCTTGGGGTTAGTTCTATTGTAGTCTATGGTCTTAGAGTCAGTGTTCCCTCTCCAAAGGCTCAGGGCTTGATCTCAGAGACTTCAAAGTACTTTGGTCACTTAGGTTTCTGTTGCTGCTGCTGCTAAGTCCCTTCAGTGGTGTCCGATTCTGTGAAACCCCATAGATGGCAACTTTTATCCTAGAATCCAAAGGACAAGACACTAAGCTGACTTCTTGGGGAGCTTCAGTTCCAGGAAAGTGCTGGGCACTTACCACCTTGGGAGGTGGATGTGCCAAGGGATCCTCTCTTAGTCTTTCTAACACCCTTCCCCACCTGTCGGCTAAAGCCTTGGGTTTTCCTTGCCAGTCTCCTGACCTCTTAAATGGATATAACACAGAGAAGGGACATAAGAACCTGGATGGCAAAATGCCCTGTATATAAGTGAAAACAAAAGGGGTTAAATTTTCTCTTAAAAAGAATAACGAATGAAGAAAATGGTCACTTCCCTTAGAGTTCTTAAAAATAGTTCAAAGAACAAAAATGATAGTCATTTCTATTAATATTTGAAAGCAGAGACATTACTTTGCCAACAAAGGTCCATCTAGTCAAGGCTATGGTTTTTCCAGTAGTCTGTATGGATGTGAGAGTCGGAATATAAAGAAAGGTGAGCACCAAAGAACTGATGCTTTTGAACTGTGCTGTAGCCTGGCAGGCTACAGTCCATGGGGTTGCAAAGGGTTGGAGATGACTGAGCTAAGAACAAAGATTAACATTAAAATACTCTATAATAACATCAAAATAATTAAATTTAGCATGAATAAATTTAACAAAAGATATGTATATGTATGCTGAAAAATACAAAACATTACTGAACAAAATTAAAGATCTAAATAAGTGGAAAGATATCTTTTATCCATGGAGTAGGAAACAATAGTACTCAAATGGAAATATTCCTCTTCTTAAAAAAGAAAAAAGGAGTTTATATGTTATATTTGAATGTGTGAAAAAATAAGAGTAAAAATTTCTTGGCTTTTCTAACCATCAGAGAAATATAATTTATCCAGTGATTATATTAACTAGGAAAAGTATCACATAGCTTTCTCTTTACAAACTCAATTCAAACACTTATTATTATTTTTTTTTTAGAGTAGTGCTGAGAGTACTGTTTTCCTTTTAATTTCTTAGCTTGGTAAACAAAATCACAAACTTACCTTAGAGCTTCAGTTGCAATAGATATTTTTGAAAGAGCAAAATCATTTAAATACATATTTAGTGTTTCTCCACCCTGTTGGTATTTTTTATTATTATTTTTATGCAAAATTTATAGAAATGCAGCTTTTATGAAAATAATATGCAAGTTCCTCAAAATATTAAAAATAGGACTACCATACAATCCAGCATAAATCTTCATCATCATTGTTTCACACACTTGTCCTCCGGAGTTCCTTTTCATCCCACTTATTTCCATTTTCCAAGTGCTTTCTAATTCATTGTTTTATTTGTTCATTTGTGCTTCTTTGTTACTGCTATATGCTGACTATTTTACCATTTCAGAGACTTGATAGACATTTGATATTCAAAAGACAGTTATGTGTATTAATAGAACCAGTAAGAAATATGTAGTAAGGGAAAGAGGAAAGTACCAGAGATAAGCAGTAGAATAGGCATGGGTTTTGAACTCAACTACATGACAGATTAAACTCTTTTTTCAATGCTTCTGTTCCACATTTGCAAAATAGGAAATTATTTATATCATGCTTAGATTTATGAAAATCAAATGAAATGATATACAAAAATAACTTACAAATGTGTATACTATTCTTAGTAAATTTGGTAATGAGCAGCATGATAAGAATTATAATAACAGGGAGATACAATGTGATATACCCAAAATTCCAGTACTTACCTATAACATCTTAGTATTTTCATTTCTATTACTTTCTCTCTCTCTCTTTTTTTTTCCTTGACAAAGAGCATTCTGCAAGTAAATACATTATTGACTTAAAATTTTAAAAGTATAGACTCAATATATTTTCTAATACTCAAGATATGTACTATAAAATCTTGTTGAAAATGTAAATTTTAATCTTAAATATAAAAGAGGAAATATTTTTATGAAATATTTTATTCTGACAGGAAAAACACAAGAATGCTTGTTTTGTGCAATATGTAGTTTTAACTATCACTTGCAAAATTTTCCTAATGCACAAACTTGCATTACTATTTTTTTAGTATTTTGAATATATTTCAAATATTATTCATCTGTATTTTTTTAGTGAATATGCTGTTCATGTTTATCACCCCAAAGTTTTTTTTTCAATTTATTTGTATTTTTCTATTATATTAAGAATATCATAAAATAGGCCTTATATATTAATTTGATTTAATTTTTTAGTTTATTGAATGTCTTACAATTATATTTTTAATATTTAGAAGCTTAAGTTATATGCAGTTGCATCTATTCATAAGTGTTATTATACTTTCTTATATATCCCATGTCATTTAAATGCCCAAAGCTTATACCAGTTCAAAAAACATTTAGATTTTCTAAACTTTAACTTTACAATTTACCTTGAATTTGTACTATGAAAAAAGGACCTGGTTTATTTACTTTTTCTTTAAAAATATTTTTGTCAATGTTGACTCATTGTATGTCAAATGTCATTCCGTTTATTACAGTTTTCCATAATGATTTTAAATTTTATTTTCTATTACAGTTAAATGTTTAATCATAGAATTTATTTTACTTGTTGTAATGAGGTGAGGACCTATTTTTGTTACCTTTATAATTATTTTTCCACATCACCTTTGCTTTTCAACCTTTTTTTTTACAATCTTATGTGGAAAATGATACAGATTTTAATGCATTTTTATATGCACTTTTTCATTTTCGGTATTCATAAATTGTAACAGTATTAATTGTAACAGTAATGATAAAAATAACTATGCAATGTGGGATAATAGTAGTTTCACCTACTTCAACTGTGAAGCTAATTAGACTCCCTATAAATTATACAGCCAGTATCCTAATCAGAAAAGCTCAGAATGTAGAAGACACTTTTGACTCATCCTTTTTGCTCATTATCTACATTTCATACAGTTTTAGAAATTTTAAATTCTTCATAAGCAATAATTTTTCAAAGTGATCAATAAATTCTATCCATCCTCTTTGTCACCTCTGATTTAGATTTCCTTATTATGTCTTACCAGAAGGGGGATAATATAACTTCTTACTGTTTTCCTGATGTCTTTTCCCTCATTTCCAGATTTCTGATTTTAACCTTTCTTCATAGAAATGTATGTACAGTACTGCATTGCTTACTGGCTTTATTTGAAGCTTTAAAAGTTGAACCATACACACCTCAATCCCCATTACCAGATGGCTACATAATATTGATCCAGTTTTAACTTTCATTGTGCCCTAGGTCAAATTGACATTTTCTCTTTGATCCTCATAGTTTTAAAAATGTTATACCTTTCCATTTTCCTTTTCTATTAAATCCTTTTCCAAATACTTGTTATTTTTTTAATCCCAGTATATCATTTCCTAAAATTTTTCCTAACTCAACTATAGCAATCTCTTTTAGGTTCCTCCATGGCATACATTTTTAAAAATTTTATTGTAGCACTATTACTTCAGCTTGTGTATGGACACTTGATATTTTCTTTTCACTTATTCTCAATTGTAAGTAATTTAGGTATAATACTAAACATTAGATTTTTATACTAAAACTTCTTTATAATTTCAATTATAATATGTTCAGTAAAAGATGAATATCTAATGTATTATTGTTATTATTGTTCAGTCACCCAGTCATGTCAGACTCTTTGTGACCCCATGGACTGCACCACAGCAGGCCTTCCAGTCCCTCACCATCTCCCAAAGTTTGCCCATGTTCAATTCCATTGTATCACTGATCTAAAGTATATGCATCCCCAAACCATATTATTCTTCAAGTTTAATTAGAATCTTTATTTTTCCTAAAAAAACAAAATTTTGAAAATTCTCTCTTACTTCTCAGTGTCCTTTTATCAAAAAAATGAAATAAATAAAATAATATTTCTAATGATGAATTCCTAATAATAATGCAGCAAACATGTTTGCACAAATAAAAAGTAAACAGTATGTTAAAATATTAATAGGTTCTAATAAAAAATTAATGAAATATGTAACTTATCTGAGGATTATTTGTACTCATAGTATAAAAGTTATGTGCAGATTTTTAGTATAAAGAGCAAAATATTTGATTTTTTAACAAAGCTATGTCAATAAGGAAAATAAAGAAAGTAAGTAAAGAGTAACAATATACTTTTAAAGATATGTCAGTGGAGGGGAGAGATAAATCATCAGAGAATAGAGGATTTTTAGGGTAGTGAAAATACACCATATGACATTATAATGATAGATACATGTCTTTATACATTTGTCCAAGTCCATAGAGTGTACAACACCAAGAGTGAACTCTAAGGTAAACTATGGACTTTGAGTGACTATGTCATGTCCAGGTAAGTTCATCCTTGCTAAAAAAGAAAAAAAAAAATTTGACCAATTTTTGTGAGTGATGCTGACTGTTGAGGAGATCATGCATGTGCAGAGGCAAGGATTACATAGGAAATTTCTGTCCCTCCCTCTCAATTTTGTTGCAAACCTAAAATGGCTCTAAAAAGTTTCTTTAATGAAAAAAAAGTATGTTGAAATAAAGCATTTCAAAAGATAAATAGCTCCCAAGCTCTCTCTTTTTTTTTTTTTCTTTTAAATTGAAGGACAATTGCTTTACAGAATTTTGTTCTTTTCTGTCAGACCTCAACATGAATCAGCCATAGGTATACATGTTTCCCCTCCCTCTTGAAATTCCCTCCCATTTCCCTTCCAATCCCACTACTCTAGGTTGATACAGAGCCCCTGTTTGAGTTTCCTGAGACATACAGTAAATTCCCCTTGGCTATTTATTTTACATATGATAATGTAAGTTTCCATAGTATTCTTTCCATACATCTCACCCTTTCCTCCCTCCTCCCCATGTCCATGAGTCTACTTCTATGTCTGTTTCTCCACTGTGGCCTTGTGACTAAATTCTTCAGTACCATTTTTCTAGATTCCATACATATGTGTTAGTATAAAATATTTATCTTTCTCTTTCTGACTTATTTCACTCTGTATAATAGGCTCTAGGTTCATCCACCTCATTAGAACTGACTCAAAGGCATTCCTTTTATGGCTGAGTAATATTCCATTGTACCACAATTTCTTTATCCATTCATCTGTCAATGGACATCTAAGTTGGTTCCATGTTCTAGCTATTGTAAATAGTACTGCAGTGAACAAAAGGATACATGTGTCTTTTTCAATTTAGTTTTCTCAGAGTTTATGCCTAGGAGTGGAATTTTGGGGTCATATGGTGGTTTTTGGAAGGACTGATGTTAAAGCTGAAACTCCAATACTTTGGCACCTAATGCAAAGAGATAACTCATTTGAAAAGATCCTGATGCTGGGAAAGATTGAGGGTGGGAGGAGAAGGGGATGACAGAGGATGAGATGGTTGGATGGCATCACTGATTCAATGGACATGAGTTTGGGTAAACTTTGGGAGTTGGTGATGGACAGGGAGGCCTGGCATGCTGATGTTCATGGGGTCACAAAGAGTTGGACATGATTGAGCAACTGAACTGAACTGAACTGATGGTGTTTTTATTTCTAGATTTATTATTATTATTGTATTGGTTTTGCCATACATCAACATGAATCCGCCATAGGTGTACAAGTGTTCCCAATCCTGAACTCCCCTCCCACCTCCCTCCCAATACCATCTCTCTGGGTCATCCCTGTGCACCAGCCCCAAGCATCCTGTATTCTGCATCGAACCTAGACTGGAGATTCATTTCTTATATGATATTATACATTTTCAATGCCATTCTCCCAAATCATCCCACCCTCGCCCTCTCCCACAGAGTCGAAAGACTGTTCTATACCTCTGTGTCTCTTTTGCTGTCTTTTAAGGAATCTCCATACCATCTTCCATAGTGGCTCTATCAATATACATTCCCATCAACAGTGAAAGAGTGTTCCCTTTTCTCTACACCCTCTCCAGCATTTATTGTTTATGGACTTTTTGATGGTAGCCATTCTGACCAGTGTGAGGTGATATCTCATTGTGGTTTTGATTTGAATTTCTCTAATAATGAGCAATATTGAGAATTTTTTCATATGTTTGTTAGCCATCTGTATGTTGTCTTTGGAGAAATGTCCCACACTCTCTCTTAATAAAATATTGTTAATTACAATGAATCAGAGGGAAACATTTGTTTATAAATACATAAACATTTATAAATTATGTTGAAATTTTATTAATAAAACTCAATTTTTTTATAATTTAGATGTGGTCAAATTTATTTTTGAAATTTTCTACTATGAATAGTCTTATTCCAAGTTGAAATAAATAAGCAAAAAAATCTTGATATTTCAGTTTAGTTACAAGGTCATGGTCAAATATGTATATTGTTACCCTTCTAGGTGTATACATTTATAGTGTTTTCTTTTTCATTTTTGTTAGAAATGTTACATGAGTCATATATTATCAATACTATCAATGTCCAGTTTTCATCTTTCAAACAGTTCAAATGTGTTTTACTATGCAATATATTAAGGAAAACTGACACATATACATGATTATTTGCATTTAGTAGTGTTGTGGTTTTAAAAAATATGTGGTTCAGTTAAATGTCATATTTTTTTAACTTTGAATCTCTAAAACAATTTTACTGCAATAATAGTGAAAAGGAATTATGTTTTCAAAAGCTCAAAGATTTATATCAATACAATGATTTTCAATAATTCAATACTCACACAAAGAGAGTCTTTGTCTGCAATCTAGAGGGAAGGGGTTATAATCCAAATATGTCCCTAGAATGTTGCAATGGAAATGAAAGTACAGTCATAGGGAGACTGAGTACAGAGTCTTAAGGAAGAAATTATGAAAAGCAAAACAGATATAAAGGTGAGTAAATGAAGACGAACTGAATAAAATGGCCCCTTCAGTCCTCATCTAGTCTTATACCCTTAAATCCACACCATATATCTAATGACTACTTATAAAACTAGTTTATCAATATTCCTCAGAAAGGTCAACATTTCTATTGTTTGCTAGGATAGGGTTCAAATTCCCTTATTTAGGCTTTTATTTGTCAACACAACCAAAATAAAGTCTGTTCAATGTTGCCCAAGTAGTGGGCAATATTGTTTGTGGTATAGGTGGTGGTGGTGGTTTAGTCACTAAGTCATGTCTGACTCTTTGTGACCCCATGTATTGTGGCCCACTGTGCTCCTCAGATTTCCCAAGCAAGAATACTGGAGTGGATTGCCATTTCCTCCTCCAGGGGATTTTCCCACTCAGGGTTCAAACCCGGGTCTCCTGCATTGCAAGCAGATTCTTTACTACTAAGTCGCCAGGGAAATCCTATTTTGGCACAGATGCCTCTGCAATTCGGTGATGAACTGTTGCTCTTGAAATATGTGAGTACTGAATTATTTAGACATATGCAAGTTAAAAGCAAAAAGAAAACAACAACAACCAAAAAAAACATGACCCACATTAAACCATACAGGCAAATAAGTAGTTTGAGGTAAGTTGCTAGATTTAACTTTCCAGGTGGCATTGGTGGTAAAGAGTTTACCTGCCAAAGTGGGAGATGAAAGAGACATGGTTTCAATCCATGGGTTGGGAAGATCCCCTAGAAAAAGAAATGGCAACCCACTCAAATAGTATCTCCTGGAAAATCCCATGAACAGAGGAGCCTGAAGGGTTACAGTCCGGCAGGGCTACAATGGGTTGCCATTTCCTTCTCCAGGGGATCTTCCTGACCCAGGGATTGAACCCACATCTCCTGTGTCTCCTTCATTGGCAGGCAAATTATTTACCCATGAGCTACCTGGGAAGTCCACTTCCATTTCTGTTGGCCTTTCTTAATTTTTCTAAAATACTTTGAAGCTTTAAGATAGCAATTTAGCACTTGGTTTTGTTTGTTTCATTTAAATCAATGATATCTTTCTAATAGTTAGCTCTTAATATAAACAAAGACAAATGTTTTTGTATATTGCTCAGTGACTTTGGTAAATTGACATTAATTTTGAAAGTTTGTTGACTCTTTTGAATTATTTATTACAAAATCATTTCATTTGTAATGAAAGATTAAATATTTATTCTTCTTTATCAGTTTTTCTGCGTGTTTTTCTTCTTTCTTTAAAGACATTCAGTATAATTTGAATAGAAGCAATAATAATCAACTCTTGTCTTGTTCATGAACTCAGGGAGATAATGTGCAGTATTTCACAACTAAGTATGCTGCCATAAACTACTTTTCTGCTTATTCTCTCTATTAAATTAAGGATGTGTCACTCAATTCCTACATGTTTATAATTTCTTATATAAACAAATGTTTACTTTTCTGCCTATTGAGATGTATATTTTCTTTCATTTATCTATTGATTGGATTAATTGCTTTGATTCATTTTTATTATTATTCTACATGTCTGGATTTAATTTAATTTTTAATTATTTTGTTTGGGATGTTTATGTCTAGTTTATTGGAGATGTTACCCTATAATTTTACTTTTTCTAATGTCCTTTTTCAAGTTTGATTTATGAAGCCTGAGTTTTGCCTGGCCTCATAAAATGAGATGAAAATTACTGTCTTTTCATTTATTATCTAGAAGAAATTATACAAAATTGACAATATTTAGTACTCAAATATTAGGAAAAATATACCCTTCTGGGCCTAGAAAATTGTCTTTCACAAGGGTTTTAGATATAGATAAATTTTTTGAAAGGTATGTAACAACTTAATTTTTCTTTTTATGTGCTAAACAGTTTTTCTGTTTCTGTGCTTTGGTAAGTTGGAATTTTAAGGAATAGTTCTCATGTAAAATATGAAATTTATTGAATGGAGCTGCTTATCAGATATTCCTACCATCTTTCACCATTAGACTCTTTTAATAGACCTTTTTTTATTCCTTATATTTATAGTCTGTATTTTCCTTTTATTTAGTTGAGCAAATTTCTGAGAGGTTATTATTTTATTACTTTTTTTAAGAATAGACTTTTTTGATTTCTGAGACTTTTTCTTATATGCTTACTTTTCTTCATCTTACTTTCTTAGATTTTAATGCAATTTTATCTTTGTTTACATTGCTTTTCTTACTATTCTTTTTAATACAGTTATCAAAGCTCTAAAAGTATTTTTAAATACTCCTTTAGCTACACTGCACTAGTTCAACCTATTTTCTCATTTCCATTGCAAATCCTTTTTTATCCATATATCATTCAATTTCACAATAAATAAATAAATATCAAATAATTACTGAACAGTGTTTGCATTTTGTGCACATGCACACACACACACATACACTCTTAAATATAAAGCTGCTGTTTAGGAATTTGTGGTTTTAGAACAGTCAAAATCATATTCTTGATTAGTTCTACAAAGTAGATGTATATATATGTTTGCACTTATACTTGCATTATAGGGAAATAGATTATATGTGTATTGAGTAGATGATATAATAGATATAAAAAACACTTTTTCATAGCAATCATTATGAATTTTTCTTAATATTTAATTCACACTAAAAGAAATACTGTGTTTTTCCTTCATTTAAAAAGTTGCAGAAACAAATATTAGGAACAGTTTTAACATCTTTAATTTTAAAATGTGTGTAATAAGGGATTCAAAATGTTGTTTTACCATTGAGAGGAAATGTAGATCATTTCTGATAAACTGAGACAACTATAAGTTGATTTCTCCTACCTTTGTTTTTGGAACATTTAGAGACTAGAACTGATTGACAGGTGTGCAAGTGCACTGAGAAATACTGTGATCATTGTGGAGTTAGTTTTGCAACCCAGGAAGTATGACTATGCAAATACTAGCAGATGGCTATGTAAATGTAAATGTAGTTATTCTACTAAAGCTTGACATAGTGACACATTTAATTAATTTAAAGTACATTAATTTTTCCAGAAAATTTATATTAAAAACATTTTAGAGTCTTTTCATTCATTTAAGAATTCTTCTTACCTGTTATTTGGGCTGATAGGCATTCTCAGATCTTGGCAAAATATTTTATAGTTGAAAAATTTCAATCTCTGAGAGGGTTACGTGGCAGATGGCAATGGAAAGGAACTACTCAACTATCTGAGCATGTTTATGTAGCCATCTGCTGAGTATTCCTTCCCCTGGGCCTCACAGTTTACTTGGAGTCTAGGAACTATCCCTATAGATTCAAAATATTTTAGGATTCAAGTACTAATAGATATATTTATATACATATTAAATAGGAAACTATTTTTGCTGATGTGTAGATGGTTCCTAATTTAAATGGTTGCATGAGACATTTTATTGAATATTCTAAATAGTTGCATATTCTGTGTTTTGTTTAATCTTTCAATTGAAAATCTTGAACTAGAATCTACCAGTATTAAATCTGAGTCCAGTAAATTTTCCTGTAATATATTAGATTGCATTTGGAAAGTTAAGGTTTTATAAATAAATATACTATTAAATGCACATTTTATAGGGAGTATATTTAATTAATAAAATGATAAAGTAATTTACAAGGAGAAATTAAACCAATAGCTTGAGAAATAATTCAAATGCTGTTTCAGAATTTCTTTTTATTTACCATATTTTTGTTTTTTCTGTATCTCCCTCACTTGTTGAGTTTTTTGTGTAAAATACAAATTCAATTGTCAGTCACTCACATGACAGATATTATTTATATTAGAAAATATTTATTCAAATATACATATTCTAGGAAATAGAATATCCATAATTGTGTATTGAGATTAATACTAAAATAATACACTAAAATACTGCAACCCTTTAAAAAAGTATACAAGCATTTATCTGTGGTAACTGAGTTAGAGTTCTCTGTCATTGCTATAGTGATTGAGAGTTTTCAAGATATTACTTTACCTTCTATATGACTGAAAATTTTCTGATATTAGTGAAATAATATAAAATTATTTCAGACTATAAAAATTACTTTAGCAGTTTTATGTCTCAAAGTATCCTATAACTAAAATAAATCAAGTTTGTGACATATATTTTGAGATAGACATTTTCACTGGTAATAAATGTGAAAAGGAAAACATTCACTGAAGAAAAGACTATGTTTTCTGAAAAGTTCAGAATGGTAAGCTATACAAATCTCCAGGATTTTGATCAATTGAGATACCCTGGGAATCAGTCCAGCCTTATTTCTAGGGCACCTGGTGAGTTATTTAAAGTGTCTGAGATGAATTATGGCCTTTAGTGGCTCAGATGGTAAATAATCTGCCTGCAATACAGGAGACCAGGGTTCAATCTCTGAGTCAGGAAGATGCCCTGGAGAAGGAAATGGCAACCCACTCCAGTATTCTTTCCTGGAAAATCCCATGGATAGAGGAACCTGGTGGACTACAGTCCATGGAGTCACTTTTCTGAATAAAATGAACACTTAAGATTAATAGTTTATAAGAAAGTTAACTTGTAGAATGTGAACGTAGCTTGCTCCTCTGTAGACCAGTTTGAGCAATCTCATCTAAGAAAACTTTTTCTTGGATACTTTGTATTAGCAATTATTGATGTACTCAATGTCTAAAGTTATTTTCTGATAGAGAATCATCTTACTGAACTTCTTGGAATGCTTTCATGGGTTCAATTTCCAGGACATCTGTGAAGACCCAAATCCTCTAGTCTAACCATTTGTGCCAAATAATTAACACTCTTCTGATCTTTGGTAAAGAATTAGTTACAGTTGCTAGCTTGAGGAATCCAGAAGAAATTTGCCTTAATATTAAGCTGTCTGATCTCATAATGTAGTGTCACTTGGGGAGATAAGACTGTTATGTGCCATAAGAAAATAAAAAATGGTGAATATGTTAATAAGTAACAAATGTAAATAGTTTTTATTCCTGTTCTACTTGAAATTCATTAATAAATGTTCTTTCAGACAGAATAAATTGTCTTATAGTTCATTAAATTGTAATATAAGAAAGATGTGAAGGTATTATTCATTTTTTATATAAATGTATTTATTTTAATTGAAGGCTGATTACTTTACAATATTGTATTGGTTTTGCCATGCATTGGTATGAATCTGTCACAGGTGTACATGTGTTCACCATCTTGAACCCCCCTCCTACCTGCCTCCCCATGCCATCCCTCTGGGTCATCCCAGTGCACCAGCCCCGAGCATCCTGTATCGTGAATTGAACCTGGACTGGTGATTCGTTTCACATATGATAATATACTTGTTTCAATGCCATTCTCCCAAATCATTCCACACTTGCCTTCTCCCACAGAGTCCGACTCTTTGCAGCCCCATGAATTGCAGCACGCCAAGTCTCCCTGTCCATCACCAACTCCCGGAGTTCACCCAAATTCATGTGTATTGAGTCGGTGATGCCATCCAGCCATCTCATCCTCTGTCATCCCCTTCTCCTCCTGCCCCCAATCCCTCCCATAATCAGAGTCTTTTCCAATGAGTCAACTCTTTGGATGAGGTGGCCAAAGTTCTGGAGTTTCAGCCTCAGCATCAGTCCTTTCAATGAACACCCAGAACTGGTATCCTTTAACATGGACTGGGTGGATCCCCTTGCAGTCCAAGGGACTCTCAAGAGTCTTCTCCAACACCACAGTTTAAAGCATCAATTCTTCAGTGCTCAGCTTTCTTCACAGTCCAACTCTCACATCCATACATGACCACTGGAAAAACCATCGCCTTGACTAGACGGACCTTTGTTGGCAAAATAATATCTCTGCTTTTGAATATGCTATCTACCTTGATCAGAAGAGGTATACATAAGTCTAAGTTCTGAAAAATGATCAAATTCTGGGTATATTTTGGGAATAAAGTTGGAAGTATTAGAGAGCAGATTAGATGTGACCTATGAAGGAAAATATTAAATAAGATAATTCCAACTATTTTGGCTTAAATACCTAATAAAACAATTCCTGAGAAAGAGAAGGTTGCTTACAAGTACAGTATTGTGTATACAAGTTCAAAAAGTCTGAAACACAAATAATGTTGAAATAGGTAGTTGAATATAAATTTCATGATCAGAGACATGAACTTGGGTGTCAACAGCACATTTTTATAGCCATGAAAGAGACCAAAGTCACCAAGAGAGCATAATACATTGCATAATGTAAAGAAAAAAAAAAGGTATTTGTCAGAAAAACTAGATATAAACATGTAAGAGTAGGACAATCCAATATCATTAGATCTTTCTAAATTCCATGTATATGTGCTAGTATACTATATTGGTGTTTTTATTTTTGGCTTACTTCACTTTGTATAATAGGCTCCAGTTTCATCCACCTAATTAGAACTGATTCAAATGTATTCTTTTAATGGCTGAGTAATATTCTATTCTGTATATGTACCACAGCTTTCTTATCCATTCATCTGCTGATGGACATCTAGGTTGCTTCCATGTCCTTGCTATTATAAACAGTGCTGCGATGAACATTGGGGTACAAGTGTCTCTTTCAATTCTGGTTTCCTCGGTGTGTATGCCCAGCAGTGGGATTGCTGGGTCATATGGCAGTTCTATTTCCAGTGTTTTAAGGAATTTCCACACTGTTCTCCATAGTGGCTGTAGTAGTTTGCATTCCCTCTAACAGTGTAAAAGAGTTCCTTTTTCTCCACACCCTCTCCAGCATTTATTGCTTGTAGACTTTTGGATAGCAGCCATTCTGACTGGCATGAATGGTACTTCATTGTGGTTTTGATTTGCAATAATGTATATTTGAATTGAACTGTTTGAGATGGTAGATAATACAAGGTTTCTTCATTGATCATTCCCCATAGGAATTCAGAAATGTCACAGTTGCTTAAGCAATTAAATCAAGGAAGAATACAACAACCTGGTTTAACATAATTATAACTAATCTTAGTTAAAATTATGGGTTATAATTATAACTAATCTTAGGCAAGGGGATCTTCAAGACTCTAGGTACTCTAAGTAAAGCACACTGTTCCAGTGGCATCCATGAGCTGAAAAGTTCCTACATCCCTATTCATTCCATTTATTTTCATCAAATATTGAAATTCCAAGGGACCCTATAAGGGTCTCCTCCTTTTTTGATAATTTTTTGGCTAATCTGAATATACAGTGGCTCCTGGATATTAAAAAAACCCATCTTAATTGAAAGATGACACTCCAGATAGGCAATGATTAGGGAAGGCAACTAAGGCAAAGGAGCTAAATCATGGGGTACCTTCAGACATCAGACATCTTTAGTTTCTAGGACTCCATTTGAGGAAGCAAAGAGACCCATGGAGTGAACTAGAAATCAGTTAATTTCCTAAAATCCCAACTCAATATAAAAACAGAAAAATTATTATAGTTTGTTGTAGAATTCTTAGATAAAGAATGATCGACAGTTTGCTATTTAACCTGAAATACAAAATGTTCTGTAGTCAGTCATTTTTATACTTATGCTTTCAACCAAAAGTGTATATTGAAGAAGGAAAGATATGTTCATGTATTTTAAATGATGTTTCTCTGAATAAGTTGCTTGCATATTCATGAATTTCATATATTGTCTTTCTGTGTTATTCTTCTAAAATTTATACAAGATTATGTGCCGCTTCAGTGATGATTTAAAAAGCATAACTGTTTATAATTCTATATGTGAATTTCACTACTATAGATTGCCCATTTATGGAAATCTCTTTTCAGAGATAATTAAACTTAACTTTGAAATTTGACATTTTCATTTCCAAGAGGATATAACCTTTATCCTTTATGCTAAGGCAGGTTTAGGGTGATATATATGACAGCCTTATTCCTTATCTTAGATGAAATAGAAAACTACAGGCTGAATTTCAAGGTGACTATGCATTAAGAGATGTTGCATTTTGTTGAGGAGAAGAGATATTAGAAATTATTGAATAAAATATGTATCCATGTAGTCTTGTTTATTGAAATTTGACTCGTGCTAACCAAGAGTTTTATTAAATGCAAATTGGAAGCAATTTTAGCTATAGATGAACTAAAATTTATATTTTTAAAACACTTTAATAACAAGATAAACCAACCAGGTTTGAGAAAATTCCCTTTGGAAAAGTAAAGACAGAATTAAATTATAAAATTATATATAAATATTAATATGTAAAATGAAATGATATGTTAAATTACAAATGGTAAGTTTACAAATTCCACAAGCTCACAAAACCCATGAAATTAAGATATAGAGATTATTTAATAGTTTCCTATATCTCTAAAATACTCTTTTTAAGTTTTGACTAAATATTATTAGATATTATATTATCTATAGATAAAAGAAACATCATTATATTTTCCTCTAGCATGGTGTATCAAAATTCTTTCATTAATAGTAATTTAGAAAAGTATTTTTTACCCTCCCAACACATTAATAATTTAGTACAAATTGTTAAGTCTTATGCAGATTTGGAAAAATTCCATAAAGTTTCTTTCATACATAGACTGCAATATTTGGAAAACTATATTCTGTTTTCTGTTTTCTGACCCCTTCTATTTCAGATCTCACCTGTCTTTGACAACCTACATTGCATGTTTCCTGGGTAGTAATATCTTCCTATTTTATGCTTTACTGAGAGATAAAGATTAATTTGTCTAAAATTCATCCTTAGGCTAGACTCTATGGAAAGGAACGAGACATTTAAGCAACAAGGAAACCATACATGAATGCTGATACCTCCATAGTACAGTTTCTCTCTGATTTTGCCAGGAGTTGTGGCAGATTCTACTACTGCCTTATCAGAATATCTGTGGAGCACCAACCCCTGATTACAACACAGGACTGGTGCTACTTCCCACCATATACTGAGTAGACAGGATGGGGGAAAACCAAGTTTCTATCAGGCCATTTGCTCTTGCATTCTTATCCATGTTATCAATAGCAAGACACGCCAATGCTTCCTAGTCATGCCACTTAAGAAGCATAAATTTCAGTGTTTGAGATCACTCTCCCAGAGTCCTATTTCGATTTACCAGGTTGTAATTATCAAGAGTGAGTTAACAGTTACTGATCCTGAGTCCATAAATTTTATCCAGTGAATGCTACTCCAGATGTGTGTGTGCTACTTGGCCATCTGTTTTAATTGGATGTGGTGGCTCAGACGGTAAAGATTCTGCCTGCAATGTGGAAGACCAGGGTTCGATCTCTGGGTCAGAAAGATCCACTGGAGAAAGAAATGGCAACCCTCTCAAGTATTCTTGCCTTGAGAATTCCATGGACAGAGAAGTCTGGCAGGTTACAGTTCAAGGGGTCACCAAATTCAGACATGACTGGGCAACTAACACTGTCACTATCACTACCTATTATTTCTGCATTGTTTTTGATTGTCTTGGAAAGGGGAAAGAATCTTCAAAGTTAGTAGTAAATAACAGTTTTACATAAATAAATGCACTTTTAAAATAAAGAACACACCATTTTTATACAAAATATAATGTGAAATAATTGTCATACTGACATATGAATGAATTGCTTCAACCAGAGAATCCATTTATTCATCCAAATATTATTATTTCCAGGGTACCATAATACACAGTAATCATCAACAAATTTCCTGCTTTCTTGAATTTTGAAGAATACAGAAAATAAAGCAGACATTATGTAATATGTGTTGATATGAAGGAGGATAGGAGATAGAGGAGGGCAGAAGAGATAACGGAGTTTATATGAACTTACAGTGATACTGAAGGCAACTCTTTTATATTTTAGAATGAATATTCAAACAGTAAATACAAAATTTACAATTCTGATCAAAGTTGCTAGTTTTTCTGCCAGCAACATTAGAGTGTCTCATGAGGTAATCCTTTAGTTTCCTAAATTTGTGCTTTTATTTTTTACATGCCTCTGTTTTATTTTTATTGAGATATAATTGATAAATTACATTAGTTTCAGTTGTAAAATGTTTAGTTATCAGTAATTTAATAGTTAATAAGAAGTCTTGTTAACATCTAATAACATATTTAAAAATTGTTGGTCTAATTTGTTTTTAATTTTATATTGAGACCAGCAGCTTTAGAAGATAGAAATATATTTTGAGAAAAATAATGATTCATATATAATTTTAAAATATCTGTGAAGAAGAAGTGAAAATATCAGAGTATTTTTGAAAGGTATTTTGAAGTCTGTAATAGAAGAGTTCTATTATTTGGTCTTTTTCTATTTTATCCCAAAGTGGTTTAATGCATTCAAATAGTTTCTGCATACTCTTATGTCTTTCTCACATCATTAGTCTAGAGCTACTGCTGAGAAGTAGCATTACAATATCAGCTTCCACTGAGAGGCTATTTACACCACTGGAAATTATGGAAATTGGAAGTAGTGACAGGTGTTTCTAAAAACTCTTCTGAATTATCATGTTTACATGCTTGGTGATATTGTTCAAAATCAGTGCCTTTAGTTTTAATAATATGTTGAGAACAGCATTTATTAGTTTATCAAGCCCATAATATCAATTAAAATATAATCAATTAAATGTCAATATAAGAAAATACTGAGATAAGAGTAGAGGAATAAGTATTGGGAGAAAATGTGTGGAGTGGGTACAGGAGACTAAGTTTCTAACACATTAAAATTGCAGTTTCAGAAATGAGGCTGGTGAAACAGTGAGGCTGATAACCTGAGAATTTCTATATTTTTTAAAAAAATGCATAACAAAAACTATGCTTTAAAAACAAGTACCCAATGATACCGAAAGACTGCTTTTTCTATATATACCTGATATCATAATCATAAAACTTGTACATATCAGTGGGTGCCATGATACTATTTTAATTGGAAAATGTTCTGTTTACTTCATTTTAGTTTGTTAATCTCAAATCCCTATATATTTATTCGAGAAGAAGAAGGTAAGCAGCAGTAATTATAGTGGAATAAAAGTAATTCTTAGAAGCAGCTGTCTGCTTATTATTACAAAGAAAAAAGTCTCTCACAAGAAATGAATTTGGCCAAAGTGAAGAATATCAACCTATTTAAAGGCCGCTCAGAGGTGACAGAAAAAAGACCGTACCCTAATAATTTCTATTGTGACTAGATTAAACAGAATATAAAAAATAAGATCAGAAGATATAAATCCCAAACCACTGATATATTTATTACAATTTATACCTTACAAACACATCTAAGGTCCTACTTCACTTAGAATTTTAATATTTGACGTATAGTTCAATATGGATGAAGAATTTATAAAAAGCCACAAGAGAGTATAAGGGGCTTAAACTTCACAATCCATAGAAGTAGGGGTGTTGCTACATATATTATATGTGCAGTTTGTCATTTCTAAAATTACATCATAAAATGACTAATATGTAGGATGTTTGGCAGAACCCGTAATCAGTAATACCTAGTTGCCCAAATGTGGCATTGAATTAAAATATAAGCCCTCAAGTTTCCTGAGATCATGAGATTTTTCAAATGTGTAAACTGAGTCCATTATCCAGAGCTGACAGCATTATTCAGATGCTCTCTACAGAAATTATGCAGCTCAGCTTAGATAGTGAACTCAAAAGCATTGGTCAGATCAGCCTGTATTTTCCCAGATTCATACATTCTCCACATTCAGTAAGAGAACATGAATGACCTTGAGAGTGTTGCCTGTTTCGAATTATTAGGATGAAGTTGTAATACATATTCATCCTAATTCATTCCTAACAATCAGGAATTATTGTAAGAGTTCTTAAGATCTGTTATCAGGTAAAATCCTGAGTATTCCTGAGTATAATAACGTCCTGAGTATTCACTTTCAGGACAATGAAGTTGCTAAATTGGTTTTGAAGATTTGAAAATTAATCAGATAAATTTAGACTAGTGGTAGTCTATCTATTTTCCTGTGTTATTTGGTTTTGTTGAGGGAGGTATTGGCCTTTTGACCTCGACACACTTTCTTATATTTCATCATATGCTTGTCAGAAAAAATTTGTCAGGTTCTACAACTGTTTATCTTTCTCTCAGACTGTATTACATATACCTTAATTCCCTAAGAGAATATATATTTATTTTTGCTTTGCTATCAATCTTATGTACAAATGCTATATTTCCAGAAGATGCTATGCTGGACATTCTGTGACTTTCACTCAGTATGAAGTGATGTAATACACTGTTCGGAATACTGTCTTTTGCACACTTCGGCAGAAACACAATTATTGCAAATCCAAGTATATTAGATTTTAATGGAAGAACTTTTCCAAAGTCAAGAGTAGCGTATTTAAAATAGAATAAGAAAAACAGCTTTAATGCCTGACTATATGAAAGACTTAAGAGTTGTTTTTTAAGGAAATCTTCAGTTAAACTGAAATTTTTAAGTGTTTATATTTTTAGAAGCCAAAATTGATTGACTAGTCCTACGTTTCACAATGAATACCTTAGAGATGTGCATTATTTTATTACTTTTCAGATTTTATTTTTACATTTTGACAACTCTCAGTCCCTTGTTTTTCAGACTTACAATTAACTCTCATTTGTATCAGCAAGTTTACTCTCTCAGTCTTGTACTTCACTCTTTGCAAACATCACTATCTATCTAATTATAGAAGCTACAGAGAGATGTGACAATATCCTTAAACTTTGGGCCTGAAGATATCAGTCCTTTGATTCATTATTATCCTTTTGTACTAGGAATAGAATAGATGATATGAAGACCTGAGTTAAAATTTAGTTTATGGCCATCCATGCTTTCACCTGAAATTTGTATGAAAATCTCCCTTCTTGACAGTGGCTGTTAATGTATATAAAGTAGACTGGGACCTGTCTTCTGGGTCATTATATTTAAACTTCTTTTCTGTAAATATATCCAAAGGCCTATAATTAGTATTTGCTGCTTTTGAAAACTTCCTAGCACAAAACAGAAACAAATTTGAAAAATGGTTCCGGTGCTTAGACTGTGATGATAAAGAAGAATTCAAGGACTAACTCACAAGGACAGTTACCTGCTCCCCAAGCACAAGCCTTCATAATGACATCACAAATTTAAATGGCACTCTTTTTTTCCCAAAGAACTCAAGGAGTTTTTGCAAAGATTATTAGGAATACTCTTATTCAGTCTCCCAGCATCTTTATGGGTATGAGTTATCTTATTAATCCTATCCTGCAAATAGCTAAGGTGGATGTAGTCTGTTCATAAATAAAGTTCTCTGAGGTTTTAGTAATGTCTGAGGGATAATTGTATAAATGGAGACTTTAGAGTTTAGTTTCCTAGTCTTGCCCTTATTATACATTCCTCATTTCTTTTTGAAGAATTGCAAAAAGAGCATTACAAAAGCATTTGCAAATAGAATGTTTCTACCACAATACAACCTTCTTGAGTGCAATGCATTGTTCAACCTTATTCAATAAAGTACAACATAATATGGGACTTTGGTGAAACCAGTAACCATACTAAGAATAGCTTTTAGGGGAGAAAAAAAGTTCTTCCTTAACCTGTTTGAAAAATAACAATAAAAAATCCAACAACCTTGAAAGCTAATGTCAGAGCCTGATTTTAAGAATCCAAAAGGCAGCTATTTCATTGATAAAGAACAACAGCAATATATCTGTCACCCAGCATTCAATAGACAGAATAGCTGGCTTCTGAACAGTGAGTTATGATCTTAGAAACATAGTTACAGGAAGTAAAAGGGACCATAAGAGGACTTTAACATCATTTATCAATGTATAGAGCAGTGACTACTGTCAATTCTACTAAAAAATGTGCAGATTTTCTCAGATACAAGTGTTTTTTTGCAATATTAACATATTTTTATTCACCTCTTTGAAAAAGATGGTAAGTTGTGTCATGTGATAAAGAGTACAGTATATCCATTGCTACCAAATTCCTGTTAATATTTTACAAATAATTTCATGAAATAAAGCAATTTTAAATGGAGGGAAGTAGGCTTAGATCGCAGTGATGCTACCAAGCTAGACCATTCTGACTAGAAATTTTCAAGCTAGACACCTCACCTGAGGAAAGTACATAATATTTTAATATATTAATTTTAAAATGAGGCTTTTCACACAAAAAAAGAGAAATTGTTTTGTTTTTTCATACCTACCAAAGCAATTCTGGCTCATAAAATACAAATGCACACATATTCATGAAGTTCAGTTCAGTTCAGTCACTCAGTCGTGTCTGACTCTTTGCGACCCCATGAATCGCAGCACGCCAGGCCTCCCTGTCCATCACCATCTCCCGGAGTTCACTCAGACTCATGTCCATCGAGTCTGTGATGCCTTTCAGCCATCTCATCCTCGGTCGTCCCCTTCTCCTTCTGCCCCCAATCTCTCCCAGCATCAGAGTCTTTTCCAATGAGTCAACTCTTCGCGTGAGGTGTCCAAAGTACTGGAGCTTCAGCTTTAGCATCATTCCTTCCAAAGAAATCCCAGGGCTGATGTCCTTTAGAATGGACTGGTTGGATCTCCTTGCAGTTCAAGGGACCCTCAAGAGTCTTCTCCAACACCACAGTTCAAAAGCATCAATTCTTCAGTGCTCAGCCTTCTTCACAGTCCAACTCTCACATCCATACATAACCACGGTAAAAACCATAGCCTTGACTAGGCGGACCCTAGTTGGCGAAGTAATTCATGAAGCTGAAATATCTATTTTCTGCAATTTTCCAAATATAACAGTATGTAGTGTCTGAAAAATAATTAAAATTTAAGATACATATCAAATAATTTTAGTTAATTAAACTCAGTTCAAAGATATATATTTTGAATTAAGGCCAGATTTTGAAAAGAGAGAGATAAACATTACACATACACACACATCCACTCATTTTCACAGGCACACACATCTAAACACACATTGAAAAATCTTTTGGGACTAGAATAAAAATAAAGACTGACAAAATAATTTAGGGCCACAGATTGAAAGAAATCCATAACATCAGCTCCACAAGAGCAGGGACTTTTTTCTATTCTTTACTGTATACCCAAAATCTAGAACAAGCTCACATTAAGTATATATTTGGTGAATGAAAGAATATGGGTATAAAGCAGAAGCTATCAAGTATTCCTATACAATTAGATACTGCCTATATATACTGCCTTTAATGGGATAAGTACTATGCATGATCCATATTACTCATTCTGCGAAATCATAGTGAATACTAAAGTTTTTCAGAAAGAAATAAGAAACACATAGAAATGCAGTACCTCAGGTAAAAACTGAAACTTACATCAAGAGCAGTTCTGAAAACCATGGAAAAAGTTTTATTTGAATACACCAACTGCAACAACTTTAACCATTTGCAAAACAAAAATAATCAGCAATACTCCAATATTTAATGAAATGAATAATGAATATTTTATTTATTTTCAAATGAACGGGCAATCAAAAAATCTTTTATTTATCAGGATTGTTAATGTCCTCAATATACACATGATGTTATAGTACTGACACACATTATTAAAGGATTTTCAAGTTTGCAACTATGTCATTAGATTCAGGATGTGGGTAATGCTTTGCTAAAGTCATATGGAGGAAAAGTTAATTTTACCATCTTATGTGTCATGAGTATATTAATAGGAAAATAAGTATGGAATTCTACATGGATTATATAGCAGTAAAAGACTGTCCTTTTGCTTGTTCTTATAAAACATTTACATAAATGTTTGCTTTATAAAAATTCCTACTTGTATGAATTGATTAAAGCAAATATTCTAATTTATTTAATCAAATTTTTTTTGGATTTGAGATATCCTATGTTAACCGAATTAGTGTTCTGTAACTTTGTTTTGCGTTCTGTCACTCTGACTCCAAGTTTAATCTTGAAGCTTGCTTTAAAAATATCAGACTCAATGACAGAAAAGACTTGGGAGAGTACTTGCATATTCCTGCTTATTCTTTTGTGCCTCTGCAATCACCTTGAGAACACACTCAGGCTTGTCTCCTGGAGAGTAAGGTAGAAAATATCAAAGTCAGTTTGCTCCAGTTGTCCCAGTCAGTGTCAGCTGAGACCCACGGACAACCGGAAAATGAGCAATCACAGCCAAGACTAGCCTAGAAAACTGTCCCACATAACTAGATAATTTATTATGTGCTGTCGTCTTATGAGGGCTTATTTATGTTGTTCATATTATATTTATGTCACTCTATAGTGCCAAATGATAATGAATATCAGTTCAGTTCAGTTCAGTTGCTCAGTCCGGTCTGACTCTGCAACCCCATGGACTGCAGCACGCCAGGCTTCCCTGTTCATCACCAACTCCCGGAGTTTACTCAAACTCATTTCCATTGAGTCAATGATGCCATCCAACCATCTCCCTCTGTTGACCCTTATCCTGCCTTCAATCTTTCTTAGCATCAGGGTCTTTTCTACTCAGTCAGTTCTTCCCATCTAGTGGCCAAAGTATTGGACTTTCAGCTTCAGCATCAGTTCTTCCAGTGAATATTCAGGACTGATTTCCTTTAGGATGGACTGGTTGGATCTCCTTGCAGTCCAAGGGACTCTCAAGAGTCTTCTCTAACATTACAGTTAAAAAACATCAATTCTTCAGTGCTCAGCTTTTCTTTAGAGTCCAACTCTCATATCCATACATGACGACTGGAAAAAACATAGCCTTGACTAAATGGACATTTGTTGGCAAAGTAATATCTCTGCTTTTTAATAAGCTGTCTAGGTTGGTCATAACTTCTCTTCCAAGGAGCAAGCGTCTTTTAATTTCCTGGCTGCAGTCACCATTTGCAGTGATTTTGGAGGCCCCCCCGCCGAAAAAAAATAAAGTCTATCACTGTTTCCACCATCTCCCCATCTATTTGCCATGAATTGATGGGACCAGATGCCATGATCTTAGTTTTCTGAGAGTTGAATATCAAAGTCACCACTGAAAAAGTTTGATGTTGATTTTATTTTATTTTCATGCTTTCTTCTTTTGGAAATTTGTTAATCTTCTAATATTCAATTATGAATACAGTATTTTTCTAAAGAACTTTGCAACAATGAATTCAAGCTTTAATACCTCTATTAAAGTATCTGAAAAAAACACAGTAGCTATCAGAATTGGTAGTATCCTTTCTGGGTCCTCCTCATGAACCAGAATTTGACCTCATCAGCTATTCTGTTGATATCCCAGATAAATTCTCTGAAGTGTTTTCCATGTGGGTTTCTTTTTAGTTTGTTCTTGAAGAATTCTTAGGAATTCATTAGCAAAGAATAGAGAAAAACCTGCTTATTTTCACTTGTGGTGCCTGAATTTATCCTGCTAACTCCTAACCACTTAAACTTGAAATTCACTGAGAAAATAAAAAGACATAATAAAAGCTTCCCCCTCCTTTTACAGGGTTGAATAATATAAAAAAGTACAGCTAACCCTAGAAGTATGCTAGGTCACTGTATTTTCCTCCCTAAATGTATATTTATCTTTCTGAATTTCATGATTAATGCCATTTTCTAACCTTGAAATTTTGAAAGTATGTACGCATTTTTTTCTCAAAAAGTCAGGCTCAGTGCAGTGGCCTAGTAGGTAATATCACGAAATTCTGAAAAAATTTACAACAAGTTATTAAATTTTATTAGTCTATATATTGGGATATAAAGGCAACTGAAAACTGGTTACAAAATATGTCCACATCATAATCGCTTGAACCTATGAGTATTATTTAGTATGGAATGAAAAGGACTTTGCAAATATGATTAAGGCAAGAATCTTGAAATAGGGAGATAGTCTATTAATGATGTCATTACATGGGTCCATTTAGAAGCAATGAAAGAGGATCCAGAGTCAGACATTAAAGAATGCACTGTCAGAAACAGAGACTGGGTTGATCTACTTTGAGGTGGAAGACAGGGCTACCAACCAAGGAATACAGACAGTGACTAGAAGCTTTAAAAAAAAACAAAACAAAACAAAACAAAGAAATAGCTTCTCTCATTAGACCTTCCAGAAGAATCCAGCTTTGTTGATATCTGGATTTTATCCCAATGAAATCAACTTAGTACTTCTGTTCTCCAAAATAGCAAGATAATACTTTGTGATATTTTGATTCACTATATTTGTAGTGATTTAATTTGTTACGGTATCATTAAGGAAGTAATACATGGATCTAGTCAGTTTACAAGTCTATCATCCACTGTTTTAAGGCAGTGTCTAATTTTGTTTATTATTCCTTCAGGCCTTGTTTGCCTCTGCTTCTAAAATTCTATGCTGAGTTCACAAATGTTTGCACTTTAAATCCATTCTTTTTTAATCCTTATATTTATAAACTGATAAATACAATTTAGCATCTCCTCACCTGGCTAAATCACAGAGTTATAACAATTGAGTCTAATCTGAATACAATTCTTGAAGCTGCAAATAGTATTTCTATAGCAGAAACTAGTTGAGGCACCCCCATTATGTCAGCCCTTAGTGGTGGTGGTGTGAGTGCTCAGTAGTGTCCAACTTCCTATGACCCCATGACTGCAGCCTGCCAGGCTCCTGTCCATAGAATTTTCCAGGCAAGAATACTGGAGTGGGTTGCCATTTCCTACTCCAGGGGATCTTCCTGACCCAGGGATCAAACCGGCATCTCCTGCATACTCAGCACTTATTCTTTCTGCCCTTTCAACCAGTATCCTGTAGATGATTTTTATGCTTTCTCTTGTTTAACTGTGCTCTGAAAATGATTGCCCTCTAGTTAAAGCTGTACTATGCACATCTGATGTTTACTTCTCCAAGACAACACTTACTACCACTCCATTCCTTTGTGAGTGTTCTTCATTCCAGGAGTAAAGTCACAGAAGGATAACCTGGGGGACCACCAGTAACTTTTTTTGAAACTACCCCCGGCCCTAGTGATCTCACTCTCTCTAAGAGAAAAGAAGAATGCTAGTCAACATCAACCCCAATCCTTATTTACAGTACTATGTTTTACACTGAAACCATAAGATCCCTTCCTGCTTCCCAGAAAATGGGGACATTCTTGAGGGCATTAGCCTGTGTAAGAAATCTGCTCTTTTCTGCTCTGCCAGAACCCTGTCTCTGCATTTCTACTTGGCACTGGTGAACATAAGACTGGTTTTTGGCAACAGTATTACTTAGAGTTCTCCTAAGCAGCAGGATGACAGAGCTTAGTTAGCCTCCTTGGGAGCAACCTTGAGGTTTAAGTTTGTTACATATTACAGCAGTTAAAAGATTATTGCTCTAATAGTCATAGTTTTATTTCAATTCTTTTATAGATGAAGAAATTTCCTCTCTGTCCACATTTGCTGTGAATTTGTTATACACACAGTACATTACTTATGACTTCACCCTACCTGCACGGGTATGTATATAAGTATTAATGTAGCATGAACATAATATGTATACAGTACATTACATGATTTACCCCATGCATATAAGCATGTACATGAACATTAATGTAATACAGACATACAGACATATTTTATGAAGCAACAATTTCTTTTGTCTTGAACGTACTTTATTTTTTCTTCAAATCACTCCTCTTGATCTCACTATGCTATTATTTAGCAAAGAAGTGCCTGTGTTCTTCCACAGTGTAAAATATTTTATGTAGTTTGACCATTTGTCTTCTCACCCTTATCTTTACTAAACCAGAGTTAAACGCGTTCTGACTGAAATCATAAGCTTCCGTTTTCCCACATTTTTTAGAGTCCCTTGTCACAGAAATTTCAAACTTCATTGCTTCTGTTTTTTTGAGCAGATAAAATTTTGGACAAAAATATTTATTAAGCAAAATATGCCCTTACTCCTTTTACAATTTTATACTCAGTAAGACACGATTGTTTTCCTTCCTAAAACTTAGATCTACTCTCCTTAACATCTATCCTTGACTTCATTCCAGAATTATCCTTATGTTTTATCCTTATGGTAAAAAGGATTAAAATTACCCCTTTTATCAGCTTTCCAGAAATAAATGAGTTGATCTTCTAATAGGCTATGCTGTTGGTAGAAAACCAGAGGGGATTGCCCGGAAGTCATTAGAATTTAAAAAGGAATATTCAGTTACAAACTTTTTCAAATTTGAAATACTAGAACTTCACAAATGATCACATGATAAAGAGATTATTTGGGGTAAATCAATCCCAAAACCTTCAACCTCTACAAAAATTCACATAACTGAACTTGATCTTTTTTTGTTAGCCTAAAATAATTTGAGTCCATGTGAATTCTCCAAAAATTAGCTGCATGTACATAGTGAAAAAATATTTTCACCACAAATAATGATTAATTAAAAGTCACTGCATGACAATGCCTTTAGGTAAAAACAAAATATCGTCCTTTATTTTCTGGGTAGTAAAAAACATGCATGCAGGAAGAAATGGCCTACTTACACATTTATTTAATATGTTTTCCCTTGAATTATATTTTAGTGCTTTGCTAATTTTCTAATTCAATGAATGTAGATAAATTTATCAGAGTGTTTCTAATTTTCTCATTAATTATTCACAAATAAATATTCCAGATAAAGGTTAAAATTAATTAGTAGCATTGCCACTTTTCATTTTTTTAAACTATTTATTTATTTTTGCCTGCTGTGGGTCTTTATTGCTGCATGTGGGTTTTCTCTATTTGCAGAGATTGGGGACTCTCTAGTTGTGGAGGGCAGACTTCTTATTGTATTTGCTTCTCTTATTATGGAACACATATTTTGTGGGTTTGCAGGTTTCAGTAGTTGCTTCATAAAGGCTCAGTAGTTGTGGCACTCAAGCTTAGTTGCCTTGAGGCATGTGGGATCTTCCAGGAACAGGGATCGAATTGGTGTCCCCTGCATTGCAATGTGAACTCCCAGGACCACCAGGAAACCAAGGAATCCTGCCCCTTTGCCTTTTTGAAGTGCTTTATAATTGCTAACAAGGCATTACCACCCATTGTTTACCATGAATGCCAGTATCTACACACTGCAACCTTGCTGATGGAGTAAGGAAACCGTTCTTGACACATTCTATTTCTTAAAACAAAGATAGCGTGACTCGCTATCTGTTTTTCTGGGGCTTTCCAGTTTTTGATATTAGCTAACTAGCCTTTCAGAGAAGGCAATGGCACCCCACTCCAGTACTCCTGCCTGGAAAATCTCATGGACGGAGGAGCCTGGTGGGCTGCAGTGCATGGGGTCGCTGAGAGATGGACACAACTCAGTGACTTCACTTTCACTTTTCATTTTCGTGCATTGGAGAAGGAAATGGCAACCCACTCCAGTGTTCTTGCCTGGAGAATCCCAGGAACCACGGAGCCTGGTGGGCTGCTGTCTATGGGGTCGCACAGAGTCGGACACGACTAAAGCAACTTAGCAGCAGCAGCAGCAGCAACTAGCCTTTGCTGCTTATTAAATCACATAGATGGTGATATCAACAGAGCAGCAGTTCTCAGAAATATTACAGTTCCAACTTTGGCAGAGGTAAAAAATAATGTTGATATTCTGAATCAGAAATTTTTCAGTGGTTAGATATCAATGAAAGAAACAGTAGTGAAAGTGTTAGTCACTCAGTCGTGTCTGACTCTGTGTGACATCAAGAACTGTAACCCTCCAGGTTCTCTGTCCATGTAATTCTCCAGGCAAGAGTACTGGAGTGGGTAGCCTTTCCCTTCTCCAGGGGTCTTCCCAACCCGATCTAACTCTAATAACAGAACAGTTTAAAGATTGTATGTAACACATTCTAATTTGCATTTAAATTTTTTTCAGAAGATATATCCATGGCATGAATATTTGTATGTGTTTATGTATATTGTTTCTGTTATTCTTGTTATTGTTAAAGAAATATTAAGCTGGTTTAAGAGTAGAAAGAAAATCAGTTCAGTTCAGTCACTCAGTCATGTTGAACTCTTTGCGACCTCATGGACTGCAGCACACCAGGCTTCCCTGTCCATCACCTACTCCTAGAACATCCTTAAACTCATGTCCACTGAGTCAGTGCTGCCATCCAACCATCACATCCTCTGTCATCCCCTTCTCTTCCGGCCTTCAGTACTTCCCAGCATCAGGGTCTTTTCCAATGAGTTGGCTCTTTGCATCAGGTGGCCAAAGTATTAGAGCTTCAGCTTCAGCATCAGTCTTTCCAATGAATATTCAGGACTGATCTCCTTTAGAATTGACTGGTTAGATCTCCTTGCAGTTCAAGGGACTCTCAAGAGTCTTTTCCAACACCACAGTGCAAAACCATCAATTCTTCAGTGCTCAGTTTTCTTTAGAGTCCAACTCTCACATCCATACATGACTACTGGAAAAAAAACCATAGCTTTGATTAGACAAGCATTTGTTAGCAATGTAGTATCTCTGCTTTTTAATATGCTATCTAGGTTGGTCTTTATTTGGATTTTATTTTCTTGGGCTCCAAAATCACTGCAGACAGTGACTGCAGCCATGAAATTAAAAGATACTTGCTCCTTGGAAGAAAAGCTATGAACAAGACAGAAAGAAATTCTTTATGACTAAAAATAAAATCCAGGATTTCCCTGATGATCCAGTGGTTAAGACTCTGTGCTTCCCCTGTAGGGGGCATGGGTTTGATTCCTGGCCCATGTGGTGTGGTAAAAAATAAAATAAAATCCAGCAATCTCTTAGCCCCACTCTCTTCTTTTCTCTTTTGGCTAGAATTCTTACAAGATGTGATATTGCTGGTCAGAGATCTTCCTGTTGAATGTGGAGTTAGGTGAAACAAGATGAATAAAATTAGGATCAATAATAAGGATGCTTAAAGAGGAAGTATATTATTTTCGGTGGAGATTACTGAGAGGGAGACTTGGAACTATATTTTCTTTATTGCAGAATAAAGTTTCTCAATTTAGCAGTGTGTAATTCTTCCATTTTAAGTGATCTTGAAATGCATAAACTTTCAAAGATACATCAGACTATATCTTTGGCCTTTTGATACATTATGTATGCTCAGTTACTCAGTTGTATCCTACTCTTTCTGACCCCAGTGGACTGTAGTCTGCCAGGCTCCTCTGTCCATGGGATTCTCCAGGCAAGAATACTATTGTGGGTTGCCATTTCCTATTCCATTTGATACAGTAATGCTATAATAATGTAAATTAGAACATTTAAGTTTCATGGCCTTTTAGCTTTGAACTTTGTAAGTAAACAACTATCTACCTTTTCAGACACTCATATAATCAGGCATTCTTAGGAATTATGAAAATTCCTACTGACACTTATTCTTCATTACTCTTATCAATTTGTACATTTTAGTATGCTCAGAATTTAGTAGTCATACACATAGAATATTCTCAGTAGATTATTTCTCATAAAATACATTAAAATTATAGATCACTCATAATATATGCATTGACTGATAACAACACCTACAGAGTAAATTATGTTTATTTAGATTGAAATAAATTACCAAATCTCACCTAATGAAATATCTTTGAGGTTATCCTTTAAGATACTTAGTTAAAACAACTCAACATGTAAAATATATAACCTAGACAATCTGATTTTTACATTGCTTCAGTTTCCAATGCTACATAATAACTGCCAGCATGATAATTAACAGTTGCTGCTAAGTCACTTCAGTCGTGTCCGACTCTGTGTGGCCCCATAGATGAGAGCCCACCAGGCTCCCCCGTCCCTGGGATTCTCTAGGCAAGAACACTGGAGTGGGTTGCCATTTCCTTCTCCATTTATTTTTTTTTCCCTCAGAGCTGAAAAAAAAAAAAAAAAAAAACACAAAAAAAACCACCACGTTTCCCTGGTAGCTCAGCTGGTAAAGAATCTGCCTGCAATGCAGAATACCCTGGTTCAATTCCTGGGTCAGGAAGATCTGCTGGAGAAGGGATAGACTATCCACTCCAGTATTCTTCGGCTTCCCTGATGGTTCAGCTGGTAAAGAATCCGCAGGCAATGGGGGAAACCTGTGTTTGATCCCTGGGTTCGGAAGATCCCCTGGAAAAGGGAATAGCTACCCACTCCAGTATTCTGGCCTGGAGACTTCTGTGGACTGTATAGTCCTTGGGGTTGCAAAGAGTCAGACATGACTGAGTGACTTTCACTTTAGAAAACAGAAACTTGCACTACTTCTATTTAATGTATATTGAACTGATTACCTACATGAATATATCACATGTAATCCTAGAAACATGATCTAAGAATGCAATTTAATGCCATAGTTTAAAGTACAATCTTTAACACTAAGCTTCTTAGGTTGAAGTCCTGGTATTGCCATTACTACCAGTATGACTGTAAATGTGGATAATAAGCCAAAGTGTACTGCAAGAAATGGATTATAGGTAAAGTTTTTGAAAGTAGTCCTCAAGGAAAAAAGTGTTCACTATTATTTGACACTACTTCATTTGTAACATTTTTTGTTCTGTTTTCATTTAATGTTTTCTTTCAGTGTTTTTATTTCAAATTTTCAACTTGGATTACCTGAAGATCTTCCATATGTTGCTAAGATGTACTGTTAACTATTACCTGTTAACAGTTCTCAAAGTTCAGATAATACCAGTTGAGATTCTAACATGTCAGGACTACTTGACTAGAGAGCTGCTTAAATGGACCATTTAAAATACCCTTGCTCATACATGTAAACAGTAATGCCCTAGTATAACTTCCTCTGTTAATATACAAAACTGAATTATCTCTTACATTAACAGACAATGAAAGCTTACTGATCCATTCTAATAAAGGCCCTAACTTCATTAGTTAAAACAGAAAAGACATAATAGCATCCATAGCTATAGATTACATTTTAGATTCCTGATAAATAAAATTATTATCTATGAATCTATATTGATTTGTTGAACATATCTAGATGATACATGAGTATCACATGGATTATAAATCCTATATGTGCATTTATTTTTTGTTTGTTCCCTTTATATTAGCCATTATAGTATTTCTATAGTCTTGTCTTTCTTATGTTCCAATTCTTTTCATTATTTAAAATTTTAATTTCATATTGGAGTATAATTGATTAACAATGCTGTGTTAGTTTTAGGTGTTCAGCAGAGTGATTCAGTTATGTCATTGTTGTTCAGTTGCTAAGCTGTGTTCAACTCTTTGCAACCCCATGCACTGCAGCACTCCAAGCTTCCCCCTCCTCCACTATCTCCAGGAGTTTGCTCAAGTTCATGTCCTTTGATTTGGTGATGCTATATAACCATTTCATCCTTTCCTCCCTCTTCTCCTTTTGCCTTCAGTCTTTCCCAGTGTAAGGTTCTTTCCTAATGCGTCAGCTCTTTGCATCAGGTGGACAAATTATTGCAGCTTCAGCTTCAGCATCAGTCCTTCCAATGAATGTTCATGGTTGATTTCCTTTAGGCTGATTGGTTTGATCTCCTTGTTGTTGAACAGAGTCTTCGCTAGCATCACAATTCAAAAGCATCGATTCTTCTGGACTCAGCTTTCTTTATGATCCACCTCTCACATCCATTCATGACTACTGGAAAAACCATAGCTTTGACTACATGGGCCTTTGTCAGCAGAGTGATGTCTGTGCTTTTTAACATGCTGTCTAGGATTGTCATATCTTTCCTTCCAGGAACCAGATAACTTCTAATTTCATGGTTGCAGTCACCATCTACAGTAATTTTGGAGCCCAAGAAAATAAAATTTCTCACTGTTTTCATTGTTTCTATTTGCCATGAAGTGATGGGACCAGATGCCATGATCTTTGTTTTTTGAAAGTTGAGTTTTAAGCCAGCTTTTTCACTCTCATCTTTCAACCTCATCATGAGACTCTTTAGTTTCTCTTTACTTTCTGCTATTAGAGGGGTATTATCTGCATATCTGAGGTTGTTGATATTTTCCCCAGAAATCTTGATTCTAGCTCGTCATCATCCAGCCTAGCATCTCACATGATGTACTCTACACATAAGTTAAATAAGTAGGGTGACAATATACAGCCTTGTCATACTTTTTTCACAATTTTGAAGTCAGTTATTCCATGTCCAGTTGTAACTGTTGCTTCTTAACCTGCATACAGGTTTCTCAGGAGATAGGTAAGGTATTCTTTTCTTCCCATCTCTTTAAGAATTTTTCACAGTTTGTTGTGATCCACAGTCAAAGACTTTCTTGTATTCAATGAAGCAGAGGTAGGTGTTTTCCTGGAATTTTCTTGCTTTTCTATGATCCAGAGAATGTTAGCAATTTGGTCTCTGGTTCCTCTGCCATTTCTAAACCCAGCTTATATATCTGTAAGTTCTCAGCACATGCAGTGCTGAAGCCTAGCTTGAAGGATTTTGAGCATAATTTTACTAATATGGAGAGTTATATAGATACATATCAATTCTTTTTACAAATTATTTGCTTATGATCACTATACATATATTAAATCTTAATGAGTCACTTATAGTTAAAAGGAGACACTTCTTTACAATTAAGTATTGATTTGTAGAATACTATTATGTACTTACACATATATATTTAATATAATTCAATGTTAAAATTAACTCATTTTTAAAATAGTTGATTTAAAGTACTAAAATTGTATCAGTCTAATTACTGTCATCTTTGTTTTGTTATTCATGCTTACAGACTTTTAAAATTATATTTGTTCCTCTTTATCTAGTAAAACATTTAAAACTTGGGTGTCTTATTTGTGATTTAACACAAAATGATGTTTTTTAGATAGGCTTATACTAACTGTCTCCCCCTAATGAGAAAAAAAATCACATAATAGTAGATTTTTATAATGCTATTATTAAAGCATAAATTTCTTCAGTGCCTTGTAGTTTTTGGAGTACAGGTCTTTTGCCTCCTTAGGTAGATTTATTCCTAGGTATTTTTTCTATTTTATGCAATGATAAATCAGATTGTTTCCCTAATTTATCTTTCTGATAGTTTATTATTAATGTATAGAAATGTGACAGATTTCTATATATAAGTTTGTATCCTATAACTTTACTGTATTTATTGATGAGCCCTACTAGTTTTCTTGTGGTGTCTTTACGCTTTCTATGTGTAGTATTGGAGAAGGCAATGGCAATCCACTCCAGTGTTCTTGCATGGAGAATCCCAGGGACCAGGGGACCTGGTGGGCTGCCATCTATGGGATTACACAGAGTCAGACACGACTGAAGCAACTTAGCAGCAGCAGCAGCAGCAGCAACATGCGTAGTATCCTCTCATCAGCAAGCATTGAAAGTTTGGCTTTTTGGATTTGGATTCTTTTCCAATTTGGATTCCTTCTGTTTTTTTTTTTTTTTTTCCTTCTGATTGCTGCACCTTGATTCCAAAACTATGTTGAATAAAAGTGGAGAGAGTAGATATCTTTGTCTTATTCCTGATGTAAGAGGAAATGCTTTCAACCTTTCACCACTGAGTATGATGTTAGCTGTGGGTTTGTTGTATATATCCTTTTATTACTTTGAAGTATGTTCCCTCTATGCTTCTTGCTGGAGAGGTTTTGTTTTTTTATTATAAATGAATGTGAATTTTATCAAAAGATTTTTCTGCATTTATTGAGATTATATGGTTTTTATTCTTCAATTTGTTAAATTTGCAGCAAAATGGATGGTTGGCATTATGCTGATTGAAATAAGTCAGACAGAGAAAGCAAATACTGTTTGATGTCATTTATATGTGGAATCTAAAAAATACAACAAACTAGTAGCTATAACAAAAAAAGAAACAGGTTCAATGGATATAGAGAATAAACGAGTGATTACCTGTTGAGGGGAGAGGAGCAATGTAGTTGTGAGGCAGTGGGAGGTACAAACTACTGGGTGTAAAATATTCCATAAGGTGGTTTTATACAACACAGTGGATATAGTCAATAATCTGTAATAACTGTAAATGAAGTGTGATCTTTAAAAGTTCTATAAAAATTAAAAAGAATGAAATGTGGTATATACATTTTAAAAAGCTATATATTTAATTTACAGATAAGTCCTTTATTCTTAGGTTATTTATATATTTTTTGTTGTAGTAAATGTGACATGTGATATTAGAATTTTTTTATGTAATAATGTTTCTTCTCAAACAGAAAATGAAAAGCCCTAATAATTATACAGGTAGCTTTCCTCATTTAAAAAAGAATATTTGTACTAAGTTATCACTGCTCTAAAGAATCTACCTGCAATGAAAGAGACCCAGGTTCAAGCCCTGGGTCAGAAAGATCTCCTGGAGGAGGAACTGGCTACCCACTTCCATAGTCTTGCCTGAAGAATTCCATGGACAGAGGAGTTTGGTGGGCTACAGTCCATGGGGTCTCAAAGAGTCAGATATGACTAAGAGACTAGCACTTTCACTTTTTAAAAAATCACTTCTTTAAATTAACTAGAAAATCAAGAATTCTTTGTGTGATGTGAATATTTTCAACTGATAACTAAAGTTCATTCATGTATCTAAACCTTTCCCTGGTGGCCAACAGCTTTTACTACTAAAATTATCTCTGAAAAACAGCAGATTAAACTGAGGAAACCAAGATATGCATTTGTAGTGATATTTTAAAATTGTTCCAGGTATGAATCCAGAGGTGTATAATCACCAGAAAGCTGGCTCCAAATAATTACCAGGTCTCTTTAGCATGCATGCAAGAGCAATGCATCATGCACACATGTGGAAGTATTTGATCAGGGCAGTAAATCACTCAGGTATGATAGTGACTTGATATTGAAGTGATCAAATAAAGAATGCAACACTGTAGAATATGTATAAAACCTGAAGTATATTGCTATAATGAGTCATCAATTAAATTATAATAATTTTTGCCTTCTTGTATATTAATTCATCTGAAAATACTTAATTCATATAATTTAAAATTCCTATGACTTAAAATTTCTTAATTTTAATCTGTATCCATTGAGCCGGCTTTTTTGTTATAAACACTAGTTTTTTTGTAGTTTTTAGATTCCACATATAAGTGACATCAAACAGTATTTGCTTTCTCTGTCTGATTTATTTCACCCAGCATAATGCCAAACATCCATTTTGCTACAAATTTAACTTAATTCCTATGATTTAAAATCTCAAAGGATGTCAGTTTTACATAAGATTTGGTGTCCATTTCTTCCCATGGTGTCCTTTCTTCCCAACCCAGGGATCAGGCCTGGGTCTTCCTCATTGAATGTGGACGCTTTACCATCTGAGCCAGCACAGAAGCCACTACTGCTCTGCTGACTCAGACCGTACAGCGTCTGTCTACAATGCGGGAGACCCGGCTTTGATCCCTGGGTCAGGAAGATCCCCTACAGAAGGAAATGGCAATCCACTCCAGTACTATTGCCTGGAAAATCCCATGGACAGAGGAGCCTGGTAGGCTATAGTCCATGGGGTTGCAAAGAGTCGGACATGACTGAGTGCCTTCAATTTCACTTTCTTTATCTAGTCCATGGTGTATGTATGTGAATGTGCTTATTAAAGCAACTGCAAAGTATCTCTGTACACAAACATATAGACTACTATATTAGGAGACTGAAAACACAGACACACAGAAAGTTAAGTGAAAAGATAAGTACTGGTCATGCATTGTATCCCAGAAAGAATGATACCATAACACATTCATTCACCTTGCTTTGTATGTTTGGCAAACACAATAAAGATATTGCTGGATGTGTATTAAAGGGATTATAGTTTTTCTCCAAAACACGAGCTACAATTATTCTCCAGCTTTGTAGAAGAGTTTTAAGTCACCAACTGAAATATGTCAGGGTCTAACTGTCATGGGGAAATGAAGGAAATGAAAATTTTTGCTTTTAAAGTAAATAAATAAATAAATCTGTTTATAACCCCATGTATATTGTAGTTTATAAATAAATATACGTGAGGAAGCAGAATCTGGCAGCTTTACTTTTCATTCTCTATTATTCTCTCAAACACACACCCAAAAAGACAGACAAACAGAAAAATCCAGAAAGACAAGCACATAACCATATAAAGATCCTCTATAGCTTTGAGACCCAGAAAGAATTAGAAGGAAAGTAAAAGATCTTGGTGAATATACATGTGCAGTTGGTTTACAATTCCTACTCCAATCCTGGGATTAAGAACCTCAGAAGTATTAAATAACTCCAGAAAGTTTGGGGATTTGGGGACTGAGAAGACTTGTTATACTATTTCCTTTCTGTAATTCTAACAAAGGTAACTTCCCAGGCCTTCCTCACATCACTACGAAAGTGAAGTAAAGTGAAGTAGCTCAGTTGTGTCCGACTCTTTGTGACCCCATGGACTATAGCCTATCACGCTCCCCTGTCCATGGGATTTTCCAGGCAAGAGTACTGAAGTGAGTTGCCATTTCCTTCTCCAAGCTTTGGGATTAATAGAGGAAGTATGGCTATGTGGCATGCCATTGTGAGTGAGTGGCAATCCCTCTTTCTGAGGAAGTACTACTGAGTTTCTGATGTTTCCCTAAGGAGGTCTTAGGGAGGAGAAAATGACTATATTTCCACGTACTACCATGGAGAACACCCACAAGTAACTGGGAGATATAGCTGGTATATTTGACAGGTATCCTAATGATGCAAGCTTGTGCTCCCTAGAAATGCAGAATGGAAGGTAAAATTTGATTATAAAATGAGGATAAGATTATTTCAGTGCTTGGTTGAGTGGTGAGGTGAAGAGAGATAAGAACTAGATATAACCTTGTGTTTAGGTCAGAGGATGTAAATTTGTAAAGTTGTTGACTTTCCAAAGACCAGACACATCTGCCTGATCTTAAAATGCCAACTCAGACAGAAGGGTGAGAAGGAAAAAAGCCTTAGATGTTGAACTTTAGATTATGTGTTTCAAACTGAGAAAGTTATTTTGTTTCTATTTATGGAGTCTTATATAAAGGAGAACTGGATTTAATTTAAAAATATAGGCTAGAAACCAAAACTTTTTTTTTTAACTTTTTGTGAAGAACTGGGATTGTGGGAAAGAGTCAGTATTATAGATATTAAAAAAGATTACTTGGTAAAAACTTGTAAGAGTATAACTTAATCAATAAAATGTATTTAAATACAGATAGATCATTGTTACATCTCATACACTTTAGCTTATAAATCATAAGCAAAACAATATTAATAGAGCCATTAGAAATCAGGTACAAATAGTATGACAGTATTTATTTTAAAATTATCCCATTGAAAATTAACTTGTATGGCCTGCATAATATGGAAAAACTAGTTAATGAATCTAGCTATTCTATTGACCTCTGTTCTCAATTCTCAGATTCCTTCTTAATAATTTTCTACAGGGGCTACAGAACCAACTATTTATTTCCATGATCTATCCACCCTACTCTTGTTTTAGTTGTGTTTATCACATTATAAATCATAATTATTTGCTCAACATGTATTTGCCATGGCTTCCTATTTTTCTGCTGCATGATTTCTTTTGTGACATTTATTCAGAGACCAGCTACAGAGCAGGATATAAAACTCTGGAGATCTTATGCTTGAGCATTGTAGGAAGGGAGTTATCTCCAGACTTTTATCATCTACTTCTAGCCCAGGAGCCAAGCATATGTAGACTGTGTCAGTTGAAAAAAATCTCAGTCTTTACATGAAAAGCTTGAAGAACCAGATATAAGGATTATAATTCAATAATCTTTTTTTCATGATATTTTTCACTATATGAGAAACACAGAAGATATATATAAATATATATAACATTTATATGTACAAAGCATATTCTCTTTTGAGAAGGGAACATGTGAATCTAGTGATATTTCTTATACTTTGGTTGGAGTTAGAGTGGTCAGTAAGATATAATAAGTCTCTTTGCATCATGGTTCAAGAGCTAACTTCCTCTGGTCTCACACAAGAACAGAGAACAGCTCTCTAGAATATATATACCTCATAAAATGGTTGCCTGAACAGATGTTACAGAAAAGACAGTGATACACAGTGGTAATAAAACTAAGTATATGCTTCACTCTTGCAGTCTTAACCTGTGTCTGCTTATAACTAACAGCTTCTGAGACTGATTTGATATTTCTTGATTAATAGGAAAACCATCATCATCCCCTAAAAGGAGAGTCTGTGGACCCCACATGGGGAAGAATATAAAGCCAGAAGAGGAAGTTTTGTTCAGGTCAGTATAAGTATATCTGAAGTTTAGCTAGTTTTAAAATTAGAATTCTATTTGTTTTCCCATATTTCTAGAGGATTTAGAGTAATATCAATTGTGGAGGGCATGTATGTATAATAAGGCAGAGTAAAAAGAGGAACTTATTGGTATAATCATGTAACAAAATTATTTTATTAAAAGCAGTCATGTTTAGTGAAAGAAAATTTAATTTCTTTGAATTTTGATTTTGAAAATTAGAATCACTAAGCTAAGAATACACCTTTACCCCATATATTGAGATGAGTTTGTGATACTGCCTCAGTTCTCCCCTTGGTATTTTCAAGAGTTCCATTAACTGAGGACTGTCACCTTGTTGGAAGCTCAGAAATAGAGAAGTAAATTTATATCACCCCAGTGATAAGACTGGTAGGAAGTATTGTGTGTTTGTACAGTGATTATACTGCAAAACAGCAAAATGAGTAACTCTGGAGGTCTAAAAAAGAGTCAGGTGGTTAAAATCAAGATGAAAACATAACTTGGGACCTTTTAGTGCTTTGGGCATTAAAGGGACAGTAGTGTTCCGGCCATCGTATGTACTAAGCCTTTCTTGCACCAAGGGTAAAGGAGGAAAAAAAAAAAAGGGAGCAAGCATATTATCTGTTGGACCTCTTTATTCCAGTAAGTGAATTCTGTTACAAGATTCTTTTCGTCACACGTACTAAGTCTTATTTATAAATCAAGAATGAAAAGTGGAAGTTTTAATGATTTTTATGTTCTATGGTTTAAAACTACCATGATTTACAGTTTCAAATTTAAAAAGTTAATTTTGTAAGAGTATATATCTGCTTGTTTTAGAAATAATTACACATCTGCTGAAAATAAATCATACACACTTAGTATCTAAGCTTGTTGCAGTAGTAAATACAGTAAAACTGGGAACTCATTTTAGAAACAGCTGATATTCTTCTAATAGAGGATAAATTGAAAAAGCTTTTCCTCCAAATTTTAGAAATGTCATTAAATTGAAGAGAATCTGATAAGCAAAATTTATTTTACCACAATAACAATTACTTATAATTCACTATGAGAAGGTGCAATATTTTATTGCAGTATTTATGAAAATCAAGATGATTAAAACCTTGCTGTAAATAAGAATATAGTTCTCTTGATATACATTAAGCATAATTTTTCTAATTTGAGAATTACTTTGTGGACAATCATTAAGCCTAGTTAAAATAAATATTGAATTGCATTGGGCTTATTATTTTGAACAGAGACTTTGGTTACTTACTATAAGAATATCATTACACTTAAAAATATCTTATTGCTAATCTTTATATTTGCATATATTAAATACATCAATGTTAGATGTTAGTTTGAATATTTTATGTAATAGTAATCTATAATATAAAATCACTTTTACTCATGTGAAATAATTATTTTGATCTAATATAATATAGTGATTAATGAGTCAAAGTATACATTTTAAACATAATTAAAACACACATTTTATGTACTTTCAAATAGTTCTTTTGATTTCATTTTTTTAAATTGAAGAATTATTTAGTAATATATCTTATCAGTGAATATATAATTCTTTTTTTTTTAATTTTAAGAGAAGGAGTGTCCTTTCTGTTCTCAGAATTTAGACCTGCAGGTCAAGAAGCAATAGTAAGAACTAGACATGGAACAACAGACTGGTTCCAAATCGGGAAAGGGGTATGTCAACACTGTATATTGTCAACCTGCTTATTTAATGTATATGCATATTATATCATGAGAAATGCTGGACTGGATGAAGCACAAGCTAGAATCAAGATTTCCGGGAGAAATATCAACAACCTCAGATATGCAGATGACACCAAACTTATGGCAAAAAGGAAAGAAGAACTGAAGAGCCTGTTGATGAAAGTGAAAGAGGAGGGTGAAAAAGTTGACTTAAAATTCAACATTCAGAAAACAAAGATCATGGCATCTGGTCCCATCACTTCATGGGAAATAGATGGGGAAACAGTGGAAACAGTGGCTGACTTTATTTTTGGGAGCTCCAAAATCACTGCAGATGGTGACTACAGCCATGAAATTAAAAGACACCTACTCCTTGGAAGAAAAGCTATGACCAACCTAGGCAGCATATTAAAAAGCAAAGACATTTTTGCCAACAAATGTCCATCTAGTTAAAGCTATGGCTTTTACGGTAGTTATGTATGGGTGTGAGAGTTGGACTTTAAAGAAAGCTGAGTGCCGAAGAATTCATGCTTCTAAACTGTGCTGTCGGAGAAGACTCTGAGAGTCCCTTGCACAGAAAGGAGATCCAACCAGTCACTCCTAAAGGAAATCAATCCAGAATATTCATTGGAAGGACTGATGCTGAAGCTGAAACTCCAATACTTTGACCACCTGATGCGAAGAGCTGACTCATTTGAAAAGACCCTGATGCTGGGAAAGATTGAAGGCAGGAGAAGAAGGGGATAATAGAGGATGAAATGGTTGGATGGCGTCACTGACTCAATGAACATGAGTTTGGATTGGCTCCGTGAGTTAGTGACAAACAGGGAGGCCTGGCGTGCTGCAGTTCATTGGGTCGCAGAGTCAGAGATGATTGAACGACTGAACTGAACTGAACTGACTGGGAAATAGTGAAGGACAGGAAGCCTGGCATGCTGCAGTCCATGGGGTCGTAAAGAGTCAGATAAGGCTGAGTGACACAACAACGACAATCGTATCACATAAAACTACCCCTTTTAAATTATACTCAAACACTATTCAAACCACTAACCATGACTATGACTTTGAACATTTTCTTATATAAATAGTGAAAGTTTACATTTGATACAGTACTGATGACTCTTTATAATTAGAAGTTGAAATTTGTGTTTGTGTGTATTTTCTAGATTGCTTCAATATAGTCAATTCTGGCTTCCTCTTAGAACCACCTCTTGGTCTTACAAAAAAAAAAATTACCTTTGCTGTCAACCTACCTCCAGGAATTCTGTGAGGAGGGATGGGGTCTGAGAACTGCTGTAGGTTACTAGGATTCTAAAAGAGTTGATTGTGCAATGAGGGTTAAGAACCACTTGTCAAAGTACTGGCACATGGAAGCAGAGGATTTCTCAGTAATTTCCATTGCCTCTGGTAAGAAGAGGGTAAATTGATATTCATTAAGAAAAACCAGTCTCTTTCCTCTGGCAAAAGACAAAACATATTTGCTCTTTGCCCTCATCAGTAAACAAATATTAAGACTGAGTAAAATTATTTGGGAGCCCAAACCTATTTTGACAATTCCTTACCTGCATATCTAGGTAAAACCTGGTGACCTATCATTTCCAGCATCTCTTGGTAACTTTGAGGTGCTTTAGAGAAGGAACTGCCACTTGCTTTACATTGTTAGCTTGCAGTATGAAGCACATTTAGGTGTCCTCTTCAAGTCCTCCCACGGTGAGCCAGAAAAGTAGTAAAAGATTTGGCATCTGCAACAAATAGTGTTTGTCTTTACAGGGAGTACTAACATATATGTTTTAAAGTATCACAGCAGTCATTGAGCCATTTTATTTAATGTTAAATTTGTGACTATATAATGCCAGGACAAAATGAACAATCAGAAATATTCAATTATACATATGACACAGACTTTTTTATATACCAATGCCCCATATTTATTACTTTATACAAGTACTCTGACAAGATTGAACAGTATATACATGTACAGTTCAATACTAGATTCAAGTTTGTATATACTGAGTTTGAAAGGGTGAAAATGTACATGGTGGATCTATCAACAAATATCATCAGCGTCAAAATATCTGATCATAACCTATCACTGAAAACAAAGTCCTGATAACTATTTTAACAAATTCATCTTGCCTCTAGATGGAGAACATATGATTCTTATTCAGATTTAATACACCTTAACCTTAGTATTTCAAATCCTGAAAGATGATGCTGTGAAAGTGCTGCACTCATATGCTAGCAAGTTTGGAAAACTCAGCAGTGGCCACAGGACTGGAAAAGGTCAGTTTTCATTCCAATCTCAAAGAAAGGCAATGTCAAAGAAAGCTCAAACTACCGCACAATTGCACTCATCTCACATGCTAGTAAAGTAATGCTCAAAATTCTCCAAGACAGGCTTCAGCAACACGTGAACCATGAACTTCCTGATGTTCAAGCTGGTTTTAGAAAAGGCAGAGGAACCAGAGATCAAATTACCAACATCCTCTGGATCATGGAAAAAGCAAGAGAGTTCCAGAAAAAGCATCTATTTCTGCTTTATTGACTATGCCAAAGCCTTTGACTGTGCGGATCACAATAAACTGTGGACAATTCTGAAAGAGATGGGAATACCAGATCACCTGATCTGCCTCTTGAGAAATGTGTATGCAGGTCAGGAAGCAACAGTTAGAACTGGACATGGAAAAACAGACTGGTTCCAAATAGGAAAAGGAGTACGTCAAGTCCCTTGGACTGCAAGGAGATCCAACCAGTCCATTCTGAAGGGGATCAGCACTGGGATTTCTTTGGAGGGAATGATGCTAAAGCTGAAACTCCAGTACTTTGGCCACCTCATGAGAAGAGTTGACTCATTGGAAAAGACTCTGATGATGGGAGGGATTGGGGGCAGGAGGAGAAGGGGACGACAGAGGATGAGCTGGCTGGATGGCATCACTAACTCGATGGATGTGAGTCTGAGTGAACTCTGGGAGTTGGTGACAGACAGGGAGGCCTGGCGTGCTGTGATTCATGGGGTTGCAAAGAGTCGGACACGACTAGTGACTGAACTGAACTGAACTGAATCTTAGGAAGATGATATGTATATATAGTGGCCCTTAACAATAACTGGAGCAGACAGGACTGTTATTTTCCCCTTTCTATATTTACTCTTAGGAAAAGAGGACACAAGAATTCTGTGGGAGCTATTTCCTGAGGCAACAATATTTAGGAAAACAGAGCTGAGCAATGACATAGGTAGAGTGTGGCAGACAGGAGGCGCCTCTCCCAGCCTCCTTTTCAGGAGAGGTTGGCTGTCCTGTTGTATGTGTGCTTGTGGCAGTGATGCTTGTCAGAAAGTTTCCAGCATCTCCACCTCCTCCTATGTTGATGCCGAGAGGGACCTAAACCATAGCTAATAAAGGAGAAAAGGAAAGGAGATGAGAAAGAGAGAAATGCTAATGACAGTGATTTTGATCTGCCAGTCTTTATTTATGGAGCACCCAAGATGCCAACCCCTGCCTTCAGATGGTAGACTGGTAAAATTCTGAGCTTAAATGTCATTGCTGTGGTTAAGGAGAAGTGTTACAAATTAAATATGTTGGAAATGTTGAATAGAAAAATGATACTGTCTTTGTAATCTAGTTTTATAAGCTTATAATTTAAAAGTCTATCAGAATAAGTCATGCACCTGAAAATTTTTTATCTAGTTAAAGGTAAAAAACACTCTATACTAAATGTATTTGAAAAGGATGGTAGGATAGAAAATTACACATGAGCTTTGATTATGTCATGAGTCATACTTTAATATATTATTTGTATTATAGATGTTATATATAATGATAAACTTTCTTTTGATAATTTTAAAGTTTTACATAAATGTCAAGTATGCAAACAGCTTGAAGGTTTCACTGTTCCAATCAGTGATAGCAAGCCAGTATCAGAAGCATTATGTAACACATGCATGCATGCATGCTAAGTCAGGTTAGTCATGTCCGACTCTTTGCAACCTCCTGGACTGTAGCCCGCCAGGCTCCTCTGTCCATGGGATTCTCCAGGAAAGAATACTGGAGTAGGTTGCTATGCCCTTCTCCAGGGGATCTTCCTGGCCCAAGGATAGAACACATTTCTCCTGCAGCTCCTGCACTGCATGGGGATTCTTTACTGCTGAGCCCATCTAACACATATTAGACATTTAATAACTATTTTTTGAGTGACTAAATGAGGGAAACAAATAATTATTATTGGCAGGCCACTTAGCATATCTTTCTACCTTAAAACCAAAACACTGTTTCCATCCAATATATTCTTCTCAGTTATTACAAAATGTGCCATAATATGGATAATCATACTTTTAAACATTTTGTTTATATTATTTTCTCTATCCTCACAAATCTTTCTTCTGTCTATACAAATTCTTTTTGCCAGTCTATAGGTCTGCAACTCAACTAACTCTATAGATTAAATTCATTTCTCCTCTAATTCCATTTTTAAAATACTTTTTGCAATAATATATGTATTCCAAATTATGCAATGCATTACTATGCTTTTCTGTTCTCTAATTGTTTCAACAGTGTAGTTTTATATAGTACACTATATTCCAAGACTTTTGATGTCTTGGGTGTGTCCTACAATGTCTTGTTATTGCCTCTATCTGGACCAGATACTATTGTTGTTTTGAAAAGTGTGTGGTCAAACTCCTCAGTTCTCAGTGCACACATGAAGAGCTGATTGGCTCCCACATCAAACACCAATGCCTTTCTCCCTCTGGCTTCTCTACTGTTCTTGCCTAAAGGACTTCTTGATATTTTTGTGAGCTTGCTTACCCCTTGTTCTCAGCAGGATACTAGGGATCAACTGATGAGAGACCAGAGTGTCAGGCACAACCTCCAGGCTTTCCATATCCCATTGGTACAAGTCTGATATGTGCTGCTAAAAGAGTACCCAGGAAGATTAAACTCATCCTGGTAATTTTTTTTTCACTAGCACAACATTTATTGGCTGTTTCTCTTCACTGTTTTCATTCTGTATTCTCACTTGTACTTCTTGGTATCACTTCCCAAATAAATCACCTGCCCTCTAGTATTTGACTGAGGCTGTACTTTCCAGGGAATCCAAACTAAGACGAAACCTATTCCAGCTTTTGTATCTCTGACTCATTTTCCTTCAGAATTCAGCTTGAATATTAGACTAAATAATAATCCCTCAAAAAAGTCCATGTCCTAATTCCTGGAATCTGTGAATGTTGCCTTACCTGGCAAGAGGACTTTCCACACTCAACTAACTTCAGGTTCTTGAGATAAGATTATCCTAGCATATCCAGGTGGGTCCAGTGTAATCACAAGATTGTTGTGATTCAGAGAGAGAATAAGAGAGAATGGAAGCAGAAGTCACAGAGGAGAAAAGATGGTACACTGCTTGTTCTTAAGATGGAAGAAGGACCGCAAAACAGGGAAGGCAGGCAATGTCGAGAAGCTGGAAAAGGGCAAGGGAGCAGATTCATTCATAGATCCTCCAAAAAGAATGCACCTTTGCAGATCTACTTTTAGACTTCTGATCTCCAGAACTATAACATAAATTTGTGCTTAAGCCACTGAATTTGTGGTTATGTTTTACAGCAGCAGTAGGAAACTAATACAAATATCACTTCTTCATATACCTTCCATAGTCATCTTATCTATGGGAAATTTCACCCAAGCAAACATATGGAAAATGACTATTCTGTATTATCACATCGTAAGTGCTCCACATTTAGTCACAAACAAGGATACTATGCACTCTTTTAAAATGTATTGTCTTTATAGCATTATAGATACAGTGTGTATATGTGTGCGTGTGGGCACACTCAATTGTGTCTGACTATTTGTGGCCTTATGGACTGTGGCTCACCAGACTCCTCTGTCCATGGAATTATCCTGGCAAGAATACTAGAGTGGGTTGCCATTTCCCCCTTCAGGGGATCTCCATACGCAGGGATTGAACCTGCATCTCTTGCATTGCAGGCGAGATTCTTTATCACTGAGCCACGGGGGAAGCCCATTCTAGTACAGTATTATTTCAATAGTAATGTATACAGTCAGCAAAAACAAGACTGGGAGCCGACTTTGGCTCAGATCATGAACTCCTTATTGCCAAATTCTGACTGAAATCGAAGAAAGTAGGGAAAACCGCTAGACCATTTAGGTATGACCTAAAACAAATCCCTTATGATTATACAGTGAAAGTGAGAAATAGATTTAAGGGCCTAGATCTGATAGATAGAGTGCCTGACGAACTATGGAATGAGGTTCATGACATTGTACAGGAGACAGGGATCAAGACCATCCCCATGGAAAAGAAATGCAAAAAAGCAAAATGGCTGCCTGGGGAGGCCTTACAAATAGCTGTGAAAAGAAGAGAAGTGAAAAGCAAAGGAGAAAAGGAAAGATATAAGCATCTGAATGCAGAATTCCAAAGAATAGCAAGAAGAGATAAGAAAGCCTTCTTCACCAATCAATGCAAAGAAATAGAGGAAAAGAACAGAATGGGAATCTGTTGATTCTCATTCTTGAGAGAATGAGATCTCTTCAAGAAAATTACAGATACCAAGGGAACATTTCATTCAAATGTGGTCTTGATAAAGGACAGAAAAGGTATGGACCTAACAGAAGCAGAAGATATTAAGAAGAGGTGGCAAGAATACACAGAAGAACTGTACAAAAAAGATCTTCATGACCAAGATAATCATGATGGTGTGATCACTCATCTAGAGCCAGACATCCTGGAATGTAAAGTCAAGTGGGCCTTAGAAAGCATCACTACGAACAAAGCTAGTGGAGGTGATGGAATTCCAGTTGAGCTATTTCAAATCCTGAAAGATGATGCTGTGAAAGTGCTGCACTCAATATGCCAGCAAATTTGGAAAACTCAACAATGGCCACAGGACTGGAAAAGGTCAATTTTCATTCCAATCCCAAAGAAAGGCAATGCCAAAGAATGCTCAAACTACCGCACAATTGCACTCATCTCACATGCTAGTAAAGTAATGCTCAAAATTCTCCAAGCCAGACTTCAACAATATGTGAACCATGAACTTCCTGATGTTCAAGCTGATTTTGAAAAGGCAGAGGAACAAGAGATCGAATTGCCAGCATCCACTGGGTCATGGAAAAAGCAAGAGAGTTCCAGAAAAAAACATCTATTTCTACTTTATTGACTATGCCAAAGCCTTTGACTGTGTGGATCACAATAAACTGTGGACAATTCTGAAAGAGATGGGAATACCAGACCACCTGACCTGCTTCTTGAGAAATCTGTATGCAGGTCAGGAAGCAACAGTTAGAACTGGACATGGAACAACAGACTGGTTTCAAATAGGAAAAGCAGTATGTCAAGGCTGTATATTGTCACCCTGCTTATTTAACTTCTATGCAGAGTACATCATGAGAAATGCTGGACTGGAAGAAACACAAGCTGGGATCAAGATTGCTGGGAGAAATATCAATAACCTCAGATATGCAGATGACACCACCCTTATGGCAGAAAGTGAAGAAAAACTAAAGAGCCCCTTGATAAAAGTGAAAGAGGATAGTAAAAAGTTGGCTTAAAGCTTAACATTCAGAAAATGAAGATCATGGCATCTGGTCCCATCACTTCCTGGGAAATAGATGGGGAAACAGTGGAAACAGTGTCAGATTTTATTTTATTGGGCTCCAAAATCATTGCAGATGGTGACTGCAACCATGAAATCAAAAGACGCTTACTCCTTAGAAGAAATGTTATGACCAACCTAGATAGGATATTCAAAAGCAGAGACATTACTTTGCAGACTAAGGTCCGTCTAGTCAAGGCTATGGTTTTTCCTGTGGTCATGTATGGATGTGAGAGTTGGACTGTGAAGAAGGCTGAGCACCGAAGAATTGATGCTTTTGAACTGTGGTGTTGGAGAAGACTCTTGAGAGTCCCTTGGACTGCAAGGAGATCCAACCAGTCCATTCGGAAGGAGATCAGCCCTGGGATTTCTTTGGAAGGAATGATGCTAAAGCTGAAACTCCAGTACTTTGGCCACCTCATGCGAAGAGTTGACTGATTGGAAAAGACTCTGATGCTGGGAGGGATTGGGGGCAGGAGGAGAAGGGGACGACAGAGGATGAGATGGCTGGATGGCATCACTGACTCAATGGATGTGAGTCTGAGTGAACTCCAGGAGTTGGTGATGGACAGAGAGGCCTGGTGTGCTGCAATTCATGGGGTCGCAGAGTCAGACACGACTGAGCGACTGAACTGAACTGAACTGAACAATGTAATAGTAGTAATAATATTGAGTGACAACATATGTTCAATGTAAAAAGAGTATGTTTCCATTCCTTGCCTCTGAGTTATTGTGGAAAAGTCTTTTCCAAGATGGTTCCTACTATGATAACTGAACTTTTTCTTGGGCATTGTTTCCTCAGTCTATTAACCACATTTTTTATTCCACTGATTCCTCACTCCATGGGGCTGACATATGCTTTAGAGTTCAGAGATATGTGACTTACCAGGCTAACAGTTATTTTGCACTTGAGTTATTTAACTAAGCTGTTTAAGCTTCACTAGTAACAATATTAACTGAATATCTTCCCACTCAAATGTCTTTATTAGGCATGTCTCTAATCTCTTGACAAATAAAACACTTACTGGATATGTCTTCTTGTCCCTCAATGTACATAAAACATCCTTGATCTCCTGAGTCAAAACAAAACAAAACCAATAGACAAAGGGCAGAAAAATCTCAACCTGAAATACCCAGGTTGCTAGGTGAGATAACCAATTGCAGCTTGTTCATTATCAGCATGCTTTCTACTATGCATGATGCTATCTATGATGTTTTCCTAGCAGCAGAGGCTCCTTGCTAGCAATATGAACTTATTAAATGCATGTTCATAAGCTGTTTTATGGATCTGTATTTTAACTTCAAGTGTTTTAATTCTTTTGATGTACTTGTACATACTTTCCTACCTTCATAATTGATCTTGGATATTATGCTCTTAGTTATATTTTATAATAGTCTTCAGTATTATAGCTGACTATATATCACATTTGTGCATGCTCAGTTGCTCAGCTGTGTTAAACTTTTTGCTACCCCATGGACTGTAGCCCTCCACTCTCCTCTGTCCATCAGATTTCCAAGCAAGAATACTGGAGTGGATTGCCATTTCCTTCTCCAGGGGACCTTCCCAACCCAGGGATGTAAACTACATCTTCTGCATCTCCTTCATTGGCAGGCAGATTCTTTACCACTAATACAGCTGGAAGCAAGCTCATATACCACATTCAGTTCAGTTCAGTTCAGTTCAGTTGCTCAGTAGTGTCTGACTCTTTGCAACCTGATGAGCTGCAACACACCAGGCCTCCTTGTCCATCACCAAATACCGGAGTCTACCCAAACCCATGTCCACTGAGTCGGTGATGTCATCCAACCATCTCATCCTCTGTCATATCCGTCTTCTACCACATTCAGTTGATTGCAAACTGTAATGATTAGTAGAAACTCCAGATAATTTATTTAAATAGGATCTCTGAAGGCAAAGAAGATTCTTAGGGCTAGATGTAAACTGGAAAAAAATGTACTTACAGTCCATTAGATTGTCTGATCTCAAGATTAATCATTAGTCAAGTGGGTCAGGGTTGATGCTTTGCAGATTATCAATAAACGAAGGCATTAATTCACTCCAGAAATTTTTGTTGAGTAGCTGCTGCTGCTGCTAAGTTGCTTCAGTCATGTTCGACTCTTTGAGACCCCATAGACAGCAGCCCACCAGGCTCACCCATCCCTGGGATTCTCCAGGCAAGAACACTGGAGTGGGTTACCATTTCCTTCTCCAATGCATGAAAGTGAAAAGTGAAAGTGAAGTTGCTCAGTCGTGTCTGACTCTTAGCAGCCCCATGGACTGCAGCCTACCACCAGGCTCCTCTGTCCATGGCATTTTCCAGGCAAGAGTACTGAAGTGGGATGCCATTGCTTTCTCTGTATTGAATAGCTAGGGATTGAATATACTGTGTTACTATCTATACTATAGCAAATAAAACATGTGTGGTACTGCACTCATGAAGCAAGGTAGGGAAGAAGTATAGATAATAAAAATTAAGCAAACAAACAAAAACCCTTAATTGTGGTGAGTTCTCTAAATGAAAATGACAGTGGAATATAACAGAAAACAGGAGGGGATCCTCTTTTTGTGTAGTTCAAACAGTGAGAATCTCTGAGAAATGTGATGTATAAATTGAGAGTGATAAGAAATGAAAAGATCAAGCCTTCTGGAGAAAGAAGAGGCCTCACAAAAAGAAGGCACACCATATGTAATTTTCTTTACTTAGGAAAATGTGTGTTCACGAAATAACAGTAACCTAGGACAAAGTGTAGGGAGACTGGTGGGGGATGGGGGACAGTAGGATTAGATAAATTTGAAAGTTTGTGAGAACTGTAACATTTTGTTTGAGGTTGTCAGAATCTGAATTCTCTTAGCATGTTGGAGGTCTTTGAGTAGAAGTGACAGCTGGGTGACTCGCAAACTGGACCCAGGGAATCTAAGGCTCCTTACCCTTTCACCCATCCTTGGAATATACACTCTGCCTACCAGTCCCTCAGTGGGAGGCATTTTTAAAGACACAGTGTTGAGATAGCTATGTGTTATTGAGACCATCTGGATGGTATATGTGACTAAATCCTGTTAAGATCTCCACATAAACTTTTAAGATTCTGGCAGGTGGGTAGCGATCTACTTGTGTTTTGGCCACCCAAGATAAGCCTTATAAGTAAGTTCCCCTGCTTAATAAATCTGAAGTGATCTGCCTCTTTCTTCAGTCTCCTCTTGCCCTGCATAGATACAGGGGGAAGTTTGTGAAGCAATAGTACCATTGCAGTGTTATGTAATTTTTTAACAGAGGATGAAGCAACCTAATTTATTTTTTTTTAGAAATCAACCTAACTACTATGGAAAACTAGATTGTAGCAAAGTATTCTCACGTTAGTGCTAAAAAGCAGCACTGATGTTGCTACTGTCATTCTTGTAGTTGAATTTTACAAAATTTAAACCTGTAACTAGTTTTCATGGAATCATTAAGTTTTTTCCCCAATTTGAATGATAATAATGCCACCTAAATATTTTGATTTGTCTTTAACTGACTTTTTTCATAAACTATTACTTAACCTCAAATAGTAAAAGCATGTAAAACATCATTTCCAAATTAGAGTTTCCCATCTTAGGAATGTTGTGTGGTTACTTTCAATATAGATATTCTCAGTATAGATTACTTTTTTTTCTCTTTAATATTTTTCCTTTTATAAAATCTATTTTTTGGCCTCAGTCTTAAATCGATGACTTATTTATGGGTAATATGTTTCTTAACAGATAAAGGGATCAGATTTTGGATATTTCTGTGTCTCCTCTCCCCTCATCACATAAATTTGACCCTAAAAACTATCATATATAAATGTAATTCTTCTTTAATTAAAATACTAACACTATCCACATCTAATTTGAGGACCTTAGAGAGCTAGATTTAAGTGGAGAGGTAGGGCTCTAGATAAATAGATGTCTCCAATATAGTGATTAGAGCTGATTAAGATAATGAACATCATCTTGTTTAATATAAAAAATAATCACAGCCAGTTAGCAATTCATACTCAACACAAGGAGTGATGTAAACATGAACTGTTTCCTCTGACACTGCAGTAGCAATAATTACAATACCTCCACTAGCAGCAGCATTAATATGAAAAGCAGCAAAACCATCAGGAGAAGGAAAAGGATGACATAGAAAGAAAGAGGTAGATAGGCATGAATGGGAATAATAGCAACAGAAAGATTGTTAATAATTATTTAATTCAAGTAAAATGTGAGAACAAGTGTAATTTGAGCCAAAAGTCATAGCTGATTGGTCTTAATTAGCTTGGATACTACATGGGTAAGTTCTTTAATTCCTTTTATTGGCTTCACTTTGGTTTTGTTAATCTGGATAATTCAAAATATGTATTGCTAAGAAGGCTTGTACTAGCCACTTGTAAATTCAGTGAGAATTATTCTCAGTGACAGCTTCAGTGGTTTTATTTGGGTCGGAGGCAGTGAAGTTTAAAAAAGTGATTAATTCATTAAAATTATATCATGAGAAATACAGTAACAAGCTAAATATATTTCTCACCTATAAAATTAATTAATCAGAGCTAGATTTGTCTTGTAAACACATAAAATATACTTGGTTTAAAGAATAAAGGTAGATGATATTTTTGTTTGCCTCATAATCTTTTTAGTGAATGACTTATTAATGGAGGACTATGAACACAGTTGCAACAAAATTTTGTTCTGTTTACGGAAAGTGATGTGGAGATTTGTGTAAATGATTTTCATTCCATTGAATATTCTTTTTGTTGTTGTTGTTAGAAACGTTAGTTAAGTATGGATATAAAATAAACTTTCTTTGTATTTGCTGGGTAAATGTTATATAAAGATGCAGTGTTAATTATTTAAAGAAGTAAGCAGATGGTATCCCTGTTTTACAGAGTTTTTCCAAGAAATTATGCACTATTGCTCCAAGTATTAATTCCAGGTTTGAAAGCTAAACAAGCATCAATATAGCAAGCATGTAGTTTCTTTAATATTTATTAGGGTCTATCAAAATATAATTATATGTTTAGTTTTCTTTTAGTTGTTTGGCATTAATTTGAGAGTGCTACACTTGCAATTTTCATATTGATTTTCATTGCCAAAAGAAAAGGATATTTTTATGGTTGCTTCATTCTCTTGGATTTGTTGCTAAAAATCACAGCCCTTTAATTATATCTTTGTGTTAATAGGTTTAGGACTAGTTTCTTTCTACCTCAATAAATCAGAACTACCAAATCTGTTCAGTTTACTCAAACTGCAGTCAATGCTGATTTCCTTTTGGTTCAGCAGTTTCATTTACTTGTGTATTGGAAGTTCAATTATTTGCAATTACAGTTTCAATGTATTAAGATAAATGTGATATAACATCTAAATTGTAAATTGCAAAAGTTCAATTTTTATTATTTTGTGTATTGGAAGCTATTTAGAAATAATCTTAGAGATTAAGTATAAATGTTATTAATTCTAATATTTGTATATTTTCCTGGACATTATGTATTCAAGTATACACATAAATATATTCACTGTCAACATACACATTTTAAATGATAAAATAACAAAATTGCCTATTAAAACTGGAGCGATCCCAACCATTCAAGCACTTCTGTAGCATGAGTACTGTAACAGTTGTTATTCTATGCTCCATTTTCAACGAATAATTTCTTAATATTTTAGATTTTTAGCTGCATTAAAGTTGAGAGTAATAACCAATTTTATTTAATACTGATACATTTTCCACAATTGCATAAGATTGGCTCACATCTCAGCTGTGATCTAAAGTAAACTTCATTTTCATATGAAAAACCAGTATTTCTGATCACATTTACTATATCAAAAAATGCATATGTGTAAGTAAGAAATTTAAAATCTCAGGTTTTCTGAAAAAAGGTTAAAATGTTATTCAGTAAAAGTAACACAAACTTTATAGTGCTATGTAATAAATATTTTAAAGATTGCACATATATTTTACTACTATAATTTATATTACTGATGAGAAGTAACAGGGCCTTAATATTGTCAATAATTTTATATTTAAAAATGAGGCATAGTTTCTTGCACATGGAGTAAAAAATATGTACTCACCTTACCTTTAAAATCAATAAAATCTTTTTTTAAAATATGTGTTTAACATTCTAATGAAATTATTAAGAGCTCCTAAAATGATTTAAGAGAGTCTTACCATAGAAAGAAAAGTAACTTTTAAAAATTATTTTCTTTTACAAGTTGCCTTTTTTCTCATATTTCTAAAGAAAAAAATTAAACCTCTTGAGATTTTTGGTTTTAAAAAACATAAAATTTATGGTTCTGTTAAGAAACCAGATCTTTGTAATAGCAATTATAGGCAATTCTGAAAGTAATACTTGGAAAGATTTTTAATATGCCCTATATTGTCTTTTAATATTTTTCACTTTTATTTTAAAATCTTCAAGCTTGTTATGCTTCTAACACTCACAAATTTGACCAAGTTTTTATATTCACAGAATTATTCACCATTTTAACTTCTGAGATTTCTGTTACTCCTACTAAAAATAAATAAATACATGACTTCAAGGACGTAAATGTAAATTAAAATCTCTATGACAATTTTTTTGGAAAAGAAAAAAGAAAAAGCTCACTACATCCCACATTGAACTGAAATTTGACCAAGTTTTTATATTCACAGAATTATTCACCATTTTAACTTCTGAGATTTCTGTTACTCCTACTAAAAATAAATAAATACATGACTTCAAGGACGTAAATGTAAATTAAAATCTCTATGACAATTTTTTTGGAAAAGAAAAAAGAAAAAGCTCACTACATCCCACATTGAACTGAAAGCCAGATAACTCAAAAAGTAAATTTCTACTAACTTTTTTTAAAGAGAATTGTAATATTTCATCCCTTTACTGGCAAACTGAAAGTTCACTGATTAACAGTAATGAATGCACTTGACTTAAAGCTCTAGCTGGGCCTCTGTTTAAATGCACATTAATGTGAAAAATATTTGGTATACCCTATCAAATGTTACAAAAAATTTGCTCAGATTTGTGCTTTTCTTCAAGAGTTTTTCACACAATCTTAATTCAGAGAGCTTAAAATATACTGGAAAATATAAATGTAACATGAAATTTGCAGTTGTTAGTTTTGAGATGTAATATTTATAGATAATATATTTAATTTATTAGTCTTAATGTTTTCTGAATAGAAAAATAATTTTCTTTTTTTGTTGTAAAAACATTTTTTTAAATCCGTAGGCATTTTATAAATATGCAGCTTAAACTTATTTTATTTTGAAGAAAATACCCATTAATAATTATCTAAGAGATTATGATTACACTTGAAAGATCCAGCAAGAGAGCTGGATGTAAAGTAAAGCATAAATGAAGAATGCCCATGGTTAATTAAATTGCATTTCTTGAGCAAAACAGAAAGTATGCAATCAGATTTGAGGTTCCTACCCTATCTCCCTGCTAAGCACTTAAGACTTTGAAAAAAATAAAGGAATAAAGTTAGGTTTAACATTATTATAGGTCGGAGCCACATCTCTAGGAGATAATACCATATTAGTTTTCTGGAATGACAATGAGGATATTCACCTTAAGAGTTTCCCTTTGATGCACTATTTAAAATCGTAAGTGAGGAATGTGTTAGGAATGAAATAGAACCACAGGTGGTGTTTTGGTTCCCAAGCCCCTAATGCTTCAAATAAAAGGAGTGAATTAACAGATGAAATACAAAATCTGTATGAAGTCTGGAAGAAACTGTTCAAATATTTAACTTCTCTGTTTAGATCTTATTAACAACAACAAAACACTTCATCACAAAAAGCAAGCAGAGTTCAGATAATTACCAGTTAGTGGATCATTATCATTTGTGTGCTATTATTTTAAATCTTGAGTTTTGGTTCATAAGATTATTATTATTATTTTGAGAATTTACCAGTGAATAAATTTGTCAAAATGCTTTTAATCACATTTGGTCTGGACATTTTTTTTTTTTTTTTAATCCATCACTAAAGGAAAGCTCAACTCTGAGAAGAGTATTTTTGTTTCTCTTTTCCTCACTTGTACATAAGTTCTTGTTACAAAAGACTACTATTCCATTTCCTAAGATTTGCTGATATCTTTTTTCTCCCCTTAAATATTACCCTGTTTTTGAATGGGACATTGTCTACCTATACATGAGAAATTATAGAAAAGTGGTTTGAGAGGTTAGAAGAGAGATCATCATGTTCAGTGGACACTGAAAAAGTTCACCTAAAAGAGTCAAAACTTCTATTTGAACTTGAATATTTAATACAAATATAGCATTTGAGTTTGAGTATTCTTTTTTATATTAGATAAACAATTTAGCTGTAACTAATACTATGGCACATAATTAAAATAAATGATTTAATGCTAACATTTGGAGTAAGATTCATAGTTTCATTTTTTATTTAGTGGTAAGACTATTAGAGTATGAATATTTATAAATTGTTATTTTGAAGTATACTAGTTTGAGAACTGAGTATTCTATTAAGCATTTCTACTCATTCAAATTTCTCACATGCTGCTTCTGTTTACTAAATGTTATCCTAACCTTGCAAATTCTAATGAATTTTTAATTGTGAAGTGGTAAAATGGCTTTCTGCTAACACTCAAAAGCCATCCATCATTAAATATATTTTACAAACCAGTTCCCTTCATCTCCTGATCACCTGAAGCTTACCTACTCCTTTGACAACTTACCATTTAACTTGCTTGAAATAAAACAAGAAATACATTATTTTGCTTTAGAATTTCTTAGTACTTTAACTTAAATTGCAATTTCTCATTTACATACAGTAACAGCTTAATTGGATTGTTATCTTAGTTTCTCCCTGGAAATCCTCTCTGCATAAGAAACTACATTTTGTACTCACTGGTGTTGATCCTGTTTATTTGGAAACATATATCTATTTATTATTCATTGAAAAAGTGAATTTTGCATATTCTCATCTTTTAAGCTGAATCTTTGCAAATCATTTAAATATGTTTAAGATTCTGTCACTTTCCCAATTAAAAAAGTGCTGTTAGCTCTACCTAAAAGATATCCTAAGATTAGTTATGAATATAATTTTCCCACTTCTACATTTGAATAGTCTGCTTTATAAATTAGCATAGCACTAAGCACATAGCCATGAAATCTGCTTTGGCAATCAGAGAATATATGCAATGGATAAGATCAAAGTGTTTTTATTAATATGGTGTTTTGAATTTTGTGATTTTCAGATTTTAACTTAGAACATCATTATAAGAAAGGAAAAAAACTGATTATGAAAAGGTAAAAAGTGAGAGAAATATTAAAATGAGAATAGTTTCAGACATTGGAAGAAGCACAAGTAAAGATTCCTAAATTCAATAAATTGCTCTGCATCTTGGAGTTAGATGATTCAACATTTTAATGTAAATTTCAGTTTAACAAATAACTATTCCTTAGAAATAATTTCAGTTAAAAGTAACAACTTTTTGTGTATTTTTAACCCTAAAATGCATCAAATTTTAATTTATAATCAACATGGACAACAGAATTTTTCCTATTTTATATGGATATGTATTAATCATCTACTTTAGTGGTGCGGGAGCCACAAACGGGTCATGGTGGAGAGGTCTCAGAGAATGTGGTCCACTGGAGAAGGGAATGGCAAAGCACTTCAGTATTCTTGCCTTAGATAGCACACTGAAAGGTGCACTCCCCAGTTTGGTAGGTGCCCATTATGCTACTAGAGATCAATACAGAAATAACTCCAGAAAAAAATAATTCCAGAAAGAAAGAATGAGCCAAAGCAAAAACAACACCCAGTTGTGATGTGACTGGTGATAGAGGAAAAGTCCAATGCTGTAAAGCACAATATTGCATAGGAACCTGGAATGTTAGGTCCATGAATCAAGGTAAATTAGAACTGGTCAAATAGAAGATGGCAAAGTGAACATTGACATTCTAGGAATTAGCAAGCTAAAATGGACTAGAATGAGTGAATTTAACTCAGATGACCATTATATGTACTATTGTGGGAAGGGATCCCTTAGAAGAAATGAAGTAGCCATCATATTCAGCAAAAGAGTCCAAAATGCAGTATTTGACTCAAGCTCAAAGTGACAGAATGATCTCTATTCATTTCCAAGGCAAATCATTCAATATCATGGTAATCCAAGTCTATGCCCTGACCAGTAATGCTGAAGAAGCTGAAGTTGAGTGATTCTATGAAGACCTACAAGACCTTTTAGAACTAACCCCCAAAGATGTCCTTTTCATTATAGGGGACTGGAATGCAGAAGTAGGAAGTCAAGAAATACCTGGAGTAAGAGGTAAATTTGGCCTTGGACTATGGAATGAAACAGGGCAAGGGTAATAGAATTCTGCCAAGAGAACACACCGGGCATAGCAAACACCCTCTTCCAACAACAGAGGAGAAGGCTCTACACATGGACATCAACAGATGTCAACATCAAAATCAGATTGATTATATTTTTTGAAGCCAAAGATGGAGAAGCTGTATACAGTCAGCAAAAACAAAACCGGGAGCTGACTGTGGCTCAGATCATGAACTCCTTATTGCAAAATTCAGACTAAAATTGAAAAAGTGGGGAAAACCACTAGGCCATTCAGATATGACCTGAATAAAATCCCTTATAATTATACAGTGAAAGTGAAAAATAGATTTAAGGGCCTAGATCTGATAGATAGAGTACCTGATGAACTATAGTTGGTAGTTTAGGACATTGTACAGGAGATGGGGATCAAGACCATCCCCAAGAAAAAGAAATGCAAAAAAAGAAAAATGGCTGTCTATGGAGGCCTTACAATTAGCTGTGAAAAGAAAAGAAATGAAAAGCAAAGGAGAAAAGGAAAGATATAAGCATCTGAATGCAGTGTTCCGAAGAATAACAAGGAGAGATAAGAAAGCCTTCCTCAGCGATTAATGCAAAAAAAAAAAAAAGAGGAAAACAATAGAATAGAAAAGACTAGAGATTTCTTCAAGAAAATTAGAGACACTAAGGGAATATTTCATTCAAAAATGGGCTCGATAAAGGACAGAAATGGTATGGACCTAACAGAAGCAGAAGATATTAAGAAGAGATAGCAAGAATACACAGAAGAACTGTACAAAAAAATCTTCATGACCAAGATAATCACGATGGTGTGATCACTCACCTAGAGCCAGACATCCTGGAATGTAAAGTCAAGTGGGCCTTAGAAAGCATCACTACGAACAAAGCTAGTGGAGGTGATGGCATTCCAGTTGAGCTATTTCAAATCCTAAAAGATGATGCTTTGAAAGTCCTGCACTCAATATGTCAGCAAATGTGGAAAACTGAACAGTGGCCACAGGACTGGAAAAGGTCAGTTTTCATTCCAATCCCAAAGAAAGGCAATGCCAAAGAATGCTCAAACTACTGCATAATTGCACTCATCTCACACGCAGGCTTCGGCAATACGTGAACTGTAAACTTCCAGATCTTCATGCTGGTTTTAGAAAAGGAAGAGGAACCAGAGATCGAATTGCCAACATCTGCTGCATCATGGAAAAAGCAAGAGAGTTCCAGAAAAAACATCTATTCCTGCTTTAGTGACTATGCCAAAGCCTTTGACTGTGTGGATCACAATAAACTGTGGAACATTCTGAGAGAGATGGGAATACCAGACCACCTGACCTGCCTCTTGAGAAATGTGTATGCAGATCAGGAACCAACAGTTAGAACTGGACATGGAACAACAGACTGGTTACAAATAGGAAAAGGAGTATGTCAAGGCTGTATATTGTCAACCTGCTTATTTAACTTATGCAGAGTACATCATGAGAAATGCTGGACTGGAAGAAACACAAGCTGGAATCAAGATTGCTGGGGGAAATATCAATAACCTCAGATATGCGGATGACATCACCCTTATGGCAGAAAGTGAAGAGGAACCAAAAAGCCTCTTGATGAAAGTGAAAGAGGAGAGTGAAAAAGTTGGCTTAAAGCCCAGAAACATTCAGAAAATGAAGATCATGGCATCTGGTCCCATCCCTTCATGGGAAATAGATGGGAAAATAGTGGAAACAGTGGCTGACTATATTTTTTGGGGCTCCAAAATCATTGCAGTTGGTGACTGCAGCCATGAAATTAAAGGACACTTACTCCTTGGCAGGAAAGTTATGACCAACCTTGATAGCATATTGAAAAGCAGAGACATTACTTTGCCAACAAAGGTCCGTCTAGTCAAGGCTATGGTTTTTCCTGTGGTCATGTATGGATGTGAGAGTTGGACTGTGAAGAAAGCTGAGCACTGAAGAATTGATGCTTTTGAACTGTGGTGTTGGAGAAGACTCTTGAGAGTCCCTTGGACTGCAAGGAGATCCAACCAGTCCATTCTGAAGGAGATCAGCCCTGGGATTTCTTTGGAAGGAATGATGCTAAAGCTGAAACTGCAGTACATTGGCCACCTCATGGAAAGAGTGACTCATTGGAAGACTCTGATGTTGGAAGGGATTGGGGGCAGGAGGAAAAGGGGACGACAGAGGATGAGCTGGCTGGATGGCATCACTGACTCGATGGACATGAGTCTGAGTGAACTCCGGGAGTTGGTGATGGACAGGGAGGCCTGGAGTGCTGCAATTCATGAGGTCGCAATGAGTCGGACACAACTGATCGACTGAACTGAACTGAACTGAACTTAGTGCTTACTCCATGCCATTCAAGTTTTAAATGCTTAGATCGTTAATATTTTAAAGTCATTCTGTTATCATTAGGTATTACAATAAACAAAATACATCTTTCAATGATATCTATTTTAAAAATTTGAGATCACTTACTTGACAGTTTTGTGTGGCATAATTTCATTTTTCCTTTTTTAATTGTTTCAGTCATTGAACTGTTGGTTTGATATGTGCCTTAGTTATTTATTGTGATTAATAATTTAAATGTCTTTGTTACAATTTTAGGTTAATAAGCAGTTGAAATGTTATGTGCTCTCTTGAAATTTTTTTATCCAGTGAGCCATAGCATGTATGAATCTCTATCTATATCTGGTCTACTGTTTAAAATAAAATTCATCTTATTGTAATAAAAGGGCTTCCCTGGTGGCTCAGAATCTTCCTGCAATGCAGGAGACCCGTGGTTATCCCTGGATTGGGAAGACTCCCTGGAGAAGGGAATGGCTACCCACTCCAGTATTCTTGCCAGGAGAATTCCACAGACAGAGGAGTATGATGGGCTGCAGTCCATGGGGTTGCAAAGAGTCGAACATGACTGAGCAACTAACACTTTCATTTATTTTATTATATATCTTGTAACAATATAAAGATTAAATCAAAGGACACTAAATCTACATAATACCATACTGATACATTATCTTGCACCTTAAAATTTTTTTAGGAACCTCTGAAACGATGACATATAAGGGGTATCAGTTTGAGCTTAGTTCATTTTTTCAAATTCAGTTAAAATTAACTGCATAAAAATAACATCTGTACAATAGATATATAAGAATATTTCTGCAGCCTCTCTCTTTTTTTAAAACAATATTTCAGATCTCTACTCATTTTTTAACTGTAAAATGTGATTCCTGACAAGACACAATGTCCATGCCCATCTGTGTGTGTCACTACAAATGACTATTCATTTTTGTTTTTTAGGTTCTTATATTTTCCTTTTTTCAGTTTAAAACACACACACACACACACACTTATGTTAATTTACCTACTTTAAAATTATTTACAGATATTTTGTAGTTACATCTAACAAGGGGAATTTTTTAGTGAAATATAAAATGCTTTCATATTAACTGACGTTTCTGAGTGATTTCTCAACTGACATTGAGGTGACAGTGTCAAAGAAAATGTGGCTTGTTGGAAATAATAGTGGCCTGGCAAGTCATTCTAACATCACAATAAAAAAGATATTTGAGATTTATTGAGCTATTAAAATTTTCTGAGTCTAGTTTATCACCTATAAAGTGGGCATAATTGTCACTACACCTGTCATATAAGATTGTTACAAAGATGATAAAGATGAATACAGAAACATTTTTCTACATAATCAAGTAATGAAGAAAATATAAGGAAAGGTACAGATGTAAGAAATCCCCACTGTACTGAGACTCAGTTAACTGACTAAAATATTAAGTTTATCATTAATATATTAACAGTTAATAATTATTATCTTAAAATAATACTGTTAATCTTTTATCTAAACTTTTTGTCACAAAATATTTAATTACACTAATTTATTTTTTTAATATTGTAAATTTAAAGTAATCAGTATCATAGGGGTTCCCTGGTGGCTTAGCAGTGAAGAATTGCCTAGAATGCAGAAGAAATGAGTTCAGTCCTTGAGTCAGGAAGATCCCCTGGAGAAGGAAATAGCAACCCACTCCAATATTCTTGCCTGGGAAATTCCATAGACAGAGGAGGCTGGCAGGCTACAGACGAAGCACCTGCAAATGAGTCAGATACAACTTAGTGACTAAACAGCATCAATATCATATTAATTTAATACATCAATATTCAGTTCAGTTCAGTTCAGTCACTCAGTCGTGTCCGACACTTTGCAACCCCATGAATCGCAGCACGCCAGGCCTCCCTGTCCATCACCAACTCCCGGAGTTCACTCAAACTAACATCCATTGAGTTGATGATGCCATCCAGCCATCTCATTTTCTGTCATCCCTTTTCCTTCCTGCCCCCAATACCTCCCAGCATCAGGGTCTTTTCCAATATTAATAGATAGCAATAATATTACTTAAATATTTCATTAAGCTAGTTGAGAATAAAATATGAGGTATATTACTATTCATATAAATGCAAATCAGTAAAAGTGGTAATATATTAATTGTCCATCTAAACAAAACAATTTAACTTTTAAGACAAATACAGCAATTCATTAGGAGAGGAAGAGAAGGACACTTCATTAGGAGGAGAAGGGGGCCATGGCAGATGACATGATTGGATGGCATCACTGACTTGATGGACATGAATTTGAGCAAGCTCTGGGAGTTGGTGATGGAGAGGGAAGCGTGGCATGCTGCAGTTCACTGGGTTGCAAAAAGTTGGACACGACTCAATGACTGAACAGTACTGAACATTTCATTATTGAACAGATGGCTAAGATAAATTGAAGGATCATAGAAAAATAGAATGGATAAATTTATTTTACAGATATTTAAAAATCTGAATTTCAGACAGTGTCATCTGTGCAAACACTAATTTGTAATAAAATAAAATATTCTTTAAATATTTCTTTGAAATTTTAGTAGTAGTGGTTTTAGCTTTCCATGTTGTTATTTTAAAGTTTTCAATTTTGTTTCTATTGATGTTTTTTTTTTCTTTTTAGACACAATTTGATAGTTTAAATTATATGTTCATATACCCTAACCTTATAATTAAATCAAAGGGTATCAATTCTAAGGAGTTATAGCTGTCAATTCACAGAGACACATAAACTCCCTTGATGCTGAACATGTACTCAGTAGTTTGCTCTTCCTCAGTAATACCAAATATGAGGAGAAGATCAAGGAAAAGTGACTGAAGTGACTTAGCACAGGAGACTTCAGTTCCCCAAACTTTAATATGTACACAAGATTAACCTCACTTATCTTAACCAAGACTCTTGGGAAGTGGTTCATGGAGTGAGGTAATTTAGTGGGGATTAATGAGCTAGGAGGGCTTCCCAGGTGGCTCGTTGATAAAGAATCTGCCTGCCAATGCAGGAGAAATAGGACACGAGGGTTTTATCTCTTGTGGTTTTTATCCCTGGGTCAGGGAAAACCCCTGGAGTTGTTGTTGCTTAGTCAGTAAGTCGTGTCCAACTCTGCGACCCCATGGACTGCAGCACACCAGGCTTCCCTGTCCTTCACTGTCTCCCAGAGTTTGCTCAAATTCATGTCCAATGAATCAGTGATGCTATCTAACCATTTCCTCCTCTGTCGTCCCTTCCCCTCCTACCTGCAATCTTCCCCAGCATCAGGGTCTTTTCCAATGAGTAGGCTGTTCACATCAGATGGTCAGAAGACTGGAGCTTCAGCTTCAGCATCCGTCCTTCCAATGAATATTCAGGTTTGAGTTCCTTTAGGATTGACTTGTTTGATCATGCTGTCCAAGGGACTCTCAAGGATCTTTTCCAGAGTCACAATTCAAAAGGATCAATTCTTCGGGCATGCAGCCTTCTTTATGGTCCAACTCTCTCATCAGTACCTGAGTAGGAAATGGCAGCCTACACCAGTATTCTTGCCCTGGGAAATTCCATGGATAGAGGAGCCCAGTGGGCTCCAGGCTACAAGGTCGGGAAGAGTCGGACGTGACTAAAGGACTGAGTATGAACACATTCAATGAGCCAGGAAGAGGGAAATCTTATAGACCAAGAAAAATAAAAGAGGAGGGGTCATCTGTAATCTAACAAAACAAAATATATGAAAACAAAAGAAATATTTTCTCATAGTATTTTTCCTACATATATATTTTTTCTAAAACAGATTCTTTATATTACCCTGATTTCCACACCCATATATGATTAAATACTTCTGTGCCCCTATACATTTTTGTAAATCATGCTTTTAAATGATGGTAGTTGCAAAGGTTATTTAATTAAGCAGTTTAGTATAATGTACTTAGCTTATTTCAAAGTATTTGCTATCACAAGAAATACTGTAAGGAACTACTTTTCATTCTTATTTCAGTTCAGTTCAGTTCAGTTCAATCACTCAGTCATGTCCAACTCTTTGCGACTCCATGTATTGCAGCACACCAGGCCTCCCTGTCCATCACTAACTCCCGGAGTTCACTCAAAGTCATGTCCATCGAGTCAGTGATGCAATCCAGCCATCTCATCCTCTGTCGTCGCCTTCTCTTCCTGCCCCCAACCCCTCCCAGCATAAGAGTCTTCCAATGAGACAACTCTTCCCGTGAGGTGGCCAAAGTACTGGAGTTTCAGCTTTAGCATCATTCTCTCCGAAGAACACCAGGGACTGATCTCTTTTAGAATGGACTCATTGGATCTCCTTGGAATCCAAGGGACTCTCAAGAGTCTTCTCCAACACCACAGTTCAAAAGCACCAGTTCTTTGGCACTCACCTTTCATCACAGTCCAACTCTCACATCCATACATGGCCACTGGAAAAACAAAAGCCTTGACTAGATGGACCTTTGTTGGCAGAGTATTGTCTCTGCTTTTGAATATGCTATCAAGGTTGGTCATAACTTTCCTGCCAAGGAATAAGCATCTTTCAGTTTCATGGCTGCTATCACCATCTGCAGTGATTTTGGAGCCCCCCAAAATAAAGTCAGCCACTGTTTCCACTATTTCCCCATCTATTTCCCATGAAGTGATGGGACAAGATGCCATGATCTTAGTTTTCCGAATGTTGAGCTTTTTCACTCTCCTCTTTCACTTTCATCAAGAGGCTTTTTAGTTCCTCTTCACTTTCTGCCATAAGGGTGGTGTCATCTGCATATCTGAAGTTATTGATATTTCTCCCAGCAATCTTGATTCCAGCTTGTGTTTCTTCCAGCCCAGCATTTCTCATGATGTACTCTGCATATAAGTTAAATAAGCAGGTTGACAATATACAGTCTTGACATACTGCTTTTCTTATTTGGAACTAGTCTGTTGTTCCATGTTTAGTTCCAACTGTTGCCTCCTGACCTGCATATAGATTTCTCAAAAGGCAGGCCAGGTGGTCTGGTATTCCCATCTCTTTCAGAATTTTCCACAGTTTATTGTAATTCACACAGTCAAAGTCTTTGGCATAGTCAATAAAGCAGAAATAGATGTTCATCTGGAACTCTCTTGCTTTTTCATGATTCATGAGTTATCTAGCCTAAAATTTTTATTCATCACCTTGCATAACTTGTTACTAGATTTTCATCAGAGTACTACATAATTCGTCTCATTATACTATCATCAGTTCAGTTCAGTCACTCAGTCATGTCTGACTCTTTGTGACCCCATGAACCACAGGACTCCAGGCCTCCCTGTCCATCACAAACTCCTGGAGTCCACCCAAACCCATGTCCATTGTGTTGGTTGATACCATTCAACCATCTCATCCTCTGTCGTCCCCCTGTCTTCCTGACCTCAATCTTTCCCAGCATAAGGGTCCTTTCAAATCAGTCAGCTCTCTGCATCAGGTAGCCAAAGTATTGGAGTCTCAGCTTCAACATCAGTCCTTCCAATGAACATCCAGGACTGATCTCCTTTAGGATGGACTGGTTGGATCTCCTTGCAGTCCAAGGGACTCTCAAAATTCTTCTCAAACACCACAGTTCAAAATCGTCAATTCTTCAGTGCTCAGCTTTCTTTATAGATCAACTCTCACATCCATACATGACTACTGGAAAAACAGTAGCCTTTACTACATGGACCTTTGTTGGCAAAGTAATGTCTCTGCTTTTCAATATGCAGTATAGGTTGGCCATTACTTTCCTTCCAAGGAGTAAGTGTTTTTTAATTTCATGGCTCCAATCACCATCTGAGGTGATTTTGGAGCCCATAAAAATAAAGTCAGCCACTGTTTCCACTGTTTCCCCATCTATTTGCCATGAAATGATGGGACCAGATGCCATGATCTTAGTTTTCTGAATGTAGACACTATCATCATGGAACATTATTTGACAAAGAGTGGAGTGATTATTCATAATGTGCATATGCTTTACTCACAAGAAAATCCTCTGAATATTAGGTTGGTGTAAATGTAATTGCAGTTTATCCATTGTTGAAATTTGTTGTTTGATATGGAATACGTTCTCAGTAAATGTGCTTGTGTTATGCATCATTTAATGCACATATCTCACTTTTAGTTTTTTTTGCTAATGACATTACTCACTGTTTATTGTATATTAATAGCTCTTTTAAACTATGAAAATTATATTAAACAAAAAGCAAATTTGAGTAATTTTCTTGAGTTCAAAATGTGTCATAAAGCAGTAGAAACAACTTGCAACACCAGTAATGATTTTTTTAACCATTTATCATTTATTTATTATTATTATTATTTTTTTTACTTTAAATATTGTATTGGTTTTGCCAACAATGCTTTTCACCCCAAACAAACATGCAGTTCAAGAAGTTTTGAGAAAGAGGCAACAACTTCTTGAGGAGCACAGTGGCCGGGCATCAGAAGGTGACAATGACCAACTGAGAGCAGTCATCAAATCTGATCCTCTTACATCTATGTGAGAAGTTGCTGAGGAACTCAACGCCAACCGTTCTATGGTTGTTTGGCATTTGAAGCAAACTGGAAAGGTGAAAAGGATCGGTAAGTGGATGTCTCATGAGCTGACTACAAACAAAAAAAAAATCAATGTTTTGAAGTGTCATCTTCTCATATTCTATACAACAATGAACAATTATTTGATCAGATTGTGACATGAGACTAAAAGCGGATTTTATACAACAGTTGACGATGACCAACTCAGTGGTTGGACCAAGAAGAAGTTCCAAAGCACATTGCAAAGTCAAACTTTCATCCCCAAAAGGTCATGATCTCTCTTTGGTGGTCTGTTGCCAGTGTGACATACTATAGCTTTCTGAATCCTGGCAAAACCATCACATCTGAGAAGTATGCTCAGCAAATCAATGCAATGTACTGAAAACTGCAATGCCTGCAGCCAGCATTGCTTAACAGGATGGGCCCAATTCTTCTCTATGACAACACCTGACTATACATCACACAATCAATGCTTCAAAAGTTGAGTGAATTGTTGTGCCATGAAGTTTTGCCTCATCTGCCATACTCATTCAGTCCAGTAGCTCAGTCATCTGAGTTGCCATATTCATCTGACCTCTCAGCAACTGACTACCACTTCTTCAAGCATTTCAACAACTTTTTGCAGAGAAAATCCTTCCACAACCAACAGGAGACAGAAAATGCTTTTCAAGAGTTCATTGAATCCACAAGCACAGATTTTTATGCTACAAGAATAAACAAACTTAATTCTCATTGGCAAAAATGTGTTGATTTTTAACTTCTCCTGTTTTGATTAATAAAGATGTGTTTGATCCTAGTTATAATGATTTAAAATTAATGGTCTGAAGCTGCAATTACTTTTGCACCAAACTAATATATTCTGAAGTGTAAGTGAAGTGAAAGTCCCTCAGTCGTGTCTGATTCTGCGATCTGATGGACTATACAGTCCATGGAATTCTCCAGGCCAGAATATTGAAGTGGGTATCTTTTCCCTTCTCCAGAGGATCTTTCCAACTCAGGGATCGAACCCAGGTCTCTCTCATTGCAGGCAGATTCTTTACCAGCTGAGCCAAAAGGGAAGCTCAAAACTCAGTCCCAGAGGCTGTGGTGGTGGTGGTAGTTTAGTCACTAAGTCATGTCCAACTGATTGCGACACCATGGACTATAGCCTGCCAGGCTCCTCTGTCCATGGGATTCTCCAGGCAAGAATACTGGAATGGATTGCCATTTCCTTCTCCAGGGGATCTTCCCAACCCAGGAATGGAACCTGAGTCTCCTGAGTTGCAAGCAGATTCTTTACCAATTGAGCTATGAGCAAAACCCAGGCAAATAAATAGATAAATAAATAAATAAAACGTGAAAGTCGCTCAGTCCTGTCCCACTCTTTTTAACCCCATGGACTATACAAGTCCATGGAGTTTTCCACGCCAGAATACTAGAGTAGTTTGCTTTTTCCCTTCTCCAGCGGATGTTCCCAACCCAGGAATCGAACCAAGGTCTCCTATATTGCATGTGGATTCTTTACCAAATGAGCTATGTATTTCTCCAGGGCAGTATACTGGAGTGGGGAGCCTTTCCCTTCTCCAGGGGATTTTCCCAACTCAGGGATCAAACCCAAGTCTCCTGCATTGCAGGTGGATTCTTTACCAGCTGAGCTATCAGGGAAGCCTAATAATTTCTAGCTCTATTCAAATAACAAAAACACTACCAGAGAATAACCAAATGCCATTTTTAACTAAATTAAATGAGTAATAGGCAATTTTACAGAGTTTGAAGAAATTAATTATAATACATATTTCATACTTAAAAGAGGGTTTTTAAAATCTCATAAATTTATAAGTACTAGCTTACTTTACATAATTACTATGAGCATCAGAGTAGTATTTAACCATTTTCTAGTTTTGTTATAGAAGTTCTCGTTTGATTATGCATTGCTGAGAATTATTTGATTTAATGTTTTCATCCTGTTTGTAATTTCTGTCAAAACATCATTCTCTGTACATTAAACACTAGGTTAAAACTTTATTTTGTAAATGAGAAATAATCCTTCCATCATTTCAAAGTTCAGTTCAAACTCTTATTTTAGCTATGATTGCATAGTTTAAAAGATTCTGAAATATAATCCACAGAATATATGTTTAGCACAGTAATTTTGCCTATTTTCTCTTTAGTATAGACTGATTTATAAATTTTATTATTTACTTTATTAATATGATGCTGTTACAGTACTTTATAAAAGTATCACTTATACATTATTAGCAGATTTCATCCAGTATAAAAATAATTCACACTCTAATGAACATACATGTTTTTAAACATTTTCATGTTTGGCAACTATTCCTAAAATATTTATTTGTTTTAGAAACACTTAAATGTACTGGCACTTTTCAAGCCTCTATTTTTTTTTTTTTTTTTGCCTTGAATTTTCCCATTTATGGGACCTTCTATTAGCCTTTGAAAATACACTATTGACACTCAGCTCACCACTGGGTTCCAATTTGTGATACACAGAGAGAACTCTAGGAGTTCATTTAGATGACAGAGAGAAACATGTTCTTTTTCTTTCACTGAATGTCACTTTAAGAACATAATAAGGGGAATGTCGTTTTCACAATGTCCCTGAGTTCTTAAGAATTCTGCGTTCAGCTATATCTAGCAAAAACCAGAAGACTAGATAGCTGATTTCTCCAAATTCACTCAAATGCACCAAGTAAATTTTGCATATTACATTTCTTCAATATCAACTGCTAGCTTTCTGAAGTGTGCAGTTATTGAATTAATGTGTTTTCAGATCAACTGTAATTAACTTCTTTCAAGGTTCTTATTTACTTATTTTTATTTCCATGATTTTCTATTAAAATATAGTCTATAGTTAGAGATAGCCCATTAACCTAATCAAAATAATTAGAAAACAATCATTTGTATAGACTTTATTCCTCAAACAAACTATATGTTGAAATGTTGGTTGAGAAAACATTTTAATAATACTTAATAATCTCTATACTTTCTTATAATTAATGAAGTTAATTGAATTTCTTCTCCAGTTTGGGTCAGTTTGCAATCAAATTGGATTTGAAACAGCCTTCTATAGTCTCACCCTGTATAGTATCTGACCTAAGGTGTCCTTGTAAAAAATGCCTATGGACAACAGTTTTGAGATTACGTGTGGTCAATATGCAATCTTTGTAGCAGTAAGAGAAAGGTTCTTCCTCAGCAGTGAACTGGTGAGGTGAATAATTCAAGTAAGAACTGACATTGCTGGAGGCCAAATTGCTGAAATATTTCTCGATTAGAATTATAAGAGCATGAGGGATTTTTGGAGAGCAAATAAAGGTCATTTGGTCCATCAAGGCATATACTTTTTAGTACTCCATTTCCCCAAGGATGGCATCTAATTGTTTCTTGAATGACATTCCTGCTTTTTGCCTCAACAACTTTGCCTGCAGGCTCTTCTAAAGCATTTACTATTCTCTACATGAAAAGGTACTTTCTGAAATATGTGCTGAATTTATTTTTTAATTTCCATTTATGACTTCCTGTCCTATAATCTGCGTTGAAATGGAAATAATAATTTGGGTTGACATTATCTGCGGCAGTTAAGACTTTATATGCTTCAAATCAGACAGCTCCAACCCTGTCCTTAACATTATATGCCCAGATTTATGGTCATAACAACCAGCACTGCATAACAAACAGTGGTAGGGGTTCCAGTTACAGCACTTAATATTTCTAAAATTCATAACCTCTCGAGTATATGTTTTTCTCTGCACAATAGGGACTTATACCAAAAATGTCTAAAAAGTTGAATTCACTGATGTATATTCCCTGTCACTTGTTTATATATATGAATATGTATTATGCATACACACATAGATATGCATATCTACACTAGTATATATATGTATGTGGGTATATATGTGTATGATACACACACACACACACAGCTGTGTATATATATTGTGTCTATATATATGTATAACTTCCCCTGATTTTCTCCCAGAAATTTAGTAATGAGAAAAGAGATTAGAACTTTAGTGCTATTATCTAAACAGATATTTGATTCTGTATTTTTTTCTTACCCAAGATTAAATAATGATTTTATTGTCTTTGACTAAATCTTCCCAACATATAAATTGTAATAATTAAAATTCTTACAATTTTAGAAATATGCATGTAAAATGCATTATATTTTGAAGTAAATTGAGTGTAAATTAGAGTAATAGTTATTTAATAGAAACAAAGGAGCCTGAAAACTCACATTTAGTGTGTTTCTAGACATTAACTAACAAGATTTTTGTTTTTGTAAATATTAAGAGAAGATCATTGCTTACTCAATATACACCTCCCTCTTAACATTAATTAAATTTTAGAAAACCAACCATTCTGTTTTACTGATACTTTTGTTAAGTCAAGCATTATCATCAAACCTCCAGTACGATGATATTTATGTCTGGAGTGAGCAGTAATCCAGGTTAAGTCATTTGATTAAACTAAACATCTCCTGATATTATACTGGCTACAATGATTGGTTTCAGTTTATCCAATAAGACCAAAGGTCAGATTTTGTTCGAACTTGTGGAAAACAATTATTTGTTTTACTGTAGGACTGAAGAAGGAAACATGTAGCTTATAAATGGTGACAGCATATTGCCAATCCTGAAGGAACCCAGGGCACAGCTAATGCATGTATGAGCGAGCCAGAGACCCTCTCAAAGTGGAAAAAGGAGCCTTGAAGCCCAGTATAAATGTCCATTTGTTATTTACATAACCAGTAAAATTGTATATTGCTTTAAAAAAATCTAGTGGGGTTTTAATTGCAAAGGAAAGCACTCAAGTTGATAATTTAAATTTCATTTTTAAATTAAACTGTGCCACTTTTGCTCCTCTGGTTGTTACATATCTTTTTAAGTACTTCCTATCTGTTTGTGTCTGGATATCATTACTTGCCATCACTCTACCTCATGACATGTTTTGAAGGATCATCATAAAATCATTAGGGATAATTAAGATACTACCCTAACAACAATGTATAGGTAGGCAAGGCACACACACGCAAATCATGCACTAATCTTGGACCATTTTTTAAAAATTGTACAGGATGTTCAATATCAACCCAGTTATCCCAAATAAACTTATCTGTGGGATTGACTGTTCTTTTAGAATATACTGAAACAGAATGTCAGTTTAGACTTCTCACTTATATGTTATTTCTGATGTAGGACATAGGTGAAGAAAACTTTCTCTTTTTATTATCAGAGATCTGGTCATTAGCTTTTTATTGTCACAAGAGGAGGAGAAATTTTCTATGATCATAAGAGATACTTTAATCATAAAGGAAGGGGAAAGTTATGAAAAGTGCCTTTTTTTTTCTTTCTTTCATCACAAGAGCAGCAGGACTCCTCCTTTATCATGAGCAAAGTGAATTTATTTTCCCATATCTCCATTTGAAACAAGTTTTGGAATAAGAAGGTCATGAAGTTTAGGAAGGAAGACTGTGATTCTGAGACTGTTTAGAACTCCCATGCCTATTTTCTAAGGTGAAATAGGATTTGAATCTCTAAGATTGCTTATTTCAACTAAAAAAATCTACTTAACATCTTAATCCCCAATGGTCAAGTCATTTAAAAAAGTGAAAAAGACAGTGATTCATAAATTCATTTACCCACTCTTGTTTTCTTTCGAATTCAGCAGGGTACTCTAAGGGGACTTGAATACTAGAGCTAGGATATTCTAATACCTTAAAACATGTGATATGTGCAGTGTAAACTAACATAGGACATCAGAGTAAAAAAAGGTGCTTCTGAAAATTAATCAGCAGTCATTGATTTGAAATGACAAGTGAGAATTGGCTTCTTCGTAGATAAATTATACTTTATAACTTTTATCACACTGCATGAACTATGCAGACAATCCAACTGTGATAAAGTTTACTCTACTCCCTAATATGGCACATCAGTAATTTTTTGAAACTAAAATAATAATATGACTTACTCCACCCTTTCATTACAAATTATGCTATTTCTGTGAATAAATATAGAAATAAAGGGCTTCCTTGGTGGCTCAAACAGCAAAAAAAATCTGCCTGCAATGCGGGAGACCCAGGTTCGATCTCTATGTCAGGACAATCCCCTGGAAAAGGAATGATAACCCACTCCGATATTCTTGCCTGGAGAATTCCATGGACAGAGGAGCCTGGCAGACTACAGTCTGTGGTGTTGCAGAGTCGGACATGACTGAGCCACTAACATATTCACTTTTAGAAAGATAAGAACTGTGAATTCAGTAAATTTGCATCATACTAATTATTTTAATACTTAAAGGCATTAAGCTTTCACTTTCAAAATATTTTAAAATACATTTTTGCTGTACAAATAAAGCATAAAGTAGAAATAAACATGCACACTTCTGAAAGTTTTAAATATTATGTATAGTATTCAACTGCTTCCAATGGCTAAAAATTTCATATACTTAATAGAGTGTCAGCATAAAGACCCTTTATTTGCTAATATGTTTGTAAAAGCCTAACATTATAAGTGTAATAAGAGAATTATATATATTCCTGCTTTTAATAATTCAATCTAAGCAGTCAGTTTATATTATTTGAAATAAATGATGATATATTTGCTCTTTAGGTGATAATTAGTTGAGCACAATTATAAATTGCTAATTTACAATGAAATATAAAGAACATTGCTATAAAATGAAGTTTCTGCTCACCACATATCACAGTTGTTTGCATAAATTACACCAGATTTCTAAAGCAAATAATTATCTGTAAGTAAATTGTACATTGGCTTGACACTGCCTCCCACAGAAGCTTGCGTATCTCTCATCAATCTCTTCCTTTTCCCTGGTCTATTCCCTTTCAACGAACACATTTAACAGCTGTGGATACAAACAAGGCACATTTGGCAAAAGTAGGAACCAGATGCCAAAGTCTGAATGTGCGTTCTATTCAAAGCATTGGGGCCCGTGGCTAACTCCTTGGTGTCACTTCTGTTGGCTCCTTTCTCAAATGAATACTGGCAGGCCTCAGAGGTGCATCTGGAGATATTGTTGATGTCATGCAGCTGTGGTCTGGCCTTGGCTACCTTATGAGATTGCAATCATTTTGAGGTGGTTTCCTCTTTCTCAGAGTATTCTGGTAGAAAGTCATTTTCAGATCAGTGTATACACTGTTTTGAAATATTACTGATGCTCATTGAAAATAAAATCCCCAAATTTAAGAACTTCAATATCTTGCTAAGAACAAAACGTTACTGTCTGAAACAGTTAAGACACATCATTACAAAGGTGTTCGAACAGTGTAAAATACAAATTAATATTATGACCTGCATATGAATGGCATCACCGACTCAATGGACATGAGTCTGAGTAAACTCCGGGAGTTGGTGATGGACTGGGAGGCCTGGCTTGCTGCAATTCATGGGGTTGCAAAGATTTGGACACAACTGAGTGACTGAACTGAACTGAACTGAATAAATTATTTAAGTTACCTGGGCAGGGGGTTAGCATCTTATCATAGATCAAATTTTCTTGTGTCTAAGGTCAGCTTGCATGTATAGCCTTTATTTGGAGGTTGATCCCAGAGCAGAAGGAAGAAGTCATGAGTTTTGTGTATAGAAGAGGTGGCAAATCAAACAATAGGGTAGGCAACTCCTGATTAGTGGTGGATCCCCCAGGAATTTCTGAAGACCCTTTTGAAATATTTATTTCAGAGATGTTTCTCTGAGAGAAGAAAAGAAAAGGCATTGGTTTTTATTCCCCAGTGAACAAAAATAATTTCCTACCATCTCCTACCATCCTGGAACTTAGGTATTGTGCATGTGAGAGTGTTCATCATATTCCTACGGCCTTCCTTATTTTGTGGAATGGGGGAAGAAAGCAGTATTTTATATGGCATGGACATATATGAAGGCACTGTAAAATCACAACCAAAGTGAAGTAGTTGGTTTCTGAAGTCAAAGGTGGGCATATGAGGTTTAAAGTGGTAAATAAGCAGCAAAACACACAGATTTTAATTTAATGTTCATTAATAAAAAATTTGGACCAGAAATCATACAGAAATAGTTCATAGTTGACAAAAATATTTCTTTAAAGAACATTATTAATCAAAGTACATTTAGATTGCCTTGATTTATTTAAGACTATGTATATAGATTAAGGGGCTTCTCTACTGGCTCAGTGACAAAAGTCTGCCTGCAAAGCAGGAGGCACTGGAGAAGCGGGTTTGATCTCTGGGTGGGGAAGATCCCCTGGAGAAGGAAATGGCAACTCACTCCAGTATTCTTGCTTGGAGAATGCCATGGACAGAGAAGCCTGGAGGGCTATAGTCCATTAGGTTGCAAAGAGATGTACACTACTGAAGCAACTGAGCATGCATGCATGCATCAAGAATCAATCTTAGTTCTTTAAGTATATTGTTACTGTATTTCTCAGAATAACTCTAAGAGTATACATTCTTATCATTATTATTCAATTTTACAGTTGAGGAAACTAAGAATACTAAAAAGTAAGGCAGTTTTCTCAGTATCTACTCACATGATAAATTTCTTATGGCTTTCCCAGGAAGACCTAAAAATTAAACCACAGCAAAATCAAACAAACAGAAAAAAAATAGGTATTCATTTGTTTCTACATGAATGATGGGTGCTGCTAACTCACTAGAAAAGGAAGAATGAAGAAAAAATAGACAAAAATAAAGGAAATAGATCATCAATACTACAACCTACCATAACTTTATGTGTCGGAGAATAACTGATTCCTACAAACTATATCTTTAGGATTTCATTACATGTAAGTTTGGAAGCAAGAAAAGAACACAACTGACATTAAATATGCATTGATTTTGCATAGATAATTTGATTTATCTAGCGTGGTGGCATGTAGTATAAATTAAGGAGGTGTGTATAGAAGAAGGCTAACAGTTATCTTAGTCCAAGAGAAAGTGGAATTTGCAGAGGGGAAATCAACTAGTTCTACAGAGGATATCCTAGCCAGCTATGTTAGGGTTTCTATGACTTAAAAAACTGAATGATGGAAATAAGAGAAACAACACAGCTAAAGTCAAATATGAGTTGGTGGGAATGAAGATTTGTCAAAGACATGATTGCAAAGACTTATTGACAAAAGAATTTATAAAATACATGCTGCTGCTGCTGCTACTAAGTCACTTCAGTTGTGTCTGACTCTATGTGACCACATAGATGGCAGCCCATCAGGCTCCTCTGTCCCTGGTATTCTCCAGGCAAGAATAATGGAGTGGGTTGCCATTTCTTTCTCAAGGAAATATATGAATATACATAATTTTAGGATGGTTCTTAGAGATCCAAGACTTATTTAGAATAATAGAGACATTATATGAGAGTGAAAATTCCAGAGAAAATGTGTGATGCACACTATTTTTATTATTTTAAACTTAGGTTGCTATAATTAAATCAGTTTGGATTTGTAAATGAATGAACAAATGAATCAATAAAATTAGTAATGGGTAGAATAGATGAATGACTCTTAGAAAACACAGGGGGATACTATGTATTAACTAAGCCACCCACCCCACACCCCCTAGAAAAAAAGAAAAAGAGTGTAATGTTCATTATACTGCAAGCCTTTTGATGTTTTTAAAGTTAATGGTTAAAGAGAAAATAGTTAAGATGAGAAAGACCATGTTTATAAATAGCATAGGAGACTCAGAGATGTTACTGATATAGAAAAAATAGTGGCATTGGCATCCAATCCTGTAGAAAACATCCAAAAAATTATGGAAAATAATTCTTGATGTGAAGTAACTTGACCTCAAAAAACGATTCCATGACACAGAAAGAAGGAGCACTGGAATATAAAAAATGAAGAAGGCATATTGAGGAATATAATGGAATACTCTATCAAGCTGATTTTATGCTAACTCAGGAAAAGTGCTTTGCTTGATTCATCTTCAGATCTCCCCAAATGCATTGCAGGAATACTTGAATAAAGCAACTTCTTAATTAGAGCAAAATACTTTTATTGCAATGTATTAAAGTGAGAAAAATACATAAAATATTTAGAGGTACTTCCAAAAGATGCATGAAGTGTTAACACACTGAGACAAAGATTATACCTAAATAGGAGTAATATATTAAAATATAAGACAATATGCTGAGATTTATAGATGTTTGCCAGGTAAAATATGCATAATCCTTCAGTTGTGAATGCAAAATTTTAACTTATAAACAAATGAAATTTTGATGTATAATCACTCGTTTTGTCCAATCTGCTAGGTAACATGACTACATGCATTTCAGTAGATTTTTTCAGTAAAAGTTAACAAAGAGGAAGCCATTCTATCTCCTATTGGAAAATGGTTTTGATGTTCTAAGACTTTTGTTTTAACATCATCCAGTCTGAACTTAAAAATACTAAGGATTTCAGGGCTCTGAGAAGTGTTAATAGGAAAGCACGAGTTATTATTTTAACATTTGAAACAATAAAAATGTTTATTCTCAACTTGCTTTCAGGTTAATTAATATGCTGATATGACGGTAATATGTCATTTCTTTTTTATCATAAAGGAATTATTTTGAATATGAAACTACGTTTTACTGATTAAGAAAATATATGAAAATTAAAGAAGTTGTTACATGAAAAACACAAGATTATTGGTTTAAACCAGTAATTCTTAAGCTTAAAATTTCATTTTATTATACATGTAGGCAATATACTAAAGAAGCATGGCTTTTAGAAAATGTTTCCACTAAATAGCTTATTTAATACTTGAATTATAACTGTGAAATACCCTTGTTATTTAAAAAAAAAAGATTTATTTGAACACCAGCATACAATGTAGTACTGTCTGCAGGTTGAAGAGTTTTTTAAATTATACTTTATTTTTTTAATATAAATGTATTTATTTTAATTAGAGGTTAATTATTCTACAATATTGTATTGTTTTTGCTGTACATCAGCATGAATCTGCCACAGGTATGGATCAGAAGAATCAATATAGTGAAAATGAGTATACTACCCTAAGCAATCTATAGATTCAATGCAATCCCTATCAAGCTACCAACAGTATTTTTCACAGAGTTAGAACAAATAATTTCAAGATTTGTATGGAAATACAAAAAACCTTGAATAGCCAAAGCAATCTTGAAAAATAAGAATGGAACTGGAGGAATCAACCTGCCTGACTTCAGGCTCTACTACATCAAGACTGTATGGTACTGGCACAAAGACAGAAATATACATCAATGGAACAAAATAGAAAGCCCAGAGATAAATCCACACACCTATGGACACCTTATCTTTGACAAAGGAGGAAAAAATATACAATTGATTAAAGACAATCTCTTTAACAAGTTGTGCTGGGAAAACTGGCCAACCACTTGTAAAAGAATGAAACTAGAACACTTAGTAACACCAATCACAAAAACAAACTCAAAATGGATTAAAGATCTAAATGTAAGACCAGAAACTATAAAACTCCTAGAGGAGAACATAGGCAAAACACTCTCTGACATAAATCACAGCATGATCCTGTATGAGCCACCTCCCAGAATATTGGAAATAAAAGCAAAAATAAACAAATGGGACCTAGGTAAACTTAAAAGCTTCTGCACAACAAAGGAAACTATAAGCAAGGTGAAAAGTTTTTTTTTTTAAATATTTTAAAGGCAAGGTTTGTAGGTGGTTGCAAGCAATATTTTGGCAATTTTAAAATAGAAAACTTTTAACTTCTGAATACTAAATGGTCAAGAACTAAACACGAAGGGATGAAAAAAAGAGCAGCAGATGGGGAGGACATCAAGCCAATCATATTTAAGGAGCTGATTAAATATGCACTGAAAGCTCTTTCACAGCAGATCTAAAATGGAGAGCAACTATAATAATAAAATACCATAGTAGATAGCTCCTAAGGACCCTGGAAAATCAGGAAGCAGTAAGAATGTAATGTTAGCACCTTAATAGGCAATTTATGAGTAATTCAAGGAAAGACTGTTTCTGTTTTTGGACTCAAGATTGAACACTGGATGAAATGGAAACCAATTGAGCAATGGTATTAATCTGTGCACTAACCACATGTTCAGATAGCTTTTATGGGACTGAAATTGACAACAGGTTAAAGATGGAAGATTATTGCATGTTAAAGACTTAGAAAATATAAAGTTGTGTTCCTCCAGGGAAAGGAAATTTGATTTGTGGAAAAACTAAGAGTTGCTGAACAAGTAGTGGGTCATTTCCACAGTTTCTTTATCAGTCTATGGTGGTAGAATTCAGACTTGTACTAAAAATTAAAGAAACAAATATATAGCTTGTACTTTACAAGATACATTGAAGGAAAGGAAATAATTTTCATCTAATAAAAGCCTCAAAACCACATTCCAAATAATTTCCCAGTACTTACCTTTGATGTAAAATAATTCATATATTGTGTAGGTTTTAAAATATGCATAATGTGATTTGCTTTCAGTTTGAGTCCTAGTATATTTCTGAGAACAACACAGTAGGATATATGATTATAGTTAGATGAGATGGCTAATTTCATTGTTTAAGATACTTAATTTTTATAAATAAGTAAAGTAACAATTAAAATATTCCTGTTTGTTAATTATTTAAAATAATTTTAACATATTTATTATAACAGCATTCCCTCAAAGTTCTTCTGGGAAATATCATTCAGAAGTCATACATTATTCAAATTGGTTGCACATCAGATGTTTTGAAGTATATTTTCTCAAGCTATTTATAATAATGTTACACATTCATATTCATCTACATAGACTGAACATTCATATATGGAAATAAAACAATGTAATTGAAATTTAAACATTGTGATTGAAATAAACTTTGGGGAAAGTCAATTAAGAAAACATGTTCTGCCTCTTTGACTTAATACATACTAAACCTACAATATGTTAACTACAAATTCTCTAGGAGTGGAATATCTGTCTATATACGAAGATTAAAATCCTAGTTTACCTGGTCGTTCATTTTATGTTGAGTACAAAAGTAATCACAGATGACTGTCGATTTTAAACCTGGAAACTTGTCAACACATTTAGGTTAGTCAGAAATTGTATAGTATTTTTAGACATTCTAGATTATAATGAGAATAAAATGATCACTATGCCCTCAATAAATACTGATATATTTGAGCATCTAGGCTTCTGAAACCTATATTGAACATTATCTAGGAACTATGAAAATTTTCTAGCTTCCTGTAAATGCTTTAAAATCTATAATTAAAATTAAATATTGAAAAATATATATGATCTCAAAGATATATCTTCACCTTAATACTTTAAATATTACTATTAATGCTTTCAATTGGAGAAAAACATGGATGGAAATGACAGAGTTTCATGTTTAGTCTTTCCATTCCTTTATAGTTTTTCTTTACAGAAGAAAAAATAAGTAGAAACAAGAAAGTCCATTTTTTGTCATGGTTCTGTTAAAATATCAATGTATAAGAATTTAGATAGCTTGATTGGACCTTGCCTTTCCCATTAGATTATCTAGATTTTTTTCAAATTTCTAAAATATAGACAATGTAATTAACCAGCTATGCTGGAGACAATTGCACCAATCTTAAAGGGGGATTATAGCATCACAGATATTTAAATGAGACAGAGTAATTTCTTTTTAGTTAACCCCTATCAGAGAAAATGGAATATGTAATTAGAAGTAAAATTTTGTTCTCTTTTTTAGCTAACATAAAAGTGTCAAAATAATCTCTCATTTATGAGTGCTAATTCCCATACTACTCCCTTGAATTATTAGCACTAAAAATGTACTTGTCCCTTCCTCAAAAATTGTGTTTTTGTTTTCACAATGATTGCGGAGAGGATGTACTACTGGTGGTTAATTGTCTGCATTTTTACATTCTCTTCCATTATAGATATGATAAGATACTGAGGGTACTTACCTGGGCTATTAATAGGTCCTTGTTGGTTATCTATTTTAAATATAACAGTGTATATTTCAATCTAAAACCCCTAATTTATCCCTCACCACCATGTGAGGGAGTAGGCCATGAGTCTACTTCTGTTTTGTAAATAAATTCATTTGTATGATATTTTTAGATTCCACATCTAAGTGATATCACAATATGTGTCTTTGTCTGGCTGATGTCACTTACTTTGATAATCTCTAGGTTCATCCATGTTGCTGCAAATGACTTTATTTATTCCATTGTATAATAATATTTTATTATAAATATTGAACTATAAAAATGAAAGCTAGTGCTTTAAAAATATATCCTTTGGAGTCTATTGAATTCAGCCACAGATGTGTGAATAAAATGAAAATCGTTTTTGAAAGGCTCCCAAGGCAAGAATACTGGAGTGAGTAGCCATTCCCTTCTCCAGGGATCTTACCAACTGAGGGAACAAACCCTGGTCTTCTGCATTGCAGGTGGAGTCTTCAGTGTCTGAGTTACCACAGAAGCAGCTTTCTGCAGAGTACATCATGCTAAACGCCAGACTGGATGAACCACAAACTGGAATCAAGGTTCAGTTCAGTTCAGTTTAGTCACTCAGTCATGTCCAACTCTTTATGATCACATGAACCACAGCACACCAGGCCTCCCTGTCCATCATAAACTCCTGGAGTCCACCCAAACCCATGCCCATCAAGTCGGTGATGCCATCCAACCATCTCATCCTCTGTCATCCCCTTCTCCTCCTGCCCTCAGTCTTTCCCAGCATCAGAGTCTTTTCAAATGAGTCACCTCTTCACATAAGGTGGCCAAAGTATTGGAGTTCCAGCTCACCATTATTCCTTCCAATGAACACCCAGGACTGATCTCTTTAAGGATGAACTGGTTGGATCTCCTTGCAGTCTAAGGGACTCTCAAGAGTCTTCAACACCACAGTTCAAAATCATCAATTCTTTGACACTCAGCTTTCTTCACAGTCCAACTCTCACATCCATACATGACCACAGGAAAAACCATAGCCTTGACTATACAGACCTTTGTTGGCAAAGTAATGTCTCTGCTTCTGAATATGCTGTCTAAATTGGTCAGAACTTTCCTTCCAAGGAGTAAGCGTCTTTTACTTTCATGGCTACAATTACCATCTGCAGTAATTTTTGAGCCCCCAAAAATAAAGTCTGACACTGTTTCCACTGTTTCACCATCTATTTGCCATGAAGTGATGGGACTGGATGCCATGATCTCAGTTTTCTGAATGTTGAGCTTTAAGGTTACTGGGCGATGTGTGAGGAGGATAAAGCATCTGTCTGCAATGCAGGAGATCCGGATTCGATCCCTGGGTTGGAAAGATCCCCTGGCGAAGGAAATGGCAACCCACTCCAGCACTCTTGCCTGGAAAATCCCATGGACAGAGGAGCCTGGTGGGCTACAGTCCATGGGTTCACAAAGAGTTGGACAAAATTGAGCGACTTCACTTATTACTTATATCAGTAACCTCAGGTATGTAGATGAGAGGACTCATCTGGTAAAAAAGTGAAGAGGAACTAAAGAACCTCTTGATGACAGTGATGGAGAGGAGTGAAAAAGCTGGCTTAAAATTCAACATTCAAAAAACTTAGATCATGATAACCAGTCCCATGACTTCATGGCAGACAGATGGGGAGAAAGTAGATGTGGCGGCACATGTTATATTCTTGGGCTCCAAAATCACTGTGGATGGTGACTGCAGCCACAAAGTTAAAAGACTCTTGCTCCTTGGGAGGAAAGCTATGACAAACCTAGACAGCATATTAAAAAGCAGAGGCATCACTTGGTCAACAAAGTTCCATATAGTCAATGCTATTGTTTTTCCAATAGTCATGTACAGATATGAGAGTTGAATCATAAAGCAGGCTGAACAGCACAGAAGCAATGCTTTCTAAATTTTGATGTTGGAGAAGACTCTTGAGAGGTCTTTAGACAGTGAGAGCTCAAACCAGTCAATCCTAAAGGAAATAAACACTGAATATCCATTGGAAGGACTGATGCTGAAGCTGAAGCTCTAATATTTTGGGCACCTAATGCGTAGAGCTGACTCATTGGAAAAGACCCTGATCCTGAGAAAGACTGAGGGTTGAAGGAGAATGGGGTGACAGAGGATGAGATGGTTGGATGGCATCATGGATGCAGTGAATATGAGTTTGAGCAAACTCCAGGGATATACTGAAGCGTGTCTGTGTAACTGCTGTCCATGAGGTCACAAAGATTTGTACACAACTTAGAGATTAAACAACAACAAAAAAATACATTTAGGCATTGCTTTCACTGTTTTGAATTTAAGTTTGAAAACCAAATAAATCACAAAATATTTGAAAATCCAATCATTTACGTCACTCACATTCACATTCACAGTTTCTGGGAAGTATACCGAAAAATACTTTTCTTAGACTTATCAAGTGACTATTAATTTCATTTTGTTACTATTTCATTTTATTGGCACATTTTAAAAGAAGTCATACTCAAAATTTTTCTGAAAATTTGAAGAAAAAAGTTCTTTTTTGTATGTTTTTGACTAACTTCAAAAGTGGAGATTTAGCTCTTTAGAATTATGGAAAGTGTTTGTCATATAATGTAATTTGCCTTAATAATTAAATAAACCAGACTTATTTTTACTATTAATATTTCTCCCTTTGAAACATGTCTGTCTGGGTCAGGGAAGATGAGCTGATCACACATTATTTAAAATTGAAACTACATCTCTAGATAGCTAGGTCTTTAGAGTCCTTTTATACTATACAGAATAATTATTATTTTATTTGTTATTAAATCTTGTATTATTAGGGACTAAAAGGACACATGAGAACCTTAACTTCTAATTTAATAGAAATATTTCTTATACTCCCTGGTGGAGTTATTACTCCCTTGGTTACCAGTGAAACTTCTTAAATTAGGAAATCTCATATTCAAGGTCAGACTTATTAAATCCACAGAGTCTCTTAAACCAACTGAGTCCAATCTTTGAGGTCAGAGAATAAAATAAACATTTTACAAATAGTTTTGGGTTGGAATAGTGATATATAACACCTCCAGTTCTTCTCTGTAGTTCCTGGACTCTTTCATTCTGGCTCCAGGGCAAACAGCATATCCTCCCCTGGTTCTTAGGATATAGGGCTTAAAACCCAGCTCCTAAGTTTATGCTCACAGTAAGCAGAGAAAATAAGTACTGAGTAAGCTATTGAATAACTCTTAACACAGTTGCTATGAAGAAGGGCACCTATCAGTGGTGGCAGCCATGACAAAGATTTGGTGAAAGGAGACTATGGTCTTGAAATCTTGCCTAACCTATACTCTAGTAGACGTGTCACCACGTCTACTTTGTCTATAAATTCATGGCTACATGTTATGAGATAATTAGTGACTCCCAAAAACTTATATGTTGAAGTCCTAGTCTACAGTAACCTCAGAATGTGACTTTATTTGGAGATAGGACCTACAAGGAGGTTGCTGTTCAGTCTCTAAGTCATGTCCAACTCTTTGTAACACTATAGACTATAGTATGCCTAGTCTTCAGCAGTACATGAACTGAGAACCTCCAGATATACAAATTGGGTTTCAAAGATTCAGAGGAACCATAGATCAAATTGCCAACATTCATTGGATCATAGAAAAAGCAAGGGAGTTCCAGGAAAACATCTACTTCTGCTTCATTGAATGCACTACAATCTTTGACTGTGTGGATCACAAAAAACTGGAAAATGCTTAAAGAGATGGGAGTACCAGACAACCTTACCTACAAAGAAATAATTAAGGTAAAGAAGGTCATATAGGTAGGCCATAATCTAATGCGATCAGTGTTTTTCTGTTTGTTTGTTTTTTAGAAAACAAGATTTGGCTATAGATAAACACAGAGAGGAAACCATAAGAATACAAAGAAAACAGACATTTCCAAGCCAAGGAAGAGCCTGAAGAAGAAATGATCCCAGATGACATCTTGATCTTGGACTTCCAGCCTCCAGAAATGAGAGAAAATGAATTTCAGTTGTTTAATTCTCCAAGTCTTTGGTGCTTTATTATGGCAGCCTTAGATGACTGTTATCCTGGGGGAGGAAGAGGTGACCTATATCCACAGGTTGTCATTGTCCATTTGACTTCAAAAGCCATCTCCTAGGGAGCCTTCTGTTATATGCCACTACATTCTCATACTCTGGGCTTGTTTCAAAGATCTATCATTTTATCAGAACCCCTGATTCCATAAAAAATTATTGTGTTTTGGTTTCTTCTAACAGGGCACGGTTTCAAGTCAAGATTTATTTGACATAAAAGGAAGAATATTCTATACATCTGTGTCTCTTTTGCTGTCTCACATACAGGGTTATCATTACCACCTTTCTAAATTTCATATATATGCGTTAGGATACTGTATTGGTATTTTTCTTTCTGGCTTACTTCACTCTGTATAATGGGCTCCAGTTTCATCCACCTCAATAGAAATGATTCAAATGTATTCTTTTTAATGGCTGAGTAATACTCCATTGTGTATATGTACCACAGCTTTCTTATCCATTCATCTGCTGATGGACATCTAGGTTGCTTCCATGTCCTGGCTATTATAAACAGTGCTGCGATGAACATTGGGGTACATGTGTCTCTTTCAATTCTGGTTTCCTCGGTGTGTATGCCCAGCAGTGGGATTGCTGGGTCATAAGGGAGTTCTATTTACAGTTTTTTAAGAAATCTCCACACTGTTTTCCATAGTGGCTGTAGTAGTTTGCATTCCCACCAACAGTGTGGGAGAGAGAGAGGGTGGGATGATTTGGGAGAATGACATTGAAACATGTATAATATCACATATGAAATGAATCACCAATCCAGGTTTGATGCATGATACTGGATGCTTGGGGCTGGTGCACTGGGACGACCCAGAGAGATGATATGGGGAGGGAGGAGGGGGGGGGGGTTCGGGATGGGGAACACATGTATACCTGTGGCATATTCATGTTGATGTATGGCAAATCAATAAATATTGAAAAGTAATTAACTTCCAAGTAAAATAAATAAATTTATATTAAAAAAAATAAGGAAGAATATTGCTCCGGAGTCCTTGGGAACATTTACTCTAAGTTTCCTATTCACATCACGATTTATTTTGGTTGTACAGGTAAAATTACACATCTGATTCATTCCTAGAGAATAGATGATCAATAAGCCACTAGATCAGAGCTTTTTAAATATCATTCTGGCCTGATACCTATTACATTAACTTTCCCTTCTTGTTCTTCTCATTAAATTATCTTCTGCCTCCATAAGAGCCTAATCCAATGACAGCATCTCTCCTTTTATTAATACCATGTGGAAAAGATCTATTACATTGATTTTCTAGAAATACTGGTACAACCCTCAACTATATGATTCTCCAGTGTATTTCTCCTTGTGAAGATTTTTCTCTAGCCTTTTTTTTTTTTAAATACATGTTTGAGTGTTAGTTGCTCAGTTATGTCCGATTCTTTGCAACCTCATGGACTGTAGCCACCCAAGCTCCTCCCCCATGGAATTCTCCAGGCAAGAATATTGTAGTGGTCTGCCATTTCCCTCTCCTTTGAATACATGTGTGATGCTATATATTTTATAGGTTAAAAATGTGATAGTGTTTATATTGTCCTAGGTCTTTGAACCTTTCTGCTACATCACACCAAGACAGGATAAGCTTCAGAAAAAATTGAACTGAATGAACTCAGAGGCCTCCAAAATTGGCTTAATGTTCTCCTATCCATGAGACAATGCAGCATGCACATAAGCACAAGCCCATTTTAAACCATCCAATTCAGTTACTCATCATTGAGGTTTCTCCACTGATGATCATTGCATGAATTAATAAACTGCTTCCTTTTATTTTGTTGATTTGTGTTTTGTTAATCTAACATGCAGGGTCCTATCTGGAGAACCTGAGAGCAGAGGGAAAAAGTATTCCCTCCACTACAAAGGTAAGAGCAACAGTTAAATATATCTCAATGCTAAGTTCAAAATAGTTGTTTTCTTCTATTGGTATTAATATAATAGAGTTAGTAATCATATCCACATGTATTTCCTATAATTTTATTGACTGTAGATATAGATATTGATATCTATTATAGATATCTGTATATCATATCTATCAGTCTGTCAATCAAGTTGTTGGTATAATTTTTCTGAATTTGACTTCATGATCAACTATTCAAAAAATACTTGACAAACCTAGAAAGCATATTAGTTCGCTGACTAGGGGTCATTACTGTGCCCTTGGTAGTGGAAGCTCAGTGGAGCCTTAACCACTAGACCTCCTGAGTGTTCCCAAGAATATGTTTTAAATATAGGTGACCCACTGGGGTTTCTCTTGGCCAGCTCTAATTGTAAACGCTCTTACATGGCCTGCTAAAAATATGGGAATTAGTGTATGGTAGGTATGTTGCTCTTTCACCTACTTATCTCTTTAAACAAGGATGTTTTGCCTAGTTTTAGAAAATGTAGTCCACAAACAGCTTTTAGCTATCAGTTTCTTCAGTGATAGCTCAAATGTGTAGTCACTCTTCCCTAGGTTCCACTATTCCAAGAGAGGCCTTCCTCTGATGGTCTGATGGCTGAATGAAGACAGGTACAGATAATGGGCCAATTTTTCCTAACAAATGATAACTTCAACAGGCAACATTTACCCCAGAATACATTGCTGGATTGGCCAAGACTTTATCAGGCTTTTATAGTGTTCTCCATCTGCCTAATCCTTCTTTCTTTCACAAGTATTGATCCTTAATATAAATCCCAGACCCAAAACTCTAACTTCTTTTCTGAAGAACTCAACCTGAAGCACAATAGACATTGATCCCTTGTTGAAGAGAGGCTGAGTCATTCCAGCCTCTCACAGTATCCAACAGGAAAGCTACTTAGACCAAGAAAATTACTAACTGGGGATTTAGAATCCCTGGTTTAGGAAGGCAATGATGACTGCCAATCATGGCCTTGGGAACAACTGCAGCATAAAAAGTACTGTAAATCATCTTACTAACAATCTTCTTACAATGCTTGTTTTCTACTACTGTAAAAAAAGGTGAAAGTAAAATTCATTTTATACATATTCCCTCATGTGATCATTGATGAGAAACAAGTTCCAAGAAAGAAAAAACATTGGGTTAGCTTGAAAGGTATTTGTAAGGGTTTCAAATTATGAGAGGAAAAATCAATGGCTTAATCACTGTACTTAACCATGACATTGTTTCTAGTTTATAAATATTTAGTTTCACTTTGTAGTACATTTATTAATTCAGTATTATCCTTTCTACAAATTAATATAATTTGAGTGACTATAGGAACTATATTTCTCAAATGGTGCCCAAAGTAATTTATAACACTAGAGAAAAGTAGAAGTATGAGAAAGGTTTGGCAAATTAATGAGAGTCTTGATAGGAGTATTCTTGTGGACTATTTTCAATTTAGTAAGGTATTTCCAAGTTTATACTATTAAATAATTTCTATTTATTTAAAGTTTTGTTGAGAAAGAACAAAAGAGACATAACATGTGCATTTGTTTCTGGAAAAAAAAATCGATAATTTGCTAATGTAACACATGTCCAGAGAACACACTGATTATCTTTCAAGGGTGTTGCACTTCAAATGACATGACCTTTAGCCTGTGAACCTGAAATGATCACTCTTTTGAACAGCATGGGCATTGATATGTTCTCCCACTTGAAGGCACATTAACCAGAATGATTCATCCATTCATTTCATTATTATTTATGCATGTGTGTGTTCAAACTTTTGTTGGTTGTTTCCTTACCATTGACTATGACCCAGACAGTTCTGTTAATATGAATATTTTCATGAACAAAACAAAACAAAACAGAATGCAGTCACTTTGTTTCTGCTTTAAGTAAAGTCATTCTTGGTTTTGTTTAGTTATTTTATCAATAAAATGATTAAATATGTGATTTATCAAAAAGAAGTTGATCCAATATCTTCATGTAGTTATTCTGTACAAGAGTTTGTTTCAGTTTCAACTTCTGCTTATCCAAATATTAAACTCAAGTCTCTGGTCTTATCACTGTGAATCATGAAATTATTTCATACTATAAACATCAGAAGAATGAAAACAGAAAACAACAGGTGAGAGTGAAATGCATTTGTACATCTAGTACAGAGCCAGGGAAGTAAATCCAGATATAAATGTTTCCTGGTGGGAGGAAAGAGCATCCAAAGACAGAGACAGGGCTTCCCTGATGGCCCAGTGATAAAGGATCCACCTGCCAACACAGGAGACACAGGTTTGATCCCTGGTCTGGGAAGATCCCACATGTCACAGAACAACTAAACCTGAGCAGCCCATGTGCTCTAGAGCCTGTGGTCCACAGTGAGAGAAGCCATCACAGTGAAAAACCCATGCACTGCAACTAGAGAAAAGCCCACACAACAACTAAGAGCCAGCATAGCAATTAAATAAATAAATAAAAGTATTGAACAAGCAAAGCAGAAATAGGAGTGTGGCAGGTAGACTTTAAAATGGCCCTGTGATCTCTACCTCTTACTGTTAATGAATTCATATAATTATCACCTCCCTATGCTACTTGACCTGACTTTAAGCTTAGGCAGGACCATGATTAACCAACACTATGGCAAAGGGCTACCTTAAGTAAGATTCTGTCTTGCTAGCAGGTTCTTTCTAGTTTCTCTCTCTCTCTTCCTTTGTTGGAAATAAGAAAGCTGCCATTAATCTTAAAGTCACAAAGAACTGAAGGCAGGCTTCCCTGATGGCTCAAACAGTAAAGAATCTGCCTTCCATTGCAACAGATGAGGGTTCCTTCCATGGATCAGGAAGATCCCCTGAAAAAGGGAATGGCAACCCACTCCAGCATTTTTGCCTGGAGAAGTTCATGGACAGACCCTGGTAGACTATGGTCCATGAAGTTGGAAAGAGACATGACTGGGCAACTAAGATACAGACACAACAGTCATAGGTGTGGCAATGCAAAAGTTTTCCTTGTCAACCCTACAGATGAGATGCCAGAGCTGATGTCACCTGCTTTGCAATTATGTGAAAACCTCTGCAGAGAATAGCTATGCCATGCCCAAACACTGACCCAAAGAAACTGTAATAATACATGTTTGGGGACTTGCATGGCACTTTACCTGCATTCTAATGCAAGGGATGTGGGTTCAACCCCTGCTTGGGGAACTATGATTTCATATACTTTGGGACAACTAAGCCCATGCTCAGCAACTAGAGAAAAGACCACATGCTGGAATGAGAACCCAGCTCACCCAAAAAATAAAAACTAAATGAAAAATATTTGCCATGTGTGTTAAGTTGCTTTAGCCATATCCAACCCTTTGTGACCCCATAGACTGTAGCCTGCCAGGATCCTCTGTACATGGGGATTATACAGGCAAAAATACTGGAGTGGGTTGCTAGTCCACTGGATCTTCCCAACCCAGGGATGGAACCCGCATCTCTTACGTCTCTTGCATTGGCAGGTGAATTCTTTACCACTAGCACTACTTGGGAAGCCCAAATGAAAAACACATATGTGTTATTTTAAGATGGTGATTTGGTGATAGTTTATTATGTATGACAATTTCTTGGCTCTCACCAGACTAGCCACAAGGAAGAGATAATCAGTTCTAATGAGATGGATGAAACTGGAGCCGATTATACAGCATGAAGTAAGCCAGAAAGAAAAACACCAATACAGTATACTAACACATATATATGGAATTTAGAAAGATGGCAATGATGACCCTGTATGCAAGACAGCAAAAGAGACGCAGACGTGTAGAGTGGACTTTTGGACTCTGAGGGAGAGGGAGAGGGTGGGAAGATTTGTGAGAATGGCATTGAAACATGTATACTATCGTGTAAGAAACGAATCGCCAGTCTGTGTCCGATGCAGGATACAGGATGCTTGGGGCTGGTGCACAGGGATGATCCAGAGAGATGTTATGGGGAGGGAAGTGGGAGGAGGGGTTCATATTTGGGAACGCATGTACACCCGTGGTGGATTCATGTCAATGTATGGCAAAACGAATACAGAATTGTAAAGTAAAATAAAGTAAAAATAAAATTTTTTTTTAAAAAAAGAGTAAATGAGACCTATTCCATGCATTGAAATCTGAATCTAAGTAATGATTGGTAATGAGAAAAAAGAAGTGCCTTCTCTCCAGGGCAGACGTTTGCCCACAGAAGCAGTATCTCACCATTATAAACCCAAGTTGTTGTTGTTCAGTTGCTCAGGCATGTCCAAATCTTTGCCACCCCATAGACTGCAGTATGCCAGGCTTCCCTGTCCTTCACCATCTCCCAGAGCTTGCTCAAACTCATGTCCATTGAGTTGATGATGTCATCCAACCATCTGATTCTCTGATGTCCCTTTCTCCTCCTGCCTTCAATCTTTCCCACAATAAGGGTCTTTTCCAATGAGTTGGCTCTTCACATCAGGTAGCCAAAGCATTGGAGCTTCAGCCACAGCATCAGTCCTTCTAATGAATATTCAGGATTGATTTCCTTTAAGATTGACTGGTTTGATCTCCTTGCAATCCAAGGGACTCTCAAGAGTCTTCTCCCACACCACAGCTCAAAAGCATAAATTCTTTGGCATTCAGTCTTCTTTGTAGTCCAACTTTCAACATCCATATATGACTACTGGAAAAATCACAGCTTTGACTAGATGGACCTTTATTGGAAAAGTGATATCTCTGGTTTTTAATACACTGTCTAGGTTTGTCATAGCATTTTTTTCCAAGGAGCAAGAGTCTTTTAATTTCAAGTGTGAAGTCATCATCTGCAGTGATTTTGGAGCCCAAGAAAATAAAGTCTGTCACTATTTCCATTGTTTCCACATCTAATTACCATGAAGTGATTGAACCAGATGCCATGATCTTCATTTTTTGAATGTTGAGTTTTAAGCCAGCTTTTTCCACTCTCCTCTTTCACCTTCATCAAAAGGCTCTTTAGTTTTTCTTTTCTTTGTGCCATAATGGTGGTGCCATCTGCATATCTGAGGTTATATATTTCTCCCAGCAGTCCTGATTTCAGCTTGTGCTTCATCCAGCCTGGGAGTTCACATGATGTACTCTGCATGTAAGTTAAATAAGCAGGGTGACATTATACAGCCTTAATGTACTCCTTTCCAAATTTGGAGATAGTCCATTGTGTCCTTGTATGGTTCTAACTGTTGCTTCTTGACCTTCATACAGGTTTCTCAGGAGGCAGCTAAGGTGGTCTTTGGTATTCCCATCTCTTTAAGAATTTCCCACAATTTGTTGTGATCCACACAGTCAAAGGCTTTAGCATAGTCAATGAAGCAGAAGTGGATAATTTTTGGAAATCTCTTGCTTTTTCTATGATCCAGCAGATATTGGCAATTTGATCTCTGGTTCTTCTGCCTTTTCTAAATCCAGCTTGAACATCTGGAGGTTCTTGGTTCACTAACTGTTGAAGCCTGGCTTGAGATTTTTGAGCTTTACTTTGCTAGCATGCGAAATGAGTGTAATAAATCTAAGTAGGCCATTCATATTCCTTCAAATGCTTACATGGTTTTCAGTTTCTTTTTACAACAAAATCACCAGAAAGTTTCACAAAAACCTGTATGGAGCTCTCTTCTTACCTTATCAAGCAACGTTTGTACTTCAGCCACATTTCTGAGAAAAACATTCATACTTGACTCCCCACAAGATCTCACATTTCTAATGTCTTGAACTACGTTCTCTTCACTTTGCCTAATAAAATTTTTACTGACTTTTTATACCTTTTAAGCAACCATGACTTTCTGACAGGTACTTTTTTTGCTTTAGAGACTAGGTCACATACTTTTACTTATTACCTCATTTGTCTCTATGATATCTCTACATGTTATCTCACTCTATAAAATCTAGTATCTCCTTACACATCCAAGAGGGTAAGGATGTGAGTGTAGAAGTTGAAAACATAAAAGAAAAGAAACAAAGTCTTGAAGACTATCTGCTCCCAGAATTTAAATATACAAGCATGATTGCTTATATTGGCTAAATATTCATTCTCAAGTACTAAATAATGACAAGGAGAGCACTTTTCAGAGTGACAAACAAATCTGAAGTCATTGGGAGAGTTGGAAGTGGTAAACTTCCAAAGACTTCTGGTAGCAACGCAAATATATTGATGTTTCACAATCCATTTAATGTGGCAATCAATATAGGCTTGTCAGTAGAAAAATATCTTAAATCATTCAAAATATTTCAAGTTGCTTTAACATGTGTCAAGGACATTATATTCAAGGAAATATAAAACACATATTACAATAGTCTGGTTTTCTTCTAGCATGCTGAACTATTACATGCTTAAAATACAGCATTTTTTGATAGCTACAGATTTGAATGATTCAGGGAAGTATTTTTCCCCCTGAGATTTGTGTTTTTCTTTTGTTTTTCTTAAGTGCATTTAATAAAAATGCTCTCTCCATCTCACAAATATTGTTTAATATGTACTATATTCTAAGAATTATATTTTTAATTTAATTAGAGATAATAATTTCACAATAATAGTATACCCACTGTGGTGAATGTCAAGTGTTAAGAAGGTGTCAACTGTTTCCAAAGCACACACTAACAACTGTTACCTAAGAATATCACCACTGACAAGTCATCTTTCTCTTGACAGTGTATTCATTTTATAAAGCCTATTGACCAGCTACTATTTGCTACATTTCTAAGCTGGAAAGAGTAGCTATTCAACAGCTATGCCTTAAATAATTTTCTTTCCTTTTATACTCAGTTTAGGCTGAAGTGTATGGTTCTTCCTGACTTGATCTTGAAATATGCTGAAACAGCATAAGTCAGCATTTATTGAACGTTTTCTGATCTCACCATGCAATAAAAGAATTCTTTTTAAACAGACTGCTATATGTATTATTTATTTTTATATTTTATGTTACCTTCCAGAAAAAAAAAAAAACTCAAAATCATGTGTACCTGAAATTTTAAACAAGTAAAATACAAAATCAGTACATAAAAATCAAGATGGGATGATGAATATGGGAAAAGATATGTACTGAGGGAAAAAATAGAAAAGAAATAAGATTAAAAGGAGAAAAAATGTAGTCTTGAAATAAATGAGTGAAAGTTTAGATTTTGTTCAAAAATACTTGTTAACATAGCCTACCTTTTGGCATTTTTGAAGAGCAAGTACATGGCTATTTTCAGATAATATATAAATTCCAAAATAATCAACATTTTTATATAATGTTCAACATCTCTTTCAAGACTTTGTAATATTCATTATTTTTAGATCTCTATTGTCCACATTTGAAAGATATGTGTACTGTTTCCAAAGTTCATAATCAGACATGCTGTCCTGGCAGTCCTAGAATCCTATGAGCTCCAAAGTTTTAAATTCTTGATAAGAAAACAGAGATTAAAAATGTTATAACTGTATTTATAAACACTATAGGAATATTTGGATCTAAATCTAGAAGATGTTTTCTTATTTCTGCCATAACAAATTACCACAGGTTTGGTGACTTAATCTTTCTTTGAGGCTCAGAGAGTAAAGCGTCTGCCTGTAATACGGGAGATCAGGGTTCAATCCCTGGGTCGGGAAGATCCCCTGGAGAAGGAAATGGCAACCCACTCTGGTACTTTTCCCTGGAAAATCCCATGGACCGTGAAGCCTGATAGGCTATAGTCCATGCAGTCACAAAAGTCAGACAGGACTGAGCGACTTCACTTTCATTTGGTGACTTAAACAGTACCCTCAACAGTTTTCAGAAGTCCAGTGAACTCATGCTGGAACTCAGCTTAGTCACCCAAGACTGAAATCAAGAGATCCACAGGACTGTGTTCCTTTCTGCAGGGTCTGGGCAAGAAAATGCTTCCTGATTACTGCAGATTATTATCAGATTTCAGTTAAGTGCTGAAATGGGACTGAGGTGGGACTGAGGTCCTGAAATTATCTTACTGGTCATTGACAGGGTGTCCTGAGTTTTGGGGGGCTGCCTTCATTCCCTGTGTGACAGCTGTTTTCATCTCAGAACTTCAAAGGCATGTCAGGTCCTTGAATACTTCATATCTCACTGTCTCTCTTTCAGCTTCATCTGACCTCTGCCTCCTCTCCTGTAGCATCTCTCAGACTGACCTTTCTGCCTCTATCATTCATCTTTTAAGGACCCTTGTGGCTACTTAGGGGGCATGGAAAATCCAAGATAACCTGTTTAAAGTTCAGCTGATTTTCAATTTTTTTCCTAAATGCAAAATCTCTTTTGTCACGTAACTACTTTGTTCCAGGGATTAGAGTGTGGACATCTTCAAAGTGGGGCATATTTTGTCCTACACACATTTATACCCTCATGAATATCATCTACGTGTATAGTATCTAGATAGGTAGATAAAACATTCTACACATCAGCCAAACTTAACATTATTAGGTATTGTTTTTAAACCAAAAGAAGATGTCACTGCTTTTAATGAAAATATTTTAAAGTGAAAATAGTTGCCATTTTAAAGAAGTACTTGGTTATTATTAACTGTAATTTACTCCTGATCGTAAATCTGAGTTGAGTGCTTTTCTTTGCAGGTGTGCAGAATCGTACTTATCGTCCTAAGAATCCTAGACTACTGCTATCAGCAATATGACTTTCTCCCAGAAAACTTTATACCTGCTCTCTAATAATTTACATATTTTAAAATACTTTCACTATGAATTTATTGAAAATATTACTCTAGATTACTAGTGATATACAATGTAATGTTATGATTAATTTAATTTTAATAAATATTTAATATCCAAAATGCATGTAATCATTGAATGTGAACAAAATGTATGTAAAATATACATTTGTGATCTTAAGTATTGGAGACAATACAATAAAAAGTTCTGTCAGTGAGATTACATTTTAGAATTATCATCAAAAACTAAATTAAAATACTAACAAAAGTTAATGGCTGAGAATTTTCAGAAACATTCATGAATATAATGTTATCTGATACAGGCCTTCAATAATGGATACAAGGAAAAACTACACAAGTGATATGAATGGGCATTCTTTGAATGGAATCTAAAATGTGGAGCTTCCAGAGTGTAATGTCTAAATTTGCCAGTGATTAGAAAGTAGATTCAAGTAATATTTGGCAACTGAAACTTTAACCTCATATCAGAATATGTAAGCATTCTCTGTGCATTTTCACTGTCACTCCTCTTTATAAAGTCTACCTACCAATTGGAGAAGGGAAAGGCTACGCACTCCAATATTCTGGCCAAGAGAATCCATGGACTATATAGTCTATGTGGTCGCAAAGAGTCGGACACGACTGAGTGACTTTCACTTCACTTCACCAAGTGGAAGTATCTCCTCTGCCTCAGAAACCTATCTCTGTGTTCTTTCTTCTACCCTTACTACAACATTCAAGACCTTGCTCTTTACAACTTCCCTTCTTTTTTATCTGGTCACTGATTGCTCTCTGCCAGATAGTCTTTTTCCTTTGGTTTTCAAATATTTGGGAGTCCAGTATCTGCTTGTACCATCATCATCATGATGTGCCTATTGTTGTTGTTCAGTTACCACATTGTGTCTGATTCTTCTCTATCTCATGGACTGTAGCATGCCAGGCTTCCCTGTCCCTCACCATACCCCAGAGTTTCTCAAACTCATGTCCATTGCATTGGTGATGCCATCCAACTATCTCAATCTCATCCTCTGTCACTCCCTTCTCCTTCTGCCTTCAAAATCATTCCCAGCATCAGAGTCTTTTCCAGTGATTCAGCTCTTTGCATCAGGTGGCCAAGGTACTGGAGCTTGAGCTTCAGCTTCAGCATCAGTCCTTCCAATGAGTATTCCAGGTTGATTTCCTTTAGGATTGACTGGTTTGACCTCCTTGTTGTTCAAGGGATTCTCAAGAGTCTTCTCCAGCACCACAGTTCAAAAGTATCAGTCCTTTGGTGCTCTGCCTTCTTTATGGTCCAGCTCTCACAACCATACATGACTACTGGAAAGACCGTATCCTTGACTATATGGACTGTTGGCAAAGCAATGTCTTTGTTTTTTAACACACTGTCTAGGTTTGTCATAGCTTTCCTGCCAAGAAGCAGTCGTCTTCTAATTTAATGGCTGCAGTCACCATTTGCAGAGATTTTAGAGCTCAAGAAGAGGAAATCTGTCACTGCTTTCACTTTTTCCCCTTCTATTTGCCTTGAAATGATGGGACCGGATGCCATGATCTTGGTTTTTTTAGTATTGAGTTTTAAACCAACCTTTTCACTCTCTTTCTTCACACTCATCAAGAGGTTCTTTAGTTTCTCTTCGTTTTCTGCTGTTAGAGTGGTAACACCCGCATATCTGAGATTGTTGATATTTCTTCCGGCAGTCTTGATTCCATCTTGTAACTCATCCAGCCTGGCATTTCTCATGATGTGCTCTGCATATCAGAGTTTTATCAGAACTCTCCATTATGACCCTCTGTCTTGAGTGGCCTACAGGGCATGGCTCATTTCTTCACTGAGTTATGCAAGCCGCTTTGCTGCAACAATGCAGTGATCCATGAGGGGCATGTGCTTATAAAAAGACTGTATTCGCTGAGATCAAAATTATTTGATTTAAACTTTTTGATTCTCCTAATTTGTATCACAATTTAAGGTGGTCACTCTCTAACTTTTCTATTCATTTAATTGTTTCAATCCCATACTGAAATGATTTTTACAAATCTAAAGCTTCACTTGAAATCATTGTAATTAACTTTTGAACAAAAAGCTATGACCAAAGGTGTGCAGATTCATCTGATAGAAAGTATCTTTGCCTAAACCATCCAGCACAGCAGAATTTGCAAGTGTGATATTGCTCATAAAAGGGGCTTGCAAATGGAGGCAAGTGGTTGAAATTTACAGCATAACAGTTAAACATTTCACCAGCTTGGCCAACTGACAGTGTACTTGATAAATGTTTAATGATGATGAAGAATATTGGGTCTAGACTATTTTTTTGACTATCCAACACCACACTGAATTTTTGTTTGAGAGTGGAGCAGAGGAAAAAAAAAATTGTGAATGGGAAGAAAACAGTTGAAAAATAATAATGTCCCTTTTTCAAAGAAGCCTCTTTTGGCAAACTACAACACAGTTTTAATAGATTGTTTCATAGTCAAGTGGCTTTTGTGCACAGGAAGGTATCCTTATAATTATTTTCTTGGTGAATACATTAATCTTATGAATTAATTCTATACCAAGTAACCAGTCATGAGATAATTTTTAAAATACAGTTCCATTTTATGTGACAGGTTTATGATATATAAGACTTACTTATGGATTTTAAATTTTAAAATACAGATCTTTCCCTGAACTGAGGTCCTTATATTTGCTTTCACAGTATTACCTGACCAATTGTGCTATATTCATGATATAATAATCTGATCTGTTTTTTTTTTTTAATGCTTTTTTATAATTAGAAGTATCATCTAGGCTCTCCTAGGGAATTTAGGCTTATCTATGGAGTTATCTTTCTTCTAGGCACTTGGTTATTTTATCATTTTTGAACATTTGTACTCTTTCTGCTTCTTTCTACATAGACAAATGGTTTACGTATGAGAGGTTGTAACCAAAGTCAAAGGAAACTGCCCATCTTGGCACATTACTTTTTTTGTTTAAAATATTACTAAGTTTACTAATATTTAACACTGCTCCTCTTTTCTACTTTCAAAGACTAAAATGCATAGATACATTTAAGCAGATTCTTCAGTCATTTAGATCTCAGTCTTAATGCTGTTACATGGATACTTGCTTTCTGGCAACAACAAGATGTCCCAGATACAGCTAGTGTCTTTTCTGCCTCAAGTCATAAAAATGCTCTCCAAAGATTAATATTAGTTATTTACAAATTGACATTGACTGATTCTTTTTAAGGTTATATTATTAGCTCATAATAAGAACAAAAATATGCTTGCCAACTTGTATAATAATAATTATAGTAATAAGCAAGAAAAATATAAAAATCCTTTTTAGACCTCTTGTGCTTTAGGCACACTGTAAATGCTTTCAAGATACATTCAGATTCTTTTAAATTTATTTATAGATTTATTTTTGGCTGTGTCATTTGGCTTGCAGGATCTTAGTTCCCTGACCAGAGACTGAAACTTGGGCCATGGTAGTGAATGTGCCAAGCTCTAACAATGAATCTCCAGGGACTTCCCAAGTACATTCACGTTTGGATCTCAAAACAACCAGTTAGGTAGTTTTAAAAGGGACTCAAGAACTGCCTGAAAAAAGTTATCCAGTTAATTAAGGAAGAAACATCACAATATTTATTGTACAGTGTTTCTGAAATTCTTAAATTGTTTAGGAAGACTAAAGTTAGTAATTAATTAATAAATTTTTTCATAAATTTAAAATTTTGTACACTGATGTGTTTCAATAGGATTTGAGAAGCTGATCATTTAAGGCCTGAAATTAACTAACTATTGATATCAAACCCAGCCTCTAAAGTTTTAATTTTCCCTTTTCAAGTCTCGCAGTATGCCACAAGTTATCACTACTTCATCAAATAAATGATTAATTTTAGCTAAATGCTATTCAAACTTTTCAAAATATGAGCTACTGTGGGCAATTTTCGTCACCCTGCCACACACATACACACCCACATACAACACTAAAATATCTATATACCTAGGGTTCCAAATTTTACTCTTCCTTCATATTGACAAGAAGGAAAAACTACTAGATTCAGAAACAAAGAAAGCAAAAAAGGGCTGAATTTTATTTTTGCTTTTAAATATAGTTGTTATTATTTATTTATTTTGGTTGTTATTTGTCCTCCTTATCTCTCAGGCTTTCTCTAGTTGCGGGACAACGAGCGCTTCTTTTTGTTGCGGTTCAGGGCTTATTATCTTTTTTTGTACAGTTCTTCTGTGTGTTCTTGCCACCTCTTCTTAATATCTTCTACTTTTGTTAGGTCCATACCATTTCTGTCCTTTATCGAGCCCATCCTTGCGTGAAATGTTCCCTTGGTATCTCTAATTTTCTTGAAGAGATCTCTAGTCTTTCCCATTCTGTTCTTTTCCTCTATTTCTTTACAATGATCACTGAAGAAGGCTTTCTTATCTCTTCTTGCTATTCTTTGGAGCTCTGCATTCAGATGCTTATATCTGTCCTTTTCTCCTTTGCTTTTCTCCTCTCTTCTTTTCACAGCTATTTGTAAGGCCTCCCCAGACAGCCATTTTGCTTTTTTGCATTTCTTTTCCATGTGGTTTCAGTGTGTCTGCCCTCTGATGCCCTCTTGCAACACCTACCATCTTACTTGGGTTTCTCTTACCTTGGGCGTGGGGTATCTCTTCATGGCTGCTCCAGCAAAGCAGAGCCATTGCTCCTTACCTTGGATGAAGGGTATCTTCTCACTGTCGCCCTTCCTGACCTTCAATGTGGGATAGCTCCTCAAGGCCCTCCTGTGCCCACTCAGCTATCATTCCTTGGACATGGGGTTGCTCCTCCTGGCCGCCGCCCTGGCCTCGGACACGGGGTGGCTCCTCCCGGCAGATGCCCCTGTCCTGGGATGAGGGGTAACTCCTCTTGGCTGCTGCCCTTTGGGCATGGGGTCCTCCGGGCTTCTGCCCCTTACCTCGGACGTGGGGTAGCTCCTCTCACCACGCTTAGTGTGCTGGTCGCAGTTGCCTATGCTTAGATCTTGACAACCCGGATAATCATGATGGTGTGATCACTCATCTAGAGCCAGACATCCTGGAATGTGAAGTCAAGTGGCCCTTAGAAAGCATCACTAAGAAAAAAGCTAGTGGAAGTGATGGAATTCCAGTTGAGCTATTTCAAATCCTGAAGGATGATGCTGTGAAAGTACTGCACTCAATATGCCAGCAAATTTGGAAAACTCAGCAGCGGCCACAGGACTGGAAAAGGTCAGTTTTCATTCCAATCCCAAAGAAAGGCAATGCCAAAGAATGCTCAAACTATTGCACAGTTGCACTCATCTCACATGCTAGTAAAGTAATGCTCAAAATTCTCCAAGCCAGGTTTCAGCAATAAGTGAACCATGAACTTCCTGATGTTCAAGCTGGTTTTAGAAAAGGCAGAGGAACCAGAGATCAAATTGCCAACATACTCTGGATCATGGAAAAAGCAAGAGAGTTCCAGAAAAACATCTATTTCTGCTTTATGGACTATGCCAAAGCCTTTGACTGTGTGGAAAATTCTGAAAGAGATGGGAATACCAGACCACCTGACCTGCCTCTTGAGAAATCTGTATGCAGGTCAGGAAGCAACAGTTAGAACTGGACATGGAACAACAGACTGGTTCCAACTAGGAAAAGGAATATGTCAAGGCTGTATATTGTCACCCTGCTGATTTAACTTATATGCAGAGTACATCATGAGAAACACTGGACTGGAAGAAACACAAGCTGGAATCAAGATTGCTGGGAGAAATATCAATAACCTCAGATATGCAGATGACACCACCCTTATGGCAGAAAGTGAAGAGGAACTCAAAAGCCTCTTGATGAAAGTGAAAGAGGAGAGTGAAAAAGTTGGCTTAAAACTCAACATTCAGAAAACAATGATCATGGCATCTAGTCCCATCACTTTATGGGAAATAGATGGGGAAACAGTGGAAACAGTGTCAGACTATTTTTTGGGGCTCCAAAATCACTGCAGATGGTGATTGCAGCCATGAAATTAAAAGACGCTTACTCCTTGGAATAAAAGTTATGACCAACCTTGATAGCATATTGAAAGGCAGACATTACTTTGCCAACAAAGGTCCATCTAGTCAAGGCTATGGTTTTTCCAGTAGTCGTATATGGATGAGAAAGTTGGACTGTGAAGAAAGCTGAGTGCTGAATAATTGATGCTTTTGAACTGTGGTGTTGGAGAAGACTCTTGAGAGTACCTTGGACTGCAAAGAGATCCAACCAGTCCATTCTAAAGGAGATCAGCCCTGGGTGTTCTTTGGAAGGAATGATGCTAAAGCTGAAACTCCAGTACTTTGGCCACCTCATGCGAAGAGTTGACTCATTGGAAAAGACTCTGATGCTGGGAGGGATTAGAGGCAGGAGGAGGAGGGGATGACAGAGGATGAGATGACTGGATGGTATCACTGACTCGATGGACGTGAATCTGAGTGAATTCCAGGAGTTGATGATGGAAAAGGAGGCCTGGTGTGCTGTGATTCATGGGTTCGCAAAGAGTCGGACACGACTGAGTGACTGAACTGAACTGAACTGGTGCTAATATCATTAATGATGACTGCCTAGGTGAGGGTGGAAATCAAAATTCATTTAAGAAACCATGGCAAAACTAAAACCCTTTACTGCACAGATATAGTCAGGAACCAGCAGCATGGTCGTCACTTACAGTCATGTTAGAAGTGCAGAATCTCAGAATCCAACTAGATTTAGTGACTCAGAATGTGTATCATGACAGTAATTCTAAGCAATTATTGTACACATTATGTCGAGAAGTACTGAAATGTTATTCATTATATTTAAATTTTTAATATGTCAATTTCCATAATTACAAAGCATAGAATTTATAATTAAAAATCAATAGAGATATTTAATTCAAAAACTGAAATACTTTATGGGAAAATTGAGGCCCAGAAGTATTAGGTGATTATTGCAAAGCCACGTTGCTATTTAGTTGTAACTGCTTTAATAATTGGAGAAGGAAATAGCAACCCACTCCAGTACTCTTGCCTGGAGAATAATGGGTTTTCCCAAGGTAGTTTCAGATTTTTAGCTTTAATGTTTGGAAAGCATTGTACTATTCAGCTTGAATCTTAGTCTTATGTTAATTATATGTCATCTGACTTACATATAAGTAGAAAAGAGAATTCTTGTCACGATTTATAAAATAGAGGAACCCAGAAGAAATATTGACTGATATTTTTAAACTAATATACAAATGCATTACATATATCTACATGAATTAGTTCGCTAGGTCTGCCATAACAAATGGGGCAGAATAAACAAAAGAAATGTACTGTCTCATAGCTCTGGAGGCTAGAAGTCTGAGATCAAAGTGTCATCAGGGTTGGTTTTTCTGAGATTCTCGAGAAGAATGTCTTAAATGTCTTGCTACTAGCTTCTGGTGTTTTGCTGGCAGTCTTCTGTGCTCCTTGACTAACAGAAGTATCAGCTCCATCTCTGACTTCATCTTCACATGATTCTCCTTGTGTATGTATGTCTCTGACTCTAAATTTCCCCTTTTTGACAAGGACACCAGTCACATAGGATGATGACACTCCCCACCATAATTTCATCTTAATTAATTGCATCTGCAACAATGTTATTTCCAAATAAGTTTACCTTCTGTGGTACTCAGGGTAAGAAGTTCAACATATGAATTTTAAGGAGACTTGACCCAAAACAACAGGTTTTAAGCCTCCTTAAGAAAGGGGTGGGCATAATTGAATTCAAAATTTGAAATACTTTATTAAAGGCTGCTAAATTAAACTGGAATTGTGAAAGTCTTTTTTTTTTTTTAATGAAGAACTTTCTTTCTTATGTGGAAAGAAGCATTCAAAATATAAAAATGATTTTTACAGAAACTTTTAAATATGTCTCAATTTTTTCTTAAAATATCTTTATTTATGTTTGTAAAAGAACAATATATAATCAAGCAACTGATAAGCAATTGTCATATAATTATTTGAAATTCAAGTTTTTATAATAATTTTAGCATATTTTTAATCTGAAGCCTCAAAATCCACTACTCTAAAATATCTTTTTTTCTACAATAATTATGATTATAAGGAAGTTCATTTCTCTGGGTAATACCTTCCTAAGTCAAAGTTCATATACTTGGAGAGGAACAGAGGAAACACCTGCTAATCAATGAATAGATAGTATTACAATGTACACATTTTCCAAAACGATTTTCAGAGGCCAAATATACTCTCTCCTCTTCCTTTTCACCAATGTCTTAATGTTTTTATTCAGTTGCCAAGTCGTGTCCAACCTTCTGCAACCTCATGAACTGCAGCACGCCAGGCTTCCCTGTGCTTCACTATCTCTTTGTTCGTAAACTCAAGTCCGTTGAATCAATGGTTCCATCCAACTATCTTATCCTCCGTCACCCCCTTCTCCTCTTGCCCTCAATCTTTTCCAGCATCAGGATCTTTTCCAGTGAATTGGCTCTTCGTGTCAGGTGGCCAAAGTATCGGAGCTTCAGCTTCAGCATCAGTGCTTCCAATGACTATTCAGGGTCAATATCCTTTGGGATTGACTGATTTGATCTTCTTGGTGCCCAAGGGACTCTCAAGAGTCTTCTACAGCACCCAGTTTGAAAGCAATGTCTAATCAAAATCTAAGTTGATATTCTGCCTCTTCCCAAATTCCCACATAGCCACTCTAGATCTGTCATTGTTACTTCTTCTCTTTAATCAGTTTTTTACCCCTCAAGTTTTTCTCTGTACTACAAATAAGTTTGTTTTCCAAACCAAAAGTATGATTATGTCACTCTCCTGGTAATATCTTTCAAGAGCCTACAGCATACCCTTTACAAATGTAGCCTATGATACTGAACTGCTAGCATTGGAATCTTGGCTTTAATGTTAATTAGCTGAGTGAATCTGACTTCATAGAAATTTATTTTTACTTATCATTATTAATTTCCTCACCTGTAAAGCAGTAGTAATTGAAAGTATCACCTTCTTGATGGGTTTATTATTAGGAATAAGACATGCAATATATATAAAAGACATGAATGAATTACAGAAATGTCATCAATCATTTTCACCACTACTGAAAAAGTTGCCTTAAAACTTTTTCATGTAAAAGTTGCCTTAAAAAAAGAATGTAATCAAGAAATTTTTGGCTCTTAAGGCAACAATTTAACAACAGACCTCGTTGTGAAGGCACAATTCCTATGTTTATTTATGATGATCCTAGTGTCACCGTTCTTTAATCCTAATTATTACTAGCACACAGTTTCACTGCAAAAAGCAATAAAGCACATGGTGACCTAATTTAAATACTCAATTGCTCTTTCCACAAGGATTTAATATACATGTATTTAAGTCACAAAACCTTAGCTAGGGATGAGATATTCATCTTCAGATCCATCCCTCTATTTCAATGTGGAAGTCTGCTGCTCCCCATACTGTTTATGGAAATGGCAACTGATTTCATTATCACAATAATCCTAAAATGTAATATGTGCTATTTTAATCTCCAGTTTACAGAGAAGAACACTGAGAGTTTAAATATCTTGGGTCTCACTGGTAGTCATTTGCAAAGCCAGCATCTGTTCTTGGGTAGTTAACACCTGAGTCCATGCAGACAGTAAGTATTCTACTTCACTATACTATTTATTCTGTACTGAATAATGTTCTCCACCTAAAAGTAATGGTCAGGCATGTCAGGATAAATGCTTTCCAATGACCAAGGGCCTCTCCAAGCTTTTCACTTTCTTGATCCTAGTTGCGGAGATTTCCTCAGATGTCAAGTAACTTCTGTAATATTTATCTCTTCAGTTGGCAGAAGTTGTTTATTTCATTCTCTTTTTAAAATTGATGAATTCTTTTTAAAATTCCTTAGCAGTATAAGAGAAACATATAATATGATGACATTAATAAATACCAATGTTCTATGTTTCTCTGTGAACAGCTCATCTGGTAGGTGTTTCATCTCTTCCTTGGCTGCTTTATAAAATCTGAGGCCTGACTGACCTTGCCATCTAGCATCATTCACAGTTTTTTTTTTTTTTTCTGAAAGGAAAAGTCTAGCTATAAATCAGTAAACCAAACTAAAATGTAAACTATTTACGTGATTTTTACCTTTTGTCCTGTTTCTGCTTATGCATTCACCCTCTTTTCTCACAATGACTTTTCTGTGTGTCCCCTCAGAGATCTCTTTTCAGTTCCTTGATGGCAGTGTTCTATCTCTAGCCTCTGATAGCTTGAACCTACTGTTCTCTATCCCTGTAGAACTCTTCTCCACATTCTTTGCCTGGCTAACTCCTTTTTTTATCTTGAGTTTGGTGTATGTGCAGTTTATTTTGTAGATCCTTTAGGTGACTCTAAGTTGCTAAGTAAGTCAACAGATCCACAGAACATGACTCTTCTATGGGACTGATACTTCCCAGGTGCTAAAGAGTAATCGCCTACTAACTTATTTTACTCTCTTTTATGTATTCTATGCTTCACTGGGAATAGTCATGCCATGTTTACCACTGAAATAGCTCCTAGTAGTATATTAACTAATGGTCAACAGATGTATTAGAATACATGGCTTATTCTAATTCTTTTATATGTCATATAGGTATATATATATATATATATATATATATATATATATATATATATAAATGATCTCAGTATTTAAGCTATGTATACACAAGAATATAGTATAAGAATAATCAATGGAAAAAAGATATTCAGGTAAAGTCTGAGATTAAAATAAAATATAATATTAATTTAAGTGAAAATATCACCATGAAAATAATTAAAATAGTGTGACTCATGATGGTCCTGCTAACATAAACAGGGGTGGTAGCTGCTACTTTCATTTAGCTATAGAAAGAGAAGATGTAAGAAGATGACATCTGATTAAGACTTTCTAAAGATTCTTAGTTTAGTTATTCCCTCCCACTACTCCTTCCCCAATCTAAAACTGCCAGTTTACTTGACCTACAATTAAGGCAACTCAAAAAGTGGCACTGAGGAATGGAAGTAAGAGACACATTATTACAAATCTAGGAAGAATTAGAAAAGTGTGGTATAGAAACAGCAGGTAATAGTTCAAGAGTTGGCCTCTTGTGATATCTGTGCTTTTAATCTAGTTTTAATTTTATTCAAAAAGTGAACATTCAGAGAATGAGAGTGGGTAGGAAGAAAAAATGAAAGCTTTAAATTTTGGACAAGACTAAGTTATACTGTAAGAATGACAAATTGATAGTGAATACTGTATGTTTGAAAAATATAATAAAACATAATCCTATAATTCCCAAGGCTTCCCTGGTGGTTCAGTATTAAAGAATTTATCTGCCAGTGCAGGAGACATGAGTTCAATCCCTGAATTGGGAAGGTCCCCTGGAGAAGGAAATGGCAACCCTCTCCAGTATTCTTGGGAAATCCTATGGACAGAGGAGCCTGGCAAGCTACAGTTCATAAAGTCACAAGAGTCGTACATGGCTCAGCTACTAAACAACAAACTTCCTAATTTTATATAGCTTGGAAAATATCTTTTATATAGTTTGAAAGCCATTAAACAATAATAAAATTATCTCATTAATTACACATAAGAACACTATGTGTAATGCATTAATATCAACATTCATAATGGTTTTTATGTTATATAAAAGTATATATTAATCTCACTCTAAAAGGAACATAATCCTCACTGTTTAAGTCATTTTCTAGCCAGGTTTGGAAATAGATAATAGCTACTATCTACTTATTTTATCTTTATTAGTGTTATCTTTTAAAAATTATGAGTATTCTGAGGCTTAGGTTGATTATGTGAAAAATTAAAAAAAAAAGATAGTATAGTCAAAACTTAAACCCAATTCTGTTTGTTCTCTTAGCCATTAAATTATAAGGTGTTTGGAGTTTTTCAAAAATAAGTTGAAAAATGGATGTATAAATATTTTCTGTTAGCACATTTCTTACAAGGGTTCCCATTTTACTTACAACCACATTTTTTTCTCACCAATTAATTTCAGTAATTTGAATTAATCTATATTTTTCCAATATAAAATATTAACTGCAAAGAAAAATGTAAGGCCTATCAGATGATATTGAAATGATTTATCTAAAGATAAACAATGTTGAGGCATAGAATCACAGCAATATTAAATATCTAGGATCTTAATTTTCAGTAACTGTTTAAAATGTGATACCTACTTTGGAAATATTTTAAAAAATAGATCAATACATCAGGTTATGACAATTTTCCACACCCAACTGTGACAACAGGGTAAAGGGGAAGTCTTTTGTGGGTGTCTTATTTTCTTGAAGAAACTCAAATATCAAAAAAAATTTTTTTTAAATCAAAATAAATGATTATTAGAGAAGTTCATAATAAAATGATTAAACAAAGATTTCCTTTTCAATCCAACTTCATGCTTACTGATAGGCAAATATGATATTTTTATTAATACTTGCATTATTTTTTGATAACAGCAACTTTACTGGTGTGTTCCAACCAGTAGAAATATTTAATAATGGTTTTGGTATTTAAATTCAAATGCTTCCAAAATAAGAATACTAGCCACTGGCACAAAATTAAATTATTTTAACATTAGTTAATTACAGATTACACATATCCCTAGCCTCCATCTCACTTTCTTCTACAATAATATGTAAAGAAAAATTTACCTTACTAGCTCCTAGCTCAGTTGTAGAGAAAGGGATTGGTTTCTATTGTAAGAATATCCTCAAGCAAGTCTCTTTGGATCTTCTCTCTAAAGGAATAGCTAGCTATGAGACAAAGTCCACCCAGAGGAGCACAGTCTCCTGTGGGTTTACAGTCACTTCTGCCAATCTGTTCTACCTCTGAGTTATCAGTCAATTATGTAGACATCAATTGTCACAAATTAACTTGCAAAGCCATAATGAAAAGTGAGGAAGAAAGAATATATTCATCCACTTTTCTCTTTTCTTTTTTCTGTTCTCCTTCCTTCTTTCCTTTCTATTTTCCTTCAATTTTTATTCTAATTTTTCTTCTTTCATTTTCTCTTGTTTGTTTCTTTTTCCTCTTTTATTTATCCTCGGTCTCTGGTCAATTTCTCTTGCTGTTTTGCATTGGTTGGTCAGAAACCTGATTATAAATTACATGTCTACTAAATATTAGGTCATATGAGAAGAGAAAGAAAATGGAAATTTAAATTAAAATACAGATACAGTCTGTTCATTTGGATGTTTTTCCCCCTTCTTTTTCCAAATATATGTTCTTATATTGCAAACAGATAAAAAATAAATAAATAAATGCTATGGTCATGAGGCATAAAGGACCTGTATTCTATTTTTTTTCCAATCATGCTAGTCAGAGAACTGACACTTGAAGGCACAGCATTTTGGGGTACCTCCCCCCAAAACTACAGAGATAATGTTGATCTTTTAGATTTTGTGATCAGGATGTATAGTTATTTTTAAGTTATTTGAAATTAGTAGATTAAGTTTAATTTACATATGATCAAACTTAGATTATAAGTAACAAAACAGATATTAAATAGGCCTCTATATATGTCTTTTATTTCAGTTCATCAGTTAATAGGGTGATACACTGTCTAATAATATTTTCTTATTATCTCTATGCTAAAAAGTGCATATTTAATAAGATTGCGCTATTTTTCTATAATGCTGAGATTAATATAATGTACTCTGGAGAAGCCTTACACAAATCTATATTTTATTCTAGTTACAGTGCAAAGGGTGTTTTTCAGTGAAGGAAATGATTAAGCAAATGTGTTGAGACATTATAGCTGCTTGAGAATAGATTTTTACTTTTTGTTGCTATTATTTGTTGGTTTTAATGTAGGTCTTTGCACTCATTAAAAAAGAAAATCTTGAGAGTAAAAGAGAAGATATAATACACATTCAAAAAACAAAAGTCATTATGCAAAGGCATTGGCTTTTAAATACATAGGAGACAACATTTTTGCCAAATAAAAATGTAAAATCAAATGCCTCCCATAGCTATTTTCAGAAATGTCTTCTGTCAGGACTTTGAAACAAAATATTCATAATGGCAAATTAAATTGAATGTATCAATAGATAGATCTTCATAAGAATTAGAAAATAAATTCAATCTCTTTTAGAGTGTTGCCAAAAATATGTCATATACCTTATTTGAAAAGCTCTTAAGTTTTTTATTAGTACATTTTTAAAGACTGAATTATACATATTGTTTATTTTGAAAGACTATAGTAAGCTTTTGTGTGTGTGTGTGTTTTTCAGAAAAGAGACTAGCTTCAAATTATAATTATACATCAATGTCCCTATGATCTTAATTTAGTAAAATATAACCCTCCTTTCCTAATTTTAAACTTGGTAAAATCAATTTCCCCTGGTCCTTACTGACTCATTTTTTAAAATGTATTGTTTGCTAGCTTAAATTTTCAAATGTTTATTTTCATGTGGTAGCAAAGTTATTTTTAAGAAGCTATGGATTTAGTCTACTGACTCCTAAATAATGAGCATAAATTTATTCTTTTCCTGGAAACAGATCATTAAAATAAAATTGAGTTTCCACTTTAACAATATTAGCTAAGTCAACAGTATTATACAAGTTGATAGTGTTTTAGGAGGTTATGATCTAAAACTTATAACTAGCTGAGGTCTTATAAAAAAGAATTAATAAATTAATTGCTTTGGTAATTAGGCTTTTTTTGTAATTATATATCTATATATATATATGATATATGTAACCACATATGTATATTTGTATTATATCCTCAGATATTTTTAATCTTATTGCTGAAGGTTTGTTCACTTTTACCAACTTCTCCCTAATTTCCCAGCACCCCTGGACACCACTTCTCTATTTTGTTTCTATGAGTTTGGCATTTAAGAAAAATATTCTACCTATAAGGAATACCAAGAAATAATTGTCTTTTAGTTTCTGATAATTCCATAGGGTTTCCTCAGCACTAGAATAGTAGATGCTTCCTACAGTTCTTTCTGTTGGCCCAGAGTTTTTTTGGTGGTTATATGATACAGAGTCCAAACCATACTATTTTCTCATGGAACATAAATTCCTAGTAAATCGTGCAAATGACAAACTACTTAAATATACATACAATCAAGAATAAATTAGAAGTGCTTAAAGCCAGATTGAAGGATGTATGGGTACTAAGTCTCTTCAGTTGTGTCTGACTCTTTGTGACCACATGGTATGTAGCCCTCCAGGCTCCTCTGTCCATGGAATTCTCCAGGCAAGAATACAGAAGGGGTTGCCATTTCCTCCTCCAGGGGATCTTCCCAACCCAGGGATCAAACTTGTGTCTCTTTCATCTCCTGCATTGGCATTGTCAAGCAGGTTCTTTACCACTAGCACCATCTGGAAAGCCTCTGAATCCAAATTAACTATGTATGTTTTAGATCTTGAGTTGGAAATGGTAGTATGCTGTGATTCAGAATGTTTATAAATAATGCCACTCTGCATCATAGTAAATTATGCTGGTCATGTTTCTAGTTGTCCTTTCTTTTGATCACAAATGACATATTAATGTCCTGGTAATGTCTGCAATACAGACTTCCTGATTTATAAACCAAACTCTTGCCAATTTATTGTTACTAAATCTATGGCCCTATTATTCTGTAAATGGGTAAGTAGTCCTTTCAGTAAGCACGTACTGAAACAAAGATATATAAGCCAATTACTTGCCTAGTTTTCTACCCATCCTTTATCCTTCACAAAATGGTTGTCTCTTCACTTGGAAAAAGGCTCTTGAATTAGTAAACATTAGGAAACTCTATGCCAGATCTGCTTGAATATAAAGCTCAGGGTTTTATGACAGTTGGCAGATGGACTAAAACAGGAGTGAGTATATAACCAAGGGTTTGATTTGGGAATAGGGTCAAGTGTTTACAGGCAGGTACAGGAGCATACTTCCAAACAGAGTTGAGAACTAAAAATGATTTACAGATATGAAAACAGACCTGGCATTATTACCATAATTGAAAGTTTCAGACCAAACTCAAATACCCATATGTCTTAATGAAGAGGGTCATGGAATGCAAGCAGGAAAAGTCTAAAAGATTGAGTAATTGTTCCAGAATGGCAATTAGCATCACAGAAGTCAGATAATTTGTATTATGTTATGCTTACAGTGAGAATGGAATTTCAATGGAGAAAACTAAGCAGTAAAACTTAAGGGTAGATAAAAGTTTTATCAGGACTTGAGTATAAAAACAGAGCTCAGTTACAGTCAGAACTGTATTATATTCACTTGTTATTTGACAATGTGAATAGACTGTGTCTCATTGAATGAATATGATTTTATTGCACACAGACCTTCTTTGGCACTCTGCGACTGAGATGTCATAGATTCTGTAAAGGTTCAGAAATGTGACCATGGACATTGATCTTTTAATTTTCTTTTGACCTAATCATCATGGAGGGAACCAAACAAATTATCTCTCCTGTTTGTGAGGCCAAAAGTGATATTAAACCAACCTGTTACAGGGTCAGACATTTCTTTCCTCAGAAGGTATACCTTCTCTCAGATTTTTCTTAACTTCTCAAAGATTAAAAAAAAAAAAGCATATCAGAAAAATCAGTACAATGAACAGCCACATCCAGTTAATATCCAAATGTGTCTGCATGCGTGCTAAGTCATTTCACTCATGTCTGACTCTTTGCATCCCTATGGACTGTGGCCCTTTAGGCTCCTCTATCCATAGGATTCTCCAGGCAAAAATGATGGAGTGGGTTCCCCTGCCCTCCTCTAGGGGATCTTCCTGACCCAGGGATAAAACCTGCATCTCTTACATCTCCTACATTGGCAGGTGGGTTCTTTATCACTAGTGCCACCTGGGAAGCCCACCAGATATTTCTGTGTTGTGTCACTCAGTCATGTTCAACTCTTTGTGACATCATGGATGGTAGTCTGCCAGACTCTTCTGTCCATGGGGATACTCCAGGCAAGAATACTGGAGTGGGTTGGCATGATCTCCTCCAGGTGATCTTCCCAACCCAGAGACTGAATCCAGGCCTCCTGCATTTCAGATGGATTCTTTACTGTCTGAGCTATCAAGGAAGTCCCCAGACATGCCTACTTCCTACATATTTCTGATCAATACTAAGTCTCTTTGTTGTAGATCCCATAGCTGGGAAATTAAGTGTATTCAGTTGCTCTCTACATTAAATTCATATGCTAGCACATCTTGATACCATACTTAATCTTCCTATTGCCTACACACGTAGATAACTCCACTAAGGGCTAAATTCTGATCTATAATTTATTGAGATTCCTAACTATAAATATTGCCATAACTCCTGTAGACTATAAAATATAAATAAACTGAAGCCCTTGATTTCACAAAGTTTAGGCTCTGGTGAATAATGATAGGTATTCTTGACAGAGAAACTAAGGAAACAAGCCAGGGATTCAAGCACAGAGAAAAATAGACATGAGATTTCAGAAAGAATTATTCCTGGCTGTCTCCTTTATCCCCTATGACTTAATCTTCATTTTTTCCAGTTCAATCTACATATATATTTTCTTTGACCAGTTTATGTTACACAGTTTTAGGAAAGTGGGATAAATCAGAGATGAAAAGGTTTATTTTGAGCTCTTGCTAGATATCTTTACTCAAATGAAAGTGAAAGTGTTAGTTGCTCAGTTGTTTCTGACTCTATGCAACCTCATGAACTGTAGCCCACCAAGCTCCTCTGTCCATGGAATTCTCCAGAAAAGAATACTAGAATGGGTAGCCACTCCCTTCTCCAGAGGATCTTTCCAATCCAGAGACTGAATCCATGTCTCCTGCCTTGAATGTGGTGATTTTACCATCTGAACTACCAGGGAAGCCCAACTTCAGGATGTTGCAAACTGAGTTAATCACTACACCTTCTTTCGATTCCTCAAACTAGTATTTTTTTTTTTTTCTTGAATTCCCTCACCTCAGTCAGTGTTTCCATGTTTATCCACTTAAAATCTTTGAGACATCTTAGATCAATCCAGGTCCCTGATTTTCCAAACGTTGCTACCCAGGTTGTTTCCAATTAAAATACTGTTCTGTTCATTCTTTTTTCCTGCATCGCCATTGCTCTCTTTTTTTGTAAAGCTATTGTTTTCAGTTGGCATCATAATGTTCTCCTCCTCTTATTTCACTTTTTCCAATCAATATGAAACAACAAAAGTTTCTGTTATGTTTTCTTTTCCTTTTTTTAATGAAATATTTTCCCCCAGAATTTCTCATTTATAAATGCATAAAACCCTCCACATATGAATCATTGTGATATGGCTTGGACCAGCTATCCAATATGATCTCCTCCAATACCTCTATTACACTTATTTGGCAATATGTAACTACAAACTTGTTATGAACTCATTCGTATGTCAGACCTTTGCACATTCGCTAGAATATGCTCAGATTTGGTGTTCAGTCAGAGAATTTACTCCTCTCTGTGAAGTTTTCCTTTAACTCCCTCAAGCAGGGATGTGATTTCTGTTTTCACTCTTTTTGTATATATTTAAATTTTATCAATGTTGTTGTTCAGATGCTAAGTTGTGTCAGACTCTTTGAGACCCCATGAACTGCTCACACCAGACTTCCCTGTCCTTCAGTATCTCCCGGAGTTTGCTCAAACTCATGTACATTGAATGGGTGATGCTATCCAACCATCTCATCCTCTGTCTCACAGAGAATTAAATCAATAATCACATTGATTTCTTTTTTTAATATTTATTTGGCTGCATCATGTCTTAGTTGTGGTGTGTGGGTTTCTCTAGTTGTGGTGATTAGATTTTTCTCTAGTTGCAATGCGCAGGCTCAGTAGTTGCTGCACCCAGGCTCAGTAGTTGCAGTGCTTGGGCATAGTTGCCCCAAGGCATGTTGGATCTTAGTTACTAGACCAGGGAATGAACTGATGTTCCTTGTATTGCAAGGTTCATTGCTAACCACGGGGCCACGGGGCCAAATTGGTTTAATATAGTGTGACTGAACTTCCCTGGTGGCCCCGTGGTTAGCAATGAACCTTGCAATACAAGGAACATCAATTCGTTCCGTCTGGTAACTAAGATCCCACATACCAAATCATGTGTATTTTGGAGAAGGAAATGGCATCCCACTGCAGTACTCTTGCCTGGAAAATCCCATGGATGGAGGAGCCTGGTGGACTGCAGTCCATGGTGTCGATAAGAGTTGGACACAACTAAGCCACTTCACTTTCACTTTTCATTCTCATGCATTGGAGAAGGAAATGGCAACCCACTCCAGTGGTCTTGCCTTGAGAAATCCCAGGGACAGGGGAGGCTGGTGGGCTGCCGTCTATGGTGTCCAACAGAGTCAGACACAACTGAAGCGACTTAGCAGCAGAAGCAGCAGCATCAAGCCTGTTAGTTAAATGGTGTTTATCAAAACATTCAGTTCAGTTCAGTCGACCAGTCGTGTCTGACTTTGCGACCCGATGAATCGCACCACACCAGGCCTCCCTGTCCATCACCAACTCCTGGAGTTCACTCAGTCTCACATCCATCAACTCAGTGATGCCATCCAGCCACCTCATCCTCTGTCATCCCCTTCTCCTCCTGCCCCCAATACCTCCCAGCATCAGAGTCTTTTCCAATGAGTCAACTCTTCTCATGAGGTGGCCAAAGTACTGGAGTTTCAGCTTTAGCATCATTCCTTCTAAAGAAATCCCAGGGCTGATCTCCTTCAGAATGGATCTCCTTGAAAGACTCTCAAGAGTCTTCTCCAACACAACAGTTCAAAAGCATCAATTCTTTGGTGCTCAGACTTCTTCACATTCCAACTCTCACAGTCATGTATGGATGTGACTACTGGAAAAACCATAGCCTTGACTAGACGGACCTTAGTCGGCAAAGTAATATCTCTACTTTTGAATATGCTACGTAGGTTGCTCATAACTTTTCCTGCAAGGAGTAAGCATCTCTTAATTTCATGGCCACAATCACCATCTGCAGTGATTTTAGAGCCCCCCAAAATTAAGTCAGCCACTGTTTCCACTGTTTCCCCATCTATTTCCCATGAAGTGAAGGGACCGGATGCCATGATTTTCGTTTTCTGAATGTTGAGCTTTAAGCCAACATTTTCACTCTCCTCTTTCACTTTCATCAAGAGGCTTGTTAGTTCCTCTTCACTTTCTGCCATAAGGGTGGTGTCATTTGCATATCTGAGGTTATTGATATTTCTCCCGGCAATCTTGATTCCAGCTTGTGTTTCTTCCAGTCCAGCATTTCTCATGATATACTCTGCATATAAGTTAAACAAGCAGGGTGACAATATACCATCTTGACGTACTCCTTTTCTTATTTGGAACCAGTCTATTGTTCCATTCCCAGTTCTAACTGTTGCTTCCTGACCTGCATACAGATATCCCAAGAGGCAGGTCAGGTGGTCTGGTATTCCCATCTCTCTCAGAATTTTCCACAGTTTATTGTGATACACACAGTCAAAGATTTTGAAATAGTCTATAAAGCAGAAATAGATGTTTTTCTGGAACTCTCTTGCTTTTTCCATGATCCAGAGGATGTTGGCAATTTGATCTCTGGTTCCTCTGCCTTTTCTAAAACCAGCTTGAACATCAGGAAGTTCACGGTTAGCGTATTGCTGAAGCCTGGCTTGGAGAATTTTGAGCATCACTTTACCAGCATGTGAGATGAGAGCAGTTGTGCAGTAGTTTGAGCATTCTTTGGCATTGCCTTTCTTTGGGATTGGAATGAAAACTGACCTTTTCCAGTCCTGTGGCCGCTGCTGAGTTTTCCAAATTTGCTGGCATATTGAGTGCAGCACTTTCACAGTATCATCTTTCAGGATTTGAAAGAGCTCAACTGGAATGCCATCACCTCCACTAGCTTTGTTCATAGTGATGCTTTCTAAGGCCCACTTGACTTTACATTCCAGGATGTCTGGGTCTAGATTCGTGATCACATCATCATGATTATCCAAGTCGTGAAGATCTTTTTTGTACTGTTCTTCGGTTTATTCTTGCCATCTCTTCTTAATGTCTTCTGCTTCTGTTAGGTCCATACCATTTCTGTCCTTTTTCGAGCCCATCTTTGCATGAAATCTTCCCTTGGGATCTCTCATTTTCTTGAAGTGATCTCTACTCTTTCCCATTCCGTTGTTTTCCTCTATTTCTTTGCATTCACCATTGAAGAAGGCTTTCTTATCTCTTCTTCCTATTCTTTGGAGCTCTGCATTCAGATGCTTACATCTTTCCTTTTTTTCTTTGCTTTTCACCTCTCTTCTTTTCACAGCTATTTGTAAGGCCTCCCCAGACAGCCATTTTGCTTTTTTGCATTTCTTTTCCATGGGTATGGTCTTGATCCCTGTCTCCTGTGCAATGTCACGAACCTCATTCCATAGTTCATCAGGCACTCTATCTATCAGATCTAAACCCTTAAATCTATTTCTCACTTCTACTGTATAATCACAAAGGATTTGATTTAGGTCATACCTGAATGTTCTAACGGTTTTCCCTACTTTATTCAATTTAAGTCTGAATTAGTAATAAGGAGTTCATGATCTGAGCCACAGTCAGCTCCTGGTCTTGTTTTGTTGACTGTACAGAGCTTCTCCATCTTTGGCTGCAAAGAATATAATCAATCTGATTTTGGTATTGATCATCTGGTGACGTCCATGTGTAGAGTCTTCACTTGTGTTTGGAAGAGAGTCTTTGCTATGATCAGTGCATTTTCTTGGCAAAACTCTAGTAGTCTTTGCCCTGCTTCATTCCACATTCCAAGGCCAAATTTGCCTGTTACTCCAGGTGTTTCTTGACTTCCTCCTTTTGCATTCCAGTCCCCTATAATGAAAAGGACATCTCTGGGGGGTGTTAGTTCTAAAAAGGTCTTGTAGGTCTTCATAGAACCGTTCAACTTCAGCTTCTTCAGCATTACTGGTTGGGATATAGACTTGGATTACCGTGATATTGAGTGGTTTGCCTTAGAAACAAACAGAGATCATTCTCTCATTTTTGAGATTGCATCCAAGTACTGCATTTCAGACTCTTGTTGATCATGTGGCTACTCCATTTCTTCTGAGGAATTCCTGCCTGCAGTAGTAGATATAATGGTCATCTGAGTTAAATTCACCCATTCCAGTCCATTTGAGTTTGCTGATTCTTAAAATGTCGACATTCACTCTTGCCATCTCTTGTCTGACCACTTCCAATTTGCCTTGATTCATGGACCTGACATTCCAGGTTCCTATGCAATGTTGCTCTTTATAGCATTGGACCTTGCTTCTTTCACCAGTCACATCCACAGCTGGGCATTGTTTTTGCTTTGTCTCCATCCGTTCATTCTTTCTGGTGTTATTTCTCCACTGATCTCCAGTAGCATATTGGGCACCTACTGACCTGGGGAGTTCCTCTTTCAGTATCCTATCATTTTGCCTTTTCATACTGTTCATGGGGTCGTCAAGGCAAGAATACTGAAGTGGTTTGCCATTCCTTTCTCCAGTGGACCACATTCTGTCAGACCTCTCCATCATGACCCACCCATCTTGGTTTGCCCCTTGGGCATGGCTTAGTTTCATTGAGTTAGAGAAGGCTGTGGTCCTAGTGTGATTAGATTGACTCATTTTCTGAGAGTATGGTTTCAGTGTCTCTGCCCTCTGATGCCCTCTTGCAACACGTACCATCTTACTTGGGTTTCTCTTACCTTTAGCATGGGGTATCTCTTCATGGCTGCTCCAGCAAAGCACAGCCGCTGCTCTTTACCTTCAATGACAGGTATCTCCTCACCGCCGTCCTTCCTGACCTTCAATGTAGGATAGCTCCTCTAGGCACTCGTGCGCCAGTGCAGCCACCGTTCCTTGGACATGAGGTAGGTCCTCTCCGCCGTGCTTAGTGTGCTGGTCGCAACCGCCTGGGCTTAGTGCGCAGGTCGCAAATAGCTAAATGTTTCTGATAGATTTTAAATTAGTGACCTTATCTCTCTTCTCTATAGAAACATAATAATTTTAATTTTGTGAAGATAGTCAGTGGAATGGAGTAGTCACATCACATTCCCAAATCAGGAATTGGGAAAAGAAAATTCTGTGAATCAGAATGAGCTAATTTATACCAGGCTGACAACTCTGCTCCCACCTCCACGTTTCTGTAGTTTAATCATTAAACTTACCTTTCACTCTTCAACTTAGCTCTTAATATGAGTGTCCTTCTATGCCAACTCTTTTTGTGAGACTTCTCAGCAATCCATATTGATGGAGTCTCCACTGTACAGATTCTGTTTCCACAATCAGTATGAAAAAGAAAAGAGAATGGAGAATTGTCCATTAATTCTGTATTTCACTGGCTTATTTTTCATTTACAAAAGTGAGTCTTACAGCTACCCTAAACTTTAAAGGGACAGAGAAATGTAATCATCTCATATGTCTAGGAGGAAGGAAGCAAGAAATATTGCTTTCTACCATAATGATATAGGCGCTAAGTAATCAACAACCAGTATTTAAAAAAAATATTTAATATTAAATATTTGCATGCCATTTTAATGTATTACAGTGAAACCATTTAATAATTGACCATATATCAAAGTGATACAGTAAAAAGAAAAATATGGTTGACTCTTCCATGTTTCTAATTAGATCATGTTTATTAAGGCTAGGTAAGATCAAAAAAGAAATACTATAATTTAACATGACAGGAGAGCTTTCTTTCCAAAGACTGGCAAATTTGTGGCTAAAACATCTGAGCGTTATGGAAACTATATTTATAACTATATTGTAAATGTATGTATTAAATATTTGTATCAGTTTATATAATCATTAAGCATATTTTTTTTTCAATTTATAAAACTGAGTTTGAAAATGTACTTGTGTAGTTGGATCATATAATTGTTATTTAGATGTGTATCCTTGCTAAGTCACTTCAGTCATGTCTGACTCTTTGTGATCCTATGGACAGTAACCTGCCAGGCTCCTCTGTCCATGGGTTTCTCCAGGCAAGAATACTGGAGTGTCCTCCTCCAGGGGATCTTGCCACCCAGGTATTAAACCTGTGTCTCTTATGACTCCTGCATTGGTAGGTGGGTTCTTTACTACTAGCAACACCTGGGAAGCCCTGTTATTTAGATGTGGGAGAGTTTAATCATAAAATATTAATCCTTGCAAGCATCATTTTATAACCATAAATCTTGCATTCATGTTTCTACACTTAAGATATTGAATTTAAAGCAGTTATTATTACTACATGAATTAATATGCAAATAGTATATTATTTCTCATTGATGGAGTTCTTTCTATATTTTGGTGTATGTTTTTAGTAATTATGTCTTAAGAACTATTTCAGCTCTCTTTGTGACTATATTGAAGTTGCCCTTTTGTATAACTAAAAACAAAACAAAAATTTTTTTTTTGTCAGTAGTGCTCTAGGTTGTCCAGCAGTCAATCTTTTGTTGATTTTCTATTTGGTATTAATTTATTTGAATAACTACTAAACCGTCCCATATCCTCAAATACTTTGATTTGTTAGAATGATAGCAGATGTTCTGTTGAGAAAATCCCTGCAGTTTTGTTTCTGCCTCTCCTCCCTTTATTAGTCACAAATCAAATACGACAGTTAACTAACTTTCTCAGAAGGTGACTTGAATTTTCTCTTCCCAGCTGCTTCTAAACAGTTCTTTATTCACCCCCCCCCCCAAAGATGGAGAATTAACAATTTTCTCTTACTCTGCTCTATATCTTCCAATTAAGGATATTCATTGGTAAGGGCCATCATGCATCATAATTCAACTCTGCATTTCAAGCTGAGAGATATCTATAGTAAAGTTATAAGATCTCTTCTTTAGGAATACTGAGAATTTGAAGAGTCTCTAGAGAAACAAAATTGCAAAATTCTTTTAGAGGGATTCTTTGCATGTTCTCTTAATCTGTCTATTATGTGTTAATCTTTTTCAATTTTCTCCTTAGTTAGCATTTCATTTTCAGCATGTTATTAGGCTGCAAAATGATAACTCTATAGGCCCCTGAAGGTGTTAGTTGCTCGGTCATGTCCAACTTGTTGCAACCCCATAGACTGTAGCCTGCGATGCTCCTCTGTCCATGGGATTTCCCAGGCAAGAATACTGGAGTGGTACCCATACCCTTCTCCAGAGGATCTTCCTAACCCAGGGATCGAACCTGGGTCTCCTGCATTGCAGGCAGACTCTTTACCGTCTAAGCCGCCAGGGAAGCCCTTTACAGGTCCCTGCTGATGCTGCTCAGTTGCTTCAGTAGTGTCCAACTCTGTGTGACCCCATAGACTGCAGCCCACCAGGTGCCCCCATCCCTGGGATTCTCCAGGCACAAATACTGGAGTGGGTTGCCATTTCCTTCTCCAATGCATGAAAGTGAGAAGTGAAAGTGAAGTCGCTCAGTCGTGTATGACTCTGAGGAACCCCATGGACTGCAGACTTCCAGGCTCCTCAGTCCATGGGATTTGCCGAAGAACACTGGAGTGGGTTGCCATTGCCTTCTCCATTACAGGTCCCTAGCCAGCCTAAATGTAATAAAATCTTTAATGTATGATAGCTCTAGATCCCATCAAATATTGGTAAACTCTAGTAGCACCTTGGAGACCTCTGAGAGAGATGTGCGATGTGGACTCTTATCAGATACCATCAATGCACTTTCACATGTTACTGTAGAAGGACCCTTGTTTTGAAACATTGTTATTCAAAAACAACAACAACAACAACAACAACAACAACAAACTAAAATCATTAAATACCTGTTTAGAAAAAACCTGTTTAGAGATTCATTTAATTTGTAATACTTCTTTTTAAAATTTCATGTATTGCCTAAGCATGCATCAGATATAAGTTTCTTATTCTTAAATTTACCCTGATACTTCAAAAGAGGATGCTGTAATATTTCTATATGTTCATTTTCTGTTGATTAAATGCTTTTGCACATATTAGATGATACAGAGTAGAAATAGGTTTTATTTGAAAAAATTAATATGGGCATGAGTACATTGTGTATGCTTTTGTATTCATAAATTGATTATGTTTATTGAAGATACGTGATTTTTTTCTCTTTTCTTTGTTAATATTTACTAAGAAAAATGTTCAACTGATGGCTTTATAATTATTCTCCAAATTACTATTAAATTCTCTCAACAGAATTTCTTAAGGGATGCTGGAAAAACATATTAACAGAAAAATTGCCATCGATAATGTTCAACTGATGAGGTAATTTTACTTATTGTAAGGCATCATGTCAATGATTATTTTAAGATGCTAGTAAAGGAAACCAAGGGGTTTCCCAGGTTGCACTAGTTGTAAAGGACCAGCCTGCCAATGCAAGAGATGTAAGAGACTCGGGTTCAATTCCTAGTTTGGGAAGATCCCTTGAAGGAGGGCATGGCAACCCACTGCTGTATTCTTGTCTGGAGAACCTCATGGATAGGGGAGCCTAGCAGACTACAGTCCATAGGTACACAAAGAGTTGAACACAACTGAAGTGACTTAACACACACAAAAGAAAACCAAAGGGGCAACATGCATACATATGTATAAACAAAGTTTTATATTTTCATTTAGCATACAGAAATCTTCCAAGTTCCCACTTTACCACTGGATTGTGAGTGGTTAAGGTGACCTGGATTAGATTTTACACCAGTGATCCGTGTTCATAATCAAAAGTTAATATCCCACTGCAACAAATTTAACTAGTGAAAGAAAACATTTATTTTAATTTTAGAAGTAATAAACAATAATTACCATTTATTCAACATTTGCCCTGACACTTTATTTACATTTACTTTATGTGATAATTACTGCTGTACATAATCTTTATATACAGGAATATTTAAAATAATTTCACATTGTCTGCCTGAGAAGGGCTATGAATAAATACTTCAGTATAGTGAAAATCAATAATTAAGCCTCCACTTAAAGCAGAGGAGGGGATGCATTACCTTTTGTAGTAATTTCTTTCTTTTATCAATACAGCACACTGGTAGCTAACATGGCACAATGTGAGTAGTACAATACTTTGTGTGTTTTTTTTTTTTTTTCAATTCTGAAATATTTCATGCTTACCAGAGAATCAAATTTGTATTTTGATTTTCCATTTTCTTCATTGTCTTGGGGCTGGTGCACTGGGATGACCCAGAAGGATGGTACAGGGAGGGAGGTGAGAGGTGGGGTTCAGGATGGGGAACATGTGTACACCTGTGGCAGATTCATGTTGATGTATGGCAAAACCAATACAACATTGTAAAGTAATTAGCCTCCAATTAAAATAAATAAATTTAAATTAATAAAATAAAAATAACTTTTGAAGTATTATTTCAATTAATGTTTTCAACTTTTGGTTGGTGGTTTTGGTGGTAATAATATCAGGCTACAGATAATACACTTTCTGTGATGAAAGCCTGTTCTATTTTTATAGTTTATTCATTTTCCTAAGAAAACTATTATGACTTGGCTAGCAATGATTCCAAGTAAAATTTTCTTATAAATATTTCAAGACAAGACACATTTTATAAGGCTTCCATGGGATATCTTTGTCATTGTTGATCTGTTGACCTTCACTGTGGTCTCCTTAAATTTATTTAAGAACTAAAATTATCTAATATGTCATGAACTTTAATTTATTACATTTGCTATTTATTTTGACACTTGCTATTATTTTCATTGAAACTGCATCTATATAGACCACTAGCTTGACTAAGATGACTGAATTTAGTGACTGCCATTCAGCTAATAGTTGTTCAATAAATCAGAATGTTTGTATTGCTTGCATGTGTGCAAATTAAGCTACTATGCACTGTAGTCTTTTACCAAAAAAAGTTTGATAAATAATTATATTTGAATGGCTGAGATCCAGTTTTTCAGATAATATGAAATTCTTGTGATCTGGAAGCTGAAAAATGGCAAATATGATTTCAGAAAGTACACTCATATTGTGATTCTTATTCTCAACAGTTCATATTTTTTCAAAAGTGATATAAAGAAAAAGAAGTTAGGAATGTATGATTTTCTTCCTAAATAAAAATGTACTGATTTTAGAGTTTTTAAAACCTATTCCAGCTGGATCTGAGTCAGCATCAGGCACTCCCCAGTTTGGCACAGGCCAGCAAAGTTGGCACCCTTTATGCTGCTAAGGCCCAGAGCTTGACAAGTGCTTTTGGATGGAGGTACAGTGGCACAGCTGTTTGGGGGAACCTTATGGGGAATGTGTCTAAAATATTTTTCTAGACAATGTTAGCTACCACTTCTCTTTTTCTTTTTCATAAATATTTATCAAAGTAGGAACAAATATAAAACAATAAAGTGATACTGCTGGAATTAATTACATTTATTATCATTATAATTAAAAATAGTAATATCAATATCAGAAAAAGGATAAACAGGATAAAAAGTAATATCAATAAGAAGTCATGTAAAGAGGAAGGTGTGTGTGTGTGTTTGAAGCATTAAATACATTTTTTAGCATTTAGTTTTTTCACCAGCATTTCTAGCTATAGTTAAGGTCATGCTTATTCACATTGTACAAAACCAAAGTAAAACAGCAGAGTAATGTTCATTTTATACTTAAAATTTCAGAGTTGCAAAAACAGTTGAAAAAAATCCAACCAGTTATGACTTATTAATAATTTTTAAAAGGAATATCAGACACTTGAACATATTTGTTCAACAATAGGTAAATTTTAATTGGATGTGTGGCTTCCCTGGCAGCTCAGATGTAAAGAATCTGCTTGCAATGCAAGAGATATAGACATGATACATGGGTTCAATCACTGGGTTAGGAAGATCCTCTGGAAGAAGAAATGGCAACCCAATCCAGTATTCTTGCTTCAAAAATCCCAATCCATGAGGTTGCAAAAGTTAGACATTACTGGATGATTGAGCACAACAAATGGAAGTGTGTGAGCAAAAATTACTTTATAGTATTTTCAATCTATTTCCTAAAGTTTCTTGGGAAAATAAATTGGAGAATGATAGAAAATATAAATTGAAAAGAAAATTTCAATATTAATAATTTGTCCAAGTTGTTTGAATATAATCAATGACAATTAAGTTTGCCTTACTTTTTAAATGGCAGTTAAAGATTTTTAACTTTGATTTTTTTAAACAATTCATAATATATGAAATGAGAATTAAAAGTATATATACTTATCTGCCCAAAGAAAAAGAAGTTGTAATATATTTATTTAAAATTCTTTGACCTAAAAATATTAATAGTTTTTTTTTAGTGCATTAGAAGAATGTCAAATGTAGCAGAATATAATTTGTATGGTAGTTGAATTAGCATATGTAGACCCTATATCAAAGGGTCTACATTAGTCACTGGAGATATAAAGATGAGAAGGACTGTGTGCTTGCCCCCACTGAGATTACATTCTAGTGAGAACCAGTGAAATTAGCCTTGAGGGAAAATGCTATGATTGTGAAAATAAAATTATACCATAGTAGTGTTAGCATTAAGAAAGATAAAAATCTGAAAATAAGGGGGATTTAGCCAGAGACAGACTCAGAGATAAAAATCAACTTCAGAGAAAATAAACATGGATGGCTAACTACAAAATTACCCTGACCTTCCTTTTAGCCCATATTCACATCCTTTGCTATGCAAAGTTGCAGAACCCTCTCACTTTGACTCTGAGCCACTCAGTTACCATTCATGTGACTTACTTTTACCTGTGGGCTATCAGCAAGCTAGTTGTAAGCAGAGACTTGAAAAGGCCCTAGCCTTTTCCCATTTTGCTCTTGCTTTCTGAAATTTAGACACACACAAAAAGAGCAACTATCAGAATGAAAGAGGAAGGGAGAAACATGTAGAAGAGATTCTTCATTCCAGCATATCAGTTTCCTGGTTGACTTAGGGCAGCAGAGATTTATTCCTCAAAATGTATTACTCTGAAATCACTGTCACTAGGCCAAAATCAAGGTGTTGGCAGAGTCACAGATCCTCCAAGTGCTGTAAAAAAGAATTTATTCCAGGTTCTCCCAGCTTCTGGTGGCTTCCAGCATTCCTTGGTTTGCGGTCACGTCACTCTGATCTCTACCACCACGGTCACATTCTCTTCTCTGTATTCTTTGATAACCTTACCCTGCCTCTCTCTTACAAGGACACCTGTGGTTTCATTGAGGGCCCTGACAGATAATCCAAGGATTATTTGGATTTGATAATTTGATTATCCAAGGATTTGATAATCCATCTCAAAATCCTTAAATTAATCATATCTGCAAAGATCCTTCCCAAATATTTACAGCTCCTAGGGATTATCAGATATGCTTTAGCATATTTTTTTTTTTAAGATTCTACCACAGTCTTTCCTTTGGTCTATAGGATTTATATCCATGACACATGGAAAATACATTTATCACTTTCCAGCACTCCATAAATCTCATAATTGATTAAAGTATAGGTCAATTTCAAGATCTACCAGCATACCATTAGATTAAAAAGTCTCAAATCTCACAGTTTATATCATTTAAATCAGATATGTGTGAGACTATGTATGATTCATCAAGGAGAAAAAAATCCCTCTCTATCTGTGGACACATGAAACTAGAAAGCAAATTATATGTTCTGAAATACAAAGTAAGAGGAGCAGGAATAGGAAAATAGTTATAGACATTCTATTCCAAAATGGAGAAAAAGGAAGGAAGGAGATCACTATTCCGAAGCAACTTAAATTTGCTAGCAGGACAAATCTACTAGATTTCAAGGCCTCAGAATAAACTTGTGAGGCTCAATGTTGCAGCCTCTCGGCTCAAGGCTCTGACCTCCAGGCCTATGGCTTTGCCTTCTCTTTTATAAGATGTGAGATCAAATTGCCAGCTTCGGTTGGATGACAGAAAAAGCAAGAGAATTCCAAAAGATATCTACTTCTGCTTCATTGACTATGCTGAAACCTTTGACTGTGATCACAACAAACCGTTGAAAATTGGGAATACCAGATCACCTTACCTGTCTCCTGAGAAACCTGTATGCAGGTCAAGAAGTAGTAATTAGAACTGGACATAGAACAATGGACTGGTTCCAAATTAGGAAAGAAGTATATCAAGGCTGTATATTTTCACCCTGATTATTTAACTTATATGCAGAGTACATCATGGGAAATGCCAAGCTGGAATCAAGGTTGCAGGGAGAAATGTCAATAACCTCAGATATGCAGATGATACCACTTTAATGGCAGAAACTGAAGAGGAACTAAAAAGCCTCTTGATGAAGGTGAAAGAGGAGAGTGAAAAAGTTGCCTTAAAATTCAACATTCATAAAACTAAGATCATAGCATCTGATCCCATCACTTCATGGCAAATAGATAGGGAAACGATGGAATCAGTGACAGACTTTATTTTCTTGGGCTCCGAAATCACTGCAGATGGTGACTGCAGCTATGAATTAAAAGATACTTGCTCCTTGGAAGAGAAGCTGTGACCAACCTAGACAGTGTGTTGAAAAGCAGGGGAATTACTTTGCCAACAAAGGTCCGTCTAGTCAAAGCTATGATTTTTCCAGTAGTCATGTGTGGATGTGAGAGTTGCACCATAAAGAAGTCTGAGTGCCTGAATTTAAGTTTTGGAGCTGTGGTGTTGGAGAAGACTCTTTAGTGTCCCTTGGACTGCAAGGAGATCAAACCAGTCAATCCTAAACAAAATCAATCCTAATTATTCATTAGAAGTATTGATGCTGAGGCTGAAACTCTAATACTTGGCCAGCTGTGTGAAGAACTGACTCAGAAAACCCTGATGCTTGGAAAGACTGAAAGCAGGAGGAGAAGGGAACAACAGAGGATGAGAGGTTGGATGTCATCATCACTGACTCAATGGACGTGAGTTTGAGCAAGCTCTGGGAGATGGTGAAGGAGAGGGAAGGCTGGCATGCTTCAGTCCACAGGGTCACACATATTCAGACATAACTGAATGACTGAACAACAACAACAAGATTGGATTTTAGGCCTATCATGCAGGTAGTCCAGGATAGTCTCTCCATTTCGAGATTCTTGGTCATATCAAGATCCTTAACATAATTGTATCTGCAAAGATTCTTTCTTGATACGGTGATTTACAAGTACCAGGGATTAGGACCTCATATTTCTTGGAGTGTCCTTTTTCAACCCACCGTGTGCAGTCATCTTACCCAAGGCTGACCTAATAGACTTGAATTTAATCGATCCAGTATAGATCAGTAAGTACATGCAACTAAGAGCAGCCTCAGTCACAGTCTCATAGACTCAAGAACAAATAAATGTTTAATGGAGACCATGAAGAGTTGATATCTTAGTTTTTCTACCAGTTAAATAATCAGGGTGACAATATACAGCCTTGACATACTTCTTTCTTAACTTGGAACCAGTCCATTGTTATATGTCCTGTTCTAATTATTACTTCTAACCTGCATTCAGGTTTCTCAGGAGGCAGGTAAGTGGTCTGGTATTCCCAATTTTTAGCAGTTTGTTGTGATCACAGTCAAAGGTTTTAGCATAGTCAATGAAGCAGAAGTAGATATCTTTTGGAATTCTCTTGCTTTTTCTATGATCCAACTGATGTTAGAAATTTGATCTCACATCTCCTTATAAAAGAGAAAGCAGAGCCATAGACCTGGAGGGCAAATTCCAAAACATAGTGGAGGACAGGGAAGCCCAGCATGCTGTAGTACATAGGGTTGCAAAGAGACATGACTTAGAAACTGAACAACAGCAGCCAAGGCCAGTATAGATCAGTAAGTACATGCAACTAAGACCAGTCTCAGTCACAGTCTCGTAGACTCAAGAACAAAGAAATGTTTAATGGAGGCCATGAAGAGTTGATATCTTAGTTGTTCTACCAGCTGCTCAGAAAGAACAGTTGAAACACTGTGATAAGCTATGCACTGTGGAGTTCTTAATCTGCAAACTGCAATCCCTCAGGCAGTGCTCTCTGACTTCTCTGTTTGACATCTGAAAGATACAAAGTTCTTGTTTTTCTGAAGCTTGGAGTGTCTGAGATTAGGCTAGTGTTGAATCCATTCTGGTTTTAGAACTGGACATGGAACAACAGACTGGTTCCAAATATGAACCAGTCATATTTCAATGCTGTATATTGTCACCCTGCTTATTTAACTTATATGCAGAGTATATCATGAGAAACGCTGTAGAAGAAGCACAAGCTAGGATCAAGATTGCCAGGCAAAATATCAATAACCTCAGATATGCAGATGACACCATCCTTATGGCAGAAAGTGAAAAGGAACTAAAAAGCCTCTTGATGAAAGTGAAAGAGGAGAGTGAAAAAGTTGGTTAAAGCTCAACATTCAGTAAACGATGATCATGGCATCTGGTCTCATCACTTCATGGGAAATAGATGGGGAAACAGTGGAAACAGTGTCAGACTTTATTTTGGGGGGGCTCTAAAATCATTGCAGATGGTGACTGCAGCCATGAAATTAAAACACGCTTACTCCTTGGAATAAAACTTATGATCAAATTTTATAGCATTTTGAAAAGCAGAGACATTACTTTGCCAACAAAGGTCCATCTAGTTAAGGCTATGGTTGTTCCAGTGGTCATGTATGGATGTGAGAGTTGGACTGTGAAGAAAGCTGAGCACCGAACAATTGATGCTTTTGAACTGCAGTGTTGGAGAAGACTCTTGAGCGTTCCTTGGACTGCAAGGAGATCCAACCAGTCCATTGTAAAGGAGTTCAGCCCTGGGATTACTTTGGAAAGAATGATGCTAAAGCTGAAGCTCCAGTACTTTGGCCACCTGATGCGAAGAGTTGACTCATTGGAAAAGATTCTGATGCTGGGAAGGATTAGGGGCAGGAGGAGAAGCAGATGGCAGAGGATGAGATGGCTGGATGGTATCCACAACTAGATGGACTTGAGTTTGAGTGAACTCTGGGAGTTGGTGATGGACAGGGAGGCCTGGCATGCTGCAATTCATGGGGTCGCAAAGAGTCGGACACGAATGAGCGACTGAACTGAACTGAATGTTTCTTTTGCTTCAAATGCCTCAATGCTTTTCCATTGTCCTGGTAATAATTATAAATTTTAAATGCCCGTAATGTGGCTGAACTGAGAAACCAGTTTCCTTCAGAAAGCAGTGCTTTTGGTGGGAAGAATAAATCTTTTCATACTTCAACATTTTCTAATTACTTATTTATTGTATACTGATGTATGGCTTTAGGAACCCAGCATCTCAAATGAAAGCTTTTACAAGTTTTTTTTATTTTTTTTTCTCCCGCAGCATTATGAGGAAAAATATGTTTCCAGAATTCATGAGAAGGCCAAGGCATCCTAAAACCAAGTGGAGCCCTTTGGGACTCTCAGGCACAGAGACCTCCTCTCCCACATTTCTTGTAGGCCTGACTCCAGCCATTCTAAACTTCTCTGAGTTATAAGGGCTTCCCTGGTGGTTCATTCAGTGCAGGAGACCCGAGTTTGATTCTTGGGTCAGGAAGATCCCCTGGAGAAGGAGATGGAAACCAACTCCAGTATCCCTGCCTGGAAAATCCCATGTACAGAGGAACCTAGCATGCTACAGTCCATGGGGTCATAACAATGTGACTAAACCACCATTGAACAGTTGCTTATCAAGGGAGAAACAGCCAAGAAACCAGCTGAAGCAAGATTAAAATGACCAGAGAAGTGCATTAAAATTAGCCAACTGACCCCCTGAGATGAGATTAAGGGAGTGCAAACCCTGCTTTCCCACTGCAGTATTCTTGGGCTTCCCTTGTCACTCAGTGGTAAAGAATCTGCCTGCAATGCAGGAGACCTGGGTTCAATCCCTGGGTTGGGGCAATCCCCTGGAGGAGGGAAAGGCCACGCACTCCAGTATTCTGGCCTGGAGAATTTCATGGACTATCCATGGGGTTGCAAGCACATGACTGAGCAACTTTAACAACCCTCTTACACGCTAATCTTGTCAGAGACTCCACCTTTGACTCAGTGTTATGAAAACCTTCATCAGTGTCTCTGGGGTGGAAACACATAGGTTTTCAAAGTAGCCTTTGTTTGGCAAAGCAGTAAAGCTATCTTTTTCTGTTTCACCCAAAGCTCTATCTCCAGGTATTTGATTGGTGTACAGAGATCGAGGATTATAATAAAAGCCCGCAAGTCTCCTGTGTCCATGGAATTCTCCAGGCAAGAATAGTGGAATTGAACCTGACCTGCCTCTTGAGAAACTTGTATGCAAGTCAAGTAGCAGCAGTTGGAACTGGACATGGAGCAACAGACTGGTTCCAAATAGGAAAAGGTGTACATCAAGGCTGTATATTGTCACCCTGATTATTTAACTTCTTCTTTTTTTTTTTTTTTATTTTTTATTTTTTTTATTTTTAGTTTTTTATTTTTTACATTTTAAAATCTTTAATTCTTACATGCATTCCCAAACATGAACCCCCCTCCCACCTCCCTCCCCATAACATCTTTCTGGGTCATCCCCATGCACCAGCCCCAAGCATGCTGCATCCTGCGTCAGACATAGACTGGCAATTCAATTCTTACATGATAGTATACATGTTAGAATGCCATTCTCCCAAATCATCCCACCCTCTCCCTCTCCCTCTGAGTCCAAAAGTCCGTTATACACATCTGTGTCTCTTTCCCTGTCTTGCATACAGGGTCGTCATTGCCATCTTCCTAAATTCCATATATATGTGTTAGTATACTGTATTGGTGTTTTTCTTTCTGGCTTACTTCACTCTGTATAATCGGCTCCAGTTTCATCCATCTCATCAGAACTGATTCAAATGAATTCTTTTTAACCGCTGAGTAATACTCCATTGTGTATATGTACCACAGCTTTCTTATCCATTCATCTGCTGATGGACATCTAGGTTGTTTTTGCTGGAGAGGGTGTGGAGAAAAGGGAACCCTCCTACACTGTTGGTGGGAATGCAAACTAGTACAGCCACTATGGAGAACAGTGTGGAGATTCCTTAAAAAATTGCAAATAGAACTACCTTATGACCCAGCAATCCCACTTCTGGGCATACACACCGAGGAAACCAGAATTGAAAGAGACACATGTACCCCAATGTTCATCGCAGCACTGTTTATGATTATTTAACTTCTATGCAGAGTACATCATGAGAAACGCTGGACTGGAAGAAACACAAGCTGGAATCAAGATTGCCGGGAGAAATATCTATAACCTCAGATATGCAGATGACACCACCCTTATGGCAGAAAGTGAAGAGGAATTAAAGAGCCTCTTGATGAAAGTGAAAGTGGCCTAAAGCTCAACATTCAGAAAACGAAGATCGTGGCATCTGGCCCATCACTACACGGGAAATGGATGGGGAAACAGTGGAAATAGTGTCAAACTTTATTTTTTTTTTGGGCTCCAAAATCACTGCAGATGGTGACTGCAGCCATGAAATTAAAAGACACTTACTCCTTTGAAGAAAAAGTTATGACCAACATAGATAGCATACTTAATAGCAGAGACTTGACTTTGCTGAATCAGATCCTTCTAGTCAAGGCTATGGTTTTTCCTGTGGTCATGTATGGATGTGAGAGTTGGACTGTGAAGAAGTCTGAGCACTGAAGAATTGATGCTTTTGAACTGTGGTGTTGGAGAAGACTCTTGAGAGTCCCTTGGACTGCAAGAAGATCCAACCAGCCCATTCTGAAGAAGATCAACCCTGGGATTTCTTTGGAAGGAATGATGCTAAAGCTGAAACTCCAGTACTTCTGGCCACCTCATGCAAAGAGTTGACTCATTGGAAAAGACTGTGATGCTGGGAGGGATTGGGGGCAGGAGGAGAAGGGGACGACAGAGGATTAAATGGCTGGATGGCATCACAGACTCGATGGACATGAGTCTGAGTGAACTCCAGGAGTTGGTGATTGACAGGGAGGCCTGGCGTGCTGTGATTCATGGGGTTGCAAAGAGTCGGACACGACTAAGCAACTGAACTGAACTGAACTGAATTGAATATATGGAATGCAATATTAAATATGAGAAGAACACATTTTTCAAAACAAAATAAAAACAAAGAGTTAAGTTTTGTGTATGCTGGGTTTAGAGCACCCATAGAGTTAAATAACCAATAGACTACCAGTTACATGGCCATATGCTTAAGAAAGAGATTTAGGGTGCAAAACGTTTCGGAATTCATCATTAGATGGATAATAGTGATGTATAGGACTGAATGAGCCTATTCAGGAAAATGTGTGAAGTACATCAAGATAGATTCTGATAAACATTAAATATAACAGGATACAGAGAAGAAAAATCATCCTTAGAAAAGAGTGAGGAGTATAAGACAGATGGAAAGAAAGTTATATATGTGTATTTTCAAAATATCTGAGGGAAGATATTTTTAAAGAAAGAAATGTCCACAGTTGTCTTGAACAGTGACCCTAATTTGGTTGCCAAGACAGTCCAGCAATTATTCTGTTTCCTTAGACTATTCTTAGCCCATTTTTTCCGATAACACCTAATTCAAACATTTATAACCACCTTGAACTTATTATGTATATAATTATATGCATCTCATATCTCATTCTCAAGAAGACTTTGTCTCCTAGCTCAAAGGAATTTTTTTTTTTTTTCAGAGAAATTGTTCAGTTTTTTGTCACCAGTGAGGTTCTTTGTGTCAGTTTGTCTTGTTGGTTGTTTATTAGAGATCACCATCTGTTGAAGGAGGAGGTTGAAAGCAAGACTGAAATGAGAGAGAATTAGAAGTGTGATCTTAGACAGTCCTGTGGGAAACTGGAATATGTATGCTACAACAAAGTTGTCCTGTATTTGCCTCAATCAAACATTGATTGGGCTATCCTGGGAAGGCCACTTCCTTAAGCAAGAGGAGGTGGGTCTCTGGAGCTGGGACAGAAGGGGAACCAAATAGCTGTGTTAATCAATACTTCCTTGAAGACAGGCCTGTGTTTTAATGGGCATATTAACATACCATAACACTTACATGCACATCTCTCTTTCCTTCTTAGCATTATATAGATTCCCTATCAATTCAGTATTCCTGCCTTGAGAACCCCATGAACAGTAGGAAAAGGCAAAATGATAGAATACCAAAAGGGGAACTCACCAGGTCAGTAGGTGCCCAAGATGCTACTGGAGATCAGTGGAGAAATAACTCCAAAAAGGATGAAGGGATGGAGACAAAGCAAAAGCAATACCCAGTTGTGGATGTGACTGGTGGTAGAAGCAAGATCCGATGCTGTAAAGAGCAATATTGCATAAGAACCTGGAATGTCAGATCCATGAATAAAGGCAAACTGGAAGTGGTCAAACAAGAGATGGCAAGGGTGAACGTCGACATTCTAGGAATCAGCGAACTAAAATGGACTGGAATGGGTGAATGTAACTCAGATGACCACTATATCTACTACTGCGGGCAGGAATCCCTCAGAAGAAATGGAGTAGCCATCATGGTCAAGAGAAGAGTCTGAAATGCAGTACTTGGATGCAATCTCAAAAACAACAGAATGATCTCTGTTCGTGTCCAAGGCAAACCATTCAATATCACAGTTATCCAAGTCTATGCCCCAACCAGTAAAGCTGAAAAAACTGAAGTTGAATGGTTCTATGAAGACCTACAAGATGTTTTAGAACTAACACCCAAAATAGATGTCCTTTTCACTGGAATGCAAGAGTAGGAAGTCAAGAAACACCTGGAGTAACAGGCAAATTTGGCCTTGGAATGTGGAATGAAGCAGGGCAAAGACTACTAGAGTTTTGCCAAGAAAATGCACTGGTCATAGCAAACACCCTCTTCTGAAAACACAAGAGAAGACTCTACACATTGACATCACCAGATGGTCAACACCGAAATCAGATTGATTATATTCTTTGCAGCCAAAGATGGAAAAGCTGTATACAATCAACAAAAACGAGACCAGGAGCTGACTGTTGCTCATATCATGAACTCCTTATTGCCAAATTCAGACTGAAATTGAAGAAAGTAGGGAAAGCCACTAGACCATTTCAGGTATGACTTAAATCATATCCTTTATGATTATACAGTGGAAGTAAGAAATAGATTTAAGGGCCTAGATCTGATAGGTAGGGTGCCTGATGAACTATGAAATGAGGTTCGTGACATTGTACAGGAGACAGGGATCAAGACCATCTCCATGGAAAAGAAATGTGAAAAAGCAAAATGGTTGTCTGGGGAGGCCTTATCAATACCTGTGAGAAGGAGAGGTGAAAACCAAAGGAGAAAAGGACAGATATAAGCATCTCAATGCAGAGTTCCAAAGAATAGAAAGAAGAGATAAGAAAGCCTTCTTCAGTGATCAATTCAAAGAAACAGAAGAAAAGAACAGAATGGGAAAGACTAGAAATCTCTTTAAGAAAATTAGAGATATCAAGGGAACATTTCATGCAAAGATGGGCTCGATAAAGGACAGAAATGGTCTGGAACTAAAAGAAGCAGAAGACATTAAGAAGAGGTGGCTAGAATACACAGAAAAACTGTACAAAAAAGATCTTCATGACCCAGATAATCATGATGATGTGATCACGAATCTAGAGCCAGACATCCTGGAATGTAAAGTCAAGTGGGCCTTAGAAAGCATCACTACGAACAAAGCTAGTGGAGGTGATGGAACTCGAGTTGAGGTGATGGAATTTGAGTTGAGATGTTTCAAATCCTGAAAGATGATGCTGTGAAAGTGCTGCACTCAATATGCCAGCAAATTGGGAAAACTCAGCAGTGGCCACAGAACTGGCAAAGGGCAGTTTTCATTCCAGTTCCAAAGAAAGGCAATGCCAAAGAATACTCAAACTACCACACAGTTGCACTCATCTCACATGCTAGTAAAGTAATGCTCAAAATTCTCCAAGCCAGACTTCAGCAATACGTGAACCATGAACTCCCTGATATTCAAGCTGGTTTTAAGAAAAGTCAGAGGAACCAGAGATCAAATTGCCAACATCCGCTGGATCATGGAAAAAGCAAGAGACTTCTTAGAAAAATATCTATTTCTGCTTTACTGACTATGCCAAAGCCTTTGACTGTGTGGATCACAATAAAATGTGGAAAATTCTGAGAGAGATGGGAATACCAAACCACCTGACCTGCCTCTTGAAAAATCTGTATGCAGATCAGGAAGCAAGATATAGAACTAGACATGGAACAACCGACTGGTTCCAAATGGTGAAAGGAGTACGTCAAGGCTGTTCTTTGTCACCCTGCTTATTCAACTTCTATGCAGAGTACATCATGAGAAACGCTGGACTGGAAAAATCACAAGCTGGAATCAAGATTGCCAGGAGAAATATCAATAACCTCAAATATGCAGATGATACCACCCTTATGGCAGAAAGTGAAGAGGAACTAAAAAGCCTCTTGAAGAAAGTGAGAGAGTGAAAAAGTTGGCTTTAAGCTCAACATTCAGAAAACGAAGATCATGGCATCTGGTCCCATCACTTCATGGCAAATAGATGGGGAAACAGTGGAGACAGTGTCAGACTTCATTTTGGGGGGTTCCAAAATCACTACAGATGGTGAGTGCAGCCATGAAATTAAAAGACGCTTACTCCTTGGAAGAAAAGTTATGACCAATCTACATAGTATATTCAAAAGAAGAGACATTACATTACATTTACATCGCAAAGAGTTGGACACGACTGAGCGACTGAACTGATCTTAAGCTACTTTCCTTTCAAGTTTCTTTCAGTTCAGTTCAGTCGCTCAGTCATGACTGAATCTTTGTGACCCCATGAATCGCAGCACGCAAGGCCTTCCTGTCCATCACCAACTCCAGGAGTTCTTTCAGACTCATGTCCCTTGAGTCATTGATGCCTCCAGCTATCTCATACTCTGTCTTCCCCTACTCCTCCTGCCCCCAATCCCTCCCAGCATCAGAGTTTTTTCCAATGAGTCAACTCTTGGCATGAATTGGCCAACGTACTGGAGTTTCAGCTTTAACATCATTCCTTCCAAAGAAATCCCAGGGCTGATTGCCTTCAGAATGGACTGGTTGGATCTTCTTGCAGTCCAAGGGACTCTCAAGAGTCTTCTCCAACACCACAGTTCAAAAGCATCAATTCTTTGGCGCTCAGCTTTCTTCACAGTCCAACTCTCACATCCATACATGACCACAGGAAAAACCATAGCCTTGACTAGACGGACCTTTGTTGGCAAAGTAATGTCTCTGCTTTTAAATATACTATCTAGGTTGGTCATAACTTTTATTCCAAGGAGTAAGCGTCTTTTAATTTCATGGCTGTAATCACCATCTGCAGTGATTTTGGAGCACCCCAAAATAAAGTCTGACACTGTTTCCACTGTTTCCACATCTATTCCCCATGAAGTGAAGGGACCGGACGCCATGATTTTCATTTTCTGAATGTTGAGCTTTAAGCCAACTTTTTCACTCTCCTCTTTCACTTTCAGCCAGGGGCTTTTTAGTTCCTTTCACTTTCTGCCATAAGGGTGGTGTCATCTGTATATCTAAGGTTATTGATATTTCTGCCAGCAATCTTTATTCCAGCTTGTGCTTCATCCAGCCCAGCGTTTCTCATGATGTACTCTGCATGTAAGTTAAATAAGCAGGGTGACAATATACAGCCTTGATGTACACCTTTTCCTATTTGGAACCAGTCTGTTGCTCCATGTCCAGTTCTAACTGTTGCTTCCTGATCTGCATACAGATTTCTCAAGAGGCAGGTCAGGTGGTCTGGTATTCCCCTCTCTTTCAGAATTTTCAACAGATTATTGTGATCCACATAGTCAAAGGCTTTCCCATAGTCAATAAAGCAGAAATAGATGTTTTTCTGGAACTCTCTTGCTTTTTCCATGATCCAGCGGATGTTGGCAATTTGATCTCTGGTTCCTCTGCCTTTTCTAAAACCAGCTTTAACATCAGGAAGTTCATGGTTCACGTATTGTTGAAGCCTGGCGTGGAGAATTTTGATCATTACTTTACTAGCCTGTGAGATGAATGCAATTGTGTGGTAGTTTGAGCATTCCTTGGCATTGCCTTTCATGGGATTGGAATGAAAACTGCCCTTTGCCAGTTCTGTGGCCACTGCTTAGTTTTCCCAATTTGCTGGCATATTGAGTGCAGCACTTTCACAGCAGCATCATTCAGCATTTGAAAGAGCTAAACTGGAATGACATCACCTCCACTAGCTTTGTTCATAGTGATGCTTTCTAGGGTCCATTTGACTTCACATTCCAGGAAGTCTAGCTCTAGATGAGTGATCACACCATCATAATTATCTGGGTCCTGAAGATCTTTTTTGTCCAGTTCTTCTGTGTATTCTTCCCACCTCTTCTTAATATATTCTGCTTCTGTTAAGTCCAGACCGTTTCTGTCCTTTATCAAGCCCATCTTTGCATGAAACATTCCCTTGGTGTCTTTAATTTTCTTGAAGCAATCTCTAGTCTTTCCCATTCTGTTCTTTTCCTCTATTTCTTTGCATTGATGGCTGAAGAAGGCTTTCTTATCTTACTTGCCATTCTTTGGAACTCTACATTCAGATGCTTATATTTTGCCTTTTCTCCTTTGCTTTTCACCTCTCTTCTTTTCACAGGTATATGTAAGGCCTCCCGAGACAGCTTTTGCTTTTTTGCATTTCTTTTCCACGGGGATGGTCTTAATCTCTGTCTTCTGTACAATGTCATGAACCTCATTCCATAGTTCACCAGGCACTCTATCTATCAGATCTCAGCCCTTAAATCTATTTCTCACTTCCACTGTATAATCATAAGGGATTTGACTTAATTCATACCTGAATGGTCTAGCAGTTTTCCTTACTTTCTTCAATTTAAGTCTGAATTTGTTAATAAGGAGTTCATGATCTGAGCCACAGTCAGCTCCTGGTCTCTTTTTTGTTGATTGTACAGAGCTTTTCCATCTTTGGCTGTAAAGAATATAATCAATCTGATTTCAGTGTTGACCATCTGGTAATGTCCACATGTAGAGTCTTCTCTTGTGTTTTTGGAAGTGGGTGTTTGCTATGGCAAAACTCTATTAGTCTTTGCCCTGCTTCATTCCACATTCCAAGGCCAAATTTGCCTGTTACTCCAGGTGTTTCTTGACTTCCTACTTTTGCATTCCAGTCCCCTATAATGAAAAGGACGTCTATTTTGGGTGTTAGTTCTAAAACATCTTGTAGGTCTTCATAGAACCGTTCAGCTTCAGCTCCTCAGCGTTACTGGTTGGAGCTTACACTTGGATTACCGTGATATTGAATGGTTTGCGTTGGAAACGAACAGAGATCATTCCGTTGTTTTTGAGATTGCATCCAAGTACTGCATTTTGGACTTTTTTGTTGACCATGATGGCTACTCCATTTATTCTAAGGGATTCCTACCTGCAGTAGTAGATATATTGGTCATCTGAGTTAAACTCATGCATTGCAGTCCATTATAGTTCACTGATTCCTAGAATGTTGACATTCACTCTTGCCATCTCTTGTTTGACCACTTCCAATTTGCCTTGATTCATGGACCTGACATTCCAGGTTCTTATGCAATATTGCTCTTTACAGCATTGGATCTTGCTTCTATCACCAGTCACATCCGCAGCTGGGCATTGTTTTTGCTTTGTCTCCATCCCTTCATTCTTTTTGGGGTTATTTCTCCACTGATCTCCAGTTGCATCTTGGGCACCTACTGACCTGGGGAGTTCTTCTTTCAGTATCCTATCATTTTGCTTTCTCATGCTGTTCATGGGGTTCTCAAAGCAAAAATACTGAAGTGGTTTGCCATTCCCTTCTCCAGTGGATCACATTCTGTCAGACCTCTCCATCATGACCCGCCTGTCTTAGGTTGCCTTGTGGGCATGGCTTAGTTTCCAAGAGTTAGATAAGGCTGTGGTCCTCGTGGGATTAGATTGACTTGTTTTCTGTGAGTGTGGTTTCAGTGTCTCTGCCCTCTGATGCCATCTTGCAACACCTACCATCTTACTTGGGTTTCCCTTACCTTGGGCGTGGGGTATCTCTTCATGGCTGCTCCAGCAAAGTATAGCCGCTCCCTACCTTGGACAAAGGGTATCTCCTCACTGTCACCTTTTCTGACCTTCAATGTGGGATAGCTCCTCTAGGCCCTCCTGCAACTATTCAGCCAGTGCTCTTTGGATATTGGGTTGCTCCTCCTGGCCGCCACCCCTGGCCTCAGTTTTGTACAAGCTCTTTTTAAAATGCATTTAGTAATCTAGAGCCAGACATCCTGGAATGTGAGGTCAAGTGGGCCTTAGAAAGCATCACTACGAACAAAGCTAGTGGAGGTGATGGAATTTCAGTTGAGCTATTTCAAATTCTGAAAGATGATGCTGTGAAAGTGCTGCACTCAATATGTCAGCAAATTTGGAAAACTCAGCAGTGGCCACAGGACTGGAAAAGGTCAGTTTTCATTCCAATCCCCAAAAAAGGCAACGCCAAAGAATGCTCAAACTACCGCACAGTTGCACTCATCTCACAGGCTAGTAAACTAATGCTCAAAATTCTCCAAGCCAGGCTTCAGCAATGCGTGAACTGTGAACTTCCTGATGTTCAAGCTGGTTTTAGGAAAGGCAGAGGAACCAGAGATCAAATTGCCAACATCTGCTGGATCATGGAAAAAACAAGAGATTTCCAGAAAAACATCTATTTCTGATTTATTGACTACACCAAAGCCTTTGACTGTGTGGATCACAATAAACTGTGGAAAATTCTGAAAGAGAGGGGAATACCAGACCACCTAACCTGCCTCTTGAGATATCTGTATGCAGATCAGGAAGCAACAGTTAGAACTGGACATGGAGCAACAGACTGGTTCCAAATAGGAAAAGGTGTACATCAAGGCTGTATATTGTCACCCTGCTTATTTAACTTACATGCAGAGTACATCATGAGAAATGCTGGACTGGAAGAAACACAAGCTGGAATCAAGATTGCTGGGAGAAATATCAATAACCTCAGATATGCAGATGACACCACCCTCATGGCAGAAAGTGAAGAGGAGCTAAAAAGCCTCTTGGTGAAAGTGAAAGAGGAGAGTGAAAAAGTTGGCTTAAAGCTCAACATTCAGAAAACAAAAATCATGGCATCCGGTCCCATCACTTCATGGGAAATAGATGGGGAAACAGTGGAAATAGTGTCAAACTTTATTTTTTTTGGCTCCAAAATCACTGCAGATGGTGACTGCAGCCATGAAATTAAAAGACGCTTACTCCTTGGAATAAAAGTTATGACCAACCTAGATAGCATATTTAAAAGCAGAGACATTACTTTGCCAACAAAGGTCCGTCTAGTCAAGGCTATGGTTTTTCCTGTGGTCATGTATGGATGTGAGAGTTGGACTGTGAAGAAAGCTGGGCACCGAATAATTGATGCTTTTGAACTGTGGTGTTGGAGAAGACTCTTGAGAGTCCCTTGGACTGCAAGGAGATCCAACCAGTCCATTCTGAAGGAAATCAACCCTGGGATTTCTTTGGAGGGAATGATGCTGAAGCTGAAACTCCAGTACGTTGGCCACCTCATGCGAAGAGTTGACTCATTGGAAGAGACTCTGATGCTGGGAGGGATTGGGGGCAGTAGGAGAAGGGGATGACCGAGGATGGGATGACTGGATGGCATCACGAACTCAATGGACATGAGTCTGAGGGAACTCTGGGAGATGGTGATGGACAGGGATGCATGTCGTGCTGTGATTCATGGGGTCACAAAAAGTCGGACACGACTGAGCGACCTAACTGAACTGAACTGAACTGAGGTGTCATGGGGCTTCCCTGGTGGCTCTGAGGTTAAAGTATCTACCTGCAATGCAGGAGACCTGGATTCGATCCCTGGGTTGGCAATATCCCCTGGAGAAGGAAATGGCAACCCACTCCGGTGTTCTCGCCTGGAGAGTCTCATGGACAGAGGAGCATGGTGGTCTACAGTCCACGAGGTCACAAAAGTCTAACACGACTGAGCGACTTTTCTTCACTTCAGTAGGTGTCATATATGAAAAAAAAAAAAATTCAAAAGTAAACTTCGTTTATCTACATTTCCCACTCTAGCCACACTTACCTTTTACCTAGAATAAAAAAATAAAACTATTACATGACCTTCAAAGTTGTGTAGATGATCATTTTTCATGATTCTCTCTCTAACCCCATCCTCCCCTTTTGCCTAGTACTCATTTCTGCTCCTGTCATATTGTCTTTTATTTGTTGTTATTTATTTGTTTCATTTTGTTCAATAGTTTGCCTTTCTTTTTTCTTTACTGGATGTTTTTTTCCCGAGATATTTGCATATTACTTAGTTTCCTCTTTTCTCCAGGTTAAAGGAAGACCTCATCACTGCCTTCCCCCAGGGGATTCCTAATCCCTTTACTTTTAAAATTAATCTTGCTCTGAAATTATTTATTATTTGTTTTATTATGTATTGCTTTTCTTTCCATTTATTGATTGCAAGTTCCTCAAGGAAAAAAAACGTACTACCAACAGTAATATGCATTACAACATGAAGGCACATCCTCCAAATAGAAACACACAGAGCTAAAGGGGAGAATCAGACTACAGTGCTTGCAGCTCTTGAAAAGAACATGTAACCATCTGGTGCCATACTAAATGCTGAACGCTGACACTGTATGTCTTGACTTCATGTCTGTAGCCTCCCTGGTGGAGGTCATAATGAGAATTATCATGAGGACTGATAAAATTTAATAAAGAAGTAGTGGCACATAGACTTCCCTGGTGGCTCAGATGGTAGAAAATCTGCCTGCAATGCAAGAGACCCAGGTTTGATTCTTGCATCTGAAAGATCCCTTGGAGAAGGGAATGGAAACCCACTACAGTATCCATACCTGGGAAATCCCATGGACAGAGAACCATGGTGGGTCCTTGGAATTGCAAAAAGTTGGACACAGCTGAGCACAGCACATTGGAAGAAAGACTCAGATGGTTAGATAGCATCAGTGACTCAATGGACACGAATTTGCACAAACTCTGGGAGATAGCACAGGACAGAGGAGCCTTCTGGGCTAAAGTCCATGGGATTGCAAAGAGTTCAACACAACTTAGCAACTGAACAACAACAGTGAAGGGTATCTTTCTTGTTTTGCCAGACAAAGAGAGACCCACCATGCTTCTGCCTCAAAAAATTATGTGTGTCAAACCCAGAATACTTGATGAGGGTTTTTATGATGGGGTTTCAAAAATGGGGTCTCTGACAAGAACAGGTTGTAAGCAGGGTTTTCACCTTGATCTCATTTCAGGTGATCAGTCTACTAATCTTGATGAGTTTCTCTGGTCCTTTTAATCTTGCTTCAGTTGGTTTCTTGATTGTTCCTCCCTTGATCTCGAGGAAGGGAGGAACAGTCAAGAAATCCACCCTTTGGAACTCATAGAAAGCCATAATGACTGGAGTCTTGCCTATATGGAACGGGGGCAGAAAGACCTTGGTGCCTCAGAGCCCCACAGGGCCTCCCCTAGTTTCTCTGTGAAGAGAACCCAAAGTGATACTGCCAACAGAAATAGCTGGACAATACAGATGATTATCACAAGATCTATATGGCAGGTAACACAACATCTCTTAGCTTTAAGATAAGAGTTTGAGCTATTGCTTAGCTCAATTAGAGAGCTAAAAAAAGAAAGAAATATTTTTCTTCTTTCTCTATCTTCTCCATACAACTCACACTAACACTTCTGGAAAGCAGAATAAGTAAGGAGAGGGGGATAAAATTCAAGTGTATGTTTCAAAAGGAAAATATTTGTTTTGAAATCCCACTGACAGTCTCATTCCAGGCTGGTGGTGAAAAATATATGTGATATGAAATCATCCTGTTAATAATTCCCACCCCACATCCAACAAGAAGGTAGCAATTTGAATAATTGTTCTTGAAGCTGGCTAAAATAAACAATCTTCTGCATGGCTTTAGAAAGAGAATTAAAGGTTACCTAACTCACACCATTTTTACCAATGACACAATTTGATTATGGGGTATATAAATATGTGATTTTAAAAACATTTGTGGTGATTTGATGGATCAAAAAAATCTGAAACTTCAAGGGTGTTATTGAGAGCAGAAGATGTTACAGAGGATGATAGTAAATAGTAATCTAACACTGAATAAGAAAAAAAAATGCTGAATTAAAACTATAGCCAAGCAGTTCAAGATATATTCATGTTTTTTTGATGGCATCAATTCTTCATGTTTTGTCAAAAGGCTCAAAATGATACAAGATTTCATCTAAGCAAGGGATATGGAATATACAAATATTTTAATAAGAAAGTAAAACACTGCATCTTACAAACATTATATTTTAGAAGTGTTTCCATAAAATTAAGGGAAGAATTACTTCAAAGGTAAAGAGCTAATTACAAATGTGCTTTAGTAAGAAGCCTCTTTTTCCTGAAAACTCCAAATAAATTATTCTACTCTTTAAATATCTTGTCCAATAATTAATTATTTATCTGTAAAACAAAATCTGTGTGCTTAAAAATGACTTCATTTTTTGCCAATAATATTCGTTAAAAGTTATTGAAAACACATTTCCATTTCATTTTAAAACATTTTGCCATAAAGCTAAAGCATGTTGATTAGCAACAATTACAGATATTTCTTCAAGCCTCTGACATTTGGGCAAATGAAATTAAGTCCCTTGTGGAAGTGTGAACTCTTCTAATAAAGTTTCATTTCTTCTATTCTAGCCTGGTTACATAAGAATCATTCTTATAATTTGATTTCTAAGACCACAGAATATTTTCCCCCCACAGTATGGATTTTATTAATATTTTATTTATTTCAATAATTTTTAAATTAGAATAGAGTTACTTTACAATGTTGGATAGCAAAGTCCATTCTAAGGGAAATCAGTTCTATTTGCAATTTTTAAGGAATCTCCACACTGTTCTCCATAGTGGCTGTACTAGTTTGCATTCCCACCAACAGTTTAAGACGGTTCCTTTTTCTCCACACCCTCTCCAGCATTTATTGCTTGCAGACTTTTGAATTGCAGCCATTCTGACTGGTGTGAAGTGATACCTCATTGTGGTCTTGATTTGCATTTCTCTGATAATGAGTGATGTTGAGCATCTTTTCATGTGTTTGTTAGCCATCCGTATGTCTTCTTTGGAGAAATGTCTATTTAGTTCTTTGGCCCATTTTTTGATTGGGTCATTTATTTTTCTGGAATTGAGCTGCATAAGTTGCTTGTATATTTTAGAGATTATTTGTTTGTCATTTGCTTCATTTGCTATTATTTTCTCCCATTCAGAAGGCTGTCTTTTCACCTTCCTTATATTTTCCTTTGTTGTGCAGAAGATTTTAATTTTAATTAGATCACATTAGTTTATTTTTGCTTTTATTTCCAGTATTCTGGGAGGTGGATCATAGAGTATCCTGCTGTGATTTATGTTGGAGAGTGTTTTACCTATGTTCTCCTCTAGGAGTTTTATAGTTTCTGGTCTTCCATTTAGATCTTTAATCCATTTTGAGTTTATTTTTGTGTGTGGTGTTAGAAAGTGATCTAGTTTCATTCTTTTACAAGTGGTTAACCAGTTTTCCCAGCACCACTTGTTAAAGAGATTGTCTTTACTCCATTGTATATTCTTGCCTCCTTTGTTGAAGATAAGGTGTCCATAGGTGTATGGCTTTATCTCTGGGCTTTCTATTTTGTTCCATTGATCTATATGTCTGTCTTTGTGCCAGTACCATACTGTCTTGATGACTGTGGCTTTGTAGTAGAGCCTGAAGTCAGGTAAGTTGATTCCTCCAGTTCCATTCTTCTTTCTCAATATTGCTTTGGCTATTCGAGGTTTTTGTATTTCCATACAAATTGTGAAATTATTTGTTCTAGCTCTGTGAAAAATACCGCTGGTAGCTTGATAGGGATTGCATTGAATCTGTAGTTTGCTTTGGGTAGTATACTCATTTTCACTATATTGATTCTTCCAATCCATGAACATGGTATATTTCTCCATCTATTAGTGTCCTCTTTGATTTCTTTCTTCAGTGTTATATAGTTTTCTATATATAGGTCTTTAGTTTCTTTAGGTAGATATATTCCTAAGTATTTTATTCTTTTCGTTGCAATTGTGAATGGAATTGTTTCCTTAATTTCTTTTTCTACTTTCTCATTATTTTCTACTTTCTCATTAGTGTATAAGAATGCAAGGGATTTCTGTGTATTGATTTCATATCCTGTGACTTTACTATATTCATTGATTAGCTCTAGTAATTTTCTGGAGGAGTCTTTAGGGTTTTCTATGTAGAAGATCATGTCATCTGCAAACAGTGAGAGTTTTACTTCTTCTTTTCCAATTTCGATTCCTTTTATTTCTTTTCCTGCTCTGATTGCTGTGGCCAAAACTTCCGGAACTATGTTGAATAGTAGTGGTGAAAGTGGGCACCCGTGTCTTGTTCCTGACTTTAGGGGAAATGCTTTCAATTTTTCACCATTGAGGATAATATTTGCTGTGGGTTTGTCATATATAGCTTTTATTATGTTGAGGTATGTTCCTTCTATTCCTGCTTTCTGGAGAGTTTTTATCATAAACTGATGTTGAATTTTGTCAAAGGCCTTCTCTGCATTTATTGAGATAATCATATGGCTTTTATTTTTCAAATTTTTAATGTGGTGAATTACATTGATAGATTTGTGGATATTGAAGAATCCTTGCATCCCTGGGATAAAGCCCACTTGGTCATGGTAGTAATGATGACCCTGTATGCAAGACAGCAAAAGAGACACAGATGTGTAGAGCAGACTTTTGGACTCTGAGGGAGAGGGAGAGGGTGGGATGATTTGGGAGAATGACATTGAAACATGTATACTATCATGTAAGAAACGAATTGCCAGTCTATGTTCAATGCAGGATACAGGATGCTTGGGGCTGGTGCACGGGGATGATCGAGAGAGATGATATGGGGTGGGAGGTGGGAGGGGGCTTCATGTTTGGGAACTCATGTACACCGGTGGCAGATTCATGTCAATATACGGCAAAACCAATACAGTATTGTAAGGTAAAACAAAGTAAAAATAAAAATTAGAAAATAAATAAATTAATTAATTAATTAAAAAATAAATAAAGAAATTAGTCCTGGGTGTTCATTGGAAGGACTTATGCTAAAGCTGAAACTCCAATACTTTGGCTACCTCATGCGAAGAGTTGACTCTTTGGAAAAGACTCTGATGTTGAGAGGGATTGGGGGCAGGAGGAGAAGGGGATGACAGAGGATGAGATGGCTGGATGGTATCACTGACTCGATGGACGTGAGTCTGAGTGAACTCCGGGAGTTGGTGACGGACAGGGAGCCCTGGCGTGCTGCGATTCATGGGGTTGGAAAGAGTTGGACACGACTGAGTGACTGAACTGAACTGATAGCAAAGTGAATTGGCTATTGTTGTTAGTTGCTCAGTTGTGTCTGAATCTTTGTGACCCCATTGACTACAGTATGCCAGGCTTCCCTGTCCTTCATCATCTCATGGAGCTTGCACAAACTCATGTCCATTGAGTTGGTGATGCCATCCAACCATCTCCTCCTCTGTCGTCCCATTCTCCTCCTACCTTCAATCTTTCCCAGCATCAGGGTCTTTCCTAATGAGTCGGCTCTTTGCATCCAGTGGCCAAAGTATTGGAGCTTCAGCATCAGTTCTTCTAATGAATATTCAGGATTAATTTCCTTTAGAATTGGCTGGTTTGATCTCCTTGCAGTCCAAGGGACTCTCAAGAGTCTTCTCCAATATCACATTTCAAAAGCATCAATTCTTCAGGCACTCAGCCTTCTTTTTAGTCCAACTGCCACATCTATACATGACTACTGGAAAATCCATAGCTTTGACTAGATGGACCTTTGTCAGCAAAGTAATGTCTCTGCTTTTCAATATGTACTCTAGGTTGGTCATATCTTTTCTTCCAAGGAGCAAGCATCTTTTAATTCGTGGCTGCAGTCATCATCTTCAGTGATTTTGGAGCCCAAGGAAGTAAAGTCTGTCATGGTTTCCACTGTCTCCCTATCTATTTGCCATGAAGTGATGGGATCAGATGCCATGATCTTAGATTTTTGAGTGTTGAATTTGAAGCCAGCTTTTCACACTCCACTTTCACCTTCGTCAAGAGGCTCTTTAGTTCCTCTTCACTTTCTGCCATAAGGGTGGTGTCATCTGCATATCTGAGGTTATTGATGTTCCTCCCAGCAGTCTTGATTCCAGCTTGCGCTTCATCCAACCCTGCATTTTGCATCATGTACTCTGCATAGAAGTTAAATAAGCAGGGTGACAATATACAGCCTTGGCTTACTTCTTTCCCAATTTTGAATTGCCTATAACCATACATATATATCCTCCTTTTGTATTTCCCTCGCACCCACCACTCATCCCACCCATCTAGGTCATCACAGAGCACTGAGCTAAGCCCCCTGGGCTTTTCAGTAGGTTCCCACTATCTGGTTTACACACGGTAGTTCATATAGATCAGTCCAGTCTCTCAGTTCATCTGCCCTTCCTCCTCTCATGCCCACATGTCCATTCTCTATGTCTGTGTCTCTATTCTTGCCCTGCAAATAGGTTCATTTGTACCATTTTTCTATTAGCAATAATTGTGCCGCAGATAAGCCTTATTGGCTATGATACTGCCACTGTGCAAAGCTGTACCATTTTTCTAGTTTCCACATATATGCATTAATATATTCAATTCAGTTCAGTTTAGTCAATCAGTCATGTCTGACTCTTTGCAAGCCCATGAATCGCAGCACGCCAGGCCTCCCTGTACATCACCAACTCCCGGAGTTCACTCAAACTCACATCCATCGAGTCAGTGATGACATCCAGCCATTTCATCCTCTGTCATCCCCTTCGCCTCCCGCCCCCAATCCCTCCCAGCATCACAGTCTTTTCCAATGAGTCAACTCTTCACATGAAGTGGCCAAAGTACTGGAGTTTCAGCTTTAGTATAAGTCCTTCCAATGAACACTCAGGACTGATCTCCTTTAGAATGGACTGGTTGGATCTCCTTGCAGTCCAAGGGACTCTTAAGAGTCTTCTCCAACACCACAGTTCAATTAATATATTACATTTATTTTTTCTTTCTGACTTACTTCACTCTGTATGACAGACTATGAGTCCACTCACATCTCTACAAATGACCCAGTTTCACTCCTTTTTGTGACTGAGCAATATTCCATTGTGGGCATCCCTGGTGGCTCAGTGGTAAAGAATCTGCCTACAAAGCTAGCAGTAAGGCAGGAAAGATGAGTTCGATATTAGGTTGGGAAGCTCCCCTGGAAAAGGAAATGGTAACCCACTCCAGCATTCTTGCCTGGGAATTCCATGGACAGAGGAGCCTAGTGGGCTTCAGTCCATGGGGTCACAAGGGTCGGCCAAACTTAGTGATTAAACCACCACCCACCACCCACCACCAATATTCCATTATATATATGTACCACATCTTCTTTATCTACTCATCTTTCAACAGACTTTTAGATTGCTTCCATGTCCTGGTTATTGTAAATAGAGCTGCAATGAATATTGTGGTGCACATACCTTTTTGAATTATGGTTTTCTCAGGGTATATGCCCAGAAGTGGGATTGCTGTTTTATAGGGTAGTTCCATTTTTAGTTTTTCAAGGAATCTCCATACTGTTGTCCATATTGGCTCTACCAATTTCATTCCCACCAACAATGAAAGGGGGTTCCCTTTTCTCTACACTCTCTACAGCATTTATTATTTGTAGATCTTTTGATGATGGCCATCCTGACCAGTGTGAGGTAACACCTCATTATATAGTTTTGATCTGTATTTCTTTAATAATTAGTGATGTTGAGCATCTTTTTATGTTCCTCTTGTCCATCCATACATCTTCTTTGAAAAGAACATTTCTTTTTACATTCATATAAATAACTCATGAAAATGATTTTAATTTTGCACTTGATGTTATAAATCATTAAAAAGGAAAATATATAAAGAAAACATATCTTATAGAAATCTATATTGAATAAGGTATAATAATTCTTCTGTCTCCCACAATTCAAGTCATAATAACCTATAATAACCGGAAATTAGAGCCAGATGTTATAGTTGAGAATTAGGTACCAAAATTTAAGGGGGAAACATTTACTCTTAAAAACCTGTTCAGAAGAATTTTGGGAACCTTTGAAAAATGGAATCTGTTTGAGGCAAGAGAAATTGGACAGCTGCGAACCGGCCAGAGAGCAGTACATGGAATTAGCAGCATGGAGAAACATTTGCCCAGACAGCAGCCTGAGATTGCCTGAAGGTTTGGTTGTCACAATGCTAATGAACTATTGTGAAGAATATTTCTGAGAAGGATGAGGGAAAAAATAGTTTATCAGTCTATAACAATACAACTTTGAATGATACCTATTTGTGAAAAATGATTTATCTCCCATTCAATATCAGACACCCAGTATATTACATCCTAAGAAAACAACAAAAGAGGAAAACCAGCTAAGCAAAGCAAACAAATAAAATAACACATATTTTAATGTGTCAAAGTTCTTAAACACTGAAACACATTTTCTTGAGCTTTGTTTCTACTTTTCAAGGCATTTTTGGTTCAAAAGTTATCATACTTTCTTTTATCTTTTCAGGAAAATCTTTTTCAAATGAATCTTAGCAAGAGTGATAAAAGAAAAAAAAAAGAGTTTGCTACATGTTGGTTTTCTGTGAAAGGTTTTCACTCTGTTCTTGATCTGAAAGAACAATTTTGAATAACCCAGGGTTCATAAGAAAAGACAGGGGAAAAAAAAAAAGAGCTTGTAACTATCAGTATGGCTCTATATTCAAATACGTGAAAGGAAAGAAAAGCATATGGCCATGACTGAGAGACCTCAGAGCAGAACACTTAAGGAAATCAGCATGAAAAATAAAGTGCCCATTACCAAGGGATGATTTACTGTATAATTTATGGGAGGGTAGAGTAGGTTTGAAACTGCACTTAGCACCTGGATGCCATGAAATATAAATTGAGATGAAATGTGTTCATGAAAGTCCATTAATAAGAGGTATGATTTGGTTTCCTTTCTATTTTGTTTCAGTTTAACAGAAAGCAGTGGTAACCCTAGGCAAAATTCAACAGCTTCTACCCGATTGTTTCTTAGACTCATAAGATCTTGGCTTATCTGGTATTGCCTCTCTTTTTCTATGTGCATCTTTGTCTCCCTCTCTCTTTTTTTTTTTTTTTTTTATCTCTGTCTGTCTGTCTCTCTCATCATTCAACCTTCCTGAGAGATGCAAACCTCAGGCATCAAAGTATACATTTTAGAGATTTTTGCTTATTTATTCAATGATTCTATCAATATATTATCTAACTACTATGTACCAGTCATATTTTTGGCACTTGAGATATGTCAGTAACTGACCTGAAGCTTTCTTTCATGGAGTTAACAATCCAAAATGGAAAGTTGCAGAGTGGTTGGTTCAGTGTATTAATCAAAGTTCTGCAGGGAAACAGAATCAATAACACATGTACATATACAGAGATTTGTTTTATGGAATAGACTCATGTGCTTATGGAGGCTGGCAAGTCCAGGATCATCAGAGTAGTCTGATTCCAAAGACCCTGGGATGAGTCAGCATGGAAGTTCAAGTCTGAAGGTTGTCTCCTGGCAGAATTTCTTCTTGCTTAGGTAGGTTGGGTTTTGTTCTTTTAAAGCCTTCAGCAAATTAGATGAAGCCCACCCACATTATGGATGGCATTCTGCTTTACTGGTGGTCCACCAATTTACATTTTAACCTCATCCAAAAAACACCCTCACAGAAATATCCAAAATAAAAATTTGACCAAATATCCAGACACTATGGACCAGTCATGTTGACACATAAAATTAGCCATCATATTCAGAAAGCAGGGGGATTGGGGGTGAGAATACTGTGGTAATAAAGGAAGAATCAAATGAGGACAATAAAAGACTTTAGAGCTTGCTCATGGTAAGAAAGTAGTCTTTGTACTTTGTGGTTTGTTTGGTTTTAATTTATTATTATTGTTATTGGGCTTCCTTGGTGGCTCAAATGGTAAAGACTCTGCCTGCAATGTGGGAGGCCTGGGTTCAGTCCCTGGGTTGGGAAGATCTCTTGGAGGAGGGCGTGGCAAACCCACTTTGGTATGCATACCTGGAGAATCCCCATGGACAGAGGATGCCTGGTGGGCTACAGTCCATGGGGATGCAGAGTCAGACACGACTGAGTGACTAAGTACACACACATTCTTATTATTATTAGCCTCCTCAGGTCTCAGCTGTGGCACATGGAATCTTTGTTGTGGCACATGGGCTCTCTAGTTGTGGCACGTAGGCCAATAGTTGTGACACATGGGCTTAGGTGCTTCGCTGCATGTGGGATCTTAGTTTCCTCCACCAGGGATACATTGGAAGGCAGCTATCAATAACTGGACCACCAGAGAAATCCCTTCCCTTGTACATTTTTATTATTTATTTATTTATCTTTAGTTGCACTGGGTCTTTGTTTCTCTGTGGGCTTTTCCCTAGTTGCCACAAGTGGGGGTACAGGATCTCAGCACATGGGCTTCAGTAGTTGCAGCACATGGGCTTAGTAGTCACAGCATGTGGGCTCTAGGATACACAGTCTTCAGTAGTTGTGGCACATGGTACATGGGCTTAGTTGCTCTGTGATATGTGGAATCATCTCAGATCAGAGATCAAGCCCATATCCCCTGCATTGACAGGCAGATTCTTATCCACTGTACCACCAGAGAAATCCCCTCCCTTGTGTTTTAACAGAAATTCAATGGCAGGCAAAAGAATAGGGGTGCATTATAGTGGGAAAAAGGAAACTCTTCACATATACCCTGATCTGAAGCTGTTGAAATGGAGAAGCTGTACCAATGGAGCATCCTAAGTAGTTGGTTAGGGCTGCATATTTGGCTTTCTTTAGTTGGTCCTAAGTTGAAATAGGGACAAAAATTAAGAAAGCTGTCAGTTACTAATCATCTTGACCATTTGAGGCCTTTTGTAATAGATATTGTTTGGTTTTCTGGAGAGAGCAGTTACTAGAGATAGATGTCTGTTTTCCTACCAGGCTGACTGACAGCAGGCTGACTTCCTGGGCTGTTTACTGTAAGTATGGGGGCTGGTTTCCTGGACAGTTTGTTGAAGACTGTAAGTCAGAGTTGTTTTTATATATGGTCTTGTCATCACCTGCATTTGTATTTTTAGTCCCTCAACACAGATCATAAACAACATAACAAGCAAACTGCATAGTATATGAGAAGGTATAAATGTCACAGAGAAAATCTAGAACCATGTATGGAAGTTTGAAATGCAAAATGGGGAAAACATGAGATAGTTTGCTTTATTAAATTGACCATGAGGAGCAATATTCATTTAGAAGGTGAAATTTAAGTAAAACACTTGAAGATAGTGGATTAGCCAAGCAAAGTTCTTAAGGACAATAACCATATTGAACTCCTGATGCTGAGTTGTTGTAGTGGATGGATACTCAATGTTTATTTTTGTTGTTGCTCTTCAGACATCCATGCACGGTTTCATAATCTTTGGTCCATGCACACTATGAAGGATCAAGTCTGTAAGAGTCCAGATTAGGAAAAGGGAGAGGAGATTTTTGTAGAGACCTTGGAGGGTGTCCTTAGTGTGCTGTCAGTCCAAGCAAGATTAATGTCTCAAAGGGTAGGAATGGTTTTCTACTCTTTCCCTCAAGCCCAGCAAGTGGTGCTTCAAGAGACCTACTCAGACTTCAGATGTTCCATTCAGGATATTTGAAGGGCAGCATCAGAAAGATGAACTGCTTTCCCATTAAAGAAATAACTACATTTGTATTCATAACTACATTCATATCATATTCATATTGAAGAAAATTAGGGTTAGGGTTAGGTTAGATTAGGTTAATAAGCAAAAGAATGTGTGAGCTTTTTGTGTGGGATAGATTTGAACCACAAAAGAGAGGGAACTGGTCTGAGATATTTTAAGTTCTATAGTGGTGTAGTAGTGAAAGTTTTAGTCGCTCAGTCATGTCTGACTTTGCGACCCCATGAACTGTAGCCCACCAGGTTCCTCTATCCATGGAATTCTCCAGGTAAGTGGGTTGACATTCTGTTCTCCAGGGCATCTTCCCGACCCAGGGATTGAACCTTTTCCTCCTTCATTGCAGGCAGATTCTTTACCACCTGAACCACCAGGGCAGCTGAGAGGCTTTCATGGGAAGGTTGATGGGACTCCATTGAACAGATCATACCAGCTTTAATAAGCACAGAATCAGAACCCCACCCCCACCCGCTTCACCCCCTCCCCCCCCACACACACACACACATATACCCATCTTGCAACAGGGCTCATTCAAGAAAGAACATCTCTTCCTCCATACCATTCAACGTGACTGGGCTCCAACTGCAGATGTATGGGTAACCACAGCTAATAATCAGAGAAGAGGATAAAACAGAAAGAAAGGTGTGTGTTTTGTTTTGCTTTTTTTGGTACCACCTATGCTTTTCCTTACTCCAGATGCCACAGGAAACAAAACTGCACTGGCCACTGAGGAAGAGAAAAAGATCATGTTTGCCGTTTAAGGTTGATATAAAACCATCTAGACACTATTTGAGTCATGGAGACTGACCAGGTTTTAAACCACAGGAAGATGAGTTCAACCCTCTAAAGGATAGATTTTGAAGTGTTAATGGGAAATTAAAGTAAGTTGTACTCATTGATTTTACTGGATTCCTTTTGCTTTATTTATGTATTTATATTTTTGCATCTGCTTGAATACCTCAGGGTTGGTGGCTTAGAATCATTTCTGCTTAAGTGATGTCTGTTGGCTGGAAATTCATAGCATGCAGATAATTCTGGTTTAGGTCTAAAATCCATCCAGAACAATGAAAGAAATTTGGAGTCTGTGCTGGTCAGCCCCTGAGATGGCCCATTAAAGTTCTTATCCCTTTTTGTTTCCATTACATCCTTGTTTAAATTTCCTCCCACCCTGAAAGAGGCTCACTCTGAATAATGTCCAAAAGAATTTAATAGAAAAGAGTGTGTGCAACCTCCAATGGTCATAAAGTACATTCTGGCTTTCACTTGCTCTGGAGGAAGCTGGCCACCACGTTAAAAGGCTTCTGGAGACATCCACATAGAAAGGAACTGAGGCTTCCTACCAGTAACCAGCCCAGGCATGTGTATGAGCCATCCTAGAATGGATCATTTCTCCCAGTTACACCCTAGAATGACTATACTCTGTACAAGTGACTTTTGCAGCATGTGATGTTTAGTTTCCTGTGTCAATTGCCTGGGCTCAGAAATACCCAAATAGTTGGTAAAACAACATTTCTGTGTGTGTCTGTGAGAGTATTTCCAGAAGAGATTAACATTCAGATTGGTGAACTGAGTGAAGCAGATGGTCCTTCCTAATGCAGGCAGCACCGTCCAATCTGTCAAGGGTCCAAATAATAGAACAAAAAGATGGAAGGGGGTGAATTCATTTGAATACCCTGAAAAAAGTAAATCTTAGTGTAAATTATAATAGAAGAAAACACTGAATATATTGACATGCTTATAATTTTTATATGAAATATGAAATTCTCAATATCAATTTTTATATGGGATAGTCTGCTTAAGCATTAATATTTTGAGATGCCAAATAATTGACTAATAAAATTGGATTTTTCTTTGCTTATTACACTGAGAAGAAGATAGAATTTGGAATGTAAGATTGTCATTCCAAGTTTGCTCAATTATAGTTTCAGTTATCTGTGGGTAACCTAGAAAGTTTCTGATTTTCATAGTGGTTTGTGTTTTTGCTAAGGTGAGGCAAAAATTTTAATTGCTTGTGTTACAAAGCTGATGTACAGGAGAAAACCAAATAGGAAGTAAGAGAACACATTCTACAGGGTATATCACCATCTCTATCCGCTCTTTTGGCCTCTATTAATTATAAAGTGTACAGTACTTTTGATAATGAGTTTGGAGAATCTCAAAGGTTTTAAGAACATATCGTGTTCTGTAAAAATCTATCTCAGACTCAGTTTCCTGCTCTGAGACAATTTGAATATTAGTTAGACCTAATTTCAGAAAATTCATATCAGGTGAGAAAAAAGATAATATGTATGAAAAACCAATCAATAATCTCTAATTGCTTTACAAATCCCTATAATCATACTATGATGTAGAAACACAGAAATAACCACACAGTGATGTAATTTCAATTAAAATTTTAAATTCTTTTGTGAACTATTTGTAAGTAAATGTTAATTCAAAAAAAAAAGATTTTGAATTAATTAAAGTGTATTTACAGAGTACCAATACACTACCAAGATGGGAAGTTGAAACAAGAAAAAACTGTAAAATAAAATGCTATTTTATTAAAGCTAGAATCTATTATAAATATCAGTTCACTTCAGTCGCTCAGTCATGTCCGACTCTTTGTGACTTCATGAAAGGCAGCACTCCAGGCCTCCCTGTCCATCACCAACTTCCGGAGTTCACTCAGACTCACGTCCATCGAGTCCGTGATGCCATCCAGCCATTTAATCCTCTGTCGTCCCCTTCTCCTCCTGCTGCCAATTCCTCCCAGCATCAGAGTCTTTTCCAATGAGTCGACTCTTCGCATGAGGTGGCCAAAGTACTGGAGCTTCAGCTTTAGCATCATTCCTTCCAAGGAAATCCCAAGGCTGATCTCCTTCAGAATGGACTGGTTGGATCTCCTTGCAGTCCAAGGGACTCTCAAGAGTCTTCTCCAACACCACAGTTCAAAAGCATCAAATCATCGGTGCTCAGCCTTCTTCACAGTCCAACTCTCACATCCATACATGACCACTGGAAAAACCATAGCCTTGACTAGACGGACCTTCGTCGGCCAAGTAATGTCTCTGCTTTTGAATATACTATCTAGGTTGGTCATAACTTTTCTTGTGAGGAGTAAGTGTCTTTTAATTTCATAGCTACAATCACCATCTGCAGTGATTTTGGAGCTCCAAAAAATGAAGTCTGACACTGTTTCCACTGTTTCCCCTCCTGTTTCCCATGAAGTGATGGGACCAGATGCCATGATCTTCGTTTTCTGAATGCTGAGCTTTAAGCCAACTTTTTCACTCTCCCCTTTCACTTTCAGCAAGAGGCTTTTTAGTTCCTCTTCACTTTCTGCAATAAGGGTGGTGTCATCTGTGTATGTGAGGTTATTGATATTTCTCCCGGCAATCTTGATTCCAACTTGTGCTTCATCCAGTCCAGCATTTCTCATGATGTACTCTGCATATAAGTTAAATCAGCAGGGTGACCATATACAGCCTTGAAGTACTCCTTTTCCTATTCGGAACCAGTCTGTTGTTCCATGTCCAGTTCTAACTGTTGCTTCCTGACCTGCATACAGATTTCTCAAGAGGCAGGTCAGGTGGTCTGATATTCCCATCTCTCTCAGAATTTTCCACAGTTTATTGTGATCCACACGGTCAAAGGCTTTGGCATAGTCAATAAAGCAGGAATAGATGTTTTTCTGGAACTCTCTTGCTTTTTCCATGATCCAGCGGATGTTGGCAATTTGATCTCTGGTTCCTCTGCCTTTTGTAAAAACCAGCTTTAACATCAGGAAGTTCACGGTTCACGTATTGCTGAAGCCTGGTTTGGAGAATTTTGAGCATTACTTTACTAGCATGTGAGATGAGTGCAATTGTGCAGTAGTTTGAGCATTCTTTGCCATTGCCTTTCTTTGGGATTGGAATGAAAACTGACCTTTTCCAGTCCTGTGGTCACTGCAGTTTTCCAAATTTGCTGGCATATTGAGTGCAGCACTTTCACAGCATCATCCTTCAGGATTTGAAAGAGCTCAACAGGACTTCCATCACCTCCACTAGCTTTATTCATAGTGATACTTTCTAAGGCCCACTTGACTTCACATTCTAGGATGTCTGGCTCTAGATTAGAGATCACACCATCATGATTATCTGTGTCGTGAAGATCTTTTTTGTACAGTTCTTCTGTGTATTCTTGCCACCTCTTCTTAATGTCTTCTGCTTCTGTTAGTTCCAGACCATTTCTGTCCTTTATTGAGCCCATCTTTGCATAAGATTTTCCCTTGGTATCTCTAATTTTCTTGAGAGATCTCTAGTCTTTCCCATTCTGTTGTTTTCCTCTATTTCTTTCATAGATCACTGAAGAAGGCTTTCTTATCTCTTCTTACTATTCTCTGGAACTCTGCATTCAGATACTTATATCTTTCCTTTTCTCCTTTGCTTTTCACCTCTCTTCTTTTCACATCTGTTTGTAAGACTTCCCCAGACAGCCATTTTGCTTCTTTGCATTTCTTTTCCGTGGGGATGGTCTTGATCCCTGTCTCCTGTACAATGTCAGGAACCTCATTCCATAGTTCACCAGGCACTCTATCTGCCAAATCTAGACCCTTAAATCTATTTCTCACTTCCACTGTATAATCATAAGGGATTTGATTGAGGTCATACCTGAATGGTATAGCCGTTTTCCCTACTTTATTCAATTTGAGTCTGAATTTGGTATATAAGGAGCTCATGATCTGAGCCACAGTCAGCTCCTGGTCTTGTTTTTGTTGACTGTATAGAGCTTCTCCATCTTTGGATGCAAAGAATACAATCTATCTGATTTTGGTGTTGATCATCTGGTGATGTCCATGTGTAGAGTCTTGTCTTGTGTTGTTGGAAGAGGGTGTTTGCTATGACCAGTGCATTTTCTTGGCAAAACTCTAGTAGTCTTTGCCCTGCTTCTTTCCACATTCCAAGGCCAAATTTGCCTGTTACTCCAGGTGTTTCTTGACTTCCTCCTTTTGCATTCCAGTCCCCTATAATGAAAAGGACATCTTTTGGGGGTGTTAGTTCTAAAAGGTCTTGTAGGTCTTCATAGAACCATTCAACTTCAGCTTATTCAGCATTACTGGTTGGGGCATAGACTTGGATTATCGTGATATTGAATGGTTTGCCTTGGAGATGAACAGAGATCATTCTGTCGTTTTTGAGATTGCATCCAAGTACTGTATTTTGGACTTTTTTGTTGACCATAATGGCTACTCCAGTTCTTCTGAGGGATTCCTGCCCGCAGTAGTATATATAATGGTCATCTGAGTTATATTCACCCATTCCAGTCCATTTTAGTTCACTGATTCCTAGAATGTCGACGTTCACTCTTGCCTTCTTTTGTTTGACCACTTCCAATTTGCCTTGATTCTTGGACCTGACATTCCAGGTTCCTATGCAATATTGCTCTTTACAGCATCGGACCTTACTTCTATCACTGGTTACATCCACAACTGGGTATTGTTTTTGCTTTGTCTCCATTCCTTCATTCTTTCTGGAGTTATTTCTCCACTGATCTCCAGTAGCATCTTGGGCACCTACTGACCTGGGGAGTTCCTCTTTTGGTATCCTATCATTTTGCCTTTTCATACTGTTCATGGGGTTCTCAAGGCAAGAATACTGAAGTGGTTTGACATTCCCTTCTCCAGTGGACCACATTCTGTCATATCTCTTCACCATGTCCCAGCTGTCTTGGTTTGCCCCTTGCGCATGGCTTGGTTTCATTGAGCTAGACAAGGCTGTGGTCCAAGTGTGATTAAACTGACTAGATTTCTGTGAGTATGGTTTCAGTGTGTCTGCCCTCTGATGCCGTCTTGCAATACCTACCATCTTACTTGGGTTTCTCTTACCTTGGGCGTGGGATATATCTTCACAGCTGCTCCAGCAAAGCATAGCCGCTGCTCCTTACCTTGGACGAGAAATATCTCCTTACCACAGTCCTTCCTGACCTTCAACGTGGGATAGCTCCTCTAGGCCCTCCTGTGCCAGCACAGCCACCACTCCTCGGGTTTTTCCTCCCAGCTGCCTCCCCTGGCCTCTGGCACAGGGTGACTCCTCCCAGCCACCGCCCCTGGCCTCCAGCGTGGGGTGGCTCCTCCTGTATGTAGCCCCTGGCCTCGGGCATGACATAGCTCCTCCTGGCTGCCCCTGACCTCAGACGCGAGGTAACTCTTCTTGTCCGCCGCCCCTGGCCTCGGATGTGGGATGTCTCCTCCTGGCCGCCAGTGACCTCAGACACTGGATAGCTGCTCTCAGCCGCTGCCCCTGGCCTTGGACACTGAGTAGCTCCTCTCAGCCACTACCCCTGACCTCGGATGTGTGATGTCTCCTCCTGGCCGCCAGTGACCTCAGACACTGGATAGCTGCTCTCAGCCGCTGCCCCTGGCCTTGGACACTGAGTAGCTCCTCTCAGCCACCACCCCTGACCTCGGATGTGTGATGTCTCCTCCTGGCCTCCAGTGACCTCGGACGTGGGGCAGCTCCTCTCGGCCGCCGCCCCTGACCTTGGACTTGGTTAGCTCCTTCTGGCCGCTGCCCCTGACCTCAGACTTGATTAGCTCCTCTTGCGCTGTCACAACCTGGCACTCTCGGCCACTACCCCTGACCTCGGGTGTGGGGTAACTTCTCTTGGCCAAGCTTAGTTAGCCAGGTCACAGCCGCTTTAAGTAATAGTATATGCTTCAGAAATATCCCATATAAGCCTGATTTAAGACACCAGTAATAATGCCTCAGTTATCTTAAAAATTAACACATTTATAATTATATAGATTAAATTTTTTATTTATTTATTTTTGTATATGATTCATTTATTTTTTGCCTAGAAGTTGTTTTTTTTAAATTTTACTTTATTTTACTTTACAATACTGTATTGGTTTTGCCATACATCAACATGAATCCACCACGGGTATACGTGAGCTCCAAATCCTAAACCCCCCTCTCACCTCCCTCCCCATACCATCCCTCTGGGTCATCCCAGTGCACCAGCCCCAAGCATCCTGTATCCTGTATAGAACATAGACTGGCGTTTCATTTCTTACATGATATTATACATGTTTCAGTGCCATTCTCCCAAATCATCCCACCCTCTCCCTCTCCCACAGCGTCCAAAAGTCTGTTCTATACATCTGTGTCTCTTTTGCTGTCTCACATACAGGGTTATTGTTATCATCTTTCTAAATTCCATATATATGTATTAGTATACTATATTGGTGTTTTTCTTTCTGGCTTACTTCACTCCGTATAATAGGCTCCAGTTTCATTCACCTCATTAGAACTGATTCAAATGTATTCTTTTTAATGGCTGAGTAATACTCCATTGAGTATATGTACCACAGCTTTCTTATCCATTCATCTGCTGATGGACATCTAAGTTGCTTCCATGTCCTGGCTATTAAAAACAGTGCTGAGATGAATACTGGGGTACATGTGTCTCTTTCAATTCTGATTTCCTTGGTGTGTATGCCCAGTAGTGGGATTGCTGGGTCATAAGACAGTTCTATTTCCAGTTTTTTAAGGAATCTCCACACTGTTCTCCATAGTGGCTATACTAGTTTGCATTCCCACCAACAGTGTAAGAGGGTTCCCTTTTCTCCACACCCTCTCCAGCATTTATTGCTTGTAGACTTTTGGATTGCTGCCATTCTTACTGGTGTGAAGTGGTAACTCATCAAGACCATCAAGTGGTCTTGATTTGCATTTCTCTGATAATGAGTGATGTTGAGCATCTTTTCATGTGTTTGTTAGCCATCTGTATGTCTTCTTTGGAGAAATGTCTATTTAGTTCTTTGGCCCATTTTTTGATTGGGTCATTTATTTTTCTGGAATTGAGCTGCATATGTTGCTTGTATATTTTTGAGATTATTTGTTTGTCAGTTGCTCATTTGCTGTTATTTTCTCCCATTCTGAAAGCTGTTTTTTCACCTTGCTTATAGTTTCCTTTGTTGTGCAGAAGATTTTATTTTAATTAGGTTCCATTTGTTTATTTTTGTTTTCATTTCCAATATTCTGGGAGGTGGATCATAGAGGATCCTGCTATGATTTATGTCGGAGAGTGTTTTACCTAAGTTCTCCTCTAGGAGTTTTATAGTTTCTGGTCTTACATTTAGATCTTTAATCCATTTTGAGTTTGTTTTTGTGTAGTGTTAGAAAGTGATCTAGTTTCATTCTTTTACAAGTGGTTAACCAGTTTTCCCAGCACCACTTGTTAAAGAGATTGTCTTTAATCCATTGTATATTCTTGCCTCCTTTGTCAAAGATAAGGTGTCCATAGGTGTATGGCTTTGTCTCTGGGCTTTCTATTTTGTTCCATTGATCTATATTTCTGTCTTTGTGCCAGTACCATACTGTCTTGATGACTGTGGCTTTGTAGTAGAGCCTGAAGTCAGGCAGGTTGATTCTTCCAGTTCCATTCTTCTTTCTCAAGATTGCTTTGGCTATTCGAGGATTTTTGTATTTCCATGCAAATTGTGAAATTATTTGTTCTAGTTCTGTGAAAAATACCGTTGGTAGCTTGATAGGGATTGCATTGAATCTGTAGTTTGCTTTGGGTAGTATACTCATTTTCACTATATTGATTCTTCCGATCCATGAACATGGTATATTTCTCCATCTATTAGTGTCCTCTTTGATTTCTTTCACCAGTGTTTTATAATTTTCTATATATAGGTCTTTAGTTTCTTTAGGTAGACATATTCCTAAGTATTTTATTCTTTTTGTTGCAATGCTGAATGGAATTGTTTTCTTAATTTCTTTTTCTACTTTCTCATTATTAGTGTATAGGAAGGCAAAGGATTTCTGTTGATTTTATATCTTGCAACTTTACTATATTCATTGATTAGCTCTAGTAATTTTCTGGTGGGTTCTTTAGGGTTTTCTATGTAGAGGATCATGTCATCTGCAAACAGTGAGAGTTTTACTTCTTCTTTTCCAATTTGGATTCCTTTTATTTCTTTTCCTGCTCTGATTGCTGTGGTCAAAACTTCCAGAACTATGTTGAATAGTAGCGGTGAAAGTGGGCACCCTTGTCTTGTTCCTGACTTTAGGGGAAATGCTTTCAGTTTTTCACCGTTAAGGATAATGTTTGCTTTGGTTTGTCATATATAGCTTTTATTATGTTGAGGTATGTTCCTTCTATTCCTGCTTTCTGGAGACTTTTTATCTTAAATGGAAGCTGAATTTTGTCAAAGGCTTTCTCTGCGTCTATTGAGATAATCATATGGCTTTTATTTTTCAATTTGTTAATGTGGTGAATTACATTGATTGATTTGTGGATACTGAAGAATCCTTGCATCCCTGGGATAAAGCCCACTTGGTCATGGTGTATGATCTTTTTAATGTGTTGTTGGAGTCTAATTGCTAGAATTTTAAAGTAGTAGCTACAAATTTGAGTCAATCTCAGAGTAGCAAACACCTATTAACATATATTTTTGGCTTTTATCCATTTCTTTTTTTTTTTAGATAAACAGTTTTTTTTTTTTAATGGTTATATCTGTAACAAATCAAGTTTTTGTGCTTTTTTTTTTAAAGAAATCTTCATATTAATATGTATCTATACCTTTCTGAGTAAAATCAACATTTTTGAAATATATAATGTGTCTTAAATTCTAAACAGTTAATGGAGATGGTGTGAACAACTTTACCAAGTAATTTTAAATTTTAAAAAAATTCATGTAAAAACACAATTTACCAAAAGTGACACAATAATAAATTGAAGTCCAGTATAATTCTATGATGGAGAAGGCAATAGCACCCCACTCCAGTACTCTTGCCTGGAAAATCCCATGGACGGAGGAGCCTGGTAAACTGCTGTCCATGGGGTCGCAAAGAGTTGAACACGGCTGAACAACTTCACTTTCACTTTTCACTTTCATGGATTGGAGAAGGAAATGGCAACCCACTCCAGTGTTCTTGCCTGGAGAATCCCAGGGATGGCAGAGCCTGGTGGATGCCACCTATGGGGTTGCACAGAGTCAGACACGACTGAAGTGACTTAGCAGCATAATCCTATGGCCTTCCCAAGAGGCACTAGTGGTAAAGAACATGCCTCTCAATGCAGGAGACTAAGACACATGGGTACGATTAATGGGTTAGGAAGATTCCCCTGGAGGAAGCCATGGCAACCCATTCCAATATTCTTGTCTAGAGAGTCCCAAGGACAGAGGAGCCTTGTGGACTATGGGCCATGGGGTCACAGAGTCAGACCTGACTGAAGTGACATAGCCTGCATGCACACATATAATCCTATACCCAATATGAAAAAGCAAACTTGAGTTTAAAAGTTTACCACAAAGCAACTGCCAAAGCAATTGGTTTTGTTGGTTGAATTTATCCCTTCACTTAAGAAAGAGTGTACACTTAATTTGAAATAATTCTTCTATATATTAATATTTATTAGCTAATTTTTGAGACCAATATAACCTTGACAGCAAATAGTAATAAGAGCATAGCAAGGAAGGATAATTGCCGGACCATTTCACTTGTAAACATAACATATGAAAACTTAAAAGTGAAAGTGAAAGTGAAGTCGCTCAGTCGTGTCTGACTCTTTGCAACCCGGTGGACTGTAGCCCACCCGGCTCCTCCGCCCATGGGATTCTCCAGGCAAGAAGACTGAAGTGGGTTGCCATTTCCTTCTCCGGGGGATCTTCCTGACCCAGGGATTGAACCAGGTCTCCCACATTGCAGGCAGATGCTTTAACCTCTCAGCCACCAGGGAAGCCCAAGAAAACTTAAAAATAGCAATAAAGATTCAAATCCAGAATATTGTAAGATGTTCAGTACTTCATAACTAAGTTGGGATTACCTGAGAAATGCATATTGTTTTCAGTAAAATCAATCAAGTGAATTTGTACATCCACAGAACAAATGAAAATTCTTAATAGATGTTTCAAAAGTATTTTATAAAGTTCATAATATAACACTATGTATGCTATATATTATACAATATATGCATATGTATAATGTGTTATAAAATTTGTAACATAAAATCTAAAGACAAAGATGATGTATATGCAAACTGACATACATTTTAAATCTGATAATATCTGCTCAATTCTTTCCTCCTAAGAATAGGAATGAGATAAATATACTTGTTATCATTATTTCAATACAAAATTTACATGAGATCTTGAAGGATACAAAAGACAAGGGAAAAATAAAATTAAAAAACACATAAGTCTGGAATGAAAGCATAAATTTGTCATTATTATGATCAAATGATTTTTCATTTACACAATCCAGAAAAACCTGGAATAAATATAATTTAAAAGTAAATTCAACAACTTCTCTGATATAATTTAAAATTAATGAATTCCTAAATAGCACCCACATTAAGTAATTTTTTTAAAATTTTAAATTATATAAAGTAACATTAGATACATCAAATAGACTTTTTTTTAAAATATTTGTTTATTTTTGGCTGTGCTTGGTCTTGGTTGCTACAAGGGCGTTTTTCTAGTTGGGGAGAGAGCTAGGGCTACTCTTTAGCTGTGGTACACTAGCTTCTCATTGTGGTGGCTTCTCATCGCAGAGCATAGGCCCTAGGCATGTAAGCTTCAGTAACTGTGGCTCCAAAGCTCTAGGGCATAGGCTCAGCAGTTGAGGCACATGGGCTTAGTTATTCCATGGCATGTGAGATCTTCCCAGATCAGGGATTGGACCTGCGTCTCCTGTCTTGGCAGGCAGATCCTTTACCACTGAGCCACCAGGGAATCCTCAAATAGACTTATGACTTCCAACTATAGTAGAGTGGACTATGTCAAATTATCTCTTCTAAACACAATAATAAATGTAAAAACTGGAAAATATACCCAGTCAAATTCCATAACTTCTCATCTCTGGAAATCAAATAAGGTAAAACTGTAATAAGTGTTCATTCAAGAAAAACTATTAAATGATGGATAAGAACAGCTATGGTTTTTCCAGTAGTCATGTGTGGATTTGAGAGTTGGACTATAAAGAAAGCTGAGCACCAAAGAATAGATGCTTTTGAACTGTGGTGTTGGAGAAGACTCTTGAGAGTCCCTTGGACTGCAAGGAGATCAAAACAGTCTACCCTAAAGGAGATCAGTCCAGAGTGTTCATTGGAAGAACTGATGTTGAAGTTGAAACTCCAATACTTTGGCTACCTGATGCAAAGAACTGGCTCCTTGGAAGAGACCCTAATGCTGGGAAAGATTGAAGGTGGGAGGATAAGGGGACAACAGAGGATAAGATGGTTGGATGGCATCATTGACTTGGTGGATATGAGTTTGAGTAAGTTCAGAGAGTTGGTGATGGACAGAGAAGCCTGGTGTGCTGCAGCCCATGAGCTGTAGAGTTGAACACGACTGAGCGACTGAACTGAACTGAACTGAAGAACAATGGGAGTCTGTAGCCTTACCCAACCTCTGCCCTGTCAAGCTTGATTTTGTAATATTACTATATTTAGGCTGAGAAAGGGAAAAATAAGTTTCTCTGCCTAAGGGTAGACTTGATTTGAGGCAGAAGGTGAATACTCAGGCCTGACTGTGTCATCTGTAAATGTTGCAAACTCCATAGGCAACATTGGAGAAATCTTATGATTGTTACTCAGGGATTAGGATCCCTGTTGGGACAGCAAAAAAGCTAGCCAGAAAGTTAGTGGGGAATCTTTGAAATTAGAGAGCCATAAAAGGTTATATACCTTTTCAGATGTTGCCATCTAAGTGAGAAACTATGTACATGTGTATGGGAGATCAGGGATGGTTCTAGGGAAAAAAAAAATGCTTAGCAAGTGTTGAAGATGGTCTCAGTGCTTTTTAACTCACACACAGATTTATTGTCAGAAATTGAAGAGAAATTCAAGTTGTTTAAGTACATTCTTTCCAATTCTACATTAACCACTGAACTGTGTAGAAAAAGCAGACGCACCAAGGAAGTCAGGATAACAAAAAAAAAGAAGGAAGTGATATGACCAGCCATACATTTCAGTGAGGAAAATTCATAGGTTTAATCCAAGCAAGTTACCAAAATAGAATTTTTAAAATACATAAATAAGTTAGTAAAACAAAAATTTAAAAAGCAGCAACAACTACCCTCAAGGGGGAGGGGTAGCAAAATTTGGAGTTGTAACAAAATAATATATGAAGTATCCAATTGTCAACATAAGATATGCAAAGAAATAAAAAGTATGGCATATACTCAGGAGAAATGTATTGAGTAAAATCTCTGAGTGGATCCATATGTTACATTTATTAAACAAAACTTCTGACTCTGATATTTCAAATAAATTCAAGAAATTAAACTGTGTTTAAGTAAACAATGAAAATTAACAGTATAATACCTCAAATAGGGTATATTAAGACAAAAATAGAAACTGTAGAAAAGAACCAAATGAAATACCTAGAATTAAAAAGCACAAGTGTATTTATTTATTTGGCTGTGCTAGGTCTTTTGGAGAAGGCAATGGCAATCCACTCCAGTACTCTTGCCTGCAAAATCCCATGGACGGAGGAGCATGGTAGGCTGCAGTCCATGGGGTCGCAAAGAGTCGGACACGACTGAGTGACTTCACTTTCAATTTTCACTTTCATGCATTGGAGAAGAAAATGGCAACCCACTCCAGTGTTCTTGCCTGGAGAATCCCAGGGGCGGGGGAGCCTGGTGGGAGTCTATGGGTCGTACAGAGTCAGACACGACTGAAGCGACTTAGTAGCAGCAGCTGGGTCTTTGCTGTTGTGTGGGGTTTTCTCTAGCTGTGGAGCATGGAGGCTACTCTCTAGTTGTGGTGTGCAGGCTTCTCATTGCTATGGCTTCTCTTGTTTCAGAGCTTGGGCTCTAGGGCATGCAGGGTTCAGTAGTTGTGGTGCATGGGCTTAGTAGTTAAAGCTCCCGGGCCTAAAGCACAGATTCAATAGCTGTGGTACACAGGCTTAGCTGCCCTATGGCACAAGGGATCTTTTTCAAACCTGTATCCTCTGCATTCTCAGGCAGATTCTTCACCACTGAGCTACCAGGGAAGCCCCAAAGTACACATTCAATCAAAGGAAAAGGGAAGAAAACTTTTACACACAAGAAGTAGAAGGATGACAAGCCTAAAATCAATTGATATTAATTTCCTAGAGCTCCTGGAAAAAATAACAGCAAAATAAGTAGCTTAAAACAATAGAAATTTATTCTTTCACTATTCAAAATTCTGGACATGTGGAAGTTCAAAATCAAGAGGATGGCAACTGCTCTTGTTCTGCTTTATTTTCTTATTATGATTATTTATAGTAAGTATTGTCAACACATATAATAATCTATTAGGAATAAAAATAAGTTTTATTTGAGTTAACTGAAGACTATAGCCCAAAAGACACAGTTTCAAGAAGCACCTGAATGGTATTCTTCCAGACTACAAAATGGAGGAGGCTTATGTAGATAAAACCCACAAAGTAACATAGATTGTTTGTCAAGAATTAGTATTGGAACTGGCAAGAATAAGGTGCGTGATATCAAGAGTTGATTAGGAGAAAAAAAAAATGACAAGGATCCAAAATGATTGAATAATTATAAGACTTTAAGACTATAAAATTGCAGCTCTCAGCTGCTAGCCCATATTGAGAATGGCTGATGTTGTCCTTGAGTTTCATACTATTCAGAAAGTTCAAGTACTCAGTGATGCAATTATGGTCTGAAACCATATACACAATGGCCACTTGGTTCCATTTTGAATGCTTGAACCATGGTTACTCCAGATTGATTATTAAATACATCCATTTCTTTAATGGTTACAGCAGCATACAATGCATATTTATAGGCCATAAGACCGGCTATTCTATTTAGCATAAGGTTCAAACTATGTATAAGCCCATACCTCAACATGTGAAAATTCCTCCCATCAATACCCTCAAAATTTTTAAGTGTATTCTGCATGGATTCATCTTTTTCTGTAAAGACTATGAACTCCTTATGGGAAAAATAACTCCTGTTTTTAACTCATTGCTTATAAAGCTAAAGAAAAAAATAATAAAAGTCTATGGTAGATATTAAATATTTGTTGAATAAATGCTTCTATGTATGCATAAATACATTTTGGGATATATTTGTCTAATACTATGTAATTCACAAAGATTTGATTCAAAAAGAGCAAACAAATTAATAGATTTTTAATCCACCTCATTTAACAGGACATGCAAAACAGACCTCAGAATCAGTTTGCAATAGGGATGAGGAAATAAGTAGTTTTCATTGTGGTAAGTTCAATATACTGTTAGTCATTCAGTTGATGGTGAGACAGAGGTAAAGAATCTGCCTGTCAATCAATTCAGGGGACTCAGAAGATGTAGGTTTGATTCCTTGGTCAGGAGATACCATGGAGGAGGAAATAGAAACCCACTCCAGTTTTCTTGCCTGGACAATCCCATGGACAGAGGAGCCTGAAGGGCTAGGGTTCACAAAGAGTTGGACATGAATGGGCACACACAAGGTGTTTCATCTGTTTCCTTTAATGTACTCATCTTTTTAAAATTTCTTTTAAAAGCTTTTCATATCTTCATTGCTTTCTAATCACAATTCCTGAGATACAGATTAAACTTTTTTGTTTCCAATAAGGTATTACTTATAACTAATAGTATCTTTCACAATAAGTTGACTTAAACAAATACACAAATAATGTAAGATAACCACCATGAATCTAAATAAATTATATGAATAAGAGTGATGGGCTTATATTATAGACAGAGTATAGAAACACTGAAAAGCATATTTCAATAGACTATTACACTCAAATATAGAAAGTTGAATGTCATTTTAGAATGAGCATAGATTTTGATGACCAGTGGAAAATAATGTCAAACATTTACTGGGGAATTAAGAAACATTAAATATTTTCCTTAGCAATTAATAGAGATAGTTTATTTAAGTATTAAAACTCTGTCATGTGAACACCAGCTATGTTTTGCAGATGAAGAAACAAAAGCACAAAAATATGTATAAAACTTGTCTGAGTTCTCATGGCTGGGAAGGGGTTGGAACAAATTTTGGAACCAAGTCACAGGATCCCAAGGGCCACGTTTTTCATCATTGTGGGGTTTTTTGTTTGTATTTATAGGAGGATTTCTTTTTTCTTTTTTTAGAGTATAATTGCTTTACAATGTTGTGTTAGTTTCTGCAATACAATGAAGTGAATCAACTATCTATATACATATATCACCTCATCACTGTGTTTTAATGGCTGCTTCACTTCAACTTATCAGATTTTTTCCTCCACAACTTACTTATTTGCTAGATAACTGAAGGTACATTATAAACTCCACAAGTAGGCATGATGCTTTTGGAAATTAAATAAAGGTATGTATTTAAATCTAGTTTTTCAGAGACACTCAAGAAATGTTAGTCTCTTCTCCTCTTTCTTAAACTCAAGGATGAGAGCGCCTCTTATTTCACATTCTGTTTCTGTCTGGATCAAGTTTCCTGTGGGCTGTCAGAGCTGCTAAATCAGATATCTTTTCATACATGCCACTTAGAAGAGTCAGGAACACTGTCTTCCTGCAGTTCTTGGGCCCTTTAAATACAGAGCAAGAGCCTCTCACTGGTCTCTCTGTGCAGCAGCTCACTGTCAGCATTTCATTGCTGTCTGACCGGCACCAGAGCCTGGAGCTCATTGATAATACAAAGAGAGGAATGTCTGCTCTCTGACAGACACTGATGGCAGGGGCTGCCACTCCCAGCGGGCTGTGACTTGGGCCACAACCAAACACAGCATGCCACAGGCTGAATCCACTTTGATGAAATAGGATTCTTTCTTCTGTTGGAGGGTTCATTGGACCTATTTAAATCAGGTTGTGATTCTCACTGGAACAGACCAATCTTGGTAACTAGCAATAGTCTGCATTATTCTTCTGACATGCAGGAGATTATATAGGAATTTTATCCACAACTGCTACTGCAGTGTGACTTTAGTCAGAACTTCATTCTGCAATATTTTATTCTAGTTTCTAAAACCACTGTTTCACTTGGAGTCTTATTGCTAATTAAAAGAACTATTTCAAAATCTCAGACTCTTCTTTATCCCATAATTTCATACTTCTTGATATTGAGCTTCTTTAAAAACAACAACAACAACAACAAAACTTTGGTTTCACCAACATGTCCTTCTACTGATTTTTTTTTTCTTTTCTTTTCTGTTTTCCCCCTGAAGCTCTAGGTTGTTTTAGGGATATATAGAGCATATGGAACAAAAAGAGACAAATCATATTTGATATGGTAGCTCATTTTGCAGATGAGAAAATGGTTAACATTGATTAACCCTCTTTGTCAGTGAAGGGTAAAAACAAGGATGCAAATATTTTTCCCTTTAATCTAGAACTTTGAAATTTGTCACACAGTCACATACAAATGAAATGAAAGGGAGAATTTCTGATGGTAAGTTAGCATATTAAACTCTACTTATGTAGTATCATGAAGCTTCCCTGGTGGCTCAGAAGTTAAAGCATCTGCCCGCAATGTGGGAGACCGGGGTTCTATCCCTGGGTCAGGAAGATCCCTTGGAGAAGGAAATGGCAACCCACTCCAGTATTCTTGCCTGGAGAATCCCATGGGTGGAGGAGCCGGGTGGGCTACAGTCCACGGGGTCGCAAAGAGTCGGACACGACTGAGCGACTTCACTTCACTTCACTTATGTAGTATCATATACACTCATGTAATCATAACTTTTGTCCCTATACTAGCCAGATTTTGTAATATATTAAAAATAGTATTCACCAAACTTTGTAGAGGGCTTCCCTAGTAGATCAGTGGTAAAGAATTTGCTTGCCAAAACTCAGGAGACACGGGTTCAATTCCTGGGTGGAGAAAATGCCGTAGAGAAGGAAATGGCAACCCACTCCAGTATTCTTGCCTAGGAAATCCCTTGGACAGAGACGCCTGATGGACTATAATCCATGGCACTGCAAAAGAGTCAGACACGACTAAGTGGCTAAAAACTAGGAAAAGCTTTTGTGGAACAGGAATTTATTCCTGTTTAATAAAGGAAATGCTGAATTACAGAGCCAAATAAAAACTGGAGATGTATTATCATGTTTTTCATTTTAATTTCAAAGGGGCTTTTTTTTTAAAATTTCAAATATGTAAGGGAGCCTGTGAAATGATACTTTAACTTATATAAAGATATAAACTGATATTATATGTTTATATATAAACTGGTATTATATAAAACTCACAAAAATGACAGAAAAAGTTTCAGTTTCTATAACTGAAAGTGCTTTATTGATTTATGTATAAATTTTTATGTCATTCTCTGATAAGGAAAAACTCCTCAAAATGAGAAGGAACATAATCATGAATAAAATTTTGAGTGCTAGTGTCAGATTCTGTTCTAAATATAGAAGGAAATTTAGCAACAGAGAATTTAAGTTGTGTATTGAAATAGACAATTCTAGCATGCAACTACTACTCAAACAACAGAAACAAAATTCTGAGAATACAATATATGCATGGTGTGGAAAGATGCTCAACCTTATCAATTTTCAAAAAAATTCAGATTGAATCAAGGAAATGACATTTTATATACAGCAGATTAACCAAGCATTAAAATGTCAATATTGGCAAGGATGTGGAAAAATCCAAACTCTTCAGCACTGGTGTAAACACAAAGTCAGACTCAACTTAGTGACTGAACAAAAGCACCCTGATAAGCAACTTGGCAGCATTAATTAATTTATGTTAAGCATACATGCCCATGGAAATTTGTATCAGAGCATTAAGTATACTGTAGTTAAAAAATAAAGTGAGAATTTTAGCAACATTATTTTCCATAGGTGAACATATATATCAAATGTCCTTCAATCTTATTCTTTATTATGATAATATCTGGAAACGTGGGCTCCCTTATCATGATGAGGCTGATGTTGACAATAGGCATAAAATGATAATAAGCTAAATGCAAGCTTTCTATTGTATTTGAAATCATTCATTTCTTTTAAAATACAGAAAAATGTGGGAAATTTATACAAGTCAAAAAAAATCAACTATTTTTTCATTTGTATTAAGCTGCCATCTTTTAAGTATCAATGATTTGGGGATATAGAACACAATTCTTAAATGTTCATAAATTTTAAATGAGATTTTTTTTTCTAAAATCAATTATATCTAGTTCAGAACTCTTTACTCTCTTTTATTAAATGTAGGAATAGGTTGAATTTCCTCTTTATCCCAGAGGCTTTATCTATCAAGTATTTTCCTATGATAGTTGTGGAAAGTATGTTTCAGAATTTCATTTTAACAAGTAACATTTATCAGTTTAGTGACTTTAAATTGTTCTTCCACTTAAACTCAGTATTTTTTCTTGAAAATCAAATGTCCCTTTGAAAATGCAAATGGAAAAAGTATAGTATAGTGCTATGCATTAACATCAAATATTAAACATTTTCTAAAACATGATCAAAAGCTATTAAAATATCTATCTGTTAGTAATAAAGAACCATTTTAAGGTTGTGAAAATCTTATTTTTATAATTTTAAAGTTACTCTGCTTAGTAACACACATATTGACTCTTAGCCTAGGGGCATATATTCTTTTGTTAATAGTTGGCAAACTTTTCAAAATATCTGATTACTACTAACTATGTATGAAATAAAATTTGAAAATGTTCTCACATGCTATTTTGTTTAAAAATTTTTACTATATTTTTGTGAATGTAAATATGGTATACAATTTTTTTTTCTATGTAAACAACAGGGAAACTCATTGCATTGGTACTGATCTGCTATTTTCAGATTTCTTTTCAATGATACTGTCTATACACTGGGATTTTGCTTTAGAAATAAAAATGTTATTGAATACATTATTCAGTACTTCTGCAAGATTAATTAGTTCTAGAAATCTGCTGTACAACATAGTAACTCTAGTCAACAATACTGTATTGTGCATTTGACAATTTATTAAAAAGGGCAGATCTCATGTTAAGCCTTGTGCTCTCTATCTCTTGTACACACACACACATACACACAAAGGCTCACAAAGATACAAGGAAACTTTTGGAAATGATGTGTATGTCTCTTACTTTGATTGAAGTAATGGTTTTATTAACGTGGATACATTAAATAAACAGTTTTTGTCTAAAACTTATACCTCAGTAAAGCTCTTTTTCTTTTTTACTTAGAAAAAACTGTGTATGAATATGAGTATTTTAGACTTTTCCTCAGAATTTTTATAAAACTTAAAAAAATTTGGAACATGCACGAACTTCCTGTAATATTGTGTAAATGCATTAAAATAAGAATATATATTATTTGAGTTTATCTTCATTATTAAAATAGAAAAATAGTTACAGTAAGCAGTGTTAAAGTCAATTTCTTTACATTTATATTAAATATTTTAATTACTATCTCTAATCCTATTAATAGGGGCTTCCCTGGTAGCTCAGATGGTAAAGACTTTGCCTGCAATGCAGAAGACCCTGGTTCAATCCCTGGGTCAGAAATATCCCTAGAGAAGGGAATGGCAACCCACCCCAGTATTCTTGCCTTGAAAATTTCATGGACAGAGGAGCCTGGTAGGCTACACTTCATGGAGTCGCAAAGAGTCAGACACAACTGAGTGACTAACACTTATCACTTACCACTATAGATCATTATAGCCTTATTGAACCAAATGACTATCCTTTTTTTAAAAAAAATGTTATATGCTCAGTGCAGTGCTAAGTTCTTAAAATAAGTTACCTATTTCAATTCACCCAACAACCATCTAAATTAATACTGCAACTACTCTCACTTTACAGATAAAGAAATTAGAATTTAGAGATGTGTGTATATTTCCCAGTTCACACAGTCACAAATTTCACAGCCATTCTTGCCATAAAAACTGACTGCTTTGCCTGAGCTTTTAACTACCAGGCTGCATCTTTACTGGTGAAAGAACAGGTGGTGTAGATCTACTGTTTCATATAGTTATTAAGAAATAACGTGCATCATATAACATCTATGAAAATGCTCAAAGCATTTTTAATTCCACAAAGTCAGGTAAAAAGCAAAGGATAGGTAAATTTAGAAAGGTAACATGCAACAATCTGGAAAAATATATAATGCTTTTGTAGATTATTAGCATAAATGACATAGAACATTTGGTATTGATAACATTTAGAAAGTCCTTTTAAACAAAGGCAAAAATAAGTAACTGAAGCATTTCATCCGTAACCAGATGGCCAGGCATAGCAAATCAGTAGTATGTAAATAACTGCATTGTAAGAATACATAAAAAACGCCTAGCTACTCCACATCTACTTTATACATAGATGGTTCCCATGTAGACAAGACAAAAATATATACTTTTTATTGTGGCTAATGCAGTCCCCAGAGTTGCTAGCACCATTTTGAAGTTCATTTATGTAAAGATACAAAAACAGATGTGTCAGGAACATCTGGATCCTGTGCTAAAATCAACTGTGAAATATAGTGCATATACAATTCAAACCACACATAAAATAAAATGGGAAAATATAGTCAACTGTTAAGTTACTGAAAAGTCAGCACCATTATTCTCCATCTTGAGGCAGATAGCAAATATCTTTTCCTGTAGTACTATATTAGCAAACATTACAGAGAGAGTAATTTACATCCTCCAAGTCAGCCAATGTCATATAACAACAAACACATAATTTTGGAAAGAACACAAGAACATATTTTCATATGGACATAAGTTTATTAGTGACAGTTATATCTATCCTAATGAAAAACTTATCAAAATATTTGCCTCAAAATAACATTTCTGATGTATTGAAGAAAGGTTACCAGCCAAAACTGGTCATCCACAGCTAATTATATGGCTTTTGTCTTTGTGCATATATTATGATTGGCAAGCTGCCAATGGACATGTGTAAATAATGAACAAAGTGATGAATTTAAAAATTCTAAACCATTGGACCTGGCTGCTGTCTTAACGACAGAATATTAACTTCCACACCTGGTCCCCATTCTGATAATACTGAAGTATCTTCATCACATTTATTTACATTGTCTGCTCTCAAATATTAACATGAGTAATATAAAGGAGGATTATAATCTTCTGGAAAAAATAGAAAGATTACTTTGGCTGAAGAGTTGTTTGCTTTAATAAAGTTCTGCCTTTTTTAAATTGCTTCTAATATTGTTCACTTTAACCTATTTCTTTAATTCACTTTATCTCAGCGCTCACTCATGCTCTCTGTATCTAGTTTATTTCCACTGGTTTATCCAAACTTTCGCTCCTCCATTTTTAAGTTAGGAGCCATGTTGTCTTCCTCCTTTGTATGATTCCCTAAAAGCAGCTAGCTTAATTGTATGCTCACAATGAGTATTCAGATTTCTCCTTTAACTGATCACCTAGTTACATCATAACTTAAGATAGAAACAATGGTTCGATTTTCCTTTTGTAATAACTTTTCATGTACTTTTAAGTATTTAATTGACTCTGTAGAATCTTTTTTTAATAAGACTAATAATATTGCCCCAATTATTTGTACTTTTAAATTCATCTAAAGATAGTTGTAGTTGCATTTTGCCAAAATTTATTAATTCTGCAAGTTAATTCCTTCTCTAAAGTTACATTTCTTTTTTCTATTAAAAAGAATACCTAAATATGGAAGGAGTTTAATTTTCATGGTTTCTTGTATTATTCAAAAGATATCTCCCATTATTTAACCTTTATTATATTCTTGATCTTTTTCTGCTTATGTATAATAAAACTTTAGATACATTTGACATTTATAGAATATTTGGTTTAGCTTTTGCTATAAATGTTCACAATAGATTTCAAACTGTAAAATTTACTTTTAAGTAAACTTTAAAAAACTTAAAGGACAAATATTCAGTTAGAGAAGCATATTACAGATATGAATATTATATATCTCCTGTTTTAACTTTTAACAGGGAAGACACAAATGCCACATCTGCCATCACTGTAAGTTTCTATGTCCATACTAGGGCCTTCTGATAGTATAGAGTATTTTCAAATTAGAGTCAAGTTTGGTCTTAAAATCTTTCCTATAATATGACTAAAATGGCTACCAATGAATTGGATTTTGTGTCTTAAAGCCAGTTGTTTATTGGTTGTAAATTGGTTTTCTTAATAATCATTCAGGGAGTTTGTCATAATATACACTTCTAGGTCTGCTCCCTGGAGACTTTGATTCAGTGGATCTGATATCTGCGTTTTGATTAAAATCCCCAGTTAATCCTTAAAGTATCAGGTTGACATACATTAAGGATGACATTTAGGAATATATGGCTTGAGACCATTTAATGATCTTCCTTTTGTGTTTTAACTTTTTACTTATATATTCAAACATTGAGTTATTATTTGTGCTTATTTACTTAAGTAACACTATGGACTGAATGTCTATCCACAGAATCGACATGTTGAAACCCTAATCTTCGGTGTAATTTATCTGGAGATGGGGATTCTAAGGAAATAATTAAGATTGGGACTTGATATGATAAGAATAGTATTCTTATAGGAACAGTACCTGAATGTCCATTGTTTTTCTCAGGCTGTCTGCACCTAGAGCAGAGGACAAGAGGACATGACAATAAGACAGTCATCTGCAACCAGGAAGAGAGCCTCACCAGAAACAAATCATGTGGGCACCTTGATCTCAGACTTCCAGTCTCCAGGATTGTGAGGAAACAAATATCTGGCATTTAAGCCACATGGTATATAGTATTTTACTGTGGCAAGCTAACTAATACAGGTTATAAATGGCAGTGTTTTCTATTAATCTTTGCTTTTTAATCATCATATTTGCAGTAAAGATTTTTCTCATTTCAGGAAGGCTTCCCCTTGACCTTCATTTAAAAATCCAGAGGGATGAAGCATAACAAAAAAAATGAAAAACAAGACAACTATATCTGTCAGATGTTAGCCAAACAAATAGTTATTGAATGAACATAGTCAAAACGTACAAATTTCAAACAGAACCCGACATGGAACAGCTGACTTGTTCAAAATTGGGAAAGGACTACATCAAGATTGTATATTGTCACCCTGCTTATTTAACTTATATGCAGACTACATCAGGCAAAATGCCAGACTGGGTGAATCACAAGCTGGAATCAAAATTTCTGGAAGAAATAACAACCTCAGATATACAGATGATAGCACTGTAATGGCAGAAAGGGAAGAGGAACTAAAGACTCTCTTGATGTGGGTAAAGGAGGAGAGTGAAAAAGCTGACTTAAAACTCAACATTCAAAAAACTAAGATCATGGCATCCAGTCCCATCATTGCATGGCAAATAGATGGGGAAAAGAGGAAACAGTGACAGATTTTATATTTGGGGGCTCCAAAATCACTGTGGATGGTGACTTCATCCATGCAATAAAATAATACTTGCTCTTTGGAAGAAAAGCAATGGTAAACCTAGATAGCAATCTCACTTTGCAAACAAAGGTCTGCATAGTCAAAGTCATGATTTTTCCAGTAGTCATATATGTGTATGAGAGTTGGACCATAAACAAGGCTGAGTGCCAAAGAATTGATGTTTTTGAACTGTAGTGTTGGATAAGACTTTTGAGAGTCCCTTGGACAGCAAGGAAATCCAACATGTTCATCCTACAGGAAATCAGTCCTGAATATTCATTGGAAGGACTGATGCTGAAGCTGAAGCTCCAATACTTTGGCCATCTGATGCAAAGAGCTGACTCACTGGAAAAGATCTTGATGCTGGGAAATGTTGAGTGGAGGAGGAGAAGAGGGTGATAGAGGATGAGATGGTTGGATGGCATCACCAATTCAGTGGACAAGAGTTTGAGCAAACTGTGGAAGACGGTGGAGAACAGGGAAGCCTGGCATGCTGCAGTCCATGGGATTGCAAAGAATTGGACATGACTCAGAGAATGAACAATAGTAGCGTAATGTAATGTATGGCATGATGGCTATAATTAACAGTGCCATGGTATATTTAAAGTTGATAAGGGTGGATTCTAATAGTTTTTCATCACAAGGAAAAAAATGTAGCTATGTAGATGATATATAGGTGATCAGATCAGTTCAGTTGCTCAGTCATGTCCCCCTCTTTGCAACCCCATGAATTGCAGCATGCCAGGCCTCCCTGTCCATCACCAACTCCCGGAGTTCACCCAAACTCATGTCCATAGAGTTGGTGATGACATCCAGCCATCTCATCCTCTGTCGTCCCCTTCTTCTCCTGTCCCCAATCCCTCTCAGCACCAGGTGATAGGTGTTTGCTAAACCTACTCTGGTAATCATTTCACAATATAATGTCAAGTCATTAAGCCATATACCTTTAACTTATTCAAGGTTGTATGTCAAAAGTGAAGGAGAAAGTTGCTCAGTCATGTCTGACTCTTTGCCACACCATGGACTATAGAATACATGGAAATCTCCAGGCCAGATTAGTGGAGTGGGTACCTATCTCTTCTCCAGGGGATCTTCCCAACCCAGGGATTGAACCAAGTCTCCCACATTGCAGGCAAATTCTTTAACAGCTGAGTCACAAGGGAAGCTCAAGAATACTGGAGTGGGTAGCCTATCCTTTTACAGCAGATCTTTCCAATCTGGGGGTCTCCTGCATTGCAGGAAGATTCTTTATCAACTGAGCTATCTGGGAAACCTTGGTGGCTCAGATGGTAAAGAATCCACCTGCAGTCCAGGAAACTCAGGTCCAATCCCTGGGTTGGGATCCCTGTATGTCAATCCTTGTATGTCATTTATATCTCAATAAAATTGGAAAATAAAAGAAATGTATTAAGTAGTAAGAGAAGCAAATATATATATATACACATATATTTTAATGAATTAGATATCAGAAATGAACAGGAGTTGGGAGATAGTATCAGGGGAAAAAAAAATTCTGGAATGGGGAAGTTGGTAATTCAAAACAAAAGTGTATACTGCTGAACAACTAAGAGCTACAGGAAAATGCAAGAATTTAGGCATATCTGGCAACTGAAGAAAATTGGGGTGGGAGAAGTAAGGATGTCTAAGTAAAACCTGTGGAAACTGCCAGCTCTTGGGAAGCTTTTATTAATTTATTTATTTATTTTTAACCTTCTAAATCTCATATGAGTTTTACTCTTGATCATCTATAATCCAAAACCCTGGAGAGGGGATTCATGGAAACAATACACAACCTTAGCTACATGGACAAAACACAAAACAGTGCAGGAACAAAGAAACTGGAATTTGGCATTCTTACAGGTACAGGTTAATTTTCTTCTGTGATTCTTCACAATAAAATAGAGTGTAATAATAAAGCACTGACTTGGAAGTCAGAAAAATGGAGGATAATGTTCTTTATTCCCTGAATAGCTGTGTACCACAATGCAAGTCTTTCAACATTTTCAGATTGAACATTTTCTTATATGAAATGAGGTTATTAAATTAATGATGACTGAGATTCTTTCCTGGCCTAAAATTGTATTATTATCTTTGTTATTGTTCTTTGTCTCTTTGTTGACAATAGCAAAGGAAGTCTAAAAATATGGTTAACTGTGGGAGTCTTCAATGTATTAGAGGCCTGAGACAATCAAATGCAAAGTACATTGTTTATCTTTGGTGCTTGTATATTACATGCTCTTCAAAGTCTTACATTATCCCTCTTTATCCCAAAGAAGATTTGCTTTACTAACTCATTCATGCTTCTACTTCTTCCTCTGCAAAATCTAGACCATTCCTGACTGTGATGTTCATTAATACACACCCAGTTTTAAAACCTGCATTTATAAAAGTTGTTACAGGGTAGTAGAATTTAGAAGATAACATTTTGCTCCCATTAGAATAAAACAAAAAAAATAGTATACTTTCTTTTAAAGTATCATATTATGTTTAAAATACTTTCTAATTATTTTCTATTAAAATTATTTTAATTAAAAATTTATTGTTATGAGGGAGAATAGACAAATCCCTTACAAATGAATACCAGATTCATGAAGACACTCCATCCTCAAGAAGGTGGAGGTAGTCTTCCCTCTCTTGAGTGTTGGTTCTGTTTTGTGACCTGCTTTGAAACTGCAGAGTATTAAAAAGGGGGGCAGGAGTAACTTTCCAGTGCGGAAAATGGGCAGACATTGCTTTCAGTGAGTAACTTTTAACGTTATCAACAATGAGCCCTGTTGGTGGCTTGTACTTCCAGGATATGTGGAACATGATACTTTACCTCTGTGGTCTTCTTCCCAGTCATATAGCCCTAGTTTAAATGCCAATGGGAAACATCATATAAACTCCAATTAAATTACATTGTACCAAATACCTTACCAGTACTTCTTAAACATGTTAAGTTATAAAGGAAAAAAGAAAAAAAAAGAAAATTCTGAGAAATGTCACAGCCAAAAAAGCCTAAGGAGACATAATTATTAAATATAATCTGTTCTGGATGGGCTCCGGGAACAGAATAAGAACATTAGGAGCAAACTTGTGAAGTCTGAATTAAGTGTGGAATTTAGTTAATAGTAATATCCCAACTTTGGCTCCAGGATTGTATCAAGCATATCATAAAAATATAAGATGTTAAAGACAAATGTGATGAAGGGACTATGAGAACTCTGTAGTGTTTGCAATTTAAAGCTAAAGTTTATGAAAAACATAGACTATTAGATAAGATGTGTAGTTATTTTATTTTTATTCACTGAAAAAATATTAAACGCTTGCATTTATACAAGCACACACATTTAGATTTGATTCTTAAACAAACAAATAAAACAAAACTCATCACTTGCAAGTATTGGGCCTATATTGTTTTATAGTCATAGCTAATTAGAGAGGACTGTGTTTTTCCAGTAAACATGACATGCACCAAGCAGTTCACCAACATTTCCGTTCAACCTATCCATCTCATTTCATTTGTCTTTCTATTCTTCAGTCATTTACATTTGCAACTATAATCAAGGTGGAGAAATAGTATGTTAAACCAAAAATAGAATATAGTCTCATAAAAACTGTAAAAGTGTTTTATGTCTTGTAAAGAAAGAAGCAATTAACTCCTTCAAATTCCAATTTCTTGATTGTGCTGAAATATGCTTCACTGAAATATCATTCTTAGATACAAATGAGAATGTGTAAGGAAGTAATGTGTGATTAGGGCAGGATAGGCTGAGATGATAGCAGATCTTTAAAAGCTGGATATCTAAAGGTTAGCTACAGCTCAGTCATAAAATAATGCTTCCTAATCTTGGTCAATCGGAAAATCACCTGAGAATTTGTTAAAAACAGATTTCCAAGGACAGTGTTTCTCAAAGTAAGGTCCAATTAATAGTAGAGCATCACTGGGAATTTTTGAGACATTCAAATTCTTTAACCCTATCCCAGGTCACAAATGCTGGAGAAGGAACTCAGAAGTCAGTCCTGGAAGCCTTTTCTGGTAGTTTTGATTTCAGGCTAAACTTTGAGAATCATTTCCCGAAAGATTTGTTTTAGTTATCTGAGACAGAGCTTTATTTTATCTAGTATTTATTTAGGGCAAATCTGATAAAGTGTGTGGCAAATATTGCACATGTAAAGATGAAAATGGTGTGAAGAGATATGTGGATCCATCATCTTATTGGTTAGCTCCTAGAACACAATACATTTACTTTGGTGAAGAAATCTGAAAGAGTAATAATCAAGGAAGAAGAGACTACATCTACATATAGTGCCTATCAGTTGATACTTGATATAAATTGCTCTAGTCAGCGGTGACTTCTATATCTTGTTTTTTAATAGCTCAGTTGGTAAAGAATCCTCCTGCAATGCAGGAGACCCCGGTTTGATTCCTGGGTCAGGAAGATCTACTGGAGAGGGGATAGGCTACCCATTCCAGTATTCTTTGGCTTCCTTATGGTTCTTCTGGTAAAGAAACTGCCTGAAATGCGGGAGACCTGCTTTGATCCCTGGGTTGCGAACATTGCCTGGAGATGGAAAAGGCTACCCACTCTAGTATTCTGGCCTGGAGAAGTCCATGTACTGTATAGGCCACAGGGTCACAAAGAGTCAGACATGACTAAGCAACTTTCACGTTCACTGTGAGTCATTATGCAGTAAGTGTGAAGAAGTATCTGTCCATTTCTCATGTCATCTTATGTCTGTGAATAGAAAAAAACTCTTTGGGCAAATTTCTGCAAAGGTTTTGGGAAGTTTCTATTGGCATTAATATGTACCTTTTAAATTTACATATATACAGCTATTGTATTTATGACAGGATAATTGGTATGTATTAAGGCAAGAACTATGACTGTGAATTCTGACCTAGGAACTTTATACAAAGTTAATTATTTCTTCTTATGAGTATTATTTCAATAATTAAGAAATTTCATTAACAAATTACAACAGAGTACTGGTTAAATTTCTTCTATATTGAAGTATTACCATAGTTGTAATTTAAAAAATCAAAATTAAGAAGCATTTTTTTCTTCAGAAATTTTGCAATAAAAACATATGGATATTTTTAAAATATTAATCTTAATTAAGTCAATCTTATTAAAAGATGGAATTTTCTGGAATACTTTAACTTACATTGGTGGCTTGACCTATTCATTTTTCTCTATTTAGAGATGAAAATAGATCTTTGCAATGTTACCATGAGCAGTTGTATTTGGATGCTGTTGTGACAGACTGTGCCGAAGCGTGGCTAAGAGGAGCTACCCTTCGCCCAGGTCAGGGGTGGCGGCCGAGAGGAAGTGCCCCACATCCGAGGTCAGGGGCAGCGGACGAGAGGAGCAACCCTACATTCAAGGAGCAGCAGCTGCATGGGCACAGGAGGGCCTAGAGGAGCTACTCCATGTTCAAGGTCAGGAGGGGCAGCCATGAGATGATACCCCTCATTCAAGGTAAGGAGCAGCGGCTGTGCTTTGCTGGAGCAGCCCTGAAGAGATACCCCATGTCCAAGGTAAGAGAAACCCAAGTAAGGTGGTAGGTATTGCAAGAGAGCATCAGAGGGCAGACACACTGAAACCATAATCACACAAAACTAGCCAATCTGATCACATGGACCACAGCCTTGTCTAACTTAATGAAACTAAGCCATGCTGTGTGGGGCCACCCAAGATAGGTGGGTCATGGTGGAGACATATGACAGAATGTGATCCACTGGAGAAGGGAATGGCAAACCACTTCAGTATTCTTGCCTTGAGGACCCCATGAACAGTATGAAAAGGCAAAATGATAGGACACTGAAAGGTGAACTCTTGAGGTCAGTAGTTGCTCGATATGCTACTGGAGATCAGTGGAGAAATAACTCCAGAAAGAATGAAGGGATGGAGACAAAGCATTATCCAGTTGTGACTGTGACTGGTGATGGAAGCAAGGTCTGATGCTGTAAAGAGCAATATTGCATAGGAACCTGGAATGTCAGGTCCATGAATCAAGGCAAATTGGAAGTGTCAAACAGGAGATGGCAACAGTGAATGTCGACATTCTAGGAATCAGCGAACTAAAATGGAGTGGAATGGGAAAATTTAACTCTGATGATCATTATATCTACTACTGTGGGCAGGAATCCCTTAGAAGAAATGGAGTAGCCATCACGGTCAACAAGAGTCTGAAATGCAGTACTTAAATGCAATCTCAAAAATGAAAGAATGATCTCTGTTCGTTTCCAAGGCACACCATTCAATATCACGGTAATCCAAGTCTATTCCCCAACCAGTAATGCTGAAGAAGCTGAAGTTGAATGATTCTGTGGAGGCCTACAAGACCTTTTAGAACTTACACCCAAAAAAGATGTCCTTTTCATTATAGGGGACTTTTCCTACTGGAAAAGTAGGAAGTCAAGAAACACCTGGAATAACAGGCAAATCTGGCCTTAGAATACAGAATGAAATAGAGCAAAGGCTAATAGAGTATCACCAAGAGAACGCACTGGTCATAGCAAACACCCGCTTCCAGCAACACAACAGAAGGCTACACATGGACATCACCAGTTGGTCAACATTGAAATCAGATTGATTATATTCTTTGCAGCCAAAGATGGAAAAGCTCTGAACAGTCAATGAAAACAAGAATGGGGGCTGACTGTGGCTCAGATCATGCGCTCCTTATTGCCAAATTCAGACTTAAATTGAAAAGAGTAGGGAAAACGGCTAGACCATTCAGGTATGACCTCAATCAAATCCCTTATGATTATACAGTGGAAGTGAGAAATAGATTTAAGGGACTAGATCTGATAGACAGAGTGATTGATGAACTATGGATGGAGGTTTGTGACATTGTACAGGAGACAGGGATCAAGACCATCCCCAGGGAAAAGAAATGCAAAAAAAGCAAAATGGCTGTCTGGGGAGGCCTTACAAATAGCTGTGAAAAGAAGAGAAGCAAAAAGCAAAGTAGAAAAGGAAAGATATAAGCATCTGAATGCAGAGTTTCAACGAATAGCAAGAAGAGATAAGAAAGCCTTCCGAAGCAATCAATGTAAAGAAATAGAGGAAAAGAACAGAATGGAAGAGACTAGAGATCTCTTCAAGAGAATTAGAGATACCAAGGGAACATTTCATGCATAGATGGGCTTGAATAATGATAAAAGTAGTATGGACCTAAAAGAAGCAGAAGATATTAAGAACAGGTGTCAAGAATACACAGCAGAATTGTACAGAAAAGATCTCCACAACCAAGATAATCACGATGATGTGACCACTCACCTAGAGCTAGACATCCTGGAATGTGAAGTCAAGTGGGCCTTAGAAAGCATCACTACGAACAATCTAGTGGAGGTGATGGAATTCCAGTTGAGCTATTTCAAATCCTGAAGGATGATGCTGTGAAAGTGCTGCACTCAATATGCCAGCAAATTTGGCAGCGGCCTCAGCAGTGGCCACAGGACTGGAAAAGGTCAGTTTCCATTCCAATCCCAACGAAAGGCAATGCCAAAGAATGCTCAAAATACCACAGAGTTGCACTCATCTCACATGCTGCTGCTGCTGCTAAGTCACTTCAGTCGTGTCTGACTCTGTGTGACTCCATAGACGGCAGCCCACCAGGCTCCCCCATCCCTGGGATTCTCCAGGCAAGAACACTGGAGTGGGTTGCCATTTGCTTGTCCAATGCATGAAAGTGAAAAGTGAAAGTGAAGTTGCTCAGTCGTGTCTGACCCTCAGTGACCCCATGGACTGCAGCCTTCCAGGATTCTCCGTCCATGGGATTTTCCAGGCAGGATTAATGGAGTTGAGTGTCATTGCTTTCTCCGCATCTCACACGCTAGTAAAGTAATACTCAAAATTCTCCAAGCCAATCTTCAGCAATACGTGAACCATAAACTTCCAGATGTCCAAGCTGGTTTTAGAAAAGGTAGAGGAACCAGAGATCAAATTGCCAACATCAGCTGGATCATGGAAAAAGCAAGACAGTTCCAGAAAAACATTTATTTCTGCTTTATTGACTATGCCAAAGCCTTTGACCGTGTGGATCACAATAAACTGTGGAAAATTCTGAAAGAGATGGAAATACCAGACCACCTGACCTGCCTCTTGAGAAATCTGTATGCAGGTCAGGAAGCAACAGTTAGGACTGGACATGGACAACAGACTGGTTCCAAATAGGAAAAGGAGTATGTCAAGGCTGTATATTGTCACCCTGCTTATTTAACTTATGTGCAGAGTACATCATGAGAAACGCTGGGCTGGAAGAAGCATAAGATGGAATCAAGATTTCTGGGAGAAATATCAATAACTTCAGATATGCAGATGACAGAAAGTCACTTATGGCAGAAAGTGAAGGGGAACTAAAAAGCCTCTTGCTGAAACTGAAAGAGGAGAGTGAAAAAGTTGGCTTAAAACTCAACATTCAGAAAACAGGGATTATGGCATCTGGTCCCATATCTTCATGGGAAATAGGTGGGGAAACAGTGGAAACAGTTTCAGAGTTTATTTTTCTGGGCTCCAAAATCACTGCAGATGGTGATTGCAGCCATGAAATTAAAAGATACTTACTTCTTGGAAGGAAAGTTATATCCAAACTAGATAGCATATTCAAAAGCAGAGACCTTACTTTGCCAACAAATGTCTGTCTAGTCAAGCCTATGGTTTTTCCATCATTTATGGATGTGATAGTTGGACTGTGAAGAAAGCTGTGCACCGGAGAATTTGAAGCTTTTGAATGGTGGTGTTGGAGAATACTCCTTAGAGTCCCTTGGACTGCAAGGAGATCCAAACAGTCCATCGTAAAGGAAATCAGTCCTCGATGTTCATTGGGAGGACTGATGCTAAAGCTGAAACTCCAATACACTGGCCACCTCATGTGAAGAATTTGCTCATTGGAAAAGACTCTGATGCTGGGAGGGATTGGGAGCAGAAGGAGAAGGGGACGACAGAGGATGAGATGGCTTGAAGGCATCACCGACTCTATGGATATGAGTTTGAGTGAACTCTGGGAGTTGGTGATTGACAGGGAGGCCTGGCGTGCTGAGAATCATGCGGTCGCAAAGAGTCGGATAGGACTGAGCAACTGAACTGAACTGAACTGAACTGATGAGAACTCTGACAGCTTAAGCAGCAGTGGTTGCAGTTGGCTTCCAGGTGCTGTTTCCTCCCTGACATTTGAAAAGAGAATTAAGCCACTTTAGATTAGACTATACAGGAGATGCAAATGCTTAGGGCAAAGCAGTGAGGTGATAAGGAAGATTAGACAACTTTCTGCTAATGAATATCTAGTTCTAGTGTAATTCCTTAATAAAAATTAAAAGTAGGTGACAATATCTTTTACTTAAAACTAAACTAAACAGTTTTTCTGATTGTAATCTTATTACACAAATGTTGTTTGCTCAATATGGAGCTTAGGGAACCAGGTGGGTTTTTATAGCTTTTAAAAATAATATCCCCCCAGCCCCCCACACACAATTACTTAATTTAGGATCAAAATATAAGTAAATAAGTAATATTCTTGTACTTGCTATATCTTTTTATCTGTTAAATCTTGGTCTATTTCCAATCAGAATATACTTTTAAAAACTAAACTGAAAAATATCCTGTCCATGGGTTTTTATTTGGGGAATGATCATTATTCTGGCATTCAAAATAAGGAAAGCAGTTTAAATAACAATATAACCATATATAGGAGACAGTATCAGACAACATCATGCAGGATTACCAATCACTTGTATCCATATTCTTATTATCTTCTTTGACCTTCAATTTAAAAGTGTTTCTTTTTTTCTTTTAATCTTTTGGCTTTTCTTTATTTCTTTCAGACCAAAACTATATTTGCTTTGATCCTCCCTGAGCTGATAAACATTTTCCCTCTTTTTTGTTTTTCTTTCTTTCTTTTCTGAGGTCCTACAGATTGTCTTGTTACAATGTTTAACAGCAATGGAGCTTTTTTGCATTCATCTTTGCCTTTGTGTCATTGTGAAGGTCAAAATCTGTCAGGCTGCAGCACAGTGTACTCTTAATAAGGCTTTCTTTTGCTTCTTTCACCCTCAGGCACAGCGCATAATTCCTCATGAGTGTCTTCTGTCACAAAGAAATACCAGGACTCAAAAGTACTTGAAATGAGGGGTTTGGTGGCTTAGTGGATAAAACCCCTGACCCTTTACCTCAGAGAACATGGCTTAAATTCAGACTTTCAATGTAAGTGAAAAGAGATTTTGGAGTTACTGATATTGCCTGTGCAGAATGTTCTAGAATAAGACACAAAACAACTATAACAAAAAATCTCAAGACTACATTGTCTTGAAGCATCACTCATCTTTAAGGCACATAGCTTTCAAATTTAAAATTAGGGTTGCTTTGTAATCCTGCATTGTTATTGACTCTGCTTTTCAGAGTCTTCATCTCTCTGAGCCCTTACTAATTTCTTTAGTCTCACTAGAAAATAGGAAAATTGTGATTAAAACCAAGATCTCTATGTACTTTAAAAAGGAAACCATCATATCAAAGAACAGTATTTTTCAAGTGTACCACTTTAAGAGTGCTATCCTTTATCCAAGGTGAAGAGAAGAGGTGTATTTCTCATAGGAAATGGACATCTGCCAACAAATATGTAAAAGTTTTCCTGTGAGAGAAGCGTTGTCTATAATTGATTTCTTTGGTGGTGTCTGGGTTTTCTCAATTTCATCTAGGCTTTGCATGTGCCCTGATAGAGATGAAAAATAATTATATTAGCGTACAATGCATAGTGCAACCTCTTCAGCTCTGTGTGAGAGAATCTATGTATTAGCATTTGCAGATCCTGAACATAATACAGCAAAGATGATATTTGCATATGCAATTTGTAGTGGAGCCTTGAAAATAGGTCAGTCCTCTCTTTACATGAGAATGATAACAAAGAAACCTGGAGTGATGTTGAAAGGTAGGTTAAAATGGTGATGTCATGTGCTGTATTTAAACACAAGTATTAATCATACTTTTTTCTTATGACTATATTAATGCTATCATAGTAATGTTGTATGTTGGCTGCAAATTAAATAAATACATTCAACTATTGAATAATTGGTGTAAAATTTTATGACATATATTTGTGTGAATAATTTTTAAAAATAAAGTTTTCACAGAGCTTGGAATCAACTTCATGAGATTAAGCAAAATATTTTTGTCTTTTACTGTCTCATTTAAAGCCTCCTTTGCATAAATGAGCAAGACATAGGCATGGAGGCAGAACTATACATTTTACCTACCTTTCTTTTTGAGGAAGAAATGTTGTACTTATCCATAAAATATTCAGCTGAAACACAAGGACTTGGTTAAGAGGGAAATAACAAAAGTAGAAAATGTTTTTAATAGGCAGTGTTATAAGAAACTGTTTTCATTGGTTAGTAAGTTAATAATATGGAAAAGTGCATTTCAAGTTGAAAGATGAGATTCATTGAAGAAGTCACTCAGGTAAGCTGAAGGTTATTTGAAGAAAATCATCCCAAGTTAGAAATCTCTTATAATCAATTCTACACCTGTCTATTAGAAGCAACAACCATCATCCTTTGAACTGTTCACTCTTTTTGCAGCTGTGTACAAAATGTTTTCATGTGTGTTTCACTCATAGTGTGCCAGAAGGACCTGGTTTAAACTTGCTAAAAAGTTTGTGTTCTATGATGTTGAATTGCTACATGAAACAACCTTGGTGGAAGATTTAACAGCATGGAAATTGTCAAAAAGACTAAACCTTTAATTCAACTCCTCTACTTTCTTATTTATTTATTTATTTTAGTATTTATTTATTTGGTTGTATTGGGTCTTATTTGTTGCATGCAGGATCTTTCATTGTGGTGTGTGGACTCTCTAGTTGTGGTGTTAGCACCCATCTAAATCTGGGCTTCCCTGGTGGCTCAGATGGTAAAGAATCTGCATGCTGTTGAGGAGACCCGGATTTCATCCATGGGTCAGGAAGATCTCCTTGGGAAGGGAATGGTTACACACTCACTCCAGTCTTCTTGCTTGGAGAATTCCCTGGACAGAGGAGCAGCTGGACTATAGTCCATGGGGTCACAAAGAGTCGGACACAACTGAATGACTGACACTTCAGCTTCAGCTTTCAGCTCTCGACCAAGTCCAAAGGTTAGAGCACCAGTAGAGGTGATGATATAAGTTCTAGGCTGAAGGTAGGAGAAGATCAGTACCTTAGCTCAAGCACTGGGGCAGGAAGAATCCCCTCTTACCCATCCATTTGTTCTATTTAGGCCCTCGGTTGAATGAGACTCATCCATGCTAAGGAGCACATTCTGATTTACTCAGTCTGCCTGTTCAGATGTGAATCTCATAGACACACCCAGAATAATGTTTAACACAGTATCTGAGCATCCAATAGCTCAGTCAAGTTGACACAACAAATTAAGTATTAAGAGGATTTATAAAAATCCTTCCCTCATAAATCTGATTTAGTAATTATAAACAGATTTTCGCTATGAAGTAATGAATGGTTTTCCATTGGGTCACATTCCTTCCCCATGATTTAGTTTAAACCCAAAGTCAATTAAAATACTATGTATTTTTATTTATTGGTATATATTAATGTACATGGTCTTTCTCCTTAAAAGAATAAATTTTAATATCTCAACCTTTTAAAGATTCAATGGAAAAAACCCAACAAACCCAAATAATTTATTGCAAATAGAAGAACAGTGGGATTAAAAATAATTTCATAAAATTGGTAACATATTATTGTATAGCTAACCTCTTTTCTGATATCTTTTTTTTATCTACATGACTGTTTTAAAATGATTTAAAATGTTATAATTTTCAAAACTTTCATTATATACTAGTCATTGTATCTGTCTGGATATCAGCTCCATAAGCACAACTAACCTTGGCTTCTACAATGTTCTTATAGGTCTTCTTAGTACAATTTTCACATTGAAAAATAATTGATTGCTTTTTCATTCAAAGCCCTTGTTTCCAAGTGAACTTCATGCTGTATTTTCCTATCTATGTCTTATATCAAGTAGAATACTGAGAAATAGAAAGCTCTTAATTGACATTTGAAGAAAAAAGCAAAAGGAATGAGTTTTTAAATCTGAAAAAAAAATTGTTAATTCAGTAGTTTTCTTATTCTTTTCAAAATAACACTATCCTTTATCAATTAATAAGTAGCATAGTTCTGAGATAGGAAGGAAGGGGTTAGGGCACAAATTTAAAAAATGACACAGGCTTTGAGAAAAATAGGATATGAAAAAAAGGGGTTGGAACCAACTAGGTCCAATGCTGTGTACCTTCCAATTGGAACATAACATTTGCCTTTCAATGCTATGTACCAATGTTTATTATTAATATTATTATTTTAATTGGAAGATAATTAATTTACAATATTGTAGTTGTTTTTGCCATACATTGACATGAATCAGCCATGGGTGTACATGTGTCCATTGTCCTGAACCTCCCTCCCCATCCCATCCCAGAGGGTCGTCCCAGTGCACTGGCCCTGAACTCTCTGTCTCATGCATGAGACCTGGATGGGTAATCTATTTCACATATGGTAATATACTTGTTTCAATGCTAGTCTTTCAAATAATTGTACCCTCACCTTCTCCAACAGAGTTCAAAAGCCTGTTCTTTATATCTGTGTCTCTTTTTCTGTCTAGCATATAGGGTCATTGGAGAAGGCAATGGCAACCCACTCCAGTTCTCTTGCCTGGAAAATCTCAGGGATGGTGGAGCCTGGTGGGCTGCCATATATGGGGTTGCACAGAGTTGGACACAACTGAAGTGACTTAGCAGCAGCATATAGGGTTATCATTATCATCTTTTTAAATTCCATATATGTGTTAATATACAGTATTGGCATTTTACTTTCTGACTTACTTCACTGTGTATAACAGGCTGCTGTTACATCCACTTCATTAGAAGTGATTAAAATGCATTCTTTTTAATAGCTGAGTAATATTCCATTCTATATATGTGCCACAGCTTTCTTATCCATTTATCTACTGATGGACATCTAGGTTGTGTCCATGTCCTGGCTATTGTAAACAGTGTTGCAATGAAAATTGGGGTACACATGTCTCTTTCAGTTCTGGTTTCCTTGGTGTGTATGCACAGCAATGAGATTGCTGGTTCATATGGCAGTTCTATTTCCAATTTTTTTAGGGAATCTCCACACTATTCTCTATAGTGGCTATAATAGTTTGCATTCCCACCAACAATGTAAGCGGGTTCCCTTTTCTCTGCACCTTCTCCAGCATTTATTGTTGGAGACTTTTTGATAGCAGCCATTCTGACCAGAGTGAGATCATCTCATTGTGGTTTTGATTTGCATTTCTCTGATAATGAGTGATGTTGAGCATTTTTTCATGTGTTTGTTAGCCATCTGTATATATTCTTTGGAGAAATGTCTGTTTAGGTCTTTGGCCCATTTTTTGGTTGGGTCATTTATTTTTCCAGTATTGAGTTGCATGAGTTGCTTGTATATTTTGGAGATTAATTCTATGTCAGTTGCTTCATTTGCTATTATTTTCTACATTTTGAAGGCTGTCTTTTCACCTAGCTTTTAGTTTCCTTTGTTGTGCAAAAGCTTTTAAGTTTAATTAGGTCTCTCTCTCTTTTTTTTTTTAATCTTTGATTTTATTTCCATTACTCTGGGAGGTGGGTCATAGAGGATCCTGCTGTGATTTATGTCAGAGAGTGTTTTGCCTATGTTTTCCTCTAGGAGTTTTATAGTTTCCGGTCTTACATTTAGATCCTTAATCCATTTTGAGTTTATTTTGTGTATGGTGTTAGAAAATGTTCTAGATTCATTCTTTTACAAGTGGTTGACCAGTTTTCCCAGCACCACTTGTTAAAGAGATTGTCTTTCACCATCTTATATTATTGCCTCCTTTGTCAAAGATAAGGTGTCTATAGGTGTGTGGATTTATCTCTGGGCTTTTTACTTTGTTCCATTTATCTATATTTCTGTCTTTGTGCCGGTACCCTACTGTCTTGATGACTGTAGCTTTTTAGTAGAGCCTGAAGTCAGTCAGGTTGATTCCTCCAGTTCCACTCTTCTTTCTCAAGATTACTTTGGCCATTCGAGGGTTTTTTTTTTGTATTTCCATACAAATTGTGAAATTATGTGTTCTAGTTCTGTGAAAAATACCATTGGTAGCTTGGTAGGGATTGCATTAACTCTGTAGATTGCTTTGGGTAGTATACTCATTTTCGCTATATTGATTCTTCTGACACATGAACATGGTATTTTATTCATCTTTTGTGTTATCTTTGAAATCTTTCACCAGTGTTTTATACTTTTCTACATATAGATCTTTTTTTCTTTAAGTATATTTATTCCTAAGTATTTTATTCATTTCGTTGCAATGGTGAATGGAATTGTTTCCTTAATTTCTCTTTCTGTTTTCTCATTGTCAGTGTATAGGAATACAAGGGATTTCTGTGTGTTAATTTTATATCCTGCTCTAGTAATTTTCTGGTGGTGTCTTTAGGGTTTTCTATGTGGAGAATCATGTTATCTGCAAGCACTGAGAGTCTTACTTTTTCTTTTCCAATCGGGATTCCTTTTATTGCTTTTTCTTCTCTTCTGTGGCTAATATTTTCAAAACTATGTTGAATAATAGTGATAAGAGTGGGCACTCTTGTCTTGTTTCTGACTTTAGAGGGAATGCTTTCAATTTTTCACCATTGAGGATAATGTTTGTTGTGGGTTTAACATATATGGTTTTTATTTTTGAGGTATGTTCATCCTATGCCTGCCTTCTGGAGGATTTTTATCATAAACAGATGTTGAATTTTGTGATAGGCTTTCTCTTCATCAATTGTGATAATCATATATTTTTAATCTTTCAATTTGTTAATATGATGTATCACATTGGTTGATTTGCAAATATTGAAGAACCTTTGCATCCCTGGGATAAAGCCCCTTGGTCATGATGGATGATCTTTTTAATATGTTGTTGGATTGTTTGCTAGAATATTGTTAAGGATTTTTGCATGTATGTTCATCAGTGATATTGGCCTGATGATTTCTTTTTTTTGTGGCATCTTTGTTTGGTTTTGGTATTAGGGTGATGGTGGCCTCATAGAATGAGTATGGCAGTTTATATTCCTCTGCAATTTTCTGGAAGAGTTTGAGTAGGATAGGTGTTAGCTCTTCTCTAAATTTTTGGTAGAATTCACCTGTGAAGTCATCTGTTCCTGGGCTTTTGTTTGTTAGAAGATTTTTTATTACAGTTTTGATTTCCATGCTTGTGATGGGTGTGTTAAGATTTTCTATTTCTCCCTGTTTCAGTTTTGGAAGGTTATACTTTTCTAAGAACTGGTCCAGTTCTTCCAAGTTGTCCATTTTATTATCATATAGTTGTTGATAGTAGTCTCTTATGATCTTTTATATTTCTGTGTTGTCTGTTGTGATTTCTCTATTTTCATTTCTAATTTTGTTGATTTGATTCTTCTCCCTTTTTTTCTTGATGAGTCTGGCTAATGAGTCTGGTTTTATTAATCTTCTCAAAGAACCAGCTTTTAGCTTTGTTAACTTTTGCTATAGTCTCCTTTGTTTATTTTTCATTTATTTCCTGTCCTAATTTTTATTTCTTTCCTTCCACTAACCCTGGGGTTCTTTATTTCTTCTTTTTCTAGTTGCTTTAGGTGTAAAGTTAGGTTATTTATTTGATTTTTCTCTTGTTTCTTGAGGTAAGCTTGTATTGATATAAACCTTGCCCTTAGCACTACTTTTACTGAATCCCATAGGTTTGGGGTTGTTGCATTTTCAATTTCATTTATTTCTATGCATATTTTGATTTCTTTTTTTGATTTCTTCTGTGATTTATTGGTTATTCAGAAGTGTGCTGTTTAGCCTCCATATGTTTGTATTTTTAACAGTTTTTTTCTTGGAGTTGACATCTAACCTTACCACATTGTGATCAGAAAGGATGCTTGAAATGATTTCAGTTTTCTTGAATTTATCAAGGCTAGATTTATGGCATAGGATGTGATCTATACTGGAGAATGTTTCCTGTGCACTTGAGAGAAAGGTGAAATTCATTGTTTTGTGATGCAATGTTCTACAGCTTATCAATTAGGTCTAACTTGTCCATTGCATCATTTAAAGTTTGTATTTCCATGCTAATTTTCTGTTTGATCTAACCATAGGTGTGAGTGGGGGATTAAAGTCTCCCACTATTATTGTGTTACTGTTAATTTACCCTTTCATACGTGTTAGCATTTGCGTTACATATTGTGGTGCTCCTATGTTGGTTGCATATATATATATTTATAACTGTTATATCTTCTTCTTGGATTTATCATTTGATGATTATGTTGTATCCTTCTTTGTCTCTTTTCATGGCCTTTATTTCAATGTCTATTTTATCTGAGAAAAGTATTGCTACTCCTGCTTTATTTTGGTCTCCATTTGCATGAAATATCTTTTTCCAGCCCTACACTTTCAGTCTGTAGGTGTCCCTTGTTTTGAGGTGGGTCTCTTGTAGACAGTATATATAGGGGTCTTGTTTTTGTATCCATTCAGCCAGTCTCTGTCTTTTGGTTGGGGCATTCAACATATTTACATTTAAGGTAATTATTGATAAGTATGATCCCGTTGCCATTTACTTTGTTGTTTTGGGTTTGAGTTTATAAACTTTCTCTGTGTTTCCTGTCTAGAGAAGATCCTTTAGCATTTGTTGAAGAGCTGGTTTGGTGGTGCTGAATTCTCCCAGCTTTTGCTTGTCTCTAAAGCTTTTTATTTCTCCTTCATATTTGAATGAGATCCTTGCTGGGTATAGTAATCTGGGTTGTAGGTTTTTCTCTTTCATCATGTTATGTCCTGGCATTCCCTTCTGGCCTGAAGAGTTTCTATTGAAAGATCAGCTGTTATCCTTATGGGACTCCCCTTGTGTGTTATTTGTTGTTTTTTCCCTTGCTGCTTTTAATATTTGCTCTTTATATTTGATCTTCATTAATTTGATTAATATGTGTCTTGGAGTGTTTTCCTTTGGGCTTATCCTGTTTGGTACTCTCTGGGTTTCTTGGACTATGGTGGCTATTTCTTTCCCCATTTTAGGGAAGTTTTCAACTATTATCTCCTCAAGTATTTTCTCATGGTCTTTTTGTCTTCCTCTGGGACTCCTATGATTCAAATGTTGGGGTGTTTAACATTGTCCCACAGGTCTCTGAGGTTGTCCTCATTTCTTTTAATTCTGTTTCTTTTTTTTTTCTTTTTTTCTCTCTGCTTCATTTATTTCCACCATTCTATCTTCCACTGCCCTTATCCTATCTTCTGCCTCATTTATTCTATTGTTGGTTCCCTTCAGAGTGCTTTCCATCTCAGTTATTGCATTATTCATGATTGATTGACTCTTTTTTATTTATTCTAGGTCCTTGTTAAACACTTCATGCATCTTCTCAATCCTTGTTTCTAGTCTATTTATCTGTAACTTCATTTTGTTTTCAATATTTTGGATCATCTTTACTATTATTCTGAATTCTTTTTCAGGTAGGTTCCCTATCTCCTCTTTTGTTTGATTTGCTGGGCATTTATCATGTCCCTTTACCTGCTGAATATTTCTCTGTAGTTTCATTTTGTTTAGATTGCTGGGTTTTGGGTGGCCTTTCTGTATTCTGTTATTTTGTGCTTTCTCTTTATTGTGGAGGTTGCTCCCTGTGGGTGGGGTTGGACTAGTGGCTTGTCAAGGTTTCCTGGTGGGGGAAGCTTGTTCTGTGTTCTAGTGGGTGGAGCTGGACTTCTCTGTGGAGTACAATGAAGTGTCCAGTAGTGAGTTTTGGGGTGTCTATGTGTTTGGTGTGACTTTGGTCAGCCTGTCTTTTAATGCTCATTGCTGGAGAATTAGCATGGTATGTCTTGCTCTGGAACTTATTGGCTCTTGGGTGCAGCTTGGTTTCAGTATAGGTAAGGAGGTTTTTAGATGAGCTCTTGTTGATTAATGTTCCCTGGAGTAAGGAGTTTTGGTGTTCTCAAGATTTGGATTTAAGCCTCCTGCTTTTGGCTTTCAGTCTGATTCTTACAGTATCCTCAAGAGTTCTTCATCCATTCAGCACCAATGATAAAACATCTAGACTAATAGTGAAAAGAGTTTCCACAGTGAGGGACATCCAGAGAGGTTGACAGAATTACATGGAGATGAGAAGAAGGAGGAGGGAGATAGAGGTGACCATGAGGAGAAGAGGGGAAGTCAAAAGGGAGGAACACAATCTAGCCAGTAATAAATTTTCTGTATACTTTACACTATCTAGAACACCTAGAGAGGTTCACGAAGTTACACAGAGAAGGGAAGAGAGAGGAAGGAGATAGAGGTGACGAGGAGAAGATGCTAAGCTACTAAGTCACTTAAGTCGTGTCCGACTCTGCACAACCCCACAGATGGCAGCCCACCAGGCTCCCCCTTTCCTGGGTTTCTCCAGGCAAGAATACTGGAGTGGGTTGCCATTTCCTTCTTCAATGCATGAAAGTGAAAAGTGAAAGTGTAGTCGCTCAGTCATGTCTGACTCTTAGCGATCCCATGGACTGCAGCCCACTGGGCTCCTCCATCCATGGGATTTTCCAGGCAAGAGTACTGGAGTGGGTTGCCATTGCCTTCTCCGAGGAGGAGAAGAGGGGGAGTAAAAAGGGAAGAGACCAATCGAGTGAGTAATCAGTTCCTCAAGGGTTCTCCACAGCCCAGAACACCCAGAGAGATTCACAGAATTAACTAGAGAAGAAAAGGGGGAGGGATAAGATAAAGGTGACCTGGGGGAGAAAGGGAGAATCAAAAGGTGAGAGATCAGTCAAACCAGCAATCACACCCCTAAACAAAAATGAGTACTGAAAATTAGATTCTTAAAGATAAAAAATTGATTATAAATCCTAAAAAGCAAAGATAAAAAATCTAGAGCAGAGGTTAGACTCTCAAAACTACAATATTAAAATATTTTTTAAAAAATCAGTCACAAAAATTAAAAATTAAATATATATATGAATTTGCTTTAAAAATAGGGTCTTCTTCTTCTTTTTTTTTTTTTTAAGGTAGCCAGTTCAGTTAAGTTCAGTCACTCAGTCATGTCCAACTGTTTGCGACCCCATGAATTGCAGCATGCCAGGCCTCCCTGTCCATCATCAACTCCAGGAGTTCATTCAAACTCATGTCCATCAAGTCAGTGATGTCATCCAGCCATCTCATCCTCTGTCGTTCCCTTCTCCTTCTGCCCCCAATCCCTCCCAGCATCAGGGTCTTTTCCAATGAGTCGACTCTTCACATGAGGTGGCCAAAGTACTGGAGTTTTAGCTTCAGCATCATTCCCTAAAAAGAAATACCAGGGTTGATCTCCTTCAGAATGGATTGGTTAGATCTCTTTGCAGTCCGACGGACTCTCAAGAGCCTTCTCCAACACCACAGTTCAAACGCATCAATTCTTCAGTGCTCAGCTTTCTTCACAGTCCAACTCTCACATTCATACATGACCACAGGAAAAACCATAGCCTTGACTAGACGGACCTTTGTTGGCAAAGTAATGTCTCTGCTTTTGAATACACTATCTACGTTGGTCATAACTTCCCTTCCAAGGAATAAGCATCTTTTAATTTCATGGCTGCAATCATCATCTGCAGTGATTTTGGACCTCCCCCTAAAAACGTCTGCCACTGGTTCCACTGTTTCCCCACATATTTGCCATGAAGTGATGGGACCGGATGCCATGATCTTCGTTTTCTGAATGTTGAGCTTTAAGCCAACTTTTTCACTCTCCACTTTCACCAAGGACTTTTTAGTTCATCTTCACTTTCTGCCATAAGAGTGGTGTGATCTGCATATCTGAAGTTATTGATATTTCTCCCAGAAATCTTGATTCCAGCTTGTGCTTCTTCCAGCCGAGCATTTCTCACAATTTACTCTGCATATAAGTTAAATAAACAGGGTGACAATATACAGCCTTGACGTACTTCATTTCCTATTTGGAACCAGTTTGTTGTTCCATGTCCAGTTCTAACTGTTGCTTCCTGACCTGCATATAGGTTTCTCAAGAGGCAGGTCAGTTGGTCTGGTATTCCCATCTCTTTCAGAATTGTCCACAGTTTATTGTGATCCACACAGTCAAAGGCTTTGGCTTAGTCAATAAAGCAGAAGTTGATGTTCTTCTGGAACTCTCTTACTTTTTCCATGATCCAGCAGATGTTGGCAATTTGATCTCTGGTTCCTCTGACTTTTCTAAAACCAGCTTCAACATCAGGAAGTTCACAGTTCACATATTGCTGAAGCCTGGCTTGGAGAATTTTGAGTTTTTACTGGCATGTGAGATGAGTGCAATTGTGCGGTAGTTTGAGCATTACTTGGCATTGCCTTCTTTGGTATTGGAATGAAAACTGACCTTTTCCAGTCCTGTGGCCAGTGCTAAATTTTGCAATTTGCTGGCATATTGATTGTAGCAGTTTCACAGCATCATCTTTCAGGATTGGAAAAACTCAACTAGAATTCCATCACCTCCACTAGCTTTGTTTGTAGTGATGCTTTCTAAGGCCCACTTGACTTTACATTCCAGGATGTCTGGCTCTAGGTGAGTGATCACACCATCATGATTATCTTGGTCATGAAGATCTTTTTTGTACAGTTCTTCTGTGTATTCTTGCCACCTCTTCTCAATATTGTCTGCTTCAGTTAGGTCCATACCATTTCTGTCGTTTATTGAGCCCATCTTTGCATGAAATGTTCCCTTGGTATCTCTAATTTTCATGAAGAGATCTCTAGTCTTTCCTATTCTGTTGTTTTCCTCTATTTCTTTGCATTGATCACTGAGGAAGGCTTTCTTATCTCTCCTTGCATTCCTTTGGAAATCTGCACTCAGATGCTTACATCTTTCCTTTTCTACTTTGCCTTTTGCTTCTTTTCTTTTCACAGAGGCCTCCTCAGACAGCCATTTTGCTTTTTTGCATTTCTTTTCCATGGGGATGTTCTTGATCCCTGTCTCCTCTACAATGTCATGAACCTACATCCATAGTTCATCAGGCACTCTGTCTATCAGATCTAGTCCCTTAAATCTATTTCTTACTTCCACTGTATAATCATAAGGGATTTGATTTAGGTCATACCTGAATGGTCTGTTGGTTTTCCCTACTTTCTTCAATTTAAGTCTGAATTTGGCAATAAGAAGTTCATGATATGAGCCACAGTCAGCTCCTAGTCTTGTTTTTGCTCACGGTATAGAGTTTCTTCATCTTTGGCTGCAAAGAATATAATCAGTCTGATTATGGTGTTGACCATCTGGTGATGTCCATGTGTAGAGTCTTCTCTCGTGTTGCTGGAAACAGGTGATTGCTATGACCAGTGCATTCTCTTGGCAACACTCTATTTTCCTTTGCCCTGCTTAATTCTATATTCCAAGGTCAAATTTGCCTGTTATTCCAGGTGTTTCTTGACTTCCTACTTTTGCAAAAATTAAAATTTAAGGAGTAATAAAGAACTTAAACATACAAAAATTAAAAAATGATAATAGTAAAAATATGTCTAGGAATTTCTCTGGAGCTTTTGAGGGCAGTGTAGGGTCAGTTCAGTTCCAGATAGTTCCTTGTTCCTGCTTATACTTCTTCTCAAGGTCCATAGGCCCCTTCCAATGCTTAGTCAGTGTTAACGACAGGGTTTTAATCTGTTGCCCTGTCATTTCCAGAGCAATTCCCTCTTCTTGGTTTATTTTGGTTTCCTCTGTTACAAGTCTCTTCAGTGTGTAATTTCCATCCTGACGCAGGAGGGTGAAGGTGGTCACTTATTTAGGTTCACTTATGTTGTGGGGAAGGAGGAACACTTCAAACAAATATCACTGGCATGTGTGGGGAGTGCTCACAGTGTATGGACCACGCTGGGTTGCCCCAGCTCACAGTGGTATGTGCTTTCCTGGTCTACACTACTCAAGTTCCAATTTGCTCTGTAGGGGTACTGTCCAAAGTGGGCCCTGTGTTTCACGCACTTCCCAGGTCTAAGCTGCTCAGGTTCAGTTTCTCAGGTACTCCACAAAGGTACAGACTTAGTTGGGCATGCTTTTTGTGCCCTTCCCAAGTCTGTGAAGCTCAGGCAACCAGGTGCTTGGCAAGGGCACTGTCCCCGGTGGACTGTGTTTCTTAATCTCCTCCCTGGTCTCAGTTGCTCAGTTTTCTGGGTACACCACAAGAGCGCCATCTCAGGTGTGCTGTGTGTCTCCTCTGGGGAGCTGATCTCAGGTTGTGACTCTCCTGGAAGATGTCACTTGTCCAGGATCCCAGGAAGAGTTGGTTAGCAACTGGGTGCCTGCTCACAGTTTGGTGGAGGATCCCATCTCTGGGGTCGAGATTGCCCCTTGCTTCTGGCTCTGGCGGTCCCCTCGCTGCCTCTCAGCCTCCAGCGTGGGGAGGGGCTGGTCCGCAGCCAGCTAGCTCTCCTTTAGTAATTGCTCAATCCTTTGTTCTATGAGCAGCCCAAGCTGTGCCTTAGATTAGAGGATTTCCTGGGAAAGTTCTCTGTCTCTCTCTTTTTTTCCTCCCTCTGGCTATCCCACAGTTTGGGTTGCTATCTCACATTAGCTCCCTCAGATTGTCTTCAGGGCATTCAGGCCCAGTCCTTACCATAAGCATGCAACCCACATTTCCCTGTCCAGTCCCTGCTCGCTAGTGGCAGATGCAAGTGTGTGGGCTACTTCTTCACTGAGAGTTGCGGTTAGGTGCATATTCCGTGGAGTTTTTTGTTTGTTTGTTTTCCTCCCAGTTATATTGCCTTCTGAGACTCCAAGACTCCCCACAGACCCTTCAGTGAGAGCGTTTCCTGCTGTTTGGAAACTTCTTCTTGACTCCCTCCCCAGGATGGGTCTCTGTCCCTAACTCTTATGTCTCTCTTTTTGTCTTTTATATTTTGTCCTACCTCCTTTTGAAGAGAATGGGCTGCCTTTATGGGTGACTATTGTCTTCTGCGAGCATTCAGAAGTTGTTTTGTGGAATTTGCTCAGCATTCAAAGGATCTTTTGATGAATTTGTTGGGGAGAAAATGGTCTCCCCATCCTATTCCTCCACCATCTTAGGACTGCCTCCCCTGTACCAATGGTCTTGTACATTATTGTGCTCTCTCTCTCTCTGTCTGTCTATTTGTGCTTTTTTGGTAACATCAGACTGAATCCCAAATATTTATTCTTCCCTAAGCATTTCTTTTCAGATTCCCATATGCTTCTTGGATGGATGTTAAGATGCACTACCTAGGCCCTCCTTTCAGGATCAAGGTACTCCTTCCAGCTACTGAAAGTGTGCTTGTTGCTAATGACTATCAAGAACTATGATGAATCTGAGATTTTACTCTACTTGCAAGCTACTAAGTTAGCCTATTAAAGTTTCATGCATACTTGTAGAAGACATAAGACTTCGGATTCAGATATAGAGGATACTTTGTTACTCAGTGTAATTGTAGTAATCAACACATCAGCACCATTTCCCAAAACACAACATAAAAAGAGAATGATGATATCTGTATGTAGTGAGCAGCATAATATAAGAGGGGTCCTTAACAAAGTGAAGTTCATCTTTTCTAATGTGCTGTAACATGCCTGGCCTTGGTTCTAGGTAGAGACATTATCTTTCTTCTACTGGACAGTAAGTATTATTTTACTTCAGAGGGACATACTATTTCAAACTTCCAAGGGTTCACTTGCAGAAACACCTACAAAGATAGGAACAAACAGGAATTAGTATGTCACTATCCAGTGTATCAGTCACTCAGTCATGTCCGACTCTTTGCTACTCCATGGACTGTGTGTAGTCCACCAGGCTCCTCTGTCTGTGGGATTTCCCAGCAAGAATACTGGAGTAGGTTGCCATTTCCTCCTCCAGGGGATCGTCCCTACCCAGGGATCAAACTCATGACTCCTGTGTTTCCTATATTGGCAGGTGGGTTCTTTACCACTGAGCCACTCATGAAGCCTCATCAACTATACGGAAACATCAGAGACCAAAAGAATGTGACATTGCACATGGAGGAAAACGGCTGCCTCACCCACCCTTATACTTCTCATCTCAGGCAGCCAGTATTCAAAGTGTGGTGATATCGGAATTCAGAGACACATCTCTGACTCTCTTTCTCCAATTGATGCAATTCTGCAGTGATCCCTGAGAGAGTTTTATGAAACCTCAGTTGGTACTATATCAAGTTAATCATTCTCTCTGCCTAATTCCTATTCCATCAATCCCCTACACTCCCCCCCCACCCACCAACAGAGAGCACTCCCCCTAGTAACTTCCTGCATACAAATCTCAATTTTAAGATGTTTCCTACCTAAGAGAGTTTCTCACTTTGCAGCCAATGATCTGCTCCCTATCGTACTCATGCAGAAGCATGACTCTCAGAATCACAGCTGGAAGAGTGATGAGCCTTCAACTTCCCCAGAACTGATGTGTGAACCTGAATTAGTTCAGAAAATAATTTTATTTTGTTTTAAGAGTAACTTTTTGTTTGGTAGTTACAGAAATATTCCATATACCTGCCTTGTTCCCAAATATGTATAACCTTCATTAATTGTTAATGTTCCCCGCCAGAGTGATTTTTGTTACAATTAATGAAGCTATGTTGATACACCATTATCATCCAAAGATCATAGATTAAATTAGGTTCTGCTCTTAGTGTTGTGCATTCAGTGGGTTTAGACAAATGTGTTATGGTATATATCCCTTATTATTGTATCATACAGAGTATTTTCATTGCCTTAAAATTCCTTGTTCTCCATTAATTCATCTTCTCCTTCCCCACCTCTGGCAACCATAAGTTTAGTGTGTCCATAATTTTGCTTTTTACCAAATGAGGTATAATTGAAATCACACAGTATGTAGTCTTTTTAGATTGGCTTCTTTTACTTAGTAATATGTGTTTGAGTAGCTTTTCATAACTTAAGCTCTTTTCTTTTTTAGTGCTGAATAATATTCCATTGTCTGGATGTATTATAATTTGCATTATATGTTTCATAGTTGTAGTAGAGTTTTTGAGTATCCTTTTCTTTAAGGTTTTTTAAACACCATTTATTTCTTAAAAGTTAACATGTGCATAATAAGAAGGCTATTCATACTGTTAATGGGGTTCTTAAGGCAAGAATACTGAAATGGATTGCCATTCCCTTTTCCAGTGGACCACATTCTATCAGACCTCTCCACCATGACCCATCTGACTTGGGTGGCCCCACACAGCATGGGTTAGTTTCATTGAGTTAGACAAGGCTGTAGTCCATGTGGTCAGATTGGCTAGTTTTCTGTGATTATGGTTTCAGTGTGTCTGCCCTCTGATGCCCTCTCACAACACCTAGCATCTCACTTGGGTTTCTCTTACCTTGGACATGGGGTATCTCTTCACGGCTGCCCCAGAAAAGTGCAGTCCCTGCTCCTTACTTTGGACAAGGTAACCCCTCCTGACACTGAATGTGGAGTAACTCCTCTCTGCCCTCCTGCGCCCATGAAGCCACAGCACATGGGGGAGGCACCTGAGAGGAGGTACCCCATGCCTGGAAGAAGCACAAGCTGGAATCGAGATTGCCAGGAGAAATATCAATAACCTCAGATATGCAGATGACACCACCCTTATGGCAGAAAGTGAAGACGAACTAAAAAGCCTCTTGATGAAAGTGAAAGAGGAGAGTGAAAAGTTGGCTGAAAGCTCAACATTCAGAAAACAAAGATCATGGCATCTGGTCCCATCACTAATTGGGAAATAAATAGGGAAACTGTTACACTTTATTTTGGGGGACTCCAAATCACTGCAGATGGTGATTGCAGCCATGAAATTAAAAGACACTTACTCCTTGGAAGGAAAGTTATGACCAATGCAGATAGCATATTCAAAAGCAGAGACATTACTTTGCCAACAAAGGTTCACTTAATCAAGGCTATGGTTTTCCCAGTGGTCATGTGTGGATGTGAGAGTTGGACTGTGAAGAAAGCTGAGTGCTGAAGAATTGATGCTTTTGAACTGTGGTGTTGGAGAACCCTCTTGAGAGTCCCTTGGACTGCAAGGAGATCCAACCAGTCCATCCTAAAGGAAATCAGTCCTGAGTGTTCATTGGAAGGACTGATGTTGAAGTTTAAACTCCAACACTTTGTCCATCTCATGCTAAGAGTTGACTCATTGGAAAAGACTCTGATGCTAGGAGGGATTGTGGGCAGGAGGAGAAAGGGGACCACAGAGGATGAGATGGCTGTAGGGCATCACCGACTTGATGGACATGAGTTTGAGTGAACTCCGGGAGTTGGTGATGGACAGGGAGGCCTGGCGTGCTGCTATTCATGGGGTCACAAAGAGTCACACACGACTGAGTGACTGAACTGAACAAGAAACAAAAAAACACAACAAACAAACAAATAGTATTCCATAGTCACTAGCTGTTTACCATTTGATGTGTCCTTCTACTTCTCATTTGACTATCTTTTTGTGTATGTGTATATGTTGTAGTCTTTATTGTCCTTTTACTCCAGCGTTAGAGGCTTTTATGCTATATACTCAAGCTCAGAAATTGAAAAGAAGCTTTTTAAAAATCTTCTTTGAAGGCTGTAATAAAATGGAGGAAACACTGAGACTAGCCCATCACCACCACTTTTCCTCTCTTACCAAATATGTTCCTCCTTAGATAAGAATATATTGTTGAAAAAGAAAAAAGAAGTAAAACAAACAAATAAATAAACATTTTAAAGAAGAAGATATTCTTAAAAATATGAATCATGAGATTCTGTAAAATAAATGCATTTTAATTCTTACAGGGAGAAGCATAAATGTTATATTACTGTTAGGTAGTTAGAATAGGGAAATGGAGTTCAAAATGGCGCTGGCTAAAACACCAGGAAGGGAAAAGCCCACAAAACCAGAACAGAGGAAGGTCAAAGGAAGGTCCGAGGACCGAAGTCAGGACTTCAGGTAGAACAGCACTCCTGACTAAGCCCAATTTGCATAGGGCAGGGCCAGGGGGAAGAAAAAAACATATAAAAAGAGAAGCCAGAGGGCTCTCTCTCTCTCTCCCATGTTAGTATGCTCTTCCCCCCATCCCACGCCCCTGCACACACAACACCACCCCCCTCCCCCCACCACCCTGCGAGCACACTGGAGAGCTCCTCCACTGTCTTCTCTTCTTTGAGGACAGATTCTCCTGCTATCTTCTAAATAAAATAGAGCTGTAACACTGATTGTCTAAGAGCTATGACATGGTTTGTTCAAGACCCAAGAGCTGTGACACTCTGAGGGCTTTAATGTCCATTGCCCCAAATCATTGTTGTGATGAGACAAGAACCAAGAAACATACACTCGTCTGACATTACTATGAGGAATAATTTTAAAAATGCTTATTTTCAATAATATTTGTAATTTTAAAATCCAAAGAATTTTATAGGAAAATCACACCCAGGGTAATTATGTGATTACTCTAAGGCATAGATGATTAACTTTTGTTTAATTTAACTGTATACTCAGCATAATTCATTTTATAAGATGTTAGTCTAAAATAACTCTAAGTTCTTATATGTGTGTGTGAAATATATTAGATAGGCTTGAGCTAAACATTTTTAAGCACTACATGTAATAATTAAATGCTTAAAAGTATTTTACTCAAGCCTGTCTAATTGTAAGCTGCTTCTGAATTTTCATTAAACACACACACACAAAAAGATTTACAGTTTTAAACTGATTTTGACTGATAGAAAATATATGATGTGCTTATGAAAAGTGAAGGTTTTATCTCAGTAGAGTGGCTACAAGGGAAAACAAAATGAGATAAAGTGCAGAAATTTTCTAACTCTATGGAAATTTATAGCATGTTATGTTTATCAGGTAAGAGAATATTGGAACTACCATATTTCAATGAAATCACACCCTGTATTTCATCAACAAAGGAAAATCCAAGGAGTAGGAAGTTACTAGTAAAACTGTTTATATTTAATGACTTTACAGATAGTATAGGACACATTTCTAACTTTAAAAATGTTTTGGCTGATATTGCCAAAAATCACTGTCTCCATGGTAATAGTCACTTTAAAAAATGATTTGAAATAATAATAGCAAAAGAGGATGCGATCCTCCAACATGTAAAATATAAATTACATAAAATCTTCTGCTGATTTATTGAGGAAAACATTTACAGATTAAAAACACCATTCTAAAATTAGACCTAACAGAATCCTGAACATTTCAAATTCAGTTTAATCAAATATATGACAAATTTAATACTGAAAGGTTGTTGTTGAATTACAATGCTGGGATTCTTGGCCCCCGAAGGAGAAGAATTCAATCCGGGGCCAAAGATGAGGCTTGATCACTCAGAGCTTTTGTGTACTAAAGTTTTATTAAAGTATAAAGGAGATAGAGAAAGCTTCTGACATAGGCATCAGAATGGGGCAGAAAGAGTTTGTTAGTGTTAGCAATGAAGTTATATACTCTCCAGTAAATCCAAAGAATGTCTGGAGGTTGTAAAGACCTCACCAGACCTACTCCCACAATTTACATTTTAAGATAACAGAATTAGCCAGAAGGTTTAATCCAGAGACTGTCCTCAGGCATAATACATTGTTGCTATATAATCCTAAGGAATGTAGAGAAGGAAAAAAGTTTGCCCTTTCTTCCTCCTTGAGAATTCCAGACCCCTCTCTCCTTGGGGACCCCTAAACTTCTTATCAACCTGCCTAGGAAATGACTCTCTCAATACTTGATGTGGAGGAGCATGTTATTGTTTAAATATATGTTAAATTATCTTCAAGTGTAGGAGGGGCTTTATTCATTAAGTAATTTTCAGATGAAATTCTTCATATTGCTATGCTCAACCTCCAGAGTAGAAGTTGTATTTCATTTACTTAAAAGAAAGCACTTGTTTTGACCCCTGGAAAATTGCAAATGATATACTGAGGAGATGTCATGATAAGTATAGAAGAAAGTATTGATTTAGTTTAAATTTGGGTTCTCATTGTTTCCATTTTATTGAAAAAATTGAAGAAAGCTTGCTTGGATAGGCAACCAGGAGGAGCACCATCCAGGAATTACATTCAAATGGGGTTAGGTTCTACCTGCTTGGTGTTTTGTGCACCCTTGTCCACGGAAAGAAGTTTTAGGCTTGGGTGACAATGGAGATGGAAAATCCAACAGACTTCCTCTAGTTAAGTGTCAGGTAAAACTCTTAAGTACATGTTTCCCATCCTACGTTGAATCTCTGGGAACCTTGAACATTTGTACACTGCACAATAGGAATGAATCAGAAAAAAAAAAAAATCCAGCAATAATAGTACAAAATATTAAACAGAATTTCTTTGTGTCAGTTCATAAGTCAGAATGATTTATAAAATCAGAATGATGTATAATAATGAACATTTGATCCTAAGAATGCTGTCAGTTGGCTTCATTTGTTTGTATTTTTTATTAAACACAAATGCCCATTTTTTCATGTCTCAGTGTATTGCTACTTCATTAAAGCCCATTAACTACTATCAGGTAAACTCTTTTTTTAAAGTGTCTGTAATGTTTCTATGGAAGTTAAATTTGTTCACACTTTATATAGCTTTTTATTTATTTAGATTTTATTTTCATAGCTACATTTTAGGATACTTATGACAAAATTTATAGTTTCTATTTTTTTAGGAACTGACATTATTTGGGATATAATAGATTATTAGTGAATATCTGTTGGAACATTTATTTGGGTTTTATCTTGCATCCTGTATACTTTTCTAAAATGAATAACTACAAGGTTGTGTAAGTCTAGGAGTTACTATTATAAGTTTAAAAATATTGTTTCTTAAAAAATGCATATAGTTAAATAGTATTTCAATGACATATGCTGCTGCTGCTGCTGCTAAGTCGCTTCAGTCGTGTCCAACTCTGTGCAACCCCATAGACGACAGCGATGCTCACAGAAGGACTGGAGAACGGGGTGTGGACTGGGGAGGGTTTACAAGGCAGTATCATCCTAAAGGAAGGAATCAACTTTTGTTACAGTAAATACACAGAGCCCCACACAAAGCCTTATCCATGATGAACCAAAAGGTTTATGCCACTGGAGAAGTGATAGACATGCTCTCACTGCCAGAGCCAGGATGAAGACCTGGAAGTTTCCTGGAAAACAAACCTCTACTCATAGAAGTGAGATAGGAAAGAATACTGGACCAGAGATCCTATGTTAATAGCATTCAAAGTCTTTTACCACTGAAAGAGGAGCAGGGACTACTTTTTCTTATAGTAACTATCAAAGATGCTAATTAGATGTTAGCTGCAGTAGAAAAGAGACAGGACCACTGAGAATAGACCTCTCCTGAGACCCGAGTATAAGTTTGAATCTAATATTTAAAGAATTACCTCTAAGTGCCAGGTAACAGCAAAATTGTTACAATCCTGGGGAAAAACAAGAGTGTGGAAATTGATAGCCTCTGTGGCACGAGCACAGCAAACTATTAGTAAGAGTCAAAGCAATAAACAAACTCAGATCCTGACCCAGGCTCATAGATGTCTCCAATGTTGCTGCTGCTGCTAAGGCGCTTCAGTTCAGTTCAGTTCAGTTCAGTCACTCAGTCGTGTCCGACTCTTTGCGACCCCATGAATCCCAGCACGCCAGGCCTCCCTGTCCATCACCAACTCCCAGAGTTCACTCAGACTTGCTGCGTTCATTAAGTCAGTGATGCAATCCAGCCATCTCATCCTCTGTCGTCCCCTTCTTCTCCTGACCCTAATCCCAGTTGTGTCCAACTCTGTGTGACCCCATAGACGGCAGCCCACCAGGCTCTGCCTTCTCTGGGATTCTCCAGGCAAGAAAACTGGAGTGATTTGCCATTTCCTTCTCCAATGCATGAAAGTGAAAAGTGAAAGTGAAGTCTCTTAGTCGTGTCCAAATCTTCCCGACCCCATGGACTGCAGCCTACCAGGCTCCTCGGTCTATGGGATTTCCAGGCAAGAGTACTGGAGTGGGTTGCCATTGCCTTCTCCGTCAATAACATATACTATAACTATAATAAGCTTTCACGTTTGGGGGTCATTTAAGAATATTAAATACTAAAATACTTAACTAAAAATGTGTGTGTGTGTGTGTTTTGTTTTTTTTAAATCTGTGGGACAAAATATATTTTATATAGGACTAATCCATTCTGAAGGAGATCAGTCCTGGGTATTCTTTGGAAGGAATGATGCTAAAGCTGAAACTCCAGTACTTTGGCCACCTCATGCGAAGAGTTGACTCATTGGAAAAAACTCTGATGCTGGGAGGGATTGGGGGCAGGAGGAGAAGGGGACGACAGAGGATGAGATGGCTGTATGGCATCACTAACTCTATGGACATGAGTCTGAGTGAACTCCGGGAGTTGGTGATGGACAGGGAGGCCTGGCGTGCTGCGATTCATGGGGTCGCAAAGAGTCGGACATGACTGAGCTACTGAACTGAACTGAGCTGAACTGAATAATTATATTACTGATGATGTCATATGATTAGCATCAGAATGACTTTAGACACAGATTTTCTATTGAAAATGAGAGATAAGTTAAACAACAATTTCACAGAAGTTATTTAAACTACAAGATTAAATTATTTTTTGAAATTAATGTTGCTAAAATAATTATTAAATAAAACAATTTAAGTTATACAAGCAAACTAATACTTCACAAAGGTGACAGTGTCCTTTGGGAGAACTGCAAAATGGGGCAGAAAGCAGGAAGTATTTTTTAGGATAAGGAATAAACACCAAGGAAGAGAAAAATATGAAATATTTGATTGGCTGGGACCACATTGTCAGTCTTATTGGCAGTGAAAAAGGAGAAGGAAATAAATATAGGGTTCAGAGATGGCTTGTGGTTTGGGGATTAGCTGAATGGATATACTGCGTTTCTTGTCAAGTAGAGCATTTATGTGAAGAAAGTGAAAGTGCGGAGCATTTATAGGGACAGGAAAATTACCTACATTTGCTGACATGTTCCCTGGCCAGCAGAGACTCCATCCTGGAACTAGAAATTATTTCAACATATTTCTAAGGAAAAATTTTCATTATGTACTTATTACATATTTTTTAAAGTACTGTAAAAATATATTTCTAAACTGAAACTGATATAGGTAAAGTTAGGCAATGCATTGCTGTGACATACATGGAAATATGTTTAGTCATATAGTATAAGATATAGTGAAGAAGGAAATGGCAACCCACTCCAGTATTCGCTGGGAGAACCCTGTGGACAGAGGAGCTTGGAGGACTACAGTCGGTGGAGTTGCAAAGAGTCAAATATAGCTTAGTGATTCAACAATAACAAAATAAGATGCAACAATAGAACAAAAATAAGCCAGGCATTTTTTTTTTTAAGCCATAAAGTAGTATTTCACTGATGAAGTAACATTTATCCAAGAGAATATACGGGAAAGAATCACTCAGAATGTAAGATTGGGACTTCCCTGGTGGGCCAATGGCTAATACACCACACTCCCAATGCAGGGGTCCTTGGTTCAATCCCTGGTCAGGTAACTAGATGCCACAAGCTGCAACTAAGAGCTCATATGCTGTAACTAAAGATCCTACATGCCACAACTAAAAAATTTTTTAAAAGATCCTGCATGCCACAGTGAGAATCGAAGATCTGGCATACCACAACTAACTCTTGGCACAACCAAATAAATAAATAAAAATAAATATTATTAAAAATATGTGAGTTTGTATCTCTGCCTGATAATTGTCTTCCTCAATCATTAGAATGCCTACATTAGATTTGATTTGCTCTTTTGTCCCCCATTTTATTCTTATTTTTTAATTTTGCTAATACATTTGTATTATCTTTTTACTTACATGTCATCATAGAATTGAAAACACTGATATATTCATTTTTTATTTTAAATCATGTATATAACCTTTTCTGTAGTCATTCTTAATTATGACTCATGTAAATGCTTGAGATAAATTAACATTTACCAATATAAAGTATAATAATGAAGTTCAGTAGATATATTATTGTAAATTTTTTCTATATATTTTCACAATTTCCCATTTATGTGAATGAGAAAGACATTTTTATTTGGAGTTTGTTAAATTAGATAAGTAAAAAACACAGTAGAATAAAATGTTAATCCTATTTATCTAGTCTTTTTAAAGTTTTAAGCATTCCCTATATTTTATAGTTTCAGTACTTATGCTCCATTTTGAGACAGAGAGGGATATGGTTTATGGATATTTACCATCTCTTCACACTACCTTTTATATTCCTTCTCTTATAACAGGAAAAGTATATTTTAAAAACACACATACACACATTTGTTATATCCCTATGTAGCTATGAGTAAAAATTAAGTTTTGAAAATGAGAAGCATGCATATGAATTATGAAAAGTGAAAGCAATGTAGAGGCCATCTTCCCATGGCTGTAAAAGCTGGAATGAAAGATTTTAGGTCTAGTTGTGGCTGCCAGTCTCCCTATTCGTGGATCTGCTTCCTAGCTATTAGGCAGCTGAGGGTGAGATAAGTGGTTGTAAAAATAATGACAGATGCTTTTTGACCTTTGGAATTCAGCTACATTAGATTTATCTTGAAATTAATAGTCACACATTAGTCCACAGACTAATTCCTTCCAGTCTGTTAATGATATAAGAAGCTTATGATCTGTAGTAAGCAATTTCTGCCTAAAACACCAAGACTTATTTCTGTTTCTTTCACTGAACCTCGGCTCTTTCAGACATTGTCTGGCATCATTTGTACCTAAGATACTGTCTCCCAATGATAAAGTCAAACTTTTTCCTTTAATTATGGTCTGAATTATTATTTTTTCCAACCAAGATTTATTTCTGTTTGATGTTGAATCACTTTGTCTTTCTGTTATCAAATTATCTATACTGAGCAAGAGTCTCTAGGGACTTTTGCATTGAAAATGTGATTATGTAGTTAGTCAATATTGTAAAGAATACTGATGTCAAATTTTGCTCCTAGTCATTTCTTCAATTAAGTATGACTTAACGAATCTCTCTCAGTATTGACTTTAAGCTCACATGCAAATAAAATGATTAATTAAACTTAACAGTCATGGTTTGCTCTACTATTCATATACTGTCTAGGTTTTGGTTCAAAGATATAAAGCTTAAGGTCAAAGAGTTTATGGGTTCAGATAACAGCTGGACAAAGAAATGAACTATATTTCTCTCATGTTTTGTTTCTTTTATTTTAAATTTATTCAACTTCAACATTACCCCTTGCAATTTAGTGTGTGTAAATTGTTTTTAAAATTTGTTATAGAAGATTTTTGTAAGATCATCATCAAATGATGAAATCAATAATAAATGAAAAATAATTTTAAGATGTTCAAAAGCAAAAAATATTTGAGTTATATATGTTGATAATAAAAATATATAAAATTGATAAAGAAGAATTTACTTGTCAAAGATTGCATGCTGGTGATGTCCAGTGGTCATGTATGGATGTGAGAGTTGGACTGTGAAGAAAGCTGAGCACTGAAGAATTGATGCTTTTGAACTGTGGTGCTGGAGAAGACTCTTGAGAGTCCCTTGGACTGCAAGGAGATCCAATCAGTCCATTCTGAAGGAGATCAACCCTGGGTGTTCTTTGGAAGGAATGATGCTGAAGCTGAAACTCCAGTACTTTGGCCACCTCATGTGAAGAGTTGACTCATTGGAAAAGCCTCTGATGCTGGGAGGGATTGAGGGCAGGAGGAGAAGGGGACGACAGACACTGAGATGGTTGGATGGCATCACTGAATTGGACATGAGTTTGGGTGAACTCCGTGAGTTAGTGATGGACAGGGAGTCCTGGCGTGCTGCAATTCATGGGGTCGCAAAGGATCAGACACGACTGAGCAACTGAACTGAACTGAATGTTGGTATGGGTATAGAATGATGAGGATTATGATTTAGAGAATCTAGGTAACAGAGATTAAAAATCACCAACTTAGTGGAGAAAGCATAGACATAGTTACATTTCAATTGCAGTTTCAGCCCATGTTTAATTAGCTGTTTAATTTTGGGTATGTACATAATCCTGAAACTCTTTCTTCTTGTAAAAAATAGGTACTGATAAAATCATTTTGCAAGTGTGAAAGTCAAATAAAAATAAATTGGTATATTCTACAAACATTAAAGTCATATTAAGATGATGTGATTTTATCTACTTTGTGATTAATATGTTTTTCAAAAACACTCAGTAAAGATTTACTGTTTTCAGAAATTCTACTTTGAATCTCCTTTAAATGTTTTCTTTAATTCTTGCCAGTCATTTATAATTATTAAACTATGGTAATATTGCATTTAGTCAGACTGTGAGCCATTAACAAAATATAACACTTTGTGTCCCACAGAATGTAGCTTTGTTAGTTTACTGGAAAGCATCCCAAATGTAAATTGCTGGTTTGAGTATTAAGGAGCTTCTCACTTAAAATGATAGATCAAACATATTTTTCATCTCTCTCTTGAGATACCAATAGGAGAGGTTGAAAAAAGTATGCTCTTGATCTACTACCTTTAAATTAGATTTTAAAAAATGATCAGTGGAAACTTTACCACAGAATGGTGTAGGAGTAGCCTTAAACTGAAAAGAGAGCAAATATACAAAGAAGAGATGCCAAAACACTCCCTGTGAGGAGACACCAAGAATATAAATAAGAATTTGGTCAAAATCAGTGAACAATGAAGGGATGTTTATTAGTTTTCTGTTGATGAAGAACTGATGTTCTTGAATTATGATGCTGGAGAAGACACTTGAGAATCTCCTGGCCTGCAAGAAGATTAAACCAGTCAATCCTAAAGGAAAGCAACTCTGCATATTCATTGGAAAAACTGATGCTGCAACTTAAGCTCTGATATTTTCACCACTTGATGTGAAGGGTCAACTCATTGGAGAAGACCCTGGTGCTGGGAAAATTGAAGGCAAAAGGAGAAGGTGGTGGCAGAGGATGAGATGAATTTGAGCAAACTCTAGAAGATAGTGGAGTATAGGGGAGCCTGGCATACTGCTGTCTATGGGGTCACAAAGAGTTGGAAATGACTTTGTGACTGAACAACAAGTGGCCTAAAATAACACAGGTCTCACCAATCTGGTATGACTTAGGGTGGTTCTTTGCTCCAAGATCACATCAGGCTGCAGTAAACTTGTCAGTTAGCCAGGATGTATTCTTACCTGTGGACTTAGCAAGAGAATAATCTACTTCCAGAAGCATTCAAATAATTGAAAAATTCAGATTTTTTTGCAGGCTGTTGACCCAGGTAGGGCCTCAGTTCCTGGGCTCACCCCCATTCCCTGTCATGCAATATCCACCATAAACAGTTCACAAAAGAGCAACTTGTTTCTCAAGGGCCAGTAAGAAAGCAAGAGAGACTTCAGGGTGAGTTTGCTCTAAATTTAATTTTCCTTAACTTTCTTGTTTTATATTTTTATTTTTGCATGTAATGGATAATTATGTATGATGAAGATCTTTCAAAATTTAGACAGCTTAAATAAAACAACTAATAAAATTATATTTGTGTGTTCATTGAATATGTTTTCATATATCAATATTTTAATTATTTTTGTCCTAATACTGAAATTTATATATTTTATATTAAAATCATTAGTAAATACTTGTTATATAACATTCTTCAGTTAAATATTATATAGATGCTCTTTCATATGTATTATTTTATTTAATTATCTTAGCTACCTTATGATTTAAGGTTGTGTTTTGTTTTGTTTTTTCCAATAGACACAATAGAAAACAGGCTCAAGGCACTAATCAAATTACTTCAGACCAAGCTCTTGGTAAGTGAAAGATTCTGGATTCAAAGTTACGTATTTCTTCCCAAGGTTTATTCTTGTAATGACTCTGTTGTATTCCTCTTCTAATGCTATGAATATTTAAACAACTGAATTTTTAATCAAATTTCTTTTATTTAATAAATAACTGTGAAAGTTTTGTCTACCAGTTCATGCAGTCTCTCTTCAGTTTACTTCAAAATCAGGAATGTCATCAAAACATTACTTTAAATTCCACTGTACTCCACCACATACTACCTATTAACATACATCTCTATTTTTGGTGCCACCACAATGAAGAGAAATGCTGAATTATGGACATATATTTTGTGCACAGAAACATTGGGGTTATGGGCCTTTTCTTAGTACTCAACACTCTATCAACACTATTGAGCATATCCAGTGGCTAGACTTTGCTATTTTCCTTTGCCAGAAGCAAAACCAGAATCAGTTTTTATAAACAGGTATATAAACAGCTTAGAAGAAGATGAGAAAAAAAATTTCTAATGACAGAAGCTCCAGGATTGTACATTTTGACACAACAATATTATGTCCACTTTTAAGTCATCATATATTTTCTTATGGTGATAAATTTTCTTGAAAACCTTGCCTTTTAATATTTATTCTAACAGTTTACCCTCTTTGATACAAGGAATCAGTTTTATGACATTTGTCAATTTCCATATTTATAATAGTTTAATTCAATAGTATATTGATATTGTTTTCCACACTTGTGACTGTTTTTGTTTTGTAAATAAGTTCATTTTTTACTATTATTTTTAGGTTTCACATATGAGCAATATCATATGATATTTGTCTTTCTGTACCTGACTTAACTTCACTCAGCATGACAATCTCTTGGTCCATCCATGTTGGATGCACAATTCCATGCATCAAATGGAATTATTTCATTTCTTTTTATGGCTGAGTAATATTTCATTGAATATATGTACCACTTCTTTGGAAAAGACTCTGGTGCTGGGAGGGATTGGGGGCAGGAGGAGAAGGGGAAGACAGAGGATGAGATGGCTGAATGGCATCACCGACTGATGGACATGAGTTTGGGTGAACTCCGGGTGCTGGTGATGGACAGGGAAGCCTGGCATGCTACAGTTCATGGGGTGGCAAAGAGTCAGACATGACTGAGTCACTGAACTGAACTGAACCACTTCTTTATCCATTACTATTTTATCTATTTTATCTAGTTAAAATAGATAACTAGTGAGGACAGCCTTGAAATTAAAAGACACTTACTCCTTGGAGGAAAAGTTATTACCAACCTAGATAGCATATTCAAAAGCAGAGACATTACTTTGCCAGCAAAGTTCCGTCTAGTCAAGGATATGGTTTTTCCAGTGGTCAAGTATGGATGTGAGAGTTGGACTGTGAAGAAAGCTGAGCACTGAAGAATTGATGCTTTTGAACTGTGGTGCTGGAGAAGACTCTTGAGAGTCCCTTGGACTGCAAGGAGATCCCACCAGTCCATTCTGAAGGAGATCAGCCCTGGGTGTTCTTTGGAAGAAATAATGCTAAAGCTGAAACTCCAGTATTTTGGCCACCTCATGCAAAGAGTTGACTCATTGGAAAAGTCTCTGATGCTGGGAGGGATTGGGGGCAGGAGGAAAAGGGGACGACAGATGATGAGATAGCTGGATGGCATCACCGACTCGATGGACATGACTTTGAGTGAACTCCAGGAGATGGTGATGGACAGGGAAGCCTCTCATTCTGTGATTCACTGGGTTGCAAAGAGTTGGACATGACTGAGCGACTGAACTGAACTGAACTGAACTGAAGGACCTATTATATAGCATAGGGAATTTACTCAATACTCTGTAATGACCTATAAGGGAAAAGTACATAAGAAAAAAAGTGCATTTATGTTTAATTGATTCATTTTGCTGTACACCTGAAATTAACACAACATTATAAATCAACTATATACTCCAATCTTTTAAAATTCAAAACAATAAAAAAGTTGATATTGCAGTTATTGCCATTTGTTAAAAATTTTGGGGAAAGTGAGCTTTCTGATACAACATTTTGTAAATAGTTCTCAATTGATGAGTTAAAATAAGAGAAATGATAGTAAAAGAGAAATATTTATAAAGTCAGGACACAGACTTTCAGGCAGTCAAGCTTTATTAATTTATGAGGAAATATTGTTTCTACTATTATAGATTTAAAAAAGAAAAACATTTTCTTATTTTTATTTCGAATATATTCTCTTGCATAGAGAAGTCACATATGTGCATATAAACATTTATTTTGAACACTTTTATTTACAGAGTGCAGAAATATTTTCTTTGGTTAAACCATTGTTACATTTATTCTAATGAATTGTACACGTTTTTGAAATAAAAATAATTATTAGCTATAATTTTTAAATGTATTGCTTATTATTTAAAATGTGACAGGCACATTGGTCCATGTGATCCACAGAATATCCTTATACTACTCACAAATATTTGTTCTTTCCCTGGTATCACCTGGATAGGCCCACAGAGTTTTCACTCAGTAATAATAATTAGTAAGACAATATTTTGGAAAATATACTATATTTCAGAAACATTATGAAGTGCTTTATAATCTATATATGGGAATTTATATTTCAATAAAAAATGTAGTCTCTGTGTATGCTAATTAACATATATTCAGAAACAAATATATGAACCTCAGTTTTTTATTGTTGTTGTTGTTTATATTCTATTTCATGTTAGTCCTAAGTAAGACATGTTTTTTACCTTAGACAAATCTTTGTTGTTTATATAAAACCACAAGCGTTTTTCTAGTGTGCATGTAACATATGAAATATGAGTTGCTCACAGTGTAGTTATTTGTAGTGTAAATAGTTATTTACAATTTATGTTTGATCACAGTTCTTTTTATATTGAAGGGGATATTGCAGCTGTTTAACATTGCTAGTGTTTGAGTACAAAAGATTTCCTGTATTATTCATTCTAATAATATTCCTAAGCAAGCTGGAAATGTTGGGAAAGATGGAAATTGGCTGATAAATATAATGGTCACTTTAGAAGCATGATCAAATCCATCTTCTTGCTGTCCTAATGAATGTGGAAGCCTGCCCAGTGTGATTGGACTGAAAGGTCAGAGGCTTTGTAAAGTACAGATTTTGCAAGGTCACTAACAGCAACTAGAGTACAGATTTAAAGAAAAAAAAATTCAGAGATGAAATACTGTCTCTGGAATGACTATAAGTATGTATTAATATGTATGTTTTGTGTGTCTGTACATACATACATTTATACATAAAATAAAAACTAAACTGTTAATAGAATATCATAATGTTATATTCAGAACTAAGCATGAGCTCTAAGTCTCTATGCATTAGCTTTCATTATGCATAACACAAAAATTGTAAATTAGATGGCTATGTAACATGCAGAAATAGTTTGGTTATAATAGGCTCTTAGGTATTACAAAAGCTTGCATTGGCATTATATAAACCATTCCTTTTAATCAAAGTATGCTCAAAGCATATATCCATTAAAAGAGAACAGGAAAAACTCTCTGGTATAAATTATTTTGGTGCCCCCTTGAAAAGTACTAGTATTAGACAAACAAATGTGTTAAAGATGTGTTAGTTCAGTTCAGTTCAGTAGCTCAGTCGTGTCCGACTCTTTGCGACCCCATGAATTACAGCACACCAGGCCAAAGACTCATCAAATTAAAAATGAGGGATTGGCAGTTAAACTCTATTTTAGCCCACGGGATGTGTTCAGTTGTAGGAAATAAAGGACTCATATGTATTTCTATTTACTCAGTATAGATTTTGTTTACTCCTCAAATGAAATTTGACTTATTTAGTCACTTCTTCACTAACATGTAAGGAAAAATAACAGATTAATGAAAAGAAAGGTGGAATTTGAAAACATGTCTTATTCTAAACTTTATGACTTAGGAAAAAATCATTTGCTGAGAATTTAGCAAGACATTAGTGATGCTGTTTTATTTAGTCTTAATTTATCCCTCCAGGACATTAATTCTTTAGGAAGCTTGCATTTTTAATTTCCATGATGCTATTTACACTAAGAAAATGAGTAGGTGTTTAATGAAAAGAAGACAGGTCAGTGTTAAACAGTAATTATTTAATTACTAGAGTAAGTGCACTTGATAGTTGTTTTCTGCAAATACCATTGAATGGAAATAACATTTTAAATCATGAACAAAACTGGATACACACACTAGAATAATATAAAATAACTTCTGTAAAATAAAATTCTAATATTTCATAATTAAAAATTCATAGACAGCATATCCAGAAAATAATTTTGATCCATGAAATCCAATCAGTATGTATTCTTTTATATTTCAGTAAAAAATGGTTTGTAAATAAAATGATTATTCAATCCCAGTTTCATATTCCAAATCCTTTTAACTTGTAATGTTTTCAGTTCAGTCGCTCAATCGTGTCTGACTCTTTGTGACCTCACAGGCTGCAGCATGCCAGGCTTCTCTGTTCATCACCAACTCCTGGAGCTTGCTCAAACTGCATATCTCAATGTCTCAGTGCTCAGTTGTATCTGACTCTGTGACCCCATGGACCTGCCAGGCTCCTCTCTCTGTCTATGTAATATTTTAGCCAGAATAGTGAAGTAGGTTGCCATTTCCTATTCCAGGGGATCTTCCCAACCCAGGGATCAAACCCTGTATCTCTTGTGTCTCCTGCATTGGCAGGCAGATTCTTTACCCTTGTGCCACCTACAACTAAAATAAAAACATGTATCAAGTGAACACCTATATTTAAATAGGGAAAAATGTATTAAATATATAAGATATGAAAAAGAAGACAGCCTCTTGAACTTTAATTTTATTCATTAATGACCATTTATAACTTACCCTATGCATGGATAACATCTGCATTCGACATAATTTTTATACATTACCAAAACATCTTCCTGGAGAAGGCAATGGCACCCCACTCTAATACTCTTGCCTGGAAAATCCCACAAACAGAGAAGCCTGGTAGGCTGCAGTCTATGGGGTCGCTAAGAGTCGGATATGACTAACTTCCCTTTCACTTTTCACTTTCATGCATTGGAGAAGGGAATGGCAACCCACTCCAGTGTTATTTCCTGGAGAATCCCAGGGACAGGGGAGCCTGGTGGGCTTCTGCCTATGGGGTCGCACAGAGTCAGACATGACTGAAGCGACTTAGCAGCAAAACATCTTCCAAAAGTATTGTATCATAAATTTAAGATTCTAGCATCTCCCTCAAATATTTGGCAAATAGATAAAGGTAAACATATATTAGGGGACAACATCACATGCACATCAGCCCTAAAATGATGGGAGGAAGCCAAAGTCATGACATCAGTTTTGAAAAACTTTCTCAAGGGGGGAAAAAAAATGCAGAAGAAATGTGGTTGAAAAAAGCATCTCAGACAGAAATGTCATCCAGAGAAGGCAGGGAGACTATATTCTGGCAAAATTGTCACAAACCCCTTAATTTGGAGGGATACAATTTGGAAAATAAAGTTAACTCATATAAAATAAAGGAGCCCAGTGAAGAGCACTCATTTTGTCTCAGTGATCAACCTCATTGCAGAAAAACACCTGGAGAGCCAATGAAGACCCACCAAAAGAAAATCTGTGGGTAACAGAGTTCCTCTGACTTAAAATCCTACCTATATTTCAGATTTTACATGCATTTGCAAGGTGGGTGAAATAAGTAGTGTATATAAAGATATGCTATGAAACATCCTGCAAAATAGAGTTTAACTTATGGAAAAACTGGTGAAAAAATAACATACATAAGCACTCAACTTGTTGATGTGGAGATTTTCTTTTAACATTTCACTCAAAGACTGTATTCTAATTTTACATGAAGTCTTGACCATTTTAAAAGGAGAAAACATTCAATTAAATATATATCAGTTCAGTTCAGTTCAGTCACTCGGTCATGTCCAACTCTTTGTGACCCCATGAATCGCAGCACACCAGGCCTCCCTGTCCATCACCGACTCCTGGAGTTTACCCAAACTTATGTCCATTGAGTCGGTGATGCTATCCAGCCATCTCCTCTATTGTCCCCTTCTTCTCCTGCTCCTAGTCCCTCCCAGCATCAGGGTCTTTTCCAATAAGTCAACACTTCTCATGAGGTGGCCAGAGTATTGCAGTTTCAGCCTCAGCATCAGTCCTTCCAATGAACACCCAGGACTAATCTCCTTTAGGATGGACTGGTTAGATCTCCTTGCAGTCCAAGGGACTCTCAAGAGTCTTCTCCAACACCACAATTCAAAAGCATCAATTCTTTGGTGCTCAGCTTTCTTCACAGTCCAACTCTCACATACATACATGACCACTGGAAAAACCATAGCCTTGACTAGATGGACCTTTGTTGGCAAAGTAATGTTTACTTTTGAATATGCTATCAAAGTTGGTCATAACTTTCCTTCCAAGGAGTAAGTGTCTTTTAATTTCATGGCTGCAATCACCATCTGCAGTGATTTTGGAACCCCACAAAATAAAGTCTGACACTGTTTCCACTATTTCTCCATCTATTTCCCATGAAGTGATGGGACCAGATGCCATGATCTTCATTTTCTGAATGTTGAGCTTTAATAGAGAAGTCCAAATAATACTTTATTTTATGAACATTCTATAAATCATGTTTTTATTATTTAAATTCAAAAGTATATTGAAATAATAACCTTAAATGTCCAGTAAGAGGAAAATCTAAAGGCACAAAGATTCTTTTTTAATTAAGAAAGAAAATTAATATGGCATATAATATTATTACTAGTGGAAATTATAAAGAGGTGGTGACTCAAATCAATAAACAAAAAGATGGATTAATAAATGATTTAAGAAAAATGACTTTTGAAAATGTAAAATGGACTTGGTTAATTTCCTTAATGTAATATCAAAATATATTCCAAATGGATTGAATATATAATTATCAAAGAATCCTTAAAATATCAAATTAAAGGAGAATAGGCATAATTTGGGTTTCCCAGGTAAAGAATCCTCCTGCCAATGCAGAAGACAGAAGAGATGCAGGTTTGATCTCTGGGCTGGGAAGATGCCCTGGAGTAGGAAATATCAACCCATTCTAGCTCTAGTATTCCCTGGAAAATGCCGTGGACAGAGGAGCCTGCTTGGCTACAGTCCAGGGGTTCGTAAAGAGTTTGACACAAGTTAGCATAGCACCAGCAGCGGCATGCATAATTTAGGATGGATGAAATTTTTCTCAGAAAGATAACACAGGTAAAATACTTTAAAGGAAATATTGCTCTTTTACTATAATGAAAGCAATAAACTTTGTTGTCAATAAAGACAATAAAATTTAAATGATAAATTGAGATATATCGACCTATAGAAATAAGTGTAATTTGATTGCCTTGAATAAACTAAAACTGGACAAATGTCTTAAGTGGACACTGCAAAACATATAATACAACTGATTGATTTGAAAGTAAATGAATCAATCAACTCATTATTTGAGTCAAATAATATAATTCATTCTTTTGATTTCAAAACAATCAAATGGTTATTTGATAGTTCAAATAATTTGCATATATTAATTCATACATTTTTACTGTGCAAATGAAAAAAACCAAAGCACAAGAACTTCAATTCCATGTATTTAAACAATGTGACATTGAAATGGAGAAGAAAATTACAGATTTTGTTAAGATATTCCTTCCTCCATTGGCTTAGAGGGAAAAAAAATTAAACAGCAGCTATTTTTATAGGATAAATAAGATATATCTGGACCTGGGATGTCCTGCCAAACAACTCTAGAACACTTATTCACAAATCTCTTCTCCTTATCTCTTCGGATTTCTTCATCTCTTGTTCAGTTTTGCAGTTTCCCATTTGTTTCCTCCCCAAATACTGAAAGAACATATGTTCTATTTACTCTGAAATACAAATATTCTTTATCTATCTCTACTGAAAATAACATTAATATTCCTTTCTAAATGCACAGGCCAGGTTTATTTTTATCAAAACCACTTTTTTCCTAAATTCTTGAGAATTTAGTATCTCCTTCTGTACAATTAATGGGATCTGGTAAGTTAATGGTGACTGCAGCCATGAAATTAAAAGACACTTACTCCTTGGAAGAAACGTTATTACCAACCTAGATAGCATATTGAAAAGCAGAGACATTACTTTGCCAACAAAGGTCTGTCTAGTCAAGGTTATGGTTTTTCTAGCTGTCATGTATGGATGTAAGAGTTGGACTGTGAAGAAAGCTGAGCGCTGAAAAATTGATGCTTTTGAACTGTGGTGTTGGAGAAGACTCTTGAGAGTCCCTTGGACTGCAAGGAGATGCCACCAGTCCATTCTGAAGGAAATCAGCCCTGGGTGTTCTTTGGAAGAAATGATGCTACTCCAGTACTTTGGCCACCTCATGCAAAGAGTTGACTCATTGGAAAAGATTCTGATGCTGGGAGGGATTGGGGGCAGGAGGAAAAGGGGACGACAGATGATGAGATGGCTGGATGGCATCACTGACTCGGTGGACATGAGTCTGAGTGAATTCCAGGAGTTGGTGATGAACAGGGAAGCCTGGCATGCTGCGATTCATGGGGTCGCAAAGAGTCAGACACGACTGAGTGACTGAACTGAGCTGAAGTTAATTTTCTAAGCATGAGAATAGTAAACACTCTTCTTATAAAGTCAAAATCCATAAAATTATGTAAATACTGGAAATAACTAGTGAGGAGAGAGAGAACCTAAATAATGGAAGGTCCTAAAATGCTTCTTAAACTGTAAGTTTAGGATGGGCATGAAACTGAGGCAGAGTATATAAAAACAGAATTGTTTGCTGGAATCTCTGAATAATGTAGTTGAGACTTTAAATCTCTTTCTCCTTACACCACATTGTATCACTTGCTCAGCTCAAATTCTGTTTCTAAACATCTCCCAAACTGGTGTGTACATGAGTTGTAGCATTTTATCATTAATCACTATTTGCACAGCTGTGAAAGATACTATGGTTGCTCACTATTGGTCTTAATTTTTTTTAAGTTATAATATATTTTTAATGGAAAAAAAAAAACTTAAAGTGGTAATTTTCATTTCTAAAGTGAAAGTCGCTCAGTCATGTCCAACTCTCTGTGACCCTCTACAGTCCATGGAGTTCTCCAGGCCAGAATACTGGAGTGGGCAGCCTTTCTCTTCTCCAAGGAATCTTCCCAACCAAGGGATTAAACCTAGGTCTCCCGCTTTGCAGGCAGATTCTTTACCAGCTGAGCCACAAGGGAAGTCATTTCTAAGTTGGGGGTTAACGGACTTTTGTCCTGAAAAACTAATTTTTGTAATTTCATATTGAAATGTTTGCTCTGCCGTATCTTCTATAAATTGGGGGTGGGGGGTATAGTTCACCAATATTGTGAATTAGTGTGTAATATCTTCTTGAATGTTTTCATTTGAAAACATTGTGTCTATGTTTCTTTTCCTTTACATATTAATGCAAAAGTAAAAATTGAGTTTATGGTGAAAATTGATGTTATGTGAGAGTCCCTTAATCTTTCATGATCTGTAATTTAGGGATTTTAGAAATTTACCTGGAGGAAGTGACATTTGTAAGGAAATATGTTTAGTTTAAATGAATGAAAGCAACTATCCAAGCATGTTTAATTATGCTTTATGTTTTTATTAGTAGAAGAGACATTAAAATATTATTGTTTGGAGGAAAAATAAGAACTCTCATCTATTCTTTCTTGCTGCAAGGAGCATGATGTTGCATACAGTAGAGGGATTCAGTTAAGCATAGGGGCACATATTAGCTCCAAAATCCCAGTTTATTTCAATTCCCACATCTCATTTCAAATTATTAGCATAAATTAGAAGATCAAGCTTTTTAAATTTACTAACAACAAATCTAGGGACTTGAGTCTTTATTATAACTCCAAATATGCAACAGCAAAATGCCTGTTAATATTAAATATCACCCTTTATGTTTAACTCATGAACAGTTTTTCATCAGATACACCAATTTTGGCAGTCAAACACAATTTTTACAATAGGAAAGTTATATATTTCACATTATTCTGTTTAATTGGCATATGATTTTTTGTCAAAAAACAAGAGTGCAGTTCAAAAGACAAGCCTTTACTTACAATCAAAGAATTGCATTTCAGGATCCACAGATTCAAATGGAAACCCAAACTCAAGCCATTCCATTATAATAGAGGGGCTGAGGGTTTTTGTGGGAAAAACGGAGGAAGATAAAGTTTCAATAAGTTGTTTTCTAAAAAAAAATAAATTGGTACAAGATAAGGTAATCTGTCTAGTAAAGTGTTCATTGCTAAAAGATGAGATAAAACTAGATTTATACTTCATTGACTGCTCAGGTGAAGTGGTCATTAGGTAAAAGTTCTTTTGGTCTAGTTCAGAGGTGCAGTTCCTCTGAAGCAGCTGCTATAGCTCTATTCTATAGCTCTATAGGCTCTACTCATGTCATTTTTCACATTTGCTTTGAATTTATGTATTTTTTAATATTTAATATAGTTCCTTTAAATATTAGACAAATAGGATTACAAAGTAGTTAACATCTACTTATTCTTTCACTTAATTCTTATAAGTATTGAAAACACACCTATGGGGAAAAGAAAAAGGATAAAATTTTCATTTAATTTCTGTCCATTTTCATAAGGGAAGCAAAGAGAATTTTCAAAAGAATGAATTATTTCTTTATGTTACCAACAACTTGTAAATAATTGTTAGAGTATTAATAGTTCTATAGGCAACCTTATCTTAGACTGTTATGGCTTTCCTTTTACTAGGTTAACATTTTTGCTAAATTTTAGATTTGAAAGAAATAGATTAACATTTCTGCTTATATGGTAATAGCATCATTAGAATACAAGTACCCACATGAAGCTCAACATTCAGAAAACTAAGATTATGACATCTGGTCCCATCACTTCATGGCAAATAGATAGGGAAAGAGTGGAAGCAGTGACAGATTTATTTTCGGGGGCTCCAAAATCACTGCTGAGGGTGACTGCAGCCATGAAATTTTAAAAATTGCTTGCTCCTTGGAAGAAAATTTATGACCAACCTAGACAGCGTATTACAAAGCAGAGACATTAGCTTGTCAACAAAGGTCTGTCTAGTCAAGGCTATGGTTTTTCCAGTGGTCATGTATGGATGTGAGAGTTGGACTCTAAAGAAAGCTGAGCACCAAAGAATTAATGCTTTTAAACTGTGGTGTTGGAAAAGACTCTTGGGAGTCCCTTGGACTGCAAGGAGATTCAACCAGTCCATTCTAAAGGAAATCAGTCCTGAATATTCTTTGGAAGGACTGATTCTGAAGCTGAAACTCCAATACTTTGGCCACCTGATGTGAAGAACTGATTCGTTGGAAAACACTCTGATGCTGGGAAAGATTGAAGGTAGGAGGAGAAGGGGACATCAGAGATGGTTGTATGGCATCACCAACTCAATGGACATGGGTTTGAGTAAATTCTGGGAGTTGGTGATGGACAGGGAGGCCTGGCGTGCAGCAGTCCATAGGGTTGCAAATAGTGGGGCATGACTGAGTGTTTGAACTGAACTGAACCCACATATACCGTAATCTGTGACAGTACAATCCCAACAGTGCATTTGAGATGCAAAGGAGTCTTGTCAACTTCTTCCCAATTTTAGCAGCTCTGCTTCCATTTTTTTTTTTTTTTTAATTTAAAGAACTCACCTGCCAATGCAAGAGGTGAAGAGATCAAGTTCGATTCCTGGGTCTGGAAGATCCCCTGGAGCAGGAAATGGCAACCCATTCCAGTGTTCTTGCCTGGAAAATTCTATGGACAGAGAAGCCAGATAGGCTACAGTCCTTAGGGCTGCAAAGAGTCAAGAGTCAGACATGACTGAGCAACTGAGCACAACAAGTTGATTTACAATATTTTATTAGTCTCAGGAGAACAGCATCGTGACTAGTTTTATAGATTATACTCCATTTAAAGTTATTACAAAGTGAAGTGAAATTCACTCAGTTGTGTCCAACTAGTCCATGGAATTCTCCTGGCAAGAATACTGGAGAGTGTAGCCTTTCCTTTCTCCAAGGGATCTTCCCAACCCAGGGATCAAACCCAGGTCTCCTGCATTGCAGGCAGATTCTTTACCAGCTGAGCCACAAGGAAAGCCCATATTTCCCTGTGCTTTGCAATATTTCCTTGCTGCTTATTTATTTCATACATATTAGTTTGTAGCTCTCTCTATATATTTTTGGGCCCCACTGTGTAGCACATGGAACTTCCCTGACTAGTGAAGGAATTTGTCCCCCCTGCATCAGAAGCAGGGAGTCTTAACTCCCAGTAGTTTGTGTTTCTTAATTCCATATTGTCTCACCTTTCTCCTCTCCTTTCTCTCCACTAGTAACCACTAGCTTGTTCTCTGTATCTGTGAGTCTGTGTCTGTGTTTGAATGTGAGAGCACAATGAAGTATGTTAATAAATAATAAATAAATGATAATAAGTAATAAACTTATTTCCTTTTATCAGACACTTTTTTTTACTATTTTTTTACTAATAATCATTACTAATAATAGCTAGTAAATACTACTCTAAATGTGGCCTAGTTGTTAATAAAAACAAGACAATGAGAATTATAAACCTAGACTTTGAATTCTAAACAGTTTGATACACGAGGAAGTCACTTCCATTTTCTCAATACTAGACTGCAGATTACCAAAACTAGTGCAATGTGGCCTATTGTACTGTGTGACCTCTCTGAGGCTGTTGTTAACGTTAAATAAGAAAGGTAAACATGCTTTACAATGTAAAAATATTATCCAAATAATGTTTTATCATATCATTATACCATTAAAAAAAGAAATAATAATATATACTTTATCAAGTTCAGTTCAGTCGCTCAGTCTGACTCTTTGTGACCCCATGAATCGCAGCACGCCAGGCCTCCCTGTCCATCACCAACTCCCTGAGTCCACCCAAACTCATGTCCATCGAGTCAGTGATGCCATCCAGCCATCTCTTCCTCTGTCATCCCCTTCTCCTCCTGCCCCCAATCCCTCCACCACCAGGGTCTTTCCAATGAGTCAGCTCTTTGCGTCAGGTGGCCAAAGTATTGGAGTTCCAGATTCAGCATTAGTCCTTCCAATGAACACCCAGGACTGACCTCTTTAAGGATGGACTGGTTGGATCCTTGCAGTCCACATAGTTATTGAAACATAAAAAGGAGGCAGTACTTGTGAAATTTCTAGCATAATAACTCATATAATAAGTATTCTATAAGCATCCTAAGCACAGATGTTTGTGATTTTGCTGTGAACTTAAATGTAGAACAAATTCCTATATTGGGCTATTTGATCTGTAAGTGCACTTCTAGATAAATGCAAATAATTATTATTTCTTTTTGAAAAGTGTTTTACAGTTCTATAATACTTAATTGCTTAAGATTTTAGTTATTATTGCCAAGCCATTCACTTTGAAAGCAAATAAAGTAACTTATACAATTATTACACAATATATTAACTTTGTATAAACAAAATAATGTTTACTTAATATTTGTAAAGTTAAAATACTTCTTGAGCTTCATATGGATAACTTTTCAAATTTTAGTCCAAATATTTTTTAAGTTCCAGGCTGTTAGAAAACATATTGTTTAATGCTACATTCTAAATTGCAATTATTTTTTCTACCCCCTTGAGCACATTTAAGTTTGAATTTCTTACTTTAGTTAAACAATAATTCAAATAATGAATGAAACTGTGTAACCTCAAGCTAATTGAAAAATGAGTGGGCTGGTTACTGAATCTGATGACAAACTTAAAAGTGTTGAGCTCCATATTCAGTTTATATTTATTTTAAAATATCCTTAAAGATAACATCCTTATGAATCTTAACTAAAAGGGGAAATCTCACTTTTGGGGTAGGAGTATGTGTGTATGTCTGTGTGTTAAACAAAGTTAGAATATTTTCATAGGTTTTCTCCTTGATATACATTACTTTCACGGATCCCCAGTAAAAATGTTCTCAAATACATTCTAATCTTTTTGATCAAAATGTGTAAGTTTCAGTCTTGATAAAGCATCATTGATTAAAATTTAGTTTCAATAATAAAATCAAATTTGATTAAGTTAAGACTTTTGCATTTGACAAATCTTAACTGAATTAAATATGAAGGAGGAATATATATGAATATATATGAATATATATGAATATATAGGGAGGAGGAAGATGTCAGGAAAATATCTCTGTTGCTTTTGTCGCTAATTTCAGTGTTATTATAATAGTTTGCCCAAATATGAATGTCTCTGAGAAACTGTTCTCTAAGTAATATGTATAAAGTGAGAGGTAATTATTATAGTTCCAGTAATATGAAAATATTACATGATACAAAAACATTTGCCTCAACATTCTTAATAAGCAAAGCAATACATGTGAATTATTTCAAATTTCAATAGCAACCTACAACAACTTTAAATTTTAGGTTCCAATTACCACAGTGAAATAAAAGAGAAAAAATGTTAGATTTCTTCCTTCAATTCAGTAAATAGCCTAGGGGAAATTGTTCTCCATAATTTTTTTTACTGAGCTTTAATTTAACATATCAACTTAGTTCTTTAATAAAAATTATTGAAATATTGTTGATTTACAGTATTATGTAAATTTCAGGTCAATAGAAGTGATTCGGTAATACATACACATATATTCTTTTTTTTTTCAGATTATTTTTCCATATAGGTTATTACAGAATATTTAGTAGAGTTCCCTGTACTATATACTAGGTCCTTGTTGGTTATCTATTTTATATATAGCAGTGTCTGTATGTTTATCCCAAGCTCCTATTTTATTCCTTCTTCTCCAGCTTAGCTACTTCTATTTTTGTTTATTTGTTTGTTTGTTTCTGTCTTAGATTAAAATAATTTAATACAAATTTGTCTGTAAATGACCAAGTACACTCAAAGACTCCCTGAAAATTTTAAAATTCCTTTTTGTTCCATTATGTTTCCAGTTCCTCTTCATAAGAGTAATTAGATCAGAGGTAGAAATATCAATGCACTATATCTTGCCTAGAAAATTCCATGCATAGAGGAGCCTGGTAGGCTACAGTCAATGGGGTTGCAAAGAGTTGGACATGACTGAGCAACTTCACTTTCACTTTCATACCTATTTATTGAACTACTATAGGTCTTAATAAGCTCAATTATTTACCACTTTTGTATTTTGATGACTGTTCAAATCTGATTATAAATGCAAGCCTGGATATATTTTTCTATGTTTACCACAGTTGCCTTGTGATCACCAGTAATAATTCATCCATGTCTTACAAGTTTTCTTATTTATTTGGATAATATTAATGGATAACCAAATATCAACTCTTTATTTCCTATAATCAGTGAAAGCCATTCAGTCCTTAGTAGTAATCTGGCAACTGTTTTTCATGATCTACTAAAAAAGAAAAGAGAAAAATTAACTGACCTGAAAAAAATTGTATGCTCTATTAGTTTAAGGAATCTCTAAAAAAGCAGTTGAACAGGAGATCACTGAAGCTCATTTTAAAAAACAGGAAAATAAAATTTTATTCAGACTGATGAAATTATTAATGGGTATCTCAATATTAGTCTTTTAAATGTTACATAGCACTTTCAAAAATTTTTCACATTTATTTCCTTAATTGAAAATTCTGGACTATCTTGACTCACTATCTTGATATAGCTAAAAACAGATGATATTATTGGCATAGAGATTAAAAAAACTAAGAAGATATGTTTAAGATTACTAAATAGTATCTAAGAAAGAAAAACTCATTTTAAATTTCTGGACCTAAAATCTAATGTTTTCTGAAATATGCACATAGCAATTAAAGTTATCCTCAAGGCGTTAATAAAATGCAAAATCTTCCATTGTTACACTAAGAGATAATATGAATTATCCATAATACCTAAAGGTACAATTTAAAATGGAGGCAGGATCTCATCTTGTGGCATTATTTTTGTGTGACCCCTTATCTAGTTTCCAGTGTTTAGATTTTCACATGCAAAATAGTTCAACATTTTGAGTAAAATTAGGCACAATCAATTTGTTATGTCCTTACTCATTCTTCATGAATTTATATTTATACTAAATGCCAGTGAAAGAGAAATCTTTAAAACAAAGAGCACAGTTTCACTCTTCTATATTTTTATCTTTATAAAATAATTAAAGCAGTGGAAATTTATATTTAGGAGGATTGTAGATAAGTATTGAATGGAAGTCAGTTGGATGATGTTGGTGTCTAGTGGTAAACAATTATGATATCTTCATATAATCATCCCCAATTTACAGAGAGGTTTGGAATGTATTAAAATCTTTCTCTACAGAAGTATCTTCCTGGCCAGTGTTAGTGAAACACAGGCACATTCTGCTTCTCCATGTTTTCTCTTAGTCATTTATCATTCTCATGCTTTAATCACTTAACAGTAAAATTGTTTGATGTATAATTCTGCCTCACTTCTTGAAAATATGCATTACTAGTTTATATTTATTGTCTTGGTCTTATTATAGTGAACTAATAATTTTTAGCCATTTATTGTTAAATTTTCTATAATACCACAATAATATATTCTTACCATGAAGGGGAAATCAGTTATTTCACTAAATTTTCCTTTGCAGATTCATGGAGTGGGTTGTAATTTTGCAGAAATGACGTTAATAAATTGGTGTCCAAAAGAAATAGCCTGTCATTGTGACTGTATATGCTTTCAAATTGCAGTGATCAAAGTGATCAAAATGAACAATATTTTTGCCTTTAAAAATAGTGTAATTCATTTCATATCCTATTTTAAAATTTTTCATATTTTAGAGACAACCAATATACTTCCTTGGATTTTATTACTATTATTTTACATACTAATTATTAATCATACAGCATTCAGTTACATTGTTTGAGAGTCTGAGAACTCTCCAAAGAGGAAAACTTAATTTCGTTGGATTTTCATATTTGAATTATACACTTCAATTCTATGATAAATGTAATAAGCATTTATTTTGGTGAACAAACATGACTGAGAGTTTATGTGCAAGTACCACACTAGACACTTAAGGTTAGAGCCAAAAAATTAGAGAGATAAACTGCATTTAACCAGTTTAAAATATAAGAGAATTGATATATGAAAGTAAGTGAAATTGAGGGTCCTTAGTCGTGTCTGACTCTTTGCTACCTGTGGGCTATACAGTCCATGGAATTCCCCAGGCCAGAATACTGGAGTGGGCAGCCTTTCCCTTCTCCAAGGAATCTTCCCTTTCCAGGGATTGAACCCAGGTCTCCTGCTTTGCAGGAAGATTCTTTACCAACTGAGCCACAAGGGAAGTCCAAGAATATTGGAGGGAGTAGCCTATCCCTTCTTGAGTGGATCTTCATGACCCAGGAATCGAACCAGGGTTTCCTGCATTGCAGGCAGATTCTTTACCAACTGAGCTATCAGTAAATTTCAACATAATTGTAACAGTTTTAGCTCGTCTTAAGTAAAAGTTAATGAAGTTGAATTCACAAAATTTTTCTGAAAATGTATGAAAACAATATTAGAGATTAGTCCTAAAAGTAAGAAACTTTAAGTATCTGCTTGTCAACCTGAGGAATTTTCAGAAGTAATCACAGGAATCTATGTCAGCTCACCAGGGGAAAAAATAAGTATGAAATTTCTGTCAATTAATGCATTTTTTCTTATGAGGACCACCTCATAGAAAGGATAAAACTGAGAAAGAAAATACACTTCTATTTTCTTTCCAAATCAGTCAGGACTAGTTCACTCTCAAATATGGTATATTAATATCTTTTTACTTAAACCAAATTTTTAAGCTATATTTCCATCTATTTCAATGAATATTATGGCTAAACTGACTTAAGGGAGTGTGTTATTTATGAATAGTGTGAAGAAGAAAACGTTGAGTTTATTAGAGTCATGGATAGGACTTACTGGCTAAAAAAAATATTCAAAGTTCTTTATAAAACATTGTTTTGCATATTCTGTGAATATCCTCATAAATATATTAACAGATTATGTTGACCATAATTAACATAATCTATTAACAATCTGTTTCTTATGAGAGACAAAGATATTCACTCTTAAGTCAATAGAATGTTTAAAATTTAAGGCTACAAAATATCAAGTAGAAGGATAGAAACTATATATACCAACGAGGCTTCTGACTTAAAAGCAATGAAATCTCTAGCAGTGATCAGGAGCCCAGAAAATAAAAACAAGAGCAATTTAAATTGCATGTGCTTCCCACTTACAAAAATATGGATTATTTAGTTACCTTCTCATTTAAATATGAAAACCCAGGGGTAAAAAATGTCATAAAGCAGCTACTTAGATACTCCAAAACACAAGAAACAAAAAGCATAATAATAAGAATGAAAAGGAAAAATATATTTTAGATGAAGAAAATCAAGAATACATAGAAGTTAATTTCAGAAAGCACTACTTTTTGATAAATAATATGATTAGCAAAACATTCACTTCTTAGAGAGACATAGGATGAAACTTAAAGAAATAGCAAGAGAAGAAGAGTTAATGGAGACAACAATTTTTCTGGATGAAAAAAAAAAAATTTAAATCGACTTATAAAAATGCCCATATAATACTAGGTAGAACTTAAGTAAAGATTTACCTCCATGTACATCAAGATGAAAGTTTTTAATTTTAATTTTAGAAAATGAATTTTGTACCCCTTGGGACAATATAAACTGTAACAGTTTATGCACTAAATAGAATAAGCCCCATGCTTCTCCAGTCGGTAGCCTATTCTCTTCTCTAAGGTATCTTCCCCACACAGGATTCAAACCAGGTTTCCCACACTACAGGCAGTCTGAGACACCGGGGAAGCCTAGTATTCAGTTCAGTTCATTTCAGTCACTCGGTCGTCTGACTATTTGCCACCTCATGGACTGCAAGATGGCAGGCTTCCCTGTCCATCATCAACTCCTGGAGCTTGCTCAAACTTATGCCCATTGAGGTGGTGATGCCATCCAACCATCTTATCCTCTGTCATCCCCTTCTCTTCTTGCCTTCAATCTTTCCCAGCATCAGGGCCCTTTCCAATGAATCAGTTCCTTGCATCAGGTGGTCAAAGTATTGGAATTTCATCTTCAGTATCAGTCCTTCCAATGAATATTCAGGTGTAAGTTATACAATATACAGCCTAGATGTACTCCTTTCCCAACTTGGTTTCCCAATTTGGAACCAGTCTGCTGTTCCATGTCCAGTTCTAGCTGTTGCTTCTTGACACACATACAGATTTCTCAGGAGGCAAGTCAGGTGGTTTTGTATTCCCATCTCTTAAGAATTTTCCAGTTTGTTGTGATATACACAGTCAAAGTCTTTGGCATAATCAATAAAGCAGAAATATAACTACTAATATAATTAAGCACCATATCGAGAATTTTGGAGAGAAAAAAATTGTGGCAATTATTCTCTATCAAGCCCATCTGTTGGTTTTTATTTGTGAAGGAAATACAGCCATTTTCAAAAATTCAAAGACCCAGGACTTATACATCACAAAAATTCCTTCTTTTGTTCTTTTTATTTAAAATGAATAACCATACTTAACATAAAAGAGACTTCCCAGGTGGCTCAGTGATAAGAAAAATCTGCCTGCTAGGACATACTTAAAGTGATGAAAGTGAAAACCTACAATCCAGATTGCTGTACCCAGCAAGGAATATGAAGGAGAATTCAAAAGCTTTACAGACAAGCAAAAGCTGAGAGAATTCAGCACCACCAAATAGGCTCTCCAACAAATGTTAAAGGATCTTCTCTAGACAGGAAACACAGAAAGGGTGTATAAACTCCAACCCAAAACAACAAAGTAAATGGAAATGGCACTATACTTATCAATAATTACCTTAAATGTTAATAGTTTGAATGTCCCAACCAAAAGACAAAGACTGGCTGAATGGATACAAAAAATAAGACCCCTATATATGCTCTCTACAAGAGACCCACCTCAAAACAAGGGACAAATACAGACTGAAAGTGAAGGGCTGGAAAAAGATATTTCATGCAAAAGTAGACCAAAAGAAAGCAGGAGTAGCAATACTCGTATCAGATAAAATAGACTTTAAAATAAAGGCTGTGAAAAGAGACAAAGAAGGACACTACATAATGATCAAAGGATCGATCAAAGAAGAAGATATAACAATTATAAATATATTTGCACCCAACATAGGAGCACAGTGATATGTAAGGCAAATGCTAACAAATATGAAAGGGGAAATTAACAGTAACACAATAATAGTAGGAGACTTTAATACCACACTCACACCTATGGATAGATCAACTAAACAGAAAATTAACAAGGAAACACAAACTAAATGACACAATGGATCAGCTAGACCTAGTTGATATCCATAGGACATTTCACCCCAAAACAATGAATTTTACCTTTTATTTCAAATGCACATGGAAACTTCTTCAGGATAATCACATCTGGGGCCATAAATCTAGCCTTAGTAAATTAAAAAAAAAATGAAATAATTAGAATCATCTTTTCTGACCACAATGCAGTAAGATTAGATCTCAATTACAGGAAAGAAACTATTAAAAATTCCAACATATGAAGGCTAAATAACACGCTTCTGAATAACCAACAAATCATTGAAAAAAATAAAAAAAGAAATCAATATATGCATAGAAATGAATGAAAATGAAAACAAAACAACCCCAGACCTATGGGACACTGTAAAAGCAGTGCTAAGGGGAAGGCTCATAGCAATAAAAGCTTACCTAAAGAAACAAGAAAACAGTCAAATAAATAACCTAACTCGACACCTAAAGCAACTAGAAAAGGAAGAAATAAGGAACCCCAGGGTTCGTAGAAGGAAAGAAATCTTAAAAATTAGGGCAGAAACAAATGTAAAAGAAACAAAAAGCAAAAATCAACAAAGCTAAAAGCTGAGTTTTTGAGAAGATAAATAAAATTGACAACCCATTAGCCAGACACATCAAGAAACAAAGGGAGAAGAATCAAATGAACAAAATTAAAAATGAAAATGGAGAAATCACAACAGACCACATAGAAATGCAAAAGAGCATAAGAGACTACTATCAGCAACTATATGCCAATAAAATGGACAACTTGGAAGAAATGGACAAATTCTTAGAAAAGTATAATTTTCCAAAACTGAACCAGGAAGAAATAGAAAATCTTAACAGACACATCACTAACAGAAATCAAAAATGTAATCAGAAATCTTCCAGCAAACAAAAGCCCAGGTCCAGACGGCTTCACAGCTGAATTCTACCAAAAATTTAGGGAAGAACTAATACCTATCTTACTCAAACTCTTCCAGAAAATTGCAGAAGGTAAACTTCCAAACTCATTCTATGAGGCCACCATCACCTTAATACCAAAACCAGACAAAGATGCCACAAAAAAAGAAAACTACAGGCCAATATCACTGATGAACATAGATGCAAAAAATCCTTAACAAAATTCTAGCAAACAGAATCCAACAACATATTAAAATGATCATACATCATGACCAAGTGGGTTTTATCCCAGGGATGCAAGGATTCTTTAATATTCACAAATCAATCAATGTTATGCACCACATTAACAAATTGAAAGATAAAAACCATATGATTATCTCAATAGATGCAGAAAAAGCCTTTGACAAAATTCAACATCCATTTATGATAAAAACTCCCCAGAAAGCAGGAATAGAAGGAGCATACCTCAACATAGTAAAAGCTATATATGACAAACCCACAGCAAACATCCTCAATGGTGAAAAATTGAAAGCATTTCCCCTAAAGTCAGAAACAAGGCAAGGATGCCCACTCTCACCACTACTATTCAACATAGTTTTGGAAGTTTTAGCCACAGCAATCAGAGCATAAAAAGAAGTAAAATGAATTCAGATTAGAAAAGAAGAAGTAAAACAGTCACTGTTTGCAGATGACATGATTCTCTATATCGAAAACCCTAAAGACTCTACCAGAAAATTACTAGAGCTAATCAATGAATAGAATAAAGTTGCAGGATATAAAATTAACACACAGAAATCCTTTGCCTTCCTATACACTGACAATGAGAAAACAGAAAGAGAAATTAAGGAAACAATTCCATTCACCATTGCAATGAAAAGAATAAACTATTTAGGAATATACCTACCTAAAGAAACTAAAGACCTATGTATAGAAAACTATAAAACACTGGTGAAAGAAATCAAAGAAGACACTAATAGATGAAGAAATATACCATGTTCATGGACTAAAAGAAACAATATGGTGAAAATGAGTATACTACCCAAAGCAATCTATAGATTCAGTGCAATCCCTATCAAGCTACCAATGGTATTTTTCACAGAGCTAGAACAAATAATTTCACAATTTGTTTGGAAATACAAAAAACCTTGAATAGACAAAGCAATCTTGATACAAAAGAGTGGAACAGGAGGAATCAACCTGCCTGACTTCAGGCTCTACTACAAAGCCACAGTCATCAGGACAGTATGGTATTGGCACAAAGACAGAAATATAGATCAATGGAATAAAATAGAAAGCCCAGAGATAAATCCACACACCTATGGACACCTTATCTTTGACAAAGGAGGCAAGAATATACAACAGAGAAAAGACAATCTCTTTAACACGTGGTGCTGGGAAAACTGGTTAACCACTTGTAAAAGAATGAAACTAGAACACTGTAACACCAATCACAAAAATAAACTCAAAATGGATTAAAGATCTAAATGTAAGACCAGAAACTATAAAACTCCTAGAGGAGAACATAGGCAAAACACTCTCCGGCATAAATCACAGCAGGATCCTCTATGACTCACCTCCCAGAGTAATGGAAATAAAAGCAAAAATAAGCAAATAAGACCTAATTAAACTTAAAAGCTTTTGCACAGTTTTCTGGGTGTACAACTGTGCAAAGGCTTTTAAGTTTAATTAGGTCTTATTTGCTTATTTTTGCTTTTATTTCCATTATTCTGGATATAGGATGCTTGGGGCTGGTGCACTGGGATGACCCAGAGAGATGATATGGGGAGGGTTGTGGGAGGGGGGTTCAGGGTTGGGAACTCATGTACACCTGTGGTGGATTCATGTCAAAGTAGGGCAAAACCAATACAATATTGTAAAGTAAAAAATAAAATAAAATAAAAATAAAAGTAGAGATTATCAAAACAGTTGAAAAAGCAATATATAACAACATACTGCTAAGAGAGACACACTTTAAATACAAAGAAACAGATGGATTGAAATAAAAGAATTGAAAAAGACATGTTATTTAAACAGTACTTAGTCTTAAGCTATATAAACTATGTTAGTAACAACAACAAAAATAATCTATAGGATAGAAGAGACTCTTGATTCCCAGTATGTGAGAAAACATGGCATTTATAAGCAGAGGAGAAATTGGACTTTATTGTAAGAATTAGCCATTTGGAAAATAGTACTGATGCTTTATCAAGGGTTATGACATTTACCCAAAGACATGTTTTGAATAAAAAGAAATTTAGTTCATAAGAAAAAAAAAAAAGCTTTTGCACAATGAAGGAAACTATAAGCAAAGTGAAAAGACAATCTTCACAATGGGAAAAAATAATAGCAAACGAAGCAACTAACAAAGAATTAATCTCAAAAATATACAAGCAACTCCTGCAGCTCAATTCCAGAAAAATAAACGACCCAATCAAAAAATGGGCCAAAGTACTAAACAGACATTTCTCCAAAGAAGACATACAGATGGCTAAAAAACACATGGAAACATGCTCAGTGTTACTCATTATCAGAGAAATGCAAATCAAAACCACAATGAGGTACCATCTAACTCCAAACAGAATGGCTGCTATCCAAAAATCTACAAACTATAAATGCTGGAGAGGGTGTGGAGAAAAGGGAATCCTCTTATACTGTTGTTGGGAATGCAAACTAGTACAGCCACTATGGAGAACAGTGTGGAGATCCCTTAAAAAACTGAAATTAGAACTGCAATATGACCTAGCAATCTCACTGCTGGACATATACACTGAAGAAACCAGAATTGAAAGAGACAAGTGTACGCCAATGTTCATCACAGCACTGTTTACAATAGCCAGGACATGGAAGCAACCTAGATATCCAGCAGCAGATGAATGGCTATGAAAGCAGTGGTACATATACACATTGGAATATTACTCAGCCATTAAAAAGAATACATTTGAATCAATTCTAATGAGGTGGATGAAACTGGAGCCTATTATACAGAGTGAAGTAAGCCAGAAAGAAAAACACCAATACAGAATACTAATGCACATGTATGGAATTTAGAGAGATGAGAGTTGGACTGTGAAAAAGCTGAGTTGCAAAGAATTGATACTTTTGAACTGTGGTATTGGAGAAGACTCTTAAGAGTCCCTTGGACTGCAAGGGGATCCAACCAGTCCATTCTGAAGGAGATCAGCCCTGGGATTTCTTTGGAAGGAATGATGCTAAAGCTGAAACTCCAGTACTTTGGCTACCTCATGTGAAGAGTTGACTCATTGGAAAAGACTCTGATGCTGGGAGGGATTGGGGGCAGGAGGAGAAGGTGATGACAGAGGATGAGATGGCTGGATGGCATCACTGACTCTATGGATGTGAGTCTGAGTGAACTCTGGGAGTTGGTGATAGACAGGGAGGCCTGGCGTGCTGCGATTCATGGGGTTGCAAAGAGTCAGACATCACTGAGTGACTGAACTGAACTGAATGATAACCCTGTATGTGAGACAGCAAAAGAGACACAGATGTATAGAACAGTGTTTTGGACTCTGTGGGAGAAGGCGAGGGTGCTATGATCTGAGAGAATAGCCCTGAAACATGTATATTATCATATATGAAACCGATCACCAGTCCAGGTTCGATGCATTGAGACAGGGTGCTCAGGGCTGGTGCACTGGTATGACCCTGAGGGATGGGATGAGGAGGGAAGTGATATGGTGGTTCAAGATGGGGAACGCATGTATACCCATGGCTGACTCATGTCAATGTATAGCAAAAACCACCATAATACTGTAAAGTAATTAGCCTCCAACTAAAATAAATATATTTTAAAAAATTAAAAAAAAAAATCTGCCTGCTAAGCAGGAGACCTGGGTTTGATCTTTCGGTTGCGAAGTTCCCCTGGGGAAATGGCAACATACTCCAGTATTCTTGCCTGGAAAATCCCAGAGGAGCCTTGTGGGCCACAGTCCATGAGATGGTAAAAGATTGTAACATATACGGTTTTTCAGAAAAAATGTAGATGTCCACATAATCACCGTTTTGTTAAATGTTACACATTTGCCATATATCTAAGCAAAAGCTGTAAAATCAAATTCAAACTTTTCCAGATAAATTTACTGCTCAGAAATAAAAGTCATCCTATTTTGTTTTCTATTAGTCCCATGAATCTATTTGTAATAAATACGACATAGCATGTTTTCATGTTTTTAAATTTCATTTAACTATTGTCAGTTTATGTATCTCTTTGCAATTTTTTTTCACTTTTTGAGTTTTATCCATGATGAGTTATGTACAATTATCTTATTACTTTTAATTTTAATATACAGTTCATTATTTTTCCTAAGAAGGAACAATACTGTTTTCACATTATTTTTTTGAAATATAAACAGTTGTTAAAATGAACAATCTTTTATATGTTTCCCAGTTGGCATACGCAAGAAAGTATCTCAGATATATTGCTAGGAATGAAATTTTTGGAGTGATACAGTATTATTTGCCATACAGTATGATTGATTCATTATTGCAAATCTGTCTTTCTAGGTACTTGCTCATACATATCATGATTTTGTTTTTTAAATATTTGAGTATTTTAAAAGTTAAAATAAGTAATTTTTTACTTCTTGCCCTTTATTTTAATATGAGAACACTACAGTCAAAGAACCTATATATTCTAACTTTCAGATATAGCTTTTTAATCATTTTATTTGAAGCTTTCCCATCTGTGTTAATCTCTCTGCTTGATATAGACTTTGTGGTGGTGGTTTAGTCTCTAAAGTCATCTCTGACTCTTGTGATCCCATGGACTGTAGCCCTCCAGACTCCTCTGTTCATGAGATTTCCAAGGCAAGACTATTGGAGTGGTTGCCATTTCCTTCTCCAGGGGATCTTCCCAATCCAGGGATCGAAACCAAGTCTACCGCATTGCAGGTGGTCTCCTTCATTGCTGGCAGATTCATTACTGACTGAGCCACCAGGGAAGCCGTGGTACAAACCTTACTAAACATCAACTTTTTAGTGCAGTGTTCTAAAATTTGTAAGGATGATTGTCATGTTTTCTTATAATTCTTTCAACTATTATTCCATGTATATTTAGACTATTTTGCTAGGTGCATTCAAGTTCAGTTTCCTTCTTCTTGTTATTATAATGTTTTCTTTATTCTAATGTCTTAAGATCTTACAATTTACATTTTTTGAGGTTAACATAGCTATAAAATTTTATCTTAATTTTTGATTGCCTTGAATTTATTTCCATCACTTTACATTCAATCTGTCTCTTTTATATTTTACTATGAAAAAATGTTCTTAAATAACCATAAGTGCTATTTAATTTCATTAGACTGTTCTAATAAGCACAGGGAATGGGAATAGATGAGAGGAGTACATAAGCAATGAATTAAATGTATTAAAATGTTTTAGTATTCCACTGATTTGGAAATGCAATTAAGGATAAATTGGAACTCTTTCCAATTTTTCATCCACATGAGCAACTTAAATAACAAATAAAAAAGAGTAAATGGCTACTGTAATGAAATAACCACAAATCTTATGGTTTAATACAGCAGATGTCTTCCTTCACATTCTAGAGCTAAGAAGTCTAAACAGAATGTGTCCATAGGCCATAATCCTACCAGGGGCTTTGGAGGAGAATTTTTCTCTTGCTTTTTTCTCTCAGCTTCTGACAGCAGCAGGAAATCCTTGGAGTTCTTAGCTGGTAGTTCCATGATGCTGGTCTCTACCTCTTGCTTCATATCATGTTCTCCTGAGTCAATATGTCTTCTCCTCTAATCTCAGTCTGCTTCACTTTTAAAACACATGTCATTGGATTTAAGAGTTCATTCACATAATTCAAGATTATCTCATTGTCTCAAACTTTTTAAGTAATTACAGAAATAAACACTTTTTGTTCACGTAACTTTCATAGGTCACAAATATGAAGACTTGGACATATTGTTTGGGACACACCATTCAACTTTTGACAAAGTTTATGTCAAAAACCCTTAAAACATTGCTAGTTTGTTTTGTTAAGGATGTCTGTGATGCCATCTTCATATTAGAAATTTGAAAGTAATGTTTCAGTAGGAATTACACAGGAATATAAAATAAATACTATGGAGAAATACTGCAGATTTCATGGGAAAAATTAGCTAGCAAAATCTCCATGGAATTTTCTTTATAAAAACAGCCAATTTTTATTGACCCTTTTATTTAAATAATTTAATAAATTATATTTAATTTATTATCTCTATAATTATAAATATATTTATGAAAATTACTTCTTTTAATTCATATATAATTTAATAGATGAGTATTTCCTACTTCACCATATTTTTTAAGCACCTTACACAGTAAGATCAACTGCACTTCTTTTTGCTAAAAATTCATATCTACTTTCCAGTGCTGAACTTCAGCAGATAAACTATCACTAGAATTTAACCAATTTCTTGATAAAGTGAGCATTATATCAGAATAGTCTTTTACTGTTTTTCTTTCTTTAGCCTACTCTTTCCACATATGCCATTCCTGCATGTGATTCTTCTATTTGGGTGCTACATTCACTTTAAATTTTATAATTTATGTTCTGTACATTGTGCTGCTGGCTTTAGGCAATATGTGCATTTTAAATAAACTAAATGAATAAATTAGTTTTGCTGTTCTAACCGCCTCTTACCTCCAGTATTTGAAAACATATAGCCTAAGGGAATAGCCAAAGCCCTATTTAGCTAGAATTTTTTAGTAAACAATGGGAGGCAATTACAAAATATTTATGAAATATAAATATTTAGATTGAAAGTATTTGTAATAATTTTAAATCTACTGACATTTCCAAATATATAAAGCTGAGGAACTAAATAAGGAAAGAAAAAAGAATAAACTCTGAAAGTCAGTATACCTGGAACAGGAGTTAAGATAAAATGTAATATCTGTGGACAAAAATTTCTTCCATTTATAATATTTTGTGTCACTATAACTATTTAAAGTAAAGCTGTGAAAGAGTCAAGGAGTTAAGATATAATGATTGTAACTAAAAATCTTATTTAATAATATTTTATCCATTGTTTTCAATTAAAATGAAATTAAGTAATTTTTATAAGTGTTAATTTAGATACTGTAGTAGCATTCCAGTAACATATTATTCCAAAATTTTATTTTCCAATTCATTGTAAATTATTTTTCTTATTATTTGATTATAATGAAGAGTTTTAAGATATCTATTAATCTGTTAACCAAATGGTTATTGATGATATCTGAAATGAAAGATACTGAATGAAAAGTTGGAAAAAATAGAGTCACTGCTTTTTTTTTCAGTTACACAATACATTTAAGGGTACACAGAAGATTATTTTTTATTTTGGAGGAGGGATAAATTTTTGGTCTTTAATCATGAAAGCGAATGTGATTATGCCTGAATTAAATTCTACAGAGGTTTTTAAAGGAAAAATATCATCTGACTTGGGTCATCAAAAATTAGTGTTCACAATCTGTTAGCAAAAACAATGAACTAAATGTTGTCATCACAGGGCAAACAGACAAAAATACAATCATAGTGAAACATAAGATTATTATTGCATTAGCAAATATTATTCACCTAAATATATGACAGCTTATTATCTATTCTCTTGTTGAACTGCAATTTTTAGTAGTTATAAATAAAGCTTTTATAGTCATTCAGCTGTTTGTTTTACTGTGAACATACATTTTGAATTCACTTGGTAAACACCTAAAAATGTTATTTATCAGTCATATATCAAGTCTATATGTTAACATTAAGAGAAATGATAAGCTTTCTTCCTAAGTGCTTTATTATCAGGAGTTCCACAGTTTCATGCTAGTCTAACAATTTGCCAACATTAGTGCTCAGATTACATTATGTCTGGTGACATTTACCTCATTTAAGTAAATGTTCAGGTTTTATGTCTCTAGATTTTAGTATGACTCTGTTCTGGGCTCTGAGTTTTCTGAACAGTTCATAAAGAGCAATTAGTTTTGACTTTCCTACATTTTCTTTTTCTCCTGTAGGGATGGAAGCTACTCCTTTCTAGATCTTTGATCTGTGACCTAAAACTAGAAGGCAATTTTTGTTTGTTGGTTTTGTTGAGTTTTGGTTTTATTTTAATGCAGAGTCAAAATTTTGTATATTTAGACATTCTTGGAACCTAGTAAAAAAGGTTCAAAAAATTGGATGTGCATTAGAAATGATGATATATATTATGTATTTGGTGAAGTAGACTAAAATAATGTCCAAATTTGGTGAATTTATCAAATGTGTGTCTTGATATGTATAAAGATACCTGAGTAGATCACTGTTTGTCTAAGTAATAATAAATCATATCTCTTAAAATAAATAGCTTTTTATGATCTGAGCCATCAGGGAATCCCTAAAATAAATAAAAATTGCCAATAAAATTAAATTACTAAAATTTGCTTTTAAGGCAGGTATGTATTATGCAGGGTGGTGCAAGACAAGAGCTATAACATCAACATTATTTCTGATTTCTTTTGAAAATTCTGCCATTATGAAGTTCTTCACTTTCCTAACAGCTTGAGAAATATAAATAGTGAGGGACTATAGAACTATTTCATGGTTTTTACATCCTCATCCTGGAGATCTATTTGTGAATAGTTTAGATACTAAGGTGAAGAAGTAGTGAAATTATTGGTATGATTTGCATTAAAATTTGATAGTTCTAAAATCCTTGTTACTTTTTGTATCTTAGTAATTTTAAATTCACTGCTTATTTTTTTTTAAGTTTGTGGATTTTAGAGTAAATAAGTTACCATTATTAGCTTGATTAATCTTTAAGTAGTAAAGCGTTTGAATCAATATATTATGTAATTCTAGCCTATGTGTATTTGTGTTTGTGTGTCTATTTATTAAACTGGGAACAACTAACTATCAAGTAGGTTCTAACACTCATCAACATCTTTCTCTCCATATTGTTTATAATGCAAATACATTGTTAAAGTTTGTTTGAAAATAAAAACCACTAAAAGATCAAGATAAGGTGTTGGAACACTTGACTTAATTTATTCTTGTTCCTATTAATACCAGACAATGTTTTAGACAAAGACATGATTTTTTTGTGTGTCTTTTGTTAGGACATTCCCTTGGTTTTAAAGAAAATAATCCTTTATTCCTTTATACATTTGATTGTGCTTATCTTTTGATTATAAGGAAACAGTGCTAAAAACAAAACTCTAAATTCCAATCTACAAACATAAAAACAAAAAAACTTCTTCAAAGCCAACATTTTGTGAAGCAGATTTGAAAACAAACTATCGTCCCTATGGAGCCATTAAACATGCCTCTTTTTTTTTTTCATGCTTAAAGAGCAAAGATAATCTCTTTCTTGGTAAGCACTATTGAGAATAATGACTGTCTGGCAACTTATTTCATTAGAAAATCTGTAATTTGTTTTTCTTTATTTTTACAGATGCCCAAGAAGCTTCAATGAACTATAGCACTTAGATGTGCTGATGTGAGAAATTAAAGTTTATATTGATTCCAAAAATATGACACATTTTTATTTTCATTTTAGTAAGTAAAGATTTCTTCTTCTCCTTTTATGCCATTTCATTTAGTGGTCACACTTCTACCCAGATCACCATTCTTTGTAAATTAACACTAGTAGATATAGGTACTTAGCTATATTATTATCTTTTGTGTACACTGGATTGGCTGCACTTTCTGGTTTTGCCTCAGTTAGAAGGCAATGGCACCCCACTCCAGTACTCTTGCCTGGAAAATCCCAAGGATGGAAGAGCCCGATAGGCTGCAGTCCATGGGGTCTCTAAGAGTTGGGAACAACTGAGCGACTTCACTTTCACTTTTCACTTTCATGCATTGGAGAAGGAAATGGCAACCCACTCCAGTATTCTTGCTTGGAGAATCCCAGGGACGGCAGAACCTGGTGGGCTGCCATCTGTGGGGTCACACAGAGTCAGACATGACTAAAGCGACTTAGCAGCAGCAGCAGCATACAGCCAGACATGAAAGTGTTTCTTATTCTGGAACTTCACTTTTCCATTTCATAATTTTAAACCCTCTATATCAGCTTGCATTTAAATTTGAAAATAGTGATTATTTCTCACATAATGTGTTTGTTTATGTGTACATATTTTTACAAACATAGGCTTCTCTGGTGGCTCAGGCAGTAGAGAATCTTCCTGCAATTCCGGAGACCTGGATTCGATCCCTGGGTTTGGAAGATCCCCTGGAGGAGGGCATGGCAACCCACTCCAATATTCTTGCTTGGAGAATTCCATGGCCAGGGGAGCCTGGTTGGCTATAGTGCATGGGGTCGCAAAGAGTCAGACATGAATGAGCAACTAAGCATAGCATATACAAACACAAATGCATATGCAATCAAGAATATATATTCAATTTATATACTTACATATATGGATACATACAAAATCATACTGGAAAGAGTGACTTGAGTTGCCACTATTAACTCTTGTGAAAGTGCAAGTATTAGTTGCTCAGTCATGTCCAACTCTTTGTAATCTCATGGACTATAGTCTTCCAGGCTCCTCTGTCCATGAAATAATGTTCCAGGTAATGATGCTACACTTTCACTTCACTTCATTAACTCTTGTAGTGATTCAAATTTTTTGCAATGCCTTATGAACCTCCTAAGCAACTCTGGAATTAAAGATAATTTTTATCATCTAATTAGAATAATCTTTGTTTTTAAGGGCTTCCCTGATAGCTCAGTCAGTAAAGAATCCACTTGCAGTACAGGAGACCCCGGCTCTATTCCTAGGTTGGAAAGATCTGCTGGAGAAGGGACAGGCTACCCACTCCAGTATTCTTGGCCTTCCCTTGTGGCTTAGCTGGTAAAGAATCTGCCTGCAATGAGAGAGACCTGGGTTTGATCCCTGGGTTGGGACGATCCCCTGGAGAAAGGAAAGGCTACCCTCTCCAGTATTTTGGTCTAGAGAATTCCATGGACTTTATAGTCCATGGGGTCACAAACAGTCTGATGCAACTTTCACTTTTGTTTTTGAAGGAGATGTCACCATTTTCAACAAGCAATTGTATGCTTTTGGTAGGATTTCTAAAAAGACTATTGAAAGAGCTAAAACACTTATTTAATCTTCTTTATTTATAGATATAAAGAGTTTTTATCATTACAGATATAAAGAGTTTTCCAAGTCAGGGAATTGATTTTATAATTCAATTTAAGGAAAGCAAATACTTGTATGCCTAAGCAAAGCACTAAGATCATTTTAAAATACACTTTTACAGGTAATTATTTTTATAAAATATTTCCAGTTAGCTTTATTATTTCCTAAACAGTTTGGAATATCCAAAATTCAAAAAATGTATGTATACTTAAAATTAATAGCAAAGCATTCAGTTAATGTAGCTTATGAGTGTATTTCATTAAAAAATTAATATAGACAGAAATGAAAAATCCTGAGTTATTATATTCTTCGTGCACATTATTTGTTAGCTGTCTCATACTGTCTCTGCCCAGGGCTCTTCTGAGAAACTGGAGCTTTGTTCTTCTTGAAGCAGACCTCATTGTCCACCAAGATGCATCTCCAGTGTACTTCCATTGGCATTGGTTGCTTTCTCATTGTCTGCTATTGGCTGTCATGTAGCTCATGGCTACTCTCGGGTATCCAGTATTTATCTATATTGCCCTCAGGGCAAAATCATATGAAATAGTCCAAAGTAGGATAACTGATATTTACTTAAAACTATTAAGGAAAGTGAAGAGTGGTATTGGAAATGCTTGGGAATAGACTGTGAGAACAGTACCTAACCACCATCAAGGTTTGGACTTGAGTATGCTTAATTGGCCTCTACACTGCCCTCTGAAGAGAAAGAATCTAGGTAATTGTAAATTGATGGTTATCTAAGTGTGATAGTTACTTTTGAACTATCAGCCTTGACATCAGTCATCTTCTTTCTCTTGGTGTCTTCCACATAACACTTGTTTCTTCTCTTGAAAGCGAAAGTGAAGTCACTCAGTCATGTCTGACTCTTTGCGACTCCATGGACTGTAGCTCACCACGCTCCTCTGTCCATGGGATTTTCCAGGCAAGAGTACTGGAGTGGGTTGCCATTTCCTTCTCCAGAGGATCTTCCCGACCCAGGGATTAAACCCAGGTATCCCGCATTGTAAGCAAGACGCTTTACCATCTGAGCCACAAGGGAAGTCCAATTTCTTCTCTTAAAGACAAACAAATATAAAAACAATACATCAGTGAAAGTGAGAAAAATTATATACACTGTATATTAGCATATTCTGGCCTGACACTTTCCTAAGAACCCCCAGAAAAAAAGTGCTGACACTTATAATCTTTTCCAAGGAAGTATTTACTATGATTTTCCCTTTGTACAATATCTATTGAAGAGGATAAAATGACTTCAAAGTCATATGTGCCTGTGGTATTACAGAACATAACTCTCTATTGCCTGATAAAGTGTATCTTACATTAGATGTACATACGCCAGTTGGCATCACAATTACACACAAGAAAGACAGCACAGAGAAAAAAACCATATGTTTTATAGTTTTGTATATTAATTTAGCTTTTCTGAAATAAGAAATGTATTGTTACTAAGGAACGAGCATTTACCTTATGAATATATTTATAATTAAATATTTTTTGTTAATGTGATTACTACTTTAGCTCTATTTTACTCTTTAAATTATAGTCTTTGTTAACTTCACTTCTCATTTTATATGTAGTCTTTGATACTAACATTTTAATAATTTAAAAAATTTTATTGGAAGAACTACATATTTTTGACATCTAATATTTGTATAGTACAATTTGTAATATGTAGAATTAATGGCTCTTGGTGCTAAATTTGAAAAAAAAAAACACTGCAAAGAATTTTTTAAAAGTAAAATGCTACGACTCATTCAGAAATAAGATTTAAAATAAATTTTTGTTCCTTCATAAAACACTAAATGTTGAATGTCCTTTTCCTCAACTGTTTAATTTTATTTGATATTAATTATTTTAAAATTCATTAGCTAAATATTTAGTTAGTCAAGTGTTTGACATATTTTGTTAATGTATATCAGCTATTATTTAAACATTATTATAATTATTAACCATAATTAAGTATTACTCATAATATTGTTAGCACATTTCAAATATATATTTATATTAACACTCTGCTGCTGCTAAGTCACTTCCGTCGTGTCCAAATCTGTGCGACCCCATAGACAGCAGCCCACCAGGTTCCCCTGTCCCTGGTATTCTCCAGGCAAGAACACTGGAGTGGGTTGCCATTTCCTTCTCCAGTTCATGAAAGTGAAAATGAAGTCGTTCAGTCTTGTCCTACTCTTAGCAACCCCATGGACTACAGCCCACCAGGCTCCTCTGCCCATGGTATTTTCCAGGCAAGAGTACTGGGGTGGGGTGCCATTGCCTTCTCTGATATTAATACTGTACTTAACATTATATTTTAAACATTTCTTATTCTTCTTATTCAATTATATCATTTGATTGGATACAAGACATTCTGCTGCATTGACATACACTGTATTATGCAATCTATGTACACGTTTAAAAATATATTAAAATTGAGGAAATGCTTTTTATTTCATGTGACAGAAAGAAATATACATACCTACAAAAATACATGTAAAAGATAGTTTGGCAGAATTATGTTTGGAATTCCCTCTTATTTGTTTCATAAATGTTTCTTCAAACTATCATTTACTCCCAAACATTGAGATAGTTCTCCCTTGGTTCATATAAATTCCCATGCTTGCTTTGGAAGAACCAATTGAATTCTCTATTCTTCAATTATGTAAGCATTAGCATTGCATTATTCTCTTCAACTATGAGAATAAATAACTTTTTCTTGTTTAAACCTGTAAAACACTTTATGATGAATATAATCAGAGTGTGAATATAGCAAAGAAATTTCCAAGCAATAGGTGTTTTCAATTTCACTTCTTCCTTTGTAATGTCTCTAAAATAAAAGTAGGGCAAATCTGAAATATGCATATCAAACTTAATTTGGCAGGACTGAGGTATTTGAATTGTATACTAAAGTTATACTTAACAGCTTTCAGGAACTATATGCTTTTTTAGAATGTGTTATAAAGAGGTCATTCTGTAATTTTAGATTATAGTTGGTTTGATACAGATCCTAGGAACTCCAATTATCAAGTAAAAAAAATTGGATACTTGCAAGATATTTAAGAATAATAGATATAAAAAATTGCAAATGACACACTAAGCATCCAAATCAGATCACCACTATTAGCATTTTAATTTATTTCTTAACTTTCCTTTGAATTCACTGTACCAGCCAGTAGATTTTAGTCTATTATTTTTTCATTCTATTGAGTAATATTTTGTTTAATATCCTTAAGGATGATGAGTTGCATAATACTTTGGTAAAATGTAAAATATTTAAAAATTTTCATTTTTGATATGACATTCTGAAAGTATGGGACTAAATTTTTCCTGAAATTCTGTTGACTATTTTCGCTTTGTGACTGAAGCATGCAATTAATTCATTTGTTTATTTTTGCATTTAATAAATATTATCATACTACTTATAATTTACCCATCACACTAGGCAAAATAAGTTGGTGGAGGATTTTTTAGAGTAGGGGAAATACTAATCAATGATTAAATAAACACTAGCAGAACATAACTGCTGATGTAAGAGATCTATGGTATGCTCTAGGAAAAAAAATGTAAGAGGGGTATCAAGTCTAGAAAGCCAGTGGGTTGTGTGGGAGAAAGGTCTCAAAGAGGAAATGACATTTCAGATGTAAAGGAGATTGTATCAGTAGGAGTTACCAGATATGGATAATTATTATGCACTACAGTTTGGTAATTTAACATCCCCTTCTAACACAGACAGGAAAGTTTCTGTTCTGCCTATTGGCCAATGAATGTTGAGAAGAGTTACTGTGTTTTTTCCCGGTATGGGTATATAATTGCTAGGACTTAACTCTATGCCTTTCTTCCCCTGCCCCAGCAATCATGACAGCACACGCTGGCATGAAGACTTTCCTCACATGGAGGTTGGCCTCCCTGGGAAGTTTCCTCAACCAGCAACATAACTTGCATGAGAAAATTTAAACCTCTGGCATTTTATGATGCTCTAATTGAAGGGTTGTCTATTCCTACAATATAACCCAGAGTTTCTTAAGTAATATACCATACTAACTTCACACATGGAGAAGGCAATGGCACCCTACTCCAGTACTCTTGCCTGGAAAATCCCATGGATGGAGGGGCCTGGTAGGCTGCAGTCCATGAGTTGCTAGGAGCTGGACACAACTGAACAACTTCTCTTTCACGCATTGGAGAAGAAAATGGCAACCCACTCCAGCGTTCTTGCCTGGAGAATCCCAGGGATGGAGGAGCGTCGTGGGCTGCTGTCTATGGGGTTGCACAGAGTTGGACACCACTGAAGCAACTTAGCAGCAGTAGCAGCAGCAACATCACACAAGGGATTGTACAAAAAGGAGACAAGGATAAGAGAAACTTTATGTTCAAGTGTCAAGGATGAGAGAGAAAACATGATATTTTGAGGGGAAAATGAGAAATTCAATATAGCTTGATTTTGTAGAAAATGTGAAGTTGGAGTTGAAAAATTAGGCTTAAGGATCTTATATAGTATGGTAAGAAATAAAAGTCATTAAGAGAGAAAATTCTAGGAATTCTCAACAGAAGGATGATTTCTTTTTCTTTTTTCTTTTACTTTGTACCTAAACGGATGTTCACTAAACTTATTGTGGTAATCATTTTATCATTTATATAAGTAAAATCATTATGCTATAAACTTAAAGTTATACATTGCTATGAAAATGATATTCAGATTTTATCATCAGGAGCAAGGGCAGCTAGTGAATAATTAGAATAATTAATGTGTCGTTTACATATTAGAAACACCTCCCATAGGCCCACCAAATTCACAGCTTTACATATGGAACAACTTCCTCTGGAAAAAGCCCTAAAAACTGAACCACTCCTATCCATCTGACAAATGAGAAAAGGCCCACAGTGAAGTGGCTGTAAGAGGCTGAGCCACAGTTTCATCAGAAACCCCACTCTCACAGTGGGAAATAAATTCAGAGGTTCTCTTCCAGGAATAAAGGGTTTGAACACATTAGACAGCCCGAGATTTTGAGACTTACACCTGAGATAGTCTCCAAAGCATCTAGGTTTGAAAACCAACAAGTTTTGTGTCCATAGGCCCACAGGGTTATAGATCCAAGAAACAGCTCTTAATTGGCTGGGTGCTCAGTGGCAAAGAATCCACCTGCCAATGTAAGAGATGCAGAAGATGCAGGTTTGATCCCTTTGTAGAGATGATTCTCTTGAGGAGGAAATGACAATTCACTCCAGTATTCTTGTCTGGATATTCCCATGGACAAGGAACCTGGTCGGTTACAGTACCTGGGATTGCAGAATCAAACAGATTGAGCACAGAATCATGTGCTCAATGCAGGCATGCACACACACACACATACAGACACACACAAACGCATGCACACACCGGGACTTACCTTCTCCAGGGCCCAGGGAGGAAGCAGCCGGTTGAGAGCACCTGGACTTTGTGCATATCTGGAAGAGGCATATCTGCTTGTCTTGAAATATGAGCCTGAGAAGCAAGTGTCTGATTTGACAAGCATCTGGGAGAGTGCTAAATTGTTCCGTGATGGAGACTGGCGGGCACCATCTTTTATTTTCCTTTTTTTTCCTGGTGGGTGCCATCTTCAAGCTCTCTCTCTGCCTCACTACAGCTTACTGTATCTCAGAGACAGAAGTTTATACTCCAATCTGAGTCCGGATTTTTGCCACTGCCACCACACAGGGGACACCTCTAGATCACCTGGCACTGAAGATGAGTAGGACCTGGACTTGTGTTCTCATTGCTGCTATTTAGTTGCTCAGACATGTCTGACTTTTTTTTACGAGAGTGAACATTTATTCTTTCTTCTGTGAAATTGTATTGTGGGTTTGTTTGTTTTTTTTTTAAGCCTCTTGGGTGTAGTATAGAAAATGTATTGTATTACTCAATTAAGTACATGAGAGGATTACTAAGGAATTTGAGTTGATGGAAAAGGAGTACATCAAGGCTGTATATTGTCACCCTGCTTATTTAACTTATATGCAGAGTACATGATGAGAAACGCTGGACTGGAAGAAACACAAGCTGGAATCAAGATTGCCAGGAGAAATATCAGGAACCTCAGATAGGCAGATGACACCACCCTTATGGCAGAAAGTGAAGAGGAACTAAAAAGCCTCTTGATGAAAGTGAAAGAGGAGAGTGAGAAAGTTGGGTTAAAGCTCAACATTCAGAAAATGAAGATCATGGCATCTGGTCCCATCACTTCATGGGAAATAGATGTGGAAACAGTGAAAACAGTGTCAGACTTTATTTTTGGGGGCTCCAAAATCACTGCAGATGGTGACTGCAGGCATGAAATTAAAAGACGCTTACTCCTTGGAAGAAATGTTATGAGCAACCTAGACAGCATATTCAAAAGCAGAGACATTACTTTGCCAACTAAGGTCCGTCTAGTCAAGGCTATGGTTTTTCCAGTAGTCATGTATGGATGTGAGAGTTGGACTGTGAAAAAGGCTGAGTGCCAAAGAATTGATGCTTCTGAACTGTGGTGTTGGAGAAGACTCTTGAGAGTCCCTTGGACTGCAAGGGGATCCAACCAGTCCATTCTGAAGGAGACCAGCCCTGGGATTTCTTTGGAAGGAATGATGCTAAAGCTGAAACTCCAGTACTTTGGCCACCTCATGAGAAGAGTTGACTCATTGGAAAAGACTCTGATGCTGGGAGGGATTGGGGGCAGGAGGAGAAGGGGATAACAGGGGATGAGATGGCTGGATGGCATCACTGACTCTATGGATGTGAGTCTGAGTGAACTCTGGGAGTTGGTGATGGACAGGGAATTCTGGCGTGCTGGGATTCATGGGGTTGCGAAGAGTTGGACACGACTGAGCGACTGAACTGAACTGAACTGAACTGAGTTGATGGAAGAAAGCATTTTATTTAGTTTTCCCTCTTTAGCATTTAAAAAAATGTAGAACTGTTCTATTATCCATTATCTTTGAAGACTAATCAGCCAGTTTGCGTATTTGGTTTTCCCTCTATGTATGTAATCTAGTCACTGTGATATCTTTTAATATTTTCTCTATATCTTTGGTTTTTATGAATTTGATTATGGTTTGACAAGTTTTTGTTTTTTTAATCCTCCTCTGGGACAAATAAACTTTTTGAATCTGTATATTAGTGATTGTTCTAAGTTTAGAAAAATTTATCTATTTTTATCTTATTTTTTTTTTCTACTTTACTCTTATTTTACTAAGATTGCAGTTACAGATGTTTGACATATGGTATTGTATCACAGTTTCCTTGCGTCTCTAATTTTCTTCATTTTTTTTCCTCTGTTCCTCAGATTTGAGCTTTTCTGTTGTTAATTTATCAAGTTTTCTAAGTGCATTTGTCAATATTGATCCAGTGAATTGTTCATTTACTTTATTTACCCTTCAAGTATAGAATTTCCATTTGGCTCCTTATTTATAATATCTGCTCCTTTGCTGAGTTCACCTATCTATGCATTAAAATACTATTTTTCAAGTGTGTGAACTTTTAAAGTTATAAACAGCTTCTTTTATTTTAAAGTTTTTAAATGGGTTATGGTTCTTTTTATAAGGTTTATCTATTTGTTTATTGACTGTAGTGAGTCTTCATTGCTGCCCAGGGTCTTTCTCTAGTTGCAGAGAGCAGGGGTTATTTTTCCTTGTGGTGTGAGGGTTTATTGTGGTGGCTTCTCAAGGGGGCACAGGCTCTAGGTGCACAGTAGTTTCATCACGTGGGCTCAGAAGTTGTGGCACACAGGCTTCTTTGCTTGGTAGCATGTGGAATCTTTCCAGTCCCGGGATTGAACCTATGTCCCTTGTATTGCAATTGGATTCTTAACCATTGGACTACCAGAGAAGCCTCTATAAACAGCTGGTTTTAAATCATTGTGTACTATGTTCAATATTTGTGTCATCTCAAAATCTTTTTGTTGACTGTTTGGTTTTTTTTTGGTATGCTTCTTCATGAGTTTTATTCAGTATAAATATTAGGCTGCATACCTGAAACTAACACAATATTGTAAATCAACTGTACTTCAATTTAAGAAAATTGACTGCTTGGACTTTTGATTTTGGATTACATTTTTAAGATTTATTTGCATGTCCAGTAATTTTTATTATATGCTTTATATTACAGATTAGCTATAGCAGAAATGGGGTTTTGCTATCTTTCTGTGACAAGTGTTGATTTTAGTTCTAGCAGATAGTTGAATTACTGACTAATCATCTTAATTTTGTGTATACTTAAATTTAAGATGTTTTGGGGTAGATGTGTAAACAACTCCAAGGTTTTTCCAAAGCCCTTCTAGCTTGGCATGACTTAAACTCTAATGTCTGTGTCTATGAAGATCTTATAAAGCCTTGTTTCTTAGGTTTGTTAGAGCAGTTCTAGAAGATCAATTCTTCTCATATGTGGTGATTGTGATCCTTACATGTAATCCTGGTGTTTCAGCCAGATGCCCTTTATGATGAACACATTGTTCTATTTTGGATGAATTAAAAATTTAAAATCTCCCAATATGATATGCTTGTTTCTCAAGCCTGCAATAGGTTTAATAAATGGATGCACCCTCTGAGAAGCCTTGAATTTTTGATCTGCATATACAGCACAGTTGTCATCTAAGGAGTCATGGGGAAAACTCTCACAATAACTTCTGAAGCCCTGCAGTTGTATAGCTACCTTCTCTTGAATGACTTATCCTGGAGTTCCAAATGATTCAGCTGATCTGATCATTTTGCTCAGGGAACCACCATGATTTTTTGGACTCTAGCTCAGTAATAAGGCTGATCATGTTGTTCACCTCATAATTTTCCCTTTTAATTATGATAAACCTGAACTTCCTGTTGTCTCGTGCCTGAAATGAACTGCCTCATGTGTTTTATTTTAAATATTGTTTACAATGGTAGAACTGATCAAATAGCACTTAATCTGTTATAGGTGGAAGTGAAGTTTTACATATTTTATTTTTGAAAAACAAACAGATTAAATGAGAGAACAATGGTCTATTAAAGTAGCCTACTGATTTTCCCCCTAATTAGCCCATCATCATTATATTCCAGCAATGACTCTCTGTATGTCAAGACAGTTTACAGATGGGCTTGAAAATACGGTCCATTTATAGGTAGAGGAACGCATAATGAATTTTATTAACAACCTCTAAGTTTTCCCTAGAGTTCCTATTCTCTTTTTCAAGCACAGCACTATTCTCTGTTAGCTTAGTTGGGCTTCGAACCTCGCTGAGTTTTGCTCACTCTTGTCTCAGCATCATTTTGTTCTGCTCCAGTGCCTACCCAGCTCAGTTTATTTCGTTTAGTGCTCTCCAAGCTTAGCTCTCTTCTCTGACCTTTCCTATTTGTGCATTTATGCTAAAGACATGATTTGATTCTATTTTTTTCAGTAGATTTTGTTTAAGGTACTTCCACTGACCTAGAAAATCATTTAGCCCACCAGATTTTTAAGAGGCAAACTTAGTCATTAATAAAATAATGAATTGTGGCAAATGTACAAAATTAAGCTTTATAGTTTCTTTAATAATCTGTACAACTGACAATTTAGATTTAAAAATATAATACTGAATGGAATATGAGAATAAGTGATTCAAATAGCATTAGAATAGTTACAGTTTAGGTGAGCATTATGGGAATGTAAATTCAAAGCAATTCTACAAACTGCTTTGAATATGAATTCATAAAATGATTTGTATACATTTTACTTTCTGAATACTACTTTATGGTGAAATAGTTTCTTCTGGTCAGTTTTACTGATGCTGAAGGGGTTATAAATATGAGGTATTTGGGGTTGATTAGAATCAGCTACTCATTCATGATATCCTGGCAACAGATGATAATCCTCACAGTGGGAATTTGATCCTAGCAGAAAAGCATATGGAGAACAGTAGGTCCAAAGAAAATATCCATCCAGTCTGCCTATTCACACTGTTCAGGTGCAATAAAAGGATCTTATAATAAATTCTCAATTGAGGTTTTTAAAATTAACTGGTAATTCTGATCTGAGCAGGAAACTATAGAGAATCAAACATGTACACTATTGCTCATATGCTTTTGGTAACCTACTTTGAAGCCAGTTTGATTATTTATTTGAAGTAAAAGAATACTAAATGCATATAATAGGAAATTAAGTTTACCATATTAACATCAATATTCTGGCTTTTCAATAAATATTTATGAGCAAAATGAAATTATGCATACACTTTTTGAAACATACTTTTCATTGTGCTAAACAGTTCTTTTACTTGGACCAGTAAGGTCTTACATGTTATAAATCTCTCAATCATACACTTTCAAAAAATGCTTTCTTCCCTATATTTCAAGTGATTTAAAAAAAAGTTCAAAGTAAGTAAAGTCTCAATTTGTTCTTTAGTTTACTTTATAAATCTTTTTTATATTTTAATCAGTATCTATCCTGGATTTTCAGTGCTAGCCAGCCCCATAGCAAAAGCATTAGTGGCATAAGACTACAATCATTATTTTACTGGGTGACATAATGAAGAAGATGAACATGGAAACAACAAAAATATTAATTCTGGCCTTTGGGTCTGTCACTAACTAACTAGACTATATTACAGCATTTTCTCATTTGCAAAAAGCCAAGTGTTTAACTGTGTATTAAAACTGTTTCTGTAAGTAAATATACGACCAAATATTGGTCCAATATGACACCAAAAATGTATATTCAGTTCAGTTCAGTCATTCAGTTGGGTCCGACTCTTTGAGACCCCATGGACTGCTGCATGCCAGGCTTCCTTATCCATCACCAACACCCGGAGCTTGCTCAAACTCATGTCCATTGAGTCAGTGATGCCATCCAACCATCTCATCCTCTGTCATCCCCTTTTCCACCTGCCTTCAATCTTTCCCAGTATCAGGGTCTTTTCAAATGAGTCAGTTCTTTGCATCAGGTGACCAAAGTATTGGAGTTTCAGTTTCAGCATGAGTCCTTCCAATGAATATTCAGGACTAATTTCCTTTATATTGACTGGTTGGATCTCCTTGCAGTCCAAGAGACTCTTAAGAATATTTTCCCAAAAGTTCAAAAGCATCAATTCTTTGCTGCTCAGCTTTCTTTGTAGTTTAACTCTCACATCCAAACATAACTCCTGGAAAAACCATAGCTTTGACTAGATGGATCTTTGTCGGCAAAGTAATGTCTCTGCTTTTTAATATGCTGTGTAGGTTGGTCATAACTTTTTTTTCCAAGGAGCAAGCATCTTTTAATATCATGGCTGCCGTCACCATCTGCAGTGATTTTGGAGCTCAAGAAAAGAAAATCTGTCATTGTTTCCATTGTTTCCCCATTTGCTATGATGTGATGGGACCAGACGTCATGATCTTAGTTTTCGGAATGTTGAATTTTAAGCCAACTTTTTCAGTCTCCTCTTTCACTTTTATCAAGAGGCTCTTTCATTCTTTGCTTTCTTCCCTAAGGATGGTTGTCATCTGCATATCTGAGGTTATTGTTATTTCTCCCAACAATCTTGATTCCAGTTTGTGTTTCATCCAGCCTGGCATGTCACATGATGTACTCTGCATATAAGTTAAATAAGCTGGGTGACAATATACAGCCTTGACATACTCCTTTCCCAATTTGGAATAGTCTGTTGTTCCATGTCCAGTTCTAACTGTTGCTTCTTGACCTACATACAGATTTCTCAGGTGTTACTATATTTTATGAATATATTACATTTGAAGAATTTATAATTGTTGAAGTGATAAATCTCTACCACTGAAATCATTCAGTCAAGCAAATATAATGATATCTATTTATCAGAAATACTACAAAGAAGTTTTCTACATAATATGGAATCCCTGTCAATTACAAACTCTACTGATTAATCAGAAGTAAATAAATTTTTCCTATAAATAAAGTCATTATTAACATTTTCAGATTGTCAGATACTAAAGTACAATAGTGTCTCTTTATTAATTCATCTGTATATATGGAGCCAGAATACTGGAGTGGTTTGCCACTCCTCTGGAGGATCTTCCCAAGCCAGGGATTGAACTCACATCTCTTATATCTCCTGCTTTGGCAGTGTGATTCTTTGCCACTAGTGCCCCTGGAAAGCCCAATCCTGAAGTTATTAGGATGAAATTTTGAGAATGCAGAGAGTATAACAAAAATTAAACTGCTTTTCATCTAGACATAAATATCATATGTTTAATAAAGAACAAACATTTAAAAATTTTCAAGAAGTGAGCAGTTCATTTTACTGGGCAGTTCATTTGGACAACATATTCAGAGTTTCTTAATCTCAGGGTTCATCTTTTGTGATGCTCTGCCTCTATCCACAGGCAATTCACAGTCTTTAATGTGGACAGGGAAGCCTGGCGTGCTGCGATTCATGGGGTCGCAAAGAGTCGGACACGACTGAGCAACCGAACTGAACTGAACTGAACTGAATGTGTCACCATGAGAGAATCAGAACTTGAGAAATTGATACAATGTGTTAGTCACATGTGTTGCTATGATTAGTACCTTTGTCTCTAACCAAAAGGCCTTGTATTTGTTTGCCAAGGTATAAATAACCATGAGAAGCTGACTGATTTCAGTTTCGATTCTACAATAAAGGTAAAATCTCAGACCCTTCAAACCTCCTGGCTTGACATTTAATCATGTGAAAATATTACATATCAAAAATGTCCTGTTTTAAAAAGAATGATTCAATGAGTATTGTATCATAAATATAATGTACATTGTTGTTGTTGTTTAGTCGCTAAGTCGTGTCTGAATCTTTTGGGACCCCATGGACTGTAGCTCATCAGGCTCCTCTGTCCATGGGATTTCTCAGGTAAGAATACTGGAGTGGATTTCCTTTTCCAGTGGATCTTTCTATTCAGGAATAAAACCCACATGAACTGCATTGACAGGTGGATTCTTTACCTCTGAACCATCAGGGAAGCCCATAATATATATATTCTGGATAATTTCTATATATTTTTAATGTAATGATGAAATGTATATCATCCACAATGATAATGTGAAACAAAATATGGAACTTTTTTATATTTTGGGGATAGGATAGATATATAATATGGTTGAATTCACAATATTGTGTATACCACAGCATTGTAAAGCAATTATTTTTCAATAAAAATATCTGGAAAAAATTAATAAAAGGTACAACATATTACAGATGTCTAGGCAACATTGTGAATTTCCATTTTTTTCTATTCTTTCACCTATTTCTACTAATCTTTGTTATTTGTGCCATTTGACTGAGGTATGAATGGCCATAGATTCCCAATGACTGATGATAGTGTGAAGTTCATATACAAATATTCCTAATAAAATATTTAGCTAAAATTAAAGCTATGAAAATGAATATCATAATTGTTTAAGATCTATGATAAAATCTGATAGTAATTTCTAGTGTAATATTCCCTAACAGTCTAGTGAAATGCTGATCAAAAATGCCTTAGAATGGAAACACCACAGCTAGGGTAGAAGAGGGAGAGATTTGGGTAGTATTTGTAACTAAATCTGTAGCTCTAGCTACATATTGTACTCCAGTTGCCAGAAAGTTAAAGAAGTAAAGCTAGGGACTTCCCACCTGGTGGTCCAGTGATTTAATCTCCATGCTTCCAATGCAGGGGCTGTGGGTTCCATTGCTTTTCAGGGAACTAAGATCCTACATGCTGTGTGGCATGGCCAAAAAAGTTTTTAAAAGGCAAAGTTCATTATATTGGGGACTTCCCTAGTGGTCCAGTGGTTAGGATTCCATGCCTCCGCCACAGGCAGTGCGGGTTTGATCTGGTTGGAGAAGTAAGATTCTGAAAGCAACAGAATCAAAAAAGAAAAGAAAAGAAAAGAAAAAGGACATAAATCTTCTGTCCAAAGCTGTAAATAGAATATTTAGTGCTCCTGCCTTAGACACAAATTTTTCCTTCACTGTTTAAACACAAATATTTTCAAGCACAAAATTATAAATGTGAGTCCCATGAGATTCTTCCTTCAGCTTCATAAGCTAAAATCTAATCAAGATACAACATCCTTCTCTAGAAAGTATTAATCATAATTTATGCTTGAGTTTGGTAGAAATATTACTGTACAGAATTCTTTAACTCATCTAAAATTTCATTTTCAGTTGCCATCCCACTGAATTGGTGAAAAAACTTGAGAACTGGACATGGAACAACAGACTGGTTCCAAACAGGAAAAGGAGTACGTCAAGGCTGTATATTGTCAACCTGCTTATTTAACTTATATGCAGAGTACATCATGAGAAATGCTGGACTGGATGAAGCACAAGCTGGAATCAAGATTGCTGGGAGAAATATCAGTAACCTCAGATATGCAGTTGACACCACAGTTATGGCAGAAAGCAAAGAAGAACTGAAGAGCCTCTTAATGAAAGTGAAAATGGAGAGTGGAAAAGTTGGCTTAAAACTCAACATTCAGAAAACTAATATTGTGACATCTGGTCCCATCACTTCATGGCAAGTAGATGGGGAAACAGTGGAAATAGTGAGAGACTTTATTTTTTGGGGCTCCGAGATCGCTGCAGATAATGACTGCAACCATGAGATTAAAAGATGCTTCCTCCTTGGAAGAAAAATTATGACCAACCTAGACAGCATATGAAAAAGCAGAGACATTACTTTGCCGACAAAGATCCATCTAGTCAAACTATGGTTTTTCCAGTAGTCATATATGGATGTGAGATTTGGACTATAAAGAAAGCTGAGCACTGAGGAATTGATGCTTTTGAACAGTGGTGTTGGAGAAGACTCTTGAGAGTCCCTTGGCATGCAAGGAGATCCAACCAGTCCATCCTAAAGGAAATCAGTCCTGAGTGTTCATTGGAAGGACTGATGTTGAAGTTTAAATTCCAATACTTTGGCCACCCGATGCAAAAATTGACTCCTTGGAAAAGACCCTGATGCTGGAAAAGATTGAAGGCATGAGGATAAGGGGACAACAGAGGATGAGCTGGTTGGATGGCATCACAGACTCAATGGACATGAGTTTGAGTAAACTCCAGGAGGTGGTGATGTACTGGGAAGCCTGGCATGCAGCAGTCCTTGGGGTTGCAAAGAGTCGTACATGACTGAGCGACTGAACTGAGAAGTAAGTTGCAGTTCACATTCCAGATAGTAATTTAATAGAGTATCTTCATAGGGAACCGTCATGTGGAAAATGTTCTTGAGGAGGTCAGAGCTAAAGAAATGCTGAATAAGGCTAGACACAGAAAAAGACATTGTACAGAGTAGAGGTAGCTTCCACATGTGAACAATGAAAAATAAATGAAGAAAATTTGCTTAATTGTAATAGAAATTTCACCTTAGAGCACAGTGGGAGATACACTTGAACCCATAATAATATCAGATTTTGAAAAACAAAACAAAACATACAAACCTCATAATGTAATTTAGATTTAATGTGTCACTTTAAATTTCTGAGGACTTCCCTGGTGGCTCAGATGGTAAATAGTCTGCCTGCAATGCAGAGGAAACCCAGGTTTGGCCCCTGAGATGGGAAGACCCCATGGAGAAGGAAATGACAACCCATTTCAGAATTCTTGCCTGGAGAATTCCATGGACAGAGGAGCCTGGTGTGCTACAGTCCATGGGATTTTAGAGTCAGACAGGATTGAGAGACTAACACTTTCACTTTTGCTTTGTTTCTGAAGAACAATTTCTGCACTGCGATGTAGCACCATCACAGCAAGAAGACTCTCCAATAATTACACTAAATCACTGTATTGTGGAAATTATGTTTTTAAGTTATAGAACTTATTATCGTTCTCTGATATTTTTAATTTCTATATTTGGTTGACCACTTTTTCTCCAAAAAATGTATCTGTATTCTGTATCATGTTATCTACTTGTAAGGATAGCTACAACACCTTTTTGAAAAGTATTTTTCAATCCCCAGAGAAAATTTTGGCAGAATAAATCAAAATCATGAATTCTACCTTTATTAATACCTGCCGTAATTAACACCAACTAAAGTGTTAAAATAAACAAACCAGTCACACATGCATCAGCAGCATGCATGAGACACAGGTCTCAGCAAAAATTCCTCCTTTTCAAACAATATTGATTTGTGTGTTGGAAGACAGCTTGGTTTTCATCCAAGTGTTATTTTTACACTGTTTGTTTACTTCTTAAAGCACAGCAGACTGAAGGATAGAGCAGTGGGGCTTCCAAATTAGATTATCAACTCTAACTTCCCATTGACTACAGTTTCTCTCTTAGCTATCTGTACTTCATGGGGAATGACCACTCAGGTCCTTTGCTTATATCTCTTGTCACAGTTCGAAAACTTTCTCTTTTTTAGTGGACTCTCTCCACTGGTATCCCACCACTGATTTTTCCACCAGTCATTTGCTACTCTAACACTTGTGTACCAGATGGTTTAAATGGCTGAGCATGTATTTGCTGAATGAACATAAGGAAAGCTGTCACTTGGCTTATTTCTCTTTTATTACTAACATTTTGCCATTGATGATTAGACAAGGCTATGCTTGATGGAAAGAACAAGTCCTGAACTTTATGTGCTGTCTAATATAAAGTAATTAACTTTTTATTCCCATTGTTTAGAAGACCTTTTAATGAAATCAGTAATTTGGTTGTGACATCTTTGCATTCTCTTTAAAAATTTTTTTAATTAGGCTAATAATACTTAGTTTTCTTTTGTTCTTCAGATTTGCCTGTCTCCCTCCCTCCTTTCCTTCCTTTTACCCCTTTCCTGATTTTTTGCATAACAGTTATACAATTTTAGTGATCATTATCTCAACAAAAAAATGTGCTGGTAATTTCCTAGTTATCTTGGGTATAATTAGTGAAGGAAAATTTCTTTTTATCTTGTCAATAAATAATGTGCCAGTATGCTTATCAGAATTAAAAAGTAAGGAGCAAATATGATTTTCAAAAATCTCCCCTGAGTAAATGGATTATTGCTTTCTGCAGCCAAACCTCCTACATTTAAATTTCAGCCACAGTTCCACAAAGGCTCCATTAAAAGCCAGAGATAATATACATACTTCTTCACTATTAAATTTCTTCTCCAGTAAATTTACATGTTCTCTAAATGACCACATTTCTGTTTCTCATACCGATTATTATTAGAAAGAAATATGTTTGATATGTGTTTTCTTATGTATCTTATTCTCTTTACAGAGCATTTAGTTCAGACAATTAGTTTACATTTTTAATCTTTTGGTTCCTCATTATAGTGGTCAACTAGAAAATGTATTTACATTTAGCCTGTAAGAATATCAACAAAAAGACAAAAAAAAAAGTTATATTATAGGAACTTATCATTGATAGTATACTGAGGTAGCTGAAGTACCTCAAATATTTTAGTAGGAAAAATGTTTAAATGAAATATAAGCAGGCAATAATTTTTCCTAAAAAACAGATTTTTTTTGGATATTCTGTGCTGAGTGGAAATAAATCATTGTTTATTGTGAACATTTGAAAAATATATATAAAGTTAGTGTTCCCTTAAAACTTTGAGCCAAATGATCATCTCTGCATTTTTAAAATGACATTTATTTAAATTCTTTGAAGTGAAAATTTGTTTAAAATTATTTTTCCTTTCTTTAGTGCATTAACACTTAATGAAAGATTGTGTTAAAGAAAGATAGTAGTAGGTTTTTTTTTGTTTTTGTTTTTTTTCCAATGCTTTCTCCCAAATCTGCCTTGTAACACGGGAACTAATAAAAACTCCCCAAAGGTTCTATCTCTGGCTTTCATTTAGTGAACTGCCTTCTCATGGCTAGTTCAGCCTTTGCCCTACCTTTGGCAGCTCCTTCTATAGGGAAAGTACTCTTTCCAATTTCTGGGAACATTTTCCCCCGGGGAAGTCCTCTCCTCTACTTTTAAACCGCAAAGTTTGTTCTGCTGACATTTTTCTAAAGCTCATTTCTGTTAGCTATCAATAACTTTGTCTAAATCTTTTGTTTTGTGTGTTTGTTGTTAAATTTGGTTGTTATTGAGGATGGCATTTTAAAGCTGTTATAATCCTAAATATAAAACAAATGTTTTCAATCCTCCTCCTAAAGTCTGTGACTATATCAGTTTTTAATTCTAAATTGTAACTATATTTTATCAAATATATACAAACAATTTGGTAAGTTTGAATATAATTTAATAGCTTGTTAGTTATAGTTGACTTATTTAGGGTGTATGCTTCTGCTTAAGATTGTAAAGAAGAATACTAAAGAGTTTGTTTATGGCATATTCCAAGATAAATACACAATATTATTAATGCTGTACTTACAACATTTAATAAGTAAGAAACATATATTTTGCATATATCTTAAACAGTAAAAAGGAGCTTTCATATCAGTAATTTTTAACAATCATTCATGATTGATAATTTGATGCTGGAGGTACTATCATGCTGCATATAAAAAATTTTATTATTTTATTTTCTGATCACCATTGACTTTTATTGCTTTTATTCATGTCTTCCTACTTTTTCTTTGTGCCCAGTGTTCATTGCCATGAAATTATTTTCTATCATAATGACACTTACTGACATAACCAGTGTGATTAGGAAATATAGTTACATTGCTTCAGTTGCTATTGTTATTCTTCCAGTTTTTTGAAGATATTGGTATATAGTACTATAAGTTTAGGGTATACAGTATGATAATTTTACTCACATATATCAGGAAGTGATTATCACAGTAAATTAGTGAACATCCAACATCTCATATAGATACAAAATTAAAGAAAAAGAAAAAAAAATGTGGTGACAATACTTAGGATTTACTCTCTTAACTTTCATATATAATATACAGCAGTGTTTTTCATGATGTATACTACAAGCCTAGTTCTCTTTTATTTACTTTTTTATTTCTTTTTGGCTGTGCCAGGTCTGCATTGCTGTGCAGGCTATTCTATAGTTGTGGAGAAGAATGTAGGCTACTCTCTAGTTGCTGTGTGTGGGCTTCTCGTGGCACTGGCCTCTCGCTGCAGAGAACAGGCTCTAGGATGTGCAGACTTCAGTAATTACGGCACATGGGTTTGGTAGTTGGGGCTCCTCGGCTCTAGAGCACAAGCTCAGTAGTTGTGGCACACGGGCTTAGTTTCTCCTTGGCATGTGGAATCTTCCCAGACTAGGGATTAGACTTGTGTCTCCTTCATTGGCAGGCAGATTCTCTACCACTGAGCCACCAGGGAAGCTCTCTAGTTCTTGTTTATCTCACAACTGGAAGTTTGTACCTTTTGATTGCCTTTATCCAAGTCCCCTCTCCCATCCTTATCTCTGAGGTGATGGAATTCCAGTTGAACTATTTCAAATCATAAAAGATGATGCTGTGAAAGTGCTGCACTCAATATGCCAGCAAATTTGGAAAACTCAGCAGTGGCTATGGGACTGGAAAAGGTGAGTTTTCATTCCAATCCCAAAGAAAGGCAATGCCAAAGAATGCTAATTACCACACAATTGCACTCATCTCACACGCTAGTAAAGTAATGCTCAAAATCCTCCAAGGCAAGCTTCAACAGTACGTGAAGCATGAACTTCCAGATGTTCAAGCTGATTTTAAAAAGGCAAAGGAAGCAGAGATTAAATTGCCAACATCTGTTGGATCATCGAAAAGCAAGAGAGTTCCAGAAAAAACATTTATTTCTGCTTTATTGACTATGCCAAAGTCTTTGATTTTGTGGATCACAGCAAACTGTGGGAAATTCTTCAAGAGAATGGGAATATCAAACCACCTGACCTGCCTCTTGAGAAATCTGTATGCAGGTCAGGAAGTAACAGTTCGAAATGGGCATGGAACAAAAGACCAGGTCCAAATGGGAGAAGTATGTCAGGCTGTATATAGTCACCCTCCTTATTTAACTTCTATGAAGAATACATCATGAGAAATTCTGGGCTGGATGAAGAGCAACCTGGAATCAGGATTGTTGGGAGAAATATCAATAACCAAAGATATGCAGATAACACCACCCTATGGCAGAAAGCAAAGGAGAACTAAAAAGTCTCTTGATGAAAGTGAAAGAGGAGAGTGAAAAACTTGGCTTAAAACTCAACAGTCAGACAACTAAGATCATAGCTTCTGGTCCCATCACTTCATGGCAAATAGATGGGTAAACAATGGAAACAGTGACAGACTTTATTTTGGGGGATTTCCAAAATCACTGCAGATGGTGATTGCAGCCATGAAATTAAAAGACGCTTACTCCTTGGAAGGAAAATTATGGCCAACGTAGACAGCATATTAAAAAGCAGAGACATTACTTTGCCAATATATGCCTGTCTAGTCAAAGCTATGTTTTTTCCAGTAGTCATGTATGGGTGTGAGAGTTGGACTATAAAGAAAATGAGTACCGAAGAACTGATGCTGTTGAACTGTGGTGTTGGAGAAGACTCTTTGAGAATCCCTTGGACTGCAAGGAGATCCAACCAGTCCATCCGAAAAGAGATCAGTCCTGAGTGTTCATTGGAAGGACTGATTCTGAAGCTGAAACTCCAATACTTTGGCCACTTGATGCGAAGAATTGACTCATTGGAAAAAACCCTGATGCTGGGAAAAATTGAAGGTGGGAGGAGAAGGGAACAACAGAGGATGAGATGGTTGGATGGCATCACCAACTTAAGGGACACAAGTTTGAGTAGACTCCAGGAGTTGGCAATGGACAGGGAACTCTGGCATGCAGCAGTCCATGGGGTCGCAAAGCGTCGGACATGACTGAGCAACTGAACTGAACTGAATGATGCTACAAAGAACATATGGGTGCGTATATCTTTTCTAGTTAGTGCTTTTGTTTTCTTTGGATCCATGCCCATGAGTGAAATTGCTGGATCATATGATAGTTCAGTGTTTAATTTTTTTGTGGAATCTTCATACTGCTTTCCTTAGTGGCTGCACCAATTTACATTCCTACCAACTGTGTATGAGTGTTCCCTTTTCTCTATATGCTCTCTCACACTTGTTATTTGTCTTTTTGAGAATAGCCATTGTGACAAGTGTGAGGTGATAGATCATTGTGGCTTTGATTTGCACTTTCCTGATGATTGGTAATGCTGAGCATCTTTTTATGTGCCTGTGGTAATCTGAATATCTTTGGAAAGATGTCTATTCAGATTCTCCATCCATTTTTTAAATTCTGACTGTTTTTTCTTTTTTGGTGCTGAGTTGTATGAGTTCTTTGTGTATTTTGAATACCAACCCACTATCAGAAACATCCTTTGCAAATATCTTCTTCTAGTCAATAGGTGACTTTTTTTGTTTTATAGATAATTTCCTTTTCTGTGTAAAAGCACTTTAGTTTGATGTAGTCCCACTTGTTTATTTTTGCTATTTTTTCCCTTGCCAGAGTAGAAACAGCCAAAAGATGTATTACTAAGACAGATGTCAAAGAGCTTATTTTCTGTGTTTTCTTCTAGAAGGCTTATGGTTTCTGAATTTTACTTTTAAGTTTATAATCTGTTTTGAATTTGTTTTTGTGCATGATGTTAAAGAGTAGTCCAGTTTGATTCTTTTGCATGTAGTGCTCCAGTTTTCCTACCACCATACACTGGCTGTTTTGGGGGGGGCTGTCTTTTCCCCAGTGTATATTTTGGCCGCCTTTGTCATAAATTAATAGCCATGTAAGTGTGGATTCATTTCTGGACTTTCTATTATGTTCCATCGATATATGTGTCTCTTTTCGTGCTAGTAGCATGCTTTTGTCTTTTAAACTTCTTACTAACTTTGTACCTGGATGATTCCCTGCCTTTTCTATATGTTTACCTTATTGATGAACTTTTACCTTTTATAACTTTTATTTCCTAGTTCTGGCCTTTTCTTTTATGCTTAGAGAAGTTCCTTTAACATTTCTAGTAAAGCTATGTTAGTGGTGCTGAAATCTTTTAGTTTTTGCTTGTCTATAAAGCTTTTGACCTCTGCATCAAATTTGAACAAGAGTCTTGCTGGGTGGAGTATTCTTGTTTGTAAGTGTTTACCTTTCATCACTTTAGATGTATTATGCTGCTCCTTTCCGGCCTGCAGAGTTTTTGCTGGAAAGTAAGCTGATAGCTTTATGGGAATTCTCTTGTACATAATGTGTTGCTTTTAATAGTCTCTAATTTTTGCCATTTAATTACAGTATATCTTGGTATGAGTCTCTTTGAGTTATCCCGTTTAGGACACTCTGTGTCTCCTGGACCTACGTGTCTTTTTCCTTTCCCACATTAGGGAAGTTTTCAGCTATTATGTCTTTAAATATGCTCTTTGGCCCTTTCTGTCTCTCTTCTTTTTCTGGAACCGTAAAATACAAATATTAGTACACTTGATGTTGTCTTAAAGTTCTCTCTATGTCCTCAGTTTCAGTGATTTCCACTACTGCTTTTTAGATTGCTCATCTGATCCTGTGTGTCAGCTAGTCTACTGTGGATTCCCTCCAGGATGTTTTAAAAATTTCAGGTATTGTATTCTTCATATCTGTTTGATTCATCTTTTTTTTTTTTAATTCTTTATTAGAAACTTAAGTTCTCACTCTTTTCACCCAGTTATCTCCCAAGTTATTTGAGCATCTTTAAGATCATTTCCTTGAACTCTTTCTCAGGTAGATTGCTTATGTCCACTTCACTTAGTTCTTCTATGATTTTATCTTGTTTCTTCATTTGAAACATATTTCTTTGTTGCCTCACTTTGCCTAATTTGGTGGGTTGCTTATATTTTCCATGCCTGTAGAAATGGCCTTTTGTAGGAGATGTTCAAGGCTTTTGAACAGTCCACTCCCCTCTGGTCACCAGAGCTATATGCTCTAGGAATTTCCCATGTGTAGGCTGGACAGATGCTTCCATAGAGGTGGGTGGTCTGGTAGATGTGACCCATTCAGGTTTGCTGTCAAACCCAACTTTGTGCAGAGGCTGCTGGCCACTGGTGGATGGGGCTGAGTAATGAAGCGAATGGCTAAGGAGTCCTAGGGGATCCTGCGGCTAATGCTAGATTGGTGGTGGATGGAGTCAGGTTCTGAGGTGGATGATTGTGGGATCAGGTGTCTTGGATCTAATTTTGACCTGCTGTTAGTGAGGCTCCTTCCTGACACAGCTGGCTGTAGTGTTTGGGGCATTTCCAAATTGATGCTGAGTGGGACTGGATCCCAGGGTAGCTGGTGAAGGGGTCCAAGGTGTCTCATAGCTTGTGTTGTTCTGCTAATGGGAGCTGCCAGGGCACAGGTGCTCTGACTATAGGGTCTTAGGAGTTCCAGAGCTCATAATAGTCCACTGGAGGGTGGGGTCAGTTCCTGTCCTGGCTGGCTGTGAGTCCAGGGTGTCCCAAAGCTGATGTCTGCCTGCTGGTAGGTAGGGTCAGATCCTGGGGAGGCTAACTGGGGGGCCCAAGGAGTTGCAGAGCTAGGGTTGGCCTGCTAATGGGCAGGTCTGAGTCTCCATAGGTGTCTGAGCTGTGGCCACCTGACTGGTGAGTGGTGCATGTAATAATTTGAAAATATTTTTATTTATTATTTTATGAATATTAGCTTATAATTAAAAATATTAGTTATAATATTTAATATTTCTCTGAGTACTTAGTCTAGTGTTGCATTTTATATATGTTTTCAAATTTTTGCTTATAAAAAACTTCACGAGATGAAAAATTAATGTTTATTTTACAACTGAGTAAGTTGAGATTTTGAGAATTCACCTGGAAAAGGGCCTGTAATTGTAACTCCTTCAATACACTGGGTTTTTTACTTCAATCAAACAGAAAATGATGTACTCATAAGACAGGTAAGGAGAAGGCAATGGCAACCCACTCCAGTACTCTTGCCTGGAGAATCCCAGGGACGGCGGAGCCTGGTGGGCTGCCGTCTATGGGTTCGCACAGAGTCAGACACGACTGAAGCGACTTAGCAGCAGCAGCAGCAAGACGGGTAAGGCTGAAAATGGTAGGAATTTTCATTAAAGTCCACACTTACCAGACACTATACTCTTATTTGCCAAGTGTAGATAATGTTATGCACAATTTCCTATAATGGCTAAAGGATAAGTTATAACTATATCTACAGTTAAAAGAAGCATTGTTATAATAAAAAAAGTCAACATTATAGTTATTTCTAAGAGAGAAAAAAATTTCCTTTGGATTATTTCTGATTTTCCAAGGTGAATCAGTGAGATTCAGTCCATTAGTATAAGTATTTCTCTTATTTTAAATGTCACGACCTCATGAAGAAAGTAAACATGAAATCTTGTCAATGTAATCTTTGAAAGCTATAGATCCTTCATAGAGGTTTGAAGAAACTTCTTCTTGAGGCTTAGAATAAACAACTGAAGGTATGGTAGGACATGGACAGAGAAGCTGTGGTCTCTGAAATTACTTTACCTAGTGTACTGTTTCACTTGAATCTGGCCGTATTCAGGACTATGTGATGGAAATAAGATGAGGAATGTACATTTATCTTCTTTTCCTCTTTTGAGTATAACCACCACATAAACAGATTCCAATTTCTGTTGGCTGTATGTTAGTAAGGATTTTTTTTTTTCACTGAATATTGTCCTCAATATGGCAGAACAGACTGGTTCAAAGCAAAGTTTTGATGAAATGTTTTCTCAGGAAAATCTGTTTCTGCTGCTAAGAGACTGCCACCTACAACCATCTGTGGTTTTGTATTCCTTGCCAAACTTTTCTGTTGTCTTTATGTAGATACCGCCTTTTGTCATTTTTTGTGGTATCCAAACATGGCAAGTCCTCCTATCAGCTGAATTTTTTGGTTAAAATTGTCTTACTGTCCTGCTAAATATTATAATGCATCTTCACATACATATAGATACAATACCTACTTTAATATATTAATCACTATATCATTCTAGCTAACTTATCCAGAAAGAAGCATAAAACTACCTTAAGGATTCTTATCCCCAATATTGGCAACAGTGGTTTATATAAACATTATGAATCATAAAAGAAATTAAGGAAAGATAGACAAACTTTAGTGGCAGATTAATAAGAGATAAACTATGTGATTGGTTCAAATGTAGTTTTAATGGAATAAAATATATAACATGGCAGATAAGAAATACTAGAAATGATAATTCCTGAGTTTCTGGAACTGAAGAAAGACTTGTGTTCTTCAGTAATAAGCACATGTTGATTTCCAAGCAAGATAAATAGAAAAAGTAAATTCTCAGTTTGATGCACCATAATGAGAAGACAGTACATATAGAAAAAGTGATGAAAGCCCATTAGACACAAGGAAGGAAGTAAACATTACGTTAAAAAAAATAAATTAGTGTTTTCAGATATAATCAGTCAGTTCAGTCACTTAGTTGTGTCCAACTCTTTGCAACCCAATGGACTGCAGCATGCCAGGCCTCCCTGTCCATCACCAACTCCCAGAGCCTACCCAAACTCATGTCCATTGAGTCAGTGATGCCATCTAACCATCTTATCCTCTGTCTTCCCCTTCTCCTCCTGCCTTCAATCTTTCTCAGCAACAGGGTCTTTTCAAATGAGTCAGTTCTTCACATTAGGTGGCCAAAGTATTGGAGTTTCAGCTTCAGCATCAGATATAATAGGGTAGGTCATATCAAATTAATATTTCTACTCAGAGTAGCTAAAGAGCTAGATTTAGTATCATTGCTATTATTGTTTGCAACAACAGCAACAAAACAAAATAAAACAAAAACACACACCTCCTTGAGGTATTGGAAGGCAACCAAATCAGAGAGAAATTAAGAGACCAAAATATAAGGAAGATACAATAAAATGAGCCTTACATTTTTTCTGCTGGTATTTCTCTGTTTGCTGATTATTGATATAGATCACACTATCTAAATAAGAAAACAACAACCTAAAATTTAGGGCAGTTATAATGGCCTGAGAAGACAGAAATTGATATTTAGAACTGTCAAGATAGCCAGGGATTGTAGGACCAATATTCTAGAGGAAAGAGAATTGCAGGCCAGCAGATTCATCACTCAGAACAGTTTTTCTGAGGCACTTGTCACCTCTAAGGCTGTGTCTATTTGTGTGTGTGTGCTAGATGTGAAGGGTAGCATTGGAAGAAATCCAAAATAAAGAAGCAGTTATAAATTAAGAAGAGAGAAAGAAAGAGGGAGAGAGGGCAAGAGAGGTTTTCTGTTTTTTGCCTTTTTTTTTTTTTCTTATGAAGAAGAGAACAATTAGGTAGGAATAATGAGCCTTAAGAAAAATCTGTACCTTTCAGGTAAAATTGTGAAGAATTCTACTTTTAAATGCAAGCAAATCAGACTGGATTGAGGTAATTTACCCATTCTCTATCAAAGAAACATAAATACTCTATAGGGAAAGATAACAGTTCACAGTTACTACTTTTTTTTCCCTTACATATGTTTGCTGCAAAAGTCAGCTATTACTACCACAAGATTGTATAATAAAGCACACCAACATTTATTGCTTTAAATAGCCACTTATTCTTATATTCATAGGTTCAAATGTCTGTACTTTTGTCTTTTGTAGACTTGGTTCAGCTGGTTTTGACCCATGTTCAATGTTAGATTCATTTCTGATCCACATTCTTTTGTGGCCTGTGGCCCTTTTCGGGTGCATTCATATTAATGAAAGAAGCAAAAGACAGTATATCATATGCAAAAACAACCTTAAGCTTGTATCTTAAACCATATTTACTAATGTTTATCAGTCAAATTAATAACATGATATATTCAAATTTCAATGTTAGAGAAATATGCTCCATATTTACTGGGAAGAACTAAAAGCCATTTTCGTATGCTGAAAAATAATGCAAGTTACCAGTTCTCACAGTTATTTAATACTTTAAAGCACTCAAAAATAACAGAACCATATGTTAAACAACCAAAAACAACAACAACAACAAAAAACCCACATGTAAGTGATTCAAAATATAGAGTGAACAGATACTGACAAAATATAATTACAATGAATATTTTGAGAAAATTACAAGAGGAAGAGATAAAAAATATCACAAAGATAGCCTAGCATTGATTTTAAAAAAGCTGAAAATAGCATTCAGGTAGTATTAATAGTAATATTAGACAAAGCAAAATGAAAAGCAAGTGAATATATTGTGTTCGAATAGAAAGTGAAGTCACTCAGTCGTGTCTGACTCTTTGCGACCCCATGGACTGTAGCTGACCAGGTTCCTCCATCCATGGGATTTTCCAGGCAAGAGTACTGGAGTGGGTTGCCATTTCCTTCTCAGGAGATCTTCCCGACCCAGGGATTGAACTCAGGTCTCCCACATTGTAGACAGATGGTTTACCATCTAAGCCACCACAGAAGCTCTCATTCAAATAAAGGCAAAAAGAAAACTGAAAAGGTACAAATAGAAGCATGGAAAGGACATGCCAGTCATGGTCTAACACGCATTTAATTCACACACAGAAAACAAACAAAATATGAGAATGTAAAAAAATATAATTGAAAGATAATAACTGAATTTTCAAAAATGATGAAAGATATAAAACCATAAATACAGGAATGTTAACTATGTCTAAGTAGAATACAAAGAAAATCAGTCATAGGCAGATCACAGTAATATTGAAGTTAAAAGACAAAGAGAAACCTTACCATCAATAAGAGCTTATTCTTCTTCTGTTTAGGGTTTATAAAGCTTGAAAGGGTGATGCTCTCACCATAATAAAAGAAAACTATGGATAAAAGTAAATCATAATTTTTCTTGAACCCATCAGAGTTGCAGGGAAATAAAGTAGAGTGAAATCTAAGAAACGGCAGGCTCTTCTATAAGAGATGGGGCTTCCCTGGTGGCTCAGATGGTAAAGAATCAGCCTGCAATGTAGGAGACCTGGGTTTGATCTCTCTGTCAGGAAGATCCCCTAGAGAAGGAAATAGCTACTGACACCGGTATTCTTACCAGGAGAATTTCATAGACAGAGGAGCCTGGGGGGAGTGCCACACTCCATGGGGTCACCCAGTATTCTTCCCTGGAGAGTTTCCTGGATAGAAGAGTCTGGCAGGCTACAGTCCATGATGTCACAAAGTCGGACATGACTAAGTGAGTAACAATTTCACACTTTTTGTAAGAGGCAGGACACAAGCAATTACTCACCTGTAGCAAAATATAGGAGGACTTCCCTGGTGGCTCTGACGGTATAGCGTCTGTCTACAATGTGGGAGACCCAGGTTCAATCCCCGGGTTGGGAAGATCCCCTGGAGAAGGAAATGGCAATCCACTCCAGTACTATTGCCTGGAAAATCCCATGGACAGAGGAGCCTAGTAGGCTACAGTCCATGGGGTCACAAAGAGTTGGGCATGACTGAACGACTTATTCACCTGTAGTAAAACATAGGAGGGAGAGGTGCTGGTTGCCATAAAATGGGTCAAAATAATCCAAATAAAGTTTTTGCAAATTGCTATATGTTGAGTGTATAGAATAAATGTATAGAAACACCTGGAATCAGAGATATAGTCATCTGTCTTTTCTGTGAACTTCCATGCGATGCTCCCAGAAGGACTCGAGAACAGGGTGTGGACTGGGGAGGGTTCACAGGTAGGGTCATCCTAAAGGAAGGAATCAACTTTTGCTACAGTCAATACACAGAGCCCCACACAAAGCCTTATCCATTATGAATCAAAAGGTTTATGCCACTGGAGAAGCGACAGACATGCTCTCACTGTCAGAACCAGGATGAAGACCTGGATAAGTTTCCTGGAAAACAGACCACTACTCATAGAAGTGAGATAGGAAAGAATACAGGAGCAGGGACTACTTTCTCTTATAGTAACTATCAAAGATGCTAATTAGATGTTAGCCACAGTAGAAAAGAGCCACGAACACTGAGAATAGACCTCTCCTGAGACCCGAGCATAAGTTTGAATCTAGTATTTAAAGAATTACTTCTAACCCTCATCTTTGGTGTGGAAAATGGCAAGTAACAGCAAAATTGTTACAACCCTGGGGAAAAACAAGAGTGTGGAAATTGACAGCCTTTTTGGCATGAGCACAACAACCTATTAGTAAGAGTCAAAGCAATAAACAAAGATCCTGACCCAGGCTCATAGATGTCTCCAGCGTTGCTGTAGTTGCTGCTGCTGTTAAGTCACTTCAGTCATGTCCCACTCTGTGCGACCCCATAGATGGAAGCCCACCAGGCTCTGGCGTCCCTGGGATTCTCCAGGCAAGAACAATGGAATGGGTTACCATTTCCTTCTCCAGTGCATTAAAGTGAAAAGTGAAAGTGAAGTTGCTCAGTCATGTCTGGCTCTTCCTGACCACATGGACTGCATCCTACCAGGCTCCTCCGTCCATGGGATTTCCAGGCAAGAGTACTGGAGTGGGTTGCCATTGCCTTCTCCACTCCAATGTTGACATTACCATAAATAAATTTTACATGACTGTGATTACCATATTAAATGCTGTAGTGGAAAAGGTAGACAACATGCATTAACAGTTGATGAATTTAAAACAAAAAATAGAAACTATAAGACTCAAATGAAAGTGCAAAAAAACAAACCAACAACATGGGAACAAAAGTAAAACATGCCTTCAGTTCAGTTCAGTTCAGTCACTCAGTTGTGTCTGACTCTTTGCGACCCCAAGAAATGGAGCAAGCCAGGTCTCCCTGTCCATCAACTACTGGAGTTCACTCAAACTCACGTCCATCAAGTCAGTGATGCCATCCAGCCATCTCATCCTCTGTTGTCTCCTCATCCTCCTGCTCCCAATCCCTCCCAGCATCAGAGACTCTTCCAGTGTCACCTGTTCCCATGAGATGGCCAAAGTATTGGAGTTTCAGCTTTAGCATCCTTCTTTCCAAAGAACACCCGGGACTGATCTCCTTTAGCATGGACTGGTTGGATCTCCTTGCAGTCCAAGGGACTCTCAAGAGTCTTCTCCAACACCACAGTTCAGAAGCATCAATTCTTGGTGCTCAGCTTTCTTCACAGTACAACTCTCACATCCATACAGGACCAATGGAAAAACCATAGCCTTGACTAGATGGACCTACGTTGGCAAAGTAATGTCCCTGCTTTTTAATATGCTGTCTAGGTTGGTCATAACTTTCCTTCCAAGGAGTAAGCGTCTCTTAATTTCATGGCTGCAATCACCATCTGCAACGATTTTGGAGCCCCCCAAAATAAAGTCTGACACTGTTTTCACTGTTTCCCCATCTATTTTCCAATTAGTGATGGGACCAGATGCCATGATCTTAGTTTTCCAAATGTTGAGTTTTAAGCCAACTTTTTCACTCTCCTCTTTCACTTCCATCAAGATGCTTTCTAGTTCCTCTTCACTTTCTGCCATAAGGGTGGTGTCATCTGCATATCTGAGGTTATTGATATATCTCCCAGCAAACTTGATTCCAGCTTGTGTTTCTTCCAGTCCAGTGTTTCTCATAATGTATTCTGCACAGAAGTTAAATAAGCAGGATGGCAATATACAGCCTTGACGTACTCCTTTTCCTATTTGGAACCAGTCTGTTGTTCCATGTCCAGTTCTACTGTTGCTTCCTGACCTGCATATAGTGGGCCTTAGAAAACATCACTATGAACAAAGCTAGTGGAGGTGATGAAATTCCAGTTGAGCTGTTTCAAATCCTGAAAGATGGTGCTGTGAAAGTGCTGCACTCAATATGCCAGCAAATTTGGAAAACTCAGCAGTGACCACAGGACTGGAAAATGTCAGTTTTCATTCCAATCCCAAAGAAAGGCAATGCCAAATAATGCTCAAACTACTGCACAATTGCACTCATCTCACAAGCTAGTAAAAAAATGCTCAAAATTCTCCAACCTAGGCTTCAGCAATATGTGAACCGTGAAATTCCAGATGTTCAAACTTGTTTTAGAAAAGGCAGAGGAACCAGAGATCAAATTGCCAACATCCGCTGGATCATCAAAAAAGCAAGAGGGTTCCAGAGAAACATCTATTTCTGCTTTATTGACTATGCGAAAGCCTTTGACTGTGTGGATCACAATAAACTTTGGAAAATTCCGAAAGAGTTGGGAATACCAGACCACCTGACCTGCCTGTAGAGAAACATCCCTTTGACAAGCTCATCAGTAGACCTAATTTACATTTACAGAAAAATGTATCCAACAACAGCAGAATGTACATTCTCTTTAATTGTACATAATTCATCCAAGTAGATCATGCTCTGTGTGATAAACACATTTCAACAAATTTAAGATTTTGAATTATACAAAGAATTGTCCTTGTCTACATGGAATTAAGGTAGAAAACAATACTAAATATAACTTTGATAATCATAAATATTTGGAAATTAATTTTATTTTCATTAACCTATAAATCATATACAAATCTACAAATGAAATGTAAAACTATTTTCAATTGAATGAATATGAAAAGAAAACGATTTGGCACACATATATAAAGACCCAATAGATGCAGAAAAAATACTTTCAAAATTGAGAATTCATCAGTCATATTTAAAAAGGCTCCACAATTTCAGAATTAGATGAAACTTTAATAAAATGAAGGATGTACATACAGACAAACAATTGCTACAGATAACATTATATATGTATGATGAAAGACTAATTATTTGCTCCTACTATTAGGAACAGAGTCATGATGTCCACTGTCAGTCCTATTAATTGATAGCTTTTATATCTTCATGAATATAACGATGTTAAAAAAAAGATGTAGAAAATTTAAATACACACACAAAAAACTGTAACAGAATAAACATCTCCATGTAAAATTTCTAACAAATACACACTTAAAAAAACCAGTGAACTTTGCAATATCAAAGCCATGTCAATATATAAAAGGCTATTTTATTTCTCAATGCTAATAATGAATAATTGGGATTTAAAATTGAAAGAAGTATTTATTATGCTCACAGGGTCATTTAAAAGCTAAGTATAAAGCTGACAAATATATGCAAATTCTATATGCTGAAAAATAGAAAAACTTATTTTTTCTATTAGAGAAGACATAAGTTATTTGAATTAGAATTTTAAAATATCAGTGAGCTCAAAACAGATTTACAAATTCACTATAATATTAATCATATACAAGTGAGATATTTTGTAGAAATCAGTTAAGGCATTAGTTTAATTATTAATTAATTCATAAAAATTAACTCAAAATAAATTAGATAAGAAATAGGTATTCCTTCTCATGGCATTTATTTTCCATTTACTCATCCTGAAAACACCTATCTATGCTCATGAAATTAAAAGACACTTGCTCCTTGGAAGAAAACCTATGACCAACCTAGGCAGCATATTAAAAAGAAGAGACATTACTTTGCCAACAAAGCTTGTCTAGCCAAAGCTATGGTTTTTCCAGTAGTCATGTATGGATGTGAGAGTTGGACTATAAAGAAAGCTGAGCACTGAAGAATTGATGCTTTTTAACTGTGGTGTTGGAGAAGATTCTTGAGAGTCTCTTGGACTGCAAGGAGATCCAACCAGTCCATCCTAAAGGAAATCAGTCCTGAATATTCTTTGGAAGGACTGATGCTGAAGCTGAAACTCCAATGCTTTGGCCACCTGATGCAAAGAACTGACTCATTGGAAAATACCCTGATGCTGGGAAAGATTGAAGGTGGGAGGAGAAGAGGATGACAGAGGATGAGATGATCGTGTGGCATCACCGACGCGATAGATATGAGTTGGAGTTGGCGATGGATGGGGAGGCCTGGTGTGTTGCAGTCCATGGGGTCGTAAAGAGTCCAACACAACTGAGTGACTGAACTGAACTGAACTGATGATCATATGATATATTCTCTATATAAATTTTAATATTTTTGTACATTTTAATGCATTTTAGAAGAATATAGTATCCTTATATACTTTAGAAAATTCTATACTTATATTTTAAGATTCTAGAATTGCAAATATTCTTTCTTGAATATAATTTTTAGACATCAATAATACTTGATAATTAGATAAAATCCTTGAGACCTGTGATTTAGGAGTGGTTAGCCAGTACAGTTGCTTTGTTGTAGGACTTTTTCTTGATAATTCATAAAGAAATTATGTTAAATTAGAATGTAATATTGAAGTACAGTGAATAAAGTATAGTGAAATATATACATACATAATATTCACGGTAAGCCAGTGAAAACCTGACCAAAAGAGCTAAACATTAGATAATTTTTCTTGCTTTTTAGTGTATTAGGTATTTCATAAAACCCAAAGATAAACTAGAGACATTTCATTTCCTTCAATGGGTTTATTGAAGATATGTATCTTTTTTGCTTCCAGGGAAGTTTATGAAGTAGAAGAGTAATGAATCAATGGCCAGGATGCTTTGGCTGTATCCTGCAACAGGTACCATCCTAACAGCCACAATTTAATCATTGGCAATTCTAAAAGAGGGATTGGGAGAAATTTATGAAACTGAAGTCATTCCTGTTTAGTATTTAACAGGAAAGCTATATATCATCAATCTAAGCTAACATTTATGTTAGAAAAATGTGTATTTTAAAAGTAATAGTTAACGATTTTTTTTTTTTGTATCTGTATTTGTAGAAATCAGTTGATCATTTAAGACAGTGTTTCTCAATTAGTCTGAGTCTTGTGGTGAACCTCTCCACATCAGAATTGGTTGCATGCATAGAGATGTGTGGGATTTGAAAATGGTTAACTAGGTGGTTTTAAAGACATCTCTGGATGACATCTACAAAAGACTCATTCAGAAAGTGTAGTGCTTATGATGGAGGGTGTAGAAACAATTGGCTTAATGAAGCAAAAACCCATGTAAAATCCATTTGCAATAAACTCTAGAGCAGACACAAACATTTTAAGTGGATGTAGTGCTATATACTCAAATCAAATGAAGGCACTTGTTTCTCTAGCTTCTTGGAGTGTTGACTGCTCACAACTCAGCCTCCCTAGAGTTAGCCACAGTCAAAGGGAGTTGCTTTGCCCAAGTTAACAATTTACTTTATGCCAGTTCAACTTTTCTGTCAGCCAAATCCTACTATTCTGACCTCCTTATAGATCTTTTCCCCGAAGCACTTTCTAATAACTTTCCTGCATACAAATCTAGATTTCAGGGTGTGCTTCCCAGGGAACAAAACTAAGACAGCTGGAACAAAAGGTAGCCCTGTGATGCAGATTCTGAAAATGAGAACAGGAACATCTTCATATGTTTCCTGCTTGACAGTGGAGTAGGTCCTCACCACTAATGGAAGATAGGATCCTGATAGCCTATAGCAAACTATAGCTATAGTGTTGAAATTGCTATGTTTTAACTTGGAGGGACCTATAACAGTATACTGACAAAAGGGACTGCTGTGGAATGTACAATATCTCAGGTATTTGAGAGGTTCATAGGAAGAAATAATAATGATGACTGTGAAATTGGATGACTACTGCTGAAGGTTACTAAATCATTGACAAAGGAAAATATAAGGTTGAGGGCAATATACACCTATTTTGAGTAACATATGAAAACCAGTAGATTTTCTTGGTAGCATGTAAAATATCAGGTATTTAATGCGGAAGGAAGGCTGTTTATGCTGATGATCAGGATTGAGATTTAATATTTTTGAAGAAAAGCTCCAGATAAAGTTGAATTCTCAACCTCAGCCAATGTGTTACACTGACTAGGGAGGACTGGAACACTGAAATTTAAAATTGATTTCTTCTGAAGTCCATGAGAAAAAAAAGTTCAATATTGTTCACCTAGCTTCCTTTGGCATTCCTTTTTGTAGATCCACAACCCCAATTTGTGCCTTCTTCATATGTAATTCCTGTTGATTGCATGTCTGTCTCCAACTTTCTTTTTTATAAGGAGACCAGCTATGTTGGATTAGAGGGCCACCGTCTCCAGTATGACTTCATTTTACTGTAACTAATTGTATGTGCAATGACACATTTTAAATAATGTCACATTTGAGGTACACAGGGTAAAGAATTCAACATATGCATTCTAAGAGGCATAATTCAACCCACAATACCTACTATCTGATTATATACTGTGAAAGGACCTGTAGAACCATTTTCCAATGTGATAGAATAGATTCTATTATAGAACAGGACTTCCATTACTGCATGAGATAATAAGATCCCAATATAATAGAGATCAAGCAGGAACACTTAACCATTAGAATCAAGGCAGGTACAAGTATTATACTGAATTGCAAGGTCACAATATCAGCCAAGGAGCACTAATCATGAGAACTTTTTCAATAATTAACATGTCCCATGATTTTTGGCAATAATATTGAAGGCGAATCAACAAGTACTTTACTTTGTTTATTTAACTTATCAAGGATAGAGTATCAGAAGGCTGTGGGCAATGTCTCCAGTTTAGTAGTTCACAATCCTTGGCCTAGTTTTAGGGCCTGAGAAAATTTTCAGACTTGGTATTCTTTGAAAGGTATGTTCATCTTTATGAAGAAAGAACTTATAACACCACAGCAGATATATGTGTTTCCTCAAAGGACCACTACAGACATTCATTCCAATAGCCATATATTGGGAAAGAGATAATACATAAATATTTAGGATAATTTGATACAGAGTTAAAACTGACATCAAGACTCAGGGACTTAAAGTGTCACATTGGCTGCTCTGGAATCACATAGAGTTCTAGTCAAGGTTCTGTTTGTAAAACCAAATTACCCAGTGATCACTTCCCTTTCCCAGAACACACATTTAGAATGGATATTCTTAGTAGTTGGCAGGACATCCATGTTTGCTCCACATCCTGTTGGATACAAAAACAATATACAGAGAAGGCCAAATAGAGGACTTTGAACACTTTCCTCGCCCCCATCCTCAACCAAGATTATGCATCATAAAAAATGCCATATATAAAGAAGAATGGCATAGATTAGTGAATGGCATAGATTAGTTAAAAACCTGACGAATGCCAGAATGACTATAATCTGCCGAGAAATTTACCAGACCTATGAATAATAAATTTTTTAAAAATTTCAGTTCCTCTTGTGGTCCATTTTTGAAACATAATTCACCATTTGAAACACTGTGCTCCACTTAATAAGTATTAATTTGACTGATTCATAACAGTAATATTTTAACTATTTACTGAATGATATAAAAGTCTATCAGATTTGAATGGGATCAAAAATAGGGAAAATCTCTGCATCAGGTAAAGGATTGAGCCTGCCAATGGAGCCAGGTAACCCAACAGACCACATATCACTAGAGATATCTACAATGGTAAAACAGGTTTTGCAGAGTTTTTATCAGGCCCAATAGAAGAACCAGAAGGTAGACCTCTAGAGGATTAGTGGAAAGTCCTGCTGTGTATAACAGTATACATCTTTCTAAAATTAGTGGCTAGCATACTATTGGGTCCTGGTATACATGCACCTAAATATGAGATGTGAAAGTCCCACATGGCCAGAGCTGCCCTAATGAGCTAGGGCTTCTGAGTCCTACTTAGGTTAAAACGTTTGAGTTCCTTTTTCAATAGTAATATGTATAGAAGCTACATATCCAGATTCAGTCATGAACAGAATCAGAGATCATAGATAAATTTCTTATTTATTTCTCCCCCACCACCAAGGAAAGATGTTGATGCTTGACCAGAATCAAGAGCTGAGGTAGGTTCTGTCAGAGCCATGATAATAAGAATTTTGCTATCAAACTGAATGGGATAAATTCCTGATAACTTCAACTTTATAAATAAATTGTTTATGTTACCTAATTTAATGTTAATTTCTTTCTGTATAAAATGAATATTTAAATTTCCAATTCATATATTATGAAGATAAAATAGCATAAACCAACAAAGAATGGTGCCTTGCATAAAGAAATCACTCACTAAATACTATTAATAGGTTATAATAATAAATTATTTAAAAGTTAGACTAAAGAAGAATTAAAATCACTTACATATGCTCTAATTAGACTTCTCAAGTCTTAAGAATTCTATATAATTCCATAATTAGGGAGAAAATAATAAGGAAAACAAAACATTCAAGTAGCTAGAATGTTGCCAACATAATAAAATATGTTCTCTCTCTTTTTCTCTTTCTCTGAAAAGCAGTATTTAGCAGAACAGTGTACCTCTCCTTTTATGAAATATATACTTTATAAAAGGGGCTTCCCTGATAGCTCAGTTGGTAAAGAATCCACCTGCAATGCAGGAGACCCCAGTTCAACTCCTGAGTCAGGAAGATCTGCTGGAGAAGGTATTGGCTACCCGCTATAGTATTCTTGGGCTTCCCTGGTGGCTCATCTGATAAAGAATCCTGGGTTCAATCCCTGGGTTGGGAAGATCCCCTGAAGAAGGGAAAGGCTGCCCACTCCAGTATTTTGGCCTGGAGAATTCCATGGACTGTATAGTTCATGGGGTCACAAAGAGACAGGACTGAGCGACTTTCACTCACTCATCCTTTTTTAAAATGTCAAGAAAGTACTCTCATTTACTAAAAATTTCAAGCACAAAAATTTCCTTTAATCTTAAGTATTAATTTATGTCTGATGACCCGGGTTTGATCCCTGGGTCGGGAAGATCCGCTGGAGAAGGAAATGGCAACCCCCTCCATACTCTTGCCTGGAGAATTCCATGGAGGGAGGAGCCTGGTAGGCTACAGTCCACGGGGTCGCAAAGAGTCAGACACGACTTAGCGACTTCACTTCACTTCACCCTTTATTTTTGTAGAAGGCAATGGCAACCCACTCCAGTACTCTTGCCTAGAAAATCCCATGGATGGAGGAGCCTGGTAGGCTGCAGTCCATAGGGTCGTGAAGAGTCGGACACGACTGAGTGACTTCACTTTCACTTTTCAATTTCGTGCATTGGAGAAGGAAATGGGAACCCACTGCACTGTTCTTGCCTGGAGAATCCCAGGGCCGGGGGAGCCTGGTGGGCTGCCGTCTATGGGTCTCACAGAGTTGGACATGACTGAAGCCATTTAGCAGCAGCTGCAGCACCCTTTATTTTTATATTTTTTACATTGATTTTGTTTTCATTCATCAATTTTGTATTTATTTTTATCGTATAACTTACACTCATGAACCTACCACCTACGTAAGAACTGGAACATTGCTAAAATCCTTCAGCACTCAATTTCTATGCTCCTCTCCAATTTACCTTCCTCACAAGCCTGGTATTAGATGCATTCTGTTTCTATGATTCAAAAGTATGTTGTTGTTTGTTTGTTTGGAATTTTTTTTTTGGTTGCTTTTTGTGTTTGTTTGCTAAAATAGTTAACATCTCTGATGTGATTCTTTTCTTCCTGCTTCAGGGATATTTGAAGGATGTTAACCTTTAGTCAGATTTCTAATGGAATCATCTAAAGGTCTGTACCTATTTGGAGAGGTTAGCTGGGATTTCTGTGCATTAATTAATGAATACTGAAGCACCTCAAGATGTTGTCACTGGGATTATTCATTGTAGGATTGTGGACTTCACGTTCATTAAAGAAAGGGGAAAACAGTACATATCCCCCCAGGTGGTAGTGATTGGCAAGTTTAGCAGAGGCAACCAGTAGGTGTTCTTGACTTATGTGTCAACTCTTGTCATCAACCTGCACAATAGCATCTTGAGCAATAAAAGGCATCTTATGTGTTTGGGGACATTAGAAGTTGTAACTGGGTAATTAAAGTTTCTCAGATCCTGCTGCTATGAATGACACTTTATTCTTTCCTAAACATAACTAAACTTTATGCTGGGTCAAATATTGTGTGTAGTGTTTGGTTAATAATCCAATCTAGAAACTCACTCTCGTGACCATGTAATTCCTTACATTATTATCCTTATTATGTTGATAACTTAAACATTAGAAAAATGATTCGCATTGTTCTGCCAGAATTTTATTATTACAATTTATACAGGTTAATACATATTCTGTAATACATTTTTTCCTATTGTATGATACCAGTGTGTGTGTGTGTGTAAATAAATAATTGATTACTGAATCTACATATGTATCATACATACGTGTATATTATATTCTTACCAGCACTGTATGAGAATTACAGTTTTTCCAAATCCTTGCCAATACTACTATCAGTGCTTTTTGTTTGTTTGTTTGTTTTAGGTTTATATATTCTAATAGGTAAAAAGTGGCATCTCATTGTGTCTTTAAAGTGCATTAATGTCCATGTTTTTAGTTACTGACAACATAGAGCATATTTTCTTGTTAATATTCACATTCATAAATCTTCTATAGTAGGGTATCTATTCAAATGTTTTGTTCAGTTTTTTAATTGTGTGGTTTACTTCTTTTTACTGAACAGTATTAGGTGTTTATGTATTTTAAGTCTGTGTTCCTTATCAGATATATAATTTACAACCATGTTCTCCTAGCTTGTAGCTTGGGTTTTTTTTCATTTAATATATATACTTTATTGAAGTATAGTTGACTTATAGTGTTTCAGGTACAAGCAAGGTGATTCAGTTGTACATGTACACATATATTATATTTGAGGTTATTTTCTACTATAGGTTATTACAAAATATAGATTATAGTTCCCTGCGCTATACAGTAAACCTTTGTAGCTTGCTGCATATCTATTTTTTTTAATTAGAAACCTTGCATTCTATGCATACTGAGTCAAACAAGTAGAATCAAAATGTCATAATTTTTTTAGTTAAGCAAAAATTGATAAGTTCTTTAAAATACATATATTATGCATCCTATTTATATATATGTATACAAAAACTTTTCTACCATGCTTGAGAAAGAACATCAAAGAAAGAAGACACAGAGAAACTGGAAAACAGAAACTAAATGAAATGGAAGCACTAAATATGAAAAAGAAAAAGTGAACCAAATTAGATAAAAGCAAAAGATCATCATATAGTCCAGTTGTTTTTAAACATGGCTGTTCATTAGAAACATATCTGGAGCTTTGGAGGAAGAAAGCAATACCTGAGCATTTGTATTTAAAAAAAAATCCAAAATTTATTCTGATATGCATCTGGAGTGTACCAAGTGATTATAGGTTTTTTCTATTAAATGGTAGCTTTGGTAATATAGGATTCTATTATTTTTCTGTTGACTAATCATGATACAGTGATATTGAGTAATAGCTACATAATCATAGCAGTAAAAGATGCTTACCAGTTTTCAAAATCAATAACCAGACAAAAAATAAAAGATAATTCAATTGTAAGCCATAATGGGAACTTGATTAACCTAACAGTATAAAATAATTACATACAATCTAGGGGTTCAAGCAGAATGATGTGGTAAGTGGAAGTGTATACATGCACATTTTCATCTGCCCCGCCACTCTATGTCCCCACCAACTCTTTGGTTGGTGCGTTTAATCTATTTACATTCAAGGTAATTATCAGTAGGTCTTCAAGCCAGGCTTCAGCAATACATGAAGCATGAAATTCCTGATGTTCAAGCTGGTTTTAGAAAAGGGAGAGGAACCAGAAATCAAAATGCCAACATCCGCTGGATCATGGAAAAAGCAAGAGAGTTCCAGAAAAACATCTATTTCTGCTTTCTTGACTATGCCAAAGCCTTTGACTGGGTGGATCACAATACACTGTGGAAAATTCTGAGAGAGATGGGAATACCAGACCACCTGACCTGCCTCTTGAGAAATCTGTATGCAGGTCAGGAAGCAACAGTTAGAACTGGACATGGAACAGCAGACTGGTTCCAAATAGGAAAAGGAGTACTTCAAGGCTGTATATTGTCACCCTGCTTATTTAACTTATATGCAGAGTACATCATGATAAACACTGGACTGGATGAAACACAAGCTGGAATCAAGATTGCCAGGAGAAATATCAATAACCTCAGATATGCAGATGACACCACCCTTATGGCAGAAAGTGAAGAGGAACTAAAAAGCCTCTTGATGAAAGTGAAAGAGGAGAGAGAAAAAGTTGGCTTAAAGCTCAACATTCAGAAAACAAAGGTCATGGCATCTGGTCCCATCACTTCATGGGTAATAGATGGGGAAACAGTAGAAACAGTGTCAGACTTTATTTTTGGGGGCTCCAAAATCACTGCAGATGGTGACTGCAGCCATGAAATTAAAAGACGATTACTCCTTGGAAGAAAAGTTATGATCAACCTAGATAGCATATTCAAAAGCAGAGACATTACTTTGCTGACTAAGGTCCGTCTAGTCAAGGCTATGGTTTTTCCTGTAGTCATGTATGGGTGTGAGAGTTGGACTGTGAAGAAGGCTGAGCCCTGAAGAATTGATGCTTTTGAACTGTGTGTTGGAGAAGACTCTTGAGAGTCCCTTGGACTGCAAGGAGATCCAGCTAGTCCATTCTGAAGGAGATCAGCCCTGGGCGTTCTTTGGAAGGAATGATGCTAAAGCTGAAACTCCAGTACTCTGGCCACCTCATGCGAAGAGTTGACTCATTGGAAAAGATTTTGATGTTGGGAGGGATTTGGGGCAGGAGGAGAAGGGGATGACAGAGGATGAGATGGTTGGATGGCATCACTGACTTCATGGGCGTGAGTCTGAGTGAACTCTGGGAGTTGGTGATGGACAGGGAGGCCTGGTGTGCTGCAATTCATGGGATCACAAAGAGTCAGACACAACTGAGTGACTGAACTGAACTGAACTGATGATTCTACTGGGGGCTTCTCTGGTGGCTCAGATAGTAAAGAATCTGCTTGCAGTGCAGGAGACACAATTTTGATCCCTGGGTCAAGGAAATTCCCCTGGAGAAGAGCATGGGAAACCATGCCAGTACTCTTGCCTAGAGAATCCCATGGGCAGAGGAGTCTGGCAGGCTACAGTCCACAGGGTCTCAAAGAGTTGGGTACTACTAAAGTGACTAAGTTCAGTTCAGTTCAGTCACTCAGTTGTGTCTGACCCTTTGCAACCCCATGGACTGCAGCACGCCAGGCCTCCCTGTTCATCACCAACTCCCAGAGTTTACTCAAACTCATGTTCATTGAGTAAGTGATGCCATCCAACCATCTCATCCTCTGTTGTCCCCTTCTCCTCCTGCCTTCTCTCTGTGACAGCATCAGGGTCTTTTCAAGTGAGTCAGCTCTTCCCATCAGGTGGCCAAAGTTTTGGAGTTTCAGCCTCAACATCAGTCTTTCCAAAGAACATTCAGGACCTATTTCCTTTAGGATGGACTGGTTGGATCTCCTTGTAGTCCAAGGGACTCTCAAGAGTCTTCTACAACACCACAGTTCAAAAGCATCAATTCTTTGGCACTCTTGTATGGCTCAGCTGGTAAAGAATCCATCTGTAATGTGGGAGACCTGGGTTCAATCCCTGGGTTGGGAAGATCCCCTGGAGAAGGGAAAGGCTACCCAGTATTCTGGCCTGGAGAATTCCATGGACTATACAGTCCACGGGGTCGCAAAGAGTCAGACACCACTGAGCAACTTTCACTTTCACTTTCATTTTGACACTCAGCTTTCTTTACAGTCCAACTCTCACATCCATACATGACTACTGGAAAAATCATAGCTTTGACTAGACAGACCTTTGTTGGAAAAGTAATATTCTGCTTTTTAATATGCTGTCTAGGTTGGTCGTAACTTTCCTTCCAAGCAGTAAGCGTCTTTTAATTTCATGGCTGCAGTCACCATCTGCAGTGATTTTGGAACCCTTCAAAGTAAAGTCTGCCACTGTTTCCCCATCTGTTTGCCATGAAGTGATGGGGCCAGATGCCATAATCTTAGTTTTCTGAATGTTAAGTTTTAAGCCAACTTTTTCACTCTCCTCTTTCACTTTCATCAAGAAGCTCTTTAGTTCTTCTTCACTCTGCCATAAGGGTGGTGTCATCTGCATATCTGAGGTTATTGTTATTTCTCCCAGCAATCTTGATTCCAGCTTGTGCTTCATCCAGCCCAGTATTTCTCATGATGTATTCTGCATACAAGTTAAATAAGAAGTGATTCAGCATATCCATGATCTTATTACCATTTTCTTAATTATTTTGGGTTAATTTTCTGTAGGTCTTTTTCTTCCCTTGTGTTTCCTGCCTAGGAAAGTCCTTTACCATTTGTCGTAAAGCTAGTTTGGTGGTGCTGAATTCTCTTAACTTATATTTTTCTGGAAAGCTTTTGACTTCTCTATCAAATCTGAATGAAAGTTTTTCTGGGTAGAGTGTTCTTGGTTTTAGGTTATTCCCTTTCATCACTTTAAATATATTGTGCCATTCCCTTCTGGCTTGTAGAGTTTCTGTTGAAAAATCATCTGGTAACCTTCTGGAAGTTCCCTTGTATGGTATTTGCCATTTTTCCCTTATTGCTTTTAATATTTTATCTTTGTCTTTAATTTTTGTCATTTTGATTAATATGTGTCTTGTGGTGTTCCTCCTTGAGTTTATCCTTTCTGTGACTCTCTGCACTTCCTGGACTTGGTTGATTCCATGTTAGGAGAGTTTTTAGCTATTATCTCTTCACATATTTCTCAGGTTATTTCTCTCTTCTCCTTCTGGGACCCCTATAATGTGAATGTTGGTACATTTAACATTGTCCCATAAGTCTCTTAGATTGTCTTCATTTTTTCATTCTTATTTCTATTTTCTGTTCTGTGGCAGTGATTTCCACCATTCTATCCTCCAGGTCACTTTTCCATTCTTCTGCCTCAGTTATTCTGCTATTGATTCCTTTTAGGGTGTTGCCCATCTCTGTTTTCTTGTTCTTTAGTTCTTCTAGATATTTGTAAACATTTCTTGCATCTTCTCCATTCTGCTTTTGAGATCCTGGATTATCTTCACTATCATTTGTTTGAAATGTTTTTCTGAAAGATTCCCCCTCTCCACTTCATTCAGTTATTTTTCTGGGGTTTTATATTGTCTCTTTGTCTGAGACATAACTTTATGATTTTTCATCCTAATTAACTTTCTGTAATGTGGTTTTTGTTCTAGCTACTGTGGAATTGTGGTTCTTCTTGTTTTCTTTGTCTGTACTCTGGTGGATGAAAGAGGCTTCTGCAAAATTATTGATGGGTAAGACTGAGTGGGAAAGAAAAAAAAAGACTAGGTCTTGCTCTGGTGGGCAGGGGCTTGCTTAGTAAAATTTTAATCCAATTATCTGCTGATGGATTGTATTGTGCTCCCTCCCTGTTAGTTGTATGACCTGAGGTGACGCAACCCTGAGGTCTGTGGGTTCTATGGTAGGGTTAATGATGATATCCAACAGAGCTTACACCCAGGAGGACCTTCCAGGACTGTTGCTGCCAGTGTTCCCGTCCCTTTGGCAAGCTCCTGTTGACACAAGCCTCCCCAGCAGATAGTTTTTGTTCAGTGTCCGGTGGGGCCGCTGCTCCTTTCCTCTGGGTCTTGGTGAGCACAAGATTTTATTTGTGCCCTCCTAGCCCAGGGATGGGGGAGCCTGGTGGCTGCCGTCTATGGGGTCGCACAGAGTCGGACACGACTGAAGCAACTTAGCAGCAGCAGTAGCAGCAGCAGTCCTGTGGAAGTCCTATAATCAAATTCCTCTAGCCTTCAAGGTCAGATTCCTTGGGGATTCCCAATCCTTTTGTCGGATCCCCATGCTGAGAAGCCTAACATGGGGCTCAGAACTTTCACAACAGTGGGAGATCTTCTTTGGTATTATTGTTCTTCAGTTTGTGGGTCACCATCATGGCGGGTATGGGATTTGATTTTACTGTGATTGCACCCCACCTACCATCTTAGTGCATATTCTTCTCTGTCTTTGGATGTGGAGTGTCTTTTTGGTGGATTCCTGTATCCTCCTGTTGATAGCTGTCCAATAGTAAGTTGCAATTCTGGTACTGTTGCAGGAGGAGATGAGCGTACATCCTTCTAATCTACCATTCAGAACTGGAAGCCTGCAGCTTGCTTTTCATTGTCTTAGACTTTAAAAGAGTAGGTATTTACATCTTGATGAAGTGCCTTTTATTAATTTGGTCAATTCATGTTTTTGGTGTCATATCTGAGAAAGCTGTGCCTAGCCAAAATCACAAATGTTTTCCTCTATGTTTTGCTTTAAAAATTTTATAGTTTTAAGGTTTTCATTTAGATTATGATAAAATTTAGAAGTAATACCTATATATGATAAAAACATGTTGAGCCAGGCTTCTTTAATTTTGAATATGGTTATCCAGTTATCCCAAAACCATTTATTAAAAAAATTATCCAGTCTCCACTTTATTGGCTTTGCACCTTGTTTAAAATCAGTTTCTATTATATGTTTTTCTATTACCTGACCCTCTGTTCTATTCTATTGGACTATTTATCTAATTTGACGGTGATACCACAGTATTTTGATTACTTTGGTTTTATAATGAGCCTTAAAATTAGGTAATGTTGGTACTTCAACTTTGTTAAATCAATATTCAATAGGAAATATGTACCTAAAATAGCAAAGTGACATTTTTTTGTTGCTTTTACAACTCATGCTTTTCGTTTGACTTGTAAGGGCTTAACTGGTAAAATTTGAATTTGCACAGTTTTTAAAACATTTATCTTTCTTAGTATTTATTGAACATCTAAATATATAAATTTATTTCTTATATAAAATTTGTTAATTTTTCAGTATTTAATAAATTATCTTCCTTACGCTTTTTCTTTTCTTCTTCTGAAACTCTAATAATGTTTATTACACTTTTTCATAACATATAACACTTTTGTGATTCATGTTTATATTTTTAATTTTCTCTATTTCTTAGATTAGGTAGCATCTATTGAAACATTGTTAAAATCGTTTGCTATCTTCAGACATCACAATGCTGTTCTTAAGTCTATGCAATTTTTTTTCATATATTTTATTTCAAGAATTTCCATTTTCAGTGAAGTGGATGTGGGTTCAATCCCTGGTCAAGGAACTAAGATCCCACATGCCATGGGGCAACTAAGTTCTAAGGTCTCAACTAGAAAGCCCCTGTGCCACAATGAAAGATCCCACATATCTCAACTAAGACCCCAAATCAGGAAAAAAATACATACATAACTGTTTACTTAGGAGTTTATGAAAATGGAAATCATTTACTTTAACATAAATGGTAGCATAAAGTTTTTGTTGTCTCTTTGAAGCCTCAGAATTTTCTTTTTGATAACATATTTTTATATATGCACATAAAATTTAATTCTAAGATATTATTCTGATATGAGTATTCCAGTTTCACAGTCTGCATGTTGGGAAAGTCAATCGTTCTGATAAGAGGAATCATTTCAATTTTATTATTTATTTATATTTAATGTAGTACAGTCTTATCAGGAGTCTCGATGTTCTTTCAACATTTTCAAATGCAACAATACTGAGTGCTACAGTACCAAACCTAATTATTTGAAATGGGTGGAACTTATCTTTCATATACATGATTTGAAGTCAGCTATCACCTAAGACAAAATTTCTTTATGAAATAGAAGGTGCTACAGTAGAAGGTTTGTAGAAAGTGTTTTGGTTTTCTTCACCGAAATAATTTTGATATTCAAAGTTCCCCAACAGTTAATAGAATTATAATTGATGGGAAAAGATAATAAAAAGAAAGCTGCATTGTGCTTTTCTTAACTATAACAATGGGACAATCAAGTTGTAAAGATTTCTCTATGGTTAATTGCAAAAATCTAAATGACCCATTTAAAAATTAAGTGTGTGTAATATTCTAATGAGCTTAAGATAACACCAAGCATACCTAGTTGTATGTAGATCTTCCTAATTACTTAGGAGGAGATTGTCTTCATCATGAACATAAACATCTAGAATCCACAAATTATAATACTGATGCCTTTTAAATATACGTGTCTCTGTAACATGCCTATGGGTTAATTTTTGCTGATGAGTTTATTACTCTGATTTCATTACATTGCAATGAATTCCTATAGGCAAGCACCTGGAAGTAATTACCTGAAAATCTTAACTATATACATAGGTATGGCTTAGGAGAGCAAAAATATGCTTTAGTTTATGCAAAATTCAATAGCTTGACTACTGTGTTACATTTCTGAGTTAACTGAAAATCATAACACTGAAACTTTTCGGATCTAAGACAAACCTAAAATATTCAAGCGAATTTCCTTGCCCACATTTTAGTCTTCATAGCTCTGTTGACAAAATTAAGACCAGTTTATAAGATGAAGTATTATTGTAGAAAGCTGAAAAAAGGCCTCTAACGTATATTATGAAATTAAATTCTGGAAAGCCTTCATGATTTGGGGCCTATATTTAATTTCTGCAAAAACTAGATTTCCATCTTGTAGAAGTTTTATCATGATTCAGTTCAGTTCAGTTCAGTCACTCAGTCGTGTCCAACTCTTTGCAACCCCATGAATCCCAGCACGCCAGGCCTCCCTGTCCATCACCATCTCCCGGAGTTCACTCAGACTCACGCCCATTGAGTCAGTGATGCCATCCAGCTATCTCATCCTCTGTTGTCCCCTTCTCCTCCTGCCCCCAATCCCTCCCAGCATCAGAGTCTTTTCCAAAGAGTCAACTCTTCGCATGAGGTGGCCAGCATACTGGAGTTTCAACTATAGCATCATTTCCTCCAAAGAAATCCCAGGGCTGATCTCCTTCAGAATGGACTGATTGGATCTCCTTGCAGTCCAAGGGACTCTCAAGAGTCTTCTCCAACACCACAGTTCAAAAGCATCAATTCTTTGACACTCAGATTTTTTCACAGTCCAACTTTCACATCCATACATGACCACAGGAAAAACCATAGCCTTGACTAGATGGACCTTTGCTGGCAAAGTAATGTCTCTGCTTTTCAATATGCTCTCTAGATTGGTCATAACTTTTCTTCCAAGGAGTAATCGTCTTTTAATTTCATGGCTGCAGTCACCATCTGCAGTGATTTTGGAGCCCCCCAAAAATAAAGTCTGACACTGTTTCCACTGTTTCCCCATCTATTTCCCAATTAGTGATGGGACCAGATGCCATGATCTTCGTTTTCTGAATGTTGAGCTTTAAGGCAACTTTTTCACTCTCCACTTTCACTTTCATCAATTAAATAATATTAAACACATAAATGAAAGTAGAATTCAGGCACATTGTAAGAACTGTAAATAATTTCCACAAAGATCATTATTGCCATAATTTACATCATCTCACTGCCCTTGAAAAGAACCAAACTTGCCAATACCTTCATTTGGCACGCATAGTCTCCAGAACTGTAAGACTATAGATTGCTATTGTATAAGCCACACAGTTTATGGTACTTTTTTAATGGAAGTCATAGCATCTACTACAATTATGACCTTTCCTTTTAGAAAATAACTCCAGTAGCAATTCAGAAAATCTCTTCCTTGAATATGATGTGTTTTTTTTTAATACCTGTTATTATGTTGAAGAAGATTCCTTCCATTCCTGGTTTTCTGAGCATTTTTATTCTGAAAGTAGATTTTTCTCAAATAGCTTCTATGTATCAACTGAGATGATATAGGGTTTTTTTCATTGTTATTGTTATATTCTATTAATTGATTTCCTTATGTTGAACTATTATTCCTGTAATAAATTTCACATCATAATGGTGTAAAGTACTTCTAATACATTGCCAGACTTGGTTTGCTGAATTTTGTTGATAATTTTGTATCTATATTCATTAGAGATATTAGTCTGTAATTTTTCTTGTGTTGTCTTTGCTCATAGAATGTGTTTCACATTTTTTAGAAGTGTTTGAGAGATATTGGGATTAATTAATCTTTACTGTTTGAAAGAATTCACCAGAGATGATAATATTGGAATTTTCTTTATTGGAAGATTTTGTTTACTAATTCAATCTCTTTATTTGTTAAAATTCTGTTTAGAAATTTCTTCTAGAGTTGTTTAGGTAACTTGTCTATTTCAAGGGATTTGTATATTGCTTATGAATTATCTAATTTGTTGATGCACGATTGTTCATTGTGTTCTATTAATATTATAAACCTTTTTATTTCTGTAAGGTCAGTAGTAATTTCCCCATTTTCAAATTTTATCAATATTTATTTTTCTTTGTCAATATAGCTATTCTGTTCAGTCACTCAGTCCTATCTGACTCTTCGCAACTGCATGGACTGCAACATGCCAGGCTTCCCTTTCCATTACCAACTCCTGGAGCCTGCTTAAATTCATGTGCATCGAATCTCTGATCCCATCCAATCATCCCATCTTCTGTCGTCCCCGTCTCCCCTTGTCTTTAATCTTTCTCAACACTGGAGTCTTTTCCAGTTAATCAGTTCTTCATATCAAGTGGTCAAAGTATTGGAGCTTCAGCTTCCTCATCAGTCTTTTCAATGACTATTCAGGACTGATTTCTTTTAGGATTGACTGGTTTGATCTCCTTGCAGTCCAAGGGACTCTCAAGTCTTCTCCAACACCATGGTTCAAAAGCATCAATTCTTCAGCACTTAGCTTTCTTTATGTTCCAAAGTCACATATAGCTAAAGATATATTATTTTTTAAAATATTTCCCAAAAAACAAAATTTGATTTTATTAGCACTCTCCATTATTTCTCTAATCTTTATTTCATTTACCTCTGCTAATATCTCTATTAATTCCTTCCTTCTGTTAGTTTTGGATTAACATTGATATTTTTTCCTAATTACTCAAATTTTAAAGTTAGGTTATTGATTTGAGATCTTTCTGCTTTTTTTAATAGTTTTTTCCCACTATGAATATTTCTCTGAGCACTGATTCTACATGCCAATCCATAAGTTTTGGTACGTTATGGTTTTGTTTTCAGTTATCTCTAAGTATTGGACACTTGGGCTTCCATTGTGGTTCAGTGGTAAAGAATCTATTTGCTAAGCCAGAGATGTGAATTCAATCCTTGTGTCGGAAAGATCCCCTGGAGAGGGAAATGGCTATGCACTCTAGTATTATTATCTGGGAAATCCCATGGACAGAGGTGTCTGGTGGTCTACAGTCCATGGGGTCACAAGACAGTCAATCAACACTTAGCAACTTAACAACAATGAACAATTGGAGATTTTAATCCACATATTAAAAGTAATAGCAAATGAAAAATTTTTTGTTTGTGTATGTATTTATAATGTCTCTTTTGTCACTAATTTCCTCCATTATTACCTTCTTTTGTATTTATTTTTAAAAAATTTTTTGAGGAAATTAACTTTTCTGATTCTTTTTGTTTTCTTTTGTATATATACACACATACATATAATTTTTTTTCTTTACCTAGATCCAGATTTTTTTCAACTCCACATGCACAAACTCCTGTTCTTATTAAGATTTTATGTTTTCAGAGTTTTAAATTGACAACGAAATTAAGGGGAAGATACAGAGATTTCCCATACTTTCCTGCTTCCATACATGCATAGCCTCCCTCTTTATCAATGTCATTCACCAGAACATAAACTTGTTAGAATTGATAAATTTCCATTAATGCATCACAATCATCTGAAGTCCATAGATTACATTATTGTTTACTCTCGGCATTGTACATTCAGTGGGTTTGAACAAATATATAATGACATTTATCCATTATTATGGTACCATACACAGTATTTTAACTACCCCCAGAATACTCCACCTTTATGTGAATTTTTTTCAGTATTTTATTTAGGTTACTGTGGTGATTACATTTAACACCCTAAACTAATAACAATCTAGGCAATGGCACCCCACTTCAGTATTCTTGCCTGGAGAATCCCATGGATGGAGGAGCCTGGTGGGCTGCAGTCCCTGGTGTCGTGAAGAGTCAGACATGACTGAGCGACTTCCTTTCACTTTCCCTTTCATGCATTGGAGAAGGAAACGGCAACTCACTCTAGTGTTCTTGCCTGGAGAATCCCAGGGATGGGGAAGCCTGGTGGGCTTCCGTCTATGGGGTCACACAGAGTCTGACATGACTGAATCAACTTAGCAGCAGCAGCAGCAGCAGTGGTAACGGGCTTCTCTGATGGCTCAGATAGAAACAGACTTCTTCAGCTTTTTTATTTATTTTTTATTTATTTTTTTATTTTATTTATTTTTTAATTTTTTAATTTTTTTATTTTTTAAATTTTAATATCTTTAATTCTTACATGTGTTCCCAAACATGAACCCCCCTCCCACCTCCCTCCCCATAACATCTCTCTGGGTCATCCCCATGCACCAGCCCCAAGCATGCTGCATCCTGCGTCAGACATAGACTGGGGATTCAATTCTTACATGATAGTATACATGTTAGAATGCCATTCTCCCAAATCATCCCACCCTCTCCCTCTCCCTCTGAGTCCAAAGGTCCGTTATACACATCTGTGTCTCTTTCCCTGTCTTGCATACAGGGTCGTCATTGCCATCTTCCTAAATTCCATATATATATGCTAATATACTGTATTGGTGTTTTTCTTTCTGGCTTACTTCACTCTGTATAATCGGCTCCGGTTTCATCCATCTCATCAGAACTGATTCAAATGTATTCTTTTTAATGGCTGAGTAATACTCCATTGTGTATATGTACCACAGCTTTCTTATCCATTCATCTGCTGATGGACATCTAGGTTGCTTCCATGTCCTGGCTATTATAAACAGTGCTGCGATGAACATTGGGGTACATGTGTCTCTTTCAATTCTGGTTTCCTCGGTGTGTATGCCCAGAAGTGGGATTGCTGGGTCATAAGGTAGTTTTATTTGCAATTTTTTAAGGAATCTCCACACTGTTCTCCATAGTGGCTGTACTAGTTTGCATTCCCACCAACAGTGTAGGAGGGTTCCGTTTTCTCCACACCCTCTCCAGCATTTATTGCTTGCAGATTTTTGGATCGCAGCCATTCTGACTGGTGTGAAGTGGTACCTCATTGTGGTTTTGATTTGCATTTCTCTAATAATGAGTGATGTTGAGCATCTTTTCATGTGTTTGTTAGCCATCCGTATGTCTTCAAATATGGGAATGTCTTAAAAGTGTCTTTATTTGTGAAGAACAGATTTGCCAGATATGGAATTCTTGGTTGGCATTATTTTATTCCTTTAACATTTTAAACATGTCCTCCTGGTGCATTCTATCTTCTGTGGTTTCTGATAAGAAATTGTGTTAATGTTTTTGAGGTCTTGTATATAATGACACTTTTGTGTTGTCGCTTTTAAGATTCTCTCTTTGATTATTTCTTTCAACCGTTTGATTATAATGTATTTCAGTGTGGGTCACTTTGCTTATCCTGCTTTCAGTTTTTTGAACTCCTTGGAGTATAGATTCATATTTTTCAGCAAATTTGAAAAGTTCCATGCCTTTATTTCTTCAAATATTCTTTCTGACATTTTTTCTCTCTTCTATTTCTGGGACTCCCATGATCCATAAGTTGGTCAGCTTGATGGTGTCTTATATGCCCCTAGGCTAAGTTTATAGTTATTCCTTGTTTTTTACTCCTCAGAAAATGTCGTGTTCTATTTTCAAGTTTTATGATTCTGTCTTCTTTTGATCAAGTCTGATGTTGAGTCCCTGTAGTAAATTCTTTATTTCAGTTATTCAACTTTATAGCTTCAGAATTTCTAATTGTTTCCTTTTTATAATGTATTAATATTTATCTTTTTTTTTTGCATTTTCTATTGTTTATGCATTGTGCTTCTTGTTTCCTTTATGTCTTTACACATGATTTGTGTTAACGCTTGAGCAAATTTAAGACAGTTGATCTAAAGTCTTCTTCTGATAAGTGTATTTTCTGACCTTCCTTATAATAATTTCTGTCAATTTTTTCCTGTGAATTGGCCATACTTTTTAGTTTCTTAATATACTGTGTGATGTTTTGTTGAAACTTGGTCATTGATTATATTAATGAGTAACCCTGCATGTCAGATTTTCCCCTTCTAGGGTTTGCTATTTTAAAAACTTTGATTGTTATAGCCCTTGTTGTTGTTCAGTCACTAAGTCCTGTCTGACTCTTTGTGAACCCATGGACTGGCACACCATGCTTCCTTATCCTTCCACTATTTCCTGTAGTTCGCTCAAACTCATGTTCATTGAGTCAGTGATACTCTCCAACCTCTGTCACCCTCCTCTCCTCCTGTCCTCAGTCTGTCCCAGCATCAGGATCTTTTCCAGTGGATCAACCCTTTGAATCAGGTGGCCGAAGTATTGTAGCTTCAGCTTCAACATCAGAGCCTCCAATGAATATTCAGGGTTGACTTCCTTTAGAATTGACTAGTTTGGTCTTCTTGCTGTCTAAGAGACTCTGAAGAGTCTTCTCCAGCACTACAGTTCGAGAGCATCTATTCTTCTGCTGTCAGCCTTCTTTATGGTTCAGCTCTCACATTCATACATGACTACTGGAAAAACTATGGCATGACTGTATAGACCTTTGTTGGCAAAGTGATGTCTTTGCTTTGTAGTATGCTGTCTAGGTTTGTCATATCTTTTCTTCCAAGGAGGAAGCATCATTTAATTTAGATCCCTGGGTTGGAAAGTTCCTCTGCAGAAGGGAATGGCAATCCACTCCAGTATTCTTGCCTGGAGAATCCCATGGACAGAGGAGCCTGGCGGGCTACAGTCCATGGGATCTCAAAGATCTGGACACGACTGAGCAACTAACACACACAGTCACTGTAACCCTTAGTGGCCCATTTATTAGTGACTTTTCTGAACTGTTTTTAGCAGAGGTTGTATTTCTTATTGAATATGGTCACTGAAGTGTTTATTCCTTAGATTGTGTTCAGTTACTGTTTTGACAGAGATTTCCTTAAACACCAGGGGCTAAACAAACAAACATCTCAGTTTTACAGATTGTGTCTGTACTGGAGACTTCCTTTAAAACTTAGCCAGGCTTACCCCCAACCTAGGGACCAGCCTGAGGTGAAAACTTAGGGTCTTCTCAGGACTTTTCTGTACATGTGTCTTTCTCTGAGAATGTATGTTCATTTCTTTATTCTTCCATCAACATGGGTTCTTTTGAATGTCCTGATTTCCCAAATAAACTCTCTCTGGTTGTTCCTTCCAAATCTTAGGGTAGCTAGTGTATGTCTAGTATGTTTGTATGTGATCTTTTACTCCAGCTTTCTTCAGGTTGACCATCTACTTGCCTTATGTTATGTTTGAGTAATGATCATTGCTTCTCTGGGTTGGGTGAGTTCTGCATTAAACAAAACATAAATGCTCATCTTGAATCAGTCCTTCAAGCAAATCCTAGGAAGGTTAGGCTAGAGATACATAGGAATGTAGGAGTAAGATTTACTTTGCCATCTCCAGAAGCATGAATCATGTTCCCATTTTGGAAACATGGGTTGCCAACTTTCAGACTTCCAACAAGCTAAAGAAGTGAATGAGGAGAGGGCATCTAAATATGCCACAAAGCTTTTTTTTTACGGTGTTTATGCTGCCTTTCTCCCTATAATCTTTGATATTAAACCTTTAGTTGTTTTCCAAAGTTCTGATGAAGTTGGTTCCAACAGTTTATGCTAGTTTTTAATTTTTCTGTGAAAGAATGTAAAATTGTTGCAGCCTGTTCTATTTTCTTCCTGATATTACTTCAAGATATAGTCTTTTTTGAAAATCTTTGCCCACTTAAAAGTTTAAATTGGTAGCTTTACAATGTTTATTTTTTAAGGGTATTTTATTTTGCATTTTATTGTAAATTATTGCTTATGTCTCCTAAACATTTTGTTCCATCATCACATCTTTTAAACTATATTAAGCAATACACATTTTCTCAAATTTTATTGGTACAAATAATGTTTAAAGTGGCCTTCAACAATTGAATAAGTTTTTGATACTCCTTTTCTCTAAATTCTGAGTAGAAATTTAATATTATATTTGAGCATAAAACTTTCTATAAACTTAGATTGTTGCGGCTTAAGGAAGTTTCATTCATAACAATATAAATTGTGATTTTTTTATGTCATGTTTCATGATATTATTAAATCAGTTATCACAACAATAGCATAATACATTGTATTATTTTAATTTTAGATATTAAGAAACTGAATATCTGGACTATGGTCACACACGAGCAATGTGACCGTGCTAGAACTGAGCACAAATATATATTTCAAAATCAAACGTGATTAAACAAGAACCTATACTGTCTCTCAGTTTTTTGTTTCTATTTCTTTAGTGATCTTTGAATGATATTGGTTTATTCATTCATGACATTTGCTCAAAAATCCTATGCATATATATTTCCTGTCTTTCAATATAGTATTTAAATCCTGTCTCTGGAACATAAGTTGGATGACTGGTTAATGAGAGTTTATATTAACAGTTTAGTGATTTTTATACCTAAGGGATTTGGAGAAAAATAGTTATAGACAAATCCAATTTTATGTGGAGTTTCTTTAGATTTCATGAAATCAACATACTGACAGCCGCCTTTCTATATCTAATATTATGTTTGACCCTTACTTCAGTACTTCTCAGATCTGTGCCGTTCCTCCCTCCCATAGCTGCCATTCATTGTTGCATGACTGAGCCCACTCCTAATAGCACAAGTCCTGCAGATTTCTGTTCTGTTATGGTTATGCTAGTCTCCACTGGTGCTTCTGAATCCTATGGGTGGCATCATGAATGCGCCACCAAGGAAATATTCAGTTGCACATTCACCCTTGATTTTAGAGCTCAGTCCTTTCTTCTGCTACTTCTGTCACTGTAGCACTGGGTTACTTTGGAGGGAGAATTGCCGTGGACCTTCTACATTATATCTAGCAACAGGACTCAAAATATCTCTGTAGTGGTGGAAGTCTTTCCCTAATTTCTGTCCAGGATGCTTGTCTCTCCACATTTTTATATTACTCTGCTGTTTTTAGCAAAGTTCTGTTGGAAGGTGGTGGTCAAATTTGTCATATAGCCCATAATTCTACATTTTAATTAAATTACATAACTTAATAGAATGAACTATTTGGACATATGTGACTGCTGTTTCCCCATATGTTTCAGAGTTAAACCCAGTCCCAGCTATTTATGTGCATACTTTCTAAGAAATTTTATCTGTGCATAGACTTTAAAACTCTGTGAATATTCACTTATTTTCCAGTATATTCCTTGTTGTGTTTATCTGTTCAACATCATAAATTAAGCTTATATTCTCTAGATTTTTAAATTTCTTTCAGGTATTACACTTCAGGTATCAGAACAGATCTATTTTCTTTCCTTTTTAAAATTTTTTAAATTAATTAATTTATTATTATTATTATTATTATTATTTACTTTACAATATTGTATTGGTTTTGCCATACATCAACATGAATCCACCATGGGTGTACACGTGTTCCTATTTCTGAACCCCCCTTCCACCTCCCCGCCCCCGACACCATCCCTCTGGGTCATGCCAGTGCACCAGCCCCAAGCATCCTGCACCCTGCATTAAACCTAGACTGGCGATTTGTTTCTTATATGATATTATACATGTTTCAATGCCATTCTCCCAAATCATCCCACCCTTGCCCTCTCCCACAGAGTCCAAAAGACTATTCTGTACATCTATGTCTCTTTTGCTGTCTCACATACATAGTTATCATTACTATCTTTCTAAATTCCATATATATGCATTAGCATACTGTATTGGTGTTTTTCTTTCTGGCTTACTTCACTCTATATAATCGGCTCTAGTTTCATCCACTCATTAGAACTGATTCAAATGTATTCTTTTTAATGGCTGAGTAATACACCACTGTGTATGTACCACAGCTTTCTTATCCATTCATCTGTTGATGGACATCTAGGTTGCTTACATGTCCTGGCTATTATAAACAGTGCTGTGATGAACTTTCTAACACCATACACAAAAATAAACTCAAAATGGATTAAAGATCTAAATGGAAGACCAGAAACTATAAAACTCCTAGAGGAGAACATAGGTAAAACACTCTCCAACATAAATCACAGCAGGATACTCTAGGATCCACCTCCCAGAATACTGGAAATAAAAGCAAAAATAAACAAATGGGACCTAATTTAAATTAAAAGCTTCTGCACAACAAAGGAAAATATAAGCGAGGTGAAAAGACAGCCTTCAGAATGGGAGAAAATAATAGCAAATGAAACAACTGACAAACAACTAATCTCAAAAATATACAAGCAACTCCTGCAGCTCAATTCCAGAAAAATAAACAACCCAATAAAAAATGGGCCAAAGAACTAAATAGACATTTCTCCAAAGACATACAGATGGCTAACAAACACATGAAAAGATGCTCAACATCACTCATTATCAGATAAATGCAAATCAAGACCACAATGAGGTACCAGTTCACACCAGTCAGAATGGCTGAGATCCAAAAGTCTACAAGTAATAAATGCTGGAGAGGGTGTGGAGAAAAGGGAACCCTCTTACACTGTTGGTGGGAATGCAAACTAGTTACAGCCACTATGGAGAACAGTGTGGAGATTCCTTAAAAACTGGAAATAGAACTGCCTTATGACCCAGCAATCCCACTTCTGGGCATACACACCGAGGAAACCAGAATTGAAAGAAACAAGAACAGATCTATTTTCAAGGGGTTCACAGAATAGTAGAAAAGAGAAACACATATGTATTCTCCAGGGCATCTTCCTGACTGAAGGATTGAACTTAGGCCTTCTGCATTGCAGGCAGATTCTTTACCATTTGAGCCACCAGAGAAGCCCCTATTTATGAAGATATAAAACATATATATATATATATATATATATATATATATATATATATGAGTCAAAGTAAGATATACCATAATAAAATTGTCACATTTGTATCAACAGTAATGAAAATTTACTTTTATAACAAGGGTGTCTTGTTGTCTAAGGAAAAATGTAGCATATACAGATAGTAAAATTTAATTTTTTTCATAAGATATATCAGCAACCATTGGGAAAATCAGTAGCCTTTGTGGGAGATGATTCATTTTAATCAAAGTAACCCTCTGAACTTTACTTGATTCACTCATCCAATACAGTTACCCAGTATGATTATATCTGAGCCTGGTTTGAGCTGACTCTGGGGCTTATGAACCATTCAGTCCTGGTTGAAATCGAGTGACTTTATGATACACTGGACTTTTGTACCTTAGAGATACACATCGTCTAAAAAATAAAAGCTTTTTTAAATAAAAATTCTTAAGGTAAAACCTGCAATAATAATAAACACCATAATATAATGATTTTCAAATAATTTATAGTGGTAAATGAAATTTGAGTTTAATAAGATGTTTTGAAAATGTCTAGTGTGAAAATTATTACACTTGAGGAGAAAAGTAAACCTAAGCATTTGTTGTATTGTAAAATCAAAAATATTTTATGTTGTATCTTTCTATTTGAATAACTTAGTCCTTAATTATATTCTTGATAAAACATAGGCATTGTAAGTGGACATGTTAGCGATTTTTGATTCAGATAAATGCCAGTCATATTGAGGATAATTATTAATGCTTTCCTTTAGTGTTCCATAAGATGGAAGTTCTAGGTTTCTAATTGCAATATATGAAAATTAGAAAAAGCTGCAGGAATAAATTTCATATTTGGTAGTATAAGTTTATTTACAAATGCATGATCATATTTCACCTAAATATCATGTTGAGTTTATAAGTGGCTATTACTAAATTGTATTATTAGAACTTTTATATTAATCAACTTGTTGTTTTTCTTCAGTCGCCCAGTCACGTCCAACTCTTTGTGACCCCGTGGACTGACTGCAGCATGCCAGGCCTCCCTGTCCCTCACCATCTCCTAGAATTTGCCAGAGATTATTTTATTGCCTCAGGGATGCCATCAAGCCATCTCATACTCTGATACCTTCTTCTCCTTCTGCCCTTGATATTCCCCAGCATCAGGGACTTTTCCAATGAGTTGTCTGTTTGTATCAGATGACCAAAATACTGGAGCTTCAGCTTTAGCATCAGTCCTTCCAGTGACTATTCAGGGTTGATTTCCCTTAGGATTGACTGGTTTGATCTCCTTGCTATCCAAGGGACTTTCAGGAGGCTTCTCCAGCACCACTGTTTGAAGGTCTCAATTCTTTGGCATTCTGCCTTCTTTACAGTCCAACCATATGTGACCACTGAGAAGGCCTTGACTATATGGACCTTTTTCAGCAGAATAATGTCTCTGCTTTTCAACACACTGTCTAGGTTTGTCATTGCTTTCCTGCCAAGAAGCAATTGTCTTCTGATTTCATGGCTTCAGCCACCATCTGCAGTGATTTTGGAGCCCAAGAAGAGGAAATCTGTCACTACATTCACCTTTTCCCCCTCTATTTGCCATATGGTAATGGGGCTGGATGCCATGATCTTTGTGTGTGTGTGTGTGTGTGTGTGTTTAATATTTAATCTTAAGCCAGCTCTTTCACTCTTCTTCTTCACCCTCATCAAGAGGCTCTTTAGTTCCTCTTCGCTTTCTGCCATTAGAGTGGTATCATCCATCTATCTGAGGTTGTTGAATGTTTCTCCCACCTATCCAGATTCGGACTTGCAATTCACCCACCCTGGTATTTCTCATGATGTGCTCAGCATATAGTTTAAACAAACTGTATGACAGCAGGCAGCCTTGTTGTCCATGCTGGATTCTAACTGTTGCTTCTTGACCTGCATACAGATTTCTCAGGAGACAGGTAAGATTGTCTGGTATTCTCATCTCTCTAAAAGCTTTCCACATTTTGTCATGATCTACACAGTCAAAGGCTTTAGCATAGTCAATGAAACAGAAATAGAGGTTTTTCTGAAATTCCCTTGGTTTTTCTATAATCCAGGGAATGTTGGCAATTTGATCTCTAGTTCCTCTTCCTTTTCTAAACTGAGCTCGGACATCTGGAAGTTCTTGGTACATATAATGCTGAAGCTTATCATTCAAGATTTTACACATGAACTTACTAGCATGGAAGATTAGTGCAATTGCCTGATGGTCAGTACATTCTTTGATACTACTTTTCTTGGGAATTGGGATGAGGATTAGCCTTTTCCAGTCCTGTGACCACTGCTGGATCTTCCAGATTTGCTGACATAATAAATGCAAAACCCTGATGGCATCTTCCTTTAAGGCTTTGAATAGTTCTGCTGGAATTTTCAGAGAAGGCAATGGCACCCCACTCCAGTACTCTTGCCTAGAAAATCCCATGGACGGAGGAGCCTGGTAGGCTGCAGTCCATAGGGTAGCTAGGATTCAGACACGACTGAGCGACTTCACTTTCACTTTTCACTTTCATGCATTGGAGAAGGAAATGGCAACCCACTCCAGTGTTCTTGCCTGGAGAATCCCAGGGACAGGGGAGCCTGGTGGCCTGCCATCTATGGGGTCACACAGAGTCGGACATGATTGAAGTGACTTAGCGGCAGCAGCTTAATTAAGAACAATGCTTCTAAAGGCCCACTTGACTTCACACTCCAGAATGTCTGGCTCTGGATGACTAAGCATACCATCATAGTAATTCGGTTCATTAAGATCTTTTTAATACAGTTCTTCCATGTATTCTTTACATCTTTTCTTGATCTCTTCAGCATCTACTAGGTCTCTACCATCTTTATCCTTTATTGTGCCCATCTTTGGGAAAGCTCCTTTGATGTTTCCAAGTTTTCCAAAAAGATCTCTAGTCTTTCCCCTTTTGTTGTTTTCTTCTATTATTAAGCACTGTTCATTGAAGGACTTCTTTTCTACCTGTTCTTTGAAATTCTGCATTTAATTGGATACACCTTTCCCTCTTTCCCTTGCTTTTCACTTTGTTTTATTGTTGCACTGTTCATAAAGCCTCTTCAGATAACTACTTTGCCTTCTTGCTTTTCTTTTTCTTTGGGATGGTTTGGTTTGCCACCTCCTGTAAATATTACAGACCTCTGGCCATAATTCTTCAGTCACACTGTTATCTAGATCTAGCCCCTTTAAATCTATGCAAATTCAATTCAGGGTTTGATTTAAATTATATCTGGCTGGCCTAGTGTTTTCCCCAGTTTTCTTTACTTTAAACCTGAATTTTGCTATATTAATCAATAACTGCTTTCAAAGAATGATTCAGAATTCTTAAAAAGTATTACTGTTTGCAAATATTTTCTCCCAATCTATGGGTGGTCTTTTTATTTTGTTTATGGTTTCCTTTCCTTTTTTTTGTTTATGCTTTTCCTAATTAAACTTTTGAGTTTAATTAGGTCCTATTAGTTTTTGTTTTTATCTCCCTTATTCTTGGAGACGGATTCATTTCAGAGAGTATTCTGCCTATGTTTTCCCCAAATCTTCTCTTTAGTTTATATGATCTGACACTATTTGGCTTATATGAATATTGCCTACAACCATATTTCTAGTGACAGATTAGAAATTATAGGGTGCCATTTTACCATACCATGGTTAGGAGAAGCAAACAAACATAAAAACAAAACTGGCAGTGTATGAACAATAATGCTGTTACTGCCTAATAGGAGATGCAGATCCTGTGTGAAAGCTGTGCTAGTCATTACTTCCAAAGTTGCCAAAGAATAGCGTTGCTTTCTACTCCATTTACAGTCTTCTCTAAATCTGAGATCAGGCTATTGTGATTTCATAAGAAATAATTTGGGGAGGTGTCCATATGCAAACATAAAATTTTTAAATGTATGTGTATGTCATCTGGAAAAGGTCAGGTTGCAGCTTGACAAGGATTCACTTTTAGACTAAGTCAAAGAGAAAATCTGCTTTCAGATGAATAAGAGAAAAGTAAAGTTTGTTCTTTATTTTATGGCCAGTATCTCTCAGAACAACAAAGATTGCCTAATGGAATTTCTTAATTATCAATCACATCTTTGCATTATTTTTTAATAACCTTTATGCATTTTGATTTTTTAATATTTTGTGAAAATTGTTCTCTAATTACACTAAAAATAATATAAAATACTATCAACTTGACTAAAAAGAAAGACCATTGTGTCATTTCCACAAAAGATCTTACAAATTCTTTCAAAATAACTGATTTAGTATACAGTAAATAGTAACCTTTTGTACCAGTTGAGTGTTGAATTGTTTTGAAGACATTAAGCTGCTACATCATCTTCAATTCCACCCATTAAAACCAAACATATTGCAAGTAATTAATCATGTTCTTGTTTATTGTTTGGGATTAAGTGTATCTTACACAGTTCTTTTTAAAGAATTTAATTGCAAATCATTCTTATGTGGGACAGTCATTAACTTACCATATTTAGAAAAAGCAAGAAAGCAGAGAGAGAGAAAAGGAATGGTTTCCTGTTAAAAGAAGAACTACACTTTGTCTAGTTATCTTTGATGAAAAAAATAGGACATTTATTTATCTGAAACCAAGTGGTATTGATAAAGATTACATTTACTCTTTTACACTTTAGATAAATATAGAACATACAAATAGGCTTATTCAAAGACTAGTCCCACAGACTATTTTGATAATAAAGTTTAACTATTGCAACCATATGAATTGTTATTGCTGTTAGATATTTTTTGGTATTTCAATTAATTAATTTGGGTTTATATATTAATTAAATTAATTCCCAGACTGGCGTTTTATTTTTATTATTGTTCTAAAAGTCTGTGTACTTTTTACAGTTATAGACTAAAAAAATTAAATGAGTGAACAAGACGACGGTGGAAAGACAAAAAAAGAAGTTGGAAAGAATAAGATGTAAACTGGTGGACCTTCTAAAATTTCCATTTTCTTTTATTCTGCATTTATGCATAGTTTATGAGACTCCACTGAAGCTTAAATACGTATTAAGCACTGAAACTAAAGTGTTACTTTTAGTGGAAACAATAGAGACTTCAATTATATAGCACTTTCATACATGTCTTTGACATCTTGTCTGAAATTGCTTCAAAAATAAAAATAATGAATCATAGATAATAATTATCAAATGACTCAATTAAATGTGATGATAAATTCTAGCTTTTACAGTGCAATTAAAGTTTCTATTTTATAGATTAAAAAAGAATTCTTTTTCATTTTGAAAATTAGTAAAAAGCGCACGAAATTCATGTTATCAGATACCACTTAATTCAGCATACTAAGGAAAAAAAGGTTTTATTAAGGATAACAGTGGTAAAATAGCCACTTAAAACTCTAGAATTCATAGAAGCTTCCCTATCAACAGGGATTCCCAGGTGGCTCAATGGTAAAGAATCCTCCTGCCAATGTAGGAGATGGGTGTTCAACCCCTCTGTCGGGAAGATCCCTAGAGAAGGAAATGGTAACTCACCCCAGTATTCTTTCATCGAGAATACCATGAACAGAGGAGCTTGGCAGGCTATAGTCCATGGTGTCTCAAAGAGTCGGACACCACTGAGCACACATGCACACGTTGGTAGTATATTTTTTGAAATAAACACTGCAATAATTAAAACTAAAGTTAATATTTAATTGATTCAGAGTCATATCATTTGAATGTAATAGTTTTTTTTTTTAACTTTTATTTTTACTTTATTTTACTTTACAATACTGTATTTGTTTTGCCATATATTGACATGAATCCACCATGGGTGTACATGCGATCCCAAACATGAACCCCCCTCCCACCTCCCTCCACACAACATCCCTTTGGGTCATCCCCGTACACCAGCCCCAAGCATGCTGTATCCTGCATTGGACATAGACTGGTGATTTGATTCTTACATGATAATATACATGTTTCAATGCCATTCTCCCAAATCATCCCACCCTCTCCCTCTCCCTCTGAGTCCAAAAGTCCACTATACACATTTGTGTCTTTTTTGCTGTCTTGCATACAGGGTCATCATTGCCACCTTTCTAAATTCCATATGTATGTGTTAGTATACTGTATTGGTGTTTTTCTTTCTGGCTTTCTTCACTCTGTATAATCGGCTCCAGTTTTATCCATCTCATTAGAACTGATTCAAATGTATTCTTTTTAATGGCTGAGTAATACTCCATTGTGTATATGTACCACAGCTTTCTTATCCATTCATCTGCTGATGGACATCTAGGTTGTTTCCATGTCCTGGCTATTATAAACAGTGCTGCGATGAACACTGGGGTACATGTGTCTCTTTCAATTCTGGTTTCCTTGGTGTGTATGCCCAGCAGTGGGATTGCTGGGTCATAAGGGAGTTCTATTTGCAATTTTTTAAGGAATCTCCACACTGTTTTCCATAGTGGTTGTAACTAGTTTGCATTCCCACCAACAGTGTAAGAGGGTTCCCTTTTCTCCACACCCTCTCCAGCATTTATTGCTTGCAGACTTTTGGATCGCAGCCATTCTGACTGGTGTGAAGTGGTATCTCACTGTTATCTTGATTTGCATTTATCTGATAATGAGTGATGTTGAGCATCTTTTCATGTGTTTGTAAGCCATCCGTATGTCTTCTTTGGAGAAATGCCTATTTAGTTCTTTGGCCCATTTTTTTGATTGGGTCGTTTATTTTTTCTGGAATTGAGCTGCATAAGTTGCTTGTATATTTTTGAGATTAATTGTTTGTCAGTTGCTTCATTTGCTATTATTTTCTCCCATTCAGAAGGCTGTCTTTTCACCTTGCTTATATTTTCCTTTGTTGTGCAGAAGCTTTTAATTTTAATTAGATCCCATTTGTTTATTTTTGCTTTTATTTCCAGTATTCTGGGAGGTGGATCATAGAGGATCCTGCTGTGATTTATGTCTGAGAGTGTTTTGCCTATGTTCTCCTCTAGGAGTTTTATAGTTTCTGGTCTTACATTTAGATCTTTAATCCATTTTGAGTTTATTTTTGTGTGGAGTGTTAGAAAGTGATCTAGTTTCATTCTTTAACAAGTGGTTGACCAGTTTTCCCAGCACCACTTGTTGAAGAGATTGTCTTTACTCCATTTTATATTCTTGCCTCCTTTGTCAAAGACAAGGTGTCCATAGGTGTGTGGATTTATCTCTGGGCTTTCTATTTTGTTCCATTGATCTATATGTCTGTCTTTGTGCCAGTACCATACTGTCTTGATGACTGTGGCTTTGTAGTAGAGCCTGAAGTCAGGCAGGTTGATTCCTCCAGTTCCATTCTTCTTTCTCAAGATTGCTTTGGCTATTTGAGGTTTTTTGTATTTCCATACAAATTTTGAAATTATTTGTTCTAGTTCTGTGAAAAATATCGCTGGTAGCTTGATAGGGATTACATTGAATTTGTAAATTGCTTTGGGTAGTATACTCATTTTCACTAGATTGATTCTTCTGATCCATGACCATGGTATATTTCTCCATCTATTAGTGTCCTCTTTGATTTCTTTCATCAGTGTTTTATAGTTTTCTATATATAGGTCTTTAGTTTCTTTAGGTAGATATATTCCTAAGTATTTTATTCTTTTCGTTGCAATGGTGAATGGAATTGTTTCCTTAATTTCTTTTTCTACTTTCTCATTATTAGTGTATAGGAATGCAAGGGATTTCTGTATGTTGATTTTATATCCTGCAACTTTACTATATTCATTGATGAGCTCTAGTAATTTTCTGGTGGATTCTTTAGGGTTTTCTATGTAGAGGATCATATCATCCTCAAACAGTGAGAGTTTTACTTCTTCTTTTCCAATTTGGATTCCTTTTATTTCTTTTTCTCCTCTGATTGCTGTGGCCAATACTTCCAGAACTATGTTGAATAGTAGTGGTGAAAAAAATTGAAATCATTCCAACCATCTTTTCTGACCATAATGCATTAAGATTAGATCTCAATTACAGAAGAAAAAACTGTTAAAAATTCCAACATATGGAGGTTGAGCAACACACGTCTGAATAACCAACAAATCACAGAAGAAATCAAAAAAGAAATAAAAATATGCATAGAAACTAATGAAATTGAAAACAGAACAACCCAAAACCTGTGGGACACTATAAAAACAGTGCTAAGAGGAAAGTTCATAGCACTACAGGCATACCTCAAGAAACAAGAAAAAAGTCAAATAAATTACCTAACTCTACACCTTAAGCAACTAGAAAAGGAAGAATTGGAGAACCCCAGAGTTAGTAGAAGGAAAGAAATCTTAAGAATTAGGGCAGAAATAAATGCAAAAGAAACAAAAGAGACCATAGCAAAAATTAACAAGGCCAAAAGCTGGTTCTTTGAAAGGATAAATAAAATTGACAAACCATTAGCCAGACTCATCAAGAAGCAAAGAGAGAAAAATCAAATCAATAAAATTAGAAATGAAAATGGAGAGATCACAACAGACAACACAGAAATACAAAGGATCATAAGAGACTACTATCAGCAATTATATGCCAATAAAATGGACAACGTGGAAGAAATGGACAAATTCTTAGAAAAGTACAATATTCCAAAACTGAACCAGGAAGAAATAGAAAATCTTAAGAGACCCATCACAAGCACGGAAATTGAAACTGTAATCAGAAATCTTCCAGCAAACAAAAGCCCAGGTCAGCAAACAAAAGCTGAATTCTACCAAAAATTTAGAGAAGAGCTAACACCTATCGTACTCAAACTCTGCCAGAAAATTGCAGAGGAAGGTAAACTTCCAAACTCATTCTATGAGGCCACCATCACCCTCATACCAAAACCTGACAAAGATACTGCAAAAAAAGAAAACTACAGGCCAATATCGCTGATGAACATAGATGCAAAAATCCTCAATAAAATTCTAGCAATCAGAATCCAACAACACATTAAAAAGATCATACACCATGACCAAGTGGGCCTTATCCCAGTTATGCAAGGATTCTTCAATATCCGCAAATCAATCAATCTAATTCACCACATTAAAAAATTGAAAAATAAAAGCCATATGATTATCTCAATAGATGCAGAGAAGGCCTTTGACAAAATTCAACATCCATCTATGATAAAAACTCTCCAGAAAGCAGGAATAGAAGGAACATAGCTCAACATAATAAAAGCTATATATGACAAACCCACAGCAAACATTATCCTCAATGGTGAAAAATTGAAAGCATTTCCCCTAAAGTCAGGAACAAGACAAGGGTGCCCACTTTCTCTGCTATTATTCAACATAGTTTTTAATGGGGGTTTTGAACTAAAATAAGACATAAATGATGTGTATGGGTGTATGTACACCCATAACATGATCATTTTTATTATAAGACAAAATGTAGTAGTTTTTAGGAAGGTATATCAAAGAATGTTAAATTTCAATTTGACATACAATAGGATTCACACATTTTATTCTTTGCTTTCAATGTTCTTCTAAAGATATATACATTTATTTTTTTTTGACAACTCCCTTTTGAAAATATTTATTTATTTTTAAATTTTAATTGGAGGCTAATTACTTTACAATATTGTGGTGGTTTTTGCCATACATTCATATGAATCAGTCATGTTTGTTCATGTGTTCCCCATCCTGACCCTCTCTCCCACCTCCCTCCCCATCCCATCCCTCAGGTCATCCCAGTGCACCAGCTCTGAGCACCCTGCCGCATGCATCGAACCTGGACTGGCAATCTATTTCACATATGATAATATACATGTTTCAATGCTATTCTCTCAAATCATCCCACCCTCACCTTCTCCCACAGAGTCCAACAGGCTGTTCTTTACATCTGTGTCTCTTTTGCTGTCTCACATATAGGGTCATCATTACCATCTTTCTAAATTCCATATATGTGCATTTATATACTGTATTGGTATTAATCACTGTGTTCACAGAGAACAATATAGCTTTGAATTCCCTTAAAGGAATTTCTCAGAAGAAGGCAATGGCACCCCACTCCAGTACTCTTGCCTGGAAAATCCCATGGATGGAGGAGCCTGGTAGGCTGCAGTCCATGGGGTCTCTAAAAGTCGGATACGACTGAGCAACTTCACTTTCACTTTTCACTTTCATGCATTGGAGAAGGAAATGGCAACCCAGTCCAGTGTTCTTGCCTGGAGAATCCCAGGGATGGAGGAGCTTGTTGGGCTACCGTCTACGGGGTCGCACAGAGTCAGACAAGACTGAAGTGACTTAGCAGTAAAGGAATTTCTCAGGATGATAATAAATTTCCAAATATCTTCTAGTTTCATAAGTTTCAAACATAAATTATCATTGAAATACAGCAGTATTTTAGGGAAATCTGTTTTTCTGAGTGATTTTCTCTATCTACCTCATTTCATTTTCTTTTTTTCCCCCAAATTCTTTCTTTTCAGAGCTTCATTTTGGAAGATTGTGTGAGATGAGGTATGGGTTATAAAATTGTTTCAGCCTTTGATTTCTACAACTATCAAGCCAGAAGCATACATTTATCAATCTTTTTATTTCCTTGGGCTATTTTCCCCTACAAACATAAAAGATAGCTTCAAAAGTATTATCAAATTTCTATCGACCAAAAGAGTGGGATTGTTGATTAAGATTCTGCTTAAGACAAGACTGAGAAAAGCCTGGTGGGATTGGTGGAATTACACTGCCCATGGCACATCAATAACAGGCACTGTTTGCATTTTTAAAATGGAATGTTTTAATAAATATAGATACCTAATATTAAATATTTATATACAAAGAATGAGATTTTAAACAAAATTAAGATGACACCAACTGTTAAAAACTATTTGCTGTATACATAACTAAAGCAGCGTTAGTAGTCAGAATGTGTAGGGTATTCTCCATATAGGTAAAAACATTTGAAAAAAAAAATAACAACTAAAAGGGGAAAGGTAGGGAAGCGGGACAGATTAGGAGTTGAGGATTAACAATATAGACACTACTATATATATATGTAATCAACAAGAACCTTCTAGCACAGATAATTCTACTCAGTATTCTGTAATAACCTACATTGGAGAAGAATCTGAAAAAGAATGGATGTATGTACAAGTATAACTGAACCACTTTGCTGTACTGGTAACTCAGTCGATAAATTTCCGCCTACAGTGCAGGAGACTGCCTGCAAGGTAAGAGACCTGGGTTCAGTCCCTGAGTCAGGAAGATCCCCTGGAAAGGGAAATGGCAACCCACTTAAGTATTCTTGCCTGGAAAATTCTATGGACTGAGGAGCCTGGCAGGCTACAGTCCATGGGATTGCAAAAGTCAGACATGGCTTATTTACTAAACCACCATAACTGATTTCCCTGGTGGCTCAGACGGTAAAGCATCTGTCTACGATGTGGGAGACCCGGGTTCGATCCCTGGGTTGGGAAGATCCCTTGGAGAAGGAAATGGCAACCCACTCCAGTACTATTGCCTGGAAAATCCCATGGACAGAGGAGCCTGGAAGGCTGTAGTCCATGGGGTCGCAAAAAACTGGACACGACTGAGCAATTTCATGTTCACCATAACTGAACCACTTTGCTGTATACCTGAAACTAAAGTAACACTGTAAATCAACTACATTCCAATATAAAATAAAAATTCAATTAAAAAATTCAACTACCAAATTTAAGAAAATATGAATAGGCAATTTAAAGATAGGGAACAAGGATTCATTGCAGATATATGCATATTTTTGACTTGGAAAAAGCTTAAATGTTAAGTGGGTTGGTGAGGCTGGGAGTCATTAGCAACTTATGTACCTCTGGTAGAAATGTAAACTGCTAACAACATTTTTAAGGACAAATTAGGTGGCATCTATTAAAGGTTAAAATATATATTCCAAAAGACAGTGGCCATAGCTAATAATTATTAAAGTGCTTGGTCTCATCCTACTGTTTGTTTTTCTCAACACATGATGGATTATGTTTCCTTGACCTCCTTGAATTTAGGTTGAGTAACATGACATTTTCTAGCCAATAGGTTGTGAGTGGGAATGTAATTTGCTTTTTAAATCCAAAACATGTAATTGCTCATATGAAAATCCAGTGTTTTCTTCCTTGATCATGCAAATAAAAGAAGTTGCATGTTCCAATCCTAATATTCAGTTATAGAAACAGTTTGACTCACTAGTGACAATGTTGTTTCAAATGCATGGTGAATTTTCTGAAACTATACTGGGGCTTAGCATAAATATTTGCTGTTTTAAATCAGTGATATTTGAAGTTTGGTATCACAGCACAACATAAATGTTCTTGACAAATATTAGTTCTTTATACTGTTATCTTTATGTAAAAGCCACTGTAACCACATTTTATAATTCAGACTCACTCCTTGTTGTTATTATTTAGTTGCTAAATTGTGTCTAATACTTTTGAGACCACATGGACAGTAGCCCACCAGGCGGCTCTGTCCATGGGATTTTCCAGGCTAGAATACAGGACTGGGTTGTCATTTCCTTCTCCAGGGGATCTTCCCAACCCAGGGATTGAAGCCACGTATCCTGTGTCTCCTGCATTTGCAGGCAGATTCTTTACCACTGTGCTACCTGCAAAGTCAAAACTAAAATTATATTAAAAAAAATAAAACCACCAGCACTTTTCTATAAAAAGCTAATAAAATATGATATGAGACCACCCTTATGGCAGAAAGCAAAAAGAACTAAAGAGCCCCTTGATGAAAGTGAAAGAGGAGAGTGAAAAAGTTGGCTTAAAACTCAGCATTCAGAAAACTAAGATCATGGCATCTGGTCCCATCATTTCATTGCAAATAGATGGAGGAACAATGGAAACTGTCTGACTTTATTTTGGGGGCTCCAAAATCATTGCAAATGGTGACTGCAGCCATGAAATTAAAAGATGCTTGCCCTTTGGGGAAAAAAAAGCTATGACCAACCTAGACAACATATTAAAAACTGAGACATTACTTTGCCACCAAAGGTCCATCTAGTCAAAGCTATGGTTTTTCCAGTAGTCATGTATGGTTGTGAGAGTTGGACTATAAAGAAAGCTGAGCGCTGAAGAATTGATTCTTTTGATTTGTGGTGTTGGAGAAGACTCTTGCGAGTCCCTTGGACTGCAAGGAAATCCAACCAGTCTATCTTAAAGGAAATCAGTCCTGAATATTCATTGGGAGGACTGATGCTGAACCTGAAACTCCAGTTCTTTGGCCACCTGATGGGAAGAAGTGACTCATTAGAAAAGACCCTGATGCTGGGAAAGATTGAAGGTAGGTGAAGAAGGGGATGGCAGAAGATGAGATGGTTGGGTAACGTTACCTATTGAATGGACATGAGTTTGAGCAAGTTGTGAGAGTTGCTGATAGACAGGGAAGCCTAGCATGCTGCAGTCCATGGAGTCACAAAGAGTCAGACACCACTGAGCAGCTGACCTGAACTGAAAACATGATAAATGATTTCTCGAAATTAGAAAAAATAAGAAGGGAACAGTGAAAAGTAGTACACATGAATTTAATATGCAATGTGATAAGAAAACAAATCTGTATGTAATTGGTTGTGCCATATTCATTGATACAATTTCTTAGTAAAGATAACCGGTATGTTTCCAAAAATTCTTGGTGTATAATATGCATACACCAGCTCCTATTAGAGAGTTTCATAAGAATAGTGTCAAGTATTCACAGAATGTCAAGTACTGACTAGAATATGATCTCCAGAGTGAGACTGTCCATATATAGATCTTGAGACCAGCAGCTATTAGTTCTCTGATCTTCAGGAAATTTTAAAAATTCTTCTGTACCAACATTTTCAAATTTCTTAATCTATAAATGTGTTATATCTGTGTGGGTACATAAATATTCATGCATGCATGCACAAATATGTGTTCATGTATTCTTAAATAGATATATGGGTGTGTGCATGTGTGTATGAAAAATTTAAGACTATGTCCTGTTACATGAGTAATTCATAATGATAGCTGGTGTTGGAGAAGTGGATGATAAGTGGGGTTGTGAAAGGAAAACAGAAAAGTAGTTTGAGATACCAACTTTAATTTGTAGTTTGTTACTTTAGGTAAAAAGTATAAAGCACATGTAAAATATTTACATTATGTGGAATATGAAGAAAGCATGCCCAATTGCATTATTTTTTGTAGTTTATATTTACATACATAGAAAACAAATAAAAATGGGAGGTGAGGAATTGGAGAGAGAAATACAAAGAGTGGGCCTGAGTAGCAAAGTTCTGCTTTACCAAAGATGGGAGAATGTTTAAATGTCATTGGAAGGAATTCACTGGAAAAAACAGCTGATGATGTATTAATGGAAGTAAATCAAATCCTGATATGATTTCAGGAACAGTCTCTAGAGGAGAGTCTGTTTGTGACTGAGCACATAGATAAAAGTGTTGGCTCTTAAATGTTGCATAGATCACAGGCATGAAGAATACAACCTTAGACTTATTGTCTACCTTTATTAGCTAGAAGATTAAGGTATATTTTTGTTTAACTAGCTTCGAAAGGAAATCAACTGTCTTGAATCATCTTTTTTCAGCAAAGTATAGGTGTTCATTGCCTTTTTTACTTATTCTTGGCATAAATAATTGTTAAAATGATAGCAGCATGGCTGCGTATGTGTGTATACCTAAGAAGGGATATTCATTCTAACCACAAAAGGAATCAGACTTTAGTCTTCATTTACTTATCATGACCTAGGAGAAATTCCTTTGGATAAATGCCAAAGGGAAACTTTGTGACTATGTGCAATTTAGAACACATATATGAGACTTACTTGCTAACCTATATTAAAAATAGCCTAGTACCTGTGGTAGAAAACTGTCTGTCCTTTGCAATAAAGCTAAGTTATTTGATATGTTTTATCTTTACTGTATTGACTTGATATCAGTTCAGTTCAGTTGCTCAGTCATATCTGCCTCTTTGCAACGCCATGGACTGCAACATTCCAGGCTTCCCTGTCCACCACCAAGTCCTGGAGCTCGCTCAAACTCATATCCATCGAGTCTGTGATGCCATCCAACCATCTCATCCTCTGTAATCCCCTTCTCCTACCTTCAATCTTTCCCCACATCAGGGTCTTTCCCAATGAGTCAGCTCTTTGCATCAGGTGGTCAAAGTATTGGAGCTTTAGCTTCAGCATCAGTCCTTCTGGTGGATATTCAGGGTTAATCTTTAAGATGACTGGTTTGATCTCCTTTCTGTCCAAGTGAGTCTTCAGAATATTCTCCAGCACTATAGTTCAAAAGCATCAATTCTTCCGCAGTCAGCCTTCTTTCCTGGAGAAGGAAATGGCATCCCACTCCAGTATTCTTGCCTGCAGAATTCAATGGACAGAAGAGCCTGGTGGGCCCCATAAGTTGGGGTCAAAAGAGTCCGACACTACTGAGGGACTAACACACACAAACAAACACAACCTTCTTTATGGTCCAACTCTTACATTTGTACATGCCTACTGGAAAAACCATAGCCTTGACTAGATGGACCTTTGTCAGCAAAGTAATGTCTCTGCTTTTTAATATGCTGTCTAGGTTGGTCATAGCTTTTCTTCCAAGGAGCAAGCATCTTTTAATTTTATGACTGCAGTCACAAGCTGCAGTGATTTTGGAGACTAAAAAAATAAAGTGTCTCAGTGTCTCCATTGTTTCCCTGTCTATTTGCCCTGAAGTGATGGGACCAGAAGCCATGATCTTAGTTTTTTGAATGTTGAGTTTTAAGCCAACTTTTTCCCTCTCTTCTTTCACTTTCATCAAGAGGGTCTTTAATTCTTCTTCACTTTCTGCCATAAGCGTGGTGTCATCTGCATATCTGAGGTTATAGATATTTCTCCTGGCAATCTTGATTTCAGCATATGCTCCATCCAGGCTGGCAATTTGCATGATTTACTCTGCATTTAAGTTAAATAAGCAGGGTGACAATATACAGCTTTGAAGTACTTTTTACCCAATTTGGAATCAGTCCATAGTTCAATGTCTGGTTCTAACTGTTGCTCCTTAACCCATATACAGATTTCTCAGGAGGCAGGTAAGGTGGTCTAGTATTCCCATCTCTTGACGAATTTCCCAGTTTGTTGTGATCTGAACAGTCAAAGACATTGGTCTAGTCAATAATGCAGAAGTAATTTTTTTTTTTTCTGTAATTCTCTTGCTTTCTTGATGATCCAACAGATTTTGGCCATTTGATCTCTGGTTCCTCTGCCTTTTCTAAATCCAGCTTGAACATCATAATTTCACAGTTCACACGTTGTTGAAACCTGGCGTGGTGAATTTTGAGCATTACTTTGCTAGTGTGTGAGATGAGTGCAGTTGTGTGGTAGTTTGAACATTCTTTGGCATTGCCTTTCTTTTGGATTGGAATGAAAACTGACCTTTTCCAGTCCTGTGGCCACTGCTGAGTTTTCCAAATTTGTTGGCATATTGAGTGCAGCACTTTCACAGCATCATCTTTTAGGATTTGAAATAATTCAACTGGAATTTCATCACCTCCACTTGCTTTATTCATAGTGATGCTTCCTAAAGCCCACTTGACTTTGCATTCTACTTGACTTTGCACTGAACCTTTGATTTGGTATCAAGGGTTCAGTGAATTAAATTTCACTTGTTCTTTTTTTGGTATTCTTTTTGCTTGAGTTCATAATCTAGTGACCAACATCTTGAAATGTATTGTGTATAAATTCCATCCTAATGTGTTAGTTTATGTTGTAAAAGCCATAAGTATAAAATATAAAGAATAATAGGCACAATTTTTGATGAAATGGTCTGTGATACATCTTTAAAAAACAGTGTTTTATTCCAGATATGCTCAAAATTCTCCAAGCCAGGCTTCAGCAATACGTGAACCGTGAACTTCCAGATGTCCAAGCTGGTTTTAGAAAAGGCAGAGGAACCAGAGATCAAATTGCCAACTTCCACTGGATCATCGAAAAAGCAAGAGAGTTCCAGAAAAAAACATCTATTTCTGCTTTATTGACTAGCCAAAGCCTTTGCCTGTGTTGATCACAATAAACTGTGGAAAATTCTTCAAGAGATGGGAATACCAGACCACCTGACCTGCCTCTTGAGAAACCTATATGCAGGTCAGGAAGCAACGGTTAGAACTTGACATGGAACAACACACTGGTTCCAAATAGGAAAAGGAGTACGTCAAGGCTGTATACTGTCACCCTGCTTATTTAACTTCTGTGCAGAGTACATCATGAGAAACGCTGGGCTGGAAGAAGCATAAGATGGAATCAAGATAGCTGGGAGAAATATCAATAACCTCAGATATGCAGATGACACCACCCTTATGGCAGAAAGTGAAGAGGAATTGAAAAGCCTCTTGATGAAAGTGACAGAGGAGAGTGAAAAAGTTGGCTTAAAGCTCAACATTCAGAAAACAAAGATCATGGCATCTGGTCCCATCACTTCATGGGAAACAGATGCAGAAACAGTGGAAACAGTGTCAGACTTTAGTTTTTTTGGGCTCCAAAATCACTGCAGATGATGACTGCAGCCATGAAATTAAAAGATGCTTACTCCTTGGAAGGAAAGTTATGACCAACCTAGATAGCATATTGAAAACAGAGACATTACTTTGCCAAAAAAGTCTGTCTAGTCAAGGCTGTGGTTTTTCCAGTAGTCGTGTATGGATGTGAGAGTTGGACCGTGAAGAAAGCTGAGCACCAAAGAATTGATGCTTTTGAACTGTGGTGTTGGAGAAGACTCTTGAGAGTCCCTTGGACTTCAAGGAGATCCAACCAGTCCATTCTGAAGGAGATCAGCCCTGGGATTTCTTTGGAAGGAAGGATGCTAAAGCTGAAACTCCAGTACTTTGGTCACCTCATGCGAAGAGTTGACTCACTGGGAAAGACTCTGATGCTGGGAGGGATTGGGGGCAGGAGAAGAAGGACACGACAGAGGATGAAATGGCTGGATTGCATCACCGACTCGATGGACGTGAGTTTGAGTGAACTCCGGGAGATGGTGATGGACAGGGAGGCCTGGTGTGCTGCGATTCATGGGGTCACAAAGAGTCGGTTACGACTGAGTGACTGAACTGACTGATACATATATAGCAAAGTAGTAGCAAACATATTCTGATTGTCTTGACCTTTTCATCATTATAGTCAGCCAATACAAAAAAAAAGTCACAATGATTTCATTTTTGTTTTTTTTGTGCAATTGCAAAATTTAAATAGTCAAAGTAAAGGATTTTTAGGCAGCAAGTGAGCCTAAAAGATATCCTTGAGTACATGATAAATTAAGCTTAGCCTCACCCAGAAATATTGCTTTTATCTTTCAACAACAAATGCAGCATACTTTTTCAAAATGCATGCAAAAACCAGAATCAAGATTCCTCTAAGGGGACTCATTAGATCTTCCAAAGCTAAATCAATTTTAAAATTTCTTCTTCCATCTTTGACCACTTAAGAAATTCTTTTTAGTGCTAGTAATGTAAGTATGGCGATAAAAAATCTTATATCAGAGTTTTCAAAAATAGTAAATAAAGAAGTTGAGGAAAAGTAATTGGTTATTTTTAATGTGATCAATTTATACTTCTCATTTTTTCCTAGGTTTCTTGCAAACTGGCTAAGCAGTCTATGTAATAAATCAGTATTTTCTCAGCTACATCCTATATTTTATCCTTAATTTAGTTCATATCTAAAAGATAAAATATTAGATCTAGATTTATAATTTTAGCTAATTAAATAAGACTTCAAATATCAATCCTTCATTATCCTCTGCAAATGTAGAGTTCAGAAATCTCTTTGAAGGACTAAATTCAGTATGTTCAGTGATCACTGAAATAACCAATAACACTGTTGTTTTTATTCATATACATTGCTGTACTTATGATTTGCACAGAATTTAAAGTCATGCTTTTTAAATGTTTAGAATTTGTAACCACTTTCTACTATACCTGCTTAGAGGTGAATGGACAACATTAGTCTTTGTAGTTGTACATTTGTTAGAATTTCTAACAATTTCAAAATTATTGTTACAAAGCAAATTTTATTAAAACTTTCCTGAAGGCTTTGTTGTGTTAAAAATATCATTTATTTTCAAAGATATTAATTTGAAAGGGTCCTCATCTCTGTGGTCATCCCTCTGTTATGTTCAGGTTAACTAAATTGCATCTCACTTTAAATAGTTTTTATAACATTGTCCATAATAAAAACAAACAAGATAATTTTACAAGAGCTTGAAACATGTAAATATAATTTAGTGAATTATATTATTGACTTTAATTCAAATACAAAACCAAAAATTTAGAAGTACAAATACATTTTTCTTGTTTACACTGGACTTTTGATGTTTCTAAATTATATTTCAAAGTAATTAAATTAGAAAACTATAGTCTTGCAATTAAATATAATATCCAGGCAAATATACAGAATGCCCCAAGGCTTGGAGAAAAACTGGATTAGTGGTTTTAATAAGCATGTGCTTCCTCAGAAACCTCATTATGAGTTATTTTCATGGATTGTAACCACGCTTCCAAAAAATGTTTTAAATAAGATGGTAGAGAAATAGCTTTCTGTAGTACCATATTATCTTGCATTAGCTGTGGTTTTCTTTACCATTTACAAATAATTTCAGCATCATTATTTTATCTTGGTATGAATGATCAATGTGTATAAATAATGTCCAAAAATAATTTGAGAGATATTCAAGGCAGTAGTTGACACAATATTATGCTAAAGAAGCCTTTCTCTCTCTTCTTTTTTTCTCTCTCTCTGTGTAAAACACCATTCTCTCACTGTATCTAATCAATTAATATGTTGTAATGTAATAATGTCTGCCTTGAAATATAACACAAACATGTCTTGCAAATAATATGTTTTCCTTATTTTGAATTTAGCTGTGGCTTTTGGCTAAAGACGAATTTCTTGAGTAGGACAAATTTAATGTTCTTTTCTTTAAAATTGCTGAACATGAAATGGTAGTCTAAGCCAATATTGGCATTTCAGTACAAGTGTAAACAAGTTTTCTAGCATGACATAATAGTTTCCTACATTGAAGATCACCTTTGATCCTCCTCACAGACCTTTGCTATAATGTGCATAGAATTATGAAAAGGATCTTAAAATATCACCTTCTTTTCATCAAATAATTGTATTGTAGAAAGTTGCATATTACAAAAGTGCTTTCAGAAAATTATGCAGACTCATTTTACTAAATGTTAGATGGTCATCCCCATTTTATACCCAACTGTATTCTTTCAGATTTTTTGAAACAATCACCAATTATTGAAAATAAGCATACCACATTTTAACAATTAGCTTTCTATGCAGTGAAATAATAATTGGCTCATGTGTAAACTTAACACATCTAATAATGGCTGTGGTTGTGTGGTTTAGTTGTTAAGTGGTGTCTGCTTCTTTCACAACACCTTGGACTATAGCCAACCAAGTTCCTCTATCCATGGGATTTCTCAGTGAAGAATACTGGAGTGGGTTGCCATTTCCTCCTCCAGGGAATCTTTCCAACTCAGAGACTGGACCTGGATCACTTGCATTGCTGGCGGATTCCTTACCACCAGGCTGTAGAGATATGTGTGTGTATGTTCGTCACTCAGTTGTGTCTGATTCTTTGTAACACCATGGACTGTAGCCTGACAGGCTCCTTTGTCCATGGAATTCTCTCAGTAAGAATTCTGGAGTGGAGTGCCATTCACTTCTCCAGAGGATCTTCCCAACCCAGGGATCAAACCCACGTCTCCTGAATTGCATGCAGATTCTTTACCACCTGAGCCACCAGGGAATAGAGATATGATGTAAAGCAAATATTCTGTGTACACAGTGTGTTCTTGGACCCTCATGACTACATCTAGAAACATAAGTGATTTGTCTCCAAAATACAGATGGAACCTAAAAAATTATGGGGCATCCCTAGTGGCTCAGTTGGTAAAGAATCTGCCTGCAGTGCAGGAGACCCAGGTTCGATACCCTGGTCAGGAAGGTGCCCGGGAGAAGGAAATGGCAACACGTTCCAGTACTCTTGTCTGGATAATTCAATGGACAGAGGAGCGGGACAAGCTGCAGTACATGGAATTGCAAAGAGCTGGACATGACTGTGCGACTAACTTTCAAAGACTTAAGAACTTAAAATATCATGTCTAGTAACATAAATAACTAAATATTCAATAGATGACACAAAATCAGGATATACCTGTTATGTGAATAAATACAGATTAGTCATGCAATTAAAAAATAAATATTGGAGTATAGTTAATTTACTATGTTGTGTTAATTTCATGTGTACAGAAAGGTGAATCACATATATATATATACATATATACACTCTTTTTAAAAATTATTTTCCCATATGGTTATTACAGAGTATTGAGTAGAATGCCCTGTGCTATACACCAGGTCTTCACTAGTTATCTATTATATATATATTTATATATTATATATTTCACATTAATTGTTATTAATATTAATTTTCAATATTATATATTTTATACATATTGCTGTGTATATATCAATCCCAATCTTCCAATTTACCCCTACCTCTAATGCCCCCAACTATAAATTAGTTTTCTATATTTGCAACTCTATTTCTTTTTTTGTAAGTAAGTTCATTTATATCCTTTTTTAAGTTCCATAAATAAGCGATGTCATACAATATTTGTCTTTCTCTGTCTGACTTACTTCACTCAATACAACAATCTCTAGGTCCAATGATGTACTACATATGGCATTATATCTTTCATTTTAATGGAAGTGCCATATTTTCTTTATACATTCCTCTATTGATAGACTTTTAGGTGGCTTCTGTGTCCTGGCTACTATAAATAGCTTTGCAGTGAGCACTGTGAAGCAAGTATTTTTTCAAATTAGGGTTTTCTCTGGATATAAGCCCAGGAGCAGGATTACTGAATCATATGGTAGCTCTATTTTTAGCTTTTTAAGGAACCTCCATACTGTTCTCCATAGTGACTCTACCAATCTAAATTCCCACAGAGTGTAAGAGGTTTCCTGTTTCTCTACACACTTTCCAGACTTTATTGTTTATAGATTTTTGATGATGGCATTCTGACTACTGTGAAGTGATACCTCCTTGTAGTCTTGATTTACATTTCTCTAATAATTAGTGTTTTTGAGCATTTTTTCATGTTCTTCAGGTACTAAAGTAGACATTTTAATAGAATTTTGGAATTAATTATCAGAATGCTTGATAGAAGATATTATTATCTTTGGTAAATCTTTGTGCATGTATGTAGAGTTTCAAAAAAATTGTCACTTACCCAGAAATATAAATATGGACAAAGTTTTTCAGTATCTGTATCAAGGTCTACTTTCTCTGTTATTCATATATTTTGGAGATGTACCTTCTGTAAAAATGTTTTCTTTTTTTAATAGTATATACTTATGCCATATACTCAGATAATTTTCAGAGTGAAACAGTCTTTGCATTTTCAATCAATCAGCTTGATCAAAGTATTATTCATTTAGTCAAAACTCACCCAAATCAGTTGATTAACCCAAACAGTGAATACATATTTATCGTATATCAGTCTCAACTGGGAACATGAACTCCCTGCTGCTGCTGCTGCTAAGTCGCTTCAGCCGTGTCCGACTCTGTGCGACCCCATAGACGGCAGCCCACTAGGCTCCTCTGTCTCTGGGATTCTCCAGGCAAGAATACTGGAGTGAGTTGCCATTTCCTTCTCCAATGCATGAAGCTTTTGCTATGTTTCCTGGGTAAATTATTTGTTTCACACTAAATAGATTCAATAAGATTTTTCTTTCATATGAAATATTTCTACAATTACCTACAAACCTTCTATTTACATTTATGAATCAATAACAGTAATAATACATTGCTACTTTGCACTAGGAAAATTCTAAGGAATTCACTAAAAGCAGTCTCATTTATCTTCATAGCAACCCTATGAGACAGGGGCCTATGTTCATCAGCATTTTCCTTATGTGGAAACTGAAGCATATACTAATTCAAGGATTTGTTAATATCACAGAGAATAAGTGGCTATGATGAGATTAGAATTCAAGCAATCTGTGTACAAAGCTTATGTTTTTAAATGATACACTTTAATTTCTTCTATTTCCTATGCAATAGGAGCCTTATATTTGAAATCTTTCCATTTCTGCTACCATACAATAATTTTTACTGTATGCATTTAATTTTTCCTTATTTTTATTATTTGATTAGATAAGATATTGAACTTCTAAAGCTAATTTTCCCACATAACAGTCAGAGCTTATCCTCTCCATTTTTCTCATGGCACCTTCCATCCACTTTTTAATCTCCCCTGGTTAGTGAATCTCTTCTTCATAATTTATTATCATAAGGATTTAATTATAATCAAGTGTCTCTAGGCTTAAAACAATGAAACAATAAAATCCACAAATAAAGATCTCTTTCCAGCTGTTCTTTTTTTTTACCATCAAAGTATAATATTATATACTACTACTAATAAAAAAATGACTCTTCTCACTTTGACTTCCATTTAGTTTGAAAGCCACTGTTTATTGACTATCTCCTGAAAATAATTTGTGTCTTCAATTTCTTTTCAGTTGTTCATTTTGCAGTTTTGACTTTGTCATTAATCATTTCTTTCTTGAAATATTCTTTTAAAGGTGTTCATATCGCCACACTATCTGATTTTTAATAACTCTACTTCAGAGACTTTCTCATTGAGCAACTCCTTTTTCCCTCTCCATACTCCCCTCCATATTGTCATTCCTTAAGGATCACTCCTTATCTCTCTTCTCCAGCTTTACATTATCTCAAGCACTTCATGTTCTATCTTTTTATCATTAAATTATCTTAATATTTGTACATGGAATTATGATCTATACATACACCGGTCTGCTGCTGCTGCTGCTGCTGAGTTGCTTCAGTCTAGTTTTGTTTAATACATAATATCCAATCTCCCCAAGAGCTATCCAGTCACAATATCCTTTCAAAGAGATTTCCTCATTGTTTCAAATTTGTCTATCCATTACCCCCTTCACTTGTGTTTAGTAAATCTGTCATATTTGACTCTTACTGACCCCATGGACTGTAAGCCAGCAGACTCTTCTGTCCATGGAATTTCCAGGCAAGAATAATGGAGTGGGTTGCCATTTTCTTCTTCAGGGAGTCTTTCTAAACCACGGATCAAACCTAGGTCTTCGCATTGCAGGCAGATTCTTTACCATCTGAGTCACCAGGGAAGCCCACTCCATCAACTGTTATCACTTAAATAAAGACCACATCCATAATTGTTTGAATTATTATAACAGTTTGTTAACTTATACTCTTATAACACCTAACTTTGTCTAATTCCTTCAGTCACATACATGTAGAGTGGACTTTACCTTGTCGGATTATGATCATTCCTTTGATCAAAATATTTCACTGAGTCTCCATCACATTTAGAATCAAGTCCACACTCAGAATCTTGGAGTTAGAATCAGGTCCACACTTCCCTGGTAGATCAGATGGTAAAGAATCCACCTACAATGCAGAAAACCGTGGTTTGATTCCTGGGTTGGGAAGATTCCCTGGAGAATGGAATGGTATCCAATTCTCAGTCTGGAGAATTCCACGGACAGAGGAGCCTGGTGACCTATGTGATCACAAAGAGTTGGATGTGACTGAACAACTTTCACACACATATCCACACTCATTAACATGATGAGATGGTTGGATGGCATCACCAACTCAATGGAGTTTGAGTAAACTGCAGTCCATGCAGTCCATGGGGTCACAAAAAGTCGGACATGTCTGAGCAACTGAATTGAACTGAACTGAAGTTTTCTGTTGGCCTGGTTCTAATGAGCTCTCTAGGCATATTTCATCTTGCTTTGTAAATTGTAAACCCTTCTTAATGAATTTTTTTCCCTGATATTCAGTTTGCTACATTTTTGTCAGCCAGTTTGTTTCTGCCAAGAGTACTTTTTCATGCTTTACCTCTCTCACATTTTTATGCATACCTAAGCTTTTTCTGGAAAGCCTTATTCAAGTCTCCAAAAATGAGTTAGGTGTTCATCCTGCATGTTTCTAGTATGTTCTCTTAGCACTTAACAATATGCTTTATTACTTCCTGTTTCCTTGTCTCCCTATCCACATGAAGCAAGGACAATATCTGACCTCTTAAATGATTAATATTTATTTGTTTCTCAGTAAACATGTGTTCAATCAATACATTATTAAATATTTTCTCAAATAGTGAAATTCTTTTGTGTATCTGTTTTCATTCTGATATATCCCACCTTCTACTCTAGATTTCATTTAGCTTATTTTCTTCTACACATGTTCAGTTGTATTCTCCAAAATTATAACACTGCCAGAATTCAGTCCTATGTGGTTGAGGGAATGATGGTGATATTTATAGAAACCTGAAAGTTGAAGGGAATAAGACTTGAGACAAATGTTAGAGATGACTGAAACTGTCTCACAGTTTTGAGTTTGTGGAACTAGCAAAGTATTTGGAAAGCAATTTCTGGTAGGTAATAGAATTTGAAAGCCTGGAGCTTAAGAAAGAAGCCAAAGCTAAAAATCTGAAATTAATCTGCATAGAGTTAATATATAAACCTGGGGTTTTTATGATATGGTAAGTAAGATGACTGAGAGAAATGAGAACTGTGAACCATAAGCTAAGTTTTATTCCCCCATATTTAAGGTATAGAAACAAGAATAGCAGCAATGGAAGCAGAAGAAAAGAAGTCACAACATTCAAGGGAGAAATGGAAATACAGAGAACAAGAAAAGAACATTTTAAAAAATCAGTGTTTCTTTTTTTTTTTAAACAGTATTATGCTGAAGAACTATAAGACTGGTAGGGTCTGAAAAATAACTTTGGTTGTTAGGATATCACTGAGTTTTTGGCCAGAATATTTGATTTGCAAATAATTAATTTAAATAAATAAATATGTAATTGTTTATTGAGCAATGACTATTTGAAACATTTAAGACTTGCTCCCTAATTTCTAAAGGTTTAAATCCTACTGAGAAAGGTAAGCAGAGTAGTGCTAAGATTTATTGAACCATACCACGCACTAGGTGTTGTATTGAGTACTCCCTGTGTTATGTATTCTCGTAACAAGCCTATGAAATAGGTACTAAGTTATCCATACTTAACGGAAACATAAACCCCATAAATACTAAATACCTTCCCTAAAATCACAAAAGTAATTAATGATAGAGGCTCTATTTGAATATGTATTTGATTTCAGCTCTAGTCTTTCCATCACAATTATAGAAACTGTAATACAAGACAGACTGCAATAAGTGTTATCATAAGGGTGTCTTTCATATAAAATAATTGGTCTATGAGAATTTCTATGTGTATTTGAAGAAAAAGTGTGTGAACAGTCTGAGTACTTAGAGGTTAAATATTATAACCAGCTATTGGTTGTTGGTCTACTATGATACAACATCCCATGAAATACGACTATTCATGTGCTACCAGAGATGACCTTTGTTAGCCAATGTAAGCAATATTAGTCTTTTAATAGACCTTTGTGGAGATAGTATCATCTAATTTTATTTAACGATACCGTGCTTTACAAATTTAATTTTTGGACGAACCAATCTCTTTCTAATCCTGCTTTTTTAATAGTTGCTATGTAAAGTTTGGTGCTCTGGATAGCAATTTTATTTCACCTGAATAGTTAAGCAAAAAATGTTCATTTGTAGTAAGAAAAATAAAGTAGATATTCAGACAGGAGAAAATTCAAGGAGAAAATGAGAGCACTGACGATAAGTCCCTTCAATGTTTCACTCCATTTTTAAATTATGGGTGATTTCAGACATTTTATTACATAAACCAACTTGTAACTTAGAGGAAATTTAACCTACCCACTTAATTAATGCCAGTGGGTAGGCATATTTGTCATGTGTAGTTAGATTATCCTATTATAATTTTGCACTTCTCTGGTGGTCCAGGGAAGCAGAGATCAAATTTCCAATATCTGTTGGATCATAGAAAAAGCAATAGAATTCCAGAAAAAAAAAAAAATCTACTTTCCTACATTGACTTCTCTAAAGTCTTTGACTGTGTGGATCACAATAAACTGTAGCGAATTCTTCAAGAGCTGGGCATACCAGACCACCTTAATGGTCTCCTGAGAAACCTGTAGGCAGGTCAAGAAGCAACAATTAGAACTGGACATGGAACAACAGACTGGTTCCAAATTGGGAAGGAAGTATGACAGGGCTGTATATTGTCACCTTTCTATTCAACTCATATGCAGAATACATCATACAAAATGCTGGGCTAGATGAGTCACAAGCTGGAATCAAGGTTGCTTGGAGAAATTCAACAACCTCAGACGTACAGATGACACCACCCTTATGGCAGAAAGTAAAGAGGAACTAAAGAACCTCTTGATGAAGGTGAAAGAGCAGAGTGAAAAGCTGTCTTAAAACTCAACACTCAAAAAGCTGAGATCATGGCATTCAGTCCCATCAATCATGGATAATAGATGGGGAAAAGTGGAAACAAGTGACAAGTTTTATTTTCTTGGACTCCAAAATCACTGCAGACAGTGACTATAGCCATGAAATTAAAAGACTCTTGCTCCTTGGAAAAAAAGCTGTGACAAACCTAGACAGCATACTAAAAAGCAAAGACAATACCTTGCCAACAAAGATCCATCTAGTCAAAGCTATGGTTTTTCCAATAGTTATACACAGATGTGAGAGTTGGACCATAAAGAAGTCTAAGCACCAAAAAATTGGTGCTTTTGAACTGTGGTGCTATAGAAGACTCTTGAGAGTTTCTTGTACAGCAAAGAGGTCAGTCTTAAAGGAAATCAACCCTTAATATTCATTGGAAGGACTGATGCTGAAACTCCAATACTTTGGCCACCTGATGTGAAGAACCAACTCATTGGAAAATACTCTAATGCTGGGAATGATTGAGGGCAGGGAGAGAAGAGGGTGACAGATGATGAGATGGTTGGATGGTATCATCAACTCATTGCACATGAGTTTGAGCAAGCTGGGAGACAGTGAAGGACAGGGAGGCCTGGTGTGCTGCAGTTCATGGAGTTGCAGAGAGTTGGACATGACATAGTGACTGAACAACAGCAACTATAGTTTTAGGTATGCAATATATAGCAAAGAAAGAATCAACAATATTTGAAAGTTTGTAGGCACTTTGGATTGTGAGATATTTTGATTTTAGAGATTTTAATCAGATCAAGGGAAGAGATAATATTTGTACTTGTGATTTAATGAGTGAGTGATAATATAGAGGGAAGGGTTAATATTGGAGATAACATAATGAGAGAAGACAAGAAGACTGAAGAGAAATTTGAAACTATAATTTAATAGATGTTATGTTGTTCCAGCACAGACAGAGTAGTATCACCCTTATTTTTACACCACAAATAATTGTAAAACTTGATAGGCTATATTAAATAAAGTTTTTTTCATGTATTAGAAACAAATGTAAAGACACTACCATTCAAATAAGGAAAACATGTGAGATCAGTTTCATAATTACTCTGTTTTTCCATGGTCATTTTTCAAACTGAGAAGTCAGGTAAAAACAGAACAAAGTGATAAAATAAAGAGCTACATTCTAGATTGCTAATGCATCCGTAATTTTCAGCACAGAGAAGGGAACTATGAAAAGAAAGAGGTCTAGAAGTTCAAAGAGGGTCTCTTGACTCTCTGACAGATTGCTGAGCTGCACATGCTCATGGTGAGACTTCATGAAACCTGGCAGAGAATAAAGTCCAGCTTTTTAGAAAAGAGCCGCTGAAAAAGAGCTTGTGAGGTATATGGGAATTCTGGAGCACTCACAGTGACTAGAGACATATTTACACCAGATAGAGAACAGTCTCATTCATTCCCAAGACAATCAGTTAAGATCTCAGAAAGGTCACACCTTAATAGGAAATACTCTAACCATTAAGGTGGTACTCTAAAATCAGCCTTGTAGAATGAAACATGAGCCTTTATAGGACAAAGTGAATCCAGCAGGAAAATTACTGTGTTTTGGTTCAGCTCAGTTCAATTCAGTCGCAGTTGTGTCCGACTCTTTATGACCCCATGGACTGCAACATGCCAGGTTTTCCTGTCCATCACCAACTCCCGGAGCTTACTCAAACTCACATCAATAGTCAATGATTCAAAATTTTTGAAAGAATAAAAGGAAATCCAGACTTTTAATAATGTAATATACACAATGACAATACAAGGACAATTTTAGATATGAAAACAACAGGAAAATGTAACACATAATCAAGAGGAAAAACACTAATCAATATAAATGTCTACAGCAAGGAAACACAGCACTAAAAACAATAAGTATGTTGTTAAACAGAAATGTATATCATATATACATGTGCATTCATCAGTTCAGTCAGCTCAGTTCAGTCACTTGGTCATGTCCAACTCTGCAACCCCATGAACTGTAGGACACTAGGCCTCCCTGTCTATCACCAACTCCTGGAGTTTACTCAGCTCATGTCCATTGAGTCAGTGATGCAATGCAACCATCTCATACTGCAATATCCCCTTCTTTTTCATCAGGGTCTTTTCAAATAAGTCAGTTCTTTGCATCAGATGGCCAAAGTATTGGAGTTTCAGCTTCAGCGTTAGTCCTTCCAATGAATATTCAGGACTGTTTTTCTTTAGGATAGACTGGTTGGATCTCCTTGCAGTCCAAGGGACTCTCAAGAGTCTTCTCCAGCACCACAGTTCAAAGGCATCAGTTCTTCAGCGCTCAGCCTTTTTTATTGTCCAGCTCTCACATCCATACATGACTACTGTAAAAACCATAGCATTGACTTGACAGACCTTTGTTATCAAAGTAATGACTCTGCTTTTTAATACACTGTCTAGGTTTGTCACTGCTTTTCTTTCAAGGAGAAACTGTTTTATAATTTCATGGCTCCAGTCACCATCTGAAGTGATTTCGGAGCCTAAGAAAATAGTCTGTCACAGTTTCTACTGTTTCCTCATCTATTTGACATAAGTAATGGAACCAAGGCTGTATATTGTCACCCTGCTTGTTTAACTGATATGCAGAGTACATCATGAGAAACGCTGGACTGGAAGAAGCACAAGCTGGAATCAAGACTGCAGGGAGAGATATCAATAACCTCAGATATGCACATGACACCACCCTTATGGCAGAAAGTGAAGAGGAACTAAAAAGCCTCTTGATGATAGTGACAGAGGAGAGTGAAAAAGTTGGCTTAAAGCTCAACATTCAGAAAACAAAGATCATGGCATCCAGTCCCATCACTTCATGACAAATAGTTGCGGAAACAGTGGAAAGAGTGTCAGACTTTATTTTTTGGAGCTCCAAAATCACTGCAGATGGTGATTGCAGCCATGAAATTAAAAGATGCTTATTCCTTGGAAGGAAAGTTATGATCAAACTAGATAGCATACTGAAAAGCAGAGACATTACTTTGCCAACAAAGGTCCATCTAGTCAAGGCTATGGTTTTTCCAGTAGTCATGTATGGAGGTGAGAGTTGGACTGTGAAGAAAGCTGAGCCCTGAGGAATTGATGCTTTTGAACTGTGGTGTTGGAGAAGACTCTTGAGAGTCCCTTGGACTGCAAAGAGATCCAACCAGTCCATTCTAAAGGAGATCAGCCCTGGGATTTCTTTGGAAGGAATGATGCTAAAGCTGAAGCTCCAGTACTTTGGCCACCTCATGTGAAGAGTTGATTCACTGGAAAAGACTCTGATGCTGGGAGGGATTGGGGTCAGGAGGAGAAGGGGACAACAGAGGATGAGATGGCTGGATGGCATCACCGACTCGATGGACGCGAGTCTGAGTGAACTCCAGGAGTTGGTGATAGACAGGGAGGCCTGGTGTGCTGCGATTCATGGGGTCACAAAGTGTCAGACACGACTGAGTGACTGAACTGAACTGAATGGGACCAAATGCCATGATCTTAGTTTTTTTGAATGTTGAGTTTTTAGCCAGGTTTTTCACTCTCCTTTTCCACCTTCATCAAGAGACTCTTTAGTTCCTCTTCACTTCTTTCATTACGGTGGTGTCATCTGAATGTCTGAGGTCAGTGATATTTCTCCCAGGAATCTTGCTTTCAGTTTGTGATTTGTCCAGCACCACTTTGCACATGGTGTACTCTGTAGATAATTTAAATAAACTGGTTGACAATCTACAGCCTTGACCTACTCCTTTCCCAATTTGTAACCTGTCTGTTACATGTTCAATTCTAACTGTTACTTCTTGACCTGCATACAGGTTTCGCAGGAGACAGATAAGGTGGTCTGGTATTTCCATCTCTTAGTTTCCCAAAATGTGTTGTGATCCACACAGTCAAAGGCTTAACATAGTCAACAATTCAGAAATAGATGTTTTTTTCTGGAATTTCCTTACTTTTTCTATGATCCAACAAATGTTGGCAATTTGATCTCTGGTTCCTCTGCCTTTTTAAAATCCAGCTTGAATATCTGGAGGTTCTCAGTTCACATACTATTGAAGCCTATCTTGGAGAATTTTGAGCATTACTTTACCAACATGTTACATGAGTATAATTTTGTGTGTAGGTTGAACATTCTTAGGCATTGCCCTTCTTTGAGATTGAAATGAAAACTGACCTTTTCCAGTCCTGTGGTCACTGCTGAGTTTTCCAAATATTTTGGCATATTGAATGCAGAAGTTTTGTGCATCATCTTTTAAAATTTGGAATAGCTAGCTATAATTCTATCACCTCCACTAGCTTTGTTCATATTGATGTTTCCTGAGGCCCGCTTGACTTCACAGTCTAAGATTTCTGGCTCTAGCTGAGTGATCACACCATCATGGTTATCTGGGTCATTAAGATCTCTTTTGTATACTACTTGCCACTTCTTCTGGACAAGCATTATGGATTTTCTTATTAGTATCAGAAAAAGTAGGTGTCAAACCAAAGATATTTGTGAGAAATAAAGATAATTCTAATGATGTAATCGGAGTATTTAAAATAAACAAAAATTTTAACTTCTCTATTCTTCAAAAAACAAGATGCAAAAGTGGAGAGCAAAAGAGAAATTAATAAATATATGTTTAGGTAGGATTTTAATACTTCTCAGAATCCAGTATAAGAATAAAAATCAGTGAATGTTCAGGAAATTGTAAAGCTCTATAACTAGAATGAACATAATGGCATTCACACTTCATTACACTCATCACATATAGTATACATTTTATTTTGCAGAGGCATATGGGACATTCCAAGTAAGTCCATGGGGCATAAGAAGGTCCTGGTAAATTTCAAAGTATTGCAATAATGCGGAGAATAGCCTCTGATGACAATGGGATTAAATTGAAAATTAATAACAGAAAAATATATGGAACATTTTCACATATTACCAAGTAAGCAAATTATTTTAAATAATTTAGTCAAAGAAAATTACAAAAATATTGCACATGGAGTAATAATGAAAACAAGTGTGTCAAATCCTGTAAATTACTCCTTCTGTTTGCCTTCTCTTCTAAAACTGAACAACTTAATATTAAAACCACTGTATGCTTTAATCAAGGTTAAGCATCCAAGATGGAGACTGTAGAAAGAGAAAACTTGGCCAAAATTGCAGTGTTAGAGCATGAACAAAATAAGAAGGGTGACTGTAGGATGATGCCTCTCACAGAGTGTCTGAAAGTGATCAGAATTAAAAGCGTAGTTGAATGATCAAGTAAGTTTAGAAGAGTGTCAAACATAAACTCATCTTGGTAAAGGGTGTCAGAGCCCATAAGGAAGAATTTAATCCTCATATCAGCCCTTGAAATGTTTTCTCCATTTTGTGGTGAAGAAAATGAGAAACTTGAAGTTTAAATAACTTTTCCAAGTTCATACAAATAGTAAGTGGGTGGGTATGAAGGGGACCTGGAATACATGGTGGATATACTGAGCCCATTACAATACATTAATATTTATAGAAGATGTCTGAAGACCATTGCTTTTGAAAATAAGAGAGATGCTTCCTTTTGTGTTGACATCAGAAAAAGAACCTACATCAGTGTAGGTTCAGAAAATAAGCATATTTCCATAGCTACAATTCCTTTTTAAACTGTTTTAAGAGAAGAAAAGAAAAGGAATTATTAAAATACAAACCAGTGAGTCATCCAAATAAATGCCTGGAACTCAAACAGTGAGTTGGAAGAATGAAAGAAAAACGTTTATTTCAAAACGTGGGCAGTACTTTGTATCTCTAATAGTGGAAACTGAAGGTATATGACTCTTTGTTTGATACAATACATTCATCACGCTTTGGTTATTAAAGGAAAGACATTGTCTGCAACGAAAAATTTGAGATAAAAAGGAGTTGGTCTACTTTGCATAAAATCATAAAATGGTGAGTACAATATTATTAGAACCTTAAATGATTATTGGACTTCCTGTAACTATAGAAAATATTGTTCAGGTCCTTGAGACTCAAAAGGAAAGAAAGCTTAAAGATATATTGGGCAAAGAGTCTGTCTTGCAACAGAAGAAAAAGACAGGGAGTAAGAAATATTAAATAAAATAGCTAAATTTTAATATTTTAATTTCAATAGGTTAATAATGGTTCTTAATTTTTTTATTCTAAAATCCTTTTTTTCCCCTTTTATTAAACACAAGTACCTCCTCTTCAGTACCAAATTGGTACTCCATCCTCTTTTTGCCCTCCCACATTAAAGCTTTAGGTAAGCATTATTTTTACCTGTATTTGTCTCAGGGCTGCCTTGGGAAATGAAAAGATGATCATGTCTTTCCTAGAGAAAAAGAACAGAAGCAGGAAGATAATACCGGCAAGATTACTAGTTTGAACCATGGAGATAACTTAGTTTTTCACATGACTAGGGGTAAATAATCAGCCTGGGAATGCAGATGTAGGCAAACCACTTCAGTATTCTTGCCTGAAAAATCTCATGAACAGAGGAGCCTTGCAGGCTACAGTCCATGGGATCACAAAGAGTCAGATACAACTGAGCACACACACACACAGCGCAATGTTTTGTTAAGGCTCAGAATTTTAAAAACATAAAAAGCTATAATAAAAAATATTTTTCCAGATTCTGATTATTCTTGGCATTCTTCCACACAAGGGAATCACTCGCATTTTCTGATGTATCTTTCTAGAGTTTTTCATGAATATTTAAACAAATACAAATTTATGAATTTCTGATTTTCTACCATTAAAAAAATTCCTATTTCTTATGCACACTGTTCTACTTTATACTTTTTAATTATAAAGATACATTTAAAAAAACACTCTGTAACATTGTAAAGAACTTTCTTAGAGTTGTATAATACTTGTGTTTAGATATTGGGTTGACCATAATGTTTGTGAGGGTTTTTCCATACAATGTTACAGAAAAACCTGAATAAATCTTTTGGCCAACCCAGTATGTTATCATTTAAATCTTAAGTAATGTTTAGACTGTCTCCAATCATTTGATTTAAAATAAATGAGACAACGACATACTATAAACTTGTCTGTCTGTTGTTCAGTAGTAGCTCAGTCGTGTCTGACTCCGCAACCCCATGGACTGCAGCACACCAGGCTTCCCTGTCCTTCACCATCCCCCAGAGTTTGCTCAAACTTCATGTCCCTTGAATTGGTGGTGCCATCCAATCGATTCATCCTCTGTCATTCCCTTCTTCTCCTGCCTTCAGTCTTTCCCAGCACCAGGGTCTTTTCCAATGAATAGGTTCACATCAGGTGGCCAAAGCACTGGAGCTTCAGCTTTAGCACAGTCTTTCCAATGAATATTCAGGGTTTATTTCCTTTAGGATTGACTGGTTTGATCTCCTTGCTGTCCAAGGAACTCTCAAGGGTCTTCCTAAGACAGTATTTTGAAGTCATCAATTATTTGGCGCTCAGCTTTTTTTATTATCCAGCTCTCCCTTCTTTATAGGACTACTGGAAAAAAAACATAGTGTTGATTTTTCAGACGTTTGTAGGCAAAATAATATCTCTGCTTTTTCTAATACACGGTCTAGGTTTGTCATAGCTTTTCTTGCAAGCAGCAAGCGTCTTTTAATTTCATGGCTGTAGTCACTATCTGCAGTGATTTTGGAACCCAAGAAAATAAAGTCTGTCACTGTTTCCATTGTTTCCCACCTCTATTTGTCATGAAGTAGGGGGACCAGACATATCTCTATATACATCTGCAAATACATCATTTGGATGATCATTCAGAATTGTTGGATCAAAAGTCATGTGACTATTGCTATTAATACAATGCTTTTCATAGGGTTTGCACTAGTTTATACTCCCATCAGCAAAGTATGAGTAGCTCCTTTCCCAAAGACTTGCCAAATGTAAAAGTAAAAAGACACTCAGATATACCAACCAGATAGAAGAAAACAGTATTTCGTATGGGGGAGGTTAAGCATCCTTTCATATATATAAATGATCTTTAAAACAAATTTCATCACTGTTTATGTCCTTTCCAATTTTTTTGTAGGGTTTTGGTTTCTAGGTTTCTTCACATATTAAAAAATACAGATCTTTTATCTAAGGTATGAGATGCAATTTTTTTCCTGATTTGCCTTTTGTATTGTGATTATGCTTATGATGTGCCTGTTCATTGTCTGTGTTAATAAAGGAAAATTTTAATTTAAAAATTAATTTTGTCAATCTTTTATTGTATTATATGTAATTTTGTATTTGGAATTAGATTTAGAAAGGCCTTCTTTTGTCCATGTTTTCAAATAAATAGTCCAATCTTTTGGCATATGGTATGATGGAGAATATGTTATGTATATTCATTGTGCCAACTCTTCTTTTGTGTCTATAGTAGTATTTTAAGTTATTTTGGTTTATTATAATACGTGTCTAATGTTTTTCTTTAAATTTATTCATAAAATATTATATTGTATTTATGCTTGTGCTATTTCCTACATGTTGTTCCTCATATACATGAACATAGTTGTCATGTATACAATTGACTTGTTATAGTTTCCTAGTTGTTTTTAATATTTCTTTGCTGTTTCCCTTCAGGTATTCTGGTGTATTATTTATGCAAATGTTGTTTTTATCTCCTTCCTTCATTTTTTATAATTATTGTATCCTTCCTTCTCTTTCTGCATTGGCGAATGCATTTGTTTTGTTTTTAGCTTTAGTGAAAATTCCAGTGTATTTTCCCATTAAGTATGATATCCATTTTATAATTGAGGTAGAGCTATATTATCAGCCTGCCAATGCCGGAGACATAAGAGATGAAGGTTTTATCCTTAGGTGGGGAAGATCCCCTAGAGAAGGACATGGCAACCCATTGCACGATTTTTGCGTAGAGAATTCCATGGACAGAGGAGCCTGGTGGGATATATTCCACAGGGTTGCAAAGAGTCAGACACAATGAAGTGACTTAGTATGCAATCATAATAATTCTGATTAATGGTTTTACAATTGCTTTGCAAATACTTTTTCATCATCTATGTAGATTGCTGGGTATATTTTATCTTTTGACCTTTTCAAATAATGTGTTCAGGTAACATATTTACTAAGCACATAATTTATATCAATAGATTTCTAAATGTTTACCTTAATTTTCATTCCTTGCACAAATCTCTCTGTGTCAAAATATTTCTTACTTTTAATGTGTCCATATCAATAATTTACTAACTATAGTTATTAATGATGTTCAACAAATATTTCTGGCTTGCTTTCTTCTGGCATATTGTACAAATGTACTTTCCTAACACTTTTGAAATTAGTTATCTTAACAGAATTTGAGTGATGGGTTTATATGCAGATATTTTACTTGGGGAAGTAGTTTCAGAGAATAGGAAAGAGGAAACTGGGAAGAATAAAACAAGCAAACAAAAAGGTGGGGAAGTCAATCCATGATGAATTATTGAGCTATCATTTCAGTGGAAATTTGAACTCAATCTTAGCAAAAACTCTTGAGAAATCATGAAGAATCAAACACAGTATTGACTGCCTAGAAAGAAGAGGGTTATTTTAATCCCCTATTGGTCAAAGATTGACCCAAAGATTGATCCAGGAGATATTATCCTTTTGCAGGCATGGGTTTTTGCATTTTCCTGGATGACTTCATGAGCTCTCCTCCAAATTCACTTCAGTGGCTGGGAAAGAAAACTACATGGAAAGAATAATATACAGCATGCCACTAAACCATGGCACTATAAAGCTGTAAGAATACACTTATTTCAGTACAGCAAAAGTCAAAGCCAAATGGAGGGCTGAGCTGTTTTGAGATGAAGCATAAATGATGTTCAACACTTTAACTGTGTCAAATGTCTTTCCTTAGAAAATAAAATGAGTGGGGGTGAAATATGCCATTTCTAGATGGAAACATAAGAGCCACTGTGCATTTTTTATATCCCCTTCCTTCTTTCAATGACTAACGATATAGTCAATGATAATTTCTTCTATAGTGTGTGTCATTTGGGGCTTCCTTGATGGCTCAGCAGGTAAAGAAACTGCCTGCAAAGCAGAAGACATAGGTTCAATCCTTGGGTCAGGAAGATCCTTTGGAAAAGGACTGGCAACCCACTCCAATTTTCTTGCCTGGAAAATTTCATGGGCAGAGGAGCCTCACAGGCTACAATCCATGGAGTCAAAGAGTAGAACATGACTGAGCACACAAGCAGCTTGTGTTACAGGTGAGGAAAAAACAAACAGACTACTCCTTGATGGTCATAAACAGTAGGTGAAAAATAATCTTTTGTTGTGTTAAACTATTGAATTTGGAGGATTTATTTATTTTTCCTTTTTACATAAAGATAGTTTATTTTAGAAACATGGTCCTACTCTATATTTCAATGTAATAATTTTCTAACACAACACATTTGTTGTAGTGATGGATAAGCATTCTTTTGCTATAAAGGAATAATACATATAAAAAATGCAATGGGTAAAAAGAGAGAGAGAAGTAATAGAACCTGCATACGCTTGAAGAAGACTTCTGGCTGTGTCAAAAACTGTGATTGTTTACCTCTTGAAGTGAGGCCCTGGAGCAATATCATTAACATCACCTGGAAACACATTAGAAATGTAAATTATCAGACCTCCTTCAAATCTAGAAAGCAGAAACCTGGTGGTGGGGCTTTACAATATGTTTTAACAAGCCACCCAGCTCGTTTTGATACACACTCAAGTTTGAAAACAGCTGTGAATTATCCCATTATAAAAGCTTGAATCTCAGACACTGGAGCAATTGCTGCAGATGCACTGAAATGCTTAGATCTTGCTGATCCGAGAGCTTACTTCCAAATGGTAAGTCTATGATTCCAAGATTCTACGTGATTTTGTAAAATATTTTTAACATTTCTGGGTCAACTTATCAGTCACTGTCTGTAGATATCAAACATCAGTTTACTTTTCAGAATGCAATGATGCCACATACATAAAACCCCAAACAAACAAACAAAAAACTTCTAGCAGTAATTCCAAATTGGAGCTCTAGTTTTAAATCCTAAAAATCAGTGTTTGCAGTACGAATATTCAGTAAGTGAGTATCGTCACTGAAAAATGAATGTTCATGAGACCGTTGTTGAAAAATAAGACAATTTAGGTGATACTGTTAGTTAGGTAGAATAGGGAAAAGGAGTCCAAAATGGTGGTGGCTAAAAAGACAAGGAGGGGAAAAGCCCGTGAAAATAGAACAAAAGAAGGTCCAAGGACCGGAGTGAAGACCTCAGGTAAAACAAACAACACTCCTGGCTGGCCCAATTTACATAGGACAGGCCCAGGGAGAGATAAACATATAAATAGAGTAGCCAAAGCTAGCTTGCTGCCTCTCCCTCTCTCTCTCTCTCACTTGTGCGCACGCGCTGGGGTGCTCTTCTCCTTGTGTCTGGATCGACGTGCCCTCAAGCTTCAAAGATGGATTTTCCTGCTATCTTCTAAATAAAATAGAGCTGTAACACTGAGCTGCAACACTGACTTGTCTAAGAGCTATAATATGGTCCATTCGAGACCTGAGAGCTCTGACACGATCTATCCAAGACCTGAGAGCTGTGACACGCCGAGGGGGCTTTAATGTCCATCAATCCAAATCTTTTTTGTGACGAGACAAAGAATGGAGAAACATACACTCATGTGATAATACAAACAAATTTCAACTCCTCATGAAAGGGACTGTCTCCTTCTGGATAATGGCAAAATGGAGGAGAAAGTAGGAAGATTTTACAGGATAAGTAACAAGAAAGAGAAAAATATATCTGAAGGGCTGGGGTCACATAGTCAACCTTGTTTGGGGAAGAGGAACTGAGGAAAGAAATCTAGGGTCCAGGGTTGGCTTGACATTTGGGGGATCATTTGGCTGTATGTATTGCCTCTCTGGTCGAGCAGAGTGTTAACAAGGACACAAGTGTTGATTGTAAGTTTTGGCTTGTTGACTTAGCACTCTGGACAGCAGCAGCTTATCTTGAACCTAGAAATTTATTTCAACAGTATCAACTCCTTTCTGTAGTCTTGGGCTTCTCTGGTCTCACTATTATAAAAGTAGTATTATCAAATGGTGAGTTTTAAAAAAACTGCAGTGTAGCTTCCAATACTTTGGCCACCTGATGCAAAGAACTGACTCATTGGAAAAAACCCTGATACTGGGAAAATTGAAGGCAGGAGAAGGGGCAACAGAGGATGAGATGGTTGGATGGGATCACCGAGTCAATGGACATGAGTCTGAGTAAACTCCAAGAGTTGGCGATGGACAGGGAGGCCTGGCATGCTGTAGTCCATGGGGTTGCAAAGAGTCGGACACAACTGAGCAACTGAACTGAATGTAGCTTATTCTTTCCTACATACTGATGTTTTACTTAAGATTTTTCTGAACATATTCATGAGTGAATTTGTTCTTTGTGTGTGTGTGTATATGTGTGCACACACACACAAGAAATAGGTTTGGAGTTAGAATTATGATTGAGATTGTTGGAAAGGGGTGGAGGCAGCCTGATGTTTATTAAGAACCCTCAACTTAAACACACACACACACACACACACACACACACACAATGAGAGTTGCAATTTGAGTTTTATTTGGGGCAACTTGAAGACTGCAACCCAGAAGACAGCACCTCAGATAGCTCTGAGAAACTGCTCCAAAGAGGTAGTGGGGAAGGACAGTATATATGAGATTTTGGTGAAGAGAGAGTACATGCAATCAAGCACATATTTTTCTAGAAGGTTACTGCTAGTCCTGTAAAGCTTTGGCAAGTCACAAGGAACAGTTGTCAAACATGAAGGATTTTAGAGCTTGTCTGCATATGAGGAGATACAAGAATTGGGCTCATGAAATAAGCTCCTGAAAATATCTACATATCTGGAGAGCTGTTCTATCAGTTTTTCCTCCAGCACAGAGTGCCTCATTTCTGCTCTTCACCTTGAACTCCTTTCAGCAGGTTTGAAAGTCAGCAACTACAGCAGCACATAACTTAACCCTTGTAGAGGTAAATGGTAAGTGCCAATTTGTAGTTGAGACAGAACATTCTTTTTCAACATAGATAGCTTTTAACAAAGATAGATTTATCTTTTAACGTTTGGTAGTATTCATCTGCAAAACCATCTAAATCTACTCTTAATTGAACTTAATATTTTTTAAAATTTATTCATATATTTATTAGTTTAAAAATTATGTATTCCGTGTATAGAAAGTCATGATTTTTAGTCTTTTATTTTTTATAATATGCTTAAATAAACTATTTTCCTAGAAAATAATTTAGTTTTTTGGTTTTCAAATATTTTTCAGAGTATTACAAAATTTAAATAATACTGGTATCTCTCTGTTTCTGTGACAGTTTTAAGCTTATCAGTGTTTATTGGCATTTTTGCATAAAATTTTTCTTGAAACAGTTTATAATTTTCAATAATTTTTTAAAAGCCAAAATGTTTGGAATTTTTTTTTCTCTTTTATTTCTTTGTTTAGACTTCTAGTATTTTCTATATAATTTTTAATTTTAACCTTATTATATATTTGACCTTTCTTCCTTTCTTTTTTTTTTTTTGATGTCCTTTTTCTAAACATTTGGTGAGGTGCTTAATTTAATTACTGTCATTCATTCTTTTACAAATCTAAGTATTAATTCTATCACTTTTTTCTGTTTACCTCTGAGAAGTACTTTATCTTATCACATAGTTTTGGGTACTTAATGTTTGTGTTTTCAGTTTTAACATCAATATCTATTATCTTTGATACAAGGAATTTTTGATACTTTTTAATTAGCAAAAGTTAAAGTTTTTTTTTTTTAATTCAGACTTTACTGCAATGGAAGCATATAGTAATGTCTGTACTCAATCTATGTTTATAAAATTACTGAAAATGGTGAGATTAGGTTATGGTCAATTATGGTGACTATTTTATTGACACTTTAAAAGATGATCATTCACTGTTTTAAGAACACAATTCAATTAAATTGGAATTAATAATTTTAGCTCTTTTTTATAATATATATTATCAATTTTTTCAGTTAAGTATAGGGAAAGGCAAATTAAAATTTTGTATTTGTCCCCAAATGGAAAGAACCTGAGTATACACCAAATGATGAATGGACAAATAAAATATATATTTTATATAATGGAATATTACTCAGCATTTTAAAAATGTGAATCAGTGATCATGCTACCTACATAAATAATTCTTGAAAATTTTTAAGTTAAAGAAGTCAATTGTAAAAGACCACATATTTTATGATTCCATTTTTGAAAAATGTCAAGAATAAGCAAGTCAAGAGGCAAAAATTAGATTAGGGAAATGATGGGGAAGACTACCAGAGTAGGAAAAGTGGGAGTGACTACTAACAGATGCAGAGTTTTACTTGGAGGTAGTCAAATATTAAAAAATAAATTGATTATGATGATAATTATAAAACATTGTGAATCTAGAAAGAGCCATTGAACTTTATAATTAAAACAGGTCAATCATATGATATGTTAATTATATCTCAATGATGTTAAGAAAAATCTCTTTTGTAACCCTATTGTGGTTCTTTTAATATATAACAATATATTTTGATATTTCATATGTTGTAATATGACTGTATTACAGCAATTATTAACACCTCTATGATATCACATAATTATTTGTTTCTAGTGATCACTATCATTAAGATCTAATCTCCTAGCAGGTTTATAATAATGTGGTCTATATTCACTAAACTGTACATTATATCTCTAGAGCTGATGTATTACTTTTTGTATTCTTGTACCCTTAAATGCCACCTTTTGTATCCCCTCACCTTGTATCCTCTGGTAACAGTCATTGTACTATGATTTTATGACTTTGTCACTTTTATATTCCACATATAAATGATATCATACAGTATTCCTTTTTCTTTGTCTGACTTATTTCACTAAGTGTAATGTCCTCAAGGTCCATATATGTTGTTGCAAGTGGCAGGGTGTCTTTCTTTCTTGTGACTAAATAATATTCCATTATATACACATGTGTGTATACCACATTCTCTTTTTTCATCTGTTAACAGGCACTTAGGTTACTTCTATGTCTTGGCTATTGTGAACAATAATGCAATCAACATGGGAGTGGATATATCTCTTTGATATACTGTTTTCATTTCCTTTGATACATTTGCAGAAGTGAAATTGCTGGATCATATGATAGATCAATTTTCAACTCTTTGAAGAACCCCCATATTGTTTCTGTAATGGCTGAATCAACTTATATTACCTTCAAGAGTGTACAAGGGTTTCTTTTTTTCCACATCCTATCACTTGTTTTCATTTATCTTCTTGATGATAACCATTCTAATGGGTTTGAGGTAATATCTCATTGTGCCTTTCATTTGTATTTCCTTAATGATTAATGGTGTTCAACAGTGTTTCGTGTACTGGTTGGTCATCCATACATCTTCTTTGGAAAAATGTCTGTTTAGTGCCAGTTTTGAATTTTTTTTTTTATGTTATTGACTTGTGTGAGCTCTTTATATATTTTGATATTAAACACTTATATGTGGTCTGCAAATATTGTCTTCCATTCTGTTTGTTGTCTTTATATTTTATTGTTTCCTTTGCTGTGCAAAAGATTTTTGGGTTTGGTGTTTGTATTTGTATATCTGTATATTTTTACCTTTCATTGTTTGAGATTTAGGTATAGCACTCAAAAATTCATTACCAAGACCAATATTGAGGATCTTTCATATGTTTTCTTCTAAGAGTTTAATGGTATCAGGCTTAAGTTTAAGTTTTTGGTACATTTTGAGGTAAATTTTGTTAATGATATAAGGTGGGGGACCAATTTTTTCTGCATGTATTTATTCAGTTTTCCAAGCACATTTATTGGAAAGATTATTCTTCTCCATTGGGTGTTCTTGGTTCCCTTGTCCATTTTAGTTGACTGCATGTACATGCATGGGTTTATTTCTGGGCTGTCTATTCTGTTTGATTGATTTCTGTGTCTGTATTCATGCCAGTACTATAGTGAACTAAAAAGGTCCTATAACTTGGTGATATAGTTTGAAATCAGAATGCATAGTATCTCTAGCTTGATTATTTTTCAAATATTTTGGGTATTTAGTGTCTTTAATATTCCACATGAATTCAAGAACTATTTTTTCTCTTTCTGTGAAGAATGCCATTGCAGTTTTGATAGGAAACACATTGAATCTATATAGGAATGCATTGATTCTATAGATGACTTTGGGTATTATGGACATTTTAACAATATTATTTCTTCCAATTCATGTGTACTAGATGTCTTTCTATTTGTATCTTCAGTTTCTTTGATCAAAGTCTTGGAGTTTTCACCATCATATTTCTCTATACAAAGTTTTCATTGTACAGATACTGCTTTGGTTATATTTTTTTCCTTGATATTTTAATGTTTTTATATTGTTGTGAATAGGATAGTTTTCTTTATTTTTTGTTCAGGTATTTCATTACTAGGTTGTAGAAATGCAATTGTTTTCTGTGTGTTGATTTTGTATCTTACAACTTTACTGAATTCATTGATTAGTTCCAATAGTTTTTTTGATTTGGGGGATTTTTCTATATACAAAATCATATTATCTGCACATAATTAAATTAACTTCCTCCTTTCCAATTTGGATGCTTTTTTATTTCTTTGTCTTGCTTAAATTTTCTATCTAAAACTTCTAGTACTATATTGAATAAGAGCGGTGATAATGGGCATACTGTTTATTTTCCTCCAGAGTTTTAAAAAAATAAAAAGCAACAAATATTTAATGACAAAAGACTTACACATATTAAATATTTATTTTTTGACTAGTTCTGGTTTATGTTCATTGTCTTTGAATGGAATTAAATTCCTTGTTCAACCATTTGCACAATTCTTTGGAGGAAAGAAACACAGTTGAATCTATATTCTGTTCCTGTACTCTTACAGAAGGACTCTTTCCTGCACACATGGTTTGTCTATGGATTTCTTTGTGTGTCCCTGGCTGTTCTTTTCTGATCCAAAATAGATCCAGAACTATTTCAGTTAATAAACTTTCTCAACCCTCAATAAGAAGCCATATTGAAATTACACCATAGTTTTGCATTTCATGACAGACTGCTCTTTTAGTGGTTTGGTGGTTGTTTTCTGGGAACTTTAGTGGCTGATCTTTCTTGACACTAGTGATTTTTTTTTTCCCTACTTTTTCAAGAACTTCTACCTAATTTAAGTTCAAAAATCTGTTCTGCCCAATTTGCTTTTCCAAATAGTGCCTAAACTATGAAACATAGACTATATCTGTCAGATTTTTATACTGGTCATGTAACTTTGGGACTTTTCCCCTATTCATTTTAAATTTCTGTGATTTCCATGAAAAAGGGAAAGATGATTCCATGCAGTTATGCTAGTATATTTAGTTAAAGGCTACTATCCAAAAGTCTACAAGCAATAAATGCTGGAGAGGGTGTGGAGAAAAGGGAACACTCTTACACTGTTGGTGGGAATGCAAACTAGGGCAGCCACTATGAAGAATAGTGTGGAGATTCCTTAAAAACCTAGAAATAGAGCTGCCATATGACCCATCAATCCCCCTGCTCGGCATACACACTGAGGAAACCAGAATTGAAAGAGACACGTGTACCCCAATGTTCATCGTGGCACTGTTTATAATAGCCAGGACATAGAAGCAACCTAGATGTCCATCAGCAGATGAATGGATAAGAAAGCTGTGGTACATATACACAATGGGATATTACTCAGACATTAAGAAGAATACATTTGAATCAGTTCTAATGAGGTGGATGAAACTGGAGCCGATTATAGAGTGAAGTAAGCCAGAAAGAAAAACACCAATACAGTATACTAACACATATATATGGAATTTAGAAAGACGGTAACTATAACCCTGTATGCAAGACAGCAAAAAAGACACAGATGTATTGAACAGTCTTTTGGATTCTGTGGGAGAGGGCAAGGGCAGGATGATATGGGAGAATGTCATTGAAACATGTGAAATATCATATGTGAAATGAATCACCAGTTCAGGTTTGATGCATGAGACAGGGTGCTTGGGGCTTGTGCACTGGGATGACCCGGAGGGATGGGATGGGGAGGAAGGTGAGAGGGGGGTTCAGAATGGGGAACACATACATGTACATCCATGGCTGATTCAAGTTAATGTATCGCAAAACCAATACAATATTGTAAAGTAAAATAAATAATTAATTTAAAAAAGCCTGGATCAAGATGTTTATAGCTCTCCTTATTCTGTAATCCAAATAAAATGTTGTTTAGTTGCTAAGTCGTATCTAACTTTGTGACCTCATGAACTTAAGCATGCCAGGCTCCTCTGTCCATGGGAGATTGTTAGTCACTACTGTTTAATTAAGTGTTATCTGCTATAATTATTTTATATACAAGATAGACAAGTAAAAATGAAAATAAATTAGGTATGTTTAAGTCGGAAGAAATTGCCTGAGACACAATGGATGACACATTGAATACTAAAGGGGGAAAATATCGATTCCAAAAGTTCCAGATTTATTAAATGTTTACTGCTGAAAAATTTTTAGAATAGGCAATAGATGATATGGTAGTACTTGGAAGGAAAATAATGACATGTAGAAGGCAAACAGCAAGTTTAAATTTATAATGTCAAGATTTTATTTCATTTATATATATGTGTGATTCAGGAAAAGTTTCGTGATATTTCATTCTAGGGGATAGATGATAGTTTGCTTATGTGTAACATTATAGTTACTGGTTGATTAATTATACCTGGGGGACTGATGAATGGATTGTTTTAAACCTGGAAAGAGGACCCTGAGGTTATGATACTAGATTTTATTGATTTCGCACTATTTACCAGGTTTTTTTTTTTTTTCCAGTGATATGGCAAAATATAAAGAAAGTTGCTTACAGAGAACAAATGGTTCTGTACAGTAGATAATACATTATTTGTTAAAATTGGAATTGTAAATTGTTTTTAAGTTATGAAAAGCCAACTCATGAAGATGTTTTAAAGCGTTATATTAATAAAGTAAAACATTTAAGTTTAAAGTTCATTCTAATTGTTATAATGCTGAAAAACAGTTTAAAAAAAAGGTTTATTGTTTCAAAAATACCTGGAAATCCTACTTGAAACTAAGCTCCCTAATGAATGACATGAGTTAAAATTATTAGTATAAAATTAGATTCAGTTTTAGTGTATCCATATCTTGGTGCCCTGTAAATGACAGAAAATAGGAACTATATGTGATTATCAGCTGAATGGAAATAATCCCACAGTATATGTGATATATCAGATCAGACCTAATGCAATGACAAACCTAGACAGTGTGTTGAAAAGTGGAGACATTACTCTGCTGACAAAGGTCTGTATAGTCAAGTCTATGGTTTTTCCAGTGGTCACAAATGGTTGTGAGAACTGTGCTATGAAGAAGGCAGAATGCCAAAGAATTGATGCCTTCAAATTGTGGTCCTGGAGAATACTCCTGAGAGTCATTTTTGCATCAAGGAGGTCAAACCAGTCAATCTTAAGGAAGATCAACCCTGAATATTCATTGGAAGGACTGGTGCTGAAGCTGAAACTCCAGTATTTTGGACATCTGATGCAAACAGACGACTCATTGGAAAAGTCCCTGATGCTGGGAAAGATTAAAGGCAGGAGGAGAAGAGGGCATCATGAGATGAGATGGCTGGATGTCATCACTAATGCAAAGAACATGAACCTGGGCAAGTTCAGGAGATAGTGAGGGACAGGGAGGCCTGGAGTGCTGTAGTCCATGGGTTTCAAAGGGTTGGGCACAGCTGGGAAACTGAACAAGAACAACCTAATGTAGTATTCAAACTTTTCATGGAGAAACATACTTATGAAGTGAGAATGCAGGCTTTGGATCCAGATTCCCAGGGGCTGAAAACCAGTTCTAATTCTTTATAACTGAGTGATTGTTTTTTGGGCTGTGTCACTCAAATCATCATATGTAAAATTAAATGAATAATGAAGCTTATCTCCAAGAGTTGTTAGAGTTAAACTAAATAATTAATATGAAATTAGACTAATTCCTTGTACTTAGCAAATGCTTAACAAATGTTTAGCTGCATTAATATCTTGGTGTACCATATCTGTGAAATTTTAAATCAGTAAGAATAAATATAAAAGTAACTGGCTCCATGAGAAATCTATAAGTGCCTTCATGAAGTAATCAAATATTACTAATCTAGGAAGACTGATTTTACATTTAGTGTTCCGTTTCTCTGATAATTTTAATAATGCTATCAAGAATAACAAATTAATATATTCTAAGAAGTGTGAATTATAAATTTCAAGTAAAGAGTCAGTTATATACTATTTATATATCATTGAAGACTTCACAGATGGTGCTAGTGATATAGAATCCACCTGCCAATGTAGGAGACATAAGAGACATGGATTTTATCCCTGGGTTTGGAAGATTCCCTGGAGCAGGGTATGACAGCCTGTTCCAGTGTTCTTGCCTAGAGAATCCCACGCGTGTATCATTGAAGAAGTTATTCCCTGTGGAATAAAAATGGAATTATATATTTGTCATCCTAAATTGAAAATAAATATGTAGATACTTTTTAAGAACACTTCTAATTCAGCATATTTGCTTTCTGTGTCTTACACAAAAAAAGCAATGGGGACGTTTTTAAGTTCTTTAAATTATATGTCTATAGAAATCTGACTTCACCAACCTCCAGTTTCCCCATTTACTCACTTACAGATTTTGGTTTCCTTCTGTAATTTCTTTAACAATTAGGCAAAATGTTGGGGGAGTATAGTTAGTAACTGTAAGTAGGGAAAGGATTTTGGGCAGAAGTTTCTTTTTGTTGTTCTCTTAAACTTGTTTTCCTCTGGAAGATTATATTTTATGTTGTAAAGAGTTCAAATTTCTTGTGACTTTAATATAATATTTAATACCCACAGTAAATCACCTGACTCTACAGATTCTACACTCACAGAACTACTCCATATTTTATAAAGAACTTGAGAATCCTTGGAGTTTGGTTCTAGGAGCCTCTGTGGATACCAATCTCCTACAGAAACCAAGGGAAGACTATTATTTCTGTATATGGGTGATCTTTATTTTTGTGTCTACAGTCTTTTCTTCCCTTCTACCTCCATGAACAAGCATTTGTGATTTTCTCACCAAATATAATTTTTACTTAAACACTTTTTAACAGAATATATTATACTGTAAAGCAACATCATATTTGATAAAGTATTTTGTTCCTTTAAAAACATTTATTTTAAATAAGATTTGTTGTAATATTTTTGACCCAATTCACCAGTAGAAAATATTTACAAAGCAAGATTTTGCCAAGGTTTAGACAAATTTCCTTGCTTTTAATAAACAGATGGTGGCTATTAATTGTTACTCTGTTAAGCCATGCTAATAGAGCATCATTTATTATTCAGGTGCCAGATATGTCTCTGACAGATGGAACATCAGTGTAGCTAATGTTGGGTGATATGAGCATTGAAAGCATGGTACTAAAGTGATAGCTGTGGCATTGCCACTTGGAACCATTGAAGTCATCTTGGCAGCACTGGAAGGGCTGTCGTGACTGGCTGGATGTCTATGGCCAACCGAGCACATAACTGTCAGTCATATTATTTGGAAGGAAGGTATAGTCAAAACTAAAACTGGCCACTGTATGTTTCTATTTAAACCCAACTCTGAATTTTGTCAAGTCCATATGCTTTACTCTGTTTTCCTTGTTGTTCATGTAACATTTAAGATAAGAAGACATCTGCTAACTTTGGCTCAGAATGCTACATGGACTTATTCTCAGTCATTCTGCTGTTGAAATAATTTTCTAACAACCAAAAAAGTTTTTCAGGAAGCTTCAGGCCTAGTCAGTCATTTTGTATAATTCAGTGTGTCTGAAAGATCTTTTTTTTTTTTTTTTTTTTTTTAATGATTTTTAGTGGGCTTTTCAGAATTACAATTGCAGGTTGCTTCCTCTCTGAAATCTCTCTACAAAATGGCCTTAAGCATGCTCCAAGAACAAGCTGCTCTTTGGCATAAGCCATTTGACATTCATCCTACTTCCTGAAACCTGATTCATCTGGACTGTGACATCTCACTGAATTTAGCCAGAAGCTAGAGAATTTGCCTTCTAGCAATTTTTTATGCATTTCCTGAACCTAGATACAGGTTTCTTTACATCCTGACCTTCAGCTTCTGCTGAGGTCTTGTAGCCTTTCTGTTCCTGAGGCATAGAAGAGTCATCTAAGATTGTGCTGTCGAATATGCTTTGTGCTTAAGTAACACTGATTCCAACTGACATTCATAGAAAAATACTAAGTCGTGCATGCCTTATCCTGTTTAGTATGTTCATTCTATCTTTGTAAGATTAAAAGCTCAGATTACAAAAGAAGAGCTGGCATTTAGCACTGGGAAACAAAGCAAAACAAGTCCTGTTTCAGCTACCATATTGAATTTTGCTGACTTCTATGCACTATGATGAATAGATAAATATGTTGTATTTTCATTGCCAAAATTGGTGAAAGTTTCTTTTCAAATGTATGCTGGCTAGTCCTTTAGCAGTTAAGGACTTCAATTAATGTGCTGAAAAACCCAAAGCAGTATGAAAGGTGCACTCAGTGTTTTAGATATCAAACCAGGCATTCTGGTAAAACTATCTTTTCATTAGGAGGATGAAAAACTAGCAAAATATAATGGTAGTTAAATTTTCATTAATAAACCACTAGTTTAAGTACTCTAGAAATCTTCTATACTATAAAAGGTTAAAAGCATTCCAAATTGGATTGGTGTGTATTTAAGTAATCTGTTACCCTTTATGCATACAACTAATTTTTAAACGATGTTATTGAAACATACGGTTATATATTATTTTTAGCAACTTTAGAAATTGGCTTAATTTCGTCACATTACTAGAAATATCAGTAACTTTATTGGCAAATATAATTTGTATCAAACCTCAGTCTATAGAGGCACAATGATCTGTTTTGTTCAATCTAAGTTTTCTGGAAAAGCATGCCTGACAATTGTTATTTTTGTTGAACATTTTCTTGAAATAGCACAGTATCTGATATGAGATAGGTGGAGCAGCTGTTTTAGTTTCACAGAAAATGTTGCCAAACAGAAATTGTGTCCCTAAGGCATGGAGTGAGTTACAGCTTTAAAAAATTAAATTAGCCCAGCACAATTTTGGCTCCCCAGTTACTTGGCTTCCTTGTACCATGGCCCTCCACCATGGCTTCCTATTTGTTTGGCCCAAACTTTTCTGTAGTTTGTTGACAGTAGCATGATAAATCACAGTTTCTACTGGGCACCATACCTGCTCACATGGCCGTAGTCTCTGTAAGGGGGCCAATAGTGATGCCTTCTTATTTAGGATTGTGAAAGTGCTCTTTCAAAAGCTTAGGAATTGATGTTCTATGAAACAAAGTGTTCTTAATCCAAGCAGTAATTCTTATGGAGTTGTGATTTTTCTCTCAAAAATGACCACGATTCTGGATCTGAATTTGCATCTGTTCATCTTCTTGTAAGACTCATAGTCATAAATATTCCATGTATGGAGGAAATGATAAATATAACTATGGAAAGGAGTGGTAGACTTACTGATTTTTAATTATTAAAACTATTTTAGGTGAATGTTAATTTTTAGATTTACATATCAGTTCTTAAATGGTAATAGAAAATATCCTCTTAATCTGAAACAATTTAATTAAATCTCATTTGACTTTCATTTATGCCATGGGTTTACCTCATATGTAGAGGGGGAAAAAAGGCATATTACTTGAATTATATGTCCCAATCCTTTTACTTACCTTAGGCTACTGTTCAGTTAAATTTTAATTATAACATGAGTCTTGAATTTATGGACAACCAAAGAACCTCTATTATATGACATAACACCATCATAGGATAAAATTAAAGTCTCTGTGGCTACTTGGAGAGGAATGTCATTATATTACAATGAAATATTAATCAAAATTTGATATAAAGCAAAAGGAGAAAATGAATAATGAGATATCTTCCAAATTGGCTTAAGTGAAAAGACTGTGCTGTGATAAAAATTTATAATTCTATATTAAGTAGAAAATATGTGTATTTACTATCTTACCTGTTGCTTAGGAAAAAAAGAATTCACTTTTGACTTCTCAGAGCATTGCTTAAGAATTATGTGCTCAAATTACAAAGGCTGCATTGTTTCAAAAGAGTACATTTTCTACAAGTTTGTGTCATTTATTCACTTGACCTTGTTTTTAATAAATATAAGTAGAGCTGCATTTCATAGTGACAAATGTATAATAGATATATTAAAATAAGCTGAAGATTTTAGAGTTTTGTAACGTAAGAGGTCAAATGAATTGAGTGAGGTTCATGCCTACTTTCAATACTTTTCTGCCTCATGATTTTACCCAGGGCTAATAATGTTATCCAAAGGACATTTTTAGAGAACATTTTTTGCTATTTCTTGGGTAGTTTGATTTGCTTTTTCAGTGTTGTCACTAACATAGTAAATCAATGTTCCATGACACTTTTCCAGTGATATATAACATAACTCTTCTTATTTTGTCTGGATTCAGAAAGAAAGCTTTAGTAAATGAATCCCTTTCAGTCTGATTCATTTGTAGTATTGATTTCCAAAAGTCTAGAATAGGATGGCAGCATTTCAAGTTATTAAACACTTAAAGAGTAATCTACTTGAATTATTTTTTATTCATCTTAAAACTTGATACTAAGGAGATCTTACTGATTTTTATGTTATAAAGGATTTATAAAAGTAAGAATTATTTTTTTCCCTAACTTTTGGTTCTATCATCAGTTTGCTTAAGAACCAATGATGGTTTTCTAAGTTGTGCATGGATATGGACCATGAAAATATAATGGAGTACCTGTTGACACAAAGTATATCTTCAAAAAAAAAAAAAAGATGAAAGCCTGCATTAACTAAAACAAAACTCAGGAAGCTCATTTTGCTTTCATTTTATGAGGGAAGGAATACCAAGACATTTAGCTTTGTGCTATGTAGTTCTTTTCTTAAAAAAAAAGCATTCTTCACTTAAGATATATTTAATGAAGTATAGTAGATATTCTTAGAATTTTAGTTTTTGTAAGAGTTTTCTATATATAACCTAAGACTTAAAAAACAAAATTGAAAAAATAGCAACTGGGATTAAATTTAAAATGGTTTTCAAGTTTCTATTTGTACCATGTTTCCATATTGCTTAGCTTGACACTGTATTTTGGAAATACGGGTCAAATGACAATATTGCAGGATAGGTCTGTTAAATATTTCATGCAAATCTTAATTTGATAATTTTTAATAAAAAGTTTTGTTCCTGTCCCTCCACCCAGGAAAGCTTTTTGTTTAAAGATCAGATGGAGTATGGCATTGACATTTACTGAATGCTCACAATGAGCCAGTCTCTGTCTAGGTATCTCAAATTCCTAATTTTATTCAATTACCAATAATTTCTATAAGGGAAGTATCATTACCCTCATTGTGAAGATGAAATAGAAGCCTAGAAAGTTAACTTCACTTGTCTAGCAGTATTATTCAGTTAGTTGCTGAAAGAACTACAGTTTGAACCCTGATGTTTAGGAAATTAAATTCAAAGCTTTCCATTTTGCTAAACAATGGACAAATACATTTTCAAGTTAGTTTTGTTACTGTTTTACTTTCAAATTTTGTTGCTTATGCTACAAAATTAAATAACTTATATTCATATCCATGAGTATTGTCTGAAGCAAAACTGCTGGGAACCTGAGGCATATAAAATGCCTTCTGTTTTATTTTTTCCCCAATAATCTGTGCATTGGGAAAGATATTTCACTAATGCACCTAATCATAAAAGAATAAATAAAAATAAGGCTTTTGATGACAGTTGAAGAATTCATTTTTTGTAACCAGCTTAAAATATGCAATTTGAGGTATTGGGTGATCTCTAATGTAAATTAATGTAGTAGTTAATAACATGGCATCTGGAGCCAAGATCCTAAGATTCAAATCTCAGTTCCTTAAATCTTTGATGTTAGGCATGTGGCTTACATTTTCTATACTTCAATTCCCTCATATGTAAAGTGGGGATCAAAATGGAGTCTTTCACAGGTTTTTTGAATTCTAAATATCTTTATAGAATTTATATATGAAAAAAACCCTCCTCACAGTGCCTCAGCAATTGATAGTTATTGGTGTTATTAATTTTCTATGCTATTCTCAAAATCCAACAGAAATAATTGTATATCAGTGTGTCCATATTTATATTGGGTGAAATATCTGGAGAAGGGCATGGCAATCCACTGCAGTATTCTTACCTGGAAAAATCCATAAACAGAGGAGCCTGGTGGGCTACAGTTAATGGGGTTGCAAAGAGTTGGACATGACTGAGCAAAATATACTTACATGAGAGATTAAATTATATAAATACATATTATTTGATTTAACTTTAAGAAATAAAATATTTTAAATAACAGAACTCTGTTTTATCCTCAGCTAGAGAAATTATTTAGTTTCCATATATATGACAAAGGAATATGAAACATATTTATTCAGATATATCTAAGCAAATCAAGGGACAAAATCAGAATAAGGTTTAAACAAGATTTTTTTAAAAATTCATTCTCTAAGACTTTAGCAAAAACACCATAGTTAACAATATTCTCATAAAAATAAATAATTTTGCTCTACAATATTCTTGTCTTTCAAGAATGTAGAATTTAAATGCAATATATTAAGAAAATGCATTGTCCTAGCCTATTAAAATATCTGAAACACTTTAATGTTTTTTCTGCAAATTAATGATTCCATTTATGCAGTTGCCTCTTAACCTATGCACGAATCCCACCATTCTCTTGAGGTCACAAAGGAGATCAGGGTGGGCAAAATAATAGTACTTCCATTCAATATCAACACATTCTCTCTGGTTCTATTCTCACTTTTTTTTTTTTTTTTCCTTTAAGCACCTATATTTTAGTCTTTTGAAGAGCAAATTATACCCTGTCATTTTTCCTACTTTTTATAATCAACTACAGATATCATGGTTAATCAACATATTAACTACAATATTCTTGTGATAATATTTGATAATTTCATATATGGCTCAGGCAGTAAAGCATCTGCCTGAAATGCGGGAGACCTGGGTTTGATCCCTGGGTTGGGAAGATCCCCTGGAGAAGGAAATGGCAACCCACTCCAGTACTCTTGCCTGGAAAATCCCATGGATGGAGCCCCAGTAGGCTATACAGTCCATGGGATTGCAAAGAGTCAGATATGACTGAACGACTTCACTCACTTCTATCCCAAAGCTTCTCAGTCCTTCAATTTTTCAGGGAGCTTTTCTTTTATACTGTGTCCCCAGTGATTTTTGTCATTACCAAGAATTGCACCTATATGCTAGTTTCAGTTTTAAGCATCCCACTTTCCAAGGAATAACCTTTCCATTTCTCTCCCACAAACACCTTAATTGCAAACTTTTTAGAACTTATTATATCTGAAAATCTATTGATTCTAACTGAATTTGTACTGTTTTATTTGTTGTTGTTGTTAGCCTATTCATATGTTCAATTCTCTTTCTCCTTCTGAAGTACATGTCTAAAAAAAAACCAAAACAATAGATTAACTCATCTTTGAATCCATTACTGCCAATAACTGTTGGGTCCTTGATAATCCTATTTCTTTATTTTCCTAAGGACCTTGATAGAACTTAAATTCTACTATTTAAGACACTTTAAGTTTTTTGGATTTCATATGCAGATAATCTTTCCATCTTAAGCAGTTTTATTTTTATTCATTTATTATTCCTTTTTGGTTAACAAAGTACTGGCTAAGGTCCACTACTGAACAAAAATGGTGAGAGAGGACTGTCTTGCTTCGTACTCAGTCTTAGGATCCCACCCTTTATTTAGGTCACAGCAGAGTTCTTTCCCCCATACCACTGCACACAAACTGCTCATCAAGATGAACATGAATCCTGTTGTCTTAATTCTAATGGTCAATACTCAGACCTTTTAATTTTTTAGGCATTCATTCCCTCTTTGGCTTCATAATATTACACAGTCCTGATTTTATTCCTGGCTTACAAGCTGCTGCTTTTAAATTCCTTTAGTTTTTCCTTCTTATCCCTTCAAAATTTAAATTTCATTAGCTTCAATTCTAAGGCCTCATAATTCTTCTGTTCTCTATCTGGACCAATTCTACACATTTTCTCTTCTAGTTTCATGGCATATGTCATGTAAATTCAGTCAAATTAATTTTTCCTAATTTAAATATCTATGGAAGACCAATCTTGTGTATTAACAGTATATTTAACTGTATTTTCTTTGATTTCTGTTAGATACATCAAACTTAACAAGTCACACTTAATCTCATAATCTTCCCTCCAAAATTGGCTATTTTGCATTCTTCTCTGATAAATAGCAACTCCACTTTTTCAGTTGCTCAGATCAAAAAACTTGGAGTATTTAAAAATTTTTTCCATCATATCTCATAGCAAATTCTGCTAATCCTGTTTATCTTCAAAACATACCAGAATCCAACACTTTTCAGCACATATGTCTTAGTAAACTAGTCCAAGCTACCATTAAATCTTGGCAAAATTGTCCTATAGCCTGAAACCGCTATCTGTATTTCTGCCTTTTTTCCCCTTCCCCAATTCATTCCAAACATAGCAGCAGCTGCTGCTGCTGCCGCCGCTAAGTCACTTCAGTCGTGTCCAACTTTGTGTGACCTCATAGACAGCCGCCCACCAGGCTCCCCCGTCCCTGGGATTTTCCAGACAAGAACACTGGAGTGGGTTGTCATTTCCTTCTCCAATGCATGAAAGTGAAAAGTGAAAGTGAAGTCGCCCAGTCGTGTCCGACTCTTAGTGACCCCATGGACTGCAGCCTACCAAGCTTCTCCATCCATGGGATTCTCCAGGCAAGAGTACTGGAGTGGGGTGCCATTGCCTTCTCTGAAACATAGCAGCTAAGGAGATCCTTTTCAGAGAGTTGCTCTTCTCTGAAACATAGCAGCTAAGAAGATCCTTTTCAGAGAGTCGCTCTTCTAATCATATTCCTCAAATGGCTTCCTAGTTTCTTCAAATTGGAATTAAAATTTCTCACATAAGATTTTCAAATACTCTGCCCTCCCTTTCAAATCTCTCAATTAATTTCCTATTCTCCCTTTGTTCAGTCAATCCAGATGCACACATATCCTCTGTATTCCTCTAGTGTGGCAAATAAAACTTGAGTACTTTATCATCGGCATTTCTGAGCTTGGGGCATTCTTCACTCTGATACCCATGTAGTTCCATTTCTCATCTTTTAGGCATTTTATTAAATGTTAGCTTATATTTGAGCACTTTTCTGATTATATTCTTTAAAATACTATGTTTTAAAAAATATACCAAACATATATTGTCATTTAAAGTGCTAATTTTTAGAATTGTTGTCAAAGAAAAAAATTCTACTGAGTCAATTTTTAAGATCTTATTGGCTTTGGTCCGTCATTGATGAATCAGGCAACACGTAATCTAGCAGACAAAAAGGATCTACAAAGATTATAGGCAAAAGGGAACAAGAGTAAGGATGTTATACTAGCATGAAGCAGATTTATTATTGAAAATTTTATTTATAGGTGATGGCTGGGTTGGGGGTGGTTATCTGGCAGAATACCTAACATTAATCAAGTGATTCCTGATTGGTTAGCTAAGATTCCTTTTCTAGGACAGCCAAAACTGTAACTAAGTTCATTTTTGGTTTGATGACCTGGGACTTTGTATAAACAATTTCATCCTGGACCTGTTGTCTTTAACAGTATTCTTCCTTCACAAAAACTGCAGCTAAGTAATACAGCTTCTTATTTGCTCACAACTGTGTTCCAAAGTTTTAATGGTACAAAACACATGTTTTTGAATGTCTGGATGACTGAAGAAAAAACATTTTCCATTTTATTTTAAAAGCATTTTCTCTGTTATCTGAAATGTCTTGTTTGTAAGAGATCAATGATAATTGTTAAATAAAAAGATAACCAGACCAAAATATAAATAATTCCAATTGTGTAAGAGCAAGAAAATTTTACTTTGTGAGAATCTTTTATTGTGAAGTGTATCATCATACGTTTCCTTCTATTTCTAAATGGGAAATATTCAAATGTATAAGGTATGGGGGAGGGAAGGGAGGCTACGAGGGAGGGGATGCATGTGTAATTAATGCTGATTTGCATTATTGTATGGCAGAAACCAACATGACATTGCAAAAATTTAAATATATATATATATATAAACACACTATGACATTTACATAAATAAGACATTGCAATAAAAAAGATGACTCAGAAAGTAATTATAAAAAAATAGAAGTCTTTAGTCAAGAAATGTGTGAATATGTTGTTGTTCAGTTGCTCAGTCATGTCCGACTCTTTGTGACCTCATGAACTGCAGCACTCTAGGGTTACCCGTCCTTCACTATCTCTCAGAGTTTGCTCAAATTCATGTGCCCATTGAGTAGATGATGCCATCCAGCCATCTCATTCTCTGTCGCCCCTTTCTCCTTCTGGTCTCAGTCTTTCTCAGATTCAGGGTGTTTTCCAATTAGCTGGCTCTTCACATCAGGTGGCCGAAGTGTTGGAGCTTCAGCATCAGTCCTTCCAATGAATATTCAGGGTTGATTTCATTTAGGATTGATCCTTCAAGTTTTTAAAAATACATTTGGAAATTTTTGGGTGTAAATTTTTAAATTAAACTGCTTTTGTATCAGTACAGCCTATTTAACAATATTAGGATAGTTTCAGGTGGACAGGAAAGGTATTCAGCCATACATATACATGTATGCATTCTCCCCCCATTCCCCCTTCCCATCTAGGCTGCCACATAAAATTGAGTGGAATTATATTGTCTTAAGGTCTTCCCAGGTGGCTCAGTGGTAAAGAATCCACCAGCCAAGCAGGAGATGCAGATTCGATCCCTAGGTTGGGAAGATACCCTGCAGATGGAAATGGCAACCAACTCCAGTATTCTATTGCTTGGGAAATCCTGTGGACAGAGGAGCCTGGTGGGCTCTGGTTCATGGGGTTGCAAAAGAGCTGGACATGTCTTAATGACTAAAACAACATACTAAAACAACAATAAAGAACACAACTATAAATCATTGTGATTCTGTATTAATAATAGCTTGGACAAAATTTAAGTGGATAAAGCCATATATGGCAAAAGCATGTATGGCAAAAACTGTTTGGACTTTGATAGCAACCATATCTTTTAAATTTTACTACAAATGCTTAATGCTAATCACTACTACCTCAATGTGTATAACCAAAAGTATTCACAGTTTTTGCTATAGTTATATGAATGCTTTTGATAGGTCAATTTTCAGCCATTTTTTTTCTGATCTAACCCATAATGCCCTTGAGTTGTTAGTTATAAAATATTAATGGGGTCAATAAAAATGGAAACCAGAAGACAGTTAGACATAAGTTGTCAAGTAAGAAAAGCCAGTAAAAATATAAATGCTTTCTTATCCAGTGTATACGCTACTTGAACAGAATCTGAAGGCCTTGAACAACTCATTTAACAGAGTATTTAGAATATAGAAATTATTATTGAGTTTTTCTTTTTCTCCAAATATAAAGCACTAGAATATATATTTTCTACTTTGCTTGCTAACTGAAGCATGTTTACCTCATAAACACTTCTACATGTTACCTTCTATCATCTAAATTACCATTTTTACCAAAACCTACCTTATAAATAGTAGATGGAAGAACTACTAGCATTTTTTAAGTCCTTTCCTTTTAGAAGCTTTGCCTTTTTTGGAATGGTGATAAAGCTATGTATCTGCCAAACTATTTTGTAATGTAGGCTAGTGCCTTGTTGCTAATCCTGTGTAAAATACTATAGAAAGAACAGCAATGTGATTTTAGAATTTTAAAATATGTTATAAGCATTAGCTCATGTAAGCATGATCCACAGATGGTCTTTGATAGCAAGTGGTAAAAGATTTATTATAAGAATTTCTTTATGGCAAAATATAAAATCTCTTGTGTTATTTAATTGTATTTGGATTCTTGGGTTGAGTGTCATTATATGACTTGTTAAAATGCTTTTTTTATCCATCATTAGTGATAAATTCATAGCACTTATTTGGTGCTTGTGTAGAAAAAGCACCCCAGAATATGGAACCTATTATCTTGAATGGCATTTCTCACATTTTGAATAATTATGTGTGTGCATCATATTTGCATAAGTGTCTTGATGCCTTCAGTAATCATCAGGTTCAGATTGTTGACCTGTCTGAATTGTATTTCATCTTTACCCAATAAACTGAAAAATTTATTCAGAAAGTGAAAGTTGCTCGGTCTTGTCTGACTCGTTGTGACTCCATGGACTATACAGTCCATGGAATTCTCCAGGCCAGAATACTGGAGTGTGTAGCCTTTCCTTTCCCTTCCCCAGAGTATCTTTGCAACCCAGGGATCGAACCCAGGTCTCCCCCATTGCAAGCAGATTATTTACCAACTGAGCTAGCAGGAAAACCCATTCACAAAATGAATTTTAAAAGGAAAATAATGTGATACGTCTTTCAATCAAATATTGCATAGTTTCCTCAAATATTTATAGAAACCATTTGAGAAGAATCTTTAAATCTTATTAATCAAATGAAGGCATAATAAGCCTAATTCCATTTATCCCCCTTTTTTGTTATTGTTTAGAATATCATCAAATGACATTTTTCTGTTATGATATACAGTCCATGGTATTGTTAGTTTGCACACATCCATTCAAATATTATATGTCCCTTTGTCCAAGAAAATACAATAAATTCTTATGTGGAATGTAATTTTAGCATAGCATATTTCATGCAGTCTTTCAATATGCTTTTATTTTTCCTATCATATTATGGAAATTAAAGCATATTAAGGGTGCCATTAAATATATAATAGTAGTCAACAGGTATTGATGACTAGAGCAGTGTCTGAGTGAGTATTAAGGGTGTGTCCATTTTCAGTTTGCTTTCTCTTACATTACTAATTCTTGATAAATCAGAAATTGGAGTCTTCAGTGGTGTGTCAGTATGAAGTGTTCTGATCTTCAATTCTAATAATATAATGGTCATTTTTACTTGGATAACTAATAAAAACTATTATAATATTTATGACTGTCTAACATTACCTAATTTGTGACTGGAATTTCATTTAAATTTTAGGGCACAACTTTTTATAATCATATTCATGATAAAGACTTAAAGACTCAGAGTCTTAGAAGCTTTTCAAAGGTTATAGAAATCAATTGCCATGTGAACTTTGTTTAATATCATTATAGTTCTTATTATGAGCCATTCAGGAGTTGGATATTTCTTTTTATTTTTTAAATTTTTATTTTATATTAAATATAGTTGATTACCAATGTTTTAGTTTCAAGTGAACAGCAAAGTAATTCAGTTGTGCATATATATGTATCCTTCTTCCAATTATTTTCACATTTAGGTTATTACAGGGTATTGAGCAGAGTTCCATGTGCTATATAGCACATCCTTATTGGTTATCTGTTTTTTTTTTATTTATTTTTATTTTTTTAATTTTAAAATCTTTAATTCTTACATGCGTTCCCAAACATAACCCCCCCTCCCACCTCCCTCCCCACAACATCTCTCTGGGTCATCCCCATGCACCAGCCCCAAGCATGCTGCACCCTACGTCAGACATGGACTGGCAATTGAATTCTTACATGATAGTATACATGTTAGAATTCCCATTCTCCCAAATCATCCCACCCTCTCCCTCTCCCTCTGAGTCCAAAAGTCCGTTATACACATCTGTGTCTTTTTTCCTGTCTTGCATACAGGGTTGTCATTGCCATCTTCCTAAATTCCATATATATGTGTTAGTATACTGTATTGGTGTTTTTCTTTCTGGCTTACTTCACTCTGTATAATTGGCTCCAGTTTCATCCATCTCATCAGAACTGATTCAAATGGATTCTTTTTAACGGCTGAGTAATACTCCATTGTGTATATGTACCACAGCTTTCTTATCCATTCATCTGCTGATGGACATCTAGGTTGTTTCCATGTCCTGGCTATTATAAACAGTGCTGCGATGAACATTGGGGTACATGTGTCTCTTTCAATTCTGGTTTCCTCGGTGTGTATGCCCAGCAGTGGGATTGCTGGGTCATAAGGGAGTTCTATTTGCAATTTTTTAAGGAATCTCCACACTGTTCTCCATAGTGGCTGTACTAGTTTGCATTCCCACCAACAGTGTAGGAGGGTTCCCTTTTCTCCACACCCTCTCCAGCATTTATTGCTTGCAGATTTTTGGATCACAGCCATTCTGACTGGTGTGAAGTGGTACCTCATTGTGGTTTTGATTTGCATTTCTCTAATAATGAGTGATGTTGAGCATCTTTTCATGTGTTTGTAAGCCATCCGTATGTCTTCTTTGGAGAAATGTCTATTAAGTTCTTTGGCCCATTTTTTGATTGGGTCGTTTATTTTTCTGGAATTGAGCTGCATAAGTTGCTTGTATATTTTTGAGATTAGTTGTTTGTCAGTTGCTTCATTTGCTATTATTTTCTCCCATTCAGAAGGCTGTCTTTTCACCTTGCTTATATTTTCCTTTGTTGTGCAGAAGCTTTTAATTTTAATTAGATCCCATTTGTTTATTTTTGCTTTTATTTCCAGTATTCTGGGAGGTGGATCATAGAGGATCCTGCTGTGATTTATTTCTGAGAGTGTTTTGCCTATATTCTCCTCTAGGAGTTTTATAGTTTCTGATCTTACATTTAAATCTTTAATCCATTTTGAGTTTATTTTTGTGTACGGTGTTAGAAAGTGATCTAGTTTCATTCTTTTAAGAGTGGTTGACCAGTTTTCCCAGCACCACTTGTTAAAGAGATTGTCTTTACTCCATTGTATATTCTTGCCTCCTTTGTCAAAGATAAGGTGTCCATATGTGTGTGGATTTATCTCTGGGCTTTCTATTTTGTTCCATTGATCTATATGTCTGTCTTTGTGCCAGTACCATACTGTCTTGATGACTGTGGCTTTGTAGTAGAGCCTGAAGTCAGGCAAGTTGATTCCTCCAGTTCCATTCTTCTTTCTCAAGATTGCTTTGGCTATTCGAGGTTTTTTGTATTTCCATACAAATCTTGAAATTATTTGTTCTAGTTCTGTGAAAAATGTGGCTGGTAGCTTGACAGGGATTGCATTGAATTTGTAAATTGCTTTGGGTAGTATACTCATTTTCACTATATTGATTCTTCCGATTCATGAACATGGTATATTTCTCCATCTATTAATGTCCTCTTTGATTTCTTTCATCAGTGTTTTATAGTTTTCTGTATATAGGTCTTTAGTTTCTTTAGGTAGATATATTCCTAAGTATTTTATTCTTTTCGTTGCACTGGTGAATGGAATTGTTTTCTTAATTTCTTTTTCTACTTTCTCATTATTCATGTATAGGAATGCAAGGGATTTCTGTGTGTTGATTTTATATCTTGCAACTTTACTATATTCATTGATTAGCTCTAGTAATTTTCTGGTGGAGTCTTTAGGGTTTTCCATGTAGAGGATCATGTCATCTGCAAACAGTGAGAGTTTTACTTCTTCTTTTCCAATTTGGATTCCTTTTATTTCTTTTTCTGCTCTGATTGCTGTGGCCAAAACTTCCAGAACTATGTTGAATAGTAGTGGTGAAAGTGGACACCCTTGTCTTGTTCCTGACTTTAGGGGAAATGCTTTCAATTTTTCACCATTGAGGATAATGTTTGCTGTGGGTTTGTCATAGATAGCTTTTATTATGTTGAGGTATGTTCCTTCTATTCCTGCTTTCTGGAGAGTTTTTATCATACATGGATGTTGAATTTTGTCAAAGGCCTTCTCTGCATCTATTGAGATAATCATATGGTTTTTATTTTTCAATTTGTTAATGTGGTGAGTTACATTGATTGATTTGCGGATATTGAAGAATCCTTGCATCCCTGGGATAAAGCTCACTTGGTCATGGTGTATGATCTTTTTAATGTGTTGTTGGATTCTGATTGCTAGAATTTTGTTGAGGATTTTTGCATCTATGTTCATCAGTGATATTGGGCTGTAGTTTTCTTTTTTTGTGACATCTTTGTCAGGTTTTGGTATTAGGGTGATGGTGGCCTCATAGAATGAGTTTGGAAGTTTACCTTCCTCTGCAATTTTCTGGAAGAGTTTGAGGAGGATAGGTGTTAGCTCTTCTCGAAATTTTTGGTAGAATTCAGCTGTGAAGCCGTCTGGACCTGGGCTTTTGTTTGCTGGAAGATTTCTGATTACTGTTTCAATTTCCGTGCTTGTGATGGGTCTGTTAAGATTTTCTATTTCTTCCTGGTTCAGTTTTGGAAAATTGTACTTTTCTGAGAATTTGTCCATTTCTTCCACGTTGTCCATTTTATTGGCATACAAGTGCTGATAGTAGTCTCTTATGATCCTTTGTATTTCTGTGTTGTCTGTTGTGATCTCTCCATTTTCATTTCTAATTTTATTGATTTGATTTTTCTCTCTTTGCTTCTTGATGAGTCTGGCTAATGGTTTGTCAATTTTATTTATCCTTTCAAAGAACCAGCTTTTGGCTTTGTTGATTTTTGCTATGGTCTCTTTTGTTTCTTTTGCATTTATTTCTGCCCTAATTTTTAAGATTTCTTTCCTTCTACTAACTCTGGGGTTCTCCAACTCTTCCTTTTCTAGTTGCTTTAGTTGCAGAGTTAGGTTATTTATTTGACTTTTTTCTTGTTTCTTGAGGTATGCCTGTATTGCTATGAACTTTCCTGTTAGCACTGCTTTTATAGTGTCCCACAGGTTTTGGGTTGTTGTGTTTTCATTTTCATTAGTTTCTATGCATATTTTGATTTCTTTTTTGATTTCTTCTGTGATTTGTTGGTTATTCAGAAGTGTGTTGTTCAACCTCCATATGTTGGAATTTTTAATAGTTTTTCTCCTGTAATTGAGATCTAATCTTAATGCATTATGGTCAGAAAAGATGCTTGGAATGATTTCGATTTTTTTGAATTTATCAAGTTTAGATTTATGGCCCAGGATGTGATCTATCCTGGAGAAGGTTCCATGAGCACTTGAAAAAAAGGTGAAATTCATTGTTTTGGGGTGAAATGTCCTGTAGATATCAATTATATCTAACTGATCTAATGTATCATTTAAAGTTTGCGTTTCTTTGTTAATTTTCTGTTTAGTTGATCTGCCCATAGGTGTGAGTGGGGTATTAAAGTCTCCCACTATTATTGTGTTATTGTTGATTTCCCCTTTCATACTTGTTAGCATTTGACTTACATATTGCGGTGCTCCTATATTGGGTGCATATATATTTATAATTGTCATATCTTCTTCTTGGATTGTTCCTTTGATCGTTATGTAGTGGCCTTCTTTGTCTCTTTTTACAGCCTTTGTTTTAAAGTCTATTTTATCGGATATGAGTATTGCCACTCCTGCTTTCTTTTGGTCTCTATTTGCGTGGTATATCTTTTTCCAGCCCTTCACTTTCAGTCTGTATGTGTCCCTTGTTTTGAGGTGTGTCTCTTGTAAGCAGCATATAGAGGGGTCTTGTTTTTGTATCCATTCGGTCAGTCTTTGTCTTTTGGTTGGGGCGTTCAACCCATTTACGTTTAAGGTAATTATTGATAAGTATGATCCCGTTACCATTTACTTTATTGTTTTGGGTTCGGGTTTATACACCCTTTTCGTGTTTCCTGTCTAGAGAATATCCTTTAGAATTTGTTGGAGAGCTGGTTTGGTGGTGCTGAATTCTCTCAGCTTTTGCTTGTTTGTAAAGCTTTTGATTTCTCCTTCGTATTTGAATGAGATCCTTGCTGGGTACAGTAATCTGGGCTGTAGGTTATTGTCTTTCATCACTTTAAGTATGTCTTGCCATTCCCTCCTGGCCTGAAGAGTTTCTATTGAAAGATCAGCTGTTATCCTTATGGGAATGCCCTTGTGTGTTATTTGTTGTTTTTCCCTTGCTGCTTTTAATATTTGTTCTTTGTGTTTGATCTTTGTTAATTTGATTAATATGTGTCTTGGGGTGTTTCGCCTTGGGTTTATCCTATTTGGAACTCTCTGTGTTTCTTGGACTTGGGTGATTATTTCCTTCCCCATTTTAGGGAAGTTTTCAACTATTATCTCCTCAAGGATTTTCTCATGATCTTTCTTTCTGTCTTCTTCTTCTGGGACTCCTATAATTTGAATGTTGGAGCGTTTCATATTGTCCTGGAGGTCTCTGAGATTGTCCTCATTTCTTTTAATTCGTTTTTCTTGTTTCCTCTCTGATTCATTTATTTCTACCATTCTATCTTCTATTTCACTAATCCTATCTTCTGCCTCCGTTATTCTACTATTTGTTGCCTCCAGAGTGTTTCTGATCTCATTTATTGCGTTATTCATTATATTTTGACTCCTTTTTATTTCTTCTAGGTCCTTGTTAAACCTTTCTTGCATCTTCTCAATCTTTGTCTCTAGCCTATTTATCTGTGATTCCATTTTGATTTCAAGATTTTGGATCATTTTCACTATCAATATTCAGAATTCCTTCTCCGGTAGATTCCCTACTTCTTCCTCTTTTGTTTGGTTTGGTGGGCAACTCTCCTGTTCCTTTACCTGCTGTGTATTCCTCTGTCTCTTCATCTTGGTTATATTGCTGGGTTTGGGGTGGCCTTTTTATATTCTGGTAATTTGTGGAGTTCTCTTTATTATGGAGCTTCCTCACTTTGGGTGGGGTTCTATCAGTGGCTTGTCAAGGTTTCCTGGTTAGGGAGGCTTGTGTTGGAGTTTTGGTGGGTGGAGCTGGGTTCTTCTCTCTGCAGTGCAGTGGAGTAACCCATAATGGGTTACAAGACATCAAAGGTTTTGGGATAATTTTGAGCTGCCTGTATATTGAAGCTCAGGGGAGTGTTCCTGTGTTGCTGGAGAATTTGGGTGGTATGTCTTGTTTTGGAACTTGTTGGCCCTTGGGTGGAGCTTGGTTTCGGTGTAGGTATGAAGGCATTAGATGGGCTCCTATTGCTTAATGTTCCCTGAATTCAAGAGTTCTCTAATGTTTTCAGGCTTTGGATTTAAGCCTCCTGCTTCTGGTTTTCAGTTTTATTTTTACAGTAGCCTCTAGACTTCTCCATCTATACAGCACCGATGATAAAACATCTAGGTTAAAGATGAAAAGTTTCTCCACATTGAGGGACACTCAGAGAGGTTCACTGGGTTATAAGGAGAAGAGAAGATGGAGGAGGTAGTTAGAGGTAACTGGAATGAGATGCGGTGAGATCAAAAGAGAAGAGAGCAAGCTAGCCAGTAGTCACTTCCTTATGTGCGCTCTATAGTCTGGACCGCTCAGAGGTATTTACAGAGTTATACGGGGAAGAGGAGAGGGAGGAAGTAGACAGAGGTGACCAGGAGGATCAGAGAGAGAAATGAGTAGGAGAGAGACAAATCCTGCCAGTAACCTGTTCCTTAGGTGTTCCCCACCGTCTGGAACACACAGAGATTCACAGAGTTGGATAGAGGAGAGATGGGGGAGAAAAGAGACAGAGGCCACCTGGTGGAGAAAAAGGAGAGTCCAGAGGAGGAGAGAGTGGTCAAGCCAGTAATCTCACTCTCAGGTAAACTGGGGTAGTGAAGTTTGGGTTTTTAAATGTACAAAATTGGCAATAAACACCTAAGAGCAAAGATTAAAAATCTAGAGTAGAGGTTGGATTTTCAAAGATACAATATTAAAGAGAAGCAGAAGGAAAAAGGAAGAAAGAAAAAAAAAGAAAGAAAAAGAATTATTAAAAAACAAACAGACAGACAAACAATCAAAAAAGAAAAAAAAAAATCAACAACCATCCAAAGACTATATATGGTGTTTGCCTTAAAAAAAAAAATCTTTAAAAAAAATAGTAATAATAGGTTATAGAAATAAAAATTAGAGGAGAAATAGAAGACTTAACAATTAAAAAAAAAGTTAGAAAAAAAAGCAAAAAAAAAAAAAAAGGAACGATTTAAAAAATATTAAAAATATATATCTGTCCCTTTCTGGTGTTATGGGCCGTGTGGGATCACTTCCAAGGTGGTTCCCTCTGTTTAACTTCTTCTGTTTGCTGGTTTTTTAGGCTCACTAGTTCAGTCGCGCTGTGGGGAGGGGGGATGCTGCAAACAAATAGCACTGTCGTGTGCACACAGTATCTCTGCCCCGCTTGACCTGTCCTTTCTCGCGGCGCACAAACCACTCCGGTTCTAGGATGCTCAGCCGGGAACCATCTGGGGCCGGCCCTAGGCTGCGTGCACTTCCCCGGTCCAAGCCGCTCAGGTTCGGCGCTCAGGCAGCTCTCAGAGGCACAGATTCGGCTGGAACTGCGCTTTGTGCCCTTCCCAGGTCCAAGTAGCGCAGGAGTTTGGCGAGCGCGATCGCCGCGGCTTGTCACCTTTTCTGCCGCTGCTGCTCAGCTTTCTGGGTGGACCGCTGGCGCACCCCGTGAGGCAGATTGTGACTGTCCAGCACCCCCAGAAGTCTTAGCAAAGGAGCCTGCTTGCAGTTAGGTAAGTAAAGTCTCTCCGGGTCTGCAATTGCCCCTTTCCAGACCTTACGGCTCTGGCTGCCTGTCCCCGGCGGGGGATGGTCTGCAGCCGGCTTTTTCCGTTCCGTCCTTTGTTCTGTGCTCGGTCCTGGCGGTGTCTTATGTTCGAGCTTTTCATGTGGTAGCTATCCCACAGTCTGATTTGCTAGCCCAAGTTAGATCTTTCTGGTTGCGCGTGGGGCGTTCCTGCCCGATTCTTACAAAGCACTGCAGCCCGCTCCTCCCGCGCGTCCCTGCCCTGCCCCCACTTCCCAATGGCGGATGCAGGCGTCTGTGCTGCTTTTCTGCTGGGGGAGTTACTGTTGGGCTTGTAATCTGTTGGTTTTAATTATTTATCTATTTTTCCTTCCTGTTATGTTGCCCTCTGTGTTTCCAAGGCTCGCCACAGACTCGGCAGGGAGAGTGTTTCCTGGTGTTTGGAAACCTCTCTTCTTAAAATTCCCTTCCCGGGACGGGCTTCCCTTCTCGGGACGGAGCTCCCTCCCCACCTCCTTTGTCTCCTTTTTCGTCTTTTATATTTTATCCTACCTGTTTTTGAAGACAATGGTCTGCTTTTCTGGTTGCCTGATGTCCTCTGCCAGCCTACAGAAGTTGTTTTGTGAAGTTTGCTCAGCGTTGAAATGTTCTTTTGAGGAATTTGTGAGCGAGAAAGTGGTCTTCCCGTCCTATTCCTCCGCCATCTTTCCTTCCTCCCCCTGGTTATCTGTTTTAAATATAGCACTATGTACATGTCAATATTAAGAATGGCAAAATAAGATTTGTTAAGTACTTTTATATGTGTTATCTATTGTGTTTAGGCACAATAAACCTGAAAGTTAGGAATTATTTTTTTTAATTGCATAAAATGTTATTCTAAAATGTTGTGCAAATTGCAGAGGATCACAGTTTGATAAATGGTTGACCTAGAAAAGGACATAGCTATTTCTGATCCCACAAAATCTTTTTCCTGTTCTTTCAGTTCAGTTCAGTCTCTCAGTCATGTCCGACTCTTTGCGACCCCATGAATCACAGCACGCCAGGCCTCCTTGTCCATAACCAACTCCCGGAGTTCACTCAGACTCACGTCCATCGAGTCAGTGATGCCATCCAGCTCTCTCACCCTCTGTCGTCCCCTTCTCCTCCTGCCCCCAATCCCTCCCAGCATCAGGGTCTTTTCCAATGAGTCAACTCTTTGCATGAGGTGGCCAAAGTACTGGAGCTTCAGCTTTAGCATCATTCCTTCCAAAGAAATCCCAGGGCTGATCTCCTTCAGAATGGACTGGTTGGATCTCCTTGCAGTCCAAGGGACTCCTGTTCTTTATTATCTATTAAAATATAGAGGACAAATGTAAACTTATTTTCTTATTTATTGTGTGCTGGTACTCAAAATGGTTTACACTCTAACAATTTTTCAAGAAGTAAAAAATGCCTATAATTAAACAATTTACCTTAATCCTTCTTTATGATGTTACTACAATATAATATAATTTAATAGAACCTTTGTGTTCTCTTCACAAAGTACTTTTGAAGTCCAAATTACTTGAAGAAGAACAAAAGAAACTGTTGAACATTTTGCTGTGTCATTGCTAAATTGTTGGGATTTCAGTTCAGTTTAGTCACTCGGTCATGTCTGAATCTTTTCGACCCCTTGGACTGCAGCACTCCAGGCCTCCCTGTCCATCACCAGCTCCCTGAGTTTACTCAAACTTATGTCCATTGAGTCAGTGATGCCATCCAACCATCTCATCCTCTGTCATCCCCTTCTCCACCCGCCTTCAATCTTTCCCAGTAACAGGGTCTTTTCAAACGAGTAAGCTCTTCACATCAGCTGGCCAAAGTATTGGAGTTTCAGCTTCAGCATCAATTCTGTGTACTTAATTCTAATATTGACTAGTCACAACCCTCATTCAGAATGAGTAAATTAATAAAAATAACAGAGTTTTTTCAGTATAAATTATCAGCATTTATAATAATACACAGTGCTGAAAAAGAGAGTTTGGTGTTGATTTTAAGTGTTAACTGTATTAATAAGCAATATAATACATGGTAATGAATGTTTTTCTAAGTTTCCTTCATATTTTAATAGTAAATAATGTATCAAATAGGTTTTATAAGATTAAATCAAAGAGAAGTAGCTACTCTGGATACTTAAGTAGGGGAGATCTCAAGCATCTCCCCTACTTAGCAATAGGTTATAAACAAAAATGACAACTTTGTTCACAGTTGCATTAATCATATCTATAGTTGTGTATATCTAATTTCCTATTAAAATATTTCAGAGTGTTTCTTATAAAACTTAATATTACCTTGAATTTTAAATCATTTTCAACACATGTATTCAAGAATTAGTAAAATTAAACATGTTATTTAATTATAGTTAATTAAGGGAGACAGATAAAAAATGAAGCATCTATCTCCTAACCACTGTGTTTTCTTTAATAGTTTTTATATCATTATTAAGAAAAATTTACATGGAAAATAACAATTACTTTAAACATTATATAAGCAAAGTCATAACTATAAACTATAAAAAATACTCTCACTTATATTAACATTATATTTTCAAGTTTATTTTCTGATTTCCGACCACAAATCTGTTTTCAGTAGACATTCCTCTTTAGGATGATATAAACTTGTCTGGGCATCTTGGCCTCAGAGTCAATCTGTGACCTTTTGGGCTTTGGACGGCCTAAAATATCAGCATACCTTTTGCATAAAAAACAGATTTTCATATGCCAGAGAAGATACTATTTTTATTGTATAATTTTGAATGTAAACTAGTTTTGTATACTGGCAAAATGAATATTTGGGACTATTTTGTTGCTGCAGGTAAAATAGTTATTTTGTTTTTCAGTGGTATATTGCCCAGGGGGATGGAGATTCTGCTTATTATGCAGTCTTTCAGATAGTAAGATAAAAGGAGCTGAAAGAGGTTTACATAGAAAAGTGGGTATCTCTTTGTTTTTATAACAAATTGGGACTTTATCATTGGCAACCTTATCATTATTTGATAGCCCAATTTTGATAGCATGTTTTAATGCACTTGAGTTTTAATGGTCTTATTGATTTCTAAAGACAAAGTACAAAGTGCATTGCTTACCTAATCTTTCTCTGAACCCATTCCAGACTATTATTCCTCAAGGAAATGATACTTTTAACTTTACAATGAGCAGGTCTCAATTATCTGCTACAATTAAGGAAGCATTGGGTGGAATATGATAATTTTTTTATTTAAATTTTTATAACTTTTATGATGCAACATTATTAGTAACTGTATTATTTCACTAGCACACTCTTCAGAACATTGTGAAATTATATTATAGTTAACCAGAGTGTGCTTAACAAGATCCTTCAAATGTTCTTCTATATGCTTGGAGACAAGTATGAAAAAAATCATTTCAATTAATATGTAAGAGATGAAGGTGACCTCAATAAATTGTAAAAAATTCTACTTCAAACTTTTAGATAGAGTTACTCTTGAATAATTAAAATGAGACGTCCCCACCTGTACCCCATTTTTTTGGTCAATCCAGCTCATCATATCTTGGTATTCAGATGAAGTTTTCTCTAGGGACTGAAGTATTATTGGTTTCCTAAGAAGCACATGTCCTTCATATATTTCATGTTAATGAGTAGGGTGAGTTGAGTAGAATCATTTTAGAAAGGGGATCAATTTTGATAAAAATGGAAGCATTATCATAAAAGCTCTGTTTCCTTGACTGCAATGTGAAATATCCTTATTTGCAATACATACTTGATTTAGCTAGCAGTTGCTTCTTGCCTTCCAATATGAATGACTCAAAGGTTAAAGCAAATTTTAAACACATTAAAATACGACATACTGCAACATGAAAATATGGTTTAATTCCATTATAATTTTGTAAGAAAATTAACTAATCATCTACATCAGAAAAAAAGTAATATAGTTTTATTGAATTCTTACCTGTGTGATACATACTATATTCCCATCAGTTTTTTATTTATGGTTAAATATGTTAAAATTTATGAGAAAAATTGTCTACATGAAATGACCATAATTTTAAAAGATAGTAATTATGTACATCAGTGTGCAAAACTCAAAAGTTCATCATTTGCTATGGAGTAGAGTAAAAGGAGTAAAATAGTATAGATTAGTACAGAATTCAAAATAGGCATTTTAAGAACTGCAAGGGCAATATTGGGAAGTATGTGGAATATAAGAAAATATGATTTGTAAAGAGAAATTGGTTACAAGAAATTTAAAAGCTTGATATATAAATGGTTACATTTAACTACAAAAAAGAAATTTTGTATTTTCCCTTCAATGGATGTGAGATATCAGTAAGTTAGAAAAGAGTTAGTTAATGGATACAGTGATCAAATTATAAGAAATTAATAGCATGGATGAAATAATTAGCAGGCAATAAAAATCATTTTCTTTTTTAAGCTGTATTCTTTATAGAACTAAGAAAGGCCATTCATATGTTTTATATAAATTTTCCAATCACACAAACATTCCCATATGTGTGTGTGTTTACATGGATAATTTTGATGATACTGCTAAAGGAAATGTGAAATTTATCTCTTTAATAGAACATTAATTAGATTACACACCCTTATTTTAATAGAATGATGGTTTATAAGGTCAAATGACTGAATAGTAGAATCAGTCCTAAGAATAATTAAAATATTAAAATAGATTAATGTAGTTATTAGTCAAGTTATACTTATCCACACTGATCAAAATTGTACAATGCATAACTAAGTCCAAGATAAACAATTCAATTCCAATGACATTAATTATAAAGCTCAGCTTTTTCTATTTTTATGCACTAGTACTTAACTTTTGAAAATCCTTAATTTGTGCCAAATACTGTTAAAAAGCAATCCAAAAGTCGACAAGCAATAAATGCTGGAGAGGGTGTGGAGAAAAGGGAACCCTCTTACACTGTTGGTGGGAATGCAAACTAGTGCAGCCACTATGGAGAATAGTGTGGAGATTCCTTAAAAAACCACAAATAGAACCGCCTTATGACCCAGCAATCCCACTGTTGGGCATACACACCGAGGAAACTAGAATTGAAAGAGACACGTGTGCCCCAATGTTCATCGCAGCACTGTTTATAATAGCCAGGACATGGAAGCAACCTTGATGTCCATCAGGAGACAAATGGATAAGAAAGCTGTGGTACATATACACTATGGAGTATTACTCAGCCATTAAAAAGAATACATTTGAATCAGTTCTAATGAGGTGGATGAAACTGGAGCCTATTATACAGAGTGAAGTAAGCCAGAAAGAAAAACACCAATACAGTATACTAACACATATATATGGAATTTAGAAAGATGGTAATGATAACCCTATATGTGAGACAGCAAAAGAGACACAGATGTAAAGAACAGACTTTTGGATTCTGTGGAAGAGGGAGAGGGTGGGATGATTTGGGAGAATGGCATTGAAACATGTATACTATCATGTAAGAAACGAATCGCTAGTGTAGGTTCGATACAGGATACAGGATGCTTGGGGCTGGGGCACTGGGATGACCCAGAGAGATGATATGGGGAGGGTGGTGGGAGAGGGGTTCAGGGTTGGGAACTCATGTACACTTGTGGTGGATTCATGTCAATGTATGGCAAAACCAATACAGTATTGTAAAGTAAAAAAATAAAAATAAAAAAATAATAACAAAGGCATTAAATTTAAAAAAAAGTATTTCAATAAATTCCCTCAACCTGTCTCAATATTCTTATAGATAACTTGAATAGTATTGCATAGTCAGGAAATAATAGAACTGGAATTTAATTTCAGTCTGTATTTTCAACCACTATCAATGAATAGTATGTAACTATAATTTTTGTCACATTTCCTGGTCAAGTCAACAGTGAAAACATTTTCATAGACCTCACGATCTACTTTATGTGTGCACCAGAAAAGAAGCTAGGTATTTAGAAGGAATATTTCTTATTATTATGTGGCTTCCCAGGGGTTGCAGTGGTAAAGAATCTGCCTCCAGTGCAGGAGACACTAGAGATGCGGGTTCAATCCCTGGGTCAGAAAGATCCCCTGAATTGGGAAATGGCAACCGGCTCCAGTATTCTGCCTGGATGGACAGAGGAGCCAGGCAGGCTACAGCCCATGGGGTCGCCAAAGAGTTGGACAGGACACACGTGTGCATCCGCACACATTCTCATTATGAGTATGAATAGAGTGCGTGTCTCTGAGTTTCCCAGAGAAAATAAGTCTGAAACATCTGATGGATTTTTACATAGTTGGGACACTGTTTAGGGTCATAGTATACAGATTTAAATACTACATATAGAGTAGTTCCCCAATTTATGTCTGTAAAGTGTTGATCACTCAATTGTGGCCGACTCTTTGCGATCTCCATGACCTATAGCCCGCCAGGCTCCTCTGCCCATGGGATTTTACTGGAGGGAATACTGGAGTGGGTTACCATTTCCTTATGCAGGGGATCTTTCCGACACAGGGATCAAATCTGGGTGTCCTGCATTGCAGGAAGATTCTTTACCGTCTGAGTCACCAGGGGCTTCAGTGTGTAAAGGAAGAACTCTATGTTGTGAACCATATTTTTGAATTAGAATACGCAATTAACCCCCAGAGAAGGGAAAGGCTACCCAATCCAGTATTCTGGCCTGTGGAATTTCATGTACTGTATACTCCATGAGGTCACAAAGAGTCCGACATGACTGAGTGACTTTCACTTCACTAAGTTAACCTGCTTTGCAACTTACTGTAAAAGAGTTGTATTTTTAAAATTTATATCATTATTTAGTCAAATTATTGAAAAATCAGCACATTTTTATGGAGAAAGTATCTTTCACTAGTACATTTGTTATATGAACAATTGTCTGGTACCAATTATCTAGTGCCTAATATGATTCAGTCATTTATCAAATATTATAAACATGCCTGGAATGCGGGAGACCCAGGTTCGATCCCTGGTTCGGGAAGATCCCCTGGAGAAGGAAATGGCAACCCACTCCATACTCTTGCCTGGAGAATCCCATGGAGGGAGGAGCCTGGTAGGCTACAATCCATGGCGTCGCAAAGAGTCAGACACGACTGAGCGACTTCACTTCACTTTCACTTATAAACATATTCAAGGCCACCCACATTTCCTCATATTCCTCCAGCCTCTTTGAAGTTTGTCAGGGCCACGTATCACTTCTGAGTGAAATTACTTAGAGTCACAACGTGACAATTCTTTCATATTCCCCTTCTGGGAAAGCTAAAAGCAACCATTGATATTACAGGATGTAAAATGAAAGCAGTCTAGATTCATGAGTAATTGTTTGGGACAACGTAGTTCTAAAGATCCTTCTAATTCTCAGAAGACCTTCATGAGTATAAAATATTTGTTATATTTAAACAGTGAGATTTCAGCCAATTTGATACAGTTGTATTGACTTCCATCCTAAATGATAGTGATATACATTTGGTAAGGGATAAGACATGGTTTCTCACCACGTGGATCTTGTAATTGGCTACAGTATAAAGATAGTAATCAAAACAAAAAAGTATTCAGGTTAATGTTCCCTGTGATTCTGTCAATCAAGTTTTGGCAAAACTTGATTTATATTTAAGTGAACACAGCATTGCAATATCAATATCAAATTAATAATATGACATATAATTATTTGTTAATATACTGAAGTAGATGATTGAAAAAATAAAGCAAGAATTTTACTGTCTTTTCTTCAGGCTTCAACAGTACTTAGTACTCAGTCTATTTTATTCTTTATCGATTTTGCTCTACTGTTTCTGACTCTATATATTCTGATGTTGTCTGTCTCTAAAGAATCACAGGGTTTGCACTTTTGGCCTTAGATACTAATTTGTACTAGAACTACAGTGACATTTATAAGTAGAATGTTTTGTATTGCTCTGATTCTAATCCTAAAGGTGATATCAGGCTAGTACATAATTTTGTGGTTATATGTTAGCACCAGACAACTGGGGATAAGAATACAATTAATCTATATGTATCTTATTTGTTTAGTTTTTAGAAAGAAAACTATTATTTTCTTCACCAAAATTCCTTCTCAATTTACCTGAGAACCATATTTTCCAATTTGGAGCAGTGAGTTATATTGGAAAAAGAAAAGAAAAAATAGAAAATTTCAATAAAATATTATGTTTAAATAAACTCTTGTTTCCCTAGCATAGTAAAGACAGATCCAAATAATTGAGTAAACTGTGCTTCCTTGAAAGTAGAAGCAGAAAGCAACTTGATTCTTTCACTCGGTCACCTGGTATGAACCAAAGTAGATGTTCTCTACTTACACAGAGACGTTTCATAATGGGTTGTGGGTGCAGGGGAAAGATACAATAGTCACAAAATTATAGGCAGGACACATTCAAAAGTAGAAGAGACAGACTGACTGGGAAGTGCCACACTGAAGCAAGCATTAACTCTTGAAATCTACTCCTATAGACTATAGGCAGAAAGTGGGGTGGGGAGATTGACAACAATAATTGTCAACAAGAAAAAGGATATTTTAATATTTTACAATGAGCTGGGCAAGTGTGCTTTGTCTGAATAAGAACCTTGATTATGATGCCATTTTCTCCTCTAAAATTAAACATTTTATAGCCTTAGTTGGCCCTGCCCCTATGTCATAACTTCAAATCAGAATGCTAAAATATAACTGAACAACTTCCAAAATAGCATATACTTTAAACCATTGGGGTTTCTTCATATGGAAAATCACTTTGTGGGTAATACCTATGATTCTGCTAATGTTTATGGAGACAATAAACATAACCTCCAAGTTCAGCAAAAATTGATTTCCATAAAAGACAGGAAACATGAAGGAATGAAAAACATCAGCTACTTTTTTAAAATTTTTGCTGAAGATTATTATAGAAAACAGCTTAGATATGCAGCCAAAGTGATCACTACTACTGTGAATTCTGAAGTAAATTAAATACCATCTCTTTCCCCTCTCTCCACCTCCCCAAGTTTACAATTCTTATTTGCAGACAAGTAGAACTAAAATATAAAACTCAGAATAAACCAATCCAGGCAAATTCAGTTTCTTCAAACCAAAGGTACCAACTCAATAAAATCAGTTCTCACATCCTGGGAAAGACTGACTAAGACTCTATTCTTATGGAGTGTATATTGTAATGGAATTTAACTTTTGCATTGATGGTTAATGCTCTCTCACTCCTCATTCTGTGACTGCTTATACTTGCTGGAACATTGCAATAACAATTATAGAGTTAAAAGGATCAATATTAGTTTCTAAGTTTGGGAAATGTATTTGTTAACTAACATATGAAATATCCCATAAATTTTGTATTCTTTAATCAACATGTAAAACATAATGTATGATCTTTAAATAATCAATCTCCTTTTATAAACCACATGATTTCTGCACTGCTGCTGTTGCTAAGTTGCTTCAATCATGTCCGACTCTGTGCGACCCCATAGTGCAGCCCATCAGGGTCCACCGTCCCTGGGATTCTACAGGCAAGAACACTGGAGTAGGTTGCCATTTCCTTCTCCAATGACTGAAAGTGAAAAGTGAAAGTGAAGTTGCTCAGTCATGTCTGACTCTTCGCCACCCCATGGACTGCAGCCTACCAGGCTCCTCCGTCCATGGGATTTTCCAGGCAAGAGTACTGGAGTGGGGTGCCATTGCCTTCTCCTGATTTCTGCACATGATTCATAATATCCCCAACCAACCTAAACAAAATTCTTGGTATCCCCAATTTATTTATGAGATAAGGGATGCTCTAGCAGATAAGTTATTTATTAAGAATCACCAGCCAGTCAAAAGGGCCTGAGTGAAAAGAAGATAATATTCAGGCCTGAGTGAAAAGAAGATTTGATGCTCTTTAGCAATTTTCTTGGATACTCATTGTGAGTACTGTTGACTTAAAGTTCTTTCTTACCAAAGACACTGCAAAAAGTTTAATTTTCTGTCTTATTTAAAAATTATTTTCATCCATATTCATAGTATTCCTAAGTTACAATTTTTCTAATACTGTTTTGCACCCCAGCTTTGGAAGGTTGAGTGATGATAGTACTCTTTGTAGTGTACATTCCTATTTATCTGATAACCTGGGTGTACTTGCAGAAGGAGATTTAACTTAAAAAAAAAATTGAAATGATAGCTATTTGGCTATGTATACCCTTGGTAACAATTAGCAAAGTTTACCTTTTGGAATGTGATTATGTAAAATTTGTGTCTACAAGTGTAAATTTCAATTTGTATGTTAATCAACTAGGGCAAGGCTAGAGATTCAGCATTTCTATTTTTTAAATTGAGGGACAATTGATGTATGATATCATATATTTACAGTTGCACAGTATAGTGAGTCATACTTTTTAGAATTTATACTCAATTTATAGTTATTGTGAAATATTGGCTATACTCTGTGTTGTACTAGATATCCTTGCAGTTTATTTTATACATAGGGGTTTGTACTTCTTAATCTCCTACACCTGTATTTTCCCTCTCCCTTTTTCCTCACTCCACTGGTAACCAATGGTTTGTGCTCAATATTTGTGGGTTTGTTTCTCTTTTGTTATATTTACAAGTTTGTATTTTTAAGATTTCATATATGAGTGATATAATACAGTATTTGTCTTTCTCTGTTGGACTTATTTCACTTTAGCATAATACCCTCCAAGTCCATCCATGTTGCTACAGTTGGCACGGTTTCATTTTTCTATATTCCTGGGTAGTATGCCATTACCAGTGTATGTATTATATCTTTATCCGTTTGTCTGTTGATGAACAACTGGTGTGCTTTCCTATCTTTGCAATTGTAAATAATGCTGCCATGAACATTCAGCTGCATGTATCTTTTTGAATTAGCATTTTAGCTTTCATTGGGTGTATTTCCAAGAGGGAGATTGCTGGGTCATATGATAGTGCTACTTAAATTTTTTGAGAACCTCCAAATTGTTTTCCACCAATTTACATTCTCCTTAGCAGTATGTGAGTATTTGCTTCTGTCCACACTGTTGTCAACCTTTGTTATTTGTGTTTCTTTTTGATGATAACCATTTTGACAGATGTGAGATGATAATTTCATTGTGGTTTTCATTTGCATTTTCCTAATGATTGGTAATGTTAAATATCTTTTAATATGCCTGTGAATCATGAGTATGTCCTCTTTGAAGAGTTTTTATTCAGATCCTCTGCCCATTATTTCATCAGGATGTTTGATTTTCAGTGTTGAGTTGTATGAGTTGTTATATGTCTTAGATATGAATACCTTATCAGTCATATCGTTTGCAAATATTTTCTCCTATTCAGTAGGTTGTCTTTTTGTGCCATCAGTATTTTCCCTTGCTGTGCCAAATCTTTTAAGTTTAGTTAGGTCATCTTTGTTTGTTTGTTTGATTGATTGGTATTTACTTTTATTTCCTTTGCTTCAGGAAACAGACCCCAAAATAAGATCATTATGATTTATGTCAAAGATTGTCCTGTATATGTTTTCTTCTAGGAGCTTTATGGAAGAGACTATCATTTCCCTATTGTATGTTTTTGCCTGCTTTGTCATAGATTAATGAACCATAAGTGTGTGGATTTATTTCTGTGCTCTCTAGCCTGTTCCATTGTTGTTGTTGTAGTTTTTGTGCATACCAGTGCTATATTTTTGATTCCTATAGCTTTGTATTACAGTCCCAAGACAGGAAGCATGGTTCCTCCACCTCTGTTCTTGTTTCTCAAGATTCTTTTGGCTGTTTGGGGTCTTGTGTTTCCATACAAATTTTATATTATTTGTTCTAGTGAAAACTCCCATTGGTAATTTGATAGGGATTATGTTTAATTTGTCAACTGCTTTGGGCAATGTGCTAATTTTAAGAATATTGGTTCTTACAACTTAAGAAAACAGTATATCTTTCCATCTGTTTGTGTTATCTTCAATTCCCTGGTAGCTCAGCTCTAAAGAATCTGCCTGCAATACAGAAGACCCTGGTTCAATTCCTGAGTCAGGAAGATTGGCAGGAGAAGGGATAGACTACCCACTCTAGTATTCTTGGGTTTCTCTGGTGGCTCAGCTGATGAAGAGTCCACCTGCAATGTGGAAGACCTGAGTTTGATCCCTGGGTTGGGAAGATCCCCTGGAGAGGGAAGCGGCTACCCACTCCAGTATTCTGGCTAAAGAATTCAGTGGACTGTATAGTCCATGGGGTTGCAAAGATCTGGACGTGACTGAGAGACTTTCACTTTCCTTAATCAACATCTTGTATTATTTGGAGGACAGACCTTATGTGTCCTTAGGAGGATTATCCCTATTCAAAATAATTTTTAATATGATGGTAAATGGGATTATTTATTTAATTTTCTTAGTGATCAAAGACCAGTGGTTGACAAAATTTTAAGAAAATGCTTTAGTTTTGTTTAGTTAACATCAACGATCTTCAACATGACTGGATAAGCTAGGAGAAAGAATGATTAAGAAAAACCAAAAGCACAGGAAAAACAAATGCAAACAAATATGTAAATAAAATTCAGGTTTTCTGCCATTTTTCTTTTTGTATTATCAGTATTCTCCTGCATACTTGATTTGACTATTTAAAACAATTGTCTTATAATAAGAATTATCTATAATAAACAATATTCATGAGGCCAAACCATCTTACCTGTCTGCATCTCCTGAGAAACCTGTATGTAGGTCAAAAAGTAACAGTACTGGACATGAAACAGTGAACTGGTTAAAAATTGGGAAAGGAGTATGACAAGGCTGAGTATTGTCACCTTGCTTATTTAATTTACAGGCAGAGTACATCATGCAAAATATTGGGCAGAATGAATTATGAGGTAGAATCAAGATTGCTGGGAGAAATATCAACAACCTCAGATATGTAGATGATAACACTCTAATGGCAGAAAGAGAAACCAAAGAGCCTCTTGATGAGAGTGAAAGACAGTGAAAAAGCTGTCTTAAAACTCAATCAAACTTAATAAAAAACTAAGGTCATGGCATCCAGTCCCATCACTTTATGGCAAACAGATGGGGAAACAATGGAAATAGTGAGAAACTTTATTTTTTTCAGCTCCAAAATCACTGTGGATGATGACTGGGGCCATGGAATTGAAAGACACTTGCTCCTTGGAAGGAAAGCTATGGAAAATCTAGACTTCATGTTAAAAAGCAGAGACATTACTTTTCCAGCTAAGGTCCATATAGTCAAAGCTATGGTTTTTCTATTAGCCATGTATGGATGTAAGAGCTGAAGTATAAAGAAGCCGAAGAATAGATGCTTCTAAATTGTGATGCTGGAGAAGACTCTTGAGAGTCCCTTGGACTGCATGGAAATAAAACCAGTCAATCCTAAAGGAAATCAACCTTGAATGCTGAATGGAAAGGCTGAAGCTGAGGCTCCATTACTTGGCTGCCTGATGCGAAGAGCTGACTCATTGGAAAATGAGTCAGTCTTACCCACAGATGTGGGAAGGATTGAATGCGAAATAAGAAAGAGGTGAGAGAGAGATGAAATTGTTAGACAGCATCACTGACTCAATGGACACGAACTTGAGCAAACTCCAGGAGATTGTGAAGGACAGGGGAAGCCTGGTGTGCTGCAGTCCATGGAGTCACAAAGAGTAAGACTCAACTAAACAACATAAGGGCCAGGCTCACATAGATTTAAACTCTGTTATTCTTGAAAGTCTTGTCTGGATATCTCGGCTATCATACGTCTTTCTCACTGGGTGATTTTGAGAATCAAATAAGATGGTTGTGCTGGTGCCATGTAAACTATGACACATTTACAACTCTAGACTATAATGACAAGGGGTCAGGAAGGAAATAGTGGTACTACATTAATCATGACCTATAGTCTTATATTCTGGTTTATATTTTTTCTGATAACTAAGGTATATAATATAGATGACCTCATAATAATAAATCATATAATTTTGTCAAGTGATTTTTGATGATGAAGTCATTTTATTTATGAACAAGTTTGAATTCAAAGGACTAATCAAATGCAAATTGTCTCTGGCAGATTTTGGCAGATATCTGAACTTGAGAATACATGATTAAGGTGATATACATCAGCATTTTCAGAAATCACTTTTTACGTCTCATATCTAAGCAATGAGAATGAAAAGAATCATTAGTAAAAGACCCCTCCTGTTATAGGATAATTATTTAATTTTGGGGAGAGGAAGCATGAGTTATTAAAGCTGCTGAGACTATATTATTTATTAAAATTTTAAATGAAGGGAGATATTAATCTAATTTATTTAATATATTTAATTTACAATTAAAACACTCCCCCCAAAGGAGTACCCTGCTATTCTCTCCACTCTACCCTTACTCAAGGCTGTTAACCAGCTATGCCTGTATTTTCAAAATAATCAATTAAAAGTTTCTTCAGTAACAAATAGTCACAAAATTTATTATCTTAAATAAATGAAAAACATATAAGTACATTGAATATAGAGATTTAATTTTTGAATTCCGTATTTCAAGTAGCATTGAAGAGTCCTGAAATGTTTATTTACAAATAAAAATGAATTTTATTTTTCCAATATACAGATAACTAGTTACTATTTTCTATACTCTGAATCACATATTTAAGGTCCTATGACTATGAGTTCAATTATGTTTACCAAGAGTTATCCACTAAAAGTTGATAGTTTCAATAAATAGAATTAAGGCAACTTCTTTAGTGTCAGACAACGCATGATTAAAGAGAGATAAATGGCAGAAGTAGTTGCATTAGGAAAAGAGCAAGGCCCATATTCTACTTAATCCAACCTGGGATAGAAACATCTAGAACCAAAAGATAATTCTTATACATTTTTGAACTAATATTTACTTGTTTTAAGGACCTGCCATTATGAATATTGGTATATTTGTGGTTAGCATAAATCACCGAAACTTTATTATTAAAATTTGAAATTGTATTTGAAATCTGCAAGGAGATCCAACCAGTCCATTCTGAAGGAGATCAACCCTGGAATTTCTCTGGAAGGAATGATGCTAAAGCTGAAGCTCCAGTACTTTGGCCACCTCATGTGAAGAGTTGACTCATTGGAAAAGACTGTGATGCTGGGAGGGATTTGGGGCAGGAGGAGAAGGGGAGACAGAGGATGAGATGGCTGGATGGCATCACGGACTCGATGGATGTGAGTCTGAGTGAACTCCGGGAGATGGTGATGGACAGGGAGGCCTGGCGTGCTGCGATTCATGGGATCTCAAAGAGTCGGACACGACTGAGCGACTGAACTGAACTGAACTGAAACTTTATTGTATTTAGGCATTCACAAATATTGTAGAAAAATATTCTTTAATAAAATTAATAAATTGATTGTATGTTGCAAATTAGAAAAATATGAAGGTTTATTCCGAGTCAGTTTAAATGATTTTGTCATCTAAATGTAGAGAGCAATTACAATGAATATAAGCACTGATAAAACAAACTGTGTTTGTAAAGTGCTCGTTTGCTTAATGTGATTTTTTAAAATGTATGCTGCTTATATGTATACACAGATTATACAGTGAAGACTAATTGACAAAGAAAATAGTAACTAAAACAGTTCCTTAAAATCAGTGCACACTAATATACACTCCTTAAATGGCTCTTTATCATAAAACATATTTCAAAAGTTCAATGCAGGCATAGTATCAACTAGGGCATGCTTGAAAAGGTATAATTGGATTTTATCCCAGAAAAGGCTAAATAAATTGAAATATGTTTTGAATCATTATTCATATTCTTCTGTGATAAAAATAACCTTATATACCTTAATAGCATGAAAAATTGTCCAACGAGGGAATAATCAGAAAAGAAGGAAAAGAAGCAATCAAAAGAGAAAGGGAAAGAATTTTAGCAAAGAAAGCAATAAATGACTTGTGTGAATAATTTCAGAGCCTTTAATAAGCTGCTTGTACCTCCCAGAAGACTTGTGGAAAAAATTAAAGAAATGTTTTAAACACTTGAAGAGAACATATAAGACAATTTTCTTGTTTTTTTTTTTTTTTATCTAGAACATAAAAATGTGAGAAGTACAATATTTACCGTACAAAGCCTTATCTGAGAAGCCATTAACAGACTATGGAAATAGCTTAATATTGCAAGTCTATAGCCCATGAAATTTCTCCAGTAAACAAAAGATCCTCCCTAACATGTAAATTCATTTTGGTGATGTTCAATGAAGAAATTGCCTTATTACTTCTATAAAACTTTTGTAAAGGGCTATATTTACACATACAAGGGAGGTGGGATCTACCATTTAGCATCATTTTCACGTTTGTTGAATGTGAAACATGGGGCGGGGGTTCTACCACAGTTATGGGATTTCAATCCCTAATTTTTAGTGTTTAAGTATATGGAGACAAAATATTGCAACTCTGGCGTTACTGGGATCTACATGATTTTTATATCTTGTAGTACTTCTGTGTATAGGCTTAAAATAGTAAACTGTAATCAAATTGATCCCAAACTTCCAACACAATTATATAGATAGCAGTATTTACTCAATTATATGTAAACAACTTATATATTTCAAGATCTTAACATTTTGAATACTTCAAGACTCACTATTATTAAGATTACCTTACTGTTATGAATCATATTCTACTTTTTATCTTTCACTTTTCTAAGTCCATCTCTTAGCATTCAGACTCTGAAAGAGTGAGAATTTTCTTTCTTAAGTGGATTATAGTTTTATTAGTCAAGGATTACAGTTTTATTAGTCAACTGAGAGCAATTCTCTTTATCTTAGAATAGGCTGAGTCAAGGGATTATAGAGTAACTTTGAAAAATAGATCTTCCTTTTGTTTACAGAAATCTCTTCAGATCTATTTCAGCCCATAAATCTGTAATCTTTAATCATTGTGTTTTATCCTTTTCCAAAATTACCACTTGCTGCTTGATCTCTCTGGTCAACGCCATACTTGTTTTTCCTTTATTATTTCTTTGATTTTTCTTTTTATAGTCATCCAATGAGTTTATCATTATACCTAATACTGAATTATTAAAGCAGGTTTTTTTTTTTTTTTCTGTTTGCTTCTTTTATATTGTGGTAATGGCACTTGCCTCTAAGTGCTTCTTATAATAGTTTCTTCACACAAATGCAAAACTTATTTTATGTAAACACTCAATAGACACTTACATTATTAAGATTAAGAACATGAATATAGCACTTAGAGAAGAATTTGTAGCTTCTTCTTCATATGTTATAAACAAATAACTTCATGTTTGTTTATAGTATATGAATATAACACTTACAGAAGAATATGAGGCAGCATATGAAATTTAAAAAAATTAACATCATTTTCTTTAAAAGCAAAACAGATTTCATGCCAATTTAATTTGGTATGAAAATTTAATTCAGTTTCTCAAAGTTTAAAAAGAACCATTTCATTAAATAGAAATGGTTGCTTTACAAAATAAATAAAAATTTGAAAAGTTTTTTTAAAAAGATTTTAAACAAAATTTACAGAGGAATTTATCATATTATAGAACTAACCCTTTCATAGCCACCCTTCATAAGAGAGTCATAATTCTCAGAAGGCTATAAAAGTCAAAGTGAATCTCAATGATGTTATTTGTTTTTAAAGCAAGTTTCTTGACAGACCCCAGATACCTTGAGTTTTGAAGTCATTGTCTATGTTGCTTCCCTGGTGGCTAAGACAGTAAAGAATTTGCCCACAATGCAGGAGATCTGGGTTCAACCCCTGGGCTGGGAAGATGCCCTGGAGAAGATAATGGCTGCCCACTCCAGTATTCTTGCCTGGACAATCCCATGGACAGAGGAGCCTGGTGGGTTATAGTCCATGGGGTCTCAAAGACTAGAACACGTCTGAGTGACTAACACTGTCAGAAGTACAGATAATTTTATATTTTGCACTGTCAGAAATTTTATTTTTATTAATATATTTTATCACTTTTATTATAAATGCTTAAATTTTATTATTTTATAAATGAGTGAGTCTAATTAATTCCATTCTCATTGATGATGGGAGTTAGAGATACTTTTGGACCAATAGTTCAGAGGAATGCTTGTACTTCATAAGATTTCCTGTGTATTAAACCTTAGCAGAATTACTGGCTGATCCTGATCCAAGTGGTCCTAATTCATTTATTTCATGTATAGATATAATGTTGATAAGATGATTATGTGAGCTGTAGACACTTAGGTATATTTATTTAAATTATAGGAGTTATGAGAAGGTGTGTATTATTAAGAGACTACAACTGAATTGAGCAGATACAGAAAATTCCATTCTCTGGCTTCTACTTAGTGTTACACACAAAATGAGCAAGCCAAATACAATCTCTTGAATATAATTATTTTTAGAAAATGTTTTTCTTTCAGATTCTTTACCGTCTTATCCACCAGGGAAGCAACATAGACAATGGCCTTAAAAATCAAGGTATCTGAGGTCTGTCAAGAAACTTGTTTTGAAAACAAATAACATTCTTGCATTCTTCTTGAACTTAACATTTTGCTTCATAAAATTCTTATAATTTACATTTTGTTGTTTAGTTGCTAAGTCATGTCTGACTCTTTGCAACCCCACAAACTGCAGCAGCTCCGGCTTCCCTGTCCTTCAGTATCTTCTGGAGCTGCTCAAACTCATGTCCATTGAATCTGTGATGCCATCATGGTACAATAATATAATGATAAAAATTCTGTTCTTTGTCTATCTTTAAATTTTATTGAAGAATAGTTCTTTGCCATGTTGTCTTAGTTTCTGCTGTACAACAAAGTGAGTCAGTTATAAGTATATATATAGCCCCTCTTTTTTAGATCTCCTTTGCATTTAGGTCACCACAGAGCATTGATTAGAATTCCTTGTGCTATACAGCAGGTTCCCATTAATTATCTATATTATACACTGTGCTGTATGCTGTGCTAAGTCTCTTCAGTCATGTCCAACTCTTTGTAACCCCATGGGCTGTATTAGCTTAAGCTTAATATATTTACTCAATCTGAGTCGTGTCCAACTGTTTGCAATCCCTTGGACTGTAGGCTCTTCTGTCGATGAGATATCCAGGCAAGAATACTGGAATGGGTTGCCATTTCGTACTCCAGGGGATCTTCTCAGTATAGGGATACAACCCCTCATCTCTTGCATATCCTGCACTGGCAGGCAGATTCTTTCCCACTGAGCCACCTGGGAAATTTTATGCATAGTAGTGCATATATGTCAAATCCAATATCCCAATTCATCCAAGCCTCCCTCCCCCTCTTGGTATTCATAAGTTTTTTCTCTACATCAGTGTTTCTATTTATGCTTTGCAAATAAGTTCATCTGTCTGTGCTATTATTCTAGATCCCACACATAAATGGTATTATATGATATTTGTTTTTTGGACTAGCTTCACTATATATGACACTCTCTAGGTCTATCCACATCTCTCTGTAAACGGCACTATTTTGTTCATTTTTTAGGGCTGATGATAGGGTGGAGAAAGAAAATAATGGTGCAGACTGCACATTCACCATCTAAAGAGGTGAAGACATGGCTTTTCCAAGAATCACGCTATTATTTTTTAAAATAATGGGATTTAAATCTTCTTCCTTATGCTCCAACCATGGTAGAGAAGGGATTCCTTATAATAGGGAAACAAATGGAAACAAAACAAAACAAAACATAAACTTGTGGAGTATCTTCACATTAGAATATGTATATTTGTTCCATTGTATATTCTTGCCTCCTTTGTCAAAGATAAGGTGTCCATAGGTGTGTGGATTTATCTCTGGGCTTTCTATTTTGTTCCATTGATCTATATGTCTGTCTTTGTGCCAGTACCATACTGTCTTGATGACTGTGGCTTTGTAGTAGAGCCTGAAGTCAGGCAAGTTGATTCCTCCCGTTCCATTCTTCTTTCTCAAGATTGCTTTGGCTATTCGAGGTTTTTTGTATTTCCATACAAATCTTGAAATTATTTGTTCTAGTTCTGTGAAAAATGTGGCTGGTAGCTTGACAGGGATTGCACTGAATTTGTAAATTGCTTTGGGTAGTATACTCATTTTCACTATATTGATTTTTCCAATCCATGACCAGGGTATATTTCTCCATGTATTAGTGTCCTCTTTGATTTCTTTCATCAGTGTTTTATAGTTTTCTATATATAGGTCTTTAGTTTCTTTAGGTAGATATATTCCTAAGTATTTTATTCTTTTCGTTGCAATGGTGAATGGAATTGTTTCCTTAATTTCTTTTTCTACTTTCTCATTATTCGTGTATAGGAATGCAAGGGATTTCTGTGTGTTGACTTTATATCCTGCAACTTTACTATATTCATTGATGAGCTCTAGTAATTTTCTGGTGGAGTCTTTAGGGTTTTCCAAGTAGAGGATCATGTCATCTGCAAACAGTGATAGTTTTACTTCTTCTTTTCCAATTTGGATTCCTTTTATTTCTTTTTCTGCTCTGATTGCTGTGGCCAAAACTTCCAGAACTATGTTGAATAGTAGTGGTGAAAGTGGACACCCTTGTCTTGTTCCTGACTTTAGGGGAAATGCTTTCAATTTTTCACCATTGAGGATAATGTTTGCTGTGGGTTTGTCATAGATAGCTTTTATTATGTTGAGGTATGTTCCTTCTATTCCTGCTTTCTGTAGAGTTTTTATCATAAATGGATGTTGAATTTTGTCAAAGGCCTTCTCTGCATCTATTGAGATAATCATATGGTTTTTATTTTTCAATTTGTTAATGTGGTGAGTTACATTGATTGATTTGCAGATATTGAAGAATCCTTGCATCCCTGGGATAAAGCCCACTTGGTCATGGTGTATGATCTTTTTTAATGTGTTGTTGGATTCTGATTGCTAGAATTTTGTTGAGGATTTTTGCATCTATGTTCATCAGTGATATTGGCCTGTAGTTTTCTTTTTTTGTGACATCTTTGTCAGGTTTTGGTATTAGGGTGATGGTGGCCTCATAGAATGAGTTTGGAAGTTTACCTTCCTCTGCAATTTTCTGGAAGAGTTTGAGGAGGATAGGTGTTAGCTCTTCTCGAAATTTTTGGTAGAATTCAGCTGTGAAGCCGTCTGGACCTGGGCTTTTGTTTGCTGGAAGATTTCTGATTACTGTTTCAATTTCCGTGCTTGTGATGGGTCTGTTAAGATTTTCTATTTCTTCCTGGTTCAGTTTTGGAAAATTGTACTTTTCTAAGAATTTGTCCATTTCTACCACGTTGTCCATTTGATTGGCATACAACTGCTGATAGTAGTCTCTTATGATCCTTTGTATTTCTGTGTTGTCTGTTGTGATCTCTCCATTTTCATTTCTAATTTTATTGATTTGATTTTTCTCTCTTTGCTTCTTGATGAGTCTAGCTAATGGTTTGTCAATTTTATTTATCCTTTCAAAGAACCAGCTTTTGGCTTTGTTGATTTTTGCTATGGTCTCTTTTGTTTCTTTTGCATTTATTTCTGCCCTAATTTTTAAGATTTCTTTCCTTCTACTAACTCTGGGGTTCTCCAACTCTTCCTTTTCTAGTTGCTTTAGTTGCAGAGTTAGGTTGTTTATTTGACTTTTTTCTTGTTTCTTGAGGTATGCCTGTATTGCTATGAACTTTCCTGTTAGCACTGCTTTTATAGTGTCCCACAGGTTTTGGGTTGTTGTGTTTTCATTTTCATTCATTTCTATGCATATTTTGATTTCTTTTTTGATTTCTTCTGTGATTTGTTGGTTATTCAGAAGTGTGTTGTTCAACCTCCATATGTTGGAATTTTTAATAGTTTTTCTCCTGTAATTGAGATCTAATCTTAATGCATTATGGTCAGAAAAGATGCTTGGAATGATTTCGATTTTTTTGAATTTATCAAGTTTAGATTTATGGCCCAGGATGTGATCTATCCTGGAGAAGGATCCATGAGCACTTGAAAAAAAGGTGAAATTCATTGTTTTGGGGTGAAATGTCCTGTAGATATCAATTATGTCTAACTGATATAATGTATCATTTAAAGTTTGCGTTTCTTTGTTAATTTTCTGTTTAGTTGATCTGCCCATAGGTGTGAGTGGGGTATTAAAGTCTCCCACTATTATTGTGTTATTGTTGATTTCCCCTTTCATACTTGTTAGCATTTGTCTTACATATTGCGGTGCTCCTATATTGGGTGCATATATATTTATAATTGTTATATCTTCTTCTTGGATTGTTCCTTTGATCATTATGTAGTGGCCTTCTTTGTCTCTTTTCACAGCCTTTGTTTTAAAGTCTATTTTATCGGATATGAGTATTGCCACTCCTGCTTTCTTTTGGTCTCTATTTGCGTGGTATATCTTTTTCCAGCCCTTCACTTTCAGTCTGTATGTGTCCCTTGTTTTGAGGTGGGTTTCTTATAAGCAGCATATAGAGGGGTCTTGTTTTTGTATCCATTCGGTCAGTCTTTGTCTTTTGGTTGGGGCGTTCAACCCATTTACGTTTAAGGTGATTATTGATAAGTATGATCCCGTTAAACTGGTCAACCACATGTAAAAGAATGAAACTAGATCACTTTCTAACACCATACACAAAAATAAACTCAAAATGGATTAAAGATCTAAATGTAAGATCAGAAACTATAAAACTCCTAGAGGAGAATATAGGCAAAACACTCTCAGACATAAATCACAGCAGGATCCTCTATGATCCACCTCCCAGAATTCTGGAAATAAAAGCAAAAATAAACAAATGGGATCTAATTAAAATTAAAAGCTTCTGCACAACAAAGGAAAATATAAGCAAGGTGAAAAGACAGCCTTCTGAATGGGAGAAAATAATAGCAAATGAAGCAACTGACAAACAACTAATCTCAAAAATATACAAGCAACTTATGCAGCTCAACTCCAGAAAAATAAATGACCCAATCAAAAAATGGGCCAAAGAACTAAATAGACATTTCTCCAAAGAAGACATACGGATGGCTAACAAACACATGAAAAGATGCTCAACATCACTCATTATTAGAGAAATGCAAATCAAAACCACAATGAGGTACCACTTCACACCAGTCAGAATGGCTGTGATCCAAAAATCTGCAAGCAATAAATGCTGGAGAGGGTGTGGAGAAAAGGGAACCCTCCTACACTGTTGGTGGGAATGCAAACTAGTACAGCCACTATGGAGAACAGTGTGGAGATTCCTTAAAAAATTGCAAATAGAACTACCTTATGACCCAGCAATCCCACTTCTGGGCATACACACCGAGGAAACCAGAATTGAAAGAGACACATGTACCCCAATGTTCATCGCAGCACTGTTTATAATAGCCAGGACATGGAAACAACCTAGATGTCCATCAGCAGATGAATGGATAAGAAAGCTGTGGTACGTATACACAATGGAGTATTACTCAGCCGTTAAAAAGAATTCATTTGAATCAGTTCTGATGAGCTGGATGAAACTGGAGCCAATTATACAGAGTGAAGTAAGCCAGAAAGAAAAACACCAATACAGTATACTAACACATATATATGGAATTTAGGAAGATGGCAAGGACGACCCTGTATGCAAGACAGGAAAAAAGACACAGATGTGTATAATGGACTTTTGGACTCAGAGGGAGAGGGAGAGGGTGGGATGATTTGGGAGAATGGGAATTCTAACATGTATACTATCATGTAAGAATTGAATCGCCAGTCCATGTCTGACGCAGGATGCAGCATGCTTGGGGCTGGTGCATGGGGATGACCCAGAGAGATGTTGTGGGGAGGGAGGTGGGAGGGGGGGTCATGTTTGGGAACGCATGTAAGAATTAAAGATTTTAAAATTTAAAAAAAAATTAAAAAAAAATAAAAAATAAAGCTAAAAAAAATAAAACAACAACAAAAAAAAGAAAAACAGGCAGAAGCAAGATTATAAAGAGATATATATGATCTACAGAAGTACTTTTCAAACTTTTTAAGGCACAATTCATAATAAAATATATTTTCTATTACATGAGCATAAACACAAAAAATTAAAATTTTACCAACTATTGCATCTTATGAGGTAATAAATGCATACTTTATATTCTAAAAAAAAAAAAAAAAGAATATGTATATTTGTATCCACATGAAAAGGTAGCCCATTCGGACCACTGTCACACACAGCACTGTTGACTACTGGCTTATGAAAACAGTGAATATTAACAGAAGGAGAACTACCAAACAGATACTTAAAGTATTATGTGTCTATTTTTTTCTTCTTTTTTCCAATCCTAACACTGTGAGAACTAGTCTAGAAAAATAATAAAAAAGAGGCATTTAAGAGTCAGTTTAAATTTCCCCTAACTTTATACCATGGAGGAATGAAACTTTAAAAATTCAGTCTAAGAATTTCAAACTGCATTGTGTTCTGTTTTAATAATCCAAAGTAAATAGAAACATATGGAATCTTCCACAAGTGTCATTAGGAATTTAAAAAGTTTATTAAGTGTGATAAAAGCAGTACAAAAAAAATGACTTCTTGTTTGTGACTCACCAGTTAGCAGCAATTACATTCATAATTCCATGGGCCTTCCAATAATGGAAACTAATGTTGCTTAGGAAGCATCACTATAAACAGAACTGATGGAGGTGATGGAATTCCAGCTGAACTATTTTAAATCCTAAAAGATGATGCTGTGAAAGTGTTGCACTCAATATGCCAGCAAATTTGGAAAACTCAGCAGTGGCCACATAACTGGAAAATGTTAGATCCCAAAGATGGGCAATGACAAAAATGTCCAAACTACTGCACAATTGCACTCAATTCACATGCTAAAAAGATAATGCTTGAAATCTTTCAAGCTAGGCTTCAGCAGTATGTGAACTAAAAATTTCCAGATGTTCAAACTGGATTTAGAAAAGGCAGAGGAACCAGAGATCAAATTGCCAACATCTGTTGGATCATAGAAAAACCAAGAGAATTCCAGAAAAGCATCTGCTTCATTGACTATGCTATAACCTTTGACTGTGTGGATCACAACAAACTGTGGGAAGTTCTTGAAGAGATGGGAACACCAGACCATCTTATCTGCTTCATGAGAAAACTGTCTGCAGGTCAAGAAACAACAGTTAGAAGTGGGCATGGAACAACGGACTGGTTCCAAATTGTCACCCTGCTTATTTAACTTATATGCAGAGTACATCATGCAAAATGCCAGGCTGGATGAAGCTCAAGCTGGAATCACGGTTTCCAGCAAAAATATCAATAACCTCAGATATGCAGATGATACCAAGCTTATGGCAGAAAGCAAAGAAGAACTAAAGAGCCTCTTGATGAAAGTGAAAGAGTACAGTGAAAAAGCTGGCTTAAAACTCAGCATTCAGAAAACGAAGATCATGGCATCTGGTTCCATTACTTCATGGCAAATAAATGAGGAAAAAAATGGAAACAGTGACAGATTTTATTTTCTTGGGCTCCAAAATCACTGCAGATGGTGATTGCAGCCATGATATTAAAAGATGCTTGCTCTTTGGAAGAAAAGTTATGACAAACCTGGACAACATATTAAAAAACAGAGATATCACTTTTCCTACAAAGGTCCATATAGTCACAGCTGTGTTTTTTCCAGTAGCCATGTATGGACATGAGAGCTTGACCTTAAAGAAATCTGAGCACCAAAGAATTGATGCTTTTGAAATGTGGTGTTGGAGAAGACTCTTGACGGTCTCTTGGACTACAAGGAGATCAAATCAGTCAATACTAAAGGAAATTAGTCTTGAATATTCATTGGAAGGACTGATGCTTAAGCTTAACTTCCAATACCTTGGCCATCTGATGTAAAGAGCTGACTCACTGGAAAAGACCCAGATGCTGGGGAAGATTGGAGGTAGGAGGAGAAGGGGATGACAGAGGATGAAATGATGGGATGGCATCATAGTTTCAGTGGACATGAGTTTGAACAAACTCCAGGAGATGGTGAAGAACAGGGAAGCCTGGCATGCTGCAGCCCCATGAGGTCACAAAGAGCTTGACATGACTGAGCAACAGAACAGCAACAACATGTTGACACAGGATTGAAGGACCTGGGAGAATACCAATAGCACCCCAACAACCTGCCATTTGAAAATGGAAGTCAAATAGGTTCACTAGGTCGTCCAATTTATAGGCAGGATAAACAGAGCCCTGCAGATCCATGGAGAAGCTTTGTGAATCTAAAGTTACCATGAAGCAGAAAAATGTTAGTATTTTTCTTTTTTGACAAAAACACATGATGATCTCAAATACAAAATTATTACAGAAGTCTGATTGTGTTAAACCTCAGTAGGTAAAACTCAGGTCCTGATTAACTATTTTTCTTCCTGTTTGATGATAGTGCGGTTATCTGACTAATTGGGAGAACTTCAAGACCTTTAAGTCAAGAAAGACTTATGAGGTGATACTTTGTATCATGACATTTGACCTGAAGTTACAAATTATTCAACTGTTCTCCACAACTGGAGGAACATCTTTATACTACTTTCATACTGCTCTTTGGACAAAGATTATGGCACTTTCAAATACCTTTTGGAGGGGAATTTATACAATAAATAAGCTGGAGGAATTTAGAAGATTAATTGGAGATGAAAGACTTAATATGAGTAAAACTTAAGAAAGCTGATTGAGAAATATAACTTTGCTTTGAATGATAACTGGGATAAGTAGGCTAATGACCTTTTTAAGTGGACAGTAGTAAATATTAAAAATCAAAATATTTGATGAGTAATTCTATATTTTAGAGTATTAACTCACATTGGAATTTACTTGAAATATATAAATACATGATATATATGATTATATTTATATGTGTACTATATAATATGTATATTATATAATACATGATTATATTTTATGATGCTTATACCTGTCTGTCACCAGTTTTAATTCCCTATGGAAGACCCATAGATGTTTGGTTCAATTCAGTTCAGTTCAGTCACTCAGTCATGTCCAACTCTTTGCGACCCCATGAATCACAGCATGCCAGGCCTCCCTGTCCATCACCAACTCCCAGAGTTCACTCAAACTCATGTCCATCGAGTTGGTGATGCCATCCAGCCATCTCATCCTTTGTCGTCCCCTTCTCCTCCTGCCCCCAATCCCTCCCAGCATCAGGGTCTTTTCCAATGAGTCAACTCTTTGCATGAGGTGGCCAAAGTACTGGAGCTTCAGCTTTAGCATCATTCCTTCCAAAGAAATCCCAGGGCTGATCTCCTTCAGAATGGACTGGTTGGATCTCCTTGCAGTCCAAGGGACTCTCAAGAGTCTTCTCCAACACCACAGTTCAAAAGCATCAATTCTTTGGTGCTCAGCTTTCTTCACAGTCCAACTCTCACATCCATACATGACTACTGGAAAAACCATAGCCTTGACTAGACGGACCTTTGTTGGCAAAGTAATGTCTCTGCTTTTGAATATGCTATCTAGGTTGGTCATAACTTTTCTTCCAAGGAGTAAGCGTCTTTGAATTTCATGGCTGCAATCACCATCTGTGGTGATTTTGGAGCCCCCCAAAATAAAGTCAGCCACTGTTTCTCCATCTATCTGCCATGAAGTGATGGGACTGGATGCCATGCTCTTCGTTTTCTGAATGTTGATCTTTAAGCCAACTTTTTCACTTTCCTCTTTTACTTTCATCAAGAGGCTTTTTAGTTCCTCTTCACTTTCTGCCATAAGGGTGGTGTCATGCATATCTGAGGTTATGGTAGAACTATTAAAATCCTCTGATGGCAATATTTTTTTTAAGTATACTGTTTTAGTCAATTATTAAGAACTTGTTTTGCAACAAAAAGTCTTTAAAGGATACAGTGACAAAATAAATGCCAAAGTGGAGCCTGTTAAAATTTCTGAAATAGTCTTCCCAGCCTATGAAGAACCTTAAAAATCAGAACATTATACAAGTATCAAGTGTCACATTGCAAAGACACGAGGGCTTTTATACCATTAAATGTACTTTTGATATTACTGAATCCTTATAATTTTTTTTAAAAACTGGATGGTGTCCAGATTGGGGAGTGGAATCATATTACTATATTGTAGCTAAAAAGTCTCTTATATGACTCAAAGTTACATCACACAGAAGATATGATTAAAGGAAAAAAATATTACTTCCAGGCATGAAGCAATTTCCACAAGAAAATACATGAGTAGCAATTATTCTCTAGTGCCAGACCTGAAAAGAACCGACAGCTAGACATTAGTGCTGTAATTGTAGTCCGGAATCTTTCAATGAAGAGGGTTGATTAAGTTGCTTTAAATTAGTGGTGTTCAAATAGTGAAATATCCTTTATTCATTTATTGCCACAGGGATCAGTGCACATGGGAAAAGAAATTATCTAAAATCTAGATTAGGCATTCAGTGGCCAAATTAAATCTGTACCAAATTTAGCAAACTAGCTGCCTGACTGATACTGCAAAGACCCCGAGAAATAAATCTGTTTTAGCCTTGTGATACTATTGTCTGAAAATTTCACTTGGTGTACTATGAATGGAATGCATTTTACTATCAGGTTTAACTAAGATTAATTTAATAATATAGTCTCTTCTTAGATTTTGAGATAACTGAAAAATTTTCTGAGACAGTCATTGAAACATTGTTTATACTCCAGAAGAGCCATTTATTTTGCTTGTAATATTCTACTTCAAATACTTTTTAAAATCTGATTTTATCTCATTTCCATTGAGATATAATTGTTAGACAACAAAATCTAACTAAGTGTACAAATTAGGAACTTTGACATTCATAGACAGCTTTGAAAATTTTTCAAAATCAAGGGATAAACATTTTATAACTTCCAAAAATCTTTTTTCATACAGTTTTGGAGTCAATTCATTTCCCAAACTCTAGGAAATGCTATTCTGGTTTCTGTCTCTATAAATTTACATTTCATTGAATTTTGAATAAATAGATCATACAAGACACATGCTTTTGCATTTTATTCCTTTAATATAACATAATGCTTGTGATTTTTGCCCAACTTTTAGCACCTGTCAGGAATGTATTAATTTTTATTAATTAAATATATATCAGAATTTGGTTATCTATCAATCAGGTGATAGAAATTAGAGTTGATTCTACTTTTTGTTTCAGTTCAGTTTGGTTCAGTCGCTCAGTCATGTCCGATTCTCTGTGACCCCATGAACCACAGCACGCTAGGCCTCCCTGTCCATCACTAGCTCCTGGAGTCCACCCAAACCCATATACATTGGTGATGTCATCCAACCATCTCATCCTGTTGTCCTCTTCTCCTCCTGCCTTCAGTCTTTCCCAGCATCAGGGTCTTTTCAAATGAGACAGCTCTTCACATCAGGTGGCCCAAGTATTGGAGTTTCAGCCTCATCATCAGTCCTTCCAATGAACACCCAGGACTGATCTCCTTTAGAATGGACTGGTTGGATCTCCTTGCAGTCCAACGGACTCTCAAGAGTCTTCTCCAACACCACAGTTCGAAAGAATTAATTCTTCTGCGCTGAGCCTTCTTTGTAGTCCACTCTCACATACATACATGACCACTGTAAAAACCATGGCCTTGACTAGATGGACCTTTGTTAGCAAAGTAATGTCTCTGCTTTTTAATATGCTATCCTAGATTGGGCATAACTTTCCTTTCAAAGAGTAAGCGTCTTTAAATTTCATTTCTGCAATCACCATCTGTAGTCACCATCTGCAGTGATTTTGGAGCCCCCCAAAACAAAGTCAGCCACTGTTTCCACTGTTTCCCCATCTATTTACCAAGAAGTGATGGGACCGGATGCCACAATCTTAGTTTTTTGAATGTTGCTCTTTAAGCCAACTTTTTCACTCTCCTCTTTCACTTTCATCTAGAGGCTCTGAAGTTCTTCATTTTCTGCCATAAGGGTTTTGACTAAAATGTTATGAGCAAACACCTTTATTAATCTTTTCTTAACAATTGAAGTATAGTTAATTTGCGATATTGTTAGTATCAGGTACACAGCAAAGTGATTCATATCCTTTTGCCTTATAGATTATTACAGGATATTGCATATTGATCCCTATGCTATACAGTAGGTCCTTGTTGTTTATCTAGTTTATACATAGTAGGGTGTACATGATAAACCCAAATACCTATTTTACCTCTTCTCCCACTAACCACTATCCCCTTTGGTAACAATAAGTTTGTTTTCTATGTTTATGAGTCTATTCTCTTTTGTAAGTAGACTTATTTGTATCATATTTTTTAAACCTGACATATAAGTAATATATGATATTTGTCATTCTGTCCAATTTGCTTCACTTTTTATGATAATCTCTAAGTCCATTAATGTGGCTGAAAATAGTATTATTTCATTCTTTTTTAATTTTATTGTATAAATTAATAGATACCACATCTTCTTTATCCATTTTTCTGTCCATAGATATTTAGATTGCTTTCATGTCTTGGCTGTTATAAATACAACAATGAGATGCATGTATCTTTTCAAATTAGAGTTCTCTTCAGTTATATGCCTAGGAGTAGAATTGCAGGATAATGTTCCATACGATTTTCCATACTGGCTGCATCAATTTACATTCCCACCAACAGTGTAAGAAGATTTCTTTTTCTCCACATGTTTCTAGTATTTATTAATTGTAGATTTTTTTTGAGGGCTTCCCTGGTGGCTCAGGTGGTAAAGAATCTGCCTGAAATGCAGGAGACCTGGGTTTGACCCCTGGGTTGGTAAAATCCCCTGGAGAAAGAAATGGAAACCCACTCCAGTATTCTTGCCGGGAGAATTACATGGACGGAAGAGCTTGGTGGGCCACAGTCCATGGGGTCACAAAGAATCAGACATGATTGAGCAAGTACCACACAGACTTTAATGATGGCCATTCTGACTGGTGTGAGGTGATATCTCATTGTAGTTTTTATTTTCATTTCTCTAATAATTGGTGATATTGATCATCTTTTTTTGTGCCTGTTGGCCATCTCTATTTCTTCTTTGGAGAAATATCTATTTCAATCTTCTGTCCACTTTCTGATTAGTTTGTTTATTGTTATTAAGCTGTTTGTATATTTTGGAAATTAATCTCTTGTTGGTAGCATCATTTGAAAATATTTTCTCCCAGTCCGTAGATTGTCTTTTCAGTGTTGTTTATGGTGCCCTTTTCCATGCAAAAGTTTTTAAGTTTTAAGTTTAGTTACTTTTCAATTGTTTATTTTTATTTCCATTATTCTGGAAGATAGATCCAAAGAAGTACTGTTGCTATTTATGTCGGAGTGTTCTGCCTATGTTTTCCTTTAAGAGTTTTATAGTATCCATTCTTACATCCATGGTTATAACATATTGTGATTTTATTTTTGTATATAGTATTAGAGAATTTTCTCATTTCATTCTTTTACATGTAGCTGTCCAGTTTTTCCAGCACCACTTATTGAAGAAACTGTTTCTTCTCCATTATATATTCTTTTCTCTTTTTTGTAGTTTAACTGATGATAATGGTGTGAATTATTTCTTTGGTTTCTATCCTGTTCCATTGATCTACATGTGTGTTTTTGTGCCAATAGCATAATCTTTTGGTTACTATAGTTTTGTATTATAGTCTGAGACAGGTTTGATTCCTCGAGTTCCATTCTTCTTAAGACTGCTTTGGCTTTTTAGGGTATTATGTGTTTCCACGCAATTTTTGTTGTTGTTCTAGTTCTGTGAAAAATGCCATTAGTAATTTATTTGATAGAGATTGCATCGAATCTGTAGATTGCCTTGGATAGTGTGTTCCTTTTAATGCTATTGAAACTTCTAATCCACAAACATATTATACCTTTCCATCTGTTTGTGTCATCTTCATTTTCTCCATCTGTATCTGATGGTTTTTGGAGTACAGGGCTTTTACCTCATTTTAGGAGTTTATTACAAGGTATTTTATTATTTTTGATGAAATGGTATGCATAATACCATTTTTAAAAATTTCTCATGGCTAACAGATGGTGACTGCAGCCATGAAATTAAAAGACGCTTACTCCTTGGAAGAAAAGTTATGATTAACTTAGATAGAATATTCAAAAGCAGAGACATTACTTTGCCGACTAAGGTCCATCTAGTCAAGGCTATGGTTTTTTCCAGTGGTCATGTACGGATGTCAGAGTTGGGCTGTGAAGAAAGCTGAGAGCCAAAGAATTGATGCTTTTGAACTGTGGTGTTGGAGAAGTCTCTTGAGAGTCCCTTGGACTGCAAGGAGATCCAACCAGTCCATTCTGAAGGAGATCAGTCCTGGGATTTCTGTGGAAGGAATGATGCTAAAGCTGAAACTCCAGTACTTTGGCTACCTCATGCAAAGAGTTGACTAATTGGAAAAGACCCTGATGCTGGGAGGGACTGGGGGGAGGAGGAGAAGGAGACGACAGAGGATGAGATGGCTGTATGGCACCACCGACTCGATGGACATAAGTTTGAGTGAACTCCAGGAGTGGTAATGGACAGCGAGGCCTGGTGTGCTGTGATTTATGGGGTCGCAGAGTCGGACATGACTGAGCAACTGAACTGAACTGAAGTTAACTGTAGCACACCTCCTGGCTGATTAGTTAACATTACAAGTGCTTCAAATAGTTATTGTTATATCTAGTAAATAGCTTTTATTTCATCATTAGATATGTAAGAAGTGTTTTCCATTGATGATTTAGGTTTGTGGAATTGATTAAAAAAAAAAATCTTAGTATTTATGCTGTCTTCACATGAATGAAACAATATCTAGCCAATCCAGTAGTCAAACATATTTTAATGTGTACTCAACATTATAAAATAATCAAGTTCCCTGTTTTACAGTGTCCTGGGGACTTCCCTGGTAGCTTAGATTGTGAAGAATCTTCCTGCAATGCAGGGAAACCTTGGTTTGAGCCCTGGGTTGGGAAGATGCCCTGGAGAAGGGAATGGCTACCCACTCCAGTATTCTTGCTTGGAGAATTCCATGGACAGAGGAGACTGGCAGGATCCAGTCCATGGTGTCACCAAGAGTTGGATGAGACTGAGTGACTAACACTTTCACTTTTCACTTTCACCTTCTGTCCTGAGCCATAAAGAATGTAATCTGATCCTGCTTTCAGGATATTATTGTCTACTTTAGAGTGACCTTTGCAAGATTTATTTTAGAGTACCCAAGATTAGATCATGATTCCATAGTTTACTGCAATGAATGTATTTTATGTGATTGCCAGAAATGAAAATGTATTATTTAAAAAAATCAAACCAAGCAAAAGATACAAAGTGAAAAAATAGAATATTAAGATTTTCATAAATTAATAGTAAGATACATTATTTTCATTATATAATTATCTGATTTTTTTCTCTATATGCAAAATAATTTCAAATTAAAACCCAAACGTGTTTGTGCCAGTTTCTATTTCTACATGGAATGAGTTTAGAAATCACCAAGCCAGTTCAAAACAAGTGAAAAATTAAACAATGGGGAAAAAAGCAACTCTTCTTGAACCTGTAAGAAAGAGGAGAGACCAAGGTAAACTGCTTTTCCAAGATTTGAGACACAGAAGAATAGAGGGATCAGTGCTCACCCGAATAAAAAAATCATAATCAGAAAAATCTATGGGGACCAGTATTGGGATAGAAAACCATGAATTGTAATTTACTATTAGTAATTACTGTAAATTCAGTGTAAACAGTGTAAGAGTTAAAAACTTCAGAAAGACTTAGTCACTGGGGGGCTCACACAGTGTTGTGAGACAGCTAAGGGGATCTACTAGGTTTCCACTGTAAATATCAGAGAAAAATCCCCTCAAGCTTCTGATGGGGAAAACAAAGAGAACCCTTTCAAAATATGCCAAAGAACTCTGTTCTTAACAAGGACTGACCTCATGGGAAACTAGTTAGCCACAGCCTAACTTGCTAGGATATTTATAGAAGTCATAGTGATTTGGAAAAGGGAAATACCCAACCCAGTCACTGTAATTTTCCTGCCTGACCTGTTGGGAAAGGAAGAAAAAAACTTAAAAAGTATTGTAATGCTCACAGTTCAGAGGTATAAACTCACTAAATATAAATCTAGACACAAGTAAAAATGGATCACAGATCTAACTGTAAAATGCAAGACTATTAAACTCCTAGAAAACAATCTAAGGGAAAACCTTGACAACTTTGGGAATGGCAATGATTTTTTAAAATACAATACCAAAAGCCAGGTCCAGGAAATGAAAAGGTGGATTTCACCTTTCTAAATTATTTCTAAAATTAAAAATGTTATGCTCTGAAGAAGACAATCACAAGAGAACAAGACAATCCATTGAGTAGGAGAAACTGTTGAAAAAGACACATCTACTAAAGAACTGTTAATTCAGAATATACAGAAATCTTTAACTCAGAATAAAGGTGTACAATGTGATTTAAAAAATGGGCCTAAGACCATAACAGATACCTCACTGAAGAGGATATACAAGTGGCACATAAACCTAAGAAAAAATGTTCCGCATTATATGTCATCAGAGAAAGGCAATGAACATAGCAATGGGATACAACTATATAACTCTTCAGTTCAGTTCAGTTCAGTCACTCGGTCATGTCTGACTCTTGTGGCCCCATGAATAGCAGCACGCCAGGCCTCCCTGTCCATTACCAACTCCCAGAGTTTACACAAACTCATGTTCATCGAGTTGGTGATGCCATCCAGCCATCTCATCCTCTGTCGTCCCCTTCTCTTCCTGCCCCCAATCTCCCTCAGCATCAGGGTCTTTTCCAATGAGACAACACTCCACATGAGGTGGCCAAAGTACTGGAATTTCAGCTTCAGCATCAGTCCTTCGAAAGAACACCCAGGAATGATCTCCTTTAGAATGGACTGGTTGGATCTCCTTGCAGTCCAAGGGACTCTCAAGAGTCTTCTACAACACCACAGTTCAAAAGCATAATTTCTTCGGTGCTCAGCTTTCTTCACAGTCCAACTCTCACATCCATACATGACCACTGGAAAAACCATAGCCTTGACTAGGTAGACCTTTGTTGGCAAAGTAACGTCTCTGCTTTTTAACATGCTATCTAGTTGGTCATAACTTTCCTTCCAAGGAGTAAGTGTCTTTTAATTTCATGGCTGCAATCACGATCTGCAATGATTTTGGAGCCCCCCAAAATAAAGTCAGCCACTGTTTCCACTCTTTCCCCATTATTTCCCATGAAGTGATGGGATCAGATGCCATAATCTTTGCTTTCTGAATGTTGAGCTTTAAGCCAACTTTTTCACTCTCCTCTTTCACTTTCATCAACAGGCTTTTTAGTTCGTCATCACTTTCTGCCATAAGGGTGGTGTCATCTGCATATCTGAGGTAATTGATATTTCTCCCTGCAATCTTGATTCCAGCTTGTGCTTCTTCCAGCCCAGGGTTTCTCATGATGTACTCTGCATATCAGTTAAATAAGCAGGGTGACAATATACAGCCTTGACTTATTCCTTTTCCTATTTGGAACCAATCTGTTTTTCCATGTCCAGTTCTAACTGTTGCTTCCTGACCTGCATACTGGTTTCTCAAGAGGCAGGTTAGGTGGTCCGGTATTCCCATCTCTTTCAGAATTTTCCATATGGTCAAAGGCTTTGGCATAGTCAATAAAGGAGAAATAGATGTTTTTCTGGAACTCTATTGCTTTTTTGATAATCCAGCAGATGTTGGCAATTTTATTTCTGGTTCCTCCACCTTTTTTGAAACCAGCTTGAATATCTGGAAGTTCATGGTTCACGTATTGCTAAAGCCTGGCTTGGAGAATTTTTAGTATTACTTTACCAGCATGTGAGATGAGTGGAATTGTTTGGTAGTTTGAGTATTCTTTGGCATTGCCTTTCTTTGGGATTGGAATGAAAACAGACCTTTTCTAGTCCTGTGGCCAGTGCTGAGTTTTCCAAGTTTGCTGGTATATTGAGTGCAGCTCTTTCACGGCATCATCTTTTAGGATTTGAAATAGCTCAACTGGAATTCCATCACTTCCACTAGCTTTGTTCGTAGTTACGCTTTCCAAAGCCCACTTGATTTCACATTCCAGGATGTCTGGCTCTTAGTGAGTGATCATGCCATTGTGATTATCTGGGTCATGAAGATAATTTTTGTACAATTCTTCCGTGTATTCTTGCCATCTTTTCTTAATATCTTCTGCTTTTGTCAGGGCCATACAATTTCTGTCCTTTATCGAGCCCATCTTTGCATGAAATATTCCTTTGGTATCTCTAATTTTCTTGAAGAGATCTCTAGTCTTTCCCATTCTGTTGTTTTCCTCTATTTCTTTGCCTTGATCCCTGAGGAAGACTTTCTTATCTCTTCTTGCTGTTCTTTGGAATTCTGCATTCAGATGCTTGTATCTTTCCTCTTCTCCCTTGCTTTTGGCCTCTCTTCTTTTCACAGCTATCTGTAAGGCCTCCCCAGAAAGCCATTTTGCTTTTTTGCATTTCTTTTTCTTGGAGATGGTCATGATCCCTGTCTCCTGTACAATGTCATGAACCTCCATCCATAATTCTTCAGGCACTCTGTCTATCAGACCTACTCCCTTAAATCTATTTCTCACTTCCACTGTACAACCAAAAGGGATTTGATTGAGGTCATACATGAATGGTCTAGTGGTCTACCTTCTTCAATAAGTCTGAATTTGGCAATAAGGAGCACATGATCTGAGCCACAGTCAGCTCCTGGTCTTGTTTTTGCTGACTGTACGGAGCTTCTCCATTTTTGGCTGCCGAGAATATAATCAATATGATTTCAGTGTTGATCATCTGGTGATGTCTATGTGTAGAGTCTTCTCTTGTGTTGTTGGAAGGGGGTATTTGCTATGACCAGTGCGTTGTCTTGACAAAACTCTATTAGCCTTTGCCCTGCTTCATTCCATACTTCAAGGCTAAATTTGCCTGTTACTCCAGGTGTTTCTTGACTTCCTTCTTTTGCATTCCAGTCCCCTATCATGAAAAGGACAACTTTTTTTTGGTGTTAGTTTAAAAAAGTCTTGTAGGTCTTCATAGAACCGTTCAACTTCAGCTTCTTCAGCGTTACTGGTTGGGGCATAGACTTGAATTACTGTGATATTGAATGGTTTGCCTTATAAACGAACAGAGATCAGCCTGTCGTTTTTCAGTTTGCATCCTAGTACTGCATTTCGGAGTCTTTTGTTGACTATGTTGGTTACTCCATTTCCTCTAAGGGACTCCTGCCCACAGTAGTAGATATAATGGTCATCTGAGTTAAATTCACCCATTCCAGTCCATTTTAGTTTGCTGATTCCTAGAATCTTGATGTTCACTCTTGCAATCTCCTGTTTGACCACTTCCAATTTGCCTTAATTCATGGACCTAACAGTCCAGGTTCCTATGCAATATTGCTCTTTACAGCATTGGACCTTGCTTCTATCAGCAGTCACACCCGCAACTGGGTATTGTTTTTGCTTTTGCTCCATCCCTTTATTCTTTCTGGAGTTATTTCTCCACTGATCTCCAGTAGCATATTGGGCACCTACTGACCTGGGGAGTTCCTCTTTTAGTATCCTATCATTTTGCCTTTTCATACTGTTCAAGGCAAGAATACTGAAGTGGTTTGCCATTCCCTCCTCCAGTGGACCACATTCTGTCAGACCTCTCCACATGACCTGTCCACGTTGGGTGGCCCCACACGGCATAGCTTAGTTTCATTGAGTTAGACAAGGCTGTGGTCGCTGTGATCAGATTGGCTAGTTTTCTGTGTTTATGGTTTCAGTGTGTCTGCCCTCTGATGCCCTGTCGCAACACCTACTGTCTTACTTAGGTTTCTCTTACTTTAGACATGGGGTATCTCTTTACGGCTGCTCCAGCAAAGCACAGCCACTGCTCCTTACATTGGATGAGGGGTATCTTCTCACAGCTGCCCCTCCTGATCTTGAGTGTGGAGTAGCTGCTCTCAGCCCTCCTATATATCTCTTAGTTAGTTAGTTCAGTCGCTCAGTCACATCCAACTCTTTGCGACCCCGTGAATCGCAGCACGCCAGGCCTCCCTGTCCATCACCAACTCCTGGAGTTCACTCAGACTCACATCCATTGAGTCAGTGATGCCATCCAGCCATCTCATCCTCTGCCATCTCCTTCTCCTCCCACCCCCAATCCCTCCCAGCATCAAAGTCTTTTCCAATGAGTCAGCTCTTCGCATGAGATGGCCAAAGTACTGGAGTTTCAGCTTTAGCATCATTCCTTCCAAAGAAATCCCAGGGCTGATCTCCTTCAGAATGGACTGGTTGGATGTCCTTGCAGTCCAAGGGACTCTCAAGAGTCTTCTATACCTCTTAGAATGGTTCAAATCTAGAACACTGACAATGTTACATACTGGTAAGATGTAGAGCACAGAAAACCTTACACATTTCTGGCATGAAATCAAAATGGTGTAGCAACTTTAGAAGACAGTTTACCGATTCCTTACAAAACCAAACATAATTTTGTCTTAGAATCTGACAATGACCTTCTTGGTTATTACCCAAAGTAACTGAAAAACTTATGTTCACACAGAAGCCTGTACATTGATATGTATATCAGCTTTATTCATAATTGATAGAAGTTGGAATAATGTAGGTAAGTGAATAAATAAATAATGGCACATTCAAACAACAGAAAATTATTTACTAAAAATAAATGAGAAATTAAATTACAAGAAGACATAAGAAACTTAAATCCATATTGCTTAGTGAAAGGAGTTAGTCTGCAAAGACTACATACTTTATAGTTCCAACTATGACATCCTGGAAAAGGCAAAACTGTGGAGACATTTTAAAAAAATGGCTGCTGGGGCCTAGGGGGTAAGGAATGAACAGACAGAACCAGAGGATGTTTAGAGCAGTGAAGATACAATGTAGGACACCGTAATGATAGATACATGTCATAGATTTATTGAAACCCATAGAACCATAGAATGTACAACAAAAACAGTGAACCATAAATATAAACTATGGACTTCAAGTGATTTTGTTATGTCGATATAGACTATCAGTTGTAATAGACGTATTACTCACTGATGGTTTTGTTGAGAATAGAGGAGGTTATGTTTGTGTGGGACAGGGAGTATATGGGAAATCACTAGATATACATTTCCACTTAAAATACTTTTTAGAAAACAGTGCAGTTAAGCAAACTACATTAAATCATAATTAATATTGATCTAATGATGGCCATGGTTGATAATTTGCCTCCTAAATCACTGAACTTTTAGAAATACTAAGATGTGGAAATACTTCATATGTTACATTTTTTTTTTTATCATTTAGTTTGAATAGTTGTATTGCATTAGAAGTTAACAAGGAACTTAAAATGGTCAAGTTCATTTTCTCTAGTTTGCTTTCACAATGTAGCATTTCTATTCCACACATTCCTTTATTACATATTTCAGGGGATTTGGGGTATGTGGTTCTTGAGAGAAAGGTAAAGATTAAAAAGTCTATTATTTAAATTTAACACAAAATATAACACTAGATTTTGAAGACCTTAGAATCCTACTCTATCATGGGAATGACATTTTCCACAATTTACTGCTATTCTGAGGCCAAGTCTGTTTCTTTCCATTCAGGAAGAAATTGGTCTTATAGGTCTTTCATAAAGCAAATTTGAAATGTTACTCAGATGCTTTCTCGTCAACTCCCACATTGTTCACTTGCAGTTCTTAGAGATGCAAATTTGTCTAAGATTTATAAGGACCAAAGAGAAGAAATTTTACTCCCACATCTTCCAACTCCCTAGCTCTTTCATACATTTAAAGGTTTTGCAACCTCTACTGACAGTGCTGTCCCTGTTCCCCACAAGAGCATGGTCACTCTGGGGATATTTGAAAGGTCTAATATTAGCCACTGATTTTCAGGTTTGCTGTAGCAGAAACATGAATTCAACTTGCTTCTTCTTTATTCCTTCTAGAAAGGCTTACAAAGGTTAAACATATCTGAAACTGACTAGTCAACAGAGAAAGATATGATTTATCCATAAGAAAACAAGTCTACATTTCTTCAGGTAGACTGGTCATGGCTATATTCTTCAGTCTATTGCCTTTACTCTCATAACCTTTATTTATGTCTGATCTGCACTCCAAGGGCATTTGAAAATATATGGACATTTTTGATAGTCCTGGAAATTAAGGAGAATCATTGTGTTTAATAACAATAAACACATATTTGGTTCACTGGAATGACAGTAGTCCTTCTAATGAAAAACGTTGCTGAAATGAGTTATCGGGGTTTGAATTTTAGGAGTTTGTGTTTTTTCAGAGAGCACATAGGTACAATTGATGATCATGTTATAGAAAATGAATTTCATAACATTTTCACTCTTATCTTCCATAAAGTTTCTATGTATAAATGCCATATTCACATTAATTAACCTTCATGTAATTTACTACAGCACACTGAAAAAGTTAAGGAAAATGAAATAATATAAGTTCTTTTCAATTTTCTTGAGATATAATTGACATATGACATTTTATAGAGTTAAGGTATACAGTATAATGACTTGATAAATATGTTATAAAATTATTACAGCAGTGTTTAGTTAATATGCATCTATTCATATAGTTAAAAATTATTTTCCTTGTGATGAGAATTTTAGGATTAAAACTCCCAGCACATTTCAAATATACCATTCATAAATATTAGCCATAGTCATGATGTAAATTATATCCATTATATCCTCTGTATTTATTTGTCTTAGAGCTGATAATTTTGTACTATTTTACTGCTTTCCTTCAATTCTACCAACCTCCATCCTTTTATCTCTGGTAACCATAAATATATATATATTTTAATATTTTTTTTTTAGTTTACACATATAAATGAGATTATATAGTATGTCTTTCTTTGTATGACTTACTTCACTGAGGAAAATGATTATTTTATTCCCTTTGAATGTGTTCCCAGAAGTGGAATCACTGGATCACATGGTAGTTCTTCTAATGTTTTGAGGATCTTCTTCATTACTTTTCATAGTGGATGTACCAATTAAAATCCCATGAAGAGTGCACAAGGTTTCCCTTTTCTCCATATCCTAGCCAGCATATCTTATCTCTTGACATTTTAATGATGACTATTCCAACAGGCATGAGATATCTTGTGGTTTTGATTTTCTTTTCCCTCATGATTAATGATGAATATCTTTTCATGTACCTGCTAGTCATTTGTGTATCTTTCTTGTGAAATTATCTATTCAGCTCTTTTGTTCATTTTTAAATTGGATTATTTGTTTTTATTGCTATTGTATTTTCTGTATTAATCCCTTATCAGATATATGGCTTCAAAATATTTTTCCTATTTTGTGGGTTGCATTTTTACTGTGTTGGTCATTTTTTTTTCCTGTTCAGTTTTTATTTTGATACAGTATCACTTGCTTTGTTTTTATTTTGTTGCTTTTGCCTTAAGTTCATATCCAAAAAATCATTGTCAAGGCCCATGTCAAGTAGTAGTTTTTCTGTTTTCTTCCAGTGGTTTTTATGGTTTCTTGCCTTACATCTAAGTCTTTAATTTATTTCAAGCTAATTTTTTGTGGGTGGTGATGATCATGATCTTGTTTTATTCTTTCACATTTAAGTATCCAATTTTCCCAGCGCCATGTATATTTCCTTCATTGATTATTCTTAGCTCCCTTGTCAAAAAATTAGTTGGCTGTATATGTTTGGATTTATTTCTAGGCTTTCAGTCTGTTCCATTGGTTTATTTGTTTGTTTTTATGCCAGTATTGCACTGTTTTTGTTACTATAGCTTGATATAATTATTATATAAATTTAAATAAAGAAGTATGGTCTGATACTTAAAGGTTTGATTTGACCTTTTCTCTCAGAATTTCTTCAGCTATTCAAGGCCTTTTGTGATTGCATATAAATTTTAGAATTTTTGTACTTCTCTACAAAATGTTATTGCTGTCTTGAGAGGGATTGTATTGAATCTATAAATGACTTTGGTAGCACTGACATTAAACCAATATTAATTTCTCCATTCCATGTACACTGGATACTTTTCCATTTTCTTGTTTATATCTTGATTTTTTTCATCAATTTCTGATAGCTTTCAGAGTAAAGATATTTAACCTTCTTGGTTAAATTTATTCACTTTTTTGGTTATAATATTGTCATTATTAATATATTCATAATATTGCAAATGGCATAATTTTTTTTTCTTTTTCAAGTAATTCATTGTTAGTATGTAGAAGCACTACTGCTTTTTATATGTTAATTTTGTGTCATAACTGTACTGAATTTGTTAATTGGATTAATAGTATTTTGGTGGAGTCTTTAGCATTTTCTATGTACAACATTGGAGAAGGCAATGGCAACCCACTCCAGTACTCTTGCCTGGAAAATCCCATGGATGGAGGAGCCTGGTAGGCTGCAGTCCATGGGGTCGCTGAGAGTGGGACAGGACTGTTCACTTTCAGGCAGTGGAGAAGGAAATGGCAAACCACTCCAGTGTTCTTGCCTGGAGAATCTCAGGGATGGGGGAGCCTGGTGGGCTGCTCTATGGACTCGCACAGAGTCGGAAATGACTGAAGTGACTTAACAGTAGCAGCAGCATGTATAACATCATATCCAAATAGAGAGCATTTTACTTCTTTTAAAAGTTTAATGGTTTTTAAATTTTTTCTTCTTCTTCTTCTTCTTTTTTTTTTTTGTTTCCTAAGTTTAAAATTTTCTTTTTTGCCTCACCGCTCGAGCTAGAACCTGCACTAAGCAGGGAGAGTGAGCACCACTGTCTTGCTCCTGATCTTAGAGAAAACTTCAAACCTTTCACCATTGAATATGGTGTTAGCTAGCTATGAGCTTGTCATATATGACCTTTATTCTGTAGATATACATTCTTCCTATTCCTTAATGTGTTAAGAGTTTTTATCATGGACAGATGTTTTATTTTGTCAGATGCCTTTTTTTCATCTGTTGATCTCATGATATGACTTTTTCTTTCATATTATTAATGTGATGTATTTCATTGATTGATTTGTGTATGTTGAATGATCCTTGCATCACAGGAATAAATCCCACGTATGGTTAGTGATCTTTCTAAAGCCTTGCTAAATTTGATTTGCTAGTATTTTATTAAAAATTGTTGCATCCACATTCTACATTCATCAAGGACATCAAACTGTAGTTTTCTTTTCTGGTATTGTTCTTTCTGACTTTGTCATCAGGGTAATGCTGGCTTAGTAAAATGAATTTGGGAATGTTACTTTCTCTTCAGTATTTTTCTTTTCTTTTGGAAAAAAAAGTAGTATTAGTCTTAGTTTTCCTTTAACAGTTTCACTCATAAAACTCACCAGTGAAGCCATCTGGTCTGGGCTTTTCTTCATTGGGAGATTTTTGATTACTGATTCAATGTACATATTAGTAATAAGTCTTTTCAAATTTTCTGTTTCTTATTGATTTAGTCTTGCTAGATTATGTTTCTAAATTTTTTTTTTCATTTCTTTTAGGTTGTCAAGTTTATTAGCACTTCGCTGTTCTTAGCAGTCGCCTATGAATCTTTGTATTTTTGTGGTATGAGTAAAAATGTCTTTTTTTTATTTTTATAATTTGTTGAATGAGATCCTCTCCTTTATTCTTGGTTAGGTTAGGTAACAGCTTGTCAATTTTATCTTTTCAAAGAACCAATTGTTTGATTACTGTTTTTATTGTTTCCTATTCTCTATTTTACATAATCTGCTCACATCTTTATTTCCTTTCTTCTGCTAACTTTGGGTTAAGTTTATTATTCTTTTTCTAGATTTTTTTAAGGCATAGAGTTAGGGGTTTATTGATAATTTTTGTTGTTTCTTAATGTGTGGCTGCCTGCTTAAAACTGTTTTTGCTGCATCTCATAAGTTTTGATATGTTGTGTTGACATTTATGTTCACACATTTTTATTTCTTCTTTGACCTTTAATTTCTTCTTTGACCTATTGATTTTTCAGGAAGGTCTTAATTTCTGTATTTTCATGCATTTTTAATTTTCTTCCTTCTATTGATTTCTAGTTTCATTCAGTTGTGGTCAGAAAAGATACAAAGATACTTGGTATGGTCCTCTTAAAATTGCTAGGTCCTGTTTTGTGGACTAACATATTGCCTGTCCTAGAAAATGGTCTCTGCATGATTGAGAAGAATATGTATTCTGCTATTGACAGAATGTTCTAAATGTGTCTATAGATCCATTTGGTAGATAGTGTTTTTCAAATCTATTTCCCTATTGATTTTCTCTATCTGGGAATAACTTTTATTGAGAATAGGATATTTAACCCCCAACACTATTTAATTACTGATATTTTCTCCTTTAGCTGTATTATTATTTTCTTTATGTATTTAAGTGGTCTGATGTGAGGCACATAAATATTTGGAAAAGCAGAGTTTATAATCTAAATATGCCTTATATAAGCCTCATGGTAACTACAAGGAAAAACCTTATTATTATGACATCCTATTTTAAGCTTATAACATCAGTTCCTTAGTTTTACACCTTTCACATCTCCTTCCCCTTACATTGTAGGTTATTAATGTTACAGTTTTCTTATTTTTATATTGGATAACTAATAACAGATTTTCATAGTTATTGTTATTTTTGCAGTGTTTGTTTTTTAACTTTAAACTAGAGTTGTAAGTGATTATTCATCACTATTACCTTATTATAGAATCTAACTGACTATATACGTATTACCAGCAAGTTGTGCAGTTCTTGTATGTTTTTATCTTTTTTTTTTTTTTTTTTTTTTTTGCTGTGTTGTGGCATACAGGCTTCTTCTAGTTGCTTCAAGTGGGCTTTTCTGGCTGTGGTGCTTGGTCTTCTCTAATTGTGGCACATAAGCTTATTTGCCCCATGATATCAGGAATCTTAGTTCCACAACAAGGGATCAAATCTGTATCCTCTATTGGAAGTGGATTCTTAACCACTGTACAATCAGAGAAGTCCCTTTTCTATCATGTTATTTAGTGTTCTTTTTTAGTTCTATTCAAAGAACTCTATTATTTATGCTAAGGCAAATCTAGTGGTGATGAACTTCTCAACTTTTGTTCAAGAAAGTAGAAATCCGTCTTTCATTTCTGAAAGACAATTTTGCTGTGTATAGAATGTTCAGTTGAAAGTCTTTTAATATTTAATATATTTTTACTTTCTCCACTGGAACATTTTCTGTTGAGCAATCCACCAATAGGCTTATGGGAGTTCTCTTCCATATAATTTCTCTCTTTTATCTTGGCGTTTTAAAAATTGTTTTAGTTTGTTTTTGTCTCTTGACAATTATTACGTATCTTGGTGTACCCCTATTTAGGATCAATTTATCTAGTGTCTTTAGGCCTCATAGATCTGGATGTATATTTTTGTCCCCATATTTGGTAACTTTTCAGCCAATATTACTTTAAATAAACTTTTCATACCTTTCTCTTTCTTTTTCTCTTTCGGAATTCCTATAATATGAGCAATCTTTCTTTTAATTGTGTCCTAACTAATTATAGGCTTTGTTCACTCTTTTTCATCCTTTTTGTTGTTTTCTCCTCTGACTGGGTGATTTAAAATGTCCTGTGTCTTAATTCCAAATGTCTTTTGGGCCACTGATTCTTCTGCATGGTCAAGTATCCTTTTGAAGTTCTCTATTGAATTCTTTAATACATTGTATTTTTCAGTTCTAGGATTTCTGTTCATTTATTTGTTTTGTTTTGTTTTGTTTTTGAGTGATTTTACTTTTTGTTGAACTCATTTTGTTCATGTATTGTTTTCCCAATTTTGTTAAATATTTGTCTGTACATTCTTACAATTCACTGCATTTCTTTAAAAAGATAGTTTTGAGTTATTTGACATTTCACAGATATTCTTTACTTTTTGTTAGCTGCTCAATCTGTCTGACTCTTTGCAACCCCATGGACTGTCACCCACCAGGCTCCACTGTCCATGGAATTCTCCAGGCAAGAATACTGTAGTGGGTTGCCATTCCCTTCTCCAGGGGATCTTCCCCACCTAGAGATCAAACCGTAGTCTCCTGAATTGCAGGCAGATTTTTTACCCTCGAGCCACCAGAGATATCCTTTACTTTAGTATCAGTTTATGGTGTTATATTTTCATGATTTTTCATGATTATATACCCCTTCCACTGGTATCTCAGCATTTGGATATGCAGTTTCCTCATTAGACTTCAACTGCTTTGATAGAGACAGTTCTTTACCAGTCAGCTCAGTTTGGGTTTCTAGATATGCGCTGGTAATGTCCTTGGACAAGTGGAGCCTGTTATCATGGTATATTTTGGGGTGAGGCAGATGCCCAAGCCCTGATATTGGGGGGTGCCACCAACTGAAGACTATTGGATGGGGCTTCTGGATTGGTTCCCTGTCCAAGTAAGACTGTAAAATGGACTCTACAGTTGCCCAGATATTCTGGTCATTCTTACTGGCTAATCAAGTCTACATATTATCAGCAGTAGATGGGACTATGGATTATCTTCCCACAGCCCAGGGCTTGTACAGCTCATGGTTTTGAGTCTTCAATCAGGCAAGAATGTTCACAAAATTCCCTGGCAAGGTGAGGCCATGAGTTTTGCTTTGCAGATAGGGAAAGCCATGAACTGTGCTCTCTGTTTACTTGCCATAGTAAGTTGGGTTATTGGATGGACTATGCACCTTCTTAGGTTCCCTAATTAGGAGGGCGAAAGGCTGTATTCAGTAATAAACAGGGCTATGAATTAGTTTCCCTGCCCACTGGTCTCCATTTTAGGAGCAGATCCAAGGCCAGTAAGGCTCTCTGTGGTCATTACTCAAGTTGATCCATGCCCCATGTTCCTTGACTGAACAGAACTACTGGCTTTCAGAGAAGACTGTTTCTTCTGTCTGGAAAGGATTTTGTGGATGATCAGCTCTTCCTTCTCATCTCTCTGTTGGAGCTTACTGGGTTATGCAGTTTCCAGGCATTCCTACCATCCCCTCTGGCCAAACAGGACAGGAGCTACACACACAAGTCAGTAGGGCTATGACTCAGCTCCCCTATGTGGGTATGACTGGAATGCCCATTCCAAATATCTCCTAAATTTCCCCCAGAAGGCTTTATGGTCAGTAGAGGGTGAGAGCTTCTTTCAGCAGTGTATGGAACAATAAATCAACTTCCCTTCCCAGACATTACATGGGAACCTTCCATGACCAGTCCTGGTTTGCTCTGGAGATGACCAACTCTGCTTACCCTTTTGTCAGCTTGAACCTTGCTGGGTTATGCAATTTCCAGGTGTTCTTGCCAGCCTGTCTGGTCGGATGGGGTCAAGAACCATGTTTATTATTGAATAGGATTGTGACTCAGCTCTCCTGTCTGAGCTGTAGGGGCAGACAGGGCTCCAGCATCAGTGTATCTTGCTTGTGGATCCAAATCAGGCAAACCTGCAGTATGCCAATTTCCCTGTTCTATTTAACTTGGTTCTGAAGATGATTAAAGCCTCTAGTTTGGATTACTATTTGGGCTCTGATGGTAGGAACTTGGTCTGCTAAAATATGATTGAGAGATATTGTAAGTCCCTCTCTCTTCCCATCACAACCAGATTCTCAGTTGTCAAGGTTCACGGATTCCCTGCAGTACTCATCGGGCAAAATCAGAGTAGGGAATCACACAGTGACCATGGTGCTGGGGATCAGAATTGCTGCTATAGCCTCTGTTTCCAGAGTAGAGGAACCATAAGCTCAGAGAACACCTCTCTGCATGATTCTGTGTCAACTAAGGAGAGGGGTAATGTGGTCAATGTTGCAGTTTGTTGTTCTTTGTGTTGTAGGGAGAGTTTCACCCTCATCCCCATGTTCTAAGATTCTCTCAGTGTTTTCTTGTCATGTCCATACGTTTTTCTTATGACATCAAATCAGTAATGACCTGTGTTATCATCTTGGTGACGTCCTCTGTGTAGTAGTTAAATAAATCTCAATACTTAGAACATACCTAAAGAGACAGTATTAAACAAAACCTTGACCTGTTAAAATATACATATTTATGTGTCTGTGTATATGAGTATGTCTGCATATAGTGTATATTTATATGTATGCCTGCCTATATATGATAACCTTTATAGGAATATTAAAGTATGTTATCACCAATGTCATAAATTTATCTTTAAAAATGTTTTCTCAAGGATACTACTATTTGTGAAAACTTTTTAATAAAAGTAATTTGCTAAAAATAAATTTTGTTAAAATATTTTACAAGAGTATACAGAGGGTGGAAAAGCACAAACTGGAAAAACACGATTTTTTGGCTTCCTATTTCCAGTAACTTGATAATTATTTTTGGTTGTAAATGATAGTGCAGGAATTGCTATCACTATAAATAATTTGTATAGGAATTTTTAGTAAATTTTTCAGTGAATCTCAATATTATATCTTATTGTTTAAAAGTACCTATGATGTTCTTTCTTTTATTCTTCTTTTTGGCATTGTTCCATTTCTACTCCAAGTGGTGTACTATATTACAATTCTGATGTTAATGATATTAGTTTTTCAGGACTACTATAACAATACACCACAAAGTGGGTGTCTTACACATTTTATTTTCTCACAGTTTTGGAAATTGAGAGTCCAAGATCAAGGTGGTGGCAGAGTTGGGTTTCTCTGAGGTCTCTCTCCTTGGCTGTCAGACTGTTATTCTCTTCCACTTCAGATGATACTTCCTCTGTGCATACATGCCTCTGGTGTCTCTTCCTGTTCTCAGAATATTCACTCAGTCAGTCGATGTTAGTCACTCTGTCATTTCTGACTCTTTGTGACCTCATGGACTGTAGCCCACCAGGGTCCTCTGTCCATGGAATTCTCTAAGCAAGAATACTGGAGTGGGTTACCATTCCCTCATCCAGGGGATTTTCCCAACCCAGGGATCAAACCCAGGTCTCTTGTACTGCAAGCAGATTTTTTGCCTTCTGAGCCACCAGAAAAGCCCCTTAAGGATATTAGTCATATTGAATAAGAGCATCACTCTAATAACTTCATTTTAAGTTAATAACCTCTTTAAAGATCTTCAGGAATGGTTACATTCTAAGGTTCCTGGGTTGCGTTTTCAACATATGGATTTTGTGGGGACACAGTTAAACCCATAACATTCCACCCTTTGGAAATCATTATCCTTCTCATGTGGAAAGCCTGTTTCCCACATCACAAGAGCCTAAAGTTCTTAACACATTTCAACATCAACTCTTAAGTCCAAAATATCATCTAAATACTATCTAAATCAATTGTGGGTAGAACTCAAGTATGATACATTGAGGCAAAATTTCTCTCCAGCTGTGAACCTGTAAATTTAGACAAGTTATATGCTTTAAAAAATATTAGCTGTGGAACAGGCACAAGATAGACGTCACCATCCTAAAAAAGAGAAATTGGAAAGAAGAACAGGCTATCCATAGGACACATTTCATTAGAATGTAAAGCTACTGAATATAGTCTTTGGCTTGGTGTTCTGTGTTAGGCCCCACCTGGTTGTTGCTCCCACTTGAGTGGCAGCATTGTCCAAGCACCTTTGGATTGCAGCCTCACTCCTGAGGCCCTCAACAGTGGCAATATGCTCTCCTAAAGAACAAGAAGTCCTCACCCTCTGCAACTAAAGAGACAGTCTTGCTACCCAAAACTGTGATGGGAGAGTGCAGCTCTTGTACAGCTTTTTAGGGCCATTCTTTCCTTTTCTTGAAGGATGACATTTTTAGAGAAGGATAGCTCTATTGATTTGTAAAACTTCAGAAACCACTTCCTTCATTTGTCCCATCTCTACCACCTTTATTCCAAGCTGGAAATATTTCTGCTGATATAACCCTATCTTTATTCCCTGCTTGAGCTGAGCTAACTGATTAAATCTGTGGAGACCTCACTATGGAGTGATTGTTCAGCCATGTATCTAGAGCATGCTGTTGCTGCTGTTTAGTCCCTAAGTCATGTCTGCTTCTTTATGACCTTATGGACTGTAGCTTGCCAAGCTCCTCTGTTCATGGGATTTTTCCAAGGAAGAATAGTGGAATGGTTGCCATTTCCCTCTCCAAGGGATCTTTCTATGGGATCAAACCTGTTATCTCCTAGCTGGGAAGGCAGATTCTTTACCACCGAGCCATCTGGGAAGTCCAGAGCATTGGCATACATTGTTTTTTGCAATACAAAAAGCCTGAGAATTTTCCAAATCTTCATTTCAAATTTCTTTTGCTTAACAATTCTTTCAAATTATCTGTCTTATCTTGTATTTTATCATAAGCAGTAAGGGGAAATCAGGTCATACTTTCAACATATTGCTTAGAAATATCTTCTCATAAATATTCAAGATGGTCATTCACAAGCCTTCCTCACAATGCTAGAAGACAATTCATCCAAGCTCTTTGGCACTTTAAAACAGGGATTATCCTTTCTCTAGTTTCCAATAATGTGTTCCTCATTTCTGTCTGAGACCAGAAGCTCCTTTAACATTCCTATTTCTATCAACATTCAGTTCATTATGATATATGTATTCCCTTAGATGATAGATACTTTCTCTACAATTCTCATCTTTTCTTTCTACACTCTCACAGTATATGTAATTCTCTAAGATGATACTTTCTATACAATTCCCATCTTTTCTTTTTAAACTCTCACCAGACTTATCTTTATCATCCTTATTTTTGTAATCTAAACTTTTCTGGTAAGTGCCTCAAAACTCTTCCAGCCTCTACCCACTCAGTTCCAAAGTGTCTTCCAGATTTGTGGATATTTGTTACAGCAGGACTGTAGTGCATGGTACCAAAAATATGTATTTTTCAGCTTAAATTTTATAGCAAAATACCAGAGACTGGTTGGCTTAAACAACAGAAATTTAAAATCTCACAGTTCTGAAGGCTAAAAGTGCAAGTCAGGGTCCAGAAGAGTTGGTGGCCCCCCTTTTAGATCTATCATCCCATGTCATTTACTCTGTGAACAAACACAGAGGTGCACAGGGGTTGGGGGATAAGAGGTAGGATGAGAAAGGGGGTAGAGGCAGAGAGCGGGTGGGGGAAAGTGTGTGCATAAGCACCCTCGGGTATCTCTTCTAATAAAAACCCAGCTCTACCTAATTAGAGACTCACCATTGCAACCTCATCTAACCTTAATTACCTCATTAAAGACACTATTTCCAAATAGAATCACATTGGGGTTAGAATCTTCAATATATGAATTTTGGCAAGAAAATAATTTGGTCCATAGCAATCAGACAGTTTATTAAAATAACATTTGGCATATAGTTATTGCAGACACTGAATGTGTCATATGAATAAAAACAGTAGCATTCTGTTACTAGAAGAGAAGCATGAATCAGAAATAATTATCACTAGAAAATTACTAGTTGCTTTATCTATAAATTACTTTGAAAACTGACAATAATTGAGAAAAAATAATTGTATTATTTTACTTATGGCTGCTGTAACAAAGTGCTACAGATTGTGTGGCTTCAATAGAAATTTATTTTTTACAGTTCTGGCAGCTAGAAGTCCAAAATCAAGGTGCTGGAAGGTTTGGTTTCTTTTGAGGCCACTCTCTTTGGCTTCATGATGTCTGTGCTTTTGCTGTGTCCTCACATGGATTTTCCTCTGTGCCTGCAAATCCCTGGTGTCTCTCTGAGTTTCAATTTCCTTTTCTTATAAAGATACCAGTCACATTTTATTAGGATTCATCCATATAACCCCATTTAACATTAAATAATTAATTTAAATTATTCCTTTAGAGGCCTTTTATCTAAATATCATCACATTTTGAGAAATCAAGGGTTAGTGCTTCTACATAGGAATTTGGGTAGAAAATTCAGTCCTTAAAAACTGTCATTATATTTTACTGTACTGTGTGGGAAAGAAATGGTACAAATTTTGAGAAAACTATACATCTGCTTGCTTTTAAACTGTGTATAGATTTTTAGACAAAAGCTAGTCTTGAAATTTTTTCTATCACAGTTTTATGTGTACTTAAAAATCTTTCAGCAAAGGTTGATGAGTTCATAAAAAATTTCTGACTTTTGAGGTAAATTAACCATTAATAAAAATGTTAGTGATAAAGAACATTTTTGCCAGTTCAAGAGGCATAAGAGATGCGGGTTCAATCCCTGAGTTGGGAAGATCTCTGAAGCAAGAAATGGCAACCGACTCCATTGCCTGGAGAATTCGATGGACAGAGGAGCCTGGTGGGCCACAGTCCATGGGGTTGCAAAGAGTTGGAGAAGACTGAAGCTACTTAGCATGCATGCATGCAAAAATCTTTAGCAAAGGAAGATAAGTTTATAAATTCTCAGTTTTGTGGTAAATTAACCTCAAAAGGTAAATCAAAAATTTTAATCATTGAATAAAGAGGTTTTGGCATGAACAGCTAGAACAAAAATTAAATAAGAACAAAGCATTTTCCAACCTGTATGGGAAAGTTGAAGAAATGCCATTATTATTGCTCTGAATTTCAGAGATGAAAAACAGATAAAACTCACTCAATGTTAATCTTAAATTAACTTTTTCTAATTTAGCCAATAACTAATCAGGAGCAAGCCTCTATTTTAAATATCAACACCTTTAAAGGTAAAAGGCACTGATATATTAAAGTTTATTGATTCTAAAGGTCTATAGCTGTGCCTGGCAAAAAGCATTTGATAAATATTCTTTGAATTAATAAAGCAATGGCAGTATTTATGCAGAGAAATGTTCTTATGGTCAAAAGCTTCCCAAGAGCAAACTGTTCCTAAGTTTTAGGTCCCACTTTGTTGTATTAATAGCTGGGAAGGGTGCAATACAAATAAACATGAAAAAAAAGTAATATAAGAAATATGCTAAAAGGTGAGACGTGCAGAGTAAGAGAGACAAGGAATGATCAATGGGGAAGAGAGGAGGAAGTGGATTATAGTATAAAATTTTCTTGTATGAGGTGGCCACCCTAAGAAGATGGCTGAGCAAGGACTTGAATCGATCCCATGGACTGCAGCACACCAGGCTTCCCTGTCCATCACCGGATCCTGGTGTTTACTCAAACTCCTGTCCATCAAGTTGGTGATGCCATCCAACCATCTCATCCTCTGTCTCCCCTTCTCCTCCTGTCTTCAATCTTTCTCAGCATCAGGGTCTTTTCCAGTGAGTCAGTTCTTCACATCAGGTGGCCAAAGTATTGGAGTTTTAGCTTCAGTGTCAGTCTCTCCAATTAATATTCAGGACTGATTTCCTCTAGGATTGACTGGTTGGATTTCCTTGCAACCCAGGGGACTCTAACGGGTCTTCTCCTACACCATAGTTCAAAAACATCAATTCTTTGGAACTCAGCTTTCATTATAGTCCAGTTCTCACATCCATACATGACTACTGGAAAAACCATAGATGTGACTACATGGACCTTTGTTGGCAAAGTAATGTCTGTGCTTTTTAATATGATCAAACCCAGGTCTCCTGCATTACAGGTGGATTCTTTACCAGCTGAGCCACAAGGTAAGCCTGAATCAGAATAAGGAGTTAACAAAAAATGGTTTAGAGGGGAAAAAAAAGAAAGCTAGTATGAGAATATATACAGCCTCCTGGATATCCTTAAGTTCATCAGCCAGGAATAAGATGGTATATATACACATGGAGTAAGACCTTGACCTCAAAATGTATTAATATTATACTGGACCAAAAGTTGAGACTATTACTCCCTGAAGACATCCACCCAAACTATTAGTGTTGAATAAGCAAAGACTTTAGCAACAAACTCACCTGTCATAACCTGTGTTTTAGCAGACGTGCAAAGGTAGACAGAAAAGTAGGAAAGCTTTAGAGTGGAAAAAAGTGAAAACTTCGTATATGCCCTTGATTTGAGGTTGTTGGCATGGGAAAGCTGTGAAAGAAAAAGAAAGTGAAAGAAAGTGAAGTTGCTCAGTCATGTTCGACTCTGCAACCCCATAGACTGTAGCCTACCAGGCTCCTCCATCCATAGGATTTTTCAGGCATGATTACTGGAATAGGTTGCCATTTCCTTCTCTAGGGTATCTTGCCAACCCACGTATCAAACCCAGGTCTCCTGCATTGTAGGCAGATGGTTTACTGTCTGAGCCACCAGGGAAAGCTGTAAGCAGAGTTAAACTAGAAGCAGGGCAACCTAAGGGCTTCCTTGGTGGCTCGTTGGTAAAGAGTCTGCCTGCAATGTGGGAGAACTGTGTTCAATCCCTGGGTAGGGAAGATACCTCGAAGAAGGAAATCGCAACCCACTCTAGCATTCTCGCCTGGAGAATTCCATGGAGAGAGGAGCCTGGTGGGCTACAGTCCATTGGGTCACAAAAGGGTTGGACATGACTGACTGACTGATTAACACTAGGACAACCTATGTGATAGTTATGGGTGCATGTTTGGTTTTCTCTGATAGACATGGGACAAAACTTGGGGAAGCTGTTGGTTATTCATCAAGTTCTTGCCTTTTGGGACCAATTTTTACAGGGCTTATTGTTTGGCTTCCTAAATTGTTACCTGAGACAGCAGTCTGAATTCCTGTAAGTGTGACATACAGCTGCTGGCTTCCTGGGCTGTTTACTATGGATAACACGGTTGATTTCCTGGGGAAGTTGTTACAGATTGTGAATATGAATTTCATTTTCATATAGAGTGTTAATTGTCTGCTTGTCTCATGTAACAACTAAAACCAATGCCTTCCATACCCCTTATATCCTTTGTCACACTATCTTCCTTGAATCTACTAGAATCAAGATTGATTTGCCTTTTATACATGATTATGGAAATCATACCAAGAACACCTAAGACCCAAGTTGACCCTCACTTTATAGACCATAGGACCTTGTACTTTTCTCATTCTTTCCCTATTATACTCTGGAATTTGTGATCCATTATCAGCAAAACTCCATATATATTTAATATTATCCATATATTTCTTTCATCTTCACTTTCTTGTTCTAACGAGGATACTAATTCCTCCAAAGCCTTCTCCAGTGGCAGCTTCAAGTAGCTCTTTTCAGGCTAGCTCTTTTCAAGCTATTTTTTTCCTCTTCAATAAACACAAACACACCCATGGAGACACACGCACACACGCACAATTAATATTGAACCTCATGTAAGATTATATTACTAACTCTGGTTGTTATATTCAACTATCCATCTTTGTGTATTTCTCCATTTTTTTCATCATTTTTGACTCCTAGATAAATAAACAAATAAACTCTCTCCAATGCTATTACTGTGTTAGGTGTCTTAATAGTATAATATAACAATCATTCTAAAGTCCAGCCTCTCAATTCTATTCCTTCTTCCAAAGTTCCTGTACTTCTGCCTTTCACAGTCATCTACTTCCAGATACATAACTCAGAAATGGTCAGTACTAATCACAGCAACCCCTTGATAATTGCAACTTTATACATTCAACTCCCTGGCCATTTCCTTCTGTCATTCCAGCTTATTCTCTCTAATGTTAACTCTCTGAAAGTCCTTTTACCTTCATGACCATAAATCCATTTATCTTCTCACTGGTTCAGTGTCTCCAGTCATCTAAATTTTCATGATCAGTGATGATAAACATTCCTCTGCTTACACATTTGACTCATTTGCCTTTCTCTCAAGTAATTATACTGGGTTGGGTAAGTAGAATTTTGGCTGAATCAAACTTCTCATCTAACCTGTACCTGCTCTTTTGAATGTAGACTGAAAATGCTGTCAAATTATTTTACTTTCCAATTAGTTTTCATTCTAATTCCAAAGAAAGGCAATGCCAAAGAATGCTCAAACTACCACACAGTTGCACTCATCTCATATGCTAGTAAAGTAATGCTCAAAATTTCTAAGCCAGGCTTCAGCAATACGTGAACTGTGAACTCCCTGATGTTCAAGCTGGTTTTAGAAAAGGCAGAGGAACCAGAGATCAAATTCCCAACATCCCCTGGATCGTGGAAAAAGCAAGAGAGTTCCAGAAAAACATCTACTTCTGCTTTATTGACTATGCCAAAGCCTTTGACTGTGTGGTTCACAATAAACTGTGGAACATTCTGAAAGAGATGGGAATACCAGACCACCTGACCTGCCTCTTGAGAAATCTGTATGCAGGTCAGGAAGCAACAGTTAGAACTGGACATGGAACAACAGACTGGTTCCAAAAAGGAAAAGGAGTATGTCAAGGCTGTATATTGTCATCCTGCTTATTTAACTTGTATGCAGAGTACATCATCAGAAATGCTGGACTGAAAGAAACACAAGCCGGAATCAAGATTGCCAGGAGAAATACCAATAACCTCAGATATGCAGATGACACCACCCTTATGGCAGAAAGTGAAGAGGAACTAAAAAGCCTCTTGATGAAAGTGAAAGAGGAGAGTGAAAAAGTTGGCTTAAAGCTCAATATTCAGAAACCGAAGATCATGGCATCTGGTCCCATCACATCATGGGAAATAGATGGGGAAACAGTGGAAACAGTGTCAAACTTTATTTTTTTTGGCTCCAAAATCACTGCAGATGATGACTGCAGCCATGAAATTAAAAGACGCTTACTCCTTGGAAGGAAAGTTATGACCAACCTAGAGAGCATATTGAAAAGCAGAGACATTACTTTGCCAAAAAAGTCTGTCTAGTCAAGGCTATGGTTTTTCCTGTGGTCATGTATGGATGTGAGAGTTGGACTGTGAAAAACGCTGAGTGCCGAAGAATTGATGCTTTTGAACTGTGGTGTTGGAGAAGACTCTTGAGAGTCCCTTGGACTGCAAGGAGATCCAACCAGTCCATTCTGAAGGAGATCAGCCCTGGGATTTCTTTGGAAGGAATGATGCTAAAGCTGAAGCTCCAGTACTTTTGCCACCTCATGCAAAGAGTTGACTCATTGGAAAAGACTCTGATGCTGGGAAGGAATGGGCCGGAGGAGAAGGGGATGACCGAGGATGAGATGGCTGGATGGCATCACGGACTCGATGAACGTGAATCTGAGTGAACTCCGGGAGATGGTGATGGACAGGGAGGCCTGGCATGCTGCAGTTCATGGGGTCACAAAGAGTTGGACACGACTGAGCGACTGAACTGAACTGAGGACATTTATGTTGCATATATTTCTTAAATGTCCTTCATTTGATTTAGATTTTATCCCCGAAGCATGCAAATTTTCTACCAATTTCTTGTCTTTCCAACTGTTATCTGTTATTACTGTTATTTATATGCCATTGTCTATATGTTGTTCAAGCTGTATTTGGAAATTTTATACTGCCACATTTTCTCCACTACTTTTAGTGATGTTGTGGAAGTTCTTTAATTTTTTCCATAAAAGGAGTATAACAGATTAACATATTAGCAACTACTAGATTTTCCTACTAATTCTATGACTCTTACCATTCTTGTAATTATTACTCCTTTCTTATTACTATCCTTATTAACCTAAGGACAAAAGGATTTGAACTACTAATCAAAACACTTAAGGAGATGGTTTGCGCTTTAATTTGGTAGAACTCATGTAACTCAAAAGCACAGACTGAGTGACTTAAACAACAGAAATTGATGTTATCACAATTCTGAAGGTCTGAAGTCCAAGATCAAGGTATTGGTAGGCATGGTTGCTTCTGAGGCCTCCCTGTTCAACTTGTAGATTGCTGTCTTATTGTTGTATCCTCACTTAGGTAGTTCTGTTGTGCATCTGAATCACCGAAGTCCCTTTGTGTGTCCAAAATTACTTTTCATGTAAAGGCATCATCATATTGGATTAGGGCCCACCTTCACAGACTCATTATAATTCAATCACATTTTTAAAGTCTCAATTCAGTTCAGCTCAGTTGTTCAGTTGTGTCTGATCCTTTTTTACCCAATGGACTACAGTATGCCAGGCTTCCCTGTCCTTCATCAACTCCCGTAGCTTGCTCAAACTCGTGTCCATCGAGTTGCTGATGCCTCCAACCATCTCATCTTCTGTTGTCTCCTTCTCCTCCTGCCTTCAGTTTTTCCCAGCAACAGGGTCTTTTCCAATGAGGCAGTTCTTCGCATCAGGTAGCCAAAGTATTGGAGCTTCAGCTTCAGCATCAATCCTTCCAATGAATATTCAGGACTGATTTCATTTAGGATTTACTGGTTAGATCTCCTTGCAGTCCAAGGGACTCTCAAGAGTCTTCTCCAGCACCACAGTTCAAAAGCATCAATTCTTCGATGCTCAGTCTTCTTCACAGTCCAACTCTCACATCCATACATGAACACTGGAAAAACCATAGCCTTGACTAGACGGACCTTTGTTGGCAAAGTAATGTCTCTGATTTGTAATATGCTGTCTAGGTTGATCATAGCTTTTTTTCCCAAGGAGCAAGCATATTTTAATTTAATGGCTATAGTCACCATCTGCAGTGATTTTGAAGCCCAACAAAATAAAGTCTGTCACTGTTTCTATTGTGTCCCCATCTACTTGCCATGAAGTGATGGGACTGGATGTCATGATCTATATTTTTTGAATGTTGGGTTTCAAGCCAGCTTATTTACTCTCCTTTTTCACCTTCATCAAGAGGCTTTTTAGTTCCTCTTTGCTTTCTGCCATAAGTGTGATGTCATCTGCATATTTGAGGTTATTGATATTTCTCCTGGCAATCTTGATTTTAGTTTGTGTTTCATCCAGCCTGGCATTTTGCATGATGTACTCTGCATATAAGTTAAATAAGCAAGGTGACACTATACAGCCTTGATGTACTCCTTTCCCAATTTGGAAACAGTCCATTGTTCCATGTCCAGTTCTAACTGTTGTTTCTTGACCAGCATACAGATTTCTCAGGAGGCAGGTAAGGTGGCCTGGTATTCCCATCTCATTAATAATTTTCCATAGTTTGTTGTGATCCACACAGTTAAAGGCTTTGGCATAGTCAATGAAACCCAAGTAGATGTTTTTCTGGAATTCTCTTGCTTTTTGTATGATCCAATGGATGTTGGGAATTTGATCTCTGGTTCCTCTGCCTTTTCTAAATCCAGCTTAAGCATCTGCAAGTTCTGGGTTCAGGTACTGTTGAAAGCTAGCTTGGAGAATTTTGAGAATTTCTTTGCTAGCATGCGAGATGAGTGCAATTGTGTGGTAGTTTGAGCATCTTTGGCATTGCCTTTCTTTGTGATTGGAATGAAAACTGACCTTTCCCAATCCTGTGGCCACTGCTGAGTTTTCCAAATTTGCTGTCATACTGGGTGCAGCACTTTCACAGAATCATCTATTTTTGGAAAGATACAGGGCATTTTAAGTCTGTTTCTGGGAGGGGGTTTCAGGACGGGGAACACATGTAAACACATGGCTGATTCATATCAATGTATGGCAAAAACCACTACAATATTGTAAAGTAACTAGCCTCTAACTAAAACAAATAAATTTTAAAAAACAAAAAATAAATAACGTCTATTTCAGAACTGTCCTTCCTAAAAGATACCCTCATTAACAGATACCTGAGACAGATCCTTGTCCTCTGGCCAACGAAACTCTGAAAACCTGATTGCCTACTCTGCTTCTGTACATCCCCAAAATGCACTGCTCCCATCTTTTGTTTGTAAAGATGTCCCCTACCTTATTCTCTGAATCAAAAAGTTCTGATCTAGGCCAATTATGCAAAGTTTGCATTGGGTCATTTTCTGATTCTTATCACATCCTGCTTGTGCTACCATATTCATTTAAATTTTCCCATTGTTGTCGTAAATCTCATTACTTTGTGATCTGCAGTAACATGAAATTTGGTATCAACGTGCTCTACTTTAGCATCATGAAATGGAGGGTGATAACCTCTCAGTGAGGCTTTTAGAATGATATATAATATTAGAGAGTGCTAATCTTGGTTTCCTCTCAAAGCAATGACTGCCTTCATTAAAATTATGACAGCTGATATTTAGAGCTTGTAAAGTATTCAAAGAAGATAAGGTTCAGAAATATAACCCCAAATAAATTGACTGGACATATCACAAAATTAACATTTCAGATATTTCTTGATAAAAAATTATTTTTGAAGCAATCTGTCAGATATATATATGTTCCTGACCTCCAAACTTTCCTCTTCTTTAGAATTACTTAACCTGATATTCCTCCTGTTTAGAGGAGACACTGATCTAAGGCTTTGTCACTTTGTTCTTGACAGTCTCCAGTGCAGTTCTTCTTGCCTGCTCAGTTTTTCCCTCCTCAGTGATTTTCCCTTGATCAACTCAAATATTAATCTTTGCTATGCTAAAGAAAGAAAGAAAGAAAGAAAGAAAGAAAGAAAAGAAAGAAAGAAAGAAAGAAAGAAAAGAAAAGAAAAGAAAAATGTAACAGAAAAAGAAAATCCTTCCTTTGAAACTATCTTATCCACAATGTCATGCCCTATTTCTTTCCTTTCAGGATAAAACTCATTGACTGAAATAGTTACTGTCAATATCTCTATTTCTACTTAATTCCCCAGTGCATTAAGTCTGGTCCCTATCTCTGTGAGTACATAGAAAGAGATTTTGCTACAATTGCTAATGAATTCCTCATCAATAAATTCAATCCCTTGGTTTTGTACTCATCCTACTTAATCCTGCTACAGTATTTGGCACTGTTAAATACACTCTTCTTTAAATCTTCTCTTTCACTTTAGAGAATTTAATTTTTATGATTCTTTTTTTTTTCTTTGACTTTGATTTTTTAACTTTTAGTATGGATTGTGTTTCTGTCTCCTTCAAAACTTTATATTTCCCACAGATATATTTTGATATTTAAGTATTCTTTTACAATGCATCCTCTCATCTAGGTAATCTCATTTAGTCCAAAGACTTCATCATCAATAGAAAATTTCAGAGTGAAATTAAGTGGGAATAGTCTCACTACAGTTGCTCACTTGTATAGTCCCAGTAACTACTTTGAGACTATTAAATGAAATATTTTACTTAATAAATAATATGTTGCTTGAATTTAAAATCTCTATAACTCCATACTTTTATGGAGGTTTGGGTATGTACTATACATCTCTGTTTTCATGTTCTAGAAGTAGCTCAAAGTTAATAATGAAATCATATTTTTCCTAAAAAATTTTTCTTGTCCCTGATATCACATGTCACTTGGCATGTTAATTTATTTATATACTACTTACCAAGCCTTGTACTTTGCATTAGACACAGCTTATGGCAGTGAAGGCAAAAAAAGTCTATCGTAATGGAATTTACAGTGTATTGAGGTAGACCTAAGATAAACAGATACCTAAAGAATTTAGTATTTATGAGTATCAAGAAATATATAAAGCAGAGATCAGGGATATTATATATGCAAAGGAAACTGATTTATATGAAACTCTTATGTAAAGGCTTAAATGAGTTAAAGGAATTTCTTTTAACTCCCACATAAGCCCTGAGGTGAGAATTTGCCTGTTTGTATTTGATGAATATTAAAGGATTCAATGGAATAGGAACAAAAATATCTAAAGAGAAAGTAAGGGAAGTTGAAGTCAGAAAGGTAACATAAAGGAAAGTTCCTTTAGGGCTTTATAAACCATGGAATAAGTTATCAAGGATGATAGTGAAATTTTTGATCTCCCCACCTGGAAAATTAAGTAGGATCTACATTAATAATATGGAGGAGTTTGTTGGATAAAAAAGTTTTGTGTTATTTATCAAATGCTCAGTTTAGAAAACATTATGTATGATGTGTATTATACATATATATATATATACAGAAAATGTTATATCTATCTAGACTGGTCTTAAGTAATAGTGATGTTTTTGCACTAAGAATAATTTTCAAAGTCCTCAGTAAATATGTGGTATTTAAAAATATCAAAATACATAATATTCCAAAAGGAGTAAGTGAAGAAAAGAGAAATAGACAAGTCTGAGTACACAGTCTTAGATTTCTCCAAAATTGAGCAGTGGTAACAAATGTTGAAAATTCTGAGAGAGATGGCAATACCAGACTACCTGACCTGCCTCTTGAGAAATCTGTATGCAGGTCAGGAAGCAACAGTGATAACTGGATATGGAACAACAGACTGGTTCCAAATAGGAAAAGGAGTACTTCAAGGCTGTATATTGTCACCCTGCTTATTTGACTTATATGCAGAGTACATCATGAGAAATGTTGGACTGGAAGAAACACAAGCTAGAATCAAGACTGCTGGGAGAAATAGCAATAACCTCAAATATGCAGATGATACCACTCTTATGGCAGAAAGCGAAGAGGAACTAAAAAGCCTCTTGATGAAAGTGAAAGAGGAGAGTGAAAAAGTTGGCTTAAAGCTCAACATTCAGAAAACGAAGATCATGGCATCTGGTCCCATCACTTCGTGGGAAATAGATGGGGAAACAGTGGAAACTGTGTCAGACTTTATTTTGGGGGGCTCCAAAATCACTGCAGATGGTGACTGCAGCCATGAAATTAAAAGACACTTACTCCTTGGAAGAAAAGTTATGAGCAACCTAGATAGCATATTCAAAAGCAGATACATTACTTTGCCGTCTGTCTAGTCAAGGCTATGGTTTTTCCAGTAGTCATGTATGGATGTGAGAGTTGGACTGTGAAGAAGGCTGAGCGCTGCAGAACTGATGCTTTTGAACTGTGCTGTTGGAGAAGACTCTTGAGAGTCCCTTGGACTGCAAGGAGATCCAACCACTCCATTCTGAAGGAGATCAATCCTGTGTTTTCTTTCGAAGGAATGATGCTAAAACTGAAACTCCAGTACTTTGGCCACTTCACGCGAAGAGTCGACTCATTGGAAAAGACTCTGATGCTGGGAGGGATTAGGGGCAGGAGGAGAAGGGGACGACAGAGGATGAGATGGCTGGATGGCATCACTGACTCGATGAACATAAATCTGAGTGAAATCAGGGAATTGGTGATGGACAGGGAGGCCTGGTGTGCTGCGATTCATAGGGTCGCAAAGAGTCGGACATGACTGAGTGACTGAACTGAACTGAACAAATGTGAGAAGCCAATAAAAGAGAATGAAATAAATTTAATTAAATGTAATTTATTTTTATTTTCATTACTCTCGAGGTGGATCGAAAAAGATATTACTGTGAGTTATTTCTGAGTGTTCGACCTATGTTTTCCCCTAAGAGATTTACACTGTCTGACCTTACATTTAGGTTTTTAATTCATTTTGAGTTGAGTTTATTTTTCTGTATGGTGGTAGGTAGTGTTCTAATGTCATTCTTTACAAAACTGCAAGATACTTATGAAAGAAATCAAAGACAACACAAACATATGGAAAGATATACCATGTTCTTTGATTGGATGAATCACTATTATCAAAATGATTTTACTTCCCAAAGTAATCTACAGATTCAGTACAATCCCTATCAAATTCTTAAGGACATTTTTGACAAAAAATAAACCAACATTTTAAAATTTCTTTAAAATTAAAACATAGTTTCCATAAAATTCAAATGGAAACATAAAAGACCACAAATAGCCAAAGCAATCTTGAGAAATACAAAGCTATCGTCATTAAGACAGTATAGTACTGGCACAAAAGCAAAAATATAGATCAATGGAACAGGGAAGAAAGCCCAGGAGATAAGCCCATGCACACAAGTTCACTCAATCTATGACAAAGAAGGCAAGAATATACAATGAAGAAAAGACAGTGTCTTCAGTAAGTGGTGCTAGAAAAACAGGACAGTTATTCACATTATTGAAACATAGTTTTTCCCCATCTTTGGCTAGTGGCAGTTTCTTCAAGTTGGCTTCAGAAAACTTTAAAGTTGAACTGTATATAGTGGTTTTTTTTTTTTTTTTTTTTTTTTTTTTAAGCTTTCATGAAAGGAAGTATTTTGTCTAGGCTCATTTCCTACCCAAATTCTGAAATCAAATATTTCTTCAAAAGTCCTTTGTTGTAAATGTATTACAAGACCACAATCACCTACTTGGGTTCTTCTGGTTCCATTGTTTTGTCATGTTCAATGGATCCTTTTGGGAGGATAAATGTTGTGTCTGTGTGTATTTGTGTTTAAATTATAATTATCAAATGTGTATGTATGCATCATATTTAATGATTTTATATTGATCATTCCAGTCAAATTCAAAAATACATGCTTAAGTTTTTTTTTACTAAAATCTCTACCTATGTTTTTTCCATATTGAAAATTATGGTGGTCAAGCACATTGGATGTGATAAAACTAAAAAATCCCCAAGTACTCATTTCTGTCTACACTAATGTACTCACATGAAAGTCTCAAAATAACAATAGTAACACTATCAGCAATATGATTTCTTAAAACAATGAAAAAAAAACTGAGCATATGCACTGTCATTCTCTTACTATTACTTTTATAACTGAATTTTGTCTATACTGTAACAGCATATAGCTGTTAAAATCCATATCTGCGTTGGCCCCTCTGAATTACATGGATAAGAATATATTTAATGTCCCCCAAGTCAATACATAATGCCAATGTATCTCTGGTTATTTTGATTGTCTGAATCTCATTCTAAAGAGAGTTACTGAAACAATGGTTCCCTATCATTTTGATTAATTTGTGCTCTTTACACTTATTCTCAGATTTGCTAGATACAAAATCTTGTTTCTCACTTTCTGTTAATGTATATAAGATCTTAAACATGTACAAATGGTCTTATTTTATTCATCTCTTGTCTCTTTCCTATTAATTTGAACCTACCTGTGACAGTTTCTCAACATGAGACAGTGTCCAGGAAGGGAGATCAGACATGTAAATTTTGAAAGTTAATACTGAGCTTCCCTTGTGGCTCAGCTGGTAAAGAATCTGCCTGCAATTTGGGAGACCTGGGTTCAATCCTGGGTTGGGAAGATCCCCTGGAGAAGAGAAAGTCTACACACTCCAGTACCTGGCCTGGAGAATTCCATGGACTGAATAGTCCATGGGGTTGCAGAGTTGGACATGACTGAGCAACATTCAATTTTACTTCACTTTCTAAGGATAGAATGCACCAGTCTTCAGTTCTTCTTACCACAAGTATCTTGATAGCACCTGGTAAACTCTTTCTAATGTTTCACTTAAGTTCAGTTCAGTCACTCAGTCGTCTCCAACCCTTTGCGAACCCATGGAACGCAGCATGCCGGCCTTCCTGTCCATCACCAATTCCAGAAGTTTATCCAAATTCATGTCCACTGAGTTGATGATGGCATCCAAACATCTCATCCTCTGTCGTCCCTTCTCCTCCTGCCCCTAATCCCTCCCATCATCAGAGTCTTCCAATGAGTCAGCTTTTCGCTTCAGGTGGTCAAAGTATTGGAGTTTCAGCTTCAACATCAGTCCTTCCAATGAACACTTAGGATTGATCTCCTTTAGGATGGACTGGTGGATCTCCTTGCAGTCCAAGGGACTCTCAAGAGCCTTCTCCAACACGACAGTTCAAAAGCATCAAACTCTTGTGCTTAGCTATTTTTTATAGTCCAACTCTCACATCCATACATGACCACTGGAAAAATAATATCCTTGACTAGACCAACCTTTGTTGACAAAGTAACATCTCTGCTCTTTAATATGCTGTCTAGGTTGGTCATAACTTTCCTTCCAAGGAATAAGTGTCTTTTAATATCATGGCTGCAATCACCATCTGCAGTGATTTTGGAGCCCTCCAAAATAAAGTCTGACACTTTTTCCACTGTTTCCCCATCTATTTCCCATGAAATGACGGGATCTTTGTTTTCTGAATGTTGAGCTTTAAGCCAACTTTTTCACTCTCCTCTTTTACTTTTTCAAGAGGCTCTTTAGTTCTTCTTCACTTTCTGCCATAAGGGTGGTGTCATCTGCATATCTGAGGTTATTGATATTTCTCCTGGCAATCTTGATTCCAGCTTGTGTTTCTTCCAGCCCAGTGTTTCTCATGGTGTACTCTGCATAGAAGTTAAATAAGCAGGGTGACAATATACAGCCTTGACATACTCCTTTTCCTATTTGGAACCAGTCTGTTGTTCCATGTCCAGTTCTAACTGTTGCTTCCTGACCTGCATACAAGTTTCTCAAGAGGCAGGTCAGGTGGTCTAGTATTTCCATGTCTTTCAGTTTTTTCCATGGTTTATTGTGACCCACACAGTCAAAGGCTTTGTCATAGTCAATAAAGCAGAAATAGATGTTTTTCTGGAACTCTCTTGCTTTTTCAATGCTCCAGAAGATATTGGCAATTTAATCTCTGATTCCTCTGCCTTTTCTAAAACCAGCTTGAACATCTGGAAGTTCATGTTTCATGTATTGCTAAAGCCTGGCTTGGAGAATTTTGAGCATTACTTTAGTAGCATGTGAGATGAATGCAATTGTGTGGTAGTTTGTGCATTCCTTGGCATTGCCCTTCTTTGGGTTTGGAATAAAAACTGACCTTTCCAGTCCTGTGGTTATTCCTCACTTTTCCAAATGTACTGACATATTGAGTGCACAGTTTCACAGCATCTTCTTTTAGATTTTGCAATAGCTCAACTAGAATTTCATCACCTCCACTAGCTTTGTTTGTAATGATGCTTCCTAAGGCCCACTTGATTTCACTTTCCAGGGTGTCTGGCTCTAGGTGAGTGATTATACCATTGTGACTATCTGGCTCATGAAGATCTTTTTTGTACAGTTCTTCTGTGTATTCTTGCCACCTGTTTTTAATATCTTCTACTTCTGTCAGGTCCCTACAATTTCTGTCCTTTATTGAGCCCATCTTTGAATGAAATGTTCCCTTGGTATCTCTAATTTTCTTGAAGAGATCTCTAGTCTTTCCCATTCTATTGTTTTCCTCTATTTCTTTGCATTGATCCCTGAGGAAGGCTTTCTTATCTCTGTTTGCTACTGTTTGGAACTCTGCATTCAAATAGGTATATCTTTCCTTTTCTCTTTTGCTTTTTTTTTTCTTCTTTTCCCAGCTACCTGTAAGGCCTCCTCAGACAGCCATTTTGCTTTTTTGCACTTCTTTTCCTTAAGGATAGTCTTGATCACTGCCTTCTATACAGTGTCATGAACCTCTGTCCATAGTTCACTGGACACTCTGTCTATCAGATCTACTCCCTTAAATCTATTTCTCACTTCCATTGTATAATCATAAGGAATTTGATTTAGATCACATCTGAATGACCTAATGGTTTCCTCCACTATTTCAATTTCAATCTGAATTTTGCAATAAGGAGTACATGATCTGAGTCACAGTCAGCTCCTGGTCTTGTTTTTGCTGACTGTATACAACTTCTCCATCTTTGGCTGCAAAGAATATAATCAATCTGATTTCAGTGTGGGCCATCTGGTGATGTCCGTTTGTAGAGTCTTCTCTTGTGTTGTTGAAAGAGGGTGTTTGCTATGACCAGTTTGTTCTCTTGGCAAAACCCTATTAGCCTTTCCCCTGCTTCATTCTGTACTCCAAAGCCAAATTTGCCTGTTACTCCAGGTATTTCTTGACTTGCTACTTTTGCATTCCAGTCCCCTATAATGAAAAGGACATCTTTTGGGAATGTTAGTTCTAAAAAGTCTTCCTAGAAGCATTTAACTTTAGCTTCTTCAGTGTTACTTGTCAGGACATGGAGTTGGATTTCCATTAGATAGAATGGTTCACTTTGGAAAAGAACAGATCATTCTGTCATTTTGGAGATTACATCCAAGTACTGCCCTTTGGAAACTTTCTGCTGACTATGATGGCTACTCCATTTCTTCTGAGGGATTCCTGCCCACAGTAGTAGATATAGTGGTCATCTGAGTCAAATTCACCCATTCCAGTCCATTTTAGTTCACTGATTCCTAGAATGTTGACATTCACTCTTGCCATCTCCTGTTTGACCACTTCCAATTTGCTTTGACTCATGGACCTAACATTCCAGGTTCCTATGCAATATTGCTCTTTACAGCATGGACCTTGCTTCTATCACCAGTCACATCCACAACTGGGTGTTGTTTTTGCTTTGGCTCCATCCTTTCATTCTTTCTGGAGTTATTTCTCCACTGATCTCCAGTATCATACTGGGCACTTCCGACCTGGGTAGTTCATCTTCAGTGTCCTGTCTTCTTGCCTTTTCATACTGTTCATGGGGTTCTCAAGGCAAGAATACTGAAGTGGTTTGGCATTCCCTTCTCCAGTGGACCACATTCTGTCAGACCTCTCCACCATGACCCGTCCGTCTTGGGTGGCCTCACATGGCATGGCTTATTTTCATTGAATTAAACAAAGCTGTGGTCCGTGTGATCAGATCGGCTAGTTTTCTGTGATTGTGATTTCAGTCTGCCCTTTGATGCCCTCTCTTAGTGCCTTCTGTCTTACTTGGCTAATGTTTTCAAATTTACTTACCCTGTCCTTTGTTTATATTGATGTTTTCCTCATCAAAAATCCACCAGAGATTATCTTACACTTCTTTCCAGAAAAATATTGACACAATGCAGATTTTATGGTTGTTTAGTTTCATCTTTTTTAATTTGGGGGTAGCGTAAGTACTTTCCCACCTAGTTTGTCTGTGCATTTGTGGAAATAGTGTTCATACATTTCTGATTTTTCTATCTAGTTGCTCTGTCTAAAAAATTATACTGCAATAACATCATCTTGCCATATAACTCTTCAATGGAATTATATTTGATTCTGCTCCACTTTAACTGCATTGATGTCAACTTTTGACATCTGATGGCCTCTATGGGAACTCAAGGAAGTATTTGAAGTGACTCGGGTATTGAATTCATATTTGTATTTTAAAGCAGCATATTTAAAATTTAGTTTTCATATAATACATTTAATATTATTACAAAATCTTGGCATTTTAATTAGTAACCTAATAATGTATATGTAACAAATATTTGTTTATTTCTTTGCTTCTAGGTGAAAAATACAGACTAAATTATCCTTAGATTCATTTTCAATCTTAGTAAATAATATTTCTTTAAATAGGTGGAACCATTTATACAGAAGTTTAATATTAATGTATTTCTTGTTAATATTATAAATATCTAATTGAGCAACTTTATATCCAAATAATATACCCATAAACTTATACAATGTCATATATCATATTTCAATAAAGCTTTTTAAAAGAAAAAAAAAAACAAATACTTAACAACTCATAAATGTCATAGGGGGGATTTAAAATTCAAGTAAATCTAATTAATTTATATATAGAAACAAAAATTTTCAGATGTGCTTTAAACTTAAATTATCTGACCTATTTCTACTTAAAACCCATTTATATTAAACTATACTTCAACTACAATGAAAATATGTATTTTTAATGTATTTAATAACTTACATAACTCCCCTCAAATTATAATAATTTAAATTTTAAATATATTTCTAATTTTAAAACAAAACTATAAATATGAAGACAATTTGATATATTACAGAAATTTTAATAATGTCATTAGAGGGTTGGAAAGAGGAATCTGTTAAGGGGAGGATCAAAATTTGGTATCTTAAGAGCTTCGTTACTGAGTCAATGATACATGACTACAAAATCTCAGATAGGCTGATCAGAATTTTTTACTATTATTATCAAATTTGATCTAGTATATAACCAGTATGATCAATTCTGATTGAAAATATTGAATAATTTTTATAGTCATTGCTCAAAAATGTATTACTTTATAGACTGTTAAAGAACTCAGTTTCACAACTTGTGTCTTCTGAGTTCTGGTTACAACTGTATGCTATTCTTCTGATTTAAGTCAAAGGAAATCTATTCATCCATCTAGATTGTATCATCATTTTGGCTAGATACACAAGAGTGAATTGTAGGTTTAATAAGTGGGAGTGAATTGTTGCATAGATCGTACTATTTTATTGCACAGTAGATATTTCTCATACATTATAATGAAAGTGAAGGTGAACATCACTCATCGTGTATGACACTTTGCAACCCATGTACAATACAGTCCATGAAATTCATTCTCCAGGCCAGAATACTGGAGTGGGTAGCCATTCCCTTGTCCAGGAGATCTTTTAAACCTAGGCACTGAACCCAGCTCTCCCACGTTACAGGCAGATTCTTTACTAGCTGAGCCACTAGGGAAGCCCAAGAATACTAGAACGTGTAGCCTATCCGTTCTCCAGCAGATATCTCTGACCCAAGCATTGAATCGGGGTCCCCTGCATTGCAGCTGGATTCTTTACCAGCTGAGCTACTAGGGAAGCACTAAGTGGTTACAATTTGTAAGTTGTGCTTATGATTTATTTCTTAGATGAGTATCCCAGTATCTGTTACACTGGGACAATATATGTGCTGCTATTTAAGGTAGTGCTGCCAAAAAGTGGATTTTTTGTTGGCTGGGTGCTTTTGTTTGATTAGTCAACCATAAATGCCTTCAAAAAGAAATGGTAAAGCCTCTGTAATATGTAAGAGTTTGGAAAGAAACATTTTACTTGTTATGTATATATAGGTACATATATATATATATATATATATATATATATATATATATATACTGTAGCTTTTGGGAGCAAACTGTAAATGACCTCAAAGTTTTTCATATTACCCAAGTGAAGCACAATAAAATATGATTTGATAAAATATTTATTGGTGACATGCCTAAATTTAAACCTCTATAATGAGGTAAAATAAAGGAAAGCCTGAATTACAGTGTATCTGAAAATTGAAGCTTGTAGGTGTTTCCCTAAAGACAAAAATGACAGAAGAGTCAGTGGCCTGGTAATTGCACCCCATGAAGATCAAAGACCTAAAAGATAAAAAGGGATCCTCTCAGAGAGCCTAAACAAGTCCTTCAGGACAATGATTGACAAAATCATTCTTCACCTTAGACACACATTGGGAAGATAATGAGGTCACCAGAGAGGACTGGGCATACTTCTTGGGTTTTGTATAAAGGGTTCTGAGAATAGAATTTTCTGGGAACACTTAATCCAAACCCTTATCTAAAATATAGTGGTCGATTATTTCACTAATAAAATCATTCAGTTATTTTGGGATTTCTGGGTAAGTTATTAAAATACATGAATAAGATCATATATGTTGCTAATTGTAATCTCTTGCTATCTTGAGCCTTTATCCTTTGATGAAAAAATAGCTTTGTATCATGAAGAAATGGACCCAGAATATTGAGTTTAATATGGTGACTAAGGAATTGGATAGTTTTAAGTGGAGAAGGTGTGTGTGGGTGTCTGCGTGTGTTTGTGTAAGGACCATGAACCAAATATTTAGTGATCAGAAACATGAAACAAAGCCATTAGTGCTTTCATGAAATACTTTAAAATATCCACAACCAATTTAAAGGTTGAACTTCTCTGATCCTTTAAGTTATGTGTGACATGTTGACTTCCCATTGGACAATACAACATGAGCATAAATGATGCATGTTATTTCTAGGTGGAAGTTAGAATAGGCAGTTCATGATTTGCATCGTCTAGAATAGAGCTTGTAGATGGCTTTTACCTCCCATTGAAATACTGAGAAAAAGAAAATCACATCAGGTCAGCCTTCTATTGATCAATTTAATATTAAATTACAGCAGTATGGTATGAAATCCAGAAGCCCTCAGAGAGACCATTTAAAGATAACTTCATCTCCTGGAGGGCATAGCATGCTGAAGAATTAGCACAACATCTCATTATTAGAATAGTGAGATTTACACCCTGACAAATCCTTGGGGGGGAAAAAAAAAGTACTTTATAAGAAAAGGAGTGGAATCCTGAAACACATGGAGACATTCAGGTAGATGCTCCTAAATTTTTGAAATTCAGAATATCTGAATTGTCTGGGCTAAAATATTTATTTGCTTGCATCTTGGTATAGGTTAGCAGATTCTCTTTTTTTATAAACCACGAGGAAGATACCTTTAAAAGTACTTCTTGCCTTCCTCTTTTGCCAACATTCTCTTGTTCCTTTTACTCAGGCCATTTGTAAATTATACTAGCAACATCAAATTCACCTGGAAATATATTGGAAATACCAATTTTCTTAGGTCCTGTACCAAATCTAATAATGGGGGAAGGGTTGTCAATCTACATTTTACCAAACTTTCTAGGTCTTTCTGATGTATGACACAGTTTGAGAACCTCTGTTTTATGTTTTTTTTTTAAATGTCTTATTGGAGTAGATTTGATTTATAATTTTGTATTAGTTTCATGTGTACAGCAAAGTGAATTGGTTATATGCATACATATATCCACAATTTTTTTTTTTTAGATTCACTTTCCATAGAGGGCATTTCATTTTTTTTTTTTTTCTTTTTCTTTTTTTTTTTTTTTTTTTAATTTTAAAATCTTTAATTCTTACATGCGTTCCCAAACATGACCCCCCCTCCCACCTCCCTCCCCACAACATCTCTCTCAAAAATATACAACCAACTTATGCAGCTCAACTCCAGAAAAATAAACGACCCAATCAAAAAATGGGCCAAAGAACTAAATAGACATTTCTCCAAAGAAGACATACGGATGGCTAACAAACACATGAAAAGATGCTCAACATCACTCATTATTAGAGAAATGCAAATCAAAACCACAATGAGGTACCACTTCACACCAGTCAGAATGGCTGCGATCCAAAAATCTGCAAGCAATAAATGCTGGAGAGGGTGTGGAGAAAAGGGAACCCTCCTACACTGTTGGTGGGAATGCAAACTAGTACAGCCACTATGGAGAACAGTGTGGAGACTCCTTAAAAAATTGCAAATAGAACTCCCTTATGACCCAGCAATCCCACTTCTGGGCATACACACCGAGGAAACCAGAATTGAAAGAGACACATGTACCCCAATGTTCATAGAGGGCATTTCAGTGTATTGAGTAAAGTTTCCTGTACTATACAGTAGGTACAATCTTTATTACCTATTACCTATTTGTTATCTATTTTATATATAGCAGTGTGTGTATGTCAATCCCAATTTCCCATTTTACCCCTGCTTATCCCCTGGTAACCATACTTTTGTTTTCTGCATCCATGACTCTGTTTTGTAAATAAGTTCATTTGTTCAGAACCTCTGCTTTAAATGGAGTAGCACTTCCCCTGCTTTGGAGGAGAAGGCATTATACCTTTACAGATATTTGTCATAAGACATCAGTCATGTCTGACTCTGTGAGACCCTATGGACTGCAGCCTGCCAGGATCTTCTGTCCATGGGATTCTCTAGGCAAGAATACTGAAGTGGGTTGCCATGCCTTCCTTGATGGGATCTTCCTTACCCAGGGATCAAACCTGCATCTGTTACATCTAGCCTGAATTGGCAGGTGGCTTTTTTGCCACTGGTGCCACCTGGGAAGCCCTTACAGATATTTATGGCCTGACTAATACAGAAAATGGAAGAAATGCCTGAAAATGAATCTTTATGGTGCTAAATTTGAGCTGGTTTAGAGACTATAAAGCTGGATAGTAGATAACTTTTATATGAGGTCCCTTTTATGGTTTAAAAAGCCTGAAATGAGTTTAATATTCTTTTGGAATAGTTTCTAATAACTTGAAAATGGCTTATAGTAACTAAGTGGAAATTTGGGGGCCTGTCTTGTTAAAAAAAAAAAGAGGGCGGGTATAAATATACAAATAGCAGAACATTTTTGTTTACATAAAACCAGATAGTCTGTTGTTGTTCGGTCACTAGGTCATGTCTGATTCTTTGTGACCCAATGGATTGTAGAATACCAGGCTTCTCTGTCCTGCACCAGCTCCTGGAGTTTGCCCAAATTAATCTCCATTGAATCAGTGATGCTGTCTAACTATCTCATCCTCTGCTGCCCCCTTCTCCTCCTGCCTGCAGCCTTTCCCAGCATCAGGGTCTTTACTAATGAGTTGATTCTTCACATCAGGTGACCAATTGGAGCTTCAGCTTCAGCAATAGTCCTTCCAAAGAATATTCAGAGTTTTTTTTTTTTTAACCATTGATTTGGTTTGATCTCCTTAACAGTACAAGGAACTCTCAAGAATTTTCTACAGCACCACAGTTTGAAAACAGGGATTCTTTGGTGCTCAGCCTTCTTTAAGGTCCAACTCTCAAATCCATATGTTCCTACTGAAAAACCATTGCTTTGACTATATGCACCTTTGTCAAGAAAGTGATATATCTGCTTTTTAATATGTTGTTTAGGTTTGTCATAGTTTTCCTCCCAGATAATCTACCACCTGACTGTATTCCACAGGTGAGATCTAGACAAAAGAACCAGAACTGGATAATAGTCAAAGCATCAAAGACAGATTTATTTTGGTAGTTATTATAATAGAGAAAAGAGATTTCAGTATAGAACTGAGCTCAGCTTCAAATACAGCAAAGAGATCTGGGGATTCATCATAAAGGAACAGGCTGATGATGTAATTGGATGGAAAATTGCTAATAGGACACACAAGGATAAGACCAACTTAACAGTATCCTTGCTGAACACAGGCTAAGGTGAGGATGGCTTAATATGATTCTTTGCCAATACTGGGCTGAGAAGGTCACAGGAAGAACAGGGTCCATGGTTAAGATCTAGTAGAGAAGAGGGCTCAGAGGAACTTGACTAAGGTTTGGTCAAGAAGTCTATATTGATCCAGAGGATCTCCTTTACCTAAGTGATAAGAAATTCAAAGGTAGCTGTCTCTTGTAGTTCAAGGTTGATGGAATTGGAAATGTAATCATGGAGCTGGACTCATTATGACAATGGAATGGCAGGGTTTTAGAATAAAAGTAGTCACATAGTGGCACTGAACTCTTTAAGATGCAAGGTAAAAATAATTATCAAAATAGGCAGCAAGACTAGAAATGCAATCAAGAAGTTCCACAGAGAGAGTTAATGTCTCATTGTGTGTCTCAGCACAAAAAAATCATTCAGACAATAAGGACATTTCTTGATTTCTACAACTTAAAAAGATCAGATGCCAACACTTGACTGTAAATTACTCCAAGGGAAAAGAAGAATTCAGTTTCCAAACATGAACCAGTACTTAAGTACTGACTCTCACTATGATATGATTGATCCAAGAACTATGTCTTCTTTAATATTCATCAGAGATGAGCATCAAAAGCAGTCATCGTATACTTAAATGGACAGCAGTATACACATTCTTACTAGGACTTTATTATCTTATGCTTTCTCTCATAATAGAGCATGAAGGACTATTCATTATCTAGAAATTATGAAGAACTTCATGCTAGGTTATTATATTGACAACATCATGTTGAGCAGACCTGAAAGATAGGGAGTTGAATGTCCTCTAGTTGGGTGCCATTGGTAGATATATAGACATCAGAGAGTGACAGACACATTTGACAGGTCTTGATTAGAACTGTAAAATTTATAGGAGTCAGTTGTAATGCATTATACTGAGATATCCTCCCTAAGGTAAAGGAAAAGGTATTGCATCTTGACTTATCACTATGAAAGAGGCACTGCAATTGGTAAACTTTCTTCAGCTTGCTTGGGCTTTCTGCAAGTCAAGCAGGAATACAAGAGAGTTAATGTTCCCAAAAGCAGCTCTCAACAAATGTCAGACATTGATTTGGTTGATAAATATCCCAGCTTCCTTGCCTCTTTGGTGAAATTGCTCAAAGCATGTTCTATTCTATTTCCTCACACTTTTACAGTGGAATTAAGCTTTATTTTCCCACAATGGTAACTTGCTTAATAATGTATTCCTTTAGGACTTTCCTCCTCATCTCACATCCCCAAACTCCTATCAATGTTACCTGGGATTACATTCTAAATATTGAAAAAATTGCTTGTACTGTAATCTTTGTCCCAGTGTCTGCGTCTGTGGAATCCTGAATTAGATAACCTTTAGTGAAGAGTAGTAGCCCTGATTATGGGAAATATGTAGTTATACTAGAATTTTTAACATTCATCTTTAGTAAGATTTATAAGGTAATTTTGCTAAAATTGTAGTGATAAATTGAAGACATCCCTTCTCTATCCCCACCCAAATGTTAGATGCAATTGTTATCTCCTTGAATCTTTTATTATTGAATCTCTCTTAGATGCCATTTTATTTCCTTTTGTACTTACATTCATTCTCCACATGATAATATATTTCTTAAAGACAAAGATGTATTTATTATTGTCTATATAATTTTTAACAACTTTCCGCAGTGTCTAATACATTCTGTGTTTGGTAGACAGGTTGAATTAATAAATACCTTGACTTTAATATTACTAAACCAATATGCTAATAAATACATTTAATACAGTTTTTACAAAAAGACATCTTTTATTTTTTTGTGAAAATGTGACAGGAAAACTGGGATTAATTTACAAATAACTCTAACTATCTCCATCTCCAGTGCATAGGTAAATGTTATTGCTTTCAGTTCAGTTCAGTCACTCAGTCATGTGTGACTCTTTGCAACTCCATGAACTGCAGCATGCAGGCCTTCCAGTCCATCACCAACTCCTGGAGTAAATCTAAATTCGTGTCCATTGAATCAGTGATGCCATCCAACCATCTCATCCTCTGTCATCCCCTTCTCCTCCTGCCCTCAATCTTTCCCAGCATCAGGGTCTTTTCCAATGAGTCAGCTCTTTGCATCAGGTGGCCAAAGTATTGGAATTTCAGCTCAACATCAGTCCTACCAATGAACACCCAGGACTAATCTCCTTTAGGATGGACTGGTTGGATCTCCTTGCAATCCAAGCAACTCTCAAGAGTCTTCTCCAACACCACAGTTCAAAAGCATCAATTCTTCAGCACTCAGCTTTCATTATAGTCCACCTCTCACATCCACACATGAGTACTTGAAAAACCATAGCCTTTACTAAATGTCTCTGCTTTATAACATGCTGTCTAAGTTGGTCGTAACTTTCCTTCCAAGGAGTAAGCGTCTTTTAATTTCATGGCTGCAATCAGAATCTGCAGTGATTTTGGAATCCCCCAAAATAAAGTCAGCCACAGTTTCCCCATCTATTGGCCATGAAGTGACACGACCAGGTGCATTGATCTTTGTTTCCTGATGTTGAGCTTAAAGCCAACTATTTCACTCTCCTCTTTCACTTTCATCAAGATGCTCTTTAGTTCTTCTTCACTTTTTGCCATAAGGGTGGCATCATCTGCATATCTGAGGTTATTGATATTTCTCCTGGAAATCTTGATTTCAGCTTGTGCTTCATCTAGCCCAGCATTTCTCATGATGTACCCTGCATAGAAGTTAAATAAGCAGGGTGACAATATACAGCCTTGACGTACTCCTTTTCCTATTTGGAACCAGTCTGTTGTTCCATGTCCAGTCCTAACTGTTGCTTCCTGACCTGCATATAGGTTTCTCAAGAGGCAGGTCAAGTGGTCTGGTAGTCCCATCTCTTTCAGAATTTCCCATAGTTTATTGTGATCCACACAGTCAAAGGCATTGGCATAGTCAATAAAGCAGAAATAGATGTTTTCTGGAACTCTCTTGTTTTTTAATGGTCCAGCAGATGTTGGCAATTTGATCTCTGGTTCCTCTGCCTTTTCTAAAACCAGCTTGAACATCAGGGAGTTCATGGTTCACATATTGCTGAAGGCTGGCTTGGAGAATTTTGAGCATTACTTTACTAGCGTGTGAGATGAGTGCAATTGTGCAGTAGTTTGAGCGTTCTTTGGCATTTCCTTTCTTTGGGATTGTAATGAAAACTGACCTTTTCCAGTCCTGTGGCCACTGCTGAGTTTTCCAAATTTACTGACATGTTGAGTGCAGCACTTTATTGCTTTAGTAAAATCAAATAAATTAAATCAGTTATATGGAAAGATGATGACCATGACCAAACATTTAGGAAGTTGGGAGTGCGATATTGTGTTGAGTCATGGGCATGACCAAAACTACCATGTCGAGAGTGTTCTGGTGACATACTTAGGATTAAAATCTAGAGGCAGGGTTATTATAATCAAATGGTCAATATAAGTTTGAACTAAAATTGCCTCCTTGTCACTTGATTGCTGGATGCCACAAACAAGCCACTTAGCATTTTGAAGCTCAATTTCTTTATTTGCCTTGATGATTACAGTGATATCTACACTTGAAATTTTCATCAGTAATTAAATAGTTTGTGTAAGTTATTGGAAAGAAACAATTTAATTCAAGACTTGGGAAATAAATTTTGTTTATTTCAATTTACAATTTTGTAACCATGTAAGAAATTATTTCATGTTCTTTTCAAAATTATTCAGAATTTACTATGATACTTTCTTATCTCCTTATTTTTAAATTATTTTATGAATATTCCTTTAATCAAAGTTGCTACCACTAAAACAGACCTTTCCCATATGTATTTCTGACTTGCTTATAAGCCCTTCTGGTTTAGTTGCTCACTCATGTCCGACTCTTTGTGACCCCATATATTGCAGCACACCAGGCTTCCCCACCCTTTGCTGTTTTCTGGAATTTGTTCAGATTCATGTCCATTGAGTCAATGATGCCATCCAACCATCTCATCATTTACCATCCTCTTCTTCTGCCCTCAGTCTTTCCCAGCATCAGGGTCTTTTCCAGTAAGTCAGCTCTTTGCATCAGGGGGCCATAAGTATTGGAGCTTCAACTTCAGCATCAGTCTTTCCAATGATTATTCAGGGTTGATTTCCCTTAGGATTGACTGGTTTGATCTCTTTGCTGTCCAAGGGACCCTCAAGAGTCTTCTCCAGCACCACAGTTCAAAAGCATCAATTATTTGGCATTCAGCCTTCTTTATGGTCCAACTTTTGTATCTGTACATGACTACTGGAAAAATCATAGTTTTGACTATACAAAGGTTTGTCAGAAAAGTGATGTCACTGCTTTTCAATACACTGTCTAGGTTTGTCATAGCTTTTAATTCAAGGAGAAAGCATCTTTTATTTCATGGCTGTCACTGTCTGCAGTGATTTGGAGACCAAGAAAATAAAGTCTGTCACTGTTTCCATTTTCTCCTCCTCTATTTGCCATGAAATGATGGGATCGAATGTCATGATCTTTGGTTTTTGAATGTTGAGTTTTAAGCCAGCTTTTTCACTTTCCTCTTTCACCTTCATCAAGATGCTCTTTAGTTCCTGTTTATTTTCTGCCATGAGGGTGGTGTCAATTGTGTATCAGAGGTTATTGATATTTCTCCCAGCAATCCTGATTCCAAGTTGTGCTTCATCTAGCTTGACATTTCTCATGATGTACTCCATGTGTGTGTTAAATCACTTCAGATGTGTCCGAGTTTATGCAACCCTATAGACTGTAACTCATCAGCCTCTTCTGTCCATTGAAATCTCCAGGCAAAAATACTGGAGTGGGTTGGCATGCCCTACTCTAGGGAATTTTCCTGACCCAGGGATCAAACCTTCATCTCTTAAGTCTCCTTCATTTGCCAGTAGCACCACCTGGGAAACCCTGCATGTAAGTTAAATAAACAGAGTGACAATATACAGCCTTGATGTACACCTTTCCTAACTTTGAACCAGTCCATTGTTCCATGTCTGGTTCTAAATGTTGCTTCTTGACCTGCTTACAGGTTTCACAAGAGGCAGGTAAGGTGGTCTGATTCCCATCTCTTTAAGAATTTTCCACAATTTGTTGTGATCCACACAGTTAAAAATGTTAATGTAGTCAGTGAAGCAGAAATAGATGTTTTTCTAGAATTTCTTGGCTTTTTCTATGATCTAATGAATGTTAGCCAATTGATCTCTGGTTCCTCTGCCTTTTCTAAATCCAGCTTGTACATCTGGACATTCTTGGTCCATGTACTGTTGAAGCCTAGCTTGAAGGATTCTGAACAGTACCTTGCTAGCATGTGAAATGAGTGCAATCATGTGGTAGTTTGGACATTGTTATAGCCTTTCTTTGGGACTGGGATGAAAATTGACCTTTTCCAGTTCTGTTGCCACTACTGAATTTTCCAAATTTGCTCACATACTGTTTGCAGCACTTTAACAGCATCATCTTTTAGGATTTTAAATAGTTCTGCTGGCATTCCATTACCTCCTCTAGCTTTGTTCATAGTAATGCTTCCTAGGGCCCACTTGACTCCCTACACCAGAATGTCTGACTCTAGATGAGTGATCCCAGCAGCATGGGATCATTAAGACCAGATCATTATCCAGATCATTAAGACCTTTTTTGTTAGTTCTTTGTGTATTCTTGCAACCTCCTCTTGATATCTTCTGCTTCTGATAGGTCCATATCATATTTGTCTTTTATCATGCCCATCTTTGTGTGAAATGTTCCCTTGGTACATTTTTTATTTTTTTTGAAGAGATCTTGAGTCTTTCCAATTCTGTTGTTTTCCTCTATTTCTTTGCACTTTTCACTTAAGAAGGCTTTCTTATCTTTCCTTACTATTCTTTGGAATTCTGCATTCAGACAGATATATCTTTACCCTTACACCTTTGCTTTTCACTTCTCTTCTTTTCTCAGCTCTCTGTAAGGCCTCCTCAGACAACCACTTTGCCTTGTTACATACATATCTGTTTCTTGGGGATGGTTTTGGTCACCACCTCCTGTACAGTGTTATGAACCTCTGTCCTTATTTCTTCAGGTACTCTGTCTATCAGATCTAATTCCTTGAATCTTTTTGTCATTTCCATTGTATAACTGTTAGGGATTTGATTTGATCATATCTAAATGACCTAGTGTTTAAGATGCTTCTTAAATATCAGGTTTACATGAATTATCACTCCTTTCTCATTGCATCTGAATGATACATTTTAAAAATTTATTATAACATACATATAGAAAATGCACAGATGTTAAGAAAGGTATTCTATAAACAATAAATTTATACGGTTATAATTGCTAAAAATTAAAATCAATCAAATGTCCATTAGCACTAGAATAACTAAAATATTTAATATGTATTCCTAAATAGCAGTAATACTGGTCTACTGCTATACTTATATACTCAGATTAAGACAGATGAAAATATAATGATAAGTGGGAAAATAAAAACACATCCAATAGTATAGAGTGCACTATTTTATTTATACATGCAGTTCAAATTCAGGCAAAATTAATATATTTCATACAAATCAGAATATCGGTGAGCTTTATATAGAAACTATTGACTGGAATGCGACATGAAAACTTCATATTGCATAATGTGAAGTCCATATTACATAATGTGGATTCTATTATGAATGAAATTATTCATAGATTAGTTCCATGGCTAATTAGATGTTATTTAAATAGATGTCTCATAATATGGGTCTCAATAGACATATTTTTAATGGTTAATGTTTGCATCAATTAATTTTTCATCCAAAAATTTAAATAGATATTTTTAAAACATAGTAGAATCATAAGTTATTCAATCTCTTTTGTGAATTTAGGTATGTTTATTCCTAGCTCTAGCTAATAATGCTATAAAATTACACTGTTGATTCTAAAAATGTATTAAAATATTTTAGTCATAACATATTATTGACAGAATTTTAGGCTGCATGTTCTGGAAAAAATGAACAAATAACTCTGCTTAGAGGAGGAATAAGCTCTTCTATTTTCCAAAGTTCTAATCCTGAAATCATAGAGCTGTGGTGATTCAGAGAAGTAAAAGATAGTGTTTTAATTTTAAAGCCAACCAGGGAGATGGAATTAGCTGAAGAGTAATATTATAATTCACAAACAAATAATTGCAGAATTTAGAGAAAAGTAGAATATACATAAGATTTTATAACATAAATTTGGTTTGATATTAAAAAGGAATGAAATATGTTTCAGGTAATTCAATAAATACGAACAGTAACATGAAAGCAAAAATTTCAGTGATATTAATAGGCATTCTTAGCTTAGTTACAGTTATAGATTAAAGAATTTACATTATTAAACCTTCATATTATCATTCAAAATATTCCTTCAGTTTAAAATTCTAATCAACAAATGCATGTTTGTATAAGATACTGTGATTTTCAAAGGTGATTTGTTTACTTTTTTCTTTAAGACACATCCAAAAACAAACAAACAAACAAAAAAAAACAAGTAAACAGAAAAACAAATATATTGCTACAATTTATGTGTTCTGCCTGTGTTCTTTTCTAGGTGTTTTGTAATTTCAGGTTTAGGTCTTTAGTCCCTTTTGAGTTCATTTTTGTATATGGTATGAGGAAATGTTCTAATATCATTCTTTCACATGTAGTTGTTCAGTTTTCCCAGCACCATTTATTGAATAGACTGTCTTTTCTCCATGTATATTCTTACCTCATTGTCTAGGATTAATTGACCATATGTTTATGAGTTTATTTTTGGGCTCTCTATTCTTTCATTGATCCTCGTATCTTTTTGTGTATGCTAGTACCATATTGTTCTGAGTACTGTAGCTTTGTAGTATTGTATAATTCAGCAATGATAATTTGGGTAGATATTTGGAAAAAACAAAAACTCTGATTCAAAAAGATACATGCATCCTGATGTTCACAGTAGCACTATTTACAACAGTCAAGAGACAGAAGTAACTTAAGTGTCCATCAACAGATGAATGAATAAAGATGTGATGCATGCACATATACATACATACAATAGAATTTTACTCTGCTTTAAAAAAAAATGAAAGTCCACCATTTGTAGCAATGTGTATGGATCTATAAATATTATGCTTAATGAAATAAGTCAGACAGAGAAAGATAAATATTGCATGATACTACTTCTATGTAAGATCTAAAAAAATGAATATATGCAGTGAAACAGAAACTCATTCACAGATATTGTGAACTAGTGGCTACCAGTGGAAAAGTGAAAGGAGGAGGTATAAAATAGGGGTATGAAACTAAGAGACACAGACTACTATGTATAAGTTAGATAAGCAATAAGGATATATTGTCCAGCACAGGAAATTATTACCAATATTTTATAATACTTTTAGTGGAGTGTAATCTATAAAACTACTGAATAACTATGCTGTACACCCGAATCAAATATATTTTAAATTAATTGTACTTCATTGGAAATTAAAAAATAAAAGAGCAAGATTAGATTACCATCTCATAATTCAGTAAATAAATAACCCCGTGACAAATGGGAAAATATATAAACTAAAAAAATAAAAATGACTACTCATGATATAAATTACACAGAGTAGGAATTAAAGAAGGGGAAATTGAAACAATAGTAGATATTAATTTTGTTAACTATCCTGATAATATCTTCTAAGGACAGGTTTGAATATACAGGAATGGTCATTGCAGCCATTTTTTGCTCTACAAGAAAACCGAAAACAATCTTCCATTTTAAGAATTTGGGCATAATTGAATAAAAGCAGTTTCTGCATTACAGTGTTCTATAGAATACTGTGCATAAGAACAAGTTGTAAGGGAAAAAAATGATAGAAAAAGAAAACGAGATTGATAAAGGAGAGAGAAATTTCTTTGCACATTTTGTTAAATGCATTGTGAAAACAGCAACTCATAAATACAACATATAGGCTATGATCCTATTTACAGAAACAAAGCAACATATTTATTGTATATATATGTGTACACAGTCCTGTATGTAAGATACTTAGAAATTACACACAAGTTTTAAGCATTCTTCTGGGGAGTATTTGATTATTAGAATGTTTCTGATGTGTCCTTTTTCTTGTTCCTTACACACTAATTGGAGAAGGAAATGGCAACCCACTCCAGTACTCTTGCCTAGAAAATTTCATGGACTGAGGACCCTGGTAGGCTACAGTCCATGGGGTTGCAAAAAGGTCGGACATGACCGAGTGACTTCACTTTCTCACTTTACACACTAATACACAGATACAACTATGAAATTTGTAGGAAAGAAGAAAGGAAAGAAAATGAGGGAGTGAACCAAGGCAGGATGGGGGGAAGCGGGGAGAGATGAAAGCCTGTTGTGAGGTGATCTGAGTTTTTATGTTTCTTATTTTCCTCTTAGAATAGACAAGTGTCCATACAACTGTCTTGAGATTACGAGTACTATAGTGCCATAACTTTATTCATGTGGATTTTGGCCAACATTCCTAGGAGTTGAAACTGGGTAAGTTGATAAACTCAAAGTATTATAAACTCAGACTCACATGAGTCAGATACTTACTCAGCGTTACGTATTACTACTAATTTCAGGAAGACAAGCAATTAAGAAGCAGAGGAAAAGCAAATGTCTGGGACAGTGAAGGCACATCTCTAGGTAAGAGTACCATCATGAGATATTTAGTTTATAAAATATCTCTGTTTTGTATATCAAATAGTAACACATTTTATGCAATATTATTTGGGAATTCTGTCTCATAAATCAATATTATCAAGATTTATTTGCAATAATCAATGCTAAAATAAGACCAAAAGTATTATATAGAAAAGCATTCTGTTCTTATACAACACATCATTTATCTACTTCTCAGAAGTTACAGTAATCATGTTTACAAAACATGACATCAAACCTCTCCTAGTTCTCTCCCTGAAGCCTTTGTATTGAGAGATAGAAAGGTCCCAGGTCAGTTACTTTAACTTCTTTTTCCTCATTGGGTATGGAGCATGATTCAAACAAGATCCACATCCTGGGGATAGAGTTATAAGAATATCTTTTTTTTTTTTTCTGAGATTTTAGCAAAGTTTCATAGAAAAGTAGCATTCATGGGTCATATGATATACTGTGGGGTAGCATAGTAATTTAAAGACTTTCAAACTTCAAAATCTAATAAATGATTGTTCTGTTATTTCAGAATGATGCAAATGCATACATTATCATTGGGCCATGGCAAACGTTATTAGTCTATTAATATAAGTATGTCAAAATTGACAGGTAGAAAGATAAGTTCTATCAATTATTATGCCTTTTCTTTGTGTCACCACAAAACTAAGTCAAACAGAAGCGCTTGTGTTCTGGGATGCTAGGAAAGCATTCATGTTTATTTAAATATGATTTTAATCTTTAGGTGTTTATAAGAATCATACTTGAATACATTTCATGATAGGAATTTATATTTACATCTTCACTGTGACACAGATAAGATTGTTTGATGCATGAAACAGCAATAATTCACAACCCATGTCCTAAAAATAATTCTAATACAAATATGCAAATAACACAGAAGACACAATTTAAAAGATAACCCTGTGGAAAATCATAATTTACTTGAACAAGATCAAATGAATCTTTTATAATCACATAAAATTTTCTGGGATAAATGAAAAGAAAAAATAATTCAGCACCAGAGCTTACATGATGTTAGAAATGAGTGCAATAAGTGAACACACTCTATGAACTAGTCAAATAACTAGAAAAATATTTAAAACTAAAGTAGAATCAAACTCACCAATTTCTTTGTCAACTCTCTCAAAATTGGTTCCTGGTCTAATAAAACTAAAGTTTCTTTTTGAGCAGTGTACATAATATTCATAGACATATTATTAGAGTAAAAAAAAAACACTTCAAATATAGTAGTGTTTTTCTGAGGGCTGCCTTAAAATCATTAATAACAATGACAGTATGAAAATTCAAGGATATAGAACAAAGTACACTGTAATGGAAAACATTGAATATAGAATTGTCTTTTAAAACTAAGGTAAAGAGGGGTTAGTTCTGAAGAAGAATAAAAATCTAGCAATTTTTCTCTTAAAAACATCAATTTATATAGTATATGTGTGTGCCTTTGTGCTCAGTCATGTCTGACTCTTTGTAACCCCGTGGACTGCACTTCACTTGGCTCCTCTGTCCAAGGAATTTTGCAGGCAAGAAAACTGGAGTGAGTTGCCATTTCCTTCTGCAGGGGATATTCCCAACCCAGGGATCAAACCTGTGTCTCCTGCATCTCCTGCATTGGCAGGCAGATTCTTTACCTCTGAGCCACGTGGAAAACCAACTAAGTGTACCTATTATGGGCCAGGATCTATTCTAGGTACTAGGTTACAGTGAGAAATGAGACAGAGGATGTCTCTACTGTTTCACTGTAAAGTTCATTAAGGGATCATGGAAAACAAGCAAGCAAAAAGCACTGTCAAAAAGAAAAAAAGATGACTGAAAATGTTTATGCAGAGATGCTACAGAGAATGATACAATAAGCAGTGTATTAGAACTATTTTGAATGAGAGGAGAAAGCCCTTCTGAGATGGTAACCTAGAGCAGAGATTTGAATGCCATGAAATTGGCAACATAAGACATTGCAATCAGAGAAGATACAAAAGCCCAGAGGAGAGAATGCATTTAACATGATCAGTGTACTAAAATTAAACTAATATGGTGGGAATAAGGGGGGCTACTTAAAGAGATAGAAGTTGAGCCCAGAAAAGTCATTAGGGTCTTTGTACTAGGAAGAGAATAATACATCACTATATTCTTGAAGTGCATGAATCATATATGTTTACTTCAGTTCAGTCACTCAGTCGTGTCCAACTCTTTGCGACCCCATGAATCGCAGCACGCCAAGCCTCCCTGTCCATCACCATCTCCCAGAGTCCACTCAAACTCACATCCAACGAGTCGGTGATGCCATCCAGCCATCTCACCCTCTGTCGTCCCCTTTTCCTCCTGCTCCCAATCCCTCCCAGCATCAGAGTCTTTTCCAATGAGTCAACTCTTCGCATGAAGTGGACAAAGTACTGGAGTTTCAGCTTTAGTATCATTCCTTCCAAAGAACATGCAGGGCTGATCTCCTTTAGAATGGACTGGTTGGATCTCCTTGCAGTCCAAGGGACTCTCAAGAGTCTTCTCCAACACCACAGTTCAAAAGCATCAGTTCTTTGGCGCTCAGCTTTCTTCACAGTCTAACTCTCACATCCATACATGACCACTGGAAAAACCATAGCCTTGACTAAACGGATCTCTGTTGGCAAAGTGATACAACCAGTCCATTCTGAAGGAGATCAGCCCTGGGATTTCTTTGGAGGGAATGATGCTAAAGCTGAAACTCCAGTACTTTGGCCACCTCATGCAAAGAGTTGACTCATTGGAAAAGACTCTGATGCTGGGAGGGATTGGGGGCAGGAGGAGAAGGGGACGACAGAGGATGAGATGGCTGGATGGCATCACTGACTCGATGAACATGAGTCTGAGTGACCTCTGGGAGTTGGTGATGGACAGGGAGGCCTAGCATGCTGCAATTCATGATGTCGCAGAGTCGGACACGACTGAGCGACTGAACCGAACTGAATGTTTACTTAGGTAGTGATGTTATTTAAATAAAGTTCAAAATTACTAATACATTAGTTTTCTCTGATTTCATTTATTCCATCACTCTTCTTATTCTTTTTTGTGTATGCTTACTTATCTTGCTATATGCTGTGCTTAGTAGTCAGTAGTATCTGATTTTTTGTAACCCCATGGACTGTAGCCTGCCAGGATCTCCTGCCTATGGGGATTTTCCAGGCAAGAATACTGGAGTGGGTTGTCATGCCCTCCTCCAAGGGATCTTCCCAACCCGGGGACTGAACCGAGGTCTTCTGCATTGCAAGCAGATTATTTAATGGCTAAGCCACCAGGAAAACCAATGAATACTGGAACAGGTAGACTATCTCTTCTCTAGGGGATCACCTAGGAATCTAACTCAGGTCTCCTGCATTGCAGGCGGATTCTTTACCAGCTTAGCTACAAGGAAAGCCTATCTTGCTATATAGCTGTGATATGTAATTTTTAGACTGAAAGACTTAAATTGTATTATTTATTTTTATGATATGAGTAAAGCATTTGCATATAGTTGGAAACAAAAGAAGATAAGACATAATTGAAATGACTTCCCTTGTAGTTCAATCAGTAAAGAATCTGCCTGCAAAGCAGGAGACCCAGTTCAATACCCAAATCTGGAAGATACCCTGGAGAAGAAAATTGCAACCCACTCTAGTATTCTTGCCTGGAGAATTGCATGGACAGAAGAGCCTGGCAGGCTACAGGCCATCAGGTTGCAAGAGTTGGACATGACTTAACGACTAAACCACCACCACAATTTTAAAAAAAATGACATTGAGTGCAAGTCAGGATCAGAAAATGCACTTTCTAAAGCAGTTATATCTTATCCATTTTCTATTGGTGGTGGTGGTTTAGTAACTAAGTCATGTCCAACTGTTTGCCACCCTGTGGACTGTAGCCTACCAGGCTCCTCTGTCCATAGGGATTATCCCAGCAAGAATACTGGAGTGCATTGCCATTTCCTTTTCCAGGGTTCTTCCCTAACCAGGGATCAGATTTGTGTCTCCTGAATTGCAGGTCAATTATTTAACAAATTAATACCCACTCAGCAGTTTAAGACTTAAAAAAAAGCAGACTTTCTTATCTGTCAGTTCTTGAAGGTCAGACATTGGGCAGAACTTATTTGGGTTTGTTACTCAGGGTTACAGAAGGCTCAAAAGAAAGTGTTTGTTGGGCTGTTTTTTCTCTAGCATCTTGACTAGGGAAGGATACTTCTGCAGACTCCCTCAGATTGTTGGCAAAATTCATTTCCCTGTATTTGTAGGAGTGAATACACTGCTTGCTGGATTTCAGATGGAAGCTTTTCTTAGCCTATTGAGGAGGAACACACAGCTCTTTGCTGTATGACCTCATGATATAGCAGCTTGCTCTCTCAAAACCAGAGAATCCCTTGAATTCTGTCTTCTAAGATAGAGTCTTATATAAAAATAATGCTAGAAACAACCCATCACCATTGTCTTAAAATATGACCTAATTAAGGTAGTAATATCTCATTTGTGTCTGCCATAAACATACTTAATCAAAGGAGCAACATCTATTACTGTCACTTCTACTTATTAGAAGCAGGTCACAGACCCTACCCACATTTAAAGATTTATAAAGAGTATAATACTTGTGTGCTATCATGAGACTGCCTTAGGAACTTGCCCAGCATACATATTTGCATTATTATAGATGTTATCACAATTGATAATCTTTCCTTCAATTGGGGAGTTTAGTTTATTTATATATCATTTAATTTCTGATATAGTTTGATTTAATGTCTGTCATGTTTCTATTTGTCTTCTGTTGCCTGTTACTCTTTAGTTCTCTTTTATTCTATACTTTTGGCATAATTATGCTGTGCTCAGATGCTCAGTCTTGTCCAGCTCTTTGAGACCCTATGGACAATAGCCCCATCAGACTCCTCTATCCATGGGATTCTCCTGGCAAAAATATTGGAGTGGGTTGCCATTTCTTCTTCCAGGGGATCTTCCTGACCCAGGGGTCAAACCCATATCTCTTGTGTCTCTTGCTTTGGAAGGTGGATTTTTTCCCATGAGAGCCACCTGGGAAGCCCTTTGGCATAATTGGGCATTTTAAATTCTCTCATTATTTTAAAATTAGTTTTCAATTTTATATTTTCAAATATTCCCTAGTGGTCACACCAGATATTTGCATATGCATCTTGCCTTACTATAGTTTATCCTCAATTAGTATTTAAATGATTTCCCCCAAGGGTAAGAACTTTAAACCAATTTAAAAACCTAACTGTACTTTTTTTTTTTTAATTTTTATTTTTACTTTATTTTTCTTTACAATACTGTATTGGTTTTGCCATACATTGACATGAATCAGCCACGGGGGTACATGAGTTCCCAATCTTGAACCCCCCTCCCACCTCCCATCCCATATCATCTCTCTGGATCATTCTCATGCACCAGCCCCAAGCATCCTGTATCCTGTATCGAACATAGACTGGTGATTCGTTTCTTGCCTGATATTATACATGTTTCAATGCCATTCTCCCCAATCATCCCACCCTCTCCCTCTTGCACAGAGTCTAAAAGTCCATTCTATACATCTGTGTCTCTTTTGTTGTCTTGCATAGAGGGTTATCATTACCATATTTCTAAATTCCATATGTATATGTTAGTATACTGTATTGGTGTTTTTCTTTCTGGCTTACTTCACTCTGTATAATAGGCTCCAGTTTCATCCACCTCATTAGAACTTTTAAGACCCCATTCTTGGCTTTGACTATTTTTTTATTTTTGATCAATTATTTTATCTGTACATTACTTCTACATCTCACAAGACATATTTATTGTATTTGTTTTAAAGACAGTATCTTTCATATTTGTTCATATATTTATCCATAATGTGCATGCTAAGTCTCTTCAGTCATGTCCAATGCTTTGTGATACTATGGACTGTAGACCATCATGCCCCTCTGTCCATGTGATTCTCCAGGCAAGAATACTGGAGTGGGTTGCCATGCCCTCCTCCAGAGTATCTTCCTGACCCAGGGATCAAATCCACATCTCTTACATCTCCTCCATAGCAGGCAGGTTCTTTACCACTAGCGCCACTTGGGAAGCCTGTTTATCCATAATACTGACTTCTTTGCTTTCTATAGTTGAATGTTTCTAGCTGACATTATTTTCTCACAGTCTTAAGACCTTCTTTAGTAACTCTCAGAGAGAGTGTCTACTGACAATTTATCATCTTTGTGTTTGAAAACCTATTTAGTTCACCTTTTATTAAAAAAAAAAACCAACTTCCTCTGAGAATTTTTATTGTGATAGAATGTTCATGATATAAAATTAAACAGTTTAACAATTTTTAAGTGTAAAATTTAGTGATGTTCACAGTGCTGTGAAACCATCATCACTATGAAATTCAAGAGTATTTTCACAACTCCAAAAAGAACCCCCAAACCTGGAAACAGTCAGTTGCAATGCTCTCCTTCCTCTGTCCCTTGAAAACCACTAGTGTATTTTTTTGTCTCTATGGTTTTTCCTATTCTAGATATCTTATAGAAGTGCAATCATGCAATGCGTGGCCTTTTGTTCTGGCTTCATTCAATTAGCATTTTGGAGATATGTTGCTGTTGTTCATTCATTAAGTCAATCCAGCTCTTTGAGACCCCATGGGCTGTAGCAGGCCAGGCTCCTCTGTCCTTCATCATCTCCCGGAATTTTTTTCAAATTCATGTCTATTGAGGTGGTAATGTGATCTAACCATCTCATCCTCTGCTGCCTATTTCTCCTTTTGCCTTCAATATGTCCCACCATCAGAGTCTTTCCAGAGTCAGCTCTTCACATCAGGTGATCAAAGTATTGAAGCTTCAGCAACAGCCCTTCCAGTGAATATTCAGGGCTGATTTTCTTTAGGATTGACTGGTTTGATTTCCTTGCAGTCCAGGGGCCTCAAGAGTGTTCTCTAGCAGCACATCAAGGAGATTCATTAGGGTTTTTATATATATATAAGATTTTTCAACAGTGAATAGAGGTACTATTCCTTCTTCCTTTCAAATTTAGGTGATGCTTTTTCTTTCTTTTCTGTGTCTTTTTGCTCTTATTAGAAATTCTAATATAATAAATGATAGAAATAGCTAAAGTGACATTTTTGTCTTCTTCATTTTAGAGGACTTGTTTTTAATCCTGTCATCATTGAATATAATGTTAACTGATTTTATCTACTCCAAGAATGATTTTATCATAATAAAGCTTTGAATCAAGTGTTTTTTCTCTTCTATTGAGAAAATCCATGCCATTATTAATTCTGTTATAATGGTATATTACATTTATTGAACTATGGATATTGGACTAACCTTTCTTGCCTTTCGTAAACGGCTTCTTGGTCATTGTATAATCTTTTAAATATGCTAATGATGTAGCTTTCTGGTATGTATCTTTAAGATTTTTGGGTCAATAGTCATAAAGAATTTTGGTCTCTAGTTTTGTCTTCTGATATTGTCTTTATCAGATTTTGTCTTCAGAATAATATTGGCCCTCACAGAGTAATTAAGAAGTATTTTTTCTTTATTTTTTTGGGAAAAGTGTAATCATAATTAGATGGCTATTAACTCTTCTTTAAATGTTTAGTGCAATTTATAAATGAAGCTATCTTGTTTTGAAGTTTCCTTTGTTTGAAGTTTTTTGATTTTGATATTTCCTACCTAAATATCAGTTTTTTATAGGTCTTTTCAGATTCTCTATTGTTTATTCAGTCAGTTTTGTAAGATGATCTGTTGAAGATTTTTTTTTTTTCATTTTGTCTAGGTTATCCAGTTTGTGGCACACAATTGCTCCTTATGTCTCATAATCCTTTGTATTTCTGTAAGATGGCTGCTTTTTCTCTCAGTTTTAATAATTTGAATCTTCATTTTTATCAAACCAAAGTTTATCAATTTTGTTGTTTCCAAAAAATAAAAACCCACAAATCAGTTTCATTTGTTTCTATTGTTATTCTGTATTTAATTTATATCCACTATAATATTATTTTCTTCTTCTTGCTTTGTGTTTAGTTGTTTTATTTTTCCTAGTTCATTAGGATAAAATTTTAGGTTATTGTTGTGTTTCTTTTTTAAAAATTCAAGCTATGTATTCTTTTGCATCTAACATGTGTCTTATGTGGGCAGCACAGAGTTGGATCAAATGATATTTTAATCAATTCTGCCAGTACCTGCCTTTTAATTGGAGATTTTAATCTATTCACATTTATTATAATTACCATTAAATTCTTAATTCTAGCTTGATGTTGTTTTCTAAATGTTTTATATCTTTTTGTTCCTCAATTTCACTATTACTGCCTTATCTTATGTTAAAAATATTATGTACTGTATTATTTGTTGTTGTTTATTTTACTATATAGATTTTTAATTATATTCTTAGTCATTACCTTGCAAAAAGTTGCCTCATTGATAAAGACCCTGATGTTGAGAAAGGTTGAGGGCGGGAGGAGAAGGGGGTGACAGAGGATGATACAGAGTTGGATACCATCACCAACTCAATGCACATGAGTTTGAGCAAACTCTAGGAGATAGTGAAGGACAGGGAAGCCTGGCATGCTACAGTACATGGGTCTCAAAGAGTTGGATATAGCTTTGTGACAGAACAATAGCAACAAGTGCAATTATGACTACTTATATTACTTACAATCTTTGTAATTCTGTGTGTCTCCTCCTACTATTATTTGGAATATTTATAAACTCCCTTAATTGACTCATGACTTTGCTAATTCCAATCTCTGTGAATTTGGGAAAATCACCTAATTTCTGTGCACCTAAGCTTTTTCCTGGGAGAAGGAAATGGCAACCCACTTCAGTATTCTTCCCTAGAGAAACCCATGGACAGAGAAGCCTGGAGGGCTACAGTCCATGGGGCCACAAAGAGTTGTACACGACTGGATGACTAAGCACAAGTTTTTCTTCTGGTTGTGGTGATGCACTTTGTTCTACTTTGTGCTCGTGTGTTTAGTTGTGTCTGACTCTTTGTGACCCCATGGACTGTAGCCTGCCAGGCTCCTCTATCCATTGAAATCTCCAGGCAAGAATACTGGAGTGGGTTGCCATTTCCTTCTCCAGAGGATCTTTCCAACCCAGTGACTAAACCAGCATCTCCTACAATGAGGCAGATCCTCTACCACTTGAGCCATCAGGGAAGTGACCTCATGGATTGTAACCTACCAGGCTCCTCTGTGCATGGAATTCTCCAGGCAAGAATACTGGAGTGAGTAGCTATTCCCTTCTCCAGGGGATCTTCCTGACCTAGGGATCAAACCCGAGTCTTCTGCACTGCAGGCAGATTCTTTTCTCTTGATTCACTAGGGAAAGCCCAAGTATTTTCATAGGTGAAACTATGGTGAATATTTAGTGTATTCAGAGAAAAAGCCTTTAAAATAGTGTCAAATAACAAGATTTTTAATAAAGGATCATTTTTATAAACATTTTTTGTAAGAGCAATGTAATATACACCTTTTATTTCTGGAAAATTTTATCAGATAAGTTTTTTTTTTTTGAAATATTTCTTTCCTTGAAAAATTGATTTTCTGTTTATATGTTGGTTCCTCCTGATTTCTTCCTTCTAGTCTTTTCCAATTTTATTTAATTTTTCTTGCATTGCTTAATCTTTACCTTTATTACTTTGCCAAGTTTTAATCCATAATTTTCTTCATGACGGTGTTGATGAAAGCATTGATTCTCTGATTTTTAACTCTGTAATTCTATTCATCTTGAGTTATTTTTATCCCTTTCTCTTTAGTAGTCACATATTTTCAGCTCAGTTTTCTAGCTGTTTCGAGGCATTTGTTTTTGTCTTTATAATCTTTTACATCATGGTTTTATATTTGGTTCTAAGTCTTGTTTTCATCTGCTATGTTTTTCCTATTTTCTATAGCTCTTATTTTTTTCTTGAATTATTTTTATAGGAATTTTGTGCTATTTTCTGTTGAATAAAACTTATCTTTAAATCATGTATGTATTTTTAGGCTGTTCTATTTTGAAAGGATAAGGACAGTTTTACAGAATAGCAAGGATTCTCACTGATTCAAGGTGACATTCATTTTTTTTATTTCTGTGTGCTTTTGCTTTATAGTGTGTGTATGTGTAATCCTTGTGGTATTTACTCTTTCTAGTTGACACTATTTACATGCTATAGAGACTCTCACACTTGCATTTCAATGAGCATAATCAACTGACTGCTTCTTGCAAACTAGCATAGTTGGGTATTCCACAGTTATTCCTTAGAACAGCCTTGCTGCTTATTCCCTGTTTACAAGATGAATCCAGAGGTATTACTGGAGATATTCTTTACTGTTTGAGCCACCAAGGAGGCCCATATATGGGAGACCCAGTTTCCATCCCTGGATCAAGAAGATACCCTGGAGGAGGCCATGGCAACCCATTCCAATGTTCTTCCTGGAGAATCCCATGGAAGAGGAGCCTGGCCAGCTACAATCCATGGGGTTGTGAAGAGTCAGACACAACTGATGTGACTGACCACAGTAAATATATGTGTATATAACCATTTTATAATTATATAAATATATACATATACACACACACACACACACACACACACATTTTGTTGATATCCTCTTCCATTATGGTTGTTGTAGGATACTGACTGCAGTTCTGTGTGGTATGCATAGGACCTAGTTTATCCATTCTATATATATTACATCTACTAACCCCACTCTCCCACTCCACCCTTCTTCTAATCCCTCCACCTTGGCAATCACATTCTGTTCTATATGTCTGCGAGGCTGTTTCTGTTTAATTGATAAGTTTATTTGTGTGATATTTTAGATTCCACATGTAAGTGATATCACATAGTATGTCTTTCTCACTGACTTTACTTAGTTATCATTATATCTAGTTGCATCCATTGCTGCTTAAAATGGCATTATTTCATTCTTTGTTATGCCTGAGTAGTATTCCAATGTATATGTTTAATACATCTTATTTATCCATTCATCTGTTTGATGGACATATGGGTTGTTTTCATGTCTTGGTTATTGTGAATAATGCTGCTATGAAAATAAGGGCACATGTATCTTTTTGGATTAGAGTTTCTTTGGTATACTAATACATGCTCAGGAGTGAGACTGCTGGATCATATAGTAATTCTATTTTTAGTTTTCTGAGGATCCTCCATACTATTCTCTATAGTGGCCTTACCAACTTACATTCCCAACAAGAGTGTAGGAGGGTGAACTTTTTTTTGCATCCATTCCAACATTTGTTATTAGTAGAGTTTATAATGATGGCCATTCTGACTAGTGTGAGGTACTACTTCATTGTAGTTCTGATTTGCATTTCTCTAGTAATTAACAATGTTGAACATCTTTTCATGTGCTTATTGGCCACTTATAAGTCTTTGGAGAAAGTCTATTTAGGTCTTCTGCCCATTTTTCGATTGGGTTGTATATTTTTTTAATTCTTGAGTTGTATAAACAGTTTGTATTTTGGAAACTCAGCCTTAGTTGATCACAGATTGTTTGCAGATATTTTCTTTTATTCTGTAGTTTGTCTTTTTGTTTTTGTTTACTCAATTTTAATAAAAGTTTATGCCATACATCCACATACTCTAACAGCAGTGTTTTGGAAAACTAGTAAGCAAAGATGTTTCTATACTATTTTTGCATTGAGCTCTTTAGATAAATAACAAGTCAGAATCAGGCAGCAATGAAAAATCTATCTAGTAATAGGTTGACTGAAAAGTGAGATAAATGTACCTGCTTTAGGGAAGATCTAAGTGGACTCACTAACTTGGAAATTTGAACCATATTTGTTTACATGAAGATTGACTGTATCCCCGTGAAGCTGGAGATTTGCAAACCTACAGGCCATTGGCATCAAGAGTATACTTGAACTTTCTATATAGACATGGATTCTCAAAAATATTAATCAGTCTTGATTATGAGTAAGATAAATTATGTAACAATGAATGAATAAAACCCATGCATTTTGAATTAAGCTCCATAAGCAGAATGGAGAAATAAAATTGAGAGAAAGTTAAGTATAAATTTAAATATACGAAAAAGAAAAATTAATTTTTGGACTGCTGAGACATAACTGTAGTAGTCAATCTTCAAAGAAAGCAACAAGCAGACAGATTATTCCTTTTAAGCTAAGTTGTTGAAAGTATCATGAATATTAGAAACATTCCCCCAAACAGTGACAGACTTAGGACTTTTATTTTTTAAATAAATTAAGTCAAATTTTAATTGAACTTATCAATTCAAGACTCACCCATCATTCTACTAGGAGGGAAAATAATATGTTAATGTTAAGAAACATCATTTACAAATAAAACGTGATTAGGGAAAATATTTAAGGAAACAAACATCCTGGTAAGGGATATAAGTTCAGTTCAGTTCAGTTCAGTCACTCAGTCGTGTCCAACTTTTGTGACCCCATGAATTACAGCACGCCATGCCTCCTTGTCCATCACCAACTTCCAGAGTTCACTCAGACTCACACCCACTGTGACAGTGTTGCCATCCAGCCATCTCATCCTTGATCGTCCCCTGCTCCTCCTGTCCCAAATCCCTCCCAGCATCAGAGTCTTTTCCAGTGAATCAACTCTTCGCATGAGGTGGCCAAAGTACTGGAGTTTCAGCTTTAGCATCATTCCTTCCAAAGAAATCCCAAGGCTGATCTCCTTCAGAATGGACTGGTTGGATCTCCTTGCAGTCCAAGGGACTCTCAAGAGTCTTATCCAACACCACAGTACAAAAGCGTCAATTCTTTGGCGCTGAGCCTTCTTCACAGTCCCACTCTCACATCCATACATGACCACAGGAAAAACCATAACCTTGACTAGACAGACCTTATTCAGCAAAGTAATGTCTCTGCTTTTGAATATGCTATCTAGGATGGTCATAATTTTTCTTCCAGGGAGTAAGCGTCTTTTAATTCCATGGCTACAATCACCATCTGCAGTGATTTTGGAGCCCCCCAAAATAAAGTCTGACATTGTTTCCACTGTTTCCCCATCAATTTCCCATGAAGTGATGGGACTGGATGCCATGATCTTCGTTTTCTGAATGTTGAGTTTTAAGCCAATTTTTCCACTCTTCTCTTTCCCTTTCATCAGGAGGCTTTTTAGTTCCTCTTCACTTTCTGCCATAAGGGTGGTGTCATCTGCATATCTGAGGTTATTGATATTTCTCCCAGCAATCTTGATTCCAGCTTGTGTTTCTTCCAGCCCAGTGTTTCTCATGATGTACTCTGCATAGAAGTTAAATAGGCAGGGTGACAATATACAGCCTTGACATATTATTTTTCCTATTTGAAACCAGTCTGTTGCTCCATGTCCAGTTCTAACTGTTACTTCCTGACCTGCATACAGATTTCTCAAGAGGCAAGTCAGGTGGTCTGGTATTCCCATCTCTTTCAGAATTTTCCACAGTTTATTGTGATCCACACAGTCAAAGGCTTTGTCATAGTCAAGAAAGCAGAAATAGATGTTTTTCTGGAACTCTCTTGCTTTTCCCAGGATCCAGTGGATGTTGGCAATTTGATCTCTGGTTCCTCTGCCTTTTCTAAAGCCAGCTTGAACATCAAGAAGTTCACGGTTCATGTACTGCTGAGGCCTGGCTTGGAGAATTTTGAGCATTACTTTACTAGCATGTGAGATGAGAGCAATTGTGCGGTAGTTTGAGCATTCTTTGGCATTTCCTTTCTTTGGCATTGGAATGAAAACTGACCTTTTCCAGTCCTGTGGCCACTGCTGAGTTTTCTTCTGATAGATAGAGTGCCTGATGAACCATGGAATGAGGTTCGTGACATTGTACAGGAGGCAGGGATCAAGACCATCTCCATGGAAAAGAAATGCAAAAAAGCAAAATGACTGTCTGAGGAGGCCTTACTAATAGCTGAGAAAAGAAGTGAGGTGGAAAACAAAGGAGAAAAGGAAAGATATAAGCATCTGAATGCAGAGTTCCAAAGAATAACAAGGAGAGATAAGAAAGCCTTCTTCACTGATCAATGCAAAGAAATAGAGGAAAAAGAACAGAATGGGAAAGACTAGAGATCTCTTCAAGAAAATTAGAGCTACCAAGGGAATATTTCATGCAAAGATGGGCTCGATAAAGGACAGAAATAATATGGACCTAACAGAAGCAAAAGATATTAAGAAGAGGTGGCAAGAATACACAGAAGAACTGTACAAAAAAGATCTTCACCACCAAGATAATCATGATGGTGTGATCACTCAGCTAGAGCCAGACATCCTGGAATGTGAAGTCAAGTGGGCCTTACAAAGCATCACTACGAACAAAGCTAGTGGAGGTGATGGCATTCCCCTTGAGCTGTTTCAAATGCTGGAAGATGATGCTGTGAAAGTGCTCCACTCACTATGACAGAAAATTTGGTAAGGGATATAAGACTACTCAATTTTTATGAAATAAAGTATTTAGGAGTTTAACTTGTTAAATATTTTCCTTTTTTATTATTCTTTTTAAAGTAACTGGGCAAGGCTGTTAGTTAAATCCTGGTTTGGGAGATGTACTTGCATTCATAGTGATCAATTATCATTAATAAAATAAGATTTTATCACAAGAAAGAGTGAAAAACATACACCAATCACTACTGTTGTCCAGAATATTTGGATTTTAGGCTATTTGAAAAAAAAAAAAAGGCAGAACAAAAATGACCAGCTTTGATATCTGCCCACCAGAAATGACTTAATCATGATGACTTAGAAAGCAATTTATCTAGGCCCAGTGTTTTCCAATCATTATTTTCTAAGTTAAGGGAGGGTCTATAATCTTAGTAAATAAATGATACATTTCTAAGAATGTTTTAATAAGTAATCCTGTCTATATTAAAACTTTCAGGAAATTGTTGAAAACTGATTTTTATGTAATAAAAAATTAAAAGTTTAAATTGAGTTTAGATATTTATCTTCAGTTAAATGCAGAGATTTTTTTTACAAGAAGTGTATATTTTATTAGTTGCTTAGTAACCATGCAGTATGAAAAGACAGGGGATGTTTTTATAACTTACTTTGTGTATAACATTTTGCAGATTTTAATAATTCATTGTTGTCTATTAGGTACAATCTCTTGCATTCGTTAATGATGTGTGCCCTCTGAACAGTATTTCAATAATATTTTCTTTAAATATCCCTGAGATTGATTATTATTGACAAGGCATTTTTTTCAGAACGTTGTTTGCAACTAAAGCTAAAGTATTTTAAAGCTATCAGTCCATATAAGAAAGAATAAACAAGGACCAATATGCATTCTGTATGTTACTTTTGTTGCTATCAGTTCAGTCCCTCAGTCGTGTCCAACTCTTTGCAGCTCCATGGACTGCAGCATGCCAGGCTTCCCTGTCCATCATCAACTCCTGGAGCCTACTCAAACTCATGTCCATCAAGTCAGTGATGCCATCCCTCATCTCATCCTCTGTTGTCCCCTTCTCCTCCTGCCTTCAATTTTTCCCAGCTTCAGGGTCTTTTCCAATGAGTCAGTTCTTTGCATCAGGTGGCCAAAGTATTGGAGTTTCAGCTTCAGCATCAGTCCTTCCAATGAATATTCTGGGCTGATTTCCTTTAGGATTGACTGGTTGGATCTCCTTGCAGTCCAAGGGACTCTCAAGCGTCTTCTCCAGCCACAGTTTGAAAGCACCGGTTCTTTGGAGCTCAGTTTTCTTTCTTTTCTTTTTTTTTTTTTCTTGTGTTTATTTATTTATTTTTTAACTTTATTTTACCTTACAACTTTATTTTACTTTAAAATACTGTATTGGTTTTGCCCTACATCAACATGAATACGCCACAGGAGTACATGTGTTCCCAATCCTGAACCCGCCTCCCACTTCCCTCCCCATACCATCTCTCTGGGTCATCCAGTGCACCAGCCCCAAGCATCCTGTATCCTGCATAACTGCCTTGTGACCCAGCAATGCCACTGATGGGCATACACACCGAGGAAACCAGAATTGAAAGAGACATGTGTACCCCAGTGTTCATCGCAGCACTGTTTATAATAGCCAGGACATGGAAGCAACCTAGAAGTCCATCAGCAGACGAATGGATAAGAAAGCTGTGGTACATATACACAATGGAGTATTACTCAACCATTAAAAAGAATACATTTGAATCAGTTCTAATGAGGTGGATGAAACTGGAGCCAATTATACAGAGTGAAGTAAACCAGAAAGAAAAACATCAATACAGTATACTAACACATATATATGGAATTTAGAAAGATGATAACAATAACCCTGTATGTGAGATAGCAAAAGAGACACAGATGTATAGAACAGTCTTTCAGCTTTCTTTTTAGCCCAACTCTGATATCTATACATGGCCACTGGAAAAACCATAGCTTTGACAAGATGGACCTTTGTTGGTTAGTTTCCATGGATACTTACAATTCATTTCTAAACTGAAAAAAAATTATTGAGATTTTCTAATATATGAAATTCCACAAAAATTACAAAAAATAAAATTCAACTATTTTAATTATCTACCTATTAATTTCTGTATATACATTTGCCTCTATATATACATGTATGTGTGTGTTTATACACTGGATGTGTAAAAAAAAAAAACAAAAAAAATTACTACAGATTTCTTTAAAAGGGCAACAAATAAATGTACAATCCATTTAAGTAGTGTAAAGAGCAGAGGAAACAACATGTAATATAAAAATATAGTTTGAAAGCCCAAATTATTAAAAAAAAAAAGAAATCAGAAGACTAATGGAGCCCAGAAGATACATAAAAAGAAAGGAAATAAGTAGAAATACATAAAACTGAGGCTTAGTCAGGAAAGGCTAAGAAATGCCAAAGAAAAATTAAATCTCAAACTTCAGTGGCTTGATGCAGCAAAAATTAATTTATCTATCATCCTACACATACAAAGCACAAAAGTTTCCCAAAATTGTGTTCAGTGATGCTCCTGATATAGGTACCAAAATAATAATGATTCAATGAATTATCCTTTGTGTAAATATTATATATGATTGCTATATCCTCAGCAAATATTCCATGTTAGAAAAAATATAACATAGCTGGTAAAATAATCATTTTGACTAATCTTTGTGTCTTTGTGAGAGAAGGTACTAACATACACTATAGTATTAAATAATTTCAACATCTTAGTGGCTAAATACAGTGCAACTTTCTCATTTATTTCACTTGAGGGGGTTCTGGAGCATATTTATTATAGTTGCTCAAGGATCCATATTTATGACGACTTCATCTCAATATGTGTTTCCATGAATGCTGAAGCAAAAAAGGAGCAAGATGCATACTTGTTCTTAAATCTTATGTACAGATGTGACTATAACACGTGGTCTAAATTATTTGGCAAAACTGCCTCGCCTGGTCAATCTTTAACAGTGTCTCAGTTCAGTTCAGTTCAGCCACTCAATCGTGTCCAACTCTTTGTGACCACATGTATTGCAGCACACCAGGCTTACCTGTCCATCACCAACTCCTAGAGTTCACTCAGTCTCACGTCCACTGAGTCAGTGATGCCATCCAGCTATCTCATCGTCTGTCGCCCCCTTTTCCTCCTGCCCCCAATCCCTCCCAGCATCAGAGTCTTTTCCAATGAGTCAACTCTTTGCATGATGTGGCCGAAGTACTGGAGTTTCAGCTTTAGCATCATTTCTTCCAAAAAACACCCAGGGCTGATCTACTTTAGAATGGAGAGGTTGGATCTCCTTGCAGTCCAAGGGAATCTCAAGAGTCTTCTTCAACACCACAGTTCAAAAGCATCAATTTGACGCTCAGCTTTCTTCACAGTCCAACTCTCACATCCATACATGACCACTGGAAAAACCATAGCCTTGACTAGACAGACCTTTGTTGGCAATTAATGTCTCTGCTTTTCAATATGCTATCTAGGTTGGTCATAACTTTCCTTCCAAGGAGTAAGTGTCATTTAATTTCATGGGATCTAATTAAAATTAAAAGCTTCTGCACAACAAAGGAAAATATAAGCAAGGTGAAAAGACAGCCTTCTGAATGGGAGAAAATAATAGCAAATGAAGCAACTGACAAACAATTAATCTCAAAAATATACAAGCAACTTATGCAGCTCAATTCCAGAAAAATAAACGACCCAATCAAAAAATGGGCCAAAGAACTAAATAGACATTTCTCCAAAGAAGACATACGGATGGCTAACAAACACATGAAAAGATGCTCAACATCACTCATGATTAGAGAAATGCAAATCAAAACCACAATGAGGTACCACTTCACACCAGTCAGAATGGCTGCGATCCAAAAATCTGCAAGCAATAAATGCTGGAGAGGGTGTGGAGAAAAGGGAACCCTCCTACACTGTTGGTGGGAATGCAAACTAGTACAGCCACTATGGAGAACAGTGTGGAGATTCCTTAAAAATTTGCAAATAGAACTACCTTATGACCCAGCAATCCCACTTCTGGGCATACACACTGAGGAAACCAGAATTGAAAGAGACACATGTACCCCAATGTTCATCGCAGCACTGTTTATAATAGCCAGGACATGGAAACAGCCTAGATGTCCATCAGCAGATGAATGGATAAGAAAGCTGTGGTACATATACACAATGGAGTATTACTCAGCCGTTAAAAAGAATTCATTTGAATCAGTTCTGATGAGATGGATGACACTGGAGCCGATTATACAGAGTGAAGTAAGCCAGAAAGAAAAACACCAATACAGTATACTAACACATATATATGGAATTTAGGAAGATGGCAATGACGACCCTGTATGCAAGACAGGGAAAGAGACACAGATGTGTATAACGGACTTTTGGACTCAGAGGGAGAGGGAGAGGGTGGGATGATTTGGGAGAATGACATTCTAACATGTATACTATCATGTGAATTGAATCGTCAGTCTATGTCTGACGCAGGATGCAGCATGCTTGGGGCTGGTGCATGGGGATGACCCAGAAAGATGTTATGGGGAGGGAGGTGGGAGGGGGGTTCATGTTTGGGAATGCATGTAAGAATTAAAGATTTTAAAATTTAAAAAAATAAAAAACTTAAAAAAAAATAAATAAATAAATAAAAAATAATTTCATGGCTACAATCATCATTGACAGTGATTTTGGAGCCCCCAAAAATAAAGTCTGACACTGTTTCCATTCTTTGCCCATCTATTTCCCATGAAGTGTTGGGATCAGAGGCCATGATCTTAGTTATCTGAATGTTGAGTTTTAAGCCAACTTTTTCACTCTTCTCTTTCACTTTCATCAAAAGGCTTTTTAGTTCCTCTTCACTTTCTGCCATAAGGGTGGTGTCATCTGCATGTCTGAGGTTATTGATATTTCTCCAGGAAATCTTGATTCCAGGTTGTGCTTTTTCCAACCCAGCATTTCTCATGATGTACTCTGCATATAAGTTAAATAAGCAGGGGGACAATATACAGCCTTGACATATTCCTTTTCCTATTCGGAACCAGTCTGTTGTTCTATGTCCAGTTCTAACTGTTGCTTCCTGACCTGCATATAGGTTTCTCAAGAGGCAGGTCAGGTGGTCTGGTATTCCCGTCTCCTTTAGAATTTTCCACACTTTATTGTGATACACACATTCAAAGGCTTTGGCATAGTCAATAAAGCAGAAATAGATGTTTTTCTGGAACTCTCTTGCTTTTTCGATGATCCAGCAGATGTTGGCAATTTGATCTCTGGTTCCTCTGCCTTTTCTAAAACCAGCTTGAACATATGGAAGTTCATAGTTAGTGTATTGCTGAAGCCTGGCTTAGAGATTTTGAGCATTACTTTACTAGCATGTGAAATAAGTCCAATTGTGCTGTAGTTTGAGCATTCTTTGGCATTTCCTTTCTTTGGGACTGGAATGAAAATTGACCTTTTCCAGTCCTGTGGCCACTGCTGAGTTTTCCAAATTTGCTGGCATATTGAGTGCAGCACTTTCACAGCATCATCTTCCAGAATTTGAAATAGCTCAACTGGAATGCCATCACCTCCACTAGCTTTGTTTGTACTGATGCGTTGTAAGGGCCACTTGACTTCACATTCCAGGATGTCTGGCTCTAGGTGAGTGATCACACCATTATGATTATCTTGGTGGTGAAGATCTTTTTTGTACAGTTCTTCTGTGTATTCTTGCCACCTCTTCTTAATATCTTCTGCTTCTGTTAGTTCCATACCATATTTGTCCTTCATCGAGCCCATCTTTGCATGAAATATTACCTTGGTATCTCTAATTTTCTTGAAGAGATCTCTTGTCTTTCCTATTCTGTTGTTTTCCTCTATTTCTTTGCATTGATTGCTGAGGAAGGCTTTCTTATCTCTCCTTGTTATTCTTTGGAACTCTGCATTCAGATGCTTATATCTTCCCTTTTCTCCTTGGCTTTTTGCTTCTCTTTTCACAGCTATTTGTAAGGTCTCCACAGACAACCATTTTGCTTTTTTCATTTCTTTTCCACTGGGATGGTCTTGATCTCTGGCCCCTGTACAATGTCAAGAACATCCGTCCATAGCTCATCAGGCACTCTATCTATCAGATCTAGTCCCTTAAATCTATTTCTCACTTCCACTGTATAAACATAAGGAATTTGATTTAGGTCATACTGAATGGTCTAGTGGTTTTCCCTACTTTCTTCAATTTAAGTCTGAATTTGGTAATAAGGAGTTCATGAAAGGAGCCACAGTTGGCTCCAGGTCTTGTTTTTGCTGACTATATAGAGCTTCTCCATTTGGCTGCAAATGATATAATCAATCTGATTTCGGTGTTGACCATCTGGTGACGTCCATGTGTAGAGTCTTCTCTTGTGTTGTTGGAAGGGGGTGTTTACTATGACCAGTGTTTTCTCTTGGCAAAACTCTTTTAACCTTTGTCCTGCTTCATTCCATATTGCAAGACCAAATTTGCCTGTTACTCCAGGTGTTTCTTGACTTCCTGCTTTTGCATTCCAGCCCCCTATAATGAAAAGGACATCTTTTTTGGGTGTTAGCTCTAAAAGGTCTTGTAGGTCTTCATAGAACCGTTCAACTTCAGCTTCTTCAGTGTTACTGGTTGGGGCATAGACTTGGATTATTGTGATATTGAATGGTTTGCCTTGGAAATGAACAGAGATCATTTTGTCGTTTTTGAGATTGTATCTAGGTACTGCATTTTGACTGTTTTGTTGACCATGATGGCTTCTCCATTTCTTCTAAGGGATTCCTGCCCACAGTAGTACATATAATGGTCATCTGAGTTAAATTCCTCCACTCCAGTCCATTTTAGTTTGCTGATTCCTAGAATGTCGACATTCACTCTTGCTGTCTCCTGTTTTACTACTTCCAATTTGCCTTGATTCATGGACCTAACAGTCCAGGTTCCTATGCAATATTGCTCTTTACATCATCAGACCTTATATCGTTTATAATCTATCAAAATATTGAATCACTTTGTTTGCACTATATATTGTATAAACTAGACTATATTGACAAAAGTTACTATAAAATATATATACATAATTGTGCATAATTTTTATTATTACATTATTACATTCAGCATTTGTGTGCATATGCTGATGCTGCTGAGTCGCTTCAGCCGTGTCCAACTCTGTGCAACCCCAGAGATGGCAGCCCACCCATTTCTGCCGTCCCCAGGCTTCTCCAGGCAGGAACACTGGAGTGAGCTGCCGTTTCCTTCTCCAATGCATGAATGTGAGAAGTGAAAGTTAACTTGCTCAGTCATGTTCGACTCCTCAGGATCCCATGGACTGCAGCCTACCAGGGTCCTCTGTCCATGGGATTTTCCAGGCAAGAGTACTGGAGTGGGTTGCCATTGCCTTCTCTGTGTGTGCATATAGACATCCATAAAATGAACAATTGGTTTTAAGATACATTACTGCATTTATGTATGTTCATATTCATTTTTAGTTACTTTTAGTATTATTTTAAATAAGAGTATCTTGATTGATATACCTATATTACATGTCACATCTGTTCTCACCAAGAATATTTCATAAATTTTATCATGTGAGAAAAGCAATTGTTGTTAGTGGACTACACAGAACAACTCTGACAGTGATTGAGAAAAATCAATTCCATCAGAACTATATACTCAAGAGAAAACACAAAATTGTTATAAAAAAACAACTGCCATTGATTTTTTTTTTATCATGACACAAGCAAAATGTAGACTTCCATGCAGCTTTTCCCAATTCATTCATTTTCATTCACTCACTACTCACCAAGGAAGAACAAAATGTTTCCATCTATATTTCATTGATCTATTTCACTTTTAAAAATTTTGGATGATAGATACATTTTACCTGATAGTTTTATACTGTGTTTCTCCTATGATTTTATAATCCTTGATTTTCAGGTTATTTTGTAGCTCAATAAAAAGTGTGAATAAATCAAGAAACTTTAACAATTTATGAAGGATCCTGATATTTTCAAAAATAAGTGAAAGAATACATATCCTGAAATTTAGTCCAGTACCATCAATGAACTTATTAGCATTACCATGTAATATTAAGTTGGCTCACACAATTCTATCATGCTACTCCATTCCAATTAGGCGTGTTAAAATAAAATCACTCAGTGCTTATAATAAAAAGAAAGAGATGCATGCCACTAAACTACTGGTGAAGTAGGATTTTTTTTTAAATGTGACAGAACTATCATTCAGTAAAGAAAACTATGATAATTTATACACAACTGCCAAGAAAATGATGTGAAACTTTTTATGTGGAAAACTATAAAGTTTAATTTTTCACTATTAAATTCAAGGAGGTATCAAACAGCAAATTCATTAGTAAATATATACTGGATGCTTAATGCAGAGAGACACTGTAACAGGCACCAGAAAATTGGGAAGAAAGAGGAAAATATTTGATTAATCAAGGCTTTTATAATTCAGAATCCCAGTGGGAAAAAAAAATATTTCATTAGGAAGCATGACTTCTAATCTCAACAATGAATAGATTTTATAAATAACATTTTATTTGAGAACAAATGGAAATAAAGATGTAACATCATTTTCAATTGAATTTGAGACAGATGAGGAAGATTTAAGAGTTGAAAACTTCCAGTCACAAAGTAAATGATACATGGAGATGAAAGGCATAGGAATATAGTTAATACTAATACATTATCTTTGTATAGTGACAGATGATAACTAGACTTATTGTGATGATTATTTTGTAATGTATAGAAATATTAAATCACAGAGGCAAGGTACAGGGAGGGGGAATTGAACGAAGGTTGTCAAAACCTTCAAAGTTCCAGTTACAAGATAAATGAGTACTAGATATGTAGTGTACAATATAATTAATGCAATGAGCACTGCTCTATGTTATATATGAAAGTTAAGAGTAAATTCTAAGAGTTACAGTCACTAAGAAAAAATGTTTTTTATCTTTTATATCTATATTAGATGATAGGTATTCACTAAATCACTGTGATAATAATTTCATGATGTATGTACAAATCAAATAATTTTGCTGGATAACTTAAAATTATACAGTGCTGTATTATAATTATATCTCAATAAAACTGAAAGAAAAAAATAAAGTTAAACTAAGCAAGTGTGAAAAATGGAGTTTTAATTGTCAGATGCATTGGCAAAAATCCTAATTTTATTCACTAAAATAAGCAAACAGCATATATAATATCTATGAGAAAATACAGTAAAATTTGAAATCATTACTCTAAAGAAATGATTCAGTGTTACTAGTCTTATTAAGGATGCTGTCTAATATTTTTTACCTAATTACACACTCAAATATCAAAGACTTGAGGTAAAAAGAGAACTGTTTTATTATAAAAGCACTAAGCAAAATGATGGATTGTATCTATATTGATATACTGTTTTGTTGCTAAAATTTTCTAAATGACTTTCTGGAAGAAATGTGAATTTCTTGGGAACTAATTGAGGAGAATTTTTGGCATATTTAGGAATTTAGAGCCTATATAGTAGACTTTTTTTTAAATTAGACTATACTTTATACCTCTATTTCTTTAGGTCCAGGTGTAAATTTGCATTTGCTGTCATTCCATATCATAACTTAATCATCACATGATCATGTAATTTTATAAGAAATGCTTTAAATAAAGTAACTATACAGTTAGAGCTCACTTAGAAAACTTTTTTGTGTCCTTTCATTGAGAAAAATATTAACATCTTCATCAAGCTCTGAGGAGAAAATATTTTGAATCTTGCCATATTTAGTGAGTTACTATTTGTTGCCTATTAAAGGTATAATCTGTTCATTATTTTCTAGATATCTTGCTCAATAGATGTTTGTTGTGTACCCTGAGCTTTACATGGCAAGCATCATTATTACATTATGCAATAAACATAGTCTATCTCTATAAATATTTAGGTTTTCTTTGAAAAAAAAATTGGGCTTTTTCCAAAGGGTTATATTTCAATTATTACAGCTGTCTTCCAATATACCTTTTTATTATTTTTTTATTTTTATTTTTTAATGTTTTAGTTTTTTATTTTTTTAATTTTAAAATCTTTAATTCTTACATGCGTTCCCAAACATGAACCCCCCTCCCACCTCCCTCCCCATAACATCTCTGTGGGTCATCCCCATGCACCAGCCCCAAGCATGCTGTATCCTGCGTCAGACATAGACTGGCGATTCAATTCTTACATGATAGTATACATGTTAGAATGCCATTCTCCCAAATCATCCCACACTCTCCCTCTCCCTCTGAGTCCAAAAGTCCGTTATACACATCTGTGTCTTTTTTGCTGTCTTGCATACAGGGTCGTCATTGCCATCTTTCTAAATTCCATATATATGTGTTAGTATACTGTATTGGTGTTTTTCTTTCTGGCTTTTTAAAATTGAGGCATATTTAATATACATCATTTTATATGTTCCAGGTGTACAACATAGTGATTCATAATTCTTAAGGTTATATCCCATTTGTAGCAATTATAAAGTATTTGCTGTATTCTCTGTGTTGTACAATACAGCCTTGTAGTTTATTTATCTTATACATTGTACTTCTTCAGTAACCTTTTGAAATTTTTTGCATACATATGCTTTACATATTTTTAGATATATACCTAATATTTTATTTTCTTGGGAGAAGTTGTAATTGGTATTGTCTTTTGATATTTGTATCTATCAGTATGTTGTAAGTGTGTGAAGATGCATGAATTTTTCTGTGTTAATATTTGTTTTACAACCTTGCTGAACTCACTGTTACTTCACAAATTTTCTGTAGATTGCTTGGGAATTTGTATTTATGCACCTGTGCCATCTGGAAACAGAGTTTTAGTTTTTCAAAAGGTATGCAATTTTTCTTGCCAGTTGCCAGTGCTAGAAGCTATAGTACTATGTTGAATAAAGTGATGACAGTAGATATTCTTGCTTTATTTGTGACCACAGAGAAAAAGCAGCATTCATTTTCTGACTACTAAGTATGAGGCTAACTAGCTCTAAGTTTTTTATAGAGATTTTATTGGAAAACTGTGTCAGTTGTCCTCTATTCCTACTATAGAGAGTTTATATGTTGCATTATTCTGGATTTTTTTTGTGTGTGTGTCATTGACATAATCAGTTGGTATAATCATATGATCTTTCTTCTTTCATCTGTTTACATAATGGATTTACATTCACTGATTTTAAAATATTTAACCAAACTTGCGTCCCTGGTTGGGGGGTGGGGGGAACTTACTTGACTTACATGGTCATGGTGTATTATTTATTTTTATGTTTTAGTGAATTCACTGTGCTAAAATTTCCTTGAAATGTTTTGTATCTAATTATATGAGAGATATTGGTCTATAATTTTTGGTTTCCTCCCTCCTCTTGCTTCCTTCTACTGCCTTTGTTTGGTTCTAATATCTGGGTAATAACGGGTCTCAAAGTAATTGAGAAGTGTTTCTTCATTTTCTCTTTTCTAAAAGAAATGTATAAACTACTCTTAATCTTTCTCTGATTATTTGGTAAAATTATCCAATGGAACACTTTGGCTGTGGTGGATTCTTTCTTGAGAACTATTAAAGTAATTCAAGTTATATATTACATCTAGACTTGATTAGGGTCATTCTGGTTTTTGAGGAAATGGTTTGTGTCTTCTAAGGAGTCAAATTTATAAATATAAAAATGTTCATGCTATTTCTTTGTCTTTTTAATAGCTGTTCAGTTCATTTCAGTCTCTCAGTCATGTCTGACACTTTGTGACCCCATGAACTGCAGCACGCCAGGGCTCCCTGTCCATCACCAACTCCTGGAGCCTACCCAAACTCATGTCCATTGAATCGGTGATGCTAACCAACCATCTCATCTTCTGTTGTGCCCTTCTCTTCCTACCCTCAATCTTTCCCAGCATCAGGGTCTTTTCAATTGAGTCAGCTCTTTGCCTCAGGTGGCAAAATTATTGGAGTTTCAGCTTCAACATCAGTCCTTCCAATGAACACTCAGGACTGATCTCTAGGATGGGCTGGTTGAATCCCCTTGCAGTCCAAGGGACTCTCAAGAGTCTTCTCCAACACCATAGTCCAAAAGTATCAATTCTTTAGGGCTCAGCTTTCCTTACAGTCCAACTCTCACATCCATATATGACCGCTGGAAAAACCATAGCCTTGACTAGATGGACCTTTATTGACAAAGTAATGTCTCTGCTTTTTAATATGCTGTCTAGGTTGTTCATAACTTTCTTTCCAAGGACTAAGCAATCACCATCAGCAGTGATTTTGGAGCCCCAAAAAATAAAGTCTGACATTGTTTCCACTGTTTCCCCATCTTTTTTCCATGAAGTGATGGGACAGGATGCCATGATCTTCATTTTCTGAATGTTGAGCTTTCAGCCAACTTTATCACTCTCCTCTTTCACTTTCATCAGGAGGCTCTATAGTTCCTCTTCACTTTCTGCCATAAGGGTGGTGTCATCTGCATAGCTGAAGTTATTGATATTTCCCTTGGCAATCGTGATTCCAGCTCTTGCTTCCTCCAGCCCTGCATTTCTCATGATGTTCTCTGCATATAGGTTAAACAAGCAGGGTGACAATATATAGCCTTGATGTACTTCTTTTCCTATTTGGAACCAGTTTGTCATTTCATTTCCAGTTCTAATTGTTGCTTCTTGACTTGCATACAGGTTTCTCAAAGGTAGGTTGATAGTCCAGTTCAGATCAGTTCAGTTCAGTCACTCGGTCATGCCTGACTCTTTGCGACCCCATGAATCGCAGCACGCCAGGCCTCCCTGTCCATCACCAACTCCCAGAGATCACTCAGACTCATGTCCATCAAGTCAGTGATGCCATCCAGCCATTTCATCCTCTGTCATCCCCTTCTCCTCCTGCCCCCAATCCCTCTCAGCATCAGAGTCTTTTCCAATGAGTCAACTCTTCGCATGAGGTGGCCAAAGTACTGGAGCTTCAGCTTTAGCATCATTCCTTCCAAAGAAATCCCAGGGCTGATCTCCTTCAGAATGGACTGGTTGGATCTACTTGCAGTCCAAGGAACTCTCAAGAGTCTTCTCCAACACCACAGTTCAAAAGCATCAATTCTTTAGTGCTCAGCCGTCTTCACAGTCCAACTCTCACATCCATACATGATCACTGGAAAAACCATAGCCTTGGCTAGATGGACCTTAGTCAGCAAAGTAATGTCTCTGCTTTTGAATATACTATCTAGGTTAGTCATAACTTTTCTTCCAAGGAGTAAGTGTCTTTTAATTTCATGGCTGCAGTCACCATCTGCCGTGATTTTGGAGCCCCCCCAAAAAATAAAGTCTGACACTGTTTCCACTGTTTCCCCATCAATTTCCCATGAAGTGATGGGACTGGATGCCATGATCTTCGTTTTCTGAATGTTGAGCTTTAAGCCAACTTTTTCACTCTCTTCTTTCACTTTCATCAAGAGGCTTTTTAGCTCCTCTTCACTTTCTTCCATAAGGGTGGTGTCATCTGCATATCTGAGTTATTGATATTTCTCCCAGCAATCTTGATTCCAGCTTGTGTTTCATCCAGTCCAGTGTTTCTGATGTACTCTGCATAGAAGTTAAATAAGCAGGATGACAATATACAGCCTTGACATACTCCTTTTCCTATTTGGAACCAGTCCGTTGTTCCATGGGCAGTTGTAACTGTTGCTTCCTGACCTGCATACAGATTTCTCAAGAGGCAGGTTAGGTGGTCTGGTATTCGCATCTCTTTCAGAATTTTCCATGCTAGTAAAGTAATGCTCAAAATTCTCCAAGCCAGGCTTCAGCAATACGTGATGGTCTGGTATTCCCATCTTTTTCAGAATTTTCCACAGTTTTTTGTGATCCACACAGTCAAAAGCTTTGACATAGTCAATAAAGCAGAAAGAGATGTTTTTCTGGAACTCTCTTGCATTTTCCATGATCCAGCAGATGTTGACAATTCAGTCTCTAGTTCCTCTGCCTTTTCTAAAACCAGCTTGAACATCTGGAAGTTCATGGTTCACGTATTGCTGAAGCTTGGCTTGGAGAATTTTGAGCATTACTTTACTGGCTTGTGAGATTAGTGCAATTGTGCGGTATTCTGAGCATTCTTTGGCATTTCCTTTGTTTGTGATTGGAATGAAAATTGACCTTTTCCAGTCCTGTGACCACTGCTGAGTTTTCCAAATTTGCTGGCATATTGAATGCAGCAGTTTCACAGCATCATCTTTCAGGATTTGAAACAGCTCAACTGAAATTCCATCCCCTCCACTAGCTTTGTTCATAGTGATGCTTTTTAAGGCCCACTTGACTTCACATTCCAGGACGTCAGGCTCTAGGTGAGTGATCACACCATCGTGATTATCTGAGTCTTGAAGATATTTTTTTGTACAGTTCTTCTGTGTATTCTTGCCATCTCTTCTTAATATCTTCTGGTTTGGTCAGCTCTATTCCATTTCTGTTCCTTATAGAGCCCATCTTTGCATGAAATGTTCCCTTGGTATCTCTAATTTTCTTGAAGAAATCTCTAGTTTTCCCATTCTATTGTTTTCCTTTATTTCTTTGCATTGATCTCCGAGGAAGGCTTTCTTATCTCTCCTTGATATTCTTTAGAACTCTGCATTTAAATGGCTTCATCTTTCCTTTTCTCCTTTGCTTTTTGCTACTCTTCTTTTCACAGCTATTTGTAAGGCCTCCTCAGACAGCCATTTTGCTTTTTTTGCATTTATTTTTCTTGGGGATGGTCTTGCTGTTTCTTTGTCTTTTTAATGGCTGCAGCGGCTGTTAAAATATGCTGTTTCTTCTAATTTGGTGATTTTTTTTTCTTTTTATATTTACCAAACTCACTGGAAGTTTATCAATTTGAATGTTTCTTCATCTTCTATTGATATTTTTTGTCATACTTCTGTCTTTGATTTTACTGATTTTTCTGTTTTCTTTCTTACTCACTCATTTATATTTATTTTGCTCTTTCTCCTCTCCCTTGGGTCATGAGGTCAGAACTTAATTTACTGATGTGAAACTTTTCCTTTTTTATAATGTAAGCATTCAGTGCTTTAAAACTTTTTTAAGCACTGCTTTACCTGCATCTTATACATTTTGCTATTGTAAAATTTTCACACAATGCCATATGTTTTTATCCAGCTTTATATATTTAATTTCATTTTTATATCTCTGTAATCCATGGATTGTTTAACAGTTTTATTTTAAGTGTTTGTAAATATATCTTTGAATTTCTGTTATTTAGTTTCATTCATTATTGTTAGCTAATATACACTGTATGATTTCAATTATTTTAGGTATGTTAAGATTTGTTTTATGACACAGTTTATTATCAGTTTTGCTCAATATTACCTGGGTATTGAAAAGAATATGTATCTTGCTGATAGAGTATTTTATAATGTCAGAACCCATTGTCTGATTTTTTGTCTAGTATTTCTATTTGTTGCTGAGAGTGTGTTATTGAAGTCTTTAACTGTAAATATAGTATTGTATATATTTCAAATGTATCAGTTTTTGTTCTATGTATTTTGAAGCTCTGATTTTTGATGCACACATAGTTAGAACTGCTATTTCTTCTTAACAGATACATTCTTTTATAAGTGTATAGTGTCCCACTTGGTCTCTTATTCTTCTTAATTTTTGCATGCTATAACTTTTTACATCCTTTTATGTCTGATCTATATTGCTAAGTTTGAAGTAAGTTTTTTATACAGAACATAGTTAATTGTTTTTTTTTTTTTTATGCTCTACTCATCTCAATCTTTCATTTGGCATATTCAGACATTTACATTTACAGTAATTATTACATGAGAGTTTTAGAATATCTTTTCATTTCAATTTTTTGTTTGGTTCCTATATTATCATTTTTGTTTCATTTTTCATTATTTCCTATAGATGACTTGAATACTTTCATGTTTCCATTGTGTTTTATTTGTAATGCTTTTAGTAGTTTTTGGCTTTGTATAATTCTCTTAAGGGTTGACATGGGTATTACTACACACACACACACACACACATATTTTATCACAGTCTATTGCTGTTAATGTTTTACCATTTTGAGTGAAGAAACTCTACTTGTACTTGTCTCTGTCTTATCATCACTTTTATTTTTTTTTAATTTTTATTTTTACTTTATTTTACTTTACAATACTGTATTGGTTTTGCCATACATTGACAAGAATCCACCACGGGTGTACATGCATTCCCAAACATGAACCCCCCTCCAACCTCCCTCCCCATAACATCTCTCTGGGTCATCCCCATGCACCAGCCCCAAGCATGCTGCATCCTGCGTCGGACATAGACTGGCGATTCGATTCTTACATGATAGTATACATGTTACAATGCCATTCTCCCAAATCATCCGACCCTCTCCTTCTCCCTCTGAGTCCAAAAGTCTGTTATACACATCTGTGTCTTTTTTGCTGTCTTGCATACAGGGTCGTAATTGCCATCTTTCTAAATTCCATATATATGTGTTAGTATACTGTATTGGTGTTTTTCTTTCTGGCTTACTTCACTCTGTATAATCGGCTCCAGTTTCATCCATCTCATCAGAACTGATTCAAATGTATTCTTTTAAATGGCTGAGTAATACTCCATTGTGTATATGTACCACAGCTTTCTTATCCATTCATCTGCTGATGGACATCTAGGTTGTTTCCATGTCCTGGCTATTATAAACAGTGCTGCGATGAACATTGGGGTACATGTGTCTCTTTCAATTCTGGTTTCCTTGGTGTGTATGCCCAGAAGTGGGATTGCTGGGTCATAAGGCAGTTCTATTTGCAATTTTTTAAGGAATCTCCACACTGTTCTCCAAAATGGCTGTACTAGTTTGCATTCTCACCAAAAGTGTAGGAGTGTTCCCTTTTCTCCACATCCTCTCCAGCATTTATTGCTTGCAGATTTTTGGATCGCAGCCATTCTGACTGGTGTGAAGTGGTACCTCATTGTGGTTTTGATTTGCATTTCTCTAATAATGAGTGATGTTGAGCATCTTTTCATCTGTTTGTTAGCCATCTGTATGTCTTCTTTGGAGAAATGAAGAAGCAAAGAAAGAAAAATCAAATCAATAAAATTAGAAATGAAAATGGAGAGATCACAACAGACAACACAGAAATACAAAGGATCATAAGATACTACTATCAGCAGTTGTATGCCAATCAAATGGACAACGTGGAAGAAATGGACAAATTCTTAGAAAAGTACAATTTTCCAAAAGTGAGCCAGGAAGAAACAGAAAATCTTAACAAACCCACCACAAGCACGGAAATTGAAACTGTAATCAGAAATCTTCCAGCAAACAAAAGCCCAGGTCCAGACAGCTTCACAGCTGAATTCTACCAAAAATTTCGAGAAGAGCTAACACCTATCCTCCTCAAACTCTTCCAGAAAATTGCAGAGGAAGGTAAACTTCCAAACTCATTCTATGAGGCCACCATCACCCTAATACCAAAACCTGACAAAGATGTCACAAAAAAAGAAAACTACAGCCCAATATCACTGATGAACATAGATGCAAAAATACTCAACAAAATTCTAGCAATCAGAATCCAACAATACATTAAAAAGATCATACACCATGACCAAGTGGGCTTTATCCCAGGGATGCAAGGATTCTTCAATATCCGCAAATCAATCAATGTAATTCACCACATTAACAAATTGAAAAATAAAAGCCATATGATTATCTCAATAGATGCAGAGAAGGCCTTTGACAAAATTCAACATCCAATTATGATAAAACTCTCCAGAAAGCAGGAATAGAAGGAACATACCTCAACATAATAAAAGCTATGTATGACAAATCCACAGCAAACATTATCCTCAGTGGTGAAAAATTGAAAGCATTTCCCCTAAAGTCAGTAACAAGACAAGGGTGCCCACTTTCACCACTACTATTCAACATAGTTCTGGAAGTTTTGGCCACAGCAATCAGAGCAGAAAAAGAAATAAAAGGAATCCAATTTGGAAAAGAAGAAGTAAAACTCTCACTGTTTGCAGATGACATGATCCTCTACATAGAAAACCGTAAAGACTCCACCAGTAAATTACTAGAGCTAATCAATGAATATAGTAAAGTTGCAGGATATAAAATCAACACACAGAAATCCCTTGCATTCCTATACACTAATAATGAGAAAGTAGAAAAAGAAATTAAGGAAACAATTCCATTCACCATTGCAATGAAAAGAATAAAATACTTAGGAATATATCTACTTAAAGAAACTAAAGACCTATATATCAAAAACTATAAAACACTGATGAAAGAAATCAAAGAGGACACTAATAGATGGAGAAATATACCATGTTCATGGATTGGAAGAATCAATATAGTGAAAATGAGTATACTACCCAAAGCAATTTACAAATTCAATGCAATCCCTATCAAGCTACCAGCGATATTTTTCACAGAACTAGAACAAATAATTTCAAGATTTGTATGGAAATACAAAAAACCTTGAATAGCCAAAGCAGTCTTGAGAAAGAAGAATGGAACTGGAGGAATCAACTTGTCTGACTTCAGGCTCTACTACAAAGCCACAGTCATCAAGACAGTATGGTACTGGCGCAAAGACAGAAATATAGATCAATGGAACAAAGTAGAAAGCCCAGAGATAAATCCACACACATATGGACACCTTATCTTTGACAAAGGAGGCAAGAATATACAATGGAGTAAAGACAATCTCTTTAACAAGTGGTGCTGGGAAAACTGGTCAACCACTTGTAAAAGAATGAAACTAGATCACTTTCTAACACTGCACACAAAAATAAACTCAAAATGGATTAAAGATCTAAATGTAAGAGCAGAAACTATAAAACTCCTAGAGGAAAATATAGGCAAAACACTCTCTCACATAAATCACAGCAGGATCCTCTATGATCCACCTCCCAGAATACCGGAAATAAAAGCAAAAATAAGCAAATGGGATCTAATTAAAATAAAAACTTCTGAAAAACAAAGGAAAATATAAGCAAGGTGAAAAGACAGCCTTATGAATGGGAGAAAATAACAGCAAATGAAGCAACTGACAAACAACCAACATCAAAAATATACAAGCAACTTATGCAGCTCAATTCCAGGAAAATAAACGACCCAATCAAAAAATGGGCCAAAGAACTAAATAGACATTTATCATCACTTTTAAAATATGTTAAGTATTTCCTCTACATACATTGAGGAGCACATTTGATAGTTTTAATATTGACCTCAATTACAAATTATAGTTTTAAAAATTATAAGATAAAAATATTTTTTTAACTCTAATTTTATCTATTCTGTTGCTGTGCTTTCCATTCTGAAGGGCCTAATCTTACTCCACTATCATTTTCTTTCTTTCTTTCTTTCTTTCTTTCTTTCTTTCTTTCTTTCTTTCTTTCTTTCTTTCTTTCTTTCTTTCTTTCTTTCTTTCTTTCTTTCCTTCTTTCTTTCTTTCTTTCTTTCTTTCTTTCTTTCTTTTTTAATCTTCTTATAGCCATCCTTTGTTTGGTCTGCTAGGAAAAGAGTCATTTATCCTTTCTTTGTATGAGAATTCCTTTGTTCATACTTTGTTGTGGAAGGGTAGTTTTGAATTTGACAGTTCTCTTTCATCATTTGAAAAAATACTGAGAGAATAGATTTTAAAAGTTCTCATCACAAGGAACAAAATATTTGTAACTATAGAAAAGGATGTTAACCAGACAGACCAAAAAATAAAAATTATGCCACTTTCTTCAATCTATATAGAATCATATGGAATTCTGTGTCATTCTAATTGGTGTTCTATATAAGGAATAAATTATTTCTATTGACTGTTTTTAAATGTTGTTTTCTTTAGTTTTACAAAATTTAATATTTTTTGATGTGGATTTATTTGGGTTTTCCTAATAGTATTTATTCTGCTTCTCAATTTTCAGCTGATTTTTTACAGCACTTTTATGAAAGTTACTTTAAAAATCTTTCTCAGATAATTCCAACATGTGATTCATCTCAATATCAGCATTAGTCTTCTTCTTTTTTTTTTTTTTTTTGCTTTAATCCTGGCTTCCCTGGGTTTTGATTCATTGAGTAATTTTAATTTTAGCTTGTAAATATTACCTTGAGAGACTTTTACGCTTATTTACTATTTTAGCAGTCAGTCATTTTGTTCACATTTGACATATATACCTTATTCTACTTTGGGCTTTGTTTCCAGGACAGTTTAGTTTTCGTAATATTCTGGTCCAGGTCATTTTTCTAGTGGTATAGACACTACTTTTGGGTCCTTCCTAATAATATTTTCAGAGGCAGAAGGTGCTCTGTTTCCTTATTCTTCCAAATGGACTGCCAGGAGACTCAGGACATCACTATTGACGTTGCTGAGGACAGGTTAGGCCAACCACCAGTGCAACAGCCGTAGAGCTGGGATTAGAACAGTCTGATGATTTTTACTGCTGCCACTGTTGTCAATGGCTAGGACCACCTGATGAAACCTTAATTTGGAATGAGTTTTGGGGTTCCTCACTAGATCTCTGATATGCTTCCTGTTTCCTAATCCTTTTGCAAGAAAAAGAAAGCCTTTTGGCGATGTTTTGCTTGTGCCTGTTGAATTTTCTAGGTTGTGGGCCCCTTTGACATGAAATTGGGGATTTAATAGGAAATGAAAACAAGGAAACTTACTAAATTTTTGTTACTTAAACCTTGAAGTCTCTAGTCTGTTCACCTTCTTTGTGTTTCTCAACGTCCTTTACTATTTCTATTGAATAATTTCCAGAGTATTTAGTGTACTTAGAGGGAGAAACTGGAAAAAGTAAATGTATGCAATCTGGTTCTGGAACAAGAATTGATATTGATTTTTTAAACAGAAGTAAAGATGGTAACGATAACCCTGCATGCAAGACAGTAAAAGAGATACAGATGTATAGAGCAGTCTTTTGGACTCTGTGGGAGAGGGCGAGGGTGGGATGATTTGGGAGAATGGCATTGAAACATGCATATTATCATATGTGAAACAAATCGCCAGTCCAGGTTTGATGCATGATACAGGATGCTTGGGGCTGGTGCACTGGGATTACCCAGAGGGATGATATGGGGAGGGAGGAGAGAGGGAGGTTCAGGATGGGGATTCATCCACCTGTGGTGGATTCATGTCAATGTATAGCAAAACCAATACAATATTGTAAAGTAATTAGCCTACAATTAAAATAAATAAATTTATATTTAAAAAATAAAAAGTATAATTAGTTTTATCTATACTTGTCAGTTCCATACTCTGAGCAATACTACAACTATGTAGTAACTGATTCAATCCAACTCCTCTTCCTCTCTTCTCCAAACTATCCAATTTTACTGCCTTGTATTATGACACTGTAATTATTTCAGTTCTTATGATTTATATTCCTATCTTTGATTTATCAGGTTTCATTATTTCTTTCTTTATCATCAGCTAGCCAGGAGTCAAATATATTGATTTTGTCAGGCTTTCAATGTCTTCCTTTTTCTCTTATGTTAATTATAATGTTTTTTCATTGCCAGACTTAGTCTATACACTTATACACTATTTTAGCATCCTTATTCTTGTTTCCTTTTCATTTACTCTACAGTTAAATACATTTAATGTTCAAAATTGTAGTGTATTGCTACTCCAAGTTTGATCCATGGAAGAAGTCAGTGAATAAACTTTTTTTTAACTGATTTACCATAAGATAAATATAGGAAGTGAATGTAAACATTTGTGAAATTTTATATAAATATGACATGATACTCCAAGACTGTAGTTCACACTTTATTTATTTTTAGCTGTTTGTTATTGTTTTCTGTGTTTTTTTTTTTTTTTGGTTGTTGTTTTTACTTTTTATTGGCGTATAGTTGCCCTATAATGTTATGTTAGTTTCTACTGTACAGCAAGGTGAATCAGCTATACATAAACATATATTCCCTTTTGTCTGGATTTCCTCCCCATTTGGGTCACCAGAAGCATGGATTTTTAAAGTACTGTGAAAATAAACATCTCTCATTTCTTCATACTGAACCTAGGTTCTTGCTTAAATAAAATTCCATTTTGTTTCACAGAAACGATTGTCAGCTATAGGCTTCTGGTCTCCATGAGGCATTCAGTTTCCAAACAGGATTTGTCTCAGGACCCCAAAATATAAGCAAGTGTGATAATTGTAATATGTTACTTAAAACTATTGTTCTCAAGAGAAATTGGTTAATTTTATTTATTTAATACATTTTTTCTTCAACAAATCTTATATGTTGGCTTCTATTCTTAAACAAAATCACAACAAACAACAAAAGCTGTGTGGAAAGTTTCTTTCAAGATTGGTCAAGAAAGATATACCTTTTTTTTTAATTTTAAAATCTTTAATTCTTACATGCATTCTCAAACATAAACCCCCCTCCCACCTCCCTCCCCATAACATCTTTCTGGGTCATCCCCATGCACCAGCCCCAAGCATGCTGCATCCTGCGTCAGACATAGACTGGCAATTCAATTCACATGATAGTATACATGTTAGAATGTCATTCTCCCAAATCATCCCACCCTCTCCCTCTCCCTCTGAGTCCAAAAGTCCGTTATACACATCTGTGTCTCTTTCCCTGTCTTGCATACAGGGTCGTCATTGCCATCTTCCTAAATTCCATATATATGTGTTAGTATACTGTATTGGTGTTTTTCTTTCTGGCTTACTTCACTCTGTATAATCGGCTCCAGTTTCATCCATCTCAACAGAACTGATTCAAATGAATTCTTTTTAACGGCTGAGTAATACTCCATTGTGTATATGTACCACAGCTTTCTTATCCATTCATCTGCTGATGGACATCTAGGTTGTTTCCATGTCCTGGCTATTATAAACAGTGCTGCGATGAACATTGGGGTACATGTGTCTCTTTCAATTCTGGTTTCCTCGGTGTGTATGCCCAGCAGTGGGATTGCTGGGTCATAAGGTAGTTCTATTTGCAATTTTTTAAGGAATCTCCACACTGTTCTCCATAGTGGCTGTACTAAAAAAAAAAATAAATAAATAAATAAAAGGAAAAAAAAATCCAACTGAAACTTTGTGATTGAAAAGTTTTCATCATTTTTTTCAATACTCTTAATTTACTCAATTCCTTAGAATCTTCACCAAAAGTCTCTGAATTTGGGGGAAAATCCCTAGTGTTCAGTTATATCAAACCTTACTTTTCATTCTCTTGACTTCATACATCAAATAAATTTATAAAAAAATCAAAAAAAAAAAAAAAAGAAAGATATACCTGGGAGTGTTATTTTCTTGCTCTAAAATATTCTCTCAGTAAAAGAATAATGGCAGGTTTTCCCTTATCACCATTTATGTACACACTTTTCAACCATACCTTTCTACTCCTTTCTCTATATTAACTGTGTCATTTCAGGTTTGACTTCCCCAGGCAGGAATTTTTGTTTCAGCCATGATACCAAACCATAGGAGAGAGCACAAATAGACTTGTCAGAGCCTCTCCATTTTTATCATTTCCAGAAAGAAGTCAGGTTAAAAGGTAAAAGAATAATAATGCTATTTCTACAATTAGCAATGCAGCAGGTATTATAATCACTCCTATTTTAAACACATGAAATAAATTCCTGAACAAACCTACTTTTGCTTTATGAATGTGAACCAATAAATTCAAAGGAATCAAAATTCTCCACTGGGTTATGTCCCTTTTTCGTCATATATGTGTTGAGTTTTCCATTTCCTTAGCTCAGTGGTTTGCAATCTTAATCATGCATCAGTAGCACTGGAAATACTTCTTAAACCACAGATTGTTGGGTTCCGTAACTAGATAAGGAAGGAGGGCATTGGCTGGGGTAGAGCATTCAGAACATTTATTATTCTAAAAAGTTATTGGGTGATACTCAGTCAACTTACCTGGAGACTTAACATACTGACCTTACTAAGACCTGACTGAAGGTATTTTGGTTTGTGGTCTTTAATTGAAATAGTTGCAGGAAGTGACAGAAGACAAATATATCTCCAGAAGGAAAGAGCAACCAACATAATTTAATTAGGCATTTTAAAATTCAATTTTTCTGTGTAATCCAAAAATCATTCTATTTACTTGGTTTTGAACCTATTTATCCATTTAAAGCCAAAGTTAGGGCTTAAATACACACAGATCCAACACATACACAGGCATACAGACACACACACTTTCAGAACAATATAAAATAATAACTAAAAATAAAGTAACCAAGGTATTGTCAGAAAAAACTGAAATGGAGTAAACTGTTCCAAACTAAATGTTTTTCACGTCTGACTGATTAATTGATTATACCTCTGAAGCATTCTATATCTGAAAGATATCTATTTTCATCTCACATGATTTAGAAGATTATTTTGACAGCACACAAATAAGACACATTGCAGAAAAATGTTCAAAATTTCTTAGAATTTCAAGTTACTGGATATTTGAAGCTCATTATATTTATATCTTTTAAATCTTATCTTTTTGTTGGAGGTGTCTCGATAATATGAACTATTGTATGTTTCTAACAGTTTAAACAATTAAGCATTTAGTAGTTATTTCAAAATTAATGTTCATTTCATTGTATGATTTTTTATACTCAATTTATTGACTATAGACATGAAAAAAAATCACGAGGAAGCGAAGTTTGAAAACCCAGTGTTTCAGCATATAAAATAGAACTGTCCAGGCATGTTTGGGAGGTCCTCTTATAGGCAGGCACACTGTGGTCACCTTAAAAGAAGAATTACTCAGACAAACTTTTCTTAGTAATGTGATCTTATTTGGAGGGAAATGTGATTTTTAGTGAAAATATTTTTCAGTCAGATTTGTTCCATGAATTAGTCCCTCATAATGATGCTTTCATGGTGGCTCAGATGGTAAAATATCTGCCTGAAATGCGAGAGACCAGATTCAATCCCTGATTTGGGAAGATGCCTGGAGAAGGGAATGGCTACCCACTCCAGCATTCTTGCCTGGAGAATTCCATGGACAGAGGAACCTGGCAGGCTACAGTCCATGGGATCTCAAAGAATTGGACACAACTGAGCGACTAACAGTGATACTCAAATTCTATAATAGTGGTTCTTACCTAGTAGTTCTCAGTTTTGACACTCTGGAATATTTGACAATGTCTGGAGATATGTTTGTTATCAGTATAAATAGTGAGTATGTTATATGCATCCAGATAATAGTAGTCAGGGATGCTATTAAACATATACAATGCATAGGAAGCTCCCCCACCCCCATAAGTACTAAAATGTCAGTAGTATCAACTTTAGGAATCCTATTCTAGAGAGAGGGGGCTTCAGAGATAAATAAACAGAGCTTTTGACATGAACGACTTTATTTCATTATACTTCTCTCTCTAAGAGCCTTATATGCACATAGAGATGAAGACATTTCTTCCTTATGTATTACAAATTTCAAAGGGCACACAAGACATTTTTGGTTTCTGAAGCCTCAAGAAAGATGCTTGATGGTAAAGTCTGTCATGTCAGAGGTCTTCTTGATTATAAAGCTTCCTTGGGTAGTAGATGTGTCCAGTTGGGGTGGGCCAGGTTGGTATACTTGACAGATAAACCAGGAGGGGAAAGAAGAATAAGAGCAGGGATGTCAGCAGTGACTTTTAGGGACACAGTCCTCACCAATTTTAACATTGTCAAGCAGATTTCTTGTTCTTTAATCACTAAGTCATGTTTCACTCTTTGCAACCCCATGGACTATAGCACACCAGGCTCCTCTGTCCATGGGATTTCCCAGGTGAGAACACTGGAGTGGGTTGCCATTTCCTATTCCAAGGGATCCTCTCAAATCAGGGATGGAACTCACGTCTCCTGCTTGGCAGGTGGATTATCTACAACTGAGCCACCTGAGGATCCCTCTCAAGCAAGCAGATACTATAAAATAATAATATTTTAAAGTTTTGAATTAAATGTATATATCAAGGAAGTAAGGGAGTTCTACTAAGACAGGAAGAAGGAGGTTGGATTTGCCAGCAAGTTAGACCAGGATGTGAAGAAAGGGGTGACTTCTTCAGTTTTGTTTTTGTTAGTAGTCACAATGAAACACCAATGAACAAAAGTCTACTATTTGGAAATTGTCTTTCTATGTTAACAGAGATACAACTGTCTTTTAGAGGTAATTTTGTTGTAACTAGACTACACTAAAACTAGGTGACCATACACTTAACATTTGAAAGTTATTTTTTTGCTTTTTGTTACTAAAGAGGCAGATAGCACCTTCAGAAAACTGTTCCTGATGATGTTATGTACAGACTGTGAAAAGTCAGTCATTGTCTACAGTTTGTAAAAGGCATGCCCCTAATCCCTCTCACCTTCTTTTCTTGTAAGGGTGTTGTTGATTCAATGCCTGGACAAATAATCATGCTGGGGAGGGAGAAGAGTACACCAACTGCTTCTACTCTTTGTCCTTGATTCTATGAAGTCTTGAAGTTTTGTTCAGTTCAGTTCAGTCACTCAGTTATGTCCGACTCTTTGTGACCCCATGAATTGCAGCACGCCAGGCCTCCCTGTCCATCACCAACTCCCGGAGTTCACTCAGACTCACGTCCATCAAGTCCGTGATGCCATCCAGCCATCTCATCCTCGGTCGTCCCCTTCTCCTCCTGCCTCCAATCCCTCCCAGCATCAGAGTCTTTTCCAATGAGTCAACTCTTCGCATGAGGTGGCCAAAGTTAACCAGTTATAAAAACAATTCTATTTGTGCTGTTACCTCTTTGGTGAGAGTAACAATCTTCTTTGCTCTTATCCTGGAGAAAGATGCAGTACAAGACAACAGTCCCTTTTGTTATAGAATAGTACTGAATAATACAATGAGGCTAAAATCTTGCCTTGCTGAAAGCATGGGGTTTAAAATATCAATCTGTGCATGAGGTCACACAAAGGCTCAGCTTCTTCTTTGATACCTGTGTTTCAATAAAGAGATTCAGTTGCAAAGAGGACATGGGAAAATCAACTGCTGATTCTTCTGTATTACTAGGTGGTTTTAAGAATGCATCCTCAGAGATAGTAGTAGCCACCAGTGTCCTCATCTCCTCTACTTGAAAAATAAGCATCCAGCCTCAAAATAATATCATCTAAATACATTATTTTAATGTTTGATAAATAAATGTTGCTTAATGTGATAAAACTTTCCCCTGACTAAAGAAGTTGGTATTAGCATTTTCATGATAGATCAGGCCCCTGAATTGAGGAAAGGAATACATATGGAGATAATTGGAAGGGTCTCCAATTAGAAGCAATAGCAACTCACATAGAAAGGGCCATGAATATTATAAAATCTTCACCTTATAATCATCTGGGGAACAAAATGAAAGTTACTTTTTCATTAGGTCTGAGTGGGGAGAAAGCCATTGTTTACCCAACATGGAACTTCTTAGCTAATATCCTTTGGGTATCTTAGTGAGTAAGTCCACGGAATTGAAACAAAACTACTCTTTCTTTTTGAGACTGAACAAGTTTTGTCATGCTGCTCAAAGACATTGGAAATCTCTGGCATATATGATATTCAGACTTTCTATCAGAAGGATCCTAATCATATATGTTCACACATCCAAACACTTCTGGTGCTAAATATTCTATGTATCTAAGAGAGGGTGACAAAAATTAAGAAATATTGCAGTTAATATAACAAGCATATTAATTAAGTAGGTATTCTTAGTTTTATTTCAATGAAAGACATGTATAAATTTCATGTTTGAAGTCTATGATACAGATTTTAACAAATGAAAAAATAAACATTCCTACAGTTGCTTAATTGGAATAATTGGGTAAAATAAGTCCTATCATTTAGTCAATCAAGGACTTTTATTGATATATCACTTTATCTCATTAAAATAAAAAAAATGCTTATTTCAACATATTCTGTATGGAATAAATTCAAGTCCTAAGAAAAGACAGTCATAATTTTGTCTTTTTTGTTTGTTTGTTTTCACGGTGTGGAGAGATTTAGAATACCCAAACCTTTTTATGTTATTGTTGCAAATTAACCATAGTGTGTCTACAATATTTCCAGGTTTTCTAGGATCACCAAGTGATACCAACCCATAAAATGGTAACCTTGAATTATGCAATAGATAGATAATCTGCTATTTTGTCCCTCACAACCATTGACCTTATTTATTTTTAAAAGGTAGTGGTTGTGTAACCACTTTTTTCCTAATTGATACCCCTCAGGCTTGATGTAGAATATTTGCTACATCTCTTATTTGCAGTTTTCAATGAAAAAATAAGAAATCAACATGCAATCTGAAGTAGCTCTACTCAACGTAAAGCTTCTTGGCCAGTTTGTTAAATTTTGCCCACTTTACATACTAGGAATAAAATATAATCACTAACAAACTGACTAAGTAGCTTTAGCAGTATAATACCTCTCAGACAGTTTTTCCCTTGAAACACAGTCAATGGAAAAGTGAAATGAAAGTCACCCAGTCATGTCCAACTCTTTGCAACTTCTTGGACTGTCGCCCAGAAGGCCTCTCTGTCCATGGAGTTTTCCAGCCAAGAATACTGGAGTGGGTTGCCATTTCCTTCTCCTAATGGAGAAATATTGAGTGTAGCACTTTCACAGCATCATCTTTCAGGATTTGAAATAGCTCAACTGGAATTTCATCACCTCTACTAGCTTTGTTTGTAGTAATGCTTCTTCTTCTTCTTTTTTTTTTTTAATTTATTTTTATTTTATTTATTTATTTTTTTTTAATTTAAAAATCTTTAATTCTTACATGCGTTCCCAAACATGAACCCCCCTGCCACCTCCCTCCCCACAACATCTCTCTGGGTCATCCCCATGCACCAGCCCCAAGCGTGCTGCACCCTACGTCAGACATGGACTGGCGATTCAATTCTTACACGATAGTATACATGTTAGAATTCCCATTCTCCCAAATCATCCCACCCTCTCCCTCTCCCTCTGAGTCCAAAAGTCCGTTATACACATCTGTGTCTTTTTTCCTGTCTTGCATACAGGGTCGTCATTGCCATCTTCCTAAATTCCATATATATGTGTTAGTATACTGTATTGGTGTTTTTCTTTCTGGCTTACTTCACTCTGTATAATCGGCTCCAGTGTCATCCATCTCATCAGAACTGATTCAAATGAATTCTTTTTTAACGGCTGAGTAATACTCCATTGTGTATATGTACCACAGCTTTCTTATCCATTCATCTGCTGATGGACATCTAGGTTGTTTCCATGTCCTGGCTATTATAAACAGTGCTGCGATGAACATTGGGGTACATGTGTCTCTTTCAATTCTGGTTTCCTCGGTGTGTATGCCGAGAAGTGGGATTGCTGGGTCATAAGGTAGTTCTATTTGCAATTTTTTAAGGAATCTCCACACTGTTCTCCATAGTGGCTGTACTAGTTTGCATTCCCACCAACAGTGTAGGAGGGTTCCCTTTTCTCCACACCCTCTCCAGCATTTATTGCTTGCAGATTTTTGGATCGCAGCCATTCTGACTGGTGTGAAGTGGTACCTCATTGTGGTTTTGATTTGCATTTCTCTAATAATGAGTGATGTTGAGCATCTTTTCATGTGTTTGTTAGCCATCCGTATGTCTTCTTTGGAGAAATGTCTATTTAGTTCTTTGGCCTATTTTTGATTGGGTCGTTTATTTTTCTGGAATTGAGCTGCATAAGTTGCTTGTATATTTTTGAGATTAGTTGTTTGTCAGTTGCTTCATTTGCTATTATTTTCTCCCATTCAGAAGGCTGTCTTTTCACCTTGCTTATATTTTCCTTTGTTGTGCAGAAGCTTTTAATTTTAATTAGATCCCATTTGTTTATTTTTGCTTTTATTTCCAGAATTCTGGGAGGTGGATCATAGAGGATCCTGCTGTGATTTATGTCTGAGAGTGTTTTGCCTATGTTCTCCTCTAGGATTTTTATAGTTTCTGATCTTATGTTTAGATCTTTAATCCATTTTGAGTTTATTTTTGTGTACGGTGTTAGAAAGTGATCTAGTTTCATTCTTTTACAAGTGGTTGACCAGTTTTCCCAGCACCACTTGTTAAAGAGATTGTCTTTACTCCATTGTATATTCTTGCCTCCTTTGTCAAAGATAAGGTGTCCATATGTGTGTGGATTTATCTCTGGGCTTTCTATTTTGTTCCATTGATCTATGTGTCTGTCTTTGTGCCAGTACCATACTGTCTGATGACTGTGGCTTTGTAGTAGAGCCCGAACTCAGGCAAGTTGATTCCTCCAGTTCCATTCTTCTTTCTCAAGATTGCTTTGGCTATTCGAGGTTTTTTGTATTTCCATACAAATCTTGAAATTATTTGTTCTAGTTCTGTGAAAAATGTGGCTGGTAGCTTGACAGGGATTGCATTGAATTTGTAAATTGCTTTCGGTAGTATACTCATTTTCACTATATTGATTCTTCCGATCCATGAACATGGTATATTTCTCCATCTATTAGTGTCCTCTTAAGAGGACAAAGAGTAATGCTTCTTAAGGCCCACTTGACTTCACATTCCAGCATGTCTGGCTCTAGGTGAGTGATCACACCATCGTGATTATCTGGGTTGGGAAGATCTTTTTTGTACAGTTCTTCTGTGTAATCTTGCCACCTCTTCTTAATATCTTCTTTTTCTTTTAGATCCTTACCATTTCTATCCTTTATCGAGTCCATCTTTGCATGAAATGTTCCCTTGGTATCTCTAATTTTCTTGAAGAGATCGCTAGTCTTTCCATTCTATTCTTTTCTTCTATTACTTTGCATTGATCTCTGAGGAAGGCTTTCTTATTTCTCCTTGCTATTCTTTGGAACTCTGCATTCAAATGGGTATATCTTTCCTTTTCTCCTTTGCTTTTTGCTTCCCTTTTTTTCACAGCTATTTATAAGGCCTCCTCAGACAGCCATTTTGCTTTTTTGTATTTCTTTTTCTTGGGGATAGTCTTGATTCCTGTCTCCTGTACAATGCCACAAACCTCCATCCATAGTTCATCAGGCACTCTGTCTACACTATAGTCATAAGGGGTTTGATTTGGGTCATGCCTGAATGGTCTAATGGTTTTATCCACTATGCCAGCAAATTTGGAAAACTCAGCAGTGGCCACAGGACTGGAAAAGGTCAGTTTTCATTCCAATCCCAAAGAAAGACAATACCAAAGAATGCTGAAACTATTGCACAATTGCACTCATCTCACATGATAGTAAATTAATGCTGAAATTCTCGAAGCCATGCTTCAGCAATACATGAACTGTGAACTTCCAGATGTTCAAGCTGATTTTAGAAAAGGCAGAGGAACCAGGGATCAAATTGCCAACATCCACTGGATCATTGAAAAAGCAAGAGAGTTCCAGAGAATCATCTCTTTCTGCTTTATTGACTATGCAAAAACCTTTGACTGTGTGGATCACAATAAACTGTGGAAAATTCTGAAAGAGATGAGAATACCAGACCATCTGACCTGCCTCTTGAGAAACTTGTATGCAGGTCAGGAAGCAACAGTTAGAACTGGACATGGAACAACAGACTGTTTCCAAATAGGAAAAGGAGTACATCAAGGCTGTATATTGTCACTCTGCTTATTTAACTTATATGAAGAGAACATCATGAGAAATGCTGGGCTGTAGGAAGCACAAGTTGTAATCAAGATTGCTGGGAGAAATATCAATAATCTCAGATATGCAGATACTACCTTATGGCAAAAAGTGAAGAAGAACTAAAGAGCCTCTTGATGAAAGTGAAAGAGGAGAGTGAAAAAGTTGACTTAAAGCTCAACATTCAGAAAATGAGGATAATGGTATCCGATCCCATCACTTCATGAGAAATGATGGGGAAACAGTGGAAACAGTGTCAGCCTTTATTTTGGGGGGCTCCAAAATCAATGCAGATGATGATTACAGCATTGAAATTAAAAGACACTTACTCCTTGGAAGGAAAGTTATGACCAACCTAAACAGCATATTAAAAAGCAGAGACATTACTTTGTCAACAAAGATCTGTCTAGTCAAGGCTCTGGTTTTTCCTGTGGTCCTGTATGGATTTGAGAGTTGGATTATAAAGAAAGTTCAGCCTTAAAGAATTGATGCTTTTGAACTGTGGTGTTAGAGAAGACTCTTGAGAGTCCCTTGGATTGTAAGGAGATCCAACCAGTCCATCCTAAAGGAGATCAGTCCGGGGTGTTCATTGGAAGGACTGATGTTGAAGCTGAAACTCCAAAAATTTGGCCATCTAATGAGAAGAGCTGACTCATTTGAAAAGGCTCTAATGCTGGGAAAGATTGAGGGCAGGAACAGAAGGGGATGTCAGAGGATGAGATGGCTGGATGGCATCACCAACTCGATGGACATGGGTTAGGGTGGACTCCGGGATTTGGTGATGGATAGGGAGGCCTGGCATACTGCGTTTCATGGGGTTGCAAAGAGTCAGACACGACTGAGAGACTGAACTGAACTGAATGGAGAAACAATGAGATATTAATACTAAAAATCATAATTTATTTTGCAACATGCTCAGGTTCTTATTAGTAGTGAGACTCCAAACTGTCATTATACATTAGATTGTTCAGCTCTGGCTACAAATATTTTCTGATATTCCTTATTTACAAATAAGGAATTACAAATAATTATACAAATTACAAATAATTATATCACCTTTTCTGAGCTAATATCTCCTAGATATGTCTGCTAATTTCCTACTAGGCTGTAGGCATTTAAGAAAGTGATTGTGCATTTGCACCATCATCAGCCAGAATGAATTCTTGCATATAGTAGTGACATAGTAATTACTTCTGTGACTAGATTGACTGATTTTATCACCAAACTTTTTTGACAGATTTCACTGTTTACCTTGATCATAATTCAGACTGACTTTATCTCTTAAAAAATTGCTTCAAATCTAAAAATCTCTTAGAAAATAATTTTAAATATTTAATGTCCTTATAATTGGCTAATCTATATCATCATTCTAAAATTCCACCCCTTACAGCATGCAACTATTTTATTAAAATGTATCTCCTTTTCAGTGTGAAGATCTGAAATTATTTTCTTTCTGTTTTCTTCTACTTATTCAAATTGATTCATATGCTTCTTATCAATATTAGTATAATACAAGGATGTGCTATAGATTGATGTGTTCTTTCCCATCAGTTGCGTTGGATAAATTTATATTATCTAGTTAAAAATATCGGAGAAGGCAATGGCACCCCACTCCAGTACTCTTGCCTGAAAAATCCCAGGATGGAGGAGCCAGGTGGGCTGCAGTTCATGGGGTCGCTAAGAGTCGGACACGACTGAGCGACTTCACTTTCACTTTCCACTTTCACGCACTGGAGAAGGAAATGGCAACCCACTCCAGTGTTCTTGCCTGGAGAATCCCAGGGATGGGGGAACCTGGTGAACTGCCGTCTATGGGGTCACATAGAGTCGGACACGACTGGAACGACTTAGCAGAAGCAGCAGCTCAAAATACATTATGGAAATATGTCCAATCATTTCTATAAATCATCTTTGGCTTACAGCAAAACACTCTGAAATATACGGAGTCTTTAAGATCACTCATTTATCCTAAGATTCTGTGGGTTGGGTTGAGTTATTGATTCTTCAAGTTTTGAGCTGGCTCGATCAAACTTACTTGAATTTGCTGATGTAACTGAAATACCCCGTTATGTCAGGTCATAGCTAGATAATGCAGGATGTGTTTAATCACTTATCTGAAAGTTGGCAGGCTGTTGTTGGATGACAAAACAGGTGAAACTGAGTTACATGCCTCTTATCATATAGCAGACTAGTTGAAAATTCTTCATGTAGTAGTTATATCATATCAAGAACAGCAAAGGAGGCAAGCCAAAATCTGGATTTTTTTTTTTTTAATTCTGGTGGCATAACTTTTCTTGTATTCCATTGGCCAAAGAACTTTGAAGATATTGTAAAAGTGCCATTGTGAAAGGAAACTATAAAGGTATACACATGTTAAAAAAAAAAGTAGTGAACATATGAATGTTAACAATCCACAGCAATTTTTTCCCAGTTGATTTGTCCTCTCCAAGATAAAAATATCTATATTAAGTACCACTGCTATTAAATGTCTCATCCAACCATGACATAATCAGTTCAGAATCTCATGCTTTAAAATTGTATGCAGAGATGGTTTCTCAGATGTGTCTCCTAATGACTTATAATGCAACCAACATACAATGATTATGTAAGGAGAGAGTAATGGTCAAAAAACACACTGAAAAATGGAGAAAATGGGAGGTACGTGACAATCACTGTTCCATATCAATGTAGTAGCCAAAAGTTATCCCAAATCTGAAATCATCAAATATTCCTTGATTTGACCTGTGTTCTGCCCCAAAGTAACTTCTGTTTCATTTTTATCTGTGGATATCTATCCTATAAACTAGCTTATTTTTCCATAAAATGTAAGTCACATGTGTAGCTTTGTGTCTTTCTTAACCTCCTTTCTATTCATAGCATGGTAGGCACTGAAAGATCCTTTTCACTTTGCATTTGAACCCTTTTAGTCCAAGCTGCCATTACTTTTACCAATATAACTTTTGAAATGTCCTGTGAATTTCCTCTGAACATGATTGGTTCCTTTGCATTCCTTAACCATCACACTCACAATTTGGGCAGATATCTATAAACTGGAAATTTCAGCCTGCTATGAGACAATGTTCTTGATTGTTAGGAGCCTTTCGGTCTAGTTGAGGGAGTATACTAGGCATCAACTTAAGTCATTCTGCATTCTTAATAGTTGGTTTTTACCTACATTTTAAATTTTCTTTTGACCTTCAGGCTATCTCCTCATCTAAAAATCTTTTAAACTCGAAAGTCTGGAATTGATGACAAGTTGTTTTTTTTTTTTTTTTTTTTCCTAAATTGGAAAGTACTGGATCATTTATATTCGGTCAAATTATTTCTGCGAACTGTGCTATTTGAGTTTAGTTAGAATCTTTCTTGTGTATTACTATCAATAGTTAAAATAAACCAATGATGCTTCCAAATTTTTACCTGGAAATCATCTGCCACTGTTCACAAGAATCTTTTCTGTACCAAGTCATCACAGATAACATTCTTCAATTATTTCACTATTACAAATGTGACTTGTCATTTTCCAGTTTTTCTTTTTCTTTTTTTTTTAAACCAGTTTCCCCATTTCATTACCAGTCTTATCTTGTTGCCTTATATCAAATTCAACCCACATAGTTTAAATTTTGGTTTGGGCAGCAGCCCGTTTCTGCGTTAGTTCTTTTGTTTCTGCAGCAAATATCTATTACCACATAAAAAGCCATCCCAAAACTTAGTGCCTTCAAACAAACAAAAAAACAAAAATTTTTCTAACATTTCTGTGGATTGGATGCCATATTGTTTAACTGAAGTACACATGTATTTGAAAACTTAAGAGAAAGTTGAAGTAGAAAAAAAAATGCACACTGAACTTAAGCCATCAAGTTATTGTTTAATCATTTCAATATTATTGCAGCTCACCAGATTACTTGTGAATGAGCATAATGGAAATGTGTGAATAATCCATAGAAATATAGGTAGTCAAAAAGTTGGCACTAAACAAGTATTTCAGCTAATAAGAGACTCCAAGCGCAGGTTTTGAGATTAAATAGAAGAATTTTTTCTGGAAGATAATAAGAGGAATAGTAGAAGAATAAGCTGGTCCTACCTTAGGCTATGAATCTATCAATATCTCAAGCATATGACTAAAAGAGGTATGTTTGAGAACCAAGAGTAATTTAATAATTAGCTCTAGTATTCTTAGTTTAAAAGAATATCAGCTTTAGAAAAGAGGTCTAAGACTTGACAGATCTGGAGATGGGAGTCACATAGCATCAACTTTAGGAAGAAGTTTAGGTTCCACAAACCAAAAACATGGTAGTTCATGTTAGATAAAGGTAGGTCAGAGAGCTTGTTGTTTTCTATATATTCAAGTTGTAATTGACATGTTGTCATTTATTAACTAGGAGTATGAAGAATGATTATTATCTACTTCCAATAATCTTGATTTCATTTTGTAATTAAAATTTAATTTTTTAATTTTGTCAAGAACCTTATTTTTTATTTTATTTAAAACTTTTATTGAAAAATTGAAATATAGCTGATTTACATTATTTCAGGTGTACAGAAAAGTGCTTCAGTTTATAATATATGTATATATTTATATTCATTCTTTTTAGATTCTTTTTCATTATAGAATATAATAAAAATATATTATTTTTGTATATAGAAAATAAATATAACTATATAGAAAATAAATATAACTATATAGCAAATAAATGTAACTATATAGAAAATAAATATTTTCTGTTAGCTCTATATATTTTCTACATAGTTCCATGTGCTATACAGTAGGTCCTTGATATAGCAATGAGTATCTGGTAATCCCCAATTCACAATTTATTCCTATATCTTTTTCATTTTAGTAATGAGTATGTTTTTTATGTCTGTGTGTATTTCTGTTTTGTAAGTAAGTTCATTTGTATCATTTTCAAAGATTCCACACATAAGTGATATTATATAATATTTGTCTCTTTTGGTTTGATAATCTATGATAAAAGAGGCAAGAATATACAAGGAAGAAAATACGATTTCTTCAATAAGTGGTACTGGGAAAACTGGACAGCTACATGTAAAAGAGTGAAGTTAGAACATTCTGTAACACCGTATACAAAAATAAACTAAAAATGGATTAAAGACCTAGATATAAGACAATACACTATGAAATTCCCAGTGGAAAATATAGGCAGAACACTTTGACATGTATCACAGCAATATTTTGAGGGGATCTGTCTCCTAGACTAATGAAAACACAAGCAGAAATTAACAAATAGGACCTAATTAAGCTTAAAACCTTTTGCCCATCAAATGAAATCATAAGCAAAATAAAAAGACAAACTATGGAATGAGAGAAAACATTTGCAAGTGACGTGACCAACAAAGAATTAATTTCTAAAATATACAAACAGTGTATACAGCTCAATGACAGAAAACTAGACCACACAATCAAAAAACGGGCAGAAGACCTACATAGATATTTCTTCAAAGAAGACATACAGGTTGCCAACAGGCACATGAAAAGATGCTCAACATGGCTAATTATTAGAGAAATGTAAATCACTGAAGTAACACCTCACACAGGTCAGAAAGGCCATCATCAAAAAGTCTACAAATAATAAGTGCTACAGAGGGTGTGGGGAGAAGCAGACACTTTGACACTTGGTGGAGCAAGTAAATTGTGCAGTGACTGTGGAAAACAGAATAGAGAGTTCTTAAAAGTTAAAAATAAGAGTTAACAGGTGATCTATCAGTCCCACTCCTGGGCATATGTCTGGAAAAGATGAAAACTTTAATATTTCAAAAAAGATAAATACACTCCAGTATTCATAGCAGTACTGTTTACAATAGCCAAGACACAGAAGCAAACTAAGATGAGTGGATAAAGACATGATATCTATAGATAATGAGTATTACTCAGCTATAAATGCCATTTGCAGCAACATGGATGCAACTAGAGATTATCATATTTAGTGAAGTAAGTCAGACAGTAATCTTGATTTCTGATGAGAGGTTTTCTGTTTTCTCTCTACTTGAAACTATTAAGACCAGAAGTCTAAATATGTCCTTTTCTTTGCCTCATGGGTCTCTTTCTAGTATTTGCTTTATCAGATCTCTTTTCAACCACTGCTTGACTTCTTGAATTTCTTCAGCTGCATGTTCTGTTTTGTTTCTCTTCTGAGCTAGGGATTTTTGTTGTCAAAGTATGGAGATAATCTGTGTCAATTAAAAAAAAAACTCATAAATGCCCATTGATTCCTCCAAATACGCAATAATCTCTAACCGCAAGACAAAGGCTACTTACATTTATAGAATGAAAAGTTTCTTTACTTTCCTAAATACTTTTTACATTTCCTAAACAAATGAGTAAAATGATTCACCTTTATGTACATCTCCTTACCATTCATAACATCATGAAAACTACAGAAGCGTGCCTGTTAAAGTTTCAGAATACCTTACAGTTATTTTCAGCCATTTAGCAGTTCTATTAGCTACCACTGAGTTCTATTTCCTCCTATAAAACTCATCAAATCTGATCAAATCACATCCTCACACCGTTTGTTTTAATCAACATGAAATATTGATAAATCCAGTAGCAGTACAAGTTGAACTTGAAAAGGATGGGACTCATCTGTGATATTTTTTTCTGGGATATATTGACAAACCTTTACTATGTTATTTCTTCCTAGATTCAGGCAACATGAGTTACTTGAGAGAGAGAGAAAGTGATATTAACTGCTGAAGTCTGAGAAGAGTATTCTTATGAATACAAACAGCTGACACTTTCTACACCCCTAGGGATTTATTCTTAGCAAAAAACTGCTGTTTAAAGGGAAAAAAAAATGACTGCCATGCTTCCTGAGATATTGGCACTAGCCATATAATAACCAGGGAAATATTGAAAGTCCCTGTGGATCCACATTAAAGATGTGTCCATTAATCTATGTCCAAATGACTGTCCATTTTTCTCTTAGTTTCTCAGCAATTCTAAAGAAGAAAAACTCTAGGCATTGAGAAAATAATCACAGCTCCAGTTTTTCTACTTCTTATGGGAGGACATCAACAGAGAGAATTATTAAAACCAACATTAAGTTAGCGACACTAATATCCTAAACTTACTCCTTTCTTGTATCTGATACATGGCATGATAAGTACCATTTTTTCTTCAAAGATTATCAGAAACTTGAAAGCAGACTCTGTGCCTTATGTATATGTTTATCATCAGAGCTGGTGTTCAATAAATTCTTGTTAATTCTTTCATAGAATAAATAGCTGAATGAATTAATGATTGTAAGAAAAATTGAATAGCTATATTATTCCAACATCATAAAAACACTGATTTTACAATAATCTGTAACACTGTTAGAGCAAAATTATTACAGTGGCTTTAATTGTACTGCTTTGATTTTTTAAACAAAATCATGATTAAGCATAATTAGAAATAGTTTTATGTTTAAAAGTATTAAAGATCTTAATGTAGTTGATGCTTTGTCTAAAGAAATGAAGAACCTATAGGGCTTTCCCACAATGTGTCAATACATCATGTGGATAGATGATTAATAAATACATCTTAAAATTTTTATAGTTCCTTAATGGAAATGAAATATGTTCATAGTTAGAAAGTCATGTCATATCATTGGTGTCATGGAAAAAATATCATTGAAGAATAATTTTGTTAAGAAATGAATTAGAGAGCATTCTATGTAAGTAGAAAGATTCATACAGAATGTAGAAATGTACATTGTGATCAGCCACAAAAATGTATCTAAAATAAGTGTGTTATTTACCTATTAGTAATAAAAACCCTAATATAATAGCAACTTAATTTTCTACACAACAGTACTGGAGTGGGTTGCTATTTCCTTCTCCACGGGATCTTCCCTACCCAGGGATCAAACCCAGGTCTCCCGCATTGCAGGCAGACACTTTACCGTCTGAACCAGCAGGGAATCAAATCAACGTAGAAACATTTTTCTTCCTCAGGCAAGTTGAATCTGACAGCAGTATAAAGCTTCTACAAAGGAAGCCAGTTTACTAGCCTAACTGGTCTGCCATACTTAGCACAGTAATTTACTCCAAATTCAATTGTGATAATAGAAAACTGAAGGATGCACCCAGTCCTGTTAAAGATACTCCTTGGAAAAGACAGCTGATAAATATTATCTCATTCCATTGGCTAAATCTTAGTCACATGGCTAAAATTATTTCCAAGTAAGTCTTGGAAATGCAGTGTTTATTCTAAATGGCCATGTATCCAAATAAATCCAGGATTCTAGTTATAAGAAGTAAAGGAAGAATATAAGGAAAAAGTAGTGGTTTCAGCTACAAAATGAATTAAATGTAAAAATATGGTGCTGATTTAACAGACTTCTTTGACAGTGCTAGATCTCAGTTTCCTTTCTGTAGACAGATGAAATCATATACATGGTTGTTGTGGTTAAAATTAGTTGTCGATCTGGCTCTTCACTGTTCTCAGATATTTGAGTGAATGAGTATGAGTGCTCAGTTGTCCACCTCTGCAACCCCATAGACTGTAGTCTGCCAGGTTCCTCTGTCTATGGAATTCTCCAGGCAAGAATACTGCAGTGTTGTCATTTCCTGCTCAAGGGCATCTTCCTGGCCCAGGGATTGAACCAGAGTCTCTAATGTCTCCTGCATCAGCAGGCAGGTTCTTTACCACTGTGACACCTGGGAAGCCCCAGTCAGATATTTGGTCAAATATTATTCCAGATATTTCTGTGAAGTATTTTTTTAGATGAGATTAACATTTATATCAGTAGATTTTGGGGATAGCAGATTACGCTTCATAATGTGAGTGGACCTCATCAAATCAGTTGGAGTACTTAATAGAAAAAAAATGACATCCTCTGAAGGCGAGATAATTCTGCCAGCATACTTCTTCCAACTCAAAGTGTAGTATCAACACTTCCTTAGTTCCCAAGCATAACAGGATATACTGCAGATTCTGGACTTGTTGAACTCCACAATAGCATAAACTAGTTACTTAAACTCACTCACTCCTTCTCTCTCTTTCTCTGTCTCTGTCTTTCTCCCTACACCCCTCCCCAACGGCAAAGGCTAATAGAGCAGTTTAAAATCCAGTTGATTCTTTACGACAAGAAGGCAAACCAGCAAAAATGGATGTTACCTACCAAGTGTTGCTCTGTTGACAGAGTAGATACATTAAAATTTAGGTGAAGTTGCTAAATTATTTCACCACCATCAAACTTTCACAGGCAAATGAAAGGTGCTTTTTTTCCATTGTTAAGGAAAATGCAACTGTATCACAGTATCAAGAATTAGAGATGTGTTTGTTCTTTTATTCATCAAGTCTGCTACTGTAATTTTAAAAAAAGTTAAATAGAAGCATTAATGGGTATACATGTATGTTGGAACACTGTAATGTCACAAGAAGGCAACAGTGTGAATTGAGACAAAGTAAAAGTGAAGTTGCTCAGTCATGTCTGACTCTGCTACACCATGGACTGTAGCCTACCAGAGTCCTCTGTCCATGGGATTTTCCAGGCAAGTTTACGGGAGTGCATTGCCATTTCCTTCTCCAGGGGATCTTCCTACCCAGGAACTGAACGAAGGTCTCTTGCATTGCAGGTGGATTCTTTACCAGCTGAGCCACAAGGGAAGCCCCTTGAGACAAAATGGGTCATAATTAATTAATTTTGCATACTTTATAAAATCATTCAGGAGTAGCAATTAAAACTACGTCAAATGACTTTAAATGTTTACATAATGGTTGAATACCAAAAAGGTAGAGAAATTTCCATAACACATTTCTGAAAGCAAGTAGCAACAAATGTGGATATTTTATAATTTTCTATATGTTTATGGTAATGTATAAATATGAAACACAGCCTTATGACTAATATTGAGTATATGCAAGATGTAGGACAATATTTTACAGAATGAAAAAAAGGAAAGAGAAAAGGAAAACTTCTCAAAAACCTTCATGTGTCTGTGATATCATATATAGGCATTGTATGTGTATATGTGCATAAGTATAAGTAAATTAAGAAAATAATATCAAAATGTCCATACTACCCAAAGCAATCTACAAATGTAACATAATCCATATAAAAATATTATTTCCTTTTTTCACAGAGCTAGAACAAATAATCTTAAAATTTATATAGAACCCTGAAAGACCTAGAATGGCCAAAGTAATCTTAAGAACAAAGAACAAATATCTACAGGTGTCAACTCCCTGACTTAAGACTATACTACAAAAATATAGTAATCTAAACAGTATAATACTGGCAGAAAAAAGAGAAGCATAGATCAAGGGAACAGAATAGAGAGCCCAGAAATGAACCCATGCACCTATGTTAAGTTAACCTACTATAAAAGAGACAAGAATATACAATGAATAAAAGACAATCTCTTCAATAAATGGTGTTGGGGAAACTGAACAGATACATATAAAATATGAGATTAGGCCATTTCATCCTACCATTTGCAAAAATAAGCTCAAAATAGAATAAATATTGAAATATAAAACCTACAACCATAAAACTCCTAGAAGAGATCATAAGCAGAACACTCATTAATCTAAAACATAATAAATTTTTAAATCAAAAGAAAACAGCAAAAATAAATAAGTGGGACCTAATTTACTAAAAGTCATTTGGTCATGCCCGACTCTTTGCTATCCCATGGACTATATAGTTTGTAGAATTTTCCAGGCCAGAATACTGAAATGGGGAGCTGTTCCCTTTTCCAGGAATCTTCCCATCCCAGGGATCAAACCTAGGTCTCCTGAATTGCAAGCAGATTCTTTACCAGTTGAGCTGCAAGGGAAGCCTAAGAATACTGGAGTGGATAGCCTATCACTTTTCCAGTGGATCTTCCCAACTCAAGCTTTTGCACGGAAAAAGAAACCATTGGCAAAATGAATAGACAACCTGCTAAATGGTAGAAAATATTTGCAGATTGTGTTACCAATAATGGTTAATATCCAAAATATATAAATAGTTCATAGAACTGTACAAACAAACAAAAAAACTAGTTAAAAATGGGCAAAAGACCTGAATAGACACTTTTTCCAAAGAAGTCCTGTAGATGGCCAACAAGCACATGAAAAAAATGCTTAACATTACTAGTCATCATAGAAATGAAAATAAAAGCCACAGTGAGATATCACTTCACACCAATCATAATGGCTACTATCAAAAAGTCTACAAATAAATGTTGACTAGGATATAGAGAAAAGGGAACACTTATACACTGTTGGTAGGAATGTAAATTTGTATAGCCACTATGGAAAACACAAACACTGATGTATATCTCTAAAGAAACAGTGTATTAAGAAAAATAAGGAAGAGGCTGCAGAATATGCTGAACTTTTGGCCAAGAGAATGAAGGAGGACACACACACACACATACACATAAATGCCTGGAATAAACCGTCAAGAGATAGAGGCTATTCCTCTCTGAGAGCTTTTAAGTCTGAATCGGGTGAAAAATGAGATGTGCTAAAAGCAGCATCAGATAATGACATAATGATCTCTATTCATTTCCAAGGCAAACCATTCAATGTCTCAGTAATCCAAGTCTATGCCCTGATGAGAAACACTGAAGAAGCTGAGGTTGAATGGTTCTATGAAGACCTATAAGACATTTTAGACTAATGCCCTGAAAAGATGTCTTTTTCATTATAGGGGACTGGAATGCAAAAGTGGGAAGTCAAAAAATACCTGTAGTAACAGGCAAATTTGGCCTTGGAATACAGAATGAAGCAGGGCAAAGGCTAATAGAGTTTTGCCAAGAAAGGTCATAGCACACTGGTCATAGCAAACACCCTCTTTCAAAAACTCAAGAGAAGACTCTATACATGGACATCACCAGATGGTCAATACCAAAATCAGATTGATTATATTTTCTGCAGCCAAAGATGGAGAATTCTATACAGTCAGAAAAAACAAGACCAGGAGCTGACTGTGGCAGAGACCATGAACTACTTAGTGCCAAATTCAGACTTAAATTGAAGAAAGTAGGGAAAACCACTAGACCATTCAGATATGACCTCAATCAAATCCCTTACAATTATACAGTGGAAGTGAGAAATATAATCAAGGGATTGGACCTGACAGACAAAGTGCCTGTACAGGAGGCAGGGATCAAGACCAACCCCAAGGAAAAGAAACACAAAAAGGCAAAATGTTTGTCTGATGATGCCTTACAAATAGTTTTGAATAGAAGAGAAGCAAAGGCAAAGGAGAAAAGGAAATATATACCCATTTGAATGCAGAGTTCCAAAGAATAGCAAGGAGAGATAAGAAAGCCTTCCTTAGTGATCAATGAAAAGAAATAGAGGAAAACAATAGAGTGGGAAAAACTAGAGATCTCTTCAATAAAATTAGAGATAACAGGTGAACATTTCATGCAAAGATGGGCACAATAAAGGAAAGAAATGGTATGGACCTAAGAGAAACAGAAGATATTATGAAGAGGTGACAAGAATACACAGACTATCCAAAAAAAAATCTTCATGACCCAGATAATCACAGTTCTGTGATCACTCACCTAGAGCAAGGCATCTTGGAATGAGAAGTTAAGTAAGGAAGCATCACTATGAACAAAGCTAGTGGAGGTGATGGAATTCCAATTGACCTATTTCAAATCCTAAAAGATGATGCTGTGAAAGGGCTGCACCCAGTATGCCAGCAAATTTGGAAAACTCAGCAGTGGCCACTGGACTGAAAAAAAGTAAGTTTTCATTCCAATCCCAAAGCAAGGCAATGACAAAAAACGTTCAAACTACCACACAATTGCACTCATCTCACATGCTAGCAAAGTAATGCTCAAAATTCTCCAAGCCAGGCTTCAAAAATACAAGAACCATGAACTTCCTGATTTTCAAGCTGGATTTAGAAGAGGCTGAGGAACCAGAGACCAAATTGCCAACATCTGCTGGATCATCAAGAAAAGCAAGAGAGTTTCCAGAAAATAATCTACTTCTGCTTTATTGACCATGCCAAAGACTTTGACTGTGTGGACCACAATAAACTTGGAAAATTCTTCAAGCGATGGGAATACCAGACCTACTGACAGGCCTCTTGAGAAACCTATATGCAGATCAGGAAGCAACAGTTAGAACTGGACATGGAATAACAGATTGATTCCAAATCAGGAAAGGGGTACATCAAGGCTGTATATTGTCACCCTGCTTATTTAACTTGTATGCAGTGTACATCATGAGAAACACTGGGCTGGAAGAAGCACAAGTTAGAATCAAGATAGTTGGGAGAAATATCAATAATCAGATATGCAGATGGCACCACCCTTATGGCAGAAAGTGAAGAAGAACTAAAGAGCCTCTTAGTGAAAGTGAAAGAGGAGAGTGCAAAAGTTGGCTGAAAACTCAACGTTCAGAAAATGAAGATCATGGCATCCAGTCCCATCACTTCATGCCAAATAGATGTGGAAGCAGTGGAATCATTGGCAGACTTTATTTTGGGGGGCCCCAAAATTACTGCAGATGGTGACTGCAGCCATGAAATTAAAAGATGCTTGCTCCTTGAAAGAAAATTTATAACCAACCTAGACAGCATATTAAAAAGCAGAGACATTACTGTGTCAATAAAAATCTGTCTAGTCAAAGGTATGGGTTTTGCAGTAGTGAAGTATGTATGTTAGAGTTGGACTCTCAAGAAAACTCAGCGCTGAAGAATCATTGCATTTGAACTGTGATTTTGGAGAAAACTCTTTAGAGTCCCCTGGACAGCAAGGAGATCCAACCAGCCCATGCTAAAGAAAGTCAGCCCTGAATATTCATTGGAAGAACTGATGTTGAAGCTGAAACTCCAATACTTTGACCACCTAATGCAAAGAGCTGACTCATTTGAAAAGACCCTGATTCTGGGAAAGATTGAAGGCAGAAGAGAAGGGGAAGACAGAGGATGAGACAGTTGGATGGCATGATCGACTCAATGGATATGAGTTTGTGTAAATTCCTGGAGTTAGTGATCAACAGTGAGGCCTGGCATGCTGCAGTATGGGGTCACAAAGATTCTAACGTAATTGAGCAACTGAACTGAACTGAACTGAAAAGTAACAAATAAAATCAATCATCTAAAAACAAAAACAAATAAAACAGCATAAATAAAAATAGCACTACCATGTGATCTAAGAGTTCCACTTCTGGGTGTTTGTGTGTATATGAAAAAAATGAAAACGTTATTTTGAAAATAAATATGCAGTCCAATATTCACCAGAGTATTATTTATAGAGAACAAGATATGCAAGCAACGTAATGACTATCAACAGACGAATGGATGAAAAGATGGGTGCATGTGTTTCCACCAGGTTCCTCTGTCCATGGGATTTCACAGGCAAGAATAATGGAGTGGGTTGTCATTCCCTTCTCCAGGGAATCTTCCCAACCCTAGTACTAAACCTGGGTCTCATGCATTTCAGGCAGTTTCTTACCGGTTGATCCACAAGGGATCATGGCAATAAACATACAAACACACACACACACACTCACACAATGGGATATTCAGTTCAATTCAGTTTAGTCGCTCGGTAGTGTCTGACTCTTTGCGACCCCATGAATTGCAGCACGCTAGGCCTCCCTGTCCATCACCAACTCCTGGAGTTCACTCAGACTCACGTCCATTGAGTCAGTGATGCCATCCAGCCATCTCATCCTTTGGCGTCCCCTTCTCCTCCTACCCCCAATCCCTCCCAAGATCAAAGTCTTTTCCAATGAGTCAACTCTTCACATGAGGTGGCCAAAGTACTGGAGTTTCAGCTTTAGCATCATTCCTTCCAAAGAAATCCCGGGGCTGATCTCCTTCAGAATGGACAGGTTGGATCTCCTTACAGTCCATGGGACTCTCAAGAGTCTTCTCCAACACCACAGTTCAAAACCATCAATTCTTTGGCACTCAGCCTTCTTCACAGTCCAACTCTCACATCCATACATGACTACTGGAAAAACCATAGCCTTGACTAGACGGACCTTAGTAGGCAAAGTAATGTCTCTGCTTTTGAATATACTATCTAGGTTGCTCATAACCTTTCTTCCAAGGGTAAGCATCTTTTAATTTCATAGCTGCAATCACCATCTGCAGTGATTTTGGAGCCCCCAAAAATAAAGTCTAAAACTGTTTCCACTGTTTCCCCATCTATTTCCCATGAAGTGATGGGCCGGATGCCATGATCTTCATTTTCTGAATGTTGAGCTTTAAGCCAACTTTTTCACTCTCCTCTTTCACTTTCATTAAGAGGCTTTTTTGCTCCTCTTCTCTTTCTGCCATAAGGGTGGTGTCATCTGCATATCTGAGGTTATTGATATTTCTCCTGGCAATCTTGATTCCAGCTTGTGTTTCTTCCAGCCCAGTGTTTCTGATGATGTACTCTGCATAGAAGTTAAATAAGCAGGGTGACAATATACAGCCTTGACATACTCCTTTTCCTATTTGGAACCAGTCTGTTGTTCCATGTCCAGTTCTAGCTGTTGCTTCCTGGCCTGCATACAGATTTCTCAAGAAGCAGGTCAGGTGGAGTGGTATTCCCATCTCTTTCAGAATTTTCCACAGTTTATTGTGATCCACACAGTCAAAGGCTTTGGCATATGCAATAAAGCAGAAATAGATGTTTTTCTGGAATTCTGTTGCTTTTTCCATGATCCAGCGGATGTTGGCAATTTGATCTCTGGTTCCTCTGCCTTTTCTAAAGCCAGCTTGAATATCAGCAAGTTCACAGTTCACGTATTCCTTAGCCATAAAAAAAAAAAAAATTCTGTAATTTAAAACAACTTAGATGGACCTAGAGCATATTATCCTTAGTGAAATGCCAGAGAAAGACAAATACTGTTATCACTTTTTAGTGGAATCTAAAAACTGATTAGTGGAATCTGAAAACAAACAAGTATGTGTAATGAAACAGAAATAGACACTAAAGACTTACAGAATACCAATGAGGAGTGAGGAGAGAGGGTCAAGCTAAGGGTATGGGCTTAAGTGAGACAAATTACTATATGTAAAATAGATAAGCAATGGGATACATTATACACCATAGGTAAATATAGTCATTTTATGATAATTTTAAGTACAGTATAATCTATAAAAATATCACATCACTCTATTGTACACCTGAAACCATTGAAAATTGTCAAGCAGCAATTCTTTAATAAAAAATAACTTATTAAGTAAGAACAAGATAGTGTTTGATCACTATTACTTTAGCCACAGATTTGTAGGCATATCTATGATTTATCAAAAGAAAAGCAAAGTTGAAGATTATATTTAGACTATTTTCTTTTATAAAATGAAGCTATGAAAGAAATCTTTATTAGGATATAATCATATATGTAAGTACATAAACAAAGGAAATGAAATCACAATTTGCTACTCTAGTTAGTCTAAAGTGAACGTGTTAAGAAAATGTGAGGAAAATATTCAAAAATTATGAAAAATAATGTTTCAACCATTATGGAATTATCATTACTTCTAATTTTCAACAAATGTTTTAAAAATGCATATTTTAATCTCATTTCTGATTTAATTATATTGAATTACAAAGATTTCTATTAAATCAGTTAGGCATTTAAGCACAGAAAATGTACAATAATCGCTCAGGTAACAGATCTTTAGAAACTCAGTTCCCTGAAAGAATGAGTTGTAAAAAGTATTGAAAAAATATATGAAAATTCCATACATACTATTATTATATATTGCTTTAGAGAAGGAAGAGAAAATGCCTTACTACCCACTTCTCACTGGTTTAACAAACATGATTTTTTATCAGAATTCCAAAGAATGGGTTGCCATTCAGTCATTAAGGGGGTTTCTGGGATACATTAAGGTCAGAGTTTAAACTGCTCATGGAAGGTTAAAGAATATTAGTTTGAAAATATAGTCAAGGTTTCAAGTATCAAGGGTTTTGTATTATTTACTAAATGATATAAATAGTTATCATCTCTTGACTATTTCTTGAGCAGTGACATGCCAGTCACTGGTCTAAGTGGCTTGTGTCATTTAATTTTATATTTGACATTTACCATTGGTAAATTAACCTTCATTTCACAAATTATGACAGAGAAACTAAGCATTTTATTTACAGATTTTATTTTCAGGAGGTGAGGTGAAGTCACTCAGTCATGTCTGACTCATTGTGACCCCATGGAGTGTAGCCCACCAAGCTCCTCAGGCCATGGGATTTTCCAGGCAATAGTGCTGGAGTGAGTTGCCATTTCCTTCTCCAGGGGATCTTCCCAACCCAGGGATTAAACTCGGGTCTCCCATATTGCAGGTAAACTCCTTACCATCTGAACCACCAGGGAATCCATGATGAATTTTCATCCATGATGAACAAAAACACCTCAGTGTTTTGGACTTTGCAGGTGGTGCTAGTGGAAAAACCTGACTACCAGTTCCTGGAGACTTAAGAGATGCAGGTTCAATCCGTGGGTCAGGAAGATCCCCTGGAGAAGAAATTGCAACCCAATGGCACCCCATTCCAGTACTCTTGCCTGGAGACTCCCATGGACAGAGGAACCTGGAAGGCTGAGGTCCATGGAGTCGCTAGAGTCGGACATGACTGAGTGAGTTCACTTTCACTTTTATGCATTGGAGAAGGAAATGGCAACCCACTCCAGTGTTCTTGCCTGAAGAATCCCAGGGACGGGGGAGACTGGTGGGCTGCCATCTATGGGGTTGCAGAGTCAGACATGACTGAGGTGACTTAGCAGCAGCAGCACAGTAATCTTGCCTGGAGAATCCCATAAACAGTGGAGTCTGGCAAGCTACAGTCCATAGGGTTGCAAAGAGTCAGACACAACTGAAATGACTTAGCACACATTGTCATTGTTTCAGAATGTCAAAGTGAAGGTACCATAGACATCCAAGGAAGAAATATTAAAACACAAATTAACACAATAGCACTGGAAAATGGAGGTAGTGGACATGATTTACATGTTATTTGGGATATATAACACTCAGGATTTGGTAATCTGCTGAATCTTTAAAATCTGGAAACAAAAACAGTCACATTTGACCTTGTGTTTAGGTGCCTGAATGATTTCCCCCCGCCCCGGGTGATGTGATACCAGAGTTATCTTAGTAAAAAATAGCTTAAGAACAGAAATACATCCACATAAATATATCCATTTAAATTTTGACAAAATAATAAAAACAATTCAATAAAGAAAGGTTAACTTTTTCAACAAATGATACAGGATCGGTTGGGCATTCATAGACAAATAGATGAACTATATACCAAGCCTTACCCTGTATACAAAATTTATATCACTGGATTGTAACTGGAGCCTATTATACAGAATGAAGCAAGCCAGAAAGAAAAACACCAATACAGTATACTAACACATATATATGGAATTTAGAAAGATGGTAACGAAAACCCTGTATGCAAGACAGCAAAAGAGATACAGATGTATAGAACAGTCTTTTGGACTCTGTGGGAGAGGGCGAGGGTGGGATGATTTGGGAGAATGGCATTGAAACATGTGTAATATCATATATGAAATGAATTGCCACTCCAGGTTCGATGCATGATACTGGATACTTGGGGCTGATGCACTGAGAGGACCCAGAGGGATGGTACAGGGAGGGAGGAGGGAGGGGGGTTCAGGATGGGGAACATGTGTATACCTGTGGCAGATTCCTGTTGATGTATGGCAAAACCAATACAGTATTGTAAAGTAATTAACCTCCAATTAAAATAAATAAATATATATTTTTTTAAAAATTTAAAAAAATAAATGTACAACACAGAACTATAAAACTTGTAGGAAAATAGAAGTTATTTTGGAAGTAGTACTAGGAAAATAACTTTTAGATGACACTAAACATCAAAACATGAAAAAGATATTGATAAATTTGATCTCATCAAATTAAAAATATTTGCTCAGTGAAAGATCCTGTTAAGAGGATGAAAAGGCAAATTATAGACTGGAAGAAAATATTTACCAACAAAACATAACAAAAACAACTCCCAAACCTCAGTTAGAGTAAAATTAGAAAATGGTGAAGCTGCATAAATAGAAATTTTATTATAGAGGATAAATAGATGACAAGCAAATAAGAAAAGGTGAACATCTAGAAATACAAATGAGAAATATCATGAGTTATCACTACACACCTATCAGAATGGATACACATAAAAATAATGATCCCCCCAAATGCTGAAGAGAATGAAGAGAAACTGGATGGCTGACATAATGATGGTAGAGGAATGTGAAAGTGTGAAGCCTCTCAGGAAAGTAGTTTGGCAATTTCTTTTAAAAATAAATCAGTGGACTTACCATATGCCCCAGCAATTGCATTCTTGAGAAATATCCTAGAAAACTTAAAATATATTTTAATGTCAAAATTTGTTTAACAGATATACATAAAAGTTTTGTTAGTAATAGCCAGAAACTGGAAACTACACAAATATCCTTCAATGATGAATGGTTAAGCAATCTGTGGTACATCCATACCATAGGATACTAATCAGCAATCTAATGTAACAAAATGTAGATACACAAATTTGTGTAAATTTCAAATCATGCTGAATGGAAAAAAGTATCTAAAAGAATACATACTGCATGACTGCACTTATATAATATTTGTGAATATATATAAAAACATTATAAATATGAAACAGAGACTAATAGTCATTAAGGTTTATAATGGTGAAGGGTAGGATATGGCTCTACCGGGGTAGACTGCTAAGAGTTTTGAGATCAAGGTACAATGAGTAATTTGATTTTAAGTGGTGAAGCCTCCATCACATGAAATCGCAATTAAAATAGAGCTACAAACACTTCAAACTATGTGGAAAGTTATATGTACAGATTTGTGCAGGTATAACTGGTGTGCAGGTATAACAAATAACATGATTTGTATCAATGTCTCTTCCCTGGTTTAGACATTGTGCAATAGTGATGCAAGATATTAGTACTGGGTTAAGCTGAAGGAAGAGTCCATGAAATAACATTCTGTGAAATCTAAATCATCTAAAACTAAAGGTTTTCCATTTTTCTCTTCCTCAATCCCTAAAATATTAATAAACTATTGAGTGTGTATGTAGGATTAAGTAACTCAAGAAGGCCTGTATTTGTGTTGCCAGTCTCCTGTAAATGTCTACAATATGGCTATTCAGTTTTTAGTACCCATATGTATTAATACATATATTTATTATAGTTTTAGTATCTATATGTATTAATACATGTATTAATTAGCTTCCCTGGTACCTCAGTCGGTGAAGAGTCTGCCTGCAGTGAAGGAGACCTGGGTTAGATCCCTTTGTCAGGAAGATCCCCTGGAGAAGGAATTGGCAACCCACGTCAGTATTCTTGCCTGGAAAATCCCATGGACAGAGGAGCCTGGAGGACTATAGTCTATGTGGTCACAAAGAGTCAGGCACAACTTAGCAACTAAACAACCACGATATGTATTGATATTGTTTTGAATACCAACATGAGGTACACAGAAAGGGGCAAAATAAACACTATTTACAAACAACAAATAATAAATGTGCCTTTTGTCTTTGCCCCAATATTTCACCCTGGCGTAAAACAAGGAGAACTAGAAGAGGGTGGGTGTCATTTTACATATAATGTAGTGGCAACCCACTTCAGTAATCTTACCTGGAAAATCCCATGGATAAAGGCGCCTGGTGGACTACTGTCCATGTGGTTGCAAAAGACTCATATACAACTGAGTAACTAAACAACTGCAAAGAAGAAATCCAAAAATAGTGAATGTGGATATTTAATAGGAAAGAGAAAGAGTTGTCTCCCTTCATACTCTGAGTCTCCTTAAAAATATAATGGGAAGGATTTTGTGTTCTTACCCTGGTCTTTTGTAATGCAAGTACAAATTTTCAGGGGAAAGATGATACTAGAATTTGCAGATTTTTAACCCAAAGGTATCCCCATAAGAGTGGTGATTTACCTACTCTTTGAATGTAAACACAAGACTCCAGGGATATTTATCTAACTAGCTAATTAGTCATAATTTAACTTATAGGCTTTTATTTTAGAGTGGGTAACAAGTTTTAGTGAAATTGGCTAAAAGTTTTGCTAGAAATTCCTGATTGTGAAGGGACATAATATTTTTCTCTAGCCTCACAGAAAATAGCATTTCCTAGTCTATCTTTTCTAGAAATAATTGCTGTTATGTTTCTTTAATATCATGTTAAATTTAAGATCCATATATCATCATTTTCAGTGAACTTGATAAGTTACTAAAATTATTTATAGACAGCATTTTGTCCCACAGGTGTATCATTTGATGGGAATGAAAACTTTAAGATTTTACTTATCTTCCCCCAAGGAACTGAAAGAGAATTACAAATATTATTTGGGCCACTTCTCCAACTGTGCAGTTGATTAGTTTTGAAAACGAGTGACCTAAGCAAATTTATCTTCACTCTTTTAAAAGTACTTTTCTGAATTCTTCAAGAATATGTTTTCTTTCTTTATGCTCCCTTTATACAAATTTATGACTTATTCCCAGTTAGTATTTGATAGGATAGGCCATATTTTAGATTCCACATATAAGTGACATCATATATCATTGTCTTTTTGTTTCTGACTTAGTGTGATAATCTCTAATTATATTCATGTTGCTGCAAATGACATTATTTTCTTTATTCTTAATGAGATTAAGATAAATATATATATGTACTTAAATATATTGGTAAATATTTAACATATTAAGAATATGAAGAATATCAGCCATTAATTTGTTTGCCATTAGTTTATATTTCAATTTCAAAACCCCTTAAGAAATTTGAGTCCCATACTAGACCTTATTAAATGTTAGAAAAATCTTATTGAGTGTGTCATTGGCTTACTAAAGTTTACTGATGCTTTCCTCCTTCAATACATGTAGAATTTAAATGTGATTAATGGTAACTCTCTCAGATTTTGGTTAGAAAAGTTTTCTAATGATTCTATAAACTGAATCTATAGCATGCTTATTTTATTTTGCAATATCTACCTTAACTTCAAAAGGAAAGGCAATTGATAGATGCCTGTAGCTTTAACTTTGAGGAGATTTTATTGGCAGGATTTTTTTTTTTTTTAAGTGGAAGAGGTAGATATATAAACTGAAATACAATTCAGGACCCCTTGAAGAGTAACTGAAATGGCCAACATTAGTGTTTCTGGGAGGTGATGTGTACATTGACACTCATCCTCTAGAAATTGAAGATCTAAAATTTTTGAATATGTGTGTAAGATTATAAACCTTCTTTCACACGAGCTTTTATAATATTAATCTACTGTCACTGACTATACATCTAGCACTCAAAATTTGTTTGAGTGAAGTGGCTTTAGGAGCAATCATAAAATGTTTTGTTAAATGATTCATACAATCTGAAATTTGTATGTATGTTATTGAATATGCATTGCAACTGACATCCATAATTATTGATAAAACCCAAGAAGAAAACATGAATGCAAATGTGTAAAAATGCCACTGAAATAGAATCTCCAGAAAGGAAAAATAATCCATGAAAAAATTAAGTATATATTTTTAGAGTGTATTATCAATCATAGTACAAAAGAATGAAAATCTGTACTGGTGCCACATTAATTTGATCATCAGTATAGTAAAAATGTAGAAAAACAATTGCAATAAACACTGTAAATGAATACAAAAACTTCAAGTAATTATGAGTGATTTTTATATATTTTATAACATTTATTATGACCAGATATTACTTTCTAAAATATCAAAGTTTTCTAAGCATACATAAGTAGAAGGAGAATGAACCCATCATGCAACTTCAGCAATATCTATTTTAAAATACTGTATTATGTTGCTTGAAGTGTACACCTACATATTATTAAAGGTAATTAGACACCATTGATGGAAAACATTTTTTTTCCATAAATGTCTCACTATGTAACATGAACACATACAGATCTTTAAATGTAATCAATTCTCAAAATAATATCCAATATCTGGTTTCTGTTCAAATTTCTCTGCTTATCTGAAAATATGTTTTAAGTTAATTCATTCATATTTAATACAAATGGATCTCACCTATTACTATTGGTATATACACACTAATAGTATTGGTTATATGTTCCTTAACTTTCTTTTTATCTATAATTTGTCTATCATTCCCACCTTGTCACATTTTAATGCTAGATTTTTCAATAAAAGAAAAAAAGTCATATATATATATACACATATATATACAACATTTTACGTATATATATACACAACATTTTAGAAATCTGTACTATTATAGATAACCTAGAGGGATGACCCAAGGGAGGTGGTAGGGAGGCTCAAGAGTGAGGGGATATATGTATACTTCTAGCTTATTCACATAGTTGCACACTAAAAACCAACAAAATATTGTAAAGCAGTTATCCTCCAATTAAAAACAAGGTAAAAGATAATACTTCTGCCTAATATGTGCTACTCAAAAGAAATATCATTCTGTATTTTAGGTGAGCTTTTTTACTCAAATTACCTTCTGTGTTGCTTTTTTTTTTTTTGCCTTTTTTTTTAAGATTGTTCAAGTTGTAATTATACAATGAAGTAACTAAGAGCAAGCTGAAAGAATATTTTTGTCCAGTAAGTACATTACATTTTCCATAGAGGAGTATGAATATATTCATGATAGTTTGAAGTAAACATGCAAGATTTCATACTATTTCTCGAGTTGACTATATTTAAAATTATTATACTATTTTTAAAAAGTATAAATAATTTAGAATTTCCCATATGTTCACTTATAAATTAATCTCATATGTTCAAATACATTTCTAATTTTTCAAAGGCCTGTATGAATAAGAGTAACTGGAGTTTATTTTCTTTTTGTTTTATAAACTACATTTTTTTCAATATAAATTTTATCAGCGTAATTCATAGGTTCAAAACACTGAACACAAAACAAAGAGTACAAATTTCAGTACCTTGTTTTTAGAGGACCACATTAGGTTGCATGAATATGAAAGGTTCAGTTCAGCAGATACTTGCATTAGCAATACATTAACATAATCCATTTGTAAATTTCAGGGTGCTCTTCTGCAGTATTACTGCCTACACACTACCACTTGACATTTCTGTACACAACTGTAAAACTATACAAACAATTTAATGCCATCTAAAACTGTACTTCAGACTTTAATATACTTTTGCTATGTACAGAATCATAAGGTATTAGAAGCTAGAGAAGAAAAGGAATTCTAGGTCATCTTGTCTCTCTCTTCCAATATGAGATTATTCCAGACAATATATGCTTAAATATTCTAAGACAGATTCAAAATGATTCCAGTAAAAGAAAGAATGCTATTTCTCATGATACCACTCTGCAATCTAACATACTTCAGTAGAAAACTGTTTCACTTTCTCCTTAGGTTTTTATCTCTTCCCCTTTGCTACACTTTGTTGAGTCTGATGTTGGAATGTTGCTTTGTCATGTGGTCCTTCAGATATCATGAGCATCACTGCTGCCAACACTTTTTAAATGCATGGGAAGGAAAAACATACAGGATGATAAGAAAGCTTACTGCATTATAATGTGTATGATAATACTGTAGAAAAATGTTAAATCATAATTGCAATTGTACTTCAGTAGAGAAGTTGAGTGCTTTAGTGACATAGTTCTAATATGCATATCATAATCTAATGTAATATGCTTGATTTAGAAAAGGGACATGAAAGACATGCTGAGCCATCTGATTTCTTAAAACAATGGTATTTTGTCCAAAACCAGTTGGAACAAATATTCCACTGATTTCATACTTTAGCATTCTTAAACCTCTGAAAAGTGAAAACATTTGTAGAAATAAACAGGCAATGAAAGAGGGCTCATTGAACATGAATCCCTTTGTTGAGACATCTGGACTAGTCCCCACTGTAGAGTAGAAGCACCATTTTTCATGCACATACACAAATGTACCAAATATTAAATTATTCTTTCAATAAAGCCTAAGTAAATATTTTATCCTAAAGAGAAACCATTTTACCTAGTTTAGCATAGCCAATGTATATACTAGAAGCTAATCAAAAGAAAAATGTACTTCCATTATTTTTAAATACCATGGGCATAATCCCATTAGATATATTTTCATTAGAATTTAGACTTATTGGAGTTTCTCTTTTAAAAATTATCAGTCCATTTCAAAACTTCAATTTTTTTTTTAAATTTTTACTTTATTTTACTTTACAATACTGTATTGGTTTTGCTGTACATCAACATGAAGTCTTGAGAGAAAGATCAATTTTCTCCCCATTTCTTGTTTTTCCTCCATTCCTTTTTTAATTAAAATATTTAATATCAATCAGCATTTCAGATGTTCTCCCCAACCCCACTCCTGTGGTGCTCAGCTCTATCTAATAAAAATCTGGTGGAGAGACAGAGAGAGAGATGTTACAAGAACTTTTCATTACACCACGGTTTTTTAAAGAAAAAAGTTGCAGTACATTTTCATAGAATTGGGCTTCCCTGGTGGCTCAGTAGGTAAAAACATTTGCCTGCAATGCAGATCTGGGTTTGGAAGACCCCTTGGAGAAGGGAGTGGCTACCTACTCCAGTATTCTTGCCTGGCGAATTCCATGGACAGAGAATTCATAAATAGTAGGACATGACTGAGTGACTAACACTTTCATTATGTCATTGATATTCTGTATTTTTAAAAATACATTAAAATTCACATTTTAATCATTTCACCTACCAGTATATCTAAATTCAAATGTATTTTGTCTGGAAAATACTGAATTGGAAATTGGAATGACCAGGTTTAAGTCTTAATTCTGCTGGTAAATAGCAAGGTAACCAAGCTCAGGATATTTATTGCTCTGTGATTTTATATCAAAACAAGATATTTAAGTTGAATATCCATTACATTTTCTGCCATTCAAATTATCTTTTAAAATATTATTTGTTATTATTTTTAAAATATATATACTTTTGATGGGTATTTTGGTAACTGATTTTTTGATTTAGAGGTGTTTGTGATGTTTTATTTATTTATTTATTTATTTTACAATTCTCCAATAAGTATGTTTGTAACATATTGCTTGAATGAGGAGTGTTTTATAACTGGTATTTGACTGAGTATTTTTGTGTCTCTCTTCATCAGTGAAATTGGCCTGTAAGTTTGTTTTGTGATAGTATCTTTTTTCTGGTATCATATTGATGCTGGCCTCTCAGAATTAGCCTGGGTGTGTTCTTTTCTCTGTAATTTTTTGGAAGAGTGTCAGAAGGATAGGTGTTACCTCTTCTCTGAATGTTTGATATAATTTACATGTGAAACCATCCAGTCCTGGAGTTTTGTTTGTTGGGAGTTTTTAAATCACATTTCCAATTTCAGAGCTTGTGATTGGCCTGTTCATATTTTCTATTTCTTCCTGCTTCAGTCTTGGAAGGTTGCATCTTTTTAAGAATGTCAATTTCTTCCAGTTTTATCTATTTTATTGGCATATAGTTGCTTATAGTAGTTTCTTGTGATCCTTTGTGTTTCTGTGGTGTCTAATTCTCCTTTTCCATTTCTAATTTCCTTGAGTCCTCTCCCTTTCTTTCTTAATAAGTCTAGCTAAAGGTTTATCAATTTTATCTTCTCAGAGAACCAGCTTTTAGTTTCATTTGCTATTGTTTTCTTAGTCTCTATTTCATTTATTTTTTCTCTGATATTTATGCTTTCTTCCTTTCTACTAATTGTTTGTTGTTGTTCTTTCTCTATTTGCTTGAGATGTGAGGTTAGGTTTTTTATTTGAGATATTTCTTTTTCACTGAGACAAGATTTTATTGCTCTTAATATAAACCTTCATTTTAGAACTGCTTTTGCTACATCCCATAGGTTTTGGGTCATTGTGATTTCATTGCCATTTGTCTCTGTGTATTTTTTGTTTTTCTCTTTGATTTCTTAAGTGATCCATTGGTTGTCTAGTAACATATTTAGTCTATATGTGTTTGTGTTTTTTACAGTTTTTTTCCTGTAATTGATTTTTAATTTCATAGCATTGTGGTCAGGACCACAAGCATTTAACCCTGAGAGGAATAAAGTTAGGGGGATTGAGAACTGGCATACTGGTAATGATATGTAAACACTAGTCCATTTTACAGTTAGCTTATTTCTAAACGGGAGACATTTAAAGTTAAAATAAAGGAAAAAATGGACAGTTGCAAATCAAACATGTAACTGAATCCTGAGGAACTAAAAATGTGCCAGTTTCTCAATCACATTATGAATATTCCATAAGGAAGCAGTGTCAAATGAAAATTTTGAGGCACAGCAGGCAAAACATTATTTATAAAAAAATATACTAGTATCAGTATTGGAATAAGAACTTCTGCTGTCAGTGTCACATCAAATCTCTGTGAAGTACATCTTCTGCTAAACACAGCAAAGCATTCTGAAAAATTTGTGGACAGTGTTTAGCTTGTTTTACATATGTAGATTTTCTTTATCTTGGCTATGAGGTTTTTGTAGTGGAGGGAAAATTGCAATGGAGAGAGATAATAAAGTAGCATATCTACAGTTGTGGGAACTAATAAAATACATTCTAAAAGAAAGTAGAAATAGGTGATGCTAACAATGTAGCTGTTCATTTTAATTCTGACATTTTACATTATTAATAATATCCTTATTTTGGTTATTAAAGTCCTCAATTAAAATATTCATTTAAATTTTGTGTAACAAAAATGGTATATATGAACTTTCAAAAAAATAAGTAAAATAAAATTGTCTAATCAACACTTGAGGGAAGAATACCAGTAACCTCACATTTTTTTGTGTGGAGGGAGTCATTCTCTTCTGACCATCTACCAGTGTATAGCAAGCAATTCATCACTTGATAATTTGTTTTACAAAGACAGCATCATTACTGTTTACTCATCTGCCTCTATTCCTCTGCTGTATAAACTGAACATATTCCTTGGTCATGGAGTCTTTTTTTTTTTTTCCTGCAAGGCTACAATAGTTAATGTCTTCATATTATTCTATTACAAACAGATATACTAAAACAGTACATTGTTATCTATCATGATTCATTTAATCCATGTTAATTTTTAATTAATTTAATGCAATTTTTAGAATATTTATAGTTATGGAGCATAAATTCTTAGAAAAGAATTCTGTTGCAAATAAATATATTTTAGAATCTGGAAAATAAATAAAATTTCTTTCCAGAGAAGAAAATGTTAACACATAGAATCAATGCATATTTAAATAGCTTTAATTTTATAGTACTTCTTCTATGAACAGACTATATGATAAATTATATTAAAAATTTTTATGATCTTAGAATAATTCTGTAACTACAATAAACTATCTTTGACTGGACATTAAAAAATAATATTGATTATTTAAATCTATTTCAATTACCATTTTGTATTAATACTAATATTCAAAACATATTGGTAGATTTTTTTTCAGTACAGCACAAAAATTCCAGACTTATTACTGTATCATCCTGTATTTTAGGCACTTTTCCATTTTTAGGGTTCAAAAAGTGTAGCACAGAATTTATCAGAAGTATTGTGTTGTCCAAAAATTTCCTTAACTTCCTATGGAAAAACATGAACAAAATTTTTGTCAGCCCAATATTTTAACTTAAATAAATGGAACACAATAGGAAAATGAACCTTTTATTACTCAAAGCTTTTTTCTAAATTTTTAGTAATTATTGCTCTCAGAAAATTTTCACTAGTCTCCTTTTACTCCATTTTATTTTACATTTTCCAAGCAAATAATTTGTTTTATTTAAAAAAGTATTATAGGGTTATATAAATATCATCTAGTTTAAAAATAATTAGAAATAACACAAACAAAACCCTTTCTACCTTTTTCTTATATGTCATTTTTCCTTCTCAAAAAAAAACATGAATTTTTATCAAACTTTCCAGATTTTTGTCACTTTTTGTTATTTTTAATGCCTCCTAAAAATGAGAATTTAGATTTCTTAAATAAGAAAGAGATGCTAAGATTGATTCCCTAATTTCTTATTTTGATTTTAATCTTAACTTACCCATAATTTCTTTCTTATGTGTATGCTATTTTCTTTCTGCTTTATTATTTTACAGAAATTTGTCCATTAATTCTTACAGTTACAATCAAGAGGTTTCAGACTATAGATGTGGTTCTAATTGTTAACTTTGACTGCAATTGATTTGATTTGATGCATATATTTTCATAATCAATTTTCTACATAGGACTGCTATTATGAGTACCACTTTAACTTCATCTTGATAAAGATTTTCTTCCTTCAGAATTTCCATTGGTTTATTTATTTTTGTCACCACTTTTAATACATTTGCTTTGATTATTTTATAAAAGTAAGAGAATATTTTTAATTTTTGGAGACAAATGTGCTTTTAGGTGGCCTACTTGTAATGGATTTTTTTGCATAGTATTTGATATGTATTGTCAAAAACTGTAAATATATATCTAAGTATGAAATCATTTTGCTCATTTCTTATTTGAATCGTCTAAGCAATGTCCATTAAAATTTTCAATTCAAACCGTTACCATCAATTTTCCCTCATATTTCAATTTTTAAAAATGTATTTGCATTTCCTGAGAAATCTATTGGCAGGTCAAGAAGCAACAGTTTGAACTGGACATGGAACAACAGACCGATTCCAAATAGGGAAAGGAGTACATCAAGGCTGCATGGTGTCACCCTGTTTATTTAACTTATATGCAGAGTACATCATGCAAAATGCCAGGCTAGATGAAACACAGGTTGGAATCAAGATTGCTGGGAGAAATATCAATAACCTCAGATATGTAGATGACACCACCCTTATGGCAGAAAGTGAAGAATTAAAGAGCCTCTTGATGAAAGTGAAAAGAGGATAGTGAAAACGTTGGCTTAAAACTCACCATTAAAAAAAACTAAGATCATGGCATCTAGTCCCATCACTTTATGGCAAATAGATAGGGAAACAATGGAAACAGTGAGAAACTTTATTTTTGGGGGCTCTGAAATCACTGCAGATGGTGACTGTAGCCGTGAAATTAAAAGATGCTTGGAAGAAAAGCTATGATGAACCTAGACAACATATTAAAAAGCAGAGACATTACTTTGGTAAAAAAAGTTCCAAAAGCTATGGTTTTTCCAATAGTCATGTATTTATGTCAGAGTTGGACTCTAAAAAAAGCTGAGTGCCAAAGAATTGATGTTTTTGAAATGTGGTGTTGAAGAAGACTCGAGAATCCCTTGGATTCCTTTCAAAATCAATACAGTATTGTAAAGTAAAATAAAGTAAAAATAAAAATTTAAAATTAAAAAAAAATGTTGAATACCATTTAAAAAAAAAAATAAAGAAAATGAGTCCTGAATAATCTTGGAAAGGCTGATGCTGAAAATGAAACTCCACTACTTTGCCACCTGATGTAAAGAACTGACTCATTTGAAAAGAGCCTCATGCTGGGAAAGATTAAGGTGGGAGGAAAAGAAAACTGACAAAGGATGAGATGGTTGGATGGCATCATCTAGTTGATGGACATGAGTTTCAGTAAGCTCTGGGAGTTGATGATTGACAGGGAGGCCTGGCATGCTTCAGTGCATGGGGTCACAAAGGGTTGGACACAACTGAGCAACTGAACTGAACTTACTTACAATATATGTCTTCTGTCCATAGAAAGACTTGATCCTTATGTCCTGAAATTCTTACTAGTATGAAATCATCTTTACAATTGTTTAGGTCTTTTTTGTTGTGTTATTAAATTTTCTTCATATTCCTTTTAACAAACCTTGTATGTTATCTTCTCATTTGTTGCACTGGGTATTTTGTTAGTAGAAGGAAATGTGTTTATAAAGTTTCTTGTGAAGAAACTCTCTGAATTATGTAGTTTGGATGAGGAGTGTTTTGTAACTAAAAATATATGCCTATGTTATATTAAGGAATGATAGACTACTTCTAGAGAGTGAGAAATATGTTTCCATTACTGTGCACATTTTTATCCTATTGCTCAAGGATCAAAATAGGACACACTTTCTTGAGGTCATAAAAACTTCTGTCTGCAGAATTCTTTCCTGGAAATGGAAGGAATTTTTTATTTCTGAATCAAAACACAAAACATACTTTTCTACTAGAAGGAATGTCTAAATGATTCTTTGGTTTCTTAGACTTCAAGTGGCATTTCAAATGGAAAGAGAGAGATGTCTGAGACAGAAAAGGAAGAATTTAATAGACTTCACAATTTATTGGCAAAATGGAAACTCAGAAGGGAAAAGAAAGATGATAACTCATCCAGTGTTTCAAGCTGAAAACCAGAAATGAAGTCCAGGTCAGTTTTCTAAAACTTGAGATGTCTTTAAAATAACTTGATTTGATTGTTAAGGAATGAAGGGTAGTAGAGGCAAATATTTTCTTTCAAATATTATTAGGGTAAGACAGATGTCTGAATAGATGCTGAAATTTGCTTTAAGATCATCAACTGTTCAATAAATAAAACATAACAAATCCATACAATGGAACACCATTTTGCAATATAGAGAAATGAACTCCTAAAACACTCCTTGTCCTGGTAAACCTCAAAAAAAAAAAAAAAAATCCTGCCTTCCAGGTGTAAAAGCTAGCTGAAAAATATTAAGTATTCTATGAGCTTACTTTGTTGAAGTGTCTCGAAAAGATACAAAGAGAGATAATAATTGGATCATTGTTTGCCTAAGAATGGTTTTTCCAGTGGTCATGTATGGATGTGAGAGTCAGACTATGAAGAAGGCTGAGTGCTGAAGAATTGATGCTTTTGAACTGTGGTGCTGGAGATGACTCTTGTGAGTCCCTTGGACTGCAAGGAGATCCAATTAGTCCATCCTAAAGGAGATCAGTCCTGGGTGTTCACTGGAAGGACTGACGCTGAGGCTGAAACTCCAATAGTTTGGCCACCTCATGCGAAGAGTTGACTCATTGGAAAAGACTCTGATGCTGGGAAGGATTGGGGGCAGGAGGAGAAGGGGACGACAGAGGATGAGATGGCTGGATGGCATCACAGACTCGATGCACATGAGTCTGAGTGAACTCTGGGAGTTGGTGATGGACAGGGAGGCCTGGCATGCTGCAGTTCATGGGGTCACAAAGAGTTGGACACGACTGAGCGACTCAGCTGAACTGAACTGAGGAGGGTGTATCTGGGGATTGATTAAAAATTAATTTAAAATGTATTTTAGGAAAAATAAAAATGTTCTTAAACTGGATTTGATTTGCACACATCTATAAATTTACTTAAAAAAACTAAATTGTATATTGCTACTGCTACTAAGTCACTTCAGTAGAGTCCAACTCTGTGTGACCCCATAGACAGCAGTGCACCAGGCTCCTCCGTCCACAGGGTTCTCTAGGCAAGAATTTCATACTCACATAGTTAATTGAAAGATCTGTAAATTATAAAATAATGAAAGGATAAAATGTTTTTACTCTTTACATTTTTTTTTCTCTGATTTAGTGACTAAGTGGTATTGGATTGTCATTCCTTCTTTTAAAAGACAAGAAGTATCAATTTGGTATCAATTTTGTTGATCATCCTTTCTCTATATAAAACATTTACATAGTATTTTATTTTACTTTTCAAAATGATAATATTGTAAAGAGAAACCGTTGTTTATGTCTACTTGACTAGAAGCAGTTGACTTTTGATATATTTAATGGGCGCTTTTTATGGTTTTGTAACACATTTACAAATTCATATAATTTTCTATGAGTACTTTATTTTTTAGCATACATAGAGAGTGGTTTTCTAAAGTATGATATTGAACAGAACTATCTCTTTTCTACTTCATTGATATGTTAGTTGAAAAGTATGGAATTGAATGTTTATTAGGTCAAAATAGTAAAATCTTGGCATGTAAGTTTTGACATGACAGAATATATTTCACTGTCCACAATAATATGCAGTAGTTTTGTCCAAATATAAATGTTTCATTACATAAACTAGGAATTCATGATAAAAAATGTAAATTAATGAATGCTTTTCAAATACCAAACTCATATAACTACTTATAATTCACTCAAATACCCTCTTCTAAAAATTTCTCAAAGTATATATAGGTATAAGAAGCACGGAATTTGGTATGGTTTTATTAAAACCCAATTCTACACTTTGTATATTTAAAAGTTGGATTTTGCTATAGTCCATTGTATCCCTTCAGAATAATTAAATTATTTTGTATAATATATGTTATTGTTATTGTTCATTCACTCAGTCATGTCCAACTCTGAGTGACCCCATGGACTACAGTATGCCAGGCTTTCCTGTCCTTCACCATTTCCTGGAGTTTGCTCAAACTCATCTCCATTGAGTCGGTGGTGCCATCCAACTCCCTCATCCTCTCTCATCCCCTTCTCCTGATGCCTTCAATCTTTCTCAGTATCAGGGTCTTTTCTAATGAATCAGCTCTTCAAATCAGGTGGCCCAAGTATTGGCGCTTCAGCTTTAACATCAGTCCTTCCAATAAATATTCAGGACTGATTTCCTTTAGTATTGACTGGTTGAGTAACCTTGCAGTCCAAGGGACCTCTTCAACACCACTGTTCAAAAGGATCAATTCTTTGGCACTCAGCCTTCTCTATGGTCCAAATCTCACATCCATGCATGACTACTGGAAAAATCACAGCTTTGACTAGGCGGACTTTGTTGGCAAAGTCAATTCACTGCTTTTTAATAGGCTGTCTACAGAGAAGGCAGTGGCAACGCACTCCAGTATTCTTGCCTGGAAAATCCCATGGATGGAGGAGCCTGGTAGGCTGCGGTCCATGGGTCGCTAAGAGTCGGAAATGACTGAGTGACTTCACTTTCACTTTTCACTTTCATGCATTGGAGAAGGAAATGGCAACCCACTCCAGTGTTCTTGCCTGGAGAATTCCAGGGACGGTGGAGCCTGGTGGGCTGCTGTCTATGGGGTCACACAGAGTCAGACACGACTGAAGCGACTTAGCAGCAGCAGGTTTGCCATAGCCTTTCTTCCAAGGAGCAAGCATCTTTTAATTCCGTGGCTGCAATAACCATCTGCAATGATCTTGGAGTTCAAGAAAATAAAGTCTGTCACTGTTTCCATTGTTTCCGCATCTATTTGCCATAAAGTGATGGGACCAGATGCCATGATTTTCATTTTTGGAACGTTGAGTTTTAAGCCAGCTTTTTAACTCTCCTCTTTTACACTTATGAAGTGGCTCTTTAGTTCCTCTTCACTTTCTGTCATAAGGGTGATGGCATATGCATATCTTAGGTTATTGACATTTTTTCCTGCAATCTTGATTCCAGTTTGTGCTTCATCCAGCTGGCCATTTCATATGATGTACTCTACAGATAACTTAAATAAGCATGGTGACAATATACAGCCTTGACGTACTTCTTTACCAATTTGGAATCAGTCAGTTGTTCCATGTCCAGTTCTAACTTTTGTTTCTTGACCTGGATACCAGTTTTGCAGGAAGCAGGTAAGGTGGTCTGGTATTTCCATATCTTTAAGTATTTTCCACAGTTTATGTGATCCACAGTCAAACCCTTTAGTGTAGTCAGTGAAACAGAAGTAGATGTTTTTCTGGAAATCTCTTCCTATTTCTAATAGAAACATCCAATGGATGCTCACAATTTGCTCTCTGGTTACTCTGCCTTTTCTAAATTCAGCTTGAACATCTGGGAGTTCTTGGTTCACTACTGTTGAAGCCTAGCTTGGAGAATTTTGAGGATTAATTTGCTAGAATGTGAGATGAGTGAAATTGTGCAGTAGTTTGAACATTCTGTGGCATTGCCCTTCTTTGGCACTGGAATGCAAACTGATCTTTTCCAGTCCCATGGCCACTGCTGATTTTTCCAAATTTGCTGGCATATTGAGTGTAGCACTTTCAAAGCATCATCTTTTAGAAATAGCACAGCTGGAATTCCATCACCTCTGCTAGCTTTGTTCATAGTGATGCTTCCTAGGGTCCACTTGACTTCACACTCTAAGGATGTCTGGCTCTAGGTAAGTGATCATACCATCATGGTTATCTAGGTCATGAAGAACTTTTTTGTATAGTTATTTTATCCAATCAATGATATAAGCCTGTTTAATGCTAGAAAGTCCAGGAAAGGGGTTTTCAAAACATACATATTGTCTACAATTACCCATGTATGATTAAGAAAAGAATTGAAAAGTATTGTCTAGACTTAAAAGATTACTGAAAGATAGTAATCTGAAGAAAGTAATCAATCATTTTCTCACTTTATTTACTTTTGAAAAGACAAAGTTTCTTGTATAGGACTTAAAACTTTCCAGGATATTTAGTAAATAAATGACCAGTTCATTCTCTTTTTACAGAACATTTGTGTTAAACTTTGTTTTTGGTTTAAAAGCATATATTCAATATGTTATATATATTTCAAGTTTTATTTTGCTTATTTCAAGTAGAAAATATTTTTGAAATCTTGTTCACTAAAAATTACCTAGTTTATGATCTGATTTTATCTTTATTTACTTATTTTTTGCTTTTGATTAGTGTGAAGCATTTCATAATCTTGGAGCATTCAAAAACAGTTAGATTTACTTTGATTTGAAATTTGATACTTCAAAGGGGAATATTATATGTTACATTATAACTTACCTTTTCTCCACATATTCTTCATAAAAGTATCTCATAGCATTTTAAATTTTCTTTAGAAATTAATATATAAAATATATTTTAGAAATACTGACAAATTATTTTTTAATATTAACTTCACACCTAAAGCATATCAGAAGTCTAGAGAAGGCTTTGCTATAAAATGTTACATCAATCGAAGAAATAAATATTACTCAGGGTTAATAAGATGAACTTGGTGTCCTAGTGTTAGCATATTTATACATATATGATATAATCAAAAGTTTTAGATATTATTTTAGGTAGTCTATAATATTAGAGTTTAAATATTTTAGATGTTTTTCCTAGGTTTCTTTAGCTTTTATTTTTTTCCAGGTTTAGTAAGATACAGTTAACACATAACATCATGTAGGTTTAAGATGCACAAAATAATGACTTGATATATGTTTACATTGCAAATTACCAAGTAAATGTAGTTAACACATCCAATCACTTCATAAAATTACATTTTTTTGTATGTATGTGTTGAGAACTTTAAATTCTCTCTTCACATAGTAAGTTTGACATATGTAATACAGTATTATAAACTGCAGTCATCTTTGCTGTCCATTACATCCCCACAAATCACTTACGTTGTAACTGGTAGGTTTCTACCTTCTTAGACATTGACCCATTTCCCTCGAGTCCCCATTGTCTACTTCTGGCAACAACCAATCTGCTCTCTGTTTCAATTAGTTTTTTTTTTTTTCTTCTTTTTAAATTTTAGATAATTCATAAAAGTGAGATCATACAATATTTGTCTTTCTCTGACATTTACTGTAATGCCCTCAAGATTCATACATGTTTTTTGCAAATGGCAGATTTCCTTTTTTTCCACGATTGAACAATATTCTGTTACATGTATATCTCATGATTTATTATCCATAAACACTGATGAACACATGGTTCCTTCCATGTCTTGGCTATGGCAAATAATGCTACAGTAGACTTGGAAATGTAAATATCTTTTTGGAATCAAAATTTAATTTCCTTCAGATATGTATCTAGAATTAATTGCTGGATCATATGTTAGGTCTAGTTTTGGGGTTTTTTTTTTAAGAACTGCATATTTTTTTTTCATAGATGCTGTATCAGTTTACTTTATACAACAGTGCGGAAGAATTTCCTGCTCCCTTTTCTTCACATTCTCTCCAGAACTTTCAGGTGTGAGGAGATTTATCAACATGGTTTTGGTTTGCATTTCCTTGATGATTAGTGATGTTGACCAATTTTTCATGTACTTATTGCCTACTTAAAAACCTACTTTAGAATAATGTCTATTTAGATACTGTGCTTATTTTTAATCAGTTTATTTATTTGCTGCTGACTTGTATGTACTGTTTGCTAAGTCACTTCAGTCATTTCCAACTCTTTGTGACCCTATGGACTGTAGCTCGCCAGGCTCCTCTATCCAAGGGATTCTCCAGGCAAGAATACTGGAGTGGGTTGCCATGCCCTTCCCCAGGGTGTCTTCTCAACCAAAGGATAGAACTCAGGTCTCCCTCATTGCAGGCAGATTCTTTACCAATTGAGCCACCAGGGAAGTGGGAGTTTCTTATATATTTTGGATATTAACTCCTCATAGATACACGATTGGCAAATATTTTCTCCTAGTCTCTATGTTGTCTTTTTATTGTTGATATTTCTTGTACTGCGCAGAAGCTTTTAAGTTTGATAAAGCCCTACTTATTTTATTTTTGCTTTCTGTTGCTTGGTGTTATGGCCATAATATCATTGTCACTTGCCTTCCTGGTATCTACATGATTCCCTGTTGTCAAGCCCTCTAGTTTCCCCCAGTAATATCCAAGAGGCAAGACCTGAGTGGAATTTGGAACATATCTGGTAATACTGGGAATTCTGGATGTTCATCTTTGGGTTTCTTTTTCCCGCTGGAGAAACCTTAGGCCAAAGGAAGTCCCCTTGGTGCAACATTGTGCCTCCTAAAGGAGGGGTGATGCAGTCAGAGCCACTTCTCTTTCCCTTCTAACATGGTCTTTCTGGACTGCTGTGGTCCATGAGAGTGCTTGAGACCATTCCACCAGGTTCTAGGCCTCTTGTCTGTGGATAGTTGCACAATGGCCTCTTGTCTGTGGATAGTTGCTAGTTGGTTTTCTTATGAGGGCAACTGAAGTTAGGGATGACTTGTATCATCATCTTGACAGACATTTTCAATACAAAGTGCAGTCCACCTCTCTTCAAGAATATTTAGTATATATAACTTGTACTCTTTTGTTTAAATATTTACTCTTATTGTAAAAACACAGGCTGTTAGTATTCATTTGGGTTCAAGTCATCAGCATTCTAACAGGAGTGAGGTGATTTCTCATTGTGGTTTTGATTTATGTTTGCCTGATGTTAAGTGATTTGGGGCATCTTCAATCTTATGTTTAATGAAACACATGTTTAATGAAGTGTTTTCTATATATATTTTTAATATTTAAGTTTTATAAATTTAAACTAGTTTATCCTTACCCCCCTTTTTTTTTTTTTACTGACTTCATAGAAGACCTTAGGGAGATACTGTGAAACTTCTTGGTCTTGATTTTTTGTTATTAATATAACATATTGATTAGTCTTCAGCTGTAGTACAGTTGTTCTGTGATCTTGATTCAGTTTTGTTATTCACATAATATAAATTGAATCAATTAAATCCAATTTGTGAAATATATATTTGTTTGAATATTCACATGTATAATTAAAATCCTTTTCTTCTGTAAATAAGAGTAGCTTTAAATTTATATTTTTAAATTTTCCCATAAAGAAAATATCTCTGAGCTTTAAATAATTCAGTTTAATTTGTTTAATTTGTGTTTTTTCCATGTGAAAATTTCCCCTCTGTATCCTTGTGATTTTTGTTTCTTATATTTTTGTAGTTTTTCTTGCTTCTTAAGCTAATTATTCATAGTGCATTTTCATTCTTATTTAGTGAAGAATTCAGTCCATTAGTTTCTCTTTGGGTATTTATTTAGCAATATGTACCGTATAATTCTGATTCTTTTTGTAGTCAGGGGGTATATTATTTTTCTATCCTTTTTTTTTTTTTTCCCACAGTACGACTCTTCTCTCATTAGGATGAAGAAGACTACGGTGACTTAATTTTAGTTAGGTTCTCTTTCTATTTTACTTCTGTTGCCCAATAAAGGTCATAGTATCCATTCAGAATATTATGGAAACTATTATGCCAAGAATGAGAGCCATTTACTACAAACGAATTGCCCATTTCAGAAATCTTCTACATGATTGCAGTGATGGTATGTAGACAAGGAGAGAGTCATGAAGGTGAATAGTTCCACTATCAATCTGATTTTGCTAAAGCAATTCCATGTGGTTTAATTAATCATGTTAGAAATTGTATTCTTAATTCCTTGCCCACTAAAGAATGTCCTGGTTGCTTTCAGGCTTTGGCGGTTATGAATGAAGTTGCTATAAATATCAGATTTTCATGTGGACATAAGTTTTCAACTCCTTTGAGTAAATACCAAGGAGTGAAATTTCTGGATGGTATGATAAAAGTGAAAGTATTCGTTGCTCAGTTGTATCCAACTCTTTGTGATGCCATGGACTGTAGCCCATCAGGCTTCACTGTCCATGGAATTCTCCAAGCAAGAATACTGAAGTGGACTGCCATTTCCTTCTCCAGGGTATCTTCCCAATCCAGGGATCGAACCTGTGTCTCCCACATTACAGGCAGATGCTTTACCATCTGAGCCATCGGGGAAGCCCCTTGTATGATAGAAGTATGTTTAATTTTTTAAGAGACCACAGAATTGTCTTCCAAAGTGGGTACTCCAATTTACATTCCCATCAGCAATGCAAGAAAGTTTCTATTGCCACATGTTCTCACCAGCATTCATTGTTACTGTTCTAGATTTTGGCCACTCCAATAGCTATATAATGGTATCTCATTTTTGTTTTTATTTGTATTTCTCTGATGACAGCTGATATGAAGCAACTTTTCACATACTATTTGCCAATCTGTATATATCTTCTTTGGTGAGGCATCTGTTAAAAATTTTGACCCATTTTGTAATGGAGCTATTTACCTTTTTCTTATTGTTTTAAAAGTTCTTTGTTTGGATAATAGTTTTTTTTTTTTTTTTTATCAGATTGGCTTTTACAAATATATTCTCCAAATCTTTGTCTTGCCCTCTCCTTCTGATATTGTCTTTCACAGAGCAGAAATTTTAATTTTAATAGAGTTCAGTTTATCAGTTATTCCTTTTGTGGATTGTGCCTTTGGTGTTGCATATAAAGGTACCACCATTCCCAAGGTTATCTAAGTTTTCTCTTATGTTAGCTTCCAGGAGTTTCATAACTTTGCATTTCACATTTAGGTTTATGATTAATTTTGAGTTATTTTTGTGAACAGTAAACATGTGAGTAGAGGTTTATTTATTTTTTCATGTGGATGTCCTGTTGTTCCAGTACAATTTGCTGAAAAGACTACCTTTGCTCTATTTTATTGTCTTTGCTCCTTTGTCAAAAGTCCGTTGACAATATTTGTGGAGGCCTATTTCTGGACTTTCTATTTTTTCCTATTGGTCTGTTTGTCAATTATTTTGCCAACATTACATTGTCTTGATTACTGTAGGTGAAAGTAAGTGTCGAAGTTGGTATTTCCAGTCCTCCATCTTTGTTTTTCTCCTTCAGTATTTTATTAGTTATTCTATACAGTATATATTTTCAGTTAAAATTTCATTTCAATTCAATAATTAAAATCACATTCTTTATCTTGTTCGAAGCATTTACTTTGTCTTCAGCTCTTAATATGATATCTTCAGAATTTATTTCCTGTTAATTTAAAGGGCTTTTTTGTTTGTGACCTAAACAATGAAACATTTATATTCATAAGTAGATCTTTATATTTATTGAAAAAATCATATGTATATTTTCTTATGTCATCATCCTTTTGTCACAATATATTTTTCTAATGCTTCCTTTTATTTCCTTCATTATTATGACTTGAGGTTATATAGGTATTATTGGGGTATATTTAGAATCTGTATATCTGCTTTGAGGTCTTATGGATTTAGGTGTGGTTTTTTTTTAATTTTAATTAATAGTTAATCTATTCATTCTCTAAATGCAGGTCTATTGACTCTTGATTAAGAAAGTGTGGTTTCATTTTCACACCTATTTATAACATCCACTTTTATATCTTTTAGCTGTATCATGGATTTTATACAATGAACAGTCATAAAATTTGCAATAACAAGCATAACTTGTTTGATTGCACTTTGTTTTATTGTGCTTTGCAAATACCACATTTTTTATAAGTTGAAAGTTTCTAGCAACCCCTTATCAAGCATGTCTATTGGCATCAATTTTCCATTAGTAATTGCCAAATTCCTCCTTGTTTCTGTGTCACATTTTGGTAATTCTCTATTATTATTGCATTTGCTATGATGATCTGTGACCAATGACTTTTGATATTAATATTGTAGTTGTTTTGGGATCCTACAAACTGCACCCTTATGAGATGGCAAACAACTGATGAATGTTGTTTGTGTTCTAACTGTTCCACCAGCTTACCATTACTCCATTTTTCACCTTCTTCTCAGGATCCCTACTCCCTGAGGCATAACAAAATTGAAATCAAGCCAAATAATAACCCTACAATGGACTCTTGAGTCTTCAAGTGAAAGCAAGAAGCCCATGTTTCTCACTTTAAATCAAAAATTAGAAATTATTATTCTTAGTAAGGAAAGCATGCTGTAAGTCAAAACAGGCAGAAAGCTAGGCCTCTTACTCCAGTTAGTCAAGCTGTGAATACAAAGGTAAAGGTCTTGAAGAAAATTAAAAGTGCTAGTTCAGTGAACATTAATAAGATTGATAAAAAGTGAATGATAGAAAGTGAAACAGGTTTACTGATGCTATGAAGACAGTTTTAGTGGTCTGGATATAAGATCACTCCAGACACAATATTTGTTTAGGCTAAAACCTAATCCACAGCAAGGTTGTAACACCATTAGTTCTAAGAAAACTGAGGCAAGGAAGCTGTAGAGAAAATGTTTGAAGCTACAAAAGTGTGGCTCATGAGGTTCATAAAGTTTCAGGAAAGAAGCCATCTTCATAGCAGAAAAATGAAAAGTGAAACAGAAAGTACTGATTAGAAGCTGCAGCAAGTTATTCAGAAGGGATAATTAATGAAGATAGCTGCACTAAACAACAGATTTTTAATGTCAACAGAACAGTCTTATTTTCAAAGAAGATAACCATTAGGATTTTCATAAGCAGAAGGAAAAAGTCAGTGCCCTTCTTTAAAATCTCAAAGGGTAGTCTTATTAGGGGAAAATCCAACAGGTAAATTTAAGTGAAGGACAGGGAAGCCTGGTGTCCTGCAGTCAATGGGGTCACAAAGAGTCAGACATGGCTGAACGACTGAACAACTACAACTTTAAATTGAAGTCATTGATCCTTTGTGTTAACTCGTTCAGCTGTTTCTGGCTTTTTGTGTCCCCATGGACTGTAGCCCATCAGTGTCCTTCTATCCATAGAATTACCCAGGCAAAAATACTAGAGCAGTTTGCTATGTCCTCTTCCAGGGGATCTTCCCAACCCAGGGGTCAAACCCTTGAGTCTTGTGTCTCCTGCATTGCAAGAAGATTTTTTTTTTTGATTGATAATGAAATCAGTCCAAATTTTAAACAAAAAACACAAAAGATTATGTTCAAACATTAAAATTCAATTTTTAAAAATGTGGAATTATATACACTAGTGGTGATTGGATTTGACTGATGAATTCTTTTTAACCTCCTTTGTACTTCTCTGTCTTTTTTTTTATATTTTATTTTTATTTTTACTTTATTTTGTTTTACAATACTCTATTGGTTTTGCCATACATTGAAATGAATCAGCCATGGGTGTACATGAGTTCCCAAACCTGAACCCCTCTCCCACCTCCCACCCCATATCATCTCTCTGGGTCATCCCCGTGCACCAGCCCCAAGCATCCTGTATCCTGTATCAAACATAGACTGGGGATTCATAGAAGATTCTTTACCACTGTGCCACTTGGGAGGCCCCAATGCTCCTTCCAATTCAGTTCAGTTCAGTCAATCAGTAGTGTCCGACTCTTTGCTACCCCAAGAATTGTAGCACGCCAGGCCTCCCTGTCCATCGCCAACTTCCGAAGTTCACTCAGACTCACGTCCATCGAGTCAGTGATGCCATCCAGCCATCTCATCATCTGTCGTCCCCTTCTCCTCCTGCCCCCAATCCCTCCCAGCATCAGTCTTTTCCAATGAGTCAACTCTTCGCATGAGGTGGCCAAAGTACTGGAGTTTCAGCTTTAGCATCATTCCTTCCAAAGAAATCCCAGGGCTGATCTCCTTCAGAATGGACTGGTTGGATCTCCTTGCAGTCCAAGGGACTCTCAAGAGTCTTCACCAACACCATACTTCAAAAGCATCAATTCTTTGGTGTTCAGCCTTCTTCACAGTCCAACTCTCACACCCATACATGACTACTGGAAAAACCACAGCCTTGACTAGACGGACCTTAGTCGGCAAAGTAATGTCTCTGCTTTTGAATATGCTGTCTACGTTGGTCATACATTTTCTTCCAAGGAGTAAGTGTCTTTTAATTTCTTGTCTGCAGTCATCATCTGCAGTGATTTTGGAGCCCCCCAAAATAAAGTCTGACACTGTTTCCAATGTTTTCGCATCTATATCCCATGAAGTGATGGGACCGGATGCCATGATCTTCGTTTTCTGAATGTTGAGCTTTAAGCCAACTTTTTCACTCTCCTCTTTCACTTTTGTCAAGAGGCTTTCTAGTTCCTCTTCACTTTCTGCCGTAAGGGTGGTGTCATCTGCATATCTGAGGTTATTGATATTTCTTCTGGCAGTCTTGATTCCAGCTTGTGTTTCATCCAGTCCAGTGTTTCTCATGATATACTCTACATATAAGTTAAATAAGCAGGGTGACAATATACAGCCTTGATGTACTCCTTTTCCTATTTGGAACCAGTCTGTTGTTCCATGTCCAGTTCTAACTGTTGCTTCCTGACCTGCATATCAGTTTCTCAAGAGGCAGGTCAAGTGGTCTTGGATTCCCATCTCTTTCAGAATTTTCCAGTTTATTGTGATCCACACAGTCAAAGGCTTTGGCATAGTCAATAAAGCAGAAATAAATGTTTTTCTGGAACTCTTGTTTTTTCTATGATCCAGAAGATGTTGGCAATTTGATCTCTGGTTCCTCTGCTTTTTCTAAAACCAGCTTGAACATCAGGAAGTTCTCAGTTCATGTATTGCTGAAGCCTGGCTTGCAAATCCTAGAGTCCTTAAGAATTATGATAAATCAACACTGCCTCTTCTATAGATGGAATAACAAAACCCAGATGATATGACAAATGTGTATAACATGGTTCACTGGATACCTTAAGCCCATTGTGGAGACCTATTGCTCAGTGATCGCTCACCTAGAGCAGACATCCTGGAGTATGAAGTCCAGTGTACCTTAGGAAGCATTGCTATGAACAAAGCTGGTGGAGGTCATGGAATTACACCTAAGCTATTTCAAATCCTAAAAGATGATATTGTTAAAGTGCTGTGCTCAGTATATCAGCAAATTTGGAAAACTCAACAGTGGTCACAGGATTGGCAAATATCAGTTATCATTCCAATCCCAAAGAAAGGGAATGCCAAAAATGTTCAAACTACCATATAATGTGGCTAACATGCTACCAAGGTAATGTACACACTCCTTCAAGCTAGGATTCAATGGTACATGAACCAAGAACTTCCAGATGTACAAGCTGTATTCAGAAAAGGCAGAGGAACCTGAGATCAAATTGTCAATATTTGTTAGGTCATAAAAAAAAAAAAGCAAGGGAATTCCAGAAAAAAATGTCTTTTCTGCTTCGGTGACTACACTAAAGCCTTTGACTGTGTGGGCCACAACAAACTGTGGAAAATTCCTAAAGAGATGGGAATACCAGCCACACCTTATCTGTTTCATGAAAAAAAATCTATATGCTGGTCAAGAAGCAACGGTTAGAATCAGGCATGGAATGACAGACTGGTTCAAATTTGGGAAAGGAGTATGTCAAGGCTGTATATTGTCACCCTGCTTATTTAACTTACATACAGAGTATATTATGTGCAATGCCAGGCTGTATGACTCACTAAGAGAAATAGCAACAACCTGAGATATGTAGATGATACCATTCTAATGGCAGGAAGTGAAGTGGAACAGAAGGGCCTCTTGATGAATGTGAAAGAGGAGAGTGAAAAGGTTGGCTTTAAACTCAACATTCAAAACACTAAGATCATGGTGTTTGGTCCCATCACTTCATGACAAATTGATGGGGCAAAAGTGGAAACAGTGAAAGATTTTATTTTCTTGGGTTCCAAAATCACTGTGGATTGTGACATCAGCCATGAAATTAAAAGACACTTGCTCCTTGAAAGGAAAGCTATGACAAAGCTTGACAGCATATTAAAAAAACAGAGGCATCGCTTTGCCATCAAATGTCCCTATACTCCAAACTGGCTTCCCTGGTGGCTCAGAGGATAAAGCATCTGCCTTGGTTGGTCATAATTTTTCTTCCAAGGAGCAAGCATCTTTTAATTTCATGGTTGCAGTCACCATCTGCAGTGATTGTATAGTCCTCAAAAAATAAAGTCTTTCACTGTTTCCACTCTTTTCCCATCTATTTGCCATGAAGTGATGGGACCAGATGCCATGATGTTAGTTTTCTGAATGTTGAGTTTTAAACCAACTTTTTTACTCTCCTCTTTCACTTTCACCAAGAAGCTCTTTAGTTCTTCTCTTTCTGCCATAAAGGTGATGTCATTTGCATATCTGAGGTTATTGATATTTCTCCTGGAAATCTTGATTCCAGCTTCTGCTTCATCCAGGCCATAATATAGTGTAAACATGAATTTTTATCCACTGGGAAATCAAGCAATTCATGTGACTGGTTTTGTTAGGATATTTGTTTTATTTCAGTGGCCTGCAACACAACCCACACTATATCTGAGGTATACCTATATTCTCAATGAGAAAATTTCAAAATTTATTTTTTATTTTAATTCTTATATTTAGTAATTTAAAGTTGGTTTTTACTTAATTCACTGGTCATCAAGTTTTTATTTTATTACTGAAAGTTTTGAGAGATGCTATATTTAATATCTTATCACACTTTCAAACATTAGTAAGAAGAATCAAAGATCCTTGGGTTAGCCTTTTCTGGCCTCTGTTGACTGACACCTCCACCAGACACTCCTGGACATTCACAGGCAAGTCTGGCTCAGTCTCTTGTGGAGACACTGCTCTTTTCTCCTGGGTACTGGTGCACGCAAGGTTTTGCTTCCAGAAAGAACTTCTTAAGTGAATCTCTTTCCCTTCTTAGCTTTGCAGGTTGCAATATACTAAAAATTTGGCAAACTTCAGTGGATAGTGCTTGCAATTCCCATTAAAAAGGAGCACGGTCACTTCTGCTGGGGAGCAGACATTCCTTCAAATTTCTCCTCTGTATGATCTCCTTTACTAGTGGGAAGACTGCTTCTATTCCATTCTTTTAATGATAGTCAAGGATTTCCTTTAGTAGGGGTCAGTTTGATTCTTGCCTCTTTCATATTCAAGGCCTTGTCTTTTATCTGACATGTTGCAACAGAGTCCTGAAATGTTGTCTCATCCTTGTCTCACCCTCATCACATCAAATTAATTGTTATAGTCAGCAATAAACAGTGTTATTTTTTTGCACACATTTCTCTAATGGTTACCTTTCTCTCTCTCTCTCTCCCTCTACCTTCTTTCTTCACTATGTGAACCCACAGTGAGAAAGCAACACCTGAAGTACATAATTGGGTCTGGAAAGGTTTACTTAGATGTTCTCTCTCTTCTGCAGTTTTACCTTTTTATTTCTTACTTTCCTTCTTTCACTCCTATTTCCTTCTTTCACTTCTTTCTTTTTCCTTCCCTCCCATGTATCTTTCTCAGACACACAGGCAAGGATCACTTTTCTTATATCCTTCTTTCTTGCTTGCTTGCTTTTTTAAGAAGATAACAAATCTTCTGCTCAACTTTAAAATAATGACTGAGCAACTGTAATTGGGCAGAGTAAGCCTGCAGCCATATAAGTGCTAATTTCTTTTATAAAATTTGAGAAATAAAAGCCAAATTAAAAAACTGGTTTCTAATCTTTGCATATGGACAGAAAGGAAAATAAAGTTAAATGTTTTAATGCACATATGTTCCTAGTGAAAATATTTAAGACTTAAGTCTGTGCAAATATTCTTAATTGGAAAATGTTGAAAATATGATTTGCTATTCTGCAGGTTTTAATTTCACAAAATCTCTAGGTTAACTTATTCTCAATTGAGATAATTAAAACATTAAGACTTACAAACCTATAATATTATTATTAAAAATTTAAAGAGGTACAGTATAGGGAGATTTTCCTAAAAATAAGGAAAAGCCAAAAATAAGTCTGCACAATTAAATCACTATATTTATAAGGACTTTAGGGTAAATAGTCCAAGAATTAATGAAAGAAAATTAACTCCTGGGGAAACTTCAAGTCTTTATTGTTCAGCTATGCAAACTGTCTATTCAACAATGATTCAGATCACAGTATAATTTCTTCTATACTTCTTTGATTTTACCTGAGAAGAAATAGTTGTTTTATTTTTTCTGTGTAGTCAACTGAATTCCTATCTAAGCAAGCAAAAATAAGCCAAAAGGAAAAGAGATATTTTAAAAAGTAGTGTCATGAACTATTCATTTGAAGAGGCACCCAACTGAGAACACACATTTTTTTTTATTTGAAGTTTCAAATATGTGCTGTCTTTAAGAAGGGCATGTATATAGGTTTTTCTTGTCTTAAAATTTCAGTTCCATTTTTTTTTCTAAAAGTCTCAGATTTTTTAGAACAATGTTTTTACTGCTTTAGATTATCATGAAAGTGAAAGTCACTCAGTGGGTCGGACTCTTTGTGACCCCATACTATACAGTCCATGGGATTATCCAGGCCAAAATACTGCAGTGAGTAGCTTTTCCCTTCTCCAGGGGGTCTTCCCAACCCAAGGATCGAACCCAGGTCTCCCACATTGCAGGCAGATTCTTTACCAGAACAGCTACCAGGGAATTTGTTTCTCAGTAGATTACCATAATGCGAAACAAATTTTCACTCAGTGTGACAAATAATACCCACCACTAGGGACTAGAAGACTATATGTTATTTGTAAGAACAAACTAACATAAAGATATATTTCTTCAATTTCTTTCAGAACAGGAAACATTTTTCAGCCTAATATTATTCCTTTGTCTTTTGCACTCCTTTGCACTCATCTCACAAGCTAGCAAAGTAATGCTCAAAATTCTCCAAGCCAGGCTTCAACAGTACCATGAACTTCCGGATGTTCAAGATAGATTTGGAAAAGGCAGAGGAACCAGAGATCAAATTGCCAACATCTGCTGGACCATCAGAAAAACAAGAGAGTTCCAGAAAATAATCTACTTCTTCTTTATTGACTATACAAAAGCCTTTGATTGTATGGATCAAAACAAATTGCGGAAAAATTCTTCAAGAGATGGGAATAGCAGACCACATTCCCTAACTCCTGAGAAATCTGTATGCAGGTCAAGAAACAAAGGTTAGAACTGGACATGGAACAAAAGACTGGTTCCAAATCAGGAAAGGAGTACGTCAAGACTGTATATTGTCACCCTGCTTATTTCACTTATATGCAGAGTACATCATGAGAAATGCCAGAGTGGATGAAGCAGAAGCTGGAATCAAGATTGTCAGGAGAAATATCAATAACCTCAAATATGCAGATGACACAACTCTTGCAGCAAAAAGTGAAGAACTAAAGAGCTTACTCCTTGGAAGAAAAGTTATGACCAACCTAGAAAGAATATTCAAAAGCAGAGACATTACTTTGCCGACTAAGGTCCGTCTAGTCAAGGCTATGGTTTTTCCTGTGGTCATGTATGGATCTGAGAGTTGGACTGTGAAGAAGGCTGAGTGCCAAAGAATTGATGCGTTTGAACTGTGGTGCTGGAGAAGACTCTTGAGAGTCCCTTGGACTGCAAGGAGATCCAACCAGTCCATTCTGAAGGAGATCAGTCCTGGGATTTCTTTGGAAGGAATGATGCTAAAGCTGAAGCTCCAGTACTTTGGACACCTCATGCGAAGAGTTGACTCATTGGAAAAGAGTCTGATGCTGTGAGGGATTGGGGGTAGGAGAAGGGGATGACCCAGCATGAGATTTCTGGATGGCATCATAGACTCGATGGATGTGAGTCTGAGTGAACTCCGGGAGATGGTGATGGACAGGGAGGCCTGGCGTGCTGCAATTCACTGAGTCGCAACGAGTCGGACACGACTGAGTGACTGAACTGAACTGAACTGAAAGAGCTTCTTGACAAAAGTGAAAGAGGAGAATGAAAAAGTTGGCTTACAGCTCAACATTCAGGAAACGAAGATCATGGCATCTGGTCCCATCACTTCATGGCAAATAGACGGGGAAAGAGTGACAAACTTTATTTTTTTAGCTCCAAAATCACTGCAATTGATGACTGCAGCCATAAAATTAAAAGACATTACTCCTTGGAAGGAAAGTTATGACCAATCTAGACAGCATATTAGAAAGCAGAGATATTACTTTGCCAACAAAGGTCCATCTAGTCAAGGCTATGACTTTTCCAGTAGTCATGTGTGTATGTGAGAGTTGGACTCTAAAGAAAGCTGAGCACCAAAGAATTGACACTTTTGAACTGTGGTGTTGGAGAAGACTCTTGAGAGTCCCTTGGACTGCAAGCAGACCCAACCAGTCCATCCTAAAGGAGATCAGTCCTGGGTGTTCATTGGAAAGACTGATGTTGAAGCTGAAACTCCAATACTTTGGCCATCTGATACAAAGAACTGATTCATATGAAAAGACTCACATGCTGGGAAAGATTGAAGGTGGGAGAAGGAGACGACAGGATGAGATGGTTGAATGGCATCACCGACTCAATGGACATGACTTTGGGTAAACTCTGGGGGTTGGTGACGGACAGGGAGGCCTGGCATGTTGCAGTCCATGGGGTCACAAAGAGTTGGACATGGCTGAGGGACTGAACTGTATTGAACTGAATTTTACTAATCTCATTAATGATTAGGCATTTAAAAACTTATGTCCATAATATGATCACAATAGAACTAAACCTATCAGATAATTGTGTATTGCGGCCTTGTATTAAACAGTAAACTTCAATATGCTGCCTAATACAAATATCAGGAGCTTACAATAAGAACAATAGTTAATTTCTCTTTACTTTCAACTTTTACAAACTTTTAGCTAAATTCTGTGTACATTTTAGATTGGTATTTTTGTTTTTTATTTCTTTAACTCGCCAGGGGTATTTCTTTGTTTTTGTTTTTGTTTTTTTCTTTTTTTTCCCCCTTTCTTTCATCTTTTGGTATTTTTTTCCCCATTCCTAAGGAATGATGCATTGATTGAGTGAGATCTTTATAGTTCCTTATTGAAGTATTCTAGGTTGAGATGAAATGAGATGAAAGAGCTAAGGTAAGATTTTTAACAGTTCTACTCTGCCAATTTAGGAATATAACAAACTGGCAGTAGTAAGGACACAGAAATTAATAGCAGAAGCTATTATTCTTTCATTCTGAAGAATTTCATCCTTAGTGCATTTGGTTTTTTTGAAAGATGTTTATGTTTAAGGAGTACAGCATAATGCTTTTATATATACATACTTTGTGAAATGATGATCAAGATAAGCTAATTAACATATCCAAATTGTAATATAGTTATATTTTTGTGTATGGTTGAAGAGAAAACTTATCTAGCAAATTTCGGGTATACAGTATAAAGTCGTTCATTAGCCATAGTAACATTTGTTGTTCAGTGCTCAGTTGTGTCCGACTATTTCGACCCATGGACTACAGCACTGCAGGCTTCCCTGTCCATCACCAACTCCCTGAGCTTACTTATAGACCAAGATATGAAGTCGATCACTGTTTCTTTTGTTTCCCCGTCTATTTGCTATGAAGCAATTGGACCAGATGGCATGATCTTCATTTTTTTGAAGGTTGATTTTTAAGACAGCTTTTTCAAATTCCTCTTTCACCTTCAACAAAAGAGTCCGAAATGCAATCTCAAAATTGACAGAATGATCTCTGTACGTTTCCAAGGCAAACCATTCAATGTCACGGTAATCCAAGTCTATGCTCTGACCAGCAATGCTGAAGAAGCTGAAGTTGAACAGTTCTATGAAGACCTACAATACCTTCTAGAACTAATACCCCCCAAAAGATATCCTTTACATTATAGGGGACTGGAATGCAAAAGAAGGAAATCAGGAAACACCTGGAGTAACAGGCAAATTTGGCCTTGGAGTACAGAATGAAGCAAGGCAAAGCCTAATAGAGTTTTGCCAAGAGAATGCACTGGTGATAGCAAACACCCTCTTCCAACAACACAAGAGAAGACTCTACACATGGACATCACCAGATGATCGACATCAAAATCAGATTGCATATATTCTTTGCAGCCAAAGATGGAAAAGCTCTATACAGTCAGCAAAACAAAACCGGGAGCTGACTGTAGCTCAGATCATGAACACCTTATTGCCAAATTCAGACTTAAATTGAAGAAGGTGGAGAAAATCACTACACCATGCAGATATGACCTAAATCAAAATCCTCATGACTATATAGTGGAAATGAGAAACAGATTTAAGGGACTAGATCTGATAGACAGAGTCCCTGATGAACTATGGACAGAGAATCATGACATTGTACAGGAGACAGGAATCAAGACCATCCCCAAGAAAAAGAAATGCAAAAAAGCAAAATGGCTGCTGGAAGAGGCCTTACAAATAGCTGTGAAAAAAAGACAAGCAAAAAGCAAAGGAGAAAAGAAAAGATACAAGCATCTGAATGCAGAGTTCCAAAGAATAGCAAGGAGAGATAAGAAAGCCTTCCTCAGCGATCAATGCAAAGAAATAGAGGAAAAGAATAGAATGAGAAAGACTAGAGATCTCTTTAAGTTAGATATACCAAGGGAACATTTCATGCAAAGATGAGCTCAATAAAGGGCAGAAATTGTAGGGACCTAACAGAAGCAGAAGATATTAAGAAGAGATGGCCAGAATACACAGAAGAACTGTACAGAAAGATCTTCATGGCCCAGATAATCATGATGGTGTGATCACTCACCTAGAGCCAGACATGCTGGAATGTGAAGTCAAGTGGGCCTTAGAAAGCATCACTACGAACAAAGTTAGTGGAGATGATGGAATTCCAGTTGAGCTATTTCAAATCCTGAAAGATGATGCTGTGAAAGTGCTACGTTTAATATGCCAGCAAATTTGGAAAACTCAGCAGTGGCCACAGGATTGGAAAAGGTCAGTTTTCATTCAAATCCCAAAGAAAGGCAATGCCAAAGAATGCTCAAGCTATGGCACAGTTGCACTCATCTCACATGATAGTAAAGTGATGCTTAAAATTCTCCAAGCCAGGCTTCAGCAATACATGAACCATGAACTTCCATATGTTCAAGCTGGTTTTAGAAAAGGCAGAGGAACCAGAGATCAAATTGCCAACATCCGCTGGATCATGGAAAAAACAAAAGAGTTCTAGAAAATATCTACTTCTGCTTTGTTGACTATGCCAAAACCCTTGACTGTGTGGATCACAATAAACTGTGGAAAATTCTGAAAGAGATGGGAATACCAGACTACCTGACCTGCCTCTTGAGAAACCTGTATGCAGGTCAGGAAGCAACAGTTAGAACTGGACATGGAACAACAGACTGGTTTAAAATAGGAAAAGAGGATGTCAAGGCTGTACCCATTGGTTAATCTTTAAACTGATGTTTAGTTTGAGATGAGGGCTGGATTTTCATTGTCTACTGTCTTGCTCATAGGGCTTCTCTTATTGCAGTCATTCTTGACTCCCATCATTCCAGCTGTGTTGAAATAAATAATAATTTTATCACAGACTCAAGTTTGAGGTATTCTTCACCATCTGAAATTGGACAATTGCTGATATCCTTCAGGTGGTTTTCAGGTTTGACTCTAAAAGCTGTTCACAAAGTATGATCTGGATTTAGTCTTTCTTTTATCACATATTACCTGACATCTGTATGAACCAACAATTTTTGTGTTCTAGTACTATCTAATGTTTCTTCTTTTCTTTTTTTTTCCTTCTCTTGTTTTTTCCCTTTCAAGGGTAATATTGGTGTTTTGGCAGTTCATATATTTGTACAGAAGTCTTCATTTTATTTCAGAAATTCAGGTAGCATCAACCAGAATGAGGAAAATATTATCTGACTTTCTTAGTAATATTTTAAGGAGATTATTAGGAAGTTGGTTGTTCTTTTTAAAATATTTTTTAATCTTTGAGATATTTCTTTTCTCAAGCCTTGTTTTTAGCATCTCTAATCTACTGATTTTCCTCTTTTGAGATATTAACCTCACACAAAATACATTTAAAGGACTCTGTTAACCTTCTTGGACTGAACATTAAGTCAGCTTACTGTTTCTTGGTCTGTCACATTTAACTGTCACATCTGGCCTGCCTCCTTCTAAAGTGTATATGACTGCCTTCAAGATCACACTTCTTTTCAGTGGTCACAACTGGCTCCAAGTCTCCTAGTCTACAATGAAACAGACTCTACTTAGGAAACTGAGAGAAAATATTATCAACCTATGTATAAGTCACAATCATTCTAAGAAACTGAAGTAGCACATTATAGCTATTATTACAATAGTATCTTTATTGATATTCAAATCATACCACCACTATCACCACCAGAAAAGAAGCTGTCAATTATGTCCCTTAAAAAGATTTTTAAAAATAATTATATATTTTTTCTGGTACTTTGAAGCTTGAAACTATAATTTCATTGACTATTGATTTTATTTTGTGCTATTTAACAAGCAATGATATGCATGGAGTTTTATAGAACTAACTTCTAATGCAGTAAGATGACAAAATAAAAAATCCTGCCATTCTTTTGTTTATCATCCAAAAGTAAAAAATTAAGTTGATTCCTTGTGTTTGTTTCCTAAATTACTTATTGGACTTCTTCATATTAGTGTTGATTATTTTATAAATTGAGTTCTTAATAACAAGTGGCAATAAGCAGTGACAATAATCATAACCAAACATTGGTTGTTAAACCCATCTAAATTAGTAAGCATAATGATTAATAAAAACTAAAATATAGGTTGAGTCTAAGTTACAGAAAAAAGGCACATAAATATATACTTATGAAAACAATGTACTCCAGCCACCAGTGGTTTCCAGTTCAGTTCAGTTCAGTCACTCAGTCGTGTCCAACTTTTTGTGACCCCATGGATTGCAGAATGCCAGGTTTTCCTGTCCATCACCAACTCCCAGAGTTTACTCAAGCTCATGTCCATTGAGTCAGTGATGCCACCCAACCATCTCATCATCTATCATCTCCTTCTCCTCCCACCTTCAGTCTTTCCCAGCATCAGGGTCTTTTCCAATGAGTCAGTTCTTCACATCAGGTGGCCAGAATATTGGAGCTTCAGCTTCAGCATCAGTTCTTCCAATGAATATTCTGGACTGATTTCCTTTAGGACGTACTGGTTGGATCTCCTTGCAATCCAAGGATTTTTGATAACATATTATTCTTTTCTTTTTTCTAACCATGTATTTTTGGAGTTCTTTACAATATGTAAATATATACAACAAATGCCAACGTTGGAGAGGCTTACTTAATCTGAGTAAGTAATTATGTTTCTTCCCTTTGAATGGCAATACTTCCTGCAGCAAACAATTTATAATATATTTATGCCCTCCATAACTGAATAGTTAAAGTTATACAGAAATAAAGTACCTATAATCAGCATATAACTTCACTGCAACAATAAAAGAAATATCAGGAGTGAGTCTTAAAGTATACATCTCTGTTCTTTTATAAATGAATAGGATTATCTAAAGCCTATATGTGCCCTTGAAGTTTCCTAGATAGATTCAAAGAGAAAAACATTAGTCCCAGCAAAGCTTCAGCAAGAGCTGGAGCATTCATTTATTCCTGAATAAACACAGCGTAGATGGATTGGAGTTTTCTTCATCGTAAATCCATGGCACAACAATGAAGATAAAAATGTTAATATTATAACTCTTATCAAGCCTAAAAAAATCAAAGTAGATTCACTCATTAATAGATCATAGAAAAAAGTCACACATGTCAATGAATTATATAGTGGTTATAATGCCATATTATGTAGAAAGGGTGAAAAGCAAGTTGTATATGGTTAAATAGGATTTTATTTAAAATTTTGTCATGCCAGTAACTTTTAATTAATTTGTTGACAGATTCATGGCTTAGAGATATTTTGTTGCCAAATATCAACAAAACCAAGCCCACCATATTTTTATAAACCAGGGAGCATTTGTGAAATGAGGAAAATAAATGAAAAGGAAGTCAAGTATAAGAGATCATAATCTGGAGGAAGGTAAACTTTTCAAATAACAGATTTATGACACACTGCTGCTGCTGCTGCTGCTGCTGCTGCTGCTAAGTCGCTTCAGTCGTGTCTGATGCTGAGCGACCCCATAGACGGCAGCCCTCCAGGCTCCTCTGTCCCTGGGACTCTCCAGGCAAGAACACTGGAGTGGGTTGCCATTTTCTTCTCCAATGCATGAAAGTGAAAAGTGAAAGTGAAGTCGCTCAGTCGTGTCCGATTCTTAGCGACCCCATGGGCTGCAGCCTACCAGGCTCCTCCGTCCATGGGATTTTCCAGGCAAGAGTATAACACACTAGGGAAAAATAAATATTGCCTTATTTCATAAAGTTCTAAAAATTCAAATCAGGAAGAACTGCCATATTTCATATGGTGTTATGGGTTGAGGTATATCTTTTAAAATTCATGTGTTTAAATCATAACACCTAGTACCTCAACATGTAACTTTATTTTTACTATATTCACTCTTGCCTGGAATCATAATCCAGGTGATGATTTGGAAGTAAAATTGCAGAGGTAATTAATTACTTTGAAATAATTACAGAGGGATCTAATCCAATATGACAACTGACTGGATGAGGTCCACACATATCTTTGAGAACAAATAATCTTTATTTAATGTCTATTGATTATAAATGTTAATTACATTTACAAAATATCTTGATACCACCTTCTGCACTAGTGTTTGACAAACGATTAGGAAGAGTAGCCAAATCAAGTCAACATATACAGTTTGCCATCATATAGATCTATTGTGTCCTCCTTTTGGGATGCAATCTCAAGAGGGGTCATTAGTCAAAGTAACTCTCAGATAATAAAAAATTTAGGTTACTATTCTACAATCTTAATTATTAAAATGTCTATTAATAAAAATTTCAAAAATCAACTAATGTTAATGGTTGTAGACATCCATTTACAGATTAAGGAACTATTATCCTTTATGTCTTTCCCTCTCAAGTCCACTTGAATAACAGTAAATAGATTTTAGGATATAAATAGTCTAGAAACAAATCCAGAGATGTTGTCTATTTAAAACATAGGTGAGGAAAAATGCAAATTTAACAACAGTACAGTTAAACTTAAAATTCAGATAGGATAAATTATCACCATCCCCTATCTTACACAAAAATATAAATGTTATCAAAGTGTATTGTTCATATAATCATGGATGATAGCATAAAAGAGTTTCTAGAAGAATATATTCATGGATTTACATGTGCAGCCAAGAAAATTGCATTCATGATATTGAAGTAAGTAAATATATCTTAAACAGGGCACAAAAGAACGCCATGAGAGAAAATATTGATAATTAGACTGGAATAAAATCAAGAAATATTTTTCTTCAAAAGACATTGTATGAATGTAAAAAGGGAAACATTGTATTTTAATATGTATAAGTGACAAAGAACTAATATATACAGCATATAACTTCAGCAAATAATTTTAAAAGACAACCTAACAGATTAGTCTGACAAATACTTGAACTGAAACATCACAAAGAGGATATTCACATAGCTATTAAACACGTGAAAATGTACTACTAAAGTTCAGATGTCATGGAAAAATGGAAATTAAACCATAGGAAGCTTCTAAGGACTTCCCAGGAGGTGATACTGGTAAAGAACCCTCTTGCCAATGCAGGAGGCATAAGAGATGTAGGTTTAATCTCTGGGTCAGGAAGCTCTCCTGTAGGAGGGCATGCAACCTACTCCAGTATTCTTGCTTGGAGAAGCCCATCAACAGGAGAGACTGATGAGCTAGAGTTGATAGGATCACAAAGAGGTGGACATAACAAGAGCGACTGAAAAGGTATGCATGAAGCTTCTAAACATATCCCAGGTTGAGAAGGAATCTGACCACATAAGAATTCCCCAAAAATAAGAAATTGATACATATATATAAAAGTAAGGATGAAAGAGCAACCCACTCCAGTGTTCTTGCCTGGAGAATCCCAGGGACGGGGGAGCCTGGTGGGCTGCCGTCTAGGGGGTCGCATAGAGTCAGACACAACTGAAGTGACTTAGCAGCAAGGATGAAAGGATAATTAGTTTCAAGTCAGTTTTGATACTCTTTCATTCCCTATGTATTCAGAGTATTTGCCATTGGATGTATTTTGGTTTTATTGTCTTTAATTACTATGTCAGATACTTTGTACTATATATGCATTACAGAGTAACCCAGAGAACCACTTAGTTTGAGATCTATCTATTTTACATATGACTAACCACAAAATTCTTCTAACCAATGTACCATAGAAAAACAAAAATTCAGATAATATGGGTATATCCTGATAAAATTGATTCTTTAGATAAGCTGCCCACTACATAGAACCCTGATTTACTGTTCATCCATCTGCCTTCCAGGTTCTAAAATTACTATTTTCTTTCCTCCCATTTTCTTTGTCCTTGTGGATTTGTGACTTTTACAATTGTTTTTGAAGTATACTTTTCCTAGAAAATCTTACAAACTATACGTTTATAGCTGGATAAACTACCAAAACTAAAAATCACAGACTAATGAATTTAACAACACCAGTACCTTAATCCCTTTCAATCACTATCCCTAGTTTTCCTATCACAGTTATTGTTACTCATTGTTATTGTTCCAAAAATGAAATCGAATTGTAAATACTTTAAGTGTCTAGATATCTACTTTTGTTCATGTTTCAGTATGTGGGCTTCCCTGGTGGCTCAGAGGATAAAGCGTCTGCCTGCAATGCAAGAGACCCAGGTTCTATCCCTGGGTTGGGAAGATCCCCTGGAGAAGGAAATGGCAACCCATTCCAGTATTCTTGCCTAGAGAATCCCATGGACAGAGGAGCCTGAGTGGGCTACAGTCCACGGGGTCGCAAAGAGTCGGACACGACTGAGTGACTTCACTTCACTTCACTTCAGTTCACTTCAGTATGTTTTATAGTCATTTAAAGTTGCTAAAGAGTAATCCAATTTTATGTATTCTCTGATGAAAGTGAAAGAGGAGAGTGAAAAAGTTGGCTTAAAGCTCAACATTCAGAAAACGAAAATCATGGCATCTGGTTCCATCATTTCATGGCAAATAGATGGAAAACAGAGTCAGACTTTAATTTTGGGGGCTCCAAAATCACTGCAGATGGTAGTTGCAGCCATGAAATTAAAAAATGCTTACTCCTTTGGAAGGAAAATTATGACCAACCTAGACAGCATATTAAAAAGCAGAGACATTACTTTGTCCATAAATGTCCATCTACTCAAAGCTATAATTTTTCCAATAGTCATGTATGGATGTGAGAGTTGGACTATAGAGAAAGCTGAGTGCTGAAGAATTGATGATTTTGAACTGCGGTCTTGGAGAAAACTCTTTAGATTTCCTTGGACTGCAAGGAGATCCAACCAGTCCATCCTAAAGGAGATCAGTCCTGGGTGTTCATTGGAAGGACCGATGTTGAAGCTGAAGCTCCAATACTTTGGCCACCTGATGTGAAGAGCTGACTCATTTGTAAAGACCCTGTTGCTAGGAAATATTGAGGGCAGGAGGAGAAGGGGATGACAGAGGATGAGATGGTTGGATGGCATCACTGACTCAATGGACATGGGTTTGGGTGGACTTCGGGAGTTAGTGATGGACAGGGAGGCCTGGAGTGCTGCAATCCATGGGATTGCAGAGAGTCGGACATGACTGAGTGACTGAACTGAACTGAACTGAATGATGAAAAATTTTTAACTTAGCTGTTGTCAAGAAAGCCAATGTTCAAAAGAAGTGTGAACATTTTTGTCACATGTGTTGGTAGAATAATTACTCTTGGGTGCGAACTTTGAGTTATAGAAAAGTTTTAAGTTCAGCTCTATCAGATTGACAACTTTCAAAAGTGTTTGTATTACTTCTTGGTTTGAATAGAAAACATATTGATGTTCCAGTTGCTCCACAATCAAATATTTACTATGATCAGTCTTTTTACATTGGGGGCAAACTGAGATATATTTAGAGGTTTCATGTGTGTGTGCTCAACATTCTTGCCAACACTTGCAGTTTCTTTTTTTGTAAAAATAATTCTAACAGGTTTGAGGTGATATATCATTGTGGTTTTGGTTTGCATGTTCTTTATGATTACTGAAGTTGAGCACTTATTCCTGTACTTATTGGCCATCTGTATGTCTTTGGAAAAGTTTCTCTCAGATCTTCTGCCCATTTTTAGTCAACTTGTTTTCTTGCTATTGTGTTGTATGAGTTCTTTATATATTTTGGATATTAACCCATTAATTGATAATATCATTTGCAAATACTTTCCCTCATTCTATAAATCATCTCTTCATTTTGATGGTGATGTCCTTTGTTGTGCAGTACAATTTTAGTTTGATATAGTCCCATTTTTTCTTTACTTTTGTTTCCATTGCCTTGGGAGGCATATCCACAAAAATACCAGTAAGACTGATGTCAATGAGGTTACTGTCTCCTTTTTCTTCTAGGAGTTCTATGGTTTCAGGTCTTACGTCTAGGTCTTTACTCTTTGTTGTTCAGTTGCAACCGACTCCTTGAGACCTCATGGAAAGCAGCAAGGCAGGATTCTCTGTCCTTCACCATCTCCCAGAACTGTCTCAAACTCATGTTTGTTGAGTCAGTGATAACATCCACCCATCTCATCTTCTGTTATCCCCTTCTCCTCCTGCCTTCATCTTTCTCAGCATCAGGGTCTTTTCTAATGAGTCAAGCTCTTTACATCAGGTGGCCAGAATATTAGAGCTTCAGCCTCGGTCCTTCCAATGAATTTTCAGGATGATTCTTTTAAGACTGACTGGTGTTATCTCCTTGCAATTCTAGGGATTCTCAAGAGTCTTCTCCAAAACCACTGTTCAAAAGTATCAGTCCTTCAGCACTCAACCTTCTTTATGGTTCAACTCTCACATCCATACATGACTACTGGAAAAACCATAGCTTTGACCAGATTGAACTTTGTCTACAAAGTAATGTCTCTGCTTTCTAATATGCTATCTAGGTTTATGATAGCTTTACTTCCAAGAAGCAAGCATCTTTTAATTTCTTGACTACATTCATCACCTGCAGTGATTTTGGAGCCCAAAAATATAAAGTATGTCACTGTTTCCATTGTTAAAGTTCAGTTCAGTCACTCAGTCGTGTCTGACTCTTTGCAACACCATGAATAGCAGCAAGCCAGGCCTCCCTGTCCATCACCAGCTCCCAGAGTACACCCAAACCCATGTCCATTGAGTAAGTGATGCCATGCAACCATCTCATCCTCTGTCATCCCCTTCTCCTCCTGTCCTCCATCTTTCCCAGAATCAGGGTCTTTTCCAGTGAGTCAGCTCTTCACATCAGGTGGCCAAATTACTGGAGTTTCAACATCAGTCTTTCCAATGAACACCCAGGACTGATCTCCTTTATGATGAACTGGTTGGGTCTCCTTGCAGTCCAAGGAACTCTTAAGAGTCTTCTCCAACACCACAGGTCAAAAGCATCAATTCTTCGGTGCTCAGCTTTCTTTATAGTCCAACTCTCACATTCATACGTGACTACTGGAAAAACCATAGCCTTGACTAGACAGACCTTTGTTGACAAAGTAATGTCTCTGCTTTTTAATATGCTGTCTGGGAAAGTTGTCTAACTTTCCTTCCAAGGAGTAAGCGTCTTTTAATTTCAAGGCTGCAATCACCATCTGCAGTGATTTTGGAGCCCCCCAAAATAAAGTCATCAACTGTTTCCCCCTCTATTCCCCGTGAAGTGATGGGACCAGATGCCATGATTTTCGTTTTCTGAATGTTGAGCTTTAAGTCAACTTTTTCACTCTCCTCTTTCACTTCATCAAGAGGCTCTTTAGTTCTTCTTCACTTTCTGCCATAAGGGTTGTGTCATCTGCATATCTGAGGTTATTGATGTTTCACCCTGGCAATCTTGATTCCAGCTTGTACTTCCTCCAGCCCAGTGTTTCTCATGATGTACTCTGCATAAAAGTTAAATAATCAGTGTGACAATTTAGAGCCTTGAAGTACTCCTCTACCTATTTGGAACCAGTTTGTAGTTCCATGTCCAGTTATAACTTCCATTGTATTCCCATCTATTTGCCATGAAATCATGGGACCAGATTCCATGATCTTGGTTTTATGAATGTTGAGTTTTAAGCCAGCTTTTTCACTATGCTCTTTCACCTTCACCAAGAGGCTCTTTCTTTCCTCTTTGGCTTCTGCCATAAGGGTGGTTTCAACTGCATAACTGAGGTATTGACATTTCTCCTGGTAATCCTGATTCCCGTTTGTGCTTCATCCAGCCTGGCATTTTGCCTGAGGTACTCTGCATATTATTTAAAGAAGCAGGTTGACAATATACAGCCTTGACATATTCCTTTTCCAGTTTGAAACCAGTCCATTGTTCCATGTCCAGTTCTAACTCCTTCTTGTTCACCTGCATACAGGTTGCTCAGGAGGCAGGTGAGGTGTTCTAGTATTCCCATCTCTTGAAGAATTTTCTACAGTTTGTTGTGATCTACACTGTCAAAAGCTTTAGCAAAGTCAATGAAGCAGAAGTAGTTTTTTTATGTGTGCATGTATGGAATTATCTTGCTTTTTCTATGATACAATGGATGCTGGCAATTTGATCTTTAGTTCCTCTGCCAGCTTGTACATGGGAAGTTCTCAGTTTACTTGCTGTTGAAGCCTAGCTTGGAGAATGTTGAGCATTACTTTCCTAGCATGTGAAATGAGTGCAGTTGTACAGTAGTTTGAACATTATTTGCACTGCCTTTCTTTGGTATTAGTATGAAAGCTTATTTTTTCCAGTCCTGTGACCACGGCTGAATTTCCAAATTTGCTGGCATATTGAGTGCAACACTTCCACAGCATCATCTTTTAGGCTTTGAAATAGCTCAGCTGAAATTCCATCACCTCCACTAGCTTTGTTCACAGTGATACTTCCTAAGGCCCACTTGACTCATACTCCAAAATGTCTGGCTCTAGTTGAGTGGTCATACCATCATGGTTATCTGGATCATTAAGATTTTTTTGGTATAGTTCTTCTATGTATTCTTGCCACCTCTTCTTAATATCTTCTGCTTCTGTTAGATTCATTTCTGTCCCTTATTGTGCCCATTTTTGCATGAAATATTCCCTTGGTACCTGTAATTTTCTTGAAGAAACCTCTAGTCTTTCCCATTTTTTTTGTTTTCCTCTATTTCCTTTGCATTGTTCACTTAGAAATCTTTATCTCTCTTTGCTCTTCTTTGAAACTCTGTATTCAGCTGGTTATATCTCTCCTTTTTTCCTTTACCTTTTGTTTATTTTCTTTTTTCAGCTATTTGTAAGGTTTCCTCAGACAATCATTTTGCCTTTTTGTATTTATTTTTATTGGGGATGATTTTGATCACCACCTCCTGTACAATGTTACAAACCTCTCCATAGTTCTTCATGCACTCTGTCTGTCAGATCTAATCCCTTGAATCTATTTGTCACTCCCACTGTATAACTGTAAGGGATTTTATTTAGGTCATACCTGAGTGGCCCAGTGGTTTTCCCTACTTTCTTCAATGTAAGTCTGAATTTGGCAATAAGGAGTTCATGATCTGAGCCTTGGTCAGCTCCTGGTCTTGTTTTTGCTGACTGTATAGAGCTTCTCCACATTTCACTGCAAAGAATATAATGAATCTGATTTTGGTATTGACCATCTGGTGATGTCCATGCAAACAGTTTTATATTGTGTTGTTGGAAGGCAGTGTTTGCTATGAGCAGTCCATTTTCTTGGCAAAGCTCTGTTAGCCTTTGTCCTGCTTCATTTACTACTTTAGTCTTTATTCTGCTTTGTGTTAAATTTTGTGTAGGGTGTAAGACAGTAGTCTAGTTGCATCATTTTGCATGTGACTGTCCAGTTTTCCCAACACCATTTATTGAAGAGTTTACCCTTTCCCCTTTATATATTACTGGCTTCTTTTCCCTAATTAAATAGCCATATGTGCGTGGGTTTATTTCTCAGCTCTTTGACCTGTTCCATTGATCCCTGTGTATGAACTATCCCAATACCATACTGTTTTGCTTAGTGTGGTTCTCTAACAATTTTGACATTAGTAAGAGTCAGTATATTACCTTTGTTATGTTGAGGCATCTTCCCTCTGTACCCACTCTGTTATGAGGTTTAGTTAGAAATATATCTTGAATTTTGTCAAGTGCTTTTTCTGTATCTACTAAAGCCAGTGTTTACTTATTGATTTTATGTCGGAATAATCTATTCATTGATGAAAGTGGAGTATTAGAATCTCCCACTATTATTATATTGCAGTTTTAGGATCCCTTTAATTCTGTTAATGTTTGCTTTATATATTTAAGTGTTCATATGTTTAGTGCATAAGTCTCTACAAATGTTACAGCTAGCCTCCTGTTGGATTGATTATCACTATGTAATGCTCTTGTCTCTTATTATCATCTTTGTTTTATAGTTTATGTCTAATATGAATATAAGTCTATTTTTACATGTATTTTGTCTGATATATGCTGCAGATCCTCAGGTTGAATCTTTTAGACAAGCAAATAGGCTTGATTCACATAAAAATGAAAGGTGTATCAGTCTCCTATTTGTGAAATGATTTTGCATGGTAGCCTGTTGAGAACATTCTTTCCAATTGTTAAATTCTCATGGGATCCAAATCACAATATTCCTTAGTCACCAGAGCCAGGAAATCAAGGGGCATCCCATATTGGGGAAGCATCAAAATTTTTGCCACAATGCATAAAATCAGGGGCATAAGACATGTAAAACCTCATCTCTAGAAGATACTGGCACTTTGGAGTGCAGCAACAGGAGAGCATGAAGTTAGTGTCCACCCTCCAAGGTCTCTGGAAAGATTGCAGTGATCTGTTAGATATGTGATTAATTAGAACACTGCCTCTGAGATCACAGCTATAAAGGTAAGCTAATAGGCTTCTTTCACAGAAGGACTTGGCTTTGGAAGATTTTTTTGCTCTGCCCTGAAGGTGTGGCTATTTAAGAACTATATCTCTAAGCTTGATTATAGTCCAGTGTGACTGTTGAATGTTAGCCTTTGTGATCACCTGAGTGAGGTAATCTAGAGTTGTCCCTGAATGGCAGCCACAAAAATTACTGGACCAGAGGAGGGAAAAGCATCTGTCTGAAAGATATAAGTCAGCTGGAGTGTGGCAGAGAAAACCACAAAGGTGGTACCTACCAGCTGAAGTGAGGCAGAGGAAGAACACACCAAAGATGGTGACCACCAGCCTCCATTTGCATACAATATCCCAGGAGGCCCCTAGAGGTGTATTAAATTTGATGTCCATCCCTCAGGCTGACACCTTAAGACAAACAATAACCTCTTTCACCTAATGTCTGGGTACCTGACAATCTGTTGTCTCAGTTCTGGTCCCAGGGCTAAGCGAGTACCAGAATGTGAGGTTCATGGGGTTGCAAAGAGTCGGACACGACTGAGTGACTGAACTGAACTGAACTAATTGTGGGTCACTTCACCAAGGGTAGAGTTTATGATAAGATTGTATCTCAGCCTTTCCTATCTGATTTTTTTTTTTCTCATGCCTGATGTGAAGGAGTTGCTAAACTAGTTTTTAGATTTTTTTTAGAAGAAATGTTTTCATATGTATCTGAAGGTAGGTTCAGGATTTCGTTCATGACCAGATTGAATTAGAAACCTGGAGGTTTTTATTTCTGAAGGCTAAGCCAAGCTTGAGTACATTGCTGAAATATAGAAACAGGGGCTTGGCTGTACTAAGGGTCTGTAAAACCCAAAACTAATTATATTTACAGTGTTTCAATGGATTGAATATTTTTGTCACATTTGAATTCAAATGTTGAAAACTAATCCCCAATTTCATATTTGGAAATGGGACTTTGGGGAGATAATTAGATCATGAGACTTTGATGATGGAATTAGAATTAGTGCAAGTATAGGTGTACTTTGGATATACTACATGTGTGATTCCAGACCACTGCAGCAGAGCAAATATCACAATAAAATGAGTCATACATTTTTGACTTCCCTAATTTTTGTCATATAAAAGTTATGTGTATACTAGACTAGTCTATTAAGTGTGCAGTAACATTATAATCCTAAAAATGTATATACCTCAGAAATACTTTATTGATAAACAAAATACTAACCTCAAAAATACTTTATTGGTAAAAAAAAAAATCACAAAACACTAACCATTTTCTGAGACTTTAGGAAGTCATAATTGTGTTACAATAGCAATATCAAAGATCACTGATCACAGAAATGAAATTTACTCAGTGGTGTCTGACTCTTTGCAACCCCTTGGACTTCAGCCTGCCATGCTCTTCTGTCCATAGGGTTCTCTAGGCAAGAATATCAAAGTGGATTGCCATTTCCTACTCCCTGAATCTTCCCAACCCAGGAATTGAACGGAGGTCTCCTGCATTGCCAGCAGATTCTTTCTCATCTAAGCCACCAGGGGAGCTTCTTGGAATGTTCTAAGAATTAACAAAATGTAACACAGACATAAAGTGAACAAATGCTGTTGTAAAAATGGCACAATTTAATTAGCATAAGTGCACATTTTTCTTATAAAAATTTAAAATAGAATTACTGCATTATAGGGAACGTATATGGTTATCATCAAATATTACCAAATAATTTCCAACTTAATTGTACAATTTTACAATTACACTATAATAAATGAAAATCCAGTTACTGCATATTCTCAATAAACATGTATTCTTTAGTTTTAGCATTTTTGGCCAATGTGTGTGTATATTGTGATTTTAATTTGAACTGAGAAATACATGAACTGTTAACTTCCAGATATTCAAGCTGGTTTTAGAAAAGGCAGAAGACCCAGAGCTCAAATTGCCAACATCCACTAGATCATCAAAAAAGCAAGAGAGTTCCAGAAAAACATCTATTTCGGCTTTATTGATGATGCCAAAGCCTTTGACTGTGTGGATCACAATAAATTATGGAAAATTCTGAAAGAGATGGGAATACCAGACCATCTGACCTGGTTCCAAACAGGAAAAGGAGTACGTCAAGGCTGTATATCATCACCCTGTGTATTTAACTTATATGCAGACTACATCATGAGAAACGCTGGGCTGGAAAAAGCACGAGCTGGAATCAAGATTGCTGGGAGAAATATCAATAACCTGAGATATGCAGATGACACTACCCTAATGGCAGAAAGTGAAGAAGAACTAAAAGTCCTCTTGATGAAAGTGAAAGAGGAGAGTGGAAAAGTCGGCTTAAAGCTCACAATTCAGAAAACTAAAATCATGGCATCTAGTTCCATCACTTCATGGGAAATAGATGGGGAAACAGTGGAAACAATGTCAGACTTTATTTTGGGGGGCTCCAAAATCACTGCAGATGGTGATTGCGGACATGAAATTAAGAGATGCTTACTCCTTCGAAGGAAAGTTATGACCAAACTAGATAGCATATTCAAAAGCACAGACAGTACTTTGCCAACAAAGGTCTGTCTAGTCAAGGCTATGGTTTTTCCAGTGGTCATGTATGGATGTGAGAGATGGACTATAAAGAAAGCTGAGCGCCGAAAAATTGATGCTTTTGAACTGTGGTGTTGGAGAAGACTCTTGAGAGTCGCTTGGACTGCAAGGAGATCCAACCAGTCCATCCTAAAGGAGATTAGCCCTGTGATTTCTTTGGAAGGACTGATGCCGAAGCTGAAACTCCAATACTCTGGCCACCTCATGCAAAGACTTAACTCATTGGAAAAGACCCTGATGCTGGGAGGGATTGGGGGCAGGAGGAGAAGGGGATGTCAGAGGATGAGATGGCTGGATGGCATCACCGACTCGATGCACATGAGTTTAAGTAAACTCCGGGGGTTGGTGGTGGACAGGGAGGCCTGGCGTGCTGCGGTTCATGGGGTCTCAAAGAGTCAGACACAACTGAGCTACTGAACTGAATACTGCAGAACAACTTTTCCTACACTGGCAACTAGATATCATTCTTTTGAAGTAACTGCTCAAATATTTTTTTCATCTTAAACTGAGTTTTTCTTATATATCTGTAAAATTTGAAATACTGTTAGTCAGAATCAGTTTTCAGATTTACGAAGTGTAAGTGCCTTATCTGAGTATCTGACTTATCACTTGCAAAATGTTTTTATTTTTTTTATTAAGATAAACTTTGTAATTTTAAGTTATATTTCTCATATAATTCAATTTTGTCCTTTTTTATAATCTCTTACTGATATGAAAAAAAGTCTTTCCCTAATGCCATGAAAATATTTAATCTTTTATATACATCTATGTAATCCATCTCATATGTTTTTTGTGTATGGTGTGAGGTATTGAAAACAATTTACTTTTTCATTTGTAATCCAGTCATTTCAGCACCATATATTGAAAAGACATTCTTTTACCCAAAGTACTTCCTCTCAGTTTGCTAATGACTTATTTTTTTTTTCATTTATTTAAGTCACACTCATTTTAGCATTCTTTTATTATTCAGTCTCTTAATGTGGTGAATTGCATTAATTACCTTTAACTTTGTACTCTTTGCATATATTTGCCATGTCACAAAGTGAAAACATTTTATAATTTGTATTCAATTTATTAAAATATTAAAAACACTATGTTTAGGAGGGATACTAATTACAAGACTCATTTATTTTAATATCCATATTAGGATCTGTTATTTTCATTGTGTTGACTTCATTATATAAATGGGATGTATTCTGTTCTCTTCTGTTGCCCACAAAACATGTTCAGGATAGATAGTATACTTTTCTCATACATGTTCTTTAGGCTTTAACAATAAAGTCATCTAAGCTTGGAAATTTCTTCTTGATAAGATTGATAAAGTTTTGACAGATATTGAACTTTTTGGATCACCTGTTTCTTCTTGTCTCTATTTCAATAATTGCATGTTTTAGGAATATTTCAACTTACTCAACATGTCTAATTTATTTGTATGAAATTTTTTTATAACATTGTCTTATTTTATTGTCTATACACTACCTGGTGATTTTTATTTATTTTTTTGACCTTGAATTTTTTTTTTAATAGATCAGTTTTTCTTGGGAATAATCAGCTCTGTTTTTTTCTTTTTTTTTAATAAAAGATGACTATATCTACTTTTCTTAGCATTTGTGGTATCTAAAATGAAGAAAGAAAAACATGCAGTAGTTATCATATGTAGATATATATTAAATATTAATTTCTTTTTAAACATCAATTTAACTGGAGCCTACAAGCTTTGCTGTTTTATGTTTGCCATATATAAAATTTTCTTTTTGATAGTTTGTCTTGTGAGCTATTTTGAAGTATGTGTTTAAATTATTTTGGTATATTTATTACCCTTGTTTCACTCATTTCTAGCTTCATTTCATTGTGGGAGATAGCATACTCTGTGATTTCAGTTTTTTTTAAAATCTGTTGAAATTGGTTCTAAGGAACTACATATGGGCTATTTAGGTGTATTTTGCATCTGAATTTGAAAATAACTTATATTATTTGGTGGTTTCAGTATTCTATAACAGAATTTGGATACACTCGAGGACTGTTAATAATGCAGTTAGTTGTAATATAGAACACACATAGGGGAGAAACAGAAGATCACAACATGAGCCCTAATCATGCCACTGGGATTGAAGAGGATTGATTAATTTTAGAAATGCAAAACTTCATGTCTTTTTAAAATAACCTTCAACATATAGTTTTCTCAGTCAGGATCCTGCTATTTTGAAGTGTTCTCATTCACATGGAGATGGATTTTATATACAGGACTTAACATTACTCAAACAGTTACTTTGTAAGACATATTCAGTCTTGTTTCTCTTATATTGCTTGCATCCCATATTCTACACCTCATTCTCATCTAGGCCTCCTTGCTGTTTTGCACCCATTGCTTATTACCACAGTCATCTCATGATAACATCCATATGGTTTCTGCAATTTGATGACTTCTAAGTAGGGCAGTTTACTCTGCAATATCTATCTGCAGTGTCATTGCAACACACAATATCTTTCTTTTATATTCAAAGCAAGAAACCAATGACAACTGTTTCTCAAAGAAATGAAAAAACAATGATTAGTATTTTCCCCAGACACCAAAAGAAAACTTAAAATGTAGACAAATTAAAATTGTTTTAGCATACTAATATAATTTAAAATATTGTGTTGGATCCTACTATCAAATGTTCAATATTTTTTGTGAGTTTAGCAAAATTGACTGGTATTTTGACTATATACTGTTTCATACTTAGATTTTCCTTTAATTCATTGAAATATTCCTCATTGTAATTCTTATATGATGGTTCAAATGCACTAATTCATTTACTCATTGAGTGCTTATAATGTGCATGGTATCCTAATCACATTTATTAGCAGTTCTTGACTTATAACCAAGAAAGGTAAATTATATTCTAAAACAATGCTCACTGCTCTGGTAAATGAATGAAAACACACATATCAGTGAAAATTTCTTAAACATTTTCTTTAATTAACTCATACTATGTTGCAAAGTATCTGAAACAGTGAACGTTATTTCATAGTTTCTTTACAGTAAGAATTTGACAACAGCTTAGATTAACTGGCTCTTGCTATGGGATTGCTCTTAGGCTATCAACCAGTGCTGTAGTTGTCTGTTCGTCTGAATAAAGCTGAAGAAGTATCTCTTCCCAAGATGGCTTACTAACATGGATGTGGATTGCTTGTTTCCGTTTCTAATTAGTTGTTGGCAGGAACCCATTGGACTGTTCTTATGCATGCTCTGGTTTCCTTTTCAAATGGAAGCTCGCATCAGCCAGGATGGGGATTTTAAGAGACCACAATGCCTTTTAGGCCTTAACCTTAGAAGTCACGCATTATCATTTGTGCCAGTATCTCTTACTCATGGAAATCAATTCTGATATAAAGGAGAGAGGAGATAAAATAAGAACATGAAAACCTGGAAATAGAATCATTGAGGACTATCTTGGTGATTATCTTTTACAGACTTATCTTTCTTACTTGAAAGACTTATCTTTCTTACTTCACTTCCTTGTCCCAAAGAATTCCATGACTTTCCAAAGTTCAATGATAAAATCCAAATTACTATGTAAGATGTAAAAGACCATCTTTGATCAGGATCCCTTATAATGGGTCTCCTTTCCTACCTTATGAAAGGCTACCTAAATTCACTGATGCAATCACTTTTTCAATATTAACTCATTTAGTCCTCAGAAAATCAATGATATTTGAACTATTATTACTTCCATTTTAAAGATACAAAAAAATAACACAATGGTTAGATTTGCCTAGCTAGTAAGTGCAAGAAGATAATTAAGGAAGTCAAATAAATCACATTTAGTTGCAGTTTTATTCAACTAATCTTGCCAACTATTCTCTGTCCTTTTTAAGCCATTCCTTATTTCTGGAATGATCATGTGAGTTTCTCTCCACTTGGAAAGCTCTAATAACTTGGACATGTTCAAGCAATTTACTTGTCAAAGTTCAACTTAAACATTCTTTTCTGTGATGCCCAAACACGGGCTTATTTTTTCTTTCTATTCTGTCCTTTGGAGTATCATGCATATCTAATTAATTTATTGAATATTTTTTTAGTTGTGAGGTTTACTGCAAGGTTATAAATACCTCTCATTTATTTATAAGGGATGAAACATACTCCATCATAAATATTTATTGAATACTTGCAATTATTATTGGAGGAACTGACATTGAATTGGTCTGGTAAGATTGATAGTACTAGAAAAGATTGAGATATGAAACAGTAATGCATGTAAGAATCAGAAAGGCATTTGAAATACAACTAGTAATGGGTGATATATTTTTAATGCTTATAAAGTAATAAACATAGTTCCAAGAAATTTTCAAATATATTATTTATTTTCCCTATCATCTTATGGAATACATAATGCTACTCTCACTATTTTGTTATTATTGTTGTTTCATTGTAGATTCATGTTCTATTCTTTGTGACCCTATGGATCATAGCCTGACAGTCTCCTCTGTCCTTGTTGAGCCATATATCTAGTAAGTGTTAAAAAGGATTCAAACTCAGGACTCTCAATTATATCTGTATCCTTAGATTGGTGATTTGGCAAGTGATCTGGTAAGCTTTGCTAAAGTTTTGGCCTAGACCTCATTTGACAGATAACAAAAGGCCATGGAAGATATTTTAACTTGGGAATGATGTGTTTAAGTGATATATTATGAAAATATTGTTTTTGTTATGAAAATTTGTCTGAGTTACAAAGAAGCTTGAGGCAGGGAGAAGATGCAGTTTGTAGGTCACTAATTTATTGTTATTCATATGTATAAGGTAATGCCATTTTAAATTCTGTTTCTCAGTGGGCATATACTTCATTATTATATGAATCAAGAAGCATACAAGAAAGATAACAGCCTGAAATATAAAACAATAATGCTAGTTCATGTAGGTCAAGCAAATTGAGAAAATTGAGGCCCCGATATTGCTTGAGATCATATGAGAATTTTAATGACAAAACCTACATAAGGAGAACCCAGTTTTCTCAATGCTAGTATACTTCTTCCAATTAAAACACCAGTAGTGATAAGTAGGAAAGTTCTTAATCTATGAAAATATGAAATATCAAGAAAAGCTGACATTTAGAAAGGATCTTCAGTGAATAATTAATACGATGTCAATTTAGATATCATTCTTTAAACTAAGAAATGTGTCAGTGCATATTAAATATGCATGCTTATGGAAAGTAAATAGGTGATTTTCAAGTACTTTGTTTTGTTTTTAGCACTGTTTCAGTATTCTTATTGAGTTTCTAAATTTTATAGGCCTTTTAAATTATTGTGTTTATTATTATATGTTCTGGAGTAGAGAAGACAATTTTGCATTTCATTTATTTACGTGTAAAATATTGCAAATCCACCTTGCTAAAATTGCAGTACAACATTGGACAAGGAATATCTTAATGATTTCCTCACATATATTCTAGCAACCCATTTATTATAATAATGAACCTTATGCAGGAAAACCCAAATCCCAAGTGTGGACCAGGTTAAATCTATTTTCTTCCCTCTCAAGATGCAGAAAATGAAAGTTATTAGTGACATTTGAACTTATATACTGTCTCTCATTTCTAAGTTACGTTAGTAATACTGAAAATTCCTGTTCCATAAAAGTAAGTCTTTTACAAGATTCATGGATTTTGCTAGTGAGCCTTTCACCTTTCAGACTCTTTCAAATGTGGTTTATATCAATCGTGACACAAAATCATTATGGAATAACCTTGGTTCATGGGAAGTGAACGGGTGGTCTCTGTTAAGTGTCCCCATATAGTGGACTACACAATAAATACCATTATGGCTTGTTTCAACACTGAAGTCAAAGGTTGAGTCTGAATACAGATGAAATTCTATTACATAACTTGAAGGAACAATCAAATTCCCTCAGCCAAAAGTAATATCTTCTTCATGAAAGTTCTCACAGTAATTTACCTGCCTAGGTTTTATAGAGCTTCCCACTTCCTACCTTGTAGTTTAGCTATTCATAAACATATATTCACACAAATATTTGAGGGCATGGTTTTTATTTACCTTGCATTGTATGGACCACATGACATAGTTGATAAAAATCATATTTATAACTCTGCCAAACTGTATTAAACATGGTGAGTTAATCTTATTAAAATGATTTTTTTTTCTGTTGCAGACAGAAAGAGGGTAATTTCAAATAATACATATGACCTTTTGCTTAAAATTATTGTTTTCCAAATTGAATCAGAGATCAATGAGAGAAACAGATTCATAAGAGATACATGTCAAGAGAATCATTGAAAGGGACTGATGCATGCAAATATGAGAACAGGCAAGGTAAATATAAATTCTGTAGAACACATCAGGAACATCATACAGGGACCTATTCACAGGGGGAATTTCTTTTGCAGGGATGCCTCAGTCTCCTCTTTAAGATTTTTGAACTAATCTAATTGGACCCATCCAGATTACCTAGGATAATCTCCCTTAAAGTCAACTGACTCTGAAAGTTAATCACATCAACAGAGTATCTTCACATCAAAACCTAGATTACTTTTTGATTGAATAGCCAGAGATTATAGCTTAGCCAAGTTGATATATTGGGTAGGTTACACTGACCATCACATCAGTTGATGAAAGCAATAGTGTTCCTGTCAAATACTACATACTAATTAGGAAATGTAAACCAGTTATTTGACCAACATGAATAACCAAAATGCCAACTTATACAGAGATCCATCAAATATCTCTTCCACTTAAGATATTATCTAGGGTTAGCCAAACTCTTAAGTTTTCATTTCTCCAGATCACTAAGTCTGCCCAAGATTTTGCATACCAGCTGTAAGATGGAAGTCCATAGGATTACCCCCACTTTGGAGCAACATATTCTTAAGATATGTTTTCTCATAAGCATGTATGCATGTCTATAACCCATTTCCCAGTTGATTTCCCTACCCTTAACATCCAGCTAGAAGCTCCTAGTTATGTCTTGAGACTACTTGGGCATGTGATGAGTAAAATTTTACCCAATACCCTAGGGTATTTCCAAGTTTCTTCTTGAAATTTTCACTGACAGATTTCTAACCAAGCAATACTGAACATTCCTGTTTATCATAAGAACTTCTATGAATTAACTTTTTTCTTTTTGAAAACTTTGTAAACTGTCTTCCTCAAATATGGACATATCATTATTACTATCCTTAAACATTTTGATTTCTTTAGCCTTCGTGAGCTTTTACTTCGGTTCACTTCTGGTCCCATCACTTCATGGGAAATAGATGGGGAAACAGTGGAAACAGTGTCAGATTTCATTTTGGGGGGCTCCAGAATCACTGCAGATGGTGACTGCAGCCATGAAATTAAAAGACGCTTACTCCTTGGAAGAAAAGTCATGACCAACCTAGATAGTATATTCAAAAGCAGAGACATTACTTTGCCAAGTAAGGTCCGTCTAGTCAAGGCTATGGTTTTTCCTGAGGTCACATATGGATGTGAGAGTTGGACTGTGGAGAAGGCTGAGCGCCGAAGAATTGATGCTTTTGAACTGTGGTGTTGGAAAAGAGTCTTGAGAGTCCCCTGGACTGCAACGAGATCCAACCCGTCCATTCTGAAGGAGATCAACCCTGGGATTTCTTTGGAAGGAATGATGCTGAAGCTGAAACTCCAGTACTTTGGCCACCTCATGAGAAGAGTTGACTTATTGGAAAAGACTCTGATGCTGGGAGGGATTGGGGTCAGGAGGAGAAGGGGATGACCGAGGATGAGATGGCTGGATGGCATCCCTGACTCGATGGATGTGAGTCTGAGTGAACTCTGGGAGTTGGTGATGGACAGGGAGGCCTGGCGTGCTGCGATTCATGGGGTCGCAAAGAGTCAGACACGACTGAGAAACTGAACTGAACTGATGCTCCTTTCTGTACAAATTCACAGATATTTTATAATATACTACTTTGATTTTATTGTAGGCATTTGAAAAAACTTTAAAAAATCCAGCGGTTAGGTCTACTTTCAGATACCACACAACATTATCATCTTAGGTGCAAGATCATAGCATGTGAATATCTTTCTAAATATTCTGGGTATTGTTTTCATCTAATCTTTCATAATTGATATTTTTGTTTGATCTCAGTGGGAAATTATGGTTTCTGTCTTTATACATTGATATACCAGAATTAATGTTCTTTGTCAATGATGGACCTGTGTAGCTGGTGATCAGTGTTTGTAAACATAGGCAGAATTAAGACTGCAATTTTTTTCCAGGTATACTATCACTTTATTTCTGGATGAAGGAGTATAATAGAGAAGAAAAGTCATTTTGCTCACAGAATATATTTTCATCTTATAGGAGAAAGTGATTATATTTAACAAAATTACCCAGTACGTAATTGAGACTACAGGAAGAAAGAAAAAGAATATGCTCATATTCGCATACTACATTGTTAGAGATGATGAGATAATTTTAAGACCAAAAAAATCTGATATTGTTTTTAAGGAAGATAAAAAAATTTTCTGCTTTATGTTTTCATAGTGCTAATTTTAAAATCTGTTGTCTTGCTTGACGCTTACCAAGAGGACTTCAGTGCTTGAAGTCCATAATTCTAACCTCTGTATTAACAACAGGTAGTAAAAAATGAAAGAGTAGAAAGTGATCTGTATTATGCTGCTGCTACTGTCGCAAAAAGGCAGGCAAAGTTTATCATAACAATACTTGTTCTGATGTAATGGCAAATGGTAGCTTTCATTAAAATATCAATTTTCTCAAGGTTAATGTGAACGTATATAATCTGCTGTTTCTTATTCTTATAATTGTTGTTCTATTGTTCTCCATGACTTGCATTTTCATCTATAAGCAAGGTGAAAAGACAGCCTTCTGAATGGGAGAAAATAATAGCAAATGAAGCAACTGACAAACAACTAATCTCAAAAATATACAAGCAACTTATGCAGCTCAACTCCAGAAAAATAAACGACCCAATCAAAAAATGGGCCAAAGAACTAAATAGACATTTCTCCAAAGAAGACATACGGATGGCTAACAAACACATGAAAAGATGCTCAACATCACTCATTATTAGAGAAATGCAAATCAAAACCACAATGAGGTACCACTTCACACCAGTCAGAATGGCTGCGATCCAAAAATCTACAAGCAATAAATGCTGGAGAGGGTGTGGAGAAAAGGGAACCCTCCTACACTGTTGGTGGGAATGCAAACTAGTACAGCCACTATGGAGAACAGTGTGGAGATTCCTTAAAAAATTGCAAATAGAACTACCTTATGACCCAGCAATCCCACTGCTGGGCATACACACCGAGGAAACCAGAATGGAAAGAGACACATGTACCCCAATGTTCATTGCAGCACTGTTTATAATAGCCAGGACATGGAAACAACCTAGATGTCCATCAGCAGATGACTGGATAAGAAAGCTGTGGTACATCTTATTAATATCCCTTTCGATGACTAGAAGACTAATGGGTTATTTCTCTTCTATTGTTGTCCATGCTTCTTGCATTCCATCCCAAGTTTACCGACTTAATTCCCACCCCAAGCTTACCAAGATTTTTGCCTAGGTATTTAAGGTTTAGGCTATTACATAGAGATATTTTATCAAGGTTCATATAATTTGCATGTTTAGCTTCATTTAAGGATCAAGGTATTGCAGTCACCATCTGCAGTGGTTTTGGAGCCCCCAAAAATAGTCCCACTGTTTCCATTGTTTCCCCATCTATTTGCCATGAAGTGATGGAACCAGATGCCATGATCTTCATTTTTTGAATGTTGAGTTTTCAGCCAGCTTTTTAACTCTCCTCTTTCACCTTCATCAAGAGACTTTTTAGTTATTCTTTGCTATCTGCCTTAAGGGTGATGTCATCTGCATGTCTGAGGTTATTGATATCTCTCCTGGCAATCTGGATTTCAACTTGTGCTTTATCCAGCCCAGCATTTTGCATGACGGTATTATTTGCATATCTGAGGCTGTTGATATTTCTTCCAGCAATCTTGATTACACCTCATGATTCATCCAACCTTGCATTTTGTATGATGTACCCTGCATAGAAGTTAAGGAAGCAGGGTGACAATATACAGCCTTCACGTCCTCCTTTTCCAGTGTTGAACCAGTCCATTGTTCCATGTCTGGTCCTAACTGTTGCTTCTTGACCTGCCTACAGGTTTCTCAGGAGACAGATGGTTGGTCTGGTATTCCCTTTTCTTTAAGAATTTTCCAGTTTATCGTGATCCACACAGTTAAAGGATTTAGCATAGTCAACGAAACAGAAGTAGATGTTTTTCTGGAATTCCTTTGCTTTTTCTTTGATCCAATGGATGTTGGCAATTTTATCTCTGGTTCCTCTGCCTTTTGTAGGTTTCCCTGGTGGCTCAGATGGTAAAGAATCTGTTGCAATGTTGGAGACCCCGCTTCAGCCTCTGGGTTGGGAAAATCACATAGACAAGGGAATGGCAACGCTCTTCAGTACTTTTGCCTGGAGAATCCCATGGACAGAGGAGCTTGCTGGGCTACAGTCTCCAGGGTTGCAATGAGTCAGACATGATTGAGTGACTACACTTTCTTTACTTTTTCTTTCCTTTGCCTTTTTAAATCCAACTTTTATATAAATCTAGAAGTTCACAGTTCACATACTGGTGAAGCCTAGCTTGAGTGATTGTGATCATTGACTTGCTAGCATGTGAAATGAATGCAATCACATGGTAAGTTGAACATTCTTTGGCATTGTTCTTTGGGATTAGATTCAAAACTGACCTTTTCCATTCCTGTGGCCATTGCTGACTATTCCAAATTTGCTGATATATTGAGTGCAGCACGTTAACATAAACATCTTTTAGATGTTTATATAACTCAGTTATATAACTGAGTTATTTTATATAACTCAGCTGGAATTCCTTCACCTCCACTAGCTTTGTTCCTAGCAATGCTTCCTAAGGCCCACTTGATTTCACACTCCAGGTTGCCTGGTTCTGGATGAGTGGTCACACCATCATAGTTATCTGGGTCACAAAGATCTTTTTTGTATAGTTCTGTGTATTCTCGCCATGTCTTCTCAATGTCTTCTGCTTCTGTTAGATACTTGCCATTTCTGTCTTTTATTGTGCCCATCTTTGTATGAAATTTTCCCTCAGTATTTCCAATTTTCTTGAAGAAAAGTATTTTTCCATTCTATCATTTTCCTCTATTTCTTTGCATTGTTTACTTAAGAAGGATTTCTTCTCTTCTTTCTATTCTCTGGAACTGTGCATTTGGTTGGGCTTTCCTGTTGGCTCAGACAGTAAAGAATCAGCCTGCAATGCAGTAGAATTAAGTTTGAACCCTGGATAGGGAAGATACTCTGAAGAAGGGAACGACAAACCACTCCAGTATTCTTACCTGAAGAATTCCATGGATGAAGGATCCTGGCAGGCTACAGTCCTTGGAATTGCTAGGGTCAGCCATAACTGAACTCCTAACACTTTCACTTTCAGTGCATTCAGTTGGGTATACCATATCCTTCCCTTTCTCCTTATGCCTTTTGCTTCCTTTTCTCTCAGCTATTTTAACTCCTCCTTAGACAACCACTTTGCCTTCTTGCACTTCTTTTCCTTTGAGATGGTTTTTGTCACTGACTCCTATACAATATTATAAAACTCTGTCCATAGTTCCTCAGGCACTGTGTCTACCAAATTTATTCCCATGAATCTATTCATCACATCCACTGTATAATCATAAGGGATTTGATTTAAGTCATATCTGAATGGCCTAGTGGTTTTCCCTGCATGTATGCTAAGTCGCTTCAGTTGTGTCCGATTGTTTGTGACCCTATGGAGTGTAGCCCACCAGTCTCCTCAGTCCATGTGATTTTCCAGCCAAGAATCCCTCAGTGGGTTGCCATGCCCTCCTCCAGGGTATCTTCCCAACCCAGGGATCATACCTATATCTAATACTTTTTTGCATTAGCAAACTTGTTCTTTACCAGTAGTGCCACCTCAGAATCTGGTGGTTTTCCCTACTTTCTTCAATTTAAGCCTGTATTTTGCAATAAGGCGCTCACGATCTGAGCCACAGTCAGCTCCAGGTCTTATATTTTACTGACTATATAGAGCTTCTCCAACTTCAGCTTCAAAGAATACATTCAATCTGACTTCAGTATTGACCATCTGTTGATGTCCATGTGTAGAGCCACATCTTGTATTGTTGGACAAGAGTGTTTCTTATTGACCAGCATCTTCTCTTAACAAAACTATCAACCTTTGCTGTGCTTCATTTTGTGCTCCAAAGCCAAACTTGCCTGCTATTCCAGGTATTTCTTGACTTCTACTTTTATATTCCAGTATCCTATGATGAAAAGGAAATCTTTTTCTTTTTTTTAATGTTAGTTCTATAAGGTCTTGTAGGTCTCCATAGAACCATTCAACTTCATCTTCTTTGGCCTTAGTGATTGGGGCAAAGACTTGAATTACTGTGATATTGAATGGTTTGCCTTGGAAACAAACTGAGACCATTCTTTTGTTTTTGAGATTGCACGCAAGTACTGCATTTCAGAATTTTTTGTTGACTATGAGGGCTAATCCATTTCTTCTAATGGATTATATTCTAAGGATATATTTCTGGCTTCTCAATTCTGTTGCATATATATACATCTATTGTTATACCAGCATCACACAGTGTTGATTACTGTAATTTTACATTTCATCATTAAGTTTTGTAGTTGGGCAGTGTAAATCTACCGGTTTTGTCTTAAAAAGAAGCTGCTGATATTTTGATAGAGATTTCATTGAACATATATAGTCAACTGGGAGAAGTTTTCTATTTGATGAACATGGAATACGTCTCTACTTATCTAGATCTTTAAATTCTCTTAGTAATATTTTACTAAGTGAAGGAAGTAGGATCTGATGCTGTAAAGAACAATGTTGCATAAGAACCTGGAATGTTAGGTCCATGAATCAAGGTTAATTGGAAGTGGTCCAACAGGAGATGGCAAAAGTGAACATAGACATTTTAGGAATCAGTAAACTGAAATGGACAGGAATGGGTGAATTTAATTCAGATGACCGTTACATCTACTATTATGGGCAAGAATCCTTTAGAAGAAATGGAGTAGCCCTTATAGTCAACAAAAGAGTCCAAAATGCATTTCAGTTTGATTCAGTTGCTCAGTTGTGTCCAACTCTTTGTGACCCTATAGACTGTAGCACGCCAGGCTTCCCTGTCCATCACCAAGTCCAAGAACTTGCTTAAACTTTTTCCATCAAGTAGGTGATGCCATCTGACCTTCTCATCCTCTGTCGTTCCCTTCTCCTCCTGCCTTCAATCTTTCCCAGCATCAGCATCTTTTCCAGTGAGTCAGTTCTTCACATCAGGTGGCCAAAGTATTGGAGTTTCAGCTTCAACATCAGTCCTTTCAATGAATATTCAGGACTTATTTCCTTTAGGATTGACTGACTGTATTCACTTATTCATTGATTGAAATGCAGTACATGGGTGCAATCTCAAAAGCGACAGAACTATCTCTGTTCATTTCCAAGGAAAAACATTCAGTATCACAGAAATCCAAGTCTATACCCCGACCAGTAATGCTGAAGATGCTCAAGTTTAATGGTTCTAAGTTTGAAGGTAAATCAATTAACAGTGGATTAATTTCTATGAATCACCTTCTGAAACTAGTAAATCAATAAAAGTCTCATCAAACAACTGTCCCTAGGCTAACATCAGTTTCCTCCTGCTGCAATACAACCAGCCAAAGAACAATTGTTCAACCAAAATATTCATAAAAAATTAAAAGTCTACTCTGTTTTAAAAGGCTGTGCTTAACCATTATAGATTTCCTTCATTTTAAATAACATATTAATCTTATTGTTTCAAATACTGTGTGGTAGTCTCTGTCTATAGCTACCTCTATTTAAATAATCACAAGATTGTCTTTATTAGATTTTCAAATGTTAATTATCCATTCGTTTGTAATCTTTGTAACAAGAAAGTTATGCAATTTTTTCTTAACATTGCCTCTACCAGTAGACATGACACAGTCTATTTTTTACTTAGAAAACCATGTATCTTTCTCTTCACTTTGTCTTCCCTCACTTTACCTCTCCCTTTCCCTTTCTCTCAGTAATCTATGTCCAAGACAAATTGAGCTATTATAGTGTAATTCAGATATGGATTTCCATAATACCCCAAGAAAATGATAAATATATAGATATAGCGTAATGCTTACCTATTGTGTAGCAAATTTATGTTCACAAATCTGAAACAATTAGGAAGTAACCTATTGTTTCAAAGAAAATGCTCCAGCCATTTCTCAAATAAAAGGTAAAATATTTTATGACTCAACTTTATAAATAAACAAGAAGTGCAGAAAATTATTATAAATCAAATGAGCTTTAAGAATCTTGGATTATTGTAACAATATTTCACAGTTTGTAAAATTTTAGCAGATGATGTGCATCTTATTTCAATGTTTGTACTTATTTTAGATTTTATGAGGGTGTTTTGAATATTTCTGAGATAATAAAACCTCTCCTCAGAAAATATTCTTATCAAATAATTCTTGTTAGGCTGAATATATCTTAATTCATTGACATACTTGGTTTTTTCATGACAGACAGTCCATACCCACTGAATGTGTGTGCTGCTCTAAAACTTTATTTTTTCTCATTTTTCATTATGATTTATCAAATTTAGGAAAGGAGTATGCTTTAGCAATTTATATTAGCATGCTCCCTTTAAAGGATATGAAAGAAAGCATGTAGAAAGATTGTATCACCTCAGCAAACAAAATTACCTTGTAGACCATGGACGTTATGTACAGAAAAACATCTAATATTTATCATGTGTACTAAGTGAAGGTATAATTAACATAACTTATAACTGGATATTAAAGTACATCATAGCCACAGAAAAATATACACAGTAATTACAAAGGACAGTTGATAGCATCATTTTATTACAAATTATGAGAATGTGCTTTTTTAATGGGCATGAGAAAATTCCTACATTAGATTATTGATCAAATAAACACATTGTAGGTTTCATTAAAAAGGAAGGCAGAGTAAATAAACTATGATATATTTTGTGACAGTATGCATTTTCAAAAAGATTTCTAGTTAAGCTTGATTAATTTATACCTGGTGTATTTTAATTATTGCTGTATAAATGTTATCAGCATAAATGTTTTATTAATCTAAAAAAATCTAAGAATCTTGTTATATTATGTGATATGTTGAGGAATATCCATCTATCATTTCTCTAAACCATGAACCCACATCAGTCACTCTTATTGTCAAGCTTGCTTTCTCACAGAGTAAGTTATAACTTATAGTGGGGATACTACTAAAAGCTCCAATTTGCCACTACTGTTTGAGTCCCTTTGATTATTTACTTGATAAATATGGAGGAGTAGAAATCACCCCTCTCATTCAAATGGAGTGGCTCTAATATAAAATTAACCTTTAAAATTAACTAGCACATGAGTTAAGATCAGATTATTTATAGCACCTCTCCCTTACCTCCTGACCATCAGAGAAGAACTTCATCTTCATGAATACTATACTTAAGGCTGCAACATAAGAAATGAAGTATATTTCCACAATTTTGGATCCCTTCTAAATATGCTGTAGTTTAAGTCTTTTGATTTTTAGCTTATAATTTAGCATAGGTAAGATTTAATATGATTAACTTTATATTAAACAACTTCTGGTAGTTGTAAGCATTACTTCTTGGAAGGAAAGTTATGACCAACCTAGATAGTATATTCAAAATCAGAGATATTACTTTGCCAACAAAGGTCCGTCTAATCAAGTCTATGATTTCTCCAGTAGTCATGTATGGGTGTGAGAGTTGGACTGTGAAGAAAGCTGAGTGCTGAAAAATTTATGCTTTTGAACTATGCTTTTAGAGAAGACTCTTGAGAGTCCCTTGGACTGCAAGGAGGTCCAACCAGTCCATCCTGAAGGAGATCAGTCTTGGGTGTTCATTGGAAGGACTGATGCTGAAGCTGAAACTCCAGTACTTTGGCCACCTCATGAGAAGAGTTGACTCCTTGGAAAAGACCCTGATGCTGGGAGGGATTGTGGGCAGAAGGGAAAGGGGACGACACAGGATGAGATGTCTGAATGGCATCACTGACTCGATGGACATGAGTTTGAGTGAACTCCGGGAGTTGGTGATGGACAAGGAGGCCTGGCGTGCTGCGATTCATGGGGTCACAAAGAGTCGGACACAACTGAGTGACTGAAGTGAACTGACAGTTCATAAGAGTGCAGAGAACTCTAAGATCTAGTTTATAACTTTTATAAGAATAATAGACAAATCTTGATCATATAAAGTTTAATCATATAGAGTTTAAGGCATTAAACAAAACAGAAATATAGGTATAAAAAAAAATTAAGGCAATGAAATTATAGATGATACTCTAGCTACTTCCACGTGTGTTCCTGAACAACAGAATTAATTCTGATTTGTTGAAAATGTAAATTCCCAAGCCCATTTTATACCTGCTGAATTAAAATATTAGGGATATGAATGTGGAATCTTTGGGTTTTAGAAGCTTTCTAAGGGATTCTATAAAGTCTTAGGCAAAAGTGTTGCTTTGAAGTAAAGTAAGGTCTTCTTCAGATAGAAAGCCCTTTATACATTTCTCTGGGGTGAAAAACAGAAACTACGTCACATGAGATTTCTTAACACATGTTATAATCAAGAATTTCTCCATTCAGTTCAGTTCAGTTCAGTCACTCAGTCGTGTCCAGCTCTTTGCAACCCCATGACTCGGAGTAGGCCAGGCCTCCCTGTACATCCTCAACTCCCAGAGTTCACTCAGACTCACGTCCATTGAGACAGTGATGCCATCCAGCCATCTCATCCTCTGTCGTCCCCTTCTCCTCCTGCCCCCAATCCCCTCCCAACATCGGAGTCTTTTCCAAGGAGTCAACTCTTCTCATGAGGTGGCCAAAGTACTGGAGTTTCAGCTTTAGCATCATTCCTTCCAAAGAAATCCCAGGGCTGATCTCCTTCAGAATGGACTGGTTGGATCTCCTTGCAGTCCAAGGGACTCTTAAGAGTCTTCTCCAACACCACAGTTCAGAAGCATCAATTCTTCGGCACTCAGCCTTCTTCACAGTCCAAATCTCACGTCCATACATGACCACTGGAAAAACCATAGCCTTGACTAGATGGACCTTTGTTGGCAAAGTAATGTCTCTGCTTTTAAATATGCTGTCTAGATTGGTCATGATTTTTCTTCCAAAGAGTAAGTGTCTTTTAATTTCATGGCTGCAGACATCCATCCACAGTGAAGTCTGACACTGTTTCCACTATTTCCCCATCTATTTCCCATGAAGTGATGGGACCAGATGCCATGATCTTCATTTTCTGAATGTTGAGCATTAAGTCAACTTTTTCACTCTCCACTTTCACTTTCATCAAGAGGCTTTTTAGCTCCTCTTCCCTTTCTGCCATAAGGTTATTGATATTTCTCCCAGCAATATTGATTCCAGCTTGTGTTTCATCGAGTCCAGCGTTTCTCATGATGTACTCTGCATATAAATTAAATAAACAGTGTGACAATATACAGCCTTGACATATTCATTTTCCTATTTGGAACCAGTCTGTTGTTCCATGTCCAATTCTAACTGTAGCTTCCTGACCTGCATACAGATTTCTCAAGAGGTAGGTCAGGTGGTCTGATATTCCCATCTCTTTCAGAATTTTCCACAGCTTATTGTGATCCCAACAGTCAAAGGCTTTGATACAGTTAATAAAGCATAAATATATGTATTTCTGGAACTCTCTTGCTTTTTCAATGATCTGGAAGATGTTGGCAATTTGATCTCTGGTTCCTCTGCCTTTTCTAAAACCAGCTTGAACATATGGAAGTTCATGGTTCACATATTGCTGAAACTTGGCTTGGAGAATTTTGAGCATTACTTTACTAATGTGTGAGATAAGTGCAATTGTGCAGTAGTTTGAGCACCTTTGGCATTGCTTTTCTTTGGAATTGGAATGAAAACTGACCTTTTCCAGTCCTGTGACTACTGCTGAGTTTTCCAAATTTGTTGGCATATTGAGTACAGCACTTCCACAGCATCATCTTTCAGGATTTGAAGTAGCTCAACTGGAATTCCATCACCTCCACTAGCTTTGTTTGTAGTGATGCTTTCCAAGGCCCACTTAACTTCACATTCCAGGATGTTTGGCTCTAGGTGAGTGATCACACCATCGTGATTATCTTGGTCGTCAAGATCTTTTTTCTACAGTTCTTTCATGTATTCTTGCCACCTCTTCTTAATATCTTCTGCTTCTGTTAGTTCCATATCATTTCTGTCCTTTATCGAGCCCATCTTTGCATGAAATATTCCCTTAGTATCTCTAATTTTCTGGAAGAGATCTCTAGTCTTTCCAATTCTGTTCTTTTCCTCCATTTCTTTGCACTGATCGCTGAAGAAGGCTTTCTTATCTCTTCTTGCTATTCTTTGCAACTCTGCATTCAGGTGCTTATATCTTTCCTTTTCTCCTTTGCTTTTCACTTCTCTTCTTTTCACAGCTATTTGTAAGGCCTCCTCAGACAGACATTTTTCTTTTTTTCATTTCTTTTCCATGGGGATGGTCTTGATCCCTGTCTCCTGTACAATGCCATGAATCTCCATCCATAGTTCATCAGGAACTCTATCTATCAGATCTAGGCACTTAAATTTATTTCTCACTTCCACTGTATAATCATAAGGGATTTGATTTAGATCATACCTGAATGGTCTAGCGGTTTTCCCTACTTTCTTCAATTTAAGTCTGAATTAGGTAATAAGGAGTTCATGATCTGAGCCACAGTCAGCTCCTGGTCTTGTTTTTGTTGACTGTATAGAGCTTCTTTATCTTTGGCTGCAAAAAATATAATCAATCTGATTTCAGTGTTGACCATCTGGTGATGTCCATGTGTAGAGTCTTCTCTTGTATTGTTGGAAGAGGGTGTTTGCTATGACCAGTGCATTTTCTTGGCAAAACTCTATTAGTCTTTGCCCTGCTTCATTCCATACTCCAAGGCCAAATTTGCCTGTTACTCCAGGTGTTTATTGACTTCCTACTTTTGCATTCCAGTCCCCTATAATGGAAAGGACATCTTTTTTGGGTGTTAGTTCTGAAAAGTCTTGTAGGTCTTCATAAAACTGTTCAACTTCAGCTTCTTCAGCATTACTGGTTGGGACATAGACTTGGATTACAGTGATATTGAATGCTTCGCTTTGGAAAAGAACAGAGATCATTCTGTCATTTTTGAGATTGCATCCAAGTACTGCATTTCAGACTCTTTTGTTGACCATGATGGCCACTCCATTTCTTCTGAGGGATTCCTGACCGCAGTAGCAGATATAATGGTCATCTGAGTTAAATTCACCCATTTCAGTCCATTTTAGTTCACTGATTCCTAGAATGCCAACCTTCACTCTTGCTGTCTCCTGTTTGACCACTTCCAATTCGCCTTGATTCATGGACCTGACATTTCAGATTCCTATGCAATATTGCTCTTTACAGCATCAGACATTGCTTCTATCACCAGTCACATCCACAGCTGGATATTGTTTTTGCTTTGGCTCCATCCCTTCATTCTTTCTGGAGTTATTTCTCCACTAATCTCCAGTAGCATATTGGGCACCTACTGACCTGGGGAGTACCTCATTAAGTATCCTATCATTTTGCCTTTTCATACTGTTCATGGGGTTCTCAAGGCAAGAATACTGAAGTGGTTTGCCATTCCCGTCTCCAGTGGACCGCATTCTCTCAGACCTCTCCACCATGACCCGCCCATCTTGGGTGGCCCCACAGGCATGGCTTTGTTTCATTGAGTTAGACAAGGCTGTGGTCCTAGTGTGATTAGACTGACTTGTTTTCTGTGATTATGGTTTTAGTGTGTCTGCCCTCTGATGCCCTCTTGCAACACTTACCTCTTACTTGGGTTTCTCTTACCTTGGACATGGGGTATCTCCGCTTGGCTACTCCAGCAAAGCACAGCCGCTGCTCCTTACCTTGGATGAGGGGTATCTCCTCTCCACTGCCCCTCCTGACTTTGAAGGTGAAATAGCTCCTCTGGGGCCTGCTGCACATGCTCAGCCACTGCTCCTTGGATGTGGGGTTGCTCCTCCAAGCCGCTGCCACTGGCCTCGAATGTGGGGTAGCTCCTCTTGGCTGCTCCTGAGCTGTAGCAGCCTGGCACTCTCAGCCACTGCCCCTGACCTTGGACCCTGGGTAGCTCCTCTCGGTTGCCACCACTGACCTCAAACATGGGGTAGCTCATCTCAGCCGTTCTTGTGCCATCACAGCCTGGCACTCTCAGCCACTGCCCTTGACCTCGGACGTGGGGTAACTCCTCTTGGCTGCTGCCCCTTGGCCATGGGGTCCTCCCGGCTTCCCTTGTGAAATATCTAAACACGTGCACAGACACACACATACATGAATGCCAATAGCCTTAGATATAAAAGTTTAAAAGGGAAATGTTCATAACAACTATTATATGTTAAGAGCGTTCTTATGAAACCCTATATTGTCTCCAAACTACACAAAAAATCTGTAGTTTATAGTTTGCTTATTTCAAGTTATTATTCCCTAAACAGGATCCTCTGATAAAATCATATTCTACATGTAAGCAGAATTTTTAAAACTCTAAAGCAGAATACCATTGAAATCTGATTGCTAGGAGAAGCAATGAAGGTTTTAATGAAGATGAAATGTTTCTCTGAAGTAAACTAATTCAGGACCTAAAAGAAACTTTAATATGCTTTAATTTTTCTTTTGTTTTACCATTTTGTTTATGAAAAGATCTATATTACTACATGTGTACTCAATATATTTGTTGGAGGCCATAGTTTGTGTGCTTTTAAATACTGATGTACAAAGCTAATATAGGTGATAGTGAAAACTCTATCAGGGTTTATCTGATGTGGTTGAGACCAAATTAGAGTAATTCTTCATATCAAAGAATCTCAGCTGCCCTAATAGGAATAAGGACACTAACTCAATGTTAAATATTAGCACCCTAACCAATATCTTTCATCAAGAGGCTTTTTAGCTCCTCTTCACTTTCTGCCATAAGGGTGGTGTCATCTGCGTATCTGAGGTTATTGATATTTCTCCCAGCAATCTTGATTCCAGCTTGTGTTTCTTCCAGTCCAGCGTTTCTCATGATGTACTCTGCATAGAAGTTAAATAAGCAGGGTGACAATATACAGCCTTGACGTACTCCTTTTCCTCTTTGGAACCAGTCTGTTGTTCCATGTCCAGTTCTAACTGTAGCTTTCTGACCTGCATGCAGATTTCTCAAGAGGCAGGTCAGGTGGTTTGGTACTCCCATCTCTTTCAGAATTTTCCACCGTTTATTGTGATCCACAGAGTCAAAGGCTTTGGCATAGTCAATAAAACAGAAATATATGTTTTTCTGGAACTCTCTTGCTTTTTCCATGATCCAGCGGATGTTGGCAATTTGATCTCTGTTTCCTCTGCCTTTTTAAAGACCAGCTTGAACATCAGAGAGTTCACGGTTCACATACTGCTGAAGCCTGGCTTGGAGAATTTTGAGCATTACTTTACTAGCATATGAGATGAGTGTAATTGAGCATTCTTTGGCATTGCCTTTCTTTGGGATTGGAATGAAAACTGACCTATTCCAGTCCTGTGGCCACTGCTGAATTTTCCAAATTTGCTGGCATATTGAGTGCAGCACTTTCACAGCATCATCTTTCAGGATTTGAAACAGCTCAACTGGAATTCCATCACCTCCATTAGCTTTGTTCATAGTGATGCTTTCTAAGGCCTGCTTGACTTCACAGTCCAAGATGTCTGGCTCTAGATTAGTGATCACATCATCATGATTATCTGGGTTGTGAAGATCTTTTTTGTACAGTTCTTTCTTATATTCTTGCCACCTCTTCTTAATATCTTCTGCTTCTATTAGGTCCATACCATTTCTGTCCTTTCTTTATCGAGCCCATCTCTTGATGAAAGTGAAAGAGGAGAGCAAAAAATTTGGCTTAAAGCTCAACATTCAGAAAATGAAGATAATGGCATCTGGCCCCATCACTTCATGGGAAATAGATGGGGAAACCATGGAAACAGTGTCAGAGTTTATTTTGGGGGGCTCCAAAATCACTGCAGATGGTGACTGCAGCCATGAAATTAAAAGACGCTTACTCCTTGGAAGAAAAGTTATGAGCAACCTAGATAGTATATTCAAAAGCAGAGACATTACTTTGCCTACTAAGGTCCGTCTAGTCAAGGCTATGGTTTTTCCTGTGGTCATGTATGGATGTGAGAGTTGGACTGTGAAGAAGGCTGAGAGCCAAAGAATTGATGCGTTTGAACTGCAGTGTAGGAGAAGACTCTTGAGAGTCCCTTGGACTGCAAGGAGATCCAACCAGTCCATTCTGAAGGAGATCAACCCTGGGATGTCTTTGGAAGGAATGATGCTAAAGCTGAAGCTCCAGTACTTTGGCCACCTCATGCAAAGAGTTGACACATTGGAAAAGACTCTGATGCTGGGAGGGATTTCGGGCTGGAGGAGAAGGGGATGACCGAGGATGAGATGGCTAGATGGCATCACTGACTCGATGGATGTGAGTCTGAGTGATCTCCGGGAGTTGGTGATGGACAAGGAGGCCTGGCGTGCTGTGATTCATGGGGTCGCAAAGAGTCGGACATGAGTGAGCAACTGAACAGAACTGAACTGAACCAATATCTTGGGCTTCCCAGGTGCCTCAGTGGTAAAGAATCCACCTGCCAGTGAGTGAGATGCAGGTTTGATCTCTGGGTCAGGAAGATCCCCTGAAGAAAAACATGGCAACTCACTCCAGTATTCTTGCCTGGGAAATTCCATAGACAGAGGACCCTGGTGGACTACAGTCCATGGGGTCACAAAAGAATTGGACATGACTTAATGACTAAAACAACAACCAACGTCTTAAGTGTTCCAGTACATATGCAAAAAACATGTAAAATGGAATAAATATCAAATAAATGTATAACTAAACCAGATGGATTATAGCCTGAATCTAATTTGAAATAAATTATCAGTTTAATTATATGTAGTAAAAACATTTTCAAAGTAGATTTAGCTTTAGAGTCAGCAGTCAAATGTAAGTGTAAAACGTTTGAGAAGGATATTACATGAGTAATAAGTAGTGTTCTAGAAAATAGATTGTAGTTTATTAAAAGGCAGAAATTACTTTGAAAACCTCAAATTTATTCATAGTTCTAATACTTCTAATAAAGTGTTTCCATTTTTTATTTGCTCTATATAATATCTTTATAATATATTTTTCCACATTAAGTGAAATATTTTATGAAAAATTCTTTGGTAATATTTAATAAGATAAACTATGATATCATCATCAATATTCTTTGCTCATGAATAGTAGAGATGGGAAAGCATTTTCTTGAAAAAAGTTAGATACTTTTTGAAAATGTGTGCCCCAAAACTTCTTAAATTTATTTCTTTTTTTTTTTCAATTTTTATCTTTACTTTATTTTACTTCTCAATACTGTACTGGTTTTGCCATACATTGACATGAATCCACCATGGGTGTACATGAGTTCCCAAACATGAACTCCCTTCCCACCTCCTACCCCATATCATCTTTCTCTTAAATAGTGTTAAATGGAATGAAAAGTAGACATTTGAATAGTTTTCTGAAAAATTTACCTAATGATTATTTGTTACCTAATTTTAAAAACTATTTTAAAATAGTTACTAATGACATTGTATTATTTTCACCTCTTGCCTTAAGAAGGCCCTAAAAAAATAAAAATGTGAATACTACACAGATTTAATGGATTTTCTGAAATCAGAAATATGTATTTCAAACATGACTGAGACATTCATGTGCAGTGTCAGGTTTTATATTATTCTCATTGTTCAGACTCCGATTTATTGTACACCTAAGCACAGGTTTTCTCAGCATTAATAATATGTCAGTGTCATCAAAGCATTTGTATTATTAGGTTGGAATTTGTTTAAAGAATAGCTTTTTGGCATACTTTAACATTTTAGTTATATAATGATTTCTTTTGATACTCTATATATAATAGTCATTTTTAAAATGTCAAATTTACAAAAGTCTCTAATAATCCATCTATCATCTGGCCACCAAAAAATCCTGGAGTCTATACATATTCCAAAAGTATAGTGGCTATTTCTTTCTAATAATGTATGTTTTGGATGTGATTAGGTGCACTGGTCTGGACTTCAGCGAAAAGAAGTAATGCTATAGAGTGTAACTTGTTTGGGATCACCTTAGAGTATCAGCCATTCAGCTCACTGTAAGTGTTCACTGAAGCACAACGTCTGACAATATGGGACAGTCACCCACTGCTGAGAATCAACAAAAGCAGCAATGTCAGAACTCACCAGTGCAACTGGCAAATCTTTCAAATTGTCATACTCCTTTCCCCTCAGGGAGGGCCCTTAGAGATGGTACATGTTGTCACTTGTAAAATTAGAATTGTCTTATAGAAGTTCACCCTGATGCCATGTTTTTAAGTCAGTTTATTCTTTAAAAAAAGAAAGAAAGAAAAAGAAACCAGAAAAAAAAAGAACATATGTTTTTCCAAGAGAAGAGACAGAAACAAATTATGAGAGATAAAAAGTAAACAAACATAAGAATATTGTAATCATCTATGGAAAGACCTAAGTATGCATTGAAAGGCTCAAGAAGTTTCAGGATAGATTAATAAGAAAAGATATACCTGGGCATTTTTGTGAAAAATTTTTGAACTTTAAGCATGAAGTGTAAATCATATGTTTCCAGAGAGAATGTAGAGATTTTCAACAAAGTAAAAGGTTTCCTTTATCATTAGACTTCCACCTGAAATATTAGGAAGTAAAGTTGAAGGAAATCACTTCTATAACTAGATATAGTGAAAAGTGAAGTCGCTCAGTCGTGTCCGACTCTTTCCCACCCCATGGACTGTAGCCTACCATCCATGGAATTTACCAGGCAAGAGTACTAGAGTGGGTTGTCATTTCCTTCTCCAGGGGATCTTCCTCACCCAGGGATCAAATCTTCCACATTGCAGGCAGATGCTTTTACTGTCTGAACCACCAGGGAAGCCAAGGTATTGTTATTCTACTAGAGAGAAATACAGAAAACTATTATAGGCAGATATTCAGATCTTCTGTCACCCAAGAATCTGATATGAAGCATATATTTCTCAAATAGCTAATGAAACAACAAATGACATCAAAAGAAATGAAGAGAACAAAGCATGGTGATAAATGAGTCTTGATATACATATCTCTGTCTCTATAGCTTACAAGAAAGATACAGATATAGATGAACTTAAAGATATGTCAGAAGTATATAAATATAAGGGACATAGTAAAAGTAAGATTTTAATAAGTGCACCACTAACTTAGCAAAATTTAGGAGTTGAGAAGGGAATTTCAGGAAACCTTTCAAGAAACTCATTGAGGAAACAATAAAGAAGGGAAACAGAGGAAGGAAGGTAAATATCACCTAACATTTTAATGTGAAAAGGAAGAAACAGTCCTGTCTTGTATACAAAGAATATTAGAATCATCTGTGCCTGCTCAAAACTGCAGAGAAAGTCATGAATTCATGAGGAAACAAGGTACAAAAATGGAGAACAGCAAGAAAATACATCTGAGATTTCAGTTATTCTAAATATAACCATAATATTCTGCTAAATAAATAAAAACATGCCTAAAGGTACTGGTCATGAATTTAAAGGGAGGATACCCAGCAGGGATGCTTTTCTCTAGTTAAAGTCAGTTGTGGAGGCACAGATATGAAATAGACAGGTTCAGAATTTACCAAAGGCTAAATTTCCAGGAAAAAAAAAAAATAGAAGAGTGGAAGATATATACATGGGAGAGATTATAATAGGTTGGCTATAAAATAGGAGATGTAAAAGGGGAAAGAAAGAATAAAAAGTGGTAGAATAACTAAATTTTAAGTCTTGGTAAAGTACAAATATTAGTGGAGTTGAGGTATTGAAGGATGTTAGCAGGAAAAAAAAAACACTAGAATATAATCATTAGAGATAGAATGAGAGACACCCTGATTTATACTGCTGTTGATATAAACACAGATTTCAGGATGACAATATGATGAAGCTAGGATGGAAAGATAATTTTAGAAGATAGGTTCAGTAAAGTGAAAATGTATGCTAAGGTAACTAGAATATGAGAAAATAAATATGCACTTTAAATTAATTGCAGACACTAATATATTAATGTATTAGACTCAACATTCAAGAAACTAAGGTCATGGCATCCAGTCCCATCACTTCATGGCAAATGTATGTGCTTAGTTGCTCAGTCATGTCCAACTCTTTGCAACCCTATGGACTGTAGCTTGCCAGGCTCCTCTGTCCATGGGGATTCTCCATGCAAGAATATTGGAGTGGGTTCCCATGCCCTCCTCCAGGGGCTCTTTCCAATCCAGAGATCGAACCCAGGTCTCCCACATTCTTTATTGTCTGTGCTACCAGGGAAGCCCTCATTGCAAATAAATAGGGAAACAATGGAAACAGACAGACTTTATTTTATCGGGCTCCAAAATCACTGCAAATGGTGACTGCAGCCACAAAATTAAAAGATGCTTGCTCCTTGGAAGAAAAGCTATGACAAACTTAGACAGCATATTAAAAACAGAGACATCACTTTGCCAAAAAAGGTCTGTATAGTCAAAGCTATGATTTTTTCAGTAGTTATGCTGGAGAAGGGATTGGCACTTACTCCAATATTCTTGGGCTTCCCTGGTGTCTCAACTGGTAAAGAATCCTCCTACAAGAAGGGAGACCTGAGTTTGATTCCCTGAAGATCCCCTGAAGAAGGGAAAGGCTACCAACTCCAGTATCCTGGCCTAGAGAATTCCATGAACAGTATAGTCCATGGGGTTTCAGAGAGTCAGACACAATTAAGCGACTTTGACTTTCATAGTAATTGCTTTCTTGTATGGATGTGAGAGTTGGACCATAAAGAAGGCTGGGTACCACAGAATTGATGCTTTTCAACTTTAATGCTGGAGAAGACTCTTGATAGTCCCTTAGACTGCAAGGAAATCAAACCAGTCAATCCTAAAGGAAATGAACCCTGAATTTTCATTCAAAGGACTGATGCCGAAGCTTCAGTACTTTGGCCACCTGATGCAAAAGACTGATGCTTTGGAAAAGACCCTGACGCTAGGAAAGATTGAAGGCAGGAAGAGAAGGGTGCAACAGAGGATGAAATGGTTGGATGGCATCACTGACTCAATGGACCTAAATTTGAGCAAAGTTAGGGAGACAGTGCAAAACAACCTGGAGTACTGCAGTCCAAGAGGTTGCAAAGAGTCGGACATGACTGAGTAACTGAACAACAACAAATACTACAGTTTTAAAAAGGCAAAAGAAATATGACATAAAAACCTAGCTAGAAATTTATATATAGCTATTTAAACTAGATAAAAATATTCAAAGTATAACCAAGTAACCAGAAGTATTAGATAAGAGTATATTTAATTTATACATAAATTAGCATACTTGTATACCCCATAGAATATATTAATAATTTTTCATGCTGATAGGCTATTAGAAAATGATTATAGAAAAATTATTATTGAATGATTTGTAAAAAATAGTTTAATATTAAGAATTTCAAAAGAAAATAACATGTTCTAGGGAAATTTTTAAATTATTACATGTTAATATTATAATTTTTTACCTGTTTTTATTGTGTGCCTCTTTTAAATCAAAGTTAAATTTAAAAAATATCCAAATTGAAACAGATGTAGAATTGTCACTGTTTACAGATAATATGATGCTATACATAGAAAATCCTATAGATGCTATCGGGAAACTACTAGAGCTCATTAGTGAATTTGATTAAATGGCAGGACATAACATTAACACACAGAAATCTCTTGCATTTTTATACACTAACAACAAAAAATAAGAAAGAGAAATTAAACAATCCCATTTATCATTACATCAAAAAAGCATAAAATGCCAAGAAATAAACCTACCTAAGTAAGCAAAAGACCTGTATTCAGAAAGCTATAACATTCTGATAAAAGATCAAAGATGAAACAAATATATACTATGTTGTTGGATTAGAAGAATTAATACTGTAAAAATTACTCTACTACCAAAAATCCTCTAGAGATTCATGCAATCCTTAACAAATTCAGTGACATGTTTCACAGAACTAGAATTTTTTTTTTTAATTTATATGTAAATGCAAAAGAACCTGAGTAGCAAAAACAATCCTTAGAAAGAAAATGGAGCTGGAGGAATCAGGCTCCTTACTTCAAACTGTACTACAAAGAATACAGTCATCAAAACAGTATGATACTGGCACAAAAATAGAAACATATAAAGATAGAACAATAGAACAAGCTATAAAGGCCAGAAATAAACCCACACATCTACAGTCAACTAATCTATGATAAGGAAGCAAAAATAAACAATGGAAAAAAGACAGCCTCTTCAATAAGTGGTACTGGGAAAATTGCACAGCTACATGTAAAAGAAAAAAATTAGAGCATCCTCTAACATCATATACAAAAATTATCTCAAAATGGATTAAAGACCTAAATGTAAGACCACACACTATAAACTCTTAAATACAAACATAGGTAGAACACTTTTTGGATTCACCTCCTAGAATAATAAAAATAAAAATGAAGACAAATATAAACTTAGGCAAAACAAAGAACTAAAACTATTTGCAGCAACATGAATGGATCTAGAGATTATCATACTACATATATCATACTACATAAATCAAACTGAGAAAGGCAAATATCATATGGTATCACTTATATATGAAACCTAAAAAAACAAAAAAATTCAGATTAGGTAGGTTTTAGTCACTAAGTCATGACTTACTCTTGCGACCCCATGGACTGTAGCCTGCCAGCACCTCTGCCCATGGGATTTCCTAGGCAGGAAGACTGGAGTGGGCTGACATTTCCTTCTCCCGGTGACCCAGAGATTAAACCTGGGTCTCCTGCATTAAAGGCAACTCTTGACCAACTGAGTTGAGAAAACAGACTTCAAAAACAAATTTATGGTTAGCAAAGATGGGAGAAAGGATAAATAAGGAGTTTGAGATGAAAATATACAGTACTATATATAAAATAGATAATTAATAGGGACCTGCTGTACACCACAGGGAATACTACTTATTATTCTTTAATAACCTATGTGGTAATAGAATCTGAAAAAGAATGGAATATGTTTCTTTATAACTGAGTTACTTTGCTATACATCTGAAACTAACATAATATTGTAAATCAACTATATTCCAATAATAAATAAAAATCAAACTGAAGCCAAAAATCCTGCAGATATAAAATTCTTTTTGTATCTACATTTCTTGCATTGTCTACGCTTTACTTTTCCATGTTTTTTCTTTCATCCCAGAGTAATTCTTTGCTAGTCACCTGGGTTCTTGTTTTTCTTTAGTATCAGTACAGTTCATTAAGTCACACAGTAATGCCTGACTCTCTGTGATCCCATGGACTGCAGCACACCAGTCTTCCCTGTCCATCTCCAACTCCTGGAGTTTGCTGAAATGCGTGTCCATTGAGTTGGTGATGCCATCCAACCATCTCATCCTCCATCATCCCCTTCAATCTTTCCTAGCATCAGGGTCATTTCCAATGAGTCATATCATCATATTAGATGACCAAAGTATTGGAGTTTCAGCTTCAGCAGCAGTCCTTCCAATGAATATTCAGGACTGATTTCCTTTAAGATTGACAGGTTTGATTTCCTTGCAGTTCAAGGGAATCTCAAGAGTTTTCTCCAACACTACAGTTCAAAGTATCAATTCTCTTGTGCTCAGCTTTCTTTACAGTCCAACTCCTACATCCATAGATGACTACTGGAAAAACCATAGCTTTGACTAGAGGGTACTTGGTCAGCAAAGAGTAATGTCTCTGCTTTTTAATATGCTGCCTAGGTTTGTCATAGCTCTTTTTCCAAGGAGCAAGTGCTTTTTAATTTCATGGATGCAGTCACAAACTGCAGTGATTATGGAGCCCCCCAAAAATAAAGTCTGTCACTCTTTCCATTGTTTCCCCATCTATTTGCCATGAAGTGATGGGACTGGAAGCCATGATCTTGGTTTTCTGAATGTTGAATTTTAAGCCAGCTTTTTCACTCTCCTCTTTCAATTACATCAAGATGCTCTTTAGTTCCTCTTCACATTCTGCCATGAGAGTGGTGTCCTCTGCATATCTGAGATTATTGATATTTCCCCCGACAATCTTGATTCCAACTAATGCTTCATCCAGTGTGGCATTTTGCATGATGTACTCTGCATATAAATTAAATACACACAGTGATAATACAGCCTTGTCATAATCCTTTCACAATTTGGAACCAGTCCATTGTTCCAAGTTTGGTTCTGTTGCTTCTTGACCTGCATACAGATTTCTCAGGAGGCAGGTCAGGTGGTCTGGTATGCCTATCTCTTGAAGAATTTTCCACAGTTTATTGTGATTCACATAGTCAAAGGCTTTGGCATAGTCAATAATGCAGAAATATATTTTTTTTTCTGGAATTCTCTTGCTTTTTCTATGATCCAACAGATGTTGACAATTTGATCTCTGCTTCCCCTGCCTTTTCTAAAACCAGCTTCACATGCTATTGAAGCCTGACTTGGAAAAATTTGAGTTTACTTTGCTGGTGTGTGAGATGAGTGCAATTGTGAGGTAGTTTGAATATTCTCTGGCTTTGTCCTTCTTTGGGACTGGAATGAAAACTGACCTTTTCCAGTCCTGTGGCCACTGCTGAGTTTTCTAAATTTGCTGGCATATTATGTGCAGCACTTTCACACTATCATCTTTTAGAATTTGAAATAGTTCAACTGAAATTCCATCACCTCCACTAGCTTTGTCTGTAATGATCCTTCCTAAGGCCTACTTGATCTTGCATTCCAGGATGTCTGGCTCTAGGTGAGTAATCACACCATCGTGGCTATCTGGGTCATGGAGATCTTTTTTGTATACTTCTTCTGTGTATTCTTGCCACTTCTTCTTAATACCTTCTGCTTCTGTTAGGCCCATACCATTTCTGTCTTTATTGTGCCCCTCTTTACATAAAAAGTTCCCTTGGTATCTCTAAGTTTCTTGAAGAGACCTCTAGTTTTTCCCATTCTGTTGTTTTCCTCTATTTCTTTGCACTGATCTTTGAGAAAGTCTCATATCTCCTTGCTATTCTTTGGAACTCTGCATTCAAATAGGTTTATCTTCCCTTTTCTCTTTGCCTTTCACTTCTCTTCTTTTCTCAGCTATTCATAAGGCCTCGTCAGACAACCATTTTGCCTTTTTGTGTTTCCTTTTCTTGTGGATGGTCTTGATCATTTTCTCCTGTACAGTGTCACAAACCTCCATCCATAGTTTTTCAGGCACTGTGTCTATCAGATATAATCCTTTGAAACTGTTATTCACTTCCACTATATTATCATAAGGGATTTGATTGAGGTCGTACCTGAATGGTCTAGTGGTTTCCCTACTTTCTTCAATTTAAGTCTTAATTTGGCAAGAAGGAGTTCATGATCTGAGCCAGAGTCAGCTCCTGGTCTTGTTTTTGCTGATATACATCGTCTCTTTCTTTGGCTGCAAATAATATAATCCATCTTATTTTGATATCAGACATCTGGTGATGTCCATGTAAGCCTTTGCCCTGCTTCATTTTGTACTCCAAGGTCAAATTTACCTGTTATTCCAGGTATCTCTTGATTTCCTACTTTTACATTCTAGTCCTATATGATGAAAAGAACATCTTTTGGGGTGTTAGTTCTAGAAGGTCTTGTAGATCTTCATAGAACTGTTCAACTTCAACTTCAACTTCTTCAGCATTACTGATTGGGGCATAGACTTAGATTACTGTGATATTGAGTGGTTTGCCTTGGAAATGAACAGAGATCATTCTGTAATTTTTGAGATTGCACCCAAGTATTGCATTTTGGACTCTTTTGTTGACTATCAGGGCTACTCCATTTCCTCTAAGGGAATCTTGCCCACAGTAGTAGATATAATGATCATCTGAATTAAATTCACCCATTCCAGTCCATTTTAGTTCACTTATGCCTAAAATGTCAATGTTAACTCTTGCCTTCTCCTGTTTGACCACTTTCAATTTACCTTGATTCATGGACCTACAAGTTCCTATGCAGTACTGTTCTTTACAGCATCAGACTTTACTTCTATTACCAGTCACATCCACATCTGGGAGTTGTTTTCATTTTGGCTCCATCTCTTCATTTTTCTGGAGTTATTTCTCCATTTTTCTCCAATAGTATACTGGGCACCTACCGACTGATGAATGGAGTTCATCTCTCATTGTCATATCATTTTGCCTTTTCATACTGTTCATGGTGTTCTCAAGGCAAGAATATAGAAATGATTCGCCATCCCTTTTATTTGTATTCTTTAGTATACAAATTATAGAAGCCCTTATTGTAAGTAATTTACTTGTTAATATCGCATGTCTCAGGATTTTGTCTGTCCTTTTATCTTGGAGTTCTTGATAACTCTTTCAAATTTAAGATTAAGAATTCACCCCTTAAGTGGCTGCCTGTACTCATTATGTTTTGTTTTGTTTTTCTCTCAAAGTGAAATAACAGTGCAGCTCTAGATTACAGTCAGTCTCCTCTAGTTACAGCTGCTTTAACTCTTAAGCAGCAGTATTTTGGAAATATACATACTCTTGAAGGTGAGAAATATAAATTACAAATTTATCATTTTCATTTATGACTTATACATAACATTTTCATTGCAATTTCCTCCTCCATTTCTCCTGATTTTCTATAAATCAGGTATGGTTTTTCCTGTTTTGTTCTCTCTCTTCTTAGTAAATGATGTGTTAGTTTATAATTACCTATGCTATATCCTTTTCTTCTAGAACACCTAGTGTATTTTATGTTTTATTGACAAATCTTACTAATATGGTATTAAGTCATCTCATTTTAGCTTACATCCATCTAATCACCTTCTTTTACCTGAGGTACATGTCAGTTAAAGCTCACATTCTCCTTTGACATTTAAAAGTGTGAAATAGTAAGGGATAGTGATACATGTTTGCTCTTAGAATGAAAGGTAGAGAAAGTTAATCCACGTAGACATGAAATAGTCTAAAATGCTTAAAGACAAAAAGTTTCCCAGGTTATAAAATCACAAAATACATTATTTATAAACATTATTTGTATTGATGGGTAAAAAATACCTTGATGACCTAGTGTAATTATGTGCTTAATAAATGTATTCCTTGCTCCTTAATTATAATAATTTCTAAGGCATTAACTAAAAACACTATCCTGGATAATGTAAATTATAATAAACAAACATTAATCCAAGCTGGGCATGATGCCCAGAGAACCAGCTTAGCGAAAGTAGTCAGCTCAAAAACAAGAAGGCTAGTGAATAAGGGTTGCTAAATATTAAATAACTACAGGTATACACACAATCTATCCATTTGAATAATAATCTTTGAGAAGCATTTTTGTGTACTATGGAGCTTAGCAATTACTTGTTTAAAGCTGGGGTTGTCTTTGACTCAGTTTATAAACACTTTTTAAGAATGAAACCTAAAATTTAAATTACTATAAATCTGGGGAGATAAAAGTACAATTGTATAAGAACTGCAGTTTCTATTGAAAGCTTATAATAGTGGGAACACAGGTCTTTATGAGGAGCCATAGCTAGGTACTGTTAGCAACCAGTAGCAAAGAATATCATAGAGAAATTTAATTTCCCTCCAGAATCTTAAGGTATCAGGGCAATCTTTTCATTACTTTTCTTTCCTCACACACTTTGAATGATAGTAGCCTTATTATCAGTGAAATATCTTACAGAAACCACTTGGGAGTAAAGGTTAATCTGAAATGTAATATGAAGGGGGAAATTACAAGAGAAGAACATTAAGTTACTATTATGGGTTCTACAGGGACCTGAATACATTCATATAAAAAACAATGTTTTTAACCTTAGCTACATTGTTACAATTATAACAAATCTTACGTAATGCACAAATGAAGACTTTTGATATAAGCCTTGACTCTAATATAGTTGCAATATGTGATAAAAGAAAGGAGGAGAGAAAAATGAATGAGGAAGGGAAAGGGGAGGAAGAATGGTAAAGTACAAAGAAAAAGAAAAAGGAAGAGGAAGGAAGAAGTGAATAGGAGAGAGATGTGAATTAAAACACTTAAAAGTACCAAAGATTAGAAATGCTAACTATAGGATGTTACTCTAATAAAAGACAAAAACTAGGAAAGGACTACAGAAATCAAAATTGCCACCAATTTCCCCACTGGTGACTAATGAAAAAAAGAAAAAGCATGAATTATGATGCCAATATTTATAAACCAAAAAAGTTAATATTATGCAAAATAAAATTATATCCATATGCCTGAAGCTGCTACAGATTCTTCAGAGTGATGAAAATTGGTACAAGTTAGTATATCATGTATAGAGTTAGATCTTTCTAGATATTTAACTTAAGTAACCTTTGAAAGACTTTATAGCAAATTCTATGTGAATAATTTTAAATATGTTACTCATTTTTATGTAGTATTTATGTAGTAAATATAATCATTTTCTTATTAAATTATATTCATTTTTACTATATTTTCACCAAAATAAAGCAAACCACAATAAGTGAAAGTTTCAAAAATAAAAACATACCCACCAAGTTGTGAAGTGTTTATATGCAAGACTTTTAATGAGGTATTAAATATCTCATAATGATGTAGCAAACTGTGCTATGAGTAAATATCTCATAAAATTATTGTGACTACTGAATCAGAAAAATCACCAGTTCTTATCACACTATGGGACATGTAGAAGCATTCTCCTACTGTTAGCCATCTCATAGTCCATACTTAGTAACATTAGTTTACTAGTAATGGTTAAAGTATTACTTTCTGAAAACTTGACATTTAAAAAACAAAAACTTCAGGTTTAAAAACTAATTTGGACAAAACCATTTAAATCCTTGACTGTCTGTGATTTTGAATAATCATTTGAAAGAATTTTCAATCTTAAAATAACCTTCAGGAGCTTATGTATCATCACTAACAGTGCCCATTGATGTACTGACCAACACTTTTAAAATTAACTACATAGTTTTCTTCATAATATTCCTTTCTGAGTTTAGTGATATTTCTAAAATGTTGCACCCAATCTAAAATGCATGAACAATTTGTTAACAATAAAAGAAAAACTACTCCAGAAATATTTTACTTCCTCACAAAATGATTAAATCTTCCCAAAAGACATGTCCTGTATCACCCCAGATTTTACTGCAGTTACATCAAATGTTCCATGAGTTTCAGCTTCATCTTTAATGCAAATCAAAGGAGATTCTATGCGGGGAATGTTTCTGTTAAATGCTGGCTAAATTAAACTTAGTTCCACTTTAAATATCAAAGAAAACCAAGAATCTATTTTAAATTGAGACAACTGTCAAAGTTATCTGTTCTCTAATTGCCTTCACAAATGCAAAGTTTCCCACTGCCGGAGTGACAAATTACCACAAATTTAGTGGCTTAAACATAAATCCCTTACCATAGTGTGAGTTTACAAGTCAGAAATTATCTCACTGCCCTTCAAAATCAGGGTTTCATCATGATATGCTCCACCTCGATATTCTGGGGAAAAAAACCCTTTCCCTGCTGCTTTTACATTTTAGAGCTAGCCTACACTCCTTGGCTTATGTCTTCTTTCCACCTTCCAAGCCAGCAATTGCATTGTTCCATTTTCTGCTTCCATGTCACATCTCCCCTGACTCTTCCTCTTCCTCTTCCAACTATAAGGACCCTTGAGACTATACAAAGCCCATTCAAGTCATACAGAATAATCTTACCAACTCAAATTTCTTAACTTAACTACATCAGTAAATTTCCTTTTTCCATGTAAATTAAAAGATCCATATATTCCAGTGTTAGAAGATGGACACTTTGGGCAGGGGGGGATGGGGGGCATATTCTGCCTAACAGGATTGTTTCCTAGCTATTTAATTTAAACTTTGTAACTGCTGATGCAAATTAATTTATAATATTAATTTCTGGAATATGTATTATTTATTTTATTTCAAATTATTTTTATAAGTAAAATTGATTAACCCTGTCTTATCAACAGAAAATAGTGCTTTGAAAGAAATTTAACATTTTATTTGGTATTACTTATGAATTTAATATTTTCAAATCACTTATATAAGCAAATTTATCAGCGGTTTTACTGGAAAATCAGTATTTATACCATATTTTTAACTATTTAAAGTGCAGGTTTTTCTTTCTGAATTTTCTCAGAGCCGTTTTGCAAATAAGAATTTTAGAATTATTAAAGAGTCTTCAATACAGATACTTTGATTTATGTACCTTCCATATGACTTCAAGTATCTCATCATTAATATTGATATAATCTAGTCATATATTTAATGTACTTAGAAGGTTGATATTGTTTTATATTCAAATACTTATATTCAAAAATTTAAAAGGGGTCAAAATTCTGGCTTTTTAACTCTATCATACACTATATCTAAATTGAGAATAAAATAATACTGATTATTTTTTGATAATAATGAAAACATTCAACATCTAGATTCAAATACCATATTGTTTAGGAAACTCATAGACATCTGAGACAAGATATTATGATACAGGCATTTATTATAATATAATTTTGAATAGCTTTTGTTATCAGTGCAATGAAAACATTAATTCAGACTTAAATTGAAGAAAGTAGGGAAAACCACTAGAAGATTCAGGTATGACCTAAATCAAATCCCTTATGATTATACAGAGGAAGTGACAAATAGATTCAAGGGATTAGATCTGAAAGACAGAGTGTCTGAAGAACTATGGACTGAGGGTCCTAACACTGTACAAGAGGCCATGATCAAACTGCAAAAAGGTAAAATGGCTGTCTGAGGAAGGGTTATAACTTGCTAAGAAGAGAAGGGAAGCGAAAGCCAAAGGAGAAAGGGGAAGATACATCCAACTGAAGGCAGAGTCACAAAGAATAGCAAAGAGAGATAAGAAAGCCTTTCTCAGTGATCAGTGCAAAGAAATAGAGGAAAACAATAGAATGGAAAAGACTAGAGATCTCTTCAAGAAAATTAGAGATACCAGGGGAACATTTCATGCAAAGATGGGCACAATAAAGGACAAATGGTATGGGCCTAACAGAAACAGAAGATATTAAGAGGTGACTAGCATACACAGAAGAACTATACAAAAAAGGTCTTAATGACACAGATAAACAGGTGGTGTGATCACTCACCTAGAGCCAGACATCCCAGAGTCTGAAGTCAAGTGGGCCTTAGAAAGCCTCACTGCGGAAAAAGCTAGTGGAGGTGATGGAATTCCAGTGGAGCTATTTCAAATCCCGAAAGATAATGCTGTTAAAGTGCTGCACATAATATGCTAGCAAATTTGGAAAACTCAGCAGTGGCCACAGGACTGGAAAAGGTCAGTTTTCATTCCAATCTGAAAGAAGGGCAATGCCAAAGAATGTTCAAACTACCACACAATTGCACTCATCTCACATGCTAGCAAAGTGATGCTCAAAATTCTCCAATTAGGCTTCAACAGTATGTGAACTGAGAACTTTCAGATGTTCAAGCTGGATTTAGAAAAGGTGGAAAAACCAGAGATCAAATTGGCAACATCAAGTGTGTCAGGGAAAAAACAAGAGAATTCCAGAAACACATCTACTTCTACTTCATTGACTATGCTAAAGCCTTTGATTGATCACAACAAACTGTGGATCACAACAAACTATTTCTAAAGAAGTAGAAATACCAAACCACCTTCCCTGCCTCCAGAGAAGTCTGCATGCAGATCAAGAAGCAATAGTTAAAACCAGACATGGAACAATAGACTGGTTCAAATTTGGGAAAAGAGTATGCCAAAATTGTATATTGTCACCCTGCTTAGTTAACTTATATGCAGATTACATCATGGGAAATGCAGAGCTGGGTGAAACACAAGCTGGAATCAAGATTGCCAGGAGAAATATTAATAACCTCAGATATGCAGATGATACCACCCTTATGGCAGAAAGTGAAAAGGAACCGAAGAGCCTCTTGATGAAGGTGAAAGAGCACAGTGAAAAACCTGATTTAAAACTAAACATTTAAAAAACTAAGATCATTTCATGGAAAATAGATAGAGAAACAATGGAAACAGTGACAGACTTTATTTTCTTGGGCTCCAAAATCACTGAAGATGGTGACTGCAGCCATAAAATTAAAAGATGTAGTTTATGTGGAAGAAAAGCTATGGCAAATCTAGACAGCATATTAAAATGCAGACACATTACTTTGCCAACAAAGGTCCATTTGGCCAAAGCTATGGTTTTTCCAGTAGTTATGAATGGATGTGAGAGTTGGACCATCAAGAAGGCTGAGCACTAAAGAATTGATACTTTTTAACTGTGGTGTTTAAAGAAAACTGATCCCTGAAGTGTTGATGCTTTTGAACTGTGGTGTTGGAGAAGACTCTTGAGAGTCCCTTGGACTGCAAGGACATCCAACCAGTCCATTCTAAAGCAGATCATCCCTGGGTGTTCATTGGAGGGACCGATATTGAAGCTGAAACTCCAATACTTTGGCCACCTGATGCAGAAAGCTGACTCATTCGAAAAGATCCTCATGCTGGGAAAGATTGAGGGCAGGGTGAGAAGGGGATGACAGAGGATGAGATGGCTGGATGGCATCACCAACTCAATGGACATGAGTTTGGGTAAACTCCAGGAGTTGGTGATGGACAGGGAGGCCTGGTGTGCTGTGGTTCATGGGGTCACAGAGTCGGACATGACTGAGCAACTGAACTGAACTGAACTGAACAGAAATGTGATGTTGCAGAAGACTACTTTTTTGTTGTTGTTCTTTTTTTCTATTTTTTAATTTTTTAATTTTAATTTTTACTTTATTTTACTTTACAATACTGTATTGGTTTTGCCATACATTGACATGAATCCACCACGGGTGTACATGAGTTCCCAATCCTGAACCCCCCTCCCACCTCCCACCCCATATCATATCTCTGGATCATCCCCGTGCACCAGCCCCAAACATCCTGTATCCTGTATCAAGCAGACTGGCAATTCATTTCTTACATGATAGTATACATGTTTCAGTGCCATTCTCCCAAATCATCACACCCTCTCCCTCTCCCTCAGAGTCCAAAAGTCTGTTCTATACATCTGTGTCTCTTTTGCTGTCTCTCATACAGGGTTATCATTACCATCTTTCTAAATTCCATAAAAGCTTTTGCACAATAAAGGAAACTATAAGCAAGGTGAAAAGACAGCCTTCTGAATGGGAGAAAATAATAGCAAATGAAGCAACTGACAAACAACTAACCTCAAAGTATACAAGCAAGTTATGCAGCTCAATTCCACAAAAATAAATGACCCAATCAAAAAATGGGCTGAAGAACTAAATAGACATTTCTCCAAAGAAGACATACGGACGGCTAAGAAACACATGAAAAGATGCTCAACATCACTCATTATCAGAGAAACGCAAATCAAGGAGACTCTTTAGAGTCTCTTGGACAGCAAGGAGATAAAACCACTCAATCCTAAATGAAATCAACCCTGAATATTCATTGGAAGGACTGATGCTGAAGCTCCTATACTTTGGCTACCTGAGGCAAAGAACTGACTCATTGGAAAAGACCCTGATGCTGGGAATGATTGAAGGCAGGAAAAGAAGGGGATGACAGAGGATAAGATGTTTGGATGGCATCCCTGACTCGATGGACTTGAGTTTGAGCAAGCTCTGTGAGCTGGTGATTAACCAAGAGACCTGGTGTGCTGCAGTCCATGGGATCACAAAGAGTCAGACTTGACTGAGCAACTGAACTGACTGAATTTTAGTATCAAATGATAAAGAGATTGTTATTGTCAATGTTTGTGTCCCCCCAAATTCATGTGTTGGAATTCTATCACCCAATGTGATGCTATTAGGAGGTGGGTGCTTTGTGGGGTTGATTAGGTCATGAGGATGGAGCTGTCTTGAATGGTGTTAGTGCTCTTGTGAATGAGTCCCGACAAAGCTCCCTAGACCCTTCTGTTGTGTGAGTATACAATAAGAAGTATGCAACCTGGAGGAGTGCCTTAATTCAACCATGCTGGCACTCTGATCTCAGACTTCCAGTCTTCAGAACTATGAGAAATAAATATCTGCTGTTTATAAACTACCCTGTATGTGGTATTTTGTTATAGCAGGCAGAACTAAGACAGACATACTTACATGAGCAAATAAGACAGAAGAGGAGACAGAGCAATATCAAGCAAATATGTCATAAATTGTCATAAATTAACTGTCATGTTCAAATAAGTTATACCAATGAATTCAGGTTGTTGCTTTTTTTAATAGTTTGAAGTTTCACATTTGAAAGCTTGCTCTATTTATCTTGATACATAATCAAGAATTATGGCTTATATTTTCCAATTTACATAAATGATTTCATACATTCTTTGACAGCTTTACTGCATTACGTTTCTTGGCACATTTCCTCCTATTTGGGAATTGAGGGACATATTGCCTTCTGTTCCCTCACTAAGACAATAGTCATGAAGATGGATTATGTAAATTTTAAATCCCAAAGCACCAGACACTTGTCAGAACCTGAAGGATATGGTCCTTACAAGACTATGTAATGATACATATAAAATCAGCACATTGCCCCCAGTAGTAAGAGGCACTTAGCTGATTTAAGGGTGGCCCTGGTGCAGAATTGCCCATAAACAAAAACAGGAAAATCCTGGAGGGAAAGCATATTTCTGGCCAGAGCACTTTGGAAAGCAGCTCATGCAAGGAAGAAAGTGTAAGATAAAATATCCACCTCCACCTTTTTTTTTTTTTCTCTTTTTCCCACACAGGCTAAAAGTCTTCTTTACAAAAACATCACAGTGACCTACCAAAATTACTTTACTTTAAAAACTATAACAATTATAATAAACTTTCCCAAGTGTCCAGCCCTGAAATTAATATGCTTGTACTATTCCAGACTATGACATTGGCTGAAGTAACAAGTAGCTTATCTAATGTAATCCTTCAGAGTGTTAGCCCTCCAAACAATTGGAAGATGGTAACATGGATCCTGTCAGCTAGCTATTGCTGTGTAATAAAACTGTCCATAACTTAGTGACTAGATTACAGCAACACTTTGTATTACTTACTCAAAGTCTGTGCCTTGGTTGAGGAACAGCTGGAATGACTGGCTGGGCTGCTATGATGTTTCAGTCTGTGGACTTGACTGGATCTGGTTCCTCACTGAGGTGTGGTCTCAGCTCTGTTCCATACATGTCCTTCTGTGGCAAGGCCAAGGGAGCAGCAGGCAACCAGGGAAAGCACTTGTCATGGAGATGGCAGAGGCAGAAGAGAAGGAGCAAAACATGAAAGGCCTCTTAGGGCTGACATTCTGTAAAGGCAAACCTACTTGTCCACATCATTCAGTTGGCCAGAGTAAGTCAGAGGGCCAAATGCAAATTTCAAGAGTCAGGGGGCATGCCCTGTCTTCAACGGGAAGGCAGTGCAAAGGGGTTCAGGATGGGGAATATGTGTATACCTGTTGCAGATTCATGTTGATGTATGGCAAAACCAATACCAATCGTAAAGTAATTAACCTCCAATTAAAATAATAAATTTATATTAAAAAATAAAAAAATGTAAAATTGTCATTCTATTCCAACTTTCTACTCACTATGCTACTTTTCTGTAGGAATCCTGCTTGATTTAAAAAATGGCTCTTCTATTACAAAAAAAAGCGTTTCTCCTTTATAGTACTTGGAATTGTAAAACATATTGAGTTTAGAAGGCTAATCTCTTTTGGTATCAAAATTAAGTAATATGAAAAATAAATCAACCAACTAAACTGTTTGTCTTTTGTTACTATTTATCATTCACTTGTTCATATTTAATTTTAATGTTCAAAATGTGCATCTGTCATATACAGTTTTAGTGAATTCTTACAATTTGCAGTTATCTAAATTGGCTTCAAAGAGACATAAGGAATAAAAACGGACTACATGGGAAGAATAACTGTGGGTTTTTTTTTGGGGGGGGGTGTATGACCAACTGCTATTGAGCAGCATCCACCCTTACATTCTTCCCTTCTGTCTAGGCACGTGGTCAGACAACATTGCTCAACCGCCTAAGTTAGGTATGATCATGTGTACACATTCTTACAGGAGAGAATTTTAAGGGGAGGTGCAATGAAACTAGGACTGTGGTGGTGGATGTGTAACTGTATGCATTTGTCAAAACTATATACCAAAAAACAGTAAATGTTTTAATGCAAATTTAAAAGATTAACCAGAATATCAAGGGATTCCAGAATGGAATGCAAACTCTGACTGATGAAACTAACTGCACATCCCTGACTGAATACAGTTTGGGAAAAATGTGCTAATGACTGTAGAAAATAGTTTCTTAAGAGTATATTTTAAACTAGAGATAAAAAGAATTGTATACACACTGAACTTGGGAAAAATTTGTTCCTTAAAGGTTTGCAATTCTGAAATCACTTCTCTTGTATTTTAAAGTTGAATAAATAAGAATGTTGCAGGTAATAAAAGCCAGGCCTCTCATTGCCAGAGAAAAATGTTACAAAGAAGCAGGGGAGTAGTAGGAGGGAAACTATCATGAAATATTTTTGTGATGAGATTTAAGTGGGAGATAGCATGAGTTTATATAAATACACACAAAATGTATAATTATATACACAGAGAGATACATAAACATGTATATGTGTGTAAAGATATTAAGATAAAGTTATGTATTTTCTAACTGTGCATGTTGCAAGGACCTACAGGCAGTGATAAATCAGGGGCAATGAACACACTCAGTATGGCTTCTAATGCCATTTTCCAATAATAGGAATCAAAGTAACTTGGAGACATTGCTGTTTCTAGAGGTGAACATGAAAATTAAAAGATAAGTCTGGTGTATTTTATAGTGTCAGAAAGCAAGAGAATGAGAAAAAAAAAATTTAAGCATTAAGCGAAAAACCGTATCAAAAGGACATTGTCAACATGAAAGAGCTGCCAATTGCCACAACTATTAATAGAATAATTTCAACAAGAACAAAACAATAATAGTATCAGAATCTAATTCAAAAAGTAAAATAATAATCTGTGACCCCTATGCTGGTAATATCATAGTTATTTTAAGGGTAGATAGTCTCAGTCTTTAAGCAATACCAAGAGGGTAGAATTTTATGTAATTTTGTTTTTCTTCTTTTTTGTTGTTGTTGTTTTTTGAGAAAATGTACACTAAGAGAGAGAACAGCTGCTATAAATAATTAAAGTGTAATTATTCTGGGCCAAGATGGCAAAAGTTGTTAAAGCTAATGTGACATCTGTGCACAATGATTTTAATAGAAAACATTGTTCTCAAGTAAAGGTTTTTACGATACTGTTCAAATCAGCACAACCCTAAAATCACATGGTTAGAACTTTTGCAAATAGACTTAAAAGTAAGAATTTATGAAACATATTCTGGCTTCTCTCTTTTCTCGTTACGTCAAGCATTACACACTAGTGGCTGTCACACCTGTATACTTGTATAGACATCATGAGAAAAAAAATCCTCTGTTTCTGGGTTTCCTGCCCACAGCTGACTCATGTCGAGGGAGAGAATTTGAAAGTCAGATTCTAAATGAATTACTTCAATTTGCAGGGAAAATTGATTGACAGTGAGGCTCATAACCAGAGAGATTTAACAGAACTATGTTATACATGCTGAAAAGTCTGCACTCTGAATGCAAGGGGCAATACGACCAACACAATTTCCTTATGATCCATGTCTAAATTGTCCCCAGGTGTAAATGACACTAGGTTTCTTTTTATTTTACTTTTTCCCCAAGAAATGATATATACATGTGTGCAAAAAATTATTTTCATCTATATTTTATACTTTTCTCAGAGTAAAGAAAAAATACTAAATATATTCTTTTTTATTCTCTAGCAGTTCCCTCTAAATATAACTCTGAAAACAGATTTTTTAAGATTCTTCCTGAAATATGTATACACAGATACACACGTGTGTGTACCTAGTTAAATATAAACATACTTTAAATATGGTTCTTCATGTTCTTACTTTTTTTTTCACTTTTTAATGTATCTTGGAGATTTTTCCATATGAACATACACATAGTCATTGATAGAATGTGATTTTTAACATCTAAAACTAAATGAAACCTCACAGATTTCTTGGTATAGTTTTGTGATCACATCTCCATAAATAGAATGTCGGCAGTTCAGTTGCAATATCAAAGGGCAAGCATGGAGTGCCACTGTAGAGAAAGTGGTATAAACAGCATACTGAACTTGCAAATCATATGAGGGCAGCAAAGAGTATGAGAAACAAAAATAAAAACATTGTGAGAAATGTGGCAGAAACGATTTTAAATGGCAAAATAGGCAGAAGAATTTCTGAAGGGAATGCAGACTGAGCAATTGTGTTTGGAGGTAGCTTCAGGTAGAAGCAGATGTACCTCTCAATCTAGAAAGGGCCTACAAAGTACATCATTTTTAGCTAAAATGCTGTGCATCACAAATTGGTACTTGCCATGGGGGTGCTTGCCATTTACCTGTATAAGGATTAAATCATGTACAGCTGTAGCTGCTGATCTCCAACACCTCCTGAAGGAGCTCAGGATGGAGAGCAGAAACGAGGCCCTTTGCACCCCAGGAAAACTGGCAGGACAGGTCTTTAGATAGTTAGATATTCTTAGGAGCTGATTTTATGAGCCCAATTCTTATATCTCCTCACATCTAGAAAAGCACTAAAATCCTTCATGGTGATGACTGTTTTTTGTGATCAGCAGAGGATTCATGAGACCACAAGAAACTATCTAAAAAATAAACAAGCTTGATTGCATGTACTCCTCCTTTATCAAAATCACATATATATTGTCCTTTCCCCCTCACCCCTTTGGAAGAGATTCTCAGAGCTATCTGAGGTACTGTCTCCCAGGCTGTGGTCCTCATATTGCCTCAAATAAAACTTAACTCACAACCCACATCGTGCATTTTGTTAGGCCAACAGTCATATCTCAATGTTCAACACCTAGATCCCATGTTAGCAACAGTGAGAATCAGATACATGCGCAGCCAGTGGAGCTTCTCTAGATATGCTTTAGGCCTGACAATCAGAAGAGGAGTTAAATGATGAATCATAAAAACAATAAACATATTTAAAAGCAATATTTCTCTGTAGTGGTAGGATAAAAGATTTTTTATGGGAAACCTCTCAACTGTTTGTCTTAATTTACTAGGAAGAAGTGAAAGCAAATGAGTTCAAATGTTAAGTTCTGGCTTATAAGAAAAATTACTTAGCCATCTTGATCCTCTCTTTTGATAAACTTTGAGTTAGACAAAATAAAAAATGGCCATCCAAAATATCCACACCCTAAGCTCTATGACCTGTGAATATATCACTTTACATGGTATAGCAGGACCATTGTAGATATGATTAGGGTTACAGATGCTGAGATGGGATGATATGAGTTAACTAAAGTGGGCCCAACTTAGTCGCATGACCTTTTTAGAGAATTTTTTTTTTTCAGGGAGAGGTGTGACAGCATAATAATACAAAAAAAAGAGGGGGAGGAGGGACTCAACCAGCCATTTCTGGCTTTGAAGATGGCAGAAAGGACACAAGCCAAAAAATGCGGTGATCTCTAATAACAAGAAAATGCAAGGAAGATTTCCCCTTTAAACATCTAGAAAAGAATGCACTCCTGCTGACATTATGATTTCAATTCAGTGAGATCTGACTTATACTTGTAAGTCTGTACAATAAGAAACAAATTTGTATTGTTTTAAGCCTGTAAGTTTGTGGTCATTTATCATATCCACTATAGAAAACTAAACAATCTGCAAGAGCTGAATAATATTGGACCTATACTGGCTCCCACAAATCACTTCTTCCTTTTCTAGTAGTTCACAATTAATTCCATAAGCCTTTAAGATTTTGGAACAAAATTATGCCATCTTATACAGGTGATTAGTCCACTTCTGAGAAGTAGCTTTTAGCTAGTAATTGAGGTTAGTAGTCTGTGATCATAAACTGTCAAGTTAATATACAGCATTAGTTGTCCATCATAAACTGTGTGTGCTTGGACCTACTAAGACATAAAGATAGACATGCAACTGTGCAGAACAAACTTCCATGAAATAGAAGCAGTGTATACAAGGTTAGGCTTAAACAGGTGCTGACATCATGAATAAATTATTTGAACAAGTGGTGCTAATGTCTACAACACTTATTCCTGAAATGTTGCATTTTCTTTGTCAACATGAATATATTGTTTTAAGGGGAATTAACTACATGGAATAAGAAATAATTTAAACCTAATTTCTTGATAACCCTGAACAATATGCAACACTACCAAAAAGATCCATAGTAGCATTGCAACCTTATTCCATTGGGACCCTTAAAGACAGTACTGAAGGAAAATTCACTTCATAGGGAGATGTTTTTCATTTAACCTGAAGCTTCAGATCTATAATTGTTCATCTAGTGTGTGCATGCTCGGTTTTGTTTGACTCCTTGTGACCCCATAGACTATAGCCCACCAGCTTCCTCTGTCCATGGAATTTCTAGGCAAGAATACTGGAGTGGGTTCCCATTTCCTTCTCCAGGGGATCTCCCCTACCCAGGGATCGAACTTGAGCCTCATACATTACAGGCAGCTTCTTTACCACTGACCTACGTGGGAAGCTCGTATACAGGTAGGGATCGTGTCTTATAGAGCTAACTTACCCATTCATTCCCTTGAAAGACAACCTAGCTCTGATGGTGCCATGAGGAACAGGCTTTTCATAATCAATGCTGGTATATTTACATTCAAAAATTTTGAACAATGGTTAACCCCAGTGTAGAATCTCAGAAAATATCTGACACTAGCTTACCTAAAATTTTTGTAATGTTATATCCATTCATTAGGAACTGTATTCTGGCTACTGTCACTGTTAAATATCCATTACTATTATCTGATATGCACTGTTCTCTACTGAGATCAACCAACCACCTGGAAGCAGCTCTATTACATTAAGATTCTATTTGAAATAAGCTAAGTTTTTATAAAGATTGCCTTAACACAAGCGAAAGATGAAGGATTTTCAAGGATGAGATTTATACTACATGTTTACTATCATTTGTTCATAACCACATTCTATAACTACCACTTCCACCCCTTGTTCACTCACAAAGTTGAATTTTCCAACTAAAAATGTGTGTTTCCATTTAACTAACACAGTTATTTGCACGTATGGCACATGCAAGTAGTAAATAGTTTTTTACTATTGACAGTTTAAAATAATTCTTATCAATCACTTAGTCAACAATATTTCTAAAGAATCACTCATTTCTCACTCAATTTACTTTCCTTAATCCTCTTCTCTTCTGCCTTCTGTGAATATTTTAACATGAAAAATGATTACTGTTAAAATGAAGGACTGAATGATATAGCCATCATCTGGGAAGACCATGTAAAACAGATGCATCAAAATGAAGGACTAGATAAGTGGGAATGGAAAGGCAGTTTAATAATGTGTAACTAAGTGAAATGAAGTCACCCAGTTGTGGGTGACCCCATGGACTGTAACCCACGAGGCTCCTCCATCCATGAAATTTTCTAGGCAAGAGTACTGGAGTGGGTTGCCATTTCCCTCTCCAGGAGATCTTCCTGACCAAGGAATCGAACTGCATTGTAGGCAGACACTTTACTGTTTGAGCCACCAGGGTAGTCCACTCAACCATAGGGGAATGAAAGAATACCATTTGCAGCAATATAAAGGGACTGGCAACCCACTTCAGTGTTCTTGCCTGGAGAATCCCAGGACGGGGGAGCCTGGTGAGCTGCCATCTATGGGGTCGCACAGAGTCGGACATGACTGAAGTGACTTAGCAGCAGCAGCAGCAGAGATTATTATACTAAATAATGAGACAGAGAAAGACAAATATAATATCAATTTATGTACAATCTTAAAAATGATACAAATGAATGTATTTACAAAACAGAAATAGACTCAGAGATATAGAAAATGAACATAATTAGCAATGGGGATAGCAGTAGGGGGAGATAAATTAGGATTTGGGGGTTAACAGATGTACACATTATAGAATAGATAAACAATAAGGACCTACTGTATAGCACAAGGAACTATATTCAATATCTGTATAACTTATAATGAAAATAATCTGGAAAGGAATGTGTATATATATATAATGTGTATATATATAATATATATAATGTATATATATAATGTGTATATATAATGTGTGTGTGTATATATATATATATATATACTGTGTGTGTATGTGTGTGTATATATATATATATATATGTTGTTGCTGCTGCTGCTAAGTTGCTTCAGTTGTGTCCGACTCTGTGCAACCCCATAGACAGAAGCCCACTAGGCTCCCCCATCACTTGGATTTTCCAGCTAAGAACACTGGAGTGGGTTGCCATTTCCTTCTCCAATGCATGAAAGTGAAAAGTGAAAGTGAAGTCACTCAGTTTTGTCCGACTCTTTGCAACCCCATGGACTGCAGCCTACCAGGCTCTTCCATCCATGGGATTTTCCAGGCAAGAGTACTGGACTGGATTGCCATTGCCTTCCCCATATATAGGTACAGATATATGTATATATGCAATGCAAAACTGAATTACTTTGCTGTACATACATTAGAAAATAATACAACATTGCAATTAAATATGCTTTAATTAAAAAGGTTACAAAAGAGTTTGTGAGTATATGAATTAAACATACATACTTACATGTAATGTAATATTAATCAGCCAGTCTTTCCATTTGTGAACATGGCTAGACCTTGATGATATTACACTAAGTAAAGTAAGTCAAAAGCAAATGCCTTATGATCTCACTTATATGTGAAATCCAGAAAAACAAAAAACAGAATGAACAAATTCATAAACACAAAGGACAGGTTGGTGGTTGACAGAAGTGATGGTTGAAAGGTGAGCAAAAGATATGAAAAGAAATTTCCAGTTTACAACTTACAGTTAGTCGTGGGAATATAAAGTACGGCATGTTGATGATATAATATTGTATTGCATATTTGAAAGTTACTTTTTGGGCTCCAAAATCACTGCAGATTGTGATTGCAGCCAGGAAATGAAAAGACGCTTACTCCTTGGAAGGAAAGTTATGACCAACCTAGATAGCATATTGAAAAGCAGAGACATTACTTTGCCAACAAAGGTCTATCTAGTCAAGGCTATGGTTTTTCCAGTGATCATGTATGGATGTGAGAGTTGTACTGTGAAGAAAGCTGAGCACCGAATAATTGATGCTTTTGGACTGTGGTGTTGGAGAAGACTCTTGAAAGTTGGACTGCAAGGAGGTCCAACCAGTCCATCCTAAAGGATATCAGTCCTGGGTGTTCATTGGAAGGACTGTTGCTGAAGCTGAAACTCCAGTACTCTGGCTACCTCATGCGAAGAGTCGACTCACTGGAAAACACCCTGATGCTGGGAGGGGTTGGGGGCAGGAGGAGAAGGGGGCAACAGAGGATGAGATGGCTGGATGGCATCACCGACTCAATGCACATGAGTTTGAGTAAACTCCAGGAGTTAGTGATGGACAGGGAGACCTGGCATGCTGCGCTTCATGGGGTCACAAAGAGTCGGACACAACTGAGCAACTGAACTGAACTGAACTGAACTGAAGAGAGTTTCATTCCAATATCAGAGAAGGGCAATGCCAAAGAATGTTCAGACTTTCACACAATTGTGCTCATTTCACATGCTAGCAAAATAGTGCTCATAATTCTTCAAGTTAGGCTTCAACACTCTATGTGAGAAGAGAACTTCCAGATGTTTAAGCTGGATTTAGAAAAGGCAGAGGAGTGAAAGACCAAATTGCCAACATCCATTGGACCATAGAAAAAAACAAGATAATTAAAAAAAAACTTGTATTCTCCTTCATTGACTACACTAAAGCCTTTGATTGTGTGGATCACAACAAACTGGGAAATTCTTAAAGAAACAGGAATACCAGACCACCTTATCTGCCTAAAACACCTGTCATTTGTGTATGTGCATGCAGGTTAACAAGCAACAGTTAGAACCAGACATAAAATAACAGACTTGCTCCAAATTGGGAAAGGAGTACATCAAAGTTATATAATGTCACCCTGCTTATTTAACTTCTGTGCAGAGTACATCATGCAAAATGCCAGGCTGGATGAAGCACAAGCTGGAATCAAGATTGTCAGGAGAAATATCAATAACCTCAGATATGCAGATGATACCAGCCTTATGGCAGAAAGTGAAGAGGAACAAAAGAGCCTCTTGATGAAGGTGAAAGAGGAGAGTGAAAAAGCTGGCTTAAAACTCAACATTCAGAAAACAAAGATCATGGCATCTGGTCCCATCACTTCATGGCAGTAGACAGAGAAACAATGGAAACAGTGACAGACTTTATTTATTTGGATCCCAAAATCACTGCAGATGGTGACTGCAGCCATGAAATTAAAGGACGCTGGTCTTTGGAAGAAAAGTTATGACCAACCTGCTGCTGCTGCTAAGTCACTTCAGTTGTGTCCGACTCTGTGCGACCCCATAGATGGCAGCTCCCCAGGTTCCCCTGTCCCTGGGATTCACCAGGCAAGAACACTGAAGTGGATTGCCATTTCCTTCTCCAATGCACTGAAGTGAAAAGTGAAAGTGAAGTCACTCAGCCGTGTCTGACTCCTAGCGACCCCATGGACTACAGCCTACCAGGCTCCTCTGATCATGGGATTTTCCAGGCGAGAATACTGGAGCTGGTTGCCATCACCTTCTCCTGTATGGCTGTGAGAGTTAGACTATAAAGAAAGCTGATTGTCGAGGAATTGATGCTTTTGAACTGTGGTGTTGGAGAAGGCTCTTGAGAGTCCCTTGGAATGAAAGGAGATCCAACTAGTCCATCCAGAAGGAAATCAGTCCTGAATATTCATTGGAAGGACTGATGCTGAAGCTGAAACCAATACTTTGGCCACCTGATGTGAAGAACTGACTCATTTGAAAAGACCCTGATACTGAGAAATATTGAAGGTGGGAGGTGAAGGGGATGACAGAGGATGAGATGGTGGGATGACAGAGGATGAGATGGTTGGATGGCATCACTGACTCAATGAACATGAGCTTGAGTAAACTCCGGGAGTTGGTGATGGATAAGGAGGCCTGGCGTGCTACAGTCCATGGAATCACAAAGCGTTGGACACAACTGAAAGACTGAACTGAACCAAACTGAACCTAGACAGCATATTAAAAAAGAGAGCCATTACTTTGCAACAAAGTTTGGAATTGTCAAAGCTATGGTTTTTCCAGTAATCATGTATGGATGTAACAGTTGGACCATAAAGAAAGCTGAGAACCAAAGAATTGACGCTTTTGAACTGTGGTGTTGGAGAAGACTCTTGAGAGTTCCTTGTACTGCAAGGATATCAGACCGGTCAATCCTAAAAGAAATCAACCCTGAATATTCATTGGAAGGATTGATGCTGAAACTCCAATACTTTGGCCACCTGATGGGAAGAGACAACCCATTAGAAAAGACCATGGTGCCAGGAAGATTGAAGGCAGGAGGAGAAGGGGATGAAAGAGGATGAGATAGTTAGTTGATATTCAGTAGACATGAGTTTGAGCAATCTCCAGGAGTTGGTGATAGACAGGGAAGCCTGACGTTCTGCAGTCCGTAGGGTCACAAAGAGTCAGACATGACCAATGGACTGAACAAAAACAGAAGATAGTTCCCATCACAAGAAAATAAAATTTCAAAACATAAAAAATGAGTTATTCTCCCTTTAGCACTTTTTAAAAATGGAACATGAGGGCTATTAAAAGTTGGTAACTCATTCTTCTTTATTTACAGAATCAAAAATGTCAAGCAGTTGAGCTTCCGCTTGAGAAAAAAAAAAAAAAATCTCAAAATGTCCTATACCTTTCTTTCTAACTGCCATGCCTATGTTTTTCCAAAATCAAATGTGATAAAATAAATGCATATATGGAATTTAAATCATCTGTTACTTTTTAGGCCAGAAATTCAACCTAATAAGCACATAAACCCTTGCTCTCTCTGGATGTGTTTGACACCACACAAAATAAAATACTGGATTCAGGCAGGCTGAACACATTGTAGGAAATTTTATCTAGAAGAATGGAATATAAACCTTCAGCACATAACACCGAATGTTCTCTGGAATTAATGTTATTACCCCAAATAATTTATACAAGGTTTGATTATGAGCAGCATTCTTTAGAGACAAAATTATAAATAAAAAAATCAATGTATGATATGGAGTCTTTTTTTCAATATTATTTTTACTTTAAAGCCATCTTAGATAAGTGAATTCACAACCTCAGTAAATCAAATACAAATGAAACTATTTTTCACATACTTTCCTCCCGCTCATGCACAACCACTAACAATAAGTTGTGCAGAAACATCAGAACTTGTGCACTAGTTGTGAATAAAGCGTTTTTCAACTTTAACTAAAAATGCAATGGTTAATAAGATAAAAAGTGACTTTTGAGCTATGATTTATATATGGCAACAGAATAGTGTTTATTATTGATTTATTGTTTTATATTATTTATTATTCTTTGATTTATCTTTCTCCTCAGCTTCTATAGGCCCAAGAAAGTAGTTTCTGTATGGAAATTTTGGGGAGTAGGCCTACCTAGAGTTGCTTCCCAAAATCTGATACACACCAATATAAACAGAGTTTAAGGAGAAAGGAGTCTAATGCATTAGAGGAAGATTGAATTTGCATAAAAGATATTTCCCTTAAATTGGAAATCTGTATTTCCCTTGGTTTGGGGTCAGACAACTAATCCCTGGGACCTACAGGTGGGGACCCTGAGTCCTGCCCTCTGTCAGGGTTATGATGATGGGGCATGAGCTCAGAATCTCCCTATTTTGTATCAAAAATGCTGGATTTAACTATGAAAGATTCTTGTGACTCATGCATGGCTCCAAATAAAGAGACACTGGTATTAAAAGAACTCAGGTAATGATGAGAAACCTGTTAACTTAACAAGGCCAAATTCCAGGGCACTTGAAAAAAAACCCTGGGTGCACAGCTTGGAGCTGAATTTCTCAGAAGAGTGGTATGAAATAAACTCAAAACAAACATTACAATAGACTTAATTTTGAGAAATAAGGACAAAATCTTTCATTCATTCCTAACTTTCTAGACTGAGATTCAAACACACATAGAATGATACTCCAAAAAAAAAAAAATACTTGTCAAGCAGATATATTTGATTATCTAATGATCCACTAATATTAAAAACACAATATATTGATGATTAAGCTAGAAAATGCATAAGAAGTATTTATCAAAGTGTGAGCATTGCTTGTCCGCCTCCTTTTCTTTTCTCTTGCCTTGGTCACACAGGTAGGCAAGATCAGAAAACCCACCTCCACCATCAACCCTGAGACTTCCTCTTCTTAACCTCACAACCTTACATACAATGAAATGTCACCCCTTGATTATGCTATAGTCATGTGAAAGTGGACTTGAGGGGAAGAAATTAAGATTACAAATCAGTTCATCTTAAAATGAGAAGATAATCAGGGTGGGCCCAATTCAATAACATAAACTGTGTAAAAACAAAGATTTTTCTCTGGCTGATAACATAATTCAGAGAGATTTAAAGCAGGAGAATAGAGTACCACTGGCTTGAATTTGGAAAAAGCCATATTCAAGGACTGAAAAGCAGCCTATGGGAGCTGAGAAAGGACTCCAGATAACAGCCAACAAGGCACCTGGGACATTTGTCTTACAGCAGCAGAGAACTGTATTATGCCAACAACCTAAACAAGACTGAAAGTGAATTCTCAGCCAAAATCTCCAGATAGGAGGTCAGTTCAGTTGACACAATTTTAGGTTTTTGAGGCCATGGGTAGTAGACTCATTCAGTCAAATCCCTCTATGACTTCCAACCGATAGAACAATGAGATAATAAATGGGTGTTGTTTTAGATTGCCAAAACTGTGATAATTTGTTACACACTAATAGAAAGCTAACACAAATATTGCCAGATATTTTCAGATACCACGTGCTTTTCTTGTTCTAATGAAATTAGCTTCTGAGTGCAGTGCTGGTAAACATGATTGAATGCGATATTAATGAACTACCTAGCTTGTGTTTTCAGTGATGTAGCATAATCCTAGTATTCATACACACTAACTTTTTGTTCCATTTATAGTGGCTAGTTTTTTAAAAAAGTTGTTAAAACATACAATATAAAATTTTGTATCTGAACCATTTTAGGTGTTCATTTCAGTGTTGTTAAGTATATTCACATTGTTGTGTGACAAATCTCCATAATTTTTCATCTTGCAAAACTGAAACTCAATAGCTATTAAACAACAATTCTCCATTTTCGCTCCCTGAGCCCCTGGCAACCACTATTCTACTTTCTATCTCTGTGACTACTGTGCTAAGTTGCTTCAGTTGTGTCCGACTCTGTGTGACCCCACAGACAACAGCCCACCAGGCTCCCCCATCCTGGGATTCTCCAGGCAAGAACACCGGAGTAGGTTGCCATTTCCTTCTCCAATGCATGGAAGTGAAAAGTGAAAGTGAAGTCACTCAGTCGTGTCCAACTCTTGGCCACCCTATGGACTGCAGCCTACCAGGCTCTTCCGTCCACGGGATTTTCCAGGCAAGAGTACTGGAGTGGGGTGCCATTGCCTTCTGCATGACTACTGTAAATACCTCTAAATACTTCCTATGACTACTTTAAATGGAATCATGCAGTATCTGTCTTCCTGTAACTGGTTTACTATACTTAACATAATGCCCTTAAGACTCATCCATGTTATAGCATATGTCAGAGTTTCCTTTGTAATAAAGGATTAATTATATTCTACTGTATGAATAGGTATATAATACATTTATTTGTTTGTCCATTGACAGACATGTGTAGTGCTTTTGTGCCTTCAACTCTTGGCTATTGTGAATAAAGCTGGCTGTAGATTACATCTGGACTAGTCATTATTATGAGTCATTTTATGGTCATACCTTAATTATTATTATGTTTTTTTCCAAAGAAATATCTACGTTTTCAAGTTAAAGAAGTCCTGTTTTCATCTGGGTAGTTTGGGTAAAATTAAAATAATACACTGAAGTTCTAAATTCAGCAACCTACTAGTAATACAATCACCATTAAAAATAATTTTATCAGTATCACTTACTGACTGCCTACTTTGTGAAACTTAGGTATAAGTAATGTAAATCAGAGCCATGACTTGAAAGCACTTACAATCTAATAAGAGGACCCGGAAGAAATAAAAAGCAAAAAAGATCAATTATAGCACATAGTACATATTATAATACATAATAGATATACAATTATGTATCTTTATTTTATGATAATTCACTTATATTCATATTTTAATTATCTAAATGTATTCTTTCACAACTTAAATTCATAAATTACAACTTTACTTATCTGCTTATACTTATAATTCAAAAATACTGTTATTCAGAGAAATATTAATTCTCCAAGTCAGCAAATAACTATCACCTTATATCCAGAATGAGTAATAGTTATTTTAATTACCAAAGTATAGTTTGTATGAGTTACCTATTTATTAACCCAAAACTATCAGAGAAATCTGAAAGCAGTTTACCTTATACCTCAAACAACAACTCTAGATAATATAATCCATTTCCCGTATGAAGGCATTTATATTAGCTATAAAGTCAAAATTTAAATAATGAGAATCTTGCCCTGTACTTGGCAATTCTTCAAGGCTGTGAGTCAGAATATATTATGTGTCTTTATTTCTATTACATTAAGCCACTGAAACTGCACATGCACAGTAGTTACGACTGGCTGTACCATATAGGTAGAACAGCTGGTTGCCTGGGGCAGCAAAATATTAGAGGAGTAAAGTGTTTTGTGACTGTTTATTATGTGAGTGATTACTTGCTAGAAGGAGGGGACATTTTTCATATTGCCTAGAGCAGTAAAAATCCTTAAGTCGACATTAGTTTTGTTCCTCTAGTAGGAGACATCAGGCATACAATACGTAAATGAACATCTCAACTTGACATTGACTGTTAGCAAGGATGTTAACTTTATATATCCTGGGTGTCATAAATGGCCCCTGATTAGTTTAAGTTTTTAATTTACCTAAATACCACAAGATGAGTTTCCGTGAATATAAGAAGTGTTACTCTAAAATCTGGAACTTCCTGATGTCTTTCACTTTAAAACTCTGCTGTCATATACTATATAATCCATAAAGTAACATGAATTTTAAATTTGTCCATAAGAACGCTGCAGAGGGAATATGCTTGAGATTGATTTTTAACCATCTTCTATGCAAAAATTAGTGTTCATTTTTATAATCCCCTGAACAGCGCCCAAATTTGCTTCTTATATTGAAATATGCTGACTCATGAGTAAACAAAGGGGGACAAAAAATCACTGTCATCAAAGCCTGCTTCAAAAGGTAGAAATAACTGCAAGTGAATGTGTTTTGATTACAACTTTGGAGCTAAAAGATCACTTTGCTACAAAAACAAGATGATTGGACAAGAGACATTTTCTGAGACCAGCTTACAGTAAGAAAAAGATAACTTTGTCTACAAAACAAAATGCAAGAGAAATACCTAGTTCAGGCCATGACTCTCTTAACATAGAATAAATTTAAATCTCCAGAGGAAAGGTATTATGTAAGTGTACAGTGTTCACATCAACTGGGTAACTATCTAAAGTGTTGAGAAATTATATTTGAAAAAGGAAATTGCTACTTTAATAAGTTTAACTCCTTATCTTATTAACTATGGATATAATCATCAAAATGCCACTATTATTGTCTAAACAGCAATAACCAAAAAAAATTAGATTTTATTTTGAAAAATGTTTTTTGGCACCCACCAAAAAGAAAAGAATAGCCAAAGTGCTACACATGTGATAAGTAGATTAAGTAAGCATTAAAATATATAAAGATATATAATCTTAATTATTTTAGTGAGCACCATCTATGAAACAGTTTACCTATCTTTCAGGGTGTGTAGTTAATAAGGACAAACTACAACTTGCTTTAAAATATGCATTTTGAAAATGCAGATTGATGAAAAAGATTGCCAATAGTTCATAAAATAGGCCAACAAAAACTGAAGGAACAACCACTGAAAAATTCCTACCATGACAGATGCTGTCCCGAGTGTACATTCTATTGTAGATTAGCACCATGATGATGTTGATAGACAATCAATTCTGTCAGTCATCATGGAAGTGATTGCTGATGGATTTTATTGTCTTGGACTCAGGGACATCATCTTGAAAAAAACTTCTCTCCAGACTGAAATTCTTGACATGCAATCAAAGTTGTGGGAGCACTGAAGACTACTGAAAGAACTGTCACTAAAGAACAATTGCTACAGAACGATCTATAGGATCAGGTCAGGGATTTATGAAATGTTTACACAAGATGAAATGTCAGGGTTCTTTAAGTATTTATGTGCAGCTGAGAAATTTTATTTCTCATAAGTACCATTTCTCATAAAATTATCATTTATATTTGTGTTAAGATAGAAATTAAAATCCTGAATTTTGTTTGTCAATATTTATCATTTAAATGAAACACTATCATAATTGACTCAAAGTTCAGCAGTGCTGTGGCATTCTAATTATTATTTGCTTAACAAATATTCTAGACATTTGGAAGCAAAATAAGTTTGGCATAATTTATACATTTTAAATCGGCTAATATTAGAGAACTTACACACACACACACACACACACACACACACGTAACCCCTTCATGGATCACTGCCTTGTCATGGTGAAGGGGCTTGTGTAACTCAATGGTGCTATGAACCATGCTGTGTAGGACCACCCAAGATGGTTGGGGCAGAAGGGAGAATTCTGACAAAATATGATCCACTGGAGGAGGGAATGGCAAACCATTTCAGTATACTTGCCATGAGAACCTCATGAACTGTATAAAAGGACAAAAAGTTATGACACCAAAAGATGAGTCCCCCTGTGTAAAAAATGTCTAAATTGCTATTGGATAAGAGTGGAGAACAACTATTAATAGTTCCAGAAAGAATGAAGTGGCTGGGACAAAGCAGAAACAGTGCTCAGGTGTGAATGTCTCTGGTGATGAAAGTAAAATTAGATTCTGCAAAGGACAGTATTGCATAGGAACCTGGAATGTTAGGTCCATGAATCAAGGTAATTAGATGTGGTCAAGTAGGAAATGGTAAGAATAAACTTCACATCTTAGGAATCAGTGAACTAAAATGGATGGGAATGGGCTACTTTAATTCAGATGATCACTATATCTATCACTGTGGGCAAGAATCCCATAGAAGAAATGGAGTAGCCCTCAGAATCAAGAAAAGATTTTGAAATGCAGTACTTGGCTGCAACCTCAAAAATGACAGAATGATCTCTGTTCATTTCCAAGGCAAGCCATTCAACATCACAGTGATTCAAGCATATGTCCATACCATCAATGATGAAGAAACTAAAGTTGGTCAGTTCTCTGAAGACCTAGAAGACCTCTTAGAACTAACACCAAAAAAGATGTTTTATTCATCATTGGAGATTAGAATGTTAAAATGGGAAGTCAAGATATACCTGGAATAACAGGCAAGTTTGGCCTTGAAGTAGAACATGAAGTAGGTCAAAGGCTAACTTACTTCTGCCAAGAGAATGCCTTGGTCATAGCAAACATCCTTTTTCAACAACATAAGAGATGACTTTACACATGGACATCACTAAATGGTCAATGCTGCTGCTAAGTCGATTCAGTCGTGTCCAACTCTGTGCGACCCCATAGATGGCAGCCCACCAGGCTCCCCCATCCCTGGGATTCTCCAGGCAAGAACACTGGAGTGGGTTGCCATTTCCTTCTTCAATGCATGAAAGTAAAAAGTGAAAGTGAAGTCACTCAGTCGTGCCCGACTCTACGTGACCCTGTGGACTGCATCCCACCAGGCTCCTCTGTCCATGGGATTTTCCAGGCCAGAGCAAATTCAAATAGATTACATTTTTTGTAGCTGTAGCTGGAGAAGCTGTGTACAGACAGTAAAAACAAGACCTGGAGCTGACAGTGGTGCAGGTCACCAGTTTCTCATAACAAAATTCAGGCTTAAACTAAAGAGAGTAGAAAAAACCACTAGGCCAGACAGGTATGGTTTAAATCAAGACCCCTATGAAGTGGAGGTGACAAATAGATTCAAAGGATTATATTTATTAAGTGGTGTGTCTGAAGAACTGTGGATGGAGGTCTGTAATATTGTACAGGTGGCAGTTAACAAAACCATCACAAAGAAAAAGAAAAGCAAGAAGGCAAAATGGTTATCTGAGGAGGCTTTACAAATAGTTGAGGAAAGAAGAGAAGTGAAAAACATGGGATAAAGAGAAAGGTACATCCACCTAAACTCAGAGTTCCAAAAAATAGCAAGGAGAGAAAAGAAGACCTTTTTCAATAAACAGTGCATAAACATAGAGGAAAAAATAGCCGGGGAAAAACTAGAGATCTCTTTTTAAAAATTGGAAATATCAAGGAAATATTTTTCCCAAAGATGGGCACAATAAAGGGCAGAAAATGTAGATATCTAACAGATGCTGAAAACATCAAGAAGTCATGGAAAGAATACATGGAAGAACTGTACAAAAAAAGATTTTAATGAACCTAATAACTATGATGGTGTGGTCAGTCACCCAGAGCCAGACATTCTGGAGTGTGAAGTCAAGTGGGCCTTAGGAAGCACTGCTATGAATAAAGTTAGTGAATGCAATGAAATTCCAGTAGAGCTATACAAAACCCTAAAGGATGGTGCTATTAAAGTGTTACACTCAATATGTCAGCAAATCTGGAAGAACCAGCAGTGGCCAAAGGACTGCAAAAGGGCAATCCTCATCCCAATTCCCAAGAGGGGTCATAGTAAAAAATGTTCTAACCATCGGACAATTGCACTCAGATCTCCCATGCCAGTAAGGTCATGCTTAAAATCTTGCATGCTAGGCTTCAGCATTACATGAACCAAGAACCTCTAGACATCCCCTGGGTTTAGAAAAAGCAGGGGAACCAGAGATCAAATTGCCAACATCCTTTGGATCATAGAAAAAACAAGAGAAATCTAGAAAAACATCTACTTCTGCCTCACTGACTACTCTAAAGCCTTTGGCTGTGTGAATCATGACAAACTGTGGAAAATTCTTCAAGAGATGGGAATACCAGACCACCTTACCTGCCTCCTGAGAAACCTGTAGGCGGGTCTAGAAGCAACAGTTAGAACCCTGTATGGAACAGCTGATTGGTTCAGGATTGCAACAGGAGTATGACAGGGCTATCTGCTGTCACCATGTTTATTTAACCTATACATTGAAATTCATCAAAAAATCATTTGAATGCTGAGCAACTTCCACAAAACAACTTCTGAACACTGATGGAGGACACCAGATACCCAGAAAGGCAGTCCATTCTCTTTGAAAGGAGGTAGGACAAAATATAAAAGACTAGAGTTAGGGATCGAGACCTGTCCTGGGAGGGAGACATGAAGGAGAAGTTTTCACACAGTAGGAAACCCTCTCATAGGAGGGTCTGTGGGGGGTTTTAGAATCTCAGAAGGCAACATAACTGGGAGAACACCACCAATAACAACAAGAAAAAAATCACAGAATACAGACCTAACTGTAATTGTGGAAAAGAGAACTTTCCGTGAAAGGCTCCTACAACCTAACTTAAAGCATGGCTGGCTCACAGAACAAAGGATTGAGCCAATACCAAAGGAGAGTTAGCCTACTCCTACTGGCCCCTCACCACTCAGAGGCAGAGAGGTAGGCTTGTGACAGAGCTGCTACTGCAATCTCAGCCCCAGAGACGGCATCTTCCACCAAACTGTGAGCAGGCTCCCAGCTGCTAACCATGTTTTCCTGAGACGCTGGATGGTTGACATTTACCAGGAAGGTCGCAGCCTGAGATCAGCTCTCTAGAGGAGACATACAGCACACCTGAGACAGTGCTCCCATGACACACCCAGGAAACCAAGCAGCCAGGTCCAGAGAGGTGATTAAGATGCACAGCCACCTGGAACAGTGCGCTCGCCAAGCACCTGGTTGCCTGAGGCACTCAGACCTAGGAAGGGCACAAAACGCAGGCCCAACCCACAGAGACTGAGCCAGAGCTGTGTCTGAATGTCTCCTGTGGAGGTGTGTGTCATCAGTGGCCTGCTGCAGGGGCTTGGGGGCAGCAGACTTGGGTATGGCATAAGGCCTCTTGGAGGAGGTCAACATTAACCCCACCATAGAACCACCAGAACTTACACAGGACTGGGGAAACAGACTCTTGGAGGGCACAAACAGAACCGTGTCTGCACCAGGACCCAGGAGAAAGGAGCAGTGACCCCACAAAACACTGATCCAGACGTGCCCATGAGTGTCCAGAAGACTCCAGTGGAGGCATGCGTCAGTAGTGGCCTGCTTCAGGATCAGAGACTCTGAGTGCAACAATGAGTTCATACGACCTTTTGAAGGAGGTCTCTTAGTTTGGCCTCTACCATAGTTTGTTCTCAAGTCAAGCAACAGGGAGGGAACACAGACCTGCCCAATGACAGAAAATTGGATTAAAGATTTATTGAACATGGCCCAACCCATCAGAACAAGACCCAGTTTTCCCCTCAGTCAGTCTTTCCAATCAGGTGCTTCCATAAGCCTCTTATCCTTATCATCAGAGGGCAGACAGAATGAAACCACAATCACAGAAAACTAACCAAACTGATCACATGAACCACAGCCTTGTCTAGCTCAGTGAAACTAAGAACCATGCTGTGTAGAGCAACCCAAGATGGACAGGTCATGGCAGAGAGTTCTGACAAAACATGGTCCACTGGAAAAGGGAATGGCAAGCCACTTCAGTATTCTTGACTTGAGAACCCCATGAACAGTATGAAAAGGCAAAAAAGTATGACACTGAAAGATGAATTTCTCAGATTGGGAGGTGCCCAATATGCTACTGGAGAAGAGTGGAGAAATAACTCCAGAAAGAATCAAGAGACAGAGCCAAAGAAAAAATAACACTCAGTTGTGGATGTCACAGCGGATAGAAGTAAAGTCCAATGATGTAAAGAGGAATATTGCATAGGAACCTGGAATGTTAGGTCCATGAATCAAAGCAAATTGGAAGTGGTCAAACAGGAGACAGTAAGAGTGAACATTGACATTTTAGGAATCAGCGAACTAAAATGGACTGGAAAGGGTGAATTTAACTCAGATAGCCATTATATCTACTACTGTGGGCAAGAATCCCTTAGAAAAAATGGAATAGCCATCAGAGTAAACAAGAGAGTCCAAAATGCAGTACATGGATGCAATCTCAAAAAGGACAGAATGATCTCTGCTTGTTTCCAAGGTAAACCATTCAATATCACAGAACTTCAAGTCTATGTACCAACCAGTAATGGTGAAGAAACTGAAGGTGAAACTTTCTATGAAGACCAACAAGACCTTCTAGAAGAAACACCCCCAAAAGATGTCCTTTTCATTATAGGGGACTAGAATGTAAAAGTAAGATGTTAAGAGCTACCTGGAGTAGCAGACAAATTTGGCCTTGGAGTACAAAACAAAGCAGGTCAAAAACTAAGAGAGCTTTGCCAAGAGGATGCACTGGTCATAGCAAACACCCTCTTGCAACAACACAAGAGAAGACTCTATACAGGGACATCACCAGATGGTCAATAACAAAATCAGACTGATTCTATTCTTTGCAGTCAAAGATGGAGAAGCTCTACACACTTAGGAAAAATACAAGCCCAGGAGCTGTCTGTGGCTCAGATTATTAACTCCTTATTGCCAAATTCAGACTTAAATTGAATAAAGCTGGGAAAACTACTAGACCATGCAGGTATGACCTAAATTAAATCCCTTATGGATATACAGTTGAAAGTGAGAAATAAATTCAAGGGATGAGATCTGAGAGACAGTTCCTGAAGAGCTATGGATGGAGGTCTGTGACATTGAACAGGATGCAGTGATCAAGACCATCCCCAAGGAAAAGAAATGCAAAAAGGCAAAATGGTTGTCTGACAAAGCCTTACAAATAGCTGAGAAAAGAAGAGAAGCTAAAGTCAAAGGAGAAAAGGAAAGATATACCTGTATGAATGCAGAATTCCAAAGAGTAACAAGGAGAGATAAGAAACCCTTCCTCAGCAATCAATGCAAAGAAATAGAGGAAAATAACAGAATGGGAAAAACTAGAGATCTCTTCAAGAAAATTAGAGATACCAAGGGAATATTTCATGCAAAGATGGACAGAATAAAGGCCAGATATCATACGGACCTGACAGAAGCAGAAGATATTAAGAAGAGGTGGCGAGAATATGCAAAAGTTTACAAAAAAGATCTTCACAACCCAGATAATCATGACAGTGTGATCACTCTCCTAGAGTCAGACATTCTGGAATGTGAAATCAAGTGGGCCTTGGGAAGCATTGCTATGAACAAAGCTAGTGGAGGTGATGGAATTCCAGTTGAGCTATTTAAAATCATAAAAGATTATGCTGTGAATGTTCTGCACTCAATATGCCTGCTTGAAAACTCAGCAGTGGCCACAGGACTGGAAAAGGTCAGTTTTCATTCCAATCCCAAAGAAGAACAGTACCAAAGAATTTTCAAACTACCACACAATTGCACTCAACTCACACGCTAGCATAGTGATACTCAAAATATGCCAAGTGAGGTTTCAACAGTACCTGAACTGTGAACTTCCAGATGTACAACCTGGATTTAGAAAAGGCAGAGAAACCAGAGATCAAATTGCCAACATCTTCTGGATCATCAAAAAAGAAAGCGAGTTCCAGAAAAACATCTAATTTTGCTTTATTGACTACGCCAAAGCTTTTGACTATGTGGATCACAACAAACTAAAAATTTCTTCAAGAGATGGGAACACCAGAACACCTGACCTGCCTCCTGAGAAATCTGTAGGCAGGTTAAGAAGCAATAGTTAGAAGTGGACATGGAACAACAGACTGGTTCCAAATCAGGAAAGGAGTACGTCAATGTTGTATATTCTCACCCTGCTTACTTAACTTATATGCTGAGTACATTATGCGAAATGTCAGATTGGATGAAGCACAAGCTAAAATTAAGGTTCTGGGAGAAATATCAATAACCTCAGATATGCAGATGATACCAAACTTATTGCAGAAAGCAAAGAACTAAAGAGCCTCTTGATGAAAGTGAAAGAGGAGAGTGAAATAATAGGCTTAAAACTCAACATTTAGAAAACTAAGATCATGGTATCTGGTCCCATCACTTCATGGCAAACAGACGGAGAAACAATGGAAACAGTGACAGACTATTTTGGGGGGCTACAAAATCACTGCATGTGGTGACTTCATTCATGATATTAAAAAATGTTTGCTCCTTGGAAAAAAAGTTATGACCAACCTAGACAGCATATTAAAAAGCAGAGACATTATTTTGCCAACAAAGTCCATCTAGTCAAAGCTATGGTTTTGCCAGTAGCCACATATGGATGTGAGAGTTGGACTATAGAGAAAGCTGATTGCCAAAGAATTGATGCTTTTGAATTGTGGTGTTAGAGAAGATTCTTGAGAGTCCCTTGGACTATAAGGAGATCCAATCAGTCGATCCTAAAAGAAATCAGTCCTGAATATTCATTGGAAGGACTAATGGCAAAGGTAAAATTCCAATACTTGGGCTTCCTGATGTGAAGAACAGACTCATTGGGAAAAAACCCTGATTCTGGGAAGGATTGAAGGCGGGAGAAGAAGTGGACAACAAGGATGAGCTGATTGGATGACATCACTGATGCGATGCACATGAGTTTGAAAACCTCCTGGAGTTGGTGATGGACAGAGAAGTCAGGCATGCTACAGTTCATGGCGTCGCAAAGAGTCTGACACGACTGAATGACTGAACTGACTGAACTGAACACTGAATACATTATTAGTGATGCTGGTCTGGATAAGTTAGAAGCTGGAATCAAGATAGGCAGAAGAAACAGCAACTTCAGTTATGCAGATGATACCACTCTTAATGGCAGAAAGCCAAGTGCAACTAAAGAGCCTCTTAATGAGAGTGAAAGAGCCAGCTGAAAACTAAATGTTAAAAGATCTTAAGATCGTGTCATCTGTCCCCATTACTTCATGGCAGATAGAAAGGGAAAGGTGGAAGTAGTGACAGATTTCCTCTTGTCTCTAAAATCACTGCAGATGTTGACTGCAGTCATAAAATCAGAAGACGATTGCTTCTCAGCAGGAAAGCTATGATAAATGTAGATAGTGTGTTGAAAAGCAGAGACACTACTCTGCTGACAAAGGTCCATATAGTCAAGGCTATGGTCTTCCCAGTGATCACATAAACATACCTTTGTGAGAGCTGGACCATAAAGAAGGCACAGTGCCAAAGACTTGAAACTGAAGTTCCAGTATTTTGGTCACCTGATGGGAATGGCCAACTCATTGGAAAAGTCTCTGATACTGGAAAAGATTTTGAAGGCAGAAGAAGACAGCAACAGAGGATGAGATGGCTGGATGGCATCACTGATTCAATGGACATGAATTTGGGTCACAAAAGGTCGGATACAACTGGGCAACTGAACAACAACAATACATATAAAAAACACATATAAACACAGAATATAAATAGATATTTCCAAAGCCCTTGACAATGTGTTGGACACACTACCAGATAATTGGGATACGGATATGCATAAGACATATTCCCTGTCATTAAAACTACTGATGTTACAGATTATAGACATTTATGAAATACATTTACTATACTGTTATAAGTATTTGATAATTAACTAGAGGTAAACACTGGGGCAATTGATCTCATACATTAGAGGCTTGATGGATCATGGTTAACTTAATAATTTTTGGATCATATCCAGGTAATCTTGATTTAGCATACATGTTGTGGAAATAGGAATTGTCATTTTTTTTTTCCAAATATCCCACGTTAATCTGATGCAATTGGTTCCTATAATGAATCTGCCAAACTTAAGTTTAAGGGCATAGTCTTCCACAAGACTACCCTCACTTCAAATACCAGTTACAGTTTTGAGTGTGCCTAGTGTCACTCTCACTTCTGACCAGCTAGCTACAAGTCTAATGATCCTCATGGACTATCTCAAGTTCAGTAATTAACTAGACCAATTGAACTACTAAAATGCATAGAACTCAGGAAAGTGTCTGTAATTATGACTATAGTTATAGCAGTGGATACAAATCAAATCCCATCCAAGTCATACAGGTGAGGTCTGTTTGTAAATGTGAAGTCTCCATCCTCTGAAGAGATGTGTTATCCCACCAGTACATTGATATGTGACAATACACAAGGACTGCCAACCAAAGAACTTCATCCAGATTTCAGTGTCCAGAATTTTTATTGAGGCTTCAAAACTAGGCATGATTGATTGAATCATCAGCATGTGGTTTAACTCAGTCTCAAGCTAGTGCCCCCACAGAGCTTAAAGCTCCAACCCACTATTAACACAATGGTCTTTCTGCTATGGCCTGCTCTATCCTGAGTCATCTCTTTAGCATAAACTACATTAGTGCCCACCATGACCCACTTCTTTGGTGTAAACCATATTGTGTGCTTGGGCCCAAGGAGGTCTGCCATGACTAAGAAAGACACTCACTACTCTGTAAATTCAAAAGGTAATCTTCTATAAACCAAAGACCAGGCAAGTTTATTACACCACCTACAAACTGAATCTTGAGAAGCAAAGTTCCTGTAATATGAATGACATAAACAAAGGGATTTCTCTTATACAGGGCTTAATATGGCAATATTTGGTATGGTCTTGGTTTATGTGTAAGAATTCAGTAGTTGTACTTAGAGAAATCCAATGAGCTGAAAGTAATTTGGACAGAGATAAAGTTTCTGTTTGTGAATGGCAATTAGAGACAATGGAAGAGCAATAGCAGAAAATAATAAAATGTTATGTAAGTCCCAATTCATGTATGTTATACAAGGTTATAAAAAATGTAGGTTTATAGAAAAAGGCGTATGTAACAAATCTGCATTAATCATCTATTGTGAATGTGTTGCTGAGAAAAACTTTGATTTTTACAAAAAATCTTAATAGGGTTCACATTTCTACATTTTTCTCCTTTATGATTAACAGTGTTTTTCCATTTGTTTTATACTTCTCACAGGAATATTCACAAAGGCTTAATGTTCTAAAAACAGCTTATCATTCAATAGGAGTTATTTGACAGTCTCCAAATTTTGAAACAACTGTTGCCTCCCAAACTTCCTAGAAAACGGAGATTCCAATGATTGTTAGGCAGTAGAACACCATTAACAAACTTGAGATAAGATTTGTTAATTATTTTGAAGTCAGTCTTTTCAGATTCAAATGTGGTTCAAAGGCAACAGGAAAAACACTTCACACACAAAAACATGAGTCGGGTAGGAGATTTTTTTAAAGAGGCAAAAATTGACAGCAGTAGAGCAGCACCCCACGCCAGTACTCTTGCCTGGAAAATCCCATGGACGGAGGAGCCCGGTGGGCTGCAGTCCATGGGGTCGCTAGGAGTCGGACATGACTGAGAGGCTTCACTTTGCTTTTTTCACTGTCATGCACTGGAGAAGGAAATGGCAACCCACACTGTTGTCCTTGCCTGGAGAATCTCAGGGACGGAGGAGCCTGGTGGGCTGCCGTCTATGGGGTCACACAGAGTCAGACATGACTGAAGTGACTTAGCAGCAGCAGCAGAGCAATATATGAAATTAGTAGATAGACACAAGTTTATATGATTTGCTGCTTGTGAAAGGAAAGGGAAAATGAGATTCTATATCTTTTGGCCAGAAATATAGGAGAAATATATTTGAGAAAATACTTATTCAATTTTAAACATCATTTTATAAACATGTTTGTATGATGATGGCTAAGCATGCAGTCACTAGTGAGAATAATTTGAAATTAAATTCTGGTTTACTTTCATCACCAGTCGTATCCACAACTAGGTGAACTCTCCATCATGAATCTATGAGGGTGGCCCTACAAGGCATGGCTCATAGTTTCATTGAATTAGACAAGGCTGTGATCCAGCTGATCAGTTTGGTTAGTTTTCTGTAATTGTGGTTTCCATTCTGCCTGCCCTCTAACAGATAAGGATAAGAGGCTTGTGGAATGTTCCCAAGGAAAACAATAGAATGAGAAAGACAAGAGATCCCTTCAATAAAATTAGAAATACCAAGGAAATATTTCATGCAAATATGGGCACAATAAAGGACAGAAATGGTGTGGATCTAACAAAAGCAGAAGATATTAAGAGGTGGCAAGAATAACAGAATTATATGAAAAATATCTTAATAACCCACATGATGACGGTGGTGTAATCACTTACCAGACATCCTGAGTGTGAGATCAAGTGAGCCTTAGGAAGCATCACTATGAACAAAGCTAATGGTGGTGATGGAATTCCAGCTGAGCTATTTCAAATCCGAAAAGATGATGCTGTGAAAGTGCTGCACTCAATATGTCAGCAAGTTTGGAAAACTCAGCAGTGGCCACAGGACTGAAAAAGGCCAGGTTTTACTCCAATTCCACCCCCCCCCCAAAAAAAAGGCCAATACAAAGAAATTCAAACTACTGCACAATTGCACTCATCTCACACACTAGCAAAGTAATACTCAAAATTCTTCAAGCAAGCCAGAAAGAAAAACACCAATACAGTATACTAACGCATATATATGGAATTTATAAAGATGGTAATGATAACCCTGTATGCGAGACAGCAAAAGAGACACAGATGTATAAAACAGTCTTTTGGACTCTGTGGGAGAGGGCGAGGGTGGGATGATTTGGGAGAATGGGACTGAAACATGTATATTATCATATGTGAAACAAATCATCAGTCCAGGTTCAATGCATGATACTAGATGCTTGGGGCTGGTACACTGGGACAACCCAGAGGGGTGGTATGGGGAGGGGAGGGGGAGGAGGGTTCAGGATGGAGAACACGTGTATACCTGTGGTGGATTCATGTTGATGTATGGCAGAACCAATACAGTATTGTGAAGTAATTGACCTCCAAATAAAATAAATAAATTCATATTTAAAAAAACAAATTACATATTGAAATTAAAAAAAAATTCTCCAAGTGAGGCTTCAACGGTATATGTGAGCTGAGAACTTCCAGATTTTCAAGCTGGATTTAGAAAAGGCAGATGAACAAGAGATCAAATTGCCAACATCTGTTGGATTATAGAAAAAGCAAAGAAATCCCAGAAGAACATCTGCTTCATTGACTACGCTAAAACCTTTGACTGTATGAATCACAACAAAGTGTGAAGAATTCTTCAAGAGATGGGAAAACCAGACCACCTTACCTGCCTCCTGAGAAACCTTTATGCAGGTCAAGAAGTAACAGTTAGAAATGGACATGGAACAAAGTTAAGTGAAAATCGCTCAGTTGTTTTCGACTCTTTGAGACTGCATGGACTACAAAGGCCATGGAATTCTGCAGGCCAGAATACTGGAGTGGGTAGCTATTCCCTTCTCCAGGGGATCTTCCCAACCCAGGGATCAATCCCAGGTTTCTCGCACTGCAGGTGGATTGTTTACCATCTGAGCCACCAGGGAAGCCCATGGAAAAAAAGGACTGGCTTCAAACTGGGAAAGGAGTACCTCAAAGCTGCATATTGTTGCCTTGTTTATTTAACTTATATGCAGAGTACATCATGCAAAATGCCAGACTGTATGAAGCATAAGCTGGAATCAAGATTGCAGGGAAAATATCAATAATCTCAGATATGTGAGTGACAGCACTCCTATGGTAGACAGCAAAAGGAACTAAAGAGCTTCTTGATGAAAGTGAAAGAGGAGAGTGTAAAAGCTGACTTAAAACTCAACATTCAAAAAACTAAGATCATAGCATCCGGTCCCATTGCTTCATGGCAAATAGATGGGGAAGCAATGGAAACAGTGACAGACTATTTTCTTAGGCTCCAAAATCAGTGCAGATTGTCAGTGCGGCCATGAAATTAAAATATCTGCTCCTTGGAAAAAAAGCTATGACCAACCTAGACAGCATATTAGAAAGCATAGACATTACTTTACTAACAAATATCCATATAGTCAAAGCTATGGTTTTTCCGGTAGTCACGTATGGATGTGAGAGTTGGACACCAAAGAGGGCTGAGTTCTGAAAAATTGATGCTTTTAAACAGTAGTGTTGAAGAATACTCTTAAGAGTCCCTTGGACAGAGACTAGATCAAACCAATCAATCCTAAAGGCAATCATTCCTGAATATTCATTGGAAGGTCTGATGCTGAAACTGAAGCTCCAATACTTTGGCCACCTGATGCAAAGAACTGACTCACTGGAAAAGCCCCTGATGCTGGCAATGATTGAAGGCAAGAGGAGAAGGAGACAACTGTGGATGAGATGGTTGGATGGCCATCACCAACTTGATGGGTATGAGTTTGAGCAAGCTCCAGGAGTTGGTGATGGACAGGGAGGCCTGGCATGCTGCAGTCCATGGGGTCACAAAGAGTTGGATATTACTGAGCAACTGAACTGAACTAATGTTCTGCTTTCAGTCACTTAATGGCTATGTGACCTAAGATAAGTTGCTGCTTTTCTACAGTCTCCATTTTCTCCTATATAAAATGTGAATTATATTAATGTTTATTGGATGATTTAATGAAAAAAATTGAAATCATATACTTCAAATGCTTAGCAGAGTGCATTAGGGCTCCAAAATGCTATTTGTTATAAGTTCAAGCAGTAAAAAAAAAAAAAATTAATAGGATATGATAAAGTATCAAGTTCATCATAAATTCTAGTTCCTGAATTGATCTCAGTTTGGCATTTGTGCATGCATGCTAAGTCACTTCAATCATGCCCCATTCTGTTTGACCTTATGGACTGTAGCTTGCCAGGCTTCTCTTTCTGGAGTGGTTTGCCATGCCCTCTTCCAGGAAATCTTTCCAACCCAGAGATATAATGTTTCTCTTACATCTCCTGCATTGGCAGGTAGATTCTTTACCACTCACATAGCAAGACTTATTTCAGGAAAATGTCTCCAGAAGTATTGTGTTGAAGTTCAGCCTAGAGTATGTTAAGGACTGAATAGATCATATTAGAAAATTATTAATTGTCTAGTTTTCTGCAGAAAGAGCATAGTGACTGCACCCACATTAAGGTAAAGAGCTCCATAGTATCTGGTAGTATTAACTGTGTATTTCTGATACAATCAGAAAGTCATTAATTTTGAAATCCTCATTGTAAGAATTGATTAAAACAGGGCATATTAATAGATGCTATAATAAAAGGGTAAAAGATTATTGAAAAGATATTCAGAAAGTTTCAAAGTACTACTATATAGATTATTATACTCTTTACACAATGAAAAAATATATTTTTATACTACTGAAGAGTTGGTAGTTATCATTTAATAAAATGATCAAACTTAGAATTACCAGTATTGGAGCATCCTGGCATTATATGTGTCCTGAATAACATGAAACTTGCAACATCATCTATAAAGTATCCTTGCCAAAACTAAATTAAGAGACATAATGAGGAAATTTTCAGAAAGTGGAATATTCTACACTAAAATTGGACTAAATTCTTACAGAGTAAGTGAAGTAAAATGTTTAAAGGATGGGACTGTTTTAGATTAAAAGCAACTGTGGGGAATAAGTCCTCAAAAATGTAACTCTTGAATCTTGACCAAATCCTGAATTAGGGGAAATAAACACTACACAGACTTTAGGGGAAAACAGTTACTGAAGTTTAAATATAAAATGGATATTACATTATATTGTATAATTATTTTAAATTTTCCTATAAGTGAAGATGGAATGGTAAGTTAAGTATGCTTGTTCTTAGCAGGTGTGTGCTAAACTATGATTTCTATAACTCATTTTCAAATAATTCAGAAAAACAAAAAGAAGAATAACAAACATGGCAAATATTAACAATTGTTAAGTCTATTAGCGTTTGTTTTACTATTTCAGAATTTTAATTACCTATATTTTTAAACAAGATGAATCATGGAAAAGGTGATATCTAGAATCCCTAAAATTAATACACCTTGGGGTGGGAGAGGTCACTTAAGAAGGATGAGGAACAACTCTGCAATGTTTTTACTTTTTTGACATTTAAGATTGAAGGAGAGGATGCACAAAAAAAAAAAAAAAGAAGAAGAAGAAGAAGAAGAAAGACTTAAGAAGAAGCAGACAGTGGGTCATGCGATGACACACAGACCAAAAGAAGAAAATATCAAATACTATTGAGAGGATAAGAGGCAAGAGAACAGTAAAAGATAAATAATTTTAGGATTTTTGTATATTCTACTAGAATATTCGTTAAATATATTGATGATAATTGTCAGCTTAATTATGAGAACATTCTGATTTACTAAGTTTAGCGTAAAACCAAAAAAGCTGTGTGTTTTGTGAAATTACAGGTAATATTTCAGTTCAGTTCAGTTCAGTTCAGTTGCTCAGTCGTGTCCGACTCTTTGCAACCCCATGAATCACAGCACCCCAGGCCTCCCTGTCCGTCACCAACTCCCAGAGTTCACTCAAACTCACGTTCATCGAGTCAGTGATGCCATCCAGCCATCTCATCCTCTGTTGTCCCATTTTCCTTCTGCCCCCAATCTCTCCCAGCATCAGAGTATTTTCCAATTAGTCAACCCTTCACATGAGGTGGTCAAAGTACTGGAGTTTCAGTTTTAACATCATTCCTTCCAAAGAACACCCAGGACTGATATCCTTTAGAATGGAGTGGTTGCATCTCCTTGCAGTCCAAGGGACTCTCAAGAGTCTTCTCCAACACCACAGTTCAAAAGCACCAATTCTTCGGTGCTCAGCTTTCTTCACAGTACAACTCTCACATTCATACATGACCACTGGAAAAACCATAGCCTTGACTAGACAGACCTTTATTGGCAAAGTAATGTCTCTGCTTTTCAACTGGTCATAACTTTTCTTTCAAGGAGTAAGTGTATTCACATTCAGAGAAATTCAAGAGACAATTTTTCTAAGATGACAATATTCAAAGTAGGTTCCCCAGACCAACAACAGCAGTATCAAATGAAAACTTTTAGAAATGTACATTTATGGTCCCATGCTACACAGTCAGAACAATCTGTGCTCATACAAGCCAGAAAAGTGATACTTATGGATACTGAACTTTAAGAACTGTTAGTCTAAGAGTTTTCATAGAAATTTTCTTAAAATAGTGGAATTCTAATTAAAACTTACATAGAGATAAAAATTATTTAAGTAAGAAGCACAGGAAAAGCAAACATGTCTGCAAAAATAGGCCAGAATCTAGATGTTGAGCCAGAAATCTCACTGATTAGATCAGTCCCATTCAGGCCAGTATAATTTAATCTTTTCTTTCTCTGAAGCTGTAAAGAATTTGTAGTTCACATCACATTCCTTGCAATATAGTCTGTATTGTATCTGCCTGCATTATCTTTATTTCCACTGTCAATCATCCCCCACTCCCAACACACACACACACACACACACACACATAGATACACAAGACCTCAGCTACACACATATTCTTTAGGAAGCCTGTGGTAGGTTGCTGCCTTTTCCTAAATCAGCACCTGGGGTTAACGATTACAACTCATGGGGGTTTAGTCATGAAGTCCCATTCAACTCTTGTGATGCAACAGACTGCATCTAGGCTCCCCTATCCATGGGGTTTCCCAGGCAAGAATACTGGAGTGGGTTGCCGTTTCCTTCTCCAGGGGATCTTTCTGACTCAGGAGTTGAAACTACATCTCATGCATTGCAGGCAGATTCTCTACTGACTGAGCTATAGTGGTCCTATAAAACTATGAACTTTTTTCATAGAGACAAAGTATAATGCATAATGGTAATCAATAAGTGCTTGGTAAAAGAAGGGATGCTATATAATTTTTTAAATAAGTGTGTGCTGACTGGCATGATAATTTTTTATCAATTCCTCCCACTTTTTGGTCATTTCTGGATAACTTAGGGCTTTTGATTCAACAGATGTTAATTAAAAGTAAATGTATTTTGAGTTTATTTATTTTAACTATTTATCAATAATTCCTCAGCCTATTATCTATCTAGGAAGTGTATAGAACTGCCCTGGTTGTCAGTGGTTAGGACTCTGTGCCTTCAGGGAGCATGGATTTGATCCATGGTGGAGGAATTTAAGATCCTGCATGTGCCATGGTGTGTCCCTCCCCCCTTCTGAAAAACTGTAGATGGATAGAAGATTTCAGTTCCTGATACACTGATTAAATTATAGGACTGAACCAAACATAGCATGACCTATGAAGACTAAGGAACCTATTTAAAGAAACAAACATCAGTATATCAAAATTTAAGTTGTTAACTTTATCACCAAATTTCAAGGTCACATATTTGGTTCTCACTGAGGTGATACAGTATAGAGGCAGGAGAACAACTCATACTGAGGCAGTATGGTCAAGGAGAGAGATTGCCAAATATTCACCTTGTAATTTCATTCCTTCTTACCTTTTCTAAGGCAACGATTATCATTAAGAGTGGTGTTGGTATTGGGGAGAGACTTTAGAATGGAGGCTGTTAGGGCTAACATTATTCTCTTCCATGCTTTGAAGGGATCAACTAATGACTCAATGACTACAGAGAGAAAACTAAAACTCTTGAAATAGTAGGATATCTAATATCTGGATATCTAACTAGAATTAAGTAGTTAAATTAATCTGCTGAAAAAAATTGTTTAGTTAGGAGAAACTGCATGAAGCATTCGCATTAAATACTTGAGTTACTTATATGGGCTATGCCTAATTTAAAATTTTATGCATTGTGAGTTTTTTTTTAACCTTTCTTTTTTCTCTTTTTCTCACCTTAATTGACTGAAGTGAAATATTAGACCATTGGAATATTTTCTCTTGATTCGAATCACAGAAATTATTTTTCTTCAATTTTAAAAAAGTACATATTTTGATTTTAATATTTTATACTTACTGTCCACTTACTGTCCTTTAAATAAAAAAATATTAGATTAATGAATAAATCCAAGAGGAAAACATAACAATTGTAAATATTTATGCACCCAACATAGGAGCACCTCAATACAAAACACAAACACTAACAGACATAAAAGGAGAAACTGACAGTAACACAATAATAGTAGGGGATTTTTAACACCCCACTTACACCAATGGAAAGATCATCAGAAAATAAAATAAAATAACGCAAGCCTTAAATAACACATTAGACCAGATGAATCCCATTGATATCTTCAGGACATTCCATCCAAAGGTAGAAGAATACACTTTCTTCCTAAGTGTACAGGGAACACTCTCCAGGATAGACCACATCATGGGTCACAAATCAAACATTGGTAAATTTAAGAAAATTGAGATTATATAAAGCATATTCTCTGACCAAATGCTATGAGACTAGATACGAATTACAGGGAAAAGAGTGTAAAAAACACAAGCACATGGAGATTAAACAATACATTTCTAAATAACAAACAGGTTATTGAACGAAATCAAAGGGAAATAAAAAATTCCTAGAAACGAATGACAATGAAAACATGACAACTCAAAACCTATGGCATGCAGTGAAAGTCGTTATAAGAGGGAAGTTTATAGCAGTACAATCCTACCTCAAGAAACAAGGGAAACATCGAATAGACAACCTAATTTTACACCTAAAACAACCAAAAAAAGAACAAAAAACCCCAAATTTAGCAGAAGGAAAGAAATCATAACGATTAGAGCAGAAATAAATGAAAAAGAAATTTTTAAAAAATAGTAAAATTAATAAAACTAAAAGCTGTTTCTTTGACAAGATAAACAAAGTTGACAGACCTTTAGCCAGACTCATCAAGAAAAAAAGAAGAATCAAATCAACAAAATTAGAAATGAAAAAGGAGAGTTTTGTCTCAACAGAAAATAAGACAATACAGAATTTGTCTGCAACAGACAACATAGAAATACAATGGATTATAAGAAAATATTATGAGAAACCATATGGCAATAAAATGTACAACCTGAAAGAAATAGACAGATTCTTAGAAAACTTCAATCCTCCAAGACTGAACCAGAAAAAATAGAAATTATGAACAATCTAATTACAAGCACTGATATAAAAACTATGACCAAAAACAATCTCCCCAAAATATTAGAAAAAATATAAATTTCAAGTTAGCAATCTTTTGTAAATTTTATATTATACTATATTTCTTCCAGTATAAAATGCTTATAAAAATAATACTTTAGTGTTACTGAACATAGGGCACAGAAGGAGGAATCCTCAATGCTTCTTCAAAATTGTTGTGAAACATAGGAAGTTGGCATTAAGCATTTAGGATATATTGATTTCAAGCATTTAAAATCTAGCTTACATGTTTAGAAGAGCCTATTTAAATCATCATTATAAAGAGGAAAATTTTGAAAGCCAGCCAAAGGAAAATTGTTGTTAATATAAATTTTTTGAATCTGTTATATACTTAAGCATGTAACTCTGACTGCCACTTATAAATGAAGTACAATAATTATTAATATAATGAATAAGCATGTATAATTGAAATCATAAAAATTGAAAGCTAAACTGCTTTTTTAAAATGAATTTCAAATTATGTGTGATATTTGTGAAATTTTTATGTGTTTTTCAAATTTAAACTGTAAATAATAATTTTTTTTCACCTTATCTTGGACATTTTAGCTTGAACATTAAGAGGCAGAGAAAGGAGAACACATTTTTTATTATATCAACTGTTTTATTGCTAAATATCATTTTAGCTAATGGATAAAAAATACTATTCCTTACCACACTAATACCACTCTAATGACAGAAAGTGAAGAGGAATTAAAGAGCCTCTTGTTAAGGGTGAAAGAAGAGAGTGAAAAATCTGGCTTAAAACTCAACAGCCAAAAAACAAAGATCATGGCATCACTGACTTTACAGAAATAGATGGGGAAACAATGGGAACAGTGAGAGACTATATTTTCTTGGGCTCCAAAATCACTGCGGATGGTGACTGCAGCCACAAAATAAAAGATGCTTGCTCATTGGAAGGAAAGTTATAACAAAACTAGATAGCATATTAAAAAGCAGAGACATCACTTTGCCAACAAAGTTTCATATATCTAAGCTATGATATTTCCAGCAGTCATGTATGGATGTGAGTGTTGGACCATAAAGAAGACTGAGCACCAAAGAACTGATGCTTTTGAATTGTGGTGTTGGAGAAGACTCCTGAGAGTTCCTTGGACAGCAAGGAGATCAAACCAGTCAGTCCTAAAGGAAATCAACCCTGAATATTCATAGGAAGAACTGATGCTAAAGCTTCATAATTTGGCCACCTGGCGTGAAATGCCAACTCATTGGAAAAGACCGTGATGCTGGGAAAGATTGAGGGCAGAAGGAGAAGAAGGCAATAGAGGATAAGATGGTTGGATGGCATCACCAACTCAGTGAACATGAGTTTAAGCAAATTCCGGGAGATAGTGAAGGGTAGGGAAACCTGTCATGCTGCAGACAACAGGGTCACAAAGAGTTGGAAATGACTTAGTGACTGAACAGCAGCAGTATCTCCTTTTAAGACTATGAAGAAAAAAATAAAGCTCAAAATATGTTGACCTCTTTATATCATACTGTTCCTGTTATACATGAAGGAGTTTTTGCACTGACAGAGAGTTCTTCCTTGATCAAAATTTAGTCAGGTTCCTTGAACTTTTTTCTGCACTAAAGCTTGTCTTTGGCTAGTGAGTTGTGTTTCAGCAAGAATCCTGCTAATCCAGTTTAGGAAGTTATCACCTCACCCTTAATATAAAATCGATCTCCACATCACCACCTTACCTTTGGATCTAATCAAGTTCCTCTTAGTAATATTCTGTACTCCTCTGACCCCCTCATTCTGCCCATTGGCTACAAATCCCCATTTGTCCTGGCCGTATTCAGAGTTGAGCTCTGTTCTATACAGAAGTTTCTCTCATTGCAATATCTCAAAACCTTCTTTGCTTTTAATAAGTCTCTGGTACAAATTCTCTTTGACTTCAACCAATTTAGCTTTGAATATGTATTTTTTCTCTTTTAACTGACTCAAGTTAAATGCCTTAGAAATGTACAGTTTTATAAAGAGTAAAATTATTTAGGAATCAAGTTTAAACAAGAAAACATCCTTTTCTGATCCAGACAGAAGAAATGAAGGAGATCCATCAGTTACCCTCTTTGATTAGTCCATAAAGACATGGTATAGAAAGTGGAATAACATAAATAATTTAAGAGAAAGAAGAAAAATTCCATTAAGTAGATCAGACAAATTCAGTAACTTAACCTGGTAGAACATTTGCATGGTTCTCTGAAATGACCCCTACAATACCTTCATGAAACTTTTATCTTGATTCAAATAAGATTACATGACTATCACTTGCAAAAAATCTTGGCTTAAAAGAAGGTATCAATTCACTCTAATAAATATAAGATTTTGGAACAAACTTGGTTTTTTAAACTTCTAAGTCACAATTTTAAAATAAATTAAGTATCTGACTTAACATTTTTAAGACAAAATATCTTTTAACAGTTTTAAAATAAATTCCTTGCCTTTTCCTATTTTTTTCTTTTCTGTTTTGACTGCTCATTAATATATTTACTTTTTCTCTCTGTTCAGCTGCTTTTTAGTGTCTAATTTTTGCTTCTCTACACACCTGTCTCTTTCCTTCCTTTTGTTAAACAAAACTTCAAACCACAATAGAAGCTGCTGAAATGCACATGGATGAAATGTTCTAGGCAGGTGTTTTTATTTATCCTGCCAAATGCATTGAATATCTAAGACTAAGAAAAAGAAAATGTCACCTTGTATCCTAGATACAGTGATGTTATGTAATGTGTAACGCTACTTATAATTCGAAAGAAATTGCCCAGCTATTATGCAGTAAGTCCTTTTGAAATTGTGGTAATTATGAAGTAGAGGACCCTCCACTATTACTTCATTATATAAGGAATATTTACCACAGTGTATTTAAATAATAGTTGTCAGACATTTACCTGTGTAGTCATGTTTATCCTCATGAGAAAACAGTGATTATTGAAAATGTTTACATCAAAGTTACTATCTAATTTTCATAATTTTATCTTTTTCAGAAACTTGTGCTGAATAACTCCATATAATGAACATGTGAGAGTATGGCTAAAATTTTGAAAATATTTTATTTTGAAATTATGAATCATAATGTCAACATTAATCATAAAAACACCCAAGATCAATGTTTATTTTTAGAATCTAAGAATTCGGGCAGAGATGACATCTATTATATTTCTTTATCTATGCTTATCTTCTCTCTTCTCTCACCTTGTATTAAACCCCTTTGCTGATGTTTTATCCACTCTCATAAATATAACAGAATCCTTGGACTCAGTTTAGGGCCTCCATTTTTTTTTCCTTACGTCCCCTCTGGAATGACTTTTGTTCATTTCACTGACCTCAATTACTGTGCACATGATCATCATTCCCAAACGTTAATGTATGACTCAGGCTTGTTTTAGCTCCATTATTGTATATCCTATTACCTTCCTAATATGTCTTCTCAGAATTTTTACAGGTACTTCATCTTCATCAACATTCAAAACTAAATGCATTGATAAATCATTTCCCCTGAATACTCTTCCTCTCTGTGCTTCCCAACACAATGTAAGCTGACTGTTGGGTGCATAGTAGACAGATAGTCAGTAAAAACCTATAGACTGAATGAATTATTTCCTTGGACCTACTTCCCATTATCCAAAGCCTGAATGACTTGAAATCATTCCTATTTTTAAAATGGTCTCATCATTGTTATTAATAGAAAAAAAAAGGAAAAAAAATAGTTTTTCAGAGTCAAGCAGCATATCTACCATGTAAGAGGCAAGAGTATTAGAAATTGTGTGTATATATTTCTACAAGAAGCAAACTCCTATGACGTTTCTCATTTGAAAAGGTAAAGACCATTTTGTACTCTTTTACAGACATTACCGCTCATGTATCTGAGTCTGCTGGTCGCAGCGTAAAAATTTGGGGCATGGAATATATTAGAAAACATAGATGAGGAATGGTTTCCTGTCCCATCCTAGTTAGAAGTAGATTTTGGAATCAGATAAATCTTTCTTTGATTTTGACTTCACATTACTAGTTTTATTATCTTGAATAAGTAACTATGCTTCTGAATATTACATTCACTATGTCAAAAATCTCCTACCTCATAGCTTAATTGGAAGTACTATGAGGTTTCAATAAGTAATTTCATAAGTATGAATATAACATGACAAAAAAACACAGTCAATGAAAGAATACTTCTGGCAGTCCAAATATATTAACAATAATAACAAAATTTTAGGACTGAGATTATCTAAGACTAACAATCTTTGGTTATTAAAATTGGTTTCAAATTTTCTATTGACTTTACACTTTGCAGAGATGTTTATGGAAATTATGAATGTAAGATATCACACTAAACAGAACATTTTGTATTAATAAAAGTACAAAGTAAATTGAACTTGAATTATAAAACACTTAAAAATCAAAATGGTATACTTAAAGTGGGAAAACTGAATATTTGGGTTTTCAATGATTAAGTGACAAGATTTAGTGAGATTCACTCAACATGCCTTTTCTAATCTGTTCTTGGTCTAGAGAATTTCACACAGACCAATTGGGAAGCATATAAAGCATTTATCCAAACTGCTCAGGTAATCTGACACTAGTGTCACTGTACCCCTGTTATAATGTTTAAGAAAATAAAAAACAGACTGCAATAGAATCAGTTACACAAATGTTTTATATACATATACATGCATACATATTATATATATATATATATATACACACACACATATAAACACACACACACATCATATATACATCACCAACTCTCTATGGACATGAGTTTGAGGCAAGCTCCAGGAATTGGTGATGGACAGGAAAGCCTGGAGTGCTGCAGTCCATGGGGTTGCAAAGAGTCATATATAACTGAGTAACTGAACTGAACTGATTATGTATATACATATACATATACAGTATATATATATATATATACTGTGAAAAGATACTTTCGCATTTTTAAGTTGAGTTTTTGATTATTTTTTTATTTTTTTATATTAATTCTTCTCTTTCTTTCAATAACTTGCTACCTTTATTACATTTTCCCATGTAAGGTATTAAGAAAGCAAATTACATTTTAAAATTCTCACTATGAGAAACATTACTCAGGAGGACAGAGTGAGAGGTTTTGCTTTTTAAACAAAACCCTGTGGGCAGTACCAGGCAGGTAACCAATTACTTATTCACTTGTCCATATATCTTTTTTTATATGAACATTTTTCACAGTGTGAGTATCTTTAAGACTCACAAAGAGGCTTTTGGCAGATCATCAAATATCTGTTCCACTTTTTAAAAAAAGGGACCCACTGTGTAGTAGAAAAGGGGATAGGTGGATACCTATAGCAATTATTTCTGCTTTAAGTATAATAAACTTTAGGATAATTTGTAGAGAGCATATGCAGAGTGCATTTGAGTTTCCTCATTTTAGTCATGTGTTCCGTAAACTGAGCAGAAAGCAATCTCAAGTGGCAAGGCCCAAAAAGAATCTACTTAACTACTGGAGGAAAAGTTTTGAAATTAATGGAAGAGAAAAAAATCATAATGATATCTATTTCCTCAATTAATATGAGTGATATATTTTCATCTTGTTTGTACTCAAATCTAATAGTCTAAAAACTGTACTTTGCTATCCAGACTCTGTCAAAATTGTCTTTAGGTGAATATTAATGTACTTTTTTATTCTTCTTTTACAGAGTCTCTCTCTCTCAAAACACACTGTCTCACACACACACAACCACTGGAAACACTGATAAAAGCCTGCCTAGTTTTAATGGCTACCGTAGAGATAAATCTTTAAAAATATGACTATTCATGAAATCTTTAGATTCTCCTGCATAGATTGGGCCCTAGTTCTCATACTCCCCTCTGGTCATTTGTCATAGCATACTTAGCACTTTAAAAAATAATAATGGAGTCACTGGAGCATTTCCCGAAGCTTAATAGAACCGCATTCTCTCCTTTCCCCTTCTTTTAGCAAATAATTTACACTTAATACCCATTTCTTGGGTTTTACCTGTATATGATCCTTTCTAAAATATGCAAATAATCCTTTCTCCAAAAGCAGGTTGTCTGATTATGCTGTATTGCCAAGGGCAAAATAACAAGAAAGGCTAAGTAGTTGAAGGGATTTTTAATTAATTCTGTAACTTTTACTCAGGTTGAAATTATTCAGTTTTCTCAAATTACTGAGAAAGCTTAACTCATTTTTCATGAGGAACCAATTCAGAAAAGAACTCTCTGAGCTTAACTTTGCAATTAAAATGTGAAGTTACTCAGTCGTGTGCAACTCTTTGCAATCCCATGGACTGTAGCTTACCAGGCTCCTCCAGCCATCGATTTTTCTAGGCAAGAGTACTAGAGTGGGTTGCCATTTCCTTCTCCAGGGGATCTTCCTGACCCAGGGATCGAACCTGGGTCTCCCACATTTCAGGAAGGTGTTTTACCCTCCGAGCCACCAAAGCTGGTGGTAAATACCTTTCCTTGGTTCTAATGCCAGGCCATGATCTCCTGTAAAGTTATCAAACATGGAGTAGAGATCTAACTAATCTCAAAATGGCTTTTAAAAATCTGTTTTGTTTTGTTTTTTAATCAGGTTGCATTGTGGTAAATATATATATATTATATTCAATCACTATTTAACACTTTTTAAATGTACAGTTCATGGCATTAAAAACATTCATATTATTGTGCAACCATAACCACGATCTACCTTATGAACTTTTTTCATCTTCCTCTACTGAAACTTTGTATCCATTAAAAAATAAATCCCCTATGACTCCCTCATACTAGACCCTGGCCTGGCAATCACCATTGTCTGTCTCCATGAATTTGGCTACTCTAGGTGATTCACATAAGTATTTACATAAGTAGTCATACAGTATTTGTCCTTTTGTGACTGTCTTTTTACAGTTAGTGAAATGCCTCGTTTCATGTTGTAGCATTTGTTAAAATCTCTTTCCTTTTTAAAGCTGAATAATTTTATATTATAATTATATACAGTTTTATACATTGGGAAAGAAATTCATCTGTCAATAGATATGCTGTTGTATTTCAAACTAAAATTTCAGGATTATCAATTTGAAATTTTGCAAAATGTATATACAGCATTCCTATCCTCTGCATTCACTGTATCCAAACAGTTTTATATCTGAATTATTTCCAATTTTTAAAGTTGTTTTCATATATAATTAAGGATTCACGTAGATAATTAAAAAATACAGGTCACATTATTTTATGAAAAGGACAACCAGAAATCTTATAGACAAATCAAGATTCATGTTGCAGCAAATAATATGTATTCAATGACCACCTAGTTCTTGTTTTTATTAGGCAGATTAAACTGAGTTACCCCTCTTCTGTAAGGATGTTTATGTTGCAGCAGAATTTATACACTATATTTGGGTGTATAAAAATTTTTAATAGGTGTGTGCGTGCTCAGTCACTTCAGTCCTTCCCGACCTTTTGCAACCCTGTGGACTGTAGTCCACCAGGCTTCTCTGTCCGCAGTATATTCACCAGGCAAGAATACTGGAGTGGATTGCAATGCCCTCCTCCAGGGGATCTTCCTGACCCAGGGACTGAACCCGCATCTCTCTGCCTGATGAAATGTCAGTCAAGCTAGAGGGACAGAGTGGAGATAGGGTGGATTTAATCCAATTTGCTGTTTTCAGACCAATTCAATAATTTAGATGAATAGTCTCTTTAGACAATACTTTCTTTTAATTTTAAAGAATCTCTTTTGTATTTGTCTCTACTCCTTCTTGCTTCCATATGTTGGCACGATATAAGGTAGCTGAACCAATTCTAATGGCAGCAGAGGAGAGAGGCTTTGAATATACCTCTGACCATAACGAAGGCTGAGTGCCAAAGAATTGATATTTTTGAATTGAGGTGTTAGAGAAGACTCTTGAGAGTCCCTTGGACCGCAAGATCAAACCAGTCAATCCTAAAGGAAGTCAGTCCTGAATATTCATTAGAAGAACTGATGCTAAAGCTGAAGCCCCAATACTTTGGCCACCTGATGTGAAGAGCCAACTTACTGGAAAAGCCCCTGTGCAAGGAAAAATTGAGGGCAGGAGGAGAAGGGGGCAATTGTGGATGAGATGGTTGGTGACATCACTGACCCAATGCATATAAGTTTCAGTATACTCTGGGAGACAGTGAAGGACAGGGGAGCCTGACATGCAACAGTCCATGGGGTTGCAAAGAATCTGATACGACTGAGTGACTGAACAGCAACTGATAATATTCTGGTTTTTGTAGCAGGACTCTCTCTGTCCATATATTTTTTAGGAGATGTGTTGGTAAGTGAAGTCTGCAAATAATTGTATTATGATCTATTCTCCTGTGTCAGGCAAAGATGGAAAGTTCACCATCTAAATTTCCAACACAAAACCACTGGTTAGACTGACCTCCTTTATCAAGGTGGCCTACCAAAATTTAGCTAGTTTATCAACCTTCTGCAGGAACACAGAGTAAATTTTCAATAACTTCCTTATCTCATTCCTTGGATCTAACCATACCATATTGCTGATTTTTTTCTCTGAATTCTGTTGAGAGACACAAAGTTAGGCAAAGATTCTGTGACCTTGTTATTCCTTACAAACCTATATATTAGTCTTTGCACTGCAAAAGGGAGATTAGGATACATACTGCTATCTGTTTAGACAAGATTTTTGGCTCCTCTATCCCACCATCTCCTGCTTGAAAGAAAAGTGGAGGAGGAATTTTATGAAGGTGGTCAAAAGTTATAAACTTTCAGTTATAAGTCAAAAAATTTCATGTGTACCACATGATTCATATAATTAATGCTGCTGTATGTTATACGTGAAAATTGTTAAGAAAGTAAATACTAAAGTACTTATTACAAGTAATTTTTTTTTCTTTTCTGTGTGAGAGAGGGGATGTTCATTAAAATTATTGTGGTAATGATTTGATAATATATGTAAGTCAAAACTTATGCTCTATACCATAAAATTATACAGGGCTATATGTCAGTGATATGGCAATAAAACGGGGAAAACAAACAAACAAAAAAAAAAACTCCAGTACAATTTTAAATAAGTCCTATCAGTACTAGTAGACTATTGAAATTAAACATAAAGCTCGTTATACATCAATCCAAGAAGTAATGTGGAAATAAATCTGAATAGTGTAATTTCTACAGCAGACATTTATCAACCTAGTTAAAATATAACACTGAAATTTTAAAGGAAAAAACTACAGTTTATATTCAACCATTTTCTAACTCTCGGTGAACTAGCCAATTACAGGAATAAAATAAATCAATTATACTAATAGCTATATTTTTATGAATGAAAACATAGAATCATTTTTATAGATTGCTTTTGATTACTAAAAAATAAGCACCTCCTCCATTGAAAATAAATAAAATGGCACAAAGCAAATTGTGATAAATTTCTGATGCCCAAAATATCACTGACACCCCTATGCATTTAACCCAAGGATTGATATTTGGATGGTTTCAACACTCTCATAAGATAAAAACCACTATTAGTTACTTAGGCTTTAGTATGAATGAGTTTCCAGTTCTCAAAAGTAAGCATGTGCATTTAGCAATGGAAAATGATAAGCCAGTGACATACTTTTAAAATATTGGTTGATTAAGCAAATCCTGAAAGATAATGCTGTGAATGTGCTGCACTTAATATGCCAGCAAATTTGGAAAACTCAGCAGTGGCCACAGGACTGGAAAAGGTCAGTTTTCATTCCAATCCCAAAGAAAGGCAATGCCAAAGAATGCTGAAAGTGAAGTGAAGTGAAGTCGCTCAGTTGTGTCTGACTCTTTGAGACCGCATAGACCGTAGCCTACCAGGCTCCTCTGTCTGTGGGATTTTCCAGGCAAGAGTACTGGAGTGGGCTGCCATTTCCTTCTCCAGAGGATGTTCCCAACCCAGGGATCAAACCCGGGTCTTCCACATTGTAGGCAGACACTTTACAGTCTGAGCCACCACCAGGGAAGCCTAAGAATGCTCAAACTACTGCACAATTGCACTCATCTCACACGCTAGTAAAGTAATGCTCAAAATTCTCCAAGCCAAGTTTCAGCAATACATGAACCATGAACTTCCAGATGATCAAGTTGGTTTTAGAAAAGGCAGAGGAACCAGACATCAAATTACCAACATCTGCTGGATCATGGAAAAAACAAGAGAGTTTCAGAAAAACAACTATTTCTTCTTTATTGGCTATGCCAAAGCCTTTGACTGTGTGGATCACAATAAACTGTGGAAAATTCTTCAAGAGATGGGAATACCAGACCACCTGACCAGCCTCTTGAGAAACCTGTATGCAGGCCAGGAAGCAACAGTTAGAACTGGACATGGAACAACAGACTGGTTCCAAATAGGAAAAGGAGCATGTCAAGGTTGTATATTGTCACTCTGCGTATTTAACTTATATGCAGAGTACATCATGAGAAACGCTGGGCTGGAGGAAGCACAAGCTGGAATCAAGATTGCCAGGAGAAATATCAATAGCCTCAGATAAGCACATGATACCACTCTTATGGCAGAAAGTGAAGAGGAACTAAAAAGCCTCGTGATGAAAGTGAAAGAGGAGAGTGAAAAAGTTGACTTAAAGCTCAACATTCAGAAAATGAAGATCATGGCATCTGGTCCCATCACTTCGTCAGAAATAGATGGGGAAACAGTGGAAACAGTGTCAAACTTTATTTTGGGGGGCTCCAAAATCACTGCAGATGGTGATTGCAGCCATGAAATTAAAAGACATTTACTCCTTGGAAGAAAAGTTATGACCACCTAGATATCATATTGAAAAGCAGAGACATTACTTTGCCAACAAAGGTCCGTCTAATCAAGGCTATGGTTTTTCCAGTAGTCATGTATGGATGTGAGAGTTGGACTGTGAAGAAAGCTGAGCGCCGAAGAATTGATGCTTTTGAATTGTGGTGTTGGAGAAGACTCTCGAGAGTCCCTTGGACTGCAAGGAGATCCAACCAGTCCATTCTGAAGGAGATCAGCCCTGGAATTTCTTTGGAAGGAATGATGCTAAAGCTGAAACTCCAGTACTTTGGCCACCTCATGTGAAGAGTTGACTCATTGGAAAAGACTCTGATGGCTGGGAGGGATTGGGGGCAGGAGGAGAAAGGGACGACAGAGGATGAGATGGCTGGATGGTATCACCGACTCGATGCACGTGAGTTTGAGTGAACTCCAGGAGTTGGTGATGGACAGGGAGGCCTGGTGTGCTGTGATTCATGGGGTCGCAAAGAGTCGGACACGACTGAGCGACTGAACTGAACTGAACAAGCCGTTGGGTAACCCTAACTAAACAGGATATTAAGTATGAGTGAGAAAAGCAAAAAGATGTTGATTCTTTTATTTCATTTACAATGATATTCTTTAGGGTAACTTTCATGTGGTAAGTATTCATTATACTTCCCACAAATTAGTTGAATGATGGAGATTTATAATTTATAAGTCAATTTGTAGACTTTTCACACACACACACACAAATTCCTCATCAGAAGTGCCCAGTTCTCTCAGGTACAGCTTCTCCAACAGCCTTCTCAGGTGTGTTTTCAGGCTGTGTGTGTGTTTAAAATAAGTTGATGTATGGCAAAACCATTACAATATTGTAAAGTAATTAACCTCCAATTAAAATAAATAAATTTATATTAAAAAAATAAAATACTTTTTGCATGTTAGGCCATTAGCTCAAAGAACTCATTGCTCCCCAGTAACACTTCCAGATCATATCTTTTGTTCTCTTTTCAAATACCCTCCTTCAGGAATGATTCTATTATCCCCAGCATCCTCTTTTATGCTGTCAATTATTGACATCTCGCTGAGGATATTAAATATGGTTCCATTTCTCCTCTTCATTCTTATTGCTGTCTTCCTTGCCAGGGTTTATTCTAGCTTTTGATTTATTATTCACTACTACAGGATTTCATGATGATCCTCGGCTTTCGGTTTGTATTGAAGATTGAAGCATGTCCAGGAACTTGTGACTGGTTTACTTTGTGATGATCTGGTGAACAATGATCTTCCTTCTTTTTATAAGAGGACACTAGTATGTCAGAACATCTCATTGGGGCCTTTCAGTCTGAGGTCAACAATCCTCCCTCTGTAGAAACAGTATATATCTGAATGTCAACACATTAGCAGTTGAGAAGAAAAAATTGAAAGTTTGGCTCTTTGGCATGTTTTTTAAACCTGGTCTTCTAGCACCCACACTTGACCTCTGCTCTGCCAGGCTGTTTCTTCCAATGCCTACACCTGACCTCTGATCTCCCTGAATCTATGTTACTGAAATTTTCCTGAGGAGAATAGGAAGCTTCCATTTTGTGGCTTCATATACTGAAGGAGGAAACTTGGTGTTATCATGATTCTACATTTAAATTTTTACTCAAACTCATTGCTTTAGCCACATGAATCATCCCAATTTTCCATGATGATTGGTGATTTCAGGCTCTCATGGCTTTCTACAAGGTGAGTCCAAACACTTCTTTCAGCAAGTACTTTATGTTTTTGCTTCTTTGCTCATCCAATCAGTTATAGCCTCTTGGCTTTCCTTACTTGAAATATATCTTATCATTTAACCACACTCTGTTTTGTTCTTATGTATTTACAGAAATTTAATTCATCCATGATTTATTTAGTGTGAATGGAGAGATGAGAATGATGTCTGATTTATCTGTCATATTTACTAAGATCCTGGCCAATAGCTGGCCAATGGTTCAGTAAGTTTTAATTTGAGTAAGTAGTTTCATATTATCTAGTGCATTACGTTTATTGCAAGAGAAGTCCAATATATGGACCATCAAGAACTATTTATGGAAATATTGATGTATTGATAATGCCATTATTAAGGATAATTTCTTCACATTAATAACTTTTAGTACATTTTATATACAATGTGATTTTCTTGACTTTTTCAGTCTTTTTATTATTTGTGGAAAATTTCCCCCATGTTCATATGCAGATATTTAAATATCACTTCCCTGCTTCAAAAATAAAATGTCTCTCCATGTAAACAGAGGCATGTTGTAAAATTTAATAAAATAAATTTATTTACCTTTTGCACCCACACCATTGTTAGAAATACCAGATGAATTTTAACCCTGAGTGGAAGGACAAAAAGCACCTTAACTTTGGATTAAATTAATGAGTAAATATTATTTCTTACTAAATGCTTATCACTAAAATGCTTCCTATGACTTGTGATTGAAATTATTTTAATTTTGGATTAATTTCTTACTAAAATCATAACTCAGTTCTTATACTTTAAGACATTATCTATACATGAAGCATTATATCACTCACTCATCAATTCCAGGGCTAAACATACACCTTGTAATGAAAATAAAAATACAACTTTATTATCTTGATCATCATTCTTTTGTTTCACAAAATAGACATTACTTAAAACCCAAAGTTATATGTATATTTTACAAATATACAGTTTATATATAATGGTCATATAAAGTTTATTTTGCATATCCAATCTCTAAACCACTCTCCTTGGACACATTTTTCATTAAAATGATTTCAATATGAAGTATATTATATAAAAGATATCAATATCATCTACTTTCAATATTTGTAAACAGGAAAGTAAAAAATTTCAAATCTGATATGTGTATTCTTAAGGATTGTATTACTCTGTGTTTGTTCTCAGGTTTCATCAACATTAATCTTTAGGATTTGTAGTTCTGTAACCAGAAACCAACTTTAGCAATGAATTGAGTTTGAAATCCAGCAGTCCTCCAAATAATTCCAAATGACAAATTCATCAGAAAAAAAGAAAGATCAGGATACAGTTTTGTTACAGCCATGGGGAACAAGAGGAAAACAAGTTCCTGAGCCCAGAAGAGAGATAAAGCAACATATTCACCATGGATTCTTTCAGTTTCCCTTAGGAAACAATAACAACTCTAAGGTACCCCTTTCTTATATGTTTTTATGGGGAGAAGTACAAATAGAGTATAACTGGGAAAGGCGTGTATAAAGTGACAGAAATTGAACTTATGTTACACTTAGAGCACTCTCATTCCTCACTTAGGATACTTCAAGTGAAAAACTGACAGGTAAGAGCAGGTCTCTGTTAGAGCATAAAAATCGAATTTAATGACTAAAAGGAAACAGTATTTGCCTTACTTGAAGCAGAAACTCTTGAACATGAAATATGAAAATTCTAGCTAATGTCTTCATTCTTAAATATTCACAAACTGTAAAATGTGAGATAAAGTTATTCCATGCAGTGCCTAGCAAAATGAAATAAAGACCTTCCAAGGAAATTTTAAGGACAGTAAAGTATATGCATAATTGATAATCTCCCAGATGTCAGTATAGATAATAATTTAGAGTTTTAATGATTTTATGATTTTAGAGAATGTAATACAAAGATTGTCAAGCATTTATAATCATTAAAAAAATGGGGTACCTCTCCCCATAGGTTAGGATTATGAAAGACAATCAGGGGGAATATATTTGCTAGTGAGTATTTTCCAGATAGTTTATCTGTAATGTGTAAAAGCAGGAATGGCAGATACATAGTTGTGTGTGCAGGAAGAGAGGAGAAGACAGATATATACCTATTAGTCCAAATCTCACGTCTTTAATGAAAACTATCTCAAGACAATGTAATGAACCCCTTCAATAGATCAGTTTTCTATTCAGGAGTTCATGTAGTAGAAAAGAGAGGACATTACCATAAATATTTATATGACCCAAAACTTCTGAATCCAAACAGTGATTTTTAAAAATAGTTAAATTCTTAACATTCTTCTTATTTATAACATTTTTATGGCTAAGGCAAAATAGCTCCCTTAATTAGTGATGAATTTGTAAGTAAGGAAAGTTAGAGAATTAAGAAAATTCTTAAATGTATTAGTAACAGTACCCTCCACATTTGGTATCTTTACAATGTTGCAAAAGATAGACATTCAAACTTTACCTTAACATCAAAGTTAAGATTGCATTGCCTGATGATAAAGGCAATGCTGTTATGCTTAAATTAAACAAATACTTAAACTACTTATAATAAAATCTGAAAATAATAAAATTTATTTCAAAGCATAAGCAAGCATTTATTTCAGGAGATAATCAAGCAATGATTTAAAGTAGAAATGATAAAAGAGCAGTTTCAGAAGTAATATTTAATTCTACAAGCTTATGAATAAAAGAAAATAAAGTTAAAATTCGTTATGCCCTCTTTCTTAGCAAATATGTTATAGCTGCATTTGCAGTGTAGGTTTAATTTATATGTTTTAAAAGTGTAGCATGACCAGAGAGAAATTCCCATTGGTTCATACAGAATTACCAAATAATGCTTGCTTCCAAATATACTTGAATCCTGGTATAAGATAGCTACCATATATCAAAAATTGTAAATTACTTGCTTGGATATTATTTAGCTACCTTCACATAGTATCCAATAATTATGTAATAAAACCAAGTCTCTGTGTGCATGCATGGGTACTTCTCTCAATTTTACAGATTATATTTAAAGTTATATAACATTTGAATGACAAATCACTGTAAAATATTTTTACTCAGCAATATATAACTATATGCATCAAAAAAAAAACTATTTTATACCCAAGATAATTTGTTAATAAATACATTATTTTTACTCAGTTCTTATTGGCTCCTATACCTTTTTTCTCTATCTTCCTGTATATTAATTCAGGCCTCTGGGGACCCAGCCCCAGGCAACAGATAGCCAGCCTTTTCTATTCTTCATTAAGCTCCCTATTTCTCAGTACTGTTTTCTAAATTTGGTTCAGTATTAGTCAGGTCTCTTCCATTAACTGAAGAATTCTGCCCATTTCCTCCATGTCTGAGGGTAGAGGACATTTCTATCATTGTTGGGGAGAACAGTTCACAGTCCAGGGGACAAAATCACTGGGAAGAGGCCAGAGGGACTTTCAAAAAGCTAGTGGAAGTTTCCTTTGCTCATATTTCAAAATATAGGAAAAATGAGGCTACAATTTGAACTTGGAAAAACATTTTAACTCCCACTTCTTGGGAGGCATGAATATATTCTTATTTCTTCCTACTATATTGGTTTTTTCTATGGTAAGGAATATATGGATTAATATGGTAGATGATATATAGGTTAATAAAGAAATATTTACTAGAGTGTAAGATTTTCTGTGGTCAGACTTGCCATCAGTAATGATATACTAATTTTTTACACTCGTACAAGTTGTACACTAGCACTTTCTAGATTTGCAGTTTTTCTAACATTTGTACTCAGTGTGTTTAGAAGAGAATTTGCAGAAGACTAATTCTGTGCTGCAAAACGTAACTTTCTCAATTCTCCCATAGGTTTATTCTGGTTATTTATAGTCTGAATAAAGGCTTGGACCTAATTGTATACATTTTGGGAGCAAGTGAATAATGAAAGGTGAATCCATTTAAGTCATTTCTAAGGTCTGAAGTGTCACTGGAGGAAGAAAATTATTTCACATATAGATTTATATCAAGTGCTTATTATTTTTAATATCCCTGTGCTGCACTAAGGCAAATGCTTCTAATATGCTTTTTTAAGTCAATAAAATTATGTGAAATTTTGTGTATATAACTGTTTGTACTTTATATTTTTATAGAATTTATTGGCAGCGGCATCTATCTAAAATATCTAAGAATAGTTTTATATCATAGTTTGAGTTATTTTCATTATGATTTAATTAAAAACTTGAAGAAGAGGAAATTTGTTGAACATCCACCTTGTGCCTGATGCTTGACGTGCGTTATCTTACATAATCTTTATAACACAAGGGTATTCTTGAAGCAGCTGGGGAATATTTGTCTTGATTGAAGTAAGAAATCAATGTAATTAATCTCCAACTATGACTTTGACCTAGATATTGCCATGTTGATACTTAAGACAGTAACTTCAAGTTATGTAGGTACTGTTGAAAGTAGCCTCTAAATCTAAATGTATTTTCACTTGATGCCATTCTCAGAATTGGTCAGGGAAATATGTATTTAGCATATTCCTACTGTCACTTCCTCTTTTTTTATTACTCTTTGGCTGAGTCTTCTTGTGGCCTTTTAAGACCATCTCTAGGTATTTTCCTCATTCAATACGCTTTAACTCAGCATTTGTTCTAAAGATGTAGAAGGTTTAATAATCTGCTTTTCCTTAAGTTTTAATAGAGAGGTTTACCTGTTTTCAATTGACTTTTGAGTATATTTCATACCACAGATATAAAACAGCCCTTTAATAATTATAAGGCCTTTTGCAAAATCCTTCAGCTTGGCAATGATCTCTAATTTCAGCTTGACCTCACCAGCCTCAGATATCTGAAAAGATGCTCACTTAGGAACAATTTTATTTCTTCCCCTTGTGAATTAAATTATTTTAGACAGCTATTTTCTTTGCTTTTGTCTGGTGATACACATGCTATTGTGATATTGATGGGGAAAACCAAAAATCAAAGGAGTAGCAAAAGTCATTTAGCAAAAAGTATTTACTGAAGGATTAAGGAAGTGATGAAGAAATGGGGAAGCATGAAAGGACTAGCAAGAATACAGAGCTATTATTTACCCTAGGCTGAAGGAGAAAATGGGAAAAAGTGGAGTCATCAGATCCTTAGATAACTGGAATAAAACAAGAGGAGCACCCCAAACGGAGCTTTGGCAGTAGAAGCTGGAAGCCAGTATCTGAGTAATGTCCAGGTTCTCTGCCACTCTGAAAGCTCTCCATTGGCTGAAGGAAGCTTGGGATCTGAGGCAGGAGCCCAGGAAACATTGTCTATAAATGTGAGTCTCCTGTGGTACAGATTAGGACAGCAAGCTAATAATACAGAGAGCAGGAGAGGGTGGTGAGTGTAAAATAGTCAATGTAACATTCAAATGTGGATCTTCCACTCAGATCTCACCTCTGAATTTCAGACCTCTGTTTAACTGTTTACTTGATGCTTCAGGGTGGTATGAGGGAGCTTCCCTGGTGGTTCAGAGGTTAAAGCATCTGCCCTCAATGCGGGAGACCTGGGTTCGATCCCTGGGTTGGGAAGATCCCCTGGAGAAGGAAATGGCAACTCACTCCAGTATTCGTGCCGGGAGAATCCCATGGTCAGAGGAGCCTGGAGGACTACAGTCCATGGGATCACTCGGACACGACTGAGTGACTTCACTTTCACTTTCAGAAATCAAATAGGATTCTGTGGTATGTAGAGTTCTAAGATAGTCCTTGAGTTTCCTGCTCTCTGGTGTATCTAACCTGAATAGTGCCCTCCTTTTGACTGTGGAGGGTCCTAGGAATGTGATATGAGAGTTGTGCCATTGATTAGGTTATGATATGTTAGAAAGATGATGTCACTCCTTGATTTTGTTATATCACATAGGATTGCTTGGTAGCTAACTAGGGAGATTCTCTTGCTGGTCTTGAACAAGTAACTGCCTTGTCACGGAGAGAACCACCTGGCATGGAATCCTAGGAGATGAGAATGGCCAGGAGTTGACAGACAACAAGAGCAGCACATGAGGCCTAGCATTCAAGGAACTGAATTCTGCCTGAATAAACTTTTAAGAGTATGCTGTGCTCTAGATGAGAATTCCAGAATGGCAGACACTGTGATTTCAGCCTTGTGAGACCCTGAGCAGAGGATTCTGTCAAGTCAAGCCCAAATTTCTGATCTATAGTAACTTTAAGATAATGAGTGCCTTGTGCTTTAAGAGGCTAAGTCTGCAGTAATTTGTTACACAGAGCTAAAAAATCTAATAATATGAAATAGGCTGAATATAAACTCCTGACTTCCACTCTTAAATGGCACATCTGCCCCTCCCCCAGTTTTCCTTAGGTAACTCCATATTTCAACATACTAAAGTACCCAAATCCTTATTCAACTTTGATTTGACTCAATATTTCATATTTTACAAAGTTCATCTATAAATCCTGCTGACTCTATCTTCTAAACATATCTGTAATTCTTTATTCTAAATATGCCTGTAATATCTTACCTTTTGACTGTCACTTGGCTTACTCTGGCCTTCATTCCTTGTTTGTATTTTTTCAGCAATTTCCAAACTGATCCATCTGCTTTTGTATGTGCCCACAAAAATCAAATCTCCACAAGTATTGAGACTAAGACTTATAAAATATAAATTTCAAAACTTTTCTGTTCAAAACCTTACAGCAATTTCCAGTATCATTCAAAAAACAAACAAGCAAACAAAAAGAAACAACCTCTCTATAAATGGTCCATAGACATCAGAACAAATGAAAGTGGAATCTGTGGTCCACAAATTATTCCTGTTCATGCCACTTTCATTACCAGGTTATGGATTCTGGATTTTGTAACATTTTTATTTTTCCCTATGTTATACTTGTTATGCTTGTGATTATTAAAATTTATTTTTATATTTTCTCTAAAATTTGGGTTGCATGTTAGAGATCTACACTTACTTAATAATTTCATGATCTACAGCTATGAAATTAAAAGATGTTTACTCCTTGGAAGGAAAGCTATGACAAACCTAGACAGCATATGAAAAAGCAGAGATAGCACTTTGCCAACAAAGGTCTGTATAGTCATAGCTATGGTTTTTACAGGAGTCATGGACGGATGTGAGAACTGGACCATAAAGAAGACTGAGTGCTGAAGATATTGATGTTTTCAAATTGTGGTGCTGGAGAAGACTCTTGAGAGTTCCTTGGACAGCAAGAAGATCGAGCCAGTCAATCCTAAAGGAAATCAACCCTGAATATTCATTGGAAGGACTGATGCTGAAGCTCCAATACCTGATGCGAAGGGTCAACTCACTGGAAAAGATCCTGATGCTGGGAAAGATTGCAGGTAAAAAGAGAAGGGTGTGGCAGAGGATGAGATGGTTAGATAGTATCACCAACACAATGGATATGAATTTGAGCAAAATCTGGGAAACAGTGGAGTACACAGGAGCTTGGTATGCTGTAGTCCATAGGATTGCAAAGAGTTGGACACAACTTAGCAACTGAACAACAACACTCACTTTAAATTTGTGTTTCTAGTAAATCAGTTTAACTATAGTTTACAAACAGGGATTGGTATGTGACAAAACGTACCTTAAAAAAACTCCAATCGAACAACTTATTAACCATAAAGAGTTTGAGAACCTCTCAGATTTCCTACCACCCCATTCCTTGCTTGCTAAGCTCCAGGCTCACTGACCCCTGGATAAGTCTTCAAACTCCCCAAATGCAATCCAGTCTCTGGGACCCTTACTTGAAATAGTCTTGTCCCAGATATCCTTAAGGTTTTATCTTTCACCTCACTCAGGGTCTCTACTCAAATGTCACATCATCAAAGAGCTTTTAACAATCACTTTTTCTTTTATCATTACCCTTTTGAAATGCAGCAATTCCTCTCCCCTCTATAATACTTACTTTCTGTGTTTAATTTTGTTTTTCTCATTTAAAGATGTATTTATTAACATTGTATATATGTATTTGTTTGTGTTCATATACATATAGTTGTAAGTAAACATGAATGAATTTCTAGGAATATATGTACATGTATACATGTATATTAGTTATTTTTATTTATGCCATAACAAATTACCAAAAACATAGTAGCTTAAAATAAGTCCTTTTAATATGTTACTATGTTAAGCCAAGGCTTAAGACATGTATATCTTTTGGTGGCTATTACTCTGTTATAATGTGAACATATATAAACAAAAATATTGTTCATTTTTCACCCAAAATACTATGAGTTTGTTAGAAGTGGAACTTTCTGTGATCAGTGCCTAGGACATTTCCTGGCATGTTTTGTTACTATAAAAAAGTAGTTTTATACATATAGACAGTCACTGATTTAATGAAATTATATTTTACATATATTTCTTAGGCATCTGTATGTGCATGTGTGTGTGTGTGTGTGTGTGTATGTATGTGTGTGTATGAACTGAAAGAATGGCAGAAGCTTAAAGGTAGCTAAATGCAAACTTACGCAATTTTTTTGAACTATCGACTCACATTGATTCTGAAATTTATTTGTCATTGATTCTACATTTCCATTTCATAAACAATAAAAAAGTTTCAGTTGATGATATATGCCTTTTTAAATAGATTTCAGCCTATTCAAAGGATTAATTTACTTCTCATTTTAAACCATTTATGCAAAAAAAATGTTTTTACCGAGGCTAACCAATAAATCTTATCCTTTATGGTAAGATATAGTTATAAAGTGTCAGTATCAATGTTGTAGAGATCCCTCTTCTTTCTTTGTACTAGTAGTTACTTAATCTTATGGGGGAGGAGTAGTAAATTTTAGCTTTTCAAGTAAATATAATCTGGCCATTCATTTAGGAATATAAATATACATAAGCAATTCTGAAGGAGATCAGCCCTGGGATTTCTTTGGAAGGAATGATGCTAAAGCTGAAACTACAGTACTTTGGCCACCTCATGAGAAGAGTTGACTCATTGGAAAAGACCCTGATGCTGGGAGGGATCGGGGGCAGGAGGAGAAGGGGATGACCGAGGATGAGATGGCTGGATGGCATCACTGACTCGATGGACGTGAGTCTGAGTGAACTCCGGGAGTTGGTGATGGACAGGGAGGCCTGGAGTGCTGCAATTCATGGGGTTGCAAAGAGTCGGACACGACTGAGTGACTGAACTGAACTGAACTGAACTGAAGCAATTCAAAAAATCTTGTTTGTTAATAATGCACTAAATATATTTGTAAATACTTTTTATGTATCTTTTAATTTCATTTTCCTGTAATTTTGCTTCTGAATTAAGGAGAATAAAATGATATGATAATAATTACATGTCAAACTTTCCAATTTTCAGTACATAATACTCAGGCTGTTACTTTGTGATTAATCAATAAGAAAATAAACTTTGATTAGTACCAAAAATATTCATAATATATTTTTCTCTACTTCTTCAAATTGTATAATTTAAGCCTCTGCATTAGGTATTAAGACATTTGTTGGTATTGATAGTCATTTAGAAATTCTAATAAATTCACAGATATTGGACCAATTTAATGGAATAAATAATACCTCAAGCTTTATACAGAGAACCCTTAGGCAAAAATTTCCTCTGAACACAAAGAAAAGGAGGAAATCCATTCATTTGTTCAACAAAGGCCAGATACTGTGCTAGTACAGCAGAACAACCATGAATCAAAACAGACAAATATTTTGTTTTTATGGAGCTCATGTCAAAGCGAGGCAGACACCATAAACAAGAAATACACCTATGTCAAGTGAGGATAAGTGCCGTGAGGAAGAACAAAGGAGGGTTAAGAAATAGATAGTGATGGTGATGGGAAAATGTCCTTTCATATAAAAAAGAGAAGGTCCATTTTAGAAAGTGAGATGTAAGTAGAGGTCAGAAAGGAGTGAGATGCCCAGGTATGTGAGTCAAGAGCTTTCCACGCAGAGGAAATTTTTTAAAAAAAGTTTGTGGAATGATAATAAAGATAATTTTCCATCTTTATGTTTTACTTTTAAGAAAAAGTATTTCTAGCAAAAAAATAAAACTAGAAATATTTGGGGTAAAGTATGATGAATACGCAGAGCTTATTTTTACAGAAGCATATGCCTGAAGGTAAGTTGCAACAAAAATGAACTGCCTGGGCAAAGATCAGCCTCTACTGAGTAACCACTAAGGCTTGTCAGAGGGAAGTTAGAGAATTTAGGTATGTTCTCATATAATTTTCCAAAGAGGATGGATGTGAACATTAAAGCTGCATTAGTCTCTAACTAATTTCTCAGACCTCTTATGGCAACCATTACCCCCAGTGCATTGGAATGCACTTCCAACTCTTAATGCAAGACAAAGTTCTCACACATATTCTTTGAAATACTGTCTTTTCCTTGAATTACTTTATCTTTATGCCCACTTCAAAAGTAATAATTAATAGTCCAATTTCTTTATTTTACACTGCAAGACAAGTTTGTTAAATCAGACATTTCTTGTAGTCAGGTCATGCTACTTAGGACAACACTACCTCTGATTTAACATACACCTTAAATTTAAAAATATTCAATTCCTATAGCTTTCCATTTGCCCTTTCCTTTTCTAAAGAAAAAATATGAAAGTATGCTATACAAAAATTTTCAGTTTGCTAGCATATTCTTTTTTCTTATTTGCTGCCTTTTATATAGTTTAGAGTTATATTTGGTCTAGCAGCATTAATTTTCTTTATCCTCAGACTACGGTCCAATCCATTCAATAAACTGTCTGGAAACCAATACATGTATATTAACATGTAATTAACATATTCAAAGCACTTTGGTGGGCACATACTGTAAAGCATATATTACATAACAATGCTCCTAGACAATTCTACTTGTCTCCAAACATTGAAAGTAAAATAAAATTTTATGCCTGCCCAATTCTGGAATTAAAAGAAAAATATACAGGTCACCAAAATCCAGGTTAATATGTTTTTTTCTAAGTTACAAGAAATTATAGACGGGCATAGTGTTGATCATGGGATCCTGAATTTCAAGACTACAATTATGAGAAAGTCAAATTTGGGGGCAAGTTCAAGATGGCAGCATAAAAAGATCTTCAACTCACTTCATCCCACAGACACATTCAATCTATTGCTACATACAGAATCAGTTCAGTTCAGTTCAGTTCAATTGCTCAGTCATGTCCAACTCTTTGAGATCCCATGAACCACAGCACGCCAGGCCTCCCTGTCCATCACCAACTCCCGGAGTCCATCCAAACCCATGTTCATTGAGTCGGTGATGCCATCCAACAATCTCATCCTCTGTTGTCCCCTTCTCCTCCTGCCCTCAATCCTTCTCAGCATCAAGGTCTTTTCAATTGAGTCTGCTCTTCCTATCATATGGCCAAAATATTGGAGTTTCAGCTTCAACAACAGTCTCTCCAATGAACACTCAAGACTGATTTCCTTTAGGATGGACTGGTTGGATCTCCTTGCAGTCCAAGGGACTCTCAAGAGTCTTCTCCAACACCACAGTTCAAAAGCATCAATTCTTCGGCACTCAGCTTTCTTTATAGTCCAACTCTCACATCTTTACATGACCACTGGAAAAACCATAGCCTTGACTAGACAGACTTTTGTTGACAGAGTAATGTCTCTGCTTTTTAATATGCTGTGTATGTTGGTCATAACTTTCCTTCCAAGGAGTAAGCGTCTTTTAATTTCATGGCTGCAGTCACCATCCACAGTGATTTTGGAGCCCCAAAAAACAAAGTCAGCCACTGTTTCCACTGTTTCCACTCTTTCCCCATCTATTTTCCATAAAGTGATGGGACCAAATGGAAAGATCTTAGTTTTCTTAATGTTGAACTTTAAGCCAACGTTTTCACTCTCTTTCACTTTCATCATACAGAATAATCTCCTCTTAAAAAAAGCCAAAAACTAGCTGAGTGACTGTTACACACTAAGAGAGCAAGAAAAACCTATACTGGAATGATTAGGAAAGGCTGAGACATCATTGCAAACTTTTCCCCCAGTTTGATGACCCAAAATCTGCAAGGAGTTTAAAACTTGGAGCTCCTCTCTAAAAAGCAGTGAAGGTCTGAACCCCATACCTGGCACTCAGACTTTTAAGACCTGCCCCAGAGAGGAGCACTCAAAACATCTACCTTTGAAAGCCAATGGGGATCATGTGCATGAGACTCACAAGGCCATAATGAACTGAGATGTGATTCTTAACCACCCCCAGTTTCCAGTACAGAAGCAGCCATTTGAAAACTGCCCAGATATTCTGTAAAGGAGGTTTATTTGCTTACCTTTAAATGCTGGTCTGAGGGGCAGGCATCTAACTTTAACACACATCTAGAGGACTGCAGAAGCAGAGGCTGACAGGAGTCGTTATTATACTGTTTACCTCACTTCAGCAATGGATCCCATTTATTATTATTTTTTTAAGTCATAGTCTTTTTTCACCTTCAGGAGCACCATCTTTAAACCTTTCCTCTGCCATGCTTCAGAGAGCCACTATCCCCTAGGGGTGCTTTTACACATGTCTGATGCCCCATTTTAGTGGCTGTCACCTAGAGGAGACCTCTTGATCACCTGGCTCTAGTGACCAGTGTGGCCTGCTATCCTAGGTACTATGGGACTATAACAAATGGAGAGACAATTCTTGGTTGGCTACCAAACCAAACTGCACAGACAACCAACTCAAACACACTTCTATTCTCTATGCAAAAAAAAAAAAAAAAAAGGGCCTGTTGGCTTGTCCTGGACCTTTCACCTGAGGCACAAGATTTGGATTTGACACAGACCAAGAAGCCTATAGCCGAGTTCTCAGGGAACAGAGACCAGTGGGCATCAACTCTGTGATTTTTATTTTCCTCACTCCAGCTTGTTGTTATCTACGAGAATAAGGTTCATCCCCTTACCAGGCAGCTTGATTACTGTAGCTGCTGCCAGGGGATGCTTTTAGATTGTCTGGCTCTAGTGGCCAGTGGGGCATAATCTTATGTGTTCCATTGGACTGCTACCAACAGAGAAAGTATTCTTAACTGACTATCACCACCAGAGAATCAGCAACAGGTAACAGTCCAAAGAAGCCAGTCTTTCTGTGTAAGAGGCCTATTAGCTTGTCTACATAGCTGCAGTCTTAGGTGTAAGCTTCAAATAAAACATTTCTCTAAGGGCTGACTCTAATCTGTTTCAGACACCACAGAAGATGGTGCTATCTTTTCAGGCTCCCTATACTCCACTTAAGAATGCCAATATTGTCAGGAAGGGAGCATTTACATGTGTCTGGTGTCTAGTTTTTATGTGTGGTGCTCTGGTCTTTTAATGACTCCCTCCCAGGTAAGACCCCTTGACCACTTAGATCTGGTGGTCAGATGGACTTGTGGTCTTGGTCTCCTGGGACTGTAACAAATGGAGAGACAGTTCTTAGCTGCTACCTACCCAGGGCACAGAACAGACAGCAGGCTGAAATGTATCCCCAGTCTTTCTATGAAATAGGCCTATTTGCTTGTCCTGGAATTTCAGGCTGAGGAGCATGCTTTTGGTTTGGCACATATGTAGACAGGGGACTACTAAAATGCTCCCTGGGGATGAAGCAGGTACACACCATCTTTGAATTCTCCATCTGCCTCATTTCAGCTCACCAGCATCTCCTGGGAAGAAGTCTGTGCTCTTGTCTTATAACCTGACTTTTATGACTGACGTGCTCTTGTCTTTAACCTGACTTTTATGACTGACATGCAGGGGACACTTCTAGGGACTTATGCTTATAATCACATAGGACTTCATATATTTGCAATATTTTAAAGCTGCTGCCTAGGGAACTAGCGTTCCATCAGGTTCAGTCTATGTGCTGGTTGAGATCTTCCTCTTGGGACACAGACAGGATGAGCATACCCTCAACTATGGGGAGCCACTAAAAATAAAATATATTACTTTGACAATCTCAAAGGATTGAAAGACAACCAAGAGCTAGGGCAGGGTTGATTTGTAAGGTTTATCTCCTACACAAGGCCACTTCCTCAAGACTGAGAGAGGTCAATCTTTCATCTTATGCAAATGATACACAGAGAGAGTCAAGGAAAAATGAAGAAGCAAAAGAATATATTCAAAACGAAAGAACAAGATAAAACTTCAGAAACAGTCCTTAATGAAATGGAGATAAGTAATTTAACTGATAAAGAGATTTTAAAAGTTCACAAAGAGCTCACCCAACTTGGGAGAAGAATGGATGAACACAGTAAGAACATTAATAAAGAGGGACCAAATATAAGAAAATACCAAACAGAAGTTTCAGAGCTAATGGATACAATATCTGAATTGAAAAATACACTAGAGGGTTCAACAATAAACAAGATGAAGCAGAAGGAAAGGATCACTGAATATGATCAATGAATCATATTCATATCAGTGAATCACTGAAAGGATCAAGTGAATATAGTTTAAGAGTCTCATGAGACAATATCAAGTAGACAAACATTAATTTTACAGATGTCTTAGAAGAAGAAGAGAAATAGAAAGGAACAGCGAAGTATTTGAATAAATTAATGGCTGAAAACTTCACTAATCCAGGAAAGGAAACAGATACCCAAATCCATGAAACCTTGAATGCTCCAAATAACAGGGATTCAAAGAGACTCATATCAAGACATAGTATAATTAAATGTAAAAAATTTAAAAACAAAGAGAGAATCTTAAATGCAGCAAAAAATAAAACAATTTGCTATGTTCAAGGGAACCCATATAAGACTATCAGAAGATTTTTCAGCAGAATCACAGCAAGACAGAGGGAAGTGGCATGATACAATCACAGTACTTATAGGAAAAACTCCCAATAAAAATATTCTAGACCCTGCAAAGTCACTCAGAATTGAAAGATAGTACTTTCCAAACAACCAAAAGCTAAAGGAGTACATCACTACTAGACTGGCCTTACAAGAAATGTTAAAGGGGTTTGTTTAAGCTGAAATCATAGGACACTAATTAATAACCGAAAAAAAAAAACAAAACATGAAAATATAAATCTTACTGGTAGAGTTAAATATGTAGTAAAATTCAGAATAATCTAGTGTGGTAAAGGAGGTAATAGTCACTGAAAAAGCTAGCATGAAGACTGAAAGACAAAAGTAGAAAATAAAACTGCAATTGTATGCCACTTTATAAAGGGATATATAAAATGAAAATATCTAGATTGTGGCATCAGGAACACAAAATATTGGGGCTCACAAAATGTAGAGCTGTAGAATGTGATCAAACTGAAACAAAGTCAATAAAAAACAGATTTTTAAAATGCAACCTGTTATATGTAAGCCTCATGGTAACCACAAAGTAAAATCAATAGATACACAAAATATGGAGAGAAAGACATCAAAACATAGCAGTACAGAAAACCATCAAATTAGAAAGGAAGAGAAGAAGAAAAGAAACTAGAAGAATTACAAAATGTTCAGAAAATAATTGAAAAAATAGAAATATGTACATACCTATAAACAATTCCTTTAAATATTAACAGACTAAAGTCTTCAATCAAAGGACACAAAATGGCTTACTGGGGAAAAAGGAAGATCCAGTTATATGCTGCCTATAAGAGACTCATTTCATATGCAAGGATACCCATAGACTGAAAGTTAAACACTGGTAAAAAAATATAGTTGAAGCAAATAGACACCAAAAAAAGATAGATGGTTATACTTAAAGCAGATAAAATGACTATAAAACAAAGTTGTTAATGAAATGAAAAAGATCATTACATAATAATAAAGAAGTCAATCCAATAAGAGTATAAAATGTTTGTAAGTATTAATGCCCCCAACATAATAGCAACTATATATATATATGTATATATATAATAAATATTAACAGACCTAAAAGGGAAAAAATACACAACAGCAAACTAATAGATGTTTAACAGCCTGCTGTCATCAATGGATAGATGATCCAGACATAAAATCAATAAGTAAACATTGGCCTTATTAACAATTCAATCAGACAGATTTAACAGATAACACACAGAACATTCTATCCCAAATCAATAGAATGCACATTCTTCTCAAGTGCATATGGAACATTCTCTGGGTCATTATAGTGCTTTAGGCCACAAAACAACTCTTAATATATTTATAGGATTGAAAACTGAACAAGTGTTTCTTTCTAATTACAACAATATAAAACAAATAAGTTACAAGAAGAAAGCTAGAAAATTCAAAAATATGTGAAGATTAAACAACATGCTACTGAACAACTAATAGGTCAAAAAAGAAATCAAGAGAGATAAAAATATGTTATGACAAATGGAAATACAATATATTAAAATTTATCCTATGCAGCAAAAACAGTTATAAGAGGGATATTAATAGTGGTAAAATCCTATTTTAAGAAACAAGAAAAATCTCAAACAACCTAGTTTTACAGGTGAAGGAACTAGATAAGGAAGAATAAAGTCCTAAATTAGTAGAAGAAAGAAAATAACAGAGATCAGAGCAAAAATAAATCAAACAGGCTTTAAAATGAAACAACTGAAAAGATCAATAAAATTAAGATATGAAAGATAATAAAAGACTATGTTGAAAAAATTATACACCAACAGATTGGACAATCTATAAGAAACTGATAAATTTCTAGGTACATGATATCTATCAAGACTGAATTATAAAGAAATAGAAAATCTGAATAGATAAATTACTAGCAAGGGGTTTGAATCGTGAAAGTCTAGAACCAGGTAACTTCACTGTGACTTCTCCTAAAAATTTAAAGAACACCAATTCTTTTCAAACTCTTTAAAAACCTGAAGAGAGAAAAAAATCTTTCAAATCCATTTTATGAGGCCAGCATTACCCTGACTTCAAAACCAAACAATGATGCCACAAGAAAACTGCAACCCAATATCCCTGATAAACATAGACAAAAATTCCTCAAAACAATATTAGCAAACTAAATTCAACGGTATATTGAAAAGATCATAGGAGAAGAATAACAAGAAACGAGTGGGACAGCATTAATTTAAAAGCTTTTGCATATCAAAGAAAACTATTAAAAAAGTAAAAGGCAGCTTACCTAATAGAAGAAAATATTTGCAAATCACGTATCTAATAAGGAATTAATATCCAAAATATATGTTCAACTCATAAAACACAATAGCAAAAAAAAAATCTTAAAACTCAGTTAATAATTAGCAGAGAACCTGAATATGCATGTTTCCAAAGAAAACATACAGATGACCAACAAGTGTATGAAAAGATGCTAAATATCATCAATCATTATGAAAATGCAAATCAAAATCACAATGAGATGTCACCTCACACCTGTTACAATGGCTGTTTTCAGTTAGAAAAGAAATTTAAATTTTGGTGAGGGTGTGGAGTAAAGGGACACTTGTATACCAGTAGTAACAATGTAAATTGGTACAACAATTATGCAAAACAGTGTGAATATTCTCAAAACATTAGAAAGAGAATTGCCATATGGTCTACCAATTCCGCTTCTGAGTATTTATCCCAAGACAATGAAAACATAAACTCAGAAAGATACATGCATATTCACAGTGGCATTATTTTGTAATAGTGAAGCTATGGAAGCAAACTAAGTGTCCATTGATGGATGACTAGATAGAGAAATTGTGGTATACACAGTGAAACATTAATCAGTCTTAAAAAAGAAGAAAATCACAACATTGATAGACTTTGAGGGCATTGTTTTTGTTTGTTTTAGTTGCTAAGTCATGTCCGATTCTTTTAGAACTGCATGGACTGTAGTCTGGCAGGCTCTTCTATCCATGGGGTTTCTTGACAAGATTGAGGGCATTAGGCTGGGTAAACTAAACCAGACAGAGCAAAACAAATACTGAAGGATCTCACTTATACTTGAAATCTAAAAACAAATAAACACAAATACAAACACAACTCATAGATTCAGAGAACAGACTGATAGTTGCCAGAGGCAGATGGAGTAGGCCAATTGGTGAAAGAGGTTAAAAGGACAAACTTCCAGCTATAAAATAATCATGAGAATATAATACACAGCATTGTGAATATAGTTAATAATACCATATCTTTATATTTTGAAAGTTGCTAGGAGAGTCTTAGAAATTTTCATAACAGGAAAAATATTTTGTAACTATACATGTTGATAATTTTTAAATAGATAAACTGTGGTGATCACTTCAGAATATATACAAATATCAAATAACTATGTTGTACACCTGAAATTAATATGATATGTAGATTATATCTCAATAAAAATATTAATTTGATTAGGTGGGATCTCTAAAGTTTATTATGTGCAAAGGAAGGCAGATTGTGGAAAATAAAATTATTGTCCTCAAATACTCATTTATCATTAATCTACATTCTTTGACATAGAAGTTTATAGTATCTCTTGTTAGAGGCAGATTATATTTCCCCAAAATTGACTTTCATGTTGGTCATATGATTTTGTTGACTAGATGGGTGGTAAATAGACTTCGTTAATGGATCAGTTCAGTTCAGTTCAGTCACTCAATTGGTCCAACTCTTTGCAAGCCCATGAACTGCAACACGCCAGCCCTGCCTGTCCATCACCAACTCCCAGAGTTTAGTCAGACTCCTGTCCATTGAGTCTGTGATGCCATCCAACCATCTCATCCTCTGTCAACCACTTCTCTTCATGCCTTCAATCTTTCCTAGCATCAGGGTCTTTTCCAATGGGTCCGTTCTTCGCATCAGGTAGCCAAATTACTGGATATCATCTTCAGAATCAGTCCTTCCAAAGAATATTCAGGACTGATTTGCTTTAGGATGGACTGGTTGGATGTCTTTTCAGTCCAAGAGATTCACAAGAGTCTTCTACAATGCCACAGTTCAAAAGTATCGATTCTTCGGCGCTCAGCTTTCTTTATAGTCCAACTCTCATACGCATACATGACTACTGGAAAAACCATAGCTTTGACTGGACAGATTTTGTTGGCAAAGTAATGTCTCTGCTTTTAAATAAACTGTCTAGGTTACTGATAACTTTTCTTCCAAGGAGTAAACGTCTTTTAAATTCATGGCTGCAATCACCATCTGCAGTGATTTGGGAACCCCAAAAAATAAAGTCTGCCACTGATTCCACTGTTTCCCATTTGCCGTGAAGTGATGGGGCCAGATGCCATGATCTTAGTTTTCTGAATGTTGAGCTTTAAGCCAGCTTTTTAACTCTCCTCTTTCATTTTCATCAAGAAGCTATTTAGTTCTTCTTCACTTTCTTCCATAAAGACAGTGTCATCTGCATATTTGAGGTTATTGATATTTCTCCTGGCAAGCTTGATTCCAGTTTATGCTTCATCTAGTCCAATAATTCACATGATGTACTCTGCATATAAGTTAAATAAGCAGGGTGACAATATATAGCCTTGACGTACTCCTTTTTCAATTTGGGACCAGTCTGTTGTTCCATATCCAGTTCTAACTTTTGCTTCTTGACCTGCACACAGATTTTTCAGGAGGCAAGTCAGGTGGTCTGATATTCCCATCTCTTTAAGAATTTTCCACAGTTTTCTGTGATCCACACAGACAAAGGCTTTGGCATAGCTGATATAACAGAAGTAGATGTTTTCCTGGAACTCTCTTGCTTTTTCAATGATCCAACAGATGTTGGTAATTTGATCTCTAGTTCCTCTGCCTTTTCTAAATCCAGCTTGAACATCTGGAAGTTCATGGTTCACATACCATTGAAACCTCGCTTGGAGAATTTTGAATATTCTTTTGTTAGCTTGTGAAATGAGTGCAATTGTGTGGCAGTTCGAGCATTCTTTTCATTGCCTTTCTTTGGAATTGGAATGAAAACTGAGTTTTCCAGGCCTGTGGCCACTGCTGAGTTTTCCAATTTTGCCAGCATATTGAGTGCAGCACTATCACAGCATCATATTTTAGGATTTGAAAGAGCTCAACTGGAATCCCATCACCTCTACTAGCTTTTTTTGTAGTGATGCTTTCTAAGGCTCACTTGACTTCTTCACATTCCAGGATGTCTGGCTCTAGGTGAGTATGAGTGATCATACCATCGTGATTATCTGGGTCCTAAGATCTTTTTTTGTATAGTTCTTCTGTGTATTCTTGCCACCTCTTCTTAATATCTTCTCCTTCTGATAGGTCCATGGCATTTATGAACTTTATTGCTCCCATCTTTGCATGAAAAGTTCTGTTGGCATTTCTAATTTTCTTGAAGAGATCTCTAGTCTTTCCCATTCTATTTTTTCTTCTATTTTATTTACTTTTCTTTCTTTCTTTCTTTCTTTCTTTCTTTCTTTCTTTCTTTCTTTCTTTCTTTCTTTTTTTTGCATTGATCACTGAGGAAGGCTTTCTTATCTCTCCCTGCTATTCTTTGAAACTCTGCATTTAAAAGGGTATATCTTTCCTTTTCTTCTTTGCCTATAACTTCTCTCTTTTTCATAGATGTTGTAAGTGCTCCTTAAACAACCATTTTGCCTTTTTGCATTTCTATTTCTTGGAGATGGTCTTGATCCCTACCTCCTGTACAATGTCACAAACCTCCATCCATAGTTATTCAGGCACTCTGTCTATCATATCTAATCCCTTAAATCTATTTGTCACTTCCACTATATAGTCATAAGGGATTTGATTTAGGTCATACCTGAATGGTCTAAAGGTTTTCCCTACTTTCTTCATTTTAAGTCAGAATTTGGCGATAAGGTGTTCATAATCTGAGCCATAGCCAGCTCCTTTTTGCTGACTGTATAGAGCTTCTCTGTCTTTGGCTGTAAAGAATATAATCAATCTGATTTCGCTATTGAGCATCTGGTGATGTCCCTTTGTAGGGTCTTCTCCTGTGTTGTTGGAAGAGGGTGTTTGCTCTGACCAGTGCCTCCTCTTGGCAAAACTCTTTTTAAACTTTGCCCTGCTTCGTTCTGTACTCCAAGGCCAAATTTGCCTGTTACTCCAGGTATTTCTTGACTTCCTACTTTTGCATTCCAGTCCTCTATAATGAAAAGGACATCTCTTTAGGGTGTTAGTCCTAGAAGGTTCTGTAGGTCTTCATAGAACCGTTCAACTTCAGCTTCTTCAGCATTATTGGTTGGGGCATAGACTTGGATTACTGTGATATTGAATGTGTTTTTCTTGGAAACAAATAGATCATTCTGACATTTTTGAGAGTGCATCAAAGCACTGCATTTGGGACTCTTGTTAACTATGAAGGCTACTCCATTTCTTCTAAGGTTTTCTTGCCCACAGTAGTAGATCTAATGGTCGTCTGAGTTAAATTTCACCCTTTCCAGTCCATTTTAGTTTGCTGATTCCTAAAATGTCGATGTTCACTCTTGCCATTTCTTATTTGACCAATTCCAGTTTGCCTTGATTCATGGACCTAACATTCCAGGTTCCTACTCAATATTGCTCTTTACAGCATCAGACTTTTCTTCTGTCAACAATCACAGCTACAACTGGGTGTTGTTTTTGCTTTGGCTCCTTCTCTTCATTCTTTCTGGATTCTTTCTCCACTGTTCTTTTGTAGCATATTGGGCATCTACCCACCTGGATTTTTCATCTTTCAGTGTACTATCTTTTAGTGTTTTCATACAGTTTATGGGTTCTCAAGGAAAGAATCCTGAAGTGGTTTGCAATTCCCTTCTACAGTGGGCCACTTTTTGTCATAACTGTCTGCCATGACCCATCCATCTTAGATGGCCCTACCTGGCTTGGCTCACAGTTTCGTTGAGTTACACAAGGCTGTGGTCCATGCGATCAGATTGGCTAGTTTTCTGTGATTGTGGTTTTCAGTCTTTCTGCCCTCTGATGGAGAAGGATAAGAGGCTTATGGAAGCTTCCTGATGGAAGAGACTGACTGAGGGGGAAGCTGGGTCTTGTTCTGATGGGCGGGGCCATGCTCACTAAATCTTAATCCAATTTAGAGTGTGGCCCACTGGAGAAAGGAATGGCGAGCCACTTCAGTATTCTTGCCTTGAGAACCCCATGAACTGTATGAAAAGGCAAAATGATAGGATATCAAAAGAGGAACTCCCTAGGTCATTAGGTGCCCAATATGCTACTGGAGATCAGTGGAGAAATAACTCCACAAAGAATGAAGAGATGGAGACAAAGCAAAAACAATACCCAGTTGTGGATGTGACTGATGATAGAAGCAAGATCAGATGCTGTAAAGAGCAATATTGCATAGGAACCTGGAATGTCAGTGCATGAATCAAGGCAAATTGGAAGTGGTCAAACAAGATATGGCAAGGGTGAACGTTGACATTCTAGGAATCAGCAAACTAAAGTGGACTGGAATGGGTGAATTTAACTCAGATGACCATTATATCTACTACTGCAGGCAGGAATCCCTCAGAAGAAATGGAGTAGTCATCATGGTCAACAAGAGTCCGAAATGCATTACTTGGATGCAATCTCAAAAATGACAGAATGATCTCTATTTGTCTCCAAGGCAAACCATTCAATATCACAGTTATCCAAGTCTATGCCCCAACCAGTAACGCTGAGGAAGCTGAATTTGAACGGTTTTATGAAGACTTATAAGACCTTTTAGAACTAACACCCCCAAAAGATATCCTTTTCATTATAGGCGACAGGAATGCAAAAGTAGGAAGTCAAGAAACACCTGGAGTAACAGGCAAATTTGGCCTTGGTGTATGGAATGAAGCAGGGCAAGACTACTAGAGTTTTGCCAAGAAAATGCACTGGTCATAGCAAACACCCTCTTCCAACAACACAAAAGAAGACTCTATACATGGACATCACCAGATGGTCAACACTGAAATCAGATTGATTATATTCTATGCAGCCAGATGGAAAAGCTCTATACAGTCAACAAAAACAAGACCAGGAGCTGACTGTGGCTCAGATCATGAACTTCTTTTTACCAAATTCAGACTTGAATTGAGGAAAGTAGGGAAAACCGCTAGACCATTCAGGTATGACCTAAATCAAATCCCTTATGATTATACAGTGAAGTGAGAAATAGATTTAAGGGTCTAGATCTGATAGATAGAGTGCCTGAGGAACTATGGAATGAGGTTCGTGACATCGTACAGGAGGTAGGGATCAAGACCATCTCAATGGAAAAGAAATGCAAAAATGCGAAATGGCTGTCTGGGGAGGTCTTACAAATAGCTGTGAAAAGAAGAGAGGTGAAAAGCAAAGGAGAAAAGGAAAGATATAAGCATCTGAATGCAGAGTCCCAAAGAATAACAAAAAGAGATAAGAAAGCCTTCCTTAGCGATCAATGCAAGGAAACAGAGGAAAAAAACAGAATGGGAAAGACTAGAGATCTCTCCAAGAAAATTAGAGATACCAAGGGAACATTTCATGCAAGGATGGGCTCGATAAAGGACAGAAATGATATGGACCTAACAGAAGCAGAAGATATTAAGAAGAGGTGGCAAGAATACATGGAAGAACTGTACAAAAAAGATTTTCATGACCCAGATAATCATGATGATGTGATCACTCATCTAGAGCCAGACATCTTGGAATGTGAAGTCAAGTGTGCCTTAGAAAGCATCACTACAAACAAAGCTAGTGGAGGTGATGGAATTCCAGTTGAGCTATTTCAAATCCTGAAAGATGACGCTGTGAAAGCGCTGCACTCAATATGCCAGCAAATTGGGAAAACTCAGCAGTGGTCGCAGGACTGGAAAAGGTCAGTTTTCATTCCAATCCCAAAGAAAGGCAATGCCAAAGAATGTACTCATCTCACATGCTAGTAAAGTAATGCTCAAAATTCTCCAAGCCAAGTTTCAAAAATATGTGAACCGTGAACTCCCTGATGTTCAAGCTGGTTTTAGAAAAGGCAGAAGAACCAGAGATCAAATTGCCAACATCCGCTGGATCATGGAAAAAGCAAGAGAGTTCCAGGAAAACATCTATTTCTGTTTTATTGACTATGCCAAAGCCTTTGACTGTGTGGATCACAATAAACCCTGGAAAATTTTGAAAGAGATCGGAATAACAGACCACCTAACCTGCCTCTTGAGAAATCTGTATGCAGGTCAGGAACAACAGTTAGAACTGGACATGGAACAACAGACTGGTTCCAAAGAGGAAAAGGAGTACGTCAAGGCTGTATACTGTCACCCTGCTTATTTAACTTATATGCAGAGTACATCATGAGAAACACTGGACTGGAAGAAACACAAGCTGGAATCAAGATTTCCAGGAGAAATATCAATAACCTCAGATATGCAGATGTCACCACCCTTATGGCAGAAAGTGAAGAGGAGCTAAAAAGCCTCTTGATGAAAGTGAAAGAGGAGAGTGAAAAAGTTGGCTTAAAGCTCAACATTCAGAAAATAAAGATCATGGCATCCGGTCCCAACACTTCATGAGAAATAGATGGGGAAACAGTAGAAACAATGTCAGACTTTATTTTGGGGGGCTCCAAAATTACTGCAGATGGTGATTGCAACCATGAAATTAAAAGACACTTACTCCTTGGAAGAAAAGTTATGACCACCTAGATAGTATATTCAAAAGCAGAGACATTACTTTACCGATAAGGTCCGTCTATTCAAGGCTACAGTTTTTCCAGTTGTCATGTATGGATGTGACAGTTGGACTGTGAAGAAGGCTGAGTGCTGAAGAATTGATGCGTTTGAACTGTGGTGTTGGAGAAGACTCTTGAGAGTCCCTTGGATTGCAAGGAGATCCAACAAGCCCATTCTGAAGGAGATTAACCCTGGGATTTCTTTGGAAGGAATGATGCTAAAGCTGAAACTCCAGTACTTTGGCCACCTCATGCGAAGAGTTAACTCATTGGAAAAGACTCTGATGCTGGGAAGGATTGGGGGCAGGAGGAGAAAGGGACGACTGAGGATGAGATGGTTGGATGGCATCACGGACTCTATGGACTTGAGTCTCAGTGAACTCCGGGAGATGGTGATGGACAGTTAGGCCTGGCGTCCTGCTATTCATGGGGTTGCAAAGAGTCAGACACGACGAGCGACTGAACGAACTGAACTGTTGAAAGGAGGGGCTGTGTTCCCTCCCTGTCATTTGAGCTGAGGCCAAACTATGGTGTAGATAATGAGGATAATTGTTTCCTCCTTCAAAATTTCCCATTCAAGAACCACTATACTCAGTGCTCCCAACCCTGCAGCAAGCCACCACTGACCCATGCCTCCCCTAGAGGCTCTTGGACACTCATGGGCAAGTTTGGATCATTCTCTTATGGGGTCACTGCTCCTCTCTCCTGGGTTTGATGTGCATAATGATCTGTTTGTCCCTCCAAAAATCTGTTTTCCCAGTCCTGTGTAAATTCTGGAGGCTCTATAGTGGGTTAATGGTGACCTCCTCTAAGACAGCTTATGTCATACCGATGTCTACTGCACCCAGAACCCCTGCCCCTGCAGCAGTCCACTGCTGACCCATACCTCTTCAGTTCAGTCACTCAGTCGTGTCTGACTCTTTGTGACCCCATGAATGGCATCACACGAGACCTCCCCATTCATCACCAACTCCTGGAGTCCACCCAAATCCACGTCCATTGAGTTGGTGATGCCATCCTACCATCTCATCCTCTGTCATTCCCTTCTCCTCCTCCCCTCAATCTTTCCCAGCATCACGGTTTTTCAAATGAGTCAGCACTTTGCATCAGGTGGCCAAAGTATTGGACTGTCTGCTTCAACATCAGTCCTTCCTATGAACATCCAGGACTGATCTGCTTTAGGATGGACAGGTTGGATCTCCTTGCAGTCCAAGGGATTCTTAAGAGTCTTCTCCAACGCCACATTTGAAAAGCATCGATTCTTCAGCTCTCAGCTTTCTTTATAGTCCAACTCTCACATCCACACATGACCACTGGAAAAACCATAGCCTTTACTAGATGGACGTTTGTTGACAAAATCATGTCTCTGCTTTTTAATATGCTGTCTAGGTTGGTAATGACTTTCCTTCCAAGGAGTAGGCATCTTTTAATTTCACAGCTGCAATCACTATCTGCAATGATTTTGGAGCTGAGAAAAATAAAGTCAGTCACTGTTTCCACTGTTTCCCCGTGCATTTTCCATTAAGTGATGGGACCAGATGCCATGATTTTAGTCTCCAGAATGGTGAGCTTTAAGCCAACTTTTTATCTCTTCTCCTTCACTTTCATCAAGAGACTATTTAGTGCTTCTTTACTTCCTGCCATAAAGGTGGTGTCATCTGTATATCTGAGGCTATTGATATTTCCCCTGACAATCCTGATTCCAGCTTGTGCTTTCTCCAACCCAGTGTTTCTCATGATGCATGGGAATACCAGACCACCTGACCTGCCTCTTGAGAAATCTGTATGCAGGTCAGGAAGCAACAGTTAGAACTGGGCAAAGAACAACAGACTGGTTCCACATAGGGAAAAGTGTACATCAAGGCTGTATATTGTCACCCTGCTTATTTAACTTATATGCAGAGTACATCATGAGAAACACTGGACTGGAAGAAACACAAGCTGGAATCAAGATTGCTGGGAGAAATATCAATAACCTCAGATATGCAGATGACACCATCCTTATGACAGAAAGTGAAGAGGAACTAAAAAGCCTCTTGATGACAGTGAAAGAGGAGAGTGAAAAAGTTGGCTTAAAGTTCAACATTCAAAAAACGAAGATCATGGCATCCGGTCCCATCACTTCATGCCAAATAGATGGGGAAACAGTGGAAACAGTGTCAGACTTTATTTCTGGGAGGCTCCAAAATCACTGCAGATGGTGACTGCAGCCATGAAATTAAAAGATGCTTACTCCTTGGAAGAAAAGTTATGACCAACCTAGATAGTATATTCAAAAGCAGAGACATTACTTTGCCGACTAAGGTCCGTCTAGTCAAGGCTATGGTTTTTCCTGTGGTCATGTATGGATGTGAGAGTTGGATTGTGAAGAAGGCTGAGCACCGAAGAATTGATGCTTTTGAACTGTGGTGTTGGAGAAGACTCTTGAGAGTCCCCTGGACTGCAAGGAGATCCAACCAGTCCATTCAAAGAAGATCAGCCCTGGAATTTCTTTGGAAGGAATGATGCTAAAGCTGAAACTCCAGTATTTTGGCCATCTCATGTGAAGAGCTGGCTCATTGGACTGATGCTGGGAGGGATTGGGTGCAGGAGGAGAAAGGGACAACAGAGGATGAGATGGCTGGATGGCATCACAGACTCGATGGATGTGAGTCTGAGTGAACTCCAGGAGTTGGTGATGGACAGGGAGGCCTGGCGTGCTGCGATTCATGGGGTCACAAAGAGTCGGACACGACTGAATGACTGAACTGAATGGAACTCTGCATATAAGTTAAATAGGCAGAGTGACAATATACAGCCTTGACATTCTCCTTTTCCTCTTTGGAACCAGCCTGTGTTCCATGTTCATTTCTAACTGTTGCTTTTGATCTGCATACAGATTTCTCAAGAGTCAGGTCAGGTGGTCTGGTATTCCCATCTCTTTTAGAATTGTCCAGAGTTTATTGTGATCCATACAGCCAAAGGGTTTGTCATAGTAAATAATACTGAAATAGATGTTTTTTTGGAACTCTCTTGCTTTTTCAATGATTCAGCGGATCTTGGCAATTTGATCTCTGTTTCCTCTTCGTTTTCTAAAAACAACTGAACATTCTCCTCATGAGAGACCCAAATATAGTTCTGTCTCAGTCTCTGCGGAATCTCTGGGTCTTGGTGAGCACAAGGTATGTTTGAGCACTCTGAGCATCTCTGGCAGGGATGTGGTTTGACTCTAAACGTGATTTCACCCCTCCTACCATCTTGCTGTGGCTTCTCCATTGCCTCTGGATATGGGATATCTCCTCAAATTCTCTCCAGTGCTGTGCAGCCGCCACTCAAGTGCCTACTGTCTTGCTGGTGCTTCTCTGTCCTGGGATGTGGGGTATCTCCTCACAGTTGATAATGGATAGAGATGCTGGAAAAAAAATTAACATGAGGAACTGATTATAAATGGGACAAATATACTCAAGAACCTTTTATTTTTTCCTCAGCCAGAGAAGCTACACAATGTAACACACACACATATAAAAATATATAATAGATATAATATTTATACATATAACTACATATTTACAAAATATTAGGTTGGTGCAAAATTATTTTCAGTTTTTCATTGATGAACTATGCTGTGTGACATTGGAATACATTCCTATATGTGGTTATGTTATACATCATTTTAATGTGCATTTCCCACTATGTTTCTTTGCTAATGACTTATTACTTGATGTGTATTCTATTTTAGGTTTATTTTAGATTATGTATATTATGTTAGACATAAAGCAAATTTGAGCAATTTTCTTATTCGAGTTAAAAACGGGTCAAAAAGCAGCAGAGACAACTCTCAAAATCAGCAACACATTTGACCCAAGAACTGGTAATCAACATATAGGGCAGTGATGGTTTAAGAAGTTTGCAAAATATATGGAGGACTTGAAGATGAGGAGCATAGTAACTGGCCATCAAAAGTTGAAACGACCAATTGAGAGCCATCATCATTGTTTATCCTCTTAAAACTGCATGAGAAGTTGCTTTCTTAAGCAATGTCGACCATTTTACATTCATTTGCCATTTGAAGGACATTGAAAAGGTGAAAATCTTGATAAGTCAGCTGACCTCTTGAGTTGACTGCAAATCAAAACAATCATTCTGAAGTGTTGTTTTATCTTATTCTATGCAACAACAATGAATCACTTCTCTATCGGATTAGACATGCAGTGAAAAATGGATTTTATATGACAACCAGTGATGACCAACTCAGGGGCTAGACTGAGAAGAAGCTCAAAAGCACTTTCTAAAGCCAAATTTGAAGCAAAAATGGTCATAATTACTCTTTGGTTGTCTGTTGCCACTCTGATCCACTGCAGCTTTCTGAATTCTGGCAAAACTATCACATCTGAGAAGAATGTTCAGCAAATTAATGAGATGCACCAAAAACTGCTATGCATGCAACTAGCATTGGTCAACAGAAATGGCCCAATTTTTCTCCACAACAAAGCCTGAATACAGAGCACACGAACAATACTTCAAAAGTTGAAAATTTGGGCTACAGGGTTTTGCCTCATCTGTCATATTCACCTGACATCTCGCCAACTGATTACCACTTCTTCAAGCAACTTTGACAACTATTCTCCTCTGCCTTTCATTTCTATTATTTTCTTAGCTATTTGCAAGGCCTCCTCAGACAACCATTTTACTTTTTTGCATTTCTCTTGACCCCTATCTCCTGTAAAATGTCACAAACCTCCATCCGTAGTTCTTCAGGCACTCTCTCAGATCTAATCCCTTGAATCTATTTGTCACTTCCACTGTATAATCATAAGGGATTTGATTTAGGTCATACCTGAATGGTCTAGTGGTTTTCCCTACTTTCTTTAATTTAAGTCAGAATTTGGCTATAAGGAGTTCATGATCTGAGCCACAGCCAACCCCTTTTTGCTGACTGTATAGAGCTTCTCTGTCTTTGGCTCTAAAGAATATAATCAATCTGATTTTAGTACTGAACATCTGATGATGTCCATGTGTAGAGTCTTCTCTTGTGTTGTTGGAAGAGGGTGTTTGCTCTGACCAGTGTGTCCTCTTGGCAAAACTATGTTAGCCTTTGATCTGCTTTTATACTCCAAGGCTAAATTTGCCTGTTACCCCAGGTATGTCTTGACTTCCTACTTTTGCATTCCAGTCCTCTATAATGAAAAGGACATCTCTTTAGGGTGTTAGTCCTAGAAGGTCTTGTAGGTCTTCATAGAACCATTCAACTTCAGCCTCTTCAGCATTATTGGTCAGGGCATAGACTTGGATTACTGTGATATTGAACGTTTTTTCCTTGGAAACGAACAGAGATCATTCTCTCGTTTTTTAGAGTGTATCCAAGTACTGCATTTTGGATTCTTGTTAACTATGATGGCTACTCAATTTCTTCTAAGGGATTCTTGCCCACAGTAGTAGATCTAATGGTCATTTGAGTTAAATTCACCCTTTCCAGTCCATTTTAGTTCACTGATTCCTAAAATGTCAATGTTCACTTTTGTCATCTCCTGTTTGACCACTTCCAATTTGCCTTGATTCATGGAACTAACATTTCAAGTTCCTATGCAATATTGCTCTTTACAGCATCAGACTTTACTTCCGTCATCAGTCACATCCACAACTGGGTGTTGTTTTTGCTTTGTCTCTGTCTCTTCATTCTTTCTGGAATTTCTTTTCCACTGATCTCCCTTACCATATTGGGTACCTACCAACCTGGGATTTCATCTTTCAGCATCTTATATTTTTGCCTTATCATGCTCTTCATGGGGTTTTCAAGGCAAGAATACTGAAGTGACTTGTCATTCCATTCTCCAGCAGACCACTTTTATCATCACATTGAAAAAAACAAAGAACATGGCTCTGTCAGGCCTGCTGATCCCAAGAGCATTAGAGACACAACAGTCTAGACTGAAACTGTAGCTTGGAGATATCCTAGCAAATTCTACTTAAAATTTTCCAATCTGTACAGATTGCACATGCAGAAATGAAAATAATCTTCCCTTTTCTTTTGGCCACTATGTTTTGAGATGGTTAGTTAAGCAGTGTTGTTTACCAATAACACTAGTAAGTTAATAATTAACTGATCAGTTAATAATTACCTGAGACAAAATATATAGAATAATTTGGAGTATGGCAGGAGCCCAATAATTTTTTTCTTTTTAATATGCATTGCTTAAGCAAAGTTACTTAATTAAAACAATACAATATAAATGAAAATTCTCTAAACAAAATCGATATAATGATTGAGCAAAGTTTACATCATTAGTTGTTTTGTAAACTACATTTACTTTACCAAGATATGTTGCTTATGTATTTTATCCCTGGTTGCATACTTTAATAGCTGAGACTTTTTTTCTGTAACAGGATTTAGAAAAACAAACACAATAATATAATATTGTGTAGCTGGGTGAATAAAAAAATCGGTGAACTTTGTTTCAATGTATCTTATGCCAAAGTTATTCATTTCCAAAGTCTCTAATGAGTAGAGTTTACCCTTTAAGACATCACAGATAATTTTAGATACCTCAATTATTCAATTTAATATTTACTGAGATCTTACTATGTTTAATATAGTATGTATGATGTATGTTTATGTATGTATTTATTTATTATTCATATTATGTATTATCCTGGTAAAGGATTTGAGGCAGCTTCCAGCTATGCACATGCAAAGATATATTTAAAAAATAAACATGAGGAAAGTAGATAGAGGGCCACTAAAAATAGAAAAATCAATTTAAGCCATATGGTAAGTTTATTAAACATGCATATATTACGTACTGTATCACTGAGATAAGCCATGGATTTTTTTCTTAGTAGCTAGAATGAAGATAAATTATGGAATGCTATATGATTGACAGAAGGATTTAATAATATCCATCAATTTTATTAGGAAAAGCACAGCTTTTCTGGTAATGAATTGTGAGAAAGGTCTCCTGTGAGCCTTTTTAAATAGGTCATTCCTCACTAATGCAAGCAGTGGTCTCAAAATTATCCTTATTACAAATGCAAATGCAATAATGATTTCTTATGGCTGAATGCTATTATAGGCCTTAATGCAAATACAAGGCATCATGCAATACAAAGCAATACAATGTGATACATAGCGAATACATTTGCTTATGTGAGAAATCAATTGGTTTAAATATAGAAAAGTCTTGATTTCTGGATACATCGAATTACAAAATTCAAAATGGACAGAATGCACAGATTTCAGGTAACTATCATGAATATTATTTTTCATGATTGTAATTTAATGAAAATTTATTAGCCAAAAAATGTTAAGTTCTTTGTGCCAACCTAAGGTGAAAGAACTACATATTACTGATCTGTTCATTCAACAAACTTCGAAAATAAATACTTGTCTTAGAATGTCTTGTCCTCGTGGCACTAACGTGCATGTCTAATTGAGTGAGCAAGTGAAAGCTGCTCAATTGTGTCCAAATCTTTGTGATTTCATGAACTATAGACTGCCAGACTATTCCTCTGTCCATGGAATTCTCCAGGCAAGAATACGGCAGTGGATAGCCATTTCCTTCTCCAGGGGATCTTCCCCACCCAGGATTCAAACCAGGGTCTCCTGCATTTCAGGTGGATTCTTTATCAGCTGAGCTACCAGGGAAGCTATACTATTCACATGCAAAATATTTTATATACATCTTAAGTATACTGACCATTTATCAAAAACATTCACATTTGTAATACATATCTTTTTCGCTAATATTTATTTTTCTTGCACAGATACACACGCAAAAAAAATGTGTATTTTATCTTTCAGAGGTATTTACTTTTTGCATGTAACAAAAAGCAATAGTAAGAAAAATAACTCCTACTCCTAGCTTTGTGGGCAAGTGAATGTGTTTAATTGTGTTTTTTAGCTCAACGGTTAGAAACAGAGCCAGAGTTGTTAGACATGGAAGATTGCTTACTACCAGTTTTGTCCCCATCAGGGGTCTCAAAAGACCTTGTTGCCAGGAAACACAGAGCCAAGAGTAGCACAACAAGCACAGAATGGGTATGGCTGCTTTCAGTGGGACTCTCTACCTCTTTATTGCTCCAAGAAGTCTATGTTACCTGTTTATCAGTTCCGATGTATGCAGCCTTTTCTTGTTTTCTCTTTATTTATCATAGTTACATGATACATTTTACTGCTCTGCTGGGCATTTCCTAATCAATTGTATGATTTCTATTGTCCTATTTTAATTCACACACTATAGTCAGTTAATCTTCACCTTACTAAAATATCTTAAAATAAAACCTTCATTTATATTGAATTTTTTTCTAATATATTATTTAGAGATGTCCAAGTCTAAGTTAGTTTTAAACATCCAAGTCTAAATGCATAGCTTTCCTTGACCAAATCTTTTCCACAGTAACTGAAATATTGTATAGTGGAATCATCCACAGATTTTTTTGACAGCTTGAGTATATTTGCAGATGGTAGATAATCATTATTCCTTTTAAAATCTGATTTTATAATGATAATAACTAAGAATTATTTTATTAGCTTTAAATAGAGTATATATATAGTAACTGCAGATTAGTCCAGAAAATAAAAGCAGAAAAACATGAGGAGGATCGATTTGTATTTTGTAAGACAGTGACAAGAAAAAATTACCTACAGCAATAATAGTATCAAATTAATTGGTTGCTTTGGAAAATAAATTTGATTTAGATGTATCTCTGAGGAAAAGAGACTATGTCCTTTTGTGTTCAAGTAAATCATTTATTAGAGTGCTAGATCTGCCAAAATGCTATTTCAACAACAAAGTGACCCACATTGTATGTAAGAAACTATAAAATGAACTATACAAAAGGCTTTCAAAATAAAGATGAACTTTTAATGTTCTTGAGCATTATTGCAGTTGAAAAATTAAAGTTATGATAGAAAAAATGTTTTTCCGTTTTCACAATATGTATTTCCCTTGCTCTCAACTATCAATTTTATATTGATATAATTATACATAATAATAAATCCAACATATTTTACTACCACAAACCAATTAAAATTCGAATTTCACTAACAAAGTAGAGCTTATTGTGTAAAGATTAAATTAGATTAATATTGTTCATTATATTTATATGAACCAAGGGCACTAGTGTACAAAAGCTAAAATATAGTATCTATTTAAAAACTAATAATTATTAAATAAAACATGACAGTCATCTTAAAAATGCAATGGTTACCATAGAAATATGAAATAAAAGGGTTTTAGCAATAAAGTATTGGTACATTTGATTTCCTTTTGCAAGCTAACCACCAGGAGGAGATCTTTCTTTCAGGAAAAGTTATCAATTACTATACACCTACACAAAATCTTTATTAAATGATATGAGTTGAAAAAAAAACTTTATTTTTATTGTATTGCTTTATCTGTCCCTAAGATCGGAGAAGACAATGGCACTCCACTCCAATACTCTTGCCTGGAAAATCCCATGGAAGGAGGAGCCTGGTAGGCTGCAGTCCATGGGGTCACAAAGAGTCGGACATGACTGAGATACTTCACTTTCAATTTCCGCTTTCCACTTTCATGCATTGGAGAAGGAAATGGCAACCCACTCCAATGTTCTTGCCTGGAGAATCCCAGGGATGGGGGAGCCTGGTGGGCTTCCGTCTATGGGGTCACACAGAGCCGGCCACGACTGAAGCAACTTAGCAGTAGCAGTCCCTAAGATATGTTCAACTCTTTGTGAACCTATAGACTGCAGCATGCCAGGCTATCTTGCCCTTCACTATCTTCTGGAGTTTGCTTAAACTCATGTTCACTGAGTCAGTGATGCCGTACATCTTATTTCCTGTCACCCTCTTCTCCTCCTGCCTTCAATCTTTGCCAGCATCAGGATATTTTCTTGCCAGTGAGTTGACACTTCACATCAGTTGGACAAAGTATTGGAGCCTAAGCTTCAGCATCAGTTCTTCCAATGAATAATCAGGGTTGATTTCCTTTAGAATTGACTGGTTTGATCTCCCTGCTGTCCAAGGGACTCTCAAGAGTCTTCCCTAGCACCACAGTTCAAAAGCATCAATTCTTCAGTACTCAGTCTTCTTTTATGGTCTAATTCTCATATCGGTGCATGATTACTGGCAAAAAATAGCTTTGACTATACGGACTTTGTCAGCAAAGTGATCTTTCTGCTTTTTAATATGCTGCCTAGGTTTGTCATAGTTTTTCTTCCAAAGAGCAAGTGTCTCTTAATTTAATGGCTGCAGTCACTCTTACAGTGATTGTAGAGCCCCCCAAAATAAAATCTGTCAGTTTCCACTTTTCCCCATCTATTTGCATTGACCTAATGACACTTGATGCCATAATCTTAGTTTTTTGAATGTTGAGTATAAGCAAGCTTTTTCAATCTCCTTTTTCACCCTCTTCAAGAGGCTCTTTAGTTCCTCTTCCCTTTCTGTCATTAGGATGGTATCATCTGCAAATCTGAGGCTGTTGATATTTCTCCCAGCAAACTTGATTTCAGCTTGTGAATCATCCAGCCTAGCATTTTGCATGATGTACTCTGCATATAATTTAAATAAGCAGGGTGACAATATATAGCCTCAATGTACTCATTTCCCAATATTGAACCAGTCTATTATTCCATGTTCCATTCTAACTGTTTCTTCTTGTCCTGCATACAGAGTTTTCAGGAGAAAGTAACATTGTCTGGTATTCCTGTCTCTTGAAGAGCTTTCCTCTGCCTTTTCTAAATCCAGCATTTACATTGGGAAGTTCTTGGTTCATGTATGGTTGAAACCTAGCTCAAAGGATCTTAAACATCACCCTGATAGTTTGTGAAATAAGCACAAGTGTACGATAGCTTGGACATTCTTTGGCATGCCTTTCTTTGGGATTGGAATAAAAACTGATCTTTTCCACCTTTGTGGCCACTGCTGAGTTTTCTAAATTTGTTGACATATTGAGTGCAGCCCTTTAACAGAATTATCATTTTGGATTTTAAATAGCTCAGCTGGGATTCTATCACTTCCATTAGTTTTGTTATTGTAATGCTTCCTAAGGTCCACTTGACTTCCCACTCCAAAATGTCTGTCTCTAGGTTAGTGACAACACCATCATGGTTATCCAGGTCATTAAGACCTTTTTGTATAGTTCTCTTATGTATTATTGACACCTCTTCTTAATCTCTTCTGCTTCTGTTAAGTCATTGCCATTTCTCTCCTTTATGATGAACATCTTTGCATGAAATAGTCCCTTGGTATCTCCCATTTTGTTGAAGAGATCTCTAGCTTTTCCCATTCTGTTGCTTACCTCTATTTCTTTGTGTTGTTCACTTAAGAAGGCTTTCTTGTCTTTCCTTGCTATTTTCTATAACTCTGCATTCAAATGGATATATTTTTCTCTTCCTCCCTTGCTGTTTGCTTCTCTTCCTTGCTCAGCTATTTATAAAGCCTTCTCAGACAACCATCTTACCTTCTTGCATTTCTTTTCTTTTGGGATGATTTTGGTAGCACCTCCTCTTCAATGTTACAAGCCTCTGTCCATAGTTCTTCAGTCACTCTGTCCAGCAGATCTAATTCCTCTAATCTATTTGTCACTTCTACTGTATTATTGTAAGGGATTAGATGTAGGTGTACCTGAATGGCTTAAAGATTTTCCCTACTTTCCTCAATTTAAGCTTGAATTTGCAATAAGGAGCACATAATCAGAGCCACAAGACACTTCCAGTTCTTGTTTTTGCTGACTGTATAGAACTTATCCATCATCACAGCAAGGAATATAATTAATCTGATTTTGCTATTGAGCATCTGGTGATGTCCACGTGTAGAGTTGTATCCTGTGTTACTGGAAGAAGGTGTCTGCAATGACCACTTTATCCTCTTTGTAAAACTGTTAGTCTTTGCCCTGCTTCATTTTGTACTCCAAGGCCAAACTTCCCTATTACTCCTGCTATCTCTTGTTCCCCTGCTTTTGCATTCCAAAGAGTGAATGAGTTTGATGAGTCCACCAGAAAATGGCAAATGTCCTGAGTTGATGTAGAAACCATAGATTTAATGGCTTTTGAGAGTTGAAAGTTTCAGTTAAAATTAATATTTTCATCTCCTCCAGTAAATAAATATTTGTTACTAAGGAAATGGACATAGGTTAGCTACCTGAAACAGAATAACCAATAAACTTTGGACGAGAAGCTCAAATAATATTATCTGATTTATTGGACATTAGAAAAAAATAAATCTTGGAATAGCAGCGCTAATTCTATGTGAGCATTTGCTGCCACTGGTGTACAAGTAGACCATCAAAGAGTCACACAGATGATTACATGATACACTTGCCTAATCAAACTATTAATTGATGCATACATGCATGCACACAGACACATTCACAGAGTTTAAAAAAAATCTGTGAAAAAGAGGCACAAAAAGTTGAATTGTGGCATACCATCTGTTCTGCTGGAAGAACATCTTTTTAATGAAATCTAGTGTGTAAGAGGCATTGATCTTTACCCTGAGCCTAATGAGTGTTACCTTGTTGGCCCAGGCCTAGTCTCATGTTTTATGGGTCTCTGCTTGTCAGAAGTCAAAAACTGGGGTTCTAAAATATTTCTGAATAAAACTGACATTTATGCCACCTTTTTTACATGTTAGCAGATGGATCTCTGTGGCTTGAAAATCTGGTAAAGATACATTTCCAATATGTGGCTGGTTATTGCTTCCAGCTTATATAGAATAGATAACAGACTAGGAAGCAACCTCCTGTCACTCTTATTGAATAACCACATTGTTTATGTTATGACAGTACTGATCTGTACCTTGATTTTTATTAATTTATGATTTTTCTCTAGATATTATTTCTCAACCTTCTTTATATTTTCTAGTTATTTTATAGTTTTCCTAGACTACAACTTTCTCATATGTGTAATACTCATACATGTAATTCTTCAATGTCATGCCATTTGGGGGTCTGTCATTCAGCAAGCAAATTTCCTTAGCCTCTTGACTTCTGATAGAGGAACAAATGGTTTAGAATGAGAAAACACACACAAACACACATACAGAGGAATAAAAGAGACAAAAGTAGACTAAAATGCAAACTTCATGTTTAAATCCTGGCACTTTAAGGAAGCCTGCTATCAAGTTTATGACTGGCTAAATCTTCAGCTTTATGTCATTAGGGCAGAGATCTCAAATTTACACGATCATAGATGAACATGGAGATATTCAGTTTACATAAGCGGTTACTTAGAGTTCTGCTTTTCTTGTTGTTACTCATTCCTGCCATCCTCTCATGCTGTAGTCCTCAATTTTCAAAAGTAAGTAAATCTTAAACGACATTCCTCTAATCCAAAAAACTAGACAAGTTGAAATTCATGCTAATGAGTGAAATATAAAGGGTATTTGAGAAGTCTTCAATTACTTTTCTTTCTGTAGACAAGAGGGGCTTGATTAAAAAAAGATTAAAAAAAAAAAAAACATTTAGAGGTACCTCCTTGGTGGTCCAGTGGGTAAGAATTTGCCTTGAAATGCTGGGGACATGGTTTGATTCTGGCCTGGGAACTAATATCCTACATGCCAGAGAGCAAGCCTGCCTATCGCAACTTGCGAGTCCATGCACTGCAACAAAAGATCCCACATGATGCAATCAAGATACCATAAGCTGAAACTAAGACCCAATGCAGCAAATAAATAAATAATGGGGAAGAAAATAAAAAAGGTTTCAGTTCAGTTCAGTTGCTGCGTCGTGTCCAACTCTTTGTGACCCCATGAATCGCAGCACGCCAGGTCTCCCTGTCCATCACCAACTCCCGGAGTTCACTCAGACTCATGCCCATTGAGTTAGTGATGCCTTCTAGCCATCTCATCCTCTGTTGTCCCCTCTCCCCCTGCCCCCAATCCCTCCTAGCATCAGAGTCTTTTCCAATGAGTCAACTCTTCGCATGAGGTGGCCAAAGTACTGGAGTTTCAGCTTTAGCATAATTCCTTCCAAAGAACATCCAGGACTGATCTCCTTTAGAATGCACTGGTTGGATCTCCTTGCAGTCCAAGGGACCCTCAGGAGTCTTCTCCAATACCACAGTTTAAAAGCATCAATTTTTGGCGCTCAGCTTTCTTCACAGTCCAACTCTCACATACATACATGACTACTGGAAAAACCATAGCCTTGACTAGATGGACCTTTGCTGGCAAAGTAATGTCTCTGCTTTTGAATATGCTATCTAGGTTGTTCATAACTTTCCTTCCAAGGAGTAAGCGTCTTTTAATTTCATGGCTGCAGTCACCATCTGCAGTGATTTTGGAGCCCCGAAAAATAAAATATAAAACTGTTTCCACTGTTTCCCCATCTATTTCCCATGAAGTGATGGGACCAGATACCATGATAGAGAAATTCAAAAAGTCTTTTGTAGGTATTCCTTATATTAAATAAATAAAATTGATTCTCATGGTTTTTAAACTGAACATGGGGGAGTGTGTAATTTCCTCAGTTCTGTCTCACCACAGCAAAAATTTGAGACAGTGGACCAGTGTTACAGCTTGGTTATAGTTCAGTTTTATTTGGCAAGCAAAAGAAAATACATCCTCGAGTTGTGAGGGCAGACCAACCCAAAAGAACATAGAGGCTCAATCTTGGCTCCTCTTCTTGTATATGTATATTTTTTTCTTCCTCCCCCTGAGCCTGCTCTAAGTAAACTGGCTAGTCAGGAGGGCTGTTTGTTTCACCTGAGGTTCTCACTCTGGTCCTCAGACCTTCCTTTGTTCCATTTTCAAGGGCCTGTCCCTCCTTTGTCTTTTAGTCACTGCCATTTTGGATTCCTTTTTCCTATTCCAACTACCAAACAAGACTATGTCAAGTATTGCATATCTAGAAATTTAGCACCACTATTAGGATTTTTCTTTTTTATAGTCTGCTGAACCTCAAACTTCAATAAAGGCAAATGCTGTGAATTAGTTCAACTTACTTTATTATTGGGAATTCCATGGTAACTCAGTTGCTAAAGAATCTGCCTGCAGTGTAGCATACCTGAGTTTAATCCTTGGGTTGGGAAGCTCCCCTGAAGAAGGAAATGACAAATACCCAAATACCATGAATTAGTTCAACTTTTTAAATTATTATTATCAGGATAAAATTGAGAAATATTAGTGGATATTTTTCCATACCACCTTCCACATGCCCTTTTCAAACTCCTGGTACTTCTCTGAACAGTGATCTTTAAGACTGTAATTTCGCCCAAAATGACTTTTCCACCAAACAAAACAGGTAATGGCATTCTTGGATTAAAGTTAAATCCCATAATCCAGATATAAGACAAAAGGATTTGGATAGAATATCTTATTATGGATACCTATTTCTCCCTCTGAGTCCATTTTGCTTAAGTAAACACTTGAACTTTTCTTCAGCTTATATACTGAATTTTTTCTGAAGAAGAGACAAAGTTAGATGTTGAGAAGGTTCTCTAAAAGCTTTTCTCTATCTTGTCAATATACCTATACCAATTTAGATCCAAAGGTGTAGAGATATTAAACATCTGGATACAATTAGTAGTTTGAGAGTGATATAACCTATAATGAACTACCCATCTGGTACTCTGAGAAATGTTTGCTCCCAGAATTTCCCACAGTAGAATGGCATAGGAGCAGGAGAATATGCATAGCTAAGAGGTATATCAGGGACAGGAAGCCTCCATGCTTCCTGTGGCCCTAGAATATCCTGTGAGACTAGACAAAGGCCAAAAGACAAAAGACCCAAAGGGGTCTTGCATTCATGCCTAGGGGTAAATTCTGAATTGTTAATTTAAATCTGGCTGAGAAAACAAAGCAAACTGTTCATAAGAATACTGCAGACAGGCAAAGGAGAGATAAGAATAGATTCAGAAACCAAGATAAATTACAGAAAAAATTTATTTTAGGTCTGAATATGTGATTTAAAATTGTATATGATAATTCATCCTCATTGTATTTTTTATATCTTTGTGTATGCTAAATGAATCTTCTCCTATTCCATTTTAAAAAATCTCTTGTTAATGGTTTTCTTACACAAGAAGTATAATGAATCGATACTGATGGGCAAGTTAAGAGAATGGCCTAGTCCTCAAAGAAGGTTAGAAATCTTTCTTTCCCTGGCTGGGTATGCATTTGTTTCCATGTGTTAGGTAGAATAGGAAAAAAGAGTCCAGAATGGAGGTGGCTAAAAGACAAGGACAGGAAAAGCCCATGAAAATAGAACAAAGGAAGGTCCAAGAACCAGAGTTAGGACCTCAGGTAGAACAAACAGAAGCTTTGGCTAGCCCAATTCACAAAGGGCAGGCCCAGGGGGAGGAAAAAGCATAAAAAGGGGAGCCAAAGGTCCAGGGCTATCTCTCGCACCTGCATGCATATTCTCCCTCTCCCTCTCCCCCTCTCTCTCTCCCTCCCACCCTCTCTCTCTCTCCCCTTTCTGTCTCTCTCTCCCTCTCTCTGTCCCTCGCTCTTTGTCTCACTCTCTCTCACTCTCTCTCACTCTCTCACACCCTCTCTCTGATCTCTCTCTGTAGCTCCCTCCCCCCGCCCTCCCATCCCATGCTCTCTCTCTGTGTTACTCTCTCTCGCTCTCTTTTGCTCTCTTCTCTTCCCTTTTTGGTCAGCATGCCCTCACGCCTAGAGGATATGTATTTTCCTTTTATTTTCTAAATAAAACTGAGCTGTAACATGGAGCTGTAACACTGATCTGTCTGAGAGCTGAGACACGGTATATCTGAGGGCCCGTCTCTTCAAATTTTTGTTGCATTGAGACAAAACCGAGGAAATTACACACTCCCCTGACACATGCATTTCAAAGTTTATCTCCTAGCACAGATTAAATTATTTAATCAATGCCTTCCCTCATGACTCCTTAAACTATGAATGGAGAAGAATATGTATGGGAAAATCAATCAACTAAGGTCATACTCAGTAATTTAATATTTAAAAAGATAGAAAATACAGTTTTGAATATCTCTTAAATTTTAACTTTTTAAACTATTTGATGAATAGAAAGAACTCTTTTGACCTGCCTCAATAATAATAATAGGTAAACTACTTCATTTGCTTTCTTATCATTGTCTTGCATGACTGCATGCTCAGTTGTGTCTGACTGTTTCTGACTCCATGGACTACATTCAGCCCTACAGGCTCCTTTGTCCATGGAATTTTCCAGGCAAGAATACTTGAGTGTGTTGCCATTTAATACGCCAGGGGATCTTTCTGACCTAGGGATCAAACTCTTGTCTCTTCATATCTCCTGCATGGAAAGTAGGATTCTTTACCATTCTTTTGAATGAAAGATTCATTCAGCCTTTTCTATAAGATGTTTCAGAAAAACCAAAGCAAACCTTTTGTCCAATATATACATGGTATTAGTCATTCAGTTGTGTCTGACTCTTTGTGATCCCACGGACTGTGGATCACCAGGCTCCTCTGTCTGTGGGATTCCTCAGGCAAGAATACTGGAGTGGGTTACCATTCTCTTCTCCAGAGGATCTTCCTGACCTAGGGATCGAACTTCAGTCTTCTGTATTGCAGGCAGATTATTTACCATCTTAGCCACAGCAAAGGGAACTACATTCATATCTTATAATAAGCTTTGCTATACAGTAAGTTCTTGTTGCTTAGCTATCAATATTTTATTTATAGCTCTTGTATCTTGTATATTAATCCCAACCTCCTAATTTATTCCTCTTCCCTTCCCTTTCCCATTTGGTAACCATAAGCTTCTTCCTATGTCTGTAAATCTGTTTCTTTTTTATATTTAGATTCAGGTGTATTTTTTTTTTTTTGGAGTTCACTTGTTAATTTATTTTCAAATACAAAAAAGAGAAGGAGTGTTACTGATGTTTCATTGTTTAGTTCCTTATATGTATGATATTGGGAAAGTGATTATTTTGCATTTACAGATATAATATACTTTCCTTACCATATCTCCTTTATCAACAGTTTTATCTTATCCATCAAGCAAAATAATATTTGTTTACATAAATAGTAAATTACAAATATTTACAAAATGTTAGATGATAGTAACAGATAATTTGCTAATTATCAGCCTTGTTTATAACTGCAATTTGTTGTTCTGTCTCTCAGTCATCTCTGACTGTTTGCAACCCTATGGACTGCAGCACACCAGGCTCCCCTGACACAGAACTAAGCAAAGAATTTCATGGATGAATCTCAAAATTCAGTGTTATCCAAAGTTTTGAGTAAATTCTACCATTTTAATCCTTATTATAAGCCAGTGAAATACAGTATACTAAGTTTTAGAAATAAAAAGATGAATAAAATGGGCAAACACCACTTGCACACAAGTCCATGAAAGTATTGACAGTCTATTTCTTTTTCACTACCATATATCCTGTTCTTATATATGGACTGGTACAAATGAGATATTCAATAAAACATTTTGAATTATGTAACTAAGATTGCATTTACTCAAGTATGAGCTGCATATTTTATTAACTAATATTTTAATATTGGTTACCTGCTATTTTAATAAGTTGAGATCAGTCATTATTAATATCCTTGAAAGTATAGAGCTCTTTTAATGATTTACATTGATAACTCTGAGCAGAAAAGTCATTTGACAAAGATTCTAACATTTAAAAGTTTGAAGTTCATTCAAACCTATTTATTTCACTTGTACTATTAGCCCTATGTATATATTTATATATATATATATATATATACATAAAAACATGTGTAAAATTATACTAAATAACAATAAAACTAAAAATTCTAAATAAAAAACATAATAAGACTTTACTCTTAAGAAAATGTAGTCTCAAAATTCAGTAAGCAATAGTAATGAATAATTGTACTACTATGTAAAATATAACAGAATACCAAAGAAGGCTGATGATTACAACACAACTAAGGTAAAAAATAAAGATAAATTTAAAATGTGCGAAAAGTCAATAAAAATTTCTGCCCATAGCATTAACATTGTAGATAAATATCAAGCTTTTCCTGTAAGCTCTAAAACAATGACAATACTCAGAAGGGGAACATGGAGTCAGTGTCCTAACTGTTTCTAGCTCTTGAAAAAGAATAATATACCAGAGACCATCACTCAACTCTGAATATTCCAGAGCTGGAATGTTCCAGAGCCTGTCAAATCCACAGTTGTACTACCTCCTCTTTTTTCTCCTTTTGTGCAGACACAGACACTATAATTTTCATATTTCAAACTACAAGAAGAACTTGCAACATTTTCAAATGTTTTTTCATATACATACAATGCCCATAATATAAGAAGTTTGGATTTATACTATAGGTAGAAGTAAAATGTAAGACAACAAAAGTATTAAAACATAGACAAAATAATTAAATGAATACTACTTCAAGATTCTTACATAAGGCTTGAAATAGACTGTGGTAAGTGAAAGGCTTATATTATCAGCAAAAGCAACTGCTAAAATAAAAACAAAACATGCCTTAGCTAATAAGCCAACAAAAAAGTTAAACTGAATTTGAAAATGTAGTAAATTAACCCAAAAGAAGTCAGAAAAATATGGAAAAGGGGGACAAAGAATAAATGGAATAGAAACCAGATGTAAGAATTTAATATTTAAACATGATTATAGTAATAAACTCTTTTTATTGAAATAATCAGATATTATTGATATATGATGTTTAAAGAGACAGTAATACCAGACCATCTTACCTGCCACCTGAGAAATCTGTAGGCAGGTCAAGAAGCAACAGTTAGAACCAGACATGGAACCATGGACTGGTTCCAAATTGGGAAAGGAGTACCTCGAGGCTGTATATTATCATCTTGCATATTTAACTTATATGCAGAGTACATCATGTGAAATACCAGGCTGAATGAAGCACAAGCTAGAATCAAGATTGATGGAAGAAATATTAATAACCTCAGATATGCAGATGACACCACATCTATATGGCAGAAAGTAAAGTGGAAATAAAGAGGGTCTTAATGAAAGTGAAAGAGGAAGAGTGAAAAAGTTGGCTTAAAATTCAAGATTCAGAAAACTAAAACCATGGCATCCAGCTCATCACTTCATGACAAATAGATGGGGAAACAATGGAAACAGTGACCTACTTTACTTTCTTGGGCTCCAAAATCACTGCAGATAGTGACTACAGCCATGAAATTAATAGACACTTGCTCCTTTGAAGAAAAGGTGTGACCAACCTAGACAGCATATTAAAAAGCACAGCCATTACTTTGCCAACAAAAGTCCATCTAGTCAGAGCTACGGCTTTTCTACTAGTCAGGTAGGGATGTGAGAGTTGGACCATCAAGAAGGCTGAGTGCTGAAGAATTGATGCTTTGGATCTTTGGTGCTGGAGAAGACTCTTGAGAGTCCCTTGGACTGCAAGGGGATCCAACCAGTCAATCTCAAAGGAAATTAGTCTTGACTATTCATTGGAAGGACTGATGCTGAAGCTAAAACTTCAAGACTTTAGCCACCTGCTGCAAAGAACTTACTCATTGGCAAAGACCCTGGTTCTGGGGAAGATTGAAGGCAGGAGGAGAAGGGGATGACAGAGGATGAGATAGTGGGATGGCATCACTGGCTCAACGTACATGAATTTGAGCAAGCTCTGAGAGTTGGTGATGGACAGGGAAGCTTGGCATGCTGCAGTCCCTGGGGTCGCAAAGATTCGGACACGATGAGTGACTAAAACGAACTGATATCACTAATCACATTAAATATATGTGATATAAACACTATATTAAATAATAGACATTATCAGATGAATAAAAAGAAACCCCCCCAAAATAATATATGTTAAAAGTAAAATAGTAAAGAAATGTATACTGATACTAATCAAAAGAAAGCTAGAGTAGCTATAGTTAGAAAAATTAGATTTAAGAGCAAAGAATAATGACAGTGATAAGAGGTTACTTTATAAAGATAATAAGGTAATTGCATGATGATATCACAATAATCCAAAATATGTGTGTATCTATTAATAGATCTTCAAAATACATATAACAGAAACTAGTAGTACCTCAAACAGAAAAATCCACAAATGTAGTTGAAGATTACAATGCTATTCTCTGAATAGTACTATTCAACAGTATTCAATACTATTGTACTATTCAATAGTACAATACTATTCTCTGATGTCACAAATAGATAAAAACACAGTAAGGAAATAGAAGACTTGAAAAACATTCTGTTATTTCATATAGCTGATGAAACAAATTTATGTCTAACAGCCAAAACTATAAAGAAAGAAAAGTCCATCAAGTTATGAAGTATAAAGGAATTTCTGAACATTTTTCAATGGAATACAGTTTGACAATAAAAGAGTACTATTTGTACACAGAACACAACATTGAATCTGAAAACAATTACTCTAAATGAAATAAGCGAGACCAAAATATATAATAATTCCTATACTTATATAATACTCTATCATATGCAATCTAATATGTAGCAACAGAAAGAAGAGAAAGATTGCCTGGTGATGAAGTATATAGGGGAATTCAAAACAGAGATACAAAGTGGCATGAGGAAAGTTTTGAGGGTGATGGATATGGTTATTATTTTGATTGTGATATTTTTATGATGTATACATATATTAACATTTATTATATACTGTACAATAAATATATGTAGCTTATGGTATGTTGGTTATACAATATTTATATATGTATTAAGTTGTCAAATTGTTTAGTTATAAGAGGATTCTATTGGATGTTAGTCGTTCTTCATATAATATTTCTGAGAATGATGACAATTTTCTGGATCTGTTTTTGGAAATTTATGTATTTAGTGGAAAATTCTTGAGATCAAGAGGTTTTGTAGCTAATATTTTTATTAGGCTTTTGTTATGAGCCTTAAGGTCATGTAAAGTGAAGATGAGACTTTTCTAAAACAGAGGAGTATATTGCCAAAATCCTCAAAGTATATGTAGTTGAGATATGAAGAGGACACCAAGTTATGACTGCCACAAAGAGGGAAGAGATTGGTTTAGTGAAATTTCATGAACTTTGACTAAAGAAAAATCTACATGAAATAGTACAGGTAACTATCAGGAAACTTTTAATAATATATAAATATATTTATAAAATATTATGGTTTGTGTAGGGTAAGGAAGAATGAGAAACCCTTCAGGGAATTTCAAGTAAAGCAGGAACTCTGTTAGAGATAAGAATAAAAAAGAGTATATTTTGAAGATATTTGAAAATAGAATGTCTTTGCTTCTAGTCCCATATTGTTATAACTATAAGCAGGTTATCTTCTCATACCAAGGATTTGTAGCCTCACTCAGGATTCCTGAATTATCCAATACCCTCTCACTTTAGTTGACATCTTAATCCTGGATATAGAACCTCAAAAGCTTACCTCAAGCACCGATATTCAGTAGTCTCTATCATATCAATTTATTCTAATTTAACAATGTAAGGGTTTACTTTTTCCTCTCTGAATCTGCTTTAATCTCATCACGTATGCTTGATTATTGGTAGCTTTCCTATCTCTTATTAATTCTCTTTCTAAAGACTGCAAGACATCCACTGAAAAAATGCCTATTTGGTCCAGTCATCTGGAAGAACATCTGCCATCAGAATTGTTTATAATTCTGTCCCATCCACTTGCACATGCAGAATATGTAAGAAGTCTGCTCTACCAGCTCAGACACTGCCTGGGTAGCCCAGCTGTTCTCTCTCATTCTAACTCATGTTGCACTGTCAGTGTCCCTAGCACTACTATGTCCTTGACTTTAGGACTCCAGCGACATTTTTTCATCCTGTCTCAAAAGGAAGATATTTACTTCCTCTAAAAAGATTTTAATAGAAATCATTAAGAAAAATTCTGAAAATAGCTTTGAAAAGAATTAAACTATCAGATCATCTTTCATCATTACTAGAGCAATATACAAGTTCAAGTAATCTATCCTATAGGTCAAAGAGTAAAGGAAATAATAAACATTATATATAAATTGGGAAACAATTTTTTAAAAGCTATGAATGAATGCTGATTTCATGTATATGAAAATCAATGTAATTGAAAAGGAAAATGACCACTTCAACAGAGTTAAGGGGTGTCAAAAACGTTTTTTAATGTGTAGCAAAATCAAAATTAGAGAAAGGATAATTTAGTAGCTGGTGCCAATACAGTGAATTAGTGGTAAAGCAGGAAATAGACCATGGTTTTCTGATTTCTGCTATATCTGTAAATGGTTTTACAAAGCTTATATTTAAAAGCACAGGTGAAAGTGAGTATCACTGTACATATCTATTCAACAACATAATTCTTCTAATCATACATTTTCTCGTTCTCAGATTTTGTCATATCACTGACTTAGGGACCACAGCTAGGTTAAAACTGGCTTATATTTTCAGATAAATTTAGGCTAAATGCTCAGACCTTGCACATCAGGGCTAATATCCTTAAAAAGAAGAATATATAGGCAGATCAGGGGTCAAGAATATTTTGAGGAAAAGTTAACTGAAGTATAAATATTTAAATCCACATCCTATTTCTATTTATGCTGTTTTGCTAAATTTCATTTGTGTATAGGTTCAGTGACATCTGTTTATTAATTTTATCCTGATTATAATCCTATGAGGTAATTCTTACCTTCTCCATTTTAGTGGATGGAAAATTGAGATCTGAGATTTAAACTGAAAGTAAAATTTTAGGAATTGTAATGTGGACTTCTTTTATACCAGAGCCCAATTTCTTTTCATTGCTCTGTGTGCTCAGTTGTATATAACTCTTTGTGACCCTATGGACTGCAACCAACCAGGCTCCTCTGTCCATGGAATTTTCCAGAAAATAATACTGGAATGGGTTACCATTTCTTACTCCAGGGTGTCTCCTCGACCCAGGAATCAAACCTGCATCTCTTGCATTTGCAGGTGAATTCTTTCCTACTGAGCCACCTGGAAAGCTCATTATTCTTTCTATTACATAGTGCTATACCTAAAGTGCACCTTAAAAAAGAGAAAGAGAAAAAAAGCATCTCTTCACTGATATTAATTCGTTTACTTACAGCATCATTTCTCACCTCAGTTATGCTTAAAGTATCTATAAGCAGAATCTGTTTACCTTTGAATTTGAGGATGGGTTTCTTGATGAGTTGGTAAAGTCTACAATTTTAGATCTGTAGGTTTCTATACATGATTATGGTCTAGTTCTTTAACATCTTCAAACCTCAGTTCATGCATCTGAAAGATAGAAATTAAAATAAATGTTTTACACACATACATATTTCTCAGGTATTTGAGATAAATGATGATAGTTCCCTTTGCTCAATCTTACCTAGGTATTTTGTTTAATAAATCAATGTCCGTATCTTCATAGGTGTTTAGAGATGTTATTAATCATAGTGTAACTAATAAGTCTGCAATCCCAAGAAAGATACTAAATTAAAGGATTGTGATATGATAAAAAGAATCTCCTCAACAGATGGCTGTTCTCTCAGGGAGAAAAGACCTGTCTACAAAATTAGTAAGACTGACGATTCCTTTTTTTCTTTGACTTCGGTTAATATACTCTCGCTCCAACCTACTTAAAAAATAAAGTTTCCCAAATATTTTCCTTCCATTACTCTTCAATCCACAGAGTCTATTCATACTAAATTAGTTTCTTTCATCTAATGGCAAGAATAAATCAGCTTATTTGCTCATCCCAGTTTTACTGCTACAACTTCAATAGCCTTAAGCTCTTGAAATATACAAAAATTCAATACATACTTCTCCTGATTGACATCTCCTGTGGCATTAGAGAGAGGTGCCTTGAAACTTCTACTTATTGACCAGAATCTTTGAAATGGATTTATTTAATATGTTAATACTTTTCACTTTAACCAAGGTCATTTTTTTTTGCCTGATAATTACATGGAGAATTTTGTATCAACATGTATTGCATAAAAATGTTTCCCTAAATTAACAAGTAAATATTACGAGGAAATTTTTCAAGTTTTTTTCTTACAAAGATAAACTTTTAAAACACAGAAAAATAAAAAGATAATAACCAAAAAGATGTTTATTCATTATTTATGATTTATACTTATTATTTAAAATTTATACATGCTGTCTTCTATTTTCTCTATACCTGTAAAATAAAATATTCAGGTATATTTAAAATTTGCTTTGACACTCATCCTAGGACCATTCCAAATTCATCTACAAATATCAGTTAACATGTTGATGGTATGGTGGTGAGTATAGCTGCTTTCCAAGGGAATTTTCTTATACTGTTGGTGGGAATGCAAATTAATACAGCCACTATGGAGGACAGTATGGAGATTCCTAAAAAAAAAAAAAGAAATAAAACTACCATATGACCCAATGTCCCACTACTGGACATATAAGAAATCTTGAGAAAACCATAACTGAAAAAGACCCATGTACTCCAATGTTCATTGCAGCACTTTTTACAATATCTGGGACATGGAAGCAGCCTAGATATCCATCAACAGATGAATGAATAAAGAAGCTGTGATACATATATGAAATGAAATATTACTCAGCCATAAAAAGAAACATATTTGAATCAGTTGTTATAAGGTGGATAAGCCTATCATACAAAGTGAAGTAAGTCAAAAAGAGAAAAACAAGTCTCATTTGCTGACACATATATATGGAATATAGAAAGAGGATACTGATGAACCTATATTCAGGGCAGTGATGGACATGCAAGATAGAGAGCAGCCTTGTGGAGATAGCAGGGGAAAGAGAGGGTGGGACCAATGGAGACAGTAGCATGGAAACATCTACATTATCATATGTAAAATAGATAGCCAGTGGAAATTTGCTGTATGACTCAGGGAGATCAAATTTGTGCTCTGTGACAACCTAGAGGGATGAGGTGGGGTGGGAACTGAGAAGGAGGCTCAAGAGGGAGGAGACGTATGTATACCTGTTGCTGATTCATGTTGATATATGGCAGAAGCCAGCACAATATTGTAAAGCAATTATCCTTCAATTAAAAATGAATTTTAAAGTGTTTTAAATATAAATAGATAAATAAATACAATTACATCCTAGTAGAGGAATATTAGAGTTTAGCCTCAACTTCAAGAATTTAAAGGATGCAGAGGTGGTGAGCCTTACTTTTTCCTCCGTTTAATTTACCACTTTTGCCAAACTAAACCAGATGAAACATCTTTTTTTCTCTGCATATGACCTTGATTCTTAATAATAAAGAAGATAAAGGTTTTCACACATGAATAGAAGAAAATAAACTGTTGTGTTTTAAATCTGTGTTATATATGCCTTTCTAGACAAAAAAATATATTTTCCAGTCTAACCTACACTAAGATTAAACCATGTGTCTGGGTTCTGGCCAGTTTGACTATTGGAAGTGAAATCCTATGCAAAACTGTTCATACCTTTTTGTTTTTAATGTAAGTATCACAAGATAAAACCTGTATAACTGAGTTAACACTTAACATATTGATATACAGCTGATTTTGGCCTGATGGAGAAATGAATTTTAAATTTTTCTACTGAAATAATATATTGGGCATTTACTAACAATTAACAGAATACCATATTTTATTCCAATATAAATTTTCAGTTGATTAGCCCTTATTGTTAAATATCTAAATTGAAATGTATATAATTGTATGAGACAGGGAAAAGTAAAACATTTTCAGCTGTAAATATAAAATCCTAACTCTTAATAATATTTGACAAACTTTACCTACAAATTTATATTTACAGGTATTATTAAAATTACCAGTAGTCAAAATACATTTTTAGTGTTTTTACAATCGGAGTGACTAAATTTCATGTATTTTCTTGTAATACTAGAAAACACATTTGTAAAGTTGATTAGATTTGTATTCATCCTTATAATGAGGAGTATAACTGTTAAACAGAAGTAGAAATTATTATAACACAGTGGTTAAGAGTACGGGTTCCAGAAAGAGACAGACTTGGTTTCTCTATTTGCCCAGCAACTTACTAATTGTGTACTTTGTGCTTTGGGGACATTCACTTACAATCCATAAGGCTTATCTATTTTTTCATCATTATTTCATTAATTTCTGTTAAATCCATTACAGGGCTACCCTGGTGGGTCAGTGGTAAAAAATACACCTGCAAATGCAGGAGATTCACATTTGATCCTTGGGTCAAGAAGATACCCTGAGAAGGACATGGCAACCCACTCCAATATTCTTCTCTGGAAAATTCCGTGGACAGACAGGATCTGGACCATAAAAACCACAGGTTAAATTCTTTAAATACATTAGAAGGTTTGGAAAAAAATAGAGAATAAAATACCTTTAACAGTGAGTCTGAGATATGGTATTAAATTAGAAACACATGGTATTTAAGTAATAAACTATAGATAAGTTGCTGCTGCTACTGCTAAGTCGCTTCAGTCTTGTTCAACTCTGTGCGGCCCCATAGACGGCAGCCCACCAGGCTCCCCTGTCCCTGGGATTCTCCAGGCAAGAACACTGGAGTGGGTTGCCATTTCCTTCTCCAATGCATGAAAGTGAAAAGTGAAAGTGAAGTCGCTCAGTGGTGTCCAACTCTTAGCGACCCCATGGACTGCAGCCTACCAGGCTTCTCCATCCATGGGATTTTCCAGGCTAGAGTACTGGAGTGGGTCGCCATTGCTTTCTCCGATAGGTAAGTTATAACTATTTAAAACAAATGTTGCAAACAGAGAATCACACATATACAAATGGTAATATGTATTGTTATTGTTTTTATAAACCAAAATTGCTTTCATGATTGCATGTCCTGTGATGGTCCAAATTTAAGAGCTTCTTTAGAATTTCCATTTGTGATACTACAGCCTTAAAAATTGTTATTAAAATGTACTAGTTATTTCAATCAATCATAAGTATACTGATCACCAATATTAAACAAAGGTCTTTAGCTTGGAGGGATCTAGAATAAGGTTCAGTTTAGTTAAGTCTCTCAGTAGTGTCCAACTCTTTACAACTCCATGGACTGCAGGCCTCCCCGTCCATCACCAATTCCCGGAGTTTACTCAAACTCATGTCCATTGAGTCAGTGATGCCATCCAATCTTCTCATCCTCTGTTGTCCACTTCCCCTCGTACCCTCAATCTTTCCCAGCATCAGGGTCTTTTCAAATGAGTCAGCTCTTCGCATCAGGTAGCCAAAGTATTGGAGTTTCAGCTTCAACATCAGTTCTACCAATGGACATGCAGGACTGATCTCTTTTAGAATGGACTGGTTGGATCTCCTTGTAGTCCAAAGGACTCTCAAGAGTCCTCTCCAGCACCACAGCTCAAAAGCATCAATTCTTCGGCACTCAGCTTTCTTTATAGTCCAACTCTCACATCAATATATGACTACTGGAAAAACCATAGCCTTGACTAGATGGACCATTTTTGACAAAGTAATGTCTCTGCTTTTTAATATGCTGTCTAGGTTGGTCATGACTTTCCTTCCAAGGAGTAAATGTCTTTTAATATCATGGCTTCAATCACCATCTGCAGTGATTTTGGAGCCCCCCAAAACAAAGTTTCCAATGTTTTCCCATCTATTTCCCATGAAGTGATGGTACCAGATGCCATGATCTTCATTTTCTGAATGTTGAGCTTTAAGCAACTTTTTCACTCTCCTCTTTCATGTTCTTCTAGAGGCTTTTTAGTTCCTCTTCACTTTCTGCCATAAGGGTGGTGTCATCTGAACATCTGATGTTATTGATATTTCTCCTGGCAGTCTTGATTCCAGCTTGTGCTTCCTCCAGTCCAGCGTTTCTCATGATGTACTCTGCATTTAAGTTAAATAAGCAGGGTGACAATATACAGCCTTGATGTACTCCTTTTCCTATTTGGAACCAGTCTGTTGTTCCATGTCCAGTTCTAACTGTTGCTTCCTGACCTGCACATAGGTTTCTCAAGAGGCAGGTCAGGTGGTTTGATATTCCCATCTCTTGAAGAATTTTCCAGAGTTTATTGTGATCCACACATCAAAGGCTTTGGCATGGTCAATAAAGTAGAAATAGATGTTTTCCTGAAATTCTCTTGCTTTTTTGTTGATCCAGCAGATGTTGGCAATTTGATCTCTGGTTCCTCTGTCTTTTCTAAACTCAGCTTGAACATCTGGAGGTTCACAGTTCACATATTGCTGAAGCCTGGCTTGGAGAATTTTGAGCATTATTTACTAGCATGTGAAATGAGTGCAATTGTGCCATAGTTTGAGCATTCTTGACATTTCCTTTCTTTGGCATTGGAATGAAATTTGACCTTTTCCATTTCTGTGGCCACTGCTGAATTTTCTAATTGTGCTGATATATTGAGTGCAGTTTTTCATAACATCATCTTCTAAGATTTGAAATAGCTCAGTGGAATTCTACCACCTCCACTAGCTGTGTTTGTAGTGATGCTTCCTAAGGCCCACTTGACTTCACATTCCAGAATGTCTGGCACTAAGTGAGCGTGAGTGATCACACCTTCGTGATTATCTGCATTGTAAGATCTTTTTTGTACAGTTCTTCTGTGTATTCTTGCCACCTCTTCTTAATATATTTTGCTTCTGTTAGATCCATACCATTTCTGTTCTTTATTGAGTCCATCTTTGCTTGAAATGTTCCCTTGTCATCTCTAATTTTCTTGAAGAGATCTCTAGTCTTTCCCATTCTATTGTTTTCCTCTATTTCTTTGCATTGATTGCTGAGGAAGTTCACAGCTTTCTTATCTCTCCTTGCTATTCTTTGGAACTCTACATTCAAATGGGTATAGTTTTCCTTTTCTCCTTTGCTTTTGGCTTCTCTTCTTTTCACAGCTATTTGTAAGGCCTCCTCAGACAGCCATTTTGCTTTTTGCATTTCTTTTTCTTGGGGATTGTCTTGATTCCTGTCTCCTGTACAATGTCACGAACCTCCATCCTTAGTTCATCAGGCACTCTGTCTATCAAATCTAGTTCCTTATATTTATTTCTCACTTCCACTGTATAGTCATAAGGGATTTGATTTGTATCATACATGAATGGTCTACTGGTTTTCCCTATTTTCTTCAATTTCAGTCTGAATTTGGCAATAAGGAGTTCATGATCTGAGCCACAGTCAGCTTTTGGTCTTGTTTTTGCTGACTATATAGAGTTTCTCCATCTTTGGCTTCAAAGAATATAATTAATCTGATTTCTGTGTTGGCCATCTGGTGATGTCCATGTGTAGAGTCTTCTCTTGTGTTGTTGGAAGAGGGTGTTTGTTATGATCAGTGTGTTCTCTTGGCAGAACTCTATTAACCTTTGCCCTCTCTTCATTCTGTACTCCAAGGCCAAATTTGCCTGTTACTACTGGCATCTCCTGACTTCCTACTTTTGCATTTCAATCCCCTGTAATGAAATGAGCATCTTTTTCGGTGATCTTATAGTACCCCGTCTCACTGTGCCATGTTCTTCATAAAGAAAAATGCTGCCAATGAAGGGCATATAGCAGTTATTAGTAATTTCTCACATCTAGCTGACCTCTTTTATTTGTGCTTGGCACAGAATTTTATATGAATATTACAGCTATGCTGTATCTCACTGGGAGGTAGAGTTGGCCTATGATATTCCATTCTGGCTGATCTTGCCTTCAACTATGCTTCTAAATCACATTAGCTCATGATCACATTTAAAAAAAAATGTATCTCTCACTTGTCCATTTTATCCTATTTGTAGTTTTCTTGAGCATTTAAGTAAATAACCTCGTTAATTTTGGTGAGTGAGACTTATACAGAAATCCCTCAGTGATGGTAGTCTTTAAATCTAAATATTAAATGACCTAAATTTACCACAAATAAGTAGATTTTTTTTATTCAGTTGATATAAACAGTACAAACTTTATCTTTTTCTCTGAAATAAAATAGTCCTAAAAATAAGATATAATAGAATTATTTTGTGATTTGTCCATTAGCTCTATTCCCAAAATCAGTTGAAGAAGAGGTATGGAAATAATTAAATGATACATAAATTAAACTTCATCAGCTTGAAACAACCATTAATTTTATTCACAAGCTTTTGAAACCTGATTCTTTCAGTGTTCAACTTGACACAGGCACTATATACTAAAGATAGGGAAGAAGTTTCATGACCCATTTATTATTTTTACAGTCCAATATTTCTGTGGAGTGCCTAACTTCCATAGTGAGCGGCACTGCAGAGAAACATAGATCAGTGCCACAGACAGGAATATGACCCAAGAATACCAACCAGATTTGCTCTGTTTTGTTGTTTTGTTTTTATAATTTTTCCTGGATAAAGCACCCCTTCTCTCTACAAAATATTATTTCTTTGATTTATCTAAAGGATAAATAAATCTTTCTTATTACTAGGTGTAATTCATGTTTTTGTGCATAATGAAATTGCTACCTGTAAAAGATAGTTAAAGAGAACTCGAATTTGACAATGATACTGTTAGGTTTATATTTTTGTCACCATTTATAATCACAATAAAGAAGTCATAAAGAAAGTTACTAGTTAAGTAACCTCCTAAAAAATATCTAATGAAAAAGATACCCATCAAACTTGAAAATATCTCCTGCCACACCACAAAAAAAGAAAAGAAAAAAATTAGTTTAGCAAAATTAAATATATAAATAAATTAAAAGAAGAATTCATTATAAATAATTAGCATATATTGTGAAGTTATAAAATCACAAAGTTGACTCTATCACTAATATTTTGCTTTCCATTTGCTTCCAGTCAATTGTGGGAATAATGTTAACTCTGGTGGTCATGAGGCAAGATGATTATTTCTAAGTTCTCATCTTGTTTTTCAAAAATTTGAAAGTTAATAAGGCATTTTTATTGATCATCTTTTAATGCTTGGTCCCCAGGACAATATTATCTCTTGGCTATTGCCAACTTGAATGATTAGGACACTCCTAGTACTCTTGCCTGGTAAATCCCATGGATGGAGGAGCCTGGAAGGCTGCAGACCATGGGGTCGCTAAGAGTCAGACACGACTGAGTGACTTCACTTTCACTTTTCACTTTCATGCATTGGAAAAGGAAATGGCAACCCACTCCAGTGTTCTTGCCTGGAGAATCCCAGGGACGGGGAGCCTGGTGTGCTGTTGTCTTGGGTTGCACAGGGTCGGACACGACTGAAGCAACTTAGCAGCAGCAGCAGCAGCAGCAGGTCACCTTTAATTGTTTCCCACATCTCACAACCACTAAATTTTAGAAAGTGTAAGTGCTTATTTCTGTGTATCCTTTATGCACACTCACTTTTATGATGATCTTAATGACACTGCAGGTTTAATGTGTTCTATAAAACTGCTTTTGTCAAAATGTAGATCCCCTCATGCCCCCCTGCTGTTGAGACCACACTACCCAATTTTAATTGGTTTATTTAATGTTTTTATGACTTTTCCTTTTTTCCCCCAGTTTCATTAAAGTTTGTTTTAATCGATTAAATTGATTTTGCAATCCAGGGGTCATGAATTTACTTCCCCCTGAATTTTACTAACTGGCCATCACAAGTGAAAAAAAGAAAAAACAAACTGCACTGCATACCATGACAGATATCCATCCATCTGTGTATCTGAAAGTGGGTAGATGAGAACCCAGAGGGTGTGGTTGAGGGAGGGCAGTCATAGTAGAAGTAGCCTCAGCAGAGAAGGTGGCGGCAGGTCTGGCGCCCATTCAGCATGACCTTTCTGAAGATGAGGTGGAGGGTGAAAGGGGAACCTGGGGTCTGCCTGGCCACATATACTGTAGCTGGAGGAACTCATTGCTCTATCTGAGGAGAAAGCACATGACTGGTACCAAGAGAGTTAAGCACACCAAGAAAACTGAAGGAAAGCATGTTCTGTTGTTTAGCATCAGATTCTCTCAAGAGGGCCACCCATAAACCTCTGGAACCCTCAACTTGAACATGATCTTACCAGATAATGGGCACATCCAAAGCCCCAAATGCTAAGTACACACTTACCCCTTCTCTTCTACTACCCACCCCATTTCTCCCCTCAACTAGCTTTTTCTTTTTTAGGCACCTGTTCCAAACTTAAGAGTAAGTCTGTTCCATCAAGAGAAACCAGAAACATGTGTATGTCACCCCCTTCTAGAAAGGCTCCTAATTACCAGCCTACTGAATTGTTAGAATCAAAGTAAAGAAAAGTCTTTCCTAAATAAGAAAGGATTCTGTTCCTTCAAATGTGGCAGCAGGGAACTTTTCATCAAAACTATGAACAAATCATGGTAATAAAATACAAAAAAAAAAAAAGAGAGAGAGAGAGAGAAAATTTCCAGCAACCAAACCCAAAAAGTTGTTTTAAAGAAATTAAGCAAGCAACCCAGAAAGGCATTAGAAGTAGGCCAGATGAGGTGGAAGAGAAAATAACCATGTTAGAGGGTAGGATTATAAAAATGATTCAGTTTTATGAGAAGCGACAGCTAAGATTTTAAACAGAAGCCCTACAAGATCTATCTGACTTCATTAGGAAAGCCAAGATAAATTAATGGACATAGTGGAAGGAGATGAGGGTGATAAGAAAAGAGTGAGCATATTTTTTAAAATATCTGAAAATTCCCCAAACCTAAAGAAAATTTAATATATAAGTGCACAAAGTGATAGAACACATTGCTACCTCAATGCAAAAGACTTCTTCAAGATATACTAAAGAAATTGTCAAAAATCAATAAATAAAGAATTTTAAAGTCAGTCACTGAAAACATGTAGCTCAGTAGGTAAAGAATCTGCTGGCAATGCAAGAGACCCAGGTTCAATCCCTGGATTGGGATGTTCCCCTGGAGAAGGAAATGCCAACCCACTTCAGTATTCTTGCCTGGAGAATCCCATGGACAGAGAAGCCTGGTGGGTTATAGTCCATGGGGTCACAAAGAGTTGGACATGACTTAGCGACTAAACCACAAACCATCAGTGAAAACAAGACAGTAATTTACAAAGGAACTACACCCCATCTTAGGTTATCAGCAGATTTTTCAGCAGAAACTCTAGCAGTCAGGAGAAAAACTGCCAGCCAAAACTACTCTATCAGACAAAGTTATCTTTTAGATAATAAAGAAAAAATAAAGGCTTTCTCAAACAAACAAAAACTGAGGGAGTTCACCACCAGACCTGTATTATATAAAATGTTGAAAGGATATCTTCAAGCTGAAACAAAATGATTAAATTACACAAAGCTGTGATCAAAGTGATAAATATAATTTTAAATATGTAACTTTTAATAAGAACCCCATATTAAACTCTTAATTATAGCATGTAGTTTAAAAGAAAAGCACATTAAAAATAACTATAGCTACTACAAACTGACAATAAAACTACAACATTAAGAGAAAATTGGTGACTCAAAAACATAAAAAGAAAGGAATAAAAAGATGGAAACTTCATAGGCAAATAAAGATATATTCCTGTCAGTAGAAAAAAGGGACTATTTTATATTTAAGTTGTTTAAGGAAAACTTCATGATAACCACACAGTCAACGGCTTTGGCATAGTCAATAAAGCAGAAATAGATGTTTTTCTGGAACTGTCTTGCTAATGGATGTTGGCAACTTGCTCTCTGTGGATCACCACAAAGTGTTGAAAATTCTAAAAGAGATGGGAATACCAGACCACCTGACCTGCCTTTTGAGAAATCTGTGTGCAAGTCAAGACACAACAGTTAGAACTGGACATGAAATGACAGACTGGTTCCAAATAGGAAAAGGAGTACGTCAAGGCTGTATATTGTCACCCTGCTTATTTAACTTATATGCAGAGTACATCATGAGAAATGCTGGGCTGGAGGAAGCACAAGCTGGAATCAAGATTGCTGGGAGAAATATCAATAACCTCAAATATGCAGATGTCACCACTCTTATGGCAGAAAGTGAAGAACTACAGAGCTTCTTGATGAAAGTGGAAGAGGAGATTTTAAAAGTTGGCTTAAAACTTAACATTCAGAAAACGAAGATCATGGCATCTGGTCTCATCACTTCATGGCAAATAGATGGGGAAACAGTGGAAACAGTGGTTGATTTTGTTTTTGGAGGCTCCAGAATCACTGCATGTTGTGACTGCAGCCATGAAATTAAAAGATGCTTGGTCCTTGGAAGGAAAGTAATGACAAACCTAGACAACATATTAAAAAAACAGATAATTTTTAATAAAAGTACTTTGCCAACAAAGGTCCATCTAATCATGGCTATGGTTTTTCCAGTAGTCATGTATGGATGTGAGAGTTGGACTAAAGAAAGCTGAGCACTGAAGAATTGATGGTTTTGAACTGTGGTGCGGAAAAGACTCTTGGGAGTCTCTTGGACTGCAAGGAGATCCAACCAGTCCATCCTAAAGGAGTTCAATCTTGAGTGTTCATTGGAAGCACTGATGGTGAAGCTGAAACTCCAATACTTTGGCCACCTGATGCAAAGAACTGACTCATTTGAAAAGGCCCTGATGCTGGGAAAGATTGAAAGTGGGAGGAAAAGGGGATGACAGAGGATGAGATGGTTGGATGGTATCACTGACTTAATGGACATGAGTTTGGATAAGTTGCAGGAGTTGGTGAGGGACAGGGAAGCCTGATGTCTTACAGTCTATGGGGTCACAAAGAGTCAGACACGACTGAGTGACTTAACTTAACATGACAACCACAAAGCAAAATTCTTAGGCAGAGACAAAACAACCAAAAATAAATAAATAAATAAACGTTGTGGGGAAGACTGAGCAAGTCATTATGAAACCACCAGCTTACAAAGGTGGACAGAAACAGAAGGGAAAAGAAACAATGAAGAGACAAAATAATTAGAAGAGAAAATATAAAATGTTACTTAGTAAATTCTTACATAAAAATCATCCTAAATGTAAATGACTTGAACTCACTAATCAAAAGGAACAGAGTGACTGGATGGATAAAAAATAAGACCCAACTATATGCTACCTATGAAAGACTCATTCAAGCTCTAAGGGCACACATAGACACAAAATGAATATATAGAAGATGATATTCTAAGCAAACATAAAACAAGAAGGCAGGTGTAACCATACTTTTATTAGATCAAATAGACTTCAAGTTAAAACTACAATAAGATACAAAGAAGGACATGATATACTAATAAACGGATCAATACATGAAGAAGATATATCAATTAAATACATGTAAATATATACATGCTCCTAAAACTTGAACATCAAAATATATTATTTGAACAAAAAAATAAATAAATAAAGAGATCTTAAAAGAGAAATAGAAAACATTAGAATAATTACTGGAGACTTCAGTATTCCACTCAGCAATGGATAGCTTGACCAGACAGAAAATCAACAAAGCAAAATTAGAACTGAACCACACTATGAAACAAATCAAATCAACTTAATAGAACATTGCACCCAATAGCAGAATACATATTCTTCTCAAGTGCACATGGAACATTCTCCAGGATATATCATATGATAGGTCACAAAACAAATCTTAGCAAATTTAAGAAGACTGAAATCATGACCATAATCTTCTCTGACCACTGTGGTGTGAAACTAGAAATCAACAATAAGAATAAAGCGAGATCTACAGATATTTGGAAAATATACAACCATTCAGTCAAAATGGAAATTTAATAAAATTTTAAAATATCAAGACAATTAAATGAAATGAAAGAGAAATACAACCTATCAAACATTGTCAGTTCAGTTCAGTCACTCAGTCGTGTCTGACTCTTTGCGACCCCACAGACACAAAGGCTTCCCTGTCCATCATCAACTCCTGGAGCTTACTCAAACTCATGTGGAATGCAGCAAATGCAGTTCTCAGAGGGAAGTTTATAGAAATAATTTCGTATATTAAGAAATTGGATATCAAGTAAACAGCCAAACTTTACAACATAAAGATCTAGAAAAAGAACAAATTAATTGTAAATAAACAAAAGGAAGAATGATAAGGTCCAGTGATAGAAAGAATAAAATACATAACAAAAAAACAATAGAAAGGAGAAACAAAATTAAGAACAGTTTCTTTGACAAGATAAACAAAATTTCAAATATTTAACTAGACTAACGAAAAAGAGAAAAAACTCAAAATTCTCGATAAGAGAGGAGACAGTACAACTGATACCACAAAAATATATAGAATCATATAGACTAGGGACAATTATATGCCAACAAATTACATAACCTAGGATAAAAGGATACATTTTTAAAACAAACAACCTACCAAGACTGAATCAGGAATAAAGTGACCCCATGGTCTTCCAGGTTTCCTCTATACATGGGTTTTTCCAGACAAGGATACTGGAGGGGGTTGCCTGTTCCTTCTCCAGGGAATATTCCTAACCCATGATTGAACCTGGTCTCCCACATTGCAGGAATATTTTTTGCCATCTGAGCCACCAGTGAAGCCCCAAGAAAACTTGAACTGACCAATAATAAATTAAAATATTGACCCATCCTCCAAAAATTTTCCAACACAGAAACTCCAGGACTAAAAGGCTTCACTGGAAATTTCTACCAAAAATTTAATGAAGAATTAAGACCAATTTTCGCCAAACTCTTCCAAAATATTAATAAGGGAACACTTTCAAACCCCATTTTAGAAGCTGAATTTTAAAGATGCCACAATTAAAACCATAGTCTGGCTTAAAACTATGGAAACTATAGTCAAATATTTCTGACAAGTATAGACACAAAAATTCTCAAAAAAATAACTGTGCACCATGTCCCAGAATACATTAAAAGGGTTATGAGCCAGAACCAAGCAAGATTTATCCCTGAGATACAATAATTGTTTATCGTAAGAAAATCAATAAATATAGTACATTACATCGATACAATTAAAGATGAAAATTACATGATCATTTTAGTAAATACACAAACAAAATATTTGACCAAATGCAACATCCTTTCATGGTAAAAATAAATAAATAAACAGTGCTTAAGAGACTGGGTATAGAAGGAACATATCTCAACACAATAGTAGCCATATACAACAAATCTACAGGTAACATTATACTAAGTAGAGAAAAATATAACAGGTTTCCTGTAAGATTAGAAACAAACATAGCCACTCTCATGACGCCTATTCAATACAGTACTGACTAGTACTGCTGCTGCTGCTGCTGCTGCTGCTGCTGCTGCTGCTGCTGCTGCTGCTGCTGCTGCTAAGTTGCCTCAGTCATGTGCAACTCTGTGTGACCCCATAGACGGAAGCCCACCAGGCTCCCCCGTTCCTGGGATTCTCCAGGCAGGAACACTGGAGTGGGCTGCCATTTCCTTCTCCAGTGCATGAAAGTGAAAAGTGAAAGGGAAGTCACTCAGTCTTGTCAGACTCTTCGCGACCCCATGAACTGCAGCCTACCAGGCTTCTCCTTCCATGGGATTTTCCAGGCAAGAGTACTGGAGGGGGTTGCTATTGCCTTTTCCACTGACTAGTACTAACTAGGGCAATAAGATAAGGAAATAAAGGCATTCAAATCAGAAAGGATGATGTAAAATTATCACTATTTTCTGATAACATGATTTTGCACATAGAATATCCCAAAATAAGTCAAAAATAATGAACATTTTCAGCAAAGTGGCAGGATATATAATCAACATACACAAATAAATTTCATTCCTTTACACTAATAATGAAGCAATTGAAAAAGAAATGTTATACCGTTCACAAAGGCATCAACAAAATATGTAATACTTAGAAATAAATTTAACCAAGGGAGTGAAAGTTATGTACAATGAAAACTACAAGTATTTGCTGAAAGAAACTGAAGACACAAACAAATGGAAAGACATCTTACATTCTTAGATTTTAATACTAATTATTGTTAAAATGGCCATACTATCTAAAGCCATCTACAGGCTTTAATGTAATCCCCATCAAAATACCAAAAGCATTCTTCATATAAATTGAAGAAATAATCTTAAAATTTGTTTGGAAACACAAAAGGCACAGAATAGCCAAAGAGATTCTGAGAAGGAAGAAAAAAAAATTAGAAGTATTATGCTTCAAGATTTCAAACTATACTAAAAAGTCATAATAATCAAAATAGTATGTTACTGGAAAAAAAAACAGACACTGACCAATAGAACAGAATATTAACCCAGATTTAAATCGCAGCATATGCAGTCAACAATACAGTGAAGAGAACCAAGAATACCCATGCAGGGAAAGGATAGTCTTTTCAAATGATCCTTGGAAAATTGGAGATATAGATGTGGAGCAACGGAATTGGACCCATAACTGAAATTACTCACAAAAAATAGCTCAAAATGAACAAAAGTCTTACACTGAAGATCTGATACCATAAAATCCCTAGAGAAAAACAGAAGGAAGAAGCTCTCTGATGTTGGTTGTGGCTATGGTTTTTTAAACATGTCAAAGGCACAAACAATAAAAGCAAACATGAACAAATAAAACTATGTCAAACTCAAATGTTCTGCACAGCAAAATAAACAATCAAAAAAATAAAAAGACAAAGAATGGGAGAAAATTTTTGCAAATTACATATAGGATAAGAAGTTAATATTGAAAATATATAAAGAATTCAATCAACTTAATAATAGCAACAATAAAAAATGAAATAATCTAGTTAAAAAATAGAAGAAGCAAAGCGATACTTTTCAAAGAGGACATCGAAATGGATGATAGACACATGAAAAGATGTTTAACATCATTAATCATCGTGGAAATCAAATGAAAACCACAGTAGGATATAATTTCACAATAGTTAGAATGGCAGTTTCAAGAAGACAAGAGACAATGACACTAGAAAATGTAGTATAAGGGTCGTAATTATACACTGTAGAGGAGAACATAACTTGGTCAATCATTTTAGTAAATAATATAGAGAGCTTTCACAAAAATTACAACTCAATCTACCATGTGGTCTCAAAACTTCAATTCTGCGTATATACTCAAAGGAAATTAAAACAGGGTTTTAGTGAAAAATATGCACTCCCAGGCTTTCCAGGTAGTGCTAGTGGTAAAGAACCTGGTTGCTAATGCAGGAGACCTGAGAGATGTAAGTTCATCCCTGGCTGGGGAAGATCCACTGGAAGAGGGCATGGCTACCCACTCCAGTATTCTTGCCTGGAGAATCCCATGGACGGAGGCTCCTGGAAGGCTACAGTCCATAGGGTTTCACAGAACTGAACACAACTGTAGTGTCTTAGCATGACGTGGGCAGGAATCACTTAGAAAAAATCATAGTCAACAAAACAGTCCGAAATGCAGTACTTGGATGCAATCTCAAAAATGACAGAATGTTTTTTGTTCGTTTCCAAGACAAACCATTCAATATCATGGTAATCCAAGTCTATACTCCAACCAGTAATGCTGAAGAAGCTGAAGTTGAATGGTTCTATGAAGACCTATAAGACCTTTTAGAACTAACACCCCAAAAGATGTCCTTTTCATTTTAGGGACTGAAATGCAAAAGTAGAGTCAGCAGATAGCTGCAGTAACAGGCAAATTTGGCCTTGGTGTACAGAATGAAGCAGGGCAAAGGCTAATAGAGTTTTGCCAAGAGAACACACTGGTCATAGAAAACACCCTCTTCCAACAATACAAGAGAAGACTCTATACATGGACATCACCAGATGGTCAACACTGAGATCAGATTGATTATATTCTGTGCAGCCAAAGATGGAGATCTCTATACAGTCAGAGAAAACAAGACCAGGAGCTGCCTGTGGCTCAGATCATGAACTCCTTATTGCCAAATTCAGACTTAAATTGAAGAAAATAGGGAAAACCACTAGACTATTCAGGTATGACCTAATCAAATCCCTTATGACTATAAAGTGGAAGTGCAAAATAGATTTAAGGGACTAGATCTAATAGACAAAGTGCCTGATGAACTATGGACAGAGGTTCATGACATTGTACAGGAGATGGGAATCAAGATGATCCCCAAGAAAAAGAAATGCAAAAAAGCAAAATGGCTGTCTGAGGAGGCCTTACAAGTAGATGTGAAAAGAAGGGAAGCCAAAAGCAAAGGAGAAAAAGAAAGATATACCCATTTGAATGCAGAGTTTCAAAGAATAGCAAGGAGAGATAAAAAAAAGCCTGCCTCAGCAATCAATACAAAGAAATAGATACAAACAATAAAATGGGAAATACTAGAGATCTCTTCAAGAAAACTAGAGAATCCAAGGGAACATTTCATGCAAAGATGGGCTCAATAAAGGACAGAAATGGTATGAACCTAACAGAGGGAGAAGATATTAAGAAGAGGTGGCATGAATACACAGAAGAACTATACAAAAAAAAATCTTCACTACCCAGATAATCACGATGGTGTGATCACCTACCTAGAGCCAGACATCTTGGAATGTGAAGTCAAGTGGGCTTTAGGAAGTATTACTATGAACAAAGCTAGTGGAGGTGATAGAATTGCAGTTGAGGTATTTCAAACCCTGAAAGATGAAGCTATGAAAGTGCTTCACTCAATATGCCAGCAAATTCAGAAAACTCAGCAGTGGCCGCAGGATTGGAAAAGGTCAGTTTTCATACCAGTCCCAAAGAAAGGTGATGTGAAAGAATGCTAAAACCACCACACAATTGCACTCATCTCACAGGTGAGTAGACTACTGCTCAAAATTCTCCAAGCCAGGCTTCAGCAATACGTGAACCATGAACTTCCAGATATTCAAGCTGATTTTAGAAAAGGCAGAGGAACCAGAGATCAAATTGCCAATCTTTGCTGGTTCACCAAAAATGCAAGAGAGTTCCAGAAACATATCTATTTCTGCTTTATTGACTATGCTAAAGCCATGGACTGTGTGGATCACAATAAACTGTGGAAAATTCTGAAAGAGATGGGAATACCAGACCACCTGACCTGCCTCTTGAGAGACCTATATGCAGGTCAGGAAGCAACAGCTAGAACTGGACATGGAACAACAGACTGGTTCCAAATAGAAAAAGGAGTACGTCAAGGCTGTATATTGTCACCCTGCTTATTTAACTAAAATGCAGAGTACATCATGAGAAATGCTAGAGGAAGTAAACACTGGAATCAAGATTGCCGGGGAAAATATCAATAACCTCAGATATGCAAATGATATCACCCTTATGGCAGAAAGTGAAGAGGAACTAAAGAGCCTCTTGATGAAAGTGAAAGAGGCGAGTGAAAAAGTTGACTTAAAGCTAAACATTCAGAAAACGAAGATCGTAGCATCCAGTCCCATCACTTCATGGCAAATAGATGGGGAAACAGTGGAAACAGTGTCAGACTTTATTTTTTTGGGCTCCAAAATCACTGCAGATGGTGACTGCAGCCATGAAATTAAAAGACGCTTACTCCTTGGAAGGAAAGTTATGACCAATCTAGACGGAATATTCAAAAGCAGAGACATTACTTTGTCAAAAAAGGTCCATCTAGTCAAGGCTATGGTTTTTCCAGTGGTCATGTATGGATTTTGAGTTGGACTATAAAGAAAGCTGAGTGCTGAAGAATTGATGATTTTGAACTGTGGTGTTGGAGAAGACTCTTGAGAGTCCCTTGGACTGCAAGGATATCCAACCAGTCAATCCTAAAGAAATCAGTCCTGGGTGTTCATTGGAGGGGCTGATGTTGAAGCTGAAACTCCAATACTTTAGCCACATGATGTGAAGAGCCGACTCATATAAAAAGACCCTGATGTTTGGAATGATTGAAGCCCAAAGGAGAATGGGACGACAGGATGAGATGGATAGATGGCAGCACTGACTCAATGGACGAGTTTGGGTAATCTCCGGGAGTTGGTGATAGACAGGGAGGCCTGGTGTACTGTCATTCATGGGGTCGCAAAGAGTCAGACAGACTGTGTAATGGAACTGAACTGAACTGAAGTGTCTTATCATGCATATATACACTCCTCCATTTACTGCAGGCTTATTCACAGTTGCCAAAATATGGAAACAACCCATAATCCCATTAACATATGAATGTATTAGGCAGAAATCTGGGCAAGAGCAATGAGTGGTGGCCTAGCTGAAAAGATTACAAACTTATCTCTCAACCCCAGACCAGACATGCCCAGGAGAGTTCACAGACATGCTACAAAAATAACCACAGAGACTTGTCCAACTCCTGCGCATGTGCCCCTAGGCACACAATAGATACTAACTAACCAAAGGAGTTTCTCCAATTCAGGCACATGCATCTCTGATATACAGTTATGTTCTCAACTAATCTTAGGCAGCCAGGAGCCCATTAAGGGTTCATAAATATTTCATACTACTGATTGTAACAGACTGAATTATGGGAAAGACATGGATAATAGAGCCTGTCATTATGTAACTTGCAACTGTCAATCAAAGCTCTCAGTCCATGCCAGCCTAGATGAATATGAAAAAGTCCTATTTTTCATGTATCCAGACACTCCCCATTCCCTGATTGGCCTTGAGCATACACCCTTTAGAATTACCTCTCCTGATTGGTGGCATGTATGACTGAGGGCAGGAGGAGAAAGAGATGACAGAGGATGAGATAGTTGAATGGCATCACCAACTCAATGGACATGAGTTTGAACAAACTCGCAGATAGTGAACCTGATATGCAGCTGTACATGGGATCACAAATAGTCAGACACAACTTAGTGACTGAACAACAACAAAAATGACAACAAGCCCTGTTTTGCACAGTGCAGAACCAAGAGGAGGAGATGGAAAGTATAAAAAGGAGAGCCAAGATGGATTGTTGCCGCTCCTTTGGAGTCAGCCTGCTTCCATGTTTTGGGATGTAGTATCTGCTGTCTGTTTAATAAGAGTTCCGTCTGTTTGAGCTCTAACTGAGCTGTAACTAGTCTGTTGTTTCAAGTTCTTTCTATGATGAGACAAGAGTTGAGAAATCAGCCTGCATGAACTGCAATTATTTCATCGTTCCAAATCATTGTCAAGATGAGACAAGAACTGAGGGAGAGAAATAAACCAATTTAACAAATGGATATAAAGATGTACATATTCACAAGAAATATTCAGAGCTGAGGAAAGAGGCTGTCCTTCCACTTGTTACAAACATCGGCGGGCCCTGAGCACTTTATGCTAAAGCAAAGTAAGTTACATAGAGAAAGACAGAAACTCCATCATATCACTTATACGTGGAATCTAAAAAAGTTAAAATCTTTGCGAACCCATGGACTATAACCTATCAAGCTCCTCCAACCATGGGATTTCCCAGGCAAGACTGCTGGAATGGGTTGCCATTCCCTTCTCCAGTGGATTGTCCCAACCCAGAGATCGAAACCGGGTCTCCTGCATTGCAGGCAGACGCTTTACCATATGATCCACCAGGGAAGCCCCATAAGCTATATGGAATTCTCCAGGCCAGAATACTGGAGTGGATAGCCTTTCCCTCCTCCAGGAAATCTTCCCAACCCAGGGACTGAACCCAGGTCTCCCACCCTGCAGGCTGATTCTTTACCAGCTGAGCCACAAGGGAAGCCCAATAATACTGGACTGGGTAGTCTATCCCTTCTCTAGGGGATCTTCCCAATTCAGGAAGAACTGGGGTCTCCTGCATTGCAGCAGATTCTTTACCAAGTGAGCTATCAGGGAAGCCTACTTGATTATTAGACATTATCAAATTTACTTTTTGAAACTCAGTTTTTTGTCTGCAAAAATGCCAATAAACACTAATGACAACAAGGAAATATTCCTTCCAGTTTTTCAAAATTTAGTAAATAACAAGTCTATTATTTTCCAGTTGTCCAAGTCAAAATCTTAAAGTATTACTTGTTTCTCTATCATATCATGATAGTAAATTCCAGAAATTTTACCTTTCAAAAATGTCCATTTTAAAAAATTGAAATAAAATCCACATAACATGAAAATTGCATGAAAACATGAAATTTTTCAAGTTATGTAATTTACAGGTTTTTAATATATTTAAAAGTTGCGTAATCATCATCATTATCTAATTACAGAACATTTTCAACAGCAAAATAAACAAAAACAAAATAAAAAACTTAAGACTTGCTTGTCTTATTCCTTACTTAGAGGATAAACTTTCAGTCTTGCACTCTTAAGTATATCTTGTGCGTGTGCAGGCATGTCTGACTCTTTGCGATCCCATGGACTATAGATTTCCAGATTTCCTGTCTATGAAATTTTCCAGGTAAGAATCCTCGAGTGGGTTACCCCTTTCTACTCCAGCGCATCTTTCTGATGCAGAATCAAACCCACCTCTCCTGATTCTCCTGCATTGGCATGTGGATTCTTTGCCACTGTGCAACCTGGGAAGCCCAAAATATATCTTAGCTCTGAGGTTTTCATGGATGTCCTTTTTCAGGTCGAAGAATTTTCATTTTATTTCTGTGTTGGATATCTTTTCAAGAAATAGTGCTGTGTTTTATCAAATACTTTTTGCATCTATTGAGATAATCATGCATTTTACCCCTAAATACCCATATCTAACTACTTACTACTTCTCAGCAACTTCCAATTACTACTTGGATCAAACTATTATCATTTATGTAGGCGATGACAATATCCCACTAAATGAACTTCCTCCTATTTTCCTCCCTCACTACTATGTACTCCTCAAACTATGTGTGATACTCTTCTAAAACATAAATCACATTGTGTCACTCTTTTCCTTTCATTTTCCAAAGGCTTCTATTTCCCAAAGAGTAAAATCTAAATCCCTTACCACAACCAAAAGACCTTCTGTATTGTGCCTCTTTCATCCTCATACCTCACATCTTACAACTCTTTATATCTTAAAATACTGTTTTACAATTGTACTTGTTGCTTTACTGTACAGGAGTTATTTATTGGATGTTTAGTAAATGTCAAACGTCCATGACAATTATTATGAAAGATACAAAAGTTAAGACGTTCCAGACTCTAAACTTAAAGTATCTTAAGTTTTCATAGTAAACAACTAGATACACAAATAAGTAGTTAAAATAAAAATTAATATACTACAAAAGGTAAAAGTTTTTTTTCGATATCCTAGAAGTTCAATATGGTGAGAGATTTCCCTAATAGATAAAATCAAGAAAATGCTGGTTGGCAATAAAATATTTTCAGTTGGCCTGGAAAAATAGGCTGGATGGAAAAAATAAAAAAGGTCATTTCAAATGGATAGAAAACAGGAGATGGATTTTCTTTTTCCTTAATTCTTTATTCCCCAGAAATTTTTAAAGATACAAGAAATATCCTTTGCATAATTTTTAAGTACTGCTGAAAATAATATTATTTTATATGTTTTGGGAATCAACTAAAATAATAAGAGGAATGTAACAGAATATAGAACACAAAGTAATACTTGAACATATTATTTGTTATTATGATTTACTTACATGGTTATTTCAAAAGCTGTTTTCAGAATGCAAAATTAAGTAAGAACACCAATACTAATGAGAAAATATACTTACATAAAGTTATTTTATATTGTTATACAGACAAATCAGAGGACGTTGGTGATGTTATTAATTCACTATTCTCTTTGTGGCATATGTGATAAGAATTTTACTGTAGTAATGAAATGAATTTATACTGTACTTTCAGGGCAATATTTCAATATTTAGAAAATGTTCACATTTTGGTTTAATAGATTATAATGGGCAGAGTTGTAATGGCAGCATAAATGAAAGGGAACTTTCATTCGAACATAATTTCTACACTGTAATTTTGGCTAATATTAAACTTACTTGAACTGAATTAAAATAGGAATTGAAATTCATTAACTGATCTCATGAATGTGAATGATTATGAGGAAAAGCAAAGATGTATTGAATAAGACAATTGGATAAAATTAGCCAAGTAAGAATTGTGTGGTTTAACAAAGTACAAATGGCCGACATTACTTAAGGTTGACAAAAATGGTCATTCTCATGATTATGTATAGTTACAGAGGAATTATCAGAATAGTGAAAGTGGATTTTAGATAATTCTTTGCACCAAGTTTTTGCATATTTGGACATAAACGGGCCTTTTTCTGTACTTGCCTTGTCTATACAAGGTTGATTCTTACAAATAAACACAAGTATGTGGCCAGTTCAGGTCACAGATCTATAGAATGCAGATGGGCATTGCCATGTTGATGAACAATGAAAGGTTGACTATATAAGTATCACTGCAATGATCTTCTCTAGAGCCATCTGGCATTGTTTTTCAGATGTACCTCTGGGGATTCATCAGGACCTCAAATCAGTAACTTTTCTCTGTCAAAACTACTGTAATAGACTCTGCTGGTATTTCCATGTCAATAGTATTTAGGAAGTTTCTCTTTAAAGATTCTATTTTCTAGATTGATGCAGGGTGCTATTACCATTTAGTTTTTCCCCCTTAATTCTCATTCCTTCATATTGGGAAACTGATGATGAAATAGAAAGGCCAGTAATAAAGAAGACACCTAGGTATAATGTGAGAAATGTATGTGTTCTGTGTATGTGTATGCATCTGAGTACAAATATATGCACATAACACTTCACAACTTAGAGCAATAGAAATTGTATTAGAAATTTTACTGTAGAGGGTAACTGAGGTGATTCCTTGAAGAAATACATAGTCTAATTGCTAACATTGAAAACCCACAAAATACAAGTAATGCTATGATAAGTTTTTTGAATAGCTGGATAAAAAAGACAAAGTTAAATCATTGAAATAAAATAAAGCTAGAACATTTACAAAGATATAACTTTCCTTTCTGCAGATCAACATTATAATCTTATTAAAATCACAGATTTTTAAAGCTTATATTTCCAATGAGTTGATAAGATTTTTAGGTATAATCAGTTTTGAGGTATTGATCATAATTCTGAAAGACAGAATTTTTCTAAATTTACTTGCTGTCAAGTTAAAAAAGATGCAAAGAAATCAACATATCATTGCTTAATTTTAACATTAAATATTTATTCAAGTTTATTACATAAGGTATTTACACTCTTTAAATAATAGATAATATGAGCATATGTTACTGAAATGAACAATTCTGGGATTATCTAGTTAAAAATGTCTATAGGAAAAAAGTACTACTTCATTGGACTTTATACGTAAATGGAAACAGGTTAAGCACGGAAAGACTAGAAAAAAATAACTCCTAAATTAAGACCTTAGGAATTGTTTGAAGAAAGTTTAAAAAAAAAATAACTTAGACTCTTAGACAATGTCAATATCATCTAGAATGAAACACTTTTTGTTTACTTTTTTATAGAAAAAGTAAAGCTTAATACCAAAACCAGAAAGAACTGTTTTTAATGTGGGAAAGTTAATATAAAAGGAAGTCATTTTAAAAAGTGAAAGCAGTATCCAAGTAACAAAACATGAAATATATATTTCATTGAGTATTCCAAAATGATTAAAGTTAAAATTCTGAAGTGACATTTAATGAAATGATGAATGATTCTAAATAAACAGCCATTGGAATCATAATTGAAAAGTAATTTTCTGATAATGAGATACTTAAATGTCTTAAAATTCCTTTAAAATAAACAAAAAAAGTCTTTAGAAAAGTAACAAGCACCCAAATTTATAACTATACTCCAAGTTTATAACTATACTCCAAAGCAATATTAATCAAAGCAGCATGGTACTGGCACAAAAGCAGATACATAAATAAATGGAACAGAAGAGGGAGCCCAGAAATGAACCAACAGCTATATGGTCAATTAATCTACCACAAAGAGGGCAAGAATATTCAATAGATAAAAGCTTCTTCAACAAATGATATAGTGAAAACTGGAGAATTACATGAAAAAGAAACAGACTTAACTTCTCATGCTATATACAGAAATAAACTAAAAATGAAATGTAGGGCCTGAAACAATACAATGTCTAGAAGAAAATATAAGCAGTAAGCTCTTTGATATAGATCTCAGCAATATATTTGGATATGTTTCCTCAGGCAAACAAACAAACAAAAAACAGAAGCAAAAGCAAAAATAAATAGAAAAGACATCAAACTAAAAAGTTTTTGCACAGTGAAGAAAACTACCTATAAAACAAAAGACTGATCATTGAATGGGAAAAAATATTTGCAAAATATATGTTTGATAAAGAAATAATATGTATTCATATAATATCAAAAATACATAAAAATTCATTCAACCCAACATAAAAGAAAGAAATTACCTGATTATAAAATGGGCAGAGGACCTGAATAGACATTATTCTAAGGAGACATACAGATGGCAAACAAACACATGAAAAGACTCTTAACATCACTAATTGTCAGGGAAACAGAATCAAAACCTCAATGAGATACCACCTCACATCTGTTTGAATGGCTATTATCAAAAGATAAGAAATAACAAGTGTTGACAAGGATGTGGAGAAAAGGGGACCCTGAGGCACTAATGGTGAGAATGTAAATGTGTGCAGTTACTATGGAGTTTCCGCAAAGATTAAAAAGCACACTAGTGTATGAATGAACAATTCTACTTCTGGATATTTTTCCAAAAACTTCCCAAAACACTAATTTGAAAAGATACGTGCACCCGTATGTTTATTGCAGAATTATTCACAGTAGCCAAGATAGGGAAGCAGCCCAAGTGCTAATCAACTGAAGAATGTATGAAGATGTGGCATACATGTATCAAACACATACACACAATGGAATATTAATCAGCCACAGAAAAGAGTGAAAATTTGCCATTTGCAACAACATGGATGTGTTGTATTTTGCAAAATGAAATTACTATGTTATGCATTCTGCAAAATAAAATTACTCTAAAAAGGCAAATAGAAAAAATGATTTCACCTATATGTGAAATCTAAAACTTTCTCCCCAAAGAGCCACAAGTCAGAGTCCCATGTCTGGCTTCTTAGCCCAGGAATCCTATATTGGGAAGCTGAGACCCCAGAACATTTGGATTTAAAGGCCAGCAGGGCTTTCTTTGGGGCTTCCCAGATGGTACTAGTGGTGAAGAATCCACCTGTCAATGTGGGAGACAAAAGATATGGGTTTGCTCCTTGGGTTGGGAAGATCTCCTGGAGTAGCAAATGGCACCTCACTCCAGAATCTTTGTCTCCATGGGGAGAGAACCCTGGTAGGCTTCTGTCCATGGGGCTGCAAAGAGTCAAACAAGACTGAATACAACAACAGGGCTATCTTTTGGGAGACTCAGGGACTGTGGGAGACAAGAGACTCCATTCTTAAAGGGCACACAAAATTTTAAATGGTCTGGAACCCAGTGTAGAAGCAGTAATTTGAAAGGAGCCAAAGTCAGACTCACCTGCTGATCTTGGAAACTCACTGTGGAGGCAGGAAGCAACTGGAATTTGCCCTGGGGATACATACACTGGTGCCAGACGTTTTTGGAGACTCATTCTATCACAAGAACACTGGTAATAAAAACTGCCATTCTGGAATCTCCCCTCTAACTTATTAGTAAATGAACACATTCCATCCTCCATATTTTCTGTACCAACATTGGGACACTTCAGGCCAAGCAATAATATAGATGGTTACATGTCCCCACCTATTAGCAGGCATGCTGTCCCCTGAACTCACAGCTGTCCTATGACATGGCAGTGTCCACAAGAGGGCCCAGGACCAGCTTCATATACCAGTAAGCAGACACTAGTTCTAGGACCCCCAGGACCTTATAGCCAGAGGCCCTGTGACCCAGCTCTGCTCACCAGTGGGCAGGCACAAGTTCCATGGGCCCCAGCCCTGCAGACACACCAACTCCAGATTACCCAATGCCCTACAACAAGAGGCTCTGGGACATGGCTCTGCCCATTAGTGAGCTGGCACTAGCCCCAGGACTTCCTACACTAGGACCACTGTAGCCCCAAAGCCTGCCTTGTCAGAACCCAACCAATACACCAGCAAGCTGGCATCATCCCTTGAATATCTAGGCCCAGGCTCTGCCCACCAGAAGGACATGCCAGCTCAGGGACTCCTTGGGCCCCTTAGCCAGTGGCTTGCAGTATCCAGTCCATCCACCAACAGGCTAACACCAGATTTGTATCCCCAAGGCCCTGTAGCCAGAGATTCCAGCATGAGGTTCTGTCTATCATTGAGATGGTACTGGCCCTGGCACCCACCAGGATTCCATAGCTAGCTTTCTCATGATTCTTCCAACTAGCAGCTAGCAACCTCCACAAAAGGCAGGGGCTGGCAACCAACCAGACCAGGAACCTAATCTCAATCATGCCTACTATACTGTCTACAGTAATCAGTCATCCACTGTAAAAGGACCCATGCAGCTCATATATGGGATATCTCGAGAGCATATAGCTCTGGTGATTAGAAAGAAGCATGCACTTGGATGCCCAGCACATCTCTTACAAAAGAGAAATCTCACATCTCTTTCTCCAAGACTGGGAAACTTAGCAACTTACATGATACACAGAAATAGCAACAGCAAATTAGGGGAAATGAGGCAATAGAGGGACATATTCCAAATGAAGAAACAAGATAAAACCCCAGAAGTACTAATAAGGTGGAGATAGATAACCTATCCAATAAGAGTTCAAGGTAATTTTCATAAAGATGACTGAAGAACTCAAGAGAAGAAAGGATGAAGAGTACAAGATACTCTTGTACAAGTACAAGAGTACAAGATACAAGTTTTTGACAGAGTTAGATAGTATGGAGAAAAATCAAATAGAGATGAAGAATAAAATAACTGAAATGAAAAGTAGACTAGTAGAAAATGAGCGTAGTTCAAATGATGCAGAGGAACAGTTCAATAAGCTGGAAAAAAAAGATTAGTGGAAATCACTGAACCTGAGCAGATAAAAGAAGGAAAACTACAAAGAAACGAAGGCATTTCAAGAGATCTCTGTGACAAAATCAAGCATATGATATTTGCATTATAGAGGTTCCAGAAGGAAAAGAGAGATAAAAGGGCAAAAATTATATTTGAAGACATAGAAGCTAAAAAATTCCTTAACCTGAGAAAGGAAACATATACAGGTATAGAAATCACAGAGAATCCTAAACAGGATCAACACAAAGAGGACCACATTATGATGCATTTCAATTAAAATGAAACAAATGAAAGAAAAAAAAAAGAATATTAAAAGCAGCAAGATAAAAACAAGCTACATATGAGGAAACCCTTATAGAGAATGAACTACTTTTAAATAGATTCTACAGGTAAGAAAGGAGTGGCATAAAAATCTTAAAATGATGAAAGGGAAAGCCTCACAACCAAGAATCCTCTTCTTAGGAAAGCTATCACACAGATTTTGTGGAAAATCAAAAGATTTAAGATGAGCAAATGAAAAATGAGTTTAGCATCACCACTCTAACTTTACAAGAAAGGTTAGAGGAACTTATTTAAGCAAAAAAGGAAAAGATCACTACTAGAAAAATAAAAGTAGTGGGAAAAAAAGCTAATTGTTGAAGGCAAATTTACAGTAAATGTAGTAAATCAACCATATACAAACCTACAGAAAGAATAATAGACAAAAGTAGTGAAATTAACTATATCAGAAATAAGTACTTTCTGTTTAGTTCAGTCACTGTCATGTCCGACTCTTTGCGACCCCATGAATTGCAGCACGCCAGGCCTCCCTGTCCATCATCAACTCCTGGAGTTCACTCAAACTCATGTCCATCGAATCAGTGATGCCATCAAGCCATCTCATCCTCTGTCGTCCCCTTCTCCTCCTGCCCCCAATCCCTCCCAGCATCAGAGTCTTTTCCAATGAGTCAACTCTTTGCATGAGGTGGCCAAAGTACTGGAGTTTCAGCTTTAGCATCATTCCTTCCAAAGAACACCCAGGACCGATCTCCTTCAAAATGGAGTGGTTGGATCTCCTTGCAGTACAAGGGACTCTCAAGAGTCTTCTCCAACACCACAATTCAGAAGCATCAATTTTTTGGCCCTTAGCTGTTTTCACAGTCCAACTCTCACATCCATACATGACTACTGGAAAAATCATAGCCTTGACTAGACAGACCTTAGTTGGCAAAGTAATGTCTCTGCTTTTGAATATGCTATCTAGGTTGGTCATAACTTTCCTTCCAAGGAGTAAGTGTCTTAATTTCACGGCTGCAATCACCATCTGCAGTGATTTTGGATCCCCCCCCCCCCAAAAAAAAAAATCTGACACTGATTCCACTGTTTCCCCATCTATTTCCCATGAAATGATGGGACCAGATGCCATAATCTTCATTTTCTGAACGTTGAGCTTTGGGCCAACTTTTTCACTCTCCTCTTTCACTTTCATCAAGAGGCTTTTTAGTTCCTCTTTACTTTCTACCATAAGGGTAGTGCCATCTGCATGTCTAATAAGTACTTTAGTGACACATAAACGGAGAAGGCAATGGTACCCCACTTCAGTACTCTTGTCTGGAAAATCCCATGGATGGAGGAGCCTGGTAGGCTGCAGTCCATGGGGTCGCTAAGAGTTGGACATGACTGGGTGACTTCACTTTCACCTTTCACTTTCCCGCATTGGAGAAGGACATGGCAACCCACTCCAGTGTTCTCGCCTTGAGAATCCCAGGGACAAGGAAGCCTGATGTGCTGCCGTCTATGGGGTCACACAGGGTCGGACATGACTGAAGCAACTCAGCAGCAGCAGCAGTGACCCATAAAACAAAAATGTAATATATATGTTAACTAAAATAGTAATCACAGAGAAAGGGAAGTATAAATCAGGATTATTAAAATGTACTTGAAATAAAGAAATCAGCAAACTGAAACAGACACACACACATATATATATCCATAGATATACGTTGCTATTACAAGCCTGAAGAAAAGTAAAGAGGTAAAAGATCTGTATTTGGAAAAACATAAGACAATGCTGAAAATGACTGAAAGTGATACAAACACATAGAAAAAATATACTACATCCATGGAGTGAGAGAATTAAATAACAATACCACTCAAGACAACCCGCAGAATCAATGAAATTCCTATCAAAATACTGAATGCACTTTACTCATAACCAGAAAAATAGTTCTAAAATTTGTTTGGAAACACAAAACTCCACAAGTAATCAAGTCAATCTTAAGAAAGAAACACAGATTTGGAGGTATAACACTCCTAATTTTATATCACAAACACAAAGTAATAAAAAAAAGTATGGTACTAGCACCAAAGCAGACATATCAGTGAAATGGACTAGCGAGCCCAGACATAACCTTATGCACTTATGGTAAAGTAATTATGACAAAGGAGGCAAGAATATACAATAGGCAGAAGGCAATTTCTTCAGGAAATGGTGCCAGGGAAACAATACCTGCATGTAAAATTTAGAATGAAATTAGAACACTTTCTCACATGATAAACAAAAATAAACTCAAAATGGACTAAAGACTTAATTAAGACCAAAATATCAGAAAATGTCTAGGAGAAAACATATGCAGAAAACTCTTTAACAGAAATGGTACCATTTTTTTTTTTAATTTGTCTTCTAAGGCAAATGAAACAAACAAACAAAATAACAAATGGAACTTAATTTAGCTAAAATGTACAGCAAAAGAAATCATTATTAAACAAAAGATAACCTACTGAATGGGAGAAACTATTTGTAAGTGACTATGAGCACAGATCATGAGCTCCTTATTGCCAAATTCAGACTCAAATTGAAGAAAGTAGGGAAAACCACTAGACCATTCAGGTATGACCTAAGTAAAATCCCTTACGATTATACAGTGGAAGTGAGAAATAGGTTTAAGGGCCTAGATCTGATAGATAGAGTGCCTGATGAACTATGGACAGAGGTTCCTGACATTGTACAGGAGACAGGGATCAAGACCATCCCCATGGAAGAGAAATGCATAAAAGCAAAAAGGCTGTCAGGAGAGGCCTTACAAATAGCTGTGAAAAGAGAAGCAAAAAGCAAAGGAGAAAAGGAAAGATATAAGCATCTGAATGCAGAGTTCCAGAGAAGAGCAAGGAGAAATAAGAAAGCCTTCTTCAGCAATCAGTGCAAAGAAATAGTGGAAAAGAACAGAATGGGGAAGACTAGAGTTCTCTTCATGAAAATTAGAGATACCAAGGGAACGTTTCATGCAAAGATGGGCTCGATAAAGGGCAGAAATGGTATGGACCTGACAGAAGCAGAAGATATTAAGAAGAGGTGGCAAGTATACACAGAAGAACTGTACAAAAAGATCTTCATGACCCAGATAATCACGATGGAGTGATCACTCACCTAGAGTCAGACATCCTGGAATGTGAAGTCAAGTGGGCAGTAGAAAGCATCACTACCAACAAAGCTAGTGGAGGTGATGGAATTCCAGTTGAGCTATTTCAACTACTGATAGATGATGCTGTGAAAGTGCTGCACTCAATATGCCAGCAAATTTGGAAAATTCAGCAGTGGCCACAGAACTGGAAAAGTCTGTTTTCATTCCAAGCCCAAAGAAAGGCAATGCCAAAAAAATGCTCAAACTATCACACAGTTGCACTTGTCTCACACGCCAGTAAAGTAATGCTAAAAATACTCCAAGCCAGGCTTCAGCAATATGTGAACTGTGAACTTCCAGATGTTCAAGCTGGTTTTAGAAAAGGCAGAGGAACCAGAGATCAAATTGACAACATCTGCTGGATCATCGAAAAAGCAAGAGAGTTCCAGAAAAAACATCTATTTCAGCTTTATTGACTATGCCAAAGCCTTTGACTGTGTGGATCACAACAAACTGTGGAAAATTCTGAAAGAGATAGGAATACCAGACCACCTGACCTTTCTTGAGAAACCTATATGCAGGTCAGGAAGCAACAGTTAGAAGTGGACATGGAACAACAGACTGGTTCCAAATAGGAAAAGGAGTACATCAAGGCTGTATATTGTCATCCTGCTTATTTAACTTATATGCAGAGTACATCATGAGAAATGCTGGGCTGGATGAAGCACAAGCTGGAATCAAGATCGCTGGGAGAAATATCAATAACCTCAGATATTCAGATGACACCACCCTTATGGCAGAAAGTGAAAAGGAACTAAAAAGCCTCTTGATGAAAATGAAAGAGGAGAGTGAAAAAGTTGGCCCAAAGCTCAACATTCAGAAAACGAAGATCATGGCATCTGTTCCCATGACTTCACGGCAAATAGATGGGGAAACAGTGGAATCAGTGTCAGACTTTATTTTGGGGGGCTCCAAAATCACTGCAGATGGTGACTGTAGCCATGAAATTAGAAGACGCTTACTCCTTGGAAGGAAAGTTATGACCAACCTAGATAGCATATTCAAAAGCAGAGACATTACTTTGCCAACAAAGGTCCGTCTAGTCAAGGCTATGGTTTTTCCAGTAGTCTCGTATGGATGTGAGAGTTGGACTGTGAAGAAAGCTGAGCACCAAAGAATTGATGCTTTTGGTGGTGTTGGAGAAGACTCTTGAGAGTCCCTTGGACTGCAAGGAGATCCAACCAGTCCATTCTAATAGAGATCAGCCCTGGATTTTCTTTGGAAGGAATGATCCTGAAGCTGAAACTCCAGTACTTTGGCTACCTCATGTGAAGAGGTGACTCATTGAAAAAGACTTTTATGCTGGGAAGTTTCGGGGACAGGAGGAGAAGGGAACAACAGAGGATGAGACTGTTGGATGGCATCACCGACTCGATGAACATGAGTTTGAATTAACTCCGGGAGTTGGTGATCGACAGGGAGGCCTGGCGTGCTGCGATCATGGGATCACAAAGAGTCAGAGACGACTGAGTGACTAAACTGAACTGAGCTAACTGATGAGCACAGAGTGCATGAAGCTCAAAACCCCCCAAAACTTACCAATTAAAAGATGGGTACAAGGTGTAAATATATATTTTTCTTAAGAAGATATGCAGAGGCCAACAAGCTCATGATAAATATTTGACACCACTAATCATTGGAGAAATGCAAATTTAAACCACAATGAGATACCACCATAAACCTGTCAGAATGGCTATCTTCAAAAATACTACAAACAAAAAATATTTACAAGGATGTAAAAAAATGAATACTATATTTTGTTATTGTGATTGTGAATTGGTGTACTTAAGGAAAACCGTATGGAGTTTCCTTAAAAATAAATACCCAACATATAAATGTGGTCCTAAATTTAAATTCCTGGGTATAGATCTAAAGAATACATGGATAGTAATTTGAACAAATACATGTATCCCAATATTCATAGCAGTATTATTTAGTTACAAAGATAGGAAAGCAACTAAGTGATCATCAATAGATGAATAGATAAAGATTTGTACATATATAATTGTATATATATATATATATATATATATATATATATATATATATATATGGAGAAAGCAATGGCAACCACACCAGTACTCTTGCCTGGAAAATCCCATGGGTGGAGGAGCCTGGTAGGCTGCAGTCCATGGGGTCGCTAAGAGTTGGATACGACTGAGCGACTTCACTTTCCCTTTTCACTTTCATGCATTAGAGAAGGAAATGGCAACCCACTCCAGTGTTCTTGCCTGGAGAATCCCAGGGACAGCGGAGCCTTGTGGGCTCCCATGTATGGGGTCACACAGAGTCAGACACGACTGACTTGACTTAGCAGCAGCAGTATATATATATATATATATATATATATATATATATATATACACACACACACACACATACACAAAATGCAATAGTATTGATATTTCACCTTCCAAAAAGAATGAAATTCTGATATTTCCAACAACACAGATTGACCTGAAGGATATAAAACTTATTTTAAAACATCAGACAAAGAAAGAAAATGACATGTTATCACTTTTATGTAGAATCCAAAAAGTAAAACAAATGAATGTAACTAAAAAATATGGTTTCCCCTGGATATATGCCCAGAAGTGAGATACCTGGATCATATAGTAGATGTATATTTAGTTTTTAAGGAACCTCCATACTGTTCTCCATAGTGGCTATGCCAATTTAAACTCCTACAAACAGTGCAGGAAGGTTTCTTTATCTCCACACCTTTTCCAGCATTTATTATTTTGTACATTTTTTTATGATGGTCATTATAACTAGTGTGAGGTGATACCTCATTGTAGTTTTGATTTGCCATCACCTGATGCAAAGAGCCAACTTATTGGAAAAGAGGCTGATGCATGGAAAGTCTGAAGGCAAAAGGCAAAGGGAGCAGTATAGGAAGAGATGGTTAGTTAGCATCACTGACTCAGTGGACATGAATTTCAGCAAACTCTGGGAGACAGTGACGGACACAGGAGCCTGCAATGCTATAAATCCATGAGGTCGCAAAGAATTTGACAGGACTTAAAGACTGAACAACAACAAATAGTCAGTGATGTTGACCATCTATTCATGTATTTTTTGATCATCTGTCTGTCTTATTTAGAGAAATGTCTGCTTAAATCTTGTACCCATTTTTTGATAAGAGTTTTTTGTTTTTTTGATATGGAGCTGCATTAACTGTTTGTATATTTTGAAGATTAATTCTTTCTCTAAAACAGACTCACAGGTATAGAGAACAAATAAGAGATATATTATCAGTGGGGAGGGAGGTAGAGGATTAAGAGTTACAAACTACTATGAATAAAATAGATGAGATATGAATATATATTGTACAGCCCAGGGCATATGGTCAATATTTTACAATAAATTTAAATGGAATAGAATTTATAAAAATATTGAATGATTATGCTGTACACTTGAAACTAATTGTTTATCAATTATGAAAGTGAAAGTCAAGTCACTTAGTTGTGTTCGACTCTTTGTGACCCCATGGACAGTAGTCCACCAAGCTCCTCCATCCATGGAATTTTCCAGGCAAGGGTACTGGAGTGGGTTGCCATATACTTCAATTTTAAAAAGGATAAATAGAACAAAACAGAAACAGAGTTATAGATATAGGGAATTTAAAGGTGATTTCTAGAGGGGAGATGGATGATGGATGAGGAAAATAAAAATTAATAATATATTTAAACTATTTTATATGCAGCATTAATGAAGTTAAAGTAATGCCCATCTTTTGATTTTGGGAACAAATACAAAATAATATTTTGAAAGAAATTTTGAATAAAAACTTTGATTCTAATACACTATTTTAACAAGACACCATTTATGCATGACTTATGACTCATCAATGATTCCTGTTTGTCAGTTTCAAACATTTTGCATAATATATACCTGTGCTTCTTATTCAAGTAACTGGCACAACAATTTCCCAGAAAAGGGAATTGACAATGTAATAAGATTTCTTTCTTACTATAAAATTATTAAACGATCATTTGTACACACTCACACTACCAATATATTAATAATGTAGATTTTTGTGGTAAGGCTTTGCGTATTATTTTTATAGAGAGAATTAGATAGTTAAAATTGAAATATTTAAGTAAAATAAAATATAAGTTGTGTGGAGGTTTATGTCTGCCTTTTCTCTCATAACATGCAGTGAACATTTTACTATGATTTAAATATATCATTAATCATTTAGTTTATTTCCAATTTTCATGAATATCTAGAAATAATCTAAAATAAAACATAAAATGTTATATTTTATGAAAGAAATTGGCTTTGAATTCATATTTGAACAGGCAGAATAGATTGGGAAAATGGTCAAAATATAGTTAGTTTTTCATAAAGAAACATTCTTAATAGGGACTACTATGCTAAGAAATAATAGAAGATACTTAAATTTAGCCAGTAATACAAAATTAGAAAAATCAATGAAAGAAAAAGTCATATTAGACTATTAGCAAAGTATCAATTAATATGTACATATTTGTAAAAAGTAGGTTGCTTTGGCTATAATAGGAATTACTGAGAGTTGCTGTAAGGTGTGATGGATCTGAAAACCAAAGGAGCAAGCAAGACTTTTAAAGGGATTGGTTTCTGTAGGTGGAGATAAAGGAATAAAGTTTTGCAACACTATAGAGAAGTTGTATCTGTGTAGTCACAAATTTAGCACTAACACCCCCCCACACACACACACCAAACTATACCAGTGATAAATATGGGAAGACTTAGCAGTCTTGACTGGTACAAAAATATAAGTAACATCTTTTAAATATACACTCTATAAGGCCATTACCTTCACCAACCTATGGTCACAAGAGTGATATGAATCCATGCATTCAGTATGCGTGGACAGAAATTTGAGTCAGAAATTCTACAATAACCATGTGCCTACAAACACATAATAACAACAAACAGCGAATGAACACAGAATTTAGAAGCTGAAATTTCCCTGTGCAGAGAGAAGCAAATATGAAGAAACTGAAGGAAAGAGGCTGCCTGATCCCTGACACTCATCCTGTCCCTAGTATCAGTCCTTTCAAGGTCCAGCTAAATTTCCTCTTCTTTCATAACATATATCCTTAAGAAAGATAATCTCTGCTTAGAGCTATTTAAACTGGGCTTAGCACACTTCCAAACAAAAGAATCTTTATTCAAACTTTCAACCAGTACAGAGAAAATACGTTAGGGGTGTCTTAATTTGATGACATAAATGAATTTATCCTAAGTGTAGAGTGTAGAATAATAAATTTAGTATTCATAAATCTATCCAGTTATCCACGAAATGCAATAGAATTATAATTTGAAAGTATAGACAAGTGAATATATTTTACATGAAACTGAGAACAGTGATTAATAAACAAAACAAGTGAATTGTTTTGTGAATCATACAAGAAATGATACCTGACATTTGATCAGAAAGCAGGGGTTGCTCAAAATCTCTTACTTGTATTTTTTGAATATTATTTGGATAAAAATAAGTAGCAACAAATGCTATTTTAAGCATGAAATACAATTCTTCAAGTGTGGGTGATTTCAACAAGTCTCAGACAACTTATGAGGTTTATGTGGGTTTAAAAATGACTTTCAGATACATTGTACTGATAATAGGAGCTAATATTGAACCACTTGACCTCTTGATACTATGTAAAAAGTTGCAAAGGAAAGTTTTGCAATATAGTTAACTTTCATAAAAATCTATAAATCAATTTTTACTGTTAGTCATCTTCAGCAGAAGACATTGAGGAACAAGGAAGCTTGATAAACTGATCAGTTAACAGAGGTAGCAAATTATTCAGTCTGAGTTCAAAATTAGAACCCCTGCCTCCCAAGTCTGTCTTTTAAAATGCTTAGGCTATATCTCTTCCTTGATAAAGAACAGAGTGTAACAGAAAGATCACTGAGCCTAGAGTTAGAACACTTAATTTCTGTTCTTGATTCTGCTAATTACTATCTCTGGGTCTCTAGCAGATAACTTAATCTCTCTGCTTCGATTTCTTAATCTGCACACTAGAAACAAGAATTGGTCTCTTGAGCATCAAATTGTGACAATATATGCATAAAATGTTATATAAGAGCAAAGTTTTATAAAAAACATTCATGTTTCCTTTGAAACATCTTAGGTTGTGCCACAGTGTTTAAAATATATAATTTTTATAAATAATGATTTGATTATAAATACTGTGTTGAAGCAGAGAAAATACACAGTTTTAGCACAGTTGACAGAAATAAATTTTGTGCCACTAACAAAAAAAGAAAACTGGCAAAGAGTTGGACACGACTGAGTGACTGAACTGAACTGAACTGAGAAGAGAAAAAAGTAATTTTTGAGACAACATGTAGAACTGCTATATTGGACAGTTTAAAATACAGGGCAAAAGAAGAACTTGTACTGATTATTCTCAAACATTTCCAAAAGATTAAGGAGGACGGAACACTCCCAAAGTCATACTATGAAGCTACCATCACTTTGATACCAATACCGGATAAACACAGTACTAAAAAGAAGTTACCGGCCAATATCTTTGATGAACATAGATTCAAAAATTCTCAAAAAATATTAGCAAGCCAAATACAACAACATGCAAAACAATCATGCATGCTTAGTCACTTCAGTTGTGTCTGACCCTGAGACGCTATGGACTGTAGCCTGCCAGTCCACGGAATTTTCCAGGCAAGAATACTGGAGTGGGCTACCATTTCCTATTCCAGGGGATCTTCCTGACCCAGGGATTTAACTCTCTTTGTCTCCTGCAGCTTCTACATTGGCAGGTAAAATCTTTACCTCAGCCACTTAGGATGCTAATATATATTAGCATATATAGCATAAGCTAATATATATGTACATATATATAACTGAGTCACATTGTTGTGCACCAGGAATTAGCACAACAGCAAAATTCAATTAAGCCTCAATAAAAGAAAAATAAATAATAAAATAATAGGAGCACATATATGTAATTTAAAGAAACTTAAATTTGAGATGCTTGCAAAATATGTGTGAAGCTTCATGGAGAAATTGATATTGGAGATGGATTTTAAGGCATCAGTGTATAACAAGAATATATTTGCCTAAAATTTTATTTGTTTTCTATTTGTATGGGATAAATTTCCACAAATTTTATGGTATTAAGAATATACATTTATTATCTCAAATTTTCCTGGATCAGGATTCCAAATATGTGTTAACTGGGTCCTATGCTCAGGGTATTACCAAACTGAGCTAAAGGCATTAACCAGGGCTGCAATCTGAAGTGATGTTGGCATTCTATTCCATGCTTAGTGGTTGTTGAATTTCTTAAATCTATATAACTGGAAATCTCCATAAGTAAACCTTGCCCTGTCCATATGACCCTCTCTACACCATGGGAATTAGATTCTTCAAGGAAAACAGCAGAACTCTGCTTCTGTTCCTTTTCATTTTAAGGATTTATCTGATTAGTGCAAGCCTATCTAGGATTGTTTCCTTTTTGATTAACACAAAGCCAACTGATGATGGAATTTAGCTACATCTGAAAAACACTATTTTACCATAAAATGTAACATAATCATGAGAGTTAGATTATATTCATAGGTTCCACATTCATCTATGGGGAAAGAATTACACAAGGATATCAGGGATCAGGGTTTGTCTTAGCATTCTATCACCAGAGAATCAGTATTCTTTCATTCTTTCTTTTTTGATTTCTCTGAAAATACAAGTAAAGTTAATAGATCATGAGCAAAGAAATCAAATTATTTCAGTAAGAGAAGTCTTCTTCATCTTATATAAAGCTTATATAATTACATAATTATAAAATCACAAAGAAATAATTTTAATTTTGTCTATAATCTACCTATAGTATGATATTTTAATAAATTTTATTTGCAAAGGACATCATAAATTTTTAGCACATTATTAACATTACATAAGTAAGAATAAGTCTTGGGTTTTGGACATTTTCAATACATTAAAAGTATGGTTTTAAAAGACCTTGAACTGATAACTGGAAAACATTCTATGAAATATGGCTTGTGCTTTCAATGAAGAAACTCAATTAACTAGGAAACAGGTAAATTCATGTCATTTAAAATATATTAGTTACTTGAATGAAAATTTCAAAAGAAATTAAATAAATGCTCTGAATTAAGCCATGAGTTTTTAAAATTTTTAAAACTAGCTCCTGCTGCTGCTAAGTCGCTTCAGCCGTGTCTGACTCTGTGTGACCCCACAGACGGCAGCCCACCAGGCTCCCCAGTCCCTGGGATTCTCCAGGAAAAAACACTGGAGTGGGTTGCCATTTCCTTCTCCAATGCATGAAAGCGAAAAGTGAAAGTGAAGTCGTTCAGTCGTGTCAAACTGGTAGTGACCCCATGGACTGCAGCCTACCAGGCTCCTCTGTCCATGGGACTTTCCAGGCAAGAGTACTAGAGTGGGGTGCCATTGCCTTCTCTAGGACTATATTTATAAAGATGATACTTTGAGTTGACAAAATTTTAAAGCAAAGCTACATAGTAAGCCTCTTGACAAAAGAAAAAATAAATAAAAATAAAAGTAAAAAAAATCACATACATGGATATATAAACAAACAAGGATAGAACTATTAAAGAAAGGAAGTATTAAAATACTTTGATGCCTTATGCTATGATGGTTGATAGGAAAATATAACACACTCCAGGGAAACGTGCAGCACTTAATAACCACCAAATATGATTATATGAAAAAAATACAACTCTACCAAATCCTGAATATCTCACAATGAGATGGCTGGATGGTATCACTGACTCAATGGACGTGAGTCTGAGTGAACTCCGGGAGTTGGTAACGGACAGGGAGGCCTGGAGAGCTGCAATTCATGGGGTTGCAAAGAGTCGGACACGACTGAGCACCTGAACTGAACTGATCATCAATTTGGACAAAGAAACAATATGGGAAAAGATAAATAGTACCAAAACAAAAATTTCTGCATGTCACCATGAATATAACAAGAACTAAAATATAATTATTATTGTATATGCCTATAATATATTATGTACTCACACAACACTGCAAGATAATTGTATAATTATATTTACAATTTTCCCCGTCATGGAGAAGGAACTGGCTTAAGGCTACAAAGTTATAAACCATGCTGTGTAGGGCCACCCAAGATGAATAGGTCATATTGGAGAGTTCTGACATGATCCACTGGAGGAGTGAATGATGAACCACTCCAGTGTACTTGACATGATAATCCTAGGAACTATATAAAAAGTCAAAAGGATGACACAAAAAGATAAGCCTTCCCATCAAAAGGTCCAGTGTGCTACCAGGGAAGAGCTGAGGACAACTACTAATAGCTCCAGAAAGAATGAAGTGACTGGGCCGAAGCAGAAACTATGATCAATTGTGGAATGCTTGGTGATGAAAGTAAAATCTGATGCTGTAAAGAACAGTATTACATCAGTTCAGTTCAGTTCAGTAGGTCAGTCGTGTTCGACTATTTGCAACCCCATGAACTGCAATGTGCCAGGCCTCCCTGTCCATCACCAACTCCCAGAGTCCACCCAAACCCATGTCCATTGAGTCGGTGATGCCGTCCTACTATCTTATCCTCTGTCGTCCCATTCTCCACCTGCCCTCAATCTTTCCCAGCATATGGTTTTTCAAATGAGTCAGCTCTTTGCATCAGGTGGCCAAAGTATTGGAGTTTCAGCTGCAACATCAGTCCTTCCAATGAATGCCCAGGACTGATCTCCTTTAGAATGGACTGGTTGGATCTCCTTGCAGTCCAAGGGACTCTTAAGAGTCTTCTCCAACACCACAGTTCAAAAGCATCCACTCTTTGGTGCTCAGCTTTCTTTATAGTCCAACTCTCACATTCACACATGACTACGGGAAAAACTGTAGCCTTGACTAGATAGACCTTTGTTCACAAAGTAATGTCTCTGCTTTTTAATATGCTGTCTAGGTTGGTCGTAACTTTCCTTCCAAGGAGTAAGTATCTTTTAATTTCATGGCTGCAATCACCATCAGCAGTGATTTTGGAGCCCAGAAAAATAAAGTCAGCCACTGTTTCCACTGTTTCCCCATCTATTTGCCATGAAGTGATGGGAACCGGATGCCATGATCTTCATTTTCTGAATGTTGAGCTTTAAGCCAACTTTTCCACTCTCCTCTTTCACTTTCATCAAGAGGCCCTTTAGTTCTTCATTTTCTGCCAAAAGCATGATGTCATCTGCATATCTGAGGTTATTAATATTTCTCCTGGCAATCTTGATTATAGCTTGTGCTTCCTCCAACCCAGTGTATCTCATGATGTACTCTGCATATAAGTTAAATAAGCAGGGTGACAACGCACAGCCTTGACATACTCCTTTTCTTATTTGGAACCAGTCTGTTGTTCCATGTCCTATCTAATTGTTGCTTCCTGACCTGCATACAGGTTTCTCATAAGAACCTAAAAAGTTAGGTCCATGAATCAAGGTATATTGAACATGGTTAAGCAAGAGATGACAAGATCACATTTTACGAATCAATGAACTAAAATGGATGCAAATGAGTAAATTTAAATCAGATGACCATTATATCTACCACTGAGGATAAGAAACCCATTGAAGAAATGGAGTAGCCCTCATAATCAGCAAAAGAGTCCTAAATACAGTACTTTGGTACAACCTCAAAAACAACAGAATAATCTCGGTTCATTTCCAAGGGAAACCATTCAACATCACAGTAATCCAAGTCTATGTCCCTACCCCTGATGCCAAAGAAGCTGAAATTGACTGGTTCTATGAAGACATGAAAGAAAACCTAGAATGAACACACACACACACACACACGATGTCTTTTTCATCATGCGAGATTCAAAAACAAAGAAGGAAGTCAAGACATACCTGAATAACAGGTAAGTTTGGCCTTGTGTACAAAATGAAACAAGGAAAAGATTAACAGAATTATACCATGAGAACACACTGGTCATAGCAAACACTCTTTTCAATGACATAAGAGACAACTTTACACATGGACATCACCAAATGGTCAATAATGAAATCAGATTGATTACATTCTTTGTAATCAAAGATGGAGAATCTGCATACGCTCAGAGAAGTCTATACTTAGAGCTGTCTGTAGCTCAGCTCATCAGCTTCTACTCCTAGCAAAATAAAGTCTTAAACTAAAGAAAGCAGGGAAAACTACTAGGACAGTCAGATATGATTTAAATCAAATCTCCTATGAATATACATTGGAGATGACAAATGGATTCAAGGAGTTAGATCTAGCAAACAGAGCCAGTTTCTGCTTCATTGACTACACTAAAGCCTTTGACTGTCTACATCACAGCGAACTGTGGAAAATTCTTAAAGTGATGGGAATACCAGACCACCTTACCTGTTTCCTGCCAAACCTGTATGCAAGTCAAGAAGCAACAATTGGAACGATACGTGGAACAACGGACTAGTTCAAAATTGGAAAAGGAGTACATCAAGCATGTATATTGTCACCCTGCTTATTAAAATTATATGCAGGGTACATCATGTGAAATGCCAGGATGGATGAAGCACAAACTGGAATCAAGACTACCAGAAGAGATATCAATAAACTCAGATATGCAGATGACATCACCCTATGGCAGAAAGCAAAGAGAAACTAAAAGGCCTCTTGATGAAGGTGAAAGAGGAGATTGAAAATGTTGGCTTAAAACTCAACATTCAGAAAACAAAGATAGCATGGAGTCCCATCACTTTATGCAAACAGATGAGGAAACAATGGAAACAGTGAGAGACTTTATTTTCTTGGGCTCTGAATCACTGCAGATGGTGACTGCAATCATGAAATTAAAATACACTTGCTCCTGGGAAGAAAAGCTATGACCAACATAGACAGCATATTAAAAAGCAAAACCATTAGTTTGCCAACAAAGGTGCATCTAGTCAAAGCTATGGTTTTTCTAATAGTAATGTATGGATGGCAGAAATATCAATAATCTCAGTTGTGCAGATGACACCACCCTTATGGCAGAAAGTGAAGAGGAGCTAAAAAGCCTCTTGATGAATGTGAAAGAGGAGAGTGAAAAAGTTGGCTTAAAGCTCAACATTTGGAAAACTAAGATCATCGCATCCAGTCCCATCACTTCATGGCAAATAGATGGGGAAACAATGGAAACAGTGAGAGACTTTATTTTCTTGGGCTCCGAAATCACTGCAGATGGTGACTGCAGCCATGAAATTAAAAGACGCTTACTCCTTGGAAGGAAAGTTATGACCAAACTAGACAGCATATTAAAAACCAGAGACATTACTTTGTGAACAAAGTCTGTCTAATCAAGGCTACAGTTTTTCCAGTGTTCATGTGTGGATATGAGAGTTGGACTATAAAGAAAGCTGAGTGCCAAAGAGTTGATGCTTTTGAACTGTGGTGTTGGAGAAGACTCTTAAGAGTCCCTTGGTCTGCAAGGAGATCCAACCAGTCCATCCTAGAGGAGATCAGTCCTGAGTTTTCATTGGAAGGACTGGTGTTGAAGCTGAAACTCAATACTTTGCCCACCTGATGTGAAGATCTGATTCACTAGAAAAGACCCAGTGCTGGGAAAGATTGAAGACAGGAGGAGAAGGGGATGAGGGAAATCAACATGGTGTATGGCATCATCAACTCAATGGACATGAGTTTGTGCAAGTTCCAGGAGATGCTTACAGGAAAGCCTGGTGTGCTACAGTACATGAGGTCACAAAAAAATTGGACATGACTGAGCATCTGAACAACAACAACAACTAAACAGAGTCCCTGAAGAACTATGGAAAAAGTTCATAATATTGTACAGGAGGCAGAGGATAAAATCATACTAAAGAAAAATAAATTCAAGAAGGCAAAGTGTTTGTCTGAGGAGGCTTTACATAGTTGAGGAAAGAAGAAAAGCAGAAGGCAAGGTAGAAAAGGAAAGGTACACCAAACAAAATTTAGAGTTTCAGAGAACAACAAGGTGAGACTAGAAGGCCTTATTCAATGAACAATGCAAAGAAACTAAAGTGGAAAGACTAGAGTTCTCTTCAAGAAAATTTAAAATATCAAAGGAATATTTCATCCAAAGATGAACACAATAAAGACAGAAAACAGTACAGACCTAACAGAAGCAGAAGAGATCAAGAAAAGATGGTAAGAATACTCAGAAGAACTGTACAAAAAGATCTTAATGACCCAGATAACCATGATGGTGTGGTCACTTGTCCAGAGCCAGATATTCTGGAGTGTGAAGCCAGGTGGACCTTAGGAAGCAGTGAAGCCAATAAAGTTAGTGGAAGTTACAGAATTCCAGTTGAGTTACTTAAAATCCTAAAAGATGATGCTATTAAAGTGCTGCACTCAATATGTCAGCAAAGTTGGAAAACACAACAGTGGCCACAGGACTGGAAAAGGTCAACCTTCTTCCCAATTCTTAAAAAAGGCAGTACTAAAGACTGTTCAAACTACTGGATAATTATACTTATCCCCTAGTAAGAATATGTTCAAAATCCTTCAAGCTATGCTTCAGCATTATGTGAACTGAGAACTTCCAGATGTTCAATCTGCATTTAGAAAAGGTAGAGGAACCAGAGATCAACTTCCAATATTCACTGAATCATAGAGAATGTAAGGGGATTCCAGAAAAATATCTACCTCCGTGTCATTGACTATACTAAAACTTTTGACTGTGTAGATCATATAAACTGTGGAAAACTCTTAAAGGTATGGAAATATTAGGCCATCTTACCTGTCTCCTTAGAAATCTTATGCAGTTCAAGAACCAATAGTTAGAATCCTCTATGGAACAACTAACTGGCTCAGGATTGAGAAAGGAGTACAAGTCTGTTGACTCTTACCCCATTTGTTGAACTTATACACAAAGCACATCATGTGAAATGCCAGGCTTGGTGAGTTACAAGCTGGAATCAAGATTGCTGGGAGAAATATCAACAATTTCAGGTATGTGGATGATACCACTCTAATGGCAGAAAACAAAGAGGAACTAAAGAGCCTTTTGGTGAGTGAGAAGGAGGTGAGTGAAAAAAACAGCTTAAAACTCAGTATTAGGAAAAAAAACAACAACAACACAAAGAAAGATCATGGCATCAGGTCCCATCATGTTATGGCCAATAGAAGAGAAAAGGTGGAAACAGTGACAGATTTCCGCTTCTTAGGCTCTAAAATCACTGCAGAGAGTGACTGCAGCCATGAAACTAGAACACAATTGCTTCTTGGCAGGAAAGTTTTGACAAACCTAGATAGTGTGTTAAAAAGCAAAAATATCACTTTACTGACAAAGGTTCATAAAGGCTATGATATTTCCAGTGGTCACTTACAGATGTGAGAGCTGGATCATAAAGAAGGCAGAGGGCCAAAGAATTGATACTTTTGAACTGTGGAGCTGGAGAAGACTCTTGAGAGTCCCTTGGACTGCAAGGAGATCAAACTAGTCAATCCTAAAGGAAATCAACCCTGAATATTCAGTGGAAGCTGAAGCTAAGCTCCAATATTTTTGGCACCTGACACAAACAACTGACTCCTTGGAAAAGACTCTGATGCTGAGAAAAATTGAAAGCAGAAGGAGAAGAGGCCAAGAGAGGTGAGATGGTTGGATGACAGCACTGATTCAATGGACATGAACTTAGGCAAACATTGGGAGATGGTGAGGGACAAGAAAGCTTGCCGTTTTGCAGTCTAGGTGGTTGTGAAGAGTTGGACACCTGATGACTGAACAACATCAATTCTTCTAGAAACAGATTTTTTTTTTTAAGGACAATGTACCAATTATGAATCAAAATTCTATTACTTTCAATAATGAATAGATTTAAAAAATTAAAAACTAAAGGGAAAACAAATAAGACAGAATTCACGGGAAGTCGTTAGGTAGCCTGAGGAAAAAGAATGCTGTCATTTCCTCACACCATTATGGCTTAATAAACAATGGCCCCAAACCAAGGTATTAGTTATCATGTACCTGCTGCACTTTTAAATGAGGTGTAGTTTTTAGGGAGAGATTTAATGACAAAGGAAAATAATTCATTGAAATTGACAGTATTTCTAAATCAGAGATACCAGGGATTCCCAGTAAGGAGGAAAATAATCTAACTGAATAGAGATAAAAAAAAATATCTCTGAATAGATGGAATGAAAACCTAGTATAGGAATTTAAACAAAACTACATAAAAGAGAATAATATTCATATCCAACAAAATGACTTCACATATTTTCTCCTACATCTTACATATTTATATATCAAGAAGCTAATGAATTTGATTCTGTGCTGTCAGACAATTAAAAAAAAAAAGACAGAAACTCAGTACTCTGCTTCAAATAAACAGCTGAAGGTAGAAAAAACAAATTTTAGATATGAGAGACATGTATTCTATAGGAATTCTCCAACTTTAGATCAATGGAAATCAAGAGAGAGACTTTCTTCTTAAATATCACTAAAAGTAAAGACAAATATGGTAAACAAAAACTACTGAGGATAAGAGATACCAGCATATGCTGTGAATAAATACACACACACACACACACACACACAAACACACACACAATAATACAGTCATTTTACAAAGCTCTTCTTCACCATAAAAAGTTTTAAATAACAAAATAAAGTAAAATATGAATGTTGACAACTGAATAGAGATTCAATGAAGATTTCAAGCATTAAAAAAGGCATCCAAAGGGTATCAATATAGAATTGTTAAAGAAAATATAGATAGCAAAAATTTAACCAAATATAGCTTAAAATTAAACTAGTAACATGGAGAATATAGTTCAAATTGCCTTATAAATTTAGAGAAAAATTAGAGAAGTTTGTAGATATAAAAGGTAATACAAATCAATAAATGAAAAACAGACTTTTACTGTTTTAGGAAACTTGGAATTGAACAGATTTTCCTTTCTAAATGAAGAAATTGGTTTATAACAAAAAGAATTTATCTTCAAATTGAAAGAACTGATGAAATTTGTTAATATCAGGCAAAATTGTTCAACATCAAACAGTAAAACAGAAATTTGATTTAGGTCATGACAGAGTAAGTTACATGATTAAATGATAGCCTTTTTACAAGGATAATTATAATAATTATATGACACTACAGTTCCTAGACATTGGCTGTTCATACAAGACACATCTCTGAAATAAGTGCCTTAAGACAGTTTAGCACCTGTCTGGGACAATTTTCCAACTGCAGTAGAGGGAAGTCGGGTACAAGTACATTACTGTTTTTTGTTTGTTTGTTTGATTTTTAACTGAAGAATCAGATATCAGAGTGTGGGAGTTTTAACACTACTGGAATACATGAGACTGACAAGGAGAGAAAAACTCATGAATATAGGCTCTACAGGTCTGTGTGGCAGCACCTGATGGATCTCTGGCTAAGGGTTTGGTTATGAATGCAAATGGCAAAACATCATGAGGTTAATCAGATGCAGATGTTATGGGCCCGAAAGGAAACAAGTGCTAAAATGTTAAAAATACACAAAACAAAGCTAAGCAAATTGAAAAGAGAAATAGACAAAATTATAGACTTTTGATAACACTGAGATTAAATGAATAAATTATTAATTATTTTATGTGCTAAGTTGTTTCAGTCATATGTAACTCTGCATAACCCTATGGACTGTAGCCCACCAGACTTCTTTGTCCATGGGAATCTCCAGGCAAGAAAACTAGAGTGGGTTGCCATGCCCTCATCCAGGAGCTCTTCCTGACCCAAGGATCAACCCTGCATTTCTTATGTCTCCTACATTGGCAGGTGGGTTCTTTACCACTAGTGCCAATATCATATGATTTCTATATAGTTGACAGGATAATAGTACATATAACAACTTCAGAATGAGCACATAGAACTTTCACCAAGACAGACCATTTATAATAGCATAAAAATTCATACATACAATTTTTACAATATTTAAGTTATGCAAAGCATATAATTTATCAGAGATGATTCAATCTAGTAACATTAAGGTATTTTTCAAAGCTCTCAAATTTTAGGAAGACAACATACACTGAAATAACTAGAGTTCAAAGAACTCACAGTAGATGTACACTGTAAATTGAATGGCATTACAACATAGTATATCAAAATTTGTGAGATAGAGTTAAACCGGGAAAAGTAAATTTATAGGTTTAAATGCTTATATGAAAAAGAAAAATTTAAAAACAAAATTCTTACTTTTAGTTCTGGCAATATTGCTGTCACTTTCACTAATTATTTTCTTCACTATAAAATTGGATGAGATACATGAAACTGTTATTTTCTTACCTGGACCAAAGGTAGTATGTGAATGTGATGCAAGGAAGAAGGAGGCAAATGAGCTGTGCACAGTGAATACCTCAGCATTCTTCCAGGCATCTTCCAGAATTAAGCATAAGAGAAGGGAATCCAAGAAAAGCATAGTAGTGTTACTGAGTCAACAAGGAAGGGAACAGAATGTGCTAAGGCTTAGTTAGCTGGAATTGGTGGAGCAGAGAATCAACAGGAGGAAATTATGACAGAAACATAGCTCTGGAAATAGTCATGAGATAACCTAGGAACTTTGCTAAATACAAACTGATCATGGGCTTGGTAAAACAGTATAAGACTTTGTATACATATTCTTTGTATACATATAAACTAAGCAATTTAGATTTCACATGTTACAATCAAAATTCAAATTCCAACCAGCCAAAGTCAAGTCCTGATTTAATATACAGGGTATTCAGTAGAAACTCCAGAATGTTCTTGCATCAATAATTGAGCTAAAGTAGCTTTATAGGACAATAAAGTGCCACCTTCAGAAAACTTTTCAAAAGGAATCGAAAATAATGCTGATGTGCAAGTTTCTTGCATGCCTATTTCAAAACAAATTCAAACATTTTGTTAAAGGAAGATAACAAAATCCAATATTCAACAGTGAAACTTCCTTTATACTCAGTAAGTCAAAGATTACTCAACATGCAAAGAAACTGAAAAAGAACCTCATCCAGGCAATAGAACTATCCATCATTAGGAAAAGACAGATCTAGAAATGACAGGAAAGAATTTCTCTGACAAAGCTTTTTAAAAGCATTTTATACATAGCTGAAAGATTTAAGAGAAAATATGAACAAAATGTGGAGATAAGTGGATGACATAAAAATTTAAATTGCATAGGTGAAAATAAAATATATATGATTTAAAAAAAATAATTGGCATAACACAAGATTAAGCATTGCAAAAGGAATGAAAGTGCTATACAAACTGAAGTGTACATGAAAACAATAATCAGGAAAAGAAGTCTCAGTGATCCTAGAGAAGTACATATACTGGAGCAGCAGAAAAAAGGAGTAAGAAAATATGTGAATAATTAATGACAAAAAAAAAATTTCCCAAATTCATAAAAACTGTAAACCCAAAATTCCAGAGGGCTCAGTAAAAGACCAAGCAAGATAACCATAAGAAACATGACATCAAGGCTTGTGATGATAAAATTACTGATAAAATAACCTAAAGAAAACAACAGCAGAATGGGAATTTTCTGATTCCCCTAAAATAAACAAAGAAATCAAAAGGTAAGAATAAGATTAGATTTGTCAGCGGAAATGATACATTCCAAAGAAGAAAAAAATAAATAAAAAAGGAAAATAAAAAAGCAATAACCATATTTGAACAATATTAGCAATAGAACATGTAGGACATGGGGTGATAAAATTTTGTGCTTTTTTTTCAATAGAGAGAGATTCAGTTGGAGATTGAAGTATAAGATATACTCTATCAGGTGATATTTTAATTTGGAAATAGTTAATGTTTTAATACTAAAATATATGTGATTTTATTTTTTGACTTTATATATTTGATTATATTTTATGTGTTCTAGTATAGTCACATCAGTTCAGTTCACTGCAGTTAACTCAGTCATGTCCAACTCTGCAGCCCCATAGACTGCAGCACGTCTGTATTCCCTGTCCATCAGCAACTCCCAGAGCTTTCACAAATGCGTGTCCATCTAGTTGGTGATGCCATCCAACTATCTCATGCTCTGTCGTCCCCTTCTCCTCCTGCCTTCAATCTTTCCTAGCATCATGGTCTTTTCCAATCAGTCAGTTCTTTGCATCAAGTGGCCAAAGTATTGAAGCTTCAGCTTCAGCATGTCCTTCCAATGAGTATTCAGGACTGATTTCCTTTAGGATGGACTGGTTGGATCTCCTTGCAGAGAGTCTCCAAGAGACTCTTCAAGAGCCTTCTCCAACACCACAGTTCAAAAGCATCAATTTTTTGGTGCTCAGCTTTCTCTTTGGTACACCTCTCACACCCACACATGGCTACTGGAAAAACCACAGCTTTGACTACACAGACCTTTGTCATCAAAGTAGTATCTCTGCGTTTTAATATGCTGCCTAGATTGATCATAGCTTTTTTTCCAAGGAGCAAGTGTCTTTTAATTTCATGGCTGCAGTCACCGTTTGCAGTGATTTTGGAGTCCAAGAAAATAGTCTCTCACAGTTTCCACTGTTTCCCCATCTGTTTGTCATGAAGAAATGGGACATGAATCTGAGTGAACTCCGGGAGTTGGTGATGGACAGGGAGGCCTGGTGTGCTGCGGGATTCATGGGGTCACAAAGAGTCAGACACGACTGAGCGACTGAACTGAACTGAACTGAACTGAATGGGACTGGATGAAAAGATCTTAGTTTTTTATTTTTTTATTTTTTTAATTTTAAAATCTTTAATTCTTACATGCGTTCCCAAACATGAACCCCCCTCCCACCTCCCTCCCCATAACATCTCTCTGGGTCATCCTCATGCACCAGCCCCAAGCATGCTGTATCCTGCGTCAGACATAGACTAGTGATTCGATTCTTACATGATAGTATACATGTTAGAATGCCATTCTCCCAAATCATCCCACCCTCTCCCTCTCCCTCTGAGTCTAAAAGTCAGTTATACACATCTGAGTCTTTTTTGCTGTCTTACATACAGGGTCGTCATTGCCATCTTTCTAAATTCCTTATATATGTGTTAGTATACTGTATTGGTGTTTTTCTTTCTGGCTTACTTCACTCTGTATAATCGGCTCCAGTTTCATCCATCTCATCAGAACTGATTCAACTGAATTCTTTTTAACGGCTGAGTAATACTCCATTGTGTATATGTACCACAGCTTTCTTATCCATTCATCTGCTGATGGACATCTAGGTTGTTTCCATGTCCTGCCTATTGTAAACAGTGCTGCGATGAACATTGGAGTACATGTGTCTCTTTCAATTCTGGTTTCCTCGGTGTGTATGCCCAGCAGTGGGATTGCTGGGTCATAAGGTAGTTCTATTTGCAATTTTTAAAGGAATCTCCACACTGTTCTCCATAGTGGCTGTACTAGTTTGCATTCCCACCAACAGTGTAGGAGGGTTCCCTTTTCTCCACACCCTCTCCAGCATTTATTGCTTGCAGATTTTTGGATCGCAGCCATTCTGACTGGTGTGAAGTGGTACCTCATTGTGGTTTTGATTTGCATTTCTCTAATAATGAGTGATGTTGAGCATCTTTTCATGTGTTTGTTAGCCATTCGTATGTCTTCTTTGGAGAAATGTCTATTTAGATCTTTGGCCCATTTTTTGATTGGGTCGTTTATTTTTCTGGAATTGAGCTGCATAAGTTGCTTGTATATTTTTGAGATTAGTTGTTTGTCAGTTGCTTCATTTGCTATTATTTTCTCCCATTCAGAAGGCTGTCTTTTCACCTTGCTTGTATTTTCCTTTGTTGTGCAGAAGCTTTTAATTTTAATTAGATCCCATTTGTTTATTTTTGCTTTTATTTCCAGAATTCTGGGAGGTGGATCATAGAGGATCCTGCTGTGATTTATGTCTGAGAGTGTTTTGCCTATGTTCTCCTCTAGGAGTTTTATAGTTTCTGCTCTTACATTTAGATCTTTAATCCATTTTGAGTTTATTTTTGTGTGCGGTGTTAGAAAGTGATCTAGTTTCATTCTTTTACAAGTGGTTGACCAGTTTTCCCAGCACCACTTGTTAAAGAGATTGTCTTTACTCCATTGTATATTCTTGCCTCCTCTGTCAAAGATAAGGTGTCCATATGTGTGTGGATTTATCTCTGGGCTTTCTATTTTGTTCCATTGTTCTATATGTCTGTCTTTGTGCCAGTACCATACTGTTTTGATGACTGTGGCTTTCTAGTAGAGCCTGAAGTCAGGCAAGTTGATTCCTCCAGTTCCATTCTTCTTTCTCAAGATTGCTTTGGCAATTCAAGGTTTTTTGTATTTCCATACAAATCTTGAAATTCTTTGTTCTAGTTCTGTGAAAAATATGGCTGGTAGCTTGATAGGGATTGCATTGAATTTGTAAATTGCTTTGGGTAGTATACTCATTTTCACTATATTGATTCTTCCAATCCATGAACATGGTATATTTCTCCATCTATTAGTGTCCTCTTTGATTTCTTTCATCAATGTTTTATAGTTTTCTATATATAGGTCTTTAGTTTCTTTAGGTAGATATATTCCTAAGTATTTTATTCTTTTCATTGCAATGGTGAATGGAATTGTTTCCTTAATTTCTTTTTCTACTTTCTCATTATTAGTGTATAGGAATACAAGGGATTTCTGTGTGTTGATTTTATATCCTGCAACTTTACTATATTAATTGATGAGCTCTAGTAGTTTTCTGGTGGAGTCTTTAGGGTTTTCCATGTAGAGGATCATGTCATCTGCAAACAGTGAGAGTTTTACTTCTTCTTTTCCAATTTGGATTCCTTTTATTTCTTTTTCTGCTCTGATTGCTGTGGCCAAAACTTCCAGAACTATGTTGAATCGTAGCGGTGAAAGTGGGCACCCTTGTCTTGTTCCTGACTTTAGGGGAAATGCTTTCAATTTTTTCACCATTGAGGATAATGTTTGCTGTGGGTTTGTCATATATAGCTTTTATTATGTTGAGGTATGTTCCTTCTATTCCTGCTTTCTGGAGAGTTTTTATCATAAATGGATGTTGAATTTTGTCAAAGGCCTTCTCTGCATCTATTGAGATAATCATATGGTTTTTATTTTTCAATTTGTTAATGTGGTGAATTACATTGATTTGCAGATATTGAAGAATCCTTGCATCCCTGGGATAAAGCCCACTTGGTCATGGTGTATGATCTTTTTAATGTGTTGTTGGATTCTGATTGCTAGAATTTTGTTGAGGATTTTTGCATCTATGTTCATCAGTGATATTGGCCTGTAGTTTTCTTTTTTTGTGACATCTTTGTCAGGTTTTGGTATTAGGGTGATGGTGGCCTCATAGAATGAATTTGGAAGTTTACCTTCCTCTGCAATTTTCTGGAAGATTTTGAGTAGGATAGGTGTTAGCTCTTCTCTAAGTTTTTGGTAGAATTCAGCTGTGAAGCCGTCTGGACCTGGGCTTTTGCTTCCTGGAAGATTTCTGATTACAGTTTCAATTTCCGTGTTTGTGATGGGTCTGTTAAGATTTTCTATTTCTTCCTGGTTCAGTTTTGGAAAGTTGTACTTTTCTAAGAATTTGTCCATTTCTTCCATGTTGTCCATTTCACTCCCCTCTTTCACTTTCACCAAGAGGCTCTTTAGTTCCTCTTTGCTTTCTGCCATAAGGGTGGTGGCCAGCTGCATATCTGAGATTAAGGATATTTCTCCCGGTAATCTTGATTCCAGCTTGTGCTTCAACCAGCTCTGCATTTTGCATGATGTACTCTGGATATAAGTCAAATAAACAGTGTGGCAATATACAACCTTTCCCAATTTTGAAGCAGTCCATTGTTCCATGTCTGGTTCTGCTGCAGCTGCTGCTGCTGCTAAGTCGCTTCAGTCATGTCTGACTCTATGCAACCCCATAGATGGCAGCCCACCAGGCTCCGCCATCCCTGGGATTCTCCAGGCAAGAACACTGGAGTGGGTTGCCATCTCCTTCTCTAATGAATGAAAGTGAAAAGTGAAAGTGAAGTCGCTCAGTCATGTCTGACTCTAGCGACCCCATGGACTGCAGCCTACCAGGCTCCTCTGTCCATGGGGTTTTCCAGGCAAGAGTACTGGAGGTAGCTGTTGCTTTTTTGACCTGCATACAGATTTCTCAGGAAGCAGGTAAAGTTGTCTGGTATTCCCATCTCTTTAAGAATTTTCACAGTTTGTTGTGACCTACACAGCCAAAGGATTTAGTGTACTCAATAAAGCAGAAGTAAATGTTTTCCTGGAACTCCCTTGCTTTTTTAATGATGCTACAGTTGTTGGAAATTTGATCTCTGGTTTCTCTGCCTTTTATAAATCCATCTTGAACATCTGAAAGTTCATGGTTCATGTAGTGTTGAAGCCTCGCTTGGAGAATTTTGAGCATACTTTGCTAGCATGTGAGATGAATGCAATTATGTGGTAGTTTGAACATTCTTTGGCATTGCCTTTCTTTGGGATTGGAATGACAACTGACTTTTTCCAGTACTGTGGTCACTGCTGAGTTTTCCAAATTTGCTGGCATATTGAGTACAACACTTTCACAGCATCATCTTTCAGGATTTGAAATAGCTCAACTGGAATTCCATCACCTCCACTAGCTTTGCTCACAGTGATGCTTCCTAAGGCCCTCTTGACTTCACAGTCCAGGATACCTGGCTCTAGATGAGTAATTGCACCATAGTGGTTTTCTGAGCATTTAAGATCTTTTTTTGTATAGTTCTTCTGTGTATTCTTGCCAACTCTTCTCAATATCTTCTGCTTCTGTTGGATTTCCATCCTTTTTTGTGCCCATCTTTACTTAAATGTTCCCTTGGTAGCTCTACTTTTCTTGAAGAGATGTCTAGTCTTTCTCATTCTATTGTTTTTCTCTATTTCTTTACATTGATCACTAGGGAAGGCTTATCTATCTTTGCTCTTCTTTGGAACTCTGCATTCAGACGG